>NC_141878.1:140902500-145902500 GCF_056163025.1 Triticum urartu | reverse complement strand
GGCTTCGGCGTCCGGACAGTCGATGATTTGGTTCTTTTTAATTAAGAACCTTGTCTAGAATTTTCGGGCTGACTCTCCGGGTTACTGGACTATGTGACTGAGGTCATCGGCGTCCGAGGGCCGTACATAGGTACCTTGGAAGTTGTCTCTAAAGGCATCTTCCAAATCTTCCCAGCTGCCAATAGAATTTCTGGGAGGCTATTTAACCAGTGCTGAGCTGGTCCCTTAAGCTTTAGGGGGAGGTATTTGATGGCATGTAGATCGTCACCGCGGGTCATGTGAATGTGGAGAAGAAAATCTTCAATCCATACTGCGGGATCTGTTATACTGTCATATAATTCAATGTTCACGGGTTTAAACCCTCTTGGGAACTGGTGCTCCATTACCTAATCGGTGAAGCATAGGGGGTGTGCGGCGCCTCCCAGCTGCCACTAGAATTTTCTGGGCGACATCGCGGTGTAATTCAGACGGGGGCCGTATGGGTTTTCGGCCTGTGCGAGGTTGTGTCTGTCCCGCCAAGTCTGAAGGCCGCCCTCGCATGTTGGAGCACGCCCCCTCGATCTGTAGATTGATCTTGTCAGACCGGCTCTATTGTCCAGGTCCTTGCGTAAGTCGTAGGTATAGCCCTAGGCCGTTACCCCCTTGCCTCAAGGACGGGGTGGCGCGGGCTGGTGTTCGGCATGGGTAGCCGGTCTATCCCGTCCACGTGGTGGTCGGTCGGGCTCGTCAGTAGTTATATGCTTTAGCACTGTGGGCTCAAGGGCCTCGTCATCAAATTGAGGCAGTAGCTTGTGCTTCGGGTAACCTTAGTTGGGCGTTTGAGGCCGTATTCCTCTGCATCCAGGACGTTAGTCCATCTGTCATTGAGTAGATCCTGATCATCTCGAAGCTGCTTCTGCTTCTTTTTCAGGATTCTTGCAGTGGTGATTAGCCGGCATTTAAAGCGCTCTTATTCGAGGGGTTCCTCTGGCATGATAAAATCTTCATTGCCGAGGCTCGTATCCTCTTCGGAGTTTAGTAGGTAGTTACTGTCCTCCGAGTCCTGGTTCTCGACAGGATCGTCGGTGTTTACTTGCCCATCCTCCCAATCATCCTATTCGGATGTTGTCTCTACAGGGGGTTCAGGGTCTTCGGCATTCTCCGTAGTATTATTGTCATCGGTGCCGATATCGATGTCTTTGTCGTGACGCGATTTTGAGCGGCATCGCTGATGTCGACGCTTCGGAGGGGCTTCGGCAGGCTTGTCCTCAACCGGATCCTTCTTGCCGCTGTTGCCATCCTCTTTGGGTGTATCCACCACGTACACGTCGTATGTGGAGGTGGTCATCCATCGTCCGGTAAACGGAGGGTTTTGGCCTTGTTCTTCTCCAGCATCGCCGTCCATACCATCGATGTCTTCGGAGGCGTAGTCCAGCATGTCGGTTAGATCTTCGACATTGGCTATGAAGTGGGTGAAGGAAATATGCCCTAGAGGCAATAATAAAGTTATTATTTATTTCCTTATATCATGATAAATGTTTATTATTCATGCTAGAATTGTATTAACCGAAAACTTAGTACATGTGTGAATACATAGACAAACAGAGTGTCACTAGTTTGCATCTACTTGACTAGCTCGTTGAATCAATGATGGTTATGTTTCCTAACCATAGACATGAGTTGTCATTTGATTAACGAGATCACATCAGTAGAGAATGATGTGACTGACTTGACCCATCCGTTAGCTTAGCACGATGATCGTTTAATTTGTTGCTATTGCTTTCTCCATAACTCTTATACATGTTCCTATGAATATGTGATCATGCAACTCCCGAATACCAGAGGAACACTTTGTGTGCTACCAAACGTCACAACGTAACTGGGTGATTATAAAGGTGCTCTACAGGTGTCTCCAATGGTGTTTGTTGAGTTGGCATAGATCGAGATTAGGATTTGTCACTCCGAGTATCAGAGAGGTATCTCTGGGCCCTCTCGGTAATGCACATCACTATAAGCCTTGCAAGCATTGTGACTAATGAGTTAGTTGCGGGATGATGCATTACGGAACGAGTAAAGAGACTTTCCGGTAACGAGATTGAACTAGGTATTGAGATATCGATGATCAGATCTAGGGCAAGTAACATACCGATGACAAAGGGAACAACGTATGTTGTTAGTTTGACCGATAAAGATCTTCGTAGAATATGTAGGAACCAATATGAGCATCCAAGTTCCGCTATTGTTTATTGACCAAAAGTGTGTCTCGGTCATGTCTACATAGTTCTCGAACCCGTAGGGTCCGCATACTTAACGTTCGGTGACGATCGATATTATTAGTTTATGTGTTTTGATGAACGAAAGGTTGTTTAGAGTCCCGGATGTGATCACAGGTTTGACAAGGAGTCTCGAAATGGTCGAGATATAAATATTGATATATTGGAAGCCTATGTTTGGACATCGGAATGGTTCCGAGTGGTTCGGGCATTTTTCCGGAGTACCGGGAGGTTACCGGAACCCCCCGGGAGAAGTTATGGGCCTTATGGGCCATAAGAAGGAAGCACACCAGCCCACAAGGAGCTGGTGCGCCCCCCTTGGGCAGGAGGCCGAATTGGAATATGTTTGGGGGGGGCCTTTCCTTCTCTCCTGCTCCTCCTTCCCTTCCTCTCCTACTCCAACTAAGGAAGGGGGGAATCCTACTCCCGGTGGGAGTAGGACTCCCCTAGGGCGCGCCATAGAGAGGGTCGGCCCCTCCACTCCTTTATATACGGGGAGGGGGCGCCCCATGGACACACAAGTTGATCATTGATCTTTTAGCTGTGTGTGATGCCCCCTCCACCATAATCCACCTCGGTCATATCGTAGTGGTGCTTAGGCGAAGCCCTGTTCCGGTAGCAACATCATCACCGTCATCACACCGTCGTGCTGACGAAGCTCTCCCTCGACACTCTGTTGGATCGTGAGTTCGTGGTACGTCACCGAGCTGAACGTGTGCAGATCGCAGAGGTGTCGTACCTTCGGTACTAGGATCGGTCGATCGTGAAGACATACGACTACATCAACCGCGTTGTCATAACTCTTCCGCTTACGGTCTACGAGGGTACGTGGAAAACACTCTTCCCTCTCGTTGCTATGCATCACCATGATCTTGCGTGTGCGTAGGAATTTTTTAAAATTACTACGTTCCCCAACAATGGCATAAGAGCTAGGTTTATGCGTAGATGTTAAATGCATGAGTAGAACACAAAGGAGTTGTGGGCGTGGGTATATACATATTGCTTACCGTCACTAGTTGATTCTTGATTCGGTGGTATTGTTGGATGAAGCGGCCCAGACCGACATTACGCGTACGCTTACGCGAGACTGGTTCTACCGACGTGCTTCGCACACAGGTGGCTGGTGGGTGTCAGTTTCTCCAACTTTTGTTGAATCGGATTCAATGAACAGGGTTCTTTCTGAAGATCAAAAAGCAATCACTTTCCTGCGTTGTGGTTTTTGATGCGTAGGTAAGAACGGTTCTTGCTCAGCCCATAGCAGCCACGTAAAACTTGTAACAACAAAGTAGAGGACGTCTAACTTGTTTTCGCAGGGCATGTTGTGATGTGATATGGTCAAGACGTGATGAGATATAAATTGTTGTATGAGATGATCATGTTTTATTAAAGTTATCGGCAACTGGCAGAAGCCTTATGGTTGTCTCTTTATTGCATAAGATGCAAGCGCCATACAATTGCTTTACTTTATCGCTATGCGATAGCAATAGTTGCAAAAGCAATAGTTGGCGAGACGACCATGTGACGACACATTGATAAAGATCAAGATGATGGAGATCATGGTGTCAAGCCGGTGACGATGGTGATCATGATGGTGCTTTGGAGATGGAGATCAAAGGCACAAGATGATGATGACCATATCATATCACTTATATTTGATTGCATGTGATGTTTACCTTTATGCATCTTATTTTTCTTAGTTCGGCGGTAGCATTGTAAGATGATCTCTCACTAAATTTCAAGGTACAAGTGTTCTCCCTGAGTATGGACCGTTGCGACAGTTCTTCGTGCTGAGACACCATGTGATGATCGGGTGTGATAAGCTCTACGTTCACATACAATGGGTGCAAGCCAGTTTTGCACATGCAGAATACTCGGGTTAAACTTGACGAGCCTAGCATATGCAGATATGGCCTCGGAACACTAAGACCGAAAGGTCGAGTGTGAATCATATAATAGATATGATCAACATAGTGATGTTCACCATTGAAAACTACTCCATCTCACGTGATGATCGGACATGGTTTAGTTGATATGGATCACGTGATCACTTAGATGATTAGAGGGATGTCCATCTAAGTGGGAGTTCTTAAGTAATATGATTAATTGAACTTAAATTTATCATGAATTTAGTCCTGATAGTTTTTGCATATCTATGTTGTAAATCAATTGCTCACGAATAGCTTCCCCGTTTTATTTATGATATGTTCCTAGAGAAAACTATGTTGAAAGATGATAGTAGCAATGATGCGAATTGGATCCGTGATCTGAGGATTATCTTCGTTGCTGCACAGAACAATTATGTCCTTGATGCACCGCTAGGTGACATAACTATTGCAGGAGCAAATGCAGACGTTATGAACGTTTGACAAAGCTCGGTATGATGACTACTTCATAGTTTAGTGCGCCATGCTTTACGGCTTAGAACCGGGACTTCAAAAATGTTTTGAATGCCACGAAGCATATAAGATGTTCCAAGAGTTGAAATTAGTATTTCAGACTCATGCCCGTGTCGAGAGGTATGAGACCTCTAACAGTACTTTGCCTACAAGATGGTGGAGAATAGTTCAACCAGTGAGCATGTGCTCAGATTGTCTGGGTACTACAATTGCTTGAATCAAGTGGGAGTTAATCTTCCAGATAAAATAGTGATTGACAGAGTTCTCTAGTCACTATCACCAAGTTACTCAAACTTCATGATGAACTATAATATGCAAGGGATGACAAAGGTAATTCCCAAGCTCTTCGCGATGCTAAAATCAGCGAAGGTAGAAATCAAGAAAAGCATCAAGTGTTGATGGTTAACAAGACCACTAGTTTCAAGTAAAAGAGCAAGGGGAAGAAAGGGAACTTCAAGAAGAATGGCAAGCAAGTTGCCACTCCCATGAAGAATCCCAAAGCTAGAACCAAGCCAGAAACTGAGTGCTTCTACTGCAAAGGAATTGGTCACTGGAAGTGGAACTGCCCTAGATACTTGGCGGATAAGAAGGATGGCATACTGAACAAAGGTATATTGGATATACATGTTATTGATGTGTACTTTACTAGTGTTTATAGCAACCCCTCGGTATTTGATACTGGTTCAGTTGCTAAGAGTAGTAACTCGAAACGGGAGTTGCAAAATAAACCGAGACTAGTTAAGGGCGACGTGGTGATGTGTATTGGAAGTGATTCCAAGGTAGATAAGATCACCATTGCACACTCCCTTTACATTCGGGATTAGTGTTGAACCTAAAATAAATGTTATTTGTTGTTTGCGTTGAGCATGAATATGATTGGATCATGTTTATTGCAATACGGTTATTCATTTCAGTCAAAGAATAATTGTTGTTCTATTTACATGAATAAAACCTTCTATCGTCATACACTCAATATAAATGGTTTATTGAATCTCGATCATAGTGATACACATATTCATAATAATGAAGCCAAAAGATGCAAAGTTAATAATGATAGTGCAACTTATTTGTGGCACTGCCGATTAGGTCATATTGGTGTAAAGCGCATGAAGAAACTCCATGCTGATGGGCTTTTTGAATCACTTGATGCTTGCGAACCATGCCTCATGGGCAAGATGACTAAGACTCCGTTCTCCGGAACAATGGAGCGAGCAACTGACTTATTGTAAATAATACATACTGATGTATGCGGTCCGATGAGTGTTGAGGCTCGCGGCGGGTATCATTATTTTCTGACCTTCAGAGATGATTTGAGCAGATATGGGTATATCTACTTGATGAAACGTAAGTCTGAAACATTTGAGAAGTTCAAAGAATTTCAGAGTGAAGTGGACATCATAAACAGAAAATAAAGTTTCCACGATCTGATCGTAGAGATGAATATTTGAGTTACGAGTTTGGTCAACTAAAACAATGTGGAATAGTTTCACAAATTCATGCCACCTGGAACACCATGGCATAATGGTGTGTCCGAACGTCATAACCGTACTTTATTGGATATAGTGCAATCTATGATGTCTCTTACCGATTTACCACTATCATTTTGGGGTTATGCATTAGAGACAGCTACATTCACGTTAAATAGGGCACCGTCTAATCCGTTGAGACGACACCGTATGAACTATGGTTTGGCTAGAAACCTAAGCTGTCGTTTCTTAAAGTTTGGGGTTGTGATGCTTATGTGAAAAAAGTTCCAGTCTGATAAGCTCAAACCCAAATCGAAAAAGTGCGTCTTCATAGGATACCCAAAAGAAACTATTGGGTACACCTTCTATCATAGATCCGAAAGACAAGATCTTTGTTGCTAAGAGTGGATCCTTTCTAGAGAAGAAGTTTCTCTCGAAAGAAGTGAGTGGGAGGAATGTAGAACTTGATGAGTTAATTGTACCTTCTCCCGAATTGGAAAGTAGTTCATCACAAAAATCAGTTCTAGTGATTTCTACGCCAATTAGTGAGGAAGCTAATGATGATCATGAAACTTCAGATCAAGTTACTACCAAACCTCGTAGGACAAGCAGAGTATGGTCCGCACCAGAGTGGTACGGTAATCCTTTCTGGAAGTTATGTTACTAGACCATGACGAACCTACAAACTATGAGGAAGCAATGATGAGCCTGGATTCCGCGAAATGGCTTAAGGTCATGAAATCTGAGATGGGATCCATGTATAAAGAACAAAGTATGGACTTTGATTGACTTGCCCAATGATTGGCGAGCCATTGAGAATAAATGGATCTTCAAGAGGAAGACATACGCTAATAGTAGTGTTACTATCTACAAAGCTCAAATTGTCGTAAAAATATTTTCGACAAGTTCAAGGTGTTGACTACGATGAGATTTTCTCACTCGTAGCGATGCCTAAGTCTGTCTGAATCATGTTAGCAATTGCCACATTTTATGAAATCTGGCAAACGTATGTCAAAACTGCATTCCTTAATGGATTTCTTAAAGAAGAGTTGTATATGATACAACAAGAAAGTTTTGTCAATCCTAAAGGTGCTAACAAAGTGTGCAAGCTCCAGCGACCCATCTATGGACTGGTGCAAGCATCTCGGAGTTGGAATATATGCTTTGATGAGTTGATTAAAGCATATAGTTTTCTATAGACTTTTGGAGAAGCCTGTATTTACAAGAAAGTGAGTGGGAGCTCTGTAGCATTTCTGATATTATATGTGGATGACATATTGTTGATCGGAAATAATACTGAACTTCTAGATAGCATAAAAGGATACTTGAATAAGAATTTTTCAAAGAAAGACCTCGGTGAAGCTGCTTACACATTGAGCATCAAGATCTATAGAGATAGATCAAGACGCTTGATAAGATTTTTCAATGAGTACATACCTTGACAATATTTTGAAGTAGTTCAAAATGGAACAGTCAAAGAAGGAGTTCTTACCTGTGTTGCAAGGTGTGCAGTTGAGTAAAGACTCAAAACCCGACCACAACAGAAAATAGAAAGTGTTGGGGATATTACTACTGGAGGTAAACCGGCCTTATGTAGCCGGGTTGACTCTTTGAAGATTAGAAGCCCATGAAGATGTAAAGATGATGGCGCTTTACGGAGGGCCCAAAGGCGGGTTACAGTCTGTAAATGTAAACTGGCCTAGTCATGTAACTTGTATTGTAAGATAGAAAGAGAGAGGCCGAACCGGATACGTTTATAATCCGGCTTCAGGACTCTGTAGCCCGGCGGGCATCAACCTATGTATATAAAGGGACGACCCGGCTGCGGTTTAGGGACAGACAACAACAACTCGAGAGCCAGACAAAGCGGATTCGCTCCCTGGCCTTCGAGACCCTAGCAATACCAATCACAACTAGACGTAGGATTTTACCTTCATTGAAGGGGCCGAACTAGTATAAACTCTCGTGTCCCCTTGTCCGGTTTAACCCCTTTAAGATAACCCGTTGCGATGGCTCCACGACTAAGTCCTTTCACGAAGACATCTGCCGTGACAAACCCACGACAGTTGGCGCCCACCGTGGGGCTATCGCACGATGGTTTTGAGTTCTTGAAGGGCAGCTTCGATGGACTCAAGGGGCTGTGGGCCGGATGACGAAGAGTCGCCGCGGCAAGCTCTACATCGACAATGCGGGATGGGGTACCGGGTCCCCTTTGGTGGGATTCACGTCTTCATCGGCAAGATCGGCGAACCGGCCCCCGAGCCGGACATCTGCACCGACATCATCGAAACGGCTCGGCATGCAAGTTCTTCGCCGGTTCAGCCCGAGGCAAGGCATGTTTTTGTAGGTGTTGTCCATGGATCAGGGTATGAGGACAAACCGGTGTCCGATGGAGAAACCGTAGTCTGCTCTGATGACGAGTCTTCTGGAGAAACCGAATCGCTTTACCAGTTGCAGGACGGCCGGATTAAGGGAGGATCCGAGGGCAACAGTATTCCGGATTCCCCCGGTCTGCCAAACCGGGCCGCCATCTTCATGGTCGGCACACAATCGGCGCCTCATTCATCTACCGCTGCAGCAATGCTCTCCGGTTCAACGACGACTGCACCAGCAGGGGCAGGAAGCTCGGCGTCACCTCCGGCCCAAGTCTTGTCTGATTTGTTCGACGTTCTGGCAACATTGATGTCCGCGGAGGTAGACGCAACAGCCAGGGATCAGCATGATGCGGAGATTATAAAAGTGAAAGATCAGATAGCCCAAGCTAAAGAGGACCTGGCAGCAGAGAATGCGAGGATGGCTACGGAGCGGGCCAAGTTGGAAGCACAGGCTTACTGGATTAGACTGGATCAGAATGCTTCAGAGGAAGTCATGAGAAGAAGGTACCGATCACGTCTCCCGTCGGTTTATGAGCCGCAGAATCTTTTCAACACCCCAGGTGCAGGAGCTGGTAACCAACCCACGCTAAACCGGGCAGGGGCGCCGGGAGCAGGAGCGCCGGTTCAGCCACGCACGACGGACCTGCCTCGCCAGAACAACATTGTACCATCAACGCCGCCCGGGCATTATTCCAACCCGTTGGACAACATTGTGGCCGCCGCTTCATGCCTGGCGGCCCTCCCAACCGACGGCGAGTCACTAGTTGCAGTGGAAGCACGTCGGGCCAGGGATCTCCTTCAGACAGCACTAAATCAACAGCAAGCATATTCACACAGCTGTGAGAGGATTCATTCCACTCCCCGTCCAAGCCGGAGTTATAGCAGACACGTGGAGGACGAACCGGCCATGTCCAGTAGTGCACGTCGCCGAAATTCGCCACGAGGGAAAAACCCGGCTGGGGGAGGTGCTAATGCGCAAGATGTTGTGGACCATGGCCGCGCACGTCGAGAGGCCGAGTTGACAGCTCGGCATGGAGCACGACAGCATACTCTGGTTCACCCCACCGCCTCCGTGGAGCCAGGGGCGATGTTCAGTTCCTTAGGGGTACCGTGTTTAACTCCCACTTTGTGTAATGTACGACTACCCAAGGATTTCAAGGGACCTCGTAAGGTACCAAATTACACCGCCGATTTGCAGCCAGAGGCGTGGGTGGAGAGCTATGAGATGGCAATGGAGATGTTAGATGTGGATGAGGTGGTGTGTGCTAAATATTTCACCATGATGTTGGAAGGAACAGCTCGCACTTGGTTGAAGAGCTTGACGACCAACTCTATTGGATCATGGGCCGAACTGAAGCACCGGTTTATCCAGAACTTCAAGGATACATGTAAGCAGCCAATGTCAATTGTAGATCTAGCCGCTTGTGTCCAAGAGGAAGGGGAGTCCACGACCCATTGGGTCAAACGGGTCTCGACGATTTTGCATTCATCAGATCGTATCAATGCAGACACCGCAGTGTTAACGTTAGAGGGCAATTGCCGTTTCAAACCATTGAAACAAAAGTTGGGAAGGCTCAAACGTCACTGCAACGACATGTCAACACTCATGGCCGCTTTGGTTAAATATGTCGATTCAGATAATACCAAGGATCCGGATTCAGAGGAGGACAAACCGGAGAAGGGTAAGAAGAACGGCAGTGCCAAAGGCCAACAACATAATCTAGCAGGCCATGGAAACGCTGGTAAGCGCAAGGCCGACAGTGGTTTGGACTTTGTCGCAAATACCAACACGCAGGAGAATGGCCAGCGCCGTAAGGGCAAGCAGCACCAGAGGGGTGGAGGTCCAGGCAACAATTTGGAGCGTTTGTTAAATCAGCCATGTCCAAAGCATGGATCGAAGGAGAAACCGGCATCACATCTCCGGAAAGATTGTTATATCATGCGGGATTTCAAGAATTCCAATATGTTCCAATATGACAGCGGCCCGCCCGGCGGTTCAAGAGGAGGTTTCCACGGGCCAGGATACGGAGGTGGTGGTTCCGGTTCAGGGTTTCCAAACAATCAAACCGGACACGTCAATCAAGGACACCAAGGCAACCAGGGAGGTTACAACCATCAGGGGAGTCAGCAGCAGCAGCAACAGTCAGGTTATCAGAGCAATCCCAAACAGCCGAACAGCGGGCAATATCATGTCTTCACTACTAGTTTGTGAAAACGTGATCAGAAGCTTCACAAAAGGGCAGTCAACTCTGTTGAGCCAGCGGTACCTTAGTATTTACGCTGGTCGGAGCAACCTATTTTGTGGAGTAGAGAGGATCACCCGCCCCGGGTTGATAATCCAGGTCATTTGGCCTTGGTGGTAGCCCCTCAAGTTGGGGGATACAAGTTCACTAAAGTGCTCATGGATGGGGGAAGTAGTATCAATATTTTGTATTATGATACATTACGTCGTATGGGGTTGAAAGATAAGGATCTTAAACCGTCGAATACGGTATTTCATGGTGTGGTGCCTGGTAAGTCTGCATATCCTGTTGGTAAGATAGCTTTGGAGGTAGCTTTTGGAGATGACTACGATTCAAGGTCAGAAACATTGACATTTGAGGTGGTGAAGATCAAAAGTCCGTACCACGCTTTGTTTGGGCGGCCAGTTTATGCTAAGTTTATGGCAAGGCCATGTTATGTTTACCTACAGCTTAAAATGCCAGGTCATAAGGGGACTATCACAGTACATGGAAGTAGAAAGATTGCTTTAGAGTGTGAAGAAGGCGATGTAGCTTATGCTGAGTCAGTTTGTGCCACGGAGGAGTTAAAATTCTATAAGGAGCAAGTTGATCCGGCAGACATGACCTCCTTAAAAAAGCCAACTACGAAACATGATACAGCATTGAAGTTCAAATCAGCTACAGACACTAAGATGGTTGACTTTGTCCCTGGCAATTCATCCAAACAGTTTAGCATCAGCACTAACCTGGATCCCAAATAGGAAAGCGCGCTCATCGAGTTCATCCGTGAGAATCGGGACATCTTTGCATGGACACCTTCTGACATGCCAGGTGTACCGAGAGCTCTCGCTGAGCACACACTCAACATTGATCCTAAATTCAAACCGGTCCGACAGTTCCTCCGCCATTTCAACGAGGAAAGACGCAAGGCTATAGGTGAAGAGGTAGCCCGTTTGTTGGCTGCTGGGTTTATTGTTGAAGTTTTTCATCCAGAGTGGTTAGCCAATCCGGTGTTGGTTCTTAAGAAAAACGGCACTTGGCGCATGTGTGTGGACTACACAGATTTAAACAAGGCTTGCCCTGTAGACCCCTTTGCTCTCCCTCGCATTGATCAGATAATTGATGCTACGGCGGGTTGTGACCGTTTGTGTTTTTTGGATGCTTACTCTGGTTATCATCAGATCAAAATGGCAGTTAAGGACCAGGAGAAGACAACCTTTAAAACTCCCTTTGGAGCCTTCTGCTATGTTTCCATGCCCTTTGGACTCAAGAGTGCCCAGGCAACTTACCAGCGATCTGTTCAGAATTGCCTTCATAAGCAAATTGGGCGCAATGTTCATGCGTATGTGGATGATATTGTGGTCAAATCCAAAAAGGAGGGGACATTGATAGATGATCTACGGGAAACCTTTGACAATCTCCGGGCTTACAAGATGATGCTCAATCCGGAGAAGTGTGTTTTCGGTGTCCCGGCAGGTAAGCTCTTATGCTTTCTGGTTTCAAACTAAGGCATTGAGGCTAATCCGGAAAAGATTGCAACAATTACGTCCTTGGCTAAACCGGCGTGTATTAACGATGTGCAACATCTGGCTGGCCGGATTACAGCCTTGAGCCGGTTTATCAGCCGCCTTGGAGAGAAGGCCATCCCCTTATATCAGATGCTCAAGAAAACAGATAACTTTGTCTGGAGTGAGGCAGCTGATAAGGCGTTTGAAGATCTGAAGAGGCAGCTAGTGGAACCGCCCGTGCTAGCAGAACCGCTCGATAAAGAGCCATTATTATTATATGTGGCTGCTAATGCTCGGGTTGTCAGCGTAGCCATTGTGGTAGAGCGCAAGGAGCCTGGCAAAGAGTATCCGGTTCAACGGCCGGTTTATTATATCAGTGAGGTGCTCATTGAGTCAAAGCAGAGGTATCCACATTGGCAGAAACTGGTGTATGGGGTGTTTATGGCAAGCCGGAAGCTAAAACACTATTTTCAGGGCCATCCTATCACAGTGGTCAGTTCAGCTCCTCTAGGCGACATCATTTAAAACAGAGAGGCAACTGGCTAGATTGCCAAGTGGGCCATTGAGCTTGGTCCTCACGGGCTCAAATATATACCCCGCACGGCGATCAAGTCCCAGGCACTCGTAGATTTCATCAACAATTGGACGGAGTTACAGGCACCTGAGGAGAAACCAGATAATACATATTGGACTATTCATTTTGATGGGTCCAGACAGTTAGAGGGTTCGGGGGCTGGAGTCGTATTAACTTCCCCATGAGGTGACAAGTTTTGTTATGTCCTCCGTTTAATGTTCCCTTGTACTAACAATGCAGCTGAATATGAGGCGTTACTCCACGGTCTTCGGATGGCTAAAGAGATGAATTTGAGCCGGGTTAAGTGCTTCGGCGATTCAGATCTAGTGGCTCAGCAAGTGTCTGGCACTTGGGATTCTAAGGACCCACTCATGGCTGCATATCGGCGAGAGGTGGATGCAGTGGCTGGTCACTTTAAAGGTTATCAGGTGGACCATATAGACCGGCGGAAGAATGAAGTGGCAGACGCTTTAAGTCATCTTGGTTCCCAACGTAAACCGGTTCCGCCCAATGTCTTTCTTGATGTATTGCGCAATCCGTCAGTCAAAATACCAACCGAAGAAGATTTGGCTATTCCTGATCCAGAGGCTCAGTTGGTGGCAGCTCTGCATGCCATACCGGATTGGACGATCCCATATCTAGATTACATGAACCGGGGCGAGTTACCAGCTGAGGAAACGTTGGCTCGACAGATAATCCGGCGGTCCAAGTCCATGACCATACTCAATGGGGAGTTACATCGTTACAGTGTTTCAGGAGCAATTCAGCGATGCGTTTCTCCTCAAGAAGGTTGTGAGATTTTGCGAGAAATTCATGAAGGGGATTGCGGTCACCACGCCGGTTCAAAGTCGTTGGTTGCCAAAGCTTTTCGCCACGGTTTTTACTGGTTGACGGCGCATGCTGATGCGGAGAATTTAGTCAAAAGATGTGATGGATGTCAAAAGTTTTCCCGCCGTGCGCACGTTCCGGCTCAAGAGTTGCGGATGATTCCAATTACGTGGCCGTTTGCAACTTGGGGGCTGGATATGGTTGGACCCTTCAAGCGCTCCAAGGATAAGAAGACCCATCTGTTAGCAGCAGTTGATAAATTCACTAAATGGGTAGAGGCAGAGCCAGTCAGCAAGTGTGATGCAGCCACGGCGGTTCAATTCATCAAAAAGGTGATATTCCGGTTTGGCTTTCCACATAGCAATATAACAGATAATGGTACTAACTTATCAAAAGGAGAGATGGAAGAATTCTGTCAACGTGAGCACATCCGGTTTGATCTAGCATCAGTGGCTCACCCCCAATCTAATGGTCAAGCGGAAAGGGCAAATCAAGAAATTCTACGGGGTATCAAACCAAGGCTTATGGTTCCCTTAAAACGGACGCCGGGTTGTTGGGTCGAGGAGCTACCTTCTGTGTTATGGAGCATCAACACCACACCCAATAGGTCTACGGGTTACACGCCTTTCTTCATGGTTTATGGAGCGGAGGCGGTTCTTCCTAGTGACATCCGTCACGATTCGCCCCGTGTGGCAGCTTATGTTGAAGCTGATAATGAGAAGGCACGTCAGGATACTCTGGACCTATTGGATGAAGAGCGGGATCTTGCAGCAGCACGTTCAGCGATTTATCAACAAGATCTTCGACATTATCATAGCCGCCGGGTTAAAACTAGAACCTTTCAAGAAGGTGATTTGGTGCTCCGGCTCATCCAGGATCAGACTGATATGCACAAGTTATCCCCCCCTTGGGAAGGACCCTTTGTGGTCAGCAAAAATCTGCACAATGGATCCTACTACCTCATTGATGTTCGAGAGCATGAAGACTCGCGTCAATCGGAGGAGGAGACAAAGCGGCCATGGAACATAGCTCTCCTTCGGCCTTACTATACTTGAAGCCATAGGCTCTTCACCTATACATATTTACGACAGTGTATATACCATATAATAAACCGGAGCCTCCGTTATAAGCGGGGTATCTGTTATTTCTTATATCATATGTGTGCCTTTACAAGTTAACGGTCAAAGCGGAGTCTTTGTTAAACCGGCTTTAGCAGCTGCATAAAGATAAAGAAAATCACTAGGGGGCTTGGTCATGTTTGAACCACAGCTACACCTCTTGATAGGCATTTTAGCCACACAAGGAAAATTTGTGGAGCCAAAGAGAGTATTGTACACAGTACAAACTCAAACATAGGCACACGCTGAGCATCGCTCACAAAGTTACTTGGGTGCTCTTTTTTGCAAAGCAACAAAGAGTTTGAAAGGACCCTCGTAATTGGCTATCAAGCCACGGCTTGGAAGCCTAGTGTATTCACCTAAAACCCCGGGTTAACCTGCCTTCATCAAGTAAGCCACTCCTATCCAGGTAATCCTGGCATGACCCATCGAACGTTTGACAAGTCAATCTTTTACAGACCCTGAACTTTTCACAGTTAAAACAATGATTGGTTAATTGGAGGCCCATCTTAAAAGGCTTTGTTAAATGGTTTAACTTAGAGGCCTGGCAGCCCATGAAAAGCCTCGATTTGGAGCCTGGCAGCTCGTAAAAAGCCTCGCATATTTTCCTATTTGAATTTTGTTTGTTGACAATCATAAGTATTTTTTGATAAACCGGCGTCCTTGACCCGGCTTGCTTTCCAACCACCAGTTGTTGGCACATGATCAATTATAAACCGGTGGTCATTGACCCGGTCTGGTTTGACTAAATCACCAGTGTTATAAAGAAAATCCGGTAGTTATACCGGTCCGGTTTAATAGATAGACCAGCATTATGAAGATGAAATTATCAAACGTATCGGGTTGGTGTTAAACACCTTTGCTGTATACACGTTTGGTCAATCAATGAGGTATGTTCTGTACATTATTTTTTTGTACAAACACTTGATTATTCAGCTAAAGTACTATATACTTCTTGGATATTATGACATGTTTGGCGGTAAACCGCTAGACACTTTTAAGTTTTTTGGACCCAGGAAGGCAAGTCATCATAGGCTATGCATAAAATATATCCTGAAGGGCGGCACAGATTTTCACAAAGCGTTATGAAGCATGCTCGATGGCATGGCAGATAAACAAAGTTTCAGCTATCCTATTACATGAAGCTTCAAAGTGGTTCAAACAGTGCCATTGTTTTTCACAGTAGCCATATAAACCAGCGACCGGACCAGGACTCTTCATCACAACGGTTTGATGGTTGCAGATTAGTTGGTGTCGGCACTTCTTCATCCCTCCCCAGCCGCTGGAAATCAGCCGTTGACCAATCGATTCCGGTTAAAGCTTGGAACACCGCTTCCTCATGGATAAGATCAGAAGGGTTAATATCAGGGGCATAAGTGTGCTTACGAATCGGAGGCACAAGTTCTTCGACTTCATGGATATCGGTCGGCTGTCTTTTCCCTTCTGCATCATAAAACGGTTGAAAATGGGACAAATCGGTGTCCTCAGCCAATTTGCTGGCCGCTGGCCGCATCTATTTGGTCAGCCGCCGAAGATCATCATTGTCAAAGTTTGAACCGTCTTCTTTAACGCCTGGATATCCTTTAATGATGTCCTCCGCTTCAAGGTCTGGAATCCAGGCCTTGGCTCGAATAAGGGCGGTTAATGCTCCTGCTCTCGCAGCGGCTCTTTTCAACTCGCCAATACGCGTCGGTAACATGCCCAACTTCTCAAGGGTCTCGTTAATCAACGTTGGCGCCGGTTTGTTATAAGCCGCTGTACTAATGGCTCGCTGAGATCCAGAGTATAGCTGCTCAACCAATGTATATGCCGCTTTGAGCTTCATCCGCATATCTGCACCAAGATGAGTGATCCGAGTTCCTGCCAAAGATTTTATCAACATTTTTGTCAGTTTTAAGGTTCAGTGACTGGTGCAACGTACACAAGCAGACACTTACCAAAGATAGCAGAGGTCATAGCATTGATTTGGCGCTTCAAACCGGCTAGTTCTTCAACCACCGGTTTCAGGGCTTCCTCGGCATCTACAACTCTTTTGGTTAAACCGGCTTTTTCGGTTTCCCATTCAGCACGATCTTGGTTGAAGGATTCTTCCAATTTTTCCATTCCGGCCAGGGCCTGCGTCAGCTCCTCTTTGGCTTTTGCAGCTTCGGCTTGTTGAGACTTCACATTTTCTTGCAAGTCAGAGTTTTGGGCATCTTTGCTTCTCAGTTCAGCCTGCAACATTGAAGGTATATTCAACAAAACAACATATTTATGCACTAAGTATAAAGCATATAACAAGTTATCCACTTCACACTTGGGGGCTAATGCCTATTTGCTCTCAAATACTACCCTCTATACAAGTCTCCAGAATAATGCAAGCATTATCCTTGACACTTGGGGGCTAATGTATGTTTGTTCTAAACCGGCGGTGTGGATTAAAAACCGGATTAACTTGCCAAGTTAAACCAGCCTTTGGGGGCTATGCTACAGAACGTTATCTAATTTTTTCAAACATGAGTCTTATCTATGATTGAGGACATGCCTTTGCAAGGATCAATGATGGGATGCTTGAAGTGTTACAAAGATCCGGTTTATGATTAACAATCATAAAACGGCTCTTGGAGGCTACTTGGAATAGTATTTCAGCTATAAATCAATGTACAAGGGAGTAAGAAACGTGTTGATATGATAAATGGTACAACCCAGAGACTAGTATAATGAGAGAGAAAGGTAATGCTAGCACAGGGTTGATCAGACACTGTTAAACCGGAGCATAACTATGAAGGTAACATGCTCTTCCGGTTTATCAGAGGGCTAATGGCATAGACTATTTATACAATGTTAAACCGTTTATATTGGTGCGACGAGAAATGGATCTCACAGGAACATAGAAACAGATCTCACAGTGATGTATAAAACTTTCGGATCTAAAGATAAGACAGAAAAGCAAAAATAATTGGATCTTGAAGGGGTGCAGAACTGAAGCAACTTTTGACAGACTAGATCAGTTCTTTGCGCATAAGGATTTGTGATGACCATGGTAGGTAAGCTACGGCAAGAGATGCATCAAGCATGAAGTGTCCATCTATTAAAGGAAGAACAGGGAAGAATAGCACTGATGAACTTCAGAAGAACTGCGAAGAATGTCGAACCCCTAGAACAGATCTATGGTGAAAAAAGCAGAGAACTTACCGGAGCTGGTGAGGAAGCGGAAGGGCGCCGCAGTATTCTGGTGCGTTCAGGGTGATGCAACGGCCAAGGTCGGAGCAGAGGCGACGGTCGACGGTGGCGGCGGAGCTCTAGAGGCTGAGCGGCGCGAGGAAGACGACGCGAAGAGGCACGGGGGGAAACGGTGAAAATGACCCCTCGGTCCTATTTATAAGGCGAAGTGATAAAATGGCAAGTATGGGAATCGAGGAGCCCCAAAAATGGGTAAGTTAATAAAGGTGTCGCCTCGATGACTGGATATATATTAAATGAAGGAAATCTCCGACATCAATGGATGGATGACGTCAGGGCGGTTTATCGTAATTTTGAAGTATGACATCACGGCGGTTTACAAGATCAAAAATGAAGATAAGAGAGAAGATTTTTTCTAAAGTGTGGAAGATTGACATGAACAAGTTCAAACCAATTTGGGGCCTAATGTTGGGGATATTACTACTGGAGGTAAACCGGCCTTATGTAGCCGGGTTGACTCTTTGAAGATTAGAAGCCCATGAAGATGTAAAGATGATGGCGCTTTACGGAGGGCCCAAAGGCGGGTTACAGTCTGTAAATGTAAACTGGCCTAGTCATGTAACTTGTATAGTAAGATAGAAAGAGAGAGGCCGAACCGGATACGTTTATAATCCGGCTTCGGGACTCTGTAGCCCGGCGGGCGTCAACCTATGTATATAAAGGGACGACCCGACTGCGGTTTAGGGACAGACAACAACAACTCGAGAGCCAGATAAAGCGGATTCACTCCCTGGCCTTCGAGACCCTAGCAATACCAATCACAACTAGACGTAGGCTTTTACCTTCATCGAAGGGGCCGAACTAGTATAAACTCCCGTGTCCCCTTGTCCGGTTTAACCCCTTTAAGATAACCCGTTGCGATGGCTCCACGACTAAGTCCTTTCAAGAGGACATCTGTCGTGACAAACCCACGACAGAAAGAGAATGAAAAGTCATTTCCTATGCCTCAGTCATATGTTCTATAAAGTATGCTATTGTTGGGGAACGTAGTAATTTCAAAATTTTCCTACGCACACGCAAGATCATGATGATGCACAGCAACGAGAGGGGAGAGTGTTGTCTACGTACCCACGCAGACCGACTGTGGAAGCGTTGACACAACGTAGAGGAAGTAGTCGTACGTCTTCCCGATCCGACCGATCCAAGCACCGTTACTCCGGCACCTCCGAGTTCTTAGCACACGTACAACTCGATGACAATCCCCGGGCTCCGATCCAGCAAAGCGTCGCGGAGGAGTTCCATCAGCACGACGGCGTGGTGACGATTTGATGTTCTACCGTCGCAGGGCTTCGCCTAAGCACCGCTACAATATGATCGAGGTGGAATATGGTGGCAGGGGGCACCGCACACGGCTAAGGTACGATCTCAAGGATCAACTTGTGTGTCCTAGGGTGCCCCCTGCCTCCGTATATAAAGGAGCCAAGGGGGAGGGGGCGGCCGGCCAAGGAGGGCGTGCCAAGGGAGTCCTACTCCCTCTGGGAGTAGGATCCCCCCCCCCCCAATCCTAGTTGGAATAGGATTCCTCGAGGGGGGAAAGAGAGAGAGGGGGCCGGCCACCTCTCCTTGTCCTAATAGGACTAGGGGAGGGGGGAGGCGCGCGGCCCACCTTGGGCTGCCCCTTTCTCCTTTCCACTAAAGCCCACTAAGGCCCATATAGCTCCCGGGGGGTTCCGGTAACCTCCCGGTACTCCGGTAAAATCCCGATTTCACCCGGAACACTTCCGATATCCAAACATAGGCTTCCAATATATCAATCTTTATGTCTCGACCATTTCGAGACTCCTCGTCATGTCCATGATCACATCCGGGACTCCGAACAATCTTCGATACATCAAAATGCATAAACTCATAATAACTGTCATCGTAACGTTAAGCGTGCGGACCCTACGGTTCGAGAACAATGTAGACATGACCGAGACACGTCTCCGGTCAATAACCAATAGCGGGACCTGGATGCCCATATTGGATCCTACATATTCTACGAAGATCTTTATCGGTCAGACCGCATAACAACATACGTTGTTCCCTTTGTCATCGGTATGTTACTTGCCCGAGATTCGATCGTCGGTATCCAATACCTAGTTCAATCTCGTTACTGGCAAGTCTCTTTACTCGTTCCGTAATACATCATCCCGCAACTAACTCATTAGTTGCAATGCTTGCAAGGCTTATGTGATGTGCATTACCGAGAGGGCCCAGAGATACCTCTCCGACAATCGGAGTGACAAATCCTATTCTCGAAATACGCCAACCCAACATATACCATTGGAGACACCTGTAGAGCTCCTTTATAATCACCCAGTTACGTTGTGACATTTGGTAGCACACAAAGTGTTCCTCCGGCAAACGGGAGTTGCATAATCTCATAGTCATAGGAACATGTATAAGTCATGAAGAAAGCAATAGCAACATACTAAACGATCGGGTGCTAAGCTAATGGAATGGGTCATGTCAATCAGATCATTCAACTAATGATGTGACCTCGTTAATCAAATAACAACACTTTGTTCATGGTTAGGAAACATAACCATCTTTGATTAACGAGCTAGTCAAGTAGAGGCATACTAGTGACACTAAGTTTGTCTATGTATTCACACATGTATTATGTTTCCAGTTAATACAATTCTAGCATGAATAATAAACATTTATCATGATATAAGGAAATAAATAATAACTTTATTATTGCCTCTAGGGCATATATCCTTCAGCTATGTTGTGTACCAGTCCTATTGTATACCTTAGCATGATTCTGGCAAGGGAGTATAATAGTGATCTAGGAGTAGATCACTGGACAGCGGTCAAAATTATCCTTAGAGGACTAAGGAAATATTTCTCAGTTATGGAGGTGATAAAAGAGTTTTTTGTAAAGAGTTACGTCGATGCAAGCTTTGTACATCGATCTAGATGACTCTAGTGCAAGTGGTGTAAAGAGTTACACCAAGACTCCATGGGTGTTAGAATCATTACTGTGTAATCTAGATTATTGACTCTAGTGCAAGTGGGAGACTGAAGGAATATGCCCTACAGGCAATAATAAAGTTGTTATTTATATTTCCTTATATCATGATAAATGTTTATTATTCATGCTAGAATTGTATTAACCGGAAACTTAGTACATGAGTGAATACATAGACAAACAGAGTGTCCCTAGTATGCCTCTACTTGACTAGCTCGTTAATCAAAGATGGTTAAGTTTCCTAGCCATGGACATGTGTTGTCATTTGATGAATGAGATCACATCATTAGAGAATGATGTGATGGACTAGACCCATCCGTTAGCTTAGCACTATGATCGTTTAGTTTATTGCTATTGCTTTATTCATGACTTATACATGTTCCTATGACTATGAGATATGCAACTCCCGAATACCGGAGGAACACTTAGTGTGCTATCAAACATCACAACATAACTGGGTGATTATAAATATGCTCTACAGGTGTCTTCGATGGTGTTTGTTGAGTTGGCATAGATCGAGATTAGGATTTATCACTCCGATTGTCGGAGAGGTATCCCTGGGCCCTCTCGGTAATGCACATCACTATAAGCCTTGCAAGCAATGTGACTAATGAGTTAGTTGCGGGATGATGCATTACGGAATGAGTAAAGAGACTTGCCGGTGACAATATTGAACTAGGTATGATGATACCGACGATCGAATCTCGGGCAAGTAACATACCGATGACAAAGGGAACAACGTATGTTGTTATGCGGTTTGACCGATAAAGATCTTCGTAGAATATGTAGGAACCAATATGAGCATCCAGGTTCCGCTATTGGTTATTGACCGGAGTGTTGGGGAACGTAGTAATTTCAAAAAAAATTCCTACACACACGCAGGATCATGGTGATGCATAGCAAAGAGAGGGGAGAGTGTTGTCTACGTACCCTTGTAGACCGTTCGCGGAAGCGTTATATCAATGCGGTTTATGTAGTCGTACGTCTTCACGATCCAACCGATCCAAGTACCAAAATCATGGCACCTCCGAGTTCTGCACACGTTCGGCTGGGTGACGTCCTCGCCTTCTCGATCCAGCAAGAGGGGCGAAGTAGTAGATGAGTTCCAGCAGAACGATGGCGTGGTGACGGTGTTGGTGAAGAACAATCTCCGCAGGGCTTCGCCTAAGCACTACGAAAACTATGACGGAGGATAAACTAGAGGGGACAGGGTTGCCGGCACACGGCTTGGTGTTTCTTGATCTGTCTTTGGTGCTAGCCCTGCCCTTCTATTTATATGTTGAGCCCTGGGGTCGAAACTTGGAGCAAAAGCCTCCTCAAAGTCGGTTTTGCCCGAAAGGCAAGAGTCCCACTCGGACTCCAGGACCAAACACCACAATCCTTGGGGTCTGGCCCAGACGCCATGGGCCTCAGCGTCTGGCCCAGGGCCAGACGCCAGGGTCTCCGGCGTTTAGCCCCCTGGCCTCCGCAAAACTCCTTTTGCACCGACTTATAGCCCCATGGGCCTGACCCCTTGGCAAAACCATATCATCCAATATATGAATCTTTACCTCCGGACCATTTCGGAGCTCCTCGTCATGTCTGTGATCTCATCCGGGACTCCGAACAACATTCGGTCACCAACATACATAACTCATAGTACTATATCGTCAATGAACGTTAAGCGTGCGGACCCTACGGGTTCGAGAACTATGTAGACATGACCGAGACACCTCTCTGGTCAATAACCAATAGCGGGACCTGGATGCCCATATTGGCTCCTACATATTCTACGAAGATCTTTATCGGTCAGACCGCATAACAACATACGTTGTTCCCTTTGTCATCGGTATGTTACTTGCCCGAGATTCGATCGTCGGTATCTCAATACCTAGTTCAATCTCGTTACCAGCAAGTTTCTTTACTCGTTCCATAATACATCATCTCACAACTAACTCATTAGTCACAATGCTTGCAAGGCTTATAGTGATGTGCATTACCGAGAGGGCCCAGAGATACCTCTTCGACAATCGGAGTGACAAATCCTAATCTCGAAATACGCCAACCCAACAAGTACCTTCGAAGACACCTGTAGAGCACCTTTATAATCACCCAGTTACGTTGTGACATTTGGTGGCACACAAAGTGTTCCTCCGGTAAACGGGAGTTGCATAATCTCATAGTCATAGGAACATGTATACGTCATGAAGAAAGCAATAGCAACAAACTAGATGATCAAGTGCTAAGCTAACGGAATGGGTCAAGTCAATCACATCATTCTCCTAATGATGTGATCCCGTTAATCAAATGACAACTCTTTGTCTATGGCTAGGAAACATAACCATCTTTGATCAACAAGCTAGTCAAGTAGAGGCATACTAGTGACACTCTATTTGTCTATGTATTCACACATGTATCATGTTTCCGGTTAATACAATTCTAGCATGAATAATAAACATTTATCATGATATAAGGAAATAAATAATAACTTTATTATTGCCTCTAGGGCATATTTCCTTCAGTCTCCCACTTGCACTAGAGTTAATAATCTAGATCACATCGCCATGTGATTTAACATCAATAGTTCACATCTTTATGTGGTTAACACCCATAGTTCACATCGACATGTGACCAAAACCCAAAGGGTTTACTAGAGTCATTAATCTAGTTCACATCACTATGTGATTAACACCCAATGAGTACTAAGGTGTGATCATGTTTTGCTTGTGAGATAATTTTAGTCAACGGGTCTGTCACATTCAGATCCGTAAGTATTTTTCAAAGTTCTATGTCTACAAAGCTCTGCACGGAGCTACTCTATCTAATAGCTCCCACTTTCAATATGTATCTAGATCAAGACTTAGAGTCATCCAGATCGGTGTCAAAGCTTGCATTGACGTAACTCTTTATGACGAACTCTTTTATCACCTCCATAATCGAGAAATATTTCCTTAGTCCTCTAAGGATAATTTTGACCGCTGTCCAGTGATCTACTCCTAGATCACTATTGTACTCCCTTGCCAAAAAAAACAGTGTAGGGTATACAATAGATCTGGTACACAGCATGGCACACTTTATAGAACCTATGGCTAAGGCATAGGGAATGACTTTCATTCTCTTTCTATCTTCTGCCGTGGTCGGGCTTTGAGTCTTACTCAACTTCACACCTTATAACACAGGCAAGAACTCCTTCTTTGACTGTTCCATTTTGAACTACTTCAAAATCTTGTCAAGGTATGTACTCATTGAAAAACTTATCAAGCATCTTGATCTATCTTTATAGATCTTGATGCTCAATATGTAGGCAGCTTCACCGAGGTCTTTCTTTGAAAAACTCCTTTCAAACATTCCTTTATGCTTTGTAGAATAATTCTACATTATCTCCGATCAACAATATGTCATTCACATATACTTATCAGAAATGATGTAGTGCTCCCACTCACTTTCTTGTAAATACAGGCTTCACCGTAAGTCTGTATAAAACTATATGCTTTGATCAACTTATCAAAGCGTATGTTCCTACTCCGAGATGCTTGCACCAGTCCATAGATGGATCGCTGGAGCTTGCATATTTTGTTAGTACCTTTAGGATTGACAAAACCTTCTGGTTGCATCATATACAACTCTTCTGTAATAAATCCATTAAGGAATGCAGTTTTGTTTATCCATTTTCCAGATTTCATAAAATGTGGCAATTGCTAACATGATTCGGACAGACTTAAGCATAGATATGAGTGAGAAATTCTCATCGTAGTCAACACCTTGAACTCGAAAACCTTTTTGCGACAATTCTAGCTTTGTAGATAGTAACACTACTATCAGTGTCCGTCTTCCTCTTGAAGATCCATTTAATCTCAATGGCTCGCTGATCATTGGGCAAGTCAATCAAAGTCCATACTTTGTTCTCATACATGGATCTCATCTCAGATTTCATGGCCTCAAGCCATTTCGCGGAATCTGGGCTCATCATCGCTTCCTCATAGTTCGTAGGCTCGTCATGGTCAAGTAACATGACCTCTAGAACAGGATTACCGTACCACTCTGGTGCGGATATCACTCTGGTTTACCTATGAGGTTCGGTAGTAATTTGATCTGAAGTTACATGATCATCATCATTAGTCTTCCTCACTAATTGGTGTAGTAGTCACATGAACAGATTTCTGTGATGAACTACTTTCCAATAAGGGAGCAGGTACAGTTACCTCATCAAGTTCTACTTTCCTCCCACTCACTTCTTTCGAGAGAAACTCCTTCTCTAGAAAGGATCCATTCTCAGCAATGAATATCTTGCCTTCGGATCTGTGATAGAAGGTGTACCCAACATTTTCTTTTGGGTATCCTATGAAGACGCACTTCTCCAATTTGGGTTTGAGCTTATCAGGTTGAAACTTTTTCACATAAGCATTGCAACCTCAAACTTTAAGAAACGACAGATTAGGTTTCTTTCCAAACCATAGTTCATACGGTGTCGTCTGAACGGATTTGGATGGTGCCCTATTTGACGTGAATGTAGTTGTCTCTAATGCATAACCTCAAAACGATAGCGGTAAATCAGTAAGAGACGTCATAGATCGCACAATATCTAATAAAGTACGGTTACGACGTTCAGACACACCATTACACTATGGTGTTCCAGGTGGCGTGAGTAGTGAAATTATTTCACATTATTTTAACTGAAGGCCAAACTCGTAACTCAAATATTTTACTTATGCGATCATACCGTAGAAACCTTTTTTTTTGTTACGATGATTCTCCACTTCACTCTGAAATTCTTTGAACTTTTCAAATGTTTTAGACTTGTGTTTCACCAAGTAGATATACTCATATCTGCTCAAATCATCTGTGAAGATCAGAAAATAATGATACCTGTCACGAGCCTCAATATTCATCGGACCACATACATTAGTATGTATGATTTCCAACAAATCTGTTGCTCGCTCCATTGTTCCGGAGAACGGAGTCTTAGTCATCTTGCCCATGAGGCATGGTTCGCAAGCATCAACTGATTCATAATCAAGTGATTCCAAAAGCCCATCAGCATGTTTTCTTCATGCGCTTTACACCAATATGACCTAAACGGCAGTGCCACAAATAAGTTGCACTATCATTATTAACTTTGCATCTTTTGGTTTCAATATTATGAAAATGTGTATCACCACGATCGAGATCCAACAAACCATTTTCATTGGGTGTATGACCATAGAAGGTTTTATTCATGTAAACAGAACAACAATTATTCTCTAACTTACATGAATAACAGTATTGCAATAAACATGATCCAATCATATTCATGCTCAACGCAAACACTAAATAACATTTATTTTAGGTTTAAGACTAATCCCGAAAGTATAGGGAGTGTGCGATGATGATCATATCAATCTTGGAACCATTTCCAATACACATCGTCACTTCACCCTTAACTAGTCTCTGTTCATTCTGCAACTCCCCTTTCGAGTTACTATTCTTAGCAACTGAACTAGTATCAAATACTGAGGGGTTGCTATAAACACTAGTAAAGTACACATCAATAACATGTATATCAAATATACCTATGTTCACTTTGCCATCCTTCTTACCCGCCAAATACTTGGGGTAGTTCCGCTTCCAGTGACGAGTCCCTTTGCAGTAGAACCACTCAGTTTCAGGCTTAGGTCCAGACTTGGGTTTTTCACTTGAGCAGCAACTTGCTTGCCGTTCTTCTTGAAGTTCCCCTTTCTTCCCTTTGTCCCTTTACTTGAAACTAGTGTTTTTGTTTACCATCAACACTTGATGCTTTTCTTGATTTCTACCTTCGTCGATTTCAGCATCACGAAGAGCTTGGGAATCGTTTCCGTTATCCCTTGCATATTATAGTTCATCACGAAGTTCTACTAACTTGGTGATGGTGACTAGAGAATTCTGTCAATCACTATTTTATCTGGAAGATTAACTCCCACTTGATTCAAGCGATTGTAGTACCCAGACAATCTGAGCACATGCTCACTGCTTGAGCTATTCTCCTCCATCTTTTAGCTATAGAACTTGTTGGAGACTTCATATCTCTCAACTCGGGTATTTGCTTGAAATATTATCTTCAACTCCTGGAACATATCATATGTTCCATGAAGTTCAAATCGTCTTTGAAGTCCCGATTCTAAGCCGTTTAAGCATGGTGCACTAAACTATCAAGTAGTCATCATATTGAGCTAGCCAAACGTTCATAACGTCTGCATCTACTCCTGCAATAGGTCTGTCACCTAGCGGTGCATCAAGGACATAATTCTTCTGTGCAGCAATGAGGAAAATCCTCAGATCACAGATCCAATCTGTATCATTGCTACTAACATCTTTCAACTTAGTTTTCTCTATGAACATATAAAAAATAAAACAGGGGAGCTAAACGCGAGCAATTGATCTACAACATAGATATGCTAATACTACCAGGACTAAGTTCATGATAAATTAAAGTTCAATTAATCATATTACTTAAGAACTCCCACTTAGAAAGACACCCCTCTAATCTTCTAAGTGATCACGTGATCCAAATCAACTAAACCATAACCGATCATCACATGAAATGGAGTAGCTTTCAATGGTGAACATCAATATGTTGATCATATCTACTATATGATTCATGCTCGACCTTTCGGTCTCAGTGTTCCGAGGCCATATCTGCATATGCTAGGCTCGTCAAGTTTAACCTGAGTATTCTGCATGTGCAAAAACTGGCTTGCACCCGTTGTAGATGGACGTAGAGCTTATCACACCCGATCATCACGTGGTGTCTGGGCACGACGAACTTTGGCAACGGTGCATACTCAGGGAGAACACTTTTATCTTGAAATTTAGTGAGAGATCATCTTATAATGCTACCGTCAATCAAAGCAAGATAAGATGCATAAAAGATAAACATCACATGCAATCAATATAAGTGATATGATATGGCCATCATCATCTTGTGCTTGTGATCTCCATCTCCAAAGCACCTTCATGATCACCATCGTCACCGGCGCGACACCTTGATCTCCATCGTAGCATTGTTGTCGTCTCACCAATCTTATGCTTCCACGACTATCGCTACCGCTTAGTGATAAAGTAAAGCATTACAGGGCAATTGCATTGCATACAATAAAGCGACAACCATATGGCTCCTGCCAGTTGCCGATAACTCGGTTACAAAACATGATCATCTCATACAATAAAATTTAGCATCATGTCTTGACCATATCACATCACAACATGCCCTGCAAAAACAAGTTAGACGTCCTCTACTTTGTTGTTGCAAGTTTTACGTGGCTGCTACGGGCTTAGCAAGAACCGTTCTTACCTACGCATCAAAACCACAACGATAGTTTGTCAAGTTGATGTTGTTTTAACCTTCGCAAGGACCGGGCGTAGCCACACTTGGTTCAACTAAAGTTGGAGAAACTGACACCCGCCAGCCACCTGTGTGCAAAGCACGTCGGTAGAACCAGTCTCGTGTAAGCGTACGCGTAATGTCGGTTCGGGCCGCTTCATCCAACAATACCGCCGTACCAAAGTGTGACATGTTGGTAAGCAGTATGACTTATATCGCCCACAACTCACTTGTGTTCTACTCGTGCATATTACATCAACGCATAAAACCTGGCTCGGATGCCACTGTTGGGGAACGTAGTAATTTCAAAAAAAATTCCTACGCACACGCAGGATCATGGTGATGCATAGCAAAGAGAGGGGAGAGTGTTGTCTACGTACCCTTGTAGACCGTTCGCGGAAGCGTTATATCAACGCGGTTTATGTAGTCGTACGTCTTCATGATCCGACCGATCCAAGTACCGAAAGCACCGCACCTCCGAGTTCTGCACACGTTCGGCTCGGTGACGTCCTCGCCTTCTCAATCCAGCAAGAGGGGCGAAGTAGTGGATGAGTTCCGGCAACACGACGGCGTGGTGACGGTGTTGGTGAAGAACAATCTCCGCAGGGCTTCGCCTAAGCACTACGAAAACTATGACGGAGGATAAACTAGAGGGGACAGGGTTGCCGGCACATGGCTTGGTGTTTCTTGATCTGTCTTTGGTGCTAGCCCTGCCCCTCTATTTATATGTTGAGCCCTGGGGTCGAAACTTGGAGCAAAAGCCTCCTGAAAGTCGGTTTTGCCCGAAAGGCAAGAGTCCCACTCGGACTCCAGGACCAAACGCCACAATCCTTGGCGTCTGGCCCAGACGCCATGGGCCTCGGCGTCTGGCCCAGGGCCAGACGCCAGGGTCTCCAGCGTTTAGCCCCCTGGCCTCCGCAAAACTCCTTTTGCACCAACTTATAGCCCCATGGGCCTGACCCCTTGGCAAAACCATATCATCCAATATATGAATCTTTACCTCCGGACCATTCCGGAGCTCCTCGTCATGTCCGTGATCTCATCCGGGACTCCAAACAACATTCGGTCACCAACATACATAACTCATAGTACTATATCGTCAACGAACGTTAAGCGTGCGGACCCTACGGGTTCGAGAACTATGTAGACATGACCGAGACACCTCTCTGGTCAATAACCAATAGCGGGACCTGGATGCCCATATTGGCTCCTACATATTTTACGAAGATCTTTATCGGTCAGACCGCATAACAACATGCGTTGTTCCCTTTGTCATCGGTATGTTACTTGCCCAAGATTCGATCGTCGGTATCTCAATACCTAGTTCAATCTCGTTACCGGCAAGTCTCTTTACTCGTTCCATAATACATCATCTTGCAACTAACTCATTAGTCACAATGCTTGCAAGGCTTATAGTGATGTGCATTACCGAGAGGGCCCAGAGATACCTCTTCGACAATCGGAGTGACAAATCCTAATCTCGAAATACGCCAACCCAACAAGTACCTTCAAAGACACCTGTAGAGCACCTTTATAATCACCCAGTTACGTTGTGACGTTTGGTGGCACACAAAGTGTTCCTCCGGTAAACGGGAGTTGCATAATCTCATAGTCATAGGAACATGCATACGTCATGAAGAAAGCAAAAGCAACAAACTAAACGATCAAGTGCTAAGCTAACGGAATGGGTCAAGTCAATCACATCATTCTCCTAATGATGTGATCCCGTTAATCAAATGACAACTCTTTGTCTATGGCTAGGAAAAATAACCATCTTTGATCAACGAGCTAGTCAAGTAGAGGCATACTAGTGACACTCTGTTTGTCTATGTATTCACACATGTATCATGTTTCCGGTTAATACAATTCTAGCATGAATAATAAATATTTATCATGATATAAGGAAATAAATAATAACTTTATTATTGCCTCTAGGGCATATTTCCTTCACGGAGATGTGTCTCGGTCATGTCTACATAGTTCTTGAACCCGTAGGGTCCGCACGCTTAACGTTCGATGAAGATTTGTATTATGAGTTATGTGATTTGATGTACCGAAGGTTGTTCGGAGTCTCGGATGATATCACGGACATGACGAGGAGTCTCGAAATGGTCGAGACATAAAGATTAATATATTGGACCATGTTATTCGGACATCGGAAGTGTTCCGGATGGTTTCAGATAAAACCGGAGTGCCGGAGGGGTTACCGGAACCCCCCGGGGAAGTAATGGGCCTTAGTGGACCTTAGGGGAGAGAGAGGGCAGCAGCCAGGAGGTGGCGCCCCCCCAAGGGGAGTCCGAATGGGACTAGGGGAGGGGGGGCGCCCTCTTTCCCTCTCCCTCTCCCTCTCCTTCCTTCTTCTCCTACTTGGACTAGGAAAGGGGGGACCAATTCCTACTTGGAGTAGGATTCCCCCCCCCTTGGGCGTTCCCCTTGTGGTCGGCCGACCTCCTCCTCCCCTCCTTTATATACGGGGGAGGGGGGCACCCCATAGACACACAAGTTGATCTTTAGCCGTGTGCGGTGCCCCCCTCCACAGTTTTACACCTCGGTCATATTGTTGTAGTGCTTAGGCGAAGCCCTGCGTCGATAACTCTATCATCACTGTCAACACGCCGTCGTGCTGACGGAACTCACCCTCGGCCTCAGCTGGATCAAGAGTACGAGGGACGTCACCGAGCTGAACGTGTGTAGATCGCGGAGGTGTCGTACGTTTGATGCTAGGATCGGTTGGATCGTGAAGACGCGCGACTACATCAACCGCGTTACTAAACGCTTCCGCTTTCCGTCTATGAGGGTACGTAGACACACTCTCCCCTCTCGTTGCTATGCATCTACTAGATAGATCTTGCGTGATCGTAGGAATTTTTTTGAAATACTGCGTTCCCCAACACAAAGCTTGTGGTCCATTTTTTTATAATGTGCTCGTGAAAATGTTCTTAGTGAAAGGCTTCTGATGTTAGAAACTGGGGAATAGATTTATTAGCTCCACCAAGCAATTGGGCTCTAGAGAAGGATTTTGGCTTGAAGCAAGCATGAACATCATCATTGAATCCAAGCAGAATGCCCAAGGTAAAGGTATGCATTTGCCTGATTTTCCTAGTTCTACCGGTGTCAAAATTCTTGGTGGAAGCAGATTATAAGCTTGATAGTCACACTATAAGGAGGGCTATCAGACAAGTAGCTAGATCATGTCATACATAGAGTGCTCTAATATTTGCGTGTGATGCATCCTTCATTTTGGTTTATATTTGGTTGGTTCTCTATGTGAGTACCTAGAGCTTGTTTTTACCTTCCAAAGAGCCGAAATCCATCAAAATGGTGTTCATATGAGGGACTTACATTGTTCTTGTGTTGCATGTTCTAGGAGATCCGGAGGTTCTGGGGCTGCTCCGGGAAATAGTCCTGGCCGGTCAGTAGCTCCCATACCAGTCTGAAATATCCTGGAGTCCAGACCCCTAGTATTCTTGACTGTGTAAACACTTTGTGAATGTCATGAGATCCTCCATGGGGTTAAGCGAGTGGGGCCTATATATAGCTACCTTCTTTCCCGGTGGGAAGCTGGTTCCCAAATATGAGATTTCCCCATTATTCGGCCTCTAAGATCCTCCCTAAATCCTAGTCTCCAATTTAAGCAAGGGAAAATAAACCATGGACCTAGGAGTTTGTCCCCTATCCAATCCATTTTGGTTGAGTTGCGTAGAGCGAATTTGAGCATAACTTGCTTTGATCTGCATTAGTTGCTTCGGTTTGAGATCTCCATGTAGATTGGTTTGAGTGAGAGTCCAGGAGCCTGTTACTCTTGTAGGCCATCACCTTCTACTAGCTTTGTTGTCGTTGGCTCAGTAGTTTCTTCGTGAAGCTTGTGAAGAGGCCCGAGTTCTTTGTGATTTGGTCCTGGAGTTTGCCATCTTCGGAGTGGAGAAATAAGCTATCCATGGTGAACAGAGCGGCATTCTCTCGAGAAGCCAATGCCTCAAGAGAGAGTCTATCTGAGGGCACCTCAACCGTGATTAGAATATTGGTATATTTGAAGTCCATGAAATACATGTGTCATCTCCCATCTCCTTTTACATTATGTAATTCATACTTTCTATTATTTATATATTGTGTGCAGGTTTTGAATTGCTTGCCAATTTCCTTGAATTGCAACTCTTGTTTACCATTGTGTCGGATATAGGATGTGTGTGTGTGGAAAGATTCATGCTAGTTTAATTACGCATCAGGACTAATCCTACTCTATAATTATTTTAGAACGTCCGCTCACCTCCCTCCCTGGTGGGCAACATAGGTCTTTTCACCAACCATGGGAGAAGGACGAGGCATGTGGACCATCTTCCGAAGAACTAGAAAAGCACCATCACTAGATAGATTGACAAGCCATAGTAATCACTTGTCTGTAAGAGATCAAAGCTAGCTGAAAGAACATGGCTAGGGAACACCTCTCATGCTTCTCTAGCCCCATTTCGAGACTCTAGCTCGTCAAATGTTGCCAAGGAAGACTCCCAAATATGCTCGCCCCACACCAATAGACAACAAGTCCCTTCTAAGGTATAACATGAACAAACACATCAATTGCATGAAGTCAAAAAGCAACGACTATCGACACCTAGAGAATCAACCATATGCGGCAAATGATCGGCAGGCTCGGCCTCCATGCGTTATTGTCGGTATCGGAACGAACAACCGGAGCCGGAACTAAGTAGGGGGGACTTATTTTTGACACAAAAAAACCATCATCGTCTTGTCATCCCCGTCGACACAAAATAAACCTACACAAAGGCGGTGACATAGTCTACCTCACACATCTCCATAGACCATGAGGGGGCCATGCGATCGCCATGCTCTCAGAATTACGACCAAACCACCTCCTATCATGTCATTGACGTCTAGGATTTTTACGTGATGGGAGTGTACTTCAAGGGAAGTACATTTTTCTGCAGAGGGGTGCTACACGTGAAGATTTACCCCAACAAAACATGGTTGCCGGTAATTCAAAATATCAGGATTGTACAGAAGTATAAAACCGACCAATGATTGATTGATTTGGTTGTAAGTCTGAATCAGATCATTTGACCTTATACAATGCAAGGTGCTTAAAGGAATAAATCTTTTTTTCTAAACACTGGTGCTTATTTGCAGAGGATGAACGCTTGATTAGACACCATAAGCACCGGTGCTTAAGAAAAAAACTTGCAGAGCTGAAAACGAAGACGAAAAATTTTGCCAAAAATGCGGGGTAGTATTTGTGGATTCTCGGATACGAAGATATTAAATGGGATGCATAAAACTCGCATGTCCCGTGACTCATGTGTGGTATTTGAAAGGTGTTCCTAGTTATATCGTGAATCTTTTAGATAAACCTCTTAAGAAGTTGGAGGGCCAGTATACGGCGATTTCTCTTTTGCTAGGCGCCTAGGCGCAGCAACTTATTTTACTGAAACCTCTTTAAACATCCTGCAAGGCCTTATCAGGCTACTTCAGGACTTGGTAAAGCAACATGGTCGATAGTGCCAGTAGCACTCATGAACTGTGCCTTGGCCGTCAAGCAGCGGTTGCTTTCATCTTTCCCGGCGTCAAGAACCTAACAAAACAATGTTTCCAGAGACTTCCGTGCCATGTCGCCGTCTCTGCCCAGCGAAAGATATTCGGATCATATAAAAACAACCTGATGTCATGTAAACAATGTGCACTTGAAGTGAGACAAGTAGGCGATCCTTATCCTAGTACGAACGGCCCCGCCAATCAAATGATCACACGATCTGGAAACGCATTGATTAGGTCAAGATGGGGAAGGCTATAAGCTGTGATTGACTGGTAACATCAGTATCTCACATGCGCTTCGCGTCTTCAGGCTAATATTGCCCGAGAACTTTGTGTTGATTGGTGCACATGCATGGGCGGTGGAAGGATTAGTTACTGGCCGAGGTTTATATTTACTTTAGAGCTAGACCGATCCAGAGTGTATGTGTGTGTGTGTGAGATAGAGAGATTGGAGTCGGAAATGTTCCTTGGGTCAGATCCAGATAACCTTTGTTTAATCTTTCCACAGAAAAGTTACAATTCCCGTCCGTCAACTATCATTGAGTTCAGCTTGGGTCTTTCTAACTCGAATACCACACAGCGCTACCGCATCAAAGCTGTCCATGTATCGTCTCTCTCCTTTTCCCATATTATTATTCCCTATCTTTTCCTCTGTTTCCTCACTTTTCCATTCTTCCTTCGCTTAAAGAACGAGTTTGGTCGGCAGGAAGCCTGGCTGTGTACTTTGAGGATTTGCCACACGTTTGCCCGCACTTTGAGGATTTGCTCTCATTTTTATTGACACTGATGATTTTCCATAACTTTGCCAAAAACTTGAGGATTTGAGGATCATCAATGCCAATAAAAAAGAGGGCAAATCCTCAAAATGCAAGGAAAAGTGTGGCAAATCCTCAAATTCCCCCAGTAGAAATCTGCTATTGTCACTATGCCTTACCAAGAAACGTGTTTCAAGTCAAAGTGAACTGCTACTTTGACCCCTCTAGAAAGGCGATTTTATGGGGAAATGAATTGTTTCTTTTATGAGATTTACTAGCTCGAGATGTTATACCAGCCCGAAGAGGAAAAAAATTATATGAGACCAGGTCTCGCGGTTAGCAGGTGAGACCCATCCTGATGGATGACACGTAGCATTCACAAATCACAAAGCATCTAATCTCCCCCCCCCCCCCTCCCCGATTTTAAGTGAGGGGTGGGGGATGCTTTGTGATTTGTAAATGTCACGTGTCAGTCATTAGGATGGGTCTCGCGTGAGACCTGGTCTCATAGAATTCTTTTCCGCCCGAAGAGGAGCCTCTAGTAGTAAAGATTATATGAAATCATTGGCCAGATGAGAAGTTATCATTCTTTTCCAGAGCCACAATTTGCTTCACATATCGTGGCCGTTGGCGTTTTATAGATTTAAAAAAGATTGCTCCGTCGAGGCAGAAGCCCGAGGACGGCATTGAACTCATAGTGTGTCGCCGGTGGATGCAGGAGGAGAAAACTTTGACACCACCAAGGACCTTTTGAAAAAAAACACAAAAATAAGGTGAAATTCTTCGATGCACGAAGCGAACTACAGTGCCACACTATTAAAAAGAGACAGCTTTGAGTTTTCAATTTGAGCAGTGTAGCAGCCACAGTACCCAGGCGGGACCTGAATATCTTTGCTATGATGCAGTCTAGAGTCTAGACAAGAGCAATGCAGAAATATGCCGGCTGATGATGGTTATCTGATGAGGTCATATTATTATCCTGAAGAACTGACGAGCACAAGTGGGCCAAGAATTCAACAAAAAACTTCCCTGACAGATTCCATCAGATGGACATTTGACCCTACCATGCTTTGTCCAGTAGTTCAATGATGAGTCAGGAAGCCCTAAGAAGGATCCAGGAGCTGATCTCGAGCTCATCTGCTCCCAGATGAACAGTAAATTCAATGGCTTTTTTACACTAAAGATGATGAAATTTTCTGTAGTTTGCAAAAAATCATGCCGAGAAGTCGCTGAAAAGCAAAATCAGAGCTCCCCCGAAGTCATCTCGGCACAAAAATTTACAAGCTCCTAGAAATTATCATCATATTTTTAGTGTAAAACAAATTCAGACTTTATTTTTATTTTTTACCATTTGTTTCGGATTCATTGTTCATACACAGGGAGCAAAGGATCTCGGGTGGAGAAACGCCGCTCTGTTCTCCCAGAAACACAATACGGCATCAACTTCTCATCCGTAAACTTGCCCCCAAAAAAGAACTTCTCATCTGTCAATATAGATTATCATCTGATAGTTAGTTGCAAAGGATTCCCTCAAAAAAAAAGTTGCAAATGAGCTCAAATACGGTAAAAACAAGTAGAAGTTTTCTCAAGAGAATGAATTAATTGAATAGAGAAGGCAAGCCTTCTTTGGGAGAATTTTCATTACACAAGTGTTGATGCAAAGATATACAATTCACATTCTTTCGACATAATTTCTGCAGGTGACAAAACAGTTTACCCGATGCCTCTCATGTCACCTGTAGCCCAATATTCACTCGTCTGCTACATCTGGCACCTGCCTCTCATGTCACCTGGAGCCCAATATTCATTCATCTGTGCTACATCTGGCACCTCCGATTCCCCAACATTTTGCTTACAATCTCTTCAAGCTCTTCTTCCTGGCGTCCATCTTCTTCTTATCAGCTGGGCCTTTTGTAGCAACAGGTCCTTCCTTCTTGGGCAATGCCGTAGATGGTCCAACAGTGGGCTCAGCGGGAGCATTCTGATCCAGCGAGTTTGAGCCTGGCACTTTGGTAGCAGCAGTAGCACATAAAGCCATGGGAGCCGATGGTGCAATTTCGCATAGATTTGTTGTGCTTGACTGATCCACGTTTACAGAAGTCGACTCGGAGATAGTGCCACTCTTGGGCTTAGTCTTAGGTTTGAGGGCATGAATGCTGGTGTATAACCTGCATATAGTGCAGTGTAGACAGTTAATAAGTGTTCTGATTTTTAAAAAGCTATAGCAATGGCATAAGAAGAAAAAACATCACATCCATAGTCACCTAGACAGGCACAATACTCTAAATTTTGACCAAGCAGAAAGAAAAACTCAAAAAGGGACCCCCCATATAAAGTGAAGGCAGATAGAGATGTCTGCTAGGTGTCCCTTGTCTATATTGACAAAGTGATACACTGATGCTCGATAAAAAGTCAAAAGGTAACCTTGCATGCCGAGCATAGTCTGCATAGTTCTCAAGTAACATCTTTCCAGCCTGCTCATTGAGCGCAGATTCTGGGAATGGTTCAATCAGTAGGCATCTCACCACCTTTTAGAATGTTAAAAAGAAACCGACAGTTATAAATCGATAATTACAGTTGATGTATGTATTACCCCTAGCAAAACTAGGGCCAAACATTGTTGTAGTATGTACTTACCAGTAGAACATGCCTTAATCCATGAGTAGGATTCCAATCCTTTTTCAACGTGTTAACGCAGATCTCACCACTGCTCGATATGTTTGGATGGAATATTTTGGTCACAAAAAATCCTAAAAAGTGAAGGACAAGTTAAATATTTACCAAGAAATAATCAAGTTGATGCATCTTCTCAGGCTTTCATTTCATGAGCACTTGAGCAGAAAAAATAAATGGCGCGCAAAAGATAGCCAGACCTTTCGGTGGGGATTGAGGGAAGTCACGGGACAAGACTAGCTTCATCCGGAAAACCCCATTCTCATACGGAGTCCCGCCTGCATCATCTCCAATATCCATTTTCCATTAAACAGTATAATGAAGAAGTAAAAAAATTACAAATTCAGATTATGACATAATTCTTTACAAAATGAACAAATTTTTCAGTATTCAGTTATGAACACTAGCAGCATATGAAAAACACATGGAAAAATTATAACAAAAGAGGGAAACATCTTGATTTTTTTAGTGTTTATAAGCCATTTTAGTGTTTATAAGCCATCAAAACCTATTAATTGTAACATTACCAGGGCCATCTATATCTGCACAAATACTTGTGAAGTCATCGTCATTCACAATCACTCTAATCCCTTCTGGAGGTGACTGGTCAAGATTCTTCAATTCTTTAGCCAATTGCCTGATGACATTTGGTGGGAGGTTTTCGTTGGTTGCCTTCATAAACATGAACATTCCACATTAAAATCATGTTAACAGCACATCTTCCTAGCAGAATGTTGTCATGAACATCAAAACATTTGCCATGAAAAATGAACTGTAATAATCACCATGGAAGCAAGATGGCAAATAGCTTTGTTCTGGCTTCGCAAGCAACTTTACTGAGCAGATGTTCTTCCACAATAGTGATAAATTTCTGATAACAGATGCAGCCTACAGGAAACAGCAGTTAGCGTCATGGTTGGCAAACGATGCCAAGAGATCAAAAGCAAGCGTATTAGAATGAGTTACTTTATAATATGTCTGAAGCCCAAGAGACTATACTTACAATTTTCAAATTTCATATGGAAGATATTATGAGCAACAATTATTATGCTTAATTTCACACATGGCTTCTGCAAACATTTCTCAAATTCTAAGGCATACAAATAAATGCCGAAAGGCTGAAAGGTACGAGTGGGTGGAATCTACATTCAAACGAGAGGGGTATTTTTCTTCTAAGATTTTTGGGAGAAAATTTTCAATAGCTCTCTTTGTATGTTTGCCTGTTGTCTGTTACTTTTGTTACATGTGGTGACTAGCAAAGTTAATATTTTCAACCTACAAGTATTGGGTTTGACCACACAGACGTTGTTTTCCACTTTCCACAAAACATGGCTAGTTTGATTTAAGCATCCATACTGTAATATCCATTCCTAAAAGAGCATTGTTTTTAACCACACATGTTTCTATCTTAATAAAACATTCTGTTTTCACTTATTTAGATACAGTTTTTTTCTCCAGATGACCTTTGAAAATCAAGTATCTACTGTTGCGGCTTGACGACAATCTAAAGAACAAATTGCACTGCCAAAATAATTCTGTAGGACTTGGATTGTATGCACGAATGGCTAGACATTGATCATAGCATCACATTCACATGTGCCTTCTTTGATTTAAATGACTTCCTAACTAAATAGTGCCTGACTGGTGATGCACATCATGCCATTAGCAGTTTAGCTGTCTAATTCATGCCATTGGCAGTTTAGCTGTCTAATCCCACATACATAGGACCCAAACCCTAGGGTTATTTCTCAAACTTTACGCCGCCATCACGATCAGTGATTGAGGAAAGGGGAACCAACATAGCAATTAGCTTCAGGCTCCAATGCAGTAACAAGCATAATGGCAAGAGCGCACAGATCATATTAGCCATCTTTGCATTGTTTAGGAAGCGATTAAATCATAAAACTGGTAGGTAATCAGTGCAGCTGACTGTGTGGCGTTTCGATTGAACTAAGCACAAGGTACTATGCTTGCAGGTGAAGACTACTTGCACCCAGAGTTAAGTTGCTTGCACTTTCGTTAACCCGGTTCTTCTTTCCATGGACATCTAAAGATCAGAAGCAGAACTCCCCACTAAAACCATCAATTCCCCCGGCCTCTCGGTTTGTGAGCATTGTTTCTGCAGGCTGCAACTAACATATCAGACTCGCATGAACCACAAAGCAAGTCTGTCCAGACTCAAGCTCTCTCCCCAAGAAACCCGTGCCATACCAAGTAGCTCGACTTCTTACAGATCGCCGCCCCCTACCATGTGGTTCTACAAAAGTACGCGTCTATTTGCACACACGAATACCAATCGAGAACAATACCGCGAACTCCCCACTAGAAATCTCGAACCACTCGTCGCCTCGCTTGACAGAACGGGCAAAACCCCGCCACCCGCCTGCTTTCTCTGCACAATCCGCCGAGACAATCCAAAATCACCACTCGCCCAGACTCCAAGCCCCCCCAAAATCGACCCCGACATCCGCCAACCCTACCGCGGATCGAACTGAACCAGCAGATCACGAGCAGGCAACGCACGCGAGAGCCACGAAACGGCCCGGAACAGATCGGCTCAAACCGCAGCGAGAGACGAATCGGGGGAGGGATCGGCGGGCCGCCGCTTACCGGAGGAGGAGGGGGAGGAGCGGCCAATCTGGGTCGGAGTCGCGGGGAGGGGAGCGGAGCGGCGCGCGTCGCAATGATTGGAGCGCGAGCCCGTGGAATTTGGGGGCGGAGGGGGTGACGTGGCTTTCAACCAGGCCACGGAGCGGGTGTACTTGTAGGGGGTCGCCACCGGATCACCGCGTCCGCGGGGGAGCGCGGGTGTGGGGCCCTGGAGCGTGAGACCGTGAACGGTCGGCGGCATAGCCGTTGGAGCCGTGCCACGGCGCCGCCAGCTAGGCGCGCACTTTTGAAATTATGGCAGCTGCGGCCAGCGGGGACGGAGATGCCGATGCGCGATGAGTCATCGGGATCGCTGATCGGCTGTGGACCACCGATCAGATTGTGGAAGGAAACGGTGGTAAGACGACGAACGGGGTTGATTGATTGATGAGAGCGGCGCCTGTTGTGTTGAGTTGTTGGCAGATTCTGAATTGAATTTGCATCTCGACGTGGATCGCCGGGTGGTCATGGACCGTTTATCTCTGCTGGTAATGTCTCATTAGGTAGCTTCCCTTCACGGTTTAATTTCGTCTGATTTATTTTTATTCAGCTTTTTTCGTCTCACCTCCCACCACTCTCCCTCTGCCCTCCCCCACCACTCCGGTTCTCCTTTCTTGTGTGTAATCCTCTTATCTTTTCTGGGTTATTTTGTGTGCTTTCTGTGAGAATAGAGCGTAGCTTGGTTGGCAAGGCGCGGTAGTTTGCAGCTAGCCCACCAGGGTTCGAGTCTTGACTCAGACGCTTGGTGCTCACGGAGTTTTCTTCTTTTATTAAAATAGAAAAAATGACAACAGGCTAGTCTAGTCCGGGTTAGTCTCGTTTTTTGTGTGCGTTTCCTGTTGAACATGTGTAGTGTCTCTCCCAGAAAGTTCAATTCAGAATCTGCCAACCCCTCCACCTACTCCAACCCCTTCATCGGGCCGGACCCCGCTGGCATCCGCGACATCAACATCCACAAACACGTCCCCGTCGTCCTCGATGCCATCGACTCCACGTACTTCGTGTGGAAGACGTATTTTCGCTCCTCTTCCACGAGAACAATCTCGTGGATCATGTTGACGGCACCGTCGGTTCTCACGCCATGGTGGGCGACTCCGAGTGGACCGCGATCGACGCTACGCTCATCCGATGGTTCTTCACCACCATCTCCAAGGACCTGTTTCACACGGTCGTGAGCGATGGTGATGACGCCCGCGCTGTGTGGGTCAAGCTCAACAGCCTCTTCACCGACAACAAGCTTCAGCGCTGCGTTTTTCTGCAGCAGGAATTTTTTGACTGTCATCAGGATGAACAGTCCATCGATGACTACTGTCGCCGCCTGAAGACATTGGCGGATGAACTCCATGACATCGGCGCCAAGTTTGATGACGACCTCCTCCTCAGCACACTCACCGCCGGCCTCAACGAGGACTTCGGCAACGCTGCCTCCAACCTCACCTTGATGTCGGAGCCCTCCTTTCCCAAGTTTGTGGCGTACTTGCGGTTGGAGGAGCGCCGGATGAAAGGGGTGAAGAAGCGTGTGCAGCACCACGCCCTCGCCGCCGGCACCTCTCGTGGCGCACCGCCGCCAACACCCCGTCTGCGTCCCGGCAGCAGCAGCCGCCCCGCGCCCACGAGGTTCTTCCCCTCCCGTCCGTGCCCCTCGCCCCTCCCGCTACCCCCAGCAGCAGCCGCAGGGTGGCGGCGCGCGGGGGTGGGCGCAAGCAGCAGCAGTAGGCAAACGAGGAGGCCCCTCGTCAGCAGCAGGACACCCCACCATGGACCTACAGTACCAACCCGTGGACGGGTGTCGTTCACGCATACTCGATGCCGGTTCCTCGGACTCCCGCCCCGGGCATCCTTGGGCCCCGTCCGGCGAGCCATCAAGCGTACCTCGCCACGCCCGGCGCCGCCCGCTACCTGGCCCTCCCTGCATCGTCGGCCACGGGCGGCTATGGCCCCGCCCTCGCGCCTCCTTATGGTGGGTTCTACCCGCCCCAGGTGCCGCCATCGTAGGATCCTGCCCTGCTCGCCGCCCTGCACTCGGCTCCGTCACCTAGCAACTATGGTGGCGGCGGTGACTGGTACATGGACTCGGGTGCCATTGCTCACATGACAGCTCATCCCGGTAACCTCATGTCTTCCACTCTCGTTCATACTCCCACTCGCATCACCGTTGGTAACAGTTCCTCTTTACCCATTACACATGTCAGTCATATGTCGTTTCCTTCCACCTCTACTCCTATTAACATGTCGAATGTTCTCGTCTCTCCTGACTTAGTCACCAACCTTGTTTCTGTCCGTCGCCTTGCTCGTGAGAATCCTATTTCTATTGAATTTGACGATGTTGGCTTTTCTGTGAAGGATGCCCGTACACGGATGGTACTCCACCGATGTGATAGCTACGACAAGCTCTACCCGGTGCATCCTTCTGCCGCCACCGCCGCCCGTCTACCCGCCGTTGCCGCTAGCGTCGACCTTTGGCACGCCTGGCTCGGTCACCTCAACTCCGCAGTTTTGCGTCAAATTCTTTAGAGTTTTTCATTCGTCTTCCCTTTAGCGAGTCTACACACATTTCCACTTTTCTGTTTCAGTTATTGCATAGTGATGTTTGGATGTCCCCGGTTGCAAGCAACACGGGTTATCCATACTATTTGGTGATATTGGATGATATTTCCCATTATGTGTGGACATTTCCTCTCCATCGCAAGTTTGACGCTCTTGCCACACTCATCGCTTTTTACTCCTAGGTCACCACATAGTTTGGTCGTCCCATCCTTGCCCTACAAACTGACAACGGAAAAGAGTTTGACAACGTTGTTGTCCGTAACCTCCTCGCTTCTCATGGCACCATTTTTCGCCTCACTTGTCCTTACACGTCCCATCAAAATGGTCGCGCCGAGCGCGTCATTCGCACTCTTAACGACTGCGTCCGCACGTTGCTCTTCCACGACCAGTCTCCTCGTTAACATCTGGTCGTGTCGTCCTCGCTGGAACTATGCTCCTCACCAATTCCTCTTTGGTGCGGCTCCATCTTATGATGGTCGTCGCATTTTTGGGTGTCTCTGTTATCCTAGCACTGCGTCCACCACTCCTCACAAACTCTCGCCCCCCGGTCGGTTCCTTGCACCTTTCTTGGTTACCCTCCCAACACCAAAGGTTACCGGTGCTATGATCCAGTGTCCCACCGTGTTTATACATCGCGGCACGTGTACTTTGATGAGTTGGTGTTCCCGTTTCAGCCGGTACCATCCCCCTTGGCGCTTCCTACAGCGCGGCTCGCCCCTGCCACCACCTACGGCGAGCCGCACCCTTCGCTGAGCCGAGCCCTGTGCCTGGCCCTGCCCGCGCTCCCCGCACCGGCCGCCCCCTCCCACCGTGCACCGGCCGCCCCCACCCGTGGTGCTTCGGGTGTGGCTGCCCCGTCAGGTGCCACCGCCGCCGCGGCCTCCGGCGCCCATTCGGGTGAGGCCGCCCCATCGGGTGCCCCCACCGACTCAGCCTTGGGCGCCCCCTCGGGTACCCCCGAGAGTGCTCCCTTCGCCGCGGCCTCCGACGCCCCCTCGGGTGCCCCCTCGTGTGTTCTTGTCACGGACCCCTCGAAGTCATCGGAGACCGGGTCGACCTCCTCCTCGTCGGTCTCCCCCTCGGCTCCGCCGGCGGTGGTTGCACCCCTCACTCGTGTGGTCACTCGGGCTTGGACTGGGACATTTCATCCTAGCACGCGCTACACCTTCGACGAGTACGTGTTTGCCACGTCTACTGATAACCCACAAGTATTGGGAATCGCAATAGTTTTCGAGGGTAGTGTATTCAACCCAAATTTATTGATTCGACACAAGGGGAGCCAAAGAATATTCTCAAGTATTAGCAGTTGAGTTGTCAATTCAACCACACCTGAAAGACTTAATATCTGCAACAAAGTATTTAGTAGCAAAGTAGTATGGAAGTAGCGGTAACGGTGGCAAAAGTAACAGTAGCAGTATTGTAGCAATCGTAAGAGTGGCAATGGAAAAGTAACTAAGCAAAGATCAATATGTGAAAAGCTCGTAGGCAATGGATCAATGATGGATAATTATGTCAGATGTCATTCATCATGCAACGATTATAACATAGGGTGACACAAAACTAGCTCCAGTTCATCAATATAATGTAGGCATGTATTCTGAACATAGTCATACGTGCTTATGGAAAAGAACTTGCATGACATCTTTTGTCCTACCCTCCTGTGGCAGTGGGGTCCTATTGGAAACTAAGGGATATCAAGGCCTCCTTTTAATAGAGTACCGGACCAAAGCATTAGCACTTAGTGAATACATGAACCCCTCAAACTACGATCATCACCGGGAGTGGTCTCGACTATTGTCACTCCGGGGTTGCCGGATCATAGCACGTAGTAGGTGACTATAACTTGCAAGATAGGATCAAGAACAGAAATATATTCATGAAAACATTGTTGGGTTTCGTAGTAATTTCAAAAAATTTCCTACGCACACGCAAGATCATGTGATGCATAGCAACGAGAGGGGAGAGTGTTGTCTACGTACCCACGCAGACCGACTGCGGAAGCGTTGACACAACGTAGAGGAAGTAGTCGTACGTCTTCACAATCCAACCGATCAAGCACCGAAACTACGGCACCTCCGAGTTCGAGCACACGTTCAGCTCGATGACGATCCCCGGACTCCGATCCAGCAAAGTGTCGGGGAAGAGTTCCGTCAGCACGACGGCGTGGTGACGATCTTGATGTACTACAGCAGCAGGGCTTCGCCTAAACTCCCGCTACAGTATTATCGAGGACTATGGTGGCTGGGGGCACCGCACACGGCTAAGGAATAGATCACGTGGATCAACTTGTGTGTTTCTGGGGTGTCCCTGCCTCCGTATATAAAGGACTAGAGGGGGGAGGCTGGCCGGCCAAGGGTGGCGCGCCAGGAGAGTCCTACTCCCTCTGGGAGTAGGATTCCCCCCCCCAATCCTAGTTGGAATAGGACTCCTTGAGGGGGGAAAGAGAGAGAGGGGGGCCGGCCACCTCTCCTAGTCCTAATAGGACTAGGGGAGGGGGGAGGCGCGCGGCCACCTTGGGCTGCTCCTTTCTCCTTTCCACTAAAGCCCACTAAGGCCCATATAGCTCCCGGGGGTTTCCGGTAACCTCCCGGTACTCCGGTAAAATCCCGATTTCACCTGGAACACTTCCGATATCCAAACATAGGCTTCCAATATATCAATCTTTATGTCTCGACCATTTCGAGACTCCTCGTCATGTCCGTGATCACATCCGGGACTCCGAAAAACCTTCGGTACATCAAAATGCATAAACTCATAATATAACTGTCATCGTAACCTTAAGCGTGCGGACCCTACGGGTTCGAGAACAATGTAGACATGACCGAGACACGTCTCCGGTCAATAACCAATAGCGGGACCTGGATGCCCATATTGGCTCCTACATATTCTACGAAGATCTTTATCGGTCAGACCGCATAACAACATACGTTGTTCCCTTTGTCATCGGTATGTTACTTGCCCGAGATTCGATCGTTGGTATTCCAATACCTAGTTCAATCTCGTTACCGGCAAGTCTCTTTACTCGTTCTGTAATACATCATCCCGCAACTAACTCATTTAGTTGTAATGCTTGCAAGGCTTAAGTGATGTGCATTACCGAGAGGGCCCAGAGATACCTCTCCGACAATCGGAGTGACAAAACCTAATCTCGAAATACGCCAACCCAACATGTACCTTTGGAGACACCTGCGGTACTCCTTTATAATCACCCAGTTACGTTGTGACGTTTGGTAGTACCCAAAGTGTTCCTCCGGTAAACGGGAGTTGCATAATCTCATAGTTATAGGAACATGTATAAGTCATGAAGAAAGCAATAGCAACATACTAAACGATCGGGTGCTAAGCTAATGGAATGGGTCATGTCAATCAGATCATTCTCTTAATGATGTGATCCCGTTAGTCAAATAACAACTCATTGTTCATGGTTAGGAAACATAACCATCTTTGATTAACGAGCTAGTCAAGTAGAGGCATACTAGTGACACTTTGTTTGTTTATGTATTCACACATGTATTATGTTTCCGGTTAATACAATTCTAGCATGAATAATAAACATTTATCATGATTATAAGGAAATAAATAATAACTTTATTATTGCCTCTAGGGCATATTTCCTTCAGTCTCCAACTTGCACTAGAGTCAATAATCTAGATTACACCGTAATGATTCTAACACCCATGGAGCCTTGGTGCTGATCATGTTTTGCTCGTGGAAGAGGCTTAGTCAACGGGTCTGCAACATTCAGATCCGTATGTATTTTGCAAATCTCTATGTCTCCCACCTGGACTAGATCCCGGATGGAATTGAAGTGTCTCTTGATGTGCTTGGTTCTCTTGTGAAATCTGGATTCCTTTGCCAAGGCAATTGCACCAGTATTGTCACAAAAGATTTTCATTGGACCCGATGCACTAGGTATGACACCTAGATCGGATATGAACTCCTTCATCCAGACTCCTTCGTTCGCTGCTTCCGAAGCAGCTATGTACTCCGCTTCACATGTAGATCCCGCTATGACGCTTTGTTTAGAACTGCACCAACTGACAGCTCCACCGTTTAGTGTAAATACGTATCCGGTTTGCGATTTAGAATCGTCCGGATCAGTGTCAAAGCTTGCATTAACGTAACCTTTTACGATGAGCTCTTTGTCACCTCCATATACGAGAAACATATCCTTAGTCCTTTTTAGGTATTTTAGGATGTTCTTGACCGCTGTCCAGTGATCCACTCCTGGATTACTTTGGTACCTCCCTGCTAGACTTATAGCAAGGCACACATCAGGTCTGGTACACAGCATTGCATACATGATAGATCCTATCGCTGATGCATAGGGAACATCTTTCATATTCTCTCTATCTTCTGCAGTGGTCGGGCATTGAGTCTTACTCAATTTCACACCTTGTAACACAGGCAAGAATCCTTTCTTTGCTTGATCCATTTTGAACTTCTTCAAAATTTTGTCAAGATATGTTATTTGTGAAAGTCCAATTAAGCGTCTTGATCTATCTCTATAGATCTTTATGCCTAATATGTAAGCAGCTTCACTGAGGTCTTTCATTGAAATTTTTTTATTCAAGTATCCCTTTATGCTATCCAGAAATTCTATATCATTTCCAATTAGTAATATGTCATCCACATATAATATCAGAAATGCTACAGAGCTCCCACTCACTTTCTTGTAAATACATGCTTCTCCAAAAGTCTGTATAAAACCAAATGCTTTGATCACACTATCAAAACGTTTATTCCAACTCCGAGAGGCTTGCACCAGTCCATAAATGGATCACTGGAGCTTGCACACTTTGTTAGCTCCCTTTGGATCGACAAAACCTTCTGGTTGCATCATATACAACTCTTCTTCCAGAAATCCATTCAGGAATGCAGTTTTGACATCCATTTGCCAAATTTCATAATCATAAAATGCGGCAATTGCTAACATGATTCGGACAGACTTAAGCATCGCTACGGGTGAGAAGGTCTCATCGTAGTCAATCCCTTGAACTTGCCGAAAACCTTTTGCGACAAGTCGAGCTTTGTAGACAGTAACATTACCGTCAGCGTCAGTCTTCTTCTTGAAAATCCATTTATTCTCAATCGCTTGCCGATCATCGGGCAAGTCAACCAAAGTCCATACTTTGTTCTCATACATGGATCCCATCTCAGATTTCATGGCTTCAAGCCACTTTGCGGAATCTGGGCTCACCATCGCTTCTTCATAGTTCATAGGTTCATCATGATCTAGTAGCATGACTTCCAGAACAGGATTACCGTACCACTCTGGCACGGATCTTACTCTGGTTGATCTACGAGGTTCAGTAGTATCTTGTTCTGAAGTTTCATGATCATCATCATTAGCTTCCTCGCTAACTGGTGTAGGTGTCGCAGAAACAGTTTTCTGTGATGTACTACTTTCCAATAAGGGAGCAGGTACAGTTACCTCGTCAAGTTCTACTTTCCTCCCACTCACTTCTTTCGAGAGAAACTCCTTCTCCAGAAAGTTTCCGAATTTAGCAACAAAAGTCTTGCCTTCGGATCTGTGATAGAAGGTGTATCCAATAGTTTCCTTTGGATATCCTATGAAGACACATTTCTCCGATTTGGGTTCGAGCTTATCAGGTTGAAGCTTTTTCACATAAGCATCGCAGCCCCAAACTTTCAGAAACGACAACTTTGGTTTCTTGCCAAACCACAGTTCATAAGGCGTCGTCTCAACGGATTTTGATGGTGCCCTATTTAACGTGAATGCGGCCGTCTCTAGAGCGTATCCCCAAAACGATAGCGGTAAATCAGTAAGAGACATCATAGATCGCACCATATCTAGTAAAGTACGATTACGACGTTCGGACACACCATTACGCTGTGGTGTTCCGGGTGGCGTGAGTTGCGAAACTATTCCACAATTTTTCAAATGTACACCAAACTCGTAACTCAAATATTCTCCTCCACGATCAGATCGTAGAAACTTTATTTTCTTGTTACGATGATTTTCAACTTCACTCTGAAATTCTTTGAACTTTTCAAAATGTTTCAGACTTGTGTTTCATTAAGTAGATATACCCATATCTGCTTAAATCATCTATGAAGGTGAGAAAATAACGATATCCGCCACGAGCCTCAATATTCATCGGACCACATACATCTGTATGTATGATTTCCAACAAATCTGTTGCTCTCTCCATAGTACCGGAGAACGGCGTTTTGGTCATCTTGCCCATGAGGCACGGTTCGCAAGTACCAAGTGATTCATAATCAAGTGGTTCCAAAAGTCCATCAGAATGGAGTTTCTTCATGCGCTTTACACCGATATGACCTAAACGGCAGTGCCACAAATAAGTTGCACTCTCATTATCAACTCTGCATCTTTTGGTTTCAACATTATGAATATGTGTGTTACTACTATCGAGATTCAACAAGAATAGACCACTCTTCAAGGGTGCATGACCATAAAAGATATTACTCATATAAATAGAACAACCATTATTCTCTGATTTAAATGAATAACCGTCTCGCATCAAACAAGATCCAGATATAATGTTCATGCTTAACGCTGGCACCAAATAACAATTATTTAGGTCTAATACTAATCCCGAAGGTAGATGTAGAGGTAGCATGCCGACTGCGATCACATCGACTTTGGAACCGTTTCCCACGCGCATCGTCACCTCGTCCTTAACCAATCTTCGCTTGATCCATATTGCCTGTTTCGAGTTGCAAATATTAGCAACAGAACCAGTATCAAATACCCAGGTGCTACTGCGAGCATTAGTAAGGTACACATCAATAACATGTATATCACATATACCTTTGTTCACCTTGCCATCCTTCTTATCCGCCAAATACTTGGGGCAGTTCCGCTTCCAGTGACCAGTCTGCTTACAGTAGAAGCACTCAGTTTCAGGCTTAGGTCCAGGCTTGGGTTTCTTCTCTTGAGTAGCAACTTGCTTGCCGTTCTTTTTGAAGTTCCCCTTCTTCTTCCCTTTGCCCTTTTTCTTGAAACTAGTGGTCTTGTTGACCATCAACACTTGATGCTCCTTCTTGATTTCTACCTCCACAGCTTTCAGCATCGCGAAGAGCTCGGGAATAGTCTTGTTCATCCCTTGCATATTATAGTTCATCACGAAGCTCTTGTAGCTTGGTGGCAGTGATTGAAGAATTCTGTCAATGACGCAATCATCTGGAAGATTAACTCCCAATTGAATCAAGTGATTATTATACCCAGACATTTTGAGTATATGCTCACTGACAGAACTGTTCTCCTCCATCTTGCAGCTATAGAACTTATTAGAGACTTCATATCTCTCAATCCGGGCATTTGCTTGAAATATTAACTTCAACTCCTGGAACATCTCATATGCTCCATGACGTTCAAAACGTCGTTGAAGTCCCGATTCTAAGCCGTAAAGCATGGCACACTGAACTATCGAGTAGTCGTCAGCTTTGCTCTGCCAGACGTTCATAACATCCGGCGTTGCTCCTGTAGCAGGCCTGGCACCCAGCGGTGCTTCCAGGACGTAATTCTTTTGTGCAGCAATGAGGATAATCCTCAAGTTACGGACCCAGTCCGTGTAATTGCTACCATCATCTTTCAACTTTGCTTTCTCAAGGAATGCATTAAAATTCAACGGAACAACAACACGAGCCATATATCTACAATCAAACATAAACAAGCAAGATACTAATCAGGTACTAAGTTTCATGATAAATTTAAGTTCAGTTAATCAATTTAATTAAAGAACTCCCACTTAGATAGACATCCCTCTAATCCTCTAAGTGATTACGTGATCCAAATCAACTAAACCATAACTGATCATCACGTGAGATGGAGTAGTTTTCAATGGTGAACATCGTTATGTTGATCATATCTACTATATGATTCACGCTCGACCTTTCGGTCTCCGTGTTCCGAGGCCATATCTGTATATGCTTGGCTCGTCAAGTATAACCTGAGTATTCCGCGTGTGCAACTGTTTTGCACCCGTTGTATTTGAACGTAGAACCTATCACACCCGATCATCACGTGGTGTCTCAGCACGAAGAACTTTCGCAACGGTGCATACTCAGGGAGAACACTTCTTGATAATTTAGTGAGAGATCATCTTATAATGCTACCGTCAATCAAAGCAAGATAAGATGCATAAAAAGGGATAAACATCACATGCAATCAATATAAGTGATATGATATGGCCATCATCATCTTGTGCTTGTGATATCCATCTCCGAAGCACCGTCGTGATCACCATCGTCACCGGCGTGACACCTTGATCTCCATCGTAGCATCGTTGTCGTCTCGCCAAGCTTGTGCTTCTACGACTATCGCTACCGTTTAGTGATAAAAGTAAAGCATTACATCGCGATTGCATTGCATACAATAAAACGACAACCATAAGGCTCCTGCCAGTTGCCGATAACTTAGTTACAAAACATGATCATCTCATACAATAAAATTCAGCATCATGTCTTGACCATATCACATCACAACATGCCCTGCAAAAACAAGTTAGACGTCCTCTACTTTGTTGTTGCAAGTTTTACATGGCTGCTACGGGCTTAAGTAAGAACCAATCTCACCTACGCATCAAAACCACAACGATAATTTGTCAATTTGACTCTGTTTTAACCTTCGCAAGGACCGGGCATAGCCACACTCGGTTCAACTAAAATTGGAGAGACAGTCGCCCGCAAGCCACCTATGTGCAAAGCACGTCGGGGGAACCGGTCTCGCGTAAGCATACGCGTAATGTTGGTCCGGGTCGTCTCGTCCAACAATGCCGCCGAACCAAAGTATGACATGCTGGTAGGCAGTATGACTTATATCGCCCACAACTCACTTGTGTTCTACTCGTGCATATAACATCAACATAAATAACCTAGGCTCGGATGCCACTGTTGGGTTTCGTAGTAATTTCAAAAAAATTCCCACGCACACGCAAGATCATGTGATGCATAGCAACGAGAGGGGAGAGTGTTGTCTACGTACCCACGCAGACCGACTGCGGAAGCGTTGACACAACGTAGAGGAAGTAGTCGTACATCTTCACGATCCAACCGATCAAGCACCGAAACTACGGCACCTCCGAGTTCGAGCACACGTTCAGCTCGATGACGATCCCCGGACTCCGATCCAGCAAAGTGTCGGGGAAGAGTTCCGTCAGCACGACGGCGTGGTGACGATCTTGATGTACTACAGCAGCAGGGCTTCGCCTAAACTCTGCTACAGTATTATCGAGGACTATGGTGGCTGGGGGCACCGCACACGGCACCTTGGGCTGCTCCTTTCTCCTTTCCACTAAAGCCCACTAAGGCCCATATAGCTCCCGGGGGTTTCCGGTAACCTCCCGGTACTCTGGTAAAATCCCGATTTCACCCGGAACACTTCCGATATCCAAACATAGGCTTCCAATATATCAATCTTTATGTCTCGACCATTTCGAGACTCCTCGTCATGTCCGTGATCACATCCGGGACTCCGAAAAACCTTCGGTACATCAAAATGCATAAACTCATAATATAACTGTCATCGTAACCTTAAGCGTGCGGACCCTACGGGTTCGAGAACAATGTAGACATGACCGAGACACGTCTCCGGTCAATAACCAATAGCGGGACCTGGATGCCCATATTGGCTCCTACATATTCTACGAAGATCTTTATCGGTCAGACCGCATAACAACATACGTTGTTCCCTTTGTCATCGGTATGTTACTTGCCCGAGATTCGATCGTTGGTATTCCAATACCTAGTTCAATCTCGTTACCGGCAAGTCTCTTTACTTGTTCTGTAATACATCATCCCGCAACTAACTCATTTAGTTGTAATGCTTGCAAGGCTTAAGTGATGTGCATTACCGAGAGGGCCCACAGATACCTCTCCGACAATCGGAGTGACAAAACCTAATCTCGAAATACGCCAACCCAACATGTACCTTTGGAGACACCTGCAGTACTCCTTTATAATCACCCAGTTACGTTGTGACGTTTGGTAGTACCCAAAGTGTTCCTCCGGTAAACGGGAGTTGCATAATCTCATAGTTATAGGAACATGTATAAGTCATGAAGAAAGCAATAGCAACATACTAAACGATCGGGTGCTAAGCTAATGGAATGGGTCATGTCAATCAGATCATTCTCTTAATGATGTGATCCCGTTAGTCAAATAACAACTCATTGTTCATGGTTAGGAAACATAACCATCTTTGATTAACGAGCTAGTCAAGTAGAGGCATACTAGTGACACTTTGTTTGTTTATGTATTCACACATGTATTATGTTTCCGGTTAATACAATTCTAGCATGAATAATAAACATTTATCATGATTATAAGGAAATAAATAATAACTTTATTATTGCCTCTAGGGCATATTTCCTTCAAACATAATACGTTCAAATCTGAAATCATGGCACTCAGGCCCTACTGACAAGCATTAAGCATAGCAAAGTCATAGCAACATCAATCTTAGAACATAGTGGATATTAGGGATCAAACCCTAACAAAACTAACTTGATTACATGGTAAATCTCATCCAATCCATCACTTTTAGGTCTCACATTTACTCATATCAATGGGTTGTTGCAAATATGTAAAGCCATCATTTAAGTTTTCAGCAAAGATCATGAACTAGCCATATTCATAATAACTTTTAGGTCTCACATTTACTCATATCAATGGCATAATCAACTAGCGAGCAATAATAATAAATCTCGGATGACAACACTTTCTCAAAACAATCATGATATGATATAACAAGATGGTATCTCGCTAGCCCTTTCTAAGACTGCAAAACATAAATGCAGAGCATCCCTGAAGATCAAGGACTGACTAGACATTGTAATTCATGGTAAAAGAGATCCAGTCACAGTCATACTCAATATAAATTAATAACAATGCATACAAATGACAGTGGTGCTCTCTAATTGGTGCTTTTTGTAAGAGGATGATGACTTAGCAATAAAAGTAAATAGATAGGCCCTTCATAGAGGGAAGCAGAGATTTGCAGAGGTGCTAGAGCTCGAGTTTTGAAATAGAGATAAATAATATTTTGAGCGGCATGCTTTCAGTGTCAACATAACAACCAAGAGATCTCGATATCTTCCATGCTACATACATTATAGGCGGTTCCCAAACATAATGGTAAAGTTTATACTCCCCCACCACCAACAAGCACACTCCACGGCTGGTCTGGAACAACGGGTACCATCCAACTAACAACAGTCCTGGGGGAGTTTTGTTTGCAATTATTTTGATTTGATTTGAGCATGGGACCGAGCATCCCTATTACCAGCCATTTTCTCGTGAATGATGAGCGGAGTCCACTCATCATGAGAATAACCCACCTAGCATGGAAGATATTGACAACCCAAGTTGGTACATGAGCGATTCGAGCATACAAAACAGATTATCATTTGAAGGTTTATAGTTTGGCACTTGGAAATTTACTTGGAACGGCAGGTAAATACCGCATATAGGTAGGTATGGTGGACTCATATGGAACAACTTTGGGGTTTATGGAAGTGGATGCACAAGCAGTATTCCCGCTTAGTACAAGTGAAGGCTAGAAAGAGACTAGGAAGCGACCAACTAGAGAGCGACAACAGTCATAAACATGCATTGAGATTAACCAACATTGAGTGCAAGCATGAGTAGGATATAAATCACCATGAACATAAATATCGTAGAGGCTATGTTGATTTTGTTTCAACTACATGTGTGAACATGTGCCAAGTCAAGCCACTTGAATCATTCAAAGGAGGATACCATCCTATCATACTACATCACAACCATTTTAATTTTCCATGTCGGCACGCAAGATAAACCATTATAAACTCCTAGCTAATTAAGCATGGTATGAATAACTATAATCTCCAATTGTCATTGCAAACATGTTTCATTCATAATAGGTTGAATCGGGAATAATAAACTAATCATATTTACAAAAACAAGATAGGTCGAGTTCATACCAGCTTTTCCTCATCTCAATCATTTCATCATATATCGTCATTATTGCCTTTCACTTGCATGACCGAACGGCGTGGATAATAATAATAGTGCACGTGCATTGGATTAAGCTGGAATCTGCAATCATTTATTCAAAGGAAAAGTCAAGGTAATATGGGCTCTTTGTTAGATCAACAATAATGCATATGAGAGCCACTCAACATTTTCATCGTGGTCTTCTCCTCTCGACCCCCAAAGAAAAGAAAATAATTTCAAAGAAACACACTGAAATATTTTTGGAGTTTTTGTTTTTCTGAAGAAAGAGAAACAAGAACGAGAAAAACTATTTACATGGGAAAACTCCCAACAAACAAAAGAAGAACGAGAAATCTTTTTGGGTTTTCTATTAATACTACTACTAAGCATGCATAGAAAGTAAACTAACTACAACTAATTTTTTTGGTTTTTCTTAAGGTTTTTCAAACACACAAGAAGAAAGAGAGAAAAAGAAATAAAATAACATGGATAATACAATGAAAAAGTATGAGCACCGACAACTAAAATGAGAGTGTGAACATGAATGTAATGTTAGTGAGAAATACGTACTCCCCCAAGCTTAGACTTTTGGCCTAAGTTGGTCTACGCCCATGGATCAAAGTAGCCCTCTCCGGTGTATTGAGGAGGATCCTGGGGGTTCCACTGGTTAGCGAGCTCCTGTGGATCCCACTGATAAATAGACTCCTGATAGGGATCAGGCAATGGCTCTGGCTCAGGAGGTGGGAATTGTGTCCCCTCCTAGTATGCATGAATGTCCGCGGGAAAAATGAAGTACCTGCCTGAATGAATATCAAACAAAATAGGTGCAGGCAAGGTAATAATATAAAAGGTGACCTCGCTAAATACCATGTTATAAATAAGTCTCTTTTTCTCATCATGGCCAATAAACTTATGTGCTACCATGCTGTCATAATCTAAATGTATAGTGGGTAGCAATTTCTCCTCTTTTTCATAGTGCCTAATGGGTATCTGAAAGTGTTTAGCAAGGCGGGAGGCAAAGATGCCTCTGAAAACATGACCCTTTGTATGGTTTAAACTGAACCGTTTAGCGACCATAGCGCCCAAACTGTAAGTTCTATCTCTATGTAAAGTGTGGCGCAAAATGGCAAGGTCAGGGGCACTAAGGCCTCCACTCTCTCCACAACCAATTAAACATCTCCCAGCGAATAATGAGTAATAGCGCAAAACAGGGAAATGTATACTAGCCACTCTTGCTCCCGACACTCCTCTGTTTTCCCCTACGGTAACTTCATGAATAAAACTTTCCACATCACTAGGACGTGGTTCCTCGACGCTACCTTCATAAGGTAATTTTAAAACCTCACAAAAGTCATAAAGCGTCATTTCTTTGTACCCATCATATAAGTGAAAATCTACCATGGGTGGTGATCTCCTAGCATGAAAATGAAAAATTTGCATGAAAGTATTAGTGAGTAGGAGATACTGATCACACTGGTCGAGGAGGAAGTCGGTGATGCCTGCATTCCCAGCCAAATAATATAAATCATCTTAAATTCTGGCTGCTTGTAAGAATGCATCACATGGCCATTCACACGGCCAAATCTCCGCGGCTCGAGGAAGATTATACTTGGGCTTTTTCTTCTCATCATTTTATTTTTCCTTTGAACCCCGACTCGAGGAGCCTCTCAACAATCTCCTCATCATTTTCTTCCTCTGAAATTTTCTGAAATTTTTAGTGACTCAAAATAAAAGTGAACCAAACTCAATAAGATTTATAGCAACCACTCCTGCAAGTGCCTAGAGGCTATATCATGCATCAAAACTACTTTGGACCATATAAATTTGACATGCAAGCTCAAGAACAAGGTCACCACAGTAGCAAAAATTTGCAATAAATAAAGCACTAGAACAAAAACGTGACAATTGGTGCAGTTCTAAACAAAGCGTCGTGGCGGGATCTACGTGTGAAGTGGAGTACATAGCTGCTTCGGAAGCAGCAAATGAAGGAGTCTCGATGAAGGAGTTCATATCCGATCTAGGTTTCATACTTAGTGCATCGGGTCCAATGAAAATCTTTTGTGACAATACTGGTGCAATTGCCTTGGCGAAGGAATCCAGATTTCACAAGGGAACCAAGCACATCAAGAGACGCTTCAATTCCATCCGGGATCTAGTCTAGGTGGGAGACATAGAAATTTGCAAGATACATATGGATCTGAATGTTGCAGACCCATTGACTAAGCCTCTTCCACGAGCAAAACATGATCAGCACCAAGGCTCCACGGGTGTTAGATGTTGGGGAACGTAGTAATTTCAAAAAAATTCCTACGCACACGCAAGATCATGGTGATGCATAGCTACGAGAGGGGAGAGTGTGATCTACGTACCCTTGTAGACCGACAACGGAAGCGTTAGCACAACGTGGTTGATGTAGTCGTACGTCTTCACGGCCCGACCGATCAAGCACCGAAACTACGGCACCTCCGAGTTCTAGCACACGTTCAGCTCGATGACGATCCCCGGACTCCGATCCAGCAAAGTGTCGGGGAAGAGTTCCGTCAGCACGACGGCGTGGTGACGATCTTGATGTACTACCGTCGCAGGGCTTCGCCTAAGCACCGCTACAATATTATCGAGGACTATGGTGGAAGGGGGCACCGCACACGGCTAAGAATATGATCACGTGGATCGACTTGTGTGTCTAGGGGTGCCCCCTGCCCTCGTATATAAAGGACCAAAGGGGGGGGGTGCGGCCGGCCAGGAGGAGGGCGCCAGGAGGAGTCCTACTCCCACCGGGAGTAGGATTCCCCCCTTTCCTAGTTGGAATAGGATTCGGGAAGGGGGAAGGAGGAGAGAGAGAAGGAAGGGGGGGGGGGGGCGCCACCCCCCTCTCCTTGTCCTATTCGGACTAGGGGGGAGGGGCGCGCGGCCCAGCCCTGGCCACCTCTCCTCTCTTCCACTAAAGCCCATTAAGGCCCATTTACCTCCCGGGGGGTTCCGGTAACCTCCCGGTACTCCGGTAAAATCCCGATTTCACCCGGAACACTTCCGATATCCAAATATAGGCTTCCAATATATCAATCTTTATGTCTCGACCATTTCGAGACTCCTCGCCATGTCCGTGATCACATCCGGGACTCCGAACAAACTTCGGTACATCAAAATGCATAAACTCATAATATAACTGTCATCGAAACCTTAAGCGTGCGGACCCTACGGGTTCGAGAACAATGTAGACATGACCGAGACACGTCTCCGGTCAATAACCAATAGCGGAACCTGGATGCTCATATTGGCTCCTACATATTCTACGAAGATCTTTTATCGGTCAGACCGCATAACAACATACGTTGTTCCCTTTGTCATCGGTATGTTACTTGCCCGAGATTCGATCGTCGGTATCTCAATACCTAGTTCAATCTCGTTACCGGCAAGTCTCTTTACTCGTTCCGTAATACATCATCTCACAACTAACTCATTAGTTGCAATGCTTGCAAGGCTTATGTGATGTGCATTACCGAGAGGGCCCAGAGATACCTCTCCGACAATCGGAGTGACAAATCCTAATATCGAAATACGCCAACCCAACATGTACCTTTGGAGACACCTGTAGAGCACCTTTATAATCACCCAGTTATGTTGTGACGTTTGGTAGCACACAAAGTGTTCCTCCGGCAAACGGGAGTTGCATAATCTCATAGTCATAGGAACATGTATAAGTCATGAAGAAAGCAATAGCAACATACTAAACGATCGGGTGCTAAGCTAATGGAATGGGTCATGTCAATCAGATCATTCATCTAATGATGTGATCCCGTTAATCAAATAACAACTCTTTGTCCATGGTTAGGAAACATAACCATCTTTGATTAACGAGCTAGTCAAGTAGAGGCATACTAGTGACACTATGTTTGTCTATGTATTCACACATGTATTATGTTTCCGGTTAATACAATTCTAGCATGAATAATAAACATTTATCATGATATAAGGAAATAAATAATAACTTTATTATTGCCTCTAGGGCATATTTCCTTCATTAGAATTATTACTGTGTAATCTAGATTATTGACTCTAGTGCAAGTGGGAGACTGAAGGAAATATGCCCTAGAGGCAATAATAAAGTTATTATTTATTTCCTTATATCATGATAAATGTTTATTATTCATGCTAGAATTGTATTAACCGGAAACATAATACTTGCGTGAATACATAGACAAACAGAGTGTCACTAGTATGCCTCTACTTGACTAGCTCGTTGATCAAAGATGGTTATGTTTCCTAGCCATTGACATGAGTTGTCATTTGATTAACGGGATCACATCATTAGGAGAATGATGTGATTGACTTGACCCATTCCGTTAGCTTAGCACTCGATCGTTTAGTATGTTGCTATTGCTTTCATCATCACTTATACATGTTCCTATGACTATGAGATTATGCAACCCCCGTTTACCGGAGGAACACTTTGTGTGCTACCAAACGTCACAACGTAACTGGGTGATTATAAAGGTGCTCTACAGGTGTCTTCGAAGGTACTTGTTGGGTTGGCGTATTTCGATATTAGGGATTTTCGCTCCGATTATCGGAGAGGTATCTCTGGGCCCTCTCGGTAATGCACATCACTTAAGACTTGCAAGCATTGAAACTAATGAGTTGGTTGTGGGATGATGTATTACAGAACGAGTAAAGAGACTTGCTGGTAACGAGATTGAACTAGGTATTGAGATACCGACGATCGAATCTCGGGCAAGTAACATACTGATGACAAAGGGAACAACGTATGTTGTTATGCGGTCTGACCGATAAAGGTCTTCGTAGAATATGTGGGAGCCAATATGAGCATCCAAGTTCCGCTATTGGTTATTGATCGGAGACATGTCTCGGTCATGTCTACATAGTTCTCAAACCCGTAGGGTCCGCACGCTTAAAGTTTCGATGACGGTTATATTATGAGTTTATGGTTTTTGATGTACCGAAGGTTTTTCAGAGTCCCAAATGTGATCACAGACATGACGAGGAGTCTCAAAATGGTCGAGACATGAAGATTGATATATTGGAAGCCTATATTTGGATATCGGAAGTGTTCCGGGTGAAATCGGGATTTTACCGGAGTACCGAGGGGTTACCGGAACCCCCCGGGGGCTTAATGGGCCATAGTGGGCCTTTGTGGAGAAGAGGAGAGGCGGCCAGGGCAGGGCCGCGCGCCCCTCCCCCCTAGTCCGAATAAGACAAGGAGAGGGGGGCGGCGCCCCCCTTTCCTTCCTCTCTCCCTCCTCTTTCCCCCTCCACTCCTAATCCAACAAGGGAAAGGGAGGGAGTCCTACTCCCGGTGGGAGTAGGACTCCTCCTGGCGCGCCCCTCCTGGCCGGCCGCACCTCCCCTCTTGCTCCTTTATATAGGGGGGCAGGGGGCACCCTAGAGACACAACAATTAATCGTTTGATCTTTTGGCCGTGTGCGGTGCCCCCCTCCACCATAGTCCACCTCGATAATACTGTAGCGGTGCTTAGGCAAAGCCCTGCGTCGGTAGAACATCATCATCGTCAGCATGCCGTCGTGCTGATGAAACTCTCCCTCAACACTCGGCTGGATCGGAGTTCGAGGGACGTCATCGGGCTGAACGTGTGCTGAACTCGGAGGTGCCGTATGTTCGGTACTTGATCGGTCGGATCGTGAGGACGTATGATTACATCAACCGCATTGTGCTAACGCTTCCGCTTTCGGTCTACGAGGGTACGTGGACAACCCTCTCCCTCTCATTGCTATGCATCACCATGATCTTGTGTGTGCGTAGGATTTTTTTCTTCAAATTACTACGTTCCCCAACATCATCATCAATAACATGCGACATATCGGAATCAATAGCAGGTGTAGGTGTCGCTAGTATACTCAAAACAGAAGGAGAATGAAGTGCAGAGCTAGATGGCAGTTCCTTACCTCCCCTCGTAGTTGAGGGATAGATCTTGGTTTTGTTGTCTTTCAAATTCCTCATAGTGATCAACAGATATAAATCCCAAGTGACTCGGAGAATAAAGCTATGCTCCCTGGCAACGGCGCCAGAAAAAGGTCTTGATAACCCACATGTATAGGGGATCGCAACAGTTTTCGAGGGTAGAGTATTCAACCCAAATTCATTGATTCGACACAAGGGGAGTCAAAGAATATTCTCAAGTATCACCAGCTGAGTTGTCAATTCAACCAGACCTGAAAGACTTAATATAAGCGGCAAAGTATTTAGTAGCAAAGTAGTATGGAAGTAGCGGTAATGGTGGCAAAAGTAATAGTAGCAGTATTGTAGCAATCGTAAGAGTTGCAACGGAAAAGTAACTGAGCAAAGATAAATATGTGAAAAGCTCGTAGGCAATGGATCAATGATGGACAATTATGTCGGATGGCATTCATCATGCAACGGTTATAACATAGGTTGACATAGAACTAGGTCCAGTTTATCAATATAATGTAGGCATGTATTCCGAATATAGTCATACGTGCTTATGGAAAAGAACTTGCATGACATCTTTTGTCCTACCCTCCCGTGGCAGCGGGGTCCTATTGGAAACTAAGGGATATTAAGGCCTCCTTTTAATAGAGTACCAGACCAAAGCATTAGCACGTAGTGAATACATGAACTCCTCAAACTACGGCCATCATCGGGAGTGGTCCCGACTATTGTCACTCCGGGGTTGCTGGATCATAACACGTAGTAGGTGACTATAACTTGCAAGATAGGATCAAGAACACAAATATATTCATGAAAATGTAATTCGTTCAGATCTGAAATCATGGCACTCGGGCCCTAGTGAGAAGCATTAAGCATAGCAAAGTCATAGCAACATCAATCTTAGAACATAGTGGATACTAGGGTTCAAACCCTAACAAAACTAACTCGGTTACATGGTGAATCTCATCCAACCCATCACGGTCCAGCAAGCCTACGATGGAATTACTCACGCATGGCGGTGAGCATCATGAAATTGGTGATGGAGGATGGTTGATGATGACAATGGCAACGGATTCCCCTCTCCGGAGCCCCGAACGGACTCTAGATCTGCCCTCCCGAGGAAGAACAGGGCTTGGCGGCGGTCGTGTATCATAAAACGCGATGAATCCTTCTCTCTCATTTTTTTCTCCCCGAACATGAATATATGGAGTTGGAGTTGAGGTCTGTGGAGGTCCAGGGGGCCCACAAGGTCGGGTGGCGCGCCCCCCACCCTTGTGGCCAGGGTGTGGGCCCCCTTCACTTGATTCTTTCGCCAATATTTTTTATTAATTCCAAAAGTGATCTCCGTGAATTTTCAGGTCATTCCGAGAACTTTTTATTCTGCACAAAAATAACACCATGGCAATTCTGCTGAAAACAGTGTCAGTCCAGGTTAGTTCCATTCAAATCATGGAAGTTAGAGTCCAAAACAAGGGCAAAAGAGTTTGGAAAAGTACATACGATGGAGATGTATCATCTACCTTGGCCCCGTCTCCGCTACCCACCTCCGCTCGCGTAGCCCTTCGGGATCTGAACTGGCTTGCTGCCATGCGTGAGGAGTTCGACACCCTGCAGCGCAACCATACGTGGCAGCTTGTCCCACGGCCTTCCCCAGCCAATGTTATCACTGGCAAGTGGGTTTTCCGCCACAAGACTCGCCCCAACAGTTCGCTCGAGCGCTACAAGGCGTGTTGGGTGGTGCGCGGTTTCCGACAGCGCGCTGGCGTGGACTCCACCGACACCTTCGCCCCAGTTGTCAAACCGGTCATGATTCACGCTGTTCTCCAGCTGGCTGTATCAAGCACCTGGCTAGTTCACTAGCTTGACTTGTCCAATGCTTTCTTGCATGCCCATCTCTATGAGCAGGTGTTTTGTCAGCAGCCCACTAGTTTCGTCGATACCGACTATCCGGACCATGTGTGCTTGCTCTCCCATTCTCTTTACGGGTTGAAGCAGGCACCTCGGGCCTGGTACCAGTGGATCGCGACCTTCCTTCAGCAGCAGGGGTTCCGGTCCACACGGTCTGATGCCTCCCTGTTTGTTTATTGAAGTAAATGTGCCCTAGAGGCAATAATAAAGTTGTTATTTTATATTTCCTTATATCATGATAAATGTTTATTATTCATGCTAGAATTGTATTAACCGGAAACTTGATACATGTGTGGATTGATACATCCATTTTGCATCATGTTTTCTTACTATTATTTATAATGTTTTTAATGCTTTTTGGAGTAATTCTAATGCCTTTTCTCTCATAATTTGCAAGGAACACACCAAGAGGGAGAATTCTAGCAGCTGGAAATCTGGATCTGGAAAAGCTACATCAGGCCACCTATTCTGCACAACTCCAAATGAGCTGAAACTTTACGGAGATTTTTATGAATTATTTGAGAAATACTGGAGCCAATAAACACGAGAGGGGGGGGGGGCACCAGGTGGGCACAACACACCTGGGCGCGCCAGACCCCCCTAGGCGCGCCCTGGTGGGTTGTGGCCTCCTCGGCCCACCTCCGGTGCCCATCTTCTGGTATATAAGTCATTTTTGACCTAGAAAAAAAATAAGAGGAGGACTTTCAGGACAAAGCGTCGCCGCCTCGAGATGGAACTTGGGCAGGAGCACTTTTGCCCTCTGGCGGAGCGATTCCACCGGGGGAACTTCCCTCCCGGAGGGGGAAATAATAATCATCATCATCACCAACAAATCTTCCATCTTGGGGAGGGCAATCTCCATCAACATCTTCAACAACACCATCTCCTCTCAAACCCTAGTTCATCTCTTGTGTTCAATATTGTTATCGGAACTATATATTGGTACTTGTGGGTGACTAGTAGTGTTGATTACATCTTGTAGTTGATTACTATATGGTTTATTTGGTGGAAGATTATATGTTCATATCCATTATGCTATTTAATACTCCTCTGATCATGAACATGTTTATCATTTGTGAGTAGTTACTTTTGTTCTTGAGGTCACGGGAGAAATCATGTTGCAAGTAATCATGTGAACTTGATATGTGTTCAATATTTTGATAGTATGTATGTTGTTACCTCCTTAGTGGTGTCATGTGAACGTCGACTACATGCACTTCACCATATTTGGGCCTAAGGGAATGCATTGTGGAGTAGCAATTAGATGGTGGGTTGCGAGAGTGACAGAGGCTTAAACCCCAGTTTATGTGCTATTCCGTAAGGGACCGATTGGATCCAAAAGTTTAATGCTATGGTTATAATTTATTCTTAATACTTTTCTCGTAGTTGCTGATGCTTGCGGGAGGGTTAATCATAAGTAGGAGGTTTGTTCAAGTAAGAACAACACCTAAGCCCCGGTCCACCCACATATCTAATTATCAAAGTAGTGAACACAAATCAAATTAACATGATGAAGGTGACTAGATGAAATTCCCGTGTACCCTCAAGAACGCTTTGCTTATCATAAGAGACCATTTTGGCATATCCTTTCCTCAAAAGGATTGGGCTACCTTGCTGCACTTTTGTTACTATTATCGTTACTTGCTTGTTACAGATTATCTTGCTATCAAACTACTCGCTACTTACAATTTCAGCACTTGCAGACAATACCTTACCGGAAACTACTTGTCATTTCCTTCTGCTCCTCGTTGGGTTCGACACTCTTACTTATCGAAAAGAGATACAATTGATCCCCTATACTTGTGGGTCATCAAGGCTATTTTTTGGCGCTGTTCCCGGGGAGTGAAGCGCCTTTGGTAATTGGAATTTGGTAAAGAAACATTTATATAGTGTGCTGAAATTTATTGTCACTTGTTACTATGGAAAACAATCCTTTGAGGAGTTTGTTCGGGGCATCTCACCTCGTGCAGAACCACAATTAGCAACCCCTCAACCTACTGCACTTACTGAAAATATTGAATATGAAATTCCTTCGGGTATGATAGAACAACTGCTAGCTAATCTTATGCAGGAGATGGAACCGAACATCTTGATATGCACTTGATATATGTGGAACAAATTTGTGGATTGTTTAAGCTTGCAGGTTTACACAGGGATGAAGTGATGAAAATGGTTTCCCTTTATCTTTGAAGGGAAAAGCATTGGCATGGTATAGGCTATGTGATGATATTGGATCATGGAATTGGAATCATTTGAAATTGGATTTCCACCAAAAAAAATATCCTATGCATCTAGTTCATCGTGATCAGAATTATATATATAATTTTTGGCCTCGTGAAGGAGAAAGTATTGCTCTAACTTGGGGGAGGCTTAAGTCAATGTTATATTCATGCCCCAATCATGAGCTCTCAAGAGAAATTATTATCCAGAATTTTTATGCTCGACTTTCTCGTAATGATCAAACCATGCTTAATGCTTCTTCTGTTGGTTCATTTATGAAGAAGACTATTGAATTCTGGTGGGATCTTTTGGAAAGAATTAAACATAATTCTGAAGATTGGGAACTCGACGAAGGTAAAGAGTCAGGTATAAAACTTAAGTATGATTGTGTTAAATCTTTTATGGATACCGATGCTTTTCAAAAGTTCAGCACTAAATATGGACTTGACTCTGAGATAGTAGCCTCCTTTTGTGAATCATTTACTACTCATGTTGAACTCCCTGAGGATAAGTGGTTTAAATATCACCCACCTATTAAAGAAGAAATTGAAGAACCAGTACCAATTAAAGAATAAACTATACTCTATAATGTTGATCCAGTTGTTCCTTCTGCTTATATTGAGAAACCACCTTTCCGTGTTAGGATTAAGGAACATGCTAAAGTTTCAACTGTGGTTAACAAAAGCTATATTAGAACACCTAAACCTGATGAACAAATTAAAGTTGAACCTAGTATTGCTATGGTTAAAGATCTCCTGGAAGAAGATATGGATGGGCATGTTATTTACTTCTGTGAAGAAGCTGCTAGAATTGCTAAACCTGATAAAAAAGATAAACATAGACCTGTTTTTGGCATGCCTCTTATTTCAGTTAAAATAGGAGATCACTGTTATCATGGTTTATGTGACATGGGTGCTAGTGTGAGTGCTATTCCTTACACTTTATATGAAGAAATCATGAAAGACATAGCACCTGCCGAGATAGAAGAAATAGATGTTACTATTAAACTTGCTAATAGAGACACCATATCACTAGTTGGGATTGTTAGAGATGTTGAAGTATTGTGTGGGAAAATAAAATACCCTACTAATTTTCTTGTTCTTGGTTCCCCACAAGATGACTTTTGTCCCATTATCTTTGGTAGACCTTTCTTGAATATAGTTAATGCTAAGATAGACTGTAAGAAACAAACTATTGATGTTAGCTTTGGTGATGAGTCTCATGAGTTTAATTTTTCCAAGTTTAGTAGAAATCATCATGAAAAAGAATTGCCTAGTAAGGATGAATTGATTGGTCTTGCTTCTATTGTTGTTCCACCGACTGATCCTTTAGAACAATATTTGCTAGACCATGAAAATGATTTACATATGCATGAAAGAAATGAAATAGATAAAGTTTTCTTTGAACAACATCCTGTACTTAAACACAATTTGCCTATTGAAACTCTAGTAGGTCCTCCTCCACCTAAAGGTGATCCTGTGTTTGAATTAAAACAATTGCCAGACACTTTGAAATATTCTTATCTTGATGAAAATAAGATATATCCTGTTATTATTAGTGCTAACCTTTCAGAACTTGAAGAAGAAAGATTATTGAAAGTTCTAAGGAAGAACTGGGCTGCTATTGGATATACTCTTGATGATTTAAAGGGCATTAGTCCCACTCTATGTCAGCAAAAAATTAATATGGAACCTGATGCTAAACCCGCTGTTGATCACCAACGTCAGTTGAATCCAAAAATGAAGGAAGTGGTAAGAACGGAAATCTTAAAACTTTTGGAAGCAGGTATAATCTATCTTATAGCTGATAGTAGATGGGTAAGTCCTGTTCATTGTGTCTCTAAGAAAGGAGGTATTACTGTTGTTCCTAATGATAAGAATGAAATTATTCCAGAAAGAGTTGTTACAGGCTATAGAATGGTAATTGATTACAGAAAAGTAAACAAAGCAACTAGAAAAGATCATTACCCTTTGCATTTTATTGATCAAATGCTTGAAAGATTATCTAAGCACACACACTTTTGCTTCTTAGATGGATACTCTGGCTTTTCACAAATACCTGTTTCTCAACCTGATCAAGAAAAGACTACTTTTACTTGTCCCTTTGGAACTTATGCTTATAGACGTATGCCTTTTGGCTTATGTAATGCACCTGCTACCTTTCAAAGATGTATGACTGCTATATTCTCTGACTTTTGTGAAAAGATTGTTGAGGTTTTCATGGGTGACTTTTTTTGTGAGAAGTCTTTTGATGATTGTTTAAGAAATCTTGAGCAAGTTTTGAAGAGATGTGAACAAACAAATCTTGTCTTGAATTGGGAGAAGTGCCACTTTATGGTTAATGAAGGCATTGTCTTGGGTCATAAAATTTCTGAAAGAGGTATTGAAGTGGACCAAGCTAAGGTTTATGCAATTGAGAAAATGCCATGTCCTAGGGACATCAAACGTATTCGTAGTTTCCTTGGTCGTGCTGGTTTCTATAGGAGATTTATCAAAGACTTTTCTAAAATTTCTAGGCCTCTTACTAATATTTTGCAAAAAAATATTCCTTTTGTTTTTTATGATGATTGTTTAGAAGCCTTTGAAACATTCAAGAAAGCCATAATATCTGCACCTATTGTTCAACCACCTGATTGGAACTTGCCTTTTGAAATTATGTGTGATACTAATGATTATGATGTTGGTGTTGTTCTAGGACAATGAGTTGATAAGAAACCTAATGTTATTCATTATGCTAGTAAAACTCTAGACAGTGCTCAAAGGAATTATGCTACTACTAAAAAAGAATTCTTAGTAATGGTGTTTGCTTGTGATAAATTTAGACCTTATATTGTTGATTCAAAAGTAACTGTTCACACAGACCATGCTGCTATTAAATATCTTATGGAAAAGAAAGATGCTAAACCTAGACTTATTCATTGGGTTCTCTTGTTACAAGAATTTGATTTACATATCATTGATAGAAAAGGAGCTGAGAACCCCGTAGCTGATAATTTGTCTAGGCTTGAAAATGTGCTTGATGACCTGTTTTCCTGATGAGCAGTTAGCTGCAATAAATGTTGCTAATAGTACTCCTTGGTATGCTGACTATGCTAATTACATTGTTGCTAAATATTTACCACCTAGCTTTTCATACCAGCAAAAGAAAAATTCTTCTATGATTTAAGACATTACCTTTGGGATGACCCACATCTTTATAAAGGAGTAGATGGTATTATTAGACGTTGTGTACCTGAGCATGAACAGGGACAAATCCTACGGAAATGTCACTCCGAGGCTTATGGAGGGCATCACGCTGGAGATACAACTGCTCACAAGGTATCGCACTCTGGATTTTATTGGCCTACTCTCTTCAAGGATGCCCGTAACTTTGTCTCCTCTTGTGATGAATATCAAAGAATAGGCAATATGGGTAAGCGTCAAGAAATGCCTATGAATTATTCACTTGTTGTTGAACCATTTGATGTTTGGGGATTTGATTACATGGGACCTTTTCCTTCCTCTAATAGGTATACACATATTTTGGTTGCTGTTGATTATGTTACTAAATGGGTAGAAGCTATTCCAACCAGCAGTGTTGATCACAACACCTCTATTAAAATGCTTAAGGAAGTTATTTTCCCAAGGTTTGGAGTCCCTAGATATTTAATGACTGATGGTTGATAACCCACAAGTATAGGGGATCGCAACAGCTTTCGAGGGTAGAGTATTCAACCTAAATTTATTGATTCGACACAAGGGGAGCCAAAGAATATTCTCAAGTATTAGCAGCTGAGTTGTCAATTCAACAACACCTGGAAACTTAGTATCTGCAGCAAAGTGTTTAGTAGCAAAGTAATATGGTAGTGGTGGTAGCGGCAACAAAAGTAAAGATAGCAAAAGTAATGCTTTTGGTATTTTGTAGTGATTGTAACAGTAGCAGCGGGAAAGTAAATAAGCGAGAACCAGTATATGGAAAACTCGTAGGCACCGGATCAGTGATGGATAGTTATGCCGGATGCGGTTCATCATGTAACAGTCATAACATAGGGTGACACAGAACTAGCTCCAATTCATCAATGTAATGTAGGCATGTCTTCCGTATATAGTCATACGTGCTTATGGAAAAGAACTTGCATGACATCTTTTGTCCTACCCTCCCGTGGCAGCGGGGTTCTATTGGAAACTAAGGGATATTAAGGCCTCCTTTTAATAGAGAACCGGAACAAAGCATTAGCACATAGTGAATACATGAACTCCTCAAACTATGGTCATCACCGGGAGTGGTCCCGATTATTGTCACTTCGGGGTTGCCGGATCATAACACATAGTAGGTGACTATAGACTTGCAAGATAGGATCAAGAACTCACATATATTCATGAAAACATAATAGGTTCAGATCTGAAATCATGGCACTCGGGCCCTAGTGACAAGCATTAAGCATAGCAAAGTCATAGCAACATCAATCTCAGAACATAATGGATACTAGGGATCAAACCCTAACAAAACTAACTCGATTACATGATAAATCTCATCCAACCCATCACCGTCCAGCAAGCCTATGATGGAATTACTCACGCACGGCGGTGAGCATCATGAAATTGGTGATGGAGGATGGTTGATGATGACGACGGCGACGAATCCCCCTCTCCAGAGCCCCGAACGGACTCCAGATCAGCCCTCCCGAGAGGTTTTAGGGCTTGGCGGTGGCTCCGTATCGTAAAACGTGATGATTTCTTCTCTCTGATTTTTTTCTCATCGAAACTCAATATATGGAGGTGGAGTTGGAGTCGGAGATGCAATAGGGGGCCCACGAGGTAGGGGGGCGCGCCCTAGGGGGGCGCCCCCACCCTCGTGAGAAGGGTGTGGGCCCCCTGGTCTTCATATTTGGCGAGGATTTATTATTATTTTTTCTAAGACCTCCCGTGGAGTTTCAGGTCATTCCGAGAATATTGGTTTTCTGCACATAAAACAACATCATGGCAATTCTGCTGAAAACAGCGTCAGTCCGGGTTAGTTCCATTCAAATCATACAAGTTAGAGTCCAAAACAAGGGCAAAAGTGTTTGGAAAAGTAGATACGATGGAGACGTATCAACTCCCCCAAGCTTAAACCCTTGCTTGTCCTCAAGCAATTCAGTTGACAAACTGAAAGAAAGAAAAACTTTTACAAACTCTGTTTTCTCTTGTTGTTGTAACTATGTCAAGCCAGCATTCAAGTTTTCAGCATAGATCATAACTAACCACATTTGCAATAATTCTCAGGTCTCATCATTACTCATATCAATAGCATAATCAACTAGCAAGTCATAATAATAAATCTCGGATGACAACACTTTCTCAAAACAATCATAATATGATATAACAAGATGGTATCTCGCTAGCCCTTTCTGAGACCGCAAAACATAAATGCAGAGCACCTTTAAAGATCAAGTACTGACTAGACATTGTAATTCATGGTAAAAGAGATCCAATCATAGTCACACCCAATATAAATTAATAGTGATGAATGCAAATGACGGCTGTGCTCTCCAGCTAGTGTTTTTTAATAAGAGGGTGATGACTCAGCATAAAAGTAAATGGATAGGCCCTTCGCAGAGGGAAGCAGGGATTTGTAGAGGTGTCAGAGCTTGGTTTTGAAATAGAGATAAATTGTATTTTGAGCGGTATACTTTCATTGTCAACGTAACAACTAAGAGATGGCGATATCTTCCATGCTAAACACATTATAGGCGGTTCCCAAACAGAATGGTAAAGTTTATACTCCCCCTCCACCAACAAGCATCAATCCATGGCTTGCTCGAAACAATGAGTTCCTCCAACATACATCAGGTCCCAGGGGGAGTTTTATTTGCAATTAATTTTGATATAGTTTGCATAAAGCATGGGACTGGGCATCCCGGTGACCAGCCATTTTCTCGTGAGTGAGGAGCGGAGTCCACTCCTCTTGAGAATAACCCGCCTAACACGGAAGATAAGGAAAACCTTTGTTGATACATGAGCTATTCGAGCATACAAAACAGAATGTTTATTTGAAGGTTTAGAGTTTGGCACATACAAATTTACTTGGAACGGCGGGTAGATACTGCATATAGGAAGGTATGGTGGACTCATATGGAATAACTTTGAGGTTTAAGGGATTGGATGCACAAGCAGTATTCCCCCTTAGTACAGGTGAAGGCTAGCAAAAGACTGGGAAGCGACCAACTAGAGAGCGACAACAGCCATGTACATGCATTAAAATTAATAAACATTGGATGCAAGCATGAGTAGGATATAATTCAGCATGAACATAAATATCATGAAGGCTATGTTGATTTTGTTTTAACTACATGCGTGAACATGTGCCAAGTCAAGTCACTTAAATCATTCAAAGGAGGATACCACCCCATCATACCACATCATAATATCTCAATAGCATGTTGGCACACAAGGTAAACTATTATAACCCATAGCTAATCAAGCATGGCACAAGCAACTATGATCTCTAATTGTCATTGCAAACATGTTTATTCATAATAAGATGAATCAAGAATGAGGGACTCATCATATTTACAAAAACAAAAGAGGTCAAGTTCATACCAGCTTTTCTCATCTTAGTCAGTCCATCATATATCATGATAATTGCCTTTCACTTGCACGACCGAACGGTGTGGATAATAATAATAGTGCACATGCATTGGACTAAGCTGGAATCTGCGAGCATTCAATAAACAGGAGAAGACAAGGCAATATGGGCTCTAGGTTAAATCAACAATAATGCATATAAGAGCCACTTCAACAATTTAATCATGGTCTTCTCCTACTGACCCCCAAGGAAAAGAAAAGAAATAAAACTATTTACACGGGAAAGCTCCCAACAAGCAGAAGAAGAATGGGAAATATTTTTGGGTTTTCTTTTTAATTATTACTACTATAACAGAAAAATAAACTACTACTATTTTTTTGGTTTTTCTTAAGGTTTAACAAACACACAAGAAGAAAGCAGGAAAAGGAAAATAAACTAGCATGGATATTACAGTGAAAAAGTATGAGCGCCGACATCTAGCAATGAGTGTGTGTGAACATAAATGTAATGTCGGTGAGAAATACGTACTCCCCCAAGCTTAGGCTTTTGGCCTAAGTTGGTCTATGGCCACGGCTGGCCTGGCAGATATCCATAATAATAGTTGTTTGGGTCGTACTGTGATGAGGAGGAATAGTTGGGATCATACTGATGTGTAGCGGTTATCGCCTGCTGAGCTGCAGCATGGAGTCGGGCTGCCTCCGCTCTCCTCTCATACTCTTCTACCTCATCTCTGGTAATAACATATCTTCCTTTTGTCTATGAATCAAAGAAGGCAAGAGCAGGGAGAGTAATACGGAAAACACGTCGTTTATCAAAAATTAAGCGATATAAGAGAGGTGATTCAGGCCTCTCGACAAACTGGTGCGAAGCCATAGAGTTATAATCTAAATATGCAGGAGGCAACTCCATATCACCCTCACGAATGTCTATTTCAAGAAAATGAGCTAAGCGGGTTGCATAAATTCCTCCAAAGAAATCTCCATTATGTCTATTATGATGCAACCTACGAGCTACAATGGCTCCCATATGATAAGATTGGTCTCCTAACACAGCACTCCTAAGAATGCTAAGATCAGGGACACACATGTGACATGCTTCATCCTTAGATTTATGCATCTACCGATAAAGAGAGCAAAATAATGTATAGCAGGAAAGTGAATGCTCCCTATGGTAGCCTGCGTTATGTCTCTGGATTCCCCCACAGTTATACTAGCAAAAAAGTTTCTAAATTCAGATTTAGGGGGATCCCTAATACTGCCCCATGATGGAAGTTCGCAAGCAGAAGTGAAATCCTCTAGGTCCACGGTATAAGATTTATCATAAAGATCAAACATGACTAAAGGAGAATTACGCGAAGATGAATACTCAAACCTCCTCACAAATGAACTTGTGAGATCATGATACCGGGGGCATTTGTTAGCCTCAAAATCCTCAAGACCGGCATTGCGCAAATATTGCGCAAATATTCTTTGAATTCTTCTTTAATTCCCGCACGGTCCATAAAATTTTCCGACGGCCATTCGCAAGGCCGTACTGGAGCGTCTCTTGGTGGATCCTCGTCAGCATCGCGCATAGCAATCCTGGGTCCTTGCTTCTTAGAGGAACCACCTTGGAACATCTTCCTAAACATATTGTTTTTCTCTGAAAAATTCTGAAATTTTTAGTAACTTCAAACAAAAGTAAACCAACTTTAATAAAACTGATAGCAACTACTCCTACAAGTGCCTAGAGCCTATATCAAGCATTAGAACTACTTGGAACCAAATAAATTTGACATGCAAACTCAAGAACATGGTCACCTATGCAACAAAAATTTGCAAAGAATAAAGCACTAGAACAAAAACTAATTGGACCAATGGAGGAGTCACATACCAAGGAACAATCTCCCCAAGCAGTTTTGCGAGAGGTGCTTTGAGCAAGGAGATCGAAAATCATAGCAAAAGTGGCTGGAACTCGTGCTTGAGTTGGTTTTTCGGGTTTGTGTGAGATAAAGGAAGAAGATGGGTGCTGGGATAAGTGGAGGAGGGATACCGTGGGCCCACGAGGCAGGGGGCGCGCCCTATAGGGGGGGCGCACCCACCACCCTCGTGGCCAGGTGGTAGCTCCTCCCGCGGTAATTTTTGCACAGTAAATCCTCAAATATTCCCGAAAAAATCATATTAAATTGGCATGGCATTCTGAGGACTTTTATTTTCGGGATATTTTTATATTGCACGGATAAGTCAGGAAACAGACAGAAAATACTATTTTTACTTTATTTAATATAAATAACAGAAAGTAAAAGTGGGGTACAGTAGTTTGTGCTTCTAGTTTCATCCATCTCATGCTCATAAAAAAGAATCCACTAACAAGGTTGATCAAGTCTTGTTAACAAACTCATTCCGATAATCATGAAACCGGAGAAATTTGGAATAACACTAAGTTACCTCAACGGGGATATGCACATCCCCTATAATAAGAATATCATATTTCTTCTTGACAGTAGGAAGAGGAAATTCAAAACCTCCAAATATAATCGATGGAATTTTCCCAATAGAATTGATACTATGAACTTGAGGTTGTTTCCTCAGAAAGTGTACCGTATGCTCATTACCATTAACATGAAAAGTGACATTGCCTTTGTTGCAATCAATAACAGCCCCTGCAGTATTAAGAAAAGGTCTTCCAAGAATAATAGACATACTATCATCCTCGGGAATATCAAGTATAACAAAGTGCGTTAAAATAGTAACGTTCGCAACCACAACAGGCACGTCCTCACAAATACCGACAGGTATAGCAGTTGATTTATCAGCCATTTGCAAAGATATTTCCGTAGGTGTCAACTTATTCAAGTCAAGTCTACGATACAAAGAGAGAGGCATAACACTAACACCGGCTCCAAGATCACATAAAGCAGTTTTAATATAATTCTTTTTAATGGAGCAAGGTATAGTAGGTACTTCGGGGTCTCCAAGTTTCTTTGGTATTCCACCCTTAAAAGTATAATTAGCAAGCATGGTGGAAATCTCAGCTTCCGGTATCTTTCTTTTATTAGTAATGATATCCTTCATATATTTAGCATAAGGATTTGTTTTGAGCACATCAGTTAATCTCATACGCAAAAAGATAGGCCTAATCATTTCAGCAAAGCGCTCAAAATCCTCATCATCCTTTTTCTTGGATGGTTTCGGAGGAAAAGGCAAGGGTTTTTGAACCCAAGGTTCCCTTTCTTTACCATGTTTCCTAGCAACAAAGTGTCTTTTATCATAACGTTGATTCTTTGATTGTGGGTTATCAAGACCAACAGCAGGTTCAATTTCTACATCATTATCATTACTAGGTTGAGCATCATCATGAACATCATCATTAATATTTTCATTAGGTTCATGTTCATTACCATATTGTGTTTCAGCATCAGACATAGAAATATCATTTGGATTATCAGGTGGTTCAGCAATAGGTTCACTAGAAGTTTGCACAGTTCTATCATTTTTCTTCTTCTTCTTTTTAGAAGAACTAGGAACATCAATATTATTTCTTTGAGAATCTTGCTCAATTCTCTTAGGGTGGCCTTCAGGATACAAAGGTTCCCGAGTCATTCTACCAGTTCTAGTAGCCACTCTAACAGCATAATCAGTTTTCTTACTATTCATTTCATCAAGCACTTCTTTTTGAGCCTTAAGTACTTATTCTACTTGAGTGGTAACCATAGAAGCATGTTTGTTAACAAGTTTAAGTTCACCTTTAATATTAGCCATATAATCACCCAAGCGTCTAATCATATAAGCATTTTCTTTTAATTGTCTACCAAAATAAGCATTGAAGTCGTCTTTCTTATACATAAAGTTATCAAACTCATCCAAGCACTGACTAGCAATTTTAGTAGGAGGAATTTCAGCTTTATCATATCTATAGAGAGAATTTACCTATACTACCTGTGTCGGGATATTGGGATCAGGAGGTTCTTCAGTAAATAAATAATTAAGATCATATGTTTCTTCAACAAACGGTATATTAAGACCATGTATTTCTTCAATAGGAGATAAATTCTTAACGTCTTCATCTTTAATACCTTTTTCTTTCATAGATTTCTTTGCCTCTTGCATATCTCCGGGACTGAGAAATAGAACACCTCTCTTCTTCGGAGTTGGTTTAGTAACAGGCTCAGTAATTGGAGCAGGAGCTGGCTCAGGAGCTGGCTCAGGAGGTGCCCAATTATTTTCATTTGTCAACATATTATTCAATAGAATTTCAGCTTCATCCGGTGTTCTTTCCATGAAAAAAGAGAACCAGCACAACTATCCAGGTAATCTCTGGAAACATCAGTTAGTCCATTATAAAAGATATCAAGTATTTCAGGTTTCTTAAGAGGATGATCACGCAAAGAATTAAGTAACTTGAGAAGCCTCCCCCAAGCTTGTGGGAGACTCTCTTCTTTAATTTGCACAAAGTTGTATATTTCCCTCAAAGCAGTTTGTTTCTTATGAGCAGGGAAATATTTAGCAGAGAAATAATAAATCATATCCTGGGGACTACGCACACGACCAGGATCAAGAGAATTAAACCATATCTTAGCATCACCCTTTAATGAGAACGGAAATATTTTGAGTATATAGAAGTAACGCGATCTCTCATCATTAGTGAACAGGGCAGCTATATCATTTAACTTAGTAAGATGTGCCACAACAGTTTCAGATTCATAGCCATAAAACGGATCAGATTCAACCAAAGTAATTATATCAGGATCAACAGAGAATTCATAATCTTTATCAGGAACACATATAGGTGAGGTAGCAAAAGCAGGGTCGGGTTTCATTCTATCTCTAAGTGACTCTTTGTTCCATTTAATTAATAACCTCTTAAGCTCATATCTATCTTTGCAAGCAGAAATAGCAGCAGAAGATTCCATATCAAAAAGATAACCCTCAGGAATAACAGGCATATTTTCATCATCACTATCATCATCGTATTCAGATTCAATAATTTCTTTTTCTCTAGCCCTAGAAATTTGTTCATCAAGAAATTCACTAAGGGGCGCGGTAGTATCAGGCATAGAAGTAGTTTCATCATAAGTATCATGCATAGCAGAAGTGGCATCATCAATAACATGCGACATATCAGAACGAATAGCAAAAGCAGATGCAGGTGTCGCAAACTTACTCATAACAGAAGGTGAATCAAGTGCAGAGCTAGATGGCAGTTCCTTACCTCCCCTCGTAGTTGAGGGATAGATCTTGGTTCTTGGATCTCTCAAGTTCTGCATAGTGTCCAGCAGATATAAATCCCAAGTGACTCAAAGAATAGAGCTATGCTCCCTGGCAACGGCGCCAGAAATTTGTCTTGATAACCCACAAGTATAGGGGATCACAACAGCTTTCGAGGGTAGAGTATTCAACCCAAATTTATTGATTCGACACAAGGGGAGCCAAAGAATATTCTCAAGTATTAGCAGCTGAGTTGTCAATTCAACCACACCTGGAAACTTAGTATCTGCAGCAATGTGTTTAGTAGCAAAGTAATATGGTAGTGGTGGTAGCGACAACAAAAGTAAAGACAGCAAAAGTAATGTTTTTGGTATTTTGTAGTGATTGTAACAGTAGTAGCGGGAAAGTAAATAAGCGAGAACCAGTATATGGAAAACTCGTAGGCACCGGAAATGTAATGTAGGCATGTATTCCGTATATAGTCATACGTGCTTATGGAAAAGAACTTGCATGACATCTTTTGTCCTACCCTCCCGTGGCAGTGGGGTCCTATTGGAAACTAAGGGATATTAAGGCCTCCTTTTAATAGAGAACCGGAACAAAGCATTAGCACATAGTGAATACATGAACTCCTCAAACTATGGTCATCACTGGGAGTGGTCCCGATTATTGTCACTTCGGGGTTGCCGGATCATAACACATAGTAGGTGACTATAGACTTGCAAGATAGGATCAAGAACTCACATATATTCATGAAAACATAATAGGTTCAGATCTGAAATCATGGCACTCGGGCCCTAGTGACAAGCATTAAGCATAGCAAAGTCATAGCAACATCAATCTCAGAACATAATGGATACTAGGGATCAAACCCTAACAAAACTAACTCGATTACATGATAAATCTCATCCAGCCCATCACTGTCCAGCAAGCCTACAATGGAATTACTCACGCACGGCGGTGAGCATCATGAAATTGGTTATGGAGGATGGTTGATGATGACGACGACGATGAATCCCCCTCTCCGGAGCCCCGAACGGACTCCAGATCGGCCCTCCCGAGAGGTTTTAGGGCTTGGCGGCGGCTCCATATCGTAAAACGCGATGATTTCTTCTCTCTGATTTTTTTCTCATCGAAACTCAATATATGGAGGTGGAGTTGGAGTCGGAGATGCAACAGGGGGGCCACGAGGTAGGGGGCGCGCCCTGGGGGGGGGCCACCCTCGTGAGAAGGGTGTGGGCCCCCTGGTCTTCATCTTTGGCGAGGATTTTTTATTGTTTTTTCTAAGATGTTCCGTGGAGTTTCAGGTCATTCCGAGAATATTTGTTTTCTGCACATAAAACAACACCATGGTAATTCTGCTGAAAACAACGTCAGTCCGGGTTAGTTCCATTCAAATCATACAAGCTAGAGTCCAAAACAAGGGCAAAAGTGTTTGGAAAAGTAGATACGACGAAGATGTATCAATGGTGGTTCACACTTTATTCATGGTGCTTTCCGTAAGATTCTTGCTAAGTATGATGTTAACCATAGAATGGCATCACCCTATCATCCTCAGTCTAGTGGTCAAGTTGAACTTAGCAATAAAGAAATAAAATTAATTTTGCAAAAGACTGTTAATAGGTCTAGGAGGAATTGGTCTAAGAAATTAGATGATGCACTTTGGGCTTATAGAACAGCTTATAAAAATCCTGTGGGTATGTCTCATTATAAAATGGTCTATGGAAAAGCTTGTCCTTTGCCTCTTGAGTTAGAACATAAAGCATATTGGGCAGTTAAAGAACTCAATTATGATTTCAAACTTGCTAGTGAAAATAGGTTATTTGATATAAGCTCCTTAGATGAATGGAGAACCCAAGCTTATGAAAATGCAAAGTTATTCAAAGAAATGGTTAAAAGATGGCATGGCAAAAGAATCCAAAAGCGTGAGTTTAAAGTTGGAGAATATATTCTTTTGTACAACTCCCGTTTTAGATTTTTTGGAGGAAAGCTCCTCTCGAAATGAGAAGGCCCATATGTCATCGAGTAGGTTTACCGGTCTGGAGCCATCAAAATAAATAACTCCGAAGGTACTAACCCGAAGGTTGTCAATGGGCAACGAATAAAGCATTATATGTTAGGTACGCCTATCAACATTGAAAGTAATATTGTCCAAACTTTGACATCGGAAGAGCACATAAAAGAGTCCTTCCGGAACACTGCGGAATTGTGAAAAAAAGGAGGTATGGGATATGGTAAGTAAACGGACTCCGAAAAATCCACATTTTTTATGAGTTTTGGAATATTTTAAAATTTTGGAAATAAAGGAACTTCCACGAAGCGTCCCCTGGTGGGTACAAGACACCAGGGCGCGCCAGGCTTGCCTGGCGCGCCTAAGTTGGTTTTTCTACCATGTACTTGTCCTCCAAGATAAAAAACCTATATATACTTCCGGAACCTGTTGATCATCGTATCACAAAGAAATCCTCTGTTCTCTTTTTCCTTGATGTTTCGTGTCAGATCCTATTTACCATGGCCTCTTCAAGCTCCTCCAAGGACAAATTCGTAAAGAACGTCATCAACCCATATTTGCGGGAAGTGGTGCAGCACCCTCAGGTCATCCAGATGCATGAGGGGGTGCTTCACCTTCGCGATGTGCCGTGTCCCAAGGGGATGGGAACCGTGGAGGCCAGGCTTGAAGCTGTGGAGCAAGACGTCTTCTGGTGCAAGGGGATGGTGGAGCGTGGGCTCAATGCCAATCACCTCATGATCACAGATCTTTCCCGTGATCTCAAGGTGGATGGAAAACCCATGAAGGACATCATATTCACCTTCAACGAGCAAATCAACTTCCTCCAAAGCCAGATCTATGATCTTCAAAACCAAGTCTTTGAATATGAGGTGAGGTTTAAAGGTATGAGTTTGTCTGCTAGTTGCAGGACTCGTGAGACTCACTCTTCCTCTCACGATGGTGGACCACTGCCATGGAAATCCGAGGACAAGATCTTTTCTTCACCACCATCATCTTCTTCACCACCAAAGGAAAATTGAGTATCGGGTATGGGCACTCCCCTTGGCTTCCACCAAGCTTGGGGAGGTGCCCCGGTATAGTATCATCCCACTATCTTTTTGCTTTTACTTATTTTAGTTCGATCCTTTTGCTTTAGATGAATAAAAGTTTAGTTTGATCCTTTCTTCTTTGAGAGTTTTCTTAGTGATCTATCCTTTTCATCGTGTGCAAGTTATATAATAGACTTAGTTTGAGTTTTTGCTTTCTTTACTTTCATGTTGCAAATAAAGAAAAGAAATGAGTAAGAAAGAAAAAGAGAAAGGAAATAAATGAAGAAAGGAAATAAATAATGAAAAGATTATATACTAATCCTATGGTAGGTGATAGCACCACATAAGGAAAAGTATAAGTAGAAAATTTTATTAGAGATTGACAAACATAGCATTAGTCAATGATGCAACTCATGAAAGAATTAATAAGGGAAGAGAAGATTCCCATATAGATATACTATCCTAGAAATCTTTTGTGATTGTGAGCCCTCATAAAATATTATATGCCAAAATTGTTAACGTTGGACAAGGAAGATAACTTAATGGTTTATGTTTGATTATATTCACATAGAAGTCATATTGTCATAGATCCTTTAACATGTGATGCTTGCCCCTATCTTTGCTAGCCAAAAATTCTGTACTAAGTAGAGATACTACTTGTGCATACAAAAACCCTTAAACTCAAATCTTTTTCAAGTGTCCACCATACCTACCTAGGTATTGAGCAAGATCCCTCAAGTAAGTTGTCATCGGTGCAAAAAGGCAATAAAAATTGCTTCTAAAAGTGTGAGATCATTTAGTGTAAGAGAAAATTGAGCGTTGTACAAACTTGAATGACAAAGAATAAAAGCGACAGACTGCATAATAAAGGTTGTCATCTTAAGGGGCAATACAATGTGACGTTCTCTTGCACTAAGGGCTTGAGCATACAAACAAATAAGCGCATGGCAACCTCTGCTTCCCTCTGCGAAGGGGCCTATCTTTTACTTTATGCAAAGAGTCAAAGTTTTTCCCTCTATTCCTTTTATTTTTCTCTTTTGGCAAGCGTCATGTGCTGAGGAAAGATCTAGGAACATATGTCCAGTCGAATATAGATATCATGAGTTATTATTGTTGACATCACCCTTGAGGTGAGCATGTTGGGAGGCAAATCTATAAGCCCCTATCTTTTTATGTGTCCGGTTGAAACGTTTTGCTCATGGGTACGAGGTGAGTGTTAGCAATCATAGGAGACTATATGCTGGTTGAGTATGTGGACTTGCCTAATGGATCCAACACGTGACCCTTCCTGAAAAGATGATGAATTGTAGTTGCAAAGTTGACTGAGAACATAGTTTGTTGGTTTCTAATAGAGTTTTTGCTTTATACTTCGATTGTGTGATGAATTATTACATATTCATGAGAAGTATATGATAAAAGTTCTATGATAAAAGTCCTATTTTAATTTTGTTGTTGTTATAATAATCAATGTGATGCTTCTATGCACGTATTTTTTTATCGACAGCTCTCTCTCTCAAAGCATGTGGACATGTTTTTCGATTTTGGTTTTCGCTTGAGGACAAGCGAGGTCTAAGCTTGGGGGAGTTGATACGTCCATTTTGCATCATGTTATCTTACTATTATTTATAATGTTTTTATCCATAATAATGCTTTTTGGAGTAATTCTAATGCCTTTTCTCTCATAATTTGCAAGGAACACACCAAGAGGGAGAATTCCGGCAGCTGGAAATCTGGACCTAGAAAAGCTACGTCAGGCCATCTATTCTACACAACTCCAAATGAGCTGAAACTTTATGAAGATTCTTTATGAATTATTTGAGAAATACTGGAGCCAATAAACACCAGAGGGGGGCCACCAGGTGGGCACAACCCACCTGGGCGTGCCAGGCCCCCCAGGCGTGCCCTGGTGGGTTGTGGCCTCCTCAGCCCACCTCCGGTGCCCATCTTCTGGTATATCAGTCATTTTGACCTAGAAAAAAAATAAGAGGAGGACTTTCGGGACGAAGCGCCACTGCCTCGAGGTGGAACTTGGGCAGGAGTACTTTTGCCCTCCGGCGGAGCGATTCCGCCGGTGGAACTTCCCTCCTAGAGGGGGAAATCATCGTCATCATCATCACCAACAACTCTCCCATCTTGGGGAGGGCAATCTCCATCAACATCTTCAACAGCACCATCTCGTCTCAAACCCTAGTTCATCTCTTGTGTTCAATCTTGTTACCGGAACTATAGACTGGTACTTGTGGGTGACTAGTAGTGTTGATTACATCTTGTAGTTGATTACTATATGGTTTATTTGGTGGAAGATTATATATTCAGATCCATTATGCTATTTAATACTCCTTCGATCATGAACTTGTTTATCATTTGTGAGTAATTACTTTTGTTCTTGAGGTCACGAGAGAAATCATGTTGCAAGTAATCATGTGAACTTGATATGTGTTCAATATTTTGATAGTATGTATGTTGTTACCCCCTTAGTGGTGTCATGTGAACGTCGACTACATGGCACTTCACCATATTTGGGCCTAAGGGAATGCATTGTGGAGTAGCAATTAGATGGTGGGTTGCAAGAGTGACAGAAGCTTAAACCCTAGTTTATGTGCTATTCCGTAAGGGACCGATTGGATCCAAAAGTTTAATACTATGGTTATAATTTATTCTTAATACTTTTCTCGTAGTTGCTGATGCTTGCGGGAGGGTTAATCATAAGTAGGAGGTTTGTTCAAGTAGAATAGCACCTAAGCACCAGTCCACCCACATATCTAATTATCAAAGTAGTGAACACAAATCAAATTAACATGATGAAAGTGACTAGATGAAATTCCCGTGTACCCTCAAGAACACTTTGCTTATCATAAGAGACCGTTTTGGCATATCCTTACCTCAAAAGGATTGGGCTACCTTGCTGCACTTTTGTTACTATTATTGTTACTTGCTCGTTACAGATTATCTTGCTATCAAACTACTCGCTACTTACAATTTCAGCACTTGCAGACAATACCTTACCGGAAACTACTTGTCGTTTCCTTCTGCTCCTCATTGGGTTCGACACTCTTACTAATCGAAAAGAGCTACAATTGATCCCCTATACTTATGGGTCATCATGGATACATAAACAAAACACCGTGTCCCTAGTGAGCCTCTACTAGACTAGCTCGTTAATCAAAGATGGTTAAGTTTCCTAACCATGGACACGTGTTGTCATTTGATAAACAGGATCACATCATTAGGAGAATGATATGATGGACAAGACCCATCCATTAGCTTAGCATATTGATCATTCAGTTTTATTGCTATAGCTTTCTTCATGTCATATACATATTCCTTTGACTATGAGATTATGCAACTCCTGGATACTGGAGGAATACCTTGTGTGCTATCAAACATCACAATGTAACTGGGTGGTTATAAAGATGCTCTATAGGTATCTCCGAAGGTGTTTGTTGGGTTAGCATAGATCGAGATTAGGATTTGTCACTCTGAGTATCGGAGAGGTATCTCTGGGCCCTCTCGGTAATGCACATCATCAGAAGCCTTGTGCTACCTCTTGAGCAATGCGTTGGTTTTCCCTTGAAGAGGAAAGGGTGATGCAACAAAGTAGCGTACGTATTTCCCTTAGTTTTTGAGAACCAAGGTATCAATCCAGTAGCAGGCCACACGCAAGTCCCTCGTACCTACACAAACAAATGAGAACCTCGCAACCAACGCGATAAAGGGGTTGTCAATCCCCTTCACAGTCACTTACGAGAGTGAGATCTGATAGAGATAATAAGATAATATTTTTGGTATTTTTATGATATAGATTGAAAGTAAAGATTGCAAAATAAACGGTACTAGAAATAGCTTGTTGATGGGAGATCAATATAATGGAGAATAGACCCGGGGGCCATAGGTTTCACTAGTGGCTTCTCTCAAGATAGCATAAGTATTATGGTGGGTGAACAAATTACTGTCGAGCAATTGATAGAAAAGCGAATAATTATGAGAATATCTAGGAATGATCATGTATATAGGCATCACGTCCGTGACAAGTAGACTGACTCCTGCCTGCATCTACTACTATTACTCCACACATCGACCGCTATCCAGCATGTATCTAGAGTATTAAGTTCATAAGAACAGAGTAACGCATTAGGTAAGATGACGTGATGTAGAGGGATAAACTCAAGCAATATGATATAAACCCCATATTTTTATCCTCGATGGCAACAATACAATACGTGTCATTTCCCTTTCTATCACTGGGATCGAGCAACGCAAGATTGAACCCAAAGCTAAGAACTTCTCCCATTGCAAGAAATATCAATCTAGTAGGCCAAACCAAACTGATAATTCGAAGAGACTTGCAAAGATAACCAATCATGCATAAAAGATTTCAGAGAAGAATCAAATATTGTTCATAGATAGACTTGATCATAAACCCACAATTCATCGGATATCGACAAACACACCGCAAAAAGAGTTACATCGAATAGATCTCCAAGAAGATCAAGGAGAACTTTGTATTGAGATCCAAAGAGAGAGAGAGAATAAGCCATCTAGCTAATAACTATGGACCTGAAGGTCTGAGGAAAACTACTCACACATCATCGGAGGGGCCATGGAGTTGACGTAGAGGCCCTCCGTGATCGATACCCCCTCTAGCGGAGGTCCGGAAAAGGCCCCAAGATGGGATCTCTTGGGTACATAAGGTTGCGGCGGTGGAAATAGGGTTTTGTGGTGCTCTGGATGTTTTCGGGGTATGTGAACATATATAGGAGGAAGAAGTAGGTCGGTGGAGCCATGAGGGGCCCACGAGGGGGAGGGCGCACCCAGGGGGTAGGCACTCCCCCTGCCTCGTGGCCTCCTCAGTTGTTTCTTGACGTCCACTCCAAGTCCTCTGGATCACGTTTGTTCCAAAAATCACGCTCCCGAAGGTTTCATTCCGTTTGGACTCCGTTTGATATTCCTTTTCTGCGAAACACTGAAATAGGCAAAAAAACAGCAATTTGCACTGGCCTTGGGTTAATAGGTTAGTCCCAAAAATAATATAGAAGTGTATAATAAATCCCATTAAACATCCAAAACAGAATATATAATAGCATGGAACAATCAAAAATTATAGATACGTTGGATACGTATCACCTTGCAAGCACATTGACTAATGAGTTAGTCACAAGGTGATGTATTATGGAACGAGTAAAGAGACTTGCCGGTATCGAGATTGAACTAGGTATGAAGATACCGACAATCGGATCTTGGGCAAGTAACATACTGATGGACAAAGGGAATTACGTATGTTTTCATAAAGGTTTGGCCGATAAAGATCTTCATAGAATATGTAGGAGCCAATATGAGCATCTAGGTTTCGCTATTGGTCATTGACCGGAGAGGTGTCTCGGTCATGTCTACATAGTTCTCAAACCCGTAGGGTCCGCATGCTTAACATTCGTTGACGATATAGTTTTATATGAGTTATGTATGTTGGTGACCGAATGTTGCTCGGAGTCCCGGATGAGATCAGGGACATGACGAGGAGGTCCGGAATGGTCTGAAGGTAAAGATTGATATATGGGATAATAGTGTTTGGTCTCCAGAATTCATCGGAAGGGGTTCCGGATGTTTCCCGAAATGTTTGGATACGAGAACACTTTATTTGGGCCAAAGGGGAAAGCCCACGAGGCTTTTGGAAAGTGCAATAGGAAGTTTTGCAGAGATTAGAGGCTAGACGCCAGGAACCCCTGGCGTCTAGGGGGTAGACGCCGGGAACCCTGGCGTCTAGCCCTGGAGTCCGAGAAGGACTCTTACCTTTCGGGCAAAACCGACTTGAGGATGCTTTTACTCCATGTTTTGACCCCAAGGCTCAACATATAAATAGAGGGGTAGGGTTAGCACCCAAGACAGATCAAGATTCACCAAGCCGTGTGCCGGCAACCCCGTCCCCTCTAGTTTATCCTCTGTCTAGTTTCTGTAGTGCTTGGCAAAGCCCTGTGGAGATTATTCTTCATCACCAACCGTCATCACGTCGTCGTGCTGCCGGCACTCATCTACTACTTCGCCCGTCTTGCTGGATCAAGAAGGCGAGGACGTCATCGAGCTGAACGTGTGCTGAACGCGGAGGTGCTGTACGTTCGGTACTCGATCAGATGGATCGTGAAGGTGTATGACTACATCAATCGCGTTGATAAACGCTTCCGCTTTGCAATCTTCAAGGGTATAAAGATGCTCTCCCCCTCTCGTTGCTATGCATCTCCTAGATAGATCTTGCGTGAGCGTAGGATTTTTTTGAAATTGCATGCTACGTTTCCCAATAGTGGCATCCGAGCCAGGTCTATGCGTAGATGATATGCACGAGTAGAACACAAAGAGTTGTGGGCAGTGATCGTCATACTGCTTTCCACCAACGTCTTATTTTGATTCGGCGATATTGTTGGATGAAGCAGCCCGGACCAACCTTACATGACCATGTTCATGAGACTGGTTCCACTAAGAGACATGCAACTAGCTTTGCATAATGGTGGCTGGCAGGTGTCTGTTTCTCCAACTTTAGTTGAATCGAATTTGACTGCGGCCGGTCCTTGTTGAAGGTTAAAACAACAAACTTGGTAAATCACCGTTGTGGTTTTGATGCGTAGGTAAGAACGGTTTTTGCTAGAAGCCCATAGCAACCACGTAAAACTTGCAACAACAAATTAGAAGACGTCTAACTTGTTTTTGCAGGGCATGTTGTGATGTGATATGGTCAAGACATGATGTGATATACGTTATTGTATGAGATGTCATGTTTTGTAAAAGTTATCGCCAACTGGCAGGAGCCTTATGGTTGTCGCTTTGTTGTATGAAATGCAAACACCATCTATTTGCTTTACTTTATCAATATGCGTTAGCGATAGTTGTAGAAGCAATAGTTGGCGAGACGACCACGACGCTATGATGGAGATCAAGGTGTCAAGCCGGTGATGATGGAGATCATGACGGTGCTTTGGAGATAGGCACAAGATGATGATGGCCATATCATGTCACATATCTTGATTGCATGTGATGTTTATCTTTTATGCATCTTATTTTGCTTAGTATGCCAGTAGCATCATAAGATGATCCCTTACTAAAATTTCAAGTTTATAAGTGTTCTCCCCAAGTATGCACCGTTGCGATAGTTCGTCGTGTTGAGACACCACTTGATGATCAGGTGTTATAGAATCTACGTTCACACACAACGGGTGCAAGACAGTTTTGCACATGCGGAATACTCAGGTTAAACTTGACGAGCCTGGCATGTACAGACATGGCCTCAGAACATTGGAGACCGAAAGGTCGAACGTGAATCATATAGTAGATATGATCAACATAGAGACGTTCACCATTGATGACTACTCCATCTCATGTGATGATCGGACATGGTTTAGTTGATTTGGATCACATATCATTTAGGTGACTTTAGGGAATGACTATCTAAGTGGGAGTTCTTAAGTATTTTGATTAATTGAACTTAATTTATCATGAACTTAGTCCTGATAGTATTTGCAAATTATGTTGTAGATCAATAGCTCGCGTTGTAGCTCCCCTATGTTTTTATATGTTCCTAGAGAAAGATAAGTTGAAAGATGATGGTAGCAAGTACACAAACCGGGTCCGTAACTTGAGGATTATCCTCATTGCTGCATAGTATAATTATGTCCTTGATGCACCGCTGGGTGAAAGGCCTGCTGTAGGAGCAGATGCTGATGTTATGAACGTCTGGTAAGCTCGATCTGATGACTACTCGATAGTTTAGTGTGCCATGCTTTACGGCTTAGAATTGGGACTTCAAATACGTTTTTGAACGTCATGGACCATATGAGATGTTCCATGAATTGAAGTTAATATTTCAAGCAAATGCCCGAGTTGAGAGATATGAAGTCTCCAACAAGTTCTATAGCTGCAAGATGGAGGAGAACAGTTCTATCAGTGAACACATACTCAAAATGTCTGGGGGTATCATAACCACTTGACTCAGCTGGGAGTTAATCTTCCAAATGATAGTGTTATTGACAGAGTTCTTCAATCACTGCCACCAAGCTACACAGACTTCATGATGAACTATAATATGCAAGGGATGGATATGACAATTCCCGAGCTCTTCGCTATGCTCAAAGCTGCGGAGGTAGAAATCAAGAAGGAGCATCAAGTGTTGATGGTTAACAAGACCACTAGTTTCAAGAAAAAGGGCAAGGGAAAGAAGGGGAACTTCAAGAAGAATGGCAAGCAAGTTGCCACTCCCGGGAAGAAGCCCAAGTCTGGACCCAAGCCTGAAATTAAGTACTTTTACTGCAAAGGAAATGGTCACTGGAAGCGGAACTGCCCAAAACATTTGGTAGATAATAAGAATGGCAAAGTGAACAAAGGTATATTTGATATATAGGTTATGATGTGTACCTTACTAGTATTCATAGTATCCCCTGGGTATTTGATACCGGTTCAGTTGCTAAGATTAGTAACTCGAAACAGGAGTTGCAGAATAAATAGAGACTAGTTAAGGGTGAGATGACGATGAGTTTTGGAATTTATTGCAAGGTTGATATGATCAAACATTTTCATTGGTGGGATGGATACACCTCCCAAAATGTTTTTATCTCTAAGTTTTTCGCTTTGAGTTCTGGCACCTCTACAAATCCCTACTTCCCTCTGCGAAGGGCCTTTCTTTTACTTTATGCAATTTTTATTTTGAATTTGAGTCTCCATCTTCTCTTATAAAAGCACCAACTAGGAGGCAATATGATCGTACTTGAGTATTGGGTGTAGCTAATATGCGAGTGTGTTTCATGAATGGATCAACGGTTGAGCATGATGGGCTAGGGATAGCTTATTTTAGCGTTGATATTTTGAAAGACATGATTGCTTGTTGATATGTTTGAGTATTTAAATTATCATGTCAAAACTAGAATAATGCTTTGAACAATATAAAAGTCCAAATGTCCATGCTATGAAGAAAAGAAATATGATATGACATGTTAGGCAACATTCCACATCAAAAATTCTATTTTTTATCACTTCCCTACTCGAGGATGAGTAGGAGTTAAGTTTGGGGATGCTGATATGTCTCCAACGTATCTATAATTTTTCATTGTTCCATGTTGTTATATTATCAATCTTGGATGTTTTATAATCATTTTATATCATTTTTTGGTACTAACCTATTGACATAGTGCCAAGTGCCAGTTGCTGTTTTTTCCATGTTTTTTATATCACAGAAAATCAATATCAAATAGAGCCCAACTGCCACGAAACTTTACGGAGATTTTTTATGGGCCAAAAGGAACACAACGGGCCCTGGCCGCGCCTGGGGGGTGCTCCGAGGGGAGCACAACCCACCAGGGCGCGCCAGGAGGCCCAGATGCGCCCTGGTGGGTCGTGCCCACCTCGGGTGCCCCCGGACCGCCTCTTTGCTCTATAAATACCCCACTGTTCCAAAACCCCTAGGGGAGTCTACGAAATATTGATCCAGCCATCGCAGAGTTCAGAACCACCAGATCCAATCTAGACACCATCTCGGATGGGGTTCACCACCTCCATTGGTGCCTCTCCCATGATGTGTGAGTAGTTCTTTGTAGACCTTCGGGTCCGTAGTTAGTAGCTAGATGTCTTCCCTTCTCTCTCTCTCTTGATTCTCAATACAATGGTCTCTTGGAGATCCATATGATGTAACTCTTTTGCAGTGTGTTTGTTGGGATCCGATGAACTTTGAGTTTATGATCAGATCTATCTCTTTTTATATCCATGAAAGTATTTGAGTTTCTTTGATATCTTTTATGCATGATTGCTTATAGCCTCGTATTTCTTCTCCGGTATTTGGGTTTTGTTTGGCCAACTTGATCTATTTATCTTGCAATGGAAAGAGGTGCTTTGTAGTGGGTTCGATCTTACGGTGCTTGATCCCAGTGACAGAAGGGGAACCGACACATATGTATTGTTGCTACTAAGGATAAAATGATGGGGTCTATCTCTACACAGATAGATCTTGTCTACATCATGTCATCGTTCTTATTGCATTACTCCATTTCTCTATGAACTTAATACACTAGATGCATGCTGGATAGTGGTCGATGGGTGGAGTAATAGTAGTAGATGCAGGCAGGAGTCGGTCTACTAATCTTGGACGTGATGCCTATGTAATGATCATTGCCTGGATATCATCATGAGTATTTGAAGTTCTATCAATTTCCCAACAGTAATTTGTTCACCCACCATTTTCTATTTTTATCGAGAGAAGCCACTAGTGAAACATACGGCCCCCAGGTCTCTTTCTCATATTATTTGCCTTTGCGATCTATTTTCCTTTGCTCTTATTTTCAGATCTACTACACCAAAAACCCAAAAATACCTTGCTGCAACTTATTCTTATTTATTTATTTGGTGTTCGATCTATCAATCTACTTCAAATTACCTCATGCTTGTTTGCCTATCTTGAGGCACCGTAGCCCGGAAGGGATTGACAACCCCTTTAACACGACGGGTTGTGAAAAGTTGTTATTTGTGTGCAGGTGCCGTTTACGTTGTGTTGCTTAGTTCTCCTACTGGTTCGATAACCTTGGTTTCACATCTGAGGGAAATACCTACCGCCGGTGTGCTGCATCATCCCTTCCTCTTTGGGGAAATACTGACGTAGCTTCAAGCGACATCAGTACACATTCTACCACAGATCCGAAGTCAATATCTTTGTTGCTAAGAATGGATCCTTTCTAGAGAAGGAGTTTCTCTCGAAAGAAGTGAGTGGGAGGAAAGTATAACTTGATGAGGTAATTGTACCTTCTCTCGGATTGCAAAGTATCTCATCAGAGAAATCCGTTCCCATGATGCCTACACCAACTAGAGAGGAAGCTAATGATGATGATCATGAAACTTCAAACCAAGTTACCACAGGACCTCATAGGTCGAACAGAGCACGTTCTGCACCAGAGTGGTATGGTAACCCTGTTCTGGAAGTCATGTTACTAGACCATGACGAACCTACGGACTATGAAGAAGCAATGATGAGCCCAGATTTCGATAAATGGCTTGAGGCCATGAAATCTGAGATAGGATCCATGTATGAGAACAAAGTGCGGACTTTGGTGGACTTGCCCGATGATCGGCGCGCCATAGAGAATAAATGGATCTTCAAGAAGAAGACTGACACTGATGGTAATGTTATTGTCTACAAAGCTCGACTTGTCGCAAAAGGTTTTCAACAAGTTCATGGAGTTGACTACGATGTGACTTTCTCACCCGTAGCGATGCTTAAGTCTGTCCGAATCATGTTAGCAATTGCCACATTTTATGATTATGAAATCTGGCAAATGGACGTCAAAACTGCATTCCTTAATGGATTTCTAAAAGAAGAGTTGTATATGATGCAACCAGAAGGTTTTGTCGATCCTAAAGGAGCTAACAAAGTGTGCAAGCTCCAGCGGTCCATCTATGGACTGGTGCAAGCATCTCGGAGTTGGAATATACGCTTCGATGAGGTGATCAAAGCATATGGTTTTATACAGACTTTCAGAGAAACCTATATTTACAAGAAAGTGAGTGGGAGCTTTGTAGCATTTTTAATATTATATGTGGATGACATATTGTTGATTGGAAATGATATAGAATTTCTAGATATCATAAAAGGATACTTGAATAAGAATTTTTCAATGAAAGACCTCGGTGAAGCTACTTATATATTGGACATCAAGATCTAAGGGATAGATTGAGACGCTTAATAGGACTTTCACAAAACACATACCTGATGTCTACTACGCAACCTTCTTCTTGTAGACGTTGTTGGGCCTCCAAGTGCAGAGGTTTGTAGGACAGTAGCAAATTTCCCTCAAGTGGATGACCTAAGGTTTATCAATCCGTGGGAGGCGTAGGATGAAGATGGTCTCTCTCAAACAACCCTGCAACCAAATAACAAAGAGTCTCTTGTGTCCCCAACACACCCAATACAATGGTAAATTGCATAGGTGCACTAGTTCGGCGAAGAGATGGTGATCCAAGTGCAATATGGATGGTAGATATAGGTTTTTGTAATCTGAAAATATAAAAACAGCAAGGTAACTAGTAACGAAAGTGAGCGAAAACGGTATTGCAATGCTTGCAAATAAGGCCTAGGGTTCATACTTTCACTAGTGCAAGTTCTCTCAACAATGATAACATAATGAGATCATATAACAATCTCTCAACGTGCAACAAAGAGTCACTCCAAAGTCACTAATAACGGAGCACTACTGCAGGATACTGCTAACGCGACACTACGATTAGAGACCCTTTGCCGAAACTGGTGCGATGCAATAATCGCAAATGGTGGTGTTAAGAAACCGTCAAAAAAGGTGCAAAATGTTTGCGATGGAGGATGCATCAAACACGATTCAAATTTTATTTGCGTGTGCGATGCAGGACACACGGTTAATCCATTCAAACTGTCTGCGATGAGGCAGAACAATAGAAACGGGCAGCCATAACAATGTGTGTGTGATGCAGGACACACGGTTAATCCATTCGAACTGTTTGCGATGAGGAAGAACAACAAAAGCGGGCAGCCATATCAATGTGTGTGCGATATACGCCATACGGTTAACTCGGGACGAACTATTTTCAATTAGGGAACACAACAGAAATGGTTCAACTTAACAAGATGTGTGTGATATGCGGCATACAGTTCACATGGATGAACTGTTTGCGATGAGCCAAAAGAACACAAATGAGTCGTCTAAACAAGATGTGTGTGATACGTGGCAAACAGCTGACTCGGGGGAACTGTTTGCGATGATAAATTACAACACAGACGGTCAATGCAGTTACTTCGTGTGCGATTCTGTGTGTACAATTTTTTTTGAAAAATACAAACTAGTTGCTTGCGGTTGCGGAGTATCGCACACGATGCGTCTGCGAGTACTCGTGTGCGATGATTAGTATGTTACACATATGTTTCCTTATGTTAATATGTGTGTGAATTTGTAATATGGACAGTTAATCTGCAAATGCCTTCTAGTCATCGGGCACACGCTTAAACTCAATGAACTGTGTACGATACTAATACTTTCCATGAAAATTTATGAACTTGGGTAACAACATTTGAGTAACATATATATAGTGGTTACACTATTCGACAAAAGGAGGATCTTTGAAACACGGTTTTGACAACCATATGGTCCATATCTACATACTTAACATAGTAACAACTATCACATTTTAAGAGGCTAAGGGCCAACAACCATATGGTCTATATCTACATACTTAACATATATAGTAACAACTAGCACATTTTAAGAGGCTGAGGGCCAACAAGCAGAACTATCCACTAGAAGCAGCTTGATCACGGTGACTCGGCATCTTGTCAATGAAAAGGAAGAGCCCTCCTATGCCTTGGTAGATCATGAGTAGAACAGTTTCTCCAATTTTCCAATATGGATGCATTGCCACGAGAAGCAGAACTTGTTAATTTGAATGGTTCCATTTCTGCGGGAAAATGCAGTACCTTGCAATCACTTTGGCGTTATTAGCAGGCACAAGTGTAATTCGACCACGCCAGGAAATCGATCCAGGAACTACTGCAGGGGGCAATTTCTGTTGACATGTAGAATAAGAACAATTGTAACATATCGTTGAAGATATATATAGTTTATGAGCATCAACATTAAAATAAGACTTCTACCAGCGTTTTGTGCACACAATTGGTCTTGTTCAGTGTGTGCACCATAGGTCTAATTAACCCCATCCAAAATCCAACGTGCATACGCTGTGCTATCTCTGTCAGATTATCAACAAAGTTTATGACATGCTTCAAGTCCTTCCAGTGAAATTTGGTACTCTTAGTAACATACAGATCGTTCACTATGCATCCAACATATCCTACTTAAAAGGTGGAAAGGTATTATTTATTCAGAACATGGCAGAAGAATATATAGTGCGCATAAATTGGTAAATAGACTTTGTTACTGCGTAGGAACAGAGTCAGAATATGATATCACAATTGGTTGCTTAAATAGTGATCAATTGGTTGCTTAAATAGTAATATGACAACAAGGAGAAAGTTGAAAGGACACTAACCTCGATCAGACTTTGATCGGCTGATGACGTAGGGGAAGTAAACATCCATGTTAATTAGACCAGGCTGTGGTGCACGCACTAGAATTTTATTGCCAGCTTTCAGTTCATAACATTTAGACATTTTTCTCCAAAGGTCTGCATTAAAATAGGAGTGACCATCTTTGTCAAGTTTTACGCTAACCGTCATTGTAAATCCATGTTACGTTGTCAATATGACATCCTGGGAGTCATCAACAAAGTAAAGCCCAAGATTTCCTTCTACTCCTATTCTTGCAAAGCAAGGGATGTACTGCTTGAAATGAAAATTAAGATTGTAAATTAGATATATTGAAATAACAGAGCAAGATGCAAATATGGGAGTAACTGATAGAACAGATCCATATATATATATATATAGATGAAAGCAAAGTAAAAAAATGTAGAATTAAAAATAGATAATGTAACAAAGATTTGATGCAAACATATAGATAATGTAGCAAAAGACGGTATATGTTCACAAATTTAGGCCATGCCGACCGTGGTAGGTTGAGATTGAACATACCGAGCGCTCCCTGAAGTCATCCGGAATGGTGAGATAGAACTTCGTTTCCGACTGGTCACGACCAGAGTTGCTCAATTTGTGCTCGCACCGTGGACACATGAATGAACACCCACGAATCAGCTAGAACAAAAATGATTCCACGGTGATTTCCACCGGTTGATTGACAGCGACAGACGGACAACGATAAGAGATGAGTGAATATTTCGCTAATTAAGTTGATTACCTTCTCCATGAGAAAAATCCCCGGCCCAATCCCGCAGAAAACCCCAGTCGACCAAAGTCTAGAATGTCGGTGCAGATAGGCGGTGGAAAGCAGTGGAGGCGAAATCCGGTGTCATTTGGTGCACGACCTACGCCCGCCGCCAACAGCCATCGATCTTAGGGTGCAGAGTTGCGGAGGATTCCGCGGCGAGTGAGTGGGGAAGAAGTGGGCGAGGGTTTTCTTTTCCTTCTGCATGTGTGAGTGAACACACTCGGTTCACAGAGGCGACGGAGATGAATTGTGTGTGATAGTAAATCACCGAGATTGAATGGAAATCCAAATTTCCTTTGTCCTTCATCCATGAGTTTTTTCTACGATGAACATAAACCCTGCTAATCACCGTGTTCAAATTTGACACTTTTCTGGGTTCATTTACAATATTTTGGGGATTATGTGCATTTTGTAGGCATTAATGCATGTAATTCAAATTCAAACAATCGGTGCATGAAATGGTGCACAAGAACAGTTTAGAAAACCATGCTCGTGCTATTTAGTACATTCTCATGCCTTTTACAAGGAATGGGCAGATATTTCAAGGAATGTGTGGCAATAGTCAACCATAAACGCGTCGTTTACTGGGTTAACAACTATACAAAAATGAAATACATGCTTGGAAAACACATGACGCCTGGTGTGGTGCCATGGTATGACCTCACCATGCCCTAGTAAAAATGTCATCATGCACGTCTTTATAGAACGAACCATCACCGAGGAAGTTTCATGGTTTCGAGGGGGAAATCACAAGATTTAAGGGGGTCCAAATTTCCTTTGTCCTTTGTCCATGAGTTTTTTTTCTATGATGAACATACAACCTGCAAATCACTGTGTTCAAATTTGGCACTTTTCCTTGTTCATTTGCCATATTTAGGGGATTATGTGCATTTCCTAGGCATTAGTGCACACAATTCAAGTTCAAACAGTCGGTGCATGAAAGGGTCCACAAGAACGACCTGGAAAACCATGCTCGTGCCATTTAGTAAATTCTCATTCCTTTTACAAGGAATAAAGGATAGATATTTCTTTGAAATGTGTGGCAATAGTCGACCACAAATGTTTGTTTTTTGGGTTTTCAACTATAGAAAAAATGAACTAAATGCTTAAAAAACATGACGCCTGTCATGGTGCCATGGTATGACCTCACCATGCCTTGCTAAAAATTTGAGAAGGTTTGGCTTATGTCACCATGCACGCCCTTCATAAATCGAACCATCACCGAGGAAGTTCCATGCTTTTGAGAGGGAAAATCCCCAAGATTGAAGGGGAATCCAAATTTCCATCCTGGTTTGTCATTTAGTTTTTTCCAATGATCAACATACCGCCTCAAATGCAACGTGTTCAAATTTGACATTTTCCTGGGATCATTTACCATATTTAGGGGACTATGTGCATTTTCTAGGCATTAATGGACATAATTCAAATTCGAACAATCAGTGCATGAAAAGGTGCACAAGAACGGTCGGGAAAACCATGCTCGTGTTATTTAGTACATTCTCATGCCTTTTACAAGGAATGGATAGATATTTCAAGGAAATGTGTGGCAATAGTCAAGCATAAACACGTCGTTTACTCGGTTAACAACTATACAAAAAATGAAACACATGGATGGAAAACATGACGCCTGGCATGGTGCCATGGTATGGCCTCACCATGCCCTGGTAAAAATTAGAGAATGTTTTCCTTATGTCGTGATGCGCGCCTTTCATAAATCGAACCATCACCGAGGAAGTTTCATGGTTTCAAGGGGGAAATCACCAATATTGAAGGGGGTCCACATTTCCTTTGTCCTTTGTCCATGAGTTTTTTTCTACGATGAACATACAACCTGCAAATCACCATGTTCAAATTTGGCACTTTTCTGGGTTATTTACCATATTTAGGGGATTATGTGCATTTCCAAGGCATTAATGCGCATAATTCAAGTTCAAACAATCGATGCATGAAAGGGTCTACAAGAACGGCCTAGAAAACCATGCTCGTGCCATTTAGTAAATTCTCATGCCTTTTACAAGGAATGGACATATTTTTTGATGAAATGTGTGGCAATAGTCAACCACAAATGTTTGTTTGTTGGGTTTTCAACTGTAAAAAATGAAATAAATACTTAAAAAACATGACGCCCGGCATGGTGCCATGGTATGACCACACCATGCCCTAGTAAAAATTTGAGAAGGTTTGGCTTATGTCGTCATGCACGCCCTTCATTAATCGAACCATCACTGAGGAAGTTCCATGCTTTCGAGAGGGAAATCCTTAAGATTGAAAGGGAATCCAAATTTTTTTGTTCTTTGCCCTGGAGTTTTTTTTCTATGACGAACATACACCCTGCAAATTACCGTGTTCAAATTTGGCATTTTGCCGGGATCATTTACCATATTTAGGGGATTATGTGCATTTTCTAGGCATTTAGCGCATATAAATCCAATCCAGCTACAGGTGCACAGGTGTGATGTGAGGGACGTGGATTGCCGTTCGATCGCGGCGCATCCAACGGTGCACACGCGCGATCCGCGTGGCTGGGGTTCCAGCCAATCATAACGCAACACATAATAGGCTCAGCACACACTGTTTCCGGAAGCGACGGAGATGAACCATATGCGATAACGAACGAGCAAAATTGTAAGGGAAGCCAAATTTCTGTTGTCATTTGTCGTTGAGCTCTTGAATACCACTGCATTATACGGCTGCCCGGCTCCTTCGTCCCAGAGCTCTCTCCAGGCATCGTCCATGGAACCGCGACGCACAGTAACTTGTAAGGAAGCAATGGCATCCCGACGCGCCGCGTTCCTCGCTGCCCGCGACCGCACACATGGTAAGGAAGCGATGGCATCTCGCCACGCTGAGTTAATCGCCGCCGGTGGCCAGACAGTTACATGGGCGGACTTTGAGGCTGCCATGGCTGAATGGGTGGTGGATCTAGAGGCGGCCAAAGCCGCACAGAAGGAGCAAAAAAGGCAGAAAGCAGTCAAGAAAAGGGAGTCCCGCCGCCGCAAGAAAAAAAAGAGGCCGCACACCATGGTGAGGAGAGTACAAGGCCGGGAAGGAGAACGCTGGCGTCTGGCCAGCATGCCCTGATGGCAGCATGTGAGTAGTTTAAGTTTGTAGTATTAAAGCAAATTATCAGTAGTACTTTAGGTTTGTAGTATTAACGTACAATGTCGGTAAGAACATCCTTTGAGGGCTTTGAGCATTGATTAGCATGTGTGCCCGTGTGCGTTTTTTGCGTTAATCATTAGAAGATCACAAAACACACGGTTTCTATGTCGTACCCGTCTGCGTTTTTTTGTGTTAATGACCCATAAGTCAGTTACCGGTGCAATATTTCCTAATAAACCAGGCGTACTATTGACCGAAAAAATTCAAGTACACGTGTACATTTTTTTGGAGACGAGATCTGCCAACTTTCTTTTTTCTCGCACATGAGTATTTTACGCGCTTCGTCTGTGTTGTGTGTTTCCCCCGCCCAAGTTTCAAGTTTCGCACTGAAATTTTCATCAGTCGCGCGATTTCAGAATTTATTCCTCCAGCCACATCCCCTTCCCCTCAGTATCCACCCTCCCTCGCCCTCCCCCTACCGGCATCTCAAACCGCCGCTGCCGCAACCACAGCTTCAACTGCATCTACGTTCTGCTCGGATCCAGTCAGGTAACCCACCGATCTCTATCACGTCCCTTGCCCGATTGCTTAAATGGCGCCTGTGAAACATCTTCATGCCTCCAAATCCCCCCCGCCAGGAGCTGATGGCGGTCCATGGCACGATTGCCGCTATGCGTGTCGACCGGGAGGAACACCTCGCCTCCGTCGCCGCCGCCACTGACATGGTGCAGGCTCTGGCCCAGATGAAGTCCCCCAGCGACTACCCCCGAGGACATAACAGGTAAGATCTGACCAACTAAATCTTACCAATACCACTTGCAATGACTATGATTTGTACAGTTGATGTATTAAGCATGTTCGTGCCTTGTTTATTTCAGTACTGCACACTGTGTGATGTTCAAATATTACCGTGTCCAGCTCAATTTCACCAATACTAGCAAAAAACTTACAATACATGACTCAGGATATCACTAGAGATGTTGCCCATTTGCTATTTTTAGTGGATGCTAACCCTGTTGTACTTAACATGCCTGTCCATGTACTTACGCAGGGTCATAACGGCCGATGCTTTTGTTTGCCGTTGAGGTGAGCTGCATCCCATGTCTTACAGTATTTCACATAATTTGTGCAATTGCAGTTTAACTTATACCATTTACTGGTTGCCTGTAGGTACACATGTCAGTGGCACTGATCCACGCTTCGAACTGGAGGAACAGCTCGCCTCCGCCGTCGCTGACTTTGGGCAAGCTCTGGCCAAGATGAAGTGCCCCAGCAACTACCTCTCAGGACTTACCAAGTATGTACTCACCAGTTCAATCTTACCAATACCAGTTGCAATTAATGGCTATGTTCTGTACGGTCGATGTATTAAGCATGTTCTAGTAAACATGCCTAACATGTTTTTGCTCCTTTTGTCGGGACCCCGATCCTAAGTCACACCGATCTAGCATGTAACACTTCATATCACTTTGCGGCCTCACGCACGGTATTCCCACGGGTGCCACCTTACCTGGCCCGGGACCGTTTGCGCCTTTTGGCTCACGTATATAATAGTGTCGCTAGCATCCATATGACAGAGAACCTAGGCTGACATGACTAGTCGTGAACCCAAAGTGGCACTAACTTACAGGGACAGGCATACATGAATCAACCACGAGCATGTCGGTCAACAGCGTATGAATCCGGGCTGTAGCACTGGGCTAGCAGGACTCCGGGAACCCGGGCTGTAGCAGGCTAGGCAGGACTCCGGATGTCACCGCGTGACATTTCCCGAAGGGATAGACACAGGAACAAAGTGATTCACATGCCAGCCAGTCAAGTGTTCCGGAGAAGTAGTGCTGGGCTAGCAGGACTCCGGTGAACCAGGCTGTAGCGGACTACTATGGCACATGGAAGCACAAGACTACATTTCCCCATAAGAGAGGCTACCAGAGGTAAACAACTAGGTTGACAGATCCCACACATAGCAATACACGTTACACGTATGCATAACATGCAAGTATGTGCTGTACAACATGGCATCACAACATAACTCTAACTCATATAGACAAAGGCCCAGAAGAGCCACATAGCATCAATACAAACAGGGGTCTCATGACCCATCATTCAGAGCATACAAGCAACGGAAGCATTACATGTCTGAGTACAGACAACTACAAAAGGAAAAGACTAAGAAGCCTGACTATACACGACCCTCCCAAGGGTACAAGATCGTAGCTGGGATACAAGCTACTCGTCGAAGTCACTAGTGTAACCAACTGCAAAACATAAATAAGCAAACGTGAGTACAAAGGTACTCAGCAAGTCTTACATCAGAACTATCTACATATGCAACATTATCAACAAAGGGGGTGGTGGTGTTTAACAGCAGCAAGCCAGCTTTGACTCAGTGGCTAGCCTATACTACGAGTATCAGAAACTTCTTTGAGGTGAGAAGACGCACACGAGTCCACATATTCACCATATCAATACTCCACTATGGATCCGTTCCCGGCTCCCTACGAGAAGGCCATCCATAGCACTCACGCTTATCTTGCGGATTTTTAGAGTATCCACTTCAAGTTGTCTATGTACTACATAAGTCCTCCAAGTTTCCATATCCGAGGAAAACGGCTATTCGAATAGATAATGTTGACCCTGCAGGGGTGTACTTCTTCACACACGCTCTCGCCACTTATAGCCCTGTACACGTCATGTACCTTGGCAACCTTCAAGCGGAAGCCGGGCGAGGGTGTCGGCCACGACCTGACTAACCACACGAGTCTCTCATCCAGGTTTATCGCCTATTCGGGTTCCATCCGCAAGGAGATCCGGCCGGGGTGTCGCTCACGGCCCCAAACGATGTGTGCAGGGTTCCCAAGCCCACCATCCGGGTGCCACTTGGTACACCGTGCCACGGTGCCTAGTCTGTCCCAAGCCCGTCCCGTCGGACACCACCTGGTAGACAAGTAGCACTACCTACAAACGCCAGAAACTAGTTGCAACTCCTGGACAGAGATCAAGTGGATTAATAAGCTGAGAGGGGCCGGATAACCGGAACCCAATGTGTGGTAGTAACTAGACTTGGATAACATACACAGAACTCAGTGCTTAAGGACGGTTCCAATGAGACAACCCACCATGTACTCCTACATGGCCTCTCATCGCTACCTTTACCAAAACGTGTTCACACACTTAGCCTTTATCGGTAGGACATGTTCACCACTCCGATTCATTCCCGATGAATCAGACCTGACACAACTCTAAGCATAGCTGGTATAAAGAAACACAAGCATGGATGAGCAGGCACATCAAGGCTCAAGCAACTCCTACTCATGGTAGTGGGTTTCAACTATTTACTGTGGCAATGACAGGTCATGCAGAGGAATGGGTTCAGCTACCGCAGCAGAAAGTAGCAGTTTTGAATCGTTGTTGTCCTAATGCAGTAAAAGGAGCAGGAGCGAGAGAGTGGGATTTATCGAGATGCTCAAGGGGGTTTGCTTGCCTGATAGATCCACGAAGAAGCACTGCTCCTCAGACAGGTACTCGGGACACCTTCCGGAGTAGAACCTATCGAGAGGGGACGGTGCCGACAATCAATAAACATCCATATGCAACAATATGATGCATGAAAATGGCATTTCAAAGATGCTATGATTTTCCCTAATGCATCTAGCATCAATTTGGTTGAAGTCCATATGAACCAAGGGTTCATATGCAAACCCCAATTTAAGTATATAACATGCCATTATTACATTTTCACTTATACATCAAGTATAAGTTGGTTTTTCATGCATGAAACTAGCATAAATGGATTCCTTGCATTTTTCTGATAATTTTTCATATATAAATTATTTCATTCTGAGCTACAGTTGAATTATTATGATTTTTTGAAGTTTAGGCAATATTCTGGAATTTCCTGAGTTAAAGTAATTCCAGAAATCAATTATTGCGTTAGCTCTACGTCAGCATGACGTAAGCGGGTCAAGGGGGCTGACCAGGTCAAACCTGACCCGTGGGCCCCACATGTCATTGGCTCAGTTAGGTAACATGTTTTAGAATAAACCTAATCTAACGATTAACAGGGTCGGGCCCACTGTCAGTGACTAAGAGGTTAAATAAGCAGTGATTAGGCCCTAATCTAACCACTGCCGTGTCAGCATCACCGGATCAAGTCGCCGGCGACCTTATAGGACGGCGGAGGCTTGTCGGAAACTCTATTCCGGTGACCATTCGCGCGGCGGTGGGCATCTACGCATTGCGGGCGCTCGGCCGCATCCATCTACGCAAGCGGGAGGGGATGAGGTGGTCGGAAACAGCAACGGCGGCGAACAAGGCGGCGACCGGAACACGGCTATGCGCGGGCGCGGGCTACGCTTGGCTAGCAAGCTCGCTGAGAGGATGGGCGGGCTCCTGGAGCTGCGTTGAGCACAATGGTGTGCTTGGCTTCGAGCAATAATGGCTCTAACCACGATGGCGGCGAGCTTCGGCTGCGGTGGCCAGGGGGGCTAGAGGAGGGATTCGACGGCGGGGAGAGAGGGGTTGGGAGGAGGAGCTCACAAGGAGGCGGCGGAGTAGGTCAGTGGGCTCGGGGACGTCCTTGCCGGTGTGAATCGACGGTAAGGGGCGCGGGTGCCCGAGGTTGAAGATGACCGCGATGACGATGAAGCAGGGCCTCCTGCGAGGTGTGAGTCGGCGGAGGGGACGTGGGCGGTTTTGCGGTTCTTCCAGACGCGTCAGCGAGGCGAGTGGTGGACGGTGGCCACGGTGACAGCGTGCGGCGACGACGAGCGCGCTCGGGTGTGCTGCGGGGAGAGGAACAGAGGAGGGAAGAGAGAGAGCAGCGAATGAGGGAGAGGAGAGAGGGGCTTTGAGGCGTCTCCAGGCGCGGGATTGGGTTGACGGGGAGCGCGACACGGCGAAGCAGGAGGTGGCGCGGTCGGCTGCGTGCGCTGGCTGCCAGTGGGCACAAGGTTGAAGACAACCTTGCCCCTGGTGGGCTGGGCCAACAGTGCCAGGCCGGCTGGGCTGCCAGGTAAGTCCAGGTAAGCCTTTTCCTTTTCCTGTTTTCTTTTTCTATTTCTGACATTTGTTTTGTATCTAAAAGAAATGTTAAAACATTTCCATAAATGCTGAAAATATTTGTGGCATCTAGATATAATATTCCAGAGGCCCTCACCAATTCCCAACATTTTTGGAGCCATTAAAATATTTATATAATTTAAACAGCTCCAAATCAAATATTTATGCATTGATTCAAAAATCCAAAATGTGTAGCAAAAATGTGCATCACCTCTGGTTGTTGTTCCCAACATTATCCAAAGAGCATGGACATTTTTGAAGAGCATTTTGGGTTCAATGAAAATCCATTTTAAAGTTGAACCTATTGGAAAAACTTTGGTGCTAGGGTTTGCAACTTTCCCCATTTCAAATTTATTTGAAATTTAAACATGATGCACAAGCAAGCCTAGGATCATACCAGAACTAGGGATGTGACAACTTTCCCTACCTTTTTATAGACATCTGGGCCATTCTCTGCTCTGGTAGCACCTGCCTTATGATGTTTAACTATGCCAATTGCATTTTTATCAGTACTGGTTTCAATGTCTATTAAGCCTGTTGGAATTAATAGTTAAATCCATTTTTAAACATGACTTAGGATGCTGTTAATCCTATTGCAATTAGCAGTTGTATCCATTTTTTAATCTGTCCATTTGCTACCATGCTACTCTCCGCAATGAAGATATACTAGAGATGCTGCCCCATTTGCTATTTTTGGTGGATTCTAACCCTGTTTTACTTAACATGCTTGTCCATGTACTTACGCAGGGTCATAACGGCCGATGCTGTTGTTTGCCGTCAAGGTTAGCTGCATCCCATGTCATACAGTATTTCACATCATTTGTGCAATTGCAGTTTAACTTCTACCATTTACTGGTTGCCTGTAGGTACACATGTCAGTGGCACTGATCCACGCTTCGACCCGGAGGAACAGCTCGCCTCCGCCGCCGCTGACTTTGGGCGGGCTCTAGCCAAGATGAAGTGCCCCAGCAACTACCTCTCAGGACTTACCAAGTATGTACCCACCAGTTCAATCTTACCAATACTAGTTGCAATTAATGGCTATGTTTTGTATTGTCGATGTATTAAGCATGTTGTAATAAACATGCCTAACACATTTGAGCCATTTTCCCTACCTTTTTATAGACAACCAGGCCATTATCTGCTCTGGCAGCACCTGCCCTGTGATGTTTAACTCTGCCAATTGCATTTTTATCAGTACCGGTTTCAATAACCATTAAGCCCGTTGCAATTAACAGTTGTACCCATTTTTAAAGAGTTGTATTTCAATGGCTACAAACTTACAAAACATGAATTAGGATGTTGTTAAGCCTATTGCAATTAACAATTGTATCCATTTTTAATCCGTCCCTTTGCTACCATGCTACTCTTTCAAAATGAAGATATCACTACAGATGCTGATGTTTTATTACCATTTGCTATTTTTGGTGGATGTTAACCCTGTTGTAGTTAACATTGGCTTTCCGTGTACTTACACAGGGCTACAATGGACGATGCTATTGTTTGCCGTCGAGGTTAGCTGCATCCCATGTCTTATACACCATATATATATTCCTAAATAAAAGTATTTTTAGAGATTCCAATATTGTCGGGGGTTGGGTGCGACATATGCCAAAGGATGGCTTATCATGGTGGGAGCGAGTAAAACGTCGCCGGTGCCTGGAAGCGGGATGAGGCGTAGACACGAACGTCGGCGTACTTTACCCAGGTTCGGGGCTCTCCTAGGAGATAACACCCCTAGTCCTGCTCTGCGGGGTCTCCGCATGATCACTAAGGCGCAAGTGGTAGAATGGTGCTCCTTGAGCTGTTTGCTAGAGGTGGAAGAAGGCAGGCACGCTCTCTCCTCCTCTAGGTATGAGTCTAGTCAAAATAGGTTCGAACCCTTTGCATGGGTGCCCTGGGGATTTTATATAGGCCTACCCCCTAGGGGTACAATGGTAATTCAGCCGGGCGTAGGGCCCAGCTGCCAGTCTCTCGTCGCCGGCTTCTCCGCCGACTTCTAGGGCCCGCCGCCCGGTGGGCCCTGCCGGTTGGTCTGGTACGGAGCCGACAGGCCGCCTCCGCCGCTTGCGAGTTTTGCCGGCGATGGATTACTGTAGCCGTGTTGCTAACGACGCATGCTTGGTCAAGGAGGTGTGGCTACAGTCCCGCCGCCTGGCGGGAGATCACTGTAGCCACTCTGCATCTCTTCTGGTTAATGGTGTGTGGGCCCCTGAGGAAGGATCGGGCCGGCTGCTGGGAGCCGACCTCCCTCGGGTCCGACTGGTGCGTCCTCAGCCGTCTTCTGGGCCCTCGCTGACCGGGAGGGCCCACCATCTTCGGGCCGTACTGACAAGCGGTAGTGGGGACAGTACTTCTCTTGACAGGAGTGACATCAAGGGCAGAGTGGCAACAGTGCCGTGCCGGGCGGAGATCTCCGCTGGTACGAGGCACTGTGCCCACGCCCGACCCTGGATTTGGGGGGGGGGTGGGTGAATGGGCTACCCCGCGACCATACTCTGTCTTGTCTCCTTGATGAGGGCGCAGACTTTGAGGGCGCCACAAGCCGACTGATAGGGGCCGGCCTCTCTGGAGGCCGCTCACTAGGAGTTGGCCTATCGTGATGCCGTCTTTTGGAACTCGGCCGCCTTCGGCCAGTCGGCCGCTCAGCCAACCGGCCGCCAGGAGGCGGATATCTATCTTGACGTCTTGAGGGGCGCAGCCGGCTTCGTTGTCTTGAAAGGTCTAGGGGCTTGGGTTAGGCTACCCGTGGCCCATTACTCCGACAGTAGTCCCCGAAGCTGGTGAGGGACCACGGTTCACCGAACCGGGGAGCCTCAACAGTTTCCTCCCCGGGTGCTCTGAAGGAAGCTCCATCCGACTACCGGGGAGCTGGCTGGCAGGAGTGGATAGGTCCAGTCGGATCCTTCTGGGATCTCGAATGCATCGGTGGGAACGAGGTGGCGTGCTTGCCAAGCTTCTCTGCCCGCCGCCCGTTGTGGGTGTGCCACATGGCGCCGGCCAGCCGGGCCGGCCTGCCCGTCCACGCGCGTGATGGGACGCGACCGCAGGCCTGGTTCGCCACTACCAGGCCTCGGGCCGCGAGCGAATCTGCTGCGACCGAGGCGGGGCGGTTGGGTTTCCCCATGGAGTTACTGCGCGCAGTACCCGTGCGGTAAAGGCGGGAGCGTGGGGTCTGGGCATAGTAAATCCCACGATCCCACACCCACCCCCTCGGCTTCGTATCCCGCAGGCTATAAGTAGGGGCGGAGAGGGAGCGGCGAAGCACGCGCGCCCCTCTACCCGCTCTCCCTCCTTTCTTCTTCTCCTTGCCGCAGCACTCCGAGCCCGCCGAAGCGCTGCCGCAGTTCGTCTCCATCGAGCTCGTCCGTCAACTTCTCGTCCCCATGGCGCGCGCCGGAGCCTGGGACGGCTTCACAGTTCATGAAGACCACATCGACTTCCTTCGCTAGACGCGGCGACTGCCCAGCGTGGACTACGTGAGGGTTCTCCTCGCGCCGGAGGGGAAGATATCGCCGGTGCCGGAGGAGGGCGAGCGGGTCGTCTTCCGCTCACACTGCCTGCGCGGCCTCGGCCTGCCGGCGAGCGGCTTCTTCCAGGCCTTCCTCAAATTCTACAATCTCCAGTCGCACCACCTCACCCCGAACACGGTGGTGCTGTTGTCCGCCTTTGTCACCCTGTGCGAAGGCTTCCTCGGCGTCCTCCCCACTATCGAGCTCTGGGGGAGTTCTTCTACACCAAACTCGGCACCGTTGTCGCGGGGGTGCCGGCTCAGTGCGGCGCCTTCATCACAGTGCGGAGGCCGGGGGCGACAATCCATTTACTCCCATCATGCTGATCCAGTTGGTGAAGATGTGGCAGCAGTCGTACTTCTACGTGAAGGGCATCTTCGCGGAGGGTGACTGGGTCAACCTGCCGGCTTATGCTGCTGGCCCGCCAGCCGGGAGATAGCCTAACTGGTCGTACCGGGCCAAGACACTATCGCCTTCTGGGGCCGCCGCCATCGCGCGACTCCGGGTGCTGGTACAGTCGGAGGGCCTGACCGGGCCCGACTTGCTGTCCGCCTTCGTGGCGCGCCGGGTGCTCTCGCTCGAGGGCCGCCCTCACATGATCTGTCAGATGAGCGGGCATCGGGACCCAAGACGGCTGTGCACCAAAGAGATGCCTCACGCAGAGGTAGCTCATATGGTGAACTACCTTTGCGAACTGCAAGCTCACGGAAGAGTGGCGGTTCGGCAAGGAGCCGTATTCTCGCGCCAACCCCCGCCTATGGTGAATTTCCCTTGCTTCTCTCTCTCTCTCTCTCTCTCTGTCCTTTTTGCCGAGTTCCATTTGTCTAACCTGACCGACCGGCTCTCCGAACAGAGCGCCTCCTCTAGCCGACAGCCGGCGCCGCGGGGCCAGAGCGTTAATTTCTCCCCGACCGAGCGGAGAGCGATGTGGATGACCCCGACTTGGGGGTGGCGACCTTGGAGGACGACGCTGAGGGAGGGGGCGGCGCAGTGGGTGGCTCGGCGCTCGGAGGCAGCCTCGAGGACTTGCCAGACGATGACGCGGGGGAAGTCATCCCGCGCCGCCAGCCGAGGTCCGACCAGCAGGGCGCGAGCTCGTCTGCCGCGCCGGCAGCTCGAGGTGGTGTGCATAAGCGCAGGGCCGCATCGAGCCTGTTCGGCAGCCGGCCGAAGAAGCCCAGGGGCTCGGCCGCGGCGACCAAGTGGGATGAAGTGGCCGCGAAAGCCAATCGCTTTCGCAAGTCGGTGAAGGAGCCGCAGCTAGTTTCCACGTAAGTACCGTCTTCCTCTCGTACTTTCTCCTTTCTTGCTGATCTTGTCTGAGTTTCTTCGCCTTGTTTCCCTTAATCTAGAGCCCTGCTCTCTCTTGAGAAGTCGGCCGCTGCCTCCATCGTGGGGTCGGCGGAGACTTCCACTACCACCCGGCGGATCGATCCGGCCGCTGACCTCCGGGAGGCAACGGAGCGAAACGCGCGGGAGGCGCGCGAAGAGTGGGAAGCCACCCGCCTGGAGAAGGCGGAAGCAGACAGGGCGGAAACCGCTGCCCGGAAGAAGCTGGCGGAGGCCGAAGCCGCCACGGTGCTGAAGAAGCAGGCTGAGGAAGCCGCACGCCGTTAGTCTGCGGTGTTTGTTGTCCCCCTGAACTCTGCGCCGCCGCCACCGGAGTTCATGGCGGACTGGGGAAGCCGGCGGCGAGCACCCTATCATGGAAAGGGACAGCGGCGACGTCGCCATGCCGGATGTGAACATGCCCCCGCCACCTCCTTCTGAGGAGGCGCGAGACAAGCAACCGACCGACCCGCCGGTGCCACCAGCCAGAAACGAGATGGTGACGGGCCCGACTCCCGGGGTCCGCAGACCCTTATGCCGCCGGCTCGCGAAGGCGGCCTCGGCACCATGCCCGCTGGAGACCGGCACCACAAGCTCCTCGATCCCGGACACCGAAGCGACCAGCGCCGCGCCCACTGGGTGGGTGCGGGGAGGCGGGACAGGCCCTCTGAGCAAGGCGATCCTGGACGTTCAAGCCAGACTCCGCACCGAGGCCGACGCTCTCAAGCTCTACAACAAGGCGTTCCTGGAGTCGCGAGAGGCCATCCGGGTACACTTCTTGCTTCTTTGCTTTTAATTCTTGTACTACTTCATGGGGGCGCGCTGGCGCACCCACTGGGTGTAGTCCCCGAGTTGCGGGCCGGCTGCAGAGCAGGCGGCTTGGAACTCTAATTGGCGAGCTCCAAGTACTAATATATTTGCTGCAGGATTATCATAACCTCCGTGCGGCTGCCTTCAACTGCAGAGTCCAGGAGTTGGATCAACGTGCCACCAACTTGTCGGAGAGCCAGAGTAAGTCTTCTTCTTTCTCTGCGGGGGCGTGCTGGCGCACCCGCGGGCTGTAGTCCCCAAGATTCGGGCTGGCTGTTGAGCAGTCGGGCCGGATCTTCCTGGCAACTTCATCTTTCTTTGCTGATTGTTCTCGTCTCTTTCTTTTTCTACTTTTTGTAGAGGACAATGCCACCCTTCAACGGAAACTAGGAGAAGCCAACGCCGCGCTTCATGCCAAGGAGGTGGACTGCGGCAAGCTGGCCGAAGAGCGCGACCGGCTGGTCGCGTGACTGGCGGAGCAGGCGGAGCTTCTCCAAAAGGCACAGAAGGAGGCGGAGGACAAGGAGGCGGGTCTTCTAGCTGAGTTCGAGATCAAACGCTCCGCCTGGACCGACAAGGAGGCGATGCTATCGGCCGGCTTTGGCGAGATCGAGGACATGATCGATGGTAAGTAGCCTTCTTTACTCTTCTTTTAAACTGTCGGCCTTTGATCAAGTCGGCTTCTATTTTTGTTCTGACTCTTTGCCTTTGGTCCTGGCAGACTTCTTCCCAGGTCACTCTGGTGCCGCCAACCAGGCTATCGAGGTCGATCACGAAGGACGAAGGGCAGAAGGCGAGGAGATCGCCGCCAATGCCCCTCTTACTCTTCGCGAGCAACTTCTCAGCATCCAGGCTCGTCTTCGGCCGACTCATCGGATGCTGCGCCGCCTTCAGCGTGTCGGCGCCCAAGCGATCGCCGCCCTGTGGCCCGACATGCCGACCCCGTGCACCCCTAGCCGGACTGCCGACTGGCTGGAGGTGGCGGCTGGCCGCCTTGAGGCGTGGAAGGGCTCCTCAGCCCGGGCCGGAGCACGCCGAGCCTTGGAGTTCGTCAAGGCATGGTACCCTGGGCTAAATCTAGCCCAGTTGACCACGTTCCGACAGGAAGCCCAGGAGGAGCTGGTGGCAGTGGAGGGTGAACTCGTCAAGCGGGCGGCGGCCATCGGCAAGTATACCGACACCGGCATCTTCATCCCGGAGCTGGCCGAGAACGGCGCAGAGGCACCGCCAGAGTGGTTTGGGCTGAACCCGGGGGAGGGCGAGGACTCAGCCAAGGTGATCGACTCCAGCGACAAGGGAGAGGACGAGGAGGAGGAGGAAGGCGAGGAGGAGGCGCCAGAGGTCGGAGCGGACGGCCAGCCTCAACTCAACCGTGCTTCCAGCAACGAGCCACGCCCGAGCGAGCCGGTTGTTGCTGAAGGAGACCAAGTGGAGACCGACCAGCCGGCCGCTCGACCAGCTGGCGCCACCGACTCCACCATTCCGCTGAACCCGCCTGCTGCTTCCTAGGCTGCCACTTTACTTTTATTTCTTCCTGCTTATTAGTCTCAACAAACTTTGTTAACTTTGCATGGTGTATTTCAAACTTATGTTGGATGTCGGCCAAGGGCCTTTTGATGTGTAAATATCTTACCCGAGTCCTATCTTTCCTTGCTTTCTGCTCTTTTGGCTTTTTCCTTTGCCGCCTTCCCTTGGTTGCCGTCTTGCCAGCCGAACAGTCGCTCTGCGGACTGTGGCTGGTTCAAGTACTTAGCCACTTTCGGGAAGGCAAGTACTTAGCCGGCTAGAGTTTTCTTGGCAAGTTAAGTAGAAACCGGCCGGCCGGCTGCTTTGACAGCCGGTCGGCGAGGCGGGAAGCCGGCTTGGACTATGTTTATGCTTTGGGTCCTTAGCCATTTTTCATGTGGTCACCCCTTCTGCCTTAACTCCTGCCGACCGAATGGTCGCTCTGCGAGCTACGGCTTCTGGCAAGAGAAGGCTTGGGTTCCAACACATTACTTGTCCGGCTGCAGGAAGCATTTCATAGTACAAGGCGGCAAGTCCCCGGGTCGACTGGCCGAGCCCGGCGCCAAACGGATTAATGAAATAACACAAACGACAGGCGCAATACTTGTCTTATAGATAAAGGAGGGTAGTCCCCGAGCTCTTCTCGAGGGACCCGGAGTCTTCGTATTGAATACAAAAGTCGGCGTGATACATACTGCCTTTTAACTGTAAAACCTTCGAAGGAGATTCGCATTCCATGGACGCTCCGTCTCCCTGCCGGAGTCATCTCTTTTGCGTGCTCGAGGCTTCTGAGCATCGATGAGGTAGTAGGAGTCGTTGCCTAACACCTTGCTGATGATGAAGGGGCCTTCCCAAGGTGCCGAGAGCTTGTGCTGGCCGGCTATTTGCTGGATCAGCTGGAGCACAAGGTCTCCTTCTTGGAAAGATCTTGGCTTGACCTTTCGGTTATAGTATCGGCACAGACTCCGATGATAGATGGTGGACTAGCTGAGTGCCAACAGCCGGCCCTCTTCCAGCAGATCGACGCTGTCTTGTCGTGCCTCTTCTGCCTCCTCTTCGGTGTACATGGTGACTTGAGGGGTGTCGAATTCTATGTCCGTCGGGATGACGGCTTCGGCATCGTAGACGAGGAAGAAAGGGGTGAAGCTGGTTGATTTGTTCGGGGTTGTCTGCGGACTCCAGAGGACGGCTGGCAGCTTGTCGAGCCAGCAGCCGGCCGAACGCTCCATAGGCTCGACCAGTTGGGGCTTGATGCCGGACAAAATAAGGACGTTTGCTCGCTCCACTTGGCCGTTTGACTGCGGATGGTCTACAGATGCTAAGTCCAGTCGGATGCCCCGCGTCGCACAGAAACGGGCCAATGCGCCTTTGGCGAAGTTCGTGCCATTGTCAGTGATGATGCTGTGTGGTATGCCATACCGGATGGTGATGTCGGAGATGAAAGTCACAGTAGTCGGACCATTCAATTTCTTGATTGGTTTTGCTTCTATCCACTTGGTGAACTTGTCCACTGCGACAAGCAGATGAGTCATGCCACCTCGTGCTGTTTTGAATGGTCCCACCATGTCCAGGCCCTAGACAGTAAAGGGCCAGGCAATGGGGATAGTCTTGAGTGCAGAAGCTGGCTGATGAGGCTTGGAGCGGAACTTCTGGAACCCTTTGCATTTCTGGACCACATCTTTGGCGTCTTCTAGAGCATTCAGCCAGAAAAACCATGGCGAAAAGCTTTGGCAACAAGTGCCCTTGAAGCCGCGTGGTGACCACACTCGCCTTGATGGATATCTTTGAGGATTGCTCCCCTTGCTCCGACTCCACGCAGCGCTGGTAAACACCAGTGACGCTGCGCCTCACGAGTTCTCTGTTGACGATTGTGTACGCTGCAACCCGGCGTTTCACCTGCCGGGCCAAGATCTCATCAGTCGGCAGTTTTTTGTTTACCAGGAAGTTGAGGATGGGGTGGGCCGACGAAGGTGCTGCAATTTCTTCGATTGCTAGTACTGCCACTTGCACGAGGGTGGTCGGGCTGGGAGGCAGTGGCTTGGAGTCGGCCGCCACCTGGTGAATTGATGAAGTCCCCAGGCCGACTGCCGCAGTCCCCAGGCCGGGCTCTGAGGTCCCAGGGCTATGTGCGACTGCTGCAGTCCCCGGTCCACCTACCGAAGTTCCCGTGCCGGCTGCTGGGGCTCTTAAGTCGGATCCGACTGCTTCGGGAGGAGCCAACAAAAAGATGGAATCTGACTCAGGTGATGGCTTGATGGACGGTTTGAGGAGTCGTTGCAAGGCGACGCGGGTTGGTATTGCTTGCCGGGTGGAGCCAATTCGTGCCAAGGCGTCGGCTTGCTCATTGTCATTTCTTGGCACGTGGAGGAACTCGCACCCTTCGAAGTATCCACTGAGTTGCTGTACGAGGAAGCGGTAGCTGGCCATATTTGCATCCTTGGCGTCCCAGTCGCCCGATGACTGCTGGACCACCAAGTCGGTGTCACAGCCCTAGTTTAGCCTTTGCTTGTCCTTGCATGATCATCATGTCTAAATTTTGAAATTTGAATTGAGGAACTTTCAAAGCCTCAGAAAAACCTCTAAAAAAATCAACATTTAAATCTCATCAAATGAGTCCAAAGAAATGTTCCTGTTACTCTGTGAAAATATTGGTAAGGGGTAAAATCCAAACCAATATTTTTGGAATCACAAAAATATTTATTTTGGGCCTTTGACTTAAATCAATGACATATTTGAGTTGAATTTATTCCTGTTATATAAGAAATAAAGTTCAAATATTTTTGTAAATTGCAGGTGACCTTGGACTAGTTCTGAGCTTACATAGAAATATACAGAAAGTTCAAAAAATGATTTGATGTTTTAAATCAAATCAAAACAAATTGCAGAAAATAGAAAACATTAATAAATAGAAAAGCAGAGAGAGAGAAGAACTTACCTGGCCTTACCTGAAGCCGGCCCAACTGGCAGCCCAGCTTGCTGGCCCAGCCCATATGGCGCCTCCTGTCGTCTTCCTCCTGCCGCCAGTAGGAGCAGCTGCGTGCCAGGCATGCCGCAGCCGAGCAGCGCCACCTCCTGCTTGGCCTCCCCGTGCCGATCCCCTCGCTCTGGACCGCCCGCGACCCCTGCACCTCTCCCCTCTCTCCCTGGACCTCTTTCGCCTCCTCCGCTCTCTCTCTCACGGCTGCCTGAACGAGCCGGAGCACGTTGCCGCAAAACACCGTGCTCATCGCCACCCCCTCACCTCTCCGACGCGGCCCCGAGCTCCGCCGTGCCTCCCTCGTGCTCCACGTCGTCTCACGCGACCGGAAGAGCCCCTACGCGTCGCCATCATCGTCATCATCACCGATGGCCACCAGAGATCTCCACCACCGATTCGACACCTCCGAGCGTCCCCGAGCCCGCTAACCATCCCTACGGCACCGCTGTGAGCTCCGCCACCGTTTTCCCCTTACCCCGTGGTCTGTCTCTTGCCGTAGCCGTCGCCCCCTTGCAGACCGTAGCACGCCACCGCCTGAGCTCACCATCAACGCAGCTCCGGTGACCATTGGTCACCCCGGCGACTCCAACGCGTTCGCGGCATCCCGTAGAGCATTCCTAGCACAAGCAACTGCCCGTTTGCAGGCTGCAGCAGCTAACCCGTGCCCACCCGAACTCCGGCGGCCGCAACCGAGCTCGCCGCCGTCGACCCCGGCCACCCCAGGCCCAACCACGGCCACCAACGGACGCGATGTTGCGCCAGCTACCCGTAGAGCCCAACCCCGCCTCCTCTCGTCGCCGTAATCGCCGGAACGAGCGACGTCGCTGCGTCTGTGTGTCACCGGCGGTTAGCCGCCGATGTGGCCACTTAGTTAAAGGCTAATCACCCGCTAATTAACCTCCCAAGACACTGACAGTGGGCCCCGTCCCTTAATTAACCACATGACTTAGATTTAACTTAATCTCGATGGCCCCACGTGTCATCTTTGACCGTGCTGACATGGCCGTTGACTGGGTCCACACGTCAGCGACCCTAACCAGCACTCTGACACTGACCAGTGGGACCCACTGGTCAGGTTTGACCTGGACCACCGATTTGACCGATGACATCATAGTGACATCATGCTGACACAGTAATATGTTTTCTGGATTTTAAATAAATCAGAAATGATTTATTTAATTCAAAAAATGTCCAAAACTTCCAAAAATCATAGAAATTCAGCCGTAACTCCAAATGAAATAATTTATATATGAAAAATTATCAGAAAAATCCAATCTATCCATTTATGCTACTTTCATGCATGTTCAACCAACTTATACCCACTGTATAAGTGAAAACATGATAATGGCATTTAAAATGCTAAATATGGAGTTTGCATGTGAACCCTTGGTCCATATGGACTCCATTTAACTTGTTGCTAGTTGCATTAGCTCAATCAACGGCATATTGCCATGTCATGATCATGCATCATATTGTTGCATCGCATTGATTGTGTTCTTCCTTGTTTGCCGGTAAATGTCCCCTCTCGGTAGACGCTGCTTCGACGCTGTGATCGATGACACCGATGAAGAACTATATTGTCTTCAGAAGTGCCAGGCAAGCAAAACCCCCCTTGTTCATTCCGATACAATCCCACTCTCGCTCCTGCTCTCTTTTACTGCATTAGGACAACAACGATTCAATTGTTACATGTTGCGGTAGTTGAACCCCTTTCCTCTGCATGACCTGTCATTGCCACAGTAAATAGATGAAAACCACTAGCATGAGTTGGAGTTGTTTGAGCCCTGATGTGCCTACTCGTTCATGCTTGTTTGTCATGCCTGCTATTGCATAGAGTTGTGTCAGGCCTGATTCATCGGGAATGAATCGGAGGTGTGTGAACATGTCCTACTGTGTGTGAGCTAAGTGTGTGAACACGTTTTGGTAAAGGTAGCGGTGAGAGGCCATGTAGGAGTACATGGTGGGTTGTCTCATTGAAACCGTCCTCAGGAACTGAGTTCTGTGTCTGTGATCCATGAACAGCTACTACCACTCATTGGGATCCTTAATTGACCCTCTTGGCTTCTTAATCACCCTAGTACTCTGTCCAGGAGTTGCAACTAGTTTCTGGTGTTTGTAGTTTATGTGTTGGCGGCCGTGCGTAGCGCTGACCCTAGGGGTGGGCTATGTTGCGGTAGATACACCGTGGCACGGTGTACCGGGCGCCCGTTTGGTGACTCGGGAACCCTGTTCACATCGTTCGGGGCCGTATGTGGAAACCTCGGCCGGACTCCCTGCGGATGGAACCTGGATAGGCGATAAACCTGGACTAGAGACTTAAGTGTTTAGGTAGGCCGTGGCCGACACCCTCGCCAGGCTTCCGCTTGAAGGTTGGCGAGATACATGACGTGTATATGGTGGTAAGTGGTGGGAGCGTGTGTGAAGAAGTACACCCCTGCAGGGTTATCATTATCTATTCGAATAGCCGGATTCCTTGGATATGGAAACTTGGTCCCCTTGCATAGTTCATAGACAAGTGAAAGTGGATACTCTAAAACTCGCAAGATAAGTGTGAGTGCTATGGATGGCCTTCTCGTAGGGAGACGAGAGCAGTTCCATAGTGGTGTATTGAATGGTGAATATGTGGACTCATGTGCGCCACCTCAAAAGAGTTGCTTGCAGTCGTAGTTCAGGTTAGCCACTGAGTCAAAGCTGGCTTGCTGCAGTTAAACTCCACCACCCGCCTTGTTGATATCGATGCATATGTAGCTAGTTCTGATGTAAGTCTTGCTGAGTACCTTTGTACTCACGTTTGCTTAATTTATGTTTTGCAGAGAGAGACTTCAGTCTCGCTAGTAGTTTCGCGTGGACTTCGACGTTAGCTTGATACGTCAGCTACGATCTTGTGCCCTCGGCAGGATCTGGTAGATAGTCAGGCTTCTTAGCCTTTTTCATTTGTAGATGTCTGTACTCAGACATGTTAAGCTTCCGCATGTGCTTGATTTGTATGTTGTGATTGTTGGGTCATGAGACCCATGTTTGTAATATCTCGCTCCTCGGAGCCTAATGAATAAGTACTTTGAGTCATAGAGTTGTGTTGTGATGCCATGTTGTATTTACACATATCGAGCATATTGTGTGTATGATTGAAATGCTTGGTATGTGTGGGATCTGACAAATCTAGTTGTTTATCCTTGGCAGCCTCTCTTATGGGGAAATGTAGTCTAGTGCTTCCTTGAGCCATAGTAGTCCGCTACAGCCCGGTTCACCGGAGTCCTGCTAGCCCAGCACTACTGCTCAGGATACTTGACTGGCCGGCATGTGTTTCACTTCGTTCCTGTGTCTGTCCCTTCGGGGAAACGTCACGCGGTAACATCCGGAGTCCTGCCTAGCCTGCTACAGCCCGGGTTCCCGGAGTCCTGTTAGCCTAGTGCTGCAGCCCGGATTTACACGCTGCTGACCGACATGCTCGATGTGATTCATGTATGCCTGTCCCTATAGGTTAGTGCCGCTTTGGGTTCACGACTAGCCATGTCGGCCCGGGTTCTCTGTCATATGGATGCTAGCTACACTATCATATACGCGAGCCAAAAGACGCAAACGGTCCCGGGCCATGGTAAGGCGACACCCGTGGGAATACCATGCGTGAGGCTGCAAAGTGATATGAGGTGTTACCGGCTAGATCGACGTGACTTGGAATCGGGGTCTTGACAGCTTTGGTATCAGAGCCTGACTGCCTGTAGGATTACCAAGCCAAACTGGTCGAAGTCGAGTCTAGAAATGCTTTAGCTATGTAAGGGAATTGATTGTGGAGGAGAACGTAAGGCTCTTTTTACTCCTTTACCTTATGTCCTTCTGATCTGAGTCAACCTCTTCTTTTCTACGGGGATTAAGAACTAGGCCTTCTCATCTATCTATCAGGATGACGTGTTACTAAACCGTAGTTGCCTAGGATTGTTGAGTTTAAGCCCGAGTTCGGTTCCTACTACTTCCATGTGTTCTTAGTTGATCTCAGAACATTGATATTGTGATGTTGAGTGGTTATGCCACCATTTTGCAGGATGTCTCAAATCTTTTTAAGCATTTATAGCCGTTATGCTGTCCGAGTCACCCCAGGTTTCTAAACAATCTGATGCATTTGCAAATCCTTTCTTTCCGTTCCTGATGTCCTTTTTGGTCAGAATAAGCACACTAATCGGTGAGTTGAGGTACTCTGTTGCCTCGACATATATGTTGGAGTTATTATTATGACCCTAGGTGTCTTAGGGGATCACCTAGTAATCTAGCCATGTTTTGTGTTCCCAGTGTGATGATTCTGGCCACCATTCTTGAAAGCATCCCGTGATGCCATTTAGTAGTAGGTATTCTACTCTTGGGCTTTTGAACCCGAGATTCACTCTACTTACCCCATGTTGATAGTGTTTGCTAGTTCCTTTATGATATTAGTAACCTTGCCTTAGTCCTCGAGGTCGGTGGTATTTCCTTCTTCCAAATACTATGAACCACTTATGGCAGAAGTTTGTTGGATCAGAAGCTCACAACAAGAGTGCTCTCGATGAGTTCCCCATTCTATATTGTGATTCTGCCAGTCCTACCTCTCTGCATGGGTTATCCGCAAGAAACCTGTTGAACTTGGTTCGACATACTAATCTATGCATCCACAACTCAGAAAGTTATATGTTCCTTGAGTTGACCCTCCTCAGCTGTATTCCGACCCTAGTCTATCAATTGATAGTCAGGAATAGTTGTGCATTCACGTTCATCGATGCCTATTATTCTTGTGGTTCGTCAAGCCATTCTATTCTGGAATGACTAGGAGAAACAAACTCCAGAACCTCAACCATATCTAGGATTGGGTCAAAGCAATTGTATTCCGTGGATCAAAATGCCAATCCAGCTTTTGCTTCGCTCTACCTTGGAGTGTTACCATCTTTATGTCAAGAGTGTCATGAGAATTGAACCACCTCTTATGAATTCTTGACATAGTAATACTTCTTGCCACCATTGTTCATTCCTTGGTTCCCATGTTATTGTAACCTGAATACCGACAAGTGAACCATGATGTGTGAAATCAATACTCCTAGCAACCGTGTTGCTTGGTAGTTAATGGGCATTAACATCATCCTTAGCGTGTTGGTTACTGAATCACCATCCTAGGACTAATCGTGCTACCTAGTCCATTTTTGTTGGGGCACCCTTCGATCAATGAGTTAGGATTGTGTCAATCCCTCACTCTTTTGATCATATCATCTTGCCCTGAAAAGCAAGGTTGATCTCGAGCTTAGTAACATATCGGTGGTTCATGATTTTCCGAATATCTTCTCGGAAGTATTACCTGGTTGTCACCTGACCGCTATGTTGAGTTCGTGATCAAGTTGATTTTCTTATAAATCACTCCTTCTCCAGGAATCTGTGTTGGTTATCCCTGAGCTAGTTGGTTGAGCTAGACAACAACTTGGAGAGTTGGAAGATAAAAGCTTGTCTGACTTAGTTCATGTCAAGGGATATCTTTTTGTGTGTGTGTGTGTTGAAGAAAGATGATATCTCCATCGATTGGTCCTCGTGATCAGTTGTTGGATCTATTGCCTTGTCAAAACTTTGACTTGAGTATGGGCTATCGTCAAGTCAAATCAGAACCAACGATGTTCGTAATGGTGTCTTACCCGTGGTTGATCCCTCGGGCATACACCATTATATCTTTTGGTCTGACCAATGCTATCACCGTGTTCACATGATGGTGGAAGTCCAGTGATATGGAAATTCCGATCAGTCGTTATTGAGCCCATCAGCAGCATTTTGTCTCCCCCATGATTCATGCTGAACATCAACCTAATGTTGAAAATTTTATAAGCAATGCCTTCGTGTTCCGTTCATGAAGCTTATGCTTGGATGGAAGAAGTGACTTCCTCGAATTCATGTGCATTTGGTGCAAGTTACCGCCGTGAGATCGAGAAAGACTGTTTTTGTTTCCCCTGGAATCATCCCAAGTCAGTCATGCATATGTGCGAAGTATTCTGTGGTCTGGAGACTTGCAACCTTCATTCTATATGTATCCCTAGCACACCAAGCCACTGATTGCATTGTTCAAGGAGAAGAAGTTCCTTCTTAAGAGCATGCCTTATACAAGGACTTCAATATCCTCGTTGATGGTTCCCAACCAGAACTCGGTAGTGTTTCATTGTAAGACTACCATGTGGTCATGCTTGTCTGGGACAGCGTGTTCACATGTTTGTAGCGGAACCCGCTCATGTTTTGGAGCATGCTATCGTACTTCATCTCCCGAGATTCTTGCAATATCATCTCGTCGATTTGTGTTGCAAACTTTCTTTCCAGACATGCCGATGTCTGAAGTGTCCTGTTACCAACCAGATTTGAATCTCAGGCAGATATGATGGTTGGAAAAATCCCCAACATTTGCATTTTGTTCCCAGCTTGCACGACCATTGTGCCATTTTTCCCATGGACTACCCTTCCCGGTAACCTCTGGTCAGGATCCTCTTCAAAAGTGGTCCTACCATGGGTCCCATCCATTTCCGATGATAGGCAAAAATCATCCATTGCGTTGTCTTCAACAAGGTAGTCCACACCATCCATTCTAGTCCGGGTATGCCATCCATTCGTACTCTGCCAAATGATTGTTGTGGTTTGCCTTAGGCTGGTATAAAGAGTTTCAATGATCTCTGAATCAAAAGTAATTCTTTTTGCCACTTAAGGGAATAGTTCTTCGAGTCACTTTTTCCAAAGTGCCCCGTTACGGGATCATGGCAATTATTTCCTCGCCACCTTGACACCATCCACCATCTTTCTAAGCGTGGAATTGTTGCCCATCAAATCAAACCCCGTCGTTTGTTCTCCCATCCCTCTTGATGTGTTTTGTGTCTCAACTCGAGATGTTTCAACATCTCATTCCGTGAGTTGAGATTGTATAGCTCGATCTTCGAGAAGATCAATCCTAGTATAGTTTCTTTCTGTCGTCATCGCATGGAAGAAGATCTCAAAAGCGAGGATGTCAAGATCAACGTATGCAACGAATCAACAACCTTATGAGGTGCAACCTGGATCGTGAAGATTGTGTTAGTTTGTGTCCCCTCTGTCTTCTTACCTCACGTCTCGAATCTCGGGACAAGATTCTTGTTTAGTGGGGGTGAGTTGTCACAGCCCTAGTTTAGCCTTTGCTTGTCCTTGCATGATCATCCTGTCTAAATTTTGAAATTTGAATTGAGGAATTTTCAAAGCCTCAGAAAAACCTCTAAAAATAATCAACATTTAAATCTCATCAAATGAGTCCAAAGAAATGTTCCTGTTACTCTGTGAAAATATTGGTAAGGGGTAAAATCCAAACCAATATTTTTGGAATCACAGAAATATTTATTTTGGGCCTTTGACTTAAATCAATGACATATTTGAGTTGAATTTATTCCTATTATATAAGAAATAAAGTTCAAATATTTTTGTAAATTGCAGGTGACCTTGGACTAGTTCTGAGCTTACATAGCAATATACAGAAAGTTCAAAAAATGATTTGATGTTTTAAATCAAATCAAAACAAATTGCAGAAAATAGAAAACATTAATAAATAGAAAAGCAGAGAGAGAGAAGAACTTACCTGGCCTTACCTGAAGCCGGCCCAACTGGCAGCCCAGCTCGCTGGCCCAGCCCATCTGGCGCCTCCTGTCGTCTTCCTCCTGCCGCCAGTAGGAGCAGCTGCGTGCCAGGCATGCCGCAGCCGAGCAGCGCCACCTCCTGCTTGGCCTCCCCGTGCCGATCCCCTCGCTCTGGACCGCCCGCGACCCCTGCACCTCTCCCCTCTCTCCCTGGACCTCTTTCGCCTCCTCCGCTCTCTCTCTCACGGCTGCCCGAACGAGCCGGAGCACGTCACCGCAAAACACCGTGCTTACCGCCACCCCTCACCTCTCCGACGCGGCCCCGAGCTCCGCCGTGCCTCCCTCGTGCTCCACGTCGTCTCACGCGACCGGAAGAGCCCCTACACGTCGCCATCATCGTCATCATCACCGACGGCCACCGGAGATCTCCACCACCGATTCGACACCTCCGAGCGTCCCCGAGCCCGCTAACCATCCCTACGGCACCGCTGTGAGCTCCGCCACCGTTTTCCCCTTACCCCGTGGTCTGTCTCTCGCCGTAGCCGTCGCCCCCTTGCAGACCGTAGCACGCCACCGCCTGAGCTCGCCATCAACGCAGCTCCGGTGACCATTGGTCACCCCGGCGACTCCAACGCGTTCGCGGCATCCCGTAGAGCGTTCCTAGCGCAAGCAACCGCCCGTTTGCAGGTTGCAGCAGCTAACCCGTGCCCACCCGAACTCCGGCGGCCGCAACCGAGCTCGCCGCCGTCGACCCCGGCCACCCCAGGCCCAACCACGACCACCAACGGACGCGTTGTTGCGCCAGCTACCCGTAGAGCCCAACCCCGCCTCCTCTCGTTGCCGGAATCGCCGGAACGAGCGACGCCGCCGCGTCTGTGTGTCACCGGCGGTTAGCCGCCGATGTGGCCACTTAGTTAAAGGCTAATCACCCGCTAATTAACCTCCCAAGACACTGACAGCAGGCCCCGTCCCTTAATTAACCACAGGACTTAGATTTAACTTAATCTCGGTGGCCCCACGTGTCATCTTTGACCGTGCTGACATGGCCGTTGACTGGGTCCACACGTCAGCGACCCTAACCAGCACTCTGACACTGACCAGTGGGACCCACTGGTCAGGTTTGACCTGGACCACCGATTTGACCTGATGACATCATAGTGACATCATGCTGACACAGTAATATGTTTTCTGGATTTTAAATAAATCAGAAATGATTTATTTAATTCAAAAAATGTCCAAAACTTCCAAAAATCATAGAAATTCAACCGTAACTCCAAATGAAATAATTTATATATGAAAAATTATCAGAAAAATCCAATCTATCCATTTATGCTACTTTCATGCATGTTCAACCAACTTATACCCACTGTATAAGTGAAAACATGATAATGGCATTTAAAATGCTAAATATGGAGTTTGCATGTGAACCCTTGGTCCATATGGACTCCATTTAACTTGTTGCTAGTTGCATTAGCTCAATCAACGGCATATTGCCATGTCATGATCATGCATCATATTGTTGCATCGCATTGATTGTGTTCTTCCTTGTTTGCCGGTAAATGTCCCCTCTCGGTAGACGCTGCTCCGACGCTGTGATCGATTACACCGATGAAGAACTATATTGTCTTCAGAAGTGCCAGGCAAGCAAAAACCCCCCTTGTTCATTCCGATACAATCCCACTTTCGCTCCTTCTGTCTTTTACTGCATTAGGACAACAACGATTCAATTGTTACATGTTGCGGTAGTTGAACCCCTTTCCTCTGCATGACATGTCATTGCCACAGTAAATAGATGAAAACCACTAGCATGAGTAGGAGTTGTTTGAGCCTTGATGTGCCTACTCGTTCATGCTTGTTTATCATGCCTGCTATTGCATAGAGTTGTGTCAGGTCTGATTCATCGGGAATGAATCGGAGGTATGTGATCATGTCCTACTGTGTGTGAGCTAAGTGTGTGAACACATTTTGGTAAAGGTAGCGGTGAGAGGCCATGTAGGACTACATGGTGGGTTGTCTCATTGAAACCGTCCTCAGGAACTGAGTTCTGTGTCTGTGATCCATGAACAACTACTACCACTCATTGGGATCCTTAATTGACCCTCTCGACTTCTTAATCACCCTAGTACTCTGTCCAGGAGTTGCAACTAGTTTCTGGTGTTTGTAGTTTCGGCCGTGTGTAGCGCTGACCCTAGGGGTGGGCTATGTTGCGGTAGATACACCGTGGCACGGTGTACTGGGCGCCCGTTTGGTGACTCGGGAACCCTGTTCACATCGTTCGGGGCCGTATGTGGAAACCTCGGCCGGACTCCCTGCGGATGGAACCTGGATAGGCGATAAACCTGGACTAGAGACTTAAGTGTTTAGGTAGGCCGTGGCCGACACCCTCGCCAGGCTTCCGCTTGAAGGTTGGCGAGATACATGACGTGTATATGGTGGTAAGTGGTGGGAGCGTGTGTGAAGAAGTACACCCCTGCAGGGTTATCATTATCTATTCGAATAGCCGGATTCCTCGGATATGGAAACTTGGACCCCTCGCATAGTTCATAGACAAGTGAAAGTGGATACTCTAAAACTCGCAAGATAAGTGTGAGTGCTATGGATGGCCTTCTCGTAGGGAGACGGGAGCAGTTCCATAGTGGTGTATTGAATGGTGAATATGTGGACTCATGTGCGCCACCTCAAAAGAGTTGCTTGCAGTCGTAGTTCAGGTTAGCCACTGAGTCAAAGCTGGCTTGCTGCAGTTAAACTCCACCACCCCCCCTTGTTGATATCGATGCATATGTAGCTAGTTCTGATGTAAGTCTTGCTGAGTACCTTTGTACTCACGTTTGCTTAATTTATGTTTTGCAGAGAGAGACTTCAGTCTCGCTAGTAGTTTCGCGTGGACTTCGACTTTAGCTTGATACGTCAGCTACGAACTTGTGCCCTCGGCAGGATCTGGTAGATAGTCAGGCTTCTTAGCCTTTTTCATTTGTAGATGTCTGTACTCAGACATGTTAAGCTTCCGCATGTGCTTGATTTGTATGTTGTGATTGTTGGGTCATGAGACCCATGTTTGTAATATCTCGCTCCTCGGAGCCTAATGAATAAGTACTTTGAGTCATAGAGTTATGTTGTGATGCCATGTTGTATTTACACATATCGATCATATTGTGTGTATGATTGAAATGCTTGGTATGTGTGGGATCCGACAAATCTAGTTGTTTATCCTTGGCAGCCTCTCTTATGGGGAAATGTAGTCTAGTGCTTCCTTGAGCCATAGTAGTCCGCTACATCCCGGTTCACCGGAGTCCTGCTAGCCCAACACTACTGCTCAGGATACTTGACTGGCCGGCATGTGTTTCACTTCGTTCCTGTGTCTGTCCCTTCGGGGAAACGTCACGCGGTAACATCCGGAGTCCTGCCTAGCCTGCTACAGCCTGGGTTCCCGGAGTCCTGTTAGCCTAGTGCTGCAGCCCGGATTTACACGCTGCTGACCGACATGCTCGATGTGATTCATGTATGCCTGTCCCTATAGGTTAGTGCCGCTTTGGGTTCACGACTAGCCATGTCGGCCCGGGTTCTCTGTCATATGGATGCTAGCGACACTATCATATACGTGAGCCAAAAGACGCAAACGGTCCCGGGCCATGGTAAGGCGACATCCGTGGGAATACTGTGCGTGAGGCCGCAAAGTGATATGAGGTGTTACCGGCTAGATCGACGTGACTTGGAATCGGGGTCCTGACAGTCGGAGTCTCCATAACACAGGGTCCGACGAATGCCGAGTTCCTTGGCAAGCCGGAGCCCGTGAATGAGTGCTTAGTATTCAGCAACATTGTTGGAGGCGGCAAAGTGAATTTGCAGCACATATCTGAGCTTGTTGCCCTTGGGAGAAGCGAGGACGATGCCGGCTCCCAAATGGTGCGCATTTTGAACCATCAAAATGCATCCGCCAATGGGTGGAATCTGGCGCTGGCAGCAAGTACTGGGTCTCGGCCCAGTCGACGAGGAAGTCGGCCAGTGCTTGTGACTTGATGGCGGTGCGAGGCTGGTAGTAGATGGTGTAGGGAGGCAAATCTATGCCCCACTTGGCCACTTGGCCCGAGGCATCTCGACTTCCAATAATCTCGGCAAGCGGACCTGTGCAGACCACAGTGATTGGGTGCTCTTGGAAGTATGGCTTCAGCCTCTTGGCAGCAAAGTGCACGCCATAACATATCTTCTGATAGTGGGGATAGTTCTGCTTGGAGGCGGACAATACTTCGCTCAGGTAATACACGGGCCTCTCGATTGGTAGGGCTTTGCCTTCTTCTTTCTGTTCTACCACTATGACTATGCTAACCACCTGGTTGGTAGAGGCAATGTAGAGGAACATTGGCTCCTTAGGAGTTGGGGCCGCCAAGACAGGTGGGGTGGTCAACATTTTCTTGAGTTGGAGAAAAGCTTCATCCACCTTATCGTTCCACTCGAAAAAAGTGGTCTTCTTCATGAGCTGGTACAGGGGAAGAGCCTTCTTGCCCAGCCGACTGATGAAACGGCTGATGGATGCCAAGCAACTGGTAATTTTTTGCACGTCCAGCAGTCGGGTGGGCACTTCCATCCTTTCGATGGCCTTGATCTTCACAGGGTTGCACTCTATGCCGTGCTCTGAGACCAGAAAACCAAGAAGCTGGCCGGCTGGCACCCCAAAGACGCATTTCTCCGGGTTGAGCTTGATCTGAAATCGGCGCAAGTTCTCTAAAGTCTCCTTGAGATCTTCCAGTAGCGTCCCACGCTTCTCAGTCTTCACCACCACATCGTCCACATAGACATGAGCGTTTCTGCCAAGTTGCTTGAGGAGACATTTCTGCATGCAACGCTGGAATGTGGCGCTGGCATTTCTCAAGCCGAACGTCATGGTCAGGTAGCAGAAGGCTCCGAATGGTGTGATGAAGGCGGTCTTCATCCTGTCGGCCGGGTCCAGCTTGATCTGGTGATACCCAGAGTATGCATCCAAAATACTCAACATCTCGCATCCGGCTGTAGAGTCAATTACTTGGTCAATACTTGGCAGAGCGAATAGGTCTTTGGGGCATGCTTTGTTGAGGCTGGTATAATCGATACACATGCGCCACTGCTTGTTCTTCTTCAGCACTAGGATTGGGTTGGCCAGCCATTCTGGAAAGAATACTTCCATGATGAAGCCGGCTGCTAGAAGCTGGGCTATCTCTTCTCCAACAACTCTTGTCTTCTCCTCCGACAGGCGATGCAACGGCTGCCGGACTGGCTTGGCATCAGATCGGACGTGTAGCTTGTGCTCGGCGAAATCCGTCGGAACACCTAGCATGTCTTTAGGGGACCATGCGAAGATGTCCCGATTCTCACAGAGGAAATCGACGAGCTCGCCTTCCTATTTACTGTCAAGGTTTGCACCTATGACAGCGTACCTCTCCGGGTGCTCCGGGTCCAAGGGTATCTTCTTTGTTTCTTTGGCCGGCTTGAATGAGCCCTCGGCTTCCGACTCCTTGGGGTCGGGTGACATTTCCGGCTGCTTGCCTGCCATTGCCACAACCCGGTCAAGGAGCCGTTTTTCAGCAGTGATCACGAGGGACCCAGCTAGCCGGCTGCTCTCTGCTGCGCAGGCGGACGACTTCTTGTAGTCCCCGGCTATGGTCAGGATTCCCTTGGAGCTCGGCATCTTCATCTTCAGGTAAGCATAATGGGGGACCGCCATGAACTTGGCCAGGGCAGGCCGACCAAGCAGCGCGTGATAAGGGCTCTCGAGGTCCACCACCTCAAACCAGACTAGTTCTCGGCGGAAATGAGTTTTGTCCCCGAAGAGGACATCTATCTGAATCTTGCCGGTCGATGAGCAGGAAAGGCCAGGAACTATGCCATGAAAAATAGTCCGACTGGGCTACAGGTGTCTCTGCTTGATTCCCAACTTCTCCATGGTATCCATGTACAGGATGTTGATGCTGCTGCCGCCATCTATCAGGACTCGAGAGAAACGAGCGGCTCGCCTTTCTGTGGAAAACATGGCATCCAACACCAAGGCATGAGAGCCAGGGTTTGGCATCACCTCCGGGTGGTCAGGTCTGCTCCAGCTAATGGGCTTCTCCGACCAATGCATGAATTCCGGGGTTTCTGACGCTACGGTGTTTACTTCTTGCTGCTGCTGCCGCCTGCTGTGCCTGTCGTGGGCCATGCTGGTGAACACGACGTAGGCTCCATGCTCTTCAGGATAATCATCTTGTATGGCCCCGACTGGCCGAGACGCCGGCTGATGTGGAGGAGGAGGCGGCGGGCCAACAGGCAGAGTGGGCCGGAGCCCATCACCCTTGGCTATCTTGGTGAGCCAATGGCACTTCCGAGTGGTGTGATTGGACGGCTTCGCACCGCTGTGGAACTTGCAGGGTGCATCGAGAGTCTGCTCGTACGAGAAGGCGGGCAGCCAGTTAGGCTTCCCGCCCTTCTTGCGTTTGGGAGGAGGCTGCCCTTCTGGCCATTGATCTTCGACTGATGCCACCTGCCGGCTCATCGAAATCGGATGCATGGCCTTGTGCTTGTTGTCGTTTGGTTGCTGCCGCCGACTGGCGTTGCCAGCCGGGGTCCGAGGGGCTTGGGGGGCCACCTTGCCCGACACATTGACTTGAATCTCCGCCTTCATGGAGGAGTCGGCCGTGGCGTACTTGTTTGCTATGATCAGCAGTTCGTCAAGGGTCACCGGCACGTCGCAGAGGAGCTTGTGCTTGAGGAGGGTGCCCTCTCGGCACCCGGCAGTGAAGTACTCGATGGCCTACACCTCATGCATGCCTTTGCAAGAGTTGCGCAGCTCGGCCCAACGTGTGAGATAGTCGCGAGTCCACTCATTTGGGCCTTAGACGCACAGGGAGAGCTGGCGAGGCTTGGGTGGCCGCTTGTACGTGCTGGTGAAGTTGCGGAGGAATCCTTCAGTAAAATCAACCTAGCTGTTGACGCTGCGGGGCTTCAGGCTGTTCAGCCATGTCTGGGCCATACCCTGGATCATGAGGGGAATGTACTTCACAGCAACACGCTTGTTGCCGTTGGCGATGCTGACGACTATGGAGTGTCGACCAGCCAGTCCTCCGGCTCCACGGAGCCGGTGTACTTGGGCGTATCTCTTGGGAGAGTGAACCCTTTGGGAAAGGGCTCATCTCGTATGCGGGGGCCAAAACAAGGCGGACCCAGCTCATTTTCCTCTTCTAGCGCCATGGATCGATTGAGGCGGTCTATCCGATGGCGAGCATCATTTTCCCGAATCCTTCTCGGAGGCCAAGGTGGTCGCCGAGTGATGGGTGATCAACAGGCGGCGGGAAAACACGCCTCTCCCTGCAGGGAGGAGGAGGCGGGCAGTCATCTCGTCGCCGTACTGCTCTCGGGCGGCCGTCTTGGTCGCGCTCGATGGTGACGTGAGTCTGACTGCGGCCGGCAGCCGGCTCCTTGTCTCTTCTATTATGGACGCCACCAGTCGGTGTCCGGGATGTCGCGCCTTGATCTCGGCGAGGTGGCGGGTCGTTGTTTCGCCGGTTGGGCACTTCGGTGTGGCACCCGACATCTTGCTGCTCAGTAGCCGCGTCAAGGAGCTGCTGAACTCGCTCCGTCATGTGGCGACGCTCGTTGCCCTCGAGCTTGTCTAGCTTGTCTGCTGCCGCCTGGGCAGCTCGTATGTTCTCTGCGGGCGTGGCGTAGACGGGACGACTTGTCCGGAACATGCTGGCGATGGCCGCACCACGCTGCCGGACCAAGCCAACGCGGCTAGGCCCGCCAGGAGCCGACGTGCCACCGACAACACTGTCCATCTCCCGCTGGTAGGCCTCCGACAGGCGTCTCATGCTGGCCAACTGGTTGGCGCTCTCGACGAGCTATACGCGGCTTGCTTCTAGCATCTCGACATCGACATCTTCCGGGATTGGCGCAGCCAAGTCTTGCATTGCCGTCTACAACGGGTCCTGGCCACCTCTGCCAGAGTGCTCGCCATGACTGATCACGAGCACCTCCGTGACGGTGTGATACGTCCATTTTGCATCATGCCTTTATATCAATATTTATTGCATTATGGGCTGTTATTACACACCATGTCACAATACTTATGCCTATTCTCTCTTATTTTACAAGGTTTACATAAAGAGGGAGAATGCCGGCAGCTAGGATTCTAGGCTGGAAAAGGAGCAAATATTAGAGACCTATTCTGCACAACTCCAAAAGTCCTGAAACTTCACGGAAGATGTTTTCCAAATATATAAAAAATACTGAGAGCAAGAACTTCACAAGGGGGCCACACCCTGCCCACGAGGGTGGGGGGCGCACCCTACCCCCCTGGGCGCGCCCCCTACCTTGTGGGCCCCCTGGTGGCCCTCCGGTGGCCATCTTCTGCTATATGGAGTCCTTCCATGGGAAAAAAAAATCACAAGCCATCTTCTCGGACGAAACTCCGCCGCCACGAGGCGGAACCTTGGTGGAACCAATCTAGGGCTCTGGCGAAGCTGTTCTGCCGGGGAAACTTCCCTCTCGGAGGGGGAAATCATCGCCATCGTCATCACCAACGCTCCTACCATCAGGAGAGGGCAATCTCCATCAACATCTTCATCAGCACCATCTCATCTCAAAACCCTGGTTCATCTCTTGTATCCAATTCTTGTGTCCAAGTCGGGGATTGGTGCTAGTAGGTTGCTAGTAGTGTTAATTACTCCTTGTAGTTGATGCTAGTTGGTTTATTTGGTGGAAGATCATATGTTCAGATCCTATATGCATATTAATACCCCTCTGATTATGAACATGTTTATGCTTTGTGAGTAGTTACTTTTGTTCCCGAGGACATGGAGAAGTCTTGCTATTAGTAGTCATGTGAATTTGGTATTCATTCGATATTTTGATGAGATGTATGTTGTCTCTCCTCTAGTGGTGTTATGTGAACATCGACTACATGACACTTCACCATTATTTGGGCCTAGAGGAAGGCATTGGGAAGTAATAAGTAGATGATGGGTTGCTAGAGTGACAGAAGCTTAAACCCTGGTTTATGCGTTGCTTTGTAAGGGGCTGATTTGGATCCATATGTTTCATGCTATGGTTAGGTTTACCTTAATACTTTTGTTGTAGTTGCGGATGCTTGCAATAGAGGTTAATCTTAAGTGGGATGCTTGTCCAAGTAAGGGCAGTACCCAAGCACCAGTCCACCCACATACCAAATTATCAAAGTACCAAACGCGAATCATATGAACGTGATGAAAACTAGCTTCACGATATTCCCATGTGTCCTCGGGAGCGCTTTACATCATATAAGAGTTTGTCCAGGCTTGTCCTTTGCTACAAAAAGGATTGGGCCACCTTGCTGCACTTTATTTACTTTTGTTACTTGTTGCTCGTTACAAATTATCCTATCACAAAACTATCTGTTACCACTTATTTCAGTACTTGGAGAGAATACCTTGCTAGAAACCGCTTATCATTTCCTTCTGCTCCTCATTGGGTTCGACACTCTTACTTATCGAAAGGACTACGATAGATCCCCTATACTTGTGGGTCATCAAGACTCTTTTCTGGCACCGTTGTCGGGGAGTGAAGCGCCTTTGGTAGTTGGAATTTGGTAAGGAAAAAATTATATAGTGTGCTGAAATTTACTATCACTTGTTACCATGGAAAGTAACCCTCTGAGGGGCTTGTTCGGGGTATCTTCACCCTGACCAGTAGAGCAAAGAGTTGCTCCTCAACCTACTAAACCTACTGAAAATGAAAATGAAAATGAAAATGCTTGCTTTGAAGTTCCTTCGGGTATGATAGAAAAACCGCTAGCTAATCCTTTTTTAGGAGATGGAACAAAACATCCTGATGAACATCTGATATATGTGGATGAAGTTTGTGGATTATTTAAGCTTGCAGGTGTACCCGGAGATGTTGTTAAGAAGAAGGTCTTCCCTTTATCTTTGAGGGGAGATGCATCGACATGGTATAGGCTATGTGATGATATGAGGTCTTGGAATTACAAACGATTGAAATTGGAATTTCATCAGAAGTTTTATCCTATGCATCTTGTTCATCATGATCACAATTATATATATAATTTTTGGCCTCGCGAAGGAGAAAGCATCGCTCAAGCTTGGGGGAGGCTTAAGTCAATGTTATATTCATGCCCCAATCATGAGCTCTCAAGAGAAATGATTATTCAAAACTTTTATGCTCGGCTTTCTAGTAACAATTGCACCATGCTTGATACTTCTTGTGCTGGCTCTTTTATGATGAAGACTATTGAATTCAAATGGGATTTATTGGAAAGAATTAAACATAACTCTGAAGATTGGGACCTCGACAATGGTAAGGAGTCAGGTATGACACCTAGTTTTGATTGTGTTAAATCTTTTATGGATACCAATATTTTTCATAAATTTAGCACTAAATATGGACTTGACTCTGAGATAGTAGCTTCTGTCTGTGAATCTTTTGCTGCTTATGTTGATCTCCCCAAGGAGAAGTGGTTTAAATATCATCCTCCCATAGAAGTAAAACTAGTTGCACCTATTAAAGTTGAAGAAAAGACTATCACTTATAATGATCCTATTGTTCCTACTTCTTATGTTGAGAAACCACCTTTCCCTGTTAGGATAAAGGATCATGCTGAAGCTTCAACTATAGTTCATAAAAGAAATATTAAAACATGTACACCTCCTGAGCAAGTTAAAGTTGAACATAATATTGCTATCGCTAAAGATCTCTTGTCTAATAATATTGATGGACATGTTATTTATTTCTGTGATGAAACTGCTAGAATTGCTAAACCCCATGATAAAGGTAAACCTAGACCTGTGGTAGGCATGCCTGTTATTTCTGTTAAAATAGGAGATCATTGTTATCATGGCTTATGTGATATGGGTGCTAGTGCTAGTGCAATACCTTATTCTTTATACCAAGAAGTTATGCATGATATTGCACCTGTTGAGATGGAAGATATTGATGTCACAATTAAACTTGCCAATAGATATACTATTTCACCAATGGGAATTGTTAGAGATGTTGAAGTCTTGTGAGGGAAAACTAAATATCCTGCTGATTTTCTTGTTCTTGGTTCCCCACAAGATAGCTTTTGTCCCATTATATTTGGTAGACCCTTCTTGAACACTGTTAATGCTATCATAGATTGCAAAAGAGATGTTGTTACTATCGGTTTCGATGATATGACTCATGAATTTAATTTTTCTAAATTTAGTAGACAACACCATGAAGAAGAATTACCTAGTATGGATGAAATTATTGGTCTTGCTTCTATTGCCGTACTTCATAGTGGTCCTTTAGAACAATACTTGCTAGACCATGAAAATGATATGTTTATGAATGAAAGAAGGGAATTAGATGAAGTATTCTTTAAACAGGAACCTATTCTGAAAAACAATTTACCTGTTGAAATCCTAGGGGATCCTCCTCCACCCAAGGGTGATCCCGTGTTTGAGCTTAAACCGTTACCTGATACTCTTAAATATGCTTATCTTGATGAGAAAAAGATATATCCTATTATTATTAGTGCTAACCTTTTAGAGCATGAGGAAGAGAGATTATTTAAAACTCTAAAGAAGAACCGCGCTGCTATTGGGTATACTCTTGATGATCTTAAGGGCATTAGTCCCACTCTATGTCAACATAAAATTAATTTGGAAGAAGATGCTAAACCAGTTCGTGATCGTCAACGCCGGCTGAATCCTAAAATGAAAGAAGTGGTAAGAAAGGAGATAATAAAGCTCCTTGAGGCAGGTATAATTTATCCCGTTGCTGATAGTCAATGGGTAAGCCCTGTCCATTGTGTCCCTAAGAAGGGAGGTATTACTGTTGTTCCTAATGATAAAGATGAATTGATTCCTCAGAATTATTACAGGTTATAGGATGGTAATTTATTTCCGCAAATTAAATAAGGCTACAAAAAGATCATTACCCCTTACCTTTTATCGATCAAATGCTAGAAAGATTGTCCAAACATACACATTTTTGCTTTCTAGATGGTTATTCTGGTTTCTCTCAAATACCCGTGTCAGCCAAAGATCAATCAAAGACTACTTTTACATGCCCTTTTGGTACTTTTGCTTATAGACGCATGCCTTTTGGTTTATGTAATGCACCTGCTACCTTTCAAAGATGCATGATGGCTATATTCTCTGACTTTTGTGAAAATATTTGTGAGGTTTTCATGGACGACTTTTCCGTCTATGGATCTTCTTTTGATGATTGCTTGAGCAACCTTGATTGAGTTTTGCAGAGATGTGAAGAAACTAATCTTGTCTTGAATTGGGAAAAGTGCCACTTTATGGTTATGAAGGTATTGTCTTGGGGCATAAAGTTTTTGAAAGAGGTATTGAAGTTGATAAAGCCAAGGTTGATGCTATTGAAAAGATGCCATGTCCCAAGGCCATCAAAGGTATAAGAAGTTTCCTTGGTCCTAAGTCATAGCCTAGTGGTGGGAAGGGGCTGATGCCTTCCCACCCACCCAGGTTCAAGGCATGGTACTTGAAATTTGGGTTTGTTGCACGAATTATACTGTAAGGGGTTCGGTTGGTGTCAAAACCGGCGGATCTCGGGTAGGGGGTCCCGAACTGTGCGTCTAGGCCGGATGGTAATAGGAGGCAAGGGACACGAAGTTTTACCCAGGTTCGGGCCCTCTTGATGGAGGTAAAACCCTACGTCCTGCTTGATTAATATTGATGATATGGGTGTTACAAGAGTAGATCTACCACGAGATTAGAGAGGCTAAACCCTAGAAGCTAGCCTACGGTATGATTGTATGTTGTGATTCTTGTCCTACGGACTAAAACCCTTCGGTTTATATAGACACCGGAGAGGGTTAGGGTTACACAAGGTTGGTTAAAAAGGAGGAGATATCCATATACGTATTGCCTAGCTTGCCTTCCACGCCAAGTAGAGTCCCATCCGGACACGAGACAAAGTCTTCAACCCTGTATCTTCATAGTCTAACAGTCCGGCCAATGGAGATAGTCCGGCTGTCCGGAGACCCCCTAATCCAGGACTCCCATAGTAGCCCCTGAACCAGGCTTCAATGACGACGAGTCCGACGCGCAGTATTGTCTTTGGCATTGCAAGGCGGGTTCCTTCTCCGAATACATGACAGAAGAAGTTGAATACGAGGATAGTGTCCGACCCTGCAAAATAAATTCCACATTCCACCGCAGAGAGAATAACGTTTTCGCAGATCTAATTTGCTGGCTTGTTTTGGCAGCATGACGTTACGTCATGGCCCGGTGATTATTCGAACCGTTTCTTTTAACCAGCCCCGCACATAACATGAGGCAGTTTTTCGACACGTCTTGTCAAAGCAGAGATCGTGTCCCCTTATTACGGGATTCTCATCAATACGGGCGTGGGTAACCCAACCGCGCCATCAATTGCGGCGCTTGGGGGATAAGCGAGTTTTACCAGGCAAGTGGGGACGCTTAATTTTGTCCGCCCATATAAAGGGATAAGGATTCACCTTTCTATCCACGCCTTCTTCCTCCTCTGCTCATCCGCTCCCGCACACTCGAGCTCTAGCGCCCAAGCTCTCACTTCCATCTCAACCTTCTCCAACCATGTCCGGAGTGGGAGGCAAGTGGATGGTATCCTCCGTCACGGAGGGAGACGTCAAGAAACTGAGGAGAGCCGGATACCTGCCTGACGACATCGCGCACCGGCTCCCAGATGAGGGGCAGCTCATCCCCACCCCAAGGCCCCATGAGAGGGTGGTATTCCTCACCCATTTCCTCCGTGGACTGGGATTCCCTCTCCATCCCTTCGTCCGGGGGCTCATGTTTTATTATGGCCTGGATTTCCACGATCTGGCCCCAAACTTCATCCTCAACATCTCGGCGTTTATCGTCGTGTGCGAGGCCTTCCTCCGCATTAAGCCCCACTTCGGCTTATGGCTGAAGACCTTCAATGTCAAGCCGAAGGTAGTGAGCGGCCGCCAGGCGGAGTGCGGAGGCGCCATGGTGGGCAAGATGCCCAACATCACATGGATCGAGGGCTCCTTCGTGGATACCATAAAGGGGTGGCAATCGGGGTGGTTCTATATCACCGAGCCGCGCGACCCCGCATGGGTAGCGGCCCCCGAGTTCCGATCTGGCATCCCCATGCGGCTCACCTCCTGGAAAAGAGAAGGGCCTGTCCTGGGGTAATTCAAAAGAGCTGACCGGACTCCAGACATGTATTCAAAACATGGTGGACAAGAAGCTCAAGCTTGTCAACATAGTCTAGGTTATGCTCATCCCCCGGATACTCCCGTGCCAACAACGGGAGTTCACCTTGTGGGAGTTCAACCCGGCGCAGCACCGAACTCTGAACATGCTCTTTGACACGACTCATGAAGATGCCTGGAGGGCGCTGTTCAAGGGCGCCGCGGTCCCTCCCCCCATTACTGAGGATCGCGGATTCAGCGCGAAGCACCATGCCAGTGTGGTAAGCTGTTTTACCTTTCACATGATACTTATTTTCTATATAGATTGACTCTATGCGGGATTTAAACTCCCGTGCCGTTAACTAGACTAGCAGAAGATGGCCGGACAAATCGACTGTCTGGCTCCCTTGCCTGAAGGCCCCGCGGACACCCTTCTGGCAAAGATGTTGACTCCGGCCCCTTATAAGGTGCCGGAGAAGACCAAGAAGGCCAAGGGAGCTCGAAAGAGTTCCCGACGCCAGGCGTCGTCGGACTCACCGTCCGATGACCCTGCGGCGCACTCTTCCCCCAAAGATGAGGAAGAGGAAGAAGAGGCTCCCCCACCGACTGGGGGAGACAAGAAAAGGAAGGCCGCCCCAACTGGGGAGGCTGGAGGGTCCAAGAAGGGAAGGACTCTCCTTCCGGACAGCTCCACCACCGCCGACGAAAGTGAAGACGAGTGGTTGCCCAGGGCCAAGCCCCAGGGGAGATCGTAAGTATTCGGATACCAAAGTAACCCATAGGATTCCTTTGTCGCATTGCTTTCCCTAATCGCCGAACATAATTACGCAGGCCGCCACGAGCCAACATCGAGGTATCATCGGATGGCTCCCTGGGTTCGTCGGACATGGATAGTGATCCAGTCCCGACTGCCACCTCCCCTCATCCTGCCAACGACACCGAGGTGTTGTCTCAAGAGGCACCAGATCGAGGGGATACAGTCCCGGAGGCGCCTCAAGGTGACCTTCCGGACTCCGGGAGCAGAGGGGACGGGGCCCCTGAGAGCTCCGAGTTCGGCCCTTAGCCGAACACCACGCCGGAACCCCCAGCGGTTCTGGGCTCGGGCAGGCTGTCTCCTTCTAAGAGGGGTGAGACACCTGTGCCGGCGACCTCTGTCCATCCAGAGGTGCCGGACAATCTGTTGGAAGCGCTTCGCAGCGCTTCCATCGAGGAGGAGCACCGCACTATCATGAGTGCGGTGATCCAGAAGGTTCAGTCCGCCAAGAGTGGATTGACTGAAGCCTGTACTAGCCTTCTAACAGGCTTCGAGGTAAGTGTTTTAAAATGTAGTAGAAGTATTACCGCATAGACAGTAGCCCTTGATGCTTTGTTCGGTGTTCGCAAAGAAAAGCCAAACAGAGGATCAAATAATATCGCAGGAGCCTAATATAAGTATGTCAATATGCATATGCAGGCTTCTCTGCTGGCGTCCGCTGCACTAACTGCGGAGGTCGCCGTACTGAAGCAGGACCTCGATGGGTCCAAGAAAGAGCTCGGCCTTGTTAAGAGGCAGCTCGAGGAGAATGAGGGTAAGTAACACCCCATCTATAGATATATGTATATAAAAAAGGACAGGACGCGATTGCAAAATGACAGGATCATTGTATGTTTTGCCAGGGGCCACGACCGAGGTGGCGACCCTGAGGCAAGTGCTGACCAAGGCCAAAGATACAGCGGCCAAGGAGCGCACCGAGCGAGAGAGGCATGAGGCTCAGGTGGGCGAGGTGCAGTAAGAGCTCCAGGCTCTCGTGACGAAGCACGAGGCGTTGGAGCTTGACTTGAAGACGCGAGAGTCTGAGCTTGCCGTGGCCCGTGAGAGCGTGAAGAGTGCCAAGGCCGAGGCCCAGAAGGCCCTTCAGGAGATCGACGCGATGAAGAAGATAGCGGCGGGTAAGGCTTTCTATATGCAAAGCAAGCATGTAAAGGTGAATTACCGATTACTTACCCGAATTCGGAGCTCTTCAGGAGCATTCACAGATTTGCCCCGCAGTGTGTCCGATGTCGCACAATTCTACCAGGCCGAGGACGGAAGCTCGATGGAGAAGCTGTTCTGGTCTTAGTATGCTAAGGCCGAACATCCGGTGCCAATGAGCGACCAGCTGAAGCAGATGGCCGAGCTACATAAGGCGGCCGATCAGGCCATGAAGGGCTTCATAGTCTGGTTGTGGCCTGGCGATGCCCTTCCGAACAGCTTCTTCAGCCTGGTGAGGCGGCTTGTGGATGCCTGCCCCCGGCTGGAGGTCGTCAAGCGATCCGTCTGCATAGAAGGTGCACGCCGGGCTTTCGCCCATGTAAAAATGCAGTGGGTGAAGCTAGACGCCGTGAAGCTGATCAAGGAGGGGCCACCGGAGGGCAAGGAGCACCGCCACCCTGAGATGTACTACGAGGGTGTTCTGCTGGGTGCCCGTCTTATCGCGGATGAGTGTTCGCAAAATGTAATATTTGAATGAGACTTGCTCGTGTTGTCCTGTATGTATGAAAACTTGTATCATGTTCGCTATGCAACGCTTGTTAGAATTTAAAATATTACCTTCTGTTTGGCTGTTTATCCAATCTGAGAGATGGCTAGTCCTCAGCTTCTGCCCCCATGCCATTAGTGCTGGGGTGTTCAGGATAAACCTGAGCACTCTTGTTCCCATGTTTGGGTCCTTCGAGGGAGGTGCTCAGCACAATGAACAAGGCAACCGGACTAATAATGCTTTATCACTCCCACTTAGCCATAGAATTCTATAATTTTAAATTTTGGCGAAGCCCCTGGTATTCGGAAGGCCGAATTCGGGGCGCGATGCATGCCTGTAAGCTGGACAGTTGTGCCCCCCTCCCCACCTGTGCCCATGGTATTTTTAATGCGTAATTATGTACGCGTGGCACGAATAACGCCATTGGGCTGGGATTGGGGTGGCCGCCGTATTGCTACGCGAGCTTAGGTTGCGCCACGCGGTCTGTCTGCCGATTGCCCCGAGCGCGCTTGAAGGTGTCCAGGCTTTGAAACGCCGAACTGGTAGATTGCCTTGAGAGGCTGCTTTGCGCTTTTGCTGCAAGGGCCGCGGTGTGCTCCTCTGTTCGGAGAGAGCGCTCTGTGTTTCCATTGACTGTAATAACTCCGCGAGGTCCTTGCATCTTGAGCTTTCAATCTGCTCCAGATGGCCACGCGAATTAGCCCGCAGTGCAAAGCCGCCGAATACGAAGATCTGTCCGGGGAGAAAAGTCTCACCCTGGACCGCATCGCTATTGATGATAGTAAGAGCCATCAAGCCTAACGGCGACGACACAGAGGAACTCTCAACGAAAGCACCAATGTCGGTGTCAAAACTGGCGGATCTCGGGTAGGGGGTCCCGAACTGTGCGTCTAGGCCGGATGGTAATAGGAGGCAAGGGACACGAAGTTTTACCCAGGTTCGGGCCCTCTTGATGGAGGTAAAACCCTACGTCCTGCTTGATTAATATTGATGATATGGGTGCTACAAGAGTAGATCTACCACGAGATCAGAGAGTCTAAACCCTAGAAGCTAGCCTACGGTATGATTGTATGTTGTGATTCTTGTCCTACGGACTAAAACCCTTTGGTTTATATAGACACCGGAGAGGGTTAGGGTTACACAAGGTCGGTTACAAAGGAGGAGATATCCATATATGTATTGCCTAGCTTGCCTTCCACGCCAAGTAGAGTCCCATCCGGACACGAGACGAAGTCTTCAATCTTGTATCTTCATAGTCTAACAGTCCGGCCAATGGAGATAGTTCGGCTGTCCGGAGACCCCCTAAACCAGGACTCCCATAGGTTCCCTTACAGTCTTTCTGTCAAAAAAAGGACTTCTCGAAAATTTCTCGGCCTCTGACTAATTTATTACAAAAAGATATACCATTTGTCTTTGATGATGATTGTGTAGAAGCATTTGAAATACTTAAGGAAGCATTGATCTCTGCACCTATTTTTCAGCCACCTGATTGGAATTTACCCTTTGAAATTATGTGTGATGCTAGTGATTATGCTGTAGGTGCTGTTCTAGGACAAAGAGTTGATAAGAAACTAAATGTTATTCAATATGCTAGTAAAACTCTGGACAATGCTCAAAGAAATTATGCTACTACCGAAAAAGAATTCTTAGCAGTTGTATTTGCTTGTGATAAGTTTAGACCTTATATTGTTGATTCTAAAGTAACTATTCACACTGATCATGCTGCTATTAAATATCTTATGGAAAAGAAAGATGTTAAACCTAGACTTATTAGATGGGTTTTCTTGCTACAAGAATTTGATTTGCACATTGTTGATAGAAAAGGAGCTGAGAACCCTGTTGCAGACAACTTGTCTAGGTTAGAAAATGTGCTTGATGACCCACTACCTATTGATGATAGCTTTCCTGATGAGCAATTAAATGTCATAAATGCTTCTCATACTGCTCCATGGTATGCTGATTATGCTAATTACATTGTTGCTAAGTTTATACCACCTGGTTTCACATACCAGCAAAAGAAAAAGTTCTTCTATGATTTGAGGCATTACTTTTGGGATGACCCACATCTTTATAAAGAAGGAGTAGATGGTGTTATTAGACATTGTGTACCTGAGCATGAACAGGAACATATCCTGCGCAAGTGTCACTCCGAAGCTTATGGAGGACACCATGCTGGAGATAGAACTGCACATAAGGTACTGCAATCTGGTTTTTATTGGCCTACTCTGTTCAAGGATGCCCGTAAGTTTGTCTTATCTTATGATGAATGTCAAAGAATTGGTAATATTATTAGACGTCAAGAAATGCCTATGAATTATTCACTTGTTATTGAACCATTTCATGTTTGGGGCTTTGACTATATGGGACCCTTTCCTTCCTCTAATGGTTATACACATATTTTAGTTGCTGTTGATTACGTTACTAAGTGGGTAGAACCTATTCCAACTAGTAGTGCTGATCATAACACTTCTATTAAAATGCTTAAAGAAGCTATTTTCCCAAGATTTGGAGTCCCTAGATATTTAATGACTGATGGTGGTTCACATTTTATGTGGTGCTTTCCGTAAAATGCTTGCTAAATATAATGTTAATCATAGAATTGCATCTCCTTGTCACCCTCAGTCTAGTGGTCAAGTAGAATTGAGTAATAGAGAACTCAAATTAATTTTGCAAAAGACTGTTAATAGGTCTAGAAAGAATGGGTCCAAGAAACTTTATGATGCATTATGGGCCTATAGAACTGCATATAAAAATCCTATGGGTATGTCTCCGTATAAAATGGTCTATGGAAAAGCATGTCACTTACCTCTCGAACTAGAACACAAGGCTTATTGGGCTATTAAAGAACTTAATTATGATTTTAGAATTGCCGGTGAGAAGAGGTTATTTGATATTAGCTCACTTGATGAATGGAGAACCCAAGCCTACGAAAATGCCAAGTTGTTTAAAGAAAAAGTTAAAAGATGGCATGATAAAAGGATACAAAAGCGTGAGTTTAATGTGGGTGATTATGTATTGCTATACAACTCTCGTTTAAGATCTTTTGCAGGAAAACTTCTCTCTAAATGGGAAGGTCTTTACGTTATCGAGGAGGTCTACCGTTCCGGTGCCATAAAAATCAACAACTTCGAAGGCACAAATCCGAAGGTGGTGAACGGTCAAAGAATCAAACACTATATCTCAGGTAATCACATAAATGTTGAAACCAATGTTAATGAAACCGTAACCCCGGAGGAATACATAAGGGACACTTTCCGGAACGTTTCAGACTCTGAAAAGGAATATGTATGTGGTACGGTAAGTAAACCGACTCCAAAACAGTTTTTAAGGCAATATTTCTCTGTTTTGGAATATTTAGAAAAATAGAAAAATAAGCAGCAGTCCGGGAAGGACACGAGGGCTCCATGAGGGTGGAGGGCGTGCCCTACCCTACTGGGCGCGCCCCCTACCTCGTGGGCACCTCGTGTGCTCCCTGGACTCTGTTTTCGTACACGACACATGTTTTGGTCGGTAAAAATTCATTAGATAATCTTCTGGGGATTTTGACTCCCATATCACGCAAAAATCTCCTGTCTTTGTTTCGAGCTGTTTTTCTGACAGATCTAGATTATCATGGCATCTCCAAGTGCTCCCAAAGACAAGTTCTTTGAGAAGGTCATCAACCCTTACCTCACGGAGGTGCAGCGACACCCTCAAACCATTGACATGCGTGATGGGTTGCTGCACATCCGTGATGCTGAGGGACCGAAGGGGACCGGAAGCGTGGAGACGAGGCTCGAAGCAATGGAGCAACAAGTTTTCAAGTGTCAGGGGATGGTTGAGCGTGGACTCAACTCCAACCACATGATGATCGCAGAATTCACCAACAAACACAAGCTGGATGCCGACAACATCGGGGAGACCATCTTCAAGCTTCACAAGAAAATTGAGCACCTTCAAGCTCAAATTTATGACCTGCAAAACCAAAACTGTGAGTACGAATATAGATTCAAAAGGATGAGTTGGGCTGCAGATTTTAGGATCCCGGAGACTCGGTCATCTTTCTATGATGGTGAGCCTATGCCTTAGAAGAAGGACGACAAGCCTACGCCATCGACAAAATCACCACCATCTCCACCAACAAAGAAGAATTGAGTATCTGGTATGGGCACTCCACTTGGCAACTGCCACGCTTGGGGGAGTGCCCCGGTATCGTATCACCATCACTTTTATCTTTACCGTTTTCTTAGTTCGATCCTTTTGGTAATATCTTGATCTAGTAGAATAAAAGTTCTTAGTATGATCTAGTCGTGAGTTTTGCTTTATTATCCTTCTATGTAATCGAGTCCATGGGCTATATAATAAAGATTATTGTTGAGTCAAAGGCTTGATTATTTTGCCATGACGCTAAGTGATTAAAAGAAAAGAGAAAGAAATAAAAAGAAACAGAGAGATCATGTGAGTCTTATGGAGAGTAATGAGCTCACATAGAAAAGTATGATGAATAAAAGTTGTTGAGGGTTGACAAACACAGTTTTGGTCATCGTTGCAATTAATAGGAAGTAATAAAGAAAGAGAGGTCTTCACATATAAATATAATATCTTGGACATCTTTTATGATTGTGAGCACTCATTAAAATATGACATGCTAAAGAGTTGACATTAGACAAGAAAGACAACGTAATGGGTTATGTTTTCTTACATCTGAGATGAATTATATTGTCTTGGATCTTCCAACATGATGAGCTTGCCTTTCCCCCTCATGCTAGCCAAATTCATTGCACCAAGTAGAGATACTACTTGTGCTTCCAAATACCCTCAAACCAGTCTTGCCATAAGGGTCCACCATATCTACCTATGGATTGACTAAGATCCATCAAGTAAGTTGTCATCGGTGCAAGCAATAAAAATTGCTCTTTAAATATGTATGATTGATTGGTGTGGAGGAAATAAGCTTTATACGATCGTGTGATATGGAAGTAATAAAAGCGACAGACTGCATAATAAAGGTCCATATCACAAGTGGCAATATAAAGTGATGTTCTTTCGCATTAAGATTTTGTGCATCCAACCATAAAAGCACATGACAACCTTTGCTTCCCTCTGCGAAGGGCCTATTTTTTACTTTTATCTCATACGTTGCATAAGAGTAATGGTGATTTTCACCCTTCCTTTTTACACTTTATCCTTTGGCAAGCACAGTATGTTGGAAAGATCCTGGTATATATGGCTAATTGGATGTGAGTTTTCATTAACTATTACTGTTGACATTACCCTTGAGGTAAAACGTTGGGAGGCAAAACTATAAGCCCCTATCTTTCTTTGTGTCCGATTAAAACTCCATACCCATAAGTATTGCGTGAGTGTCAGCAATTGTGAAATATTATATGATAGTTGAGTATGTGGACTTGCTGAAAAGCTCTTATACATTGACTCTTTCCTATGTTATGATAAATTGCAATTGCTTCAATGACTGAGATTGTAGTTTGTTAGTTTTCAATGAAGTTTACGATTCATACTTGATATTGTGATTGAATTATTACTCTAGCATTAGAGATTATATGACAAGAATTATATGAGTCGATGTTCTAAGAATGATCATGATGCCCTCATGTCCGTATTTTATTTTTATCAACACCTCTATCTCTAAACATGTGGACATATTTTTCGATTTCAGCTTTTCGCTTGAGGACAAGCGAGGTCTAAGCTTGGGGCAATTGATACAGCCATTTTGCATCATGCTTTTATATCGATATTTATTGCATTATGGGTTGTTATTACACATTATGTCACAATACTTATGCCTATTCTCTCTTATTTTACAAGGTTTACATAAAGAGGGAGAATGCCGGCAGCTGGGATTCTGGGCTGGAAAAGGAGCAAATATTAGAGACCTATTTTGCACAACTCCAAAAGTCCTGAAACTTCACGGAAGATGTTTTCCAAATATATAAAAAATACTGAGAGCAAGAACTTCACCAGGGGGGCCACACCCTGCCCATGAGGGTGGGGGTGCGCCCTACCCCCCTGGGCGCGCCCCCTACCTCGTGGGCCCCCTGGTGGCCCTCCGGTGGTCATCTTATGCTATATGGAGTCCTTCGATGGGAAAGAAATCACAACCATCTTCTTGGACGAAACTCCGCCGCCACGAGGCGGAACCTTGGCGGAACCAATCTAGGCCTCTGACGGAGCTGTTCTGCCGGGGAAACTTCCCTCTGGAGGGGGAAATCATCGCCAGCGTCATCACCAACGCTCCTCTCATCGGGAGAGGGCAATCTCCATCAACATCTTCATCAGCACCATCTCATCTCAAAACCCTAGTTCATCTCTTGTATCCAATTCTTGTCTCCAAGTCCGGGATTGGTGCTAGTAGGTTGCTAGTAGTGTTAATTACTCCTTGTAGTTGATGCTAGTTGGTTTATTTGGTGGAAGATCATATGTTCAGATCCTATATGCATATTAACACCCCTCTGATTATGAACATGTTTATGCTTTGTGAGTAGTTACTTTTGTTCCTGAGGACATGGGAGAAGTCTTGCTATTAATAGTCATGTGAATTTGGTATTCGTTCGATATTTTGATGAGAAATATGTTGTCTCTCCTCTAGTGGTTGAGGGAGTCCTGGATTAGGGGGTCTCCGGACAGCCGGACTATCTCCATTGGCCGGACTGTTAGACTATGAAGATACAATATTGAAGACTTCGTCTCGTGTCCGGATGGGACTCTACTTGGCATGGAAGGCAAGCTAGGCAATAAGGATATGAATATCTCCTCCTTTGTAACCGACCTTGTGTAACTCTAACCGTCTCCAGTGTCTATATAAACCGAAGGGTTTTAGTCCGTAGGACAACAACCATAACATACAATCATACCATAGGCTAGCTTCTAGGGTTTAGCCTCTCTGATCTCGTGGTAGATCTACTCTTGTACTACCCATATCATCAATATTAATCAAGCAGGACGTAGGGTTTTACCTCCATCAAGAGGGCCCGAACCTGGGTAAAACACCGTGTCCCCTGCCTCCTGTTACCATCCGGCCTAGACGCATAGTTCGGGACCCCTTACCCGAGATCTGCCGATTTTGACACCGACATTGGTGCTTTCATTGAGAGTTCCTCTGTGTCATCGCCGTTAGGCTTGATGGCCCCTACTATCATCGATAGCGATGCTGTCCAGGGTGAGACTTTTATCCTCGGACAGATCTTCATATTCGGCGGCTTTGCACTGCGGGCTAATTCGCTTGGCCATCTGGAGCAGATTGAAAGCTACGCCCCTGGCCATCAGGTCAGATTTGGAAGTTTGAACTACACGGTCGATATCCGCGAAGACTTGATCTTCGATGGATTCGAGCCACAGCCGGGCACGCCGCACTGTCACGATGGGTATGACCTAGCTCTGCCACCAAACAGTATCCCAGAGGCCGCGCCCGCATCAGCTCTGACCCTTAGCTCGGAGCCAACTGCGCCAATCAAGGACGGGTGGCTAGACACCGCCTCAGGGGTTGCAGTCTCGACGGCGATCGAGCCAAACACCAGCATAACCCTCTGCGCAGCCCGTGACTCCAAGGTGCCCGACTCTTTTCCGGACTCCGAACCATCCGTGCCCCTGCCAATCGAATTCGATTGGGCGCCGATCATGGAATTCACCACCGCGGATATATTTCAACACTCGCCCTTCGGTGACATTCTGAATTCGATAAGGTCTCTCTCTCTTTGTCAGGAGAGCCCTGGCCGGATTATGGCCAACAGGATTGGGATGCGGACGACGAAGAAATTCGACGCCCAACCACCTCCCACTTCGTAGCCACTGTCGATGATTTAACCGACATGCTCGACTTCGACTCCGAAGACATCGACGGTATGGACGACGATGTAGGAGACGAACATGAATCAGCACCTATAGGGCACTGGAAAGCCACCTCGTCATATGACATATACATGGTGGATACACCCAAAGAAGGCAATGGCGACGAGATAGTGGAGGATGACCCCTCCAAGAAGCAACCCAAGCGCCAACGTCAGCGGCGCCGCTCTAAGTCCCACCAAAGCAAAAGTGGTGATACCGGCACATGAGATAATAGCACTCCGGATAGCGCCAAAGACAACAACAATCCCTACCAGCAAGACTTAGAGCAGGAGGATGAAGGAGCCAGCTCTCCTGAGAGAGCGGCAGACAGAGAGGAGGAGGATGACAATCACATGCCCCCCTCCGAAGATGAGGCAAGCCTCGGCGACGATGAATTCTCCGTACCAGAGGATCCCGTCGAACAAGAGCACTTCAAGCGCCGGCTTATGGCCACGGCAAATAGCCTGAAGAAAAAGCAGCAGTAGCTTCAAGCTGATCAAGATCTGCTAGCTGACAAATGGACGGAAGTCCTCGCGGCCGAGGAATATAAACTCGAGCGCCCCTCCAAGAGTAACCCAAGGCGCAGGTTACTACCCCGACTGGAGGAAGAAGCATATGATACGGCTGATCGGCCACCTCGTGGCCGCGATAGAGAGGCATTCCAGCCAAAAGCTCAGCCTCCACCCCAACGCCATTCAAATAAAAAGGCATGGGGAGATACGCCAGACCTGCAAGACATATTGGAGGACATGGCAAAGCATTCAAGATCGATCTACGGATCACGGGGGCGCACCACTCTGCAAGACGACAAACATGACGCCGGATACAGTAAAACCAAATCCGGTCGGGCCGAACACAGCGGGCAAGATCCATTCGAGCTGCGTCGCGATATAGCCCAATACAGAGGCGCCACACACCCCTTATGCTTCACAGACGAAGTAATGGAACATCAATTCCCAGAAGGTTTCAAACCTGTAAATATTGGATCATACGACGGCACAACAGATCCCGCAATATGGATTGAGGATTTCCTCCTCCACATCCACATGGCCCGCAGCGATGACTTACACGCCATCAAATACCTCCCACTAAAGCTCAAAGGACCAGCGCGGCATTGGCTTAACAGCTTGCCAGCAGACTCCATTAGCTGTTGGGAAGATCTGGAAGCCGCATTCCTCGACAACTTTCAGGACACTTATGTGCGACCACCAGACGCCGATGATTTAAGCCACATAATTCAGCAACCAGAAGAGTCGGCCAAGCAATTCTGGACTCGGTTCCTCACAAAGAAGTCGACTGTCCGGATGCGGAGGCCTTAGCGGCTTTCAAGCACAACATCCGAGACGAGTGGCTAGCCCGGCACCTTGGTCAGGAAAAGCCGAAATCTATGGCAGCTCTCACGACGCTCATGACCCGCTTTTGTGCGGGAGAAGACAGCTGGCTAGCTCGCAGTAATAACATATCAAAGAACGGCAATAGCAGGTCACGTCGCAACAAGCATAAGCGCCGTATTAACAGCAAAAATACTGAGGATACGGCAGTCAATGCCGGATTCAAAGGCTCTAAACCCGGTCAGCGGAAAAAGCCATTCAAACAAAGTACGCCGGGTCCGTCCAGCTTGGACCGTATACTCGATCGCTCGTGTCAAATACATGGCACCCCAGACAAGCCAGCCAATCACACCAACAGGGATTGTTGGGTGTTCAAGCAGGCCGGCAAGTTAAATTGCCGAAAACAAGGACAAGGGGCCGCATAGCGATGATGAGGAGGAGCCTCGACAGCCGCACACTGGAGGACAGAAGAGGTTTCCCCCGCAAGTGCGGACGGTGAACATGATATACGCAACCCACATCCCCAAGAGGGATTGAAAGCGTGCGCTCAGGGACGTATATGCGTTGGAGCCAGTCGCCCCAAAGTTCAACCCTTGGTCCTCCTGTCCGATCACCTTCGACCGCAGGGACCACACCACTAGTATCCGTCATGGCGGATTCGCCGCACTGGTCCTAGACCCAATCATCGACGGATTTCACCTCACTCGAGTCCTTATGGACGGCGGCAGCAGCCTGAACCTGCTTTATCAGGACACAGTGCACAACATGGGTATAGACCCCTCAAGGATCAAACCCACAAAAACGACCTTTAAGGGCGTCATTCCAGGCGTAGAGGCCCATTGCACAGGCTCAATTACACTTGAAGTGGTCTTCGGATCCCCGGATAACTTCCGAAGCGAAGAGTTAATCTTCGATATAGTCCTGTTCCGCAGTGGTTATCACGTGCTGCTCGGGCGAACCACATTTGCTAGATTCAATGCGGTACCGCATTATGCATACCTCAAGCTCAAGATGCCAGGACCTCGCGGAGTTATTACAGTCAATGGAAACACAGAGTGCTCTCTCCGAACAGAGGAGCACACCGCGGCCCTCGCAGTAGAAGCGCAAAGCAGCCTCTCAAGGCAATCAACTAGTTCGGCGCTTCAAAGCCCGGACACCTTCAAGTGCGCTCGGGGCAATCGGCAAATAGACCGCCTGGCGCGATCTAAGCTCGCATAACAATACAGCGGCCACCCCAATCCCAGCCCAACGACGATATTCATGCCGCGCTTACATAATTACGCATTAAAAATACCATGGGCACAAGTGGGGAGGGGGGCACAACTGCGGCACGCCCCAAAACGTGGCCTAAACCGCACAAGGGCTTCCCGTTCGGTTATTTTTCTTTTTCTTTCAGGACCTTAATCTCTGGAAACACTGTGCGGCAGCACTATTGCCGAACACATGATGCAGCAACCAAGGAGGTAGACAGCTACATTATACCACGGAATTTCCAGGTTGATTATAGTAGCAAGTGAAATATTCAATTTAACATGATTCCTCATCTTGCCCTTGGAAGGGACATAGTCCTACTCTTGGCTTATCGCACTATCTGTATCACTCTGCTTTAACGCAATTTTCTAATAAACAATGCATGACATTATGACTATTATTGCATTCTTGTTATATATATATATCTATGTGTTCATTAATGACGCCTTGCAACCGTACACTCTGGTACGGCCAATACACCAGGGGCTTACGTACCCCACAATGCGGTGTGAAAAGTCCAAACACTTTCACAAGTGCGGCACCCCGAACTTATAGCATTATATGCATTAGCTCCGAATCATGTCTTTGGTCAAATGTTGGGTTTGCCCGGCTCCTATGTTTTGGTACCTTACGTTCCACTCTATCGGCTAAGGTAGCGCTAGGAGAACTACCGCGATTGTGCCCCGGTTCTGCCGGGCTGAGGACCTCAGTAGAGAAAGCTAAAACTGACTGTCATGATAAGGCAAGAGACTGGTCGCTGTTCAGCGAGGTTTTTTGAGTCCCTAAAGACTTATGCCGCTTAGGGCGAGGGGCCGGCCCTGTCCAGCTTACAGGCATGCATCGCGCCCCGAATTCGGCCTTCCGAATACCAGGGGCTTCGCCAAAATTTAAAATTATAGAATTCTATGGCTAAGTGGGAGTGATAAAGCATTATTAGTCCGGTTGCCTTGTTCATTGTGCTGAGCACCTCCCTCGAAGGACCTAAACATGGGAACAAGAGTGCTCAGGTTTATCCCGAACACCCCTGCACTCATGGCATGGGGGCAGAACCCGAGGACTAGCCATCTCTCAGATTGGATAAACAGCCAAACAGAAGGTAATATTTTAAATTCCAACAAGCGTTGCATAGCGCATATGAAACAAGTTTTCATACATACAGGATAAAACGAGCAAGTCTCATTCAAATATTACATCTTTCGAACACTCGTCCGTGATGAGACGGGCGCCCGGCAGAACACCTCGTAGTACATCTCGGGGTGGCGGTGCTCCTTGCACTCTGGCGGCCCCTCCTTGATCAGCTTCACGGCGTCTAGCTTGACCCACTGCAATTTCACACGGGAAAGCCCGGCGTGCACCTTCAATGTAGACAGATCGCTTGACGACCTCCATCCATGGGCAGGCATCCACGAGCCGCCTCACCAGGCCGAAGAAGCTGTTCGGAAGGGCATCGCCAGGCCACAACCGGACTATAAAGCTCTTCATGGCCTGATCGGCCGCCTTATGTAGCTCGACCATCTGCTTCAGCCGGTCGCTCATTGGCACCGGATGTTCGGCCTCAGCATACTGAGACCAGAACAGCTTCTCCGTCGAGCTTCCGTCCTCGTCCTGGTAAAATTGTGCGGCATCGGACACACTGCGGGGCAAATCTGTGAATGCTCCTGAAGAGCTCCGGATCCGGGTAAGTAATCGGTAATTTACTTTTACATGCTTGCTTTGCATATAGAAAGCCTTACCCGCCGCTACCTTCTTCATCGCGTCGATCTCTTGGAGGGCCTTTTGGGCTTCGACCTTGGCACTTTTTACACTCTCGAGGGCCGTGGCAAGCTCAGACTCCCGCGTCTTGGAGTCAAGCTCCAACGCCTCGTGCTTCGCCACAAGATCCTGGAGCTCTTGCTGCACCTCGCCCACTCGAGCCTCGTGCTTCTCTCGCTCGGTGCGTTCCTTGGCTGCTGTATCTTCGGCCTTGGTCAGCGCTTGCTTCAGGGTCGCCACCTCGGTCGTGGCCCCTGGCAAACATACAATGATCCTGTCATTTTGCAATCGCGTCCTTTTTTATATATACATATCTATAGACGGGGTATTACTTACCCTTGTTCTCCTCGAGCTGCCTCTTGGCAAGGCCGAGCTCTTTCCTGGACCCCTCGAGGTCCTGCTTCAGTACGGCGACCTCCGCAGTCAGTGCGGCGGACGCCAGCAGCGAAGCCTGCATACGCATATTGACATACTTATATTAGACTCCTGCGATATTATTTGATCCTCTGTTCGGCTTTTCTTTGTGAACACCGAACAAAGCATCAGGGGCTACTGTCTATGCGGTAATATTTCTACTACATTTTAAAACACTTACCTCAAAGCTTGTTAGAAGGCTGGCACAGGCTTCAGTCAATCCGCTCTTAGCAGACTGAACCTTCTGGATCACCGCCCTCATGATAGTGCGGTGCTCCTCGTCGATGGAAGCGCCGCGAAGCGCTTCCAACAGATTGTCCGGTGCCTCTGGATGGACAGAGGTCACCGGCATAGGCGTCTTGCCCATCTTAGAAGGAGGCCGCCTGCCCGAGCCCGGAACCGCTGGAGGGTCCGGCACAGTGTTCGGCTGAGGGCCGAACTCGGAGCTCTCGAGGGCCCCGTCGCCGCGGCTCCCGGAGTCTGGAAGGTCGCCTTGAGGCGCCTCCAGAACTGTCTCCCCTTGATCTGGTGCCTCTTGAGACAACACCTCGGTGTCGTCGGCAGGATGAGGGGAGGTGGCGGTCAGGACTGGATCGCTATCCATGTCCGACAAGCCCAAGGAGCCGTCCGATGATACATCGATACTGGCTCGTGGCGGCCTGCATAATTGCGTTCGGCATTAGGGAAAGCAGTGCGACAAAGGAATCCTATGAGTTACTCTGGTATCCGAATACTTACGATCTCCTCGGGGGCTTGACCCTGGGCAACCACTCATCTTCGCCTTTGTCGGCGGCGGTGGAACCTTCCGAAAGGAGAGTCCTTCCCTTCTTGGACCCTCCGGCCTCCCCGGTTGGGGCGGCCTTCCTTTTCTTGTCTCCCCCAGTCAGTGGGGGAGCTTCTTCTTCTTCTTCTTCTTCTTCCTCGTCTTCGGGGGAAGAGTGCGCCGCAGAGTCATCGGGTGGTGAGTCCGACGACGCCTGGCGTCGGTAACTCTTTCGGGTTCCCTTGGCCTTCTTGGTCTTATTCGGCACCTTATAAGGGGCCGGAGTCACCATCTTCGCCAAAAGAGCGTCTGCGGGGCCGTCGGGCAATGGAGCCGGACAGTCGATCTGTCCGGCCATCTTCTGCCAGTCCTATCAAAGGTACGGGAGTTTAGATCCTGCATATAGTCAATCTATATAAAAAACAAGTATCCTGTGAAAGGTAAAGCAGCTTACCGCACTGGCTTGGCGCTTCGCGCTGAATCCGCGATCCTCAGTAATAGGGGGGGGACCTCAGCACTTTTGAACAGCACCCTCCAGGCGTCTTCATGAGTTGTGTCGAAGAGCCTGTTCAGAGTTTGGTGCTGCGCCGGATTGAACTCCCACAAGTTGAACTCCCGTTGTTTGCACGGGAGTATCCGGCGGATGAGCATAACTTGGACTATGTTGACAAGCTTGAGCTTATTGTCCACCATGTTTTGAATACATGTTTGGAGTCCGGTCAGCTCTTTCGAACTACCCCAGGACAGACCCTTCTCTTTCCAGGAGGTGAGCCGCGTGGGGATGCCAGACCGGAACTCGGGGGCCGCTGCCCATGCAGGGTCATGCGGCTCGGTGATATAGAACCACCCCGATTGCCACCCCTTTATGGTATCCACGAAGGAGCCCTCGATCCATGTGATGTTGGGCATCTTGCCCACCATGGCGCCTCCGCACTCCGCCTGGCGGCCGCCCACCACCTTCGGCTTGACATTGAAGGTCTTCAGCCATAAGCTGAAGTGGGGCATGATGCGGAGAAAGGCCTCGCACGCGACGATAAATGCCGAGATGTTGAGGATGAAGTTCGGGGCCAGATCGTGGAAATCCAGGCCGTAATAAAACATGAGCCCCCGGATGAAGGGATGGAGAGGGAACCCAGTCCGCGGAGGAAATGGGTGAGTGAGGGAGTCCTGGATTAGGGGGTGTTCGGGTAGCCGGACTATACCTTCAGCCGGACTCCTGGACTATGAAGATACAAGATTGAAGACTTCATCCCGTGTCCGGATGGGACTTTCCTTGGCGTGGAAGGCAAGCTTGGCGATGCGGATATTCAAGATCTCCTACCATTGTAACCGACTCTATGTAACCCTAACCCTATCCGGTGTCTATATAAACCGGAGGGTTGTAGTCCGTAGGCAATCAACTCCATATACAACAATCATACCATAGGCTAGCTTCTAGGGTTTAGCCTCCTTGATCTCGTGGTAGATCTACTCTTGTACTACCCATATCATCAATATTAATCAAGCAGGACGTAGGGTTTTACCTCCATCAAGAGGGCCCGAACCTGGGTAAAACATCGTGTTCCCTGCCTCCTGTTACCATCCGGCCTAGATGCACAGTTCGGGACCCCCTACCCGAGATCCGCCGGTTTTGACACCGACATTGGTGCTTTCATTGAGAGTTCCTATGTTTCGTCGCCTTTAGGCCCGATGGCTCCTTTGATCATCAACAACGATGCGGTCTAGGGTGAGACTTTGCTCCCCGGACAGATCTTCGTCTTCGGCGGCTTCGCTCTTCGGGCCAATTCACTCGGCCACCTGGAGCAGATCGAAAGCTACGCCCCTGGCCATCAAGTCAGGTTTGTAAGCTTAAACTACATGGCTGACATCCGCAGAGACTTGATCTTTGACGGGCTCGAGCCACGGCCAAGAGCGCCGCACTATCTCGAGGGGCATGATCTAGCTCTGCCCCCGGACAGTGTCCTGGAGGCCGCACACGCATCGGTTCCGACCCCTAACTCGGAGCCTATTGCGCCAATCGAGGATGAGCGGTTGGACGTCACCTCGGGGGCTGCGATCTCGAAAGCGATCGAGCCGAACGCTAGCCCCGCACTCTGCACGACCCGTGACTCCGAGGATCCGGACTCCTCCTCTGACTCCGAACCCCCCGCGCCCCTGCCAATCCGATTGGGCGCCGATAATGGAGTTCACCGCCGCAGACATCTTTCAGCATTCGCCTTTTGGCGACATCCTGAATTCTCTTAAGTCTCTCTCTTTATCAGGAGAGCCCTGGCCGGACTACGGTCAGCGAGGGTGGGATACAGACGATGGGGAAATTCAAAGCCCACCCACCACCCACTTTGTAGCCACTGTCGATGATCTAACCGACATGCTTGACTTCAGCTCCGAAGACATCGACGGCATGGACGACGATGTAGGAGACGAACAGGAACCAGCACCTGTAGGGCGCTGGAAGGCCACCTCGTCATATGACATATATATGGTGGATACTCCAAAAGATGGCGATGGAACAGTAGTGGATGACGCCCCCAAGAAACAGCCAAAGCGCCAGCGTCAGCGGCGCCGCTCTAAATCCCGCCAAGCAAAAACGGTGATTCCGGCACGGGAGATAATACTACCCCAGATAACACCGAAGAACACCCACCTCAGCAAGATTCAGCATAGGAAGATGGAGAAGCCAGCCCTCATGAGAGAGCGGCAGACCGAGAGGTCGAGGATGATAACTATACGCCTCCCTCTGAAGACGAGGCAAGCCTCGATGACCACGAATTAGTCATACCATCAGACCCCGCCGAACAAGAGCGTTTTAAACGCAGGCTTTTAGCCATGGCAAGCAGCCTCAAGAAAAAGCAGCAACAGCTTAGAGCTGCCCAAGATTTGCTAGCTGACAGATGGACTGAAGTCCTTGCGCCCGAAGAGTATGAACTCAAACGCCCCTCCAAGAGTTACCCGAAGCGCTGGCCGCTACCCCGATCAGAGGAGGAAGAACCTACATCACCAGCGCATGACATGGCAGACCGGCCACCTCACGGCCGCGACAGAGAGGCCTCTCGGCCCTCCACCCAAGCCATGCCCCGACGCCGCTCAACTAAGGCACGGGAAAATGCGCCCGACCTGCGAGACATACTGTAGGATAAGGCAAGACAAACAAGATCGATCTACGGATCGCGCAGGCACCCTACGGCATGTGACAATGATCTTCACTCCGAATACAACAAATCCGGCCGGGCCGAATACAACAGACATAACTCTTCCTAGTTGCGTCGTGATATAGCCCAGTACAGAGGCGCCGCACACCCGCTATGCTTCACGAATGATGTAATGGATCATAAAATCCCAGAGGGTTTCAAACCTGTAAACATCGAATCATACGATGGCACAACAGATCCGGCAGTATGGATCGAGGATTATCTCCTTCACATCCACATGGCACGCGACGATGATCTACACGCCATCAAATACCTCCCGCTCAAACTTAAAGGACCGGCCCAGCATTGGCTTAACAGCTTGTCAGTAGACTCAATCGGTTCTTGGGAGGACCTGGAAGCCGCATTCCTCGACAACTTCCAGGGCACTTACGTGCGACCGCCGGATGCCGACGACTTAAGCCACATAATTCAGCAGCCAGAGGAATCGGCCAGACAATTCTGGACACGGTTCCTAACAAAGAAAAACTAGATAGTCGACTGTCCGGACGCAGAGGCCCTAGCAGCCTTCAAGCACAACATCCGCGATGAGTGGCTTGCCCGGCACCTGGGACAGGAAAAGCCGAAATCCATCGCAGCCCTCACGACACTCATGACCCGCTTTTGCGCAGGAGAAGACAGCTGGCTAGCTCGCAGTAACAACTTATCAAAGAACTCTGGTAACTCGGATACCAAGGACAAAAGTGGCAGGACACATCAGAATAAGCAAAAATGCCGCGTTAACAGCGACGGCAATGAAGACATGGTAGTCAATGCCGGATTCAAAGGCTATAAATCCGGTCAGCGGAAAAAGCCATTCAAAAAGAATACTCAGGGCCCGTCCAGTTTGGACAGAATACTCGATCGCTTGTGCCAGATACATGGCACCCCCGAAAGGACAGCCAATCACACTAACAAGGATTGTTGGGTGTTCAAGCAGGCAGGCAAGTTAAGGGCCGAAAATAGAGACAAGGGGCTGCACAGCGACGACGAGGAGCCCAAGCCACCGAACAACAATGGACAGAAGGGATTTCCCCCACAAGTGCGGACGGTGAACATGATATGCGCAACCCACATTCCCAAGCGGGAGCGGAAGCGTGCGCTACGGGACGTTACGCGATAGAGCCAGTCGCCCCAAAGTTCAACCCATGGTCCTCCTGCCCGATCACTTTTGATCGAAGGGACCATCCCACTAGCATCCGTCATGGCGGCTTCGCCGCATTGGTTCTCGACCCAATCATCGACGGATTTCATCTCACAAGAGTCCTCATGGACGACGGCAGTAGCCTGAACCTGCTTTATCAGGATACAGTGCGGAAAATGGGCATAGATCCCTCAAGGATTAAGCCCACAAGAACGACCTTTAAAGGCATTATACCAGGTGTAGAAGCCAACTGTACAGGCTCAGTAACACTTGACGTGGTCTTCGGATCCCCGGACAATTTCCGAAGCGAAGAGTTAATCTTCAATATAGTCCCGTTTCGCAGTGGCTATCAGGCCCTGCTCGGACGAACCGCATTCGCAAAGTTCAATGTGGTCCCGCACTACGCATATCTCAAGCTCAAGATGCCGGGCCCTCGAGGAGTAATTACGGTCAACAGAAACACCGAACACTCCCTCCGTACGGAGGAGCATACGGCGGCTCTCGCAGCGGAGGTACAAAGTAGCCTTCTCAGGCAATTCTCCAGTCCGGCCATTAAAAAGCCAGACACTGCCAAGCGCGCCCGGAGTAACCCACAGCAGGACCGCCTGGCACACTCTGAGCAAGCGTAGCAATGCGGCCCCAACCCCAGCTTTCGCGACATAGCGAAACCAGTACCTCGCGTACATAACTACGCCCTTGAAATACCATGGGCACAGGGGAAGGGGCACAATAACGACACGCCCAGAATACGGCTTAAAACGTACTAGGGGCTGCCGGATTCTTTTTTTAATTTTTTTCTTACTTTCAGGACTCCATACTTCGGACGACCTGTTCGGCAATTCGACTGCCGCACAAACGATGCAAGATCCAGGGAGGCAGACAAGCCATGCCGCATTATGGAACTCCCAGGTGGTCTCTGTTACGAGCGGTATACCTGTTTTAAATACAATTCCGCGGCCTGCCCCTGGTCAGGACATACTGAATAGTCCAATATCTTTTGCTTACCGCACTATTTGTATCGTTCGGCTTTGATAAATAGCCTCTCTATAAACAATGCTTAGCTTCTTGTCTATTTTTTGCATTATCTTCCTTTCACATTTATGTTTATTAAAATGACATGATTGCACCCGTACACCATGGTACGGCAAACACGCCAGGGGCTTCAGTACCCCTCATAATGGTGTGAGAAGTCCGTACACTTTCACAAGTGCGGCACCCCAAACTTATAGCACTATATGCATCGGCTCCTAATCATGATTTGGGTCAATAGTTGGGTTTGCCCGGCTCCTGTGTTTTGGTGCCTTACGTTCCGCTCTATCGGCTAAGGTGGCACTAGGAGAACCACCGCGATTGTCCCCCGGTTCAGCTGGGTTAAGCACCTCAGTGGAGAAAGCTAAAACTCACTGTCATGATATGGCGAGAGACCGGTCGCTGTTCGAGAGGTTTTTTGAGTCCCTAAAGGCTTATGCCGCTTCGAGCGAGGAGCTGGCTTTGTCCGGCCAAGGCGTGGATAGTGCCCCGAACTTGGTCTTCCGAACTAGGGGCTTCGCCGAAATTTAAAGTTATAGAGTTCTATGGCTAAGTGAGAGTGTTGAAGCATTATAGTCCGATTGCCTGGTTCGTTGTGCTAAGCGCCTCCCTCGAAGGACCCAACTATGGGAAAAAGAGCGCTCAGGTTTATCCCGAACACCCTAGCACTAGTGGCACTGGAGCAGAAGCCGACGACTGGCCATCTCTCAATTTTTGATAAAGGGCCGCACAGAAAGTAACATTTTAAATTCAATAAGCATTGCTTAGTGCATATGAACAAGTTTTCAGCGCACAGGATAAACACGAGCGAGTTCATTCAAATATCACATCCTTGGTACATTCATCCGCCACAAGGCGGGCACCCGCAAGAACATCCTTATAGTAGTTCTCGGGCTTGCGATGTTCCTTCCCCGGCAACAGCCTGTCCCTCACAAGCTTTTCACCGTCTAGCTTACCCCAGTGCACCTTTACATGGGCAAGGGCCCTACGGGCACCTTCGATGCAGACGGAGCGCTTGATGACCTCGAGCCTTGGACAGGCCTCCACTAGCCGCCGCACCAGCCCGAAGTAGCTCCCAGGAAGGGCCTCTCCGGGCCACAGCCGAACTATGAAGCCCTTCATGGCCTGTTCGGCCGCCTTGTGGAGATCGACCAGCTGTTTCAGCTGGTCTCTCAAGGGCACAGGGTGTCCGGCCTCAGCATACTAAGACCAGAACACCTTCTTTGTCGAGTTGCCCTCTTCAGCTCGGTAGAATGCGGCGGCGGCGGATACGCTGTGGGGAAGATCTGCGAATGCCCCTGGAGAGCTCCGGATTCGGGTAAGTAACAAGTAGTTTACTTTTATATTTCTGCTTTGCATAAAGAATGCCTTACCTGCTGCAATCTTCTTCATCTCCTCCAACTCTTGGAGGGCCTTTTGGGCTTCGGCCTTGGCAGACTTGGCAGTCTCCAGGGCCGCCGCAAGCTCGGATGCTTGCGTCTTTGACTCAAGCTCCAAACTCTCATGTTTTTTCATGAGAGCCTGAAGCTCTTGCTGCACCTCGCCAACCTGGGCCTCAAGTTTCTCTCGCTCTGTGCGCTCCGCGGCCGCTTTCTTTTCGACCTCGGACAGCGCCTGCTTGAGGGTCGCCACCTCAGTCGTGGCCCCTACAATAAGCAGTACAATCCTGTTATTTTTTGCAATCACGTCTTTTTATAGGCACTTTTTCTGTAAGGTATTTTCTTACCTTCTTTCTCCTCGAGCTGCCGCTTGGCAAGGCCGAGCTCTTGCTCGGTCCGCTTGAGGCCCTGTTTCAGGGCACCCACCTCCGCAGTCAATGCGGCGGTGGCTAGCAGCGAAGCCTGCATACGCATATTGACTCTTTCTTGTTAGACTCCTGCGAAATTTAATAGATCCTCTATTCGGCTTTTCTTTCCGAACGCCAAACAGAGCATCAGGGGCTACTGTCTATGCGGTTATATTTTTACATATTTTTTACTTACCTCGAAGCCTGTTAGGAGGCTAGCGCAAGCTTCACTCAGTCCGCTCTTGGCGGACTGAACCTTCTGGATCACCATACTCATAATAGCACGGTGCTCCTCGTCGATGGAGGCGCCGTCAAGCACCTCCAGCAGATTGTCCGGCACCTCCGGTTGGACGGAGGCCGCCGGCTCAGAAGGCTTTCTCCTCTTGGAAGGAGTTCGCCTACTGCGGTCCGGAATCGTTGAAGATTCCGGCGCGGTGTCCGGCACAAAGCCGGACTTGGAGCCCTGGGGGGGTCTTGTCCCCTTTACTCCTGGGGTTCGGGAGGTCGCCTTGCGGCTCCTCCAGGACCACCTCCTCCTGCCCCGGAGCTCGTTGCGACGCCACTTCGGCGTCGTTCGCAGTGCGGGGGGAGACAGCGGGCGGAACTGAGTTCACGTCCGATGAATCCAGGGAGCCGCTCGACGACTCGTTGAGTTCGGCCCGGGGCGGGCTGCATAATTATGTTCGACATTAGGGAAAGTTGTGCGACAAAGGAACGTCATGAGTTACTCTGATATCCGAATACTTATGATTTCGCCGGACGCTTGGCCCTATCTGGCCACTCCTCTTCGTCCTCTTCGGCGTCGGGGGAGTAGTTCGGCGGAGGGGTCTTCCTCTTCCTGGACCCTTCGGCCTCCCCCATTGGGGGGGCCTTCCTTTTCTTTCCTCCCCCCGCTGGAGGGGGAGAGTTTTCTTCTTCCTCCTCCTCGTTCTCACGGGAGGAGAGCGTCTCGGACTCGTCGGATGACGAGTCCGACACCACCACATTACGGGCACTCTTTTGAGTCCCCGTGGCCTTCTTCTTCTTGGCCTTCTTCTCTGGCACCACATAAGACGTCGGAACCAGCAGCTTCACTAGGAGAGCAGGGGCTGGGTCTTCGGCAAGGGAGCCGGACAGTTAATCGATCCGGACTGCGCCTACCAAGCCTGTCAAAGGTGAGGGAGTTTAGATCCCGCATAGAGTCAGACTATGAAAAAACTTAACATCCTGTAAAAGGTGAAAATAGCTTACCTCGCTAGCGTGACGCCGCGAGCTGTATCCGCGGTCCTTGGAAGCGGATGTGGGAGCCTCGGCGCCTTTGGTTAGCACCTTCCAGACGTCTTCATACGTCGTGTCGAAGAGCCTGTTAAGGGTTTGGTGCTGCGCCGGGTCGAACTCCCATAGATTAAAGTCTCGTTGTTGACATGGGAGGATCCGGCGGACGAGCATAACCTGGACTACATTGACAAGCTTGATCGGCTTGCTCACCAGGGACTGGATGCATGTCTGCAGACCGGTCACCTCTTTTTCGTCGCCCCATGACAGGCCCGTCTCTTTCCAAGACATAAGCCGCGTGGGGCGTCTGGATCGGAACTCGGGGGCTGCGATCCATTTCGGATCGCGCGGCTCGGTGATGTAAAACCACCCGATTGCCACCCCTTAAGGGTCTCCACGAAGGAGCCCTCTAGCCATAGGACGTTGGCCATCTTGCCCGCCATGGCGCCTCCGCACTCCGCCTGGCTGCCGCGCACCACCTTGGGCTTGACGTTGAAGGTCTTGAGCCAGAGGCCGAAATGGGGGCGGATGCGGAGGAAAGCCTCGCACACGACGATAAACGCCGAGATGTTGAGGACGAAGTTCGGGGCCAGATCGTGGAAATCCAGGCCATAGTAAAACATGAGCCCCGGGAAAAATGGGTGGAGTGGAAAACCCAGTCCGCGGAGGAAGTGGGGAAGGAATACTACCCTCTCATGGGGCCTTGGGGTGGGGAGAAGCAGCCCCTCCTCGGGAAGCCGGTGCGCGATGTCTTTGGACAAGTATCCGGCCTTCCTTAGCTTTTTGACATGGCCCTCCGTGACGGAGGAGACCATCCACTTGCCTCCCGCTCCGGACATTGCTGGAGAAGGTTGAGGTGGGAAGTGCGGGCTTGGGCGCTGGAGCTCGGGTGCGCAGGAGATGGACAGGCAAAGGAGGAAGAAGGCATAGGTAAAAAGGTGGATCCTTATCCCCTTATATGGGCGGATGCGGTTGTGCGTCCCCACCAGCCTAGTAAAACTCGCTTGCCTCCCAAGCGCCGTGATAAATGGCGCAGTTGGGTTACCCACGTCCGTATTGATGAGAATCCCGTAAAGGGGGTACGCGATCTCTACTTTGACAAGACGTGCCAAGGAAACCGCCTCGCAAAACATGCTGAGGTGGAAAAGTAAAAACGATTCGAGTAAAGGACTTGGCCGTAGTGTGATGACGCACTGCGGAATACGTCAGAGATTTGATTTGTTTTTATATCATTCTCTCTATGGCAATATGTGGAAGCTTATTTTGTAGAGCCAGACACTACTCTTGGTGTTTACAATCTTCTATGAAGGACTTGGAGGAGGAACCCGCCTTGCAATGCCGAAGACAATTTGCGCGCCGGACTCGTCATCATTGAAGCCTGGTTCAGGGGCTACTGAGGGAGTCCTGGATTAGGGGGTGTTCGGGTAGCCGGACTATACCTTCAGCCGGACTCCCGGACTATGAAGATACAAGATTGAAGACTTTGTCCCGTGTCCGGATGGGACTTTCCTTGGCGTGGAAGGCAAGCTTGGCGATGCAGATATTCAAGATCTCCTACCATTGTAACCGACTCTATGTAACCCTAACCCTATCCGGTGTCTATATAAACCGGAGGGTTGTACTCCGTAGGCAATCAACTCCACATACAACAATCATACCATAGGCTAGCTTCTAGGGTTTAGCATCCTTGATCTCGTGGTAGATCTACTCTTGTACTACCCATATCTTATTAATCAAGAAGGACGTAGGGTTTTCCCTCCATCAAGAGGGCCCGAACCTGGGTAAAACATCGTGTTCCCTGCCTCCTGTTATCATCCGGCCTAGACACACAGTTCGGGACCCCCTACCCGAGATCCGCCGGTTTTGACACCGACAGTGAGGAATACTACCCTCTCATGGGGCTTGGGGGTGGGGATGAGCTGCCCCTCATCTGGGATCCGGTGCGCGATGTCGTCGGGTAGGTATCCGGCTCTCCTCAGTTTCTTGATGTCTTCCTCCGTGACGGAGGAGACCATCCACTTGCCTCCCGCTCTGGACATGATTGGAGAAGGTCGAGGTGGGAAGTGCGGACTTGGGCGCTAGAGCTCGAGTGTGCGAAAACGGATGGGTAAGGGAGGAAGAAGGCGTGGATAGAGAGGTGAATCCTTATCCCTTTATATGGGCGGATGAAACTAAGCGTCCCCACTTGCCTGGTAAAACTCGCTTATCCCCCAAGCACCACAATTGATGGCGCGGTTGGGTTACCCACACCCGTATTGATGAGAATCGCGTAATAAGGGGACACGATCTCTGCTTTGACAAGACGTGTCGAAAAACTGACTGACGTTATGTGCGGGGCTGGTTAAAATAAACGGTTCGAATAGTCACCGGGCCATGACGCAACGTCATGCTGCCAAAACAAGCCAGCAAATTAGATCTGCGGAAATATTATTCTCTCTACGGTGGAATGTGGAACTTATTTTGCAGGGTCGGATACTATCCTCGTATTCAAATTCTTTTGTGATGTATTCGGAGAAGGAACCCGCCTTGCAATGCCGAAGACAATACTGCGCGCCGGACTCATTGTCATTGAAGCCTGGTTCAGGGGCTACCGAGGGAGTCCTGGATTAGGGGGTCTCCGGACTATCTCCATTGGCCGGACTATTAGACTATGAAGATACAAGATTGAAGACTTCGTCTCGTGTCCGGATGGGACTCTACTTGGCGTGGAAGGCAAGCTAGGCAATACGGATATGAAAATCTCCTCCTTTGTAACCGACCTTGTGTAACCCTAACCCTCTTCGGTGTCTATATAAACCGAAGGGTTTTAGTCCGTAGGACAACAACCATACCATAGGCTAGCTTCTAGGGTTTAGCCTCTCTGATCTCGTGGTATATCTACTCTTGTACTACCCATATCATCAATATTAATCAAGCAGGACGTAGGGTTTTACCTCCATCAAGAGGGCCCGAACCTGGGTAAAACATCGTGTCCCCTACCTCCTGTTACCATCCGGCCTAGACGCACAGTTCGGGACCCCTACCCGAGATCCGCTGGTTTTGACACCGAAGGTGGTGTTATGTGAACGTCGACTACATGACACTTCACAATTATTTGGGCCTAGAGGAAGGCATTGGGAAGTAATAAGTAGATGATGGGTTGCTAGAGTGACAGAAGCTTAAACCCTAGTTTATGCGTTGCTTCGTAAGGGGCTGATTTGGATCCATATGTTTCATGCTATGGTTAGGTTTACCTTAATACTTTTGTTGTAGTTGCGGATGCTTGCAATAGAGGTTAATCATAAGTGGGATGCTTGTCCAAGTAAGGGCAGTACCCAAGCACCGGTCCACCCACATACCAAATTATCAAAGTACCGAACGCGAATCATATGAACGTGATGAAAACTAGCTTGACGATATTCCCGTGTGTCCTCAGGAGCTCTTTACATCATATAAGAGTTTGTCCAGGCTTGTCCTTTGCTACAAAAAGGATTGGGCCACCTTGCTGCACTTTATTTACTTTTGTTACTTGTTGCTCGTTACAAATTATCCTATCACAAAACTATCTGTTACCACTTACTTCAGTACTTGCAGAGAATACCTTGCTGGAAACCGCTTATCATTTCCTTCTGCTCCTCGTTGGGTTCGACACTCTTACTTATCGAAAGGACTACGATAGATCCCCTATACTTGTGGGTCATCACAGTGCTGCCGCCACTGTCCTCGCGAGGAAGCGGCTCGTCGTAGACCACCACATTGGAAGGGAACGTGTCGAGCGAAGCCGTGTCGGAGTCGACCAACATCGGGTCGGTGGAGCCAATCGACTCCAAGTCAGCAGCAGGCTCACTGGCGACATGGAGCTGGTCGAGGAGGCCCACGAGGCGTCCTTCGGGGTCATTGGTGCCCGCATCAGACGCGGGCTCATCGAAGAGGCAAATCTCACCAACAAGATCGGCGAGGCAGCTCACCGCGCAGGCAATCTCTGCGCCGTGCAATGCGTCAGCGCAGACGCCGTTTAGCGTGCCGGGCTGGCCGCACTAGCCAGGAAGGAACAGGGTTCCCATCCAGAACAGGTCTCCGGGAGACGGTGCACCTCGCCCCACGGTGGGCGCCAAATGTCGGGGGTTGGGTGCGACATATGCCAAAGGATGGCTTATCATGGTGGGAGCGAGTAGAACGTCACCGGTGCGTGGAAGCGGATGAGGTGTAGACACAAACGCCAGCGTACTTTACCCAGGTTCGAGGCTCTCCTAGGAGATAACACCCCTAGTCCTGCTCTGCGGGGTCTCTGCATGATCACTAAGGCGCAAGTGGTACAATGGTGCTCCTTGAGCTATTTGCTAGAGGTGGAAGAAGGCAGGCACGCTCTCTCCTCCTCTAGATATGAGTCTAGTCCAAACAGGTCCGAACCCTTTGCATGGGTGCCTTGGGGGGTTTATATAGGCCTACCCCCAGGGGTACAATGGTAATTCAGCCAGGCGTTGTGCCCGGCTGTCAGTCTCTCTGGTCGTCGGCTTCTCCGCCGACTGCTGGGGGCCGCCGCCTGGTGGGCCCCGCCGGCTGGTTTGGTACGGAGCCGACAGGCCGCCTCCGTCACTCGCGAGTCTTGCCGGCGTCGGATTACAATAGCCGTTTTGCTAATGACGTGTGCTTGGTCAAGGAGGCGTGGCTACAGTCCCGCCGCCTGGCGGGCGATCACTGTAGCCACTCTGCATCTCATCTGGTTAATGGTGCGTAGGCCCCTGAGGAAGGATCGGGCCGGCTGCTGAGAGCCGGCCTCCCTCGGATCCGACTGGTGCATCCTCAGCCGTCTTCTGGGCTCTCGCTGACCGGCAGGGCCCACCATCTTCGGGCCGTATCGACAGGCGGTAGTGGGGACAGTAAATCTCTTGACATGAGTGATGTCAAGGGCAGAGTGGCAACAGTGCCGCGCCGGGCGGAGATCTCCGCTGGTACGAGGCATTGTGCCCACGCCCGACCCTGGATTCGGGGGGGGGGGGGAGGGGGATGGGCTACCCCGCGGCCATACTCTGTCTTGTCTCCTTGATGAGGGCGCAGACTTTGAGGGCACCACGAGCCGACTGATAGGGGCCGGCCTCTCTGGAGGCCGCTCACTAGGAGTCGGCCTATCGTGATGCCGTCTTCTGGAACTCGGCCGCCTTCGGCCAGTCGTCCGCTCAGCCAACCGGCCGCCAGGAGGCGGAGATCTATCTTGACGTCTTGAGGGGCGCAGCCGGCCCTGTTGTCTTGAAAGTTCTAGGGGCTCTGGTTAGGCTACCCATGGCCCATTACTCTGACAAATATAGACTACGTAAGGAGCAAAATGAGTGAATCTAGATTCTAATCTAAACTATATCTATAATTCTATATACATCCGTATGTAGTTCATATTCAAATCTCAAAAAAATATTACATGTACTTAGGAACATAGGTAGTTGTATTTTATATCATTTTTGCAATCTCAGTTTAGCTTCTAACATTTACTGGTTGCTTGTAGGTACATATATGAGCGGTACCGATCCACGCTTCGATCCCTTTTGTGTATGGGGCAATGAAATATGCATGAACAAGCCTCAATTGAGGAAATTAAGGAGATTTGTTAGGCGAAAGAAATGGGTGATTGGAATTAAGCTCTTTATTTACACTTTGTCAAAGACAACAGTGAACTTTAGGATGGTAATTAATGTGTTTCCTTTTCCCCTGCCCACAACAAGTTACTCTATTAGACCTCAATATCTGATATTTTTCTCTTTTCAGTGGTTTCCGAAGCTATTTACTTATGATTACCTTGCAAACTACATGACCGGAGTGGAGGCAACTAAGGTTAAAGTATATAATTCATGCTACCATGATAATGATCTATAAGTCTTCCTGAAGGCGGTGAAGGATGGGCGGGCGATTGTCACAAGGGGTTGGACAAAAGTGGTTCATGCCTATGGCATGCAAGAAGGCACATTATGGGCATTCCGCTTCTTCAACACTGTCGGCAGTCAAAATGATTTACACTTGTCTCTTCACCTTTACCGCCTTTAAATACTGTGGTTCATCATAGTTAATTGCTACCTAATCCTGTAATTACTGAACATATTGTACTGGCAACTCAATGACTTCTTCAAATTATATGAAATATGAGTTGGGAGTTTCAAAGAATTAAATTCAAAGTTCTTTTGAATTTATTTTCAATTTGGAGTTATTTGAGTTTTACTCAAATTATTTTTCTCCAAAAATAAACTATATGGAAATTAGGGTAACATGATTCCCTACATTAGAAAATTGGAGAAAAATTAATTTGAAATCATTTTGGTATTTTAAAAATGATTTTTGTTGGATATTAATAGACCAGTAGTACTCTTTGAATTATTAGAATTTGTGTGTATTTTACTTAATGCTAGGAAAATGTTCACAGTGTAGAAAATCTTTTTCTGAAAAATTTGATATATTATATGCCTATATAATATTTTAGTTATTTTTGTTTTTATTATTTTTGTTCTTTGAAAAAAAATGTTTATAAAAAAAACCCCTCCTCGCCGATTGGGCCGGCCCAGCTCCCAAGCCAGGCCACGGCCCAGCCCAGCCGCACCGCCTCCCTCCTCCCGAGCGGGAGACCCGCTCGGGCACGCGCCGCCGCTGTCCCATGGCCGGACTCCGCGCCGCCCTTGCCCCTTCCCCACGTCTCGCCTCTCCCCTCCTCCTATAAGGCCGCCGCCCGGACACCCCGTCTCTCCTCTTGCCACGCCTCGCCTCGCATCCCGCGCATCGCTGCTGCCGGTGAAGATCCGCCGTGACCGCCGCTGCTGCTGTCCCGCGCCTCCACCCCGCGCGCCGCACTCCGCCCCTCCGCCGCAGCCGCACCTTGCCTAGCCCCTCGCCGCCCCGCATAGCTGCTGCCTCCGCCGCCCTGCGCCGCTGCCGCCGCCGCGCCGGAGCGCGCTGCCCTCGCCGGAGCCGCGCTGACTCGCTGGACTCGATCCGCCGCCGAAAACCGCCGGTTTTCAACGAAAACCCAACCGGTATAAACCGCGAACCTCTCTGGTTTTTTTATTCGTTTTCGGTTTTATTCAGAAAACCTAGATCTGTTTTTTTAGGTTTAGTTATATAGCGAACGCTCGCTAGTTTAGGGTTTGTAGCGAACGGTTTTCGTTCGTTAGCGTTCGGTAACGAACGTCCGCTATTTAGTCTTTTTATTTTTATTTTTAGTTTTCTGCCAGGGACCCGTTTGTGAATATTTTATTTACAGATTGGCCCCTGTTCTTCAAACGATCACAACTTTTTACTCGTTAGTCCAAATCCAATGAAACCAATGCCCACTTCTTCGTTATGATATCCTCTATCCAGTAATCCAACTCAAACATGTTTTTGAAAAGTTTAAAATTTGAATTAGATCATATTTGAATTCAAACTTCTTTTGATCATATCTTTTTATCCGTAACTCCGTTTGAGTTGATTCTTTTTGCAAATCGAAGCTCTTGACCTAAACTTTCTGATAAGGCCAAATTCACATAATTTTGGTACTGGTAGAAATTGTTTTATGTTGCAAGAGTTATTTGCTTGGTTTTGAAGTTTTCTGAATCGTCTTCTTCGTTCTTTCTGATCTTTTGAGTGATTGCTTATGTGTGGTTACTATTGCTTGCTTACCATAGATTGACCGGAGTGTGACGAGTAGAGCTATCAAGAGTTTTGAGTGCGAATCATCTTCATCAACATTGCAGGCAAGTTCACACTTTGATCATATCCCCTTCCATACCCAGTTTTTATGCATTAGCTTCACCCTCAAACTTTGCATGAGTAGGATTGATAACATGTGGGTATTGGGAAGTAGTTGATGAGGTAGGAACCTATTGCCCTGCATTCAAACCTTGGGAGTTACTTTTACGTTATGCTTACATGGCCATGCTATGCTCGTAGACGTGGATTGGGTTTTGAGAGTATCCATGACAGATGTGAGATTGTTAATTTAATGGTTTACTTAAGGTGGCAACTTAAACACACATCTGGGTGGATTGAGGCACCTGGTTATTCTAGGATTGCCTGTCTAGCCACCTGGGTAATCCAGGACTTGCCTGTTTTCTTTTGGACCGCCACCCAGGCTCAAAGGGATCATGAGATTTTTCAAACTAGAAACTTCCGTGTGCAGCCACAAGCCATTATGGGCTCTGGCATAGTTGATTAAGTCGTGCGAACTCTTACAGGGTAGACTAGCAGATTTAGGGGAAAGTAGGTGTACCGGTCTATCCATCGTAAGGTGCTAGCGCTTCTGAAAGACTGTGTCTCGATCATCCATTTCTCAAACACCATGTAGTGCGAGAAATCCAATGGAGGCGATCGAGTCTTGTGGGGAAAAGTGCGCAAACCTCTGCAGAGTGTATAAACTAATCATGATTAGCCGTGTCCCCGGTTATGGACATCTTGAGTATCTAGTTCTTGGATTATCCTGCTGATCTCATCACGTTACTTTAAATGAATATTGTTGGGTTTAATGATGTTACTTAATTGGGATTGAGAATGCTGTCAACCATTCTCAATGTTCAACAACCACCATGATAGTTGAATAAAATTTATTCCTTTGCAGTAGGGAAAAATTGGCTTTATGCAAAAACCTTATAACCATAGAGCTTTTCCACCAGCCAAATATGCATGTAGTGATAGCCTATATTCGTCATTCTCTATGGTGTGAATTTGCCAGTACATTCAATGTACTGACCCTCTATGGCTGCAACGTCTCATGTTGCAGGATTATCTTACAACGAGTAAGTGATACGTTAGGGTTACGATTTATACACTCAACTTTGCCGTTGGTGTTGATGGGAATCCACAACCTTGTTACTTTCGCTATTTTGGATTTGAGGTAATAGTATTTACGTTACTTTTACATGTGATTTACCTCTGTTATAAATCCTCGAGTACTGTGTGTGTCAGCATACCGATCCAGAGATGACACTTAAGCACAGAGACTTGACCCATTCGGGTCGGGTCGCTACAAGATGGTATCAGAGCACATGTTGACTGTAGGACGTGACCCTAGAAACTGGCAAGCTCATAGCAAATATTTTTCTCTACAACTTTTCCTTTCAAAAAGATCTTTTACCTCTCTTCTCTTCTGAGCTTACTCAAATATTCCCTTTAGTGAGACCATACCCCTTTCCCCTATTGACCACACGAAGATTCGACTGATGAGACCACTCCAAGAAGTACAAGATATCGGACAACTAAGGCCACTTCGGAATGAAGAGTATTTTCCGTGCATCCGAAAAATGGAAACTACAACGGTTGAAGGCCGAAGACGAGGAGAATTTGAAGGCTCTGAAGAATTCCCAGATTTGTATGACCTAGGAAGGCTACCCTTATGGAACTTGGCAGACTATGGAAGCTGTCAATACCCGAGATCAAGGTGTATCGGAGAAAGACCGGAACATGGAGCATGAGAACTCAAAGTTTTGTCAAGAAAACCCTAAGGCAGGAGATATCAATTATGAAAGATAGCTCATGGCAATGACAAGGGCAGAAACACGGCTACCCCTGATGATATCGCCCGTTGATGCTATTGTCACCATGCTGAGTTAAGGATGCATTTCTTCAGAATGGATTTGATGGAAGAAGGCTGATGGAGCACCTATTAGTAAGATGAAGTTTTAACCTTAGCCGGTGTATCACCAGGATCTGGAGTAGTACATCAAGAAGTTTAAGGTGGAGCTCCATGAAGCCGTATTAGACAAGGAAGCATTTCGTGAAGAACTCAGGAACCAAAAGTTGAAAGTAGCCAAGCTGGAGGAGGAAAACCTCGAGAAACCGGAGATTCGTCAGGAACTAGACCATGGTTCATGCCAAGGATGTTGAAACCTAGAAGTTTGAAATACAACTCCGAAATATTAAAGGATGTCACGAGAGACTTCGCGTCAACAGAGTTGATCTGGCAAAAGAACTTGAGAAAGACAAGCATGATTGGAAGAAGCCATTGGAGGCATGAACAAGGCTTGAAGAGTTTGGAGACGTTGAAGATTTATTGACCTTAGAAGACCAAACCCCTGTTATATACCTACGTTAGATGCGACGTTTGTGAGCTGTCATTTGTTTGATGTTTTTCCCGATGGCCACAAATAAAATCTGTCTTTTCAAAACTTTTGTTTGTATTGTGTGTATCCCTCTCTATCTCTCTTATCTCACCCCAAACCCATGGACCCAATAGAGGATGAATGGAGATGAACTCATGTTTTCTTGGACCGATAAGTCAATTGGAGACGGACCGATGGATTCAGAACATGGAGGATCACATGGAGAATAACCCTGTAGTTGGAAATAATATGACCCAGCATGCTCTTCAGTGCTTTGAAAGAGGTGCTGCTACTTGGTGGAGAATGTACCAAACCATCAATGGATGGCAAGGAGTAACCACTTGGAAAGAATTTAAGTTGACTTTGCTAAAGTCTCAGTTTGTGTCCCAGAAATTGAAGCCTTATGGAAAGGATATGAAAAAAACTTGTGCATGCAAGCTTTGTGGAGAAATAGGACACAACCATAAAGAACACAAGGATGAATGCCCTAATTGTGAAGGAAGTCACCCAGCTGAAGAATGCCCAACTAGGCAGATCACTTGTTTCTTGTGTGAAGGGACTACCCACTACCCTGCTCAGTGTCACATTTACCCCATGGTACAAAGAACCATCCAGCAGAAGAAAGAAGCAACGAGAGGAGCCCTTATGGAAAGTTTAGAAGAACCTGTGATGAAGGAAGATTTGGAGGACACACCCAAAGAAGAGCCAATTAAACCCTGCACCAAGTCATGCTATTCATGTGGAGAAGAAGGACACATCTCCCAGAATTGTTTGAATGGGGATTTAGTAAAATTCCCGACAGAGGAAGTAGAGTATGACCCACTGGAAATAGAAGCTCTGATGGGAATGGAAAAGTCAAGAAAGAGAAGTAGATTGGATTCCAGGAAGGGTCTGAGTCATGTCACTTGTTATAAGTGCAAGGAGTCAGGGCACTACCTCAGCAATTGCCCAAAAAGGAAGCCAAGGACCCAAGTAGGCTACGTAATTACAAGGAAACCTCGAAACTTGTCAGAAGTAATGTGTTTTAGTTGTAAAGGAGCAGGACACTTTGCTAGAGAATGCCCCAAGGAGAAGGAAACTTGTGCTAGATAGTTGAGTTTGCAACAAAAGAAATGGAGTAGTAGAAGTGAGAACATTTTTCTTTTATATTGAGGTGTTGAGTTGAGACATGTAATGGAGAAGCGAGAGATTGTAAACATTTGAGAATGAATAAAGTAGCATCGTTGGTACTGATATGGATTTTATGAGTTGATACTCTATGAAGAAGGATTTTGACCATTTTTGAGGATAAAAGAAATATGGTCTATGGAAGATTTGTGCATTTTAAGGGTGGTAGTACCCTGTAATGGATTTCGGACAAAATGAATACGAGTTTTGTCTCGATATGTGTGATGCCCCAAGAGTATGTGGGATGAAGTTGGAGACCGACAGTTGTTTGGACCAAAGGTGATCAAAGGAGTCGGAAGAGAATGTTAAGTTGATTCGAGATAGACTGAAAGTAGCTCAGTCCAGGTAGAAGAGTTATGCAGACTTAAAAACTCAAGGAGGTAGTCTATGAAATTGGAGACAGAGCATGTCTTCATGTGTTCCCTCTGCGAGGAGTTAAACGAATTGGAGTTAAGGTAAAGTTAGCCCCGAGATTTGTAGGACCATACTGAGTTTTGGAGCGTATGAGAGAAGTGGCCTACAAGTTGGAGTTACCCGAAGGACTGTCAGGAGTTCAGGATGTGTTTCACGGTTCCCAATTGAAGAAGTGTCATGCAGAGATGGCCAATATTAGAGATGGCCAATATTCCCGTGTAAGGACGCTTGACCGCGGAAAGGATAATGATGTTCCACGAAGTGGAATATGGACTTCATAAGTATAAGTTTTTATCTCGGTATGAGGGATATCCCACGGGGATGAAGAGATAAATTACTATTGGATATAAAGGAGGTATGATGCCGGAAATATGGATCAATGGAAACTCCATGAGGAGTCTGAGTAATCATGTCCTAGTTTGATGCCAATAGAAGGAAGGAAGACAGTACAATTGGAATGATTTAAGTATGCTAGGAAGCTGGAAGCTGGATGTTGGAATAATGACTAGTTGCCCCGAGGATGAGTTCAAGGATTTCAAGTGATGAGATGTGCCATAACTCACAGTCCCAGGACCTGCCAAGAAGCAAGCACAGTCTTGCTGAAGGAAAAAAAACCCTGAAAGAAGTTACGATTTTATCGACAGACGATTTTATAGGAGTTTACGCAAACCTGAGAGTGGTGAAGGAACGATAGATGATTGTTTGGCTTGCAGAATCCATGGATTTATCCGAACCCAGTTCGTCGACAAGAGAAATTCTGCAATGCTTGCGAGGATGACCGAGTGTTAGAATGCGAGATTCGCTAAACTGTATACATGGTAATGATTTGGGTGCGGGATGGATTGATCACCATACCGACTTACTCTTATTATTCGCCTTGCTATATGGGATGGTAAATCTGAGTGACTTGCCTATAGTAGAGAGACGACGATATTAAACCTTGTTAAACCTTAGAATGGTATAAGAATTTTTCCCTTGTACACGGCAGCTTTTTGCCAACCGTAGGTTATACGGTGAGGATCAACCCAGACCCATTTCCTGCAGGAGAAACCATAAATTGTTGACCACCATGAGATATCGATAGTTGTTTAGTTTTGGCGCCAGACCCGTCAGCTAAGAAGACCCAATCTCGGAAGAACCTTACCAAGATGAAAGGATAGAAAAATTATGGTAAGGTTATGCCACTACAGGAAGAGCCCGGATAAGGAATTATCCTGAAGATATAAAAAGACCGACACTGTCAAGAATAAGGATGGAGTATATGAGTTTTGATAGAACCGTAACCATGCTTCTAAGGGTGGTAGCACCCCAGACCCTCTGTGATGATCGATGGATTTTGAGAAGACCCCAAACCATAACCTTTTTTTTCTAGCCTCTCCGAATCTCGAGGACGAGATTCCTTTTTAAGGGTGGTAGGTTTGTAACATCCCAAAATTCTAAATTTTGGAATGTTATAATAAATAGATAGATTTGATTGATTGTTTGATTGATTGTCTGAAAGTGAGTGAATTCAAAACTTTTGAAAGTTAAATGAGAGGGAATAAAAGGACTTCCCAAACTTTCATATTTGCTTTTATGATCTCCATGAATTCAAATTCTTTTCAACACAAAACCCTAGAGAGAAGATGACATGACTTCTTCCATTTAAAATGAAAAGGGTGTTTGAAAAAAATTTGAATTCCATTGGGAAATATTCTCCACTTCAGAAACTTTATGCAACTCAATGATTTTCACGAGAGAAGATAAAATGACTTCTTCAAATTATGAAATATGAGTTGGGAGTTTCAAAGGATCAATTTCAAGTCCTTTTGGAATTAATTTTCAATTTGGATTTATTTGAGTTTTATTCAAATTATTTTTCTCCAAAAATAAAATATATGGAAATTAGGGTAACATGATTCCCTACATTAGAAAATTGGAGAAAAATTAATTTGAAATTATTTTGGTATTTTTAAAATGATTTTTGTTGGATTTTAGTAGACCAGTAGAACTCTTTGAATTATTAGAATTTGTGTGTATTTTATTTAATGCTAGAAAAATGTTCATGTCGTAGAAAATCTTTTTCTGAAAATTTTGATATATAATATGCCTATATAAAGTTTTATTTTATTTTCGTTTTTCAGTTTATCGCATTCTGTAAAAAAAAACTGCGCGGCCGGCCGAAAAAAAAAGAAAAAGAAACTGCACTTCGCGGCCGGCCGAAGGCCTTTAGGCCCATCGCCTCTTTTCTTCTCTGTTTCGTATATTTTCGTCTACGTTTAGTCCCACATTGCCTAGCCGTTGACCCCTAAGCCTCTTTTCCACCAATAAATGTAGACCCATAGAGCCTCCAAAAATCATCCAATTCGGGTTAAATCAATATTTTGGTTTGACTAGATTTATTTAAGAAAAATATATTTTTTCTCTCCGGCGCGACTTCTGGAAGTTGTCTCCACTCTCCAAAGTTGTCTTTTCTCTGCCTTATAAAGGTATCTTTCTTTATTTTTTTTCTTCTTATCCTTCCGTAGTTTATTATTTTTAGACTAATACGATAGAATAATTAGATTATCAATTAGTCTACGTATTTATACATTAGACCCTAGCCGTAATTATTTTTTTCTTCCGTAAAACAGCTTGGCCCTGATTTTTCAAATAGCCATAACTTTTTACTCTTTTGCCCAAATTCAACGAAACCAACGCCCACTTCTTCGTTATGATGTCCTCTATCCAGTAATCCAACCCAAAAATGTTTTTGAAAATTTTAAAATTTGAATTAGATCAGATTTGAATTCAAACTTCTTTTGATCATATCTTTTTATCCGTAACTCCGTTTGAGTTGATTCTTTTTGCAAATCGAAGCTCTTGACCTAAACATTCTAATAAGGCCAAATTCACATAATTTTGGTACTGTTAGAAATTGTTTTATGTTGCAAGAGTTATTTTCTTGGTTTTGATGTTTCCGAATCGTCTTCTCCGTTCTTTCTGATCTTTTGAGTGATTACTTATGTGTGGTTACTATTGCTTGCTTACGATAGATTGACCGGAGTGTGACGAGTAGATCTATCAAGAGTTTCGAGTGCGAATCATCTTCATCAACATTGCAGGCAAGTTCACACTTTGATCATATCCCCTTCCATACCCAGTTTTTTTTGCATTAGATCAATCTTCACACATTGCATGATTAGGATCTAATTAAACTGTGGGATGGGAAGTAGACGAGGTAGTACCTATTTCCTGTTTATTATCAAACCTTTGGGAGTTACTTCTACGTTTGCTTATTATGGCATGCTATGCTAGTAGACGTGGATTGGGTTTTGAGAGTATCCATGACAGATGTGAGATTGTTAATTAATGGTTTACTTAAGGTGGCAACTAACACACATCTGGGTGGATTGAGGCACCTGGTTATTCTAGGATTGCCTGTCTAGCCACCTGGGTAATCCAGGACTTGCCTGTTTTCTTTTGGACCGCCACCCAGGCTCAAAGGGATCATGAGATTTTTCAAACTAGAAACTTCCGTGTGCAGCCACAAGCCATTATGGGCTCTGGCATAGTTGATTAAGTCGTGCGAACTCTTACAGGGTAGACTAGCAGATGTAGGGGAAAGTAGGTGTACCGGTCTATCCAACGTAAGGTGCTAGCGCTTCTGAAAGACTGTGTCTCGGTCATCCGTTTCTCAAACACCATGTAGTGCGAGAAATCCAACGGAGGTGATCGAGTCTTGTGGGGAAAAGTGCGCAAACCTCTGCAGAGTGTATAAACTAATCATGATTAGCCGTGTCCCCGGTTATGGACATCTTGAGTATCTAGTTCTTGAATTATCCTGTTGATCTCATCACGTTACTTTAAATGAATATTGTTGGGTTTAATGATGACGCTTAATTGGGATTGAGAATGCTGTCAACCATTCTCAATGTTCAACAACCACCATGATAGTTAATTAAAATGTATTCCTTTGCAGTAGGGAAAAATTGGCTTTTCGCAAAAACCTTATAACCATAGAGCTTTTCCACCAGCCAAATATGCATGTAGTGATAGCCTTTATTCATCATTCTCTATGGTGTGAATTTGCCAGTACATTCAATGTACTAACCCTCTGTGGCTGCAACGTCTCATGTTGCAGGATTATCTTACGACGAGTAAGTGATACGTTAGGGTAACGATTTCTACACTCAACTTTGCCGTTGGTGTTGATGGGAAACCACAACCTTGTTGCTTCCGCTATTTTGGATTTGAGGTAATAGTATTTACGTTACTTTTACATGTGATTTACCTCTGTTATAAATCCTCGAGTACTGTGTGTCAGCATACCGATCCAGGGATGACACTTAAGCACAGAGACTTGACCCATTCGGGTCGGGTCGCTACAATATTTGTTTTGCTTCGAGTGTCAATTTATTTTGTTAGGATTTGCTTGCTGTTATTTAGAATAATGTTTTGCATCTTTTATTTCAATAAAAGTGGCATTGGTAGCCTTTACTATGCCTATGTTACAAGTATACATGTTGCTGCTTGAAAACAGAAAGTTTACTGCTGTTGCAATAATTCCCTACAAAATTCAGAATGTGATAAAATGTTGAAATCTTTTGCATATTAAGATCTGATAAATTTACTACAGTGTAAATTTTCTTTAATAATTTTTGGATCTAGGGAAGTATGGATGTTGCAGCATTCTTTACAGACTATCCTGTTTAGGCAGATTGCTGTTATGTTTGCATTGTTTGCATATGTTTGTTTCTTTAATGATTCTATTTTAGGATAGGACTATTAAATATGCAGAGGCATTTAGTATTCAATGTTTAAGAATAATTTTAGTGATTTGCTACAGTAGAGTATGATAAGGTTTTTGCAATGGTTTATACTAACTTATCTCACGAGTCCTTGTTGAGTTTTGTGTGATGAAGCTTTTGAGATTTAGGGAGACCGTGATATGAGAGGAATTAAGGAGACACAAAAGCTCAAGCTTTGGGATGCCCAAGGCACCCCAAGATAATATTTCAAGAAGTCTCAAGCGTCTAAGCTTGGGGATGCCCCGGTTGGCATCCCACCTTTCTTCTTCAACAACTATCGGTTAGTTTCGGTTGATCCTAAGTTCTTGCTTCTTCACATGATGTTTGCTATTCTTAGATGTAATTTTATTTTGTTTTGCTTGCTGTTTGAATAGAATACCAAGGTATGAAATTATTAAATGTTAGAGAGTCTTCACATTGTTGCATAATTATTCGACTACTCATTGATCTTCACTTAAATCTTTCGGAGTAGTTTGTCATTTGCTCTAGTGCTTCACTTATATCTTTTAGAGCATGGTGGTAGTTTTATTTTGAATAAATAGATGAACTCTCATGCTTCACTTATATTATTTTGAGAGTCTTAAATAGCATGGTAATTTGCTTAAAATCCTAATATGCTAGGTATTCAAGAATAATAAAATTCTCTTATGAGTGTGTTGAATACTATGAGAAGTTTGATACTTGATAATTGTTTTGAGATATGGAGATGGTGATATTAGAGTCATGCTAGTTGAGTGGTTATGAATTTGAGAAATACTTGTGTTGAAGTTTGTGATTCCCGTAGCATGCACGTATGGTGAACCGTTATGTGATGAAGTCGGAGCATGATTTATTTATTGATTGTCTTCCTTATGAGTGGTGGTCAGGGACGAGCGATGGTCTTTTCCTACCAATCTATCACCTTAGGAGCATGCGCGTAATACTTTGCTTTGATAACTTGTAGATTTTTGCAATAAGTATATGTAACGCCCCGAGACCGATGTGCCAGGTGTCCTCCAGTTATTCGCTGTCATTGCCATGTCATTCGCTTGCGTGTTGCATCCTGTCATGTCATCATGTGCATTGAATCATCATGTTTTAAGACTTGCATCCGTCCGGATTCCCTTAGTTTCTCTCCGTTGTCCGTTCCGAGCCCAGACACACTTGCACACGCCCGCGACATGTCCGAAATAGTATTTTATAAGTGGCCAGAAAATGTTCTCGGAATGGGTTGAAAGTTGGCGTGCGGTCTTATTATAGTGTAGATAGACCGCCTGTCAAGTTTCATCGCATTCGGAGTTCGTTTGATAGCCCAACCGTTAAACTATAGCGGCATTATAGCCGGACAAATGTCGGACGTTTTCGGTCTCCGGAAACAGACGCCGGGCCTCCCTCTCTTCTCTTCTCTCAGCTCGAGACCGTCTACACAGCTCACTACCTACCGCCAGGTCCAACCTGACCTCTCTCGTCAGCCCGCGGCCCTCCTCGCGCGCGCGTCCGAAAATTGTCCCGAACCCGACCCGGACTGTCGCCACCGTTGTGTCCGGATCATCCCCAAACATCTACAAAGCGTCTCCGTTTTCTTATATGGGCTCCCTAGCCTATTTATTCTTGACCGCCCGATTACGATCGGAGGGTCCTTCTAGCCCCTAATCAGCCACCTACTGTATATATAATGTACAACCCAAAAAACTAGGAGAGATGTCCCATCTTTTCCTCCTTTCCACCTCCACTCTCTCGCTTTCCCCTCGGGATCTCCCCCTCAATCCAAAATCCCCAATCAGAAACTCCCCTCGTTCCCCAGCTACCACAGCCAGATGCCCGATCCAAAAATCCAGCCAGATCGATCCATCCGCAGCTTCCCTGCCTCCTGTGTCCTCCCGTCCCCGAGCACGCAACCGCCGGAGAGCTCCGGTGAGCAACAGCCCAGCCTTCTCGATCTAAAATAGGAGAGGAGCTCCCGATCGAGCCCCTCGTCGTTGGCCGGCCTCGCGGGAGACCACCTCTGCCAGGCCCCATCGCCCTCCTCCTCTCCTTTTCATGTCTCCCTTTTCTCTCGTTCTCTCATGATCTCTCTCTCTCATATTCACAGGAGCTCCACCTGACTCCGTGGCCGACGGCCTCCTCAAGCCCTGCGCCACCACGCACCTCCCTGGACTGAATCTGGTCGGCCTGCGCCTTCTCCATCCATTCCAGTCGCCCCCATCTTCCTGGAGCCCTCGCCGCGTCTGCACGAGTTCTGTTGTCACCAAGTTCCCCGTCGCTGCTCCATCCCCGTCCAAGCCCCTGTTGCCACTGCTGCTTCCCTGCCCAAGGGTCCTCGGTCAGCCTCCTCAGGCCACCTCCCCGTCACGCTGCTCTTCGTCGGAGTCCCAGGCCGCGGCATCCGCTACGAGTCCAGTCGCCTCCTCTGCATCGAACCGGGCTGCCCCAACGCCCGCTGCCACCTCCAGCAAGGCCGGCCCAGCACCAGCTCTCTTCAGCCGCGCAAGGCCCAGCGCACCAGCACCCCTCTGCGGCCTGCCTTGGCCTCTCTAGCGATTGGGCCGAAGCCCAAGGGGTGAGCTGCCCCCCCAGCGGCTCCTTAGTTTTTTTCTGTTGGCCCAATCTGCTCCAGATTCGGCCCATGTATTTTTTTCCATGCGCTGTGAATTTTGCCTTTTTTTCCTGTGAACGCCAATTTACAGAAAACACCCTTGAACTTCATGCATATTTTAACTCACAAACTAAGCATCACATGTAAAAACTTAATATATGAAAAATGCTTAGAATCTTGTCTAGTTTAATAATATCCAACTTTCAATCATGTTTGACATGTTTAAAATGCTGTTTGTTTAAATTTGCTTAAATAACTTGTTAAAATGATTTAATTCATAACTAAATAACCGTAACTCAGTTTTTAACAAACTTTATATGTAAATGGGGTAGAATTTGCAGACCAGATGCCAAATGACGAAGACCCTATGCCTCTCGATGGAAACCCTCACCCTTTGCCTGGCAATCTGGTGCCTGATAATTTGATGTTTGCCTTACCTCCATACCCAATGCTGGGTTGGAATGATGCACCTCTCGCTCCGCCGCCTCCACTGGTCAATAACGAAGCGCCTGCACCTGGTTGGGGCAATGCCCTGTGGGGAGATGAAGCTGACAATGGACAGGGACTGCCACCTGCTGCTCCCGAACAGGATCAAGTTTCAATAGTAATTGATCAGCCAGAAGGGTCTGTTTCTGTAGAGCAGCAAGAACAAGAAGGTGAAATCCAGCAACAACATGATTCGCCTCTTCACCCTGTCCTTGAGGAGAATCAGCTTGCCATTGTGCCCTACCATCCCCCTATGATTCAGCAGCATCAGATTTTTATTGGCATGGCACGTATTGTGGCAGGACCTCCTCTTCCCCCGGAGATGATTTGGCAAAGGTCTTTCCAAAACCTTATGTTTGATTTCTCTGTCAAGGAAGTGCCAAGATCTATCTTCCCCAAGCCGTTGGGCACAATCATCTACTCCAAGAGGTCGTGGTCCATTGCCCTTGATGAATCAAGGATGATTAGTTGTTTGACTATTTCACTGCCTCTTGTTCCTGCTGTCAGAAAACCTGTCATGCAGAAGCGCCCTGTGGCCAAAGCTTTATTTGAGGCGGTGCCTGCCGTTTCGGAGTCTGTTTCTGAAGAAATTGAGTCTGCTAGTTCTGCTCTTCCAGTATCAGTTCAATCAACACCTTTGTTCTCTGTGGAGCAATCCTCTGCTCGTAAGCGGCGAGACAAGAAGAAGACTCCTGTTGTTGATACGTCACTAAGGCGTTGCACTCGGAGCGCGGCAAAGTTAGATGGGTACAAAAACGTGGTCTTTGAGCAACTTTCTCTGCAGCCATCTAAAAAGCGCCCCCGTGCAAAGCCCATGGAGGACAAGGCCCAGCCCACTTCTACGGATGATACTGAAGACGCTCGGCCCACTGCACCACCTCACACCCCGCTTCATGTTCTCCAAGCTGTGGGGGCGCAGTTGGAGGTTGATCCTGCGCTCCTAACGGTGGACAAGCTTATGGCTAATCCACAGGAGAACTCATATGCATCTTCCAATTAGTTTTTATGTTACTTTATATGCCAAGTCTGATGGTGCTGGCTGTGTCTGTTTTTATTACTGTTGAACTAAGTCCGGGCTGGGAGGTGGCACTCTGGGGTACTGAATTTAGCTTTATTTGGAGGGTGTGGCATTATGTGCCACACTTTTATTACTTCTATACGCAATGGTTATCCATGAATCGTGTCACAACGCGTAGTTGGAAAGTTTTATGCTGGAATGTTCGTGGTCTGAATTCAGATGCTAGGCAGCGCACTGTCAGGGAGAAAGTGATAGAGAGTCAGTGCTCAGTGCTTTGTTTGCAGGAAACTAAGTTATCCTCTTGCTCGCGCTCTATCATGAAAAGCATTTGTCCTCAAGGGTTTGATCAATTTGTTGAGTCTCCCTCTAGCGGAGCATCTGGGGGCCTCTTAACAGCGTGGCGATCTGATATGTTCCGTGGCACCCTTCTCACAGTTAAACCATACGCTATTGTTATGCATTTTACCTCGGTCCATAATAATGAACAATGGTTTCTGGTTAATGTGTATGGTCCATGCCAGGGTGAGTTGCGAGATGAGTTTGTCTCCTGGATTTAAAATTTGGACATTGATCCGAATGAGATGTGGATGTTAATGGGGGACTTCAACTTCATCCGTTCCATTGATAATAGAAATCTCCCCGGGGGTGATATTAATGATATGTTCATTTTCAATGAAATAATTGGCCATTTGGGATTGTTAGAACTTCCTCTAAAAGGACGTAAATTCACATGGTCTAACATGCAAGACAGGCCACTCCTGGAACAGTTGGACTGGGTTTTTACTTCTGCAAGTTGGATTAACATATATCCCATGACTCAACTGACCCCTTTGGCAAAGACTGCGTCTGATCATGTTCCTTGTCTGGTGGCCATCAGTACAGCAATTCCCAAAGCACATATCTTCGGGTTTGAAAACTTCTGGATTCATCAGGCAGGCTTTATGGAATGTGTGCAGGAGGTGTGGGCTCGCCCCAGTCGTAAGACCCATATTTCGGCAATAATTGTGGACAAACTGAAAGCTTTGAGGTTTGCTCTCAAGAAATGGCAGAAAGGTTTATCACACATCAAAAGGTTGATTGAGAAGTGTAACTGGTAATTCTTTGGTTGGACAATCTTGAAGATAGGAGATCTTTATCCAGGCCTGAGTTTAATTTCAGGAAAATAATTAAAATGCACCATGAACACCTGCTTCACATGCAATACTTGTACTGGAGGAAAAGATGTACAATTAGGTATATCAAAGTGGGAGAGGAAAACTCCAAATTCTTTCAGGCCATGGCAACTGAAAGATTTAGAAAAAACTCTGTGGCAAGCTTGTTGCTGTCAGATGGAACAGTAACATCTAACCATGAGGAAATGGCCAGAGAATTCCTGACAACCTTCAAAAGCAGAATGGGGACAGTTAAGTCAATTTCTTTGGATGCAACCATATTGTCTCTAATACCCAGGGTCCAGGGTTTGGAGGTGCTCACAAAACCTTTTGAATTAAAAGAAATTGAGCAGGTTATCAAGGACTTGCCTATTGATAAGGCCCCTAGACCTGATGGCTTTAACGGGCTCTTTTTAAAAAAGTGTTGGCATATAATTTCTGCTGATTTTATATAGCTGGTTACGGAGTTTCATGCTGGAACAGTGCAATTAGAAAATTTGAATGATGCATTCATTACCCTGGTCCCAAAGAAGCAGACACCTGAGGGTGTGGGAGATTTTCGACCAATCTCTCTAACCTCTGTTGGCCTAAAGTTTCTTACAAAGCTTGCTGCTAACAGATTCCAACTAGAGATCACCAAATGTGCGCATAAAAACCAATATGGTTTCATCAAATCAAGAACAATCCAGGATTGTCTTGCTTGGACATTTGAGTATATCCATCAGTGCAATCAGTCTAAAAGGCCCATCCTTTTGCTTAAGTTGGACTTTGAAAAGGCTTTTGACTCTATGCAGCATGAGGCAATCATAAAGATCTTAATTGCAAAAGGTTTTGATGAAAGGTGGATTGTTTGGATTAAGCAGTTGCTTTCTTCTAGCACTTCTTCTGTACTACTGAATGGAGTCCCTGGTAATCATTTCAAATGCAAATGTGGAGTCAAGCAAGGGGACCCAATTTCTCCCTTACTATTTGTTATTGTGGCTGATCTTTTATAGACTTAGTGAACAATCTTCTCCAACAAGGTTTAATAAGCAGGCCCCTGCTTACCCATGATCCAGATTTCCCAGTGGTCCAATATGCATATGACACACTGCTATTCCTAAATGCTGTTCTAAGTCAACTGAGGGCTCTGAAATTAGTTTTGCATTCCTTCTCACAGGCAACTGGACTGCAGATCAATTTCCATAAATCCTCCATGTATCCTATCAATGTAGATGAGCAGGATGCTTCTGACCTGGCTGCCTTTTTTGATTGTGAATTAGGCACTATGCCTTTTACATATCTGGGGCTGCCAGTGGGGACCACCAGGCCTAAAATAGTTGACCTCCTTCCTCTTGTGGATTGTATGGAGAGAAGATTGACAGCAAGTTCATGGTTCTTGCCACAAGGGAGCAGACTGCAATTAGTCAATTCTGCGATCTCTTCCTTGCCTATCTTTTTCCTTTGTAGCTTGTCCATTCCTCAGGGTATTTTAAAACAATTGGAAAGAATCCAAAGCAGTGTTTATGGAGGAAATATGGTCAGGAAAAGGGTCACTCACTAGCGGCTTGGCAACTTGTTTGTAGACCTAAGTCAAAGGGGGGGCTTGGGATTTTAAACCTTGGACTGCAGAATGATGCTCTCTTATTGAAACACCTCAGCAAATTTTATAATAAGATGGATGTGCCCTGGGTGCAATTAGTTTGGGATTCTTACTACTTTGAAAGGATTCCACATGATACTGTTCTCTGTGGCTCGTTTTGGTGGAAAGATGTATGCAAGTTGATGGATAATTTCAGAGCCGTTACGTCGGTTGATGTTCATAGTGGAGATACAGTGCAGTTCTGGTCAGACTACTGGCAAATTGGGAACAGTTCAGTTCCTCTACAAGAGCGATTTCCTAGGCTATTTTCTTTTTGTCTCCACAAAAACCTCTCAGTCAAGGAAGTTTTTCAGGCTAGTTCTTTTCAGGAGCTTTTCTACTTGCCTATGACTGAACAAGCCTTCCAAGAAATGCAACAGCTCTCCTCATTAATGGGGTCTTTCCATTTGGATAATCAATCTAATGACCACTGGGGATGGAGGCATGGCCAGAAATCAGAGTATACAGCAAAAAAGTTTTATGATTTTGTCTATCAGCCAATGGTCTCAAACCCCATCCTGGGATGGATATGGAAAAGTTGCTGCACTATGTCAATCAAGATGTTTGCTTGGCTTGTCATCATGGACATGATTAACACCAAGGACATGATTCAGAGGAGACATTGGAGAATTAATGAAGGGCCTGAATGTGTTCTTTGTCTGACTGGAGCTCTGGAGGACAGAAATCACATGTTCTTCCAGTGCAATTTTAGTGCTCGAGTCTGGAACTACCTACAAATTGAATGGAAAAATGGTGACGATATGGTGGAAATTGCTCATCATGCAAGGAAGGATTTCAACAAACCTTTTTTTGGGGAGGTGGTTTTCTTGGCCTGGTGGAATATTTGGAAGATCAGGAATGATAGAACCTTCAGGAACATTCAACCCTCTTTCAGGGCATGGAGGAATAGCTTCATTCATGATATCACTCTGCTCTCCCACCGAATAAAACGGAAATTTAGAGACGCCATTCTTAAGTGGATTGATTTTCTTCCTCCTTGAGGAGAGTTCCTGTTTGTCTCCTTTGTTTATTCGTAATTTATAGGTATAGTGCTCCCCTACCCTATATAGTTTTTCTTCCTCTTTCTTTCTTTTTTCTTTGTTATTTTTTTCTTTCCTCACCTTGAGGAAACCCTGTATGTGTTTGCTTTATTTTTAATAAAATGCTGTGGGGTGTAAGCCCTGCAGTCTTCATGGTAAAAAAATGGGGTAGAATTTTGCCTAGTTTATCATGGTGACATTGCTTTGCATGTTAAACAACTCTAAAATATGGTTTAGGACAGAACAGGAACTAACCTAATATATGCACATGAGGAGTTTCCGGAATCGTTGCTTGTTGTTCTAGCCTCATTTAAACTTGCCTAAATGTTTAGTTTACTTATGCTCCACCTCTTGCCATGCTTATAAACATTTAATATTGTTGGGTACCTAAACGAGATCGAACTAAATAAGTCACGTGGTGTTTTGTCAATATGCAACTTGTTGCATATTGAGCTCCACTTAATTTGTAGGGTTGTTTGTTGCACTTTGCCATGCCATGCTTCATTAAACTGGACATGCATCTTGCTTGATTGTGCATCATGACTTGATTATGTGATGGTTGTTTACCATGATTGTTTGCTTCTTTCCGGTGTTGCTTCTTTGGGTTGGTTCCAGTAACGTCGTGTTGTGAGGATTCGTTCGACTACGTCCGTTTGTCTTCCTCATGGACTCGTTCTTCTTCCTTGCGGGATTTCAGGCAAGATGACCATACCCTCGAAATCACTTCTATCTTTGCTTGCTAGTTGCTCGCTCTTTTGCTATGCCTATGCTGCGATACCTACCACTTGCTTATCATGCCTCCCATATTGTGAACCAAGCCTCTAACCCACCTTGTCCTAGCAAACCGTTGTTTGGCTATGTTACCGCTTTGCTCAGCCCCTCTTATAACATTGTTAGTTGCAGGTGAAGATTGAATTTTGTTCCTTGTTGGAACATGGAGATGTTGTTCCTTGTTGGAACATGTTTACTTGTTGGTATATCTCATTATTTCTTATTTAATTAATTCATCTATATACTTGGTAAAGGGTGGAAGGCTCGGCCTTATGCCTGGTGTTTTGTTCCACTCTTGCCGCCCTAGTTTCCATCATATCGGTGTTATGTTCCCGAATTTTGCGTTCCTTACGCAGTTGGGCTATTATGGGAACCCCTTGACAGTTCGCCTTGGATAAAACTCCTCCAGCAATGCCCAACATTAGTTTTACCATTTGCCACCTAGCCTTTTTCCCTTGGGTTCCGCGGACTCAAGGGTCATCTTTATTTAACCCCCCGGGCCGGTGCTCCTCTGAGTGCTGGTCCAACCTGTCAGCCGCTGGTGGCCACCAGGGGCAACTCTAGGCTGGCCTACCGGAAGTTTAGACAATCTGAGTGTGCCCTGAGAACGAGATATGTGCAGCTCCTATCGGGATTTGTCGGCACATTCGGGCGGTGTTGCTGGATTTGTTTTAACTTGTCGAAGTTGTCTTGTAGAACCGGGATACCGAGTCTGATCGGAATGTCTCGAGAGAAGGTATATCCTTTGTTGACCGTGAGAGCTTGTCATGGGCTAAGTTGGGACTCCCCTGCAGGGTTTTCAACTTTCGAAAGCCGTGCCCAAGGTGATGGGCAGATGGGAATTTGTTAACGTCCGGTTGTAGAAAACCTGAAGTTGACCTTAATTAAAATGCATCAACTGCGTGTGTTACCGTGATGGTATCTTCTCGGCGGAGTCCGGGAAGTGAACACGGTGTTGGAGTTATGCTTGACGTAGGTTGTTCTAGGATCACTTCTTCATCATAGTTGTTCGACCATGCTTTGCCTTCTCTTCTCGCTCTCATTTGCGTATGTTAGCCACCATATATGCTAGTCGCTTGCTGCAGCTCCACCTCATACCTTTACCTTACCCATAAGCTTAAATAGTCTTGATCACGAGGGTGCAAGATTGCTGAGTCCCCGTGACTCACAGATACTTCCAAAACCAGCTTGTAGGTGCCGATGAGACCGTGCAGATGACGCAACCAAGCTCAGGAGGAGCTCGATGAAGATCTTGTCTTTGGTGTTGTTTCGTTCTAGTTGATCAGTAGTGGAGCCCAGTTGGGGTTGATCGGGGACCGTGTTGCTTTTGGGGTTCTTCTTTTATTCTGGTTCCGTAGTCAGACCTTGTTTCTATTTGGATGTTGTAATGCTTTATTCATGTAATTGTGTGAAGTGGCGATTGTAAGTCAACTATGTATCTCTTTCCCTTATGTATTATATGGGTTGTGTGAAGATTACCTCACTTGCGACATTGCTTTCAATGCAGTTATGCCTCTAAGTCGTGCTTCGACACGTGGGAGATATAGCCGCATCGAGGGCGTTACAGTATATGAGTTCTTTATGACTAATGTTGAGTCCATGGATTATACGCACTCTCACCCTTCCACCCTTGCTAGCCTCTCTAGTACCACGCACCTTTCGCCGGTACCATAAACCCACCATTTACCTTCCTCAAAACAGCCACCATACCTACCTATTATGGCATTTCCATAGCCATTCCGAGATATATTGCCATGCAACTTTCCACCGTTCTGTTTATTATGACACACTCCATCATTGCCATATTGCTTAGCATGATCATGTTGTTGACATCGTATTTGTGGCAAAGCCACCATTCATAATTCTTTCATACATGTCACTCATGAGTCATTGCACATCCCGGTACACCGCCGAAGACATTTATATAGAGTCATATCTTGTTCTAAGTATCGAGTTGTAAGTAAATAAAAGTGTGATGATCATCATTATTAGAGCATTGTCCCAGTGAGGAAAGGATGATGGAGACTATGATTCCCCCATAAGTCGGGATGAGACTCCGGACGAAAAATAAATAAAAGAGGCCAAAGAAGCCCAAATAAAAGAAAGAAAGAAAAGAGGCCATAAAAAAGAGAAAAGGCCTGAATAAAAAAAATAAAAAAATGAGAGAAAAAGAGAGAAGGGACAATGCTACTATCCTTTTACCACACTTGTGCTTCAAAGTAGCACCATGATCTTCATGATAGAGAGTCTCCTATGTTGTCACTTTCATATACTAGTGGGAATCTTTCATTATAGAACTTGGCTTGTATATTCCAATGATGGGCTTCCTCAAAATGCCCTAGGTCTTAGTGAGCAAGCGAGTTGGATGCACACCCACTAGTTTCTTTTTTTGAGGTTTCATACATTTATAGCTCTAGTGCATCCGTTGCATGGCAATCCCTACTCACTCACATTGATATCTATTGATGGGCATCTCCATAGCCGTTGATACGCCTAGTCGATGTGAGACTACCTTCTCCCTTTTTGTCTTCTCCACAACCACCATTCTATTCAACCTATAGTGCTATGTCCATGGCTCACGCTCATGTATTGCGTGAAGATTGAAAAAGTTTGAGAACATCAAAAGTATGAAACAATTGCTTGGCTTGTCATCGGGGTTGTGCATGATTTAAATATTTTGTGTGGTGAAGATACAACATAGCCAGACTATATGATTTTGTAGGGATAGCTTTCTTTGGCCATGTTATTTTGAGAAGACATAATTGCTTAGTTAGTATGCTTGAAGTATTATTATTTTTATGTCAATATGAACTTTTGTCTTGAATCTTATAGATCTGAATATTCATACCACAATTAAGAAGAATCACATTGAAATTATGCCAAGTAGCACTCCGCATCAAAAATTCTGTTTTTATCATTTACCTACTCGAGGACGAGCAGGAATTAAGCTTGGGGATGCTGATACGTCTCCAACGTATCTATAATTTTGATTGCTCCATGATATATTATCTACTGTTTTGAATGTTTATGGGCTTTATTATACACTTTTATATCATTTTTGGGTCTAACCTATTAACCCAGAGCCTAGTGCCAGTTTCTATTTTTACCCTGTTTTAGGGTTTCGAAGAACATGAAAATCAAACGGAGTCCAATTGACCTGAAAATTCATGGAACTCATTTTTGGAAGGAAAGAAGCCCAGAAGACTTGGAGTGCACGTCGGGGGATCTGCCAGGAGGCCACGAGGTAGGGGGCGCGCCCACCCCCTGGGCGCGCCCTCCACCCTCGTGTGCCCCTCGTGGCCCCCTGACGTACTTCTTCCGCCTACATATTTCCATATACCCTAAAAACATCAGGAAGCATAATAGATCGGGAGTTCCGCCGCCAGAAGCCTCCATAGCCACCAAAAGCCAATCTAGACCCATTCCGGCAGCCTGCTGGAGGGGGCAATCCCTCTCTAGTGGCCATCTTCATCATCCCGGTGCTCTCCATGACGAGAAGGGAGTAGTACTCCCTCGGGGCTGAGGGTATGTACCAGTAGCTATGTGTTTGATCTCTCTCTCGTGTTCTTGATTTGGCACGATCTTGATGTATCGCGAGCTTTGCTATTATAGTTGGATCTTATGTTTCTCCTCCCCATCTACTCTCTTGTAATGAATTGAGTTTCCCCTTTGAAGTTATCTTATCGGATTGAGTCTTTAAAGATTTGAGAACACTTGATGTATGTCTTGTCGTGCGTATCTGTGGTGACAATGGGATACCACGTGATTCACTTGATGTATGTTTTGATGATCAACTTGCGGGTTCCGCCCATGAACCTATGCATAGGGGTTGGCACACGTTTTCATCGTGATTCTCCGGTAGAACTTTGGGGCACTCTTTGAGGTCCTTTGTGTTGGTTGAATAGATGAATCTGAGATTGTGTGATGCATATCGTATAATCATACCCACGGATACTTGAGGTGACATTGGAGTATCTAGGTGACATTAGGGTTTTGGTTGATTTGTGTCTTAAGGTGTTATTCTAGTACGAACTCTAGGGCTATTTGTGACACTTATAGGAATAGCCCAACGGATTGATTGGAAAGAATAACTTTGAGGTGGTTTCGTACCCTACCATAATCTCTTCGTTTGTTCTCCGCTATTAGTGACTTTGGAGTGACTCTTTGTTGCATGTTGAGGGATAGTTATGTGATCCAATTATGTTATTATTGTTGAGGGAACTTACACTAGCGAAAGTATGAACCCTAGGCCTTCTTTCAACGCATTGCAATACCGTTTACGCTCACTTTTACCATTAGTTACCTTGCTGTTTTTATAATTTCATATTACAAATACCTTTATCTACTATACATATTGCACTTGTATCACCATCTCTTCGCCGAACTAGTGCACCTATACAATTTACCATTGTATTGGGTGTGTTGGGGACACAAGAGAATCTTTGTTATTTGGTTGCAGGGTTTCTTGAGAGAGACCATCTTCATCCTATGCCTCCTACGGATTGATAAGCCTTAGGTCATCCACTTGAGGGAAATTTGCTACTGTCCTACAAACCTCTGCACTTGGAGGCCCAACAACGTCTACAAGAAGAAGGTTGTGTTGTAGACATCAAATGCCTCATGGCTCTTCTCCGATATCTTTTCGTTCCACTATTTTTTATAGTTTCCAAAAATAATCTCTGTAAATTTTCAGGTCAATTGGACTCCGTTTGATATTGCTTTTCTGCAAAACTCAAAAACAAGGAAAGAACAGAAGCTAGCACTAGGCTCTAGATTAATAGGTTAGTCCCAAAAATCATAAAAAATAGCATATAAATGCAAATAAGACATCCAAGATAGATAATATAATAGCATGGAACAATAAAAAATTATAGATACGGTGGAGACGTATCAATACCTTGACAAGATTTTGAAGAAGTTCAAAATGGATCAGTCGAAGAAAGGGTTCTTTCTTGTGTTGCAAGGTGTGAAGTTGAGTAAGACTCAAAGCCCGGCCACGATAGAAGATAGAGAGAGAATGGAACTCATTCCCTATGCCTCAGCCATAGGTTCTATAAAGTATGCCATGCTGTATACTGGACCTATTGTGTACCTTACCATGAGTTTGGCAAGGGGGCACAATAGTGATCCAGGAGTAGATCACTAGACAGTGGTCAAAATTATCCTTAGTTACCTAAGAGGAATAAGGAAATGTTTCTCGATTATGGAGGTGATAAAGAGTTTGTCGTAAAGAGCTACGTCGATGCAAGCTTTGACACTGATCTAGATGACTCTAAATCTGAATCTAGATACATATTGAACGTGGGAGCAATTAGCTAGAGTAGCTCCATGCATAGCATTGTAGACATAGAAATTTGCAAAATACATATGGATCTGAATGTGGCAGACCCGTTGACTAAACTTCTCCCACAAGCAGAACATGATCACACCTTAATACTCTTTGGGTGTTAATCACATAGCGATGTAAACTAGATTATTGACTCTAGTAAACCCTTTGGGTGTTGGTCACATGGCGATGTGAACTATGGGTGTTAATCACATAAATATGTGAACTATTGGTGTTAAATCACATGGCGATGTGAACTATATTATTGACTCTAGTGGAATTGGGAGACTGAAGGAAATATGCCCTGAAGGCAATAATAAAGTTGTTATTTTATATTTCCTTATATCATGATGAATGCTTATTATTCATGCTATAATTGTATTAACCAGAAACTTGATACATGTGTGGATACATAGACAAAATACCGTGTCCCTAGTGAGCCTCTACTAGACTAGCTCGTTAATCAAAGATGGTTAAGTTTCCTAACCATGTACATGAGTTGTCATTTGATGAACGTGATCACATCATTAGGAGAATGATGTGATGGACAAGACCCATCTGTTAGCTTAGCATATTGATCGTTCAGTTTTATTGCTATTGCTTTCTTCATGTCATATACAAATTCCTTTGACTATGAGATTATGCAACTCCCGGATACCAGAGGAATACCTTGTGTGCTATCAAACGTCACAACGTAATTGGGTGATTATAAAGATGCTCTACAAGTATCTCCGAAGGTGTTTGTTGGGTTGGCATAGATCGAGATTAGTATTTGTCACTCCGAGTATCAGAGAGGTATCTCTGGGCCTTCTCGGTAATGCACATCATAAGAAGCCTTGCAAGCAAAATGACTAATGAGTTAGTCACAAGGTGATGTATTAGGGAACGAGTAAAGAGACTTGATGGTAACGAGATTGAACTAGGTATGAAGATACCGATGATCCAATCTCAGGCAAGTAACATACCGATGGACAAAGGGAATTATTTATGTGGCCATAAAGGTTCGACTGATAAAGATCTTCATAGAATATGTAGGAGCCAATATGGGCATCCAGGTTCCGCTATTGGTTATTCTCTGGAGAGGTGTCTCGGTCATGTCTACATAGTTCTCGAACCCATAGGGTCCGCACGCTTAACGTTCATTAATGATATAGTTATGAGTTATGTATGTTGGTGACCGAATGTTTTTCGGATTCCCGGATGAGATCAGGGACATGACGAGGAGCTCCGGAATGGTTAGGAGGTAAAGATTGATATATGGGATAGTAGTGTTTGATCTCCGAAAGGGGTTCCGGATGTTTCTCGAAATGTTTGGGTACGAGAACACTTTATTTGGGCCAAAGGGGAAAGCCCATGAGGCTTTTGGAATGTGCAAAAGGAAGTTTTGCGGAGACCAGAGGCTAGACACCAGGAACCCTAGAGTCTAGGGGTAGACGCCGGGAACCCTGGTGTCTAGCCCTGGAGTCCGAGAAGGACTCTTACCTTTCGGGCAAAACCGACTTTGAAGATGCATTTACTTGAAGTTTCGACCCCAAGGCTCAACATATAAATAGAGGGGCAGGTCTAGCACCCAAGACAGATCAAGATTCACCAAGCCGTGTGCCGGCAACCCCATCCCCTCTAGTTTATCCTCCATCTAGTTTCTGTAGTGCTCGGCGAAGCCCTGCAGAGATTGTTCTTCACTACCAACCGTCATGACACCGTCGTGCTGCCGGAACTCATCTACTACTTCGCCCGTCTTGCTGGATCAAGAAGGTGAGGGCGTCATCGAACTGAATGTGTGCTGAACACGGAGGTGTTGTATATTTGGTACTTGATCGGGACGGATCGTGAAGGTGTACAACTACATCAACTGCGTTGATAAACGCTTCCGCTTTGCGATCTTCAAGGGTACAAAGATGCTCTCCCCCTCTTGTTGTTATGCATCTCCTAGATAGATCTTGCGTGGGCATAGGATTTTTTTTGAAATTACATGCTACATTTCCCAACATTTATCACCAGGGCACCGCTACCGCGTACGTTCTCCAGTACGTCGACGACATCATCCTGATTGCGCCCTCGCTAGCACTACTTCAGCAGATCACCGCTTGCCTCGGCCGAGTTCGCCCTCAAGGACTTGGGGGCTCTTCACTACTTCATCAGCATCGAGGTCGTTTGTCGTGCTACTGGCTTCTTTATGCATCAGCAGAAGTACGCCTACGAGCTTCTGGAGCGAGCCGACATGCTTAACTACAAGCCTGCTTCCACGCATTATCGACACGAAGGCTAAGGTGTCTGCCATCGAGGGCTCTCCGGCGTCCGACGCTCCCTACTGCTCCATCGTCGGTGCTCTTCAGTACCTCACACTGACGCGGATGGATATTCAGTATGTTGTCTAGTAGGTGTGCCTCCACATGCATGCCCCTCGTGACACCCACTGGGCTCTGGTGAAACGTATCCTTCGGTGCATACGTGGCACCACGACCATGGGTCTCACCCTGACGGCATCCCCCGACACCAGCCTCGTCGCCTACTCCGACGCCGACTAGGCTGGGTGTCCCGACACTCGGCACTCCACTTCAGGCTACTGTGTCTACCTCGGGCCTCTCTGATTTTGTGGTCATCTAAACGACAACCCACGGTCTCACGATCGAGCGTCGAGGCCAAGTAGCGGGTTGTGGCCAACACCGTCGTGGAGTGCTCCTGTCTACGATAGCTCCTTCGAGAGTTGCTATATGAGGTTACCAAGGCCATGCTTGTCTACTACGAAAACATCTCCGCGGTCTACCTCGCTGCCAACCCTATTCACCATCGCCGGACGAAGCATATTGAGCTCAACATCCAGTTTGTTCGGGAGCATGTCTCACTTGGTCGTGTTCGAGTCTTGCATGTGCCCACCGATCAGCAGTTCGCCGATGCTATGATGAAGGGACTACCTACCTCGACTTTCGAGGGCTTTTGGTCCAGTCTTTGCATCACCGGCGCCGCTTCGACTGCGGGGAGGGGTGTTGAACATGTGTATACGTATGTAGGTCCGGGTTTTTTATGCCGCACCTGTAGTGTATCTCTCCCTTTGTATTTACGTGTATCTTGGGAGATAAGACACGGGTCACACCGCTTGTACATATATATATGTTCCTAGTGCACAATCAATGAGAATATCGATGCACACAATCCCTTCTACACTTCCCGTGTGTGTGTGTGTGCAGGTGGCTCTAGTTCTCACTCTGCTCCTCGTCAGAAACCAGGAAGAGGTCCTGTAGGTGCAAGAACTCGGATGACACAGAGGAAAAATAAGAAGTGGTGATTCCCACCAAGCCCAGTCGCCGTGAGAAGTCTGCCGCTGCCAAACAACGTGTGGCCTTGCCTATGCACAGATGGAAGCAACTGGATTGGGAAAAGTTTCGCATTCAGAATCCCTATGAGGTCCGTGTCGCACCTTGGTGGACCACTGTCCAGTTCATGAATGAGATGCAAGCAAGGATTGTGCATGAGCTTTTTGAGCATCACAAGAACCATTATGCCAAGTAGTGGACCATTTACCTTGAACATTGGAGGAACAACATGGAGTACTTTGGGGAGGCATTGTCTCTTTGCGAGGAGTTTGACTTGGTCAAGCTCATGACGATCAACTCTGGCTTTGATGTGCAGCTTATCCATCAGTTCTATGCCACCATCCATTTCGGCACCGATGAGACTCGTACTTTGTCTTTCATGTGCTGTGATGAGTTCTTTCAGGTGCCTTGGAGAGCTCTCTGCAATGCTCTGGGATATGATGATACCAGTCTCACCGGGAATGGTGGCATGCATCATCATGCCCGTGCCAATTCCATGGGTAAGGTGATGCTTTCCCCCTTGTATATTCGGGGGCGTGGAGTCCTTGGCGAGTCTAAGGATTTGAAGAAGGTTTATGATATCATGCATCGTGTGTTTCGTAATGTGCTTCTTCCCAAGGTTGGGAATCAGGATGAGATCTATGGCTATATAGTGGGCCTGTTGGTGTCTATGAAGTCCAAAGTGGGCTCTAGTGCTACTTTTGATCTGACCAAGTGGTTATGGGAGGAGATGTACAACATGGTCATTTGCCGGAAGGTTCCCATTTATGCTCCACTTGTCATCTGTTTTCTGAACTCTGTATGGGCAGTTCGCAGGCCTGGAGAGACTCTCACATCGCCAGACAACCTTACTGTGCAAGAGGTCAAGTAGCTCAAGAATAAGAAACATGTCGAGCCTCGCTTTCCAGTTGATGATCCCGAGGATGTGTATGCCATCTCGAGTGATGAGGACTTTGAGTTGGAGTCTAGGGCGAAGCCCTCCTGGGTTGCAAAGCTCACAACCAAGGTGAATAAGACCTTTTGCCTGCAGGCTCACATTCAGAAGAAGCTTTATAAAGCTCATTTCAATGAGAAGCTCGTCCGACGCCGACAGATTCACACTATGAGGCACCTCGACATTCCGGTTTATAGTGCGACTGAGAAGAGAATCACCCCTGAGGATCATTGGTGCTTTGAGAACATCACTTGAACTGGTGATGAGGCCCCTGCCCCACCTACCACCTCTACCTCTTCTGTCGCCATGAATGATGATATCTTGGAGTAGGATGAGGAGACTGACGGTGGAGATATAGTTGATGATGATCCAGAGGAGACCGAGGAGACAGAGGAGGATGATACGTCTCCGACGTATCTATAATTTTTTTATTGTTCCATGCTATTATATTATCTGTTTTGGATGTTTTATATGCATTAATATGCTATTTTATATTATTTTTGGGACCAACCTATTAACCTAGAGCCAAGTGCCAGTTTCTGCTTTTTCCTTATTTTTGAGCTTCGCAGAAAAGGAATACCAAACGGAGTCCAGACAGAATAAAACCTTCGTGATGATTTTTCTTGGACCAGAAGACACCCAATAGACTTGGACTGCAAGTCAGAATAGCCACGAGGCGCCCACAAGGGTGGAGGGCACGTCCAAGGGGTAGGGCGCGCCCCCTGCCTTGTGGGTCCCCCGTGACTCCCTTGACCTAGATCTTCCTCCTATATATTCACATATATTCCCAAACCACCGGAAGCATCCACGAAAACACTTTTCCACCGCTGCAACCTTCTGTTCATGTTTGATCCCATCTAGGGACCTTTTCTGGTACCCTGCCGGAGAGGGATTCGATCACGGAGGGCTTCTACAGCAACTCTATTGCCCTTTTGATGAAGTGTGAGTAGTTTACCTCCGACCTACGTGTAACACCCCGGATGTAACTTTCCCTATTTGTACTCCAACTCTTGCCGTTTCCGGTGTTAAGTTATATTTATTTCTCGGGTTCGGGTCTTTGTCTCCGTGTGTTGTTTTCTTTTTCGTGCATCTCTTATCATGTCATCTCGTGCATTGCATTTGCATACATATTCATCTCATGCATTCGAGCATTTTCCCCGTTGTCCGTTTTGCATTCCGGCGCTTCGTTCTCCTCCGGTGGCATTTTCTAGCGTTCTTTCGTGTGTGGGGATTAAACCTTTCCGGATTGGACCGAGACTTGCCATGTGGCCTTGGTTTACTACCGGTAGACCGCCTGTCAAGTTTCGTATCATTTGGACTTCGTTTGATACTCCAACGGTTAACCGAGGGACCGAAAAGGCCTCGTGTGTGTTGCAGCCCAACACCACCCAAATTTGGCCCAAAACCCACCAAACACTGCTCCATGTCCTAGATCGTTCGATCACGATCGCGTTGGCGAAAACCGCACCTCATTTGGACTCTCCTAGCTCCCTCTATGCCCATATATACACCCCCCATTTCAGATCTCGTCTTCCTCCCCGTCCTCCTCCTAAAAAAAAACAGATCAAACCCCCCCCCCCCCCCCCCCCCCGCCGACGGACGTGTCCGGATCGGACCGGACGCCGTCCGCCCCGCCGCCGCAGCGAATCCCGCGCCGCCACGCGGGCGAGGCCCACATCGCCGCCGCCGAGGCCCGGGAGCCCGAGGCCGGCCCCCGCGGCCCGTCTCCGCGCCGCCGCTCCCCGCGCCCGACCCCGACGCCTGCGCCGCCTCCTTCCCCGACGCCGGTGACCGGCGCCGCCGCGGGCCGCCTCCCCGCCGCCGCTCGCCTCCCCGGTCCGGCAGCGCCCCGCCGCGCCGTTCCGCGGCGTCCCCGACGCCGGCCGACCCCGCCGCTGCACCGCGCCTCCCCGCCGCCGCCGTCCGCGCCTCCCCGCCGGCGACCGCGCCCCGGCCTCCTCTTCCTCTCCTGCTCCGGCGGGATCCCAGCGAACCTCGTCGCGCGCGCCAGCTACAGTACTGCTACAGTGCCGCGAGATCCAGATCTGGAATTCGAAACCCTAGGGTTGACTTTCTCCTTCTCCCCCCTGATTTTTATGCCTACTTTGACTGCTTGTATCTCCGCAACCGTAGCTCCGTTTTGGGCGTATAATATATCAAAATCTTCGCCTCGACATGTACATCATTTCATTCCATTGCATCATTTGCATTTGAGGTCATCTTGTTGCCCAAAATGCTGTTAGAAGGAGGCTTCGTGAGTTAAATTGCAGATCCGTTAGTTCATCATGCACTTTTGTCATTTTTGCCATGTTTAATCCGTGCATGATATGCCTGTGCCCCTTTGGGATGAATTGTTAAGCATTTTGTCTTCTTTCCAGAGGTGCCACCCATGCATTTTTAGGATGTGTGTGTTGTCTTGTGCAAGCTTGCGAAGAGAGGTACCTGAGATTGCTGATTTCAGGGACTTAGTGATTTTCACCAAGTCTGGGATATTTTAGTTCGTGATGCTATATGTCCAGCTTGTTTCCTAGTGATCCGTGCCTCTTTGGAGGATGATCAGTAAGGGAGTTTTGATATTTATGTTATGCTCTATCCATCCATGTCTTTGTTTGCATATGTGGAGTGCTCTAGGTTGACTCAATCGAGCTCAACTTTTGCTTCGTTGTTAATCTGGGCAGATCATCAACTTGTTTGCGATTTTGCCGATGCTACCGTTAGTGTTCCATGCATGATATGCCTTTGTTCTTGCCATGTGTAGCTAGAATATTGTGCCTTCTTGCTGGTTATATGCTTGCCTTGCTATGACTTGCACTATGGTGAGTGCATCGAGCTCGTTTACATGCCTTCGTGAGTTATAATTTCAGCATGTCTCAGTTTTCACTAAGTCTGAAAACTGATTGTGTTCGAGCTATGTTCGTGAGCTCGGTAGAGTATTTTGTGAACCCTTTTGACCCCAGGTCACTTTGGGTCTTTTGTTAAGCTTGTTGAGTAGCTCCATGCCATGTTCTTACTTGTCATGTTCAGGTCATTTATCATGTTGTTTTGCTGCTCCGAAGAGGGCTTCGTGATCTGAAATTTCAGGCTAGTGTTAATTTCACTAAGTCTGGAATCTGTTTTGCATATTCATTTTTTGCCATGCTTGTTTGAACCCCTTAATGGATGAATTTGCCTATGGCTCAGTGCTAGTGATTTGTTAACCATCTTGTGTACATCACTGCCATGTATTTTGTTTTCATCTTTGGTGGCTGTAGCATGTTCATTTCTTTGCATTTAGATGCCTACTTGCTGTAAATCGCAGACCGGTGTCATCTTAAAACGCTTGCCATTTCCAAACCGTAACTCCGATTCCAATGATCTTTATATCGTTTTCAAGCGATTTCATCCACTCTATCCAGTGGCACCCTTGGAATTCCAAGTTGAGGCCAGGTTCATGCATTTCCTGTCATATCTTGCATTTTGCATCCCGCATCGCATCCCGCATAGCATGTCATCATTTCATCATATTACTTGGTCTTGCATGTGGTTGATTGTATCCTTGTTGCTTGTTTGTCTTGTTTGGGTAGAGCCGGGAGACGAGTTCGCTACCGAGGAGCCCGTTGAGTTTGCTTGTGAGGATCCAGTCAGCTTTGACAACTGTGCAGGCAAGATGATCATACCCTCGAAATCACTACTATCTTTGCTATGCTAGTTTGCTCGCTCTTTTGCTTTGCCACTGCTACGATGCCTACCACTTGCTTGTCAGCCTCCCAATTGCATGATTGAACCTCTAACCTACCATTGTCCTAGCAAACCGTTGATTGGCTATGTTACCGCTTTGCTCAGCCCCTCTTATAGCGTTGATAGTTGCAGGTGAAGATTGGAGCCGTTCCTTGTTGGAACATTTATTTACTTGTTGGGATATCATTATATTGCTATGTTATCTTAATGCATCTATATACTTGGTAAAGGGTGGAAGGCTCGGCCTCTCGCCTAGTGTTTTGTTCCACTCTTGCCGCCCTAGTTTCCGTCATATCGGTGTTATGTTCCCGGATTTTTGCGTTCCTTACGCGGTTGGGTTATAATGGGAACCCCTTGATATTTCGCCTCGATTAAAGCCTTTCCAGCAATGCCCAACCTTGGTTTTACCATTTGCCACCTAGCCTTTTCTTTCCCTTGGGTTCTGCAGACTCAAGGGTCATCTTATTTTAACCCCCCCGGGCCAGTGCTCCTCTGAGTGTTGGTCCACCTGTCAGCTACAGGTGGCCACCAGGGGCAACTCTGGGCTGGCCTACCCGTACCTAGGACAATCTGAGTGTGCCCTGAGAAAGAGATATGTGCAGCTCCTATCGGGATTTGTCGGCACATTCGGGCGGTGTTGCTGGTCTTGTTTTAACCTGTCGAAGTGTCTTGAGTTACCGAGATACCGAGTCTGATCGGAACGTCTTGGGAGGAGGTCTTTTCCTTCGTTGACCGTGAGAGCTTGTCATGGGCTAAGTTGGGACTCCCCTACAGGGATTGAACTTTCGAAAGCCGTGCCCGCGGTTATGGGCAGATGGGAATTTGTTAATGTCCGGTTGTAGATAACTTGAATCTTAATTAATTAAAATGAATCAACTGAGTGTGTTGCCGTGATGGCCTCTTCTCGGCGGAGTCCGGGAAGTGGACACGGTGTTGGAGTAATGCTTGCGCAGGTTGTTCCTTCTAGTCTCTCGCTCGCGCTTTGCCTCCTCTTCTCGCTCTCCTTTGCGGATAAGTTAGCCACCACATATGCTAGTCGCTTGCTGCAGCTCCACATATACTTGCCTTATCCTTCCTATAAGCTTAAATAGTCTTGATCGCGTGGGTGTGAGATTGCTGAGTCCCTGTGGCTCACAGATACTACAATTCCAGATGCAGGTCCAGGTGATTCCGCTCCAGGTGACGAGTACGAGCTCAAGTGGGAGTTCGACGAGGACTCTCAGCGTTATTATGTTTCCTTTCCCGATGATCAGTAGTGGTGCCTAGTTGGGGTTCGATTCAGGGCCTTGTCGCATATTGGGGGTCTTTTCTATTTTGGCACCGTAGTCGGGCCATGAGTGATTTGTTTGATGGATGTTATTTATGTACTTTGATGTGACGTGGCGAGTGTAAGCCAACTACGTTTCTCCCCTTCATCTTATTTATGTACATGGGATGTGTAAAGATTTCCTGACTTGCGACATTGCTTTCAATGCGGTTATGCCTCTAAGTCGTGCCTCGACACGTGGGAGATATAGCCGCATCGAGGGCGTTATACTACGGGTCCATAGCTAGTAGCTAGATGGCTTCTTCTCTCTCTTTGATTCTCAATACCATGTTCTCCTCGATGTTCTTGGAGATCTATCTGACGTAATCTTCTTTTGTGGTGTGTTTTTCGAGATCCGATGAATTGTGGATTTATGATCAGCTTATCTATGAATATTATTTGAATCTTCTCTGAATTGTTTTATGCATGATTTGATATCTTTGTAATTCTCTTTGAACTATCAGTTTGGTTTGGCCAACTAGATTGGTATTTCTTGCAATGGGAGAAGTGCTTAGCTTTGGGTTCAATCTTGTTGTGTCCTTTCCCAGTGACAGTAGGGGAGGCAAGGCATGTATTGTATTGTTGGCATCAAGGATAAAAGCATGGGGTTTACATCATATTGCTTGAGTTTATTCATCTACATCATGTCATCTTACTTAATGCGTGACTATGTTCTTCATGAACTTAATACTCTTGATGCAGACAGGAGTCGGTCGATGTGTGAAGTAATAGTAGTAGATGCAGAATCGTTTCAGTCTACTGGACACGGACGTGATGCCTATATTTCATAATCATTGCCTTAGATATCGTCATAACTTTGCGCTTTTCTATCAATTGCTCGACAATAATTTGTTCACCCACCGTATTATTTGCTATCTTAAGAGAAGCCACTAGTGAAACCTATGCCACCCCGGGTCTATTTTCCATCATATAAGTTCCCGATCTACTACTTTCCATCGCATTAGTTTCCGATCTACTATTTTGCAATATTTTACTTTCCGATCTATAAACCAAAAATACCAAAAATATTTACTATATCTTTTGTTTAGTTTCATCTATCTCTATTAGATCTCACTTCTGCAAGTGACCGTGAAGTGATTGACAACCCCTTTATCGCGTTGGGTGCAAGTTGTTTGATTGTTTGTGCAGGTATTGGTGATTTGTGCGTTGTCTCCTACTGGATTGATACCTTGGTTCTCTAACTGAGGAAAATACTTATCTCTACTTTGCTGCATCACCCTTTCCTCTTCAAGGGAAAAACCAACGCAAGCTCAAGAAGTAGAAGAGGACTACTAAGCTCTGGGGAGTTAGCATCGCTCTTTTCCTTTTTGGTGTCCTGATGCCAATGGGGGAGAGAGTTCTATTAGGTCTCGGGATTTGCATGTGTGTCATTTTTTGATTTGAGTTGAACCTTTTTGGCTTCGAGTTGGTCTGTGAACTTGTCGTGTATGGAGACTTTATGCATGGTGTGAGACATGCGATCCCCGATTTATCTTAGCTTTCTCTATCTTGTCGCGTATGCTAGTAGAGCTTGTCTATTACTGTTGTCCTTTATATTTTCTCTACTTCATTTCTTGTACAAATGCATGCTTATTGTCCATTCATTTCATTTTTACTCATTGGTTGGTCTATAAAATCTAGGGGGAATACTCATGCTCGTGTGAGCATTTTGCACTCCAAAAGCAAATCAAAATGGTGCGCACATCTAGGGGGAGCCCGTCTATATTTTCTAGACCTCCACTGCAAATCGTGTGGTTGTCATCTTCCACCAAAAAGGGGGAGATTGTTAGGGCATTTCTCGCCTCGGTGTTTTGGTGATGATAACAACTCACTTTGCGGTCTAATCGTGTCCAAGTTCTCCAAGCACACTTTGTTTGGTACAAGATGATTAGGCACTCCCTTCGGAAGGGGAGGAACGAATACGGTGTTTTCTATGTGTTTATTTCTTTGGTCATAGGAAACCTGCACTATTAAGAGCTGGGAATCCACATCGGAATGTATTGGGTGAATCAATGCACGTACACATTCCATTCCATCCACCATATTGTTGGAAATATGCCCTAGAGGCAATAATAAAGTGGTTATTATTATATATTTCCTTGTTCATGATAATCATTTATTATCCATGCTATAATTGTACTGATTGGAAACTCAAATACATGTGTGGATACATAGACAACAACATGACCCTAGTGAGCCTCTACCGGACTAGCTTGTTGATCAATGATGGCTATGGTTTCCTAGTGATAGACATGAGTGATACGTCCATTTTGCATCATGTTTTCTTACTGTTATTTATGATGATTTATGCATAATAATGCCTTTTGGAGTAATTCTAATGCCTTTTTCTCTCATAATATGCAAGGTATACACAAAGAGGGAGAATTCTGGCAGATGGAAATCTAGACAGGGAAAGGTACGTCGGACTACATATTCTGCACAACTCCAAACAAGCTGAAACTTTATGGAGATTTCTTATGGAATATATGAGGAATATTGGAGCCAATAAGTATTGGAGGGGGCCACCCTGGTGAGCATAAGACACCAGGGCGCACCTAGCCCCCCAAGCGTGCCCTGGTGGGTTGTGCTCATCCAGGCCCACCTTCGGTGCCCATCTTCTGGTATATAAGTCATTTTGACCTAGAAAAAAAATAAGGAGAGGACTTTCGGGACGGACCGCCGCCGTCTCGAGGCGAAACTTGTACAGGAGCACTTTTGCCCTCCGGCGGAGCGATTCCGCCGGGGGAACTTCCCTCCCAGAGGGGGAAAGAAATCATCGTCATCATCATTACCAACAACTCTCCCATCTTGGGGAGGGCAATCTCCATCAACATCTTCAATAGCACCATCTCATCTCAAACCCTAGTTCATCTCTTGTGTTCAATCTTGTTACCGGAACAATAGATTGGTTCTTGTGGGTGATTAGTAGTGTTGAGTACATCTTGTAGTTGATTACTATATGGTTTATTTGGTGGAAGATTGTATGTTCAGATCCAATATGCTATTTAATACCCCTCTGATCTTGAGCATGATTATCATTTGTGAGTAGTTTCTTTTGTTCTTGAGGTCACGGGAGAAATCATGTTGCAAGTAATCATGCGAACCTGAAATGTGTCCGATATTTTGATAGTATGTATGTTGTGATTCCCTTAGTGGTGTCATGTGAACGTCGACTACATGACACTTCACCATATTTGGGCCTAAGGGAATGCATTGTGGAGTAGTTATTAGATGATGGGTTGCGAGAGTGACAAAAGCTTAAACCCTAGTTTATGCGCTATTTCGTAAGGGACCGATTGGATCCAAAAGTTTAATTCTATGGTTAGAATTTATTCTTAATACTTTTCTCGAAGTTGCAGATGCTTGAGAGGGGGTTAATCATAAGTAGGAGGTTTCTTCAAGTAAGAACAACACCTAAGCACCGATCCACCCACATATGAAATTATCAAAGTAGTGAATGTGAATCGAACCAACTGAAGGAAATATGCCATAGAGGCAATAATAAAGTTGTTATTTATATTTCCTTATGTAATGATAAATGTTTATTGTTCATGCTAGAATTGTATTAACCGGAAACTGAGTACATGTGTGAATACATAGACAAAACAGAGTGTCCCTAGTATGCCTCTACTTGACTATCTCATTAATCAAAGATGGTTAAGTTTCCTAGCCATGGACATGTGTTGTCATTTGATGAACAGGATCACATCATTAAGAGAATGATGTGATGGACAAGACCCATCCGTTAGCTTAGCATAATGATCGTTAAGTTTTATTACTATTTCTTTCTTCATGACTTATACATATTCCTTTGACTATGAGATTATGCAACTCCTGAATACCGGAGGAACACCTTGTGTGCTATCAAACATCACAACGTAACTGGGTGATTATAAAGATGCTCTACATGTGTTTTCGAAGGTGTTTGTTTGGTTGGCATAGATCAAGATTAGGATTTGTCACTCCGAGTATCGGAGAGGTATCTCTGGGCCCTCTCGGTAATGCACATCACTATAAGTGTCGGTGTCAAAACCGGCGGATCTCGGGTAGGGGGTCCCGAACTGTGCGTCAAGGCCGGATGGTAACAGGAGACAAGGGACACGATGTTTTTACCCAGGTTCGGGCCCTCTCGATGGAGGTAATACCCTACCCCTGCTTGATTAATATTGATGATGTCGGTAGTACAAGAGTAGATCTACCACGAGATCAAGGAGGCTAAACCCTAGAAGCTAGCCTATGGTATGATTGTTGTGTATGGAGTTGATTGCCTACGGACTACAACCCTCCGGTTTATATAGACACCGGATAGGGTTAGGGTTACACAGAGTCGGTTACAATGGTAGGAGATCTTGAATATCCGCATCGCCAAGCTTGCCTTCCACGCCAAGGAAAGTCCCATCCGGACACGGGACGAAGTCTTCAATCTTGTATCTTCATAGTCCAGGAGTCCGGCTGAAGGTATAGTCCGGCTACCCGAACACCCCCTAATCCAGGACTCCCTCAGTAGCCCCTGAACTAGGCTTCAATGACGACGAGTTCAGCGCGCAAATTGTCTTCGGCATTGCAAGGCGGGTTCCTCCTCCAAGTCCTTCATAGAAGATTGTAAACACCAAGAGTAGTGTCCGGCTCTGCAAAATAAGTTTCCACATATTGCCATAGAGAGAATAATATCGACACAAATCAAATCTGCCGACGTATTCCGCAGTGCGTCATCACACTACGGCCAAGTCCTTTACTCAAATCGTTTTTACTTTTCCACCTCGGCATGTTTTGCGAGGCGGTTTCCTTGGCACGTCTTGTCAAAGCAGAGATCGTGTACCCCCTTTACGGGATTCTCATCAATACGGACGTGGGTAATCCAACCGCGCCATTTACCACGGAGCTTGGGAGGCAAGCGAGTTTTATTAGGCAGGTGGGGACGCATAACCGCATCCGCCTATATAAGGGGATAAAGATCCACCCTTTTTACCTACGCCTTCTTCCTCCTTTGCCTACCCATCTCCTGCGCACTCGAGCTCCAGCGCCCAAGCCCGCACTTCCCACCTCGACCTTCTCCAGCGATGTCCGGAGCGGGAGGCAAGTGGAAGGTCTCCTCCATCACGGAGGGCGACGTCAAAAAGCTTAGTAAGGCCGGATACTTGTCCAAAGACATCGCGCACCGGCTTCCCGAGAAGGGGCAGCTCCTCCCCACCCCAAGGCCCCACGAGAGGGTAGTATTCCTTCCCCACTTCCTCCGCGGACTGGGTTTTCCACTTCACCCATTCATCCGGGGGCTCATGTTCTACTACGGCCTGGATTTCCACGATCTGGCCCCGAACTTCATCCTCAACATCTCGGCGTTTATCGTCGTGTGCGAGGCCTTCCTCCGCATCCGCCCCCATTTCAGCCTCTGGCTCAAGACTTTCAACATCAAGCCCAAGGTGGTGTGCGGCAGCCATGCGGAGTGTGGAGGCGCCATGGTGGGCAAGATTGCCAACGTCCTGTGGTTCGAGGGCTCCTTTGTAGAGACCCTAAAGGGGTGGCAAGCCGGGTGGTTTTACATCACGCCACGCGATCCGAAATGGATCGCAGCCCCCGAGTTCCGATTTGGACCCCCACGCGGCTCATGTCCTGGAAAGAGACGGGCCTATCGTGGGGTAACGAGGAAGAGGTGACCGGACTGAAGACAAGCATCCAGTCCCTGGTAAACAAGCCAATCAGGCTTGTAAATGTAGTCCAGGTCATGCTCGTTCGCCGAATCCTCCCATGTCAACAACAGGACTTTACTCTGTGGGAGTTCGACCCGGCACAGCACCGAACCCTTAACAGGCTCTTCGACACGATGTATGAAGACGTCTGGATAATCAAAGGTGCCAAGGCTCCCGCATCCGCTTCCGAGGACCGCGGATACAGCTCACAGCGTCACGCTAGCGAGGTAAGCTATCTTCACCTTTTACAGGATGTTCAGCTTTTTTCATAGTTTAACTCTATGCGGGATCTAAACTCCCTTACCTTTGACAGGCTTGGCGGGCAATATCCGGACCGATTAACTGTCCGGCTCCGCTGCCCGAAGACCCAGCCCCAGCTCTACTAGTGAAGCTGTTGGCTTCGGCGCCTTATGTGGTGCCGGAAAAGAAGGCCAAGAAGAAGAAGACCACGGGGACTCGAAAGAGTGCCCGTAACGTGGTGGGGTCGGACTCGTCATCTGACGAGTCCGAGAAGCCCTCCTCCCGCGAAAACGAGGAGGAGGAAGAAAACTCTCCCCCCCAGCGGAGGGAGGAGAGAAGACGAAGGTCGCCCCAACGGGGAAGGCCGAGGGGTCTAGGAAAAGGAAGACCCCTCCGCCGGACTACGCCCCCAACGCCGAAGAGGACAAAGAGGACTGGCCGGATAGGGCCAAGCGTCCGGCGAAATCGTAAGTTCAGATATCAGAATAACTCATGATGTTCCTTGGTTGCACAACTTTCCCTAATGTCGAATGTAATTATGCAGTCCGCCCCGGGCCAAATTCAACGAGTCGTCGAGCGGCTCCCTGGATTCATCGGACGTGAACTCAGTTCCGCCCGCTGTCTCCCCCCGCACTGCGGACGACGCCGAAGTGGCGTCGCGACGAGCTCCGGGGCAGGAGGAGGTGGTCCTGGAGGAGACGCAAGGCAACCTCCCGGACTCCAGGAGTAAAGGGGACAAGACCCCCCAGGGCTCCAAGTCCGGCTTTAAGCCGGACACCGTGCCGGAATCTTCAACAATTCCGGACCGCGGCAGGTGAACTCCTTCCAAGAGGAGCAAGCCTTCTGAGCCGGCAGCCTCCGTCCAACCGGAGGTGCCGGACAATCTGCTGGAGGTGCTTGACGGCGCCTCCATCGACGAGGAGCACCGTACTATTATGAGTACGGTGATCCAGAAGGTTCAGTCCGCCAAGAGCGGACTGAGTGAAGCTTGCGCTAGCCTCCTAACAGGCTTTGAGGTAAGTAAAAGATATGTAAAAATATTACCGCATAGACAGTAGCCCCTGATGCTCTGTTTGGCGTTCGGAAAGAAAAGCCGAATAGAGGATCTAGTAAATTTCGCAGGAGTCTAACAAAAGAGTCAATATGCGTATGCAGGCTTCGCTGCTATCCACCATCGCACTGACTGCGGAGCTGGGTGTCCTGAAGCAGGACCTCGAGCGGACCGAGCAAGAGCTCGGCCTTGCCAAGCGGCAGCTCGAGGAGAAAGAAGGTAAGAAATACGTTACAGAAAAAGTGCCTATAGAGAGGCGTGATTGCAAAAAATAACAGGATTGTACTGCTTATTGTAGGGGCCACGACTGAGGTGGCGACCCTCAAGCAGGCGCTGTCCGAGGTCGAAAAGAAAGCGGCCGCAGAGCGCACCGAGCGAGAGAAACTTGAGGCCCAGGTCGGCGAGGTGCAGCAAGAGCTTCAGGCTCTCATGAAAAAACATGAGAGTTTGGATCTTGAGTCAAAGACGCAAGCATCCGAGCTCGCGGCGGCCCTGGGGACTGCCAAGTCTGCCAAGGCCGAAGCCCAAAAGGCCCTCCAAGAGTTGGAGGAGATGAAGAAGATTGCGGTGGGTAAGGCATTCTTTATGCAAAGCAGAAATATAAAAGTAAACTACTTGTTACTTACCTGAATCCGGAGCTCTCTAGGGGCATTCGCAGATCTTCCCCGCAGCGTATCCGACGCCGCCGCATTCTACCGAGCTAAAGAGGGCAACTCGACAAAGAAGGTGTTCTGGTCTCAGTATGCTGAGGCCGGACACCCTGTGCCCTTGAGCGACCAGCTGAAACAGCTGGTCGAGCTCCACAAGGCGGCCGAACAGGCCATGAAGGGCCTCATAGTTCGGGTATGGCCCGGAGAGGCCCTGCCTGGGAGCTACTTCGGGCTGGTGCGGCGGCTGGTGGAGGCCTGTCCAAGGCTCGAGGTCATCAAGCGTTCCGTCTGCATCGAAGGTGCCCGTAGGGACCTTGCCCGTGCAAAGGTGCACTGGGGTAAGCTAGACAGTGAAAAGCTTGTGAGGGACGGGCCGCCGCCGGGGAAGGAGCATCGCAAGCCCGAGTACTATTACAAGGATGTTCTTGCAGGTGCCCGCCTTGTGGCGGATGAATGTACCAAGGATGTAATTTTTGAATGAACTCGCTCGTGTTTATCCTGTGCGCTGAAAACTTGTTCATATGCGCTAAGCAATGCTTATTGAATTTAAAATATTATTTTCTATGCGGCCGTTTATCAAAAATTGAGAGATGGCCAGTCGTCGTCTTCTGCCCCCATGCCACTAGTGCTGGGGTGTTCGGGATAAACCTGAGCGCTCTTTTTCCCATGGTTGGGTCCTTCGAGGGAGGCGCTCAGCACAACGAACCAGGCAATCAGACTATAATGCTTGAACACTCTCACTTAGCCATAGAACTTTATAATTTTAAACTTCGGCGATGCCCCTAGTTCGGAAGACTGAGTTTGGGGCGCTATCCACGCCTTGGCCGGGGTTATCCAGCTCCTCGCTCGAAGCGGCATAAGCCTTTAGGGACTCGAAAAAACCTCTCGAACAGCGACCGGTCTCTCGCCTCATCATGATAGTCAGTTTTAGCTTTCTCCACTGAGGTGCTTAACCCAGCTCAACCGGGGCACAATCGCAGTGGTTCTCCTAGTGCTACCTTAGCCGATATAGCGGAACGTAAGGCACCAAAACATAGGAGCCGGGCAAACCCAACTATTGACCCAAATCATGATTCGGAGCCGATGCATATAGTGCTATAAGTTCGGGGTGCCGCACTTGTGAAAGTGTACGGACTTCTCACACCATATTAAAGGGTACTAAAGCCCCTGGCGTACTTGCCGTACCACAGTGTACGGGTGCAACATGTCATTAATGAACATATATAAAAGGGAGTAATGCAGAAAATACACAAAAGCTATGCATTGTTTATAGAGAGGCTATTTACCAAAGCCGAGCGATACAAATAGTGCGGTAAGCAAAAAGATAGTGGACTATTCAGTATGTCCTGACCAGGGGCAGGCCGCGGAATTGTATTTAAAACAGGTATACCGCTCGTAACAGAGACCACCTGGGAGTTCCATAATGCGGCATGGCTTGTCTGCCTCCCTGGATCTTGCATCGTTTGTGCGGCAGTCGAATTGCCGAACAGGTCGTCCGAAGTATGGAGTCCTGAAAGTAAGAAAAAATTAAAAAAAGAATTCGGCGGCCCCTAGTACATTTTAAGACGTATTTTGGGTGTGCCGTTATTGTGCCCCTTCCCCTGTGCCCATGGTATTTCAAGGGCGTAGTTATGTATGCGAGTTACTGGTTTCGCTATGTCGCGAAAGCTGGGGTTGGGGCCGCATTGCTACGCTTGCTCAGAGTGTGTCAGGCGGTCCTGCTGTTGGTTACTCCGGGCACGCTTGGCAGTGTCTGACTTTTTAATGGCCGGACTGGAGAATTGCCTGAGAAGGCTACTTTGTACCTCTGCTGCGAGAGCCGCCGTATGCTCCTCCGTACGGAGGGAGCGTTCGGTGTTTCCGTTGACCGTAATTACTCCTCGAGGGCCTGGCCTCTTGAGCTTGAGATATGCGTACTGCGGCACCGCATTGAACTTTGCGAATGCGGTTCGTTCGAGCAGGGCGTGATAGCCACTGTGAAATGGGACTATATCGAAGATTAACTCTTCGCTTCGGAAATTGTCCAGGGATCCGAAGACCACGTCAAGTGTTACTGAGCCTGTACAATTGGCTTCTACACCTGGTATCACGCCTTTCAAGGTCGTTCTTGTGGGCTTAATCCTTGAGGGATCTATGCCCATTTTCCGCACTGTATCCTGATAAAGCAGGTTCAGGCTACTGCCGCCGTCCATGAGGACTCTTGTGAGATGAAATCCGTCGTTGATTGGGTCGAGAACCAATGCGGCGAAGCCGCCATGACGGATGCTAGTGGGATGGTCCCTTCGATCAAAAGTGATCGGGCAGGAGGACCATGGGTTGAACTTTGGGGCGACTGGCTCTATCGCGTGTACGTCCCGTAGCGCATGCTTCCGCTCCCGTTTGGGAATGTGGGTTGCGTATATCATGTTCACCGTCCGCACTTGTGGGGGAAAGCCCTTCTGTCCATTGTTGTTCGGCGGCTTGGGCTCCTCGTCGTCGCTGTGCAGCCCCTTGTCTCTGTTTTCGGCCCTTAACTTGCCTGCCTGCTTGAACACCCAACAATCCCTGTTAGTGTGATTGGCTGGCCTTTCGGGGATGCCATGTATCTGGCACAAGCGATCGAGTATTCGGTCCAAACTGGACGGGCCCTGAGTATTCTTTTTGAATGGCTTTTTCCGCTGACCGGATTTATAGCCTTTGAATCCGGCATTGACTGCCGTGTCTTGATTGCTGTCACTGTTAACGCGGCGTTTTTGCTTATTCTGACGTGTCCTGCCACTTTTGTCCTTGGTATCCGAATTACCAGGGTTCTTTGAGAAGTTGTTACTGCGAGCTAGCCAGCTGTCTTCTCCCGCGCAAAAGCGGGTCATGAGTGTCGTGAGGGCTGCCATGGATTTCGGCTTTACCTACCCCAGGTGCCGGGCAAGCCACTCGTCATGGATGTTATGCTTGAAGGCTGCTAGGGCCTCTGCGTCCGGACAGTCGACTATCTAGTTTTTCTTTGTTAGGAACCGTGTCCAGAATTGTCTGGCCGATTCTTCTGGCTGCTAAATTATGTGGCTTAAGTCGTCGGCATCCGGAGGTCGCACGTAAGTGCCCTGGAAGTTGTCGAGGAATGCGGCTTCTAGGACCTCCCAAGAACCGATTGAGTCTGCTGGCAAGCTGTTAGGCCAATGCCGGGCCGGTCCTTTAAGTTTGAGCGGGAGGTATTTGATGGCGTGTAGATCATTGCCGCGTGCCATGTGGATGTGAAGGAGATAATCCTCAATCCATACCGCCGGGTCTGTTGTGCCATCGTATGATTCGATGTTTACGGGTTTGAAGCCCTCTAGGATTTTATGATCCATTACTTCGTTCGTGAAGCATAGCGGGTGTGCGGCGCCTCTGTACTGGGCTATATCACGACGCAACTCAGAAGAGCTATGTCTGTTGTGTTCGGCCCGGCCGGATTTGTTGTATCCGGAGTGAAGATCATTGTCACGTACCGTAGGGCGCCTGCGCGATCCGTAGATCGATCTTGTTTGTCTTGCTTTATCCTCCAGTATGTCTCGCAGGTCGGGCGCATTTTCCCGTGCCTTAGTTTAGCGGCGTCGGGGCCTGGCTTGGGTGGAGGGCCGAGAGGCCTCTCTGTCGCGGCCGCGAGGTGGCCGGTCGGCCATGTCATGCGCTGGTGATGTAGGTGCTTCCTCCTCTGATCGGGGTAGCGGCCTGCGCTTCAGGTAACTCTTGGAGGGGCGTTCGAGTTCATACTCTTCGGCCGCAAGGACTTCAGTCCATCTGTCAGCTAGCAAATCTTGGGCAGTTCTAAGCTGTTGCTACTTTTTCTTGAGGCTGCTTGCCGTGGCTAAAAGCCTGCGTTTAAAACGCTCTTGTTCGGCGGGGTCAGATGGTATGATGAATTCGTCGTCATCGAGGCTCGCTTCGTCTTCGGAGGGAGGCGTATAGTTATCATCCTCGACCTCTCGGTCTGCCGCTCTCTCATGAGGGCTGGCTTCTCCATCTTCCTGTGCCAAATCTTGCTGAGGTGGGTGTTCTTTGGCGCTATCCGGGGTAGTATTATCTCCCGTGCCGGAATCACCGTTTTTTCTTTAGCGGGATTTAGAGCGGCGCCGCTGACGCCGGCGCTTTGGCTGTTTCTTGGGGGCGTCATCCCCCACTGTTCCATCGCCATCTCCATGTTTTGGAGTATCCACCATATATATGTCATATGACAAGGTGGCCTTCCAGCGCCCTACAGGTGCTGGTTCCTATTCGTCTCCTACATCGTCGTCCATACCGTCGATGTCCTCGGAGTCGAAGTCAAGCATGTCGGTTAAATCGTCGACAGTGGCTACAAAGTGGGTGGTGGGTGGGTTTTGAATTTCTTCATCGTCCGTATCCCAACCTTGCTGACCGTAGTGCGGCCAGGGCTCTCCTGATAATGAGAGAGACTTTAGAGAATTCAGGATGTCGCCGAAGGGCGAGTGCTGAAAGATGTCTGCGGCGGTAAACTCCATTATCGGCGCCCAATCGGATTCGATTGGCAGGGGCGCGGGGGGCTCGGAGTTCGGAGAGGAATCCGGTTCCTCGGAGTCACGGGCCATGCGGAGTGTGGGGCTGGAGTTTGTCTCGATCGCCTCTGAGATCACAGCCCCTGAGGCAGCGTCCAACCGCTGATCCTCGATCGGCGCAGTAGGCTCTGAATCAATGGTCGAAACCGATGCATGTGCGGCCTCCAAGGCGCTGTTCGGTGGCAGAGCTATATCATGACCATCGAGACAGTGCGGCGCGCTTGGCTGTGGCTCGAATCCGTCGAAGATCAAGTCTCCGTGGATGTCAGCCATGTAGTTTAGGCTTCCAAACCTGACCTGATGGCCAGGGGCGTAGATTTCGATCTGCTCCAGGTAGCCGAGCGAATTGGCCCGCAGAGCGAAGCCGCCGAAGACGAAGATCTGTCCGGGGAGAAAAGTCTCACCCTGGATCGTATCGTTGTTGATGATCAAAGGAGCCATCGGGCCTAAAGGCAACGACACCGAGGAACCCTCAATGAAAGCACCAATGTCGGTGTCAAAACCGGCGGATCTCGAGTAGGGGGTCCCGAACTGTGCGTCAAGGCCGGATGGTAACAGGAGACAAGGGACACGATGTTTTTACCCAGGTTCGGGCCCTCTCGATGGAGGTAATACCCTACTCCTGCTTGATTAATATTGATGATGTGGGTAGTACAAGAGTAGATCTACCACGAGATCAAGGAGGCTAAACCCTAGAAGCTAGCCTATGGTATGATTGTTGTGTATGGAGTTGATTGCCTATGGACTACAACCCTCCGGTTTATATAGACACCGGATAGGGTTAGGGTTACACAGAGTCGGTTACAATGGTAGGAGATCTTGAATATCCGCATCGCCAAGCTTGCCTTCCACGCCAAGGAATGTCCCATCGGGACACGGGACAAAGTCTTCAATCTTGTATCTTCATAGTCCAGGAGTCCGGCTGAAGGTATAGTCCGGCTACCCGAACACCCCCTAATCCAGGACTCCCTCAATAAGCCTTGCAAGCAGTGACTAATGAGTTATTTACGGGATTATGCACTATGTAACGAGTAAAGAGACTCGTCGGTAACAAGATTGAACTAAGTATGAGATACCGACGATCGAATCTCGGGCAAGTAGCATACTGATGACAAAGGGAATAACGTATGTTGTTATTGCGGTTTGACCGATAAATATCTTCATAGAATATGTAGGAACCAATATGAGCATCCAGGTTCCGCTATTGGTTATTGACCGGAGATGTGTCTCGGTCATGTCTACATAGTTCTCAAACCCGTAGGGTCCGCACGCTTAACGTTCGATGATGATTTGTATTATGAGTTATGTGTTTTGGTGACCTAAGTTTTTTTGGAGTCCCGGATGAGATAACGGACATGACAAGGAGTCTCGAAATGTTTGAGAGGTGAAGATTCATATATTGGAAGGTAGTATTCGGACATCGGAATGGTTTCGAGTGGTTCGGGTATTTTTACCTGAGTACCGAGGGGTTACCGGAACCCCCCGGGGGAAGTATTGGGCCTAGATGGGCCTTAGTGGAGAGAGAGGAGGGACACAAGGGGTGCCCCCCCCCATGGAAGTCTGAATCGGACTAGGGGAGGGGGCGGCGCTGGGGAGTCCTGGACTAAGGGGTCCTCTGGCGTCCGGCCTGTTAGCCATGGGCCGGATTGATGGGCTGTGAAGATACAAAGACCGAAGACTGCACCCGTGTCTGGATGGGACTCTCCTTGGCGTGGAAGGCAAGCTTGGCGACCGGATATGTAGATTCCCTTCTTTGTAACCAACCTCGTGTAACCCTAGATCCTCCCGGTGTCTATATAAACCGGAGGACTTAGTCCAGATAGGATACTCATCATCATAGCCATACAAACTGGACCTCTAGGGTTTAGCCATTACGATCTCGAGGTAGATCAACTCTTGTAATACTCATATTCATCAATATCAATCAAGTAGGACATAGGGTATTACCTCCATAGAGAGGGCCGAACCTGGGTAAACATCGTGTCACTTGTCTCCTGTTACCATCGACCTTAGACGCATAGTTTGGGACCCCCTTCCCGAGATCCGCCAGTTTTAACACTGACATTGGTGCTTTCATTGAGAGTTCCACTGTGTTGTCGCTAAAAGGTTTGATGGCCCCTTCAATCGTCCATAATGACGCTGTCCAAGGAGAAACTTTCCTCCCCCTGGATAGATCTTTGTGTTCGGCGGCTTCGCACTGCGGGCCAATTCACTTGGCCATCTGGAGTAGATCGAAAGCTACGCCCCTGGCCATCAGGTCAGATTTGGGAGCTTGAACTACGTTGCGGACATCTGTGGAGACTTGATCTTTGCAGGATTCGAGACCGCGGCAGCCGCTCCCGGTCACCCAGATGATCATGACCTAAATCTGTCATCTGGCCGCATCCAGGAGATTGCTCTTACAACCACTCTTGCCCTAGATCCGGAGCAAGCCACGCCATCCAAGGACGGGAAGATCAACCCCACCACGGAGGCCACAGATTCCACGACATTGGAGCCACATGTAGACTTAACCTCTCACGACGTCTCTGTCAGCGGAACTCCGGACTCGTCTCCGGCCGTAAGTTCCGAACCACGTGAGGCCGCGGACACCAAGCTTGATCGTTTCTCGATCTTTGAATTCAGCGCCGCGGACATCTTCCAGCACTCACCTTTGGCGATGTGCTAAACTCGTTGAAAAACCTGTCCTTGACAGAGGATTCACGGCCGAACTATATCCGGCTCGAACTAGGGGCTGACGGTGGAGAATTTTGTTTCCCACCCGCCACCCACTTCATATCCACGGTCGAGGATTTGACCGACGAACTTGACTACGACTCCGAGGACATCGACGGTATGGACGATGATGCCGGAGAAGAAGAGCTCTAGAACCCGTCGTTCACCGACGCTGGACGGCCACTTCCTCGTTTGATGTATACAAGGTGGGTGCACCAAAGGAGAACAACGGCGAGGACAGGAAGATCCAGCTGAGGATAAACCTTCTGAAATACAGTCCAAGCGCCAGCGTCAGCGGCTCCGATCTAAGTCACACCGCAGCAATGACAGCAGTACCGGCACAGGAGAAGACAACACTCCAAAAGGTGCCGAAGACAACGAAGACCCCGTCGATACAGCTAATGAACAAGACGAACGAAGAGCCGGGCAGGTTAGCCCCGGTAAACAGGCCACGCATGAAGATTCGGAGGACGATAATTACCTTCCGCTCTCCGAGGACGAGGTGAGCCTCAGCACCGAGGATTTCATTGTGCCTGAGGAGCCTCTTGAGCAGGAGCGCTTCAAGCACCAGCTAATTGCCACTGCACGGAGCCTGAAAAAGAAGCAACAACAGCTTCAAGCTGACCAAGATCTGCTAAATTATAAATGGACCGATGTCCTAGCAGCCGAAGAGTATGGACTCAAGCGCCCAACCAAAAGTTACCCAAAGTGCAAACTGCTACCTCAGTTTGACGAGGAGGCGCAGAACTACATACCTCCATCGTACAATGCGGCTGACCGACCACCACGTGGTCGAGACAAAATGGTAACTCACGCCGAACACCAGCCAGCCCCGCCTCAGCGCACAGGCAGAGGTAAATTAGCCCATGGGCATACATATGACCTCCGGCAAACCTTGAACAATAAACCAGGACACATTAGATCAATCTACGGATCGCGAGGGCGTGCCTCGGCACGCGACGACAGCCACCTATTTGAACGTGACAAACTTAGTCACGCATGGGCCCAAAACCACAGACGGACTCCATCCGAGCTACGTCGCGATACGACCCAATATAGAGGCGCCGCACATCCTCATTGCTTCACTGATGAGGTCCTGGATCATGAATTCCCAGAAGGGTTCAAACCTGTGAATATAGAATCGTACGATGGAACCACGGACCCCGCGGTGTGGATCGAAGACTTCATTCTCCACATTCATATGGCCCGTGGCGATGGCCTCCACGCCATCAAATACCTCCCTTTAAAACTCAAAGGGCCAGCTCGGCACTGGCTCAATAGTTTGCCTACAAATTCTATTGGCAGCTGGGAGGACTTGGAAGAGGCCTTCCTCGATAACTTCCAAGGTACATATGTTCGACCTCTAGACGCTGATGACTTAAGCCATATAGTTCAACAACCCGGAGAGTCCGCCAGTAAATTATGGACTAGGTTCTTATCTAAAAAGAACCAAATCATCGATTGTCCGGATGCCGAAGCCCTAGCAGCCTTCAAACACAATATCCGCGACGAATGGCTCGCTCACCACCGCGGCCAAGAAAATCCAAAATCCATGGCAGCCCTCACGGCACTCATGACCCGCTTTTGTGCGAGCGAGGACAGTTGGTTGGCCCGTAGAAAAACAATGCAAGCAATGTCGGCACCCCTGAAGCTAAAACTAGCAAAGACAAGTCTCAACGCAAAAGATACAAGCATCGAAACAACAGTGATAACACCGAGGACACGCCAATCAATGCCAGATCCAGGGGCCCTAAGTCCGGTCAACGGAAGAAGCCTTTCCAAAAGAACAATTCAGGCCCATCCAGCTTAGACCGCATACTCGATTGTCCGTGCCAGATTCATGGCACCCCAGACAAGCCACCCAATCATACAAATAGAGATTGCTGGGTTTTTAAACAGGCCGACAAATTAAACGCCGAGAATAGGGAAAAGGGATCGCAAAGCGTGGACGATGATGAAGAACCCCAGCAACCGAACACAGGGGGACAGAAGAAGTTTCCCCCTCAGGTCAAAACGGTGAACATGATATACGCTACCCACATCCCCAAGAGGGAGCGCAAGTGTGCGCTCAGGGACGTCTACGCAATAGAGCAGTCACCCCAAAATTTAATCCATGGTCGTCATGCCCGATCACTTTTTATCGCTGGGATCATTCGACCAGTATCCAGCACGGTGGCTCAGCCGCACTGGTCTTAGACCCAATAATTGATGGGTTCCACCCGACTCGTGTCCTTATGGATGGAGGTAGCAGCCTTAATCTGCTCTATCAAGATACAACACGAAAATGGGCACTAAACCATCAAGGATCAAGCCTACAAGGACTACCTTTAAAGTAGTCATACCAGGCGTAGAGGCCCGCTGTACGGGCTCAATCACACTCGAGGTTGTCTTCGGATCTCAGGACAACTTCCGAAGTGAGGAGTTAATCTTCGATATTGTCCCATTTCGCAGCGGCTATCATGCACTGCTCGGACGAACTGCGTTCGCTCGATTCAATGCAGTGCCACACTATGCTTATCTCAAGCTCAAGATGCCCGGTTCACGCGGCGTCATAATAGTCAAAGGAAATATGGAACTCTCCCTCCCTACAGAAGAGCACACAGCTGCCTTAGCAGCAGAAGTACAGAGCGGCCTTCTCAAGCAGAACCCTAACTCGGCTACCGAGCACGCAGACACCGCTAAGAGGGTCCAAAATAATCTATAGCAGGAGAGCTCGGCTCGTCAGGAGCTCGACTAGCAATTCAGCCTCCGTCGCCGTTCTGATCAAGCGGTGGCATTCGCGCCGCGCGTACATAACTACACGCTGAAAATCCCATGGGCGTCGACGGAGGCATAGCTAGCTTGTGCTCCATAGCACGGCTCAACCGACATCGGATATGCATATACTTTCATTTTTATTTGTTTCCTTTTCAGGTCTCAATCTCACAAGCACCATCGGATGGCCTGGTCATCAGTCCTCTTAAAGGATAAACTCACCAAGACGGCGAGAAACACAGACATATGGGGGACTTTTTAGGTGATTCCGTTAAGGATAACTTTACCTGCTTTTCATGACCCACATGCAGCTCTCCCTCGGTTTCAGCATGTCAAATAGCCTGTCGCTTATCGCACTACCTGTATCAATGCGCCTTGACGTACTAATTAAATTACAATGAGAACAGTTTGCGGCTGGAGCTGTAGGACTCCAACCTTTTTGTACCTTTTCTGTTTTCTTTATTTTTTTTCTTTTCAGCTCCCCTGTGGGTAATCCTATCAAGTAGCACCCGTACACTTTGGTATGCTCGATGCTTGCCAGGGGCTTCATAGCACCCCACATTACGGCAACAAAAGTCCGAACACTTTTTATAAGTATAGTTCGGCACCCCGAATTTAGCATTATATGCATTAACTCCGAATCATGTCTTTGGTCAATAGTTGGGTTGCCCGGCTCCTATGCTTGCTACCTTACGTTCCGCTATATCGGCTAAGATAGTAAAGGGAGAACTATTACGATTGTGCCTTGGTTTATCCAAAGGAGCACCTCAGTAGAGAAAGCCGAAAACTGACTGTCATGATGCGTCGAGAGTTGGTCAGCTGTTCGGAGGTTGAAAATCGTTGGAGATTTCTTCCGCGTTACGCGAAGGATTGGTACTTCCCGATCAGACGCTTATAGCACCCTAGTTCGGATACTAGGGGCTGCGCCCATGTTTTAATTGTCGCACTCCTATGGCTAAGTGAGGGCGTTACAGCCGAATAGTCTGGTTGCCTGGTTCGTTGCGCTAAACAACTCCTTTAAGGACCATCTAATTGGATCAAGATTGTTTAGATTCCATCCCGAACACCCCCGTACTACCTACGTGGGGGCAGAAGTTGATGACTGGTTAACCCTCAGATTTCATACAACACGGCCGTACAGGAAGTAAAAATTTAAAAACATAACAAGCATTATATTTCATAAACATTTTTGTTTCATCATATAAGGCAGAGGGAGCTCGAATACATTCATTCAAAGATGGTGTCCTTCCCACAATGATCCGCAACAATGCAGGACCCCTCTAAGACATCGCCGAAGTATCGCTCAAGTGTGCGGTACTCTTTGCCCTCCGGTGGCCCCCGGTCGCTAGCTTGACAGCGTCCAGCTTCGCCCACCAGACCTTGCAATAAGAGAAGGCCAGACACGTGCCCTCGATGCAGATGGACCGCTTGATGACATCCAACCGAGGACAGGCATCCACCAGCTTCTTCACGAGGCCGAAGTAACTGTCAGGAATAGCTTCGGCTGGCCATAGCCGGACTATTATATCCTTCATGGCCAGTTCGGCCACCCTGTGCAGCTCGACCAGCTATTTCAGCTGATAGCTGAAGGGCACCAGATGTTCTGGCGCGCAATATTGCGACCAGAACAACTTCTTCGCAGAGCCCCCTTCTTCGGCTCGGGAGAACTCCGCAGCGTCGGTCACACTGCAGATCAGTAAAGTCCCCTTGAGAACTTCAAATCTGGGTTAGTAAAAGAAATTTCCTCTTCACACTCCTACTTTGCATATTGAATGCCTTACCTGCCGCGATCTTCCTGGCGTCCTGGATCTCATGGAGGGCGCCTTGGGCTTCAATCTGGGCCACCTCCGCACTCTTGCGAGCCTCGGCAAGTTCGGCTTCTGGAGTCGACACATTGTGCTCCAAGGTCTCGCACTTTTTCACCGCGTCCTGGAGCTCTTGTTGGACTTCGTTGAACCGAGCCTTGAGCCTCTTACGGGCGGCGTGCTCCTTGACAGCCTTCCCCTCGGCTTCGACCAGGGCCGCTTTCAGGGCCTCGACCTCGGTCGTCGCCTCTGTTCACATCATGGTATTCAGATCATTGCATTTCATTTCCCCTTTTCTTTTTTTGAATCCATAATAGGTTATTACTTACCTTGTCTTTCCTGGAGCTGCTTCTTCACCTGGCCCAGCTCCTCCCGGCCTCCGCCAATTTCTTCTTTAGTCATGGGACTTCGGCAGTATGCGAGGCCGCGGCCAACAGTGACGCATGTGCATACATTTCAGACAGATTTAGTTAGTTTCCTGCAATAGGAGATTGATCCTTTGTCCGGTTTTTCTTTTTCGAAAACCAGACAATGTCTCAGGGGCTACTGTCTATATTGGGATTTTCTCCTTTTTGCGTTGCTTACCTCAAAACCTGTTAATAGGTTGTAGGCTTCGGTTAGTCCACTCTTGGCGGACTGAACCCTTTCAATTACCATGCCCATAAGGACACGGTGCTCATCCACAATGGAAGCGCCTCGTAGTGCTTCTAGTAGATTATCCGGTGCCCCTGGTTGGACAGGGGTCATCGGGGAACGAGCATCCTCCCTTCTTCTGGAGGAGGTCGTGTGCCAGATTTCGGAGCAGCCTCGGTCTCCGGAACTGAGTCCGGCTGAGGGTCGAACTGAGTTCGGCCCTCCCCACCAGTCTCCATGGGGATTGATTCCCCTTGGTGTCCGGTGACGGGGTTTTTGCCTTCTGGCGCCTCCTGAGCCTCTCCCCTGCCTGGAACGGTCCTTCGGGACATCACCTCCGCATCATCCTTGGCCTTGGGGGGGTGAGTGGCTGTCGGCGAATCGCTGGCCATCGCCTTGGAATCCAGCGACCCTCCTGACGAGGATCGTGGGAAGCTGTTGTGGGCCGTACTACAAAAAAACGTAACCAATCATTTACTTGCAGTGAAGAGGAAAAAATTTATGGGTGGATACAAGTGTTAGTACTTACGATGCGGCACGAGGCTTAGCGCGGGGGCGTTTCTCCAGACTATTGTCGACGTCCCATGCGGAGTTATCCGCGAGGGAGCCCTTCCCCTTCTTGGGCGCCTCCACCACCAGAGTTGTGGAGGTCGCCCTCTTCTTCCTCCCCCCGTAAAGGGGAGGGTCGATTTCCTCCTCCTCCTCAGCCTCGTCGTCTTCGGCGGCGGGGGAACATGCCTTGTCTTTGGATGTCACGTCCGAAGTGCCCTTGCGTCGGGCCACTCTGGACCCCCTTGCCTTTCCTATGGCCTTCTTCTCTGGTGCCTTATAAGGCGCCAGCTCCAGCTGTAAGTGCATCTAGTGCCACCCCTAGTTAGTTTTGGAGTATTGACGACAAACCTGGTTGAGGGACTAATGTGTTTGTGAGAATTGTAGGATAACACATGTAGTAGTCCCTTACCGATTCGGTTTACCCACCAGAGATGACCCCTAAAAATGTATGAAGACATTGAAGACAAAGGTGGTATATGAAGGTATTCACATTGAAGACTGTGACAAGAGAAGACATCGCGTGAATACTATGGAGCGCAAAGACTTAGTTGTTTCGTCATTCTTTTTCTTCTTTGTTGAGTCATAGCAACCACCGTACTGTTAAGTGGGGTCCAAGTGAACCAGTCAGAATGACTGAAGTGATGCTTAACCAAAATCCTATGTCTTCCAGCGAAGACTATGAGAGCAAATCTTATCGAGAGCTGGATAAGTCAGCTTTGCTTGTAGCCCAAGTAAAGTTGTCGTGTGTGTTTGTAATCTGACTGTTGGAACACGTGTCAGTTCCTTAGTGACCCAGGGTCATTTTGGACAAATCAGGTTGGGTTGCCTAGTGGCTATAAATAGCCCACCCCCTACACCATAAATTGGTTGGCTGCTCAGAGTTAGTGCACGGCTTTTGTCGTTTGAGAGCAACCCACCTTGAAGCCTTTGAGAGAGAAATCCTTGCGAGGACAAAGCCCTAAACACCCAGAGCCAAAGAGTGTTAGGCATCATTTAAGTCTTCTTATCTATGTGATCTGAAGACTTATTACACTTGAGGACTGTGAATCCTCCAGCCGGTTAGGCATCGCGTTCTAAGCATCCAAGAGTCATTGTGGATCGCCAGTGAACGAAGTCTGTGAAGGTTTGGAAGTCTACCTTGAAGACTTACCAGAGTGATTGGGCGAGGACTGGGTGTCCTTAGCTCAAGGGGAATAAGGTGAAGACACAGTCTTCTGATTTAAATCTCAGCCTCCCTAACCAGACATACAGTTGTCACAACAGTTGTCACAACAACTGGAATTGGTCCAACAAATCATTGTCTTCAATGAGCTACTAGTTCTATCCTTCCCATCTCTTTATTTGCAGTTGGTCCTTCTGAAGTCATTGCCTGTCTGCATTATCTTCTGTCTTCACTGAGCAACTGCTTGTTCTGATTGGCTTCATACTATCTTCCATCCTGATCCATACTTCCTAGTTGCTATTAGTCTTTGTGCTTTCACTTCATTGAATACTTGACTATGGCTTGCCTAGTGTAGTCTACCTTCCGCTGTATGGTAATAGGTTTATTTCGATCGCTTGTCTTCGAAACTTCCATGTCTTGAAGACTTTCATAAAAATCGCCTATTCACCCCCCTCTAGTCGATCACTAGCACTTTCAATTGGTATCAGAGCAAGGTACTCCCTTGTTCTGTGTGATTCGGTTTAACCACATGGAGTTTTAGCTATGTTGACTACAGGGATAATCAAAGTCTCCGCTGCGTGCCCAGTCTTCGATGGAATTGAATATCCCTACTGGAAGAATAAGATGCGCATGCATCTTGAAGCCATTGATGTCGACCTCTGGTATGTCGTCAAGAATGGCGTCCCCAAGGCTGGTGAATGTGTCACCACTTCTGATGTCAAGAAGTTCGTTCAACTAGATTCCACTGCCAAGAATATCATATGTGGTCATCTGACCAAAGGACAGTATGGCTGTGTGAGTGCTCTGGAAACATCCAAGCTAGTCTGGGACTGGCTCTCCAAGGTCCACGAAGGCGTCTCAACCCAGAGAGATCAAAGAATCAGTGTCCTTCGCAACCTCTTCAACCGCTTCAAGAGAAACGACAATGAGAATGTTCAGGTCACGTTTGATCGACTCACTGACATCACAAATGAGCTTCAAGCTCTCGGCTCTACTGAGATCACCAAGCATAAAGTCGTCAAGACACTCCTGAGATCACTTGACAGCTTATTTGACACCCTAGCCCTGATGATTCAGGAGCGCCCTGAATTCAAGACACTCGATCCGTCTGACATACTTGAAAGGCTCAACACACATGAGTTTCAGCTTTCTGAGAAAAGAGACATCTACGGTCCCAACTATGGGCCAACTCGTGCTTTGAAAGCAAAAGCTATTTCCTCATCTGAAGAAGAATCTGACTGCAGTTCTGATGAACCTAAAGACATTGGAAAGGAGCTTGCTATGCTTGTGAAGAAGTTCCAGAAATTCACCAAGAAGAAAGGCTTCAGAAAGTCCTCACGATCTAGCTCAGGGAATGATGGAGCTTCTGCTCATGATTACAAGAAGAGAACATGCCACAAGTGCAAGAAACCTGGTCACTACATCTCTGAGTGTCCGCAGTGGGACAATAAGAACAACAAGATGAAGAAGAGCAAGGAATATGACTCTGACGAGAAGAAGAAGAAATACTCAAAGTCTTCTTCCAAGTCTTCCTCTAAGTCTTAATCACACAAGAAGAGCTCATCTGGCAAGGCTCATGCGTTTGTTGGCAAGGAAATGGATTCAGAGGAGGAGTCTGCTTCTGAGGAGGCGGAGGTGGAGTCTGAGGAGGAGTCCGATTCTGGCGTTGCAAGTCTGGCTATAGCCTACGTTGCCAAGTCCATCTTCAACACTGAAGACAATGACTTCGTCACCGACGCTGATGCTGATGATAAGGACAACTCCGCTCCCACCTACTGCTTCATGGCATGCAGTGCCAAGGTAAACTCATGCACTACTCACTATCAAACAACCAGTGAAGATGACTCTGATTGTGGTTCCAAAACCAGCTACAAAACACTTGCTAAAATTGCAACTGAACAACAAAAAGCTATGGAACATATTCAAAAACTGTTAGACAAAAGCGATAACCTGTTAGACACTCAGATGACTCGATCTCAGTCCTTAATTGAAGACATTAAAAATCTTCATGTTAAGTATGAGGAACTTGAAAGTCGTCATGAAACGCTCTCAACAACTCATGAAAAGCTTTCCTATGATTATCTTCAAAGGAAGCAAGATCTTGAGAAATTGAGAGTGGCTCATGAAGATCTTCAAAAGGAAAAAGAGTCACTTCGCGCCAAATAGATCAGTTCTGCTCAGGAAGGATTTGAACCACCATGTCTTAAATGCATTGAGCATGACAACGCTACCTCTGTTGCTGGATGTTCTACTGCTGCTACTATTGCAATATCTTCAACTGTTGATGTGGTAACTAACCCCTCTGTTGAGGATACCACTGCTATTGCTGATGAAAATGCTAGGTTGAAGACATTGCTTGAAACAGGGATGTACAAAAGTCTCAAAGGGCATCACACACTGTGTGATGTCCTCAAAAGGTAGATCCTGAACCGAAACCCTAGGAAAGAGGGTGTTGGGTCCGAAAGGATAATGAATGCTGATGGCTCTTACTGGAAACCTGAGCAGTACCCCAAAACCACATGGGTTCCTGCAAAGGAACCTTCAGTGGATCCATCCACCCTATCTGGCTTCACTTGTACTAATCCCATAGTCATTGATGAATCCTTTGATGCAAACTATAAACTGTTTAAGAATCAGAATGGTGAAGTTTTTGCCAGGTATATTGGTACTAACTGCATGAATGGGCCACCTATGAAGAAAGTATGGGTGCCGAAAAAGTGTCTGGAAAATCTTCCTGTGAATGTCGTCATGACACCACAAGTGAAGAAGACAAACCCCAGACCACAGGCTTCATATGGTCCAAAGGCTTCATACAAATAGAGGACTCAATTGAGTCGCACTAACGCAAATGTTTTGCAGGGAAACCATACTCAGGCCTATGAATATGAGCGCGTTTCATCAAACTGTCATGTTCATAAGATCAAGAACTACTCTGCTTATTCTTATGAGTACTATTGTCCACCTGCAAGACTATTTTCCAGGGCTCCAAAGCCAAAGTTCTCAGATGCTGCACTTAGACTCATTGCTTCGAAGCCACCCTTGAAGATGTTGGTGGCTAAGAAAGCTTAACTCTCTGTTGCAGGGAAGGGTCTCCAGCCAAAAATCAAATGCGTCTGAAGCTATTGCTGGGGACCTTAAACATCTTGTAGGGCGCAAGATCAAATGCCCAAATGGTCTTATTATGTATTTTGTTCCTGAGTCACTTGCTACTTTCCCTATCAGTCCTAACCTCGATCTAAGCTTTCATAATCCACTTGCTCGTCAAATGTTTATGCTTCACAATTCTCTTCGTGAAGCCTATCCCCCTAATTGCACTATAGGGAATGACACCAGCTGCTTCAGAATGGATTATTGACAGTGGATGTACTAATCACATGACTGGCAAGCGAAGTCTTCTCATGGACTCAACCTTACGTCCGTCTGACAAGAGTCACATCACATTTGCTGATACTGGTAAAAGCAAGGTATTGGGTCTAGGTAGAGTTGCAATCTCAAGGGATCAGCACATGGATAAAGTGATGCTTGTTGAATCCCTTGGTTTCAACTTAATGTCTGTCGGCGGGGACGACACCTATGGGATCACAAGAATCCCTACTACGGTTAGCGAGGCGTGGGGTCGTGAGAAAAGCGGATCAAACAAATAGTACACAGTTTGTTTATCCAGGTTCGGTCCGCGAGGATGCGTAAAACCCTACTCCTGCTTTGATGGATGTATATTCCTGTTCTTGAGCTAGCTCTGGGGCATTAGGAGCTCCAAAAAGCCGAATCCTCCTCCTGGTCGCCTCGGGCCTCCTTTTATAGAAAAAGGGGTTGCCACAGTGGCACGCAGGAGGTGGAAAGGGTATAGTGATGCGAGGTTATCCCTCGCATTACATGACAAGGCGCATTTAATGCGTCTTGCTTAGGTGTCCTTGCTTTATCAGGGACGGGGGAGAAACAAGTCTCGTCCGTCGCCGCTCCTTCTTGTGTCGACACGCGCCCTGGCCAGCGATGCCTGTGATGCCATGTAGGTAGGCAGGCAGCTGAGGTGGTGCAGTGGTGGGTCTTCACGAAGATCTGCATGCCGCCACGTAGGTGCCTGCCCAGCTGGTTGGGTCGGCAGCGGCATGCGTATGGTGGTGGAGGTTTAGTCGGCATGGGCCTGATGGTGGCCCTGCGGATGTCCTTGGCAAGGGCCTTGCCGGGGCCCCGGCAAGGGTCTTGCCGAGGCGCCTGCTGTCATCCCCGGCAAGGCGCTCGCCGGGGGTCTCGTGGTCTTCCCTGGCTGGTATCTCGCCAAAGGTCGTCGTCTTCTTAGTGCGTATCTGATCTTGAATGTCTTCACAAAGATCTGCATGCCACCACGGGGATGTCTCTCGAATCCTTGCCCCTTGGGGGCAGTGGACTCAAGGGTAATTTGCTCCGTAGGCGTGGGGCGAGTCGCCGCGGCAAGGGTCTTGCCGGGGTTGCCAAAGCTGTCTCCCGGCAAGTATCTTGTCGGGGGAGTCCGCTTCGTCCCTTTTGCTCTTTGTGGTCTTGGCCTTGGCATCGTCCTAGTTCCCTTGAGCTTCGGTCTTATCCTGGCTCACCTCCCTTGCCTTGCTTGGTGTGGTGGTGCCCGTGGCTCAGACTATCCGTGCACAGTTATAGGGGTACAAAAAGTGCACCCCTCCGTTTGTACACCGACAGGAGCCCCCGGGCCTGGGCCACACATAAGCGCAACGCGTTGTTGGGTCAGGCCCAGAAACGGTGCGCGGGCAGGCGGGGTGGTTTTTATCGCGGTAAGATTCTTCACGCGTTGCGCTTCCCACGACTCCCGCGCGTGGCGCGGCGTGGGGAGGTGCGTGTGATGTGGGCGGCATGCGTGGGGTTGGTTCCCGTGGGCATGCGTCACATCACAGTAAAGGGGCGGTTTGCGCCTTCCCCATAAACGGAGGGAGGCGTGGAGGCACGGCCCATTTACTGAATAGGGCTGAGGCGCGGTCTTCAAGGCATCCACTCCCCACGATCACGGGGTGGGGAGAGGTCGCCTCACCCATCCCCTCGGTTCTACACGTCCGCCACGTGTCTCCCATGTGCTTGGGGTGGCAAACGGTGGAGACGGGAAACCGGGCCGTCGCTGGTTGGGGCGACGGGTCGGTCCTGTCTCCCTGCGCCTTCCGTATCTCGATTGGCCGAGCGGGGCAGCCGAGCCCCAACCCCGCTCCTTTATAAAGAGCGGGTGGGGGGATGGCGTCCCGCATTCTTTCATCTTCTTCTTCCTTCAGCTTCTGCTCCTCCCTTCCATCCGTCATGGAGAGAGGGAATCCCGGTCCTTCAACGGTGGCGGCGAGGTTCGCCGCTCGACAACGCGTCCCTCCTTCTCCTGCGCCTGCGGTGGGAGAGCCAGCCGTGAGGGGAAGGGGGAGGGGCGAGGCCGTGGGCGAGGCCGGGGCGCTCGGGGAAGAGGAGGACGGGGTGGCGCGCCGGCCTCGCCTCCGCCAGCAGCTCCCCCTCCAATGGAGGGCCATGTTGGGGATGACCCTTGTGAGTTCTTCGTCAGGCTGCGCTGGCCGCCGCGCCATCGCCTTCATCTCCCGACTCCATTTGCGCGGGAGATGGAGCTGGATCCGCCGGAGTCATTGCGGCTGCATATGAGGGGCTGCGGGATCAGTGGCACGCGGGTCCGCGTCGACTTCCCCGCTCCTCACGTGATGTATCTTCGTCGGGGATGGAAGATGTTTGCTCATATCCACAGCTTGACGGAGGGGCTCACTCTCCATTTTAAGCTGATGGAGGGTGGCCTTCTCTCCGTCAAGGTCTTTGGGCACTTTGGGACTCGTACAAGGTGCTGCGTGGAGAGCTCTTCTAATAGTGAAGACTCCTCCTCGGGCGGGAGTGATGAGGAGGACAGCGGCAGCGACGACGAGGGCGGTAGGATGACGGGTCCGACTAGGTGTCGGGTGCCGCTCCGTGCGGCACCGGCGACCCCATCATCCGTGTCGCCGACTCCTTGAACTTCTCGGGGTCGTCTCCTTGGGCGGCTGGCGTTGGGAGGCTGCGGAAGAGGAAGAGGGCGGGCGGCAAGGCCGTCAAGTCAGAGTACGCGGGCACCAACGCCTTCGACGCGTACTGACGTCATGCCGCCTCGTCTTCGAGCTCTGCTTCCGGCGCCGCCATCACCACCCAGCCTTTGGACGGCCACCAAGATGTTCTCCCTGCGTCTTCTGCCGCCCGTAGCTCGCCTAGGTGCTCCTTTTGCCCTTCTCACCTCCTTGACCCGCCTCCTGAGGAGAGGGACAAGAAAGGGATTACGGGCACCTTATCTCTTTTTAGTTTGTAAGCCTTCGGGCCTTTGTTGAATTTAAAACTTGTAATCCCTTCATTCATGTTTTTCTTTCCCTACGAACTGTACCTAAGTGGAATGTTTTTAATGAAAAAGGGATGCTTGTGTCAGGACCCCGATTCCAAGTCACATCGATCTAGCCGGTAACACCTCATATCACTTTGCGGCCTCACGCACGGTATTCCCACGGGTGTCGCCTTACCATGGCCCGGGACCGTTTGCGCCTTTTGGCTCATGTATATGATAGTGTCGCTAGCATCCATATGACAGAGAACCCGGGCCGACATGGCTAGTCATGAACCCAAAGTGGCACCAACCTATGGGGACAGGCATACATGAATCACATCGAGCATGTCGGTCAGCAGCGTGTGAATCCGAGCTGTAGCGCTGGGCTAACAGGACTCCGGATGTCACCGCGTGACATTTCCCCGAAGCGACAGACATAGGAACGAAGTGAAACACATGCCGGCCAGTCAAGTGTCCTGAGCAGTAGTGCTGGGCTAGCAGGACTCCGGTGAACCGGGCTGTAGCGGACTACTATGGCTCATGGAAGCACTAGACTACATTTCCCCATAAGAGAGGTTGCCAAGGATAAACAACTAGATTGTCGGATCCCACACATACCAAGCATTTCAATCATACACATAATATGCTCGAGATGTGTAAATACAACATGGCATCACAACATAACTCTACGACTCAAATATTTAATCATTAGGCTCTGAGGAGCGAGATATTACAAACATGGGTCTCATGACCCAACAATCATAGCATACAAATCAAAGCACATACGGAAGCTTAACATGTCTTAGTACAGACAGCTACAAATGAAAAAGGTTGAGAAGTCTGACTATCTACCAGATCCTGCCGAGGGCACAAGATCGTAGCTGAGGTATCAAGCTAAACGTCAATGTCCACGCGAAACTACTAGTGAGACTGAAGTCTCTCTGCAAAACATAAATTAAGCAAACGTGAGTACAAAAGTACTCAGGAAGACTTACATCAGAACTAGCTACATATGCATCGGTATCAACAGGGGGGTGGTGGATTTTAACTGCAGCAAGCCAGCTTTGACTCGGTGGCTATCTTAAACTACGACTACAAGTAACTTTTTTTGAGGTGGCGCACACGAGTCCACATATTCACCATTCAATACACCACTATGGATCCGCTCCCGTCTCCCTATGAGAAGGCCATCCAGAGCACTCACACTTATCTTGTGAGTTTTAGAGTATCCACTTTCACTTGTCTATCAACTGTTATAGGCAACCCAGAAGTCCTTTACCGCGGACGCGGCTATTCGAATAGTTTTATACCCTGCAGGGGTGTACTTCATCACACATGTTTCCACCACTTAGCGTCTGCACACGACATGTGCTCGGCAGACTTCAAGCGAAAGCCGACGTGGGTGAGGACCACGACCTGACTAACCGCACAAGTCTCTAGTCCAGGTTTATCGCCTATTCGGGTTCCATCCGCAAGGAGATCCGGCTGGGGTGTCCTCAACGGCCCCAAACAATGTGTACAGGGTCCCGAGACGCCAAACGGGCGCCCGGCATACCCGGCCATAGTGTATCTACCGCATCATAGCCCACCCCTAGGGTCAGCGCTATGCACGGCCGCCAACACATATCCTATAAACACCAGAAACTAGCTGCAACTCCCGGACAGAGGACGAGAGGGGGGGTCAGTAAGTCGAGCGGGGTCATATTTCAGGGCCCACTGTGTGGTAGTAGCTGTTTCATGGATCACAAACACAGAACTCAGTTCCTGAGAACGGTTTCAATGAGACAACCCACCATGTACTCCTACATGGACTCTCACCGCTACCTTTACCAAATTGTGTTCACACACTTAGCTCACACACAGTAGGACATGTTCACAACTTTCCAATTCATCCCCGATGAATCAGACCTGACACAACTCTAAACAATAGCAGGCATGACAAGCAAACATGAATGAGTAGGCACATCAGGGCTCAAACAACTCCTACTCATGCTAGTGGGTTTCATCTATTTACTGTGGCAATGACAGGTCATGCAAAGCAAAGGGGTTCAACTACCGCAGCATGTAACAGTTGAATCGTTGTTGTCCTAATGCAGTAAAAGAGAGCAGGAGCGAGAGAGTGGGTTTGTATCAGAATGAACAAGGGGGTTTTGCTTGCCTGGCTCTTCTGAAGATAGTATAGTTCTTCATCGATGTCATCGATCACGTCGTCGGAAACATCGTCGTCTGAGAGGGGACGGTTACCGGCAAACAGGGAAGGACACAATCAATGCAATGCAACAATATGATGCATGAATGTGACATGGCAATATGCTGTTGATTGGCCTAATGCAACCAGCAACAAGTTAAATGGAGTTGGTTTGAACACTAGGTTCAAATTCAAACTCCATATGTGCTTTCTTAAATGCCATTTAATTAGTTTGTCCTAAACAGCAATGTTAACTTGCTCAAATATGCATGAAAATGCCATAAACAGATTCCTTGAATTTTTATGATAACTTTTCATATATAACTTATTTCATTTGGAGTTATGGTTGAATTTCTATGATTTTTAGAAGTTTATAGTATTTTCTGGGATTTTCTGAAAAAGAATAAATCCAGAAAATGAGTTATTGCGTCAGCACTGCGTCACTGTGACGTCAGCTGGTCAACAGCGCCTAACCCAGGTCAAACCTGACGGCTGGGCCCCACTAGTCAGTCTCACAGTTAACTATTTGGGTTAACTAGACTAACTAAACAACACTGGGCCCATTGGTCAGTGACTAACTAAACTAACTTAATTAAGTTTAGCTCTAACTAACTGGGTTAGCCGGGCGAGGCCCGCATGTCAGTGACTCAAGGGTCAAACAGAGGTCAACCTCGGGTCAAACGCGACGCTAACTGGGCTTTGACCACTATGGGGCCTACTGTCAGCGTCTGTTGAGGCCTAATTGGCAGGGGTTAGCGCTAAACTAATGAAGCCACATCAGCTCACCGGAGTTATGTCGGCGGCGACCAGGAACGTGGCGGAAGTTCGCCGGATTGGCGCTAGGGGCGGTGGATGGGTGTGCTGAGGGCACCAGAGGGGAGCCCTCGCTCGGCTGCATCGAGCAGAGGCAGCAACGGGTCACAGGGTGGCCGGAGCTCGCCCAAACTGAGCTCGCGACGGCGCCGGAGTTCGGGCGGAGAGGGAAAGAGGGCTACCTTGCACGGCAGGGCGAGGGAGTGCATGCGTTAGGCTCCTGGGACGCACTGAATGCGGTGGTGCGCTCAGACGCGTGCTTGCACGGCCGTAGCCACGACGGCGACATGGCCGGCGGCGAGGAGCGCTCGGGCTCGAATGGGCCGGTGGCTATGCGGCGTAATCGAGCACGGGAAGTAGGGGCTAGGTAGAGGAGCTCACAGCGGATCCAGAGAGATGGTCGGCGGCCTTGGGGAAGCGCGGACGGCGGCGAATGACGGTGGCGATCTCCGGTGGCCAGGGTTGAAGAAGACGACGCCGAGGACGAAGCAGGGATTCCCGGCTCGCTTGGCTCAGTGCAGAAGGCGTAGGCAACAGTGGGGGAGCTTCCACGCAACACGGGAAGGCGAGAGGGGGTCAGGGAGCGCGGTGGTTCATGGCGGCGCTTCCATGGCCGCGTCGGCCGTCACGGGAGAGAGCGAGGGAGAGGAGGGGAGAGTGAGCTGTGAGAGAGGGGAAGGACCAGGGGGGGCTCGGGCGTTTCCAAGCGCGACGGATTGGAGTGGGGAGGAAGCAGGAGGTGGAAGCAGGAGGTGGCTTCGCCTCCTGTGCGTGCGCCACGCCGTCGTCCTCCTGGCAAAGGAAGGAGATGACTGGCGACGGGCCTGGTGGGCTGGGCCAGCGAGCTGGGCTAGCTGGGCTGCCAGGTAAGTGCGCAGGTAAGTCTCTCTCTCTCTCTCTTTTATTTCTGTTTTCTATTTTCTGTCTGTTTGTTTTGACTTTATTAAAAATGCCAGAGCATTTTCAAAAATCATGATACTTCTTATGGCCACTGTTTGGATTATTTCCAACAGCAAACATTTCAGTTCATGAATATTTGGACATTTAGAATAATATATAATATTTAAATGCCCAAATGCAAATAAGGTATGATTTAATTTAGAGCCCAAATATGTCATGGAAAAATGTGCATCGCCTCTGGTACTGTTTACAACATTTTCCATAAATGATGAACATTTTTTAAAGCCATTTGGATTTACTGAAAATATTTTAGGTGAACCTAGTGAATTCCTTTGATGCTAGGTGTTTAGGCAATCCCCATTTCAAATTTCTTTGGAATTTAAACATGATGCTATGATGAACAAGCAAAGTCAAGCAAGGGCTGAACTGGGGCTGTGACAGCTCACCCCCACTAAACAAGAATCTCGTCCCGAGATTCAAGCATAGGGTAAGGTGAAGGGGGAAACACAAGCTAACATAATCTTCACGATCCAGGTTGCACCTCATAAGGTTGTTGATTCGATCACCATCATTGTCTCGATGTCTTGCCCCGAGAACTCCAACTAACATGACAATGAGAGGAAAGAGAAAACTCTAGAAGGATCGATCTTATCGAAGATTGAACAACTCAAGATCAACTCATGGAGCGAGACGCTAAAACAACTCTCGAGTTGAGATACGAAGCATACGTCTAGAGGGATGGAGTGAAACACATGACAAAGGTTCACTAGGTAGGCAACAATTCCACACCTAAGAAGGTATTGAACGGTTGTCAATGTAGTGAGGAGTTGAGTTGCCATGATACCATAACGAGACATCTTAAGGAAGGTGACTCACAGAAGTATTCCCTTAAGTGGCAAAAAGAATTAATTTTGATACAAAGATCATTGAAATTCTTTATACCAGCCTAAGGCAATCACAAATGATCGTGTGAACGAATTCGAACGAATGGCATACCCATGCCAGAATGGATGATGTGGACTACCTTGTTGAAGACAACGCAATGGATGACTTTTGCTTATCACCGGAAATGGATGGGACCCATGACAGGACCACTGTTGAAGATGATCCTGGACAGCAACTGCTGAGAAGGGCATCCCATGGAAAATTGGCACGATGGGGTGCAAGTTGGGAACAAAATGCAAATGTTGGGAATGTTCCAACCATCATGTCTGCCTGAGATTCAGATCTGGTTGGTGTCAGGATATTCCAGACTCATCAAGTCTAGAAATAAAAATGAAGTTTGCAACACAAATCGACGAGATGACATTGCGAGATTCTCGGGGAATGAACTACGATAGTAAGCTCCAAAACATGAGCCGGTTCTGCTACAAGCATGTGAACACATTGTCCTAGACAAGCATGGTCACCTGGTAGTTCTACAACGAAACACTACCGAGTTTGGGGGGGGGACCATTAACGAGGATATCGAAGTCCTTGCATAAGTCTAGCTCTTAAGAAGAAACTTCTTCTCCTTGAACAAACCAATCAGTGGCTTAGTGTGCTAGTGACACATATGGAGTGGAGGTAATTAATCTACCAAACCATAGAATACTTCGCACATATACATGACTGATTTGGGATGATTCCAAGGGAAACAAAACAAACCTTCCTCAAATTCATGGTGGCAACTTACACCTAATGCACGTGAATTCGAGGATGTCACTTCTTCCATCTAGGCATAAGCTTCATGAGCGGAACACGAAAGCATTGCTTACAAAGTTTCCAATACTAACTTAGATGTTCCACATGAATCATGGGGGAGACAACATGCTGCTGATGGGCTCTACAACAACTCATCGGAATTTCCATATCACTGGACTTCTACCATCATGTGAAAATGTGATAGTATTGGTCAGACCAAAAGGTGTAATGGTGTATGCTCGAGGGATCAACCACGAGTAAGACAACATTACGAACATCGTTGGTTCTGATTTGACTTGACGATAGCCCATACTCAAGTCAAAGTTTTGACAAGACAATAGATCCAACAACTGATCACGAGGACCAATTGGTGAAGATATCATCTTTCTTCAACACGCACACAACGCAAAGATATCCCTTCAGAAAGAACCAAATTCGGCAAAGCCTTTTATCTTCCAACTCTCCAAGTTGTTGTCTAGCTCAACCAACTAGCTCAGGGATATCCAACACATATTTTTGGAGAAAGAGTTGTTTATTGGAAAACCAACTTGATCACGAACTCAACATATCGGTCAGGTGACAACCTGGTAACACTTCCGACAAGATTTTCAGAAAATCACGAACCATCGATATGTCTCTAAGCTCGAGAACAATCTTGCTTTTCAAGGCAAGACGACATGATCAAAAGAGTAAGGGATTCAATCCTAACTCAAAGATCGAAGAGTGCACCAGAAATAAGGACAAGATAGCACGATCAATCCTAGAATAGTGATTCGATAACCAACACACTAAGAATGATGTTAATGTCCATTAACTACCAAGCAACACGGTTGCTAGTAGTATTGATTTCACACATCATGGTTCACTTGCCGGCATTCCGGTGGCGACAACACGGGACCGAGGAATGAATGATGATTGCGAGAAGTATCACTGTATCAAGAGTTCATAGGAGGTTGTGCAATTCCTATGATATTCTTGACATATAGAGGGCAATACTTCAGGGTAGAACATAATCAAAAGCTGGATTGGCATTTTGATCTACGGAATACAACTGCTTTGGTCCAATCCTAGATATGGATGAGGTACTGGAGTTTGTTTCTACTAGTCATTCTGAAATAGAACGGCTCGACGGACCACGAGAATAATAAGCATCGATAACACGAATGCACAACTAAAGAGGGACAACTCAAAGGAACATATAACTTTCTGAGTTGTGGATGCATAGATTAGTATGTCGAAACAAGTTCAACAAGTTTCTTCTGGATAACCCATGCAGAAAGGTAGAACTGACAGAATCACAATTATGAATGGAGAACTCCTCAAGAGTACTCTGATTGTGATATTTTGGTTCAAAGAACTTCTGCCTTAACGGTTCATGGTATTTGGAAGGAAGAAATACCACGAACCTCGAGGGCTCTCGCAAGGTTACTAATATCCTAAAGGCATGAGCAAACACTATCAACATGAGGTAAGTAGGGTGAATCTCGGGTTCAAGAACCCAGGAATAGAATACCTACTACTAAATGGCACCACGGGATGCTTTTGAGAATAATGGCCAGAACCATCACACTGGGGGTGCAAAGCATTGCTAGATTACTAAATGGTCCTCTAAGACACCTAGGGTCATAACACTAACTCCAACATACATGTCAAGGCAACAGAGCACCTCAACAGACTGATTAGTGTGGTTGAACTGGCCCAAAGGGACATCGGGAACGGAAGGAAGGGATTTGCAAATGCATCAGACTATTTAGAAATCTGGGATGACTCGGACAGCATAACGGCTGTAAATGCTCAAAAAGATTGGAGACATGCTACAAAAATGGTGGCATAGCCACTCAGAATCACAATATCAAGGTTTCGGGACCAATTATGAACACACAGAAGTACTGGAAACTGAACTGCGGCATGAATCCATCAATCCTATAAGTTAGAGGGTTAGTAACACGTCATCCTGATAGATAGATGAGAAAGCCTAGTTTCTTAACCCCGTAGAAAAGAAGAGGTTGACTCAGATCAGAAGGGCATAAGGTAAAGGAGTAAAAAGAGCCTTACATTCCCTTCCACAATCAATTCCCTTACAAAACTAAAGCATTTCTAGACACAACTTCGACCAGTTTGGCTTGGTAATCCTACGGGCAGTCAGGCTCTGATACCAAAGCTGTCAGGACCCCGATTCCAAGTCACATCGATATAGCCGGTAACACCTCATATCACTTTGCGGCCTCACGCACGGTATTCCCACGGGTGTCGCCTTACCATGGCCTGGGACCGTTTGCGCCTTTTGGCTCACATATATGATAGTGTCCCTAGCATCCATATGACAGAGAACCCGGGCTAACATGGCTAGTCATGAACCCAAAGAGGCATCAACCTATGGGGACAGGCATACATGAATCACACCGAGCATGTCGGTCAGCAGCGTGTGAATCCAGGCTGTAGCGCTGGGCTAACAGGACTCCGGATGTCACCGGGTGACATTTCCCCGAAGGGACAGACATAGGAACGAAGTGAAACACATGCCGACCAGTCAAGTGTCCTGAGCAGTAGTGCTGGGCTAGCAGGACTCCGGTGAAACGGGCTGTAGCGGACTACTGTGGCTCATGGAAGCACTAGACTACATTTCCCCATAAGAGAGGTTGCCAAGGATAAACAACTAGATTGTCGGATCCCACACATACCAAGCATTTCAATCATACACACAATATGCTCGATATGTGTAAATACAACATGGCATCACAACATAACTCTACGACTCAAATATTTAATCATTAGGCTCTGAGGAGCGAGATATTACAAACATGGGTCTCATGACCCAACAATCATAGCATACAACTCAAAGCACATGCGAAAGCTTAACATGTCTTAGTACAGACAGCTACAAATGAAAAAGGTTGAGAAGTCTGACTATCTACCAGATCCTGCCGAGGGCACAATTTCGTAGCTGAGGTATCAAGCTAAACATCAAAGTCCACGCGAAACTACTAGCGAGACTGAAGTCTCTCTGCAAAAAATAAATTAAGCAAACGTGAGTACAAAAGTACTCAGGAAGACTTACATCAGAACTAGCTACATATGCATCGGTATCAATAGGGGGGTGGTGGATTTTAACTGCAGCAAGCCAGCTTTGACTCGGTGGCTATCTTAAACTACGACTACAAGTAACTTTTTTTGAGGTGGCGCACACGAGTCCACATATTCACCATTCAATACACCACTATGGATCTGCTCCCGTCTCCCTACGAGAAGGCCATCCATAACACTCACACTTATCTTGCAAGTTTTAGATTATCCACTTTCACTTGTCTATGAACTATTATAGGCAACCCAGAAGCCTTTACCGCAGATGCGGCTATTCGAATAGTTTTATACCCTGCAGGGGTGTACTTCGTCACACATGTTTCCACCACTTAGCGTCTGCACACGACATGTGCTCGGCAGACTTCAAGCGAAAGCCGACATGGGTGTAGACCACGACCTGACTAACCGCACAAGTCTCTAGTCCAGGTTTATCGCCTATTCGGGTTCCATCCGCAAGGAGATCCGGCCGGGGTGTCCTCAACGGCCCCGAACGATGTGTACAGGGTCCCGAGACGCCAAACGGGTGCCCGACATACCCGGCCACATTGTATCTACCGCATCATAGCCCACCCCTAGGGTCAGCGCTACGCACGGCCGCCAACACATATCCTATAAACACCAGAAACTAGTTGCAACTCCCGGACAGAGGACGAGAGGGGGGGTCAGTAAGTCGAGCGGGGTCATATTTCAGGGCCCAATGTGTGGTAGTAGCTGTTTCATGGATCACAAACACAGAACTCAGTTCCTGAGGACGGTTTCAATGAGACAACCCACCATGTAGTCCTACATGGCCTCTCACCGCTACCTTTACCAAATCGTGTTCACACACTTAGCTCACACACAGTAGGACATGTTCACAACTTTCCAATTCATCCCCGATGAATCAGACCTGACACAACTCTAAACAATAGCAGGCATGACAAGCAAACATGAATGAGTAGGCACATCAGGGCTCAAACAACTCCTACTCATGCTAGTGGGTTTCATCTATTTACTGTGGCAATGACAGGTCATGCAAAGCAAAGGGGTTCAACTACCGCAGCATGTAACAGTTGAATCGTTGTTGTCCTAATGCAGTAAAAGAGAGCAGGAGCGAGAGAGTGGGTTTGTATCGGAATGAACAAGGGGGTTTTGCTTGCCTGGCTCTTCTGAAGATAGTATAGTTCTTCATCGGTGTCATCGATCACGTCGTCGGAAACATCATCGTCTGAGAGGGGACGGTTACCGGCAAACAGGGAAGGACACAATCAATGCAATGCAACAATATGATGCATGAATGTGACATGGCAATATGCTGTTGATTGGCCTAATGCAACCAGCAACAAGTTAAATGGAGTTGGTTTGAACACTAGGTTCAAATTCAAACTCCATATGTGCTTTCTTAAATGCCATTTAATTAGTTTGTCCTAAACAGCAATGTTAACTTGCTCAAATATGCATGAAAATGCCAGAAACAGATTCCTTGAATTTTTCTGATAATTTTTCATATATAACTTATTTCATTTGGAGTTACGGTTGAATTTCTATGATTTTTAGAAGTTTATACTATTTTCTGGAATTTTCTGAAAAAGAATAAATCCAGAAAATGAGTTATTGCGGCAGCACTGCTTCACTGTGATGTCAGCTGGTCAACAGCGCCTAACCCAGGTCAAACCTGACGCCTGGGCCCCACTAGTCAGTCTCACAGTTAACTATTTGGGTTAACTAGCCTAACTAAACAACACTGGGCCCACTAGTCAGTGACTAACTGAACTAACTTAATTAAGTTTAGCTCTAACTAACTGGGTTAGCCGGGCGAGGCCTGCATGTCAGTGACTCAAGGGTCAAATAGAGGTCAACCTTGGGTCAAACCCGACGCTAACTGGGCTTTGACCCACTGTGGGGCCTACTGTCAGCGTCTGTTGAGGCCTAATTGGCAGGGGTTAGCGCTAAACTAATGAAGCCACATCAGCTCACCGGAGTTACGTCGGCGGCGACCAGGAACGCGGCAGAAGTTCGCCGGAATGGCGCTAGGGGCGGTGGATGGGTGTGCTGAGGGCACCAGAGGGGAGCCCTCGCTCGGCTGTATCGAGCAGAGTCAGCAGCGGGTCACAGGGTGGCCGGAGCTCACCGGAACTGAGCTCGCGGCGGCGCCGGAGTTCGGGCGGAGAGGGAAAGAGGGCTAGGGTGCACGGCAGGGCAAGGGAGTGTGTGCGTTAGGCTCCTGGGGACACACTGAATGCGGTGGTGCGCTCGGACACGAGCTTGCATGGCCATAGCCACGACGGCGACATGGCCGGCGGCGAGGAGCGCTCGGGCTTGAAGGGGCGGTGGCTACGCGGCGTAATCGAGCACGGGAAGTAGGGGCTAGGTAGAGGAGCTCACGGCGGATCCAGAGAGCTGGTCGGCAGCCTTGGGGAAGCGCGGACGGCAGCGAACAACGGTGGCGATCTCCGGTGGCCGGGGTTGAAGAAGACGACGCCGAGGACGAAGCAGGGCTTCCCGGCTCGCTTGGCTCGGTGCAGAAGGCGTAGGCGACAGTGGCGGAGCTTCCATGCAACACGGGAAGGCGAGAGGGGGTCGGGGAGCGCGGTGGTTCACGACGGCGCTTCCATGGCCGCGTCGGCCGTCGCGGGAGAGAGCGAGGGAGAGGAGGGGAGAGTGAGCTGCGAGAGAGGGGAAGGACCAGGGGGGCTCGGGCGTTTCCAAGCGCGACGGATCGGAGTGGGGAGGAAGCAGGAGGTGGAAGCAGGAGGTGGCTTCGCCTCCTGTGCATGCGCCACGCCGTCGTCCTCCTGGCAAAGGAAGGAGACGACTGGCGACGGGCCTGGTGGGCTGGGCCAGCGAGCTGGGCTAGCTGGGCTGCCAGGTAAGTGCCCAGGGAAGTCTCTCTCTTTTATTTCTGTTTTCTATTTTCTGTCTGTTTGTTTTGACTTTATTAAAAATGCGAGAGCATTTTCAAAAATCATGATACTTCTTATGGCCACTGTTTGGATTATTTCCAACAGCAAACATTTCAGTTCATGAATATTTGGACATTTGGAATAATATATAATATTTAAATGCCCAAATTCAAGTAAGGTATGATTTAATTTAGAGCCCAAATATGTCATGGAAAAATGTGCATCACCTCTGGTACTGTTTACTGCATTTTCCATAAATGATGAACATTTTTGAAAGCCATTTGGATTTACTGAAAATATTTTAGGTGAACCTAGTGAATTCCTTTGATGCTGGGGGTTTAGGCAATCCCCATTTCTAATTTCTTTGGAATTTAAACATGATGGCATGATGAACAAGCAAAGTCAAGCAAGGGCTGAACTGGGGCTGTGACAACTTGCCGGGTCATTTGTTTGCAGGTGGAACCCACGACAAGGAGTAAATCCTTGATATCTCTAAGATAAACATTTTCTCGCCCGGCAACAGGCCTTGCCGTCTCCCCACTTTGCTCGACCTTTCTCACGCCTTTGGCGGAGGCAGGGATGAGGCGGGTTCAGGCTCCTTGTTTCATCCTTTCACTGCCGCGACTACGACCAAACTTGGTCCCAGGAACGAGCCCTAGGGCCTAGAGTTAGGGGAGCACGGTAGCTTAAGGAAAAACGAAGTTTCACATACCTCAGTCCAATGGAATGCATGATAAGGGATGAAGAACTTATCTGAAGTTGCAGCCCCCGGCAACCCTGGTTTGCGGTGGGTGAATCTTTGCTCTTGCAGCCCCCGGCAATACAGGCTTGCCGGGGCCTAGATGCTGGTCTGTTCCTTTTTTTCTCCCCAAGTGGTTTGGCAAGGATATCTGTGTGTCCTGTGAACCAAAGAAGACAAAAGAAAGACAAAGAGACGCACACTCGACCTCTAAGCTAGGGGTTAGTCGCTGCTAAGCACTATCAACCCTAACCAAGGACGAGACTCGACCTAGCATGCATGCTATAACTTAGGGCGCCAGTGCTTCATTTATTTATGCTCGGGGTCTGCGCCTGGCTTTGTACAAAGGGTTACATGCATCATCAGCAAGGCTCGTACAAAAGGTGGCTTGCCGGGGGGCCCGGCAAGCCGCACCTCACGGGTAAAACTTGTGAAGATGCTCAATGTTCCAGGAATTACTTATCGGAACAGCATCTTCGGTCTCCAGGCGGACTGCACCGGGCCTGGTGACTCGTATTACCCGATAAGGGCCTTCCCAATTTGGCGTCAACTTGTTGGAATTCTTGGCCGATTGAACGCGTTGAAGAACAAGGTCGCCTTCCTCAAAGCTTCGGGCATGAACCTTGCGGCTATGGTAGCGGCGCAAGGCTTGCTGGTAGCGCGCTACTCTCACAGCCGCCCGAAGACGATCTTCCTCAAGGAGCGTTGCGTCATCTTGCCACAATTTCTCTTGCTCAAGCTCGTTATAAGCGAGTACTCGAGGTGACCCGTATATGAGTTCCGTGGGGAGAACTGCTTCTGCCCCGTATACCAGGGCAAAGGGTGTCTGGCCGGTGGCTCGATTTGGTGTCGTTTTGATTGACCAAAGAACCGCTGGCATTTTCATCAATCCAGCGTCTTCCACTCTTGTGCCGTCTGTCAAAGGTCTTTGTCCTCAGGCCTCGCAGTACTTCAGCATTTGCCCTCTCAGCTTGACCATTGCTTCGTGGGTGAGCAACAGAAGTGAAACAGACCTTGCTGCTGAGGTCTTGAATATATTGCATGAAGGTGTGGCTTGTGAACTGCGTGCCGTTGTCAGTGATGACCCTATTGGGTACACCAAAACGACACACCAGTCCTTTGAAGAACTTGACGGCTGATTGTGCTGTGACCTTCCTCATTGCTTCCACTTCTGGCCACTTTGTGAACTTGTCGATTGCAACGTACAAGTACTCAAAGCCCCCGACAGCGCGGGGGGAAGGGCCCAGTATGTCGATCCCCCAGACCGAGAAAGGCCAGGAGAGAGGAATGGTTCGAAGGGCTTGAGCTGGCTGATGAAGCTTCTTTGAATGGAACTAACACGCTTCACACCTGGTGACTAGTGTCGTTGCATCCTGGAGGGCGGTGGGCCAGAAGAAGCCTTGCCGAAACGCTTTGCCGGCAAGGGCCCTCGACCCTATGTGGGATCCACATATGCTTCCATGTATCTCCGCCAACAGCCCCAGTCCTTCCTCTCGAGGGATACACTTCAATTTCACACCGTTCGGCCTCTTTTTGTACAGGACGTCATCGACGAACTGGTACATAGTAGAGCGACGGGCTACTTTTTCCACTTCTTCCTGCTCCTCAGGAAGTTCCCCTGTTTGGAGGAATCGGACGGTATGTTGTGCCCACGCTGGAGCCTGGGGCTCGACGGCGAGGACTAAAGGCATTTCCTCCGCTATAGGAACGGCTATCTCCACGGCAAGAGCTTGATGCTGCGTTGGAGCTAGCTGTCCTGTGGCGGGCTCAGTGTCTCCGGCAACATCCTTGCCGGTGGCTTCGGGGAGCTCGGCAGGAAAGTACTTGCCGGGCCCTGATTTTCTCCTCTTGTTCTGCTCTGTTGATGGATCAACGGATGGCTGAGTTAGCCGAAGCACAAAGGTACCTGGTTCCACAGGTAGCTTGAGGGCAGCGCGTTTTGACAGGTAATCGGCGATGTCATTCTCCGCTCGGGGAATGTATTCTGCCTGTATACCGTCAAGATGCTCCTCCAGCTTTCTCACTTCATCGACATAGGCCTTCATCAACGGGCTCTGGTAATCCTTGTTGATTTGCTTGACGACAAGTTGCGAGTCGCCTCTGACGACGAGTTTCTTGATTCTGAGGTCCGCCGCGATCCTAAGACCGGCAAGCAGCCCTTCGTACTCAGCCGTATTGTTTGTTGACACCTCCCTGGGGAAGTGCATCTGGATCACGTACTTGAGGTGCTCTCTGGTGGGCGCGACAAGTAGTACGCCAGCCCCGGCGCCCTGTAAGGAGAAAGCTCCATCAAAGTACATGATCCAGTCACAACTTGCCTCCTTGCCAAGGAGAGCAGTCTCTTGGGCTTCTTCGTCAAGCGTCACGGTCCATTCTGCAATGAACTCCGTCAGGACTCGGCTTTGAATCGTCGAGGTACTCTCAAACTTGAGGCCAAAGCTGGACAGTTCCAGTGCCCACTCTACGATTCTTCCCGTTGCGTCTGGATTGTGCAATATCCGTTCCAGAGGGAGGCGAGTGACGACAGTGATTTCGTGCGCCTGGAAGTAGTGACGCAGCTTCCTCGAGGCCATAAGAAGGCCGAAGAGCAGTTTCTGCACACCGGAGTACCTTGATCTAGCCCCCCTGCAGGAGGGAACTAACAAAGTAGACCGGGTGCTGCATCTTTTCTTCTTTGGCGGCACTCCAACTGGCTGTGTTGTCTCTGCATCGGTGGCATCGGGCTCTGTCGCTGCCATTACCTCGTCATCAATTTCTCTCTATGCCACTAGTGCGGCACTGACCACCTGGTTCGTTTCCGCCAAGTATAGCAGCAACGGTTCCCGTGGCCTAGGCGCAACTAGTATTGGCGCGGAGGAGAGGTACCTCTTCAAATCTTGCAATGCTGCTTCAGCTTCTGGTCTCCACTCCATCGGGCCTGCCTTTTTCAAAATCTTGAAAAAGGGAAGGGCGCACTCGGCGGACATGGAAATGAACCTGCTCATGGCGGCAATGCAACCAGCAAGCCGACACACATCGTTGACTCGCTTGGGTGCTTCAATCTGCTCTATAGCTTTGATCTTGTCCGGATTGGCCTCTATCCCGCGCTGCGACACAAAGAACCCGAGAAGCTTGCCGGACGGGACGCCGAAGACGCACTTCTCAGGGTTCAGCTTGAGATTGATCTTGCGTAGGTTTGCAAATGTTTCTTGTAAATCCGGTATGAGGGTTGCCCTGTTCTTGGTTTTGACCACTACATCATCCATATAAGCTTCCATATTTCTATGGAGCTGGGGTTCAAAACCAATCTGGATCGCCCTTGCAAACGTTGAACCAACACTCTTCAACCCGAAAGGCATCCATATGAAACAATACGTACCACATGGGGTGATGAATGCCGTTTTCTCTTCGTCTTCTCTTGTCATGAAGATCTGGTGGTAGCCGGAGTAGGCATCGAGGAATGACAACAGATCACACCCAGCCGTGGAGTCAACAATCTGGTCGATGCATGGCAAAGGGAAGGGGTCTTTGGGACAAGCCTTATTGATATCTGTGTAATCAATACACGGCCTCCACTTCCCATTTGCCTTGCGCACTACCACTTGATTGGCCAACCACATTGGATGGAGCACTCCTCTTACCAAACCCGCTGCTTCCAGTTTCCGGATCTCCTCTGTGATGAACTCTTGTCGTTCCAAGGCTTGCTTTCTGACCTTCTGCTTGACGGGCCGCGCATGAGGACAGACAGCAAGGTGGTGCTCAATCACCTCCCTGGGAACGCCGGGGATGTCGGATGCTTGCCATGCAAACACATCGACATTCGCCCGTAGGAAGGTGACGAGCGCGTCTTCCTATTTGTCGTCAAGGGCGGAGCTTATGGTAAAAGCCCCTCCCGTGCCGTCCTCCTTGATAGAAACCTTCTTGGTTCCCGGCGGTGTGGCCCTGGACTTCTTGTTTCTGTCGGTGGAGCTCTCTGGCACGTCCTCGACGGGAGCACTACACTCCGAAGAGGTGCGCTTGCCGGAGTGGGTGCTTGAGGTCTCACCGGTCTTCTTCTTTTTCCTTCCCGGGGCTCCAGCGGCAGGACCAAGTGCCTTAGCAGTGGCGGCTGCTGCAACTGCTTGTTGGTAGAGTTGGTTAGCGCAAATTAGTGCATCCTTCTTGTCTGATGGGACGGTGATGATCATCACAGACCCCGGCATCTTCAGGGTGTTGTAGGCGTAATGTGACGCCGCCATGAACTTGGCCAGCGCTGGGCGGCCAAGGATCCCGTTGTAAGGCAAGGGGATCTTGGCAACGTCGAACACAATCCTTTCTGTCCTATAGTTCAGATCACTCCCAAAAGTCACGGGCAACGTGACCTTTCCCTTTGGTTGACTTCTTCCTGGGTTGACCCCCTGAAACGTGCCCGTCTCTTCGAGGTCTTCATTAGGAATCTGCAGTTTCTCGATAACGGCAGGCGAGATTAAGTTCAGACCGGCCCCGCCATCGACTAGCATCTTTGTCACCTTGAGGTTGCATATTGTTGGTGAAACCAACAATGGAAAGCACCCGACTGTAGTAGTGCGATCAGGGTGATCCTCAGTGTCAAAAATGATAGGTGTGCTGGACCACTTCAGCGGCCTTTGGGCATCAAACGACGGCTCTGCCGCTGTAATCTCACGCACCCACTATTGAAGCTGGCGGTGAGAGGTATGCAGCGAGGCGCCGCCATCGACGCACATGGCCTCTGTAGCTTTCTGAAATTCTTGGTCACTAGACTCATCGTCTTCTTCGCGATCATCGTCTTCTGGCTTTTTGTCACGGCCCCGGACATGCCTCTCCTGCTGTTTATCTTTGCCGCGACGGCCCGCCTGGCCGACACGCTTCTTGCCGGACCCCTCAACACAGTCCTGGCCCTTCTCCTTGTCCCGCCTCTCATATTAAGCCCTCTGCTTCTCAGCAAGGAGCTCAACCTGTCGGCAGTTCTGGAGATCATGGCCTTTGGTGCGATGGATCTTGCAGTATTGCTTGTCGGAGTTTCCTGGCTTCTCGGCAGCCGCCAAGGCCCAGCAGGCGACACATCCGGCTATTTCCTTGCCGGGGTCATCTTCCTTGGTTTTCTTGGCGGAGCCGGCATCGTCAGATCCCTCGACGGCAAGCACGGCTTTACCTTTGCGCTTCCTGTTGCGGCACCGGCCTTTCTTCGTCGGGGCGGCAGTATCCTCATTTGAGGAGTCGGTTTCGACGCCGGCATCTTTGCCGGGGTACTTCCTTCCCTCTTCAGCCCGGGCACATCTGTCAGCAAGAACAAAGAGTTCTACCACGTCTTTCACCTTGTCCATTGCCAGCTCTTCGCACATCTTGTGGTTACGCACGTTCTGATGGAACGAGCTGATGATGGCGGCAGGGTGAACATCAGGTGAGGGAGTCCAGGATTAGGGGGTGTTCGGATAGCCGGACTATACCTTCGGCCGGACTCCTGGACTATGAAGATACAAGATTGAAGACTCCGTCCCATGTCCGGAAGGGACTTTCCTTAGCGTGGAAGGCAAGCTTGGCGATACGGATATGAAGATCTCCTACCATCGTAACCGACTTTGTGTAACCCTAACCCTCTCCGGTGTCTATATAAACCAGAGGGTTTTAGTCCGTAGGACAACATACACATCAACAATCATACCATAGGCTAGCTTCTAGGGTTTAGCCTCCTCGATCTCGTGGTAGATCTACTCTTGTACTACCCATATCATCAATATTAATCAAGCAGGATGTAGGGTTTTACCTCCATCAAGAGGGCCCGAACCTGGGTAAAACTTTGTGTCCCTTGTCTCCTGTTACCATCCGGCCTAGACACACAGTTCGGGACCCCCTACCCGAGATCCGCCGGTTTTGACACCGACATTGGTGCTTTCATTGAGAGTTCCTCTGTGTCGTCGCTGTCAGGCTCGATGGCTCCTACGATCATCAATAGCGATGCAGTCCAGGGTGAGACCTTCCTCCCCAGACAGATCTTCGTCTTCGGCGGCTTCGCACTGCGGGCCAATTCACTTGGCCGTCTGGAGCAGATCGAAAGCTACGCCCCTGGCCGTCAGGTCAGATTTGGAAGTTTAAACTACACAGCTGACGTCCGCGGGGACTTGATATTCGACGGATTCGAGCCACTGCCGAGCGCGCCACACTGTCCCGACGAGCATGATCTAGCTCTGCCGCCAAACAGTGCCCTGGAGGCCACACCCGCATCGGCTCCGACCCATAATTCGGAGCCAACTGCGCCGATCGAGGATGGGCGGTTGGACGCCACCTCGGGGGCTGCGACCCCAACGACGATTGAGCCAAACACCAGCCCCGTACTCTGCAGGACTCGTGACTCCAAGGAGCCGGACTCCGAACCCTCCGCGCCCCTGCCGATCGAATCCGATTGGGCGCCGATCATGGAGTTCACTGCCGCGGACATCTTTCAGCACTCGCCTTTTGGCGATATCCTGAAGTCACTGAAGTCTCTCTCTTTATCAGGAGAGCCCTGGCCGGACTACGGTCAGCAAGGTTGGGGTACGGACGATGAAGAAATTCAAAGCCCACCCACCACCCACTTTGTAGCCACTGTCGACGACTTAACCGACATGCTCGACTTCGACTCCGAAGACATCGACAGTATGGACGCCGATGAAGGAGATGATGAAGAACCAGCGCCTACTAGGCCCTGGAAAGCCACCTCGTCATATGACATATACATGGTGGACACCCCAAAAGAGGGAGATGGCGATGGAACAGCGGAGGACGACCCCTCCAAGAAACAGCCTAAGCATCGGCGTCAGCGGTGCCGCTCAAAATCCCGCCAAAACAAACACGGTGATTCCAGCACAGGAGATAATAATACTCCGGAAAGTGCCGAAGAAAACCCCCTCCAGCAAGACTTAGCACAGGAGGATGGAGAAACCATCCCTCATGAGAGAGCGGCAGACAGAGAGGTTGAGGACGATAATTATATGCCTCCCTCCGAAGACGAGGCAAGCCTCGACGACGACGAATTCGTCGTGCTAGAGGATCCCATCGAGCAAGAGCGTTTTCAACGTAGGCTTATGGCCACGGCAAGAAGCCTCAAGAAAAAATAGCAACAGCTCAGAGCTGATCAAGATTTGCTGGTCGACAGATGGACTGAAGTCCTTGCGGCCGAAGAGCATAAACTCGAACGCCCCTCCAAGAGCTACCCAAAGCGCAGGTTGCTACCCCGATTAGAGGAGGAAGCACTTGATGCGGCCGACCGGCCACCTCATGGTCGTGACAGAGAGGCCTCTCGGCCCTCCACTCAAGCCGCACCCCGTACCAAGGCACAAGAATATGCGCCAGACTTACGAGACATGTTGGAAGACAAGGCAAGGCAAATACGATCGATCTACGGATCGCGTGGGCGCCCCACGGCTCGAGACGGTAACCGTCACGCCGGCCACAAATTCGGCGGGCCCGAACACAATAGACAAAGCTCATTGGAGCTACGTCATGATATAGCCCAGTACAGAGGCGCTGCACACCCACTCTGCTTTACAGACGAAATAATGGATCATCAAATCCCCGAGGGTTTCAAACCCATAAACATCGAATCATATGATGGAACAACAGATCCTGCGGTATGGATCGAGGATTATCTCCTTCATATCCACATGGCCCGCGGCGATGATTTCCACGCCATCAAATACCTCCCACTCAAGCTTAAAGGACCAGCTCGGCATTGGCTTAACAGCTTGCCAACAGGATCAATCAGTTGTTGGGAGGACCTAGAAGCCGCATTCCTCGACAATTTCCAGGGCACTTATGTGCGAACCCCAGACGCCGATGACCTAAGTCACGTAATTCAGCAGCTAGAGGAATCGGCCAGGCAATTCTGGACACGGTTCCTAACAAAGAAAAATCAAATAGTCGATTGCCCGGGCGCTGAGGCCCTAGCAGCCTTCAAGGACAATATCCGGGACGAGTGGCTGGCCCGGCACCTTGGACAGGAAAAGACGAAATCTATGGCAGCACTCACGACACTCATGACCCGCTTTTGCATGGGAGAAGACAGCTGGCTTGCTCGTAGCAACAATATGACCAAGAACCCTGGTAATTCGGACACCAGGGACAGTAGTGGCAGGTCGCGTCGTAACAAGCGGAAGCGCCGCATTAACGGCGACAATGCTGAGGATACGACAGTTAATGCCGGATTCAGAGGCTCTAAATCCGGTCAGCAGAAAAAGCCATTTAAAAGGAATCCTAGGGGCCCGTCCAGTTTGGACCGAATACTCGACCGCTTGTGCCAGATACATGGCACCCCCGAAAAGCCGGCCAATCACACCAACATGGATTGTTGGGTGTTCAAGCAGGCAGGCAAGTTAAACGCCAAAAATGAAGACTAGGGGCTGCATAGAGATGACGATGAGGAGCCCCGGCCGCCGAACAACAGTGGACATAAGGGTTTTCCCCCACAAGTGCGGACGGTGAACATGATATACGCAACCCACGTCCCCAAAAGGGAGCGGAAGCACGCGTTAAGGGACGTATGCGCGGTAGAGCCAGTCGCCCCAAAGTTCAACCCATGGTCCTCCTGCCCGATCACCTTTGATCGAAGGGAGCATCCCACTAGCATCCGTCATGGTGGATTCACCGCATTGGTCCTAGACCCAATTATTGACGGATTTCATCTCACTAGAGTCCTTATGGACGGCGGCAGCAGCCTGAACCTGCTTTACCAGGATACAGTGCGGAAAATGGGCATAGATCCCTCGAGGATTAAACCCACCAAAACGACCTTTAAAGGCGTAATACCAGGTGTAGAGGCCAACTGTACAGGCTCAGTCACACTTTAAGTGGTCTTCGGATCTCCAGATAATTTCCGAAGCGAGGAGTTAATCTTCGACATAGTCCCGTTTTGCAGTGGTTATCACGCACTGCTCGGGCGAACCGCATTCGCTAAGTTCAATGCGGTACCGCACTATGCATACCTTAAGCTCAAGATGCCAGGCCCTCAAGGAGTAATTACGGTCAATGGAAACACCGAACACTCCCTCCGAACAGAGGAGCACACGGCGGCCCTTGCAGCGGAAGTACAAAGCAGCCTCTCCAGGTAGTTCTCCAGTCCGGCAACTAAATGACCAGACACCGTCAAGTGCGCCTGGAGTAACCTACAGCAAGACCGCCTGGCACGATCTGAGCAGGCGTAGCAATGCGGCCCCAACGCCAACCCTCGCAAAAAGGTGACACCAGTACTTCGCATGCATAACTACGCTCTAGAGATACCATGGGTACAAGGGGAGGGGCACCATCACGGCACGCCCAAAAATACGGCTTAAACCGTACCAGGGGCTGCCGATTTTTTATAAAAATTTTCTCTTACTTTCAGGACTCCATCCTTCGGAAGGCCCGTTCGGCAGTTCAATTGCCGCACAAACGATGCAAGAACCAGGGAAGCAGACAAGCCATGCCGCATTACGGAACTCCCAGGTGGTCTCTATCATGAGCAGTATACCCGTTCCGCATACTATTCCGCAGCTTGCCCATGGAACGGACATGTTAACTAGTCCAACCTTCCACTTATCGCATTACTTGTATCGTTCTGCCTTGATCGCACACCTTTTAAATAAACAATGCATCGCTTTCGTCTATTTTTGCATTACCCTTTTTCTTTATATATGTTCCTTAACGACATGTTGCACCCGTACACGTTGGTACGGCCAAAATACGCCGGGGGCTTTAGTACCCCTCAATATGGTGTAAGAAGTCCGAACACTTTAACAAGTGCGGCACCCCGAACTTATAGCATTATATGCATCGGCTCCGAATCATGTCTTGGGTCAATAGTTGGGTTTGCCCAGCTCCTATGTTTTGGTGCCTTACATTCTGCTATATCGGCTAAGGTAGCACTAGGAGAACCACTGCGATTGTGCCCCAGTTGAGCTGGGTCGAGCACCTCAGTGGAGAAAGCTAAAATTGACTGTCATGATGAAGTGAGAGCTGGTCGCTGTTCGAGAGGTTTTTTCGAGTCCCTAAAGACTTATGCCGCTTAGGGCGAGGAGCCGGCTCTGTCTGGCCAAGGCATGGATAGCGCCCCGAACTCGGTCTTCCGAATACCAGGGGCTTCGCCGAAATTTAAAATTATAGAATTCTATGGCTAAGTGAGAGTGTTCATGCATTATAGTCTGATTGCCTTGTTCGTTGGGCTGAGCGCCTCCTCGAAGGATCCAAACATGGGAAAAAGAGCGCTCAGGTTTATCCCCGAACACCGCAGCACTAGCGGCACGGGGGCATAAGCCGACGACTCGCCATCTCTCAGAATTGATAAACAGCCGCACAGAAGGTAATATTTTAAATTCCAATAGCATTGCTTCGCGCATATAAACAAGTTTTTAGCGCACAGGACAAAACGAGCAAGTTTCACTCAAAAATTAAATCCCTAGAACATTCATCCGCCACAAGGCAGGCACCCTTCAGAACATCCTTATAGTAATTCTCGGGCTTGCGATGCTCTTTCCCCAGCGGTGGCCCGTCCTTCACCAGCTTCTCAGCATCCATCTTGCCCCAGTGCACCTTAGCACGGGCAAGGGCCCTACGGGTACCTTCAATGCAGACGGAGCGCTTGATGACTTCGAGCCTTGGACAGGCCTCCACCAACTGCCGCACCAGCCCGAAATAGCTCCCAGGCAGAGCCCCTCCAGGCCACAGCCGAACAATGAGGCCCTTCATGGCCTGTTCGGTCGCCTTGTGGAGCTCAACTAGTTGCTTCAGCTGGTCGCTCAAGGGCACGGGGTGTCTGGCCTCAGCATACTGAGACCAGAACACCTTCTCTGTCGAGCTGCCCTCCTCGGCTCGATAGAATGCGGTGGCATCGGACACACTCCGGGGAAGATCGACGAACGCTCCTGGAGATCTCCGGATTCGGGTAAGTAACAAGTAACTCACATTTATGTGTTTGCTTTGCATAAAGAATGCCTTACCCACCGCTATCTTCTTCACCTCATCCAACTCCTGGAGGGTCTTCCGGGATTCGGCCTTGGCATTTTCAATAGCCACCGCGAGCTCGGACGCTCACGTCTTTGAGTCAAGCTCCAAACTCTCATGTTTTTCCATGAGAGCCTGGAGCTCTTGCCGCACCTTGCCAACCTCGGCCTCATACTTCTCCCGCTCGGTGCGCTCTGAGGCCGCCCTCTTCTCGGCCTCGACCAGCGCTTGCTTAAGGGTCACCACTTCAGACATGGCCCCTAAAATAGCCATGATAATCCTGTCATTCTTTGCAATTGCACCTTTTTATATATATATATTTAAAAACAAGGTATTTCTTACCTTCATTGTCCTCGAGCTGCTTCTTGGCACGCCCGAGCTCTTGCTCGGACTGCTCGAGGTTCTGCTTTAGCGTGTCCACTTCCACAGTCAGTGCGGCGGACGCAAGCAAGCAAAGAAGCCTGCATATGCATATTGACTCATTTTTGTTAGACTCCTGCGAATTTGATCCTCTATTCGGCTTTTCTTCCCAAACGCCAAACAGAGCATCAGGGGCTACTGTCTATGCGGTACTATTATTTACTTACCTCAAAGCCTGTCAAGAGGCTAGTACAAGCTTCAGCCAGTCCGCTCTTGGCGGAATGAACCTTCTGGACCACCGCGCTCATAATAGCGCGGTGCTCCTCGTCGATGGAAGCGCCTTGGAGCGCCTCCAGCATATTGTCCGGCGCCTCTGGTTGGACGGGGGCCACCGGCACGGCGGACTTTCTCCTCTTGGAAGGAGGTCCCCCGCCGGACTCTGGAACCTCAGAAGGTTCCGGAGTGGTGTCCGGCCTAGAGCCGGACTTGGAGCCCTGAGGGGTTTCATCCCCTTTACTCCTGGAGTCCGGGAGGTCGCGTTGCACGCCTCCAGGACCACCTCCTCCTGGCTTGGAACCTGTTGGGACAACACTTTGGTGTCGTCCGTAGGGCGGGGGGAGGAAGCCGTCGGAAGCGAGTTCACATCCGACGAGTCCAGTGAGCCGCTCGACGACGCGTCGAGTCGGTCTTTGGGTGGGCTGCATAAAACACATTCGATGTAAGGGAAAGCTATGCAATAAACGAATACTATGAATTTCTCTGGTATCTGGATACTCACGATTTTTCCAAGGCCTTGGCCCTGGGCTGCCACTCCTCTCCGCCGCTGTCGGCGTCGGTGGAGCTGTCCGGAGGAAGGGTTTTCCCCTTCTTGGACCCTCCGGCCTCCCCACAGAGGGCGGCCTTCCTTTTCTTCTCTCCTCCTCCTCGTCTTCACGAGAGGAATGCGCCTCGGAACCGTCGGATGATGGATCCGACACCTCCTGGTGCCGGGCACTCTTTCGAGTCCCCGCGGCCTTTTTTGCGGCCTTCTTCTCCGGCAACACATAGGGTGCCGGAACCAGCAGCTTCGCCAGGCAAGCGTCCGCCGGGCCTTCGGGCAAAGGAGTCGGACAGTTGATCTGTCCGGATGTCACCTGCCAATCCTGTCAGGGGTAAGGGAGTTTAGATCCCGCATGGAATCAAACTATGGAACACTGATATCCTCTAAAAGAAAAAAACAGCTTACCGCGAGAGCGTGACGCTGCGCACTGAATCCGCATCCTCGGTAACGGATGCGGGAGCCTCGGCGCCTTTGAAAAGCACCTTCCAGGCATCTTCGTACGTCGTGTCGAAGAGCCTGCTTAGAGTCTGGTGCCGCACCGGGTCGAACTCCCACAGGTTGAAAGCCCGTTGTTGACACGGGAGGATCAGGCGGATGAGCATAACCTGGACTACGTTGACAAGCTTGAGCTTCTTGTCCGCCAGGGTTTGGATGCATGTTTGGAGTCCGGTCAGTTCTCCTTTTTTACCCCAAGACAGGCCCGTCTCCTTCCAGGAGGTGAGCCATGTGGGGGGTCCGGATCGGAACTCGGGGATGCGACCCATTCGGCGTCGCGCGGCTCGGTGATGTAAAACCACCCCGATTGCCACCCCTTCAGGGTCTCCACAAAGGAGCCCTCGAGCCATAGGACGTTGGCCATCTTGCCCACCATGGCGCCTCCGCACTCCGCCTGGTTGCCGCGCACCACCTTCGGCTTGACGTTGAAAGTCTTGAGCCATAGGCCGAAATGGGGGCGGATGTGGAGGAAGGCCTCGCACATGACGATAAACGCTGAGATGTTGAGGACGAAGTTCGGGGCCAGATCGTGGAAATCCAGGCCGTAGTAGAACATGAGCCCCAGGACAAATGGGTGGAGAGGGAAGCCCAGTCCGCGGAGGAAATGGGGGAGGAACACCACCCTCTCATGGGGCCTAGGGGTGGGGATGAGCTGCCCCTTTTCGGGAAGCCGGTACACGATATCGTTAGACAGGTATCCGGCCTTCCTCAGCTTTTTGATATGTCCCTCCGTGACGGAGGAGACCATCCACTTGCCTCCGGCTCCGGACATGGCTGGAGAAGGTTGAGGTGGGGAGTGCGGACTTGGGCGCTGGAGCTCGAGTGCGCAAGAATGGATAGGCGAAGGAGGAAGAAGGCGTAGGTTAAAAGGTGGATCCTTATCCCCTTATATGGGTGGACGCAACTAGTCCCCACCAGCCTGGTAAAACTCGCTTATCTCCAAGCGCCGTAATCAATGGCGCGGTTGGGTTACCCATGCCCGTATTGATGAGAATCCCGGGATAAGGGGACACGATCTCTACTTTAACAAGACGTGCCAAGGAAACCGCCTCGCATAATGTGCTGAGGTGGGATAATGAAATGATTCAGATAAAGGCTTGGCCGTGGTGTGACACGCTACAGAATACATCAGCAGATTAGATTGGTGTAAATATTATTCTCTCTATGGCAATATGTGGGAACTTATTTTGCAGAGCCGGACACTATACTTGTGTTCAAAATCTTCTACGAAGTACTTGGAGGAGGAACCCGCCTTGCAATGCCGAAGACAATCTGAGCGCCGGACTCATCGTCATTGAAGCCTGGTTCAGGGGCTACTGAGGGAGTCCAGGATTAGGGGGTGTTCGGATAGCCAGACTATACCTTCGGCCGGACTCCTAGACTATGAAGATACAAGATTGAAGACTCCGTCCCGTGTCCGGAAGGGACTTTCCTTGGCGTGGAAGGCAAGCTTGGCGATACGGATATGAAGATCTCCTACCATCGTAACCGACTTTGTGTAACCCTAACCCTTTCCGGTGTCTATATAAACCGGAGGGTTTTAGTCCGTAGGACAACATACACATCAACAATCATACCATAGGCTAGCTTCTAGGGTTTAGCCTCCTCGATCTCATGGTAGATCTACTCTTGTACTACACATATCATCAATATTAATCAAGCAGGACGTAGGGTTTTACCTCCATCAAGAGGGCTCGAACCTGGGTAAACTTCGTGTCCCTTGTCTCCTGTTACCATCCGGCCTAGACGCACTGTTCAGGACACCCTACCCGAGATCCGCCGGTTTTGACACTGACATCAGGGATATTGTACTGTACCCGGCTGAACCTCTATATATACTTGCGCAGACTCTCGCCTCCCTTCTGGGGAATGACGTGCAGGTCGCTTGCTTGGCCATGGGCTTGGTGGCCTCCAGTAAAGGCGCCAACAAACTCATGGCACAAATTCGACCAGGAGGAAATAGAGTCTACCGGCAAGTGCATCAACCACGACATGGCGTTGGGTTTAAGAGCCAATGGAAAGTAATTCGCAAGCACCTTATCGTCGCGGGCTTCGGCAGCTTGCATCGTGATGGTGTAGATGCTGAGGAACTCAGACGGGTGGGTCTTGCCGTTGTACTTCTCGCCAACGTCAGGTTTGAAGGTGCGGCGAGTGGGCCACTGGAACTGCCACAGCTCACGGGTAAAAGCCGGACAGCCTACCTCGTAAGGTAGGCCTCCAGGGCTCTCCGAGGCCGGGTGGTTCGCAGCAGGCCCTGCTCGCCTGTCTGACTGGTGGCGCGCTCCGCACCGGCGCTCGATAGTGGTTCGAGCGTCTTCATGGGCTCGTTCCCAAAGAACTTGGCGCTGGTCACAGTGGGTCTGTGGGTCAGACGACGCTATGGAAATGTCGTCTCCCGTGACATCGCGACGAGCCGGCGTCCGTGGTATCGGGTGGGGAAGAGGTGAATGCACCGTGGTTGCGGCGCCGTCGGCCTTTCCGCCACTGGTGCGTGGGACTCCATCGGAGCGTCAACCCGGGGGCCCCACCAGACTTGGTTCATCTTTGTTGGCCACCGCAACAAGGCTTCGGATAGTGGCTCTCCATTCGTCGAGTTTCCCCATAGTGGGAGGAAAGTCGCGGAGCAACTGCGCGCGCGCCAGGGCCTCTGCTGGCGTCGGTGGCAGTGGAACCTGAACGAATCGCGACGCGCTCCGACTTCTGACCATGTCAGAAGGAGCTCTATCACGACCCTGTGGTCGCATGCCATTGTCACCAGTGCTTCGGCGAGCGGGTAGGTCTTCTACGTCCCGGAAGTGGCGTTCGGGGCTCTTCCCGCCGCGACGCCCGGGATCTTCGGCTTGATGACGCCGATCGTCGCGCGCTGCCTCGGAGCAGCGCGCTGTTGGCACCGGCATGGGAGTCTTGGAGGCCCTTGCGTCGCCTTCGGGTGGGGCGGCGATGACCTTGGAAGGCCCCGCTCCACCCGCGGAGGGCCTGGCTCCGCCTTTGGATTTGGCGATGTGTGGCCCGTTACCAGGCGCACAAACATCGCCGCCTCCCAAACTCCGGCTGCTGGGATGGCGTTGGTGTTCGCGAGCAGCGCCCCGGGTCCTTTCTGCGACGGTCTGCTGCTCGCCCGCGTCGGGACGGGCTGTCCGGCTTCCGACTGGCCAACCGCCACCGTCGTCTTCTTCTTGGGTGCCATGATGATGAAGAAGCGTCAAACTAACTGCGAAAGCTGATTCTCACAACTGCGCCCCTACCTGGCGCGCCAAAGATGTCGGTGGGAACGACACCTATGGGATCACAAGAATCCCTACTATGGTTAGCGGGGCATGGGGTCGTGAGAAGACGGATCAAACAGATAGTACACAGTTTGTTTCTCCAGGTTCGGGCCGCGAGAATGCGTAAAACCCTACTCCTGCTTTGGTGGATGTATATCCCTGTTCTTGAGCTAGCTCTGGGGCATTAGGAGCTCCAAAAAGCCAAATCCTCATCCTGGTCGCCTCGGGCCTCCTTTTATAGAAAAGGGGTTGCACAGTGGCACGCAGGAGGTGGAAAGGGTACCGTGATGCGAGGTTATCCCTCGCATTACATGACAAGGCGCATTTAATGCGTCTTGCTTAGGTGTCCTTGCTTTATCACGGACGGGGGAGAAACCTGTCTCGTCCGTCGCCGCTCCTTCTTGTGTCGACACACACCCTGGCCAGCGATGCTTGTGATGCCATGTAGGTAGGCAGGCAGCTGAGGTGGCGCAGTGGTGGGTATTCACGAAGATCTGTATGCCGCCACGCAGGTGCCTGCCCAGCTCGTTGGGTCAGCAGCTGCATGCGTACGGTGGTGGAGGTTTAGTCGGCGTGGGCCTGATGGTGGCCCTACGGATGTCCTTGGCAAGGGCCTTGCCGGGGCCCCGGCAAGGGTCTTGCCGAGGCGCCTGCTGTCATCCCCGGCAAGGCGCTTGCCAGGGGTCTCGTGGTCTTCCCTGGCTGGTATCTCGCCAAAGGTCGTTGTCTTCTTAGTGTCGATCTAATCTTGAATGTCTTCACAAAGATCTGCATGCCACCACGAGGATGTCTCCCGAATCCTTGCCCCTTGGGGGCAGTGGACTCAAGGGTAATTTGCTCCGTAGGCGTGGGGCGAGTCGCCATGGCAAGGGTCTTGCCGGGGTTGCCAAAGCTGTCTCCCGGCAAGGATCTTGCCGGGGGAGTCCGCTTCGTCCCTTTTGCTCTTCGTGGTCTTGGCCTTGGCGTCGCCCTAGTTCCCTTGAGCTTCGGTCTTACCCTGGCTCACCTCCCTTGCCTTGCTTGGTGTGGTGGTGCCCGTGGCTCAGACTGTCCGTGCACAGTTATAGGGGTACAAAAAGTGCACCCCTCTTTTTGTACACCGACAATGTCTGTCTCAATGCTTTGCGATTTGAATATGATTATGATGTTTGGAAAATATCGTTGCCTTGTTCTAATGGAATCTGACAAGTCTCTAGTCTTTGAAGGGTATCAGAAAGATGATTTGTACATGGTAGATTTCTCAGCAGGACCACAGCTCGCCGTATGTCTTCTTGCAAAAGCTTCAGAATGCTGGCTCTGGCATTGGAGGCTAGGGCATGCTGGCATGAGGAACTTGCATACTCCTGCAAAGAAGAAGCACGTCATAGGCATCAAGGGCGTCAAGTTCAAGAAGGATCACTTATGCGGTGCCTGTGAAGCAGGAAAGATGACGAGGGCCAAGCATCCCTCGAAGACAATCAGGACAACGAATCAACCTTTCGAACTACTACACATGGACCTCTTCGGTCCCACTCACTACTCAACTCTTACTACTACTGCTAGTCTCTATGGCTTCGTCATTGTTGATGATTATTCAAGATATACATGGGTGCATATAATCCTCTACAAGACTGAAGTGCAGGATGTCTTCAGACGCTTCGCCAATCGAGCCATGAACAACTATGGCATCAAGATCAAGCACATCAGAAGTGACAATGGCACTGAATTCAAGAACACCGGCCTCGACACTTATCTTGATACTTTGGGCATCACTCATGAGTTCTCAACTCCGTACACGCCGCAGCAGAATGGCATCGTGGAACGCAAGAACAGAACACTCATTGCGATGGCCCGGACGATGCTCGATGAATACAAGACTCCAAGGAAGTTCTGGCATGAAGCCATTTATACTGCATGCCATGTCATCAACTGTGTTTATCTTCACAAGCTTCTGAACAAAACATCCTATGAGCTCCTCACTGGTAAGAAGCCAAATCTCAGTTACTTCAGAGTATTTGGTGCCAGGTGCTGGATCAAGGATCCACATCACACTTCAAAATTTGCACCGAAAGCACATGAAGGTTTTATGCTTGGTTACGGAAAGGATTCGCACTCCTACAGAGTCTTCAACCTCTTTCACTATAAAGTGGTTGAAACTGTGGACGTGCGGTTCGATGAGACTAATGGCTCGCAAAGAGAGACCTGCCAAATGTGCTAGATGAAGTTCCATCCAGTGAATCCATCAAGCTTATGGGAACTAGAGAAAGCATGCCGTCTGAAGCACAGCCCAAAGAGGAACTCATCATATCTGCACCTGATCAACCTGAAGAAAATACTTCTAACGATGACAATGATTAGCAAGAGCAAAATCTTCGTCCTGTTCATCCTCATGTTGCAAATGAAGTACAGATTGAGAAAATAATTGATAGCATCAATGCACCTGGTCCACTCACTCGTTCTAGGGCAACACAACTAGCAAATTTCGGTGGGCACCTCGCATTCGTCTCAATATCTGAACCCAAGAAAGTTGATGAAGCCTTCATGGAACCTGAATGGATTCAAGCTATGTAAGAAGAGCTTCAACAGTTTGAGATGAATAATGTATGGGAACTGGTCAAGTGTCCTGATCCTCGTAAGCACAATATCATAGGCACTAAATGGATATATCGCAACAAGCAAGATGAGCATGGTCAAGTTGTCAGAAACAAGGCTCGTCTCGTTTCTCAAGGATACACTCAAGTTGAAGGAATTGACTTCGATGAAACATTTGCTCCTATGGCTAGGCTTGAAGCTATACGCATACTGCTGGCCTATGCAAATCATCATAACATTCTTCTGTATCAAATGGATGTGAAGAGTGCCTTTCTCAATGGCAAGATTGAAGAAGAAGCGTATGTTGCACAACCGCCTGGCTTTGAAGATCCAAAACATCCTGACATGGTTTACAAGCTCAACAAGGCACTGTATGGCCTCAAACAAGCCCCTCGTGCTTGGTATGACACACTCCAGGACTTCTTGAAGAGAAAAGGCTTCAAACCTGGTTCCCTGGATCCCACTCTCTTCACGAAGACATATGATGGTGAACTGTTTGTGTGCCAAATATATGTGAATGACATTATCTTCGGCTGCACTAATCAGAAATACAGTGATGAGTTTGGATACATGATGCAAGAGCAATATCAGATGTCCATGATGGGTGAGCTGAAGTTCTTCCTTGGTCTTCAAATACGACAGCAATGCAACGGTAATGGTAAAGAGTTCGATCAAAAGGTATACCGCTCCATGATTGGTTCTTTGCTTTATTTATGTGCATCTAGGCCAGATATCATGCTTAGTGTTTGCATGTGTGCCCGATTCCAAGTGGCACCAAAGGAATCGCATCACTTAGCTGTGAAGCGAATTCTTCGATATTTGGCTTACACCCCAACACTAGGATTATGGTATCCAAAGGGCTCAGAGTTTGTTCTAGTTGAATTCTCAGATGCTGATTATGCCGGTGACAAGGTGGATCGCAAGTCTACATCAAGCACATGTCACTTTCTGGGACGATCACTTGTGTGTTGGTCTTCAAAGAAGCAGAACTATGTATCTCTCTCCACTGCTGAATCTGAATACATTGCTGCTGGATCTTGCTGCGCTCAGCTTCTATGGATGAAGCAAACACTCAAAGACTATCGCATTCATCTGAAGCAAGTGCCACTCTACTGCGACAATGAAAGCGCCATCAAGATCGCCAACAACCCAGTTCAGCACTCGAAGACAAAGCACATTCAGATCCGTCATCACTTTCTTAGAGATCATGTCATGAAGGAAGATATTGATATCATTCACGTCAGCACTGAAGAACAACTGGCAGATATCTTCACAAAGCCCTTGGATGAGAAAAGGTTTTGCAAGTTGCGGTGTGAGCTAAATATCTTGGAATCCTCAAATGTCTTGTGATCATGCACACATGCTAACACTTATGCATGTTGATGACTTAGATGTCCAAACACACGAAGTAACATATATCTTCAAAAAATGAAGACTTACACTCTAAGTATGAATACGTTAACACAGAATTTTACTTTGGAGCGCCACGATAATTGTGCGCCGTGTCTGGGTCTAATATTTCCTATACGGCGGGTAACGCCACCACCAAACTTTTGGTTGGAATACTTTCTGTTAGCGTGGCATTTGCAAAGTCTTTGCATTTTGTTTATCTTCATTATTAACATGGCTTCATGTTTATCTTCAATGTACTGATTTGGTTTCTATCCTCTACAGCATTCACTTATAGCTATGTCTTCTAGTTGAATCTTTTGAACTAAGTGAATGTGATCGGACCCTGACCTTTCTATGCTCCCGTCTTAAGTCTATCTATCCAAATCATATGCATTCTATTGAAACTGTCAAAACATCTTCTCTGCGTCCTTGTCAGCAGAAGACACAGAGACATACATTAATCTGTTTTCAATGCTCAATCCTTTTTACCTGAACCCTGGAGAAGTGGGAACGACCACCCGACAATCCAGGCGTGCGTGGGAACGTGGAACAACCTCCAATGTGTTGCATGATCGCCTCGTGTCCTTCACATGTGAACCACCAGGGGCACCTGTGTAATAACACTGTGTTGTCCCTATCCCTATAACTACACGCCTCACCCTAGTCATTATCTCTTCTTCCACTCTCGCACAAACCCTAGCGCCACCGCTAGCCCTCGACGACGCCAGCGATGAAGCACTTAGCTGCCGCAACCTCACCGACGCCGTCGTCACGCCAGCCGCGGACATCGTCTTCTCCGTCGTCGCCGTAGGTGTCCTCTGTCGCCAAGTTAGGGCACGGAAGATCGAACTGCTCGGCCTCCTCTCCCACTCCGTCTAGCAGTTCTTCGTGTGGTAAGTAAAAACTCTTTTTACGGTCCTTTTGATCCGATAGATTCATCCTTTTCAACCCCAAGTGGTTTCTATTGCTACAAGTTGGATCTATCCTGTTCTACATCTCATAGCATGCCTAGTATGTTCACTTATGCTTCACAAAGTAGTTAGATTCCTCACTTGTACTTATTTGTGGATTCGTACAAATCTGGAACCAACTCACTACATATGAGTGAATGTCTTCGCACTATGAGGTCAATGTCTTCTAAACTGATTTATCTTCAAAATCTTCTAAGAATGCATATGACCTCTTCCCCTTCCCTCGCATCTCTAATGCTGTCACAGGTACATGTCCGTGGGAGAATCCCTTGGTTCTCATAGTCTGCATTCATTTGAAGAGTTCTTACAGCGTCACATAAATTCTCCTGAAGCCAGTTCCTGTCTGACCAGTAGACGGAAGACTTCGACAGTGTTGAAGCCTTTCAGTCTAAACTTCATGACAACTCAAAAATCAGTCAGGAAGGGCGGCAGACAACACAGTGGAAACACTGCTAAGGACCTGCCACCGGATCTCTATGAGTTATAAAAGTTAGATCCAGAAGAAACCAATGGAGAATGCAAGAATCGAATCCAATGGATTCGAAGACATTGGGCAGAGGAATGGTTCAAGTACAGATTCGTCACCAAGGAGTATGCTGAGAAGAATGCCTTAAAGGGCCCCTGGGGAGATATAATATACAAAGGTCTTCAGCCCAAGTCGAAGTCCGGAGCTATTTCTCAAGGCTTCTACCCCTGCATGATTCGTGGACCTCAGCCTGCTAATGCCGACCCATCCTCTCTGTTATGGTGTCGTGAAGATAATCTGTTCAAGCACAACTATCAGGCTGCAAAGAACTCGGCCAAGGGAAACAAGAAGTCTTTGGGATTCGACTTCAACCCAGGCCCCTCTGCACCACGAGCTGATGGCACACGCGAAGCTGAACCCAATCTTATTGGGCCCTTCTACAACTTAGAATGTATCATCACTCACATTCAGGTTCAAGGGGCAGCCGTGGACCACTCTGCAGATGACTCTAATTCTGATGAAGCGCCTGCACCTCCGAAGCCTGTGAAGCAAAAGAAACCAAAGGCTTCAAAGCCCTCTTCTGCACCAAAGGTCTCACGGGCGAAGCCTCTGGCCACTGCACCTCCTGAAGTCAGTATGCAGTCTGAAGATCTCTCACGCATCTCCAAGTCTGACAAGTTGAAAAAGCCCATGCAACCCACTGGTCAAGCACTGACTCCTGCTGCTGTTGTGAGAAATGAGAATGATGCCATTGATCTGTCCAGCGACGACGATCTTGGCGATGACGCTCTAGAGCAATTGATAAAGAGCAAGCAAGAGGTGGAAATCTTCAATGATCTTCCTCTCTTTGATGTGGAGATCATGTACAAGTTTATTGATGAGTGGTTTGACATCCCAGATGTCAGTTTTGATGATCTTCAGCTTCCAATTGGCCTCAGCATCTCCTTCCATGGAGCCATTGCTCCTGAGCTGGCTCTTGCCCAGAAGATTATTGAGCTGAAGCACAAGATTGACTATGAAAAGGCTCAGTTCAAGAAGCACATGGCCAAGCTCAATGTTGAAGACATTCAAAACTTCAAGGTCATGATGCATGAGCTCAAGGAGGCATTCCACAAGAAGTGATAAGAAGCAAAAGGTTCTCATGAGCGCATGAAGAATCTTGCTGCCAAATGTGTTCAAGGCTACAATGAAGCTGAAAAGCGCAAGGCTTTGGGGCGACCAGGCATCGACCCCAGAATGGCTGCCAAGAAGAATAAGAAGCCAGTTGTGGCAGAACCAGAAGCATCAAGGCAGGAAGAACCTCGCATTGTCTTCCCAGCCATTATGACAGGCTCGAAGCCTATGGTCCCCACAGTGGCTTCAGAATTCCAAAAAACTAGAGCAGCTGAAGCCGAAGCCAGAAAGCGCAAGAACAAATCCACCACTGATGATGCTCCCCCAACCAAGAAAAGGAAAACAAAGAAGAGATACTGGGCTGCTTCCACTGAGCCCCTTCTTGTCGAGCCAATTTCTGTTGCTCGTCCCGCGTCTGAACATCGTGAACGTCGTTTGGTAGTTCATGAGCCTGCTTCCACAGAGGCTCCTGAATCTGAAGAGAATCCAGCTGTTGGCCCCACCACAGCTGAAGACATTGTTCCTCACGACAATGTTGAATATGATGAAGTCCTTCCTCAAATCGAGCACAATTTGGTATCATCGCCTGTTCTCACGAACAGCAAACTCATCAACATTGGTCGTCCATTGACGCCAACTGCTTAGGATGACTTATGGGCTGATTACCCTCAAGAATCCCCTCGTGCTGAAAAAACACCAGTCACTCCCCGACCACAGGTCACCACTCCGGTGATTGACAGTGAAGACTTTGAGCCCCAACCAACTCCATCTCAACAGGCGTCGCCAGCATTTCGCAGGCTTCGCAAAGGACCTAGGCCACAGGTCACATTGTCAAGTGTTCCCGAAGGAGAAGAGCGCCAATCCGTCTCACACGAAGTCTTTCCTGAAGCCTCTCCTACCGTGAACATCCCTGAATCTGAAGCCAAAGCGGCTGAAGATATTCCGGCTGAATCAGCCAATGAAGAAGAAGAACCACGTGATGAAGAAAGAGTTGCTACACCCCCGTCCAACCCTGAAGTTGTTCTCGAGGAGAACGTGTCTGACCCTCCAGCTCCTGAAGTGGAGGTTACTAATACTGAGGCGGCCAAACATCAACACTGAAGCCAATGATGTTGTCATGGCTGAAGCTAATGTGGCGCCTGAAGCTAATGTGGTGCCAGAAGTGAATGCACCTGCAGCCAATGCAGCACCCGAAGCAAATCCGCGGCCTGAAGCCGATGCGTCTGCTCCTGTACCACCTCCCAGGCCACACGCTATCGAGCAAGCATATGATCGTGGTCATCTTGTTACAGTCCGCTGGCCAATTCTGGTTCCTCCGCCTTCTCCCGGACCTCAATTTGCCTATCATGTGGAGCACAGGCCTCAGGTCCAGAAGCCAAAGCCAAGGCTACCACGGTTTCCAGGTGCTGCAATGTCACCGGGGTCATTTAATTTGAATGGATTCAAGGCACACAACACATTCTTTAACAGTGCCTAGAACCCCTACATAAGGCCAAGAATCTCCTCATATCGATTCTGGAGTTATCAGCAGCGAAGCTACTATTCTTGCATCTTGTACAATCAGGGGCGCATCTTCCCACATATGCGTCTTGACTGTGAAGCCATTGCTGGACTGCCATGCCTTGAAGAAGCCCTTGACTGCTTCCCTGATGCGGGTCTGCTTAATTTTGTGACTGACAAGGAACACTAGAATGAAGAACTTCTGCTTCAATTCTATGCTACACTCCACGTTCGCGGGTACAACAGGGATCCGAAGACTTGGATCCTTGAGTGGATGACGGGCGATGTCCATCATGAAGCTAAAGCCCAAGACATCATTGAGCTTATAGCCCTGCCCACTCCTGGCGAATATTATGAACCAGGTTGTCAACAACACTAGAATACTTTGGAGAGCATTTTCCAGAAGCTAGAACCCAACATGAGCCAAATGCTGAGCATGATGAAGCCTTTGCCTCACGATGCTGAATACCCAACCGAATTCTTTGTTGAAGACCTAGAGTATCTGCCCCGCACCATTTACCATATCATCAGAAAAACTCTATGGCCTATCAAAGGACATTCATCTGCAGCGAAGCTTGAAGGAGCAATGAAGACTTTGGTTTTCTATATCTTCAATGGCATAAGCTTCAATGCTCAAGACATCTTCATCAGGCAGTTGGCTGCATCTGGCTCTGACATTTTTGGTCTGAAGTTCTATGCTCCATGGATAATGCGCCTTATCAAGCTTCACTCCGCCTTCAACTATCAGCCGTCTGCGTGCAATCATCTTGTATTCTTGCCAGAGTTTGATCTGCCTGTTGAAGCTATTTACCCAGAGCCTGCTAAGGATCCAATCTATCTTCATAACGTTGATCGTCAAAGCTTCACCCAGCCCATTGAAGGAGTTCAGGTAGTCTCTCATGTTTATCCCTTGGCTGGTAACACACGTGCCCCTCACGCCAAACTGACGCCACTTGAAGCACCATTGCCCAAAGGCCTCGGAAGCGATCTCGTGTTCTCAATGACCGGGAGCTTCTCGTCGCGCTACATCAGAAATAGGATAAGCATCATGACTGGCTTAAGCGTGAGATGCAAAGCCTCTTGGTGGACGTCAATCGCATTCGCAATCTTGCCACCAAGAATGCCTTTGTCACACATGAAACCTGTCGGAGGTCTTGGAAGAGTTTGACCTTGCTCACTGCTGAAGAAGATCTTCAAGACGATGGCTTCATAGAAAGATTCAAGTTTGACTCAACTTCTCCAAGGAATGATCACTTTCGCCGGACTCCCTCACTTGAAGACTCTGACTATTCGTCCTCAGCTGCGACGGTGAATGCCAGAGTCATCGATGACCAAGATGATGCCACTTCATCACCTCCACCTTCAGCACGTCTTGACACTGCACCAAGTTCTTCTGCACCACCAGACCTCAACGACAACCCTGCTGCTTCGCCTACTCCTCATGGGAACGAGTAGAAGCTCTATGTTTTCAAACCTTTTTGGTCATTACTGACAAAAGGGGGAGAAACATATGAGTTGATAGTCTTCAAGCGGGTCCATATGGGTGGTTGCTTTACTTTTTGCTACTTTTGCCAAGTGCTTACAACTCTCGCTTTTGAAACATTTGGTTCATTTTGAGTTGTAACACTTAAACTTGATGGTCGTCTGCTACCTTTTTTGACACTATGTGATGTGATGATAAATTCCGCATGTGCGACGATAAATTCCGCATGAAGTCATTTGGCAGACGTCCATTTTTCATTATGCATGTCATTATCTTCATTATATCATTTCATGCATGATGAATTGTCTTCTTAAGTAGAAGAGGAGCTCCGCAAGTACAACCTTCCATGTGCATTTGCATTCAAAAGCAAAATACTTATATGCACATCTTCAGGGGGGCCTTTCTACTACTTACAAAGACAATACTTAAATCCTTTACAATTTCACATATTTCTATCCCCGTTGAAAACTTCAACCAGTTTGTCATCGATCACCAAAAAGGGGGAGGTTGTAAGTGCATCTAGTGCCACCCCTAGTTGGTTTTGGAGTATTGATGACAAACCTGGTTGAGGGACTAATGTGTTTGTGAGAATTGCAGGATAACACAGGTAATAGTCCCTCACTGATTCGGTTTACCCACCAGAGATGACCCCTAAAAATGTATGAAGACATTGAAGACAAAGGTGGTATGTGAAGGTATTCACATTGAAGACTATGACAAGAGAAGACATCGCGTGAAGACTATGGAGCGCGAAGACTTAGTTGTTTCGTCATTCTTTTTCTTCTTTGTTGAGTCATAGGAACCACCGTACTGTTAAGTAGGGTCCAAGTGAACCAGTCAGAATGACTGAAGTGATGCTTAACCAAAATCCTATGTCTTCGAGTGAAGACTATGAGAGCAAATCTTATCCAGAGCTGGATAAGTCAGCTTTGCTTGTAGCACAAGTAAAGTTGCCGTGTGTGTTTGAAATCTGACCGTTGGAACACGTGTCAGTTCCTTAGTGACTCAGGGTCATTTCAGACAAATCAGGTCGGGTTGCCTAGTGGCTATAAATAGCCCACCCACCACACCATAAATTGGTTGGCTGCTCAAAGTTAGTCCATGGCTTTTGTCGTTTGAGAGCAACCCACCTCGAAGCCTTTGAGAGAGAAATCCTTGCGAGGACAAAGCCCTAAACACCCAGAGCCAAAGAGTGTTAGGCGTCATTTAAGTCTTCCTGTCTGTGTGATGTGAAGACTTATTACACTTGAGGATAGTGAATCCTCCAGCCGGTTAGGCGTCGCGTTCTGAGCATCCAAGAGTCATTGTGGATCGCCGGTGAACGAAGTCAGTGAAGGTTTGGAAGTCTACCTTGAAGACTTACCAGAGTGATTGGGCGAGGACTGGGTGTCCTTAGCTCAAGGGGGATAAGGTGAAGACACGGTCTTCTAAGTTAAATCTCAGCCTCCCTAACCATACATACAGTTGTCACAGCAACTGGAACTGGTCCAACAAATCATTGTCTTCAACGAGCTACTGGTTCTATCCTTCCCATCTCTTTATTTGCAGTTGGTCCGTCTGAATTCATTGCCTGTCTGCATTGTCTTCTGTCTTCACCGAGAGACTGCTTGTTCTGATTGGCTTCATACTATCTTCCATCCTGATCCATACTGCCTAGTTGCTATTAGTCTTTGTGCTTTCACTTCATTGAATACTTGACTATGGCTTGCCTAGTGTAGTCTACCTTCCGCTGTATGGTAATAGGTTTTTTTTCTATCGTTTGTCTTCGAAACTTCCATGGTTTGAAGACTTTCCTAAAAATCGCCTATTCACCCCCCTCTAGTCGATCACTAGCACTTTCACCAGCATCTTTGCTAAACGCGGGATGACTGGTTCTTCAGGCAGGGGAGCCGAACACCGGATCTGCTTCGCCTTCTTCAACCAGTACTGAAAAAGCAATGATAATAAAAGCATAGATATCACCCTTGAAACAAGCAGGTAAGGAATGTGTTGAAAATAATGTACCTCGTTGGGGAGGTGATTTATGTCGTGGCCACGGTCTGAATCTATGGCCGACGGTATCTCGTTGCCCTTGAAGAGCAACTTCCAGGCTTCTTCATGAGCTATTTCGAAGAGCCTTTCCAAGATGTTGTGCTTGTTCGGGTTTAAATCCCATAGAGGGCGGCTTCGGCTCTGGCAGGGGAGGATCCGGCACATAAGCATCACTTGAATTATGTCGACGAGCTTGATGTCCCTATCGATCATTCTTTGAATGCGCGTTTGCAGCGCAATCAGCTCGTCTGACGAACACCAGTTCGGGCTCTTCTCGACGCAGGAGGTAAGTCGCACAGGAGCACCGGAGTTGAATGTGGCAGCCGCGGCCCAGGTGGCGTCGCAGGGTTCGGTGATGTAGAACCATTGTTTCTACCATTCCTTGACATACTCCATGAATGTGCCTTTTGGCCAGGAGACATTGGTGAGCTTGCTCACCATGGTGCCCCCGCACTCTACGTGATGTCCGTCCACCACCTTGGGCTTCACGTTAAAGGTTTTGAGCCATAGCCCAAAGTGGGGGTGGATGCGGAGGAAGGCCTCGCACACGATGATAAACGCCGAGATATTGAGGAAGGAGTTCGGGGATAGATCGTGGAAGTCTATCCCATAGTAGAACATTATTCCGCAGACGAAGGGGTGGAGTGGAAACCCTAGCTCGCGGAGGAAATGGGGGAGGAACACTACCCTCTCATCAGGCTTCAGCGTGGGAATGATTTGTCCTTGGGCTGGAAGATGGTGGGCGATTTCCTTCGCCAGGTACCCGGCCGCCCGAAGCTCAGCGATGTCCTCCTCCTTGACAGAGGAGGCCATCCACTTGCCTTGACCTCCGGATCCGGACATGGTTGAGTGCTTTCTTGAGTGGGAAACAGATGAGAACTTGGGTGCTGGAGCTCAAGGGTGGAAAGGCAGAAGAAGAGAGAAGGCGTGGGAGAAGAAAGGGGAATCTTATCTCCTTATAAGGGCAGTGAATACTGAACGCCACCCCACTCGCCTCAAAATTCACCTGCTCCCGAGGGTTGTGTAAATGGCACAGTTGGGTTACCCACGCCCGTATTGATGAGAATCCCGTAATAAGGGGACACGATCTCTGCTTCGACAAGACGTGCCAATAGCAACCACGTCTCGAAACATGGAGTGCACTACAAAAAAAATACACTTCCGTGATGATACGTGTTTGTCACAGTAGGTCGCTTTTTTGTCATGCATGTACATCCATGACAAATTTATGACAGAATCAAGATAGTCATACCTGTGCTGTCGTAGAAGTGTTTCATGACATTACAAAAATTATCATCACGGAAGTGTCCACTTCCATGACGATAAATTGCGCGTCACAGAAGTGCTTTCGTCAAGGGTGACCGACACGTGGCATCCACTATAACGGATCGCCGTTAAGCTATCGGGTCGGGTTTTGGATCCGATAACCCGTTAACAGCCCCGGCCAATGGGGATTTTCCACGTGTAAAATCATCATTGGCTAGAGGAAACACGTGTCGGCTCATCGTCGGGACAGATGTCATCCACTCACTGGACAGAAGGCGCCTATGATACGTCGACACGTGGCACGACCCAACAAGTTTAAATGGGCCAGTCCAACTAAAGGCCCACAAGATTTTGCGGACCATAATGGGCCGGCCCGGCTAAAGGCCCATGAGATTTTGCGGACCATAATTTGCTGGCCCAGCTAAAGGCCCACAAGATTTTGCAGGCCATAATGGGCGGGCCCAGGTAAAGGCCCACAAGATTCTTGCGGGTCATAATGGGCCGGCCCAGCTAAAGGCCCATGATATTTTGCCGACATTAATGGGCCGGCCCAGCTGTAGGCCCACAATATTTTGAGGAACCTGGTAGGCCGGCCCATTAACTGGCTGCCATGTTTTGGGCCAAATGCCGGCCCATATTTGATCCGGTCCATTAATGGTCTGCCACGCTCCGGGCCTAATAGTTTCCCATATGAGATCCGGCCCGTTAAAATCCTACCACGTTCTGTGCCAAATTACGGCCCAGATCAGGTCCGGCCCGTTAAGAGGATTTGGGCTCAATTATGGCCCATATCACATTTGGCCCGTCAACTGGACACTATGCTTTTGGGCCCACTTGCTAAAGGCCCGCTTAGTAATTCGGCCTGATATTAGTTTTGGCTTGTTAAGGGCCCATTTAACATTTCAGACCTATATTAATTTCGACCTGTTAAAAGCCCGTCATATAGTTGGGCCTAACTACGACCCGGTTTGCATCCGGCCTGCTCGCAGCCGATATCTAATTGGGCCAAACAAGGACCCAGACAATTTTGGCCTGTTTAAAGCCCGTGATTTGATTCGCACAATCATGGGCCGGGGTTCATTTCGGGCTGCTGCGTAACTAGTAGGAATTAAGAACAAACCTACTCTGTACAATAAAGAAATTATGGCATAGTAACTAAGAATAAACCTACACTACACAATAAAGGATTTAAGGTATATTACATCCACTGGGCATCAAAGTTCGCCACCAGTGATCATAAAGCGCAACGAGGAAGCAGATTACAAAAACTGGGCACCATTGCAGTGTAACAAAATAATACTGAACTGAGACCACTTCCAAGACAGTTCAAGAAAGGTTAGCCTTGCGGGGGAACTGCTATGCAAGCTGCTGAGCAAGGCTGTGAGACTGGCCTAGCATGTCGGTCATAGCTTCCAGGTGTAGCTATTTAGCGATGAGGTTCTCATTGGTGTTCTCAGCATTCTTTCTTAGAGATAGGACTTCAAGTCGAAGTTGAGTTGCAGAATGCCTTTCTACTAGAACTTGGGACTGAAGAAGTCGAACTGACTCAGACAATGAATTCTGTGAGCTTGTCTGACTGTTAGTCTCAAGTAACTTGAACACTGCATCAAGACAAGACTTTGGGGTTGTCTCGCTATCTTCAAGATGTTTTGCCTTCTTTGCTTCAATATATGTTGGGTTTATCTCACAACCTTCAGCAGACTTGTGCATGCCACCAGGCATATCACCCTGAAACAAAGCAGACAGATGACAGGTTTTGCACGTGTATAAACAAACATGATAATTGTTCTGTCAATTCTAAACAATTTCAAATTAGAAAATAAAGAGTATGTTCAAAATATCAATAGCATAATTTGGCGTTGTTCATAATGCGGGGAGCTTCACCACACTACTGGATTACCATGTAAACATAACAAGCATAGATGAAGGGCCAAGAAAATCATTGTATCTATTTTGGATAATGTGCATGGCATGTTGTTCATATCATCAGCCACATCAGTAAGATAAAACAGGAGATGACAAGGTGCAAACGCGGGCTGCTTCACCATACACTGGATTATAGATCCACAAAAACAAGCATACATATAGGGAGTACTAAGTAATGTGCATGGTATGAATAAGGAATTTGGTTTTACAAGTAAAACTTAGAACTTACGGTTCTTACGAACATGCATTTTGGTAGAAACAGCAAACTAAATTAAACAGAAGTTGAGGATAAAGTCTTTAGAAGGACTGACTTACATTAACAGTTAACACCGGCTTTATAATGCCCTTCTCCATGGCAAGGGAAGGATAACTCAAGAATTTCAACACAGAATCTTCTTCATAAGCATTGCCTATACTCTACATTTTGTAGAGAGTAATTATAGATATGATAATACTGGAAGGGATAGAGGATAATGAAGATAAGATGCAAATTGATGCTACATAATCAACTACCAATCCCTGGAAGTACAAGCATTGCAGGACAAAATGTACTGACAAGAGCAATGGGCTACACTTCTGCACTGGCATTGTCTGTGTATTCTACTTGTTGGTAAGATTAAATATAGATCTGATCTTTTTTAGTAAATGGTGGGCGAGGGAGATAAGATGAGAATGCTACAAAATGAACCAGTCCCTCTTCCCATAATACAAGAGTGTTTTGAACACTAGTGTACTGTACAAAACGTTCTTATATTATGGGACGGAGGGAGTAGTTGTTAATGTAAGTACGGTGATAGACCACGTTCAGCCCTTACAAGAGGATTGCAGAGCTAAACCTCTTCAAAAGCATTGGGTTGATTCTAAATTTATGTAAGAGTCCATACGGATCTTATAATGTCCACCAAATGGACGATTACGAGGCTAACATGTGCTGTGATGCTACATAATCAAACAACTATGAAAGTAAGTATGGTCATACAAGGCAAGAGGTACTCACAAGAGCAATGCAGTGTGTAGTACAGTTGCAAGATTCTGTGGTCCCTTGAGAACGAATGTTCTTCTGCTAACAGTTTTCGTACAAGTGAGACATTAAGGCAAATGGAGAAATGTAGTTCAAATTGTGATGTGATATCATAGATAGTACCTTACGCTGCAGCCGAGACCAATGTGTAACAAGATTATTCCAGTCACTGTCGGATAAATGTAGCACTGCAGACTTTACAGAAATTCCGTTCAGAGGCTTGCCATCGAAGTGCGCTTGCCTCAGGTAGGAACGATACTTCATCAACGAGTGCTTGAAAAGCGCAACCAACCCTTGCTCGTCATCACAATCCAGTTTGCGCCTCGCTTATTTAAAATAATGAAATCTTGTGTCTTCTGTCAGCAGAAACATATGCAGTAATGACCATGAATAACATTAGTACATTACTTACGCGTAAGTTGCGGAGGAAGACTGGAAATTGTTCTGTGTCTGCGGCATAATATTTCCATGAAGGAAAGATGCGCACAAACTTCCGGACAACAACATAAGCTTCGTATTCTAAACTGGGAAGAAATGGAATAGGGGTCCTATTTGCTGCAATTGGGGCTCTCTCTGGTTCGAAAAGGGATTTGGCAACTGGATTTGGTGTACTCTTTGCTGGAATGGGGGTTTTGCATCGTACAGCTGGTGCTATGTCAACTGGCATAATCATACTATTTGCTGCAGTTGGGGTCTGCTGAGTTGGGCATCAGAAATGACCAGTCTAGTAGGGCTAGAGTCTGCTAGAGTTGGGGTATTTTGTGGGTCAGGTGATATTGCAACTACACCTAATGGGCTATTTGATTTATCAGGTGCCACTACCTTTTCCAAATACTTTGCTTGTGCTCCTCCACGATCAACAATCGCCCTCTTCCTTTTGAACGTCTGATACACAAGAACAACATTTGAATTGATAAATATGGTATGATGACAGGTGGAACATGTACTAAAAATGGATAGGCAGGGCGTATTCACATACACGATGTGTAAACTAAGCTAATGGCAGTTCAACAAAGTAGAAGCAATGCAAAGCATCAGTTGCAAGATATGTGCGAGCAATGTAACCTTGGAAAGTTAGAGCAAGTACCTTGATGGGTGAATAAGATAGGGCATCTTCCTCTGAATCCTCCACTAGGGAGATACATTGACTTAGTCTCCCTCTAGCTCAGAATCACTGTTAGGATCATATTCTGAGCATGAATCTGTAGGTGGAGAGTGTTTGCATTGCATTGCATCCAGACTTGATTTCAGTCCCTTAATGCCAAGTTTGACAACCATGGCATTGTTCTGCTTCATTCTTTTCATGCGCGCAAGCTCATAATCATTATGATGCTATTTAGAATCTGAGATTCATGAAAACATAAAAAGTAGTCAGATTATCTATGGAATGCATTGCGGTTTCAACTCGGAGAGTGTCGCCCTATAAACTCTTGCATATGCAAAGTTCACCTCCCCAACCGTGCTGACCAGACCACACACAGAGATACACACCCGAGCGGCGAACATGCATTTTCAAAAATAATTTAGGAACATTTAGCTGACCAATTAAACATCTCTGTTTTAATAATATCAGATTCGTATTTGAACAACTAAGCTTGTTTAGCTTGATGGGTGGAGCAGTGTTATTATGACACGAAGCATGTATTCTGATCGTATAGTGATCATAAAAGGGGCAAACTCTAAGCATATATTTTTTTAGCAAAAGAGGGTTTCCCCTCTGATTTCTATTAAAGAAACCACCACGGAACCAACATGATCAATTAAACCCTAAGCATGATCAATCAAACCGTATTATGGCTGTGCTATGGCAGATTTGAAGCTGCAACCCAGAGAAATGATATTTAGCATCCGTTGTTTGGTTCTAACTAAGAACTAAATTCTAAGAGCTGAAAAGAAAGTAGAGTAACCAAGTTAAGATCTATTTTCTGGTTGAGATCAAAAAGTTGAGGAGATATGAAGTACCACCTCTCTTGCGGCGTCGTGTAGGCATCGGGGGTGCGATGGCTGTCGGTGGCGTTGAAGCAGATCTGCGACGGTAGACGGGTGCATCGGGGGATAAGTCCCGTTGCGGTGGAAGAGAAGGTCGTGTGAGTGGCCCCGGCAAAGAGGACGCCGGCGCCGATGAAGCGAGAGGATGCGATGCAAGGCTATTGGTCCGTCACCGCGGATGAGAAACGTCCATCTCTAGCAGTGGACGACGCGGTCTTGGTAGGTGCTCCGGCATGGTGGAGGACGGTGGCGATGGATGTGGTGGAGGACGACGGCGATGGATGGGGTGGCGGACGGAGGCTGGTGTGGGAATGGGGTGTTCTAGCGCAGACGGTGTATGAATGGGAAAATGGAGGGAGAGGTACGGGGAACCATGTTTTTGGGACGCGCCTGTCTGAAATATGGGAAAGTTACGAACTTATCCCCCGTTTCAAATTTGACGTCTCGTCGGTTGGGGATAGGACGGTAATCTCGCATCCCCCAAATATTTGCCGGTAACTATTTCGGGCGAGGAGAGGGTGTTTTGCCGCCCACGGTTGGCACCCACGGTGTATGAACGGGGCTGACAGGTAGGGCGGTTGTGTCACGTCTGATGGAAGTTACACATCTGCCCCTATTTAAAATATTAGCCTACATCTATTTTGGACGAGGAGAGGGTGTTTTGCCGCCCACCGTGTATGAATGGGGAATGGAGGGAGAAACAGAGGTCTTTCGGACGAGCTTGAATCAAATGAGTTTTGCCGCCCATGTTTGACGTCCACCGTGTCGGAATGGGCTCAGAGGCGATCGTGTCACGTCTAATTGAAGTTACTAACCTACCCCTATTTAGAGCACTGGAAATCGGGCCGATGGATTGTCCGTGTAATGGGTAGACAGTAATTTCCATCTCCCAAACACTTGGCTTCGGGCAGCCAATCTGGGAGTGGACATTTTGCTGTTTCTTTCGAATTTTGGGACAATAAGCATCCACGTTTACCCTGGCAACTAAATTCGAATCCATTTTGTATTCCTATATGAATCTTTATAAATCATTCTATGTGTTTTTATATATCTTCAAAAGGACGACAAAGATGTATTCCACTGTCATATATGAATATGGTTTACAAATGCCGATACTCAAATTCAGAAACTAGAATCCAGTTTAAGGTGAATTTGAATATTTGGAACACTTCATGTCCAACTCAAATGTCACACGCATCATAATGTGTACTCCCATTTAGATATGTACACAAGCGATGTATCAAGATTCAAATACCGAGTCAATCAACCAAGAATGTACGGAACTAACAGACATATAAACACTTATAGAGTATATGGATCAATAATATCAACTAACATACATAAGCCAGGCCGTAGTACTTTTTTTGGCTACAACAACATCCTTTTTTTAGCCAGCATCTTGGCCCTTTCCGATGCGTGCCACTTATGGTCCATCTATACTACTATTGCTGAATGCACATTCAGCCCGATTGGCATATTTGTAGGTCTGGCACGGCAATCCAAATGAAATGTCTCCGAGTCTTATCAATTAATACAGACTTGTGCTCAAATAAAATTACAAACAAAAAAACAAAAAAAAACAATTATTACATGATCTCTAAAACAAATTGTTTGATTGATTACATGAACAGACAACACAAAGGTTATTCAACTATAAAAAGAATATTTCACCTATGATTTACCAAGTAGGAATTTAATTTCCTTTTTTCCTTCAGGAGCTTAACAATCTGGCCAGTCTCAGCTTGCTACATTTTGAAATCCATAAAATATTTAATGGTTGTCTTGAGTACTGCTTGTGATTGTGCTGTTTGCTTCCTCAACATGTCAACTTCATCTCTAAGTGCAGAAGCAAAATCTCTTTCTACCACTAGTTTAGCCTCTAGAGCATCAACAGTTGGCAATTCATAATGCACGATTGGGCTGGTGCCACTGCTGTGGGATGATGCAACGTCCATGGGGACCTCGCTCTTTGATCTTGGGCTAACCTGTTTTGCCATTAAAGTTCCGATCGGATTCAGAAAAGTTGAAGTTAGCAAAACATCTCAACTGGGAGTTATAACAACAAACCAGTTAAACAAACAAGGAATTAAAGAGTTTGAATTGGGTGATGAAAAGTAGTTATTAACATCATTGTAACCCACTGTTGCAGCAGCAAAGCAGTTAAACAAACAAGTAGATATTTAAGTTAAGGCAAACAGGTAATTCTTAATAGTAAGTATCAAACACATAGATAGGCGCAGTCTACAATATGATTAACAGGCTGTGCCATTATGTAATCAGTAGCAAACTAAATTAAGCCAAGCAACGTAATTGAACAATTTTGCAATAAGTAGCTAACTAAAATTCCGAGAAGCAGATAACTGAACTTACGCTAGTTCTTTGTACAGGCACACTGCAACTTCTTTTTCGCTTACAAGGTTGTACGAAGGAGTCCATGGCATCAATTGCTTGGATACGCAGCCCCAATACTTCTTTCTTCCCACACTGCATGGGTAAGTCGAATGGTTAATCTGGTAAGATGGTGCGTCCTTGATATGTTATATGAGGACGTGTAGTTAGACTAGTTGTAGCCAAACACATCACACTAGCTTTTACTGTATATTTCATGCGATTACTTTTGGCATATCGAGATCTAAGCAATCTACAATAGGATGAAAAGACTGACATCCTTCACATTATTGGCGAACTCAGTTCATAAAAACAAGTAATTCAACCATTCTGTGGGTAAATCAAAAGCGCCACTGGAATATTTTTCACTATCCAATCATACACACAAAAAGGGCGACGCCACCATAGGGGCTGGTATGGGCGGCCGCCTCAGGTGGCTGGAAAGTGTGCACCTAGTGTGAGTCATCCAGGTTGGCCCATGCTAGTTTTGTTCGTCCCAACGCACGAGCAGGCAATGTAAAAAATGAAGAAAAATGTTTCATTTTGGATGGGCCAATAACATAAGTGCAAGGCAGGCCCTATAGCAGGCTCGCGGCCCAAACAAGCGCCTCCCATATCAATCGACACCAGGGAAAATCCCAATTCATTCGCTCCAGCCTCCAGTCTGGTTCGCTCCTAACCTAGCCGCCGCTGGACAGACCGACACAACACTTCCTCGCGCCCTCGTTGGAGGGCGATCGTCGGGCTTCAAGCGAACGGAAGGACAAGAAGATGAAGATCCAACCCTGGGTGTAGCCTGCGTGGGAGGCAGCGGCGGCAGCACGGGCATGGCATCGAGCTTGCGCAAACGGACAGTCGCAGATTGCAAGAGTAGCATGCGCAACGAGCAGGTACATCACATCCCTGATTATATCTAATTCAACTCTTCAATTTCTGGCCAATAGTTAAACCTGACGGTGTTGTAAAACTGCTTGTATGTAGGGAATCTATGAGAAAATGAAACCAATTTCTACTTATTTTATAACTCCCCCAATCAATACTGAGCTGACTGAATCTGATGTATCTAATCAAGTTTCCGGTGCAAACATACAAGCTCATGTTGTTCTTGAGCCTGAAGTGTCTAATGAACAGACTGCTAATGAAGGATTTGACGCAAACATTTTACATGCTCCTGGTGATGAACATATAGTGTCTAATGAGGGAACTAATGCAAGCATTTTGCAAGCTCATTGAAGGATTTAGTGTCTAATGATGATCTACTATGTTGAGAGAGACAGAGATTTGCAGGCATTGATGACAAGCAAATTATAGTGCATTTTCATAGCTTGAGGAAACGTCGAGGCCATCTACCAGAAAGTCCCCGTATCATGACAACATAGCATAAATACTTTTCTAATCTGTTGTTTGAAACTATTGGCATACTTGTGTAGGATAGATATATTGATATGCAGTTTGCACACTGGTTATACGTGCAATTACACTTCGATATTTCTAGCCAGAGAATGAATAATTCAAGCAGGTACAGACCATGTTTGTAGTCCTTGTACACCATGTTGCATTTTGTGTTTTTGGTGCTTGCATCATTTAGTGTTTATAATCTGAACTACTTTGGATCATTAGCTGGTTTTCAAAGTGCATGTAGCTTCACATTTCTCAAGTTATGTTGATTTCCGGAGTGCAAGTGCCTTCGTATTTTTTAAGTTAAATGTTCGCCCCTGGTAACTTGAATTTGTGGATCAGCCACTGCACACAAATCATACACGAATGGCAGTACGAATTAAATGAAATGCAGGGACTTACGCTAGCTCGTTGTACAGGCTCACTGTAGCTCTACTTGCGCTTGGGATGTTCCATGTACAAGTCCATGTTACCACTTGCTTGGATGTGCAGGCCTTGTGCTCATTGCATCCCCCTCTATATTTTTGACACGGCGAATGGTTGATCAAATAAGAGGAATCGACCTTCATGTTGTACCGGAGGACAGATACTTACAAGGTTATACGGGTGTGCAGGATGTCTACCAGATCCCGTAGCGCCGTCATGCTTTGCTAAAATATGGATTTGCTTGTTTCAGATGATATCTCCAGAAGAAATAAGAGTTAAGGTCAGAGTTGCATAGGCGTGTAAGCTAAGAGGGCAGTGAAAGGATATCCAAACATCGTCGGAATAGTGCACAAGGGAGTGATGTGTGGATACCTAGTTCGGGCCGGCGTTTGGGCATGCTCGCGTAGCTAGAGTGCGGGTCACTTCAGAGCCGTTGAGGGTGATGCGCTGGCGTTGGCTGGCCGCGCACGGATGCAGATCTTGAGTGGCAGCGGAGCGCTACGATGCGGTGGACGAGACCGTTGGTGAAGCCCCAACGGCCTTGGGGGCGGAGGTGCGACGATGTGCTCGGTGAAGTAGCCTCGGTGAGCTGGGAGACGACATCGGTGAAGCGCACCTGATGCGGTGGAACTCGGTGTCCGTGAGGCACGTCGGTTGCGGCGACCGACGTTGTCGGTGGACCACCCGGTGCGCTGGACCAGGGCGTAGATGAGGTAGCTCCGGTGCGGTGGTGAAGCGTGACCGTCGTCTTCGTTGTCGTCGTCCGGCACAGAGGTGGGGAACGGTGGGGAAAGAGACGAGACGAGGGGCGATTCGAGGGTTGGCGCTGAATTAGGGATTTGAGCAATCTGGGCGCGGAAGGGGACGGTGGAGAAGAGAGATTTTGCAGGGCTAGAATTGGGGCCGCCAGATATTTCAATCTGAAACGTGGAAGTGTGAACTTATATTATCGTCGTCCTTTGGGGGGGTGGCTGGGTGCTACGCGTCCGTCCGACACACGCGACCACCCCGTCAGGACTATGCTTCGGTGCCTTAAGGCACCTGCCTTTGTGTCCATGACATATGGGCCCAATAGGTGGCTGGCCCACATGCCAGTGACCCAAAGGCAGTTGCCTTTAAGGCACCGAAGGAGCGTCCACCCCGACACGACCCCGGTTTGCCTGGTGCGCCTACATTTGAGAATGCAAACGAATCTTCTTTCATTTGCAAACGAATCTGTATGTATTACCATGCCCGTGTTTTCCTTGCATTCATTAGTCATTCGAAACGAGATACTCCATCCGTTCACTTTTGTAAGTCGTTTCAGACAACTTAAAATGAACTGTTTTGCACATTGTCTGAAATGTCTTCAAGGTCTTATAAAAGTGAACAGAGGGAGTACTATAAATTAATTAATGAGGAGTTATATGAAAAAAATCGAAACGGTACCCACGCTAACGTGGATTAGAGTGTGTGTCACATAATTAGTTATTTGAATTAGAGTGTGAGTCACGTAGTTAGTTATTTGAATTAGAGTGTCTATCACATAGCGATCTCCAATTCTAACATGGATTTCGCATTTCACTGTATCCACACTACTTTTTAAATACAAATTCATATGTATATGAAGAACACCATGGTAGTGAGAAAACTTTTGGATGGATTCAAACATATGACCTACAAAATAGCACAACAAACTGAGTCAATGTCAACTTTTCGAAACTTAGTATGGCACGAATTCGAAATAATTACCCGCATGCCTAGTGCTCGGTTCAAATCTTACAATGTACACCGAATTGAAACATCGATATTAAGTCCCGTACTATGTACATTCAAATGTTGTTTTTATCCCCCCCTGCACAAACGCTACATACTTCCTGTATCGGTCAATCTTCCTCTCCTAACCACCTTACGAAGCTATCGGTTTCCAACACACGTTCATTCTTTCTCTCCATGTTTCGATCTCTAGGTCTCTCAACTACACAACCCCTTTTTCCACTCTATTACCAAATGTATTTACCTCACACACCCGCCATTGCACCCCATGCCGAGCTCTCTCTCTCTCCCCCTCTCCCTCTCACCCTCTCACGCTAAATACATGCACTGCCTATCTAGCCCCCCAACCTCTCGTGCATGCGCACGCACACACGTTGTATATCTAGGTCACTCCCTCGAGACTGTCTCACTCTTTCTTCCGCATGGCGGGCCACACTCGCTCAATCTTGCTCTCTTTATCTGAGTCTCGTTTAACCTCATTTTCTTTCACACACAAATGATATATCTCCCTATTCGGGCCTCGATCGACACACTCTATACTCTCTCATGCAGATTGTCTATCTAGGTCAGTCCATCCATGCCGCCACCACTCTTTCGACCTCATGGTGGGCCACGCTCACTCAATCTCTCTCTCTCTCTGTATGTCTTGATTGACCTCGCTCTTTCTCGGACAAAAATGATATATCACCATGTTTGAGCCCAATTCAACCTATTCACATTGTATACTCTCTCATGCACATCATCTATCTAGGTCACTCTCTCCAACCCGTCTCACTCTTTCGATCGCACGATGACCCTATGTGATCGGTTGACCTTGCTTCCTCCCACGCGAAAAATATATCTACACGTCTGTGACTGAATCATCTCTCAAGCTCTATCTTACATCCCTCACCCTTGCCAAAAATCTCAATCGGACAATATCTCTCTAGAGCATATATATTTGTTCAATGAATGTCGGACCACACTCACTTTGTCTCTCTATCTATATGTCTCTCGATTGACCTCGCTTTCTCACACCATATCTTCCACGCGTTGAAGCTACTACCTCTCCATCCCTCGCAAAGCCGGAGCTATTTACATTGCGAGGGGCACTCCAACCTTGGATTAATTTGTGTAGGCATTTATTCCGGTCGGTTTAGATTATATTTTCGTAGCATTCGGCCCACAACTACTCCAATCACCGTAGCGGGTAATTAAGCTACGGGGAGCACCTAATATGAGCACCGGGGAGCCGTTGGATCGAAGATGCAGCGGCACACACAAGGCCTAAATGTTTTATTTGCAAAAAAACCTTTAGAGACTTTGGAAATTGCGCATAATTACAAAGACTACTCCCAAGCCATTGGATCTCACTTCCAACGGTGTAAAAACTCGTATCACCATAGTATCTAAGCTGCAGGGTGGATGTGATATTCTATGCCGCTGTCATTTTTGTTCGTAAACTTGCAAAAAACGTGTAACTCGTGCCGTTACTTGTCTAACCACGCAAAGTGTTTGTTCAAAAAAACCATCCTACACTGAAATATCGGAACAACACACGGGGGTCCCACTTGTCATTAATCAAATTTGGACCTAAAACTAACAAATCTGAAAGACGAGATTCGAACTGGCAACCTAGACTACAAAGCGTAAGTCGATAGCCTGAAAAAATGAACGGTTGTTGACTTTGTCCCATAAATTGATTTTATACAGTACTTGCGTTGAGTTGAGTAGAGGGAGTGCCTCGTCAACACGTGCATGACCGTTATCTCACTTACTGGTGGGTCCCAGGTCTGCGATCTCAATCTCTCTTCTCTCCATCATCTAACCTTTGCACGGGCACACATGAAGAGCGGCACTAGCTGGTCGTGGTGTTATTACTACTAAAAAAACTTGGAAAATAGAAGAATCGCCTAGAACAAGAGACGTTGTGGCTGGTCGAGACGGAGCTAACCACATCTATCCTCCGTGCCACATTTGCATCATGAAGCTGTGTGGCTAGTGGGGTGTTTTCAACCGACTGGCTGGGTCCCGAGGTCAAACCATAGGTACTACGTCTGATACAGTATATTTTTACACGCACATTTTTCCTCCATGCCGAGACTTGGCACACCCTACCGCGCGGTTTCGGGGTCCTCCCGGGTGGTGCACGCATATATTCTTCCTGACGTGGGATGCCCTACCGCGCGTTTTCTGGATCCTCCTCGGTCATAGCGCCGAAGAAAGTAAATGAGTCGTCAAATCATGAAAGACCACCTTTCCCGCCGAGTACATCAGTGAAGCACGGTGGCTAGCTAGTTGGGCTAGTTTGACCAATTAGCTAGGCTGCCGCCACATTTGTTTTTTCACCCCTTTTTTTATCTACTTGTCGGCAGGTAAATTTAAATATCCACCGTGGCGTTGCTCTGGTGTTTGGGTGCGGCAGGATTTTTAATTTTTTGATTGATGGGAGCAGGAGCGGCAGGATTTTTAATTTTTTGATTGACGGGAGCAGGCGTGGCAGCAATTAGTCACGATGACTCCACCTGTACCCACTGTTCCCTGATGTGAGAAGTCGTCGACTGGTGTTTTACCGTGGTGAAAACAAAAAGATTCCCTGCTCCCTCTGCCTTCCCGTAGATTGCATTGCCTTTCAGCCGTTTCACCCCCTTTGCTTCCTCTCCCCATTGCTTCTACCTGGTGCCATGGCGGCGCAGCAGATCACAGAGTCCGAGGTGAGGCTCCTGACACAGGAGCTCCATGCCAAGGATGCAGAGCTCAGGGCCAAGGACGTGGAGCTCCGTGAGCTCAAGGAGGAGAGGAGTGCCATGCTCCTTCGTTATGTACGGGAGTTCACGGAGCTTCAAAAGCGGCAGGCGTCCACCACAAAGATGCTCGAGGCGTCGGTGCTGCAGAAAGCGGGAGATACGATAGGCCGTCAGGGGAGCCGGCTGGAGCGCGAGCGGGCCGATCCTGACAAGGTCCAGGATCGCCTCAGCCACTTGGTGAACCAAGTTGCCACGCACGTGTTGCGGCTGCGTGATGCCTACTGTCGTGCCAGCGCGACGATGCCGGCCGTCGGGCTAAACCCGTTCGACCACCCGGTCGACTTCAACGAGTTGCGGCTTCCTGACCTGGTCTCCTTCTTCATCTATATCTCCGAGGAGCTGAGCCATCTCCGCGCGATGGTGGGGGCTGAGCTGGACAAGGAGGGGTTGCGGGCTGCCGTCGCCGTTCTCGGGCGAATCCTTTCAGGGCTCCGTCACCGGAATCCATTCGTGCCATTGGACGCCGTCTTTGACGAGCTAGCTCCCGTCGACCAGGAGCGGGCTCTGCGGGAGGTTGCACCCTGCATCACCAACGTCATGCGCCTCGAGAAGAAGAGGGACTTCGGTGGTGTTTAGGCGCCCTCTGCATGGGCATGTCCATGTCTCGGCGCAACATGACCGTTGGATCAAACTCAGACGGTGCAGATCAGATACTGTAGCACAAAGCATGTGGGTGTGTTTGGTTGCATTCTCATCTCAATTTAGTTGTTTCCTCTTCGTGTATTTTTGTCAACCTACTAGTGTGGACTCATGCACCCTTCATGCACTCTGCCAAACACCCAAAAGTGGGTCGAGAAGGGAACTTTTGCTCCCATCCCATGCACCCTTCATACACCCTGCATAACACTATTCGTGCTTCATATGGTTCATGTTTCGTGGAGTACTGTAGCACCGTACTCTCCGTGCGCTGTGGACCTAGTTCTGTTAACATTGATCTTACCGTCCATTCTCGACCGGACAGTCGAAAAAGCGGTACTATGTTACATATAGGAGTAGTTGACATGCGCACAACATCATTTGTTATCGTCATATCTTACTACACTAGCAACAAGATTGTGTAGTACTGACGTATGAACCACTGCACATGCCTAGTAGTAGGAGCACTGTGTATGTTCAAGTGGTTGTCGTGTTTCGCACTCCTCCGTCGTAAGAGTGGAAATGCTTGCTGTAATCATTTTTTTCTTCTGAAAAACAGTGGACACGCTCTACCGTGCGGATCCTCCTCCAGCCATGCACTAAATTACTCACTTTCGCTGACGTGTGGGACAGCCCGCATCGGGGTCCACCAGCTATGCACTAAATTACTCCGTAGTAGAGTGATGGTAGACGACCCCGATCGAAGCGCCGCAGCAATTCCCAATGAGCCGTCAAATCACAAAACCCCCTCCTTTCCAGCAGTAAGTTGGACGGATGAAGCAACCATCATTTCGCTCTTCTCTCTCAGCTTCCTCTCTACCCAACCCTCGCTTCTGCCTCATCTTGTTCCTCATTTCTTCAAGAAACCCCGACCTGCTTCTGCCATTGTTCTTCTCTCCCAAAGAAGGAAAGGTGAGCACATCAATGGTATTGATTCTGGCCAAGGCCCGGTCATGCAACCCCAAGACTGATCCTATAACTCCCTCTCTTTTCATCTTTTGGGTTTGTGATTATGGTTTCTTTTCTTTTATTTCTATTTGACAGTTTCTTGATGGACGTTGGAGCACCGGCCGAAGTGATGTCTATGGCTCCGGCCAAAACCGTCGGGGCTCATGGTACGAAGAAGCGCAAGCACCCCGCCGAGACTACGGCGGACAAGCTCATAGCCATCGCCCTGTCCAAGCCCCCCTCTCCGGGATCCCTCATTAAGCAATTCCAGGTAATATCTCTTCTTGACGATCTTTTTTCTCGATCTTGATCGTGTTTTTTCATCTAACACGTAGTACTAGTACTAGTAGTACAACTTTCTGGGTGATCTTGCATGTGATTTTTGTGTGCCAAATGACGGTTCTAAATTCCTCTTTTGACCAAAACATGCGAGAGGTTGACACTGATTTCTTATAGATTACTTTCAACTACTCCCTCTGTCCCAAATGTCTTGTCTTAGATTTGTCTAGGTACGGATGTATCTAATACTGAAATGTGAGTTGATACATCCGTATCTAAACAAATCTAAGACAAGAATTTTGGGAAGGAGGGAGTACTTTATGAACATCAATGCTACCTTTTAAGAGGGTATATTTGCCTCAGTAACTTGTGTTATGGATATTGCATGTAATCCGTCTGCTCTCATGCCTTTGAAGACACGTTCTAGTGTCTTTGTTCACTCATTTCTGTGCGTATATGTAGTCATATATGGAGTATAATATCAAAAATCATCTTATATTTCTGAAGGGAGGTAGTAATAAAATATGGTTTCTGTTTGAATTAGAACCAGGTCCGCGGTGGAGACGAAGTTCTCAAAGTCATGCCATGTGAACTGGAAGACCTGATGATGATTTCTACTGCTGAACTATCCAACTGTTGTGTCCTTGTCGCCACGTGTCCTGAACTAGTGTTTTCCTGTAGCATTGTTGTCAGGCGTGTTCTCGAGGCTGTACTTGACCACAACAATTTCCTGGTTGTGCCTTCGATTACGAAGGGTGTGGTTCTTGTAAAGCTTCCCAACAAATCTGATGCGGCCTATCTTCATCATCATGTTTATGAGTGGAAAGACCACTCTGTTAGGTTCTCCAAGGTTGACAAGATGGCGATGGTGCATGTAGACATCTCACACGAAGTCCATGGCCTAGTCAGTTATGCGGGGTTCATCCCGTAGGTCGGTGGAAAAAATAGCTGCAGAGTTTAGTTAGTGCAACTTTGCTTGTCTGTAGTAAGTACTATTGTTCAGTACTTGATTTGTGTTTGTGAACCCTGTATTGTTTATTAGTACTGCCGCTTTTGGTGTGTGGTCAGTACCGAGAACAGTCTATGTTAATGTCTGTCCACTCAATTCAGTCTGTATATTTTGAAGTATCCATATCATATTTTTTGCGAGGACGGTCTATCAATTATGGTTACACTCCAATATCTGTATGCATTGCAGGGTTTATCGCACCCACCAGGATTTCCAGCCCCATGGATGTTCGGTCCATACGATTTGTCACGACCTTTGGACTGTCCTGCTTGTGGGAGTAGGCGGGGCCCCTGCATGCCACACGTAGTTGGACGATCAATCTTCTGTTTAGTACGTCAACATAGTGATTTCCTGGTAAGGATTCACTCGTGTCACATCAAGTAAATCTTATTGATTTACTGTCTAAATTTTATTGATTTAATGTCATGTTTTCTTTCTTTTCCTGCAATTTTACGATGCAGGTTTTGCCATGTGACATTCATCACAGAATGAACCGTTTGGTTTGCTCTACAATGGCTATTTTTGCAGGTTTCATTTCTTATGTCGTGTCAGTAATGAAGGCACTGTCCATCACTTATATTACTGGAAAAAATTGGATCAGTCTATTGTCTGAGTACAAGCTGAATCCCTATGATGAACTGCAGTTTGGTTTAACAAAAACGCCACAATTAGTCCTTCTTGCGTTTAAAAGAAATGAAGAAAAAACTGGATCACAGTCACGGATCCTAGTCAAGTTAGAAAGCTGATCATAGCAGACCAGACACGATCGCCGCTGTCTCGCATAGATCGAGCACCGACAGTTGCTCTAGCACTGACAGCGGCAGCAGCTCAGTCTGATCCAGCTGAGGATTGGGCATCGACCGCGTCAGCGGATCAGTCTGATCTACCGGAGGATCGGGCATCGACACCGGCACCTGCTCCGACACCGGCACCAACTCTATAAGGAGCACCATCTTCGGCAGCAGCAGCGGCTTCGGCACTTGCACCAACACTTGCACTTGCATCTGCTCCGGCCCATGCAGTTGCACCGGCAATAGACTGGGCTGCAGTTCACACTTCATATACCAAAGTCCTTACAAAAACCGACATGTCCACCTTCTTGGTAAGCATTGGCCGCCCAAGTGCTTCGTTCTTTTTTCTTTCCATGTTGTTTCACATGATTCACTGTGTTGATCTAAATGTTTGGGTATGTCTTCTTGTTTGCAAACAGAGAATTCCTAGAGCAACGAGGGAGTCGTTCAACAATCCGGGCGAGCGCGGCCAAGTTTCTCTTACCATGCGCAGCCTTGGTGTGAATGAACCTGCTCAATATATCATAAGTACAAAGGATGGTCGCATGATGATTGATGCTAAAGGATGGTCAAGGTTCAAATCTAAATCATATCTTGCGGTAGGGGATGATGTCAAAATCAAACTTTCTCGGCAAGGAGAGCTGGTCCAAATCAACTTTGAAATTCTTCAGTAGCAGCATGCAACTGCCTAACTGATCTATCCTCCGAGAGATTTTGATGTAATAATCTAGCATGGTGAAACAAGTGTCCTGTGTGTATAAGTAGTACGATATTATTATTTATCACATGGTATATCATTGATAGAATTGCAATTCTGATTGCTGGTTAGGAACTGTCGTTCGATTTCATTCCAACAACTGCCGTGCTTTATTCAATTTTGTGTATTCGCCTTGCGACAGCATCTAAAACCAGCGCCGTACCGATCACTTGCAATATGAAAAGCGCTGAGGCAGAACACATGGGCCCCAAAACATGCAGGGTCGGCCTGCGGCCCAAAGTCTAGAAACTGGTTTCGAGAAGCACTAGCTCAGTGCAGAAGTGGCGTCCTCCTCCTGATGTGGGTTGGGCGAAGATGAATGTTGATGCTGCGTTATCTCGCAATGGTGAAAGGGAAGCCCTAGCAGTTGTGAGCCAGGATCATACAGGCTTCTTCCTTGGAGCATCGACACTGGTGTGCGAAAGTGTTACTGATCCAGAGATCCTAGAGGCAATGGCATGTTGTCAGGGGCTATCTCTAGCTCTTGACTTAAACCTGCAACAAGTTCAGATTAGCACTGATTGTTCAGCAACAGTCAAGCATATCGGAGAGGCATACTTGGGGCCCAGCAAAGTTATTATGGACGAGATCAAGATGAAGAAGAATATGTTCCAAACCATGGAGATCATACATGAAAAACGCGAGTGTAATGTTGAAGCGCATGTGCTCGCAAAAGCTGCTACTTCTTTGCCACGTGGATGCCATCTTTGACTCACAGGAACCCCCGAAATTATTTGTATACCTATGACTGTTAATCTTCAATAAATCAGCTTTTATCCCTCAAAAAAATCTGAGTATTATATTCTCAGCTAAACCCCCATAATGCCCGTGCGTTGCAGAGGGAGTATATTTCTCGGCAAGGTGAGCCTGTGATATAAAAGATTTGTATATTTCTTTACAGAGGGAGTATCTCTCTGTCAAAAAATATATTTATGTGTGACTAGTTACTCCTGTCTTTCTACTTCCTTTCGCTGATATGTGGGGCAACCGGCAACGGGGTCCACGTCCCATATGCACAAATTAGAGTGCACAACTTCATGGTAGACACACCCCCGGTTGTAGCGCCGCAGTAATGCCCAATGAGCCATCAAATCACAACCCCCCTTTCCAGCTTTAGCAGTAAGCTGGACGGACGAAGCGGCAATATTTCAGTGGGCCTGAATCCCCTTCTCCCTTGTCTGCTTGTTCAGAGAAAACCCCCTCTCGGCGATTGCATAGGGTTCTCTCATGGAGAACCAGGTACGAATTCTTCATCCATCCCCGATAAACCCAAGTCCCTTGGTCACAGGTAATCCTAGGATGGCAGCCGCCGCCGTTGATGCATTTTTCTTCCTACTGAATCTAGTGTGTTTCATTTGCAGTGCCCGAAGTGCGAGTACCCTACAGGTTTCCGCGCCCTCGGCGAGACGCCACACTTCTTCCTTCTCATCCTAACACAACATTTTGAAACACGCACAATATGTTCCTAGAATCCTCTTTTCTATCCGGGAGGGTGGGATTTTTTTGAACATGCTGTGTTCTCATATTATTTTTCCAGCAGTGTATTATTTTCTCTGCCAGAACACATGTACTCAAGATGCTCGGCCTTGCCATAACTGAATACACTAGTTTAATGGTCACAGTGAAGACAAGCCATGGATATAAGTTCCGAGCTGGGTTGATGAACCAAGAAGATCGCTGCTTTTTTTATGGCCGAACTTGGATAAACTTTCTCAACTATTACGGACTGAAAGTTGGCACATGAATGTTGATGGAAATAGCAGAACCTGGTCTCATCTTCACTGCGATCTTCCACCCCGACGTCGTTCCAATTGTTCATCCATGTTAGTTTTGTATCTGGTTCTTGCTTGTTGCCTCGAGTGCTTCTTAATCCACCTATTCTGTCTAACTAATCACAATTTAAATTTAGAAGTAGCAATGAATCTCTCACGAAGATGCTACTTCTAACTAATATTTTCTTATAATTGGTGGCACGTGTAGGTTTTTTCAGAGGTAAGCAGTCTGCTCGTTTGTTACTCTGTAATAACTCGGCTGTTACTAATGGCACTGAAGTTGACTGGATCGACATCCACAAGTTCCTACACTTTATTGTTCGTCTTGAGGTCCTTGTGGGGCGTTTCAATGGTGGAAGGCCACATGGGATATGTGTGCCACTACTTCACTCGTTGAACAGGTCCAACTGTGTCGAGAAACTTATGGTACGAGCTGTTTTCTGTTATATATGTTGTTCATAAACTATTGCTTATACACAGTTTTACAGCTGTGATCTTCTTGAAACAGGAACTGTGAGTTCTATTGTTCCTATACAGATGCCTGACCATGGTCGGGTCAGACTTGCACTTGGTCACAACATGATGTTTATGTCGACCTACTCAATTCCCCTTGGAGGTGAAAAGATACTTATTCATGGGTGGTCCCAAATAATGAAGGCCCGTCCATCTTGGAGAATAGGACAGAAGATTATGTTCATGCTTTTCCATGGCTCTAAAGTGAATATCCTGTTTATTGACCACGTTGCAAGATGAAGCCGCTTTCAGAAGGTTGTGGATGCGCGGGGTGGCGCCTGGGCCTTGTCCTGGGGCTTGGCGGCCTCACCCTTGGTTAACTGTAGGCAAAGTAGCCCTGTTCGAGGCGTGCTTTGTACGGTTGAACCTGTATAAGTACTCATACCGCTTTCAGCTTTGGTTGTTAAGTGCCCTTGCTGGTTTCAGTTAAGGTTGTTAAGTACTCCTGCTGCTTTTACAGTCTGTCGTGTTTCTTCAGTCTTGTCTTCCTCCAGCCGCCAAAACCAAACCAGCGCCGGCGAGGCCGCCTGCTTCCGCCTCCCACGGCTGGCTGCGCCTCTGCGCATGCATCGCCGCCCCACCGTCTCCTAAATCATTAACGCTGATGTCCTCCACGCGCTTTGGTGCGCTTGTCGCGGCGCCGCCCTCTTGCGTTGTCAACATGGTCAAGAAACAACATGAATCGGCAGAAGTACATGGAGAGGATGACAGTAGGGGCCCACCACATCAGCGTATGGAAAAATAAAATGCTTCCTCCTAGTGTTTTCCTGACATCTGGGACCCACGACATTGTGAGCGTATATAGTCAATAGACAAGAGAACAACACAAGATCGGCTGACACCTGGCACGTAGCTACTTGAGCAGTATTTTTTTGTTTGGTATTGTTGAGACCGAGCAGGGTTGGTACTGGGTTGTGGCCCGTCTAGCCCAGGCTTATATTTTATGTTCACCATGTGACCAGCCCAGCTATTTTTTCTTTGTGAAAATGAGCCCAGTTTATTTTTTCTGAAGAATACCCAATCCAGGCCTACTTATTTTTCTACGCCCTGATGGGCTGCAACTCTTTCAAGAGGCCTGCAAATCTTGAAAGTAATATGAAATGGGTTGTAAATATAAAAACAGATGACAAATTGGCAATTACTTTATAATTTCTGAATTTTATTACATTTTCAGATTCCTATTTCACTGGGCATTAACCTAATTTAAATATATGTTCAAAGTACTTTAAATCTGGCTGGACATTTCGGTGTTAAAAATAGTTTGGAACCCACAAAAATATGCGAAATTGGCCCTGGTCAACCAAAAAAACGACTGCAATAAATTGCATAAGAAGTTGCCATGAGCTATATATAAATTATTAAAAAAAGAGGGAGTGGTCTGACTTGTGGGCCTGTTTAATTGACGCGTATGCATGATTTTTTTAGTTATTATATACGTCAACAAACGATTCTAGCAGACGTAACCGTTGGATGTCAATCCAATGGCCGTCGTGTTTCTTCAATCTCTGATCTTCTTGCTCCAGCCGCCAAAGCAGCGCCGGCGGGACCGCCTACTCCCGCCTCCCGTGGCCGGCTGTGCTGCTGCGCAGGCCTCAGCGCCCCCTACTACTCCCACCGCTGGCCAGGGCATCCCTCTACTCACCCACACCCCCTGTTATTCTGCGGCGACGACAGGCTCACACCACTGCCGAACTGGTGAACGCTCGTACTCCTCTCCGCATGGGCATCCACTGCCGCGTCGTCCCCTTCCTATGCCTCGCCATCGTCCACCGCCGTGGTGCTCTCGGTGCGGCGTGGTCAATGTGGTCAACGACCGACTTCCATCGGAAGAGTACTGTACATGGAGAGGCTGACAGCTGGGTCCACGGCAGCCGCAAGGAAGTGCCTCCTTATTACGCGGAAAATAATTATTCCTCCACCTAACAGCGGGGACCCACCGGACGGGCCACCAGTATTTTGCGAAAAAATTGTTTCCCCCTGACTGCTGGGACCCACCGGACGGGCCACCATATTTCGCGAAAAAAACGTTCCCCCCGCTGTCAGCTCGGACCCACCGGAAGTGCCTCCTTATTACGCACAAAAAAAATGAAAACTCCCCCGGCTAGCTGGGACCCACCTAGGTGGGAGGCTGACTTGTGGGCCTACTAAGTTGACGGGGACGAAGGGCTTTTTCAACTTAGTCAATATGAATGATTCGAGCTCCAGTGACTGTACAATGTCCATCCAATGGCCATAGTGCTTCTTCAACCTCTGGTCTTCTTGCTCCAGCCGCCCACAGCAGCGCCGGTCGTGCCGCATGCTCCTGCCTCCCATGGCCGGCTGTGCTGCCGCGGAGGCCTCACTGCCCCCTACTATTCCCACCGCTGGCCAGGCCCTGCGGCGACAGCAGCCTCACACCGCAGCCGAACCAGTGAACCCTCGTGCTCCTCTCCGCGCAGGCTTCCACTATCGCGTCTTCCCCGGCTCCGCGTCATCCCCTTCCTAGGCCTCGCCGTCGTCCACCGCCGTGGTGCTCTCGGCGCGGCGCGGCGTGGTCAATGTGGTCAACGGCCGACTTCCATTGGAAGAGTACTGTGCATGGAGACGCTGACAGCTGGGTCCACAGCCGCAGCAAGGAAGTGCCTCCTTATTACGCGCAAAATAATTATTCCTCCACCTGACAGTGGGGACCCACCGGTCGGGCCACCGTATTTCACGAAAAAAACGTTTGCCCCTGACTGCTGGGACCCACCAGCTACATCTTCGCACGCAAGGAAGTGCCTGACAGTCGGGACCCAACTGGTCGAAGCGTATGTAGCATTGTCATTCTAGTCGCGAACGTGTATGTACATATATACTGGTCGATGTAGAGGCGCGCACATATCGTAGTAGAGGCGCGCACGTAGCATGTACACGTACATACAACAGCCAGGGTGCAAGAAAGAAAATATGGCCACGTATGTGTACATATGGGCGGGGTCTCGAACGCCTACTCTCACATACGTACGGCCAGGGCTCGTGTACATGGCTGGGTCTGAACAGAGAAACAGCGTCGTCGTCGTGTTCATGGGGAGGCAACGGAATGCATCGTGTTCATGGGGAGGCAACGGAATGTGTCGTATTCATGGGGAGGCAACGGAATGCGTAGTGTTCATCGAGAGGGCTTGGACGGAATAGGCGATGGAAACGAGGCCTGGCGTACCGCAGAACGGAGGAAACGGCCGTGTGTTCGACCGGCCATGTTCGAAACGGGATCCTGTTCATCGAGAGGGGTCTGGCGTACCACAAAACGGAGGAAACGGACCTCCTACGGTCGAAACGGGGGTCCTGTTGATCGGGAGGGGTGTGGCGTACCGCAAAACGGATGAAACGGACTTGTGTTGGAGCGCTACGGTCGAAACGGGGGTCCTGTTCATCGGGAGGTGTGTGGCGTACCGCAAAACGGGACTCCACGGGATACTGTTCATCTCCACCGTCGACCCCCTCCAGCCTCCACGAGCTACTGTTCATCCACCGTCGACCTCCTCCAGCCTCCACCTGCAACTGTTCATCCATGGGCTCCTGCTCATCTAGCCTCCACCGCGCGCTACTCCACCGGCTACTGTTCAACCAGCCCTCTCCACGGGCTCCTGTTCAACCACCCCTCCACAGGCTACTGTTCATCCTACACTCCACCGTCTACTGTTCATCCAGCCCTCCACGGGGTGGTCCTGTTCATCCAGCCCCAACCGGCTCGATCGATCGGGGTCCTGTTCATCCAAAGGCAATACCACGGGGTCCTGTTCATCCACCCCCACCGGGAACTGTTCATCCAACCCCCCCTGCAACGCTCACTGTTCATCCAGAGGCAGCATCGATCAGCTTCAGTTAGCAGCAGTAGCGAAGGAATCGCTCGATCGGGTTTAGTTAACAGCCATCGATCGATCGCTCGGGTTTAGTAACGCATAGCCTGCAGTGCAATCGCTCGGGTTCAGTTAGAGCCCAACGCCTCGCTCGGGTTCAGTTAGAGCCAACGCCTCGCACACACGTGCGTACGTGTACGAGAGAAGAGTGCATCGCTCGGCCCCCGACCTCCCACCGTAACCTGGAACTCCCCGAAATTTTCCTCGCCCTCACTTCTACCACGGTTTTTTCCGTCATGGACGGCCCAAAGAATGTCATGCAGCTGCGTCTCCGGCCCGTCCAGGACAAAAAGCCCATTTTCTATCATGATTTTTTGTCATAGAAGTAGGAGCCCACCACATCTATGATGATACCAGGTTTTGTCACAATTATCGTCCTAGAAGTGTCATATGTATGACAGAAAAAAAATTCGTTCAGCCCAAAATGTCATGGATGTGTCTTTTTTCTTTTGTAGTGGTGGCAAGCAAAAAACGGTTCGAAATTATGACCGGATGGACGTGATGTCATGTTGTAAAAGTTGTCAGTGGATTGGACTCGTGTATTATTATATTCTCTCTACGGTTGTGTGTGGTCTGTGTTACAGGTCCGAACATGATCAATTCGTCCGAAGACTATTTTGGAGTTCGGAAGGAGGAACCTGCCTTGCAATGACAAAGACATCACTACGCGCTGGATACCTTGTCATTGAAGCCAGGTGTCGGTGTCAAAACCGGCGGATCTCGGGTAGGGGGTCCCGGATTGTGCGTCTAAGGAGGATGGTAACAGGAGGCAGGGGACACGATGTTTACCTAGGTTCGGGCCCTCTTGATGGAGGTAATACCCTACGTCCTGCGTGATTGATCTTGATGATATGAGTATTACAAGAGTTGATCTTCCACGAGATCGTAGATGCTAAACCCTAGAAGCTAGCCTATGGTATGATTGTTGTTGTCCTACGGACTAAACCCTCCGGTTTATATAAACACCGGAGGGGGCTAGGGTTACACACAGTAGGTTACAAGGGAGGAGATCTACATATCCGTATTGCCAAGCTTGCCTTCCACGCCAAGGAGAGTCCCATCCGGACACGGGATGAAGTCTTCAATCTTGTATCTTCATAGTCCAACAGTCCGGCCAAAGGATGTAGTCCGGCTGTTCGGATACCCCCTAATCCAGGACTCCCTCAGTAGCCCCTGAACCAGGCTTCAATGACGATGAATCCGGCGCGCATATTTGTCTTCGGCATTGCAAGGCGGGTTCTTCCTCCGAATACTCCATAGAAGATTTTGAACGCAAGGATTGTGTCCGGCTCTGCAAAACAAATTCCACATACCACGATAGGGAGAATAATATTTCCACAAATCTAATCTGCTGACACATTTTGCAACATGACATCATGCCATGGCCTGGTCATTATTCGAACCGTTTATCTCGACCAGCACTGCACATATCGCGAGGCGGTTTTCTTGACACGTCATGTCGAAGCAGAGATCGTGTCCCCTTATCACGGGATTCTCATCAATACAGGTATGGGTAACCCAACCATGCCATCAATTATGGTGTTCGAGGAATAAGCGATTTTACCAGGTAAGTGGGGAGGCGCATCGCCTCCTCCGCCCTTATAAAGGGACAAAGATTCACCCTTTTTACCTACGCCTTCTTCCTCCTTGCTTATCCATTCTCGCGCACTCGAGTTCCCGTGCCCAAGTTCGTGTCTTTCTTCTCAAACCACTCCAAGCATGTCCGGAGCGGGAGGCAAGTGGATGGTCTCCTCCGTCACGGAGGAGCACATCACAAAGATATGGGAAATCGGATATCTGGCCGCGGACATCGCGCACCGGCTGCCAGATGCGGGGCAGGTCATCCCTACGCCCGCACCCATGAGAGGGTAGTTTTCCTTACCCATTTTGTCCGCGGACTGGGATTTCCCCTTCACCCGTTTGCCCGCGGGATCATGTTCTACTACGGGCTGGATTTTCATGATCCGGCCCCCAATTTCATCCTCAACATCTCGGTGTTTATCGTCGTGTGCAAGGCTTTCCTCCACATCAGGCCCCACTTCGGCCTATGGCTGAAGACCTTCAATGTTAAACTGAAGGTGGTGGTCGGCCAGCAAGCGGAGTGCGGAGGCGCCATGGTGGGCAAAATACCTAATGTCACCTGGCTCGAAGGCTCCTATGTGGAGACCATAAAGGGGTGGCAATAGGTGTGGTTCTGCATCTCCGAGCCGCGCGACACCAACTGGGTGGCGGCCCCCGAATTTCGATCCAGAATCCCCACACGGCTCACCTCCTAGAAAGAGAAGGGCCTGTCCTGGGGTTCCCCAGTAGAGCTGACCGGACTCCAGACCTGCATCAAGAACATGATGAGCAAGAAAATCAAGCTCGTCAACGTGGTCCAGGTCATGCTCTTCTGCCAGATTCTCCCATGTCAACGACAGGCATTCAATTTGTGGGAGTTCGACCCGGCCAAGCACCACACGCTGCGAGAGCTCTTCAACACGACGCACAAGGACGTCTGGAGGGTGCTGTTCAAGGGCGCCGAGGTACCTCCTCCCCTTACCAAGGACCGCGGACTCAGCGCAAAGCGCCATGCCGATCCGGTAAGTTTTTATATCTCATAGGATATTTATTTGCCCCAGTTTAATCATGTGTGGGATGTAAGATCCCATGCCATTAACAGGACTGGGCAGAGACAGCGGAGCAGATCGACTGCCGAGCCCCCCTGCCTGAAGATCCTGCAGATGCTCTCCTAACGGAGATGCTGGTTCCAGCGCCTTACGAGGTGCCGGTGAAGAAGGCCAAGAAGAAGGCCATGGGGACCCGAAAGGGTCTCCGGCGCCAGGTTATATCGGACTCATCGTCTGATAACTCCGAAGCACACTCCTCCCACGAAAACGAGGAGGAGGAAGAGGAAAGTTCTCCCCCCCAGTTGGGGGAGACAAGAAAAGAAAGGCCGCCCCAACCGGGGAGGCCGAAGGGTCCAATAAGGGAAGGACCCTCCTTCCGGACAGCTGCACGAAGGTCGCCTACGGCGGCGATGAGTGGTTACCCAGGGAGAAGCCCCTGGCAAAGTTGTAAGTATCCGGATAACATAGTAATTCATGGTATGTTTTATTGCACTGCTTCTCCTCACGCCGAATATGATTATGCAGTCCGTCCCGAGCCCGTCTTGGCGTATCTTCGTCGGACGGTACTTTGGACTCGTCGGATGTGAATAGTGATTCACTTCCGACCGCCTCCACCCCTTGCCCTACGGACAACGTTGAGGTGTTGTCTCAAAAGGCACCGAGCCGAGGGGAGGTAGTCCTGGGGCGCCTCGAGGCGACCTTCCAGACCCTGGGCGCAAAGGGAGCAAGACTCCCACGGGTTCCAAGTTCGGCCCCCAGCCAAACACTGCGCCGGAACCTTCGATGGTTCCAGACTTCGGCAGGCGATCCCCTGCTAAGAGGGGCAAGCCGCTCGTGCCGGTGGCCTCTGTCCATCCAGAGGTGCCGGACAACTTGCTGGAAGCACTTCACGGCGCTTCCATCGATGACGAGCACCTCACTATCATGAGTGCGGTGATCGAGAAGGTCCAGTCCGCCAAAAATGGACTAACCAAAGCTTGTGCCAGCCTCCTAACAGGCTTTGAGGTAAACAATCAAAATATAGGAAAATATTACTGCATAGACAGTAGCCCGTGATGCTCTATTTGGCGTTCGCGAAGAAAGGCCGAATAGAGGATCAAATAATGACTCAGGAGTCTAATCAGAATATGTCTATGTGCATATGCAGGCTTCACTGCTGGCCGCTGCCGCACGTACTGCGGAGGTCGCTGCACTGAAGCAGGACCTTGAGCGGTCTGGGGACGAGCTCGGCCTTACCAAGTGGTAGCTCGAGGAGAGCAAAGGTAAGCAATACCTTGTCTACATATTAAAAAGAAATTCGGTTGTAAAGTAATAGGATCATCATGAATTTTGCCAGGGGCCACGACCGAGGTGACGACCCTGAAGAAGGCGCTGTCCGAGGCCGAAGACAAAGCGGCCAAGGAGCGCATTGAGCAGGAAAAGCAAGAAGCCCGGGTAGGCGAGGTGTAGCAAGAGCTCGAGGGTCTCGCCAAAAAACACGAGTCCTTGGAGCTTGACTCTAAGACGCGAGAGTCCAAGCTTGCGAAGGCGCTCGAAAGCGCGCGGAGCACCAAGGCTGAAGCCCACAAGGCCCTCCAGGAGATTGATGCGGTAAAGAAGATAGAAGTGGGTAAGGCATTCATTATGCAAAGCAAGAATATGAAGGAAACTTTCCTTTTACTTACCTGAGTTTGGGGCTCTCCAGGAGCGTTCGCAGGTCTTGCCCACGGTGTACTCGATGCCGCGGAGTTTTACCGAGCTCAGGAGGGGAGCTTGATGGAAAAGTTGTTCTGGTCTCAGTATACCGGGACCAAACACCCAATGCCCATGAGCGACCAGCTGAAGCAACTGGTCGAGCTTCACAAGGCGGCCGAACAGGCCATGAAGGGTCTTATAGTCCGGATGTGGGCTGGCGATCCCCTGCCTAGCAGCTACTTCGGTCTGGTGAGGCAGCTTGTGGATGCCTGCCCACGGCTTGAAGTCATAAAGCGGTCTGTCTGTATCGAGGGTGCGCGCAGGGCTTTTGCCCGGGCGAAGGTGCACTGGGCGAAGCTGGACGCCGTGAAGCTGGTGAAGGAGGGGCCGCCGGAGGGCAAGGAGCATCGCTGCCCTGAAATGTATTATGACAGTGTCCTGAAGGGTTCTCGCCTTGTGGCGGAGGAATGTGTCAGAGATGTAATTTTTGAATGAACATGCTCATGTGATCCTGTAATATGAAACGAGTTCATTTGCGCTATGCAACGCTTTTTGATTTTAAAATATTACCTTCTGTGCGGCCGTTTATAAAATCTGAGAGTTGGCCAGTCGTTGGCTTCTGCCCCCATGTAACTAGTACTGGGGCGTTCAGGATAAAACTGAGCACTCTTTATCCCAATTTTGGGTCCTTCGAGGGAGGTGTTCAGCACAACGAACCAGGCAATCGGACTATAAGGCTTTATCACTCTCACTTAGCCATAAAAGTCTAGAATTTTAAATTTTGGCGAAGCCCCTAGTATTTGGAAGGCCGAATTTGGGGCGCTATATACGCCTAAGTCGTAGAAGGCTAACTCCTCGCCCAAAGCGGAAAAAGTCTTTAAGGACTTGAGACCTCTCGAACAGCGATCAGCTCTCAGTTTTCGGCTTTCTCTACTGAGGTGCTCGTCCGGAAGAACCGGGACACAATCGCAGTAGTTCTCCCCGCTCTACCTTAGCCGATATAGCGGAACGTAAGGTACCAAAGCATGGGAGCCGGGCAAACCCAACTATTGACCCAAGACATGATTCATAGCTGATGCATATAATGCTATAAGTTCGGGGTGTCGCACTGTCGAAAGTGTTCGGACTTCTCACGCTGTATTATGGGGTAAATGAAAGCCCCTGGCATACTGACCGTACCAGAATGTACGGGTGCAAGTTATTGTAAATGAACATATAAGAAAAAAGGGATGGATAATGCAATAATAGACTAATGTTATGCATTGTTTTTTAAATAATATGTCGAAGCGTATTGATACAAGTAGTGCAATAAGCAAAAAATAGGACTATTTGACATGTCCTATCAAAGGGCAAACTATGTAAGGATAGAAAAAGGCAGGTATATCGATTATTATTAGAGACCACCCGGGGGTTCCCTTGTACGTCTTAGTTTCTTGCCTCCTTGGTTGTTCCTTCCCGTAATGTGTCCGGCAATCCTACTGCTGGAAAGGGCTTCTAGAGAGTAAGGTCCTGAAAGAGAAACAAATGATAAAGGTATGCAGCCCCTAGGGCGGTTAAGCCGCATTGCGGGAGGTGCCCTGATCATGCCCTCGCCTATGCCCATGGTATTTTCAGTGCGTAATTATGTATGCGCAGCACGGATTTTGTCGCTTGAATGGGACTAGGACGGGGGCCGAATTGCTAGGCGAGCTCTAAACGTGCCAAACGATCCTGTTGCAGGTTACTCCGGACTCGCTTGACGGTGTCCGGGGGCTGTATCGCCGAATTGGCGGTTTGCCTTAGAAGGCTGCTTTGTGCTTCTGCTGCGAGGGCCGCAGTGTGCTCTTCCGTGCGGAACGACCGTTCTGTGTTTCCATTGACTGTTATGACCCCCTAGGTCCTAGCATCTTGAGCTTGAGGTATGTGTAATGTGGTACCGCATTGAATTTTGCTAATGCGGTTCGCCCGAGCAGTGCGTGATAGCCACTGCGGAACGGGACGATATCGAAGATTAACTCCTCGCTTCGGAAGTTGTCTGGAGATCCGAAGACCACTTCCAGTATGATTGAGCCCATGCAACGAGCCTCTACACCTGGGATGATGCCCTTAAAGGTGGTTTTGGTGGGTTTGATCCTCGAGGGATCTATACCCATTTTGTGCACTGTATCCTGATAGAGCATGTTTAGGCTGCTGCTGCCGTCCATAAGGACTCGAGTGAGGTGAAATCCGTCGATGATGGGGTCTAGGACCAATGCGGCGGATCCGCCATGACGGATACTAGTGGGGTGGTCCCTGCGATCGAAAGTGATCGGACAAGAGGACCATGGGTTGAACTTTGGGGCGACGGGCTCTATCGCATAGACGTCCCTTAGTGCATGCTTCCGTTCCCTCTTGGGAATGTGGGTTGCGTATATCATGTTCACCGTCTTCACTTATGGGGGGAACCTCTTCTGTCCTCCAATGTTCGGCGGCCGGGGCTCCTCCTCGTCATCACTATGCAACCCCTTGTCCTTGTTTTCGGCATTCAACTTGCTGGCCTGATTGAACACCCAGCATTCTCTGTTGGTGTGATTGGCTGGTTTATCGGGGGTGCCGTGGATTTGACATGAGCGATCGAGTATGCGGTCCAAACTGGACGGGCCCGGAGTACTTCTTTTGAATGGCTTTTTTCGCTGACCAGATCTAGAGTCTCTGAATCCGGCATTGACTGCCGTATCATCGATGTTATCGCCGTTGTTGCGGCGCTTTTGTCTGTTACGACGTGGTCTGCCGTTGAAATCTTTGGTATCCGAAGTGCCCGGATTCCTTGATGTGTTGTTGCTGCGAGCCAGCCAGCTATCCTCGCCCACGCAAAAGCGGGTCATGAGTGTCGTGAGGGCTGCCATAGACTTCGGCTTCTCCTGGACAAGGTGCCGGGCGAGCCACTCTTCACGGAGGTTATGCTTGAATGCCGCTAAGGCCTCTGCATCCGGACAGTCGACAATTTGGTTTTTCTTAGTTATGAACTGTGTCCAGAATTTCCTGGCCGATTCCCTTGGCTGTTGAGTTATATGGCTCAAGTCATCAACATCCAGTGGTCGCACATAAGTGCCCTGGAAGTTGTCAAGGAATGCGTCTTCCAAATCCTCCCAACTACCGACGGAGTCTGCTGGCAAGCTATTCAGCCAATGCCGAGCTGGTCCTTTGAGTTTTAGTGGGAGGTATTTGATGGCATGAAGATCATCACCGCGAGCCATGTGGATGTGAAGGAGGAAATCCTCAATCCATACAGCGGGATCTGTTGTACCATCATATGATTCGATATTTACGGGTTTAAAACCCTCCGGGAATTCGTGATCCATAACTTCATCAGTGAAGCATAGGGGGTGTGCGGCGCCTCTGTGCTGAGCTATATCACGACGCAGTTCATATGAATCTTGTATGCTGTATTCGGCCCGACCGAATTTACTTTTAGTGTATCCGGCGCGACGGTCATCGTCCCATGTTGGCGCGCGCCCCCGTGACCCGTATATCGACCTTGCATGTTTTGCCCTACTGTCCAATATGTCTCGCAGGTCCCGTGTGTTGCCCCGGGCCTTGGTATTTTTGTTTGAGTGGCGGCGGGGTGCAGGCTGAACTTCGAGCTGAAATGCCTCTCTAGCTCGGCCACGAGGTGGCCGGTCAGCCGCATCGTACACTGGTGATGTAAGTTCCAATGTTTCCTCCTCGAGGTGAGGTAGCGACCTGCGCTTTGGGTAACTCTTGGAGGGGCGCTCGAGTTCGTATTCCTCGGCCGCAAGGACTTCGGTCCATCTGTCTGCTAGCAGATCTTGATCAGCTTGAAGCTGTTGTTGCTTTTTCTTCAAGCTATTTGTTGTGGCCATAAGCCGGCGCTTGAAGCACTCCTGCTTGACTGCCCGCTCTGGAGGGCTAGCTTGTTCACCCTCCCGCTCTAAATCGTGCTGGAGGGGATTGTTGTCGTCTTCAACACTTTCCGGAGTGTTATTGTCTCTTGTGCCGGTATCACTACTTTTGCTATGGTGGGACTTAGAGCAGCGCCACTGACGTTGGCGCTTGGGTTGCTTCTTGGAGGGGTCATCCTCCGCTGTCTCTTCACCATTGCCTTCTTTGGGGGTGTCCACCATGTATATATATCATATGATGAGGTGGCGGTCCAGCACCCTGTGGGTGGTGGCTCCTGTTCGTCCCCTGCATCGTCGTCCATACCGTTGATGTCTTCAGAGTCGAAGTCGAGCATGTCGATTAAATCGTCAATAGTGGCTACTAAGTGGGTGGTGGGTGGGGAGCGAATTTCTTCGTCGTCCGCATCTCGTTCTAGTTGGACATAGTTCGGCCAAGGTTCTCCTGACAAGGAGAGAGATCTTAATGAATTTAGCACATCGCCGAAAGGCGAGTGTTGGAAGATATCCGCGGAGGTAAACTCCATGATCGGTGCCCAATTGGATTCGATGGGTGCGGATGCAGGCGGTTCGGAGCCCGTGGCCGGGGACGAATCCAATGGTTCGGCAACACGGCTCTCGTAGGGGGTGAAGTCAGTATCCGGCTCTATCTCCACTCAGAGTGATGCCTCCCTGGCGGGGTCTATTCCCCCATCCTTGGATGGCGCAATTTGATCTGGATTGAGGGCCAAAATAGTGGCAGATGCGATCTCCCGAACACTGTCCGATGGAAGAGTTACGTCATGCTCGTCGTGATTGTGCGGCGCACGTGACATGGGCTCGAATCCGTCGAAGATCAAGTCTCCGGGTATGTCGGCGGTGTAGTTTAAGTTTCTGAACCTGACCTGACGGCCAGGGGCATATCTCTCGATCTTCTCCAGATGGCCAAGCGAGTTGGCCCGCAGTGCGAAGCCGCCGAATACGAAGATCTTCCCGGGGAGAAAAACCTCGCCCTGGACCGCACCGTTACCGATGATCGAAGGAGCCATCAAGCCTTATGGCAACGACACAGTGGAACTCTCAATGGAAGCACCATTGTCGGTGTCAAAACCGGCGGATCTTGGGTAGGGGGTCCCGAACTGTGTGTCTAAGGTGGATGGTAATAGGAGGCAGGGGACATGATGTGTACCCAGGTTCGGGCCCTCTTGATGGAGGTAATACCCTATGTCCTGCTTGATTGTTGATCTACCACGAGATCGTAGAGGCTAAACCCTAGAAGCTAGCCTATGGTATGATTGTTGTTGTCCTACGGACTAAACCCTCCAGTTTATATAGACACCAGAGGGGGCTAGGGTTACACAGAGTCGGTTACAAGGGAAGAGATCTACATATCCGTATTGCCAAGCTTGCCTTCCACGCCAAGGAGAGTCCCATCCGGACACGGGACGAAGTCCTCAATCTTGTATCTTCATAGTCCAACAGTACGACCAAAGGATATAGTCCGGCTTTCCGGATACCCCCTAATCCAGGGCTCCCTCACCAAGTTCAGGGGCTACTGGGGGAGTCCTGGACTAAGGGATCCTCGGGCGTCCGGCCTGTTAGCCATGGGCCGGATTGATGGGCTGTGAAGATACGAAGACCAAAGACTGCACCCGAGTCCGGATGGGACTATCCTTGGTGTGGAAGGCAAGCTTGGCGACCAGATATGTAGATTCCCTTCTTTGTAACCGACCTCGTGTAACCCTAGATCCTCCCGGTGTCTATATAAACCGGAGGACTTAGTACGGATAGGATACTCATCATCATAGCCATACAAACTAGACCTCTAGGGTTTAGCCATAATGATCTCGAGGTAGATCAACTCTTGTAATACTCATATTCGTCAATATCAATCAAGCAGGACGTAGGGTATTACCTCCATAGAGAGGGCCCGAACCTGGGTAAACATCGTGTCCCTTGTCTCCTGTTACGATCGACCTTAGACGCATAGTTCGGGACCCCCTACCCGAGATCCGCCGGTTTTGACACCGACAGGCGCCCCCCCTTTCCCTCTCCATCTCCCCCTCCTTCCTTTTCCCCTCCGGTGAAGAAAGGAAAGGGGGGCGAATCCTACAAGGAGTGGAGTCCTAGTAGGACTCCCCCCATGGTGCGCGCCTCCTGGCCGGCCACCTCCTCCTCCCCTCCTTTACATACAGGGGAAAGGGCACCCCATAGCACATCAATTGTTCTCTTAGCCGTGTGCGGTGCCCCCCTCCATTGTTTACTCCTCCGATCATAGCATCGTGGTGCTTAGGCGAAGCCCTGCGTGGATCACATCATAATCACCGTCACCATGTCGTCGTGCTGAAGAAACTCTCCCTCAACCCTTTGCTGGATCAAGAGTTTGAGGGACGTCATTGAGCTGAACGTGTGCTGAACTCAGATGTGTCGTACGTTTGGTACTAGATCGGTTGGATCACGAAGACGTTCGACTACATCAACCGCGTTAACCTAACGCTTCTGCTTTCGGTCTATGAGGGTATGTGGACACACACTCCCCCTCTCGTTTCTATGCATCTCCTAGATAGATCTTGCGTGATCGTAGGAATTTTTTTGAAATTACGTGCTACGTTCCCCAACAGTGGCATTCGAGCCAGGTCTCTGCGTATATGATATGCACGAGTAGAACACAAAGAGCTGTGGGCGATAATAGTCATACTGCTTACCACCAATGTCTTATTTTGATTCGGCGGTATTGTTGGATGAAGCGGTCCGGACCAACATTACATGACCACATTCATGAGACCGGTTCTACCGACGTGCTTTTGCACACAGGTGGCTGGCGGGTGTTTGTTTCTCCAACTTTAGTTGAATCAAATTTGACTACGGCCGGTCCTTGTTGAAGGTTAAAACATCACACTTGATGAAAAAACGTTGTGGTTTTGATGCGTAGGTAAGAACGGTTGAGGGAGTCCTGGATTAGGGGGTCTCCAGACAGCTGGACTATATCCTTTGGCCGGACTGTTGGACTATGAAGATACAAGATTGAAGACTTCATCCCATGTCCGGATGGGACTCTCCTTGGCATGGAAGGCAAGCTAGGCAATACGGATATGTAGATCTCCTCCCTTGTAGCCGACTCTGTGTAACCCTAGCCCCCTCCGGTGCCTATATAAACCGGAGGGTTTAGTCCGTAGGACGACAGACAATCATACCATAGGCTAGCTTCTACGGTTTCGCCTCGACGGTCTCGTGGTAGACCAACTCTTGTAATACTCATATCATCAAGAACAATCAAGCAGGACGTAGGCTATTACCTCCTTCAAGAGGGCCCAAACCTGGGTAAACATCGTGTCCCTTGTCCCCTGTTACCATCCGCCTTAGACGCACAGTTCGGGACCCCCTACCCGAGATCCGCCGGTTTTGACACCGACATTGGTGCTTTCATTGAGAGTTCCACTATGTCGTCACCATAAGGCTTGATGGCTCCTTCGATCATCGGTATCGATGCGGTCCAGGGTGAGGTTTTCCTCCCGAGACAGATCTTTGTATTAGGCGGCCTCGCACTACGGGCCAATTCGCTTGGCCATCTGGAGTAGATTGAGAGCTACGCCCCTGGCCATCAAGTCAGATTCAGAAAATTAAACTACACTACCGACATCCGCGGAGACTTGATCTTCGACGGATTCGAGCCCGTGTCAGGTGCGTCGCACAGTCACGACGAGCATGACGTAACTCTGCCGTCGGACAGTATTCGGGAGATCGCATCTGCAACTACTCCGGCCTTCAATCCAGAGCAAATTGCGCCATCCAAGGACGGAGGGATAGACCCCGCCATGGAGGCCGCACTCTCAGTGGCGATGGAGCCGGATACTGACTTCACCCCTTACGAGAGCCATGTCGCCAAACCACTGGATTTGTCTTCGGCCACGGACTCTGAGCCGCCTGCATCCGTGCCCATCGAATCCGACTGGGCACTGATCGTGGAGTTCACCTCCGCGGATATCTTTCAGCACTCACCTTTCGGCGATGTGCTAAATTCATTAAAGTCTCTCTCCTTGTCAGGAGAACCTTGGCCGAACTATATCCAGCTAGAATGGGACACGGAGGACAAAGAAATTCACTGCCCGCCCACCACCCACTTAGTAGCCACTATCGAAGACTTACCCGACATGCTCAACTTCGACTCCGAAGACATCGACGGCATGGACGAAGATGCAGGAGACGAACAGGAACAAGCGCCCACAGGGCGCCGGACAGCCACTTCATCACATGACATATACATGGTGGATACACCCAAAGAAGGCAATGGCGAAGAGACAGCGGAGGATGGCCCCTCCAAGAAGCAACCCAAGCGCCGACGTCAGCGGCACCGCTCTAAGTCCCGCCATAGCAAAAACAGCGATAACAGCGCAAGAGAAAATAACACTCCAGTCAACTCCAGAGGAAACGACGACCACATTGCCCCGGCGACAGAGCACGATGTAGCTGCAAGCAATGAACATAGTACGGATCTGACGTCCGAACACGGCGACACCGAGTATAAACCTCATCAAACCCCCTCTCGAGAGGAAAACAGTCCGGACGAAGATGCACACATCATCCCGGAAACGCACTTGGAGAAAGAGAACCTCCGCAGAAGGCTTATTGCCACAGCGAGGAGTCTGAAGAAGCAGAAGCAAAGGCTTAAGGCCGCACAAAATACACTCAACAGCAGGTGGAACAAAGTGCTTGACAACAAAGCAAAGTATGGTGGAAGTTACCACACAAAGAGCTATCCAAAGCGCAAGCTGTTACCTAAATTCGACGACGAGTCCTTAGAGCCCACACATCCAAAAAATGAAACGGCCAACCAGCCAGATCCACCACCTTGTGACCGCGATAGAGCGGATAACAAATACACACATTAGTCAACACACGATGTATGTGAGGACTTGTGCCAAAGATCCGGTACGACCGGATCCATCTATGGATCTAGGAAGCGTGCTCCGGCACAAAATCAAAACCAATTACCACAACTATCCGAACCCATGGTACATCCAAGTACAGGGGTGCCGCACACCCTCTATGTTTCACCGATGAGGTGCTGGACCACGAATTCCCAGAAGGATTCAAACCAGTGAACATAGAGGCGTACGACGGGACCACAGACCCTGGGGTCTAGATTGAGGACTTTATCCTCCATATCCATATGGCTCGCGGAGACGATCTCCATACCATTAAATACTTGCCCCTCAAGCTTAAAGGACCAGCTCGGCACTGGCTGAAAAGCCTCCCCGAAAACTAAATTGGAAGTTGGGAGGAGCTCGAGGACGCTTTTCGGGCTAATTTTCAAGGGACCTACGTCCGACCTCCGGATGCAGACGATTTAAGTCATATAATTCAACAGTCCGGAGAGTCCGCCCGAAAGCTTTGGAACAGGTTTCTCACCAAGAAGAACCAAATCATTGACTGTTCGAACGTTGAAGCCTTAGCAGCTTTCAAACATAGCGTCCAAGACAAATGGCTCGCCAGACACCTCGGCCAAGAAAACCCGAGAACAATGGCAGCTCTAACAAGTCTCATCACCCGCTTCTGCGCGGGCGAAGACTGCTGGTTAGCCCGCAGTGGCACTGTCGGTGTTCTGGGAACGGGGGTCCCCAGACTTGCCTGCCTGCGGCCTGCGGCGTGGCTCAAAGGGGGGGCCCAGTACGGCCCATCTTCACCAACACAGACCCAAGACCCTCGCAAGGGGCCAAGCCTCGCGGGGCGGACGACGCGGAGCTTCCTCAGGCACGGCCTCACCAGGCTGGCTCGCGAGGAGGCGGAGAGATCAAGGCGGGGTACCTCATGAGGTGCCCGTGATGCAAGCCATGACGACCAAGGACGCCAGGCGGGCGCCAGCCCACGCAGTGTCCTCCTTTCCTCTTTGGTGCAAAGGGGGCAAGCGCAACCGCGGAGTACCGAGGCATCAGGCAAAGGTTGCCATTTCGGTGCAACAAGACCAGGACCAGGAGGACTGCAAGACGGAGGTCATTGTGGAGCCCAAGACGGCGTCACCACCAGAGCTTTGTGCAGGCGAAGACTGCTTTTGTCAGGATAGCTGGTACTAGCTGTCCCCCTTCAAATTAGCCCGCCATTGTTGGCTCCCTTCCCGCTCGATATTTGGGAAGAGGACCAGGGCCTCTATAAATAGGACCAGCCCCCCACAGGATCGAGATGAACAAGAGAGAATCAGAGAGAGAGAGAGAGAGAATGAGAGAGAGAGAGAAGGGTGACTGAACTCCTCCCAGCAGTTCATCGCCCCAGCCAAGAACAGACCCTCGCGAGGCTGTTCTTCCTTGTATTGTTCATCATCATCAGCCCCAGAGGCAATCCACCACGCCACACACTGGAGTAGGGTATTACACCACAACGGTGGCCCGAACTAGTATAAACCATGTGTCTCTCGTGTTGTTCTTTCCATAGCTTAGATCTAAGCGAGGCGGAGGGGTGCAGGTAGGTAGGAGGCGAAATCTCCGCGCGCACCCCAGTGTTCGAACCTCAAGGGTCTGCCGGAACCCGAAATCTGACATTTGGCGCGCCAGGTAGGGGTGCGCCGGAATTCGTCTTCCACCAACACGTTCTCCTCCGACCATCGCGCCCATGTCTGACGCTCGTCAGGCCCGCGCCGAGCGCCGGGCCGCTCTCGCTTCCCATGTCGCCCAGACGGCTCCTGTCGGCGGGCGTCCTCGCCTTTCCCCGTCACCTGCCGTCAACACCGCCACCAGCCCGGCAGGGGACGAGCAGCAAGCATCGTCTCAGCATCCGTCCGTGCGGCAAGACGGCCGCACCGCTACTCCCTCGCTCACCCCAGCTGGTTCTTCGGCCCGCGCGCTCCGTGCACCCATGGAGGCTCGAGCTGCGCTCATCGCGGCAAACGAGCTCCTGCGCTACCATCCCGTTGACGACTTCTATGAAGAATGGCTCGACCGCGTCACGGAGCTCGTCCGCGCCGCAGGGGGCTCTCCTGCAACGTCCGTTCCGCTGCACCGCACCCCGCCCCGCGCGGGCGACGAGGCTCCGGCGGCGCCCCGGCCGCCTCCTCCTCAAGAAGGCGCCATGGCTCCAAGGCGCGTGGCCCCTGGGCGGAACCCGCTCCGTCAGGTGCCAGCGCAGCAAGAGCAGAGCTGCCAGGAAGTCCCTCGCCCGCAAGAAGCTGCCCGGGTGCTCCCTGCTCCAGCACGTCGCGACCATGCTCCTGCTCCCGCATGTCAAGACCCAGCTGCAGCGCGTGGGGACATGCAAGACCAAGCTCTCCGTCACCCAAGGCCACCCGTGGCCACAGCAGGCTGCCGTGCCTTCACCACCGAGCTACGCAGCGTCACGTGGCCTGGCATGTTCAAGCCAGACCTGCCTCCTTGTTATGACGACACGGCTGATCCTGCGGAGTTCCTCTAGCTCTACGAGCTGGGCATCGAAGCTGCCAACGGAGACGAGAAGGTCATTGCGAACTGGTTCCCCATGGTGCTCAAGGACGGGGCCCGCACCTGGCTCCTGAACCTAGCTCCAGGCACGATCTCCTCTTGGGACGAGATGCGCACCCGCTTCATCGCCAACTTCCAAGGTACTCGCGACCGGCCACCCGCCGTGAGCGACATGCGCCGCATCAAGCAACAACCCGGGGAGACCCTGCAGAAGTACATCCAGCGCTTCAACAACGCACGCCTCAAGATCCCCAAGGTGACTGAGGAGGCCATCATCTCAGCCTTCTCCAACGGCGTGCGCGATGTCAAGATGAAGGAGGAGCTGGTGATGCATGAAGACCTATGCACTTCCTTGGAGCTGTTCAACTTGGCAACCAAGTGCGCCAGGGCTGAGGAAGGGCGTCTCTCCCTCCTCGAGCTGCCTGCCGCAGACACAGAAGAGAAGAAGCCCAAGGCCAAGGATGTGAAGCGCAAGGGGGCTGCCGTGCTCGCGGCAGAACCAGACACCAAGCGGGGCAGAGATCAGCCCGAACCTTCCAAGGGCAGCCGGTACTGTGTGTACCACGACCTCCACACCCACAACACCAATGAATGTCAAGAGCTCCGAGCCGTGCGGGAAGGAAGGATCGGCCGTCGCCCCGACCGCGGTGACCGGGGCTACGGTCGAGGAGGAGGAAGGAACGCAGGACGCTGCGAAGACCGTGGCCCACGCCAAGGGTGGTGCGATCAACCTAGCGAGGATCGCTGGCAAGACCCACCTCGCGAGGGAGACTGGAGGGATCAGCCTCGCGAGGATCGCCCGCAAGGCAACGTAGGCCTCCCTCCGCTGCCGCCGCAGCCAAGGAGAAACGAGGACCGCAACCAAGACGACGGGGCTGGGGGCTTCCAGGAGCCGCGCGCGATCGCCTGCATCCTGGGCGGGGCTCAGGCCCCAGCCTCTCAACCCATCTTCAAGCAGTTCGCCCGCGAAGTGAATGTAGTCCTCCCCAGGCTTGAAGCCACGCGCCCTCTCAGGTGGTCGGCATGCGCCATCACGTTCAGCTCAGCAAATCAGCTCAAGTGTGCGGCTACAGCCGGAGTCCTCCCAATGCTTTGTTCCCCAATCATCAGCAACGTGGTGGTCACCAGGACCCTCATCGATGGCGGGGCAGGGCTCAACGTCCTGTCCGTGGAAACATTCAACAATCTCCAAGTGCCCTACAGCCAGCTTTAGCCAACCAAGCCCTTCTCTGGAATCACCGACGGCTCCACGGTCCCGATTGGGCAGGTCCGCCTCCCTGTCACCTTCGGGGCACGCGACAGCTACCGCACCGAGCTCATCGACTTCGACATCGCTCACATTCGCCTGCCGTACAACGCCATCCTTGGGTACCTAGCGCTGGCCAAGTTCATGGCCGTAACTCACCACGGCTACACCGTCCTCAAGATGCCAGGAAGTGGCGGAGTCATCACGGTGCCCTTTGAAGAGAAGGACGCGGTGTGTTCCCTGGAACGAGCCTTTCAGGCCGCGTAACTGGAAGACCCGGATCGCGGAAGCAGGAGGCTTCCCGAGACCGCCCCCAAGAAGAAGAAGACATCGTCCGGCCTGGCCCCTCAGGAGGCAGGCCCCTCTGGGCCCGTGCCTGCCCAGGGGGAACCTCCCTCCATCACATAGGAAAGCGCGCCCGGCGCCCTCCTCAGGCAGGGCTCGGGGGCTCCCCCCTGGAGGGCCACCGACCTGGCTAGGGTCACAAGGGAGGCGCTTGGGCACCACATGGAGGCGTGTTTCGAAGCACGTTTCCATCAAGAAGGAGTAAGGCAAGGAGAGCCAGACCCTCAGGAGTTCGTCAGCAAGGCCATTCAGGAGCTACAGGAGTCAAGGGTCATGAAAGGCAGCCGCCGTCTACCAGCAGTGGCTTCCCATCCAGGCGAGGATGGTGGGCTGCGCGTCTGCATCGACATACCAGGGCTCAACCGAGTCGCCTCTCTGGAGCGCCTCTGGCCCTCGCGAGTGCGGCGCTGCGGAGGTCCACCCCACAGCTACGTTCGCATGCCTTACAGATTGCCGAACGTGGCTGCCACATACCAGCGCCTCATGAGGGGCATCATGGAGGCACAAGAGGCCAGGCGTTCTGCAGCCCTGGCGGAGATGGAGATGGTCCGTGGGGAGCCGCCAGCACCTCCGGAGCCTCCCGAGGCCCCCGGGCCTGGGGGCTCGTGAGGATCGGCTTCCGTAGCCCACCGAGTCTGCTACACCAACACCCCTTCGTCCTCAACGTCATCAGGTGACATCTTTCAAGTTTCACTTCCAGCTGGGAGCACCCTCCAGGGCTGCATTATTCCCAGGCCGCGTGGGTCCGTCCCTGCGGCATCTATCCCTTTTATTTCATGTTGTTAGCTTACCTTGTTGGGGGCGCCCCTCGGGCTGCATCATCCCCAAGTCGCTCGGGCCTGGCCCAGTGATGTCCGCCTTCCCAGCATCTATTTGGATGAATCCACTCCTTCGCGGCTAATGTGTTTGACCTAGCTGCCCGCTCAACTGACGCCAACTGACGGAACTGCTCTCAAACGGCACGACGCTTGCGCATGGGTCCGTCCCTGCAACGCCGACAAACCTGAATGGCTGAGCTCTGGCCGCGGCAGCCCCGCATGGCGCCACCTCGTCAAGCCTTCAGTGCCTCGTACCCCTCGGAAGCAACCAACGGCTGACTGTCAATTGTCATGGCAACCCCTCGTTTTTTCTCATATGGGTCTACAGGATCTCCTGAAGGAGCTGCGTCTGGCGAGGCCCTTGCGGTGTCTCCTTCACTCTCATCCGCGCGAACCGCTTGCACGTTAAAGGGGGGTGCCTGAGCATCGCGACTCAGCGCTCCTACTGGCTCTCCAGCCCTCACCCTCTGGCCTTGTCCACGGCATCGCGACCTGGCATACTAGCGATGGCTGAGACTCGCTCGAGGGCCGGGACCCGAGGACGTAGAGCAAAAAGGGGAGCAAAGGCAAGAGGCGAGGGACACGGGAGGACCTTGCCGAGCAACCTCACGCCTGCCGATGCACGGACCCGGCGACACACCAGAGAGCGAGCCCTGATTCCTGAGATAAGTCACCACCCGGAAGCGCCAGCTACCGTGGCACCATCCCCGCACCTAATGCAATCCCGTGTTAGCGACGCCGCTCCCCTTTCTCACCGAACGACGGCTGCTTGAGCGCCAAAGGGGACCTCCTGAGCATCACGACTCAGGGGCTCTTACTGGACTCCGGGTCGCTCACCTCCTGGCCTTGACCACGGCATCGCGACCTGGCATACCAGCGACGGCTAAAGCCGCCTTGGGACTGGGACCTGTCGGCGCAGAGCACCAAGCCCTCATGAGGTTCGAAAGGGAGAACTGAGCTAAGACGGAATGAGCAACTCGCACAATTCTACGATAAGGGTTATATTAACAAAACAGGATCACAGGCACCTTACAAGCCCCCACGGGACGCGTCTTTGATTCCTCGCAGGGAACAGATCCTAAAGGGACACTAACTATGCGCGCCCCTGCAAAAGACGCCATCATCAACAGTGGGCCGTCAAGCACCGGTGCCAACCCCATCCAGATCAGAGTCGGCGACGGCCTGACGAGCCCGCCCTGCTCCAGGAGCGGCGCCGGCTCGGGGGCTCGTAGCTGTCATCGCTCATCTCCGGAGTCGCGAAGAGCTCGCCGGAGTCGCTGGAACCTCCGACGCCTCCACCGCCTGAGGAGCCGCCAAGGGAGCGCTCGGCGGGCCCAGTCCTCGCCACAGCAGGGTCCCGGCAACCTCTCCCGGGGAAGCACTCCAGCCGGCGCCCGTTCGCATCGAAGACCTTCAAGAACATCACCGAAGCACCGTCGTACTCCAAGTGGATCGCGAAGGCGCCTCCTGTCCTGCAAACCCGAGCGATTTCGCTCCAGCCTCGAGTCATGAAGACCTCGCCCGGGGCAATGACCGCGACCTCTGCCTCGGTCGCGAGGGTGCTGTAGTCGGCGTGCTGCAGCCAAAGCTCCAGGGGCTCTCCCTGCGGGACGATGGAGGCGAAGAAGGGAGGAAGGTGAATCCAAGACTGAGGAGGCATGGCGACGTGGAGCACGAGCTCTCGGGAGGAGCCCTCGGTGTGGACCCCAGGGGGGACGACCCACACCTTCGTGACCCATCGGCGCCGACGGCAGCGCCGCCCGTGGCGATTAGCGTCAGCTCCTTCAGGGCCCTCGTTGTGGGTGTACAAGGGAAGCGGGAACCCCGGCGGTGCCCGCTCGCACCAGGGCCTCGACACCACCTGATGAGCCCCTTCGTCCGAGCCGCGGAGGACGAGCCGCTTCTTCGGCGTGAGCGGGACTGGTTCCTCTCGGGGAGCCTTTTCCTTCTCTACCGTCGAGAACCGGCGGATCGGGGCCATCGCAGCAAGACGGAGCAAGGATCGGGAAGAAGGAGAGGCGCAAGAAAGGGGGTCTGAGCAGCAATCGGAGAAAGCAAAAAGCAAAGCCTAGGCAGATGTCGCTCCTTTATCAACTCGCACGGTTGCTAAGGCGCTCACGTCCAATCAACCGTCACGCGGCGCCCAAGGCCGCAGGCTATTAGGGCCCGCGGCGCTTCGCCCTCGCCCTTCCGCCTCCCTGCACAGCCAAGTCCGGGCGCGCCTTGGGCCCGGGGGCTACTGTCGGTGTTCTAGGAATGGGGGTCCCCAGACTTGCCTGCCTGCAGCGTGGCTCAAAGGGGGGGCCCAGCACGGCCCATCTTCACCAACACAGACCCAAGACCCTCGCGAGGGGCTAAGCCTCGTGGGGCGGACGACGCGGAGCCTCCTCAGGCACGGCCTCACCAGGCTGGCTCGCGAGGAGGCGGAGAGATCAAGGCGGGGTACCTCATGAGGTGCCCGTGACGCAAGCCATGACGACCAAGGACACCAGGCAGGCGCCAGCCCGCGCAGTGTCCTCCTTTCCTCTTTGGTGCAAAGGGGGCAAGCGCAGCCGCGGAGTACCGAGGCATCAGGCAAAGGTTACCATTTCGGTGCAACAAGACCAGGACCAAGAGGGCTGCAAGACGGAGGTCATTGTGGAGCCCAAGACGGCGTCACCACCAGAGCTTTGTGCAGGCGAAGACTGCTTTTGTCAGGATAGCTGGTACTAGCTGTCCCCCTTCAAATTAGCCCGCCATTGTTGGCTCTCTTCCCGCTCGATATTTTGGAAGAGGACCAGGGCCTCTATAAATAGGACCAACCCCCCACAGGATCGAGATGAACAAGAGAGAATCAGAGAGAGAGAGAATGAGAGAGAGAGAGAAGGGTGACTGAACTCCTCCCAGCAGTTCATCGCCCCAGCCAAGAACAGACCCTCGCGAGGCTGTTCTTCCTTGTATTGTTCATCATAATCAGCCCCAGAGGCAATCCACCACGCCACACACTGGAGTAGGGTATTACACCACAACGGTGGCCCGAACCAGTATAAACGTTGTGTCTCTCGTGTTGTTCTTTCCATAGCTTAGATCTTAGCGAGGCGGAGGGGTGTAGGTAGGTAGGAGGCGAAATCTCCGCGCGCACCCCAGTGTTCGAACCTCAAGGGTCTGCCGGAACCCAAAATCCGACAGGCACCAGCGACCCAAGCACATCCGAAGTCAGGGATGGCAATGGAAAACCACGACGCAATAAAAGCAAGCGTCGAAATAAAGAAGATAGCCCAGATAATACAGCGGTAAACGCCGGATTCAGGGGCTCTCGACCAGGTCAGTGGAAAAGGCCTTTCAAAGGCAGCAGAGATGGGCCGTTTGGCCTAAACAAGATTCTTGACAAACTATGTCAGATTCATGGCACCCCCGATAAACCTGCAAATCACACCCATAGAGAATGTTGGGTCTTCAAGCAGGCAGGTAAGCTAAACGCCGAACACAAGGGGGGAGACACCAAGCGAAGACGAGGACGAGCCTCGCCAGCAAAGCACTGGAGGACAGAAAAAATTCCCACCAGAGGTTAAAACAGTCAACATGATCCATGTGACGAAGAGGAGAAGCAAACATGCACTCCGAGACACAAGCGCCATAGAGCCCGTCACCCCCAGGTTCAACCCCTGGTTGGCCTGCCCAATCACTTTTGATCGCGGGGATCATGCAACAAGCATCCGGCACGAAGGATTGGCTGCCATGGTGTTAGACCCAATAATAAACGGATACCATCTCACACGAGTCCTCATGGACGGTGGCAATGGTCTAAATCTGATATATCAGGACACAGTCCGTAAAATGGGGATAGACCCGACAAAAATAAGCCACCATACTACTACCTTCAAGGGAGTAATACCAGGACTAGAGGCCTGCTGCACAGGCTCTCTCTTACAAGAGGTTGTATTCGCTTCTTCCGACAACTTCCGAAGCGAAAGGTTAACTTTCTACATCGCTCCATTCCGAAGTGGCTATCAGGTACTACTTGGAAGAGCGGCTTTCGCTCGTTTTAATGCAATCCCGCATTACGCTTCTCTCAAGCTTAAGATGCCCGGTCCACGTGGCACCATCACAGTTAGCGGAAATACTGAGCATGCTCTACACGCGGAAGAATGTGCGGTGGCTTTGGCCGCCGAGCACTAGACGGCCTCACCAACCAGAAAATGACAGGTCGTCAAGACCACGGACACGGTTAGACGAGTCCGGTGCACCGCTACATATACATGAGATTGGTTTGATGATCAAGCCCTCCTAGACGGTACCAGGGGCTTCCCGCGTGTAATAAGGCTAGTCCGGCTCAACTTGACTTATCTTGAATTTTAATGGTTTATTGATAATAACCAATTTTCTGGCACGGCAACTTTTACCTAAGTTCTTCTCTTTTACAGACGACAATCGTGCTACACCCGTCCAGGACACGGCACAATGGAGACACAGGCGTAGACGTGCAACAGGGACCCTCTCAAAGGTTTCTTTTTAGATTAAGACCCTGCGTAAACCTTTTTTACTGTCTCTTGTTGTTCACATCCTCCGGATACTCAATACAACCGAGAAGGAAGCCGACGTATTGGCATGTGGCCACGTCAGGATATTGCACATACCTGGACACCCGGGGTTTATTATTAAGGGCATTGTTCAGCCCGACATATGTTATAAAGACCGAATACCTTAGGGAGTGTTCGGCGTCGCGAGTTTGGCCTTATATGCATCAGCTTCGAATCATGGCTTTGGTCAAATGTTGGGTTTGCCTGGCTCCCATGTTTTGGTACCTTACATTCCGCTATATCGGCTAAGGTAGCACTGGGAGAACTACTGTGATTGTGCCCTGGCTCATCCGGATGAGCACCTCAGTAGAGAAAGTGGAAACTGACTGTCATGATATAGTGCGAGACTCGTCAACCACTCGATGACTCAGTGGAATCTTCGGGATTCCTCCGCATTAACGAAGGGCCGTTTCCCGGTCATGTACATATGCGCCCCGTATTCGGACGAGTGCAGAAGTACCAGGGGCTATATAGTAGCCCCACCGTCAAACTCCTATGGCTAAGTGAAAGTGTTAAAGCAATATAGTCTGATTGCTTCATTCGCTGCGCTACCACCTCCTTAATGGACCAAGACGTTGGATCAAGTGTGAATACGCATTTTTTGCGAACACCCCCGCATTATATGCGTGGGGGTGGAAGCCGACGACTGCAAACTTTTAGGTTATATACATATATACATAAACCGCCGCACAGGAGGCATCATAATACTTTCAGGCAAAACTATAAACACACCCTTGATAACTCAATAAAACATTGTTTTACAATGGGAGTACATGTCACTAGAACATAATATTCTTCGAGCATTGAGCCTCTATCGAACGAGCTCCTTCAAGAATTTCTTCAAAGTAGTGCTTGGTAGCCACTCGGCCCACGGCCGAACCCTGTGTGGCAAAAGTGGTGGCCTCCATCTCTGCCCAGTATGTATTGACACGGGCAAAGGCCATCCGCGCACCCTCTATGCACGCCGACCTCTTCATAGCATCAATGTGCGGCACAACACCAAGGAATTGTGGCACCAAACTAAAGTAACTATTCGGCCTTGGCCCTCCCGGCCACAGATGATCCACAACAGACCTCATGGCGAGTCCGGAAAACCTATGGAGCTCGGCCCACTCGGCCATTCGCTCATTCAACAGCAGCGGATGCACTGGAGCATGGAACTATGACCAGAACAACTTTTCCATTTGCGATCTCCTTGATCCTTGAAGTACTCAGCCGCATCAGCAGCACTTTTCGCCAAATCCACGTAGGCGTCCGTAGAACTCCATAGTTGATCAAGAGGAGCATACTTCGGATCTCCGAACTTAGTCCGCAACAAGAAGGGCTTCCCAGCCACGATATCCGCAGCTTGATGCAGCTCGTCCTTCGTCGCTCTGATTTTAGAGCGGGCTTCCTTGGCTGCTACCATGGCCTTCTCTAGGTCCGTCGCCCTCGCTCGGCTTTCTTTTTCAAGAAGCTGGTAACGGTCAATGGCATCTTTCAACTCAATGGACATCTTGGCTATCCTTTCCTTGCTCTGGCGATGAGCGGACTGTTCGGCCCGCGGCTCTTCGACCGCCCTTAGAGCGGCTACATCGCTATTTCTTGCTTGTTCCTTGGCTCGGGCAAGCTCTGCCCGAAGGGTCTCCATGGTGGCAGCTCCATCTACAGTCACAACATATTAAAGATAGTGGCATCATGCTCCTCTTACTATGCGTTGATCACCGGAGAAATCACTTACCCTGTGCCTCGTCAAGCCGCTTGTTGACAAGCACGATGTCGGCATCTGTCGCATCAAGTTGCCGCTTTAGCTCGGCAAACCCATCAGTCCAGCTAGCCACCGGAGCTTCAGCCACCTGCACATAAAGGCGGTCTAGTTATTACCTGGGACTATGATCCTCTGTTTGCCGCCGTTTTCGATGACAACTAGAGTCTCAGGGGCTACTATCTGCATAGGGCACACCTAACATGTGCGGTACCATCAAAAACACACACTATTTCACGTACCTCAAAGCCTTTCAGCGGTCTCATAAAAGCTTCATGCAATCCTCTTTCAGCGGACGAAATCCTTTCAATTACCGTACCCATTAGCATACGATGCGCTTCTGAGATGGCCGCTTGCTCCATAAGATCCTTCAGTGCATCTGACCGCACACTGTACAATCCCGGATTCTTTCTATTGCTCTCTTTAGGAGCCGAATACTGAGGACCCCGGGTGGCCAAGGGATTGCTCCCTGGCCTTGGCGGATCAGGAGAAACCCTCCGCGATGACACTTCAGGGTCGCTCGCCTCATGAGGCGGGGTGGCAGGGGGAGGTGTTTCGCTCTCCATCATCTCCGAAAGAAGATCCCCTGAAGACGAACTCTGTCGAGAAGGGCTATGATCCGAACTACAAGATATAAGCTTCGGTTATTGTCTTCAGAAATAAGGTAGGATATTTTCACTACCAAGTACTTTTCGATTACTTACAGCTCGGTAGAGGGCAGATTCCCTTGCGGACACTGTGCGGCAAGGGTACCCCCCGAGGCAGGACCCTCTGGCGAAGATTTCTTCCCCCGTTTGGAAACCTCTGTTTCTGGATCTTCAGAGGTGGGCCTCTTCTTTCCTCGGGGAGAGGGAATGTCAGATTCTTCTCCCGGGTTATCCTCCTTTGCGGAGGCGCTCATTCCCCCGGTTGGGACGAGTAGTGAGAGAGTCTCGCTTTCGGCCTCTTGTAGGATCAAAAGTATGTCTAGAGGGGGGGTGATTAGACTACTTGACCAAATAAAAACTTAACCTTTTCCCAATTTTAGTTCTTGGCAGATTTTAGCTATTTTAGAACAAGTCAAGCAATCATCACACAATTCAAGCAAGCATGCAAAGAGTATATGGGCAGCGGAAAGTAAAGCATGCAACTTGCAAGAATATAAAGGGAAGGGTTTGGAGAATTCAAATGCTATTGGAGACACGGATGTTTTTCCCGTGGTTCGGATAGGTGGTGCTATCCTACATCCACGTTGATGGAGACTTCAACCCACGAAGGGTAACGGTTGCGCGAGTCCACACAGGGCTCCACCCAATGGCAACGGTTGCACGAGTCCACGAAGGGCTCCACCCATGAAGGGTCCACGAAGAAGCAACCACCCACAAAGGGTCCACGAAGTAGCAACCTTGTCTATCCCACCATGGCCATCGCCCACGAAGGACTTGCCTCACTAGCGGTAGATCTTCACGAAGTAGGCGATCTCCTTGCCCTTACAAACTCCTTGGTTCAACTACACAATCTTGTCGGGGGCTCCCAAGTGACACCTAGCCAATCTAGGAGACACCACTCTCCAAGAAGTAAAAAATGGTGTGTAGGTAATGAACTCCTTGCTCTTGTGATTCAAATGATAGTCTCCCCAACACTCAACTCTCTCTCATAGGATATGGATTTGGTGGAAAGAAGATTTGAGTGGAAAGCAACTTGGGAAGGCTAGAGATCAAGATTCATATGGTAGGAATGGAATGTCTTGATCTCAACACATGAGTAGGTGGTTCTCTCTCAGAACAAATGAGTTGGAATGATGTGTGTGTTCTGATTGCTCTCTCACTAAATGAGAAAGAGGTGGAGGGGTATATATAGCCTCCACACAAAATCCAACCATTACACAGTTTTCCAATCTCGGTGGGACCGAATCATAAAACTCGGTCGGACCGAAAATGTAAACCTAGTGACCGTTAGGAATTTCGGTGGGACTGACATGCAACTCGGTAGGACCGATTTGGTTAGGGTTTGGGCATAACGTAATCTCGGTGAGACCGATTACACAAACTCGGTGGGACCGAGTTTGGTAATTAGCTAACCAGAGAGTTGGTCAGGCAAACTCGGTGGGACCGATTTTCTCTTTCTGTGGGACCGAGTGGAACTCGGTGAGACCGAAAAGTTACAAAGGGGAAACACTGAGTTTACATTGCAATCTCGGTGGGACCGATTCGCTCTTTCGGTGGGACCGAAAAGTTACGAAAGGGAAACAGAGAGATTGCAACCCCATCTCGGTGGGACCGAGATCCTTATCGGTAGGACCGAATTGCTAGGGTTTGGCAGTGGCTAATGACAAGTGAAACTCGGTGGCGCCGGATAGGAAGAATCGGTAGGACCGAGTTTGGCTTGGAGTTTAGGTCATATGTGGATATGGGAAAGTAGTTGAGGGTTTTGGAGCATATCATTAAGCACATGAAGCAAGAGGCTCATTAAGCAACACCTCATCCCTCCTTAATAGTATTGGCTTTTCCTATGGACTCAATGTGATCTTGGATCACTAAAATATAAAATGAAGAGTCTTGAGCTTTTGAGCTTGAGCCAATCCATTGTCCTTAGCATTTTGAGGGTTCCACTTTCATATCCATGCCATGCCAATCATTGAGCTTTCCTGAAATAATCATCTTGGAATAGCATTAGCTCAATGAGCTATATGTTGTTATGAATTACCAAAACCACCTAGGGATAGTTGCACTTTCAATCTCCCCCTTTTTGGTAATTCATGACAACATATAGATCAAAGCTTCGACAAATGATAATAAGCATGAAATATATCGTCGCTTTGAGAAGTATGTGATAAGTAAGAGCTCCCCCTAAATTTGTGCATATTTAAAATTTGCTTTGGACTGCAAATGCACAAAGAGTTAGAATCATGGGTTACTCTTCCATGTCACATACATCTTGGTGGAGCGCTCAAAATGATAGGAATGAAATACATGCACTCATCACCAAGAATAGTGAATGTTCACAAATGATAGATAGAATGATAATATTTAAGCAAGCATTAAGTGTAGCTTATGATCAAACACATGATCATCGATGTCTCACAAACATAAGGACGTAGTATCAAGCACTCAAAAGTAAACAAAGTTCAAAGAAACCACCAAATAAAACAAGAGAGAAAAGCAACACTCTCTCGCTCTCGAAGCCTATGATCTATACATCTTCTCCCCCTTTGGCAACAAGTTACCAAAAAGTTCCTAGAAAATGCATAGTGCTAAGTCGTCGCTCAGGCTTGATCTTCAGGTGGTGGTGGAGTCCGAATCACTCCAAGGACGAAGGCTTCTGTAGATGCTGAAGTAGTTGCTGGAGTTGGAGCTGAGGTAGACGCTGGAGCTGAGGCTGTAGCTGGTGCTGAGGTGGTGGCTCTGGTGTCAGTGACTGGCAGTGCAGACGACCTCGGGCCTCGTGGCACTCTAGAAAAAGCATGAGTTGTGGTCCTGCCTCTCCTCTCATTCATGTCCTCCTGGAGCTGCTCCACTGCAGACTGGACTTCTGTTACCTTGACATCCAAGTCATAGAACTTCTGTTCCATGATCCTCTCTAGGCTCTGCTGATTTTTAGTAAGATTGGCTAGACTTTGCTCAATTCTCAGCGTGGATGCAATCAAGTAACTGAGCTGCTCTTGTTTGGTCTTCAAGAAGTACTCAGATGCCTCCTCTTGAGTAGGCATCCTGGCAGCTCTTTCCTTCTTCGCCTTCTCCTTCTTTGCAAATGCTTGTGCAGACGATGGCTCATTCTCTGTCATCACAACTTCATTGTTCTCAAATTCTGGATGGATGGGCAGGTGTTCCTTATCCAACAAGTATATGCCCGTGCCCATCTTGGAGTTAATGAGCTCCTGAATCTGAGGGGCATATCCACAGCTCCTCTTCTGATCTGCATCTGTCCTCTTGATCGTTTCAACTATGAGACTCAAGACCTTGAATTTCTGAGGCACATCAAACACATGTAGCAAGTTGATCGCGTGACCTCTGATCATCTTGTGACCTCCAGACTTAGGCAACAGAGTGTGCCTTAGTATCCAATTGATCGTAGGCAATCCTGAGAGCAGATAGTGCACTGACCCAAACTTGAATGTGTCAAGAGCTTCATTGGGGATTTCCTTGTACATGTTGGACATGGAGTTATGGTCCATCTTCTTCTTGGCATAGATGTCCAAGTCCTCCTCTTGCTCTTCTGGGGCATTGATGATCTGTGCCCACTCAGCCACTGTAGACTGGTACCTTGTACCCTCTGACATCCATGTAATCCTTCCATCCGGATAAAAGTGAGCTGTGGAGTAGAACTGCATGATGAGTTCCTCGTTCCACTTTGTGAGCTTCTGCCCAACAAAGTCCTCTACTCCACACGCTCTGAAGCTGTCCTGAACTCCTGGGAAGTACTCCTCATTCTCCTTGATGTAGGTCCAGTCGACCCATCTCATGTCACAAACGATTGGCTTCTTGTCAAGAAAAACAGTCTCATAAAAGTCTTGTTGCTCCTTGGTGTGAAATCTATAGTCCACGGCAGTCCTTCTCCTAGAAGCATACAGGTCTGCTTCTCTCCATTTTCTCAGCCCTGAGTCTCTCTTGAGCTTCATATCCTCAGCCACAGGATGAGCATCGTTGTGGTCTGGGATCTTGGGCTTGAGCTTCCGAAGGACACTCTCTTCCTCTTCTTCAATAGCTTCAGGCACTGGGGCCTTGTTCTTTTCTGCAGCAGGTATACTCCTTGTGTTTATCTTTGGTGCTGTCTTAGGCTTTGGAGCTGGCTTTGCCTTGGAAGCAGCTCCCCTGATCTTATAGCATCTCCCATGAGTTTGGCTGCCTTGGGCGCTGGTGTAGCTGCCTCTTCTTCCTCCTCCTCCTCTACCATGATGGAGGCTCTCCCAAGCACTTTGGCTACAGTTTTCTTTACTCTCTCTTTTCTCTTCTTGCTCTCAGCAGCAATGGGCTCAATGGGAGCAGGTGCAGGCTTCTCAGTTGAGGCTCTAGTCTTTGACATTGGCTGCCTCCCTGCTGGCCTCTTGACTTTCAGGCCTGGCTTTGAGCCTTGAGCTGGCTCAACCCTTTTGGAAGTGGCCTCTTCCTCTGCCACATAGTCTTCATCCTCAGAATCAGACGTTCTCTTCTTTCTTTGACGTGTGGCAGCCTTAGGCAGATTGCTGGGGGTGCTCCTGCTGCCATCATCAGAAGAACTTGAGGGGCTAGTGCCCTCACTCATCACAACTTGCTGCTCTGAGAGGTTTTGGCTGCCACTCTGATCAGACATGTTGCAAACTGACTGCTGACCCTGTGAATAGATTATAGAAGAGATAGAGTGGATGAGCATCACAAAAAGCAGTGATTTTTGCAAAAGATTAATCCAAAAACTTAGTTTTAGTTTTCCATAGAAAGCATCTCGGATCTACCGATTTTCAAACTCGGTGACACCGAAGCAGTTTGGCACCAGAACTGGTGAACTCGGTCAGACCGAGTCACAATTCGGTGGCACCGAGACTGCTAGGGTTTCACAGAATTCCAAAATCGGTCGCACCGATAAGTTATTCTCGGTCAGACCGAGTTTCACTTGCGCAATGCCAAAAGCCAGATCGGTGGGACCGAGTTTTTCAACTCGGTGGGTCCGAGATGGTTTCGGCGGAAACCTAAACCTAGAATTTTCAAATTAAACCTAATCTATGAGCGTTTTGACTGGATAGGAGTTTATCAAACGTGGCCAGAAACATCGTCACAATGTGCTAGGAATCAGCTTGAGGAATAGCACAAAGATCAAGTCCATACCCTAGTTCGGTGTGGACTTGCTACGGCGGCAACGGCGGGCAGAAATCCGTTGACGGCGGCGAAGACCAGCGACTGGAGGCTGCTAGCGGCGAGGAGACGATCCGGAGACCTCGGGGGCAGAGCAGGCTATCGCGCGGGCGAGGAGATTTCGGAGAAATTTCCAAAATTCTGCCTGTCACTATATATAGCCCGACCCTGTCGGTGTGACCGAGTGGAACGACTCGGTGGCACCGAGATGGAAAATTGTGTGCAGTTATTGCAACTCGGTGTGACCGAAAAGTTCAAATCGGTTGCACCGAGATCGAAAACCTAGATCAACTTAATGAACTCGGTAGGACCGAAATGGAGTATCGGTCAGACCGAGATTCATAAAGAGGTTTTGGATGTTTAAGTCTATGACGAATCGGGGACTCCGAGCGCTCCTCACACAGAGTGGTTCGAATCTGACTTGATCAAATTTGTGATGCAACATGAATAGAGTTTGAGACGAGAAAAGCATAGATAGCTAGAGGAGGTTCTTAGGCATTCTTGTCCATCCACTTGGCAAAAGAAGATAAAGCCAAACAATCAAAGCAACAAGTGGATGTCCTCGAATGAGTAAAATATGCAATCAGCATGCTCACACAATAAAATAGCAAATGAAATATGTGGCAAAGCATGCACAACCAATTCTAGCATCTATCAAGCAATTTGCGATGACTAGGTCATCTATATATGAGTATATTGACTTAGGAGTCAAGTGAGAACACTTGATCGTAGGTCATACTCATCGTTTAAGCTCAAGTGGGGTTACCACTTTTACATGAAGCATTGTTTTGTTCACATCTTTAGAGTTGCTTTAGCTCAAGTCTTAGAGTAAAGCTCCCCCTAGATGTGATATCCCCCCTAAGAGGGATGAACTAACCTTGGGTTTTGTCGATGATGACTTCATGTAGATATTGAAGATGTGGATGTAGATCTCTTGGAGCTATCCATTTGAGTGAATTGCACTTTCAATACCTACATGGGTTAGTCCCACAAGGAACAAACAAGGATATCCATAGACATAGAGTGATGCACACACAAGATGATGTCCATGAAAACTTTAGGTTACCTTCTCCCTTGTCTTACCAACAAGAGGCTTTGTGACTCCTTGAACTAGTGCAAGATGTGGAAGTTGATTGCACTTGTTCTTGCCAAAATGATAGGAGTGAAGTATGTTGGCGGAGTCACCCTCAAGAACTCTGTAGTTCTTCTTCTTTTGGATCCACATCATCTTGATGGGAATCCTTGGAGTTGTAGTCCTACTTGATGAAGTGGAACTTGAAGTAGTCTTGGGAATCCACTTGACTAAGGTCTTAGGAGCTTCTTCAAATGCATCAATTTCCTCTTGAAGCTTGTCCTTGCCTTTTTGCTCGTAGTCTTGTGGTGGAAGATCATCTTGAGCTTGTGTCCCCTTGAAAGAAGTACACTTCTCTTGTTGAGGAACAAACTTTGTCTTGGGGTATTGATCTTCTTCCCACTCAACTCCATTGGCATTGAACTTTCATTCAAAACCAACACCTTGATTCTTCCGGTGCATTCCTTGCTTGCGCACAATTTCCTCGAATTGCTTACTCCCGGCAAGGCTTTTGTACACTCCTTTCTCTATAATTCCCTTCAATAAGCTATTTTCTTTCTCAAGTGTAACTTGGCTAAGAGAATCATTAGTGGAATCAAGAGAACTACTAGAAGCAACAATATTGGATTTAGCATGATCATTGTTACTACTAGAGGAAGAATCTTTCTTGTTAGACTTGACTTGAGGCATGTAAGTGGATAAGAGTAAACGCTTGGCAATGTAACAACTTTTCTTGCGGAGATCATCATTGATTGCTTTTAAGAACTCATGCTCTTGCTCAAGATTGAGCTTTTCAAAGCGTAGCTTCTCATGAGCCCTTAAAAGTTCTCGATGATCTTCGAAGATAGTGTCATGAGCTAACTTAAGAGTTTTTAGTCCTTTAGTTAGAGCCTCAATCTTCTCCTTATCATTGTCACTCGTTTTATCTTGATTAGCATAATTAATTGGTCTTTCATAATAGTATTCATCACTAGAGTTGTAACCAAGCAAGTCATCACGTAACAAGTCATCTTCATCACTATTGAAATCAACATACTCGGGGTGTGTTACCTTAGGACCTGTGGCCATGAAGCATCTTCCAATTCCTTCATTTGGTGAGTCAAATATGTCGTAGGAGTTGGTTGACACAAGTGCTAGACCGGCAACACCTTCATCTTGAGTATCTTCGGAGTCGGAGTGATAACTTCTCTCGGAGTGGCTGTCGGAGTCGGAGCCGGATACCCATTCACCAACATGAGCTTGATGTCTTCGTCTTGTGTAGCTCCTTGATGATTTTTCCTTCCTTTTCGAATCCTTGCTTCTCCGTGAGTATCTTTGTTCATAACGATCATCTCTACTCCTTCTCTCTCTTTGTGGTGATCCTTTGCTTCTTCTTCTTGGAGACTCTTCTCTTCTCTTGTAGGGAGCCGTACACTTGTTGGAATAGTGTCCGGGTCTTCCACAATTGTAACAGTTTCTCTCTCGACTAGAAGATCTTTTGTCATTGTAGGACCTTGATTTGGAGCTTCTATCTTTGCTTCTATTCTTGTAGAACTTGTTGAAGTTCTTCACCATTAAGCTCAATTCTTCATTGAAGTCTTGTTTCTCACTAGATGATGTAGGGGCTTCACATGAGGCTTTGTAGGCACCACTTGATTTGTTGTGAAGTTCCTCTTTATCCTTAAGTGACATCTCATGAGCAACAATTCTTCCAATCACTTCCGTTGGCTTGAGATCTTTGTAATTGGGCATCATTTGGATCAATGTGCACACGGTATCATATTTTCCATCCAAGGCTCTTAGGATCTTCTTGATGATGAATTTATCGGTCATCTCTTCACTTCCTAAGCCGGCAATCTCATTTGTGATGAGAGCAAGCCTAGAGTACATTTCAGCGACACCTTCACCATCCTTCATCTTGAACTTGTCAAGTTGGCTTTGAAGCACATTCAACTTGGATTCCTTGACGGAGTCGGTACCTTCGTGCATATCAATCAAAGTGTCCCAAATTTCCTTTGCATTGTCAAGGCGGCTGATTTTGTTGAATTCTTCGGGGCACAATCTGTTGAAGAGAATATCACAAGCTTGAGCATTGTATTGCAACATCTTCAACTCTTCCGCGGTAGCTTCACGGTTTGGTTCTTTCCAATCAAATAAGTCACCTTGCAAACCAACACACACAATAGCCCAAACAGCGGGGTTATGTCCAAGAATATGCATTTTCATTTTATGCTTCCAACTAGCGAAATTAGTACCATCAAAGTAAGGACCTCTACGGTGATAATTTCCCTCGCTAGACGCCATACTCTCCTAGGTTGTGAAACCAAGGCTATGACCACCAAAAGCTATGGAGATCAAGCAAATGGAGACCAAAGCTCTGATACCACTTGTAGGATCGAAAGTATGTCTAGAGGGGGGGGGGTGATTAGACTACTTGACCAAATAAAAACTTAACCTTTTCCCAATTTTAGTTCTTGGCAGATTTTAGCTATTTTAGAACAAGTCAAGCAATCATCACACAATTCAAGCAAGCATGCAAAGAGTATATTGGCAGCGGAAAGTAAAGCATGCAACTTGCAAGAATATAAAGGGAAGGGTTTGGAGAATTCAAACGCTATTGGAGACACGGATGTTTTTCCCATGGTTTGGATAGGTGGTGCTATCCTACATCCACGTTGATGGAGACTTCAACCCACGAAGGGTAACGGTTGCGCGAGTCCACACAGGGCTCCACCCAAGGGTAACGGTTGCGCGAGTCCACGAAGGGCTCCACCCACGAAGGGTCCACGAAGAAGCAACCACCCACAAACGGTCCACGAAGTAGCAACCTTGTCTATCCCACCATGGCCATCGCCCACGAAGGACTTGCCTCACTAGCGGTAGATCTTCACGAAGTAGGCGATCTCCTTGCACTTACAAACTCCTTGGTTCAACTCCACAATCTTGTCGGAGGCTCCCAAGTGACACCTAGCCAATCTAGGAGACACCACTCTCCAAGAAGTAACAAATGGTGTGTAGGTAATGAACTCCTTGCTCTTGTGCTTCAAATGATAGTCTCCCCAACACTCAACTCTCTCTCATAGGATATGGATTTGGTGGAAAGAAGATTTGAGTGGAAAGCAACTTGGGAAGGCTAGAGATCAAGATTCATATGGTAGGAATGGAATGTCTTGATCTCAACACATGAGTAGGTGGTTCTCTCTCAGAACAAATGAGTTGGAATGATGTGTGTGTTCTGATTGCTCTCTCACTAAATGAGAAAGAGGTGGAGGGGTATATATAGCCTCCACACAAAATCCAACCGTTACACAGTTTTCCAATCTCGGTGGGACCGAATCATAAAACTCGGTCGGACCGAAAATGTAGACCTAGTGACCGTTAGGAATTTCGGTGGGACTGACATGCAACTCGGTAGGACCGATTCGGTTAGGGTTTGGGCATAACATAATCTCGGTGAGACCGATTACACAAACTCGGTGGGACCGAGTTTGGTAATTAGCTAACCAGAGAGTTGGTCAGGCAAACTCGGTGGGACCGATTTGCTCTTTCGGTGGGACCGAGTGGAACTCGGTGAGACCGAAAAGTTACAAAGGGGAAACACTGAGTTTACATTGCAATCTCGGTGGGACCGATTCGCTCTTTCGGTGGGACCGAAAAGTTACGAAAGGGAAACAGAGAGATTGCAACCCCATCTCGGTGGGACCGAGATCCTTATCGGTAGGACCGAATTGCTAGGGTTTGGCAGTGGCTAATGACAAGTGAAACTCGGTGGCGCCGGATAGGAAGAATCGGTAGGACCGAGTTTGGCTTGGAGTTTAGGTCATATGTGGATATGGGAAAGTAGTTGAGGGTTTTGGAGCATATCATTAAGCACATGAAGCAAGAGGCTCATTAAGCAACACCTCATCCCTCCTTAATAGTATTGGCTTTTCCTATGGACTCAATGTGATCTTGGATCACTAAAATATAAAATGAAGAGTCTTGAGCTTTTGAGCTTGAGCCAATCCATTGTCCTTAGCATTTTGAGGGTTCCACTTTCATATCCATGCCATGCCAATCATTGAGCTTTCCTGAAATAATCATCTTGGAATAGCATTAGCTCAATGAGCTATATGTTGTTATGAATTACCAAAACCACCTAGGGATAGTTGCACTTTCACCTCTTTATTCCCCCCTTTATCTTCCTTCGAGGGCACTTTATAAGGCGCCGGCTCCAGCATTCTGTCTAGCACTGGATTGGCCAAGCCCTCGGGAAGGGGGGCCGGACACCTGATCATCTTCGCCTTTGTTATACAGTCCTGGTCAAAGAGCGACTTTCAGAATGATGTTATGATGATTAAGAGAAACAGTGTGTTTGGCCATGGGATTACTTACTTGGGTGTCCGGGCGATTACAGCTCAGACCCGCATCCTCGGTGGTGTCCGGACACTTTATTTGTGATCTGAAGAACAACTTGTACATCTCCTCGAGCGTCATATCGAGGAAGTACTGAATGATTCGCGGTTCCTCCGGGTTGAACTCCCACAAACGGAGAGGTCTATGTTTGCAAGGCAGGACTTGGCGAACTAGCATGACCTGCATCACTGTGACCAGGTTGACGTCTCTCTCAATGAGATCTCGGATGCGACTCTGCAATATCGGCACATCCTTTACTGGACCCCACTTTAACCCCTCGCTGATCCATGACGTCAGTTGTGGTGGGGGCCCGAGCGAAAGGCAGGGACGGCTGCCCACTTGGCACTCCGGGGAGCTGTGATATAAAACCACTCCCGCTCCCACAAACTGGACACCTCTGGGAAGGAACCCTCTGGCCATGGAGCATCAGCTCTTTTGCTTATTACAACACCTCTACACTCTACATGCCGCCCCTCGATCATCTTTGGCTTCACATTGAAGGTCTTGAGCCACAGGCCGAAGTGAGGGGTAATGCGGAGGAAGGCCTCACATACGACGATGAACGACGAGATGTGAAGGAGGGAATCCGGGGCCAGATCATGGAAGTCCAGCCCATAATAGAACATGAGTCCCCTAACAAAGGGATCCAGAGCGAGGCCTAGTCCTCGGAGGAAGTGAGAGACGAACACAACACTCTCGCTGGGTTCGGGAGTGGGGATGACCTGCCCTCGGGCGGGCAGCCTGTGCAAAATTTCGGCGGTCAGATATCTGGCCTCTCTCAGCTTCTTGATGTCCTCCTCTGTGATAGAGGAAGGCATCCACCGACCTTGGAGGTTGGATCCGGACATGGTTGAAGGTCTGAAGCGCCTGACCTGAGCCTGGGGTGTTGGAACTTGAGGCGGAGGAAGGATTTGATTGAGCGCGAGAGGAAAAAGGGATAGGTCTTGGCCTCTTTATAAATAGGGTGAATGTCAAGCGTCCTCCTCGCGGCCGTTGGGACTCGCCTAAAATCGAGGAGTCATACCAACGGGCAGGGTTGGGTTACCCACGTTCGTATTAATTAGAATCCCGTAATAAGGGGAACACGATCTCTGCTTTGACAAGATGTGTCAAGAAAACCGCCTCGCAATATGTGCGGTGCTGGTTGAGAAAAACGGTTCGAATAATGACCGGGCCAGGGCGTGATGTCATGCTGTCAAAACGTGTCAGCAGGTTGGATTTGTGGAAATATTATTGTCTCTATGGTGGTATCTGGAACTTGTTTTGCAGAGCCGAACACTATCCTTGTGTTCAAAATCTTCCATGGAGTCTTCGAAGGAGGAACCCGCCTTGCAATGCCGAAGACAATACTGCGTGTCGGACTCATCGTCATTCAAGCCTGGTTCAGGGGCTACTGAGGGAGTCCTGGATTAGGGGGTCTCCGAACAGCCGGACTATTGGACTATGAAGATACAAGATTGAAGACTTTGTCCCATGTCCTGATGGGACTCTCCTTGGCGTGGAAGGCAAGCTAGGCAATACGGATATGTAGATCTCCTCCCTTGTAACCGACTCTGTGTAACCCTAGCCCCCTCCGGTGTCTATATAAACCGGAGGGTTTAGTTCGTAGGACGACAGACAATCATACCATAGGCTAGCTTCTAGGGTTTAGCCTCTACGATCTCGTGGTAGATCAACTCTTGTAATACTCATATCATCAAGAACAATCAAGCAGGACGTAGGGTATTACCTCCTTCAAGAGGGCCCGAACCTAGGTAAACATCGTGTCCCTTGTCTCCTGTTACCATCCGCCTTAGACGCACAGTTCGGGACCCCCAGCCGAGATCCGCCGGTTTTGACACCGATAACGGTTCTTGCTAGAAGCCCGTAGCAGCCACGTAAAACTTGCAACAACAAAGTAGAGGACGTCTAACTTGTTTTTGCCGGGCATGTTGTGATGTGATATGGTCAAGACATGATGAGATCTAAATTGCTGTATGAGATGATCATGTTTTGTAAAAGTTATCGGCAACTGGCAGGAGCCTTATGGTTGTCACTTTATTGTATGAAATGCAATCGCCATGTAATTGCTTTACTTTATCACTATGCGGTAGCGATAGTCGTAGAAGCAATAGTTTGTGAGACGATAACGATGCTATGATGGAGATCAAGGTGTCAAGCCAATGACGATGGAGATCATGACGGTGCTTTGGAGATAGAGATCGAAGGCACAAGATGATGATGCCCATATCATGTCACATATTTTGATTGCATGTGATGTTTATATTTTATGCATCATATTTTGCTTACACTGGTACACGTTGGTGCTATACAAATGGTTTTTAACCCCTTTTCGCGACGGTGTTTGGAACCGTCACCAAGTGAGTGACTGTGATAGGGGGGTCCTTCCCACACGACCCAGAAACCGTCAGGGATAGGCCCTCCTGGCACACACCTCGGCAAAATGAGGTCGTGTGCGACCGGCGAGCGACCAAATATGGTTATACGTACAATAGCGCTAAAAATGCAATTATACAGGCGAAATCGTTTCTAGTCGTAAGCACATCCCACACAGTCAGTCCCCGCTAAACGTTTCCATTCGTATATACATCCAACACAGTCACTCCAAGGAAAACGTCTACACAAGGTGGCATAACGCAAACAGTTTTCAATAGAATGTCGTGTGTGACTGTTCATTGATCCAACATGGTTTATTCCTAGAAACTGTGTGCGTTGCCTGAGGTCATCGCCCATGGTGTTTTCTCAATAACTGTTTGCAATAGGAAAACCCAATTAGCAGGCTAATTGCCCTATTATTAATAATACATTTACTAATCTAATTGGCATTCATATTAAGCACATAATATATTTCATTTCCATATTAAGGAAGTAGGATTTCATAATTGAAATACATCCGAGTACAACATGATATAGCTTCAGCAATCAGCTACCCCATTACAAAACTGCACCACCACCAAGTTTCACATGCAACATCTAGAACCTTTCGAAATTAGCATCATAGACGGTACATAGATAGATGCATCTCATCTGGAAAACTGCTGAAGTGAAAGGCGAATATTGAGTCTTCATTCATGTTGAAAGTCTTCGCAACTTTAGGCCAGTGCGTGTGGACGATTGACCGTCCATCCTTTGACCTCTTCGGGAACACTTCAATATTGGACCGTGGATGTTGTATGAAAACTTTCCTCGCCTCCTAACCACAGAGGTGGTTTGAGAGGTAATCATTAGTGAACCCTGAAAACAAGGATGTGCATAAATATCTTCTCTATATTGGAAATGGGGCAAAGGAATAAAAAAGGCAAGGTATAATAGTTAGTACCATCTTGTAAACCTCAGTGCTTCCCATTGTTTCCCTGCAACACATATACGGTAGTTAGCCATCAGGTTAAGTAAGGGTTCTCATGCTATCAGTAAAATATGTTGATCATAAATAATCACATTGTAGATTCATCGGATTAATTCAAGCCACATGGAAAACCCATTTATCCAAACCAAGCATGATTAAGAACTAGGAAATATAGCGCTTGTATATGTTTCTCTTGTATTAAGTGCAGCCAAATTTGGTTTATTCCTCACATGGTATACAATAACAGAATGCAGCCACAAAAATTGAACATTACATTTCAGAATTGAACCAAGCAGTTAACTAAACATCACAGCAAATGAACCAAATGTTAACTGAGCACCACATTGCACAATATAACATACTCCTAATAGAAGATCAGACAATTAACCAAACCAAGCATGCTTAACAACTTGGAAATATAGCAATTGTATTTCTTTCTCATGTATTTAGTACAACCAAATTCGATTTATTTCTCACATGGTATACAATAACAGAATGCAGCCACAACAATTGAACATCGCATTGCAAAATTGAACCAAGCAGTTAACTAAACACCACAACAAATGAACCAAATGTTAACTAAGCACCACATTGCACAATATAACATACTCCTAATAGAAGATCAGATAGTTAACCAAACCAAGCATGCTTAACAACTTGGAAATATAGCAATTGTATTTGTTTCTCATGTATTTAGTACAGCCAAATTCAATTTATTTCTCAAATGGTATACAATAACAGAATGCACCCACAAAAATTGAACATCGCATTGCATAATTGAACCAACCAGTTAACAAAACACCACAACAAATGAACCAAACTTTAACTGAGCACCACATTGCACAATATAACATACTCCTAATAGAAGATCAGACAGTTAACCAAACCAAGCATGCTTGACAACTTGGAAAATTGCACCCTGAAGAATTGAACATCACATTTGCAGAATAGAACCAAACAGTTAAATGAACACCACATTGCACGACATATAGAACATATACTCTAGAGCAGAAGATTGCATGGTAAAAGTAGATAGCACAATCCACTAGAATTTGTTAAGGAAAGGTAGTAGCTAGCAAACTGAACACGGGTCCTTATAGTGAGCTAATAAGACAAGCTACTCCTCATTGTCGAAGATATCAACGACGATTGTTTCCTTGGACATGGAAGAGGGCGAGGCCTCTGCATCATGGGTGCCCTCGTCGTAGTGGTGAGTTGCTTGAGCCGCTCGCGGCACCAACCCGCTGGCTCTCGAGATGTGGTAAGCACGTGCACACTGAGAAAACACCTCGTAGTCTTTGTCGAAGGCATTGACGGTGGCCTCAAGAAAATGCTATGAGCTGTTATTTAAAGTAGCCAACTGCATCGCGGCATTGGTGTGCGAGGCGTAGATGGTGGCCTTGTTGGGGAACGTAGCAGAATTTAGAATTTTCTACGCATCACCAAGATCAATCTATGGAGTCATCTAGCAACGAGGGAGAGAGGAGTGCATCTACATACCCTTGTAGATCACGAGCGGAAGTGTTCAAGAGAACGGGGATGATGGAGTCGTACTCGCCGTGATCCAAATCACCGATGACCAAGTGCCGAACGGACGGCACCTCCGCGTTCAACACACATATGGAGCGGATGACGTCTCCTCCTTCTTCATCCAGCAAGGGGGAAGGAGAGGTTGATGAAGATCCAGCAGCACGACGGCGTGGTGGTGGATGCAGCAGTGATCGCAGCAGGGCTTCGCCGAGCTTCTCCGAGAGGGAGAGGTGTAGCAAGGGAGAGGGAGGCGCCAAGACTTGAGGTGCGGCTGCCCTCCCTCCCCCCTCCTTTATATAGGCCCCCTGGGGGGTGCCGGCCCTGGAGATGGGATCTCCCAAGGGGCGGAGGCCAAGGGGGGTGGAGTGCCCCCCAAGGCAAGTGGAGGCGCCCCCACCCTAGGGTTTCCAACCCTAGGCGCAGGGGGGGCCCAAGGGGGGCACACCAGCCCACTATGGGCTGGTTCCCCTCCCCACTTCAGCCCATGGGGCCCTCCGGGATGGGTGGCCGCACCCGGTGGACCCCCGGGACCCATCCGGTGGTCCTGGTACAATACCGGTGACCCCGAATCTTTCCCGATGGCCGAAACTACACTTCCTATATATAATTCTTCACCTCTGGACCATTCCGGAACTCCTCGTGACATCCAGGATCTCATCCGGGACTCCGAACAACTTTCGGATTACTGCATACTCATATCTCTACAACCCTAGCATCACCGAACCTTAAGTGTGTAGACCCTACGGGTTCGGGAGACAAGCAGACATGACCGAGATGACTCTCCGGTAAATAACCAACAGCGGGATCTGGATATCCATGTTGGCTCCCACATGCTCCTCGATGATCTCATCGGATGAACCACGATGTCGAGGACTTAATCAATCCTGTATTCAATTCCCTTTGTCAATCGGTATGTTACTTGCCCGAGACTTGATCGTCGGTATCCCAATACCTTGTTCAGTCTCGTTACCGGCAAGTCACTTTACTTGTACCGTAATGCATGATCCCGTGATCAACCACTTGATCACATTGAGCTCATTATGATGATGCATTACTGAGTGGGCCCAGAGATACCTCTCCGTCATATGAAGTGACAAATCCCAGTCTCGATTCGTGCCAACCCAACAGACACTTTCGAAGACACCTGTAATGTACCTTTATAGTCACCCAGTTACGTTGTGACGTTTGGCACAACCAAGGCACTCCTACGGTATCCGGGAGTTGCACAATCTCATGGTCTAAGGAAATGATACCTGACATTCAGAAAAGCTACAGCAAACGAACTACACGATCTTTGTGCTATGCTTAGGTTTGGGTCTTGTCCATCACATCATTCTCCTAATGGTGTGATCCCGTTATCAATGACATCCCCATGTCCATAGCCAGGAAACCATGACTATCTATTGATCAATGAGCTAGTCAACTAGAGGCTCACTAGGGACACATTGTGGTCTATGTATTCACACATGTATTACGATTTCCGGATAATACAATTATAGCATGAATAATAGACAATTATCATGAACAAGGAAATATAATAATCATTTTATTATTGCCTCTAGGGCATATTTCCAACAGTCTCCCACTTGCACTAGAGTCAATCATCTAGTTACATTGTGATGAATCGAACACCCATGGAATTCTGGTGTTGATCATGTTTTGCTCTAGGGAGAGGTTTAGTCAACGGATCTGCCACATTCAGGTCCGTATGTACTTTACAAATTTCTATGTCTCCATTTTGAACACTTTCACGAATGGAGTTGAAGCGACGCTTGATATGCCTGGTCTTCCTGTGAAACCTGGGCAACTTGGCAAGGGCAATAGCTCCAGTGTTGTCACAGAAGAGAGTCATCGGGCCCGACGCATTGGGTATGACTCCTAGGTCGGTAATGAACTCCTTCACCCAGACTACTTCGTGTGCTGCCTCCGAGGCTTCCATGTACTCCGCTTCACATGTAGATCCCGCCACCATGCTTTGCTTGCAACTGCACCAGCTTACTGCCCCACCATTCAAAATATACACATATCCGGTTTGTGACTTAGAGTCATCCAGATCTGTGTCGAAGCTAGCATCGACGTAACCCTTTACGACGAGCTCTTCGTAACCTCCATAAACGAGAAACATTTCCTTAGTCCTTTTCAGGTACTTCAGGATATTCTTGACCGCTGTCCAGTGTTCCATGCCGGGATTACTTTGGTACCTTCCTACCAAACTTACGGCAAGGTTTACATCAGGTCTGGTACACAGCATAGCATACATGATAGACCCTATGGCCGAGGCATAGGGGACAACACTCATCTTTTCTCTATCTTCTGCTATGGTCGGGCTTCGAGCCGTGCTCAATCTCGTACCTTGCAATACAGGGAAGAACCCCTTCTTTGACTGATCCATTTTGAACTTCTTCAATATCTTGTCAAGGTACGTACTCTGTGAAAGACCAATGAGGCGTCTCGATCTATCTCTATAGATCTTGATGCCTAATATATAAGCAACTTCTCCAAGGTCCTTCATTGAAAAACACTTGTTCAAGTAGGCCTTTATGCTTTCCAAGAATTCTATATCATTTCCCATCAATAGTATGTCATCCACATACAATATGAGAAATGCTATAGAGCTCCCACTCACTTTCTTGTAAATGCAGGCTTCTCCATAAGTCTGCATAAACCCAAACGCTTTGATCATCTCATCAAAGCGAATGTTCCAACTCCGAGATGCTTGCACCAGCCCATAAATCGAGCGTTGGAACTTGCACACCTTGTCAGCAGTCTTAGGATCGACAAAACCTTCCAGCTACATCATATACAATTCTTCCTTAAGGAAACCATTAATGTCGGATTTCAGGTTCCGGCAGACCCTTGAGGTTTGAACACTGGGGTGCGCGTGGAGATTTCGCCTCCTACCTACCTGCACCCCTCCGCCATGCTAGGATCTAAAAGTAAGGAAAGAACAACACAAGAGACACAGGGTTTATACTGGTTCGGGCCACCGTTGTGGTGTAATACCCTACTCTAGTGTGTGGTGTGGTGGATTGCCTCTTGGGCTGATGATGATGAACAATACAAGGAAGAACAGCCTCGCGAGGGTCTGTTCTTGGCTGGGGTGATGAACTGCTCAGAGGAGTTTAGTCACCTTTCTCTCTCTCTCTCTCTCTTTCTCTGCTTCCTCCAACCGACCGAAACCCCCTCCCTATGTGGGTGGCTGGTCCTATTTATAGAGGCCCTGGTCCTCTTCCCAAATATCGAGCGGGAAGGGAGCCAACAATGGCGGGCTAATTTGAAGGGGGACAGCAAGTATCAGCTATTCTGACAAAAGTAGTCTTCGCCTGCGCAAAGCTCTGGTGATGACGCTGTCTTGGGCTCCATGGTGACCTCCGTCTCGTAGTCCTCCTGGTCTTGGTCTCGTTGCATCGAAATGGCAACCTTTGCCTGATGCCTCGGTACTCCGCGGCTGCGCTTGCCCCCTTTGCACCAAAGAGGAAAGGAGGACACTGCGCGGGCTGGCACCCGCCTGGCGCCCTGAGTCGTCATGGCTTGCATCACGGGCACCTCGTGAGGTACCCCGCCTTGATCTCTCCGCCTCCTCGTGAGCCAGCCTGATGAGGCCGTGCCTGAGGAAGCTCCGCGTCGTCTGCCCCGCGAGGCTTGGCCCCTCGCGAGGGTCTTGGGTTTGTGTTGGTGAAGACGGGCCGTGCTGGGCCCCCCTTTGAGCCACGCCGCAGGCAGGCAAGTCTGGGGACCCCCGTTCCCAGAACGCCGACAGTAGCCCCCGGGCCCAAGGCGCGCCCAGACTTGGCCGTGCAGGGAGGCGGAAGGGCAAGAGCGAAGCGCCGCGGGCCCTAACAGCCTGCGGCCTTGGGCGCCGCATGGCGATTGACTGGACGTGGGCGCCTTAGCAACCGCGCGAGTTGATAAAGGAGTGTCATCCGCCTAGGCCCTGCTTCTTGCTTTCCCCGGTTGCTGCTCAGATCCCCTTTCTTGCGCCTCTCCTTCCTTCCTCCGAAATTTCTAGATCTGCTCTGACCGTGTGACCTAGGGAGCCATGGCACCTCGTCAGCCCCCAGCCGCAGCTTGGTACTCGTCTGCCCTGGACTCGCCGAACGTGTCGGAGGCGAGCCTTGCCCGGTTGCGCCGGATGGCAACGGCGTGGGGCATCGACGGGGCAAAGTTGTTCAAGGCCGGCTCCGTCACCCCTGAGGGTCAAAGGAGCACCTTCTATCCGCTCTTCGTAAGTGCCATTGTTGTTGGCCTGGTGCCTCCCTTCTCCGAGTTCTTCTTCTCTGTCCTCCACCATTACAAGCTACAGGCCCTGCATCTCCATCCCAACTCTGTCCTTCTCTTGGCAATCTTTGCTTAGTATTGCGAGGCTCACGTTGGGGTGCAGCCCTCAGTGGCCTTACTGCGCCACTACTTCTACCTCCGGACCTCTCGTGGGACTGCTTTCGCGTGCGCGAGCTTCGTCACGTATGGCGGTGCCATTGCCATCTCGAACTCTGGGAAGAGGATTGAGGGCTTCAGGAGCTACTGGATCTTGGTGGATGCTGGGCGCATCCACCCTCGGCTGATCCTGCCCATGGAGCAGCCCACGAGCTCCAGCGACTGGGGTCGAGCAGAGCTCGCGGATCCCCGCGCGAAGATGGTGTTGGAGAAGATGGACGCGGATCTGAGGCCAACCGACATGGCGGCGGCGAAGCTGACCGGCACGTCGCTGCTGAGGGAGTTCCTGGAGCACCGGCTGGCTCCGCTTCGGCAGTACTCACTTCCAATGTGGAGGCCTCGTCTGAGCCCCGCGGCCTTGGCTGACGGAGACCTGGCTGCGGTTCTCCAATCTCTGGTCGGGGGAAATGTGGCGAGGTTGGAGGGTGCTCCTACGCCCTTGTTCCTCCGTGACGACTGGGAGCGGGTGGTGAAGTCCATGCCCGTCTTCAATGGGGAGGGGCCCGTGCCCCTGGAAGCTCCCGAGGGACCGGTGGACGTGCCCTCCGGCGACTCCAGCGAAGAGGAGGAAAGAGGGGAGCGGGCAAAAGGGCCTGACTCCGAGGCGACTGACGGAGAGTCAAGGGCTCCCCTCCCACGGCGCAGGTCCCGCGCTCTCCGCCTCTCTCCGAGCGATGACGATGAGGATGACGACGAAGATGACGACGAGGACAACGACGGGCAGGGCGGCGGGAGCTCGCCCCCGATCCCGAAGAAGGACAGGACCGGGATGATCTCCCGCGGGTCTCCCCCGGCCCCGGGGCGAACCGCAGACGCACCTTCCACCTCCAAGCTTCTCGAGGTTGACCCTTCCAGCCGGCTTTCAGGCTTCAAATTTGGCCGGAGGCCGCTTGAGCTCACTGGCGACGACCCGTAAGCATTCGATTCTTGTCTTTATCTCCTGCTCTGCTTCTGAGGCTTGACGTCCGCATCCTTTTGGATAGGCTGGCGCCCGCAGCAAAGAAGCCGAAGGGGGCTCCCGTGGTTCCATCCGTGGCGGCGCTTCTGCCCGCGAAGGAGGGTGACCGTGACGCACAGGCTTCTCCTGCCCGGTCGTCCTCGCGAGGCCTGGCTGAGCCGGCTGGGGCGAGCTCAGCCCCCACGGCCCAAGTGGCTCCCGAGGTGCTCTTGCCTGCCGCCGCCACTACAGCTGTCGGGGCGCGGCAGACTCCGCCCCAGGATGCCGCGGCCGCGCTGCCGCCCTCTCCTCCTACTCCACCGGCCACTGTCTCTCCGACTCCTTCTGCCGTTCTGGATCGTGCTATTGCTGAGCTGGACCGACTGCGTCCGGATCTTCTTGGAGCCAACCCCCGCTTGGTGGCCGGGCGCTTGGAGCTGGCTTCAGGATGGGTTCACTCCGACGCCTCGATTCGGGCGGCGCTGGTCCAGGCCTCGACGGCATGCGACGAGGAGAAGAAGGCCGTCCTGGAGGCGAAGGCTGCTCGTGATGCAGCCCTGGGGGAGGTGGTCGACGTTCATGGTCGCTGCAAGGCGCTGGAGGACAAACTGCAAGGCCTGCGGGATCAGCTCGCGAAAGAGGTCCGCCTTCGCCACGAGCAGGAAGAAGGCGTGAAGGCTCGCGAGGCGGCCGTCGAGGGCCGGGAGGCCAAGCTCAGGAAGCACCGCGACCGCCTAGGTGCGCTGGAGCAGGAGTTGGGGGCGAGGAAGGCCGAGCTGGATGGCAAGGCCCTGGTTCTTGCCGAGGACCACGCGGCCTTCACGGAGTTGGAGGCGAAGGCTCGCTCCTCGCTAAGGACGCTTTACAACAGCGGCCTGGAGAGCCCGCTGGCTGGCACCGAGGACGGGCCCGCCAAGCTGCTTCTCTTCCTGGTTCATGCTCTTGAAGATGTCACCCTTGGCCTTGGCCCCACGGCCGAGGCTGAGGCGCGTGTCCTATCTTCTGCAGCGCTGACGCGGGTCCTCACCCACATCTACCTTCGCGATCCCGGCGTTGACCTCGACAGCCTGCTGGAGCCAGTGAGCGGCGAGCGTGCCGCTGCCGCTGCCGAGGCCGTGAAGGGTCGCGCAGAAGCTCTGCTGGGGAAGTTCCAGGCCTTTAGCACCAAGCCGGAGCAAGGCGCTGCCAGCCCCACTGCTCTGTGAGGCGAACCCACTCCGCGCTGCTCCCCCGCCGCCAAGTGACTCCGTCGTGGCTCCTGTCCTGCTTTTAATTCCTGCACATGTATCATGCCTCGGGGAGGCGTTTAAACTTGCGTTTGGTACTGGGATAACAGTGTGGACTGTAATATTTGCTTTTGAATTCCTTGAAATTTGCGATTTTCCTTCCTACTTGCTTATGTTCTACGCCGGCAGAGCCCGGCCCCGCGCGTACCTCACCCAGCAATAGTCCCGACCGGAAACCAGGACGGGACCAAGGAGTGAGGGGCTACGTGACAAGTTAGGCTCCTGAGTCGCGATGCTTAGGAGTCCCCCTTGGCGCATGAACAAGTAGGGAGGTGTGATGTGGGTGGATCTACCGTTCTATGTCTGCAGAGCCCGGCCGCGCGCGTGCCTCACCCAGCGATGGTCCCGACTGGAAACCAGGACGGGGCCACGGAGTGAGGGGCTACGTGACCAGTTAGGCTCCTGAGTCACGATGCTCAGGAGTCCCCCTTGACGCTCAAACGGCCTTCGTACCTTGGCTCCGCTCGGGGAGAGACGCGCGACGAACCAGGCCCAGGGGGACCTGGCTGGGCGGCGTGCGTCTGGGTGTAACCCAGGCGCAGCCCCCATGCCCAACCCCCTCGCACGGCACTCCCGAGGGGAGGCGTTATGATGAGGCTAGACACTGAGCTCTGGGCTCCCTGAGGTTGATGCGGCCCGGGGGCCACCCTCAGTTGTTTATCACCAGCGCGGAGCATAGTGCTACCATATGTGTACGGGCATAGCCGCTCCTCGGCAGTGTCGTCAGCCAGCGCGGAGCATGGTGCTTCCACTGGTACGTGGGAGGGGGGCCCCTCTGGGAGGAGCCCCCGGGGCGTGTACAGCCCCGCCCTGACACGTGGCTGGCACGGTAGGGCCTGGCGAGGTGTATCTAGGCACCCGTGAGCCAGCGCGGGACTCGCAGGGCCCTACCTCTAGGCGGGTTGTGCCTGGCACTGGGCCTTATCTTGTGGTGTGTCCCTGCAAATTTGGATAGATGCCTGCACTCTACGTCCTCGAGTCCCGGCCCTCGAGCTGGTCACAGCCGTCGCTGGTATGCCAGGTCGCGATGCCATGGACAAGGCCAGAGGGTGAGGGCTGGAGAGCCAGTAAGAGCCCTGAGTCGCGATGCTCAGGTACCCCCCTTTAACGTGCAAGTGGTCGGCATGGAGAAGAAGAGGTGCCGTGGACCGGCATCGAATAATCATGCATGGTGGGTTTAACGCATAATCGGAAATAAATGCAAATGGGATACATGCCACTGGGCCTGGCCCGAGCGGCTTGGGGATCATGCGGCCTGAGGGGCGCCCCCAACAAGGTAAGCTGACAACATAGAATAAAAGGGATACACGCCGCAGGGACGGACCCACGCGGCCTGGGAATAATGCAGACCTGGGGGCGCTCCTAGTTAGAAGTAAAACTCAAAAGATGTCACCTGATGACGCTGAAGACGAAGGGGTGTTGGTGTAGCAGACTCGGTGGGCTGCGGAAGCCGATCCTCATGAGCCCCCAGGCCCAAGGGCCTCGGGAGGCTCCGGAGGCGCTCGCGGCTCCTCGCGGGCCATCTCCATCTCTGCCAGGGCTGCGGAACGCCTGGCCTCTTGTGCCTTCGCGATGCCCCTCATGAGGCGCTGGTACATGTCAGCCGCGCTCGGCAAACCGTAAGGCATGCGAACGTAGCTGTGGGGTGGACCTCCGCAGCGCCCCACTCGCGAGGGCCAGAGGCGCTCCAGGAAGGCGACTTGGTTGAGCCCTGGTACATCGATGCAGACGCGCAGCCCACCATCCTCGCCTGGATGGGGGGCCACTTCTGGTAGGCGACGGCCGCCTCTCATGACTCTTGACTCCTGTAGCTCCTGAATGGCCTTGCTGACGAACTCCTGAGGGTCTGGATTTCCTCGCCTTGCTCCTTCTCGAGGGAAACGTGCTTCAAAACACGCCTCCAGGTGGTGCCCAAGCGCCTCCCTCATGACCCTAGCCAGGTTGGTGGCCCTCCAGGGGAGAGCCCCCGAGCCCTGCCTGAGGAGGGCACCGGACGCGCTTTCCTATGCAATGGAGGGAGGTTCCCCCTGGGCAGGCGCGGGCCCAGAGGGGCCTGCCTCCTGAGGGGCCGGGCCGGACGATGTCTTCTTCTTCTTGGGGGCGGCCTCGGGAAGCCTCCTACTCCCGCGATCCGGGTCTTCCAGTGATGCGGCCTGAAAGGCTCGTTCCAAGGAACACACCGCGTCCTTCTCTTCACATGGCACCGTGATGACTCCGCCGCTTCCTGGCATCTTGAGGACGTTGTAGCCGTGGTGAGTTACGGCCATGAACTTGGCCAGCGCTGGGTACCCAAGGATGGCGTTGTACGGTAGGCGAATGTGGGCGACGTCGAAGTCGATGAGCTCGGTGCGGTAGTTGTCGCGTGCCCCGAAGGTGACAGGGAGGCGGACCTGCCCAATCGGGACCGTGGAGCCGTTGGTGATACCGGCGAAAGGCTTGGTTGGATGAAGCTGGCTGTAGGGCACTTGGAGGTTGTTGAACGTCTCCACGGACAGGACGTTGAGCCCTGCCCCTCCATCGATGAGGGTCTTGGTAACCACCACGTTGCTAATCATTGGGGAACAAAGCATCGGGAGGACTCCGGCTGTAGCCGCACACTTGAGCTGATCTGCTGAGCTGAACGTGATGGCGCACGCCGACCACCTGAGGGGGCACGTGGCTTCGAGCCTCGGGAGGACTGCATTCACTTCGCGGGCGAACTGCTTGAAGATGCGTTGAGAGGCTGGGGCTTGAGCCCCGCCCAGGATGCAGTGGATCGCGCGCGGCTCCTGGAAGCCCCCAGCCTCCTCATCCTGGTGGCGGTCCTCGTTTCTCCTTGGTTGCGGCGGCAGCGGTGGGAGGCCTGCGTTGCCTTGCGGGCGATCCTCGCGAGGCTGATCCCTCCAGTCCCCCTCGCGAGGTTGATCCCTCCATCCTCTCTCGCGAGGCGGGTCTTGCCAGCGATCCTCGCGAGGTTGGTCGCGCCACCCTTGGCGCGGGCCACGGTGTTCCGAGTGTCCTGCGTTCCTTCCTCCTCCTCGACCGTAGCCCCGGTCACCGCGGTCGGGGCGACGGCCGATCCTTCCTTCTCGCACAGCTCAGAGTTCTTGACATTCGTTGGTGTTGTGGGTGTGGAGGTCGTGGTACACACAGTATCGGCTGCCCTTGGAAGGTTCGGGCTGATCTTTGCCCCGCTTGGTGTCTAGTTCTGCCGTGAGCACGGCAGCCCCCTTGTGCTTCACATCCTTGGCCTTGAGCTTCTTCTCCTGTGGGTCTGCGGCAGGCAGCTCGAGGAGGGAGAGACGCCCTTCCTCAGCCCTGGCGCACTTGTTTGCCAAGTTGAACAGCTCCAAGGAAGTGCACAGGTCTTCATGCATCGCCAGCTCCTCCTTCATCTTGACGTCGTGCACGCCGTCGGAGAAGACCGAGATGATGGCCTCCTCAGTCACCTTGGGAATCTTGAGGCGTGCGTTGTTGAAGCGCTGGATGTACTTCTACAGGGTCTCCCTGGGTTGTTGCTTGATGCGGCGCATGTCGCTCACGGCGGGTGGCCGGTCGCGAGTGCCTTGGAAGTTGGCGATGAAGCGGGTGCACATCTCGTCCCAGGAGGAGATTGTGCCTGGAGTCAGGTTCAGGAGATAGGTGCGGGCCCCGTCCTTGAGTGCCATGGGGAACCAGTTCGCCATGACCTTCTCGTCTCCATTGGCAGCTTCGATGCCCAGCTCGTAGAGCTGGAGGAACTCTGCAGGGTCAACCGTGCCGTCGTAGCGAGGAGGCAAGTCTGGCTTGAACTTGCCGGGCCACGCGACGCTGCGTAGTTCGGTCGTGATGGCGCGGCAGCCTGCTGTGGCCACGGGAGGCCTTGGGTGACGGGGAGCTTGGTCTTGCATGTCCCCACGCGCTGGAGAAGGAGGATGGTCGCGACGTGCTGGAGCAGGGAGCGCCCGGGCAGCTTCTGGCGGGCGAGGGACTTCTTGGCAGCTCTGTTCTTGCCGCGCTGGCGCCTGACGGAGCGGGTTCCACCCAAGGGCCACGCGCCTTGGATCCATGGCGTCTTCTTGAGGAGGAGGCGGCCGGGGCGCCACCGGAGCCTCATCGCCTGCGCGGGGCGGGGTGCGGTGCAGCGGAACGGACGGCGCAGGAGAGCCCCCTGCGGCGCGAACGAGCTCGGCGATGCGGTCGAGCCATTCTTCGTAGACATCGTCGACAGGACGGTAGCGTAGGAGCTCATTTGCCGCGATGAGTGCAGCCCGAGCCTCCATGGGCGCGCGAAGCGCACGGGACGAAGATCCAGCCGGGGCGAGCAAGGGAGTTGCGGTGCGGCCGTCTTGCCTCATGGACGGATGCTGGGACGATGCTTGCCGCCCGTCCCCCGCCGGGCCGGTGGCGGCGTTGACGGCAGGTGACGGGGAACGGCGTGGATGCCCGCCGACAGGGGCCGTCTGGGAGACGCGGGAAGCGAGTGCGGCTGTAACACCCCGGATGTAACTTTCCCAATTTGTACTCCATCTCTTGCCGTTTCTGGCTTTAAGTTATTTTATTTTCTCAAGTTCGGGTCTTTGTCTCCGTATGTTGTTGTCGTTGTCATGCATCTCATATCATGTCATCATGTGCATTGCATTTGCATACGTGTTCGTCTCATGCATTCGAGCATTTTCCCCGTTGTCCATTTTGCATTCCGGCGCTTCGTTCTCCTCCGGTGGTCATTTCTGGCTTTCTTTCGTGTGTGGGGATTAAACATTTCTGGATTGGACCGAGACTTGCCAAGCGGCCTTGGTTTACTACCGGTAGACCGCCTATCAAGTTTCGTATCATTTGGACTTCGTTTGATACTCCAACGGTTAACCGAGGGACCGAGAAGGCCTCGTGTGTGTTGCAGCCCAACACCCCTCCAATTTGGCCCAAAACCCACCTAAACCCTCTCCATCATCTAGAGCGTTCGATCACAATCGCGTGGCCGAAAACCGCACCTCATTTGGACTCTCCTAGCTCCCTCTATGCCTATATAAAGGCCTCTCCCCGAAAATCCCGGGTCCTCCCCTTCCTCTAACCCTAAAAATCTCCTCATGCCGCGCCGGACGTGTCCGTTCCGGCCGGACAATGTATGCCGCCGCCCCGCACCCAACCACGCCTTGACACGTGTCCCCCGCCGGCCATCTCCGCACGCGGCCCTCCCGGCCCGCGCAGGGCCCCCGCGAGCCTGAAGCTCCGCGCCGCCCGGGGCACCCGAGCCGCCGCCGCCCTCTTCCTCCACGGCGGCCAGTCGCCGGGCCGCCTCCGCCTCGACGCCGCCGCACCTCCGCCTCCCGCCAGTTCAACGGCTGCCGCCGCCAAGACGCCGCCCCATCTCGCCGGCCGCCGCCCCTCGCCGCGGAGCGCCGCCCCGCGCCCGCACCGGTCTCCGGCGAGCCTCCCCGCGGCCCCGAGCTCCTCCTCCGGCGAGCACGTCGGCCGGATCCACCGTCTTCGGCGAGCTACAGTGTTCCCCGGCGATCCTCGAAGAATGCGCCCGGCCAGATCCAGATCTGGGATATTTTTGTCTCGGTTGACTTTTTCTCCCGAAACCCTAGCTCATGTTGCTATGTTCATCATGCTATATCTCCGCATCCGTAGCTCCGTTTTGGGCATATAGCATATCAATATGTTCGTCTCGGAGAGTACATCATTTCATTCCATTGCATCATTTTCATTTGAGTTCATCTTGATGCCCGAAATGCTGTTAGAAAAGGGCTACTTGAGATAATTGTCAGATCTGCTACTCCATTTAGCTTTTTGTCATTTTTGCCATGATTATTGTGTGCATGTTATGCCCATGAGCTCTACATATGTTTTGTTAAGGGTTTTGTCATCTTTCCATAGGTGCAACCGATGTATTTTTGTGATGTGTGTGGTGACTAGTACGAGCTTGCAAAGTGGTGCACTTGTTAATTCTGATTTCAGGGACTTTGCATTTCCACTAAGCCCTTGAGCTGTTTATCTCATGTTGTCATATGTTCATGTTGTTTCCTAGTGATCCGTGCCTCTTTTGAGGATGATCAGTAAGGATGTTTTATTAATCTTGTAGTGCTCTATCCATACATGTATTTGTTTGCAATTATGGAGCACCCTAGCTTGAGTCAATCGAGCTCTACTTTTGCTACTTTGTGAATCTGGGCAGATTGTCAACTTGTTTGCAATTTTGCCGATGATGTTGTAGTTGATCCGTGCATGCTATGCTATTGATCTTGCCATGTCTAGATTGCATTTTGTGTGTTCTTGATAGATGTATGCTTAGCTTTTCATCACTTGCTCCGTAGTGAGTGCATCGAGCTCGTAAACATGCCTACTTGAGATATGTTTCAGCATGTGCCAGTTTTTCACTAAGTCTGAAAACTGATTATGTTTCTGCTATGTTCACATGCTTGTTAGTATATTTTCTGATCCCTTTTGGCTCAAGGTCACTAAGGGACTTTTTTTAAACTTTTTGAGTAGCTCCATGCCATGTTTTACTTTGCCATGTTCAGGTCCTGTAGCATATAGTTTTGTTGCTCCGAAGAGTGCTACCTGATATGAAATTTCAGACAAGTGTTAATTTCACTAAGTCTGAAATCTGTTTACCATATGCATTTTTGCCATGATTGTTTGAACCTGTTAATGGATGAATTGGCTGTAGATCATTATATTGCTATGTTATCTTAATGCATCTATATACTTGCTAAAGGGTGGAAGGCTCGGCCTCTCGCCTAGTGTTTTGTTCCACTCTTGCCGCCCTAGTTTCCGTCATATCGGTGTTATGTTCCCGGATTTTGCGTTCCTTACGCGGTTGGGTTATAATGGGAACCCCTTGATAGTTCGCATTGATTAAAGCTTTTCCAGCAATGCCCAACCTTGGTTTTACCATTTGCCACCTAGCCTCTTTTTCCCTTGGGTTTCCGGAGCCCGAGGGTCATCTTATTTTAAACCGCCCGGGCCAGTGCTCCTCTGAATGTTGGTCCACCTGTCAGCTACTGGTGGCCACCAGGGGCAACTCTGGGCTGGCCTACCCGTACCTAGGACAATCTGAGTCTGCCCTGAGAAAGAGATATGTGCAGCTCCTATCGGGATTTGTCGGCACATTCGGGCGGTGTTGCTGGTCTTGTTTTAACCTGTCGAAGTGTCTTGAAGAACCGAGGTACCGAGTCTAATCGGAACGTCTCGGGAGGAGGTCTATTCCTTCGTTGACCGTGAGAGCTTGTCATGGGCTAAGTTGGGACTCCCCTGCAGGGATTTGAACTTTCGAAAGCCGTGCCCGCGGTTATGGGCAGATGGGAATTTGTTAATGTCCGGTTGTAGATAACTTGAACTTTAACTTAATTAAAATGAATCAACTGAGTGTGTTACCGTGATGGTCTCTTCTCGGCGGAGTCCGGGAAGTGGACACGGTGTTGGAGTAATGCTTGCGCAGGTTGTTCTCTAGTTTCTCGCTCGCGCTTTGCCTCCTCTTCTCGCTCTCTATTGCGAACAGGATAGCCACCATATTTGCTCGTCGCTTGCTGCAGCTCCACATATTTTACCTTGCCTTACCTATAAGCTTAAATAGTCTTGATCGCGAGGGTGCGAGATTGCTGAGTCCCTGTGGCTCACAGATTACTATTACACCAGATGCAGGGCCTGATGATTCCGCTCCAGGTGACGCGCTCGAGCTCAAGTGGGAGTTCGACGAAGACTCTCAACGATACTATGTTTCTTTTCCCGATGATCAATAGTGGTGCCCATTTGGGGGTGATCGGGACCGTGTCGCATGTTGGGTTATCTTTTATTTTGGCGCCGTAGTCGGGCCATGAGCGTTTGGACGATGTAATGTTATTTATGTACTTGATTGACGTGGCGAGTGTAAGCCAACTATGTTATCTCCCCTTTTATTATCATATTACATGGGATGTTCTGAAGATTGCCTAACTTGCGACATATGCCTTTAATGCGATTATGCATCTAAGTCGTGCCTCGACACGTGGGAGATATAGTCGCATCGAGGGTGTTACAGCGGCCCGGTGCTCGGCGCGGGCCCGACGAGCGTCAGACATGGGCGTGATGGTCGGAGGAGAACGGGGTGGTGGAAGATGAATTCCGGTGCACCCCTACCTGGCGCGCCAAATGTCAGATTTCAGGTTCCGGCAGACCCTTGAGGTTCGAACACCGGGGTGCGCGCGGAGATTTTGCCTCCTACCTACCTGCACCCCTCCGCCATGCTAGGATCTAAAACTAAGGAAAGAACAACACAAGAGACACAGGGTTTATACTGGTTCGGGCCACCGTTGTGGTTTAATACCCTACTCCAGTGTGTGGTGTGGTGGATTGCCTCTTGGGCTGATGATGATGAACAATACAAGGAAGAACAGCCTCGCGAGGGTCTGTTCTTGGCTGGGGCGATGAACTGCTCGAAGGAGTTCAGTCACCTTTCTCTTTCTCTCTCTCTTTCTCTGCTTCCTCCAACCGACCGAAACCCCCTCCCTATGTGGGTGGCTGGTCCTATTTATAGAGGCCCTGGTCCTCTTCCCAAATATCGAGCGGGAAGGGAGCCAACAATGGCGGGCTAATTTGAAGGGGGACAGCAAGTATCAGCTATCCTGACAAAAGTAGTCTTCGCCTGCGCAAAGCTCTGGTGATGACGCCGTCTTGGGCTCCACGGTGACCTCCGTCTCGTAGTCCTCCTGGTCTTGGTCTCATTGCACCAAAATGGCTACCTTTGCCTGATGCCTCGGTACTCCGTGGCTGCGCTTGCCCCCTTTGCACCAAAGAGGAAAGGAGGACGCTCCGCGGGCTGGCACCCGCCTGGCGCCCTGAGTCGTCATGGCTTGCGTCACGGGCACCTCATGAGGTACCCCGCCTTGATCTCTCCGCCTCCTCGTGAGCCAGCCTGACGAGGCCGTGCCTGAGGAAACTCCGCGTCGTCCGCCTCGTGAGACTTGGCCCCTCGCGAGGGTCTTGGGTTTGTGTTGGTGAAGACGGGCCGTGCTGGGCCCCCCTTTGAGCCATGCCGCAGGCCACAGGCAGGCAAGTCTGGGGACCCTCGCTCCTAGAACGCCGACAATTAAGGAATGCCATTTTGACGTCCATTTGCCATATTTCATAATCATAGAATGCGGCAATTGCTAACATGATTCGGACGGACTTCTGCTTCGCTACAGGTGAGAAAGTCTCATCGTAGTCAACCCCTTGAACTTGTCGATAACCCTTAGCGACAAGCCGAGCTTTATAGATGGTCACATTACCATCTGCGTCTGTCTTCTTCTTAAAGATCCATTTATTTTCTATGGCTCGCCGATCATCGGGCAAGTCAGTCAAAGTCCATACTTCGTTTTCATACATGGATCCTATCTCGGATTTCATGGCTTCCAGCCATTTGTCAGAATCTGGGCCCGCCATCGCTTCTTCATAGTTTGAAGGTTCACCGTTGTCTAACAACATGATTTCCAAGACAGGGTTGCCGTACCACTCTGGTGCGGAACGTGTCCTTGTGGACCTACGAAGTTCAGTAGCAACTTGATCTGACGTTTCATGACCATCATCATTAACTTCCTCTCTAGTCGGCGCAGGCACCTCAGGAACATTTTCCTGTGTTGCGCCACTTTCCGGTTCAAGAGGTAATACTTCATCAAGTTCTACTTTCCTCCCACTTACTTCTTTCGAGAGAAACTCTTTCTCTAGAAAGTATCCATTCTTGGCAACAAAGATCTTGCCTTCGGATCTGAGGTAGAAGGTATACCCAATAGTTTCTTTAGGGTATCCTATGAAGACACATTTTTCCGACTTGGGCTCGAGCTTTTCAGGTTGAAGTTTCTTGACATAAGCATCGCATCCCCAAACTTTTAGAAACGACAGCTTAGGTTTCTTCCCAAACCATAATTCATATGGTGTCGTCTCAACGGATTTCGACGGAGCCCTATTTAAAGTGAATGCGGCAGTCTCTAAAGCATAGCCCCAAAATGACAGCGGTAAATCGGTAAGAGACATCATAGATCGCACCATATCCAATAGAGTGCGATTACGACGTTCGGACACACCATTACGCTGAGGTGTTCCAGGCGGCGTGAGTTGTGAAACTATTCCACATTTTCTTAAGTGTGTGCCAAATTCGTGACTCAAGTATTCGCCCCCATGATCTGATCGCAAGAACTTGATTTTCCTGTCACGTTGATTCTCAACCTCACTCTGAAATTCCTTGAACTTTTCAAAGGTCTCAGACTTGTGTTTCATTAAGTAGACATACCCGTATCTACTCAAGTCATCAGTGAGGGTGAGAACATAACGATAACCACCGCGAGCCTCAACACTCATTGGACCGCACACATCTGTATGTATGATTTCCAATAAGTTGGTTGCTCGCTCCATTGTTCCTGAGAACGGAGTTTTGGTCATCTTACCCATGAGGCATGGTTCGCACGTGTCAAATGATTTGTAATCAAGATACTCTAAAAGTCCATCTGCATGGAGCTTCTTCATGCGTTTGACACCTATGTGACCAAGGCGGCAGTGCCACAAGTATGTGGGACTATCATTATCAACCTTACATCTTTTGGTATTCACACTATGAATATGTGTAGCATTACGCTCGAGATTCATAAAGAATAAACCATTCACCATCGGAGCATGACCATAAAACATATCTCTCATATAAATAGAACAACCATTATTCTCGGATTTAAATGAGTACCCATCTTGTATTAAACGAGATCCTGATACAATGATCATACTCAAAGATGGCACTAAATAACAATTATTGAGGTTTAAAACTAATCCCGTAGGTAAATGTAGAGGTAGCGTGCCGACGGCGATCACATCGACCTTGGAACCATTCCCGACGCGCATCGTCACCTCGTCCTTCGCCAGTCTCCGCTTATTCCACAGCTCCTGCTTTGAGTTACAAATGTGAGCAACCGCACCGGTATCAAATACCCAGGAGCTACTACGAGTACTGGTAAGGTACACATCAATTACATGTATATCACATATACCTTTCGTGATGCCGGCCTTCTTGTCCGCTAAGTATTTGGGGCAGTTCCGCTTCCAGTGACCACTTCCCTTGCAATAAAAGCACTCAGTCTCGGGCTTGGGTCCATTCTTTGGCTTCTTCCTGGCAGCTTGCTTACCGGGCGTGGCAACTCCCTTGTCGTCCTTCTTGAAGTTCTTCTTACCCTTGCCTTTCTTGAACTTAGTGGTTTTATTCACCATCAACACTTGATGTTCCTTTTTGATTTCTACCTCCACTGATTTCAGCATTGAATATATCTCAGGAATGGTCTTTTCCATCCCCTGCATATTGAAGTTCATCACAAAGCTCTTGTAGCTCGGTGGAAGCGACTGAAGGATTCTGTCAATGATCGCGTCATCCGGGAGATTAACTCCCAGCTGAGTCAAGCGGTTATGTAACCCAGACATTGTGAGTATGTGCTCACTGACAGAACTATTTTCCTCCATTTTACAGCTGAAGAACTTGTTGGAGACTTCATATCTCTCGACCCGGGCATGAGCTTGAAAAACCATTTTCAGCTCTTCGAACATCTCATATGCTCCGTGTTTCTCAAAACGCTTTTGGAGCCCCGGTTCTAAGTTGTAAAGCATGCCGCACTGAACGAGGGAGTAATCATCAGCACGCTGCTGCCAAGCGTTCATAACATCTTGGTTCTCTGGGATGGGTGCGTCACCTAGCGGTGCTTCTAGGACATAATCTTTCTTGGCAGCTATGAGGATGATCCTCAGGTTCCGGACCCAGTCCGTATAGTTGCTGCCATCATCTTTCAGCTTGGTTTTCTCTAGGAACGCGTTGAAGTTGAGGACAACGTGGGCCATTTGATCTACAAGACATATTGTAAAGATTTTAGACTAAGTTCATGATAATTGAGTTCATCTAATCAAATTATTCAATGAACTCCCACTCAGATAGACATCCCTCCAGTCATCTAAGTATAACATGATCCGAGTTAACTAGGCCGTGTCCGATCATCACGTGAGACGGACTAGTCAACATCGGTGAACATCTTCATGTTGATCGTATCTTCTATACGACTCATGCTCGACCTTTCGGTCTTCTGTGTTCCGAGGCCATGTCTGTACATGCTAGGCTCGTCAAGTCAACCTAAGTGTATTGCATGTGTAAATCTGTCTTACACCCGTTGTATGTGAACGTTGGAATCTATCACACCCGATCATCACGTGGTGCTTCGAAACAATGAACTGTCGCAATGGCGCACAGTTAGGGGGAACACTTTCTTGAAATTATTATGAGGGATCATCTTATTTACTACCGTCGTTCTAAGTAAACAACGTGCAAAAACATGATAAACATCACATGCAATCAAATAATAGTGACATGATATGGCCAATATCATATAGCTCCTTTGATCTCCATCTTGGGGCTCCATGATCATCGTTGTCACCGGCATGACACCATGATCTCCATCATCATGATCTCCATCATCGTGTCTTCTTGAAGTTGTCTCGTCATCTATTACTTCTACTACTATGGCTAACGCTTTAGCAATAAAGTAAAGTAATTACATGACGTTTATGTTGACATGCAGGTCATAAATAAATAAAGACAACTCCTATGGCTCCTGCCGGTTGTCATACTCATCGACATGCAAGTCGTGATTCCTATTACAAGAACATGATCAATCTCATACATCACATATATCATTCATCATTCATCACAACCTTTGGCCATATCACATCACAAAACACTTGCTGCAAAAACAAGTTAGACGTCCTCTAATTATTGTTGCAAGTTTTTACGTGGCTGCTATAGGTTTCTAGCAAGAACGTTTCTCACCTATGCCAAAACCACAACGTGAATTGCCAATTTCTATTTACCCTTCATAAGGACCCTGTTCATCGAATCCGATCCGACTAAAGTGGGAGAGACAGAGACCCGCCAGCCACCTTATGCAACTAGTGCATGTCAGTCGGTGGAACCGGTCTCACGTAAGCGTACGTGTAAGGTTGGTCCGGGCCGCTTCTCCCACGATGCCGCCGAATCAAGATAAGACTAGTAACGGCAAGCAAATTGACAATATCGACGCCCACAATTACTTTGTGTTCTACTCGTGCATAGTAACTACGCATAGACCTAGCTCATGATGCCACTGTTGGGGAATGTAGCAGAATTTAAAATTTTCTACGCATCACCAAGATCAATCTATGGAGTCATCTAGCAATGAGGGAGAGAGGAGTGCATCTACATACCTTTGTAGATCACGAGCGGAAGCATTCAAGAGAACGGGGATGATGGAGTCGTACTCGCCGTGATCCAAATCACCGATGACCAAGTGCCGAACGGATGGCACCTCCGCGTTCAACACACGTACGGAGCGGATGACGTCTCCTCCTTCTTGATCCAGCAAGGGGGGAGGAGAGGTTGATGAAGATCCAGCAGCACGACGGCGTGGTGGTGGATGCAGCAGTGATCGCAGCAGGGCTTCGCCGAGCTTCTGCGACAGGGAGAGGTGTAGCAGGGGAGAGGGAGGCGCCAAGACTTGAGGTGCGGCTGCCCTCCCTCCCCCCCTCCTTTATATAGGCCCCCTGGGGGGCGCCGGCCCTGGAGATGGGATCTCCCAAGGGGCGGCGGCCAAGGGGGGTGGAGTGCTCCCCAAGGCAAGTGGAGGCGCCCCCACCCTAGGGTTTCCAACCCTAGGCGCAGGGGGCCCAAGGGGGGCGCACCAGCCCACTATGGGCTGGTTCCCCTCCCCACTTCAGCCCATGGGGCCCTCCGGGATGGGTGGCCCCACCCGGTGGACCCCCGGGACCCATCCGGTGGTCTCGGTACAATACCAGTGATCCCGAATCTTTCCCGATGGCCGAAACTACACTTCCTATATATAATTCTTCACCTCCGGACCATTACGGAACTCCTCGTGACGTCCAGGATCTCATCCGGGACTCCGAACAACTTTCGGATTACTGCATACTCATATCTCTACAACCCTAGCGTCACCGAACCTTAAGTGTGTAGACCCTATGGGTTCGGGAGACAAGCAGACATGACCGAGATGACTCTCCGGTCAATAACCAACAGCAGGATCTGGATATCCATGTTGGCTCCCACATGCTCCTCGATGATCTCATCGGATGAACCACGATGTCGAGGACTTAATCAATCCCGTATTCAATTCCCTTTGTCAATCGGTACGTTACTTGCCCGAGACTCGATCGTCGGTATCCCAATACCTTGTTCAGTCTCGTTACCGGCAAGTCACTTTACTCGTACCGTAATGCATGATCCCGTGATCAACCACTTGATCACATTGAGCTCATTATGATGATGCATTACCGAGTGGGCCCAGAGATACCTCTCCATCATACGGAGTGACAAATCCCAGTCTCGATTCGTGCCAACCCAACAGACACTTTCGGAGACACTTGTAATGTACCTTTATAGTCACCTAGTTACGTTGTGACGTTTGGCACACCCAAGGCACTCCTACAGTATCCGGGAGTTGCACAATCTCATGGTCTAAGGAAATGATACTTGACATTCAGAAAAGCTACAGCAAACGAACTACACGATCTTTGTGCTATGCTTAGGTTTGGGTCTTGTCCATCACATCATTCTCCTAATGGTGTGATCCCGTTATCAATGACATCCCCATGTCCATAGCCAGGAAAACATGACTATCTATTGATCAACGAGCTAGTCAACTAGAGGCTCACTAGGGACACACTGTGGTCTATGTATTCACACATGTGTTACGATTTCTGGATAATACAATTATAGCATGAATAATAGACAATTATCATGAACAAGGAAATGTAATAATCATTTTATTATTGCCTCTAGGGCATATTTGCAACAGGCCTCGATGGCGAGGTGCTCCTCCAAGATCTGGGGGTTGGAACGAATGGCAGCCATCGCGACCTCAACGGTGCATGCGGCTGCGATTTGCTTCTCCGCTGCCAAATGCTCCTTGAGATACTGGCTATACAGCGTGCACCATGGCTTAGGGCGGCGCTTATTTGGTGGATGGGTCGGTGATTTGGGTGGAAGGTGTCGCGCTCGCCCCGGCGGTCGGGGCATGTGGGATGTCGAAGGAGGAGGAGGATGGGGGTCGCGTGTGGATTACCTGCCTGGATAGGCGAGGCCGAGCAGCATGAAGGAGGATCGCCGTGATGAGGCGGCACTACAAGAAACGAGTGAAGGTTTGAACTTGGAAAGGAAGGCGGAAACATGGGAAATGTCGCTTTTGTTAAGGGGAAGGGGTGGGGAGGTAGATATTTCCCCGGAAGCCGAAAATTTGGAATCGCTTTACGAAAACACTGGCGCGCAAAGTGTCATCAGATACGGTCCCTTATTCAGAGCGGGTTGTGGATTGTAGCCGTCGCACCTTGTTGCGTAAGCCGTATGCGTACTATCATGGAATTCATGAAACTTGAGATACTTTGTTTTTAAATTCTAGTAAATCCAAAAACGTTGAGATGCTTTGTTTTTAAATTCTAGTAAATCCAAAACTCGTTTGAAATTCATGAAACTTGGCATGCTATCATGGAATGGCACCCGACATGCTATGGTATTTTTCGTGTCCGTTTTGAGAGAAGGCGCACTCGAATAATAGCCTACAAAGGCATTTTGAAAAAATAGCTGCCACTTTAATATCTCAAACGTTTGTATAATTAAGACCGTGTGTGTTATGTTAACCAGTCACGTGATGCCATGTGTATTTGTTTTAATGGCTATAGGTTTTAATGGCTATAGGTTTTAATGGCTCTTGATCGCAAGTGTTTTAGATAGAACACCCGTATGCAAAGTGAGAGCAGGATTTGTGCATCTCTTGAATGCAAACGATTCTTTTGGAGGACCTGTGTGCAACCACTTACAAACAATTTGGTAAGATTTGCATCTGTCATATTGGGTATGTTGCCATTTGTCAAACTGGAAAGATTGAGATTTGTTGATCAAGTAACGTTGCCATTTGTCAACCTTGTAACACTTTGATTTGTCAAAATATGAAGCTAAAAATCACTAGCAGTATCTAATTTTGCAACTAAAATTTAGTAATTAAGCATAGATGGAGGCGAGGAGGCATGTTCAGCCGGGCGTGCAGCGGGCAGCGCAGTACTATTTGATTTGACAGCGGACGGCGCATTTCCCGATACGGCTTTAATGCAGACGAGGGAGAGGGTAGCGGTTCCCGAAATGTTGAACGGCCAATGATGCATCCTCCTTCAATTAGCATCGTGTGAATGCATGAGGTAAGTAATGGGAGGAGGACCGGGAAAAGAGGGAGCACAATGTGAATGCAACGCAGTTTGCACTCATATAAAGGCGCCCCTCCATTCCAATGCATCTACCACATCGTACGCACCTAAGCATTTTCCTAAGCACCTACAGTAATAAGCGCAAAAGTGCTCACTCCAGACCCATGGCGGCGATGCACGGGAGCAGCCAGCGGCTGTGCCAGATGGTCCACGACGCCGGCCTGCAGCATGGCACTGAGGATGGTCTCCAGACGGTGTTGGCGACCGGCTGGTAGATGGCCGCCGTCGATGCCAGCTACGACTCTTAGTACGACCAGATGATTGTTGCCACCACCAACAAGTTCACCGTCATCAAGAAGCTCACGGACGACATCGCTGTACTCCTCCATCCCGAGCGCCCGGGCTCCTCATTGCCTGCCACCCTAATCGGCCTTCGTGGTCAGAACCTCTTTCAAGCAATCACTACTGCAGGATGGTCCAAACGTGACACTACGATCAGAGACCCTTTGACGAAACTATGTGCAATGCCATAATCGCAAACGGTGGTGTGAAAGAACCGTCAAAAAAGGTGCAAAACGTTTGCGATGGCGGAGCTATCAAACACGGTTCAGATTTTAGGTTCGTGTGTGATGCAGGGCATACGGTTCAGCTCAATGAACTGTTTGCGATGAGGCGGAACAAAAGAAACGGGCAGCCTAATGAAGGCGTGTGCGATATAGAGCATACGGTTCACTCGGATGAATTGTTTGTGATTAGGCAACACAAAATAAACGGTCAGCCAGATCAAGGTGTGTGTGATACGTGGCAAACATGTCCATAATCAGAAATGTGTGCGAAGACCAATAATAACACAGATGATTGCTGCTAATAAGTCGTGTGAATTGCTCTGTCTACAGTAGAATAACATGTATATATAACTGAAATAAACATCCAATTACATAAGTGACTATACAGATCATTCGCACACACCTCAATAAACAATTGCATGCATTCTAAAGTAGGAGAAACAATCGTCTAGTCATCTACTTCTAGTGACGCTCCCGCCACTGCTATGTGGTTTGATCCCTCGTCTGGGTCAGGAAGAAGACAGTTCCTCATGTCAACGATCCGCCTGTACATCTCGTAGCTTGTGTACGCATCCAAGGCCGCGTACTTGACATGTTGTTAATCCAATCTCTCATGCCACACAATGTTCCAAGCGTTCTTGTCCTTATTGCTCTCTTCCTTCATCTTCGCGTAGTAGGGGTGTCGATGATGGCCGAGGCGAGGTCAACCAGGGAGTTCAGTTTGTTTTTGTCGCTGCCGCAGACATTGTAGTGGTGTTCGGGCATTTCAAGTCCGAAACCTTGAGCGCTTTTAGATTGTTGGTGGTGTCGACCGTAGCGAAACTATAGTCGGAGCCGTTGATAAACCTGGAGAAACGCTCGCAAGGCCTTGTCGCAAGGTGGTAGTGGTAGACGCGGACGTCATGTCGCACGCACAACTGGGCGATGGCAACCTTCTGATCGTGCCCGGCACGACCGATGGTGTACTCGAGGTCGAAGCCGACCACTCGGAACTTGTTCTCGGCAAGGAACTGCTCCATAGTTTTGATGGATCTCTCCATCGACACCGGATCATTCGTGTACAGCACCGAGATGGCCTTCCCCCTCACGTGGGTGCCCACTATGTGATGCGTGGTGAACTGCCCGCCGTTGTCGTCGTCGGCCGCTGGGAGCGCCATTGGAGCCATGAGGAGCACCATTGGAACCGCTGGATGTCCTCTCTGTATGTGTTCTCGTGGGTGTGCTTATTGTGTCGTGTGAGATGAGAGATGAAGGTAAATGGCCGTAGGAATAAAAGGGGGTCGGGCGGCATGGATTCTCGGCGTGTCCACATGTCAGGTTTTGCAGTGGGTAACTACATTGTCGCGCCGTGCCTGGCGCAACCGCTTGCACATGAACGTGCGTGATCGTGCACCGGCCCTAAACACTGGCAGCGCGCGTGCAGGGACGAGGGCAGAGCACCCGGAGGGACGCGAGAGTAGAGTGTGTGCGGTGGGGCGCGAGCAGAGCGCGTCGCGGCCACCTGAACCGCAAGCAACCACACGCATAGAGCAGCTGAACAGGCAGGAAATGGTCGCCTACAAGCCAGCCGATAGTTGCGTCGCTACGTAGAGAGCGGTCGTGTGCTACCACCTCCGTCTAGTCTATAGTCTCCTTTCAATTCTATGCCATACTTTGCCGTCAAATTTAACAAACAAAATGTTAATGCATGTTTTAAAAATTATATAATTGGAAACTATGTTCAAATACAAATCCAACTATATAATCTTTGGCGACATGTATTCGTATTTTATTAGTTAAATCATACTTATAAACCAGGACGGTGGTATAGTAGGTAATTAAAATGCAAACGTTTTTTTATTAACCATATGTGTACGTGGCCTTTCGTCCTCCTCTCGCACGTCTTTGTTGGGGAACGTAGTAATAATTCAAAAACAATCCTACGTGTCACCAAGATCACTCTAGGATATGCTAGCAATGATGAGAGGGAGTGCATCTTCATACCCTTGAACATCGCTAAGCGAAAGTGTTACAAGAACGCGGATTATGGAGTCGTACTCGCGGCGATTCAAATCACGGAAGATCAGATCCAAGCGTCGAACTGACGGCTCCTCCGCATTCAACACGCATACAGCCCGGGGACATCTCCTCCTTCTTGATCTAGCCAAGGGAGAGGAGAAGTTGAGGGAGAACTCCGGCAGCATGACGGCGTGGTGGCGGTGGAGCTCGTGGTTCTCCGACAGAGCTTCACTAAGCACTACAGAGGAGGAGGAGATGTTGGAGGAGGGAGGGGCTGCGCTCTGCCTCCCTCACTATATATAGGGAAAAGGGGTGGAGGAGGCGCCCTAGGGTTCCCTAGGGGAGGGGCGGCGGCCACAAGGGAAACCCTAGATGGGTTTGGGCGCCCCCACCCCTAGGAAACTTGCCCCCCAAGCCGAGAGGGGCGGCCGCCCTAGGGGAGGCGCCCCCACCTCTCTAGGTTACGTGAGAGGGGTGGGAAGGGCGCACAACCCCTTAGTAGGCTGGTGTGCCCCCTCCCCTTGGCCCACAAGGCCCCCCAACGCTTGTCGGGGCCTCCGAAACACCTTTCGGTCACGCTGGTCGTCACCCGGTACTCCCAAAACAATCCGGACTCCAATACCCTTCGTCAAATATATCGATCTTCACCTCCGGACCATTCCGGAGTTCCTCGTCATGTCCGGGATCTTATCCGGGACTCCGAACAACCTTAGGTAACTACAAACTATTCCCATTGCAACTCTAGCGTCACCGAACCTTAAGTGTGTAGACCCTACGGGTTCGGGAACCATGCAGACATGACCGAGACACCTCTTCAGCCAATAACCAATAGCGGGATCTGGATACCCATGTTGGCTCCCACATGTTCCATGATGATCTCATCGGATGAACCACGATGTCGGGGATTCAATCACCCCCGTATACAATTCCCTTTGTCCATCGGTATGTTACTTGCCCGAGATTCGATCGTCGGTATCCCCATACCACGTCCAATCTCATTATCGGCAAGTCTCTTTACTCGTTCCATAACGCATGATCCCGTGGCTAACTCCTTAGTCACATTGAGCTCATTATGATGATGCATTATCGAGTGGGCCCAGAGATACCTCTCCGTCATAAGGAGTGACAAATCCCAGTCTCGATTCGTGCCAACCCAACAAACACTTTCGGAGATTCTTGTAGTACACCTTTATAGCCACCCAGTTACTTGTGACGTTTGATACACCCAAAGCACTCCTACGGTATCCGGGAGTTGCTCAATCTCATGGTCTACGGAAACGATACTTACATTAGAAAAGCTCTAGCAAACGAACTACACGATCTTGTGCTATGCTTAGGATTGGGTCTTCTCCATCACATCATTCTCCTAATGATGTGATCTAGTTATCAACGACATCCAATGTCCATGGTTAGGAAACCACAACCATCTATTGATCAACGAGCTAGTCAACTAGAGGCTCACTAGGGACATGTTGTGATCTATGTATTCACACATGTATTAAGGTTTTCGGTTAATACAATTATAGCATGAATAATAGAAAATTATCATGAACAAGGAAATATAATAATAACCATTTTATTATTGCCTCTAGGGCATATTTCCAATAGTCTTGGCACCCCGCTACCGCAGACGTCTTACAATGCAAGCTTGCGCAGCGCGCAGGGGCGTTCTTTTGGCCTAACGGTGGCGCCAATGAATCGTCGGTGAGCCCGTTCCCGTGCAACCTGTAGGTTCCCGGGCAAGTTTCCCGCCCGACTCGGTGAAATCCCCCAAAATCCCAATGCTTACCAGCCTGCTATAAAAACCCACACGGTTGGCGAGTCCTGTGTCGCATTTTCCCCTCCCTCCCTGTAGCTTATCTCGTCTGCTTCTCCCACAATCGCCAATGGCACCGGTCTTTGGTCGTCGCTCAGCCACTCTACCGTCATCAAAGGACAGCTCCAGCTGGGAGGCTACACCGCGGTGGCGGTGCAGTCCCCGATGTAGTGTAGTGCGCGTGGCATCCCTGTCAGGTGTGCACGGAACACCCACCACACGCTCCGCCGCCGGTGCCCGTCGGCAGCTGTTGCCGGCCGCCATTGCCGCCACACCACCATCGAAAGCCAGGGCCATCACACGCTCCGCCGCCGTGGCCCAAAGGTGGGAGGTGGCCGTCGTGGCCGCCACCCCACTGCCAGCCACTGTGGCCCTCACCCGCTCCGCCATCGTGGCCCGAAGGCGGGAGGTGGTGTTCGTGGCCGCCACCCCGTCATCGGCGGCCTTGGCCGCCAGGCCACCGTCGACCACCGGGGTCATCACCTTCTCCGCCACTGCTACCCGAAGGCGGGAGGCGGAGGTGGATGCCCGCACGTGCGTCAACGGCCTTGTGCGCTACACCGAGTTCCTGCGGGAGGAGGAGGAGCGCCTCGTCGAGCATGCAAAGAGACTTACCGCCGCTGTGGTCGCGACACACGTCGCCTCAGAGGCAAGGAATCAGGAGATCTATGAGGAGAACCACCGCTTCAAGAGGGGCCGTCTGGAGCAGCAAAGGGCGTTCGAGGTGAGCGTCGCTGAAGTTGCAACAGCGGCAGGCACCGTATTGCGGTTGCCCAGCTCGTCAGTAGGCTCCTCCTCCTCTGCCTCTTACTGAGCGTGCTCGGCAGAGGAGAGACAACCGTAAGTAGTACAAAGCCCCTCCGCGGTAGTAGTAGTATTTAGGGGCTATTTTGTTTAGTTCATCTGACTATAGATGTGGTGGAACTGTACAACGTACTTAAAATTAGCTAGTATATATAGTTGAACTAGCTATTTCTGTACGTGGTTGGCAACAATTGGGGAGAAGTTTGGTCGGTTCAGCTGTCGAGTTGAACTGTTTGTATAAATTAAGAATGACTGCTTAATCTATGGATGAAATCTATGCTTAATTACTGAATTTTAGTTGCAAAAATTAGATACTGCTAGTGATTTTTAGCTTCATATTTTGACAAATTGCAGTGTTACAAGGATTGACAAATCTTACCAAAGTGTTTGTATGTGGTTGCACATGGGTCATCCAAAACAACCGTTTGCGTTGAAGGGATGCACAAATCCTGCGCTACTCTCACTTTGCATACGGGTGTTCTATCTAAAACGTTTGCGATCAAGAGCTGCAGAAATCCTGCTTGACACATTTTCATTTGGCTTCCTGGGGAAGCTGTCGGTTTGCATACGGGTGTTCTAACTAAAACGTTTGCGATGAGTGTTATATATATAAAGCGAATTAAACTGTGGCTTGGGCGCAATTAAAGGAGAGGATGCGAGCAAGGCGGGCGGCCATGGAAGTCAAAGGGCTCGCTTCCCAGTGAGCCTACACAGCGTACAACTCGCATGCTTCCCGGTGAGCCTGCACATTCGAGGACAGCTTGCACACCTCTCGGTCAGCCTATGCACCAGACGGCGCTCACACGCCTCCTGTTCGGTCAAGGTCAAGCAGCTGTCCGCACGGCACCTCCTACAGCCATTAAAACCAAGACACATGGCGTCACGTGAATGGCTAACAAAACGCACACAGTTTGAATTATACAAATGTTTGAGATATTAATGTGGCAGCTATTTTTCAAAATGCCTTTGTTGGCTGTCATTATTCGAGTGTGCCTTCTCTCAAAATGGAAACGAAAAATACCACAGCATGTCGGGTGCCATTCCATGATAGCATGCCAAGTTTCATGAATTTCAGACGAGTTTTGGATTTACTAGAATTTAAAAACCAAGCATCTCAATGTTTTGCCGGCAATCAACAGTGCCCTGGTGTTTGAAATTCATTCCCATTTCTTGCATGGGACCTAAGCATGCACCGAAGGACACAAATTTCATTTTTCAACCAATTTATATGTACTGGAGCATGTGCATGTAGTTCAAATTTGAATTATGCACATAAATGCATTGAAAACTCAGTTAATGCATAAAAATGTCCAAACAAACCCCGAAAAATCACAAAAATTCACACAACACTACTATTGTTCTATGTTGACACGAGAAAAAAATATATAAAAGCAATAAGAGGCAATGGATATCGTTTCATCCCCAAAGGTGGGATGTTCCCTACCGAAAACCATCATGCTTGTTGTGAGAAGCATATACCCAAACCTGCCCCAAATGGGACAATAATTTTACCACAGCATGTTGATGCCGCTCCATGATAGCATGCCAAGTTTCATCAATTTCAGATGGGTTTCGGATTTACTGGAATTTAAAAACCAGGCATCTCAATGTTTTGCCGGCAATCAACAGTGCCCCGGTGTTTGAAATTCATTCCCATTTCTTGCATGGACCTAAGCATGCACCCAAGGACACATATTTTATTTTTCAACCAATTTATATGTACTGGAGCATGTGCATGTAGTTCAAATTTGAATTATGCACATGAATGCATTGAAAACTCAATTAATGCATAAAAATGTCCAAACGAACCCCGAATAATCACAAAAATTGACACATTCCTGTTGTTCTATGTTGACATGAGAAAATTTTGAAAGCAATAAGAGGCAATGGATATCGTTTCGTCCCCAAAGGTGGGACGTTCCCTACCGAAAACCATCATGCTTGTTGTGAGAAGCTCTAGTTTGTGAGAAGCATATACCCAAACCTGCCCCAAATGGGACAAAAAATTTACCACGGCATGTTGATGCCGCTCCATGATAGCATGCCAAGTTTCATGAATTTTAGACGGGATTTGGATTTACTAGAATTTAAAAACCAGGCATCTCAATGTTTTGCCGGCAATCAACGGTGCCCTGGTGTTTGAAATTCATTCCCATTTCTTGCATGGGACCTAAGCATGCACCCAAGGACACAAATTTGATTTTTTTTCAACCAATTTACATGCACTGGAGCATATGCATGTTGTTCAAATTTGAATTATGCACATAAATGCATTGAAAAGTCAGTTAATGCATAAAAATGTCCAAACGAACCCTGAAAAATCACAAAAATTCACACAACACTCATGTTGTTCTATCTTGACATGAGAAAATTTTGAAAGCAATAAGAGGCAATGGATATCGTTTCATCCCCAAAGGTGGGATGTTCCCTACCGAAAACCATCATGCTTGCTATGAGAAGCTCTGGTTTGTGAGAAGCATATACCCAAACCTGCCCCAAATGGGACAAAAATTTTACCATGGCATGTTGATGCCGCTCCATGATAGCATGCCAAGTTTCATCAATTTCAGCCGGGTTTTGGATTTACTAGAATTTAAAAACCAGACATCTCAATGTTTTGCCGGCAATCAACGGTGCCCTGGTGTTTTAAATTCATTCCCATTTCTTGCATGGGGCCAAAGCATGCACCCAAGGATGTAGATTTGATTTTTCAGCCAATTTATATGCACTGGAGCATGTGCATGCAGTTCAAATTTGAATTATGCACATAAATGCATTGAAAACTCAGTTAATGCACAAAAATATCCAAACGAACCCCGAAAAATCACAAAAATTCACACAACACTCATGTTGTTTTTTGTTGACACGAGAAAAAAAATGAAAGTAATAACAGGCAATGGATATTGTTTCGTCCCCAAAGGTGGGACGTTCCCTATCAAAAACCATCATGCTTGTTGTGAGAAGCATATACCTAAACCTGCTCCAAATGGACAAATTTTTTACCATGGCATGTTGATGCCGCTCCATGATAGCATGCCAAGTTTCATGAATTTCAGACGGGTTTGGGATTTACTAGAATTTAAAAACGAGGCATCTCAATGTTTTGCCCGCAATCAACGATGCCCAGCTGTTTAAAATTCATTCCCATTTCTTGCATGGGACCTAAGCATGCACCCAACGACACAAATTTGGTTTTTCAACCAATTTATATGCACTGGAGCATGTGCATGTAGTTCAAATTTCAATTATGCACATAAATGCCTTGAAAACTCAGTTAATGCATAAAATGTCCGAACGAACCCCAAAAAATCACAAAAATTCACACAACACACCTGTTGTTCTATGTTGGCACGAGAAAAAAAATTTGAAAGCAATAAGAGGCAATGGATATCGTTTCGTCCCCAAAGGTGGGACATTCCCTACCGAGAACCATCATGCTTGTTGTGAGAAGCTCCGATTTGTGAGAAGCATATATCCAAACCTGCCCCAAATGGGACAAATTTTTTACCATGGCATGTTGATGCCGCTCCATGATAGCATACCAAGTTTCAGGAATTTCAGACAAGTTTTGGATTTACTAGAATTTAAAAACCAGACATCTCAATGTTTTGTCGGCAATCAACGGCGCCCTGGTATTTGAAATTTATTCCCATTTCTTGCATGGGACCTAAGCATGCACCCAAGGACACATATTTGATTTTTCAACCAATTTATATGCACTGGAGCATGTGCATGTAGTTTAATTTGGAATTGTGCCCCTGAAATGGCTAGAAAACCTATTTAATGTATAAAAAGTTCAAACGAACCCTGAATAATTCCAATTCTTTTACGACAGACATATAGTTGCATGTTCACTCTAGATAAAAGGTCTAGCAATTCAAACACCTTCCATTGCCGCTGTGACCCCATTATGTAATTCAAATCAAGATGAAAAATCAAGTAGATTGCACACCGTTTATTATCAACAACCATGTGAGATGCAACACAAAATATCCTGGAGCATCGTCGGTGTATAGTACGCCTATGGCTTACGCGAGAAGGTTCGTCGGCTACAGTCCACACCCGGCGTCTCAAGCACACTAGCTGGCTCCCCAAATATAATTTCACTATTTAATCATCGCCGGTGAAAGATGGGCACGTGGACCCGCATCGTGAGGGCAACTTCGGTGGCCCACTCTGGCGAGAGCGTGGCCGCAGCCGCCATCCGCATGCTAAGAAGGTGCATGAGTGCAGTCGCAATCTGCGACTGGGCGGCAAAGGCAGCCCAAACGGCCGCTATTGCTTCTTAGGTCACGGAAGCAACACCTGCCTCGGGGATAGCAACTGGCAAGAGCAGCATAGTAGTTGTCCGTTCCGCAGCGGCGGCCTTAGCCCTGATGGAGGCCGCCCACGCCCAGCTCCTGGCGGTCACCGCACAAATCGAACGAAGCTTCTCCGACAATAGTCGGCAACCCACGGGAAAAGAGCTGGCAATCGCTGAGAGCGTTCGAGCAGCCGTCCGTTCCTCCGCCGCATAGCTTGCGACAACGGAGCCCGTCCAAGCCCAGATTGCGTCCGCCCACGCCCAGCTCCTGGTGGCCTTTTCCAAAGAGATGGCCGACGCGGATGGCGAGATGCTTGCCGAGTATGGTGCGATGGAAGCCATGGAGCCCATTCCCTAGGAGACCGTCGGGCGCGAGCTGGACATGGAGGCGACGGCGGAGATCGACGAGCACCAGCCATAGTAGTACTCTTTGTTTTGTTTAGTTAAGAGCACCGGTCTTTAATTTGTTAGAGTAATGTTTAGGTCAGCTAGCTCTGTTTAATTGCTGAACTTGCTTGATTAAGACGTGTGGGTGTGTTGTAGTCTCCTTTGTGTACCCAAATTATGCAATGACGTGGATGACCACTGTAACCATGGAAATTCAAACCAAAACTTTTGACGTTCAAACTCATCACACATGGGTTAAGATTTCTGAATCATTTGTGATGTCCACATATCGTACACAGTTCTGAATAAGGGACCATGTCTGATGACACTTTGCGTGCCAGTTTTTTGACTGAAGCGATTCCAAATTTTCGGCTTTCGCGGAAATATCTACCTCCCCGCCCCCTCCCCTTACCAAAAGCCACATTTACCCTCTTTCCGCCTTCCTTTCCAAGTTGAAACCTTCACTCCTTGCTTGCAGCGCCACCTCCTCGTCGGCGACCCTCCTTCACGTTGCTCGGCCTCGTCTATCCAAGCAGGTAATCCACACCCGACCCCCGTCCTCCTCCTCCTTACACATCCCACATGCCCCGACCGCCGGCGCGAGCATGACACCTTCCACCCAAATCACCGACCCCTCCACCAAATAAGCGCCGCCCTAAGCCATGGTGTACACAGTATAGCCAGGATCTCAAGGAGCATTTGGCAGCAGAGAAGCAAATCGCGGTTGCACGCGCGGATGAGGTCGCGATGGCTGTCATTCATGTCGACCCCCAGATCTTGGAGGAGCACCTTGCCATTTGCTAGCTACGCCGGTTAAGCATGCTTGGTTTACCCATTGCGTGTGCTGATCCCGCCTTTCCTTCACAAATTCTAGTGAATTGTGCTATCTAGTTTTACCATGCAATCTATTGCTCTAGTGTATATGTTCTATATGTTGTGTAGTGTGGTGCTCACTTATTAACTGTTTTATTAATTAGTTGTCGTCTTCAGTTAAATGTTTGGTTCAGTTCTGCAAATGTGATGTTCAATTCTTCAGGCTGCAATTTTGTATTGTATTCCATGTGAGAAATAAGTCGAATTTATCTTTACAAAATAGATGAGAAACGAATACAATTGCTATATTTCCAAGTTGTCAAGCATGCTTGGTTTGGTTATACATTGTGCAATGTGGCGCTCAGTTACCATTTGGTTCATTTGTGTTGTGGTGTTTAGTTAACTGTTTGGTTTAATTCTGCAATGCGATGTTCAATAGTTGTGGGTGCATTCTGTTATTGTATACCATGTGAGGAATAAATTGATTTTGGATGTAGTAAATACATGAGAAACAAATACAATTGCTACAATTAGTTGTAGTTAACTGTTTGGTTAACTGTCTGATCTTCTATTAGGAGTATGTTATATTGTGCAATGTGGTGCTCAGTTAATGTTTTGTTCATTTGTTGTGGTGTTTAGTTAACTGCCTCGTTCGATTCTACAATGCGATGTCCAATTGTCGTGGGTAGAATTTTGTATTGTTGTGCATGTGAGGAATAAATCGAATTTGGCTGCACTTAATACATGAGAAACATATACAAGTGCTATATTTCCTAGTTCTTTAATCATGCTTGGTTTGGGTAAATGGGTTTTCCGTGTGGCTTGAATTAATCTGATGAATCTGCAATGTGCTTATTTTTCATCAACATATTTTACTGATAGCATGCGAACCCTTACTTAACCTGATGACTAACTACCTTATATGTGTTGCAAGGAAACAATGGGAAGCACTGAGGTTTAGAATCGAGGTTAGCACGTGCATGGTCCGTTCTCTAATAGCACATTATTGTGCAATTGCAGGAACCATTCTAATATTTTCATTTTTAACAATTTGGTCTTGCACATGTAGGTCCTGCTGTCAGAGGTTTTGACCCACTGTTCGACCCTTTTTGCATATGGGGAATGAGTTGTCCATGAATATCAATCAAATCAAGAAACTCAGAAAGATTGTTAGGATAAAGAGATTAGCGAAAAAAACAACAAGATCTTTTTATGCACAATGAAGAAGACATCAGTTCACTACAAGATGGTACTAACTATTATACCTTGCCTTTTTTATTTATTTGCCCCATTTCCAATATAGAGAAGATATTTATGCACATCCTTGTTTTCAGGCCTTTCCAAAGCAGTTCACTGATGATTACCTCTCAAACCACCTCTATGGTCAGGAGGCGAGGAACGTTTTCATACAACACCCACGGTTCAATATTGAAGTGTTTCTGAAGAGGACGAAGGACAGACGGTCAATCATCCACAAGCACTGGCCTAAAGTTGCAAAGACCTTCAACATGAATGAAGGCTCAATATTCGCCTTCCGCTTCAGTAGTTTTCCAGATGAGATGCATCTGTCTAAATACCATCTATGATGCTAATTTCGAAAGGTTCTACATGTTGCATGTGGAATTTGCTGCTGGTGTAGTTGTGTAATGGGGTAGCTGAGTGCTGAAGTTATATCATGTTGTACTCTGATGTATTTCAATTATGAAATTATGATTCCTTAATATGGAAATGAAATATATTGTGTGCTTAATATGAAATGTCAATTAGATTAATAAATGGATTATGAATAATCAGATAATTAGCCTGCTAATGGCGAATTAGCCTGCTAATTGGGTTTTGCTATTCCAAACGGTTGTTGAAAAAATACCGTGGGCGATGACCTCAGGCAACGCACATAGTTTCTAGGAATAAACCGTGTTGGATCAATGAACAATCACACACGACTTTCTCTTGAAAACTGTTTGCGTTAGGCCACCTTGCGCAAACGTTTACCACATAAACCTGTGTGTGATGGACAGCCTTTGCCACACAGTTTCTGTTGGGGAACGTAGTAATTTCAAAAAAATTCCTACGCACACGCAAGATCATGGTGATGCGTAGAAACGAGAGGGGAGAGTGTGATCTACGTACCCTTGTAGACCGACAACGGAAGCGTTAGCACAACGTGGTTGATGTAGTCGTACGTCTTCACGGCCCGACCGATCAAGCACCGAAACTACGGCACCTCCGAGTTCTAGCACACGTTCAGCTCGATGACGATCCCCGGACTCCGAACCAGCAAAGTGTCGGGGAAGAGTTCCGTCAGCACGACGGCATGGTGACGATCTTGATGTACTACCGTCGCAGGGCTTCGCCTAAGCATCGCTACAATATTATCGAGGACTATGGTGGAAGGGGGCACCGCACACGGCTAAGAATATGATCACGTGGATCAACTTGTGTGTCTAGGGGTGCCCCCTGCCCCCATATATAAAGGACCAAAGGGGGGTGCGGCCGGCTAGGAGGAGGGCGCCAGGAGGAGTCCTACTCCCACCGGGAGTAGGATTCCCCCCTTTCCTAGTTGGAATAGGATTCGGGAAGGGGGAAAGAGGGGAGAGAGAAGGAAGGGGGGCGCCGCCCCCCTCTCCTTGTCCTATTCGGACTAGGGGGAAGGGGCGAGCGGCCCAGCCCTGGCCACCTCTCCTCTCTTCCACTAAAGCCCATTAAGGCCCATTTACCTCCGGGGGGTTCCGGTAACCTCCCGGTACTCCGGTAAAATCCCGATTTCACCCGGAACACTTCCGATATCCAAATATAGGCTTCCAATATATCAATCTTTATGTCTCGAGCATTTCGAGACTCCTCGTCATGTCCGTGATCACATCCGGGACTCCGAACAAACTTCGGTACATCAAAATGCATAAACTCATAATATAACTGTCATCGAAACCTTAAGCGTGCGGACCCTACGGGTTCGAGAACAATGAAGACATGACCGAGACACGTCTCTGGTCAATAACCAATAGCGGAACCTGGATGCTCATATTGGCTCCTACATGTTCTACAAAGATCTTTTATCGGTCAGACCGCATAACAACATACGTTGTTCCCTTTGTCATCGGTATGTTACTTGCCCGAGATTCGATCGTCGGTATCTCAATACCTAGTTCAATCTCGTTACCGGCAAGTCTCTTTACTCGTTCCGTAATACATCATATCACAACTAACTCATTAGTTGCAATGCTTGCAAGGCTTATGTGATGTGCATTACCGAGAGGGCCCAGAGATACCTCTCCGACAATCGGAGTGACAAATCCTAATCTCGAAATACGCCAACCCAACATGTACCTTTGGAGACACCTGTAGAGCACCTTTATAATCACCCAGTTACGTTGTGACGTTTGGTAGCACACAAAGTGTTCCTCCGGCAAACGGGAGTTGCATAATCTCATAGTCATAGGAACATGTATAAGTCATGAAGAAAGCAATAGCAACATACTAAACGATCGGGTGCTAAGCTAATGGAATGGGTCATGTCAATCAGATCATTCATCTAATGATGTGATCCCGTTAATCAAATAACAACTCCTTGTCCATGGTTAGGAAACATAACCATCTTTGATTAACGAGCTAGTCAAGTAGAGGCATACTAGTGACACTCTGTTTGTCTATGTATTCACACATGTATTATGTTTCCGGTTAATACAATTCTAGCATGAATAATAAACATTTATCATGATATAAGGAAATAAATAATAACTTTATTATTGCCTCTAGGGCATATTTCCTTCAGTCTGCCACTTGCACTAGAGTCAATAATCTAGATTACACAGTAATGATTCTAACACCCATGGAGCCTTAGTGCTGATCATGTTTTGCTCGTGGAAGAGGCTTAGTCAACGGGTTTGCTACATTCAGATCCGTATGTATCTTGCAAATCTCTATGTCTCCCACTTGGACTAGATCCCGGATGGAATTGAAGCGTCTCTTGATGTGCTTGGTTCTCTTGTGAAATCTGGATTCCTTTTCCAAGGCAATTGCACCAGTATTGTCACAAAAGATTTTCATTGGACCTGATGCACTAGGTATGACACCTAGATCGGATATGAACTCCTTCATCCAGACTCCTTCATTTGCTGCTTCCGAAGCAGCTATGTATTCTGCTTCACATGTAGATCCCACCACGACGCTTTGTTAAGAATTGCACCAACTGACAGCTCCACCGTTTAATGTAAACACGTATCCGGTTTGCGATTTAGAATCGTCCGGATCAGTGTCAAAGCTTGCATCAACGTAACCATTTACGATTAGCGCTTTGTTACCTCCATAAACGAGAAACATATACTTAGTCCTTTTCAGGTATTTCAGGATGTTCTTAACCGCTGTCCAGTGATCCACTCCTGGATTACTTTGGTACCTCCCTGCTAGACTTATAGCAAGGCACACATCAGATCTGGTACACAGCATTGCATACATGATAGAGCCTATGGCTGAAGCATAGGTAACATCTTCATTTTCTCTCTATCTTCTGCAGTGGTCGGGCATTGAGTCTGACTCAACTTCACACCTTGTAACACAGGCAAGAACCCTTCCTTTGCTTGATCCATTTTGAACTTCTTCAAAACTTTGTCAAGGTATGTGCTTTGTGAAAGTCCAATTAAGCGTCTTGATCTATCTCTATAGATCTTACTGCCTAATATGTAAGCAGCTTCACCGAGGTCTTTCATTGAAAAACTCTTATTCAAGTATCCCTTTATGCTATCCAGAAATTCTATATTATTTCCAATTAGAAATATGTCATCCACATATAATATCAGAAATGCTACAGAGCTCCCACTCACTTTCTTGTAAATACAGGCTTCTCCAAAAGTCTGTATAAAACCAAATGCTTTGATCACACTATCAAAGCGTTTATTCCAACTCCGAGAGGCTTGCACCAGTCCATAAATGGATCGCTGGAGCTTGGACACTTTGTTAGCTCCCTTTGGATCGACAAAACCTTTTGGTTGCATCATATACAACTCTTCTTCCAGAAATCCATTCAGGAATGCAGTTTTGACATCCATCTGCCAAATTTCATAATCATAAAATGCGGCAATTGCTAACATGATTCGAACAGACTTAAGCATCGCTACGGGTGAGAAGGTCTCATCGTAGTCAATCCCTTGAACTTGCCGAAAACCTTTTGTGACAAGTCGAGCTTTGTAGACAGTAATATTACCGTCAGCGTCAGTCTTCTTCTTGAAGATCCATTTATTCTCAATTGCTTGCCGATCATCGGGCAAGTCAACCAAAGTCCATACTTTGTTCTCATACATGGATCCCATCTCGGATTTCATGGCTTCAAGCCATTTTGCGGAATCTGGGCTCACCATCGCTTCTTCATAGTTCGTAGGCTCATCATGATCTAGTAGCATGACTTCCAGAACAGGATTACCGTACCACTCTGGCGCGGATCTTACTCTGGTTGATCTACGAGGTTCAGTAGTATCTTGTTCTGAAGTTTCATGATCATTATCATTAGCTTCCTCACTAATTGGTGTAGGTGTCATAGAAACATGTTTCTGTGATGTACTACTTTCCAATAAGGGAGTAGGTACAGTTACCTCGTCAAGTTCTACTTTCCTCCCACTCACTTCTTTCGAGAGAAACTCCTTCTCCAGAAAGTTTCCGAATTTAGCAACAAAAGTCTTGCCTTCGGATATGTGATAGAAGGTGTATCCAATAGTTCCCTTTGGATATCCTATGAAGACACATTTCTCCGATTTGGGTTCGAGCTTATCAGGTTGAAGCTTTTTCACATAAGCATCGCAGCCCCAAACTTTCAGAAACGACAACTTTGGTTTCTTGCCAAACCACAGTTCATAAGGCGTCGTCTCAACGGATTTTGATGGTGCCCTATTTAACGTGAATGCGGCCGTCTCTAGAGCGTATCCCCAAAATGATAGCGGTAAATCAGTAAGAGACATCATAGATCGCACCATATCTAGTAAAGTACGATTACGACGTTCGGACACACCATTACGCTGTGGTGTTCCGGGTGGCATGAGTTGCGAAACTATTCCACATTGTTTCAAATGTACACCAAACTCGTAACTCAAATATTCTCCTCCACGATCAGATCGTTGGAATTTTATTTTCTTGTTACGATGATTTTCAACTTCACTCTGAAATTCTTTGAACTTTTCAAACGTTTCAGACTTGTGTTTCATTAAGTAGATATACCCATATCTTCTTAAGTCATCTGTGAAGGTGAGAAAATAACGATATCCGCCACGAGCCTCAACATTCATGGGACCACATACATCTGTATGTATGATTTCCAGCAAATCTGTTGCTCTCTCCATAGTACCGGAGAACGGTGTTTTTGTCATCTTACCCATAAGGCACGGTTCGCAAGTACCAAGTGATTCATAATCAAGTGGTTCCAAAAGCCCATCAGTATGGAGTTTCTTCATGCGCTTTATACCAATATGACCCAAACGGCAGTGCCACAAATAAGTTGCACTATCATTATCAACTCTGCATCTTTTGGTTTCAACACTATGAATATGTGTGTCACTACTATCGAGATTTAATAAGAATAGGCCACTCTTTAAGGGTGCATGACCATAAAAGATATTACTCATGTAAATAGAACAACCATTATTCTCTGATTTAAATGAATAACCGTCTCGCATCAAACAAGATCCAGATATAATGTTCATGCTTGACGCTGGCACCAAATAACAATTATTTAGGTCTAATATTAATCCCGAAGGTAGATGTAGAGGTAGTGTGCCGACTGCGATCACATCGACTTTGGAACCATTTCCCACGCGCATCGTCACCTCGTCCTTAGCCAATCTTTGCTTAATCCGTAGTCCCTGTTTCAAGTTGCAAATATTAGCAACAGAACCAGTATCAAATACCCAGGTGCTACTGCGAGCATTAGTAAGGTACACATCAATAACATGTATATCACATATACTTTTGTTCACCTTGCCATCCTTCTTATCCGCCAAATACTTGGGGCAGTTCCGCTTCCAGTGACCAGTCTGCTTGTAGTAGAAGCACTCAGTTTCAGGCTTAGGTCCAGGTTTGGGTTTCTTCTCTTGAGTAGCAACTTGCTTGCTGTTCTTTTTGAAGTTCCCCTTCTTCTTCCCTTTGCCCTTTTTTCTTGAAACTAGTGGTCTTGTTGACCATCAACACTTGATGCTCCTTCTTGATTTCTACCTCCGCAGCTTTCAGCATTGCGAAGAGCTCGGGAATAGTCTTATTCATCCCTTGCATATTATAGTTCATCACGAAGCTCTTGTATCTTGGTGGCAGTGATTGAAGAATTCTGTCAATGACGCAATCATCTGGAAGATTAACTCCCAATTGAATCAAGTGATTATTATACCAAGACATTTTGAGTATATGCTCACTGAAAGAACTGTTCTCCTCCATCTTGCAGCTATAGAACTTATTGGAGACTTCATATCTCTCAATCCGGGCATTTGCTTGAAATATTAACTTCAACTCCTGGAACATCTCATATACTCCATGACGTTGAAAACATCGTTGAAGTCCCGATTCTAAGCCGTAAAGCATGGCACACTGAACTATCGAGTAGTCATCAACTTTGCTCTGCCAGACGTTCATAACATCTGGTGTTGCTCCAGCAGCAGGCCTAACACCCAGCGGTGCTTCCAGGATGTAATTCTTCTGTGCAGCAATGAGGATAATCCTCAAGTTACGGACCCAGTCCGTGTAATTGCTACCATCATCTTTCAACTTTGCTTTCTCAAGGAACGCATTAAAATTCAACGGAACAACAGCACGAGCCATCTATCTACAATCAAACATAAATAAGAAAGATACTATCAGGTACTAAGTTCATGATAAATTTAGGTTTAATTAATCATATTACTTAAAGAACTCCCACTTAGATAGACATCCCTCTAATCCTCTAAGTGATTACGTGATCCAAATCAACTAAACCATGTCCGATCATCACGTGAGATGGAGTAGTTTCATTGGTGAACATCACTATGTTGATCATATCTACTATATGATTCACGCTCGACCTTTCGGTCTCCGTGTTCCGAGGCCATATCTGTATATGCTTGGCTCGTCAAGTATAACCTGAGTATTCCGCGTGTGCAACTGTTTTGCACCCGTTGTATTTGAACGTAGAGCCTATCACACCCGATCATCACATGGTGTCTCAGCACGAAGAACTTTCGCAATGGTGCATACTCAAGGAGAACACTTCTTGATAATTAGTAAGAGATCATCTTATAATGCTACCGTCAATCAAAGCAAGATAAGATGCATAAAAGATAAACATCACACGCAATCAATATAAGTGATATGATATGGCCATCATCATCTTGTGCTTGTGATCTCCATCTTCTAAGCACCGTCGTGATCACCATCGTCACCGGCGCGACACCTTGATCTCCATCGTAGCATCGTTGTCGTCTCGCCAATCTTATGCTTCCACGACTATCGCTACCGCTTAGTGATAAAGTAAAGCATTACAGCGCGATTGCATTGCATACAATAAAGCGACAACCATATGGCTCCTGCCAGTTTCCGATAACTCGGTTACAAAACATGATCATCTCATACAATAAAATTTAGCATCATGTCTTGACCATATCACATCACAACATGCCCTGCAAAAACAAGTTAGACGTCCTCTACTTTGTTGTTGCAAGTTTTACGTGGCTGCTACGGGCTTAAGCAAGAACCAATCTTACCTACGCATCAAAACCACAACGATAGTTTGTCAAGTTGGTGCTGTTTTAACCTTCGCAAGGACCGGGCGTAGCCACACTCGGTTGAACTAAAGTTGGAGAAACTGTCACCCGCTAGCCACCTTTGTGCAAAGCACGTGGGAGAACCGGTCTCGCGTAAGCGTACGCGTAATGTCGGTTCGGGCCGCTTCGTCCAACAATACCGCCGAACCAAAGTATGACATGCTGGTAAGCAGTATGACTTATATAGCCCACAACTCACTTGTGTTCTACTCGTGCATATAACATCAACATATAAAACCTAGGCTCGGATGCCACTATTGGGGAACGTAGTAATTTCAAAAAAATTCCTACGCACACGCAAGATCATGGTGATGCATAGCAACGAGAGGGGAGAGTGTGATCTACGTACCCTTGTAGACCGACAACGGAAGCGTTAGCACAACGTGGTTGATGTAGTCGTACGTCTTCACGGCCCGACCGATCAAGCACCGAAACTACGGCACCTCTGAGTTCTAGCACACGTTCAGCTCGATGATGATCCCCGGACTCCGATCCAGCAAAGTGTCGGGGAAGATTTCCATCAGCACGACGGCGTGGTGACGATCTTGATGTACTACCGTCGCAGGGCTTCGCCTAAGCACCGCTACAATATTATCGAGGACTATGGTGGAAGGGTGCACCGCACACGGCTAAGAATATGATCACGTGGATCAACTTGTGTGTCTAGGGGTGCCCCCTGCCCCCGTATATAAAGGACCAAAGGGGGGGTGCGGCCGACCAGGAGGAGGGTGCCAGGAGGAGGCCTACTCCCACCGGGAGTAGTGTTCCCCCCCTTTCCTAGTTGGAATAGGATTCGGGAAGGGGGAAAGAGGAGAGAGAGAAGGAAGGGGGGCGCCGCCCCCCTCTCCTTGTCCTATTCGGACTAGGGGGGAGGGGCGCGCGGCCCAGCCCTGGCCACCTCTCCTCTCTTCCACTAAAGCCCATTAAGGCCCATTTACCTCCCGGGGGGTTCCGGTAACCTCCCGGTACTCCGGTAAAATCCCGATTTCACCCGGAACACTTCTGATATCCAAATATAGGCTTCCAATATATCAATCTTTATGTTTCGACCATTTCGAGACTCCTCGTCATTTCCGTGATCACATCCGGGACTCTGAACAAACTGCGGTACATCAAAATGCATAAACTCATAATATAACTGTCATCGAAACCTTAAGCGTGCGGACCCTACGGGTTCGAGAACAATGTAGACATGACCGAGACACGTCTCCGGTCAATAACCAATAGCGGAACCTGGATGCTCATATTGGCTCCTACATATTCTACGAAGATCTTTTATCGGTCAGACCGCATAACAACATACGTTGTTCCCTTTGTCATCGGTATGTTACTTGCCCGAGATTCGATTGTCGGTATCTCAATACCTAGTTCAATCTCGTTACCGGCAAGTCTCTTTACTCGTTCTGTAATACATCATCTCACAACTAACTCATTAGTTGCAATGCTTGCAAGGCTTATGTGATGTGCATTACCGAGAGGGCCTAGAGATACCTCTCCGACAATCGGAGTGACAAATCCTAATCTCGAAATACGCCAACCCAACATGTACCTTTGGAGACACCTGTAGAGCACCTTTATAATCACCCAGTTACATTGTAACGTTTGGTAGCACACAAAGTGTTCCTCCGGCAAACGGGAGTTGCATAATCTCATAGTCATAGGAACATGTATAAGTCATGAAGAAAGCAATAGCAACATACTAAACGATCTGGTGCTAAGCTAATGGCATGGGTCATGTCAATCAGATCATTCATCTAATGATGTGATCCCGTTAATCAAATAACAACTCTTTGTCCATGGTTAGGAAACATAACCATCTTTGATTAACGAGCTAGTCAAGTAGTGGCATACTAGTGACACTCTGTTTGTCTATGTATTCACACATGTATTATGTTTCCGGTTAATACAATTCTAGCATGAATAATAAACATTTATCATGATATAAGGAAATAAATAATAACTTTATTATTGCCTCTAGGGCATATTTCCTTCAGTTTCTTCTATGGACCGTGTGTGATACATTCAATAACGCAAATGATTTAACGGGAAAAATTGTGTGTGATGTACCTGTGAATGGAAATGGTTTCCTTGGAGCGACTGTGTGGAATGTACATACAAATGGAAAAGTTTAGTGGGGACTGACTGTGTGGGATGTACTTGCGACCGGAAACAATTTCACTGTATAATTGTATTTTTAGCTCTACTGTACGTATTTCCATATTTGAGCGCTCGCCGGTCGCACACAACCTCATTTTGAACATATTTCCATATTTGAGCGCTCGCCGGTCGCACACGGTTTTTGGGTCATGTGGGAAGGACCCCCCTATCGCCCACACTCACTTGGCAACGGTTCCAAATGTCGTCGCGAAAAGGGGTTAAAAACCGTTTGTTTAGGACTGACGCGCAACTGTGACTGGTGGCCCTGCGACTGCCCGCTGACGCCATGAAGAATGTCCACCTGGAGGTTGCGCTCGCCGCAAGGCGCCTCGCCCTGCAAAAATTTGTCGACCTACACATCCACGTGTACGAGCGATTCGTGTACATAGGTATCTACAAGGCCAGTGAGGACGCTATGCCATTGGCCTTCTTCAACCGGCTGGAAGCCTTGGATGCCTTTGCTGAGAAGCACCTTGACCTCGCCACAAAAGCCGCCGCTCCTTAGCCGCCGGTCGGTGGCATGGCGCACTAAGTTGAGGAGGAGGAGGTCGTACGTTAATGGATGCATCTTTCTTCTTGCCTCCTGTAATCACTACTGTGATCGCATCATCGTGGCCTTAATTCTTATTGTGCTAATGCATTCTCGTTCCAGTCAATACAAACATGTGTGATCCCTTTGCTTGATTATATGCATCACTGTAACTAGTACTCCATTCGTCAATTTATAAGTTGTGCTGCCAGTGTTTGGGGCCGGCACACGATCACGCACGTTCCTGTGCATGCGGTTGCGCCGGGCACGGCGCGACGATGCAGTTACCCGCTGCAAAAACTACCATGCAGGGGACGTGGCATTGACCATTGGGCGGCAACAGTCGGTCATCCGGGTGCCCAATAAAGGATGCAAAGAGGGATCCTACAGCAGCAAGGACCAGCTTCCCTACCGATAGCTCATCTAACAGAACTCCCATGTTAACTGTGTTGAGGCTTGAGTAGTCATTAGATGGGTGACCAGATGGGAAGTGGCCTCGATGTTAAATTAACTAATGTGATGGGTCACTGTAAACATTTAATTGTGTTGAATGTATATAGTGCTCCATCATATTAGTTGAATAACCTTGAGGTCCTTGTTTTGTAATTTTTGACATTTTTTGTTTTTTGTACACATGGTGATTGGCTTGAAGAAGGTCTATCTCGTTACTTTTTGATAATTTTTGTTTTTTGAACACATGTCGATTGGCTTGAATGAAGGTTTATGCCATTACTTTACGACATGTTTCCAAAACTTGGACCTCCAGGTTAATTCAACTAATAGGACGGAGCACTATATACATTCAACGCAATTAAATGTTTTCCAAAAAAGTAATATGATTTCTGTGAAACTTATAAGTCATGTATGACAAATTATCATTTGTGTACTTGTTCTTGAATTATCCTTCGGGCCTTTTTGCCACGTATCACACACATCTTGTTAAGTTGAACCATTTATGTTCTCTTCCCTAATCGAAAACTGTTCATTCGACTGAACCGCATGCCGTATATCACACACACCTTTATCTGGCTGACTGTTTCTGTTGCTTTCCCTAATAGCAAACAGTTCATCGGAGCAAACTGTATGCCGTATATCGCACACACATTGATATGGCTGCCCATTTCTGTTGTTCTGTCTAATCGCAAATAGTTCGTCTGGATCAACAGTATGCCCTGCATCGCACACACAACTAAAATCTGAACCGTGTTTGATGGCTCCGCCATCGCAAACGTTTTGCACCTTTTTTACGGTTTTTTACACCGTCGTTTGCAATTATTGCATCGCACACAATTTTTTAGAAGGGTCTCTGATCGTAGTGTCGCGTTAGCAGCATCCTGCAGTAGTGTTAGTACGGCGGTAGCAGTATGAGATGACCCCTCACAAAATTTCAAGGTATAAGTGTTCTCCCTGAGTATGCACCATTGCTACAGTTCGTCGTGCCAAGGCACCACGTGATGATCAGGTGTGATAAGCTCTATGTTCACATACAACGGGTGCAAGCCAGTTTTGCACATGCAGAATACTCAGGCTAAACTTGACGAGCCTAGCATATGCAAATATGGCCTCGGAACACAGAGACCGAAAGGGATACGATCAACATAGAGATGTTCACCATTAAAAACTACTCCATATCACGTGATGATCGGACATGGTTTAGTTGATATGGATCACGTGATCATTTAGATGACTAGAGGGATGTCTATCTAAGTGGGAGTTCTTAAGTAATATGATTAGTTGAACATTAATTTATCAGGAACTTAGTTCTGATAGTTTTTTGCATATCTATATTGTTGTAGATCCATAGCCTGTGCTACCGTTCCCTTGAATTTTAATGCGTTCCTAGAGAAAGCTAAGTTGAAAGATGATGGTAGCAACTACATGGACTGGGTCCGTAACTTGAGGATTATCCTCATTGATGCATAGAAGAATTACGTCCTAGAAGCACCGCTAGGTGCAAGACCCACTGCAGGAGCAACTCCGGACGTTATGAACGTCTGGCAAACTAAAGCTAATGACTACTCGATAGTTCAGTGTGCCATGCTTTACGGCTTAGAATCGGGACTTCAAAGATGTTTTGAACATCATGGAGCATATGAGATGTTCCAGGAGTTGAAGTTAATATTTCAAGCAAATGCCCAAGTTGAGAGATATGAAGTCTCCAACAAGTTCTATAGCTGCAAGTGAAGGAAATATGCCCTAGAGGCAATAATAAAGTTATTATTTATTTCCTTATATCATGATAAATGTTTATTATTCATGCTAGAATTGTATTAACCGGAAACATAATACATGTGTGAATACATAGACAAACAGAGTGTCACTAGTATGCCTCTACTTGACTAGCTCGTTAATCAAAGATGGTTATGTTTCCTAACCATGGACAAAGAGTTTTTATTTGATTAATGGGATCACATCATTAGGTGAATGATCTGATTGACATGACCCATTCCATTAGCTTAGCACCCGATCGTTTAGTATGTTGCTATTGCTTTCTTCATGACTTATACATGTTCCTATGACTATGAGATTATGCAACTCCCGTTTGCCGGAGGAACACTTTGTGTGCTACCAAACGTCACAACGTAACTGGGTGATTATAAAGGTGCTCTACAGGTGTCTCCAAAGGTACATGTTGGGTTGGCGTATTTCGAGATTAGGATTTGTCACTCCGATTGTCGGAGAAGTATCTCTGGGCCCTCTCGGTAATGCACATCACATAAGCCTTGCAAGCATTGCAACTAATGAGTTAGTTGTGAGATGATGTATTACGGAACGAGTAAAGAGACTTGCCGGTAACGAGATTGAACTAGGTATTGAGATACCGACGATCGAATCTCGGGCAAGTAACATACCGATGACAAAGGGAACAACGTATGTTGTTATGCGGTCTGACCGATAAAAGATCTTCGTAGAATATGTAGGAGCCAATATGAGCATCCAGGTTCCGCTATTGGTTATTGACCGGAGACATGTCTCGGTCATGTCTACATTGTTCTCAAACCCGTAGGGTCCGCACGCTTAAGGTTTCGATGACAGTTATATTATGAGTTTATGCATTTTGATGTACCGAAGTTTGTTCGGAGTCCCGGATGTGATCACGGACATGACGAGGAGTCTCGAAATGGTCGAGACATAAAGATTAATATATTGGAAGCCTATATTTGGATATCGGAAGTGTTCCGGGTGAAATCGGGTTTTTACCGGAGTACCGGGAGGTTACCGGAACCCCCCGGAAGGTATATGGGCCTTAGTGGGCTTTAGTGGAAGAGAGGAGAGGTGGCCAGGGCTGGGCCGCGCGCCCCTCCCCCCCTAGTCCGAATAGGACAAGGAGAGGGGGGCGGCGCCCCCCCCCTTCCTTCTCTCTCTCCTCTTTCCCCTCCCGAATCCTATTCCAACTAGGAAAGGGGGGAATCCTACTCCCGGTGGGAGTAGGACTCCTCCTAGCACCCTCCTCCTGGCTGGCTGCACCCCCCCTTGATCCTTTATATACGGAGGCAGGGGGCACCCCTAGAGACACAAGTTGATCCACGTGATCATATTCTTAGCCGTGTGCGGTGCCCCCTTCCACCATAGTCCTCGATAATATTGTAGCGGTGCTTAGGCGAAGCCCTGCGACGGTAGTACATCAAGATTGTCACCACGCCGTCGTGCTGACGGAACTCTTCCCCGACACTTTGCTGGATCGGAGTCCGTGGATCGTCATCGAGCTGAACGTGTGCTAGAACTCAGAGGTGTCGTAGTTTCGGTGCTTGATCGGTCGGGCCGTGAACACGTACGACTACATCAGCCACGTTGTGCTAACGCTTCCGTTGTCAGTCTACAAGGGTACGTAGATCACACTCTCCCCTCTCGTTTTTGTGCATCACCATGATCTTGCGTGTGCGTAGGAAATTTTTTGAAATTATTACGTTCACCAACAGCAAGATGGAGGAGAATAGTTCTGTCAGTGAACACATACTCATAATGTCTGGGTACCATAACCACTTGACTCAACTGGGAGTTAATCTTCCTGATGATAGTGTCATTGACAGAGTTCTTCAATCACTGCCACTAAGCTATAAAGGCTTCATGATGAACTATAATATGCAAGGGATGGAAAAGACAATTCCCGAGCTCTTCGTAATGCTAAAGGCTGCGGAGGTAGAAATCAAGAAGGAGCATCAAGTGTTGATAGTTAACAAGACCAATAGTTTCAAGAAAAAGGGAAAAGGGAAGAAGGGGAACTTCAAGAAGAACAGCAAGCAAGTTGATGCTCAAGGGAAGAAACCCATGTCTGGACCTAAGCCTGAAACTGAGTGCTTCTACTGCAAAGGGACGGGTCACTGGAAGCGGAACTGCCCCAAGTATTTGGAGGATAAGAAGGATGGCAAAGTGAAAGGTATATTTGATATACATGTTATTGATGTGTACCTTACTAATGCTCGTAGTAGCGCCTGGGTATTTGATACTGGTTCTGTTACTCATATTTGCAACTCAAAACAGGGGCTACGGATTAAACGAAGATTGGCTAAGGACGAGGTGACGATGCACATCGAAAATGGTTCCAAGGTCGATGTGATCACCGTCGGGACGCTACCACTACATCTACCTTTGGGATTAGTTTTAGACCTGAATAATTGTTATTTGGTGCCAGCGTTGAGCATGAACATTATATCTAGATCTTGTTTAATGCGAGACGGTTATTCATTTAAATCAGAGAATAATTGTTGTTCTATTTGTATGAGCAATATCTTCTATGGTCATGCAGCCTTGATGAGTGGTCTATTTTTGTTGAATCTCGATCATAGTGATACACATATTCATAATATTGAAGCCAAAAGATGCAAAGTTAATAATGATAGTGCAACTTATTTGTGGCACTGCCGTTTAGGTCATATTGGTGTAAAGCACATGAAGAAACTCCATGCTAATGGGCTTTTGGAATCACTTGATTATGAATCACTTGACTCTTGCGAACCATGCCTCATGGGTAAGATGACTAAGACTCCGTTCTCCGGAAGAATGGAGGGAGCCACTGACTTATTGGAAATAATACATATTGATGTATGCGGTCCGATGAGTATTGAGGCTCGCGGGTATCATTATTTTCTGAGCTTCACAGATGATTTGAGCAGATATGGGTATATCTACTCAATGAAGCATAAGTCTGAAACATTTGAAAAGTTCAAAGAATTTCATAGTGAAGTGGAAAATCATCGTAACAAGAAAATAAAGTTTCTACGATCTGATTGAGGAGGCGAATATTTGAGTTATGAGTTTGGTCTTCATTTGAAACAATTTGGAATAGGTTCGCAACTCATGTCACCTGGAACACCATAGTGTAATGGTGTGTACGAACGTCGTAACCATACTTTATTAGATATGGTGCGATCTATGATGTCTCTTACCGATTTACCACTACCGTTTTGTGGTTATGCTTTAGAGACGGTTGCATTCATGTTAAATAGGGCACCATCTAAATCCATTGAGACAACACCATATGAACTATGGTTTGGCAAGAAACATAAGCTGTTGTTTCTTAAAGTTTGGGGCTGCAATGCTTATGTGAAAAAGCTTCAACCCGATAAGCTCGAGACCAATTCAGAGAAATGCGTCTTCATAGGATACCCAGAGGAAAGTGTTGGGTACACCTTCTATCACAGATACGAAGGCAAGATATTCGTTGCTAAGAATGGATACTTTCTAGAGAAGGAGTTTCTCTCGAAAGAAGTGAGTGGGAGGAAAGTAGAACTTGATGAGATAATTGCACCTTCTCCCGAATTTGAAAGTAGTTCATCACAAAAATCAGTTCCAGTGATTCCTACACCAATTAGTGAGGAAGCTAATGATGATGATCATGAAACTTCAGATCAAGTTACTACCGAACCTCGTAGGTCAACCAGAATACGACCCGCACCAGAGTGGTACGGTAATCCTGTTCTGGAAGTCATGTACTAGACCATGACGAACCTATGAACTATGAGGAAGTGATGATGAGCCCAGATGGCCATGAAATATGAGATGGGATCCATGTATGAGAACAAAGTATTGAAAATATGCCCTAGAGCCAATAATAAAATGGTTATTATATTATATTTACTTGTTCATGATAATTATCTATTGTTCATGCTATAATTGTATTAACCAGAAACCGTAAAGATCAGAACATGTCCCTAGTGAGCCTCTAGTTGAATAGCTCGTTGATCAATAAATGGTTGTGGTTTACTAACCATGGACATTGGATGTCGTTGATAACGGGATCACATCATTAGGAGAATGATGTGATGGACAAGACCTAATCCTAAGCATAGCAAAAGATCGTGTAGTTCGTTTGTAGAGCTTTTCTAATGTCAAGTATCGTTTCCTTAGACCATGAGATTGTGTAACTTCCGGATACCATAGGAGTGCTTTGGGTGTATCAAACGTCACAACGTAACTGGGTGGCTATAAAGGTGTACTACAGGTATCTCTGAACGTGTCTGTTGGGTTGGCATGGATCAAGACTGGGATTTGTCACTCCGTATGACAGAGAGGTATCTCTGGGCCCACTCGGTAATGCATCATCATAATGAGCTCAATGTGACTAAGGAGTTAGCCATGGGATCATGCATTACGGAACGAGTAAAGAGACTTGCCGGTAACGAGATTGAACAAGGTATGGGGATACCGATGATTTAATCTCGGGCAAGTAACATACCGATGGACAAAGGGAATTGTATACGGGATTGATTGAATCCCCGACATCGTGGTTCATCCGATGAGATCATCGTGGAACATGTGGGAGCCAATATGGGTATCCAGATCCCGCTATTGGTTATTGGCCGGAGAGGTTTCTCGGTCATGTCTGCATGGTTCCCGAACCCGTAGGGTCTACACACTTAAGGTTCTGTGATGCTAGAGTTGCAATAGGAATAGTATGTGGTTATCGAAGGTTGTTCGTAGTCCCGGATGAGATCCCAGACGTGATGAGGAACTCTAGAATGGTCCGGAGGTGAAGATCGATATATTGGACGAAGGGTATTGGAGTCCGGAATTGTTCTGGGAGTACCGGGTGACGACCAGCGTGACCGAAAGGTGTTTCGGAGGCCCCGGCAAGCGTTGGGGGGCCTTATGGGCCAAGGGGAGGGGACACACCAGCCCACTAAGGGGCTATGCGCCCCTCCCGCCCCCTCTCACGTAACCTGGAGTGGTGGGGGCACCTCCCCTAGGGCAGCCGCACCTCCCGGCTTGGGGGGCAAGTTTCATAGGGGTGGGGCGCCCAAACCCACCTAGGGTTTCCCCTATGGCCGCCGCCCCTCCCATAGGGAACCCTAGGGCGCCTCCTCCACCCCCTTCTCCCTATATATAGTGAGGGAGAGAGAGGGCGGCCGCAACCCCTTCCCTGGCGCAGCCCCTCCCTCCTCCAACATCTCCTCCGTAGTGCTTAGCGAAGCTCTGCCAGAGAACCACGAGCTCCCACGCCACCACGCCGTTGTGCTGCCGGAGTTCTCCCTCAAGTTATCCCCTCCCCTTGCTGGATCAAGAAGGAGGAGACGTCCCCGGGCTGTACGCGTGTTGAACACGGAGGCGCCGTCCATTCGGCGCTTGGATCGGATCTTCCGCGATTTGAATCGCCGCGAGTATGACTCCCTAACCCGCATTCTTGTAACGCTTCCGCTTAGCGATCTTCAATGGTATGAAGATGCACTCCCTCTCACTCGTTGCTAGCATCTCCTAGATTGATCGTGGTGACACGTAGGTTTTTTTGAATTATTACTATGTTCCCCAACACAAAGTGTGGACTTTGGTTGACTTGCCCGATGATCGGCAAGCCATAGAGAATTAATAGATCTTCAAGAAGAAGACTGACGCTGACGGTAATGTTACTATCTACAAAGCTCGACTTGTTGCAGAAGGTTTTCGACAAGTTCAAGGAGTTGACTGCGATGAGACCTTCTCAGCCGTAGCGATGCTTAAGTCTGTCTGAATCAAGTTAGCAATTGTCGCATTTTATGATTATGAAATTTAGCAAATGGATGTCAAAACTGCATTCCTTAATGGATTTCTTAAAGAGTTGTATATGATGCAACCAAAAGGTTTTGTCGATCCTAAAGGTGCTAACAAAGTGTGCAAGCTCCAGCGATCCATTTATGGACCGGTTCAAGCATCTTGGAGTTGGAATATACGCTTTGATAGTGTGATCAAAGCATATGGTTTTATACAGACTTTTGGAGAAGCCTGTATTTACAAGAAAGTGAGTGGGATCTCTGTAGCATTTCTAATATTATATGTGGATGACATATTGTTGATTGGAAATAATACATAATTTCTGGATAGCATAAAAGGATACTTGAATAAGAATTTTTCAATGAAAGACCTCGGTGAAGCTGCTTACATATTGGGCATCAAAATCTATAGAGATAGATCTAGACACTTAATTGGACTTTCACAAAGCACATACCTTGATAAAGTTTTGAAGAAGTTCAAAATGGATCAGTCAAAGAAAGGGTTCTTGCCTGTGTTACAAGGTGTGAAGTTGAGTTAGACTCAATGCCCGGCCGACCACTGCAGAAGATAGGGAGAAAATGAAAGTTGTTCCCTATGCCTCGGCCATAGGTTCTATCATGTATGGAATGTTGTGTACCAGACCTAATGTGTGCCTTGCTATAAGTTTAGCAGGGAGGTACCAAAGTAATTCAGGAGTGGATCACTGGACAACGGTCAAGAACATCCTGAAATACCTAAAAAGGACTAAGGATATGTTTCTCGTTTATGGAGGTGACAAAGAGCTTGTCGTAAATGGTTACGTTGATGCAAGCTTTGACACTAATCCAGATGACTCTAAGTCACAAACCTGATACGTATTTATATTGAATGGTGGAGTTGTAAGTTGGTGCAATTCCAAGCAGAGCGCCGTGGCGGGATCTACATGTGAAGTGGAGTACATAGCTTCTTCGGAAGCAGCAAATGAAGGAGTCTGGATGAAGGAGTTCATATCCGATCTAGGTGTAATACCTAGTGCATCGGATCTAATGAAAATCTTTTGTGACAATACTGGAGCAATTGCCTTGGTGAAGGAATCCAGATTTCACAAGAGAACCAAACACATCAAGAGACGCTTCAATTCCATCCGCGATGAAGTCAAGGAGGGAGACATAGAGATTTGCAAAATACATACAGATCTGAATGTTGCAGGCCCGTTGACAAAGCCTCTTCCATGAGCAAAACATGATCAGCACCAAGACTCCATGGGTGTTAGAATCATTACTATGTAATCTAGATTATTAACTCTAGTGTAAGTGGGAGACTGAAGGAAATATGCCCTAGAGGCAATAATAAAGTTGTTGTTTATATTTCCTTATGTCATGATAAATGTTTATTATTCATGCTAGAGTTGTATTAACTGGAAACTAAGTACATGTGTGAATACATAGACAAAACAGAGTGTCCCTAGTATGCCTCTACTTGACTATCTCGATAATCAAAGATGGTTATGTTTCCTAATGATACGTCTCCGTCGTATCTATAATTTTTGATTGTTTCATGCCAATATTATTCAACTTTTGCATACTTTTGGTAAATTTTTATATGATTTATCGGACTAACCTATTGATCGAGTGCCAAGTGCCAGTTCCTGTTTTCTGCATGTTCTTTGTATCGTAGAGTATCCATATCAAACGAAGTCCAAATGCAATTAAATTTTTACGGAGAATTATTTTGGAATATATGTGATTTTTGGGAGTTGGAATCACCGTAAATGGAGGCCCACACAGGGCACAAGACACCAGGGCGCGCCAGAGGCCCCTGACGCGCGGTGGTGGGTTCTGCCCACCTCGTACGTCGGTTGGACCTCTACTTCGGGTGCAATGAAGCTTATATCTGAAGAAAAAATCGTGTTAAAATCTTAGAGCAATCGGAGTTACGGATCTCCGGGAATATAAGAAACGGTTTTCGGCCAAATCTGGAAAACGCGAAACAGAAGAGAACAGAGAGGGAGATCCAATCTCGGAGGGGCTCTTGCCCCTCCCATGCCATGGAGACCAAGGACCAGAGGGGAAAACCTTCTCCCGCCTAGGGAGGAGGCTAAGGAAGTAGAAGGAGGAGGGGGCTCTCTCCCCCTCGCTTCTGGTGGCGTCGGAGTGCCACCGGGGCAACGATCGGGACGGCGATCTACATCAACAATCTTGCTACCGTCAACACCAACTTTCTCCCCCTCTATGCAGCGGTGTAACACCTCTTCTCCCCGCTGTAATGTCTACTTAAACATGGTCCTCAACTCCATATATTATTTCCCAATGATCTATGGTTATCCTATGATGTTTGAGTAGATCCGTTTTGTCATGTGGGTTAATCGTGATCTTGGTTGGTATGATTGTATATTTTATTTATGGTGTTGTCCTATCGTGCCCTTTGTTCTCGCGCAAACGTGAGGGGGCCTCGTAGTAGGGTGTTGCAATATGTTCATGGTTCGCTTACGGTGGGTTGCGAGAGCGACACAAACTTAAACCCGAGTAGGTGGGGTATGATGTATGGGAATAAAGAGGACTTGATACTTAATGCTATGGTTGGGTTTCACGACCTTAATGATCTTTAGTAGTTGTGGATGCTTGCTAGAGTTCCAATCATAAGTGCATATGATCCAAGTAGAGAAAGTATGTTAGCTCATGCCACTCCCTCATTTAAAGTTGCGAGAATGATTACCGGTACTTGTTATCGATTTCCTAGGGACAAATGACTTTCTTATTGACAAAAACTTTCCACTTTTATTACCTTGCAATTTATCCATAGTTTTATTCTCGCAAAGTACTCGTAGTTTTATCCTTGCAAAATAGTTTCATACTTTTTTCCGGTAAAGCAAACGTCAAGCGTGCGTAGAGTTGTATCGGTGGTCGATAGAACTTGAGGGAATATTTGTTCTACCTTTAGCTCCTTGTTGGGTTCGACACTCTTATTTATCGAAAAGGCTACAAACGGTCCCCTATATGTGTGGGTTATCAAGACCTTTTTCTGGCGCCGTTGCCAGGGAGTTATAGCGTGGGGTGAATATTCTCGTGTGTGCTTGTTTGCTTTATCACTAAGTAGTTTTTATTTTTCTTCTAAGTTGTTCTCTATCCTTAGTTATGGATATGGAACACGAAACACCAAAAAATAGTGGTACTTTGTAACATCCCAAAAATTTCAATTTGGAATGTTATGCATTAGATCATCTTTGCATATCATATTTTATTGCTTTTGGCTTGATCCTAGAAATTCTGCGCAACTCAAGGACCCACGGAGAGAGTTGGGAATTTTGTTATTTTCATATTTGAGTTTACTCGAATTTTGAAAAAGAGGATCGCTTGATTTTAATTATTTTCTCCTCAAATATTTCTTTTATAAAAAAAGAGAGAGGATAAAATGACTTCATCAAAATAAAGAAATATTGGAGATTTAATATTAAAATAAAATATGATTTTTTTCGGGGTTTTATCGCTATTTTATTTGAATTAGGAAAAATATGCGTTTTTAAAAATAGCATTAGAGTCCCAAATAAATGTTCACCTTGTCTGGTAGATTTTTAGAGGACAGGGAAAATTTATTTCAGGATTTTTGGGGTCTGTTTAGTATTTATTTTCATTTTTTTCTATGTGGATTTATTTTTAAAAAAAGAGGTCGAACCGACTTGGGCCGCCGTGGGCGACACGGACTCCGCTTCGCCCCAGGCTTTATAAGCCCGTGACCCGCGAGCCCCAGCCCACCCTAGCCGCCGCTGAACCCTAGCCACGCCTCGAGCCCTGCGCCGCCGCCGCCAGAGTTGACCGCCGCCATCGTTTTTTTTCTTCGGTTTATTTCGGTAAACCCTAGATCTAGATCCGGTTTTTAAAAAAAATCCGGTTTAAATTTTTTTAGATCGGTTTTCCATCGGTTTATTTATTTAGTGAACGCCCGTTCGTTCATTCATTTTAACGAATGATTTTCACCGTTTAGCCACAGGCAGCGAACGTCCGTTCGTTAGCCTCTTCGTCGGTTTTTCTTTTTCTCGGATTTTTCGCGATTATTTTCGATCGCAATTTCTGATCTGATTTTCGTTTTACTTTATATTTTCGCTCGTTTACCAGAATTAGACGATTCAGGCGCCTAGAGTTTCATCTCGTAGCCCTCTTTCTGTTTAATCAACTTAAACAAGTTTTTGCTAGTGTAAAATTTGACTTTAGTCTAGATTAGTAATCGAAGCTTATTTCTTTCGCAGTTTGAGTTTTGTTGCTTCATTTGATTTGATTCTTTTTGCAAACCGGAGTTCTTAAGTTGAACTTTCTGGTTAAATCTTCTTATTTGAGTTTTACCCATGCATTTTTGTTTGATTGCTTATTGTATGCTTGTTTGTTTGCGATAGAGTACCCGGAGTGCGAAGCGTGCTACTACGAGTCTCTAGGTTTCACGAATCATCAGCAAGGCAAGTAACACTTTGATCATACCTCTTCACTACCCAGTTTTATTGCATTAGATCAATCCTCAAACAATTGCATGATTAGGATCTATTTAATATGTGGGTTTTGGGAAGTAGATGAGGTAGTACATATTGTCCTGTTTATTACCAAACCTTTGGGAGTTACTTCTACGTTGCATATATTGATATGCTATGCTCGTAGAAGTGGTTTGGGTTTGAGTGTATTCATGACAGATGTGAGTATTTTTAATTAATGGTTAACTTAAGGTGGCAACTTTAATACACATCTGGGTGGATTGAGGCACCTGAGGAACCCAGTGTTGCCTGTATTTTTGGAAATCCCGGGGTACCATGTGATTCTCCTATGGACTGCCACCCAGGCTCAAAGGGATCATAAGATTATTCATGCTAGAAACTTCCGTGTGTAGGCACATGCCATTATGGGCTCTGGCATAGTTGAGTAAGTTGTGGGAAACCTTTCCATGATGGGCTAGCAGATGTAGGGGATTGTAGGTGTACAGGCCTATCTATCGGTTAAGGGGATCTCTTCGGAAAGACCGTGTCTCGGTCATCCGTTTCTCAAACATTATGTAGTGCGAGAAATCCAACGGAGGAGATAGAGTCTTGTGGGGAAAAGTGCACAAACCTCTGCAGAGTGTACAAACTAATCATGGTTAGCCGTGTCCCCGGTTATGGACATCTTGAGTATCTAGTTCTTTGATTATCATGTGGATCTCATCACTCTTAATATAATTTGATTGGGTTTAATGATGATGCTTAATTGGGATTGAGTTGGGTGAACCTTCTCAATGTTTAACAACCACCATGATAGTTAAATAAAGTTTATTCCTTTGTTGTAGGGAAAAATTGGCTTTTCGCAAAACATATTAACCATACAGCCTCCACCAGCCATATATGCATGTAGTGATAGCATTATTCTGTTCATTACTCTCTTGTGTTACATTGCTAGCATATTCCATGTGCTGACCCATTTCGGGCTGCAATATATCATGTTGCAGACTTTTCAGACGACGAGTAAGGAGCCATAGGTCGTTGTCTTTCACTCAGTGATGCCGTTGGAGTTGATGGACTCACTTTATCTTCCAAGCCTTCCGTTGTTATCATATTAGATGGCCTTAAGCCATAATTATTTGTAATAAGTTCTCTTTTGAGACATTCGATGTAATAAGTGTGTGACTGCTACTCTGTTATAAATCCTCAAGTACTATGCGTGTCAGCATTACCGATCCAGGGAACACTGATGCACAGAGATCAGACTGTCTGAGGTCTAGTCACTACAATATGGTATCAGAGCACACGCTGACTGCAGGACATGACCACTAAGCTAAAGCCCTAGATCACTACTCTCTTCTCATTTCTGACTCCTCTCCATTTTCTACTCTTTAGGATGGCGGACGCAAGGAACAAGTTTGCTCAACCGGATGAAGACACACCTTTTGGACGCCACTTGAAGGAAGTCACTAGGTACCTGAACATCGGAATACCAAGCTTCACCGGGACTTACAACGCCACTTTACCAGAAGAGGAGCGCTGGATGATTCAAGTTCAAGTTCAGGAAGGACATTTACGCCAGTCACTGAGCCCATAGAGTTTTCCTTTGATGCACCAACCTGGAGTCTAGGAAAGAGTATGGCAGCCCACATCACCATGGGACGCATTGGAGAAGTTTACCACAAGGATCTCAAGGATACTATCTATCAGATTTGTGGGCGCCGAGATGAGCAATGGGAGATGATCAGCACCAGGAAGGATAGATCAATTGCCGCTTTCATCCAGGAGTTAAACCAGCACATATGTCGCCAGGAGAACCAGATGTGTGCAGGCATGATAGATCTGAAGAAGGCAATGACAAGGATCACCGAGCTTGAAGAAGAACTCAAGGCAACTCGCGAAGATTATGAGGAGGAAATCGTCGTACTAGTGGAGAAGAATGACGACCTGACAAGGAAGCTAGGAGTCTTCATGGGAGACACTGCGCCAGGAGAAGATGATGATTCCACTTGCCCGGAGAACTACATCATCATCAACGACACTGACTCGGACCCCGACAATAGCGATGATGACTTTGTTGATGAAGCTGGAGCGGATATTATGGAGTCTTCTACCGATCAATTTTTCTAGTCGACCACCAAAACAGTAGCAGTATTCCACCATGTATACAGTATAGTCCGAGCACTTTCGTAACGATAGTTCTAGACCGATTGTATGCCCTTGCTTGATTGATTGAGTGATATGATTGTGTTGTCTCATGTGCATATGGGTAGTGTTTCCCCTAGACCCCATTCTACTCTATTTTCTCATCTTTTCTAAACCCATCAGATGCCTCCGAGATGCGACAATGGATTTGCTTTCCCACCGGAGCTCACTCAGTTGATCCAGCAGCAGAATGCATTGATGCAGATACTAGTCTAGAATCAGAATCAGGGAAACAACAACAACAACCCACCACCACTTGTTGATCACTTAGCCCGTTTTCTAAGGCTGAATCCGCCGGTGTTCTCCAGTAGCACCGAGCCGATAGTTGCAGATGATTGGCTCCGCAAGATTGGAAGGTAGTTGACCACTGCAGGATGCATAGATGCGGAAAGAGTGCTTTTTGCCTCACATCAGCTTGATGGACCCGCAGCAGCATGGTGGGAGAATTACACTGTCACCTATCCCATCGACACTGTCATGTGGGACCAGTTCTAGCAGGCTTTTCGCACTGCCCGTGTATCAACAGGAGCTGTGGCCATGAAGAAGCGTGAGTTTCGCAACTTACGCCAAGGAGGACGCACCGTTGGCTAGTATGTGGATGACTTTAGAAAGCTAGCACGTTATGCCCCTGATGACGTTGCTACGGATGCAACTAAACAGGAGAAGTTTCTGGAAGGACTAAATGATGAGATGAGCATGCAGTTGATGGTAGCAACCTTTAATAACTACCAACAGTTGGTAGATAGAGCTCTCATGATTGAAGGGAAGCAGCAGCAGATTGACAACCGCAAGAGGAAGTATGGACAAGGGAAGTATAATTCTGGAGCTCAGCAGAGATCCCGTTTTACCCCGAACTCGGGAGGACCCTTTCAGCATAACTATGGAGGTCACAATCACACTGGAGGAAGTTCGCACAACCATAGTGGCCCTAAGAATGGGAATGGGAATGGTAATGGAGGAAGCAATGGCCAGAATCGTTCCAACCCAGCAACACCCGCCAAGAAAGATCTAAGCCACATTACTTGCTACAAGTGCCAGAAGACTGGACATTACGCCAATGAATGTCCTGAAGCTAAGAATGGAAATGGCAATGGAAGTTCTGGGAAGAAGCCCAACCCTTTCAACAGGGGACAAGTGAACTACGTTAACATGGAGGAGGTTGAAGCCCAGCCAGATGCAGTAATAGGTAAGTTTTTGGTTAAGTCATTTACTGCAGTCATTCTTTTTGATACTGGTGCATCGCATTCATACATATCAAGGGGATTTGTAGATAAGTATATGCTGCCCACCAAAGTTCTTAGTACACCTATGTTAGTGAGCTCGCCAAGAGCAGAGTATATGGCAAGCCAAGGATGTTTTCAGATGCCATTGACCATAGGTAGGCATATTTTCCCCTCAGAGCTGATAATTTTGGAGTCGCAAGGTTAGGATGTGATTTTGGGTATGGATTGGCTATCGATGTATGGAGGAAGCATCGATTGTGCCAGTAAGTCGATTTTGCTCACCACCCCAGAAGGAAGAAGGATCAAGTATGTATCCCGGCATGTGCCGATTAGGACTCAAGGAAATTCCTTATTTGGAGTTGTACAAGAGGAAGTAGCAGTGGTGAGGGATTTCCTGGATGTATTTCCAGAAGAGTTGCCAGGCATGCCACCGGATAGAGACATCGAGTTTTTGATTGAGCTTTTTCCAGGCACGGGGCCAATATCTAAGAGACCGTACAGGATGCCCGCACATGATTTAGAGGAAATTAAGAAGCAGATTAAGGAGTTACTGGATGAAGGATATATTCGCCCAAGCTCGTCACCTTGGGGATCACCAGTACTTCTAGTGGAGAAGAAGGATGGATCATTGAGGATGGTTGTTGATTATCGAGGATTGAATGAGGTGACGATCAAGAACAAGTACCCACTGCCGATGATCAATGATTTGTTTGATCAGCTGCAAGGAGCTAAGGTGTTTTCCAAGATCGATCTACGATCAGGGTACCACCAACTGAAGATTCGAGAGCAGGATATACCTAAGACAGCTTTTACCACGAGGTACGGGCTATATGAGTATACCATTATGTCATTTGGCCAAACTAACGCACCTGCCTATTTTATGAACATGATGAACAAGGTGTTTATGGAGTTTTTGGATAAGTTTGTCGTGGTGTTCATTGATGATATTCTGGTCTACTCGAAGAATGAAGAGGAGCATAAAGAGCATTTCCGTTTAGTACTTGGGAAGCTCAGAGAACATCAGCTATACGCCAAGTTCAGCAAGTGCGAGTTTTGGTTGAAGGAAGTTGGATTCCTTGGACATGTTATATCTAGAGAAGGAATAGCGGTAGACCCCACTAAAGTTGTCACGGTGACAAATTGGGAGGCACCCACGATAGTTGGAGAGGTCCGGAGTTTTCTTGGACTCGCAGGATACTACCAGAGGTTCATTGAGAATTTCGCGAAGATTGCAAAGCCTATGATGGAGTTGTTAAAGAAGGACACCAAGTTCAAATGGACTGAGGAATGTGAGGCCAGTTTTCAGGAGTTGAAGAAACGCTTGGTTACATCACCAGTATTGATTCTACCAGATCAACGCAAGGATTATGAAGTGTATTGCGACGCTTCTCATCGAGGACTTGGAGCCGTACTTATGCAGGAGGGAAGAGTTGTTTCATATGCCTCACGACAGCTTAAACCCCATGATTAAATTATGCTACGCATGATTTGGAGTTAGCAGCCGTAGTGCATGCGTTGAAGACTTGGAGACATTTTCTCATCGGAAACCATTGTGAGGTATACACGGATCACAAGAGTTTGAAGTATATCTTCACACAGAAGGAGTTGAATCTCGGGCAGAGGAGATGGTTGGAACTCATTAAGAATTATGATATGAAGTTGCACTATCATCCCGGAAAGGCTAACATAGTAGCCGATGAGTTGAGCCGCAAGAGTCATGCCAATACACTCATGACCGGAGAGTTACCCAAGGAGTTAGCAGAGGATCTTCGTGAGCTATGTTTGGAGATAGTTCCGAGAGGCTATGTAGCAGCATTGGAAATTTAGTCTACTTTGATGGATAAGATCAGAGAAGCTCAGAAGACGGACAAGGAGATTGCCAAGATAAAGGAAAGGATGAGCAAATTAAAGGCTAAAGGATTTCGTGAGGATGAGCACGATACCTTATGGTTCGAGGACCGCGTATATGTGCCAAATGATCAGGAGATCAGGAAGCTGATTTTGCAGGAGGCCCATGATTCGCCATATTCGATTCACCTAGGAAATACTAAAATGTACCTGGATTTGAAGGATAGTTTCTGGTGGACCGAAATGAAGAAGGATATTGCGGAGTATGCACCAGTTTGTGATGTATGTCAGAGAGTGAAGGCAGAGCATCAGAAGCCAGCAGGATTGCTACAACCATTGCCGATACCCGAATGGAAGTGGGACAAGCTAGGCATGGATTTTATCACGGGATTGCCCAGGACTCATACAGGCTATGACTCGATATGGGTTGTAGTCATTCGTTTGACGAAAGTAGCTCATTTCATCCTAGTGGAGACCACTTACACCAGTGCTAAGTTGGCAAATATATACATGACCAGTATCGTATGTTTGCATGGAGTTCCGAAGACCATTGTATCAGATAGAGGAACCCAGTTTACCTCAAAGTTTTGGAATCAGTTGCATGAAACTCTGGGAACCAGGCTAGAGTTCAGTACAGCCTTTCACCCGCAAACAGATGGACAGACTGAGAGAGTCAATCAGATTTTGGAGGACATGTTGAGAGCTTGTGCGCCAGATTATGGATCTAGTTGGGACAAAAATTTGCCTTACGCAGAGTTCTCTTACAACAACAGCTATCAAGCCAGTTTGAAGATGGCCCCTTTCGAAGCATTGTACGGAAGGAGGTGCAGGACACCATTGTTGTGGGATGAAGTTGGAGACCGACAGTTATTTGGACCAGATTTGATTAAAGAGTCTGAAGAGAAGGTTAAGCTGATTTGCGATAGACTCAAGGTAGCCCAGTCTAGGCAGAAGAGCTATGTGGATTCTAAACACAAAGAGATAGTTTACGAAGTTGGAGACAGAGTGTATCTTCGTGTATCACCACTTCAAGGAGTGAAGCGCTTTGGAGTTAAGGGAAAGTTAGCACCACGTTTTGTGGGACCATACAAAGTTTTGGAACGTATGGGAGAAGTTGCTTACAAGTTGGAATTGCCCAAAGGATTGTCAGGAGTTCACGATGTGTTCCATGTTTCTCAGTTGAAGAAGTGCCACGCAGAGATGGCTGATATCCCTCTAAGAGATATAGTGCCACTGGAAGCGATTCAATTGGATAACAACTTGACTTACGAGGAGAAACCAGTCAAGATTCTTGAATTTGCCAGCCGAGTCACACGCAGCAAGGTTATCAAGTTTTGTAAGGTTCAGTGGAGCCACCATACTGAGGATGAAGCCACCTGGGAACGAGAGGAAGACCTACGGAGGATCACCCTCACTTATTTTCTAGCCAACCCGAATCTCGAGGGTGAGATTCATCTTAAGGGGGGTAGGTTTGTAACATCCCAAATTTTCCAATTTGGAACGTTATGCATTAGATCATCTTTGCATATCATATTTTATTGCATTTTGGCTTGATCCTAGAAATTCTGCGCAACTCAAGGACCCACGGAGAGAGTTGGGAATTTCATTATTTTCATATTTGAGTTTACTCGAATTTTGAAAAATAGGATCGTTTGATTTTAATTATTTTCTCTTCGAATATTTCTTTTATAAAAATAAAAGAGAGAGGATAAAATGACTTCCTCAAAATAAAGAAATATTGGAGATTTACTATTAAAATCAAAAATTATTTTTTATTCAGAGTTTTATCGCTATTTTATTTGAATTAGGAAAAATATGCGTTTTTCAAAATTGCATTAGAGTCCCAAATAAATGTTCACCTTGTCCGGTAGATTTTTAGAGGACGGGGAAAAAAATTTCAGGATTTTTGGAGTCTGTTTATTATTTCTTTTCTTTGTTTTTCTGCGCGGATTTATTAAAAAAAGAGGTCGAACCGACATGGGCCGTTGTTGGCGACCCGGACTCCGCCTCGCCCCAGGCTTTATAAGCCCGCGACCCAGCCAGCCCCAGCCCACCCCAGCCGCCGCTGAACCCTAGCCGCGCCTCGAGCCCCGCGCCGCCACCGCCGCCGCGCCCCGCGCCGCCACCGGACGCCGCCGCTACCGGAGTTGACCGTCGCCGCCACCGGAGTTGACCGCCGCCACCGTTTTTTCCTTTGGTTTATTTCGGTAAACCCTAGATCTAGATCCGTTTTTTTTTATTCTGGTTTATTTTTTTAGATCGGTTTTCCGTCGGTTTATTTATTTAGCGAATGCCCGTTCGTTCGTTCGTTTTAACGAATGATTTTCACTGTTTAGCCGCAGACAGCGAACGTTCGTTCGTTAGCCTGTTCGTCGGTTTTTCTTTTTCTCGGATTTTTCGCGATTATTTTCGATCGCGATTTCTGATCCGATTTTTGTTTTATTTTATCTTTTCGCTTGTTTATCAGAATCTGGCGATTCAAGCGCCTAGAGTTTCGTCTCGAAGACCTCTTTCTGTTTAATCAACTTAAACAAGTTTTTGCTACTGTAAAATTTGACTTTAGTCTAGATTAGTAATCGAAGCTTATTTCTTTCGCAGTTTGAGTTTTGTTGCTTCATTTGATTTGATTCTTTTTGCAAACCGGAGTTCTTAAGTTGAACTTTCTGGTTAAATCTTCTTATTTGAGTTTTACCCATGCATTTTTTGTTTGATTGCTTATTGTATGCTTGTTTGTTTGCGATAGAGTACCCGGAGTGCGAAGCGTGCTACTACGAGTCTCTAGGTTTCACGAATCATCAGCAAGGCAAGTAACACTTTGATCATACCTCTTCACTACCCAGTTTTAGTGCATTAGATCAATCCTCAAACAATTGCATGATTAGGATCTATTTAATATGTGGGTTTTGGGAAGTAGATGAGGTAGTACATATTGTCCTGTTTATTACCAAACCTTTGGGAGTAACTTCTACGTTGCTTATATTGATATGCTATGCTCGTAGACGTGGTTTGGGTTTGAGTGTATTCATGATAGATGTGAGTATTGTTAATTAATGGTTAACTTAAGCTGGCAACTTTAATACACATCTGGGTGGATTGAGGCACCTGAGGAATCCAATGTTGCATGTATTTTTGGAAATCCTGGGGTACCGTGTGATTCTCCTATGGACTGCCACCCAGGCTAAAAGGGATCATAAGATTATTCATGCTAGAAACTTCCGTGTGCAGGCACATGCCATTATGGGCTCTGGCATAGTTGAGTAAGTTGTGGGTAACCTTTCCATGATGGGCTAGCATATGTAGGGGATTGTAGGTGTACAGGCCTATCTATCGGTTAAGGGCATCTCTTCGGAAAGACCGTGTCTCGGTCATCCGTTTCTCAAACATTATGTAGTGCGAGAAATCCAACGGAGGAGATCGAGTCTTATGGGGAAAAGTTCACAAACCTCTGCAGAGTGTACAAACTAATCATGGTTAGTCGTGTCCCCGGTTATGGACATCTTGAGTATCTAGTTCTTGGATTATCATGTGGATCTCATCACTCTTAATATAATTTGATTGGGTTTAATGATGATGCTTAATTGGGATTGAGTTGGGTGAACCTTCTCAATGTTTAACAACCACCATGATAGTTAAATAAAGTTTATACCTTTGTTGTAGGGAAATGGTTTTCCGCAAAACATATTAACCATACAGCCTCCACCAGCCATATACGCGTGTAGTGATAGCATTATTCTGTTCATCACTCTCTTGTATTACATTGCTAGCATATTCCATGTGCTGACCCGTTTCGGGCTGCAACGTATCATGTTGCAGACTTTTCAGACAACGAGTAAGGAGCCATAGGTCGTTGTGTTTCACTCGGTGATGCCGTTGGAGTTGATGGACTCACTTTATCTTCCAAACCTTCCGTTGTTATCGTATTAGATGGCCTTAAGCCATAATTATTTGTAATAAGTTCTCTTTTGAGACATTCGATGTAATAAGTGTGTGATTACTACTCTGTTATAAATCCTCAAGTAATGTGCGTGTCAGCATTACCGATCCAGGGATGACACTGATGCACAGAGATCAAACTGTCTGAGGTCTGGTCGCTACATACTTGCTACTCATGGAGATGGGTAACCTCCTAAAACCCTCGATGCTCGTTATGTAAAATATATTATGCACTACTTTGATAATCCTGAGAAAAACCCATTCAACTATATAATGGGAGTAACATTGGATCAACGTGAATACTTTAGGGATTATTTCTTGACTCATAAAGGGAAATTGTTATGGGATCAAATTCATATGTTGCATTGGTATGCTTGGAATTTATGCCAGAGATATGATTATACTTGTTGTTCTAGGATGAATGCTCCGCATCTTCCCTTTTCATGTGAATTTAATGATAATGAAACCTTGGCTTCTTATGCTAATGGTATATATGACTACTATGATGTGGAACGAATAGAAGAATTTGTTGCTTTTAAGGGTGCTTATGAAATTGAATCTTTGTTTGAAAAGTTTGAAGATTTTGATGATTCAGTTTATAGACCTGAAAATCTTGCTATCCTTAAATATTGCTATGATAATTATAAATACAATTATGATATTGATGTATTTATTGAGAATAACTCTGTTGTCCAAGAAAAGATTAATATTTTGCAGGAGTCTATGGAAGAAGAAATTGATGAAACTATGAGCTCATCGGATGAAAAAGATGAGGAGGAGAGCAAAGAACAAAAGGAGGAAGAATGGATTAGCTACCCGTGCCCAACTTCTAATGAGAGTAACTCTACAACTCATACATTATTTAATGTCCCTTCGTTCTTGCCGAAGGATGAATGCTATGATGATTGCTATGATCCCGTTGACTCTTTTGAAATATCCCTTTTTGATGAACTTGATGCTTGTTATGCTTGTGGCCAAGATGCCAATTTGAATTATGCTTATGGATAAGAACTTGCTATAGTTCCAGTTAAGAATGAAATTGTTGCTATTGCACCCACACATGATAGTCCTATTATCTTTTTGAATTCTCCAAACTACACTATATCGGAGAAAGTTGCACTTATTAAGGATTACATTAATGAGTTGCATTTTGCTACTACACATGATGATTTTGATGAATATAATATGCATGTGCCTGCTTCTCCTACTTGCAATTATTATGAGAGGGGAACTACATCTCCGCCTCTTTATGTTTCCCACACGATAAAATTGCAAGAAACTGCTTATGCTATGTATTGGCCTTTACTTGATGTGCATCAATTGTTCTTGTATGACATGCCGATGCATAGGAAGAGAGTTAGACTTCGGCATTGCTTGATATATGTTGCTTTGTGCTCACTACTAAATGCCAAATCATTGTTAATTAAAATTGGCTTTGATATACCTTGGGATCCGGGTGGATTCATTACTTGAGCACTTTATGTCTAGCTTAATGGCTTTAAAGAAAGCGCTGCTAGGGAGACAACACGGAAGTATTAGGGAGTCATTTATTTCTGTTGAGTGCTTATATAAAGTTTAAAAAACAAAAAATATAGAGGGGAACTTAAAACTTCACAAAAAGAAAAGCGAAAGTGAGAGAGACGAGAATTGTGAAAATGGGGACGTCCTTGAACTTTGTTCATGCCCATGGAAACTTTGTGAATCTTGAATTACACAAACTTTTCAACAAAAATAATTATCCCCTTGTACAATTCCATTGTATTATAAAAATAATGTGCCAAGATTTGCCTTTAGGATGATTAGATTGCTTGTTGGTTTGTGCGGTGCAAAACAGAAACTTTGGTTGTAGTGCTCGATTTTACATTTTTTACTGGAACATCAAATGGCTGTGCAACTTTTTGTACTGTCTTTATATACAATTTTTTTATTTTTTTCCTATTTTTTCAGAATTTTTTGAGTTACAGAAGTATGGTGGATGTTCAAATCTTACAGATTGTCTTGTTTTCACAAATTGCTGTTATAGCTTCATTATTTCCATATGTTTGAATTCTTGTTGAAGTCTCCGTGACTTGAGGCCATAGAATTGTGATATCATACAGTGGTTAAAGTTTGTTTATAATTATACAATAATGTTACAGAAGTACATGATGGGATTTCATTGTCATATTCACTAACCCAGCCACTAAAAGTTCGGTTAAGTTTAGTGTGGATGAAGTGTTCGAAGATCGACGAGGTCTCGATGTGAGGAGAAGGAGGATAGGAAAGATCTCAAGCTTGGGGATGCCCAAGTCACCCAAGTAAATATTCAAGGACACTCAAGCGTCTGAGCTTGGGGATGCCCCGGAAGGCATCCCATCTTTCTTCAACAAGTATCGGTATGTTTTCGGTTTCGTTTCGTTTGCGTGTCATGTGCAAATCTTGGAGCGTCTTTTGCTTTTAGTTTTTCACTTTTCTTTTATGCACCATGCTGGTATGAGATAGTCCATGGTTGATTTATAGAATACTCATTGCACTTCACTTATATTTTTTGAGTGTGGCTTTATAGAATGCTTCATGTGCTTCACTTATATCATTTGAAGTTTGGATTGCATGTTTCTCTTCACATAGAAAACCGTTATTTGAAGAATGCTCTCTTTCTTCACTTATATTTATTAGAGCATGGTCTTTTGTATAAAGAATTAAACTCTCATGCTTCATTTATATCTATTTAGAGAGTCAACGGGAATTGGTCAATTGCATGGTTAGTTATAAAATCCTACATAAAACTTATGGATCACTGAATATGATATGTTTGATTCCTTGCAATAGTTTTGCGATATAGAGATGATAATATGTGGGAGGTACTAGTAAATGGTTGTGGTTAGTAAGAATATTGGTGATAAGGTTTGTGATTCCAGAAGCATGCACGTATAGTCTCTCATTATGCTATGATGTTGGAGCATGATTTATTATTGATTGGCTTCCTTATGAGTGGCGGTCAGGGACGAGCGATGGTCTTTTCCTACCAATCTATCCCCCTAGGGGCATGCGTAGTAGTACTTTGTTTCGAGGGCTAATAAACTTTTGCAATAAGTATATGAGTTCTTTATGACTAATGTGAGTCCATGGATTATACGCACTCTTACCTTTCCGCAATTTGCTAGCCTCTATGGTGCCGTGCATTTCCCTTTCTCACATCGAGACGTGGTGCAAACTTCGCAGGTGCATTCAAGCCCCGTGATATGATACGCTCTATCACACATAAGCCTTACTATATCTTCCTCAAAACATCCACCACACCTACCTATTATGGCTTTTCCATGGCCATTCCGAGATATATTGCCATGCAACTTCCACCGCTTCTGTTTGATGACTTGAGCATTCATTGTCATATTGCTTTGCATGATCATGTAGCTGACATACTAGTTGTGGCACAGCCACTGTCGGTGTCAAAACCGGAAGATCTCGGGAGGGGGTCCCAAGCTGTGTGTCTTAGGATCAATGGTAACATGGACATGGGATTTTACCCAACTTCGGGCTCTCTCGAAGAGATAATACCCTACATGATGCTTTTGATTGTATTCGATGCGTATGATTACAGAGTTGATCTACCTCGAGATCATATGTTGTGGTCTAAACCCTAGAGGTATGATGAGTAATGTCATGATGATCTATCGACTAGCCTGGCCTCGGCTTATATAATGTACCAGAGGCCTAGGATAACAAGAGTCCTAGTCGAATACGCCGCTGGAGAGGACTCCTTGTCTTGATCACCAAGTCTAGTGGAATCTTCCTCGTGTAAACATCGGCTGACCGAACTAGCCCATGAGCAAATGGCCATGGGGGTCCTCGACCCAATCCAACTGATCGGGAGACGACGCGGTGAGTACCCCCTAGTCCAGGACACTGTCAATAGCCCCCTAAATGAAGGAAATATGCCCTGGAGGCAATAATTAAGTTGTTATTTATATTTCCTTATATCATGATAAATGTTCATTATTCATGCTAGAATTGTATTAACCGGAAACTTAGTACATGTGTGAATACATAGACAAACAGAGTGTCACCAGTATGCCTCTACTTGACTAGCTCGTTAATCAAAGATGGTTAAGTTTCCTAGCCATGGACAAAGAGTTGTCATTTGATGAGCGGTATCACATCATTAGGGAATGATGTGATTGACTTGACCCATTCGTTAGCTTAGCACGATAATCGTTTAGTTTACTGCTATTGCTTTCTCCATAACTTATACATGTTCCTATGACTATGAGATTATGCAACTCCCGAATAGCAGAGGAACACTTAGTGTGCTATCAAACATCACAACGTAACTGGGTGACTATAAAGATGCTCTATAGGTGTCTCTGATGGTGTCTGTTGAGTTGGCATAAATTGAGATTAGGATTTGTCATTCCGTGTATCGGAGAGGTATCTTTGGGCCCTCTCGGTAATGCACATCACTATAATCCTGGCAAGCAATGTGAATAATGAGTTAGTTACGGTATGTTGCATTACCAAACGAGTAAAGAGACTTGCCGGTAACGAGATTGAACTAGGTATTGAGATACCGACGATCGAATCTCGGGAAAGTAACATACCAACGACAAAGGGAACAACGTATGTTGTTATGCGGTTTGACCTATAAAGATCTTCGTAGAATATGTAGGAACCAATATGAGCATCCAGGTTCCGCTATTGGTTATTGATCGGAGATGAGTGTCCGTCATGTCTACATAGTTCTCGAACCCGTAGGGTCCGCACGCTTAACGTTCGGTGACGATCGGTATTATGAGTTTATGTGCTTTGATGTACCGAAGGTTGTTCGGAGTCCCGGATGTGATCACGGGCATGACAAGGAGTCTTAAAATGGTCGATACATAAAGATCGATATATTGGAAGCCTATGTTTTGACATCAGAATAGTTCCGGGTGAGTTCGGGCATTTACCGGAGTACCGGGGGGTTACCGGAACCCCCTGGGGAGTATATGGGCCTGATTGGGCCTTAGTGGAAAGAGAGAGGGGAAGCCAGGGCAGGCCGCACGCCCCCTCCCCCTTGGGTCCGAATTGGACAAGGGAAGGGGGCCCCTTTCCTTCTCCCTCTTGCTTCCTTCCTTCCTCTCCTACTCCAACTAGGGAAAGGGGGGAATCCTACTCCCGGTGGGAGTAGGACTCCCCCTAGGGCGCGCCATAGAGAGGGCCGGCCCTCCCCTCCTCCACTCCTTTATATACGGGGGAGGGGGCACCCCATAGACACACAAGTTGATCTCTTAGCCGTGTGCGTTGCCCCCCTCCATAGATTTCCACCTCGGTCATATCATTGTAGTGCTTAGGCGAAGCTGTGCATCGGTAACTTCATCATCATCGTCATCACGTCGTCGTGCTGAGGAAGCTCTTCCTAGACACTTAGTTGGATCTAGAGTTCGTGGGACGTCATCGAGCTGAACGGGTGCAGATCGCGGAGGTGTTGTACCTTTGGTGCTAGGATCGATCGGATCATGAAGACGTACGACTACATCAACCGCGTTGTCATAACGCTTCCGCTTACGGTCTATGAGGGTATGTAGACAACACTCTTCCCCTCTCGTTGCTATGCATCACCTAGATGGATCTTGCGTGTGCGTAGAATTTTTTTGAAATTACTGTGTTCCCCAACAGTGGCATCCGAGCTAGGTTTATGCATAGATGTTATATGCATGAGTAGAACACAAAGGAGTTGTGGGCGTGGGTATATACATATTGCTTGCCGTCACTAGTTGATTCTTGATTCAGCGGTATTGTTGGATGAAGCGGCTCAGACCGACATTACGCGTATGCTTACGCGAGACTGGTTCTACCGACGTGCTTCGCACACAGGTGTCTAGTGGGTGTCTGTTTCTCCAACTTTAGTTGAATCGGATTCAATGAATAGGGTTCTTTCTGAAGATCAAAAAGCAATCACTATACCGCATTGTGGTTTTTTATGCGTAGGTAAGAACGGTTCTTGCTTAGCCCGTAGCAGCCACGTAAAACTTGCAACAACAAAGTAGAGAACGTCTAACTTGTTTTTGCAGGGCATGTTGTGATGTGATATGGTCAAGACATGATGCTAAATTTTATTGTATGAGATGATCATGTTTTGTAACAGAGTTATCGGCAACTGGCAGGAGCCATATGGTTGTCGCTTTATTGTATGAAATGCAATCGCCATGTAATTGCTTTACTTTATCACTAAGTGGTAGCGATAGTCGTAGAAGCAATAGTTGGTGAGACAACAACGATGCTTCGATGGAGATCAAGGTGTCAAGCCAGTGACGATGGTGATCATGACGGTGCTTTGGAGATGGAGCTCAAAGGCACAAGATGATGATGACCATGTCATATCACTTATATTTGATTGCATGTGATGTTTATCCTTTATGCATCTTATTTTGCTTGGTACGACGGTAGCATTATAAGATGATCTCTCACTAAATTTCAAGGTACAAGTGTTGTCCTTGAGTATGCACCGTTGCTACAGTTCGTCGTGCCGAGACACCACGTGATGATTGGGTGTGATAAGCTCTACATTCACATATAACGGGTGCAAGCCAGTTTTGCACAAGCAGAATACTCGGGTTAAACTGGACGAGCCTAGCATATGCAGATATGGCCTCGGAACATTGAGACCGAAAGGTCGAGTGTGAATCATATGGTAGATATGATCAACATAGTGATGTTCACCATTGAAAACTACTCCATCTCACGTGATGATCAGACATGGTTTAGTTGATCTGGATCACGTGATCACTTAGATGATTAGAGGGATGTCTATCTAAGTGGGAGTTCCTAAGTAATTTTATTAATTGAACTTTAATTTATCATGAACTTAGTATCTGATAGTATTTTGCATATCTGTGTTATAGATCAATAGCTCGCGTATAGCTCCCTGTTTTATTTTTGATATGTTCCTAGAGAAAAATAAGTTGAAAGATGAAGTAGCAATGATGCGGACTAGGTCCGTGATCTGAGGATTATCCTCATTACTGCATAGAAGAATTACGTCCTGGAAGCACCGCTAGGTGACAAACCTGATGCAGGAGCAACACCAGATGTTATGAATGTCTGGCAGAGCAAAGTTGATGACTACTCGATAGTTTAGTGTGCCATGCTTTACGGCTTTGAATCGGGACTTCAACGACGTTTTGAACGTCATGGAGCATATGAGATGTTCCAGAAGTTGAAGTTACTATTTCAGGCAAATGCTCGGATTGAGATATATGAAGTCTCCAATAAGTTCTACAGCTGCAAAATGGAGGAGAATAGTTCTGTCAGTGAACATATACTCAGAATGTCTGGGTACCACAACCACTTGACTCAGCTGGGAGTTAATCTTCCTGATGATAGTGTCATTGACAGAGTTCTTAAATCATTGCCACCAAGCTACAAGAGCTTCGTGATGAACTATAATATGCAAGGGATGGATAAGACGATTCCTGAGCTCTTCGCAATGCTATAGGCTGCGAAGGTAGAAATCAAGAAGGAGCATCAAGTGTTGATGGTCAACAAGACCACCAGTTTCAAGAAAAAGGTAAAGGGAAGAAGGGGAACTTCAAGAAGAATGGCAAGCAAGTTGCTGCTCAAGTGAAGAAGCCCAAGTATGGACCTAAGCCTGGGACTGAGTGCTTCAACTGCAAAGGGACTGGTCACTGGAAGCGGAACCGCCCCAAGTATTTGGCAGATAAGAAGGATGGAAAAGTGAAAGGTGTATTTGATATACATGTTATTGATGTGCACCTTACTAATGCTCGCAGTAGCGCCTGGGTATTTGATACTAGTTCTGTTGCTAATATTTGCAACTCGAAACAGGGGCTATGGATTAAGCGAAGATTGGCTAAGGACGAGGTGACGATGCGCGTGGGAAATGGTTCCAAAGTCGATGTGATCACCGTCGGCATGCTACCTGTACATCTACCTTTGGGATTAGTTTTAGACCTAAGTAATCATTATTTGGTACCAGCGTTGAGCATGAACATTATATCTTAATCTTGTTTAATGCGAGATGGTTATTCATTTAAATCAAAGAATAATGGTTGTTCTATTTATATGAGTAATATCTTTTGTGGTCACGCACCCTTGATGAGTGGTCTATTTTTACTAAATCTTGATAGTAGTGATACACATGTTCATAGTATTGAAGCCAAAAGATATAAGTTTAATAATGATAGTGCAACTTATTTGTGGCACTGCCGTTTAGGTCATATTGGTGTAAAGCGCATGAAGAAACTCCATGTTGATGGGCTTCTAGAATCACTTGATTATGAATCACTTGATGCTTGCAAACCATGCCTCATGGGCAAGACGACTAAGACTCTGTTCTCCGGAACAATCGAACGAGCAAGAGACTTGTTGGAAATAATACATACTGATGTATGCGGTCCGATGAGTGTTGATGCTCACAGCGGGGATCATTATTTTCTTACCTTCACAAATGATTTGAGCAGATATGGGTATATCTACTTGATGAAACATAAGTCTGGAACATTTAAAAAGTTCAAAGAATTTCAGAGTGAAGTGGAAAATCATCGTAACAAGAAAATTAAGTTTCTACGATCTGATCATGGAGGAGAATATTTGAGTTACGAGTTTGGTCTTCATTTGAAACAATGCGGAATAGTTTCGCAACTCATGCCACCTGGAACACCACAGTGTAATGGTGTGTCCGAACGTCGTAACCGCACTTTATTAGATATGGTGCGATCTATCATGTCTTTCACTGATTTACCGCTATCGTTTTCGGGTTATGCTTTAGAGACAGCTGCATTCACGTTATATAGGGCACCATCTAAATCTGTTGAGATGACACCGTATGAACTATGGTTTGGCAAGAAACCAAAGCTGTCGTTTCTTAAAGTTTGGGGTTGCGATGCTTATGTGGAAAAGCTTCAAACTGATAAGCTCGGACGCAAATCGAAGAAGTGCGTCTTCATAGGATATGCAAAAGAAACTGTTGGGTACACCTTCTATCACAGATCCGAAGGCAAGATACTCTTTTGCTAAGAACGGATCCTTTATAGAGAAGGAGTTTCTCTCGAAAGAAATGAGTGGGAGGAAAGTAGAACTTGATGAGGTAATTGTACCTTCTCCTGAATTGGAAGGTAGTTCATCACAAGAAATCAGTTCCAATGATTCCTACACCAATTAGTGAGGAAGCTAATGATGATGATCATGAAACTTCAGATCAAGTTACTACCAAACCTCATAGGTCAACCAGAGTATGGTCCGCACCAGAGTGGTACGGTATTCCTGTTCTGGAAGTCATGTTACTAGATCATGATGAACCTACGAACTATGAGGAAGCGATGATGAGCCGAGATTCTGCAAAATGGCTTGAGGGCATGAAATTTGAGATGGGATCCATGTATGAGAACAAAGTATGGACTTTGATTGACTTGCCCGATGATCGGTGAGCCATTGAGAATAAATGGATCTTCAAGAGGAAGACGGACGCTGATAGTACTGTTACTATATACAAAGCTTGAATTGTCACAAAAAAATTCGACAAGTTCAAGGTGTTGACTACGATGAGATTTTCTCACTCGTATCCATGCTTAAAAGTCTGTCCGAATCATGTTAGCAGTTGCCGCATTTTATGAAATCTGGCAAATGGATGTCAAAACCGCATTCCTTAATGTATTTCTTAAAGAAGAGTTGTATATGATGCAACCAGAAGGTTTTGTCGATCCTAAAGGTGCTAACAAAGTGAGCAAGCTCCAGCGATCCACAAGCATCTCGGAGTTGGAATATATGCTTTGATAAAGTGATCAAAGCATATGGTTTTATACAAACTTGCGATGAAGCTTGTATTTACAAGAAAGTGAGTGGGAGCACTACATCATTTCTGATAAGTATAGGTGAATGACATATTGTTGATCAGAAATAATGTATAATTTTCTGGAAAGCATAAAGGAGTGTTTGAAAAGAGTTTTTCAAAGAAAGACCTCGGTGAAGCTACTTACATATTGAGCATCAAGATCTATAGAGATAGTTCAAGACGCTTGATATATTTTCAATGAGTACATACCTTGACAAGATTTTGAAGTAGTTCAAAATGGAACAGTCAAAGAAGGAGTTCTTGCCTGTGTTGCAAGGTGTGAAGTTGAGTAAAGACTGAAAACCCGATCACGGCAGAAAATAGAAAGAGAATGAAAAGTCATTCCCTATGCCACAGTCATAGGTTCTATAAAGTATGCTATGTTGTGTACTAGTCCTATTGTATACCTTAGCATGTTTTTGGCAAGGGAATACAATAGTGATCTAGCAGTAGATCACTGGACAGTGGTCAAAATTATCCTTAGAGGACTAAGGAAATATTTCTCGGTCATGGAGGTGATAAAAGAGTTCATCGTAAAGAGTTACGCCGATGCAAGCTTTTGACACCGATCTAGATGACTCTAAGTCTCGATCTAGATACATATTGAAAGTGGGAGCAATTAGCTAGAGTAGCACCGTGCAGAGTATTGTAGACATAGAAAATTGCAAAATACATACGGCTCTGAATGTGACAGGCCCATTGACTAAGCTTCTCTCACAAGCAAAACATGATCACACCTTAGTACTCTTTGGGTGTTAATCACATAGTGATGTGAACTAGATTATTGACTCAAGTAAAACCCTTTTAGTCACATGGCGATGTGAACTAATCACATGGCGATGTGAACTAATCACATGGTGATGTGAACTATAGGTGTTAAAACACATGGCGATCTGAATTAGATTATTGGCTCTAGTGCAAGTGGGAGACTGAAGGAAATATGCCCTAGAGGCAATAATTAAGTTGTTATTTATATTTCCTTATATCATGATAAATGTTTATTATTCATGCTAGAATTGTATTAACCGGAAACTAAGTACATGTGTGAATACATAGACAAACAGAGTGTCACTAGTATGCCTCTACTTGTCTAGCTCGTTAATCAAAGATGGTTAAGTTTCCTAGCCATGGACAAAAATTTGTCATTTGATGAACGGGATCACATCAATAGGTAATGATGTGATTGACTTGACCCATTTGTTAGCTTAGCACGATGATCATTTAATTTACTGCTATTCCTTTCTCCATAACTTAGACATGTTGCTATGACTATGAGATTATGCAACTCCCGAATACCGGAGGAACACTTAGTGTGCTATCAAACGTCATAACGTAACTGGGTGACTATAAAGATGCTCTATAGGTGTCTCTGATGGTGTTTGTTGAGTTGGCATAAATTGAGATTAGGATTTGTCACTCCGTGTATCGGAGAGGTATCTCTGGGCCCTCTCGGTAATGCACATCACTATAAGCCTTGCAAGCAATGTGCATAATGAGTTAGTTAAGGGATGTTGCATTACGGAATGAGTAAAGAGACTTGCCGGTAACGAGATTGAATTAGGTATTGAGATACCGACGATCGAATCTTGGGCAAGTAACATACCGACGACAAAGGGAACAACGTATGTTGTTATGTGGTTTGACCGATAAAGATCTTCGTAGAATATGTAGGAACCAATATGAGCATCCAGGTTACGCTATTGGTTATTGACCGGAGATGAGTCTCGGTCATGTCTACATAGTTCTCGAACCCGTAGGGTCCACATGCTTAACGTTCGGTGACGATCGGTATTATGAGTTTATTTGTTTTGATGTGCCGAAGATTGTTAGGAGTCCCGGATGTGATCACGGGCATGACGAGGAGTCTCGATATGGTCGAGACATAAAGGTCGATATATTGGAAGCCTATGTTTTGACATTGGAATGGTTCCGGGTGATTTCGGGCATTTACCGGAACCCCCCGGGGAGTATATGGGGCTTATTGGGCCTTAGTGGAAAGAGAGAGGGGAAGCCAGGGCAGGCCACGGGCCCCCTCCCCCTTGGGTCCGAATTGGACTCGGGTAGAGGGCGGCGCCCCCCTTTCCTTCTCCCTATTTCTTCCTTCCTTCCTCTCCTACTCCAACTAGGGAAAGGGGGGAATCCTACTCCCGGTGGGAGTAGGACTCCCCCCTAGGGCGCGCAATAGAGAGGGCCGGCCCTCCCCTCCTCCACTCCGTTATATATGGGGGAGGGGGCACCCCATAGACACACAAGTTGATCTCTTAGCCATGTGCACTGCCCCCCTCCACAGATTTCCACCTCGGTCATATCGTTGTAGTGCTTAGGCGAAGCCCTGCGTCGGTAACTTCATCATCATCATCATCACGTCGTCGTGCTGACGAAGCTCTTCCCCGACACTCAGATGGATCTAGAGTTCGTGGGACGTCACCGTGCTGAACGTGTGCAGATCGCGGAGGTGCCGTACCTTCGGTGCTAGGATCGGTCGGATCGTGAAGACGTACGACTACATCAACCACGTTGTCATAATGCTTCCTCTTACGGTCTACGAGGGTACGTAGACAACACTCTTCCCCTCTTGTTGCTATGCATCACCTAGATGGATCTTGCATGTGCATTGGAAATTTTTGAATTACTGCATTCCCCAACACTGAACCGGTCTTCAAGTTGGGGACGCTCCTCGATTCTTCCGAACTGTTCTCTTCATCTTCGGTCACCGGTCTTGAAAACTGGTTCAACAAATCATCTCATCTTCGATCTTGAGGATCGCCAAAGCGAATCCGAAGAGTTTACACATCGGGTATCCGAGGGGCCCCTTTAAGTTCTCGGCCTTTATCAATGCCTTGTTATTATTTTTTAACGCCACACCTCGGGTTTGAAGTTGTTCCTGTGTGGCAGTGTCCTCTTGCATCCGAGCTCCAACGCCGGATTGCATTCAAGATATCTTTTGCAACCGAGCACCAACGCCGGACTATATCCAAGCTCCAACACTGGACTATATCCGAGGTGTCATAGATCACCTTGGCTTGAAAAAGTTTGAAGGAGGTTATCCGAGTTTAACGCTGAAAAGTTCTCTATGGAACGAGCCATTCAAATCCGAGCTTTATGCTGAAGCACTTCCGAGCTCCAATGATGGTCGGCATTCGAGGTGTCGTAAACTACCTCGGTCTTTTAAAATATTGAACGAATTCAGCCGAGCTTAATGCCGGAAATGCCCTCTATTGAGCCATCCATTGGCGCCCAAGCTTTATGTCGGATTGCTTCCAAGGTGGTGCACCACCCCGACCGCGGGCTGATTTTTTTGTGAATATTTTTGACTGGTGCAATTTATTCTTTGCCGAGATATATAGCCAGTATATGTATATCCATTAGCCCTCAAGGTGTGTGTCGGTCTAAAACCCGAGATGCACCTGAAGGAAAACATAAAATTGTTGATCCTGGTAGCCCCCGAGACTCAGGTCAATTTGCAAAATCGGCCTGAGGGTCAACTCCTAGCTCGGCAGCATACGTAGGAATAGAAACACGGTGTAATATATTAGAAATAATGATCGGCGGACAGGCCCCTGAGAGAGGGCTGTGAGAAGTCACCGTGATATATTAGCTTGATGACGGATAAGTCCCAGATGGTACTTACTTTTGTCTAAAGACGCGCTTGTCCATAGTTCAGTCATGCCGAACACTGAGCACTTTGAATTCTCTGCATTGAATAAGAAATGCAGTAGCCCCCGAGACACTGGTCGGGTGGCAACACCAGATCAGGGGATCGATGTGTCCCTTTAATATTTATAAATAATGAGCGCGAAGCCCAGGAGCCCCCGAGCCTTAATGTGGGCACAGGTGGCCGAATTAAGGATCGATATCCGTTTGACAGAAAATTTTGTTGTGTTTAACACAAACTTCTTGGAAAGAGAATAAAGATCTATTAAAGGAGCTTAGAGCTAGTCGAAATCCGAGCTCGCCAAGGTAGGCCCCAAGGGGTTTAAAAGATGGATTATAGTAAATGGATTTTACTCACAATTTTTTATGTGTAATGATTCTATGTATCCAAGTACTTTAGATCATGAATGCTCGGATCCGCATCGTACAACACCTAGTGGACCGACCATCGGCTTCAACCTCCTCGGCCAGTGGCCGGGGAGTGTTTGTCCTACTTTATAAAGCATTTACAAGGGCAAAGGTTTATGACAAACAAGGCAATCCGGCCATATGGTTTTATAAACAAAGGTATGCGGAGAGAATGTTATATTACTATTTGGATGTAAGAAACATCTCCCAAATAAAATAATCCCGCTATCGGTTCCTTTCTTTGGGTTGTCATGCCGACCATGATCATGAAACCTCAACTCCGATCGATGCAAGTGTCAGCGTTCTAGGAACGGGGGTCCCCAGACTTGCCTGCCTGCGGCGTGGCTCAAAGGGGGGCCCAGCACGGCCCATTTTCATCAACACAGACCCAAGACCCTCGCGAGGGGCCAAGCTTCGCGAGGCGGACGACACGGAGCTTCCTCAGGCACGGCCTCACCAGGCTGGCTCGCGAAGAGGCGGAGAGATCAAGGCGGGGTACCTCACGAGGTGCCCGTGACGCAAGCCATGACGACCAAGGGCGCCAGGCGGGCGCCAGCCCGCGCAGTGTCCTCCTTTCCCCTTTGGTGCAAAGGGGGCAAGCGCAGCCGCGGAGTACCGAGGCGTCAGGCAAAGGTTGCCATTTCGGTGCAACAAGACCAAGACCAGGAGGACTGCAAGATGGAGGTCATTGTGGAGCCCAAGACGGTGTCACCACCAGAGCTTTGTGCAGGCGAGGACCAACTTTAGTCAGGATAAGTGTACTAGATGTTCCCCTTCAAAATGGCCAATTGTTGGCGCCCTTCCCGCTCAATATTTGGGAAGAGGCCCAGGGCCATTGCCTATAAATAGGACCAGCCACCCACAGGGGGTGGAGGTGAAGGTTGGATATCGAGATCGAGGATCAAGCATCGGATCGAAATCAGAGAGAGAGAGAAGGGTGACTGAACTCCTCCTAGCAGTTCGTCCCACCCAGCAAAGAACAGACCCTCGCGAGGTTGTTCTTCCTTGTATTGTTCATCATCATCAGCCCAAGAGGCAATCCACCACACCACACACTGGAGTCGGGTATTACACCACAACGGTGGCCCGAACCAGTATAAACCCTGTGTCTCTTGTGTTGTTCTTTCCATAGCTTAGATCTTAGCGAGGCGGAGGGGTGCAGGTAGGTAGAAGGCGAAATCTCTGCACGCACCCCAGTGTTCGAACCTCAAGGGTCTGCCGGAACCCGAAATCCGACATTTGGCGCGCCAGGTAGGGGTGCGCCAGAATTCGTCTTCCACCACCCCGTTCTCCTCCGACCATCGCGCCCATGTCTGACACTCGTCGGGCCTGCGCCGAGCGCCGGGCCGCTCTCGCTTCCCGCGTCGCCCAGACGGCTCCTGTCGGCGGGCGTCCTCGCCGTTCCCCGTCACTTGCCGTCAACGTCGCCACTGGCCCGGCGGGGGACGAGCAGCAAGCATCGTCTCAGCATCCGTCAGTGCGGCAAGACGGCCGCACCGCTACTCCCTCGCTCACCCCAGCTGGTTCTTCGTCCCGCGCGCTCCGCGCACCCATGCAGGCTCGAGCTGCGCTCATCGCGGCAAACGAGCTCCTGCGCTACCGTCCCGTCGACGACGTCTACGAAGAATGGCTTGACCGCGTCGCCGAGCTCGTCCGCGCCGCAGGGGGCTCTCCTGCGCTGTCCGTTCCGCTGCACCGCACCCCGCCCCGCGCGGGCGACGAGGCTCCAGCGGCGCCCCGGCCGCCTCCTCCTCAAGAAGGCGCCATGGCTCCAAGGCGTGTGGCCCTTGGGCGGAACCCGCTCCGTCAGGTGCCAGCGCGGCAAGAGCAGAGCTGCCAAGAAGTCCGTCGCCCGCAAGAAGCTGCCCGGGCGCTCCCTGCTCCAGCACGTCGCGACCATGCTCCTGCTCCCGCACGTCAAGACCCCGCGCTGCTCCCAGCTGCAGCGTGTGGGGACATGCAAGACCAAGCTCTTCGTCACCCAAGGCCTCCCGTGGCCACAACAGGCTGCCATGCCTTCACCACCGAGCTACGCAGCGTCGCGTGGCCTGGCAAGTTCAAACCAGACCTACCTCCTCGTTACGACGGCACGGCCGACCCTGCGGAGTTCCTCCAGCTCTATGAGCTGGGCATCGAAGCTGCCAATGGAGACGGGAAGGTCATGGTGAACTGGTTTCCCGTGGCGCTCAAGGACGGGGCCCGCACCTGGCTCCTGAACCTGGATCCAGGAACGATCTCCTCCTGGGACGAGATGCGCACCCGCTTCATCGCCAACTTCCAAGGTACTCGCGACTGGCCACCCGCCGTGAGCGACATGCGCCGCATCAAGCAACAACCCAGGGAGACCCTGCAGAAGTACATCTAGCGCTTCAACAATGCACGCCTCAAGATTCCCAAGGTGACTAAGGAGGCCATCATCTCAGCCTTCTCCGACGGCGTGCGCGATGTCAAGATGAAGGAGGAGCTGGCGATGCATGAAGACCTGTGCACTTCCTTGGAGCTGTTCAACTTGGCAACCAAGTGCGCCAGGGCTGAGGAAGGGCGTCTCTCCCTCCTCGAGCTGCCTGCCGCAGACCCAGAAGAGAAGAAGCCTAAGGCCAAGGATGTGAAGCGCAAGGGGGCTGCCGTGCTCGCGGCAGAACCAGACACCAAGCGGGGCAGAGATCAGCCCGAACCTTCCAAGGGCAGTCGATACTGTGTGTACCACGACCTCCACACCCACAACACCAACGAATGTCAAGAGCTCCGAGCCGTGCGAGAAGGAAGGATCGGCCGTCGCCTCGACCGCGGTGACCGGGGCTATGGTCGAGGAGGAGGAAGGAACGCAGGACACTGGGAAGACCGTGGCCCGCGCCAAGGGTGGCGCGATCAACCTCGCGAGGATCGCTGGCAAGATCCGCCTCGCGAGGGAGACTGGAGGGATCAGCCTCGCGAGGATCGCCCGCAAGGCAACGCAGGCCTCCCTCCGCTGCCGCCGCAGCCAAGGAGAAACGAGGACCGCCACCAGGACGAGGGGGCTGGGGGCTTCCAGGAGCCGTGCGCGATCGCCTGCATCCTAGGCGGGGCTCAAGCCCCAGCCTCTCAACGCATCTTCAAGCTGTTCGCCCGCGAAGTGAATGCAGTCCTCCCCAAGCTCGAAGCCACGCGCCATCTCAGGTGGTCGGCGTGCGCCATCACGTTCAGCCCAGCAGATCAGCTCAAGTGTGCGGCTACAGCCGGAGTCCTCCCGATGCTTTGTTCCCCAATCATCAGCAACGTGGTGGTCACCAGGACCCTCATCGATGGCGGGGCAGGGCTCAACGTCCTGTCCGTGGAAACATTCAACAATCTCCAAGTGCCCTACAGCCAGCTTCAGCCAACCAAGCCTTTCTCCGGAGTCACCGACGGCTCCACGGTCCCGATTGGGCAGGTCCGCCTCCCTGTCACCTTCGGGGCACGCGACAACTACCGCACCGAGCTCATCGACTTCAACGTCGCTCACATTCGCCTACCGTACAACGCCATCCTTGGGTACCCAGCGCTGGCCAAGTTCATGGCCGTAACTCACCACGGCTACAACATCCTCAAGATGCCAGGAAGTGGCGGAGTCATCACGGTGCCCTGTGAAGAGAAGGGCGCGGTGTGTTCCCTGGAGCAAGCCTTTCAGGCCGCGTCACTGGAAGACCCGGATCGCAGAAGCAGGAGGCTTCCCGAGACCGCCCCCAAGAAGAAGAAGACATCATCCGGCCCGGCCCCTCTGGGCCCGCGCCTGCCCAGGGGGAACCTCCTTCCATCGCATAGGAAAGCGCGCCCAGCGCCCTCCTCAGGCAGGGCTCAGGGGCTCTCCCCTGGAGGGCCACCGACCTGGCTAGGGTCACGAGGGAGGTGCTTGGGCACCACATGGAGGCGTGTTTCAAAGCATGTTTCCCTCAAGAAGGAGTAAGGCAAGGAGAGCCAGACCCTCAGGAGTTCGTCAGCAAGGCCATTCAGGAGCTACAGGAGTCAAGAGTCATGAAAGGCGGCTGCCGCCTACCAGCAGTGGCTCCCCATCCAGGCAAGGATGGTGGGCTGCGCGTCTGCATCGACATACCAGGGCTCAATCGAGTCGCCTCTCTGGAGCGCCTTTGGCCCTCGCGAGTGGGGCGCTGCGGAGGTCCACCCCACAGCTACGTTCGCATGCCTTACGGCTTGCCGAACGCGGTTGCCACGTACCAGCGCCTCATGAGGGGCATCACGGAGGCACAAGAGGCCAGGCATTCCGCAGCCCTGGCGGAGATGGAGATGGTCTGTGGGGAGCCGCCAGCACCTCCGGAGCCTCCCGAGGCCCCCGGGCCTGGGGCTCGTGAGGATCGGCTTCCGCAGCCCACCGAGTCTGCTACACCAACACCCCTTCGTCCTCAACGTCATCAGGTGACATCTTTCAAGTTTCACTTCCAGCTGGGAGCGCCCCTCCCCCAGGGCTGCATTATTCCCAGGCCGCGTGGGTCCGTCCCTACGGCATGTATCCCTTTTATTTCATGTTGTTAGCTTAACTTGTCGGGGGCGCCCCTCGGGCTGCATCATCCCCAAGTCGCTCGGGCCTGACCCAGTGATGTCCGCCTTCCCAGCATCTATTTGAATGAATCCACTCCTTCGCGGCTAATGTGTTTGACCTAGTTGCCCGCTCAACTGACGCCAACTAACGGAACTGCTCCCAAACGGCACGACGCTTGCGCATGGGTCCGTCCCTGCAACGCCGACAAACCTGAATGGCTGAGCTCTGGCCGCGGTAGCCCCGCATGGCGCCACCTCGTCAAGCCTTCAGTGTCTCATCGCCCCTCGGAAGCAACCAACGGCTGACTGTCAATTGTCATGGCAACCCCTCGTTCTTTCTATGATGGGTTTATAGGATCTCCTAAAGGAGCCGCGTTAGGCGAGGCCCGTGCGGTGTCTCCTTCACTCTCATCCGCGTGAACCGCTTGCACGTTAAAGGGGGGCTGCCTGAGCATCGCGACACAGGGCTCCTACTAGCTCTCCAGCCCTCACCCTCTAGCCTTGTCCACGGCATCGCGACCTAGCATACCAGCGACGGCTGAGACTCGCTCGAGGGCTGGGACCCGAGGACATAGAGCAGAAAGGGGAGCAAAGGCGAGAGGGGAGGGACACGCGAGGACCTCGCCGAGCAGCCTCACGCCTGCCGATGCACAGACTCGGCGACACACCAGAGAGCGACCCCTGATTCTCGAGATAAGTCACCACCCGGAAGCACCAGCTACCGTGGCACCATCCCCGCACCTAATGCAATACCATGTTAGCGATGCCGCTCTCCTTTCTCACCGAACGACGGCTGCTTGAGCGCCAAAGGGGACCTCCTGAGCATCGCGACTCGGGGGCTCTTACCGGACTCCGCGTCGCTCACCTCCTGGCCTTGACCACGGCATCGCGACCTGGCATACCAGCGACGGCTGAAGCCGCCTTGGGACTGGGACCTGTTGGCGTAGAGCACCAAGCCCTCGTGAGGTTCGAAAGGGAGAACTGAGCTAAGACGGAATGAGCAACTCGCACAATTCTACGACAAGGGTTATATTAACAAAACAGGATCACAGGCACCTTACAAGCCCCCACGGGACGCGTCTTTGATTCCTCGTAGGGAACAGATCCTAAAAGGACGCTAACTACGCGCGCCCCTGCAAAAGACGCCATCATCAACAGTGGGCCGTCAAGCACCGGCGCCAACCCCATCCAGATCAGAGGCGGCGACGGCCTGATGAGCCCGCCCTGCTCCAGGAGCGGCGCCGGCTCGGGGGCTCGTAGCTGTCGTCGCTCGTCTCCGGAGTCACGAAGAGCTCGCCGGAGTCGCTGGAACCTCCGACACCTCCGCCGCCTGAGGAGCCGCCAAGGGAGCGGTCGGCGGGCCCAGTCCTCGCCGCAGCAGGGTCCCGGCCACCTCTCCCGGGGCAGCACTCCAGCCGGCGCCCGTTCGCATCGAAGACCTTGAAGAACATCACCGAAGCATCGTCATACTCCAAGTGGATCGTGAAGGCGCCTCTTGTCCTGCAAACCCGGGCGACTTCGCTCCAACCTTGAGTCATGAAGACCTCGCCCAGGGCGACGACCGCGACCTCTGCCTTGGTCGCGAGGGTGCTGCAACCGGCGTGCTGCAGCCAAAGCTCCAGGAGTTCTCCCTGCGGGATGATGGAGGCGAAGAAGGAAGGAAGGCGAATCCAAGACTGAGGAGGCATGGCGGCGTGGAGCACGAACTCTCGGGAGGAGCCCTCGATGTGGACCCCAGGAGGGACGACCCACACCTTCGTGACCCGTCGGCACCGACGGCGGCGCCGCCCGTGGCGATCAGCATCAACTCCTTCAGGGCCCTCGATGTGGGCGTACAAGGGAAGCGGGAACCCCGGCGGTGCCCGCTCGCACCAGGGCCTCAACACCACCTGATGGGCCCCCTCGTCTGGGCCGCGGAGGGCGAGTCGTTTCTTTGGCGGGAGCGGGTCTGGTTCCTCTCGGGGAGCGTTTCCCTTCTCTGCCGACGAGAACCGGCGGATCGAAGCCATCGCAGCAAGACGGAGCAAGGACCGGGAAGAAGGAGAAGCAAGAAGGGATGGACTGGAAGGGCGCGCGCCGTTCCGTAATTATGGCCGGCGAAGGCCAACCGCCGACATCCATGATCGCAGGTAATCATGACCCGCTTTGCATGCAGGGGCTTGTCCAATCCGTGCAGTTGCCGAGGCGCCATGGGGAAGTGGAGACGCCCACGTCCAATCAACCGCCATGCGGCGCCCAAGGCTGCAGGCTGATAGGGCCCGCGGCGCTTCGCTCTTGCCCTTCCGCCTCCCTGCACGGCCAAGTCCGGGCGCGCCTTGGGCCCGGGGGCTACTGTCGGTGTTCTGGGAACGGGGGTCCCCAGACTTGCCTGCCTGCGGCCTGTGGCGTGGCTCAAAGGGGGGGCCCAGCACGGCCCATCTTCATCAACACAGACCCAAGACCCTCGCGAGGGGCCAAGCTTCGCGAGGCAGATGACACGGAGCTTCCTCAGGCATGGCCTCACCAGGCTGGCTCGCGAAGAGGCGGAGAGATCAAGGCGGGGTACCTCACGAGGTGCCCGTGACGCAAGCCATGACGACCAAGGGCGCCAGGCGGGCGCCAGCCCGCGCAGTGTCCTCCTTTCCCCTTTGGTGCAAAGGGGGCAAGCGCAGCCGCGGAGTACCGAGGCGTCAGGCAAAGGTTGCCATTTCGGTGCAACAAGACCAAGACCAGGAGGACTGCAAGACGGAGGTCATCGTGGAGCCCAAGACGGCGTCACCACCAGAGCTTTGTGCAGGCGAGGACCAACTTTAGTCAGGATAAGTGTACTAGATGTTCCCCTTCAAAATGGCCAATTGTTGGCGCCCTTCCCGCTCAATATTTGGGAAGAGGCCCAGGGCCATTGCCTATAAATAGGACCAGCCACCCACAGGGGGTGGAGGTGAAGGTTGGAGATCAAGATCGAGGATCAAGGATCGGATCGAAATCAGAGAGAGAGAAGGGTGACTGAACTCCTCCTAGCAGTTCGTCCCCCCCCCCCCCCAGCAAAGAACAGACCCTCGCGAGGCTGTTCTTCCTTGTATTGTTCATCATCATTAGCCCAAGAGGCAATCCACCACACCACACACTAGAGTAGGGTATTACACCACAACGGTGGCCCGAACCAGTATAAACCCTGTGTCTCTTGTGTTGTTCTTTCCATAGCTTAGATCTTAGCGAGGCGGAGGGGTGCAGGTAGGTAGAAGGCGAAATCTCCGCACGCACCCCAGTGTTTGAACCTCAAGGGTCTGTCGGAACCCGAAATCCGACAGCAGGAGAAAAATATTGAGGATTTAGTTCAGGGTAAGTTCCCAATCTCTGTGGCTTTTAAAGGACCAAAATTTTCACTTCCGTCGTTGCCGACCAATTATATTCTTTAAGATGGCTAGCTTTCGGCTTCTCCAGTCTGAGGTACTAACACGGATGACCCAGAAGTAACAATCACAGAGGTGCTCCCTTTACCTCCTAGCCGAACAATCGAGAACGTAGGGGTAATCACAGGATACATGCAACCCAGCTTGGCCGAAATCTTAAGTCAAATTGATGCATATTTATGGCTTTATAACGATGATTACGGAAGCCGTCCCTTGTATATTAAATACAGATGCCGATGATATGTTTATTTTGACTCTGTTGCGACCGTTTATCAGTTGAAAATGACCCATCGTCGGCTTCCACCCCCTTGTAGATGCTACGCAGGGTGTTTCCGCAATAACAAACAACCCTTAGCTGACATCTCGGTGCCCGAAGGCGGTTGTGTTAGCGGAAACGAGGCAATCAGATTTGCGGGCTTTATAACTTTCACTTAGTCATATGAGCTTAAAGTTGGGAGGACAACTACTAGCCCTTGGTTAGTGTTCTGCGATAGCTGAGGTCAAGCCGTAAACACTTCGGCCAATGTTATGAACGGCTCATCATTTAACACAGTCATCGGATCGCTGACCAGTTTACGCTTATTGTGACAATCAGTTTTCGGCTTTCTCCACTGAGGTGCTTAACCATGCGAGCTGGAAGCACAATCGCAGTGGTTCTCCCTTTGCACACCTAGCCGAACAAAGCGGAACATAGGAGGCAAGCACAGGGGCCAGGCAACCCAACTATTGACCAAAGACACAATTCGAAACCAATGCATATATAGCAATATCCGAGAATGTTTTTGCAGAATCTCTAAAGGTGTCCGGCGTTGCACTTTGAGACTTATGCTGGAAACACACCAATAGTTTAAAAGTGCCATAGGCTCGAAAAGCCAAGAACTTATGTAAAAGCTTGATGTCCAGACTAAACCGAGATTTTGGTGCCAATCCGGAAATTGGTCTTTTTTTTAAAAAAAATTGTGCTTCTGTCATGCTTTAACATGACACATCCGATCTCAAGACTTCAAGCGGGTCAGCCTACGGCTTCAAGCTCCTTATCCTGAAGGCGGAGTGCTTCTCCGAGGCCAATTTAGCGAACTAAACTCGAGCGGCTTTAGACAGAAGCTAGGCTATCCGACTATTGACCATACACTCGAGTCGAAAAAGGAGCAGTAGAAAAAGACTTTGCAATGACCAAGAATAAAACACATTATTATAGAACGGCTCGTGCAAATTTTAAGAGCCCCCAGTTAACATGGGTGAGGGGAGTTTCTTTTAAAGAACAACGTATGTGAGCATGGTCGAACCGAACACAAGTTAAAAATTTAAAACTTTGAGCATGAAAGCGACTTAGCTGGTTAATGTGTTCGGCATTGATGACGCGGTCCGAGCTTGATGCGGGATAAGGTTCCACCCCCCAAGCCGGTCCCGAGGTGGCGGAGCGAAGAGCTCGGCACTCTGAAGTGGTGACATAGCATGGCCAATGCAGGCCGGCAAAGTGACGCCGAAGTCCCTGGCGTGGGTTAATGAAGTGTTGACGAAGCCCCTCGTCCAGTCGAGGTGACATGGTATGTCAGTACGCCAAGGTGACAACACGGCCCGACCCGCATCATTTACCTATGCACAAAAAATAGTGCAAACCAGAGATAATAGTAATAATCATAAATTAAAAAAATTGTTGCATAATAAATAATTTATGCAAAGTGAGTAATAAAAGAAATATGGCTTGTGCGCCGAACGCTCGATGAGGTAGAGCTCTCTCGGCGATGCTGAAATCCCCGAGGCAACCGAACACGTCGGTATGGCAACACGACCAGCAAGCTGATCATGCGAGACGATTTACGCCAATTGAGACAACGACATCGGCTTGCCGAAGAGACCACATGACGAAGTCGAAGTCCATTACCTGCACATGTAAAATAGTGCGGGCCAACAATAATAACATAAATATATATAAATAATCGCGTAATTAATTTACGCAAGATAATTTATTTAAAAATATGCGGCCTGGCGCCAAAGTCAATGTCGATGCAGGGCGTCGGCGTGATGCGGTAAAGGTGTGGCAAAGCCTGAATTCACAGGTCGGTCCGAGTTTCGGATGCGGCGTTCGCCGAACTATGTACGGAAACTGATCGAACCACCACGCGACCATCATTAATGCGGCCGCCATTTGATAGACCTGTGTACAGATGATCGAACAAACCGGAGTAATAATTCCTTGGGAAAAATAAACCCAAACAAGCAAAAATTGTTAGGATTAATGATATATCTCCAACGTATCTATAATTTATGAAGTATTGATGCTATTATATTATCTGTTTTGGATGTTTGTGGGCTTTACTAAACACTTTTATATTATTTTTGGGACTAACCTATTGACCGTGGGCCCAGCCTAAATTGTTGTTTTCTTACCTATTTCAGTGTTTCGAAGAAAAGGAATATCAAACGGAGTCCAAACGGAATGAAACCTTTGGGAGAGTTATTTTTTGAACGGAAGCAATCCAGGAGACTTGGAGTAGACGTCAGGGAAGCTTCGAGGAAGCCACGAGGCAGGGAGGCCCGCCCTACCCCCTGGGCGCGCCCCCCACCCTTGTGGGCCCCTCGTGGCTCCCCTGACTGACTTCTTTCACCTATATATGTCCATATACCCTAAAAACATCAGAGAGCGGAATAGATCGAGAGTTCCGCCGCCGCAAGCCTCTGTAGCCACCAAAAACCAATCGGGGCCCTGTTCCGGCACCCTACCGGAGGGGGAATCCCTCACCGGTGGCCATCTTCATCATCCCAGCGCTCTCCATGACGAGGAGGGAGTAGTTCACCCTCAGGGCTGAGGGTATGTACCAGTAGCTACGTGTTTGATCTCTCTCTCTCTCTCTCTCGTGTTCTTGAGGTGGTACAATCTTGATGTATCGCGAGCTTTGTTATTATAGTTGGATCTTATGATGTTTCTCCCCCTCTACTCTCTTGTGATGAATTGAGTTTTCCCTTTGAAGTTATCTTATCGGATTGAGTCTTTAAGGATTTGAGAACACTTGATGTATGTCTTGCATGTGCTTATCTGTAGTGACAATGGGATATCACGTGATCCACTTGATGTATGTTTTGGTGATCAACTTGCGAGTTTCGTGACCTCGTGAACTTATGCATAGGGGTTGGCACACGTTTTCGTCTTGACTCTCCGGTAGAAACTTTGGGGCACTCTTTGAAGTTCTTTGTGTTGGTTGAATAGATGAATCTGAGATTGTGTGATGCATATCGTATAATCATACCCATGGATACTTGAGGTGACATTGGATTATCTAGGTGACATTAGGGTTTTGGTTGATTTGTGTCTTAAGGTGTTATTCTAGTAAGAACTCTATGATAGATTGAATGGAAATAATAGCTTCGTGTTATTTTACTACGGACTCTTGAATAGATCGATCAGAAAGGATAACTTTGAGGTGGTTTCGTACCCTACAATAATCTCTTCGTTTGTTCTCCGCTATTAGTGACTTTGGAGTGACTCTTTGTTGCATGTTGAGGGATAGTTATATGATCCAATTATGTTATTATTGTTGAGAGAACTTGCACTAGTGAAAGTATGAACCCTAGGCCTTATTTCCTAGCATTGCAATACCATTTGTGCTCACTTTTATCATTAGTTGCCTTGCTGTTTTTATATTTTCAGATTACAAAAAACCCATATCTACCATCCATATTGCACTTGTATCACCATCTCTTCGCCAAACTAGTGCACCTATACAATTTACCATTGTATTGGGTGTGTTGGGGACACAAGAGACTCTTTGTTATTTGGTTGCAGTGTTGCTTGAGAGAGGCCATCTTCAACCTACGCCTCCCACGGATTGATAAACCTTAGGTCATCCACTTCAGGGAAATTTTCTACTGTCCTACAAACCTCTGCACTTGGAGGCCCAACAACGTCTACAAGAAGAAGGTTGCGTAGTAGACATCAAGCTCTTTTCCGGTGCCGTTGCCGGGGAGGTTAGCGCTTGAAGGTACATCTTTAGATCTTGCAATCGAATCTTTTAGTTTCTTGTTTTATCACTAGTTTAGTTTATAAAAGAAAATTACAAAAAAAATGGAACTGAGTTTGCCTCATACACTTCATCTTTTTTATATTTTTCGTGAGAATGAGGGAAAGGAAAATTGTGCTCAAGTGCTAGAAGAAGAACTCTATAAAATGTTTGGCACTAAATCTTTGAATGATGAGCCTGATTGCAATGTTGTTAGTATGAACTCCTTGAATATCCATAGTACCAATGATGATTGCACTAGTCATGATGAAAATGTCTCTTATAAGCATGTAAATTTTTGTGGAGTGCATAGAGTTTGCAAGTACACACCAAATAGGGAAGATAGATTTTGCAAGAGGCATAAGTGTTTGGAAACTAAGTGGTTGCAAGAAAGGCTAGATGTTTGTGCTGAAAATTTAAACTTTCTTAGCCGTACTTATGAACTTTGCAATGAATGTGGTCATTTAAGTCTCCAATGCAAATTGTTTCATGATCGAATCGTGTCCAAGAATTGTGATGACTTGATTTCCCTTGCATATCATAATGAACTTAGTTTGCTTTTGGGTTATGAAGAAATGAAACGTATAACTAAGGATCTTCTAGAATTTGTCCTTGATAAAGTTCTTGATTTTGATCTAGAAGAAATTTTTATGTATTGTGCGGTGAATTGCATTGAAAATCCTTATATTACCAATTACATAAAGACAACAAAACAAATAGAATATGAAGAGAATACTAATGAAAGGGAAGAGACTTCCCAATATCCTCCTATTATTTCTTATGATGAATCAGGTAACGAGGAGGAGCCTTCTATTCAACCAATCTCATTAATTAGGAGCTCAAAAAAGAGGGTTAAACCCACACATGATGTGAAGAAGAAAAAGAAAAGACGGAGAAGCAAAGGTAGAAAGGTATCCCTCCCAAATGATGTTGCTCCTATTGCTCATTGTGATGATGATAATTGCTATACCATTGGTGCTACCCATTCTATTAATGATGAGAGTGATTATGCTTATGATATGAAAAGGGCCAAGCTTGGGGATTCTATGTTTGATGAGAATGACATGTTTGAGAATATATTTGCTGCAATTAATGTTTGTCCCAAGCTTGGGGATGCTATGTTTAATGAAGATGATATTTTTAGCCTCCCAAGTTTTGATATGCAAATTTGTTATGATGATAGCATGCCCCTACTTATGATGATCATATTGATAAAAGTTGGTTTGGAAGAGTGTCAACTTTAGGAAGTAATGATCCCACTATTTTGGAGGGTGTTGAATCTTATTGTGATAATTATGAAAGTGGATTTGGAGAGGTCATGACTTTATTTAGTAATGATTCCACTATCTCGGAAGAGGTTCCAATTGATTATGAGAATAAAGTTGATACCTATGATGATTATTGTGATGATAATTATGCTATAAAGAGTAGTGATGATTATATTTATAAAACATGTCATGATTATGATTACCCTTTTTCTGAACATTATTCTTTCAATGTGGAAACAATTTATAGTATTCGAGTTTCTTATGATACTCCCACAATTCTGAATGAGAAGAATTTTGCTTATGTGGAAAGTAATAAAATTTATATGCTTGTAGATCATGAAAAGAATGCTTTAGGTGCTGGTTATATTTTTGAATTTTCTTATGATCCTACATGCAATTATTATGAGGGAGGAACATATGCTTGTAGGAATTGCAATAATACCAAGTTTCCTCTCTATGTGCTTAAAGTTTTGAAGTTATGCGTGTTTTGCCTTCCTATGCTAGTTGATTATTGTTCCCATAAGTTGTTTGCTCACAAAATCCCTATGAATAGGAAGTGGGTTAGACTTAAATGTGCTATTCATATTCTTCATGATGCTCTCTTTATGTTTGAATTCTTATCTTTTATGTGAGCATCATTGAAATCATCATTCCTAGCTAGGGGCGTTAAACGTTAGCGCTTGTTGGGAGGCAACCCAATTTTATTTTTGTTCCGTGATTTTTGATCCTGTTTAGAAATAAATAATCTATCTAGACTCTGGTTAGATGTGGTTTTATGTTTTAATTAGTGTTTGTGCCAAGTAGAACCTTTGGGGAGACTTGGGTGAAGTCTTTGCCATCTTGCTGTAAAAAAACAAAAACTTTAGCGCTCACAAGATTTGCTGCCATTTTTTTACTGGAGAGCGAGATTAGGTTGATTCTTTTTGAAGATGATTAATAGACAAATTCCTAAGGTCCACCAATTTATTTCGGAATTTTTGGGGATACAGAAGTATTCGAAACCTACATATTACTACAGACTGTTCTGTTTTTGACAGATTCTGTTTTCATTGTGTTGTTTGCTTATTTTGATGAATCTATGAGTAGTATCGGAGGGCACGAACCATAGAGAAGTCGTAATACAGTATATATTACACCAATATGAATTTAGAATGAGTTCACAACAGTACCAAAAGTGGTGATTTATTTTCTTATACTAACGGAGCTTACGAGTTTTCTGTTAAGTTTTGTGTTGTGAAGTTTTCAAGTTTTGGGTAAAGATTTGATGGACTATGGAATAAGAAGTGGCAAGAGCCTAAGCTTGGGGATGCCCAAGGCACCCCAAGGTAATATTCAAGGACAACCAAAAGCCTAAGCTTGGGGATGCCCCGGATGGCATCCCCTCTTTCGTCTTCGTTCATCGGTAACTTTACTTGAAGCTATATTTTTATTCACCACATGATATGTGTTTTGCTTGGAGCGTCAATTTATTTTATTAGAATTTTCTTGCTGTTATTTAGAACAATGTTTTGCATCTTTTATTTCAATAAAAGTGGCATTGTGTAACACCCCGGATGTAACTTTCCCTATTTGCACTCCAACTCTTGCCGTTTCCGGCGTTAAGTTATTTTATTTCCTCGGGTTCGGGTTTTTGTCTCCTTATGTTGTTGTCGTTGTCATGCCTCTCATATCATGTCATCATGTGCATTGCATTTGCATACGTGTTCGTCTCATGCATTCGAGCATTTTCCCCGTTGTCTGTTTTGCATTCCGGCGCTCCGTTCTCCTCCGGTGGTCATTTCTAGCTTTCTTTCATGTGTGGGGATTAAACATTTCCGGATTGGACCGAGACTTGCCAAGCGGCCTTGGTTTACTACCGGTAGACCGCCTGTCAAGTTTCGTATCATTTGGACTTCGTTTGATACTCCAACGGTTAACCGAGGGACCAAAAAGGCCTCGTGTGTGTTGCAGCCCAACACCCCTCCAATTTGGTCCTAAACCCACCTAACTCTGCTCCATGTTCTAGAGCGTTCGATCACGATCGCGTGGCCGAAAACCGCACCTCATTTGGACTCTCCTAGCTCCCTCTATGTCTATTTAAAGAACCCCCGAAATCCGGATCTTCTCCTCCCCCAAAACCCTAGCTCCATTCGTCTTCGCGCGCCGCCGGACAAAAAGTCACGCCGACGGAAATTGTCCACGCAGCCGCCCGCGCCTACCAGGGGGCGCCACATGGCGGGCGCCGCCGCCCCGCGCCGCCGGCCCGGCGAGCCCGCGGGAGGCTCCCCGAGCCCACTTCCTCCGCCGCTAGGCCGCGCCTCCCCCGAGCCGTAGCTCCCGGCTCCGCCGCCTCCCTCACCCACTCCGGCGGCCGGAGCACCGCGCCGCTTCCCCGCCGCCTCGCCCCGTCGTCGCCGCCTTGCCCGACCGCCGCCGCCGCCCGGAGCGCCGCGAGCCGCCCCGGCCGCCGCGGGCCCCTGCGCCGCCGCCTCGGCCGCCGGCGACCTCGCCTCCGCCGGCCGCCGTCTTCGTCCCCGTCGTCCTCGGCTTCCACGCGCCGGTGAACAGTGTGATTCAGATCTGGATCGGGGTTGCTACAGTAAACCCTAATCCGGGGTAGTTTTTTTTCACTAAGTCCCGGATATTTATAGTTCATATGCTCATGTTCGAGACTCCGTAACTTTGCATCCGTACCTCCGATTCATGCATATAGCATATCAAAATGTTCATCTCAGAGAGTACATCATTTCATTTCATTGTATCATTTTCATTTGAGCTCATCTTGATGCCCGAAATGCTGTTAGAAGAGGGATACTTGAGTTAATTGTCAGATCTGTTACTCCGTTTAGCACTTTTGTCATTTTTGCCATGATTAATGTGTGCATGCTATGCCCGTGAGTTCTTCATATGTTTTGTTAAGGGTTTTATCATCTTTCCAGAGGTGCAACCCATGTATTTTTAGGATGTGTGTGGTGACTTGTGCAAGCTTGCAAAGTGGTGCACTTGCTAATTCTGTTTTCAGGGACTTAGTAATTTCACTAAGTCATGGGATTGTTTATCTCATGATGCCATATGTTCTTGTTGTTTCCTAGTGATCCATGCCTCTTTTGAGGATGATAAGTAAGGGAGTTTTGTAAATCTTGTACTGCTATATCCATCCATGTCTTTGTTTGCAATTATGGAGCACCCTAGCTTGAGTCAATCGAGTTCTACTTTTGATTCGTTGCGAATCTGGGCAGATCGTCAACTTGTTTGCGATTTTGCCGATGTTATTGTAGTTGATACGTGCATGCTATGCCATTGTTCTTGACATGTCTAGCTTGCATTTTGTGCCTTCCTGATGGGTGTATGCTTGCCTTTCCATGACTTGCACCGTAGTGAGTGCATCGAGCTCGTAAACAGGCCTTCGTGAGTTATGTTTCAGCATGTCCCAGTTTTCACCAAGTCTGAAAACTGATTATGTTTTTGCTATGTTCGTGTGCTCGTTAGTATATTTTGTGATCCCTTTTGGCTCAAGGTCACTAAGGGACTTTTGTTAATCTTGTTGAGTAGCTCCATTCTATGTCTTTCTTTGTCATGTTCATGTCCTGTAGCATGTTGTTTTGTTGCTCCGAAGAGGGCTATATGATCTGAAATTCCAGACAAGTGTTAATTTCACTAAGTCTGAGATCTGTTTTACCATTTGCGTTTTTGCCATGCTTGTTTGAACCTGTTAATGGATGATTTGGCCGTAGCTCAGTGCTACACTTTTGTTAAGAATCTTGAATGCTTCCCTGCCAAGTATTTTGATGTCATGTTTGGGTGTTGTAGCATGTTCTTCTCATTGCATTTAGATGCCTACTTGCTGTAAATCGCAGACCGGTGTCGTTTTTGAATCGCTTGCCATTTCCAAACCGTAACTCCGATTCCGGCGTTCTTTATATCGTTTTCAAGCGATTTCATCTCATCTTTCCAGTGGAACACTTGGATTTCCAAGTTGAGGCCAGGTTCATGCATTTCCTGTCATATCTTGCATTTTGCATCCCGCATCGCATCCCGCATAGCATATCATCTTTGCATCGTGTTGTTTGAGTTTGCACGTGGTTGATTGTATCCTTGTTGCTTGTTTGTCTTGTTTGGGTAGAGCCGGGAGACGAGTTCGCTAATGAGGAGCCCGTTGAGTTTGCTTTTGAGGATCCAGTCAACTCTGACAACTGTGCAGGAAAGATGATCATACCCTCGAAATCACTACTATCTTTGCTATGCTAGTTTGCTCGCTCTTTTGCTATGCCATTGCTACGATGCCTACCACTTGCTTGCAAGCCTCCCAAATTGCCATGTCAAACCTCTAACCCACCATGTCCTAGCAAACCGTTGATTGGCTATGTTACCGCTTTGCTCAGCCCCTCTTATAGCGTTGCTAGTTGCAGGTGAAGATTGAAGGCCGTTCCTTGTTGGAACATCTTTTATTTACTTGTTGGGATATCATTATATTGCTATGTTATCTTAATGCATCTATATACTTGGTAAAGGGTGGAAGGCTCGGCCTCTCGCCTAGTGTTTTGTTCCACTCTTGCCGCCCTAGTTCCCGTCATATCGGTGTTATGTTCCCGGATTTTGCGTTCCTTACGCGGTTGGGTTATAATGGGAACCCCTTGACAGTCCGCTTTGAATAAAACTCCTCCAGCAATGCCCAACCTTGGTTTTACCATTTGCCACCTAGCCTTTTTCCCTTGGGTTTCGCGGACTCAAGGGTCATCTTATTTAACCCCCCCCCCCCCGGGCCAGTGCTCCTCTGAGTGTTGGTCCAACCTAGAGCAGCATGCGGGGCCGTCCCTTGGCAACTTGGGTTACGTTGGCTCCCGTACGCTTAGCTTATCCGGTATGTCCTGAGAATGAGATATGTGCAGCTCCTATCGGGATTTGTCGGCACAGCGGGTGGTGTTGCTAGACTTGTTTTACCATTGTCGGAGTTGTCTTGAATTACCGAGATACCGAGTCTGATCGGAACGTCTTGGGAGGAGGTCTATTCCTTCGTTGACCGTGAGAGCTTGTCATGGGCTAAGTTGGGACTCCCCTGCAGGGATTGAACTTTCAAAAGCCGTGCCCGCGGTTATGGGCAGATGGGAATTTGTTAATGTCTGGTTGTAGATAACTTGAACCTTAACTTAATTAAAATGAATCAACTGAGTGTGTTACCGTGATGGTCTCTTCTCGGCGGAGTCCGGGAAGTGGAAACGGTGTTGGAGTAATGTTTGCGCAGGTTTCTCTCTAGTTTCTCGCTCGTGCTTTGCCTCCTCTTCTCGCTCTCTCTTTTGCGAATAAGTTAGCCACCATACTTGCTAGTCGCTTGCTGCAGCTCCACTTATATTTACCCTTGCCTTACCTATAAGCTTAAATAGTCTTGATCGCGAGGGTGCGAGATTGCTGAGTCCATGTGGCTCACAGATTACTATTACACCAGATGCAGGGCCTGATGATTCCGCTCCAGGAGACGCGTATGAGCTCAAGTGGGAGTTCGACGAAGACTCTCAACGATACTATGTTTCCTTTCCCGATGATCAGTAGTGGTGCCCAGTTGGGGGTGATTGGGACCGTGTCGCATGTTGGGTTCTCTTTTATTTTGGCGCCGTAGTCGGGCCATGAGTGTTTGGATGATGTAATGTTATTTATGTACTTGATTGACGTGGCGAGTGTAAGCCAACTATGTTATCTCTCCTTTTATTATCATATTACATGGGATGTTGTGAAGATTGCCTAACTTGCGACATCTGCCTTCAATGCGATTATGTCCCTAAGTCGTGCCTCGACACGTGGGAGCTATAGTCACATCGAGGGTGTTATACATTGATAGCCTTTACTATGCCTATTTTACAAGTCTTCATGTTGCTGTTTGAAAACAGAAAGTTTACCGTTGTTGCAAAAATCCCTAGAAAAGTTAGAATGTGATAAAATGTTGAAACCTTTTGCATATTAAGCTCTGATAAATTTACTACAGTGAGAATTTTCTTTCATAATTTTTGGAGCTAGGGAAGTATGGATCTTGCTGCATTCTTTACAGACTGTCCTGTTTAGGCAGATTGCTGTTATGTTTGCATATGTTTGCTTCTTTAATGATTCTATTTTAGGATAGGACTATTAAATATGCAGAGGCATTTAGTATGCAATGTTAAATAATAATTTTAATGATTTTCTAGAGTAGAGTATGATAAGGTTTTTGCATGGACTTATACTAACCTATCTCACAAGTTCTTGTTGAGTTTTGTGTGGATGAAGCTTTTAAGATTTAGGGAAACCGCGATATGAAAGGAATTAAGGAGACACAAATGCTCAAGCTTGGGGATGCCCAAGGCATCCCAAGATAATATTTCAAGAAGTCTCAAGCGTCAAAGCTTGGGGATGCCCCGGTTGGCATCCCACCTTTCTTCTTCGACAACTATCGGTTAGTATCGGTTGATCCTAAGTTTTTGCTTCTTCACATGATGTTTGCTATTCTTAGATGTCATTTTATTTTTTTTTGCTTCCTGTTTGAATATCAAGATCTGAAATTATTAAATGGGAGAGTCTTCACATAGCTAAATAATTATTCAACTACTCATTGATCTTCCCTTATATCTTTTTGGAGTAGTTTGTCATTTACTCGTGTGCTTCACTTATATCCTATGAGTAAATAGTTGAATGATTTAAATATCATAAATCTGAAATTATATATGCTTATCCCATGGGGAGTAATGACTTCACATATAAGAAGTAGAGGTGGTAAATTTATTGAAGGTTAGCAAACATTGTATTGTTCACTTGAACAATTCATGAAAAAATATTGAGGGAAGAGAGATTTCACATATAAATATACTATCTTGGACATCTTTTATGATTGTGAGCACTCATTAAAATATGACATGCTAAAAGGTTGATGTTGGACAAGGAAGACAACATAATGGGTTATGTTTTCTTATATCCGGAATAAAGTATATTGTCATGGATCATTCAACATGTTGAGCTTGCCTTTCCCCCTCATGCTAGCCAAATTCTTTACACCAAGTAGAGATACTAATTGTGCTTCCAAACATCCCTTAAACCAGTATTGCCATGAGAGTCCACCATACCTAACTATGGATTGAGTAAGATCCTTCAAGTAAGTTGTCATCGGTGCATGCAATAAAAATTGCTCTCTAAATATGTATGATCTATTAGTGTGGATAAAATAAGCTTTATACAATCTTGTGGTGTGGAAGCAATAAAAGCGACGGGCTGCATAATAAAGGTCCCTATCACAAGTGGCAATATAAAGTGATGTTCTTTCGCATTAAGATTTTGTGCATCCAACTATAAAAGCGCATGACAACCTCTGCTTCCCTCTGCGAAGGGCCTATCTTTTATTCTTGTCTTATACCTTATGCAAGAGTCATGGTGATCTTCACCTTTCCTTTTTACATTTTATCCGTTGGCAAGCACATTGTGTTGGAAAGATCCTGATATATATATCCAATTGGATGTGAGGCATCATGAACTATTATTGTTGACATTACCCTTGAGGTCAAAGGTTGGGAGGAGAATCTATAAGCCCCTATCTTTCTCTGTGTCTAATTAAAACTTTGAACCCATAAATATCACGTGAGTGTTAGCAATTGTGAAAGACTAAATGATAGTTGAGTATGTGAAGTTTGTTGAATCAAAGCTCTGACATAGACCCTTCCTGAAAATAAGATGAATTGTAATTGTTTGATGACTAATAACACGGTTTGTTAGTTTTCAAGAAAGTTTTTGATATATACTTTAACATGTGAATAGCTTGTTACTTGATCATGAGAAGTCCTATGAGTTGAGCTACTGTTATGATATATAATGATGCTAGAAAAGGTGATTGAAATTACCATTGATCAAACTTGTGCACCTGCTAGCATTCACACTTCATAAATTATTTCTTTTATCATTTACCTACTCGAGGACGAGCAGGAATTAAGCTTGGGGATGCTGATACGTCTCCAGCGTATCTATAATTTATGAAGTATTCATGCTATTATATTATCTGTTTTGGATGTTTGTGGGCTTTACTAAACACTTTTATATTATTTTTGGGACTAACCTATTAACTGGAGGCCCAACCCAAATTGTTGTTTTCTTGCCTATTTCAGTGTTTCGAAGAAAAGGAATATCAAACGGAGTCCAAACGGGATGAAACCTTCGGGAGAGTTATTTTTGGAATGGAAGCAACCCAGGAGACTTGGAGTAGACGTTGGGGAAGCTTCAAGGAAGCCACGAGGTAGGGAGGCGCGCCCTACCCCCTGTGCGCGCCCCCCACCCTCGTGGGCCCCTCGTGGCTCCCCTGACCGACTTCTTTCGCCTATATATGTCCATATACCCTAAAAACATCAGAGAGCAGAATAGATCGGGAGTTCCGCCGCCGCAAGCCTCTGTAGCCACCAAAACCCAATCGGAACCCTGTTCCAGCACCCTGCCAGAGGGGGAATCCCTCACCGGTGGCCATCTTCATCATCCCGACGCTCTCCATGACGAGGAGGGAGTAGTTCACCCTCGGGGCTGAGGTTATGTATCAGTAGCTATGTGTTTGATCTCTCTCTCTCTCTCGTGTTCTTGAGGTGGTACGATCTTGATGTATCGCGAGCTTTGCTATTATAGTTGGATCTTATGATGTTTCTCCCCCTCTACTCTCTTGTGATGAATTGAGTTTTCCCTTTGAAGTTATCTTATTGGATTGAGTCTTTAAGGATTTGAGAACACTTGATGTATGTCTTGCATGTGCTTATCTGTGGTGACAATGGGATATCACGTGATCCACTTGATGTATGTTTTGGTGATCAACTTGCGAGTTCCGCGACCTCGTGAACTTATGGATAGGGGTTGGAACACGTTTTCGTCTTGACTCTCCGGTAGAAACTTTGGGGCACTCTTTGAAGTTCTTTGTGTTGGTTGAATAGATGAATCTGAGATTGTGTGATGCATATCGTATAATCATACCCACGGATACTTGAGGTGACATTGGAGTATCTAGGTGACATTAGGGTTTTGGTTGATTTGTGTCTTAAGGTGTTATTCTAGTACGAACTCTATGATAGATTGAACGGAAAGAATAGCCTCGTGTTATTTTACTACAGACTCTTGAATAGATCGACCAGAAAGGAAAACTTTGAGGTGGTTTCGTACCCTACAATAATCTCTTCGTTTGTTCTCCGCTATTAGTGACTTTGGAGTGACTCTTTGTTGCATGTTGAGGGATAGTTATATGATCCAATTATGTTATTATTGTTGAGAGAACTTGCACTAGTGAAAGTATGAACCCTAGGCCTTGTTCCTAGCATTGCAATACGGTTTGTGCTCATTTTTATCAGTAGTTACCTTGCTGTTTTTATATTTTTCAGATTACAAAAAACCATATCTACCATCCATATTGCACTTGCATCACCATCTCTTCGCCGAACTAGTGTACCTATACAATTTACCATTGTACTGGGTGTGTTGGGGACACAAGAGACTCTTTGTTATTTGGTTGCAAGGTTGCTTGAGAGAGACCATCTTCAACCTACGCCTCCCATGGGTTGATAAACCTTAGGTCATCCACTTGAGGGAAATTTGCTACTGTCCTACAAACCTCTGCACTCGGAGTCCCAACAACGTCTACTAGAAGAAGGTTGCATAGTAGACATCAATTTACAGCACCTGGTTTATTTGTTGTAGCAGTCCGAAGAAAAGTGACTCCCAAAATTCGGACTCGATCCGCACACCCATTGCCTGATGGGCGGTGAAGCGACGGCATGGCGATGCTGGTAAAGGTTGGCTCGCCGAGGCAAAGCCCTTGGTCCAGCTAACGTGACGAAGCTGGTCGACTGACAACGCCAAAGTCTCCGGAGTAGGTTGATGAAGGGATGGCGAAGCCCCCGGTCCAGACGAGGTAACGGAGCAGGTCGGCAAGGAGACGTTGCAGCTGCCATGGTAGCCGAGGTGTTGAAGTAGTTCGACATGATGGACATCGGCTCGAAGAACCAACAGTGCGGCCATGCCGATGCAGGTCATAACTCGTGACGTGGTCAATGCCGTCTTGATGAAGTGACCATGCGGCGATACCGATGTGCCCGCTCCGTGTAATCCGTGGGGTGGCGAGGTTGGTGATGATATATCCTTCGCGATGCCGAACTCTTGTTCGACTTCCTGAGATGATGATCCAAAGAAGTTGAGCTCGGCTCAACAAAGCGACAACGTGCCTAGCGCAAGTCGGCAGCCGTGGAGCAACATTGTCGGGCTGGTTTGACACCGGCGCGATGGTGAAGATCATATTGGAAAAGGCTTTAAAAGTATTAGGATGTGTTTGGGAACAAAACACAATACCCCATACAAAACTTCCTTCGAAAAGGATGTCCGAAATCCCGTTCATAAAAAAGATGAATTCGGGTCGGATTCGTTCTTGCGCAGAAAACAGATCTGAAAAGTGATGCACTGGTCGGAAGGTTTCCGAAGTTTGGATGGTCGAATCGATCTAAAATTTTGAGGGGTGGTAGATATAGGAATTCCGTAGCCAATCAACGGTTGGATCTTCCAAAGGAAGTTCGAGCTAGGTGCTGGACACCACGCTCCAAACTCGTCTAGATTCCCGTCCAGATTCGACGGGGCTCCGGTATATCGGAGACCGGCGGAGATTGCTCCATCAGAACGTGACGAAATTTTTCAGTGTTGTTTCAGACTCAATTCCGCACAATTGCACCGAAAGTATCGTAAAAGTGATGCTCGAGGAGGTGGTGGTAGCGGATACAAGTTCGCTGTCCGGAAAAACATCACGGTCGCCCGAGGGCAATGTTGACGTCGAGCCCCCGAGCTCCATGGATGATTCCTCCATGATTTTGATAGAGATAGGAGTTGATGTTGATGAAGGCCCTCGTCCAAACATGATGATTGGAGGTAGGGCACAGTCCTCGATCAAGCCAAGGTGACCAGTCGAGGCGGCGACGAAGACGCCGACGTCGCAGTTGATCTGCAGGCGAGCCATTGATCCTTTTGCCGACCACACAGCAGAACTCTCAATGAAAGCACCATTGTCGGTGTCAAAATCGGCAGATCTCGGGTATGGGGTCCCAAGCTACATGTATTAGGATCGATGGTAACATGGACATGAGATTTTACCCAGCTTCGGGTTCTCTCGAAGAGATAATACCTTACATGCTGCTTTTGATTGTATTCGATGCGTATGATTACAGAGTTGATCTACTGTAACACCCACGATGCGGCTATATCTCCATGTGTCGGGGCACGACTTAGAGGCATAGCCGCATGGTAGGTTTGTCGCAAGAGGGGTAATCTTCACACAATCCCATGTACTGAATAGAACGGGATAAAGAGTTGGCTTACAATCGCCACTTCACACAAATACAAGTTAGACATACATCATCCAGAATACAAACAAGGTCTGGCTACGGAACCAAAATAAAAGAAGACAACCCCAAATGCTAGATCCCTGATCGTCCCAACTGGGCTCCTTTACTGATCATCCAGAAAAGACACATAGTAACGGCCCGAATCCTCGTCGAACTCCCACTTGAGTTCGGTAGCGTCCCCTGCACTGGCATCATCGGCACCTGGATCTATTTTGGAAGTATCTATGAGTCACGAGGACTCAGCAATCTCACACCCGCGAGATCAAGACTATTTAAGCTTATGCGTAGGGAAGAGTAGTGAGGTGGAGCTGCAGCAAGCACTAAGCATATATTGTGGCTAACATACGCAATTAAGAGCGAGAAGAGAAGCAACACAACGATCGTGAACTAGAAGTGATCAAGAAGTGATCCTAAAACTACTTACGTTCAAGCATAACACAAGAACCGTGTTCACTTCCCGGACTCCGCCAAAAAGAGACCATCATGGCTACGCACGCGGTTGATGCATTTTAATTAAGTTAAGTGTCAAGTTCTCTACAACCGGACATTAACAAATTCCCATCTGCCCATAACCGCGGGCACGGCTTTCGAAAGTTCAAAACCCTGCAGGGGTGTCCCAACTTAGCCCATCACAAGCTCTCACGGTCAATGAAGGATATTCGTTCTCCCAGGAAGACTCGATCAGACTCGGAATCCCGGTTACAAGACATTTCGACAATGGTAAAACAAGACCAGCAAAGCCACCCGATGTGCCCTCATCCTGATAGGAGCTGCACATATCTCGTTCTCAGGGCAACACCGGATTGTCCAAACTTCCGGTAGGCCAGCCCAGAGTTGCCCCTGGTGGCCACCGGCGGCTGACAGGTTCGGACCAACACTTAGACAAGCACTGGCCCAGGGAGGTTAAAATAAAGATGACCCTTGAGTCTGCAGAACCCAAGGGAAGGTGATAGGTTGTTAAGCAATAGTAAAACCAAGGTTGGGCCTTGCTGGAGGAGTTTTATTCAAAGCAAACTGTCAAGGGGTTCCCATAACACCCAACTGCGTAAGGGACGCAAAATCAAGGAACATAACACCGGTATGATGGAAACTAGGGCGGCAAGAGTGGAACAAAACACCAGGCATAAGGCCGAGCCTTCCACCCTTTACCAAGTATATAGATGCATTAAAGTAAATAAGAGATAATAATGATATCCCAACAATATTCATGTTCCAACATGGAACAAACTTCATCTTCACCTAGCAAGCAAAGATAGAAGTGATTTTGAGGGTATGGTCATCTTGCCTGAGATCCCCCAAGGAAGAAGAACGAGTCCATGAAGAAGACAAACGGACGTAGTTGAACGAATCCTCAGAAACGCAACGTAATTGGAACTAACCTGAAGAAGTAACACCGGAAAGAAGCAACCAACATGGTAAACAACCATCACATAAACATGGCATGATGCACAACCAAGTATGGTGCATGTCCGGTTTAATGAGGCATGGCACGGCAAAGTGCACAAGCAAAGCTACAAGTTAAGTGGAGCTCAATATTCATATTGAAAATACACCACAACAAGTTATTTAGTTCGATCTCGTTTATGTAACCAACAATATTAAATGTTGATTAACATGGCAAGAGGTGAAGCAAATGAAAACTACCTATCTTGGCAAGTTTATATGAGGCCGAAACAACAAACAACAAGTCCGGAAACTCCTCATGTGCATATTTTAGGTTTGGTACTGTTCTGCCCTAAACCATATTTTAGAGTTGTTAAACATGCAAAGTAAAGCCACGATGTTAAACTAGGCATTTTTCTACCCCATTTACATATAAATTTTGTTAAGTTTGGAGCTACGGTTATTAAGTTATGAAATAAAGCATTTTTGCATAGCATAGGAGCAAATTTTAAACATGCATGAAAGTGGCAAATTATTAAACTACACAAAATTCTAAGCACTTTACATATTAAGTTTGTTTAATTCCGATCCATGGTTGTGAAGTTATTAAATGCATGAACTAGAAGGGGTTTTCTACAAAACTGCGTTCTCTGGTTAATTACTAAATTCATCCAGAGGAGAAAAAAACAAGCCAGGCCGAATCTGAAACAGGGCAGGCGCTGGGGGCGGCTCACCCATGGGCTTCGGCCCATTTGCAGAGAGGCTGGCAGGCTGGGCGAGGGGAGAGTGTAGGCCGCGGGAGGAAGGTGGGCCGGTTGGTGGAGAGGCCCAGGCAGGAGCTGGCGCTGGGCCAGGCCGAAAGGATCTGGGTTGTGGGGTGGCGCTGGCCCACGCGCGACGCTCGTCCTCCTCTGCTCGAAGCAGAGGCAGGAGCATGGCGCGGCGGCTGCCGGCGATGGGGACGGCAGCGCGACGTGTAGGAGGCCGAAGGACGACGGGGATGGACGGATCCGAGGGCGGGGGTTCCAGATCTGGTGACGGAGGTGGTCGGCGGCGCTCGGGGATGCGGGATCCGGCGAAGTGGAGCTTGTCCATGGCGGCAGCCTCGTTGCTCCTGCGCGGGAGACAGAGAGTGAGGTGAGGGAGAGGGAGGACAGAGGGAAAGGAGAGAGAGGCGGATCTGGCCTGGGGTCACCGGCGGCGGCTCCTGGTCACCGGAATTCGTCTCGGCACGGTGGGAGGCAACACAAGCGACGGGGACGAGCGACAAGGAGCTCGGGGCAGGGGCGCCTACGGGGCTGCGTGCGCGCGGCGGCGGCTCGGGCCCGGTTGTGGCCCGGGGCGGGCCTCGCGCGGGCTTCGTGGGCCGCGGCAGCGGGGAAGCTAGGGAGGCAACGTGGAAGGTGGGTATTGGGCAGGGCGGCAGCTCAGGAGGTTTCTGGTGGCGGCGCGGCCTGTCGTGGCACGACAAGTGGCGGCCGCGGGGTGGATCGGTGCTGAGAACGAGGAGGAAGCGGCGGCGGCTGAGCTGGGGCGCAGAAAACAAGGTGGGGGGTTGGAGGACGCCAAAAATGGCATGTGAGGGGTATATATATAGGGAAGGTTTAGGGTTAGGGGGGATTAGGAGGGGTTTTTGCACCCTCCGATGCCGATCGGACGGCACCGGTCGCAAGGGGGGGGGTTAGATGGGTCTAGTGGGTTGCAGGTGGGCTGTGGAGAGTGTGATGGGCTGAGAGGAGAGAAGAGAAGGCAGCCCAGCAACAGTTTCCGGAGACCGAAAACATCCGACGTGTGACCGGCTATACTGCCGCTATAGTTATTCGTTGGGGGCATCAAACGAACTCTGAATGCGATGAAACTTGGCAGGCGACCTACTGACAACATAACAACACCGCATGCCAACTTTCAACCCATTCCGAGAACATTTCTCCGGCCACTTATAAAATAATATTTCGGACATGTCGCGGGCGCGTGCAAGTGTGTCTGGGCTCAGAACGGAGAACGGAAAGAACTTGGAGACCGGGACAGATGCAAGTTTAGAAAACATGATGATGCAATGCGGATGATGAAATGGCAAGATGCAACACGCAAGTGAATGACATGGCAACAACAGCGAATAACTAGAAGACACCTGGCGCAATGGTCTCGGGGCGTCACAACACTCCACCGCTACGAGAGGATCTTGACCCGAGATCCTAGGGATGGCACCGGAGGGAAATGGAAGAGGAAGAGAAGAGATAAAACTAAGTTGCTTCTTTGACAAACGAGTGAAACCAAAGAACCTTGCGAGGTTGAACAAATGGAAAGAAGAATACAACGGAGATGAACGAAGTTGAAAACACTCCGTTAGAAAAGAGGAACAAGGAACATTACGAGAACCTTATAGGTTGAAAAACATAAGAAAAGGGTTGCAAAAAAGTACATTCAAGTACTTCGGTTAAAACGAGATGTACAAGGAATTATAAAGATCAATTACAACAACACTCCGGTTGGAAATGGAAGGAATTGAACATGAAATTGACAAGATGAGAAGATACTTGATGAAATCGACAACACACTACCTCTGGAACTATTGAAAGGAAGGCACAAGGGGTAAGAAAGATTTTAGACAGCACTCCGGTTGAGAAGGGAGGTATAACTTGATAAGATGAGAGAACTTGAATGAAGGACATGACACTCCAGTTAAATGGATAAGCAAAGGGAAAGAACATGATCTTTGACAAAAATGGGATGATGAGTGAAGAGAGCAACATCGCTATGCCTCCGGAACGAAAGAATAGAAGTTGAATCGTTGGAAAGGAAAGAATTGAGAAGAAAATGACAACTTCTACCACAACTGATCTTGGAAAGCACCCTTCCAAGAAGGTTATGATGGAGTTTTTGGGAAATGAACAATAAAAAGAATAAACTTGTTGTGGGCTTATTGAAACATCCCAAAACTTGAGGTGAAGTTCTGCCACTAATGGAAACAATAGATTGTATTGATATCAACAAGGAGACGAGAAACTTATTTTGCTGGGAGGATAACGAAGAACTTGGGTCATTTATGAGCACCAATAATAGCAAAATCCTTAGGAAAAGCTTTAGGTGAAATATAACCCAAGATAATTCCAATGAAGAGATTGATGGGTTCCAAAGGATCTCATGAACGAATTGAAAATGATGGGTTTACAATATGTCATTCCTGACAACTTTTGAATCATGAAACATGAAGGGAAATTGTCAAGAAAGACATAACACCACTTGAAAAAAAAATAAGATAGAAAGAATTTCACTTCGGAATGCAAGATGAAGAATACTTGAGCTCCTTTGAAAAGAATCTCGATGAACACTTCGAGAAGGAATTAAATCTTTGATGAGCCATCATGTAGAGCCTCCATGAAGAACTCCAGTAATAAAAGAATGATCAAAAGAAGTGAAGGATGAAAAGAATAAGATTTAAGCCTTGCAATGATTGGATGAATCTTCATGGTGATATAGTTGAGAGATCTTGGTACTCTGGGAAAAGTATGAAGCACTTGAACCGAGAATTTACTCATCGTGAACACAACTCCGGAAGAATGAATCCATCATTTGGATAAAGCAAGAATAAGAATTATGTTATGCATATCCTTCACCAATTTAGATTGATGACAAGCAATGGATTTGGCATACTACTTATTCTCGTAGAAAGGACTAAGATAGATATAGCGCCAACTTGAGAAAGGTCTTCAACGAACCACCGGTAGGATTGAAACAACGAATAAATTGATATGAAAACAAAGGAAGAGAAATCTTGATCGAACCACCGTAAGAGTTGAAAAGGAAAGTGGCCAAGGCACAATTCACCGGGAAGAATTGGAGAATGAATGAAGATACTTGAGGGAATATAAATATATGAGAACGAAGAGATCACGAGCTGATTAGAGAATACTTGAATGATGCACCGGTATGATTTGGGGAACGATACCTGAAAACTTAATGAATATTTATGAGATGATGGGCTCCGGAGAATCAAACTGAAAAGACTCCTGAATTGCTCCGAATGGGTGAAAAGAATTCTCACAATCAAAAACAATTATGAGAGGATGGCATGAAGCTAGAACCATGAATCTTGAGAGAACGAGTAAGATTTGGAGGAAAAACTCTTCTTCGGTCTTCAAATGTTGAGAATGACGATGAGAAACACCACCATGAATCGTTGAGATACTCCGGGATGAATATTAGAAAGGTTGAACTGACGATGAAAAGAATTGGAAAGATCTTGGAGAAAGACATTTGACTGATGACAAATCATTCTTACGTCAAACTTAGAAATGAATTTGAGAATAGCTCCGGGAAAATTAGAAGAGTCAGGTAAGATCCTGGGAAAAGACCTGTGGGTTAGGGCCCACTCAAAAGAAACATCGTTGAACAATTACTAGAAAAGAGAGATTGCACTGGTTGAGTTAAATAGCTTGTATGAGATAACATCCTCGAGAGAGCTTGAACGGATTAGTAGTGAAAACACGAATCTTCTGAGATATCTTCAGTACTCCAGAACAAATGAATAGTGAGAGGTGAATGATAAAGAGCTGCACTGGCATGAGAAAGCATATGAAACAAGGAAAGGAAATGATCAACAAAGCTTGAATTGAATCCACCGGAGAAGAAAAGAGAACGAAGAATGATGAACTTGAAGCTCCGTTAGTATCTTCGTGAGAATCACCGGATAAGAACATTCAAAGAAAAGAAAGAAGAGACTTCACATCCATAAGATGGATACTTGATTAAGAAATCTGAGTCCTTGAAGGAAAAATGGTGGGTGGGTGGGAAAAACAAAGGCAACTTGGGGACAAATGAAACGAACAACATTGGGGAAAACCAAGAGGTGATCTTGCGGATTGTTGAAATGATCGGATCCACTTGAAGAGAAACACGCCGGTTGAAAAGGATTGACATGACAATCTCGATTAACAAGAAGGATTAGTATTCACATAGGAATATGAGAACACCGCTTAGAAAGAGGCATGGAATCAACACTTGACATTGAAGCAACTCGAATACCACAACTCAAAACAAAACAAAGATTGGCTTGCAGAATAAGCCGGAACAAACATATGATAGATCCCATATCGTATCATGTGTCTGTTGGAAAGATATCCTATAATATACTTGAATTCCCACTTATAAACTCCCAAAACTTTCTGGTTATGCAATCAGGTGTTGGGGATACAGGGGAAGCATAATATCTCACCCAAACTAACAATTCCTACATCCAGCTGTATCCATCCTTCAACACATAACCAAGAAACCTTCGGAAATCATTTACCTCAACCTTCGAAAAGCATCTGTTATACGAGTTATGGCAATACTCCCGAACTCCCGCCCCAGTACTGGGTGGTGTCGAGGTTATCTCACCAACAACTGCATAAAAGAGATTTTCGATGTCGGCGAACTCAGGTATTCCAGAACTGCAATGATAAAATTGTGACGACAACACCTCGGAGCTCAAGTCCCCGGGACACTGCCACAACCCCTAAATGTCAGGAGGCACCAAGAACATTGTTCTCATCACAAAACCATCGAAACGGTTCCAAGATACCCGCGTGATCCTAAAAAAAATTCGTGAAATTTGAGGAAAGAAGAGTCAAAACTCTACGCCAGGAGGCCTCCCAAGAGCGACGAAGGGATTGGGGATTAAAAATAATCCTACTCTCCAATATATATATATAATCCTAAGACTCAAAACATTTTTCTAGACTCAACAACGTCAGCGATTCGATCAAGCAGGGGGCTCCTAAGTGTTGGGGACCGTAGCAGAAATTTAAAATTTTCTACGCATCACCAAGATCAATCTATGGAGTCATCTAGCAATGAGAGAGAGAGGAGTGCATCTACATACCCTTGTAGATCGCGAGTGGAAGCGTTCAAGAGAACGGGGTTGATAGAGTCGTACTCGTCGTGATCCAAATCACCGATGATCCTAGCGCCGAACGGACGGCACCTCCGCGTTCAACACACGTACGGAGCGGAGACGTCTCCTCCTTCTTGATCCAGCAAGGGGGAGGAGAAGTTGATGGAGATCTAGCAGCACGACGGCGTGGTGGTGGAAGCAGCGGGATTCCAGCAGGGCTTCGCCAAGCGCTACTGGAGGAAGAGGTGTCACGGGAGGGAGAGGGAGGCGCTAGGGCTTAGGGTGCTGCTGCCCTCCCTCCCCTCCACTATATATAGGGGCTAGAGGGGCGCATGCCCCCTTGGAGATCCCATCTAGAGGGGGGGGCGGCGGCCCCTCGGGGGGCAATGGCCCCCTTAGGGTTTCCAACCAGGGGGCGCATGCCCCCTCGGGGGGCAACGGCCCCCTAAGGTTTCCAACCCTAGGCGCCTTGGGCCCTTGGGTGGGGCGCACCAGCCCACCAGGGGCTGTTTCCCACGCCACTTCAGCCCATGGGGCCCTCCGGGATAGGTGGCCCCACCCGGTGGACCCCCGGAACCCTTCCGGTGGTCCCGGTACAATACCGGTGACCCCCAAAACTCTCCCGGTGGCCGAAACTAGACTTCCTATATATAAATCTTTACCTCCGGACCATTCCGGAACTCCTCGTGACGTCCGGGATCTCATCCGAGACTCCGAACAACTTTCGGTTAACCGCATACTAATATCTCTACAACTCTAGCGTCACCGAACCTTAAGTGTGTAGACCCTACAGGTTCGGGAGACACGTAGACATGACCGAGACAACTCTCCGGTCAATAACGAACAGCAGGATCTGGATACCCATGTTGGCTCCCACATGCTCCACGATAATCTCATCGGATGAACCACGATGTCGAGGATTCAATCAATCTCGTATACAATTCCCTTTGTCTATCGGTACGATACTTGCTCGAGATTCGATCGTCGATATGCCGATACCTTGTTCAATATCGTTAAGGAAAGTCTCTTTACTCATTCCCGTAACACATCATCCCGTGAATAACTCCTTGATCACATTGAGCTCATTATGATGATGTCCTACCGAGTGGGCCCAGAGATACCTCTCTGTCATACGGAGTGACAAAACCCAGTCTCGATTCGTGCCAACCCAACAGATACTTTCGGGGATACCCGTAGTGTACCTTTATAGCCACCCAGTTACGTTGTGACATTTGGCACACCCAAAGTACCCTTACGGTATCCGGGAGTTGCACAATCTCATGGTCTAAGGAAAGGATACTCGACATTAGAAAATCTTTAGCAGACGAACTACACGATCTTGTGCTACGCTTAGGATTGGGTCTTGTCCATCACATCATTATCCTAATGATGTGATCCTATTATCAATGACATCCTATGTCCATGGTTAGGAAAGCGTAGCCATCTATTGATCAACGAGCTAGTCAACTAGAGGCTCACTAGGGACATGTTGTGGTCTATGTATTCACACATGTATTACGATTTCCAGATTACACAATTATAGCATGAACAATAGACAATTATCATGAACAAGGAAATATAATAATAACCACTTTATTATTGCCTCTAGGGCATATTTCCAATAGTCTCCCACTTGCACTAGAGTCAATAACCTAGTTACATTGTGATGAATCGAACACCCATAGAGTTCTGGTGTTGATCATGCTTTGCATGTGGAAGAGGTTTAGTCAACGGATCTGCGACATTCAGGTCCGTATGCACTTTACAAATCTCTATGTCTCCATCTTGAACATTTTCACGAATGGAGTTGAAGCGACGCTTGATATGCCTGGTCTTCTTGTGAAACCCGGGCTCCTTGGCAAGGGCAATAGCTCCAGTGTTGTCACAGAAGAGAGTCATCGGGCCCGACGCATTGGGAATAACTCCTAGGTCGGTAATGAACTCGTTCATCCAGATTGCTTCATGTGCTGCCTCCGAGGCTGCCATGTACTCCGCTTCACATGTAGATCCCGCCACGACACTTTGCTTGCAACTGCACCAGCTGACTGCCCCACCATTCAAAATATACACGTATCCGTTTTGTGACTTGGAGTCATCCAGATCTGTGTCAAAGCTAGCATCAATGTAACCCTTTACGACGAGCTCTTCATCACCTCCATAAACGAGAAACATATCCTTAGTCCTTTTCAGGTACTTCAGGATATTCTTGACCACTGTCCAGTGTTCCATGCCGGGATTACTTTGGTACCTTCCCACCAAACTTACGGCAAGGTTTACATCAGGTCTGGTACACAGCATGGCATACATAATAGACCCTATGGCCGAGGCATAGGGGATGACACTCATCTTTTCTCTATCTTCTGCCGTGGTCGGGCATTGAGCCGTGCTCAATCTCACACCTTGCAATACACGCAAGAACCACTTCTTGGACTGATCCATATTGAACTTCTTCAATATCTTGTCAAGGTACGTGCTTTGTGAAAGACCAATGAGGCGCCTCGATCTATCTCTATAGATCTTGATGCCTAATATGTAAGCAGCTTCTCCAAGGTCCTTCATTGAAAAACACTTATTCAAGTAGGCATTTATGCTTTCCAAGAGTTCTATATCATTTCCCATCAATAGTATGTCATCCACATATAATATGAGAAATGCTACAGAGCTCCCACTCACTTTCTTGTAAACACAGGCTTCTCCATAAATCTGTGTAAACCCAAACGCTTTGATCATCTCATCAAAGCGAATGTTCCAACTCTGAGATGCTTGCACCTGCCCATAGATTGAGCGCTGGAGCTTGCATACCTTGTCAGCATTCTTAGGATCGACAAAACCTTCTGGCTGCATCATATACAATTCTTCCTTAAGGAAACCATTAAGGAATGTCGTTTTGACGTCCATTTGCCATATCTCATAATCATACAATGCGGCAATTGCTAACATGATTAGGACGGACTTCAGCTTCGCTACGGGTGAGAAGGTCTCGTCGTAGTCAACCCCTTGAACTTGTCAATAACCCTTAGCGACAAGCCGAGCTTTATAGATGGTCACATTGCCATCCGCGTCCGTCTTCTTCTTAAAGATCCATTTATTTTCTATGGCTCGCTGATCATCGGGCAAGTCTGTCAAAGTCCATACTTCGTTTTCATACATGGATCCTATCTCGGATTTCATGGCTTCAAGCCATTTGTCAGAATCCGGGCCCGCCATCGCTTCTTCATAGTTCGAAGGTTCACCATTGTCTAACAACATGATTTCCAGGACAGGGTTGCCGTACCACTCTGGTGCAGAACGTGTCCTTGTGGACCTACGAAGTTCAGTAGCAACTTGATCTGAAGTTTCATGATCATCATCATTAACTTCCTCTCTAGTCGGTGCACGCACCACAGAAACATTTTCTTGAGTTGCGCTACTCTCCGGTTCAAGAGGCAATACTTCATCAAGTTCTACTTTCCTCCCACTTACTTCTTTCAAGAGAAACTCTTTCTCTAGAAAGGATCCATTCTTGGCAACAAAGATCTTGCCTTCGGATCTGATGTAGAAGGTATACCCAATAGTTTCCTTAGGGTATCCTATGAAGACGCATTTTTCCGATTTGGGTTCGAGCTTTTCAGGTTGAAGTTTCTTGACATAAGCATCGCATCCCCAAACTTTCAGAAATGACAGCTTAGGTTTCTTCCCAAACCACAATTCATATGGTGTTGTCTCAATGGATTTCGACGGAGCCCTATTTAAAGTGAATGCGGCAGTCTCTATAGCATAACCCCAAAATGATAGCGGTAGATCGGTAAGAGACATCATAAATCGCACCATATCCAATAGAGTGCGATTACGATGTTCGGACACACCATTATGCTAAGGTGTTCTAGGCGGTGTGAGTTGTGAAACAATTCCACATTTCCTTAATTGTGTGCCAAATTCGTGACTCAAATATTCCCCTCCACAATCTAATCGTAAGAACTTTATTTTTCTGTCACGTTGATTCTCAACCTCACTCTGAAATTCCTTGAACTTTTCAAAGGTCTCAGACTTGTGTTTCATCAAGTAGACATACCCATATGTACTTAAGTCATCAGTGAGGGTGAGGACATAACGATAACCACCACGAGCCTCAACACTCATTGGACCGCACACATCAGTATGTATGATATCCAATAAGTTGGTTGCCCGCTCCATTGTTCCGGGGAACGGAGTCTTGGTCATTTTGCCCATGAGGCATGGTTCGCACGTGTCAAATGATTCATAATCAAGAGACTCCAAAAGTCCATCTCCATGGAGTTTCTTCATGCGTTTGACACCAATGTGACCAAGGCGGCAGTGCGACAAGTATGTGGGACTATCATTATCAACCTTACATCTTTTGGCGTTCACACTATGAATATGTGTAACATCACGCTTGAGATTAAATAATAATAAACCATTAACCAGCGGGGCATGACCATAAAACATGTCTCTCATATAAATAGAACAACCAGTATTCTCAGATTTAAATGAGTAGCCATCTCGCATTAAACAAGATCCAGATACAATGTTCATGCTCAAAGCTGGTACTAAATAACAGTTATTGAGGTTTAAAACTAATCCCGTAGGTAAATGTAGAGGTAGCGTGCCGACGGCGATCACATCGACCTTGGAACCATTCCCGACGCGCATCGTCACCTCGTCCTTCGCCAGTCTCCGCTTATTCGCAGGTCCTGTTTTGAGTTACAAATATGAGCAACTGCACCGGTATCAAATACCCAGGAGCTACTACGAGCGCTGGTTAGGTACACATCAATAACATGTATATCACATATACCTTTGGTATTGCCGGCCTTCTTATCCGCTAAGTACTTGGGGCAGTTCTGCTTCTAGTGATTGTTTCCCTTGGAATAAAAGCACTCAGTCTCAGTCTTGGGGTCCATGCTTTGGCTTCTTCCCGGCAACTGGCTTACCGGGCGCGGCAACTCCCTTGCCGTCCTTCTTGAAGTTGTTCTTACCCTTGCCTTTCTTGAACTTAGTGGTTTTATTCACCATCAACACTTGATGTTCCTTTTTGATTTCCACCTCCGCTGATTTCAGCATTGAATATACCTCGGGAATGGTCTTTTCCATCCCCTGCATATTGAAGTTCATCACAAAGCTCTTGTAGCTAGGTGGGAGCGACTGAAGGATTCTGTCAATGACCGCATCATCCGGGAGATTAACTCCCAGCTGAGATAAGCGGTTGTGCAACCCAGACATTTTGAGTATGTGCTTGCTGACAAAACTATTCTCCTCCATCTTACAACTGTAGAACTTGTCGGAGACTTCATATCTCTCGACCCGGGCATGAGCTTGGAAGACCACTTTCAGCTCTTGGAACATCTCATATGCTCCGTGCTGCTCAAAACGCTTTTGGAGCCCCGGTTCTAAGCTGTAAAGCATGCCGCACTGAACCAGGGATTAATCATCACTACGCGACTACCAGGCGTTCATAACGTCTTGAGTTGCTGGGAAAACAGGTGCTTCACCTAGCGGTGCATCAAGGACATATGCTTTCTTGGTAGCTATGAGGATAATCCTCAGGTTACGGACCCAGTCCGTGTAGTTGCTGCCATCGTCTTTCAGCTTGGTTTTCTCTAGGAACGCGTTGAAGTTGAGGGCAACATTAGCGTGTGCCATTTGATCTACAAGACATATTGCAAAGTTTTAGACTATGTTCATGATAATTAAGTTCATCTAATCAAATTATTTAATGAACTCCCACTCAGATAGACATCCCTCTAGTCCTCTAAGTGATACATGATCCGAGTCAACTAGGCCGTGTCCAATCATCACGTGAGACGGACTAGTCATCGTCGGTGAACATCTTCGTGTTGATCGTATCTTCTATACGACTCATGTTCAACCTTTCGGTCTTCCGTGTTCCGAGGCCATGTTTGTACATGCTAGGCTCGTCAAGTCAACCTAAGTGTATTATGTGTGTAAATCTGGCTTACACCCGTTGTATGCGAACGTTAGAACCTATCACACCCAATCATTGTTGGAAATATGCCCTAGAGGCAATAATAAAAGCATTATTATTATATTTCCTTGTTCATGATAATTGTCTTTTATTCATGCTATAATTGTGTTATCCGGAAATCGTAATACATGTGTGAATACTTAGACACCAACATGTCCCTAGTAAGCCTCTAGTTGACTAGCTCGTTGATCAACAGATAGTCATGGTTTCCTGACTATGGACATTGGATGTCATTGATGACGAGATCACATCATTAGGAGAATGATGTGATGGACAAGACCCAATCCTAAACATAGCACAAGATCGTATAGTTCGTTTGCTAGAGTTTTCCAATGTCAAGTGTCTTTTCCTTAGACCATGAGATCGTGTAACTCCCGGATACCGTAGGAGTGCTTTGGGTGTACCAAACGTCACAACGTAACTGGGTGACTATAAAGGTATACTACGGGTATCTCCGAAAGTGTCTGTCGGGTTGACACGGATCAAGACTGGGATTTGTCACTCCGTATGACGGAGAGGTATCACTGGGCCCACTCGGTAATGCATCATCATAATGAGCTCAAAGTGACCAAGTGTCTGGTCACGGGATCATGCATTACGGTATGAGTAAAGTGACTTGCCGGTAACGAGATTGAACGAGGTATTGGGATACCGACGATCGAATCTCGGGCAAGTAACATATCGATTGACAAAGGGAATTGCATACGGGGTTGATTGAATCCTCGACATCGTGGTTCATCCGATGAGATCATCGAGGAGCATGTGGGAGCCAACTTGGGTATCCAGATCCCGCTGTTGGTTATTGACCGGAGAACGATCTCGGTCATGTCTACATGTCTCCCGAACCCGTAGGGTCTACACACTTAAGGTTCGGTGACGCTAGGGTTGTAGGGATATGTATATGCAGTAACCCGAATGTTGTTCGGAGTCCCGGATGAGATCCCGGATGTCACGAGGAGTTCCGGAATGGTCTGGAGGTAAAGAATTATATATAGGAAGTGCTATTTCGGCCGTCGGGACAAGTTTCGGGGTCACCGGTATTGTACCGGGGACCCTTCCGGTGGTCCACCGGGTGGGGCCACCTACCCCGGGGGCCACATGGGCTGTAGGGGTGTGCGCCTTGGCCTGTATGGGCCAAGGGCACCAGCCCCAAGAGGCCCATGCGCCAAGAGATGAGGAAAGGAAGAGTCCTAAAGGGGGAAGGCACCTCCGAGGTGCCTTGGGGGGGATGGACTCCTCCCTGGCCGCACCCTTCCTTGGAGGAAGGGCCAAGGCTGCGCCCCCCCTCTCCCTTGGCCCTATATATAGTGGGGGGAAGGGAGGGCAGCCATACCTAAGCCCTGGTGCCTTCCTCTCCCTCTCCAACACCTCCTCCTCCTCCGTAGAGCTTGGCGAAGCCCTGACGGAGTACTGCAGCTCCACCACCACGCCGTCGTGCTGCTGCTAGAGCCATCTTCCTCAACCTCTCCTTCCCCTTTCTGGATCAAGAAGGAGGAGACGTCACGCTGACCGTACGTGTGTTGAACACGGAGGTGCCGTCCGTTCGGCGCTAGGATCTCCGGTGATTTGGATCACGTCGAGTACGCCTTCCTCATCCCCGTTCTTTGAACGCTTCCGCGCGTGATATACAAAGGTATGTAGATGCAATCCGATCACTCGTTGCTAGATGAACTCCTAGATGGATCTTGGTGAAAACGTAGAAATTTTTTTGTTTTCTGCAACGTTCCCCAACAATCATCACATGGTGCTTCGGAACAACGGACCTTAGCAACGGTGCACAGTTAGGGGGAACACAATTCTTTATATTTTAATGAGGGGTCATCTTATTTATGCTACCGTCGTTCTAAGCAAATAAGATGTAAAAACATGATAAACATCACATGTAATCAAATAGTGACATGATATGGCCAATATCATTTTGCTCCTTTTGATCTCCATCTTCGGGGCGCCATGATCATCATCGTCACCAGCATGACACCATGATCTCCATCGTCGTGTCTTCATGAAGTTGTCTCGCCAACTATTACTTCTACTACTATAGCTAACGGTTAGAAATAAAGTAAAGTAATTACATGGCATTTTCATTGACATGCAGGTCATACAATAAATTAAGAAAACTCCTATGGCTCCTGCCGGTTGTCATACTCATCGACATGCAAGTCGTGATTCCTATTACAAGAACATGATCAATCTCATACATCACATATATCATTCATCACATCCTTTTGGACATATCACATCACACGGCATATGCTGCAAGAACAAGTTAGACGTCCTCTAATTGTTGTTGCAAATTTTTACATGGCTGCTATAGGTTTCTAGCAAGAACGTTTCTTACCTATGCCAAAACCACAACGTGATATGACAATTTCTATTTACCCTTCAAAAGGACCCTTTTCATCGAATCCAATCCGACTAAAGTGGGAGAGACAGACACCCGCTAGCCACCTTATGCAACTAGTGCATGTCAGTCGGTGGAACCTATCTCAAGTAAGTGTATGTGTAAGGTCGGTCCGGGCCGCTTCATCCCATGATGCCGCCGAATCAAGATAAGACTAGTAATGGCAAGTAAATTGACAAAATCGACGCCGATAACAACTTGTGTTCTACTCGTGCATAGAAACTACGCATAGACCTAGCTCTGATACCACTGTTGGGGATCGTAGCAGAAATTTAAAATTTTCTACGCATCACCAAGATCAATCTATGGAGTCATCTAGCAACGAGAGAGAGAGGAGTGCATCTACATAACCTTGTAGATCGTGAGCGGAAGTGTTCAAGAGAACAGGGTTGATGGAGTCGTACTCGTCGTGATCCAAACCACCGATGATCCTAGCGCCGAATGGACGGCACCTCCGCGTTCAACACACGTACGGAGCGGAGACGTCTCCTCCTTCTTGATCCAGCAAGGGGGGAGGAGAAGTTGATGGAGATCTAGCAGCACGACGGCGTGGTGGTGGAAGCAGCGGGATTCCAGCAGGGCTTCGCCAAGCGCTACTAGAGGAGGAAGAGGTGTCACGGGAGGGAGAGGGAGGCGCCAGGGCTTAGGGTGCGGCTGCCCTCCCTCCCGTCCACTATATATAGGGGCTAGGGGGCGCATGCCCCCTTGGAGATCCCATCTGGAGGGGGGCGGCGGCCCCCGGGGTGGCGGCCCCTCGGGGTGCAACGGCCCCCTTAGGGTTTCCAACCAGGGGGCGCATGCCCCCTCGGGGGGCAACGACCCGTAGGGTTTCCAACCCTAGGCGCCTTGGGCCCTTGGGTGGGGCGCACCAGCGCACCAGGGGATGGTTCCCACGCCACTTCAGCCCATGGGGCCCTCCGGGATAGGTGGCCCCACCCAGTGGACCCTCGGGACCCTTCCGGTGGTCCCGGTACAATATCGGTGACCCCCGAAACTCTCCCGGTGGCCGAAACTGGACTTCCTATATATAAATCTTTATCTCCGGACCATTCCGGAACTCCTCGTGACATCCGGGACTCCGAACAACTTTCGGTTAACTGCATATTAATATCTCTACAACTCTAGCATCACCGAACCTTAAGTGTGTAGACCCTACGGGTTCGGGAGACACGTAGACATGACTGAGTCAACTCTCCGGTCAATAACGAACAGCGGGATCTGGATACCCATGTTGGATCCCACATGCTCCATGATGTCGAGGATTTAATCAATCCTGTATACAATTCCCTTTGTCTATCGGTATGATACTTGCCCGAGATTCGATCGTCGGTATATCGATACCTTGTTCAATCTCGTTACGGCAAGTCTCTTTACTCGTTCCCATAATACATCATCCCATGAACAACTCCTTGATCACATTGAGCTCATTATGATGATGTCCTACCGAGTGGGCCCAGAGATACCTCTCCGTCATACGGAGTGACAAATCCCAGTCTCGATTCATGCCAACCCAACAGATACTTTTGGGGATACCCGTAGTGTACCTTTATAGCCACCCAGTTATGTTGTGACGTTTGACACACCCAAAGTACCCTTACAGTATCCGGGAGTTGCACAATCTCATGGTTTAAGGAAAGGATACTCGACATTAGAAAAGCTTTAGCAGACGAACTACACGATCTTGTGCTATGCTTAGGATTGGGTCTTGCCCATCACATCATTATCCTAATGATGTGATCCCGTTATCAATGACATCCTATGTCCATGGTTAGGAAACCGTAACCATCTATTGATCAACGAGCTAGTCAAATAGAGGCTCACTAGGGACATGTTGTGGTCTATGTATTCACACATGTATTACGATATCCGGATAACACAATTATAGCATGAACAATAGACAATTATCATGAACAAGGAAATATAATAATAACCTTCTATTATTGCCTCTAGGGCATATTTCCAACACTATGTCAGGGAAGGCTCTGATTACCAACTTGTAACACCCACGATGCGGCTATATCTCCAACGTGTCGGGGCACGACTTAGAGGCATAGCCGCATGGTAGGTTTGTCGCAAGAGGGGTAATCTTCACACAATCCCATGTACTGAATAGAACGGGATAAAGAGTTGGCTTACAATCGCCACTTCACATAAATACAAGTTAAACATACATCATCCAGAATACAAACAAGGTTCGACTACGGAACCAAAATAAAAGAAGACAACCCCAAATGCTAGATCCCCGATCGTCCCAACTGGGCTCCTCTACTGATCATCCAGAAAAGACACATAGTAACGACCTGAATCCTCGTTGAACTCCCACTTGAGTTCGGTAGTGTCCCCTGCACTGGCATCATCGGCACCTGCATTTGTTTTGGAAGAATATGTGAGTCACGAGGACTCAGCAATCTCACACCCGCGAGATCAAGACTATTTAAGCTTATGGGTAGGGAAGAGTAGTGAGGTGGAGCTGCAGCAAGCACTAAGCATATATGGTGGCTAACATACGCAATTAAGAGCGAGAAGAGAAGCAACGCAAAGATCGTAAACTAGAAGTGATCAAGAAGTGATCCTGAAACTACTTATGTTCAAGCATAACACAAGAACCGTGTTCACTTCCCGGACTCCGCCGAAAAGAGACCATCACGGCTACACAGGCGGTTGATGCATTTTAATAAAGTTTAGTGTCAAGTTCTCTACAACCGGACATTAACAAATTCCCATCTGCCCATAACCGCGGGCACGGCTTTCGAAAGTTCAAAACCCTGCAGGGGTGTCCCAACTTAGCCCATTGTCTAAGTGTTGGTCCGAACCTGTCAGCCGCCGGTGGCCACCAGGGGCAACTCTGGGCTGGCCTATCGGAAGTTTGACAATCCGGTGTTGCCCTGAGAACGAGATATGTGCAGATCCTATCAGGATGTCGGCGCATCGTGTGGCTTTGCTGGTCTTGTTTTACCATTGCCGAAATGTCTTGTAACCGGGATTACGAGTCTGATTGGGTCTTCCTAGGAGAACGAATATCCTTCGTTGACCGTGAGAGCTTGTGATGGGCTAAGTTGGGACACCCCTGCACGGTTTTGAACTTTCGAAAGCCGTGCCCGCAGTTATGGGCAGATGGGAATTTGTTAATGTCCGGTTGTACAGAACTTGGCACTTAACTTAATTAAAATGCGTCAACCGCGTGTGTAGTCATGATGGTCTCTTTTCGGTGGAGTCTGGGAAGTGAACACGGTTCTTGCGCTATGCTTGAACGTAAGTAGTTTCAGGATCACTTCTAGTTCACGATCGTTGTGTTGCTTCTCTTCTCGCTCTTAATTGCGTATGTTAGACACCATATATGCTTAGTGCTTGCTGCAGCTCCACCTCACTACTCTTCCCTACCATAAGCTTAAATAGTCTTGATCTTGCAGGTGTGAGATTGCTGAGTCCTCGTGACCCACAGATACTTCCAAAACAGATGCAGGTGCCGATGATGCCAGTGCAGGGGACGCTACCGAACTCAAGTGGGAGTTCGACAAGGATTCGGGCCATTACTATGTGTCTTTTCCGGATGATCAGTAGAGGAGCCCAGTTGGGACGATCGGGGATCTAGCATTTGGGGTTGTCTTCTTTTATTTTGGTTCCATAGTCGGACCTTGTTTGTATTCTGGATGATGTATGTTTAACTTGTATTTATGTGAAGTGGCGATTGTAAGCCAACTCTTTATCCCATTCTATTCAGTACATGGGATTGTGTGAAGATTACCCCTCTTGCGACAAACCTACCATGTGGCTATGCCTCTAAGTCGTGCACCGACACGTGGGAGATATAGCCGCATCGTGGGTGTTACAACTAGGTTATTAAGTTATGAAATAAAGCATTTTTGCATGGCATAGGAGCAAATTTAACCAAACAGCATTTTAAACATGCATGAAAGTGGCAAATTATTATACTACACAAAATTCTAAGAACTTTACATATTAAGTTTGTTTAATTCCGATCCACGGTTGTGAAGTTATTAAATGCATGAACTAGAATGGGTTTTCTACAAAACTGCGTTCTCTAGTTAATTACTAAATTCATCCAGAGGAGAAAAAAACAAGCCAGGCCGAATCTGAAATAGGGCAGGTGCTGGGGGCGGCTCACCCATGGGCTTCGGCCTGTTTGTAGAGAGGCTAGCAGGCCGGGCGAGGGGAGAGTGTGGGCCACGGGAGGAAGGTGGGCCGGTTGGTGGAGAGGCCCAGGCAGGAGCTGGCGCTGGGCCAGGCCGGAAGGATCTGGGCTGTGGGGTGGCGCTGGCCCACGCACGACGCTCGTCCTCCTCTGCTCGAAGCAGAGGCAGGAGCATGGCGCGCCGGCTGCCGGCGATGGGGACGGCGGCGCGACGTGTAGGAGGCCGGAGGACGACGGGGATGGACAGATCCGAGGGCGGGGGTTCCAGATCCGGTGACAGAGGTGGTCGACGGCACTCGGGGATGCGGGATCCGGCGAAGTGGAGCTTGTCCATGGCGGCGGCCTCGTTGCTCCTGCGTGGGAGACAGAGAGTGAGATGGAGAGGGAGGACAGAGGGAAAGGAGAGAGAGGTGGATCTTGCCTTGGGTCACCGGTGGCGGCTCCTGGTCGCCGGAATTCGTCTCGGCGCGGTGCGAGGCGACACAAGCGACGGGGACGAGCGGCAAGGACCTCGGGGCAGGGGCACCTGTGGGGCTGCGTGCGCGCGGTGGCGGCTTGGGTCCGCTTGTGGCCCAGGGCGGGCCTCGCGCGGGCTTCGTTGACCGCGGCGGCGGGGAAGCCAGGGAGGCAACGTGGAAGGCGGGGATTGGGCAGGGTGGCGACGCGGCCTGTCATGGCGTGACAAGTGGCGGCGGCGGGGTGGATCGGCGCTGAGAAGGAGGAGGAAGTGGCGGCGGCTGAGCTGGGGCGCAGAAAACAATGTGTGTGTGGGGGGGGGGTTGGAGGACGCCAAAAATGGCATGTGAGGGGTATATATATAGGGAAGGTTTAGGGTTAGGGGGGATTAGGAGGGGTTTTTGCACCCTCCGATGTCGATCGGACGGCACCGGTCGCAATGGGGGGTTAGATGGGTCTAGTGGGTTGCAGGTGGGCTGTGGAGAGTGTGATGCGCTGAGAGGAGAGAAGAGAAGGCAGCCCGGCAACAATTTCCGGAGCCCTAAAACATTCGACATGTGACCGGCTATACTGCCGCTATAGTTATCCGTTGGGGCATCAAATGAACTCCAAATGCGATGAAGCTTGGCAGGCGACCTACTGACAACATAACAACACGCATGCCAACTTTCAACCCATTCGGAGAACATTTTTCTGGCCACTTATAAAATAATATTTCAGACATGCCGCGGGCGCATGCAAGTGTGTCTGGGCTCAGAATGGACAACGGAAAGAACTTGGAGACCGGGACAGATGCAAGTTTAGAAATCATGATGATGCAATGCGGATGATGACATGGCAAGATGCAACAGGCAAGCGAATGACATGGCAAGAACAATGAATAACTGGGAGACACCTGGCACAACGGTCTCGGGGCGTCACATCTACCTCGAGATCATATGTTGTGGTCTAAACGCTAGAGGTATGATGAGTAATGTCATGATGATCTATCGACTATCCTAGCCTCGACTTATATAATGTACCAGAGGCCTAGGATAACAAGAGTCCTAGTCGAATACGCCGGTGGAGAGGAGTCCTTGTCTTGATCACCAAGTCTTGTGGAATCTTCCTCGTGTATACATCGGCTGTCCAAACTGGCCCATGAGCAAATGGCCATGGGGGTCCTCGGCTCAATCCAACTGATCGGGAGACGACGTGGTGAGTGCCCATAGTCTAGGACACCATCAGCCACCGTTCATCATTTTTCATACATGTTACGCTAGATCATTGCACATCCTGGTACATGCCAGAGGCATTCATATAGAGTCATATTCTGTCATAGGTATCGAGTTGTAATTTTTATTTCTTCTGAGTTACATGTAAATAGTAGTGTGATGATCATCACTATTCATTTTTAAAGCAGTGCCCAACTGAGAAAAGGATGATGGAGACTATGATTCCCGCACAAGTCGGGATGAGACTCCGGACAATGAGAGAAAAAAAATAAAAATAAAAGGAAGGAAGAAAAAAAAGAGAGAATGGGCATTGTTAGTATCCTTTACCACACTTGTGCTTCAAAGTAGCACCATGTTTTCATTTGGAGAGTCTCCTATGTTGTCACTTTCATATACTAGTGGGAATTTTTCATTATAGGATTAGATGCACACCCACTTACTTTTCATATTGAGATTTCATACACTTATAGCTCTTAGTGCATGCGTTGCATGGCAGCCCCTACTCCTCATGTTGATATCGATTGATGGGCATCTCCATAGCCCGTTGGTCAGCCGCATTGATGTGAGACTTTCTTACTTTTTTGTCTTCTCAATATTTATCCCTATCATTATACTCTATTCCACCCATAGTGCTATATGCATGGCTTGTGCTCATGTATTGTGTGAGAGTTGAAAAGGCTGAAGCGCGTCAAAAAGTATGAACCAATTGCTCGGCTTGTCATCGGGGTTGTGCATGATAAATACTTTGTGTTAAGAAGGCCATGACAAGACTATATGATTTTGTAGGGATAACTTTCTTTAGCGTTGATATTTTGACAGACATGATTGTTTGTTGGGATGCCTGAGTATTGATATCTTTATGTCAAATTATAGACTATTGCTTTGAATCACTTATGTCTTAATATTCATGCCATGATTAGATATATGATCAAGTTTATGCTAGGTAGCATTCCACATCAAAAATTATCTTTTTTATCATTTACCTGCTCGAGGACGAGCAGGAATTAAGCTTGGGGATGCTGATACGTCTCCGTTGTATCTATAATTTTTGATTATTTCATGCCAATATTATTCAACTTTTACATACTTTTGGCAACTTTTTATATGATTTATTAGACCAACCTATTGATCTAGTGCCAAGTGCCAGTTCTTGTTTTCTGCATGTTTTTTGTATCATAGAGTATCCATATCAAACGAAGTCCAAATGCAATAAAATTTTACGGAGAATTATTTTGGTATATATGTGATTTTTGGGAGTTGTAATCACCGCAAACGGAGGCCTACATAGGGCACAAGACACCAGGGCGTGCTAGAGGCCCCTGGCATGTGGTGGTGGGTTGTGCCCACCTCGTACGTCGGTTGGACCTCTACTTCGGGCGCAAGGAAGCTTATATCTGGAAAAAATTGTGTTAAAATCTCAGCGCAATCAGAGTTACGGATATCCGGGAATATAAGAAATGGTTTTCGGCCAAATCTAAAAAACGCGAAACAGAAGAGAACAGAGAGGGAGATCCAATCTCAGAGGGGCGAGCCCCTCCCATGCCATGGAGACCAAGGACCAGAGGGGAAACCCTTCTCCCACCTAGGGAGGAGGCCAAAGACGAATAATAAGGAGGGGGCTCTCTCCCCCTCGCTTCCGGTGGCACCGGAGTGCCACCAGGGCAATGATCGGGAAGGCAATCTACGTCAACAATCTTGCTACCGTCAACACCAACTATCTCCCCCTCTATGCAGTGGTGTAACGCCTCTTCTCCCCACTATAATCTCTACTTAAACATGGTGCTCAACTCCATATATTATTTCCGAATGGTCTATGGTTATCCTATGATGTTTGAGTAGATCCGTTTTGTCATGTGGGTTAATCGTGATCTTGGTTGGTATGATTGTATATTTTATTTATGGTGTTGTCCTACTGTGCCCTCCGTTCTCGCGCAAACGTGGGGGCCCCCCGCTGTAGGGTCTTGCAATATGTTCATGGTTCGCTTACGGTGGGTTGCGAGAGCAACAGAAACTTAAACCCGAGTAGGTGGGGTGTGACGTATGGGAATAAAGAGGACTTGATACTTAATGCTATGGTTGGGTTTCACGACCTTAATGATCTTTAGTAGTTGCAGATGCTTGCTAGAGTTCCAATCATAAGTGCATATGATCCAAGTAGAGAAAGTATGTTAGCTCATGCTTCTCCCTCATATAAAGTTGCAAGAATGATTACCAGTACTTGTTATCGATTACCTAGGGACAAATGACTTTCTTATAGACAAAAGATTTCCACTTTTATTACCTTGCAATTTATCCATAGTTTTATTCTCACAAAGTACTCATAGTTTTATCCTTGCAAAATAGTTTCATACTTGTTTCCGGTAAAGCAAACGTCAAGCGTGCATAGAGTTGTATCGGTGGTTGATAGAACTTGAGGGAATATTTGTTCTACCTTTAGCTCCTCGTTGGGTTCGACACTCTTATTTATCAAAAAGGCTACAAACGATCCGCTATACTTGTGGGTTATCACCTAACCATAGACATGTATTGTCATTTAACAAACAGGATCACATCATTAGAGAATGATGTGATGGACAAGACCCATCCGTTAGCTTAGCATAATGATTGTTAAGTTTTATTGCTATTGCTTTCTTCTTGACTTATACATATTCCTCTCACTATGAGATTATGCAACTCCCGAATACCGGAGGAACACCTTGTGTGCTATCAAACATCACAACGCAACTAGGTGATTATAAACATGCTCTACAGGTGTTTACGAAGGTGTTTGTTGGGTTGGCATAGATCGAGATTAGGATTTGTCACTCCGAGTATCGGAGAGGTATCTTTGGGCCCTCTCGGTAATGCACATCACTATAAGCCTTGCAAGCAATGTGATTAATGAGTTAATTACGGGATGGTGCACTACATAACGAGTAAAGAGACTTGACGGTAACGAGATTGAACTAGGTATGAAGATACCGACGATCGAATCTCGGGCAAGTAACAACCGATGACAAAGGGAATAACGTATGTTGTTATTGCGGTTTGACCGATAAAGATCTTCATAGAATATGTAGGAACCAATATGAGCATCCAGGTTCCGCTATTGGTTATTGACCGAAGATGTATCTCAGTCATGTCTACATAGTTCTCGAACCCATAGGGTCCGCACGCTTGACGTTCGATGACGATTTGTATTATGAGTTATGTGTTTTGGTGATCGAAGTTTGTTCGGAGTCCCGGATGAGATCACGGACATGACAAGGAGTCTCGAAATGGCTGAGAGGTAAAGATTCATATGTTGGAAGGTAGTATTCGGACATCGGAATGGCTTCGAGTGGTTCGATTATTTTACCGGAGTACCGAGGGTTTACCGGAACCCCCGGGGGAAGTATTGGGCCTAGATGGGCCTTAGTGGAGAGAGAGGAGGGCCGCAAGGGGTGGCCGCCCCCCATGGCAGTCCAAATAGGACTAGGGGAGGGGGCGGCGCCCCCCTTTCCCTCTCCCTCTCCCTCTCCTTCCTTTTCCCCTCCGGTGAAGAAAGGAAAGGGGGCGAATCCTACTAGGAGTGGAGTCCTAGTAGGACTCCCCCCATGGCGCGCGCCTCAGGGTCGGCCGCCTCCCCCTCCCCTCCTTTATATATGGGGGCAGGGGGCACCCCATAGCACATCAATTGTTCTCTTAGCCGTGTGCAGTGCCCCCCTCCACAGTTTACTCCTCCGGTCATAGTGTCGTAGTGCTTAGGCGAAGCCCTACGCGGATCACATCACCATCACCCGTCACCACGCTGTCGTGCTGACGAAACTCTCCCTCGACCCTCTGCTGGATCAAGAGTTCGAGGGACGTCATCGAGCTAAACATGTGCTGAACTCGGAGGTGTCGTACGTTCGGTACTAGATCGGTTGGATTGCGAAGACGTTCGACTACATCAACCGCGTTAACCTAACGCTTCCTATTTCGGTCTACGAGGGTACGTGGACACACTCTCCCCCTCTCGTTGCTATGCATCTCCTAGATAGATCTTGCGTGATTGTAGGAATTTTTTTGGAATTACATACTACGTTCTCCAACACCAACATGATGAAAGTGACTAGATGAAATTCCCGTGTACCCTCAAGAACACTTTGCCTATTATAAGAGACCATTTTGTCCTATCCTTTGACTCAAAATGATTGGGCTATCTTGCTGCACTTTTGTTACTATTATCATCACTTTCTCGTTACAAATTATCTTGCTATCAAACTACTCTGTTATTTACAATTTCAGCACTTACATACATTATGTTGCTGAAAACCACTTGTCATTTCCTTCTGCTCCTCGTTGGGTTCGGCACTCTTACTTATCAAAAAGAGCTACAATTGATCTCATATACTTGTGGGTCATCAATGAGTCGTCATTTCATAACGGGATCACATCATTACACTACAAAAAATACACTTCCGTGATGATACGTGTTTGTCACAGTAGGTCACGTTTTCTGTCATGCATGTACATCCATGACAAATTTATGACAGAATCAAGATAGTCATACCTGTGCTGTTGTAGAAGTGTTCCATGACATTACCAAAATTATCATCACGGAAGTGTCCACTTCTGTCGTGGTTTTGTCACGACAGATGTCCTTGTGAAAGGACTTAGTCGTGGAGCCATCGCTATGGGTTAGCATAAAGGGGTTAAAGCGGACAAGGGACGCAAGAGTTTTATACTGGTTCAGCCCCTTATGATGAAGGTAAAAGCCTACTCCGGTTGTGATGGAATTGCTAGGGTTTCGATGACCAGGGAGCGAATCCGCTTTGCCTGGCTCTCGAGTTGTTGTGTGTTGTTCCTAAACCGCCACCGGGTCGTCCCTTTATATACATAGGTTGACGCCCGTCGGTTTACAGAGTCCTGAAGTCGGATCATCAACGTGTCCCACTCGGTCTGTATTCCTCCTATCTTAGAATACAAGTTACATGATAATGTCGGTTTACATCTACAGGCCTTAACCCGCCTTTGGGCCTTGGGCCTTCATAAAGCGCCACCATCCTTTGTCTTCCTGGGCTTCTAATCCTCATAGAGTTAACCCGGCCACTCCTGGTCAGTTTATGTCTAGTAGTAATATCCCCAACATTAGGCCCCAGATTGATTTGAACTTGTTCATGTCAATCCTCAATACTTAGAAAAAATCCTGCCCTTGCACCTTCGCATAAATCTTGTAAACCGCCCTGACATCATCCTCTGGATTTGTAGTAAACCGCCATGACATCACCTGTTTATTTAAAGCTGAAGATACCCCTTTTATTAATGAGCATCCGACAATCAAGGCAACAATCTCGTTATCTATTCATTTTTTGGGCTCCTCGATTCCCGCGCCTGTCGCTTATCTCTTTGTCCTTATAAATAGGGCGGAGGACCCCTTCCTTTTCCTTCCGTTGCCCTCTCCTCTCTTCTTCCTCCTCGTGATGCCTCTCCACCTGAGCACCCCACCGTCGTCGAACTTTACCTCTGCCTCATCGCTGGCCGCTGCATCAACCTGACTGGATTAGAAAAACGCGGCGCACCTCCTCTGCTTCAACAGCTTCGGTAAGTCTTCCCCCTTTTCTTTGTAGATCCACTTAGGGTTTTAGTGTTCATCAGAGTTTCATCGAAGCTCCGGTGTTGTTGTTCTCTTTCCTTCCCAGTAGCATCAAAGACTAGCTAGATCTGTTAGCTCTTTGTGCGACCGTAGCCATAATCTCATTTTTCCTTATCAGACCACCCCTTTAACTAGGAAAAACTCATCTGAACCTGATGAACTGGTATCTGAAATTTTGGTCTGAATATATTCTAGTTTTCTGTCGTACCGCAGATCTGAAATCATCATATAATTCTTGTGAAACTTGTTTTCCTTCATTTAGGCATTTGTATATCTATACTCTTCATATCAATATAGGCGGTTTAACTTTTGGAAGTATGATAATCCGACATATACCATTAGTCCCCTTGTAAACCGTTCATCGCTTTACCACTTTAAAAACACTCCGTTGTAAGCGGTTTATAACCTCCTCCGGTTTACCAATATTACATGCTTGAATTCCTTTCTCCTCAACCTGTTGTACCGTACGCCTTGTCATTAATGAATCATAAACCGGCATTATTTTCTTTCTAGCTCTTCACTTGCAATGGCCAAACAGTTCTATTCCTGTAACTGGGTCCCTTCCCGGGTTACCGAGGAGCAACTAAACGGAATGGTCAAAATTGGTACCTTACCGAAGAAAAATGAAATCCGGTGGCGAGTTCCTGGGCCAGAAAATCCTCCTACCCCCAGACAGGGTGAAGTAGTGGTGTTTGCTGATCATATAGGTCGTGGTTTTAAACCGCCTGGATCCAAGTTTTTCCGAGATGTACATGCCAACTTTCAGATCCACCCTCAAGATATTGGACCCAACTCGGTATCCAATATCTGCAACTTTCAGGTTTTTTGTGAAGCGTATCTACAAGAAGAACCGATTGTCAAGCTGTTCCGGGATTTCTTCCACTTAAACCGTCGCACTGAATTCGTAGATGGGCCCAATATTGAACTTGGTGGCGTCTCCATTCTGAAAAGGAAGGATGTTAGTTTTCCTCACACCAAACTCCACAGTCACCCCAAAGAATGGAATCAAACTTGGTTCTATTGCAAGGACACCTCTCCTGAAGATGAGAACCCTCTTTCGGGTTACCGTGCTCACCGGCTCGCCAATACTCATCCGCTTCTGCAATGACTAAGTGCCCAGGAACGGGCCTCGTACGCACCACAACTCGCCAAGCTTAGAGCTTTTATGGCCAACGGTTTAACAGGTGTGGACTTCGTCCGTTGCTGGATATCCTGGAGTATCTTGCCGTTAAGCCGCCGCTCCGGTTTAATGTGCGAGTACACCGGTGACGTAAAGACTCCCAATGTCATATTGACATTCAGCTAACAGATGAGGAAGTTACTGAGTCTGTCAAGAAAATGCTGAATGAACCGGAAGCTGTCTGTAGCAAGACCGGGTTAAGCCCCTTTTATACACAGAATAAACCGCCTGCTGTAAGTATTCTTTTTGCTTCCGCTTTACACCTAATATTTTTGAACTGTGCAACTTTGAATACCCTCTGCCCATTTTTAAACAGGGTGATGATCCATTCTGGAAAAAGAAACCTCAGGATAAAGCAGTGAAGCCTTCTCGACCTAAAACGAAAGCTGTCAAGAAAACCACGAAGAGAAAGGTGCCTGAACCCATCGGTTTAGAGCTTGATGATGACCCTGATGAACCGGAAGTAGAGGTAGAACTTGATTCATTTGGTTTACTTTTCATGCACCTCATTGACAATGATATTTATTAGGAGGATGCTGAGGGCAGCCAAGCTGACAATGCAGAGGTAATTATCCTTTCCTCCAGTTCAGACCCTCTGCCAACACAAAAAATCCGTCAAGCAGTCCGGAAAGTAAGATTTTCTCACCCTCTTGCTCACTTGGATCCAAAATTTCTTTTGAAGAAGCAGCAGCACGAGGCTCGCCGCACAACACAGCACAGCAGCCAAACAGTCACTTCGACCTGTTTACCGAATACCTCGGTTCGAAAACGCTGACCTGAGGTCTCAACCACTTCTGACACTTCTTATCCCAAGGCCGAGTATTTCCGACAACCTCTTAATCCATCTGATTCGAATTATCAGGTGACACCTCCTTCATCATCCGGCGAATCAATGGCCACACAACTCCCTCCTCTTAAGACCGTTGCTGGGTAAGTATTTCAACTTAATATTTTGATGTTTCACACTTTATATGCTATGCTAACATTTGCGTCTGCTCTTTTTAGAGCTAAAGCCAGACCCAGTAAGAAGGCTCGGGTGAATAACTCGTCTGAAGACCATGTGGTGATTGAACCCGAGCTGACTACGGAACCGGAAGGTCCAAATACTGAGGCCACATTTGATGAACCGCCCCCTCAAGATCATAACGTTGATGAACAAGCAGAAATTGATACTACTGTGCAAGATGATAAACTGGCAAGTCTAGTCCGGACTGATGACGGACCTTCTAGTCCAGTGAAGGCTGCTGATATTCCATCAACTCTAGAAAAAGATGCTGGTGACAAGGAAGAGGAGGTTATCATTACTGGTGTTGGCCACACCTCTCCTGGCCATCCTGTTTTTTGGCAAAACATAGTGCCAAGGAAGAGCGTGCTGCCATCGAAAAAGGCAAATGGAGCGCCGATTTATCAAGCTATGCCCACCTCAGTGCTCAAGAACTCCACTCTGGCTTTTTAAACCGTCTGCACTCAAACCGTGACTATGAAGCCGGTTTATTGAATCTGATGAAGGAGAGCTATGGGGTATTTTCCTCACTTTCCCTTTTTTAAATCCAATTTGTAAGTACCAACTCTAGTAGCCCCCAAGGGCCGGTTTATGATGGCAATCATAAATCGGGACTTTGTAATATCTTAACCCTTGCATGCTTATCTATCACATGTCAAGTAGTCTTTAAAATAAATCGGTACTTTATCATTGTGTTCCTGTACTTTTCGCCTGTGTAGTCCCCAAGGGCCGGTTTATCTTTCCAAGGTAAACCGGGTCTTTAACCAATGCTTCAATTTGAACAGATGTTCATTAGCCCCCAAGTGTCAAGGATAATGCTTGCATTGTACTTGGGACTTGCAAAAATTTCTAATAACAGAGCAAATAGGCATTAGCCCCCAGGTACAAAGTGCATAACTTGTTATGTGCTTGGTACTTCAAATATACATAACCCATTGATGATATATCTTGTCTTTGTAGGCCGAGCTGAGTAAGAAGGATGCTCAAACCGCCGACCTTCAGGAGAACATTAAATCTCAGCAAGCGGAGGCGTCCAAAGCCAAGGAAGAACTGACTAATGCTTTAGCGACCATGGAGAAACTGAAGGAAAGCTTTAAGAAGGAGCGTGCAAATTGGGACACAGAGAAGGCCGCTTTAGCAAAGAAGGCTAAAGACGCAGAAGCAGCCCTAAAACCGGTGGTTGAGGAACTCGCCGGTTTAAAACAGCAAATAAACACTATGACGTCTACTATTTTTGGTAAGCGTCCTCATCTGACGTTTTGCCAAGTCACCTTTTCCTTATTAGCTGTCGGTGTACTGATGCTTACAATGTCACAGGGACCCGCATTACCCGTCTGGGCTCTGATATGCGGATGAAGCTGAAGGCTGCCTATACGTTGATATAGCAGCTATATTCCGGATCCCAACGGGCTATCTACGCTGCTGCTTACAACAGGCCTCCTCCAACGTTGATAAAAGGAACCATCGAGAAGCTGTCAATGCTGCCTGCCCGGTTGGATGAACAGAAAAAATCCGCTGCAAGGTCAGGCGCTGTTACTGCACTAATCCGGGCCAAGGCATGGATTCCAGATCTTGAACCGGCAGATATTGGCCGAGGCTACCCCAGCGTAAAGGAAGATGGTTCAAAATTCAAAAATGATGACCTCCGAAGGTTAACAAGGGAAATGCGACCCATAGCGAGCAAATTGGCGGATGAAACGGGCCTGTCTCATTATCAGCTGGTTTATGATGTTGATCAGAAAAGATATCCCGTGCCGATACATGATGTAGAGGATCTTCTGCCACCAATTCATAAGCACACTTATGCCCCTGACATTGATCCTTCCCCCTTATAAGTGAAGAAGCTGTGTTCCGAGCTTTAACCGGAATCGATTGGACAACAATTGATTTCCAGCCACTGGGTAGAGAGGAGGAGGATGCACCTACTCAAGATGATCCGCAATCTTCAAGTCATCCTGGTGATGAATCCTGAACTGGAGGCCGCTTTAGCCCATTGTAGCCTACTCTTTCTTGCTGAAACAATTATCCTGTGTGGGCAGAAAAAACGCCTTGTAATAGGCTAGTTCAAACACCTTGTCTATTATGCCATCGAGCATACTTATGTTGTTGGATACTGATAACTCGCCATGCTTTCAGGATTGTTATTTATATTCATAATCCACAGTGGTTGTATGTTAACTTGTTCCTGCATACAAGAGATTGAAAAAGGGTCCTAGCGGTTTACCGCTGGACAGGTCATGATGCCCAAAAATAGAACCTGTATGTAGGACCAAGGCTGTTTATAAGATAGAAAAATACTTGTTACCTCGTTCTTTTCACCCATGGCTGTGTAAAAAAGAGGTGATAACACCAAGCTGAAGTATAGATGACTCCTTGCAGGTTTGCCATTTTATGATAAAACCATATCGGGTTATGATAAACACCAGTTTAACTATATAATACTGGTGACTAGTAGTCAAAACCAGACCGGAACAAAAAAGCCGGATTATAGCTGATCATGTACTAACAATTTAGTATTGTAAGTCACTCTAGGTTTTAATAAACGCGGGTTTATCAGAAAATACTTATGAATATCAAAAAAAAAGAAACTGCATAAAACACAAGAAGAATATGCAAGGCTTTTCATGGGCTGCCAGGCCCTAAATCGAGGCTTTTCATGGGCTGCCAGGCCACTAAGTTAAACCATTTTTCAAAGCCTTTTAAGATGGACCTCAATCTTTAACCAATCATAGTTTTAACTTTGACAAGTTCAGGGTCTATGAGATTGACTTGTCAAATGTTCGAAGGGTCATACCAGGTTTACCTGGATGGAGTGGCTTACTTAAAGAGGCAGGATAACCCGGGGTTTTAGGTGAATACACCTGGCTTCCAAGCCTGGCTTGATAGCCTATTGCAAAGGTGCAGACTCTTTGTTCTTTGAGAAGCAAAGAGCCCCTAAGCAACATTCGATCTGTGCTCGGTGGGTGCCTATGTTTGAGTTGTGCTGGTGCAACACTCTCTTTGGCCCCACATAATTTCCTTTTTTGGCTTGAAGCCTATCAAGAGGTGTAGCTATGGTGCAAATACAACCAAACCCCCTAGTGATGTCCCTTTGGCTTTAAGCCGATCAAGAGGTGTAGCTAAGGTTCAGATATGACCTATCCCCCTAGTGATTTCCTTTTATATGTGCGGCTTGACAAGCCGGATTAATAGAACTCCACTTTGTAAACAGAAGCCCCCATGAAAACACATGATGTAAAACAAATAGAGACCCCGCTTTAGCTGAGGCTCCGGTTTATTATATTGACTATAATATATACATTGTCATAAGTATGTACATAAAAAGAGCCTATGGCTCAAGTATAGTAATGCCGAAGATGAGCTATATTCCAGGCCGTTGGGTCTCCTCCTTTGATTTACGTGAGTCTATGTGCTCTCGAACATCAATAAGGTAGTTTGATCCATTGTGCAAATTTTTGCTGACCACAAAAGGCCCTTCCCAAGGTGGGGATAACTTATGCATATCAGTTTGATCCTGGATGAGCCAGAGCACCAGATCGCCTTCTTGAAAAGTACTGGTTTTAACCCAACGGCTGTGATAACGTTGCAGATCTTGTTGGTAAATCGCCGAACGCGCTGCCGCAAGATCACGCTCCTCATCTAACAGGTCCAGTGAATCCTGACGTGCTTTCTCGTTATCAGCTTCAACATAAGCCGCCACGCGGGGCGAGTCATGACGTATGTCACTAGGAAGAACTGCCTCTGCTCCGTAAACCATGAAGAAAGGCATGTAACTTGTAGATCTGTATGGTGTGGTGTTGATGCTCCATAACACGGAAGGTAACTCCTCCACCCAACAACCCAGCGTCCGCTTTAAAGGAACCATAAGCCGGGGTTTGATACCTCTCAAAATTTCTTGATTGGCCCTTTCTGCCTGGCCGTTAGATTGGGGGTGAGCCACTGATGACACATCAAGCCGGATGTGCTCCCGTTGACAAAATTCCTCCATAGCACCTTTGGACAGATTAGTACCATTATCAGTGATAATGTTGTGTGGAAAACCAAACCGGAATATCACCTTTTTGATGAATTGAACCGCCGTGGCCGCATCACACTTACTGACTGGCTCTACCTCTACCCACTTGGTAAACTTATCAACTGCTACCAACAGGTGAGTCTTCTTATCCTTGGACCTCTTAAAAGGTCCAACCATATCGAGCCCCCAAGTTGCAAACGGCCAAGTTGTTGGGATCATTCTTAACTCTTGGGCCGGAACATGAGCATGGCGTGCAAACTTTTGACAACCATCACACCTCTTTACCAAATCCTCAACATCGGCATGAGCCGTCAACCAATAGAAGCCATGACAAAAAGCCTTAGCCACCAAGGATTTTGAACCGGCGCGGTGACCACAATCTCCTTCGTGAATCTCACGCAAAATCTCACAACCTTCTTGAGGAGAGACACAATGCTGAAACGCTCCTATGACACTACAATGATGTAGCTCTCCATTGACAATGGTCATTGACTTGGATCGCCGGATTATCTGCCGGGCCAGAGTTTCGTCGTCTGGTAACTCACCCCGGTTCATGTACGCCAGGTACGGGACCGTCCAATCCGGAATAACATGAAGAGCCGCCACCAATTGAGCCTCCAGGTCGGGCATAGCCAAATCCTCTTCCGTAGGTACCTTCACTGACGGATTATGCAATACATCGAGGAAGGTATTGGGAGGCACCGGTTTACGTTGAGAGCCTAAGCTGCTTAAAACGTCTGCTGCTTCATTCTTCCACCGGTCTATGTGGTCCACTTGATAACCTTTGAAGTGACCAGCCACTGCATCCACCTCTCGTCTATTTGTTGCCATAAGTGGATCCTTGGAATCCCATGTGCCAGATACCTGTTGGGCCACCAGGTCCGAATCACCAAAGCACTTAACCTGGCTTAAGTTCATTTCCTTAGCCATCCGAATACCATGGAGCAAGGCCTCATACTCAGCTGCATTGTTAGTACAAGGGAACATTAAAGGGAGAACATAACAAAACTTATCACCTCGTGGGGAAGTTAATATGACTCCAGCCCCCGAGCCCTCCAATTGCATGGACCCGTCAACGTGAATAGTCCAATAAGTGTTGTCAGGCTTTTCCTCCGGCACTTGTGACTCTATCCAATCATTAATGAAGTCCACGAGTGCTTGGGATTTGATTGATGTGTGAGGTGTATATTTGAGCCCGTGAGGTCCAAGTTCAATAGCCCACTTAGCAATCCGGCCAGCTGCTTCCCTGTTTTGGATGATATCTCCCAGTGGGGCTGAACTGACCACTGTGATAGGATGACCAATAATTCTTGAGCTACCAGCTTGCCATAAAAACTCCATACACCAATTTATGCCAATGTGGGTATCTCTGTTTACACTCTATAAGCACCTCGCTAATATAATAAACCGGCTGTCGAACCGGATACTCTTTCCCAGCCTCCTTGCCCTCCACAACAATAGCCACACTAACAGCTCGGGCATTAGCAGCCACATATAGCAATAAAGGCTCCTTATCAATCGGAGCTGCAAGGACAGGTGGCTCGGTTAACTGTCTTTTCAGATCTGCAAGTGCTTCATCAGCAGCATCAGTCTAGATGAAGTGATCCGTTTTCTTTAACATCTGATACAAAGGGATAGCCTTCTCTCCAAGGCGATTGATAAACTGGCTTAAGGCTGCAATCTGGCCCGCCAGACGTTGAACATCATTAATGCACGTCGGTTTAGCCAGAGACATGATAGCTGTGATTTTCTCCGGATTAGCTTCAATCCCCCTGTTAGACACCAGAAAACCCAAAAGCTTGCCTGCCGGTACACCAAAGACACATTTGGCCGAATTAAGCATCATCTTATAAACCTAGAGGTTATCTAAAGTTTCCCTCAAGTCACCTATCAATGTCTCCTCGTTTCTGGATTTCACCACAATATCATCCACATATGCATGTACGTTGCACCCAATCTGTTTATGTAGACAATTCTGAACACAACGTTGATAAGTTGCCTGGGCACTCTTGAGCCCGAAATGCATAGATACATAGCAGAAGGCTCCAAAGGGAGTTATGAAAGTTGTCTTCTCCTGGTCCTTAACTGCCATTTTGATCTGATGATAACCAGAATAAGCATCCAGAAAACACAAACAGTCAAAACCTGATGTAGCATCAATAATTTGATCGATTCGAGGGAGAGCAAAGGGGTCAGCCGGACAGGATTTGTTTAAATCCGTGTAATCCACACACATACGCCAAGTGTCGTTTTTCTTAAGTACCAGCACCGGATTAGCCAACCACTCAGGGTGAAAGACCTCCACAATAAACCCTGCTGCCAAGAGCCGGGCTACCTCCTCACCAATAGCTTTACGCCTTTCTTCGTTGAAGCGGTGAAGAAACTGTTTGACCGGTTTAAACTTAGGATCTATGTTAAGGGTGTGCTCAGCGAGTTCCCTCGGTACACCTGGCATGTCAGAAGGCTTCCATGAAAAGATGTCCCGGTTCTCACGAATGAACTCGATGAGCGCGCCTTCCTATTTCGGGTCCAAGTTAGCGCTGATGCTGAACTGCTTGGATGAATCGCTAGGAACAAAGTCAACCAGTTTAGTCTCCTCGGCCGATTTAAACTTCAGTGTCGGATCATGCTCAGTAGTTGGCTTTTTCAGAGAAGTCATATCTGCCGGATCAACATTGTCTTTGTAAAATTTTAGCTCCTCCGTGGCACAAACCGACTCAGCATAAGCTGCATCCCCTTCTTCACATTCCAAAGCAATTTTCCGGCTTCCAAGCACCGTGATGTTCCCCTTATGGCCCGGCATCTTAAGCTGCAAATAAACGTAACAAGGTCTTGCCATGAACTTAGCATAAGCCGGCCGTCCGAACAGGGCATGATATGGACTCTTGATTTTCACCACTTCAAAAGTCAACACCTTTGATCTTGAATCATGCTCGTCTCCAAAAGCAACTTCCAGAGCTATCTTTCCAATTGGGTATGCCGATTTACCAGGCACTACCCCATGAAACACAGTGTTCGATGGTTTAAGATTCTTATCTGTTAACCCCATGCGACGAAAGGTTTCATAGTAAAGGATGTTAATATTGCTTCCTCCATCCATAAGCACCTTGGTAAATTTATACCCCCCAACCTGGGGTGCCACCACTAAAGCCAGATGAACCAGATTGTCAACCCGGGGTGGATGATCCTCTCGACTCCACAGGATGGGTTGTTTGGACCAGCGCAGATAATGAGGTACCGCCGGTTCAACAGAATTCACAGCTCTTTTATGAAGCTTCTGATCGCGCTTACATAAGCTAGTGGTGAAGACATGATACTACCCACTATTCAACTGTTTTGGATTGCTCTGATAACCTGATTGCTGCTGCTGTTGATTCCCCTGATGGTTGTAACCTCCCTGGTTGCCCTGGCTGTTCTGATTGCCATGTCCGATGTGGTTGCCCTGGAACCCTGAACCGGAGCTGCCACCACCATAACTCAGCCCGTGGAAACTGCCTCCTGAACCGCCGGGCGGTCCGTTATCGTATTGAAAAAGATTTGAATTTTTGAACTCCCGCATAATAAAGCAATCTTTCCAAACATGCGTAGCGTGTCTCTCCTTTGAGCCGTGCTTTGGGCAAGGCTGATTTAACAGGCGCTCTAGATTGGGGACTGACCCTCCACCCCGCTGGGGCAGTTTACCCTTACGCCGCTGACCGTTATCCTGGGCGTTGGTGTTAGCCACAAAGTCCAAGCTATTGTCTGCCTTGCGTTTACCATTGTTCCCATGACCTGCCGGATTATGCTGCTGCCCCTTGGTGTTGCCGCTCTTCTTTCCCTTCCCTGTCTTGTCATCCTCAGACTCGGGGTCCTTGGTACTATCATAGTCGGCATACTTCACCAGAGCCGCCATGAGTGTCCCCATGTCATTACAATGGCGTTTAAGCTGTCCCAATGTCAGCTTCAAAGGCGCAAACCGGCAATTGCCCTCCAATGTTAAAACAGTTGTGTCAGCGTTGATGCGGTCTGACGAATGCAAAATCTCCGAAAGCCGGTGCACCCAGTGGGTTGTTGATTTTCCTTCCTCCTGGACACAGGCAGCTAAATCCACGATGGACATGGGCTGCTTGCACGTATCTTTGAAGTTCTGGATAAACCAGGCCCTTAACTTGGCCCATGATCTAATAGAGCTGGCTGGCGGATTCTTCAGCCACGTGCGAGCTGTTCCCTCCAACATCATGGTAAAGTACTTGGCACACGCCGCTTTGTCCACATCCAGCATCTCCATTGCCATCTCATAACCCTCCACCCATGACTCAGGGGATAAATCGGCGGTGTAATTCGGCACCTTACGCGAGCCCTTGAAATCCTTGGGTAACCGTACGTTGCGCAGCGCTGGAACAAGACATGGCACTCCCAAAGAACTGGAAGTAACCCCTGGTTCCACCGATGTTGTTGGACGAACCGGCGTGAGCTGACGAACCGGAGCTTCGTGTTGTGCCGCTAACTCGGCTTCCCGATGTGCCCTAGTGCGATCCACCACATCCTGGGCATTGCCACCGCCACCCGTCGGGTTATTGCCACGGGGCGGATTACGATTCCTCGCTGTCGGTGTCAAAACCGGCGGATCTCGGGTAGGGGGTCCCGGACTGTGCGTCTAGGCCGGATGGTAACAGGAGGCAAGGGACACGAAGTTTTACCCAGGTTCAGGCCCTCTTCATGGAGGTAAAACCCTACGTCCTGCTTGATTAATATTGATGATATGGGTGGTACAAGAGTAGATCTACCACGAGATCGAAGAGGCTAAACCCTAGAATCTAGCCTATGGTATGATTGTTGTTCTACGGACTAAAACCCTCCGGTTTATATAGACATCGGAGAGGGTTAGGGTTACACAAAGTCGGTTACAATGGTAGGAGATCTACATATCCGTATCACAAGCTTGCCTTCCACGCCAAGGAAAGTCCCTTCCGGACACGGGACGAAGTCTTCAATCTTGTATCTTCATAGTCCAGGAGTCCGGCTGAAGGTATAGTCCGGCCATCCGGACACCCCCTAATCCAGGACTCCCTCAGTAGCCCCCGAAGCAGGCTTCAATGACGATGAGTCCGGCACGCGGATTGTCTTCGGCATTGCAAGGCGGGTTCTCCTCCAAATTCCATGTACCTGTTGAATAAAGTCCGGTTTCTTGTAAATGTTGTGCTCCTTGGCTTCTACGCTCAATAATGGCCGTCTCCCACGTGTCAAACGAATATGAAAAGTCTGAGTGTTTTTACATCCACACCCCTAGCCGCGTAAATGAGCCGCCCATTTAAGGGGACGATGATTTAGATCCAAACCACACCTTCTCCCCTTCACGAGTGTTCATCAGAGCGCATCCGACAAAGGTCCATACCACCATGGCCAGCCGTCGCAACTCCTCCCTTCGCCCCTCCAGCCCTCAGCCTGGATATTGGGAGAGATGCTCCATCCTGCATAGCGAGCTAGTGACGCTCCAGACCAAGGGATTTCTCCCCCCGGCCTATATGGTCCCGGTTCGAGCCGGTCTTGCCATCTATAATGGCGGAGAGCAAGCAGAGAGTGCCCCTAATCCCTCCAAAGGAGAGCGGGTATACCTCGTCCCTTATTTAATAAGAGGGCTCGGATTTCCAATCCATCCGTTTCTCTAGGGGCTCCTGGAGTTCTACGGCCTCCAGCTAGACAATCTTACGACTGCCTCCGTATTGCATATCGCGGGCTTCGTAGCCCTCTGCGAGCTGTTCTTGGGTGTTGAGGCTCATTTCGGGCTGTGGAAAGAGCTATTCTGCCTTGTGCCCCATTCTCAGAAGGGGTCGATATATCAAGTGGGCGGAGCCGAAGTGTGGCGCATCGCGGGGACTGGATATCTATCCGGAACCCCAAAGAAGGCGTCCGAGGACTGGCCTTTAGAATGGTTTTACATAGAGGACGTCCCGCTGCCAGATCATGTCCGGATCGGCCTCCCTGAGTTCGACAGTGCTCCACTGAAGAAGCGCCTAAGTTGGCATCCACGGAGCCCTCAGAGGGAAAGTGACAAGGACGTTCGTTACCTGATGGGCCGGATAAGATTGTTAGCTCATTCCGGACTGACCATGATCGGGGTCATGGCCGCATGCATCATGCGAGGGGTGCAGCCGCTACAGTACAGAGGCCACCCCATGTGGGATTTCAACGGGGAGGACGATGCCACCCGTTACGGCCGTATGGGACCGGATTCGGCTGCGGCCCTAACAAAGACTTTGTCCGCTTTGTATAAGGGAGAAGAGGAGGAATTTCTCCGCGTCAACCCACAGGGTGGATTTTCTATGTACAATCCCCCAAGCTGGGTAAGTGGTTTACTTGCCCATCCGTTTTATATTCCCATTGTTAAATATTTAGTCTAACGACTTTAACGCAGGAACTGCGCCAGGCTGTTAAAGAAATAAACAGCCCTCCTCCACAACCCGAGGACCCAGGACGGTCCCTCGACCCGGCCTCTCAAGAGGATCCGGTCTTATCTGTGGAGCTGATTGATGGAGTGTTCCATCAATTGAGCAAGGACAACGCCTTGGTGGCCATTACGGCCGATTACCCAGGGCTAATCCCGGCCTCCTAGGTAACTGAGATCGAAGTCCCAGTACCCCGAATAGGGGTCCGCCCTCTCGTGTTTTCAGTTTCCTGATTACAACCGAGCTTTGCAGGGGAGGTTTTTGAGACGGGAGGCCGAACCTCCGGCGACAAGCCAACAAGGGGCCGCAGGGCCCCGTGGGCAGAAAAGAAGTGCAGTCCGGATCGAGGCATCAGTGCAAAGGTATGGCGCGCCCCCTTATCCCAGGTGTTATACCTTCAAGGCATATTAACACTCGTGCTCTCTTCAGGACAAAGAGACCTCGCTAGACTATATCCGGAGAGGCTGCCAATCGCGCCTCCACCAGCCAGGCTCCAAAGCCTGGTCCGAAGGCGGAGGCAAACACAAGGCGCACACCGGACGCTCCTCCGACGGAGGATGTGGACAGGTTGTCTGCCACCAACTCTGAGGTGGAGAGTGCCATGAACCACACGCGTCGTCGGACAATTCTTCGCGATGCTTGTTTCTCCCGAGAGGCATTAGATGCCTTCAATTCGGGAGATGCATACCTCCGTGCCGCTCAAAATGGTCTAGCCAGCAATGGAGCAATATGTAAAAGACATACGGGTAAGAAAATTTTTGTAATTATATATATATACCAGTAGCCCCCGAGACTTGAAACAGCTAGAATAACTGATTTAAGGATCATTTGTTATGCAGGTTCTTACAGAAAAGAATTCCCTACTATCCCAGGAGCTGGAAGAGTGCAAAGCCCATCTTGAGGCCACACTAGCCGTGGCAGGGGAGCCCAAGGAGATCCCCTCTGGTAATATACACTTCGAAAGATAAGTATTTTGCGAAGCACGGCATGGGTGCGAATCTGACAAATGAATTTGCAGATGGCGCTGGATTGAGTCCGGAAAGGCAACAACTCCTACGCTAGCTGAAGGCTGGTGAGAAGGTGCTGACAAAGGTGAGGCGGGAGAAGAACGATCTCCAAGATGCCAACACCAAGCTGGGCGTCGACCTGAAAGATGTCCGTGCCCAGCTGTCAGACTCCGTTAAGGAGAATCAGCGGCTTCGGCGCGGCATATTTAGTAAGTGCTTGAACGAACCTTTGAAAAAAAGTTTGGCGGGGAAGTCGACTAACAGAGTAATGTCTGTAGGTGTGCTAACAGGTCGTCCTGCAGAGGAGATGCCCGGTTCTATGGGTGATCTTCTTCCTGAGCTCTCGCAACTGCTCGAGCGAGTTCGACAGGCGATGCAAGGGGTCGCCCAGGCCTTGTGGCCATCCATCTCCATGCCCGAATGTCTTGGAGAGCTTGCGGAGAAGCTAAAGGGAGCACGGCGGCGCTTCCAATTATGGAAGATATCGGCCTGTCGTCAAGGCGCTAAGGAGGCTTGGGCCATGGGGAAGACGCGGTACACAAAGGCTGACCCCAACCACATGGCCGAGGTCAGTCCTGTGCGGCCCGATGGGAAGGAGATCCCTATAAGCTTAGTATACGGCCAAGTAGAATTGGCCGCAAAGTATTCCCAGCAGGACTGTAAATTAGACAGCATGTTAGATGGTATGGAAGAGGAATACAATCAGTCAGAATGACTATGTAATTTAATTGACATTTATAATGCCTTCTAGCCAGATTGCAGATCGTTTGTCATGGCCGACCTTTTTGCTTCAGCCTCGGGACCTGATGGTCCGGAGTGTGTCCGAATTCCCATGCGGTTATATAAGAACCGGGGAATGCATGGAGACCAGGCGTAGGGGTCATTAGTGCGTGAACAGACAAGTGCCCGACTAGTTATGTTATATTACATGGTTAGTAAGAAACATCTTCCAGGGAGAATAGTTCCGTTAGGGGTTCCTTTCCCTGGGAGGCATGCCCTAAAGTGCATGCCCATTCTGCGAAAAAGACGCGGGAAAAAGCATCTGGGGGCGCATAAATAAATAAGTGAAAAGATCATCTTTTAGGTCATCGACCGAATATTCCCTTAAGAACGCTAGCTTTCGGCTTCACCCAGTCTGAGGTACACATCCGGCTGATCCGGCAGTAACAATCGCAGAGGTGCTCCCTTTACCGCCTAGCCGAATAATCGGGAACGTAGGGGTAAGCACAGGAGCCAGGCAACCCAGCTTGGCCAAAACTTAAGTCATATCGATGCATATAATGGTGAAATAAAAGGTACATGCGGAAGTGTAACACATGTGTTTGGCATGAAGCCCGTATAAATAAGCTTCTGTTAAAAGAAGCCCCCAGGTTTAATGAGTGCGAATAGCACGTCATTTGATGAGCCTTTAAAGGCTATAAGAGAAAGGAACGGGAGAAGAAGAGAAATGTAAGACAGACAGTATATAAAAAATGGACAGAGGAAGGAGACGAACACAGAGTCCGGTGCTAGGCATAGAATCTTCGGAGACGGGCTGCGTTCCATGGGTTCGGCTCGAGTCGGTTATCCGATGCATCTCGCAGGCGGCACGCTCCACCAGTCAGGACTTGGTCAATTATGAAGGGACCTTCCCACTTGGGCTTGAGTTTGTCCTTTTTCTTGTCCGACAGGCGTAGAACTAATTCGCCAACATTGTAATTTTTGGCCCGTACTTCTTTGCTTTGGTATCTTCGAGCCTGCTGTTGATAGAATGCAGAACGGGCTTTTGCACGTCACGCTCCTCCTCCAATGCGTCCAAACTGTCCTGCCGATTGAGCTCGGCTTCTCTTTCTTCGTACATGCGCACTCGAGGTGAGTCATGAATTATGTCGCAAGGCAAAACTGCCTCTGCGCCGTACACCATAAAGAATGGTGTGTATCCAGTGGTGCGATTCGGCATGGTCCGCAGCCCCCAGAGTACGGAGTCGATCTCCTCTACCCAGTGCGTGTTAGATTCCTTGAGGGACCGCACTAATCTGGGTTTGATGTCGCTCATGATAAGACCATTTGCACGTTCGACCTGGCCGTTAGTTTGTGGGTGATAGATGGAAGCATAATCGAGCTTGATGCCCATGTTTTTGCACCAGAGTTTTACCTCGTCGGCCGTAAAGTTCGTGCCGTTATCAGTGATGATGCTGTGGGGGACGCCGTAACGGTGTACAACCCCGGATATAAAGTCTATCACCGGTCCGGATTCGACCGTCTTAACAAGCTTGGCTTCTATCCATTTGGTGAACTTATCCACCATGACCAGTAAGTATTTTTGCTTGTGGGTTCCGCCTTTAAGGGGAACAACCATGTCAAGCCCCCAGACCGTGAAGGGCCAAGTGATGGGGATGGTTTGGAGGGCGGTGGGTGGCATATGGCTTTGGTTTGCAAAGAGCTGGCAACCGACGCATCATTGGACTAAGTCCTGGGCGTCTGCCCAGGCCGTCGTCCAATAAAAGCCTGTACGGAATGCCTTGCTTACAAGGGACCGAGCTGCAGCGTGATGACCGCCGAGTCCGGCATGAATTTCAGCCAGGAGTTTCCGCCCTTCCTCTTCGGAGATGCACCTTTGAAGAATGCCGGTGGTGCTTTTCTTATAAAGCTCTCCCTCGTGGACTTTGTAGGCTTTGGATCGCCGCACTATGCAGCGTGCCTCATTTTGGTCCTCGGGGAGTTCCTGCCTAGTAAGGTAGGCGAGGAATGGTTCTGTCCATGGGGCGATGACGGCCATTATTACGTGGGCTGAAGGTGTTATTTCATTGGCAGAGCCTCCGATTGTGTTAGAATGTTCGGTGTCGGGCAGTGCGGTTGGGTCCGGGCTGTTATTGTTCGGCTCCCCTTCCCATACTACGGATGGCTTGAACTGCCTTTCCAAGAAGATGTTGGGGGGACTACATCGCGTTTTGCGCCGATGCGTGCCAGGACATCTGCCGCCTGATTATTTTCCCGGGCTATACGGTGAAATTCGAGCCCTTCGAACCGAGCTGACATTTTTAGGACGGCATTGCGGTAAGCTGCCATTTTTGGATCCTTGGCATCGAAGTCTCCATTTATTTGGGATATTGTGAGGTTCGAGTCCCTGCGCACCTCTAGGCGTTGAATGCCCCTGGATACTGCCATCCGGAGACCATGTAAAAGGGCCTCATATTCGGCTGCATTGTTGGAGTTTGTGTACATAATCTGGAGTACGTATTGAACTGTGTCTCTTGTGGGGGACGTAAAAACGACGCCAGCCCCTAGTCCGGCCAACATCTTGGAGCCGTTGAAATGCATGATCCAATTTGAATATGTGCCGTAATCTTTAGGGAGTTCGGCCTCCGTCCATTCTGCGACGAAGTCGGCCAAAAGTTGCGACTTGATGGCTCGTCGTGGCTTATAAGTTATGTCGAACGGGAGGAGCTCAATGGCCCATTTTGCAATCCGGCCCGTTGCGTCACGGTTGTTCATAATGTCGTTAAGTGGTACTTCCGAGGCTACTGTTATTGAACACTCTTGAAAGTAGTGTCGTAGCTTCTGGGATGCCATGAATACCGCGTACGCGATCTTTTGATAATGCGGGTACCATGATTTGCACGGAGTGAGGACAGTGGACACATAATAGACCGGCTTTTGAAGGGGGAATTTGTGTCCGTCCGTTTCTCGTTCGACAACGAGCACTACGCTTACAACCTGATGTGTTGCTGCAATGTACAATAGCATTGGTTCGCCAATGTTCGGCACAGCCAGGACTGGGTTTGTTGCCAATATGGCTTTTATTTCGTCGAGTCCGGCCATGGCTGCATCCGTCCATTCGAAGTGTTCGGTGCGCCGAAGCAGGCGGTAAAGGGGTAGGGCCTTTTCTCCCAAGCGGGAGATAAAGCGGCTTAGAGCCGCCACGCATCCGGTTAACTTTTGTATTTGTTTGAGGTCCTTTGGGATATCCAATTGTGACAAAGCTCGGATCTTGGCTGGATTTGCTTCAATTCCTCTACCGGATACAATGAAGGCCAAGAGCTTTCTGGCTGGGACGCCGAAAACGCATTTTTCCGGGTTGAGCTTGATGTAGTATGTTCGGAGGTTATCAAATGCGAGCCTCAAGTCGTCTACTAGAGATTCGACATGTCTTGTTTTGACGACCACATCATCTACATATGCCTCCACTGTTTTGCCGATCTGGTTTGCCAGACATGTCTGAATCATGCGCTGATATGTTGTGCTGGCGTTTTTGAGCCCGAAGGGCATTGTGTTGAAGCGGAATGGGCCGTATGGTGTGATAAATGCCGTTGCGGCTTGGTCTGACTCTGCCATCTTGATTTGATGGTAGCCAGAATATGCGTCGAGGAAACACAATGAATCGTGTCCTGCGGTAGCATCGATAATTTGATCGATGTGGGGGAGGGGGAAGGGATCCTTTGGGCAAGCCTTGTTAAGGTCTTTAAAATCAACGCACAGGCGCCATGATTTGTCCTTCTTTGGTACCATCACCAGGTTTGCTAGCCAGTCCGGATGTTTTATATCTCTGATGAATCCGGCCTCCAATAGCTTTGCTAGCTCCTCTCCCATGGCCTGTCTATTAGGTTCGGAAAAACGCCGAAGACCTTGTTTGACAGGTTTGAATCCTTTTAGGATATTTAAGCTATGCTCGGCCAGCCTGCGTGGGATTCCTGGCATGTCTGAAGGGTGCCGGGCAAAAATGTCCCAGTTCTCTCGTAGGAACTCTCGCAGTGCGGCGTCTACATCAGGGTTTAACTGTGCCCCGATGGAAGCTGCTTTATTGGGGTCCGTTGGATGGACATGGAATTTGACTATTTCGTCCGCCGGTTTAAAGGAGGTGGACTTGGATCTTTTGTCGAGTACCACATCATCCCTATTCACCGTGGAGCGCAGCGCAGTCAGTTCCTCAGCCGCTAGGGCTTCGGATAGTGCCTCGAGGGCCAGTGCGGCTGTCTTGTTTTCGGCGCGGAGTGCTATGTCCGGATCACTAGCGAGAGTGATGATCCCGTTAGGCCCGGGAATCTTGAGCTTCATGTACCCGTAATGGGGTATTGCTTGGAAGATTGTAAGCGCTTCCCGCCCTAGCAGAGCGTGATAACCGCTGCTGAACGGAGCCACATGGAATGTGACCTCTTCGGACCTGTAATTATCCGGCGTGCCGAACACCACATCTAGTGTGATTTTTCCTGTACAGCGCGCTTCCCGACTGGGGATTATTCCTCTAAAGGTTGTGCTGCTTCGCTCAATGCGGTTCTAGTCTATTTCCATTTTTTGAAGGGTTTCCTCATAAATGAGGTTCAATCCGCTGTCGCCGTCCATGAGTACCTTGGTAAGACGAAAGCCGTCCACTATTGGACTGAGGACCAATGCGGCTGGTGCTCGGGCTGTTCGGAATTTAGGTTCATCACTGGCGTTAAAGGTAATAGCCGTGTCACTCCATGGGTTAATTGTTGCTACTTGGTAGACTTCGGCAAGGCTGCGGAGTGTCCTTTTTCGCATATTATTTGATGCGAAAGTCTCGAAGACTGTTAATACCGTATTGGTGTCTCTGGGGTGGCTTTCTGTGGCCTCCGGAATTAGGAGATCTTTGCCAATTTTGGCCACCTGCTGGAGTATCCAACATGCTCTAAGGCTGTGAGTTGGTGTGGCGTCCTCTTTACTGTGAATTTTACAGGGTCCATTAAGCCATCCTTCCAGTACGGTTCCATGCCCTGTAGAGGGTTTTTGATTTTTGGTGTTTGACCCGGGTGTCTGGCGATGATGCACCCTTTTATTTCGGACTGGGTTTGTATTCAGGGCCGGATCATCCCAAAATTTTATTTCGGTTTTCCAGGCGCTTTCCATCGCACAGTACTTTCGTACAATGGACGCTAAGTTAGCGAAGCGTGTAATATCACGGTGACTTATGGCGTTGAGGATTCCCTTGTCCATGCAATTATTGCAGAAGATTGAGATTGTGTCTTCCTCGCGACAGTCCCTTATCCTGTTCCTAACCAGGAGGAATCTGGCCCAGTAATGATGTACTGCTTCATCGGGCTCTTGCCTTATTTGGGATAGATCGCTTATGTTTGGGTGGGTGGGTGGAATTAAATCCGAAGCCTCACCCAATCTAAGGCTCAGAGGCCAGGGAATTTCTGAACTCGAAAATTTGGATTCCTGGATGTTGTCCAATGAATCCAACCCGTCGCCTGACTCTAAGCTCAGGTCTTGAGTGATATCCTCCCCTCTGCGGGTATCCGGCTTGGAGGGATCGGGAATCAGGACGTAGCTAGTCCTTAAGATAGATGAAGGGTCGCGGCACTGTCCCTCTACCACGGCAATGTGATGGGTGACTTGGGGAGAGTTAATCTCTCTCAGATCGGGTTTAGGCCCAATCTGGTCGTAATCCGTAGCGACACCCAGGGCGGCGATGCGATCCAAGAGCTCGTTTATGGAGGAGAGCTCCATTGGATCTAACTGCTCGGCGAGTTTTGAGCTGACATGAAGATTGTTTTCGATGGCTCGAGAGGTCATCGTCGGCGTAGAAGCCGAACATGCGGTCATAAGAAAACCACCTAGCCGGAGGGTTTGGCCGACAGCCAAAGCTCCCTTAGCAACGATGCCGTCTTTAAAGACGGGATGAGGCATCCTTCCTGATGGCGACGACACAGAGGAACTCTCAATGAAAGCACCAATGTCGGTGTCAAAACCGGCGGATCTCGGGTAGGGGGTCCCGGACTGTGCGTCTAGGCCGGATGGTAACAGGAGGCAAGGGACACGAAATTTTACCCAGGTTCGGGCCCTCTTCATGGAGGTAAAACCCTACGTCCTGCTTGATTAATATTGATGATATGGGTAGTACAAGAGTAGATCTACCACGAGATCGGAGAGGCTAAACCCTAGAATCTATCTTATGGTATGATTGTTGTTCTACGGACTAAAACCCTCCGGTTTATATAGACACCGGAGAGGGTTAGGGTTACACAAAGTCGGTTACAATGGTAGGAGATCTACATATCCGTATCGCCAAGCTTGCCTTCCACGCCAAGGAAAGTCCCTTCCGGACACGGGACGAAGTCTTCAATCTTGTATCTTCATAGTCCAGGAGTCCGGCTGAAGGTATAGTCCGGCCATCCGGACACCCCCTAATCCAGGACTCCCTCACTCGCACTGCTTGATACGGCCGGCTCATCGATATGCCTGTTGTAGCTCCGGCTTGGGCGGGGAGTGGAATGAATCCTTTTGCGGCTATATGAATAGGCATGCTGCTGAGTCAAAGCTGTCTGAAGGAGATCCCTAGCCCGTCGTGTCTCAACTGCTATGGGGGACTCGCCATCAATCGGGAGAGCTACCAATCGTGAAGCGGCCGCAACGATGTTATCCAATGGGTTAGAGTAATGACCCGTAGGTGTTGAGACGCGATGTGATGGAAGGTCGTTTTGACGGTGTGGAGGAGGCGGATCCGTCGCACGAGGCTGAACCGGCACTCCGGTCCCAGGTGCCTCTGCCCGGTTCACCATAGGTTGGTTGCTGGTGGCTGCTCCGGGTGTGTTAAAGAGATTCCTCGCCTCCAAGACCGACGGAAGGCGCGATCGGTATCTTCTCCTCATGACGTCATCTGACGCACTCTGATCCAGCATAAGCCGGTACGCCTGAGCCTCCAATCCAGCCCGCTCTGTAGCCATCCTGGTGTTCTCGGCTGCCAGGTCCGCCTTAGCTTGAGTAATCTGATCCTTCACCTTTACAATCTATGCATTGTGTTGATCCCGGTTTGCCGCGTCCACCTCCGTCGCTAGCAACGTTGCTAAAGCATCGAATAGATCGAACAAAACCTGAGCTAGAGGCGGCGTAGAGCCCCCTGCTCCCGTTGGGGCTGCTATTGCTGAACCGGAGATCATTGCCACAGCAGTAGAAGAGTGCCACGCTGGTTCTGTACCGGCCATGAAGACCGCGACCCGGCTTGGCAGATCGAGGGGGTCCGGAATACTGTTGCCATCGGAATCTCCACTAATCCGGCCATCCTGCAGTTGGTATAGCGACTTAGTCTCTCCGGTTGAAGACTCGTCATCAGAGCAGACAACGGTTTCACCACCGGATGCCGATCCATCCTCGTATTCTGCTCCGTGGATGACACATGCTTTACGGGCTGAAGCCGGGCAGAGCTTGCACGCTAAGCCGACTCAATGATGTCGGTGCAGATGTCCGGCTCAGGGCCCGGTTCGCCGATCTTGCCGATGAAGACGTGAACTCCACCAAAGGGGACCCGGTACCCGTATTCAATTGAACCGGCCTCGGGACCCCATCCCGCGTCGTCGATGTAGAGCTTGCCGTGACGACTTTTAGTCATCTGGCCCACAGCATATCCCTTGAGTCCTTCGAAGCTGCCCTTCAAGAACTCGAAACCATCGTGCGACAGCCCCACGGTGGGCGCCAACTGTCGTGGTTTTGTCACGGTAGATGTCCTTGTGAAAGGACTTAGTCGTGGAGCCATCACTACAGGTTAGCTTAAAGGGGTTAAAGCGGACAAGGGACGCGAGAGTTTTATACTGGTTCAGCCCCTTACGATGAAGGTAAAAGCCTACTCCAGTTGTGATGGAATTGCTAGGGTTTCGATGACCAGGGAGCGAATCCGCTTTGCCTGGCTCTCAAGTTGTTGTGTGTTGTTCCTAAACCGCCGCCGGGTCGTCCATTTATATACATAGGTTGACGCCCGTTGGTTTACAGAGTCCCGAAGCCCGATCATCAACGTGTACCACTCGGTCTCTATTCCTCCTATCTTACAATACAAGTAACATGATAATGTCGGTTTACATCTACAGGCCTTAACCTGCCTTTGGGACTTGGGCCTTCATAAAGCGCCACAATCCTTTGTCTTCCTGGGCTTCTAATCCTCATAGAGTTAACCCGGCCAATCCTGGTCGGTTTACGTCCAGTAGTAATATCCCCAACAACTTCCATGACGATGAATCGCGCGTCACAGAAGTGCTTTCATCAAGGGTGACCGACACGTGGCATCCACTGCAACGGAACGCTGTTAAGCTATCGGGTCCGGTTTTGGATCCGATAACCCGTTAACAACCCCGACCAATGGGGATTTTCCACGTGAAAAATCATCATTGGCTGGAGGAAACACGTGTCGGCTCACCGTTGGGACAGATGTCATCCACTCATTGGGCCCAAAGCGCCTATCATACGTCGACATGTGGCACGGCCCAACAGAGGCCCATTCTTGTGAAAAGGCCGGCCCGTTTGACTTGGTCAAAAGGTGGCGGGCCGGCCCACGGCAAGCCTGTTAACGGCGTGTTCGCATATAGCCCATTTACAGCCTGCTAACCCAGGGCCCGTTTACGGCCTATCCAAATTAGGCCTAGTAGCGTCATCTGGGCCGTCCAATATAATTCCAGCCCGTTTTAACTTCTGGCCCATGTATGGCCCATGACGTCTTTTGGCCCATATGAGGCCCTTAGTAACCCTCGACCCATTAACGGCCCGTGGTAAAACTGGCCCGTAATGAACAGTGTATCACTTTATACCCATTAACGGCCCATTATTCCGTTGGGCCGTTTCCAGCCCATGTTATCTTCCGGCCTTCTCAGGGCCTGTTGGGGATATTACTACTGGACGTAAACCGGCCAGGAGTAGCTGGATTAACTTTATGAAGATTAGGAGCCCATGAAGACGTAAGAATGATGGCGCTTTACGAAGGCCCAAGGCCCAAAGGCGAGTTAAGGCCTGTAGATGTAAACCGACCTTATTATGTAACTTGCATTGTAAGATAGGAAGGATAGAGACCGAGCCGGACACGTTTATGATCCGGCCTCGGGACTCTGTAAACCGGCGGGCGTCAACCTATGTATATAAAGGGACGACCCGGCAGCGGTTTAGGGACAACACACAACAACTCGAGAGCCAGGCAAAGCGGATTCGCTCCCTGGTCATCGAAACCCTAGCAATACCAACACAACTAGACGTAGGCTTTTACCTTCATCGAAGGGGCCGAACTAGTATAAAAATCCTCGTGTCCCTTGTCCGGGTTAACACCTTTAAGCTAACCCGTAGCGATGGCTCCACGACTAAGTCCTTTCACGAGGACATCTATCGTGACAAAACCACGATAGTTGGCGCCCACCGTGGGGCTATCGCACGATGGTTTCGAGTTCTTGAAGGGCAGCTTCGAAGGACTCAAGGGATACGTTGTGGGCCGGATGACGAAAAGTCGTCGCGGCAAGCTCTACATCGACGACGCAGGATGGAGTCCCGAGGCCGGTTCAATTGAATACGGGTACCGGGTCCCCTTTGGCGGGATTCACGTCTTCATCAGCAAGATCGGCGAACCGGGCCCTAAGCCGGACACCTGCACCGACATCATCGAGACGGCTCAGCGTGCAAGCCCTGCCCAGGTTCAGCCCGTAGCAAGGCATGTTTTCATAGGTGTCATCCATGGAGCGGAATATGAGGATGGACCGGCATCTGATGGGGAAACCGTTGTCTGTTCGGATGACGAGTCTTCAACCGGAGAGACCGAGTCGCTGTATCAGCTGCAGGACGGACGAATTAGTGGAGATTCCGATGGCAATAGTATTCCGAACCCCCTCGATCTGCCACACCGGGTCACTGTCTTCATGGCCGGTACACAACCAACGCAGCACTCTTCTGCCGCCGCGGCAATGCTCTCCGGTTCAGCAACAGCAACGCCAGTGGGAGCAGGGGGTTCTGCGCCACCTCCGGCTCAGGTTTTGTCTGATTTGTTCGATGCTTTGGCAACATTGATGGCAGCAGAAGTGGACGCCGCAGCCCGAGATCAGCACAATGTGGAGATTGCAAAGGTGAAGGATCAGATAACTCAGGCTAAAGCGGACCTAGCAGCAGAGAACGCCAGGATGGTTATAGAACGGGCCGAGTTGGAAGCTCAGGCCTACCGTCTTAGGCTGGATAAGAGTGCCTCAGATGACGTCATGAGAAGGAGATACCGATCACACCTCCCGCTGGGTTATGAGCCAAGAAATCTCTTCAACACGCCAGGAGCAGGAACCAGTAACCAGCCGGTCAGAAACCGGACTGAGGCACAAGGAACAGGAGCATCGTTTCAGCCGCGCACGATGAACCCCCCTCGTCATAACAACATTGTGCCATAGTATGTTCCGACGCCTCCGGGGCATTACTCCAACCCGTTGGATAACATTGTGGCTGCCGCTTCACGATTGGCAGCCTCCCAATGGACGGTGAGTCACTAGTGGCGATTGAGACACGACGGGCCAGAGAGCTCCTTCAAACAGCTTTAAACCAGCAGCAGGCTTATTCGCATAGTCGCGAGAGGATTCATTCCACCCCCCGCCCGAGTCAGAGCTACAGCAGGCACTTTGAGGATGAGCCGGCCGTGTCAAACAGTGCTTGTCATTGTAACTCGCCGTGAGGGCATAACCCGGCAGGTGGTGGTGCTAATGTGCAGGATGTGGTGGATCATGGTCGTGCACGTCGAGAAGCCGAGTTAGCAGCTCAGCACGCAGCTCGTCAACCTACTCCGGTTCGTCCTACCGCTTCAGTGGAGCCAGGCGTGGTCTTCAGTTCTTTAGGGGTGCCGTGTCTTGCCTCCGCGTTGCGTAATATACGACTGCCCAATGATTTTAAAGGCCCTCGTAAGGTGCCCAATTACACCACCGATTTGCAACCAGAGTCATGGGTTGAAAGTTATGAGATGGCAATGGAGATGATGGATGTGGATGAAGCGGTGTGTGCTAAATACTTCACCATGATGTTGGAGGGGACAGCTCGTACTTGGTTAAAGAGCTTACCGGCTAACTCTGTCGGGTCATGGGCCGAGTTAAAACACCATTTTAACCAGAATTTTAAAGATACTTGTACGCAGCCTATGTCGATACTTGTACGCAGCCTATGTCGATTGTGGACCTGGCCGCTTGTGTTCAAGAGAATGGGGAGTCTACAACCCATTGGGTGAAGCGGGTCTCAGCTATTCTGCATTCGTCGGATCGCATCAACGCGGATACAGCAGTTTTGACGTTGGGGGGCAATTGTCGGTTTCTACCGTTAAAACTAAAGTTAGGAAGGCTCAAACGTCACTGCAATGACATGTCAACGCTTATGGCCGCTTTGGTTAAATATGTCGATTCAGATAGTACCAAAGACCCTGACTCAGAGGAGGACAAACCGGGGAAAGGGAAGAAGAACGGCAACACCAAGGGATAGCAGCATAACCCGGCAGGTCATGGGAACAATGGTAAGCGCAAAGCAGAAAATAGTTTGGACTTTGTGGCTAACACCAATGCTCAGGATAACGGTCAGCATCGTAAGGGCAAACAGCCCCAGAGGGGCGGAGGGTCAGGCCCCAATCTGGAGCGCCTGTTAAATCAACCTTGTCCAAAGCATGGATCAAAGGAGAGGCCAACTTCACATCTATGGAAGGATTGTTTCATCATGCGAGAGTTCAAGAACTCCAATATGTTTCAATACGACAATGGCCCGCCCGGCGGCTCAGGAGGTCATTTTCATGAGCCGGGTTATGGAGGCAGCAGCTTCGGTTCAGGATTTCAAGGCAATCAAACCATACATGGCAATCAAGGGAACCAGGGCAATCAGGGAGGTTATAACCATCAGGGGAATCAGCAGCAGCAGCAGCAGTCGGGTTATCAGAGCAATCCGAAGTAGTTGAATAGCGGGCAGTATCATGTCTTCACCACTAGCTTGTGCAAGCGTGATTAGAAGCTTCACAAGAGGGCCGTGAACTCTGTCGAACCGGCAGTGCCTCAGTATTTGCGCTGGTCTGAGCAACCAATTTTATGGAGTCGAGAGGATCACCCACCCCGGGTTGATAATCCGGGTCATCTGGCCTTAGTGGTGGCACCTCAAGTTGGGGGGTATAAGTTCACCAAGGTGCTCATGGATGGTGGAAGTAGTATCAACATCCTTTACTATGATACCTTCCGCCATATGGAATTGACAGATAAGAATCTTAAACCGTCGAACACCGTTTTTCACGGTGTGGTGCCTAGTAAGTCTGCGTATCCAGTGGGCAAGATAGCCCTAGAGGTGGATTTTGGAGATGATCGTGACTCAAGGTCAGAAACATTGACTTTTGAGGTGGTGAAAATCAAGAGTCCGTATCACGCCCTGTTTGGACGACCGGCTTATGCCAAGTTCATGGCGAGGCCGTGTTATGTTTATCTACAGCTTAATATGCCGGGTCATAAAGGGACCATCACAGTACATGGGAGTAGGAAGATTGCTTTGGAATGTGAAGAGGGTGATGCGGCTTATGCTGAGTCGGTTTGTGCCACAGAGGAGTTGAAGTTTCATAAAGACAAGGTTGATCCGGCCGACATGACTTCTTTGAAAAAACCAACTACAGAGCATGATCGGGCGTTGAAGTTTAAATCGGCTACAGACACTAAGATGGTTGATTTTGTTCCTGGCGATTAATCCAAGCAGTTCAGCATCAGCGCTAACCTGGATCCCAAATAGGAAAGCGCGCTCATCGAGTTCATTTGTGAGAACCGGGACATCTTTGCATGGAAGCCTTCCGGCATGCCAGGTGTACCGAGGGAACTCGCTAAGCACACACTTAATATAGATTCTAAGTTTAAACCGGTCAGGCAGTTTCTCCGCCGCTTTAACAAAGAAAGGCGTAAGGCTATTGGTGAGGAGGTAGCTCGGCTGTTGGCTGCAGGGTTTGTTGTGGAGGTCTTTCACCCGGAGTGGCTGGCTAATCCGGTGCTGGTCCTTAAGAAAAATGGCACTTGGTGTATGTGTGTGGACTACACAGACTTGAACAAGGCTTGACCAGCTGATCCCTTTGCCCTCCCTCGTATTGATCAGATTATTGATGCTATGGTAGGTTGTGACTGTTTGTGTTTTCTGGATGCTTATTTTGGTTATCATCAGATCAAAATGGCAGTTAAGGACCAGGAGAAGACAGCTTTTATAACTCCCTTTGGAGCCTTCTGCTATGTCTCTATGCCCTTTGGGCTCAAGAGTGCCCAGGCGACTTAGCAGCGTTGTGTTCAGAATTGTCTTCATAAGCAGATTGGGCGCAATGTTCATGCATATGTGGATGATATTGTGGTGAAGTCCAGGAAGGAGGAAACATTGATAGATGACTTGAGGGAGACTTTTGACAACCTCCGGGTTTATAAGATGATGCTTAATCCAGACAAATGTGTCTTTGGTGTTCCGACAGGCAAGCTTTTGGGTTTTCTAGTGTCTAACAGGGGAATTGAGGCTAATCCGAAAAAAAATTCAGCTATCACGTCCTTGGCTAAACCGGCGTGCATCAATGACATTCAACGTTTAGCAGGCCGAATTGTGGCTTTGAGCCGGCTTATCGGTCGTCTTGGGGAGAAAGATATCCCTTTATATCAGATGTTAAAGAAAACAGATGACTTTGTCTGGAGTGACGCAGCTGATAAAGCATTTGAGGATTTGAAGAGACAGTTAGCTGAACTGCCTATACTTGCTGCTCCGGTCGATAAAGAGCCTTTACTGCTATACGTGGCTGCTAATGCCCGGGCTGTCAGGGTTGCTATTGTTGTGGAGCACAAGGAGGCTGGAAAGGAGTATCCGATTCAACGGCCGGTTTATTTATATCAGTGAGGTGCTTATCGAATCAAAGCAGAGGTATCCGCATTGGCAGAAGCTGGTGTATGGAGTTTTTATGGCAAGCCGGAAGCTCAAGCACTATTTTCAGGGTCATCCTATCACAGTGGTTAGTTCAGCCCCTTTGGGAGATATCATCCAAAACAGAGAGGCGACTGGCCGGTTTGCCAAGTGGGCTATTGAGCTTGGACCTCACGGGCTCAAGTATACACCTCGTACCGCGATAAAATATCAAGCACTCATGGACTTCATCAATGATTGGAGAGAGCTGCAGGCACTAGAGGAAAATCCAGACAATACTTATTGGACTATTCATTTTGATGGGTCCAGGCAATTGGAGGGCTCGGGGGCTGGAGTCATATTAACTTCCCCACGAGGTGACAAGTTTTGTTATGTTCTTCGTTTAATGTTCCCTTGCACTAACAATGCAGCTGAGTATGAGGCCTTACTCCACGGTCTTCGGATGGCTAAGGAGATGAACTTAAGCCGGGTTAAGTGCTTCGGTGACTCGGACCTGGTGGCTCAACAGGTATCTGGCACTTGGGATTCTGAGGGCCCACTCATGGCTGCATATTGACGAGAGGTGGACATAGTGGCTCGTCATTTCAAGGGCTATCAAGTTGACCATATAGACCGGCGAAAGAATGAAGCGACGGACGCTTTAAGTCGTCTAGGCTCTCAGCGTAAACCGGTGCCACCTAATGTCTTCCTCGACGTACTGCATAATCCGTCGGTCAAGATACACACAGAGGAGTTGTCTATTCCTGACCCGGAGGCCCAGTTGGTGGCGGCTTTGCATGTTATACCGGATTGGACAGTCCCGTACTTGGCTTACATGAACCGGGGCGAGTTACCGGAGGATGAAACCTTGGCCCGACAGATAATCCGGCAATCCAAGTCAATGACCATTATCAATGGGGAGTTACATCGTTACAGCGTCACAGGAGCAATTCAGCGTTGTGTGTCTCCTCAAGAGGGTTGTGACATTTTGCGAGAAATCCATGAAAGAGATTGTGGTCACCACACTGGTTCAAAATCCTTTGTGGCTAAGGCTTTTCGTCGCGGCTTCTATTGGTTGACGGCTCATGCTGATGCTGAGGATTTAGTCAAAAGGTGTGACGGTTGTCAGAAATTTGCATGCCGCGCTCATGTTCCGGCTTAGGAGTTGAGAATGATTCCAATCACTTGGTCGTTTGCAACTTGGGGGCTCGGTATGGTTGGACCCTTTAAGAGATCCAAGGACAAAAAGACCCACCTGTTGGTGGCGGTTGACAAGTTTACCAAATGGGTAGAGGCAGAGCCAGTCAGCAAGTGTGATGCAGCCATGACGGTCCAATTCATCAAAAAGGTGATATTCCGGTTTGGTTTTCCACACAACATTATCACTAATAATGGTACTAATCTGTCCAAAGGTGATATGGAAGAATTTTGTCAATGTGAGCACATCCGGCTTGATGTAGCATCAGTGGCTCACCCCCAGTCTAATGGTCAAGCAGAGAGGGCAAATCAAGAAATTTTGAGAGGTATCAAACCCCGGCTTATGGTTCCTTTAAAGTGGACGCCGGGTTGTTGGGTGGAGGAGTTACCTTTCGTATTATGGAGTATCAACACCACACCAAACAGATGTACGGGTTACACGCCTTTCTTCATGGTTTACAGAGCAGAGGCAGTTCTCCCTAGTGATATCCATCATGACTCACCCCGTGTGACGGCTTACGTTGAAGCTGAGAATGAGAAAGCACATCCGGACTCACTTGATCTGTTAGATGAGGAGCGTGATTTAGCAGCAGCACGTTCGGCAATTTATCAACAAGATCTCCGACGTTATCACAGCCGTCGGGTTAAGACTAGAACTTTTTAGAAGGCGATCTGGTGCTCCGGCTCACCAGGATGGCAGTTTTACCCATGGGTACGGGTACCCGCGGGTACCGTACCCGCATGGGCAGGGTATGGGAACACTTTTATACCCATGGGTAGTACCCATGCCCTACCCGTTAAGTCACGGGTAAGGTACGGGTACCCGCGGGTATACCCATACCCTACCCGTTTGTGAACTAATGTTAATTTGTCATTAATTAGTCATTAGTTTGTCATGTGACTCATCTACTCCTATTGACTTAAGAGTATTTTGTGGTTTTTAAATTTTGATATTGGTCATTTACTCATCTACCTGTTATTTAGCTGAGATAATTGATTTTTTTGTCAAATGTGCTGCCAATGAGTGTAAAATTGTGAACAACTTGTGTTATATTTGTTTTACCCATTGGGTACCCAATGGGTATAGGTACCCACCGAGTATGGGTATGGGTAAAGTTTCATACCCATGGGTATGGGTATGGGTAGAATTTTGTACCCACTGACTATACGGGTATGGGTATGGTATTGCTCTACCCTGCCCATACCCTACCCATTGCCATCCTTAGATCATACTGATATGCACAAGTTATCCCCACCTTGGGAAGGACCTTTTGTGGTCAGCAAAAACCTGCACAACGGGTCATACTACCTCATCGATGTTCGAGAGCACAAAGACTCATGCAAATCGGAGGAGGAGACCCAGTGGCCGTGGAATATAGCTCTTCTTCGGCCTTCCTATACTTGAGCCACGCTCTTCTTATGTACATACTTATGACAATGTATATATTATATAATAAACCGGAGCCTTAGCTAAAGCGGGGTCTCTGTTCTTTTTTACATCATGTGTGGTTCCATGGGGGCTTCTACTTACAAAGCGGAGTTCTGTTAACCCGGCCTATAAAGCCACACAGATATGAAGGAGATCACTAGGGGCTTGGTCATATTCGAACCATAGCTACACCTTCTTGATCAGTTTAAAACCAAAAAGGGAAATCACTAGGGGGCTTGGTTGTCGTTACACCATAGCTACACCTTTTGATAGGCTTAAAGCCAAAAGGACATTATGTGGAACCAAAGAGAGTCTGTTGCATAAAGGACAACTCAAACATAGGTAACCACTGAGCATAGCTCAAATATTACCTGGGGGCTCCTTGCTTCTCAAAGAACAACGAGCTTGCACCCTTGTAATAGGCTATCAAGCCAGGCTTGGAAGCCAGGTGTATTCACCTAAAAACCTCGGGTTATCCTGCCTCTTCAAGTAAGCCACTCCGTCCAAGTAAACCTGGTATGACCCATCGAACGTTTGACAAGTCAATCTCATAGACCCTGAACTTGTCAAAGTTAAAACGGTGATTGGTTAAAGATTGAGGTCCATCTTAAAAGGCTTTGCAAAATGGTTTAACTCAGCGGCCTGGCAGCCCATGAAAAGCCTCGATTTAGGGCCTGGCAGCCCATGAAAAGCCTTGCATATTTCTTTTGGCTTTGCTGTTTTTAAACATCTTTTGATAAGGGATTCATGAATATTTTCTGATAAACCGGTGTTTATTACAACCCGGCGTGGCTTTCAACGCTCAGTTGTCAGTACATGATCAGTTCTAACGGGCAGTATGTTGCTCCGGTCTGGTTTTGACTAGATGTCACCAGCATTATACGAATAAATCGGTGGCCATTATAGCCCGGTATGGTTTTTATATGAACCGGCAAGAGGGCAAGGAGTCATCAACACTCCAGATTGGTGTTTTTCACCCTTACTATACAAACAGTTGGTCAGCCAGCGAGGTATATCACAGGTATCATTTATTTTATATCTGGTTATTACAATCTTGGTTATCTATCCAAGTTATGTATATATTTTTGAGGCATCATGATCCGTCCAGTGGTAAACCACTAGGACATTTTCAAACTTTTATATGTAGGAACAAAAGCCATAATGTACTATGTATATGATATCTCTCAAAGGCATGGCAAGTTCTCAGTAACAAGCAAAAACAAACATGCTCGATGGCATGACAGATAAGGTGTTCACGCTATCCTATTACAAGACAATTTAAGCAGCCCAAATTGAATAATTGTCTTAAAAGGACTGGCCGACTGCAACTGATAAACTGGCCACCGGTTTAGGATTCCTCATCTGGACGGCTTGACGATTGAGGGTCATCTTGAGTGGGCGTATTCTCCTCATCCCTCCCTAGTCGCTGGAAATCAGTCGTTTACCAGTCAATTCCAGTTAAGGCTTGAAAAACAGCTTCTTCATGAATAAGGTTGGAAGGGTCAATATCAGGAGCGTAAGTATGCTTACGGATTGACGGAACAAGCTCTTCTACATTATGAATCAGTGCGGGCTGTCTTTTCCATTCAGCATCGTAAACCGGTTGAAAATGTGACAGATCCGTGTCCTCCGCCAGTTTGCTTGCTATAGGCCGCATCTCCTTTATCAGCCTCCGGAGATCGTCATTATTGAAGTCTGAACCGTCTTCTTTCACACCAGGATAGCCTTTGATGATATCTACTGGTTCAAAATCCAGAATCCACGCCTTGGCCCGGATTAGCACGGTCAGTGCACCTGACCTTGCGGCTGATCTCTTCAGTTCGTCGATCCGGGCAGGCAGCATGGCCAGCTTTTCGATAGTTTCTTTTATCAGCGATGGCGGGGGCTTGTTATAAGCTGCAGTGCAAATGGCTCGCTAGGATCCAGAAAATAGTTGTTCTATCAAAGTGTAGGCCGCTTCAAGCTTCATCCGCATGTTGGAGCCCAGATGAGTAATGCGGGTCCCTGTCATGGTTAAACATCACTAAACCAGTCATTGATAAGATATTATGAATTACAAAAACTTCATGAGAGAGTACTTACCAAACACAGCAGAAGTCATGGCATTAATCTGCCGGTCAGTTCTTCAACCACCGGCTTCAGGGTTGCCTCTGCATCCTCGGCCTTCTTTGTTAAACCGGCCTTTTCCGTCTCCCAGTCTGCACGCTCTTGTTAAAGGTCTCTTTCAGCCGTTCCATGGCTGCTAAGGCATTTGTCAACTCCTCCTTGGCCTTGGAAGCCTCTGCTTGCTGAGATTTGACGTTCTCCTGAAGGTCAGCGGTTTCAGCATCCCTTTTACTCAGCTCGGCCTGTAAAGGCAAGATATATCAGCAATGAGATATGTATATTTGAAGTACCAAGCGTATAACAAGTTATGCACTTTGTACTTGGGGGCTAATGCCTATTTGCTCTATCATCAAAATTTTATTTGCAAGTCTCTAGTACAATGCAAGCATTCTCCTTGACACTTGGGGGCTAATGTACATCTGTTTAAATGGATGCATGGATTAAAGACCCGGTTCACCTTGGAAAGATAAACCGGCCCTTGGGGACTACACAGGTGAAAACTACAAGAATACAATGATCACGTCTGGTTTACTTCAAAAGATCAGTTGGTATATGGAGGACAAGTTTGCAAGAGTTAAGGTGTTATGAAGTCCCGGTTTATGATTGCCATCATGAACCGGCCCTTGGGGGATACTTGGGTTGGTACTTGTACTTTGGATTTAAGAAAGGAAAAGTGATGAAAATACCTCATAGCGCTCCTTCATCAGGTTCACCAAACCGGCTTCATAATCACGGTTTGAGTGCAGACGGTTTAGAAAACCGGAGTGGAGTTCTTGAGCGCTGAGATGGGCATAACTTGACAAGTCGGTGCTCCATTTGCCTTTTTCCATGGAAGCACGCTCTTCCTTGGCACCATGTTTGGCCAAAATTACAGGATGGCCAGGAGAGGTGTGACCAGCACCAATAATGATAACCTCGCCTTCTTTGTCTCCATCAGCCTTTTCTGGAGTTGATGGAGTGTTAGTAGCTCTCACCGGACTAGAAGATATGTCACCAGTCCGGATTGGATTTGCCGGTTCATCATCAGGCACAGCAGTATCAACTTCTGCTTGTTCATCAGTATTGTGATCTTGAGGGGGTGGTTCATCAAAGGTAGCTTCAGGATTTGGACCCTCCGGTTCAGCAGTTTGCTCCGGTTCAATAACCACTTGGTCTTCGGGCGGATTATTCACCCGAGCCTTTTTACTGGGTCTAGCTTTGGCTCTAAACAGAACAAGATGCAAAGGCTAGCACAACATATAAAGTATGAAACATCAAAAGAAAGGGGTGAAGTACTTACCCAGCTACGGTTTTGAGAGGAGGGAGTTGAGTCGTTGTTGACTCGCCAGAGGATGAAGGAGATGTCACTTGATAATTCGAATCGGACAGATTAAGAGGTTGTCGGAAATAGCCTGCCTTGGGATAAGAAGTGTCAGAAGCGGGTGAGACTCAGATCGGCAGTTTCGAACCGGGGTGTCTGGTAAACCGGTCGAAGTAACCTTTTGGTCGCTGTGCCGGGTTATGCGACAAGCCTCGTGCTGCTGCTTCTTCAAAATAAATGTTGGATCCAAGTGAGCAAGAGGATGTGAAAAGTTTAGTTTCCGGACCGCTTGACGGACTTTTTGTGTTGGCAGAGAGTCTGAACTGGAGGAAAGGATAATTACCTCTGCATCGTCAGCTTGGCTGCCCTCCACGTCCTCCTGATAAGTATCATTGTCAATGACATGCATGAAAAGGGAACCAAGTGAATCAAGTTCTACCTCAACTTCCGGTTCATCCGGGTCGTCATCCAGTTCCATACTAGGTGCCTTCCGCTTTGTGGTTTTCTTGACGGCTTTGGTTTTAGGGAGGGAAGGTTTTGCCGCTTTCTCTTGAGGTTTCTTCTTCCAGAACGGATCATCACCCTGTTTAAAAGTAAAGCAGAAGGGTATTCAAAGATTGTACAGTCTAAGGATATCAAGTGTAAAGCAGAAGAACAATACTTACGGCAGGCGGTTTGTTTTGCGTGTAAAAAGGGTCTAGTCCGGTTTGGCGACAGACAGCTTCTGATTCGTTCAATATTTTCTTGACAGCTTTAGTAACTTCTTCATCTGTTAGCTGAACATTGGTATGATGTTGGGAGTCTTCTACTTCACCAGTATACTCGCACATTAAGCCGGAACGGCGACTTAACGGCAAGATGCTCCAGGATATCCAACAACGGACGAAGTCTACACCAGTTAAACCGTTGGCCAAGAAGGCTCTCATCTTGGCGAGTTGAGGTGCGTACGGGGCCTGTTCCTGGGCACTTAATCGTTGTGGAAGTGGATGAGTATTGGAAAGCCAGTGGGCACGGTAACCCGGCAGAGGATTCTCATCTTCAGGGGAGGTGTCTTTATAGTAGAACCAAGTTTGATTCCACTCTTTGGGGTGACTGTGCATCTTGGCATGAGGAAATTCAACCTCTTTTCTTTTCTGAATGGAGACGACACCAAGTTCAGTATTGGGTCCGTCTACAAATTCAGTGTGCCGGTTCAGATGGAAGAAATCCCGGAACAACTCAACAGTTGGCTCTTCTTGTAAGTACGCTTCACAGAAAACTTGAAAGTTGCATATATTGGATACCGAGTTGGGTCCAATATCTTGAGGGTGGAGTTGAAAGCTGGCAAGCACATCCCAGGAAACTTTGATCCGGGCGGTTTGAAACCATGGCCTATGTGATCAACAAACACCACTACCTCACCCTGCTTAGGGGTGGGAGGATTTTCCGGCCCAGGAACTCGCCACCGGATCTCATTTTTCTTGGTTCAATCTTGACCATTCCATACAGTTGCTCCTCTGTAACCCGGGAGGGAGCCCAGTTGCAGGAATAAAACTGTTTCGCCATTGCAAGTGAAAGGCTGAGAAGAAAATTAATGCCGGATTACAATTCATTAATGGTGATGCATAAGGTACGATAAGGAAAAGGAATCCAAGTATGTGCAAATTGGTAAACTAACAACAGGGTATTTATGAATGATAAGGAATGAACACAGGCAGAGATATATACATATTGTTAAATCGGAGTATAAAATTGGCGGTTTAACAGGGGACTAATGGTACCTGCCAGATTATCATACTTAAAAAGGTTAAACCGCCCATATTGGTGTGAAGGGTACAGATCTAAAAATGGCCAAGTGAGGAAAAACAGATTTTGCAAAGATCACATTAGCATTTCGGATCTACCACGGGTCGGGAAAGTAAAAAGATTTAGACCTAAAAAGGTTGGTCCCGAAGTGATTCGCAAAAGGTCCAGATCGGTTTTTATGCGCATTAGGGTTTGTTTTGATAGCAAAGACAAGGAATGCTATAGCTACCACACGGAATACATCAAGCTTAAGGTCTTTCATTCTATGGACTAAAGAGGAACATGGAAGAACAGTGTCGGGCTTCGATGAACTTTGATGAACATTGAAACCCTAGATAGATCTACAAAGGAGGAAAGGGGAGGACTTACAGCGGCTGTTGAAGCAGCGGAGATATGCCGTGACTCTCTGGTGCGATCAGGTCGATGCAGCGACCAAAGGAGATGCAAAGGCGGAGCTCAGCGATGGCGGCGGCGCTCGGGTGCAGGGGCGTGGCGAGGAGGAAGAAGAAGCGAAGAGACGGAGGGAAAAAAAGGAAATGACCCTTGGCCCTATTTATAAGGTAAAGAGGGAGGTGACACGCGCAAGAATCGAGGAGCCGGAATATTGGATACCTAACAGGAGCGGTCGCCTCGATTGTCGGAGGCTCATTAACTAAAGGTGAGATATATCATTTTTTAAGTAACAAAGTGACGTCATGGCGGTTTATCATGATCCTGGAGTATGACGTCACGGCGGTTTACAAGATCAAGGTGAAGATGCAAAGGAGGAATTTTTCTAAGTGTTGAAGATTGACATGAACAAGTTCAAACCAATCTGGGGCCTAATGTTGGGGATATTACTACTGGACGTAAACCGGCCAGGAGTAGCCGGATTAACTTTATGAAGATTAGAAGACCATGCAGACATAAGAATGATGGCGCTTTATGAAGGCCCAAGTCCCAAAGGCGAGTTAAGGCCTGTAGATGTAAACCGACCTTATTATGTAACTTGCATTGTAAGATAGGAAGGATAGAGACCGAGCCGGACACGTTTATGATCCGGCCTCGGGACTCTGTAAACCAGCGGGCATCAACCTATGTATATAAAGGGATGACCCGGCAGCGGTTTAGGGACAACACACAACAACTCGAGAGCCAGGCAAAGCAGATTCGCTCCCTGGTCATCGAAACCCTAGCAATACCAACACAACTAGACGCGGGCTTTTACCTTCATCGAAGGGGCCGAACTAGTATAAAAATCCTCGTGTCCCTTGTCCGGTTTAACCTTTAAGCTAACCCGTAGCGATGGATCCATGACTAAGTCCTTTCACGAGGACATCTGTCGTGACAAAACCATGACAGGGCCCATTTATTCTTAGGCTCATTTCCAGCATTCGTTTACTTTCAGCCCGTTACTGTCATTTTCTGCTTGTGGGCCAAATATAGCCCGTGGTTACAGTCGGCCCGTTTGTGGCCCGTTAATACGTTGGGCCGTTTTCATAGCGTCATCAAATACGGCCTATTAACGACGGCCCGTTATGGTCGGCCCATGAACGGACGATTTCAACTCTAGCCCATTTATGGCCATAATGTGGTCTGTTATTGGCCCATGTTTGGCCAACCGATCATACGGCCCGTAGAAGGCCCATTGATGATACGGCCCGTAGAAGGCCCATTGTGTCTATGCCCCATAGAAGGCCCATTGTTTCTATGGCCCTTAGAAGGCCCATTGTTTCTACGGCCCATAGGAGGCCCATGTTAACTACAGTAAATATGTAGCCCATTGTTAATGTGGCCTAGTTTTAAAAAATATGTTATTGCGGCCACTAGCAAACCGCGGAAAAAGAACTGCACTGACTACAAGAAAACAAATAAATAAGACAATGGAAATAAATAAGCAAGCAACTTACTCTAGGCTACCATGGCTATTACACATATTACATCCATTGGGCATCAAAGTTCGCCACAAGTGCAAATATAGGGAACAAAGCAGCATATAAATGCCACAGTAAAACAAGTCCAAAACTGAAACCACTTCAGAAGAGCTCAATAAACAATATCCTGGGTACCCATAATGCTGGCAAGATGCTTAGCAAGGTAATTAACTTTCTCTTGTTTGGCACTTAAATCCTCCAGGACTTGTTGTTGCACCAGAAAGTATGCATCTGAATTCTGCAGGGACTTCCTCAGTCCTTCGGCTTCCTATTGCATAACATCGGATCGATGTCTTTCAACTTGAAGTTGAGACTCAAGAAGCCGAACTGATTCAGGCAGCAAGTCCGAAGAGCTGGTGCCAGCAGTAGTAGCCAGTAACTCGAACACTACATCAAGACAGGACTTTGGGGTTGTCTCAGTGTCTTCGATATAGTTTTTATCAGCTTTCTTGGAGAACAACAGGGATGTCTCACTATCTTGAACCTGATCTGCATTACTTCCTTTACCATTGCATAACGGGGTACGCTTCTCCAATATTTTGTCCGCATTCTAAAAGAGAAACAAACAAACACATCACAGGTTTACAATGTAGTATATGAAACTCATTTTGGTAAACCGGTTAAGTAGTAAGGTGGACAGGATAACAGCATGAAACAAACATATATCTATGTAGTATGGTCAATGTATGGTCTATATCATTCTAGTTTATGTTTCCAAATCAAGATGGATACAGTGTGAATCATATCTATTTAAGACAAAGCAACATACACAGAATATAAGTGTGGGAAACTACACGGCAATAACAACACTTGTAATGTGCATGGCATGAGAACATAACTGTTTATTCAATTGAAACTGAAATCAACATAGAGAAAGTTACAACAGCAAACATGTTAAAGAAACAGGTTTAAAACATACCTGTTGCGCCATTGGAGTTTCAGTTGCATCCTTTAAATTTGAAATTAGTTGGTATGAGTAAATACAGTGATGCAAGAGCAAAGTAGTATGAACCATAGCTATGGAACCTGACCTGAGAACAATTCTTCTTCTACTTTAAGCGTTGACTTGGGGTTCGGAGTGGTGGTCCTCGTGCTTTGGGCACTGCAGTTGCCTTACTAACTACTCGTGTTTGGGTGCTCTGTGGTGGAGACGGTGTTGTGTCAATGGGAACTGGGTTACTATCTGCTGGGGTTGGGGTTAGAAGGGGTGTAGTTGGTTCTCTGTCCAACTGGGTAGGGGTACAATCTGTGTGAGTCTGGGTTATGTGTGGTGGGGCTGGTTCTTAGGCAAGTACAACCGTGGTTCTATCTCCATCAACAGGTAGCACGATCTTTTCTGAAGACCGTGTTTTTACTCCCACAGATACTGCCATCACCCCCTCCAATTGAAATGGCTGATAAACAAGAAAGTAATTGAATGTACAAACATTGTAAGATAGACAGGTGCAATCGATAGTAGGGAAGAAAACAGGGCATGAAATAATTCACATTAATGTTGTCTAACCAAACAGAATAGCAGGACATAATTTCAAATATATGATGCCTAATGAAAAGGATAGCATGACACAATTTCGCATGTATGATGGCTAACTAAACAGGATAGAATGACATACTTCAAAATATGATGACTATGTAAACAGGATGACATGATATAACTATACAATGTGTTTATTAAAGTGGTTGGCATGCCATAAATCACAAACATGTCGTCAATGGAAACATGATGGCATGATATAATTCACGGATAGAATGACATAATTCAAAATATGATGACTATATGAACAAGATGAGATGATATAACTATATTATGTCTTTAGAAAATGGGTTGGCATGCCATAATTCAGATACATGGTGTCTATGTAAACATCATGGCATGATATAATTCAAATATATGATTTATATACTAAGGAAGTGAGCAGAGGGCAATCGCATATATGATGTCTCAACTAAGGAGATGGCATTCAATATCGTGTATATTAGGGGTGGAAACGGATCGGATGCGGATCGGATAGTGCTCTTACCACTTCCATTTTCATATTTTCAAAACGAATACGAATCCGAATACGGATGTTATCGGATACGGATGCGGCTCGGATATTATTCGAATATGGATACGTATCGGATATTTTCTTGATTTGGAACGGATACGAATAATATCAACATATTGCTTAAGTAAATTAGTCGATAGCTATGTGACCTGAAATAATCAACTTGTGACATACAATAAGTCAATGATAAATAGGTTTATGAATAAATACTATTGTAATGCATAATAATTTATAAGTTTAATCATATAAATAGTAAAATCTGACCACTTATTTGGCTTTTATGTTGGATAATTGGAATATTGGGTCTAGAATTTTGAAAATTACCTCCCATGATCTTATTCGGATACGGATATATCCACTTCCATATCCATATTTGTCTCAAAATCTTGTACCATATTTTATTTTTTATTTGTTTAATAAATTCGGATACGGATAATTTCCATTTCCATTTTGGTTCGGATGCGGATGTTTCGGATACGAATAGGCATTTTCTCGAATACGAATATCGGATATTTCGGATTATCCGCTACCAATTTCCACCCCTAGTGTATATGGTGTAAAAACTAAGCATTGCAATACAACATATGCATGATATGAGTAATATAACCCTGCCAAGTTTGAGCATACACCTCAGGGGGATAATAGGACTGGTCATCTGCCTCTGAAGAGCTATCTATAACCAGCAACATATCTGCTTCACCAGGTAGCATTGTCTGCTCTGAAGACCTTATTTTCACTCCAGATTTCTCCATCACCAATTCAAATGGCTGATGCACAGGAAGAGCAGTTGAATATACAAACACTGTCGACAAAAGCAATGAGAAATACAAAAAAAGGATGGCATGATATAATTCACATATATGACGCTCGGCTAAACAGCATGGTATTGCATAATTCACATATATAATGCCTTGCAACAAGATAGCATTGCATAATTCACATATATAATGTCTTGCAAAAAGATGGCATTGCATTATTCACATATATGGTAATTAGACACTAAACAGGTGGCATTCACACAAATCATGTCTAAACTAAGCAAATGACATAGCAATGCAAGATACCATACGCACGATATGAGCAACATAACCCTGCCAAGTTAGAGCATGCATCTCGGGGGGAATAGGACTGGTCATCTGTCTCTGAATCCTCCTTTGAGGAGCTATCTGTAACCAGCAAGACATGTCCTTCGTCAGATAGTATTGTCTGCTATGAAGACATTGTTTCCACTCCAGATTTTTCCATGACCGTGTCGAATGGTTGATGCACAGGAAGAGTAATTGAATGTGCTAAAATTGTTGACAAATTTAACACGTAATAAAAAAATGATGTCATGATATAATTCACATATAAGATTACTGGCTAACCAGGGTGGCATTGCAAAATTCACATCTATGATGCCTGGCTAAACAAGATGACATTGCATGCTTCACATATACGATAAAGAAACTAAACAGATGGCATTGACACAAAGCATGTCTAAACTAAGCAGATGACATCTTTGATGTATACAGTAAGCAATGCAAGGCACCATATGCATGATATTACCAACATCAGCATGCCAAGTTAGAGCGAAGACCTCGTGGGGTAAATAGGAGTGGTCTTCTGCTTCTGAATCCCCCTCAGAACAGTTATCTTCCTCTTGATTACGATCCGAAATGGGTGGAGGGGGGACTGCCTTTGCGCCCACCATGGAGCGACATCTGCATGAAATTTTATTGCCATGCAAGGCTCGTCTCTTTTGCTCTACATGTTCAGTTGCATTGTGTACAATAACTGACATGCATAGGAATAAAACATAGTGAGATTATGTAAGGAGTGCATGCACAAATCCAGAGTGAAGGTAGCAAACTATGGATAGACCCAAAACCAATGATAGCAGGCAGATAATAGCTTTAGTTAAAAAATACAGATAATGGCTCCTTTAATGTTTGTTTGCACCCAACATGAAACTCATAGTAGACACCCGAGATTAACCAGATAGTAGACATATAGTACTGATTGCTGCCCCAATATGTACCCCACAACCATTTAAAAAGGCAAGTTTCAGCATAAGTTTGGACCTGAGTCGGATTCTAATAGGTGAACACGACGATAAAGTAACATGTCATCATATTAAGCGATGCATAACGTAAGCAGACACGGAAGAGTGCGACCTCTCTTGCGGACCCGTGTAGTCCTCAAGGTCATCTGCTCAGTTGATGATGGTAATGCAGTTGTCGTGGCTGCCGGTGGCGGGGAAGAAGATCTGAGGTGGCGAAAGACAGTCTGGAGAGCGGATCCCTGCTGTGGTGAACCCTTCCGTCGTTGGAGCAGCTGAGCTGGGGTGGAACACAGCACCGCAGGAGCAGGACAAACCACACAAGGTTTTCTTTGACACATATTTGTAACAGAAGTAATTGTGTAAGGGTTTGTTTGAATTTGAGGATTCTAACAATGTAGGGATAGGAAATAGACATGAATAGGATAGGAATGCACGTGCAAAACAGAGAATTTAAAAACACAGGATTTCTGCCAATCTGGGTGTTTGGTTCACAAGAATTGGAAGATCACAGGATGCAAAGAAGCATGGTGAGATTAAGTCAAACCACAAGAAGTGTACAACCTCTTTGGCGAAGCCATGTCGATCTCAGCGTGATTGGGTTGGCCGGTGAGGATGCTCCGGCTGACTTGGCTATCAGAGGAGGGGAAGAAGATCTTAGGCGTCTGGAGATGGAGCCCGAGGTATTGCTCCGCTGTGATGGAGGGTTTCATCGTTGGAGCAGCTCCGGTGAGTTGTACGACGCCGAGGCTGAAGCAGGACAAGAGAGACAACGTTAACCTGAGTGGAATTATAATAGCATCTCCAATAGATGACGTAAAATACATAACCATAAACTGCTAGATGTATACATCAGCCGCTCATCTCTGAACTTAACTGTCGAAACTGAATTTAACTGTCAAAACTAAACTTAACTGTCGAAACTGAATTTTGCTGTCGAAACTGAACGCACTAGAGGTGAGGCTACAAGTCAGTCGACTAACTTTTTCATCTCTGGACAGTCAATTTTGCAGCCGTTGGATATGAAATCAAGGGCATGCAGTTCATATTGAACCTCCACCCCCCCCCCTGAGCTGCCAGCCACCACCGGCCAAATAGCCGCCCCCCGCAGCCCGCGGCCGGCGGTGCGCCGCCCCGAAAACACTCCCCACCGCCGGTCCGCCGCCGCCCCGGCCATCCCTGTAGCCCCCCCCCCCCCCCGTGCCGAGCTTTTTCTCCGGTGATCCCCACGCCACCGCCCCACCACCGTCGGCGACCACCGCCCCCACCCTGAACCCTAAGATAGATAGTGGGGTACCTCTCCGGCGAGCCCCCCTCCCCGTTGCGGCTGGTTCTTCCTTAACTCCGGCGAGCCCCCCCCCCCACCCCCTAAAAATCGACTGACCCAAAAGTTGATTCAGTCGACTGAAGTGTAGCTAAATCGGAGCAGCATCACAAGCAAGAGCAAGAGCAAGAGCAGCAGCGCGAGAAAGAGCAAGAGCAAGAGCAGACCAGGCAGGGGACCGAGAGCAAGAGCAGAGCAGCAGCGCGAGTGAGAACTAAAGCAGCAGCAGCTCCTACTGATGTGGACGTCGCCACCGAGGGAGCGACGCTATGGAGGAAGTGGCCGGCGACGCCGCCGTGGATGGAGCCGCGCCGTGTCAGCTCGAGACCGAGCGCCGGCAGCACCATGAGATCGAATCAAGAAGAAAATGTGGCGATTAATGTACAACCTCTTTGGTGGCGCCGATTAGGCCGCAGATTCATCCGAGGAAACGGTGATGATGATGCTCTTCCGGTGGTGCAGGTGAAGACGGCGGTGTGGGAATGGAGGTGGCACGAAAGACGAGGGGAATGTCGGGCAGCTCCTTGGAGGTGGAGGACGGGGTGACTGAACCGGTCGGACGACCAGGTCGACGATGGATCCTCATCCGGTACGATGGATGAGGGACGTTGAGGTTTTGCTGTGGACGACATCGTCGGGGAAGAGGCTCCGGCTGGGTGGCGGACGGAGGAGGGTGTGGGGCTTCGCGGGTTTTGCCGGCCTCGATGTACGAATGGGTGGGCGGATGGGATGGGAGTAGGGAACCATGGCTTAGGGACGCCCTTGTCCGAAATGTGGGGTAAGTTACGAAAGTACCCCCACCAATTTGAAGCGGTTCTTTCTGTTCAGGGTTATCACGGGCATTTTGCGTGTCGGGATTTCACAGGAGGTGGGAGTTTTTGCGCGTGTTGTATTTTGGAATAGCAAGGAGCGGGTTGAGATGGAGGGAGTTGTCGGAGCACGACAAGACAAAGATATATCTTAAATATTTCGGGCTAACAAGGCGCGGGTTGAAGAGGCGGGAGTTTCGCAGCACTATAGACAGAAACGCTAGCTTGAAATTTCGGCATAACAAGGCGCGGCTTGAAATTTCGGGAGAACAAGCTTAACGTGTACCCAAAAAAGACAATTTAGACTAGTATGATATACTACGTACAATGTGTTTAACACGCACAACACACACAGACACCATTTAGACTAGTAAGGTACACGTGCATTGCACGCATGAGATTTGGCAACCAAATTATGAATAAATACCACATTATAGCATGTAAGCTTTGAGTCATATATGCATGATGTAGATGTTCGTTTAATTCTTATAGTTCATTTCATTAAAAATCATCTAGTTTTTTTAAGAAAGCTAATCTATTTTAAGATTCATGGAATTGTGCGTTGTAAGGCATAAAGTAAAAACAAATCATGTAGAAAAACATTTGGGCAATTCTGATACAGAAGATTCTAGAACAAAGAAGAAGTGCTTGTGTTTTGAGGTTTGTGCATTATGCTTAAGTTCAACCATAGAGTCTTCTAGATTGTACATGTGGCAAAATTTGGTGGAATCTAAATGATATCCAATGGCCAGTAGTGCTCAAATTTGCCAACTCTGCACCATCGGATTAGCCTCATCCAACGACCATCTTTCAAAGTCAAAGTTATCTGCACACTATAGAAAAAATATAAAATATAATATACATATAGGGGTATAGATATAGATATGTGATGCGAAAGCCACCCATCATCTCCAATTAGAATAGTGTGTCCATGCACGGATGCAACATGGCCAAACGATGTCTGCCATCGGTATCTCAAATTCAAACCAATCTGACCTTGTTCAATGTGTATACATTGCAACATGCTCGTTTCCAAACCACACCGCGCAGATCTCCGTTATATTCATGCATGCATGGGTTTCAAACATCATGATCTCTTATTCAAATATTTGAATTCAACTTTACATTGATTATGACCTCACCTAGTCCTTTACACCCACACATTGGTCTTCTCTTTATAATTGTGCCACTAACTTTCTCTCGAGCATGCATGCACACACACTACCATTCAGTATTATCCATCGCACACATGCAATCTTTTTCTTCAGGTCGGTCTCCCATGAAGGCACACACACACACATCCCCCTCTCCATCATATCGGGCATTCTTTATATCTCACATGCATGTGCAACGATCGATGTTCCTCTATGTGTGTGTGTAGCTAGGTCTTCCATAGTTTTCCACATAAACCGATCAATCTATATATCTAGTGAGGTCTCACCCTCTTTCCCACGTCCACATCGATCAATCTATACCTCTCTATATAGGATTACATATATAGCTAATACACCCACATTAATTATATATCCAACGTGCCCCCTCTCATCATCCATGCCTTCCGCTTCATCTCTCAGACGCGCGCACAATGGCGAAGACAGGGGGTAGCAAGGGCCCTACCCCCCCTAACATCACTATATATCGAGGCTAATATGAATGTGATCATTAGACAATTGCTGGTAAAAATGGTTTAAGTTGATGAATTGGCCCTCCTCGTAAAGGATTAGCAATGCTCGCCCCCCTAGCTCATGGGACATTTTTCATGGCTCCGCCACTACGTGCAACAGCGCACGTTCTTGCCCCCCCCCTCTCTAAATATTGATCTCGCAGTTGTGCACTCCTTCATAGTCTCCCTCCACTCGGCCCCTCGCACCATCTTCTAGCCCCCATCGGATTTTGCACATGTAGAATCTAGCAGACTCCATGGATGAACTTAAGCATAATGCACAAATCTCAAAACAACAGTGGTTCTCCCTTGTTCTAGAATCTTCCGTATCATAACTGCCAAAACTTTTTTTCTAGTTGAATTGCCATTATTTGTTTTTACTTTATGCTTTACAACACACAATTCCATGAATCATAAAATAGATTAAGGGCTTCTTTGATTCAAAGGATTCTCGAAGGAATTTTGGAGGATTCTAATCCTTAGGAATTTGTCGGATTTCGGGTTCCGGCAGACCCTTGAGGTTCGAACACTGGGGTGCGCGCGGAGATCTCTCCCCTACCGATCTGCGTCTGATCCTCTCATGCGAACTAAGATGAAAATGATGAACAACACAAGAGACACATAGTTTATACTGGTTCGGGCCACCGTTGTGGTGTAATACCCTAGTCCAGTGTGTGGTGTGGTGGATTGCCTCTGGGGCTGATGATGGACAGTACAAGGGAAGAACAGCCTCGCGAGGGGTGTTCTTGAGCTGGTGTGGTGTGTTCTACTTAGTCTCTACTGGGTTCTCCCTCTTCTTCATCTTTCTTTGTGGAGACTGGCTCTATTTATAGAGGCCCCGGGCCTCTCCCCAAAAAATGAGCGGGAAGGGCGCCAACACTTGGCCATTTTGAAGGGGAACATATGGTACAAGTTATCCTGACCAAAGGTGGTCTTCGGCTGCCAAAAGCACTGGTGATGATGGCGTATTGGGCTCCACGGTGACCTCCGTCCGGTCGTCCGGCTGGTCTTGGTCTCGTTGCACCGGAATGGCAACCTTTTCCTGATACCTTGGCCTATGCTTGCTGCCCTTGCACCAAAGGGGAAACAAGGACACTGCACAGGCTGGCGCCCACCTGGTCTCGATCGTCATGGCTTGCGTCATGGGATCCTCGCGAGGTACCCCTGCATTGATCTCTCCGCCTCCTCACGAGCCTGCCTGATGAGGCTGCCTCTGAGGAAGCTTCATGTCGTCCGCCCCGCGAGGCTTGGCCCCTCGCGAGGGTCTTGAGCTTGGGCTGATGAAGATGGGTCGCGCTGGGCCCCTGCCTGAGCCACGCCGCAGGCCGCAGGCAGGCAAGTCTGGGGACCCCCGTTCCCAGAACGTCGATAGAATTTTTCCTATCTTGGTTGTTTGATTCGTAGGATTGTAAACCATAGGAATTTTTCCATATGATTCATTTGCACTAGATTTCAGAGGAAACATCCCATCCACTCAAACCACTTTGAAAGAATTCTGCGTTTTTTCTATGCACAATCAAACACTCGTACCATCATGTAGATTCAAGACGACATTCCACTCTAATCCCATGTTCTTCCTATTCCCGCATTTCGGAAATCCTACGAATCAAAGAGGCCCTAGGTTTTTTATAAAAACTAATTGATTTTGAATGAGATGAACTATAAGAATTAAATGAAGGTCTACATCAGGCATATAGGACTCAGAGCTTACATGCTACAATGTGGTATTTATTCGTAATTTGGTTGCAAAATCTGACACGTGCAATGCACGTGTACCTTACTAGTACTTCGAGTATGTGCAAAACACAATGGCACGCTACACAGTGTCTCTCTTACAGTTCATGAAGCCATGTGGCACATGTGGAGGCGTTGTCATGACATCCTTGTGTGGATTGATCATAGTGACGTGTTGCTAGTTCCAGAAGAATGTACTCGTCCTCCCTGAGCTGCACTGGCGGTACATGCACGAAGCGAAGATGTGCACGCATGCCGCGCACACACTCATTCCCTCGCACGCACACGCGGGTACACGGGCGGACACAATTTTTTACCAAGATCCACCCCATGTGATAATTTGACGCGTGTAAAGTCCTTCACTTCATTGATGGTCAATTAATACAGCGCATGCAAATTGAGGTGGATGTGAGGGCGGAAGAAAGACATTACTACTCCACTGCGCGCATGTGAGTAGTTAAATCATGGGTTGCTAGTAGTACTTCCATTGGTCTCCTTCGTATTTTGTGTGTGCGTCTTCCTTCTTTTTTGGGGGTGATAATCCTCCTTCTTCTTTTGCTCATGTGTTTCTTATTTTGCTTCGGGTGTTTGGCTGCACGTGTCACCTTCTCTGTGAGGCATAAATAGAACAATGCTAAAAATGAGATGACTAGCAAATTAGATCGTTCTTTATCGCCAATAGAACAACGCCTCTTGCTAGTAATATATAATAAGAGTAGAGAGTAGAGGATATGGCACTGGGCTGCCGTGTTTCGTGCTCTTTCGTTGTACTCCAGTGGAAAACTTGAGTATACCGCAAGGTTCTTTGCTCATCCTCAGGTCCTCGGCACATTTATACGAGCAGTCAAATCACAAGGCCCTGTCTTCCAGCAGTAATGAGCCGTCAAATCACAAAGGCCCTCACCTCTCGTGAAAAGGACCAAGCTAGACTTCCTCGCCCTCTAACCTTTTAAAAAATGTATACATTTGTACAGTGGTAGTATCGATGGATAGCACCATGGAGCAAAACTAACAAGATGTAATTAAAGAAAAAAGGTGGTACATATAGAGAGCGCTCGTCGCCAGATTATGCATATACTATATGACACTACCCACTATGAAGGTACTAGTAACATAGACCAGTTACTAGTCTATGTTACTCTCCACTATGACTAGCCAAAGTCAAGGTGCGGATACCAACGAGGGCCTGGTTGTGTCTATACTTGGACAACTCACCGGACTACATGCGCACCAGGCAGACAGCTCGTGTCGTGTTGGTGCCGTGTGCGGCCCGCACATTAACCAAAACCTCGTGCCTCCATCTTAGCCTCCGCGTTTAAAACATCTCAATCTCAAGGCCAAGGAGCAACGTGAAACCTATGATAGAGCCAATCGGATGGTTGAGAACACTACAATTCATAGCTGCAGATGCGTGTGTGAGAGAGGACGAGTGCGTGCGTGTGTGAGAGAGTACAATTGTATGTTGGTGGCATCGACCTAGGGAGCAGTGATGGTGCATGCGAGCAGTCCCGAGAGATAGGTGTACTGCGTCTGAAAAAAAGACTAGTCTATAGCTCGCCACGAGGCTATTCTTGTCAAATGCCAAGCGTAAGATATGTATCCGGCGGTGCCAATTTTGCACGTACACAACAGTAGAAAAAGAACTAGTACCATGGCATATGCTACACCACGGCCGAGAAAACGTGCCGATGTTACGCCATCCGGTAATAGTGCCGCACTTCGAAACTACAACCGTCAATAAATTTTGAGCGCGTCTCATCACATTCCAAATTACTACTACCACGCTATATTTAATTGCAAACCTGTTCACACCTATCACAACCTAAACGGTTTCCCACTTAGGAGCATATTACTAGTACTCCTACTCGGTTATAAATACTACTATGCTAAGATGACTGCACATTCCTCCTCGACTCCTCATCCACAAAAAACAATCAAGTCAATCAAGCCATAGCCAGCGTGAGTACTGGGTCGAGAGATTTCCACCAGGGAGAGGTGAGCATGGAAGAGGAAGCATGAGAGATGTCCCGCCTCACCGCTAAAGTAGCTGACATGTCTAGCCGCGCAGCAGTAGCAGCACAGAGGTCTTGCCGCGCCGCCGAAGCATCACGGAGGTCCCGCCGCGCCGTCGATGTAGCAGACTAGTCCAGCCACGCCGCGGAAGCAGCAAAGATGTCCCGCCACGCCGCCAAAGCAGCAGGGAGGTCCCGCCGTGCCGTGGCGGCCTAGGAAAATTTCTCACGGGCAGGCGAGGACTCTTACAGGCGCATGCATGCGATAGTCCATAGCCAGATGGATTAGATCTCCGACTGGGCGAGGTTGCAGGATGAGGCTACCGACGTCATCCGGAAACTGAGGGAGGGCAATGCGAAGCTCCGGGGTGAGCGCGACCTGCTGAGGGCGAAGATCGCCAGAAGGTCGAAGCAGTAGGAGGAGACCGCTGCCGTGTTGCAGAGGACGGGCGTCATCATCAAGAAACTTATGGACGAGAATGCCATGCACCGCATCAAGCGCAACAGGCTGGTGGAGGAATCCATGGATGCTGCCACGCAGTGTATTAAGGACATGAAACCAATGAAAGAGATCATCACCCGCCGCGAGAACTAGTCTCCGCGACCTGCGGCGCATAAAGAAAGTAGAGATCAGCGAGCCAGATCGTTGTATGTGTCTTCCTTCTTCTTTTGCCCTTGTGTATTTCGGGCGTAGCCACATGTGGCTTTTCTAATTATCTTCCTAATTATGTAAGACAATTATTATCCACTCTCGTCGTCCTTATATATATTCATCAGTCTTGCTATAAGTCGCAGTAGATGCTATATAGGTCCGTCGGATCTTACATCAAGATCCATGCAAAATTTTCTTTTCAGGTTTTCTTTTTTCTCTCTTAAATCTCAGTCGAGTGAGACATTGCCACGCCATTAAACAGAGGCCCGGGCGCCATTAATGGAGACCTTGTGAGAGAGGTGGACGACAGATGGAGGTCAAAGGGCTCTCCTCCCAATAAGCACGCGCAGGGGTCTGATCGCACGCCTCCCGTACTCAAATAGCTACCCTGCACGGCGCCTCCTAGCTAATAAAAAAGGGGACGCGTGGCGGCACGTAAATGGTAAATAGAACGCCCATGGTTTCAATAATACTTGTGTTTCCGATTGTAACGTGACAGCACTTGTTCCAAAATGACTTTGTTGATTGTTAATGTGTGCGCCTTCCAAATCGGACAGCAAAAAATGCCATCGATCCATGAGATGCCTGCTCAAAATGCAATTAGATATCTAAAAATGCCATCGTTAAGTTAGATGTTTGCTCAGAAATGCCATTAGACACTGTTATTTTCACGTCAAACCCGTTGACCATGTTACATGACAAAAATAAGCCGATTCTCACAATGGTAAGTTAATGGTGTCCAGCACAACACACCCCTCAAATAAAACTAAGCACCCTGGAATTCTTTGACAAAACTAAGCACCCTGAAATTCTTTGACAACTAAACTGCTGGCTATATGATGTTGGCCATATATATTGTACGTATATAATGTCAAGAAACGAGTGGTAGTACTATACCAACTAAAAGATGAAATGTACGAAATATAACAAGAAACATAACATAGTTCTGCTGGGGGCTCAGCACAACACACCCCTCAAATAAAACTAAGCACACCAGAAATTAAACTAAGCAACTAATCCAGTAGACACTGCATTAGAACCAGCATGAGCAACGACACTGCCACCTTACTCGGAGTCCTCGTCCACGTCCTCGACTTCGTCCTTGTCCCTCTTCCTCTTGGGCGATACTTCTTTGCTTGAACCGCACACTTGGCTCTTGCTCTTCATCCAATCCTTGTAGATATTGAAACAAAGGTAGCCATCCATTGCAGCGTAGTGGATGTGGTCTATATCTAGTACAGTCCACTGCCATGCACGATGAAACGTGTGCGGAGCTTTCTTCTGTTCACATACATAGGATGAACCATGGCTCCTGCCAGGGTCAGCATTGAAGGCTGATCAAAGGAAGGCACCAGCCCTTCCTTCTGGAGGTCGAAGGGGTCGCCTACAACGAGGCCTATCTGACCCAGGATTTCCTTGTCGTTCCTAAAGTCTACAGTAACGAATTTGACTCGGCCGCCCTTGAGGAAGTCCTTAAATTCCTCGCACTCAACATCGGCATGGCATATGTGGTAGACCAAGCATAAGTCATGCACACAAACCTGGATCATGGCGGGCTTCTTCTTCTCTGCCTCCTTTAGTTTTTTCTCACATCCCAGGACTGTGGTGTACTCAACATCTAGCCCAGCGACCCACTCATCATTTGAGTTTTATAACATGCGTTTGAAGCGAGCAAGGCATTCTTTCACCATTGCGGGAGAACGGGTGTACATGACGTCGAACTCATCGCCGGTGATGGTTCTAACCTTGTACTCACCGCCGATCATGGAGATTTGGGACGCCATGGATTTGGGAGGAGGGTTAGGATTAGTGGAACTGTCGTAATGTGAAAGGACGGGACGACTAGGAGCGGTTTATCGATTGTAAAAATGTCGAGTGGGGGGACGCATGCGAATGGCAGGGTAGTGGCTTGCCTGGTGGATAAATGGACTCATGCACAGTACTATGGGGGCCCAATTAGATGTCATGTCTACTCGATGCCCAATTAAATGGCTTTCGATGTCATGTCAAGCGTCGGGAAAATTATAGGTGATACGAAGCTTTCCATTCACCCATGATACGGGCTTCCGAGAGCCCTTGGATCTGAGATTGAACGGTTGCATGGCGTGATTCTAGACTTGTGGGTGAATATCCTGTCCTGGAGGGTTATTCTACAAATTTTCAACAACTTAGCATGCGACCGTTCGATCTCAGATACAAGGGCTGCCAGCAGCCCGTATCATGGTTGCGCCTACCACGACCGTCGCCTCGCTCGCGTGGTCGCGCCCTTGGAGATTTAACACGGTGCGTTAGGCTATCTGATGTTGGCATGTCATACATAGTCATCACTTAGTCACTCATACAATAAGGTTAGCTATAAGGTTGGCTATGAGAGTATTTTTTTGTTTACTTCTCTCTATCTCTTTCTTCGTAGTATTTATTGCATTTGCCAAGGAGTTACCTCTTCCAATGAAATGGTGCTTAGATGAGGTGCTATGGGCATTAAATGGCTTAGCAACTCAAGTCCCCAATGCATAGGTGCTTAGTTTTTTGTTGCTAAGTTTGCTTCATCTAGGTACACGCACTTATCACCGTTTCTTCTTGGGGTCACCAAACTAGTCTCTCTCTTCTTAATTAACTTGCCACATCAGACTTTATGCCTATGTGGCAGGCTTAGCACCTGTAGGATCAAGTACAATAGTGGGCTATAAGCCCGCTTTACATGGCATTTTTGCATATGTAGGGGAAAGAGGCAAGGAAAAAGTGGAGTGGGATCTCAAGCAAGAGTCAGCCTCTACATGGTGGAGCATTAGGAGAGGCACCTATATGGAGGTGGTTAGGAATCGGGAGACTCAAGCCGGTCGTAGCGCCACAGTTAAAATGATAATGGCAAGTCAAATCACCGGGCCCCGCCTGTCCAGCAGTAACTCACTGTCAAATCACACAGCCCTACGTTAGCAGCAGCCTACTCCCTCATCTTCTCGCGTCTTTGTCGAACCGACTAGGCGGAACTGCCCCGCCTACCACGCGGGAAAAGCCCCATCCTCGAAATCTCCCACTCATTGTCAAACCAAGTAAGGATCTCCTTCAACTAGCTAACTTTTCCTGGTCGCCGGCGGCGATCTACCTGATTCGCTGCTGCATCCCCTCCATAGATCCTCGTCCGAGGAGAGAGGAGGTGGCTTTGCAATGGAGAAGAGGGAGAGACAAGACGGTGGTTTTGGAATGGATATGATGGAGAGGAGAGGAGGTGGTTTTGCAATGGAGAAGAGGGAGAGGAGCGTGCAGCAGCGATTTAGGATTGGACGAGAGGGCCGGCGCGCTGTGACTGGATCAAAATCAAAATCAATTTACCCTTCAATTAAGAAAGCGACCCCACATTAACTAGTCTCTCTTTTATTCTGGGTCATAATTGACCATGATTTTCACAAATAAAATATATGTTATATGTTGCAAAAATAATATAATTTGAAAGTACAATCAGATATGAACCGAACGATACAATTTTTGGTGACATGCATTCACATTTTGCTTGTCAAATACAGTATGTGGTCAAACTTTGACCCAAAATATGCAAAACAAAAAAAATACTTCCAACCAGCATCGCTCTTCTCCTCTTAAACCACCGCCACTCCTCCTGTTCCAATCTAAATCCAGCGCCGCTCCTCTCCTCTTCCATTTCAAAACCACTGCCCCTCCTCTCCTGTTCCAATCCAAAACCAGCGTCGCTCCTCTCCCGTTCTAAACCAAAACCAGTGCTGCTCCTCTCCTCTTCCATTCAAAAACCACCGCCGGCGAGTGAAGGTGCTGTGGAGAAGTAGATCTATGGAGGAGTACAACCTATACGTGAGGATCACAGATGGCGACCCTGTGAAGCTAGCTAGGATGTTGGAGATACAGTCTTGGTTTGACAACAAGGACCAACTAGCGGCGACGGCGACATCCATGGCCAAATATCTGCAACAGAGCAAAAAGGCGGCGATACTCCCGGAGGGAGTCGCGCGGGAGTACATAGAGCTGCTCCTCTGGGCCATGGAGCAAATAGATTCACCGAATCCGATCGTGAGGGAGCGGTGGTGGGAGTATCGATCCTAGATAGAGCATCCACCAGAGATTGAAGGATCGAGCATCTACAGGGTGCCGTTTGTGAGGGTGTCGTGCCAGAGCGAGCCGGTGGAGTCTTCGTCGACCGAACCCAACTGCAAGAGGAGAAAAACAATTGTCCCGATGACGCTTCCCTGCCATCCTCTCCCTCGCCGTTCACATCGTCTCACGGCGCTGCTGTCTGCCGCCGAGGAATAGGAGGGATTGCTCCCCCCAGACCAATAGTCGGGCAGGTTGTGAATTGTTTAGATTTGCAGTATTGAGCATATGAAGTATTTTATGAATTCTAGAGATCTATTTTTAGCACTTAAAAAAATGTAGTTTCATAGGAGTATAAAAGTGCAGACAATGTGATTCTCAGATAAGAAACTGCAAGTTCCAGTTTCAGATAAGAAACTCCAAGTTCAGTTTCACATAAGAAACTGCAACTTTTAGAAGCAGAGCATTTATATTAACACGACCATTTCAAACAGTGTTAACATCATGCTGGAAGTTTTATTCATGGTCGAAACTGGAACTACCAGCCAGTTAACATCATGCTGATCAACATTCATGCATAGCACATCTTCATATGATGCACAGTCAAAAAGATATGCTATTTTCAAAATGCCCACACAATGTCGAGTGTGCAAAAAACAGATAAAATGAGGGACGAAGTTTTGGCAAGTGTAGGACGTGGTGTGCGTAAATGACAATTGGGACCCACATGTCAATAAAGGCAGAGGCAAAAAATTTGGAGATATTTTCTCTGCACAGGTGGAATCGAACCCAGGCGGAACAACTGTCGGGTAGTGTCACTCAACCACTGGGCTAGTTCAGTTGTTTCGTTACTAATAAGGCACTTCCTCAGGTGGTCGGATCTCCTCCTGCGCCTTTGTGCACTCGCTGCGACGCCGCTATCTGCCGTTGTGAACATGCTGAACAAACGGGAGGAATCTGGAGAGGACTGTATGTGGAGAGGCGCACAGTCGGGACCCACCAGGTCTATGGCCATACGCAAGCAAGTGCCTCATCAAAAAAATACTTCCTCCTAATGCTATACTGACGTTGGGGCCCATGGGTTTGTCAACATAGTTATATTTTTAGGTGCTTCATTGTAGTTACTATAGGAGATAAATTCACAACGAAGCTGGGGAGCTGGCAGGTATCATTTATTATCACTGGGGCAGCAAGTATCAGCTGGGTTTTGGGCTGCCCCGTCTAGGCTTTCTTTTTTAACATGCGCAGCCCACGACCTCGGATGGGAGTTCCATAGTCCTGTTTGTATTTTCTTGAGGGCCGTCATGTATCGACCGGCCTATGGACCTCCCATCCGAGGTTTTTTTCCCCTGAAACATCGACATCCTGATTTATGTATATTTTTTTTGAAGAAAACGCAAAGGTCTGTTTTATTTTTCTATATAAGAATAGGAACGCCTGGTCCAACTTATGTTTCCCTTCTAACTATACTATATATATTTAAATTATTTTATATGTTATTATATATTATTGTTATTGTCATCATACATTTAAAAGATACTTACATATGTAAGAAAACAATATCCCACATCTTCTTAGCTTATAAAAATAATTTCTTAACAATAAAATCTTGAATTTTTTTTTGGCAACGAAAATCCTGGTGATTGTGTACAAAAGCTTGGTAAGATTTAAGGACCAATGTAATAATAAATCACTTATTATTTATATATATATATAAAAAACAAAATGCTCAGCCCCTGTTTATTTTTTGATAACATTGCTGTGCCCACCCCAACATTATAATTAGAATCAGCCCAGCAAAATCGTGTATTTCGAGAAAGTGCAAATGGCCTGTAATTTTTTAGGAAAAACATAAATGGGCCGCATGGACGCTACATTATTTATTCACTCAGCTCAGCTAATGGACTGTAATTGAAAAAAAAGATAAATTGGACTGTAAATTCTACCCCGCAAAAAAAGACTGTAAATTCTGAAAAAATGGGTTGAATACGTGCCATATTTTTGGAGGCTGAAATGTGGGCCAATAGGCTGAAGCCAATGCAAGTCATTGTCAACTTAGTCAACAAATGACTCTAACATCGTTAGCCATTGGATTTACATCCAACGACCGGCATCCATCTTCAATCTCTCGTCTTCTTCCTCCAGCGCCGCCGGGACCACCTACTCCCGCCTCCTGCTGCTAGCAGCTCTGCTTAGCACGCTTCGCTGTGAAGCGCTACTCCACCGTTGGCCAGGCCATCCCTCCACCCCTCCACACCTCCTGTTCTTCTCCACCGACTGCCAAACCACACCGCACTAGAACCAGCTAACCCTTGTACATCTCTCCGTCTGCGACTCTACTCCTGCGTCTTCCCATCTCCGGCTCGTTGCTGTCCAGAGCCTCACCATCATCCACCACCTTGGATGCGCTCGACATGGAGTGGTCAACATGGTCAACTAACGACACCATCGAAAGTAGACTATGTGTGGAGAGGCTGGCAGCTGGGTCCATGGCCGCACGCAAGGAAAAGCCTCCTTATTACGCGCAAAATAATGATTCCTCCACCTGACAGCTGGGACCCACCGGAAGGGCCTCTGTATTTTGCGAAAAAACGTTCCCACCGCTGACAGGTCAGACCCACCAGCTATATCTTTGCACGCAAGGAAGTGCCTCCTTATTACGCATAAAAAATGAATACTCCCCCTGCTAGTTGGGACCCACTTGGTGGGAGGCTGACTTGTGGGCCTACTAAGTTGATGGGGATGGAGTGCTTTGTCAACTTAGTCAATATGAACGATTCTAGCTCCAGTGACCGTATGATGTCCATCCAACGGCCTAGTGCTTCTTCAACCTCTGGTCTTCTTGCTCCAGCCGCCCAAAGCAGCATCGGTCGTGCCGCATGCTCCCGCCACCCGTGGCCGGCTGTGCTGCCACGGAGGCCTCACCGCCCCTACTATTCCCACCAATGTCCAGGCCCTGCAGCGATGGCCGCCTCACACCGCAGCCAAACCAGTGAACCCTCATACTCCTCTCCGCGCAGGCTTCCACTACCGCGTCTTCCCCGGCTCCGCGTCGTCCCCTTCCTAGGCCTCGTCGTCGTCCACCGCCCTGGTGCTCTCGGCGCGGCATGGTCAACATGGTCAAGGAACGGCTTCCATCGGACGTGGACTGTACGTGGAGAGGCTGACAGCTGGGTCCACGGCCGCAGCAAGGAAGTGCCTCCTTATTACACGCAAAATAATTATTCCTCCACCTGACAGCGGGGACCCAACGGACGGGCCACCGTATTTCACGAAAAAAATGTTTCCCCCTGACTGCTGGGACCCACCAGCTACATCTTCGCTCACAAGGAAGTGCACCCGGGCAAAAAAAACGATTCGCCCCCTGACTACTGGGACCCACCAGCTACATCTTCGCACGCAAGGAAGTGCCTGACAGTCGGGACCCACCTAGTCGAAGCGTATGTAGCGTTGTCATTCTGGTCGCGAAAGTGTACGTATATACTGGTCGACGTAGAGGCGTGCACGTGTCATGGTAGAGGCGCGCACATAGCATGTACACGTATGTACAGCGGCCAGTGTGCAAGAAAGGAAATATGGCCACGTACATACATACGGGCAGGGTCTTGAACGCCTACTCGCGCATACGTACGGCCAGTGCTCGTGTACATGGCTGGGTCGGAACGGAGAAACAGCGTCCTCGTCGTGTTCATGGGGAGCCAACCGGCTGGGTCGGAATGGAATGCATCGTGTTCATCGGGAGGGCTTGGACGGAATAGCCGATGGAAACGAGGCCTGGCGTACCGCAGAACAGAGGAAACAGCCTTGTGTTTGACCGGCCACAGTCTAAACGGGATCCTACTCATCGGGAGGGGTCTAGAGTACTGCAAAATGGAGGAAACGGACCTCCTACGATCGAAACAGGGGTCCTGTTGATCGGGAGGGGTGTGGTGTACCGCAAAACGGAGGAAACGGACTTGTATTGGAGCGCTACGGTCGAAACGGGGGTCCTGTTCATCGGGAGGGTTGTGGCGTACCGCAAAACGGGACTCCACGGGATACTGTTCATCTCCACCGTCGACCCCCTCCAGCCTCCACGGGCTACTGTTCATCCACCGTCGACCTCCTCCAGCCTCCACCTGTGACTGTTCATCCACGAGCTCCTGTTCATCCAGCCTCCACCGCGCGCTACTCCACCGGCTACTGTTCAACCAGCCCTCTCCACGGGCTCCTGTTCAACCACCCCTCCATGGCCTACTGTTCATCCAGCCCTCCATGGTTCACTGTTCATCCTGCCCTCCACCGTCTACTGTTCATCCTGCCCTCCATGGGGTGGTCCTATTCATCCAGCCCTCCACGGGGTCCTGTTCATCCAGCCCCAACCGGCTCGATCGATCGGGGTCCTGTTCATCCAGAGGCAACACCACGGGGTTTTGTTCATCCACCCCCACCGGGAATTGTTCATCCAAACCCCCCCAGCAACGCTCACTGTTCATCCAGAGGTAGCATCGATCGGCTTCAGTTAGTAGCAGTAGCGAAGGAATAGCTCGATCGGGTTCAGTTATCAGCCATCGATCGATCGCTCGGGTTCAGTAACGCTAGCCTGTAGTGCAACCGCTCGGGTTCAGTTAGATCCCAACGCCTCGCTCGGTTCAGTTAGAGCCCAACGCCTCGCACCCACGCGCGTGTGTGTACGAGAGAAATGTGCATCGCTCGGCCCCGACCACCCACCGTAACCGGGAACACCCCGATATTTTCCTCGCCCTTGCTTCTACCACGGTTTTTTCCGTCATGGATGGCCCAAAGAATGTCATGCAGCCACGTCTCCGACCCGCCCAGGACGAAAAGCCCATTTTCTGTCATGATTTTTTGTCATAGAAGTAGGACCCCACCACATCTATGATGATACCATGTTTTGTCATAATTATTGTCATAGAAGTGTCATAAGTATGACAGAAAAAAATCTTTTGGCCCAAAATTTCACGGATGTGTCTTTTTTTGTAGTGTTAGGAGAATTATGTGATGGACAAGACCCAAACTATAAGCATAACATATGATCGTATCAAGTGTATTGTTATCGTTTTCTGCATGTCAAGTATTTGTTCCTATGACCATGAGATCATGCAACTCACTGACACCGGAGGAGTACCTTGTGTGTATCAAACATCGCAAACTGGGTGACTATAAAGATGGTCTACATGTATCTCCGGGTGTGTCTATTGAGTTGGCATGGATCAAGACTAGGATTTTTCACTTTGTATGACAGAGAGGTATCTCGGGGCCCACTCGGTAATACAACATCACAATGAGCTTGCCAGCAATGTGACTAAGGAGTTAGTCATGGGATCTTGTATTAAGGAACGAGTAAAGAGACTTGTTGGTAACGAGATTGAACTAGGTATGGAGATACCGACGACCGAATCTCGGGCAAGTAACATACCGATGGATAAAGGGAACTGCATACGGGATTAACTGAATCCTTGGCATCGAGGTTTGACCAATGAAGAACTTAGTATAATATGTGTTAGTTATTGACGGTAGAGCTGTCTCGGTCATGTCTGCATAGTTCTCGAACCTGCATGGTCTACACACTTAACGTTTGGTGACATACTAAGTATAGTTGAGTTATTGTGTTGGTGATCGAAGGTTGTTCGGAGTCCTGGATGAGATCCTGAACATGACGAGGAACTCCAAAATGGTCCGAAGGTGAAGATTGTGAAGTAAATATGCCCTAGAGGCAATAATGAAGTTATTATTTATTTCCTTATATCATGATAAATGTTTATTATTCATGCTAGAATTGTATTAATCGGAAACTTAGTACATGTGTGAATACATAGGCAAACAGAGTGTCACTAGTATGCCTCTACTTGACTAGCTCGTTGAATCAAAGATGGTTAAGTTTCCTAGCCATAGACATGATTTGTCATTTGTTTAACGGGATCACATCATTAGAGAATGATGTGATTGACTTGACCCATTCCATTAGCTTAGCACGATGATCGTTTAGTTTGTTGCTACTGCTTTCTTCATGACTTATACATGTTCCTATGACTATGAGATTATGCAACTCCCGAGTACCGTAGGAACACTTTGTGTGCTACCAAACGTCACAACGTAACCGGGTGATTATAAAGGTGCTCTACAGGTGTCTCCGATGGTGCTTGTTGAGTTGGCATAGATCGAGATTAGGATTTGTCACTTCGATTGTCGGAGAGGTATCTCTAGGCCCTCTCGGTAATGCACATCACTATAAGCCTTGCAACCATTGTGACTAATGAGTTAGTTGCGAGATGATGCATTACAGAACGAGTAAAGAGACTTGCCGGTGACGAGATTGAACTAGGTATGAGGATACCGACGATCGAATCTCGGGCAAGTAACATACCGATGACAAAGGGAACAACGTATGTTGTTATGCAGTTTGACCCATAAAGATCTTCGTAGAATATGTAGGAGCCAATATGAGCATCCAGGTTCCTCTATTGGTTATTGACCAGAGACGAGTCTCGATCATGTCTACATAGTTCTCGAACCCATAGGGTCCGCACGCTTAACGTTCGGTGACGATTGGTATTATGAGTTTATGTGTTCTGATGTACCGAAGGTAGTTCGGAGTCCCGGCTGAGATTGGGGACATGACGAGGAGTCTCGAAATGGTCGAGACATAAAGATCGATATATTGGACGACTATATTCGGACATCGGAAAGGTTCCGAGTGATTCGGGTATTTTTCGGAGTACCTAAGAGTTACGGGAATTCACCGGGAGGGTCAATGGGCCTTCGTGGGCTTTAGTGGAAATAGAGGGCAGCAAGGAAGTGTGGGGTGCGCCCCCCTAGGCCCAAACCGAATTGGTTTAGGGCTTTGGGGGGCGGCCCCTATCATGCTTCTAAGACTGACAGTAGAATAGGGGGCTAGGAATGTAGAGGCAAGATCCTAGCTATGGAGGAGTTGTACACACGAGTTTTACGAGTTCAGGCCCTTCTCGGAGGAAGTAACAGCCCTACATCTCGGAGCCCGGAGGCGGTCGACTGAATATATGTGTGTGAATTACAGAAAGTGCGAACCCTTGTCCCAAAGGAGGGGGTGGCTTATATAGAGTACGCCAGGACCCCAGCTCCCCTCCGTTACACAAGGTTCAATGCTCATAAAAGAGGGACGTTACTGGTAACGTCTGCAGTAAAGTGTTGTAAATGCCCATAAAGCTATGGTTTAAGTCCTGACCGTTGTAGAGTGGAGGGTTTCTCATCTTCTGGTGGTCGACTGTCTTCAAGGTGGTCGAGTGAGCACATCTTCATGGTCGAGTGGATGATGGTTTCTCTTCGACTTCTTCTGATTCTTTGTAGATATGTCCTTGGGGAGGGTATGTTGGACAGATCCATGACCCTACCCTAGGTACATAGCTTCATTGTTAGCCTCCGAATGGATCAGGGTTTGAGTGAGGAAGGAGTTGGGAACACTTCCGACCCATTCTTTGTGCTATGAGTATATCTTGTTTTGGAACAATGAGTTGAGGTGATGACATCGACTCCTTTCTCAGTCGCCTTGGTCCATTATTGGTTTTTGTCGAGTGAATTTTCACGGTAGAATTCCAAATGATGATGTAGAGGATGTATGTCTTCAGTCTGACAGGTCGCTCTGCTCTCCGCGGATTTTGCGGGATTCGAATTTTGGGAAGTGCGCCAGACGGATGGAACCAAGGTTATCGGGACGGATTAGGCAAGTCTCCTCGATCCCCGCGCCACCTTTTTCGCCACATACTACGCGCGCGACTGTTGCGGGATTTGTTTAGATCGTCTGGGTCCACCAGCCAATCACTCGGGGACGACCTTATAAAAGGCCCCGGACCAGGCCTCTGCCTCGTGCGCTCCCATTCTCTCTTCTTCTTCTCCCGATCTCTCCACCATGCTCGCTTCCACTCTCGTCGCCGGACTCTCGCTCGAGCTCGACCCGTTGCCATGGGGAAAGAGAAGACGGTGGCGCTGGAGCGCGTGAAGAAGGCGACTGCGAAGGCGAAGGGCAAGCGGACCAGCCGGGGTGGATCCTCGTCGAGATCCGGCCTGCCGCCGGGCTGGATCCAGGGCGACTGGATCCGCTCGACAATCACCCAGGATGACCTCGACGACCTGGTGGAGGGGGGACTGATCCCCCACAAGTCGGCACGGCTCCCGGGGAATGAAACCGAGCCGCAGCCAAGGGAGGGTGAGTGTGTTCTCCTTGCCACCCACGTAGATCGCGGATTCTCACTGCCTCCCATCCTTTCTTCCGGGGTTTTTTGAAATTCTTTGGGGCTCAACTTCACCATTTCACTCCAAACATCATAGTCTATCTGGCCGCTTTCGTGTCGATGTGTGAAAATTTCTTGGGCTGTCGATCGCACTGGGGTCTTTTCAAACACATCTTCACCTGCCGCTCCCAGTCGGTCAAAAAGGCCAAATCAAGTGACGAGAGGACACAAGTGGTCCAGATGTGCGGGGATCTGGGGAACCAGATGAGGAGCAAGAGTACCTTCCCATCCATGATCCTTCCCGACTCAGTCCGGGGCTGGCAGTCAACTTGGTTCTACTGCAAGGATCAGCCGACCCCGGGTCAGTCGACTGGACTTCCTCCCTTTTCTTTGGCTCGAGTGGAGAACCCCGCCCCCTGAAGGTAGTTCCAGAAGAGAAGGCGCGGGTCAAGGTGCTGGTCGAGCGGGTCGTCCAACTCGTCCGCGACGGGGTGACCAGGATGGACCTGCTGGAGGTCTTTCTCGGTCGACGCATCCAACCGCTTCAGGCGCATGATCATCCGATGTGGATGTACTCTGGGCTCGAGGATTCCACTCGGATCCACCCGGAGGATGTCAGCGAGGATACCTTGGAGAAGTGGTTGATGGGGATCACCAGCAACAAAGACAACCCTCGGGGGTCTAGGAGGGTGATTCCATTCGACAACTCGCACCAGCCGGAGCAGGTATAATTCTGTTTTATCAAGTATCTTTCTGATTCACCGTGTGACATCTTGTTTATGGTCAACTGGATTTCCTTTGATCGTTGTCCTTTCAGGCCCTCATCGACATGTACTCAATGCCCAATGGAGTGCAGGAACAAGACGTCGAGGAAGAAGCGAGCGGGGACGAGAGCGGCGAGGAGCGCTCAGATGCCGAGGAGGACGAGGAGAGCGATGAATCGACTGATGATGAAGAAGTTGACTCGCCTCCTCGTAGGGAGAGGAGATCCAAACACGCTCACGACCCGGCGAGCGCTCCGGACTTGGTGGCCGCGCCAATTGGACAGTCTTCGAAGCGTCCCAGGACGTCTTCCCCAACGCCGACTGAGAAGGCTCCAAAGCAGTCCAAAATTGCGCCGCCTCCAGCGCCGAAAGCGCCGAAAGCCACCTACTCCAAACTGCCAAAAGCTTTGCCCAGGATCAAAGTGACCGTTCCTACTATCTCCGGGTAATCATCTGACTTGTCCTTTTCGTCGACTCGATTAACCGGACGTAACCGATTGAATGCGGGTCTTTGCAGTGCTGCTACGTCAGGAACCTCTTCTCTCTAGTACCGGGACGAGGAAATGGAAGATGCGGTAACCTCCAACCCAGGTACATACTCTTGCGATTTTATTCTTGATTCTTTGGTCGATTGCGTTCTAGTGGTTCACTTGGGGTCGAATGATCTGCCTTGCAGCTCCATCCAACGTCGTCGATCTTCCAGATGACGATGAAGATGTGGCTCAAGCCCAGGAAGAGCAAGAAGGTAGCAACTGGTAGGATGTCTCGGCAAGAACCCACTACGACACCTCCCGTCCGTCAACCTGAAGACGCGGGCAGGGCCTCTGAGACCTTCGCTGCACCCTTGTCGAGTGAGCACCCCACACCGCCGACTGCGCCTGTGATTCCTTCAGTCGTCCAACTCCACACCACGGATCTCCAAGTCGCCGCACCTGGGTCGTCTGCTCACTTTTTCACCAGCTATCCCATCCCGGACAACCAGTCGGAAGCGGTTGCGAAAGCCATCCGACAGGCTGACATGATGATGGAGCAGGTGAAGATGGTGCATGAGAACAGCCAGGCTGCCTACGACGCCAGTGCTGCCCTTCGGGCCAATGTCCAGGTGAGTAGACTTTCCGACTGTTTTTGCTCTGTGAGGAAATGTTACTCGAAAAAATCTTCTTCTACACAGTCTGCTGTTGTTTGCGTCGAATTAGAGCACCCACTGGGTGTTTTGTTGTTTTTGGTAGTTTTGCTCTTCCACTCGGTCTGGGCGAGTGGGATCTGAACTGGTGGGGGCATGCCAAGTGCACCCACTGGGTGTAGTCCCCGAGACCGCGGTCGATTGCTGGCAGTCGACTGGGGTCTGAGTTCTACTACTTTCTTTTTTACTCCCTACACTCGACTCAGGCAGACCGGTCGAGTAGGATCCGAACCGGTGGGGGCACGCCAAGTGCACCCACTGGGTGTAGTCCCCGAGACCGCAGTCGACTGCTGGCAGTCGGCTGTGGTCTGAACATCTCTTTTTTTGACTTGGTCCGGGCAGATCGGACGAGTTGAGTCTTAGTCAGCGGGGGCATGCCAAGTGCACCCGCTGGGTGTAGCCCCTGAGACCGCAGTCGACTGTGTGCAGTCGGCTGGGGTCTAAGCGAACTTCTTTAGGTTTTATTCGCTCAGAAGTAAACAACCTTTGATCTTATCGACTGATCCGTCTTTTGCCTTCTGCAGAAGTCTTGTACTCGTATTTCTAAGTTTGGTGAACTTGAGGAGAAGCAGAGGCAACTCAACCTCGACTTGGAATTGGCCCAGCAGAATCTGAAGAAAGCTCAAGACGAAGCCGCTGGTATGGAAGGTAACTGACTGTCGACTGACTTTCAATATATTTCTTTGATCTCTTCTTTGATTCGATTGCTTCTTTTGCAGAGAAAATGAAGTTGGCTCTGGAGAAGAAGGACTCGGACCTCGCCGCCGCGCAAAAAGCAGCCCAAGATAAAACTGCTCTCGCAGACCAGAAGCTTGCTTGAATCGGAATGCTGGAAGGGGAGGTGAACAAACTGAAGTCTTGTCTTAATGAAGCTAACCGCGAAGTTACCAGTCTAAAGAAGGACAAGGTCATCCTGAATGAAAAGTTGGAGTCTGCGATCCGCAAGAGGAATGATACGAAAGCTTATCTGAGGACTCTTGCCAAGAAGCTCTATCTCACCCTGGAAGGTATTTCTTCTAAACCGATTGTGTTGATGCTTGCGATCGGATCTTGCTCGGTCGATTCACTAATTTTTTGCTACAGAATTCTGCCAAGACTTCGACGAGGAAACTGGAAGGGTCGAGACGGGTCTGGACCCTATCGCTTCTCCAGTCTGCGACGAAACTGCAATGAACATGCTCCGACTGGAGTCCCGTATCGCCAGCGCCACAAGCTACCTCGTGCGCCTGAAGGAGGTAGTCTCCCGAATCGACTCATCGCTTTGGCCGAGGGCGACGCTCCAAAATGACCTGGAATCCTTGATGACTCGACTGAACAAGATCCCTGACCGAGTGCAAGAATGGAAGAAATCCTCCGCCCGGTGTGGTGCTAACGTGGCGTTGTCCTTGGTGCGAGTCCATTGCAAGGAGGCTCGTGAAGACAAGTTGGCTGTGATCAAAGTCGCTAACACCAAAAAGCATGACTTCCAGTCCTTCATGGAGACTTTCATTGCTGCGGCCACTCGGATCGCTGATGGGATCGATCTGGACTCATTCGTGGAGCCTGCCTGCCCTCCTCCGGCCGAGTGAACAAACTTATGAAACTTGAATCTGCTTTAAATTTGCCGCGGAATGCCGAGTGATTGCTGTAACCGTTGAACTCCTTTGGGCTTGGTGCCTGAGTACTTTTGATTTGCTGCTTGGAACTTTTAGGATTTATATGAATTTGGTTTATCTCTGAATGTGCTTGCGTTTGCCTTCGAATGGACTTTGCTCACTTCTCGAAACGCTTCGTCGTCCTTGTGGATAGGGATGGAGCGGACGTTGTACTTGTGTCGTAGCTCCAAAGGAGAAGGTTGCAGTCGACCTGCACCTCGTCGTCCTTGCGGATAGGGATGGAGTGTGTGTTGTACTTGTGCCATAGCTCCGAAGGAGAAGGTTGCAGTCGACCTGCACCTCGTCGTGGTATGTTTCGGACTTAGGCGAGTACTGGACTGCAGCTAAGACCCCCGAGTGGGAGGATTGCTCTCCACTTGGTAGGATTTTTTCAAACTTAGGCGAGTACTGGACTGCAGCTAAGTCTCCTAGTGGGAGAACTTGGGCGAGTACTGGACTGCAGCTAAGCCCCCGAGTGGGAGGATTGCTCTCCACTTGGTAGGATTTTTTCAAACTTAGGCGAGTACTAGACTGCAGCTAAGCCTCCTAGTGAGAGAACTTAGGCGAGTACTGGACTGCAGTTAAGCCCCCAAGTGGGAGGATTGCTCTCCACTCGGTAGGATTTTTTCAAACTTAGGCGAGTACTGGACTGCATCTAAGCCTCCTAGTGAGAGAACTTAGGCGAGTACTGGACTGCAGCTAAGCCCCCGAGTGGGAGGATTGCTCTCCACCCGGTAGGATTTTTTCAAACTTAGGCGAGTACTGGACTGCAGCTAAGTCTCTTAGTGAGAGAACTTAGGCGAGTACTGGACTGCAGCTAAGCCCCCAAGTGGGAGGATTGCTCTCCACTCGGTAGGATTTTTTCAAACTTAGGCGAGTACTGGACTGCAGCCAAGTCTCTTAGTGAGAGAACTTAGGCGAGTACTGGAGTCCAGCTAAGCCCCCGAGTGGGAGGATTGCTCTCCACTCGGTAGGATTTTTTCAAACTTAGGCGAGTACTGGACTGCAGCTAAGTCTCTTAGTGAGAGAACTTAGGCGAGTACTGGACTGCAGCTAAGCCCCGAGTGGGAGGATTGCTCTCCACTCGGAAGGATTTTTTCAAACTTAGGCGAGTACTGGACTGTAGCTAAGTCTCTTAGTGAGAGAACTTAGGCGAGTACTAGACTGCAGCTAAGCCCCCGAGTGGGAGGATTGCTCTCCACTCGGTAGGATTTTTTCAAACTTAGGCGAGTACTGGACTGCAGCTAAGTCTCTTAGTGAGAGAACTTAGGCAAGTACTGGACTGCAGCTAAGCCCCCGAGTGGGAGGATTGCTCTCCACTCGGAAGGATTTTTTCAAACTTAGGCGAGTACTGGACTGCAGCTAAGTCTCTTAGTGAGAGAACTTAGGCGAGTACTGGACTGCAGCCAAGCCTCCGAGTGGGAGGATTACTCTCCACTCGGTAGGATTTTCTTTCGAACTTAGGCGAAACGGATTCGCAACTAAGCCCACCCACTTGGGGATTTCAGAAGTAAATAAGAACACAACAATCGAATGATATGACCATAAGCTTTTGTCTTTGATAAACAAAATACAAAGGTGTTTCTTATTACATTTTATTCAAACGAGTGCTTAAGTATAAAAGCGGCAGAGCAGCTCCGCGTTCCAAGCTGCGGCTCGTCTTTCTGATGTTCAATACTGTAAAGATGGTATGCTCCGTTGTGGAGAACTTTGGTGATGATGAAGGGGCCCTCCCAAGTCGGGGCAAGCTTGTGTGGTTTCTGTTGATCCACTCGAAGAACCAGGTCTCCTTCTTGAAAGGCTCGACCCCTCACATTTCTGGCGTGGAATCGACGCAAGTCTTGTTGATAAATGGTCAACCTAATCAAGGCCATCTCTCTTTCCTCCTCTAAGAGATCGACTGAATCTTGCCGGGCCTGCTCTTCTTCCTCTTCGGAGAAGAGCTCGACTCGGGGTGCGTTGTGGAGCAGGTCACTTGGCAGAACAACTTTGGCTCCATAGACTAAGAAGAAAGGAGTTCGTCCGGTCGACCGATTAGGAGTTGTCCTTAAACCCCACAGAACTGACGGAAGTTCATCAACCCAAGCACCTGCTGCGTGTTTGAGATCACGCATCAGTCGGGGTTTCAGTCCTTTGAGAATTAGGCCATTGGCTCTTACTGCTTGTCTGTTCGACTACGGGTGAGCGACTGAAGCATAGTCAACTCGAGTGCCCTGAGAGGCGCAGAAAGCTCTGAACTCATCGGAATCGAAGTTCGACCCGTTATCCGTGATGATGTTGTGTGGGACTCCATATCTGAATGTCAATTCTCTGATAAAACTGACAGCGGTGCTAGCATCAAGGTTCTTGATAGGTTTAGCTTCGATCCATTTGGTAAACTTATCGACTGCAACGAGCACATGAGTGAAGCCGCTCCTGCCAGTTCTCAGTGGTCCAACCATATCCAGTCCCCAAACAGCAAAGGGCCAGATGAGGGGGAAGGTCTTCAGGGCTGACGCTGGCTTGTGAGACATGTCGGAGTAAAACTGGCAGCCTTCACATCTGTCGACTATATCTTTCACCATTTCATTTGCTCGTGGCCAATAGAATCCAGCTCGGTATGCTTTAGCCACGATGGCCCGGGAGGACGCATGGTGACCACAGGTCCCCGGGTGGATGTCATTGAGGATCATTCGACCTTCTTCTGGTGTTATGCATTTCTGACTGACTCCAGTCATGCTTTCTCTGAACAGTTGTCCTCTTATTACAGTAAAGGCCTTGGATCGACGGACGATCTGTCGAGCCTCTTCTTCATCCTCTGGGAGTTCTTTCCTGAGGATGTACGTAGTGTAGGGCACTGTCCAGTCGGGAGTAATGGCCAGAACCTCCATGATCAGGTCGACCACGGCCGGTACCTCGACTTCAGTCGGATCTGTGGCGCTCTTAGGTTGCGTAGGCTCTTCAGTAAAAGGATCTTCCTGAACTGTCGGTGATACGTCCATTTTGCATCATGCTTTTATATCGATATTTATTGCATTATGGACTGTTATTTCACTTTATGTCACAATACTTATGGCTATTCTCCCTTATTTTACAAGGTTTACATAAGGAGGGAGAATGCCGGCAGCTGGAATTCTGGGCTGGAAAAGGAGCAAATATTAGACACCTATTCTGCGCAACTCCAAAAGTCCTGAAACTCCACGGAACATCTTAAAATAAATAAATAAAATCCTCGCCAAAGATGAAGGCCAGGGGTCCCACACCCTGCTCACGAGGGTGGGGGCGCCCCCCCCCCAGGGTGCGCCCCCCTACCTCGTGGGCCCCCTGGTGGGTCTCCGACGTCCATCTTCTGCTATATGAAGTCTTTCAATGAGAAAAAAATCATAGGAAACTTTTTGGGACGAGACTCCGCCGCCACGAGGCGGAACCTTGGTGGAATCAATCTAGAGCTCCGGCAGAGCTGTTCTGCCGGGGATACTTCCCTCCGGGAGGGGGAAATCATCACCATCGTCATCACCAACGCTCCTCTCATCGGGAGAGGGCAATCTCCATCAACATCTTCACCAGCACCATCTCATCTCCAAACCCTAGTTCATCTCTTGTATCCAATTCTTGTCTCAAAGTTCAGGATTGGTGCTAGTAGGTTGCTAGTAGTGTTGATTACTCCTTGTAGTTGATGCTAGTTGGTTTATTTGGTGGAAGATCATATGTTCAGATCCTATATGCATATTATTACCCCTTTGATTATGAACATGAATATGCTTTGTGAGTAATTATGTTTGTTCCTGAGGACAAGGAAGAAGTCTTGCTATTAGTAGTCATGTGAATTTGGTATTCGTTTGATATTTTGATAAGATGTATGTTGTCTAGCCTCTAGTGGTGTTATGTGAACGTCGACTACATAACACTTCACCATTATTTGGGCCTAGAGGAAGGCATTGGGAAGTAATAAATAGATGATGGGTTGCTAGAGTGACAGAAGCTTAAACCCTAGTTTATGCATTGCTTCGTAAGGGGCTGATTTGGATCCATATGTTTCATGCTATGGTTAGGTTTACCTTAATACTTTTGTTGTAGTTGCGGATGCTTGCAATAGAGGTTAATCATAAGTGGGATGCTTGTTCAAGTAAGAACAGCACCCAAGCACCGGTCCACCCACATATCAAATTATCAAAGTATCAAACACGAATCATATGAACGTGATGAAAACTAGCTTGACGATATTCCCATGTGTCCTCGGGAGCGCTTTTCCTATTATAAGAGTTTGTTCCGACTTGTCCTTTGCTCTAAAAAGGATTGGGCCACCTTGCTGCACTTTATTTAATTTTGTTACTTGTTGCTCGTTACAATTTATCTTGTCACAAAACTATCTGTTACCACTTATTTCAGTACTTGCAGAGAATACCTTGCTGAAACCGCTTATCATTTCCTTCTGCTCCTCGTTGGGTTCGACACTCTTACTTATCGAAAGGACTATGATAGATCCCCTATACTTGTGGGTCATCAAGACTCTTTTCTGGTGCCGTTGCCGGGGAGTGTAGCGCCTTTGGTAGGTGGAATTTGGTAAGGAAAAATTTATATAGTGTGCTGAAATTTACTGTCACTTGCTACTATGGAAAGTAATTCTCTGAGGGGCTTGTTCGGGGTATCTTCACCCCGTCCAGTAGAGCAAAGAGTTGCTCCTCAACCTACTGAACCTATTGAAAATGAAACTCCTTTTGAATTTCCTTCAGGTATGATGGAAAAACTGTTAGCTAACCCTTTTACAGGGATGGAACAAAGCATCATGATGAGCACTTAATATATGTGGATGAAGTTTGTGGATTATTTAAGCTTGCAGGTATACCCGATGATGTTGCTAAGAAGAAGGTCTTCCCTTTATCTTTGAAGGGAGACACATTGATATGGTATAGGCTATGTGATGATCTGAGATCATGGAACTATAAAAGATTGAAATTGGAATTTCATCAAAAGTATTACCCTATGCATCTTGTTCGTCGTGATCGCAATTATATATATAATTTCTGGCCTCGCGAAGGAGAAAGCATCGCTCAAGCTTGGGGGAGGCTTAAATCAATGTTATATTCATGCCCCAATCATGAGCTCTCGAGAGAAATAATTATGCAAAGTTTTTTGCTCGGCTTTCTGAAAACAATCGCATCATGCTCGATACTTCTTGTGCTGGCTCTTTTATGATGAAGACTATTGAATTTAGATGGAATTTATTGGATAGAATTAAACGCAACTCTGAAGATTGGGACCTCGACGAAGGTAAGGAGTCTGGTATGACACCTAAGTTTGATTGTGTTAAATCTTTTATGGATACCGATATTTTCCGTAAGTTTAGCACTAAATATGGACTTGAGTCTGAGATAGTAGCTTCTTTCTGTGAATCTTTTGCTACTTATGTTGATCTCCCTAAGGAGAAGTGGTTTAAATATCATCCTCCCATAGAAGTAAAAGTAGCTGCACCTATTAAAGTTGAATAAAAGACTGTCACTTATAATGATCCTATTGTTCCTACTTCTTATGTTGAGAAACCACCTTTCCCTGTTAGAATAAAGGATCATGCTAAAGCTTCAACTGTTGTTCGTAAAAGCAATATTAGAACTTATACACCTCCTGAGCAAGTTAAAGTAGAACCTAATATTGCTATTGTTAAAGATCTCTTGTCTGATAATATTGATGGGCATGTTATTCAGTTCGAAGGTGAAACTACTAGAATTGCTAAACCTTGTGCTAAAGATAAACACAGACCTGTGGTAGGCATGCCTGTTATTTCTGTTAAAATAGGAGATCATTGTTATCATGGCTTATGTGATATGGGTGCGAGTGCTAGTGTTATACCGCATACCTTATATGAAGAAATTAAGAATGAAATTGCACCTGCTGAGTTAGAAGGTATTGATGTCACAATTAAACTTGCAAATAGAGATACTATTTCACCAATTGGAATTGTTAGAGATGTTGAAGTCTTGTGTGGGAAAAATAAATATCCTGCTGATTTTCTTGTTCTTACTTCTCCGCAAGATAGCTTTTGTCCCATTATATTTGGTAGACCCTTCTTGAACACTATTAATGCTAGGATAGATTGCAAAAAGAATGTTGTTACTATTGGCTTGGATGATATGGTTCATGAGTTTAATTTCTCTAAATTTAGTAAACAACATCGTGAGGAAGAATTACCTAGTAAGGATGATATTATTGGTCTTGCTTCTATTGCCGTACCTCCTAGTGATCCTTTAGAACACTATTTGCTAGACCATGAAAATGATATGTTCATGAATGAAAGAAGGGAAATAGATGAAGTATTCTTTAAACAGGAACCTATTCTGCAACACAACTTGCCTGTTGAAATTTTAGGGGATCCTCCTCCACCCAAGGGTGATCCCGTGTTTGAGCTTAAACCTTTGCCTGATAATCTTAAATATGCTTATCTTGATGAAAAGAAGATATATCCTGTTATTATTAGTGCTAACCTTTCAGAGCATGAAGAAGAAAGATTATTGAAAACTCTGAAGAAGCATCGTGTTGCTATTGGATATACTCTTAATGATCTTAAGGGCATTAGTCCCACTCAATGTCAACATAAAATAAATTTGGAAGCAGACGCCAAACCAGTTCGTGATCCTCAACGACATCTGAATCCTAAAATGAAAGAAGTGGTAAGAAAAGAAATACTCAAGCTTCTGGAGGCAGGTATAATTTATCCCGTTGCTGATAGTCAGTGGGTAAGTCCTGTCCATTGTGTCCCTAAGAAGGGAGGTATTACTGTTGTTCCTAATGATAAAGATGAATTGATTCCACAAAGAATTATCACAGGTTATAGGATGGTAATTGATTTCCGCAAATTAAATAAAGCTACTAAGAAATATCATTACCCCTTACCTTTTATTGATCAAATGCTAGAAAGATTATGCAAACATACACACTATTGCTTTCTAGATGGTTATTCTGGTTTCTCTCAAATACCTGTGTCGGCTAGAGATCAATCAAAGACTACTTTTACATGCCCTTTTGGTACTTTTGCTTATAGATGTATGCCTTTTGGTTTATGTAATGCACCTGCTACCTTTCAAAGATGCATGATGGCTATATTCTCTGACTTTTGTGAAAAGATTTGTGAGGTTTTCATGGACGATTTTTGCGTTTATGGTTCCTCTTTTGATGATTGCTTGAGCAATCTTGATCGAGTTTTGCAGAGATGTGAAGAAACTAATCTTGTCTTGAATTGGGAAAAGTGCCACTTTATGGTTAATGAAGGTATTGTCTTGGGGCATAAAGTTTCTGAAAGAGGTATTGAAGTTGATAAAGCCAAGGTCGATGCTATTGAAAAGATGCCATGTCCCAAGGACATCAAAGGTATAAGAAGTTTCCTTGGTCATGCCGGATTTTACAGGAGGTTCATTAAGGACTTCTCAAAAATTTCTCGGACTCTGACTAATTTATTGCAAAAAGATATACCATTTGTCTTTGATGATGATTGTGTAGAAGCATTTGAAATACTTAAGAAAGCATTAGTCTCTGCACCTGTTGTTCAGCCACCTGATTGGAATTTACCCTTTGAAATTATGTGTGATGCTAGTGATTATGTTGTAGGTGCTGTTCTAGGGCAAAGAGTTGATAAGAAATTAAATGTTATTTATTATGCTAGTAAGACTCTAGACAATGCTCAAATAAATTATGCTACTACTGAAAAAGAGCTTTTAGCAGTTGTATTTGCTTGTGATAAGTTCAGACCTTATATTGTTGATTCTAAAGTAACTATTCACACTGATCATGCTGCTATTAAATACCTTATGGAAAAGAAAGATGCTAAACCTAGACTTATTAGATGGGTTCTCTTGCTACAAGAATTTGATTTGCATATTGTTGATAGAAAGGGAGCTGAGAACCCCGTTGCAGACAACTTGTCTAGGTTAGAGAATGTTCTTGATGACCCACTACCTATTAATGATAGCTTTCCTGATGAACAATTAAATGTTATAAGTACTTCTCGTAGTACTCCTTGGTATGCTGATTATGCTAATTATATTGTTGCTAAGTTTATACCACCTAGCTTCACATACCAGCAAAAGAAAAAGTTTTTCTATGACTTGAGACATTACTTTTGGGATGACCCACATCTTTATAAAGAAGGAGTAGATGGTGTTATTAGACGTTGTGTACCTGAGCATGAACAGGAACAGATCCTACGCAAGTGTCATTCCGAGGCTTATGGAGGACACCACGCTGGAGATAGAACTGCACATAAGGTATTGCAATCTGGTTTTTATTGGCCTACTCTCTTCAAGGATGCCCGTAAGTTTGTCTTGTCTTGTGATGAAAGTCAAAGAATTGGTAATATTAGTAGACGTCAAGAAATGCCTATGAATTATTCTCTTGTTATTGAACCGTTTGATGTTTGGGGCTTTGATTATATAGGACCTTTTCCTGCCTCTAATGGATACACACAAATTTTAGTTGCTATTGATTACGTTACTAAGTGGGTAGAAGCTATTCCAACTAGTAGTGCTGATCATAACACTTCTAATAAAATGCTTAAGGAAGTTATTTTTCCGATGTTTGGAGTCCCTAGATATTTAATGACTGATGGTGGTTCACACTTTATTCATGGTGCTTTCCGTAAAATGCTTGCTAAGTATGATGTTAATCATAGAATTGCATCTCCTTATCACCCACAGTCCAGTGGTCAAGTAGAGTTGAGCAATAGAGAGCTCAAATTAATTTTGCAAAAGACTGTTAATAGGTCTAGAAAGAATTGGTCCAAGAAACCTAATGATGCATTATGGGCTTATAGAACTGCAAACAAAAATCCTATGGGTATGTCTCCGTATAAAATGGTTTATGGAAAAGCATGTCACTTACCTCTCGAACTAGAACATAAGGTGTATTGGGCTATTAAAGAGCTCAACTATGATTTTAAACTTGCCAGTGAGAAGAGGTTATTTGATATTAGCTCACTTGATGAATGGAGAACCCAAGCATATGAAAATGCCAAGTTGTTTAAAGAAAAAGTTAAAAGATGGCATGACAAAAGGATACAAAAGCGTGAGTTTAATGTAGGTGATTATGTATTGCTATACAACTCTCGTTTAAGATTTTTTGCAGGAAAACTTCTCTCTAAATGGGAAGGCCCCTATGTTATCGAAGAGGTCTATCGTTCCGGTGCCATGAAGATCAACAACTTCGAGGGCACAAATCCGAAGGTGGTAAACGGTCAAAGAATCAAACATTATATCGCAGGTAATCCCATAAATGTTGAAACCAATATTATTGAAACCGTAACCACGGAGGAATACATAAGGGACACTTTCCGGAATGTTTCAGACTCCGAAAAGGAATAGGTATGTGGTACGGTAAGCAAACCGACTCCAAAACAATTTTTAAGGCAATATTTCTCTGTTTTGGAATATTTGGAAAAATAAAAAATAAGTAGCAGTCTGGGAAGGACACGAGGGCCCCACGAGGGTGGTGGGCGCGCCCTACCCCTCTGGGCGCGCCCCCTACCTCGTGAGCACCTCGTGTGCCTTCCGGACTCCATTTTCTTGCACGTTGCGTATTTTGGTCGGTAAAAATTCATTATATAACCTCCCGAAGGTTTGACTCCCGTATCACGCAATCCTCCTCTGTTCTTGTTTCGAGCTGCTTTCTGTCAGGGTTTTCCAGGCTAGGCATCATGTCGTCTCCCTCCTCCAACAATGGTGACAGCGATGCTTGGCTAATGAAGATAGATCTGAAGAGGGAAGAACCCACGAGGGTGAACAAGGATGAAAGGATCAAGAAGGCCATGGAGGATCAAGCTCCGGCAGCAAAAGACATCCTTCAACTTGATCATAACCTTCTTACCCCAACTGAGATCGAAGCTTTCAAGATGATTGAGTTAGCTCGTATACAAAACAAGTATCTCACACAAGAAAATATTTTCTTGAAGGAGCATATTGTCACACTCAAGGGCATTATTCGCAAGCTGGAGGACCTCTTACGCTCGATGTGCGATCATCTATAACACCTCCACCTTCTTCATCGACAAAGAAGATATAATCACATGGGTATGGGCACTCCCCTTGGCAACTGCCAAGCTTGGGGGAGGTGCCCCGGTATCGTATCACCATCACAACTCCTATCTTTATCGTTTTTCTTAGTTTGATCCTAATAGTAGTATATTGATCTAGTAGAATAAAGTTTATGGCATGATCTAGTTTTGAGTTTTGCTTCTTGATCTCTCTATGTAATCGAGTCCATGAGTTATATATAATAAAGATTAGTGTTGAGTCAAGGGCTTGATTATTTTGCCATGATCTTGGGCGAATAAAAGAAAAGAGAAAAAGAATAAAAAGAAACAAAAAGTTCATATTGATCTTATTGAGAGTAATGACTTCACATAGAAAGAGTATGATGATTAAAAGTTGTTGGGAGTTGGCAGACATAGCTTTGGTCATCGTTGCAATTAATAGGAAGTACTAAGGAAAGAGAGGTTTTCACATATAGATATTGTCAGTGTCAAAACCGGCGGATGTCGGGTAGGGGGTCCCAAACTGTGCGTCTGGGCCGGATGGTAACAAGAGGCAGGGGACACGATGTTTTACCCAGGTTCGGGCCCTCTTGATGGAGGTAAAACCCTACGTCCTGCTTGATTAATATTGATGATATGGATAGTACAAGAGTAGATCTACCACGAGATCAGAGAGGCTAAACCCTAGAAGCTAGCCTATGGTATGATTGTATGTTATTGTTGTTGTCCTACGGACTAAAACCCTTCGGTTTATATAGACACGGAGAGGGTTAGGGTTACATAAGGTCGGTTATAAAGGAGGAGATATTCATATCCGTATTGCCTAGCTTGCCTTCCACGCCAAGTAGAGTCCCATCCGGACACAAGACGAAGTCTTCAATCTTGTATCTTCATAGTCTAACAGTCCGGCCAATGGAGATAGTCCGGCTGTCCGGAGACCCCCTAATCCAGGACTCCCTCAGTGGCCCCCGAACCAGGCTTCAATGACGATGAGTCCGGCGCGTAGTATTGTCTTCGGCATTGCAAGGCGGGTTCCTCTCCAAATTCTGTGTACCTGTCGAAATAGTGTCTGGTCTCTTGTGAATGTTGCACTCCTTGGCTTCCACGCCTAATAATGGCCACTTTCCACGTGTCGAGCGAATGTGAAGAGCCAGGGTGTTTTCACATTTACCCCCCTAGCTGTATGAATGAGCCGCCTATTAAAAAGACGAGGATTCAGATCCAAATCACACCATCCTCCCTCGGTGAGCCTTCATCGGAGCGCACCCGATAGAGATCCATTCCATCATGGCCGGTAGACGCGGCTCCTCCTCTCGCTCCCTAGCTCCAAGCCTGGAGATTGGGAGAGATGTTCCATCCTGCACAGCGAATTAGTGATGCTTCAGACCAAGGGATTTCTTCCCCCAGCGTACCTGGTCCCGGTTCGAGCCGGGCTTGCCACCTATAATGGCGGAGAGCAAGCGGAGAGCCTTCCCAATCCCTCCAAGGGAGAGCGGGTATGCCTTGTCCCTTATTTGGTAAGAGGGCTCGGATTCCCAATTCATCCGTTTCTCCGGGAGCTCCTGGAGTTCTACGGCCTCCAGTTGCACAACCTTACGCCTGCCTCCCTGCTGCATATCGCGGGATTCGTAGCCCTTTGCGAGTTGTTTTTGGGCTGTGAGGCTCATTTCGCTCTGTGGAAGAAGTTGTTCTACCTTGTGCCCCGTTCTCAGAAGGGGTCAATATATCAAGTGGGCGGAGCCGAAGTGTGGCGTATTGCCGGGAGCGAATACCTGTCCGGGACCCCAAAGAAGACGTCCGAAGACCGGCCTTCAGAATGGTTTTATATAGAAGACATCCCCCTCCCGGATCCTATTTGGATCGGTCTTCCTGAGTTCGACAACGCACCTTTGAAGAAGCGGCGGAGCTGGCGTCCACGGAGCTCCCTGGAGGAAGATGACAGGGACATTCTTTACCTGATGAGCCGGATAAGTTTTTTAGCTCGATCCGGATTGACCATGATCGAGGTCATGGCCATATGCATCATGCGGGGGGTGCAGCCGCTCCAGTATAGAGGCCACCCCATGTGGGATTTCAACGGGGAGGATGACGCCACCCGCCACGGCCGCAAAGGGCCGGGATCGGCTGCTGATCTAATAAAGATCTTGTCCACTTTGTACAAGGGAGAAGAGGAGGAATTCCTTCGTGTGAACCCGCAGGGCGGATTCTCTATGTACAATCCTCCGAGCTGGGTAAGCGGAGACTTTTTCTCGCCCATCCGTTTCGTATTCCCGTAGTTAAGTATTCAGTCTAGCAATTTCATCGCTGGAGCTGCGCCAGGCTGTAAAGGAGATAAACAACCCTCCTCCACAACCCGAGGGCCCTGGACGGTCCCTTGACCCGGCCTCCCAGGAGGATCCGGACATATCTGTGGAGCTGATCGATGGGGTATTTTACCAATCGAGTAATGACAACGCTTTGGTGGCCATTACAGCCGATTACCCTGGGCTAGTTCCAGCCTCACAGGTGACTAAGACCGAAGTCCCAGCACTTAAAAAGGGATCTGTCCTTGCACTTTTTAGATTGCCGTATAACAGCCGTGTTTTGCAGGGGAGGTCCTCGGGGCAGAAGGCCGAGCCTGTGGCAACTAGCCAACAAGGGGCCGCGAGGCCAAGCGGGCTGAAAAGACCCGCAGTCCGGATTGAGACACCGGTGCAGCGGTACGGCGCGCCGTCTTTATTGCAAGCCATTATTCTCAGAGGCATACTAACACCCATGCCTTCTTTTCAGGAAAAAGAGCGCTCGCCGGACTATACCCGGAGAGGCTACCAATCGCGCCTCCACCAGCCAGGCTCCAAGGCCGGATTCAGAGGAGGGAACGAATATGAGGCGTGCGACGGGCACTCCTCCGACAGAGGATGCGGACAAACTGTCCGCCACCAATTCCGAGGTGGAAAGTGCCATGAACCACAGGCGTCGCCGGACTGTTCTTCGTGACGCTTGTTTCTCCCAAGAGGCATTGGATGCCTTCAACTCGGGAGACGCGCACCTCCGTGCCGCTCAAAATGGTCTAACCAGAGCCACGGAGCAGTATGTAAAAGACATACGGGTGAGAAAAATTGATGATTATATATGTCAGTATCCCTTGAGACTTGAAACAGTTAGGATAACTGATTTAAGGATCATTTGTTATGCAGGTTCTTACAGAAAAGAATACTCAACTGTCCCAGGAGCTGGAAGAGTGCAAAGCCCAACTTCAGGCCGCACTAGCCGCAGCAGGGGAGCCCAAAGAGACCCCCTCTAGTAACATATCCTTCGAATGATAAGTAACATATTAGAATGCGGCGTATATGCAGATCTGATGATAAAATTGCAGATGACGCTGGAGTAAATCCGGACAAGCAACAGCTCATACGCCAGCTGAAGGCCGGTGAGAGCGTGCTTACGAGGGTGAGGCAGGAGAAGAATGATCTCCTAGATGCCAACACCAAGCTGGGCGTGGAACTAAAAGATGTTCGTGCCCAACTGTCGGACTCTGTTAAGGAGAATCGGCGGCTTCGACACGGCATATTCAGTAAGTGCTTGAACGAACTTTGAAAAAGAGTTCGGCGAGGAAGCTGGCTGACAGAGTTATGTCTGTAGGTATGCTAACAGGTCGTCCTGCCGAGGGGATGCCCGGTTCAACGGGTGATCTTCTTCCCGAGCTCTCACAGTTGCACGAACGAGTTCGGCAGGTGATGCAAGGCGTCGCCCAGGCCTTGTGGCCATCCGTCTCCATACCCGAAGGCCTTGGAGAGCTTGTAGAAAAGCTGAAGGGAGCACGGCGACGCTTTCGATTATGGAAGATATCGGCCTGCCGTCAGGGTGCCAGGGAAGCCTGGGCAATGGTGAAGACACGGTACACGAAGGCTGACCCGAACCACATGGCCGAAGTCGGACCTGTGGGGCCTGATGGGAAGGAGATCCCTGTGAGCTTAGTGTACGACCAAGTAGAATTGGCCGCAAAGTATTCCCAACAGGACTGTAGACTAGACAGCCTATTGGATGGCATTGAAGAGGAATTCAACCAGTCAAATTGACTATGTAATTTTAAAGTGACATGTATAATGCCTTCTAGCCGGATTGTAGATCGTTTGTCGTGGCGGACCTTTTCGCTTCAACCTCGGGACCCGACAGTCCGGAGTGTATCCGAGTACCCTCTCGGTTATGTAAGAACTGAGGCATGCATGGAGACCAGGCGTAGGGGTCATCAGTTGTAACACCCTCGATGCGACTATATCTCCCACGTGTCGAGGCATGACTTAGAGGCATAATCGCATTGAAGGCATATGTCGCAAGTTAGGCAATCTTCACAACATCCCATGTAATATAAATCATAAAGGGGAGATAACATAGTTGGCTTACACTCGCCACGTCAATCAAGTACATAAATAACATTACATCATCCAAACACTCATGGCCCGACTACGGCGCCAAAATAAAAGAGAACCCAACATGCAACAACGGTCCCGTTCACCCCCAACTGGGCACCACTACTGATCATCGGGAAAGGAAACATAGTAACGTTGAGAGTCTTCATCGAACTCCCACTTGAGCTCATACGCGTCTCCTGGAGCGGAATCATCAGGCCCTGCATCTGGTGTAATGGTAATCTGTGAGCCACAGGGACTCAGCAATCTCGCACCCTCGCGATCAAGACTATTTAAGCTTATAGGTATGGCAAGGTAAATATATGGAGCTGCAGCAAGCAACTAGCGAATATGGTGGCTAACTTATTCGCAAAGAGAGCGGGAAGAGGAGGCAAGGCGCGAGCGAGAAACTAGAGAGCAACCTGCGCAAACATAACTCCAACACCGTGTCCACTTCCCAGACTCCGCCGAGAAGAGGCCATCACGGTAACACACTCAGTTGATTCATTTTAATTAATTAAGGTTCAAGTTATCTACAACCGAACATTAACAAATTCCCATCTGCCCATAACCGCGGGCACGGCTTTTGAAAGTTCGATTCCCTGCAGGGGAGTCCCAACTTAGCCCATGACAAGCTCTCACGGTCAACGAAGGAATAGACCTCCTCCCAAGACATTCTGATCAGACTCGGTATCTCGGTTTCTCAAGACACTTCGACAGGTTAAAACAAGACCAGCAACACCGCCCGAATGTGCCGACAAATCCCGATAGGAGCTGCACATATCTCTTTCTCAGGGCACACTTAGATGAGACATCCTACGAGTAAAACCAACCCTCAAGTTGCCCCGAGGTGGCCCCGCAGTCTACTCAGTCGGACCAACACTCAGAGGAGCACTGGCCCAGGGGGGTTAAAATAAGATGACCCTTGAGTCTGCAGAACCCAAGGGAAAGAAAAGGCTAGGTGGCAAATGGTAAAACCAAGGTTGGGCATTGCTGGAAAAGCTTTAATCAAGGCGAACTATCAAGGGGTTCCCATTATAACCCAACCGCGTAAGGGGCGCAAAATCCGGGAACATAACACCGATATGACGGAAACTAGGGCGGCAAGAGTGGAACAAAACACTAGGCGAGAGGTCGAGCCTTCCACCCTCTACCAAGTATATAGATGCATTAAGATAACATAGCAATATAATGATATCCCAACAAGTAAATAAAAGTTCCCACAAGGAACGGCCTTCAATCTTCACCTGCAACTAGCAACGCTATAAGAGGGGCTGAGCAAAGCGGTAACATAGCCAATCAACGGTTTTCTAGGACAATGGTAGGTTAGAGGTTTGACAAGGCAATATGGGAGGCTTGAAAGTAAATGGTAGGCATCATAGCATTGGCATAGCAAAAGAGCGAGCAAACTAGCATAGCAAAGATAGTAGTGATTTCGAGGGTATGATCATCTTGCCTGCACAGTTGTCAGAGTTGACTGGATCCTCGAAAGCAAACTCAACGGGCTCCTCGTTAGTGAACTCGTCTCCTAGCTCTACCCAAACAAGACAAACAAGCAACAAGGGCACAATCAACCACATGCAAGGGTCAAGCAATATGGTGCAATGATGATATGCTATGCAGGATGCAAAATGCAAGATATGACAGGAAATGCATGAACCTGGCCTCAACTTGGGATTCCAAGTGTGCCACTGGAAAGATGAGATGAAATCTCTTGAAAACAATATAAAGAACACCAGAATCGGAGTTACGGTTTGGAAATGGCAAGCGATTCAAATATGACATCGGTCTGCGATTTACAGCAAGTAGCCAACTAAATGCAATGAGATGAACATGCTACAGCACCCAAACATGACAACAAAATATATGGCAGGGATGCATACAAGATGCTTAACAAAAGTCTAGCACTGAGCTACGGCCAATTCATACATTAACAGGTTCAAACAAGCATGGCAAAAATGCATATGACAAACCGATTTCAGACTTAGTGATATCAACACTTGTCTGGAATCTCAGATCAGGTAGCACTCTTCGGAGCAACAAAACTACATGCTACAGGACCTGAACATGGCAAAGTAAAGCATGGCATGGAGATACTCAAAGAGCTTAACAAAAGTCCCTTAGTGACCTTGAGCCAAAAGGGATCAGAAAATACAATTGCAAGCATGTGAACATAGCAAAAACATAATCCGTTTTCAGACTTAGTGAAAACTGGCACATGCTGAAATATAACTCAAGTAGGCATGTTTACGAGCTCGATGCACTCACTACGGTGCAAGTCATGGCAAGACAAGCATACATTCATCAAGAAGGCACAAAATTCAAGCTAGACATGGCAAGAACAATAGCATAGCATGCACGGATCAACTACAACATCATCGGCAAAATTGCAAACAAGTTGACAATCTGCCCAGATTCACAAAGTAGCAAAAGTAGAGCTCGATTGACTCAAGCTAGGGTGCTCCATAATTGCAAACAAAGACATGGATGGATAGAGCACTAAAAGATTAACAAAACATCCTTACTGATCATCCTCAAAAGAGGCACGGATCACTAGGAAACAACATGAACATATGGCATCATGAGATAAACAGCTCCAGGACTTAGTGAAATTGCTAAGTCACTGAAAACAGAATTACGAAGTGCACCACTTTGCAAGATTGCACTAGTCACCACACACATCACAAAAATACATCGGTTGCACCTTTGCAAATATGGAAAAACCCTTAACAAAACATATGTAGAACTCACGGGCATATCATGCACACATTAATCATGGCAAAAATGACAAAAAGCTAAACGGAGTAGCAAATCTGACAATTAACTCAAGTAGCCCTCTTCTAACAGCATTTCGGGCATCAAGATGAACTCAAATGAAAATGATGCAATGGAATGAAATGATGTACTCTCTGAGATGAACATTTTGATATGCTATATGCATGAATCGGAGCTACGGATGCAAAGTTACGGAGCTACGAACATGAGCACTTGGACTGAGATTTCCGGGACTTAGGAAAAATTCAACCTCCGGATTAGGGTTTTTTTTCAGATCTGGATCGGCCCGGGACACTGTTCACCGGGGCACGCCGTTCGAGGTTCGTCGGAGGAGGCGGCCGGACTTGGCGGGCTCGCCGGCCGGTGAGGGAGGAGGCGGCGAGGGGCGACGACTTGGCGGCGGCGGTGGTGCGCGACCGGGACGGCGGCGGCTCGGGTCGGGAGGCGCGGCGCGGCGCGGCCGAGGGCGGTGCGGCGGCCGGAGGCGGCGGGGCCGGCGAGGAGCTGCGGCGGGGTGGCGATGGCGGCTCGGCGGCGGATGGCGGCGCGAGGCGGCGCGGGCAGGCGGGAGGCGGAGGCAGCGCGCGGGCCCGAGTGGCGGCGGGGAGGGCCCGCGATGGGCCGCGGCGGGCCGGCGGAGGAGGCGGCGCGGGGAGGCCATGTGGCAGCCCCTCAGTGGCTACGGGCGGCGGCGGCGTGTGTCCGGCGAGAAACGGACATGTCCGGCGCGCGAGGTGGATTTTTTTAGGGTTTCGGGGAGGAAGGAGATCCGAAAACGGAGGGGTTCTATATATAGGCATAGAGGGAGCTAGGAGAGTCCAAATGAGGTGCGGTTTTCGGCCACGCGATCGTGATCGAACGCTCTAGATCATGGAGCAGAGTTAGGTGGGTTTTGGGCCAAATTGGAGGGGTGTTGGGCTGCAACACACACGAGGCCTTTTCGGTCCCTCGGTTAACCGTTGGAGTATCAAACAAAGTCCAAATGATACAAAACTTGACAGGCGGTCTACCGGTAGTAAACCAAGGCCGCTTGGCAAGTCTCGGTCCAATCCGGAAATGTTTAGTCCCCACACACGAAAGAAAGGTAGAAATGAAGGAGGAGAACGAAGCGCCGGAATGCAAAACGGACAACGGGGAAAATGCTCGAATGCATGAGACGAACACGTATGCAAATGCAATGCACATGATGACATGATATGAGATGCATGACAACGACAACAACATACGGAGACAAAGACCCGAACCCGAGGAGATAAATATAACTTAACGCCGGAAACGGCAAGAGTTGGAGTACAAATTGGGAAAGTTACATCCGGGGTGTTACATCAGTGCTTTATCAGACAAGTGCCCAACTAGTTATGTTATATTACATGGGTAGTAAGAAACATCTTCCAGGGAGAATAGTTCCGTTAAGGGTTCCTTTCCCTGGGTAAGCATGCTCTAAAGTGCATGTCCGGACTGCGACAAGAAGCGCAGAAAAAGCATCTGGGGGCAGATATGGATAATAAATAAAAGTCATCTTTTGTTCACCGACTGAATATTCCCTTAAGAACGCTAGCTTTCGGCTTCACCAAGTATGAGGTACACGTCCGGCTGACCCGGCGGTAATAATCGCAGAGGTGCTCCCCTTATGCCCTAGCCGAATTAACGGGAACGTAGGGCATAAATACAAGAGCCACGCAACCCAGCTTGGCCAAAACTTAAGTCATATTGATGCATATAATGGTGAAAAAAGGTACATGCAAAAGTATAACACATGTGTTGGGCGTGAGGCTCAGGTAAATAATTTAAGCTTCTATGAAAGAAGCCCCCAGGTATGAAGAGTGCGGCTAGCGCATCTGTAATGTATGAGTGAGGCACAAGGTGACCCTTGAAGGCCTAGAGAAATAAAAGAAAGAAAGGGAAACAAGATAGGTGATGCATATGCAGAAAATGGACAAAAGGGAGGGGACTAACATAAAGTCCGGTGCTAGGCGTACAATCTTCGGAGCCTGGCTGCGTTCCATGGGTTCGGCTCGAGTCGACTAGTCGATGCATCCCGTAGTCGGTACGCTCCACCGGTCAGAACTTGGTCGATAATGAAGGGACCTTCCCATTTGGGCTCGAGCTTGTTCTTTTTCTTATCCGGCGGCCATAGAACTAGTTTGCCAACGTTACAAGTTTTGGCTCGTACTTCTCTGCTTTGGTATCTGCGAGCCTGTTGCTGGTAAAATGCGGAACAGGCTTTGTCTACGTCGCGCTCTTCCTCCAAGGTGTCCAGACCGTCCTGCTGATCGAGCTCGGCTTCTCTTTCTTCGTACATGCGCACTCGAGGTGAGTCATGAATTATGTCACAGGGCAGGACTACCTCTGCGCCGTACACCATAAAAACAGTGTATATCCGGTACTACGATTCAGCGTGGTCCGCAGCCCCCAGAGTACGAAGTCGAGCTCCTCTACCCAGTGCGTGTCAGACTCCGTTAAGGAGCGCACTAATCTGGGTTTAATGCCGCTCATTATAAGACCAATTGCTCGTTCGACTTGACCGTTGGTTTGTGGGTGATAGACTGAAGCATAATCGAGCTTGATGCCCATTTTTCTGCACCAGAGTTTTACCTCATCGGCCGTGAAGTTCGTGTCGTTATCAGTGATGATGCTGTGGGGGACGCCGTAACAGTGTACAACCCCGGATATGAAATCTATCATCGGTCCGGATTCAGCTGTTTTAACCGGTTTAGCCTCTATCCATTTGGTGAATTTATCCACCATGACCAATAAGTATTTTTTCTTGTGGGTTCCCCCTTTAAGGGGTCCAACCATGTCAAGCCCCCAGACCGCGAAGGGCCATGTAATGGGGATTGTTTGGAGGGCGGTGGGCGGCATGTGGCTTTCATTTGCAAAGAGCTGGCAACCGGCGCAACGTTGGACCAAGTCCTGTGCATCTGCCCGGGCCGTTGGCCAATAGAATCCTGTACGGAAGGCCTTGCTTACAAGAGCCCGGGCTGCGGCGTGATGACCGCCGAGTCTGGCGTGAATTTCTGCCAAAAGGTTCCGCCCTTCCTCTTCGGAGATGCACCTTTGAAGGACTCCAGTAGCGCTTTTTTGTACAATTCTCCCTCATGGACCCTGTAGGCCTTGGATCGCCGTACTATGCAACGTGCCTCATTTTGGTCCTCCGGAAGTTCCTGTCTAGTTAGGTAGGCCAGGAATGGTTCTGTCCGCGGGGCAATAATGGCCATTATTTCGTGGGTTGATTGTGTTATTTCGGTGGCGGAGCCTCCGGTTGTGTCAGAGAGTTCGGTATCGGGTATTTTGGCCGGGTCCGGACTGTTGTTACCGGTGTCCCCTTCCCATGCTACGGATGGCTTGAAAAGGCTTTCCAGAAATATGTTGGGAGGGACCGCATCGCGTTTTGTGCTGATGCGGGCGAGGATATCCGCCGCCTGATTGTTTTCCCGAGCCACATGGTGAAATTCGAGACCCTCGAACCGAGCTGAAATTTTTAGGACGGCATTGTGATAAGCTGCCTTTTTCGGATCCTTGGCATAAAAGTCTCCATTTATTTGGGATATCGCGGGGTTCGAATCTCCGTGCACCTCTAGGCATTGAATGCCCATGGATACTGCCATCCGGAGACCATGTAGAAGGGCCTCATATTCGGCTGCGTTGTTGGAGTCCGTATACATTATCTGTAGTACGCATTGAACGGTGTCTCCTGTTGGGGACGTCAAAACGACGCCAGCCCCCAGACCAGCCAACATTTTGGAGCCGTCGAAGTGCATGATCCAGTTTGAATATGTGTCGTACTCTTTAGGGAGTTCGGCTTCCGTCCATTCAGCGACAAAGTCAGCCAAAACTTGCGACTTAATAGCTCGCCGTGGCTTGTAAGTTATGTTGAATGGGAGGAGCTCAATGGCCCATTTGGCAATCCGGCCCGTCGCGTCGCGGTTGTTTATAATATCGTTAAGTGGTACTTCCGAGGCTATCGTTATCGAACACTCTTGAAAGTAGTGTCGCAGCTTCCGGGATGCCATAAATACCGCGTATGCTATCTTTTGATAATGCAGGTACCGTGATTTGCATGGAGTAAGGACAATGGACACATAGTAAACCGGCTTTTGAAGGGGGAATTTGTGTCCGTCCACTTCTCGCTCGACGACGAGCACTGCGCTTACGACTTGATGAGTTGCCGCAATGTATAATAGCATTGGTTCACCAATGTTTGGCGCGACCAGGACTGGGTTTGTTGCCAATATGGCTTTTATTTCGTTGAGTCCGGCCGTGGCGGCATCCGTCCACTCAAAGTGTTCGGTGCGCCGGAGGAGGCGATAAAGGGGTAATGCCTTTTCGCCCAAGCGGGAGATAAAGCGGCTTAGAGCCGCCATGCATCCAGTCAATTTTTGTATTTGTTTGAGGTCTGTTGGGGTAGCCAAATGTGACAATGCTCGGATTTTGGCCGGATTAGCTTCAATACCTCTACTGGAGACAATGAATCCCAGGAGCTTTCCGGCTGGTATGCCGAAAACGCATTTTTCCGGATTGAGCTTGATGTCATATGTTCGAAGGTTGTCGAATGTGAGCCTCAAGTCGTCTACTAGAGTTTCGACATGCTTGGTTTTAACGACCACGTCATCTACATATGCCTCCACTGTTTTGCCGATCTGGTTTGCCAGACATGTCTGAATCATGCGCTGATATGTTGCACCGGCATTTTTGAGCCCGAAGGGCATTGTGTTGAAGCAGAATGGGTCGTATGGTGTGATGAATGCCGTTGCGGCTTGGTCTGGCTCTGCCATTTTAATTTGATGGTAGCCGGAGTATGCGTCGAGGAAACACAATGAATCATGTCCTATGGTAGCATCGATGATTTGATCGATGCGGGGGAGGGGGAAGGGATCCTTTGGGCAGGCCTTGTTAAGGTCCTTAAAATTGACGCACAAGCGCCAGGATTTGTCCTTCTTTGGTACCATCACCAGGTTTGCTAGCCAGTTCGGATGTTTTATGTCTCTGATGAATCCGGCCTCCAATAGCTTGGCTAGTTCCTCTCCCATGGCTTGTCTCTTAGGTTCGGAGAAACGTCGAAGAGCCCGCTTGACTGGCTTGAATCTTTTTAGGATATTTAGGCTGTGCTCAGCCAGCCTACGTGGGATTCCTGGCATGTCTGAAGAGTGCCAGGTAAAAATGTCCCAGTTCTCGCGTAGGAACTCTCGCAGTGCGGCGTCGACATCAGGGTTTAATTGTGCCCCGTTGGAAGCTGTTTTTGTAGGGTCCGTTGGATGGACTTGGAATTTGACTATTTCGTCCGCCGGTTTAAAGGAGGTGGACTTGGATCTTTTATCGAGTATCACGTCGTCCCTGTTCACTGTGGAGCGCAGCGCGGTTAGTTCCTCGGCCGCTAGGGCTTCGGATAGTGCCTCAAGGGCCAGTGCAGCTGTCTTATTTTCGGCGCGGAGTGCTATGTCCGGATCACTAGCAAGAGTGATGATTCTGTTGGGCCCAGGCATTTTGAGCTTCATGTACCCGTAATGGGGTATGGCTTGGAAGATTGTAAACGCCTCCCGCCCTAATACAGCATGGTATGCGCTGCTAAACGGGGCCACTTGGAATGTAATTTATTCGGACCTATAATTATTCGGCGTGCCGAATACCACGTCTAGTGTGATTTTTCCAGCACAGCGTGCTTCCCGACTGGGGATGATTCCTCTAAAGGTTGTGCTACTTTGCTCAATGCGGCTCCAGTCTATTTCCATCTTTTGAAGAGTTTCCTCATAGATGAGGTTTAATCCGCTGCCGCCGTCCATGAGTACCTTGGTGAGTCGAAAGATGTCCACGATTGGACTGAGGACCAGTGCGGCTGGTGCTCTGGCTGTTCGGAATTTAGGTTCATCACTGACATTGAAGGTAATAGCCGTGTCACTCCAAGGATTTATTTCTGCTATGTGGCAGATTTCGGCCATGCTGCGGAGTGTTCGCTTGCGTCTATTATTTGACGCGAAGGTCTCAAATACCGTTAACACCGTATTGTTGTCCACGGGATGGTGCTCTGTGGTCTTTGGGAGGAGTAGATCCTCACCACTTTTGGCCACCTTCCGGAGTATCCAACATGCTCTAAGGCTGTGCGTTGGTATTGCATCCGTTGTACTATGAATTTTGCAAGGTCCGTTGAGACATCCCTCCAGTACAGTTCCTTGCCCCGTAGAGGGCTTTTGCTTTTTGGTAGTTAACCCAGGTGTATTGTGATAATGCACCCTTTTATTTCGGACTGGGTTTGTATTCAGGGCCGGATTATCACAAAATTTTATTTTGGTTTTCCAGGCGCTTTCCATCGCACAGTACTTTCGTATTATGGACACCAAGTCGGCAAAGCGTGTAATTTCGCGACGACTTATGGCGTTGAGGATTCCCTTGTCCGTGCAATTATTGCAGAAGAATGAAATTGTGTCTTCCTCGTGGCAGTCCTTTATCCTGTTCATGACCAGGAGGAATCTGGCCCAGTAATGGTGTACTGTTTCTTCGGGCTCTTGCCTAATTTGGGATAGATCGCGTATGTTTGGGTGGGTGGGTGGAATTGAATCCGAATCCTCACCCAATCTGAGACTCAGGGGCCAAGGAGTTTCCGAACTCGGAAGTTTGGATTCTTGGATGTTTTCTGATAAATCTAGCCCGCTGCCTGATTCTAGGTTCAGGCTTGAGTGACGTCCTCCCCTCCGTGGGTATCCGGCTTGGAGGGATCGGGAATCTGTACATAGCTAGTCCTAAAGATAGATGAAGGGTTGCCGCATTGTTCCTCCACCACTGCAACGTGATGGGTGATCTGGGGAGAGTTGATCTCTCTCAGATCGGTTTTAGGCCTAATCTGATCGTAGTCTGTAGCGACTCCCAGGGCGGCGATGCGATCCAAGAGCTCGTTCAGGGAAGAGAGCTCCATTGGATCTAACTGCTCGGCGAGTTCCGAGTTGACGTGAAGATTGCTTTCGATGACCCGAGAAGTCATCGTCGGCGCAGCGGCCGAACAGGCGGTCATAAGAAAACCACCTAGCCGGAGAGTTTGGCCGATAGCCAAAGCTCCCTCATCAATAGTGTCATCTTTAAATACGGGATGAGACATCCTTCTTGGTGGCGACGGCACAGCGGAACTCTCAATGAAAGCACCAATGTCGGTGTCAAAACCGGCGGATCTTGGGTAGGGGGTCCCGAACTGTGCGTCTAGGCCGGATGGTAACAGGAGGCAGGGGACACGATGTTTTACCCAGGTTCGGGCCCTCTTGATGGAGGTAAAACCCTACATCATGCTTGATTAATATTGATGATATGGATAGTACAAGAGTAGATCTACCACGAGATCAGAGAGGCTAAACCCTAGAAGCTAGCCTATGGTATGATTGTATGTTATTGTTGTCCTACGGACTAAAACCCTTCGGTTTATATAGTCACCGGAGAGGGTTAGGGTTACACAAGGTCGGTTACAAAGGAGGAGATATTCATATCCGTATTGCCTAGCTTGCCTTCCACGCCAAGTAGAGTCCCATCCGGACACGAGACGAAGTCTTCAATCTTGTATCTTCATAGTCTAACAGTCCGGCCAATGGAGATAGTCCGGCTGTCCGGAGACCCCCTAATCCAGGACTCCCTCAGATATATTACCATTGACATCTTTTATGATTGGGAGCACTCATTAAAATATGACATGCTAAAGAGTTGATGTTGGACAAGGAAGACAACGTAATGAGTTATGTCTTTCTTATATCTGAGATAAAGTATGTTGTCATGGATCCTCTAACTTGTTGATCTTGCCTTTCCCCCTCATTCTAGCCAAATTCTCAGCACAGAGTAGAAATACTACTTGTGCTTCCAAATACCCTTAAACCAGTTTTGCCATGAGAGTCCACCATATCTACCTATGGATTGAGTAATATCCTTCAAGTAAGTTGTCATCGGTGCAAAGCAATAAAAATTGCTCTAAATATGTATGATTGATTGGTGTGGGAGAAATAAGCTTTATACGATCTTGTGATGTGGAAGTAATAAAAGCGACGGACTGCATAATAAAGGTTCATATCACAAGGGGCAATATAAAGTGACGTTCTTTCACATTGAGATTTTGTGCATCCAACTATAAAAGCGCATGGCAACCTCTGCTTCCCTCTGCGAAGGGCCTATCTTTTATTATTATCTTCTACCTTATGCAAGAGTCATGGTGATCTTCACCTTTTCTTTTTCATTTTATCCTTTGGCAAGCTCAGCATGTTGGAAAGAACATGATATATATATCTAATTGGATGTAGGGGAGCATGAACCATTATTGTTGACATTACCCTTGAGGTAAAAGGTTGCGGGGCAAAACTATAAGCCCCTATCTTTCTCTGTGTCCGATTAAAACTCCGTAACCACAAGTATTGTGTGAGTGTTGGCAATTATGAAGGACTAAATGATAGTTGAGTATGTGGACTTGCTTTTAAGCTCTGACATAGACTCTTTCCGATGTTATGATAAACTGCAATTGCTTCAATGACTGAGATTATAGTTTGTTGGAGCCCAATAAGGTTTATGATTTATACTCTTGCATTGTGAATAGATCATCACTTGAACATAAGTAATCATATGACAAAATATATATATGTTGCTATTATGAGAATAATCATGATGCCTTCATGTCCGTATTTTATTTTTATCGACGCCTCTACCTCTAAACATGAGGACATATTTATTGTTATCGGCTTTTCGCTTGAGGACAAGCGAGGTCTAAGCTTGGGGGAGTTGATACGTCCATTTTGCATCATGCTTTTATATCGATATTTATTGCATTGTGGACTGTTATTTCACTTTATGTCACAATACTTATGGCTATTCTCTCTTATTTTACAAGGTTTACATAAGGAGGGCGACTGCGGGCAGCTGGAATTCCGGGCTGGAAAAGGAGCAAATATTAGAGACCTATTCTGCGCAACTCCAAAAGTCCTGAAACTCCACTAAACATCTTAAAACAAATAAAGAAAAATCCTCGCCAAAGATGAAGGCTAGGGGCCCCACACCCTGCTCATGAGGGTGGGGGGCGCCCCCCCCCTAGGGCGCGCCCCCCTACCTCGTGGGCCCCCTGGTGGGTCTCCGACGTCCATCTTCTGCTGTATGAAGTCTTTCGATGAGAAAAAAATCAGAGGAAACTTTTCAGGACGAGACTCCGCCGCCACGAGGCGGAACCTTGGCGGAACCAATCTAGAGCTCCGGCAGAGCTGTTCTGCCGGGGATACTTCCCTCCGGGAGGGGGAAATCATCACCATCGTCATCACCAATGCTCCTCTCATCGGGAGAGGGAAATCTCCATCAACATCTTCACCAGCACCATCTCATCTCCAAACCCTAGTTCATCTCTTGTATCCAATTCTTGTCTCAAAGTCCGAGATTGGTGCTAGTAGGTTGCTAGTAGTGTTGATTACTCCTTGTAGTTGATGCTAGTTGGTTTATTTGGTGGAAGATCATATGTTCAGATCCTATATGCATATTATTACCCCTCTGATTATGAACATGAATATGCTTTGTGAGTAATTACGTTTGTTCCTGAGGACAAGGGAGAAGTCTTGCTATTAGTAGTCATGTGAATTTGGTATTCGTTTGATATTTTGATAAGATGTATGTTGTCTAGCCTCTAGTGGTGTTATGTGAACGTCGACTACATAACACTTCACCATTATTTGGGCCTAGAGGAAGGCATTGGGAAGTAATAAATAGATGATGGGTTGCTAGAGTGACAGAAGGTTAAACCCTAGTTTATGTGTTGCTTCGTAAGGGGCTGATTTGGATCCATATGTTTCATGATATGGTTAGGTTTACCTTAATACTTTTGTTGTAGTTGCGGATGCTTGCAATAGAGGTTAATCATAAGTGGGATGCTTGTTCAAGTAAGAACATCACCCAAGCACCGGTCCACCCACATATCAAATTATCAAAGTATCGAATGCGAATCATATGAACGTGATGAAAACTAGCTTGACGATATTCCCATGTGTCCTCGGGAGCGCTTTTCCTATTATAAGAGTTTGTTCCGGCTTGTCCTTTGCTCTAAAAAAGATTGGGCCACCTTGCTGCACTTTATTTACTTTTGTTACTTGTTGCTCGTTACAATTTATCTTGTCACAAAACTATCTGTTACCACTTATTTCAGTACTTGCAGAGAATACCTTGCTGAAAACCGCTTATCATTTCCTTCTGCTCCTCGTTGGGTTTGACACTTTTACTTATCAAAAGGACTACGATAGATCCCCTATACTTGTGGGTCATTAGTCGGCATGTGAATATGCTCCAAAAACACATTGCTGGGAATGGCTTCTCTCTTGGAACCTATCTTTGCCAAGTCATCGCCTGCTTGATTTTTCAATCGGGGTATGTGGTGGAGCTCTAACCCCTCAAACTTCTTCTCAAGCCTCCTCACCGCGTTGCAGTAACCAGTCATGGCTGGGCTTCTGACGTCCCACTCCTTCATCACTTGATTAACTACCAAATCTGAGTCGCCATAGACCATGAGGCGACGGACGCTGAGTGAGATGGCCATGCGCAACCCATATAGGAGTGCTTCATATTCTGCTTCATTGTTGGAGGAATCAAAGTGAATCTGGAGGACATATCTGAGCCTGTCTCCTCAAGGGGATACCAGAACTACCCCAGCACCAGACCCATTCAGCATCTTGGATCCGTCAAAGAACATGGTCCAGTGCTCCGAGTGGACTTGAGTCGGCAGTTGCTGTTCGATCCACTCAGCGAGGAAATCTGCTATTGCTTGGGACTTAATAGCTTTCTTTGCCTCAAACTTGATATCCAAGGGAAGGAGTTCAATCGCCCATTTTGACACTCGACCAGTTGCATCCCTGTTGTGCAGAATCTCTGACAATGGAGCGTCGCTGACGACTGTAACATAGTGATCTGAGAAATAGTGTGCAACCTTCTTCGTGGTCATGTAAATCCCATAGACAAGCTTCTGATAGTGAGGATATCTCTGCTTTGACGGGGTCAGGACTTCAGAAATATAATAAACTGGGCGTTGAACTTTATAAGCTTTTCCTTCTTCTTCCCGCTCGACCGTAAGTACTATACTGACGACTTGTCCAGTGGCTGCTATATAAAGCAGTAGAGGCTCTTTGCTGATTGGAGCAGCAAGCACCGGCTGGGTGGAAAGCCGGGCTTTTAGCTCTGCAAATGTTGTATCAGCTTCTGGGGTCCACTCGAACTTATTTGATTTCTTCATCAGTCGGTAAAGAGGCAGCGCCTTTTCATCGAGGCGAGAAATGAATCGACTTAGGGCGGCCAAGCAACCAGTAAGCTTCTGGACATCATGCACGCGCACAGGGCGTTTCATTCGGAGTATAGCACCCACTTTCTCTGGGTTAGCATCGATTCCTCGTTCGGAAACAAGGAAACCGAGTAACTTTCCGCCCGGAACTCCAAACGTGCACTTTGCTGGATTGAGCTTCATATCATATCTTCTGAGGTTGGCAAAGATTTCAGCGAGGTCAGTCAGTAGGTCGAAACCTTTACGTGACTTGACCATGATGTCATCCATGTACGCTTCCACATTCCGACTGATCTGAGTGAGCAGGCACTTCTGAATCATCCGCATGAATGTGGCTCCGGCATTCTACAAACCGAATGGCATTGTGACATAACAGAAGCACCCAAACGGGGTGATAAAAGTTGTCTTTATCTCGTCGGGTCCATACAAACGGATCTGGTGGTACCCGGAGTAGGCGTCCAAAAAGGACAAACGCTCGCACCCTGCAGTCGAGTCGACTATCTGGTCGATGCGAGGGAGAGGAAAGTGATCTTTCGGGCAGGACAGATTGATATGCTTGAAATCAATGCACATGCGAAGTGAGTCGTCCTTCTTTGGGACCATGACAACATTGGCTAACCACTCGGAGTGGTAAATCTCTCAGATAAACTCAGCTGCCAAAAGCCGAGCCACCTCTTCATAGGCACCTCGGATATGACCACACGACACGTTGTGGGTTGCTTTTCTTTTCTGTACGGCGGACCGTCGAAGATGCTCTTCGACTGGTTTCACCTTTGGGTCGACTCGCAAATGATGCTCAGCCAGTCCCCTGGGAACACCCGGCATGTCAGAAGGCTTCCATGCAAAGATGTACCAGTTCTCACGGAGGAACTGGATGAGCGCTTCTTCCTATTTGGAGTCGAGTGTGGTTGAAATGTGAGTCGGAGCTGCACTGGGATCTGTCGGGTGAATGTGAATCGACTTTGTTTCACCGGACGACTGGAATACTGAATCTGTGGCTGGCTTCTTGGCCCGCAACAAGTCACTCGGATCTGCATTTTTCTGGTATTCTTGCAATTCTACCACAGCCATCTGAGCATCGGCGATCTTTGAGCCCTTCTGGAAGCACTCTTGTGCCTTCTTTCGATTACCAGAGATAGTGATCACTCCTTTGGGACCAGGCATCTTCAGTTTGAGGTACACGTAACACGGTCAAGCCATAAATCACGCATAAGCTGGCCTGCCCAGAATTGCATGATAAGCATTCTGGAAATCCACTACTTCAAATGTCAACTTTTCTTTGCGGTAATTTTTGGAATCACCGAAAACTACGTCGAGTACAATCTGACCGAGGGATGCAGCCTTCTTACCTGGAATGACCCCATGGAAACTCATATGGCTTTCACTGAGTCTGGACATCGGAATGCCCATTCCCTTCAACGTCTCTGCATACAATATGTTCAGGCCACGGCCACCGTCCATCAGGACCTTTGTTAGTCGAGTGCCTTCGACCACAGGGTCGACCACCAAAGCTTGCCTCCCAGGGGTGGCGATGTGCGCTGGATGGTCAGACTGGTCGAACGTAATGGCAGTCTGCGACCACTTCAAGTAACTGGGTGTCATCGGAGCGACCATGTTCACTTCCCTGTTGATGACTTTCAATCGACTTTTGCTCTCAACGTCAGCAAAAATCATCAGAGTGGAATTCACGTGGGGATAACCATCATCATCCTCTCCCTCATCCTCAGCCTTGTCTGCTTCCTTCTCCTTTTCCTTGGGTTGTTTCTCTCGGAACTGCTGGATTAGGAGCCGACACTGCCGAGTGGTGTGCTTCGGGTAAATGAAATTACCTTCTTCATCTTTTTTGGTGTGGATATGGCACGGCAGATCCAACACGCCATTTCCATCTTGATCTTTTACTTTCTTGGGGTTCCACGGCCCTTTGGGCTTCCCCTTAAACTTTCCTTGGACCACAGCCAAGGCTTCACCTAGAGCAGCTGGCTCGGCCTTGTGCTTCTGTTTCCGACCGGAGTTTCCTCCTCCGGCCTCGTGGGCGACTGCTTTGTGCTTGCCACTCCGGAGTCGCTCTTCTTCTTCACCATTAGCATACTTGGTGGCAATTTCCATCATTCGAGCCAGAGTCATATTTCCTGTCCGGCCGAATTTCATATTCAACTCCCGATACCTGACGCCTTCCTTAAAGGCACAAATTGCCTGATGATCCGACACATATTCTACCGTGTGGTGTAGGGTGATCCATCTCTGGATATAATCCCTCAAAGTTTCATTCGATTTCTGAACACAACACTGTAATTCTGTCAAACCTGCCGGCCGTTTGCAAGTGCCCTCGAATGTTCTGACAAACACTCGGGCGAGATCTTCCCAAGTATAGATGCTGCCAGGGGCTAACTGATTCAGCCATGCTCTAGCCGAACCCTCCAACATCAGAGGAAGGTGTTTCATGGCCACTTCATCATTGCCACCACCAATCTGGACAACCACTCGGTAGTCTTCAAGCCAAGTGTCAGGCTTGGACTCTCCGGTGAACTTACTGACTCCAGATGCCAACCTGAAGTTGGGAGGAATCACCGCAGCCCTGATAGCTCTGCTGAAGCACTCTGGACCAGAGACATGAACCCTATTGTTGGTTTGCGGATCTCTGTCATGGCCCTCTCGATGAGCTCTATTCCTGTCGACCAAGCCCTGCACGAGAATAGATCTCGCATCAAAGCCTGGCTCCCTGGGGTTGACTGGAATACCTCATCCGACACTGTGAGGGCGTCTGTCTTCATGTGGCCAAGGCACGTATGACCCACTCCTTGGAGGAGGCGTGGGCACTCGACGGCGATCGTCGCGATCGGCACGGCGATCATACTGCTCTCGGTTTCTGTACTGATCACGCCGATCCCCACGTCCCTCACGCCTCGAGGGCGATCTTGGGCTATGGGCCGACTGAACTGTGTCTACGACCACGGATCTGCTATGGATCCTATTCCGTGACTGAGATACGACCGTATTCTGCTCTCCCGCTGCCCGGAGCAAGGCTCTGATCTGCACCAGACCTCGGCCAGCTTCTGATTGGGAAGGTTGGATCGACTCTGCTATCCGGGCAGCAGCTGCTAGATTCTGGATCGGTGTTCGGTATACCTGAGTCGGAGGTGGAAAAAGATGGCGTCGACTGGACTCAGGAGCACGTTGTCGAGCGCGATCGTCAAGTGTGCGCTGGAGGTTCTCCAGTCGAGTGCGCTCAGCCAAGTTGGCCAAGCGCGCCTGCTCCAAGGCTTGGGCCTCAGGGGTTTCTCCAACTATAGGAGTATGCAATGCATCCATGTTCCGGCGACGAAGTTCCTCCCTCTGTTGCGAGGATAGGGGTTCGGGGCGGTACTCCTCGTGAACGCGCGACGGATCACCGTTCCCGTCGCCTCCGTCTTCACGGTTGAAGCCAGGAGGGCTGCGTGGTCTGTTGACCATCAAAACTTCCACCGTTGGTTCGCTGCTGTCGCACTCGGATGCGGTCTCTACGGAGCCAGTCGACAGATCGAACATGCCGTAGAGAGTTTCGTCGGGCTCGATCGCCGCGACTTGAGGGGTGGCCGACTGGCGGGCCACCGCATGCTTCATCCACCGCTGAAGCCTCGACCGACCAGTGCGTTTGCTCCGGTGGGTCGTAGGGAGGGGGAAGCTGCTGGAGTCGACTGGTACTGGGTCGACGGTTGCCGCAGGAGGACGCCGCGGACGCACGCGCAAAAGTGCGTCGCCCCGCGGGCGAGGAGCGCGTCGGCGTCGAGTGGTACCTCCTGAAGCCAAGCGGAGTCGTCGGCGACAAACACGAGCGCGCCGAGACGGATCTCGCGGCCCTCAGCCAAATCTCCGCCTGGAACCATGATGAAGGGGATCGGAAAAATTGCAACTTCTCCAACAAGTCGCTAAGACACCGGCCCCACGGTGGGCGCCAACTGTCGTGGTTCTAAGACTGACAGTAGAATAGGGGGTAGGAATGTAGAGGCAAGATCCTAGCTATGCAGGAGTTATACACATGAGTTTTATGAGTTCAGGCCCTTCTTGGAGGAAGTAACAGCCCTACGTCTAGGAGCCCGGAGGCGGTCGACTGAATATATGTGTGTGAATTACAGAAAGTACGAACCCTTGTCCTAGAGGAGGGGGTGGCTTATATAGAGTACGCCAGGACCCCAGCTCCCCTCCGTTACACAAGGTTCAATGCTCATAAAAGAGGGACGTTACTGGTAACGTCTGCAGTAAAGTGTTGTAAATGCCCATAAAGCTATGGTTTAAGTCCCGACCGTTGTAGAGTGGAAGGTTTCTCATCTTCTGGTGGTCGAGTGTCTTCAAGGTGGTCGAGTGAGCACATCTTCATGGTCGAGTGGATGATGGTTTCTCTTCGACTGCTTCTGATTCTTTGTAGAGATGTCCTTGGGGAGGGTATGTTGGACAGATCCATGACCCTACCCTAGGTACATAGCTTCATCAGCCCCCTCTTTCCTTCTCCTCTCCTCCTCTTTCCTTCCCCTCCTAGTTGGACTAGGAAAGGCGGAACCTACTCCTAGTAGGAGTAGGATTCCCCCCTTGGGGCGCACCCTATGAGGTCGCCGGCCCCCTTCCCTTGCTCCTTTATATACGTGGCCAGGGGGCACCCCATAGACACACAAGTTGATTGTTCCAAGCCATGTGCGGTGCCCCCTCCACCATAATCCACCTCGATCATATCGTAGCGGTGCTTAGGAGAAGCCCTGCGTCGGTAGCAACATCATCACCGTCATCATGCCGTCGTGCTAACAGAACTCTCTCGTGAAGCTCTGTCGGATCGGAGTTCGTGGGACGTCATCGAGCTGAACGTGTGCTGAACTCGGAGGTGTCATGCGTTCGGTACTTGGATCGGTCGGATCATGAAGACGTACGACTACATCAACCGCGTTCTCATAACGCTTCCGCTTACGGTCTACGAGGGTACATGGACGATACTCTCCCCTCTCGTTGCTATGCATCACCATGATCTTGCGTATGCGTAGGAATTTTTTTTGAAATTACTACGTTCACCAACAGTGGCATCCGAGCCAGGTTTATCCGTAGATGTCATATGCACGAGTAGAACACAAAGGAGTTGTGGGCGTGGGTATATACATATTGCTTGCCGTCACTAGTTGATTCTTGATTTAGCGGCATTGTTGGATGAAGCGGCCCAGACCGACATTACGCGTACGCTTATGTGAGACTGGTTCTACCGACATGCTTCGCACACAGGTGGCTAGTGGGTGTCTGTTTCTCCGGCTTTAGTTGAATCGGATTCAATGAACAGGGTTCTTTCTGAAGATCAAAAAGCAATCAATATACCGCGTTGTGGTTTTTGATGCGTAGGTAAGAACGGTTCTTGCTCAGCCCGTAGCAACCACGTAAAACTTGCAACAACAAAGTAGAGGACGTCTAACTTGTTTTTGCAGGGCATGTTGTGATGTGATATGGTCAAGACATGATGCTAAATTTTATTGTATGAGATGATCATGTTTTGTAACACAGTTATCGGCAACTGACAGAAGCCTTATGGTTGTCTCTTTATTGCATAAGATGCAAGCGCCATACAATTGCTTTTCTTTATCGCTATGTGATATCAATAGTTGCAAGAGCAATAGTTGGCGAGACGACCATGTGACGACATGTTGATGGAGATTGAGATGATGGAGATCATGGTGTCATGCCGGTGACGATAGAGATCATGACGGTACTTTGGAGATGGAGATCAAAGGCGCAAGATGATCATGGTCATATCATGTCACATATTTTGATTGCATATGATGTTTATCCTTTATACATCTTATTTTTCTTAGTTCGGCGGTAGCATTATAAGATGATCTCTCACTAAATTTCAAGGTATAAGTGTTCTCCCTGAGTATGCACCATTGCGACAGTTCTTCGTGCTGAGACACCACGTGATGATCAGGTGTGATAAGCTCTATGTTCACATACAACGGGTGCAAGCCAGTTTTGCACACGCGGAATACTCGGGTTAAACTTGACGAGCCTAACATATGCGGACATGGCCTCGGAACACTGGAGACCGAAAGGTCGAGCATGAATCATATAGTAGATATGATCAACATAGTGATGTTCACCATTGAAAACTACTCTATCTCACGTGATGATCGGACATGGTTTAGTTGATTTGGATCACGTGATCATTTAGATGACTAGAGGGATGTCTATCTAAGTGGAAGTTCTTAAGTAATATGATTAATTGAACTTTAACTTATCATGAACTTAGTCCTGATAGTATTTGCATATCTATGTTGTAGATCAATTGCTCGCGTATAGCTTCCCCATTTTATTTATGATATGTTCCTAGAGAAAACTATATTGAAAGATTATAGTAGCAATGATGCAGATTGGATCCATGATCTGAGGATTATCCTCGTTGCTGCACAGAAGAATTATGTCCTTGATGCACAGCTAGGTGACGGACCTATTGCAGGAGCAGATGCAGACGTTATGAACGTTTGGCAAAGCTCGGTATGATGACTACTTGATAGTTTAGTGCACCATGCTTTATGGCTTAGAACCAGGACTTCAAAAACGTTTTGAACACCACGGGACATATAAGATGTTCTAAGAGTTGAAATTGGTATTTCATACTCATGCCCGTGTCGAGAGGTATGAGACCTCTGACAAGAACTTTGCCTACAAGATGGAGGAGAATAGCTCAGCTAGTGAGCATGTGCTCAGAATGTAGTACTACAATCACTTGAATCAAGTGGGAGTTAATCTTCCAGATAAGATAGTGATTGACAGAGTTCTCTAGTCACTATCACCAAGTTACTAGAACTTCGTGATGAACTATAATATGCAAGGGATAACGGAAACGATTCCCAAGCTCTTCGTGATGCTGAAATCGACGAAGGTAGAAATCAAGAAAAGCATCAAGTGTTGATGATTGACAAGACCACTAGTTTCAAGAAAAGGGCAATGGGAAGAAGGGGAACTTCAAGAAGAACTATAAGCAAGTTGCTGCTCAAGTGAAGAAGTCCAAGTCTAGACCTAAGCCTGAGACTAAATGCTTCTACTACAAAGGGACTGGTCACTAGAAGCAGAACTGCCCCAAGTATTTGGCAGAGTGAACAAAGGTATATTTGATATACATGTTATTGATGTGTACTTTACTAGTGTTTATAGCAACCCCTTAGTATTTGATACTAGTTCAGTTGCTAAAGATTAGTAACTTGAAACAGGAGTTGCAAAATGAACTGAGACTAGTTAAGGGTGAAGTGACGATGTGTGTTGGAAGTGGTTCCAAGATTGATATGATCATCATCGCACACTCCCTATACTTTCAGGATTAGTGTTGAACATAGATAAATGTTATTTGGTGTTTGCGTTAAGCATTAATATGATTTGATCATGTTTATTGCAATACGGTTATTCATTTAAAGTCAGACAATAATTGTTGTTCTGTTTACATGAATAAAACCTTCAATGGTCATACACCCAAGGTGAATGGTTTATTGAATCTCGATCGTAGTGATACACATATTCATAATATTGAAGCCAAAAGATGCAAAGTTAATAATGATAGTGCAACTTATTTGTGGCACTGCCGTTTAGGTCATATTGGTGTAAAGCGCATGAAGAAAATCCATGCTGATGGGCTTTTGGGATCACTTGATTATGAATCAGTTGATGCTTGCGAACCATGCCTCATAGGCAAGATGACTAAGACTCCGTTCTCCGGAACAATGGAGCAAGCAACTGACTTAATGGAAATAATACATACTGATGTATGCGATCCGATAAGTATTAAGGCTCGCGGTGGGTATCGTTATTTTCTGACCTTCACAGATGATTTGAGGAGATATGGGTATATCTACTTAATGAAACATAAGTCTGAAACATTTGAAAAGTTCAAAGAATGTCAGAGTGAAGTGGAAAATCATCGTAACAAGAAAATAAAGTTTCCACGATCTGATCGCGGAGGCGAATATTTGAGTTACGAGTTTGGTCTTCATTTGAAACAATACGGAATAGTTTCGCAACTCACGCCACTTGGAACACCACAACGTAATGGTGTGTCCGAACATCGTAACCGTACTTTATTAGATATGATACAATCTATGATGTCTCTTACCGTTTTACCACTATCGTTTTGGGGTTATGCATTAGAGACAACTGCATTCACGTTAAATAGGGCACCATCTAAATCCGTTGAGATGACACCATATGAACTATGGTTTGGCAAGAAACCAAAGTTGTCATTTCTTAAAGTTTGGGGTTGCGATGCTTATGTGAAAAAGTTTCATCCTGATAAGCTCAAACCCAAATCGGAGAAAAGTGTCTTCATAGGATACCCAAAGGAGACAGTTGGGTACACCTTCTATCACAGATCCGAAGGCAAGACATTCATTGCTAAGAGTGGATCCTTTCTAGAGAATAAGTTTCTCTCGAAAGAAGTGAGTGGGAGGAATGTAGAACTTGATGAGGTAATTGTACCTTCTCCCGAATTGGAAAGTAGTTCATCACAGAAATCAGTTCTTGTGATTTCTACGCCAATTAGTGAGGAAGCTAAATGATGATGATCATGAAACTTCGGATCAAGTTACTACCGAACCTCATAGGACAACCAGAGTATGGTCCGCACCAGAGTGGTACGGTAATCCTTTCTGGAAGTCATGTTACTAGACCATGACGAACCTACGAACTATGAGGAAGCGATGATGAGCCCAGATCTAAATGGCTTAAGGCCATGAAATCTGAGATGGGATCCATGTATAAAGAACAAAGTATGGACTTTGTTTGACTTGCCCAATGATTGGCAAGCCATAGAAAATAAATAGATCTTCAAGAGGAAGACGGACAGTGATAGTAGTGTTACTATCTACAAAGCTCGAATTGTCGCAAAAATGTTTTCGACAAGTTCAAGGTGTTGACTACGATGAGATTTTCTCACTCGTATCGATGCTTAAAAGTCTGTCCGAATCATGTTGGCAGTTGCCTCATTTTATGAAATCTGGCAAACGGATGTCAAAACTGCATTCCTTAATGGATTTCTTAAAGAAGAGTTGTATATGATGCAACTAGAAGGTTTTGTTGATCCTAAAGGTGCTAACAAAGTGAGCAAGCTCCAGCGATCCATCTATGGACTGGTGCAAGCATCTCGGAGTTGGAATATATGCTTTGATAAACTGATCAAAGCATATGGTTTTATACATACTTGCGGTGAAGCATGTATTTACAAGAATGTGAGTGGGAGCACTACAACATTTCTGATAAGTATATGTGAATGACATATTGTTGATCGGAAAGAATGCAGAATTTTCTGGAAAGCATAAAGGAGTTTTTGAAAGGAGTTTTTCAAAGAAAGACCTCGATGAAACTGCTTACACATTGAGCATCAAGATCTATAGAGATAGATCAAGACGCTTGATAAGTTTTTTAAATGAGTACATACCTTGACAAGATTTTGAAGTAATTCAAAATGGAACAGTCAAAGAAGGAGTTCTTGCGTGTGTTGCAAGGTGTGAAGTTGAGTAAAGACTCAAAACCCGACCACATCAGAAAATAGAAAGAGAATGAAAAGTCATTCCCTATGCCTCAGTCATAGGTTCTATAAAGTATGCTATGCTGTTTACCAGTCCTATTGTACACCTTAGCATGATTCTGGCAAGGGAGTACAATAGTGATCTAGGAGTAGATCACTGGACAGCGGTCAAAATTATCCTTAGAGGACTAAGGAAATATTTATCGGTTATGGAGGTGATAAAAGAGTTCATCGTAAAGAGTTACGTTGATGCAAGCTTTTTACATTGATCTAGATGACTCTAAGTCTCAATTTGGATACATATTGAAAGTGGGATCAATTAGCTAGAGTAGCTTCGTGCAGAGCATTATAGACATAGAAATTTGCGAAATGCATACAGATCTGAATGTTGCAGACCCGTAGACTAAACTTCTCTCACAAGCAAAACATGATCACTCTTTGGGTGTTAATCACATACCGATGTGAACTAGATTATTGACTCTAGTAAACCCTTTGGGTATTAGTCACATGGAGATGTGAACTAATCACATAAAGATGTGAACTAGATTATTGACTCTAGTGCAAGTGGGAGACTGAAGGAAATATGCCCTAGAGGCAATAATAAAGTTATTATTTATTTCCTTATATCATCATAAATGTTTATTATTCATGCTAGAATTGTATTAACCGGAAACTTAGTACATGTGTGAATACATAGACAAACAGAGTGTCACTAGTATGCCTCTACTTGACTAGCTCGTTGAATCAAAGATGGTTAAGTTTCCTAGCCATATACATGAGTTGTCATTTGATTAATGGGATCACATCATTAGATAATGATGTGATTGACTTGACCCATTCCGTTAGCTTAGCACGATGATCGTTTAGTTTGTTGCTATTGCTTTCTTCATGACTTATACATGTTCCTATGACTATGAGATTATGCAACCCCCGAGTACCGGAGGAACACTTTGTGTGCTACCAAACGTCACAATGTAACTGGGTGATTATAAAGGTGCTCTGCATGTGTCTCTGATGGTGCTTGTTGAGTTGGCATAGATCGAGATTAGGATTTGTCACTCCGATTGTCGGAGAGGTATCTCTGGGCCCTCTCGTAATGCACATCACTATAAGCCTTGCAAGCATTGTGACTAATGAGTTAGTTGCGGGATGATGCATTACAGAATGAGTAAAGAGACTTGCTGGTAACGAGATTGAACTATGTATGAGGATACCGACGATCGAATCTCGGGCAAGTAACATACCGATGACAAAGGGAACAACGTATGTTGTTATGTGGTTTGACCGATAAAGATCTTCGTAGAATATGTAGGAGCCAATATGAGCATCTAGGTTCCGCTATTGGTTATTGACCGGAGACGAGTCTCGGTCATGTCTACATAGTTCTCGAACCCGTAGGGTCCGCACGCTTACTGTTCGGTGACGATCGGTATTATGAGTTTATGTGTTTTGATGTACCGAAGGTAGTTTGGAGTCCCGGATGAGATCGGGGACATGACGAGGAGTCTCGAAATGGTCGAGACGTAAAGATCGATATATTGGACGACTATATTCGGACAGTGATTCGGGTATTTTTCGGAGTACCGAAGAGTTACGGGAATTCACCGAGAGGATCAATGGGCCTTCGTGGGCTTTAGTGGAAATAGAGGGCAGCAAGGAAGTGTGGGGGTGCGCCTCCTAGGCCCAAACCGAGTTGGTTTAGGGCTTTGGGGGCCGGCCCCCTCTTTCGTTCTCCTCTCCTCCTCTTTCCTTCGCCTCCTAGTTGGACTAGGAAAGGGGGAACCTACTCCTAGTATGAGTAGGATTCCCCCCTTGGGGCGCACCCTATGAGGCCGCCGGCCCCCTTCTCTTGCTCCTTTATATACGTGGCCAGGGGCACCCAATAGACACACAATTTGATTGTTCCAAGTCGTGTGCGGTGCCCCCCTCCACCATAATCCACCTCGATCATATTGTAGTTGTGCTTAGGAGAAGCCCTGTGTCGGTAGCAACATCATCACCGTCATCACGCCGTCGTGCTGACGGAACTCTCCCGTGAAGCTCTGCTGGATCGAAGTTCGTGGGACGTCATCGAGCTGAGCGTGTGCTGAACTCGGAGGTGCCGTGCGTTCGGTACTTGGATCGGTCGGATCATGAAAACGTACGACTACATCAACCGTGTTCTCATAACGCTTCCGCTTACGGTCTACGAGGGTACGTGGACGATACTCTCCCCTCTCATTGCTATGCATCACCATGATCTTGTGTATGCATAGGATTTTTTTTGAAATTACCACGTTCCCCATCAGATTGATATATAGGATGAAGGGATTCGGACTCCGGAAGTGTTCCGGGAGGTATCGGGTTTCATCGAAGAACCGAAAAGAGTTTCGGGGGGGCTACAAGTATTGGGGGGCCTCATGGGACAAGGGAAGGGGGCACACCAGCCCACAAGGGCTGGGCGCCACCCAAACCCTAGCCCACTAGGCCAAGGGGTGGGGGAGCCCACCTAGGGGCCGGCCACCTTGTGGCTTGGGGGCCAAGCCACCCTAGGGTTTCCCGAGGGGGTGCCCCATCTGGTGGCCGCCCCCTAGGGGAAACCCTAGGGTGCCCCTCCTCCCTTCCCCCTATATGTAGAGGCGGAGAGGGAGGGCAGCCGCACCCATTCATTGCCACGACGCTGCCCTTCCTCTCCCTCGCAGTTCCTCTCTTTTTCGGATTGCTTAGGGAAGCTCTGTCGAGATTGCTTCACCACCGCCGCCATCACACCGTCGTTCTACCGGAGAACTCGAGCTGCTACTTCACCATTGCTCGCTGGATCGAGGAGGTGAAGGCATCATCAAGCCGTACGTTTGTTGAACGCGGAGGTGTCATCCGTTCGACACTTGATCCAGAGTTCGTGGACGGATTGTGATTGGATCACGAAGACGTTCGACTACATCAACTGCGTTTCTAACACTTCCGCTTAGAGATCTACAAGGGTATGTAGATCCAATCTCTCCTCTCGCAGATGTTCATCTCCTATATTGATCTTGGTGAGCGTAGGAAAATTATTGTTTCCCGTGCAACGTTCCCCAACACATATATCCTTGTGTTCGAGGAGAGAAAGGTCCTCAAACTCGTTCTGCAAACAGTGGTTTTGCTCCCCAGCGGCTGTACTGCTTGTCTGATATGTCCGGTGCAGCCACCGCCCAAGGGATGATACCCTGGGGTTGCAGTTCTGAGGCTGTTTGTCAGCGGTTGTACCACTGCCTAAGGGTGGTTGTACCGCCTCTAGTCTAGCAAACCCTAGGAATGCCTCTGAGCGGCTGTACCGGCCTAGTACCACCCTACCACCAGACTTCCTTCTGTTGTGGGGCGGTGGTGTCCCGGTTGTGTGGGGTGAATCCCTTTGACCGGTACTGCCGATGGTCTTGAGATGTTGTACCGCTCGGGATTTAGCCACCACGCGTGCTTGGACCTGGCGGTTGCACCGGTGCAAGCACCGCCTCAACTACTGCTATGGGGTGACTCCCTTCTGTTTTGAAGCGGTTGTTGCGCGGTGGTGGAGCGGTTGTTCTGGTGGCTATTGCCTCCCGGTACTACCGGTTGCTCCACCAGTTGTACAGCTTGGCAGGGTTTCTGCACAGTACCCCATGGTTTCCAGTTGTACCGGGACCTAAAGCGGTTGTACTGCCGTAGTATAAAAGCTGTTGTAACGGTTGGATTTGGAGGACACTATATAAGGGGTTGGCTCTTCCACCTACCAAATCACCTCTTGCCTCTCTCTCTCTCCCCCCTCCATTAATGCCCCTCAAGCTTTCTTGCCCGATCTCTCTCTTTATCCACTAAAACTTGTTGATTTGCTAGGGATTGAAGGAGGAGACCTAGATCTACACTTCCACCAAAGGAAATTTGATTCCACCGTACTTTCTTGTGTGGATTTTGTCACTCTCGGATGTTTGGGCACACTAGACAGAAGAGGTCACCTCGGAGCCACAAGATATTGTGGTGAAGCTCTGTGGTGGTGCGTGGAGCCTCCAATTCGGTTGTGGAAAGAGCCCCAACCTTGTGTGTAAAAGGTCCGTTTGCCGCCTTCAAGGGCACTGACAGTGTCCTGGACTAGGGGGTACTCAACACGTCATCTCCCGATCTGATAGATTGGGCCGAGGACCCCCGTGGCCGTATACTCATGGGCCAGTTCGGACAACTGCCACATACAAGGAAGATTCCACAAGACTTGGCGATCAAGACAAGGACTTCTCCCCACCGGCATATTCGGCTAGGACTCTTGTTAACCTAGGCCTCTAGTGCATTATATAAACCAGGGCCAGGCTAGTCGATAGATCATATATACATACAATCATACCATAGGCTAGCTTCTAGGGTTTAGCCTCTACGATCTCGTGGTAGATCTACTCTTGTACTACCCATATCATCAATATTAATCAAGCAGGACGTAGGGTTTTACCTCCATCAAGAGGGCCCGAACCTGGGTAAAACATCGTGTCCCCTACCTCCTATTACCATCGATCCTAGACGCACAGTTCGGGACCCCCTACCCGAGATCCGCCGGTTTTGACACCGACATTGGTGCTTTCATTGAGAGTTCCGCTGTGTGATCGACAAAAGGATCGATGGCTCGCCTGCAGATCAACTGCGACTTCGGCGTCTTCGTCACCAGTTCGACTGGTCACCTTGGTTCGACCAAGAATTGCGCCCCATGTTCGGATCACCATGTTCGGACGAGGGCCTTCATCAAACATCAACTCCGATCTCTATCAAGATCACGGAGGAATTATCTATGGAGCTCGGGGGCTCAACGTCAGCATTGCCCTCAAGCGACTGTGCTGTTTTTTTTGGACAGCGAACTCGTATCTGTCGCCACCACCTCCTCGAGTATCGCTTTGATGATCGCTTTGGTGGAATTGTGCGGAATTGGGTCTATAACAACCCTGGAAAATTTCGTCGAGTTCCGATGAAGGAATCTCTGGCAATCCACGATATACCGGAGCCCTGTCAAATCTGGATGGAAATTTGGATGAGTTTAAGGCGTTGTCCAGCTTCTAGCTCGGACGTCCTTTGGAAGATCCAACCGTTCATCGGCTGCGGAATTCCTATATCTACCACCTCTCAAAATTTCAGCTCGATCCGACCGTCCAAACTCCGGGAACCTTCCGATTAGTGCATCACTTTTCGGATCTATTTTCTGCGCGAAAACGAATCCGACCCGAGTTCATCTTTTTTATGAACGGGATTTCGGACATCCCTTTTGAAGGAAGTTTTGTATGGGGTATTGTGTTTTGTTCCCGAACACACCCCACTAACTTTAAGATCTTTTGAACATGATCTTCAATATCATGCTGGTGTCAAACCAGTCCGGCAATATTACTCCACGGCTGCCGACCTGCGCTAGACACATCGTCACTTTAGCCGAGCTCAACTTCTTCGGATCATCATCTCGGCAAGCCGAACAAGAGTCCGGCATCGCGAAGGATAAATCATCATCAACATCGCCGCCCCACGGATTACACGGAGCGGGCATACCGGCATCGCCGCACGGTCGCTTCATCAAGCCGGCATCGACCACGTCACGACCTGCATCGACAGGGCCGCGCTATTGCTTCTTCAAGCTGGTGTCCATCACGCCGACCTACTTCGACTCATCGCTGACATCGAGGCTTCGACATCTCGGCTGGACCGGGGGCTTCGCCATCTCTTCATCAACCTACTCCGGACACTTCGGCGTCACTAGCCGACCAGCTCCGTCACGTTAGCCGGGCCGAGGGCTTTGCCTCGGCGAGTCAACCTTTACCAGCATTGCCATGCCGTCGTTTTATCGCCCATCAGGCAATGGGTGTGCGGAGGGAGTCCCAATTTTGGGAATCACCTTCCTTCGGATTGCTACAACAAATAAACCAGGTGCTATTAATCCCAGTATTTTTTACTTGTTTGGGTTCATTTTTCCCAAGGAATTATTACTCTGGTTTGTCCATGATATGTACACAGGTCTGTCAAATGGTGACCGCATTAATGACGGTCGCGTGGTGGTTCGATCAGTTTCCGTACATAGTCTGGCGAACGCCGCATCCGGAGCTCGGACCGACCTGTGAATTCAGGCTTTGCCACGCCTTTACTACATCACGCCGACGCCCTGCATCGACATTGACTTCGGCGCCAGGCCATATTTCTTCTATTCCTCACTTTGCATAAATTATTTATTATGCAACATTTTCTTTAATTATCATTATTACTATTATCTCCGGTTTGCACTATTTTTTGTGCACAGGAAAATGATCGGGGGACTTCGGCGTCACTCTGCCGGTCTGCATTGATCGTGCTATGTCACCACTTCGGCGTATCGAGCTCTCCGCTCCGCCACCTCGGGACCAGCTTGGGGGATGGAACCTTGCCCCGCATCGAGCTCGGACCGCGTCATCAATACCGAACACATTAACCAGCTAAGTCGCTTTCATGCTCAAAGCTTTAATTTCTAACTTGTGCTCGGTTCGACCAAGCATTATACTTTTTTGGAAAAAAGTTGCTTGTAAAAAATTTCCTTGTCCAAACTTTGTTTGTGACGCATAAATTCAAATACCTTCATTTGGGGGCTTCCTTCATGAAGCTTTTCCACTTGCATATGATTATACTTATACGGCTTCGTTCCTTGTTCGTGTATTACGCCACAATATGCACCATATTGACTTAAGCGATTTGCAAGCTGGGTTGCCTCGCTCCTGTGTTTACCCCTACGTTCCCGATTGTTTGGCTAGGGAGTAAAGGGAGCACCTCTGCGATTGTCACGATCGGGTCAACCGAGCCGGACCTCAGACTGGGTGAAGCCGAAAGCTAGCGCTCTTATAGTTTTCAATGATGGTCGGCACACAACGGAACTCATGAGTACAAAAAATCTATTCCACAAGTCTCATAATAACAATGAGCACCGAAGAAAGGTATCGGTGAGGGTACTATTTTCTTCGAAGATGCTTCTTACACTTCACGGTAATATAGCATAAGTTCCCTGAGTGCGCTTTGTCTGTTACAGTCTTATGGCCTGATTGCCTGGTTATTGGAAACACCGTCGATATTCTCGACCGATGGAGTACATAACACTTTTCGGTCCTTGACTGAAGAGGGAGAAGCTGACGGTCAGTTAAGACGCGTTTAAAGTTCGGTTGAACATAGATATGATATAAGTACTTCGGTACATGCAATCATTCTTCTACCCAAGTCACTTGGGGGCTCTTAAGTTTATTTGAGTCGTTTTATAATAAGTGTTCTTCTTCTTAGTCATTGCAAAGTTTTATTATTATTTATCACTCCTTTTTTCGACACGAGTGTGCGGTCACTAGCCGGGGAGCCTAATTTCTCTCTCAAAGCCGCTAGAGTTTAGTTTGCTAAACTGGCTTGATGAGAAGTACTCCGCCCTCGGGATAGGAGGTTGAAGTCATAGCTGACCCGCTCGAAGTCTTGAGATAGGATGTATCATGTTAAAGCACGACAGAAGCACTTCTTTTTTCTAAGACCAACTTTCGGATTGGCACCGAACACTTGATATTGTTCGGACGTCATGTTTTTACTGACGTTTCTTGGTTTTCCAAGCTTTTTGGCACTTTTAAACTATTTGTGCTATTTCAGCATTAGTCTCGCAGTGCAACGCCGGACACCTTTAGGTATTCGGCAAAAACATTCTCAGATATTGCTATATATACATCGGTTTCGAATTGTGTCTTCGGTCAATAGTTGGGTTGCCCGGCTCCTGCACTTGCTTCCTACGTTCCGTTTTGTTCGGCTAGGCGTGCAAAGGGAGAACCACTGCGATTGTGCTTCCAGCTCACATGGTTAAGCACCTCAGTGGAGAAAGCCGAAAACTAACTTTCACAATAAGCGTAAACTGGTCAGCGATCTGATGACTATGTTAAATGATGGGCCATTCGTAACATTGGCCGAAGTGTTTATGGCTTGGCCCCGACTGTCGCCGAACACTACCGGGGCTATTAACTGGCCTCCCAAACTAAATCCTCAATATTTTGCTCTTACATTAGAGCTGAGGTTTAATGGTCATGCTTAGCATGACAACCCAAAGAAAGGAACCGATAGCGGGACTATTTTCTTTGGAAGACATTTCTTCTGTTAAACAGTGATATAACTCTCTGCGTACCTTTGTTTATAAAACCGTATGGCCAGATTGCCTTGTTTGTTGTAAATCTTTGCCCTCATAAAGGCTTTATAAAGTAGGACAAACACTCCTCGGCTACTGGCCGAGGAGGTGGAAGCCGATGGTCGGTCAGCAAAGTTTTGTACAATGCGGATCCAAGCATTAATGACGTAAAGTACTTGGATACATAGAGTCATCACACATAATTTGTGATTTTACTATGGATATTGATCCTTAATTCGGCCACCCGTGCCCGCATTAAGGCTTGGGGGCTACTAGGCTTCGGACTTATTATTTACAAATATTAAAGGGGCACATCGATCCCCTGATCTGGTGTTGCCACCCGACCAGTGTCTCGGGGGCTACTGCATTGCTTGTTCAATGCAGAAAATTTTAAGTGCAATACAGTTGCCGAGGAGATTTTGATCCTCAGGTTGGTCGGCCGCATCCATCCTGAGTCTCGAGGACTGAGGACGCCGCTTTTTGTGTCCCGGAGTATTCTGCCGAGCTAGGACTTGATCCTCAGGCCGATTTTGCAAATCAACCCGAGTCTCAGCGGCTACTGGGATCAGCGGTCTTACGTCATCCTTCAAGTGCATCTCGGGTTTTAAACCGATACACACCTTGAGGGCTACTGGCTATATATCTCGGTAGAGAATAAATTGCACCAATAAAAAATATTAACAAAAATCGGCCCACATTCGGGGTGGTGCACCACCTCGGAAGCAGTCCGGCATAAAGCTCGGGCGTTAGTGGCTGGCTCCATAGAGGGCATTTCCGGCATTAAGCTCGGCTAAACTCCTTCAAACTTCTTTGAACCAAGGTGATTTATGACACCTCGGATACAGTCCAGCGTTGGAGCTCGGATACATAGTCCGGCGTTGGAGCTCGGATACATTCCGGCGTTAGAGCTGGGAAGCGGTCCGACGTTGGTGCTCGGCTGCAAAAGATACCTCGAATGCAGTCCGGCGTTGGAGCTCGGACACAAGAGGACGCTGCCGCCCGGGAACAATTTCAAACCCGAGGTGTGGCATAAAAATAACAAGGCATTGATAAAGGCCGGAAACTTAAAGGGGCTCCTCGGATACCCGATGTATAAACTTGTCGAATTCATTTCGGCGATCCTCAAGACCGAAGATGAGAAGATTTGTTGAACCAGTTTTCAAGACCGTCAACCGAAGATGAAGAGCGGTTCGGAAGAATCGAGGAGCGTCCCTAAATTGAAGACCGGTTCAGGGGGCTACTGACGGTGTCCTGGACTAGGGGGTACTCAACACGTCATCTCCCGATCTGATAGATTGGGCCGAGGACCCCCGTGGCCGTATACTCATGGGCCAGTTCGGACAACTGCCGCATACAAGGAAGATTCCACAAGACTTGGCGATCAAGACAAGGACTTCTCCCCACCGGCATATTCGGCTAGGACTCTTGTTAACCTAGGCCTCTAGTGCATTATATAAACCAGGGCCAGGCTAGTCGATAGATCATATATACATACAATCATACCATAGGCTAGCTTCTAGGGTTTAGCCTCTATGATCTCGTGGTAGATCTACTCTTGTACTACCCATATCATCAATATTAATCAAGCAGGACGTAGGGTTTTACCTCATCAAAAGGGCCTGAACCTGGGTAAAACATTGTGTCCCCTGCCTCCTGTTACCATCGATCCTAGACGCACAGTTCGGGACCCCCTACCCGAGATCCGCCTGTTTTGACACCGACAGGCACCACTAGTGGAATCACGACATCTTGCATTGTGCGAGGGCGTGAGGAGAATACAGTGGCCCTAGTGGCTGTGCCTCCACATCGCTCCAACGAAGACGTACTTCCCCCTAAAGGAAAGGAACTTCGATAACACATCCTCGTCTTCACCGGCTCCACTTGTGGTTATCTCTTACATTTACTTTGTGCAAGCTCGTATTGTGTTGTATCATTTGCTTGCTTGTGTTGTTGTGGTTGTTAGCATCATATAGGTTGTTCACCTAGCTGCATATCTAGACAACCTATTTGTTGCAAAACCTAGTTTGTTAAGAAAAGCTAAAAACTGGTAGTTGCCTATTCATTCCCCTCTAGTCAACCATATCGATCCTTTCAATTGGGATGTTTACAAACGACGGTCTCACTACATGGAGGCCATTCAATCATGCACATGAATCATCAAAGTTTGGAGTCTACATATTGCCGTCCTAGCAGAATCTTCCTGGTTGAGGGGAGGATTGGATCGACCTCTTTCAAGTACTGTCCACGGAAAGTTTTTTCAAGTACTGTCCGCGTGAAGCTAATCAAGTTGCGCACAAGTTAGCTCATTACTCTTTTATTTCAAATTATGTCATCTCCTGAGATGGCAATCCTTCCAGTTTTATTCTGGATGAGCTTTTGAATGACGTAAAGTTCTCACAATTCAATAAAGTGCGCCAGAAAGCTTTCCCGTAAAAAAGTTGTTACATTTTTTTGAATTTACAAATAAAACTTGGAAGGTGGAAAGCATGTTGTCGCGTTTTAATCTCCTTATCAGCACCACATAGTTCATGTTGGGCTAAACAAGCTGCCTGCAAACGCGGGAGGCACGATAAAATCAGAGCGGTTACTCAAAAAAAGAAGATTTTTCTTATTTGAGGGAACTAAATAAAAATAGATAAAATCAGAGCGCTGTAAAAAAAAAAGCAATATCGGCCTGGAATAATGTTTGTTGGGCCGTGGCGCCATGTGCTGGTAGAAGGCCCAGTCAGAGTCTTGTAACCCGGCTCACGTGCCAACCGCTGATAGGTCGCGTGTGCAGGACCGCAGCTATAAAATGCAAGGGGCTTCACCAACCCTAAAGCCATCCCATCCATCGCCCCCTCCCTCTTCATATCGCCGCCGCCGCAACAATTCCTCTTTCTCATCGCACTTTTTTTGCTTTGTTTTATTGATTGATGCGGTTTGCTTTGTGGAATTCTAATCGACATGCTTGTTTTTTGGATTCATCAATCTACTTGATCGACATTTCTCTCTTTTGATTCTGTCATTAGTTGTAGATCGAGATGTATTTGGGCTCTGTATCATGAGTCAACAGCAGGCGCCGTTCAATGGCGTCGTGTCTGCCGCATGGAGCCTAGATTGATAGCCAGGAGAAGATTGTTTGGAGATCCATGTTCTTTTAATTCCAAGCCACAATATCTGGCGATACTTCGCTTCATTCGTTTGCATCTTGTTCCATCGTTGATTGAAAGGTTCTGACTTTTCGTCGATTTGTTTTGAGACGGCTCAGACGAACGGGTGCTCGGTTGTATCCATGGACGAGTTGCCCTTTGCACAAAGTGCCGAGAGAGACGGACGGCCGCTTCACGATTGGATGGGCGCGTCGTGTGCTCTTGCCCCATCCAAATTTAAAGCGGCCATACTTCCCCCAATCGATCTCCGGTTTTGCAAGTATTTCTTCCATTTGTTTGATTTTTCGTCCATCTTCTTTCTTCTGACGGGCTGACGGACAATACATCACGTAACGATTGTAATTCTTTAGATCTGCATCTTCTAACTTTTAAATCTGGTGGCATCTTCTTCAACGTAGGAGGAACTTAATTAAGTGGACTAGCAGCTCTTCCCAGACCTAGCAACGGACAATGCTGGGCTGTGTTTTTAGCCCTTTCTTCAGTAGCAATTGACAATGCTGGTTCTGTTGTTCCTTGTTAATTTCACCTAAATTGTGGCGAGCAAATTAAGAACGGCTCTGCACATGTTGAACGGTTCATGGATAATCATGCATCCTAACGATTGGCACCATTTGATGATACATAAAATATTTATCTTTTTAAACTGCAAAATCGCAAAAAAAGAGAGATCAATTTCATCCGGAGCTAGTTAAAGAGATGGTCAATAGAATGCTTGATAGCACGCATGTTGAGGAGTTGCAACTTCGAAGACTTAATTATGTAGTGGTCACTCTGATTCCTAAAATGAAAGATGCTTAGCCGAGCTTTGCCATTGCCTTACATAAATTGATATGAACTTACTAAATGACCTTTTTCATTAACTGTATGATTGTTCATGAGAATTTTCCTAATGAAGGACAAAACTGGAATATATATAATACGGACCATCAGTGGAACAATTTCGTGTCACCAGATAGCCATACGAGTAAGATTCTTACTTGCAATCATCCGAATCAGAGAATACATTTCAGTGCAAACGTGTTCAAGTTGTCTGATGACAAACGATACGGTAGCAGGGCAGCTCATACTACATTGTCAACCATGTAACACCGAAAAAGTGTTCTTTTTGAGCAGAGATGAGCAGAACCCAAGCAGCTGCAAGCTGGTCTCGTCTGACTTGTATCCATCAGTTCAACAAATCACATGCGGCAGCCATTTTGTACGGATCGCATTGATGTGTATGATCAGGAAGGTTTTAGCCCTTGTATTCTTAAGGCTAATGGTGTGGTTCAATAGCTTGATACTACTATTGTGTTAATAAAGCTAGCAATGATGACCGGTCAATTTTCATCTCATCGAAGTGCATTTAAATCCTTAGAAATAAACTCTCTTTTTGACTCCATCATGTTCGGTCCTGTCAAACGGGCTTTTATCCGTTTTCTGTCCGCTTTTGACCCATCCTGGCCCAAGTTTGCGCCGTTTTTGGGATAAAACGGACAGCGCGTGGATGGCGGGACGTGCACGTTTGTCCTCCCTTGGCCTGCCTGTCGGCGAAGCAAAACCCCCCGTGCCCCATTTGGTGCCATTCCCCCCAAACCCTCCCACGTCCCTCCTGCCGCCCCCTCCCTCCCTCGTCCATGGCTGACGCCCTGCCGAATTCCGGCGGCCCGGGTGAACCAACCTGTGGTTGAGATGGTTAGGTGGACAGTGGTATCCCCAACCCACCAGGGTTCAAATCCTGCTGCTCGCATTATTCCTGGATTTATTTCAGGATTTCCGGCGATACGCTTTCAGTGGGAGGAGACGTTCCCGTCGACGACGAGGCGCCTACGGTGACTTCGTAAATCTCAAGATGATATGCAGGCTCAGTCTCTCGAAGGTGCTCATAGGGGCAGGGGGTGCGTGTGTGTGTTCATAGGGGTGAGTGTATGCGCGTGTATATGAGCGCTTGTGTCTACTGATGCTCAAAAAAAATTCCGGCGGCCCGACTGTTGACCCGCCCCCAAATGTGAAGAAGGCGGCCAAGCCTCCAAGGAAGCCGCGGTCGGAGTGCACGCAAGAGAAGATCGCCAAGTTGGACGCGGAATCGGCGAAGAGGAGGAACCGGAGGGCGGTCGTCAAGGTCAATGCCACCGCGACCAAGTTCGTCGTCGAGCATGATGCGATGGAGGCCGCACGACGCAAGGCCGCGGTCGATAAGAAGGACATCGTCAACAAAGCGCACACCCTCCTCATGCTTGGCATGGGCCGTCCGGCCGGTTTCCCTGCAACGCCCGTCGGCCCGACGAGCACAGGCTTGTCGGTCGCCCGGCCTCCGCACTGCCAGTCGCCGACGTCGCGGACCACACCCATGTCACCCGGCTTTTCTCCGCCAAGGCACGACGGCCAGACTCGTTTCACGGGGTCGCCGGACGTTGGCGTGATCGCGCCGTCCACACCGCGCCCCTTGGCCGTCATCGACCTCAACGTCACGCCTGGGTTCAGTAGTGGCGGCCGTTCGTCCATCGAGATGCTAAGAAAGCAAGCATGGGCACCATGCCGGCCCTCTGCGTCTTGTTTGACGGAATGCCAACACCAACGCCATCGGTCGACGACCCCTTCTACAACCAGTACATGAAGGACGTGATCTTCGAGGGTGGGCAGGGCCATGCCTACGACCCTGACGAGACCCAAAGTCAGGATGACCGCGCCCAGTTCGTCCCCGATGAAGAGGCCTGAACTAGGTCGTCCAATCGGCCATGACCGTTCTTTTTGGAGGCTGACATGGGTGCCGCCCGGCCGCTGGGCCCGGCCGCTGGCTGTGTTGCCGGCGAGGACAACTACTCATTTTGGAGGCTGGCTGTGTTGCCGGCCGCTGGCTTTGTTGCCAGCGTGATAAACTGGGGCCGATGGCCGGATGAACTAGAGCTTGGCATTTGAAACGTTGCTCTTTTTTAAAAATAGACGCGGACATGATGGGGCAAACGGATGCGGTCGTGCGCTGGACGCACGGCCACCGCATCCCAGGACACGCTCGGACACGACCCAATTGCTCTACCCAAATAGATAGAATCCGGACAAAACGGACGTCCATTTGGGATCGTGCGGTGGAGTTGGCCCAAGAAAGTTAAGCTACTGCTGCATTAAGGCAAGAACCATTGCCTGAACCTGGAAGAAAAGTTTTGAGTTGTGATGTGCTCCGAAGTTGTAGCTCCTATTGATATGATAAATGCTTGTAGCTGTGATGCATCATCAGTGGTGCTCTAATTGTGCACTAACCGACTGTTCAGGGACAAGAATGAATAGAATAACACAAAAAACACTTGCGGTGTTGTGCTGAGCAAATCAAAGTAACTAGAGACAACTTTGTGCCTCTGACTTCAGTTGGAATTGATAATGACCATCACAATAAGAGAATAATAGGCTCAGGCATCTTACTCGGATGAGATGAAGGTCGAAACACATAGATTGCTAAAGAGAACGCATAAAAACAGTTCAGAGAATGCAGGCAACGAAAGATCTTACTACACAGTAACATATTCCACACAATGTTCTTCCTCTCAGACATGGGAGGCAGCACACTCCAGCAACTCAACATAATCACACAGTTGACAATCTTTCTGCCCACTACACCATAATACATGATTATGGTAGCATTTATATGCACAAATCTACCAGTAGTTCATTCTACAAAGCAGAAGGAATGTATACATACGATCAACGAGAACAACAAGGCTGCTTGCTTTATCAGTAGAGCCATTGGACGGAAGGACCCGAACGAGTTTGCAAACACCTGCTCTTTAGATTGGTGGGATGTTTGAAAAAGAGAAGCCCTTGTATCCTTTGTATGCGTAGTAGGCAATTCTTGTGTAGTAGAATCCAGGGATGAACATTACAATGCCCAAAACCATGAAGAAGATTCCTGTTCCAATAAAATAGTTGCAGATGTTTGAATAAGGGGAAAAATTCCAGCGGCAATTATAGACAAAGTTTATTCAAGCAGATATCTTCATGAGTGCTACTGAAACATCCATATTGCATCAATACTTAGAATGAGAGTCAAAGTGCAAGCAAACTTTCCAAGCTTTTGCTTTGCAAATCAAAACATCTTATTTTTCAGTTTCACATGTACAACTGACATCCTACCATAAAGCCACACCATGATCACATATATTAGAGATGAGAGGGATATTGGGATTGTTTTTTAATAACCTAACTATAATCTACACTACACTTCGTAGTGGTGATGAGATGCTCTTAGTACCCAATCTCCGTAGTTCTCACTGCTGGGTTTCCTGGAGCACTTCACTATGAACATTGTGCGGTTCGAACACAAGCACCCCTAATTTGAGCCCAAAGTATCAGAAACCTCACAAATCGCAAGCATCTCACGCACACCTAAAATTTCCTAAGGCCTTACAAATGCCTATATATTTCTCAGCAAACACCCGGTCATACTCATATATACCATTAAAATAAGTCACCTATCCAGCTCCCAAACAACAGCTACGGAGTAAATACTACTCCCTCTGTACTGAAATACATGTCGACTATGTCTCAGCCAAATAAACCTCAATCAATTCCTCTCTCACAAGTCACAACCTTAGAAATACTACTTCTAGCCATGAATTACCAGTAAGTAGCTCTTAAGATACTCATACAGCAGTAGTTAGAAAATTGCAGCAACTTCAGGGTCCTAGAGGCAGTACCAATTCTTCTTATAGGCATATAGGGAAAGAAGAAAATGGAGGCGGAGAGGGGCGAAAGGAGATTCGATCTCACCGTGCGCGGTGTCACCGCCGACTTGGTTGGCGGCCATGAAGAGGCCGGCGACGACGCCGAGGGCCCCGAAGGCGAGGAGGGCGGCGGCGAAGGCGATCTCCTTGACGGGGGCGCCGCGCGGGCCCCCTACGGCCCCGCCGACGAGGTCGTCCTCGTCGGTGATGGAGAAGGCGTGGTCCACGTAGGCCATGCCGGGCCGGGATTAGCTAGGGTTTCTCGAGGTGGATTCGCGTGCGGATCGTCGTCGCAGGTTGGTGGTGGTCTGGTTGGGGGGCGGAAGATGCAGCGCAGGGGGGAGAAGAGAGATCGGCTTGGTGCGTCGCTTGCCGAATCAGATTTGGATCGGATTGGACGGCAGCGCCGGGTCAACCCGTTGTAGTATACGACGCGACGGCGATGGGCTACAGTTCCGAGGCGCGTCTTTTGGAACCGGGCCTGGCGAAGCCCTCATGGTCCGGCCCATGTGCGGGGCATGAAGCCCCTTTGTTTTTTGTTTTTTCGTGAATGCAAAAAATGTTTTAATGATTTGAAAAATGCTTGGGAAATGATAAATCCTCACAGATTCAAAAAATATTCATTATTTTTCTAAAAATGTTCACAATCATGTAAAAATCATACATTTTCAAAAAGTGTTCATGAATCTCTAGAAATGTTAAAACATTCAAAAAATGTTTGAGAATTTCAATAATTGTTCCCAAATTCAAAAAATGTCCGCATATTAAAAAAATCATGAACACAAAAAATGTACGTCAAAAACATAAAAAGCGCAGGAATTCCAAAAGTTGTTCCCAAATTTCAAAAAATATTCGCCGGTTCAAAAATGTGTTCACGAGTACAAAACAATGTATGCAATTTCAAAAAAAGTTCATGAATTCGAAAATGTTCAGGATTTATAAAAATGTTCAAAAATTTGTGAAAAATGTTCACAAATTTTAAAAATATGCATGATTTCAAAAAATGTACATGAATTTCAAAAAAATTTCACTCGTTTGAAATATGTTCGCAAATTGAAAAACAAAAAGGTATAGCAAAAAATAAATTAAAAGGCAAAAAGAAGAAATGAAGAAAGAAAAAAGAAAAACAAGGGAAAAGAAAAAGAAAAAAGAAATTAAAAACGAAAGGAAAAGAAAAACCTATTCAGGGAAGTTTCACCTTCCCAAAACAAGTGGAAATGAAATTGGAAAATGGGCCGACCCATACAAAAAATAGCGTGTGAGGTGGGTACGCATTTCCGCGCTTCCTGGCGACCTACGCGCGGAATAGGTAAACTTGTTTTGGAGCCCACTGTTTGCGATGTGAAGGTTTTTGGTAGGTAATTGCCTGTTGCGACATATGCGTAAATATATTCCAATAGGATAGGCTTTTTTGTGGGTCTCTCATTTATACATTTAATAGAACAATGCTCGTGCATTGCAACAGACTATAAATATTTTAGTACGCCAGCATGTGATTTAAAAACCTGCTCATATTAATGTGATTGTATAAATAAATGTTTATCAAATCGTGTCTGTGATTGTGTAAATAAATGTATATCAAATCTTGTTCGCGATTGTGTAAATAAACGTTTGCAAGTAAACTAAAATAAAATTGGTGTAGATGGTAAGTAAATTAAGGTGGTTGATTAGCGTACGGGGAAGGTGCGAAAAAGGGTGTGGTGGAACTAAAAACCTGGTTGAACGAAAAATCCCCCGATGAAGAAACGTGGTAGGAGGGAGATCCGGTTGACAAAGTGTTCTGGTAGCAGGGAAAGAAACGTACTCTTTTTAAGTAGTAGAGATAACACTACATTTTAGTGTCTTTTCCTACAAAACACCTTGATTTACCTGACATTTTATTGGTATTGTAACGGCACAGAAAAAATGACTTCAATTGTTGACTAAATTAACACTTGGGATAATTGAGGCATTTTAAAAAAATACAATAATATAGTCATGATTCTTTTTGGCACGATTGGGAAGTGCAATACTCGCATGTCGGACGAAGGAAGGAGTAAATTTGGGGGGGGGGGGCTACGAACAATGCACCTAGGGATGGTCAGACGAAGGAAGGAGTAAAATTAAACATGATTCTTTTTAAGCATGAGAGTATGATCTCTCAATCTCTAATGTAGGCTCAAGTTCTACAAACAAAACTAGGATTAATTGATTTAGGGAAAAGGGGGAAAAGCAACGAGAAACATTAGTCGGCTGGAACGGAAAAATTTAAGCCACCCAAGTGTCAGATCTATTTTAAGTTCCAAATTTGGGCCTTTTGACCATCCCCACATAAAAGTTTGCATGCATTTTTTCTCACACATAACATGTATCCCCACTCGCGTAAACAATCAGACAAATATTGCAACGTCTCAAATATGACCACATAGCAAATAGTTATATGTATGCAACAATACCCCGTTCATTACAACAAATCGTTGAAAATGCATCACAATTCACATGATATGAAGAGTAACATATCTGAAATTCTGAACAACACATGCAACAACAAAGAGACACATACGCAACAGGAGAAAACTCCCATTGTAGCATACATGGAAAAATCATGGCAACACGTTACTCGTCTGTACACAATAAACATGTGTCAGAATACCATGTGCAACATAAAGAAAATCTCACGTTCATTCACCTCTCATTATCAACACGGATGCATGAAAATTTAAGTGGCCTTCTAGATGCTTGCTTATGTCCCATTTGATAAAGTTGCAACAATAGAGAGAAAATTAGAATGGTCTTGCGCAATGTAACGCCCCGAGACCGATGTGCTAGGTGTCTTCCAGTTATTCGCTGTTGTTGCCTTGTCATTTGCTTGCGTGTCGCATCTGGTCATGTCATCATCTGCATTGCATATCATGTCATCATGTGCATTTCATTTGCATACATGTTCGTCTCATGCATCCCAGCTTTTCCCCGTTGTCCGTTTTGCAATCTGGCGCTCCTATGTCACCCGGTGTTCCCTTTTACCTCTTTTCGTGTGCGGGTCTTAAACGTTTTCGGATTGGACCGAGACTTGTCATGCGGCCTTGGTTTACTACCGGTAGACCGCCTGTCAAGTTTCGTGCCATTTGGACTTCGTTTGATACTCCAACGGTTAATCGAAGGACCGAAAAGGCCTTCTGTGTGCTGCAGCCCAACACTCCTCCAAAGTGGCCCAAAACCCACCTAAACCTCCTCCATCATCTCGGTCGTTCGATCACGATCGCGTGGCCGAAAACCGCACCTCATTTGGACTCTCCTAGCTCCCTCTACCTATAAATATGTGGCCTTCCCCGAAATTTCCGCGCAGTCTAACCCTAGTCTTCCTCTGCCTCGCGCCACCGGACAAAACTCCCACCGCGCCGGACATGTCCGCCGCCCAGCAGCCACCTCCCTCCAGCCAATCGGATCATGCCACATCGCCCCGCCGCCGCTCCCGGCCACTCCGCGCGCGCCACCTGTCGCCCCACTTCGCCCCGCGCCCGTCGGCCCATGAAACCCAGATCGGGCCCGTGCGGGCCCAACTCATCGCCGCCGCGCACCGGGTGCCCGAGGCGTCCGGCTCCTCGCGCCCGAGCCCCGCCGCCTAGCGCCTCCCCGCTGGCGACCATCGCCGCCCACGCCTCCTCGCCTGCCGCGCCGCCCGCCTCTCGCCAGCGCCGCCCCGCGCCGCCTCCCTCGCCGGCGACCACCGCGTCTTGCCGCGCTGCCCTCCGCCGCACCTCCTCCGGCCCCGGCAACCTCTACTCCGGTGAGCCCCGGCCACGCCAACCGTCTTCTTCCTCTATTCCGGCGAGGAACTCCGGCGGTGCCTCGATCCGTGTGCAAACCGGATCTGGATCTGGAGTTTTCCTCGGGTTGACTTTTTCCCTCCGAACCCTAATCCTTTTTGCATATTTCATCGCATCGTAACTTTGCATCCGTAGCTCCGATTTGTGATGTTCGTCTCAACGAGTACATCATTTCATTTCATTGCATCTTTTTCATTTGGGCTCATCTTGATGCCCGAAATGCTGTTGGAAGAGGGCTATATGATGAATTTGTCCGATCTATTTCAGCAAATGGCATTTTATCATTTTTGCCATGATTAATGTGTGCATGATATGATCCTGAGCTCTACATCTGTTTTGTAATATGCCATGCCATATTTACAGGGGTGTATGCCATGTATTTTTGTGATCTTTGTGGTGACTAGCACAAGCTTGTAAAGTAGCGTAATCGGTAATGCTGATTTCAGGGATTTAGAATTTCACTAAGTCCTTGTCCTTATTTTGTCGTTATGCCATATGTTCATGTTGTTTCCTAGTGATCCGTGCCTCTTTTGAGGATGATCAGTAAGGATGTTTTGTTAACATTGTTGTGCTCTATCCATCCATGTCTTTGTTTGCAATTATGGAGCACCCTAGCTTGGGTCAATCGAGCTCTACTTTTGCTATTTCGTGAATCCTGGCAGATTGTTGACTTGTTAGCGATTTGGCCGAGAATGTTGCTATTGATCCGTGCATGCTATGTTGTTGTTCTTGCCATGTCTGGCTCCTATACCATGTCTTCTTGATGGGTGTATGCTTAGTTTGTCATGCCATGCTCTGTAGTGAGTGCATCGAGCTCGTAAACATGCCTACTCGTTAACTGATTTGCATGCTCCAGTTTTTCTCTAAGTCTGAGATCTGTTTATGTTTTTGCCATGTTCACATGCTTGCAATTGTATTTTATGATCCCTTTTGGCTCAAGGTCACTAAGGGACTTTTGTTAAGTGCTTTGAGTAGCTTCATTCCATGCCTTGCCATGTTAAGTTCCTGTAGCATGTAGTTTTCATGCTCTAAAGTGGCTACCTGATGTTAAATTCTAGACTTGTGTTAATTTCACTAAGTCTGAACCTGTTATCATTTGCATTTTTGCCATGCTTGTTTGAACCTGTTAATGGATGAATTAGCCGTAGCTCAGTGTTCATCTTTTTTCAAGCATCATGAGTGGATCCCTTCCATGTATTTTGTTGTTATGTTTGAGTGCTGTAGCATATTTATCTTGATGCATTTAGATGGCTACTTGATGTTTATCGTAGACCGATGCCATATTTGTTTCGCTTGCCATTTTGAAAGTGCAACTATCCCTAGGTGGTTTTGGTAATTCATAACAACATATAGCTCATTGAGCTAATGCTATTCCAAGATGACTATTTCAGGAAAGCTCAATGATTGGCATGGCATGGATGTGAAAGTGGAACCCTCAAAATGCCAAGGACAAAGGATTGGCTCAAGCTCAAAAGCTCAAGACTCTTCATTTTATATATTTTAGTGATCCAAGATCACATTGAGTCTTTAGGAAAAGCCAATACTATCAAGGAGGGATGAGGTGTTGCTTAATGAGCCTCTTGCTTCATGTGCTTAGTGATATGCTCCAAAACCCTCAACTACTTTCCCATATCCACATATGACCTAAACACTAAGCCAAACTCGGTCATACCGATTCTTTCTATCCGGCGCCACCGAGTTTCACTTGTCATAAGCCACTGCCAAACTCTAGCAATTCGGTTCTACCGATAGGGATCTCGGTCTCACCGAGATGGGATTGCAAACTCTCTGTTTCCCTTTCGTAACTTTTCGGTCTCACCGAAAGAGCGAATCGGTCCCACCGAGATTGCAATGTAAATTCAGTGCTTCCTTTTTGTAACTTTTCGGTCTCACCGAAAGAGCAAATCGGTCCCACCGAGTTTGCCTGACCAACTCTTTGGTTAGCTTATTACCAAACTCGGACTCACCGAGTTTGTGTAATCGGTCTCACCGAGATTATGTTATGCCCAAACCCTAACCATATCGGTCCTACCAAATTGCATGTCAGTCCCACCGAAAATCTCTAACGGTCACTAGTTTTACCTTTTCGGTCCGACCGAGTTTGTTGATTCGGTCCCACCGAGATTGGAAAACTGTGTGTAACGGTTGGATTTTGTGTGGAGGCTATATATACCCCTCCACCTCCTCTTCATTCGTGGAGAGAGCCATCCGAACACATACACAATTCCAACTCATATGTTCTGAGAGAGAACCACCTACTCATGTGTTGAGACCAAGATATTCCATTCCTACCATATGAATCTTGATCTCTAGCCTTCCCCAAGTTGCTTTCCACTCAAACCTTCTTTCCACCAGATCCAAATCCTATGAGAGAGAGAGAGTTGAGTGTTGGGGAGACTATCATTTGAAGCACAAGAGCAAGGAGTTCATTACCTACACACCATTTGTTACTTCTTGGAGAGTGGTGTCTCCTAGATTGGCTAGGTGTTACTTGGGAGCCTCCGACAAGATTGTGGAGTTGAACCAAGGAGTTTGTAAGGGCAAGGAGATCGCCTACTTCGTGAAGATCTACCGCTAGTGAGGCAAGTCCTTCGTGGGCGATGGCCATGGTGGGATAGACAAGGTTGCTTCTTCGTGGACCCTTCGTGGGTGGTTGCTTCTTCGTGGACCCTTCGTGGGTGGTTGCTTCTTCGTGGACCCTTCATGGGTGGTTGCTTCTTCGTGGACCCTTCGTGGGTGGTTGCTTCTTCGTGGACCCTTTGTGGGTGGAGCCCTCCGTGGACTCGCGCAACCATTACCCTTCGTGGGTGGAGCCCTCCGTGGACTCGTGCAACCGTTACCCTTCGTGGGTGGAGCCCTCCGTGGACTCGAGCAACCGTTACCCTTCATGGGTTGAAGTCTCCATCAACGTGGATGTAGGATAGCACCACCTATCCGAACCACGGGAAAAACATCCGTGTCTCCAATTGCGTTTGAATTCTCCAAACCCTTCCCTTTACATTCTTGCAAGTTGCATGCTTTACTTTCCGCTGCCAATATACTCTTTGCATGCTTGCTTGAATTGTGTGATGATTGCTTGACTTGTCCTACAATAGCTAAAATCTGCCAAGAACTAAAATTGGGAAAAGGTTAAGTTTTTATTTGGTCAAGTAGTCTAATTACCCCCCCCTCTAGACATACTTTCGATCCTACAAGTGGTATCAGAGCTTTGGCCTCCATTTTCTTTGATCTCCATAGCTTTTGGTGGTCATAGCCTTGGTTTCACAACCTAGGAGAGTATGGCGTCTAGCGAGGGAAATTATCACCGTAGAGGTCCTTACTTTGATGGAACGAATTTTGCTAGTTGGAAGCATAAAATGAAAATGCATATTCTTGGACATAACCCCGCCGTTTGGGCTATTGTGTGTGTTGGTTTGCAAGGTGACTTCTTTGATGGGAAAGAACCAAACTGTGAAGCTACCGCGGATGAGTTGAAGATGTTGCAATACAATGCTCAAGCTTGTGATATTCTCTTCAACGGATTGTGCCCCGAAGAATTCAACAAAATCAGCCGTCTTGAGAATGCAAAGGAAATTTGGGACACTTTGATTGATATGCACGAAGGTACCAACTCCGTCAAGGAATCCAAGTTGGATGTGCTTCAAAGTCAACTTGACAAGTTCAAAATGAAGGATGGTGAAGGTGTCGCTGAAATGTACTGTAGGCTTGCTCTCATCACAAATGAGATTGCCAGCTTAGGAAGTGAAGAGATGACCGATAGATTCATCATCAAGAAGATTCTAAGAGCCTTGGATGGAAAATATGATACCGTGTGCACATTGATCCAAATGATGCCCAATTACAAAGATCTCAAGCCAACGGAGGTGATTGGAAGAATTGTTGCTCATGAGATGTCACTTAAGGATAAAGAGGAACTTCACAACAAATCAAGTGGTGCCTACAAAGCCTCATGTGAAGCCCCTACATCATCAAGTGAGAAACAAAACTTCAATGAAGAATTAAGCTTAATGGTGAAGAACTTCAACAAGTTCTACAAGAGTAGAAGCAAAGATAGAAGCTTCAAGTCAAGGTCCTACAATGACAAAAGATCTTCTAGTCGAGAGCGAAACTGCTACAGTTGTGGAAGACCCGGACACTATTCCAATGAGTGTACTTCTCCCTACAAGAGAAGAGAAGATTCTCCAAAAAGAAGAAGCAAAGAATCACCACCAAGAGAGAGAAGGAGTAGAGATGATCGTTATGAACGAAGATACTCACGGAGAAGCAAGGATTCGGAAAGGAAGGAAAAATCATCAAGGAGCTACACAAAACGAAGACATCAAGCTCATGTTGGTGAATAGGTATCCGGCTCCGACTCCGACAGCCACTCCGAGAGAAGTTATCACTCCGACTCCGAAGATACTCAAGATGAAGGTGTTGCCGGTCTAGCACTTGTGTCAACCAACTCCTACGACATATTTGACTCACCAAATGAAGGAATTGGAAGATGCTTCATGGCCAAAGGTCCTAAGGTAACACACCCCGAGTATGTTGATTTCAATAGTGATGAAGATGACTTGTTAGGTGATGATTTGCTTGTTGACAACTCTAGTGATGAATACTATGATGAAACGTCAATCAATCATGCTAATCAAGATAAAACGAATGACAATGATAAGGAGAATATTGAGGCTCTAACTAAAGAACTAAACACTCTTAAGTTAGCTCATGAAACTATCTTCGAAGATCATCGAGAACTTTTAAGAGCTCATGAGAAATTACGCTTTGAAAAGCTCAATCTTGAGCAAGAGCATGAGTTCTTAAAAGCAATCAATGATGATCTCCGCAAGAAAAGTTCTTCTTACATTGCCAAGCGTTTACTCTTATCCACTTACATGCCTCAAGTCAAGTCTAGTAACAAGAACAAGAAAGATTCTTCCTCTAGCAGTAACAATGATCATGCTAAATCCAATATTGTTGCTTCTAGTAGTTCTCTTGATTCCACTAATGATTCTCTTAGCCAAGTTACACTTGAGCAAGAAAATAGCTTATTGAAGGGAATTATAGAGAAAGGAGTGTACAAAAGCCTTGCCGGGAGTAAGCAATTCGAGGAAATTGTGCGCAAGCAAGGAATGCACCGGAAGAATCAAGGTGTTGGTTTTGAACGAAAGTTCAATGCCAATGGAGTTGAGTGGGAAGAAGATCAATACCCCAAGACAAAGTTTGTTCCTCAACAAGAGAAGTATGATACTTCTTTCAAGGGGACACAAGCTCAAGATGATCTTCCACCACAAGACTACAAGCAAAAAGGCAAGGACAAGCTTCAAGAGGAAATAGATGCATTTGAAGAAGCTCCTAAGACCTTAGTCAAGTGGATTCCCAAGACTACTTCAAGTTCCACTTCATCAAGTACGACTACAACTCCAAGGATTCCCATCAAGATGGTGTGGATCCAAAAGAAGAAGAACTAGAGAGTTCTCGAGGGTGACTCCGCCAACATACTTCACTCTTATCATTTTGGCAAGAACAAGTGCAATCAACTTCCACATCTTGCACTAGTTCAAGGAGTCACAAACCCTCTTGTTGGTAAGACAAGGGACAAGGTAACCTAAAAGTTTTCATGGACATCATCTTGTGTGTGCATCACTCTATGTCTATGGATATCCTTGTTTGTTCCTTGTGGGACTAACCCATGTAGGTATTGAAAGTGCAATTCACTCAAATGGATAGCTCCAAGTGATCTACATCAACATTGAGCATCCACATCTTCAACATCTACATGAAGTCATCATCGACAAAACCCGAGGTTAGTTCATCCCTCTAAGGAGGGATATCACATCTAGGGGGAGCTTTACTCTAAGACTTGAGCTAAAGCAACTCTAAAGATGTGAACACAACAATGCTTTATGTAAAAGTGGTAACCCCACTTGAGCTTAAATGATGAGTATGACCTATGATCAAGTGTTCTCACTTGACTCCTAAGTCAATATACTCATATATAGATGACCTTGTCATCGCAAATTGCTTGATAGATGCTAGAATTGGTTGTGCATGCCTTGTCACATATTTCATTTGCCATCTTATTGTGTGAGCATGCTGGTTGCATATTTTACTCATTCGAGGACATCCACTTGTTGTTTTGATTGTTTGGTTTTATTTCCTTTTGCCAAGTGGATGGACAAGAATGCCTAAGAACCTCCTCTAGCTATCTATGCTTTTCTCGTCTCAAACTCTATTCATGCTACATCACAAAATTTGATCAAGTCAGATTCGAACCACTCTGTGTGAGGAGCGCTCGGAGTCCCCGATTCGTCATAGACTTAAACTTCCAAAACCTCTTTATGATTCTCGGTCTGACCGATATCATACTTTCGGTCCTACCGAGATCATTAAGTTGATCTGAATTTTCGATCTCGGTGCAACCGATTTGAACCATTCGGTCACACCGAGTTGCAACAACTTTATACAGTTTTGCATCTCGGTGCCACCGAGTCGTTCCACTCGGTCACACCGACAGGGTCGGGCTATATATAGTCACGGGCAAAAATTTGGAAATTTCTCCGAACCCCTTCGCCCGCGCGATAGCCTGCTCTGCCAACGTGGTCTCCGGATCGTCTTCTCGCCGCCAGCCGCCTCCAGTCGCTGGTATCTGTCGCCGTCAACGGGAATTCTACCCCGCCGTTGCCGCCGTAGCGAGTCTCCGCCGAACTAGGGTATGGACTCGATCACAGTGCTATTCCCCGTTCGATTCCTAGCACATTGTGTTCTTAATGATTCTTGCCACGTTTGATAAACTTCTATCCAGTCAATGAACTCGTAGATTAGGTTTGATTCGAAAATTCTAGGTTTAGGTTTCCGCCGAAACCATCTCGGACCCACCGAGTTGAAAAACTCGGTCCCACCGATTTGGCTTATGCCATTGCACAAGTGAGACTCAGTCTGACCGAGAATTACTTATCGGTGTGACCGATTTTGGAACTTTGTGAAACCCTAGCAGTCTCGGTGCCACCGAACTGTGACTCGGTCTGACCGAGTTCACTAGTTTAGGTTCCAAAATGCTTCGGTATCACCGAGTTTAAAAATCGGTAGATCCGAGATGATTTCAGTGGGAAACTAAAACTAAGTTTTTGAGTCATTCTTTTGGAAAAATCTCTGCATTTTGTGATGCTCATCTATTCTACCTCATCTATAAACTATTCACAGGGTCATCAGTCAGCTTGTTCATCATGTCAGACCAAAGTGATAGCCAGAACATGTCAGAAGAGCAAGTGCAGATGAGTGAGGGCACTAGTCCCTCAAGTTCTTCAGATGATGGCAGCAGAAGTACTCCTAGCAATCTGCCTAAAGCTGCCACCAGACAGAGGAAGAAGAGAACCTCAGAATCAGAGGATGAGGATTATGTGGCAGAAGAGGAAGCAACTTCAAAGAGAGTAGTGCTTGAGAAGGAACATGGCTCAGCTCAAGGCACAAAGCCAGGGATGAAAGTCAAAAGGCCAGCAGGCAGGCAGCCTATGTCAAAGGCCAGAGCTTCAACTGAGAAACCCACTCCCATAGAGCCAGTTGCTGCCGAGGGAAAGAAGAGGAAGGAAAGGGTCAAGAAGACCGTAGCCAGAGTGCTTGGCAAGGCTTCCATCATGGAAGATGAGGATGAAGAAGAAGAGGTTGCTGCACCAGCACCTAAGGCACCCAAGCTGATGGGTGATGCCATAAGATCAGGGTCAACTGCTTCTAAGGCCAAGCCAGCTCCAAAGCCAAAGCCAAAGAGGAATACAAGAAGCATCCCAGCTGCTGAGAAGAACAAGGCCCCAGTGCCTGACATTGCTGAAGAAGAAGAAGGTCAAGTGCTCAGAAAGCTCAAGCCCAAGATCCCAGACCATAGTGATGCTCATCCTGTGGCTGAGGACATGAAGCTCAGGAGAGACTCAGGGCTCAGGAAGTGGAGAGAAGCAGATCCATATGCTTCAAGGAGAAGGATTGCTGTTGACTACAGGTTTTACACCAAGGAGCAGCAAGATTTTTATGAGACAGTTTTGCTTGATAAGAAGCCCATTGTTTGTGACATGAGATGGGTCGACTGGACCTACATGAAGGAAAATGAGGAACACTATCCTGGTGTGATTGACAGCTTTAGTGCTTGTGGAGTTGCAGACTTTGTTGGGCAGAAGCTCACAAAGTGGAACGAGGAGCTCATTATGCAATTCTACTCCATAGCACACTTCTACCCAGATGGAAGGATAACATGGATGTCTGAAGGTACAAGGTACCAATCAACTGTTGAGGAATGGGCAAAGTTGATTAATGCCCCAGAAGAGCAGGAAGATGACTTGGACATTTATGCCAAGAAGAAGATGGACCACAACTCAATGTCAAACATGTACAAGGAGATTCCAAATGAAGCACTTGATACGTTCAAGTTTGGCTCAGTACATTATCTTCTGTCAGGATTGCCAACCATCAATTGGATTTTGAGGCACACCTTATTGCCCAAGTCAGGTGATCACAAGATGATCAGAGGCCACGCGATCAATTTGCTACATATCTTTGATGTGCCACAGAAATTCAAGGTCATGAGCCTCATAGTAGAGACTATCAAGAGGACTGCAGCAGACCAGAAGAGGAGCTGTGGATATGCCCCTCAAATTCAGGAGCTCATCAACTCGAAGATGGGCACAGGCATATACTTATTGGACAAGGAACACCTGCCCATCCATCCAGATTTTGAGGACAATCAAGTTGTGATGAATGAGAACGAACCATCATCTGCACAAGCACAAGCAAAGAAGGAGAAGGCAAGGAAGGAGAAAGCTGCCAAGATGCCAACTCAAGAGGAGGCATCTGAGTATTTCTTGAAAACCAAACAAGAGCAGCTTGGTTACTTGATTGCATCCACACTGAGGATTGAGCAAGGACTGGCCACCCTCACTCAGAATCAATAGAGCTTAGAGAGAATCATGGAACAAAAGTTCTATGACTTGGATGTCAAAGTAACAGAGATTCAGTCTGCAGTGGAATAGCTCCAAGATGACATGCAGGAGAGGAGAGGCAAGACTACAACTGATGCGTTTGCCAGAGTGCCACGAGCTCCGAGGTCCAGTGCAGTGCCAGTTCCTGACACCAGAGCCACCACCTCTGCACCAGCTACAGGCTCAGTTCCACCAGCTCCAGCATCCACTTTAGCCTCGACTCTGACCACGTCTACAGAAGGCTTCGTCCTTGGAGTGCTCCAGACTCCACCACCACCTGAAGATCAAGCCTGAGTGTCGACTTAGCACTATGCATTTTCTAGGAACTTTTTGGTAACTTGTTGCCAAAGGGGGAGAAAATGTATAGATCATAGGCTTCGAGAGAGAGTGTTGCTTTTATTCTCTCTTGTTTTATTTGGTGTTTTTTCAACTTTGTTTGCTTTTGAGTGCTTGAGATACTATGTCATTGCTCGTGAGACATTGATGATCATGTGTTTGATCATAAGCTACACTTAATGTTTGCTTAATATTATCATCTTATCTATCTTATGTGATCATTCACTATTCTTGGTGATGAGTGCATGTATTTCATTCTTATCATTTTAAGCGCTCCACCAAGATGTATGTGACATGGAAGAGTAACCCATGACTCTAACTCTTTGTGCATTTGCAGTCCAAAGCAAATTTTAAATATGCACAAATTTAGGGGGAGCTCTTACTTGTCACATACTTCTCAAAGCGACGATATACTTCATGCTTATTATCATCTGTCGAAGCTTTGATCTATATGTTGTCATCAATTACCAAAAAGGGGGAGATTGAAAGTGCAACTATCCCTAGGTGGTTTTGGTAATTCATAACAACATATAGCTCATTGAGCTAATGCTATTCCAAGATGACTATTTCAGGAAAGCTCAATGATTGGCATGGCATGGATGTGAAAGTGGAACCCTCAAAATGCTAAGGACAAAGGATTGGCTCAAGCTCAAAAGCTCAAGACTCTTCATTTTATATATTTTAGTGATCCAAGATCACATTGAGTCTTTAGGAAAAGCCAATACTATCAAGGAGGGATGAGGTGTTGCTTAATGAGCCTCTTGCTTCATGTGCTTAGTGATATGCTCCAAAACCCTCAACTACTTTCCCATATCCACATATGACCTAAACACTAAGCCAAACTCAGTCATACCGATTTTTCTATCCGGCGCCACCGAGTTTCACTTGTCATAAGCCACTGCCAAACCCTAGCAATTCGGTTCTACCGATAGGGATCTCGGTCTCACCGAGATGGGATTGCAAACTCTCTGTTTCCCTTTCGTAACTTTTCGGTCTCACCGAAAGAGCGAATCAGTCCCACCGAGATTGCAATGTAAATTCAGTGTTTCCTTTTTGTAACTTTTCGGTCTAACCGAAAGAGCAAATCGGTCCCATCGAGTTTGCCTGACCAACTCTCTGGTTAGCTTATTACCAAACTTGGACTCACCGAGTTTGTGTAATCGGTCTCACCGAGATTACGTTATGCCCAAACCCTAACCATATCGGTCCTACCGAATTGCATGTCAGTCCCACCGAAAATCTCTAACGGTCACTAGGTTTACCTTTTCGGTCCGACCGAGTTTGTTGATTCGGTCCCACCGAGATTGGAAAACTGTGTGTAACGGTTGGATTTTGTGTGGAGGCTATATATACCCCTCCACCTCCTCTTCATTCGTGGAGAGAGCCATCAGAACACATACACAATTCCAACTCATATGTTCTGAGAGAGAACCACCTACTCATGTGTTGAGACCAAGATATTCCATTCCTACCATATGAATCTTGATCTCTAGCCTTCCCCAAGTTGCTTTCCTCTCAAACCTTCTTTCCACCAGATCCAAATCCTATGAGAGAGAGTTGAGTGTTGGGGAGACTATCATTTGAAGCACAAGAGCAAGGAGTTCATTACCTACACACCATTTGTTACTTCTTGGAGAGTGGTGTCTCCTAGATTGGCTAGGTGTTACTTGGGAGCCTCCGACAAGATTGTGGAGTTGAACCAAGGAGTTTGTAAGGGAAAGGAGATCGCCTACTTCGTGAAGATCTACCGCTAGTGAGGCAAGTCCTTCGTGGGCGATGGCCATGGTGGGATAGACAAGGTTGCTTCTTCGTGGACCCTTCATGGGTGGTTGCTTCTTCGTGGACCCTTCGTGGGTGGTTGCTTCTTTGTGGACCCTTTGTGGGTGGAGCCCTCCGTGGACTCGCGCAACCATTACCCTTCGTGGGTGGAGCCCTCCGTGGACTCGCGCAACCGTTACCCTTCGTGGGTGGAGTCCTCCGTGGACTCGCGCAACCGTTACCCTTCGTGGGTTGAAGTCTCCATCAACGTGGATGTAGGATAGCACCACCTATCCGAACCACGGGAAAAACATCCGTGTCTCCAATTGCGTTTGAATTCTCCAAACCCTTCCCTTTACATTCTTGCAAGTTGCATGCTTTACTTTCCGCTGCCAATATACTCTTTGCATGCTTGCTTGAATTGTGTGATGATTGCTTGACTTGTCCTACAATAGCTAAAATCTGCCAAGAACTAAAATTGGGAAAAGGTTAAGTTTTTATTTGGTCAAGTAGTCTAATTACCCCCCCTCTAGACATACTTTCGATCCTACACATTTCCATACCGTGCATCCGATTCCGGTGATCTTTATATCGATTTCAACCGAAATCACCTCACCTTTCCAGTGGCACTCTTGAATTTCCAAGTTGAGGCCAGGTTCAATCATTCCTTGTCAAATCATGCATATGCACCTCATATCGCATCCCGCATATCATACCATGTTCATGTGTGGTTTGTTTACTATGTTGTGTGCTTCTTTCCGGTGTTTGCCCATTCGGGTTGGTTCCGGTAACATCGCGTTTGTGAGGACCCGTTCGACTACGCCCGTTTGTCTTCTTCATGGACTCGTTCTTCTTCCTTGTGGGATCTCAGGCAAGATGACCATACCCTCGAAATCACTTCTATCTTTGCTTTCTAGTTGCTCGCTCTTTTGCTATGCCTATGCTGCGATACCTACCACTTGCTTATCATGCCTCCCATGTTGTTGAACCAAGCCTCTAACCCACCTTGTCCTAGCAAACCGTTGTTTGGCTATGTTACCACTTTGCTCAGCCCCTCTTATAGCGTTGTTAGTTGCAGGTGAATATTGGAGCTTGTTCCATGTTTGGAACATGGATATTTTGTTGGGATATCACAATATCTCTTATTTAATTAATGCATCTATATACTTGGTAAAGGGTGGAAGGCTCGGCCTTATGCCTGGTGTTTTGTTCCACTCTTGCCGCCCTAGTTTCCGTCATATCGGTGTTATGTTCCCGGATTTTGCGTTCCTTACGCGGTTGGGTCACAATGGGAACCCCTTGACAGTTCGCTTTGAATAAAACTCGTCCAGCAAGGCCCAACCTTGGTTTTACCATTCGCCACCTAGACTCTTTTTCCCTTGGGTTAGGCCAGCCCAAGGGTCATCTTTATTTTAACCCCCCCGAGCCAGTGCTTGTCTAAGTGTTGGTCCGAAATGGGCAGCCTGCGGGGCCACCTCGGGGAAACTTGAGGGCTGGTTTTACTCGTAGTTTGACCTATCCGGTGTTGCCCTGAGAATGAGATATGTGCAGCTCCCATCAGGATGTCGGCGCATCGGGCGGCTTTGCTGGACTTGTTTAACATTGTCGAGGATGTCTTGTAACCTGGATGCCGAGCCTGATCGGATTGTCTTGGGAGAAGGAATATCCTTCGTTGACCGTGAGAGCTTGTGATGGGCTAAGTTGGGACACCCCTGCAGGGATTTGAACTTTTGAAAGCCGTGCCCGCAGTTATGGGCAGATGGGAATTTGTTAATGTCCGGTTGTCGAAAACCTGAAGTTGATCCTAATTAAAATACATCAACCGCGTGTGTAACCGTGATGGTCTCTTTCCGGCGGAGTCCGGGAAGTGAACACGATGTTGGAGTTATGCTTGACGTAGGTTGTTCTAGGATCACTTCTTGATCATAGTTTCTCGATCGTGCTTTGCCTTCTCTTCTCGCTCTCTTTTGCGAATAGGTTAGCCACCATATATGCTAGTCGCTTGCTGCAGCTCCACCTCATACCTTTTACCCTTCCTATAAGCTTAAATAGTCTTGATCGCGAGGGTGTGAAATTACTGAGTCCCTGTGGCTCACAGATACTTCCAAAACCAGTTTGCAGGTGCCAAGGCTACCGAGCAGGTGACACAGCCAAGCTCAAGGAGGAGCTCGTTGAAGATCTTGTCCTTTATGTTGTTTCATTCTAGTTGATCAGTAGTGGAGCCCAGTCGGGACGATCGGGGATCTGTGTAGCATTTGGGGTAGTCTTCTTTTATTTTGGCTCCGTAGTCGGGCCTTGATTGTATTTGGATGATGTAATGCTTTATTCATGTATTGTGTGAAGTGGCGATTGTAAGCCAACTATGTATCTCTTTCCCTTATGTATTACGTGGGTTGTGTGAAGATTACCTCACTTGCGACATTGCTTTCAATGCGGTTATGCCTCTAAGTCGTGCTTCAACACGTGGGAGATATAGCCGCATCGAGGGCGTTACAAGTTGGTATCAGAGCCTTCCCCGACCTTAGGAGCCCCCTGCTTGATCGAATAGCTGGCGTTATTGAGTCTAGAAATGTCTTGAGTCATTTAGGAATTATATATATCGGAGAGTAGGACTTCTTTTTACTCCTCAGTCCCTTCGTCCCTCTGGTGAGGCATCCTGACGTAGAGTTTTGACTCTTCTCTTCTCAAATTTCACTAAAAATTTTTTAGGATCACGCGGGTATCTTGGAATCGTTCTGATGGTTTTGTGACGAGAACATTGTTCTTGGTGCCTCCTGACATTTAGGGGTTGTGGCAGTGTCCCGGGGAGTTAAGCTCCGAGGTGTTGTCGTCACAATTTTATCGTTACAGTTCTGGAATACCTGAGATAGTTTCGCCGACATCGAAAATCTCTTTTATGCAGTTGTTGGTGAGATAACCTTGACGCCACCCAGTACTGGGGCGGGAGTTCGGGAGTATTGCCATAACTCGTATAATGGATGCTTTTCGAAGGTTGAGGTAGACGATTTCCGAAGGTTTCTTGGTTATGTGTTGAAGGATGGATACAACTGGATGTAGGATTTGTTAGTTTTGGGTGAGATATTATGCTTCCCCTGTATCCCCAACACCTGATTGCATAACCGGAAAATTTCGGGAGTTTATAAGTGGGAATTCAAGTAGCTCTTAGGATATCTTTCCGTCAGATATATGATATGAAATTGGGGTTCGACGTCTAGTGGTCTGCCTATTCACGGTTGGTTTTACAGTGGTCTCGTTGTGTCTTAAAGAGTCCTTGGCTATGCCGACTCGGGGACGCTTCGTATGTCATGTGCACTGCCTTGTACATGATGATGCTGTATGATCGAGCCCGTGTAGGCCCCACCACGAAAACTTCAGACGAAATCTCTATCATATGTTTGTTCCGGCTTATTCTGCAAGCCAATCCTTTGTTTTGTTTTTGAGTTGTGGTATTCGAGTTGCTTCGAAGTAAAATTTTGATTCCATCCCTTGTCTAAGTGGTGTTCTCATATTCCTATGTGAATACTAATCCTTCTCGATCATCGAGTTTGTCATTTCAATTTCTTTTCACCGGCGTGTTTCTCTTCAAGTGGATCCGATCATTTCAACAACCGCAAGATCAAGTATCAGTTCTTCTCAACGGTGTTTGTTTCATCCGTTCCCAAGTTGCCTTTGTTTTCCTGCCCACCCACCCTTTTACTTCAAGGACTCAGATTTCTTAATCAACTATCTTGTTATTGATGAGAAGTCTCTCCATTCTTTTCCGTCAATATTCGTATCCGGTGATTCTCAGGAAGATTCTAACGGAGCTTCAAGTTCATCATTATTCGTTCTCTTTCTTCTCCGGTGGATTCAATTCAAGCTTTGGTATTGAGTATAGTCCTTTCATTTTGGCCAATGCTTTTCTCATGTCGGTGCACCTCTTTATCATTCACTTCGCACTATTCTTTTGTTCCGGAGTGCTAAAGATATCTCAGAAGATTCGTGTTTCCACTCTTAATCCGTTCAAGCTATTTTGAGGATGTTATCTCATTCAAGCCTTTTAATTCAACCGGTGCAATCTCTCTTTTTAATCATTCTAACGGTGTTTTCTCTTGAGTGGGCCCTAACCCACAGGTTTTTTTCCCAGGATCTTACCTGACTCTTCTTATTTTCCCGGCATTACTCTCAAATTCTTTTCAAAGTTTGACGTAAGAAGGAATTATCATCAGTCTTATGTTTGTCTCCAAGATCTGTTGAATTCTTTTCATTGTTGGCTCAATCTCTTCGCTTTTGATTCTTCCGGAGTGCCTCTACAATTATTGGTGGTGTTTTTCTCGTCGTCATTCTCAGATTTGGAGACCGAAGAAGAGTTTCTTTTAAATCTTGCCCCATTCTCTGCCATCCTCCCATAATTGTTTCGGTTGTGAGAATTTCTTTTCACCCATCCGGAGTAATTCAGAGTATTTTCAGTTTGATTCCCCGAAGGCCATCATTTCGGGATTATTCATTCTAGCTTTCATCTCTCATCCTCCTAATATTACCGGTGCATCGCTCAAATATCCTCTAATCAGCTCATGATCTATTCGTTCTCTTGTATTTAAATTCCTTCAAGTATCTTCTTTCGTTTTCCAATTCTTCCCGGTGAATTTGTGCTCTTGCTATTCTCATGTTCAATTCTTACGATGGTTCTTCCAAGTTTCTTCTTCCCTCGTTTATCATATAAATGCATTCGTGCTTTCCAAATTCTACCGGTGGATCGTTGAAGACCTTCTCAAGCTTAAGTTATACCTCTCTTTAATCCTTTCCACGAGAATAAGTAGTATGCCAAATCCGTTGATTGTCATTAATTTAATTGATGAAGGATAAGCATAATGTAATACTTATTCTTGTTTCAACCAAGTGATTAATTTCTTATTCCGGAGGTTCATCAAAATTCTTGATTTCTTTTATTCATCTTTTCTTTCCCGGAGTTCCAAGCTCTAATTTATCACGGAGATCAATCTAAATCATTGCAAGGATTCACCGTGTGTTTTCTACTTCTCTTTCTTTCCGTTTGATCATTCTTTTGTTTAACAGAGTTCTTCGTGGAGGTTCTACATGATGGTTCATCAAGGAAATAATTCCTTCTCCAAGTGTTCATTGAGATTCTTTTCAAAGGAGCTCAAGTATTCTTCATCTTGCTATCCGGAGTGCAATTCTTTCTAACGTATCATTAGAGGTGGTATTATGTCATTCTTGATAATTTGAGTTCATGTTTCATGATTCACATGTTGTTAAGAATGATGTATTTAAACCCATTAATCTCGTCATTGGAGTTATCTTGGGTTATATCTCACCTAAAGCCTTCCCTAAGGATTGTTGCTATCTATGGTGCTCATAAGTGACCCAAGTTCTTCATCTATCCTCACGGTGAAATATTGTCTCGTCTCCTTGTCCATATCAATCCAATTCTTTTCCCGTGAGTGGCAGGTTGTCACCTCATAATTTGAGATGTATTCCATAAGACCATATCAAGCTTATTCTTTTCGTTGTTGGTTTTCCAACAACTCCGTTCTAGCTTTTGTTGTAAGCGTGCTCCCTCGAGATCTTGTTTCCCTTCGTTCATCCCATTCCATTCTATTCTTTTGTTCCGGAGTCATTGTGATGTTGCTCTTTTCTCTCATCATCTTGGATCGTGTTCTTTTCGTGCCTATCCATTTAACCGGAGTGTCGTGTCCTCTGCTCAAGTTCTTTTCATCATATCAAGTCTTGCATAACTTCTCTAATGGAGTGCTGTCCGAATTTGTTCTTCCTTATTACTCTTCCCTACCGGAGTGCTTTCAACTTTGTTCTTCCTTGTTCCTCTTTCCTAACGGAGTGCTTTCAACTTCGCTCATCTCCGTTGTATTCTTTTCTCGAAATGGCTTAACCTTTTCAAGGTTCTTTGGTTTCACTCGTTTGTCAAAGAAGCAACTTAGTTTTACCTCTTCTCTTTCTCTTCCATTTTTCCCTCCGGTGCCATTCTAGATCTCGGGACGAGATCCTCTCGTAGTGGTGGAGTGTTGTAACGCCCCGAGACCAATGTGCCAGGTGTCTTCCAGTTATTCGCTGTTGTTGCCTTGTCATTTGCTTGCGTGTCGCATCTGGTCATGTCATCATCTGCATTGCATATCATGTCATCATGTGCATTTCATTTGCATGCATGTTCGTCTCATGCATCCCAGCTTTTCCCCGTTGTCCGTTTTGCAATCCGGCGCTCCTATGTCACCCGGTGTTCCCTTTTACCTCTTTTCATGTGCGGGTCTTAAACGTTTTCGGATTGGACCGAGACTTGTCATGCGGCCTTGGTTTACTACCGGTAGACCGCCTGTCAAGTTTCGTGCCATTTGGACTTCGTTTGATACTCCAACGGTTAACCGAGGGACCAAAAAGGCCTCGTGTGTGTTGCAGCCCAACACTCCTCCAAAGTGGCCCAAAACCCACCTAAAACTCCTCCATCATCTCGGTCATTCGATCACGATCGCGTGGCCGAAAACCGCACCTCATTTGGACTCTCCTAGCTCCCTCTACCTATAAATATGTGGCCTTCCCCAAAATTTCCGCGCAGTCTAACCCTAGCCTTTCTCTACCTCGCGCCACCGGACAAAAAACTCTCACCGCGCCGGACATGTCCGCCGCCCCACAGCCACCTCCCTCCAGCCAATCGGATCATGCCACGTCGCCCCGCCGCCGCTCCCGGCCACTCCGCGCGCGCCACCTGTCGCCCCACTTCGCCCCGCGCCCGCCGGCCCGCGGAACCCAGATCGGGCCCGCGTAGGCCCAACTCATCGCCGCCGCGCACCGGGTGCCCGAGGTGTCCGGCTCCTCGCGCCCGAGCCCCGCCGCCTAGCGCCTCCCCGCCGGCGACCATCGCCGCCCGCGCCTCCTCGCCTGCCGCGCCGCCCGCCTCTCGCCAGCGCCGCCCCGCGCCGCCTCCCTCGCCGGCGGCCACCACCTCGCCGGCGACCACCGCGTCTCGCCGCGCCGCCCTCTGCCGCACCTCCTTCGGCCCCGGCAACCTCTACTCCGGCGAGCCCCGGCCGTGCCAACCATCTTCTTCCTCTGTTCCGGCGAGGAACTCCGGCGGTCCCTCGATCCGTGTGCAAACCGGATCTGGATCTGGAGTTTTCCTCGGGTTGACCTTTTCCCTCCGAACCCTAATCCTTTTTGCATATTTCATCACATCGTAACTTTGCATCCGTAGCTCTGATTCGAGCGTGTAGCATATCAAAATGTTCGTATCAACGAGTACATCATTTCATCTCATTGCATCTTTTTCATTTGGGCTCATCTTGATGCCCGAAATGCTGTTGGAAGAGGGCTATATGATGAATTTGTCCGATCTGTTTCAGCAAATGGCATTTTGTCATTTTTGCCATGATTAATGTGTGCATGATATGATCCTGAGCTCTACATGTGTTTTGTAATATGCCATGCCATATTTACAGGGGTGTATGCCATGTATTTTTGTGATCTTTGTGGTGACTAGAACAAGCTTGCAAAGTAGCGTAATCGGTAATGCTGATTTCAGGGACTTAGAATTTCACTAAGTCCTTGTCCTGATTTTGTCGTTATGCCATATGTTCATGTTGTTTCCTAGTGATCCGTGCCTCTTTTGAGGATGATCAGTAAGGAAGTTTTGTTAACATTGTTGTGCTCTATCCATCCGTGTCTTTGCTTGCAATTATGGAGCAACCTAGCTTGGGTCAATCGAGCTCTACTTTTGCTATTTCGTGAATCCTGGCAGATTGTTGACTTGTTAGCGATTTGGCCGAGGATGTTGCTATTGATCCGTGCATGATATGTTGTTGTTCTTGCCATGTATAGATCCTATACCATGTCTTCTTGATGGGTGTATGCTTAGTTTGTCATGCCATGCTATGTAGTGAGTGCATCGAGCTCGTAAACATGCCTACTCATTAACTGATTTGCATGCTCCAGTTTTTCTGTCCGAGATTTGTTTATGTTTTTGCCATGTTCACATGCTTGCAATTGTATTTTATGATCCCTTTTGGCTCAAGGTCACTAAGGGACTTTTGTTAAGTGCTTTGAGTAGCTTCATTCCATGCCTTGCCTTGCCATGTTAAGTTCCTGTAGCATGTAGTTTTCATGCTCTAAAGTGTGCTACCTGATGTTAAATTCTAGACTTGTGTTAATTTCACGAAGTGTGAACCTGCTATCATTTGCATTTTTGCCATGCTTGTTTGAACCTGTTAATGGATGAATTAGCCGTAGCTCAGTGTTCATCTTTTGTCAAGCATCATGAGTGGATCCCTGCCATGTATTTTGTTGTTATGTTTGAGTGCTGTAGCATATTTATCTTGATGCATTTAGATGGCTACTTGCTGTTTATCGCAGACCGATGCCATATTTGTTTCGCTTGCCATTTCCATACCGTGCATCCGATTCCGGTGATCTTTATATTGATTCCAACCAAAATCACCTCACCTTTCCAGTGGCACTCTTGAATTTCCAAGTTGAGGCCAGATTCAATCATTCCTTGTCAAATCATGCATATGCACCGCATACCGCATCCCGCATATCATACCATGTTCATGTGTGGTTTGTTTACTATGTTGTGTGCTTCTTTCCGGTGTTTGCCCCTTCGGGTTGGTTCCGGTAACGTCGCGTTTGTGAGGACCCGTTCGACTACGCCCATTTATCTTCTTCATGGACTCGCTCTTCTTCCTTGCGGGATCTCAGGCAAGATGACCATACCCTCGAAATCACTTCTATCTTTGCTTGCTAGTTGCTCGCTCTTTTGCTATGCCTATGCTGCGATACCTACCACTTGCTTATCATGCCTCCCATATTGTTGAACCAAGCCTCTAACCCACCTTGTCCTAGCAAACCGTTGTTTGGCTATGTTACCGCTTTGCTCAGCCCCTCTTATAGCGTGTTAGTTGCAGGTGAAGATTGGAGCTTGTTCCATGTTTGGAACATGGATATTTTGTTGGGATATCACAATATCTCTTATTTAATTAATGCATCTATATACTTGGTAAAGGGTGGAAGGCTCGGCCTTATGCCTGGTGTTTTGTTCCACTCTTGCCGCCCTAGTTTCCGTCATATCGGTGTTATGTTCCCGGATTTTGCGTTCCTTACGCGGTTGGATTACAATGGGAACCCCTTGACAGTTCGCTCTGAATAAAACTCGTCCAGCAAGGCCCAACCTTGGTTTTACCATTCGCCACCTAGCCTCTTTTTCCCTTGGGTTAGGCCAGCCCAAGGGTCATCTTTATTTTAACCCCCCCGGGCCAGTGCTTGTCTAAGTGTTGGTTCGAAATGGGCAGCCTGCAGGGCCACCTCGGGGAAACTTGAGGGCTGGTTTTACTCGTAGCTTGACCTATCCGGTGTTGCCCTGAGAATGAGATATGTGCAGCTCCCATCAGGATGTTGGCGCATCGGGCGGCTTTGCTGGACTTATTTTACCATTGTCGAGCATGTCTTGTAACCTGGATGCCGAGCCTGATCGGATTGTCTTGGGAGAAGGAATATCCTTCGTTGACCGTGAGAGCTTTTGATGGGCTAAGTTGGACACCCCTGCAGGGATTTGAACTTTCGAAAGCCATGCCCGTGGTTATGGGCAGATGGGAATTTGTTAATGTCCGGTTGTAGAAAACCTGAAGTTGATCCTAATTAAAATACATCAACCGCGTGTGTAACCGTGATGGTCTCTTTCCGGTGGAGTCCGGGAAGTGAACACGGTGTTGGAGTTATGCTTGACGTAGGTTGTTCTAGGATCACTTCTTGATCATAGTTTCTCGATCATGCTTTGCCTTCTCTTCTCGCTCTCTTTTGCGAATAGGTTAGCCACCATATATGCTAGTCGCTTGCTGCAGCTCCACCTCATACCTTTTACCCTTCCTATAAGCTTAAATAGTCTTGATCGCGAGGGTGTGAAATTGCTGAGTCCCCGTGGCTCACAGATACTTCCAAAACCAGTTTGCAGGTGCCAATGTTACCGAGCAGGTGACGCAACCAAGCTCAAGGAGGAGCTCGTTGAAGATATTGTCCTTTATGTTGTTTCATTGTAGTTGATCAGTAGTGGAGCCCAGTCGGGACGATCGGGGATCTGTGTAGCATTTGGGGTAGTCTTCTTTTATTTTGGCTCCGTAGTCGGGCCTTGATTGTATTTGGATGATGTAATGCTTTATTCATGTATTGTGTGAAGTGGCGATTGTAAGCCAACTATGTATCTCTTTCCCTTATGTATTACATGGGTTGTGTGAAGATTACCTCACTTGCGACATTGCTTTCAATGCGGTTATGCCTCTAAGTCGTGCTTCGACACATGGGAGATATAGCCGCATCGAGGGCGTTACACGCAAGGATGACACCGCAAAAAAAGCACTTGTTTATTCTACGAGGATTGAGCGTGAATGCAGCCGAGACCACAGTGGGAGAGGAAAGTGTGTGCGTGGAAACCTCCTGCGCGTGCATCTCGTCCCGCTGACAGGCCCAGCGAGGACGATCCAGTGGCAGGGCGTTGCCCGCAATGCCACCCCATAACTTGGCGCTACCGCCCTGCCACACACAAGGACGACTCATAGCATGCTGAACAACCAAGACCACTGATCGCAGTCCTCGCCGTGGAAAAGGACGCACGGCGAGGTTGATCCATGCATCGGCCACCTGTAGATCCTTGATGGCAATGCAACTGAGACACACACTATTGGCGCGTGCCACCGTTGGTCGTTGTTACAGCATGACAAGATCTCCCCACCAAGATGTAGGTCTGCCCAAGTCCTGATTCGGCCCAACAGGACCTTGCAAAGCCCCCTCACATCGTCTCCAAGCATCCTCCACACAGTACGTGTCCACCAGGACAGTCTCACGATTAGAGATGTAAAACTGGTCTGGTTTAAACCCACTTATAATCTGAAAGTTCAGTTATTATTATATTTTCGGGGAAAATGAACTATTAAGCTAGGTAAATCTAACTAAATGGGACTTGCAGACGCTTTTTATTTGTTATCCAGATCGCGCCTTGTGCTCTTGAGGAAGCCCCGCCCCTGCCGCGACCATCGAAATTTGACAGACGTCTTGCACCGCAACGACAAGGGAGGAGTGGGGAAAGAGGAGGTGGCGGCGGTTGGCCTGGGAACTACCTGTGTCGCATAGGGTTGGCGGCGACGCGCGGGGGGGGGGGGGGGTTCAATGAAGCATTTTCCTCTTGTGATGACGTGTTGATTTGAAGAACTACCATTGTTAACTTGATTGGAACATTGATTCTAATACAGAATTGCACAAAAAGTAGGACCAATTTATTACAACACGTCAAGTAGCAGTCCATGAAGATTAAGTACACAACCACATTTAAAACTCCAAATTATGATTCATGTTTTTTCAGAGCACATAAGACATATCATAAAATTTACCAATTACTTTAAGGCAACCCTAAATAAAAATATATTTCTATTTCGCACGACTGGGAAGTGCAATACTCGCATGTCGTAGTAGAAAAAAAGACACCCTTCAAGGATATGAATTCAAACGGCATGAAAGAGGAAATCTACTATTTTCATTTCCATAATTGTGGTATCTTATATACATTTCATTGCAAGTACTTGATGTACATACTTTCATTTGAGAATCGCGTGAAGGGGGGAAGAAGGCCAATAAGTGTCGAACCATATGGGGTTTGTGTCCTACCCAAGAAGGCGAGGTGGCGGCGGCTACCTGAAGACGGAATAAGGTTCTCCCCGCCCAGCGCTCGTCCCGGCGGTGTGTCTCCGTCGGAGTGCACGTGAAAGTGTGTCTTCGACAGATCTCATGGGATTCAATCTGTGTTTGTTTTCGATGGATCTGCTTGGACTCGATCTTCGTTCATCTACGTTTATGTGCTACATGTTGAATCCTTTTGATCTACGTTTTTTTCATCGGTGGTGGTTGATTTTCTAGTGCGCTGGTCCTCTAGGGTCTTAGTACGACGAATTTTCCACTGTTTACTTAAACAAGTTTTGCCAGACTCCGGTGAGGGAGGGTGATACATCTCCAACGTATCTATATTTTATAATCATTTGATAGTCATATATCATTTTTGGTACTAACATATTGACATAGTGCCAAGTGTCAGTTGCTATTTTTTCCATGTTTTTTACATCATAGAAAATCAATATCAAATGGAGTCCAAATGCCATGAAACTTTACGGAGAATTTTTATGGGCCAAAAGAAACACAACGGGCCCTAGCTGCGCCTGTGGGGTGCCCCGAGGGAGGCACAACCCACCAGGGCGTGCCAGGAGGCCCAGGCGCGCCCTGGTGGGTTGTGCCCACCTCGGGTGCCCCCCGGGCTGCCTCTTTGCTCTATAAATACCCCAATATTTCCAGAACCCTAGGGGAGTTGACGAAATATTCATCCAGCCACAGAGTCTAGAACCATCGGATCCAATCTAGACACCATCTTGGATGGGTTTCACCACCTCCATTGGCGCCTCTCCGATGATGCGTGAGTAGTTCTTTGTAGACCTTCACGTCCGTAGTTAGTAGCTAGATAGCTTCCTCTCTCTCTCTTGATTCTCAATACAATGGCCTCTTGGAGATCCATATGATGTAACTCTTTTAGCGGTGTGTTTGTTGGGATCGATGAACTTTGAGTTTATGATAAGATCTACCTCTTTTTATATCCACGAAAGTATTTGAGTTTCTTTGCTTCACTTAAATTAATTTGAGAGAAAGAAATATTATGCTCATAATCTTCACTTATATTTGTTTGAGCTTGTCAAAAGCAACATATAAAAATTAGTCCCAAAGTGATAGATATCCAAGAAGGATATAAAAAAAACTTTCATGAAGATTGCTACCTCTTGAGCACTGCGTTGGATTTCCCCGAAGAGGAGAGGATGATGCAGCAAAGTAGCGTAAGTATTTCCCTCAGTTTTTGAGAACCAAGGTATCAATCCAGTAGGAGGCTACGCGCGAGTCCCTCGTACCTACACAAAACAATAGCTTAACGCAACCAACACGCTTAGGGGTTGTCAATCCCTTCACGGTCACTTATGAAAGTGAGATCTGATAGAGATGATAAATAATATTTTTGGTATTTTTGGTATAGAGATGCAAAGTAAAAAGTAAAAGCAATGCAATAATAAAGTGATGGAGATTGATATGATGAGAAAGAGACCCGGGGGCCATAGGTTTCACTAGTGGCTTCTCTCAAGAGCATAAGTATTCTACGATGGGTGAACAAATTACTGTTGAGCAATTGACAGAATTGAGCATAGTTATGAGAATATCTAGGTATGATCATGTATATAGGCATCACGTCCAAGACAAGTAGACCGAAACGATTCTACATCTACTACTATTACTCCACTCATCGACCGCTATCCAGCATGCATCTAGAGTATTAAGTTAAAAACAGAGTAACGCCTTAAGCAAGATGACATGATGTAGAGGGATAGTTTCATGCAATATGATAAAAAAAACCCATCTTGTTATCCTCGATGGCAACGATACAATACGTGCCTTGCTGCCCCTTCTGTCACTGGGAAAGGACACCGCAAGGTCGAACCCAAAGCTAAGCACTTCTCCCATAGCAAGAACAACCAATCTAGTAGGCCAAACCAAACTGATAATTCGAAGAGACTTGCAAAGATAACCAATCATACATAAAACAATTCAAAGAATATTCAAATATTATTCATAGATAGACTCGATCATAAACCCACAATTCATCATTCTCAACAAACACATCGCAAAAAGAAGATTACATCGAATAGATCTCCACGAGAGAGGGGGAGAACATTGTATTGAGATCCAAAAAGAGAGAAGAAGCCATCTAGCTACTAACTATGGACCCGTAGGTCTGAAGTAAACTACTCACACTTCATTGGAGGGGCTTGGATGATGATGTAGGAGCCCTCCGTGATCGATGCCCCCTCTGGCGGAGCTCCGGAACAGGCCCCAAGATGGGATCTCGTGGATACAGAAAGTTGCGGCGGTGGAATTAGGTTTTTGGCTCCTGTTCTGATTGTTTGGGGATACGTGGATATATATAGGAGGAAGAAGTACGTCGGTGGAGCTTCGAGGGGCCCACGAGGCAGGGGGCGCGCCCTAGGGGGGAGCCCTCCACCCTCGTGACCGCCTCGTGGCTTTCTTGACGGAGGGTCCAAGTCTCCTGGGTCTTATCTGATGAGAAAATCACGTTCCCGAAGGTTTCATTCCATTTGGACTCCGTTTGATATTTTGTTTCTCCGAAACACTGAAATAGGCAAAACCAGCAATTCTGGGCTGGGCCTCCGGTTAATAGGTTAGTCCCAAAAATAATATAAAAGTGGAAAATAAAGCCCAATATAGTCCAAAACAGTAGATAATATAGCACGGAGCAATAAAAAATTATAGATACGTTGGAGACGTATCAAAGATAATTGGACAAAATAAACTTGATTCTTAGTAAAAGTTTTGAGATATGACGATGTGATATGTGAGTCATCTTGATGAGTAATTATGTTTTAGTATGAATATTGGTGTTAAGGTTTGTGATTCCCTATGCAAGCACGAAAGTCAATAGTTATGCAATGAAATTATATCCTACTTATGGTGCATTATTCGGTGTTAGTTATGCTTAAGGCTCGCTTATGAGATTATTCGTTTCTTAGTTGGTCGCTTCCCAATCTTTTGCTAGCCTTCATTTTGCACTAAGTATGATCAGTACTTGTGCATCCAAAAACCTTTAAACCAGTTTTGCCACATGAGTCCACTATATCTACCTATATGCGGTATTCTTTTGCCGTTCTAAGCAAATTTGCATGTGCCATCTCTAATATTCAAAATAATCTTCTCTTTTGTGTGTTTGTTTCACTCACGGAGCGGTGAGGGGTGGCTAATATTTCCCGGAAATTCAAAGAAAATATTACAAGCTATAGATTGTTTTACGACGCCAAACACAAGTTTAAATGCCTCCGTGAGGCATGGTGCATGCTGCAGGAATAAAAACAGGACAGAAGCCACGAAGGGATCACTCTCCAGTGGCGCCGCCTCCTGGGGCCGCGGAGCTGGTGGCACCGCGCCCATGCAAGATGCTGAAGGTGCGGAACCTCCCCAGCAAAGCTTCAGCTCGACCTTTCACGGCCTCAGCGGCAGCAGCGGCAAGGTCTCCGCTCACGGGCTCCAGCAGGCTGTCGAGGTCGACGTTGGGGTCGCGCAGGTAGACGTGGCTGAGGACACGCGTCAGCGCCGCCGAAGACAGGGCATGCGCCTCGGCCTCGGCCGTGGGGCCAAGGCCGTCTACGACATCTTCAAGCGCACGGACCAGGAAGGGGAGCAGCTTGGCGGGGCCATCGTAAAGCGTTAGAGCGGCATGAGCCCTCTTCTCCATCTTCGCGAAGGCCACCCGATCCTCCGCCAGGACCTTCGCCTTGGCGTCCAGCTCGACCCTCTCCGCCTACAGCGACCGCTCCAGCATCTCCAGTTCGCCGTGGCGGTCATCGAGCTTGGTGTCCCGGTCCTTGACGGCAGCCTCCCGAGCCTTCATCTCCTTCTCTTTCTCCTGGCGGCCGTGGACCTCCTTGGCGAGCTCGTCGCACAGGCCTTGCAGCTCGACCTCCAGCTCCTTGCAGCGAGCCTTGGCGGCCGCAGCGTCGCCCAGGGCAGCGTCGCGGCCAGCCTTGGCTTGGTTGGCGGCCTGTTTCTCCCCATCGGAGGTCGCCACGGCCTGGCTCAGCGCTGCTCTGACAGAGGCAGCAGAATGGGCCCAGCCAAAAGCTAGCTCCAGGCGCCCGGCCGCTAAGCGAGGGTCCGTGCTCAGAAGATCCTCCCGTAGATGGCTCAGTTAGCTGGCGACCTGGTCCAGGACGGTGGCAGAGGAAGCAGAAGAAGCGGGAACTGGCGGAGCAGGCGAAGAAGACGGCGGCGTGATCACGACTTGGCAGGAAGGAACCCCCTAGGCCTTGGTCGCCCCGGCTGTAGCATCGAGCGCAGTCGACTCCAGGGTCAGCGGGGCCACGGGGGCTAACTCCGCGCCAAGGCGTCCCAGACGGCCTCGCGAGGACGATCGGACCAGGGAGGCGCGAGCCGCGCCATCTTCCTCCCCAGCGGACGAAGGCACCGCCCCGGCAGATGGACTCGCCCCAAGCGGAGCCGAAGAAGCCCCTCTCAACCTCTTCGCCGCAGGCGCCGGCCTGACAAGAGAATATGGACGTCAAGCCTCAGCGGCAGAAACCAAGCAAGCGGGAATCAAGCACTTACTGGTCGTCGCTCGCGGACCCAAGCAACTTCCGGCCGAACTTGAAACCCAAGAGCCTGCAACTTGGGTCAGCCTCGGGAGGGCTGGGGCTGGCTTCAGACCGCCCAGGGATCGGAGCGGACACTGGGGGAACCAGCCCCGACCTGCCCTTCCTTGTGACCAAGGGAGAGTCCTCCCCTCCTCGCCCGGCACCGGCATCGTCGTCATCCGGCATGGAGCGGAGGGCCCGAGACCTGAGCCGAGGGAAGGACTCCCCCGACTCCTCGCCAGTCGCCTCGAAGACAGACTCTTCCTCCTCCGCCTCTTCTTCCTCCTCACTCTCGCTGGAGTTGCCGGAGGACACGTCCACCATCGCCAGCGCCGCAAGATCCTTGGGAACTACCACGGGCACCAGCCCCTCACCGTTGAAGGTGGGCATGGTGTTCACCACCTGCTCCTAGTCGTCGCGAAGGAACAGGGGGACGGGGGCGCCCACCGGCTTTGCCACGTCTCCCCCAACCAAGGAATGGAGGGCCATGACTAGACTCTCATCGGTCAGGGCCTCCAAGCTCAGGCGCAAGGCGGCGCCCGCTTCCCCAAGCCTCCACAACAGGAGCGAGTGCTCCTAGAGTGGAGCCACCCGGTGCTCCAGGAACTCCCTCAGGAGCGAGGCCCCAGTCAGCTTCGCCGCCCCCAAGTTGCTTGGCCTCAGGTCCGCGTCCATCCTCTTCAGCACTGCCTTCGCACGGGGGTCAACGAGCTCCGTGCGGGACCACGCATCGACGGCCTTGGGCTGCCCCGTAGGCAGCACCAGACGGGGGTGGAGACGCCCGACATCCACCATGACCCACTTGCTCCGGAAGCCTTCGATCCTCTTCCCAGGCTTCGAGATAGCATTGGAATTGGAGTACGTGATAAAGCTCGCACACGCGGAGGCATGGACACCAGAAACCCGGAGATAAAAATAGTGACGCAACAAGGCCACCAAGGGCTTTACCCCGACGTGAGCCTCACAGTAGTAAGCAAAAATCGCCAGGAGAAGAATGGAGTTGGGGTGGAGATGCAGAGCCTGCAAGTTGTACTAGCGGAGAACAACAAAGAAGAACTCAGAGAAAGGAGGCACCAGACCGGCGACAATGGCGCTCACAAAGAGCGGATAGAAGGTTCTCCCCTTGACTTCAGGCTAGTCGGAGCCTGCCTTGAGCACAGTCGCCCCCTTGCTTCCCTGCGCCACTGTCATCAGGCGCGTAAGGGCGAGGTTCTTCTTCGACAGGTTCGGGGAATCCAGGGGCGGCGAGTACCAGGCCTCGGTCGAGGACTTGCGAGGCGCCATGGCGTTCCGAATGAGAAGGATTGAGACAGATCTGGAGGATTTTGGAAGCAAGGAGGAGAGCAAGAAAGGGGATCTGGAGCGAGGCGAAGGAGAACAAAGCAAGTAAGTCTGGCCCGGGCACCTCTTTTTTCAGATGGACAGTTGCCAAGGCGTCGTGGGGAGGCGCAGACGCCCACGTCCAATCAATCGCCACGCGGCGCCCATGGCCGCAGGCTGTTAGGGCCCGCGGCGCTTCGCGCTTGCCCCTTCGCTTTCCTGCTACGCCAAGCCCGGGCGCGCCTTGGGCCCGGGGGCTACTGTCGGTGTTCTGGGAACGGGGGTCCCCAGACTTGCCTGCCTGGGGCCTGTGGCGTGGCTCAAGTGGGGGCCCAGTGCGGCCCATCTTCACCAGCTCAAGCTCAAGACCCTCGTGAGGGGCCAAGCTTCGCGGGGCGGACGACAGGAAGCTTCCTCAGAGGCAGCCTCGTCAGGCAGGCTCGTGAGGAGGCGGAGAGATCAAGGCAGGGGTACCTCGCAAAGAGCCCGTGACGCAAGCCATGACGATCGAGACGAGGCGGGCGCCAGGCGGGCGCCGGCCTGCGCAGTGTCCTTGTTTCCTCTTTGGTGCAAAGGGGGCAAGCACATGCCAAGGCATCGGGCAAAGGTTGCCATTCTGGTGCAACGAGACCAAGACCAGCACAGCGGCAGGACGGAGGTCACCGTGGAGCCCAAGACAGCGTCAACACCAGTGCTTTTGGCAGCCAAAGACCACCTTTGGTCAGGATAACTTATACTATATGTTCCCCTTCAAAATGGCCAATTGTTGGCGCCCTTCCAGCTCATTATTTGGGGAGAGCCCCAGGGCCTCTATAAATAGAGCTAGCCACCATAGAGTGGAGGAGGGAGAGGAGAGAGAAAAAGAGAGGAGATAGATCTGGTAGAACCCTAGCAGAGAGAAAGAGAGGCGACTGAACTCACCCTAGCAGTTCATCGCACCAGCTCAAGAACACCTCTCGTGAGGCTGTTCTTCCTTTGTACTGTTCATCATCAGCCCCCTTAGGCAATCCACCACACCACACACTGGAGTAGGGTATTACACCACAACGGTGGCCCGAACCAGTATAAACCTTGTGTCCCTTGTGTTGTTCGTTGTTTCCAGCTTAGATCACGCGAGGAGATTGGACGTAGATCGGCAGGGGAGAGATCTCTGCGCGCACCCCAGTGTTCGAACCTCAAGGGTCTGCCGGAACCCAAAATCCGACACAGTCCCATCATTATCAAGATTCATATTGCAAAACAAAGATTTAATAGGAGACACATCAATCACTTTTAGATCTTCATCATTATTATCGTGTAGTTCTTCCGGTTTGGCGGCCATCTTATTAACTAAGGTGGCCTGCTTATCCGAAATTTGGGCTATTAAGTTTTTAAGATGAGCGAACTGAGATTTCAAACCATAAAATTCTTTAGACATATCATCGAGCTCTTTATTCATGTACCCCATAAAACTTTTTTGTTCTTTAAGCTCGTTTCTGAGGAAATTATTATGCTCAAACTTCAAGGACATAAAACTTCTAACGTTATTTTCAATTTCTTCCAACCTTCTAAGGTGAGGGTCAACACTTTTTGGTAAAGCCATCGCGACAAACAATCCAACACACAAGCAAACAAGAGGCAAGCAAAAACAAGGCGGACAGAAAAAGGGGGAACGGAAAAGAGGGCGAATAAAACGGCATGGGTGAAGTAGGGGAGAGGAAAACGAGAGGCAAATGGCAAATAATGTAATGCGAGGGATAAGAGTTTGTGATGGGTACTTGATATGTCTTGACTTGTGCGTAGATCTCCCCGGCAACGGCGCCAGAAATCACATGTTGGCGGGAGATCAAATCTTGACTTGACTTGGCGTGAGCCTCCCCGGCAATGGCGCCAGAAAACCTTCTTGCTACCTCTTGAGCATGCGTTGGTTTTCCCTTGAAGAGGAAAGGGTGATGCAGCAAAGTAGCGTAAGTATTTCCCTCAGTTTTTGAGAACCAAGGTATCAATCCAGTAGGAGGTAACACGCAAGTCGCCTAGTACCTGCACAAACAAACAAGAACCTCGCAACCAACGCGATAAAGGGGTTGTCAATCCCTTCACGGTCACTTACGAAAGTGAGATCTGATAGAGATAATAAGATAAATATTTTTGGTATTTTTGTTGTATAGATTGGAAAATAAATATTGCAAATAAATGGCGATAGAAATAGCTTGTTGATGGGAGAATAATATAATGGAGAATAGACCCGGGGGCCATAGGTTTCACTAGTGGCTTCTCTCAAGATAGAAAATTCTATGGTGGGTGAACAAATTACTGTCGAGCAATTGATAGAGAAACACATAGTTATGAGAATATCTAGGCATGATCATGTATATAGGCATCACGTCCGTGACAAGTAGACCGAAACGATTCTGCATCTACTACTATTACTCCACACATCGACCGCTATCCAACATGCATCTAGAGTATTAAGTTCATAAGAACAGAGTAACACATTAGGCAAGATGACATGATGTAGAGGGATAAACTCAAGCAGTATGATATAAACCCCATCTTTTTATCCTCGATGGCAATAATACAATACGTGCCTTGCTGCCCCTCCTATCACTGGGAAAGGACACCGCAAGATTGAACCCAAAGCTAAGCACTTCTCCCATTTCAAGAAAGATCAATCTAGTAGGCCAAACCAAACTGATAATTTGAAGAGACTTGCAAAGATATTTAAATCATGCATAAAAGATTTCAGAAAAGAATCAAATATTGTTCATTAATAATCTTGATCATAAACCCACAATTCATCGGATCTCGACAAACACACCACAATCTTTTATGAAGATCATTGGACAAACTAAAATTGATTCTTAGTAATAGTTTTGAGATATGATGATGTGATATGTGAGTCATCTTGATGAGTAATTATGCTTTAGTATGAATATTGGTGTTAAGGTTTGTGATTCCCTATGCAAGCACGAAAGTCAATAGTTATGTAATGAAATTATATCCTACTTATGGTGCATTATTCGGTGTTAGTTATGCTTAAGGCTCGCTTATGAGATTATTCGTTTCTTAGTTGGTCGCTTCCCAATCTTTTGCTAGCCTTAATTTTGCACTAAGTATGATCAGTACTTGTGCATCCAAAAACCTTTAAACCAGTTTTGCCACATGAGTCCACTATATCTACCTATATGCGGTATTCTTTTGCCGTTCTAAGCAAATTTGCATGTGCCATCTCTAATATTCAAAAATAAATTCTCTTTTGTGTGTTTGTTTCGCTCGCAAAGCGGTGAGGGGTGGCTAATATTTTCCATGCTAGATATGTTATTCTCAAGATGAGTGTTTATTCACTTATCATTGCACGAGAGTAAGGCAAAGGTATTAGGGATGCCCAGCCCCGAAATGCAAAAATGAATTTACTTTATGTTGTCAAATAATAAATTCCTAGGAAAGTGTTAGTATGGAGGGCACCCATGGATACGGTTAGCCATGGAAAGTGAAAGTATGGTGGAAAAAAGAATAAACTTTATTTTCTGTTTAGGAACCGCCTATGATATATCTAAGCATAGAAAGTATTGGGAACTCTAAGTCATTTTCGTTGGTGGGATGGATACACCTCCCAAAATGTTTTTATCTCTAAGTTTTTCGCTTTGACCTCTGGCACCTCTACAAATCCCTACTTTCATCTGCGAAGGGTCTTTCTTTTACTTTACGCAATTTTTATTTTTGAATTTGAGTCTCCATCTTCTCTTATAAAAGCACCAACTAGGAGGCAATATGATCGTACTTGAGTATTGGGTGTAGCTAATATGCGAGTGTGTTTGATGAATGGATCAATGGTTGAGCATGGTGGGCTAGGGATAGCTTATTTTAGTGTTGATATTTTGAAAGACATGGTTGCTTGTTCATATGCTTGAGTATTTAAATTATCATGTCAAAAATAGACTATTGCTTTGAACAATATAAAAGTCCAAATGTCCATGCTATAAAGAAAGAAATATGATATGATAAGATAGGCAGCATTCCACATCAAAAATTTTGTTTTTATCACTTCCCTACCCGAGGACAAGTAGGAGTTAAGCTTGTGGATGCTGATATGTCTCCAACGTATCTATGATTTTTGATTGTTCCATGCTGTTATATTATCAATCTTGGATGTTTTATAATCATTTTATAGTCATTTTATATTATTTTTTGGTACTAACCTATTGACATAGTGCCAAGTGCCAGTTCCTATTTTCCCCATGTTTTTTACGTCGTAGAAAATCAATATCAAACGGAGTCCAAATGCCACGAAACTTTACGGAGAATTTTTATGGGCCAAAAGGAACACGACGGGCCCTGGTTGCGCCTGGGGGGTTCCCCGAGGGAGGCACAACCCACCAGGGCATGCCGGGAGGCCCAGGTGTGCCCTGGTGGGTTGTGCCCACCTCGGGTGCCCCCCTGGACCGCCTCTTTGCTCTATAAATACCCCAATATTTCCAGAACCCTAGGGGAGTCGATGAAATATTCATCCAGCCACCACAAAGTCCAGAACTGTTGGGTTCTACAGTAGGGTGCGTCGACTGCAAATTAAAATTTTCCTATGCGCAGAACAACCAAGAACATGCTACGGGAGATTGATCACAGATCATTACCACTAGACGCGTAGTGCCTTGCAGCGGAAGAAGAGTTGGGGCAGCGCGTCCGCGTGAATCATCTCCTCCTCGTCCGATCTTCCTCGAACAGTCGGTCGTCGGTTCCCACGTACATGTTCGCCGGAGCGGCGCAAGTGCACCACCTCTAACGGTATCCGCGCGTGCAGGAGGAACACCATGCGGCGGACTGCTATGTCCGATCACACAGTCGACGACGAGTGGAGGTGGCTATTCGCAACACATGAAAACCCTAGTGACAACGCCGAAGCGATCAATAGCATGAGTGTGCCGCACCCCCACTTTATATAGGTGTCCGTCATGGGCTCAACACTTGGGCCTCGCACGGACCCTAAAGCCCATAAGTCTCACTACAAAAAAAATACACTTCCGTGATGATACGTGTTTGTCACAGTAGGTCGCTTTTTTTGTCATGCATGTACATCCATGACAAATTTATGACAGAATCAAGATAGTCATACCTGTGCTGTCATAGAAGTGTTCCATGACATTACCAAAATTATCATCATGGAAGTGTCCACTTCCATGACGATAAATCGTGCGTCACAGAAGTGCTTTCGTCAAGGGTGACCGACACGTGGCATCCACCATAACGGAATGCCGTTAAGCTATCGGGTCGGGTTTTGGATCCGATAACCCGTTAACAGCCCTGACCAATGGGAAATTTCCACGTGTAAAATTCTTATTGGCCGGACGAAACACGTGTCAGCTCGTTAGTGGGTCAGATAGGCGCCTATGATGCATCGACACGTGGCACGGCCCAACAGAGGCCCATTCCTGTGAAAAGGCCGGCCCGTTTGACTTGGTCAAAAGGTGGCGGGCCGGCCCATGGAAAGCCTGTTAACGGCTTGTTCGCATATAGCCCATTTACAGCCCGCTAACCCAAGGCCCGTTACGCCCTATCCGAATTAGGCCCAGTAGCGTCATCTAGGCCATCCAATATGATTCCAGCCCATTTCCACTTCTGGCCCATGTATGGCCCATGATGTCTTTTGGCCCATATGAGGCCCTATGTAACTCTTGGCCTATTAACGGCCCGTGGTGAAACTGGCCCGTAATGAATAGTGTATCACTTTACACCCATTAACGGCCCGTGGTGAAATTGGCCCATAATGAACAGTGTATCACTTTATACCCATTAACGGCCCGTCATTCTGTTGGGACGTTTCCAGCCCATGTCATCTTTCAGCCTTCTCAGAGCCCATTTATTCTTGGGCTCATTTCCAGCATTCGTTTACTTACGACCCGTTACTGTCATTTTCTGCTTGTGGGCCAAATTCAGCCCGTGGTTACAGTCGGCCCGTTTGTGGTCCGTTAATACGTTGGGCCGTTTTCATAGCATCATCAAATACGGCCTATTAACGATGGCCCGTTACGGTCGGCCCATGAACGGACGATTCCAACTCTAGCCCGTTTACGGCCATAATGCGGCCTGTTATTGGCCCATGTTTGGCCAATCGATCATACGTCCCGTATAAGGCCCATTGATGATACGGCCCGTAGAAGGCCCGTTGTTTCTACGGCCCGTAGAAGGCCCGTTGTTTCTACGGCCCGTAGAAGGCCCACTGTTTCTATGGCTCGTAGGAGGCCCAGTGCCACTACAGTAAATATTAGCCCATGGTTATTGTGGCCTAGTTTTAAAAAATAGGTTATTGCAGCCACTAGTTAACCGCGGAAAAAGAACTGCAATGACTACAAGCAAACAAATAAACAAGACAACAAGGAAATAAATAAGCAAGCAACTAACGCTGGGCTATCACGGCTATTACACATATTACATCCACTGGGCATCAAAGTTCGCCACCAGTGCAAATATAGGGAACAAAGCAGCATATCATATACACTGGCCGTCAAAATTGGCCACCAGTGCAAATAAACGCGGTAGCAAAACAAGAGCATAACTGAAACAACTTTAGAAGAGCTCAAGAAACGTTATCCTAGGTATCCACCATGCTGGCAATAAGCTTAGCAAGCTGATTAGCTTTGTCCTGTTTGGCACTAAAATCCTCCAACGCTTGCTGTTGCACCAGAAAGTATGCATCTGAATGCTCCAGGGACTTCCGCAGTCCTTCCGCTTCTTGTCGCAGCACAGCTGATCGATGTCTTTCAGCTTGTAGTTGAGACTCAAGAAACCGAACTGATTCAGACAGTGAGTTTGAATAGCTTGTGCAAGCGGTAGTGGCCAGTAACTCCAACACTAAACCAAGACAGGATGTGTCACTATCCTGAACCTTATCTGCATTACTTCCTTTACCATTGCTTAATAAGGCACTGTTCCCCAATATTCTGTCAGCATTCTAAAAGAAGAAACAAGCAGACACATAACAAGTTTAGCATGTACTAGTATATGAAACTCATTTCGGTGAACCAGTTCATTAGTAAGGTGGACAGGATTAAACTACCAAGTCTTCTATTCCCAAGTACTAGTACATAATAAAAGCATCAAACAAACATATATCTATGTCCTATGGTAGCAATGGAATCTTAAATTAGAACAGTTGTTCTTCAGGTTTAGGCACTTGTTCTACATGAATAGAGTACAGTAAGACGCAAGAATATAATACTTAAAAATAGAAAATGAGCTCATAGACCTTACCACATTCTTGGTTCAGGACCAATTGAAAGTGCAACTATCCCTAGGTGGTTTTGGTAATTCATAACAACATATAGCTCATTGAGCTAATGCTATTCCAAGATGATTATTTCAGGAAAGCTCAATGATTGGCATGTCATGGATGTGAAAGTGGAACCCTCAAAATGCTAAGGACAAAGGATTGGCTCAAGCTCAAAAGCTCAAGACTCTTCATCTTATATTTTAGTGATCCAAGATCACATTGAGTCTTTAGGAAAAGCCAATACTATCAAGGAGGGATGAGGTGTTGCTTAATGAGCCTCTTGCTTCATGTGCTTAGTGATATGCTCCAAAACCCTCAACTACTTTCCCATATCCACATATGACCTAAACCCTAAGCCAAACTCGGTTCTACCGATTCTTCCTATCCGGCGCCACCGAGTTTCACTTGTCATAAGCCACTGCCAAACCCTAGCAATTCGGTTCTACCGATAAGGATCTCGGTCTCACCGAGATGGGGTTGCAAACTCTCTGTTTCCCTTTCGTAACTTTTCGGTCTCACCGAAAGAGCGAATCGGTCCCACCGAGATTGTAATGTAAACTCAGTGTTTCCCCTTTGTAACTTTTCGGTCTCACCGAGTTCCACTCGGTCTCACCGAAAGAGCAAATCGGTCCCACCGAGTTTGCCTGACCAACTCTCTGGTTAGCTAATTACCAAATTCGGTCTCACCGAGTTTGTGTAATCGGTCTCACCGAGATTAAGTTATGCCCAAACCCTAACCATATCGGTCCTACCGAGTTGCATGTCAGTCCCACCGAAAATCACTAACGGTTACTAGGTTTACATTTTCGGTCCGACCGAGTTTATTGATTCGGTCCCACCGAGATTGGAAAACTGTGTAACGGTTGGATTTTGTGTGGAGGCTATATATACCCCTCCACCTCCTTCTCATTCCGTGAGAGAGCCATCAGAACACACACACCATTCCAACTCATATGTTCTGAGAAAGAACCACCTACTCATGTGTTGAGACCAAGACATTCCATTCCTACCATATGAATCTTGATCTCTAGCCTTCCCAAGTTGCTTTCCACTCAAATCTTCTTTCCACCAAATCCAAATCCTATGAGAGAGAGTTGAGTGTTGGGGAGACTATCATTTGAAGCACAAGAGCAAGGAGTTCATTACCTACACACCATTTGTTACTTCTTGGAGAGTGGTGTCTCCTAGATTGGCTAGGTGTCACTTGGGAGCCTCCGACAAGATTGTGGAGTTGAACCAAGGAGTTTGTAAGGGCAAGGAGATCGCCTACTTCGTGAAGATCTACCGCTAGTGAGGCAAGTCCTGTGTGGGCGATGGCCATGGTGGGATAGACAAGGTTGCTTCTTCGTGGACCCTTTGTGGGTGGTTGCTTCTTCGTGGACCCTTCGTGGGTGGAGCCCTGTGTGGACTCGCGCAACCGTTACCCTTGGGTGGAGCCCTTTGTGGACTCGCGCAACCGTTACCCTTCGTGGGTTGAAGTCTCCATCAACGTGGATGTAGGATAGCACCACCTATCCGAACCACGGGAAAAACATCCATGTCTCCAATAGCGTTTGAATTCTCCAAACCCTTCCCTTTACATTCTTGCAAATTGCATGCTTTACTTTCCGCTGCTAATATACTCTTTGCATGCTTGCTTGAATTGTGTGATGATTGCTTGACTTGTCCTAAAAATAGCTAAAATCTGCCAAGAACTAAAATTGGGAAAAGGTTAAGTTTTTATTTTGTCAAGTAGTCTAATCACCCCCCCTCTAGACATACTTTCGATCCTACACCAATACAGAACAAGGCATTCCCAGTCATCGTCCAGTAAATGTGTCTCAGGAGAATGTAAGGGAGTTTGATGAGTTTCTTTGCATGTGAAGTACGTTTTCTTCAGGTAATTCCAATACTGCCACCAAGCATTCTTGAAGATAGCAGAGGTATTAGCATAGGTTACCTCATCCTGAGTTTCCAAATCGGTCCTTCTCTATAGAGAGAAATGGGAAAATTTGCTATATTATAACCATCATGGAGGTAGGATGTATGGGATGAAGCAAAGTAATTGCCATGAATAACATTACTTACACATAACTCGTGGACAAACACCTACAACTAGCATTTTCCTTCATCTTCAGTATAATATTTCCAAGATGGGAAGATACACACATACAATTTAACAACATCAAATGCGATAGATGATAAACTACGACTAGCTGGTTGTGCTTCCTCCACAGGAATAAGCGTACTAACTGGTGGAGTTGGGGTTCGCCGTGATAGTACTGGCCCTTTGGGCACTGGAGCTGCCTTACTAACTGCTCTTATTTGGGAGCTCTCTGGTGGAGATGGTGCTGTGTCAACAGGAACTGGGTTACTATCGGCTGGGGTTGGGGTTAGATTGGGTGAAGCTGGTTCTCTGTCCATCGTAGTAAGGGTACAATCTGCGAGAGTTTGGGTTATGTGTGGTAGGGCTGGTTCTTGTGCATGGACTACCGGGGTGCTATATCCACCAAGAGGTAGCACTATTTTATTTGAAGACCGTGTTTTTAGTCCGCTAGATACTGGCATCAGCCGCTCCAATTCAAATGGCTGATAAACAGGAAACATAGTTGAATGTACAGACATTGTATGAGAGATAGATGCAATAGATAGTGTGGAAAAAAGAGGGCATGAAATAGTTGACATGTATATTGTTTAACTAAAATGGATAGCATGACATAATTTCACATATATGATGTCTATCTAAACTGGATAGCATAGCATAACATAATTCAAAGATATGATGAATAACTAAACATGATCGCATGACATAATTCACCTACATGTTATCTAAGTAATCAGGATTGCATCCTTTAATTCACATATGTGATTTATATGCTAAATAGAGGGAATTCGATATGACGTCTGAACTAAGAACATGGTGTTGAATATTGTGTATATGATGTCTAAACTATGCAATGCAAGACACCGTATGCATGATATGAGCAGTATAACCGTGCCAAGTTAGAGCATACAACTCAGTGGGGGAATAGGACTGGTCATCTGTCTCTGAATCCATCTCCGAGGAGCTATCGGGGCCCAACAAGAGATCTGCTTCGACAGGTAGCACTGTCTACTCTGAAGGCCTTGTTTTCACTCTAGATTTTTCCATCTCCCACCCAAATGGCTGATTCACAGGAAGAGTAGTTTAATGTACAAACATTGTCGACAAATGGAAATGTAATGAAGAAAAGGATGGGCAAGGTATCATTCAAATATTTGATGCCTGGTTAAACAGGATGGCATTGCACATTTCACATATATTATGGCTGGCTAAAAGACATGAGACTGCATAATTCCCATATATTATATAGAAACTAAACAGGTGGCATTACAGAACATGTCTAAACTAAGCAGATGACATATATGATGTCAAAAGTAGGCACTGCAAGGCAACATATGCATGATATGACTAACATCATCATGCCAAGGTAGAGCAAACACCTTGGGGGTAAATAGGAGTGGTCAGCGGCGTCCGAATCCGCCTCAGAACAGATATCTTCCTCTAGATTACAATCTGGAGAGGGGTGGGGAGGGTTTGCCATTGAACCCACCATGGAGCGATGTCTGCATGACATTGTATTGCCGCGCAAAACTCTTCTCTTTTTCTCTACATGTTCAGCATGACTGTGTACAATATCTGCCATGCATACGAAAAAATATGGTGAGATTATGTAAGGAGAGCATGCAGAAATTTAGAGAGATGGTAACAACCAGTGGATCGATGTTTTTCCGTTGAACCAAAATAGCCCTAATGGATCAACGTGAATGTATAGTAATAAGTGATACAACAAGTGTACAACCTCTTTGCCGTAGCCGTGTCGACCTCAGCATCATTGGGTTGGTCGCTGAAGCAGTTGAGGTAGAGGTGGCTGTCGGAGGTGTGGAGGAAGATCTGAGGAATCTGTAGACGGCGTCCAGGGCACTGCTCTGTTGTGACGGATCATTCTGTCATTGGAGCAGCTCCGGTGAGCCGTAAGACATCAAGGCTGAAGCATCACAAGACAGACATCATCAATCTCAAGTGGGATTCTAATAGCATCTCCAATAGATGATGTAAAATGGATGTAAAATTAACATCACCAAAAACCACCTGACTACAACGGATGAGGTAAAAACTGTTGACTCTGAACTTAACTGTCGAAACTGAAATTTACTGTGGAATCTGAATGCTACTGTCGAAACTGAACGCAATGATAGCAGAGAGGCTCTTGACATGTAGTTTAGGGAGGGCCTGCAGTTCATCTTCAACCTGCACCCCCCTGAGCCGCCAGCCACCACCGGCCGAACCGCCGGCCCCAGCGCCGCCTCGCCGCCCCGAAACAACTCGCCACCGCCGCCCCGGCCAGCCCTCTAGGCCCCCCGCCCCCACCCTGAACCCTAAGATAGATAGTGGGTACCTCTCCGGTGAGCCCCCGTCCCCGCTACGGGTGGTTCTTGCTTTAACTTCAGCGAGCCCCCCCAACCCCTGAAAATCAACTGAAGTGTGGCTTAATCGGAGCAGAGCAGCAGCACGAGCGAGGGGGAGTGCAGCAACAGCAGCTGGGCAAGCGAGCGATCAAGCGAGAGCCGGAGCAGCAGCAGCAGATCCGGCTCGTATGGCCGCCGCCACCGAAGGGGCCTCGCACTAGGGGAGAGCCGCCGTGGAGATGTCGCCCGTGGCGCCGGCTTCAAGGTAGCCGCTCCATGGGGGTGCGAGATGGAGCACCGTCGGCGCCGGGAGGTCGAGTTAAGGAGAAGGTGCGATGTGATGAGTGTACAACCTCTTTGGTGGCGCCGAGTAGGCCTCGGCTTCGTCCGAGGAGTCGGTGAGGATGCTGCGGTTCCGGTGGAGCAGGTTAATGCGGCGCTGTGGGGATGGAGCAGCCGCGATAGACGAGGCGATCGTCGGAGTAGCTCCTTGGAGGTGGAGGACGGGGTGGCTGAACTGGCGGGACGACGAGATGGACGACGGATCCTCATCCAGGGAGGTGGACGAGGGACGTCGAGCTGTTGCGCTAGACGACGTCGTCGGGGAAGAGTCTCCGGCTAGGCAGCGGTGACGTGGTGGACGGAGGAGGGTGGGGTTTCGTGGCTGGAGCGGAGAGGTTATGGCAGCCGGGGATTTTGAATGGCGAAAAGGGGGCGATGGGAGGGGGTGAAGCATGACTTAGGAACGCGCTTGTCCAAAATGTAGGGTGTGTTACAAAAGTACCCCCCACCGATTTGAACTAGCGGCCCTTTCGGCTCAGGGTTAGAAGGGGGATTTCGCATGTCGGGATTTGGCAGCTGGAGGGAGTTCTCACACGCGTTGTAATTTCGGGATAGCAAGGCGCGGGTTGTGAAGGCGCCAGTTTTGGGAGCACGATATCTGAATTTTCGGGATATAACAAGACGCGGGTTGAATTTTAGGGACAAGCCTAATGTGTAGTAATATTGTACTTGTACGTACCAAATCAATTCGCACTTCCCTCAACCAAAAAGAAAACAAAAAAATAAAACTATTCACACCACACAAAGAGAGAGTCTTGCCCCGTTTTACTATACAAATGCTATTCAAAGCTACTCCCTCCTTCCATCTATATAGGGCCTAATGCGTTTTTCGATGCTAACTTTGACCAAATATTAGAGCAATGATATATGACATGCAACTTACACAAAGCACACCATTAAATTCGTCCGTGAAAGGTTCTTTCAATGATATAATTTTCACATTGTGCATGTCATGTACTATTAATCTTGTCAATAGTCAAAGGCGGTCTTAAAAATCTCATTACGCCCTATATAGATGGAAGGAGGGAGTATGAATCCATGTTATGTCCGATTAAATTTTTTCGCTTGCTGTATAATGCATGTAACCTACTCATACCAACATTTTAGTGCATTCCAAATGTCTATACTACCGCTGCAATTCGAACTAAATTTGAATTCGTTTCTCTATTTCAATAAGAATCTACAATCATGATTGTTGCCAACTTCAACCATCATAGTTTCCTTGCTATCCTCCAGATATAAATCAGACGGCCTATAATGCAGGATGGCAGGCACACCATCATCAACAACTCCGTTTTTCTATAAGAGTAGAGATAAAACATATTAAATGTAGTATACCATGTTCATAACCACACCATATGTATCACCGTTATATATATTCACACATCCGTCGGTTTGAAACACTATGATAAATTCTTCAATATCCGAATTCGCTTTTTATAATGAAGTATATATGATCTCTATTCATCTTTTACACCCACACAACCCTCTTATCTTTGTAGCTAGCGCTAACTTTCTCTTGTGCATGCACACGCCCGCATCCCTCTCACCCTCCCTCAGCATTCTCTAGCTCCATCGTGCAAATTCGTCTTTTCACTTTAGGTCGTTCACCCACGGTGTGTGTAGGCCCCCTAGCTCCTTCTTTACGCACACATCGATCATATGCCTCTCTAGCCAGGTGTGCCTAGCACAAACACAAGCTTCCCCTCTTCTCTTGTCACCGTCCATGCCTCACTCCCACCACTCTTTTCATCGTTCTCGTACTCGCACACTCCTCCCCCTCGATATAGTATGCCTCTCGTACCACCTCCTACATGCATCCCTCTCTCTCTATCCTTCTCCTCGTGCCTCATTTGCTTCTAACACACACATGCATGTATACCGATCGATCTCCGAACATATACCTAGATCGACTTTAACTACCCCCCATCGATAGACGTACCTCACAAGTTATGTCTCTCCTTTATCTTACAAAGGGCGATTGATCTTCCTATGTAGTTACGTCTGCTTACCACAGCCACATCCCCCCCTCATCATTCGTGCATGCCTCCTGACCCGTCTCTCACACGCACGTGCACTGACAACAAGCAGCCATCTCCTCTCTTATTGATATTGCAGGCGTGCCCTCCATTTGTCTAGCAAGCCTATCCCACCATTTGTTAGAAGCAACTCCACTACCATCCCCTCCAACACTCTAGCTCTGTCTCTCTCCCAACCTTATTTATCTCCTGCACATATGCATGGATGCCGATCGATCTCCCTTAATACATGAGGCAGATCGATCTCCTTAATACATGAGGTAGGCCTCTCTCCTCCTCCACACATATACCAGCCATTGTACCTCTATAGTTAATTGGGCCTCCCTCTTCCCCCACCACACACCGATAGTCGAGCGCTGCAGGTAGGTATCCATGCCATAGAGACAAACTGCACATGTCCCATCTCACGTTCCAGTAGGCCAGCCACTCTATATCTTTGACGTGGGCACACACAAATTCGATGGCACTCTTTATCGATCGCGCACGCGCACACACACACATATCATCCCTCTCTTCGATTCTATGGGATACCTCAAGCCGATGATACCTCCACTCTCTTCTTGTGGATCGCCCCCTCTATATATATGTTATATCCAGGACTCTATTTCACACACATTGCATATGCTAAATTTTTTGATTGAACCCCCCAAAAAAACTCTCAAGAACCCACACACTATATCTCTCTAGGTTTGTATCTCTCTCACACAACCCCACGTAGGTGGTGTACGTATACAAGAAGAGAATAGGTGCACCGTGCACGTACTCACGCTTCGTGCCCAGCCACACCCGCGCGGGTGCACGGTGGAGCTCATTTCTCCGCAGAAGCTGGATTTGTTTTTGAAACATCAAGTGGCCAGAGACTCGAAAACTTATTTGCCCATTAATGACTTGTCAGGGTGGTGGATTTTAGTTTGTACGATAATGCTGCATCCACCTAAAGTAATGAAAGTTCTTACGTAAACTTCCTAGTAATTCCCTCTTCGTAGGTGCAACATTACTCCTAACATTTGTAATATCAGTTTGAAACTTGTAATATTACCGTGTCCTATTCCTGCGTTTTCAAAATCCTGCGAATCAAACAGGTCCTGAGTTGGTGATGATGTTGTGCCTCCTATCTTTCACCAATAGCCGTCGGATCTAGATATGACGCATACAAACCAAGCTTCTCCATTTTTTGCAAAAAGATGCCCACACTTGTTCCCTATTTACAAATAACTCCTTGTCTCTCACAATCTAGGATAGAAGGCCGTGGAAAAATCTGGCGCGATGGCCGCTGCCGGAGCCGTCCACCCCCAATCTTGGTGTTCCGTGCAATGCACGGGCATCTACGCACGGGAAATTATGTCGAACAGGGCTAGTTGTAAGCAGGCTAGCTCTACAGCCATGATGATTGTGATTGCAGACCGTGAGGCTGACTATGGTATGCCGAACACGGCGCCTATACTCAGGTGTCATCTCCGGCACAGGGTCTTGTCACTTCACTGTGAGGAGGAGCACGTAATAATTTGACCAACGGGTAGTACAGTGCTAGTACTCCTACTACTACATTGGTAGTACTACTACTAGTACTAGTAGCACCACCGTATGGATTTAGGAGTACTACCACGTCCACCGGCACCGAGGAACGTCTCTAGGTAGTATTGCTTGAGGCCGCCAGGGCGAGGGGCCGCTTGGACGACAGCTTCGTCTCCTTGTTCGACGAGGTCCTCGTCGGTTTCCTCGACAAGTTCACCATCGTCAAGAAGCTTGCGGACGACTTTGGCGTAAGCCTCCAGCCGACGCGCCCAGGCTCTGCGATGCCCGCCACCCTCAACGGCCACTATGGTAACAACCTCTTCGACGCACTGGTGGCCCTGCGACTGCCCGCCCTCGCGCCGGAGAATGTCCACCTCGAGGTCGCGCTCGCCGCGCAGCGCCTGGCGTAGCAAGACACCATCGACATAATCACCCACGTCTACGCGCAAATCGTCCACAAGGACTACTACATGCAAGAGGAGGACGATAGGACGCTGGCCTTCTTGGAGTGCAGTGCAACCTTGGACGACACTGTTCAGAAGCACGTTGAGCTCGCCGCCACCGCCGCTGCTCCTCACACGTCGGTTGGTGACCCGGCGCACTAGGGCGTGAGGATGTCGTTGAACGTTGATGGATCCATATGTATTTTTATCTTTCCGTCAAATCCATGTAGTAGTATATGATACTACAGTAATTATCTTGCCGGATGACTGAGAAAACAGGAGGGAGAAGAGATGGCTGTAGCACGGACTCCAAGAAAATTGGTGTCGGATGGGACTCGTGTGGGTGGCATGTGACGTACTGCTAGACGTGAATGCTACTGAGTTATGGCCCATGCCACCCCACTATATCAAGGTACGTAGAACAAATTTCCTGCAGTCCGTGCTCAGCCCTCCTCTATCTCTCTTCTCAGCCAGCCAGCAGACACGTGGAGCCCATCGTCTGTTTGCTCACATGCGGCCCCACATGTCAGTGAAAATGCAAGAGGACCCACTGAACCTGCACATCTTTCACCTCGACGTGCTGGTGATGAAAAACAAATCCAATAAAGATCTTCGGTGGCCGCTTTTGGAGTTACTCAAGATTAGTAAGATTCTATTTACTGTTTAACCCAAGATGCACATCTCATGGCTTCAACTACCACTCTATTTTCTTTCATGACACGACCTGGATGCTGGATGTCCCATGTGTCGGCAAAAGGAGGAAGAACCCGACCAAATCTTCGGTTCTACTATCGGATGAGATTAGTGCACTTGTTGATACTCCTACTAGAATAGAGGCTAGACATGAGACTAGATGCGAGGAAGCAACGTCTACTTCTTTACACTCGAAGAAGAAAGAAGCACGCAAGATCGAGCCTCCGCAGATCAACAATGAATGCATCGAGAAGGCACTAATCCAACTTACAGGAGTAGTAAAATGTATTCTTGTGGTTCTTGTTTTCTTTGGTCTTGCTTTTCTAGTCAAAATTATCGTTGGAGTTCGTGCAAAATGGAGGTGCATTTAGGGTCGTGCGTTGGAGTTGGCCTTACAAGCGGGACCGCAGTTAAGGAAACCAACTATCGGCAAACCCCCACCTCGCCCGCCCCGCGATGGCTGAAGTTAGAGAAACGACGAGGTTGGAGAGATTGCTCTAGCATGGACTCCAAGAAATAATATGGTGTCAGATGGATGTCGTGGTGGTGGCGTGTGCCGTACTCCTGGACGTGAATGCTTGTTCTGGCCCATGCCACCCTACTGCTCCTACTACTTACTCCTACTAGTATATAGTATACTAGTATCGAGGATTCGAGGTGCTGGTTACATACAACGAACACATTAACATATGGCTACAGTAAAAACACCCGCCCGACGCGAAGCATGTGAAGCTAGTACAAATTTAGAGAAGCGACTCGAAAGCCATTCATAAATTTAGTAAGTTTATCATAGGCATATCATTTTATTACATACAACAGGTCATCAACCCACATCGACAATGAGGATACATTATAAATACTAAAGTTTTCACCACACAACAAATAACAAGCCATGAAATGAACTTCAACTCAACCATTCCACGGCGTTGGAAACGCTTGCTTTGAACCACAACTGATTCTCTGGGACGGGCCATCTGTTGTCGATCTGGAGACCAACGCAGGACAGTGAAGGAAATATGCCCTAGAGGCAATAATAAAGTTATTATTTATTTCCTTATAATCATGATAAATGTTTATTATTCATGCTAGAATTGTATTAACCGGAAACATAATACATGTGTGAATACATAGACAAACAAAGTGTCACTAGTATGCCTCTACTTGACTAGCTCGTTAATCAAAGATGGTTATGTTTCCTAACCATGAACAATGAGTTGTTATTTGATTAACGAGGTCACATCATTAGTTGAATGATCTGATTGACATGACCCATTCCATTAGCTTAGCACCCGATCGTTTAGTATGTTGCTATTGCTTTCTTCATGACTTATACATGTTCCTATAACTATGAGATTATGCAACTCCCGTTTACCGGAGGAACACTTTGGGTACTACCAAACTTCACAACGTAACTGGGTGATTATAAAGGAGTACTACAGGTGTCTCCAAAGGTACATGTTGGGTTGGCGTATTTCGAGATTAGGTTTTGTCACTCCGATTGTCGGAGAGGTATCTCTGGGCCCTCTCGGTAATGCACATCACATAAGCCTTGCAAGCATTGCAACTAATGAGTTAGTTGCGAGATGATGTATTACAGAACAAGTAAAGAGACTTGCCGGTAACGAGATTGAACTAGGTATTGGATACCGACGATCGAATCTCGGGCAAGTAACATAACGATGACAAAGGGAACAACGTATGTTGTTATGCGGTCTGACCGATAAAGATCTTCGTAGAATATGTAGGAGCCAATATGGGCATCCAGGTCCCGCTATTGGTTATTGACCAGAGACGTGTCTCGGTCATGTCTACATTGTTCTCGAACCCGTAGGGTCCGCACGCTTAAGGTTACGATGACAGTTATATTATGAGTTTATGCATTTTGATGTACCGAAGGTTGTTCGGAGTCCCGGATGTGATCACGGACATGACGAGGAGTCTCGAAATGGTCGAGACGTAAAGATTGATATATTGGAAGCCTATGTTTGGATATCGGAAGTGTTCCGGGTGAAATCAGGATTTTACCGGAGTACTGGGAAGGTTACCGGAACCCCCCGAGAACCATATGGGCCTTGATGGGCCTTAGTGGAAAGGAGAAAGGGGCAGCCCAAGGTGGCCGCGCGCCTCCCCCCTTCCCCTAGTCCTATTAGGACTAGGAGAGGTGGCCGGCCCCCCCCTCTCTCTCTTTCCCCCCTCAAGGAATCCTATTCCAACTAGGATTGGGGGGAGAATCCTACTCCCAGAGGGAGTAGGACTCTCCTGGCGCGCCTCCTATGGCCGGCCAGCCTCCCCCCTCTAGTCCTTTATATACTGAGGCAGAGGCACCCCAGAAACACACAAGTTGATCCACGTGATCTATTCCTTAGCCGTGTGCGGTGCCCCCTGCCACCATATTCCTCGATAATACTGTAGCGGAGTTTAGGCGAAGCCCTGCTGCTGTAGTGCATCAAGATCGTCACCACGCCATCGTGCTGGCGGAACTCTTCCCCGACACTTTGCTGGATCGGAGTCCGGGGATCGTCATCGAGCTGAACGTGTGCTCGAACTCGGAGGTGCCGTAGTTTCAGTGCTTGATCGGTTGGATCATGAAGACGTACGACTACTTCCTCTACGTTGTGTCATCGCTTCCGTAGTCGGTCTGCGTGGGTACGTAGACAACACTCTCCCCTCTTGTTGCTATGCATCACATGATCTTGCGTGTGCGTAGGAAATTTTTTGAAATTACTACGAAACCCAACAGACCGATCATCCAGGCTGAAGCGGCCTACTATATCAGTACGAGGGTAGGGAACCACCCAAATGTCCGAGGTATAGACACAGTTGCTTCTCATAAATGTGTCAACAGCAGTTGGATCGCCTTTCACCATCATCGGATAGTTTTGTCCAAGGAAGAGCGAGTTTTCTCCAAGACTATCAATTCTGTGCCAGGGAGAAGGAGTTGGCGCTAACACACTAGTATCCATCCCGAATACCATGCAACGGGTGTTGGAATAGGTCCCGAGAGTGCGACCATGGGAGACACCTGCTTCCTTACCAGTAACATCATCAGTGGGTTGTATACACACAAGAAGAGGTGATCCATCGGAATTAGTTGCCAGGCACCACAGAGTATATCGGCGCTGCTCGTCCTCATGCTCGTGATCATCACCATCGTCATCTCCCCCTTGGTTATAAAATTTTTCAAGTATAGGTGGTGGGATGTTCACAGGACCTTGGAAACACAAGAAGAAGGTTAATTAGTAAAGGGAAACTTGCTAACCCGCATGCATGTGGATGAAACAATTATAATTACGGTGGAAGACAAACGTACCGAAACTACTAGGATGCCATGCAAAAACAGTGCCACGAGTGGTGGCAGCAAACACAAGGCCCTCGTATTGAATTGCATCACAATACTCATCCGTGTAGAGAAACTAATTTTTGAGCAATATCCATCGAGTCGAACCACGAAGGACGGCAACAAGCTTGTCGAAGATAGCAACAACTTGATAGTTGTTGTAATTCCAAGAGCGGTTGGGAACTCGACAAATTGCTATCTTCCGTAGAAGACAATCACCATGATCGTATTTGAACATGCGTACATTACCAGTGTGCTCAACCTCTGGGCAGTGTGCTGAGATTTTTGGAAGTGGAACCCGGTGACGAGTGTACACATTCACAAGTTCCCACTCGCAGTTGGACCCAATGTAAACAACCCAATCTCCATTTGCGCCCGCCCAAGCCTTGCCCTCGAGCGATGGCATGTTAACATCATACGTATCATTATCAAGCGGCATCAACTGGCACAGGGCGAGGCCTCTGTCGTGCCGGCGCCAGTCATCAGGGTCACGGCGAAGAAGATTGGGGAGATCAAACCGCTCCTTGACTCTTGGGTTCTTTGTAATGGTTATTAGTTGAGTCGAGAATGGGCTTGAACGAACCTGCCATGCTAGCCGAGGTGATGACGTCGCACCAATCAATGAGTTCCTCCACCACGTCATCGTTCAGATCGAGGCAAGAATAACAGGGTCGTTTTCGGCCTGTTCCCTCCATGGAGAAGACGATCGAACAATGGCAGAAGAAAGGGTGAAGGGCTGAAGGAAAATGGAGGAGGGAGAGGAAGAGTGTGCGACAGCAGTTCCAAATCGAGAGGGAAAGGCGAAGAGTCGGTGGACGGTTGCGAGTTTGCCACGGTTCACGAAGAGGCGCTCCGGCCTATACGCCTGTTCGGAAATACTCCTACTACTCGCCGTCGTCTCACTGATATGTTGGAACGGGACCACATGTCAAGGAAACATGGTGTGTAATTTCTCGTGCAAAATTCAATCTGGCCGCGTTGGCCCGAGGTGCCGCATTAGTGATCGACCATTATTTTTTAATGGTGTGCCGATCAGTTTTGAAGCACGACTAACTGGTACTGTACGTGGAGAGGATGACAGCAGGGACCCGCCAAGGTCATGGCAGTACACAAGCAAGTGCCTCCTTATTTCAAGCCAATAAAAAATGGCTCCTCCTAGTGGATTTCTGACATCTGGGTCCCATGCCATTGTCAACGTAGTCAATAAACGAGAGAATTGCACAACGAGCGGCTGGCACCAGGGACCCAGCAACTCGCCCAGTTATTTTTGTTTTGGGTTAATTTGATAAATGCCACTCCAAATCTGGTGTATCCGAGAAATGCCACTGCAATTTCCAAACTTTGAAAAATGCCATTTCATGCCATTTCTAGTGGCATTTTTCAAAGTCTGGAGTGGCGTTTTTCAAAGTTTGCAAACTGCAGTGGCATTTTTCAAAGTTTGCAAAAATTGCAGTGGCATTTTTCAAAGTTTGGAAATTACAGTGACATTTTTTATGAATTGCCATAATTGGAGTGGCATTTATCTAATTTGTTTTTGAGACGGAAGCAGGGTGTCAACTGGGCTATGCGGGACACTCTGGCCTGTCTAGACAACCTTTTCTTTTATGTTTACCACAGACCAGCCCAGTAGTTTTTTTTCTTTCTGAAAATGGCTAGCCCAGTTCTTTTGTGATTTGTCAAGTAAGTCGCTTTATCAGGGCTGCTGGGCTGCAAATCTTTCAAGATGAGGGGAGCTTCATTCGGCTGGCCGAGAAAATGGCCTATCAGTAATGAGAAATGAGTTGTACATTTTTAAAACACATCAAACCGGCAATTATTTTCAAGTATCTTTTTTTCATTTCGAGATTTTAAATTGCATTGATTTTTATGCATGGACAATTTATTGGATTTTATATTGATATACATTTATTTTGAAAATCAGTCAGAATGTGATTCAAAATTTCGGGATTAAAAACAGTTCAGACTGCACCGAGATATGCAAAATTTTGTATAATTTTTTAACCGTGACCACAATATGGGCTATAATGCTAACATAAAGAATATGGGCTCCAAAAAAACCCGTAAGAATTAGCAAATGGGCTGTAAATTATTTGAAATAATGGTAGATGGGCTGTATGCTGTTTTCCACAGATTTGAGGCTTTCCACAGATGGCCTGTATACTATTGGATGTCCATCCAACGGCCGTCATGCTTCTTCAATCTCTGCTCTTCCTGCTCCAGCCGCTCAAACAAGCGCCAGCGGGACTGCCTGCTCCCTCCTCCCCGCGGCCGTGCAGGCCTCACCGCCCCACCGTACTCCCAACGCTGGCCTAGCCATCCCTCTACTCACCCACACCTGCTGTTATTCTCCAGCGATGGCAGACGAACCAGTAAACCCTCGTACAGTCATACTCCCCTCCGCGTGGGAAACAAAAACAACGGCCGAGTCTTCCCTGCCTCCGTGTCATTCCCTTCCTAGGCCTCGCCGTCGTCCACCGCCCTGGTGCTCTCGGCGTGGTGTGGTCAGCATGGTCAATGACCAACATGCATCTGAAGTGGACTGTACGTGGAGAGGCTGACAGTTGGGTCCACGGCCGCACGCAAGGAAATGCCTCCTTATTACGCGCAAAATAATGATTTCCTCCACCTGACATCTGGGACCCACCGAAATGGCCTCTGTATTTCATGAAAAAATGTTACTGCCGCTGACAGCTCGGACCCACCAGCTATATCTTCGCACGCAGGGAAGTGCCTCCTTATTACGCACAAAAAAATGAATACTCCCCCTGCTAGCTGGGACCCAGTATAGTGGGCCTACTAAGTTGACGGGGATGAAGGGCTTTGTCAACTTAGTCAATATGCACGATTCTAGCTCGACTGACCGTACGATGTCCATCCAACGGCCGTAGTGCTTCTTCAACCTCTGGTCTTCTTGCTCCAGCCGCCCAAAGCAGCGCCGGTCGTGCCGCCTGCTCCTGCCTCCCGTGGCCGACTGTGCTGTTGCGGAGGCCTCACCGCCCCCATACTATTCCCACCGCTGGCCAGGCCATCCCTCCACTACACTCACCCACACCCCCTGTACTTCTGCGGCGACGGCAGCGCAGCCGAACCAGTGAACCCTCGTACTCCTCTCCGTGTGGGCATCCACTGTCGCGTCTTCCCCGGCTCTGCGTCGTCCCCTTCCTAGGCCTCGCCGTCGTCCACAGCCGTGGTGCTGTCGGCGTGGTGTGGTCAATGTGGTCGACGACTGAATTCCATCGGAAGAATACTGTACATGGAGAGGCTGACAGTTGGGTCCACGATAGCCGCAAGGAAGTGCCTCCTTATTACGCGGAAAATAATTATTCCTCCACCTCACAGCAGGGACTCACCGGACGCCCACCAGTATATCGCGAAAAAAACGTTTGCCCCTGACTGCTGGGACCCACCCGACGGGCCACCGTATTTCGCGAAAAAACGTTCCCCCTGCTGTCAGCTCGGACCCACCGGAAGTGCCTCCTTATTACGCACAAAAAAATGAATACCCCCTGCTAGCTGGGACCCACCTTAGTGGCAGGCTGACTTGTGGGCCTACTAAGTTGACGGGGACGGAGGGCTTTGTCAACTTAGTCAATATGCATGATTCTAGCTCCAGTGACCGTACGATGTCCATCCAACGGCCGTAGTGCTTCTTCAACCTCTGGTCTTCTTGCTCCAGCCTCCCAAACCAGCGCCGGTCGTGCCTCGTGCTCCTACCTCCCGTGGTCGGCTGCGATGCGGCGGAGGCCTCACCGCCCCCTATTACTCCCACCGTTGGCCAGGCCATCCCTCTACTCACCCACACCCCCTGTTATTCTACGGCGACGGCAGCCTCACACCGCAGCGAACCAGTGAACCCTCGTACTCCTCTATGCGTGGGCATCCACTGCCGCGTCTTCCCCGGCTCCGTGTCGTCCCCTTCCTAGGCCTCGCTGTCGTCCACCGCCTTGGTGCTCTCGGCGCGACATGGTCAACGTGGTCAAGGAACGGCTTCCATCGGATGTGGACTGTACATGGAGAGGCTGACAGCTGGGTCCACGACCGCAGCAAGGAAGTGCCTCCTTATTACGTGCAAAATAATTATTCCTCCACCTGACAGCGGGGACCCACCGGACGGGCCACCAGTATTTTGCGAAAAAAATCTTTTCCCCTTGACTGCTGGGACCCACCGGACGGGTCACCGTATTTCGTGAAAAAACGTCCCCCCCCCCCCGCTGTCAGCTCGGACCCACCGAAAGTGCCTCCTTATTACGCACAAAAAAATGAATACTCCCCCAGCTAGCTGGGATCCACCTTGCTGGGAGGCTGACTTGTGGGCCTACCAAGTTGACGGGGACGAAGGGCTTTGTCAACTTAGTCAATATGAACGATTCTAGCTCCAGTGACCGTACGATGTCCATCCAACGGCCGTAGTGCTTCTTCAACCTCTGGTCTTCTTGCTCCAGCCGCCCAAAGCAGCGCCGGTCGTGCCGCATGCTCCTGCCTCCCGTGGCCGGCTGTGCTGCCGCAGAGGCCTCACCGCCCCTACTATTCCCACCGCTGGCCAGGCCCTGCGGCGACGGCAGCCTCACACCGCAGCCGAACCAGTGAACCCTTGTAGTCCTCTCCGCGCGGGCTTCCACTGCCGTGTCGTCCCCTTCCTAGGCCTCGCCGTCGTCCACCGCTGTGGTGCTCTCCGCGCGGCGTGGTCAACATGGTCAAGGAACGACTTCCATCGAAAGAGTACTGTACGTGGAGAGGCTGACAGCTGGGTCCACGGCCACAACCCAGTTTTTTTGTGATTTGCCAAGTAAGTCGCTTTGTCAGGCCTGTTGGGCTGCAAATCTTTCAAGATGAGGAGAGCTTACATTCGGCTGGCCGAGAAAATGGCCCATCGGTAATGAGAAATGGGTTGTACATTTTTAAAACACATCAAACCGACAATTAGTTTCGAATATCTTTTTTTTCATTTCAAGATTTTAAATTACATTAATTTTTATGCGTGGATAATTTGTTGGATTTTATATTGGTATACATTTATTTTTAAAATCAGTTTGAATGTGAGTCGAAATTTCGGGATTAAAAACAGTTCGGACCGCACCAAAATATGCAAAATTTTGTATAATTTTTTAACTGTTGCCACAATATGGGCTGTAATGCTAATAAAAAGAATATGGGCTCCAAAAAAGCCTTAAGAATTAGCAAATGGGTTGTAAATTATTAGAAATAATGGCAGATGGGATGTATGCTATTTTCCATAGATTTGAGGCTTTCCTAAAAAAAGGTTGACGCACAAGCACTGACTGTTGGATGTCCATCCAACGACCGTCGTGCTTCTTCAATCTCTGTTCTTCCCGCTCCAGCCGCTCAAACAAGCGCCGGCGGGACTGCCTGCTCCCTCCTCCTCGCGGCCGGCTGTGCTGTCGCGCAGGCCTCACCGCCCGACCGTACTCCCATCGCTGGCCTAGCCATCCCTCTACTGACCCACACCTGCTGTTATTCTCCGGCGACGGCAGACGAACCAGTAAACCCTCGTACAGTCGTACTCCCCTCCGCGTGGGAAACAACTGTCGAGTCTTCCCTGCCTCCGTGTCGTCCCCTTCCTAGGCCTCGCCGTCGTCCACCGCCCTGGTGCTCTCGGCGCGGCGTGGTCAACATGGTCAAGGAATGACTTCCATCGGACGTGGACTGTATGTGGAGAGGCTGACAGCTGGGTCGACGGCCGCAGCAAGGAAGTGCCTCCTTATTAAGCGGAAAATAATGATTCCTCCACCTGACAGCTGGGACCCACCGGACGGGCCACTGTATTTCGCGAAAAAAATGTTTCCCCCTGACTGCTGGGACCCACCAGCTACATCTTCGCACGCAAGGAAGTACGTCCGGGCAAAAAAAAAATGATTCGCCCCCTGACTGCTGGGACCCACCAGCTACATCATCACAGGCAAGGAAGTGCCTGACAGTCGGGACCCACCAGGTCGAAGCGTACATAGCGTTGTCATTCTGGTCGCGAACGTGTACGTACATACTGGTCGATGTAGAGGCGCACACGTGTCGTAGTAGAGGCGCGCACGTGTCATAGTAGAGGCGAGCACATAGCATGTACATGTATGTACAGCGGCCAGGGTGCAAGAAAGAAAATACGGCCACGTATGTGTACATACGGGAGGGGTCTCGAACGCCTACTCGCGCATACATACGGCGAGGGCTCGTGTACATGGCTGGGTCGGAACGGAGAAACAACGTCGTCGTCGTGTTCATGGGGAGGCAACAGAATGCGCCGTGTTCATGGGGAGGCAACAGAATGCGTCGTGTTCATCGGGAGGCAACGGAATGCGTCGTGTTCATCGGGAGGCAACGAAATGCATTATGTTCATCGGGAGGCAACGGAACGCGTGGGAGCCAACCGGCTGGGTCAGAACGGAATGCGTGGTCGTGTTCATCGGGAGGGCTTGGACGGAACAGGCGATGGAAATGAGGCCTGGCGTACTGCACAACGGAGGAAACGGACCTCCTACGTTCGGAACGGGGTCCTGTTGATCGGGAGGGGTCTGGCGTACCGCAAAACAGAGGAAACGGACCTCCTACGGTCGAAACGGGGGTCCTGTTGATCGGGAGGGGTGTGGCGTACCGCAAAACAGAGGAAACAGACTTGTGTTGGAGTGCTACGGTCGAAATGGGGGTCCTGTTCATCGGGAGGGGTGTGGCGTACCACAAAACGGGACTCCCCGAGATACTGTTCATCTCCACCGTCGACCCCCTCCAGCCTCCACGAGCTACTGTTCATCCACCGTCGACCTCCTCCAGCCTCCACCTGTGACTGTTCATCCACGGGCTCCTGTTCATCCAGCCTCCAACGCGCACTACTCCACCGGCTACTGTTCAACCAGCCCTCTCCACGGGCTCCTGTTCAACTACCCCTCCACGGGCTACTGTTCATCCTGCCCTCCACCGTCTACTGTTCATCCTGCCCTCCACGGGGTGGTCCTGTTCATCCAGCCCTCCATGGGGTCCTGTTCATCCAGCCCCAACCGGCTCGATCGATCGGGGTCCTGTTCATCCAGAGGCAACACCACGGGGTCCTGTTCATCCACCCCCACCGGGAACTGTTCATCCAAACCCCCCGCAACACTCACTGTTCATCCAAAGGCAGTATCGATCGGCTTCCGTTAGCAGCAGTAGCGAAGGAATCGCTCGATCAGGTTCAGTTAACAGCCATCGATCGATCGCTCGGGTTCAGTAACGCGTAGCCTGCAGTACAATCGCTCGGGTTCAGTTAGAGCCCAATGCCTCACTCGGGTTCAGTTAGAGCCAATGCCTTGCACACACGCACGTACGTGTACGAGAGAAACGCGCATCGCTCGGCCCCCGACCTCCCACCGTAACCGGGAACTCCCCGAAATTTTCCTCCCCCTCGCTTCTACCACAGGTTTTTCCGTCATGGACGGCCCAAAGAATGTCATGCAGTTGCGTCTCCGGCCCGCCCAGGACGAAAAGCCCATTTTCTGTCATGATTTTTTGTCATAGAAGTAGGAGCCCACCACATCTATGATGATACCGGGTTTTGTCACAATTATCGTTATAGAAGTGTCATATGTATGACACACAAAAAATTCGTTCGGCCCAAAATGTCACGGATGTGTCTTTGTTTTGTAGTGTCTACTCAGCCAGAATCCGAACACAGCTCGGATCACATCCGACCTGTGTCCTCGGATCCGACCTCGTAGGTTCCTTCCCTTAAGCGCGTGACCCCTTAGGTTCAAGCCGTCTTGGTCGCAGTTCGGATCACCTCCGAACTGCACGGTTGGTAGCGGCCCCTAGCAAGGCATGCCGAACACCAAGTAGACTATGAAGCTGGTTAGGCGAACCTGTACATCATACTTCCATTCCTTTTGCCACACGATATATGTTGTCGGGCTCAAGGCGAGTCTGTCATCCTTGTGCTAACCTGACCTCTTTCTCATTCCAGTGATGCCGACCACAAACCAAATTATCTAATAATCCTTGTCGCATGGCCATGCTTATCCTGGTCGGATCACACGAGGGGCCTAGAGTATATCTCTCCCGATCGGAGGGGCAAATCCCATCTTGCTCGACCATGTCTCGCAGCATGGGTCTGGACAAGCCCGAAACCTACCTTTGTAACTACCCAGTCACGGAGTAGCGTTTGGTTGGCCCAAAGCAAGTCTGTCATTGATACGTCTCCGTCGTATCTATAATTTTTGATTGTTCCATGCCAATATTATACAACTTTCATATACTTTTGGCAACTTTTATACTATTTTTGGGACTAACATATTGATCCAGTGCCCAGTGCCAGTTCCTGTTTGTTGCATGTTTCTTGTTTCGCAGAATATCCATATCAAACGGAGTCCAAACGGGATAAAAACGGACGGAGAATATTTTTGGAATATTTGTGAAATATGGGAAGAAGAATTAACGCGAGAAGGTGCCCGAGGGGGCCACGAGGCAGGGGGCGCGCCCCTCACCCTCGTGCCCCCCCGTAAGGCGGTTGCTGCTCTTCTTTGGCCGCAAGAAAGCTAATTTTCGGAGAAAAATCTGGGTGAAGGTTTCAATCCAATCGGAGTTATGGATCTCCAGATATATAAGAAACGGTGAAAGGGCAGAATCCCGGAGCGCAGAAACAGAGAGAGACAGATCCAATCTCGGAGGGGCTCTCGCCCCTCCCATGCCATGGAGGCCATGGACCAGAGGGGAAACCCTTCTCCCATCTAGGGAGAAGGTCAAGGAAGAAGAAGAAGAAGAAGGAGGGGGGCTCTCTCCCCCTCGCTTCCGGTGGCGCCGGAACGCCGCCGGGGGCCATCATCATCACCGCAATCTACACCAACACCTCTGCCATCTTCACCAACATCTCCATCACCTTCCCCCCTCTATCTACAACGGTCCACTCTCCCGCAACCCACTGTACCCTCTACTTGAACATGGTGCTTTATGCTTCATATTATTATCCAATGATGTGCTGCCATCTTATGATGTATGAGTAGATTTTCGTTGTCCTATCGGTGGTTGATGAATTACTATGATTGATTTAATTTGCTTGTGGTTATGTTGCTTGCTACCTCTTGAGCACTGCGTTGGTTTTCCCTTTAAGAAGAAAGGGTGATGCAGCAGAGCAGCGTAAGTATTTCCATTAGTTTTTGAGAACCAAGGTATCAATCCAGTAGGAGGCCACGCACGGGTCCCTCGCACCTACACAAACAAATAAACTCCTTGCAACCAACGCGATAAAGGGGTTGTCAATCCCTTCATGGTCACCTACGAGAATGAGATCTGATAGATATGATAAGATAATATTTTTGGTATTTTATGATAAAGAGAAATAAAGATGCAAGTAAAATAAATGGCAAAGGAAATAACTAAGTATTGGAAGATTAATATAATGGAAAATAGACCCGAGGGCCATAGGTTTCACTAGAGGCTTCTCTCGAGAGCATAAGTATTACGGTGGGTGAACAAATTACTGTTGAGCAATTGACAGAGCATAGTTATGAGAATGTCTAGGTATGATCATGTATATAGGCATCACGTCCGAGACAAGTAGACCAACTCCTGCCTGCATCTACTACTATTACTCCACACATCGACCGCTATCCAACATGCATCTAGAGTATTAAGTTCAAGAGAACAGAGTAACGCTTTAAGCAAGATGACATGATGTAGAGGGATAAACTCATGCAATATGATATAAACCCCATCTTGTTATCCTCGATGGCAACAATACAATACGTGCCTTGCTGCCCCTACTGTCACTGGGAAAGGACACCGCAAGATTGAACCCAAAGCTAAGCACTTGTCCCATTGCAAGAAAGATCAATCTAGTAGGCCAAACCAACTGATAATTCGAAGAGACTTGCAAAGATAACTAATCATACATGAAAGAATTCAGAGAAGATTCAAATATTGTTCATAGATAGACTTGATCATAAACCCACAATTCATCGATCTCAACAAACACACCGCAAAAGAAGATTACATCAAATAGATCTCCACAAGATAGGGGGAGAACTTTGTATTGAGATCCAAAAAGAGAGAAGAAGCCATCTAGCTAATAACTATGGACCCGTAGGTCTAAAGTAAACTATTCACACTTCATCGGAGAGGTTATGGTGTTGATGTAGAAGCCCTCCATGATCGATACCCCATCCGGCGGAGCTCCGAAAAAGGCCCCAAGATGGGATCTCGTGGATACAAAAAGTTACGACGGTGGAATTGGGGTTTTGGCTCCGTATCTGGTAGTTTGGGGGTACGTAGGTATATATAGGAGGAAGGAGTACGTCGGTGGAGCAACATGGGCCCCACGAGGGTGGAGGGCGCGCCTGGGGGGGTAGGCGCGCCCCCTACCTCGTGCCTTCCTGGTTGATTGCTTGACGTAGGGTCCAAGTCCTCTGGATCATGTTCGTTCCGAAAATCATGTTCCCGAAGGTTTTATTCCGTTTGGACTCCGTTTGATATTCTTTTTCTGTGAAACTCTGAAATAGGCAAAAAAACATCAATTTTGGGCTGGGCCTCCGGTAAATAGGTTAGTCCCAAAAATAATATAAAAGTGTATAATAAAGCCCAATAATGTCCAAAACAGGATATAATATAGCATGGAACAATAAAAAATTATAGATACGTTGGAGACGTATCAAGCATCCCCAAGCTTAATTCCTGCTCGTCCTCGAGTAGGTAAATGATAAAAACTGAATTTGTGATGTGGAATGCTACTTGGCATAATTTCAATGTAATTCTCTTAATTGTGGTATGAATATTCAGATCCGAAAGATTCAAGACAAAAGTTAAAATTGACATAGAAATAATAATACTTCAGGCATACTAACTAAGAAATTATGTCTCTTCAAAATAACATGGCCAAAGAAAGTTGTCCCTACAAAATCATATAGTCTGGCTATGCTCCATCTTCACCACACAAAGTATTTAAATCATGCACAACACCGATGACAAGCCAAGCAATTGTTTCATACTTTTAGTGTTCTCAAACTTTTTCAATCTTCACGCAATACATGAGTGTGAGCCATGGACATAGCACTATAGGTGGAATAGAATGGTGGTTGTGGAGAAGACAAAAAGGGAGAAGATAGTCTCACATCAACTAGGCATATCAACGGGCTATGGAGATGCCCATTAATAGATATCAATGTGAGTGAGTAGGGATTGCCATGCAACGGATGCACTAGAGCTATAAGTATATGAAAGCTCAACAAAAAGAACTAAGTTGGTGTGCATCCAACTTGCTTGCTCACGAAGACCTAGGGCATTTTGAGGAAGCCCATCATTGGAATATACAAGCCAAGTTCTATAATGAAAAATTCCCACTAGTATATGAAAGTTATAGCATAAGAGACTCTCTATCATGAAGATCATGGTGCTACTTTGAAGCACAAGTGTGGAAAAAGGATAGTAGTATTGCCCCTTTTTATTTATCTACTCTTTTTTTGGGGCCTTTGTAACGCCCTCGAATGCGGCTATATCTCCCACGTGTCGAAGCATGACTTAGAGGCATAACCGCATTGAAAGCAATGTCGCAAGTGAGGTAATCTTCGCAACAACCCATGTAATACAATAAGGGAAAGTTATACATAGTTGGCTTACACTCGCCACTTCACACAAATACATGAATAAAGCATTACAACATCCAGATACAATCAAGGTCCGACTACGGAAACAAAATAAAAGAAGACTACCCTAAATGCTACACAGATCCCCGATCGTCCCGACTGGGCTCCACTACTGATCAACTAGAACGAAACAACACAAAGGACAAGATCTTCATCGAGCTCCTCCTTGAGCTTGGTTGCGTCACCTGCTCGGTAACATCGGCACCTACAAACTGGTTTTGGAAGTATCTATGAGTCACGGGGACTCAGCAATCTCACACCCTCACGATCAAGACTATTTAAGCTTATGGGTAAGGTAAAGGTATGATGTGGAGCTGCAGCAAGCGACTAGCATATATGGTGGCTAACATATTCACAAAAGAGAGCGAGAAGAGAAGGCAAAGCGCGGTCGAGAAACTATGATCAAGAAGTGATCCTAGAACAACCTATGTCAAGCATAACTCCAACACCGTGTTCACTTCCCGGACTCCGCCGAGAAGAGACCATCACGGTTACACACGCGGATGATGTATTTTAATTAAGGTCAACTTCAGGTTTTCTACAACCGGACATTAACAAATTCCCATCCGCCCATAACCGCGGGCACGTCTTTCGAAAGTTCAAGTCCCTGCAGGGGTGTCCCAACTTAGCCCATCACAAGCTCTCACGGTCAATGAAGGATATTCCTTCTCCCAAGACAACCTGATCAGGCTCGGCATCCAGGTTACAAGACATCCTCGACAATGGTAAAACAAGTCCAGCAACACCGCCCGAATGTGCCGACAAATCCCGATAGGAGCTGCACATATCTCATTCTCAGGGCACACTTAGATGAGCACTACGTACAACTAAAACCAACCCTCAAGTTTCCCCGAGGTGGCGCTGCAAGTGGCTCTGTTTGGACCAACACTCAGAGGAGCACTGGCCCGGGGGGTTAAAAAATAATGATGACCCTTGAGTCTACAGAACCCAAGGGAAAGAAAAGGCTAGGTGGCGAATGGTAAAACCAATGTTGGGCATTGCTGGAGGAGTTTTATTCAAGGCGAACTGTCAAGGGGTTCCCATTATAACCCAACCGCGTAAGGAACGCAAAATCCGGGAACATAACACCGATATGACGGAAACTAGGGAGGCAAGAGTGGAACAAAACACCAGGCATAAGGCCGAGCCTTCCACCCTTTACCAACTATATAGATGCATTAATTAAATAAGAGATATTGTGATATTCCAACAAAATATCCATGTTCCAACAAGGAACAAACTTCAACTTCACCTACAACTAACAACGCTATAAGAGGGGCTGAGCAAAGCGGTAACATAGACAAACAACGGTTTGCTAGGACAAGGTGGTTAGAGGCTTGGTTTAACAATATGGGAGGCATGATAAGCAAGTGGTCAGTATCGCAGCATAGGCATAGCAAAAGAGCGAGCAACTAGCAAGCAAAGATAGAAGTGATTTCGAGGGTATGGTCATCTTGCCTGAAATCCCGCAAGGAAGAAGAACGAGTCCGTGAAGAAGACAAACAGGCGTAGTCGAACGGGTCCTCACAAACGCAACGTTATCGGAACCAACCCGAAGAAGAAACACCGGAAAGGAGCAAACAACATAGTAAACAACCAACACATGAATCATGGCATGATGCACAATCAAGTATGATGCATGTCTGGTATAATGAAGCATGGCATGGCAAAATGCACAAACAATCCTACAAATTAAGTGGAGCTCAATATGCAACTCCGTTGCATATTGACGAAACACCACATTCAAGTTATTTAGTTCGGTCTCGTTTATGTACCCAACAATATTAAATGTTGATTAACAGACAAGGGGTGAAGCACAACAAAACTACCTATCTAGGCAAGTTTAAATGAGGCCAGAAACAAAGAACAACAATTCTGGTAAATCCCCATATGCATATTTTAGGGTTTGGTACTGTTCTGCCCTAAACGCAATTTTAGAGTTGTTAAACATGCAAAGCAAGTACACCATGTTAAACTAGGCATTTTTCTACCCCATTTGCATATAAAGTTTATTAAATTCAGTTATGGTTATTTAGTTATGAATTAAAGCATTTTAACATGGCAATAGGCAAATTAATGCAAACAACAAGTTTAAACATTTTAAACATAGATGAAAGTGGCATATTATGAAACTAGATGGAATTCTAGTCATATTACATATAGAGATCATTTTAATCCGGTGCACGGTTATTTAATTATGAGCAATGCAAGAAAATGGCATTTCTGTAATATGCATGTTCAGGATATTTAGCAAAACGTCCAAGGAAAAAAAATAACCACGGGCTGAAACTGAACTGGCCCAGCAGTATGAAAAAAAAGGAGGGGGCGCTTGGGGGCTGGTCACCATGGGCCAAGGCCCATTCGGTGGTGAGGTGGACCGGTTGGGCTGCGATCTGGCACGGGAGGAGGCGCGCTGAGCCGGCCTGCCTTGGTTCAATCGGGGAAGGGTCAATGTGGCCCCGATGCAGCGGTTCGAGGCGAAGCACGGCGCAGCTGGAGACGAAGCCTACAGGGGAAACAGATTCGATGCAGGTGAGCGGCAGCGTCAACGCGAGCGGGAGGCAAGTGGTTGGGCGCCGAGCCGCCTAGATCCGCGCGACGAGGAGGAGGGCAGGGCGCGGGCAAGCTCATGCCCGAGCGCCTGAAGATGGCGCGGCGGCGAAGCTGCAAGGCCATGGCGTGGGGGACGATGGCGACAGGGGCTCGACGAAGGACCTACAGGGTCACAGCGAGGAAAAATATTCAGAGAAGCCGTAGAGAAAGAGAGAAACACGGGAAGGGAAGCAGTGACAGGACTCTTGTGGCCTCGGACGAAAGTGACTGCCGGCGGTCGGACTCATCCCGGAGACAGAGGAGGTGGAGGCGCTGGGCAAGAGGTGAGACACGGCGAGGTCAAGCTCGGGGATGAACCGCTCCGGTGATGAGGCAGGTCAGCAGGAGGAGGCGGTCCGACGTGGTTCCGAAGGGCGGCGACGAGGACAAACGATGGTCGTGGTGTGGTGCTCCCAGAGGTGCTCGCATGGCCGTCCTGCACGCGAAAGAGAGAGGGCACTGAGAGAAGAGCGAGGCAGGGGAAAAAGAAGGAGCAGGGGCGCAAGACGACCTGCGAGAGGCGGCACTGCTTGCTGGTCTTCGGGTGGCACCTCCGGCCACGACGAGCGCAGGTGACGAGGGAGGTGAGGGCGAGCGAGGCTGAGGAAGAAGGAGGCGCTTGGCAGAAGAGCTCGTGGACGAGCTGCTCGCTGGGGTGAGGCCTTGGCTTCGAGCGGCTTGGGGCTGCCGGGATTTGTGTGGCGCGGAAAACACGGGAGGCGGTCGGGGAGATTGGATTGGGAGGAGGTTGCTGGTTGGATCGTTGGGGATCCCGAGGTGGGAGTTGGTGAAGTGGTGGCGGCTGCGATGGGTGGATGGAACAGGGGCCTAAAATTTAGGGTTAGGGGCTATATATAGCAAGTAGGTGAAAGGAGAGGGATTTGGATCATCAGATCGAAATCCAACAGACGAGAATAAATGGGTTAGGAAAACCAAATGAGAAAATGGTGATGTTTTGTAGATGTTTGGGGATGATCCGGACCCAACGGTGACGACTGTCCGGGTCGGGTCCGGGACAACTCACGGACGCGCGCGAGGGGCCGATGCACTATGCAAGGAGGGGGTTTCGGGGCCTGGAGGTTGGTAGCGGACTGTGCAGAAAGCTTTGGGCTGAGAGAAGAGAAGAGAGAGAGAGAGACCCGGTGACTGTTTCCGGAGACCGAAAACGTCTGACGAAAAGACCGGTTATAATGCCGCTATAGTTATCCATTGGGGCGTCAAACGGACTCCAAATGCGACGAAACTTGACAGGCGGTCTATCTACACTATAATAAGACCACACGCCAACTTTCATCCCATTCCGAGAACATTTTTCGGCCACTTATGAAATAATATTTCGGACGTGTCGCGGGCGCGTGCAAGTGTGTCTGGGCTCGGAACGGACAACGGAAAGAATGGGGAGGCCGGGACGGATGCAAGTTTTGAAAAAACATGATGATGCAATGCACATGATGACATGGCAAGATGCAACACGCAAGCAAAATACAAGGCAACAACAGCGAATAACTGGAAGACACCTGGCGCAACGGTCTCGGGGCATCACAACACTCCACCACTACGAGAGGATCTCGTCCCGAGATCTAGAATGACACCGGAGAGGAAACAGAAGAGGAAGAGAAAAGGTAAAACTAAGTTGCTTCTTTGACAAACGAGTGAAACCAAAGAACCTTGAAAGGTTTAACCATTGGAAATAAGAATACGACAGAGATGAACAAAGTTGAAAACACTCCGTTAGAAAAGAGGAACAAGGAACATTACTAGAACCTTGTAGGTTGAAAGACATAAGAAAAAGGGTTGCAATGGACAAGAAGTACATGCAAGCACTCCGGTAGAAACAAGATGTACAAGGAACGATAAGGATCAATTACGACAACACTCCGGTTAACACAAGATAGATAAGGAATAAGAATGATATAATTTGGACAGCACTTCAACTGTAAATGGAAGGAATTGAACATGATCTTGACAAGATGAGAGGATACTTGAAAAGAGGACACGACACTCCGGTTAAAAGGATAAGCACAAAAAGAACACGATCCTCACCATTCGAGATGATGAGAGAAAAGAGAAACATCACAATGCCTTCGAATGAAGGAATAGAAGGTGGATCGTCGGAACAAAAGAATGGAGAAGAAAAATGACAACCTCTACCACAAATGAGTTGGGAAAGCACTCTTCCAAGAAGGTTATAACGGAGTTGTTGGAAACCAACAGCAAAAACAAAAGGCTGCTTGTGGGCTTATGAAAACATCTCAAAACTTAAGGTGAAATTCTGCCACTAACGAAAACAAGATTGGATTGATAATAACAAGGAGACGAGAAACTTATTTCACCGGAAGGATAAAAAAGAACTTGGGTCCTTTATAAGCATCATAAATAGCAACAATCCTTAGGGAAAGCTTTAGGTGAAATATAAACCAAGATAACTCGAATGAAGAGATTTGTGGATTTAAAATATCTCATTCTTAACAACATGTGGATCATGAAACATGAACTCAAGTTATCAAGAATGACATAATACCACCTCCAATGATAAGGTAGAAAGAATTGCACTTTGGATAGCAAGATGAAGAATACTTGATCTCCTTAGAAAAGAATCTCGATGAACACTTCGAGAAGGAATTTAAATCCTTTATGAACCATCATGTAGAACCTTCATGAAGAACTCCGGTAACAAAAGGATAACGAAAAGAAAGAGAAGTTGAAAACACAAGGTGAAACCTTGAAATGATTTAGATGGATCTCCGTGATGAAATAATTGAGAGAGCTTGGAACTCCGGAAAAGAAAGATGAGCTATTGAAACCAAGAATTTGGTGAGCCTCCAGAATAAGGAATTAATCACTTGGATGAACAAGAATAAGGATTACGTTATGCGTATCCTTCACCAATTTAAATTGATGACAAACAACGGATTTGGCATACTACTTATTCTCGTAGAAAAAAAATTAAGAGAGATATCGCGCAAACTTGGGAAGGTCTTTGATGAACCACCGGTAGGATAGAAATACCAAATAAATTGATATGATAAATGAAAGAAGAGAATCTTGAATGACCCACTGTAAGAATTGGAAATGAACGAATAAAAGATAAAGAAACACCGGGGGAAAAATAGCAAATGAACGAAAATGCTTGCTAGGATTTAGATACAAGAGAACGAAGAGGTCAAGAACTGATTAGAGGATACTTGAACGATGCACCGGTAAGATTTGGAGAATGTTAGCTGAAAACTGGAATGAATAATCCCGAAATGATGGCCTTCGGAGAATCAAACTGAAAAGACTCCTGAATTACTCCAGATGGGTGAAAAAGAATTCTGACAATCGAAAACAATTATGAGAGGATGGCAACAAGCTTGAATGACGAATCTTGAAGAGAATGGAGCAAGATTGAAAGAAGAATCTTCTTCGGTCTTCAAAATCCAAGAATGACGACGAGAAACACCACCATGAATTATTGAGGCACACCGGAATGAAGAATGGAAAAGTTGAGCCAACGATGAAAAGAATTGTGAAAGATCTAGGAGAAGGCATTTGACTGATGATAACTCATTCTTACGTCAAACTTTGAAATGAATTTGATAGTAACGCCGTAAAAGAAGAGCCAGGTAAGATCCTGGGAAAAACCTGTGGGTTAGGGCCCACTCAAAAGAAACACCGTTGAACGATTTTTGAAGAGAGGTTGCACCGGTTTATTTAAAAGGCTTGAATGAGATAACATCCTCGAAAGAGTTTGAACGAAAGCAGAGTGGAAACATGAATCTTCGAGATATCTTGAGCACTCCGGAACAATTGAATAGCGAGAAATGAATGAATATGAGGAGCACCGGCAAGAGAAGGGATTTGAAACGAGGAAAGGATATGATCAATAAAGCTTGAATTGGTTCCACCGGAGAAGAAAACGAGTGAAGAGTGACGAACTTGAAGCTCCGTTAGAATCTTCATGAGAATCACCGGGTAAGAACATGAAGGAAAAGACTGGAGAGACTTCACACGAATAAAAAGATACTTGATTAATAAATCTGAGTCCTTGAAGAAACAGGGTGGGCGGGCGGGAAAAACAAAGGCAACTTGAGGACGGATGAAACGAACAACGTTGAGAGCTTAGATTGAATTTTGCGGATGTTGAAACTGGACGGATCCGCTTGAAGAGAAGCACACCGGTTGAAAAGGATTGGCAAGACAATCTTGATGACCAAGAAGGATTAGTATTCACATAGGAATATGAGAACACCACTTAGACAAGGGATGGAATCAACATTTGACTTCGAAGCAACTCGAATACCACAACTCAAAACAAAAAAACAAAGGATTGGCTTGCAGAATAAGCCGGAACAAACATATGATAGAGATTTTGTCCGAAGTTTTCGTGGTGGGGCCTACACGGGCTCGATCGTACAGCACCATCATGTACAAGGCAGTGCACATGACATACGAAGCGTCCCCGAGTCGGCATAGCCAAGGACTCTTTAAGACACAACGAGACCACTGTAAAACCAACTGTGGATAGGCGGACCACTAGACGTCGAACCGCAATTTCATATCATACATCCGTCGGAAATATCCTAAGAGCTACTTGAATTCCCACTTATAAACTCCCGAAATTTTCTGGTTATGCAATCAAGTGTTGGGGATACAGGGGAAGCATAATATCTCACCCAAAACTAACAAATCCTACATCCAGCTGTATCCATCCTTCAACACATAACCAAGAAACCTTCGGAAATCGTCTACCTCAACCTTCAAAAAGCATCCGTTATATGAGTTATGGCAATACTCCCGAACTCCCGCCCCAGTACTGGGTGGCGTTGAGGTTATCTCACAAACAACTGCATAAAAGAGATTTTCGATGTCGGCGAAACTAAACTCAGGTATTCCAGAACTGCAATGATAAAATTGTGACGACAACACCTCGGAGCTCAACTCCCCGGGACACTGCCACAACCCCTAAATGTCAGGAGGCACCAAGAACAATGTTCTTGTCACAAAACCATCGGAACGATTCCAAGATACCCGCGTGATCCTAAAAAAATTAGTGAAATTTTAGAAGAGAAGAGTCAAAACTCTACGTCGGGATGCCTCACTAGAGCGACGAAGGGACTGAGGAGTAAAAAGAATTCCTAACTCTCCGATATATAATTCCTAAATGACTCAAAACATTTTTTCTAGACTCAACAACGCCAACGATTCGATCAAGCACGGGGCTCCTAAGGTCGGGGAAGGCTCTGATTACCAACTTGTAACGCCCTCGAATGCGGCTATATCTCCCACGTGTCGAAGCACGACTTAGAGGCATAACCGCATTGAAAGCAATGTCGCAAGTGAGGTAATCTTCACAACAACCCATGTAATACAATAAGGGAAAGAGATACATAGTTGGCTTACACTTGCCACTTCACACAAATACATGAATAAAGCATTAAAAATCCAGATACAATCAAGGTCCGACTACGGAACCAAAATAAAAGAAGACTACCCCAAATGCTACACAGATCCCCGATCGTCCCGACTGGGCTCCACTACTGATCAACTAGAACGAAACAACACAAAGGACAAGATCTTCATCGAGCTCCTCCTTGAGCTTGGTTGCGTCACCTGCTCGGTAACATCGGCACCTGCAAACTGGTTTTGGAAGTATCTGTGAGTCACGGGGACTCAGCAATCTCACACCCTCGCGATCAAGACTATTTAAGCTTATGGGTAAGGTAAAGGTATGATGTGGAGCTGCAGCAAGCGACTAGCATATATGGTGGCTAACATATTCGCAAAAGAGAGCGAGAAGAGAAGGCAAAGCGCGGTCGAGAAACTATGATCAAGAAGTGATCCTAGAACAACCTACGTCAAGCATAACTCCAACACCGTGTTGACTTCCCGGACTCCGCCGAGAAGAGACCATCACGGTTACACACGCGGTTGATGTATTTTAATTAAGGTCAACTTCAGGTTTTCTACAACCGGACATTAACAAATTCCCATCTGCCCATAACCGCGGGCACGGCTTTCGAAAGTTCAAGTCCCTGCAAGGGTGTCCCAACTTAGCCCATCACAAGCTCTCACGGTCAACGAAGGATATTCCTTCTCCCAAGACAATCCGATCAGGCTAGGCATCCAGGTTACAAGACATCCTCGACAATGGTAAAACAAGTCCAGCAACACCGCCCGAATGTGCCGACAAATCCCGATAGGAGCTGCACATATCTCGTTCTCAAGGCACACTCAGATGAGCACTACGTACAACTAAAACCAACCCTCAAGTTTCCCCGAGGTGGCGCTGCAAGTGGCTCTGTTTGGACCAACACTCAGAGGAGCACTGGCCCGAGGGGTTAAAAAATAATGATGACCCTTGAGTCTACAGAACCCAAGGGAAAGAAAAGGCTAGGTGGCGAATGGTAAAACCAATGTTGGGCATTGCTGGAGGAGTTTTATTCAAGGCGAAGTATCAAGGGGTTACCATTATAACCCAACCGCGTAAGGAACGCAAAATCCGGGAACATAACACCGATATGACGAAAACTAGGGCGGCAAGAGTGGAACAAAACACCAGGCATAAGGCCGAGCCTTCCACCCTTTACCAAGTATATAGATGCATTAATTAAATAAGAGATATTGTGATATCCCAACAAAATATCCATGTTCCAACAAGGAACAAACTTCAACTTCACCTACAACTAACAACGCTATAAGAGGGGCTGAGCAAAGCGGTAACATAGCCAAACAACAGTTTGCTAGGACAAGGTGGTTAGAGGCTTGGTTTAACAATATGAGAGGAATGATAAGTAAGTGGTCGGTATCGCAGCATAGGCATAGCAAAAGAGCGAGCAACTAGCAAGCAAAGATAGAAGTGATTTCGAGGGTATGGTCATCTTGCCTGAAATCCCGCAAGGAAGAAGAACGAGTCCATGAAGAAGACAAACTGACGTAGTCGAACGGGTCCTCACAAACGTGACGTTATCGGAACCAACCCGAAGAAGCAACACCGGAAAGGAGCAAACATAGTAAACAACCAACACATGAATCATGGCATGATGCACAATCAAGTATGATGCATGTCCGGTATAATGAAGCATGTCATGGCAAAATGCACAAACAATCCTACAAATTAAGTGGAGCTCAATATGCAACTCCGTTGCATATTGACGAAACACCACATTCAAGTTATTTAGTTCGGTCTCGTTTATGTACCCAACAATATTAAATGTTGATTAAGAGACAAGGGGTGAAGCACAACAAAACTACCTATCTAAGCAAGTTTAAATGAGGCCGGAAACAATGAACAACAATTCCGGTAAATCCCCATATGCATATTTTAGGGTTTGGTACTGTTCTGCCCTAAACACAATTTTAGAGTTGTTAAACATGAAAAGCAAGTACACCATTTTAAAATAGGCATTTTTCTACCCCATTTGCATATAAAGTTTATTAAATTCGAAGTTATGGTTATTTAGTTATGAATTAAAGCATTTTAACATGGCAATAGGCAAATTAATTCAAACAACAAGTTTAAACATTTTAAACATAGATGAAAGTGGCATATTATGAAACGAGATGAAATTCTAGTCATATTACATACAGAGATCATTTTAATCCGGTGCACGGTTATTTAATTATGAGCAATGGAAGAAAATGGCATTTCTGTAATATGCATGTTCAGGATATTTAGCAAAACGTCCAAGGAAAAAAATGACCACGGGCTGAAACTGAACTGGCCCAGCAGTAAGAAAAAAAGGAGGGGGCGCTTGGGGGCTGCTCACCATGGGTGTCGGTGTCAAAACCGGCGGATCTCGGGTAGGGGGTCCCGAACTGTGCGTCTAGGCCGGATGGTAACAGGAGACAAGGGACACGAAGTTTTACCCAGGTTCGGGCCCTCTCGATGGAGGTAAAACCCTACATCCTACTTGATTAATATTGATGATATGGGTAGTACAAGAGTAGATCTACCATGAGATCGAGGAGGCTAAACCCTAGAAGCTAGCCTATGGTATGATTGTTGATCTGTATGTTGTCCTACGGACTAAAACCCTCCGGTTTATATAGACACTGGATAGGGTTAGGGTTACATAGAGTCGGTTACAATGGTAGGAGATCTTCATATCCGTATCGCCAAGCTTGCCTTCCACGCCAAGGAAAGTCCCTTCCGGACACAGGACGGAGTCTTCAATCTTGTATCTTCATAGTCTAAGAGTCCGGCTGAAGGTATAGTCCGGCCATCCGGACACCCCCTAATCCAGGACTCCCTCAGTAGCCCTTGAAGCAGGCTTCAATGACGATGAGTCCGGCGCGCATATTGTCTTCGGCATTGCAAGGCGGGTTCCTCCTCCAAGTACTTCATAGAAGATTTTGAACACAAAGATAGTGTCCGGCTCTGCAAAATAAGTTTCCACATATTGCCATAGAGAGAATAATATTTACACAAATCTAATGTGCTGACGTATTCTGTAGTGCGACATCACACCATGGCCAAGCTTTTATTCGAATCATTTTGCTGTCCCATCTCAGCGCGTTATGCAAGGCGGTTTCCTTGGCACGTCTTGTTAAAGCAGAGATCGTGTCCCCTTATTCCGGGATTCTCATCAATACGGGCGTGGGTAACCCAACCGTGCCATCGATTACGGCGCTTGGAGATAAGCGAGTTTTATCAGGCTGGTGGGGACATGTAGCTGCGTCCACCCATATAAGGGGATAAAGATCCACCTTTTCACCTACGCCTTCTTCCTCCTTCGCCTATCCATTCTTGCGCACTCGAGCTCCAGCGCCCAAGTCCGCACTCCCAACCTCAACCTTCTCCAGCCATGTCTGGAGCGGGAGGCAAGTGGATGGTCTCCTCCGTCACGGAGGGACATATCAAAAAGCTGAGGAAGGCCGGATACCTGTCTAATGACATCGCGTACCGGCTCCCCGAAAAGGGGCAGCTCATCCCCACCCCTAGGCCCCATGAGAGGGTGGTGTTCCTCCCCCATTTCTTCCGTGGACTGGGCTTCCCTCTTCACCCATTTGTCCGGGGACTCATGTTCTACTACGGCCTGGATTTCCACGATCTGGCCCCGAACTTCGTCCTCAACATCTCGGCGTTTATCGTCGTGTGCGAGGCCTTCCTCCGCATCCGCCCCCATTTCGGGCTCTGGCTCAAGACTTTCAACGTCAAGCCGAAGGTGGTGCGCGGCAGCCAGGCGGGGTGCGGAGGCGCCATGGTGGGCAAGATGGCCAACATCCTCTGGCTCGAGGGCTCCTTTGTGGAGACCCTGAAGGGGTGGCAATCAGGGTGGTTTTACATCACCGAGCCGCGCGACGCCGAATGGGTCGCACCCCCTGAGTTCCGGTCCGGACCCCCAACGCGGCTCACGTCCTGGAAAGAGACGGGCCTGTCGTGGGGTAAAAAAGGAGAGCTAACCGGACTCCAAACATGCGTCAAAACCCTGGTGGACAAGAAGCTCAAACTTGTCAATGTAGTCCAGGTTATGCTCATCCGCTTGATCCTCCCGTGCCAACAACGGGCTTTCAACCTGTGGGAGTTTGACCCGGCGCGGCACCAGACTCTGAGCAGGCTCTTTGACACGACGTACGAAGATGCCTGGAAGATGCTTTTCAAGGGCGCCGAGGCTCCCGCATCCGCTACTGAGGATCACGGATTCAGTGCGCAGCGTCACGCTCTCGTGGTAAGCTGTTTTTTTTCCTTTTACAGGGTATCAGTGTTTCATAGTTTGACTCCATGCGGGATCTAAACTCCCTTACCTTTGACAGGATTGGCAGGTGACATCCAGACAGATCAACTGTCCGGCTCCTCTGCCCGAAGGCCCAGCAGATGCTCGCTTGGCGAAGCTGCTGGTTCCGGCACCCTATGTGGTGCCGGAGAAGAAGGTCAAGAAGAAGGCCACGGGGACTCGAAAGAGTGCCCGACGCCCGCAGGTGTTGGATTCATCATCCGACGAATCCAAGACGCACTCCTCCCGCGAAGATGAGGAGGAGGAAGAAGAGACCCCTCCCCCTCCAGCGGGGGAAGGGAAGAAAAGGAAGGCCACCCCAACTGGGGAGGCCGAAGGGTCCAAGAAGTGGAAAACCCTTCCTCCAGACTGCTCCACCGACGCCGACAACAGTGGAGAGGAGTGGGCGCCTAGGGCCAAGCCCCTGGCCAAATCGTAAGTATCCGGATACCAGAGTACTTCATAGTATTCGTTTATTGCGCAGCTTTCCCTCATGTCAAATATGTTTATGCAGCCCACCCAAAGACCGGCTCAACGCGTCGTCGAGCGGCTCACTGGACTCGTCGGACGTGAACTCACTTCCGATGGCTTCCTCCCCCCGCCCTACGGACGACACCGAAGTGTTGTCCCAACAGGTTCCAAGCCGGGAGGAGGTGGTCCTGGAGGCGCCGCAAGGCGACCTCCCGGACTCCAGGAGTAAAGGGGATGAAACCCCCTAGGGCTCCAAGTCCGGCTCTAGGCCGGACACCGCTCCGGAACCTTCAGAGGTTCCAGAGTCCACGCGGGGGACCTCCTTCCAAGAGGAGCAAGTCCGCCATGCCGGCGGCCCCCGTCCAACCGGAGGCGCTGGACAATATGTTGGAGGCGCTCCAAGGCGCCTCCATCGACAAGGAGCACCATGCCATTATGAGTGCGGTGGTCCAGAAGGTTCAGTCCGCCAAAAGCGGAGTGACTGAAGCTTGTACTAGCCTTCTGACAGGCTTTGAGGTAAGTAAAGAATATGTAAATAATAGTACCGCATAGACAGTAGCCCCTGATGCTCTGTTTGGCGTTCGGGAAGAAAAGCCGAATAGAGGATCAAATAAAATTCGCAGGAGTCTAACAAAAATGAGTCAATATGCATATGCAGGCTTCCCTGCTTGCGTCCGCCGCACTGACTGGGAAAGTGGACGCGCTAAAGCAGAACCTCGAGCGATCCGAGCAAGAGCTCGAACGTGCCAAGAAGCAGCTCGAGGACAATGAAGGTAAGAAATACCTTGTTAAAAATATATATAAAAAGGTGCAATTGCAAAGAATGATAGGATTATCGTGGCTAATGTAGGGGCCATGTCTGAAGTGGCAACCCTTAAGCAAGCGTTGATCGAGGCCAAGAAGAGTGCGGCCTCGGAGCGCACCGAGCGGGAGAAATATGAGGCCGAGGTTGGCAAGGTGCGGCAAGAGCTCCAGGCTCTCATGGAAAAACATGAGAGTTTGGAGCTTAACTCGAAGACGCAAGTGTCCGAGCTCACGGTGGCTATTTAAAATGCCAAATCTGCCAAGGCCGAATCCCAGAAGACCCTCCAGGAGTTGGATGAGGTGAAGAAGATAGCGGCGGTTAAGGCATTCTTTATGCAAAGCAAACACATAAACGTGAGTTACTTGTTACTTACCCGAATCCGGAGCTCTCCAAGAGCGTTCGCAGATCTTCCCCGGAGTGTATCCGATGTCGCCGCATTCTGTCGAGTCGAGGAGGGCAGCTCGGCGGAGAAGGTGTTCTGGTCTCAGTACGCTGAGGCCAGACACCCCGTGCCCCTGAGCGACCAGCTGAAGCAACTGGTCGAGCTCCACAAGGCGGCCGAACAGGCCATGAAGGGCCTCATTGTTCGGCTGTGGCCTGGAGGGGCTCTGCCTGGGAGCTATTTCGGGCTGGTGCGGCGGTTGGTGGAGGCCTGTCCAAGGCTCGAAGTCATCAAGCACTCCGCCTGCATCGAAGGTGCCCGTAGGGCCCCTACCCGTGCGAAGGTGCACTGGGGCAAGCTGGATGCTGAGAAGCTGGTGAAGGACGGGCCACCGCCGGGGAAAGAGCATCGCAAGCCCGAGAATTATTATAAGGATGTTCTGAAGGGTGCCCGCCTTGTGGCGGATGAATGTTCTAGAGATGTAATTTTTGAGTGAAACTTGCTCGTTGTGTCCTGTGCGCTGAAAACTTGTTTATATGCGCTAAGCAATGTTGGTGGAATTTAAAATATTACCTTCTGTGCGGCTGTTTATCAATTCTGAGAGATGGCGAGTCATCGGCTTCTGCCCCCGTGCCGCTAGTGCTGGGGTGTTCGGGGATAAATCTGGGCGCTCTTTTTCCCATGTTTGGGTCCTTCGAGGGAGGCGCTCAGCCCAACGAACAAGGCAATCGGACTATAATGCGTGAACACTCTCACTTAGCCATAGAATTCTATAATTTTAAATTTCGGCGAAGCCCCTGGTATTCGGAAGATCGAATTCGAGGCGCTATCCACGCCTTGGCCGGACAGAGCCGGCTCCTCGCCCTAAGCGGCATAAGTCTTTAGGGACTCGAAAAAACCTCTCGAATAGCGACCAGCTCTCGCTTCATCATGACAGTCAGTTTTAGCTTTCTCCACTGAGGTGCTCGACCCAGCTCAACCGGGGCACAATCGCAGTGGTTCTCCTAGTGCTACCTTAGCCGATATAGCGGAACGTAAGGCACCAAAACATAGGAGCCGGGCAAACCCAACTATTGACCCAAGACATGATTCGGAGCCGATGCATATAATGTTATAAGTTCGGGGTGCCGCACTTGTTAAAGTGTTCGGACTTCTCACACCATATTGAGGGGTACTAAAGCCCCTGGCGTATTTTAGCCGTACCAATGTGTACGGGTGCAACATGTCGTTAAGGAACATAAAGAAAAAGGGTAATGCAAAAATAGACGAAAGCTATGCATTGTTTATTAAGAAGGTGTGCAATCAAGCCAGAACGATACAAGTAATGCGATAAGTGGAAGGTTGGACTAGTTAACATGTCCGTTCCAGGGGCAAGCTGCGGAATAGTATGCGGAACGGGTATACTGCTCGTGATAGAGACCACCTGGGAGTTCCATAGTGCGGCGTGGCTTGTCTGCTTCCCTAGTTCTTGCATCGTTTGTGCGGCAATTGAACTGCCAAACAGGCCTTCCGAAGGATGAAGTCCTGAAAGTAAGAGAAAATTAAAAAATCGGCAGCCCCTGGTATGGTTTAAGCCGTGTATTGGGCGTGCCATGATGGTGCCCCTCCCCCTGTACCCATGGTATCTCTAGAGCGTAGTTATGTACGCGAAGTACTGGCATCGCCTTTTTGCGAGGGTTGGGGTTGGGGCCGCATTGCTACGCCTGCTCGGATCGTGCCAAGCGGTCTTGTTGTAGGTTACTCCGGGCACGCTTGACGGCGTCCGGTCGTTTAGTGGCCGGACTAGAGAACTGCCTGGAAAGGCTGCTTTGAACTTCCGCTGCAAGGGTCGCCGTGTGCTGCTCCGTTCGGAGGGAGCGTTCGGTGTTTCCATTGATCGTAATTACTCCTCGAGGGCCTAGCATCTTGAGCTTAAGGTATGCGTAATGCGGTACCGCATTGAACTTAGCAAATGCGGTTCGCCCGAGCAGTGCGCGATAGCCACTGTGAAACGGGACTATGTCGAAGATTAACGCCTCGCTTCGGAAATTATCCGGAGATCCGAAGACCACTTCAAGTGTCACTGAGCCTGTACAGTTGGCCTCTACACCTAGTATTACGCCTTTAAAGGTCGTTTTGGTGGGCTTAATCCTCGAGGGATCTATGCCCATTTTCTGCACTGTATCCTGGTAAAGCAGGTTCAGTCTGCTGCCGCCGTCCATAAGGACTCTAGTGAGATGAAATCCGTCAATAATTGGGTCTAGAACCAATGGGGCGAATCCGCCATGACGGATGCTAGTGGAATGGTCCCTTCGATCAAAGGTGGTCGGGCAGGAGGACCATGGGTTGAACTTTGGGGCGACTGGCTCTATCGCGTATACATCCCTTAACGCACGCTTCCGCTCCCTTTTGGGGACATGGGTTGCGTATATCATGTTCACCGTCCGCACTTGTGGGGGAAAACCCTTCTGTCCACTGTTGTTCGGCGCCCGGGGCTCGTCGTCGTCATCGCTATGCAGCCCCTTGTCCTCATTTTCAGCGTTTATCTTGCCTGCCTGCTTGAACACCCAACAATCCCTGTTGGTGTGATTGGCTGGCTTTTCGAGGGTGCCATGTATCTGGCACGAGCGGTCGATATTCGTTCCAAACTGGACGGGCCCCTAGGATTCCTTTTGAATGGCTTTTTCCACTGACCGGATTTAGAGCCTCTGAATCCGGCATTAACTACCGTATCCTCAGCATTGTCGCCGTTAATGCGGCGCTTCTGCTTGTTGCGACACGACCTGCCACTATTGTCCCTGGTGTCCGAATTACCAGGGTTCTTGGTCATATTGTTGCTACGAGCAAGCCAGCTGTCTTCTCCCGCGCAAAAGTGGGTCATGAGTGTCGTGAGTGCTGCCATAGATTTCGGCTTTTCCTGTCCAAGGTGCCGGGCCAGCCACTCGTCACGGATATTGTGTTTGAAGGCTGCTAGGGCCTCAGCGTCCGGACAGTCGACTATTTGATTTTTCTTTGTTAGGAACCGTGTCCAGAATTGCCTGGCCGATTCCTCTGGCTGCTGAATTACGTGACTTAGGTCATCGGTGTCTGGGGGTCGCACGTAAGTGCCCTGGAAATTGTCGAGGAATGCGGCTTCCAGGTCCTCCCAACAACTGATTGATCCTGTTGGCAAGCTGTTAAGCCAATGCCGAGCTGGTCCTTTAAGCTTGAGTGGGAGGTATTTGATGGCGTGGAAATCATCGTCGCGGGCCATGTGGATATGAAGGAGATAATCCTCGATCCATACCGCAGGATCTGTTGTGCCATCATATGATTCGATGTTTACGGGTTTGAAACCCTTGGGGATTTAATGATCCATTATTTTGTCTATAAAGCAGAGTGGGCATGCAGCGCCTCTGTACTGGGCTATATCGTGACATAGCTCCAATGAGCCTTGTCTGCTGTGTTCGGCCCCGCCGACTTTGAGGTCGGCGTGATGGTTACAGTCTCGAGCCGTGGGGCGCCCACACGATCCGTAGATCGATCTTGTTTGCCTTGACTTGTCCTCCAACATGTCTCGTAAGTCCGACGCATATTCCCGTGCCTTGGTACGGGGTGCGGCTTGAGTGGAGGGCCGAGAGGCCTCTCTGTCGCGACCACGAGGTGGTCGGTCGGCCGCATCAAGTGCTTCCTCCTCTAATTGGGGTAGCAACCTGCGCTTTGGGTAGCTCTTGGAGGGGCGTTCGAGTTTATGCTCTTCGGCCGCAAGGACTTCAGTCCATCTGTCGACTAGCAAATCTTGATCAGCCCTGAGCTGTTGCTGTTTTTTCTTGAGGCTTCTTGTCGTGGCCATAAGCCTGCGTTGAAAACGCTTTTGCTCGATGGGATCCTCTGGCACGATGAATTCATCGTCGTCGAGGCTTGCCTCGTCTTCGGAGGGAGGCATATAATTATCATCCTCGACCTCTCTGTCTGCCGCTCTCTCGTGAGGGCTGGTTTCTCCATCCTCCTGCGCTAAATCTTGCTGGAGGGGGTTTTCTTCGGTGCTTTCCGGAGTATTATTATCTCCCGTGCCGGAATCACCTTGTTTGTTTTGGCGGGATTTTGAGCGGCGCCGCTGATGCCGGCGCTTAGGCTGTTTCTTGGAGGGGTCATCCTCCGCTGTTCCATCGCCATCTCCCTCTTTTGGGGTGTCCACCATGTATATGTCATATGACGAGGTGGCTTTCCAGGGCCTAGTAGGCGCTGGTTCTTCATCATCTCCTTCATCGGCGTCCATACCGTCGATGTCTTCGGAGTCGAAGTCGAGCATGTCGGTTAAGTCGTCGACAGTGGCTACAAAGTGGGTGGTGGGTGGGATTTGAATTTCTTCATCATCCGTACCCCAACCTTGCTGACCGTAGTTCGGCCAGGGCTCTCCTGATAAAGAGAGAGACTTCAGTGACTTCAGGATATCGCTGAAAGGCGAATGCTGAAAGATGTCCGCGGCGGTGAACTCCATGATCGGCGCCCAATCGGATTCGATTGGGAGGGGCGCGGAGGGTTCAGAGTCCGGAGAGGAGTCCGGCTCCTTGGAGTCACGAGCCTCGCAGAGTACGGGGCTGGTGTTTGGCTCAATCGCCGTTGGGGTTGCAGCCCCCGAGGTGGCGTCCAACTGCCCATCCTCGATCGGCGCAGTTGGCTCCGAATTAAGGATCGGAGCCGATGCGGATGCGGCCTCCAGGGCACTGTTCGGCGGCAGAGCTAGATCATGCTCGTTGTGACAGTGCGGCGCGCTCGGTAGTGGCTCGAATCCGTCGAAGATCAAGTCCCCGCGAATGTCAGCCGTGTAGTTTAAACTTCCAAATCTGACTTGACGACCAGGGGCGTAGCTTTCGATCTGCTCTAGACGGCCAAGTGAATGGGCCCGCAGTGCGAAGCCGCCGAAGACGAAGATCTGTCCGGGGAGGAAGGTCTCACCCTAGACTGCATCGCTATTGATGATCGTCGGAGCCATCGAGCCTGACGGCGACGACACAGAGGAACTCTCAATGAAAGCACCAATGTCAGTGTGAAAACCGGCGGATCTCGGGTAGGGGGTCCCAAATTGTGCGTCTAGGCCGGATGGTAACAGGAGACAAGGGACACGAAGTTTTACCCAGGTTCGGGCCCTCTCGATGGAGGTAAAACCCTACGTCCTGCTTGATTAATATTCATGATATGGGTAGTACAAGAGTAGATCTACCACAAGATCGAGGAGGCTAAACCCTAGAAGCTAGCCTATGGTATGATTGTTGATGTGTATGTTGTCCTACGGACTAAAACCCTCCGGTTTATATAGACACCGGATAGGGTTAGGGTTACATAGAGTCGGTTACAATGGTAGGAGATCTTCATATCCGTATCGCCAAGCTTGCCTTCCACGCCAAGGAAAGTCCCTTCCGGACACGGGACGGAGTCTTCAATCTTGTATCTTCATAGTCCAAGAGTCCGGCTGAAGGTATAGTCCGGCCATCCGGACACCCCCTAATCCAGGACTCCCTCAATGGGCCAAGGCCCATTCGGTGGTGAGGTGGACCGGTTGGGCTGCGATCTGGCATGGGAGGAGGCGCGCTGGGCCGGCCTGCCTTGGTTCAATCGGGGAAGGGTCAACGCGGCCCCGATGCAGCGGTTCGAGGTGAAGCACGACGCGGCTGGAGACGAAGCCTACAGGTGAAACAGACTCGATGCAGGTGAGCGGCAGCGTCAACGCGAGCGGGAGGCAAGCGGTTGGGCGCCGAGCCGCCTACATCCGCGCAACGAGGAGGAGGGCGGGGCGTGGGCAAGCTCGTGCCCGAGCGCCTGAAGATGGCGCGGCGGCGAAGCTGCAAGGCCATGGCGCAGGGGACGATGGCGACAGGGGCTCGGCGAAGGACCTACAGGGTCACGGCGAGGAAAAATATTCAGAGAAGCCGTAGAGAAAGAGAGAAACACGGGAAGGGAAGCAGTGACAGGACTCCTGTGGCCTCGAACGAAAGCGACTGCCGGCGGCCGGACTCGTCCCAGAGACAGAGGAGGTGGAGGCGCTGGGCAAGAGGTGAGACACGGCGAGGTCAAGCTCGGGGATGAACCGCTCCGGTGATGAGGCAGGTCAGCAGGAGGAGGCGGTCCGGCGTGGTTCCGAAGGGCGGCGACGAGGACAAACGATGGTCGTGGTGTGGTGCTCCCTAAGGTGCTCCCATGGCCGTCCTGCACGCGAAAGAGAGAGGGCACTGAGAGATGAGCGGGGCAGGGGAAAAAGAAGGAGCAGGGGTGCAAGACGACCTGCGAGAGGCGGCACCGCTTGCTGGTCTTTGGGTGGCACCTCCGGCCACGACAAGCGCAGACGACGAGGGAGGTGAGGGCGAGCGAGGCTGAGGAAGAAGGAGGCGCTTGGCAGAAGAGCTCGTGGACGAGCTGCTCGCTGGGGTGAGGCCTTGGCTTCGAGCGGCTTGGGCCTGCCAGGATTTGTGTGGCGCGGAAAACACGGGAGGCGGTCAGGGAGATTAGATTGGGAGGAGGTCGCTAGTTGGATCGATGGGGATCCCAAGGTGGGAGTTGGTGAAGTGGTGGCGGCGGCGATGGGTGGATGGAACAGGGGCCTGAAATTTAGGGTTAGGGGCTATATATAGCAAGTAGGTGAAAGGAGAGGGAATTGGATCATCAGATCGAAATCCAACGGATGAGAATAAATGGGTTAGGAAAACCAAATGAGAAAACGGTGATGTTTTGTAGACGTTTGGGGATGATCCGGACCCAACGGTGATGACTGTTCGGGTCGGGTCCGGGACAACTCTTGGACGCGCGCAAGGGGCCGATGCACTGTGCAAGGAGGGGGTTTCGGGGCCTGGAGGTTGGTAGCGGACTGTGTAGAAAGCTTTGGGCTGAGAGAAGAGAAGAGAGAGAGACCCGGCGACTGTTTCCGGAGACCGAAAACGTCCAACGAAAAGACCGGTTATAATGCTGCTATAGTTATCCGTTGGGGCGTCAAACGGACTCCAAATGCGACGAAACTTGACAGGAGGTCTATCTACACTATAATAAGAGCACACGCCTACTTTCATCGCATTCTGAGAACATTTTTCGGCCACTTATAAAATAATATTTTGGACGTGCCGCGGGCGCGTGCAAGTGTGTCTGGGCTCGGAACGGACAACAGAAAGAATGGGGCGGCCGGGGCGGATGCAAGTTTTAAAAAAACATGATGATGCAATGCACATGATGACATGGCAAGATGCAACACGCAAGCAAAATACAAGGCAACAACAGAAAATAACTGGAAGACACCTGGCGCAATGGTCTCAGGGCGTCACAGCGTTCCCTTTTTTTATTTGGCCTTTCTCTTTTTTTATTGGGACAATACTCTATGAATGATGATCATCACACTTCTATTTATTTACAACTCAATGATTACAACTCGATACTAGAACAAAGTATGACTCTATATGAATGCCTCCGGCGGTATACCGGGATAGCAATGATGCATGAGTGACTTATATGAAAGAATTATGAACGGTGGCTTTGTCACAACTAAAATGTCAACTACATGATCATGCGAAGTAATATGATAATGATGGAGCGTGTTATAGTAAACGGAACCATGGAAAGTTGCATGGAAATATATCTCGGAATGGCTATGGAAATGCCATGATAGGTAGCTATGGTGGCTGTTTTGAGGAAGGTATACGGTGGGTGTATGATACCGGCGAAAGGTGCGCGGTATTAGAGAGGCTAGCAATGGTGGAAGGGTGCGAGTGCGTATAATCCATGGACTCAACATTAGTCATAAAGAACTCACATACTTATTGCAAAAATCTATTAGTTATCAAAGAAAAGTACTACGTGCATGCTCCTAGGGGGATAGATTGGTAGGAAAAGACCATCGCTCGTCCCCGACCGCCACTCATAAGGAGGACAATCAATAAATACATCATGCTCCGACTTCTTAACATAACGGTTCACCATACGTGCATGCTACGAGAATCACAAACTTCAACACAAGCATTTTTCTCAAATTCACAACTACTCAACTAGCACGACTCTAATATCACCATCTCCATATCTCAAAACAATTATCAAGTTTCAAACTTCTCATAGTATTCAACACACTCATAAGAAAATTTTATTATTAATCTTGAATGCCTAACATAATTAAAGCAAATTACCATGCTGTTTTGTAGGACTCTCAAAATAATCTAAGTGAATCATGAGAGAATAATGGTTTCTATAAAACAAACCTACCAACATGCTCTAAAAGATATAAGTGAAGCACTAGAGCAAAAACTATATAACTCAAAAGATATAAGTGAAGCACATAGAGTATTCTAACAATTTCCGAATCATGTGTGTCTCTCTCTCAAAAAGGTGTGTGCAGCAAGGATGATTGTGGAAAACTAACAAATAAAGACTCAAATAATACAAGACTCTCCAAACAAAACACATATCATGTGGTAAATAAAAATATAGCTCCAAGTAAAGTTACCGATAGAAGTAGACGAAAGAGGGGATGCCTTCCGGGGCATCCCCAAGCTTTGGCTTTTAGGTGTCCTTAGATTATCTTGGGGGTGCCATGGGCATCCCCAAGCTTAGGCTCTTGCCACTCCTTGTTCCATAATCCATCAAATCTTTTACCCAAAACTTGAAAACTTCAGAACACAAAACTTAAAGTAGAAAATCTCGTGAGCTCCGTTAGCGAAAGAAAACAAAACACCACTTCAAGGTACTGTAATGAACTTATTATTTATTTATATTGGTGTTAAACCTACTGTATTCCAACTTCTCTATGGTTTATAAACTATTTTACTAGCCATAGATTCATCAAAATAAGCAAACAACAGACGGAAAACAGAATCTGTCAAAAACAGAACAGTCTGTAGTAATCTGTAGCTAACGCAAGATCTGGAACCCCAAAAATTCTAAAATAAATTTCTTGACGTGAGGAATTTACCTATTAATCATCTTCAAAAATAATTAAATAAATATCATTTTCCAAATAAAAATGGCAGCAGTTCTCGTGAGCGATAAAGTTTCTGTTTTTTACAGCAAGATTAAAAAGACTTTCCCCAAGTCTTCCCGACGGTTCTACTTGGCACAAACACTAATTAAACACAAAAACACAACCAAAACATAGGCTAGATAAATTATTTATTACTAATCAGGAGCAAAAATCAAGGAATAAAAATAAAATTGGGTTGCCTGCCAACAAGCGCCATCGTTTAACACCCCTAGCTAGGCATAAAAGCGAAGATAGATCTAGGTATCTTTAGTTGGTAATTCTTTAATGAGACATCTATCACCCTTAAGAGTTTCTTTCCTTTTATCAACAATCAAACTTCTAGGCACAAAATCGAAACAATCATTAGTAGCAAACGGTTCCTTAATGATAGTAAAAAGACTAGGATGAATACTTATAGATTTGAGATCCGCAGTTTCTTTGCTAGAGGATTCACCCTTATTTTTAGGAACATACATAAGCTTGGAAATTTTAGTTGGAGGACTTGGGGTATTCTTTACGGAAGAAAAAGCGGTTCCCAAGTTGGTAATGATACCCTCAAGTTTATCGATTCTAGTGGAATCATGATTTATTCTTTCATTAACTATGGGTTCCTTCTCCCTAATATTTTTCAAAGTGACTCCTACTTTAGATCCATATTGACTAATTTGGTTGTGGATCTTTTTATCGAAATTTTCAATTAACTCTATGGTAGCAACTTTATTTTCAATAATTTCAAGCTTTTGCATTACATGCTCCAAAGTTAACATAGTTCCATTAACCAAAAGAGGGGTTGAGCCAAACAAATCTATCATAGCATTATAGGAATCAAAAGTGTGGCTACCCAATAAGTTCCCTCCGGTAATGGTATCAAGGACATATCAATGCTAAGGAATAGCACCTACATAAAAATTGCGAAGAAGAATAGTAGTAGATTGCTTCCTGGTGGATCTATTTTGAGCATTGCAAATTCTATACCAAGCGTATTTTAGGTTTTCTCCTTACCTTTGCTTAAAATTAAGAACTACATTTTCGGGAGACAACGGAGAAGATAGGGGACTAGTCATAACGACAAGCAAGCAAACTAACACACAAGAAAACAAGAAACGGGCAAAAAGAGGCGAATAGAGAAAGAGAGGGAGGAAGGAGAGAGAAAGGGCGAATAAAATGGCAAGGGTGAAGTAGGGGAGAGGAAAACGAGAGGCAAATGGCAAATAACGTAATGCGGGAGATAAGGGTTTGTGATGGGTACTTGGTATGTTGACTTTTGCGTAGACTCCCTAGCAACGGCGCCAGAAATGGCTCATTGTCGGCAGTCCAAATCTTGACTTGACCTTGCGTAAGCCTCCCCGGCAATGGCGCCAGAAATCCTTCTTGCTACCTCTTGAGCACTGCGTTGGTTTTCCCTTGAAGAGGAAATGGTGATGCAGCAGAGTAGCGTAAGTATTTCCCTCAGTTTTTGAGAACCAAGGTATCAATCCAGTAGGAGGCCACACACGAGTCCCTCGCACATACACAAACAAATAAACTCCTCGCAACCAATGTGATAAAGGGGTTGTCAATCCCTTCACGGTCACCTACGAGAGTGAGATCTGATAGATATGATAAGATAATATTTTTGGTATTTTTATGATAAAGAGAAATAAAGATGCAAGTAAAATAAATGGCAAAGGAAATAACTAAGTATTGGAAGATTAATATGATGGAAAATAGACCCCGGGGGCTATAGGTTTCACTAGAGGCTTCTCTCGAGAGCATAAGTATTACGGTGGGTGAACAAATTAATGTTGAGAAATTGACAGAATTGAGCATAGTTATGAGAATGTCTAGGTATGATCATGTATATAGGCATCATGTCCGAGACAAGTAGACCAACTCCTGCCAGCATCTACTACTATTACTCCACACATCGACCGCTATCCAACATGCATCTAGAGTATTAAGTTCAAGAGAACAGAGTAATGCTTTAAGCAAGATGACATGATGTAGAGGGATAAACTCATGCAATATGATATAAACCCCATCTTGTTATCCTCGATGGCAACAATACAATATGTGCCTTGCTGCCCCTACTGTCACGGGGAAAGAACACCGCAAGATTGAACCCAAAGCTAAGCACTTCTCCCATTGCAAGAAAGATCAATCTAGTAGGCCAAACCAAACTGATAATTCGAAGAGACTTCCAAAGATAACCAATCATACATGAAAGAATTCAGAGAAGATTCAAATATTGTTCATAGATAAACATGATCATAAACCCACAATTCATCGATCTCAACAAACACACCGCAAAAGAAGATTACATTGAATAGATCTTCACAAGAGAGGGGAGAACTTTGTGTTTAGATCCAAAAAGAGAGAAGAAGCCATCAAGCTAATAACTATGGACCCGTAGGTCTGAAGTAAACTACTCACACTTCATCGGAGAGGCTATGGTGTTGATGTAGAAGCCCTCCGTGATCGATACCCCCTCCGGCGGAACTCCGGAAAAGGCTCCAAGATGGGATCTCGTGGATACAAAAAGTTACGACGATGGAATTAGGGTTTTGGCTCTGTATCTGGTAGTTTGGGGGTACGTAGGTATATATAGGAGGAAGGAGTACGTCGGTGGAGCAACGTGGGCCCCACGAGGGTGGAGGGCGTGATGTCTACTACACAACCTTCTTCTTGTAGATGTTGTTGGGCCTCCAAGTGCAGAGGTTTGTAGGACAATAACAAATTTCCCTGAAGTGGATGACCTAAGGTTTATCAATCGGTAGGAGGCGTAGGATGAAGATGGTCTCTCTCAAGCAACCCTGCAACCAAATAACAAAGAGTCTCTTGTGTCCCCAACACACCCAATACAATGGTAAGTTGTATAGGTGCACTAGTTCGGCGAAGAGATGGTGATACAAGTGGTATATGGATAGTAGATAATAGTTTTTGTAATCTGAAAATATAAAAACAGCAAGGTAACTAATGATAAAAGTGAGCGTAAACAGTATTGCAATGCGATGAAACAAGGCCTAGGGTTCATACTTTCACTAGTGCAAGTCCTCTAAACAATAATAACATAATTGGATCACATAACTATCCCTCAACATGCAACAAAGAGTCACTCCAAGGTCACTAATAGCGGAGAATGAACGAAGAGATAATGGTAGGGTACGAAACCACCTCAAAGTTATTCTTTCCAATCAATCCGTTGGGCTATTCCTATAAGTGTCACAAACAGCCCTTGAGTTCGTACTAGAATAACACCTTAATACACAAATCAACCAAAACCCTAATGTCACCTAGATACTCCAATGTCACCTCAAGCATCCGTGGGTATGATTATATGATATGCATCACACAATCTCAGATTCATCTATTCACCTAACACATAGAACCTCAAAGAGTGACCCAAAGTTTCTACCGAAGAATCACGACGAAAACGTGTGCCAACCCCTATGCATAGGTTCATGGGCGGAACCCGCAAGTTGATCACCAAAACATACATCAAGTGAATCACGTGATATCCCATTGTCACCACAGATACGAACGGCAAGATATACATCAAGTATTCTCAAATCTTTAAAGACTCAATCCGATAAGATAACTTCGAAGGGGAAACTCAATCCATTACAAGAGAGTAGAGGGGGGAGAAAACATCATCAGATCCAACTATAATAGCAAAGCTCGCGATACATCAAGATCGTATCACCTCAAGAACACGAGAAAGAGAGATCAAACACATAGCTACTGGTACATACCCTCAGCCCCGAGGGAGAACTCCTCCCTCCCCGTCATGGAGAGCACCGGGATGATGAAGATGGCCACTGGAGAGGGATTCCCCCTCCAGCAGGGTGCCGGAACGGGTCTAGATTGGCTTTCGGTAGCTACGGAGGCTTCTGGCGGCGAAACTCCCGATCTATTGTGCTCCCGGATGTTTTTAGGGTATATGGAGATATATAGGCGGAAGAAGTACGTCAGGGGAGCCACGAGGGGCCCATGAGGGTGGAGGGCACGCCCCCCTACCTCGTGGCCTCCTCGAAGCTTCTCTTACATGGACTCCAAGTCTTCTGGGCTTCTTCTGATCCAAAAATAAGTTCCGTGAAGTTTCAGGTCAATTGGACTCCGTTTGATTTTCCTTTTCTGTGATACTCTAAAACAAGGAAAAAACAGAAACTGGCACTAGGCTCTAGGTTAATAGGTTAGTCCCAAAAATCATATAAAATGGCATATAAATGCATATAAAACATCCAAGGTTGATAATATAATAGCATGGAACAATAAAAAATTGTAGATACGTTGGAGACGTATCAGCATCCCCAAGCTTAATTCCTGCTCGTCCTCGAGTAGGTAATGATAAAAACAGAATTTTTGATGTGGAATGCTACCTAACATATTTATCCATGTAGTTCTCTTTATTGTGGCAAGAATATTCACATCCATAAGATTCAAGACAAGAGTTTAATATTGACATAAAAACAATAATACTTAAAGCATACTAACTAAGCAATCATGTCTTCTCAAAATAACATGACCAAAGAAAGCTATCCCTACAAAATCATATAGTCTGGCTATGCTCTATCTTCATCACACAAAATATTTAAATCATGCACAACCCCGATGACAAGCCAAGAAATTGTTTCATAATTTTGATGTTCTCAAACTTCTTCAATCTTCACGCAATACATGAGCGTGAGCCATGGATATAGCACTATATGTGGAATAGAAGGGTTGTTGTGGAGAAGACAACAAGGGAGAAGATAGTCTCACATAAACTAGGCGTATCAACGGGCTATGGAGATGCCCATCAATAGATATCAATGTGAGTGAGTAGGGATTGCCATGCAACGGATGCACTAGAGCTATAAATGTATGAAAGCTCAACAAAAGAAACTAAGTGGGTGTGCATCCAACTTGCTTGCTCACAAAGACCTAGGGCATTTTGAGGAAGCCCATAATTGGGATATACAAGCCAAGTTCAATAATGAAATATTCCCACTAGTATATGAAAGTGACAACATAGGAGACTCTCTATCATGAAGATCATGGTGATACTTTGAAGCACAAGTGTGGTAAAAGGATAGTAGCATTGCCCCTTCTCTCTTTTTCTCTCATTTTTTATTTATTTTTATTTTTTTATTTGGGCCTTTCTCTTTTTTTATGGCCTCTTTTATTTTTTTATTTGGGCTTCTTTGGCCTCTTTTATTTATTTATTTATTTTCGTCCGGAGTCTCATCCCGACTTGTGGGGGAGTCATAGTCTCCATCATCCTTTCCTCACTGGGGACAATGCTCTAATAGTGAAGATCATCACACTTTTATTTACTTACAACTCAAGAATTACAACTCGATACTTAGAACAAGATATGACTCTATATGAATGCCTCCGGAGGTGTACCGGGATGTGCAATGATGCATGAGTGACATGTTTGAAAGAATTATGAACGGTGGCTTTGCCACAAATACGATGTCAACTACATGATCATGCAAGCAATATGGCAATGATGGAGTGTGTCATAATAAACGGAACGGTGGAAAGTTGCATGGCAATATATCTCGGAATGGCTATGGAAATGCCATAATAGGTAGGTATAGTGGTTGTTTTGAGGAAGGTATATGGTGGGTGTATGATACCGGTGAAAGGTGCGCGACATTAGAGAGGCTAGCAAAGGTGGAAGGGTGAGAGTGCGTATAATCCATGGACTCAACATTAGTCATAAAGAACTCACATACTTATTGCAAAAATCTATTAGTTATTGAAACAAAGTACTACGCGCATGCTCCTAGGGGGATAGATTCGTAGGAAAAGACCATCGCTCGTCCCCGACAGTCACTCATAAGGAAGACAATCAATAAATAATCATGCTCCGACTTCATCACATAATGGTTCACCATACGTGCATGCTACAGGAATCACAAACTTTAACACAAGTATCTCTCAAATTCACAACTACTCAACTAGCATGACTCTAATATCACCATCTCCATAACTCAAAACAATCATAAGGAATCAAACTTCTCATAGTATTCAATGCACTTTATATGAAAGCTTTTATTATATCCCTCTTGGATGCCCATCATATTACGACTAGTTTCATAACCAAAGCAAACTACAATGATGTTATAAAGACTCTCAAAATAATATAAGTGAAGCACAAGAGTTCATCTATTTCTGTAAAATAAAACCACCACCGTGCTCTAAAAAGATATAAGTGAAGCACTAGAGCAAACGACAAACTACTCCAAAAGATATAAGTGAAGATCAATGAGTAGTCGAATAATTATGCAACTATGTGAAGACTCTCTAACATTTAATAATTTAAGATCTTGGTATTTTATTCAAACATCAAGAAAAACTAAATAAAATAAAATGACGCTCCAAGCAAAACACATATCATGTGGCGAATAAAAATATAGCTCCAAGTAAAGTTACCGATGAACGAAGACGAAAGAGGGGATGCCTTCCGGGGCATCCCCAAGCTTAGGCTTTTGGTTGTCCTTGAATATTACCTTGGGGTGCCTTGGGCATCCCCAAGCTTAGGCTCTTGCCACTCCTTATTCCATAGTCCATCGAATCTTTACCCAAAACTTGAAAACTTCACAACATAGAACTTAAGAGAAAACTCGTAAGCTCCGTTAGTATAAGAAAACAAATCACCACTTAGGTACTGTTGTGAACTCATTATTTATTTATATTGGTGTTATATCTACTGTATTCCAACTTCTCTATGGTTCATACCCTCCTATACTACTCATAGATTCATCGAAATAAGCAAACAACACATGGAAAACAGAATCTGTCAAAAACAGAATAGTCTGTAGTAATCTGTATCAAACGTATACTTCTGGAACTCATAAAATTATAAAATAAATTTGTGGACCTGAGTAATTTGTCTATTAATCATTTTAAAAAATAATTAACTAAATATCACTCTCCAATAAAAAATGGCAGCAATTCTCGTGAGCGCTAAAGTTTCTATTTTTTACAGCATGATCGCAAAGACTTTCCCCAAGTCTTCCCAAAGGTTCTACTTGGCACAAACACTAATTAAAAGCATAAAACCACATCTAAACAGAGGCTATATGAATTATTTATTACTAAACAGGAGCAAAAAGCAAGGAACAAAAATAAAGTTATGTTGCCTCCCAACAAGCGCTATCGTTTAACGCCCCTAGCTAGGCATGATGATTTCAATGATGCTCACATAAAAGATAAGAATTGTAACATAAAGAGAGCATCATGAAGAATATGACTAGCACATTTAAGCATACTTCCTATGCATAGGGATTTTGTGAGCAAAAAACTTATGGGAACAATAATCAACTAGCATAGAAGGGCAAAACAAGCATAACTTTGAAACTTTAAGCACATAGAGAGGAAACTTGATATTATTGCAATTCCTATAAGCATATATTCCTCCCTCATAATAATTTTCAGTAGCATCATGAATGAATTAAACAATATAACCAGCACTTAAAGTATTCTTTTCATGATCTACAAGCATAGAAAATTTACTACTCTCCACATAAGCAAAAAAATTCTCAATCGGAATAGTGTGAGTATCATAAGAGACTTGAATACTATAAATTGTTTCCACATTATAGGAGTAATGTTCAGAAAAAGGGTAATCATAATCATGACAAGTTTTATAAATATAATCATCTCTAATTTTTATAGCATAAGTGTCGTCACAATAATCATCATAAGTAGGATGCATGCTATCGTCATAATAAATTTGCATATCAAAACTTGGGAGACTAAAAATATCATATTCATTAAACATAGATTCCCCAAGCTTGGGACTAACATTAATTGCAGCAAATATATTATCAAAAACATAATCTTCATCAAACATAGCATCCCCAAGCTTGGGCCTTTTCATATCATAAGCATAATCACTCTCATCATTAATAGTATGGATAGCACCAATAGTATAGCAATTATCATATTCTTCCAAGCAAGTGCCAAAAAGATTTTCAAGATCATAAGAAGCATCATTATCTTCCACAATTATATTTTCATGAGGCACAATAGTAATAGGAGCAGCATTATTTGAGAGAGATATCTTTTTACCTCTCTTTCTTTTTCTTTTCTTCTTCTTCAACACATCGTGTGTGGGTTCAATGCTCTTTTTGGAGCTCCTTATTAATGAGATTGGTTGAATAGAAGGCTCCTCCTCATTACCTGATTCATCATAAGAAATAATAGGAGGGTATTGGGAAGTCTCTTCCCTTTCATTAGTATTCTCTTCATCTTCTATTTGTTTTCTTTTCTTTATGTAATTGGCAATATAAGGATTTTCAATACAATTCACCACACAATACACATAAATTTTCTCTAGATAAAAATCAAGAAATCTATCAAGATTAAACTTTGGAATGCCCTCAGTTATACGTTTCATTTCCTCATACCCCAAAAGAAGACTAACCTCTTTATGATGCTCAATGGTAATCAAATTATCACAATTTTTGGATACGATTCGGTCATGAAACAATTTGCATTGGAGATTTAAATGACCATGTTCATTTCAAAGTTCACAAGGGGCGCAAAAAATATTGAATTTTTCAGCACAATCATCAAGACTTTCTTGCAACAATTTAGTTTCTAAATACATATGCCTCTTGCAATACCTATCTTCCTTATTTGGTGTGTACTTGCAAACCCAATGCACTCCACAAAAATTGACATGTTTATAGGAGAAATTTTCATCATAACTAGTGCAATCATCATTAGTACCATCGATATTCAAGGAGTTCATACTAACAACATTGCAATCATGCTCATCATTCAAAGATTTAGTGCCAAACATTTTAATGCATTCTTCTTCTAACACTTTGGCACAATTTTCCTTTGCATCATACTCACGAAAGATATTAAAAAGATGAAGCATATGACGAAGACTCAATTCCATTTTTTTTATAGTTTTCTTTTATAGACTAAACTAGTGATAAAACAAGAAACTAAAAGACTCGATTGCAAGATCTAAATATATACCTTCAAGCGCTAACCTCCCCGGCAACGGCGCCAAAAAAGAGCTTGATGTCTACTACACAACCTTCTTCTTGTAGACGTTGTTGGGCCTCCAAGTGCAGAGGTTTGTAGGACAGTAGCAAATTTCCCTCAAGTGGATGACCTAAGTGTTGGGGAACGTAGTAATTTCAAAAAATTTCCTACGCACACGCAAGATCATGGTGATGCATAGCAACGAGAGGGGAGAGTGTTGTCTACGTACCCACGCAGACCGACTGCGGAAGCGTTGACACAACGTAGAGGAAGTAGTCGTACGTCTTCCCGATCCGACCGATCCAAGCACCGTTACTCCGGCACCTCCGAGTTCTTAGCACACGTACAGCTCGATGACGCTCCCCGGGCTCCGATCCAGCAAAGCTTCGGGGATGAGTTCCGTCAGCACGACGGCGTGGTGATGATGATGATGTTCTACCGACGCAGGGCTTCGCCTAAGCACTACAACGGTATGACCGAGGTGGAATATGGTGGCAGGGGGCACCGCACACGGCTAAGGAACGATCACGAGGATCAACTTGTGTGTTCTAGGGTGCCCCCTGCCCCCGTATATAAAGGAGCAAGGGGGAGACCGGCCGGCCTATGGGGCGCGCCAAGGGAGGGGGAGTCCTCCTCCTAGTGGGAGTAGGACTCCCCTTTCCTAGTCCAACCAGGAGACTTGGGGGGGAAGGAAAGAGAGGGAGAGGGAGAGGGAAAGGGGGGCCGCGCCCTCCCCTCCTAGTCCAATTCGGACTCCCTTGAGGGGGGGGCGCCACCTCTTGGGCTGCTGCCCTCTCTCTCCCCTCAGGCCCAATAAGGCCCATTACTTCCCCGGGGGGGTTCCGGTAACCCCTCCGGCACTCCGGTTTTCTCCGAAATCACCCGGAACGCTTCCGGTGTCCGAATATAGCCGTCCAATATATCAATCTTTATGTCTCGGCCATTTCGAAACTCCTTGTCATGTCCGTGATCACATCCGGGACTCTTAACTAACTTCGGTACATCAAAATGCATAAACTCATAATAACTGTCATCGTAACGTTAAGCGTGCGGACCCTACGGTTCGAGAACAATGTAGACATGACCGAGACACATCTCCGGTCAATAACCAATAGCGGGACCTGGATGCCCATATTGGCTCCTACATATTCTACGAAGATCTTTATCGGTCAGACCGCATAACAACATACGTTGTTCCCTTTGTCATCGGTACGTTACTTGCCCGAGATTCGATCGTCAATATCCAATACCTAGTTCAATCTCGTTACCGGCAAGTCTCTTTACTCATTCCGTAATACATCATCTCACAACTAACATATTAGTTGTAATGCTTGCAAGGCTTATGTGATGTGCATTACCGAGAGGGCCCAGAGATACCTCTCCGACAATCGGAGTGACAAATCCTAATCTCGAAATACGCCAACCCAACATCTACCTTTGGAGACACCTGTAGTACTCCTTTATAATCACCCAGTTACGTTGTGACGTTTGGTAGCACCGAAAGTGTTCCTCTGGTAAACGGGGGTTGCATAATCTCATAGTCATAGGAACATGTATAAGTTATGAAGAAAGCAATAGCAACATACTAAACGATCGGGTGCTAAGCTAATGGAATGGGTCATGTCAATCAGATCATTCAACTAATGATGTGATCCCATTAATCAAATAACAACTATTTTGTCTATGGTTAGGAAACATAACCATCTTTGATTAATGAGCTAGTCTAGTAGAGGCATACTAGTGACACTCTGTTTGTCTATGTATTCACACATGCATTATGTTTCCGGTTAATACAATTCTAGCATGAATAATAAACATTTATCATGATATAAGGAAATAAATAATAACTTTATTATTGCCTCTAGGGCATATTTCCTTCAGTCTCCCACTTGCACTAGAGTCAATAATCTAGATTACACCGTAATGATTCCAGCACCCATGGAGCCTTGGTGCTGATCATGTTTTGCTCGTGGAAGAGGCTTGGTCAACGGGTTTGCAACATTCAGATCCGTATGTATCTTGCAAATCTCTATGTCTCCCACCTGGACTAGATCCCAGATGGAATTGAAGCGTCTCTTGATGTGCTTGGTTCTCTTGTGAAATCTGGATTCCTTTGCCAAGGCAATTGCACCAGTATTGTCACAAAAGATTTTCATTGGACCCGATGCACTAGGTATGACACCTAGATCGGATATGAACTCCTTCATCCAGACTCCTTCATTTGCTGCTTCCGAAGCAGCTATGTATTCCGCTTCACATGTAGATCCCGCTACAACGCTTTGTTTAGAACTGCACCAACTGACAGCTCCACCGTTTAATGTAAACACGTATCCGGTTTGCGATTTAGAATCGTCCGGATCAGTGTCAAAGCTTGCATCAACGTAACCTTTTACGATGAGCTCTTTGTCACCTCCATATATGAGAAACATATCCTTAGTCCTTTTTAGGTATTTCAGGATGTTCTTGACCGCTGTCCAGTGATCCATTCCTGGATTACTTTGGTACCTCCCTGCTAAACTTATAGCAAGGCACACGTCAGGTCTGGTACACAGCATTGCATACATGATAGAGCCTATGGCTGAAGCATAGGGAACATCTTTCATTTTCTCTCTATCTTCTATAGTGGTCGGGCTTTGAGTCTTACTCAATTTCACACCTTGTAACACAGGCAAGAACCCTTTCTTTGCTTGATCCATTTTGAACTTTTTCAAAACTTTGTCAAGGTATGTGCTTTGTGAAAGTCCAATTAGGCGTCTTGATCTATCTCTATAGATCTTAATGCCTAATATATAAGCAGCTTCACCGAGGTCTTTCATTGAAAAACTCTTATTCAAGTATCCCTTTATGCTATCCAGAAATTCTATATCATTTCCAATCAGTAATATGTCATCTACATATAATATCAGAAATGCTACAGAGCTCCCACTCACTTTCTTGTAAATACAGGCTTCTCCAAAAGTCTGTATAAAACCAAATGCTTTGATCACACTATCAAAGCGTTTATTCCAACTCCGAGAGGCTTGCACCAGTCCATAAATGGATCGCTGGAGCTTGCATACTTTGTTAGCTCCCTTTGGATCGACAAAACCTTCTGGTTGCATCATATACAACTCTTCTTCCAGAAATCCATTCAGGAATGCAGTTTTGACATCCATCTGCCAAATTTCATAATCATAAAATGCGGCAATTGCTAACATGATTCGGACAGACTTAAGCATCGCTACGGGTGAGAAGGTCTCATCGTAGTCAATCCCTTGAACTTGTCGAAAACCTTTTGCGACAAGTCGAGCTTTATAGACAGTAATGTTACCGTCAGCGTCAGTCTTCTTCTTGAAGATCCATTTATTCTCAATTTCTTGCTGATCATTGGGCAAGTCAACCAAAGTCCATCCTTTGTTCTCATACATGGATCCCATCTCAGATTTCATGGCTTCAAGCCATTTTGCGGAATCTGGGCTCACCATCGCTTCTTCATAGTTCGTAGGTTCATCATGATCTAGTAGCATGACTTCCAGAACAGGATTACCGTACCACTCTGGTGCGGATCTCATTCTGGTTGATCTACGAAGTTCAGTAGTATCTTGATCTAAAGTTTCATGATCATCATCATTAGCTTCCTCACTAACTGGTGTAGGTGTCACTGAAATAGTTTTCTGTGATGTACTACTTTCCAATAAGGGAGCAGGTACAGTTACCTCGTCAAGTTCTACTTTCCTCCCACTCACTTCTTTCGAGAGAAACTCCTTTTCTAGAAAGGATCCATTCTGAGCAACGAATGTATTGCCTTCGGATCTGTGATAGAAGGTGTACCCAACAGTCTCCTTTGGGTATCCTATGAAGACACATTTCTCCGATTTGGGTTCGAGCTTATCAGGTTGAAGCTTTTTCACATAAGCATCGCAGCCCCAAACTTTAAGAAACGACAACTTTGGTTTCTTGCCAAACCATAGTTCATAAGGCGTCGTCTCAACGGATTTTGATGGTGCCCTATTTAACGTGAATGCGGCCGTCTCTAGAGCATAACCCAAAAACGATAGCGGTAAATCTGTAAGAGACATCATAGATCGTACCATATCTAATAAAGTACGATTACGACGTTCGGACACACCATTACGCTGTGGTGTTCCGGGTGGCGTGAGTTGCGAAACTATTCCACAATTTTTCAAATGTACACCAAACTCGTAACTCAAATATTCTCCTCCACGATCAGATCGTAGAAACTTTATTTTCTTGTTACGATGATTTTCAACTTCACTCTGAAATTCTTTGAACTTTTCAAATGTTTCAGACTTATGTTTCATTAAGTAGATATACCCATATCTGCTTAAATCATCTTTGAAGGTGAGAAAATAACGATATCCGCCACGAGCCTCAATATTCATTCGACCACATACATCGGTATGTATGATTTCCAACAAATCTGTTGCTCTCTCCATAGTACCGGAGAACGGTGTTTTGGTCATCTTGCCCATGAGGCACGGTTCGCAAGTACCAAGTGATTCATAATCAAGTGGTTCCAAAAGTCCATCAGTATGGAGTTTCTTCATGCGCTTTACACCGATATGACCTAAACGACAGTGCCACAAATAAGTTGCACTTTCATTATCAACTCTGCATCTTTTGGCTTCAACATTATGAATATGTGTATCACTACTGTCAAGATTCATCAAAAATAGACCACTCTTCAAAGGTGCATGACCATAAAAGATATTACTCATATAAATAGAACAACCATTATTCTCTGATTTAAATGAATAACCGTCTCGCATCAAACAAGATCCAGATATAATGTTCATGCTCAACGCTGGCACCAAATAACAATTATTTAGGTCTAATATTAATCCCGAAGGTAGATGTAGAGGTAGCGTGCCGACCGCGATCACATCGACTTTGGAACCATTTCCCACGCGCATCGTCACCTCGTCCTTTGCTAGTGTCCGCTTATTCCGTAGTCCCTGTTTCGAGTTGCAAATATTAGCAACAGAACCAGTATCAAATACCCAGGTGCTACTGCGAGCTCTAGTAAGGTACACATCAATAACATGTATATCACATATACCTTTGTTCACCTTGCCATCCTTCTTATCCGCCAAATACTTGGGGCAGTTCCGCTTCCAGTGACCAGTCTGCTTGTAGTAGAAGCACTCAGTTTCAGGCTTAGATTCAGACTTGGGTTTCTTCTCTTGAGTAGCAACTTGCTTGCCGTTCTTTTTGAAGTTCCCCTTCTTCTTCCCTTTGCCCTTTTTCTTGAAACTAGTGGTCTTGTTGACCATCAACACTTGATGCTCCTTCTTGATTTCTACCTCCACGGCTTTCAGCATTGCGAAGAGCTCGGGAATAGTCTTATTCATCCCTTGCATATTATAGTTCATCACGAAGCTCTTGTAGCTTGGTGGCAGTGATTGGAGAATTCTGTCAATGACGCAATCATCTGGAAGATTAACTCCCAATTGAATCAAGTGATTATTATACCCAGACATTTTGAGTATATGCTCACTGACAGAACTGTTCTCCATCTTGCAGCTATAGAACTTATTGGAGACTTCATATCTCTCAATCCAGGCATTTGCTTGAAATATTAACTTCAACTCCTGGAACATCTCATATGCTCCATGACGTTCAAAACGTCGTTGAAGTCCCGATTCTAAGCCGTAAAGCATGGCACACTGAACTATCGAGTAGTCATCAGCTTTGCTCTGCCAGACGTTCATAACATCTAGTGTTGCTCCAGCAGCAGGCCTGGCACCCAGCGGTGCTTCCAGGACGTAATTCTTCTGTGCAGCAATGAGGATAATCCTCAAGTTACGGACCCAGTCCGTGTAATTGCTACCATCATCTTTCAACTTTGCTTTCTCAAGGAACGCATTAAAATTCAACGAAACAACAGCACGAGCCATCTATCTCCAATCAACATAAACATGCAAGATACTATCAGGGACTAAGTTCATGATAAATTTAAGTTCAATTAATCAAATTTAAAGAACTCCCACTTAGCCAGACATCCCTCTAATCCTCTAAGTGATCACGTGATCCAAATCAACTAAACCATAACCGATCATCACGTGAGATGGAGTAGTTTTCAATGGTGAACATCGTTATGTTGATCATATCTACTATATGATTCACGCTCGACCTTTCGGTCTCCGTGTTCCGAGGCCATATCTGCATATGCTAGGCTCGTCAAGTTTAACCTGAGTATTCTGCGTGTGCAAAAACTGGCTTGCACCCGTTGTAGATGGACGTAGAGCTTATCACACCCGATCATCACGTGGTGTCTGGGCACGGCGAACTTTGGCAACGGTGCATACTCAAGGAGAACACTTCTTGATAATTTAGTGAGAGATCATCTTATAATGCTACCGTCAATCAAAGCAAGATAAGATGCATAAAAGATAAACATCACATGCAATCAATATAAGTGATATGATATGGCCATCATCATCTTGTGCCTGTGATCTCCATCTCCGAAGCACCGTCATGATCACCATCGTCACCGGCGCGACACCTTGATCTCCATCGTAGCATCGTTGTCGTCTCGCCAATCTTATGCTTCCACGACTATCGCTACCGCTTAGTGATAAAGTAAAGCATTACATCGCGATTGCATTGCATACAATAAAGCGACAACCATATGGCTCCTGCCAGTTGCCGATAACTCGGTTACAAAACATGATCATCTCATACAATAAAATTTAGCATCATGCCTTGACCATATCACATCACAACATGCCCTGCAAAAACAAGTTAGACGTCCTCTACTTTGTTGTTGCAAGTTTTATGTGGCTGCTACGGGCTTAAGTAAGAACCAATCTCACATACGCATCAAAACCACAAAGATAGTTTGTCAATTTGACTCCGTTTTAACCTTCGCAAGGACCGGGCGTAGCCACACTTGGTTCAACTAAAGTTGGAGAGACTGTCGCCCGCAAGCCACCTATGTGCAAAGCACGTCGGGAGAACCGGTCTCGCGTAAGCGTACGCGTAATGTCGGTCCGGGTCGTCTCGTCCAACAATACCGCCGAACCAAAGTATGACATGCTGGTAGGCAGTATGACTTATATCGCCCACAACTAACTTGTGTTCTACTCGTGCATATAACATCAAACCATAAAACCTAGGCTCTGATACCACTGTTGGGGAACGTAGTAATTTCAAAAAAATTCCTACGCACACGCAAGATCATGGTGATGCATAGCAACGAGAGGGGAGAGTGTTGTCTATGTACCCATGCAGACCGACTGCGGAAGCGTTGACACAACGTAGAGGAAGTAGTCGTACGTCTTCCCGATCCGACCGATCCAAGCACCGTTACTCCGGCACCTCCGAGTTCTTAGCACACGTACAGCTCGATGACGCTCCCCGGGCTCCGATCCAGCAAAGCTTCGGGGATGAGTTCCGTCAGCACGACGGCGTGGTGACGATGATGATGTTCTACCGACGCAGGGCTTCGCCTAAGCACTACAACGGTATGACCGAGGTGGAATATGGTGGCAGGGGGCACCGCACACGGCTAAGGAACGATCACGAGGATCAACTTGTGTGTTCTAGGGTGCCCCCTGCCCCCGTATATAAAGGAGCAAGGGGGAGACCGGCCGGCCTATGGGGCGCGCCAAGGGAGGGGGAGTCCTCCTCCTAGTGGGAGTAGGACTCCCCTTTCCTAGTCCAACCAGGAGACTTGGGGGGGAAGGAAAGAGAGGGAGAGGGAGAGGGAAAGGGGGGCCGCGCCCTCCCCTCCTAGTCCAATTCGGACTCCCTTGAGGGGGGGAGCGCCACCTCTTGGGCTGCTGCCCTCTCTCTCCCCTCAGGCCCAATAAGGCCCATTACTTCCCCAGGGGGGTCCGGTAACCCCTCCGGCACTCTGGTTTTCTCCGAAATCACCCGGAACGCTTCCGGTGTCCGAATATAGCCGTCCAATATATCAATCTTTATGTCTCGACCATTTCGAGACTCCTCGTCATGTCCGTGATCACATCCGGGACTCCGAACTAACTTCGGTACATCAAAATGCATAAACTCATAATAACTGTCATCGTAACGTTAAGCGTGCGGACCCTACGGTTCGAGAACAATGTAGACATGACCGAGACACATCTCCGGTCAATAACCAATAGCGGGACCTGGATGCCCATATTGGCTCCTACATATTCTACGAAGATCTTTATCGGTCAGACCGCATAACAACATACGTTGTTCCCTTTGTCATCGGTATGTTACTTGCCCGAGATTCGATCGTCGATATCCAATACCTAGTTCAATCTCGTTACCGGCAAGTCTCTTTACTCGTTCCGTAATACATCATCTCACAACTAACATATTAGTTGTAATGCTTGCAAGGCTTATGTGATGTGCATTACCGAGAGGGCCCAGAGATACCTCTCCGACAATCGGAGTGACAAATCCTAATCTCGAAATACGCCAACCCAACATCTACCTTTGGAGACACCTGTAGTACTCCTTTATAATCACCCAGTTACGTTGTGACGTTTGGTAGCACCCAAAGTGTTCCTCTGGTAAACGGGAGTTGCATAATCTCATAGTCATAGGAACATGTATAAGTTATGAAGAAAGCAATAGCAACATATTAAACGATCGGGTGCTAAGCTAATGGAATGGGTCATGTCAATCAGATCATTCAACTAATGATGTGATCCCATTAATCAAATAACAACTATTTTGTCTATGGTTAGGAAACATAACCATCTTTGATTAATGAGCTAGTCTAGTAGAGGCATACTAGTGACACTCTGTTTGTCTATGTATTCACACATGCATTATGTTTCCGGTTAATACAATTCTAGCATGAATAATAAACATTTATCATGATATAAGGAAATAAATAATAACTTTATTATTGCCTCTAGGGCATATTTCCTTCACTAAGGTTTATCAATTCGTAGGAGGCGTAGGATGAAGATGGTCTCTCTCAAGCAACCGTGCAACCAAATAACAAAGAGTCTCTTGTGTCCCCAACACACCCAATACAATGGTAAGTTGTATAGGTGCACTAGTTCGGCGAAGAGATGGTGATACAAGTGGTATATGGATAGTAGATAATAGTTTTTGTAATATGAAAATATAAAAACAGCAAGGTAACTAATGATAAAAGTGAGCATAAACGGTATTGCAATGCGTTGAAACAAGGCCTAGGGTTCATACTTTCACCAGTGCAAGTCCTCTCAACAATAATAACATAATTGGATCACATAACTATCCCTCAACATGCAACAAAGAGTCACTCCAAGGTCACTAATAGCGGAGAACGAACGAAGAGATTATGGTAGGGTACGAAACCACCTCAAAGTTATTCTTTCCAATCAATCCGTTGGGCTATTCCTATAAGTGTCACAAACAACCCTAGAGTTCGTACTAGAATAACACCTTAAGAGACAAATCAACCAAAACCCTAATGTCATCTAGATACTCCAATGTCACCTCAAGTATCCGTGGGTATGATTATACGATATGCATCACACAATCTCAGATTCATCTATTCAACTAACACATAGAACCTCAAAGAGTGCCCCAAAGTTTCTACCGGAGAATCACAACGAAAACGTGTGCCAACCCCTATGCATAGGTTCATGGGCGGAACCCGCAAGTTGATCACCAAAACATACATCAAGTGAATCACATGATATCACATTGTCACCACAGATACGCACGACAAGACATACATCAAGTGTTCTCAAATCTTTAAAGACTCAATCCGATAAGATAACTTCGAAGGGGAAACTCAATCCATTACAAGAGAGTAGAGGGGGGAGAAAACATCATAAGATCCAACTATAATTGCAAAGCTCGCGATACATCAAGATCGTATCACCTCAAGAACACGAGAAAGAGAGATCAAACACATAGCTACTGGTACATACCCTCAGCCCCGAGGGAGAACTACTCCCTCCCCGTCATGGAGAGCACCGGGATGATGAATATGGCCACCGGAGAGGGATTCCCCCTCCGGCAGGGTGCCGGAATGGGTCTAGATTGGCTTTCGGTAGCTACGGAGGCTTCTGGCGGCGAAACTCCCGATCTATTGTGCTCCCGGATGTTTTTAGGGTATATGGAGATATATAGGTGGAAGAAGTACGTCAGGGGAGCCACCAAGGGCCCACGAGGGTGGAGGGCGCGCCCAAGGGGGGTGGGCGCGCCCCCTACCTCGTGGCCTCCTCGAAGCTTCCCTTACGTGGACTCCAAGTCTTCTGGGCTTCTTCTGATCCAAAAATAAGTTCCGTGAAGTTTCAGGTCAATTGGACTCCGTTTGATTTTCGTTTTCTGCGATACTCTAAAACAAGGAAAAAATAGAAACTGGCACTGGGCTCTAGGTTAATAGGTTAGTCCCAAAAATCATATAAAATGGCATATAAATGCATATAAAACATCCATGGTTGATAATATAATAGCATGGAACAATCAAAAATTATAGATACGTTGGAGACGTATCAGGGCACGCCAGGGGGGGGGGGGGTAGGCGGCGCCCCCTACCTCGTGCCTTCCTGGTTGATTTCTTGACGTAGGGTCCAAGTCCTCTAGATCATGTTCGTTCCGAAAATCACGTTCCCGAAGGTTTCATTTTGTTTGGACTCCGTTTGATATTCTTTTTCTATGAAACTCTGAAATAGGCAAAAACATCAATTTTGGGCCGGGCCTCAGGTTAATAGGTTAGTCCCAAAAATAATATAAAGTGTATAATAAAGCCCAGTAATGTCCAAAACAGGATATAATATAGCATGGAACAATCAAAAATTATAGATACGTTGGAGACGTATCATTGTTGTCCTTTGGTGCCCATCATTGAGCGTGCGCATGGATCACACCATAGGGTTAGTTGTATGTTGATAGGACTATGTATTGGAGGGCAAGAGTGACAGAAGCTTCAACCTAGCATAGAAATTGATGCATACAGGATTGAATGGGGACCAATATATCTTCATGCTATGGTTGGGTTTTACCTTAATGAATGTTAGTAGTTGCAGATGCTTGCTAATAGTTCCAATCATAAGTGCATAGAATTCCAAGTCAGGGATGACATGCTAGCAGTGGCCTCTCCCACATAAAACTTGCTATCGGTCTAGTAAAGTAGTCAATTGCTTAGGGACAATTTCGCAACTCCTACCACCACTTTTCCACACTCTCTATACTAACTTTATTTCTTATTTACCTAAACAGCCCCTACATTTTATTTACGCGCTCTTTATTATCTTGCAAACCTATCCAAAAACACCTACAAAGTACTTCTAGTTTCATACTTGTTCTAGGTAAAGCGAACGTTAAGCGTGCGTAGAGTTGTATCGGTGGTCGATAGAACTTGAGGGAATATTTGTTCTACCTTTAGATCCTCGTTGGGTTCGACACTCTTACTTATCGAAAGAGGCTACAATTGATCCCCTATACTTGTGGGTTATCAAGACCTTTTTCTGGCGTCGTTGCCAGGGAGTTATAGCGTGGGGTGAATATTCTCGTGTGTGCTTGTTTGCTTTATCACTAAGTAATTTTTATTTGCTATTCTAAGTTGTTCTCTATCTTTAGTTATGGATATGGAGCACGAAATACCAAAAAAATTAGGTGTACATGCTACTCATGGAGATGGGGAACCTCCTAAAACCCTCGATGCTGGTTATGTGAAAAATATTATGTACTACTTTGATAATCCTGAGAAAACCCCATTCAATTATGTAATGGGAGACACGTTGGATAAATTTGAATACTTTAGGGATTATCGCTTGACTCAAAAAGAGAAACTATTATGGGATCAAATTCATATGTTGCATTGGTATGCTCGGGAACTATGCTTGAGATATGATTATACTTGTTGCTCTAGGATGAAGGCTCCACACCTTCCCTTTTCATGTAAATTTAATGATGATAAAACCTTGGCTCTTATGCTAATGGTATATATGACTACTATGATGTGGAACAAATAGAAGAATTTGTTGCTTTTATGGGTGCTTATGAAATTGAATCTTTGTTTAAAGAGTGTGAAAATTTTGATGATTCAGTTTATAGACCTGAAAATTTAGCTATCCTTAAATATTGCTATGAGAATTATGAATTCAATTCCGATATTGATGATTTTATTGAGAGAGTCTCCACTGTCCAAGAAGAGACTAATATTTTGCAGGAGTCTATGGAAGAAGAAATTAATGACATTGTGGGCTCATCGGATGAAAAAGATGAGGAGGAGAGCGAAGAACAAAAGGAGGAAGAGCGGATTGATCACCCGTGCCCACCTTCTAATGAGAGTAACTCTTCAACTCATGCATTGTTTAATTTCCCTTCGTGCTTACTGAAGGATGATTGCTATGATAACTATTATGATCCCGTTGATTCTTTTGAAATATCCCCTTTTGATGATGCTTGCTGCTTGTGGCCAAGATGCCAATATGAATTATGCTTACGGAGATGAACTTTCTATAGTTCCTTATGTTAAACATGAAATTGTTGCTATTGCACCCACGCATGATAGTCCTATTATCCTTTTGAATTCTCCCGACTACACTATATCGGAGAAGTTTACTCTTGTTAAGGATTATATTGATGGGTTGCGTTTTACTACTACACATTATGATTTTGATAGATATAATATGCATGTGCTTGCTGCTCCTACTTGCAATTATTATGAGAGAGGAACTATATCTCCACCTCTCTATGTTTCCCACACGATAAAATTGCAAGAAACTGCTTATGTTATGTATTGGCCTTTACTTGATGTGCATGAATTGTTCTTGTATGACATGCCGATGCATAGGAAGAGAGTTAGACTCCGTCATTACATGATTTATGTTACTTTGTGCTCACTACTAAATTACAAATCATTTTTAATTAAAATTGGCTTTGATATACCTTGGGATCCGGGTGGATCCATTACTTGAGCACTACATGCCCAGCTTAATGGCTTTAAATAAAGCGCTACCAGGGAGACAACCCGGAAGTTTTAGAGAGTCATTTAATTCTTTTGTGTGCTTTTATAAGGTTTAAAAATAAAAATAATGTTCCAAGATTTTCCTTTAGGATGTTTACTTTGTTTGTTGGTTTGTACGGTGCAGGACAGAAACTTTGGCTGTAGTGCGCGATTTTACATTTTTTACTGGAACGACAAACGGTTCTGAAACTTTTTTTCGCTGTCTTTATATACAAATTTTTTATTTTTCCTAATTTTGGTAGAATTTTTGGAGTACTAGGGGTATGGTGAATGTTCAGATTACTACAGACTGTCCTGTTTAAGACAGATTCTGTTTTTGATGCATAGTTTGCTTGTTTTGATGAAACTATCGATTTATATCAGTGGATTAAGCCATGGAAAAGTTATATTACAGTAGATACAATGCAAAAAAAATATGAATTGGTTTGCAACAGTACTTAGAGTAGTGATTTGCTTCATTATACTAACGGATCTTACTGAGTTTTCTGTTGAGTTTTGTGTGGATGAAGTGTTCAAAGATCGAGGATGTCTCGATGTGGGGAGAAGAAGGAGAGGCAAGAGCTCAAGCTTGGGGATGCCCAAGGCACCCCAAGTAAATATTCAAGGAGACTCAAGCATCTAAACTTGGGGATGCACCGGAAGGCATCCCATCTTTCTTCAACAAGTATCAGTATGTTTTCGGATTCGTTTCGTTCATGCGATATGTGCAAATCTTGGAGCGTCTTTTACATTTAGTTTTAATTTTTCTTTTATGCACCATGCTGGTATGAGATAGTCCTTGGTTGATTTATAGAATGCTCTTTACACTTCACTTAAATCTTTTGAGTATGGCTTTATAGAATGCTTCATGTGCTTCGCTTATATCATTTGAAGTTTGGATTGCCTGTTTCTCTTCACATAGAAAACCGCCATTTGTAGAATGCTCTTTTGCTTCACTTATATTTGTTAGAGCGTGGGCATATCTTTTGTAGAAATAATTAAACTCTCTTGCTTCACTTATATCTATTTAGAGAGATGACATGAACTGGTCATTCACATGGTTAGTCATAAAATCCTACATAAAACTTGTAGATCACTGAATATGGTATGTTTGATTCCTTGCAATAGTTTTGCGATATAAAGGTGGTGATATTAGAGTAGGTCTAGTTGAGTAATTGTGAAATTGATAAATACCTGTGTTGAGGTTTGCAAGTCTTGTAGCATGCACGTATGGTGAACCGTTATGTAACGAAGTTGGACCATGAGGTATTTATTGATTGTCTTCCTTATGAGTGGCGGTCGGGGACGAGCGATGGTCTTTTCCTACCAATCTATCCCCCTAGGGGCATGCGTAGTAGTACTTTGCTTCGAGGACTAATAAAATTTTGCAATAAGTATATGAGTTCTTTATGACTAATGTGAGTCCATGGATTATACGCACTCTCACCCTTCCATCATTGCTAGCCTCTTTGGTACCGTGCATTGCCCTTTCTCACCTCGAGAGTTGGTGCAAACTTCACCGGTGCATCCAAACCCTGTGATACGATACGCTCTATCACACATAAACCTCCTTATATCTTCCTCAAAACAACCACCATACCTACCTATCATGGCATTTCCATAGCCATTCCGAGATATATTGCCATGCAACTTCCATCATCATCATATACATGACTTGAGCGTTTATTGTCATATTTCTTTGCATGATCGTAAGATAGCTAGCATGATGTTTTCATGGCTTGTCCATTTTTTTGATGTCATTGCTACGCTAGATCATTGCACATCCCGGTATACCGCCGGAGGCATTCATATAGAGTCATATCTTTGTTCTAGTATCGAGTTGTAAGTAAATAAAAGTGTGATGATCATCATTATTAGAGCATTGCCCCAGTGAGGAAAGGATGATGGAGACTATGATTCCCCCACAAGTCGGGATGAGACTCCGGACTTCAAATAAAAAAAGAGAGGCCAAAGAAGCCCACCAAAAAAAAGAAAAAAAAGAAAAAAATGAGAGAAAAAGAGAGAAGGGGCAATGTTACTATCCTTTTACCACACTTGTGCTTCAGAGTAGCACCATGTTCTTCATATAGAGAGTCTCTTGAGTTATCACTTTCATATACTAGTGGGAATTTTCATTATAGAACTTGGCTTGTATATTCCAATGATGGGCTTCCTCAAATGCCCTAGGTCTTCATGAGCAATCAAGTTGGATGCACACCCACTTAGTTTCAGTTTGAGCTTTCATACACTTATAGCTCTAGTGCATCTGTTGCATGGCAATCCCTACTCCTCACATTGACATCAATCGATGGGCATCTCCGTAGCCCATTGATTAGCCGCGTTGATGTGAGACTTTCTCCCTTTTGTCTTCTCACACAAACCTCCATCATCATATTCCATTCCACCCATAGTGCTATGTCCATGGCTTGCACTCATGTATTGCGTGAGGGTTGAAAAGGCTGAAGCACGTTAAAAAGTATGAACCAATTGCTCGGCTTCTCATCGGGGTTGTGAATGATTTGAATGCTTTGTGTGGTGAAGATGGAGCATAGCCAGACTATATGATTTTGTAGGGATGAGCTTTCTTTGGCTATGTTATTTTAATAAGATATAATTGTTTGGTTAGTATGCTTGAAGTATTATTGTCTTAATGTCAAATGATAGACTATTTCTTTGAATCACTCGTGTCTTAATATTCATGCCATGATTAGATTACATGATCAAGATTATGCTAGGTAGCATTCCACATCAAAAATTATCTTTTTTATCATTTACCTACTCGAGGACGAGCAAGAATTAAGCTTGGGGATGCTGATGCGTCTCCGTCGTATCTATAATTTTTGATTGTTCCATGCCAATATTATACAACTTTTATATACTTTTGGCAACTTTTTATACTATTTTTGGAACTAACATATTGATCCAGTGCCCAGTGCCAGTTCCTGTTTATTGCATGTTTTTTGTTTCGCAGAATATCCATATCAAACGGAGTCCAAACGGGATAAAAACGGCCAGAGAATATTTTTGGAATATTTGTGAAATATGTGAAGAAAAATTAACGCGAGAAGGTGCCCGAGGGGGCCACGAGGCAGGGGGCGCGCCTGCCCCCCTGGGCGCGCCCCTGACCCTCATGGGCCCCCGTAAGGCGGTTGCTGCTCTTCTTTGGCTGCAGGAAAGCTAATTTTCGGAGAAAAATCTAGGCGAAGGTTTCAATCCAATCGGAGTTACGGATCTCCGGATATATAAGAAACGGTGAAAGGGCGGAATCCCGAGCGCAGAAACAGAGGGAGACAGAGAGACAGATCCAATCTCGGAGGGGCTCTCGCCCCTCCCATGCCATGGAGGCCATAGACCAGAGGGGAAACCCTTCTACCATCTAGGGAGAAGGTCAAGGAAGAAGAAGAAGGAGGAGGAGGAGGGGGGCTCTCCCCCCCTCGCTTCCGGTGGCGCCGGAACGCCGCCGGGGGCCATCATCATCACCGCAATCTACACCAACACCTCTGCCATCTTCACCAACATCTCCATCACCTTCCCCCCTCTATCTACAGCGGTCCACTCTCTCACAACCCGATGTACCCTCTACTTGAACATGGTGCTTTATGCTTCATATTATTATCCAATGATGTGTTGCCATCCTATGATGTCTGAGTAGATTTTCGTTGTCCTATCGATGGTTGATGAATTACCATGATTGATTTAATTTGCTTGTGGTTATGTTGCTGTCCTTTGGTGCCCATCATTGAGTGCGCACGTGGATCACACCATAGGGTTAGTTGTATGTTGATAGGACTATGTATTGGAGGGCAAGAGTGACAGAAGCTTCAACCTAGCATAGAAATTGATGCATACAGGATTGAAGGGGGACCAATATATCTTAATGCTATGGTTGGGTTTTACCTTAATGAACATTAGTAGTTGCGGATGCTTGCTAATAGTTCCAATCATAAGTGCATAGAATTCCAAGTCAGGGATGACATGCTAGCAGTGGCCTCTCCCACATAAAACTTGCTATCGGTCTAGTAAAGTAGTCAATTGCTTAGGGACAATTTCGCAACTCCTACCACCACTTTTCCACACTCGCTATACTAACTTTATTGCTTCTTTACCTAAACAGCCCCTAATTTTTATTTACACGCTCTTTATTATCTTGCAAACCTATCCAAAAACACCTACAAAGTACTTCTAGTTTCATACTTGTTGTAGATAAAGCAAACATTAAGCGTGCGTAGAGTTGTATCGGTGGTCGATAGAACTTGAGGGAATATTTGTTCTACCTTTAGCTCCTTGTTGGGTTCGACACTCTTACTTATCGAAAGAGGCTACAATTGATCCCCTATACTTGTGGGTTATCAGTCATCACCCCGAGTACATGCGCCAGCTCAGGTCTTAGGACATAGAACGTATGTTGTACTAGAGACTCACAGATGACATGTCGCCGCGTCTCATAGTTGGGTCTGTCCGACTCGAACCTTATCTTAACTCGGATCCGACTACATCGAATCCGACTAGATCCTTCTGAGTCCATATTATCCGGTTAGTATCCAATGCTCCATGGCTAGTGAGACCAAGCCATCGACCGTGTCATATGCTAGTCTAGTCGGCTGCGCGTCCACACAGCCCTTTCGACTAGGGACCTTTTAGGACGTTCATCATACAATGCATAGTCTCACAAACAAGTCACGTACTTACTGATACACATCATTGATAATGTCCAAGGACTATCTTTATTCATAAACACATAGGAAATATCATCATACATGCACGGGTACAACGACGTCCTAAACAAACGGTTTAAGACCCCTTTCCGCGACGGCATTTGGAACCGTCGCCAAGTGAGTGTGGGCGATAGGGGGGTCCTTCCCACACGACCCAGAAATCGTCGGGGATAGGCCCTCCTGGGACCCAGGCTGGGGCCGTGTGCGATCGGGTGAGGCATGGAAACCCAATCATTTCCGTAGGTATGTACGTCCCACACGGTGAATACCAGAAATCATTTCCGTAGGTATGTATATCCCACACGATGAATCCCAGAAATCATTTTCATAGGTATGTACATCCCAGACGGTGAATCCCTGAAATCATTTCCGTAGGTATGTACATCCCACACGGTGAATCTCAGAAAATCATTTCCGTAGGTATGTACATCCCACACAGTTCTTTGTGTGGAAATGGTTTTGCAAGGTGGCATAACGCAAACAGTTCACTGCCGGAAGCCGTGTGTGATTGTTAGTTAATCGAACACTCCTACTTTCTAGAAAGCGTGCGGGTTGTTTGAGTTCATCGCCCACAGTGCTGTCTGAGTAACCGTTTGCAATAGAAAACCCCAATAAGTAGGGTAATTAGCCTATTATTGATAATCCATGTACTAATCAAACTGATATTTCTTATAAAACATGCCAGATATTTCATATCCTTATAAAAGCAACCAGGATTTCATAATCGAATTACATCAGTTAGCTTCGTCACTCAGTTACGCCATTACACAACAACACCAAGTTTCACATGCAACATCAAAAACCTTTGGAAAGTCGCATCATACACGGTAAATAGACAGATGAATCTCATCTGGGAAACTGCAGAAGCGGAAGGCAAATATTGAGCCTTCGGTGATGTTGAATGTCCTCACAACTTTAGGCCAGTGGCTATGGATAATTGCCCGCCCAAACTTCGTCCTCTTCAGCAAGACTTCAATATTGTACCGTGGGTGTTGAATGAATACCTTCCTCACCTCTTGACCATGCAGGTGGTTTGAGAGGTAATCATCGGTGAACTGCTTTGAAAAGTACTGAAAACAAAGCTATGCATAAATCGTTGTTGTAAATTTTGAAGTGGCGCAAGGGGTAAAAACAAGGTAAAAGAGTTGGTACCATCTTATAGTTGACTGATGTCTTCTTCATTGTGCAAACAAAGATCTTGCCATTATTCGTCGCAAGTTTCTTCATCCTAACAATCTTTCTAAGTTTCTTGACTTGACTGATATTCATGGACATCTCATTTCCCCATATGCAAAAAGGGTCGAACAGTGGGTCTAAGCCTCTGACAGCAGGACCTACATGTGACCAAATTGTAAGAAACCTAAATATTAGAATGATTCCTGCAACTGCCCAATAATGCGATATTACCAAAGGAACCTACTTGAACAAACCTCGATGGTAAACCGCATTGTCTCCCATTGTTTCCCTGCAACACACATAAGGAAGATCTTGATCAGGTTAACTGAGAGTTGCCATACTATCAGTAGAATATGTATTGAGTACAGCCAAATTCGATTGGTGTCACATGCATGACAATACAAAATCGTACCCACAACAAATGAAAATCAAATTGCAGAACTGAACCAAACAGTTAAATGGACAGTAGACCAAATGAACCAAAATAGTTAACTGAGCACGAAATTGCAGAATAGAAACATGTACTAGAAGATAAGACAGTTAACAAAACAAAGAATGCTTGAGAACAGTACTACGAAATGTAGAAATTGTTGGACCAAAGTGTTAACTAAACATTACATTTCAGAGGACCAAACTGTTAACTGAACATCAGATTGCATATTAACATTACAAAGGAAAATCACTAGAAGGCACTGGCGGTGGCCTCAAGAAAACATCACGAACTATATTTTAAAGTAGACAACCGCATGGAGGTGTCGACGATGGCCTCGAAGACGAGGTCCTCCTCCAAGATCTGGCGGTCGACACACATGGCAGCCATAGCGACCTCGTTCGCGCCCGTGGCTGCATGCTACCCAGCTCCACGTTATACTGCGTGTAAAATGGCTGTGGGCGGCGCTTAATTGGAGGAGGAGGGCAGTGATTTCGGTGGAAGGTGTCGCTCCGTCAGTCGGGGCATGTGGGACGGGAAAGGAGGAGGATGGTGTGGGTGGGGTGTGGATTACCTGGCCATATCGACGAGGCCGCGCAGCAAGAAGAAGGGTCGGAGGCGAGGAGGCGGCGCTACAAGAAGAAGGGTCGCCGGTGCTGTAAGAACAAGGGTCGCCGGCAAGGAGGCTGAGTTACTAGTAAGCAGCAGTGAAGGTTTGAACTTGGAAAGCATGGAGGAACAGTGGAAATGTGGCTTTTGGTAGGAGGGAGGGGCGGGGAGATAGATATTTCCGCGGTGGCAAAAAAATTTCGCTCGGTGCCGCGAGAAACTGGCGTGCAAGTGTGGTTCAAGCGGGGGCGGTGAACTGTAGACGACGAAGTTTCCTGCGTAAGCCAGACAAGACGGTGCGCCAAGATATTTTATATTGCATCCCACACGATTCTTTCTAGTAAACTATTTGTGGTATACCTGTTTTTTTCATTATGTTTTAAAAAACAAAATGGTGTTACGGAGGGAAAGGATGGTGTTTGAATTGCTAGAAAATTTATGTACAGTGAACATGCAACTAGTACATGAGTGTCGTGTTTAAATTTGAAATTATTCCGGGTTCGTTTGGCATTTTTATGCATTAATTGAGTTTTCCGGCATTTAATGTGTATAATTCAAATTTAAACTACAAGCACATGCTCCAATGCATCAAAGTTTGCTGAAAAATCACATGTGTGTCTTTGGGTGAATTTATAAGTCCCATGCAAGAAATGAGAATAAAATTCAAACATTTGGGTGTCGTGGCTCGGCCGGAATGATTGAAAAATTTGGTATTTTAATTCCTGTAAATCCAAAACACGGCTAAAAATCATGAAACTTGGCAAGGTGTCATGACATGGCACCAACAGGCTGCAGTAATTTTTTTGGCCGAATTGGGACAATCTTTGGTGTAAGATTCTTGCAAACCGAAGCTTCCCTCGAGAAGGCTCTTGGTTCCGAGAGGGAACGTGTCATCTCCGTGTGCGAAACGACATACGTACACTACCTTCTCCCGCCTTAATTTTTGTACACTAGCAGATTAGACCAAATAGAAGTATCGTGCTAAATTTTGGAATTATTCCGTGTTTGTTTAGCCTTTTTATGCATTAATTGAGTTTCTGGGCATTTAATGTGCATAATTCAAATTTGAACTATAAGCACGTGCTCCGGTGCATCAAAGTTGTTTGAAAATCACATGCGTGTCTTTGGGTGAATTTCTAAGTCCCATGCAAGAGACGGGAGTGAAATTCAAACATCTGGGCGTCGTGGCTCGGCCTGAAAGATTGAAAAACTTGGTTTTTTAATTCCTGTAAATCCAAAACACGCCTGAAAATCATGAAACTTGGCATGGTGTCATGACATGGCAACAATGTGCTGCGGTAATTTCTTTGGCCGAATTAGGACAAGCTTTGGTGTAGGCTTATTGCAAACCGGAGCTTCCCTCAAGAAGGCTCCTGGTTCTGAGAGGGAACATGTCACCTCCATGTGTGAAACGACATACGTACACTGCCTTCTCCTGTCTTAATTTTTTTACACAGGCATATTAGACCAAATAGAAGTATCGTGCTAAATTTTGGAATTATTTCGTGTTTGTTTGGCCTTTTTTATACATTAATTGAGTTTCTGCGCATTTAATGTGTATAATTCAAATTTGAACTACAAGCACGTGCTCCTGTGCACCAAAGTTGTTTGAAAACCACATGTGTGTCCTTGGGTGAAATTCTAGGTCCCATGCAAGAGATGGGAGTGAAATTCAAACATCTGGGCGTCGTGGCTCGGCCAGAAAAATTGAGAAACTTGGTTTTTAATTCCTGTAATTCCAAAACATGCCTGAAAATCATGAAACTTGGCATGGCCTCATGACATGGCACCAACATGCTGTGATAATTTTTTTGGCCGAATTGGGACTAGCTTTGGTGTAAGCTTTTTGCAAACCAGAGCTTCCCTCAAGAAGGCTCGCGGTTCTGAGAGGGAACGTGTCACCGCCATGTGCAAAACGATATACGCACACTGCCTTCTCCCGCCTTATTTGTTTACACAGGCAGATTAGACCAAATGGAAGTACCGTGCAAAATTTTGGAATTATTCCGGGTTCGTTTGGCCTTTTTAATACATTAATTGAGTTTCTGGGCATTTAACATGCATAATTCAAATTTGAACAACAAGCACATGCTCCAGTGCACCAAAGATATTTGAAAAATCACATGTGTGTCCTTGGATGAATTTCTAAGTCCCATGCAAGAGATGGGAGTGAAATTCAAACATCTGGGCGTCGTGGCTCGGACGGAAAGATTGAGAAACTTGGTTTTTTAATTCCTGTAATTCCAAAACACGCCTGAAAATCATGAAAGTTGGCATGGTCTCATGACATGGCACCAACATACTGCGGTAATATTTTTGGCCGAGTTGGGACAAGATTTGGTGTAAGCTTGTTGCAAACCGGAGCTTCCCTCAAGAAGGCTCGTGGTTCCGAGAGGGAACGTGTCACCGCCGTGTGCAAAACGACATACGTACACTGCCTTCTCCCGCCTTATTTTTTTACACAGCCAGATTAGACCAAATAGAACTACCGTGTTAAATTTTGAAATTATTTTGGATTAGTTTGGCCTTTTTAATACATTAATTGAGTTTCTGGGTATTTAATGTGCATAATTCAAATTTGAACTATAAGCACAGGCTCCAGTGCACCAAAGTTGTTTGAAAAATCGCATGTGTGTCCTTGGGTGAATTTTTAGGTCCCATGCAAGAGATAAGAGTGAAATTCAAACATCTGAGCATCGTGGCTCAGCCGGAAAGATTGAGAAACTTCATTTTTTAATTCCTGTAATTTCAAAACATGTCTGAAAATCATGAAACTTGGCATTGTGTCATGACATGACACCAACATGCTGCGGTAATTTTTTTGGCCGAATTGGGACTAGCTTTGGTGTAAGCTTCTTGCAAACCGGAGCTTCCCTCAAGAAGGCTCGTGGTTCTGAGAGGGAATGTGTCACCTCCATGTGCGAAACGACATACGTACACTGCCCTCTTCCGCCTTAATTTTTTTACACAGCCAAATTAGACCAAATAGAAGTACCATGCTAAATTTTGAAATTATTCCCAGCTCGTTTGACCTTTTTTATATATTAATTGAGTTTCTGGGTATTTAATGTGCATAATTCAAATTTGAACTACAAGCACATGCTCCAGTGTACCAAAGTTGTTTGAAAAATCACATGTGTGTCCTTGGGTGAATTTCTAGGTCCCACGTAAGTGATGAGAGTGAAATTCAAACATCTGGGCGTTGTGGCTCGGCCGGAAAGATTGAGAAACTTGTTTTTAATTCCTGTAATTCCAAAACACGCATGAAAATCATGAAACTTGGCATGGTCTCATGACATGGCACCAACATGCTGTGGTAATTTTTCTATCCGATTTGTGAAGGCGTGCACATTAACAATCAACAAAGTCATTTTGAAACAAGTGCTATCACGTTACAAATCGGAGACACACGTATTATTGAAACCATGGGCGTTCGACTTACCAATTACGTACGGCCACACATCCCCTTTTTTATTGGTTAGGAGGTGCCGTGCGGGGTAGCTATTTGAGTACGGGAGGCGTGCGATCAGACCCCTGCGCGTGCTCATTGGGAGGAGAGCCCTTTTGACCGCTACCCGCCGCACACCTCCCTCCCAACGTCTTCATTAATGGCGCCCGAGCACCTGTTCTACGGTGTGGCTATATGTCTCACTGGACTGAGATTTAAGAGAGAAAAATGAAAATCTGAAAAGAAAGTTTTGCACGGATCTTGATGTAAGATCCGACGGACCTATATAGCATCGACTGTGACTTATAGCAAGCATGATAAAGAGGTAATATCACCAGGAGTTATAGAACTTGTGCTCGATATTCAGTTTGGTGCTAAAACTTTAAAAATACGAATTTGTGGTCATCCAACTTGCGTTTTCATGCAAATACGGCCACTTTGCTCGTATCCACCCGTATGATCGCGCATGTGGCGCGCTAGCCTGACAGAAGTCCACCCGTCAGTGACCAGGAGTGCACAAGGCGTTGGGTGACCCTACCGTGCCGGTTTATTAAATCAAAAATGCCCTCGCAATTTATTTAACTACGCAAAAGCCCTCAAATATGAAAAACTGTTGGGTTTGATGATGTTCGAACCAACTACCTGTTAATTAAACACTTAGGAGTACATCCACCGCACCAGTCCCGAATCACGTTTAACATGCACAAGTAAGATTTATTTAATTACATATACAAAAACATATCAAGTTTGTCTTGGTCAATCTGGTTTTCTAGGCATCCCCGGTTAATCAGATAAATAAGCCCACATGTCTAACTGGGTAATTTAGGGGTAAGGCCACTAGTCAGGGATACGAAAAACGGGTTAGGCTAACCTGGTAATTAAGGCTAATCTACATAGGGCCCACCTGTCAGTGGGCTAATCAAAAGTTTATAACCCGGGCGCATGATAATTATGTAGAAAAAAGGTCCTGATGGATTTGCTCGACCTCGAGCGTGGAAGCGCAGGAGCAAACGACCACACCAAGTACGTGTCAGTGTCTATTAAGAAACAACACTTAGTTTTATATTTGAACCACAACAACTACTTGTATTCAAGTTTTCTCCAGGGCAGTATTTCTGATAACCGACTTGTTACCAGAAATTTCGATGGTCCCGTGAAAAATTTGTTATTGTGCAAAAATTTAAATTTAAACGACAGAAATGATGCCATAAATTATATCTTTCGTATGCATACAATGTAATAATAACACAGTTAGCTCAATGGTATGGTATGTGGTTCTATTTCGTGTATTGTTTTTTTACATTATTCATGCTCATTTTTGAAAAAGTTTGGTCTCGGTGCTGCAACAATAAGTTGAACTTGCGACCTTCTATAAGAGGAGTCGAGCTGGCGACTGTAATAGGATGCACTTATTTAAATTATTTGTTAAACTGAATATATTTAGGCATTAAAATATTTGAATTTAAAATTTCATTTCAAGGTTTGGACCAAAAAAACTGGAATTCCCGAGATATTTTGAAACCTAGATTTTTCGGCCTCTTCTGAAAAAAAGGTAATTAAGAAAGATATCGCTCATGGAAAAGTTTTATACGTTATGGGTTAAACATTACACATTTTATGTGATTTTTTCAAATCCGAATTCCATTTGAATTTTGTTGGCGACAAAAACAAAGATTTTTCAGAAACCGGTTTCTGTCCGAAGCCGGGAAAAAAAGGAATGTAGAAAAAAAGAATCTGCGTCCAACATATAACCGAGCCTATCTCTTTACACGCATCATGAATACGTAATTAGTGCAGTGGTTCACTACTGCATGCGTGTATACGAGGTCGGGCGTGGCCTCTTTTCTTGACGGGAGATCGGGCTTGACCATTTTATTGTCAATTCTCCCACCAACTAGCGCTCACCCATACGTGTTATTGATGGGATTCTGCTTAATTAAATACAGAATGAGGGGTACTTCTGCAGGAAAAAAAATACACGCGAGCTATTTCACTCACTAACAATGAGTCACAGTCATGCTGCCGTGCCATATAAGCGCATGATATGTTTGTATATGAGCGAAGTGACTGTATTTACACGAGAACATAAGTTGAATGATCATAAATTCATATTTTTAAAGTTTTAGCATCAAACTGAACATCTAACACAAATTTAATGACTCCCCGTGATATTATCTCCATGATAAATATAAGGATGATGACATTGGATAATAATTGTCTTACATATTTATAAACATAATTAAAAAAAGCCACATGCGGCAACGCCCGATATACACAAGGGCAGAAGAAGAAGGAAGATAACTAGTCTCCATGGCAGGCGACGACGAGCTCTTTCTTGTCCTCAAGATGCTGGTTGAGAGTATCCACAGATTCCTCCACCCGCCTTCTGCGCTCGATGCACAACATGACATTCTCGTCCATAAGTTTCTCGACGATGACGCCGGTCCTCTTCAATAAGGCAGTGGTCTACTCCTGCTGCTCCGCACTTCCGACGATCTTCGCTCTCAGTAGGTCGCGCTCGGCCCGGAGCTTCGCATTGCTCTGATTTAGTTGTCGGATGACATCCGGTAGAGTGTTCAAACGAGGCTTGAGGGTCATCCTGCAACCTCGCCCACCTGGAGATCTGATCCATTTGCCTAAGGATGAGGGCACGCATGCGCCTATAAGAGTCATCGCCTGCCCGCGAGGCATTTTCCCAGGCCGCCGCGACGCGGGAGGACATCTCTGTTGCATCCGCCGCGCGGCGGGACATCTCTTCTGCTTACGCGGCACGGCCGGACCAGTCTGCTGCATCGACGGTGTGGCGGGTCCTCCGTGCTGCTTCGGCAGCGCGACGGGACCTCTCTGCTGCTACGGTCGTGCGACGGGACATGTTGGCTGCTTTCGCGGCGAGGCGGGACATCTCTCGTGCTCCCGTTTCCAGGCTCACCTCTCCCTGGTGGCAATCTCTCGACCTAGAACTCACGCTAGCCATGGCGGACACAAGAGAACGATGATGAATGACTTGTTTGTTTTTGACTTTTTGTGGATGAGGAGTTGAGGAGGAATACGCGGTCATCTTGGAGTAGTAGTATTTATAACCATGTAGTAATACACTCCTAAGTGGGAAATCGTTTAGGTTTTGATCGGTGTGAACAGGTTTGTAATTTGGAATATGACGGGACGCATGCTCAAAAATTACTGACGGTTATAAGTGCGGCACTATTCCCAGAAGGCGTAACGTGGGCACGTATGCCTTCTCGGTCGCGTACGTGACATTTGCACCATAGGATGCACCGCAATAGGCAATGTCAGCACACTGCAGTAGTGATGATTGCCTCTAGGGAATATGTCCAACAAGAACTACCGGATCCAATCTAGACACCATCTCGGATAGGGTTCACCACCTCCATTGGTGCCTCTCCGATGATGCGTGAGTAGTTCTTTGTAGACCTTCGGGTCCATAGTTAGTAGCTAGATGGCTTCCTTTCTCTCTCTCTCTCTCTCTCTCTCTCTCTCTCTCTTTCTCTCTCTCTTGATTCTCAATACAATGGTCTCTTGAAGATCCATATGATGTAACTCTTTTTGCGGTGTGTTTGTTTGGATCAATGAACTTTGAGTTTATGATCAGATCTATCTTTTTATATCCATGAAATTATTTGAGTTTTTTTATCTCTTTTATGCATGATCTCTTATAGCCTCGTATTTCTTCTCCGATATTTGGGTCTTGTTTGGCCAACTTGATCTATTTATCTTGCAATGGGAAGATGTGCTTTGTAGTGGGTTCGATTTTACGGTGCTTGATCCCAGTGACAGAAAGGGAACCGACACGTATGTATCGTTGCTACTAAGGATAAAACGATGAGGTCTATCTCTACATAGATAGATCTTGTCTACATCATGTCATCGTTCTTATTGCATTACTCTGTTTTTTCATGAACTTAATACACTAGATGCATGCTGGATAGCGGTCGATGTGTGGAGTAATAGTAGTAGATGCAGACAGGAGTCGGTCTACTAATCTTGGACATGATGCCTATATAATGATCATTGCCTGGATATCGTCATGAGTATTTGAAGTTCTATCAATTGCCCAACAGTAATTTGTTCACCCACCGTTTGTTATTTTTCTCGAGAGAACCCACTAGTGAAACCTACGGCCACCGAGTCTCTTTCTCATATATTTGCCTTTGCGATATATTTTTCTTTGCGTTTATTTTCAGATCTACTAAACCAAAAACCCAAAAATACCTTGCTGCAATTTATCCTTATTTATTTTATTTGGTGTTCGATCTATCAATCTACTACAAATTTACCTCATGTCCGTTTGCCTATCTTGAGGCACCGTACCCCGGAAGGGATTGACAACCCCTTTAACACGTTGGGTTGCGAGAAGTTGTTATTTGTGTGCAGGTGCTGTTTACGTTGTGTTGCTTGGTTCTCCTACTGGTTCAATAACTTTGGTTTCATATCTGAGAGAAATACTTGCCGCCGCTGTGCTGCATCATCCCTTCCTCTTTAGGAAAATACCGACGTAGTTTCAAGCGACATCAGAGGGGCGATGACATGGTGGGCCTTTGGCTCGCTTTAGTGTTTGTACTTGTCGCTAGGTGGTCTATGCACATGAATGAACAGATCAGAAGTGTTTTCGAAAAAAAGACCGAGGCAAAACACAGTGAGCAACTGCCTTTGTCATGAGGATGCTTGTAGTCTTCACTAGAGAAAGTGAGCTCAACGTGAGGCCATCGTGCCGAGGACGTCATGCAATTCTCTCAAAATAAAATAAACCAGGCTGCATGACTTGTGTGTGACTGAAGAAGGAGCAGAGAAGTATATTATCTGCACCATGTTCCTCTTTTGCAGTTTTTTATGTGTGGCGATTATGAGCGAGCGCGACGATAGAGATTGAGCATCGTGTATAGAGGCGGAGGATATAAACATATAGCGAACACAACAGATCATCCAACATTGCAAGATTTGAATAATGAGAATTGCCGGATTAGAAAATTTAATCTAAATTTTCTTTTAGTGGTAGGCGCTCATCCAGTTAATAAAAAGTCAGAGTGTGATGATTTCATCAATTTTAATAAACGCCGACTCTTTTTATGAAGATGCTCGGAATAGGGTGCACGTGAATATGAATGATGCGTCTATGTGAGTATCTGTATTTTTCTTCAATAAAAAATAATCCAACTTGATAGAGATTGACAAATAGGGAGTACAAGCAGGATTGGACGAGACTGGATTGCAGCCTGTAGGGTAGTGGGGATTTGAAAAGAGTTTGCTTGCTGCTCTTTGTGTCTATGGCGGTTCCAAAGATGAAGGTGAAGTAAACGGATAAGACATCTACCAAATCGTTTTTTACTAGTAATAGTAAAAAAGGAATCTAATAAATAGAAAAAAAAAAGACCCCCTTATCGTCCCCACCTTCTTCTCTTCCTCGAAAACTTGTTGTACTTCTCCATCGCTTCTTCCCCCGGGAAGAAAGGAACCGCCATGGCGGAGGAGTGCTGCAGCGCGGACCTGCTGGAGTGGATCGGCCCTGACGTCTCAGCATGCGTCTTCGGCCGCCTTGACCACCCCGCCGACCTCGTCCGCGCCGCCGCTGTCTCCAGAACCTGGCGCAGATGCGGTGAGCGATTCTCGCCCTCCTCTCCGATGGATGTCGATTCTAATATATACCATCGCGCGCCCTGATTTCCCCTCCTCTACGCAGTGGTCGAGAGCGGCTTGAGCAAGAGCCTTTGCCTGCGGCTGTGCCCCGAGGTCGCCACCGTCGCCGCGGCGGCAGAGGTGGCCAGATCGCCGCCTTCAACCGCCGCCCATGAATCAGGCCACGAGAGGGACTACAGGATATACTCCAACCTCGCCGGCGCCTACGTCTCCGACTCCGCCGCCAAGCCCTCCGCGGAATGCATCTTGGACTGCATCGGGGCCTCCAGCACCGACGACTTCCCAGCAGAGACCATGGAAAACACCCTCGACGAGGAGGAGATTATCAATTTCCGCCCGTCCTATTGGTCGAGCGGCGGGGCGGACGACCCGGAGGCGCCGGAGAGCCTTACCTACAGGCTCAACTCTGACATCTGCATTGTCGATGAGATTCGGGTGCGGCCGTACCAAGGTGCGTTATTATTGATTGATTTAGCCTGTGTGGTATTGTAATGAGATTGCTCGACCTCTTTCATAGTGCACACCATTACTTGTTTGCTTGATTGATTAGGTTAAATATAGTCCCAAATTAGTTGAGGATCCCAAGGCACTGCAAATTTCTGTCTTGGTTAGATTTCTCCTGTCAGGTGATTGATCGATAGTATTCATATGCCCCCTTGCTTCGAATTGCCAGCCTTTTTTCAGGATGGTGACCCTATATACTCTTCAAAGGTGGTGCGATTTCGGATGGGCCATTACAAGCTTCCGCGAGGATCAGAGACGTTTGTAATGGATGATTATGAGAATAAGATGGTAAATGCTGATGAAAAATACATGTGGACTTACACTTCGCCAGAGTTCCCTATGTTACAGGTAAGTTGGTGCATCCTTTTATTGTTGACATATATCTACAGATCGATGGGAAAATTCTACCATGAGACTTTGCATAGTTACTTTTTTCAGTCAAAGAACTCTTATACTCCACTTTGCCAGAATTTCTCATGTTTAGGACAAACAATGAGTCAGTAGTTTGTGATTACGAGATCCACTAATATGATGTAATCTTTTTAGTTCTCCTAGCCATGCTCTAGCAAATTAGCATGTTGGTTGATATTGGATATAGCGATGACCTTATGATACCATCTATTTGTGGTGTGATAGAAAAACGAACTACAATCCTTCAAGCTCCCACGCCCCGTCCTTTGCATTGGTGGTGTGGTGATGATTGAACTCTTGGGCAGAGTACAGAAACAAGAAGCAGATGATAGGTACTACATATGGTAAGTTGAATATGGCATGATTAGCTTTTGCAAAAAATGGCATGATGATCCAAATTCAGAGGCTTGATGTAACTCCAGTCTCAGGCTGCTAGTGGAAATGCAAAGCTTAATACTCGTTCACTGCACCATGAAGAATGAATTTGTGCACGTCAGGAACTTATTTCTATTAAATAATGATTGTCTGCAACTTTGTCCTCACACTTCATCATGGTGCATATATGTTTTTGTGGTGCTTGTACTGTAGCATTTAGAAGATGCACTTGTCAGTTTCTTGCATAATATTATAAAGTGTTAATCTGAATCCTGTAGTAAAGTTTGCTCAATTTAGGTCCTTCTCCTCGCATACTCGCTCCTTTTAGGTTTACAAGGCCTGCATGCATTTTGAGATTTATTTTGACTGTCAATTAGACCAATAGTATATGAGTTGTGTGCCATTAAAATTATATCGTTAAATCTTTTTTGGAATGCAAATTCGATGATACATTTATTATGGCATATGACTAATATTTTGGTAGTGAAATTGCTGGTCAAAGTTGGCCTCAAAATGCGTATGAGCCTTGTAAACCCGAAATGATGTAAATTAGAAATGCTGAAACATCGGTATCTTTTCTCCCTTTTGCATGTAACAGCGTTTGCCATGCTGAAGTGATGGGGCGTTCACTCTCACCACTTTTCATGGTTGAAATCTCGGATCCTGAAGGTTATTCAATCCTCAAGTACTTACCGGGTGCCAAAGACCTATCCATCGATGACTTTTTGCAAGATGATACCAAAGACTCGCCGGAGTGGCACTATCTTGTTGGTAGATACAGGCAGATGAATCACAGAGCAGTAGTAGTGAGTGCACTTTTGGAGCCTGTACATTACATGCATGATGTAGGTGGCATCTCAGACGATGATCATGAAGATGATGTAGGTGGCATCTCAGACGATGATCATGAGGATGATGTAGGTGGCATCTCAGACGATGATTATCTTGAGTAGATTTGCGTGCTGGACTGCAGCTACAACTCTGCCGTGGTTTTACTCTTTGTAGTTTAGTGAACACCTCTGAACTCTGCAAGCCTTTGTTGCAAACATTTCTGAAGCCTCGGTTCTCGAACCTAGAGGACCTGATCGAGACAAGTTGCTCTTACGGTCTGCAACTCTGCTCAAGCTTGCTCGTGTTTTCTCTTGTGTTTTTGTTTAGTGGTGAGTATTTGTCATATATTACTCTTCAAATAAATGCCGTTTGCGGATGGATTACTGAATCTTATGGCACACTATGAATTCATGATATTGTAGACTTACTGTATATATATGCTGAATGCATTCTAATCGTCGTGGAGTTGCATCTCCAGCATTGAGCGTTTACCCTTTGAGCTTGCCTGGGACTTAGGCTTATGGAACCTTTGGGGACTACCGGGTGGAACCTTGATGTGTTGATGTGACCGCAAGACCATGGCATCTGAGAAGCATGGGTCATTATGCCATCAATCACCATGTTGGTATCCTGGTAAGTCTTGAACGAGACTATAGATTGGATTTCCATATTTGTGCATGCTTGGATCGTAATCTGGCGTTGCATGTCCACAACCAGTCCCTTTAGATATATATTTAACATTTCAAAAACCTTAGTTTGCATGTGAATGTCAACATGGCAGAGGAAAATAACTCGCATGGCCACTATCTATCACACAAGGATATCCTTTTATCCGAGTATGAACCAGGGAAGTGCTCCATCACATTTATGCTTCATCATGGACGGCCCAAACTGAAGCTTTCTTCATACATGAGACGGATATTTCCTTCTATAACTTCTCCATATCATCTTTCCCCAAAAAATAAGGTTAGTTTCTTAGTGAAGAGTCACTGTCTCATATGCATACTACAGATAAATGTGGCGCCAGTTTGCCTTGAAAGTATCACCTTCATCTTCTCTGAATTAGTCCTGGCTCTGGCCGCCGAACATTTGCATTATCATGCTGTGAGGCGTAAACCTGGAAATGCTGGTGTTTGTTGTTCTTCAGGCATAGTTTAACCAGAGATATCATTAGCATTTCAGTGCCCAGTTCAGTCATGGTAGAATCTGCAAAGCCTTTAATTATATTACAGTTACCGGATTCCATTGTAGTATATCTTGCCATTTCTTCTATTTGCAATCTGTATTGCGTCCCACAATGGCAGATCTTGCCAATTCCATCAGTTTACCTATCTGCGCGCTGCTGATGCCGTACTGCACCTGCTGTTCGCTCTCTGCTGCTGGCAATTCTGGAAGGCGTGCGGATCATGGTGAATGGAGAGGGTTTTAATTTGGTAGGAACGCTTCCTTCTGTTGCACAGGGCACCTAAATGATACTCCCTCCGTCCCATATATAATATAAGAGCGCTTTTGACACTAATGAGTGTCAAAAGCGCTCATATATTATGGGATGGAGAGAGTAGGAATAATGCAACGACGACAGTTTATCGTGCTTGCCTTGTTGAACAATGCTGACAAGCTCGGTTACTGTATCTAACTTAATTTTGGAGCAGTGTTTAAGGAGGCACACGCTGCAGCCTGCTTGCAAAACATCTACCGAATTTATACTGTGCTAGTTGAGTGATGAAGAGTGACTCTTTTATGCACTGTAGAACACAAAAGGTGTTTCCTGTTGGGTTGGAACACACTGCTATATAGGCTGCGGTGTGGCCCTTGCCCAACATGAATTGGCCGCGCAACATGAATTTACGATTTGCGTGTTGAGATATTACGTACGTCCGGTGGCAGATAAAGCCACCACTCTAAAGAGTCTAGAGTGCTGTGACATTCCTATTGCCAATTTCGCCAACTCTCCACACAACAATTTCTCATCCCTAATCATCCGCGCTCACGAAACCCATTTCACTAGAGAACAAATTAAGCCAACATCGAAGGTTCGTTCCATGTGACGGAGAACTCACAGCCAGGCTTTAGAGCATCTACAGCCGGACTTGTCAAATTCGGCCTCTCAAACACTCTGTGGAGGCGTCCGGATGCATCCGCGGGCATTGATCGAGCACCCCTCAAATGTTGCGCTGCACATCCACATACCGCAAATTCTGATCCTCAAATCCATACAATCCATGCACGTCGATCATACGATACAAATTGTCCAAATGCTAGAGTTTGAAACAAAGCAAAGCAAAGCAAATCATAGTTCAACAAACCGGATATGGCAAAATGAAATCAATGTCCGAGCGTGACGGATGGCTTCGGATCACTGGCTCGGCACCTGCTCCGAGCAGAAGGCGTCCTGCTTCAGGTGGGATGCGTCCTGCTCTGTCTGCACCCGGACTGCCTGCTCCGCCTGCATCCGGGCCGCCTCCTCCGACTGCATCCGAGCCGCGACTACCCTTGCCGCGGAGGAGACAGCTGCTCCACCACGTCTGAACCTTCCTGTGTCGTCGCCTCCCTCTCTCGCTGTCGGCGTCGCCGCAACTTGCGGGCGACGTGCTCCGCCTGGCAAGTCGCCGCCGCCGACACCATGTCTCCCACAGACGAGGCGGACTGCGTCTTCGTCGCGACGGTGTGGGTCGGTGTCGGTGTCAAAACCGGCGGATCTCGGGTAGGGGGTCCCGAACTGTGCGTTTAAGGCGGATGGTAACAGGAGGCAGGGAACACGATGTTTTACTCAGGTTCGGGCCCTCTTGATGGAGGTAAAACCCGACGTCCTGCTTGATTTATTCTTGATGATATGAATATTACAAGAGTTGATCTACCACAAGATCGGAGAGGCTAAACCCTAGAAGCTAGCCTATGGTATGATTGTATGTTGTCCTACGGACTAAAACCATCCGGTTTATATAGGCACCTGAGGGGGCTAGGGTTACACAAGGTCGGTTACAAAGAAGGAGATATCCATATCCGTACTGCCTAGCTTGCCTTCGACGCCAAGTAGAGTCCCATCCGGACATGAGACGAAGTCTTTAATCTTGTATCTTCATAGTCCAACAGTCCGGCCAAAGGATAGAGTCCGGCTGTCCGGAGACCCCATAATTCCGGACTCCCTCAATAGCCCCTGAACCAGGCTTCAATGACGACGAGTCCGGCGCGCAGTATTGTCTTCGGCATTACAAGGCGGGTTCCTCCTCCGAATACACCCCGGATGAATTTGAATACAAGGATAGTGTCCGACCCTGCAAAATAAGTTCCACATACCACCGTAGAGAGAATAATATTTCCACAAATCTGATCTGCTGACACGTTTCGGCAACATGACGTTATGTCATGGCCCGGTGATTATTCGAACCGTTTCCTTTAACTAGCTTCGCACATAACGCGAGGCAGTTTCCTGACACGTCTTGTCAAAGCAGGGATCGTGTCCCGCTTATTACGGGATTCTCATCAATACGGGCGTGGGTAACCCAACCGCGCCATCGATTACGGTGCTTGGGGAATAAGCGAGTTTTACCAGGCTAGTGGGGGCGCATGGTTTCGGCCGCCCTTATAAAGCGATAAGGTTTAACCTTCTTCTACCCACGCCTTCTTCCTCCTTGCCCATCTGTTCTTGCGCACTCGAGCTCCAACGCCCAAGTCCACATCCTTCCCCTCAACCTTCTCCAAACATGTCCGGAGCGGGGGCAAATGGTTGGCTTCCTCCGTTACGGAGGGGCACATCAAAAAGTTGCGCGGCGCCGGATACCTGCCCGCAAATATCGCGCATCGGCTGCCTGCTGTGGGGCAGATCGTCCCTACCCCGAAACCTCATGAAAGGGTAGTTTTCCTTCACCACTTCCTAAGCAGACTGGGGTTTCCCCTTCATCCATTCGTCCGTGGTCTCATGTTCTACTACGGGCTGGACTTTCATGATCTGGCCCCGAACTTCATCCTCAACATTTCGGCGTTCATCGTCGTCTGTGAGGCTTTCCTTCACGCCCGGCCCCACTTCGGCCTGTGGATGAAGAGCTTTAACATCAAGCCGAAGGTGGTGGGAGGCAAGCAAGCAGAATGCGGCGGAGCCATGGTGGGCAAGATGCCCAATGTCACATGGCTTGAGGGCTCCTTCGTGGAGACCATAAAGGGGTGGCAGTCGGCCTGGTTCTACATCACCGAGCCACGCGACACCAAATGGGCGGCGGCCCCCGAGTTTCGATCCGGATTCCCTACACGGCTCACTTCCTGGAAAGAGAAGGGCTTGTCGTGGGGTTCGTCGATGGAGCTGGACGGACTCCAGAAATATATCCGGAGTATGGCAAGCAAGAAGCTCAAGCTTGTCAACATAGTCCAGGTCATGCTCATCCGCCGGATCCCCCGTGTCAACAACGGGATTTCAACTTGTGGGAGTTCGACCCGGCTCAGCATCAGACTCTGAGCGAGCTCTTTGATACGACGCACAAGGACGTCTGGAGGGTGATGTTCAAGGGCACCGAGGTCCCTCCCTCTCTTGCCGAGGACCGCGGGCTAAGCGCAAAGCGCCTAGCGCGTTCGGTGAGTTCTATACATCAGTAGGATATTTACTTCCCATTACTTAACCATGTGCAAGGTTTGAGCTCCCATGCCTTTGACAGGACTGGGTGGAAACATCAGGGCAGATTAACTGTCCGGCCCCTCTGCCCGAAGACACTGCGGACGCTCTCCTGACGGAGATGCTGACTCCGGCACCTTACACGGTGCCGGAGAAGACCAAGAAGGCCAAGGGAACCCGAAAGAGTTCCCGGCGCCAGGTGATATCGGACTCATCGTCGGATGACTCCTCGGTGCACTCCTCCCACGAAGACGAGGAGGAAGATGAAGACGCTCCCCCTCCAGTCGAGGGAGACAAGAAAAGGAAGGCCGCCCAACTGGGGGGGCCGAAGGGTCCAAGAAGGGAAGGACTCTCCTTCCGAACAGTTCCACCACCGCCGCCGAAGGCGAAGACGAGTGGCTGCCCAGGGCCAAGCCCCTAGCGAAGTCGTAAGTACTCGGATACCAGAGTAACTCATAGCATTCCTTTGCCGCACTGCTTCCCCTAACGCCGAATTGTGATTATGCAGACCGCCCCGGGCCAGTATCGACGTAGCCTCGTCGGACAGCTCCCTGGGCTCGTCGGATATGGATAGTGATCCACTTCCGACCGCTACCTCCCCCGGCCCTACGGACAACGCCGAGGTGTTGTCTTAAGAGGCACCGGGTCGAGGGGAGACAATCCCGGAGGCGCCTCAAGGCGACCTTCCGGACTCCGGGAGCAGAAGGAGCAAGGCTCCTGAGGGCTCCGAGTTCGGCCCTCAGTCGAACACCGCGCCGGAACCTCCAGTGGTTCCGAACTCGGGCAGGCAACCTCCTTCCAAGAGGGGCAAGACGCCTGTGCCAGTGACCTCTGTCCATCCAGAGGCACCGGACAATCTGTTGGGAGCGCTTCGCAGCGCTTCCATCGACGAGGAGCACCGCACTATTATGAGTGCGGTAGTCCAGAAGGTTCAGTCCGCCAAGAGCGGACTGACTGAAGCCTGTGCCAGCCTTCTAACAGGCTTTGAGGTAAGTTTTTGAAATATAGGAAAAATATTACCGCATAGACAGTAGCCCCTGATGCTCTGTTCGGTGTTCACAAAGAAAAGCCGAACAGAGGATCGAACAATATCGCAGGAGTCTACTATAAGTATGTCTATATGCGTATGCAGGCTTCGCTGTTGGCCTCTGCCGCACTGACTGTAGAGGTCGCCGCACTGAAGCAGGACCTCAAAGGGTCCAAGGAAGAGCTCGGCCTTGCCAAGAGGCAGCTCGAGGAGAACAAAGGTAAGTAGTACCTAGTCTATGGATATATATAAAAAGAATACGATTGCAAAATGATAGGATCATCGTAAATTTGCCAGGGGCCACGACCGAGGTGGCGACCCTGAAGCAAGCGATGTCCGAGGCCGAAGACAAAGCGGCCAAGGAGCACACCGAGTGGGAAAGGCATGAGGCACGGGTGGGCGAGGTGCATCAAGAGCTCCACGCTCTCGTGACGAAGCACGAGGCGCTAGAGCTTGACTTGAAGACGCGAGAGTCCGAGCTTGCCACGACCCTTGAGAGTGCAAAGAGTGTCAAGGCCGAAGCCCAAAAGGCCCTCCAGGAGATTGATGCGATGAAGAAGATAGCGACAGGTAAGGCATTCTATATGCAAAGCAAGCATGTGAAAGTAAATTACCTGTTACTTACCCGAATCCGGAGCTCTCCAGGAGCATTCGCATATTTCCCCCGCAGCGTATCGGATGCTGTGAAATTTTACTGGGCCGAGGAGGGAAGCTCAACGGAGAAGCTGTTCTGGTCTCAGTATACTGGGACCGAACACCCGGTGCCTATAAGCGACCAGCTAAAGCAGCTGGTCGAGCTACACAAGGCGGCCGAACAGGCCATGAAGGGCTTTATAGTCCGGATGTGGCCTGGCGACGCCCTTCCCAACAACTACTTCGGCCTGGTGAGGCGGCATGTGGATGCCTGCCCATGGCTGGAAGTCATCAAGCGGTCCGTTTGCATCGAAGGTGCACGCCGGGCTTTCGCCCGTGTGAAGGTGCAATGGGCCAAGCTAGACGCCGTGAAGCTGATCAAGGAAGGGCCGCCGGAGGGCAAGGAGCATCGCCACCCCGAGATGTACTATGAGGGTGTCCTGAAGGGTGCCCGTCTTGTAGCGGACGAGTGTACCAAAGATATAATATTTGAGTAAACCCGCTCGTGTAATCCTGTATTCATGAAAACTTGTTCATATGCGCTATGCAACGCTTGTTTGAATTTAAAATATTACCTTCTGTTCGGCTGTTTATCAAATCTGAGAGATGGCTAGTCGTCGGCTTCTGCCCCCATGCCACGAGTGCTGGGGTGTTCGGGATAAACCTGAGCACTCTTGTTCCCATTTTTGGGTCCTTCGAGGGAGGTGCTCAGCACAACGAACAAGGCAATCAGACTATAATGCGTTATTGTAGGATCGAAAGTATGTCTAGAGGGGGGTGATTAGACTACTTGACCAAATAAAAACTTAACCTTTTCCCAATTTTAGTTCTTGGCAGATTTTAGCTAATTTAGGACAAGTCAAGCAATCATCACATAATTCAAGCAAGCATGCAAAGAGTATATAGGCAGCGGAAAGTAAAGCATGCAACTTGCAAGAATGTAAAGGGAAGGGTTTGGAGAATTCAAACGCAATTGGAGACACGGATGTTTTTCCCGTGGTCCGGATAGGTGGTGCTATCCTACATCCACGTTGATGGAGACTTCAACCCACGAAGGGTAACGGTTGCGCGAGTCCACACAGGGCTCCACCCAAGGGTAACAGTTGCGCGAGTCCACACAGGGCTCCACCCACGAAGGGTCCACGAAGAAGCAACCACCCACAAAGGGTCCACGAAGAAGCAACCTTGTCTATCCCACCATGGCCATCGCCCACACAGGACTTGCCTCACTAGCGGTAAATCTTCACGAAGTAGGCGATCTCCTTGCCCTTACAAACTCCTTGGTTCAACTCCACAATCTTGTCGGAGGCTCCCAAGTGACACCTAGCCAATCTAGGAGACACCACTCTCCAAGAAGTAACAAATGGTGTGTAGGTAATGAACTCCTTACTCTTGTGCTTCAAATGATAGTCTCCCCAACACTCAACTCTCTCTCATAGGATTTGGATTTGGTGGAAAGAAGATTTGAGTGGAAAGCAACTTGGGAAGGCTAGAGATCAAGATTCATATGGTAGGAATGGAATGTCTTAGTCTCAACACATGAGTAGGTGGTTCTCTCTCAGAACATATGAGTTGGAATGGTGTATGTGTTCTGATGGCTCTCTCCATGAATGAAGAGGGGGTGGAGGGGTATATATAGCCTCCACACAAAATCCAACCGTTACACACAGTTTTCCAATCTCGGTGGGACCGAATCAACAAACTCGGTCGGACCGAAAATGTAAACCTAGTGACCGTTAGAGATTTTCGGTGGGACTGACATGCAACTCGGTAGGACCGATATGGTTAGGGTTTGGGCATAACGTAATCTCGGTGAGACCGATTACACAAACTCGGTGAGACCGAATTTGGTAATTAGCTAACCAGAGAGTTGGTCAGGCAAACTCGGTGGGACCGATTTGCTTTTTCGGTGAGACCGAAAAGTTACAAAGGGGAAACACTGAATTTACATTGCAATCTCGGTGGGACCGATTCGCTCTTTCGGTGAGACCGAAAAGTTACGAAAGGGAAACAGAGAGTTTGCAACCCCATCTCGGTGAGATCGAGATCCCTATCGGTAGGACCGAATTGCTAGGGTTTGGCAGTGGCTTATGACAAATGAAAACTCGGTGGCGCCGGATAGGAAGAATCGGTAGGACCGAGTTTGGCTTAGGGTTTAGGTCAAATGTGGATATGGGAAAGTAGTTGAGGGTTTTTGGAGCATATCACTAAGCACATGAAGCAAGAGGCTCATTAAGCAACACCTCATCCCTCCTTGATAGTATTGGCTTTTCCTAAAGACTCAATGTGATCTTGGATCACTAAAATATAAAATGAAGAGTCTTGAGCTTTAGAGCTTGAGCCAATCCTTTTTCCTTAGCATTTTGAGGGTTCCACTTTCACATCCATGCCATGCCAATCATTGAGCTTTCCTGAAATAATCATCTTGGAATAGCATTAGCTCAATGAGCTATATGTTGTTATGAATTACCAAAACCACCTAGGGATAGTTGCACTTTCAATCTCCCCCTTTTTGGTAATTGATGACAACATATAGATCAAAGCTTCGACAAATGATAATAAACATGAAATATATCGTCGCTTTGAGAAGTATGTGATAAGTAAGAGCTCCCCCTAAATTTGTGCATATTTAAAATTTGCTTTGGACTGCAAATGCACAAGGAGTTAGAGTCATGGGTTACTCTTCCATGTCACACACATCTTGGTGGAGCGCTTAAAATGATAAGAATGAAATACATGCACTCATCACCAAGAATAGTGAATGATCACATAAGATAGATAAGATAATAGCATTAAGCAAACATTAAGTGTAGCTTATGATCAAACACATGATCATCAATGTCTCACAAATAATGACGTAGTATCTCAAGCACTCAAAAGCAAACAAGTTCGAAAAACCACTGAAAAACCACCAAATAAAGCAAGAGAGAAAAGCAACACTCTCTCTCTCTCTCGAAGCCTATGATCTATACATCTTCTCCCCCTTTGGCAACAAGTTACCAAAAAGTTCCTAGAAAATGCATAGTACTAGATCGACGCTCAGGCTTGATCTTCAGGTGGTGGTGGAGTCCGGATCACTCCAAGGACGAAGGCTTCTGTAGACGCTGAAGTAGACGCTGGAGTTGGAGCTGAAGTAGATGCTGGAGCTGGTGGAACTGAGGCTGTAGCTGGTGCTGAAGTGGTGGCTCTTGTGTCAGCAACTGGCACGGCAGATGACCTCGGACCTCGTGGCACTCTGGCAAAGGCATGAGTGGTAGTCCTGCCTCTCCTCTCCTGCATATCATCTTGGAGCTGCTCCACTGCAGTCTGAATCTCCGTTACCTTGACATCCAAGTCATAGAACTTTTGTTCCATGATTCTCTCTAGGCTTGCCTGGTTTTGAGTTAGGGTGGCTAGTCCTTGCTCAATCCGCAGGGTGGATGCAATCAGGTAACCAAGCTGCTCTTGTTTGGTCTTCAAGAAATACTCAGATGCCTCCTCTTGAGTTGGCATCTTGGCGGCTTTCTCCTTCCTTGCCTTCTCCTTCTTTGTGTATGCTTGGGCAGATGATGGCTCGTTCTCAGTCATGACAACTTGGTTATCCTCAAAATCTGGACGGATGGGCAGGTGTTCCTTGTCCAATAAATATATGCCCGTGCCCATCTTGGAGTTAATGAGCTCCTGGATCTGAGGGGCATATCCGCAACTCCTCTTCTGATCTGCTGCAGTCCTTTTGATAGTTTCCACTATGAGGCTCATCACCTTGAACTTCTGAGGCACATCAAATACATGTAGCAAGTTGATCGCATGGCCTCTGATCATCTTGTGATCACCTGACTTGGGCAACAAGGTGTGCCTCAAGATTCAATTGATGGTTGGCAGTCCTGACAGAAGATAGTGCACTGAGTCAAATTTGAAAGTGTCAAGTGCCTCATTTGGAATTTCCTTATACATATTGGACATAGAGTTATGGTCCATCTTCTTCTTGGCATATATATCCAAGTCATCATCATGCTCCTCTGGGGCATTAATGATCTGTGCCCACTCAGCAACTGTGGATTGGTACCTTGTACCCTCAGACATCCATGTGATCCTCCCATCTGGATAAGAATGTGCCGTGGAGTAGAACTGCATTATAAGCTCCTCATTCCACTTTGTGAGCTTCTGCCCAACAAAGTCAGCTACTCCACAAGCAATGAAGCTGTCTTGCACTCCAGGATAGTGCTCCTCATTGTCCTTGATGTACTGCCAGTCAACCCATCTCATATCACATACAATGGGCTTCTTATCTAGCAGCACAGTCTCATAGAAATCTTGCTGCTCCTTGGTGTGAAATCTGTAGTCCACAGCAGTCCTTCTCCTTGAAGCATATGGGTCTGCTTCTCTCCACTTCCTCAGCCCTGAATCCCTCCTAAGCTTCATGTCCTCAGCCATAGGATGAGCATCGTTGTGGTCTGGGATCTTGGGCTTGAGCTTTCTCAGAACATTCTCTTCCTCTTCTTCAGCAACAGTCTCAGGCACTGGGGCCTTGTTCTTCTCAGCTACAGGAATGCTCCTTGTATTCCTCTTGGGTGCAGACTTGGGCTTGGAGGCAGCTTTGGGCTTAGATGCAGTAGCCCCTGATCTTATGGCATCACCCATCAGCTTGGGTGCCTTGGGTGCTGGTGCAGCTACCTCTTCTTCCTCTTCCTCTTCCATGATGGAAGCCTTTCCTAGCACTCTGGCTATGGTCTTCTTGACCCTTTCCTTTCTTTTCTTTCCCTCAGCAGCAAATGGCTCTTTAGGTGCAGGCTTCTCAGTTGAAGTTCTTGCCTTAGACATGGGCTGCCTGCCTGCTGGCCTTTTGATTTTCAGGCCTGGCTTTGTGCCTTGAGCTGGCTCAACTCTCTTGGAAGTGGCCTCTTCCTCTGCCACATAATCTTCATCCTCGGAGTCTGAAGTTTTCTTCTTCCTCTGTCTCGTGGCAGCTTTTGGCAAGTTGCTAGGGGTGCTCCTGCTGCCCTCATCTGAAGAACTTGAGGGACTAGTGCCCTCACTCATCACCACTTGCTGTTCTGACAGATTCTGGCTATCACTTTGATCAGACATGCTGCAAAATCTGACTGCTAACCCTGTGAATAGGTTATAGATGAGATAGAGTGGATGAGCATCACAAAATGCAGAGATTTTTGCAAAAGAATGATCCAAAAAAACTTAGTTTTAGTTTCCCACTGAAATCATCTCGGATCTACCGATTTTCAAACTCGGTGATACCGAAGCAGTTTTGGAACCTAAACTAGTGAACTCGGTTGGACCGAGTCACAGTTCGGTGGCACCGAGACTGCTAGGGTTTCACAGAGTTCCAAAATCGGTCACACCGATAAGTAATTCTCGGTCAGACCGAGTCTCACTTGTGCAATGGCATAAGCCAAATCGGTGGGACCGAGTTTTTCAACTCGGTGGGTCCGAGATGGTTTCGGCGGAAACCTAAACCTAGAATTTTCGAATCAAACCTAATCTATGAGTTCATTGACTGGATAGAAGTTTATCAAACGTGGCTAGAATCAATATGATCACAATGTGCTAGGAATCAGATTGGGGAATAGCACAAAGATCGAGTCCATACCCTAGTTCGGCGGAGACTCGCTATGGCGGCAACGGCGGGGCAGAATTCCCGTTGACGGCGACAGAGACCAGCGGCTGGAGGCGGCTGGCGGCGAGGAGACGATCCGGAGACCACGTTGGCAGAGCAGGCTATCACGCGGGCGAAGGGGTTCGGAGAAATTTCCAAAATTTTGCCCGTGAATATATATAGCCCGACCCTGTCGGTGTGACCGAGTGGAACAACTCGGTGGCACCGAGATTCATAACTGCGTGCAGTTACTGAAACTCGGTGTGACCGAAATGTTCAAATCGGTTGCACCAAGATCGAAAACCTAGATCAACTTAATGATCTCGGTAGGACCGAAAGTGGGGTATCGGTCAGACCGAGAATCATAAAGAGGTTTTGGAAGTTTAAGTCTATGACGAATCGGGGACTCCAAGCGCTCCTCACACAGAGTGGTTCGAATCTGACTTGATCAAATTTTGTGATGCAGCATGAATAGAGTTTGAGACGAGAAAAGCATAGATAGCTAGAGGAGGTTCTTAGGCATTCTTGTCCATCCACTTGGCAGAAGAAGATAAAACCCAACAATCAAAACAACAAGTGGATGTCCTCGAATGAGTAAAATATGCAACCAGCATGCTCACACAATAAGATGGCAAATGAAATATGTGACAAGGCATGCACAACCAATTCTAGCATCTATCAAGCAATTTGCGATGACAAGGTCATCTATATATGAGTATATTGACTTAGGAGTCAAGTGAGAACACTTGATCATAGGTCATACTCATCGTTTAAGCTCAAGTGGGGTTACCACTTTTACATAAAGCATTGTTGTGTTCACATCTTTAGAGTTGCTTTAGCTCAAGTCTTAGAGTAAAGCTCCCCCTAGATGTGATATCCCCCCTAAGAGGGATGAACTAACCTTGGGTTTTGTCGATGATGACTTCATATAGATGTTGAAGATGTGAATGCTCAATGTTGATGTAGATCACTTGGAGCTATCCATTTGAGTGAATTGCACTTTCAATACCTACATGGGTTAGTCCCACAAGGAACAAACAAGGATATCCATAGACATAGAGTGATACACACAAAAGATGATGTCCATGAAAACTTTTAGGTTACCTTGTCCCTTGTCTTACCAACAAGAGGGTTTGTGACTCCTTGAACTAGTGCAAGATGTGGAAGTTGATTGCACTTGTTCTTGCCAAAATGATAAGAGTGAAGTATGTTGGCGGAGTCACCCTCAAGAACTCTCTAGTTCTTCTTCTTTTGGATCCACATCATCTTGATGGGAATCCTTGGAGTTGCAGTCGTACTTGATGAAGTGGAACTTGAAGTAGTCTTGGGAATCCACTTGACTAAGGTCTTAGGAGCTTCTTCAAATGCGTCAATTTCTTCTTGAAGCTTGTCCTTGCCTTTTTGCTTGTAGTCTTGTGGTGGAAGATCATCTTGAGCTTGTGTCCCCTTGAAAGAAGTATCATACTTCTCTTGTTGAGGAACAAACTTTGTCTTGGGGTATTGATCTTCTTCCCACTCAACTCCATTGGCATTGAACTTTCGTTCAAAACCAACACCTTGATTCTTCCGGTGCATTCCTTGCTTCTGCACAATTTCCTCGAATTTCTTACTCCCGGCAAGGCTTTTGTACACTCCTTTCTCTATAATTCCCTTCAATAAACTATTTTCTTGCTCAAGTGTAACTTGGCTAAGAGAATCATTAGTGGAATCAAGAGAACTACTAGAAGCAACAATATTGGATTTAGCATGATCATTGTTGCTGTTAGAGGAAGAATCTTTCTTGTTCTTGTTACTAGACTTGACTTGAGGCATGTAAGTGGATAAGAGTAAACGCTTGGCAATGTAAGAAGAGCTTTTCTTGCGGAGATCATCATTGATTGCTTTTAAGAACTCATGCTCTTGCTCAAGATTGAGCTTCTCAAAGCGTAATTTCTCATGAGCTCTTAAAAGTTCTCGATGATCTTCGAAGATAATTTCATGAGCTAACTTAAGAGTGTTTAGTTCTTTAGTTAGAGCCTCAATCTTCTCCTTATCATTGTCATTCGTTTTATCTTGATTAGCATGTTTAATTGACGTTTCATCATAGTATTCATCACTAGAGTTGTCAACAAGCAAATCATCACCTAACAAGTCATCTTCATCACTATTGAAATCAACATACTCGGGGTGTGTTACCTTAGGACCTTTGGCCATGAAGCATCTTCCAATTCCTTCATTTGGTGAGTCAAATATGTCGTAGGAGTTGGTTGACACAAGTGCTAGACCGGCAACACCTTCATCTTGAGTATCTTCGGAGTCGGAGTGACAACTTCTCTCGGAGTGGCTGTTGGAGTCGGAGCCGGATACCCATTCACCAACATGAGCTTGATGTCTTCGTCTTGTGTAGCTCCTTGATGATTTTTCCTTCCTTTCCGAATCCTTGCTTCTCCATGAGTATCTTCGTTCATAACGATCATCTCTACTCCTTCTCTCTCTTGGTGGTGATTCTTTGCTTCTTCTTCTTGGAGAATCTTCTCTTCTCTTGTAGGGAGCCGTACACTCATTGGAATAGTGTCTGGGTCTTCCACAATTGTAGCAGTTTCGCTCTCGACTAGAAGATCTTGTTGGAAATATGCCCTAGAGGCAATAATAAAAGCATTATTATTATATTTCCTTGTTCATGATAATTGTCTTTATTCATGCTATAATTGTGTTATCCGGAAATCGTAATACATGTGTGAATAATAGACATCAACATGTCCCTAGTAAGCCTCTAGTTGACTAGCTCGTTGATCAACAGATAGTCATGGTTTCCTGACTATGGACATTGGATGTCATTGATAACGAGATCACATCATTAGGAGAATGATGTGATGGACAAGACCCAATCCTAAACATAGCACAAGGTCGTATAGTTCGTTTGCTAGAGTTTTCCAATGTCAAGTATCTTTTCCTTAGACCATGAGATCGTGTAACTCCCGGATACCGTAGGAGTGCTTTGGGTGTACCAAACGTCACAACGTAACTGGGTGACTATAAAGGTATACTACGGGTATCTCCGAAAGTGTCTGTTGGGTTGACACGGATCAAGACTGGGATTTGTCACTCCGTATGACGGAGAGGTATCACTGGGCCCACTCGGTAATGCATCATCATAATGAGCTCAAAGTGACCAAGTGTCTGGTCACGGGATCATGCATTACGGTATGAGTAAAGTGACTTGCTGGTAACGAGATTGAACGAGGTATTGGGATACCGACGATCGAATCTCGGGCAAGTAACATACCGATTGACAAAGGGAATTGTATACGGGGTTGCTTGAATCCCCGACATCGTGGTTCATCCGATGAGATCATCGAGGAGCATGTGGGAGCCAACATGGGTATCCAGATCCCGCTATTGGTTATTGGCCGGAGAGCGATCTCGGTCATGTCTACATGTCTCCCGAACCCGTAGGGTCTACACACTTAAGGTTCGGTGACGCTAGGGTTGTAGGGATATGTATATGCAGTAACCCGAATGTTGTTCGGAGTCCCGGATGAGATCCCGGACGTCACGAGGAGTTCCGGAATGGTCCGGAGGTAAAGAATTATATATAGGAAGTACTATTTCGGGCATCAGGACAAGTTTCGGGGTCACCGGTATTGTACCGGGACCACCGGAAGGGTCCCGGGGGTCCACCGGGTGGGGCCACCTGCCCCGGGGGGCCACATGGGCTGTAGGGGGTGCGCCTTGGCCTATATGGGCCAAGGGCACCAGCCCAAGAGGCCCATGCACCTAGGGTTCAAGAAGGGAAGAGTCCCAAAGGGGGAAGGCACCTCCTAGGTGCCTTGGGGAGGAGGGATTCCTCCCCTTGGCCGCACCCCCCTAGGAGATTGGATCTCCTAGGGCCGGCGCCCCCCCTTGGCCCTCCTATATATAGTGGGGAGATGGAGGACTTCTTACCCCACGCCTTTGGTGCCTCCCTCTCCCTCTCCAACACCTCCTCCTCCTCCATAGAGCTTGGCGAAGCCCTGCCGGAGTACTGCAGCTCCACCACCACCGCGCCGTCGTGCTGCTGCTGGAGCCATCTTCCTCAACCTCTCCTTCGCCTTGCTGGATCAAGAAGGAGGAGACGTTACGCTGACCGTACGTGTGTTGAACGCGGAGGTGCCGTCCGTTCGGCGCTAGGATCTCCGGTGATTCGGATCACGTCGAGTACGACTCCCTCATCCCCGTTCTTTGAACGCTTCCGCTCGCGATCTACTAGGTACGTAGATGCATCCAATCACTCGTTGCTAGATGAACTCATAGATGGATCTTGGTGAAACCGTAGGAAAAATTTTGTTTTCTGCAACGTTCCCCAACAGATCTTTTGTCATTGTAGGACCTTGACTTGAAGCTTCTATCTTTGCTTCTACTCTTGTAGAACTTGTTGAAGTTCTTCACCATTAAGCTCAATTCTTCATTGAAGTCTTGTTTCTCACTTGATGATGTAGGGGCTTCACATGAGGCTTTATAGGCACCACTTGATTTGTTGTGAAGTTCCTCTTTATCCTTAAGTGACATCTCATGAGCAACAATTCTTCCAATCACCTCCGTTGGCTTGAGATCTTTGTAATTTGGCATCATTTGGATCAATGTGCACACGGTATCATATTTTCCATCCAAGGCTCTTAGAATCTTCTTGATGATGAATCTATCGGTCATCTCTTCACTTCCTAAGTCGGCAATCTCATTTGTGATGAGAGCAAGCCTAGAGTACATTTCAGCGACACCTTCACCATCCTTCATCTTGAACTTGTCAAGTTGGCTTTGAAGCACATCCAACTTGGATTCCTTGACGGAGTCGGTACCTTCATGCATATCAATCAAAGTGTCCCAAATTTCCTTTGCATTCTCAAGACGGCTGATTTTGTTGAATTCTTCGGGGCACAATCCGTTGAAGAGAATATCACAAGCTTGAGCATTGTATTGCAACATCTTCAACTCATCCGCGGTAGCTTCACGGTTTGGTTCTCTCCCATCAAAGAAGTCACCTTGCAAGCCAACACACACAATAGCCCAAACGGCGGGGTTATGTCCAAGAATATGCATTTTCATTTTATGCTTCCAACTAGCAAAATTAGTACCATCAAAGTAAGGACCTCTACGGTGATAATTTCCCTCGCTAGACGCCATACTCTCCTAGGTTATGAAACCAAGGCTATGACCACCAAAGCTATGGAGATCAAAGAAAATGGAGACCAAAGCTCTGATACCACTTATAGGATCGAAAGTATGTCTAGAGGGGGGTGATTAGACTACTTGACCAAATAAAAACTTAACCTTTTCCCAATTTTAGTTCTTGGCAGATTTTAGCTAATTTAGGACAAGTCAAGCAATCATCACATAATTCAAGCAAGCATGCAAAGAGTATATAGGCAGCGGAAAGTAAAGCATGCAACTTGCAAGAATGTAAAGGGAAGGGTTTGGAGAATTCAAACGCAATTGGAGACATGGATGTTTTTCTCGTGGTTCGGATAGGTGGTGCTATCCTACATCCACGTTGATGGAGACTTCAACCCATGAAGGGTAACGGTTGCGTGAGTCCACACAGGGCTCCACCCAAGGGTAACGGTTGTGCGAGTCCACACAGGGCTCCACCCACGAAGGGTCCATGAAGAAGCAACCACCCACAAAGGGTCCACGAAGAAGCAACCTTGTCTATCTCACCATGGCCATCGCCCACACAGGACTTGCCTCACTAGCGGTAGATCTCCTTGCCCTTACAAACTCCTTGGTTCAACTCCACAATCTTGTCGGAGGCTCCCAAGTGACACCTAGCCAATCTAGGAGACACCACTCTCCAAGAAGTAAGAAATGGTGTGTAGGTAATGAACTCCTTGCTCTTGTGCTTCAAATGATAGTCTCCCCAACACTCAACTCTCTCTCATAGGATTTGGATTTGGTGGAAAGAAGATTTGAGTGGAAAGCAACTTGGGAAGGCTAGAGATCAAGATTCATATGGTAGAAATGGAATGTCTTGGTCTCAACACATGAGTAGGTGGTTCTCTCTCAAAACATATGAGTTGGAATGGTGTATGTGTTCTGATGGCTCTCTCCATGAATGAAGAGGGGGTGGAGGGGTATATATAGCCTCCACACAAAATCCAACCGTTAGACACAGTTTTCCAATCTCGGCGGGATCGAATCAACAAACTCGGTCGGACCGAAAATGTAAACCTAGTGACCGTTAGAGATTTTCGATGGGACTGACATGCAACTCGGTAGGACCGATATGGTTAGGGTTTGGGCATAACGTAATCTCGGTGAGACCGATTACACAAACTCGGTGAGACCGAATTTGGTAATTAGCTAACCAGAGAGTTGGTCAGGCAAACTCGGTGGGACCGATTTGCTCTTTCGGTGAGACCGAAAAGTTACAAAGGGGAAACACTGAATTTACATTGCAATCTCGGTGGGACCGATTCGCTCTTTCAGTGAGATCGAAAAGTTACGAAAGGGAAACAGAGAGTTTGCAACCCCATCTCGGTGAGACCGAGATCCCTATCGGTAGGACCGAATTGCTAGGGTTTGGCAGTGGCTTATGACAAATGAAAACTCGGTGGCGCCGGATAGGAAGAATCGGTAGGACCGAGTTTGGCTTAGGGTTTAGGTCAAATGTGGATATGGGAAAGTAGTTGAGGGTTTTTGGAGCATATCACTAAGCACATGAAGCAAGAGGCTCATTAAGCAACACCTCATCCCTCCTTGATAGTATTGGCTTTTCCTAAAGACTCAATGTGATCTTGGATCACTAAAATATAAAATGAAGAGTCTTGAGCTTTAGAGCTTGAGCCAATCCTTTTTCCTTAGCATTTTGAGGGTTCCACTTTCACATCCATGCCATGCCAATCATTGAGCTTTCCTGAAATAATCATCTTGGAATAGCATTAGCTCAATGAGCTATATGTTGTTATGAATTACCAAAACCACCTAGGGATAGTTCCACTTTCAGTTATCACTCTCACTTAGCCATATAATTCTATAATTTTAAATTTCGGCGAAGCCCCTAGTGTTCGGAAGACCGAATTCGAGGCGCGATACACGCTTAAGCCGGACATGGCCGACTCCTCGCTCTAAGCGGCATAAGTCTTTAAGGACTTGAAAACCTCTCGAACAGCGACCCGTCTCTCGCCTTATCATGACAGTTAGTTTTAGCTTTCTCTACTGAGGTGCTTAGCCCAGCAGAACCGGGGCGCAATCGCAGTAGTTCTCCCAGTGCTACCTTAGATGATATAGCGGAACGTAAGGTACCAAAACATGGGAGCCGGGCAAACCCAACTATTGACCCAAGACATGATTCGGAGCTGATGCATATAATGCTATAAGTTCGGGGTGCCGCACTGTTGAAAGTGTTCGGACTTCTCACGCCGTATTGTGGGGTATGCTTAAGCCCCTAGCGTATTGGCCATACCAGATTGTACGGGTGCTGGGTGTCATGAATAAACATATATATATATATATATATAAAGAAAAATGCAATAATAGTCTTAATGCTATGCATTGTTTATTCAAAAAGGTGCGTTAAAGCAAAATGATACAGGTAGTGCAATAAGCAAAAAGTAGGACTATGTCCCCTCCAAGGGCGAGCTGAAGAATAGTATTAAAGCAAGTATTACACTCGTTATCGTAATCCACCTGGGAGTTCCGTGGTGTGACGCAGCTTTCTGCCTTCTTGGTTGCTGCATCATATGTTCGGCAATCATGCTGCCGGACAAGGTTTCCAGAGATTAAAGTCCTGAAAAGAGAAAAATAACAAAATGGGAAGCCCCTAGTGCGGTTTAAGCCACGTCTTGGGGCGTGCCGTAGTCATGCCCCCCTCCCCGCCTGTGCCCATGGTATTTTTAATGCGTAATTATGTACGCGTGGCACGAAGTTCGCCGTTTGGCTTGGGCCGGGGTGGGGGTCGCATTGCTACGCGAGCTTGGAACGTGCCAGCCGGTCCTGTTGCCGATTACTCCAGGCGCGCTTGAATATGTTCGGGTCTGTAAATGCCGAGCTAGTGGATTGCCGTAAGAGGCTGCTTTGCGCCTCTGCTGTGAGGGCCGCAATGTGCTCCTCCGTTCGGAGATAGCGCTCTTGTCGGGGGTTTGGTGCGACATATGCCAATGGATGGCTTATCATGGTGGGGGCGAGTAGAACGTCGCCGGTGCCTGGAAACGGGATGAGGCGAAGACATGCTCGCCGGCAAACCTTACCCAGCTTCGGGGCTCTCCGGGGAGATAATACCCCTACTGCTGCTCTGTGGGGTCTCCGCATGATCACTATAGCCAAGTGTTTACACCGTTGCTCCTTGAGCTGTTTCTCGTGGTAGAAGAGGGCAAGGCTAGCTCTCTCCTTCTATCTGGTATGGTCTAGAACTACCGGGATCCAACCCCTTGCATGGGTGCCCTGGGGGTTTATATAGGCCTACCCCCCAGGGGTACAATGGTAACTCGACTGGGCACGGGCCCCGCCGTCAGTGCCTCCGACCTCCGACTTCTCCGCCGACTGGTGGGGCCCGCCGACTGGTGAGCCCCGCCGACTGGTCTGGTACGGAGCCGACAGGCCGCGTCCGCCGCGGGCGGGTCTTGCCGGCCGCTGATTACTGTAGCCGTGTTTCTGATGACGCAAGCTTGGTCATGGGGTCGTGGCAACAGCCCCGCCGCCTGGCGGGCGATCACTGTGGCCACTCCCCATCTCATCTTGATTAATGGCGCGTGGGCCCCGGGGGAGGGCTCGGCCGACTCCCCCGGGCCGACTCCCGACAGGTCCGACTGGCGGTTCTCCCACCGTCTCCCGATGTCTTGCTGACTAGTGGGCCCTGCTGCCTCCAGGCCGTACAGACAAGCCGTCGTGGGAGCAGGACTTGGTACTGTGGTGCTGATGTCAGGGCCGGCCGGGCAACAGTGCCACACCGCACGGAGATCTTCCCGGGTACGGCGTGCTGTGGCCATGCCTGCCCTTGGTAAGGGGCGGGGAGTGGGCTTCACTGCAGCCACGCCCCTGCGCCGTCCCCTTCGATGAGGTCGTGGGTTTGCTGGAGTCGCCGGCCGACTCCCCAAAGCCGGCTTCTTTGGAAGTCGTCCCTGGAACTCGGCCGTGAGCGGGCAGTCGGCCGCCCTGCCGTTGACTCCTCAGGAGACGGCTCTTCGCCCTGGGGTCTTGAGAGGCGCAGCCTGCCCCGATGTCCTGAAAGGTCATGGGACTTGGGTTAGCCTACCCGTGGCCCATTACTCCGACAGTAGTCCCCGAAGCTGGTGAGGCGCCACGGACGATCGGTCGAGAAGCCTCAGCAGTTTCTCTTTCTGGGTGCTCAACACATGGTCTTGATTGACTTTTGCCGGGCCGTCTAGAAGGAGTCAGACTTGCTCAACTCGGACTTCACTCAATTTCGACTTGCTTGGTATCTCGAACGCCGCGGCGGGATTTTAAGTGGCGTGCTAGCGAAGCCTCCAGGTCGCCACCCGTTCATGGCCTGTCATGCGGGGGCACGTGGCTAGGCCGTCCTGCCAGTCCATGCGCGCGACAGGACAGGTGTAACACCCCGGATGTAACTTTCCCAATTTGTACTCCAACTCTTGCCGTTTCCGGCGTTAAGATATATTTATTTCCTCGGGTTCGGGTTTTTGTCTCCGTGTGTTGTTGTCTTCGTCATGCATCTCATATCATGTCATCATGTGCATTGCATTTGCATACGTGTTCATCTCATGCATTCGAGCATTTTCCCCGTTGTCCGTTTTGCATTCCGGTGCTTCGTTCTCCTCCGGTGGTCATTTCTAGCTTCTTTCGTGTGTGGGGATTAAACGTTTCCGGATTGGACCGAGACTTGCCAAGCGGCCTTGGTTTACTACCGGTAGACCGCCTGTCAAGTTTCGTATCATTTGGGTTTCGTTTGATATTCCAACCGGTTAACCGAGGGACCAAAAAGGCCTCGTGTGTGTTGCAGCCCAACACCCCTCCAATTTGGCCCAAAACCCACCAAACTCTGCTCCATCATCTAGAGCGTTCGATCACGATCGCGTGGCCGAAAACCGCACCTCATTTGGACTCTCCTAGCTCCACTTATGCCTATAAATAGCCCCCCCCCCCGTTTTCGGATCATCTCCTCCTACGAAACCCTAGCCAAAAAAAAGGATCCCCGCGCCGGCAGGACACGTCCGATCCGACCGGACGTATCGCCGCAGCCAACCCGCCGTTGCCACGTGGCCTCCGCCACCTACCGTGCCGCCGGCCCGGGAGGCCCACGCCCGGCCCCCGACTCCGCCACCGCGGGCCGCCGCCTCGCGCTCGTCTCCGCCGCCAGCGCCCGCCTCCTCCGCCCTCTTCCTCGCGCCCGGTGGCCGGAGCCACCGCGCCGCCTCTCCGGTGCCACCGCGCTGCCTCGCCAACTTCGGCCGTCGCCGGCCTCGTCTTCTACACCGGCGGCCGCCGCCGCCCGCCGCCTCGGGCCACCGCTCCGCCCCGAGCCGGTCGGCCGCCGCCCCGGCCTCTCCTCCACTCCGGCGAGCTCCCCACGCCCGGCCTCCTCCTCTCCAAGTCCGACAGCTACAGTAACGGCGGCGAACCTCGGGAACCGCGCCAGATCCAGATATGGAAAAAAATCACCTCGGTTGACTTTTCTTCCCCGAATCCTAATTTTTGTGCATACTTTGACCGGTGATATCTCCGCATCCGTAGCTTCGATTTGGACATATAGTATATCAAAATGTTCGTCTCGACGAGTACATCATTTCATTCCATTGCATTATTTTCATTTGAGCTCATCTTGATGCACGAAATGCTACTAGAAGGAGGCTTCGTGAGATATTTGTCAGATCTGCTAGTTCATCTTAGACTTTTGTCATTTTTGCCATGATTATTGTGTGCATGCTATGCCTGTGAGTCCTTCATATGTTTTGTTAATGATTTTTTCTTCTTTCCAGAGGTGCAACCCATGCATTTTTAGGATGTGTGTGGTGACTTGTGCAAGCTTGCAAAGTGAGGCACCCGGTAAATCTGTTTTCAGGGACTTAGTAGTTTTCACTAAGTCTGGGATTATTTAGTTCATGATGGCATATGTTCAGCTTGTTTCCTAGTGATCCGTGCCTCTTTTGAGGATGATCAGTAAAGGAGTTTTGTTAATCATGTTATGATCTATCCATCCATGTCTTTACTTTCAATTATGGAGCAACCTAGCTTGAGTCAATCAAGCTCTACTTTTGCTTCATTGTGAATCTGGGCAGATCGTCAACTTGTTTGCGATTTTGCCGATGCTATTGTAGTTGATCCGTGCATGCTATGCCATTGTTCTTGCCATTTCTAGCTAGCATTTTGTGCCTTCTTAAAGGATGTATGCTTGTTTTGCCATGAATTGCACCGTGGTGAGTGCATCGAGCTCGTTTACATGCCTTCGTGAGTTATATTTCAGCATGTCTCAGTTTTCACTAAGTCTGAAAAACTGATTGTGTTTTAGCTATATTCGTGTGCCCGTTAGTATATTTTGTGAACCCTTTTGGCCCCAGGTCACTTTGGGTCTTTTGTTAAGCTTGTTGAGTAGCTCCATGCCATGTTCTTACTTGTCCTAATCAGGTCATGTATCATGTTGTTTTGCTGCTCCGAAGAGGGCTTCATGATCTGAAATTTCAGACAAGTGTTAATTTCACTAAGTCTGGAATCTGTTTTGCATTTGCGTTTTTGCCATGCTTGTTTGAACCTCATAATGGATGAATTGGCCGTGGCTCAGTGCTAGTCTTTTGTTAAGCATCTTGTGTGCATCCCTGCCATGCATTTTGTTGTCATGTTTGGGTGCTGTAGCATGTTCATCTCATTGCATTTAGATGTCTACTTGCTGTAAATCGCAGACCGGTGTCATTTTTGAAACACTTGCCATTTCCAAACCGTAACTCCGATTCCAATGATCTTTATATCGTTTTCAAGCGATTTCATCTCATATTTCCAGTGGCACCCTTGGAATTCCAAGTTGAGGCCAGGTTCATGCATTTCCTGTCATATCTTGCATTTTGCATCTCGCATCGCATCCCGCATAGCATATCATCATTTCATCATATTGCTTGGTCTTGCACGTGGTTGATTGTATCCTTGTTGCTTGTTTGTCTTGTTGGGTAGAGCCGGGAGACGAGTTCGCTACCGAGGAGCCCGTTGAGTTTGCTTGTAAGGATCCAGTCAACTCTGACAACTGTGCAGGCAAGATGATCATACCCTCGAAATCACTACTATCTTTGCTATGCTAGTTTGCTCGCTCTTGCTATGCCAATGCTACGATGCCTACCTTTTGCTTGTCAGCCTCCCAATTGCCATGTTGAACCTCTAACCCACCATGTCCTAGCAAACCGTTGATTGGCTATGTTACCGCTTTGCTCAGCCCCTCTTATAGTGTTGCTAGTTGCAGGTGAAGATTGGAGGCGTTCCTTGTTGGAACATTTATTTACTTGTTGGGATACCATTATATTGCTATGTTATCTTAATGTATCTATATACTTGGTAAAGGGTGGAAGGCTCGGCCTCTCGCCTAGTGTTTTGTTCCACTCTTGCCGCCCTAGTTTCCGTCATATCGGTGTTATGTTCCCGGATTTTGCGTTCCTTACGTGGTTGAGTTATAATGGGAACCCCTTGATATTTCGCCTTGATTAAATCTTTTCCAGCAATGCCCAACATTGGTTTTACCATTCGCCACCTAGCCTTTTCTTTCCCTTGGGTTCTGCAGACTCAAGGGTCATCTTGTTTTAACCCCCCTGGGCCAGTGCTCCTCTGAGTGTTGGTCCACCTGTCAGCTGCCGGTGGCCACCAGGGGCAACTCTGGGCTGGCCTACCCGTACCTAAGACAATCTGAGTGTGCCCTGAGAAAGAGATATGTGCAGCTCCTATCGGGATTTGTCGGCACATTCGGGCGGTGTTGCTGGTCTTGTTTTAACCTGTCGAAGTGTCTTGAGTTGATACCGAGTCTGATCGGAACGTCTTGGGAGGAGGTCTATTCCTTCGTTGACCGTGAGAGCTTGTCATGGGCTAATTTGGGACTCCCCTGCAGGGATTGAACTTTTGAAAGCCATGCCCGCGGTTATGGGCAGATGGGAATTTGTTAATGTTCGATTGTAGATAACTTGAACCTTAATTAATTAAAATGAATCAACTGAGTGTGTTACCGTGATGGCCTCTTCTCGGCGGAGTCCGGGAAGTGGACACGGTGTTGGAGTAATGTTTGCGCAGGTTGCTCTCTAGATTCTCGCTCGCGCTTTGCCTCCTCTTCTCGCTCTCTTTTGCGTATAAGTTAGCCACCATATATGCTAGTCGCTTGCTGCAGTTCCACATATATTGCCTTACCCTTCCTATAAGCTTAAATAGTCTTGATCGCGAGGGTGCGAGATTGCTGAGTCCCTGTGGCTCACAGATACTATAACTCCAGATGCAGGTCCAGGTGATTCCGCTCCTGGTGATGAGTACGAGCTCAAGTGGGAGTTCGACGAAGACTCTCAGCGTTACTACGTGTCTTTTCCCGATGATCAGTAGTGGTGCCTAGTTGGGGTTTGATTCGGGGCCTTGTCGCATGTTGGGTTCTTTTCTATTTTGGCGCCGTAGTCGGGCCATGAGTGTTTGTATGATGGATGTTATTTATGTACTTTGTTGTGACGTGGCGAGTGTAAGCCAACTATGTACCTCCCCCTTTTATTATATATTACATGGGATGTTGTGATGATTGCCTAACTTGCAACATTGCTTTCAATGCGGTTATGTCTCTAAGTCGTGCCTCGACACGTGGGAGCTATAGCCGCATCGAGGGCGCCTCGGCGCCTGAGCGAATCCGCTGCGGCCCCGGTGGACGGTTGGGATTCCCGTGGAGTTACTGCGCGCAGTAACTTTACGTGGATCGTGGGGGTCGTGGGGTTGTAGGCGTAGTAAATCCCCACGTCCGCCCCCTTGGCTTCGCCAGCCCACAGGGCTATAAGTAGGGGGAAGAGGGGGGCACGCGCGCCCCTCCTTCCCACTACCCCTCGCTCTCTTCCTCCTTGCTGCTCCTCGCTCTCCTCCTCCTTGCTGCCCCTCGCTCTCCTCCTTGCTCCGCCGCACGCCCAAGCTCCGGCGAACGCCGCGGTGACAGCTCGCGATGAGTTCCTCCTCTGCTGCCGCGCCTCCCCCAGTGCGTTTCGGCACCTGGGACGGTTCCGAGGTTCACGAAGACCACATTGAGTTCCTCCGCCGGACCCGTCGGCTTCCCGGCGAGGATCGCGTGCAGGTGCGTCTTGCGCCGGGGGGGGGGGAGATTTCCCTCGCCCCACAGGAGGGCGAGCGGGTCATCTTCCGCTCGCACTGCCTGCGCGGGCTGGGGTTGCCGGCGAGCAGCTTTTTCCGGTCTTTTTTGGAGTTCTACGGCCTCCAGCCGCACCACCTCATCCCCAACACAGTGGTGCTGCTGTCCGCCTTCGTGGCCTTGTGCGAAGGCTTCCTCGGAGTCCTCCCCACCCTCGAGCTCTGGGGGGAGTTCTTCTTCTCCAAGCTCGGCACCCAGGCCGCGGGCGTGCCGGCTCAATGCGGTGCCTTCATCACCGTGCGAAGGTCAGGAGCCGACAACCCCTTCCCCTCCATCTCGCTGATAAAGTCGGTGAAGATGTGGTAGAGATCCTACTTCTACGTCAGGAACGTCGCCACGAGGGGCGACTGGGTCAATCTGCCGGCTTTCGAAGCCGGCCCGCCGGCTGGGAGACTGCCCAACTGGTCGTACCGGGCCAAGTCGCTGACGCCTCCGGGAGCCGGCGCCATCACGCGACTCTGAGTGCTGACGCAGTCGGAGGGTCTGACTGGTCCAGACCTGCTGGCCGCCTTCGTCTCGCGCCGAGTTCTCCCACTTCAAGGCCGCCCTCACATGGTAAGCCAGATGAGTGGGCGCCGCGACCCGAGTCGGATGTGCACCAAGGACATGCCTCACGAAGAGGTGGCCCTCATGGTGAACTACCTCTCGGACAGCAGGCTCCCGGAGGACTGGCAATTCGGCAAGGAGCCGTACTCCCGCGCCAACCCCCCGCCCGTGGTGAGCCGCCTCTCTTTTCTTTCTTTAGATTGTCTTCTTCTTGCCGAGTTTTGTTTTGACCAGTCGGCTTGGGTTAGAATCCCCTTCTTCATCCACTAGCCGGCACCTTGGGGCCGGCCCGTGAGTTCGTCGCCGACCGGGCGGAGAGCGACGTCGACGACCCCGATCCGGGGGCGGCGGCTTTGGAAGACGACGCCGAGGGAGGAGGAGGGACAGCAGGTGACTTCAGGCCTTCGGCTACCTTCACCGACTGGCCTGAAGACAGCGCCGAGGAGGAAATTGCCCCTCGCCATCGGCCAGGAGCCAGCCAGCCTGGCGCGGGCTCTTCTGCCGCGCCGGGCGCTCCAGGCGGCGGGAAGAAGCGCAGGGCCGTGCCGACCTTGTTCGGCAGTCGGCCGAAGAAGCCCAAGGGCTTGGCTGCGGCGACCCGGCGGGACGAGGCAGCCGCGAAGGCCATCCACTTCCGTAAGGAAGTGAAGAAGCCGCCGTTGGTCTCCGTGTAAGTATTCTGTCTTCAAAGTTTTATTCTTTCTTCGTGACTTGTCTGAGTCTCTGCTTGCCCCTCTTTCTTCAGGGCTCCCCTCTCTCTTGAGCGGGCCGCCGCCGCCTCCGTCATGGGGTCAGCGGAGACGTCCGCCACCACTCGGCGGATTGACCCCGCTGCTGACCTCCGGGAGGCGACGGAGCGGAATGCGCAGGAGAGGCGCAACGAAGAAGAGGCCCTCTGCCTGGAGAAGGCGGAGGCCGACAGGGTAGAGGCCTCCGCTAAGAAAAAACTAGCGGAGGCCGAAACCGCCGCCGCGGCGAAGCAGCAGGCTGAGGAAGCCGCACGCCGCCAGTCGGCCTTGCTTGTCACCCCGCTGAACTCTGCGCCGCCGCCTCCGGAGTTCACGGGGCCAACTGGAGAAGCCGGTGGGGAGAACCTCGTCGAGGAGAGGGAAGGCGGCGACCCTTCTACTCTGGACACGCACGTTCCGCCGCCGCCTCCGCCGCCGTTTGAAGGCGCGCAAGGTGAGCAGCCAGCGGACCCTCCGGTGCCGCCGACCGAAGACGAGGCCGTGGCGAGGCTGCTCCTCCAAGTCGGCTCGCCAACGCGCCGTCGTCTGGAGAAGGCGACTTCGGCACCCCGCCCCCTGGAAGCCGGCACCGCCAGCTCGGCGGCCCCAGACGCCGAAGCGACGACCGCCGCACGTGTTGGGTGGGTGCGAGGAGGCGGCACAGGGCCGCTGAACTGGGCGCTCCTGGACGTCCAGGCGAAGCTCCATGCTGAGGGCGACGCTCTGCAGAGTTGCACCAAGGCGTTCCTGGCGTCGCGGGCAGCCGTCCGGGTATGTTTTTTTCTTTGGTCTTTATTTTCTTGCTCCTCTCTGTGGGGGCACGTCAGCGCACCCACTGGGTGTAGTCCCTGAGTTTCGGTCCGGCTGCTGAGCAGGCGGCCCAGAACTCCAATTGATGAACTTCTGGGTACTAACTTTGTCTGAAATGCTTGTCGCAGGATTACCACAACCTCCGCGTCACTGCCTTCAACCGTAACATTGAAGAGCTGGGCAAGCAGACCGCCGAGTTGGCGGAGAGCCAGAGTAAGTCCCCCCTTTTTTCTCTGCGGGGGCGCGCTAGCGCACCCGCGGGCTGTAGTCCCCGAGATTCGGGCCGGCTGCTGAGCAGCCGGGCCGGATCTCCCCGGCGACCTACTTTATTGACGACTGTTGTCTTTCTTCCTTTCCTTCAGGAGCCAACGCTGCTCTTCAACAGCAGCTGAGCGAAGCCAACTCCGCCCTGCGCGCCAAAGGGGAGGAGTGCAGCAAGCTCGCCGCAGAGCGCGATCTGCTGGTCACTCAGTTGGCAGAGCAGAAGGAGCTGCTTGTGAAGTCGCAGAGGGAGGCGGAGGAGACGGAAACCGCCCTCTTGGCCGAGTTCGCGAGCGAGCGCTCCTCCTGGTCTGACAAGGAGGCGCTGCTGTCCTCCGACTTCCACGAGATTGAAGACATCGTTGACGGTGAGCCTCTTTATTTTCTTTCTTCGAGCTGCCGACTTAGATCGTGCCGAGTCCTGGTTTTTGACTTGCTTCTTCATTTCTTCGTGTCTGTGCAGACTTCTTCCCTGGGTAGTCGCAGGCCGCCATCCAAGCCATCGAGGCTGACCGTGAAGTTCGGAGGGCGGAGGGCGCAGAGATCGCCGCCGATGCCCCCCCGAACTCTTAACGAGCACATCCTGAGCATCGAGGCTCGCCTCCGGTCGGCTCACCGGATGCTACGCCAGCTCCAGCGCGTCAGTGCCCAGGTGATTGCCGCCCTTTGGCCGAATGTGCAGGCTCCGCGCACCCCCAGCCTGACGGCCAACTGGCTGGAGGTCGCGGCTGGTCGTCTTGAGGCCTGGAAGGGCTCTTCGGCCCGGGCTGGAGCGCGCCAGGCCTTGGAGTTCGTCAAGGCGTGGTACCCGAGGCTGGATCTAGACTGGTTGGCCACGCTTCGGTCGGAGGCCCAGCCGGAGCTGGCGGCTGCGGAAGACGCCCTCGTCAAATGTGCTGCGGCAATTGCCGAGTACACCGACACCAGCATCTTCGTCCCCGAGCGGTCTGAAGACGGCGAGGAGGTACCGCCGGAGTGGTTTGGGATGAACCCGGACTACGGCGAAGACTCGGTAGAGGTGATTGGCTCCAGCGTCGAGGAGGAGAACGAAGCGGAGGATGGAGGCGAGGCGGAGGCACCAGAAGACGGAGCAGACGGCTAGCCTCAGCCCGACCGCGCCTCCAGCAACGAGCCGCGTGCAACCGAGTCGACTGCCGCCGGAGGTGATCAAGCCGAGACTAGCCAGCCGTCTGCCCCGACGCCTGACGCTGGCGCCTCCTCCGAACCTCCGAATCCGTCTGCTGCCTCCTAAGCTGCCGCTGTATCTTTTATTTTATCTGCTTCAGTAGTCTTTGAAGAACTTGTTAATTCGTACAATTCCACCCATGGGGTGTATTTTGAACCTCTACTCGACAATTCGGCCAAGGGCCTATGTTATGTAAATATATATATCTATCTTTTCTTGCTCATTGTTCTTTTGGCCTTTTCCTTTGCCGCTTTCTCTTAGTTGCCTGCCTTGCCAATCGGACAGCCGCTCTGCGGACTGTTGCTGGATCAAGTGCTAGGCTACTTTGGGAAAGCAAGTACTTAGCCGATTTCAAGATTGTTTGAGCAAGTTGGATAGAAGGCGACAATCCGACTGTCCGAGAGTCGGTTTGCGAGAAAAGCTAGAAGCCGTCTTGAGCTATGTTTTATGCTTTGAGTCCTTAGTCATTTTTCATGCGAACACCCATTCTACCTTACCTATGCCCACCGTACAGTCGCTCTGCGAGCTGCGGGTTCTGACAGAAGACGGTTTAGGTGTTACACACTACTTGTCCGGCTGCAGGAAGCATTTCATAGTGCAAGGCGGCAAGTCCCCAGGCCGACTTGTCGAACCCGGTGCCAAGTGGCATGACAAAGAGTAACATACTTGTAGGCATAATTTTTATCATATACACAAAAGAGGGCAGTCCCTGAGCTCGTCTCGGGGGGCCCGAAGTCTTGGTACTTTAATACAAAAGGTAGCGTGGTACATACTGCATCAACTGTAAAATCTTCGGAGGAGATTTGCATTCCATGGCCGCTCTTCTCCTTGCCGGAGTCGCCCCTCTTGCGTGCTCGGGGATTCTGAGCGTCGATCAGGTAGTAGGAATCGTTGCCCAGTACTTTGCTGATGATGAAAGGGCCTTCCCAAGGCGCCGACAACTTGTGCTGGCCGGCTGTTCGCTGGATCAGCCGGAGCACAAGGTCGCCTTCTTGGAAAGATCTTGGCCTGACCTTCCTGTTGTGGTATCGGCGCAGGCTCTGCTGGTAGATGCTGGACCGGCTGAGTGCCAACAGCCGGCCCTCTTCCAGCAGATCGACGCCGTCTTGTCGTGCTTCTTCTGCTTCCTCCTCGGTGTACATGGTGACTCGTGGGGAGTCAAACTCTATGTCCGTTGGGATGACGGCTTCGGCACCGTAGATGAGGAAGAAGGGCGTGAAGCCGGTTGACTTGTTTGGAGTCATGCACAGACTCCAGAGGACGGCTGGCAGCTCGTCGAGCCAGCAGCCAGCCGAGCGCTCCAGAGACTCGATCAACCAAGGCTTGATGCCGGACAGGATGAGGCCGTTTGCTCGCTCCACTTGGCCGTTTGACTGCGGATGGGCGACAGACGCTAGGTCCAGTCGGATGCCCTATGTTGCGCAGAAACGGGCCAAGGCGCCTTTGGCAAAATTTGTGCCGTTGTCGGTGATGATGCTGTGTGGTATGCCATACCGAATTGTGATATCGGCGATGAAGGTCACGGCAGTCGGGCCATTCAGTTTCTTAATTGGCTTCGCTTCCACCCACTTGGTGAACTTGTCCACTTCGACAAGTAGGTGAGTTAAACCACCTCGTGCCATCTTGAATGGTCCCACCATGTCTAGACCCCAAACTGCGAAAGGCCAGGCAATGGGGATGGTCTTGAGCGCAGAAGCCGGCTGGTGCGGCTTGGAGCTGAACTTCTGGCACCCTTTGCATTTTTGGACCAACTTGGGGCAGGCCTTGTTGAGGCTCGTGTAGTCAATACACATTCGTCATTGCTTGTTCTTCTTTAGCACCAGGACTGGATTTGCTAGCCACTCCAGGAAGAAAACTTTCATAATGAAGCCGGCTGCTAGGAGTTGGGCTATCTCTTCTCCGACAACTCTTCTTTTTTCTTCTGATAAGCGGCGCAGGGGCTGCCTGACCGGCTTCACATCAGATCGGACATGTAACTTGTGCTCGGCGAAATCCGTCGGTATACCTGGCATGTCTTTGGGAGACCACGTGAAGATGTCCCGATTCTCACGGAGGAAATCGACGAGCTCGCCTTCCTATTTGCTGTCGAGGTTTGCACCTACAACGGCGTACCTCTCTGGGTGCTCCGGGTCCAAGGGTATCTTCTTTGTCTCTTTGGCCAGCTTGAACGAACCTTCGGCTTCCGACTCCTTTGGGTCGGGCGATATCTCCGGCTGCTTGCCGGCCATCGCCACAACTGGTTCAAGGAGTCGCTTCTCGGCCGCGATCACCAGGGACTCGGCCAGCCGACTGCTCTCGGCCGTGCAAGCGGACGACTTCCGGTAGTCGCCGGCCACAGTTAGAATTCCCCTGGAACTGGGCATCTTCATCTTGAGGTAGGCGTAGTGGGGGACCGCCATGAACTTGACCAAGGCGGGTCGGCCGAGTAGCGCGTGGTATGGGCTCTCAAGGTCCACCACCTCAAACCAAACAGACTCTCTTTGGAAGTGATCTTTGTCTCCAAAGAGGACGTCAATCAGGATCTTGCCGATTGGTGAGCAGGAAATCCCAGGAACAATGCTGTGGAACACAGTCCGGCTGTTCTGAAGCTGTCTTTGCTTGATTCCTAACTTCTCCATGGTGTCTTTGTATAGGATATTGATGCTGCTGCCCCCGTCTATCAGAACTCGCGAGAAACGCGCGACCCGTTTGTCCGTGGCAAAGGTGGCGTCCAGGACCAAGGCGTAGGAGCCTGGAATCGGCATTACTTCTGGGTGGTCAGCCCTGCTCCAGCTGATGGGCCTCTCAGACCAGTGCATGAACTCTGGCGTCTCTGGGGCTACTGCGTTCACCTCTTGTCGCTGCAGCCGCCTGCTGCGCCGATCATCAGCCACACTGGTGAACACCACATAGGCTCCATGCTCTTCAGGGTATTCATCTTGTACTGCGCCGACTGGCCTGACTGCCGGCTGCTGGGGCAGAGGCGGAGGCAGCTGCCCAGCAGGCGGGGGTGGCAGGAGGCCGTCTCCCTTGCGATCCTGGCGAGCCAGTGGCACTTCCGGGTGGTGTGATTCGACGGCTTCGCGCCGCTGTGGAACTTGCAAGGTCCATCCAAGGTCTGCTCATAGGAGAAGGCCGGCAACCAGTTCGGCTTGCCGCCTTTCTGTCGCTTGGGCGGAGGTTGCTCTTCTGGCTGCTGGGCTTCAACGGTCGCGACCTGCCGGCTGCCGAAAGCCGGCCGCGGGGCCTTGCGCTTGTTGTCGCCCTGCTGTTGTCGCCGGCCGGCGTCTGCCGCCGGAGTTCTTGGAGCTTGAGGAGCTACTTTGTCAGTCGTGCTGATTTGAATTTCCGCCTTCATGGAGTCGGCTGTGGCGTACTTGTATGCTATGATCAGCAGCTCGTCGAGGGTCTCTAGCTCGTCGCAGAGGAGCTTGTGCTTGAGGAGAGTGCCTTCTCGGCACCCGACTGTGAAGTACTCGACGGCCTGCACCTCATGCACGCCCTCGCAGGAGTTCCGGAGCTCAGCCCAACGCGTGAGGTAGTCGCGAGTCGACTCGTCAGGACCTTGCACGCACAAGGAGAGCTGACGAGGTTTGGGAGGACGCTTGTACGTGCTGGTGAAGTTGCGGACGAACGCTTCAGTGAAGTCGACCCAGCTGTTGATGCTGCGGGGCTTTAAGCTGTTCAGCCATGTCCGGGCCGTGCCCTGGAGCATGAGCGGAACGTACTTTACGGCGACACGCTTGTTGCCGTTTGCTATGCTGACAGCCGTGGAATAGTCGACTAGCCAGTCTTCCGGCTTCACGGAGCCGGTATACTTGGGCGTGTCTCTTGGGAGCGTGAACCCTCTGGGAAAGGGCTCGTCCCGAATGCGGGGCCTGAAACAAGGCAGACCCAGCTCGTCTTCTTCTTCTAGCGCTAGGGACCGGTGAAGTCGGTCGATCCGGTGGCGGGCGTCATTCTCTCCAACTCCCTCTCGGCGGCCAAGGCGGTCACCGAGAGTCGGATGGTCAACAGGCGGCGGGGAGACTCGCCTCTCCTTGCAGGGAGGGGGAGGCGGACAGTCGTCCCGTCGTTCCACTGCTCTCGGGCGGCCATCTCGGTCGCGCTCTATGGTAATGCGAGTCCGGCTGTGGCTGACAGCTGGCTCCTTGTCCTTTCTTCCTCGGGCGCCGCCAGTCGGCGTCCGAGACGTCGCGCCTTAATCTCGGCGCGGGTCGTCGTTTGGCCGCTGCGGCGCCTCCATGCGGCAGCCGGCCTCGTTCTGCGCGGCGGCCGCGTCGAGGAGCCACTGGACTCGCTCCGTCATGAGGCGGCATTCTTCGCCCTCGAAATTGTCCAGCTCATCCGTCGCTGCCTGGGCGGCTTGAATGTTCTCCGCCGGTGTAGCGTACACGGGGCGGCTAGCCCCAAACAGGCTGGCGATGGCTACGCCGCGCTGCTGGACCGTGCCAAGGCGGCTGGGCCCTGCCGGGGCCGGCGAGCCGCCAACGGCGCGATCCATCTCCCGCTGGTATGCTTCTGACAAGCGTCTCATGCTAGCCAGCTTCTTCGCGCCTTCAATGAGCTGAGGGCGGCGCGCTTCTAACGTCTCCGCGTTAGCATCTTCCGGAATGGGCGCAGTCAGGTCTTGCAGCGCTGCGCCGAGTGAGTCGGGCGCTCCTCCGCCAGGGAACTCGTCATGACTGATGACTAGCACCTCAGTGACGGTGCTTCCGTCGCTCTCTGCGTGGGGGAGAGGTTCGTCGTAGACCACCACGTTGGTGGGGAACGCGTCGATCGACGCGGTGTCGGAGTCGACCAGCATCGGGTCGGTGGAGCCTACGGACTCCAAGTCTACGGCAGGCTCTCCAGAAACGTGGAGTTGATCGAGGAGGCCCGTGAGGAGGTTTTCGGGGCCGCCCGCGCCTGCGTCGGACGCAGGTTCGTCGGAGAGGCGGACCTCGCCGACAAGTTCGGCCAAGGAGCTGGCTGCGCAGGCGATCTCAACGCCGCGCAACGCGTCGATGCAGACTTCGCCTGGCGTGCCTGGCTGGCTGCGCTCGCCAGTGAGAAAAAGGGTTCCCGTCCAGAACAGATCTCCGGACAGCGGTGCACCAGGCCCCATGGTGGGCGCCAAATGTCGGGGGTTTGGTGCGACATATGCCAACGGATGGCTTATCATGGTGGGGCGAGTAGAACGTCGCCGGTGCCTGAAAACGGGATGAGGCGAAGACATGCTTGCCGGCGAATCTTACCCAGCTTCGGGGCTCTCCGGGGAGATAATACCCCTACTGCTGCTCTGCGGGGTCTCCGCATGATCACTATAGCCAAGTGTTTACACCGTCGCTCCTTGAGCTGTTTCTGGTGGTAGAAGAGGGCAAGGCTAGCTCTCTCCTTCTATCTGGTATGGTCTAGAACTACCGGGATCCAACCCCTTGCATGGGTGCCCTGGGGGGTTTATATAGGCCTACCCCCCAGGGGTACAATGGTAACTCGACTGGGCGCGGGCCCCGCCGTCAGTGCCTCCGACCTCCGACTTCTCCGCCGACTGGTGGGCCCCGCCGACTGGTCTGGTACAGAGCCGACAGGACGCGTCCGCCGCGGGCGGGTCTTGCCGGCCGCTGATTACTGTAGCCGTGTTTCTGATGACGCAGGCTTGGTCATGGGGTCGTGGCAACAGCCCCGCCGCCTGGCGGGCGATCACTGTGGCCACTCCCCATCTCATCTTGATTAATGGCGTGTGGGCCCCGGGGGAGGGCTCGGCCGACTCCCCCGGGCCGACTCCCGACAGGTCCGACTGGCGGTTCTCCCGCCGTCTCCCGATGTCTCGCTGACTGGTGGGCCCTGCTGCCTCCAGGCCGTACAGACAAGCCGTCGTGGGAGCATGACTTGGTACTGTGGTGCTGGTTTCAGGGCCGGCCGGGCAACAGTGCCACGCCGCACGGAGATCTTCCCGGGTACGGCGTGCTGTGGCCATGCCTGCCCTTGGTAAGGGGCGGGGAGTGGGCTTCACTGTAGCCACGCCCCTGCCCCGTCCCCTTCGATGAGGTCGTGGATTTGCTGGAGTCGTCGGCCGACTCCCCAAAGACGGCTTCTCTGGAAGTCGTCCCTGGAACTCGGCCGTGAGCGGGCAGTCGGCCGCCCTGCCGTTGACTCCTCAGGAGACAGCTCTTCGCCCTGGGGTCTTGAGGGGCGCAGCCTGCCCCGATGTCCTGAAAGGTCATGGGACTCGGGTTAGCCTACCCGTAGCCCATTACTCCGATAGCTCTGTGTTTCCATTAACTGTAATGACCCCCCGAGGTCCTGGCATCTTGAACTTGAGGTATGCATAATGCGGTACCGCACTGAATCTCGCAAATGCGGTTCGCCCGAGCAGTGCATGATAACCACTGCGGAACGGGACTATATCGAAGATTAACTCTTCGCTTCAGAAGTTATCCGGGGATCCGAAGACCACTTCCAGTGTGACTGAGCCTGTGCAATGGGCCTCTACACCTGGTATGACGCCTTTAAAGGTCGTTTTTGTGGGTTTGATCCTTGAGGGGTCTATACCTATTTTACGCACTGTGTTCTGGTAAAGCAGGTTCAGACTGCTGCCGCCATCCATAAGGACTCGAGTGAGGTGAAATCCGTCAATGATTGGGTCTAAGACCAGTGCGGCAAATCCGCCATGTCGATGTCAAAACCGGCGGATCTCGAGTAGGGGGTCCCGAACTGTGCGTCTAAGGCGGATGGTAACAGGAGGCAGGGAACACGATGTTTTACCCAGGTTCGGGCCCTCTTGATGGAGGTAAAACCCAACGTCCTGCTTGATTTATTCTTGATGATATGAGTTTTACAAGAGTTGATCTACCACGAGATTGAAGAGGCTAAACCCTAGAAGCTACCCTATGGTATGATTGTATGTTGTCCTACGGACTAAAACCCTCCGGTTTATATAGGCACCGGAAGAAGCTAGGGTTACACAAGGTCGGTTACAAAGAAGGAGATATCCATATCCGTACTGCCTAGCTTGCCTTCCACGCCAAGTAGAGTCCTATCCGGACACGAGACGAAGTCTTTAATCTTGTATCTTCATAGTCCAACAGTCCGGCCAAAGAATAGAGTCCGGCTGTCCGGAAACCCCCTAATTCCGGACTCCCTCAGTCGGGCTGGACGACATCTCCGGTGGTGGATCGGGAACGGAGGTGAGGATTGGGAGCAAGGGTGGAGGCCGGCGAGGATCCGAGCGCGGGAATAATTGGAGGGCGGCGGAAGGAGGAGGAAGGGTTTGGTGGATCTGGGCAATTTGGGATGGGGTCGGGCTATCGGGTTCGACGTGACAGGCGTGCCCGGGCGCCTCTATAACCGCCTCATATCTGAGCTGGATATGTGGGGTGCCAGTCATCCCGGACGTTTGAGGGCCGTTTGAGAGACCCGTCTGAAACAAAAAATTATAATCAGACATTGATTGGACAGCCTGTCCGGACGTTTGGGACGGGTTCAAAGGGTCCGATCGTAGATGCTCTTAGCCCAATAAATTAAAGCTCCCCCTCAAATAACAAAGGGTAATAGTACAACAAAAGGCAGTGAAAAAAGGGTCCCGGTAAAGTAGGCGCTACTCGACAAAGAGAAATGGCTTTACTTATTAGCGAAGGTAATAAACCGGTGTCCCTGGCCTGCAGGAATACACAATGGCGTGGGGCAGGGGACATACGTGCATGCGTACTGTACATACTCCCTCCGGTTTTTTTATTCCACGTATAAGATTTGGTCAAAGTCAAACTACATAAAGTTTGACCAAATTTTTATAAAAAATATAAACATCTATAATATTAAAATTATATAGTATAAAAATACATTTTGTGGTGAATCTGATAATATTGATTTCATATTGTCAATGTTTATAATTTTTAGTATAAAGTTGGTCAAACTTTATAAAGCTTGATTTTGACCAAACGTTATATGCAGATTAAAAAGAAACGGAGGAAGTACATAAGTGGCCGCCGCCCCACCATACGTATCCGTGTACCCCACCCAGCATTTATACGATCAACAGCGCACCAACCACAAATGAAAGGAGACACCATTTATCACGAATCCACGGCGGCCATAACGCATGGCAGCTCCGTGCATGCATGCAAAGAGCCACCACAGCGACGCACCAGTACTAACAATATTTTCAAATGGAATGTGTCATGTCACTTACATGTATGGAAGTACTGCTAATCATCAGTGAGAGCTTTCCAGCAGTATCTCATTCTATATCCAGGAAAACAGTAACGCTGCGTTTGGATGTCTGTATTGAAGGCCTCCGTATTGAATTGGTTTCAATACCAATTTAACAAGGAAACTGTAATGGATATGAATACGAATTCGCTTGTTTGGATGCTCATTGAATTGGCTCATGGAATCTCAATGGGGTTTCAATACCAAATTATGTTTGGATGGCAAACTACGGAATCACATAGTGCTTTTTTCTATACATGCATCAAATCAAAATCTCAACAATCTTAATTAAAAATGGCTCACACTTGGTCATACTTATACAGTACTAAAGCATGTTATCAGAACATATCTGAAACGAGCTGAGTCCAGGAATGATAATATTACTGGTTTCAAAAATTTACAACATCAATTCTAACTGTAAGCTGGTCTAATAGTGCGGCCTTCCAGTTCCAGATACTAAAGTTCAGATGCATACAGACCTAATCCCATTACCATCAAACTAGACAAACTCATGAAACAAAAGTTCAGCTCATGCGTACAAACATAAATAGCCGCAAGATCATACAGTTTATAGACGACAATAAGCTTATGTAGCGGCCGTTTAGTGCAGCTGTACTAAGCACAAAATCACATCAAGACTTGACTCTATAGCTTGTCGTCCTTGAGGTAAAGGACCATGCTGGTGCCCCTGCCGAGCTGCTCCCTGACGAAACTGAAGAAAAACACAGCTAGCTAACTGAAGATGTGCAGCAGAGGGAGGAAGGCCAAGTCCCAAGCGAGGAGGAGGGGTCCGGTGGCATGGAGGGATCCCGGAGCATAGGTAGAGGATGAGGATCGGCGGTGGATGGCTAGGTCCTGGTCGTGGCAGCCATGGGTGGAGAGGACATGGAGCGGCAGAGGAGACGGGGCGGCAGAATAGATGGGGCACCATGGGAGGAAGGAGAACGAGCTGCGGAGGAAGGGATGCCGGTACCGGCGTAGGAGGAGGAGGAGGAGGGTCGGCGAGAGGCGCTGGGTGCCCCCGTCGGTGTGCCGCCATGGACGGGGCTCCTCAGCCCTTTGGTCTCGCACGGGGGAAAGAAGAAGACAGGTCTCGCGTGGGGAGGTCGCCCCAATCGTTTTCTTTTGCCGGAGTAGACCAATTCGACCCAAATCGGAGCGGAGGAGGTCCGTATTGCGGGAGGCCTCGGCGCGTGAGAGCCAATTCGCTGCTGTATCTGGACCCATTACAATGTGACGTTTCGGTGCGCATCCAAACGGCTGAATTGGCAACCAAACAATACCAAATCCAATTCAAGGCCTCGATACGGACATCCAAACGCAGCGTAAGGGGTAAAAAGTCTACTCCAGAGCTCCGAGTTAATTACAAAGCTAAGGTGACTTCAGAGCTCATGGCAGAAAGCTTGATGCGCTTCTATACCACCACTAGTTGATTACTATGAGTACTCCTCTGTGGGGAGTCTTGGGAGCGTGTATATACTCAGACTCATACTGGTACGGTGTTCTCTTCTAATTCCCAAAGATCTTCATGACCAATGAAATTATTCAACCTTTGGGCCTTGCCCATGATGACATCTCTGAGTGATAACTTACTGCATAAAAGTATGGACACATATGATGGACTTGCACTGATAGTTCTGCTGCAAGCTTGTCCAGGAAAATGCAGGGGCAATAGTACTTCACCGTGGACAGAATCATTGAATCGCTCCTGCAATGGCCCCCATAAAATTCAGATCTGGGTGGCATTAAGCGCCTTTTTTCACCTCCAGATCTATTCTGCTCTCGCCTCTCATGCACGCATCCCTTTTTAGGTATCAAAAGGGACTTAGGCAAGAGGACACCCTTTGGAAGCTCTGGTCAGTCCCTTTTCCCCTCTAGCCATTACATGCAAGCTCTCTCACTTTTAATGCCCTCTCTATCCCCAATTAGCAAATAATTGTAGCTTAATCTGTCATGCATGGATTAGTGTATCCATCTAACCTAGAAAATAATGATAAGATCAAATAATCCACAAAAAAGGAAGCTTCACAAGTGGAATTCAATTGACTCGCAACTAAGAGCATCTCCAACAGGCGCCCAAAAAGAGCTCTGCGCACTAAAATTTTGTTTTTTTGGGCGCCGCACAGCTCCAGCAGATGTTGTAGCGCTAAAAGTTTTTGGGCACGCGCTGAAAAACACTATCGCGCGCAGCATATTTTGGGCTCCGGATTGCAGGCGCTTCACAATTTGCACTGTGTGCTTTTTGTGCGCGCGTTTTTGGGCGTCTGAAAAAGCGATGTTGGTCCCGGCGCACTAAAAGTGCTAAAGTGGCGCGCTATAACTTTTATTGGGCGCCAAATTTTTGTGCGGCCGTTGGAGATGCTCTAAGTAAAGGTAACAGTTAAATTCTAGAAGGATTTCAGGGGGTGGTTCGGGAATTCAACAAAAACATGGAACGGGAATATAATTCACATCTCTTACCACCGAAGAAAGGGCATGTCGGGCTATGTCTCTAGTGCAGTTGATTTAAGTTTTTGGTGAATCGATCTGGATTTGGCTGACTTTTTGTGGTCTTTGGAGTTTCTATGGGCCCACCTCAGCGTTTTCTTCCTGCAAATCGCGGCCGCCCGCATCTCCTGTTATGCACCAATGGCTTTCCGACCGCTGGCTACTTCTACAAGCTCATGAGTCTAAAAATGTTTGCTTGTGGAGGAGGAGGGATGCCAGGAGGTGGCATCGAGCTATGCTCACGACACTATGCAAGTGGATGCAGGAGGAAGAAGACAACGACTTCCATAGTTTTAAGTTCATTTTTTATTTTTCTGTAAGGGTGTATTTGTAAGGACCCGTGATATAATATATGGCTTTAGCATTTTCACAAAATAAAAAAACCCAGACATTTCTTACTGCTTACAGTCACAGTGTAACAAAAACGGTTATCACAAGTTCACAAGTCACAACAGACATGAACAATTCCTCAGCTAGTTAACTTGCAGCAAAATTGTCGATCTATGCAACTCCAGTGACATCATCATTTTGCTAACAATTACCAAGATCACGTGGGCCATCAACTACATGTACACTTGGTTATTTGAGCGCAAGGAACTAGACTAAACTTAGATGAGCTAATTAAGCCTAAAGTACTAAACTAGCTAGGCAACTAGCTATCGTTAGACAATGCTGTGGCCTGTGGGCATTCACAGGCTCACATCTTATCTCTTCTACTAGCAAGGATGCAAGAGCTGCATGCATGGACGCCGGCTCGGCTGCAGACACAGGGGCATGCCGGCTCGTATGAACCCGCGCGGGTGCATGCATGCCGGCTCGGCTGCAGACACAGGGGCATGCCGGCTCGTATGAACCCGCGCGGGTGCATGCATGCATGCATGTGCCGGTGTCAGCCTACGACGTGCACTCGGATCTTCTTGGCTTCCGGCGGCCGGCACGGCGAGCTCGAAGGAGAGGGCGGCCGCCGCGCGACGAACACGGCGGCGAGGTCGTGTGGCACGGCGACGATCCAGTACCGCGCGTGCGCCGGCCCGCTGCTGCACCACCGGCGCCGCACGCGGTAGTAGCAGTGCTGCTGCGTCCTCTTGGCCCGCGCCGGCCTGGGCTTCCTCGGCGCCGGAGGGCACAGCGACGGCGCGCGCAGCATGTTCGCCTCCGACGTCGGCGTGGCACACCGGTCTTCATCGTCCGCGGCGGTCGCGCCGTCGTCGGTTGCGGACGTCCGGACCGGAGGGAGCTGGTGAGACAAAAGCTCAAGCTGATCGAGCTCGAGGCCCATGAAGTAGCAACTCGATTTACGCCTGGCGTGGTGGATATAAAAGTTAGCAAAGAGTGGGGTGGCGCGCGTGGAGGAAAGCAAGAAGAAGCAAGGTAGGGTTGTGTGAGGCGCGCTTAAGTAGCGGCGGATTGTGGGTTCACTTGTGGTGGTGTAATTGTAAAAGGAGAGGGGGGCAGGCGTGGAGGATGGCAGTGATGACGGCGGGCGAATGGGATGATCGATCGGAGCACCGGGGGAGGGAGAGAAAGGCCGGGAGGCGAGGGGAGGGACAGCATTATATGAGAGGGACCGAGGCAGGCAGCCTCCAGGCAGGTGCAAAGATGCGAATGATTGTAAGAGGGGTAAAGTAAATTGGGGAGTTTGCTATTACTACTAAGTTGTTCGATAAGTAATTATTTTTATATCCGAGTCAGCCCAAAAGACTATAAAGTTATATTCTAGTGATTTAACCCCAATCGTGTACGACATATAACTTACACACAGTAAAAAAAAACATATAACTTACACCTGCCATATTCTAATGCAGGAAATGATTTGATTTGATTGAGTTAATGCAAAAGATTTGATTTGATTTGATTGCCTTGTCCGACATATAGCTAGAATGATTTGACTGAATTATTGCAATTATCATACACCCACCAACATGGACGTTGCAAAAGATTTGATTTGATTTGATTGCGTTAATGCATGACGTGGTGAGGGAAGCCTTCACCAACGGACGTATGACCACCAACCCCCTTTAATAGTAGAGGTGAGTGCCACTGAAAAACAGTTTTGTTTTTTGCGAGGTTGAAACAAGCTATTTTAGAGTCAAAGATTCTAGGAGTTGATTATTCATCTAATACTTAATTGAGTGACAACATCTTCAAGAGAGTATGTGCAATTTTAGGTCTAGAGATGTAAAACTAGGCACTTGGATATGCCCTTTTATGCAGTTCCAGACTTGATAATATGCAACTCGGTAATTAGTATTCTCTTGCCACTTAGAAATAGAAAATCCTAAGAAAACATTATGCCCAAACTATCCGTCTAGTACATGTAAATTTGCTTATGTATCTCTAGACTGTAAGTTGCACACAGTTTGGAAAATGTGTACCTTCATGTTTTCCTTTCGGCTAAAACAAAATGAACATGATCAACTACGTTTTTCTTGAGGCAGTTGAAGGATCATGACCTACCAACTAGAGAGGAGGGGTTTGAATAAGAGATTTTCAAAACCATATCTTGAAAGGTGGAGCTTCCAGACTGGTCACCATAGCCCGCCACGGAAAAGTCACACCAAGGCGGATGTCTTTGGGCTAGTTTATGGGGAAGTTTTTAGCCTCCAAGTCGAGCAGGGCAGTCTTGGAGATGAACATCTCATTGTAGGCTGCAATATCCGCTGGTCTCATATAGATTCCACAATGGGGCGAGCAAGGAAGTGAATCTTTTGTGGTTTCTAGAAAACTACTATATGTTTGCTTTTTTACAATTTGGTATTTCAAACTAACAATAGAAGTTATAAGAGAGCTAAAACTTTAATCCGTCTATCAATTTGATATACAAGATTGACTCAAGGAAAAGCAATAATAAGTAACTGAAGTTGTATATGTGTCGCACATCATGTCAATTTTGAACCAAGGTTGATCACTAAGAAAAGGAAGCAACCGAAAAACCAATTATACTAGTAAAACGCCCGCGCGTTGCTACGGGCTATACTGTATATAAATGAATCAGACAAATTATTGATATTGAAGCTTATTTCTCTCTCATACACCAACCTCAAGGTCGACGGCAGGTTCCCGCGATCTAGTGTAGCAACATAAAAACTCCACCCCATGACACACCCTTATGTTTTCCTGTCGGGCCCTCCCCTTCCGCTCGATTTTCGCCGTAGTGAGACATTTCTCGCTGGAGCCCTCTCCTTTAAAACGGGATGACGCCCACCTCACCTTCGCCATCGCGACCTTTCTCCTTCACACCATACTTCCCCACGGAGGGATTGCATTTAGACATCGAAAAAAATCGATGGCGGGGGAGTCATGGAGGAGGGGTAGAGAACGAACCGGTGAAAGCCAAAAAAAACCCGTGTACAATGTTTGCTCTGCCTGGGTCATAGGGGAGTCCCCCTGGTAGAGGAGTTTGGGGAGAAGAGGATGGCGACGCGAGGACACGTCAGGAGGATCGCAAGGAAGGCACGCTGGTAGAGGAGATCAGGGAGAAGAGGACGACAGCGCGAGGACGTCGGGATTATCGCAAGGAGGGCAGGCGATGGGAGGATTGCGTTCACATACACGTTAATGGGCCAGCCCAATGCTGTGATGTGATGATGTCAAAGGTGGGCGAAAGATAGGAGTGGTGGGATGAGGTGGAGTGAGGCGAGACTACCAACTAAGACATTAGTAGTAGAGATTACTGAGAGTTGGTATAACATACATAATCCTTATGGAAAATGTTAGGCTGAATCTTTGAGTAAGTGAATCTATCTTGTAAACTCCATTGTAGACCATGCATACACATTATTCTCCAGAAGAACTGGTGCAGATTATTTCAAGGAGCTTGATATCCCATAGACAATAGTCCTCGTGTAGTCTTGCATTGAAAGATATAGGTATGTAAGACAGTTAGCTTGGAATGAAATAGATAATTAAATGGAAAAGAGAAGAACTGAAATGAGGTAGAACTTCCAATAGGGTCACATTTCATTACTCAGACTAACCAAAAGTTTCAGAACCGAATTCTTGGAGCTCTTTGTCTTTGAGGTCATCATTCTTTATAATCTAAAACATGAACATTTGGTTGGTAAAGAACATTACGTGTTAAATATGACATGTTATAGCAAGCCTAATATCAGGACCACCTCTCATGGGCACAATCAACTCCCTAAAGCCTCTTTTTTTATCAGATGCATAATGCACATCACTTACCGAGGAAGATTTTAGCCTCTTCAACATAACAATCCGCATCCCTTGTCAAAGCTCACACCAAAATAACTGCACGTGTAATCATTCTACCCTTTGATTGATAAACTGAAAATAAGTACACAAAAGATAGGAGCTACTCACATTCAAACTTCTGCCACAAGCTCGTTGATGGTCATGCCCCTTCAACATGTTCACACATAGTGCGTCAAAAAATAATATTCCTCCAACCAGCCCATACAGAATGCCTCAAATTGGCATGATAAAACAAATCCAGATTGCATTATTCATTGAAATGATAAAAAATGAAAACATATCAAACCAATATGTATGTAGAACATGAAATTGTATCTTATGTATCAAAACGACTATACAACCTTCCAAAAAGCGAAGGAGGACCATACATAATACAATACTCCTTTCCAGCGCTTTACGTCGCCCGCCTCCCAATGCATCCCTGGTCATCTCCATGGCCTACAGGAGGCGCTTCACCTACAACAGAATTTCGAGATAGGAATCCCTTCTTCATCTACAGCAAAATTTCGAGATCCCAACACTATCAGGCTAATACAAAGATCCATGAGAAGTGTGAACGCACCAACGTCTCCGGGTATGCATGGACCGTACGGCTAACTGATTTGGGAAACGTAGGCGGCGATGTTGGCATGGCCGACGGCACATGATGCTTCTATAGTGAGACCGGCGGCGGCCAGCAGCACCGTGGGGGCCCAATTCGATAAGCCCGGCGGTCGAGTACCTGGAAGGCCAGTAGCCCACGCCCACGACGTTGGCAAAGTAGCTCGGGATGGCAGCGGCGAATCGCTGGGTCACCCGTGTCAGTGACCTCGAGGCGCCGTTGGCGCGAAGGGGAGCATGTTTCCACTGTCGTATATCTCCCATGCGACATCAATGGTCGACAGCATCGGTCTCTCTCGATGGACCGGATCTTCCCTGTCGCGGTATTAGGGGGAGAGGGGGTAGGCAGTGCCAAACAGCGGAGGGAGAGGCTTGACCTGGCAGGTTCTTGAGCGGTTTGAAAGTTCTTATTTTTCAAGGATAGCTGAAGCCCTTGCGTTGCTATGGGACATCCAAGATATATATATATATATATATATATATATATATATATATATATATATATATATATTGATCAATAACCAGAAGGTTATTAATTCTACTTCACAAACTTCGACAATGCATGCACATTTTAATTTTCGATCAAAAAACAAAGGTAACAAACTCCTATAACAGTGGATAAAATACAAGAAATCAGTCTAACTGAAAATACCACGTCTACCTTAGAAAGTCTATAATATCAATTAAGAAGTCTGCTACAAAACTTACTAACAGGTGGAAAAGGGGCAGCTAGTATCTCTCCAACAAACAAAATCATACCATACAAAATAGATTGCATGCAGTCAATAAAACAGTAGTAGGGCATCTGAACAAAATACATAGGGAAAATGGAACGTGTCGTTTCGAAGATTACATTAATCCTGTCAATGTTAACCACAATACTGAAGATAGGCCATAATGGCCACATGACCATCTGCACTGTACTGATAACGGAACTGCGTGTCTTCATTGCTATCATTATAGATTAACATATTTAATTGTTTCAGCACAAAGGTTCCATAATGTCAGGGTAAATTCAAGAATCTTCACACGCACTTAATAGACCATGTAATAGCATGTTGAAAACTACGCAGGAAAAGCAAGGTTCCGAGATACTTAAGTCTTGAGGTCAGTCTAGTCTTACCACGAAAATGAAAAGACCATATGATGTCTGGTGCAACTCCCTATTCATCAGTAGAGAATCCTTCGATTTATTTACATGAAGATTCTTATTGGGCATGGCTGCATCAATCTGAGTATATATATATCTGGATGATTGATTCCACACATGTGGAGCAGATATTGGAGATTATTAAGATTCTAGCTTATTCCAAACTTTATTTATTTTTATCCCAGTTCTAGACTTCTAATGTCTGTGAAAGAAGAAAATCTTGACCGGAACACAGAATGGCAACAGTAAGAAAAAGTTATCACCGGAGCAATGCAGTTAAGAGTTCTGGATACCTTTCAGAAAGAAGTGACATATATTAGCATATTTTATCAGAACAATTCAACTGCAAATTAGTAAACATGGACATTCCAGTGCATAGTAGTACGAAAAAGGTGAAAAACAGGTGAACTGTGACACAATGTAACAGCTGAATCAACAAGGACATGTTAGAATGCGAACATATTGGAGATGAGAATTCCATTGACCTCTTGTTGGACTCTTCAAATCAGATCACTGATGGCGGTTCCAGCAGTGAGGCTTCCCCATGGCAAGGCATCTTCCTGGCTACTGTAGCTCTGGAAGATTATGCCATCAGTAGATAATCTACCAGGACCTAAGGCTTCTCCATCCGGCCACGACTGCAGCCGCGTCCACATCGCCGTGGATGCTCCGCCATATCCGCCTGGACGAGCGCAGGGTCTTTATCACCAACCTCTTGTTTAGCCACGATGCCACGATGGCCACCAGGCGGCTTGAAGCCACAAACGACATGCTTGAGCACACATCGCGATGTTGGGCGCCACACCCGACAGCGACACCATGCAACGCGTCATGGCGGCGTTCATGGAGGCGTTGGCGCGATGCTAGCTCCTGGCATGGGCTGGCCTGTGTAGGGCACTGCTCCTACCCCGTGCGGCGCCCACGCCACCATCACACCCTATACCATGCAATCAAATTGGCAGATAGAGTGCAAAATAATGGAACAAAATTTACAGAAAGATGAACAATGTGCAAGTAGCAACCTCAAAATATGAGGACTACTCATTTTGAAGTTTCAGAAGAGTTGATCTCAGAAAACTTCAATTGAACGCAAGGCCGAGTAGCAATGTACCCGGATCAGCAACCTGATTTTTAGATGGTGTAGCTGGCAAATCTTCAAATCTAGTCCCCAAGAAGGAAATCAAGAGCAGATCATGAAGTTAATATACAGAGCTTCCAGAAATCACACATTCACCTACATCCAAAATGAAGCCTCCACTTGCCAAATGTCCCAAAGGCAGTATGTAAGGCAGCGGAATGGATGATCAAATCATAAAACACAATCTAGTATTTACCAGCAATTCAGTATCCTGCATGTCGGACTGGATCTCAGAGAGCCTCTGCTTCATCTTGTCTAGTTAGATCTCACCATGTAAGACGAAACCAACAACATCGAATAGAAATAGGCACGGGAAGAGAGGGTGGCGATCTTAGCGAAGACCTCGCAGACGCAGAGTCACAGTACTGGCGCTTGTAGCCCTGGAACACCTCGCTGATTATGATTGCTCCTCTTGATCACCTTTCATGGCATGTATTAAAGATAAATGGTAGCTAACCAGACCTGGCCGCTGTCGTGGTTCTAAGTCTGACAGTAATGTAGGGGGTAGGTATGGAGAGGCAAGATCTTAGCTATGGAGTAGTTGTAAGCACACGAGGTTTACGAGTTCAGGCCCTTCTCGGAGGAAGTAATAGCCCTATGTCTCGGAGCCCGGAGGCGGTCGACTGGATTATGTGTGTATGAATCACAGGGGTGCGAACTCTTTACACTGAGGGGGGGGGTGGCTTATATAGAGTTCGCCAGACCCCTCCGGCCCTCAGTTATGCAGGGTTTTAAGTACATTAAGGTCGGGCGTTACTGGTAACGCCCCTAATAAAGTGCTATGATGACCATAAAAGCTACTTAATGACCGATCGTTAGAGTGCAGAGTGGATTTAGGTCTCCTCGCCGTCGAGTGGTTGGATCTTGGTCGAGTGATTGCTTCTTGGTCGAGTGTCTTCGAGTCTGTCGAGTGGAACACCTCCAAGTCGATTGAAAGGTGATTTCTTCTAGAGATGTCCTTGGGTAGGGCAGTTAGGACAGGTCCATGACCCTACCCTAGGTACATAGCTTCATCATTAGCCCCCGAATGGATCGAGGTTTGAGTGGGGAAGGAGTTGAGAACTTCTCCGACTCATTTTTCATGCCATGAGCATATCTTGTTTTGGATCAATGAACCTGAGTGACGACAACAACTTCCTTTTCAGTCGCCTTGATCCATTCTTAGTTTTTTGTCGAGTGAGTTTCTTTACTTGAAGAGCTCCGAGTGACGGTGTGGAGGAGATCTTCCGTCTGACAAGTTGTTCTATTGCCCGCCGATTTTGTGGGATTCGAAATTTGGGAAGCGCGTGGGACGGGGGAGGCCGCAGTAATCGGATGGGATAGGGCGGAGCCGCCTCGATCTCCGCGCCACCTTTTTCACCACATACCGCGCACGCGACTGTTGCGGGATTTGACAGGATCGTCCGGGCCTACCAGTCAGCCACTCGGAAGTAACCTCATATAAGGCGTCAGACCGGGGTTTCTTGAACAATGCGTTCTCATTTCCTCTCCTCCTCTTCAGGCTTCTTCGTCGCGCTCGTTCTTGCCCCAGCGCCGCCGCTCCGTATGTGTCTCGCCGGCGATGATGGGGAAGGAGAAGACAGCGGCTCTGGAGCGGGCGAAGAAGGCGACGGCAAAGGCAAAGGGGAAGGCGACCAGTCGGGGTGGATCTTCCTCATGAGCCGGCCTGCCGAAGGGCTGGATCCAGGGCGACTGGATTCGCTCGACGATCCACCAAGAAGACCTCGACGACCTAGCCGACGGAGGACTGATCCCCCATGGATCGGCGCGGCTTCCGGGGAAGGAATCCGAGCCGCAACCTCGGGAGGGTGAGCGCGTTCTCCTTGCCACCCACATCGACCGTGGGTTTTCCTTGCCTCCTCATCCTTTCTTTCGAGGATTTCTGAATTTCTTTGGGGCACAACTCCACCACTTCACTCCCAACACAATCGTGTATCTCACTGCTTTCGTGTCTTTGTGCGAGAATTTCTTGGGTTGTCGGCCTCACTGGGGTCTTTTCAAGCATATTTTCACCTGTCGTTCTCAGACGGTGAAAAAGGCCAATCCGAGTGATGAGAGAACACAAGTGATTCAGATGTGTGGGGGTCTTGGTGTTCAGATGAGAGGGAAAAGTTCCTTTCTAGCCATGATTCTTCCCGACTCGGTCCGCGGATGGCAGTCGACCTGGTTTTACTGCAAAGACCAGCCGACGCCAGGGCAGTCGACTGGCCTCCCTCCTTTTACCATGGACCGAGTGAGGAAACCCTCCTCTTTGAAGGTGATCCCGGAGGAGAAGGCGCAAGTTAGGGTGCTGGTCGAACGGGTGGTCCAGCTTATCCGTGACGGGGTCACTGGTATGGATCTCTTGGAGGTTTTCCTTCGGCGGCGCATCCAGCCTCTTCAAGCTCGAGACCATCCGATGTGGATGTATTCGGGTCTTGACGACACCACTCGGATTCACCCGGAAGAGGTCGATGACGACACACTGGAGGGGTGGCTGTCGGGCATCACCGGAAACAAGGACAACCCCAGGGGAGCCAGGAGAGTTCCTCCATTCGACCAGTCCCATGAACCAGAAAAGGGCCGATTCTGAGCTTTTGATTATAATCTGAATTCACTCGCGCAGCTGTCTATACTGCGTCGACTGACTTTATTCTTCCTGCTTTCTTTCAGGCCCTTATCGAGATGTACTCAGTGCCCAACGGAGAGCAAGAGCAGGACCCGGAAGGAGAGGCGAGCAGCGGCGACAGTGGCGAATGGCATTCTGACGGAGAAGGGGACGAAGAAAGCGACGACTCAAGTGATGGAGAAGAAGTCGAGTCGCCTCCTCGCAGGGAGGGGCGATCCAAGCTTGACCAAGAACGACCGAGCGCCTGTGAAAAGGCGATTGCTCAGACTGGTCAGTCTTCAAAGCGTCCTTGGACATCTTCACCAACCCCAACTGAAAAAGCGTCAAAGCATCCCAAAGTTGCAGAGCAGAAGCCCCGGAAGGCGTTGCCGAAGATTAAGATTAACATCCCCGTCGCTTCTGCGTGAGTGTCTCCCTTTGTATTCACTCGACGCTCCGTGCTATTTTATTTTTTCTTGATTTAACCAGACGAACTTTGGAACTGGCAGTGCTGCTACTTCCGGGACCTCAGCTTACAGGGATGAGGATGAGGTAATGGAGGATGCAGTCACTTCCAATCTGGGTATGATTTCTGTCATTCTGTCTTTATTTGGTCGACTCAACTGCAATGTGTACCATTGGGTGATGTGACTTTGGCGATTGATCTTTGAACAGCTCCTAACATTATTGACCTCCCCGATGATGATGATGAAGAGCCTGAGAGTCCTTTGATGAGGAAAAATAGGAAAGCTCCTGCAAGCAAGGTGCCACAGTCGACGCCGATGGCAGAACCAGTCGTTCAGGACGCTGGCGATGCCAATCGGGGTTCTGTTACCTTCGCCGTACCATTGTCGAGTGCCCTGCCTTCTTCGTCGACTCCTCAAGCTCCTGCCGACCCGCCTTCGGTTTTTGTGATCCATCATGTCCCAGAGGACGAAGTGAATGCTGCCAAGGAAGCCATACGCCAGGCGGGCATTATGATGGAGAAGATGAAGGCGGTGCAGGACGCCATTCAGGCCGCCTATGACGCCAGCTCGGCTCTCCAAAGCAATGTTCAGGTTAGTTGGTCACCGCTTGTTCTGAGGATATGCTATCTGAAGACTCTCTTTCCGAAAATCTTTGCATCTGTGCACCCACTGGGTGCGTCGATTGAAATTTTGGACTAGTGGGGGCACGCTGAGTGCACCCACTGGGTGTAGTCCCCGAGACTACGGTGGACTGCTGGCAGTCGACTGTAGTCTTTGTATTTTGATCCTTTCGCTCGATCTGGTCTGGCCGTGTCGAGTGTAAACCAAACCGGTGGGGGCACGCAAAGTGCACCCACTGGGTGTAGTCCCCGAGACTATGGTGTACTGTGGGCAGTCGATCGTAGTCTTAGTATTTATTGTCTGTCGTTTTTCGCTGTAAAATAACTGCCCCTCCCTGATTGTAGAAATCTTGTGATCTTGGAGCTCGCTTTGCTGACTTGGAGAAACAGCAGATCCAGCTAAACCTTGACTTGGAATTGGCTCAGCAAAATCTGAAAAAAGCTCAAGACGAGGCCGCTGGTATGGAAGGTAATTGATTGCCGACTGAACTTCAACATATCTATTTGGTCTCTTTTTTGATTCGATTATTTCTTTTGCAGAGAAAATGAAGTTGGCTCTGGACAAGAAGGACTCGGACCTCGCCGCCGCGCAAAAAGCAGTCCAAGACAAAACCATTCTCGCAGACGAGAAGCTTGCTTCAGTCGGAACGCTTGAAGGAGAGGTGACTAGACTGACATCTTGTCTTAATGAAGCTAACCGCGAAGTGACCAGCCTGAAGAAGGATAAGGTCGCCCTGAATGAAAAGTTGGAGTCTACGATCCGCAAGAGGAACGACACAGAAGCTTATCTGAGGAACCTTGCCAAGAAGCTTTATCTCGTGCTGGGAGGTATTTCTTTTAATCCGACTGTGTTGATGCTTGCCATCGGATTTTGCTCGGTTGATTGAACTGACTTTTGGCTGCAGAACTTTGTCAAGACTTTGATGAAGAAATTGGAAGGGTCGAGATGGGTCTGGACCCTATCGCTTCCCCGGTCTGCGACGAAACTGCGATGAACGTGCTCCGACTGGAGTCCCGTATCGCCAGCGCCACAAGCTACCTTGCACGCCTGAAGGAGGTTGTCTCTCGAATCGACTCGATGCTTTGGCCGGGGGCAACGCTTCAGAATGATCTGGAATCTCTGCTGACTCGACTGAACGAGATCCCTGACCGAGTGCAAGAATGGAAGAAATCCTCCGCCCGGTGTGGTGCTGATGTGGCTCTATCTTTGGTTCGTGTCCACTGCAAGGAGGCGCGAGAAGATAAGCTGGCAGCAATCAAGGTCGCCAACACCCAGAGGCATGACTTCCGATCTTTTATGGAGGCTTTTATTGCTGCAGCCACTCGGATCGCCGACGGCGTCGACCTGGACGAGTTCGTCGAGCCTGCCAGTCCTCCTCCTGCGGAGTGAACAAACTTTAAATTTGCCTCGGAATGCTGAGTGGTTTTTGTAACCATTAAACTCTTTCGGGCTGAATGCCCGAGCACTTCGATCTGCAGTCTGGAACCTTTAGGATTTATCTGAACTTGGTTTATTGTTGAATATCTTCATGAATTCTCCGTCGAGTGGAACTCGTTCTTCACTCGAGACAACTTTTGTATTTGTGGCGCAACTCCGAATGAGAAGGTAGCAGTCGACCCACACCTCGTCGTCCTTGCGGGTCGGGATGGAGCGCACGTTGTATTTGTGGCGAAGCTCCAAAAGAGAAGGTGGCAGTCGACCTGCACCTCGTCATCCTTGCGGATTGGGATAGAGCGCACGTTGTATTTGTGGCGAAGCTCCCAAGGAGAAGGTGGCAGTCGACCTGCACCTCGTCGTCCTTGCAGATTGGGATGGAGCACACGTTGTATCTATGGTGAAGCTCCGAAGGAGAAGGTGGCAGTCGACCTGCACCTCGTCGTCCTTGCGGATTGGGATGTGTTTCGTACTTAGGCGAGTACTAGACTGCAGCTAAGCCTCCGAGTGGGAGGGTCGCTCTCAACTCGGTAGGATTTTTCAAACTTAGGCGAGTACTGGACTGCAGCTAAGCCCCCGAGTGGGAGGGCCGCTCTCCACTCGGTAGGATTTTTCAAACTTAGGCGAGTACTGGGCTGCAACTAAGCCCCCGAGTGGGAGGGTCGCTCTCCACTCGGTAGGATTTTTCAAACTTAGGCGAGTACTGGATTGCAGCTAAGCCCTCGAGTGGGAGGGTCGCTCTCCACTCGGTAGGATTTTTCAAACTTAGGCGAGTACTGGACTACAGCTAAGCCCCCGAGTGGGAGGGCCGCTCTCCACTCGGTAGGATTTTTTAAACTTAGGCGAGTACTGGACTGCAGCTAAGCCCCCGAGTGGGAGGGTCGCTCTCCACTCGGTAGGATTTTTCAAACTTAGGTGAGTACTGGACTGCAGCTAAGCCCCCGAGTGGGAGGCTGGCTCACCACTCAGTAGGATTTTCAAACACTTAGGCGAAACGGGTTCGCAGCTAAGCCCCCGAGTGGGAGGCTGGCTCACCACTCGGTAGAATTTTCAAATACTTAGGCGAGTACTGGACTGCAGCTAAGCCCCCGAGTGGGAGGCTGGCTCACCACTCGGTAGGATTTTCAAACACTTAGGCGAGTACTGGACTGCAGCTAAGCCCCCGAGTGGGAGGCTGGCTCGCCACTCGGTAGGATTTTCAAATACTTAGGCGAAACGGGTTCGCAGCTAAGCCTCCGAGTGAGAAGCTGGCTCACCACTCGGTAGGAAATTATTTTTACAAACTTAGGCGAAACGGATTCGCAGCTAAGCCACCCACTGGGGGATTTCTCACGCAAACAGAAACAATAACAATCACTGGGAAAATTATAACGCTCTTGTCTTTGATAAATAAACTACAGAAGTTTTTCTTATTACATCTCATCCGAGTGAGAATTCAAGTATAAAAGGGGCGGAGCAGCTCTGCATTCCAGGCTCGAGGCTCATCAATCTGGCGATCGACATTATAAAGGTGGTACACTCCATTGTGGAGGACTCTGGTGACTATGAAGGGACCTTCCCAAGTAGGAGTGAGTTTGTGTGGTTTCTATTGATCCACTCGGAGGACCAAGTCTCCTTCTTGGAAGGCTCGACTCTTCACATTTCTGGCATGGAATCGACACAAGTCCTGCTGATAGATGGTCGATCGGATCATGGCCATTTCTCTTTCTTCTTCTAGGAGGTCGACTGCGTCCTGCCGGGATTGTTCTGCTTCATCTTCAGAGTAGAGCTCGACTCGGGGTGCGTTGTGAAGCAGGTCACTCGGCAAAACTGCTTCGGCTCCGTAGACCAGAAAGAATGCGGTTCTTCCAGTTGATCGGTTCGGGGTTGTCCTCAATCTCCAAAGAACTGATGGAAGCTCGTCGACCCATGCACCTGCTGCGTGCTTGAGATCGCGCATCAGTCGGGGTTTCAGTCCTTTGAGAATTAAGCCGTTTTCTCTTTTCGCTTGTCCATTCGACTGGGGGTGAGCGACTGAAGCGTAGTCGACTCATGTGCCTTGAGAGGCGCAAAAGGCTCTGAATTTGTCAGAATCGAAGTTTGACCCATTGCCAGTCATGATGTTGTGCAGAACTCCATATCTGAATATCAACTCTTTGATGAAACTGATAGCAGTGCAAGCATCAAGATTCTTGATAGGCTTAGCTTCAATCCATTTGGTGAACTTGTCGACTGCTACTAGCACATGAGTGAAGCCGCTCCTGCCCGTTCTCAGTGGTCCAACCATGTCCAGTCCCCAAACGGCGAAGGGCCGGACGAGTGGAATGGTTTTCAGGGCTGACGCGGGTTTGTGCGACATATTGGAGTAAAACTGACATCCTTCACATTTGTCGACTATCTCTTTCGCCATTTCATTCGCCCTTGGCCAGTAGAATCCCGCTCGGTATGCTTTAGCCAGAATGGTCCGAGAGGACGCATGATGACCACAGGTCCCCGAGTGGATATCATCAAGGATTATCTGACCTTCTTCTGGTGTTATACACTTCTGACTGACTCCAGTCATGCTTTCTCTATACAACTGTCCCTTTATGACTGTAAAGGCCTTGGATCGACGGACGATCTGTCGAGCCTCTTCTTCGTCCTCTGGGAGTTCTTTCCTTAGGATGTACGCGATGTACGGTACCGTCCAGTCGGGAGTGATGACCAAAACTTCCATGATCAGGTCGACCACAGCTGGAACTTCAACTTCAATTGGATCCGTGGCACTCTTTGGCTGCGGGGCTTCTTCAGTGAAGGGATCCTCCTGAACTGATGGTGTGTGGATGTGTTCCAAAAACACATTGCTGGGAATGGCTTCTCTTTTGGAACCTATTTTTGCCAAATCATCAGCTGCTTGATTTTTCAGTCGGGGTATGTGATGAAGTTCTAGCTCCTCGAATTTCTTCTCCAGCTTTCTCACCGCATTGCAATAACCAGTCATGGATGGACTTCTAACGTCCCACTCCTTCATCACTTGATTAACCACCAAATCTGAGTCGCCATAGACCATGAGGCGACAGACGCCGAGTGAAATGGCCATGCGCAACCCATATAAAAGTGCTTCATATTCTGCTTCGTTATTGGAGGAATCAAAGTGGATTTGAAGAACATATATGAGCTTATCTCCTCGGGAGGAGACCAATACTACCCCGGCACCGGAACCATTCAGCATTTTGGAACCGTCGAAGAACATGGTCCAATGCTCCGAGTGAACCTGAGTCGGCAGTTGTTGTTCAATCCACTCGAGAGACGAAATCTGCTATTGCTTGGGACTTGATAGCTTTCTTTGCCTCAAACTTGATATCTAGAGGAAGGAGTTCAATCGCCCATTTTGCCACCCGACCAGTTGCATCTCTGTTGTGCAGGATCTCTGACAATGGAGCGTCGCTGATGACTGTAATGGAATGATCAGAGAAGTAGTGAGCAACCTTCTTTGTGGTCATATAAATCCCATATACAAGCTTCTGATAATGAGGATATCTTTGCTTTGACGGGGTCAAAACTTCAGAAACATAATATACTGGGCGCTGAACTTTGAAGGCTTTTCCTTCTTCTTCCCGCTCGACCGTAAGTACCATACTGATGACTTGTCCCGTGGCTGCGATGTAAAGCAGCAAAGGCTCTTTGCTGATTGGGGCAGCAAGCACCGGCTGGGTGGAGAGCAGAGCTTTGAGCTCTGCAAACGCTACATCAGCTTCAGGAGTCCACTCGAACTTGTCTGACTTCTTCATCAATCGGTAAAGAGGCAATGCCTTTTCACCGAGACGAGAGATGAATCGACTTAAAGCGGCCAAGCAACCAGTAAGCTTCTGGACGTCGTGCACTCGCACAGGACGTTTCATCTGGAGTATAGTACCGACTTTTTCTGGATTGGCGTCGATTCCCCGTTCGGAAACGAGAAAACCGAGTAACTTCCCGCCAGGAACTCCGAATGTGCACTTTGATGGATTAAGCTTGATATCATACCTCCTGAGGTTGGCAAAGGTTTCAGCAAGGTCAGTCAGCAGGTGGGAACCCTTCCGTGACTTGACCACAATATCATCCATGTATGCTTCCACATTCTGACTGATTTGAGTGAGCAAACACTTCTGAATCATCCTCATGAATGTGGCTCCGGCATTCTTGAGGCCGAATGGCATGGTAACATAACAGAAGCACCCGAATGGAGTGATGAAAGCTGCTTTGATCTCGTCAGGTCCATACAGACGGATCTGATGGTACCCGGAATAGGCGTCTAAAAAAGACAGTCGCTCACATCCCGCAGTCGAGTCGACTATCTGGTCGATGCGGAGGAGAGGAAAATGATCTTTCGGGCAGGCCCGATTGATATGTTTAAAGTCAATGCACATGCAAAGTGACTTATCCTTCTTGGGGACCATGACAACGTTGGCGAGCCACTCGGAGTGGTAAATCTCTCGGATGAACTCCGCTGCTAAGAGCCGAGCCACCTCCTCACCAATGGCCTTTCTCTTCTGGACGGCGGACCGTCGGAGATGTTCTTTGACGGGTTTCACTTTTGAGTCGACTCGTAGGCGGTGCTCAGCCAGCCCCCGGGAACACCCGGCTTGTCAGAAGGCTTCCATGCGAAGATGTCCCAGTTCTCACGGAGGAACTGGATGAGCGCTTCTTCCTATTTGGAGTCGAGTGTTGTTGAGATATGAGTCGGAGCAGCACTGGGATCGGTCAGGTGAATGTGAACCGGCTTCGTTTCACCAGATGACTGAAAGGCTGATTCTGTAGCGGGCTTCTTGGCTCGCAACAAATCACCCGGGTCTGCAGTCTTCTCGTACTCCTGCAGCTCCACCACTGCCATCTGAGCATCAGCGATCTTTGAGCCTTTCTGAAAACACTCTTCTGCTTTCTTCCGATTGCCCGTAACAGTGATCACACCTTTGGGACCAGGCATCTTCAATTTGAGATACACATAACATGGTCGAGCCATGAAGCGTGCGTAAGTTGGCCTGCCCAAAATAGCGTGATAAGCACTCTGGAAATCCACAACTTCGAATGTCAACTTTTCTTTGCGGTAATTCTTGGAATCACCGAAAACCACATCAAGAGCAATTTGGCCGAGTGACTCAGCCTTCTTCCCAGGAATGACTCCATGGAAACTCATGTTGTTGGTACTGAGTCTGGACATCGGAATGCCCATCCCTTTCAACGTCTCAGCATACAGTATGTTCAAACCACTGCCACCATCCATCAGGACTTTGATCAGTCGAGTGCCTTCAACAACTGGGTCGACCACCAAAGCTTGCCTCCCAGGGGTGGCAATGTGCGTTGGGTGATCGGACTGGTCGAATGTGATGGCAGTCTGAGACCACTCCAGATAACTGGGTGTCGCCGGAGCAACCATATTCACCTCATGGTTGATAACTTTTAGTCGACTTTTGCTTTCAACATCAGCAAAAATCATCAAGGTGGAATTGACCTGGGGGTATCCATCATCACTGTCTTCCTTGTCCTCAACTTTGTCCGACTCCTTTTCCTTATCTTTGGGTTGTTTGCCCTGGAACTGCTGGATCAAGAGCCGACACCGTCGAGTGGTATGTTTCGGGTAAATGAGCTTACCCTCTTCATCTTTCTTGGTGTGGATGTGACATGGCAAATCCAACACATCATTTCCGTCTTGGTCTTTGACTTTCTTGGGGTTCCAAGGCCCTTTGGGTTTCCCCTTAAACTTTCCTTGAGTGACAGCCAAGGCTTCCCTAGGAGCAGCTGGCTCGGCTTTCCGCTTTTGTTTCCGATTGGAATTTCCTCCTCCGGTTTCTTGGGCGACTGACTTGTGCTTGCCACTCCGGAGTCGATCCTCATCTTCACCATTAGCGTACTTGGTGGCAATCTCCATCATCTGATTCAGAGACATGTCTCCGGTTCGACCGAATTTCAGATTCAGTTCTCTATACTTGACGCCTTCTTTGAAGGCACAGACCGCTTGGTGATCAGGCACATTCTCTACCGTGTGATGTAACATGATCCATCTCTGGATGTAATCCCTCAAAGTTTCATTCGGCTTCTGCACGCAAGACCGCAGTTCCCTCAGCCCTGCCGGTCGCTTGCATGTTCCTTCAAATGTGGTAGCGAACACTCGGGCGAGATCTTCCCAAGTGTAAATGCTGCTGGGTGCTAACTGATTCAGCCACGCTCTGGCCGAGCCCTCCAACATGAGAGGCAGGTGCTTCATGGCCACTTCATCATTGCCACCGCCAATCTGGACAGCCACTCGGTAGTCTTCAAGCCAAGTATCGGGCTTGGACTCACCAGTGAACTTACTGACTCCAGTCACCAACCTGAAGTTGGGAGGAATCACAGCGGCCCTAATGGCTCTACTAAAGCACTCTGGCCCCGAAACATGTACTCTGCTGCTGGTAGGTGCATCTCTATCGTGACCTTCTCGGTGAGCTCTGTTCCTGTCAACCAAACCTTGAACGAGAATGGATCTCGCATCAAAGCCTGGTTCCCTAGGGTCGACTGGAATCCTTCGCCCAATACTATGAGGGCGCCCGTCATCCTGCTGTCGAGGCACATACGATCCACTCCTCGGGGGAGGGGTGGGCACTCGACGTCGATCATCACGATCGAATCGGTGATCATACTACTCACGGTTTTCGTACTGATCACGCCGGTCCCCATGTCCCTCACGCCTCGGGGGCGATCTTGGGCTATGAGCCGACTGGACTGTGTCTGTGGCAATGGATTTGCTATGAATCCTGTTCCGCGACTGAGAAACAGCAGAATTCTGGTCTCCTGCTGTCCGGAGTTATGCTCTGATCTGCAGCAAGCCTCTCCCAGCCTTTGACTGGGAAGGCTGAATCGACTCTGCTATACGGGCTGCAGCTGCTAAATTCTGAATTGGAGTTCGATATACCTGCGAGGGCGGAAAGAGCTGACGTCGACTGGATTCTGGAACCCGTTGTCGCGCACGCTCGTCGAGTGCTCGCTGGAGGTTCTCCAGTCGAGTGCGCTCAGCCAAGTTTTCCAGGCGCGCGTCCTCCAAGGCACGAGCCTCAGGGGTTTCTCCAACGATAGGAGTGTGCAGTGCATCCATGTTCCGGCGACGAAGTTCTTCTCTCTGCAGCGATGTGAGAGGCTCGGGGAGATATTCCTCATGGGGATGCGACGGGTCGCCTCCACCTACGCCTCCGTCGGTGCGGGGAAAACCGGGAGGACTGCGCGGTCCATCGACCATCAGAACCTCCACCGCCGGATCACTGCTGTCGCACTCGGATGCGGTCTCTACGGAGCCAGTCGACAGGTCGAACAGGCCGTAGAGGGATTCGTCGGGCTCAATCTCCGTGACTTGAGGGGTGGCCGACTGGCGTGCCACCGCGTGTCTCACCCACCGCTGAAGTCTCGACCGACCGGAGCGCTTGCACCGACGGGAAACAGGGAGGGAGGACAACACAGGGGCCGACCGATAATGGGTTGACGGTTGCCGCAAGAGGACGCCGTGAACACACGCGCGAAAGTGCGTTGCCCCGCGGACAGGGAGTGCGTCGACGTCGAGCGGAGCCTCCTGAAGCCAAGCGGAGTCGTCGGCGATGAACGTGAGCGCGCCGAGACGGATCTCGCGGCCCTCCACCAAAACTCCGCCAGAAACCATGATGATTTGGATCGGAAAAGATCGCAACTCCTCCAACAAATCGCTAAGACACCGCCCCACGGTGGGCGCCAACTGTCGTGGTTCCAAGTCTGACAGTAATGTAGGGGGTAGATATGGAGAGGCAAGATCTTAGCTATGGAGTAGTTGTAAGCACACGAGGTTTACGAGTTCAGGCCCTTCTCGGAGGAAGTAATAGCCCTACGCCTCAGAGCCCGGATGCGGTTGACTGGATTATGTGTGTATGAATCACAGGGGTGCGAACCCTTTACACTGAGGAGGGGGTGGCTTATATAGAGTTCGACAGACCCCTCCGGCCCTCAGTTATGCAGGGTTTTAAGTACATTAAGGTCGGACGTTACTGGTAACGCCCCTAATAAAGTGCTATGATGACCATAAAAGCTACTTAATGACCGACCGTTAGCGTGCGGAGTGGCTTTAGGTCTCCTGGCCGTCGAGTGGTTGGATCTTGGTCGAGTGATTGCTTCTTGGTCGAGTGTCTTCGAGTCTGTCGAGTGGAACACCTCCAAGTCAATTGAAAGGTGATTTCTTCTAGAGATGTCCTTGGGTAGGGCAGTTAGGACAGGTCCATGACCCTACCCTAGGTACATAGCTTCATCAGCCGCTGCCACCGCCGAGAGGAGGTTGAGTAGTCAACCGTTTGTGTAGGTGAAAGCTGCTATGTACGTCCTTGATCCATCGCCCGCCGTCCAGGATCGACCCATGCACTTGAGACAATACTGGGCGCGCATCGAAGCAGACTTCATGGCTATGTCTCGGATCCACTGCCCTCTGTCCTGCTTGACCCATCCACAGGAATCAACACCGGACGCACCGGCTCGTCGTCGATGCCGACGGGCTGTTTCATTGCAAGGTCAAGGGGGTCCGCGGAAGGGCCGCACTGGTGCCTGTGCTACGCGCTACTCGCTAGCGGCATCAACTGGGAAGGGGCGGCTAGGGTTTGAACAGGAAGGAGGAGACACGGCTTGCGTGGATTTTTCGTTGCTTGCGTGCGTGGGTATGACGGTTTTGCTGGTTCTTTCGCCGGATCGCATGAGGGTGGGACCACGTAATTAAGAAGAACGAATCACGTTTGGGGTGGAACGTACGTAGGGAAAACCAACAGCGCACGGGAGGGAGGCTCGACGAAGGGTTCGACGACATAAGACGGGAAACGGAACGCTGCGTTTCTTTTAGGTATTATATTAATTATTAATAATTATTATTAGAGAATTAGAGATTAGAGATAGAGATTAGGGATTATTTCTTTCCTGAAAATCTATTATTTGTTTCCTAAAGCAATTGCATTAATGAGAGAGATCCGTTGATTTGGCTAAGGTAGGAAAGAATCTATTATTTGTTTGCTAAAGCAAATTGCATTAATGGGAGAGATCCGTTGATTTGGCTAAGGTAGGAAAGAATCTATTATTTGTTTCCTAAAGCAAATTACATTAATGGGAGAGATTCGTTGATTTGGCTAAGGTAGGAAAGAATCTATTATTTGTTTGCTAAAGAAAATTGCATTAATGGGAGAGATCCGTTGATTTGGCTAAGGTAGGAAAAAATCTATTATTTGTTTCCTAAAGCAAATTGCATTAATGAGAGAGATTCGTTGATTTGGCTAAGGTAGGAAAGTTAGATCCGTGATTTTTTGTCATTAGGAAAGTGTTGAAAATAAACCGTACCGGACTACCAACTCCTCCATTAGGTTTTTTTCACTAGTTAATTTTCATAGGGTTTTTTTCGCCGGATTGTCTTGGGTGCGATTGGAGGTTAAGCCCTGGAATGTGTGAGGGCGGGTGGGGGCTTCGGTACGCGGTTTTTTCAGTTCATGGCGGCTCAGTGTGAGGTGGGACGAGGTACCAAAAAAACCATAGGAGGTGGGACGAAAAAAAACCTGGAAGCGAGACTACCGACTGCTCCATTAGAAGTAGAGATGGGTTGGATGGCTGGTTGGGTGGCTAATGGTTGTGTAACCACAGCCCACTAGGAATCGACCTCAGTTATCATGTCACATTATTATGCTTTTGGTAGGAGCCAAAAAATTTGCCGATAACGGGACACAATGCATGTCATGACTTTACCAACCTTACAAACTCCATGATTGTAGTCTTTAGTAAACACTGTGTAAGCGTGTGTATGGTGGTTACGACGTGTATGTTTATTTGTGTGTTTGGTATTTCTCGAAAGGACAAATATAAGGGCAGCTCCAACATTGACCCCAAAATGGACACATTATTTGTCTCCAGACTTATTCGGACCAGTCCACAGACATTGATGCGGTAACCGGCCATCTAAGCCCATCCCCTAAATGTTTGCCCCTATTATTTTTTCTAAGACCACAACACTCAAAATAATTATGGAAAATAACACAATTCATCCATAAATAAGTTGCAAATACCCCTAGTACAAGAATAGTTCAAATGTAAATATTACATCCAAGATAACCGAGTGTTCAACAAGTTTTTCGAATTCCTCAATTCCAATTCAACGATACTTGAGTTAGAATCGACACATGTAGGCCCACTCATACCACCTCTTGAGCTTCATCTAACAATGTATGTGCGTGAATGCCCAACCCTCGGCCCTGTAGCATAACATGACAACGTATGCAAGCTATACAACGTGTAGAGTAACATTGAGTGAATGAATAAATTAATCAACATGTGGAGGAACAAGAAGCAAAGCTTACGACATCCATGATTCACGAGCCCAATGGCCACATTGTCTTCACTCAGCGAATCGCACCGCAATAATTCATGAGGTAGTTGCAGATGGTGTACCATCGATGCGATATCGGCTTCACATTGCGTTCATGGATGACGTGCATGTCGTAGGGTGCGAAGTTCTTTTTCTCATGAAATGAAGCATGCACGCGCTGCCAAAAGATCGAGCCCCTTGAGTCCCTGTATACAAAGTTTGTAGATATGAATAACTATGCATCACACATCAACTCATCCTCGACCATCGAGTACCCTGTCATCAAATTACTCTAGGAAACAACAAATGGTTCAACAAAAAAGCTCAATGGCATTTGACCAAACACCTGCCGGCTATGGTGTCAGCTATGGGCGTCGTCGTCAGAGGGCCGAAGGTACCTAGCTACGGATGGATCATGGGTGAAACGACGGCGTAGTCCAGGGTGGCCAGGCATGTTGGTGGGGCTGCGGCCGCCCGAGGATGCTTGCGCGATGATCGAAGATGTACAGTGGCAATGGGGGATGAGGAGGGTGCGGATCGAAGCAAACCGGGGGGGGGGGAGGGGGGGCAGGGACAGAGTGAAAGAAAAATGGATCGGGAGGGGGATTCCAGTGGGCCATGGGTGTTGAATTCCTACATGGCGACGGTCTAGACTCCCACAAAGCCTCCCGTCTCAGTTTGCATCTGGTTTACGGGAAAACAGATAGCCGGACACGTCGACAGACCATTGCGAGACCACCTTGCATGGCAAAATGCGTCCAAACTCAGTCCAAATGACAGTTCGAGTGTGCGCGATGGACATGCCCTAAGGCAACTGATACGGTAGACGAGTAAAATGATTTAGGTTAACAAGTGAATTGCTGGAGCACACACACAACACGACCATCCCGCTGGCCATATGCTCCGAGGCCGAAGTGGAGCCAGCCGCCGATGGCTTCCTCAGAGCATCTCCAATAGACGCGCAAGATATGGCGCGTGTGGGAAAAAACATTTTTTGCACGCGCGAGCCGGTTTGGCGCGCTCCAACAGACGCTGGAATGTCCGACGCGCTAAAGAAAACAGCGCGCGCTCAAAAAAGTGGCAACACGCGGCAGTTTTGGCGCGTGGCGTCGAGCGCGCTCTACAAAAACCACGCGCGGGCGCCCGCCAACCGCCGTCTCCGTCGCCTCTCTCTTCCTTCTTCCTCGCCTCTGCCGGTGCCCCGCCGCCGCCGCGCCCTTCTTCATCGCCTCTAGCGCCCCGCCGCCGCCTCCAGCGTCTTGCCTCTGCCATGCCGCCGCGCACCCAGAGCAGCTCTAGCTACCGTGGCTTCCGCGCCCGCCCCTCCGGCGTGTATTACATGGAGATCCGCTCCGAGGATACACGCCTCGGGTTCGGGACATTCGAGACCGCCAACGAGGCCGCCCGCGCATACGAGGTGGCGGCGTGGCACCTCGGGAGGCCACAAACGCAGATGAACTTCTCGGACATGCGGACGCGCGAGCAGACGCAGGAGCTCGCACCTACCCCGCGGCTAGTCACCGCGAAGGAGCGCCGCATCTAGCAAAGGTGGGAGCACCGCCTCCTCATCGCCGAGGCGGATGAGCACGACATGGCGGTGTGGCCTGAGCGCTTCCTGGAGGATGTCGCCGCCGAGAACAAGTTCTGGACGCAGAGGAGAGCGGTGCGAGCCGTGGAATGGGCGGACAGGCGTGAGCGGAAGGCACTGGCGGAAGCCCAGTGCGATCTGGGACATGCGTCGACCTAGGAGGACAACGATCCTCGGTGGGAGGACGCCTTTCTGTCGTCGGACTACACTACCGAGGAGGACGAGAACGAGAAGTAGTTTATCTAGTTCTTGTTCGTTTATCATCAACGTAAAATGTACTATATTTGCATCGTACTATCGTTTTTATCTAGATATTTGTATCGTATGGACTAGCTTGTGGTGTTGGGCTTGAACTATGTATCATATTTGTTTATATCGTTTTCATGTAATCTATATGTCGTTTTATATTTTTTGTATGTGTTGTGAGCGCTAGACTCTGCAGCGCCTGCTGAAGCTATAGCACCACGCCTTATTTTGCGGTGCCTAATGAAGCAAACGCTCTCTTGCACGCTAAAAAAAGCTATCTCGGCATTGTAAAAATAATTTAGCGTGACGCGCGGCTGCGCCTGCCTGTTGGAGATGCTCGGATGAATTCTATGTTTCTCACGACAACCTATCGGCCCTCTGTCAGATGGGTCCCGGAGGTGTAGGGGCTGTTTGGTTCTAGGCCTAGGAGTGTCACATTTTGCCACACATTTTTTGCCACACTTGCCTAAGATTAGTTTTTCAAAATGAGAGCCACAAGTTGACAAGCCTAAAAGAATCTTGCCGAACTTTTTGAGTGTATGTCACGTGGGGCTTAGTGTGGCAAAAAGTATATTGCCTAAGATAAGGCTTGAACCAAACATCCTTCTAAGTTGGTCAAAGTTGCCTAACCTTAGTTGTGGCAACATGTGGCAACCATAGTCACAAACCAAACAGTCATGGTGGACACACTGTACAAGGGCCTACGGGCCACACGATCCCCTTCCATTAAGTTTCGACTATCTATCCCATCACTGGGTTGTTTCGATCATGGACCATACATTCCCCTTGTACATATACCGCGCTGGAAAAATGCTGTAGCTTCAATAAAGGGAAGGTGTCAAGTAATTTTTTTTTTGTTTTCCTACCATCTAGTGTGTGGTTCCTTCTAAAAGACCTTGTTCCCTTGTGTTGCGGAAATTGCTTTTGGAGGCCGAGCTTCGTGGAGGGCTCCAAATACAAAATTTAGAATATATGAAAATTCATATTTTTTACACCAGTAAGAAAAAAATTGGTTTCCTACCATCTAGTGTGTCGTTCCTTCTAAAAGACATTGTTCCCTTGTGTTGCGAAAATTGCTTTTGGAGGCCGAGCTTCATGGAGGGCTTCCCTTGTATTGCGGCATCACGGACGTTGATTGGCAATGGCAGAAACACCCTATTCTGGGAGGATAGATGGATCGATGGTTTCCGGATGTGTGAGCTAGCCCGCGGATCTACTGCCGCATCTCGAAGAGAGTGCGGCGATCTAAGCTGGTACCGAATGCACTAATTAACAATGATTGGACCAGTGACATTGGCACCGACCTAGCGCCGGAAGCTGTGGACGAGTTTCTAAATCTTTGGCCCAGGATCGCGGCTGTACAACTAGATGACGAGGTGGAGGACGCGGTGAGGTGGATGTGGGAGCAGAATGGCATTTTTCTCGGCTCGATCGGCCTATGCGGCTCGGTTTATGGGAAGAGAAATGGCCGCAACAGCTGCGTTTAGTTGGCAATCTAAAGCGCCGCGTCGATGCCGGTTTTTCTCTTGGCTAGCGCTAAGGAACAGATGTTGGACATCCGATAGACTTGCTAGACGTGGATTACCTCACCAAGACTCATGCCCATTGTGCAACCAACACGAGGAAACCATGCAGCACCTGATGATGAATTGTGTCTTCGCGAGGCAGATCTGGGTGGCCATCGGACGATTAACGAAGAGGGTGGACCTCGAACCAAGGCAAAATGAATCGCTAGAGCAATGGTCTATAAGACAGGACGGGAACACAAGCAACGGGCGTGCACATAAAGCGAAATGCCTCCTTGGGATGTGGATGATATGGAAGCAGAGGAATGATGTGGTCTTCAATGGTGACGTGCCTTCGGTCCCATGCACCATCCAACGCATACGAGATGAAGGTACACTTTGGGCGAAGGCGGGATTGTTCAAAGGTGACATGGAAGGATTCGAGGTGGAGCGAGGAGTGTGAGGCACAAGCGAGTAGTCCGTGGTAGAACCAGGGTAGTGCCGGATTAAATCCGTATGTAAATAAGCTTATAACCGTGGATTTTGGGGCTCTTCCCCCCTTTCTTCTTTAATGAATGATACGCACACTCGTGCGTATTCAAGAAAAAAAACATCCAAAAAATTTCTGAAAAAATACAGAGATGATGAAGACATAGTGCACAAGTTGTAAATTTTCAGGACAAAATACATTGAAATGAGTGCTGTGTAAAAAACACAAATTTGAAGCTTTTTAACAAATGATACTATTTATCCTCCCAGACCATGAATTTATCTTTTTTGAACAGGCCATATTTCAACATATTTCATCCTGAATTTTACACACATACACCTCATGTCCTTGTTTATTTATACAATTTTATTTTCAATCTTTTTGAAACCAAAATTTACGAATTTTATTTTTTTTCAAAAATCCGGCCTCCATGAAGGCCGAGAGCCAAAACGCCATCGTCCTTGTGTTATATCCATTTTTATGTCGGCAATATCTACTTCCGTCTACAGGAGTACACGATATTCGTGAGCTCTTTGCCATCCAAAACTTCTAGAGCGGCTCCAGAACAAAAACGGGGAACACGCATGCACGATGCACGCGCGTTCCTGCCGCCTACGTAGGAGTACGTACGTCCGATATGGTATATATCACATTTATGCGGCCAATGGCCACTGCCCACTCGACTGGACTATCCAGTCACTATTCATGCAAAAGCTAGCTACTAGCAGTGCTGCTGACAGAAATTGAATGGATGCTGCTGCGCGCTGACGGTCCTGTGCGCGTCTATTGATTCAGCAGAAGCTACCAAAACGTATACCTGCACCGCAGCCGACCGGTAAATAAAACGGCTCCAGAATTTGACCCATATCTCTTCTAGACGCGGGCAGCCATGCGCCCATGCATGATCTGATGACGCTGACAACAGCCTCGATCGAGTGAGCACGGATTATATTCCGTACAGGATGGGGGCGGATCCGAGGTCCATTTGATTACTCTGGATTATCATTAAGTAACTGGTTAACCGGAGTTTAGATTAGATAGGGTCCTGTTCGGGGCTGCAGCTTGGTCTGCGTTGCTATTCGCAAAGCAGGATCTCAATCCCACTAATGGAAAGCGACCAAAGCTAGGATGCCCTCTAATCATGCTTCTCGGGCAGAAAAGGATGGGCTCCCTTTCGCTCATGCATGCCTGATGACATGCATGTATGGGGAAAGCAGTGCCGGGCGTGGGTTGGTTAATTAAGCCTCATGATTTGGGTGGGAGCATGGGCACCCCATGTGGCCTACTACTTTATTGGCTCCGCGGCATGCTTAGGTACGCCCGCGTAGACAAATGCAAAAGGAAATTCGCACGCTATGCACGTCTTGTTGCTCTTCTTTTTTAGGAAGCATTTTTTTTCACAGCAAATAAACTTTATTCCTCGTTCCATGGTCATGTCGTTTACAAATAAATAAAGAAAAAAGTCAGGAATTACATCATCCCAAAAATCCGAAAACCCAAAGACCTAGCAGTAAGAGCAACTCTAACACGCCGACCCACTTCGTCCGCGCGTGTCCGCTTGGATCGTCGCAGACAGAAAAGTTGGCCCATCGCGCCGACCTAAACGGACACGCGTCCGCCTTTCGTCCGCCTCCCAATTCATTATCGACCCAAATTTGAGTCTGAATTGCGTCGGCGCGGACACGAAACGAACGCGTGCAACGCGCGCCTACTCCTCCCCTGACCCGCCAGTCGGTAGCACAACGACCACCATTTCCCTCCACTTTTCCAAAACCATTCCACCCGCTCGCGCTCCCAGCCGCTTGCCATGGACGACACGCTGACCCTCGATGCCGCCGCCGGCCTCGCCTCCATCGGCCCGTCTGGCCTCACCTCCGTTGCCTTCGCCAAAGGCAAGCCCCGCGCCCCTGCAAGACCGCTGCACCGCCCAAGAGGAAGAAGCAACTGACGCGCAAAGAGCGGGCCATGCAGTCGGCCAAGAGGAAGGACCGGAGGCGCGCGACGGACATAAGGGGCGAAGCAGCGGCCGTCGTCGCCCTCTTCGTCGCCGCACAGCAGGAGGAAACCAATGCCCGAGTCGCCGCGACAACGAGGAAGGCCCTGTTCTACCTAGGGTTAAACCCTGGCCAGCACGGGCTCGTCAGCGTCGCGGTGGCCGCGGCCAGCACGGGCTCGTCGGCATTTCCTCAGATGGTGCTGCCATAGTCGCCGCGCGTCTGCCACGCAGCCGATTCCCGGCTTCCACGCCTATCTGCAAGCCTTCCGCTTCTCCGAGGAATGCTCGCCGGAGGTGAGCATGGTGGCGCTGTCCACGGCCGCGCCCGTGTCCATCAATCTCAACACCATGCTGGTGGCCAGTGCATCATCCTCCGGAGGGGCGAGGAAACGCCCACAAGAGATGCCAGCCGACGTGCTCCCCGATGCCCGCAACCTGTTCGACAGAATGCCGGTGGCCGGCGACAATGAAATGGCCAACCATTTCATCATCGAGAACATCATCTTCGAAGGTGGTGCGGCAGTCGCTGCCTCCGCCGGCGGTGCCACCGCAGCTGCCTACGATCCCGATGAGACCCAAAGCCAAGACGGCCGAGCGCCAATCACGCCGGCGGCCTATGATCAAGCTGGCATGCATGATGCCTTCATGGAAGATTAGGTCGGCCTGGGCGGCTTCCCGCTCGACAGCGAGTTCTCGGAGGACTACGACCTCGAAGAAGAGGATGAAATGGACATCGATGGGGAGCCTTTGTTCGAGGACGAGCTCGTCAACCAAGCCGGCGCAAACAAGAAGCGCAAAATCAAGCGGACGAAGGCGTATACACCGTTCGAGGACAAGCTCCTTTGTGAGTGCTGGAGGGACATTGGGCAAGACCCCAAGGTCGGCGTCGAACAAAAGACATCAAACTTTTGGATTCGTGTTCATCGTGAGTTCCATGAACACAAGAAGTTTGCGTTGTACCAAATGCAAAGCAAGCGTGGGTGGGTGTCCCTTTCAAAGCGATGGAGGGTGATACAACAAGAGTGCAACAAGCTTTGTGCCACCCTTGAGACCATCAAGGCACGCCCCGTGAGCGGCATATGCATGCAAGATAGGGTATACATGCACCCCTCTTCGTTTCGATTCCCGTAATGCTTGCATGTCCATTTGCATATCCATTTGCCCATATGCTTGCATGTCCATTTGCATATCCATTTGCCCATATTCTTGCATGCTATTCATTTTTAGGCATTCCAAGATTTGGAGGCATTCAAGGTCCAACATGATGGCAAGTCCTTCCACCTCTCCCATTGTTGGATGGTCATCAATGGGGAGGAGAAGTTCAAGGCGCAATATGCCGCCCTCATGGCGCGTGGGGGGAAGGCAGACGTGGAGGAGCTTGGGGAGGGCGAAAAGCCAGGATCGCGGGGGAAGACGAACTCCAAGAAGGAGGACAAGCGTGATGCGGCGTCGCTTGCCTTGCTTGCAACCGTGGAGTGCATGATGAGAAAAAAGACACAAGGGAGGAGAAGCGCTGGCAAGACAAGGAAGAGCAAATGAACGCCTTAACGGAGATCCAAAGGAGGAGGCTTGAGATGGAGGCGGAGAAGCAAGCCAGGACGCTTGAGACGGAGGCGGAGAAAAAGCCAAGATGCTCGAGATCGAGGCCACCAATGCCAAGACCAAGGCAAAAGAAGTGGCGCTCGCTAGCATGATGACGGGGGGGGGGGGGAGATCATGGAGGTGGACCTAAACACCGTGTCACCGAGGAGGAGTGAAAGAACATGCGGTGCCCCCATGTTTGGTTTTGGTAATTGATGAAAATATCTATGGACTAATGGTTGTCTTGAGTTATATTTGAAGGATTTGTCCATAGGAATTTCTTGAAGTTCATTTGTTGGTTTCAAGGAGTTTATATGTTGACCAATGTGCTATTCAAGGAATTATCCAAAGAGTGGTCATGTAGAAGACACAATACAAGGTTGATCAAGACTAAGTCAAGAGTGAATCAAGTTGATCAACACACAAAGCATACAAGATGTACCGAGAGGGATCAAGTGATCCCATGGTATGCTAAGCATTGTCCATTTAGCTTTGTGTACTAACCCATGATCTACGTGTGAGTTCTATGTGGGGTTAGGTCTGTTTCCATGGGTTTGCATCAAGAGGAAGATCTCATACAACCCATGGAGGATGACATCAAGTGGTGATCGTCATCAAGATTGTGGTGTGAAAGTTCAAGTGGAGCATCACCAAGAGATCATCCTTGAAGCTTGCCGTCCATTGTGGTCTCAATGGACTTGTGAAGATGTGCCAAAGAGTGGCTCACCCATAGTGGAGTATGGGGGAGCAATCAACTAGTCTTCGTCGAGCCAACACAATCAAGAAAGGTGGTCCAACTTGAGGGAGTCAAGATCGTCATCATCTAGCTCAAGTGGACTATGTGCAAGGCAAAGGTTTTCCCTTGATAGGTTTTCTATTTTACCGGTCTCATGGTGGTAGTTGGGAGACCAGGTTATAGGATCGATTGCCGTACTATCAAGGGGGGCTCTCGATGAGTAACTTGATCGTATCATTCGCAGAGAGCTCAAACCATTGCATCCTTGCATCATCTTTATTAGTTCTTGTGTGGTTCTTCTCCTTGTGAGATTTGGAGCTTATGGTCATTTTCATGACAAGCTCGAGTTCATCGAAAACAGAGTTCACATGCATATTCTACGATGTTTTCGATGTTGGAGGTTATGCCGGTTCTTCTCTTTTGGAGGTTTCACTCCTTTATATATTTTCATACCTTTATAGTATTTGTCGCCTTCTATCCAACAAGCTTGAGTTTGCTCAATTCGGAGCTCATTTGCAGAAGTTGTGGCAGTTCTGGTTTTCCTTGGTGTATACTTGTTTTCATGGAAGTGGCATAAGGAAGGCGCCAGCGGTAGTACCGCTGGGCCGGAGCGGCAGTACCGCTTATCGCCACAAGCGGTAGTACCGCTGTCCCACAGCGGTAGTACCGCCCATGGCCATAAGCAGTAGTACGGCTCCGATTCCACACTGGTACCGCCTCGACTCGAGACATGGTTTTCTCATGTCGGGTTCAGCGGTAGTAGTAACAACAGTAGAAGCGGTAGTACCGCTCATGAGCAGTAGTACCATGACTACCACCGCTGCTAGTGCCGCCTGGGCCCTCTCTCGCGTGTCCTTTCTCTCTCTGGCCACTGCTCTCTATCTCTGTGGTAGTACCTCTGGGTCTCGTGGTAGTACCGCTGCTGCCAGCGGTAGTACTGATACGTCTCCAACGTATCTGTAATTTTTTATTGTTCCATGCTGTTTTATTATCAATCTTGGATGTTTTATAATAATTTTATAGTCATTTTATATCATTTTTTTGGTACTAACCTATTGACATAGTGCCAAGTGCTAGTTGTTATTTTTTCCATGCTTTTTACATCGCAGAAAATCAATATCAAACGGAGTCCAAATGCCACGAAACTTTACGGAGATTTTTATGGGCCCGAAGGAAGGCAATGGGCCCTGGTTGCACCTGGGGGGTGCCCCGAGGTGGGCACAACCCACCAGGGCGCGCCAGGAGACCCAGGCGCGCACTGGTGGGTTGTGCCCACCTCGGGTACCTCCCGGACCGCCTCTTTGCTGTATAAATACCCCTAAAATACCAAAACCCTAGGGGAGTCGATGAAATATTCATCCAGCCACCGCAGAGTCCAGAACCACCAGATCCAATCTAGACACCATCTCAGATGGGGTTCACCACCTCCATTGGTGCCTCTCCGATGATGTGTGAGTAGTTGTTTGTAGACCTTCGGGTCCGTAGTTAGTAGCTAGATGGCTTTCTCTCTCTTGCTGAATTCTCAATACAATGGTCTCTTGGAGATCCATATGATGTAACTCTTTTGCGGTGTGTTTGTTGGGATCGATGAACTTCGAGTTTATGATCAGATCTATGTTTTTATATCCATGAAAGTATTTGAGTTTCTTTGATCTCTTCTATGCATGATCTCTTATAGCCTCGTATTTCTTCTCCGATATTTGGGTTTTGTTTGGCCAACTTGATCTATTTATCTTGCAATGGGAAGAGGTGCTGGTAGTGGGTTCGATCTTACGGTGCTTGATCCCAGTGACAAAAAGGGAACCAACACATATGTATCGTTGCTACTAAGGATAAAAAGACGAGATCTATATCTACGCCATATAGATAAACGGATCTTGTCTACATCATGTGATCGTTCTTATTGCATTACTCCGTTTTTCCATGAACCTAATACACTAGATGCATGCTGGATAGCAGTCGATGTGTGGAGTAATAGTAGTAGATGCAGGCAGGAGTCGGTCTACTAATCTTGGACGTGATGCCTATGTAATGATCATTGCCTGGATATCATCATAATTATTTGAAGTTCTATCAATTTCCCAACAGTAATTTGTTTACCCACCATTTGCGATTTTTCTCGAGAGAAGCCACTAGTGAAACCTACGGCCCCCGGGTCTTCTTTCTTATATATTTGCCTTGCGATCTACTTTTCCGTTGCATTTTTATTCAGATCTATTAAACCAAAAATCCAAAATTACTTTGATGCACTTTATTTTATTTGCGATATATTATTTCAATCTATTACAACTTTCTCCTGTCAACACACAATTTCTAGCACCGTACCCCGGAAGGGATTGACAACCCCTTTAACACGTCGGGTTGCGAGGTGTTGTTATTTGTGTGCAGGTGCTGTTTACGTTGTGTTGCTTGGTTCTCCTACTGGTTCGATACCTTGGTTTCATAACTGAGGGAAATACATGTCGTCGCTGTGCTACATCGTCCCTCCCTCTCTAGGGAAATACCTACGTAGTTCCAGCTACCATCAAGTACCGCTCCCCTGAGCGGCAGTACCGCCCACTGCGGGCTGAGAATGGGGATAACGGTTGGATTTTCCCCACCTATAAAAGGGGGTCTTCTTCCCCATTGAGCCTTATCTCTTTAGCTTGTGTTCTCCCCCCATTGTTGACCTTCTTCGAGCTTGCTATCTCTCAATCCCTCCATGGATTCTTGCTAGTTTTGGGGAGAAAAGAGAGAGGAGATCTAGATCTACGTTTCCACCAATCACTTTCTCCTCTATGTGAGGGGAACCCTTTGGATCTAGATCTTGAAGTTCTTCGTGTTCTCTTCTTTGTTCTTCCTCTCATTTTCGTCCCTAACATTAGTTGCTTTGGTGGGATTTGAGAGAGAAGGATTTGGGCACTCCGTGTGCCCTTGCCATTGCATTTGGTGCATCGGTTTGAGTTCTCCATAGTGATACATGTAAGTTACAAGTTGAGAATCTTATTACTGTTGGGTGCTTGGTACCCTTGAGCTTGTTCCTCTTGGGTGCTTGGGCGCCCTAGACAGTTGGTGGTGTTCCGAGCTCAATCATTATGGTGTAAAGCTCCGGGCAAGCGTCAGGGTCTCCAATTAGGTTGTGGAGATCGCCCCGAGCAATTTGACGGGTTCGGTGACCGCCCCCAAGGGTTGCCATTTGTACGGGTTCGATGACCACCCTCAAGGGTCCCTTAGTGGAACCACGATAGCTTGCATTATGCGAGGCCGTGAGGAGATTACGATGGCCCTAGTGGCTTCTTGGGGAGCATTGTGCCTCCACACCGCTCCAAACGGAGATTAGCATTCGCAAGGGTTTGAACTTAGGGATACATCGTTGTCTCCACGTGCCTCGGTTATCTCTTACCCGAGCCCTTTACTTATGCACTTTACTTTGTGATAGCCATATTGTTTCTTGTCATATATCTTGCTATCACTTAGTTGTTTATCTTGCTTAGCATAAGTTGTTGGTGCACATAGGTGAGCCTAGTAGTTGTAGGTTTTGTGCTTGACAAATTAACCGCTAGGTTTATTCCTCATTTGTTCAAGCCTAAACCGTAATTATTTTAAAGCGCCTATTCACCCCCCTCTACACTACAAAAAAGACACATCCGTGACATTTTGGGCCGAACGATTTTTTGTCATGCTTATGACACTTCTATGACGATAATTGTGACAAAACCCGGTATCATCATAGATGTGGTGGGCTCCTACTTCTATGACAAAAAATCATGACATAAAATGGGATTTTCGTCCTGTGCGGGCCGGAGACGCAACTGCATGACATTCTTTGGGCCGTCCATGACGGAAAAAAACCATGGTAGAAGCGAGGGCGAGGAATATATCGGGGAGTTCCCGGTTACGGTGGGTGCGAGCCCGAGCGATGCATGGAGGGATTGTGCGTTTCTCTTTTACACGTACGCGTGTGGGTGTGAGGCGTGGGGTGAGGGAGTCCTAGACTAAGGGGTCCTCAGGCGTCCGGCCTGTTATCCATGGGCCAGACTGATGGGCTGTGAAGACATGAAGGCTGAAGACTGCACCGTGTCCGGATTGGACTCTACTTGGCGTGGAAGGCAAGCTTGGCGACCAAAGATTCCTTCTTATGTAACCGACTCCATGTAAACCCTAGATCCTCTCGGTGTCTATATAAACCGAAGGGGGTAGTCCGGAAAGGACACCACATATACTCATTACCTTACCCACATAGGCTAGGCTTCTAGGGTTTAGCCATTACGATCTCGTGGTAGATCAACTCTTGTAACACTCATATTCATCAATATCAATCAAGCAGGACGTAGGGTATTACCTCCATAGAGAGGGCCCGAACCTGGGTGAACATCGTGTCCCCCGTCTCCTGTTACCATCGATCCTAGACGCACAGTTCGGGACCCCCTACCCGAGATCCGCCAGTTTTGACACCGACATTGGTGCTTTCATTGAGAGTTCCACTGTGCCGTCGATGAAAGGCTCGATGGCTTGCCTTGCCATTAAAGACAATATTACCGCATGGGTAATTTTGGCCTCGGGCCAAACCCTCCGGCTGGGCGACTTTACTATGATCGCCCGTTCGGCCGCGGAGCCGACGATGACCTCTCGGGCCATCGAAAATCCCCTTCGCATCAACTCCGAGCACTCCAAGCAGATGGATCTGGTTGAGTTTTCGTCCTTAAAAGAGCACCTAGATCGCATCGATGCTTTGGGAATCGTCACAGATTACGATCAGATCAGGCCTAAAACCGATCAGGGAGAAACCGAAACCCCACCAGTCACCCACCAGATCGCGGCAGTCCTGGAGCAGGACGGCGAGTCTTCTTCTATATTGAAGACGGACTATGTTCGGGTCACCGTTCATGAAGAGTCGGATACTCACCCATGAAAGGACGCAACCAGCCCTCCGAACATAGCATCGGACGACGGTTCCAAACAATCAGAAGATATTCCGAAACCCGGATTGTCTAGTCCGGAAGGTCATCGGACTCCGGACAACCGGTTAGGTCGGGGTTCGGATTTAATTCCACCCACCCACCCAGGCATAGAGGCTCTCATGAGCATAAAATAGCAATCTCAGGAGAAGGTCCACCACTTTTGGGCCAGATTCCTCCTTGTCAAGGACAAGGTAAAGGATTGCCGTGACGAGGATGCAATATCAGCGTTCTGCAGAAACTGTGTGGATGAAGGAATCCTCAACGCCATCAATCGCCGTCGCATACTAAAATTTGCTGACTTAGCAACCATCGTACAAAACTACTGTGCGACGGAAAGCGCCTAGGAAACTCGGGTGGCTCGCTCGGAACCACCAGCCCCAACCCAACTTCTCCTACAGGCGAAAAGGGCGTACCCTCGTGGCACACCCAATCCAACAGTCAAAAAACACAAAGACACTATACGGCACGACACTGTTCTGGAAGGGTGGCTCGATGGCCCATGCAAAATACATACAACAACAGATACTGTGGCAACCCACAGCCTTAGAGCATGTTGAATACTACGACAGGTAGCTAAGAGCGGCGAGGACATCCTTATCAAGGATGCCCCAAAACAACACCCCCCAGAAGACGACGACCCAAGAGTATTGACAGTCTTCGAGACATTCGCTTCAAATAACAAGCGCAAAAGGGCACTTCGCGAGCTCAACGAAGTCTGCCAAATTGCTGTAATAAACCCATGGAACGACACGGCTATAACATTCAACGCCGGTGACGAACCAAAGTACAGAACAACACGAGCACCAGCCGTGTTAGTCCTCAGCCCCATCGTGGGTGGTTTCGACTCACCAAGGTCCTCATGGACGGCGGCAGCGGACTAAATCTCATTTATGGGGACACACTCCATAAAATGGAAATAGACAGGAGCCGCATCAAACATAGTAACACAACCTTCCTGGGAATTATTCCTAGTCGGGAGGCGCGGTGCGAGGGCAAAATCACACTTAACGTGGTATTCGGATCACCGAAGAACTATCGGTCCGAAGAAATAACCTTCCAAGTGGCCCCTTTCAGCAGCGGATATCACACCCTTTGGGGTGGGATGCTTTTACACGCTTCCAAGCTATACCTCACTACGGATATATGAAGCTCAAAATTCCCGGACCAAACGGTATAATCACTCTCATCAGTGATCCGGACATAGCACTCCGCGCTAAAAACAAAACCACATCCCTGGCCCTGGAGGCGCTATCCGAAGCCCTCGCGGCCGAAGAATTAACCGCACAACGCTCCACAGTGGACAGGGACGACGTGATCCACGACAAACGCCCCAAATCCACCTCGTTCAAACTGGAATAGTCAAATTCCAGGTCCACCCAACGGACCCCAAGAAGACAGCATCCATCGGAGCTCAACTGAACCCAACAGTTGATGCCGCACTACGAGAATTCCTGCGCGAAAACTGGGACATATTTGCCTGGCACCCTTCAGACATGCCAGGGATCCCACGCAAGCTGGCCGAACATAGCCTCAATATATTAAAGGGGTTTAAACCGGTTAAGCAAACACTACGACGCTTTTCCGAACCCAAGCGACAATCCATGGGGGAGGAGCTAGCCAAACTCATCGAGGCTGATTCATTAGAGAAATCAAACATCCGGACTGGCTGGCAAACCTGGTGATGGTACCAAAGAAGGACAAATCCTGGCGCCTGTGCGTCGATTTCAAAGACCTCAACAAAGCATGCCCTAAGGATCCCTTCCCCCGCCCCCGCATTGATCAAATCATTGGCGCCACCCCAGGACATGACTCACTGTGTTTCCTCGATGCATAGTCCGGATACCATCAAATCAAAATGAAGGAATCTGATCAAGCTGCAACAACATTTATTACCCCATACAGGCCATTCTGCTTCAATACCATGCCCTTTGCGCTCAAGAACGCCAGCACCACATATCAACGAATGATTCAAACATGCCTAGAGAAACAGATTGGCAAAACAGTAGAAGCTTACGTTGATGACGTCGTCATCAAAACCAGGCACGTGGAAACACTAATAGACGACTTACATCTTACATTCGACAACCTCAGGGCGTATGACATTAATCTCAACCCAGAAAAGTGTGTCTTCGGTGTCCCCGCTAGAAAACTGCTGGGCTTTATCGTTTCCAATAGAGGAATCGAAGAAAACCCAGCCAAAATCCGAGCTTTGTCACAATTGGCTAAACCAACAGACTTTAAGCAAGTTCAAAAACTTGTAGGTTGCGTGACAGCTCTAAGCCGCTTTATCTCCAGATTAGGAGAAAAGGCACTGCCTCTCTATCGCCTTCTATGGCGAACCGACCACTTCGAGTGGACGGACGCGGCAACAGTCGGACTAGAAGAAATAAAAACCCTTCTTGCGAGCAATCCAATCCTGGCCGCAGCAAACTCCGGAGAACCGATGTTATTATACATATCGGCAACACATCAGGTGGTGAGCGCCATACTCGTTGTCGAACGAGAACAGGACGGACATAAATTCCCGCTTCAGAAGCCAATATACTACGTATCTACTGTCGTTACACCATGCAAATCCCGGTACCCTCATTATCAAAAAATAGCATACGCGGTCTTCATGGCATCCCAGAAGCTCCGTCACTACTTCCAGGAGTGTTCGATCACGGTGGCCTCCGAAGTACCACTCAATGACATTATAAACAACCGCGATGCTACGGGCCGAATTGCCAAATGGGCCATCGAGCTCCTGCCATTTGACATTACATATAAACCACGTCGAGCTATCAAATCCCAAGTACTGGCCGACTTAATCGCCGAATGGACTGATACGTCCATTTTGCATCATGCTTTTATATCAATATTTATTGCATTATGGGCTGTTATTACACATTATGTCACAATACTTATGCATATTCTCTCTTATTTTACAAGGTTTACATAAAGAGGGAGAATGCCGGCAGCTGGGATTCTGGCTGGAAAGGAGCAAATATTAGAGACCTATTCTGCACAGCTCCAAAAGTCCTGAAACTTCACGGATGATGTTTTCCAAATATATAAAAAACATTGAGCGCAAGAACTTCACCAGGGGGCCACACCCTGCCCACGAGGGTGGGTGGCGCGCCCTACCCCCTGGGCGCGCCCCCTACCTCGTGGGCCCCCTGGTGGCCCTCCGGTGACCATCTTCTGCTATATGGACTCTTTCGATGGAAAAAAATCATAAGCCATCTTCTCGGACGAAACTCCGCCGCCACGAGGCGGAACCTTGGCGGAGCCAATCTAGGGTTCTGGCGGGGCTGTTCTTCCGGGGAAACTTCCCTGCCGGAGGGGGAAATCATCGCCATCGTCATCACCAACGCTCCTCTCATCGGGAGAGGGCAATCTCCATCAACATCTTCATCAGCACCATCTCATCTCAAAACCCTAGTTCATCTCTTGTATCCAATTCTTGTCTCCAAGTCCGGGATTGGTGCTAGTAGGTTGCTAGTAGTGTTAATTACTCCTTGTAGTTGATGCTAGTTGGTTTAATTGGTGGAAGATCATATGTTCATATCCTATATGCACATTAATACCCCTCTGATTATGAACATCTTTATGCTTTGTGAGTAGTTACTTTTGTTCCTGAGGACATGGGAGAAGTCTTGCTATTAGTAGTCATGTGAATTTGGTATTCGTTCGATATTTTGATGAGATGTATGTTGTCTCTCCTCTAGTGGTGTTATGTGAACGTCGACTACATGACACTTCACCATTGTTTGGGCCTAGAGGAAGGCATTGGGAAATAATAAGTAGATGATGGGTTGCTAGAGTGACAGAAGCTTAAACCCTAGTTTATGCGTTGCTTCGTAAGGGGCTGATTTGGATCCATATGTTTCATGCTATGGTTAGGTTTACCTTAATAATTTTGTTGTATTTGCGGATGCTTACAATAGAGGTTAATCATAAGTGGGATGTTTGTCCAAGTAAGGGCAGTACCCAAGCACCGGTCCACCCACATACCAAATTATCAAAGTACCGAACGCGAATCATATGAGCGTGATGAAAACTAGCTTGACGATCGCTTTACATCATATAAGAGTTTGTCCAGGATTGTCCTTTGCGACAAAAAGGATTGGGCCACCTTGCTGCACCTTATTTACTTTTGTTACTTGTTGCTCGTTATAATTATCTTATCACAAAACTATCTGTTACCACTTATTTCAGTACTTGCAGAGAATAACTTGCTGGAAACTGCTTATCATTTCCTTCTGCTCCTCGTTGGGTTCGACACTCTTACTTATTGAAAGGACTATGATAGATCCCCTATACTTGTGGGTCATCAAGACTCTTTTCTGGCGCCGTTGCCGGGGAGTGAAGCGCCTTTGGTAGGTGGAATTTGGTAAGGAAAAATTTATATAGTGTGCTGAAATTTACTGTCACTTGTTACTATGGAAAGTAATCCTCTGAGGGGCTTGTTCGGGGTATCTTCACCCCGACCAATAGAGCAAAGAGTTGCTCCTCAACCTACCGAATCTACTGAAAATGAAAATGCTTGCTTTGAAATTCCTTTGGGTATGGTAGAAAAACTGCTAGCTAATCCTTTTTAGGAGATGGAACAAAACATCCTGATGAACATCTAATATATGTGGATGAAGTTTGTGGATTATTTAAGCTTGCAGGTGTACCCGGAGATGTTGTTAAGAAGAAGGTCTTTCCCTTATCTTTGAGGAGAGATGCATCGACATGGTATAGGCTATGTGATGATATGGAGTCTTGGAACTACAAACGATTGAAATTGGAATTTCATCAAAAGTTTTATCCTATGCATCTTGTTCATCGTGATCACAATTATATATATAATTTTTGGCCTCGCGAAGGAGAAAGCATCACTCAAGCTTGGGGGAGGCTTAAATCAATGTTATATTGATGCCCCAATCATGAGCTCTCAAGAGAAATGATTATTCAAAATCTTTATGCTCGGCTTTCTGATAACAATCGCATCATGCTTGATACTTCTTGTGCTGGCTCTTTTATGATGAAGACTATTGAATTCAAATGGGATTTATTGGAAAGAATTAAACACAACTCCGAAGATTGGGACCTCGACAATGGTAAGGAGTCAGGTATGACACCTAGTTTTGATTGTGTTAAATCTTTTATGGATACCGATATTTTTCGTAAATTTAGCACTAAATATGGACTTGACTCTGAGATAGTAGCTTCTTTCTATGAATCTTTTGCTGCTTATGTTGATCTCCCAAGGAGAAGTGGTTTAAATATCATCCTCCCATAGAAGTAAAAGTAGCTGCACCTATTAAAGTTGAAGAAAAGACTATCACTTATAAGGATCCTATTGTTCCTACTTCTTATGTTGAGAAACCACCTTTCCCTGTTAGGATAAAGGATCATGCTAAAGCTTCAACTGTGGTTCATAAAAAGCAATATTAAAACATATACACCTCCTGAGCAAGTTAAAGTTGAACCTAATATTGCTATTGTTAAAGATCTCTTGTCTGATAATATAGATGGGCATGCTATTTATTTCTGTGATGAAACTGCTTGAATTGCTAAACCCCGTGATACAGATAAACCTAGACCTGTGGTAGGTATGCCTGTTATTTCTATTAAAATAGGAGATCATTGTTATCATGGCTTATGTGATATGGGTGATAGTGCTAGAGCAATACCTATTGAGTTAGAAGATATTGATGTCACAATTAAACTTGCTAATAGAGATACTATTTCACCAATGGGAATTGTTAGAGATGTTGAAGTCTTGTGTGGGAAAACTAAATATCCTGCTGATTTTCTTGTTCTTGGTTCCCCACAAGATAGTTTCTGTCCCATTATATTTGGTAGACCCTTCTCAAATACTGTTAATGCTACCATAGATTGCAAGAGAGATGTTGTTACTGTCGGTTTAGATGATATGACTCATGAATTTAATTTTTCTAAATTTAGTAGACAACATCGTGAAGAAGAATTACGTAGTAAAGATGAAATTATTGGTCTTGCCTCTATTGCCGTACCTCCTAGTGATCCTTTAGAACAATATTTGCTAGACCACGAAAATGACATGTTTATGAATGAAAGAAGGGAATTAGATGAAGCATTCTTTAAACAGGAACCTATTCTGAAACATAATTTACCTGTTGAAATCCTAGGAGATCCTCCTCCACCCAAGGGTGATCCCGTGTTTGAGCTTAAACCTTTACCGGATACTCTTAAATATGCTTATCTTGATGAGAAAAATATATATCCTGTTATTATTAGTGCTAACCTTTCAGAACATGAAGAAGAGAGATCATTGAAAATTCTGAAGAAGCACCGTGCTGCTATTGGGTACACTCTTGATGATCTTAAGGGCATTAGTTCCACTCTATGCCAACATAAAATTAATTGGAAGATGATGCTAAACCAGTTCGTGATCATCAACGCTGTCTGAATCCTAAAATGAAAGAGTTGGTAAGAAAGGAGATACTAAAGCTCCTTGAGGCAGGTATAATTTACCCCGTTGCTGGTAGTCAGTGGGTAAGCAGTGTCCATTGTGTCCCTAAGAAGGGAGGTATTACTATTGTTCCTAATAATAAAGATGAATTGATTCCTCAAAGAATAATTACTGGTTATAGGATGGTAATTGATTTCCGCAAATTAAATAAGGCTACTAAAAAGGATCATTACCCCTTACCTTTTATCGATCAAATGCTAGAAAGATTATCCAAACATACACAATTTTGCTTTCTAGATGGTTATTCTGGCTTCTCTCAAATACCTGTATCAGCCAAAGATCAATCAAAGACTACTTTTACATGCCCTTTTGGTACTTTTGCTTATAGACGTATGCCTTTTGGTTTATGCAATGCACCTGCTACCTTTCAAAGATGCATGATGGCTATATTCTCTGACTTCTGTGAAAAGATTTGTGAGGTTTTCATGGACGACTTTTCCGTCTATGGATCTTCTTTTGATGATTGCTTGAGCAACCTTAATCAAGTTTTGCAGAGATGTGAAGAAACTAATCTTGTCCTGAATTGGGAAAAGTGCCACTTTATGGTTAATGAAGGTATTGTCTTGGGGCACAAAGTTTCTCAAAGAGGTATTGAAGTTGATAAAGCCAAGGTTGATGCTATTGAAAAGATGCCATGTCCCAAGGACATCAAAGGTATAAGAAGTTTCCTTGGTCATGCCGGTTTTTATAGGAGGTTCATTAAGGACTTCTCAAAAATTTCTCGGCCTCTGACTAATTTATTACAAAAAGATATACCATTTGTTTTCGATGATGATTGTGTAGAAGCATTTGAAATACTTAAGAAAGCATTGATCTCTGCACCTATTGTTCAACCACCTGATTGGAATTTACCCTTTGAAATTATGTGTGATGCTAGTGATTATGCTGTAGGTGCTGTTCTAGGACAAAGAGTTGATAAGAAACTAAATGTTATTCAATATGCTAGTAAAACTCTAGACAATGCTCAAAGAAATTATGCTGCTACTGAAAAAGAATTCTTAGCAGTTGTATTTGCTTGTGATAAGTTTAGACCCTATATTGTTGATTCTAAAGTAACTATTCACACTGATCATGCTGCTATTAAATATCTTATGGAAAAGAAAGATGCTAAACCTAGACTTATTAGATGGGTTCTCTTGCTACAAGAATTTGATTTACATACTGTTGATAGAAAAGGAGCTGAGAACCCCGTTGCAGACAACTTGTCTAGGTTATAAAATGTGCTTGATGACCCACTACGTATTGATGATAGCTTTCCTGATGAGAAATTAAATGTCATAAATGCTTCTCATACTGCTCCATGGTATGCTGATTATGCTAATTACATTGTTGCTAAGTTTATACCACCTAGTTTCACATACCAGCAAAAGAAAAAGTTCTTCTATGATTTGAGGCATTACTTTTGGGATGACCCACATCTTTATAAAGAAGGAGTAGATGGTGTTATTAGACATTGTGTACCTGAGCATGAACAGGAACAGATCCTACACAAGTGTCACTCCGAAGCTTATGGAGGGCACCATGCTAGAGATAGAACCGCACATAAGGTACTGCAATCTGGTTTTTATTGGCCTACTCTCTTCAAGGATGCCTGTAAGTTTGTCTTATCTTGTGATGAATGTCAAAGAATTGGTAATATTAGTAGACGTCAAGAAATGCCTATGAATTATTCAGTTGTTATTGAACCATTTGATGCTTGGGGCTTTGACTATATGGGACCTTTTCCTTCCTCTAATGGTTATACACATATTTTAGTTGCTGTTGATTACGTTACTAAGTGGGTAGAAGCTATTCAAACTAGTAGTGCTGATCATAACACTTCTATTAAAATGCTTAAAGAATTTATCTTTCCAAGGTTTGGAGTCCCTAGATATTTAATGACTGATGGTGGTTCACATTTTATTCATGGTGCTTTCCGTAAAATGCTTGCTAAATATGATGTTAATCATAGAATTGCATCCCCTTATCACCCTCAGTCTAGTGGTCAAGTAGAATTGAGTAATAGAGAACTCAAATTAATTTTGCAAAAGACTGTTAATAGGTCCAGAAAGAATTGGTGCAAGAAACTTGATGATGCATTATGGGCCTATAGAACTGCATATAAAAATCCTATGGGTATGTCTCCGTATAAAATGGTCTATGGAAAAGCATGTCATTTACCTCTCGAACTAGAACACAAGGCTTATTGGGCTATTAAAGAATTAAATTATGATTTTAAACTTGCTGGTGAGAAGAGGTTATTTGATATTAATTCACTTGATGAATGGAGAACCCAAGCCTACGAAAATGCCAAGTTGTTTAAAGAAAAGGTTAAAAGGTGGCATGATAAAAGAATACAAAAGCGTGAGTTTGATGTAGGTGATTATGTATTGCTATACAACTCTCGTTTAAGATTTTTTACAGGAAAACTTCTCTCTAAATGGGAAGGTCCCTACGTTATCGAGGAGGTCTACCGTTCTAGTGCCATAAAAATCAACAACTTTGAAGGAACAAATCCGAAGGTGGTAAATGGTCAAAGAATCAAACATTATATCTTAGGTAATCCCATAAATGTTGAAACCAATGTTATTGAAACCATGACCCCGGAGGAGTACATAAAGGACACTTTCCGGAACGTTTCAGACTCCGAAAAGGAATAGGTATGTGGTACGGTAAGTAAACCGACTCCAAAACAGCTTTTAAGGCAATATTTCTCCATTTTGGAATATTTAGAAAAATAAAAAAATAAGCAGCAGTCCGGAAAGGACACGAGGGCCCCACGAGGGTGGAGGGCGCGCCCTACCCCCCCCGGGCGCGTCCCTACCTCGTGGGCACCTCGTGTGCTCTCCGGACTCCGTTTTCTTTCAGGACACATATTTTGGTCGGTAAAAAATCATTATATAACCTCCCGGGGGTTTTGACTCCCGTATCACGCAAATATCTCTTGTTTTTGTTTTGAGATGTCCTGCTACAGACAGAGCAACATGTCGTCCCAGGATTCGGAAGGAGAAAGCTATGTGGCTGATTACGTCGCAGATCCTAAGGCCTATGGGGATGTGGAGCACTGTGGTTGGACTTCGGAAGAAGAAGAGGACTATGAACCCAAGGGAAAGGGCGAGACGAGCTCAGATGAAGATGAAGTCCCACTACCTCAACCTGGGGACATGCATGTGGAGTTCAAAAAGTCAAGCCTCCCGGATAGGGTAAAGAAACCTAAGATCGAGTTTATCCCTTTCCGCCTCTTGCAGGAGAACAAGCAGGAACTATGCAAAAAGATACTGAGCTTGGAGCAGGAGATCGAGGACCTAAGGGACCAAAATGCTGTTCTCAAACGCAAATTAAGGAAGAATCCCATGCCATCAACAAAATCACCACCATCTCCACCAACAAAGAAGAATTGAGTATCTGGTATGGGCACTCCACTTGGCAACTGCCAAGCTTGGGGGAGTGCTCCTGTATCGTATCACCATCACTTTTATCCATACCGTTTTTCTTAGTTCGATCCTTTTGGTAATATTTTGATCTAGTAGAATAAAAGTTCTTAGTATGATCTAGTTGTGAGTTTTGCTTTATGATCGTTCTATGTAATTGAGTCTGTGAGCTATATAATAAAGATTAGTGTTGAGTCAAGGGCTTGCTTATTTTTGCCATGATCCCAAATAAAATAAAAGAAAAGAGAAAGAAATAAAAAGAAACAAAGAGATCATGTGAGTCTTATGGAGAGTAATGAGCTCACATAGAAAGAGTATGATGAATAAAAGTTATTGAGGGTTGACAAACATAGTTTTGGTCATCGTTGCAATTAATAGGAAGTAATAAAGAAAGAGAGGTCTTCACATATAAATATACTATCTTGGACATCTTTCATGATTGTGAGCACTCATTAAAATATGACATGCTAAAGAGTTGACATTGGACAAGTAAGACAACATAATGGGTTATGTTTTCTTACATCTGAGATAAATTATATTGTCTTGGATCCTCCAACATGTTGAGCTTGCCTTTCTCCCTCATGCTAGCCAAATTCATTGCACCAAGTAGAGATACTACTTGTGCTTCCAAATACCCTTAAACCAGTTTTGCCATGAGAGTCCACCATATCTACCTATGGATTGAGTAAGATCCATCAAGTAAGTTGTCATCGGTGCAAGCAATAAAAAATTGCTCTTTAAATATGTATGATTGATTGGTGTGGTAGAAATAAGCTTTATACAATCGTGTGATATGGAAGTAATAAAAGCGACAGAATGCATAATAAAGGTCCATATCACAAGTGGCAATATAAAGTGATGTTCTTTCACATTAGGATTTTGTGCATCCAACCATAAAAGCGCATGACAACCTCTGCTTCCCTCTTCAAAGGGCCTATCTTTTACTTTTATCTCCTATACGGCAAAAGAGTCATGGTGATCTTCACCCTTCCTTTTTACATTTTATCCTTTGGCAAGCACAATATGTTGGAAAGATCCCAGTATATATGGCTAATTGGATGTGGGTTTTCATGAACTATTACTGTTGACATTACCCTTGAGGTAAAACGTTGGGAGGCAAAACTATAAGCCCCTATCTTTCTCTATGTCCGATTGAAACTCCATACCCATAAGTATTGCGTGAGTGTCAGCAATTGTGAAAGACTATATGATAGTTGAGTATGTAGACTGGCTGAAAAGCTCTTATACATTGACTCTTTCCTATGTTATGATAAATTGCAATTGCCTCAATGACTAAGATTATAGTTTGTCAGTTTTCAATGGAGTTTACGATTCATACTTGATATTGTGATTGAATTATTACTCTAGCATAAGATATCATATGACAAGAATTATATAAGTTGCTGTTCTAAGAATGAGCATGATGCCCTCATGTCCGTATTTTATTTTTATCGACACCTTCATCTCTAAACATGTGGACATATTTTTTGATTTTGGCTTTTCGCTTGAGGACAAGCGAGGTCTAAGCTTGGGAGAGTTGATACGTCCATTTTGCATCATGCTTTTATATCAATAATTATTGCATCATGGGCTGTTGTTACACATTATGTCACAATACTTATGCCTATTCTCTCTTATTTTACAAGGTTTACATAAAGAGGGAGAATGCCGGCAGCTGGGATTCTGGCTGGAAAAGGAGCAAATATTAGAGATCTATTCTACACAGCTCCAAAAGTCCTGAAACTTCACGGATGATGTTTTCCAAATATATAAAAAACATTGAGCGCAAGAACTTCACCAGGGGGGCCACACCCTGCCCACGAGGGTGGGGGGCACGCCCTACCCCCCTGGGCGCGCCCCCTAGCTCGTGGGCCCCCTGGTGGCCTTCCGGTCATCTTCTGCTATATGGACTCTTTTGATGGAAAAAAAATCATAAGCCATCTTCTCGGACGAAACTCCGCCACCACGAGGTGGAACCTTGGCGGAGCCAATCTAGGGTTCTGGCGGGGCTGTTCTACCGGGGAAACTTCCCTCCCGGAGGGGGAAATCATCACCATCGTCATCACCAACGCTCCTCTCATCAGGAGAGGGCAATCTCCATCAACATCTTCATCAGGACCATCTCATCTCAAAACCCTAGTTCGTCTCTGGTATCCAATTCTTGTCTCCAAGTCCGGGATTGGTGCTAGTAGGTTTCTAGTAGTGTTAGTTACTCCTTATAGTTGATGCTATTTGGTTTAATTGGTGGCAGATCATACGTTTAGATCCTATATGCACATTAATACCCCTCTGATTATGAACATCTTTATGCTTTGTGAGTAGTTACTTTTGTTCCTGAGGACATGGGAGAAGTTTTGCTATTAGTAGTCATGTGAATTTGGTATTCGTTCGATATTTTGATGAGATGTATGTTGTCTCTCCTCTAGTGGTGTTATGTGAACATCGACTACATGAAACTTCACCATTGTTTGGGCCTAGAGGAAGGCATTGGGAAGTAATAAGTAGATGATGGGTTGCTAGAGTGACAGAAGCTTAAACCCTAGTTTATGCGTTGCTTCGTAAGAGGCTGATTTGGATCCATATGTTTCATGCTATGGTTAGGTTTACCTTAATACTTTTGTAGTATTTGCGGATGCTTGCAATAGAGGTTAATCATAAGTGGGATGTTTGTCCAAGTAAGGGCAATACCCAAGCACCGGTCCACCCACATACCAAATTATCAAAGTACCAAACGCGAATCATATGAGCGTGATGAAAACTAGCTTGACGGTATTCCCATGTGTCCTCGGGAGTGCTTTACATCATATAAGAGTTTGCCCAGGCTTGTCCTTTGCTACAAAAAGGATTAGGCCACCTTGCTGCACCTTATTTACTTTTGTTACTTGTTGCTCATTATAATTATCTTATCACAAAACTATCTGTTACCACTTATTTCAGTACTTGCAGAGAATACCTTGCTGGAAACTGCTTATCATTTCCTTCTGCTCCTCGTTGGGTTCGACACCCTTACTTATCAAAAGGACTACGATAGATCCCCTATACTTGTGGGTCATCATGGTCGGAGGCCGAATTCCCTAAAGAGTACGACACATACTCCAATTGGGTCATGTACTTTGACGGCTCCAAAATGCTGGCAGGGTTAGGAGCGGGTGTCGTTTTAACATCCCCTATTGGAGACATCGTCCAGTACGTTCTCCAAATACTATGCACAGACTCCAATAACACAGCCGAATACGAGGCCTTACTCCATGGTCTCCGGATGGCTGTCTCCATGGGCATACAACGCCTAGAAGTGCGCGGGGACTCAAACCTTGCAATATCTCAAATAAATGGAGATTTCGACGCTAAAGATCCAAAGATGGCAGCGTATCGTAACGCAGTCATAAAAATGTCGGCCCGGTTCGATGGGCTCAAGTTCCATCATGTGGCTCGAGAAAGTAGTCAAGCGGCGGATGTGCTTGCTCGTATTGGCGCTAAGCGCGACCCCTTCCCACCTAATATCTTCCTGGAAAGGCTCTTCAAGCCATCCGTGGTGTGGCAGGGGGAAAACGGCAACACTAGTCCGGACCCGAACATAACCCCAGATCCCGAAAACATCGACATAACACCATCAACGCATCTCATCATGGCAGTGGTTGCCTCATGGACCAAACCCTTCCTGGCCTACCTTAATAGGAAGGAGCTTCCTGAGGACCAGAATGAGGCCCGCTGCATTGTCCGTCTCTCGAAGGCCTACAAGGTTCATGATGGAGAGCTCTACAAGAAAAGCGCCACCGGAATCCTTCAACGATGTATATCTGAGGAAGAGGGGCGGCAGCTCTTGGCTGAAATTCATGCCGGACTCGGCGGTCACCACACCGCAGCTCGGGCCCTTGTTAGCAAGGCCTTCCGTACAGGGTTTTATTGGCCGACGGCTCGAGCGGATGCACAGGACCTTGTCCAACGTTGCGTCGGATGCCAACTCTTTGCCAATCAAAGCCATATGCCCCCACTGCCCTACAAAAAAATCCCCATCACTTGGCCTTTCGCGATCTGGGGACTCGACATGGTTGGACCCCTCAAAGGGGGAAGCCATAAGAAAAAATATCTGCTGGTTATGGTGGAAAAATTCACTAAGTGGATAGAGGCTAAACCGGTCAAAACGTCTGAGTCCGGCCCGGTGATAGACTTCATATCCGATGTTGTGCACCGTTATGGTGTCCCACACAACATCATCACTAACAATGGCTCCAATTTCATAGCCGACGAGGTAAAAACCTGGTATACTACTCCGGGTATTAAACTCGATGACGCCTCCGTCTACCACCCACAAACCAACGGTCAAGTAGAACGCGCCAACGGTCTTATTATGAGCGACATCAAGCCCAGACTAGTGCGGTCTTTGAAAGAATCAGACAAACACTGGGTTGAGGAGCTCTACTCCGTACTCTGGGGGTTGCGGACCACTCCCAACCGTACTACCGGGTACACACCTTTCTTCATGGTGTATGGTGCAGAGGCCATATTGCCCTGCGATATTATTCACGACTCACATAGAGTGCGTATGTACGAAGAGAGAGAAGCCGAGCTTGATCGGCAGGACAACCTAGATGCCCTGGAGGAGGAACGCAATGTCGCAAAAGCTCGTTCAACAGTTTACCAACAGCAGGCTCGAAGATATCAAAGCAGAGAAGTACGGGCCAAGACTTACAACATCGGCGAACTCATTCTACGCCTCACGGAGAAGAAAAATGACAAACTCAAGCCCAAATGGTTGGGACCCTTCATAATTGACGAAGTTCTCACCGGAGGAGTGTGCCATCTTCGCGATGCATCAGACAATCGCCTCGAGCCGAACCCCTGGAACGTAGCCAGACTCCGGAGATTCTACGCCTAGCGCTAAACTCATTGTTCGTCTCCTCCTCCCCTGTAGTTTCCATTATTTTTTATCTCTTTTCCGATTACTTTCTTTTTCTCGCTTTTGAGCTTTAAGTACGGCTAGACCGCACACCATTGGCACACACATCTTTAAACATGTACGCCACTTGTACCTGGGGACTTCTCGGACAGAAGTTCTTGTCATTCCTTGAGCATCAAGCTCCTCACATATGAGTTTTTCCATATGTACCTTTTCTTTGCCACTATATGCATCGATATGACTTAAGTTTTGGCCAAGCTGGGTTGCCTGGCTCCTGTGCTTATGCCCTACGTTCCCATTAGTTCGGCTAGGGCATAAAGGGAGCACCTCTGCGGTTGTTACTGCCGGGTCATCCGGATGTGTACCTTAGACTGGGTGAAGTCGAAAGCTAGCGTTCTTAAGGGAATATTCGGTCGGTGAATTAAAGATGTTTTCTAAACTCACTCCATTGTGCACCCCCAGAAGTTATACAAACTGTGGTGCTCGCATCAAAATGCACACATGTACATTAAATGCATGCACACCCAGGGGAAGGAACCCTTAACGGAACTATTCTCTCTGGAAGATGTTTCTTACGATATCAATGTAATATAACATAGCTAGCCAGATAGAACTTGTCTATTCAAGCAACTATGACCCCTACGCCTAGTTTTCCAAGCATACCCCGGCCTATTTGGCTGCGACGGTATTCAGAAACACTCCGCACCTTAGAGTCGAGAGGTTGAAGCAAAAAGGTCTACCATGACAAATGATATACAATTTAGCTAGACGAGGAAAGTACACAGTCACTTGGACTCAAACACCTCTTCCTCTACACCTTCCAACATGCAGTCTAACTTACAGTCCCGCTGAGAATATTTGGTGTCCACCGCTACTTGGTCATATACTATACTAACGGGAATTTCTTCCCCATTCGGCCCTACCGGCCCGACCGAGCCATGTGATTAGGATCCAGCTTGGTATAGCGCGTCTTCACCATGGCCCAGGCCTCTCGCGCACCCTCCCGGCAGGTAGATATCTTCCACAGCCGGATACGCCGCCGCGCTCCCTTGAATATCTCTACTAGCTTCTCCATGCTTCCTGGAGGGGAGTCGGATGGCCATAAAGCCTTGGCTACACTCCGCATAGCCTGCCGAGCCTGCTCGTGCAACTACGACAACTCTTGTAGAAGATCATTTGATGATACAGACACTTCCTCTTCGGGGTGGTTCGTTAACACACGTGCAATCACAGCTATATCAGCTACCGCTACCGCTACCTCCAAATTCTTGTAAGGTAAAAGAGGTCACATACTGAATATGCCGCCTCAGAGCTTCTTGTTCTCCTTCATATAGTCGGCTAGCTACGCTCGCACATCTTTCAATTCTTCGCCTAGGTTGATGTTCGAATCCTGAAGTTTCTTTTTCTCTTCAACGACCTTCGTCAATACACGCTCGCCCGCTGCTAGCAGCTTTTTGGCTCCATGTTCTTCGCTTCGAGCGGCATCAAGCTGCTCTTGTACTTGGTCTAAACGACCCAACACAAAGATTAGAACCCAGATTCACACTATCGGTGTAGCCTTATGAATCTTCGATGGAGGAAAATATTACCTGGAGATGCTTTGTATTTCTCCAGTTCGGCGTTAGCAGCAAGCAGCTAGCGCTGACACTTTTCTAGTTCCTGAGCCAGCTGAGTATTCTTCTCCGTAAGAACCTGGTTGTACATTGATCCTTAAATCAGTTGATTCAACTCCTTTAAGTCTCGGGGGCTACTGGCATATGGTTGTCATAGTCATACAAAGAGAATTTATCCGCACATCTTTCAAATGTTGCTTTGTGGCCCTGCTAATCCCATCTTGAGCAGCCCGGATGTACGCATCAGCTGCGTTGAAGGCGTTAAACGACTCTTCCGAAAAGCCAGGATCTCTTAAAATGGCCGGGCGGTGCCGATGATTCATAGCACTCTCCACTTCTGAGTTGGTGACAGATACATCATCCGAGTCCTCGGCTGGAGGACAGTCCGACGTCGCCCCTGCATCAGCCCCCGTCTTCACGGCGGGATTTGAATCATGGCTGTGGGAAGTACGACCGCTCAAACCCCCGGATATAGTCCGGCACGCCTATCCGGCAAGCCTTCCTCCTGGCAAATGGAAAATGGAAAGGTCACGGTTGGACGTGACTGCTCAGGGGCAGGTTGGCGAATTCATACCTCCTCGATGAAGGCGCGGCCGTGTCTTCATTTGCTTTCCTCTTGGAAGGATTGTCCGGTGCGGGAGCCGATCACTTCAAAGCTGCCGAACTTCTCCCCTGTGAAGCTCGATACGGTGCGATGGGTGAGACAGAGTAAGAGCACTCTTTTAGAGAAGGTGATTTCTTAATTATTTACATGAGAAGCAGGAAGAAGGCCAGGATAGTCTGCGGTGATGGCCACTTCTGTGCCGTCATAGCTTGTCTGGTAGAACACTCCCTCCACAAGCACCACAAATATATCCGGGTCCTCTTCGAACCCGGGATCTAGCTCCCGGTTGTGGTCCTCCGGCTGTGGGGCGGGAATGTACAATCCCTCGGTGACCTTTTGTCAGTGCTGTCATAAGCAAACAAGCTAGAAGTTTATCAAAGGCAATTCGGAGATGGAAGAAGTAAAAACGGAAGGGTCGGGCCTTACCCAGCTGGGAGGGTTATACATAGAGTACCCGTCTCTAAATATGATGCGGAGAAATTCCTTTTTCTCCCCTTTAAACAGTTCGGCTAATATCTTAGCCAAAGCGGCAGGGGTATCCGGACCTTTCCGGCCGCAGCGAGAGGTGTCTTCCTCCCCATTGTAGTGCCACATGGGAAGCCCTCTGTATTGGAGCGGCTGAACCCCTCGCGCTATGGAAATCGCTATAACCTTGATTACTGTGAGTCCGGACTGAGTGAGCTCTCTTATCCTGCTCATCAGCTGACGAACCTCCGCACCGTCTCCCTCTTCAAGACTCCGGGGATGCCAACCGTGGCGTTTCTTCAGCGGGAAGACCCTTTCGAATCGGGTCAGGAAACGCAACGTCCTCTATATAAAACCATTCGAAGGGCCATTCATCAGGTGCCTTCCTTGGTGTGCCGGATGGATTTCGGTACCGGCAACACGCCACACTTCGGCTCCGCCCACTTCAAATATTGACCCTTCATGATTGCGCGGGACGAGACAAAACAACTTCCTCCACAACTCGAAGTGAGCTTCAATGCCTAGGTAAAGTTTGCATAAAGCGACATAACCCGCAATGTGCAGAATAGAGGCCGGCATAAAGTTGTGCAGCTGAAGGCCGTAATATCCCAGAAGCCCTCGGAGGAACGGATGGATTGGAAATCCAATGCCTCTTAGCAGGTAGGGGACAAAACACACTCGCTCCCCCCGTACGGATTCGGGAAGTCCTCTGCCTGAGTCCCCTCATTGAAGGAAGCTAGCCCCGATCGAACATGGACTAGATCAACATGGGGAAGGAACGCATGCGTTTGTAACTTCGTCAAACGGCTGTGAGACACGGAACACCTCTCCCACTCGCCTTTCTCTGGGTCGGGACGAGCGGAGGATCTGGGAGCACTAGCCATGCCGGAATGGTTTATCCTAAGCAGTCTCTGGGGATTTCTTCTGTGTAGCGCTGAATGGATCTGGGATCCAATCTCTTTAAGTAGGCGCTCTTCTTCGCATGATGGGGTGTTATTCGTAAAAATACCCTGACTTTCCACATTCACTCGACATGTGGAGGACAAAGATTATTCAACACACAGAAGCCAATGAGACAACATTGGATCAATGGCCGAATACATTACTTGGAGATCATTGAAGGGAGAACCCGCCTTGCAATGCCGAAGGCAATATGTGTGCCGAGCAGCTCGCTATTGAAGACTGGTTCAGGGGCTACTGAGGGAGTCCTAGACTAAGGGGTCCTCGGGCGTCCGGCCTGTTATCCATGGGCCGGACTGATGGGCTGTGAAGACATGAAGATCGAAGAATGCACCGTGTCCGGATTGGACTCTACTTGGCTTGGAAGGCAAGCTTGGCAACCGAAGATTCCTTCTTATGTAACCGACTCCCTGTAAACCCTAGATCCCCTTGATGTCTATATAAACCGAAGGGGATAGTCCGGAGAGGACAACGTATATACTCATTACCATACCCACATAGGCTAGGCTTCTAGGGTTTAGCTATTACAATCTCATGGTAGATCAACTCTTGTAACACCCATATTCATCAATATCAATCAAGCAGGACGTAGGGTATTACCTCCATAGAGAGGGCCCGAACCTGGGTAAACATTGTGTCCCCTGTCTCCTGTTACCATCGATCCTAGACGCACAGTTCGGGACCCCCTACCCGAGATCCGCCGGTTTTGACACCGACATCCTCCCTTTCACTCTCTCATGCTCTCCAGATCTAAATAAGACATAGGTGGCCACACACTCTCTCTCTGCTCATGGCTGGTCACAAATCTAGTCGGACCACCTCGACGGGGGCAGGGGTGTAGGTGCACCGTTCATGCGGTCGTCGGCGGTGAGGGAGGAGACCAACAGCTGCCCGCGTGTCCCGATCGGCGGCCGTGCCATTCTCTCTAAGATAGCGCTGGCTCGGGAGGGCCTCCGACCCCTTCTTCCTCCCTGCGCTATCGTGGCCAAGATGCGGGCCTCCTGACGCTGTCTTTGCCACATGTCGACGACCCTCTGGTATATATTCCTTCCAAACCTGCCTTGCTCTACTGCCCCAGCTCCCCCCATGGCTGAGTGTGGATCTTTTTCTACTTTCGTCGGCTGTTCCAAAGCCACCTAGACTTTTACTATCATTAGAGGTAAAGCTAGTTCATACAATTGAATCTAAGAGTTGGTTCAAACAGGGAAGAAAGTGGGAAAGTTGTAGCATGAATCTAGGACTTAGTTCTATGAGGAAACGGGGAAAGTAGTAGATACTGGTAACCCAACCAGTCTCTTGGATAAAAAGGCGTAGAAAGCGTGGTGGACGGCGAAGGGTGGGGGAAAGTGGACCTGTCTCTTGGTCTAAAAAGGAAAGAAAGTGAGGGGTGTTGGGGGACAATGCAAATGAGAATGAGCAGGTTTAGATTTCATGTGATCACATAGGAAAATTTCGCCGAGGAGATAAAAAATGGGACAAATGCAGACATGCTTCTTGAGTGTTTGCCGTTCTCGGCAACCACATCTGCCTCACCACTTTATGCCCCTGCTCCCTACTCCCATATCACTACCGTCAATGTAAAATCACATGAAGCCTTAAGCAATGCCACCTAATGTCACTATTAAGTAAAATTGAAGCAATGCCACCTAATGTCACTATTAAGTAATGGTCTAGTGCCGTCGATAAACTGAACAATGCCAACACCATTTTATGAAGTGCTTCCATCTTGCTTTATTTCTGATGAATTGTGTTTTTGCAGTTACACTTAAATCTCACACCGCTAACATTCCTTTAATCCAGTGGAACTACACAAATTTGATTGCACATTTACTGACCATGTGCTACTCTCATGACAGTAATACTAATGCTATTATTCTGCATGTTAATCTAGTGGCAGTGTTAATGTGATGTGATGCTACTTACTTAAGGGCACTTCCATACTGTCAATTTAGTGCCAATTATAACAAAATAGATGATGTTGTTAATCATATGCTACTGCAAATAACCATCACTATTTAAATAATCGTATTTCATATTTGCACAATAGGGATGTCTATCTCCATATCGTTTCTATCTTCGCAATCAAAAGTACACACCTTAGTTTTAGTAGAACTGCACAAAATTAGATGGCTATTCCTAGCTGTCGTCCTCACCCGTCTTCCAGGTATTCCTACATTGGTAGTAACTAGGTAGAATGACCAACGCAATCTAAAAGAAGTTGATTCGTACATTTTACTTCCTGATTGTAGTGCAGGGACGAGCGAAAACAACTGCATCCTAGTAGGGAATGCACTTTCTCCCAGTTCATCCATGCACTGATGACTAGCTGGCATGGCTTCACGGAGGTTTTTGGGACAGGTGCGCGGACAAGAGGCATTGTGGTCTGCTGATTTCTGCAGATAGCGGTGCTTAAATTTAGTGGAACTGCACAAGAAGTTCAGATGGTCAGTACACTACATGGTTCCGTTCAACATTCCAACTGAGAACACAATTATAATTGGTTATTCTGGAATGAAACAACCTAACCCTGGATGGTGGCAACAAGAAAATCTAGAGTGAACTCCAAGAAATTAAAGCCTGCCTAGGGAGGCCCTTTGCTCAGAGAAGCCTTGCTTGATTTTTCCTGATTTGTAAACCTTCTCACAACTTTGTCTTTTGCTGTGAACTAGTATATGTTTGTTATGTTCTATGAATCATTGAGATGTATAAAATTGCTTAACTTATGCTTTTCAAGTATTTTATGAAGCCGAGTTTAATGTGAATGTTCCACATGAACACTGGACTAGCATGTGAATGTTTGGAATTTACATTGTGGCCTCAGTTAACTGCATGAACCACCGTAACAAGATACATAGTTGCTTATATGTCAGACAGCAGATTATTGATTGTTAGCTGGTCGATAGCCGAGTTTTCTAGTGTTGAAGCGAGCTGAGCCAATGTGTCGTGTTTTGCACAACTACTTACAAGTGGGTAGCACCAATAGTGTTTACACATACTTAACCAGCCTTATGTACCCTATGTATACGTCGGTGCATAGTTCTTGAATGAGTACTCTATTTCATCAAACAAACACTGCTCGTATGATAAACCGTGACAACTTTTGTCTTACCATGCCATATTCATGAAAAAACTAGTGAGGACGCATCTGTTTCGACAACAATTAGGATGGTTCTCACATGATTCACGGGCACACAAAAGTAACAGCAATTCCCATAGACAGATTCAAACAGAGTACTAGCCCCAGATGGCTTGATAATAGGCAAGGTTTGGATAATTAGACACAATCCAAACTACTATTAAACACTAGCTGGGGCAACTATTTCATGCCTCGATCTAATTTGGGATGGACACAAGACGGACCTTGCCATGAACATCATCGAGGACGTCCGACAATAGCTCAATCCTGTGAACCTTCCTTAAGATAACCTTGTGGCCTTGCCACACATAAACTTGTTTGTGGAGTCATGCCACGTCATCTTCCTGCGTAAGCTTGACAAGAACAGTATGCCTCAGAAACGAAGGAGTAGATTTGAACTTCTTGTGCTTCAGGACACCCTGGACAACACGCCTGACAACAGTTAGGCTGGAATACATCTCGACATTGGTATAAGTGCAAATGACTTCCAGGATCCAACAGCCTAAGAACTCTGTTTTCCTAGTGCGTATATTCAGGTCATCCGCCTCATAGCGAGTGACATGTACAACCACACAATCCTTGTCTGCATCAGGGCTCTAATTGAAACAGAAACAAATTCTGTATTACTTTCCAATGTAAGAAACACGAGTTATTTAAACCACTATGTAGAGTCAAAAGTATGCATGACAGGGAAGGTAGCATGGCATCGAAGCTAATAAAATTTTGCATTACTTATCACCACATACTTAGATGAAAAACCACAATCGAGATCGACAAAGAAGAAAATTACCTTGGGCAGCTCAACGGGGGGGGGGGGGGCACATCCTCGAAGGGGGGAAATTGCTCCTACAGGTCCACGAGGGCTGCAACCTCAAATGAGGCGTTGACCATCTCAGTAGTGGCCGTGAGCGTATCTGGGGTCGGCTCGGTGGCTGCCCCCATCTTCTTGGAGCTCTCTATCTCGCGGGGATCAGCCGCCCGCGTCTACTCCAACATCGGCAGACCTTTGCCTGGTTCTCCTTGGTCCATCATGAAACTGACAAATACTGGGAGACCATTGAAAAGAAAACCCAATCGCAATGACAATGAAACAAAAAAGAGAGTGAGGATCGGTTACTGCTTTGCAAAAGTTCTTTTTTTTTCTAAACAAAAATATACCAACATCACGGATCCACTTACCTTCCCTTCGTTGGGAGAGAAGAACAGTGGTTAGATGCAAGTGTTGGCTTTCTAGAAGACGTTGAGGGAGAAGGGGATTCAGTGAAGAGTGAAATGATGGTTTCTTCGTCCGTCAAACTTAGGCTGCGGGGAGGTGGGGTTTTGTGATACGACGGCTCGTTACTGCCGCACTATGATCGGGGTGACTCTCCGCCTGCATACTACCTTCTAATTTGGTGGATGGCATTTGGGCCCGCGAGCTGCATGGCCCGCATGTTGTGAATGAAAGTAAAATGACATTCAGTGGAGGGAGACGTATCGATGACCTCGGAGGAGCCAGAAGCGGTAGTGTATCCACTGTACTAGTAGTAATTGTTTTTCTGGGTAGCTGTAGAGTGTCTCCACTGTACTAGTAGTAATTGTTTCTCTGGGCCCAAGACAAAACAACCCATCCACCCTTGTAAATAATAAAATCAATTCAAAAGCCCATATATTTACTTAATGAGAGGCGCTACCCACACCCAGCACACCGCCCCCCAAAAAAACCTGGGTGCTCTTCTTCCTCCTCACTCCCACCCACCTCACGTCGGCTCGCTCCACTCGTACCTCAGATTCCTCACCTCTCTCCTACAGAAAATCCCAGCTCCCCTTCTTACTCACTACTACAGAAAACCCCCAGCTCCCCTTCTACTTCACTCGCACTACAACTAGGCTCGTCATTCGTTACTCTGCTCAAATCCCTGAGCTCGACGCGACGCCCTCGAGGAAAATAGAGTCGGCTGACCCCAGCGCCAAGAAGATGAGGCTCCCACCAGTGGCGACAGCTGTTGTAGATCCCGCACCCGACAGCGTGGGGAGAAGCGGCGAGCCCGCCCCCACCGGATCCCAGGAACACGTAGAATATCGGCTGGACCGCATCAGCTATCTCCAGGATGCCATCCTTGGGGAGATCATCTCGCTTCTTCCCACCAAGGATTGCTGCCGCACCCAAGTCCTCTCAATTTGGTGGCACCCTCTATGGCCCGCCGTGCCCCTTAATCTCAACTGTCGTCAGCTATCTCTCTTTAATGATTTTGAACTCCCTAGAGCCATCATCTCCTCCCACTAGGGGTCCGTTCAAAGCCTCTACATCCCGTCATGCTACCCGAGCAAGCATACCATGCCCTGCACGGTGGACACCTAGCTGAAATCCCTTGAATTCACAAAACTACAACTGCTTGAGTTCTACTATTCCCCAGGAAATCACCTACCAGATATTGAACACCATGTACTTATGCCCTCAGCACCGATGTCCATCTCGCAGTTTTTCTCCTCTCTCCACACTGCCACCTTTGCGCTGTGCTACCTACGAGACAATCTGCTACTAAACCTTCGACTCCCATTTCTCAAAAAACTTTCACTTGTGTGGGTTCGTATATCGGAGGCCTCATTGCACAGCATCATCCACCCTAGTTGTCCTACCCTAGAGTGCTTGGTGCTTGTTTTCACAGTTAGAATTGGTTGTCTCTAAATAAAGTCGCCTAACCTTGTAAGAATTGGAATTTCTTTTGACGGAAGACAGCTCATCATCCAAGATGCCCCTTCACTTCAAAGGTTGATCCTTGATTCTAGTTATTCACCGTCGCAAATAACCGTCCTCTCTGCGCCTAAACTGGAGACCTTGGGTGTAATACATGATCTCTATGCTCATTTCAAGATGGTGTTTGGCTCCACAGTTCTTTAGGTAATGTATATTATCATCTACACTTGTAACCATAGGCTGCATTTTAAATTTTTACGCATAAGTTATATATCATCTTGGAGTACACATTTTGTACTAATATTATGTTCTATGCTCAATGAAGAGTTTCTCCATGGATAGCCTATCAATGGTGCTGGATTCTGTCAAGATCTTATATATCCAAATGAATAGTTTCGATCTGAACAAGATTATTGGCTTGCTGCAATGCTTTCCATGTCTGGAGAAGTTGTATACAAAGGTGATAATTTCACGCACATTGGAAGCCCGCATATAGTGTACTAGAATTAACCGTTCAGCTGTTGCTCTTTCAACATGCTTTTTTTAGACCTTAACTATTTTCAATCTTCATGTCTATTTAGGCAACAGAACAGGGTAAGAAAGTTATAACCAATCAGAGGATTCATAAGCACCGGGATTTTCTTACTTCTCATGACATTCGATTGAAGACAATAACACTGGAACGATATGTAGCCAACAATGCAAACACTAGATTTGTCACATTTTTCCTGCTGAATGCGAGGTTACTATTGTCCATCAGGCTTAAGTTTATCAGCAGCATGGTTTTGATGGATGGGTATGTAGAAGAGCAAAGGAGTTTCAAGTGGACAAAAGAGCTTCTGAACGTGTCGGGCTTCTATTTACAACATCTTGTGGTCATAATCTAGTAAATTTTACGACCCGGTATGTTCATTCTATGGACTTGACCGATCCATTTGACTGTGACTGCCGAAAATAGTGCTGGAGTTAAATGTTGTTGCCCTTTTCAATCTGGGTTTTGTCTAAACCTGATGAACAATTAACCATCGTGCTTTTGTATAGTTTGTAAGCTGGAGTTAGATGTTGTTTCCCTTTTCAACTCGGATGTGACTGTCATATTTTTTTGAAACAAGGCAAATGGCTTGCCATTTGTTTAATTATGAGTGAAATATTGTAACAAATCCCAACCAAGGGAAATAACACCACTCTCGTCGGCTGCTTGAGCTCACTGTGGATTACAGAACCCAAGTGATTAGCCCCCACCAGCACCCACAAACTTATTTTGAAGCACACCAAATGGGTAGTAAATTTTCAGAAGAAAGGTTGCATGACCATGACAGATTTGAATTCTGACATTTGGGACCCATGAGGAAAAAGCCTATCCAAGGTGGTGTCAACTTACTAGCTAGTCAACAAACGATTCTGCCTACCAGCCGTGGGTTTGACATCCAACATCTGTCGTGTATCTTCTATCTCTTGTCTTCTTCCTCCAGCCGCCCAAACCAAACAACCCCGTCGGTTCCGCCTGCTCCGCCCTCCCACGGTTGGCTGCGCTTCGCCGCCCAACCTTACCCTCCAACATTGGCCAGTCCCTCCCTCTATTCCCTCACACGTCCTGTTATTCTCCGGTGACGTCAGCCCCAACACGCACCCGCACCCGAACCAGTCAACCCTCGTACTCCCCTCTGCCTGCGCCTGGACCGGCGCATCTTCCACGGCGCCTGTTCATTCCGTCCGAGGCCTCGTTGTTGTCCTCGGCCTTGGTTTGCTCACCGTGCGCAATGCGCCGCCCTCTTGTGTTGTCAACGTCATCAACAACCGAGAGGAACAAGGAGATGACTGAATGTGGAGAGGATGACAGTAGGGACCCACCAGGGTCATGGCAGTACGCAAGCAAGTGCCTTGTTATAACAAGCCCAAAAAAATGTTTCCTCCTAATGGTTGGACATCTGGGGCCCACGCCATTGTCAACGTAGTCAATAAATGAGAGAATTACACAACGAGCGGCAGACACCAGGGACCCAGCAGGTCGCGCAATTGTTATTTACTTTTTTTGAGGAACAAGCAGTTGTTATTTATACTAGTTTTAGAGACGGATCAGGGTAACAACGGGGCTGTGCAGGGGCTGTGGCTCGTCTACCCAGGGCTTTATTTATGCATACCACATCATGAGCCCAGCTGTATTTTTTTCTTGTTGAAAATGGCTAGCCCAGTTCTACTTTTTTTTAAATAAATACCCAACCGATGCCTTCTTGCTTTGTCAGCCCTATTGGGCTGCAAATCTTTCAAGACGAGGAGAGTTTCATTCGGCTTGCCCAGCAAATGGGCTATCAGTAATGAGAAATGGCATGTACATTTTTAAAACACATCAAACCGGGAATTAGTTTCAATTTTTCTTTCATTTCAAGATTTTAAATTTCATTGATTTTTATGCATGGACAATTATTTGGATTTTTATTTATATAAATTTATTTTTCAAATTAGTTTGAATGTGACTCAAAATTTTGGGATTAAAATAGTTGACCGCACCGAAATATGCAAAATTTCGTATAATTTTTAACTATGGCCACAATATGGGTTGTAATGCAAACAAAAAAAACAAAAACAAAAAGAAGGTGCGCTCCAAAAAATCCTTGAATTAGCAAATGGGTTGTAAATTATTATAAATAATGGCAGATGGGTTGTATGATGTTTTCCACACATTTGAGGCTGACTTGTGCGCCTACTATAGGTTTACGCGTATGCCTTCCTAAAAAAGGTTGATGCACACGCAACGCCGTGTCAACTTAGTCAACACACGAGAGCAGTGACTGTTGGATGTCCATCCAACGGCCGTCGTGCTTCTTCAATCTCTGCTCTTCCCGCTCCAGCCACTCAAACAAGTGCCGGCGGGACTGCCTGCTCCCTCCTCCCACGGCCGGCTGTGCTGCCGCGCAGGCCTCACCGCTCCACCGTACTCCCATCGCTGGCCTAGCCATCCCTCTACTCACTCACACCTGCTGTTATTCTCCAGCGACGGTAGACGAACCTGTAAACCCTTGTACTCCCCTCCGTGTGGAAAACAACTGCTGAGTCTTCTCTGGCTCCGTGTCGTTCCCTTCCTAGGCCTCGCCGTCGTCCACCACCCTGGTGCTCTCGGGGCGGCGTGGTCAAGGTAGTCAATGAGCGACATCCATCGGAAGTGGACTATACGTGGAGAGGCTGACAGCTGGGTCCACGGCCGCACGCAAGGAAATGCCTCCTTATTACGCGCAAAATAATGATTCCTCCACCTGACAGCTGGGACCCATCGGAAGGGCCTCTGTATTTCATGAAAAAACGTCCCCCCCGCTGACAACTCGGACCCACCAGCTATATCTTCGCACGCAAGGAAGTGCCTCCTTATTACGCACAAAAAAATGAATACCCCCTGCTAACTGGGACCCACCATAGTGGGAGGCTGACTTGTTGGCCTACTAAGTTGACGCGGATGGAGGGCTTTGTCAACTTAGTCAATATGAACGATTCTAGCTCCAGTGACCGTACGATGTCCATCCAATGGCCGTAGTGCTTCTTCAACCTCTAGTATTCTTGCTCTAGCCGCCCAAACCAGTGCCGGTCATGTCGCCTGCTCCGGCCTCCCATGGTCGTCTGTGCTGCCGCGGAGGCCTCATCGCCCCTACTACTCCCATCGTTGGCCAGGCCATCCCTCTACTCACCCACAACCCCTGTTATTCTGCGGCGACGACAGCCTCACACCACAGCCTTCGTACTCCTCTCCGCGTGGGCATCCACTACCCCCTTCCTAGGCCTCGCCGTTGTCCACCGCGTTGGTGCTCTTGGCACGGCGTGGTCAATGTGGTCAAGGAATGACTTCCATTAGAAGAGTATTGTACGTGGAGAGGCTGACAGCTGGGTCCACGGCCGCAGCAAGGAAGTGCCTCCTTATTACGTACAAAATAATGATTCCTCCACCTGACAGCAGGGACCCACCGGACGGGCCACCGTATTTCGCGAAAAGAATGTTTCCCCCCTGTAGCGACCCGACCCGAATGGATCAAGTATCTGTGCTTAAGTGTCATCCCTGGATCGGTATGCTGACACACACAGTACTCGAAGGATTTATAACAGAGGTAAATCACATGTATAAAGTAACGTAAATACCATTACCTCAATCCATATAGCGGAAGCAACAAGGTTGTGGATTCCCATCAACACCAACGGCAAAGTTGAGTGTAGAAATCGTAACCCTAACGTATCACTTACTCGTCGTAAGAAACCTGCAACATAAGACGTTGCAGCCCGAAAATGGGTCAGTACATTGAATGTACTGGAAAATTCACACCATAGAGAATGATGAACAATGGCTATCACTACATGCATATTTGGCTGGTGGAAAAGCTCTATGGTTATAAGGTTTTTGCGTAAAGCCAATTTTTCCCTACTGCAAAGGAATACATTTTAATTAACTATCATGGTGGTTGTTGAACATTGAGAATGGTTGACAGCATTCTCAATCCCAATTAAGTAACATCATTAAACCCAACAATATCCATTTAAAGTAACATGATGAGATCAACAGGATATTCCAAGAACTAGATACTCAAGTTGTCCATAACCGGGGACACGGCTAATCATGATTAGTTTGTACACTCTGCAGAGGTTTGCGCACTTTTCCCCACAAGACTCGATCGCCTCCGTTTGTTTTCTCGCACTACACGGTGTTTGAGAAGACGAATGACCGAGACACAGTCTTTCAGAAGCGCTAGCACCTTACATGTGGGGTAGACCGTACCACCTACAACCCCTACATCTGCTAGTCCACCCCGTAAGAGTTCACACTACTTAGTCAACTATGCCAGAGCCCATAATGGCTTGTGGCCGCACATGGAAGTTTCTAGCATGAAAGATCTTATGATCCCTTTGAGCCTGGGTGGCGGTCCAAAATAAAACAGGCAAGTCCTGATAGACATCATGTGCCTCAATCCACCCAGATGTGTGTTTAAGTTGCCACCTTATATAAACCATTAAAATTATCAACTCACATCTGTCATGGATATCACTCACCCAATCCACGTCTACTAGCATAGCATGGCATAATAAGCAAACGTAGAAGTAACTCCCAAAGGTTTCATAATAAAACAGGTGATAGGTACTACCTCATCTACTTCCCATCCCACAATTTAATTAGATCCTAGTCATGCAATGTGTGAGGATTGATCTAATGCAATAAAACATGGGTTGTAGAAAAGGTATGATCAAAGTGTGAACTTGCCTGCAATGTTGATGAAGATGATTCGCACTCAAAACTCTTGATAGTTCTACTCGTCACACTCCGGTCAATCTATCGTAAGCAAACAATAGTAACCACACATAAGCAATCACTCAAAAGATCAGAAAGAACGAAGAAGACGATTCGGAAACATCAAAACCAAGCAAATAACTCTTGCAACATAAAACAATTTCTAACAGTACCAAAATTATGTGAATTTGGCCTTATTAGAATGTTTAGGTCAAGAGCTTCGATTTGCAAAAAGAATCAACTCAAACGGAGCTACGAAACTCAAGTTATGATCAAACGAAGTTTGAATTCAAATCTGATCTAATTCAAATTTTAAAAATTTCAAACACATGTTTGAGTTGGATTAATGGATAGAGGGGATCATAACGAAGATGTGAGCGTTGGTTTCGTTGGATTTGGACTAACGAGTAAAAAGTTATAGTCGTTTGAAAACCAGGGGCTATTCTGCAAATAAAGTATTCACATCTAGGTACCTGGCCGAAATTATAAAAAAATAAAAAAACCTAAAAGGCGAACGTTCGTTTTCTATACCTAACCAGCGAACGTTCTCTAAATAGATCTAACTAAAAAAAACTAAACCGATTTTTTTTAAGAAAACCGAAGTAGAACTAAACCCAAAAAAAACCGAACCGGGCTTGTGCGGTTTTTTTACCAGCTTGGTGAAATAGACCGACGGTGGCGGCGGCAGCGGCGGCTCCGGCGAGGCGGCGCGGGGCTCCGGCGGGCGGCGCGGGCTACGGCGGAGTACGGCGAACGCGAGCGGTGGCGGCGGCGGCGCGCGCGGGGCGGAGGTGCGGCGAAGGAGGCGAGCGGTGCGGCGGGGCAGCGACTGCGGCGGTGAGGCGGCGAAACGCAGCGGCGGCAGCGGCGGTGGATGCGGGCTCCGGCGAGGAGAGGAGGCGGGGCCGGCCTCGGGTTATAAAGGGGCCGGGGCGGCTCCTTGCTTGGGGAAGGGGCGGCCGGAGGCGGGCGGTGCTCGGACTCCAGCGAGTCCGGGTCGCACACGGGAGGAGGAGGCGGCGGCGCTGACGGGCCGGCTGGGCCTTCGGCCCAGTTCGGTCCGCGGGAGAGATTTTTTTTAACATTTTGGCAGACAAGGAAAGAAGCAAAACAAAATAAAAATAAAAATATAATATAGGCATATTATATATCAAAATTTCAGAAAAAGATTTCCAACAACATGGACATTTTTAATATGCCAAATAAAATCCACACAAAATCAAATAAAACAAAGAGTGCTACTAGTCTATTAAAATCTAACAAAAAGCATTTTTAAAATACCAAAATGATTTCAAATTAATTTTTCTCCAATTTTCTATTGTAGGGAATCATGTTACCCTAATTTCCATATATTTTATTTTTGGAGAAAAATAATTTGAATAAAACTCAAATAACTCCAAATTGAAAATAAATTCAAAAGAACTTTGAATTTAATTTCTTTGAAACTCCCAACTCATATTTCATAATTTGAAGAAGTCATTTTATCTTCTCTCGTGAAAATCATTGAGTTGCATAAAGTTTCAGAATTGGAAAATATTTTCCAAATGAAATTCAAATATTTTCAAACACCCCATTTCATTTAAATAAATGGAAGAAGTCATATCATCTTCACTCAAGGGTTTTGCATTTGAAAAAAATTTGAATTCACGAAGATCAGAAAACAAATATGAAAGTTTGGGAAAGTTCTTTTATTCCCTCTCATTTAACTTTCAAAAGTTTCGAATTCACTCACTTTCAGACAATCAATCAAATCTATCTATTTATTATAACATTCCAAAATTTAGAATTTTGGGATGTTACACCCCCTGACTGCTGAGACCCACCAGCTACATCTTCGCACGCAAGGAAGTGCGTCCATATTACGGGCAAAAAAATGATTCTCCCCCTGACGGCTGGGACCCACTAGCCATATCTTCGCACGTAAGGAAGTGTCTGCTTATCCTCCCTGACTGCTGGGACCCACCTAGTCGAAGCGTACATAGCGTTGTCATTCTGGTCGCGAACGTGTACGTACATACTGGTCGATCGGTATGTCTGCAAGCTGCAACAATGAACCATGGCCTAGTAAGGAAGGGCACGTGTCGTAGTAGAGGCGTGGATGTAGCATGTCACGCAGTCCCGTCAATATCATGTACATGTACATACAACCAGGGTGCAAGAAAGTAAATACGGCCACATACGTACATACGGGCGGGGTCTCGAATGCCTACTCGCGCATACGTACGGCCAGGGCTCATGTACATGGAGAGGCAGCGAAGAGCAGCGATGGTGTCATGTTCATCGGTAACCAACCGGCTGGGTCGGAACGGAGAAACTACGTCGCCGTTGATCGGGAGGCAACGGAATGCGTCATGTTCATTGGGAGCCAACCGGCTTGGACGGAATAGCCGAAACAAGGCCTAGCGTACCGCAGAACGGAGGAAACGGCCTTGTGTTCGACCGCCTACGGTCGAAACAGGATCCTGTTCACCGAGAGGGGTCTGGCGTATCGCAAAACAGAGGAAACGGACTTCTCTTCGACCTCCTACGGTTGAAACGGGGTCCTGTTTATCGGGAGGGGTGTGGCGTATCGCAAAATGGAGGAAATAGACTTCTCTTCGACCTTCTACAGTCGAAATGGGGGCCGTGTTCATCGGGAGGGGTGTGGCGTACCGCAAAACGAGACTCCATGGGCTACTATTCATCCACCGTCTATTGCCTCGCTCTAGCCTCCACAGGCTACTATTCATCCACCGTCGACCTCCTCCAGCCTCCACCTGCGACTGTTCATCGACGGCGTCTCCCTCCTGCCTTCACCAGCTACTGTTCATCCAGCCTCCACCGGCTACTATTCAACCAACGCTCTCCATAGGGTCCTGTTCAACAAGCCCTCCACGGACTACTGTTCATCCTGCCCTCCACCGGCTACTGTTCAACCAACCCTCCACCGGTTGCTGTTCATACAGCCCTCCACGGGTACCTATTCATCCACCCCAACCGGCTCGATCGGGGTCCTGTTCATCCACCCCCAACCGGCTCGATCGGGGTCATGTTCATCCAGCAGCAATGGCCTCTACTACCACAGGGTTCTGTTCATCCAACCCCCACTGGAAACTGTTCATCCAACCCCCAACAATGCTCACTGTTCATCAAGAGGCAGCAGGTTTGATCGGCTTTAGTTAGCAGCAGTAGCGAAGAATTCACTCGATCGGGTTTAGTTAACAACCAGGGATCGATCGATTGCTCGGGTTCAGTAACGCGTAGCCAGTGCAATCGCTCGGGTTCAGTAGGCGAACGCCTCACTCGGGTTCAGTTAGAGCCCAATGTCGGTGTCAAAACAGGCAGATCTCGGGTAGGGGGTCCCGAACTGTGCATCTAGGATCGATGGTAACAGGAGACGGGGGATACAATGTTTACCCAGGTTCGGGCCCTCTCTATGGAGGTAATACCCTATGTCCTGCTTGATTGATATTGATGAATATGAGTGTTACAAGAGTTGATCTACCATGAGATCATAATGGCTAAACCCTAGAAGCCTAGCCTATGTGGGTATGGTTATGAGTATATGTGGTGTCCTTTTCGGACTACCCCCTTCGATTTATATAGACACCGAGAGGATCTAGGGTTTACATGGAGTCGGTTACATAAGAGGGAATCTTTGGTCGCCAAGCTTGCCTTCCATGCCAAGTAGAGTCCAATCCGGACACGGTGCAGTCTTCGGCCTTCATGTCTTCACAACCCATCAGTCCGGCCCATGGATAACAGGCTGGACGCCCGAGGACCCCTTAGTCCAGGACTCCCTCAGTAGCCCTTGAACCAATCTTCAATAGCGAGGTGCTCGGCACACATATTGTCTTCGGCATTGCAAGGCGGGTTCTCCCTTCGATGATCTCCAAGTAATGTATTCGGCCATTGATCCAATGTCGCCTCCTTGGCTTCTACGCGTTGAATAATCTTTGTCCTCCTTGTGTCGAGTGAATGTGGAAAGTCAGGGTATTTTTGTGAATAACACCCTGAGGGAGTCCTGGATTAGGGGGTGTTCGGGTAGCCAGACTATACCTTCAGCCGGACTCCAGGACCATGAAGATACAAGATTGAAGACTTCGTCCGGTGTCCGGATGGGACTTTCCTTGGCGTGGAAGGCAAGCTTGGCGATGCAGATATTCAAGATCTCCTACCATTGTAACCAACTTTGTGTAACCCTAACCCTCTCCGGTGTCTATATAAACCGGAGGGTTTTAGTCCGTAGGACAACTTCATCATACAACAATCATACCATAGGCTAGCTTCTAGGGTTTAGCCTCCTCGATGTCATGGTAGATCTACTCTTGTACTACCCATATCATCAATATTAATCAAGCAGGACGTAGGGTTTTACCTCCATCAAGAGGGCCCGAACCTGGGTAAAACATCGTGTTCCTTGCCTTCTATTACCATCCGACCTAGACGCATAGTTCGGGACCCCCTACCCGAGATCCGCCGGTTTTGACACCGACATTGGTGCTTTCATTGAGAGACACCAAAGACATCGACGGACTGTCATCCATGCGAGGAAGAGAGCCTATTTAAAGAGATTGGATCCCAGATCCATTCAGCGCTACGCAGAAGAAATCCCCAGAGACTGCTCAGGAGAAACTATTCCAGCATGGCTAGTGTTCCCAGCTCCTCCGCTCGTCCCGGCCCAGAGAAAGGCAAGTAGGAGAGGTGTTCCGTGTCTCATAGCTGATTAACAAAGTTGCAAACGCAGGGATTCCTTCCCCATGCGGATCTAGTCCCTGTTCGAACGGGGCTAGCTTCATTCAATGAGAGGACTCAGGCAGAGGACTTCCCCAATCTGTCTGGGGGGGGGAGTGAGTGTGTTTTGTCCCCTACCTGCTAAGAGATGTTGGATATCCAATCCATCCGTTCCTCCGAGGGCTTCTGGAATATTACGGACTCCAGCCACATAACTTCACTCCGGCCTCTATTCTGCACATTGCGGGTTACGTCGCTTTATGCGGACTTTTCCTGGGCATCGAGGCTCACTTCGAGTTGTGGAGGAAGTTGTTTTGTCTCGTCCCGTGCAATCACAAAGGGTCAATATTTGAAGTGGGCGGAGCGGAAGTATGGCGCGTCGCTGATACCGGATATCCATCCGGCACACCAAGGAAGGCACCTGATGAATGGCCCTCCAAATGGTTTTATATAGAGGACGTTGCGCTTCCTGACCCGATTCGAAAGGGTCTTCCTGAATTTGCTCGCGTCCCACTGAAGAAACGCCACAGTTGGCATCCCCGAAGTCTTGAAGAGGAAGACGACGCGGAGGTTCGTCAGCTGATGAGCAGGATAAGAGAGCTCACTCGGTCCGGACTCACAGTAATCGAGGTTATGGCGATTTCCATAGCGCGAGGGGTTCAGCCACCCCAATACAGAGGGCTTCCCATGTGGCACTACAATGGGGAGGACGACACCTCTCGCTGCGGTCAGAAAGGTCCGGATACCCCTGCCGCTTTGGCTAAGATATTAGCCGAACTGTTTAAAGGGGAGAAAAAGGAATTTCTCCGCATCAAATTTAGAGACGGGTACTCTATGTATAACCTCCCAGCTGGGTAAGGCCCGACCCTTCCGTTTTTACTTCTTCCATCTCCGAATTTCCTTTGATAAACTTCTAGCTTGTTTGCTTATGACAGCACTGGCGAAAGGTCACCGAGGGATTTTATAGTCCCGCCCCACAGCCGGAGGACCACAACCGGGAGCTAGATCCCGGGTTCGAAGAGGACCCAGATATATTTGTGGTTCTTGCGGAGGGAGTGTTCTACCAGACAAGCTATGACGGCACATAAGTGGCCATCACCGCAGACTATCCTGGCCTTCTTCCTGCTTCTCATGTAAATAATTAAGAAAACACCTTCTCTAAAAGAGTGCTCTTATTCCGTCTCACGCATCGCACTGTATCGTGCTTCACAGGGGAGACATTCGGCGACTTCGAAGAGATCGGCTCCCGCGCCGGATAATCCTTCCAAGAGGAGAGCAAATGAAGACACGACCACGCCTTCATCGAAGAGGTATGAATTCGCCAACCTGCCCCTGAGCAGTCAAGTCCAACCGTGACCTTCCCGTTTTCCATTTGCCAGGAGGAATGTGCGCCAGACTATATCCGGGGGTCCGACCGGCCGTACTTCCCACAGCCAGGATTCAAATCATGCCGTGAAGACGGGGGCTGATGTAGGGGCGACGCCGGACTGTCCTCCAGCATAGGACTCGGATGATGTATCCGTCACCAACTCGGAAGTGAAGAGTGCTATGAATCATCGGCACCGCCGGGCCATTTTACAAGATCCTGGCTTTTCGGAAGAGTCGTTTAACACCTTCAACGCAGCCGATGGGTACATCCGGGCTGCTCGAGATGGGATTAGCAGGGCCACAAAGCAACATTTGAAAGATGTGCAGGTAAATTCGCTTTGTCTGACTATGACAACCATATGCCAGTAGCCCTTGAGACTTAAAGTAGTTGAAACAACTGATTTAAGGATCAATGTACAACCAGGTTCTTACGGAGAAGAATACCTAGCTGGCTCAAGAACTAGAAAAGTGTCAGTGCCAGTTGCTTGCTGCTAACGCTGAACTGGAGAAATACAAGGCATCTCCAGGTAATATTTTCCTCCATCGAAAATTCATAAGGCTACACCGATAGTGTGAATCTGGGTTCTAATCTTTGTGTTGGGTTGTTTAGACCAAGTACGAGAGCAGCTTGATGTCGCTCGAAGCGAAGAACACAGAGCCAAAAAGCTGCTAGCAGCGGGCGAGCGTGTATTGATAAAGGACGTTGAAGAAAAAAGAAACTCCAGGATTCGAACATCAACCTAGGTGAAGAACTAAAAGATGTGCGAGCGCAGCTAGCCGACTCTGTGAAGGAGAACAAGAAGCTCTGAGGCGGCATATTTAGTATGTGGCCGCTTTTATCTTACAACAATTTGGAGGTAGCAGTAGCTGATATAGCTGTAATTGCAGGTGTGTTGACGAACCGCCCCGAAGAATAAGTGTCCGGATCATCAAATGATCTTCTACAGGAGCTATCGCAGTTGCACGAGCAACCTCGGTAGGCTATGTGCTACCTCTTGAGCACTGTGTTGGTTTTCCCCGAAGAGGAAGGGATGATGCAGCAAAGTAGCGTAAGTATTTCCGTCAGTTTTTGAGAATCAAGGTATCAATCCAGTAGGAGGCTATGCGCGAGTCCCTCGTACCTGCACAAAACAAATAAATCCTCGCAACCAATGCAAATAGGGGTTGTAAATCCCTATAAGGCCACTTACGAGAGTGAGATCTGATAGATATGATAAGATAATATTTTTGGTATTTTTGTGATAAAGATGTAAAGTAAAATAAAGGCAAAGTAAATAGAAAAGGAAATAACTAAGTAGTAGGAGATCAATATGATAAAGATAGACCCGGGGGCCATAGGTTTCACTAGTGGCTTCTCTCGAGAGCATAAGTATTCTATGGTGGGTGAACAAATTACTGTTGAGCAATTGACAGAATTGAGCATAGTTATGAGAATATCTAGGTATGATCATGTATATAGGCATCACGTCCGAGACAAGTAGACTGACTCCTTCCTGCATGTACTACTATTACTCCACTCATCGACCGCTATCCAGCATGCATCTAGAGTATTAAGTTAAAAACAGAGTAACGCCTTAAGCAAGATGACATGATGTAGAGGGATAGACTCATGCAATATGAAGAAAACCCCATCTTGTTATCCTCAATGGCAACAATACAATACGTGCCTTGCTGCCCCTACTGTCACTGGGAAAGGACACCGCAAGATTGAACCCAAAGCTAAGCACTTCTCCCATTGCAAGAAAGATCAATCTATTAGGCCAAACCAAACTGACAATTCGAAGAGACTTGCAAAGATAACCAATCATACATAAAAGAATTCAGACAAGATTCAAATATTGTTCATAGATAGACTTGATCATAAACCCACAATTCATCGGTCTCAACAAACACACCGCAAAAAGAAGATTACATCGAATAGTTCTCCACAAGAGAGGGGGAGAACATTGTACGAAAGAGGAGCTGCCTTCCGTGGCATCCCCAAGCTTCGGCTTTTTGGTGTCCTTATATTATCTTGGGGGTGCCATGGGCATCCCCAAGCTTAGGCTCTTGCCACTCCATGTTCCATAATCCATCAAATCTTTACCCAAAACTTGAAAACTCCACAACACAAAACTTAAAGTAGAAAATCTCGTGAGCTCCGTTAGCGAAAGAAAATAAAAGACCACTTCAAGGTACTGCAATGAACTCATTCTTTATTTATATTTGTGTTATACCTACTGTATTCCAACTTCCCTATGGTTTATAAACTATTTTACTAGCCATAGATTCATCAAAATAAGCAAACAACACACGAAAAACAGAATCTGTCAAAAACAGAACAGTCTGTAGTAATCTGTAGCTAGCGCAAGATCTGGAACCCCAAAAATTCTAAAATAAATTGCTGGACGTGAGTAATTTATCTATTAATCATCTTAAAAAATAATTAACTAAATATCACTTTCCAAATAAAAATGACAGAAGTTCTCGTAAGCGCTAAAGTTTCTGTTTTTTACAGCAAGTTCAACAAGACTTTCCCCAAGTCTTCCCAACGGTTCTACTTGGCACAAACACTAATTAAACACAAAAAACATAACCAAAACAAAGGCTACATAAATTATTTATTACTAAACAGGAGCAAAAAGCAATAAATAAAAATAAAATTGGGTTGCCTCCCGACAAGCGCTATCGTTTAACGCCCCTAGCTAGGCATAACAAGCAAGAATAGATCTAGGTATTGCCATCTTTGGTAGGCAATCCATAAGTGGCTCTCATAATAGATTCATAAGGTAATTTAATTTTTTTCTAGGAAAGTGTTCCATGCCTTTCCTTAATGGAAATTGGAATCTAATATTTCCTTCCTTCATATCAATAATTGCACCAATCGTTCTAAGGAAAGGTCTACCAAGAATAATAGGACATGAAGGATTGCAATCTATGTCAAGAACAATAAAATCTACGGGCACATAATTCCTGTTTGCAACAATAAGAACATCATTAATTCTTCCCATAGGTTTCTTAATAGTGGAATCTGCAAGGTGCAAGTTTAGAGAGCAATCATTAAAATCGCAGAAACCAAACAAATCACACAAAGTCTTTGAAATCATGGAAATACTAGCACCCAAATCACATAAAGCATAGAATTCATGATCTTTAATTTTAATTTTAATAGTTGGTTCCCACTCATCATAAAGTTTTCTAGGGATAGAAACTTCCAATTCAAGTTTTTCTTCATAAGATTGCATCAAGGCATCAACGATATGTTTAGTAAACGCTTTATTTTGTCTATAAGCGTGAGGAGAATTTAACACGGATTGCAACAAGGAAATACAATCAATCAAAGAGCAATTTTCGTAGTTAAATTCCTTGAAATCCATAATAGTGGGTTTAGCAACATCTAGGGTTTTAATTTCTTCAATCCCACTTTTATCAAATTTAGCATCAAGATCAACAAATTCCGAATTCTTGGAACGCCTTCTAGGTAAAGGTGGATCATATTCAGTCCCATCATTATCAAGATTCATATTGCAAAACAAAGATTTAATAGGGGACACATCAATAACTTTTAGATCTTCATCTTTATTTTCATAGGAACTAGAAGAACATGCTCTTATAAAGGCATCTTTCTTAGCACGCATCCTAGCGGTTCTTTCTTTGCACTCCTCAATGGAAATTCTTATGGCTTTGAGAGACTCATTGATATCATGCTTAGGTGGAATAAATCTAAGTTTCAAAGAATCAACATCAAGAGCAATTCTATCAATGTTTCTAGCCAAATCATCAATCTTAAACAATTTTTCTTAAATCATAGCATTAAAATTCTTTTGTGAAGTAATAAATTCTTTAATATTAGATTCAAAATCAGAGGGCATCTTATTATAATTTCCATAAGAATTGCTGTAGGAACTACCATAATTATTAGAGGAATTACTAGGATAAGGCCTAGAGTTGAAATTTCCTCTGTACGCATTGTTACCAAAATTGTTCCTACCAACAAAATTCACATCCATAGATTCATTATTATTCTCAATAAAAGTAGACAAGGGCATATCATTAGGATCAGAAGAAGCACTCTTATTAGCAAATAATTTCATAAGTTCATCCATCTTTCCACTCAAAACATTAATTTCTTCTATCGCATGCACCTTTTTATTAGTAGATCTTTCAGTATGCCATGAGAATAATTAACCATAATATCATCTAGGAGTTTAGTGGCTTCTCCTAAAGTTATTTCCATAAAAGTGCCTCCCGCGGCCGAATCTAAAAGATTTCTAGAAGAAAAATTCAATCCGGCATAATTTTTTTGTATAATCATCCACAAATTTAAACCATGAGTAGGGCAATTACGTATCATTAGTTTCATTCTCTCCCAAGCTTGTGCAACATGTTCATGATCAAGTTGTTAAAATTCATAATATTGTTTCTAAGAGAGATGATCTTAGCGGGAGGAAAATACTTAGAGATAAAAGCATCTTTGCACTTGTTCCATGAATCAATACTATTTTTAGGCAAAGACGAAAACCAAGCTTTAGCATGATCTCTAAGCAAAAAAAGGAAATAGCTTGAATTTAACAATGTCATTATCCACATCTTTCTTCTTTTGCATGTCACAAAAACCAACGAAGCTATTTAGATGGGTAGCGGCATCTTCACTAGGAAGGCCGGAAAACGGATCTTTCATGACAAGATTCAACAAAGCAGTATTAATTTCACAAGATTCAGCATCGGTAAGAGGAGAAATCGGAGTGCTAATAAAATCATTGTTGTTGGTATTGGTGAAGTCACACAATTTAGTATTATCTTGAGCCATCATGACAAGCAAGCAAACTAACACACAAGCAAACAAAAAGCAAGCGGGCAAAAAGAGGCAAATAGAGAAAGAGAGGGAGGATAGAGAGAGAGAGGGCGAATAAAACGGCAAGGGCGAAGTGGGGGAGAGGAAAACGAGAGGCAAATGACAAATAATGTAATGCGGGAGATAAGCGTATGTGATGGGTACTTGGTATGTTGACTTTTGCGTAGACCTCCCCGGCAACGGCACCAGAAATCCTTCTTGCTACCTCTTGAGCACTGCGTTCGTTTTCCCCGAAGAGGAAGGGATGATGCAGCAAAGTAGCGTAAGTATTTCCCTCAGTTTTTGAGAACCAAGGTATCAATCAAGTAGGAGGCTATGCGCGAGTCCCTCGTACCTGCACAAAACAAATAAATCTCTCAACCAACGCAAATAGGGGTTGTCAATCCCTATAAGGCCACTTACGAGAGTGAGATCTGATAGATATGATAAGATAATATTTTTGGTATTTTTGTGATAAAGATGCAAAGTAAAATAAAGGCAAAGTAAATAGCAAAGGAAATAACTAAGTAGTAGGAGATCAATATGATAAAGATAGACCCGGGGGCCATAGGTTTCACTAGTGGCTTCTCTCGAGAGCATAAGTATTCTACGATGGGTGAACAAATTACTGTTGAGCAATTTACAGAATTGAGCATAGTTATGAGAATATCTAGGTATGATCATGTATATAGGCATCACCTCCGAGACAAGTAGACCGACTCCTGCCTGCATCTACTACTATTACTCCACTCATCGACCGCTATCCAGCATGCATCTAGAGTATTAAGTTAAAAACAGAGTAACGCCTTAAGCAAGATGACATGATGTAGAGGGATAGACTCATGCAATATGAAGAAAACCCCATCTTGTTATCCTCGATGGCAACAATACAATACGTGCCTTGCTACCCCTACTGTCACTGGGAAAGGACACCGCAAGATTGAACCCAAAGCTAAGCACTTCTCCCATTACAAGAAAGATCAATCTAGTAGGCCAAACCAAACTGATAATTCGGAGAGACTTGCAAAGATAACCAATCATACATAAAAGAATTCAGAGAACATTCAAATATTGCTCATAGATAGACTTCATCATAAACCCACAATTCATCGGTCTCAACAAACACACCGCAAAAAGAAGATTACATCGAATAGTTCTCCATAAGAGAGGGGGAGAACATTGTATTGAGATCCAAAAAGAGAGAAGAAGCCATCTAGCTACTAACTATGGACCCGTAGGTCTGAGGTAAACTACTCACACTTCATCGGAGAGGCTATGGTGTTGATGTAGAAGCCCTCCGTGATCGATGCCCCCTCCGGCGGAGCTCCAGAATAGGCCCCAAGATGGGATCTCATGGATACAGAAAGTTACGGTGGTGGAATTAGGGTTTTGGCTCCGTATCTGATCGTTTGGGGGGTACATAGGTATATATAGGAGGAAGGAGTACGTCGGTGGAGCAACAGGGGGCCCACGAGGGTCGAGGGCGCGCCTGGGGTAGGCTGGCGCGCCCTCCTACCTCGTGGCCTCCTCTTTTCTTTCTTGACGTAGGGTCCAAGTCTCCCGGGTCTTGTTCGTTGAGAAAATCATGTTCCCGAAGGTTTCATTCCGTCTGGACTCCGTTTGATATTCCTTTTCTTGGAAACCCTAAAACAGGCAAAAACAGCAATTCTAGGCTGGGCCTCCGGTTAATAGGTTAGTCCCAAAAATAATATAAAAGTGGATAATAAATCCCAAGAATGCCCAAAACAGTAGATAATATAGCATGGAGCAATCAAAAATTATAGATACGTTGGAGACGTATCACTATGCGGAGTGTAGCCAAGGCTTTATGGCCATCCAACTCCCCTCGAGGAAGCATGGAGTAGCTGGTAGAGCTATTCAAGGGAGCGCGGCGGCGTATCCGGCTGTGGAAGATATCTGCCTACCGAGAGGGTGCGCGAGAGGCCTGGGCCATGGTGAAGACGCACTATACCAAGCTGGATCCTAAATCGGGACGGTAGGGCCAAATGGGGAAGAAATTCCCGTTAGTATAGTATATGACCAAGTAGCAGTGGCCGCCAAATATTCTCAACAGGATTGTAAGTTAGACTGCCTGTTGGAAGGTGTAGAGGAAGAGGTGTTCGAGTCCAAGTGACTGTGTACTTTCCTCATCTAGCTGAATTGTATGTCATTTGTCATGACAGACCTTTTCGCTTCAACCTCCGGACTCTAAGGTGCGGAGTGTTTCCAAATACCGCCACGGCTGAATAGGCCGGGATATGCTTGGAAAACTAGGCGTAGGGGTCATAGTTGCTTGAACAGACAAGTTGTATCCGGCTAGCTATGTTATATTACATTGATATCGTAAGAAACATCTTCCAGAGAGAATAGTTCCATTAAAGGTTCCTTTCCCTGGGTGTGCATGCATTTAATGTACATGTCTGAATTGTGATGCAAGCACCATAGTTTGTATAACTTCTGGGGGTGCACAATGGAGTGAGTTTAGAAAACATCTTTAATTCACCGACCAAATATTCCCTTAAGAACGCTAGCTTTTGGCTTCACCCAGTCTGAGGTACACATCCGGATGACCCGGCGGTAACAATCGCAGTGGTGCTCCCTTTATGCCCTAGCCGAACTAACGGGAACGTAGGGCATAAGCCCCGGAGCTAGGCAACCCAGCTTGGCCAAAACTTAAGTCATATCGATGCATATAATGGCAAAGAAAAGGTACATATGGGAAAAACTCATATGTGAGGAGCTTGATGCTCAAGGAATGACAAGAACTTCGGTCCGAGAAGCCCCCAGGTACAAGTGGCGTACATGTTTAAAGACGTATGTGCCAATGGTGTGTGGTCTAGCCGCACTTAAAGCTTTTAAAGTGAGAAAAAAGAAAGTAATCGGACAAGAGAGAAAAAATAATGGAAACTACATGGGAGGAGGAGACGAACAATGGGTTTAGCGCTAGGCAAGGAATCTCCGGAGTCTGGCCACATTCCAGGGGTTCGGCTCGAGGCGATTGTCTGATGCATCGCGAAGATGGGACGCTCCTCCGGTGAGAACTTCGTCAATTATGAAGGGACCCTCCCATTTGGGCTTGAGTTTGTCCTTTTTCTTCTCCGGGAGGCATAGAATGAGTTCGCCGATGTTGTAAGTCTTGGCCCGTACTTTTCTGCTTTGACATCTTCGAGCCTGCTGTTGGTAAAATGCTGAACGGGACTTTGCGACATCGCGTTCCTCCTCCAGGGCATCTAGACTATCCTACCGATCGAGCTCGGCTTCTCTCTCTTCGTACATACGCACTCTAGGTGAGTCATGAATAATATCGCAGGGTAATACGGCCTCTGCACCATACACCATGAAGAAAGGTGTGTACCCGGCAGTACGGTTGGGCGTGGTCCGCAGCCCCCAGAGTACGGAGTCGAGCTCCTCAACCCAGTGCTTGTCTGATTGTTTCAAAGACCGCACTAGTCTGGGCTTGATGCTGCTCATAACAAGACCGTTGGCGCGTTCGACTTGACCGTTGGTTTGTGAGTGGTAGATGGAGGCGTAATCGAGTTTAATACCTAGATTAGTTCACCAGGTTTTTACCTCGTCGGCTGTGAAATTGGAGCCGTTGTCAGTGATGATGCTGTGTGGGACACCATAATGGTGCACAACATCGGATATGCAGTCTATCACCGGGCCGGACTCAACTGTTTTGACCGGTTTAGCCTCTATCCACTTAGTTAATTTGTCCACCATAACCAGCAGATATTTTTTCTTATGGCTTCCCCCTTTAAGGGGTCCAACCATGTCGAGTCCCCAGACCGCGAAAGGCCAAGTGATGGGGATTGTTTGTAGGGCAATGGGGGGCATATGGCTTTGATTGGCAAAGAGTTGGCATTCGACGCAACGTTGGACAAGGTCCTGTGCATCCGCTCGGGCCATCGGCCAATAAAACCCTGTACGAAAGGCCTTGCTAACAAGGGCCCGAGCTGCAGCGTGGTGAACGCCTAGTCCGGCATGAATTTCAGCCAAGAGCTGCCGCCCCTCTTCCTCGGATATACGTCGTTGAAGGACTCCGGTGGCGCTTTTCTTGTAGAGCTCTCCATCATGAACCTTGTAGGCCTTCGAGCGCCAGACAATGCAACGGGCCTCATTCTAGTCCTCAGGAAGCTCCTTCCTATTAAGGTAGGCCAGGAAGGGTTCGGTCCATGGGGCAATGACTGCCATGATGAGATGCGTCGATGTTTCCGGGATCAGGGGTTATGTTCGGGTCCGGACTTGTGTTGCCATTTTCCCCTGCCACACCACAGATGGCTTGAAGAGCCTTTCCAGGAAGATATTAGGTGGGACGGGGTCGCGCTTAGCGCCAATACGAGCAAGAACATCCGCCGCTTGATTACTTTCTCAAGCCACATGATGGAACTTGAGCCCCTCAAACCGGGCCGACATTTTTATGACTGCGTTACAATACGCTGCCATCTTTGGATCTTTAGCGTCGAAATCTTCATTTATTTGAGATATTGCAAGGTTTGAGTCCCCACACACTTATAGGCATTGTATGCCCATGGAGACAGCCATCCGGAGACCATGGAGTAAGGCCTCGTATTCGACTGCGTTATTGGAGTCTGTGTACTAGACGACGTCTCCAGTAGGGGACGTTAAAATGACACCCGCTCCTAACCCTGCCAGCATTTTGGAGCCGTCAAACTACATGACCCAATAGGAGTATGTTCCGTACTCTTTAGGGAGTTCGGCCTCCGTCCATTCGGCGATGAAGTCGGCCAGTACTTGGGATTTGATAGCTCGACGTGGTTTATATGTAATGTCAAATGGCAGGAGCTCGATGGCCCATTTGGCAATTCAGCCCGTAGCATCGCGGTTGTTTATAATGTCATTGAGTGGACTTCGGAGGCCACCGTGATCGAACACTCCTGGAAGTTGTGACGGAGCTTCCAGGATGCCATGAAGACCGCGTATGCTATTTTTTGATAATGAGGGTATCGGGATTTGCATGGTGTAAGCACAACATATACGTAGTATACTAGCTTCCGAAGCGGGAATTTATGTCCGTTCTGTTCTCGTTCGACAACGAGTACGGTACTCACCACCTGATGTGTTGCCGATATGTATAATAACATCGGTTCACCGGAGTTTGGTGTGGCCAGGATTGGATTGCCCGCAAGTAGGGTTTTTATTTCTTCCTGTTCGGCTGTTGTCACGTCCATCCACTCGAAGTGGTCGGTTCGCTGTAGAAGGCGATAGAGAGGCAGTGCCTTTTCTCCTAATTTGGAGATAAAGCGGCTTAGAGCTGCCACGTAACCTGAAAGTTTTTGAAGTTGCTTAAGGTCTGTTGGTTTAGCTAATTGTGACAAAGCTCGGATTTTGGCTGGGTTTGCTTCGATTCCTCTATTGGAAATGATAAAGCCCAGCAGTTTTCCAGCGGCGATGCCGAAGACACACTTTTCTGGGTTGAGCTTAATGTCATACGCCCTGAGGTTGACGAATGTAAGACGTAAGTCGTCTATTAGTATTTCCACGTGCCTGCGTTTGACGACGACGTCATCAATGTAAGCTTCTACTATTTTACCAATCTGTTTCTCCAGGCATGTTTGAATCATGCGTTGATATGTGGCGCCGGCGTTCTTGAGCCCAAAGGGCATGGTATTGAAGCATAATGTCCTGTATGGGGTAATAAATGCTGTTGCAGCTTGATCGGATTCCTTCATTTTGATTTGATGGTATCCGGAGTATGCATCGAGGAAACACAGTGAGTCGTGTCCTACGGTGGCGTCAATTATTTGATCAATGTGGGGGAGGGGGAAGGGATCCTTAGGGCACGCTTTGTTGAGGTCTTTGAAATTGATGCACAGGCGCCAGGATTTGTCCTTCTTTGGTACCATCACCAGGTTTGCCAGCCAGTCCGGATGTTTGATTTCTCTAATGAATCCGGCCTCGATGAGTTTGGCCAGCTCCTCCCCCATGGCTTGTCTCTTGGGATCGAAAAGCACCGCAGTGTTTGCTTAACCGGTTTAAACCCCTTTAATATATTGAGGCTATGTTCGGCCAGCTTGCGTGGGATCCCTGGCATATCCAAAGGGTGCCACGCAAATATGTTCCAGTTTTCGCGCAGCAATTCTCGTAGTGCGGCGCCGACTATTGAGTTTAGTTGAGCTCCGATGGAAGCTGTCTTCTTGGGGTCCGTTGGGTGGACCTGGAATTTGACTATTTCCTCTACTGGTTTGAACGAGGTGGATTTGGGGCGTTTGTCGAGGATCACGTCGTCCCTGTCCACTATGGAGCGTAGTGCGGTTAATTCATCGGAGGGATGCGGTTTTGTTTTCAGTGCGGAGTGCTATGTTCGGATTACTGACAAGAGTGATTATACCATTTGGTCCGGGCATTTTGAGCTTCATATATCCATAGTGAGGTATAGCTTGGAAGCGTGTAAAAGCATCCCGCTCCAACAGGGCGTGATATCCACTGCTGAAAGGGGCCACTTGGAAGGTTATTTCTTCGGACCGATAGTTCTCCGGTGATCCGAACACGACGTCGAGTGTGATTTTGCCCGCGCACCGCGCCTCCCGACTAGGAATAATTCCCCAGAAGGTTGTGTTACTTTGTTTGATGCGGCTCCTGTCTATTTCCATTTCATGGAGCATGTCCTTATAAATGAGATTTAGTCCGCTGCCACCGTCCATGAGGACCTTGGTGAGTCGAAACCCATCCACGATGGGGCTGAGGACTAACATGGCTGGTGCTCGTGCTGGTCTGTACTTTGGTTCGTCACCGGCGTTGAATGTTATAGCCGTGTCGTTCCATGGGTTTATTACAGCAATTTGGCAGACTTCGTTGAGCTCGCGGAGTGCCCTTTTGCGCTTGTTATTTGAAGCGAATGTCTTGAAGACTGTCAATACTCTTGGGTCATCGTCTTCTGGGGGGTGTTGTTCTGGGGCATCCTTGATAAGGATGTCCTCGCCGCTCTTGGCTACCTGTCGTAGTATCCAACATGCTCCAAGGCTGTGGGTGGCCACGATATCTATTGTTGTATGTATTTTGCATGGGCCATCGAGCCACCCTTCCAGAACAGTGCCGTGCCGTATAGTGGTTTGTGTTTTTGACTGTTTGATTGGGCGTGCCACGAGGGTACGCCCTTTCCGCCTATAGGGGAAGTTGGGTTGGGGCTGGTGGGTTCCAATGAGCTGCCCGAGTTTCCCAGGCGCTTTCCATCACGCAGTATTTTTGTACGATGGTTGTTAAGTCAGCAAATTTTAGTATGCGGCGGCGATTGATGGCGTTGAGGATTCCTTCGTCCGCACAGTTACGCTGATATCGCGTCCTCGTCACGGCAATACTTTACGTTGTCCTTGACAAGGAGGAATCTGGCCCAAAAGTGGTGGACCTTCTCTTGAGATTGCTGTTTTATGCTCATGAGAGCTTCTATATCCGGGTGGGTGGGTGGAATTAAATCCGAACTCCGACCTAACCGGTTGTCCGGAGTCCGACGACCTTCCGGACTAGATAGTCCGGGTTCCGGAATATCTACTGATTGTTTGGAAGCGTCGTCCGATGCTATGTTCGGAGGGCTGGTTGCATCCTTTCGCGGGTGAGTATCCGGCTCTTCATGAACGGCGACCCGAACATAGTCCATCTTCAACATAGAAGAAGACTCGCCGTCCTGCTCCAGGACTGCCGCGATATGGTGGGTGACCGGTGGGGTTTCGGTTTCTCCCTGATCGGTTTTAGGCCCGATCTGATCGTAATCTGTGGCGATTCCCAAAGCAGCGATGCGATCTAGGAGCTCGTTTAAGGACGAAAACTCAACCGAATCCATCTGCTTGGAGTGATCGGAGTTGATGCGAAGGGGACTTTTGATGGCCCGAGAGGTCATCATCGGCCCCGTGGCCGAATGGGCGATCATAGTAAAGCCGCCCAGCCGGAGGGTTTGGCCCAAGGCCAAAACTACCCCTGTGGTAATATTGTCTTTAATGACAAGGCGAGCCATCGAGCCTTTCATTGACGGCACAGTGGAACTCTCAATGAAAGCACCAATGTCGGTGTCAAAACCGGCGGATCTCGGGTAGGGGGTCCCGAACTGTGCGTCTAGGATTGATGGTAACAGGAGACGGGGGACACAATGTTACCCAGGTTCGGGCCCTCTCTATGGAGGTAATACCCTACGTCCTGCTTGATTGATATTGATGAATATGGGTGTTACAGGAGTTGATCTACCACGATATCGTAATGGCTAAACCCTAGAAGCCTAGCCTATGTGGGTATGGTAATGAGTATATATGTTGTCCTGTCCGGACTACCCCCTTCAGTTTATATAGATACCGAGGTGATCTAGGGTTTACATGGAGTTGGTTACATAAGAAGGAATCTTTGGTTGCCAAGCTTGCCTTCCACGCCAAGTAGAGTCCAATCCAGACACGGTGCATTATTCGATATTCATGTCTTCACAGCCCATCAGTCCGGCCCATGGATAACAGGCTGGACGCCCAAGGACCCCTTAGTCCAGGACTCCCTCACAGGAACCCTAGTAAAGCAAGCACCGAGGCTCCTGCTTATATATATAAATAGTGGAGTTATTTTGTTGTACCAGCCCTTATTAAATTGAATACGGCGAACCACTATTTTCATTTAAAGTTCAAGTAAAAACAAAACTTGATCAATAACATGCCACCGCGTCTAGGACGAACAATACTATATCATTCATGTGCGGTCCCTGACCCTCCATCAAGTTGAAAACTAGATTAGTCAAAATGTCACTTAGGATGCCTTTTTGTAAACAAATATGCTCCTAGCTTCAAAAAAGCGCTTCTACGTGTACCCAAAAGCGGGTGTGAGAGAACTAGTGTGTGCGTGCACCGCTTCTCTTCGTGAGAGTACAATATACTACGTCCAAAGAACGTTCGCCACAAGAGTAATAGTATAAGTGTGTGTGACTTGTGAGTTAAAATAAAACGTGCACGACGTCTTTTATTTTTTAGAAGTTCTGAGGGTAGGGTGTGAATAACACATATGTGTGTGACATCTACCTACAGATAGACGGTGGGTGCGAGAGGACTCAGGAGAGTCATGACCCGTGAGGGTGCGTGTGTGCGTGAGAGAGGGGGGGCATGTATCAATGCAATGCATGTGTTCGTAAATCATGTGTGACAAATGTTCGCCAAAAGCCGTTTCCCGACGAACGCCATGAGAACAGTTAGATCAGCATCCGATAGTGTTAGTTTTGCCATGTCATTTAACAGAACAACCACTCCTCTGACACACAAATCTTCCACTAGAGTGTTAGCAACTGCCGTATGCTCCTCCCTCTGTTCCAAAATGTAGTGCATATAGCTTTATTGAAAATTCGAACCTCGCAAACTTTTATCGAGTTTTCGTATACCAAAATGCACATATAGAATACCGAGTATATATCATTTCATTCATCTTCGAGAGGTAACTATAAAGATGGCGGAGGAGTGTACAAAGAAAGACCATCGTATGACCTGCAGCAATTGCAACCATCCTTTGGTGTGGAGGAATATCATAGGAACTCTATAAGATATGATTTTTATAGGATTTTTTCCTTTAGAGCCAATTGGTTCATAGGAATAGATTCATATACTCCACATTTCAAAGGAAAATAAACATGATATCATTTTTATAGATTTAGAGCCACTTGGTTCATATGAATGGATTCCTATACTCCCACAATTTCAAAGGAGAATAAACATTAGCGTATATTCAATAGAAAAGTTCCTATGATGTGAAGCAAATGACATCTCTTTTCTAATCCCTCCTCATAGGAATTGAGATACATATCATCTATAGATTCAATAGAAAAGTTCCTATGATGTGAACCAAATGACATCTCTTTTCCAATCCCTACTCATAGGAATTGAGAGACATGTCATATCTTTCCCTACAACTTCCATGTATACATCTTCTCTATTCCTAAATAGCTAGTACAACCCACTAGTAGCTTTTTTTCCTGGACATGCAACTATGGCACAAGAACACGTCATGCATGCAAGTCATAAATCACATTGTTTTTGTACTCTATGCATGAAAGCACCACATCATCAATTCTTGCATGTTACTCATAAGTTATTTCTTGCATTAGATTTTGTATTGACAATGTATGTGTTGGTCACGTGCACACATATGTAGTTCACATTCACATTTTTATTAGAAATGTCATTCTTTTAACTGCAATTCATTTTTCTCTTTGTATTACATTTTCATTTCGCTAATGTTTATTTTCTATTAAATATACGCTAATGTTTATTTTCCTTTGAAATTGTGGGAGTATAGGAATCCATTCATATGAACCAAGTGGCTCTAAAGCTATAAAAATGATATCATGTTTATTTTCCTTTGAAATGTGGAGTATATGAATCTATTCCTATGAACCAATTGGCTCTAAAGGAAAAAAATCCTATAGAGCATACATTCACCTCCCATTAGTAATAAATGTTTTTGGAGGAACTTTTGTGCATTATTTTGAGTAGAAAATTTCATGCGGCAGCGGGTATATCAAAATGCGGGGCCCATGCGTCATTTCCTTTCGGTCAAACCTACATCCATATTTTTTTGTACTACGTATATATCCACTGGTCCGCGAACCCAAAATGCTGCCTCGTTCCCATAAAACCAAGCATCCCACCCGTGTTAAGGCGTCGACTCGAACTCAATCCCGCTCCCGTGTACTACGCCATGGCCCTGCACGCCGTGGTACTCCTACAAACCCTACCCGACGCACGCATCATCGGTTTTCTTCAAGAGGACAAGGGAGAAGCTGAAAGTGCAACTATCCCTGGGTGGTTTTGGTAATTCCTAACAACATATAGCTCATTGAGCTAATGCTACTTGAAGATAAATATTTCAGGAAAAGCTCAATGATTGGCATGGCATGGATTAGAAAGTGGACCCCTCAAAATGCTAAAGACAAAATATTGGCTCAAGCTCAAAGCACAAGACTCTACATTTTACTTTTAGTGATCCAAGATCACATTGAGTCCATAGGAAAAGCCAATACTATTAAAAGGGGGTGAGGTGTTTCTTAATGAGTTGCTTGCTCAAAATGCTTAGTGATATGCTCTAAACACCCTCAACTACTTTCTCATATCTACATATGTCCCAAACAAAAAGTCAAACTCTGCCCCACCGAAATCTTCTATCCGGCGCCACTGAGTTCACTTGACATAGCTACTGCCAGAAACCCTAGTCACTTTGGTCTCACCGAGATGGGATTGCGAACTCTCTGTTTCCCTTCGTAACGTTTCGGTCCAACCGAGATGAGCGATCGGTCCCACCGAGATTGCAATGCAAACTCTCTGTTTCCCCTTCGTAACGTTTCGGTCGAACCGAGATGAGCGAATCGGTCCCACCGAGTTTGCCTGAGCAACTCTCTGTTTGCCTATTACTAAAATCGGTCCCATCGAGTTTGTGTAATCGGTCTCACCAAGATTACATTATGCCCTAACCCTAATGGAATTGGTCCCACCGAGTTGACATGTCGGTCCCACCGAAAATCCTAACGCGTTCACATTTTGAACTAAATCTGTCTGACCGAGTTATATGACTCGGTCCCACCGAGTTTGGTGCTTTGTGTGTAACGGTTAGATTTTGTGTGGAGGCTATATATACCCCTCCACCCACTCTTCATTCGTGGAGAGAGCCATCAGAATATGCCTACACTTCCAACATACATTTTCTGAGAGAGAACCACCTACACTTGTGTTGAGGTCAAGATATTCCATTCCAACCACATAAATCTTGATCTATAGCCTTCCTCAAGTTGCTTTCCACTCAAATCATCTTTCTACCAAACCAAATCCTATGAGAGAGAGTTGAGTGTTGAGGAGACTATCATTTGAAGCACAAGAGCAAGGAGTTCATCATCAACACACCATCTATTACGTTTTGGAGAGTGGTGTCTCCTAGATTGGTTAGGTGTCACTTGGGAGCCTCTGTAAACATTGTGGAGTTGGACCAAGGAGTTTGTACGAGAAAGGAGATCGCCTACTTCGTGAAGATCTGCCCTAGTGATGCAAGTCCTTCGTGGTGGATGGCCATGGTGGGATAGGCAAGATTGCTTCTTCGTGGACCCTTCATGGGTGGAGCCCTCCACGACTCGCGCAACCGTTACCCTTCGTGGGTTGAAGTCTCCATCAACATGGATGTACGATAGCACCACCTATCGGAACCACGCCAAAAATCTCCGTGTCTACATTGCGTTTGCTCCCTCCAAACTCCTCCCTTTACCTTCATATGCAATTGTTTTACATTCCGCTGCTATACTCTTATAATTGCATGTGTAGGTTGATTACTTGTTTGTGCTGAGTTGCTAAAATCTGCCAAGACTTAAAATTGGGAAAAGGCTAGATTTTTATTTTGTCATGTAGTCTAATCGTCCCCCTCTAGATATACTTTCGATCCTACAAGTGGTATCAAAGCTTTGGTCTCCATTTGCCTTGATTTCCACAGCTTTGGTGATCATAGCCTTGGTTTCACAACCTAGGAGAGTATGGCGTCTAGTGAGGGAAATTACCACCGTAGAGGTCCTTACTTTGATGGTACTAATTTTGCTAGTTAGAAGCATAAGATGAAAATGCATATTCTTGGACATAACCCCGCCGTTTGGGCTATTGTGTGTACTGGCTTGCAAGGCGAATTCTTTGATGGGAGAGAACCAAACCGTGAGGCTAGCGCGGAAGAGTTGAAGATGCTGCAATACAATGCTCAAGCTTGTGATATTCTCTTCAACGGATTGTGCCCCGAAGAATTCAACAAAATCGGCCGTCTTGAGAATGCAAAGAAAATTTGGGATACTTTGATTGATATGCATGAAGGTACCGACTCCATCAAGGAATCCAAATTGGATGTGCTTCAAAGTCAACTTGGCAAGTTCAAAATGAAGGATGGTGAAGGTGTCTCTGAAATGTACTCTAGGCTTGCTCTCATCACAAATGGGATTGCTGGCTTAGGAAGTGAAGAGATGACCGATAGATTCATCATCAAGAAGATCCTAAGAGCCTTGGATGGAAAATACGATACCATATGCACATTGATCCAAATGATGCCCAATTACAAAAATCTCAAGCCAACGGAAGTCATTGGAAGGATTGTTGCTCATGAGATGTCACTCAAGGATAAGGAAGAGCTTCACAACAAGTCAAGTGGTGCTTACAAAGCCTCATGTGATGCTCCCACATCATCAGGTGAGAAACAAAACTTCAATGAAGAATTGAGTCTAATGGTGAAGAATTTCAACAAGTCCTACAAGAATAGAAGCAAGGAAAGAAGTTCCAAGTCAAGTTACTACAATGACAAAAGATCTTCTAGTCGTGAGCACGATTGCTATAATTGTGGAAGACCCGGACACTATCCAATGAGTGTACGACTCCCTACAAAAGAAGAGAAGATTCTCCCAAAAGAAGGAGTAGGAGAGAAGAATCGCCGCCAAGAGAAAGAAGGAGTAGGGATGACCACTATGAAGGAAGAACATCACGGAGAAGCAAGGATTCGGAAAGGAAGGACAAATCATCAAGCAGCTACACAAAACGAAGACATCAAGCTCACGTTGGTGAGTGGGTATCCGGCTCCGACTCCGACGATCACTCCGGGAGAAGTTATCACTCCGACTCCGAATATACTCAAGATGAAGGTGTTGCCGGTCTAGCACTTGTGTCAACCAACTCCGACGACACATTTGAGTCACCAAAAGAAGTTATTGGAAGATGCTTCATGGCTAAAGGCCCAAAGGGAATTATAGAGAAAGCTGTTTACAAGAGCCTTGCCGGAACTAAGCAATTTGAGGAAATTGTACGCAAGCAAGGAAGACACCGGAAGAATCAAGGTGTTGGTTTTGAACGAAAGTTCAATGCCAATGGTGTTGAGTGGGAAGAAGATCAATACCCCAAGACGAAATTTGTTCCTCAATAAGAGAAGTATGATCCTACTTCTTTCCAAGGAACACAAGCTCAATATGATCTTCCACCACAAGACCACAAGTAAAAAGGCAAGGACAAGCTTCAAGAGGAGATTGATGCATTTGAAGAAGCTCCCAAAGCGTTGGTCAAGTGGGTTCACAAGACTACATCAAGTTCTACTTCATCAAGTACGACTACAAATGCAAGGATTCCCATCAAGATGGTGTGGATCCCAAAGAAGAAGAACTAGAGAGTTCTTGAGGGTGACTCCACCAACATACTTCACTCATATCATTTTGGCGAGGACAAGTGCAAACAACTTCCATATCTTGCACTAGTTCAAGGAGTCACAAACCCTCTTGTTGGTAAGACAAGAAACAAGGTAACCTAATGCTTTCATGGACATCATCCTATGTGAATATCACTCTATGTCTATGGATATCCTTGTTTGTTCCTTGTGGGACTAACCCATGTAGGTATTGAAAGTGCAACTCACTCCAAAGGATTGCTCCAAAAGATCTACATCAACATTGAGCATCTACATCTTCAACACCTACATGAAGTCATCATCGACAAAACCCAAGGTTACTTCATCCCTCTTAGGGGGGATATCACATCTAGGGGGAGCTTTACTCTAATCAATTGAGCTAAAGCAACTCTAATGGTGTGAACACAACAATGCTTTATGTACAAGTGGCAACCCCACTTGTTCTTAAACGATGAGTATGACCTACGATCAAATGTTCTCATCTGACTCCTAAGTCAATATACTCATATATAGATGACCTAGTCATCGCCAATTTGCTTGATAGATGCTAGAGTGATTGTGCATGCTTTGTCACATATTTCATTTGCCATCTTATTGTGTGAGCATGTTGGTTGCATATTTTACTCATTTGAGGACATCCATTTGTTGCTTTGATTGTTTGACTTTTTCTCTTTTGCCAAATGGATGGACAAGAATGCCTAAGAACTCCCTCTAGCTATCTATGCTTTTCTCGTCTCAAACTCTATTCATGCTACATCGCAAAGTTTGATCAAGTCAGATTCGAACCACTCTGTGTGAGGAGCACTTGGAGTCCCCGATTCATCATAGACTTAAACTTCCAAAACCTCTCTGTGCATTTCGGTATGACTGAGTCATCCATTTTGGTCACACCGAGATCACTAAGTTGATCTAGGTTTTCAATCTCGGTGCAACTGATTTTAACTTTTCGGCCACACCGACAGGGTCGGGATATATATACCCACGGGTGAGATTTTGGAAATTCCTTCAAAACCTCTCAGCCCGCACGTGTCCTGCTCTGCCGCCTCGGGTCTCCGAGTTTGCCTGACCAACTCTCTGTTTGCCTATTACTAAAATCGGTCCCACCGAGTTTGTGTAATCGGTCTCACCGAGATTACGTTATGCCCTAACCCTAATGGAATCGGTCCCACCGAGTTGACATGTCAGTCCCACCGAAAATCCTAACGCGTTCACATTTTGAACTAAATCTATCTGACCGAGTTATATGATTCGGTCCCACCGAGTTTGATGATTTGTGTGTAACGGTTAGATTTTGTGTGGAGGCTATATATACCCCTCCACCCACTCTTCATTCATGGAGAGAGCCATCAGAATATGCCTACACTTCCAACATACATTTTCTGAGAGAGAACCGCCTACACTTGTGTTGAGGTCAAGATATTCCATTCCAACCACATAAATCTTGATCTCTAGCCTTCCTCAAGTTGCTTTCCACTGAAATCATCTTTCTACCAAATCAAATCCTATGAGAGAGAGTTGAGTGTTGAGGAGACTATCATTTGAAGCACAAGAGCAAGGAGTTCATCATCAACGCACCATCTATTACCTTTTGGAGAGTGGTGTCTCCTAGATTGGTTAGGTGTCACTTGGGAGCCTCCCTCAAGATTGTGGAGTTGAACCAAGGAGTTTGTACGGGTAAGGAGATCGCCTACTTCGTGAAGATCTTCACTAGTGAGGAAAGTCCTTCGTGGGCGATGGCCATGTTGGAATAGACAAGGTTGCTTCTTCGTGGACCCTTCGTGGGTGGAGCCCTCCGTGGACTCGCACAACGATTACCCTTCGTGGGTTGAAGTCTCCATCAACGTGGATGTACGATAGCACCACCTATCGGAACCACGCCAAAAATCTCCGTGTCTACATTGCGTTTGCTCCCTCTAAACTCCTCCCTTTACCTTCATATGCAATTGTTTTACATTCCGCTGCTATACTCTTAGAATTGCATGTGTAGGTTTATTACTTGTTTGTGCTAATTTGCTAAAATCGGCCAAGACTTAAAATTGGGAAAAGGCTAGATTTTTATTTGGTCAAGTAGTCTAATCACCCCCCTCTAGACATACTTTCGATCCTACAGAAGCGGATTTGTAGTGGAGGCTCCTACCCTAGGGTGCCCTAGGTAGCTACCGCACACATCCTTGGTTTTCTCTTTTCTTTATGCTCTTGCACCCTAGAGTGAAATGATGGTTGCTTCGTCTGTCCAGCTTAATGCGGGAAAGGTGGGGCTTTGTGATTTGACCCCTCATTGCTCATTTACTACTATTGCGGCGCTACGACCAGGGTGCCTCCAAGTTCAACCGCTACTCCGAACTGTAATTTGGTGCATCGCACGTGGATCAAGATGGTGGATGAGCCACATGTCGGCCAAAGTGGTCCTGTTAAGTGTGTCGCCATTTCGTGTGCGGGCTGACCCTGCTTGAGTTGCTACGCCAGCCCGAGAGGATCAGCCTACCACTTGGTTTTTCCCCTTGGTTAATCCTGACTATATTGATCTAAAACGATAGTACTCCCTCCGTCTCGGTTTATAAGGCATGCACGTAGTTCTAGGTCATCCATTTAACTAACTAAATATGAGTTACTATGTCACAAAAAGTATATCATTGGGTTCTTAAGCGGATGTAATTTCTGAACATATATTGTTCATCACATATATAGCTAGTAGTCAAATTCTCAACCTAGAACGACATGCATGCCCTGTAAACCGAGATGGAGAAAGTAGTAAAAATGAGGTGATTTTACCGAGCGGTGGGCGAGGGAGCATGGCCTGTCATGCAGTCCCATGTGTCATGATGTACCAAGGCGATGCGCGTCCCTCTTGTGGCAGAACAATGGCAGAAGCAATACGTGGTTTTCTTGAAGGAGATGATGGCGAAGTGGATTCAGCGAAGTGTGAAATAATGGTTGCTTCGTCTGTCAGGGAAGGCGTGGCATTGTGATTTGAAGCCTCATTGCTCATTACTACTACCGGGGCGCTATGCTAGGGTGCATCCCCTGCTGTTCTGCATTGTTATTTGGTGCATGACACGTCGACTATGTTGCTATATGTCCCACATGTCAGCGAGAGGAAGTACATAATTCATGAAAGCGAGCGTCTCCACTCTTTTAGTATGAGGAGGAGTACAAGACACTGCTTGGCTTTTGCTACTTCGCGCGATCCATCGATACAAACCCAGACTAATTAAAAAATGCGAGGGCGGGTCTTTTCCCGCATGGCATGCATGTGAGTTTGGCATAGTCTGTTCGAGGCAACGAGGCAGGAAGGGAAACAAGCAAATAAAGGTTGAGCGACTTAGTTTTGGGAAAATCTGATTTTACGGAGTATGTACCCACTATGGAGGTAGTACTACTTGCTACTCCGTCCTTTCCGGTTTATAGGGTCATCTAAAAAAAATAGTTTTTCCGTTTTATAAGTCTCAATTCTACTAGTAGTACCATCACATGTTTGGATTTAGAGGTGCATTAAATCCCCCGATGTAAGCAGTATCAAGAGAAAACTCACTAATGCATGTAGAAGTTCATGGAAATTTAGTGGTCATGCATGCATTCATTGTAATTAATGGATCGGTAAACATAACTTCTTGAGAAAAACGAGTGTACTAATTACTTGTGCAAACTACAAAATTAATTCCACCACTCACCATCTACCTTGGTTGGAGAGATTTTGAAATTGAGCCATAAACCGGAAAGGAGGGAGTAGTAACATAGCCTAGGGTAGCTTGCTGCACCACAAACTCCAAGGAAATTGATGTACTACTCCTATGTACCACTGTACTACTCCTACTACTAAAATACATATATTTCAAACAATATGATAATCTCTCTAACCAAGGTAGGGACGAGGAGTAACAGAGGGAGTAGTAAAAATTTCTCCTCGTCCTGTGAGCCACCGCACGCGTGGGCGAGGGAGCGGGCGTAGGCATAGTAAGCAAATTTCTCCTCGTCCAGCGACTCTGCGAGCCACCGCGCCCCTGGGCGCGGGTGACGACGTACTAAGCAAGCTTCTCCTCATTCTGCGAGTTGACGGGACACATCAAAAGTAATATGTACAGAGCATCTCCAGTGTATAGAGCCTTGCCTCTAAGGTAGGCCCCACATGGTTTGCCTCTTATCAAATGAAAAAACCACAACGTATAGAGACTCTAACCAGCCTTTAAGGTGGGCTCTAGCAGAAATTTAAAAAGTATTGATTAGGAACACATTTTTTCCAAACAGTACTATTTCTCTTGTACTCCTACTTTCTTATGCTTCCTAAGGCTGACAATTGGGACTAGATGGATTGTTACATTGTTAGAGGCAGCCTCTAAGGTTAGATGCGATGCTAGCCAATTTTTTGTTAGAGGTAGTTCATGCAATGTATAGAGGCCTGCCTCTAAGAGCAGAGAGGGCTTAGAGGAAACAAAAAGCATACATCGTGGATTCCCTAAGTGCCTACTTTCCGGTTTATATGACTCAATTCAAAATCCACAATGCATCCATAATAGATGCTCAGTGGTGGAATAAGTTTGTTACTTCCATAGTTCGCAAAAGTACTGACCATGTGAGATGGTGAACGGAGGGAGCACGATACCATTAGTACTACAGTTATTTTGGAAGGGTTGTAATCTTACCATAAAATCCATACGTGGTCATTATACTGCTAACACATGCATGTGTTGCAATTAGTATGTAGATACAGTAGTAAACACTCACTATCTAGTAGTACTAGTAGTACTCTACACTACTACTACTATGAGGCCATCCAACTGTGTCCCGGGCTCCCGGTACAAGACCGCGGACACCAATTATTCATTCATATTTAAATTTGTTTTCACACAGCAAAATATCTCTACTCTTATAAAAAACCGAGTTGGTGATGGTGTGCCTACCATCTTGTAATATAGACATCCCGATCTATATCTCATGAATAGAAAGCAAACTATGACAATTTTACAAAAGATACCCACACCTCTCTCCACATTTACAGATAAGTCCTTGCCTCGTTCATCCTTATCTCCCACAACCTCATTGCTGAGCAATTAAAAAGGAAGTCTCTAGAACAATCTGGCATGGTGGCCGCTGACGGTGCCGTCCATCCCCATGCCTTCGCCCAGTCTGACGACCAGTCAACACCATGCCCCACTCCTCCCCACCTTATCTCTCGTCTTTCTCGAGATATCATTTTTTTCGATGAAACTCTCAAGATACCATTTTTATGATAAAATTCTCGAGATATCATTAGTTTTTACACATGGGATTACTCCTGCATGGGTCAATCACAACAGGTGTTTTGTAAAAAAAATGCATCTTGATGTTCCATGGAATCCACAGGCATCTTGCTATTCCATGAAAACTACACATCACAAAATTTCACGGTGAATGAGGGATTTGAATGTGCTGGGAGGGGTGGGGCTGTTTGGATCTTGCCCAGTGTAGCCAAAATATTGGCGACCCTTTTGTCCAACCGTGCCTTTGCCACCGATGAACGAGGAAGAGCTCGGGTGCTCATGCATCCTCCAGCGCGCGCATTGGAGACGAGCTCGGACGGGCTATGCTTTGTTTGTCCCACCACGCCACCCGAGCCAGTAGCAGACCGATCGGGGACCCGCAAATTACGCCATCCAACCTTAGCCGCACACATTCTGACAGCAACTCAACCAACCAGATGAAATTCATGCAAACACGATGATATTTCATATAAAAAATGACGGAATTCATATAAAATACCGGATTTTCATACAAACATGAAGGATTTCATTACATTCAAATCAACTAAGCGGTGCTAGTCCTGAACAACACAAGTATAATAATACCTAGCCTAAATGGTCACCCACCGATCCATTTGTCTTCCTCATGTCTGACAGCATGATCACCGGGCTGCCGGGAGCCCTGGAGGTATATGCTTCAGTGCAAAGTGTTGGGGAACACAGTAATTTCAAAAATTTCCTACGCACACGCAAGATCCATCTAGGTGATGCATAGCAACAAGCGGGGAGAGTGTGCCCACGTACCCTCGTAGACCGAAAGCGGAAGCGTTTGGAAACACGGTTGATGTAGTCGAACGTCTTCGCGATCCAACCGATCCAAGTACCGAACGCACGGCACCTCCGCGATCTGCACACGTTCAGCTCGGTGATGTCCCTCGTACTCTTGATCCAGCTGAGGCCGAGGGAGAGTTTCGTCAGCACGATGGCGTGATGACGGTGATGATGAAGTTACCGACGCAGGGCTTCGCCTAAGCACTACAATGATATGACCGAGGTGGAAATCTGTGGAGGGGGGCACCACACACGGCTAAGACAACTGTCAACTTGTGTGTCTATGGGGTGCCCCCTCCCCCGTATATAAAGGAGTGGAGGAGGGGAGGGCCGACCCTCTCTATGGCGCGCCCCAAGGGGGATTCCTACTCCTACTAGGAGTAGGTTTCCCCCTTCCCTAGTTGGAGTAGGAGAAGAAGGAAGGGGAAGAGGGAGAGAAGGAAAGAGGGGGGCGCGCCCCCTCCCTAGTCCAATTCTGACCAGCCCATGGGGGGGGTGCAGCCACCCCTTGAGGCCCTTCTCTCCTTTCCCGCATGCCCCATTAAGGCCCATTACTTCCCCGGCGAATTCCCGTAACTCCAGTACTCCGAAAAATAGCCGAATCACTCGGAACCTTTCCCATTTCCGAATATAGCCTTCCAATATATCAATCTTTACGTCTCGACCATTTCAAGACTCCTCGTCATGTCCGTGAACTCATCCGGGACTCTGAACAACCTTCGGTACATCAAGTCACATAACTCATAATACAAATCGTCATCGAACGTTAAGCGTGCGGACCCTACGGGTTCGAGAACTATGTAGACATGAACAAGACACATCTCCAATCAATAACCAATAGCCGAACCTGGATGCTCATATTGGCTCCTACATATTCTATGAAGATCTTTATCGCTCAAACCGCATAACAACATACGTTGTTCCCTTTGTCATCGGTATTTTCTTGCCCGAGATTCGATCGTCGGTATCATCATACCAAGTTTAATCTCATTACCGGAAAGTCTCATTACTCGTTCCATAATGCATCAAGCCGCAACTAACTCATTAGTCACATTGCTTGCAAGGCTCATAGTGATGTACATTACCGAGAGGGCCCAGAGATACCTCTTCGATAGACGGAGTGACAAATCCTAATCTCGATCTATGCCAACTCAACAAACACCATCGGAGACACCTGTAGAGCATCTTTATAATCACCCGGTTACGTTGTGACGTTTGATAGCACACAAGGTGTTCCTCCGGTATTCGGGAGTTGCATAATCTCATAGTGAGAGGAACATGTATAAGTCATGCAGAAAGCAGTAGCAATAAAACTGAACGATCATTATGCTAAGCAAACGGATGGGTGTTGTCCATCACATCTTTCTCTATTGATGTGATCCTGTTCATCAAATGACAACACATGTACATGGCTAGGAAACTTAACCATGTTTGATTAATGAGCTAGTCAAGTAGAGGCATACTAGGGACACTCTGTTTGTCTATGTATTCACACATGTACTAAGTTTCCGGCTAATACAATTTTAGCATGAATAAAAAACATTTATCATGATATAAGGATATATAAATAAGAACTTTATTATTGCCTCTAGGGCATATTTTCTTCAGTCTCCCACTTGCACTAGAGTCAATAATCTAGTTCATATCGTCATGGGATTTAACACCAATAGTTCACATCTTTATGTGCTTAGTTCACATCTCCATGTGACTAACACCCAAAGGGTTTACTAGAGTCAATAATCTAGTTCACATCGCTATGTTATTAACTCCCAAAGAGTGATCATGTTTTGCTTGTGAGAGAAATTTAGACAACGGTTCTGCCACATTCAGAGCCGTATGTGTTTTGCAATTTTTCCATGTCTACAATGCTTTGCGCGGAGCTACTCTAGCTAATTGCTCCCACTTTCAATATGTATCTAGATCGAGACTTAGAGTCATCCAAATCGGTGTTAAAGCTTGCATCAACGTAACTCTTTACGACGAACTCTTTTTCACCTCCATAACCGAGAAACATTTCCTTATCCACTAAGGATATTTTTGACCGCTGTCCAGTGATCCACTCCTGGATCCAAACTTATGGTGGGGTACACAATAGGTCTGGTACACAACATAGCATACTTTATAGAACCTATTACTGAGGCATGGGGAATGACTTTTCATTCTCTTTCTATTTTATGCCGTGGTCGGGTTTTGAGTCTTTACTCAACTTCACACCTTGCAATACAGGCAAGAACTCCTTCTTTGACTGTTTCATTTTGAACTACTTCAAAATCTTGTCAAGGTATGTACTCATTGAAAATATATCAAGCGTCTTGATCTATCTCTATAGATCTTGATGCTCAATATGTAAGTAGCTTCACCAAGGTCTTTCTTTGAAAAATTCTTATTCAAGTATCCTTTATGCTTTCCAGAAAATTCTACATTATTTCCGATCAACAATATGTCATTCACATATACTTATCAGAAATGCTGTAGTGCTCCCACTCACTTTCTTGTAAATACAGGCTTCACCACAAGTCTGTATAAAACCATATGCTTTGATCACTTTATCAAAGCATATATTCCAACTCCGAGATGCTTGCACCAGTCCATAGATGGATCGCTGGAGCTTGCTCACTTTGTTAGCACCTTTAGGATCGACAAAACCTTCTAGTTGCAGCATATACAACTCTTCTTTAATAAATCCATTAAGGAATGCAGTTTTGACATCCATTTGCCAGATTTCATAAAATGCGGCAGCTGCTAACATGATTCAGACAGACTTTTAAGCATCGCTACGAGTGAGAAGGTCTCATCGTAGTCAACTCCTTCAACTTGTCGAAAACATTTTGTGACATTTCGAGCTTTGTAGATAGTAACACTACTATCAGCATTCGTCTTCCCTCTTGAAGATCCAGTTATTCTCAATGACTCGCCAATCATCGGGCGAGTCAACCAAAGTCCATACTTTTTTCTCATACATGGATCCCATCTCAGATTTCATGGCCTCAAGCCATTTTGCGGAATCTGGCTCATCATCGCTTCCTCATAGTTCGTAGGTTTGTCATGGTCTAGTAACATGACTTCCAGAATAGGATTACCGTACCACTTTGGTGCGGACCGTACTTGGTTGACCTACGAGGTTCGGTAGTAACTTGATCTGAAGTTTCATGATCATCATCATTAGCTTCCTCACTAATTGGTGTAGGAATCACTGGAACTGATTTTTGTGATGAACTACTTTCCAATTCGGGAGAAGGTACAGTTACCTCATCAAGTTATACTTTCCTCCCACTCACTTCATTCGAGAGAAACTCCTTCTCTAGAAAGGATCCATTCTTAGCAACAAAATATCTTGCCTTGGGATCTATGATAGAAGGTGTACCCAATACTTTCTTTTGGGTATCCTATGAAGACACATTTATTCGATTTGGGTTCGAGCTTATCAGTTTGAAACTTTTTCACATAAGCATTGCAACCCCAAACTTTAAGAAACGACAACTTTGGTTTCTTGCCAAACCATAATTCATACAGTGTCGTCTCAACAGATTCAGATGGTGCCCTATTTAACGTGAATGCATCTGTCTCTAATGCATAACCCCAAAACGATAGTGGTATATCGGTAAGAGACATCATAGATCGCACCATATCCAATAAAGTACGATTATGATGTTCGGACACACCATTATGCTGTGGTGTTCCAGGTGGCGTGAGTTGCGAAACTATTCTACATTGTTTCAAATGAAGACCAAACTCGTAACTCAAATATTCGCCTTCGCGATCAGATCATAGAAACTTTATTTTCTTGTTACGATGATTTTCCACTTCACTCTAAAATTCTTTGAACTTTTCAAATGTTTCAGACTTATGTTTCATTAAGTAGATATACCCATATCTGCTCAAATCATCTATGAAGGTCAGAAAATAATGTTACCTGCCGTGAGCCTCAACACTTATCGGATCGCATACATTAGTATGTATTATTTCCAATAAGTCAGTTGCTCGCTCCATTGTTTGGGAGAACGGAGTCTTAGTCATCTTGCCCATGAGGCATGGTTCACAAGCATTAAGTGATTCATAATCAAGTGACTCCAAAAGTCCATCAGCATGGTGTTTCTTCATGCTCTTTACACCAATATGACCTAAACGGTAGTGCCACATATAAGTTGCAATATCATTATTAAGTTTGCATCTTTTGCTTCAATATTATGAATATATGTATCACTACGATCGAGATTCAATAAACCATTTATATTGAGTGTATGACCATAGAAGGTTTTATTCATGTAAATAGAGCAACAATTATTGTTTGACTTAAATGAATAACCATATTGCAATAAAAGTTATCCAATCATATTTATGCTCAACGCAAACACCAAATAACATTTATTTGAGGTTCAACACTAACCCCGAAGGTAAAGGGAGTGTGCGATGGTGATCTTATCAACCTTGAACTCTCATCATCACATTGCCCTTAACTAGTCTCTGTTCATTTTGTAACTCCTGTTTCAAGTTACTAATCTTAGCAACTGAATCGGTATCAAATACCTAGGGGTTACAATGAACACTAGTAAAGTAGACATCAATAATCTATATATCAAATATACCTTTGTTCACTTTGCTATCCTTCTTATCCGCCAAGTATTTTGGGTAGTTTCGCTTCCAGTGACAATTTTCTTTGTAGTAGAAGCACTCAGTTTCAGGCTTAGGTCTAGCTTTGGGTTTCTTCACGGGAGCACCAACTTGCTTGCCGTTCTTCTTGAAGTTCCCTTTATTTCCCTTGCCCTTTTACGTGAAACTAGTGGTCTTGTCAACCATCAACACTTGATGCTTTTCTTGATTTCTACCTTCGCCGATTTCAGCATCGCGAAGAGCTCGGAGAATCGTTTTCGTCATCCCTTGCATATTATAGTTCATCATGAAGTTCCAGTAATTTGGTGATAGTGACTAGAGAACACTGTCAATTACTATCTTATCTGGAAGATTAACTCCCACTTGATTCAAGCGATTGTAGTAGTCAGACATTCTGAGCACATGCTCACTGGCTGAGCTATTCTCCTCCATCTTGTAGGCGAAGTACTTGTCAGAGGTCTCATACCTCTCGACTCGGGCATGAGTTTGAAATACCAATTTTAGCTCTTGGAACATCTTATTTGCTTCATGGAATTCAAAATGTTTTTGAAGTCCTGGTTCCAAGCCGTAAAACATTGCGCACTAAACTATCAACTAGTCATCATACCGAGCTTGCCAAACGTTCATAATGTCTGCATCTGCTCCTGCAATAAGTTCGTCACCTAGCGGTGCATCAAGGACATAATTCTTCTGTGCAGCAATGAGGATAATCCTTAGATCACGGACCTAGTCCGCATCATTTCTAATATCATCTTTCAACATAGTTTTTCTCTAGGAACGTATCAAAAATAAATGGGGAGCTACATCACGAGCTATTGATCTACAACATAGTTATGCAAATACTATCAGGACTAAGTTCATGATAAATTAAAGTTCAATTAATCATATTACTTAAGAACTCCCACTTAGATAGACATCCCTCTAATCCTGTAAGTGATCACGTGATCCATATCAACTAAACCATGTCCGATCATCACGTGAGATGGAATAGTTTTCAATGGTGAACATCACTATGTTGATCATATCTACTATATGATTCACGCTCGACCTTTCGGTCTCAGTATTCTGAGGCCATATCTGCATGTGCTAGGATCATCAAGTTTAACCCGAGTATTCTGCGTGTGCAAACATGGCTTGCACCCGTTGTTTGTGAACGTAGAGCTTGTGACACCCGATCATCATGTGGTGTCTCAACATGAAGAACTGTCGCAACGGTGCATACTTAGTGAGAGCACTTATAACTTGAAATTTTAGTAAGGGATCATCTCATAATGCTACCGTCATACTAAGAAAAATAAGATGCATAAAAGATAAACATCACATGCAATCAAAATATGTGACATGATATGGCCATCATCATCTTGTGCCTTTGATCTCCATCTCCAGGGTACCGTCATGATCTCCATCGTCACCGGCATGACACCATGATCTCCATCATCTTGATCTTTATCAACGTGCCGTCACATGGTCGTCTCACCAACTATTGCTTTTGCAACTATTGCTATTGCATAGCGATAAAGTAAAGCAATTATATGGCGCTTGCATCTTATGCAATAAAGAGACAACCATAAGGCTCCTGCCAGTTGCCGATAACTTCAACAAAACATGATCATCTTATACAACAATTTATATCCCATCAAGTCTTGACCATATCACATCACAACATGCCCTGCAAAAACAAGTTAGACATCCTCTACTTTGTTGTTGCAAGTTTTTACGTGGCTGCTATGGGCTTAGCAAGAACCGTTCTTACCTACGCATCAAAACCACGACGATTTTTCGTCAAGTTTGCTCTTTTAACCTTCAACAAGGACCGGGCGTAGTCACACTCGATTCAACTAAAGTTGGAGAAATAGACACCCACTAGCCACCTGTGTGCGAATCACGTCAGTAAAACCAGTCTCACGTAAGCGTACGCGTAATGTCGGTCTGAGCCGCTTCATCCAACAATACCGCCGAATTAAAGTATGACATGCTGGTAAGCAGTATGACTATTATCGCCCGCAACTCTTTGTGTTCTACTCATGCATATAACATCTACGCATAAACTTGGCTCGGATGCTACTGTTCGGGAACGCAGTAATTTCAAAAATTTCCTATGCACACGCAAGATCCATCTAGGTGATGCATAGCAACAAGCGGGGAGAGTGTGTCCATGTACCCTCCCAGACCAAAAGCGGAAGCGTTTGGAAACACGATTGATGTAGTCGAACGTCTTCGCGATCCAACCGATCCAAGTACCGAACGCACGACACCTCCACGATCTGCACATGTTCAACTCGGTGAATTCCCTCGTACTCTTGATCCAGCTGAGGCCGAGGGAGAGTTTTGTCAGCACGACAGTGTGATGACGGTGATGATGAAGTTACCGACGTAGGGCTTCGCCTAAGCACTACAATGATATGACCGAGGTGCAAATCTGTGGAGGGGGGCATCGCACACGGCTAAGACAACTGTCAACTTGTGTGTCTATGGGGTGCCCCCTCCCCCGTATATAAAGGACTGGAGGAGGGGAGGGCCGGCCCTCTCTATGGCGCGCCCAAGGGGATTCCTACTCCTAGTAGGAGTAGGTTTCCCCCCTTCCCTAGTTGGAGTAGGAGAAGAAGGAAGGGGAAGAGGGAGAGAAGGAAAGAGGGGGGCGCTGCCCCCTCCCTAGTCCAATTCGGACCAGCCCATGGGGGTCGTGCAGCCACCCCTTGAGGCCCTTCTCTCCTTTCTCGTATGGCCCATAACTTCCCCAGCAAATTTCCGTAACTCTCCGGTACTCCAAAAAAATACCAGAATCACCCGGAACCTTTCCGATGTCTGAATATAGCCTTCCAATAAATCGATATTTATGTCTTGACCATTTCAAGACTCCTCGTCATGTCTGTGATCTCATCCGGGACACAAAACAACCTTTGGTACATCAAATCACATAACTCATAATATAAATCGTCATCAAATGTTAAGCATGCGGACCCTACGGGTTCGAGAACTATGTAGACATGACCGAGACACATCTCCGATCAATAACCAATAGCCGAACATGGATGCTCATATTGGCTCCTACATATTCTACGACGATCTTTATTGGTCAAACCACATAACAACATACATTGTTCTCTTTGTCATCGGTATGTTACTTGTGGGAGATTCGATCGTCGGTATCATCATACCTAGTTGAATCTCGTTACCAGCAAGTCTCTTTACTCGTTCCGTAATGCATCATCCCGCAACCAACTCATTAGTCACATTGCTTGCAAGGCTCATAGTGATGTACATTACCGAGAGGGCCTAGAGATACCTCTTCGATAGACGGAGTGACAAATCCTAATTTCAATCTATGCAAACTCAACAAACACCATCGGAGACACCTGTAGAGCATCTTTATAATCACCCAGTTATGTTATGATGTTTGATAGCACACAAGGTGTTCCTCCGGTATCCGGGAGTTGCATAATCTCATAGTCAGAGGAACATGTATAAGTCATGAAGAAAGCAGTACCAATAAAACTGAACGATCATTATGCTAAGCTAACGGATGGGTCTTGTCCATCACATCATTCTCTAATGATGTGATCTCGTTCATCAAATGACAACACATGTCCATGGCTAGCAAACTTAACCATGTTTGATTAACGAGCTAGTCAAGTAGAGGCATACTAGGGATACTCTGTTTGTCTATGTATTCAAACATGTACTAAGTTTCCGGTTAATACAATTTTAGCATGAATAATAAACATTTATCATGATATAAGGAAATGTAAATAACAACTTTATTATTGCCTCTAGGGCATATTTCCTTCACAAAGGATGGCTCGCTTCCCCACTGCTCAATTGACATCGTTGGCTGATGCCCGAGATGGAGGTGGAAGGGGGCTTCTCCACTTCTGTGGAGCCCATGCGGGGTCGAGAAAGGTCCTCACAACAAAAGGATCCAGCAAAACTACTTCTGTGTATGCCGGCGTCGCCTCGGCGGTGGCCTTCATGGGACCCAAGCGGCGGCGGCCTCCCGTGTTCTACTTCTCCTCGATGATGGCGGCAGACGCGGAGGCGCCGGCCACCGACTCGTCGCTCTCCGTGCACCCAGCTTCTGTCTCTGCTGGCATGGCACAGCCGCAGGCATGGGAGTCTAGGCCACAGAAATGGGAGACGCGATCGCAGACACATGAGGCACGGTACAATGCGGTGGCGTGGACGGCAGCGACGACACCCGTGCTCCCTGCCATGCTGGCGTGGAGTAGCTCACTGCTCCTCATCGAGCTGGCCTGGAGCGATGAGTTGCTGAATCGTGCGCCAGCTTGGGGCGGCAACTGGGTCCGTCGGGCGAGGGGAGGGAGGTGGATCAGCATGCCTCATAGCTCATATCCGGCGGGCTCGGTGGGCCACCCAGCTGCCTTGGATGCTGGATAAGTACTCTTCGTAAGCCACTGTAACAGTGGACAAAATGTTGAAGGAGGATATAGGGGAGCGGCGGAGGTGTGCGATTCTTGGCCAGCGTTTGGCCTCGTTTAAATAGGAGATTAAATATGGCAGATGGGAGGATCTCGACCGGCGTTGCGTTTAATGCCGGCCCGGTCATGAACGGACGTGTGTCCAGCGTGGGTTTCTCGGCTTCCACATGGGTTTCATGGAGGCGTTTAAATGCGGCAAGGAGGCACGTTCAGCCAGGCGTGCAGCGAGTGGAGCCCTCGACTCTGACATACGACACCGCGCCCTTCTTCCACTAACGTGTGGGATCGTCGGGTACCTGGCCTGCATGTCAGTGACCCAACGCAGGAAACGCACGACAGAGGAGCTTTTGGTGGGCCAGGGCGGTGAGAAGCGGGCATTTCATAAACCGATAAATGTTCATTGAGTGTGACGTCATCTATTTCATGTAGATAAGCCTACTATATAATGTAAGAAAATTTTGAAATTTTCATATATACATTGATAGCCCATTCAATACGTTGTGATTCATAAAGACCACTGCAAACATCAATGGTCTGCTTATCACAGATAAGATTGATTAATACCCATAACTGTCCATGTCCTTAACAAAGTGTGCATGCATGTATAGGTTGAGCGTGTGTCTTGCATCGTGTGCTGTGTGCATGCAGGCGTGCGAGTGTTGCGTGCGTGCATGTGTACATTTCAGTGTTGCATGCATGTGTGCATGTGTGTTCGGAGTGCATGTGTATGTGTCAGTGTTTCACGCCTGCATGCGTGCGTGTGTTCATGCGAGTGTTGCACGCGTGCATGTGTACGTGTGGGGTGAGGCTACACATCAGTCGACTGACTTTTTTATCTCTGGTCAGTCGATTTTCCAGCCATTGGATACGAAATCAAGGGCCTGCAGTTCAATTTTAATCTCCACCCCCTGAGCCGCCAGCCACCACCGGCCGAACCACTGGCCCACGCCGCCCGGAGCGCCGGCTCGCCGCCCCGAAACCACTCCCAACCGCCGGTCTGCCGCCGCCCCGACCATCCCTCTAAGCTCCCCCGCGCTGAGATTTTTCTCTGGCAATCCACACGCCACCGCCCCACCACCATCGACGACCACCGCCCCCACCCTGAATCCTAAGATAGATAGTGGGGTACCTCTCCGGCGAGTCCCCCTCCCAGTTGTGGCTGGTTCTTCCTTAACTCCGGCGAGCCCCCCACACCCTGAAAATCGACTGACCCAAAAGTCGATTTAGTCGATTGAAGTGTAGCTAAATTGGTACGTGTGAGTATTGCATGCATGCATGCGGGCGTTGTGGGCGTGTTTGTGCGCATGTGTGATGAGTTTGTATTCACCACAGTGGCTCGTGCGTGCAATTAAAATGGCCGGCTCAGCATACCATCACAATGAAATCCTTGTCCGCTGTGGTTAGGGGGCGCGGGCTGCCAACCAGAGGTCTCACGACTTCGAATCCCCACCGACCCCTAATTTATTACCATTTCTGTCTTTCATATACGCGCTGGCGGGTGGGCCCTATGGTAATGTGCGCTGCTGAATATGGGCCGTTTGACTTGTCAATTGATCATGTCATCAACAAATTACGGAGCTATATGGTGAGCCAGTGACCGTATGATCACCATAAAATGTATTTTATTAACACGGTAAAGACTCAAACTACCATTTCTTTCTTTCATATACGCGCCGCGCCGATGGTGCAACACTAGTTGCGCCATGTGGAACATTTGACTGGTGAATTAATCATGTCATCAACAAAATACGGAGTTGTATGGGTGAACCAGTGACTGTATAATCACGACATGTCTTTTTTAACATAGTACATACGCAAGCGCTCATATATACGCGCAAACACTCACCGCTATAAGCACACACATGCAGACCCTACCCCTATGAGCACCTTCGAGAGAGTGAGCCAGCATATGATCTTGAGATTTTACAAAGTCACCTGTCGGCGTTCTGGGAACGGGGGCCCCAGACTTCCCTGCCTGCTCTTCAAGTGGGCCCGTACGTCCCATCTTCACCAACAAGCATTCAAGACCCTCACGAGGGGCCAAGCCTTGCGAGGCGGACGACACAAGACCTACTCAGGAGAGGCCTCACCAGGTTGGCTCGCGAGGGGCGGAGAGATCAAGGCCAGGAAAACCTCGCGAGGTTCCAATGACGTGAGCCATGACGATCAAGACTAGGCGGGCGCCAGGCGGGCGCCAGCGCGCACAGGGTCCTTGTTTCCTCTTTTGTGGTAAGGAGGCAAGCGCAGGCGAGGAGTACCGAGGCGTCAAGCAAAGGTTTCCATATCGGTGCAACAATACCAAGACCAGGAGGACGGCAAGACGGAGGTCACCATGGATCCCAAGGCGGCGTCACCACCAGAGCCTTTGGCAGGCGAAGACTGCTTTTGTCAAGATAGCTTGTACTAGCTGTCCCCTTTGAAATTGGCCGTTGTTGGCTCCCTTCCCGCTCAATATTTGGGGAGAGGACCAGGGCCTCTATAAATAGGATTAGCCACTACAGGAGGAGAGAGAGAGGGCAAACAAGGATGAAGCCTCAGCCAGCCCACCTTAGGCTAGATCCAACCCATCCACACACCCACCAAGCACAAGAACACCTCACCTCAGGAGGCTGTTATTCCCCTTGTACTATTTATCCTCAGCCCGAGAGGCAATCCACCATGCCACACTGGAGTAGGGTATTACACCACAATGGTGGCCCGAACCAGTATAAATCTTGTGTCTCTTGTGTTGCGAGTTCGACGAGTTAGCCTTAGAGATCGTGCAAGGTTGAGGGAGTGAGTTGGTAGGGGGAGATCTTCGTGCGCACCCCAGTGTTCGAACCTTGAGGGTTTTGCCGAAACCTGAAATCTGACATTTGGCGCGCCAGGTAGGGGTGCGCCGGAGTTTTCCTTCCGTCGATTCGCGCTCCACCATCTTCACGCCCATTCTCCATGGCCGCCGCCGCCCTCCCGGCTGGATCTACGGGCGCCCATAGTGATGCTTGGGTGCTCCGAGCCCTTGCTCCCGCCTTGCGGCAGGTGCAGTGGCCACCCAAGTTCAAGCCAGAGATGTCGCCGTGCTACGACGGCGCGGCGGACCCATCGGCTTTCCTGCTAGCGTATGAGGAGGCCGTCCTTAAGGCCGGGGCGACGACAAGGTCATGGCCAACTGGCTTCCCATGGCCCTCACTGGCGCACCGCGCGCCTGGCTACCCAACCTCCCCGGATCCACGATGGCATCTTGGGAGGAGTTGCGCGACCTCTTTGATGCACGTTACGTGGTGCCGGCACACCACATGGTTGCGACCCTCCTCAGCGGCTCGCAAGCACCACCCTCGGATCGTCATGTCAAGCCGTTCGTCCGCCAGATCGGCGCCACTTCCAAGCGCCCGGGGGCTCCGCCGGGCTGGGCCGCGCCCGAGGCCGACCTCACCTTCGACTCAGGAGATCATCCCGTTTCCACCGTCGGCTCGGGTGTGCTCCCAATGCTTTGCACGCCCACCATCTGCAACGTGTCCGTCACCAAGACGCTCATCGACGGCGGCTGAGGGAGTCCTGGATTAGGGGGTCTCCGGACAGCCGGACTATATCCTTTGGCCGGACTGCTGGACTATGAAGATACAAGATTGAAGACTTCGTCTCGTGTCCGGATGGGACTCTACTTGGCGTGGAAGGCAAGCTAGGCAATACGGATATGGATATCTCCTCCTTTGTAACCGACCTTGTGTAACCCTAGCCCCCTCTGGTGTCTATATAAACCGGAGGGTTTTAGTCCATAGGACAACATACAATCATACCATAGGCTAGCTTTTAGGGTTTAGCCTCTCCGATCTCGTGGTAGATCAACTCTTGTACTACTCATATTATCAAGAATAATCAAGCAGGACGTAGGGTTTTACCTCCATCAAGAGGGCCCGAACCTGGGAAAAACATCGTGTCCCCTGCCTCCTGTTACCATCCGCCTTAGAAGCACAGTTCGGGACCCCCTCCCCGAGATCCGCCGGTTTTGACACCGACATTGGTGCTTTCATTGAGAGTTCCTCTGTGTCGTCGCCATTAGGCTTGATGGCTCCTTCAATCATCGATAGTGATGCAGTCCAGGGTGAGACTTTTCTCCCCGAACAGATCTTTGTATTCGGTGGCTTCGCACCGCGGGCCAACTCGCTTGGCCATCTGGAGCAGATCAAAAGTTACGCCCCTGGCCATCAGGTCAGGTTTGGAAGCTTAAACTACACGGCCGACATCCGGGGAGACTTGATCTTCGACGGATTCGAGCCCCTGCCGAGTGCGCCACACGGCCTTGATGAGCATGATTTGGCTCTGCCATCGGACAATGTTCAGGAGATCGCACCGGCAACCGCTCCGACCCTTAATTCAGAGCCAATCGCGTCATCCATGGACGGGTGGATAAACCCCGCCACGGCGGCCGTACTCCCAGCGGCGATCGATCCAAGGATCTACCTTACCCTCCACGGGAGCCGTGACACCGAACTACTAGATTCTTCCCCGGCCACGGACTCCGAACCGCCTGCGCCCGTGCCTATCGAATCCGACTGGGCGCCGATCATGGAGTTTACCTCCGCGGATATCTTTCAGCACTCGCCCTTCGGTGACATACTGAACTCATTAAGGTCTCTCTCCTTGTCAGGAGAGTCCTGGCCGAACTATGTCCGATAGGATTGGGATGCGGATGACAAAGAAATTCTCCACCCACCCACCACCCATTTAGTAGCCACTGTTGATGACTTAACCGACATGCTCGACTTCGACTCCGAAGACATTGACGGTAAGGACGACAATGCGGGAGGCAAAGAGGAACCATTGCCCACAGGGCATTGGACAGCCGCCTCATCATATGATATATACATGGTGGACACACCCAAAGAAGGTAATGGCGACGAGACAGCGGAGGATGACCCCTCCAAGAAGCAACCCAAGCGCCGACGTCAGCGGCACCGCTCTAAGTCTCGCCAAATCAAAAGGGTGACCCCGACACAGGAGATAATAGCACTCCGGACAGCACCGAAGACGACCACAATCCCCTCCAGCAAGATTTAGAGAAGGAGGATGGAGAAGCCAGCCCTCCCGAGAGAGCGACAGATGGAGAGGCGGAGGATGATAATTACATGCCTCCCTTTGAAGACGAGGCAAGCCTCAACGATGACGAATTCGTCGTACCTGAGGACCCCGTCGAACAAGAGCGCTTCAAGCGCCGGCCTATAGCCACAACAAATAGCCTTAAGAAAAAGCAACAGCAGCTTCAAGCTGATCAAGATTTGCTAGCTAACAGATGGACTGAAATCCTTGTGGCCGAGGAATATAAACTCGAACGCCCCTCCAAGAGTTACCCAAAGTGCAGGTTGCTACCCCGACTAGAGGAGGAAGCATTGAAACCCACATATCCAGCATATGATGCGGCTGACCGACCACCCCGTGGCCGCGACAGAGAGGCATTTCAGCCACAAGCTCAGCCTGCACTCCGATGCCACTCACATAAAAATGTCAAGGCATGGGGAAATACGCCAGACCTATGAGATGTATTGGAGGACAAAGCAAAACATGCAAGATCGATCTACGGATCATGAGGGCGTGCCACTATGCGAGACGATAATCGTCACGCCGAATACAGTAAAAGTAAGTCTGGCCGGGCCGAACACAGCGGGCAAGACTCATTTGAGCTGCGTTGCGATATAGCCTAGTACAGAGGCGCCGCACACCCCTTATGCTTCACACACGAAGTAATGGATCATCAAATCCCAGAGGGTTTCAAACCCGTAAATATAGAATCATACAACGGCACAACAGATCCTGCTGACGAAGCTATGTACCTAGGGGGTAGGGTCATGGATCTATCCAAGATACCCTCCCCAAGGACACCTCTAAAAGAACCAGAAGCAGTCGAAGAAAAATCATCGTCCACTTGACCATAAAGCTATGTTCCACTCGACAGTCTTGAAGACATTCGACGATACAAGAAACCACTCGGAGTGTAGAAGGCCTAACGTCACTCAGGATGACAATGGTCGGTCATTCACTCTGTAACCTTAAAGATCATTTATATCTCTTTATTACTAGCGTTACCAGTAACACCCTACCTTAATGTACATTGAACCATTTGTAACATGGGCTGGTTGGGGTCCTGGCGCACTCTATATAAGCCACCCGACTCCTCCGGGACAAGGGTTTGCACCCCCTATAACTCACACACATATATCCAGTCGACCGCCTCCGGGCTCCGAGACGTAGGGCTGTTACTTCCTCCGACAAGGGCCTGAACTCGTAAAACTCGCGTGTACAACTCCTCCATAGCTAGGATCTTGCCTCTACATACCTACCCTCATTCCACTGTCAGGCTTAGAGCCACGACAGTTGGCGCCCACCGTGGGGCTGGTGCCTTAGCGACTTGTTGGAGAGGTTGCAATTTTTCCGATCCCCTTCATCATGGTTTCAGGCGGAGGTTTGGCTGAGGGCCGCGAGATCCGTCTCGGCGTGCTCGTGTTTGTCGCCGACGACTCTGCTTGGCTGCAGGAAGCTCCACTCGACGTCGGTTCGCTCCCCGCCCGCGGAGCAACACACTTTCGCGCGTGCGTCCGCGGCGTCCTCCTGCGGCAGCCGTTGACCCAGTATCAGTCGACTCCTATAGTTTCTCCCCTCCCTGCGGCCCGCCGGAGCAAGCGTTCCGGCCGATCGAGGCTTCAGCAGTGGGTGAAGCATGCGGTGGCTCGCCAGTCGGCCACCCCTCAAGTCACGGCAATCGAGCCCGATGAAACTCTCTACGGCTTGTTCGATCTGTCGACTGGCTCTGTAGAGACTGCATCCGAGTGCGATAACAGCGACCCAGCGGTGGAAGTTTTGATGGTCAATGGGCCACGCAGTCCTCCTGGCTTCACCCGTGAAGACGGAGGCGATGGGGACGGTGATCCATCGCGCGTTCATGAAGAGTACCGCCCCGAACCCCTATCTTCGCAGCGGAGAGAAGAGCTGCACCGCCGGAACATGGATGCACCGCACACTCCTATCGTAGGAGAAACCCCTGAGGCCCAGGCCTTGGAGGCGGCGCGCCTGGCCAACTTGGCTGAGCGCACTCGACTGGAGAACCTCCAGCACACACTCGACGAGCATGCTCAGCAGCGTGCTCCCGAATCCAGTCGACGTCAACTTTTTCCGCCTCAGACCCAGGTATACCGAACTCCGATCCAGAATCTCACAGCTACAGCCCGGATAGCGGAGTCGATCCAACCTTCACAGTCAGAAGCTGGCCGAGGTCTGATGCAGATCCGAGCTATGCTCCGTGCGGCGCGAGAACAGAATACAACGGTATCTCAGTCGCGAAAAAGGATAAATAGCAGATCCGTAGTTGTGGATATAGTTCAGTCGGCTCACAGCCCAAGATCGCCCCCGAGGCGTGAGGCACATGGAGATCGACGAGAACAATACAGAAACCATGAGTAGTATGATCACTGAGTCGATTGTGATGATCGTCGTCGAGTGCCCACGCCTCCCCCAAGGTGTGGGTCGTATGCGCCTCGGCAACATGATGACATGCGCCCTCACAGTTTTGGGCGAAGGATTCCAGTCGACCCTAGGGAGCCAGGTTTTGATGCGAGATCTATTCTCGTTCAGGGCTTGGTCGACAGGAACAGAGCTCACCGAGAGGGTTATGACAGAGATCTACCAGCCAGCAGCAGGGTGCATGTCTCAGGTCCAGAGTGCTTCAGCAGAGCCATCAAGGCTGCAGTGATTCCCCCCAACTTTAGGTTGGCGACCGGAGTCAATAAGTTCACTGGTGAGTCCAAGCCTGACACTTGGCTTGAAGACTACCGAGTGGCTGTTCAGATTGGTGGCGGCAGTGATGAAGTGGCCATGAAGCACCTTCCTCTGATGATGGAGGGCTCGGCTAGAGCATGGCTGAATCAGTTAGCACCCAGTAGTATTTATACTTGGGAAGATCTCGCCCGAGTATTTGTCAGAACATTCGAAGGTACTTGCAAACGGCCGGCAGGGTTGACCGAATTACAGTGTTGCGTTCAGAAACCGAATGAGACTTTGAGAGATTATCTCCAGAGATGGATCACATTGCATCACACGGTGGAGAATGTGTCTGATCATCAAGCAATTTGTGCCTTTAAAGAAGGCGTCAAGTATCGGGAGTTGAGTATGAAGTTCGGTCGGACAGGACATATGACTCTAACTCGGATGATGGAAATTGCCACCAAGTATGCTGTGACGCCCCGTTACGTCCAACGGAGTCAGGCGTAACGGAAGCCGTCACTTCAGAGTTGCGCCAGGATCAGTTAAGGAGAACAGTGTCATGTACAAGACGGAGCAGCTGCCATGAGTAGGCAAGCTTTTATTACATAGACACCTCAAGTGTCGACTAAGCCTATGCGGCCATGACGATAGATCGTCACCCGCTTCTAGTACGAGCCTTTTAGACCTACCATGGAGGGCATCTACTCTTCATAGCATTGATTGTCGACTTACTCATAGTCATACTCCACTTCAGAATAACCAAGTCGTTGAGATGACCAGACTCATCATAAGTACCATTCTCTATCGCCTCGGAGTTCTCATAACTCTCTTGCTCTGAAAAACAACATAAGTGCATCTGAGTACGTATAAAATACATACTCCGCAAGTCGCCGGGAAAAGTGGATGCATGAGTTTTTAAAGAGGAAAAACTTTATCGGTCATGGCTACCACCACCGAGCCATTATCTCAAAATACTATGTAGGTAAAAATATTTTCCCTTAACCCATTTTGTTGAAAACCAAATTTTATTCATAAAATCTACTAGCGACAAAGCGACGTGGGATCTTACATCCTGTGTTAGAGGAAAACCCACACGACGCACTTCCAATCCCGGAAGCTGGGAGTGATATCACATTTACTCTGATTAGAGGTGTACTGCTTTGCCCATAGCATCACTTGGTACAAGTCATCCATGCGCTACCCGTGCGCATGACTAGACCAAGGAACCAGAACCTTTAACCAGCCCGTACACTACCTCTGCTTTTCCACCTTGCGTTACTAAAGGCCCGCGGGTCGAGACCCCTGACCGGCGGTCCCACCCTAGGGTGACTGTACCTACCCAGCTACAGCCACCTTCTCACCCATGCAGAGGCAGCTACTTGGCATGGGCAGTCGGTTCAGCCCGTCCCATTCCAGGTCTATGGTCAGTATGATTTGCGCCGCTTCTGAAGTAAGCGCCAGTTGGTTGTGTCCTAATGTGATACCCTATGTACAGAAGCCCGCCATCCAAGCTCCCCTACCCGGGTTGCCTTCACCGACATAAGCTCCCCTACCCACCAAATATTTATTTATAATGTAGCCCTGCCCGGGTCACAACTACTCAATACAGATACTTCACCTGATCTGGTCCAATTGCCAAATTAGTGGATCCACCTGATCCAAATCTCATTTCATTTATGAAAAATATTTATTTTTTGTTCTTATGCAAAATTTTAGAAATGACCCATAGCCCGGAAAATTTTTATCAAGACATGGTCAAGGAGATGACGACTTGCTAGGTAGTGCTTCGACCAACTCGGAACCACCAGATGCGACTCCTATGAGTCCGAGATCGACTTCTGATAATTATTTCACAAACATGTTTATAATGCCTAATTAAAATCTAAACATCCAGCAACACGGCCATGTTGGGCAAGCCATAATTAATTAACTAGGTACTGATACGTCCTAGTGTTTCATTGAGATATAAAATGCATCTAAGACATCCAAATCAGAGTAGCATGCACGTATGTCATCTAGTTCAGAGAGTGATAAAAGAAATGATAAGTAAAAGGAAACAGTAGCCTAGTACTGTACTACTAGTACTTCGCTGGTTAACCCCAGCCCATGTCTATCCAGAAAGACTACTCAACTTCTCTGCTGTCCCACGAACAGAACCAGCCCGCTAACCTCGCCCCCCCCCCCCCGCCCCCGCCCCGTCCGGGCATCTCCGGTGACACGGCGGACACCTACAGATTCCCCTCGTCTCCCTCTACCATTTCCCCCTATTTATTTGATCCGCCGCCACCAAAAACATCGCCACCACTCAATCCTAGCGCTGCCTGATCGAGGTCCGGTGGGCTTGCCAGCCACGGGCATCGGGCGTGTGCGGCTTCACCGGCGCTGCCCGGTTGCCATGGCTTTGCTGCTAACGGTGTGGAGTAGCCACATCCTACTGCTACTACTGGTAAGTACTAATCCTGATTCCTTCTCCATGAAGTGCTTCAAATTTCACAACAAGTGCCTGCTATATATGAACGTGGATGTGCATATATTGTTCATTTAATCTCAGGCCCTACTATTCCCCTCTCAGCCATATTGCCTTCTTTCTCTTTGTTTATCTCAAGGCCACGAAATTAATCAAGATTTAATCTATGGTGTGGTCATGGTATTGCTACTGATTAGATCTAAATGCTGTTCCTAACTAGTGCTACTCATCCTTGAACACCATATAGAAGTAAACAGTGGCAGTGAAACTCAAAAAAATAATAATTACTTGTGAGTAGATTATAAACATCAATCTCTCAGTGTTTGCTACAGATTGGCAGGGATTAATAAATAGGACAAGGTAGTATACATAGGAAGGTTGATCTTTTGGATACATACATACATGTCTTAGCAAGTTACTAGTACCTAGGATTTGATTCTTGGCATGTTAGATCTAGTACAAGCCACGGATGTCATTCACAGAAACTTTTACAAGCTTTTGCAATTGATCTAATTAGTTTTGACTAACTTGGGTGTTTACGCAAACATTTTGTTCTTTTTACTGCAAGGTAAATAGATCAAGGTGAATAGATGCTTATGGACTGATTCAAACCGAGGTGGAGATAGATAAGAAATCATGCAAGAAGGGCTAACACAACAAGGTACTTGATTAGTACCTGGTGGCACATGCAACCCAAAGAGCTTCACACCAGGGGAGGATAGCAGTGTGGCAGAAGGTGAAAAGGCAGAGCGTTTTCTCCAGCGGATGATTGTGTGTGGCCATAGTGAAAGGGATGGCTCCTATTTATAGTGGGGTGAATAGCTATCTCGGTTTGGAGAGGCATTACATCTGGCATGCATGCGTGGTTAGTCTTGCATGGATGCCTCCACTTGTGTCTCTTGTGGGCTCTACTAGGGACAAGTGTAATTTGCTTGGCTGGCCATTAGTTGGCATTTACTTTGTGTGAAGGAAATGAGACAAGGGTCTATAAAATATAGGGAGGTTTGGAGAAGAATTGTTGTGCATGACTAAATGCTATTTGCTGTAATAAAAATAATAATTAAGTGTAGTTATTTCTAATATTTTAATTAATGTTTTGGCAACGTCGTTGAAATTATCGTTATCTAATTTTATTTTATTTTTGGTTTTTACATCCTTTCCTCCTTAGAGAAAATTTCGTCCTTGAAATTTGTTGAGGCGCACCTCAAAAAGATAAGGATATTTTTCTCGGAGGTCATCTTCTTTTTCCCAAGTCGCTTCTCGTACCGGATGATTTCCCCATTGCACCTTGCAATATCTAATTATTTTACTCCTGAGTTTCTTTTCCTCGGTGTCCAGAATACGACTAGGATCCTCCTCATACGTTAGGTCCTTTCAGAGGGTTAATTCTTCCTCCGAGACTCTCTCAAATGGTAGCTTTACGCTCTTGCGTAATTGGGAAACATGAAATACATCATGAATCCCTTGTAGGTGCGCTGGCAATTCTAATTTGTATTCCACCGTCCCTCTTCTTTTTAAGATCCGATAGGGACCAATATATCGCGGACTTAGTTTTCCTTGTACTCCAAAGCGCTTGACACCTTTAATTGGTGAGACTTTTAAATAAACAAAGTCTCCGGGTTGGTATTGTATATCACGTCGTCTCCTGTCCGCATAGCTCTTTTGCCGGCTTTGCGCTGTCTTGAGCCGCTCTCTAATTATACAGACTTTTTCCTCGGTTTCTTGGACCAAATTGGGTGCTAAGAGTTTCTTTTCTCCGATTTCCATCCAACATATTGGGGTTCGGCATCTTCGACCGTATAAGGCTTCAAATGGGGACATACCAATACTAGCTTGGTAGCTATTGTTATACGCGAACTCTGCTAACGGTAAGTGCTTGCTCCATGAGTCACCAAAATCTAGCACGCAGGCCCTTAGCATGTCTTCTATGATTTGGTTCACCCTCTCGACTTGACCGCTAGTCTGGGGGTGGTAAGCGGTACTAAAATCCAATTTTGTTCCTAATGCTTCTTGTAATTTTTCCCAGAACTCGGATGTAAACATAGATCCACGATCTGATACTATTCTGGAAGGTGTTCCATGTAGAGCTACTATCCTGTGGATATATAGCTCAGCCAATTTTTCTCTGGAGCAACCCGGGGCTAAAGGGATAAAATGGGCAGATTTAGTGAGTCGGTCAACTATGACCCATATGATTTCCTCTCGATTTCTTGTCTTGGGCAGTCCGGTGATAAAGTCCATCTGGGTTTCCTCCCATTTCCATTGCGGAATTTGGAGAGGTTGCAACAATCCTGGTGGTCGCTGGTGTTCTGCCTTTACTCTCTTACAAGTGTCACACTCGTCCACATACTGAGCAATTTCTCTTTTCATATTTCTCCACCAAAATGTACCTTTGACATCGCGGTACATTTTTGTGCTACCAGGGTGTATGGTGTACGGAGTGTTGTGTGCCTCCTGGAGTATTATTTGCTTAATATCAAGGATATTTGGCACACATAACCGGGTTTTATACCAAAGTGACCCGTCTTATGCTATTCGGAACTCTGATGGTTGACCTTCTTGTATTCTGCGTTTTTCCTCACAAATGAACTCATCTTTGGTTTGGTTTTCCTTCATTTCGTCCAACAAATTGGGTCTGATTGTTAATGTGGTTAGGATTTTGTCAACCGGTTTATGTATGAATTCAATTCCCATCATTCCCAGCTCATGTATCAGATGCTTATCATAGGTTGGGATCTTGACATGATTGCATGAGGTTTTTCGGCTAAGGGCGTCTGCCACCACATTAGCCTTTCCTAGGTGGTAGTTAACACTAAGGTCATAATCCTTAATGAGTTCTAACCACCGTCTTTGTCTCATATTCAACTCCTTTTGCGTGAAGATATACTTGAGGATTTTATGGTCCGTGTATAGTTCACAACGGTTTCCATAAAGGTAGTGCGTCCACATCTTCAACGCAAATACCACTGCAGCTAACTCGAGGTCATGAGTGGGGTAGTTTTGTTCATGGGGATTTAACTGGCGAGAGGCATAGGCTATGACTCTCCCATCTTGCATTAGAACACATCCCAAACCAACTCTAGAGGCATCGCAATATACTGTGAATGCTTTGCCTAGTTCGGGTAGAGCCAATACAGGAGTGGTTGTGAGCCGTTTCTTTAACTCCTGAAAACTTTGCTCACACTTGTCATTCCAGTCAAATGGAACTCCCTTCCTTAGTAATTTGGTCATAGGGGCTGCGTTCTGGGAGAAGCCTTCTATGAACCTCCGATAATATCCAGCTAAACCAAGGAAGCTACGAATCTCTGTTACGTTGGTTGGGGATTTCCATGCGAACACTGCATCCACCTTAGCAGGGTCTACAACTATCCCTTTCCCTGATATAATGTGTCCTAAGAAGGACACTTCTTCTAGCCAAAATTCACACTTTTTGAATTTGGCATAGAGTTGTTTTTCTCTCAAGGTCTGTAGCACTATCCGGAGGTGTTTAGTATGTTCCTCGACACTTCGAGAGTATATGAGGATATCATCGATGAACACTACCACAAACTTGTCTAAGTAGGGCATGAGGACTAGGTTCATCAGGTTCATGAAAACTGCTGGTGCATTTGTGAGCCTGAAGGGAACAACCATGAATTCATGGTGACCATATCGGGTTATGAAAGCAGTCTTAGGTATATCTTCTTCCTTTACTTTTAGTTGGTGGTACCCTGACCGGAGATCTATTTTTGAGAAGACGGTAGCTCCTTTTAATTGGTCAAATAGATCATCTATCCGGGGTAGTGGGTACTTATTCTTAATGGTCGCCTCATTCAAGGATCGATAATCCACACATAGCCTCATACTTCCATCCTTTTTCTTAAGAAATAAGACTGGTGCTGCCCAAGGTGACACACTTGGTCGAATAAACCCCTTTTCTTCTAGTTCATCCAATTGTTTTCTTAATTCCTTTAGTTCTTCCGCGGACATACGGTATGCTCGTTTTGATATGGGTGCCGTACCTAGGATGATATCAATTGTGAACTCTATCTCCCTGTCTGGTGGCATCCCGGGCAATTCTTCCGGAAATACGTCCAAAAAATCTTGGACTACAGGTACATCTTTAGCCTCCTTTTTGTCCAAAGTGGCTATTGAGGCTTGGTTTTATTTCGCTCGGGTTCTTCTACTATTAAAGGTTATCCGTTTATTTTCTGGGCTTCTCAAGGATATGGATTTTTCTGCACAATCCATTCTTGCTCCATGACTCGCTAACCAGTCCATTCCAAGAATAATGTCTAACCCTCTTAGGCCAATGACAAATAGGCTAGCATTAAAGGTTATGCCCTCAATGCAAACGGGACGGTTGTGGCAGACATGTTCAACAATTATTGGGCCTCTAGGTGAATCAACTTTTATGGGTTTGGCTAGGGGAGTTCGGTCCAGATTATGCGTCTCAACAAAGCATTGCGATATGAAAGAATGTGTTGCTCCTGGGTCAAACAATACTAGTCCTACTCCGGGAGGGATTAGTAGGTTACCCGTCACTATGTCTGAAGCCGACTCCACTTGTGCCACATCCATATGTGCCAGACGGAATGGTCCACATGCAAGACCGCCACGACCACGCCCGCGGTTGGTAGTGGACGCACTCCCGTGTACTTGTGCTGAATTAGCCTGGCGCTTATTTTGAGGTGGGACAGCCCCATTTGTGCCAGATTGTGGCTGACCCTTGCTTGGGCACTGATTTTTGTAGTGTCCCTTTTCTCCACAACCAAAACAGACATCACTCGCCTTTGGGAAATCTCGAGCCAAGTGCGGTCCATTGCACACGTGACATTTGATAGGGGCTCTCGGAGGCATAAAAGGTGGTCTAGGAGCTTGATGGAAAGGAGGACGGACGGGCCCGACCATTGGCACGCGGACTAGGCCAACAGGACGATTCCCACTTCTCATGGCAAACCTCAGGTCCATCCTAGCTTTCTTTCTTCGCTCTTCCTCTACGGCGATTTGCCGATTCTCGATTGTAATGACTCGGTCTACTAGTTCCCAAAACTCGGTTATTTTTATAGGAGCTATAATAAGCTGTATGGACGGGTTCAATCCTTCTATGAACCGGTACACCTTTTTGGTCTCAGTGGTTGTGTCCTCTGGTGCATAGCGGGACAGTGAGTTAAACTCATCTAGATACTCTGCGATGGTCTTAGACCCTTGCTTGAGGTTCAGGAATTCCTTTCTCTTTATTTCCATCGCACTTTGCGGGGCGTAGTTATCTCGAAATCTCCTCTTAAATTCGTCCCAAGTAACTATGTGGTTTTCGGGTATGATAATTTGGACATTTCTCCACCATGTGGCAGCAGGACCAATTAACTGATGGGACGCATACCGAACTTTTTCTTGGTCCGTGCATCCCACAGTGTTAAGTTTCAGCTCTGTGTCCATCAACCAATCATCTGCAGCTAATGGATCTGTGGCGGTTCAAAAGGTTGGTGGTGTAGTCTTTTGGAAGTCTCCAATCGTGACACCTTGTTCTGGGTTTTTAGTCAGTTGGCCTCTCATCATACCGAACATCTGCTCCATGAATTTATTCTGGTGTTCTAGAGAGTCTCGACGAGACTGCTCCATCCATTGATACATTAGAGCAAGTTGATCGGATCCTGGGGCATGATGGGGTAATGGTGGAGGTGTAGGTAACGTCACTCTAGACGGCAAATCTGCCATGTTCCTTAGCGACTCGGGTGCTAAATCTGATGGGTTCCTATTGTCTTCGAATGACTGACTACCAGATGCCATCGCTACCGATCTGGTGGGCAAGGCATAGGTTATAACGATAGCTACTACATGAGAAAATATTTTATTTATTTGATTAGAGGTGAGATTTTAGCTCAAACAGTACATTTCACTCTGCCTATTTTGGAGCATCAATTTAAACAGTGCACTTAACAGCGGCATACTAGAAAATTTTGCAAAACATTTTTTTGACTTGTTGTTGGCCGAAGAATAAAAGCAGTCAAACAAAGTGTTTTTTTTTACAGAGGCAAGAGATTAATCACAAGTCAAAAATAGAGCCATTTGCATGTGCACATGCACACACAAGTTCTTCACATACTGGATTAAAAGCATGCAATCATCAAGTGTGACATACATCAATTGAACTCATGAAGTGCTAGGAAAAATGTAGCAGCATCAGCACGTAATATAAATACTAGCCAAACACGTGATGTACCAAAGGCATGTACTTGAATGAAGATATCATTCAAAAAAAATCTACCATACATCAGACGCCATTATGAGGCATTGGCAACAATGTGGCAACAACATCACATACAGTATTCCATCATTCAGAGCAAGGAGCATAAAAAGAACCAGAATTTAAAATGAATATGGAGGCATGGCATATGCATCACACGAGACCATCTAGTAATAGAATATCAGTACATCCATAAGTCCACCAGTCCACATGGATACATCACATATCATAGCAGCAACACCACACATACTCTGTGTCGCACATCATCAGGCTACCACGGCTATCTACACGTGTACCTGGAACAAAAGTATACCTGCCGACCTATCTGTCCGTCGGAACTAGTCTGGCTAACTACGTCTGTGCACACTCTGGAAGGGTAGCTACGGCTACAAGACCTTTCCAGATATGTACAGAGTCCGAAAGGACAGCCTCCATGCATCTGCCTAAACATCTAATAAGTGGCGGAACTAACTCTGGGAGGTGTAGCTATGATGCTACAACCTTGACAGAATACTAACTACTACTAGTAGCATGTCAATCCTCCCTGACAAGAGGACTAGGTGAAACGGTGAGGAGCAAGTCGGGGTCGAGGGAAGAAGTCGGTGCAGGCAGAGACACACTCGGTGCAGCAGCGTCAGACTCGGGTGCGCTAATGGTGCTAAGAGGGTACTCAGAGGGAGTGTGCTCAGAGGGTGTGATGTCGGAAGCAACATGAAGGTACTCCGGGGGCTGAGAAGATACCTGGCGGGAGTCAAGTGCTAGAAGCTCTGAGTAAGCGACGCCAATCACTGAAAAGTCGGGGGTGCCATCGGGAGAAGGTGGAGCAGGGTCGGTAGCTGGAGAACCTGGTGGAGTGTGGGGAGTGTGCTCTGGAGGTGGTGGGACTACAACGGAACTTAGAGTAGGAGCAACCTGAGAGGAAGTCTCGTCGGCGACAAGAGACTCCTAGTCAATCGGGTACCCTACCCGGCCTGGAAAGGCGGAAGGTGAGCTGTCGATCTGAAGAGGGTTGAGGGCCATACCTGGACAGGTGTAGTCCCTCAACGCAGTGGACATCTCGCTGTTCACCCGCTCAAGCTCGGAACAACGCCTCTGAAGAGTGGCAACCTGATCTAATAGGTCCTGAACAAGCTGAGGTGCAGGTGGACGCTCGTACGGTGTGGAGGGACGTGACACTACGCGAGAGGAGGAACCCCTGATGACTCTAGGAGCTGGGTGGTCTACCCGAGTGGGTGGGACTGTCGGGTACAGAGGTGGACGAGCGACAGTTGAAGCTGGTGGTGGTAAAAATGTGGGAGGTAAAACAGGAGGACGTGGTGAAAGTGGAGGGAAAGTGGAAGTGGACGCAAAAGGCGAAGGAGCGATAATGGGCGTAGGTGCAGATGAACTCCCTGCCTCCTCTAGCTGATGAGGCCACTCGCCTCTACCCGCGTACTGAAGGAGAGGGTGGTAGGCGTGGAAAAGGTGTAAAGCAGCATCTCGTGCCTCACCCTGAAGTGCTGAAACAAAGTCGTAACGGGCAACACTATACCTAGAAGGGACATCTAAGCTCTCAGGAATGTGCACTGTGACTAAGTACCCCGTGGAACACGGGTCATGAAACACTTTGTAGTACGGTGCAATCAACACACCCATAGGACCAAGAAGCTCAACCAAGAACAGAGCAAAACCACCATACTCAGCACCCGTACCAAACATCCTACCACTCGTCATCCTATATTAAGCAATTTAAGAATTTAGTTAGTTATAACACAGTGTAAAATTAATTTTACCAAGGACAGTAAATAAATAATTAAACACATTTTTCTTGCACAATTGTGTGGTCTAAATTATTTAATCTTCACTTGACTTGAGTCATTTTTTTAAGAAAACTTTTAGTTTATTTTAGGTAAGGAGGGAACCTATCTTTCCTAGGGCTCAGACGGTCTCTAACCAAGTACATGACTGTTTCCTTAACGCTGCTCTGATACCACCTCTTCCGTGACGCCCCATTACGTCCAATAGAGTCAGGCGTAACAGAAGCTGTCACTTTAGAGTTGCGCCAGGATCAGTTAAGGAGAACAATGTCATGTACAAGACGGAGCAGCTGCCATGAGTAGGCAAGCTTTTATTACATAGACACCTCAAGTTCGACTAAGCCTATGCGGCCATGACGATAGATCGTCACCCGCTTCTAGTACGAGCCTTTTAGACCAACCATGGAGGGCATCTACTCTTCATAGCCTTGATTGTTGACTTACTCATAGTCATACTCCACTTCAGAATAACCGAAGTTGTTAAGATGACCAGACTTATCATAAGTACCATTCTCTATCGCCTCGGAGTTCTCATAACTCTCTTGCTCTAAAAAACAACAAAAGTGCAGCTGAGTACGTATAAAATACGTACTCCGCAAGTCGCCGGGAAAAGTGGATGCATGAGTTTTTAAAGAGGAAAAACTTTATCGGTCACGGCTACCACCACCGAGCCATTATCTCAAAATACTATGTAGGTAAAAATATTTTCCCTTAACCCATTTTGTTGGAAACAAAATTTTATTCATAAAATCTAATGGCGACAGAGCGATGTGGGATCTTACATCCTGTGTTAGGGGAAAACCCACACGACGCACTTCCAATCCCGGAAGCTGGGAGTGATATCACATTTACTCTGATCAGAGGTGTACTGCTTTGCCCATAGCATCACTTCGTACAAGTCGTCCATGCGCTACCCGTGCGCACGACTAGACCAAGGAACCAGAACCTTTAACCAGCCCGTCCACTACCTTTGCTTTTCCACCTTGCCTTACTAAAGGCCCGCGGGTCGAGATCCCTGACCGGCGGTCCCGCCCTAGGGTAACTGTACCTACCCGGCTACAGCCACCTTCTCACCCATGCAGAGGCAACTACTTGTCATGGGTAGTCGGTTCAGCCCGTCCCATTCCAGGTCTATGGTCAGTACGATTTGCGCCGCTTTTGAAGTAAGTGCCAGTTGGTTGTGTCCTAATGTGATACCCTATGTAGAGGAGCCCGCCATCCAAGCCAACCCTACCCGGGTTGCCTTCACCAACATAAGCTCCCCTAGCCACCAAATATTTATTTATAATGTAGCCCTGCCCGAGTCACAACTACTCAATACAGATACTTCACCTGATCTGGTCCAATTGCCAAATTAGTGGATCCACCTGATCCAAATCTCATTTCATTTATGAAAAATATTTATTTTTAATTCTTATGCAAAATTTTAGAAATGACCCATAGCCCGGAAAAAATTTATCAAGACATGGTCAAGGAGATGACGACTTGCCGGGTAGTGCTTCGACCAACTCGGAACCACCAGATGCGACTCCTACGAGTCCGAGATCGACTCCTGATAATTATTTCACAAACAGGTTTATAATGCCTAATTAAAATCTAAACATCCAGCAACACGGCCATGTTGGGCAAGCCATAATTAATTAACTAGGTACTGATACGTCCTAGTGTTTCATTGAGATATAAAATGCATCTAAGCCATCCAAATCAGAGTAGCATGCACGTATGTCATCCAGTCTAGAGAGTGATAAAAGAAATGATAAGTAAAAGGAAACAGTAGCCTAGTACTGTACTACTAGTACTTCGCTGGTTAAGCCCCAGCCCGTGTCTATCCAGAAAGACTACTCAACTTCTCTGCTGTCCCACGAACAGAACCAACCCGCTACCCCCCCCCCCCCCCCCCCCCCAAGAATAGAGCACGGCCGCCGTCGCCTCGATCTGCCCCGTCCGGGCATCTCCGGTGACACGGCGGACACCTACAGATTCCCCTCGTCTCCCTCTACCATTTCCCCCTATTTGTTTGATCCGCCGCCGCCAAAAACGTCGCCACCACTCAATCCTAGCGCTGCTTGATCGAGGTCCGGTGGGCTTGCCACCGGCTGCAGCGGCAATGACGTCTCCATGCCTATATCCTCCCCCAGCGCAGCCACACGCACAAGGCGCACAGCCACGGGCATCGGGCGTGTGCGGCTTCACCGGCGCTGCCCGGTTGCCATGGCTTTGCTGCTAACGGTGTGGAGTAGCCACATCCTACTGCTACTACTGGTAAGTACTAATCCTGATTCCTTCTCCATGAAGTGCTTCAAATTTCACAACAAGTGCCTGCTATATATGAACGTGGATGTGCATATATTGTTCATTTAATCTCAGGCCCTACTATTCCCCTCTCAGCCATATTGCCTTCTTTCTCTTTGTTTATCTCAAGGCCACGAAATTAATCAAGATTTAATCTATGGTGTGGTCATGGTATTGCTACTGATTAGATCTAAATGCTGTTCCTAACTAGTGCTACTCATCCTTGAACACCATATAGAAGTAAACAGTGGCAGTGAAACTCAAAAAAATAATAATTACTTGTGAGTAGATTATAAACATCAATCTCTCAGTGTTTGCTACAGATTGGCAGGGATTAATAAATAGGACAAGGTAGTATACATAGGAAGGTTGATCTTTTGGATACATACATACATGTCTTAGCAAGTTACTAGTACCTAGGATTTGATTCTTGGCATGTTAGATCTAGTACAAGCCACGGATGTCATTCACAGAAACTTTTACAAGCTTTTGCAATTGATCTAATTAGTTTTGACTAACTTGGGTGTTTACGCAAACATTTTGTTCTTTTTACTGCAAGGTAAATAGATCAAGGTGAATAGATGCTTATGGACTGATTAAAACCAAGGTGGAGATAGATAAGAAATCAAGTAAGAAGGGCTAACACAACAAGGTACTTGATTAGTACCTGGTGGCGCATGCAACCCAAAGAGCCTCACAGCAGGGGAGGATAGCAGTGTGGCAGAAGGTGAAAAGGCAGAGCGTTTTCTCCAGCGGATGATTGTGTGTGGCAAGAGTGAAAGGGATGGCTCCTATTTATAGTGGGGTGAATAGCTATCTCGGTTTGGAGAGGCATTGCATCTGGCATGCATGCGTGGTTAGTCTTGCATGCATGCCTCCACTTGTGTCTCTTGTGGGCTGTACTAGGGACAAGTGTAATTTTCTTGGCTGGCCATTAGTTGGCATTTACTTTGTGTGAAGGAAATGATACAAGGGTCTATAAAATATAGGGAGGTATGGAGAAGAATTGTTGTGTATGACTAAATGCTATTTGCTGTAATAAAAATAATAATTAAGTGTAGTTATTTCTATTATTTTAATTAATGTTTTGGCAACGTCGTTGAAATTATCATTATCTAATTTTATTTTATTTATGGTTTTTACATATGCCAACGGTGAAGAAGAAGACCGACTTCAGAGTGGCAAGCACAAAACAGTCGCCCATGAAACCGAAGGAGGAAACTCCAGTCGGAAACAGAAGCGCAAGGCCGAGCCAGCCGTTCCTGGTGAAGCCTTAGCTATGACTCAAGGAAAGTTCAATGGGAATCCCAAGGGGCCGTGAAACCCCTAGAAAGTAAAAGATCAAGATGGAAATGATGTGCTGGATTTGCCATGCCACATCCACACCAAAAAAGATGAAGAGGGTAATTTCATTTACCCGAAGCATACCACTCGGCAGTGTCGACTCCTAATCCAACAATTCCGAGAGAAACTGCCCAAGGAAAAGGAGAAAGAAGCTGACAAGGTTGAGGATGAAGAAGAGGATGATGACGGTTATCCCCACGTGAATTCCACTCTGATGATTTTCGCTGACGTCGAGAGTAAAAGTCGATTGAAAGTCATCAACAGAGAAGTGAACATGGTAGCTTCGGCACCCAGATATTTGAAGTGGTCCCAGACTGCCATTAGATTCGACCAGTCCCATCACCCAGCGCACATAGCCATCCCTGGGAGGCAAGCGTTGGTGGTCGACCCAGTAGTCGAAGGCACCCGACTGACTAAGGTGCTGATGGATGGTGGCAGTGGCCTGAATATATTGTATGCAGAGATGTTGAAAGGAATGGGTATTCCGATGTCTAGACTCAGTGAGAGTAATATGAGTTTCCATGGGGTCATCCAGGCAAGAAGGCTGCATCACTCGACCAGATTGCTCTCGACGTGGTTTTCGGTGATTCCAAGAATTACCGCAAAGAAAAGTTGACATTTGAAGTTGTGGATTTTCAGAGTGCCTATCATGCTATTCTGGGCAGGCCAGCTTATGCACGTTTTATGGCTCGACCATGTTACGTGTACCTCAAATTGAAGATGCCTGGTCCCAAAGGGGTGATCACTGGTAATCGGAAGAAGGCGGAAGAGTGCTTTCAGAAGGGTTCAAAGATCGCCGATGCATAGATGGCCGTAGTAGAATTGCAAGAATATCAGAAAAATGCAGATCCGAGTGATTTGTTGTGAGCCAAGAAGCCTGCCACAGATTCAGCATTCCAGTCGTTTGGCGAAACAAAGTCGATTCACATTCACCCGACAGACCCCAATGATGGTCTGACTCACATTTCAACCACACTCGACTCCAAATAGGAAGAAGCGCTCATCCAGTTCCTCCGTGAGAACTGTGACATCTTTGCATGGAAACCTTCGGACATGCCAGGTGTTCCCAGGGGACTGCCTGAGCATCGTTTGCGAGTCGACCCAAAAGTGAAACCAGTCAAAGAACATCTTTGACGATCCGCCGTACAGAAGAGGAAGGCAATCGGTGAAGAGGTGGCTCGGCTTTTGGCAGCTGAGTTTATCCGTGAGATTTACCACTCCGAGTGGTTAGATAATGTTGTCATGGTCCCAAAGAAGGATGACTCACTTCGCATGTGCATTGACTTCAAGCATATCAATCGGGCCTTCCCGAAGGACCACTTTCCTCTCCCTCGCATCAACCAAATAGTCGACTCGACTGCGGGGTGCGAGTGTTTGTCCTTTTTGGACGCCTACTCCGGGTACCACCAGATCCGTCTGTATGGACCCGACAAGATAAAAATAGCTTTCATCACCCCATTTGGATGCTTCTGTTATGTCACTATGCCGTTCGGCTTGAAGAACGCTAGAGCCACATTCATGCGGATGATTCAGAAGTGCCTGCTCACTCAGATCCGTCGGAATGTGGAAGCATACATGGATGACACTGTGGTCAAGTCACGTAAAAGTTCCGACCTACTGGCTGACCTTGCTGAAACCTTTGCCAACCTCAGAAGGTATGATATCAAGCTTAATCCATCAAAGTGCACGTTTGGCGTTCCAGGCGGGAAATTACTCGGTTTTCTCGTTTCCGAACGAGGGAACGATGCTAACCCAGAGAAAGTGGGTGCCATACTCCGGATGAAATGCCCTGTGCGTGTGCACGATGTCCAGAAGCTTACTGGTTGTTTAGCCGCCCTAAGTCGATTCATTTCTCGCCTCGGTGAAAAGGCATTGCCTCTTTACCGACTCATGAAGAAATCAGATAAGTTCGAGTGGACCCCTGAAGCTGATGCAGCATTTACAGAGCTAAAAGCCCTGCTTTCCACCCAACCGGTGCTTGCTGCCCCAATCAGCAAAGAGCCTTTACTGCTTTATATAGCAGCCACTGGACAAGTCGTCAATACAGTACTTACGGTCGAGCGGGAAGAAGAGGGAAAAGCCTATAAAGTTCAGCGCCCAGTTTATTATATTTCTGAAGTTCCGACTCCGTCAAAGCAGAGATATCCGCACTATCAGAAGCTCGTTTATGGGATTTACATGACCACGAAGAAGGTTGCACACTATTTCTCTGATCACTCTGTTACAGTCGTTGGCGACGCTCCGTTGTCAGAGATTCTGCACAACAGAGATGCAACTAGTCGAGTGGCAAAATGGGCGATCGAACTCCTTCCCTTAGATATCAAGTTTGAGGCAAAGAAAGCTAAGTCCCAAGCAATAGCAGATTTCCTCGCCGAGTGGATTGAACAACAACTGCCGACTCAAGTTCACTTGGAGCACTGGACCATGTTCTTTGATGGTTCCAAGATGCTGAATGGTTCCGGTGCTGGGGTGGTTCTGGTATCCCCCCGAGGATACAAGCTCAGATTGTTGGGGATCGTAGCAGAAATTTAAAATTTTCTACGCATCACCAAGATCAATCTATGGAGTAATCTAGCAACGAGGGGAAGGAGACTGCATCTACATACCCTTGTAGATCGCTAAGTGGAAGCGTTCAAGTGAACGGGGTTGATGGAGTCGTACTCGTCGTGATCCAAATCACCGATGATCCTAGCGCCGAACGGACGGCACCTCCGCGTTCAACACACGTACGAAACGGAGACGTCTCCCACGCCTTGATCCAGCAAGGAGGAGGAGAGGTTGAGGAAGAGAGTCCAACAGCAGCACGACGGCGTGGTGGTGATGGAGTGGCAGTTCTCCGGCAGGGCTTCGCCAAGATCACGCGGAGGACGAGAGGTATTGGAGGGGAGGGGCTGTGCCAGGTTCAAGGGTGTAGCCGCCCTCCCACCCCTCCACTATTTATAGGTGGGGAGAGAGGGGGCCGGCCCCCCTAGATCCCATCTAGGGTTGGGGGCGGCGGCCAAGGGGGGGAGGAGTGTCTCCCAAGTCAAGTGGAGGCCCTCCCCCTTAGGGTTTCCCCTCTCCCATGTGCATGGGCCTTGGGGGGGCTGGTGCCCTTGGCCCATTAAGTTTAGGGCGCCCCCTTACAGCCCATGCTGCTGTATTGGACGTGGTGGAACATTTTCCGGACCTCCGGACCCCTCTGGAAACCTTCCGGAAGCTTCCTGGTACAATACCGGAAAAAACCGAACTTTTCCCGGAACCCGAACAACAACTTTCCATATATAAATCTTTACCTCCGGACCATTCCAGAACTCCTCGTGACATCCGGGATCTCATCCGGGACTCCGAACAACATTCGGTAGTCACATACAAGTCTTCCTAATAACCCTAGCGTCATCGAACCTTAAGTGTGTAGACCCTACGGGTTCGGGAACCATGCAGACATGACCGAGACAACTCTCCGGCCAATAACCAACAACGGGATATGGATACCCATGTTGGCTCCCACATGTTCCACGATGATCTCATCGGATGAACCACGATGTCGAGGATTCAATCAATCACGTATTCAATTCCCTTTGTCCAGCGGTATTGTACTTGCCCGAGATTCGATCATCGGTGTCCCGATACCTTGTTTAATCTCGTTACCGGCAAGTCTCTTTACTCGTTCCGTAACACATTATCTCGTGATCAACTCCTTGGTCACATTGTGCACATTATGATGATGTCCTACGGAGTGGGCCCAGAGATACCTCTCCGTTACACGGAGTGACAAATCCCAGTCTCGATTCGTGCCAACCCAACAGACACTTTCGGAGATACCTGTAGTGAACCTTTATAGCCACCCAATTATGTTGTGACATTTGGCACACCCAAATCACTCCTACGGTATCCAGGAGTTGCACAATCTCATGGTCTAAGGAAATGATACTTGACATTAGAAAAGCTTTAGCATATGAACTACACAATCTTTGTGCTAGGATTAGGATTGGGTATTGTCCATCACTTCATTCTCCTAATGATGTGATCCCGTTATCAATGACATCTAATGTCCATGGTCAGGAAACCGTAACCATCTATTGATCAACGAGTTAGTCAACTAGAGGCTTACTAGGGACATGGTGTTGTTATGTATCCACACATGTATCTGAGTTTCCTATCAATACAATTCTAGCATGGATAATAAACGATTATCATGAACAATGAAATATAATAATAATAACTAATTTATTATTGCCTCTAGGGCATATTTCCAACAGTCTCCCACTTGCACTAGAGTCAATAATCTAGTTCACATCGCCATGTGATTAACACTCATAGGTCACATCGCCATGTGACCAACATCCAAAGAGTTTACTAGACTGAATAATCTAGTTCACATCACTATGTGATTAACACTCAATGAGTTCTGGGTTTGATCATGTTATGCTTGTGAGAGAGGTTGTAGTCAACGGGTCTTGTTATATTCAGATCCCTATGTATTTCGCAAAACTTTATATCGTAGATGCTGCTACCATGTTCCACTTGGAGCTATTCCAATTATTGCTCCATTATACGTATCCGGTATCTCTACTCAGAGCTATCCGGATAGGTGTTAAGCTTGCATCGACGTAACTCTTTATGTCGAACTCTTCATCACCTCCATAACCGAGAAACATTTCCTTATTCCTCCAAGGATAATTTTGACTGCTATCTGGTGATCCACTCCTAGATCACCTTTGTACCCTCTTGCCAGACATGTGGCAAGGTACACATCAGGTGCGGTACTCAGCATGGCATACCATATAGAGCCTATGACAAAAGCATAGGGGATGAGCTTCGTCCTTCCTCTTTCTTCTGCCGTGGTCAATCTTTGAGTCTTACTCAACTTCACACCTTACAACTCAGGTAAGAACCCCTTCTTTGACTAATATATTTTGAACTCCTTCAAAAACATGTCAAGGTGTGCGTTCTTTGAAAGTATCATCAGGCGTCTTGATCTATCTCTATAGATCTTGATGCCCAATTTGTAAGCAGCTTTATCCAGGTCTTCCTTTGAAAAACACTCTTCAAACAACCGTTTATGCTTTCCAGAAATTCTACATTATTTCGAATCTACAATATGTCATCCACATATACTTATCAGAAATGTTGTAGTGCTCCCACTCACTTTCTTGTAAATACAAGTTTCTAGCAAACCTTGTATAAACCTAAAAGCTTTGATCACTCTATCAAAGCATATATTCTGACTCCAAGATGCTTGCTCTAGTCCATAGAAGGATCGCTGGAGCCAGCATACCTTTTAGCATCCTTAGGATCGACAAAACTATGATTGTATCACATACAACTCTTTCTTACGAAAACTGGTAAGAAAACTTGTTTTTGACATCCATCTGTCAGATTTCATAATAAAAAATATAGCTAATGCTAACATGATTCCGACGGACTTAAGCATCACTACGGGTGAGAAATTCTCATCGTAGTCAACTCCTTGAACTTGTGAAAAGACTCTTTCCCACAAGTCGAGCTTCATAGACGGTAACATTACCGCCCACGTCCGTCTTCTTCTTAAAGATCCATTTATCTCAATGGCTTGCCGATCAACGGGCAAGTCCACCAAAGTCCATACTTTGTTCTGATACATGGATCCTATCCCGGATTTCATGGCTTTTAACCATTTGTCGGAATACGGGCCCACCATCGCTTCTCCATAGCTCTTAGGTTCATTGTTGTCTAACAACATGATATCTAAGAAAGGATTTCCGTACCACTCAGGAGTAGTACATATCCTTGTCGACCTACGAGGTTCGATAGCAACTTGATCCGAAGCTTCATGATCACTATCATTAACTTCCTCTTCAACAGACGTAGGCGCCACAGAAAACATCTTTCTGTGTTGCATCACTCTCTGGTTGAAGTAAAGGTTCAACAACCTCATCAAGTTCTATCTTCCTCCCACTCAATTCTTCCGAGAGAAACTCCTTCTCGAGAAAGGACCCGTTCTTAGCGGCAAACAATTTGCCCTCGGATCTGAGATAGAAGGTATACCCAACTGTCACCCTTGGGTATCCTATGAAGATGTGTTTGTCCGCTTTGGGTTCGAGCTTCTCCGGCTGAAGCCCTAAGCATCACATCCCCAAACATTAAGAAACGACAACTTTGGTTTCTTGGCAAACCAATGTTCATATGACGTTGTCTCAACGGACTTAGATGGTGTCCTATCTAAAGTGAATGCAGCTGTCTCTAACGCATAACCTCAAAATGAAAACGGTAGATTGGTAAGAGACATCATAGATCGTACCATATCTCATAGGGTTTGATTACGATGTCCGGACACACCATTACCTTGTGGTGTTCTAGGTGGCTTCAACTGTGAAACAATTCCACAATGCATTAAGTGATTGCCAAACTCACAACTCAGAAAATCCCCTTTTGATCAGATCGTAGGAACATGATCTTGTTGTTATGATGATTCTTAACTTCACTCTGAAATCGCTTGAACTTTTCAAACGTTTCAGACTTGTGCTTCATTAAGTAGATATACCTATATCTACCCAAATCGTCAGTGAAGATGAGAAAATAGCGATATCCACCGCATGCTTCAATTCTCATTGGATCACACGCATCAGCATGCATGATTTCCAACAAGTCACTTGCCCGTTTCATTGTACCTGAAAACGGGGTCTTAGTCATCCTGCCCATGAGGCATGGCTCGCATGTGTCAAGTGATTCAAAATCAAGTGACTCCAAACATCCATTGACATGGAGTTTCTTCATGCATCTTACGCCAATATGACCTAAGCGGCAGTGCCACGAGAAAGTGGTACTATCGTTATTAACTCTACATCTTTTGGTGTGAACATGTGTATTACCCCGACCGAGATTCAATAAACCATTCACATAGGGTGCATGACCATGAAAGGTATCATTCATGTAAACAGAATAACCATTATTCTCTAACTTAAATGAATGACCGTATTGCAATGAACATGATATAATCATATTCATGCTCAATGTAGACACCTGATAACATTTATCTAGGTTCAATACTAATCCCGAAGGTAGATGGAGCGTGCGATGGTGATCTCATCAACTTTGGAAACACTTCCAACACACATCGTCACCTCGCCCTTAGCCAGTCTCTGGTTAGTCCGTAGCTTTTGCTTCGAGTCACCAATAATAGTAACTGAACTGGTATCCAATACCCAGGTGCTACCAGGAGTACTAGTGAGGTACACATTAATAACACGTATATACTTTGAAGTTGCCAGCCTTCTTATCTACCATGCATTTGGGGGTAGTTCCGCTACCAGTGACCGTTCCCCTTACAATAGAAGCACCTAGTCTCGGGTTTGGGTTCAACCTTGGGTTCCTTCACTGGAGCGGCAACTGGTTTGCCATCCATGAAGTTTCCCTTCTAGCCCTTGCCCTTCTTGAAACCAGTGGTCTTGTCAAACCATCAACACTTGATGCTCCTTCTTTATTTCTACCTTTTGCGGTCTTAAGCACCGCGAACAGCTCCGGGATAAACTCCATCCCTTGCATGTCATAGTTCATCACGAAGATCTAGTAGCTTAGTGATAGTGGCTAGAGAACTCTATCAATCACTATCTTATCTGGAAGTTTAACTCCCACTTGATTTAAGTGATTGTAGCACCCAGACATTCTGAGCACATGCTCACTAGCTGAGCTATTCTCCTCCATCTTGTTGGCAAAAGAACTTGTCAGAGGTCTCACACCTCTCAACACGGGCATGAGTCTGAAATCCCAATTTCAGCTCTTGGAACATCTCATATGTTCTATGGCGTTCAAAACGTCATTGGAATCCCAATTCTAAGCCGTAAAGTATGGTGCACTAAACTATCAAGTAGTCATCAGGATGTGTCTGTCAGGTGTTCACAACATCCACAGACGATGTTGTAGGGGTTTGCACATCGAGCGGTGCATCAAAGACATAAGCCATCTGTGTAGCAGTGAGGACACTCCTCGGACTATGGACCCAGTCCGCATCATTGCTTACAATATCTTTCAACTTAATCTTTCTCTAGGAACGTATTGAAACAGGGAGCTACAACATGAGTTATTTATCTACAACATATTAGCAAAGGCAATTTAGACTATGTTCATGATAATTGAGTCCATCTAATTGAATTATTTAATGAACTCCCACTCAGATAGACATCCCTCTAGTCATCTAAGTGAAACATGATCCGAATCGACTAGGCCGTGTCCGATCATCACGTGAGACGGACTAGTCATCAACGGTGAACATCTCATGTTGATCGTATCTTCCATACGACTCATGTTCGACCTTTCGGTATTCCGTGTTCTAAGGCCATGTCTGTACATGCTAGCCTCGTGAAGTCAACCTAAGTGTTTCGTATGTGTCCCGAGGCCATGTCTGTACATGCTAGGCTCGTCAACACCCGTTGTATTCAAACGTTAGAATCTATCACACCCAATCATCACGTGGTGCTTTGAAACAACGAACCTTCGCAACGGTGCACAGTTAGGGGGAACACTTTTCTTGAAATTTTAGTGAGGGATCATCTTATTTAAGCTACCGTCGTTCTAAGAAAATAAGATGTAAAACATGATAAACATCACATGCAATCAAATAGTGACATGATATGGCCAATATCATTTTGCTCCTTTTGATCTCCATCTTCGGGGCTCCATGATCATCGTTGTCACCGGCATGACACCATGATCTCCATCATCGTGTCTTCTTGAAGTTGTCTCGTCATCTATTACTTCTACTACTATGGCTAACGCTTTAGCAATAAAGTAAAGTAATTACATGACATTTAAGTTGACACGCAGGTCATAAATAAATTAAGACAACTCCTATGGCTCCTGCCGGTTGTCATACTCATCGACATGCAAGTCGTGATTCCTATTACAAGAACATGATCAATCTCATACATCACATATATCATTCATCACATCCTTTTGGCCATATCACATCACACGGCATATGCTGCAAAAACAAGTTAGATGTCCTCTAATTGTTGTTGCAAGTTTTTACGTGGCTGCTATAGGTTTCTAGCAAGAATGTTTCTTACCTACGCAAAAACCACAACGTGATATGCCAATTTCTATTTACCCTTCATAAGGACTGTCGGTGTCAAAACCAGCGGATCTCGGGTAGGGGGTCCCGAACTGTGCGTCTAGGCCGGATGGTAACAGGAGGCAAGGAACATGATGTTTTACCCAGGTTCGGGCCCTCTTGATGGAGGTAAAACCCTACGTCCTGCTTGATTAATATTGATGATATGGGTAGTACAAGAGTAGATCTACCACGATATCAAGGAGGCTAAACCCTAAAAGCTAGCCTATGGTATGGTTGTTGTATGATGAAGTTGTCCTACAGACTAAAACCCTCCGGTTTATATAGACACCGAAGAGGGTTAGGGTTACACAAAGTCGGTTACAATGGTAGGAGATCTTGAATATCCGCATCGCCAAGCTTGCCTTCCACGCCAAGGAAAGTCCCATCCGGACACGGGACGAAGTCTTCAATCTTGTATCTTCATAGTCTTGGAGTCCGGCTGAAGGTATAGTCCGGCTACCCGAACACCCCCTAATCCAGGACTCCCTCAGTAGCCCCTGAACCAGGCTTCAATGACGACGAGTCCGACGCGTAGATTGTCTTCGGCATTGCAAGGCGGTTTCCTCCTCCAAATTCTTCATAAAAGTTTGTAAACACCAAGAGTAGTGTCCGACTCTGCAAAATAAGTTTCCACGTATTGCCACAGAGAGAATAATATTAACACAAATCTAATCTGCCGACGTATTCCGCAGCGCGACATCACACTACGGCCAAGCCTTTATTCGAATTGTTTTCACTTTTCCACCTCAGCGTGTTTTGCGAGGCGGTTTCCTTGGCACGTCTTGTCAAAGCAGATATCATGTCCCCTTTATTTACGGGATTCTCATCAATACAGATGTGGGTAACCCAATCGTGCCCGTTAGCATGTCTTCTCGATTAAAGGCGAGTCCCAAACGGTTACTGGGAGGGCTCCTGGTATTCAACCTCTTATAAAGAGACCAAGGCCTTACTCCTTTTCTCCAATCTCAAAACAAGTTCGCCCATCGCCTCGAGTTCCAACACCCTAGGCTCCAGATTCCAGGCACTCGGACCTTCGACAATGTCCGGTTCCGACCTTCAAGGCCGATGGATGCCCTCCACCGTCACAGAGGAGGACGTGCTAAAGTTGAGGGAGGCTAAGTTCTTGACCGTCAAAATTTTGCATAGGTTGCCTGCTCAAAGGCAGGCTATTCCCAGTCCCCAGCCCGGTGAGAGCGTAGTGTTCATGTCTCACTTCCTTCGGGGGTTAGGCTTCCTGATGGATCCCTTCGTGAGGGGGCTGACGTTCTATTATGGGCTGGAATTTCATGATTTAGCTCCGGAGTCCATCCTCCACATTTGCTCATTCATCATTGTGTGCGAAGCGTTCCTTCGTGTTACTCCTCACTTCGGATTATGGCTCAAGACTTTTGGAGTGGAGCCGAAGATGATCGAGGGACGACACGCAGAGTGCGGAGGCGCTGTCATAAGTAAGGATGCTGATGCTCCATGGCCCGAGGGCTCCTTTCAAGAGGAGATCGGCTTGTGGCAACGAGGGTGGTTCTATATCACCGCTCCCAGGAGCGCCAAGTGGGTGGCGCCTCCTGCCTTTCGCTCGGGTCCCCCACCACGGCTAGCGTCATGGGTCAACAAAGGATTAGATTGGGGGTTATCCAAAGACGTGCCCTTGTTGCAGGGACGCATTAGGGATCTCTTAGAAAGAGACCTCAACCTGGTCAAGGTGACACAGGTCATGCTGATTCGCCGAACACTGCCCGACAAACGTCGCTCCCTTCGTTTGTGGGAGTTTAATCCGGAGGGACCACGAGCTCTCCAGCATTTTAGGGGTGCAACGCCCGTGGAGATGTATAAAATGTTCTTCGGATCACAAGCAATGTGTCCGGATTTGACCGAGGATGCAGGTTTAAGCTGCAATCGCCCGGATACTCAAGTAAGTAACCTTGTGCCCGGACTCGCTATCCGTAAAATTGTCATAAATTCACCCCAAAAAGAGCTGTCCTTTTAAACAGGAGTGGATAGCGAAGGCAAAGCTGATCAGGTGTCTGGCTCCCCTTCCTGAGACCAGGCCGGATCCCATGCTAGTCAGGATGTTGAAGATCGTGCCTTTGGAGGGAAGTGAGGGGGAGGACAAGGAAACTATGGCGTCCTCGAAGGAGGCTGCTCCGAAGGCAAGAACCGACAATTCCTCTCCTAAGGGGAAGAAGAGGGCCGCCTCTGACGACCCGGAGACCATGGCCTCAAAGCGGGGGAAAAAAGTCCTCGTCAGAGGGTCCGACGACGGGGAGATCCTTGGCCGAACTACACCCTCAAAGGGATCAGCCCTCCAGCGAGCCGTAAGTAGAGAAAGATTTTCCTTTAGAGGGATGAGAGAAATCCTTGCTTTTTATCTGAGAAGATTAACTGAAATTTTACTTTGTAGCTCGGACCTCAGCCCTTCTCAGCAGAGTTCGTCTTCGGGGGATCTTCTTCTGGAGATGATGGAGAGTGGAATGCCTCCCCCTGCCGTACCGCCTGGCGAGGCGGGCGACCCTAAGGTGTCGTCGCGGAGGGTTTCTCCGAATCAGGCAGGGGTGGAAGGTAGCCATATGTCCCCCCAAGGTTCTCCGTGTCCGGCCTTCGATGGAGGTCATAGGACGAGTCCGGCACCGTCCGATGCACGGTCGGAGGAGCTGATGATTCTGCTGGGGCGAGCTTCTATCTCAGAGGAGGACCGTGCATTGATGGGTACGATGATTGGAAGGATTTCGTCCGTGGAAAGCGGATTGCATGAGGCCGTCAGAAGTTTGTTGACGGGTTTTGAGGTACGTTTGATAATGTACTTCTTTGTCAGTTGCGTATAAACAAGATGCGCCCTGTGTAGATAGTAGCCCCTGAGACTCTGTGCGTTGTCAAAATTGACGGCGCGCAGAGGATCATAATCCCAGGTCTAAAATGTCGCCTTTGTATACAGGTGGCGAAGTGTCCGGAATCGAGCCGAACTAATGATTTTGCCGAACTAAAACGGCAACTTGACGTGGCAGATGCCGACATCGCGCTCGTCAACGAGCGGCTTGATGAGCCTCAAGGTATGCAATTCCTAGGGCGGCATCTGGTAAGAGGAGCTTTATGCCAGTATCTTACAATGTGTGTGCTTGACGCAGATGGTGCGGCCGCCGTGGAGAGTCTTCGGGCGGAACTTGCCCGAGCTAAGGAACAAGCCAGGAAAAGTGATGCGGCTGCCGAGAAGGCCCTTGAAGAGCTGAGAGCCGAACAGGCTGCTCACTGCCGAAGCAAGAAGGAGATGGCTGTGATGGCCGTGAAGTTAAAAAGTGCTGCTGACCGTTGCAAGTTTCTTGAGAAAGAAGATAGGGCGAGACAGACGGACCTAGAGAAGGCCATTGCTGATGCCAAGGACGCTCGCTTCGCGATGAGAGCTGCGAAGGAGGAGCTGCGTCAGGCCGGACAGATTGTGGCTGGAAAGCCCTTTATGTTGCGGAGGAAGTTTTGCGATCCGAAGTTTGCTCCGTTGGATCGGATGTGGAGTGTGGAGGACACCTATTTGGATTTGGCAGCGAGTGCTGCTGATGCGACCGAATACTTTCGAGATCAAGAAGATCGCAAAGTGGAAAGGCTTTTCTGGTCGTAATTCCAGAATCCAGAGCGTCCACTAGCAGTGGACGATCGTCTGGCTCAATGGGCCGAACTAAATAGATTATCTGGACTCGCCATGAAGTACGTCATGGGTCATCTGTGGCCGGGGAGATCGGAGCCGAAGAGTTATTTCAGCTTGGTGCAGCAATTCCTTGACGCGGTGCCACATATCAATGCGATGAAGAGGTCAGCATGCATAGAGGGCGCACGAATGGCTCTTGCCCGTGTCAAGACATACTGGGCAGATATGGAGACCACCGTTGTTGCATCCCGCGATTCGGACAAAAGCCGAGTACCCACCAAGCACTATTTTCAGGAAGTCCTTGAAGGCGCTCGTGTAATAGAGACGCAGTGCTCGAAGGATGCTATGTTCTGATAGCATATGTAATTATAAAGCAATATTTTGATGAATTGTAGTAGCCTTTTATACTTGTGCCTTCAAGTATTTGGAACACCTCCTGTGTGGCCGTTTTTATGATATATATACAAAATCTGAAAGATTGCATTCGTTGGCTTCAGCCCCCACGCACATAGTGTGGGGGTGCTCGCAGAAGGTGCATTTTCACACTTAATCCAACGTCTTGGTCCTACAAAGGAGGTGATAGCGCAGCGAGCTAGGCAACCGGACTATAATGCTTCAACACTTTCACTTAGCGATAGGAGCTTGACAATGGGACTATTTAGGTAGCCCCTGGTGGCGAGTGCGCTTGCCCGAAATCGGGGCACGTATGTGCCTGGTCGGGAAACGGCCCTTCGTTAATGCGGAGGAATCCTACAGATTCTGGAGAGTCATCGGGTGGTTGACCAGTCTCACGCCATATCATGACAGCCGGTTTTTGGCTTTCTCTACTGAGGTGCTCGCCTGGCCGAACCAGGGCACAATCGCAGTAGTTCTCCTGGTGCCGCCTTAGCCGATAGAGCGGAACGTAAGGCGGCCGAACGCAGGAGCCGGGAAACCCAACATTTGACCAAAATCATGACTCGGAGCTGCTGCATATAAGGCCAAACTCGCGACGCCGAAGACTCCCTAAGGTATTTGGTCTTTATGAGAGCGGGCGAGGTAACGCTCTGAGGTATAAGCCCCTAGTGTCCAGGTACGCGCAAGAATTCTGACATGGCCACATGCCAAGACGCCAGCCTCCTCCTTGGTCATAGAACCAGGGGATGTGTATCAACAAGAGATAGTAAAAGAGGTTTACGCAGGGTCTTAATCTGAAAAGAATCCTTGGAACGGGTCCCTACTTCACGTCTGCGCCTGTGTCTCCGTTGTGCTGTATCCTGGATGGGCGCAGCACGACGTTCATCTGTAAAAAGAGAGCAACTAAGTTGAAAAAGGGGCGTGCCGGACAAAAGTTATATGAAATAAACAAAGTGTAAAGTAAAATATGAAAAATTGAGCTTTATTGTCTCTAATTTTATACGTGTGAAGCCCCTAGTGCTGGGGGATATGGCCACTAAGCCTTTATCAACGATACTTTTGCGCCGGACTCGTCTATCCGTGTCCGTGGTCTTAATGACCTGTTCCGATGTTCTGGTTGGTGAAGCCAGTGTATTGTGGGGCTGTTAAAGCGGCCGCACAATCCTCCGCTTGGGGGAGGTGTTCTCACTGCTTCCCCTTTAAGGAGATGATGCCGCGTGGACCGGGCATCTTAAGCATAAGAGATGCATAATGCGGTATTGCGTTAAAGCAGGCGAAAGCTTCGCGTCCCAGTAGTGCTTGATAGCGACTTGAGAATGGGACGATGTGGAAAGTCAGCTTTTCGCGACGGAAGTTATCGGCAGAGCTGAAAATAACCTCGAGCCGGAGAAAACCCATGCAATGGGTGTCCGGACCTGGCGTTACTCCTTGAAAGGAGGTTTTGCTGTGGCGAATTCTTTTTGGGTCGATCCCCATGTGGCGGATTGAGTCCTGATATATCAGGTTGAGTCCGCTGCCACCGTCCATAAGGACATTTGAAAACTGGAGTCCGCCAATTATTGGATCGAGTACCAGGGCAGTCCAGCCTGGGTTCCTGACACTTCTAGAATAATCCAGATGATCGAAGATGATTGGTTTTGACAACCAGTGGCGGGATTCCTTTGGGATAGGCCGTGGGGTGCGTACCTTTATGGGCGCCGCACGTTCTGTTATGTGGAGTAAGTTTACTGTTTTTACTTCTTGTGGGAAATTCTTTTGTTTCCTGGTACTCTGCTTTTGGGGTTCGTCCTCGTCTTCGCTTGGTGTGTCGAGCCCCTTGTGTTCGGCGTTGAGTCTTCCGGATTGTTTGAAAACCCAACAATCTCTGTGGGTATGGTTAGCAGGCTTTCCAGTAGTGCTGTGTATTTGACATATCCTATCCAAGATTTTGTTTAGGTTGGATAGGTCGTCCCTATTATCTTGGAGGGGCGGCTTTTTCTGATTCTGTCGTGAGCTTTTGAATCTGGTGTTGACTGCCGTGCTCTTCGGACTTTTTCCTTAGTCCGGCGACGGTCCTTATTGTGTCGCGGTTTTCCGTTTCCATCCCTAGTTTCGGATGTACTTGGGTCACTGGTGCTGCATCTTGCCAACCATCTGTCCTCTCCTGCGCAAAAGCGGGTCATGAGGCTTGTTAGTGCGGCCATTGTTCTTGGCTTTTCTTGGCCGAGGTGTTTGGCGAGCCATTCGTCTCGGACATTATGCCTGAAAGCCGCTAAGGCTTCAGCGTCCGGACAGTCGACTATCTGATTCTTTTTAGTAAGAAATCTATTCCAGAATTGCCGAGCTGACTCTCCGGGCTGTTGAGTTATGTGACTAAGATCGTCTGCATTCGGAGGGCGGACATAGGTCCCTTGAAAATTTGCTCGGAAAGCGTCCTCGAGCTCTTCCCAACTTCCGATTGTGTTTTCAGGAAGGCTTTTGAGCCAATGCCGGGCTGGCCCTTTAAGCTTGAGGGGTAAGTATTTTATGGCATGGAGGTCATCTCCTCTAGCCATATGTATGTGGAGGATATAATCCTCGATCCAGACTCCAGGGTCTGTTGTTCCATCATATGCCTCTATGTTTACGGGTTTGAATCCCGCTAGAAATTCATAATCCAGGACCCCTGTATTTGGGTGTGCCAGATTCTGATAATGGCTTTACTGCATTGCTTACGGGAGCTTGCTTTCTTGGCCCGTAAATGGACCTGGCTGGGCCATGATGCGAAGCCTTAAGTGGGTCACATGCCGGCTTAAGTGCGGCGCTGCTTGCCGCTTTATGATGGCCATGGGGTCGTCTATCCGACCGTGTGGCTCTCTCACCTTTGGAATGCGAGGGCTCTAAGGCCTCCTCGTCGAATTCAGGCAGTAGCTTTCTCTTCGGATAGATTTTAGTGCGGTGGCTGTCGCCGTATTTGTCTGCGGTATTGGTTACTTTACTCCATCTGATCCTGAGTGCATCTTCCGCAGTTTTTAGCTTCCGCTTCTGCTTTTTCAGGCTGCATGCAGTTGCAACAAGCCGTTTGTGGAGGTTCTTCTGCTTCATGGGCTTGTCCGGCGTAGGGTCGTCCGGAATGCCATTTTCGCCAGGGGAGGGATGTTTGGTTTCTCTATCAGGGTTGTCCTGTTGGGACGGTTGCTTTAAGGCATGCTCGTCGTCTACCGGCTCATCTTGCTCTATGGCTGGGTCTTTATTGAGGCGGGGCTTGGGTCGGCGTTTACGCCGACGCTTTGATTGTTTTTCGAGAGATCGATCCCTCTTTCCATCCCCGTTTTCCTCGTTGTTGCTTTCTTTAGGGGTATCCACCATGTACACATCGTGAGATGAGGTGGCTGCCCAATTCTCTATAGGCGTTGGTTCTTGGTTGTCTCCTGCATCGTCGTCCATACCGTCGATGTCTTCGGAGTCGAAGTCGAGCATGTCGGTTAAGTCGTCGACAGTGGCTACGAAGTGGGTGGTGGGTGGGTTTTGAATTTCTTCATCATCCGAATCCCATCTTTGCTGACCGTAGTCCGGCCAAGGCTCTCCTGATAAAGAGAGAGACTTTAGCAAATTCAGGTTGTTGCCAAAGGGCGAGTGCTGAAAGATGTCTGCGATGGTGAACTCCATTATCGGCGCCCAATCGGATTCGATCGGCAGGGGCGCGGGGGGCTCGGAGTTTGAAAACGAATCCGGCTCCTCGGAGTCACGGGCCATGCGGAGTGCGGGGCTAGAGTTCGGCTCGATCGCCTCTGAGATCGCAGCCCCTGAGGCAGCGTCCAACCGCTGATCCTCGATCGGCGCAGTAGGCTCCGAATCAATGGTCGGAACCGATGCGTGTGCGGCCTCCAAGGCGCTGTTCGGTGGCAGAGCTATATCATGCCCATCGAGACAGTGCGGCACGCTTGGCTGTGGCTCGAATCCATCGAAGATCAAGTCCCCGCGGATGTCAGCCGTGTAGTTTAGGCTTCCAAACCTGACCTGATGGCCAGGGGCGTAGCTTTCGATCTGCTCAAGGTGGCCAAGCGACTTGGCCCGCCATGCGAAGTCGCCGAAGACAAAGATCTGTCCGGGGAGAAAAGTCTCACCCTGGACTACATCGTTGTTGATGATCAAAGGAGCCATCGAGCCTAAAAGCGATGACACAGAGGAACTCTCAATGAAAGCACCAATGTCGGTGTCAAAACCGGCGGATCTCGGGTAGGGGGTCCCGAACTGTGCGTCTAGGCCGGATGGTAACAGGAGGCAAGGAACATGATGTTTTACCCAGGTTCGGGCCCTCTTGATGGAGGTAAAACCCTACGTCCTGCTTGATTAATATTGATGATATGGGTAGTACAAGAGTAGATCTACCACGAGATCAAGGAGGCTAAACCCTAAAAGCTAGCCTATGGTATGGTTGTTGTATGATGAAGTTGTCCTACGTACTAAAACCCTCCGGTTTATATAGACATCGGAGAGGGTTAGGGTTACACAAAGTCGGTTACAATGGTAGGAGATCTTGAATATCTGCATCGCCAAGCTTGCCTTCCACGCCAAGGAAAGTCCCATCCGGACACGGGACGAAGTCTTCAATCTTGTATCTTCATAGTCTTGGAGTCCGGCTGAAGGTATAGTCCGGCTACCCGAACACCCCCTAATCCAGGACTCCCTCAAGGACCCTTTTCATCGAATCCGATCCGACTAAAGTGGGAGAGACAGACACCCGCTAGCCACCTTATGCAACTAGTGCATGTCAGTCGGTGGAACCAGTCTCACGTAAGAGTACGTGTAAGGTCCGTCCGGGCCGCTTCATCCCACGATGCCGCCGAATCAAGATAAGACTAGTAACGGCAAGTAAATTGACAATATCAACGCCCACAACTGCTTTGTGTTCTACTCGTGCATAGAAACTACGCATAGACCTAGCTCATGATGCCACTGTTGGGGATCGTAGCAGGAATTTAAAATTTTCTACGCATCACCAAGATCAATCTATGGAGTAATCTAGCAACGAGGGGAAGGAGAGTGCATCTACATACCCTTGTAGATCGCTAAGCGGAAGCGTTCAAGTGAACGGGGTTGATGGAGTCGTACTCGTCGTGATCCAAATCACCGATGATCCTAGCGCCGAACGGACGGCAGCTCTGCGTTCAACACACGTACGTTACGGAGACGTCTCCCACGCCTTGATCCAGCAAGGAGGAGGGAGAGGTTGAGGAAGAGAGTCCAACAGCAGCACGACGGCGTGGTGGTGATGGAGTGGCAGTTCTCCGGCAGGGCTTCGCCAAGATCACGCGGAGGAGGAGATGTATTGGATGGGAGGGGCTGCGCCAGGTTCAAGGGTGTGGCCGCCCTCCCACCCCTCCACTATTTATAGGTGGGGAGAGAGGGGGCCGGCCCCCCTAGATCCCATCTAGGGTTGGGGGCGGCGGCCAAGGGGGGGAGGAGTGCCTCCCAAGTCAAGTGGAGGCCCTCCCCCTTAGGGTTTCCCCTCTCCCATGCGCATGGGCCTTGGGGGGGGCTGGTGCCCTTGGCCTATTAAGGTTAGGGCGCCCCCTTACAGCCCATGCTGCTGTATTGGACGTGGTGGAACATTTTCCGGACCTCCGGACCCCTCCGGAAACCTTCCGGAAGCTTCCCGGTACAATACCAGAAAAAACCGAACTTTTCCCGGAACCCGAACAACAACTTTCCATATATAAATCTTTACCTCCGGACCATTCTGGAACTTCTCGCGACGTCCGGGATCTCATTCAAGACTCCGAACAACATTCGGTAATCACATACAAGTCTTCCTAATAACCCTAGCATCATCGAACCTTAAGTGTGTAGACCCTACGGGTTCGGGAACCATGCAGACATGACCGAGACAACTCTCCGGCCAATAACCAACAGCAGGATCTGGATACCCATGTTGGCTCCCACATGTTCCACGATGATCTCATCGGATGAACCACGATGTCAAGGATTCAATCAATCCCGTATTCAATTCCCTTTGTCCAGCAGTATTGTACTTCCCGAGATTCGACCGTCGGTATCCCGATACCTTGTTCAATCTCGTTACCGGCAAGTCTCTTTACTCGTTCCGTAACACATCATCCCGTGATCAACTCCTTGGTCACATCGTGCACATTATGATGATGTCCTACCGAGTGGGCCCAGAGATACCTCTCCGTTACACGGAGTGACAAATCCCAGTCTCGATTCGTGCCAACCCAACAGACACTTTCAGAGATACCTGTAGTGAACCTTTATAGCCAGCCAGTTACGTTGTGACGTTTGGCACACCCAAAGCACTCCTACGGTATCTGGGAGTTGCAAAATCTCATGGTCTAAGGAAATGATACTTGACATTAGAAAAGCTTTAGCATATGAACTACACGATCTTTGTGCTAGGCTTAGGATTGGGTATTGTCCATCAGATCATTCTCCTAATGATGTGATCCCATTATCAACGACATCTAATGTCCATGGTTAGGAAACCGTAACCATCTATTGATCAACGAGCTAGTCAACTAGAGGCTTACTAGGGACATGGTGTTGTTATGTATCCACACATGTATCTAAGTTTCCTATCAATACAATTCTAGCATGGATAATAAACGATTATCATGAACAATGAAATATAATAATAATAACTAATTTATTATTGCCTCTAGGGCATATTTCCAACACAGATATGTCCTCCAGATTCACTTTGATTCCTCCAATAACGAAGCAGAATATGAAGCACTCCTGTATGGGTTGCGTATGGCCATCTCACTCGGCGTCCGTCGCCTCTTGGTCTACGACGACTCAGATTTGGTAGTCAATCAAGTGATGAAGGAGTGGGACGTCAGAAGCCCATCCATGACTGGTTACTGCAACGCGGTGAGGAAGTTGGAAAAGAAGTTTGAGGGGTTAGAGCTCCATCACATACCCCGACTGAAAAATCAGGCAGCCGATGACTTGGCAAATATAGGTTCCAAGAGAGAAGCCATTCCTAGCAATGTGTTTTTGGAACATATTCACACACCGACAGTTCAGGAAGATCCTTTTACTGAAGAGTCCCCATAGCCTAAGAGCTCCACAGATCCGACTGAAGTCGAGGTCGCAGCCGTGGTCGACCTGGTCATGGAGGTTCTAGTCATTACTCCCGACTGGACAGTGCCATACATTGCGTACATCCTTAAGAAGGAACTCCCAGAGGACGAAGAAGAGGCTCGACAGATCGTCCGTCGATCCAAGGCCTTTACTGTGATAAGAGGACAACTGTTCAGGGAAAGTGTGACTGGAGTCGGTCAGAAATGCATAACGCCAGAAGAAGGTCGTATGATCCTCAACGACATCCACTCGGGGACCTATGGTCACCATGTGTCCTCTCGGGCCATCGTGGCTAAAGCATACCGAGCCGGATTCTATTGGCCACGAGCAAATGAAATGGCGAAAGATATAGTCGATAGATCTGAAGGCTGCCAGTTTTACTCTGACATGTCTCACACGCCAGCGTCATCCCTAAAGACCATTCCCCTCGTCTGGCCCTTTGCTGTTTGGGGATTGGATATGGTGGGACCACTGAGAACTGGTAGGACCGGCTTCACTCATGTGGTCATAGCAGTTGACAAGTTTACCAAATGGATCGAAGCCAAACCTATCAAGAATCTTGAAGCCACCACCGCTGTCAGTTTTATTAGAGAGTTGACATTCAGATATGGAGTTCCACACAACATCATCACTGACAACGGGTCGAACTTCGATTCTGATGAGTTTAGAGCTTTCTGCGCTTCTCAAGGCACACGAGTCGACTATGCTTCAGTCGCTCACCCGTAGTCGAATGGACAAGCAGAAAGAGCGAATGGACTAATTCTCAAAGGATTGAAACCCCGACTGATGCGTGATCTCAAACACGCAGTAGGCGCTTGGGTCGACGAACTTCCATCAGTTCTTTGGGGTTTGAGGACAACTCCCAATCAGTCGACTGGATGAACTCCTTTCTTTTTGGTCAATGGAGCCGAAGCTGTTCTACCAAGTGACCTGCTCCACAACGCACCCCGAGTCGAGCTCTTCTCTGAAGAGGAAGCAGAGCAGGCCCGACAAGATTCAGTCGATCTCTTGGAGGAGGAAAGAGAGATGGCCTTGATCCGGTCGACCATCTATCAGCAAGACTTGCGTTGATTCCACGCCAGAAACGTGTGGGGTCGAACCTTTCAAGAGGGAGACCTGGTTCTTCGAGTGGATCAACAGAAACCACACAAGCTCGCCCTGGCTTGGGAAGGCCCCTTCATCATAACCAAAGTTCTCCACAATGGAGCATACCATCTCTACAGTGTTGAGCATCAGAAGGACAAGCCACGAGCCTGGAACGCGGAGCTGCTTCGCCCATTTATACTTAAGCACTCATTCGAATAAAATGTGATAAGAAGTACCTTTGTAATTTGTTCGTCAAAGACAAGAGCTTTTCAGTCTTCTCGCACGATTGTTGTTGCTTTTATTTACCTCTGAAATCCCCCGGTGGGTGGGCTTAGCCGTGAATCCGTTTCGCCAAAGTTCGAAAGAAAATCCTACCGAGTGATGGGCAAGCCTCTCACTCGGGAGGCTTAGGCACGAATTCGTTTCGCCTAAGTTTGAAAAAATCCTACCGAGTGGAAAGAAACCCTCCCACTCGGGGGCTTAGTTGCAGTCCAGTACTCGCTTAAGTTATCCCACTCCGAGGCTTAGCTGCAGTCCAGTAGTCACCTAAGTTTGTAAAATCCTACCGAGTGGAGAGCAATCCTCCCACTCGGAGGCTTATCTGTAGTCCAGTACTCGCCTAAGTTTGTAAAATCCTACCGAGTGGAGAGCAATCCTCCCACTCGGAGGCTTAGCTGCAGTCCAGTACTCGCCTAAGTTTGTAAAATCCTACCAAGTGGAGAGCAATCCTCCCACTATCCTCCCACTCGGGGGCTTAGCTGCAGTACAGTACTCGCCTAAGTTCTCCCACTTGAAGGCTTAGCTGTAGTCCAGTACTCGCCTAAGTTTGTAAAATCCTACCGAGTGCAGAGCAATCCTCCCACTCGGGGGCTTAGCTGCAGTCCAGTGCTCGCCTAAGTTCTCCCACTAGGAGGCTTAGCTGCAGTCCAGTACTCGCCTAAGTTTGTAAAATCCTACCGAGTGGAGAGCAATCCTCCCACTCGGTGGCTTAGCTGCAGTCCAGTACTCGCCTAAGTTCTCCCACTCGGAGGCTTAGCTGTAGTCCAGTACTCGCCTAAGTTTGTAAAATCCTACCGAGTGGAGAGCAACCTGTTGGGGAACGTTGCAGAAAACAAAAATTTTCCTACTCGTTTCACCAAGATCCATCTAGCAGTTCATCTAGCAATGAGTGATTGGATTGCATCTACATACCTTTGTAGATCACGCGCGGAAGCGTTCAAAGAACGGGGATGAGGAAGGCGTACTCGACGTGATCCAAATCACCGATGACCAGCGCCGAACGGACGGCACCTCCGCGTTCAACACACGTACGGGACGGGAGACGTCTCCTCCTTCTTGATCCAGCAAGGGGGAAGGAGAGGTTGGTGAAGATCCAGCAGCACGACGGCGTGGTGGTGGATGCAGGGCGTCACAGTAGCAGGGCTTCGCCTATGCTACAAGAGGGAGACGTAACAGGGAGAGAGGGAGGCGCCAGGGGCTGGTGTATGAAGTCCCTCCTCTCCCTCACTATATATAGGGGTGCCAAGGGGGGGGCGCCGGCCCTAGTAGATGGAATCTACTAGGGGGGCGGCGGCCAAGGGTGGGGGGCTTGCCCCCCAAGCAAGGGGGCGCCCCCTCTAGGGTTCCCCCCGCAACCCTAGGCGCATGGGCCCTTGGGGGGTGGCGCCCCAGCCCACTTTGGGCTGGGTTCCCTCCCACTTCAGCCCATGGGGCCCCCCGGGATAGGTGGCCCCACTCGGTGGACCCCCGGGACCCTTCCGGTGGTCCCGGTACAATACCGGTGACCCCGAAACTTGTCCCGATGGCCGAAACAGCACTTCCTATATATAATTCTTTACCTCCGGACCATTCCGGAACTCCTCGTGACGTCCGGGATCTCATCCGGGACTCCGAACAATATTCGGGTTACTGCATATACATATCTTATCAACCCTAGTGTCACCGAACCTTAAGTGTGTAGACCCTACGGGTTCGGGAGACAAGCAGACATGACCGAGACGACTCTCCGGTCAATAACCAACAGCGGGATCTGGATACCCATGTTGGCTCCCACATGCTCCATGATGATCTCATCGGATGATCCACGATGTCGAGGATTCAATCAACCCCGTATGCAATTCCCTTTGTCAATCGATATGTTACTTGCCCGAGATTCGATCGTCGGTATCCCAATACCTCGTTCAATCTCGTTACCGGCAAGTCACTTTACTCGTACCGTAATGCATGATCCCGTGACCAGACATTTGGTCACTTTGAGCTCATTATGATGATGCATTACCGAGTGGGCCCAGTGATACCTCTCCGTCATACGGAGTGACAAATCCCAGTCTTGATCCATGTCAACCCAACAGACACTTTCGGAGATACCCGTAGTCTACCTTTATAGTCACCCAGTTCCGTTGTGACGTTTGGTATACCCAAAGCACTCCTATGGTATCCGGGAGTTACACGATCTCATGGTCTAAGGAAAAGATACTTTGACATTGGAAAACTCTAGCAAACGAACTATACGATCTTGTGCTATGTTTAGGATTGGGTCTTGTCCATCACATCATTCTCCTAATGATGTGATCTCGTTATCAATGACATCCAATGTCCATAGTCAGGAAACCATGACTATCTGTTGATCAACGAGCTAGTCGACTAGAGGCTTACTAGGGACATGTTGGTGTCTGTTATTCACACATGTATTACGATTTCCGGATAACACAATTATAGCATGAATAAAGACAATTATCATGAACAAGGAAATATAATAATAATGCTTTTATTATTGCCTCTAGGGCATATTTCCAACAGTCTCCCACTTGCACTAGAGTCAATAATCTAGTTACATTGTGATGAATCGAACACCCATGGAATTCTTGTGTTGATCATGTTTTGCCCTAGGGAGAGGTTTAGTCAACGGATCTGCTACATTCAGGTCCGTATGTACTTTACAAATCTCTATGTCTCCATCTTGAACATTTTCACGAATGGAGTTGAAGCGACGCTTGATGTGCCTTGTCTTCTTGTGAAACCTGGGCTCCTTGGCAAGTGCAATAGCTCCAGTGTTGTCACAAAAGAGTTTGATTGGCCCCGACGCATTGGGTATGACTCCTAGGTCGGTGATGAACTCCTTCACCCATATTGCTTCATGTGCTGCCTCCGAGGCTGCCATGTACTCCGCTTCACATGTAGATCCTGCCACGACGCTCTGCTTGCAACTGCACCAGCTTACTACCCCACCATTCAAAATATACACGTATCCGGTCTGTGACTTAGAGTCATCCAGATCTGTGTCGAAGCTAGAGTCGACATAACCCTTTACGACGAGCTTTTCGTCACCTCCATAAACGAGAAACATTTCCTTAGTCCTTTTCAGGATATTCTTGACCGCTGTCCAGTGTTCCTTGCCGGGATTACTTTGGTACCTTCCTACCAAACTTACGACAAGGTTTACATCAGGTCTGGTACACAGCATGGCATACATAATAGACCCTATGGCCGAGGCATAGGGGATGACACTCATCTCTTCTATATCTTCTGCCGTGGTCGGACATTGAGCTGAGCTCAATTTCATACCTTGTAACACAGGCAAGAACCCCTTCTTAGATTGATCCATATTGAACTTCTTCAATATCTTATCAAGGTATGTGCTTTGTGAAAGACCTATGAGGCGTCTTGATCTATCTCTATAGATTTTGATGCCTAATATATAAGCAGCTTCTCCAAGGTCCTTCATTGAAAAACTCTTATTCAAGTAGGCCTTGATGCTGTCCAAGAGTTCTATATCATTTCCCATCAATAGTATGTCATGTACATATAATATGAGAAATGCTACAGAGCTCCCACTCACTTTCTTGTAAACGCAGGCTTCTCCATAAGTCTGTGTAAACCCAAATGCTTTGATCATCTCATCAAAGCGAATGTTCCAACTCCGAGATGCTTGCACCAGCCCATAAATCGAGCGTTGGAGCTTGCACACCTTGTCAGCATTCTTAGGATCGACAAAACCTTCCGGCTGCATCATATACAATTCTTCCTTAAGGAAACCATTAAGGAATGCCGTTTTGACGTCCATTTGCCATATCTCATAATCGTAGAATGCGGCAATTGCTAACATGATTCGGACGGACTTTAGCTTCGTTACCGGTGAGAAAGTCTCATTTTAGTCAACCCCTTGAACTTGTCGATAACCCTTAGCGACAAGTCGAGCTTTATAGATGGTCACATTACCATCCGCGTCTGTCTTCTTCTTAAAGATCCATTTATTTTCTATGGCTCGCCGTTCAACGGGCAAGTCAGTCAAAGTCCATACTTCATTTTCATACATGGATCCTATCTCGGATTTCATGGCTTCTAGCCATTTGTCGGAATCCGGGCCCGCCATCGCTTCTTCATAGTTCGAAGGTTCACCGTTGTCTAACAACATGATTTCCAAGACAGGGTTGCCGTACCACTCTGGTGCGGAACATGTCCTTGTGGACCTTCAAATTTCAGTAGGAGCTTGATCAGAAGTATCTTGATCATTATCATTAACTTCCTCTCTAGTCGGTGCAGGCACCTCAAGAACATTTTCTTGAGTTGCGCCATTTTCTGGTTCAAGAGGTAATACTTCATCAAGCTCTACTTTCCTCCCACTTACTTCTTTTGAGAGAAACTCTTTCTCTAGAAAGGACCCATTCTTGGCAACAAAGATCTTGCCTTCGGATCTGAGGTAGAAGGTGTACCCAATAGTTTCTTTTGGGTATCCTATGAAGACGCATTTTTCCGACTTGGGTTCGAGCTTTTTAGGTTGAAGTTTTTTGACATAAGCATCGCATCCCCAAACTTTTAGAAACGACAGCTTAGGTTTCTTCCCAAACCATAATTCATACGGTGTCGTCTCAACGGATTTTGACGGAGCCCTATTTAAAGTGAATGCGGCAGTCTCTAAAGCATAGCCCCAAAAGGATAGCGGTAAATCGGTAAGAGACATCATAGATCGCACCATATCTAATAGAGTGCGATTACGACGTTCGGACACACCGTTACGCTGAGGTGTTCCTGGCGGCGTGAGTTGTGAAACTATTTCACATTTTCTTAAGTGTGTGCCAAACTCGTGACTCAAGTATTCTCCTCCACGATCTGATCGTAGAAACTTGATTTTCCTGTCACGTTGATTTTCAACCTCACTCTGAAATTCCTTGAACTTTTCAAAGGTTTCAGACTTGTGTTTCATTAAGTAGACATACCCATATCTACTCAAGTCATCAGTGAGGGTGAGAACATAACGATAGCCACCGCGAGCCTCAACACTCATTGGACCGCACACATCAGTATGTATGATTTCCAATAAGTTGGTTGCTCGCTCCATTGTTCCTGAGAACGGAGTCTTGGTCATTTTACCCATGAGGCATGGTTCGCACGTGTCAAATGATTCATAATCAAGAGACTCTAAAAGTCCATCTGCATGGAGCTTCTTCATGCGTTTGACACCTATGTGACCAAGGCGGCAGTGCCACAAGTATGTGGGACTATCATTATCAATCTTACATCTTTTGGTACTCACAATATGAATATGTGTAGCAATACGCTCGAGATTCATTAAGAATAAACCATTTACCATAGGAGCATGACCATAAAACATATCTCTCATATAAATGGAACAACCATTATTCTCAGATTTAAATGAGTAGCCATCTCGAATTAAACGAGATCCCGATACAATGTTCATGCTCAAAGCTGGCACTAAATAACAATTATTGAGGTTTAAAACTAACCCCGTAGGTAAATGTAGAGGCAGCGTGCCGACGGCGATCACATCGACCTTGGAACCATTCCCGACGCGCATCGTCACCTCGTCCTTCGCGAGTCTCCGTTTATTCCGCAGCTCCTGTTGTGAGTTACAAATATGAGCAACGGCACCGGTATCAAATACCCAGGAGTCACTACGAGTACTGGTAAGGTACACATCAATTACATGTATATCAAATATACCTTCTGTTTTGCCGGCCTTCTTGTCTGCTAAGTACTTAGGGCAGTTCCGCTTCCAGTGACCGCTTCCCTTGCAATAAAAACACTTAGTCTCGGGCTTGGGTCCATTCTTTGGCTTCTTCCCGGCAGCTTGCTTGCCGGGCGCGGCAACCTCCTTGCCGTCCTTCTTGAAGTTCTTTTTACCCTTGCCTTTCTTGAACTTAGTGGTTTTATTGACCATCAACACTTGATGTTCCTTCTTGACTTCTACCTCCGCTGATTTCAGCATTGAGAACAACTCAGGAATGGTCTTTTGCATCCCCTGCATGTTGAAGTTCATCACAAAGCTCTTGTAGCTTGGTGGAAGCGACTGGAGGATTCTGTCAATGACCGCATCATCCGGGAGATTAACTCCCAGCTGAGATAAGCGGTTATGTAACCCAGACATAGTGAGTATGTGCTCACTGACAGAACTATTTTCCTCCATCTTACAGCTGAAGAACTTATCGGAGACTTCATATCTCTCGTTCCGGGCATGAGCTTGAAAAACCATTTTCAGCTCTTCGAACATCTCATACGCTCCATGTCTCTCAAAACGCTTTTGGAGCCCCGGGTCTAAGCTGTAAAGCATGCCGCACTGAACGAGGGAGTAGTCGTCAACACGTGTCTGCCAAGCGTTCATAACGTCTTGGTTCTGTGGGACGGGAGCTTCACCTAGCGGTGCTTGTAGGACATATTCTTTCTTGGCAGCTATGAGGATGATCCTCAGGTTCCGGACCCAGTCCGTATAGTTGCTGCCATCGTCTTTCAGCTTGGTTTTCTCTAGGAACGCATTGAAGTTGAGGACTACGTTGGCCATTTGATCTACAAGACATATTGCAAAGATTTTAGACTAAGTTCATGATAATTAAGTTCATCTAATCAAATTATTAATGAACTCCCACTTAGATTAGACATCCCTCTAGTCATCTAAGTATTACATGATCCGAGTTAACTAGGCCGTGTCCGATCATCACGTGAGACGGACTAGTCAACGTCGGTGAACATCTTCATGTTGATCGTATCTTCTATACGACTCATGCTCGACCTTTCGGTCTACTGTGTTCCGAGGCCATGTCTGTACATGCTAGGCTCGTCAAGTTAACCCTAAGTGTTTTGCATGTGTAAAATGTCTTACACCCGTTGTATGTGAACGTAAGGATCTATCACACCCGATCATCACGGCGTGCTTCGAAACGACGAACTTTAGCAATGGTGCACAGTTAGGGGAGAACACTTCTTGAAATTGTTATGAGGGATCATCTTATTTATTACCGTCGTTCTAAGTAAACAAGATGCAAAACATGATAAACATCACATGCAATCACATAATAAACATGACATGATATGGCCAATATCACATAGCTCCTTTGATCTCCATCTTGGGGCTCCATGATCATCTTGTCACCGGCTTGACACCATGATCTCCATCATCATGATCTCCATCATCGTGTCTCCATGAAGTTGCTCGCCAACTATTACTTCTACTACTATGGCTAACGCGTTTAGCAATAAAGTAAAGTAATTTACATGGCGTTTCTCAATTACACGCAGGTCATATAAAAGAATAAAGACAACTCCTATGGCTCCTGCCGGTTGTCATACTCATCGACATGCAAGTCGTGATTCCTATTACAATAGCATGAACATCTCATACATCACATATAGATCATTCATCATTCATCACAACTTTGGCCATATCATATCACAAACCAGTTGCTGGAAAAACAAGTTAGACGTCCTCTAATTGTTGTTGCAAGTTTTACGTGGCTGAATTAGGGTTCTAGCAAGAACGTCTTCTTACCTACGTTAAAGCCACAACGTGATTTGTCAACTTCTATTTACCCTTCATAAGGACCCTGTTCATCGAATCCGCTCCAACTAAAGTGGGAGAGACAGACACCCGCCAGCCACCTTATGCAACTAGTGCATGTTAGTCGGTGGAACCGGTCTCACGTAAGCGTACGTGTAAGGTTGGTCCGGGCCGCTTCATCCCACAATATCGCTGAAGCAAGAAAAGACTAGTAGCGGCAAGAAAGTTGACAAATCTACGCCCACAACAAATTGTGTTCTACTCGCGCAAGAAGAACTACGCATAGACCTAGCTCATGATGCCACTGTTGGCGAACGTTGCAGAAAACAAAAATTTTCCTACTCGTTTCACCAAGATCCATCTAGGAGTTCATCTAGCAACGAGTGATCGGATTGCATCTACATACCTTTGTAGATCACGCGCGGAAGCGTTCAAAGAACGGGGATGAGGAAGGCGTACTCGACGTGATCCAAATCACCGATGACCAGCGCCGAACGGACGGCACCTCCGCGTTCAACACACGTACGGGACGGGAGACGTCTCCTCCTTCTTGATCCAGCAAGGGGGAAGGAGAGGTTGGTGAAGATCCAGCAGCACGACAGCGTGGTGGTGGATGCAGGGCGTCACAGTAGCAGGGCTTCGCCTATGCTACAAGAGGGAGACGTAACAGGGAGAGAGGGAGGCGCCAGGGGCTGGTGTATGAAGTCCCTCCTCTCCCTCACTATATATAGGGGTGCCAAGGGGGGGGCGCCGGCCCTAGTAGATGGAATCTACTAGGGGGGCGGCGGCCAAGGGTGGGGGGCTTGCCCCCCAAGCAAGGGGGCGCCCCCTCTAGGGTTCCCCCCGCAACCCTAGGCGCATGGGCCCTTGGGGGGTGGCGCCCCAGCCCACTTTGGGCTAGGTTCCCTCCCACTTCAGCCCATGGGGCCCCCCGGGATAGGTGGCCCCACCCGATGGACCCCCGGGACCCTTCCGGTGGTCCCGGTACAATACCGGTGACCCCGAAACTTGTCCCGATGGCCGAAACAGCACTTCCTATATATAATTCTTTACCTCCGGACCATTCCGGAACTCCTCGTGACGTCCGGGATCTCATCCGGGACTCCGAACAATATTCGGGTTACTGCATATACATATCTTATCAACCCTAGCGTCACCGAACCTTAAGTGTGTAGACCCTACGGGTTCGGGAGACAAGCAGACATGATCGAGACGACTCTCCGGTCAATAACCAACAGCGGGATCTGGATACCCATGTTGGCTCCCACATGCTCCACGATGATCTCATCGGATGAACCACGATGTCGAGGATTCAATCAACCCCGTATGCAATTCCCTTTGTCAATCGATATGTTACTTGCCCGAGATTCGATCGTCGGTATCCCAATACCTCGTTCAATCTCGTTACCGGCAAGTGACTTTACTCGTACCGTAATGCATGATCCCGTGACCAGACATTTGGTCACTTTGAGCTCATTATGATGATGCATTACCGAGTGGGCCTAGTGATACCTCTCCGTCATACGGAGTGACAAATCCCAGTCTTGATCCATGTCAACCCAACAGACACTTTCGGAGATACCCGTAGTCTACCTTTATAGTCACCCAGTTACGTTGTGACATTTGTTATACCCAAAGCACTCCTATGGTATCCGGCAGTTACACGATCTCATGGTCTAAGGAAAAGATACTTTGACATTGGAAAACTCTAGCAAACGAACTATACGATCTTGTGCTGTGTTTAGGATTGGGTCTTGTCCATCACATCATTCTCCTAATGATGTGATCTCGTTATCAATGACATCCAATGTCCATAGTCAGGAAACCATGACTATCTGTTGATCAACGAGCTAGTCAACTAGAGGCTTACTAGGGACATGTTGGTGTCTGTTATTCACACATGTATTACGATTTCCGGATAACACAATTATAGCATGAATAAAGACAATTATCATGAACAAGGAAATATAATAATAATGCTTTTATTATTGCCTCTAGGGCATATTTCCAACACAACCCTCCCACTCGGGGGCTTAGCTGCAGTCTAGTACTCGCCTAAGTTCGAGACATATCCCTATCCACAAGGACGACGAGGTGCAGGTCGACTGCAACCTTCTCCTTTGGAGCTATGCCACAAGTACAATGTGCGCTCCATCCCTATCCGCAAGGACGATGAGGTGCGGGTCGACTGCAACCTTCTCCTTCGGAGCTACGCCACAAGTACAATGTGCGCTCCATCCCTATCCGCAAGGACGACGAGGTGCAGGTCGACTGCAACCTTCTTCTTTAGAGCTACGCCACAAGTACAATGTGCGCTCCATTCCTATCCGCAAGGACGACGAGGTGCAGGTCGACTGCAACCTTCTCCCTCGGAGCTACGCCACAAGCACAATGTGCATTCCATCCCTATCCGCAAGGACGATGAGGTGCAGGTCGACTGCAATGCGTGCTCCGTCCCTATCTACAAGGACGACGAAGTGCAGGTCGACTGGAGTCACCACCTCGGAGCCACGTCTCAAGCACAAAGATTATTCCGAGTAAAGAACAAAGTCCACTTGAAGGCAAAACGCAAGCATATTTGGAAATAAACCAAATTCGGATAAATCCTAAAGTTCCAAGCAGCAAATCAAAGTATTCGAGCATCAAGCCCGAAGAAGTTTAACGGTTACAGCAATCACTCGGCATCCCGAGGCAAATTTAAGGCAGATTCAAATCTCATAAGTTTGTTCACTCGGCAGGAGGAGGCCTGGCAGGTTTGACGAACTCGTCCAAGTCGATCCCATCCGCGATCTGAGTGGCAACGGCGATGAATGTCTGCATAAAGGACTAGAAGTCATGCCTTTTGGTGTTGGCGACCTTGATCGCCTCCAGCTTGTCTTCAAGAGCTTCCTTGCAGTGGACTCGCACCAAGGACATCGCCACATCAGCACCACACCGGGCGGAGGACTTCTTCCATTCTTGCACTCGGTCTAGGATCTCGTCGAGTCAAGCCATCAGAGATTCCAGGTCGTTTTGAAGAATCACCCTTGGCCAAAGCAATGAGTTGACTCGTGAGACTGCCACCTTCAGACGCGCGAGGTAACTTGTGACACCGGCGACACGAGACTCCAGTCAGAGCATGTTCATGGCAGTTTCATCGCAAACTGGAGAAGCGATAGGGTCTAGACCCGTCTCGACCCTTCCGGTTTCCTCGTCAAAGTCTTGACAGAATTCAGCAGTCCAAAAATTAGTGAGTCGACTGGACATGATTCATTTGCAAGCATCAACATAGTCGGTTTGAAAGGAGTACCTTCCAGCATCAGATAGAGCTTCTTGGCAAGAGTTCTCAGATAAGCTTCCGTGTCATTCCTCTTGTGGACCGCAGACTCCAGCTTTTCATTCAGGAAAATTTTATCCTTCTTCAGATGACTCACTTCTCGGTTGGACTCATTGAGGCAGGACTTCAGTTTGTTCACCTCCCCTTCCAGCGCTCCGACTGAAGCCAGCTTCTGGTCTGCAAGGGCAGTTTTATCTTGGGCTTCTTTCTGCGCAGCGGCGAGGTCCGAGTCCTTCTTCTCCAGAGCCAACTGCATTTTCTCTGCAAAAGAAGCAATCGAATCAAACAAGAGATCGAAGAAATATATTGAAAGACAGTTGACAGGCAGTTACCTTCCATACCAGCAGCTTCATCTTGAGCTTTCTTCAGATTCTACTGGGCCAGCTCCAAGTCGAGGTTGAGTTGCCTCAGCTTCTCTTCAAGTTCAGCAAACTTGGAAATCAGAGTACAAGATTTCTGCAGGAGGCAAAAGACGTGTCAATCGACAAGATCAAAAATTATTTACTTCCGAGTGAATAAAACCTAAAGAGTTCACTTAGACCCCAGCCGACTGCACGCAGTCGACTGCGGTCTCGGGGACTACACCCAGCGGGTGCACTTGGCGTGCCCCCGCTGGTCAAAACCCCACTCGACCGGTCCGCCCGGGTCGAGTATATAAAAAAAACTATTCAGAACCCGGCCAACTGCCAGTAGTCGACCGCGGTCTTGGGGACTACACCCACTGGGTGCACTTGACATGCCCCCACTGGTTCAGATCCCATTCGACCGGTCCGCCCGGTTCGAGTGGAAGAAAAGAAAGGAAAAAGAACTCAGACCCCAGTCGACTGCCAGCAGTCGACTCCGGTCTCGGGGACTACACCCAGTGGGTGCACTTAGCGTGCCCCCACCGGTTCAGATCCTACTCACCCAGACCGAGTGGAAGAGCGCAAACACCAAAGACAACAAAATACCCAGCGGGTGTACAGATTCGATGCAAACAACAGGAGATTGTATAGAATAAAAAATTTCGGGTAGCATATCCTAATAGAACAAGGTCAGTTGAAAGTTTACTTACCTAGACATTGGCCCGAAGAGCAGCGCTGGCGTCGTAAGCAGCCTGGCTATTCTTGTGCACCGTCTTTATCCGCTCCATCATCACGTTAGCCTGATGGATGGCTTCCGCAGCCGCATCCGACTGGTTTTCCAGGACAGGGTAGCTGGTGAAGAAGAGGGCAGACGACCTAGGTGCAGCAGCTTGGACCTCCGAGGCGTGAGATGGGATGACTGAAGGAATCACCAGTACAGTCGACGGTGCGGGGCGCTCACTCGACAAGGGTACAACGAAGGTTACAGAGGCCCCGCCCGCATCTTCAGATTGATGGACGGTTGGTGTTGTCGTTGGTCCCTGTTGAGACGCCTTACCAGCCGCCACCTTTTTATTCTTCCTGGGCCTAGGAGCCACATCTTCATCGTCATCTGGGAGATCGATGATGTTGGGTGGAGCTGTGGAGAAGATCAGTTGACCCCAAAGTGAACCGCTAGAATTCAATCGACCGAGTAGTCAAGAGCAAGATCATAAGAGTTTTTACCTGGGTTGGAGGTAACCGCATCTTCCATCTCCTCGTCTCGGTACTGGTAAGAAGAGGTTCCTGATGGAGCAGCACTGCAAAGGTCCGCACTGAGTCGGTTACGTTCTGTTGCTCGAGTCGACGAAAAGAACAAGTCAAATGATTACCCGGAGATGGTAGGGACGGTCACTTTGATCCTGGGCAAAGCCTTTCGCAGTTTGGAGGAGGTGGCTTTCGGTGCTTTTGTCGCTGGAGGCGGCACAACCTTGGGCTGCTTCAGAGCCTTCTCAATCAGCGCTGGGGAAGATGTCCGGGGGCGCTTCAAAGACTGCCCAGTCGGCGCGGTCGCCAGGTCCGGGGTGCTCGCCGGGTCGTGAGCATGCTTGGATCTCCCCTCTCTGCGAGGAGGCAAGTCGACCTCTTCGTCATCAGTCGAGTCATCGCTCTCCTCGTCCTCCTCGGCATTCGAGTGCCACTGGCCGCTCTTGCCCCCGCTCGCTCCTTCCTCGAAGTCTTGCCCCTGCACTCCATTGGGCATCGAGTACATATCAATGAGAGCGTGAAAAGACAACGAGCAAAAGAAATACAGTCGACCATCAAAAAGGTGTCACACAGTGAAACGGGAAGATACTTGGCAAAGCAGAACCATACCTGTTCCGGCTGGCGCGAGTGGTCGAATGGAATCTCCCTCCTAGACCCCCGGGGATTGTCTTTGTCGCTAGTGATTCCTCTCAGCCACTTCTCCAAGGTGCCTTCACTGACGTCCTCTGGGTGGATCCGAGTGGAGTCCTCGAGTCCCGAGTACATCCACATCGGATGGTCACGGCCCTGAAGCGGTTGGATGCGTCGACTGAGAAAGACCTCTAGCAGGTCCATCCCAGTCACCCCATCGCGGACAAGTTGGACGGCCCGCTCGACCATCACCTTGACCTGCGCCTTATCTTCTGGGACCACCCTCAAGGAGGAGGGATTCTCCACTCGAGCTAGAGAAAAGGGAGGAAGTCCAGTCGACTGGCCCAGAGTCGGCTGGTCCTTACAGTAAAACCAAGTCCACTGCCAGCCCCGGACCGAGTCGGGAAGGATCATCGCTGGGAAGGTACTCTCGTTCCTCATTTGGATACCAAGGCCCCGCACATCTAGATCATGTGTGTCCTCTCGTCACTCGGGTTGGCCTTCTTGACCAACTGGGAGCGACAGGTGAAGATGTGTTTGAAGAGACTCCAGTGCGGTCGACAACCCAAGAAATTTTCACACATCGACACAAAAGCAGCCAGATAGACTATGGTGTTTGGAGTGAAGTGGTGGAGTTGAGCCTCGAAGAAGTTCAGAAAGCCATGAAAGAAAGGATGGGGAGGCAAAGAAAACCCGCGGTCGACGTGGGTGGCGGGGAGAACGCACTCACCCTCCCGCGACTGCGGCTCGGTCTCGTTGCCCGGGAGCCACGCCGATTTGTGGGGGATCAGTCCCCCCTCCACCAGATCATCGAGGTTATCCTGGCTGATCGTCGAGCGGATCCAGTCGCCCTGGATCCAGCCCGACGGCAGGCCGGATCTTGACGACGATCCACTCCGGCTGGTCCTCTTGCCCTTCACCTTCGCGGTCGCCTTCTTCGCGCGCTCCAACGCCACCGTCATCCCTTTCCCCATGGCGGCGGATCGAGTCCGAGCGAGGCTGCAACGCCGAGAGCGGAAGCAAGCGCGGCGAAGTCTGAGGAAGAAGGAAGAAAATAGGAGCACGCTGTGCAAAGACCCGGTCTGGTGCCTTTTATAAGGACATTCCCCGAGTGACTGACTGGTAGGCCCAGACGATCTAAACAAATCCCGCAACAGTCGCGTGCGCAATACGTGGCGAAAAAGGTGGAGCGGGGATCGAGGCGACCTGCCTAATCCGCCCCGATTACCACAGCCCCGCCCGTCTGGCGCGCTTCCCAAAATTCGAATCCCGCAAAATCCGCAGAGAGCAGAGCAACTTGTCAGACTGAAAAAACATCCTCCACATTATCATTCGGAACTCTATCGTGAAAGTTCACTCGACAAAAACTAAGAATGGACCAAGGCGACTGAAAAAGAAGTTGATGTTATCTCCTCAGTTCACTGATCCAGAGCAAGATATACTCATAGCACGAAGAAATGAGTCAGAAGTGTTCTCAACTCCTTCCTCACTCAAACCCTGATCCATTCGGGGGCTAATGACGAAGCTATGTACCTAGGGTAGGGTCATGGATCTGTCCAGGATACCCTCCCCAAGGACACCTCTAAAATAACCAGAAGAAGTCGAAGAAAAATCATCGTCCACTCGACCATAAAGCTATGTTCCACTCGACAGTCTTGAACACACTCGACGACACAAGAAACCACTCGGAGTGTAGAAGGCCTAACGTCACTCAGGATGGCAACGGTCGGTCATTCACTCTGTAACCTTAAAGATCAATTATATCTCTTTATTACTAGCGTTACCAGTAACACCCTACCTTAATGTACATTGAACCCTTTGTAACGTGGGCTGGCTGGGGTCCAGGCGCACTCTATATAAGCCACCCCACTCCTCCGGGACAAGGGTTCGCACCCCCTGTAACTCACACGCATATATCCAGTCGACCGCCTCCGGGCTCCGAGACGTAGGGCTGTTACTTCCTCCGAGAAGGGCCTAAACTCATAAAACTCGCGTGTACAACTCCTCCATAGCTAGGATCTTGCCTCTACATACCTACCCCCATTCTACTGTCAGGCTTAGAACCATGACACTTGCGGTATGGATCAAGGATTTCCTCCTACACTTCCACATGGCCCGCGGTGATGACCTACACGCCATTAAATACCTCCCCCTCAAACTCAAAGGACCAGCTCGGCATTAGCTCAACAGCTTGCCAGCAGAGTCCATTGGCTGTTGGGAAGATTTGGAAGCCGCATTCCTCAACAATTTCAGGGCACTTATGTGCGACCACCAGATGCCGATGACTTGAGCCACATAATTCAGTAGCCAGAGGAATCGACCAGGCAATTCTGGACACGGTTCCTAACAAAGAAAAATCAAATCGTCGACTGCCCAGATGCAGAGGCCCTAGCAGCTTTTAAGCACAACATCCGCGATGAATGGCTCGCCCAGCACCTTGGCCAGGAAAAGCCGAAATCTATGGCAGCCCTCACGACACTCATGACCTTCTTTTGTGCGGGAGAGGACAGCTGGCTGGCTCGTAGCAATAACATATCAAAGAACCATGGTACTTCGGATACCAAGGATGGCAACGGCAGGTCACGTTGCAACAAACATAAGCGTCGCATTAACAGCGACAATACCGAGGATACGACAGTCAATGCCGGATTCAAAGGCTCTAAACCCGGTCAGCGGAAAAAGCGATTCAAAAGAAGCACTCCGGGCCCGTCCAGTTTGGACCGTATACTCGATCGCTCGTGTCAAATACACGGCACCCCTGACAAGCCAGCCAACCACACTGACGGTGTCCTGGACTAGGCGGTACTCAACACGTCATCTCCCGATCTGATAGATTGGGCCGAGGACCCCCGTGGCCGTATACTCATGGGCCAGTTTGGACAACTGCCGCATACAAGGAAGATTCCACAAGACTTGGCAATCAAGACAAGGACTTCTCCCCACCGGTGTAGGGTTTTACCTCCATCAAGAGGGCCCGAACCTAGGTAAAACATCATGTTCCTTGCCTCCTGTTACCATCCGGCCTAGACGCACAGTTCGGGACCCCCTACCCGAGATCCGCCGGTTTTGACACCGACATTGGTGCTTTCATTGAGAGTTCCTCTGTGTCGTCATTGAAGCCTGGTTCAGGGGCTACTAAGGGAGTCCTAGATTAGGGGGTGTTCGGGTAGCCGGACTATACCTTCAACCGGACTCCAGGACTATGAAGATACAAGATTGAAGACTTCGTCCCGTGTCCGGATGGGACTTTCCTTGGCGTGGAAGGCAAGCTTGGCGATGCGGATATTCAAGATCTCCTACCATTGTAACCGACTTTGTGTAACCCTAACCCTCTCCGGTGTCTATATAAACCGGAGGGTTTTAGTCCGTAGGACAACTTCATCAGACAACAATCATACCATAGGCTAGCTTTTAGGGTTTAGCCTCCTTGATCTCGTGGTAGATCTACTCTTGTACTATCCATATCATCAATATTAATCAAGTAGGACGTAGGGTTTTACCACCATCAAGAGGGCCCGAACCTGGGTAAAATATCGTGTTCCCTGCCTCCTATTACCATCCGGCCTAGACGCACAGTTCGGGACCCCCTACCCGAGATCCGCCGGTTTAGACATCGACACACACCAACAGGGATTGTTGGGTGTTCAAGCAGGCCAGCAAGTTAAATGCCGAAAACAAAGATAAGGGGTCACATAGTGATGACGAGGAGGAGCCCCGGCAGCCGAACACCGGAGGACAGAAGAGGTTCCCCCCACAAGTGCGGACGGTGAACATGATATACGCAACCCTCATCCCCAAGAGGGAGCGGAAGCGTGCGCTAAGGGACGTATATGCGTTGGAGCCAGTCGCCCCAAAGCTCAACCCATGGCCCTCTTGTCTGATCACCTTCGATCGCAGGGACCACCCCACTAGTATCCGTCATTGAAGGATTTCACCTCACTCGAGTCCTTATGGATGGTGGCAGCAGCCCGAACCTGCACTACCAGGACACAGTGCGCAAAATGGGCATAGACCCCTCAAGGATCAAACCCAAAAAAACGACCTTTAAATGCGTCATACCAGGTGTAGAGGCCCATTGCACAGGCTCAGTCACACTGGAAGTGGTCTTCGGATCCCCGGATAACTTCCGAAGCGAAGAGTTAATCTTCGATATAGTCTCGTTCCGCAGGGGCTATCATGCACTGCTCGGGCGAACCGCATTTGTGAGATTCAACACGGTACCGCATTATGCATATCTCAAGCTCAAGATGCCAGGACCTGGGGGGGTCATCACAGTTAATGGAAACACAGAACACTCTCTTCGCACGGAGGAGCGCACCGCGGCCCTTGCAGCAGAAGCACAAAGTAGCCTCTTAAGGCAATCCACCAGTTCGGCGATCGAAGACCCGGACACCTTCAAGCGCGCCTGGAGTAATCGGCAACAAGACCACCTGGCATGTTCTGAGCTCGCATAGCAATGCGGCCCCCACCCCAGTCCCAGCCAACCGGCTAAATCCGTGCCCCGCGTACATAATTACGCATTGAAAATACCATGGGCACAGGTGGGGAGGGGGGCACGACTACGACACGCCCCAAGACGCGGCTCAAACGCACTAGGGGCTCCCCACCTTATTGTTTTTTCTCTCTTTCAGGACTTTACTCCCTGGAAACACCGTCCGACAGTATGTTCGCCGGACACACGATACAACAACCAAGGAGGCAGAAAGCTATGTCGCATCATGGAATTCCCAGGTGGTCTCTGATAATGAGTGAAATACCTACTTTCAATAACATTCCTCAGCTTGTCCTCGGAAGGGACATGTCAAATAGTCCCACTTTTTGCTTATCGCACTACTTGTATCATTTTGCTTTACTGCACCTTCTTGAATAAACAATGCATAGCACTAGACTATTATCGCATTCTCTATTCTTTTTATATATACATATATGTTCATTCATGACATTCAGCACCCGTACACTCTGGTACGGCCAATACGCAAGGGGCTTAAGCGTACCCCATAATACGGTGTTAGAAGTCCGAACACTTTCGACAGTGCGGCACCCCGAACTTATAGCATTATATGAATCAACTCCGAATCATGTCTTGGGTCAATAGTTGGGTTTGCTCGGCTCCCATGTTTTGGTACCTTACATTACGCTATATCGGCTAAGGTAGCACTGGGAGAACTACTGTGATTGTGCCCCGGTTCAGCTGGGCTAAGTACCTCAGTAGAGAAAGCTAAAACTGACTATCATGATAAGGCGACAGACTGGTCGCTGTTCAAGAGGTTTCGAGTCCTTAAAGACTTATGCCGCTTAGAGCGAGGAGTCGGCTTTGTCCGGCTTAAAGGCGTGTATAGCGCCTCGAATTCGGTCTTCCGAATACTAGGGGCTTCGCCAAAATTTAAAATTATAGAATTCTATGGCTAAGTGAGAGTGATAACGCATTATAGTCTAATTCCCTTGTTCGTTGTGCTGAGCACCTCCCTCGAAGGACCCAACAATGGGGAAAAGAGCGCTCAAGTTTATCCCGAACACCCCAGCACTCATGGCATGGGGGCAGAAGCCGACGACTGGCCATCTCTCATATTTGATAAACAGCCGCACAAAAGGTAATATTTTAAATTCAAACAAGCGTTGCATAGCGCATATGAACAAGTTTTCATAATACAGGATCACATGAGCAAGTTTACTCAAAAAATACATCTTTTGCACACTCGTCCGCTACAAGACGAGCACCCTTCAGGACACCCTCATAATACATCTCGGGGTGGAGATGCTCCTTGCCCTGCGGCGGCCCCTCCTTCACCAGCTTCACGGCGTCCAACTTGGCCCAATGCTCCTTCGCACGGGCAAAAGCCCGGCGTGCACCTTCGATGCAGACGGACCGCTTGATGACTTCCAGCCGTGGGCAGGCATCCACAAGCCGCCTCACCAGGCCGAAGTAGCTGTTGGGAAGGGCGTCGCCAGGCCACATCCGGACTATAAAGCCCTTCATGGCCTGTTCGGCCGCCTTGTGCAGCTCGACCAGTTGCTTTAGCTGGTCGCTCAGAGGCATCGGGTGTTCGGTCCCAGTATACTGAGACCAGAACAACTTCTCCGTTGAGCTTCCCTCCTCGGCTTGGTAAAACTTCGTGGCCTCCAACACGCTGCAGGGCAAATCTACGAATGCTCCTGCAGAGCTCCGGATTCGGGTGAGTAACAAGTAATTTACTCTCACATGCTTGCTTTGCATATTGAATGCCTTACCCGCCGCTATCTTCCTCATCGCCTCAATATCCAGGAGGGCCTTCTGGGCTTCAGCCTTTGCATTCCTTGCGCTCTCGAGGGACGCGGCAAGCTCGGACTCTCGTGTCTTCGAGTCAAGCTCCAAAGCCTCGTGTTTCTTCACGAGAGTCTGGAGCTCTTGCTGCACCTCGCCCACCCGTGCCTCTTGCCTTTCCCGCTCGGTGCGCTCCTTGGCCGCTTTGTTTTCGGCCTCGGACATCGCTTGCTTCAGGGTCTCCACTTCGGTCGTGGCCCTTGGCACATTCATGATGATCCTGTCGTTTTGCAATCGCATCTTATATATATAAACAAGGTATTACTTACCTTTGTTCTCTTCGAGCTGCCTCTTGGCAAGGCCGAGCTCTTTCTCGGACCCCTCGAGGTCCTGCTTCAGTGCGGCGACCTCCGCAGTCAGTGCGGCAGAGGTTAGCAGCGAAGCCTGCATACGCATATAGACATACTTATATTAGACTCCTGCAGATATTATTTGATCCTCTATTCGGCTTTTCTTTGTGAACACCAAACAGAGCATCAGGGGCTACTGTCTATGCCATAATATTTTTCCTATATTTTAAACACTTACCTCAAAGCCTGTTAGAAGGCTGGCATAGGCTTTAGTTAGTCCGCTCTTGGCGAACTGAACCTTCTTGATCACCGCATTCATAATAGTGCGGTGCTCTTCGTCGAGGGAAGCGCCGCGAAGCGCTCCCAGCAGGTTGTCCGGTGCCTCTGGATGGACAGAGGTCACCGGCACGGGCGTCTTGCTCCTTTTGGAAGGAGGCTGCCTGCCCGAATCCAGAACCACTGGAGGTTCCGACGCGGTGTTTGGCTGAGGGCCGAACTCGGAGCCCTCGGGAGCCTTACTCCCTTTTCTCCCGCAGTCTGGAAGGTCGCCTTGAGGCGCCTCCGGGACTGTCTCCCCTCGACCCGGCACCTCTTGAGACAATACCTCGGCATTGTCCGTAGGGCAAGGTGAAACGCCCACGATGCGGCTATATCTCCCACGTGTTGAAGCACGACTTAGAGGCATAACCGCATTGTAAGCAATGTCGCAAGTGAGGTAATCTTCACACAACCCATGTAATAAATAAGGGAAAGAGATACATAGATGGCTTACACTCGCCACGTCACACAATAGCATAAATATCATTACATTTCATCCAGATACAATCAAGGTCTGACTACGAAACCAAAATAAAGATAAACCCCAAAAGCAACAATGTCCCCGATCGCCCCAACTGGGCTCCACTACTGATCGTCAGGAAAGGAAACGTAGTATCGTCCTGAGTCCTCATCGAACTCCCACTTGAGCTCAGTTGAATCTCCTGGAATGGCATCATCGGTCCCTGCATCTGGTTTTGAAGTAATCGGTGAGTCACAGGGACTCAGCAATCTCACACCCTCGCGATCAAGACTATTTAAGCTTATAGGAAGGGTAAAGTATGAGGTGGAGCTGTAGCAAGTGACTAGCATATATGGTGGCCAAACATACGCTAGAGGGAGCGAGAAGAGGAGGCAAGGCACGGTCGAGAAACTATGATCAAGAACTGATCCTAGAACAACCTACGTTCAAGCATAACTCGAGATCGTGTTCTCTTCTCGGACTCCGCCGAAAAGAGACCATCACAGCCACACACTCTGTCGATCCATTTTAATTAAGTTAAGGTTAAGGTTTTCTACAAGCGGACATTAACAAATTCCCATCTGCCCATAACCATGGGCACGACTTTCGAAAGTTCAAATCTCTGCAGGGGTGTCCCAACTTAGCCCATCACAAGCTCTCACGGTCAACGAAGGATATTCCTTCTCCCAAGACAATCCGATCAGAATCGAAATCCCGGTTACAAGACATCTAGACAATGGTAAAACTAAACCAGCAAAGCCGCCCGAATGTGCCGACAAATCCCAATAGGAGCTGCACATATCTCGTTCTCAGGGCACACTCGGATGAGACATCCTACCAGTAAAACCAACCCTCAAGTTGCCCCGAGGTGGCCCCGCAGTCTACTCGGTTCGGACCAACACTCAGAGGAGCACTGGTCCAGGGGGTTTAAATGAAGATGACCCTCGGGCTCCGGAAACCCAAGGGAAAAGAGGCTAGGTGGCGAATGGTAAAACCAAGGTTGGGCCTTGATGGAGGAGTTTTATTCAAGGCAAACTGTCAAGGGGTTCCCATTATAACCCAACCGTGTAAGGAAATCAAGGAACATAACACCGGTATAACGGAAACTAGGGCGGCAAGAGTGGAACAAAACACCAGGCATAAGGCCGAGCCTTCCATCCTTTACCAAGTATATAGGTGCATTAAAATAGACAAGATATAATAATGATATCCCAACAATAAACATGTTCCAACAAGGAACAAACTCCAATCTTCACCTGCAACTAGCAACGCTATAAGAGGGGCTGAGCAAAGCGGTAACATAGCCAAACAAAGGTTTGTTAGGACAAGGTGGGTTAGAGGTTTGACATGGCAATATGGGAGGCATGATAAGCAAGTGGTAGGTATCGTAGCATAGGCATAGCAAAAGAGCGAGCATCTAGCAAGCAAAGATATAAGTGATTTCGAGGGTATGGTCATCTTGCCTGCAAAGTTCTCCGAGTTGACGTTAGCTTGATCCTCGTAAGCGTACTCAACGGGCTCCTCGATCACGTACTCGTCTCCCTGCTCTACCCAAGCAAGAACACAAGCAAAGGGAGACACAATCAACCACGTGCAATGCACAAACAGCATGATGCAAAACATGTCATGATATGCGGGATGCGATATGCAATGCATATGCATGATTCGGAAAGGAAAGATTGAACCTGGCCTCAACTTGGAAAACCAAGAGTGCCACTGGAAATAGGAGTTGATTTCAGTCGAAATCGATATAAAGATCACCAGAATCGGATGCACGGTTTGGAAATGACAAGCAAAACAAATATGGCACCGATCTGCGATCGACAGCACGAGGCCATATAAATGCATCAAGAACAACATGCTACATCACTCTAACATAGCAACAAAATACAAGGTAGGGATCCAATCAAGATGCTTGAAAAAAGATGAACACTGAGCTACGGCTAATTCAATCAATAGCAGGTTCAAACAAGCATGGCAAAAGTAAAAAAGATATCAGGTTACAGACTTGGTGAAAATAACATCAAGTTAGGAATTTAACATCAGGAAGCAATGTTTAGAGCAAGGTAACAACATGCTACAGGAACATATCATGGCAAAGAAAGGCATGGAATGAAGCTACTCAAAGCATACAACAAAAGTCCCTTACTGACCATAAGCCGAAAGGGATCAGAACATACAATGGTTTCCATGTGAACATAGCAATTAACATTAGCAGATTCAGACTTAGTAGAAATCTGGAACATGGCAAAACAGATATCAAGTAGGCATGTTTATGAGCTCGATGCACTCACCACAAGGCATTGCATGATAAACTAAGCATACATCCAGCAAGAAGACATGGCATAGAAGCTAAACATGGCAAGAGCAACATCATAGCATGCATGGATCAACTACAACAAGCTCGGCCAAAATGCTTAACATGTAAACATTCTGCCAGGAACATTTTATAGCAAAAGTAGAGCTCGATTGACTCAAGCTAGGGTGCTCCATAAATGCAAACAAAGACATGTATGGATATAGCACCACAATATCTACAGAAATCCTTACTGATCATGCTCGAAAGAGGCACGGATCACTTGGTAGCAACATGAACACATGGCATAAAAATATAAACAGGGCAATGACTTAGAATATTTCTAAGTCCCTGAAATCAGCAACATTAAGAGAGCTACTTGGCATGCTTGTGCTAGTCACCACAGAGATCACAAAAATACATGGCATACACCCCTGTAAAGATGGCATGGCATACTTCAAAACACATGTAGAGCTCAAGATCATAGGAAGCACACATTAATCATGGCAAAAATGACAAATGTCCAATTACTGATATGAATCTAAATCTAACAGAAACTAGCACTCTTCCAACATCATTTAGGGCATCAAGATGAGCTCACATGAACATGATGCAATGAGATGAAAAGAAGTACTCGTCGAGACGAACAATTTGATATGCTACACGCCCGAAATGGAGCCACGGATGCAGAGTTACGATGAGATGAAATATGCATACAAACTAGGGTTAGGGGCAAAAAGTCAACCTGAGATCCAGTTCCAGATCGGGGTACTGTAGCAGCACGCGAACCGAGGTTTGCCGGCCAGAGTTCGAGGTCGCCAGACTTGGGGCCGAGGTCGCCGGACTTGGCGGAGGAAGGAGCCGGCGAGGAGAGGGACTCGGCGTGGCGAGGCGACGGCGGTTGGCGGCGGCGGAGGCGCTCGGCGACCGGCGCGTGGCGGAGCTTGGCGAGGGCGGCGATCGGCGGCAGACGGGGCCGGCGAGGCGGCGCTGGGGCGGCGCTAGGACGCCAGTAGGCGGCGGGGCAATGGCGCGGGCGGCGCGCGGCCTCGGGCCGGGGAGGGCTAGCCACGGGCTGCGGCAGGCCGTGGCGGTGAGGAGCCGGCCGGGACACGTGGCACTCGGTGGTTGGCTGGGCGCGGTTTTCCGGCGCGGCCCGGCTGTTGTCCGGCGCGCGGAGGAGCGGGGAGCTAGGGAGAGGGTAGGGAAGATCAGAAAATTTCGGGGAGGAGCTATATTTATAGGTAGGAGGAGCTAGGAGGCTCCAAATTGAGCATGGTTTGCGGCCACGCGATCGTGATCGAACGATCTAGATGATGGAGAGGGTTTAGGTGGGTTTCGGGCCACTTTGGAGAGGTGTTGGGCTGCAACACACACGAGGCCTTTTCGGTCCCTCGGTTAACTGTTGGATTATCAAACAAAGTCCAAATGGCACGAAACTTGACAGGCGGTCTACCGGTAGTAAACCAAGGCCGCTTGGCAAGTCTCGGTCCAATACGAAAACATTTAACACCCGCACATGAAAAGAGGTAGAAAGGGACACCGGAGGACATAGGAGCGCTAGAATGCAAAACGGACAACGGGGAAAATGCTCGGATGCATGAGACGAACACGTATGCAATGCAATGCACATGATGACATGATATGAGATGCATGACAAAGACAAAACAACACGAGACAAATACCCGACAACGAGGAAATATCATAACTTAGTGCCGGAAATGGCAAGAGTTGGAATACAAATATGGCAGGTTACATACGGGGTGTTACAACACTCCACCACCACGAAAGGATCTCGTCCCGAGATCTAGGACTGGAAAAACTCCGGGTACTCAGAACGGAGGTGATCCTCGCGTTCCCAGGTGGCTTCACGGTCAGAATGATGTGACCACTTGACTTTCAGGAATTTGATAGACTTGTTGCGAGTCTTGCGCTTGGTTTCTTCAAGAATAGCAACGGGGTGCTCATGATAAGACAGGTCTTCCTGGAGATCAATGTCTTCGAAGTCGACGTGCGGTCGGGAGTCTTGAAACACTCGCGCAGTTGAGACACATGAAACACGTCATGCACGTTTGCAAATTTGGATGGAAGCTCAAGTTGATAGGTGAGATCGCCTCTTTTGCCGATTATCTTGAAAGGACCCACGTATCTAGGGGCAAGCTTCCCTTTGATACCGAAGCGACGAGTACGTTTCATTGGAGAGACGCGGAGGTAGACATGGTCTACGATCTCGAAAGCCAAGTCATGATGATTGCTATCATTGTAACTCTTCTGGCGTGATTGCGCGGCTTTGAGATTATCACGAATGACTTTGCACATTTCTTCTGCCTCTGTGATCAAGTCATTCCCAAGAAGTTGACGTTCACCAGTCTTTGACCAGTTAAGAGGAGTACGACACTTCCTGCCATGGAGAATCTTGAATGGGGCCTTGCCCGAACTCGCTTGTAAGCTGTTGTTGTAGGAAAACTCGGCATATGGAAGACAATCTTCCGACTTCATACCGAAAGAGATGACACAAGACCTGAGCATATCTTCAAGAATCTGATTTACTCGCTCGACTTGCCCACTGGTTTGAGGATGAAAAGCTGTGCTAAAGCGAATGTTGGTGCCCATGGCCTTCTGAAAAGAATCCCAGAACTTGGAGGTAAAGATGCTGCCACGATCTGAAGATATCAACTGCGGAATGCCATGCAGGGAGACAATCCTGGAGGTATATAGCTCTGCCAACTGAGCTGCTGTAATGGATTCTTTGATTGGAAGAAAATGAGCCACTTTAGTGAGCTTGTCGATGACAACGAAGATAGCATCATTGCCACGCTTGGACTTTGGAAATCCAGTCATGAAGTCCATCTCAATATGGTCAAACTTCCATTCTGGAATGGCAAGAGGTTGGAGGAGACCAGCTGGTTGTTGGTGTTCTGCTTTCACTCTTCTGCAGACATCACATTCATTAATGAACTGAGCAATCTCGCGCTTCATTCTAGTCCACCAATATGACTGCTTGAGGTCCTGGTACATCTTTGTACTCCCAGGGTGAATAAAGAGGAGTGAATTGTGAGCCTCATTCATAATGACTTTACGAAGGTCACCTTTAGGAACAATAATGCGATCCTCGAAGAATAGAGTATCCTTGTCATCAAGACGATAGCACTTGTACTTGGGTTGACTCTTGGCAATCCCAATCTTCACCTTCTTAACCATATCATCAAGAAGTTGAGCCTCACGAATCTGATCTTCCAAAGTAGGAGATACTTGGAGGTTGGCAAGGAATCCTTGAGGAACTACTTGGAGATTGAGTTTGCGGAAAGCTTCACAAAGTTCTAGTTGGTAAGGCTTGAGAATCAAACTGTTCCAGTAAGCCTTCCTGCTCAATGCGTCAGCAATTACATTGGCCTTGCCTGGAGTATGTTCAATAGTCGGATTATACTCTTGAATCATTTCGAACCAACGAGTCTGCTTGAGGTTGAGGTTTGGCTGAGTGAAGGTGTAATTGAGACTCTTGTGATTAGTGAAGATGTCCACTTTCCTTCCCAACAAGAGATGTCTCCAAGTTAAAAGAGCATGGAAAACTGCCGCCAACTCGAGGTCATGAGTGGGGTAGTTCTTTTCGTTGGGCTTCAACTGGCGAGAGGTATAGGCCACAAATTTCTTCTCTTGCATCAACACTACACCAATACCTTGAAGGGAAGCATCACAGAAGACCTCAAACGGTTTGGATTCATCAGGAGGAGTCAGAACTAGAACAATGACTAACTTCTCTTTCTGGGTGTTGAAAGCGATGTCACATTCAGGAGACCAGACATACTTCAAATGTTTCTGGAGAAGGTTGGAAAGAGGCTTCGCGGTCTTTGAGAAGTTCTCAATGAACCTTCGACAATAGCTTGCGAGACCAAGGAAGCTACGGAGTTGCTTGACATTCTGAGGTGGTTCCCAATTCACAATTGCAGACACCTTCTCAGGATTAACAGCTATGCCCTTGGCGGAGATGATATTCCCAAGGTAGAGAACCTCATCGAGCCAAAACTCGCACTTTGAAAACTTCGCATAGAACTGATGTTCTCTGAGTTTATCCAACACCAATCTCAAATGCTTGGCATGATCCTCCTTGTTCTTGGAAAAGACCAAAATGTCATCGAGGTAGACCAAGACGAAGTCATTTGTGTAGGCGTTGAAGATGAAGTTCATCATGCAAGAGAATGTTGGAGGAGCATTGACAAGGCCGAAAGACATGACATTGTATTCATATGAACCATAGATTGTTCTGAATGCTGTCTTGGGGATATCTTCTTCACGAATGCGAATCTGATGATAGCCCATACGGAGGTCAAGCTTGGAGAATACTTGAGCACCTTTGAGTTGTTTGAAAAGCTCATTGATGTTGGGAAGTGGGTACTTGTTCTTTATGGTCTTCTTGTTCAATGGACGGTAGTCGACACAAAGTCGGTCCGTTCCATCCTTCTTCTTGACGAAAAGAACACCACAACTACATGGAGAAGAACTAGGTCGGATGAGACCCATATGCTCTTGAATATCGAGTTGCTTCTTCAGCTCCTTCAACTCTTCATGTCCAAGCTTGTAAGGACGTTTGCAAACAGGTTCCGTGCTAGGCTGAAGATCGATGATGAATTCAACTGGCCGGTGCGGAGGCATTCCTGGAAGCTCTTCTGGAAAGACGTCTTGATATTCACAAACGACTGGAATTTGAGAAATGGCATCCAGCTCACCCTTCTCGTTGAATGAAAACATTCGAATGGTATCATCACGAGCGGCAAAGACGATTACATCCTCTGACGAATGTGTCAATTGAATCTGCCTGGCAGCACAATCAAGGTGAGCCTTGTGCTTAGAAAGCCAATCCATTCCGAGAATAAGATCAATATCCGAGTTACCAAGGACCACTTGAGAGGACATAAATTTGTAGTCGCCCAACGTGATAGAGACATCAGGAGCAACCAAACTAGAAGTCATAAGCTTTCCAGGAGAAACAACTTGCTTGACTTTGGGCATAACCTCAGTGTCAACATTGTGCTTCGATGCAAATGGGAATGACAAGAAAGAATGCGATGCACCAGTATCAAAAAGAACTCTTGCACGAATATCGTTAATAGGAAGGTTACCCATGATGACATCTGACGAGTCCTCTGCCTGAGCTGCGTTCAACAAGTTGACCTTGGCGTGCTTGGGATTATGCTTGACCACTGCGGTACTGGCAGATCTCACAGGAGGAGGAGGAAGACGCCTATGATTGAAGCATTTGTTGGCATAGTGACCCTTTTGCTGACACTTGTTGCACGCGACCTCCGAGAGCGGATGGTGATACGGAGCACTTGATCTTGGAGCATGAGACGAAGTCTCGTTCTGAAAGCCTGGGTTGGGTGGGTGGGAAGATCCATTGCCACCTTTACTCTTCTGCTGATAAGGCTGACGGAACGGAGGAGGAGGAGGCAACCAATACTTTTGCTGCTTAGTTGCCACTTGAGTTGAGGAAGAAGAAGTCGCATCTCTGACTCGCTTCTTGGAAGCATCGCACTTGAGCTGAGCAGTCTCTTGTTTCAGTGTCATGTTGTAAAACTCATCGTACTTCTGCGGCTCAAAAAGCACGAGAGGAAGTTGGAGATCTTCTGTAAAGCCACCTCTGAACTGATAAATCATGCTCTTCTCGTTAGGGACGTCTTGCTTAGTGAAACGGGTGAGCTTCTGGAACATGATGTTATACTGGTAAACAGACAAGCTGCCTTGCTTCAGGTTGCGGAATTCCTCACGCTTGCTCTCAACAACACTCTGAGGAATGTGGTGAGCTTTGAAGTCTTGACGGAATTCATTCCAGGTAATCACACGGCCTCCTCTAGAATCTTTGTACTGTTGATACCACTCAACAGCTTGGTCTTTGAGTTGGAATGAAGCAAACTTGACAAAGTCCTCAGGCCTGATGTTGCTTCACTCGAAATGCTTGCAGATATCCACGAGCCAATCATCAGCGTCTGTTGCCTCAACACAGTTACTGAAGGTCTTTGGCTGGTTTGCGAGGAACTGGTTGAGTGTAGCAAACTGATTCTGAAAGTTGCCATGGCCATGATTCCCTTGGTTGCGCTCTTGCAAGAGTTGCATGAGCATCTGCGTGTTTGCATTGGTAGCGGCCATCACAGCTTGCCATGCCTCCGGAGGTGGAGGTGGTGGTGGCGGTTCATGATTCGAACGCGTTGGAGGAGCCATCCTGAAGAGGGTGACATCCGTTAGCATCTTGACAGACATATATTCAAGCTGAATCAAATGGATCGAAATTGCAACATATAGTCTTAACATCTGAACAAAATGAACGAATGCATTCCAATTGAAATGGTCACACTTCCATAAATTGAGAAGCCACTTAGATATAGGTAGAAGAATAAAACAACAAGGTACGGACAAGAAAAAAATACTTGGTAAGGATTACCCAATCACAAACCAACTATCCGCGGAAGAAATACTAGAGCTACATGAATTCCCACCTATGAAACTCCCGAAATTCTCCCGGTTATGCAATCAGGTGTTGGGGATATAGGGGAAGCATAATATCTAACCCAACGCTAGCAAATCCTACATCCAGCTGTATCCATCCTTCAACACATAACCAAGAAACCTTCGGAAATCATTTACATCAAACTTCGAAAAGCATCCGTTATATGAGTTATGGCGATACTCCCGAACTCCCGCCCCAGTAATGGGTGGCGTCGAGGTTATCTCACCAACAACTGCATAAAAGAGATTTTCGATGTCGGTGAAACTCAGGTATTCCAGAATTGCAACGAGAAAATTGTGACGAGAACACCTCGGAGCTCAACTCCCCGGGACACTGCCACAACCCCTAAATGTCAGGAGGCACCAAGAACAATGTTCTCGTCACAAAACCATCGGAACAATTCCAAGATAACCACGTGATCCGAAAAAAATTAGTGAAATTTTAGAAGAGAAGAGTTAAAACTCTACGTCAGGATGCCTCACCAGAGTGACGAAGGGACTGAGGAGTAAAAAGAATCCTGCTCTCCGATATATATAGTCCTAAATGACTCAAAACATTTTTCTAGACTCAACAACGCTAGCGATTCGATCAAGGAGGGGCCTCCTAAGGTCGGGGAAGGCTCTGATTACCAACTTGAAACACCCATGATGCGGCTATATCTCCCACGTGTCGAAGCACGACTTAGAGACATAACCGCATTGTAAGCAATGTCGCAAGTGAGGTAATCTTCACACAACCCATGTAATAAATAAGGGAAAGAGATACATAGACGGCTTACACTCGCCACATCACACAATAGCATAAATATCATTACATTTCATCCAGATACAATCAAGGTCCGACTACGGAACCAAAATAAAGATAAACCCCAAAAGCAACAATGTCCTCGATCGCCCCAACTGGGCTCCACTACTGATCGTCAGGAAAGGAAACATAGTATCGTCCTGAGTCCTCATCGAACTCCCACTTGAGCTCAGTCGAATCTCCTAGAATGGCATCATCGGTCCCTGGATCTGGTTTTGAATTAATCGGTGAGTCACGGGGACTCAGCAATCTCACACCCTCGCGATCAAGACTATTTAAGCTTATAGGAAGGGTAAAAGTATGAGGTGGAGCTGCAGCAAGCGACTAGCATATATGGTGGCTAAACATACGCAAGAGGGAGCGAGAAGAGGAGGCAAGGCACGGTCGAGAAACTACGATCAAGAAGTGATCCTAAAACAACCTATGTTCAAGCATAACTCGAGACCGTGTTCTCTTCCCGGACTCCGCCGAAAAGAGACCATCACGGCCACACACTCTGTTGATTCATTTTAATTAAGTTAAGGTTAAGGTTTTCTACAACCGGACATTAACAAATTTCCATCTTCCCATAACCGCGGGCATGGCTTTCGAAAGTTCAAATCCCTGCAGGGGTGTCCCAACTTAGCCCATCACAAGCTCTCACGGTCAACGAAGGATATTCCTTCTCCCAAGACAATCTGATCAGACTCGGAATCCCGGTTACAAGACATCTCGACAATGGTAAAACTAAACCAGCAAAGCCGCCCGAATGTGCCGACAAATCCCGATAGGAGCTGCACATATCTCGTTCTCAGGGCACACTCGGATGAGACATCCTACCAGTAAAACCAACCCTCAAGTTGCCCCGGGGTGGCCCCGCAGTCTACTCGGTTCGGACCAACACTCAGAGGAGCACTGGCCCAGGGGAGTTTAAATAAAGATGACCCTCGGGCTCCGGAAACCGAAGGGAAAAGAGGCTAGGTGGCGAATGGTAAAATCAAGGTTGGGCCTTGCTGGAGGAGTTTTATTCAAGGCGAATTATCAAGGGGTTCCCATTATAACCCAACCGTGTAAGGAACGCAAAATCAAGGAACATAACACCGGTATAACAGAAACTAGGGCGGCAAGAGTGGAACAAAACACCAGGCATAAGGCCGAGCCTTCCACCCTTTACCAAGTATATAGGTGCATTAAAATAGACAAGATATAATAATGATATCCCAACAATAAACATGTTCCAACAAGGAACAAACTCCAATCTTCACCTGCAACTAGCAACGCTATAAGAGGGGCTGAGCAAAGCGGTAACATAGCCAAACAATGGTTTGCCAGGACAAGGTGGGTTAGAGGTTTGACATGGCAATATGGGAGGCATGATAAGCAAGTGGTTGGTATCGTAACATAGGCATAGAAAAGAGCGAGCATCTAGCAAGCAAAGATAGAAGTGATTTCGAGGGTATGGTCATCTTGCCTGCAAAGTTCTCCGAGTTGACGTTAGCTTGATCCTCGTAAGCGTACTCAACGGGCTCCTCGATCACGTACTCGTCTCCCGGCTCTACCCAAGCAAGAACACAAGCAAAGGGAGACACAATCAACCACGTGCAATGCACAAACAATATGATGCAAAACATGTCATGATATGCGGGATGTGATATGCAATGCATATGCATGATTCGGAAAGGAAAGATTGAACCTGGCCTCAACTTGGAAAACCAAGAGTGCCACTGTAAAGAGGAGTTGATTTCGGTCGAAATCGATATAAAGAACACCGGAATCGGATACATGGTTTAGAAATCACAAGCAAACCAAATATGGCACCGATCTGCGACCAACAGCACGAGGCCATATAAATGCATCAAGAACAACATGCTACAACACTCTAACATAGCAACCAAATACAAGGCAGGGATCCAATCAAGATGCTTGACAAAAGATGAACACTAAGCTACAGCTAATTCAATCAATAGCAGGTTCAAACAAGCATGGAAAAAGTGCAAAAGATATCAGGTTACAGACTTAGTGAAAATAACATCAAGTCAGGAATTTAACATCAGGAAGCAATGTTTAGAGCAAGGTAACAACATGCTACAGGAACATATCGTGGCAAAGCAAGGCATGGCATGAAGCTACTCAAAGCATACAACAAAAGTCTCGTATTGACCATAAGCCAAAAGGGATCAGAAAGGCATCCATGTGAATATAGCAATTAACGTTAGCAGATTCAGACTGGGTAGAAATCTGGAACATGGCGAAACAGATATCAAGTAGGCATGTTTACGAGCTCGATGCACTCACCACAAGGCATTGCATTATAAACTAAGCATACATCCATCAAGAATACATGGCATAGAAGCTAAACATGGCAAGAGCAACATCATAGCATGCATGGATCAACTACAACAAGCTCGGCAAAAATGCTTAACATGTAAACATTCTACCAAGAACATTTTATAGCAAAAGTAGAGCTCAATTGACTCAAGCTAGCGTGCTCCATAAATGCAAACAAAGACATGGATGGATATAGCAACACAATATCTAGAAAACATCCTTACTGATCATGCTCAAAAGAGGCACGGATCACTTGGTACCAACATGAACACATGGCATAAAAATATAAACAGGGAAATGACTTAGAATATTTCCAAGTCCCTGAAATCAGCAACATTAAGGGAGCTACTTGGCATGCTTGTGCTAGTCACCACAGAGATCACAAAAATACATGGCATACACCCTGTAAAGATGGCATGGCATACTTAAAAACACATGTAGAGCTCAAGATCATAGGAAGCACACATTAATCATGGCAAAAATGACAAATGTCCAATTACTGATATGAATCTGAAACTAACAGAAACTAGCACTCTTCCAACAACATTTAGGGCATCAAGATGAGCTCAAATGAACATGATGCAATGAGATGAAATGAAGTACTCGTCGAGACGAACAATTTGATGTGCTACACGCCCGAAACGGAGCCACGGATGCAGAGTTACGATGCGATGAAATATGCATAAAAACAAGGGTTAGGGGCAAAAGTCAACCCGAGATCCATATCCAGATCGAGGTACTGTAGCAGCATGCGAACCGAGGTTCGCCGGCCGGAGTTCGATGTCGCCGGACTTGGGGCTGAGGTCGCCGGACTTGGCGGAGGAAGGAGCCGGCGAGGAGAGGGACTCGGCGCGGCGAGGAGACGGCGGTTGGCAGCGACGGAGGCATTCGGCGACCGGCGCGGCGGTCGGCGGCGGACAGGGCAGGCGAGGCGGCGCTAGGACGCCGGCAGGCGGCGGGGCGATGGCGCGAGCGGCGCGCGGCCTCGGGCCAAGGAGGGTTGGCCACGGGCTGCTGCGGGCCGCGGCGGTGAGGAGCCGGCCGGGACACGTGGCACTCGGTGGTTGGCTGGGCGCGGTTGTCCGGCGCGGCTCGGACGTTGTCCGGCGCGCGGAGGAGTGGGGAGCTAGGGTTAGGGTAGGGAAGATCCGAAAATTTCGGGGAGGAGCTATATTTATAGGTAGGAGGAGCTAGGTGGCTCCAAATTGAGCACGGTTTGCGGCCACGCGATCATGATCGAACGATCTAGATGATGGAGAGGGTTTAGGTGGGTTTTGGGCCACTTTGGAGGGGTGTTGGGCTGCAACACACATGAGGCATTTTCGGTCCCTCAGTTAACCGTTGGAGTATCAAACGAAATCCAAATGCACGAAACTTGACAGGCGGTCTACCGGTAGTAAACCAAGGCCGTTTGGCAAGTCTCGGTCCAATCCGAAAACGTTTAACACCCGCACACGAAAAGAGGTAGAAAGGGACACTGGAGGACATAGGAGCGCCGGAATGCAAAACGGACAACAAGGAAAATGCTCGGATGCATGAGACGAACATGTATGCAATGCAATGCACATGATGACATGATATGAGATGCATGACAAAGACAAAACAACACGAGAGAAAAACCCGACAACGAGGAAATATCATAACTTAGTGCCGGAAATGGCAAGAGTTGGAATACAAATATGGCAGGTTACATAAGGGGTGTTACAACACTCCACCACCACGAAAGGATCTCGTCCCGAGATCTAGGACTGGAAAAACTCCGGGTACTCAGAACGGAGGTGATCCTCGCGTTCCCAGGTGGCTTCACGGTCGGAATGATGTGACCACATGACTTTCAGGAATTTGATAGACTTGTTGCGAGTCTTGCGCTCAGTTTCTTCAAGAATAGCAATAGGGTGCTCATGATAAGACAGGTCTTCCTGGAGATCAATGTCTTCGAAGTCGATGGTGCGGTCGGGAGTCTTGAAACACTTGCGGAGTTGAGACTCATGAAACACGTCGTGCATGTTTGCAAAGTTGGATGGAAGCTCAAGTTGATAGGAGAGCTCGCCTCTTTTGCCGATTATCTTGAAAGGACCCACGTATCTAGGGGCAAGCTTCCCTTTGATACCGAAGCGACGAGTACCTTTCATTGGAGAGATGCGGAGGTAGACATGGTCTCCGATCTCGAAAGCCAAGTCACGATGCTTGCTATCATAGTAACTCTTCTGGCGCGATTGCGTGTCTTTGAGATGATCATGAATGACTTTGCACATTTCTTCTGCCTCTGTGATCAAGTCATTCCCAAGAAGTTGACGTTCACCAGTCTGTGATCAGTTAAGAGGAGTACGACACTTCCTGCCATAGAGAATCTTGAATGGGGCCTTGCCCGAACTCGCTTGGAAACTGTTGTTGTAGGAGAACTCGGCATATGGAAGACAATCTTCCCACTTCATACCGAAAGAGATGACACAAGCCCTGAGCATATCTTCAAGAATCTAATTTACTCGCTCGACTTGCCCACTGGTTTGAGGATGAAAAGCTGTGTTGAAGCGAATGTTGGTGCCCATGGCCTTCTGAAAAGAATCCCAGAACTTGGAGGTAAAGATGCTGCCACGATCTGAAGATATCAACTGCGGAATGCCATGCAGGGAGACAATCCTGGAGGTATATAGCTCTGCCAACTGAGCTGCTGTAATGGATTCTTTGATTGGAAGAAAATGAGCCACTTTAGTGAGCTTGTCGATGACAACGAAGATAGCATCATTGCCACGCTTGGACTTTGGAAATCCAGTCATGAAGTCCATCTCAATATGGTCAAACTTCCATTCTGGAATGGCAAGAGGTTGGAGGAGACCAGCTGGTCATTGGTGTTCTGCTTTCACTCTTCTGCAGACATCACATTCATTAATGAACTGAGCAATCTCGCGCTTCATTCGAGTCCACCAATATGACTGCTTGAGGTCCTGGTACATCTTTGTACTCCCAGGGTGAATAAAGAGGAGTGAATTGTGAGCCTCATTCATAATGACTTTACGAAGGTCACCTTTAGGAACAATAATGCGATCCTCGAAGAATAGAGTATCCTTGTCATCAAGACGATATCACTTGTACTTGGGTTGACTCTTGGCAATCCCAATATTCACCTTCTTCACCATAGCATCAAGAAGTTGAGCCTCGCGAATTTGATCTTCCAAAGTAGGAGATACTTGGAGGTTGGCAAGGAATCCTTGAGGAACTACTTGGAGATTGAGTTTGCGGAAAGCTTCACAAAGCTCTAGTTGGTAAGGCTTGAGAATCAAACTGTTGCAGTAAGCCTTCCTGCTCAATGCGTCAGCAATTACATTGGCCTTGCCTGGAGTATGTTCAATAGTCGGATTATACTCTTGAATCATTTCGACCCAACGAGTCTGCCTGAGGTTGAGGTTTGGCTGAGTGAAGATGTAATTGAGACTCTTGTGATCAGTGAAGATATCCACTTTCCTTCCCAACAAGAGATGTCTCCAAGTTAAAAGAGCATGGACAACTGCCGCCAACTCGAGGTCATCAGTGGGGTAGTTCTTTTTGTTGGGCTTCAACTGGCGAGAGGTATAGGCCACAACTTTCTTCTCTTGCATCAACACTGCACCAAGACCTTGAAGGGAAGCATCACAGAAGACCTCGAACGGTTTGGATTCATCAGGAGGAGTCAGAACTGGAGCAGTGACTAACTTCTCTTTCAGGGTGTTGAAAGCGATGTCACATTCAGGAGACCAGACATACTTCACATGTTTCTGGAGAAGGTTGGAAAGAGGCTTCGCGGTCTTTGAGATGTTCTCAATGAACCTTCGACAATAGGTTGCGAGACCAAGGAAGTTGCGGAGTTGCTTCACATTCTGAGGTGGTTCCCAATTCACTATTGCAGACACCTTCTCAGGATTAACAGCTATGCCCTTGGCGGAGATGATATGCCCAAGATAGAGAACCTCATCGTGCCAAAACTCGCACTTTGAAAACATCGCATAGAACTGATGTTCTCTGAGTTTATCCAGCACCAATCTCAAATGCTTGGCATGATCCTCCTTGTTCTTGGAAAAGACCAAAATGTCATTGAGGTAGACGAAGACGAAGTCATTTGTGTAGGCGTTGAAGATGAAGTTCATCATGCGAGAGAATGTTGGAGGAGCATTAACAAGGCCGAAAGACATGACAGTGTATTCATATGAACCATAGCTTGTTCTTGCTGTCTTGGGGATATTTTCTTCATGAATGCGAATCTGATGATAGCCCATACGGAGGTCAAGCTTGGAGAATACTTGAGCACCTTTGAGTTGTTCGAAAAGCTCATTGATGTTGGGAAGTGGGTACTTGTTCTTTATGGTCTTCTTGTTCAATGGACGGTAGTCGACACAAAGTCGGTCCGTTCCATCCTTCTTCTTGATGAAAAGAACACCACAACCCCATGGAGAAGAACTAGGTCGGATGAGACCCATACGCTCTTGAATATCTAGTTGCTTCTTCAGCTCCTTCAACTCTTCAGGTCCAAGCTTGTAAGGACGTTTGCAAACAGGTTCCGTGTCTATATAAACCGGAGGGCTTTAGTCCGTAGGACAACATACAATCATACCATAGGCTAGATTTTAGGGTTTAGCCTCTCCGATCTTGTGGTAGATCAAATCTTGTACTACTCATATTATCTAGAATAATCAAGCACGACATAGGGTTTTACCCCCATCAAGAGGGCCTGAACCTGGGTAAAACATCGTGTCCCTGCCTCCTGTTACCATCTTCCTTAGACGCACAGTTCGGGACCCCTACCCGAGATCCGCTGGTTTTGACACCGACAGCGGCGCCGGCCTCAACGTGCTCTTCGTCGAGGCCTTCAGCCTTCTTCATGTACCGCTCGAGTGGCTCCGCCCTAGCAAGACTTGCTCGGGGGTTGGTGGAGGCTCCGCCCACTCCCTGGGGCAAATCCACCTCCCCGTGACCTTTGGCACGTGCGACAACTACCATACCGAGCTGGTCGACTTCGACATCGCCCGCAACGGCCTCCCATACAATGCCATCCTCGGGTACCTGGCCCTGGCTCAGTTCATGGCGGTGACTCATCTGGCCTACAACCTCATGAAGATGCCCGGAAGCAAGGGTGTCCTCACAGTAGTTGGAGACACCAAGGAAGCCTTGATGACGCTCAAGCTCGCCCTCAAGACCGCCGTGACAGCGCAGCCTGACGATGCGGAAACCTCCAAGGCCAAGGGAGCTGCACCAACCAAGAAGAAGTAGTTTTCACTCAAGACAAGCCAGAAACCAAGCAAGTGCCCGTCGAGGAGGAAAGGCCCTTGGGGACAACCATTACCATAGGCGCCAACCTTGAGCCTGATCAGGAGGAGGCGCTGGTGAAGTTCTTGTGCGCAAACAAGGAAATGTTCGCTTGGGAGCCAGATCAGCTGGTAGGGGTCCCAAGAGGGGTGATAGAGCACCACCTGAAGGTGTGCCCCAACGTATGCCCCATAAAGCAGAGGGCGAGGCGGCAGTCCACGGAGAAGCAAGCTTTCATCGTCCAAGAGACCCGCAAGTTGGACGCTGCGGGTGTCATTCGCGAGGTTTGGTACCCCGAGTGGCTAGCAAACCCCGCCGTCGTGCCCAAGAAAGGAGGGAAGGAGCGAATGTGCGTCGACTTCACCAACCTCAACAAGGCCTGCCCTCAGGATCCGTTCCATCTTCCACGCATTGACCAGATCATCGACTCCACTGCCGAGTGCGACTTGCTGTGCTTCCTGGATGCGTTCTCAGGATATCACCAGATCAAGATGGCGGTAGAAGATGTGGAGAAGACAGCCTTCCTGACCCCGTGTGGGGTGTACTGCTACACTTGCATGCCTTTCGGGCTGCGCAACGCAGGTGCAACCTTCCAGCGGCTCATGCACATCGCCTTGGGTCGGCAGCTCGGGAGAAATGCTGAAGCCTATGTCGATGACATCATGGTGAAGTCTCGGGAGGCGAGGACCTTTATCCATGACCTGGAGGAGACCTTTGAAAGCCTCCGCCAGGTGGACTTGCGACTCAACCCGGAGAAGTGCGTGTTTGGCGTCCCTTCCCGTAAGCTGCTGGGCTTCCTTGTGTCCCACAGGGGTATCGTGTCGGCATTCTGGGAATGGCGTTCCCTAGACTTACCTGCCTGCAGCCTACGGCGTGGCTGGGCTAGCAGGTATGTACGACCCATCTTCATCAATGAGGTATTCAAGACCCTCGCGAGGGGCCAAGCCTCGCGAGGCGGACGACGCAAGACCTCCTCAGGAGCGGCCTCGCCAGGCAGGCTCACGAGGGGCGGAGAGATCAAGGCAAGGCAAACCTTGCGAGGTCCTCGTGACGTGAGCCATGACGATCGAGACCAGGCGGGCGCCAGCGTGCGCAGTGTCCTTGCTTCCTCTTTGGTTCCAAGGGGCAAGTGCAGGCGCAGAGTACCGAGGCATCAAGCAAAGGTTTCCATATTGGTGCAACGAGACCAAGACCAGTAGGACGACAAGACGGAGGTCACCATGGAGCCCAGGACGGCGTCACCACCAGAACCTTTGGCAGGCGAAGACCACCTTTTGTCAGGATAGCTTTGATACGTCTCCAACGTATCTATAATTTTTGATTGCTCCATGCTGTATTATGTACTGTTTTGGACTATATTGGGCTTTATTTTTCACTTTTATATTATTTTTGGGACTAACCTATTAACCAGAGGCCCAGCCCAGAATTATTGTTTTTTGCCTATTTCAGTGTTTCGAAGAAACGGAATATCAAACGGAGTCCAAACGGAATAAAACCTTCGGGAACGTGATTTTCTCACCGAACGTGATCCAGGAGACTTGGACCCTGCTCCAAGGAACAAAAGAGGTGGTCACGAGGGTGGGGGGCGCCCCCCTAGGGCGTGCCCCCTGCCTCGTGGGCCCCTCGGAGCTCCACCGACGTACTCCTTCCTCCTATATATACCTACGTACCCCCAAACGAACAGAAACGGAGCCAAAAACCTAATTCCACCGCTGCAACTTTCTGTATCCACGAGATCCCATCTTGGGGCCTGTTCTGGAGCTCTGCCGGAAGAGGGCCGTCAGCACGGAGGGCTTCTACATCATCATAGCCCCTCCGATGAAGTGTGAGTAGTTTACCTCAGACCTTCCGGTCCATAGTTAGTAGCTAGATGGCTTCTTCTCTCTTTTTGGATCTCAATACAAAGTTCTCCCCCTCTCTTGTGGAGATCTATTCGATGTAATCTTCTTTTTGCGGTGTGTTTGTTGAGACCGATGAATTGTGGGTTTATGATCAAGTCTATCTGTGAATAATATTTGAATCTTCTCTGAATTCTTTTATGTATGATTGGTTATCTTTGCAAGTCTCATCGAATTATCCGTTTGGTTTGGCCAACTAGATTGGTAGTTCTTGCCATGGGAGAAGTACTTAGCTTTGGGTTCGATCTTGCGGTGTCCTTTCCCAGTGACAGAAGGGGCATCAAGGCACGCATTGCATCGTTGCCATCGAGGATAACAAGATGGGGTTTATTTCATATTGCATGAATTTATCTCTCTACATCATGTCATCTTGCTTAAGGCGTTACTCTGTTTTTAACTTAATACTCTAGATGCATGTTGGATAGCGGTCGATGAGTGGAGTAATAGTAGTAGATGCAGAATCGCTTCGGTCTACTTGTCACTGATGTGATGCCTATATACATGATCATGCCTAGATATTCTCATAACTATGCTCAATTCTGTCAATTTCTCAACAGTAATTTGTTCACCCACCGTAGAATACTTATGCTCTTGAGAGAAGCCACTAGTGAAACCTATGGCCCCCGGGTCTATTCTCATCATATCAATCTCCATTACTTTAATCTTGCTTTGCTTTTTTACTTTGCCTTTACTTTTCACTTTGCATCTTTATACCAAAAATACCAAAAATATTATATCTACCAGATCTCACTCTCGTAAGTGACCGTGAAGGGATTGACAACCCCTAATCGCGTTGGTTGCGAGTAGCTATCGTTTTGTGCAGGTACGAGGGACTTGAGCGTGGCCTCCTACTGGATTGATACCTTGGTTCTCAAAAACTAAGGGAAATACTTACGCTACTCTACTGCATCATCCCTTCCTCTTCGGGGAAATCCAGCACAAGCTCAAGAGGTAGCAAGCTTGTACTAGCTGTCCCCATTCAAATTGGCCGTTGTTGGATCCCTTTCCGCTCAATATTTGGGGAGAGGACCAGGGCCTCTATAAATAGGACTAGCCACGACAGTAGAGAAAGAACGAACTGATTCAGAGAGAGAGAGAGGGAAAGGGAAGACGGATCATCAAGATCATCCCCAACCACACAAGTGCACCAAGCACAAGAACACCTCCTCCTTAGGAGGCTGTTTTCCCCTTGTACTGTTCATCATCAGCCCAAGAGGCAATCCATCACCACCATGCTGGAGTAGGGTATTACACCACAACGGTGGCCGGAACCAATATAAATCTTGTGTCTTTGTGTTGAAAGTTCGTCGAGTTCATCCGCGAGATCTTAGCAAGCTAGGGTGTGGATCGATAGGGAGAAAACCTTCGCGCGCACCCCAGTGTTCGAACCTCGAGGGTTTGCCGGAACCCGTGATCCGACATTTGGCGCGCCAGGTAGGGGTGCGCCGAAGCTTCCTTCCGTCGCTCCGTGTCCCGTTGCTCTGTCGTCTCCATGGCAGACGCGTGCCGTGCTCGTGCTAAGCGCCGGGCTGCCCTCGTTGCCCACGTCGCTCAGACGGTTCCCGTCGGCGGCCCACCTCATCATTCCCTGTTGCTTGCCGCCAACGCCGCCATCGGCCCGACGGGGAACGAGCAGCAAGCATCCTCGCTGCACCCCTCGGTGCAGTGGGACGGCCGCACCGCCACTCCATCGCTTACCCCGGCCGGTTCTCCTTCCCATGCACGTCGCGCTCCTCATGGCGCACGAGCTCCTGCGCTACCGACTGGTCGACGACCTCTACGAGGACTGGCTCGACCGCATCGCCGAGCTTGTCCGCGCCGCAGGGGGCTCCCCTGCATCGTCCCTCTCTCCGTCAGCTACGTGCGACGTCGCTCACGGAGCACCTCCACCACCTCTGCCCCAAGACGGCACCCCGGCGCCAAGACGCGCGGCTCTGCGACGCGCCCCGCCGTGTCCCGCGCCCGCACATGAAGAAAGAAGCTGTCAAGAAGTCCCTTGACCACAAGAAAACGCTACGCCGCTCCTCGCGCCACCGCGCTAGGACCGGCTGCGGCGGCAAGACCGCGCGCCACCTGTAGTGGCAGGGCACGAACCCCATCAAGACCATGCTCCACCCCCAAGGCAGGCCCCGATGACCACAGCCAGCTGCCGCGCTTTCACCCCCGAGCTGCGCAGCGTCGCCTGGCCGGGTAAGTTAAAGCCGGATCTGTCTCCTCGCTACGACGGCACCCCCGACCCCGCGGAGTTCTTGCAGCTCTACGAGCTGAGCATCGAAGCGGCCAACAGCGACGAGAAAGTCATGGCAAACTGGTTTCCCATGGCTCTCAAGGATGCTGCCTGCTCCTGGCTCCTGAACCTCCCACCGGGCTCAATTTCCTCCTGGGACGAAATGCGCAACAGCTTCATCGCCAACTTCCAGGACACTTGTGACCGGCCCTGGTCACGGGTGACCTGCGCCACATCAAGCAACAACCAGGAGAGACCCTGCAGAACTACATTCAGCACTTCAACAGCGCACGGATCAAGATCCCCAAGGTGACCGATGAGGCCATCATCTCAGCATTCTCCGACGGTGTCCGTGACGTCAAGATGAAGGAGGAGCTCACCATCCATGAAGAGATGTGCACGACACTAGAGCTATTCAACATCGCGACCAAGTGTGCTAGAGCTGAGGTGGGGCGCCTCTCCCTCCTCGAGCTCCCTGCTGCAGACCCAGAGGAGAAGAAAGCCAAGGCCAAGGACATGAAGCGCAAGGGAGCAGCCGTGCTCGCAGCGGAACCAGATACCAAGCGTGGCAAAGACCAACCAGAGTCATCCAAGAGCAGAAGTCTGTTCTGCGCCTTCCACAACCATAATACCCACAACACCAGTGACTGTCAAGAGCTCAGAGCCATTCACGAAGGACGCTTCGGTCGACGCCCCGAGCGCGGCGACCGGGGCTACGACCGAGGGGGAGGACGTGGTGGCGGACGCTGGGATGACCGTGGACCGCGCCAGGAGTGGCGCGACCAGCCTCGTGAGGACCGCTGGCAGGATCAGCCTCGTGAGGGCGCCTGGAGGGATCAGCCTCGTGAGGATCGTCCTCAAGGCAACGCCGGACTCCCTCCGTTGCCGCCATCGCTACGAAGGAATGACAAACACCATCAGGACGGGGGGCTGGGGGCTTCCAGGAACCGTGTGCTATCGCCTGCATCTTGGGCGGAGCCCAGACCCCAGCCTCACAGCGTATCTTCAAGCAGTTTGCTCGTGAAGTGAATGCAGTCCTCCCCAAGCTCGAAGCCACAAGCCCGCTCAGATGGTCCTAGTTCCCCATCACGTTCAACTCGGCAGATCAGCTCAAGTGCGCAGTTACCGCTGGCGCCCTCCCGATGCTTTGCTCCCTAGTCATCAGCAATGTGCAAGTTACCAAGACCCTCATCGACGGCGGCGCAGGGCTCAACGTCCTATCCGTCGACACGTACGATAGCCTCCAAGTGCCATATGAACAGCTCCAGCCTACCAAGCCTTTCTTAGGAGTGACCGACGGTTCCACCACACCGATAGGGCAGGTCCGCCTCCTTGTCACCTTCGGGGAACGCAAGAACTACCGCACCGAGCTCATCAACTTCGATGTCGCACACATCCATCTGGCATACAACGCCATCCTCGGGTATCCAGCCCTGGCCAAGTTCATGGCGGTGACCCATCATAGCTACAATGTCCTCAACATGCCGGGAAGTGGCGGGATCATCACAGTCCCATGTGAAGAAAGAGATGCGGTGTGCTCCCTCGAGCGTGCCTTCCAAGCTGCAGCAATCGACGACCCCGACAACAAGGGCGAGGGACCTCCTAAGGCCATCCCCAAGAAGAAGAAGTAACTGCGCCGTGCAGGACCTCAGGAGGGTGGCGTCGTAGCCGGAGCCTCGTCAGGATCAGCGCGCGCTCCAGGGGCGCCTCCCTCCATCGGATAGGAAGGCGCGCCCGGCTCCCATCTCGGGCAGGGCTCGGGGGCTTTCTTCTGGAGGGCCTCAGACCTTGCCCACATCACGAGGGAGGCGCTTGAGCACCACTTGGAGGCGTGCTTCGTGGCATGTTTCCCTCAGGAGGGCACAGGGCAAGGATCACCCACCGTTCAGGAGTTCATTGTCGGTGTCAAAACCGGCGGATCCTGGGTAGGGGGTCCCGAACTGTGCGTCTAGGATCGATGGTAATAGGAGACGGGGGACACAATGTTTACCCAGGTTCGGGCCCTCTCTATGGAGGTAAAACCCTACGTCCTGCTTGATTGATATTGATGAATATGAGTTTTACAAGAGTGGATCTACCACGAGATCGTAATGGCTAAACCCTAGAAGTCTACCCTATGTGGGTATGGTAATGAGTATATGTGGTGTCCTTTCCGGACTATCCCCTTTGGTTTATATAGACACTGAGGGGATCTAGGGTTTACATGGAGTCGGTTACATAAGAAGGAATCTTCGGTCGCCAAGCTTGCTTTCCACGCCAAGTAGAGTCCAATCCGAACATGGTGCAGTCTTCGGCCTTCATGTCTTCACAACCCATCAGTCCGGCCCATAGATAATGGGCCGGACGCCCGAGGACCCCTTAGTCCAGGACTCCCTCAGTAGCCCCTGAACCTGGCTTCAATGACGAGGAGTCCGGCATGTAGATTCGTCTTCGGCATTGCAAGGCGGGTTCCCTCCTTTCGAACTCCAGAATATTCTTCGGATGAAGTAAGTATATCCGGACCTATGTATATAATGGCAGAGAATATAACACCCCACGACCCCAACCTGTTGATAACTGTTCATGATATCATATCATGCCTGCCCGGTCGCTATTTCCAACCGTCGGCTAGCGAGCCGCCCCATGTCTCGGGGTGCGGTTTTACTGGCACGCCTTCTCAATACAAAGACCGTGTTCCTTTATTTACGGGATTTTCATTAACGTAGGCGTGGGTAACCCAACCGTCCCCTAGGTACAACTGCTTGGTAATAGGTAAGCTTAGAGACCTCTGGGGAGACACCCAATACTCGGGGCCTTTATATAGAGACCCAATCTCGTTTTCTTCCTTTGCGCTTGCTTCTTCATCAACCCCAGCCACCCCAAGTTCCAACCCTCGGGTTCCAATCGCCACCAGCCCTAGTCATGTCCAGATCCAACCATCAGGGCCGGTGGGTGGCTTCTTCTATCACAGAGGAGGATATTGGGAAGCTCCATGCAGCGAGGTATCTGACCTCAGAAATCTTTCACCGGCTCCCGGCACAAGGACAAGTCATACCGACCCCCAGATCTGGCGAGAGGGTAGTATTTGTATCCCACTTCCTTCATGGGCTAGGGTTCGCGCTTAACCCCTTCGTCCGAGGTCTCATGTTCTACTATGGACTAGATTTTTATGATCTGGCCCCGGACTCTATTCTCCTCATCTCGACATTTATAGTCACGTGTGAGGCCTTACTCTGGACTCCTCCGCACTTTGGTTTGTGGCTCAAGACCTTTGGTGTGAGGCCGCAGGTGACAGAGGAGGAGCAGGCAGAGTGCGACAGCGTGCTGGCCGGCGTGGATTGGCCCGAAGGATCTTTCGCCAAATCTCCCGTCCTATGGCACCAGGGGTGGTTTTATGGCAACGAGCCACGGAGCTCCAAGTGGGCGGCTACACCTGCGTTCCGCCCCGGTACTCCAATTCAGCTTGCTTCATGGGTCAATAAGGGATTGGACTGGGGATCCATCAACAAAGTGCAGACTCTGCAAAGCCGCATCCGATGCCTTACCGAGAAGGGCATCGATCTTGTGAGTGTCGTTCAAATAATGCTAGTCCGCCGGATCCTGCCGTGTCAGTGGCGGCCTCTTCGCATGTGGGAGTTTAACCCAAAAGGGCGGCAGACCCTACAACACTTCTTCGGCACTACACATAAAGGAATGTGGAAATTGTATTTTTGGGAACGAGGGCAATGGCCGGACACTACCGAAGATGTTGGCCTTGACTGCAATCGTCCGGCTACTTCAGTAAGTACTCGAGCACCTTTCATTCGAGCATCTTTTAACGAGATATTGAACAACCCGTCCTTGCTCAGGACTAGATAAAGAAAGCGGTGCTAATCTGGTGTCCGAAGCCTCTTCCCGAAGGCCCTGCGACCGACCTGTTGACGAGAATGCTGATTCCAACACCGTACCAGGTGGCTGCGTCCGGGGAAACCAAAATCCTTCTGCCCAAGGGCAAGAGTGCAGAGGGAGCCTTCCAGGGCAAGAAGAGGGTCGCCTCCAAAGATCAGGAGGGGAAGCCTTCCAAGAGAGGAAAAACGCTGTCATTGAGCGGCTTGGGCCGGGCGAGCAAGGCTGCCGTAGAGTTTGATGACGAGGACGAACCTTGAGGCGGACCGTAAGCGAGGCTGGGGTACTTTAAGCGTACCTCATTATTTTTTTAGTGAAGTAATCATCCGATATATGTTCGTCCATGCAGGTTAACACCTGGTGCTTCTCCGTCGTCCTCCTCCTCGGGGGATCTTCCATAGATGATGGAGAGTGACATGCCTCCTCCGGCTCCGTCGCCCAACAGGGAAGATGATACCGAGGTATCCTCCCAAAGGGCACCCGACGGCGGTGCCTCCGTCACCCGAGGTTCCGGGATCGAGACCGGCATCCCCGAACCGTCCGGTTTACAGCCGGAGATGGTTCTGGAGGCAAGCAAGCGGGTTCCTTCACTGGAATGCTATACTCCGACGGTGGTTTCCGAAGACCCAAGAGCGCCAGAAATGCTGACAGACATGCTACGACGAGCGTCCATTTCAGAAGAGCACCGTTCCTTGATGGTTACGGTGGTCGAAAGGGTTCTATCCGCAAAGAGTGGACTGAATGAGGCCTTCACGAGCCTTCTAAGAGGTTTTGAGGTTTGTGATGTGGCTTTGTCAATTGAATTTCATTGACAGAATGCACCTGTTGTATATGCAGTAGCCCCTGAGACTCGGATTGTCTTCCGAAGGGAGCAATTGGGGGATCAAAGAGATATGCTCCGGTATTAACCTCGGTTTAATTTAAAATACAGGTTGCTTCCCCTCCTACGGCTGCCCGGAATATGGAAGTGGCCAAACTGCTACGAAAGCTGGATATTGCGGAGGATGACGTTGCGTTGATCAACAGGCGTCTTGACGACTCACAAGGTATGTATTTCGAGCATTCTTTACATCAATGTGCTTGACACAGGAAAGAGCTTTATATGAGATGTGCATAAAATGCAGATGGTACTGCCGCCGTGGAGGCTCTTCGGCCGGAGCTAATCCGGGCCAAGGAGCGGGCCCAGCTTAGTGATGATGCTGCTGAAGGAGCATCGGTTGAACTGAAGGCCGAACAAGTTGCATGGTGCCAGGGAAGGGAGAAGATATCCACGATGACACTCGCTTTGGAGGGTGCCACTGGCCGCTGCGAATTTCTTGAGAAGGAGAATAAATCCTTAATGGCCGAACTAGACAAGGCCCAACAGGAGGCAAAAGAAACGCGATTAGAATCCAGGGCAGTCCATGAGGAGGTTCGGCACGCGAAAGAGATATTGGCTGTAAAGCCTTTTCTGCTGCAGACTAAGTTTGGTGACCCGGACTACGTTCAGCTGAACCAAGTGTGGAGTTCTCCGGACGAGTATATTGACTTGCCGAAGAGTTCTTCCGATGCGGCGCGGTATTACCAAGCGCAAGCTGGATATGCAACGGAGAAGCTTTTTTGGTCACAGTTTGGTGTGTCAAAACGCCCACTGCTACTTAATGAACAAATGTCCCAATGGGCCAAACTTCATAGGGTATCTGGCACTGCCATGATGGATGTCATAGTCCGGCTATGGCCGACCGTGCCTGTGTTGAATAGCTATTTCGGTTTGGTGCAGAAGCTTGTCGATGCAGTGCCACGAATCGATGATGTGAAGCGATCAGTGTGCATTGAGGGTGCATGGATGGCCCTTGCCCGAGTCAAGACATTATGGGGGAAGATGAAGGCTATCGATGTCGCGACGAAGGGTCCGCCCAAGGGCGAGGATCGTCCGAAACTAGAGCATTATATTGAAGACGTCCTGGAGGCCGCCCGCTCGATTGAGGGTCAATGTTCGAAGAACATAATGTTCGAGTGAGGTGTATGATGATTGTAAAAGACAACTTTATAGTTAAGCTATTTATGTTTTGCTTGAAAAGCTTGAATTCCTCCTGAGCGGTCGTTTTAATATAATCTGAAAGTTTTCTAGTCGTAGGCTTCATCCCCCTCGCAGGGAGTACGGGGGTGTTCGAAGAAGCATTTAATCACTATTTATCCAATGTCTTGGTCCACGAAGGAGGTGATAATGCGGCAAACCAGGCAATCGGACTATGAGGCGTTAACACTTTCACTTAACCATATGAGTTTTATGTTGGGGCTACGACATAGCCCCTGGTATGTATGCGGCGTGTGGTGCCTTACATATCTGATCTAAAAAAGATCCCTCGTATTACATGGAGAATCACTAAAGATTCCAATAAGTCATCAAGTGGTTGACCAGCTCACGCCGCATCATGACAGTCAGTTTTCGGCTTTCTCTACTGAGGTGCTCATTCGGTCTTGGCCAGGGCACAATCGCAGTAGTTCTCCCTTTACCACCCTAACCGATAGAGCGGAACGTATTGTAGCAAACACAGGAGCCGGGCAACCCAACTATTAACCCAGGACAATGATTCGGAGCTGATGCATATAAGGCCAAACTTGCAACGCCGAGGTATGCTATGGAGCTGCTCGGACTTTTACTGGAAACTCATTCATTCCCATGCCGAGCCCCTGGCAGGGTGTGCCGAGGTGTTTCTGCAAAGCAGCCGATAAGGCCGGACTTTATTGTTGAAAGGATATGAGAGATCGGTTCAGGTGAGGCTTACTGAGAACGGAGCGATGTGCCAATGATAAATTTATGTATATATATAGAGAGAAACCACGGACCCGGCTATTTGACATGCTCGTGGTCGGGATCAGAGGAAAAGGGGCATAGTACAGGTTCGGAGTAAAGAGTGCGGTCTACCAAAGGTAATTTTGGACCTCCTGTCGCACGTCTGCGTAGCCCATCCTCGGGGAGTGGGATCCTTAATGGAAGTAACCCCTTAGGTGAGTGCATGGATCCGAACTCCGATAGAGTCCGCTGTAGATGCTTTCCAGTTTGTTACCTGTTCTTTAAACATGATACAGAAAAAATGAGAAAAACATATAAAAAATGATACGGGAATGCTTGTAGGGTTGTCCCAATTGTGCTTCCACCGATGCCCATGGTATCTTGAGTGTGTAGTGATGTGCGCGTGGTGCAAATATTGCCAGTACAGTAGGTGGGTGGCGGAAGCCGAACTGCTATTTGCGTTCTGGGAGTGGTCGAACGTCAGAGGGGAACTTTTTCTATCCCCTGGTGTTCTATTGGCGAGCCGATCCGTCGTCTTCGTGACCCGGTGGCCTCCACCCCTTATGATCAGCGTTAAGCTTGCCTACCTACTTGAAGACCCAACAATTACGGTTGGTATGATTAGCTGGCCTATCAGGGAGACTGTGAATCTGACAAGGTCGGTCCAATATCATGTCAAGGGTGGATGGTCTGTCCTGGTTTGCCTTTAGTGGCTTCTTCCATTGACCGGGCTTTGGATTGTGAAATCCAGCATTCACCGCTGTGTCGCGTATGTTGTTATGTTCGGTTTGTCGTGGCTTGTCGTTGCCATCTCGGATATCGGAAGTGCCCGGGCTGCTGGCGTCGTTGCTTTTACGAGCAAGCCAGTTGTCTTCTCTCGCGCAGAAGCGGTTCATTAGAGTGGTGAGGGATGTCATGGATTTGGGTCCTTCCTGGCCGAGGTGACGCGCGAGCCATTCATCCTGGACCCTATGTTTGAAGGCCACAAGGGCTTCTGCGTCCGGACAGTCAACGATTTGGTTCTTTTTGACTAAGAACCTGGTCCAGAGCTCCCTAGCTGACTCGCCGGGCTCCTGGACAATGTGACTTAAGTCATCGGTGCATAATGGTCGGATATATGTTCCGTGGAAGTTGTCTCGAAAGGTGTCTTCCAAATCCTCCCAGTTGCGAATAGAATTTTCCAGCAAACTGTTTAGCCAGTACCGAGCTGGCCCTTCTAAGGTTGAGAGGTCGGTATTTAATGGCATGGAGGTCATCTCCGCGGGCCATGTGAATATGGAGGAGGAAATCCTTGATCCATACCGCGGGGTCTGTTGTGCCATCGTATGATTCGATTTTAATGGGTTTAAACCCTTCTAAAAATTCGAGTTCCATTACTTCGTCCGTGAAGCAGAGGGGGGTGTGTAGCTCCTCTATGTTGGGCCACACTGTGAAGTACCTCCGGCGGGCTCCGTTTACGGTGCTCGGACCGGGCGTGGTCAGCTCTGTAGTGTCCGGATAGGCGACCATCGTCATCGGTCGGGGTATATCTTTGTGATCTGTACATCAATCTTTTGCGTCTTGCTCTACCCTCCGTGTCTTGTTTGATATCGTTGGTGTTCCCCCAAGCTATTTTGTTTTGACGGCCGGATGGGTTGGTGTGGTGCTCTGCCTGGGCTACTACTTTGTCTGGACCGGATTGTGGTCGGCCTGCCGCATTGCTCAATGGTGGTATGGGTTCCATCACTCTTCCCTTGTGTTGAGGGAGCCAACTATTCTTAGGGTGGCTTTTGACTGGGATGCTAAGGCCGTATTCTTCGGCGGCCAAGACCTCGATCCATCTGTCATTGAGATAATCTTGGCTTTCTTGAAGCCGCAGCTGCTTCTTTTGTAGGCCCCATGCAGTGGCTATAAGCCGGCGTTTAAAGCGCTCCTACTCGAGAGGTTCCTTGGGCATGGTAAAATCCTCGTTGCCGAAGATCTCCTCTTCCTTGGAGGGTGGGAGATAATTGCTGTCCTCCGAGTTCTCGTATGTGGTCTGTTCATCAGAGTAGTCTTGCCCGCCTTCCTGTTCATCCTGCTCAGATTCTACCTCAATAGGGTCTTTTTTGTCCAAAGTGTCATCTTCTCTGGTGCTGGCAGTGTTTTCTCTTGGGCGATGTGACCTAGGGTGCCCGTGTCTGGGCTGTGTACCAGGCGGTTTATTCTTGATCGGATCCTCCTTATCATCGTCGAGACTGCCGTAAGGTGTGTCTAACATACACACGTCATACCAGGAAGTAATCATCCCGTGTAGAGCGGGTAGTAAGCTCCGGCCCTGCCCCTCATTGTCGTCCACACCGTCAATGTCTTCGGAGCAGGGGTTGGGTGTGTTGGTTGGGTTTTAAATAGTGGCTACGAAGTGGGTGGCAGGTGGGAAACAAAATTCTCTATCGCCCGCCGAAAGTTTGAACCAAATATAGTTCGGCGACGGGTCGTCTGCCAGGGATAGGGTTTTTAGCAAGTTTAGCATGTAGCCCACGGGCAAGTGTTGGAAGACATCTGCGGCACTGAACTTGAAGATCGACAACCGATCGAGTTCGGTATACGCGGGCTCGCAGGGTTTGGAGTTCGGCGTTAGAAGCGCGTCCGACGCTCCATTGATGTGGATACCGTATGAAGTGGGATCTGCGTGCGGCTCCAGCGCCGCTGAATCGATAGCCCCCGTGATGGGGTCGAGCTTCCCATCTACGGCGACTTGATCTGCTTCGGATTTAAGGCCAAAGCTTCTACAGGAGCTATCTCCTGGATGCGGCCCGATGACAGGTTTAGGCCATGTTCATCGGGGTAATGGGGAGCAGATGCCGCGGTCTCGAATCCGTCGAAGATCGAATCTCCCCGGATGTTCACGACGTAATTCAAACTTCCAAATCTGACTTGATGGCCAGGGGCGTAGATTTCGATTTGCTCCAGATGGCCAAATGAGTTGGCCCGCGGTGCGAAACCACCGAATACGAAGATCTGTCTGGGGAGGAAGGTTCCCCCTGGACAACATCGCTACTGATGATCGAAGGAGCCATCGAGTCTTCTGTCGACGACATAGTGGAACTCTCAATGGAAGCACCAATGTCGGTGTCAAAACCGGCGGGTCTCGGGTAGGGGGTCCCGAACTGTGCATCTAGGATCGATGGTAATAGGAGACGGGGGACACAATGTTTACCCAGGTTCGGGCCCTCTCTATGGAGGTAAAATCCTATGTACTGCTTGATTGATATTGATGAATATGAGTGTTACAAGAGTGGATCTACCACCAGATTGTAATGGCTAAACCCTAGAAGTCTAGGCAATGTGGGTATGGTAATGAGTATATGTGGTGTCCTTTCCGGACTATCCCTGTCGGTGTCAAAACCGGCGGATCTCGGGTAGGGGGTCCCGAACTGTGCGTCTAGGCCGGATGGTAACAGGAGGCAAGGGACACGAAGTTTACCCATGTTCGGGCCCTCTCGATGGAGGTAAAACCCTATGTCCTGCTTGATTAATATTGATGATATGGGTAGCACAAATGTAGATCTACCACGAGATCGGAGAGGCTAAACCCTAGAAGCTAGCCTATGGTATGATTGTTGTTGTGTATGTTGTCCTACGGACTAAAACCCTCCGATTTATATAGACACCGGAGAGGGTTAGGGTTACACAAAGTCGGTTACAATGGTAGGAGATCTACATATCCGTATTGCCAAGCTTGCCTTCCACGCCAAGGAAAGTCCCTTCCGGACACAGGACGAAGTCTTCAATCTTGTATCTTCATAGTCCAGGAGTCCGGCCGATGGTATAGTCCGGCTATCCAAACACCCCCTAATCCAGGACTCCCTCAGTAGCCCCTGAACCAGGCTTCAATGACGACAAGTCCGGTGCGCAGATTGTCTTCGGCATTGCAAGGCGGGTTCCTCCTCCAAGTACTTCATAGAAGATTTTGAACACAAAGTGTGACACACCATGGCCAAGCCTTTATCCAAGTCGTCTTATTATCCCACCTCAGCGCGTCATGCGAGGCGGTTTCCTTGCACGTCTTGTTAAAGCAGAGATCGTGTCCCCTTATTCCGGGATTCTCATCAATACGGGCATGGGTAACCCAACCGCTTCTAGGAATCCTAGATTATAGGCAAGTCCAAGCGGACACGGAGAGGACGCTTAATATTCACCCTCTTTATAAAGGGACAAGGCTTTTATTTTTCCCTCCCGTGCTCAATCGAATCCTTCCCCCACCTCAAGCTCAAACGCCCAAAGTTCAGGTCAGGTGCTCCGAACCTTCAGTCATGTCCGGATCTAGCCTTCAAGGCCGATGGGTGCCTTCCTCCATCACGGAGGAAGACATCAAAATGTTGAGGGAGGCCAGATATCTGACCGCCGAGATCTTGCATCGGCTGCCTCCCCGAGGGCAGGCCGTCCCCACCCCCAAACCCAACGAAAACGTCATGTTTGTTTCCCACTTCCTCCGAGGTCTAGGCCTTGCTCTGGATCCTTTCGTCAGGGGTTTGATGTTTTATTACGGGCTAGACTTCCATGATCTAGCTCTGGACTCCTTTCTTCATATCACGACATTCATTGTCGTGTGTGAGGCCTTCCTCCGGGTTACCCCTCACTTTGGCCTATGGCTCAAGACCTTTGAAGTAAAGCCGAAGATGATCGAGGGGCAACATGCAGCGTGTGGAGGTGCCTCAATACGCAAGATGACGGGAGCTCCGTGGCCCAAAGGTTCCATCCCAGAGGTGTTTGAATTGTGGCAACAAGAGTGGTTCTACATCACGGCTCCTAGAAGTGCCAGGTGGGCGGCCACCCCTGTTTTCCGCTCGGGCCCTCCACCACAACTGATGTCATGGATCAGCAGAGGTCTGAGCTGGGGTCCAGCCAAGGACGTGCCTATACTGAAAAGCCGCATTCGAGATCTCTTCAATGGAGATTTCAGTTTGGTTGCGGTAATACAAGTTATGCTGGTTCGTCAAGTCCAGCCTTGCAAACGCTGGCCTCTTCGCCTGTGGGAGTTCAATCCTGAGGGACCGCATGTCATTCAAAATTTTCTCGGCCTGCCGCACGATGAGATGTACAAGTCATTCTTCGGACCTCAGGTGGAGTGTCCGAAAATCACCGAGGACGTGGGCCTGAGTAGTAACCGCGCCGCCGAACAGGTAAGGCCTCTTTCGGCCGAACATACTATATCTCCTTTGTTACGAAGTTATTTCTGAGGGTTCGCTTTTTGACCAGGACTGGCTAACAAAGGCGAAGTTGATTCGGTGTTCAACCCCCCTCCCTGAGGGTTTGGAAAATCCGGTATGGGAAAAGATGCTCCAGACCGCACCTTGCTTGGAGCCCTTGGAGGAAGATACTGTGGAGGATAACACGAGCGGACGCGGGCCCCCAACGCTGCCCATTCTAACCGAGGGAGCGAGTGTCTCCATGAAGGAAGACGACCAGAAGAGGAAAAGGACTGTGCCCGGGGATTCGGAAGCTGAAGCTTCCAAACGGGAGAAGAAGTCTCCCACAGAGGGTCCTACCTTGGGGGGCGTTGTTGCCGCACAAAGTCCGCGGGGGGATCAATTCTCCCGCGAGTCGTAAGTGACCCGAAATACTTTAATAGTACAGATATGCCATCTTTTTCTTCTGAGAAAATAACCACCGCATATGTCTTTGTTGTTCGGGCCTTAGCCCCTCTCAAATGAGCTCGTCTTCAGGGGATCTTCTTCCAGAGATGATGGAGAGCGAAACGCCTCCTCCAGACTCCGCCGCTCCGGAAGCGGGCGACCCTGAAGTGTCGTCGCGGAGGGCCTCTCCGAGTCCGGTGAGGCCAGAAGATAATCCCATTGACCCCCGAAGCTCCCAATGTCCGGCTCCCGAAGAGAGCAGACAAAAGAGTCCAGCACCATCTGGTGTGCGATCGGAAGTTCTGAGGGAGTTGGTGGGGCGAGCGGCCATCTCAGATGAACACCGTGTGCTAATGAATACGGTGATGGAGAGAATATCGTCCACTGAAAGCGGATTGCTTGAAGCTTTTATGAGTCTACTGACAGGCTTTGAGGTACGTAGAAGAATGTATGATAGTCCTGCACATGCTAGGTGTGCCCTGTGTAGATAGTAGCCCCTGAGACTCTAGTTGTCATCGGAAACGACAACGAACAGAGGATCATATTCCCAGGTAATAACCATACTGCCTCTATGTGCAGGTGATGGAAGCTCCGGTGGCTGGCCGGACTAGCAAGTTTGCCCATTTAGAACGGCAGTTGGATGCGGCAGACGCCGACATCGAGCTTGTTAACAAAAGGCTTGATGAGGCACAGGGTAAGTTTCATTATCTGGTAAACGCCACATAGGAAGAGCAGCATGACGCCAGTATCTTTAATATGTTGTGACTGCAGATGGAGCTGCCACTGTTGAAGCCTTGCGGGCAGAACTTGCCCGAGCCAAGGAACAAGCGAGGTTGGGTAATGCGGGTGCTTTGAAGGCGGCCGAAGAGTTTCAAGCCGAGAAGGCCGCGCATGGCGAGAGCCGAGACAAGATGGCCAAGATGGCCATAGAATAAAAAGCCACCGCCGACCGTTGCCGGGTTCTTGAAAAGGAAAACCAAGTGACGGCATCGGACCTTGAGAAGGCTGATGCGACGAAAAAGGACCTCCGCTCTGCTATGAGGGCAAAGGAGGAGCTGCGGGAAGCCGGGGATATTGTAGATGGGAAATCCTTTATGTTGCGGAGGCGGTTCGGAGATCCACGGTATGCCCCTCTGGATCCCCTGTGGAGTTTGGAGGATGTATATATGGATTTGGCGGAGAGCGCTGCCGATGCGACCAAGTATTTCCAGGGTCAGACGGACCGTGAAGTAGACCAGCTGTTTTGGAGAGAATTCCATTCTCCCGAGCGTCCGCTTTCATTGACTGACCAATTAGCCGAATGGGCCGAGCTAAATAGGTTGTCCGGACTCTCCATCAGGTCTGTTGTGGATTAGCTATGGCCGGAAAGGTCAAAACCGAACAGCTATTTCAGCTTGGTGCAGCAGTTCCTTGACGTGGTGCCGCGCATTAATGCGATGAAGAGGTCGGCGTGCATAGAGGGCGCACGGATGGCCTTTGCCGTGTTAAAGCATACTGCGCGGAGATGGATGCTACCACTGTTGCATCGCGAGATTCGGCCATAGGTCGAAGGGCTGCTGAGCACTACTTTGAAGAAGTTCTTGAGGGTGCTCGTTTGATAGAGACCCAGTGCTCAAAAAATATTATGTTTGAGTGATATGTAATCTCATTGTAAGCGAAATGCTTTTATAAATTTTTATAAGGCTATTTTTATACTTTTGCCTGAAAGTAATATGATGCCTCCTGGGCGGCCGTTTATGTATACATGTGTATAACCTGAAAGATTGCAGCCGTCGGCTTCAACCCTCACGCATATAATGCGGAGGTGCTCGCAAAAACACACGTTCACACTTAATCCAATGTCTTGGTCCTATTAAGGAGGTGATAGCGGAGCGAGTGAGGCAACCGGACTATAATGCTTTAGCACTTTCACTTAGCCATAGGAGTTTGATAGTGGGGCTTCTAAATAGCCCCTGGTGGCTCCGCACTTTCCCGATGCCGGGGTGCGTACATGCCTGGCCAGAAAATGGCCCTTTGTTAAGGCGGAGGAATTCTAATATTCCAACAGGTCATCGAGTGGTTGACCAGTCTCACGCTATATCATGACAGTCAGTTTTCGGCTTTCTCTACTGAGGTGCTCGTCCGGATGAACCAGGGCACAATCACAGTAGTTCTCCTGGTGCTACCTTAGCCGGTAAAGCGGAACGTAAGGAAACAAAACACAGGAGCCGGGCAAACCCAACATTTGACCAAAGACAATGATTCGGAGCTGATGCATATAGGGCCAAACTCGCGATGCCGAACACTCCCTAAGGTATTCGGTCTTTGTGGTATAAACTGGGCCTAAATAATGGCCTTTGTAAGAAGCCCCTTGTGTCCAGGTACGTGCATTGTTCTGGCATGGCCACATGCCAAGAAGTCAGCATCCTTCTCAATGGTGGATATGTATCAACAAGAGACAGTAAAAAAAGTTTACGCAGGGTCTTAATCTAAAAAGAATCCTTGGAGCGGGTCCCTGCTGCATGTCTGCGCCTGTGTCTCCGTTGTGCCGTATCCTGGATGGGTGTGGCACGATGATCGTCTGTAAAAGAGAGGAATTTAGGTGAAAAAGTTGTCGTGCAAAAAGATAGTTTGTTAAAGAAACCATGTATAATTCAAGATGAGAAGAAATTGCCACTCATCTGCGCGTGTTGAGCCCCTTGTATTGACAAATAGGGGTGTGACCATTTATTCGGTATAAGTAGCGGCGCCGGACTCGATTAGTTGTATCTGAGGTCTTGACGACCTATTGGATGCTTTTGCTTGTCTGGGCGCCTTTAGTGTGCGGCTGCCAAGGCAGCCTCACTCTCTTTGGTGCACAGAGATCACTTGATATTTCCGTGCACTGTAATGATGCCATGTGGACCGGGCATCTTGAGTGTGAGGGAGGCGTAGTGTGGTATTGGATTAAAGCGAGCGAAGGCTTCACGTCCGAGCAGTGCTTGATAGCCACTTTGAAACGGAGCGATGTGGAAAGTTAAATGCTCGCGACGGAAGTTATCAGGGGAGCCGAATATAACTTGTAGTAGGAGGGAGCCCATACAACGAGCGCCTGGGCCAGGCGTTACTCCTTTAAAGGTAGTATTGCTATGGCGAATTTGTGTTGGGTCTAACCCCATCCCGCGGATTGTATCCTGATATATTAGGTTTAGGCTACTGCCGCCGTCCATCAAGACTCTTGTGAAGTGATATCCGCCAATTACTGGGTCTAATACCAGGGCAGCCCATCCTGTGTGTCGGATACTTGCTGAGTAAACGCGATGGTCGAAAGTGATCGGTTGAGATGTCCAGTGGCAGGACTTCGTGGTGACAGGCGCTTGGGTATATTTTCTTGGGAGTGCCACATTGTTTTTTCCCTTGATTACGTGTAACACGTTTACTGTTTTGACTTTTGGTGGAAATTTCTTTTGTTCCCCCGTGTCTTGCTTGGGGGGCTCGTCCTCGTCTTCACTTGGTGTATCCTCCCCCTTGTGTACGGCGTTGAGCTTGCCGGACTGCTTGAAGACCCAACATTCTCTGTGGGTATGATTAGCAGGTTTACCAGGGGTACTATGAATCTGACATACTTGGTCCAGAATTTTGTTGAGGCTGGACAATTCATCCCTGGTGCCTTTAGGGGGCGGCTTTTGACCTGGCTGGGAGCTTTTGAATCCGGCATTTACTGCCGTGCCCTTCATGCTGTCTTCTTTATTCCGGCGTTTGTTATTGTTGTTGTGCCGTGATTTCCCATTTCCATCTCTAACTTCAGATGTACTGGGGGCGCTGGTGCTGCATCTGGCTAGCCAGCTGTCCTCACCCGCGCAAAAGCGGGTCATGAGGTTTGTTAATGCGGCCATCGTTCTTGGCTTATTTTGGCCGAGGTGTCTGGCGAGCCATTCGTCACGGACGCTATGCTTGAAAGCTGCCAAGGCTTCAGCGTCCGGACAGTCGACAATCTGGTTCTTTTTAGTAAGAAACCTGTTCCAAAGCTTTCGGGCTGACTCTCCGGGCTATTGAGTTATATGACTCAAATCGTTCGCATCCGGAGGTCGGACATAAGTCCCTTGAAAATTTGCCCGAAAGGCGTCTTCGAGCTCTTCCCAACTTCCAATGGAGCTTTCGGGGAGGCCTTTGAGCCAGTGACGAGCTGGCCCTTTGAGCTTGAGGGGTAGGTACTTGATGGCGTGGAGATCATCTCCTCGAGCCATATGGATATGAAGGATGTAGTCCCCAATCCAGACCCCAGGGTCTGTTGTTCCGTCGTATGCCTCTATGTTTACGGGCTTGAATCCCTCTGGAAATTCGTGGTCCAGCTCGTCACCGTGGCACCCCTGTAGCTGGGCGTACCGTGGTGTTCGGATGTTTGTGTTGCATTGTATGCTGGGGCGCGCTTGCGTGGTCCATAGATGGATCTTGTTGCGCCCTCCTTTGGGTGCGAGCCCTCGCATGGGTCGCGTATTGTATTGTGAGCGGCGTTGTATGCCGCTCTGTGTTGGTAGAGGGGTCGTCTATCCGACCAGGTGGCTGCTTTGATATTTGGTTGTGGGGGTTCTGAGGCCTCCTCATTGAATTCGGGTAGCAGCTTCCGCTTTGGGTAGCTCTTGGAGGGGCGATTGTCGCTGTACCTTGCTGCAGTGTTGAGTATTTTACTCCATCTGATTTGGAGTGTGTCTTGCGCGGCCTTGAGCCTTTTCTTCTGCTTTTTCAGACTCCTCGCGGTGGCAACAAGCCTTTTACGGGCAGTCTGCTGCTCCGGGTGTCTGTCCGGCGTTATGTCGTCTGGACCATTATCCTTGATAGGATTTGTTTGTTCGGTTTGATTATCCGGATTGCCGTTGTCCGGCAGCGGTTCGCCCTGCTCCAGCGCTGGGTCTGTGTGATCGCTATTTCTGTTGAGGCGGGATTTGGGGCGGCGCTTGCGTCGCCGCTTTAACTGCTTTTCGAGGGAACACGCCTTCGATGTGTCCTTCCGCTCCTCGTCGTCATCTTTTGGTGCGTCCACCATGTATACGTCATATGACGAGGTGGCGTTCCAGGGCCCAATAGGCGCTGATTCTTCATCGTCTCCTTCATCAGCGTCCATACCGTCGATGTCTTCGGAGTCGAAGTCGAGCATGTCGGTTAAATCGTCGACAGTGGCTACAAAGTGGGTGGTGGGTGGGCTTTGAATTTCTTCATCGTCCGCATCCCAATCTCGCTGACCGTAGTCCGGCCAGGGCTCTCCTGATAAAGAGAGAGACTTTAGTGATTTTATAATATCGCCAAAGGGCGAGTGCTGAAAGATGTCTGTGATAGTAAACTCGATGATCGGCGCCCAATCGGATTCGATCGGCAGATGCACGAATGGTTCGGAGTCCGGAGAGGAGTCCGACTCCTTGGAATCATGAGTCTCGCGGAGTGCGGGGCTGGTGTTTGGCTCGATCGCCGTTAGGATCACAGCCCCTGAGGCAGTGTCCAACCACCCATCCTCGATCGGCGCGGTTGGCTCCGAATTAAGGGTCGAAGCCGATGCGGGTGCGGCCTTCAGGGCTCTGTTAGGCGGCAGAGCTAGATCATGCTCGTCGTGGCAGTGCGGCGCGCTCGGCAGTGGCTTGAATCCGTCGAAGATCAAGTCCCCGCGGATGTCAGCCGTGTAGTTTAAACTTCCAAATCTGACCTGACGGCCAGGGGCATAGCTTTCGATCTGCTCCAGATGGCCAAGTGAATTGGCCCGCAGTGCAAAGCCGCCGAAGACAGAGATCTGTCCGGGGAGACAAGTTTCACCCTGGACCGCATCACTATCGATGATCGTAGGAGCCATCAAGCCTGCCGGCGACGACACAGAGGAACTCTCAATGAAAGCACCAATGTCGGTGTCAAAACCGGCGGATCTCGGGTAGGGGGTCCCGAACTGTGCGTCTAGGCTGGATGGTAACAGGAGGCAAGGGACACGAAGTTTACCCAGGTTCGGGCCCTCTCGATGGAGGTAAAACCCTACGTCCTGCTTGATTAATATTGATGATATGGGTAGTACAAGAGTAGATCTACCACGAGATCGGAGAGGCTAAACCCTAGAAGCTAGCCTATGGTATGATTGTTGTTGTGTATGTTGTCCTACGGACTAAAACCCTCCGGTTTATATAGACACCGGAGAGGGTTAGGGTTACATAAAGTCGGTTACAATGGTAGGAGATCTACATATCCGTATCGCCAAGCTTGCCTTCCACGCCAAGGAAAGTCCCTTCCGGACACGGGACAAAGTCTTCAATCTTGTATCTTCATAGTCCAGGAGTCCGGCCGAAGGTATAGTCCGGCTATCCGAACACCCCCTAATCCAGGACTCCCTCAATCCCCTTCGGTTTATATAGACACCGAGGGGATCTAGGGTTTACATGGAGTCGGTTACATAAGAAGGAATCTTCGGTCGCCAAGCTTGATTTCCACACCAAGTAGAGTCCAATCCAGACACGGTGCAGTCTTCGGCCTTTATGTCTTCATAGGCCATCAGTCCGGCCCATAGATAACGGGCCGGACGCCCGAGTACCCCTTAGTCCAGGACTCCCTCATTCATCACCAAGACCACTCAGGTATTGCAAGACGCAAGGGCCATGCGCGGTGACCGCCGCTCACGAGACGCAGCTTCCCATCCAGGCGAGGATGTCGGGCTGCGCGTCTGCATCGACGTTCCAGGGCTTAACAGGGCCGCTTCTCAGGAGCTTTTCTAGCCTTCGTGCGTGGGACGCTGCGAGGGCCCACCGCATAGCTACATTCGCCTGCCGTTCGGCCTGCCAAGCGTGTCGTCCGCCTACCAGCGCAACTTGCGACACATCCTAGCAGCTCAGGAGGCCAGGCACCACGCCGTCCTAATGGAGATGGAGACGGTCCTCAAGGAACCACCTGAGCCCCCAGATCCTCCTGAGGCTGAGGGCCTAGGTGGCTCATGAGGAGCAACCCCTTCGCTGCGCACCTTCAGCTACCCCAACTCTGTTGGGATCTACGGTAGGGTGCGTCGACTGCAAAATAAAATTTCCTACGCGCAGAACAATCAAGAACATTCTATGGGAGATGGATCACAGTTCGTTACCACTAGACGCGCAGTGCCATGCAGCGGAAGAAGAGTTGAGGAAGCGCATCCGTGTGGATCGTCTCCTCCTCGTCCGATCTCCCTCGTACAACCGGTGGTCGGTTCCCACGTACAGGTTCGCCGGAGCGGCGCAAGTGCACCGCCTCTAACGGTATCCGCACGGGCAGGAGGAACGTCGTGCGGCGGACTGCTAGGTCCGATCACACAACCGGTGGCGGGTGGAGGTGTCTATTCGCAACACATGTAAACCCTAGTGACAACGCCGAAGCGATCAACCCCGTGAGTGTGCGGCACCTCCACTATATATATAGGCGTCTATCGCGGGCTCAACACTTGGGCCTCGCACGGACCCTAAAGCCCATAAGTCTACTCGTCCACAATCCGAATACAGTTTGGATCACATCCGACTAGTGTCCTCGGATCCGACCTCGTAGGTTCCTTCCCTTAAGCGCGCGACCCCTTAGGTTCAAGTCGGCTTGGTCGCAGTTCAGATCACCTCCGAACTGCACAGTTGGTAGCGGCCTCTAGCAAGGCATGCCGAACACCAAGCAGACTATGAAGCTGGTTAGCGAACCTATACATCACACCTCCATTCCTTTTGCCACACGATATATGTTGTTGAGCTCAAGGCGAGTCTGTCATCCTTGTGCTAGCCCGACGTCTTTCTCATTCCAGTGATGCCGACCACAAACCGGATTATCTCATAATCCTTGTCGCATGGCCATGCTTATCCTGGTCGGATCACACGAGGGCCCAGAGTATATCTCTCCTGATCGGAGGGGCAAATCCCATCTTGCTCGACCACGTCTTGAAGCATGGTTGTGCACAAACCCGAAACCTACCTTTATAACTACCTAGTTACGGAGTAGCATTTGGTCGGCCCAAAGCAAGTCTGTCACCATCCCGAGTACATGCGTCAGCTCAGGTCTTAGGACATAGAACATATGTTTATGCTAGAGACTCACAGATGACATATCGCTGCGTCTCATAGTTGGGTCTGTCCAACTCGGACCTTATCTCGACTCCGATCCGACTACGTCAAATCCGACCAGATCCTTCCAAGTCCATATTATTCGATTAGCATCCAATGCTCCATGGCTAGTGAGACCAAGGCATCGACCGTGTCATATGCTAGTCTAGTTGGTTGCGCATCCACACAGCCCTTTCGACTAGGGACCTTTTAGGACAGTCATCATACAATGCATAGTCCCACAAACAAGTCACGTACTTGCTGATACACATCATTGATAATGTCCAAGGACTATCTTTATTCATAAACACATAGGAAATATCATCATACATGATTGCCTCTAGGGCATATCTCCAACAGTCTCCCACTTGTACTAGAGTCAATCAAATAGACATCGAATGCCCATAGATCTAACGTGCCCCTCATGCTTGGGTTGTGGAAGCGGCTTAGTCAACGGATCCGCAACATTTGCATCCATGTGAATTTTGCATAACTCTACATCACCACTCTTTTCGATTGTTCGTATGAGGTGATATTTCCAATCTATGTGTCTGACCTTGTGGTGATTCCTCGGCTCCTTGGCTTGTGCGATGGCACCAGAATTATCACAATAAAGGTCCAACGGTTTCACCGAGGCTGGGAAAATACCAAGATCATCCAGAAAGTTTCGGATCCAAACACCTTCCTTTGCAGCTTCACAAGCCGCAATGTATTCCACTTCTGTAGTAGAATCGGCCACCGTATCTTGCTTGGAACTCATCCAGCTCACTGCTCCTCCGTTCATGACGTACACGAATCCGTGTTGTGATCGACAATCATCTCTGTTGGTTTGGAAACTAGCATTGGCGTAACCCCTTACGAGGAGCTCTTCCTCACCTCCATAAACTAGGAACATCTCTTTAGTCCTTTTTAGGTACTTCAAAATAGTCTTTACCGCTGCCCAGTGACTCTCACCTGGGTTGGCCTGGTATCTACTTGTTAGGCTTATTGCAAAAGCAACATCGGGCCGCGTACATATCATGGCATACATGATGGATCCGATTGCCGAGGCATATGGAATCCTACTCATCCTGCTCCGCTCATCAGATGTCGAAGGACTCTGAGTCTCGCTTAGCCTTATACCATGTGGGAGTGGCAAGAACCCTTTCTTTCCCTCACTCATGTTGAACCGCTTCAACACTTTATCTATGTACGTGCTCTGGCTTAAGCCGAGCAGCTTCCTTGATCTATCTCTATAGATCTTAATGTCTAAAATGTACATTGCCTCACCAAGGTCCTTCATCGAAAACTTGTCATTCAATGACTCCTTGGCCGAGTTCAGCATCGAAATATCATTTCCGATCAGTAGAATGTCATCCACATACAAGATCAAAAACACTATCAAGCTCCCACTTAACTTCTGTGTGCAACATAGGGGATGTGCGGCACCCCTGTAGCTGGGCGTACCATGGTGTTCGGATGTTTGTGTTGCATTGTATGCTGGGGCGCGCTTGCGTGGTCCATAGATGGATCTTGTTGCGCCCTCCTTTGGGTGCGAGCCCTCGCATGGGTCGCGTATTGTATTGTGAGCGGCGTTGTATGCCGCTCTGTGTTGGTAGAGGGGTCGTCTATCTGACCATGTGGCTGCTTTGATATTTGGTTGTGGGGGTTCTGAGGCCTCCTCATTGAATTCGGGTAGCAGCTTCCGCTTTGGGTAGCTCTTGGAGGGGCGATTGTCGCCGTACCTTGCTGCAGTGTTGAGTATTTTACTCCATCTGATTTGGAGTGTGTCTTGCGCGGCCTTGAGCCTTTGCTTCTGCTTTTTCAGACTCCTCGCGGTGGCAACAAGCCTTTTACGGGCAGTCTGCTGCTCCGGGTGTCTGTCCGGCGTTATGTCGTCTGGACCATTATCCTTGATAGGATTTGTTTGTTCGGTTTGATTATCCGGATTGCCATTGTCCGGAAGTGGTTCGCCCTGCTCCAGCGCTGGGTCTGTGTGATCGCTATTTCTGTCGAGGCGGGATTTGGGGCGGCGCTTGCGTCGCCGCTTTAACTGCTTTTCGAGGGAACACGCCTTCGATGTGTCCTTCCGCTCCTCGTCGTCATCTTTTGGTGCGTCCACCATGTATACGTCATATGACGAGGTGGCGTTCCAGGGCCCAATAGGCGCTGTTTCTTCATCGTCTCCTTCATCAGCGTCCATACCGTCGATGTCTTCGGAGTCGAAGTCGAGCATGTCGGTTAAATCATCGACAGTGGCTACAAAGTGGGTGGTGGGTGGGCTTTGAATTTCTTCATCGTCCGCATCCCAATCTCGCTGACCGTAGTCCGGCCAGGGCTCTCCTGATAAAGAGAGAGACTTTAGTGATTTTATAATATCGCCAAAGGGCGAGTGCTGAAAGATGTCCGCGACAGTAAACTCGATGATCTGCGCCCAATCGGATTCGATCGGCAGATGCACGAATGGTTCGGAGTCCAGAGAGGAGTCCGGCTCCTTGGAATCATGAGTCTCGCGGAGTGCGGGGCTGGTGTTCGGCTCGATCGCCGTTAGGATCGCAGCCCCTGAGGCGGCGTCCAACCACCCATCCTCGATTGGCGCGGTTGGCTCCGAATTAAGGGTCGAAGCCGATGCGGGTGTGGCCTTCAGGGCACTGTTAGGCGGCAGAGCTAGATCATGCTCGTCGTGGCAGTGCGGCGCGCTCGGCAGTGGCTTGAATCCGTCGAAGATCAAGTCCCCGCGGATGTCAGCCGTGTAGTTTAAACTTCCAAATCTGACCTGACGGCCAGGGGCATAGCTTTCGATCTGCTCCAGATGGCCAAGTGAATTGGCCCACAATGCAAAGCCGCCGAAGACAGAGATCTGTCCGGGGAGGCAAGTTTCACCCTGGACCGCATCACTATCGATGATCGTAGGAGCCATCATGCCTGACGGCGACGACACAGAGGAACTCTCAATGAAAGCACCAATGTCGGTGTCAAAACCGGCGGATCTCGGGTAGGGGGTCCCGAACTGTGCGTCTAGGCTGGATGGTAACAGGAGGCAAGGGACACGAAGTTTACCCAGGTTCGGGCCCTCTCGATGGAGGTAAAACCCTACGTCCTGCTTGATTAATATTGATGATATGGGTAGTACAAGAGTAGATCTACCACGAGATCGGAGAGGCTAAACCCTAGAAGCTAGCCTATGGTATGATTGTTGTTGTGTATGTTGTCCTACGGACTAAAACCCTCCGGTTTATATAGACACCGGAGAGGGTTAGGGTTACATAAAGTCGGTTACAATGGTAGGAGATCTACATATCCGTATCGCCAAGCTTGCCTTCCACGCCAAGGAAAGTCCCTTCCGGACACGGGACAAAGTCTTCAATCTTGTATCTTCATAGTCCAGGAGTCCGGCCGAAGGTATAGTCCGGCTATCCGAACACCCCCTAATCCAGGACTCCCTCAATCCCCTTCGGTTTATATAGACACCGAGGGGATCTAGGGTTTACATGGAGTCGGTTACATAAGAAGGAATCTTCGGTCGCCAAGCTTGATTTCCACACCAAGTAGAGTCCAATCCGGACACGGTGCAGCTTCGGCCTTTATGTCTTCATAGGCCATCAGTCCGGCCCATAGATAACTGGCCGGACGCCCGAGTACCCCTTAGTCCAGGACTCCCTCATTCATCACCAAGACCACTCAGGTATTGCAAGACGCAAGGGCCATGCGTGGTGACCGCCGCTCACGAGACGCAGCTTCCCATCCAGGCGAGGATGTCGGGCTGCGCGTCTGCATCGACGTTCCAGGGCTTAACAGGGCCGCTTCTCAGGAGCTTTTCTAGCCTTCGTGCGTGGGACGTTGCGAGGGCCCACCGCATAGCTACATTCGCCTGCCGTTCGGCCTGCCAAGCGTGTCGTCCGCCTACCAGCGCAACTTGCGGCACATCCTAGCAGCTCAGGAGGCCAGGCACCACGCCGTCCTGATGGAGATGGAGACGGTCCTCAAGGAACCACCTGAGCCCCCAGATCCTCCTGAGGCTGAGGGCCTAGGTGGCTCATGAGGAGCAACCCCTTCGCTGCGCACCTTCAGCTACCCCAACTCTGTTGGGATCTACGGTAGGGTGCGTCGACTGCAAAATAAAATTTCCTACGCGCAGAACAATCAAGAACATTCTATGGGAGATGGATCACAGTTCGTTACCACTAGACGCGTAGTGCCGTGCAGCAGAAGAAGAGTTGGGGAAGCGCATCCGCGTGGATCGTCTCCTCCTCGTCCGATCTCCCTCGTACAACCGGTGGTCGGTTCCCACGTACAGGTTCGCCGGAGCGGCGCAAGTGCACCGCCTCTAACGGTATCCGCGCGGGCAGGAGGAACGTCGTGCGGCGGACTGCTAGGTCCGATCACACAACCGGTGGCGGGTGGAGGTGTCTATTCGCAACACATGTAAACCCTAGTGACAACGCCGAAGCGATCAACCCCATGAGTGTGCGGCACCTCCACTATATATATAGGCGTCTATCGCGGGCTCAACACTTGGGCCTCGCACGGACCCTAAAGCCCATAAGTCTACTCATCCACAATCCGAATACAATTTGGATCACATCCGACTAGTGTCCTCGGATCCGACCTCGTAGGTTCCTTCCCTTAAGCGCGCGACGCCTTAGGTTCAAGTCGGCTTGGTCGCAGTTCAGATCACCTCCGAACTGCATGGTTGGTAGCGGCCTCTAGCAAGGCATGCCGAACACCAAGCAGACTATGAATCTGGTTAGCGAACCTATACATCACACTTCCATTCCTTTTGCCACACGATATATGTTGTCGAGCTCAAGGCGAGTCTGTCATCCTTGTGCTAGCCCGACGTCTTTCTCATTCCAGTGATGCCGACCACAAACCGGATTATCTCATAATCCTTGTCGCATGGCCATGCTTATCCTGGTCGGATCACACGAGGGGCCCAGAATATATCTCTCCTGATGGGAGGGGCAAATTCCATCTTGCTCGACCACGTCTCGCAGCATGGTTCTGGACAAACCCGAAACCTACCTTTATAACTACCCAGTTACGGAGTAGCGTTTGGTCAGCCCAAAGCAAGTCTGTCACCATCCCGAGTACACGCGTCAGCTCAGGTCTTAGGACATAGAACATATGTTTGTACTAGAGACTCACAGATGACATATCGCTGCGTCTCATAGTTGGGTCTGTCAGACTCGGACCTTATCTCGACTCGGATCCGACTACGTCGAATCCGACCAGATCCTTCCAAGTCCATATTATTCGGTTAGCATCCAATGCAACATGGCTAGTGAGACCAAGCCATCGACCGTGTCATATGCTAGTATAGTTGGCTGTGCATCCACATAGCCCTTTCGACTAGGGACCTTTTAGGACAGTCATCATACAATGCATAGTCCCACAAACAAGTCACGTACTTGCTGATACACATCATTGATAATGTCCAAGGACTATCTTTATTCATAAACACATAGGAAATATCATCATACATGATTGCCTCTCGGGCATATCTCCAACAAACTCTCCTTCGTCAACATAACCAGGTGACATTTTCCAAGTTTGTTTAGCTGGGAGCGCCCCTCGGGTTGCATCATTCCCAGGCCGCGTGGTTCCATCCCTGTGGCATGTATCCCTTTTTTATGTCTTTAGCTTAGCTTGTTGGGAGCGCCCCTCGGGCTGCATCATCCCCAAGCCGCTCGGGCCTGACCAAGTGGCACGTATCTCTCATGCACCTGCTACTCTCATGTTTGATCTACCTATGATTACTACTTGCTCGATCGACACCCATCATGGGGACCGTGCGCCAGCCGTCTTTCTTTAGGACCCTTCGCGTGAGTAAGTTGAGAACGATGTCTGTGCTCGGGCCCGTCCCTGCAGCGTCGATAAATCCAACGGCTGAGCTTTGTCTGGCAGGCCGGCTCCATTTACGTCACCTCCTGGGGCCGTTGGTGCTTGACTTTCTCACGCGATAACCTCAGGAGATTCGTTCAGTGCAGGTTGTCTGACCACCTCGCAGGACCAACACCGTGAACAAGAACCAAGACCAGGCGCAACCCGCCTTGAGGTAGGGCCTCGTGAGTCCCGCGCTAGCTCACGAGTGCCCAGATACACCTCGTCTAGCCCTATCGTGCAAGCCACGTGTCAGGGCGGGGTTGTACACACCCCGAGGGCTCTCCACAAAGGGAGCCCCCCTCCCACGCACAAGTGGAAGCACTATGCTCCGCGCTGGCCGTCGACACTGCCGAGGAGCGGCTATTGTCATGGTTCTAAGTCTGACAGCAGAATGGGGGGTAGGTATGTAGAGGCAAGATCCTAGCAATGGAGGAGTTGTACACGCGAGTTTTACGAGTTCAGGCCCTTCTCGGAGGAAGTAAGAGCCTTACGTCTCGAAGCCCGGAGGGGGTCGACTGGATTATACACATGTGAGTTACAGGGGGTGCGAACCCTTGTCCCTGAGGAGGGGGTGGCTTATATAGAGTTTGCCAGACCCCTCCCGCCCTCAGTTACAAAGGGTTTAAGGTACATAAAGGTAGAGACGTTACTGGTAACGCCTGTAATAAAGTACATAAATGACCAATAAAGCTATGACTTAAACCCCGACCATTGCAGAGTGAGTGGCTCTTAGTCTTCTGGTAGTCGAGTGGTTGTTCGTATGGTCGAGTGCCTTCAGGATTGTCGAGTGGAACATGGCTTTATGGTCGAGTGGACGATGATTTTTCTCCGACTGCTTCTGGTTCTTTAAGAGATGTCCTTGGAGAGGGTATCTTGATCAGATCCATGACCCTACCCTAGGTTCATAGCTTCATCATTAGCCCCTGAATGGATCATGATTTGACTGAGGAAGGAGTTGAGAACACTTCCGACTCATTCTTCGTCCTATGAGTATATCTTGCTCTGGATCAATGAACTGAGGGGATAACATCAACTTCTTTTTCAGTCGCCTTGGTTCATTCTTAGTTTTTGTCGAGTGAACTTTCACGATGGAGTTACGAATGATGAAGTGGGGGATGTTTTCTGCCTGATAAGTTGCTCTGCTCTCCGTGGATTTCGCGGGATTCGAATTTTGGGAAGCGCGCCGGACGGGCGAGGCCGTGGTAATCGGGACGGATTAGGTAGGCCGCCTCGATCCCCGTGCCACCATTTTCGCCACGTATCACGCACGCGATTGTTGCGGGATTTGTTTAGATCATTTGGGCCTACAAGTCAGTCACTCGGGAATGACCTTATAAAAGACACCAGACCGAGTCTTTGAATAGTGTGCTCCCATTCTCCTTCTTCTTCCTCAGACTTCTGCACCGCACCCACTTCCGCTCTCGGCGTCGCAACCTCGCTCGAACTCGATCCGCCGCCATGGGAAAAGAGAAGACGGTGGCGTTGGAGCGTGCAAGAAGGCGACCGCGAAGGCGAAGGGCAAGAGGACCAGCCGGGGCGGATCCTCGTCAAGATCCGGCCTGCCGCCGGGATGGATCCAAGGCAACTGGATCCGCTCGACGATCAGCCAGGACGACCTCGACGGCCTGGTGGAGGGGGGACTGATCCCCCACGAATCGGCGCGGCTCCCGGGAACGAGACCGAGCCATAGCCGTGGGAGGGTGAGTGCTTTCTTCTCGCAACTCACTTCGACCGCGGGTTTTCTTTGCCTTCCCATCCTTTCTTTCATGGCTTTTTGAACTTCTTCGGGGCTCAACTCCACCACTTCACTCCAAACACCATAGTTTATCTGGCTGCCTTTGTGTCAATGTGTGAAAATTTCTTGGGTTGTCGACCGCACTGGGGTCTCTTCAAACACATATTCACCTGTCGCTCCCAATCGGTCAAGAAGGCCAACCCGAGTGATGAAAGGACACACGTGATCCAGATGTGCGGGGGCCTTGGGATCCAGATGAGGAACAAGAGTACCTTCCCAGCGATGATCCTTCCTGACTCGGTCCGGGGCTGGTAGTCGACTTGGTTTTATCGTAAGGACCAGCCGACCCCGGGTCAGTCGACTGGACTTCCCCCTTTTTCTCTGGCTCGAGTGGAGAAGCCCTCCTCCTTGAGGGTGATCCTAGAAGAGAAGGCGCAGGTCAAGACGTTGGTCGAGCGGGTCGTCCAACTTGTCCGCGACGGGGTGACTAGGATGGACTTGCTAGAGGTCTTTCTCAGTCGATGCATCCAACCGCTTCAGGCCCGTGACCATCCGATGTGGATGTACTCGGGACTCGAGGACTCCACTCGGATCCACCCGGAGGACGCCAGCGAAGACACGGTGGAGAAGTGGCTGAGGGGAATCACCAGCAACAAAGACAATCCCCAGGGGTCTAGGAGGGTGATTCCATTCGACTACTCGCGCCAGCCGGAACAGGTATGACTCTGCTTTTCCATGTATCTTCTCGATTCACTATGTGACACCTTGTTGATGGTCGACTGTATTTCTTTTGCTCATTGTCCTTTCAGGCTCTCATTGATATGTACTCAATGCCCAATGGAGTGCAGGAGCAAGATGTCGAGGAAGGAGCGAGCGGGGGTGAGAGCGGCGAGTGGCACTCGGATGCAGAGGAGGACAAGGAGAGCGACAACTCGAGTGATGACAAAGAGGTCGACTCGCCTCCTCACAGAGAGAGGAGATCCAAGCACGCTCACGACCCGGCGAGCACCCCGGTCCTGGCGACCGCGCCGACTGGGCAATCTTCAAAGCACCCCCGGACATCTTCCCCAGCGCCGATTGAGAAGGCTCCGAAGCAGCTCAAGGTTGTGCCGCCTCCTGCGCCAAAAGCATCGAAGGCCACCTCCTCCAAACTACCAAAGGCTTTGCCCAGAATCAAAGTGACCGTCCCCACCATCTCCAGGTAATCATCTGACCTGTTCTTTTCATCGACTCGGGCAACAGAACGTAACCGACTGAGCGCGGACATTTGCAGTGCTGCTACATTAGGAACCTCTTCTTACCTGTACTGATACGAGGAGATGGAAGATGCGGTTACCTCCAACCCAGGTAAAAACTCTTATGATCTTGTTCTTGATTACTCGGTCGATTGAATTCTAGCGGTTCACTTGGGGTCGACTGAACTTCTCTGCAGCTCCACCCAACGTCATCGATCTCCCAGACGACGATGAAGATGTGGCTCCTAGGCCCAGAAAGAGCAAAAAGGTAGCAGCTGGCAAGACGCCTCAGCAGGGACCAACGACAATGCCAACCACCCGTCAATCTGAAGACGCGGGCAGGGCCTCTGTAACTTTTGATGTGCCCTTGTCGAATGAGCGTCCCACACCGTCGACTGTACCGGTGGTTCCTTCAGTCGTCCAATCTCACGCCCCAGAGCTCCAAGCTGCAGCACTTGGGTCATCTGCCCTCTTCTTCACCAGCTAACCTGTTCCGGAAAACCAGTCGGATGCGGCCGCGGAAGCCATCCATCAGGCCAACGTGATGATGGAGCAGATGAAGATGGTGCACAAGAATAGCCAGGCTGCTTACGATGCCAGCGCTGCTCTCCGGGCCCATGTCCAGGTAAGTAGACTTTCGACTGACCTTGTTCTATCAAGATATGCTACCTGAAATATTTTCTTCCATACAATCTCCTATTGTTTGCGTCGAATCTGTACACCCACTGGGTGTTTTGTTGTCTTTGGTATTTACGTTCTTCCACTCGGTCTGGGCGAGTTGGATCTGAACCGGTGGGGGCACGCTAAGTGCACCCACTGGGTGTACTCCCCGAGACCGCAGTCGACTGCGGGCGGTCGACTGGGGTCTGAGCTCTTTTTCCTTTCTTTTCTTCCACACGACCCGGTCTAGCCAGTCGAATGAGATCCAAACCAGTGGGGGCACGTCAAGTGCACCCACTGGGTGTAGTCCCCGAGACCGCGGTCGACTGATGGCAGTCGACTGGGGTCTGAATAGTGTCTTTTTTTGACTTGACCCGGGCGGACCAGTCGAGTTGGGCCTGAATCAGCGGGGGCACGCCAAGTGCACCCGCTGGGTGTAGTCCCCGAGACCGCAGTCGACTGCATGTAGTCGGCTGGGGTCTAAGTGAACTCTTTAAGTTTTATTCACTCAAAAGTAAATAACCTTTGATCTTGTCGATTGACACGTCTTTTGCCTCCTGCAGAAATCTTGTACTCTCATTTCCAAGTTTGTTGAACTTGAGGAGAAGCAGAGGCAACTCAACCTCGACTTGGAGCTGGCCCAACAGAATTTGAAGAAATTTCAAGATGAAGCTGCTGGTATGGAAGGTAACTGCCTGTCGACTGTTCACGTCGATCGTCTTTTAAAATATCTCTTCAATCTCTTGTTTGATTCGATTGCTTCTTTTGCAGAGAAAATGAAGTTGGCTCTGGAGAAAAAGGACTCGGACCTCGCAGCTGCACAGAAGGAAGCCCAGGATAAGACTGCCCTCGCAGACCAGAAGCAGGCTTCAGTCGGAGCGTTGGAAGGGGAGGTGAACAAGCTGAAGTCCTGTCTCAATGAGTCTAACCGAGAAGTGAGCCGTCTGAAGAAGGATAAAATTGTCCTGAATGAAAAGCTAGAGTCTGCGGTCCACAAGAGGAATGACACAAAGGCTTATCTGAGAACTCTTGCCAAGAAGCTCTATCTTATGCTGGAAGGTACTCCTTTTAAACCTATTGTGTTGACGCTTGCAATGAATCATGTCCAGTCGACTCACTATTTTTTGACTGCAGAATTCTGTCAAGACTTTGACGAGGAAACTGGAAGGGTCGAGACGGGTCTGGACCCTATCGCTTCTCCAGTTTGTGACGAAACTGCCATGAACGTGCTCCGACTGGAGTCTCGTGTCGCCGGCGTCACAAGTTATCTCGCGTGTCTGAAGGTGGCAGTCTCGCGAGTCGACTCATTTCTCTGGCCAAGGGCGACGCTTCAAAATGACCTGGAATCTCTGATGGCTCGACTCGACGAGATCCCTGATCGAGTGCAAGAATGGAAGAAGTCCTCTGCCCGGTGTGGTGCTGACATGGCGCTATCCTTGGTACGAGTCCACTTCAAGGAAGCTCGTGAAGACAAGCTGGCGGCGATCAAGGTCGCCAGCACCAAAAGGCATGACTTCCAGTCCTTTATGGAGACTTTCATCGCTGCTACCACTCAGATCGCGGATGGGATCGACTTGGACGAATTCGTCGAACCCGCCAGCCCTCCTCCTGCCGAGTGAACAGACTTATGAGATTTGAATTTGTCTTAAATTTTCCTCGGAATGCCGAGTGATTGCTGTAACCGTTAAACTCCTTCGGGCATGATGCTCGAATACTTTTGATTTGCTTCTTGGAACTTTTAGGATTTATCCGAATTGCTTTTGAGTATACTTGTGATTGCTTTTGGGGTCTGCTCCGTTGCATATGTGGTGTGGCTCGGAGGAGAAGGTTGCAGTCGACCTGCGCTTCGCCGTCCTTGCGGACAAGGAGGGAGCGTACGTTGTATTTGTGGCGTAGCTCGAAGAAGAGGGCCGCAGTCGACCTGCACCTCGTCATCCTTGCGGACAAGGATGGAGCGTACGTTGTATTTGTGACATAGCTCGGAGAAGAGGGCCGCGGTCGACCCGCACCTCGTCGTCCTTGCGGACAAGGATGGAGCGTACGTTGTATTTGTGGCATAGCTCGGAGAAGAGGGCCGCGGTCGACCTGCACCTCATCGTCCTTGCGGACAAGGATGGAGCGTACGTTGTATTTGTGACGTAGCTCGGAGAAGAGGGCCGCGGTCGACCCGCACCTCGTCGTCCTTGCGGAAAAGGATGGAGCGTATGTTGTATTTGTGGCGTAGCTCGGAGAAGAGGGCCGCGGTCGACCTGCACCTCGTCGTCCTTGCGGGCAAGGATGGAGCGTACGTTGTATTTATGACGTAGCTTGGAGAAGAGGGCCACGGTCGACCTGCACCTCGTCGTCCTTGCGGGTAAGGATTTTACTAACTTAGGCGAGTACTGGACTGCAACTAAGACCCCCGAGTGGGAGGATTGCTCTCCACTCGGTAGGATTTTATAAACTTAGGCGAGTACTGGACTGCAGCTAAGCCCCCGAGTGGGAGGATTGCTCTCCACTCGGTAGGATTTCATAAACTTAGGCGAGTGCTAGACTGCAGCTAAGCCCCCGAGTGGGAAGATTGCTCTCCACTCGGTAGGATTTTATAAACTTAGGCGAGTGTTGGACTGCAGCGAAGCCCCCCAGTGGGAGGATTGCTCTCCAGTCGGTAGGATTTTATAAACTCCGGCAAGTACTGGGCTGCATCTAAGCCCCCGAGTGGGAGGATTCTCTCCACTCGGTAGGATTTTATAAACTTAGGCAAGTACTGGACTGCAGCTAAGCCCCCGAGTGGGAGGATTGCTCTCCACTCGGTAGGATTTTATAAACTTTGGCGAGTACTGGACTGCAGCTAAGTCCCCGAGTGGGAGGATTGCTCACCACTCGGTAGGATTTTCTTTCAAGCTTAGGCGAAACAGATTCGCGGCTAAGCCTCCGAGTGGGAGGATTGCTCTCCACTCAGTAGGATTTTATAAACTTAGGCGAGTACAGGACTGCAGCTAAGCCCCCGAGTGGGAGGATTACTCACCACTCGGTAGGATTTTCTTTCAAGCTTAGGTGAAACGGATTCATGGCTAAGCCTCCGAGTGGGAGGATTGCTCTCCACTCGGTAGGATTTTACAAACTTAGGCGAGTGCTAGACTGCAGCTAAGCCCCCGAGTGGGAAGATTGCTCTCCACTCGGTAGGATTTTATAAACTTAGGCGAGTGCTGGACTGCAGCTAAGCCCCCCAGTGGGAGGATTGCTCTCCAGTCGGTAGGATTTTATAAACTCCGGCAAGTACTGGGCTGCATCTAAGCCCCCGAGTGGGAGGATTCTCTCCACTCGGTAGGATTTTATAAACTTAGGCGAGTACTGGACTGCAGCTAAGCCCCCGAGTGGGAGGATTGCTCTCCACTCGGTAGGATTTTATAAACTTTGGCGAGTACTGGACTGCAGCTAAGTCCCCGAGTGGGAGGATTGCTCACCACTCGGTAGGATTTTCTTTCAAGCTTAGGCGAAACGGATTCGCGGCTAAGCCTCCGAGTGGGAGGATTGCTCTCCACTCAGTAGGATTTTATAAACTTAGGCGAGTACATGACTGCAGCTAAGCCCCCGAGTGGGAGGATTACTCACCACTCGGTAGGATTTTCTTTCAAGCTTAGGTGAAACGGATTCATGGCTAAGCCTCCGAGTGGGAGGATTGCTCTCCACTCGGTAGGATTTTACAAACTTAGGCGAATACTGGACCGCAGCTAAGTCCCCGAGTGGGAGGATTGCTCTCCACTCGGTAGGATTTTACAAACTTAGGCGAGTACTGGACTGCAGCTAAGCCCCCGAGTCAGAGGATTGCTCTCCACTTGGTAGGATTTTACAAACTTAGGTGATTACTGGACTGCAGCTAAGCCCCCGAGTGGGAGGATTGCTCTCCACTCGGTGGGATTTTATAAACTTAGGCGAGTACTGGACTGCAGCTAAGCCCCTGAGTGGGAGGATTGCTCTTCACTCGGTAGGATTTTATAAACTTAGGCGAGTACTGGACTGCAGCTAAGCCCCCGAGTGGGAGGATTGCTCACCACTCGGTAGGATTTTCTTTCGAGCTTAGGCGAAACGGATTCGCGGCTAAGCCTCCCGAGTGAGAGGCTTGCTCATCACTCGATAGGATTTTCTTTCGAACTTAGGCGAAACGGATTCGCGACTAAGCCCACCCACTGGGGGATTTCAGAGGTAAATAAAAACAACAACAAACGTGCGAGAAGACTGAAAAGCTCTTGTCTTTGACGAACAAATTACAAAGGTACTTCTTATTACATTTTATTCGAATGAGTGCTTATGTATAAAAGGGGCGAAGCAGCTCTGCGTTCCAAGCCCGTGGCTCGTCCTTCTGATGCTCAACGCTGTAAAGATGGTATGCCCCATTGTGGAGAACTTTGGTGATGATGAAGGGGCCTTCCCAAGCTAGGGCGAGCTTGTGTGGTTTCTGTTGATCCACTCAAAGAACCAGGTCTCCCTCTTGAAAGGTTCGACCCTTCATGTTTCTGGCGTGGAATCGACGCAAGTCTTGCTGATAAATGGTCGACCAGATCAAGGCCATCTCTCTTTCCTCCTCTAAGAGATCGACTGAATCTTGCCGGGCCTGCTCTGCTTCCTCTTTGTAGAAGAGCTCGACTCGGGGTGCATTGTGGAGCAGGTCACTTGGCAGAACAGCTTCGGCTCCATAGACCAAAAAGAATGGAGTTCCTCTAGTCGACCAATTGGGAGTTGTCCTCAAACCCCAAATAACTGAAGGAAGTTCATCGACCCAAGCGCCTGCTGCGTGTTTGAGGTCACGCATCAGTCGAGGTTTCACTCCTTTGAGAATTAGGCCATTCGCTCTTTGTGCTTGTCCGTTCGACTGCAGGTGAGCGACTGAAGCATAGTCGACTCGTGTGCCTTGAGAAGCGTAGAAAGCTCTAAACTCATTAGAATCGAAGTTCGACCCATTGTCAGTGATGATTCTGTGTGGAACTCCATATCTGAATTTCAATTCTCTGATAAAACTTACAGCGGTGCTGGCTTCAAGATTCTTGATAGGTTTAGCTTCAATCCATTTGGTAAATTTGTCGACTGCTACGAGCACATGAGTGAAGCCGCTCGTACCAGTTCTTAGTGGTCCAACCATATCCAATCCCCAAACAGCAAAGGGCCAGACGAGGGGAATGGTCTTCAGGGCTGACGCTGGCTTGTGAGACATGTCAGAGTAAAACTGGCAGCCTTCGCATCTGTCGACTATATCTTTCGCCATTTCATTTGCTCATGGCCAATAGAATCCGGCTCGGTATGCTTTAGCCACAATGGTCCAAGAGGACGCATGGTGACCACAGGTCCCCGAGTGGATGTCGTTGAGGATCATTCGACCTTCTTCTGGCGTTATGCATCTTTGACCGACTCCAGTCACGCTTTCCCTGAACAATTGTCCTCTTATCACAGTAAAGGCCTTGGATCGACGGACGATCTGTCGAGCCTCTTCTTCGTCCTCTGGGAGTTCCTTCCTAAGGATTTACGCAATGTATGACACTGTCCAGTCAAGAGTAATGACCAGAACCTCCATGATTAGGTCGACCACGGCCGAGACCTCGACTTCAGTCGGATCTGTGGCGCTCTTGGGCTGCGGGGGCTCTTCAGTAAAAGGATCTTCCTGAACTATCGGTGTGTGAATATGTTCCAAAAACACATTGCTGGGAATGGCTTCTCTCTTGGAACCTATCTTTGCCAAGTCATCGACTACTTGATTTTTCAGACGTGGTATGTGATGGAGCTCTAACCCCTCAAACTTCTTTTCCAACTTCCTCACCGCATTGCAGTAACCAGTCATAGCCGGGCTTCTAACGTCCCATTCTTTCATCACTTGATTGACCACCAAATCTGAGTCGCCGTAAACCATGAGGCAATGAACACCGAGTGAAATGTCCATACGTAACCCATATAGGAGTGCTTCATATTCTGCGTCGTTATTGGAGGAATCAAAGTGAATCTGGAAGACGTATCTGAGCTTGTCTCCTAGGGGGGATACCAGTACCACCCCAGCACCAGAACCATTCAGCATTTTGGATCCATCAAAGAACATGGTCCAATGCTCCGAGTGAACTTGAGGCAGCAGTTGTTGTTCGATCCACTCGGCGAGGAAATCTGCCACTGCTTGGGACTTGATAGCTTTCTTTGCCTCATACTTGATATCTAAGGGAAGGAGTTCAATCTCCCATTTTGCCACTCAACCTGTTGCATCTTTGGTGTGCAGAATCTTCGACAATGGGGCGTCATTGACGACTGTAACAGAGTGATCAGAGAAATAGTGTGCAACCTTCTTCGTGGTCATGTAAATCCCATAAACAAACTTATGATAGTGTGGATATCTCTGCTTTGACGGAGTCAGGACTTCAGAAATATAATAAACCGGGCACTGAACTTTATAAGCTTTTCCCTCTTCTTCCCGCTCGACCGTAAGTACTGTACTGACGACTTGTCCAGTGGCGGCTATATAAAGCAGTAAAGCCTCTTTGCTGATCGGGGCAACAAGCACCGGTTGGGTGGAAAGCAGGGCTTTTAGCTCTGCAAATGCTGCATCAGCTTCAGGAGTCCACTCGAACTTATCTGATTTCTTCATCAGTCGGTAAAGAGGCAGCGCCTTTTCACCGAGATGAGAAATGAATCGACTTAGGGCGGCCAAACAACCAGCAAGCTTCTGGACATCATGCACACACACAGTGCGTTTCGTCCGGAGTATAGCACCCACTTTCTCTGGGTTAGCATCGATCCCTCATTCAGAAATGAGAAAACCGAGTAATTTTCCGCCTGGAACTCCAAACGTGCACTTTGATGGATTAAGCTTGATATCATACCTTCTAAGGTTGGCAAAGGTTTCAGCAATTTCAGCCAGTAGGTCGGAACCTTTACGTGACTTGACCACAATGTCATCCATGTATGCTTCCACATTTCCACTGATCTGAGTGAGCAGGCACTTCTGAATCATCCGCATGAATGTGGCTCCAGCGTTCTTCAAGCCGGATGGCATAGTGACATAATAGAAGCACCTAAATGGGGTGATGAAAGCTGTTTTTATCTCGTCGGGTCCGTACATACGGATCTGGTGGTACCTGGAGTAGGTGTCCAAAAAGGACAAATGCTCGCACCCCGCAGTCGAGTCGACTATCTGGTCGATGCGAGGGAGAGGAAAGTGATCTTTCGGGAAGGCCCGATTGATATGTTTGAAGTCGATGCACATGCGAAGTGAGTCATCCTTCTTTGGGACCATGACAACATTGGCTAACCACTCGGAGAGGTGAATCTCACAGATAAACTCAGCTGCCAAAAGCCGAGCCACCTCTTCACCGATTGCCTTCCTCTTCTGTACGGCGGACCGTCGATGATGTCCTTTGACTGGTTTCACTTTTGGGTCGACTCGCAAACGATGCTCAGCCAGTCCCCTGGGAACACCTGGCATGTCCGAAGGTTTCCATGCAAAGATGTCCCAGTTCTCACGGAGGAACTAGGTGAGCGCTTCTTCCCATTTGGAGTCGAGTGTTGTTGAAATGTGGGTCGGAGCAGCATTGGGATCTGTCGGATGAATGTGAATCGACTTTGTTTCGCCAGACGACTGGAGTGCTGAATCCGTGGCGGGCTTCTTGGCTTGCAATAAATCACTCGGATCTGCACTTTTTTTATATTCTTGCAATTCTACTACGGCCATCTGTGCATCGGCAATCTTTGAGCCTTTCTGGAAGCACTCTTCTGCCTTCTTCTGACTACCAGTGATAGTGATCACCCCTTTGGGACCAGGCATCTTCAATTTGAGGTACACGTGCATAAGCTGGCCTGCCCAGAATAGCATGATAGGCACTCTGAAAATCCACAACTTCAAATGTCAACTTTTGTTTGCGGTAATTCTTGGAATCACCGAAAACCACGTCGAGAGCAATCTGGCCGAGTGATGCAGCCTTCTTGCTAGGAATGACCCCATGGAAACTCATATTACTTTCATTGAGTCTGGACATCCGAATGCCCATTCCTTTCAACGTCTCTGCATACAGTGTATTCAGGCCACTGCCACCATCCATCAGCACCTTAGTCAGTCGGGTGCCTTCGACTACTGGGTCGACCACCAATGCTTGCCTCCCAGGGGTGGCTATGTGCGCTGGGTGATCGGACTGGTCGAATGTAATGGCAGTCTGGGACAACTTCAAATAACTGGGTGTCACCAGAGCGACCATGTTCACTTCTCTGTTGATGACTTTCAATCGACTTTTACTCTCAACGTCAGCGAAAATCATCAGAGTGGAATTCACATGGGGATAACCATCATCATCCTCTTCCTCATCCTCAACCTTGTCAGCTTCTTTCTCCTTTTCGTTGGGTTGTTTCTCTCGGAATTGTTGGATTAGGAGTCGACACTGCCGAGTGCCATTCTTCGGGTAAATGAAATTACCCTCTTCATCTTTTTTGGTGTGGATGTGGCATGGCAAATCCAGCACATCATTTCCATCTTGATCTTTCACTTTCCTGGGGTTCCATGGCCCTTTGGGTTTCCCCTTGAACTTTCCTTGAGTCACGGCTAAGGCTTCACCAGGAGCGGCTGGCTCGGCTTTGCACTTCTGTTTTCGACTAGAGTTTCCTCCTCCAGTTTCATGGGCGACTGTTTTGTGCTTGCCGCTCCGGAGTCGGTCTTCTTCTTCACCGTTGGCATACTTGGTGGCAATCTCCATCATCCGAGTCAGAGTCATATCTCCTGTCCGACCGAATTTCAGATTCAACTCCCGATACTTGACACCTTCTTTAAAGGCACAAATTGCTTGATGATCAGACACATTCTCCACCGTGTGGTGCAATGTGATCCATCCCCGGATATAATCCCTCAAAGTCTCATTCGATTTCTGAACGCAACACTGTAATTCGGTCAACCCTGCCGGCCATTTGCAAGTACCTTCGAATGTTCTAACAAATACTCAGGCAAGATCTTCCCAAGTATAAATACTGCTAGGTGCTAACTGATTCAGCCATGCTCTAGCTGAGCCCTCCAACATCAGAGGAAGGTATTTCATGGCCACTTCATCAATGCCGCCGCCAATCTGGACAGCCACTCGGTAGTCTTCAAGCCAAGTGTCCGGCTTGGACTCAGCAGTGAACTTACTGACTCCATTCGCCAACCTGAAGTTGGGGGGAATCACTGCAGCCCTGATGGCTTTGCTGAAGCACTCCGGACCTGAGACATGCACCCTTCTGCTGGTTGGTAGATCTCTGTCATGACCTTCTCGGTGAGCCCTGTTTTTGTCGACCAAGCCCTGAACGAGAATAGATCTCGCATCGAAGCCTGGTTCTCTGGGGTCGACTGGAATCCCCCGCCCCTTACTGTGAGGGCGCCTGTCATCATGTTGCCGAGGCACGTATGACCCACTCCTCGGGGGAGGCGTAGGCACTCGACGACCATCTTCGTGATCGACTCGGTGATCATACTGCTCATGGTTTCGATACTGATCTCGTCGATCTCCACGTCCATCACGCCTCGGGGGTGATCTTGTGATGTGAGCTGACTGAACTGTGTCTTCAACCACGGATCTGCTATGGATCTTATTCCGTGACTGAGATACTGCTGTATTCTGCTCTCCCGCTGCACGGAGCAAGGCCCGGATCTTCACTAGACCCCGACCAGCTTCTGACTGGAAAGGTTGGATCGACTCCGCTATCCGGGCTGCGGCTGCGAGATTCTGGATCGGGGTTCGGTATACCTGAGTCAGAGGCGGAAAAAGTTGGCGTCGACTGGATTCGGGAGAACACTGTCGAGCACGCTCGTCGAGTGCGCGCTAGAGATTCTCTAGTCGAGTGCGCTCAGCCAAGTTGGCCAGGCGCGCCTCCTCCAAGGCCTAGGCCTCAGGGGTTTCTCCAACGATAGGAGTGTGAAGTGCATCCATGTTCCGACGGCGAAGTTCTTCCCTCCGCTACGAAGAGAAGGGCTCAGGGCGGTACTCTTCATGAACACGCGATGGATCACCGCCCCCGTCACCTCTATCTTCACGGGTGAGGACAGGAGGACTGCGTGGTCCATTGACCATCAAAACTTCCGCCGCTGGTTCGCTGCTGTCGCACTCGAATGCAGTCTCTACGGAGCCAGTCGACAGATCGAACAGGCTGTAGAGGGTTTCATCGGGCTCGATTGCCGCGACTTGAGGGGTGGCCGACTGGCGAGCCACCGCATGCTTCACCCACCGCTGAAGCCTCGATCGACCGGAACGTATGTTCCGACGGGCCGCAGGGAGGGGAAAAGCTATAGGGGCCGCCTGATACTGGGTCGACGGCTGCCGCAGGAGGACGCCGCAGACGCACGCGTGAAAGTGCGTTACTCCGCGGGCGGGAAGTGCGTCGACATCGAGTGGAGCCTCCTGAAGCCAAGCCGAGTCGTCGGCGACAAACACGAGCGCGCCGAGATAGATCTCGCGGCCCTCAGCCAAACCTCCACCTGAAACCATGATGAAGGGGATCGGAAAAATTGCAACCTCTCCAACAAGTCGCTAAGACACCTGCCCCAAGGTGGGTGCCAACTGTCGTGGTTCTAAGTCTGACAGTAGAATGGGGGGTAGGTATGTAGAGGCAAGATCCTAGATATGGAGGAGTTGTACACGCGAGTTTTACGAGTTCAGGACCTTCTCGGAGGAAGTAACAGCCCTACGTCTCGAAGCCCGGAGGTGGTCGACTGGATTATACTCGTGTGAGTTACAGGGGGTGCGAACCCTTGTCCCTGAGGAGGGGGGTGGCTTATATAGAGTTCGCTAGACCCCTCCCGCCCTCGGTTACAAAGGGTTTAAGGTACATAAAGGTAGAGACGTTACTGGTAACGCCTGTAATAAAGTACATAAATGACCATTAATTCTATGACTTAAACCCTGACCGTTGCGGAGTGAGTGGTTCTTAGTCTTCTGGTAGTCGAGTGGTTGTTCGTATGGTTGAGTGCCTTCAGGATTGTCGAGTGGAACATGGCTTTATGGTCGAGTGGACGATGATTTTTCTTCGACTGCTTCTGGTTCTTTAAGAGATGTCCTTGGGGAGGGTATCTTGATCAGATCCATGACCCTACCCTAGGCTCATAGCTTCCTTAGCTATGCCCGTGCACAAGCGGAAGCACTATGCTCCGCGCTGGTGATAAACAACTGAGGGCTGCTTCGCGATCGTATCAACCTCAGGGAGCCCCAGAGCTCAATGTCCGGCCTCACCGTAACGACTCCCCTCGGGAGAGCCGCGCGAGGGGGCTGGGCACGGGGCTGCGCTCGGGTCACGCCCAAGCGTACGCCACTCATCCAGGTCTCCCAGACTTGGTCGTCGCACGCCCCTCCCGAGCTGGGCCTCGGCGAGGGCAAAGGTATAGAGATTGTTCGAACGTCAAGGTGGACTCCTGAGCATCGCGAGTAAGGAGCCTTACTGGTCACGTAGCCCCTCACTCCTTGGTCCATCCTGGTCTCCGGTTGGCCCAACGGTGGTTGAGGTATGCGCGGGGCCGGGCTCTACCGATGCAGAACATTAACCTATCCTCGCGTACTCTCCCTGTAAGCTGTTTGCGCGTCAAGGGGGACTCCTGAGCATCGCGACTCAGGAGCCTAACTGGTCACGTAGCCCCTCACTCCTTGGTCCGTCCTGGTCTTCGTTCGGCCCAACGGTGGTTGAGGTATGCACGGGGCCGGGCTCTACCGACGCGGAACACAAAGCAAATAGGAAGAAAATCGCAAAATCTCGAAGCAAATATTACAAGACATATTGTCCTCACAATATCAAATGGAAGTTTTAATGCCTCCACAAGGCCTGATGCGTATTGCAGGAATGAAACAGGGAAGCAGCCGTAGGTCACCCTTGGACACCGCCATCGCCTGCAGAAGGTGCTCCTCCCTTGGTAGCGTCGTCTTCACCTGCACCGCCAGCTGCAGGATCGGTGGCATCGCCGGTCGAGGGTGCAAGGATGAAGCCGCGGAACTTCTTCAACAGGGCCTCCACCTGACCTTTCACGACTGTGGCGGCAGCCGCACAATGTTCATCAGCTACAGGCTCCAGTTGCTCGTTGAGACGAGCATTAGGGTCACGAAGATATAGATGGCTGAAGACACGCGTCAGCGCAGCTGAAGAAAGGACACGAGCCTCTGCCTCAGCCATGGGACCGATGCCCTCCACGACTTCCTCAAGCGCCTTCACCAAGTGGGGAAGCAGCTAAGTAAGGCCATCCTCGTCGGTGGTTAGCGGCTTCTCCAGGTGAGGGAGTCCTGGATTAGGGGGTGTCCGGATAGCCGGACTATAACCTTTGGCCGGACTCTCGGACTATGAAGATACAAGATTGAAGACTTCGTCCCATGTCCGGATGGGACTTTCCTTGGCATGGAAGGCAAGCTTGGCAATATGGGTATGTAGATCTCCTCCCATTGTAACCAACTCTGTGTAACCCTAGCCCTCTCCGGTGTCTATATAAACCGGAGGGTTTTAGTCCATAGGATGAACAACAATCATACCATAGGCTAGCTTCTAGGGTTTAGCCTCTTTGATCTCGTGGTAGATCTACTCTTGTACTACCCATATCATCAATATTAATCAAGTAGGAGTAGGGTTTTACCTCCATCGAGAGGGCCCGAACCTGGGTAAAAACATTGTGTCCCTTTTCTCCTATTACCATCTGCCGAGACGCACAGTTCGGGACCCCCTACCCGAGATCCGCCGGTTTTGACACTGACATTGGTGCTTTCATTAAGAGTTCCTCTGTGTCGTCACTTTTAGGCCCGATGGCTCCTCCGATCATCAACAACGATGCGGTCCAGGGTGAGACCTTTCTCCCCGGACAGATCTTCGTGTTCTGCGGCTTTGCACTGCGGGCTAATTCGCTTGGCCATCTGGTGCATATTGAAAGCTATGCCCCTGGCCATCAGGTCAGATTTGGAAGTTTGAACTACATGGCTGACATCCGCGGAGACTTGATCTTCGACGGATTCGAGCCACAGCCGAGCGCACCGCACTGTCACGATGGGTATGACCTAGCTCTGCCACCAAACAGTGCCCTGGAGGCCGCGCCCGCATCAGCTCCGACCCTTAGCTCGGAGCCAACTGCACCGATCGAAGAAGGGTGGCTAGACACCGCCTCGGGGGCTGCAGTCTCAACGGCGATTGAGCCGAACACCAGCCTCATCCTCTACGAATCCCGTGACTCCAAGGTGCCGGACTCTTTTCCGGACTCCGAACCCTCCGCGCCCCTGCCAATCGAATCTGATTGGGTGCCAATTATGGAATTCACCGCCAGAGATATCTTTCAGCACTTGCCCTTCAGCGACATTCTGAATTCACTAAGGTCTCTCTCTTTGTCAGGAGAGCCCTGGCCGGATTATGGCCAACAGGATTGGGAGGCGGACAACGAAGAATTCGACGCCCACCCACCACCCACTTCGTAGCCAGTGTCGACGATTTAACCGACATGCTTGACTTCGACTCCAAAGCCATCAACGGCATGGACGACGATGTATGAGGGAAACAGGAACCAGCGCCCATAGGGCACTGGACAGCCACCCCTTCCTATGATGTATACATGGTGGACACACCCAAAGGAAACGACGAGGAAGAACGGGAGGACGCAACGAAGGGTCGTTCCTCCGAAAAGCAGTCAAAGCGGCGCCGTAAGCGCCTCGACAGAGACAGCGGTCATATAGACCCAGCCACAGAGCAGGATGAGCCAGCGAACGATGAACATGGCATCGAGCAACCATCCGAAGAAGGCAACTTGGATAAAGAAATAGTACAACCCGTCCCTGGCAAAGATAACAGTCCGGACGACCTCACACCGGACAAGTTCCTGGAGCAGAAGAACCTCCACAAAAGGCTCGTCGCCACTGCACGTAGCCTGAAAAAGCAGAAGCGGAAGCTCAAAACTGCGGAAGATGCACTCAGAATCAGGTGGAGCAAAGTACTCAACACCTCAGACAAATACGGCGACAGTCGCCGCACAAAAAGCTACCCGAAGCGAAAGCTCTTGCCTGAATTTGATGAGGAGGCCTTAGAACCCCTGCAATCAACAAATAAGGAAGCCACCCGGTCGGATAAATAACCCCATGGCCAATATAGAGCGGAAGGAGGCGCCGCACACAAGCCAGCATGCGACCCACTCAAGGATGTGCATCAAAAAGATGGCCCAGCCAGATCTATCTACGGGCCAAGAAAGCAAGCTTTAGTAAGCAATGCAACACAACAAACATCCGAACACCACGGCACACCCAAATACAGGGGTGCCGCACAACCCCTATGTTTCACCGATGAGGTGTTGGACCATGAATTTCCAGTGGGATTCAAGCCCGTAAACATAGAGGCATACGACAGAACGACAGACCCTGGAGTCTGGATTGAGGACTATATCCTCCATATCCATATGGCCAGAGGAGACGACCTCCACGCCATAAAATACTTACCCCTCAAGCTCAAAGGGCCGGCCCGACATTGGCTTAAAGGCCTTCCCGAATACACCATTGGGAGTTGGGAAGAGCTCGAGGATGCTTTTCGGGAAAATTTTCAAGGGACCTATGTCCGACCTCCGGATGCAGACGATTTAAGTCATATAACTCAACAGCCCGGAGAGTCAGCCCGGAAACTCTGGAACAGGTTTCTTACTAAAAAGAACCAGATAGTCGACTGTCCGGACGCCGAAGCCTTAGCAGCTTTCAAACACAGCGTTCAAGACGAATGGCTCGCCAGACACCTCCGCCAAGAAAAGCCAAGAACAATGGCCGCATTAACAAGCCTCATGACCCGCTTTTGCATGGGAGAGCACACCTGGTTGGCAAGATGCAGCACCAGCGACCCAAGTACATCCGAAGTCAGGGGCGGAAACGGGAAACCGCGACGCAGCAAGGACCAACGCCGGAGTAAGGGAAACAGCCCGAAGAGCACGGCAGTCAACGCCGGATTCAAAAGCCCTCGGCAGGGTCACAAAAAACTGCCCCTCAAGGATAACAGGGATGAGCTATCTAGCCTAAACAAAATCCTGGACAAAATATGTCAAATCCATAGTACTCCCGGGAGGCCTGCAAACCATACCCACAGAGAATGTTGGGTCTTCAAGCAATCCGGCAAACTCAACGCCGAACACAAGGGGCTCGATACACCAAGTGAGGACGATGATGAACCCCACAAGCAAAGCACCGGGAAACAAAAGAATTTCCCACAGGAAGTCAAAACAGTAAACTTACTTCACGTGACAAATGGGAAAAACAGAGTGGCGCCTATAGAGATACGTGCCATGCGGCCTATCACAAAGTAGTCTCACCACTGGTTGTTAAAACCGATCACCTTCGACCACCAAGATTACTCCGGAAGTATCCGGAATGCAGGTTGGACTGCCTTGGTACTAGATCCGATAATCGACGGATTCCACTTTACACAAGTCCTGATGGACGGCGGCAGTGGTCTAAACCTGCTATATCAGGACACAGTCCACAAAATGGGGATGGACCCAACAAAAGTTTGCCATAGCAACACTTCCTTTAAAGGAGTAACGCCAGGCCCGGATGCCCATTGCACAGGTTCTCTCCTGCTAGAAGTAATGTTCGGTTCCCCTGATAACTTCCGCCGCGAAAAGCTAACCTTCCACATCGCCCCATTTTCAAGTGGCTATCAAGCACTACTGGGACGCGAAGCTTTCGCCCGCTTTAACGCGATACAGCATTATGCATCTCTCACGCTTAAGATACCCGGTCCACGATGCATCATCTCACTAAAGGGAAACACTGAATGTTCCTCGCGCGCAGAAGACTATGCGGCTGCCTTGACAGCCACACATTAAAACAGCTTCACCAACAAAAGCATCTTACAGGTCATTAAGACCACGGACACGGCTAGGCGAGTCCGGAGCAAACTTATAATTGATAAAGGTTTTTGTAGCCATACACCCCTATACGAGGGGCTCCGCATATGTAAAATAAGCGACAATAAGGCTCAATTTTCCCCATCTCGAATTATACTTTGTTTATTTAGTACAACATATATTTTGCATGACTATTCTTTTTTCAACTAAGTTCCTCTCTTTTACAGATGAACACCGTGCTACACCCGTCCAGGACATGGCGCAACGGAGACACGGGCGCAGATGTGCAGCAGGGACCCGTCCCAAGGATTCTCTTTAGAATAAGACCCTGCGTAAACCTTTTTCACTGTCTCTTGTTGATACACATCCCCCGGATTCACAGTATAACCGAGGAGGAGGCTGGCGTCTTGGCATGTGGCCACGTCAGAATTTCGCACGTACCTAGGCACCAGGGGCTTATTATCATGGGCACTGCTCAGCCCGTTTTTATAAAGACCGAATACCTTAGGGAGTGTTCGGTGTCGCGTGTTTGGCCTTATATGCATTAGCTCTAAATCATGTCTTCGGTCAAATGTTGGGTTTGCCCGGCTCCTGTGTTTTGCTGCCTTACATTCCGCTCTATCGGCTAAGGCAGCACCAGGAGAACTACTACGATTGTGCCCCGGTTCAGCCAGGCGAGCACCTCAGTAGAGAAAGCCGAAAACTGACTATCGTGATACAGCGTGAGACTGGTCAACCACTCAATGACCTATCGGAGTCTTCGGGATCCCTCCACATTAACGAAGGGCCGTTTCCTGGCCAGGCACACACGCGCCCTGAGTTCGGGCGAGCGCGGCGCCAGCAGGGGCTATATAGTAGTCCCCTTGTCAAACTCCTATGGCTAAGTGAAAGTGATAAAGCATTATAGTCCGATTGCCTAGTTTGCTGTGCTATCACCTCCTTCATGGACCAAGACGTTGGATCAAGTGTGAGAATGTGCCTTCTGCGAACACCCCCGCACTATATGCGTCGGGGCTGAAGCCGACGACTGCCATCTTTCAGATTATATACACATATACCTCAACGGCTGCACAGGAGGCATTATAATACTTGCAGGCACAAGTATAAAAAGCTTCTACAATTCATCAAAATTTTGTTTTACAATAATACACATTATTCGAACATAATCCTTCAAGCACTGCGTCTCTATTAAACGAGCACCTTGCAGAACTTCCTGAAAATTGTGCTCAGCAGGTATTCGGCCTCCATTCGAATATTGGGATGCAACAGCGGCGGCCTCCATCTCCGCCCAGTATGTCTTGACACGGGCAAGGGCCATCCGTGCACCCTCTATCCATGCTGACCTCTTCATTGTATTGATATGGGGCACGGCACCAAGGAACTGCTGCACCAAGCTAAAATAATTGTTCGGCTTTGGCCTTTCCGGCCACAGATGATTAACGACAACCTTCATGGCGAGTCCGGACAACCTATTCAGTTCGGCCCATTCGGCCAAACGATCGGTCAACGGAAGCGGACGCTCCGGATTGTTGAACTGTGGCCAGAAGAGCTTCTCCACTTCGCTATCTTTCTGATCTCGCAAATGTTCGGCCGCATCAGCGGCACTCGCAGCTAAATCCAGATATGCGTCCGCCGAACTCCACATCCGGTCCAACAGAGCGTATTTAGGATCTCCGAACTTCATCCGCAGCATAAAGGGCTTTCCAGCCGCGATATCTCCGGCCTGACGCAGCTCCTCCTTCATCGCTCTCATCGCAGAACGAGCATCGTTGGCCGCCGTAGTGGCCTTCTCCAGGTCTGTCCGCTCCGCCTGATCTTCTTTTTCAAGAAGCTTGCAGCGGTCAGCAGCGTTCCTTAACTTCACAGCCATCTCGGCCATTTCCTTCTTGTTTCGGCAGTGAGCAGCCTGTTCGGCTTCCAGCTCTTCAATTGCCTTTACGGCAGCCGCATCACTTCTCCTGGCTTGCTCCTTGGCTCGGGCAAGTTCCGCCCGAAGGTTCTCCACGGCAGCGGCCCATCTGCATCAAGCTCCTCTTACCAGGTGTCTCCGGACAAATTACATACCTTGTGCCTCGTCAAGCCGCTTGTTGACAAGCGCGATGTCGGCATCTGCCACGTCAAGTTGCCGCGTTAGCTCGACAAATTCATCAATCCGGCTGGCCACCGGACACTTCGCCACCTACATAGGAAGGCGGCAAAATTATACCTGGGACTATGATCCTCTGCGTGCTATCGTCTTCGACAACACACAGAGTCTCAGGGCCTACTATCTACACAGGGCGCATCTTATATGCGGAACTATCAAAAGGTACATCACCTCGCGTACCTCAAAACATGTCAGTAAACTTCTGACGGCCTCATGCAACCCGCTTTCCGCGGATGAAATCCTTTCAATTACCGTACCCATCAACGTACGGTGTTCCTCTGAGATAGACGCTCGCCCTAACAAATCCTTCAGTTCATCCGACCGAGCACCAGGCGGTGCCGGACTCGTTCGATGGCCTTTTTCAAAGACCGAACATGGATGGCCTTGGGGGGGCATATGACTGCCTTCCGGCCCTGCCGGATTCGGAGAAACCCTCTGCGACAATACCTCAGGATCGCCCTCCTCGTAAGGCGGTACGGCAGGGGGAGGCGTTCCGCTCTCCATCATCTCCGGAAGAAGATCCCCCGAAGATGAGCTCTGCTGAGAAGGGCTGAGATCCAAACTATAAGGTAAAATTTCGGTTATTTTCCTCAGAAATAAAACAAGGATTTCTCTCATTTTAAACCTCCCCTCTCTACTTACGGCTCGGTGGAGGGCTGATCCCCTTGAGGGCATAGTACGGACGAGGTATTCCCCGACACAGGACCCTCTGGCGAAGATTTCTTCCCCCGCTTTGAGACCATGGACTCCGGGTCTTCAGAGGCAGTCCTCTTCCTCCCCTGAGTAGAGGAATTTTCGATTCCTCCTTTCCAGATAGCCTCCTTCGAGGAGGCAGCAGCTTCTTTGTCCCGCCCCCCTTCGCTTTCTTCCGAAGGCACGATCTCCAGCATCCTGGTTAACACGGGATCCGGCGATGTCTCAGGAAGGGGGGCCGGACACCTGATTAACTTCGCCTTCGCTACCCACTCCTGTTTCAAAGACAAATCTTTTAAGGGTGATGTTGTGGTAAATGAACGGATGGTGTGTCCGAGCAGAGGGCTCCTTACTTGAGTATCCGGATGATTGCAGCTCAGACCTACGTCCTCCGTAGAATCCGCACACACTACTTGTGGTCCGAAGAACAATTTGTACATCTCCACGGGCGTCATGCCAAGAAAATGTTGGAGAACTCGTGGTCCCTCCAGGTTGAACTCCCACAGGCGGAGGGGGCGACGTTGGCAGGGCAGAACTCGGTGAATTAACATAACTTGTGTCACAATGACCAGACTGATGTCTCTTTCTAGGAGATCTCGGATGCGGCCCTGCAACAGGGGCACGTCCTTTGCCGACCCCCAGTCCAGCCCCTTGTTGACCCATGACGCCAGTGGTGGCGGAGGACCCGAGCAGAAAGCAGGTGGCGCCACCCACTTGGTGCTCCTGGGAGCTGTGATATAAAACCACTCTTGTTGCCATAAGCTGAACTCCTCTTGAAAAGAGCCCTCGGGCCATGGAGCGTCAGCATTCTTGCTTATAACAGCGCCTCCGCACTCCGCGTGCTGTCCCTTGATCATCTTCGGCTCTACTTTAAAGGCCTTAAGGCACAGTCCGAAGTGAAGAGTAATACGGAGGAAGGCTTCGCACACGACAATGAATGATGAGATGTGGTGGATGGACTCCGGAGCTAAGTCGTGAAATTCTAGCCCATAATAAAACATGAGCCCCCTCACGAAGGGATCCTTCGCGAAGCCTAGCCCTCGGAGGAAGTGAGACACGAACACCACACTCTCACCAGGCTTGGGAGTAGGGATAACCAGCCCGTGGGCGGGCAGCCTATGCGAGATTTCGCCAGTCAAAAACCTGGCCTCTCTCAGCTTTAGCACGTCTTCCTCCGTGATGGAGGAAGGCATCCATCGGCCTTGAAGGTCGGAGCCGGACATCATCGAAGGTCCGAAGTGCCTAAAATCTGGGACCTTGGGTGATTGGAACTCGAGGCGAAGGGCGAATTCGATTGAGATCAAAAGAAAGGAGTATGGCCTTGGTCTCTTTATAAGAGGTTGAATTCCAAGAGCCCTCGCCGTGACTGTTTGGGACTCGCCTTTGATCGAGGAGGCATACCAACGGGCACGACTGGGTTACCCATGTACGTATTGATGAGAATCCCGTAAATAAAGGGGACACAATCTCTGCTTCAACAAGACGTGTCCAAGGAAACCGCCTCGTAAAACGCGCTTAGGTGGGACAGTAAAAACAGTTCAGATAAAGGCATGGCTGTGGTGTGATGACACGCTACGAAATACGTCAGCAGATTAGATTTGTGTAAATATTATTCTCTCTACGAAAATATGTGGAACTTATTTTGCAGAGCCGGACACTATCCTTGTGTTCAAAATCTTCTATGAAGTATTTGGAGGAGGAACCCGCCTTGCAATGCCGAAGACAATCTGCGTGCCGGACTCGTCGTCATTGAAGCCTGGTTCAGGGGCTACTGAGGGAGTCCTGGATTAGGGGGTGTCCAGATAGCTGGACTATAACCTTTCGCCGGACTCTCGGACTATGAAGATACAAGATTGAAGACTTCGTCCCGTGTCCGGATGGGACTTTCCTTGGCATGGAAGGCAAGCTTGGCAATATGGATATGTAGATCTCCTCCCATTGTAACCGACTCTGTGTAACCCTAGCCCTCTCTGGTGTCTATATAAACCGGAGGGTTTTAGTCCATAGGACGAACAACAATCATACCATAGGCTAGCTTCTAGGGTTTAGCCTCTTTGATCTCGTGGTAGATCTACTCTTGTACTACCCATATCATCAATATTAATCAAGCAGGAGTAGGGTTTTACCTCCATCGAGAAGGCCCGAACCTGGGTAAAAACATTGTGTCCCTTGTCTCCTGTTACCATCTGCCTAGACGCACAGTTCGGGACCCCCTACCCGAGATCCACCAGTTTTGACACCGACACCAGGCCCCTCTCGTACAGTAACTTCAGCGCCACGCTGGACCTCTTCTCAAGAAGCGAGAAGGCCACGCGGTTTTCGGCCAGGACCTTCGCCTTGGCGTCGAGCTCGGCCTCCCTCGCCTTCGCCTTCTGCTCCAGCTCCTCCAGTCGGCTGTGCTCCACGGCCTGCGCCTTCGTCAGCTCCCCCAGCTCGGCATCACGGCCCTTGATGGCATCCTCCCGAGCCTTCATCTCCTCCTCCTTCGTTTTGCGGTCGCATGCTTCTTTTGCACGTTCGCCACGCAACCTCTTCAGCTCGCCCTCTATCTCTCGGCAGCGGTCGCGGGCGGCCTCGGCGTCCTTCAGCGCCACCTCGCGATCGGCAGCAGCTCTGGCGGCGGCCTGCTTCTCCTTCTCGGAGGCCGCCGCGGCCTGGCTCAACAACGCTCGAACTGCCGAGTCGGAGTGAAGCCAGCCCGAGGCCAGCTCCCAGCACCCAGCCACTAGGTGCGGGTCCGCGCCTAGGAGGGCTTCTCGCAGCTTAGCCATCCCCGAGAAGACACGCTCCAAGACTGTGGAGGAGGCAGAAGAATTTGGGGCCAGAGGCACAGCAGGAGGAGGAGGCGATGTCGTTACCAGAGCCTGGAAGATCAAGGGTTTCAGAGCCCTTGGGACCTCATCACCAAAGCCGGGTGCCGGCACTTCTGGAGCCAGTGGGGCCACGGGGGCTGATCTATCCTGCCGATGCTCCTCCTGGCCTTGCGAGAGCGACCGGGCTGGGGAGGTGCGGGTGCTGTCGCCTCTCTTCTCTACGGAGGGGGGCATGGCCGCGGCATCCTCCTTCCTGTTCTTCACTGAAGACACCAGCCTGATCAACCAAGGGCGAATGTCAGAAAATAGCAAGTACAAGCAGGAGCAAGACGAAGCTCGAAGCACTTACTGATCCACTGCGACATAGTCCACCTTCCGCTTGGAGAGCCTGAAACCCGAAAGCATCGAGGCCTGAGGAGTGGGCACATGGGCTCCGGGGACAGAAGACGGTGCAGTAGAAGGGCCGGATCCGGCCCCAGGTGGTGCCAAGTTGGAGGCAGCATCTCGAGAGACCAGCGACGATCTACCCCTTGTCGCGATGAGGGGCAGGTCCCTCTCCTCCAGGCGGGCGTCGGCCTCGGCATCGTCTGGCAGAGCACAGAGGATGTCAGCCTTGCTCAAGGGGGAGTTCTCCCCCATCTCCTCGCGGGTCTCCTCCGAGTCCTCCTTCCCCTCTTCCTCCCCGCGGGACTCATCAGAGGACACCTCCACCGGCTTCGGCGTTGCAGAGGCCCCAGCGAGCGCCGGCGGCACCAGCCCGCACGCGTCAAGGATCGACCTGGAGGCAACGAATTGCTCCCAGTCCTTGCGATGGAACAAAGGAACAAAGGTGTTCAGCGGGTAATCTTCGTTATCCCCAACCAAGAGGCGTAGAACTACAGTCTGCTCGTCATCAAGCAAGGCCACCGGGCTCAGATGAATCTTGTCTTCTTCATCTCCAAGCTTCCACAAAGGGCGCGCGTGCGCGCCTAAAGTGGATCAATGCGCAGCGTCAAGAATTCCTTCAGGAGCATGGCCCCCGTCACCTTGGCCGCCTTCGCATTGCCCGGCTTCAAATCGATCTTCATCTGCTCCAACACCGACGACGCCCGCTCATCAGTGAGCTCTACACGAGACCACCCCTTGTCAGACTGGGGCGCCTCCGTCGGCAGTTCCAAGCATGGATGGGGCACACTTGGCACTCATCATGACCCTTTGGCCCTGATGTTGTCAACCCTCTTCCCGGTGTTCGAGATCGAGTTGGCCTAGTCGGCCACGATGAAGTTGGCGCACCTGGAGATATGACCGCCGGTGAGGCGGAGGAAGAAGAAGTGGCGCAGCAGTGCCACGGACGGCATCACGCCTAGGTACGCCTCGCAATAGTAGGTGAAGATAGACAAGAGAAGAATGGAGTTGGGATGGAGATGCAGCGCCTGCAGCCCGATGTGGTCGAGGACATCGAAAAAGAAATCAGAAAAGGGGGGGACCAACCCGGCGGTGACGCTTCTCGTGAAGAAAGGGAAGAAGGTGCTTCCCTCAGGCTCCGGCTCATCGGAGGCAAGACGGGGCTCCGTCTTCCCCCTCTCGTCTCTCTCCCCCGCTGTCGGTATCAAAACCGGCGGATCTCTGGTAGGGGGTCCCGAACTGTGCGTCTAGGATCGATGGTAACAGGAGATGGGGGACAAAGTGTTTACCCAGGTTCAGGCCCTCTCTATGGAGGTAATACCCTACGTCCTGCTTGATTGATCTTGATGAATATGAGTGTTACAAGAGTTGAGCTACCACGAGATCATAATGGCTAAACCATAGAAGTCTAGCCTGTATGACTATGGTAATGAATATATCCTTTTCGGACTAACCCCTCCGGTTTATATAGACACCGAGGGGGAATCTAGGGTTGCATAGAGTCGGTTACATAAGAAGGAATCTTCATAGTCGGTCGCCAAGCTTGCCTTCCACGCCAAGAAGAGTCCAATCCGGACACGGGTACAGTCTTCGGCCTTCATGTCTTCACAGCTCATCAGTCCGGATCATGGATATCATGTCGGATGCCCGAGGACCCCTTAGTCCAGGACTCCCTTAGTAGCCCCTGAACCTGGCTTCAATGACGAGGAGTCCGGTGCACAGATTGTCTTCGGCATTGCAAGGCGGGTTCCCCCCTTTCGAACTCCTAGTTGATCTTAAGAGGTTAATGATTGTATCCGGACTTGTATGCACAAGCGCAGAGGACATAATATTTCATGGGTTCAACCCACCGACCACTTTTTGGTAGTATGACACGACGCCTGCCCAGCCACTACTTGCGAACCGTGTTAGCTGGCCCGTCGCCCCACGTCCCAAGACGTGGTCCTATTGGCGCGTCTTATCCCAGCGGAGGTCGTGCCTCCCCTTTTTAAGGGATTCCTGTCAACCCGTACATGGGTAACCCAACCGTCGTTGGGGGACAACTCCTTGGAAACAAGCAAGTTTATGAGGCCCAAGAGGAGATGTTTGATATTTGCATCCTTTATATAGGGGTACAAACCCATCTTTTTCTTCCACGTTTTCCTCTTCCTCAACCCCTGCTACCCCGAGTTCCAACACCCGGGTTTCGGTCACCACCAGCCCCAATCATGTCCGAATCCAGTCGTCAAGGCCGGTGGGTGGCTTCTTCTGTTACGGAGGAAGACATTGCAAAGCTTCGGGCGGCGAGGTACTTGACCGCTGAAATCCATCATCGGATTCCTACTGAGGGGCAGGTTATTCCCACCCCTAGATCCAGCGAGAGGGTCGTGTTCGTGTCACACTTCCTCCGCGGGTTGGGGTTTGCACTTAACCCCTTCGTCTGAGGGCTCATGTTCTATTACGGACTAGACTTTCACGATTTGGTCCCGAACTCTATTCTTCTTATCTCGGCGTTTATCGTCACGTGCGAAGCCCTCCTCCGAACTCCTCCGCACTTTGGCTTGTGACTCAAGACCTTCGATGTGAAGCCGCAAGTGGTAGAGGGGAGCAGGCCGAGTGTGGCGGCGCTAAAGTGAGCAAGCTTGCTAGCGCCGTTTGGCTGAAAGGATCCTTCGCCAAATCTTCTGATCTGTGGCAGCACGGGTAGTTCTATATCACCGAGCCCCCCAGCTCCAAGTGGGCAACTGCGCCCGCATTCCGATCCAGCCCCCACTTCAGCTTGCATCGTGGATTAACAACGGCTGGATTGGGGATCAACGAATGATGTGCGAACTCTGCAAAGCCGCATCTGAGGCCTCATCGAGAGGGACATCGACATAACCAACATCGTTCATGTAATGCTGGTCTGTCGGACCCTGCTGCGCCATTGACGGCCTCTTCACCTATGGGAGTTTAATCCAGAAGGGCCGCGTACTCTTCAACACTTATTCAGCACAACGCACGAAGGAATGTGGAGATTATTCTTTGGGAAACGAAGGCAACGGCCGGACACCACCAAAGATGTTGGCCTAGACTGTAACCATCTGGATACCCCGGTAAGTACCTGTTTACCGAATACCTTATAGTCAGATATCTAGTGGCAAGATACCAACATCATCATCCTTTTTCAGGGCTGGATAAAGAAGGTGGAATTGATTAGGTGTCTATCTCCCCTTCCCGACGACTCAGCTACTCCTCTGTTAACAAGGATGCTGGCCTCGGTGCCATACCAGGCACCAGCAGGGGAGGGCGAAAAGATCCAAGATGATCTTGGTTCCGGAGGTAAGTCAGACATTGAGTCTGAAGAAATCGACCTTTCCTCGCCCGAAGATGGAGGAGGAAAAGGACCTAGTATACCTTCTCCAAACAGGAGGAAAAGGGCCGCCTCTGAAGATTGGGAGGGGCGGTCTTCCAAGAAGGGCAAGATGCCACCTTCGACCGGCTTGGGTTTGGAAAGTGACGCCGTTGAGCAGCTCCAACAAGGCGACAAGCCCTCAGCCAAACCATAAGAGAATCTGGAGTACTTTGATAGCGTCCTACTCCGTTATTGCTACCGAAGATACACGTAACGCATTTATGCATTTTTACAGGTCGGCACAAAATGTTTCTGGGCGATCCTCTTCTTTTGGGAGTCTCCTCCCAGAGATGATGGAGACCGAGACGCCTCCTCCGACCTCCTCACCCAATAAGGCGGATGACTCTGAAGTGTCATCGCGGAGGGTCCCTTTAGACCGGGGGACAGAAGAGGCAGTACCCAAAGGTGGGTCTCCGACCATCCGGGATTCCAGGGCTGATGATAACAAAGGCCTCTGACTGTCTGGTTCACAGCCGACAGCGATTTTGAAGACGGGTGAGCAGATTCCTTCAAAGCATGATTGTGCTTTTGGAGCAGCTTCCAGAGACCCGGGGACTCCGGATACGTTGCGGGACATGTTGCGGAAAGCATCTGTCTCGGGGGAACAACGTACCTTGATGGGTACAGTGATTGAAAAGATTTCGTCCACAAAGAGCGGATTAAATGAAGCCTTCATGAGCCTACTGAAGGGCTTCGAGGATTGTGACATAATGTTTTCAGCTATGTTTCAATTGCAAAGATGCGCCTGTGTATAGGTAGTAGCCCCTGATACTCAGGTTGGCTTCCATTAGGAAGCAAAACGGAGGATCTGAAAGTGCAACTATCCCTAGGTGGTTTTGGTAATTCATAACAACATATAGCTCATTGAGCTAATGCTATTCCAAGATGACTATTTCAGGAAAGCTCAATGATTGGCATGGCATGGATGTGAAAGTGGAACCCTCAAAATGCTAAGGACAAAGGATTGGCTCAAGCTCAAAAGCTCAAGACTCTTCATTTTATATTTTAGTGATCCAAGATCACATTGAGTCTTTAGGAAAAGCCAATACTATCGAGGGATGAGGTGTTGCTTAATGAGCCTCTTGCTTCATGTGCTTAGTGATATGCTCCAAAACCCTCAACTACTTTCCCATATCCACATATGACCTAAACCCTAAGCCAAACTCGGTCCTACCGATTCTTTCTATCCGGCACCACCGAGTTTCACTTGTCATAAGCCACTGCCAAACCCTAGCAATTCGGTTCTACCGATAGGGATCTCGGTCTCACCGAGATGGGATTGCAAACTCTCTGTTTCCCTTTCGTAACTTTTCGGTGTCACTGAAAGAGCGAATCGGTCCCACCGAGATTGCAATGTAAACTCTATGTTTCCCTTTTGTAACTTTTCGGTCTCACCGAAAGAGCAAATCGGTCCCACCGAGTTTGCCTGGCCAACTCTCTGGTTAGCTTATTACCAAACTCGGTCTCACCGAGTTTGTGTAATCGGTCTCACCGAGATTACGTTATGCCCAAACCCTAACCATATCGGTCCTACCGAGTTGCATGTCAGTCCCACCGAAAATCTCTAACGGTCACTAGGTTTACCTTTTCGGTCCGATCGAGTTTGTTGATTCGGTCCCACCGAGATTGGAAAACTGTGTGTAACGGTTGGATTTTGTGTGGAGGCTATATATACCCCTCCACCTCCTCTTCATCCGTGGAGAGAGCCATCAGAACACATACACAATTCCAACTCATATGTTCTGAGAGAGAACCACCTACTCATGTGTTGAGACCAAGATATTCCATTCCTACCATATGAATCTTGATCTCTAGCCTTCCCCAAGTTGCTTTCCACTCAAATCTTCTTTCCACAAAATCCAAATCCTATGAGAGAGAGTTGAGTGTTGGGGAGACTATCATTTGAAGCACAAGAGCAAGGAGTTCATCATCAACACACCATTTGTTACTTCTTGGAGAGTGGTGTCTCCTAGATTGGCTAGGTGTTACTTGGGAGCCTCTGACAAGATTGTGGAGTTGAACCAAGGAGTTTGTAAGGGCAAGGAGATCGCCTACTTCATGAAGATCTACCGCTAGTGAGGCAAGTCCTTCGTGGGCGATGGCCATGGTGGGATAGACAAGGTTGCTTCTTCGTGGACCCTTCGTGGGTGGTTGCTTCTTCGTGGACCCTTCGTGGGTGGAGCCCTCCGTGGACTCGCGCAACCATTACCCTTCGTGGGTGGAGCCCTCCGTGGACTCGCGCAACCGTTACCCTTCGTGGGTTGAAGTCTCCATCAATGTGGATGTAGGATAGCACCACCTATCCGAACCACGGGAAAAACATCCGTGTCTCCAATTGCGTTTGAATTCTCCAAACCCTTCCCTTTACATTCTTGCAAGTTGCATGCTTTACTTTCCGCTGCCAATATACTCTTTGCATGCTTGCTTGAATTGTGTGATGATTGCTTGACTTGTCCTACAATAGCTAAATCTGCCAAGAACTAAAATTGGGAAAAGGTTAAGTTTTTATTTGGTCAAGTAGTCTAATCACCCCCCCTCTAGACATAATTTCAATCCTACAAGTGGTATCAGAGCTTTGGTCTCCATTTGCTTTGATCTCCATAGCTTTTGGTGGTCATAGCCTTGGTTTCACAACCTAGGAGAGTATGGCGTCTAGCGAGGGAAATTATCACCGTAGAGGTCCTTACTTTGATGGTACTAATTTTGCTAGTTGGAAGCATAAAATGAAAATGCATATTCTTGGACATAACCCCGCTGTTTGGGCTATTGTGTGTGTTGGTTTGCAAGGTGACTTCTTTGATGGGAAAGAACCAAACCGTGAAGCTACCGCGGATGAGTTGAAGATGTTGCAATACAATGCTCAAGCTTGTGATATTCTCTTCAACGGATTGTGCCCCGAAGAATTCAACAAAATCAGCCGTCTTGAGAATGCAAAGGAAATTTGGGACACTTTGATTGATATGCACGAAGGTACCGACTCCGTCAAGGAATCCAAGTTGGATGTGCTTCAAAGTCAACTTGACAAGTTCAAAATGAAGGATGGTGAAGGTGTCGCTGAAATGTACTCTAGGCTTGCTCTCATCACAAATGAGATTGCCGGCTTAGGAGGTGAAGAGATGACTGATAGATTCATCATCAAGAAGATTCTAAGAGCCTTGGATGGAAAATATGATACCGTGTGCACATTGATCCAAATGATGCCCAATTACAAAGATCTCAAGCCAACGGAGGTGATTGGAAGAATTGTTGCTCATGAGATGTCACTTAAGGATAAAGAGGAACTTCACAACAAATCAAGTGGTGCCTACAAAGCCTCATGTGAAGCCCCTACATCATCAAGTGAGAAACAAAACTTCAATGAAGAATTGAGCTTAATGGTGAAGAACTACAACAAGTTCTACAAGAGTAGAAGCAAAGATAGAAGCTTCAAGTCAAGGTCCTACAATGACAAAAGATCTTCTAGTTGAGAGCGAAACTGCTACAGTTGTGGAAGACCCGGACACTATTCCAACTAGTGTACGGCTCCCTACAAGAGAAGAGAAGATTCTCCAAAAAGAAGAACCAAAGAATCACCACCAAGAGACAGAAGGAGTAGAGATGATCGTTATGAACGAAGATACTCACGGAGAAGCAAGGATTCAGAAAGGAAGGAAAAATCATCAAGGAGCTACACAAAACGAAGACATCAAGCTCATGTTGGTGAATGGGTATCCGGCTCCGACTCCGACAGCCACTCCGCGAGAAGTTATCACTCCGACTCCAAAGATACTCAAGATGAAGGTGTTGCCGGTCTAGCACTTGTGTCAACCAACTCCTATGACATATTTGACTCACCAAATGAAGGAATTGGAAGATGCTTCATGGCCAAAGGTCCTAAGGTAACACACACCCCGAGTATGTTGATTTCAATAGTGATGAAGATGACTTGTTAGGTGATGATTTGCTTGTTGACAACTCTAGTGATGAATACTATGATGAAACGTTAATTAATCACGCTAATCAAGATAAAAAGAATGACAATGATAAGGAGAAGATTGAGGCTCTAACTAAAGAACTAAACACTCTTAAGTTAGCTCATGAAACTATCTTCAAAGATCATCGAGAACTTTTAAGAGCTCATGAGAAATTACGCTTTGAAAAGCTCAATATTGAGCAAGAGCATGAGTTCTTAAAAGCAATCAATGATGATCTCCGCAAGAAAAGTTCTTCTTACATTGCCAAGCGTTTACTCTTATCCACTTACATGCCTCAAGTCAAGTCTAGTAACAAGAACAAGAAAGATTCTTCCTCTAGCAGTAACAATGATCATGCTAAATCCAATATTGTTGCTTCTAGTAGTTCTCTTGATTCCACTAATGATTATCTTAGCCAAGTTACACTTGAGCAAGAAAATAGCTTGTTGAAGGGAATGAACAAAAGCCTTGCCGGGAATAAGCAATTCGAGGAAATTGTGCGCAAGCAAGGAATGCACCGGAAGAATCAAGGTGCTGGTTTTGAACGAAAGTTCAATGCCAATGGAGTTGAGTGGGAAGAAGATCAATACCCCAAGACAAAGTTTGTTCCTCAACAAGAGAAGTATGATACTTCTTTCAAGGGGACACAAGCTCAAGATGATCTTCCACCACAAGACTACAAGCAAAAAGGCAAGGACAAGCTTCAAGAGGAAATTGATGCATTTGAAGAAGCTCCTAAGACCTTAGTCAAGTGGATTCCCAAGACTACTTCAAGTTCCACTTCAGCAAGTACGACTACAACTCCAAGGATTCCCATCAAGATGGTGTGGATCCAAAAGAAGAAGATCTAGAGAGTTCTTGAGGGTGACTCCGCCAACATACTTCACTCTTATCATTTTGGCAAGAACAAGTGCAATCAACTTCCACATCTTGCACTAGTTCAAGGAGTAACAAACCCTCTTGTTGGTAAGACAAGGGACAAGGTAACCTAAAAGTTTTCATGGACATCATCTTGTGTGTGCATCACTCTATGTCCATGGATATCATTGTTTGTTACTTGTGGGACTAACCCATGTAGGTATTGAAAGTGCAATTCACTCAAATGGATAGCTCCAAGTGATCTACATCAACATTGAGCATCCACATCTTCAACATCTACATGAAGTCATCATCGACAAAACCCGAGGTTAGTTCATCCCTCTAAGGGGGGATATCACATCTAGGGGGAGCTTTACTCTAAGACATGAGCTAAAGCAACTCCAAAGATGTGAACACAACAATGCTTTATGTAAAAGTGGTAACCCCACTTGAGCTTTAACGATGAGTATGACCTATGATCAAGTGTTCTCACTTGACTCCTAAGTCAATATACTCATATATAGATGACCTTCTCATCGCAAATTGCTTGATAGATGCTAGAATTGGTTGTGCATGCCTTGTCACATATTTCATTTGCCATCTTATTGTGTGAGCATGCTGGTTGCATATTTTACTCATTCGAGGACATCCACTTGTTGTTTTGATTGTTTGGTTTTATTTCCTTTTGCCAAGTGGATGGACAAGAATGCCTAAGAACCTCCTCTAGCTATCTATGCTTTTCTCGTCTCAAACTCTATTCATGCTACATCACAAAATTTGATCAAGTCAGATTCGAACCACTCTGTGTGAGGAGTGCTCGGAGTCCCCGATTCGTCATAGACTTAAACTTCCAAAACCTCTTTATGATTCTCGGTCTGACCGATACCCTACTTTCGGTCCTACCGAGATCATTAAGTTGATCTAGGTTTTCGATCTCGGTTCAACCGATTTGAACCATTCGGTCACACCGAGTTGCAACAACTGTATACAGTTTTGCATCTCGGTGCCACCGAGTTGTTCCACTCGGTCACACCGACAGGGTCGGGCTATATATAGTCACGGGAAAAAATTTGGAAATTTCTCCGAACCCCTTCGCCCGCGCGATAGCCTGCTCTGCCAACTTGGTCTCCGGATCGTCTCCTCACCGCCAGCCGCCTCCAGTCGCTGGTCTCCGTCGCCATCAACGGAAATTCAACCCCGCCGTTGCCGCCGTAGCGAGTCTCCGCCGAACTAGGGTATGGACTCGATCTTTGTGCTATTCCCCAATCCGATTCTTAGCACATTGTGATCATCATGATTCTTGCCATGTTTGTTAAACTTCTATCCAGTCAATGAACTCGTAGATTAGGTTTAATTCGAAAATTTTAGGGTTAGGTTTCCGCCGAAACCATCTCGGACCCACCGAGTTGAAAAACTCGGTCCCACCGATTTGGCTTATGCCATTGCACAAGTGAGACTCGGTCTGACCGAGAATTACTTATCGGTGTGACCAATTTTGGAACTCTGTGAAACCCTAGCAGTCTCGGTGCCACCGAACTGTGACTCGGTCTGACCGAGTTCACTAGTTTAGGTGCCAAAACTGCTTCGGTATCACCGAGTTTAGAAATCGGTAGATCCGAGATGCTTTCAGTGGGAAACTAAAACTAAGTTTTTGAATTATTCTTTTGCAAAAATCTCTGCATTTTGTGATGCTTATCCACTCTATCTCATCTATAACCTATTCACAGGGTCAGCAGTCAGAGTTTGCATCATGTCAGACCAAAGTGATAGCCAGAACTTGTCAGAGCAGCAAGTGCAGATGAGTGAGGGCACTAGTCCCTCAAGTTCCTCAGATGATGGCAGCAGGAGCACCCCTAGCAATCTGCCTAAAGCTGCCACAAGACAGAGAAAGAAGAGAACCTCAGACTCAGAAGATGAGGATTATGTGGCAGAAGAGGAAGCAACTTCCAAGAGAGTTGAGCCAGCACAGGGCATAAAACCAGGGATGAAGATCAAAAGGCCAGCAGGCAGGCAGCCTATGTCAAAGGCCAGAGCTTCAACTGAGAAGCCCACTCCCATTGAGCCAGTTGCTACTGAAGGCAAGAAGAGGAAAGAAAGGGTGAAGAAAACTGTAGCCAGAGTGCTTGGCAAGGCTTCCATCATGGAAGATGAGGAGGAAGAAGAAGAGGTAGCTGCACCAGCACCTAAGGCACCCAAGCTGATGGGTGATGCCATAAGAACAGGGGCAGCTGCTTCCAAGGCCAAGCCAGCTCCAAAGCCAAAGCCAAAGAAGAACACAAGAAGCATCCCAGCTACTGAGAAGAACAAGGCCCCAGTGCCTGAAGCTGCAGAAGAAGAAGAAGAGAATGTTCTTAGAAAGCTCAAGCCCAAGATCCTAGACCACAACGATGCTCATCCTGTGGCTGAGGATATGAAACTCGGGAGAGATTCAGGGCTCCGGAAGTGGAGAGAAGCAGACCCGTATGCTTCAAGGAGAAGGACTGCAGTTGACTACAGGTTTCACACCAAGGAGCAGCAAGACTTTTATGAGACAGTGCTGCTAGACAAGAAGCCAATTGTCTGTGATATGAGATGGGTTGATTGGCAATACATCAAGGACAACGAAGAGTACTACCCTGGAGTGCAGGACAGCTTCAAGGCATGTGGAGTAGAGGACTTTGTTGGGCAGAAGCTCACAAAGTGGAACGAGGAACTCATCATGCAGTTCTACTCCACAGCCCATTTCTATCCAGATGGCAGGATTGTATGGATGTCAGAGGGTACGAGGTACCAGTCTACAGTTGCTGAATGGGCTCAGCTGATTAATGCCCCAGAAGAGCATGACGATGACTTGGACATTTATGCCAAGAAGAAGATGGACCACAACTCAATGTCAAACATGTACAAGGAGATTCCAAATGAAGCACTTGACACGTTCAAGTTTGGCTCAGTACACTATCTTCTGTCAGGGCTGTCAACCATCAACTGGATTCTTAGGCACACCCTATTGCCCAAGTCTGGAGATCACAAGATGATCAGGGGCCACGCGATCAACTTGCTTCATATCTTTGACGTGCCACAGAAATTCAAAGTCATGAGCCTTATGATTGAAACAATCAAGAGGACAGCAGCAGACCAGAAGAGGAGCTGTGGATATGCCCCACAGATTCAGGAGATCATCAACTCTAAGATGGGCACGGGCATATACTTATTGGACAAGGAACACCTGCCCATCCGTCCAGACTTTGAAGATAATCAAGTGGTCATGACTGAGAATGAACCATCATTTGGCCAAGCACAAGCCAAGAAGGAGAAGGCGAGGAAGGAGAAAGCTGCCAAGATGCCTACTCAAGAGGAGGCATCTGAATATTTCCTGAAAACCAAACAAGAGCAGCTTGGTTACTTGATTGCATCCACCTTGCGGATTGAGCAAGGACTAGCCACCCTAACTCAGAACCAGGAAAGCTTAGAGAGGATCATGGAACAAAAGTTCTATGACTTGGATGTCAAAGTGACAGAGATTCAGACTGTAGTAGAACAGCTCCAGGATGACATGCAGGAGAGGAGAGGCAAGACTACAACTGATGCCTTTGCCAGAGTGCCATGAGTTCCGAGGTCGTCTGCAGTTCTAGTTACTGACCCCAGAGCCACCACGTCTGCACCAGCTACAGGCTCAGTTCCACCAGCTCCAGCGTCCACTTCAGCCTCGACTCCGACCACGTCTACAGAAGGCTTCGTCCTTGGAGTGCTCCGGACTCCACCACCACCTGAAGATCAAGCCTGAGTGTCGACTTAGCACTATGCATTTTCTAGGAACTTTTTGGTAACTTGTTGCCAAAGGGGGAGAAAATGTATAGATCATAGGCTTCGAGAGAGAGTGTTGCTTTTATTCTCTCTTGTTTTATTTGGTGGTTTTTTGAACTTTGTTTGCTTTTGTGTGAGATACTATGTCATTGCTCGTGAGACATTGATGATCATGTGTTTGATCATAAGCTGCACTTAATGTTTGCTTAATATTATCATCTTATCTATCTTATGTGATCATTCACTATTCTAGGTGATGAGTGCATGTATTTCATTCTTATCATTTTAAGCGCTCCACCAAGATGTATGTGACATGGAAGAGTAACCCATGACTCTAACTCTTTGTGCATTTGCAGTCCAAAGCAAATTTTAAATATGCACAAATTTAGGGGGAGCTCTTACTTGTCACATACTTCTCAAAGCGACAATATATTTCATGCTTATTATCATTTGTCGAAGCTTTGATCTATATGTTGTCATCAATTACCAAAAAGGGGGAGATTGAAAGGGCAACTATCCCTAGGTGGTTTTGGTAATTCATAACAACATATAGCTCATTGAGCTAATGCTATTCCAAGATGACTATTTCAGGAAAGCTCAATGATTGGCATGGCATGGATGTGAAAGTGGAACCCTCAAAATGCTAAGGACAAAGGATTGGCTCAAGCTCAAAAGCTCAAGACTCTTCATTTTATATTTTAGTGATCCAAGATCACATTGAGTCTTTAGGAAAAGCCAATACTATCAAGGAGGGATGAGGTGTTGCTTAATGAGCCTCTTGCTTCATGTGCTTTGTGATATGCTCCAAAACCCTCAACTACTTTCCCATATCCACATATGACCTAAACCCTAAGCCAAACTCGGTCCTACCGATTCTTTCTATCCGGCGCCACCGAGTTTCACTTGTCATAAGCCACTGCCAAACCCTAGCAATTCGGTTCTACCGATAGGGATCTCGGTCTCATCGAGATGGGATTGCAAACTCTCTGTTTCCCTTTCGTAACTTTTTGGTCTCACCGAAAGAGCGAATCGGTCCCACCGAGATTGCAATGTAAACTCTATGTTTCCCTTTTGTAACTTTTTGGTCTCACCGAAAGAGCAAATCGGTCCCACCGAGTTTGCCTGACCAACTCTCTGGTTAGCTTATTACCAAACTCGGTCTCACCGAGTTTGTGTAATCGGTCTCACCGAGATTATGTTATGCCCAAACCCTAACCATATCGGTCCTACCGAGTTGCATGTCAGTCCCACCAAAAATCTCTAACGGTCACTAGGTTTACCTTTTCGGTCCGATCGAGTTTGTTGATTCGGTCCCACCGAGATTGGAAAACTATGTGTAACGGTTGGATTTTGTGTGGAGGCTATATATACCCCTCCACCTCCTCTTCATTCGTGGAGAGAGCCATCAGAACACATACACAATTCCAACTCATATGTTCTGAGAGAGAACCACCTACTCATGTGTTGAGACCAAGATATTCCATTCCTACCATATGAATCTTGATCTCTAGCCTTCCCCAAGTTTCTTTCCACTCAAATCTTCTTTCCACAAAATCCAAATCCTATGAGAGAGAGTTGAGTGTTGGGGAGACTATCATTTGAAGCACAAGAGCAAGGAGTTCATCATCAACACACCATTTGTTACTTCTTGGAGAGTGGTGTCTCCTAGATTGGCTAGGTGTTACTTGGGAGCCTCCGACAAGATTGTGGAGTTGAACCAAGGAGTTTGTAATGGCAAGGAGATCGCCTACTTCGTGAAGATCTACCGCTAGTGAGGCAAGTCTTTCGTGGGCGATGGCCATGGTGGGATAGACAAGGTTGCTTCTTCGTGGACCCTTCGTGGGTGGTTGCTTCTTCGTGGACCCTTCGTGGGTGGAGCCCTCCGTGGACTCGCGCAACCATTACCCTTCGTGGGTGGAGCCCTCCGTGGACTCGCGCAACCGTTACCCTTCGTGGGTTGAAGTCTCCATCAACGTGGATGTAGGATAGCACCACCTATCCGAACCACGGGAAAAACATCCGTGTCTCCAATTGAGTTTGAATTCTCCAAACCCTTCCCTTTACATTCTTGCAAGTTGCATGCTTTACTTTCCGCTGCCAATATACTCTTTGCATGCTTGCTTGAATTCTATGATGATTGCTTGACTTGTCCTACAATAGCTAAAATCTGCCAAGAACTAAAATTGGGAAAAGGTTAAGTTTTTATTTGGTCAAGTAGTCTAATCATCCCCCCTCTAGACATACTTTCGATCCTACAGGATCGAAAAGGATCGTTTGAGGACTAACCTGATGAACTTTGAACACAGACTGCTTCCCCCTTGGCCACTTCCCGGACTATGGAGATTGCCTATTTGCAGCGGAAGCTTAATATGGTAGGGGATGATCTTGCTTTAACCAATATGCGTCTGGACGAGTCGCAAGGTATGTATTGGGGCAATCCTCATACATTTTGTGGTATAAGCATGATGATGAGATTTGGTTGCAGATGGTGCTGCCGCCGTTGAAGTTCTTCGAGCCGAGATGGCCCGGGCCAAGGAGCAGGCCCGGCGTAGCAATGCTGCTGCCGAAAAGGCATCGGCTGAATGAAAAGCCGAACAAGCTGCACGGCGCCAAGATGAGGAGACGATATCCACGATGACGCTCGAACTGGAGAATGCTACCGGTTGCTGTGAATTTTTGGAGAAGGAGAGTAAAGCCCTAACGGCTGATCTGGACAAGGACTGACAAGAGGCGAGAGAAGCGCGGTCGGAATGCAGAGCAGCCCGTGAGGAGGTTCGACAAGCGAGGCAGATTGCGGCTGGAAAGCCCTTTCTGCAACAAACTAAGTTCGGTGACCCGAACTATGCCCAGCTTAACCAAGTATGGCGTTCTCTGGACGAGTTCTTGGCCTTGCCGAAGAGTTCTGCCGATGCGGCGCAGTATTACCAAGCGCGAGATGGATATGCAACGGAGAATATTTTGTGGTCGCAGTTTGGCGCATCAAAGCGCCCTCTGTTGCTCAATGAACAGATGTCCCAATGAGCCGAACTTCATAGGATATCCGGCGCTGCCATGAAGGATGTCGTAATCCGGTTGTGGCCAACCGAGCCTGTTCCGAATAGCTATTACGGTTTGGTGCAAAGGCTTGTTGACGCGGTGCCGCGTATCGACGCTGTGAAGCGGTCAACGTGCATTGAGGGTGCACAGATGGCTTTTGCCCGAGTCAACACGTTCTGGGGGAAGATGAAGGCCATAGATGGTGCGACGAAGGGTCCACCCAAAGGCAAGGACCGTCCGGAACTGGAGCATTATTCTAAAGACGTCATAGAGGCCGCCTGCTTTATAGAGGGTCAGTTGTCAAAAGACATAATATTCGAGTGAGGTGTATGGAAATTGTAAAAGATAAATTTATAGTTAATCTATTTATGTTTTGCTTGAAAGCTTGAATTCCTCCTGTGCGGCCGTTTTGATATAATCTGAAAGTTTTCCAGTCGTCGGCTTCAGCCCCATCGTAGGAAGTACAGGGGTGTTCAGAACGGTATTTAATCACTCTTTATCCAACGTCTTGGTCCATGAAGGAGGTGATAATGCGGCGAACCAGGCAATCGGACTATAAGGCGTTAACACTTTCACTTGGCCATAGGAGTTTTATGGTGGGGCTACGACATAGCCCCTGGTATGTATGCGGCGTATGGTGCCTTACATATTTGATCTGAAAAAGATCCCTCGTGTGACACGGAGAATCACTAAAGATTCCAAGAAGTCGTCAAGTGGTTGACCAGCTCACACCGCATCATGACAGTCAGTTTTCGGCTTTCTCTACTGAGGTGCTCATCCGGTTTAGACCAGGGCACAATCGCAGTAGTTCTCCCTTAACTACCCTAGCTGATAGAGCGGAACATAGGGTAGCAAGCACAGGAGCCGGGCAACCCAAGTATTGACCCAAGACAATGATTCGGAGCTGATGCATATAAGGCTAAACTTGCGACGCCGAAGTATGCTATAGAGTTGTTCGTACTTTTACTGGAAACTCATTTGTTCCCACACCAAGCCCTTGGCAGGTTATGCCAAGGTATTTCTGTGAAATAACCATAGGAGCCATATTTGTTGGTGAAACAATGCGGGTGATTAGTTCGGATATTGTTTGATGGGAACCGAGTGATATGCCAATGATTACTTATGATGTATATAAAAGCCATCCTCCTGGCTATTTGACATGCTCAGGGTTGGAGGCGGAGGAACAGGCATGGTACAGGCTCGAGAAATAGAGAGTGCGGTCTACAAAAAGTTATTTTGGACCTCCGGTCGCACGTCTGTGCCGCCAGTCCTTGATGGAAATGACCCCTTAGGTGAGTGTACGGATCCAGACTCCGATAGAGCCAGTTTTCGATGTTTATCCTGTTCGTCACCTGTTTTAAAGGATATCGATGGAATAAATAAAAAGAAAATAAATAATTAAAAAAAGTTACTGGAGTGCTTGCAGGCTTGTCCGTATTGTGCATCCGCCAATGCCCATGGTATCTTGAGTGCGTAATGATGTATGCGCGGTACAAACTTTGTAGGTGTACGGAGTGGGCGGCGGAAGCCGAGTTGCTATTTCTGTTCTAGGAGTAGTTGATCCTCGGGTGGAGACTACTTCTGACCACCGATGTTTCGTTGGTGAACCTTTCCGTCATCCCTGTCGCTTGGTGGCCTCCTCCCCCTGTGTTCAGCATTGAGCTTGCCGGCCTGTTTAAAGACCCAGTAGTTTCTATTGGTATGATTAGCTGGTTTATCGGGATGGCCATGAATCTGGCAGGGTCGGTCCAATATCCTGTCCAGGCTGGATTGTTCATCTCGATTCGCCTTGAATGGCTTCTTCTGCTGACCGGGCTTGGGGTTGCTGAATCCGGCGTTGACCGCTGTGTCGCCTGAACTTTCATTGTCATTGCAACTATTGTTTTTGCTTCCTCGTGGCTAGTCGTTGCCGTCTCGGATTTCGGAGGTGCCTTGGTTGTTGGCGCTATTGCTTCTACGAGCGAGCCAGCTGTCTTCTCCCACGCAAAAGCGGGCCATCAGAGCAGTGAGGGCTGTCATGGATTTAGGTCCTTCTTGGGCGAGGTGGCGTGCAAGCCATTCGTTTCGGATGCTGTGTCTGAAAGCTGCAAGGGCTTCCGCATCCGGACAGTCGACAATTTGGTTCTTTTTGAGTAAGAACCGAGTCTAGAGCTCCCTGGCAGATTCTCTGGGCTGTTGGACAATGTGACTTAGGTCATCGGCATCCGGTGGCCGGACATGTGTTCCTCGAAAGTTATCGAGGAAGGCCTCTTCCAAGTCCTCCCAGTTGCCTATGGAGTTTTCAGGCAGGCTGTTTAACCAGTACCGAGCCAATCCTTTTAGTTTTAGTGGGAGGTATTTAATGGCGTGGAGGTCATCTCCAAGGGCCATGTGGATGTGGAGGATAAAATCTTCTATCCATACCGCGAGATCGGTTGTCCCGTCGTATGATTCAATATTGACAGGTTTGAATCCTTCGGGGAATTCATGATCCATTACTTCATCAGTGAAGCAAAGCGGGTGTGCAGCACCTCTATGTTGGGCCACACTGCGAGGTAACTCCGAAGGAGTCCCGGTGCAGTTTTTGTACCGGGCGTGGCGAGGTTTGACACATACGAATAGGTAGCCATCATCGCGCGTCGAAGCATGCTTTCACGATCCGTAGAACGGTCTTGTGTTTCCCGCTGTATTGTTCAAGTCCCTCTGCAGGTTGTCTGGGTAATCGTGACCTGCATTGTTCTTGCCTTTACGGCGAGGTGGGCGGTCTGGTGTTCAGCTTGAGTTGCCTCTTTATCCGGACAGAGTTGTCGGCGACCAGCCGCATTGTGTGATGATGGTATGGGCTCCAATGCCCCGTCATTGGATTGGTATAGCGATCTGTGCTTTGGGTAGCTTTTGGCTAGGCCACTAAGGCCGTATTCTTCGGCGACCAGGACTTCGGTCCATCTATCATTGAGTAGGTCTTGGTCAGCTTGAAGCTGCTGCTGCTTCTTTTTTAGGCTCCTTGCCGTAGCTATCAGCCTGCACTTGAAGCGCTCCTGCTCAAGGGGCTCTTCGGGTATGATGAAGTCTTCGTCGCCGAGGCTTACCTCATCTTCAGAGAGCGGAAGGTAGTTCTCGCCTTCAAACCGTCGCTGGGCGGGGCCTGTTCATCGGGGCTAGCTTGCCCGTTTTCCTGTTCCTCCTGTTCGGATATTGCTCCCACAGGGTCTTCATTGCTTTCGGCACCGTCCGGAGTACTATTTTCTCCAGCGCCATTGTTGCTGCAGCGTGACTTGGGGCGGCGTTTGGGGCGCCGTAACTTAGACTGTGTCTAAAGAGTTTTAGCTGGATCTCCCTTGTCCTTGCCGCGAGGCTTTTTAAGTGTATCGATCGTGTACACGTCGTATGAAGAGGTGGCCGTCCCACACCTGATGACTGGCGGGTCTTGGCCTTGCTCCTTATCGGCATCGTCTATGCCGTCAATGTCTTCGGAGCCAGAAGTGGGCATGTCGGTTAAGTCCTCGACAGTGGCTATGAAGTGGGTGGCACGTGGGAAGCGAAATTCTCCATTGTCAGCCTCTAGCTCAAACCGGACATAATTCGGCCGTGAGTCCCCCATCGGGGACAGGTTTTCCAACGAATTCAGCACATTGCCAAAGGGCGAGTGTTCGAAGACATCTGCAGCGACGAACTCGATGATTGATAACTGATCCATCTCGGTGTCCGGGAGCGCGCAAGGTTCGAAACTTATAGTCGGAAACGAGTCCGAAATTCCGTTGACGCCGATATTGCACGGTGTTGAGTTTGTGTGCGGCTCCAGTGTCACGGACTCTGTGGCTTCAGATGGTGCCAACTGCTCCGGATCTAAGGTCGCAGCAGTATTGGGAACCATCTCCTTGATGTGATCCGATGACAGATTTAAGTCATGTTCATCGGGGCGAGGGGGAGCGATCGCCACGATCTCAAATCCATTGAAGATCAAGTCTCCACGGATATCCGCGACGTAGTTCAAGCTTCCAAATCTGAGTTGGTGGCCAGGGGCATAGCTATCGATTTGCTCCAGATGGCCAAGCGAGTTGGCCCGCAGTATGAAGCCGCCGAACATGAGGATCTGTCCAGGGAGGAAGGTTTCTCCCTGGACAACGTAACTACAGACGATTGAAGGGGCCATCGAACCTTTAGTTGACGGCACAGTGGAACTCTCAATGAAAGCACCAATGTCGGTGTCAAAACCGGAGGATCTCGGGTAGGTGGTCCCGAACTGTGCGTCTGGGATCGATGGTAATAGGAGACGGGGGACACGGTGTTTACCCAGGTTCAGGCCCTCTCTATGGAGGTAATACCCTATGTCCTGCTTGATTGATCTTGATGACTATGAGTGTTGCAAGAGTTGATCTACCACGAGATCGTAATGGCTAAACCCTAGAAGTCTAGCCTGTATGACTATGGTAATGAGTATATCCTTTCCATACTAACCCCTCCGGTTAATACAGACACCGAGGGGGAATCTAGGGTTACATAGAGTCTGGTACATAAGAAGGAATCTTCATAGTCGGTCGCCAAGCTTGCCTTCCACGCCAAGGAGAGTCCAATCCGGACACGGGTACAGTCTTTGGCCTTCATGTCTTCACAGCTCATCAGTCCGGCCCATGGATAATAGGCCGGACGCCCGAGGACCCATTAGTCCAGGACTCCCTCACCCATCGTCAGTAAGCGCGTGGCGGCTAGGTTCTTCTCTGTGACGTTGGGCGCATCAAGAGCTAGCTCATACCAAGCCGGCGCCAAGGAGGACTTGACCTTGCGCGGCGCCATTGGTCGCAGATGCGGAGCGAGGTTGGAGCAGATCTGGAGCTTTCGGCAACAAGGAGCGAGAAAGGGGATCTGGAGCAAGGCAAGGAAGAAGCAATGAAGGAAAGCACTGTCTATGCTAGCCTTTTTGTCAAGATGGGCAGTTGCCGAGGCAGTGTGGGGCAGCGGAGACGCCCACGTCCAATCAACCACCACGCGATAGCCGAGGCCGCAGGCTATTGGGGCCCGCGGTGCTGCGCACTTGACCTTTGGCTTCGCCTTGAAGCCAAGCCCGAGCGCGCCTTGGGCCCGGGGGCTACTATCGGCGTTCTAGGAACGGGGGTCCCAAGACTTTCCTGCCCGCAACCCACACGTGGCTGGGCTAGCAGGTCTGTGTGGCCCATCTTCATCAACGAGGTATTCAAGACCCTCGTGAGGGGCCAAGCCTCGCGAGGTGGATGACGCAAGACCTCCTCAGGAGCAGCCTTGCCAGGCAGGATCACGAGGGGCAGAGAGATCCAGGCAAGGCAAACCTCGCAAGGTCCTCGTGACGTGAGCCATGACGATCGAGACCAGGTGGGCACCGACGCACGCAGTGTCCTTGCTTCCTCTTTGGTGCCAAGGGGGCAAGCGCAGGCGCAAAGTACCGAGGCATCAATTAAAGGTTTCCATATTGGTGCAACGAGACCAAGACCAGCAGGACGGCAAGACGGAGGACACCATGGAGCCTAGGACGGTGTCACCACCGGAACCTTTGGCAGGCGAAGACCACCTTTTGTTAGGATAGCTTGTACTAGTTGTCCACTTTCAAATTGGCCGTTGTTGGCTCCCTTCCCGCTCAATATTTGGGGAGAGGACCAGGGCCTCTATAAATAGGACTAGCCACCACAGTAGAGAAAGAACGAACTGATTCAGAGAGAGAGGGAAAGGGAAGACGGATCACCAAGATCATCCCCAACCACACAAGTGCACCAAGCACAAGAACACCTCGACCTCAGGAGGCTGTTCTTCCCCTTGTACTGTTCATCATCAGCCCAAGAGGCAATCCATCACCACCACACTAGAGTAGGGTTTTACACCACAATGGTGGCCCGAACCAGTATAAATCTTGTGTCTTTGTGTTGCAAGTTCGTCGAGTTCATCCGCGAGATCTTAGCAAGCTAGGGCGTGGATCGATAGGGAGAAAACCTTCGCACGCACCCAGTGTTCGAGCCTCGAGGGTTTGCCGGAACCCGTGATCTTACAGATCGAGGCCATCCCAGAGAAGGTCAAGGCCATTGAAGACATGAGTCCATCGCAGACCCTCAAGGAAATGCAGAAGCTTGCTGGACGGGTGACTGCGTTGGGACACTTCATTTCCAAGCTGGGAGAGCGTGCCCTACCCTTCTTCAAGCTAATGAAGAAGAAGAGCCCATTTGAGTGGACCCCGGAGGCTGAACGAGCATTTCAAGACCTCAAGAGATACCTGACCAGCCTTCCGGTGATGGTGGCGCCGCGACCTCTTGAGCCCCTAGTGCTTTATCTTGCCGCCACTCCCCACTCCACCATCGTGGCTCTAGTGGCGGTTCAGGAAGAACAACAAGCCAAGGGCACATCGTGCCGAGCTACGCCCCCAACAGAGACGAAGCAAGACCAGGAGGGCCCCGCAAGGGCCGCAGCAGCGACAGTGGAGGATCAAGCTCAGCAGGACGACGCCCCCGAACCCGCAAAGGCCTCGACAAGCAATCAAGCGTTGGGGGCTCCACCACCTCAGGAGGCACCCCTACTCCCAGAAGGCACAAGCCTCATCAGCGCACCTACCCTCGTCGAGCACCCGGTATACTTCGTCAGCACGGTGTTGCGCGATGCAAGAGCACGGTACCCCATGCCTCAGAAGCTCCTACTCGCGCTCCTTGTGGCCTCACGTAAGCTGCGACACTAATTTCAAGGACACCCCATCAAGGTCGTCCCGGCTTACCCGCTGGAGAGGGTGCTCAGGAGCCCCAAGTCCGCCGGGAGAGTCGCCGAGTGGAACATCGAGCTGCAGGCATTCTAGTTGGAGTTCAGCACCACCAGGGTCATCAAGGGAGCCGCACTCGCCGATTTCGTGGCAGAATGGACGGACGCCCCGGCGCTTGAGATAGGCGAGGACCGGTCCCTCTCACCGGGAAGTGAGGTGCTCGACGGCTCGGCATGTATTTCGATGGTGCCTTCTCACGCCAAGGCGCGGGGGCTGGAGTAGTGCTCATCTCGCCCACTCAGGACAAGCTCTACTACGTCGTGCAGCTCTGCTTCCAGCAGGGCGAGAAGGTCTCCAACAACATAGCAGAGTATGAAGACCTCATAGCCAGCCCGAAGGCCGCGGCGGCACTAGGGGTGAAGCGTCTCACCATCAGGGGCGACTCGCAGCTCCTCGTCAACTTCTCCAACAAGGTATACAAGCCGAAGGACGAACACATGGAGGCATACCTCACGGAAGTACGCAAGATGGAGAAGCAGTTCCTGGGCATGGAGTTGCAGCACGTGCCCCGGGGAACCAACAAGGAAGCCGACGACATAGCTAGAAGGGCATCCAAACGATAGACCCAAGAGCCTGGCATCTTCGAGGAGCGGCTCTTCAAGCCATCGGCGACACCACTGCTTTCAAGGACAGCGCAGCCTCCGGAGGAGCTCCCGCAACCACTTGCCATGGGAGCCCAAGCCTGTGGCCCAACTTCGGGAGTGCGTCTAATATTGGCGCTCGAGCCCCAGGAGGGATGCTATACCAAGGAATTTGAGGAATACCTGATGCAAGGGACGCTGCCAGAGAAGGAGGAGGACACGGAGCATGTGGCCCGGCAAGCCACGACATACTACATATAGGACGGTGAGCTATACAGGAAGCGGCCAAATGATGTTTCACTGTGTTGCATCTCCAGAGTACAGGGGAAAGAGCTGCTAGCCGACGTACACGGCGGGGACTGCAGGCACCACTCGTCGTCACGACCCTCGTCGGCAAGGCATTTCGCAGTGGATTCTACTGGCCTACGGTGCTCAACGACGCAGCTGAGCTGGTGAGATCCTGTGAGGCCTGCCAGTTCCACGCCAAGCAAATCCATCAGGCAGTTCAGGGCCTCCAGACCATTCTACTCTCGTGGCCGTTCACAGTCTATGGACTGGACATCCTGGGCCCATTCCCTCGAGCGCCTGGGAGCTACCGGTACCTCTACGTTGCCATTGACAAGTTCACCAAGTGGTTGGACGTGGAAGCCGTCTGCACCATCCCAGCTGGCTCTGCGGTCAAGTTCATCAAGAGCCTCGTGAGTCATTTTGGGGTCCCCAACCGCATCATCACCAATAATGGCTCGCAGTTCACCAGTAATCTTTTCAAAACGTACTGCACTAACCTTGGAACGCGGATTTGCTACGCTTCAGTGATGCACCCCCGGAGCAATGGCCAAGCTGAACGCGTCAACGCGGAGGTCCTGAGAGGCCTCAAGACCAGGACCTTCAAGAAGAAGCTCGAATCCTGCGGCAGGGGCTGGCACGACGAGCTGCAGTCCGTGCTGCGGTCCACCAGCACCACCTCCACCAAGCCCACGGGGGAGACCCCATTCTTCCTTGTCTACGGAGCAGAAGAAGTTCTCCCTCACGAGGTCAAGCATCACTCCACATGGGTCCTGGCGTTTGATGAAATGCAGCAGGACGCCACACGGGGGATGGACCTCGTGCTGGGGGAGGAATGCTGCCGCGAAGCTGCACTATGAGCGGAAAAATACCAGCAGGTGCTGCGGCGGTACCATTGTCGCAGTGTCCGCTTCAGGACGCTTGAGGTGGGTGACCTCGTCCTGAGGCGGGTTCTCTCCAGGGAAGGGTTGCATAAGCTCTCACCCATGTGGGAGGGCCGTTCTGTTGGGTTTCGTAGTAATTTCAAAAAATTTCCTACGCACACGCAAGATCATGTGATGCATAGCAACGAGAGGGGAGAGTGTTGTCTATGTACCCACGCAGACCGACTGCGGAAGCATTGACGCAACATAGAGGAAGTAGTCGTACGTCTTCACGATCCAACCGATCAAGCACCGAAACTACGGCACCTTCGAGTTCGAGCACACGTTCAGCTCGATGACGATCCCCGGGCTCCGATCCAGCAAAGCGTTGGGGAAGAGTTCCGTCAGCACGACGGCGTGGTGACGATCTTGATGTACCACAGCAGCAGGGCTTCGCCTAAACTCCGCTACAGTATTATCGAGGGCTATGTTGGCTAGGGCACCGCACACGGCTAAGGAATAGATCACGTGGATCAACTTGTGTGTTCTAGGCTGCCTCTACCTCAGTATATAAAGGACCAAAGGGGGGAGGCTGGCCGGCCACAAGGGGCGCGCCAGGAGAGTCCTACTCCCTCCGGGAGTAGGATTCCCCCCCCCCAATCCTAGTTGGAATAGGATTCCTCGGGGGGGGGGGGGGGAACAGAGAGAGGGGGCCGGCCACCTCTCCTAGTCCTAATAGGACTAGGGGAGGGGGGAGGTGCGCAGCCCACCTTGGGCTGCCCCTTTCTCCTTTCCACTAAAGCCCACTAAGGCCCATATGGTTCCCGGGGGGTTCCGGTAACCTCCTGGTACTCCGGTAAAATCCCGATTTCACCCGGAACACTTCCGATATCCAAACATAGGCTTCCAATATATCAATCTTTATGTCTCGACCATTTCGAGACTCCTCATCATGTCCGTGATCACATCCGGGACTCCGAACTAACTTCGGTACATCAAAATGCATAAACTCATAATATAACTGTCATCGTAACCTTAAGCGTGCGGACCCTACGGGTTCGAGAACAATGTAGACATGACCGAGACATGTCTCCGGTCAATAACCAATAGCGGGACCTGGATGCCCATATTGGCTCCTACATATTCTACGAAGATCTTTATCGGTCAGACCGCATAACAACATACGTTGTTCCCTTTGTCATCGGTATGTTACTTGCCCGAGATTCGATCGTCGGTATCCCATACCTTGTTCAATCTCGTTGCCGGCAAGTCTCTTTACTCGTTCCGTAACACATCATCTTGCAACTAACTCATTAGTTGCAATGCTTGCAAGGCTTATGTGATGTGCATTACTGAGAGGGCCCAGAGATACCTCTCCGACAATCGGAGTGACAAATCCTAATCTCGAAATACGCCAACCCAACATCTACCTTTGGAGACACCTGTAATGCTCCTATATAATCACCCAGTTACGTTGTGATGTTTGGTAGCACCCAAAGTGTTCCTTCGGCAAACGGGAGTTGCATAATCTCATAGTCATAGGAACATGTATAAGTCATGAAGAAAGCAATAGCAACATACTAAACGATCTGGTGCTAAGCTAATAGAATGGGTCATGTCAATCAGATCATTCAACTAATGATGTGATCTCGTTAATCAAATAACAACTCTTTGTTCATGGTTAGGAAACATAACCATCTTTGATTAATGAGCTAGTCAAGTAGAGGCATACTAGTGACACTTTGTTTGTCTATGTATTCACACATGTATTATGTTTCCGGTTAATACAATTCTAGCATGAATAATAAACATTTATCATGATTATAAGGAAATAAATAATAACTTTTATTATTGCCTCTAGGGCATATTTCCTTCAGTCTCCCACTTGCACAAGAGTCAATAATCTAGATTACACCATAATGATTCTAACACCCATGGAGCCTTGGTGCTGATCATGTTTTGCTCGTGGAAGAGGCTTAGTCAACGGGTCTGCAACATTCAGATCCGTATGTATCTTGCAAATCTCTATGTCTCCCACCTGGACTAGATCCCGGATGGAATTGAAGCGTCTCTTGATGTGCTTGGTTCTCTTGTGAAATCTGGATTCCTTTGCCAAGGCAATTGCACCAGTATTGTCACAAAAGATTTTCATTGGACCCGATGCACTAGGTATGACACCTAGATCGGATATGAACTCCTTCATCCAGACTCCTTCGTTCGCTGCATCCGAAGCATCTATGTACTCCGCTTCACATGTAGATCCCGCTACGACGCTTTGTTTAGAACTGCACCAACTGACAGCTCCACCGTTTAATGTAAACACGTATCCGGTCTGCGATTTAGAATCGTCCGGATCAGTGTCAAAGCTTGCATCAACGTAACCTTTTACGTTGAGCTCTTTGTCACCTCCATATACGAGAAACATATACTTAGTCCTTTTCAGGTATTTCAGGATGTTCTTGACCGCTGTCCAGTGATCCAGTCCTGGATTACTTTGGTACCTCCCTGCTAAACTTATAGCAAGGCACACATCAGGTCTGGTACACAGCATTGCATACATGATAGAGCCTATGGCTGAAGCATAGGGAACATCTTTCATTTTCTCTCTATCTTCTGCAGTGGTCGGGCATTGAGTCTGACTCAACTTCACACCTTGTAACACAGGCAAGAACCCTTTCTTTGCTCGATCCATTTTGAACTTCTTCAAAATCTTGTAAAGGTATGTGCTTTGTGAAAGTCCAATTAAGCGTCTTGATCTATCTCTATAGATTTTTATGCCTAATATGTAAGCAGCTTCACCGAGGTCTCTCATTGAAAAACTCTTATTCAAGTATCCCTTTATGCTATCCAGAAATTCTATATCATTTCCAATCAGTAATATGTCATCCACATATAATATCAGAAATGCTACAGAGCTCCCACTCACTTTCTTATAAATACAGGCTTCTCCGAAAGTCTGTATAAAACGAAATGCTTTGATCACACTATCAAAGCGTTTATTCCAACTCCGAGAGGCTTGCACCAGTCCATAAATGGATCACTGGAGTTTGCACACTTTGTTATCTCCCTTTGGATCGACAAAACCTTCCGGTTGCATCATATACAACTCTTCTTCCAGAAATCCATTCAGGAATGCAGTTTTGACATCCATCTGCCAAATTTCATAATCATAAAATGCGGCTATTGCTAACATGATTCGGACAGACTTAAGCATCGCTACGGGTGAGAAGGTCTCATCGTAGTCAACCCCTTGAACTTGTCGAAAACCTTTTGCGACAAGTCGAGCTTTGTAGACAGTAACATTACCATCAGCGTCAGTCTTCTTCTTGAAGATCCGTTTATTCTCAATTGCTTGCCGATCATCGGGCAAGTCAACCAAAGTCCATACTTTGTTCTCATACATGGATCCCATCTCAGATTTCATGGCTTCAAGCCACTTTGCGGAATCTGGGCTCACCATCGCTTCTTCATAGTTCGTAGGTTCATCATGATCTAGTAGCATGACTTGCAGAACAGGATTACCGTACCACTCTGGTGCGGATCTCGCTCTGGTCGATCTACGAGGTTCAGTAGTATCTTGACCTGAAGTTTCATGATCAACATCATTAGCTTCCTCACTAATTGGTATAGATGTCGCAGAAACAGTTTTCTGTGATGTACTATTTTCCAATAAGGGAGCAGGTACAGTTACCTCGTCAAGTTCTACTTTCCTCCCACTCACTTCTTTCGAGAGAAACTCCTTCTCTAGAAAGGATCCATTCTTAGCAACGAATGTCTTGCCTTCGGATCTGTGATAGAAGGTGTACCCAACAGTCTCCTTTGGGTATCCTATGAAGACACATTTCTCCGATTTGGGTTCGAGCTTATCAGGTTGAAGCTTTTTCACATAAGCATCGCAGCCCCAAACTTTAAGAAACGACAACTTTGGTTTCTTGCCAAACCATAGTTCACAAGGTGTCGTCTCAACGGATTTTGATGGTGCCCTATTTAACGTGAATGCGGCCGTCTCTAAAGCATAACCCCAAAACGATATCGGTAAATCATTAAGAGACATCATAGATCGCACCATATCTAGTAAAGTACGATTACGACGTTCGGACACACCATTACGCTGTGGTGTTCCGGGTGGCGTGAGATCCGAAACTATTCCACAATTTTTCAAATGTACACCAAACTCGTAACTCAAATATTCTCCTCCACGATCAGATTGTAGAAACTTTATTTTCTTGTTACGATGATTTTCCACTTCACTCTGAAATTCTTTGAACTTTTCAAATGTTTCAGACTTATGTTTCATTAAGTAGATATATCCATATCTGCTTAAGTCATCTATGAAGGTGAGAAAATAACGATATCCGCCACGAGCCTCAATATTCATTGGACCACATACATCGGTATGTATGATTTCCAACAAATCTGTTGCTCTCTCCATAGTACCGGAGAACGGTGTTTTGGTCATCTTGCCCATGAGGCACGGTTCGCAAGTACCAAGTGATTCATAATCAAGTGGTTCCAAAAGTCCATCAGTATGGAGTTTCTTCATGCGCTTTACACTGATATGACCTAAACGACAGTGCCACAAATAAGTTGCACTTTCATTATCAACTCTGCATCTTTTGGCTTCAACATTGTGAATATGTGTATCACTACTGTCGAGATTCATCAAAAATAGACCACTCTTCAAAGGTGCATGACCATAAAAGATATTACTCATATAAATAGAACAACCATTATTCTCTGATTTAAATGAATAACCGTCTCGCATCAAACAAGATCCAGATATAATGTTCATGCTCAACGCTGGCACCAAATAACAATTATTTAGGTCTAATATTAATCCTGAAGGTAGATGTAGAGGTAGCGTGCCGACCGCGATCACATCGACTTTGGAACCATTTCCCACGCGCATCGTCACCTCGTCCTTTGCTAGTGTCCGCTTATTCCATAGTCCCTGCTTCGAGTTCCAAATATTAGCAACAGAACCAGTATCAAATACCCAGGTGCTACTGCGAGCTCTAGTAAGGTACACATCAATAACATGTATATCACATATACCTTTGTTCACCTTGCCATCCTTCTTATCCGCCAAATACTTGGGGTAGTTCCGCTTCCAATGACCAGTCTGCTTGCAGTAGAAGCACTCAGTTTCAGGCTTAGGTCCAGACTTGGGTTTCTTCTCCTGAGCAGCAACTTCTTGCCGTTCTTCTTGAAGTTCCCCTTCTTCTTCCCTTTGCCCTTTTTCTTAAAACTAGTGGTCTTGTTAACCATCAATACTTGATGCTCCTTCTTGATTTCTACCTCCGCAGCTTTCAGCATCGCGAAGAGCTCGGGAATAGTCTTGTTCATCCCTTGCATATTATAGTTCATCACGAAGCTCTTGTAGCTTGGTGGCAGTGATTGGAGAATTCTGTCAATGACGCAATCATCTAGAAGATTAACTCCCATCTGAATCAAGTGATTATTATACCCAGACATTTTGAGTATATGCTCACTGACAGAACTGTTCTCCTCCATCTTGCAGCTATAGAACTTATTGGAGACTCCATATCTCTCAATCCGGGCATTTTCTTGAAATATTAACTTCAACTCCTGGAACATCTCATATGCTCCATGACGTTCAAAACGTCGTTGAAGTCCCGATTCTAAGCCGTAAAGCATGGCACACTGAACTATCGAGTAGTCATCAGCTTTGCTCTGCCAGACGTTCATAACATCTGGTGTTGCTCCAGCAGCAGGCCTGGCACCCAGCGGTGCTTCCAGGACGTAATTCTTCTCAGCAGCAATGAGGATAATCCTGAAATTACAGACCCAGTCCGTGTAATTGCTACCATCATCTTTCAACTTTGCTTTCTCAAGGAACGCATGAAAATTCAACGGAACAACAGCACGAGCCATCTATCTACAATCAACATAAACAAGCAAGATACTATCAGGTACTAAGTTCATGATAAGTTTAAGTTCAATTAATCAAATTACTTAAGAACTCCCACTTAGATAGACATCCCTCTAATCCTCTAAGTGATCACGTGATCCAAATCAACTAAACCATAACCGATCATCACGTGAGATAGAGTAGTTTTCAATGGTGAACATCGTTATGTTGATCATATCTACTATATGATTCACGTTCGACCTTTTGGTCTCCGTGTTCCGAGGCCATATCTGCATATGCTAGGCTCGTCAAGTTTAACCTGAGTAGTCTGCGTGTGCAAAACTAGCTTGCACCCGTTGTAGATGGACGTAGAGCTTATCACACCCGATCATCACGTGGTGTCTGGGCACGACGAACTTTGGCAACGGTGCATACTCAGGGAGAACACTTCTTGATAATTTAGTGAGAGATCATCTTATAATGCTACCGTCAATCAAAGCAAGATAAGATGCATAAAAGGATACACATCACATGCAATCGATATAAGTGATATGATATGGCCATCATCATCTTGTGCTTGTGATCTCCATCTTCGAAGCACCGTCATGATCACCATCGTCACCGACGCGACACCTTGATCTCCATCGCAGCATCGTTGTCGTCTCGCCAATCTTATGCTTCCATGACTATCACTACCGCTTAGTAATAAAGTAAAGCATTACATCGCGATTTCATTGCATACAATAAAGCGACAACCATATGGCTCCAGCCAGTTGCCGATAACTCGGTTACAAAACATGATGATCTCATACAATAAAATTCAGCATCATGTCTTGACCATATCACATCACAACATGCCCTGCAAAAACAAGTTAGACATCCTCTACTTTGTTGTTGCAAGTTTTACGTGGCTACTACGGGCTTAAGTAAGAACCAATCTCACCTACGCATCAAAACCACAATGATAGTTTGTCAAATAGACTCCGTTTTAACCTTCGCAAGGATCGGGCGTAGCCACACTCGGTTCAGCTAAAGTTGGAGAGACAGTCGCCCGCAAGCCACCTGTGTGCAAAGCACGTCGGGGGAACCGGTCTCGCGTAAGCGTACGCATAATGTTGGTCCGGGTCGTCTCATCCAACAATACCGCCGAACCAAAGTATGACATGTTGGTAGGCAGTATGACTTATATCACCCACAACTCACTTGTGTTCTACTCGTGCATATAACATCAACATAAATAACCTAGGCTCTGATACCACTGTTGGGTTTCGTAGTAATTTCAAAAAATTTCCTACGCACACGCAAGATCATGTGATGCATGGCAACGAGAGGGGAGAGTATTGTCTACGTACCCATGCAGACCGACTGCGGAAGCGTTGACGCAACGTAGAGGAAGTAGTCGTACGTCTTCATGATCCAACCGATCAAGCACCGAAACTACGACACCTCCGAGTTCGAGCACACGTTCAGCTCGATGACGATCCCCGGGCTCCGATCCAGCAAAGCGTTGGGGAAGAGTTCCGTCAGCACGACGGCGTGGTGACGATCTTGATGTACCACAGCAGCAGGGCTTCGCCTAAACTCCGCTACAGTATTATCGAGGGCTATGGTGGCTGGGGCACCGCACACGGCTAAGGAATAGATCACCTGGATCAACTTGTGTGTTGTAGGGTGCCTCTACCTCAGTATATAAAGGAACAAAGGGGGGAGGCTGGCCGGCCACAAGGGGCGCACCAGTAGAGTCCTACTCCCTCCGGGAGTAGGATTCCCCCCCCCCCCCAATCCTAGTTGGAATAGGATTCCTCGTGGGGGGGGAGAGAGAGGGGGCCGGCCACCTCTCCTAGTCCTAATAGGACTAGGGGAGGGGGGAGGTGCGCAGCCCACCTTGGGCTGCCCCTTTCTCCTTTCCACTAAAGCCCACTAAGGCCCATATGGTTCCCGGGGGGTTCCGGTAACCTCCCGGTACTCCGGTAAAATCCCGATTTCACCCGGAACACTTCCGATATCCAAACATAGGCTTCCAATATATCAATCTTTATGTCTTGACCATTTTGAGACTCCTCGTCATGTCCGTGATCACATCCGGGACTCCGAACTAACTTCGGTACATCAAAATGCATAAACTCATAATATAACTGTCATCGTACCCTTAAGCGTGCGGACCCTACGGGTTCGAGAACAATGTAGACATGACCGAGACATGTCTCCGGTCAATAACCAATAGCGGGACATGGATGCCCATATTGGCTCCTACATATTCTACGAAGATCTTTATCGGTCAGACCGCATAACAACATACGTTGTTCCCTTTGTCATCGGTATGTTACTTGCCCGAGATTCGATCGTCGGTATCCCATACCTTGTTTAATCTCGTTGCCGGCAAGTCTCTTTACTCGTTCCGTAACACATCATCTTGCAACTAACTCATTAGTTACAATGCTTGCAAGGCTTATGTGATGTGCATTACCGAGAGGGCCCAGAGATACCTCTCCGACAATCGGAGTGACAAATCCTAATCTCGAAATACGCCAACCCAACATCTACCTTTGGAGACACCTGTAATGCTCCTTTATAATCACCCAGTTACGTTGTGATGTTTGGTAGCACCCAAAGTGTTCCTTCGGCAAACGGGAGTTGCATAATCTCATAGTCATAGGAACATGTATAAGTCATGAAGAAAGCAATAGCAACATACTAAATGATCTGGTGCTAAGCTAATAGAATGGGTCATGTCAATCAGATCATTCAACTAATGATGTGATCTCGTTAATCAAATAACAACTCTTTGTTCATGGTTAGGAAACATAACCATCTTAGATTAACGAGCTAGTCAAGTAGAGGCATACTAGTGACACTTTGTTTGTCTATGTATTCACACATGTATTATGTTTTCGGTTAATACAATTCTAGCATGAATAATAAACATTTATCATGATTATAAGGAAATAAATAATAACTTTTATTATTGCCTCTAGGGCATATTTCCTTCAGTCTCCCACTTGCACTAGAGTCAATAATCTAGATTACACCGTAATGATTCTAACACCCATGGAGCCTTGGTGCTGATCATGTTTTGCTCGTGGAAGAGGCTTAGTCAACGGGTCTGCAACATTCAGATCCGTATGTATCTTGCAAATCTCTATGTCTCCCACCTGGACTAGATCCCAGATGGAATTGAAGCGTCTCTTGATGTGCTTGGTTCTCTTGTGAAATCTAGATTCCTTTGCCAAGGCAATTGCACCAGTATTGTCACAAAAGATTTTCATTGGACCCGATGCACTAGGTATGACACCTAGATCGGATATGAACTCCTTCATCCAGACTCCTTCGTTCGCTGCATCCGAAGCATCTATGTACTCCGCTTCACATGTAGATCCCGCTACGACGCTTTGTTTAGAACTGCACCAACTGACAGCTCCACCGTTTAATGTAAACACGTATCCGGTCTGCGATTTAGAATCGTCCGGATCAGTGTCAAAGCTTGCATCAACGTAACCTTTTACGTTGAGCTCTTTGTCACCTCCATATACGAGAAACATATACTTAGTCCTTTTCAGGTATTTCAGGATGTTCTTGACCGCTGTCCAGTGATCCAGTCCTGGATTACTTTGGTACCTCCCTGCTAAACTTATAGCAAGGCACACATCAGGTCTGGTACATAGCATTGCATACATGATAGAGCCTATGGCTGAAGCATAGGGAACATCTTTCATTTTCTCTCTATCTTCTGCAGTGGTCGGGCATTGAGTCTGACTCAACTTCACACCTTGTAACACAGGCAAGAACCCTTTCTTTGCTTGATCCATTTTGAACTTCTTCAAAATCTTGTCAAGGTATGTGCTTTGTGAAAGTCCAATTAAGCGTCTTGATCTATCTCTATAGATTTTTATGCCTAATATGTAAGCAGCTTCACCGAGGTCTTTCATTGAAAAACTCTTATTCAAGTATCCCTTTATGCTATCCAGAAATTCTATATCATTTCCAATCAGTAATATGTCATCCACATATAATATCAGAAATGCTACAGAGCTCCCACTCACTTTCTTGTAAATACAAGCTTCTCCGAAAGTCTGTATAAAACCAAATGCTTTGATCACACTATCAAAGCGTTTATTCCAACTCCGAGAGGCTTGCACCAGTCCATAAATGGATCGCTGGAGTTTGCACACTTTGTTAGCTCCCTTTGGATCGACAAAACCTTCCGGTTGCATCATATACAACTCTTCTTCTAGAAATCCATTCAGGAATGCAGTTTTGACATCCATCTGCCAAATTTCATAATCATAAAATGCGGCTATTGCTAACATGATTCGGACAGACTTAAGCATCGCTACGGGTGAGAAGGTCTCATCGTAGTCAACCCCTTGAACTTGTCGAAAACCTTTTGCGACAAGTCGAGCTTTGTAGACAGTAACATTACCCTCAGCGTCAGTCTTCTTCTTGAAGATCCGTTTATTCTCAATTGCTTGCCGATCATCGGGCAAGTCAACCAAAGTCCATACTTTGTTCTCATACATGGATCCCATCTCAGATTTCATGGCTTCAAGCCACTTTGCGGAATCTGGGCTCACCATCACTTCTTCATAGTTCGTAGGTTCATCATGATCTAGTAGCATGACTTGCAGAACAGGATTACCGTACCACTCTGGTGCGGATCTCGCTCTGGTCGATCTACGAGGTTCAGTAGTATCTTGACCTGAAGTTTCATGATCAACATCATTAGCTTCCTCACTAATTGGTATAGATGTCGCAGAAACAGTTTTCTGTGATGTACTATTTTCCAATAAGGGAGCAGGTACAGTTACCTCGTCAAGTTCTACTTTCCTCCCACTCACTTCTTTCGAGAGAAACTCCTTCTCTAGAAAGGATCCATTCTTAGCAACGAATGTCTTGCCTTCGGATCTGTGATAGAAGGTGTACCCAACAGTCTCCTTTGGGTATCCTATGAAGACACATTTCTCCGATTTGGGTTCGAGCTTATCATGTTGAAGCTTTTTCACATAAGCATCGCAGCCCCAAACTTTAAGAAACGACAACTTTGGTTTCTTGCCAAACCATAGTTCACAAGGTGTCATCTCAACGGATTTTGATGGTGCCCTATTTAACGTGAATGCGGCCGTCTCTAAAGCATAACCCCAAAACGATATCGGTAAATCATTAAGAGACATCATAGATCGCACCATATCTAGTAAAGTACGATTACGACGTTCGGACACACCATTACGCTGTGGTGTTCCGGGTGGCGTGAGTTGCGAAACTATTCCACAATTTTTCAAATGTACACCAAACTCGTAACTCAAATATTCTCCTCCACGATCAGATCATAGAAACTTTATTTTCTTGTTACGATGATTTTCCACTTCACTCTGAAATTCTTTGAACTTTTCAAATGTTTCAGACTTATGTTTCATTAAGTAGATATATCCATATCTGCTTAAGTCATCTGTGAAGGTGAGAAAATAACGATATCCGCCACGAGCCTCAATATTCATTGGACCACATACATCGGTATGTATGATTTCCAACAAATCTGTTGCTCTCTCCATAGTACCGGAGAACGGTGTTTTGGTCATCTTGCCCATGAGGCACGGTTCGCAAGTACCAAGTGATTCATAATCAAGTGGTTCCAAAAGTCCATCAGTATGGAGTTTCTTCATGCGCTTTACACCGATATGACCTAAACGACAGTGCCACAAATAAGTTGCGCCTGTGAAGGTCTCCGCTCGTGACACTCTCACGTAATAATGAGTGGGGCTGTACATGCCCTGGAGTCTCTGGAGTGCCGCCCTTGGGCCTCGGGGGCTCCCTTGCACGTCCTAGTGGCAGCACTTAGCTCCGCGCTGGTGAGAAGACTTGAAGACTAGACTAGGTGCCGGACGCAGCTTTTCACTTGCTTTCCGTAGTTGTCTTACCCTCTTTTAATTGAAGTTTGCTTCTAGTGATCTTCGCTGATTTGGTTCCATCGCCCCCTGTCTCTGTTTTCGTCTTCAGTTTAGCCCGCACTCTCTCTCGCATTCCTTGCGAGGGGGCTGGACGGGTGCCCTCATGAGCGTTTTCCCTTTTCTGCCTTCCGTCTGCTTTTCGCGAGGCACCCTCGTTCGAGCCCACAAGCTGGCACACCTCCCCTGATCCATGCCCCTCAGGTACCGCAATACGAATCGCTGGGTCAAGGCCAGCGGCGCCAGTGACAAAGGCTCGGTGAATGATAAGCCTCTTAATGAATTTTTTGCAGTTCCTAAGCGCCTACCAGGCCAAGGAGGCCTCAACAGGCACCAGGAAGTAAGCGCCTCATGAGGAGGAGACTACTCTGAGCAAGTCAAGCTAAGTTATCTCTACATAAAACAACGATGTTGCGACACAGCACAGGAACGATAAACATAGCATAGTACTTGAGAAATCACAGTTTGTTGCACGCCCCTCAGGGGCCCATACTGCTTCTTTCTTAATACAGGAAGGAAAGGAGGAACGAAATAAAATCGGCGCGTGCCCCTACAGCAGTCCGCGAGTGTCGAAGTAAATGACCACGGGTAGCCTAGCCGGCTCCCCCTGGCTCTTCTGAAAAAATTATGAGCCGATCCGGCCCTCAAGAATCCAAGACGTGGGGCCGCCTTCCCCTTGCCGGCCGTCTCCCAGGCCGGCTATCGGAAGGCGACCCGACTTTAGCCCTCATGAAGAAAGCCGCGGGAGGGCCGGCTCCGAGAAGCCGGCCGCGAGAAGGCCGACTCCAAGATGCCGGCTCCCATGAAGCGGTCAAGATCGTACCCTCGAAGTCTGCATCCACATAACGGCGATGTGACGGGGCGTGGCTACAGTAAAGCCTGTCACCCCAGAATCCCGGAGCACGCCTGGCACAGTGCGCCATACGGGTGACCATGACCCGTCCGGCGTGGCACTATTGCCACGTTGACCCTGATGTCATCCATGACGGGCTGCCAGTGTGGCCCACGGGCGGCAGGCCCCTTCAGGCAGAGAGACACCCGAAGGCGGCCAGGCCTACCCCAGTCGGCCCACGACAGAGCCGGCTCTCCACAGCCGGCTTGCCACCTCCCTCGAAGGAGACGCCCCATTAAGGAGACAAGACGCGGTGAGGCTACAGTGATCACCCGCCGGACGGCGGCACTGTAGCCACGCCCACCTCGGCGAAGCCCTCATCACCAGGATTGAGCAACAGTAACCAGCCACCGACAAGGCCCAGGACGGTGGGGCCTGCCTGTCGACCAAGGAGCCGGCAGCCGGCGGGACCCACCAGCCGGCGGGCCCCAGCAGCCGGCACAGAAGTCGGCGAGTGTAGACACAGACGGTTGGGCCCCACGCCCAGCCGGATTACCATTGTACCCCCGGGGGGTAGGCCTATATAAACCCCCTGGGACACCCATGCAAAGGGTTGATCCAAGCTAGTTCTAGACACCACATAGAGAGGGGAGGAGGGCTAGCGATCATGCGGAGACCCCGCAGAGCAGCAGTAGGGGTGTTATCTCCACGGAGAGCCCCAAAGCTGGGTAAGATTCGCCGGCGTGCATGTCTTCGCCTCATCCCGCTTCCAGGCACCGGCGACGTCTTACTGGCTCCCACAATGATAAGCCACCAGTTGGCATATGTCGCACCTACCACCCGACATTTGGCGCCCACCGTGGGGCCAGGTGCACCATCGTCCGGAGACCTGTTCTGGACGGGAACCCTCTTCCTCCCCAGCGAGCGTAGCCTGCCCGGCACGCCCGATGGCGCTTGCCACGACGCGCTGCAAGGCGTCACCAACGTCTGCGCAGCGAGCGGCCTCGCCGATCTCCTTGACAAGACCCTCATCTCTGACGAGCTCGCCTCCGACGCGGGCACCGACCACCTCTTCAACCTCCTCGGCCAGCTCCACGCCTCCGGCGAGCCTGCTGTGGACTTGGAGTCGGTCAGCTCCACCGATCCGATGCCTGTCGACTCCGACACGGCCTCACTCGACACTTTCCCCACCGACGTCACGATCTACAATGACCCGCTTCCCTGGGCCGATGGCTGCGATGCTGTCACCACCGAGGTGATGGTCATCGGCCACGGCGATGCTTCCGACGAGAGCACCCACGACGCCCTGCATGCAGCGGTCCACGACTTGACCATCCCCCTCCCGGCCGATGCCGATGCCGAAGCACTGGAGGCTCGCCGCCTCGCCCTCCTCGCGGAGGGCCGGAAGCTGGCTTCCATGAGACGCCTCACTGAGGCCCACCGGCGCGAAGCCGACTGCGCCGCCTTTGGCACGCCGCCCCCAGGCGGGCCCAGCCGGAGCGGCGTTGTCAGGCAGCGCGGCGCTGCCATCGCCGACACTCTAGGAGTCGACCGCCCAGTCTACGCTACTCCACCCGAGAACCTGCATGCCGCCTAGGCGGCCGTAGACGAGCTAGACGGATTGGGGGCCGAAGAACTCCCCCTACATGACCAGACGCATCCAACAGCTAATCGATGCGGCCGCACAGCGGCACGAAGCCGACGCCCGCGCGGAAAGCCCTCCCCCACGCCGAGATCACGGCGCGACATCCCGGACGCCGACTGCGGGTAAAACCCGCGTGCGGCGCGAGAAAGAGCCGACTGCCAGCCAAAGCCGAACCCGAATCTCCATCGAGCCGTGGAGTGGCGGGGCAACCCGCCTCCGCCTCGGCCCCGTGGGGAGAGATATCCCACCCCACCGCCTGTTGTGCATCCGACTGTCGGCGGCCGACTAGGTCGCCGCGAAGGAGTCGGCGAGAACGACGCCCGCCATCAGATCGACCGCCTAGCGCGATCCTTGGCGCTGGAAGAAGAAGACGATGTCGGCCTGCCTTGCTTCGGCCCCCGCATCCGCGACGAGCCTTTCCCCAAAGGGTTCTCGCTCCCAAGAGACAACCCAAGTACAACGGCTCCGTGAAGCCGGAAGATTGGTTGATCGACTACTCCACGGCGGTTAGCATAGCAAACGGCAACAGGCCCGTTGCCGTGAAGTACGTGCCCCTCATGCTGCAAGGCACGGCGCGGACCTGGCTCAACAGCCTCAAGCCGTACAGCATCAACAGCTGGCTAGACTTCACAGAAGCCTTCGTCCGCAACTTCACCAGCACCTACAAGCGGGCTCCCAAGCCCAGACAGCTCTCCTTGTGTGTACAAGGCCCCGCCGAGTCCACTCGCGACTACCTCACGCGTTGGGCCGAGCTCCGCAACTCTTGTGAAGGGGTGCACGAGGTGCAAGCCATAGAATACTTCACTGCCGGGTGCCGAGAAGGCACCCTCCTCAAGCACAAGCTTCTCTGCGACGAGCCGACTACCCTCGACGAGCTTCTGGACATAGCGGACAAGTACGCCACCGCCAACTCCTCAATGAAGACCGAGCTCCGGGTAGACGCGTCCGGGAAAGTACTCAACCCGGCGCCCAAGACGCCGACTGGGGATTCCTGCCGACGCCCACACTAGAACGACCACAAGCGCAAAGGCCCCGTGCCGCCCTCCGCCAGTCGGCAGGTGGCCACAGTCGAAGACGAGCAGCCCGAAGGGCGGCCCACACCCAAGAAGCAGAGGGGCGACAAGCCGGCTTGGCAGCCGGCCTTCTCCTACGAGCAAACTCTCGACGCCCCATGCAAGTTCCACAGCGGCGCGAAGCCGTCCAACCACACAACCCGGAAGTGCCACTGGCTCACCCGAATCTCCAAAGGCGAAGGGCTCGCGCCGCCGCCACCTCCGGCTCCACAGCCGCCGACCGCTCGGCCTGCAGTCGGAGCCGTGCATGATGAGTTCCCCGACGAGCATGCCGCCTGTGGCGTCTTTACAAGCTAGCCCGAAGACCGGATCGGCGGACGCCAAGAGCACCAGGAGGTCAGCATGGTCGCTGCCAACCCTGCCGAGCACATGCACTGGTCAGAAAAACCTATCAGCTGGAGCCGGGCCGACCACCCAGAGGTGATGCCATCTCCCGGCTCTTATGCGTTGGTTCTGGATGCCACCCTTGCAACGGACAGACGCGCCGCCCGTTTCTCCCGCGTGCTGATAGACATCGGGAGCAGCATCAACATCCTGTACCGTGACACCCTGGAGAAGTTGAACGTCAAGACGAAGCAACTCATGCCTACTCGGACTGTGTTCCATGGCATCGTACCCGGCCTGTCCTGCGCCCCCATTGGCAAGATCAAGATTGATGTACTCTTTGGGGACAAGGAGCATTTCTGCCGGGAGGTGATCTGGTTTGAGGTGGTGGACCTGGAGAGCCCCTACCATGCATTGCTTGGCCAACCTGCCTTGGCCAGGTTCATGGCTGTTCCCCACTATGCTTACCTCAAGATGAAGATGCCGAGCACCAAAGGCATCAACACCATAGCCGGCGATTACAAGAAATCTTCCGAGTGCGCAGCCGCCAGCAGCCGGCTGGCCGAGTCCCTTGTGATTGCCGAAGAAAAGAAGATGTTGGACCGAGTCATGGCCATGGCCGGCAAACAGTCGGCCTTGTCCCCCGATCCCAAGGAGTATGATGCCCAAGGATCTTTCCAGCCGGCCAAGGAGACGAAGGAGATACCTCTTGACCCCGAGCACCCAGAGAGGTTTGCCGTCATCGGGGCAAACCTAAACAGCAAATAGGAAAGCGAGCTCGCCGATTTCCTCTGTGAGAATCGGGACATCTTTGCATGGTCCCCCAAGGACATGCCGGGTGTTCCGAAGGAATTCGCCGAGCACAAGCTACACGTCCAAGAAGACGGAAAACCAGTCAAACAACCCCTCCGCCGACTGTCGGAGGAGAAAAGGAGGATTGTAGGAGAAGAGATAGCCCGGCTTCTGGCAGCCGGCTTCATTATGGAAGTTTTCTTTCCAGAATGGCTCGCCAACCCGGTCCTCATGCTAAAGAAGAACAACAAGTGGCGCATGTGCATAGACTACACGAGCCTCAACAAGGCCTGCCCCAAAGATCCCTTTGCCCTGCCAAGGATTGATCAAGTGATAGACTCCACGGCCGGATGCGAGCTGTTGAGTTTCTTGGATGCGTACTCAGGATACCACCAGATAAAGTTAAATCCGGCAGACCGCCTGAAGACCGCCTTCATCACGCCATTCGGAGCCTTCTACTACCTGACTATGACATTCGGCTTGAGAAATGCCGGTGCCACTTTTCGGCGTTGCATGCAGAAGTGCCTCCTCAAGCAGCTCGGCAGAAATGCCCATGTCTACGTAGACGACATTGTGGTGAAGACGGAGAAGCGCGGCACATTGCTGGAAGAACTCAAGGAAACATTTGAGAACCTACGCCGGTTCCAAATCAAGCTCAACCCAGAGAAATGCGTGTTCGGAGTGCCAGCCGGCCAACTCCTAGGCTTCCTGGTTTCCGAACGCAGCATCGAATGCAACCCAGTAAAGATCAAGGCCATTGAGAGAATGGCGATTCCCACCAAACTTCGAGACGTCCAGAAGTTCACCGGATGCTTGGCCTCCCTGAACCGCTTCATCAGCCGGCTCGGAGAGAAAGCTCTCCCCCTCTACCGCCTCATGAAGAAGACCACTCACTTCGAGTGGAATGACCAAGCCGACCAAGCTTTTCACGAGCTGAAGAAGATGCTGGCCACGCCGCCTATCCTAGCGGCGCCGACTGAGAAAGAGCCCATGCTCCTCTACATTGCCGCAACCAGCCAGGTGGTCAGCACCGTCATCATAGTCCAACGCCCAGAAGAGGGCCGAGCCCAGCCGGTCCAGAGGTCGGTGTACTATTTGAGCGAGGTGTTGTCTACCTCGAAGCAGAACTACCCGCACTACCAAAAGATGTGCTACGGCGTCTACTTCGCCGCCAAGAAGCTGAAGCCCTACTTCCAAGAGCATCCTATCACGGTCGTATGCACTGCCCCGCTGGCCGAGATCATAGGCAGCCGGGATGCATCTGGCCGGGTGGCGAAATGGGCCATCGAGCTGGCCCCTTACACGATCTTCTACCAGCCTCGCACCGCCATCAAGTCCCAAGCATTGGCCGACTTCCTCGTCGACTGGGCCAAGACCCAGTACCTGCCGCCAGCTCCCGACTCCACTCATTGGCGCATGCACTTCGATGGGTCCAAGATGCACACCGGCTTGGGAGCCGGCGTCATCATCACCTCTCCCAAAGGCGACAAGCTCAGATACACGCTGCAAATTCACTTCGCCGCCTCCAACAACGTGGCCGAGTACGAGGCGCTCATACACGGGCTCCGGCTTGCCAAAGAGCTCGGCATTCGCAAATATGGCGACTTGGACTTGGTGGTCCAGCAATCATCCAGCGACTGGGATGCCAAGGACGCAAATATGGCAAGCTACCGCTTCCTCGTTCAGCAGATCAGTGGGTATTTTGAAGGATGCGAGTTCCTCCACGTACCGCGAGCCGACAACGAGCCAGCTGATGCCCTGGCTCGAATAGGCTCCACTCGGCAAGCAATACCAACCGATGTCTCTCTACAACGCCTCCTCAAGCCGTCTATCAAGCCGTCTCCAGAGTCCGATTCCATCTTCGTGCCGCCTGACCCCGATACAGCCGGGACCGGCTCGAAGAACCAAGAGGGTGACCCGGGGACTTCGATAGTCGGCCAAGGGACATCAGCAGGCGGCTCGGGGACTTCCGTAGTTACGCCCGACCCGGGGACTGCCACACCCGGCTCGGGGACTGCGGTAGTCGGCCCGGAGACTGCACCAACATAGCAGGCGGCGGCCGACTCCAGCATTTCACCACCCAGCCCACCCGCCCTGGTCGCAGTAGCCGTGTTGGCAATAGAAGAAGTCGTAGCTCCATCATCGGCTTAGTCCATCCTCAACTTCCTAATAAACCAAGATCTGCCGGCTGACGAAACAGAGGCAAGACAAGTCCAACGCCGAGCCGGAGCATACACTATCATCAACAAAGAGCTTGTCAAGCGCAGTGTCACTGGAGTCCTCCAGCGATGCGTCGAGCAAGAGAAGGGCATTGCAATCCTCAGAGACATCCACCAAGGAGAATGCGGCCACCATGCGGCCTCAAGATCACTCGTCGCCAAAGCTTTCTGCCATGGTTTCTTCTCGCCGACTGCTTTGGATGACACCAAGGAGTTAGTTAAACATTGCAAAGGGTGCCAACTCTTCAGCTCCAAGCAACACATGCCGGCTTCAGCACTCAAGACCATTCCCCTCACTTGGCCCTTCGTCGTTTGGGGACTGGACATGGTGGGCCCATTCAAGACGGCGCGCGGCGGCATGACACATCTGCTTGTCGCTGTAGAGAAATTCACCAAATGGATTGAGGCAAAGCCGATCAAGAAGCTGAATGGGCCGACTGCCGTGACATTTATCGTAGAAATAACAACTCGGTACGGCGTGCCACATAGCATCATCACCGACAATGGCACGAATTTCGCCAAGGGAGCCTTGGCACGTTTCTGCGCGACGCAAGGCATCCGGTTGGACTTGGCGTCCGTTGCCCACCCGCAGTCAAACGGCCAGGTCGAGCGAGCCAACGGCCTCATCCTTTCCGGCATCAAACCCCGACTGGTCGTACCACTGGAGCGTTCGGCCGGCTGTTGGCTCGATGAGCTGCCGGCCGTCCTCTGGAGTCTGCGCACTACCCCAAACAAGTTAACCGGCTTCACTCCTTTCTTCCTCGTGTATGGTGCCGAGGCGGTCATCCCAACTGACATCGAGTTCGACTTGCCTCGGGTAACCTTGTACACGGTGGCGGAGGCCAAGGAAGCCCGAGAAGACGGCGTCGACCTGCTGGAAGAAGGCCGGCTGTTAGCCCTCAGCCGGTCCGCCATCTATCAGCAGGGCCTGCGCCGCTACCACAGCCGGAAGGTCAAGCCAAGATCCTTCCAAGAGGGTGATCTTGTGCTCCGGCTGATCCAGCGAACAGCCGGCCAACACAAGCTCTCTGCCCCTTGGGAGGGCCCCTTCGTCATCAGCAGAGCTTTAGGCAATGACTCCTACTACCTGATCGACGCGCAGAAGCCGAAGGCTCGAAAGAGAGACGACTCCGGCAAGGAGTCGGAACAACCATGGAACACCAACCTCCTCCGAAGATCTTATAGTTGAAATGCAGTATGTATCACGCTAACTTTTGTACTAAGTACGAGACAATAGGCCCCCCGAGAAGAGCTCGGGGACTGCCATCTTTTATCTATGAATGAAGAATATCATGCTTATGACCTTGTCATCACATTTACTTTTTTTTCGCCCGGCACCGGGTTTGACTAGTCGGCCCGGGGACTGGCCGCCTAGAATTATATTAAAAGTCCTGCCCGCGGCCAGACAAGTAGTGTGCCGGCACCCAAGCCTTCTCTTGCCAAAAGTCGCAGTTTGAAGAACCGGCTGTCCGGCTGGCAAGAGTTAAAGGCAGGAAAGGACGCCCACACGAAAAACGGCTAGGGACTAACGGACTAATATAACAAAAGCCGGTTTTTCTCCCACCACCGACAGACTACGAGAGTAGCCGGCCGGCCGGCTTCCATTCACCTCGCTTCAATCTAAGAAAGCTCGAGTACTTGCCTTCCCAAAAGGGGAAGGCGGCAAAGGAAACAGCCTAAGGATAAAAAGCATACACGAATGGAAACCAAACACGCACACAATCATATTTACACAAAAGACCTTCAAAAGGCCAGCATTCAACATAGTTCGAATACACCCCCAGTGGGTGGAACTGCGCAAGTTTAATAAAAATTGCTCAAAGGATAACAAGCAGGAAAAACAAGGACGGCAGATTAAGCCAGGGGAGCGACTGGCGAGTCGGGCAGGTCGGTGGAGACGGCAGTGTCGGCTAGAGGAGTGGCCGGCTGAGAAACCTCGGCATGATCACCGCCTCCCGTAGAGGGCGCGCTAGCATGCGCCTCGTTGCTAGAAGCACGGTCAGGCTGAGGGTGGCTGGCCGCTTCACGGGCCGGCTCAACGTCTTCGCCTTCCTCTCCTTCGTCGTCTTCGCCTTCATCGCTGGAGGCGATCTCCTCTGCCGAGTCCTCACCCGCTGCCGGGTCCAGCCCGAACCACTCCTCCGGCAGGGCAACGCCGTCATCATTAATTTCAGGAGCAAAGACGCTAATGTCAGTGCACTCAGCGATCGTCGAAGCGCGCTGAGCGATAGCCGGCCGCACCTCCTCCATCTCCTCGTCGGCCTCCAGCCGCCAGGTGCGCAGCTGGTCCAGGTTCAGCCCCAGATACCAGGCCCGGACGAACTCCAGCGCCCGCCCAGCTCCAAGCCGGGCTGCCGATGCCTTCCAGGCCTCGAAGCAGCCAACCACAACCTCCAGCTAGTCGGCAGTCCAAGTCAGGGTACGGGGAATCGTCTCGCCTGGCCAGAGGGCGGCCAACACCTGCGCCCCGGCGCGCTGGAGGTGGCGGAGCATAAGGTGAGCCGGCTGCAGCCGGGCTTGGACCGCCAAGAGTTGCTCCACAAGCGTCCGGCTCGCGTCCGGCACGATTTTAGCCCCAGCCTGCCGGCGCGCCTCGCGATGGGCCTCGATGGTTTGGGTGGCGAAGACGGAGTAGCCGGGAAAGTAGTCTGCATAGAGAACAAAAAGCAGCACACGTCAGAACACAAATCAGGGATCAAGGGGAAAGCAAGGAGTGAAGAAGGCGGCTTACCATCGATCAGATCCTCGATACGACCGAAGCCCTCACTCAGCGCCTGCTTCGCCTCAGCCCAGCCCGCCGCTTCGGTCTCGAACTCGGCCTTCAGGGCGTCCTCGCTGTCCTGCGCCTTCTTCAGGGCCGCCTTGTGGCTCTCCTCCTGGTCGGCCAACTTCTTGGCCAGGTGGTCACGCTCCAGGACCAAGGCATTGTACTCGGCCTCCTTGGCGCGAAGGGCGGCCTGGGCCCCGCTGAGCTGCCCCCTCAAGTCGGCATTGGCTCCTGCAAGCATGAAGACAAAGGAAAAATCAATAAGGAAGAAGTCGTTGAGAAAGATCCGACCCGGCTGCTCAGAAGTCGGCCCGAATCTCAGGGACTACACCCAGTGGGTGCGCTGACGCACCCCCATAGGAGATGAACGAAACCAAGCACGCACTCCGGCTGCTGGTCAGGTCTTCGGTTCTCCGACCCAGCTCCTGAGCCTGGGAGTTGAAGGCAGCAGCGCGGAGGTTAAGATACTCCTGGATGATCAGACAGGAGGCGAGAATAAGACAGTTGTCAGGACCTAGTAAGTTCCAAGCCGCCTGCGCAGCAGCCGACTCGGAACTCGGGGACTACACCCAGTGGGTGCGCTGACGCGCCCCCATGAAAGAAATCGAAAAGAGCAAAACAACCAAGGCCAGAAGACCCACCCGGATGACGGCCCGCGTCGCGAGGAACTCTTGGGTGTATCGCTGCAGCGAGGCGGCCTGGGCTTGAAGCCGGTTCCGGAACTCCTGGGCCGCCGCGTTCAGCTCGCCCGTCCCCCCGCTGGGAGTCCACTCGGACGTGCTGACGCTGGCCGCCTCCAGTGCCTCCGCCGTCTGGCTGGCGCCCGCAGCTCGGTGCGGCTCCGGTGCGGAGGTGCCTCCCCCTGCGCGCCGGCGCAATGCCGGCTGCACCTCGAGGCCGGCCCCTGCCTCCGGCTCGCCCCCGGCCGGCTGCTCTGGCACCATGGCTGATTGGCCGCTTTGGCCCGCTCCAGTCGGCGCCGCTTGCGGATCCCCCTCCACGAAGATCACATGGTCCTCCCTCCTCTCCATCACTGGCGGGTCTTGGTCGACCTCCTCCGACGGGGGCACGGGGATGTCGGGGGCCATGGCGCGGAGGGGAACGACGAGCAGCGGAGGCTGGTTGTGCGAGGCCTCCACCTCCGTCTCCGCGGCTGCCGCCTCCGCCCGGGCCTTGGCCGCCGCGTCGGCCTGCTCCTTCGCCGCCTGGGCGGTCCTTCGCTCCGCTCCTCCCGCGCCTCCCGTGTGTTCCGCTCCGTGGCCTCCCTAAGGTCGGCGTGGGGATCCACGCGGCGGGAGCCTGAACACCCTCCAGTCGGCCCGACTACGGAGCCGCCAGGACCCCGCTCAAGGGAAAGCGGTGCCCTGTCCGGCGAGCAAAGAAAGGTTTAGAAGAGCTTCAATCGAAAAGGACAACAAAAAATATATACACAAGACGTTCGACGACTTACGCCGAGATCGCCTGCGGCTGTTTCACCGCCTTGCCGAAGCGGGCCGCCTTCATGGCTGCCTCATCCCGCTTGGTCGCCGCCGTAGAAGCCTTGGATTTCTTCGGCCGGCTGCCGAAGAAGGTCGACGCGGCCCGGCGCTTCTGCGCGCCGCCACGGGCAGCCGGCGCGGCAGACGGGCCCGTGCCTTGATGATCAGGCGCCGGCTGGCGGTGTGGGGCGGCTTCGACCTCGTTGTCGTCCGGCCAGTCCTCGAAGCCGGCCCCGAGCCCTGCGCATCTAGCCTCGTCGCCTTCCCCCACGATGGCGTCTTGCATGGCGGCCGCTCCCAGGTCCGGATCGTCGGCGTCGTCCACCGTGCGGTCGGGGAGGAGTTGGCGCTCTACCCCTGCGGCCCCGGCTGTCGGCGGAAGAAGAGGGTTCTTCTAAAGGAAAACCAACTGATCAAAGGTCGGCTATCATGAGGCCGGCTACAAAAAGGAAGAAAAGAAGAAAAACTTACGGCAGGCGGAGGGTTGGCTCGAGAATACGGCTCCTTGCCGTATCGCCAGTCCTCGGCGAGCTTGCAGTTGGAGATGTAGTTCACCATGTAAGACACCTCTGCATGAGGCATCTCCCTGGTGCTCAGCCGGCACGGGTCGAAGCGGCCGCTCATTTGGCAAATCATGTGAGCCCGGCCTTGGAGCGGAAGTACCCGACGCTCAACGAAGGCGGCCACCAAGTCGGCTCCAGTCAGGCCCTCCGACTGGATCATCACCCGGAGCCGGGAGACGGCTGCGTTCCCGACCTGAGACAGCGACCTGGCCCGGTAGCTCCACGAAGGTTGCCTCCCAGCCAGCGGGCCGGCTACGTAAGCCGGCAGGTTGACGTAGTCGCCTTGCGGGGCGACGTTCCTCATGTAGAAGTAGGACTTCTGCCAGAGCTTCACCGACCTGATCAACGGGATGGGCGGGAACGGATTGTTCTCGCTCGCCCGCCTCATGGAAATGAAGGCTCCGCAGGGGGCGGGCACGCCCGCGACGACGGTGCTGAGCTTGCTCTGGAAGAATTCCCCCCAGAGCTCGAGCGTGGGGAGAACCCCAAGAAAGCCCTCGCACAGGGTGACGAAAGACGACAGCAGCATCACCATGTTGGGCGTGAGGTGATGCGGCTGGAGGTGGTAGAATTCAAGGAAGGCTCGAAGGAATCCGCTCGCTGGGAGGCCGAAGCCGCGCAGGCAGTGCGAGCGGAAGATCACCCGCTCTCCCTCCTCCGGTGCCGGCGAAATCTCCCTCGCCGGCGCTTGACGAACCCGCACAAAGTTCTGGCCCGGCAGGCGCCGCTTCCGGCGGAGGAACTCGACGTGGTCCTCGTGGACGTTGGAGCCATCCCACGAGCTCGACAGCGCCATGGGAGCGACGCGGCGAGGAGCAAGATGATGCGACGGCGGAGACGTGCACGACCCCGCTACGGCGGGACCGAGGGAGCCGAGAGGTCCGGCGGCGGAACGGCGCAGCAATGGGTTGCTGCGGCAGTGGAAGGAAGAAGAAGGAAGGCGAGAAGGGGCGGAGCGAGGGAGAGCGTGCGAGGCTCTGCCGCTCCCCCTCCTCCCCCTACTTATAGACCCGCGCAGCGGAGCCGAGGAGGCGTGGCATGGGGGAACGTGGGGATCAACTCCGCCCACACCCCCACGTCCCGTGATTACTGCGCCCTGATGGCGTAATAAAACCACCGCGGGAAGGCGAGCGGTCCGTGTGGGCCGCAGAAGATCCGCGCTCGGGCCGAGGCCTGGGAGTAGCGGGCCCGGGCCTGCGGCGGCGTCCCGTTGTGCGCGTGCGTTGGCAGGATTTCCTTGCCACGTGGCCCGCGTGAAGGCGCGCGGTCAGCTCGCAGGCCGACCCGCGTTCCCGCCTACGAGGAACGGGGCTTTCTGAAGGCGGCGCGCACAAGCAAAGCTGGCCCCTCAGGATAGGAAGCTGACCAAGCTTCTCGTCCCTTTGTCAGCCTCGAAGCTCGATCAGCTTCGGGGACTACTGTCAGAGTAAATGACCACAGGTAGCCTAGCCGGCTCCCCCTGGCTCTTCTGAAAAAATTACGAGCCGATCCGGCCCTCAAGAATCCAAGACGTGGGGCCGCCTTCCCCTTGCCGGCTGTCTCCCAGGCCGGCTATCGGAAGGCGACCCGACTTTATCCCTCATGAAGAAAGCCGCGGGAGGGCCGACTCTGAGAAGCCGGCCGCGAGAAGGCCGACTCCAAGTAGCCAGCTCCCACGAAGCGGTCAAGATCGTACCCTCGAAGTCTGCATCCACATAACGGCGATGTGACGGGGCGTGGCTACAGTAAAGCCTGCCACCCCCGAATCCCGGAGCATGCCTGGGACAGTGCACCGTACGGGTGACCATGACCCGTCCGGCGCGGCACTGTTGCCACGTTGACCCTGATGTCATCCATGACGGGCTGCCAGTGTGGCCCACGGGCGGCGGGTCCCTTCAGGCAGAGAGACACCCGAAGGCGGCCAGGCCTCCCCCAGTCGGCCCACGACAGAGCCGGCTCTCCACAGCCGGCTTGCCACCTCCCTCGAAGGAGATGCCCCATTAAGGAGACAAGATGCGGTGAGGCTACAGCGATCACCCGCCGGACGGCGGCACTGTAGCCACGCCCACCTCGGCGAAGCCCTCGTCACCAGGATTGAGCAACAGTAACCAACCACCAACAAGGCCCTGGATGGTGGGGCCTGCCTGTCGACCAAGGAGCCGGCAGCCAGCGGGACCCACTAGCCGGCGGGCCCCAGCAGCCGGCGCAGAAGCTGGTGAGTGTAGACACAGACGGTTGGGCCCCACGCCCAGCCGGATTACCATTGTACACCCGGGGAGTAGGCCTATATAAACCCCTGGGACACCCATGCAAAGGGTTGATCCAAGCTAGTTCTAGACACCACATAGAGAGGAGAGGGCTAGCCGTGCTCTACTTCTTCTCCTCACAAAACAACTCAAGGAGCATCGTGTAGCTACTTGTTCATCTAGCGATCATGCGGAGACCCCGCAGAGCAGCAGTAGGGGTGTTATCTCCACGGAGAGCCCCGAAGCTGGGTAAGATTCGCCGGTGTGCATGTCTTCGCCTCATCCCGCTTCCAGGCACCGGCGACGTCTTACTGGCTCCCACAATGATAAGCCACCCGTTGGCATATGTCGCACCTACCACCCAACAGTGAGAGCGGACTCTTGGCACCGTCCCGAGCTCAGCCAGACCCCTCCTCGCACTTCACGGAGGCGCCGCGACGATATGACCCACTGCCGCCTTCAAAGCGGGCGCGACGGCTGGTCGTAACCGCCGCTGCTGGAGCTGTCGCCGGAGGAAGAGCCGTTGTAGCTGGACGAGACATGATCGACACCAAGGGCGGGCTTTCCCTCATCCTCATCACGACCATCGCCAAGGCCGAGCACCTCCTCGCCGTCGTTGACCTCGGGGCAGCACCCGACGCGGTGACCACCTTCCCCAAACACCCTCACATAGAGGGTCGCGTCACCGTCATACTTGAAATGGAGGGTGCACCGCCTGCCCAGGCCGCGCGCACGGGCAAACGTCTGCCAGCCGCGGGTCAGGGCTATGTTTCTCGCGACGGAGACCTCAACCGCGACCTAGGAAGACCTTCTGCAGCAGCCGTCCGCATGTAGCCAGAGCCCGTCTGGACCTGAGGCCGGCAGCTCGTCGACGAAGAAGTGCGGGAGCTGAAGCCAGCTGCCGGCCGGGTTCTCCGACCAAATGTTGAACTTTGGCAGCACCTCCGCCGAGTGGAAGCGGCGCCGGGGAGGCCGCGTGACCACGTCACGTCTCCCTTCATCAACAGGACTGCCACGACCAGAGCGATCCCTGCCATGCAAAGCGGCACCGCCGCGGCTGCGGTGGGCTGCGACGGGGGTCGCGGTGTGCTTGCGGGGACAACCGCGTCCATGCTTGGGCACCGAGAGCCGAGCCTCTCGCGAGGGGCCTTCCCCTTCTCCGCGGCAGAGGACCTCTTCGGCAGCACCATTGGTGTTACTACTGGCGATGGAGAAAAGGGGGAGAAGCGAGTATAATGGGAAGAGATGGGCGACGGGGGCTCTGCCCCTCCCCATTTATAGGAGAAGAAGGCCAACCAATGCCCCCCACGATCATAGGTAATGATGGTTTTTCCTTGCATGCAGCCGGGACTTGTCAAGTTGGGCAGTTGCCGAGGCAGCGGGGATAAATGGAGACGCCCACGTCCAATCAACCGCCAAGCGTCAACCAAGGCCGCAGGCTATTGGGGCATGTGGCGCTCCGCACTTGCCCTTTGGCTTCGCCTCGAAGCCAAGCCCGAGTGCGCCTTGCGCCCGAGGGCTACTGTTGGCGTTCTGGAACGAGGGTCCCCAGACTTGCCTGCCTGCGGCCCACGGCATGGCTCTGCAAGTGGGCCCGTATGGCCCATCTTCGCCAACAAGCATTCAAGACCCTCGTGAGGCGGACGACACAAGACCTCCTTAGGAGCGGCCTCACCAGGCTGGCTCGCGAGGGGCGGAGAGATCAAGGACAGGAAAACCTTGCGAGGTTCCAATGACGTGAGCCATGACGATTGAGACCAGGCGGGCGCCAGGCGTGTCGGAGTAATTGGACACGGATACCCCGAAGACGGCGAGACAAGAATTCAAGACATCGGGGCTAGCAAAGCCCCTCAGTCCAACTACCTGGCCGGCGGCTGACTGCTGGCTGCTGACTGCTCCACCAGGCCGACTGCTGGCTGCCGACTGCTCCACCAGGCCGACTGCTGGCTGCCGACTGCTAGCTGCTGACTGCTCCACTAGGTCGACTGCTGGCTGCCGACTGCTGGCTGCTGACTGCTGGTTGCCGACTGTTGGCTGCTGACTGCTCCACCAGGCCGACTGCTGGCTGCCGACTCCTCCACCAGGCCGACTGCCCGAAGTCAACTACAGCCTGACGAGACACCGACGGGACGACCATAGCGCGACGTCGTCTACAGTGTACTGTGTCCCCTGGGTACTGATTTATAAAGTACCCCAGGGGACAAGCATGACATGCACCATGCCACTAGCCATGCCTACATAGCTTGGCTTGTAAGCTACCCAAGGTAGCTTACAACCAAAGCCACTACCACCCATGCCAACTCCTATATATATAGGCACGCATCCATCCATCAGGGGAGAGACTCACTCACGCAAACACACAAGCAAGCTAGCTAGCAAGCCATCCACATACACGCATGAGCATACACATGCTCACGGCCATGAGCCATGAGCATGGCCGACCACTAGAGCATGCCACATACATGCATATATGAAACCAGATGCCTGTGGCACTGCTTTCAGATACAGCTCCGGGAGCACTCTGTACCAGATATACCAGATATACTGAGACATGCAGGAGTAGGGGTGTTATCTCTCCGGAGAGCCCCGAACCTGGGTAAACTAGCGCGTGCTACTCGCATACCCGTCCCTGGATATTCCGGCAACAGTCTTGCCCTCACATGAAGCCACCTTGTGGCATATGCCGTCTTGCACCCCCTGTGAGAATACCACGACATTTGGCGCCCACCGTGGGGCGGTAGTATGCTACCGCACTACTGCTAGTTTCGCAGTCCAGGTGGGACCATCTTCGTCTCCACCACCGAGGTGTCACGCCGTATCTCCGATAGCGCTCGGGGGCTCAACTTCGACCCGCCCCCGGAGTGGCCGCGTGGGACGGCGCGTCCTCGTCGTCAAGCTCGCCGCCTTTGTCATCACCACTGTTGCGACGCCGGCTGCCCGTCCACGCGCGCCACGTGCAGGGCCTCGCTTCGGTCGGCCGCGTCCGTCCGCTCGCCTCCGCCAGCACCCAGCTCGCGCCAAGCGACCCCCACTGTTCGCTGCTGCCGCCTTTTGTGGGCAGAAAAGAACGAAAAGAAAGAGAGGAGTCTAGAAGAAGAAAGATGGGCCGGCTACCCCAGTGGTCGGCTGGAAAGAAGTGGCCGAGTGCCCATAGCCGGCTGAAAACAAAGACAGAGAAAACGTCCGACTGCCAACAGCTGGATAAAAAAGACATAGGCTGTGAGTCGGATGCTTGCTTCCAGACGGCCGAAAAAGAGAGTCCGGCTGGCCTGCCGGCTGAAAAAGAAATGTGCGTTCGACTGCCCGCGGCATGACAAAGACAAGAAAAGAAAAAATGTCTGTCTGTCCGTCCGCCGGCTTCGCCACTCAGACGGTCAGTCGTGACCCGCGCTGCTAGCTGTGTCAAGCCCGCTGGACTGCCTCCTGCTCCGACGATGCATCGAGCGGGTGCGCTGACGCGCCCCCGCGAGAAAAAAGACAAAGTAGTCACCGGAAGATCCGGCCCGACTGCTCAGCAGTCGGCCTAGATCTCGGGGGCTACACCCAGCGCGTGCGCTGACGCGCCCCCGCGAAGAAGAAGACATAGTAGTTGCCTGGAGATCCGGCCCGACTGCTTAGCAGTTGGCGCAGATCTCGGGGGCTACACCTAGCGGGTGCGCTGACACGCCCCCGTGAAGAAGAAGACGGAATAGTTGCCAGGAGATCCGGCCCGACTTCTCAGCAGTCGGCCCGAATCTCGGGGTCTACAGCCAGTGGGTGCGCCGGCGCGCCCCCATGGAAGATTGCAAATAAGAGAAGAGTTTTGTCCGGCTCCGAGTAGCCGACAGAAGAGAAAAATAAGAAGATAGGCGCTGCAAGATGCATCGCCGCCTGGCCGGTCGAGCCTGACCCCCTTCGAGCACCCGAAGGCTCAAATGCTACACACAGTGGGAGCGCCGGCGCGCTCCGCAAGCGCCGAGCCGCGCTGGCTGTCTTTGGCAAACTCTGCCTTGGCAACACGAAAACGAATGTGAGCTCCTCACCCGCATATTTTTTGCACCACACAATCACGCATAACCCCGAGCGATGCTCGGGGGCTGTCTCCGCATTTTAGTACAATTGCATCACTGTTCGCCCCGGCGCCAGCCAGAGTTGGCTCGGGGGCTGGCCGCTTGGCCTGAGACGTTAGTCCCCGCAGACGGCTTAGAACCGTGCACGGTACCAAAGGCCCACTCTTAGTCACAGATCGTAGAGCGGCTGTCTGACTAGCAAGAGTGAACGTTGGAGGACACCCACGCGAAAAATGTCCGGGAAGAAAAACGCTTCGGGCGACCCGACCATTTCCTTTATAAGTATTTGCTCGGTTAAATCCACTCCCAGAGTCTGAGTACTGTACACTCCACTTTGCGGCCCACTCTCAGCCACAGACCGTAGAGCGGCTGTCCGGCGAGCGAGAGCACAAGCCAAAAGGCGGAGGGAACACAAAAAAGATTGAAGGGGGCTCGAACGAAACCGAGTCGGCACCCTCCGCATAAAACTTGCAATGGTAAAAGCAAACATTTGATATATCTGCGTGGACTAACTTTGTCTTTTTGATGATCATTTCCATGAACACTCGCCAAAAAACCTCCGCCCAACTTTGCCAAGTTGCCCGGTGGCTTGGGGGCTACTGTCGGATTAATTGGACACGGATACCCCAAAGACGGCGAGACAAGAATTCAAGACATCGGGGCTAGCAAAGCCCCTCAGTCCAACTACCTGGCCGGCGGCTGACTGCTGGCTGCTGACTGCTCCACCAGGCCGACTGCTGGCTGCCGACTGCTGGCTACTGACTGCTCCACCAGGCCGACTGCTGGCTGCCGACTGCTGGTTGCCGACTATTGGCTGCTGACTGCTCCACCAGGCCGACTGCTGGCTGCTGACTCCTCCACCAGGCCGACTGCCCGAAGTCAACTGCAGCCTGACGAGACACCGACGGGATGACCATACCGCGACGTCATCTACACTGTACTGTGTCCCCTGGGTACTGATTTATAAAGTACCCCAGGGGACAAGCATGACATGCACCATGCCACTAGCCATGCCTACATAGCTTGGCTTGTAAGCTACCCAAGGTAGCTTACAACCAAAGCCACTACCACCCATGCCAACTCCTATATATATAGGCACGCATCCATCCATCAGGGGAGAGACTCACTCACGCACACACACAAGCAAGCTAGCTAGCAAGAGAGCTAGCTAGCGAGCCATCCACATACACGCATGAGCATACACATGCTCACGGCCATGAGCCATGAGCATGGCCGGCCACTAGAGCATGCCACATACATGCATATATGAAACCAGATGCCTGTGGCACTACTTTCAGATACAACTCCGGGAGCACTCTGTACCAGATATACCAGATATACTCAGACATGCAGGAGTAGGGGTGTTATCTATCCGGAGAGCCCCGAACCTGGGTAAACTAGCGCGTGCTACTCGCATACCCGTCCCTGGATATTCCGGCAGCAGTCTTGCCCTCACATGAAGCCACCTTGTGGCATATGTCGTCTTGCACCTCCCGTGAGAATACCACGACAAGGCGGGTGCCAGCGCGCACAGTGTCCTTGTTTCCTCTTTGGTGCTAAGGAGGCAAGCGCAGGCGAGGAGTTCCGAGGCGTCAAGCAAAGGTTTCCATATCGGTGCAACGAGACCAAGGCCAGGAGGACGGCAAGACGAAGGTCACCATGGAGCCCAAGGTGGCGTCACCACCAGAGCCTTTGGCAGGCGAAGGCTTCTTTTGTCAGGATTGCTTGTACTAGCTGTCCCCTTTCAAATTGGCCGTTGTTGGCTCCCTTCCTGTTCAATATTTGGGGAGAGGACCAAGGCCTCTATAAATAGGATTAGCCACCACAGGAGGAGAGAGAGAGGGAAAATGAGGACGAAGCCTCAGCCATCTCACCTTAGACTAGATCCAACCCATCCACACACCCACCAAGCACAAGAACACCTCACCTCAGGAGGTTGTTCTTCCCCTTGTACTGTTCATCCTTAGTCCGAGAGGCAATCAACCATGCCACACTGGAGTAGGGTATTACACCACAACGGTGGCCTGAACCAGTATAAATCTTGTGTCTCTTGTGTTGCAAGTTCGACGAGTTAGCCTTAGAGATCATGCGGGGTTGAGGGCGTGAGTTGGTAGGGGGAGATCTTCGTGCGCACGCTAGTGTTCGAACCTTGAGGGTTTTGCCGGAACCCAAAATCCGACATCACCATAGGTGCCTCATAGTCGAGGGGAACGTCTCCTTCCACTGAACGCACATCGCCGAAAATACTGAAATTAATCCATGATAAATGTGAGCACCAGGACTTTAACCCTGGTGGGTTGGGAAACCACTGTCCTCCTAACCATTCAACCAAAGGTTGGTTAGCATCACAAAATGTATATGGTGACCGTGATGAGCTTATTCTGAAGTCCAGTGACCATATCGTGCGTTCGCTTCAAATACAATGACCGTAAGTGTCGTCAGCAAAATACGGAGCATGCATCAAATACAATGTCCGCCAGTGTCATCAACAAAATAAGGAGATGTATCGTGAGCTAGATATCGTATGATCACCACGAGAATGTATACGATGACCGTAATGAGCATATTCTGAAGTCCAGTGACCATATAGTGCTTTCGCTTGAAATACAGTGACCATCACACGTGAATGTGTCAGGGGCATGCGTACTTTTAGAGGGCCGAGAGATAGTTTGTGTGCGTACGTGAAAGTGGTGTAGATAGAGGGGGTGTCCTGTGGAGGCAAGGAGAGATATGCCCTTCGTTTCTATTTCCCGTGACTAATATTTTAGGAGAAAATATAAACATTCACAATGCAGAACAAATATTATTGGATGCACCATGTAGTTAACTTTCATGTATAACATTGTGCTATTGTATATGCTTATTTTTTTAGTTGCCAATTGCGTGTGGGGTGTGGTGGACACATCATTTCTAGTTGTGGCGGGTCAAGGTGAGGACTAATGGGTCGGTTCAATCCTGCGCCACATAGGTTGGACCGAGACGCATTATACGAAGACACATGTGGAGGACTCGGTGTACAAGACGAAGCTACCAGAGTCGTGGAGGACTCTATCCCACCGATGATAAGCCGACTATATATGATTCGTAACCCTAGCCCCCGAGTATGTTATAGAAGCCCGGGGGCTACTTCGTCGATAGCATACACACATGCACAATGCCCGATATTCACGTGTACTTTGTACACACCCCTATCACAAATATACAGTACCAAGAGTAGGCTTTTTCCTCAACTGCAAGGGCCCGGACTTGGGTAAAACTTTTCCTCGTATTACCATTCAGACTAACAGTCAGGGATATCCTAGCGAATGATCTAATGGAATCATATCTGCCAACTACTAAGAGAGAGGTGTGTGGGGGGGAGGCAATGTGTGCGAGAGAGGCCTAAAGATAATGTGCATGTGGAAGACACGTAGGCACATATATGTGCCTACAGAGGGATAGTAGAGACCGTGCGTGTGTATATATGCATGTGAGAGAAATAGTGTTTCCAACTAAGATTAGTGAAAAGAGTGGTACATAGTAGTAAGAAATAGAGAGGGAGATATATACAGAGTGTGTGCGTGAAACACCCGACACCCCGAGAGAGATTGTGAGAATGTGTGAGAGAGAAATACCGATGTATATAAAGTGTGTGCACTTATGCGTTAGATAGAGAGATATATAGCACGTGTGTGAGAACGGGACGAGGCATAGTGCATCTACGTGTAAAAGGCGGTTCTATGCATTAAATTAAAATATAAATGGCATTATTATTTTTGGATGAGATCCTGAATTTTGCAGTTTGCGTATCAGCGAATATCGGTCTATCAGACACCCATACTCTATTGAATTCTAGCATGTGCATGTGTTTATTTCATATTATCGATCCATAGAGTGAGAGTGGTTTGCAATCCAGACAATGCATTGCTTTTGCAATTCATATATAAACATTAATTAGTGCACTCCATGTTGTTAGTGTGAAGCACTTTATACATTTATCACTTACATGGATACATTCCGAATTGCTAGCTACGAAATAGAATACATGGTGAATTCAACATAAAGGGGGTTTCAAGGATTCGAATTCATAGGAAGTGCATTCATCTATTTGAATCCGAGATAATGGCATTTGTAAATCAGATCTAAAAGGGGGCATCAATATTTGTTATGCGTTTGAACATGCTATATATTCATACGCATGTCTAACTATTTTTTTGCAACCAAGGAGATTATATTTGGAACCATGCATGAACCGAGGTAAGTTGCATATTTTTTAATTTATACTTGTGTACAATGTATGTTCAAATATGTACCCCTTCCATTCAAAAATAATCATAGTTTTAGGATTTTTAAGAGTCAAGAGTTGTGAAGTTTCACAAATCCTGAAAGTTCAATTACAGAGAACCGAAAACGTTAATGCTTCTACTCGCAAATATTAAATGAAGCGCCGAATAATCCTCTGGCCACCTAAAACCGCGCGAGACTAATGTTTGGTGGTAGGAAATTACTGTCCTGACTCTGGCCCATGTAGCCTATCGCCCTGATGTCCAAAGGTCTAAACCGGGGTAGGTTTGTAACTTCACCAAGACGCCAGTCTCAACCGCCTCCGAGAAGCATTCATACGCCGTGGGCGCCTAAATACCCATGTGCTCAGCCGAAATCTATCCCGCCCACCATTTGGGACACCTGAGATTACTGTCCTACCCCCGACCCACAAAATATCTGAAATTTTAGATGGGGGAAAAGTTTGTAACTTTCCCCAAATTTCAAGCAAGCGCGTCCCAAACCGAAACATTGTTCCCCCTTAGTTCCCCCCTCCCTCCGTTTCCCCATTCATACTTCGTGGGTGCCAAAACGCCCTCTCCACCAGTCGCGAAACCCCAGCCTCCTCCGTCCTCCACCCCATCACGCTCAATCCACTCCAACCCTCCTCCATCAAACCGGAGCCGGTACCCTGACAGCGTCGTCCAACGCAATCGCAACTGCAATGCCCTCAAGGACTTAGCAGCTGAAGCCGAGGCAGAGCTGCCTCCACGACGCCGATGCCAATGTGCGCCGTACCAGAACCACTTCGACCACGTCGCCCCGCACCTCACCGCTGCCGCTCCACTATCGCAACCGTCCACCACACCAGAGCTATTCCCGCTACGTCATCGTTCGCAGCCTCGAATCAGGTTCCCCAACGCCAACGGAGGGCCACCGCACCACACTCAACAACTTGGCCATGGGTTTGTCCAAGGCTCCACCGTCCTCCACAACTTCTCGTTTCTAGCAAACCACAAGAAGATCATTGGACAAACAGAAGGAGGACACAACACTGCAGCAGAAAGAGGTACTCCTCTTCCCTTATTCGTGCAAATCTTACGTCTCTGCTCACACCATATTCATCCCACGAAAGAACCTAGTTGAGGACTTCTTACTGCATCTTCTTCGTGATATTAAATGCACAAGGTTTCCTCCCATTTACTATTTCACCTTGGCTAGAGGTCAGTAGCCCTTCTGGATTTGAATTTAGGGTTAGTTGATTCGCAATTAAAAGAAGCAGCACCCGTTTAGGCGCACAGAGCACCCAGTCCGCCTGTTCGCCGGGGAAGCGGTGCATCAGTGTCCATCATAGGGGTGTGGGGCGCATGAGCTGCTTGCACCCTGATCTGGAGGTCGGCGGGGTTTGAAGAGATGGCCGGGGCGCGGTGCCAAGCACAGAGGTGTGGTGAGGTTAAGGGGGCGGAGGCAGGGGACTGGGCCAGTGGTCGCTGGTGTTTCGAGGAAGATCGTCAACACTGACTGGCAGGAGGTAGATGAAGGCGATCTGCCCGTTCTTTGTACATTGGACGGTGCAGAAAAATGGACTGGCCTACTTGTTTTTAGTTGACTGTTATTTTCATAGGACCACACCTTGTGGTGTGCTGGAGGAGCATCTGCATTTCCCAGCCATCCCTGTGCTCATATTTCAAAATCCTAGAATCTAGTAATTTCGTGTGCTATGCATGTTGTAGAGCTATCATGTCTCCCATCATTTATTTCTCACCAACCTGCTATCTGCTACTTTTACACTGTACTACTTGCACACACACTTCACCCATACTCACACTATTGTTTTTTATGCATGGGTATTTCAGACACTGACGCAGTGTTGACGAATACACAAAAGAAAAGACAGAAGTCGCTCTAGTGTAATTCGAAGAGAAGCAGTAAGCGTTTCAACGCTCTAAAGGGTGTAGTGTTAGAAGATGGAGACAATAAACGTAGCTCTGTAGTTGATGATCTCAATTGCCACACACAACCATCCCAGGTGCTTGATTTAACTTCGCGCTGTCAAATGTGGTTGCATGTTGCATATGGTGTCTAGCTTGTATTGCTTCCAATTTGGTTAAATTGCATCTGCTTACTTTACACATTATACCTTTGATAATGACATGCCTTCCTGTTTTTGATACATACTACATGTGCCTATTAACCATGTTCGTACATCAAACTAATGCACTTTTGTATCCCTCATCAATCACTTACGATGAGATAGTCACCCTAGTGGGTTACTGTGAGACGCGCTACTCATTTAAAGAGTGCAATGTCATCCTCCCCGCATGATTCTCAAGAAACAACAAGGCTAAATGAAGATAGTCAACGTAGCTCTCTAGTTGATGATCACAATTCCCCTACACCACCATCCCAAGTGCTTGCTCTTACTTGGCAATGTTATATGTGGTTGCATGTTGCATATGGTGTCTACCTTGCAATGCTTCTAATTAGGGTAAATTGCATCTGCTTAGTTAACACATTATACCTGTGAATATGACACGCCTTCCTGTTTTTGGTACATACTACGTCTTTCTATTAACCATGTTCTTTCATCAAACTACTTTTCTTGTGTATCGCTCATCAATCACAATTAACGAGATACCTTAAAATTAATAGTGGCATATCATTTCAAACATGTATTGGCTCTAATTTGTTGAAGTGCCACTTATAATGAGACACATCTAACTTGGTAGAGTGATTTTGGTTGGATCTTTCATATGGTGTCTAGATTGCATTGCTTCCAATTTGTTGAAATGCCTTCTGCTTAGCGTTTTTCGTACACATTCCATCCTCCTACAATGTGGTTGCCTTACATAAAAGTTGTGTTCGTCAGTATCATTCATCAACGAATTTGGAAGTGCAATTTTCATTTATTGTTCTTGTGTGTTTACTTGACAATGCAAAATCTGAAAGGAAGAAGGCACGGAATGATGGTGGTCCTCTGGAGCAACCGAAACAAATAATCTCTAAAGATTCTCTTGCTACTCCTACTGCGGTGCAAGTTCCAAATCTCATCTCCCCTACTCCACAACTCCAGGTGCTTTCTCTAACATGGTAGTGTGATATTTGCTTGCATGTTGCATATGGTGCCTAGCTTGTATTGCTCCTAATTTGTTAAATTGCATCTCCTTAGCTTACACATTATACATGTGAGTATGACACGCCTTCCTATTTTTGGTACATACTACATCTGCCTATCACATCATGTTCTTACATCAAACTACTGTTCTTGTGTATCCTGCATCTATCACTTATGATGAGACAGTCACACCCATGGGTTAGTATGAGACGCGCTACTCTTATAAAGAGTGCAGTTTCATTCTCCCCACATGATTCTCAAGAAACAAGAAGCCTAAATGAAGATATTGTAAGTAGCTCTGTACTTGAAGACCGCATTTCCCCTACACCACCATCATAGGTGATTGCTCTAACTTCGCAGTGTGATATGTGGTTGCATGTTGCATACTGTGTCAGCTTGTAATGCTTCTAATTAGGGTAAATTGCATCTGCTTAGTTTACACATTATACCTGTGAATATGACATCCCTTCCTATTTTTGGTACATACTACATCTATCTGTTAACCATGTTCTTATATGAAACCACCTCTCTTTTGTATCCTGCATCAATCACTTACGATGAGACACCTTTATTCGTTGCATATTGCATATTATTTCTAGCCCGTTGCCATGTATTGCTTCTAATTTGGTCAAATACATTTATTAGGCCACCCTTTTAATTTGGCAGAGTAATATTGGTTTCAGCTTTCATATGGTTTCTAGTTTTCATTGCTTCTAACTAGTTCAAACACATTGTGTTTAGTTTACACTTTATACATCATACATGTCAATATGTCATGCCGTCCTGTTTTTCATACATATTCCATCCTCCTATCATGCGGCTGCCTTACATGAAAGTAGTGTTCGTCAGTATCATTCATCAATGAGTTCTGAAGAGAAAATTTTATTCATCTTTCGTGTGGGTTTGACTTGACAAGGAAAAATCAAAAAATAGGAAGGGAAAGAGTAAGGAAGGCGATGATGGTGGTCCTCTAAGCAACATAAATGGAGCATATGTACGGATTCTCCTCGTACTGCTAGTGCATTACAAGTTGCAAGTCTCCGCTCCCCTACTCCATCATCCAAGGTGCTTTCTCTAACTTGGCAGTGAGATATTTGGTTGCATATTGCATATGGTGTCTAGCTTGTATTGCTCCTAATTAGTGTAAACTGCATCTGGTTAGCTTACACATGATACGTGTGAATATGACACGCCTTCCTGTTTCTGGTACATACTATATCTATCTATCACACCATGTTCTTACACGAAACTACTCTTCTTGTGTATCCTGCATCCGTCACTTGTGATGGGACACCTTTAAGTTGGCAGTGTGATATTGGTTTGCGTCTTGAATATGATTTCTAGCATGTAGTGCTTCTAGTTTGATGAATGCCACCTATGACGAGACAGTTTTAACTTGGCAGAGTGATATTGATTGCACCTTCCATATGGTGTGTAACTTGCAGTGCTTCTAATTTGTTGAAGTGCCTTCTACTTAGTTACCGCATCATAGGTGTGAATATGTCAAGCCGTCCAATTTTTTGTACATATTCCATCCTCGTATCATGATTTTCCTTTCATCAGAGTAGTGTTCGTCAGTATCATGCGTGAATGAGTTCTGAAGAGAGAATTTTATTCCATTTTCTTGTCCGTTTGTCCTCACAATGAAAAATCAATAAAGCGAAGGAAATTGGTAAGGCATTGGATGATGGTGGTCCTTCCGAGCAACTGAAACGGAGGGTCTCTACAGGTTCTACTCCGCCATCCTCCCAACAAGATTCGCAAGACAACGCAAGGCTAGACAGTCAACATAGCTGTGTCGATGATGAGCACATCTCCCCTACTCCACCATCATAGGTGTTTTCTCTAACTTGGCACTATTATATGTCGTTGCATGTTGTGTATGATGTCTAGCTTGTATTGCTTCTAACTTTGTATAATTGCATCTGCTTACTTTACACATAATGCCTGTGAATATGACACGTGTTCATGTTTCTAGAACATACTATATTTGATCACACCATGTTCTTACATCAGACTACTGTTCTTGCATATCCCACATCAGTCACTTATGATAAGGCACCTTTAAGTCGCCACTGTGATATTGGTTGCATCTTGCATATGATTTCTAGCATGTACTGCTTCTAATTTGTTGAAACACTAGACAGTTTGAACATGGCAGAGTGATATTGGTTGCATCTTTCATATGGTGTCTAGCTTGCAGTGCTTCTAATTTGTTGAAATGCCTTCTGATTAGTTACCACATCATAGGTGTGAATATGTCACGCCGTCCTGTTTTTCGTATATATTCCATCCTCATATCACGTGTTTGCCTTTCATCCGAGTAGTTGATACGTCTCCAACGTATCTATATTTTTTGATTGTTCCATGCTATTATATTATCTGTTTTGGATGTTAATGGGCGTATTTTTACACTTTTATATTATTTTTAGGACTAACCTATTAACCAGAGGCCGAACCCAAATTGCTATTTTTTTGCATATTTTAGTGTTTCGCCGAAAAGGAATATCAAACGGAGTCCAAACGGAATGAAACCTTCGGGAGCGTTATTTTTGGAACAAACATGATCCAGGAGACTTGGAGTGGACGTCAAGAAGCAATCGAGGAGGCCACGGGGCAGGGGGGCGCGCCCACCCCCCTGCACGCGCCCTCCACCCTCGTGGGCCCCTCGTTGCTCCACCGACCTACTTCTTCCTCATATATATATATCCATATACCCCGCAAACATCCAGGAGCACCACGAAAACCTATTTCCACCGCTGCAACCTTCTATACCCAAGAGGTCCCATCGTGGGGCCTTTTCCGGAGCTCCGCTGAAGGGGGCATTGATCATGAAGGGCCTATGCATCAAGTCCATGGCCCCTCCGATGATGTGTGAGTAGTTTACTTCATACCTTCAGATCCATAGCTAGTAGCTAGATGGCTTCTTCTCTCTCTTTGGATCTCAATACAAAGTTCTCCTCGATTCTCTTGGAGATCTATTCGATGTAATCTTCTTTTTGCGGTGTGTTTGTCGAGATCCGATGAATTGTGGGTTTATAATCAAGTTTATCTATGAACAATATTTGAATGTCCTCTCAATTCTTTCATGTATGATTGGTTTATCTTTGCAAGTCTCTTCGAATTATCAGTTTGGTTTGGCCTACTAGATTGATCTTTCTTGCAATGGGAGAAGTGCTTAGCTTTGGGTTCAATCTTGCGGTGCTCGATCCCAATGACACAAAGGGAAATGACACGTATTGTATTGTTGCCATCGAGGATAAAAAGATGGGGTTTATATCATATTGCATGAGTTTATCCCTCTACATCATGTCATCTTGCTTAAGGCATTACTCAGTTCTTATGAACTTAATACTCTAGATACATGCTGGATAGCAGTCGATGTGTGGAGTAATAGTAGTAGATGCAGAATCGTTTCGGTGTACTTTTCACGGACGTGATGCCTATATACATGATCATGCCTAGATATTCTCATAATTATTCGCTTTTCTATCAATTGCTCGACAGTAATTTGTTCACCCACCATAATACTTATGTTTTCTTGAGAGAAGCCACTAGTGAAACCTATGGCCCCCGGGTCTATTCTCCATCATACAAGTTTCCCATCTATTTTATTTTGCAATCTTTACTTTCAATCTATATCATAAAAGTACCAAAAATATTTATCTTATTATTATTATCTCTATCAGATCTCACTCTTGCAAGTGGCCAAGAAGGGATTGACAACCCCTTTATCGTGTTGGTTGCGAGGTTCTTATTTGTTTGTGTAGGTACGAGGTGACTCGCGCGTGCTCTCCTACTGATTGATACCTTGGTTCTCAAAAACTGAGGGAAATACTAACGCTGCTCTACTGCATCACTTTCCTCTTCAAGGGAGAACCAACGCAGTGCTCAAGAGGTAGCAGTAGTGTTCGTCAGTATCATGCATGAATGAGTTCTGAAGAGCGAATGTTATTCCTTTTTCTTATCGGTGTGACTTCACAATGCAAAATCAATACAACCAAAGGAAATTAGTACGACAGTGGATGATGGTGGTCCTTCAAATCAACTCAAACAGAGGGTCTCTACAGATTCTACTCCGCCATCCTCCCAACAAGATTCGCAAGACAACACAAGGCTAGACGGTCAATGTAGCTATGTAGATGATGAGCACATCTCCCCTACTCCACCATCATAGGTGCTTGCTCTAACTTGGAACTATTATATTTGGTTGCATGTTCTGTATGACATCTAGTTTGTATTGCTTCTGATTTTGTTGAATTGCATCCGCGTAGCTTATAACTTATACCTGCAACAATCACTTACCCATAAGACACATTTAACTTGGGAGTGTGATGTAGGTTGCATCTTGCATTGTCTTCTAGCTTGTACTGCTTCTAATTTCTTGAAATGGCACTTACAACAAGACACTTTTTACCTGATAGAGTGATATTGGTTGCATGTTCATATGGTGCCTAGCTTTCATTTCTTCTAATTTTGTTGAAATGCCTTCTGCTTACTATTTTTCATACATATTACATCCTCCTATCATATGTGTGAATATGCAATTGTTGGGGAACGTAGCATGCAATTTCGAAAAAAATTCCTACGCTCATGCAAGACCTATCTAGGAGATGCATAGCAGCAAGAGGGGGAGAGTGTGTCCACATACCCTCATAGACCGAAAGCGGAAGCGTTTGACAACACGGTTGATGTAGTCGAACTTCTTTTCGTTCCGACCGATCAAGCACCGAATGTACGACACCTCCAAGTTATGCACACGTTCAGCTCAGTGACGTCCCTCGAACTCTTGATCCAGCATAGTGTCGAGGGAGAGTTTTGTCAGCACGATGGCATGGTGATGGTGATGGTGAAGTGATGCGCACAGAACTTCGCCTAAGCACTACGACAATATGACCGGAGGCGTAAACTGTGGAGGGGGGCGCCGCACACGGCTAGGAATCAATGTCGTGTGTTCTAGGTGCCTCCCCCTCATATATATAGGTGGGAGGGAGAGGGGGAAACCAAGGGGGCACCCAAGTAGGAGGAATCCTACTTGGGGCCCTAATCCTATTCGCACCCCCTTACCATAATTCCCGGAGGGGAAAGGAAGGAAGAGGGAGGAGGGAAGGAAGGGGGAGGCCGGATCCCTCCCCTTCCTTTCTCCCTTCTCCCCTTTCCTTCCCCTTTATTTTGGCCTACATGGGTCGCACCAGCCCCTTAGGGGCTGGTCTGTCCCCCTCTTGGCCCATTAAGGCCCATGTAGTTGCCGGGCGGATGCCCGGAACCCCTTTCGGTGACACGATATGCACCCGGTATCCCCGAAACACTTCCAGTGTCTGAATACCATCGTCCTATATAGCAATTTTTACCTCTCGACCATTTCAAGACTCCTTGTCATGTCTGTGATCTCATCCGGGACTCCAAACAACATTCGGCCACCAAATCACATAACTCATATAATACAAAATCGTCATCGAACATTAAGCGTGCAGACCCTACGGGTTCGAGAACTATGTAGACATGACCGAGACACCTCTCCGGTCAATAACCAACAACAGAACCTGGATGCTCATATTGGTTCCCACATATTCTACAAAGTTCTTTATTGGTCATAGTGTAATGACAACATAGGTTGTTCCCTTTGTCATCGGTATGTTACTTGCCCAAGATTCGATCGTCGGTATCTTCATACCTAGTTCAATCTTGTTACCGGCAAGTATCTTTACTCGTTCCGTAATACATCATCCCATAACTAACTCATTAGTCACATTGCTTGCAAGGCTTATCATGATGTGTATTACCGAGAGGGCCTAGAGATACATCTCCGATACTCGGAGTGATAAATCCTAATCTCGATCTATGCCAACCCAACAAACACCTTCGGAGATACCTATAGAGCATCTTTATAATCATCCAATTACGTTGTGACGTTTGATAGCACATAAGGTATTCCTCCAGTCTCCGGGAGTTGCATAATCTCATAGTCAAAGGAATATGTATATGACATGAAGAAAGCAATAGCAATAAAACTGAACGATCAATATGCTAAGCTAACGGATGGGTCTTGTACATCACATCATTCTCCTAATGATGTGATCCCGTTCATCAAATGACAAAACATGTCTATGGTTAGGAAACTTAACCATCTTTGATTAATGAGCTAGTCTAGTAGAGGTTCACTAGGGACACAATGTTTTGTCTATGTATCCACACATGTATCAAGTTTTCAGTTAATACAATTCTAGCATGAATAATAAACATTTACCATGATATAAGGAAATATACAATAACAACTTTATTATTGCCTCTAGGGCATATTTCCTTTAGCAATGCTATCATTTTTTTTGTATATATCCCATCCTCTTATCCTGCGCTTGCCTTACATCAAAGTAGTGTTCGTCTGTATCATGCATCAACCAGTTATGTAGAGCTAATTTTATTCATCTACTTGTGGTTTTGAGTTCATAAGGAAATATCAGAAAAGAGGAAGGAAAAGGGTAAGTTAGGGGATGTTGGTGGTCCTCCGGACTGACGCAAACAGAGACTCTAGATTTGCCGCTGTTACTGCTAATGTTGTTGAAGTCCCAAGTCTACATGATGAGTTCATCTCCCGTACTCCACCATCGCAGGTGCTTGCTCAAGGTTGACAGTGTGATAATTGGTTTCATGTTGCATATGTTGTCTAGCCTATATTTGTTCCATTTTGATTAAATTGCACCTACTGAGTATATATGTTATACTTGTGCATATGACATGCCTTTCTGTGTCTAGAATACACTGCATCTATCTATCATACAATGTTCTTACATTAAGGTACTACTGTTGTGTATCCCGCATCAGTCACTCATGATTGGACGCTTTTAACATGGCAGTTTGGTAGTGGTTGCATCTTGCATTGATTTCTAGGTTGTGCTGCTTCTAATTTTTCAAAATGCCACTTAGGACAAGACACTTTTAACTTGGTAGAGTGATATTGGTTGCATCTTTCATATGGTGTCTAGCTTGCATTACTTGTATTTTCTTGAAAATCCTTCTGCTTAGTTTACACATCGTAGATGTGAATATGTCACGCTGTCCTGTTTTTCTTACATATTCCATCCTCATACGGTTGTTTTACATCAAAGTATTTCTTTTATGTATCATGCATCAATGAGTTCTAAAGAGCGATTTTATTCTTTTTTGTTGTGGGTACGGCTTGACATGGCAAAGTCAAAAAGGAGCAAGGAAAAGAATATAGTAGGGAATGGTGTTACTCGCCGGGTGCAATAGTTACAACCCTGAACCACAAGGGCAAAATACTAAAACAAAAATAGATCATGTCTTCTGACAGCTTTTTCAGCGAGGCGTTGTGTCCTGGCCATATTATTATTTTGAACCATTTTCTAGCCTCCAGCTTCGGATTTCAAGGCGCGGCTTTCATTGACACGTCTTGTCAAAGTAGAGATCGTGTCCCCTTATTGCGGGATTATCATCAATACGGTTTTGGGTAATCCAATCATGTCGTTTACACGACGCCTTAGGAATAGGTGAGTTTTTAGGCTCACAGGGGGACGCTCGACCTTCACTGCCTTTATAAGAAGATAAGGATCCATATTTTTACCCCACGCCTTCTTCCTCATCAGCCCATCTGTCCTCGAACTCCAGCGTCCAAGTCTCAAACTTTCCCCCTGCCACCAACTACTCCAGCCATGTCCGGATCCGGAGCGCAGGGCAAGTGGATGGCCTCCTCCGTCACAGAGGGGAACATCAAGGAACTCCGGGAAGCGGGGTACTTAGCCAAAGAAATCACCCATCGGCTCCCTGCCAAGAAGCAGATCATTCCCACCCCGGAGCCCAATGAGAGGGTAGTATTCATCCCCCACTTTCTTCGCGGGCTAGGGTTTCCTCTCCACCCCTTCGTCCACGGGCTCATGTTCTATTACGGCCTAGATTTCCATGATCTAGCCCCGAATTCCTTCCTCAACATCTCGGCATTCATCGTCGTGTGTGAGGCATTCCTCCGCATCCCCCCCACTTCGTCCTATGGCTCAAGGTCTTCAATGTGAAGTCAAAACTGGTTGAGGGCCAACATGCGGAGTGTGGCAGTGCTACGCCGAGTAAACTCCCCAACGTTGTCAGCGTCCTGGGAACGGGGGTCCCAAGACTTGCTTGCGTGCGGCCCACCGCGTGGCTCCACCAGCGGCCCTGTACGGCCCATCTTCACCAGCAAACACTCAAGACCCTCGCGAGGGGCCAAGCCTCGTGAGGCGGATGACACCAGACCTCCTCGGGGGAAGCTTCACCAGGCAGGCGCGCGAGGGGCGGAGAGATCAAGGCAAGGGATACCTCGCGAGGTTTCTGTGACGCAAGCCATGACGACTGGAGCCAGGCGGGCGCCAGCGCGCGCAGTGTCCTAATTCCTCTTTGGTGCTAAATGGACAAGCGCAGGTGAGGAGCCCCGAGGCATCATGCAAAGGTTTGCATATCAGTGCAACGAGACCAAGGCCAGCAGGATGGCAGGACGGAGGTCACCGTGGAGCCCAATACGGCATCACCACCAGAGCCTTTGGCAGGCGAAGACTGCCTTTAGTCAGGAGAACTTGTACTAGTTGTCCCCCTTCGAATTTGGCCGTTGTTCGATCCCTTCCCGCTCAATATTTGGGGAGTGGACCAGGGCCTCTATAAATAGGACTAGCCACCACCGAAGGAGGGAGGGAGATCTTCCTCAACCGCTCAAGCTCACCAAGCACAAGAACACCTCTCCTCTGGAGGCTGTTCTTCCCTTGTAACTATTCTTCCTCAGTCGAAGAGGCAATCCACCACATCACACTAGAGTAGGGTATTGCACCACATCGGTGGCCCGAACCAGTGTAAATCTTATGTCCTCTTGTTCTTTGGGTTCGTCGAGCTAGGCCATGAGATCATCATGTGCGCGAGCTAGAGAGGGGGAGAGATCTTCGTGCGCACCCCAGTGTTCGAACCTCATGGGTTTTGTCAGAACATGAAATCCTACATTTGGCGTGCTAGATAGGGGTCCGCCGGAGCTTTTTCCCTCGTCAATCCGCGCTTTGCCACTCCACCAAGTTCATGGCCGACGCTCGCCAGGCCCGCGCTGAGCGCCGGTCCGCTCTCGCCACCCGCGTCGCTCAGACAGCCCCAGTTGGCGGGCCTCCCCATCGTTCTCTGTCACCCGCCGCCAATGCCTCTACCGGCCCGACGGCAAACGAGCAGCAAGCCTCCTCACTTCACCCCTCCGTGCGGCGATTCAGCTGCACTGCCACCCCATCGCTGACTCCAGTCGACTCATCGTCTCACGCTAGCCGTGCACCCACGGACGCGCAGGCCGCGCTGCTCATGGCACGCGAGCTCCTGCGTTACCTCCCGGTCGATGACCTCTACGAGGACTGGTTGGACCGCATCGTCGAGCTCGTCAGTGCCACGGGGGGCTCTCTGTCGGTGTCAAAACCGGCAGATCTCGGGTAGGGGGTCCCGAACTGTGTGTCTAAGGTGGATGGTAACAGGAGACATGGGACATGATGTTTTACCCAGGTTCGGGCCCTCTTGATGGAGGTAAAACCCTATGTCCTGCTTGATTTATTCTTGATGATATGAGTATTACAAGAGTTGATCTACCATGAGATCGGAGAGGCTAAACCCTAAAAGCTAGCCTATGGTATGATTGTATGTTGTCCTACGGACTAAAACCCTCCGATTTATATAGACACCGGAGGGGGCTAGGGTTACACAAGGTCGGTTACAAAGGAGGAGATATACATATCCGTATTGCCTACCTTGCCTTCCGCGCCAAGTAGAGTCCCATCCGAACACAGGACGAAGTCTTCAATCTTGTATCTTCATAGTCCAACAGTCCGGCCAAAGGATATAGTATGGCTGTCCGGAGACCCCCTAATCCAGGACTCCCTCAGTAGCCCCTGAACCAGGCTTCAATGACGATGAGTCCGGCGCGCAGTGTTGTCTTCGGCATTGGAAGGCGGGTTCCTCCTCCGGATACACCACAGAAGAGTTCAAATAAAGGATAGTGTCTGACCCTGCAAAATAAGTTCCACATACCACCATAGAGATAATAATATTTCCACAAATCTAATCAGCTGACACGTTTAGGCAACATGACATCATGCCATGGCTCGACGATTATTCGAACCGTTTTTCTCTACCTAGCCCCGCACATAACGCAAGGCAGTTTCTTGACACGTCTTGTCAAAGCAGAGATCGTGTTCCCCTTATTACGGGATCCTCATCAATACGGGCGTGGGTAACCCAACCGTGCCTAGGACTCCTAGATTTTAGGCAAGTCCCAAACAGCCACGGGGAGGACGCTTGATATTCACCCTCTTTATAAAAAGGGACAAGGCTTTTACTTTTTTCCTCCCGTGCTCAATCGAATCCTTCCCCCGCCTCGAGTTCTAACACCCAAAGCCCAGGTCAGGTGCTTCGGACCTTCAGTCATATCCGGATCCAGCCTTCAAGGCCAGTGGATGCCTTCCTCCGTCACGGAGGAGGACATCAAGAAATTGAGGGAAGCCAGATATCTGACCATCGAAATATCGCATAGGCTGCCTGCCCGAGGGCAAGCCGTCCCTACTCCCGAACCCAACGAGAGCGTTGTGTTCGTCCCCCACTTCCTCTAAGGACTAGGCCTCGCTCTGGATCCCTTCGTCAGGGGTCTTATGTTCTATTACGGGCTGGATTTTCACGATCTGGCCTCGGACTCCCTTCTTCACATCTCATCATTTATTGTTGTTTGTGAGGCCTTCCTCCGCATTACTCCTCACTTCAGCTTGTGGCTCAAGACCTTTGATGTGAAGCCGAAGATGGTCGAGGGACAGTATGCAGCGTGCGGAGGCGCATTAATAAGCAAAATTGCAGATGCTCCATGGCCAAAGGGTTCCTTTCTAGAGGCGTCCGGATTATGGCAACCGGAGTGGTTCTACGTCATGGCTCCTCGAAGTGCCAAGTGGGTAGCTGCCCCCACCTTTCGCTCGGGCCCTCCACCACAACTGATGTCATGGATCATTAGGGGACTGAGCTGGGGTCCATCCAAGGACGTGCCCATATTGCAGAGCCGCATCCGAGATCTCTTCGAAGGAGACTTCAGTTTGGTTATGGTAATGCAAGTGATGCTAGTTCGTCGAGTCCAGCCTTGCAAACGCTTGCCCCTCCGCTTGTGGGAATTCAACCCAGAAGGACCACGGGCCATTCAGAATTTCCTCGGAGTGACGCACGAGGAGATGTACAAATCGTTCTTCGGACCTCAAATAGAGTTTTTGGACACCACCAGGGACGTGGGCCGGAGCAGCAACCGCATCGCGGCCCAAGTAAGTAATCCCATGGCCGAACACACTGTCCTTTTTCATTTATCGTGACATCATTCTAAAGAATCGCTCTTTGACAAGGACTGGATAACAAAGGCGAAGATGATTCGGTGTTCGGCCCCCATACCTGAGGGTTTGGACAATCCGGTACTAGAAAAGATGCTTGAGCTAGCACCTTGCCCGGAGCCCTCAAAGGAAGATAAAGGGGGGAATAATGAGGGAAAAAGTGGGCCTCTATCGCTACCAATTCCAACCGAGGGAAAGAGCGCCTCCGTGAAGGAGGATAACCAAGGGGAAGAATCTGACCTTCTCTCGCTCTGGGGAAGGAAGATGACTGCCTCTGAGGATTCGGAACCAAGGCTTCCAAACAGGAGAAGAAGACTCCACCAGAGGGTCCTGCCTCAGAGGGTGCTTTTGCCGCACAAAGTCCGTGTGGGGATCAGCCCTCTAACAAGCTGTAAGTAATCAAAAGGTACTTAATAGTGAAGATATCCTACCTTACTTCGGAGGAAAATAACCAAAGCATTTATCTTGTAGTTCGGATCTTAGCCCTTCTCAGTTGAGCTCGCCTTCAGCGGACCTTCTTCCAGAGATGATGGAGAGCGAAACGCCTCCCCTGGACTCCCCACCTCAAGAAGCGGGCAACCTTGAAGTGTCATCATGGAGAGTTTCTCCTGGTTCGGTAAGGCCAGAAGGTAATCCTATGACCACCCGAAGTCCCCAGTATCCGGCTCTTGAAGAGAGCAATCAAAAGAATCCGGCACCATCTGGTATGCGGTCGGATGTACGGAGGGATCTGCTGGAGAGGGCAGTTATCTCAGAAGAGCACCGCACCTTGATGGGTACGGTGATTGTAAGGATTTCGTCCGCCGAAAGCGGGCTGCATGACGCCTTTATGAGTCTACTAACGGGCTTTGAGGTACGTAAAATGATGTACATTTTTTGAAAGTACCGCACATTTTTAGATGTGCCCTGTGTAGATAGTAGCCCCTGAGACTGGTTGTCACCGAGAATGGTGGCAAGGAGGATCGTAGTCCCAGGTAATAACCATACCGCTTTAATGTGCAGGTAGTGGAAGCTCCGGTGGCTGGCCAGACTCATGAGTTTGCCGAACTAAAGCGGCAACTGGATGCGGCGGATGCCGACATCGAGCTTGTTAACAAGAGGCTTGACGAGGCACAAGGTAAGTGATACCATCTGGTGAATGTCACATAGTAAGAGCAGCGTGATGCCAGTATCTTTAATATTTTGTGACTGCAGATGGAGCTGCCACCGTGGAAACCCTTCGGGCGGAACTTGCCCGAGCCAAAGAATAAGCAAGGAGTAGTAATGCGGCTGCTTTGAAGGCGGCCGAAGAGTTGAAAGCTGAGAAGGCCGCGCATTGCGAGAGCAAAGAGAAAATGGCCAAGATGGCTGCAAAGTTAAAAGACACTGCCGACCGTTGCCAGTTCCTTGAAGAAGAAAACCGAGCCAAGGCAACGGACCTTGAAAAGGTCACGATGGCGACCAAAGACACCCATTCTGCCATGAGAGCGAAGGAGGAACTGTGTGTAGCCTGTGATATTGTGGCTGGGAAGCCTTTTTTGCTGCGGAGGAAGTTCGGAGATCCGCGGTATGCCCCTCTGGATCGGCTGTGGAGTTCGGCGGACGCATATCTGGACTTGGCGTCGAGCGTTGTCGATGCGGCCGAATACTTCCGAGATCAAATAGATCGGGAAGTGGATAAGCTGTTCTGGTCGCAGTTCAACGTGCCAGAGCGTCCGCTTCCATTGACCGATCAGCTATCTGAATGGGCTGAACTCAATAGGTTGTCCGGACTTGCCATGAGGTCCGTCGTAGATCATCTATGGCTAGAAAAGCCGAAGCTGATCAGCTATTTCAGCTTAGTGCAGCAGTTCCTTGGTGCGGTTTCGTGCATCAATGCGATGAAGAGGTCGGCGTGCGTAGAAGGCTCGCGGATGGCCCTTGCCCGTGTCAAATCATACTAGGCGAAGATGGATGCTACCACTGTCGTGGCGCAGGGTTCGGCCATAGGCCGAGTGGCTGCCGAGCACTATTTTGAAGAAGTTCTTGAGGGTGCTCGTTTGATAGGGGCCCAGTGCTCGAAGAATATTATGTTTGAATGACATGTATTCCCATTGTAAAAACAATGTTTTTATTGAATTTATCAAGGCTGTATTTATACTTGTGCCCAAAAGTATTGTGATGCCTCCTGTGCGGCCGTTTATGTATACATCTGTATAACCTGAAAGATTGCAGTCGTCGGCTTCAGCCCCCATGCATATAATGCGGGGGTGTTCGTAGAACACGCGTATTCACACTTAATCCAACGTCTTGGTCCTAATAAGGAGGTGATAGCGCAGCGAACTAGGCAACCGGACTATAATGCTTTAACACTTTCACTTAGCCATATGAGTTTGACAGTGGGACTACTATATAGCCCCTGGTGGCTCCGCACTCATCTGAATTCGGGGTGTGTACTTGCCCGGCCGGGAAACTGCCCTTCGTTAGGCGGAGGAATTCTAAGATTCCGATGGGTCATCGAGTGGTTGACCAGTCTCGCGCTATATCATGACAGTCAGTTTTCGGCTTTCTCTACTGAGGTGCTCGTCTGGATGAACCAGGGCACAATCGCAGTAGTTCTCCCGGTGCCGCCTTAGCCGATAGAGCGGAACGTAACGCAGCAGAACACAGGAGCTGGGCAAACCCAACATTTGACCAAAGACATGATTCGGAGCTGATGCATATAAGGCCAAACTCGCGACGTCGAACACTCCCTAAGGTATTCGGTCTTTATGGTGTAAACCGGGCCTAAACAGTGCCCTTTGTAAGAAGCCCCTGGTGTCCAGGTATGTGCATTGTTCTCATGTGGCCACATGCCAAGACGTCAGCATCCTTCTCAATGGTACTGAGAATCCGAGGGATGTGTATCAACAAGAGACAGTAAAAAAGGTTGACGTAGGGTCTTAATCTAAAAAGAATCCTTTGAACGGGTCCTTGTTGCACGTCTGTGCCTGTGTCTCCATTGTGCCGTATCCTGGACGGGTGTAGCACGATGGTCATCTGTAAAAGAGAGGAACTTAGGTGAAAAGTTGTCATGCAAAAAGGTAGGTTTTAAAGAAGCCATGTATAGTTCAAGATGAGTAAAAATTGCCACTTGTCTGCGTGCGTTGAGCCCCTTGTATTTGTAATAGGGGTGTGGTCATCAAACCTCTAAGAATTACATATAGCTGCGCCGGACTCGTCTAACCGTGTCCGTGGTCTTGACGACCTATCGAATGTTTTAGTTGGTGAGGCCGTTTTAGTGTGCGGCAGCCGCACTCTCTTCGGTGCGGAGGGATCGCTCAATATTTCCTTTTATTGTAATGATGCCACGTGGACCGGGCATCTTAAGCGTGAGGGAAGCGTAATGCGGTATTGCGTTAAAGCGGGCAAAAGCTTCGCGTCCGAGTAGTGCTTGATAGCCACTTTGGAACGGAGCAACGTGGAAGGTTAAATTTTCGCTACGTAAGTTGTCGGGGAAGCCGAATACAACCTCTAGTAGCAGGGAGCCCGTGCAATGAGCCCCTGGGCCTGGCGTTACTCCTCTAAAGGTAGTATTGCTGCGGCAAATTTTCATTGGGTCTATCCCCATTTTGCGGATTGTGTCCTGATATATCAGGTTTAAGCTGTTGCCGCCGTCCATCAGGACTCGTGTGAAGTGGTATCCGTCAATTATTGGATCTAATACCAAGGCAGCCCATCCTGCGCTCCGGATACTTGCTGAGTAATCCTGATGGTCGAAGGTGATTGGTTGAGACGGCCAGTGGCAGAACTCCGCGGTGATAGGCCCTTGGGCATGTTTATCTGGGAGTGCCGCTTTGCTTCTCCCCTTTATCATGTGTAACACGTTTACTATTTTGACTTTTGGTGGAAATTTCTTCTGTTCCCCAGTGTTTTGCGTGCGAGGCTAATCCTCGGCTTCGCTTGGTGTATCCCGCCCCTTATGTTTGGCGTTGAGCTTGCCGGACTGCTTGAAGACCCAACATTCTCTGTGCGCATGATTTGCAGGTTTATCGGGGGTGCTATGGATCTGACATATTTGATCCAGAATTTTGTTTAAGCTGGACAGTTCATCTCTGGCGCCTTTAGGGGGCGGCTTTTGCTGACCTGGCCAAGAGCTTCTAAATCCGGCGTTTACCGCCGTGCTCTTTGGGTTGTCTTCTTTATTCCGACGCTTATTATTTTTGCTGCGTCGTGATTTCCCGTTTCCGTCTCTAACTTCGGATGTATTTGGGTCGCTGGTGCTGCATCGGGCTAGCCAGCTGTCCTCACCCACGCAAAAGCGGGTCATGAGGCTTGTTAATGCTGCCATTGTTCTTGGCTTTTTTTGGTCGAGGTGTCAGGCAAGCCATTCGTCTCGGACGATGTGCTTAAAGGCTGCCAAGGCTTCGGCGTCCGGACAATCGACTATTTGGTTCTTTTTAGTAAGAAACTTATTCCAAAGCTTTCGGGCTGACTCTCCGGGTTGTTGAGTTATATGACTCAAATGGTCCGCATCCGGAGGTCGGACATAAGTCCCTTGAAAATTCGCCCGAAAAGCGTCTTCAAGCTCTTCCCAGCTTCCAATGGAGCTTTCGGGGAGGCTTTTAAGCCAGTGTCGAGATGGCCCTTTGAGCTTGAGGGGTAAGTACTTGATGGCATGGAGATCATCTCCTCGAGCCATATGGATATGGAGGATATAGTCCTCAATCCAGACTCCAGGGTCTCTTGTTCCGTCGTATGCCTCTATGTTTACGGGTTTGAATCCCACTGGAAATTCATGGTCCAGCACCTCATCAGTGAAACATAGGGGGTGTGCGGCACCCCTATATTTGGGTGTGTCGTGTTGTTCGGATATTTGTTGTTTTGCATTGCTTGCTAGAGCGTGCTTTCTTGGCCCATAGATAGATTTGGATGGGCCGTCTTTTTGATGCGAGTCCTCGTGTGGATCGCGTGTTGGCTTGTGTGCGGCGCCGTTTGCCGCTCGATGTTGGCCATGAGGTCGTCTATCCGACCGGATGGCTGCTTTGTTTTTTGATTGCGGGGGCTCTAGGGCCTCCTCATCAAATTCGGGAAGTAGCTTTCGCTTTGGGTAGCTCTTTGTGTGGCGCCTGCCGCCATATTTGTCTGCGGTGTTGAGTACCTTGCTCCATCTGATTCTGAATGCATCTTCCGCAGTCTTGAGCTTCCGCTTCTGCTTTTTCAGGCTACGCGCAGTGGCGACGAGCCTTTTATGGAGGTTCTTCTGCTCTAGGAACTTGTCCGGCGTGAGGTCATCCGGATTGTTATCTTCGCCGGGGACGGGTTATTCTGTTTGGTTATCCAAGTTGCCATGTTTGGATGGTTGCTCGATGCCATGTTCATCGTCCGCCGGCTCGCCCTGCTTTGTGGTTGGGTCTGTATGATCGTTGTTTCTGTTGAGGCGGGATTTGGGGCGGCGCTTACGCCGCCTCTTTGACTACTTCTCGAGGGGACAACCCTTCATTGCGTCCTTCCGTTCCTCATCGTCGTTTTCTTTTGGTGTGTCCACCATGTATACGTCATGTGATGAAGTGGGCGTCTGATGCCCTGTGAGCAATTGTTCCTGTTCGTCTCCTGCATCCTCGTCCATACCGTTGAAGTCTTCAGAGTCGAAGTCGAGCATGTCGGTTAAATCGTCGACAGTGGCTACTAAGTGGGTGGTGGGTGGGTAGCGAATTTCTCCGTCATCCGCATCCCAATCCTGCCGGACATAGTTCGGCCAGGATCCTCCTGACAAGGAGAGAGACCTTAATGAGTTCAGTATGTTGCCAAAGGGCGAGTGATGAAAAATATCCACGGAGGTAAACTCCATGATCGGCGCCTAATTGGATTTGATAGGAACGGGCGCAGGCGGTTCGGAGTCCATGGCCGGAGAAGGATCCAGCATTTTGACAACACGGCTCTCGTGTAGGGTAAGGTCGATGTTCGGCTCGATCGCCGCTGAGGATAAGGCCTCCGTGGCGGGGTCTATCCATCCGTCCACAGAATGGGCAACTGGCTCCGAATTGAGGGTCGGAGTGGCTGCCGGTGTGATCTCCTCAACACTGTCCGATGGTAGAGCTAAATCGTACTCATCGTGACTGTGTGACGCACAAGGCAGAGGCTCGAATCCGTCGAAGATCAAGTTTCCGCGGATATCGGCTATGTAGTTTAAGCTTCCAAACCTGACCTGGTGGCCAGGGGCGTAACTTTCAATCTGCTCCAGGTGGCCAAGCGAGTTGGCCCACAGTGTGAACCGCCGAATACAAAGATCTGTCCGGGGAGAAAAGTCTCACCCTGGACGGCATCGCTATCGATGATCGTAGGAGCCGTCAAGCGTAACGGCGACGACACAGAGGAACTCTCAATGAAAGCACCAATGTCGGTGTCAAAACCGGCGGATCTCGGGTAGGGGGTCCCGAACTGTCCGTCTAAGGTGGATGGTAACAGGAGGCAGGGGACACGATGTTTTACCCAGGTTCGGGCCCTCTTGATGGAGGTAAAACCCTACGTCCTGCTTGATTTATTCTTGATGATATGAGTATTACAAGAGTTGATCTACCACGAGATCGGAGAGGCTAAACCCTAAAAGCTAGCCTATGGTATGATTGTATGTTGTCCTACGCACTAAAACCCTCCAATTTATATAGACACCGGAGGGGGCTAGGGTTACACAAGGTCGGTTACAAAGGAGGAGATATACATATCCGTATTGCCTAGCTTGCCTTCCACGCCAAGTAGAGTCCCATCCGGAGACGGGATGAAGTCTTCAATGTTGTATCTTCATAGTCCAACAGTCCAGCCAAAGGATATAGTCCGGCTGTCCGGAGACCCCCTAATCCAGGACTCCCTCACTCTCCTGCATCATCCCTCTCACTGCCTCGCCCGCCCCCGGCTGCGGGCGATGTGGCTCACGGAGCACCTCCGCCCCCTCCGCATCAAGAAGGTGCCCTCGCGCCGAGACGCGCGGCTCAGGGAGCGCCTCTGCCTCATCCACGTCAAGACGGCGTCCTTGCCCCAAGATGTGTGGTCCCGTGGCATGCTCCACTGCCTCATGTGCCCGTGCACAAAGAAAGAAGCTGCCAAGAGGTCCCCCATGCGCAAGAAAATGCTCCACTGCTCCCAGCACCGCCATGCCAGGATCCCTTGCCGCGGCAGGGCCATGCGCCAATTGTCGTGGCGGCGCGGGGACACCAAGATCAAGCTCCGCCTCCACGACGGGCCCCGGTGGCCACGGCAGGCTACCGCACCTTCACTCCTGAGCTGCGTAGCGTCATCTGGCCGGGAAAGTTCAAGCCGGATCTGCCTCCTTGCTACGACGGCACCCCCGACCCTGCGGAGTTTTTGCAGCTCTACGAGCTAAGCATCAAGGCGGCCAACAGCGACGAAAAGGTCATGGCGAACTGGTTCCCCATGGCTCTCAAGGACTGCGCCCGCTCATGGCTCCTGAACCTGCCCCCGGGCTCGATCTCCTCCTGGGATGAGATGCGCGACAACTTCGTCGCCAACTTCCAAGGGACTCATGACTGCCCCCCGGCCGCGGGTGACCTGCACTGCATCAAGAAATAGCCGGGAGAGTCCCTGCAGAAGTACATCCAGCGCTTCAACAGCGTGCGCCTCAAGATCCCCAAGGTGACGGACGAGGCCATCATCTCAGCGTTTTCCTATGGTGTCCGCGACATCAACATGAAGGAGGAGCTCGCCATCCATGAGGAGTTGTGCACGACTTTGGAGCTGTTCAACATAGCGACTAAGTGTGCAAGAGTTGAGGAGGGGCGTCTCTCCCTCCTCGAGCTCCCTGCTGTGGATCCAGAGGAAAAGAAGGCCAAGGTCAAGGACATGAAGCGCAAAGGGGTGGCCGTACTCGCGGCCGAGCCAGACACCAAGCGCGGCCGAGACCTTCCCGAGTCGTCCAAGAGCAGTCGTACGTTCTGCGCCTTCCACAACATGCGTAGCCACAACAACAATGATTGTCAAGAGCTCAGGGCCATTCGAGATGAACGCTTCGGTCGACGCCCCAAGTGCAACGACCAGGGCTACGGCTGAGGAGGTGGACGAGGTGGAGGACGTTGGGACGATCGCGGGCCCCGCCAGGAGTGGAACGACCAACCTCGTGAGGACCGTTAGCAGGACCAGCCTCGTGAGAACGCCTGGAGGGACCAACCTCGCGAGGATCGTCCTCAGAGCAATCCTGGTCAACCTCCACTACTGCCACCCCCAAGGAGGAACGACGACCACCAACAGGATGAAGGGGCTGGGGTCTTCCAGGAGCCGCGCGCCATCGCCTGCATCTTGGGTTGCGCTCAGGCCCCAGCTTCCTAGCGCATCTTCAAGCAGTTCTCTCGTGTGGTGAATGCAGCCCTCCCCAAGCTCGAGGCCACGCGCCCGCTCAGATGGTCCAAGTACACCATCACCTTTAGCTCACCGGTCCAGCTCAAATGCGTGGCAACCACCGGCGTTCTCCCGATGCTCTGGTCACCCGTCATCAGCAATGTCCAAGTCACCAAGACCCTCATCAGGCGGCACAGGGCTCAGTGTCCTGTCCGTCAAGACGTTCGACAGCCTTCAAGTAACATACGATCAGCTCCAGCCCACCAAGACTTTCTCAGGAGTGACTGACGGCTCCACCACCTCGATAGGGCAAGTTCGTCTCCCTGTCACCTTCGGCCAGCGCGACAACTATCACACCGAGCTTGTCGACTTTGACGTTGCTCACATCCGCCTACTGTACAATGCCATCCTTGGGTACCCATCGCTAGTCAAATTCATGGCGGTCACCCACCATGGCTACAACGTCCTCAAGATGCCAGGAAGCGGCAGAATCATCACAGTCCCCTATGAAGAAAGAGATGCGGTGTGCTCCCTGGAGCGCGCCTTCCAAGATGCAGCAGTCGGGGACCCTGGCAGCGCGTATGTGTAGTACCCTCCTGAGGCCAGCCACAAGAAGAAGAAGCAGCTACTACGCACTGGGCCTCAGGGGAGCGGCGCCACCTCAGGATCGGTGCCTGCGCCTGGGACGCCTACCTCCCTCGCATAGGGAGGCGCGCCCGGCGACCTCCTTGGCCAAGGCTTAGGATCTCTCTTCTAGAGGGCCTTGGACCTAGCCAACATCATGAGGGAGGCGCTCGGGCACCACGTGGAGGTGTGCTTCGCGGCACGTTTCCCTCGGGAGGACACCGGGCGAGGAGCGTCGGGCGCTCAGGAGTTCATCACCAAGGGCACTCAGGAGCTGCAGGATGCAAGAGCCGTGCGCGGCGACCGCCGCCCACCTGGCGCTGCTCCCCATCCTGGCGCGGATGGTGGGTTGTGCGTCTGTGTCGACGTCCCAAGGCTCAACAGGGCCGCATCTCAGGAGCTCTTCTGGCCTTCATGCGTGGGACATTGCGAGGGCCCACCTCACAGCTACGTTCGCATGCCGTTCGACCTGCCGAGCGTGGCAGCTGCCTTCTAGCACAACCTTTAGAGCATCCTGGCAGGTCAGGAGGCCAGGCATCACGCAGTCCTGGTGGAGATGGAGACGGTCCTCGAGGAGCCGCCTGGACCCTCAGGGCCTCCCGAGGCTCATGGTCCTGGTAGCTCAGGAGGAGCAACCCCTTCGCCACGTGTCTTTAGCTACCCCAACACTCCTTCGACAACCAAACCAGGTGACATTTTCCAAGTTTATTTAGCTAGGAGCGCCCCCCTGGGCTTCATCATTCCCAGGCCGCGTGGGTCTGTCCCTGCGGCATGTATCCTTTTACATCTTTAGCTTACTCTGCTGGGGGCGCCCCTCGGGGCTGCATCATCCCCAAGCCACTCGGGTCCACCCCAGTGGCGTGTATCGCTCTTGCATTTACCTAAGCTAGTTCACTTTCCATGCATGATCTATCTATGGTTATCACCTACTTGATTGTCACCCACCATGGGAGCTACGCATGCTGGCACGACGCTTGTGCTCGGGTCCATCCCTGCAACGCTGACAAATCTGAGCGGTCAAGCTCTGTCTCGTGGCACGCCCGCGCACGTCACCTCACCGGACCCTCAGTGCCTTCACCTCCTTGCAGAGTGACCTGCGGCAGACTGACGATCATCGTGGCGATCCATGTCCTTCCACGTGCTAACCTGCAGGGACCTCCTGAGGACGACAGGGGGCGGTACCACGGGCTCCTTCTTCACCCATGCGACTCTCTTGCATGTTAAAAGGGGGGCTCCTGAGAATCGTGACTTAGGAGCACTTACTGGCTCTCCAACCCTTACCCCAGGCCTTGACCACGACATCGCGACCTGGAATACCAGCGGCGGCTGAGCTCGCTCGAGGGCCGGGACCTGAGGACGCAGAGCACACAGGAGAGCATGGAGAAGAGGGGGAGGCTCGCACGGGCCTAACCTAGCTACCCAACAGTGGTCGACGCCCGAGTGTGGCGCAACACAAGGAACCAGCTCCGGAATGCCAGGATAAGTCTCGCGCATGGATCGGCCCAGTGCTATAGCATAGGATCTCCTACCTCCTGAGCATTGCGTTGGTTTTCCCTTGAAGAGGAAAGGGTGATGCAGCAAAGTAGCATAAGTATTTCCCTAAGTTTTTGAGAACCAAGGTATCAATCCAGTAGGAGACTACACGCAAGTCCCTCATACCTCCACAAACAAATAAGAACCTCGTAACCAACGCAATAAAGCGGTTGTCAATCCCTTTACGATCACTTACGAGAGTGAGATCTGATAGAGATAATAATAATAAGATAAATATTTTTGCTATTTTTATGATATAGATTGAAAGTAAAGATTGCAAAATAAAATTGATTGGAAACTTATATGATAAAAGATAGACCCGGGGCCATAGGTTTCACTAGTGGCTTCTCTCAAGATAGCATAAGTATTACGGTGGGTGAACAAATTATTGTCGAGCAATTGATAGAAGAGTGCATACACTACTGGAATCAGCTACTTTGACATCTGCCAGCTCTTTGCCGTCGGCTAGCAGACGACAAAGAAGCTCTTTGCCATCAGCTACCAAAAAGCGGACGGCAAAGAAATGGCAGATGGTAAAACAGGCCTTTGCCATCAGCCGGCTCTTTGCTGTCAGCCAGCAGACGGCAAAGAAACTTTGTCGTCCGCTGGCTGACGGCAAAGAGAGAGGTGGCCCCCACCCCCCGCCCTTTAGAAAAAACTTAACGCCCCACCTCTTTGCCATCCGCTAGCGGACAGCAAAGGGAGATAATGGCGGACGGCAAAGATAGGCGGACGGCAAAGAAGGGCCTAACTAATGGCCCCATCCCCCTGCCCGTTACTCTCTGTTCTCTCCATCTCTCCTCCCCGACGCCCCGCACCCACCGCCGCCCCCACTGCCCGGCGCCGCACCCGCACCCGCCCCGCCCCCACCCCACCCGCCGACACCCCGCCACCCGCCGCCTGGCGCCGCCCCAGTCGCCCGGCGCCGCCCCCGCCACTGCTCTCGCCGCCCGGCGCCGCCCCCGCCACTGCTCCCGCCGCCTTGCGCCCCCCTTGTCACCGCCCCCGCCGACCGTCCCATTGCTTCGGTGAGGGATTACTTCTTTTTTTTTTCTGTTTTTTCATTTTTTTGCTATTTAATTGTTAGTGCTAGATTGTGTTAGTGTTAGTGTTAGAAAAGACTCGGAAGAAGTAGAAGTAGTAGAAGAAGTAGAAGAAGAAGAAAAGAAAAGAAGTAGAAGAAGAAGAAAGGAAGAAAAGAAAAGAAGTAGAAAAAAGATGAAAAAAGAAGGAGAAGAAAAGAAGTAGAAGAAGTAGAAGAAGAAGACCCCGACACGCCACCCCGACACCCTGGCACGACAGCCCGACCCCCGACCCCCGACACCCCGACCGCGACACGCCACCCGCGACACCCGGGCCCGACACCCCGACCCCCGACCCCGACACGCCACCCCGACACCCCGACCCTGACACGCCACCCCGACACCCCGGCCTAACACCCCGACCCCGACCCCCGACACCCCGACCCCGACCCCCGACACCCCGACCCCGACCCCCGACACCCCGACCCCGACACGCCACCCCGACACCCCGGCCCGACACCCCGACCCCGACCCCCGACACCCTGACACCACACCCCGACCCCGCACGACACCCCGACACCCCGACACCCGACCCCGACCCCCCGACACCTGACCCCCTAACCCCCCAACCCTGACACCACACCCCGACACCACGACCCCGACACCACACCCCGACAACCGACCCCCTGACCCCGACACCCCGACCCCGACACGACCCCCCGACCCCGAAACAGCACCCCGACCCCGACACGGCACCCTAACACCGACACGGCACCCCGACCCCCGACACCTCCCGAAAAGGTGTTCTTTGGCCTTCCAGAGGCCGACGGGGTCATATATTTGTGAATTATTAGTTAGGTCATGTATTCTTCGATTTTGTTATGAAAAACATCATATATAATTGTGTTGACCGGGTAGTTTTAAATGTGCAGTTGTTTCATCGCTGCGAGGTTTGGTGTTCGACAACCTCGCCGTGCGTCTGACGAGCTCTGCCCCTTCATTCGTGGGTGAGCACAAATGACATGTCCTCCTCCCCATTAATTATTTGCTCTATTCCGATGAAACTTGATAGCTAGCTATATATGTGTCTTGAATCATCAGTATGCGTAACCAATATGTGTCTCCCGTTCGAAAGCGTCATAGTTATAAATATGCATGCATTTGCATATTTTTAACCTTGATTCTTTCGAATTGTCCAACGCTATCCATGGACAGCCCGAGTATGTGTAGATTGGGTTCGTTTTCCCATATGCTTTGCTCCGGATCCGACGCATAAATTTCGTCAGTGCCTCCCCTGTTGTTCTCCGGGTACACATCCTCTTTGTTTATTGCAGAGACGTGTATCAGGAGAACAGCGGGGAGGTGCTGCCGAAATTTTGCGTCGGCTCCGGAGCATAGCATGGGAAAATGAACCCAATCTACACATACACGGGTGGGATTAGGACCTATCATTACCTATTAGAGTGTAGGTTGCATGGACATAATAAAATTGACAAAGTAGATCAACTGATGAATATATACATGGTGAATTACATATATAATTGTTGTGTGTCCAGTAGCTCTGAAAGTCAAGATGAGTGACCGTGGGTGGATGTATATCGGTCACACTGGTCAGAACAAATGGAGCACTGAATGGTTCACAAAAACCAAGGGGTTTGTGCAAGCCGCATTTGCAAATGGCCAAAAGAAAACCTGGTGCCCCTGTTTCCGGTGCGGCAATTGGGAAAAGAAGACAGAGGCTGAAATGGGCAAACACCTGCAGAAGAGTGGTTTTACGCCCGATTATACGGTGTGGACATTTCATGGTGAATCTGCCCAACGTGACCGAGCTGAGGTGGATCGTCATCGCACCGACGAGCATGGTACCGGGATGGAAAACATGGTGCAAGACTATGATGATGCTCGGGATTCGGACGAGGAGATGGAGGAATCTGCAAAGGCCTTCAATGAAATGTTGGAGTCTTCAAAACATCCGCTCCACGAGCACACTGAGCTTTGTCAGTTGGATGCCATCTCACAAGTAATGGCTCTGAAGGCTCAGTTCAACTTGGGCAGAGAATGCTATGACGCAATTATGACAGTATTTGGACGCTTTCTACCCAAAGGCCATGTAATGCCTGCAAACATTTACCAGTCGGACAAAATCCTCCGTGCACTGAAGATGCCCTATGAGAAGATACATGCCTGTGAGAAAGGATGTGCCTTATTTAGGCTTGACTATGCGAACTTGAACTATTGTCCCATTTGCAAGTCTTCCAGGTATATTGTGGTAGACAACAGTATGGGTGAGAAGACACAGACCAAAATCCCCGTTAGTGTTCTTTGGTATATGCCAATCGTACCAAGACTTCAACGTCTTTTCATGGTCGAAGAGACAGCGAGACAGATGACATGGCACAAAACAGGCAAAAGAACCGAACTAGATGCAGATGGGAATCTGATGATGGTACACAGATCGGATGGTGTTGCATGGAAAAAGTTTGATGAATTACATGCTGACAAAGCGGCAGATCCGAGGCATCCTCGAGTCGGCATCAGCACGGATGGGTTCAGTGTGTTTGGTATGACGGCAGCCCAATATAGTTGTTGGCCCGTATTTGTCTTTCCACTCAATCTCCCCCCGGACAGATTATGCAAAGAAAGAACATTTTCCTGACGTTGATAATTCCAGGGCCCAACTATCCGGGGAAAAATATGAATGTGTACATGCAGCCGCAAGGACGAATTGCAAGAAGCCTGGGATAATGGGTTCAAGACATACGACGCCTTTAGCAAACGGAACTTCATAATGCGTGTCTGGTACATGTACTCGACGCATGACTTGCCGGCGTATGCGCTATTCGTTGGCTGGTGTGTGCATGGAAGGTTCCCGTGCCCCACATGCAAGGGAGCTCTTGAGTTTCGTTGGCTTCAGGCCGGTCACAAGTTTTCTTGCTTTGACATGCATAGACAGTTCCTGGATCCTCGCCATAAGTTCAGGAAAGACAAGAAGAACTTCATCAGGGGTAGAGTTGTCAAAAACTCTGCACCACCTGCATTGACAGGCCAACAGACCCTGGATTAGTTAAATGCTCTCGAGCCAGATCCACAACGTCCAGGGTACTTCAAGGGGTATAATACTAAGCACGCGTGGACTCAGAAAACATGCTTATGGGATCTGCCTTACTTCAAAGACCTCCTTTGCCCACACAACATCGACATGATGCACACTAAGAAGAATATCGCCGAGGCACTTTTTGGTACATTGTTTGGCATAGATGGGAAGTCAAAGGATAATACTAAGGCTAGAGTCAATCTGGAGGCGCTATGTGATAGGCCGTTACAAAACATGAAAGAACCGAAAGGAAAGCAAAACTGGACGAAGCCAAAGGCATGGTTCAATCTTGGAAGGCCAGCTATGAGGGAAATTCTCTTGTGGGTGCAACAGCAGTTGATGTTCCCCGATGGGTATGCAGCGAATCTAAAGAGGGGAGCGAATCTTGATAAACTGAAGATATTTGGTCTCAAGAGTCATGATTGGCACATATGGATTGAGCGGGTAATGCCGGTGATGTTGCGTGGCTTCATCCCTGAGGATGAATGGCTAGTACTGGCAGAACTCAGCTATTTCTTCCGTCTTCTTTGTGCGAAAGAACTATCGCCTGGCGTGCTAGAAGAAATGGAAGAGTTGGCACCGGAGTTGATCTGCAAGTTAGAGAAGATCTTTCCACCGGGCTTCTTTAATCCAATGCAGCATTTGATTTTGCATCTCCCGACCGAGGCAAGATTGGGGGGGGGGGGCGTGCAAAATCGTTGGTGCTACCGAACTGAGAGGATGCAGAAGACGCTTCGAAGCCAAAGCAAGGAGGCGGCTATCCCGGTTTCATCTCTTGGTTCAAACAAACGGTAATTTCTATTAGACAATTTCATTTCATTCGCTAATTTGTGCATAATGCAACAATCCTTTCATATTAAACTTGTAGGCTAATTCAGAGTCTATGGACGCCGAATTGAGACAAGTCGCTAATGGTTTTGACTATAAGGTCCGTTCATTTGACAAGTATGACATCAACGGGTATCGCTTTCGTACCTATGGCAAAGAGCTATATATGGCTGACCGAAAGTCTACAAATTGTTGTGTATCTGCTATCGGCGAAGGAGGTACCGAGTATTATGGCAGAGTTGAAGCAATTTATGAACTTCTGTTCTATGGTGAAACCCACCGAATGTCGTAGTCTTCAAATGTTATTGGTTTCAGCCGAAGGAGACTAGAACGACTCATGAACATATAGGGCTAGTTGAAGTCAACCAAAGCACCCATTTAGATGTTCCTAATGTCTATATTACGGCTCAACAGGTGACCCAAGTATTCTATCTACCATGGGCCTGCCAAACTAATCCAAATCTGAAAGGTTGGGATGTCGTTTATGAAGTGCCACCACGTGCTAGACTTTCTCCCCCAAAGGAAGAGGATTATGAACCTCACATTAACCCAGACACATATGAAGGAGAATTCTTCCAAGAGACACGTCTTTCCAAAAAGCGTTTCAAGAACTGCTATACTTCACCCCAAAACATTGAAGTAGATAGCGGCAATGAATCCGACATCACCCCAGAGGAGGAACAAGAAGAGCCGGAACAAGAAGAGGTTACTGCTGCGGATGACCTGTCAATGCTTAACCCATTACGTCAAGGTGGCCTTGCACATGTTGATGCCAATGAACCCTATGAGCCCATCATTGATTATAGTGATGATGATGATTATGCATTTATTGATGATACTGATCGAGATTATTAGTAGTGTCAGGTATTCAATTTTTTTATGTTGTACTTGATGATGATACACTTAAGTGATATACATATTATTATTCATGTCGGTACATTTTTTTATGTTGTACTAATTTCGTTTATTCTTTGTCATGGCAGGTGTTGAAAGATGGTGGGCGCTGGTCGGGAGCGCGCCGAGGCCCCTTCTTCGTCGGCGTGTGGTGCGAGGTCTTCCATTCCACACGCACCTCTCCGCCGAGCGTTGCTGGACAGTATGGCGACACCGCCGGGCCCTTCTTCGTCGACCGCAGTGCCCAGCAGGGGACGAGGTAAGAAGAAGAGAGGAGGTGGAGCACGTGGTCGTGGGAGAGGAGGTAGGGTGACTCTTATGGCGCCTTCCTCGCCGCCGCCCCCAGCTGTTTAACCCGAGCACATGAATGCTAGGGTGGACTCGTCTGAGGAGGAGGCTGCACGGACTCCGGTCCACGAGCCTCTGGTCCACGGGTCTTCGGCCCACGAGCCTCGGGTCGACGGGCCTTCGACCCATGAAACTTGGGCCCATGAGACCCCGGAGGAGCACACGTCTGGATGGGGTACCTGGTCGGGTCAGCCTAAGGAGCCGAGTGGCCACGCTGATGATGGCGGGGAGCCGAGTGGCCATGCTGATGATGGCAGGGAGCCGACTGATGAGGAGGGGGGGGAGGGGGGCAACGTCTAACAGCATGGTGCTACACGGCTCCCGTCCGTGCCGGCGACCCACGAGCAGAGGTGGTTGATTTTCCCTGATGGGGAGAGGTAAGTGCATTTAATCTTTTTGTACCTTCTACATTCACGTTTCTTCAAATAACTGATGTGTTGGCCTTGTCATGCTGCAGGGGTTGGGACCACCATGAAAGTGTCCGCCGGCCCAACTCCGTCCTTGGAGTTCTGATTTGGCAAAACTTCCCGGGGTTTGTCACGTTGCCTGGTGAGGGTCGGCTTCCAGAGGTTGGATTGACTTGGGAGCACTACATGGCTGCCCCGGCACCGTTGGGTGAGATTATCGACGGTGTCTTGTGCAAGACGAGGGCAGACGTCGTGATCAGAAAGTTCTGGGTAATTGCTCCTTTACACAATTAAAAATCTTCAACTAGCTAGTTATTAATTGTACTAATCAATATTGTCTCATTTGATTGCAGACATTCTACAGGTGTGAGGAGGTATATGAGGAGGAGGCGGATCATGTTATCCATAAGGAGTGCAAGCGCCTACTTCAAAACTTACGGCATGAGGTTCGGGTGCAGGCTGTTTGAGACTACTACGCCGGGCGTGGTATCAAGAAGCCCAAGCAGGAGTGCCGCGATAAGTTCTTGAGTAAGGAGAAGTACATGAAGGTAATTCTTAAGGCCTTGTACTTACTTCCTTCATTTAGTAATTCATAGCTGTAGCGCTCAAGTTTCTATTTGCTAACTTAGGCCCCTTCGAGATGGTGTGCGGATCGGATGGATTGTTGGGAGGTGTTGGTCAATGCGTGGTGCTCAAAAGAATGGCTGGCCACCCACAAAGAGGCCAAGTACAAACGTGCCCAAATGGAACGTGTGCCACACCACCAAGGCAGCTCCAACTTATTTCAGTACGGGCGGAACTGGGTATGTGGTTTGCTTCATGATTCATGCAATTCATTCATCATGCTAGCTTAGTTAGCTCAAAAACGTGGCATTTCACCTTAGTTAGCTCATAAAAGACCCATTTCAACTAAGTTAGCTCCAAAATGATCAATTTCACCTAGGTTAGCTCATAAACGACCCATTTCACCTAGGTTACCTCATAAACGACCCATTTGACCTAGGTTAGCTCATAAATGACCCATTTCACCTAGGTTAGCTCATAAACAACCTATTTCACCTAGGTTAGCTCATAAACTACCCATTTCACCTAGGTTAGCTCATAAACGATACATTTCACCTAAGTTAGCTAATATATGGCATATACTTCTTCTTCTAGTCTTCTTCTTCTATTCTTTTTCTTCTAGTCTAATTCTTCTTCTAGTCTTCTTTTTCTAACTTTCTTATTTGTCATTTTGCAGGTTTCATTCACTTCACGGAAGCCAGCTTCCTATGATGGATTGCTTGCTTTTTCCTATTTTTTCCTTTGATGCACTTCTTGTATTCCGCTCGCTTGCTATGATGAAACTTTGCATATTGTAATATGTATGGATCGATGGAACTACGTGCAACCTACTATGTATGTATGGATGGATATATATGTGCTGGATATTTATTATGTTGGATATATACGTGCTGGATATTTATGTGATGGATATATATGTGCTGTGAAATATTTGTTGTGATAATTGTTGGATATAAGAAAAACAGAACAAAAAAGAGGCAGTGCAGGCTCTTTGCCGTCCGCGGCAGACGGCAAAGACCCCTTTGCCGTCGGTGGCAGACGGCAAAGGGGGCACGTGGCGCCCACCTGTGCTTCCTGGGATGGACCATGTGGCCAATTTGCCTACCGTGGCGGATGGCACAGCCAAGCTGATGGCAAAGACTTTGCCTTTGCCGTCCGCCGGGCGGACGGCAAAAAAGAGCGGGCGCTGACGTATAGCTGACGTCGTCTGGTGGACGGCAAAGAGGCGCTCAAATTTGCCGTCCGCTGGCGGACAGCAAAGGCCGCCGTTAGCCGCCTAACGGAGTGACGCCGGCGGACGTGCAACATTTTGCCGTCCCCCTCTTTGCCGTCAGCCGCTGTAGGCAAAGGGCTCTTTGCCGTCCGCTATAAAAAGCCGACGGCAAAGGACCTGTTTGCCGACCCTATCTTTGCCGTCACTGTTTGCCGTCCGCCGCGGACGGCAAAGTGCTTTGCCGTCAGCCGTCCCTGCCTTTGCCGTCCGCCATGGCAGACGGCAAAGTACTGGATTCCCGTAGTGATAATTATGAGAATATCTAGGCATGATCATATATATAGGCATCACGTCCGCGACAAGTAGACCGAAATGATTCTGCATCTACTACTATTACTCCAGACATCGACCGCTATCCAGCATGCATCTAGAGTATTAAGATCATAAGAATAGAGTAACACATTAGGCAACATGACATGATGTAGAGGGATAAACTCAAGCAATATGATATAAACCCCATCTTTTTATCCTTAATGGCAACAATACAATACGTGCCTTGCTGCCCCTGCTGTCACTGGGAAAGGACACCGCAAGATTGAACCCAAAGCTAAGCACTTCTCCCATTGCAAGAATGATCAATCTAGTAGGCCAAACCAAACTGATAATTCGAAGAGACTTGCATAGATAACCAATCATACATTAAAGATTTCAGAGAAGAATCAAATATTGTTCATAGATAAACTTGATCATAAATCCACAATTCATCGGATCTGGACAAACACACCGCAAAAAGAGTTACATCAAATAGATCTCCAAGAAGATCGAGGAGAACATTGTATTGAGATCAAAAGAGAGAGAAGAAGCCATCTAGCTAATAACTATGGACCCGAAGGTCTATGGTAAACTACTCACACATCATCGGAGAGGCTATGGTGTTGATGTAGAAGCCCTCCGTGATCGATTCCCCCTTCGGCGGAGCTCCGGAAAAGGCCCAAAGATGGGATCTCTTGGGTACATAAGGTTGCGGCGGTGGAAATAGGGTTTAGTGGTGCTCCTGGATGTTTTCGGGGTATATGGACATATATAGGAGGAAGAAGTAGGTCGGTGGAGCCATGAGGGGCCCACGAGGGTGGGGGCGCCCAGGGGGGCAGGCGCACCTCCCTGCCTCGTGGCCTCCTCATTGATTTCTTAACGTCCACTCCAAGTCCTATGGATCCCATTTGTTCCGAAACACTGAAATAGGCAAAGAAAACAATTTGCACTGGGCCTTTGGTTAGTAGGTTAGTCCCAAAAATAATATAAAAGTGTATAAATAAGCCCATTAACCTACAAAATAGATAATATAATAGCATGGAACAATCAAAAATTATAGATACGTTGGAGACGTATCAAGCATCCCCAAGCTTAGGTAAATGATAAAAACAGAATTTTTGATGTGGAATGCTAATTAGCATAATTCTCAATGTAATTTTCTTTATTGTAGCATGAATGTTCAGATCCGAAAGATTCAAGACAAAAGTTTAATATTGACATAAAAACAATAATATTTCAAGCATACTAACAAAGCAATTATGTCTTCTCAAAATGGCATGGCGAAGGAAAGTTATCCCTACAAAATCATATAGTCTGGCTATGCTCTATCTTCAGCACACAATATATTTAAATCATGCACAACCCTGATGACAAGACAAGCAATTGTTTCATATTTTTCAATCTTCACGCAATACATGAGCGTGAGCCATGGACCTAGCACTATAGGTGGAATAGAATGGTGGTTGTGGAGAAGACAAAAAGGAGAATATAGTCTCACATCAACTAGGCGTATCAATGGGCTATGGGGATGTCCATCAATAGATATCAATGTCAGTGAGTAGGGATTGCCATGCAACGGATACACTAGAGCTATAAGTGTATGAAAGCTCAAAAAGAAACTAAGTGGGTGTGCATCCAACTTGCTTGCTCACGAATACCTAGGGCATTTTGAGGAAGCCCATCATTGGAATATACAAGCCAACTTCTACAATGTAAAATTCCAACTAGTATATGAAAGTGACAACATAGGAGACTCTCTATCATAAAGATCATGGTGCTACTTTGAAGCACAAGTGTGGTAAAAGGATAGTAACATTGCCCCTTCTCTCTTTTTCTCTCATTTTTTCATTTTTTTTATTTGTGATTTTTCTCTTTTTTTATGACTGTCACAGCCCTAGCTTAGCCCCTGTTGTCTTTACCTGATCATCATGTCATCATGTTTAGATTTCAAATGAATTTGAAATGGGGACTGTTAAACCCCAGCAGCAAATGAATTCAACTAGGGTCAAAATTAAATCTTTTCAATGATCCTGAAATGCCCTTATAAAATGTTCATCATCTTTGCCTTGGTCCATAACCTCTGCCAAAAATGGTGCTCATTTTTCTAGGACACTTTGGACCTTTGAATTAAATCATTACCTATTTTCATTTGGGCATTTAAATGATATGAAATAATTCAAATGCCCAAATAATTTTGAAGTTAAGTGCGGGCTGTTGGAAATAATCTAAACAGAGCCCCCAATTAATTTCAGGATTTATGAAAAAGTTTTAGTGTTTTAAATAAAGCCTAGAAGCTACAGAAAATAGAAAAACAAAAACAGAATAGAAGACAGAGAGAGAGAGATAACTTACCTGGCACTCACCTGGCAGCCCATCTGGCCAGCCCAGCCCACCAGGGGCAGGGAGGTCTTCTTCCTCTCGCCAGTCGGATGCACAGCACGTGCCCGACGCACGCACGGCCACCGCACGCCACCTCTTGCTTGCCGCTGAGCTCCTGGACGCGTGGTTGAACGCCCGCTGCTGTCCCGTTGGAGGTGACACCTCACTTTCCCCCTGGCTCTCTCCCTCGCCCTCTCCCCACCTCACCGAGCGCAACCGACACTGCCGTTCGTCGTAGCCGCAGCCACCGTGTTCCCCTCGTCGTGCTGATGTGTCCTAGTGCTCCGTCTCGTCCCTCGCTTCGTCATCATCAAGCCACGCAACCGGGGACGCCCTACTTCAACTTCGCCGTCGCCGTATTCAACCATGGATGACCGAGATCGCCGGCGACCTCCCGTCGTCACCAGCCCCTCCCCGAGCTTGCTGTTCGCTCCCCTGTACTCGCAGTGAGCCACTGACCCTTCTCCCCCTCCCCGTTCTCGCTCTCGTGCACCGTATGCGCTGCCTCGAGCTCGCCCGCATGCACCGCCGCCTGTGCTCGCCGCCGACATGTCTCCGGCCATCTAATGGTCCGGCCATCATGCCCAACTTCCTCCCCACACTGCGTAGTGCACGTAGGTTCCCCGCACGAGCCACCACGGTCGTCAGAGCGATGACCCCGAGCTCCGGAAGTCGCCAAGGTCGTCGCTGGCGTCTTTTCCGGCCTCCCCGCGACCAGCCACTAGCACAATTGGATGCGGCGTATGCCTAGCTGCACGTAGCGCATCTCCGCCGTCAATTTGGTCGATGGAGGACCAATTCCGAAGCCCGCCGCCGCATCTGGCCTCGCCGGCGACGAGCCGTGGACCAGGTCCGGCGGGTTTGACCCCGCTGACCAAGGTTTGACCTTCCCCTTGTGTCACTGACACGTGGGCCACCCCCTGACACTTTTTAGTTAGTATTAGTTTGACACTAATTAACCTAGGTTAGTTAGCTAGTTAGTCGCTGACTAGTGGACCCGGCCCGACAAACAGTTTAGTTAGAATTAACTTAAGGCTAATTAACTTGGTTAATTAGTTGTGCCACTGACCAGTGGGACCCACTGGTCAGGTTTGACTGGACGACCCCGCTGACCTGCTGACATCACAATGGTGTAGTGCTGATGCAATAACTCTTTTCTAGAATTTAAATAAGTCTTAAAATGATTTATTCATTTCAGAAAATATCCAAAACTTTGAAAAATCATAGAAATTCAACCGTAGCTCAGAATGAAATAATTTATATATGAAAAATTATTAGAAAAATTCAATACATCCATCTGTACTAGTTTCATGCATGACAAACCAACCTAAACCTGCTGTATATATGAAAACACATAAAGGGCATTTAAAATGCTTAAGTTTGGATCTGCATTTGAATCATTGATTCAAATGAGCTCCACTGAACTTGTTGCTATTTGCATTAGCACAAACAACATCACATATACATGGCATGATCATGCATCATATTGTCGCATTTGCATTGATTGTGTTCTTCTCTATTGCCGATGCTTGTCCCCTCTCGGTAGGCGTATCCCGACGATGAGTTCGATGACACCGATGAAGAGCTATAATATCTTCAGAAGTGCCAGGCAAGCAAAACCCCCTTGTTCATTCTGATACAATCCCACTCTCTCGCTCCTGCTCTCTTTTACTGCATTAGGACAACAACGATTCAACTGTTACATGTTGCGGTAGTTGAACCCCTTTCCTTTGCATGACCTATCATTGCCACAGTAAATAGATGAAACCCACTAGCATGAGTAGGAGTTGTTTGAGCCCTGGTGTGCCTACTCATTCATGCTTGTTTGTCATGCCTGCTATTGCTTAGAGTTGAGTCAGGTCTGATTCATCGGGGATGCATTAGAGGTGTGAGAACATGTCCTACTGTTGTGAGCTAAGTGTGTGAACACGATTTGGTAAAGGTATCGGTGAGAGGCCATGTAGGAGTACATGGTGGGTTGTCTCATTGAAGCTGTCCTTAGGAACTGAGTTCTGTGTTTGTGATCCATGAACAGCTACTACCACGCATTGGAATGCTTAAGTGCCCCTCTCGACTTATTAATCAACCTGATCTCTGTCCAGGAGTTGCAACTAGTTTCTGGTGTTTGTAGGTTTGTGTTAGTAGTCTACCAAGTGGCACCCGGTATAGGTGGGCTTGGGACAGACTAGGCACAGTGGCACAGTGTACCAAGTGGCACCCGGATGGTGGGCTTGGAAACCCTTCTCACATCGTTTGGGGCTGTGAGCGACACCCCAGCCGGATCTCCTTGTGGATGGAACCCGAATAGGCGATAAACCTGGACGAGAGACTTGTGTGGTTAGTCAGGTCGTGGCCGACTCCCTCGCCAGGCTTCCGCTTGAAGGTTGCCGAGGTACACGACGTGTACATGGTGGTAAGTGGCGAGAGCGTGTGTGAAGAAGTACACCCCTGCAGGGTTATCATTATCTATTCGAATAGCCGGATTCCTCGGATATGGAAACTTGGACCCCTTGCATAGTTCATAGACAAGTGAAAGTGGATACTCTAAAATGCGCAAGATAAGCGTGAGTGCTATGGATGGCGTTCTCGTAGGGAGACGGGAGCGGATCCATAGTGGTGTATTGATATGGTGAATATGTGGACTCGTGTGCGCCACCTCAAAATAGTTGCTTGTAGTCGTACTTCCGGATAGCCACCGAGTCAAAGCTGGCTTGCTGCAGTTAAACTCCACCACCCCTTTCTTGATACTGATGCATATGTAGCTAGTTCTGATGTAAGTCTTGCTGGGTACATAGAGACTTCAGTCTCACTAGTAGTTCCGCATGGACTTCGACGTTTAGCTCACTACCTCATCTACGATCTTGTACCCTTGGGAGGGTCTTGTAGATAGTCAGGCTTCTCAGCCTTCTTCATTTGTAGTTGTCTGTACTCAGACAAGTTAAGCTTCCGCATGTGCTTGTTGCTTGTATGCTCTGTATGTTGGGTCATGAGACCCATGTTTGTAATATCTCGCTCCTCGGAGCCTAATGAATAAATACTTTGAGTCATAGAGTTTTGTTGTGATGCCATGTTGTATTACACATATCGAGCATATTGTGTGTATGACTGAAATGCTTGGTATGTGTGGGATCCGACAACCTAGTTGTTTATCGTTGGTAGCCTCTCTTATGGGGAAATGTAGTCTTATGCTTCCATGAGCCATAGTAGTCCGCTACAGCCTGGTTCACCGAAGTCCTACTAGCCCAGCACTACTGCTCCGGAACACTTGACTGGCCGGCATGTGATTCACTTCATTCCTGTGTCTGTCCCTTCAGGGAAATGTCACGCCGTGACATCCGGAGTCCTGCCTAGCCTGCTACAGCCCGGTTCACCGGAGTCCTGTTAGCCCAATGCTACAGCCCGGATTCGCACGCTGCTGGCCGACATGCTCGATGTTGATTCATGTATGCCTGTCCCCGTAAGTTAATGCCACTTTGGGTTCATGACTAGTCATGTCGGCCCAGGTTCTCTGTCATATGGATGCTAGCGACACTATCATATACGTGAGCCGAAAGGCGCAAACGGTCCCGGGCCATGGTAAGGCGACACCCGTGGGAATACCGTGCGTGAGGCCGCAAAGTGATATGAGGTGTTACCGGCTAGATCGATGTGACTTGGAATCGGGGTCCTGATAGCTTTGGTATCAGAGCCTGACTGCCTGTAGGATTACCAAGCCAAGCTGGTCGAAGTTGAGTCTAGAAATGCTTTAGTTATATAAGGGAATTGATTGTGGATGGGAATGTAAGGCTCTTTTTACTCCTTTACCTTATGACCTTCTGCTCTGAGTCAACCTCTTCTTTTCTACGGGGGTTAAGAACTAGACTTCTCTTCTATCTCAGGATGACGTGTTAGTAAACCGTAGTTGCCTAGGATTGTTGAGTTCAAGCCTCAGTTCTGGTCCTACTACTTCCATATGGTCATAGCTGGCCTCAGAACCTTGATATTGTGATGTTGAGTGGTTATGCCACCATTTTTGCGGGATGTCTCAAATCATTTTGAGCATTTACAGCCGTTATGCTGTCAGAGTCATCCCAGGTTTCTAAATAGTCTGATGCACTTGCAAATCTTTCCTCCATGTTCCCGTTGTATTTTTGGGCCAGATTAAGCACACTAATCGGTGTGTTGAGGTACTCTGTTACCTTGACGTGTATGTTGGAGTTAGTATTATGACCCTAGGTGTCCTCGAGAATTTAGCAATGCTTTCGTATCCACAGTGTGATGATTCTGGCCATCATTCTTGAAAGCATCCCGTGATGCCATTTAGTAGTAGGTATTCTACTCATGTGTTCTTGACCCAAGAATCACTCTGTTCACTTCCTGTTGATATTGTTGCTAGTTCCTTTAGGATATTAGTAACCTTTGCGATAGTCCTCGAGGTCCGTGGTATTTCCTTCTTCCAAATACCATGAACCATTAAGGCAGAAGTTCTTTGAACCAAAAGATCACCATTAGAGTACTCCTGAGGAGTTCTCCATTCATAATTGTGATTCTGCCAGTTCTACCTTTTTGCATGGGTTATCCGGAAGAAATATGTTGAACTCGTTCGACATACTAATCTATGCATCCACAACTCAGAAATTTATATGTTCCTTTGAGCGATTGGCGTCACGACAATCGAGGTCTGTGCGACATGCCTCACCTGGACGATGATCGGCGCTTTAGCATTAAGCTCGAGGAGACCTTCGAAGTTGAAACGGTACACAACGACGACAAGTGTTATTTTCATAATTAAGCATGACTTCAACTATTTCAACGTGTAATTTTCATCTTTTACAATTCGAGTATAGCTTATCCCATGCCATGCAAGACGCTATGTCTTGGAGAGGATGGATTTTGAAGACCATGAAATTTCTGAAACAAAGAAAATTCACCTAAGGACTCATCACGATGTGGACTTTGAAGTAAATCTATATAATTCTGAGAGCGTGACCCATTTTGGTTGCAAAAATTGGGAAGCATTTTGCAAGATGTATGGTTTTGATTAGGGTATGCTTATCACCATGGATCTTGGTAATCTTGACATCAAGCAAGACAATATGGACATTTGGGTCCTTGTTGATACGCCTCCAGTTCTAACGCTATGTGAGTTTCTCAAACATAGTTATTAGCTAATTTATATTGTTTATTTCAAAATAGTTGACAGCTTATTTTTTATTGTTCAAAGAATGTGCGGGAGATGGTAGACAAAACCCACTACACCGATGGCTCCGAATTAACAACTTACAAGGAGAAAAATCATCTGGTCGGATTTTGTACTGACATTGAGAATTACACTATCCACAATCAAACTCCTCAACATTATGGTAAATACGTGCCACTAGTGCATGTGTTCAACTACGGTAACTACCATGGAGATACCCTGGTAAGATTTTTACTATTACAACATCCGTGCATCTTTTGCATACTTCTAAAACTGGTACATCATTGCTAACTATGAAGTTATTACTATGTTTTTCAGCAGATAATCCCAGAGAATTGTTTGCCTCATATGATGTATCTGAAAGGTAGTGTTAATGTTTTGAACATACATCCAGGTCGTCCTACGAATCTCAACTGTCCATACGAGATTTCTAAAAGAACTGGACACATGAAAATCAAAGGATGGAAAAAATGTATGGACAATCGTAAGGAGCTTCTTGGAAGCAAAAGGAAGCGAAGCGCAAGAATTGGAGACAGGATGTTCTCCATTCTCCATAATGGAGAGTCAGGGTCTATATTGTTTTATGCTATTTTAGCTTAAATAGGGTATTTAGGTCCTGCCTAATACTGATGATCATGTGCTAAGAACAATTAAGTAGGGTTGGTTCGATGACTATCAAGATGATGATCGTATGACTTGTTATGAATAACGAGTAGAAGTTGTATGATGATGATTAGTAGGACTTCTTAGGATTAGTATTACTTCCGACAAACTCGTTACTCGCGGTCTCGAGACTTGTAATGTTTTATTTTTGTTCGGTCTTTTGAATTCGGACACTAATATGATGAATTGTTTTCGGAGACTAATCTTCTATTGTATTCGATGAATCTGCTGTTGTTGTGTGCTACTGTCTATATTCAGTCAAATAATATATTTTGTAACCTGTGCAAAAATCAGAAAAGTAAAAAAAATAAAACCTAATATTCATACTAATGGCGCATCACTACAGAGTGCGCCATTAGTATGCCAAGTATACTAATGGCGCATCCATCCGCAGTGCGCCATTAGTGTGCCAAATCACATGGTTAAATATGGCCCTGGGAGGCATACTAATGGTGCATGGTGTTATATACTAATGGCGCACTGGGTGGTGCGCCATTAGTATACCAGATACTAATGGCGCACCTGTGGTGCGCCATTAGTAATAAATACTAGTAGCGTGATACTAATGGCGCACCAGTGATGCGCCATTAGTAGGCAAAACTGGTGCGCCATTAGTAGGCCTTTTCCTAGTAGTGATATACCTACGTACCCCCAAACTATCAGATACAGAGCCAAAACCCTAATTCCACCGCCGTAACTTTCTGTATCCACGAGATCCCATCTTGGGGCCTATTCCGGAGCTCCGCCAGAGGGGGCATCGATCACGGAGGGCTTCTACATCAACACCATAGCCCCTCCAATGAAGTGTGAGTAGTTCACCTCAGACCTACGGGTCCATAGTTAGTAGCTAGATGGCTTCTTCTCTCTTTTTGGATCTCAATACAATGTTCTCCCCCTCTCTTGTGGAGAACTATTCGATGTAATCTTCTTTTTGCGGTGTGTTTGTTGAGACTGATGAATTGTGGGTTTATGATCAAGTCTATCTATGAATAATATTTGAATCTTCTCTGAATTATTTTATGTATGATTGGTTATCTTTGCAAGTCTCTTCAAATTATCAGTTTGGTTTGGCCTACTAGATTGATCTTTCTTGCAATGGGAGAAGTGCTTAGCTTTGGGTTCAATCTTACGGTGTCCTTTCCCGGTGACAGTAAGGGCAGCAAGGGACGTGTTGTATCGTTGCCATCAAGGATAACAAGATGGGGTTTTCTTCATATTGCATGAGTCTATTCCTCTACATCATGTCATCTTGCTTAAGGCGTTACTCTGTTTTTAACTTAATACTCTAGATGCATGCTGGATAGCGGTCGATGAGTGGAGTAATAGTAGTAGATGCAGGCAGGAGTCGGTCTACTTGTCTCGGACGTGATGCCTATATACATGATCATACCTAGATATTCTCATAACTATGCTCAATTATGTCAATTGCTCAACAGTAATTTGTTCACCCACCGTAGAATACTTATGCTCTTGAGAGAAGCCACTAGTGACACCTATGGCCCCCGGGTCTATCTTTATCATATTGATCTCCTACTACTTAGTTATTTCCTTTGCTATTTACTTTGCCTTCATTTTACTTTGCATCTTTTATCATAAAAATACCAAAAATATTATCTTATCATATTTATCAGATCTCACTCTCGTAAGTGGCCCTATAGGGATTGACAACCCCTATTTGTGTTGGTTGGGAGGATTTATTTGTTTTGTGCAGGTGTGAGGGACTCGCGCGTAGCCTCCTACTGGATTGATACCTTGGTTCTCAAAAACTAAGGGAAATACTTATGCTAATTTGTTGCATCATCCCTTCCTCTTCAGGGAAAACCAACACAGTGCTCAAGAGGTAGCAGGGCCCATGGCGCTCCGCACTTGCCCTTTGGCTTCGCCTCGAAGCCAAGTCTGAGCGCGCCTTGTGCCCGGGGGCTACTGTCGGCATCCTGGGAATGCGGGTCCCCAGACTTGCCTGTGTGCGGCCCATAGCGTGGCTCCACCAGCAGCCCTGTACGGTGCATCTTCACCAGCAAACACTCAGGTCCCTCACGAGGGGCCAAGCCTCACGAGGCGTATGACACAAGACCTCTTCGGGGGCAGCTTCAATAGGCAGGCTCGCGAGGGGCGGAGAGATCCAGGCAAGGGACACCTCGCGAGGTTCTGTGACGCAAGACATGACGACTGGAGCCAGGCGGGCGCCAGCATGCGCAGTGTCCTCGTTTCCTCTTTGGTGCTAAAGGGGCAAGCGCAGGCGAGGAGTCCCGAGGCATCGGGCAAAGGTTTCCATATCGGTGCAACAAGACCAAGGCCAGCAGGACGGCAGGACGGAGGTCACTGTGCATTCCACGACGGCGTCACCACCAGGGTCTTTGGCAGGCAAAGACCACCTTTAGTCAGGGTAACTTGTACTAGTTGTCTCCCTTCGAATTTGGCCATTGTTGGATCCCTTCCCGCTCAATATTTGGGGAGTGGACCAGGGCCTCTATAAATAGGACTAGCTACCACCATAGGAGGGAGGGAGATCATCAAGAACACCTCTCCTCTGGAGGCTGTTCTTCCCTTGTAACTGTTCATCCTCAGCCCAAGAGGCAATCCATCACACCACACTGGAGTAGGGTATTACACCACATCAGTGGCCCGAACCAGTATAAATCTTGTGTCCTCTTATTCTTTGGGTTCGTCGAGCTAGACCGTGAGATCATGATGTGCGCGAGCCAGAGAGGGGGGAGAGATCTTCGTGCACACCCCGGTGTTCGAACCTCAAGGGTTTTGCCGGAACCCGAAATCCGACAAACGTCACCTGGCCAAAGGGCACCTTCGTAGAAACCATGAAGGGATGGAAACAGGAGTGGTTCTACATCACGGAACCCCGCGACACCACGTGGGCCGCCTCTCCTGAATTCAAATCCAGTCCTCCGATGCGGCTTACATCATGGATCAAAAAGGACCTGGACTGGTAGTCATCCGATGAGGTGACCACGCTGCAGAAGCGGGTCCAAAGCATGATATGGAAGAACACCAACCTTGCCAATGTAATCCAGATGATGCTTTTTTTCCGGATTCTCCACTGCCAGCGCCGGACTGTCCATATGTGGGAGTTTGATCCGGATAGTCCCCGGACCTTGTAGCGGTTCTTTGGCACAACACACGAAGACATATGGAAGCTGCCTTTCAAGGCCCAGAAGTCGTGGCCGAAAACGACAGAAGACCTCGGCCTCGACCATGCTCATCCGACTACTCCAATAAGTTTTCCAGATTTCCAAACATATCCTCAACTTGTACATCCAAAGGGCATACTAAGCCTTCCCCTTATTCTTTAGGGCTGGACCAAGAAGGCAGAGTGGACACGATGTTTGGCTCCACTGCCCGAAGACCCAGCTATTCCTCTTATGACGAAGATGCTACTTCTGGTGTTGTACCAGGCATCGGAGAACAAGGCCAAGAAGAAGGGCAAAAGAGGCCAAAAGTGGCCTTCGCCGTAAAGGTACTTCGGACATAACATCTAAAGTTACCAAAGCTCCCTCCTCCCAGGAGGGAGATGAAGATGAAGAGGAAGAGGAGGAGAGCAATTCTCCCCTTGAGGGAGGAAAGAAGAAGAGGGGGGCTTCTGCAGACCTAGAGGCAGAGGCATCCAAGAAGGGGAAACTCTCCCTTTCGGACGATTCAGAATCGGACATTGAAGCCGTCCCCGAATGGAACCCCAGGCCGAAGCCCCTGGCCGAATCATAAGTAGTCAAATATAATGCATATATCCGGCTTTTTATAAATTGTAGGGTGATATATCACTTATGATTTCCAGTCCGGCCCGTGATCTCCCCCAACAATCATTGTCTTCGGGGAATTATTTGTCACCAGACATGATGGAGAGCGAGTCGCCTCCACAAGCCTCCCCGCCACATGCCATGGATGACACCGAGGTGTTATCCTTAACGACCTCTCCGGGCCAGGAAGAGGTGCGGAGGGCCACTGAAACGGCGCCAGAGGGCAATGCCTCAGCGGCCGAAAACACAGGGGGCGTGATCCCCATGGAGACTAACGGCGGGGGCCTTGACCAGTCCGGCCCCCAGCCGAATACTGCTCCGGAGTCCCACACGGCTCCGGACCCGAGCGAGCAGCCCCCTTCGAAAGAGGGGGTAGTACTGATTCCACCGACGACCTCCATCAATCCGGAGGCGCCGGATACATTGAGGGAAGCACTTCACCGCGCTTCCATCATGGATGAACACTGCGCCCTGATGAGTACGGTGGTTGGAAAGGTTCATTCCGCCGAAAGTGGCCTAAACGAAGCGTTCACTAGCCTGCTAACAGGCTTTGAGGTATGCGATGTAATATCCTTAGTTGCCCTTTGCGTGTGTGAAAAATATGCCCGTCTATAGATAGTTGCCACTGAAAGTCTATTCAGTTCATTGGAAAAAGGGCCGAACAGAGGATCAAATACTCCGGAGATAACATACTTGTCTATGTTGATGAACAGGCTTCACTGCTAGCAGCTTCGGCCAAGAATGCTGAAGTGCCTAAGCTCCAGCGAAAACTGAAGCTAGCTGATGAGGAGATCGACCGCATTAACAAGCGGTTCGATGAGACCCAAGGTACGCTTTTGAAAAGACCCCTTGCAAGCCTGAATTAGAATGCAAAACTCGGAGTTTAAGATCATGTGATGCTATGTAAATGATTGCAGGCAACGTGACCGAGGTCGAGGCCCTGAAGAGTGCCCTCTCCGAAGCCAAGGAGGAGGCGAGGGTAAACAAAGCAGCCACGGAGAAGGGGTTGTGGATGTGCAGGACGAAAAGGCCTCCCGCCTTAAGTATGAGGTGCGGGTGATCGAAGTAGAGCAAGCGCTCCAGGAGGCCGCCACCAAGTGTGAGTCCTTGGAGGAGATTAACAAGGCCCAAGCGGCCGATCTCACCAAGGCTCTTCAGGCTGCAAAGGAGGCGCGGTCTGAGTCCCGGGCTGCTCGCGAGGAGATCAAGCAAGCTAGAGAGATAGCGGCTGGTAAGCCTTTTCTTTTACAGAGTATATTCGGCAGTCGAAGATATGCTTTGCGAAATCGACTGTGAAGTGCTCCAGACGCTTTCACGGATCTCCCAAGAGGTGCTGCTGATGCCGCCCAATATTTCTGGGCCCAAGACGTGACGGAGAAGCTATTCTGGTCATAGTATCTGACGCCGGAGCGTCCAGCGCTGCTGAACAATCAGATAATGCAGCTGGCGGAGCTGCATAGGATGTCCGGTTTGGCCATGATGGACATCATAGTCCGGTTATGGCCAGTCGGACCCATTCTGAGTAGCTACTTCGGCCTGGTCAAGCGACTAGGCGACGCCGTGCTCTGAATAGAGGCGATGAAGCGCTCGGCATGCATTGAGGGTGCGTGAATGGCCTTTGCCCGTGTCAAAATGCACTAGGCCATGATGATGCTTGCCAGCGTGGCCGTTGAAGGCTCGCTCGGTGACAAGGCTCACAGCAAGACGGACCGCTACTTTGACGATGTCCTTATGCGTGCCCGTTTAATAGAGGGTTAATGCTCAAAGGACATTTTGTTCGATTAACTGTGTCCGAGCAACTGTATCCGAGCTACCTAGACATTGTATTACAAACCGAGGCCTTTGCGATATATTTATACCTATTATCTTTGAATTACTTCTCCTCCTGTGCGGTCGTTTATATCTTTGAGAGTTTGCCAATCATCGGGTTCAGCCCCCTCGTAGGTAGTACGGGGGTGTCCGGGATAGCAAAAATCACAGTTGACCCAACATCTTGGTCCATAAAGGAGGTGTTAGTGCGGCGAACGAGGCAATCGGACTATGTGGCTTTACCACTGTCAGTTAGCCATAGGAGTTTCACAATGGGGTTGTAAAGGAGCCCCTGGTGCACATTCGGCTATTGAACTTAGATGCCTTTAGACGCGTGAATGAACAAGACCAATCCTTCATGTAATACGGGAGAAATCGCTAGAGATTTAATAAGTCACCGAATTGCTGACCAGCTCTCGCCGCATCATGACAGTCAGCGTTTGGCTTTCTCTACTGAGGTGCTTGACCGAGCTAGCCGGAAACACAATCGCAGTAGTTCTCCCTTTACTACCTTAGCCGAAAAACGGAACGTAAGGTGGTAAGCACAGGAGCCAGGCAACCCAACTATTGACCAAAGACATGATTCGAAGTTGATGCTGTCGGGGTGTGGGGTCCCGGCAAACCCTTAAGGTTCAAACACTGGGGTGCGCGCGAAGTCTTTCCCTCCAACTGATCTACGCTCTAGCTCGCTAAGATTTTATGGATGAACTCGACGAACTCACAACACAGAAAGACACGGGGTTTATACTGGTTCGGGCCACCGTTGTGGTGTAATACCCTACTACAGTGTGGTGGTGGTGGATTGCCTCTTGGGCTGATGATGAACAATACAAGGGAAGAACGGCCTCCTGAGGTTGAGGCGTTCTTGAGCTCGGTGAGCTTGTGCGTGTGGGGTGGTCTCTCTCTCTCTCTAGCACAGATGATCTCCCCCTCCACTGTGGTGGCTAGTGCTATTTATAGAGGCCCTGGTCCTCCACCCAAATATCAAGTGGGAAGGGAGCCAACAATGGCGGGCTAATTTGAAGGGGGACAGCTAGTACAAGCTATCCTAACAAAAGTAGTCTTCGCCTGCAGAAAGTTCTGGTGGTGACGCTGTTCGGGGCTCCACAGTGACCTCCGTCTTGCAGTCCATGGTCTTGGTCTCGTTGCACCGAAATAGCAACCTTTGCCTAAGGCCTCGGTACTCCGCGGTTGTGCTTGCCCCCTTTGCACCAAATAGGAAACAAGGACGATGTGCGCGCTGGCGCCCGCCTGCTGTCGGTCGTCATGGCTCACGTCACGACAGCCTCGTGAGGTTCGCCTTGCCTTGATATCTCCGCTCCTCGTGAGCCTGCCCAGCTAGGACACTCCGGAGGAGGTCTTGCATCGTCCGCCTCGCGAGGGTCTTGGGCACTTTGTTGGTGAAGATGGGTTGTACGGCCTGCTGGCTCAGCCACGCCGCGGGCTGCAGGCAGGCAAGTCTGGGGACCCCCATTCCCAGAACGCTGACAGATGCATATAATGCAGTATCTGGAATGCCGAAGTGTACTGTGAGAGTGCTCGGACTTTCTATGATTGAAGATACATATGGCTTCAATAGGGCCCCTGGCGATTTAGGTCGTACCGAGGTGTATATGCCAATTTAGACATGAAGTGGGAAAACAGATTGCAAAAGAAACCAACACCAAACAGGGTTGGGCAAAAAACTGTTTCCATTATAACCTGATTAGTACGTCAAGATGTATTTGTACAGAAGATGCGATAAGCATCACGGCTAGTTTACATGTCGAAGACAAGGGAAACTTGTATATAAGTCCTAAAAGCAAAAGGATGATCTTGAAGATCCTCTGGACATTCTGCCACACGTCTGTGCCGCTTTTCGCCTTGGTGTATGATCCTTTGAGAGGGTCAACAATTGAGTACGCAAGGGGCCTAGAAGGCGGGTTGTAAAGAACCTGGAAAATGAAAACGAGAAGGAAAAGGTGGAACAATAGGAAGGTCCGGATAGGATCGAGTCATACCGTGGACCTTGTGTTTAGCATGCCTCCATCCTTGCCCATGGTATTTTTAATGCCTAGTTATGTATGCGCGGTACGTATGCCGCTATCAGGCTGGGGCCTTGGTGAAGGCCGAATTGCTAGTCGAGCTCTGGATGAGCTGGACTGTCGTTCTGCAGGGTAGACCAGACTCGTTTAACAGTGTCCAGGGGCTTGACTGCCAGTGTTGTATTCGGCTTGGCGAGGCCACCCTGCACCCCGGCTGCGAGGGCCGCGGTATGCTCCTCTGTATGGAGGGAGCACTCCATGTTTCCATTGACTGTTATAACACCACGTGGTCCAGGCATCTTAAGCTTGAGATAAGCGTAGTGCGGGACTGCATTAAAATGGCCGAAAGTAGTTCGTCTGAGTACTGTGTGATAGCCACTTCGGAACGGGACAATGTCGAAGATCAGGTCTTTGCTCCGGAAGTTACCCGTTGAGCCGAAGATGATTTCCAGTGTTACGAATCCTGTGCAACAGGCTTCTACGCCGGGTATTACCCCTTTAAAGGTGGTTTTAGTGGGCTTGATTCATGATGGATCAATGACCATTTTACGGACGGTGTCCTGATAAAGCAAATTGAGACTGCTGCCGCCGTCCATAAGGACCCGCGTGAGGTGGAATCTGTCAATAATTGGATCGAGGACGAATGCAGCCGAACCTCCATGATGGATACTGGTTTGATGGTCTCTGCGGTCAAAGGTGATCAGACAAGCTGACCACGGCTTAAATTTTGGGGCGACCGACTCTATGGCGTAGACGTCCCTTAACGCGCTCTTGCACTCCCCCTTGGGGATATGAGTGACGTAGATCATGTTCACTGTTTTGATCTTGGGGGAAAATTTCTTCTGTCCCCCTGTGTTCTGTGGGTGAGGCTCTTCATCATCGTCCTCGCTGGGAGGCCCTTTCCCCTTGTGTTCGGTGTTGAGCTTGCCGGCCTATTTAAAGACCCAATAATTTCGGTTGGTATGATTGGCAGGTTTATTGGGGGTGCCATGGATCTGGCAAGGCCATTCGAGTATTCTGTCCAAACTATATGGACCATTCCCTTTGAATGGCTTCTTCCGTTGACCGGGTTTGGAGCCACTGAATTCGGCGTTGGCCGATGTGTCTTCAGTATCTTGGTTGTTGCTTCGACGCTTGTGCTTGTTGTGTCGTGGCTTGCCATTGCCATCCCTGGCTTCGGAGGTGCGAGGGTCACTGGTTGTATTTCTTCTACGAGCTAGCCAGCTATCCTCTCCCGTGCAAAAGCAGGTCATAATTGCGGTGAGGGCTGCCATGGACTTTGGCTTTTCTTGGTCGAGGTGTCAGGTGAGCCATTCATCTCGGATGCTATGTGTAAAGGCCGCGAGGGCTTCGGCATCCGGACAATCCACAATTTGGTTCTTTTTAATCAAGAACCTAGTCCAAAGTTTCTGGGCTGATTCTCCGGGCTGCTGGATTATGTGACTAAGGTCATCGATGTCAGGAGGCCGAACATAGGTACCTTGGAAGTTGTCTCTAAAGGCGTCCTCCAAGTCTTCCCAGCTTCCAATAGAGTTCTCTGGGAGGCTGTTAACCAGTGTCAAGCTAGTCCCTTTAATTTGAGCGGGAGGTATTTGATGGCATGGAGATCATCACCGCGTGCCATGTGGATATGGAGAAGAAAATCGTCAATCCATATTGTGGGATCTGTCGTACCATCGTATGATTCAATGTTGACGGGTTTAAACCCTTCTTGAAATTGATGTTCCATCACTTCGTCGGTGAAGCATAGGGGGTGTGCGGCGCCTCTGTACCGGGCGATGTCGCGGCATAGTTCGGACAAAGGTCGTATGCGGTTTCTGACCCGGGTGAGGTTGTGCCTATTACGCTAGGTCTGATGGCCGTCCTCTTGCGTTGGACACGCCCCCTCGATCCATAGATTAATCTTGTCTGACCGGCTCTATTTTCCAGGTCCTTGCATAGGTCGTAGGTATAGCCCGAGGTCGTTGCCTCCCTGCCTCGATAGCGGGATGGCGCGGGCTGGTGTTCGGCGTGGGTAGCCGGTCTGTCCCGTCCACGTGGTGGTCGGTCGGGTTCGTCAGCAGTTTTATGCTTTGGCGGTATTGGCTCAAGGGCCTCATCGTCAAATTGGGGTAGTAGCTTATGCTTCAAGTAACTCTTGGTTGGGTGTTCGAGGCCATATTCCTCAGCTGCTAGGACATTAGTCCATCTGTCATTGAGTATATCCTATTCAGCTTGAAGCTACTGCTGCTTCTTTTTCAGGCTTTTCGTAGTGGCTATTAGCATGCGCTTAAAACGCTCTTGCTCGAGGGGCTCCTCCGGCACGATAAAGTCTTCGTCGCTGAGGCTCACATCCTCTTCGGAGATTGATGGGTAGTTACTATCCTCCGAGTCCTCGTTCCTGATTGGATCGCCGGGGTTAACTTGCCCATCTTCCCAATCATCTTGTTTCGATGTTGGATCGACAGGGGCTTCGGGTTCTTCGGCACTCTCCGGAGTGTTATTGTCTTCGGTGCCGGTATTGTTGTCTTTTTCACAACGTGATTTTGAGCGGCAGCGCTGACGTCAATGCTTTGGAGGTGCTTCAGCGGGCTTGTCCTCAACCCGATCCTTTTTGCCGTCGTCGTCATCCTCTTTGGGTGTGTCCACCATGTACACGTCGTATGTGGAGGTGGTCGTCCAACGTCTGGTAAACGAAGGGTCTTGGCCTTGTTCGTCTTCGACATTGTCGTCTATGTCGTCGATGTCTTCGGAGGCGTAGTCCAACATGTCGGTTAGATCTTCGACAGTGCCTATGAAGTGGGTGGTGGTGGGACGTAAAATTCCCCGCTCTCGGCTCCTAGTCCAGGCTGGGCGTAATTCAGAAGCGATTCCTCTGTAATGGTGATGGATCGCATTAAGTCCAGAGCCTCGTTTAGGAGCAAGGTTTGGACAGAGAAGCGAGAGTCTGCAGGGCTGACCAGGTTGAGAGCCTCCTGGCCGCGACCGCTTGACGCAAACCTCGAGAGTTCAGATTTAGAGTACGAGGGAGAATCCGGCACTTTAGCGACAAGGGGAGCTTGGTTCGTCTTTGGGTTTGCCGATGACACCGTCCCCTCTAGATCTCCGGTAGCAAGTTCCATAATGGCAGGGAGTCCGGCATGCCCTAAATTCCCGTCTTCGGACCTGGTAGTCTGCTCTGGATCTGAGGCCAGTGTGGTGGTCGGGGCCGCGAGCCCTTTGAAGATCAAGTCTCCTTGGATATCGGCAACATAGTTTAAGTTCCTGAAACTGATCTGATGACTAGGGGCATAGCTTTCAATCTTCTCAAGGTGGCCAATCGAGTTGGCATGCAGTGTGAAGCCGCCACATACGAAAATTTGGCCGGGGGAAAAGTCTCCCTCGAAATAGCATCATTCTAGATGATCGAACGAAATATCGAACCTTCTGTCGATAGCACAGAGGAACTCGCAATGAAAGCACCAATGTCGGTGTCAAAACCGGCCGATGTTGGGTAGGGGGTCCCGAAATGTGCGTCTAAGGATCAAAGGTAACAGGAGGCAGGGGACACGATGTTTACCCAAGTTCGGGCCCTCTTGATGGAGGTAATACCCTATTTCCTGCTTAATTGACTTTGATGAATATAGGGGTTACAAGAGTTGATCTACCTCGAGATCGTAATGGCTAAATCCTAGATGTTTAGCCTGTATGATTGTGATTGCCTCTACGGACTAAACCCTTCGGTTTATATAGACACTAGATGGGACTAGGGTTATACAGAGTTGGTTTACAGAGAAAGGAATCTTCATATCCGAACGCCAAGATTGCCATCCACGCAAAGGAGAGTACCATCCGGACATGGGGGAAGCCTTCTATCTTGTATATTCACGGCCCACCGGTCCGACCACATCACACAGCCCGGACACCCGAGGACCCCCTAATCCAGGACTCCCTCAATGCCTTCACACCTAACACTACTTTCGCAGCACTGCTGACACAACAGGACTTGACAAGATCAGATGAACCTCATGAGCATCAACACCAAGATGGTACCTGGCCGAGTCAAGTTGCAGTTGCATGCTCCTTTATATGTACTCTCACAGTTTGATGTGCACTAACGCTTTCCATATTCGTTGTTGAACTAGCACCATGGCGCAAGCGAAAACAGACATTAGGGATAATGCTTGACAGGTTAACAAAATCTAAAGGAGGAAGAATGGAGATCCACTTTGAGGCAGGTTTAAAAAGGCCACGTGATGCTACAGAGTTAGCCAAGTTCGTATTAGAGGCAGCCATTGCCGTTAAGCATCATGCATGTATCCTCCCAACGTGGATCCAGTACAGGAATGAGAAAGACGATACCTAGTTTAACACCTTCCTTGACCATTTATCCGTAAGTAATGTTATTCATCGCAATTTGTAATATTGTCTTGCTCTGTCCCATACTTTCTAGCTTCCTCCTAATAAGACTCACATTCTTTTTTCAACAGATGAGGTTCAAGTTGGATCCGAAAGATGATGCAACTAAACAAGCATCCACAAATGTTTTTCAGTCTGCTCTGCGACAGTATCGGTATCACCTTAGAAAAACTCACTTTGAAGGCAAGGCTAACAATGAAATCACCCAAACATCTCCAGCGGAATATATTACAGATGAAGACTAGACAACCCTTGTTAAACACTGGTCTGATCCAAAGTATCAGGTAGGGTATATGTATTTGATCAGATCACATATTGAACTTGTATTTACGTATGTGCCTTACAAGTGTATCTTCTTCTAGGCTAACTGTTTGAAAAACAAGACCAACCATTCTAAAGTGAAATTCCAATAGACAATCGGATCTCGTAGCTATATTGCACACTACGAGGCTCTTGTAAATAGCTGCTACTTCCTTCTTTTTTCTATGCCACATTATCGTATCTATATTGACTTGTTCCAAATACAGAGGAAAGCCTGTGCAGATCAAAAAGAACCTAAACCAATGTAGTGCAAATCTTCAAGGATTGCCACACCAGCAAGATGAAGGGCATGATCACAACAGTTCAATCCGCTGTTGTAAGTCCTTACTCCTCGTGCCTTTGAACTGCTTGTTACTGTGACGTGTTCATTTAACTGCTTGGTTTGCAGCTAATGTCAGTTACTCTGTTCACTTTTATACACAGTTGTATTAACGTATCATTTCATCTTGCACAGTTTAAAAGAGATGAAGGATATTCTTCTGGTCTTGATCTGTAATCTAGTTGTGATGTTCACGTGCCCACACAATGATACAATAGCATGTTTGTTTTATATATGTTTTCCCATGATATGAATGATGTCATACTATGTTCATCCTACTTTAAACCAGGTCTCTTTATCCTTACATGTCAACGAATGTGAGGAAATAGAGAATACAGTAGGCATGCTACATGGACATGTGTTCTGAAAGTGATTTTATTATGTAGTGGGCACTACAATACATGCTAATGTATTATAGTAGTTCCCCAAAATAAGTTATTTATAAACGTGAAACCTACTTTGTCTGTTTTTGTCTTATTTGTAACTTATCTGGTACACTAATATAGAAGTTCAAACTTTCAGCAAGCTATGGAACAAATGATTGAACAGCCACAACCACCTGAAGGTGACGAGGCTACCATAGGCACAATGTCACCTCTTGCTGCAGTGCGTTGGTATCTCTCCACTAACAGTGCAAAAAAGCACCTTCCTACGTAATTATGGGTTGGTTGTCAAGGTAACCTCAACCAAATCGCCTACTGAACAAAATCTTCTGGCTAGACAGAGTGATATATCTGTGCTCCAGACACAAGTCCAATCCCTAATGGACGTCGTTTCAGAAACAAGAATAGTGGTTGACAAATGTTGTCAAGATATGAATGGTTTTGAAACCAGACTATCAGACATTTATTTCATTTTTCAAGAGCAATGGCAGAAAAAAGGGGACGATCATGTTGCTCCATTAGATTCTACAGCCTGAAACATTAGCACTCGGGTCAAATGATCTGTGCTTCTATACATCTGATGGTGCTTTTATCTGCAAGGACTATAAACTTTATGCCAACAGGCCTTTTGTTGTATGGCTAGAATTTATCTTGTTGGGATACAACATTTATCGTGCTGCCCAAGGCTGTAGAAATTAGAAAGCTATTTTTGTATAGTGTAGGTTTATCTTAGTAATGTATTCGACCGAAAGCTTCGTAGGAGCCCAACGTGCCAACATTCGTTAGGCCCGTTCTAATTGGGCTAAAACGATTATGGGCCGTAATTTGCATGGATCCCACTAAAAATATCTGGGCCTAAATCAGCATAAGCTTTCATATTTTTGGTATGCCTATGCACCTAGTGGGACTTTAACAGGCCTAAACATAATTTGGGCCCTCAATAACAATAGGCTATTAACATGTGTAAATATCTCGAGCCCATAAATAACATGGACCTTTAATAGGCCGAAAGCGAGATTGGGCCCTGATTGTGCCAAATAACCCACTCGTCCTTAGCAGGCCGAAATGTATCTCAGCTCGTGGTGGCCCATTTACAATGTGGATCGTTCACAGGCCGAAATTCAGACAGGCCGTAAATGCGCCGACCTACTACACGGACCTTTAACAGGCCGAAAGTTCGGTCGGGCTTGATTAGTATCAGTTTTATACGGGCCATTAATAGGCGCGATGTGACGTTGGGCCACATATGGCCCATGGATTTCATCCAACCTTAACAAGCCGAAAATCACAATAGGCTGGAAGTGGCCCAAATCTACAATGGGCCTCTAACAGGCCGAATGTCAGACATGGCCGAATATGACCCAAATCCTTCACGGTCGTTTATGGGCCGAAAGTTTCAGGGGCCAAAAAATGGGCCCAAATGAAGAAGGACCTTTAATAGGCCGGAAACGCACGGGGCCGTAATTCGGCCTAATACTTAGCGGACCATTAGCGGGCTAGAAGTGACCATGGGCCACGACGATGACAAGTTTAGAATGGGTCGTTGACGAGCCGATTTGACAATAATCGTACGGGCCTTAACTGCGAATGGGCCGTCTGCAAGCAGGCCGTTAATGGGCCATCCCACAAATTTTGACTGAGCCAGCCTTTTTAACCTAAATGGGCCGCTGTTGGGCCTTACCACGTGTCAATGTATCATAGGTGCCTCATGTCCATTGGGTGGTTGACACCTGTCCTTTTAGGGTGCTGACACGTGGTTGCTATAGCCAATGATAATTTTACACGTGCAAAATCCCCATTGGTCGGGGCTATTAACGGGTTATTAGATCCAAACCGGAACCCGATAGCTTAACGGCTACCCGTTACGGTGGATGCCACGTGTCGGTCACCCTTGACGAAAGCACCTCTATGACGCGTGATTTATCATCATGGAAGTGGACACTTCCATGACGATAATTTTGTGTCGGATGTGGGGTTCCGGCAAACCCTTAAGGTTCGAACACTTGGGTGCACGCGAAGTCTTTCCTTCCCACCAATCTACGCCCTAGCTCGCTAAGATCTCGCGGACGAACTCGACGAACTCGCAACACAGAAAGACACAAGGTTTATACTAGTTCGGGCCACCGTTGTGGTGTAATACCCTACTCTAGTGTGGATGTGGTGGATTACCTCTAGGGATGATGATGAAAAGTACAAGTGAAGAACAGCCTCCTGAGGTTCAGGTGTTCTTGTGAGTAGGCTCTCGTCCGGGTTGGATCAAGCTAAGATGATCTGAGATGAGATGAGATGTGATCCGCCCTCTCCCCTACTACGGTGGCTAGCTCTACTTATATAGGCCCTGGTCCTCTTCCCAAATATCGAGTGGGAAGGGAGCCAACAACGACAGTCAAATTTGAAGGGGGACAGCTAGTACAAGCTATCCTGACAAAAGTGGTCTTCACCTGCGAAAGGCTCTGCTGGTGACGCCGTCTTGGGCTCCACGATGACCTCCGTCTTGCCGTCCTCCTGGTCTTGGTCTTGTTGCACCAATATAGCAACCTTTGCCTGATGCCTCGGTACTCTTCTCCTGCACTGGCCTCCTTAGCACCAAAGAGGAAACAAGGACGCTATGCGTGCTGGCGCCCGCCTGGTGTCGTGCATCATGGATCACGTCACGAAGGCCTCGTGAGGTTTGCCGCGCCTTGATATCTCCACTCCTCGTGAGGTTGCCTGGCTAGGCCACTCCAGAGGAGGTCTTGCGTCATCCGCCTCACGAGGCTTGGACCCTCGCGAGGGTCTTGGATGCCTTGTTGATGAAGATGGGTTGTACGACTTGCTGGCTTAGCCACGCCGTGGGCCGCAGGCAGGCAAGTCTGGGGACCCCCGTTCCCAGAACGCCGATAGTAGGCCCCGGGCCCAAGGTGCGCTCAGGCTTGGCTTCGCGGGAAAGCCAAGGGCCAAGTACAGAGCGCCACGGGCCCCCAAAGCCTGCGGCCTCGGTTGACGCGTGGCGGTTGATTGGACGTGGATGTCTCCGCTTCCCCATGCTGCCTCGACAACTGCACGACTTGACAAGTCCCTGCGACATGCAAGGAAAACCATCATTACCTGCGATCGTGGGAGACGTCGGTTGGACTTTTCTCGCCCATCTCTTCCTCGCTTGCTTGCTTCTTCCTCCTCGCTCCACTGCTGACAACAATGGCGCCCATCAGAAAGTTTTCTACTGAAGAGAAAGGAAAGGCTCCCCCTGATGAGCCGGGGCCTCTTCCGCCGAAGAAAAGGTCGATCCATCGCCATGATGAAGCGGCGATGAAGGTGGCATTGAGGCCTTGGTGCGAGCGGCCTCCTCCGGGGTACCCGCTGCCCTTGTACGCCCGAGCGGAGGGCTCGGGAGGACGAAGTGGCGAGAAGCGCCGCCCACGCCACATGTGGGGTCGCCGTGCCACGGCGACGCGCGCCGTCGCCCCTGGGGTTCACGCCGCGGACTCCTCATGCAAGTTGGTGCTGTGGGCGCCGATGCCTCCAAGCTCCTGGATCCGCTTCCCGCGGTTCTTCTCCGACGTGATGCCACCGAGGGGACCTCTCGAGCTCTGGCTGCAGCACGCCGACTGCAGCGCTCCGGTGACCGGAGCGGAGATTGAAGCGGTCCCCACCAGCAAGATCTTCATGACTCGCGGCTGGGGCGAGATCACGCGGGTTTGCCGTGCGAGGGGCGCCCTCGCGATCCACTTCGAGTACGATGGTGTCTCCACAGTCTTCTTCAAGGTCTTCGATGCTGAGGGTCACTGCCTGGAGTGCTGCTCCGGAGAGGAGCGTGAGGCTGACGCGCCTCCCGCTCGCGGCCACTCCAGCAGCAGCAGCCCTTGGGAGTCCAGCAGCTCTCCTGAGTTCTATGAGACTCCGGAGACAAGCAATGACAGCTACGTGCCCCGAGCTCTCGCCGCGCTTGGAGTAGAGCTGGGGCGTCCGGCCGTCGCCGCCGCTGCTCTGGATGGGGTTGGCGTCGGCCTCCCGTGGCCCACTGTTGATGATGGTGTCCACCACGGAAGGATGTAGATAGGATTCCCCTTAGTATCAGCTTTTGTTTCCTGCAAAGAATCATGAATTACCCCATGGGGGCATGTAAGGGTCCGTAATGTCTTTCGTGCTTATCTTCCATGTTATGAAAATTTGGTGAACGCATGTCCCGTTAAGGCTCGGTCCCCCCTTTCTTTCCTTGCGATAGCTTGTTGCTCTACGCTGACAGGTCCCGGTCCCCAGGCAGGCTACAGTCGTCGCTGGTATGCCAGGTCGCGTGCCCTGGTCAAGGCCAGGAGGTGTGCGGCCCGAGGTCCAGTAAGAGCCCCTAAGGCGCGATGCTCGGGAGGTCCCCCTTAGCGCTCAAGCAGCCATGGCAACGCGAGAAAGGGAGTTGACCTGGCCGCAACGGGGTTGTGGCAAGGCGTGAGTGACCATTAGGCCCAAACATTTAGCCGATCCGAGTGCGGGACTTGTCTTGTTGATCTCGTGGCGACTCCTGACGTTGCGCTAGGGTTGCGCGCCTATTCATGCGGCATAGCTAGGCCGGCCCATACGAGTTTCCTTCCCCTCATGCTCTCCTTAGTGCTCTACGTCCTCAGGTCCCGGCCCTCGAGCGAGCTCAGCCGCTGCTGGTATGCCAGGTCGCGATGCCGTGGTCAAGGCCAGGGGGTGAGGGCTGGAGAGCCAGTAAGAGCTCCTGAGTCGTGATGCTCAGGAGCCCCCCTTTTAATGCGCATGCGAATTGCACGAGAGAAAAGGAGACTCGCGGTGCCGCCTGCTATCCTTCCCACGGGATCCCTGTGAACAGGCACACGAAGAAACTCGGTTTGCCATTACGGCTGTTAGCCTGCCGCTGGTTGCTCTAGATGAGGTGGAGACACTAAGGGCCTGGTGAGGTGACGTGCGCGGGGCGTGCCATGAGCCAGAGCTCGACCGTCAGATTTGTCGACGTGGCAGGGACGGACCCTTGCACCAGCACCGTGCCTATGAGGAGGCCCCGTGGGAGGCGATGATCGAGCAGGTGATAGTAGTTGGTAGGTTAAGCATGGACAGCAGATCAATTTGGATAAATGCAGGAAGATACATGCCACCGGGTCCGGCCCGAGCGGCCTGGGGATGATGCAGCCCGAGGGGCGCCCCCAACAAGGTAAGCTAAAGACATAAGCAAAAGGGATACATGCCGCAGGGACGGACCCACGCGGCCTGGGAATAATGCGGACCGAGGGGCGCTCCCTGCTAAATGAGCTTGGAAGATGTCACCTGGTTCTGTAGACGAAGTAGAGTTGGTGCAGCTGAAGGCGTGCGTTGAAGAAATGACTACTCATGAGCCGCCAGAACCCTGAGCCTCGGGAGGCTCTGGGGGCTCGGGAGGTTCCCTGAAGACCGTCTCCATCTCCTAAAGAACGGCATGGTACCTGGCTTCCTGAGCCGCCAGGACATGTCGCATGTTGCGCTGATAGGCCGACGCCACGCTCGGCTAGCCAAAGGGCATACGAACATAGCTGTGCGGCGGGCCCTCGCAGCGGCCCACACGCGAAGGCCAGAAATGCTCCTGAGATGCGGCCCTGTTGAGCCCTGGGACGTCGGTGCAGACACGCAGCCCAGCATCCTTGCCAGGATGCAGAGCTGCTCCTCGTGGGTGGCTGTTGCCGCGCATGGCTCTTGCTTCTTGCAGTTCCTGGGTGGTCCTGATGATGAACTCCTGAGTGGTGGGCACTCCTTGCCCTGTGCTCTCCTGAGGGTCACGTGCCGTGAAGCACGCCTCCAAGTAGTGCCCAAGCGCCTCCCTGGTGAGGTTGGCAAGGTCTGAGGTCCTCCAGAAGAGAGCCCCCGAGCCCTGCCTGAGGAGGGCGCCGGGCGCGCCTTCCTATGCGATGGAGGGAGGCACCCCTAGAGTGAGCGCTGGTCCTGACGAGGTTCTTGCCGCGATGCCATCCTCCTGAGGTCCTGCACGGTGCGGCTGCTTCTTCTTGGGGATGGCCTCCAGAGGGCCTTCAGTTCTGCTGTCGGGGTCGTCGATTGTTGTGGCTTGAAAGGTGCGCTCGAGGGAGCACACCTCATCCCTTTCTTCACACGGGACCGTGATCATTCCTCCGCTTCCTGGCATCTTGAGAACGTTGTAGCCGCGATGAGTGACTGCCATGAACTTGGCCAGGGCTAGATACCAGAGGATGGCATTGTACGGCAGGCGGATGTGCATGACGTCGAAGTTGATGAGCTCGGTGCGGTAGTTCTTGCGCTCCCCGAAGGTGACAGGCAGGCGGGCCTGCCCTATTGGTGTGGTGGAGCCGTCTCTCACTCCTGAGAAAGGCTTGGTGGGTTGGAGCTGTTCATAAGGCACTTGGAGGTTGTCGAACGTGTCGACGGACAGGACGTTGAGCCCTGCATCTTCGTCGATGAGAGTCTTGGTGACCTGCACATTGCTGATGACTGGGGAACACAACATAGGGAGGGCGCCGGTGGTGGCTGCGCACTTGAGCTGATCTACCGAGTTGAAAGTGATGGCGCATTGGGACCACCTAAGCGGGCGCGTGGCCTCGAGTTTGGGGAGCTCCGCGTTCACCTCGCGAGCGAACTGTTTAAAGGTGCGCTAAGAGGCTGGGGCCTGGACGCCACCCAAGATGCAGGCGATCGCACGCGGCTCCTGGAAGCCCCCATCCCCCTCGTCCTGGTGGTGGTCATCGTTCCTTCTTTGTTGCGGCAGCGGGGGAAGACTGGTGTTGCCCTGGGGGCGATCTCATGCGGTGGGTCCCTCCAGGTGCCCTCGCGAGGTTGGTCCTGCCAGCGGTCCTCACGAGGCCGGTCGCGCCACTCCTGGCGTGGGCCACAGTCGTCCCAGCATCCGCTTCCACGTCCTCCTCCGCGCCCATAGCCCCGGTCATTGCGCTCGAGGCGTCGACCGTAGCGTCCTTCTCGTATGGCTCTGAGCTCTTGACAGTCACTCGTGTTGTGGGTGTTCAGGTTGTGGAAGGCGCAGAACGGTCGGCCGTTCTTGGATGACTCGGGCTGATCTCTGCCCCGCTTGATGTCGGGCTCCGCTGCGAGCACAACTGCCTCCTTGCGCTTCACGTCCTTGGCCTTGGCCTTCTTATCCTCCGTGCCCACGGCTGGTAGCTCAAGGAGATAGAGGCGCCCTTCCTCAGCTCTTGCGCACTTGGTCGCCAGGTTGAACAGCTCCTGAGATGTGCAGAGCTCCTTGTGGATGGCGAGCTCTTCCTTCATCTTGACGTCACGGACGCCGTTGGAGAACGCGGAGATGATGGCCTCATCTGTGACCTTGGGGATCTTGAGGCGGGTGTTGTTGAAGCACTGGATGTACTTCTGGAGGGTCTCTCCTGGTTGCTGCCTGATGCGGCATAGATCACCCGTGGCCAGTGGGCGATCGCGAGTGCCCTGGAAGTTGGCGACGAAGCGGTCACGCATCTCGTCCCAGGAGGAGATCGAGCCGTGCTGCAGGTTCAGGAGACAGGAGCGAGCTCTATCCTTGAGAGACATGGGAAACCAGTTCGCCATGACCTTTTCGTCGCCGTTGGCCGCTTTGATGCTCAGCTCATAGAGCTGCAGGAACTCCGCGGGGTCGGCTGTACCATCGTAGCGAGGAGGCAGATCCGGCTTGAACTTGCCCGGCCAGGCAACGCTACGCAGCTCGGGGGTGAAGGCGCGGCAGCCATCCGTGGTTGCCAGGGCCCACTTTGGAGGTGGAGCTTGGTCTTGACGAGGTCCGCACTGCACCGCTGCGGGCGGTGCACGATCTTGACAAGGTGGCGCAAGGAGCGCATGTGCAACTTCTCGCGGCCGCGGAATTTCTTGGCAGCTTCTCTCTTCGCGCGCGGGCACCGAGCGCGGCGGATCATGCCGTGGAGCCGCGCGCCTTGGTGCCAAGGCACCGTCTTGGGGCTGAGGTGGTGGAGGCACGCCATGAGCCCCGTCGCCCGCGGCTGGTTGAGGGGGAGGCAGAGAGTGGGACGGCACCGGAGAGCCCCCTGTGGCGCGGACAAGCTCGGCGACGTGGTCGAGCCACTCCTCGTAGAGGTCGTCGACGTGGCGGTAGCGCAGGAGCTCGTTCGCCGTGAGGAGCGCGGCCCGTGCCTCCATGGGAGCGCGGTGCGCGTGAGATGAAGAACTAGCAGGGGTCAGCGATGGAGTGGCGGTGCGGCCGTCCTGCCGCACCGAAGGATGCTGCGAGGATGCCTGCTGCTCGTTCCCCGCCGGGCCGGTGGCAGCGTTGGCGGCGAGAGATGGTGAACAGCGATGTGGCCCGCCGACGGGAGCTGTCTGAGCGACGTGGGCGGTGAGGGCAGGTCGACGCTCAGCTCGAGCACGGCGAGCGTCCGCCATGGAGATGATGGAGTGACAAACTGATGGAAGGGAAGCTACAGCGCACCCCTACCTGGCGCGCCAAATGTCGTATGTGGGGTTCCGGCAAACCCTTAAGGTTCGAACACAGGGGTGCGCGTGAAGTCTTTCCTTCCCACCAATCTACGCCCTAGCTCACTAAGATCGCGGACGAACTCGACGAACTCACAACATAGAAAGACACGAGGTTTATACTGGTTCGGGCCACCGTTGTGGTGTAATACCCTACTCCAGTGTGGTGGTGGTGGATTGCCTCTAGGTCTGATGATGAATAGTACAAGTGAAGAACAGCCTCCTGAGGTTGAGGTGTTCTTGTGAGTAGGCTCTCGTCCGGGTTGGATCAAGCTAAGATGAGATGGGATGTGATCCGCCCTCTCCCTACTACGGTGGCTAGCTCGACTTATATAGGCCCTGGTCCTCTTCCCAAATATCGAGCGGGAAGGGAGCCAACAATGGCGGGCAAATTTGAAGGGGGGCAGCTAGTACAAGCTATCCTGACAAAAGTGGTCTTCGCCTGTGAAAGGCTCTGGTGGTGACGCCGGTTTGGGCTCCACGATGACCTCCGTCTTTCCGTCCTCCTGGTCTTGGTCTCGTTGCACCAATATAGCAACCTTTGCCTGATGCCTCGTTACTCTTCGCCTGCACTGGCCTCCTTAGCACCAAAGAGGAAACAAGGACGCTGCGCGCGCTGGCGCCCGCCTGGTGCCTGCCTGGTGTCGTGCGTCATGGCTCATGTCACGAAGGCCTCGTGAGGTTTGCCCCGCCTTGCTATCTCCGCTCCTCATGAGGTTTCCTGGCTAGGCCACTCCAGAGGAGGTCTTGTGTCGTCCGCCTCGCGAGGCTTGGGCCCTCGCAAGGGTCTTGGATGCCTTGTTGATGAAGATGGGCCGTATGGCCTGCTGGCTTAGCCACGCCGTGGGCCGCAGGCAGGCAAGTATGGGGACCCCCGTTTCCAGAACGTCGACATTTTGGTGATGTCATGGAACACTTCTACGATAAGACAGGTATGACTATCTTGATTCTGTCATAAAATATTCATGGATGTACATGCATTACAGAAAATGTGACCTACTATGACAAACATGTATCTTCACGGAAATGTATTTTTTGTAGTGCTAGGCAACATCCACGATCTTTCAAAGAGGCCATGGTTCGAGAAGATGCAGGCCGACATGCTCAAGTTTGACGACAAGTGATCTATGGCAGAGTGTGCCATCCCTTTTTTGTCTGCCGGCAAGTGTGCGGGCATGACCACGGCCGAGATGGCGTGGTCGAATTTCCGCCCCTTTTTTTGTGTGCTGGCATGTGTGCCGGCCGCTAGAAAGTGCGCCAACATGAACTGTGTGGTAGTTTTTTTGGAGGCTGGCACTGTATTCCGGCCGCTGGCATGGTGCCGGCATGAACTTTGGGCGATGGCACGGCCGCTGGCATGATATATGGCCACGGGCCTTTTAAATTTATGTGTGGACATGAAATGGGTCACGCGCGTTGGTCGCACCGCCGACCCGAAATGAAAACAGGGCGGACGCCGAGTGGGTGGCCGACCCAAACAGACGAAAAGCGGACAAGCACGCGTCCATTTGGGTCGCCGCGTTGGAGTTTCTCTAAAAGAATACTTAGCTAGCTCATCTGTTATCTGATTAGCTTCTCGGAAATAGTGTTTAAATGATATTTTGGCAAAGTCCATTGCTTGCATTCAGAAACTAATGCAACATCTGGTCCTAGATAAGACTCCATTTGTCAAATTGCCTCCACTGCAAATGAACAATCATATTCAATTTTCACATTGTTGCACCCCAAATTGCCAACATGTACATTCCATTTTTAACTGCCATGAGCTTTGACGAATCGACATCTCGGATATGTGGAAGAAACCAAGTTGTTGCTGCTACAAAGTCACCCCTGTCATAACTCACGACAACATCGCAAGCTCCAGATAAAGTATCCACATGAAATGATGCATCGACATTTACCTTGACCAATCCATGAGATGGTTTTTGCTACATATATTCTTTCTTCTGAGTCGGGAGCTTGGGAGACATCGATCTGATGTAATTTGTAACTAGGATGCGAATAGACAGTGTCGTTTTCTGTGCAGTTTGAATCACGATCCCTTTCACAAGTTTTCGTCATTGCCACCAAAGGTACCACACCGCCACAACAGCCAGTTCGGCCATAGGTTGTCCATCCGAAGCGGCATAAAGCTTTAATAAGATATCCTACTGAGCCTGATATGTCCTCATAGGTTGCTCTTTGAATGGCATCTAGAAGTCCTAGTTGAGACCACACTTCTTTCATAGGGTGACATTTGAAGAGGCAGTGATGCAAGTCTTTGTCACCCACCAAACAACATGGACATTGGGACGAGCAAGGTATGTGTTGGGCTGCCAAAACTCCATAGCATGGTAGGAATTCATGTAGCACCTTTCAATGAATGTGTTTGACTTCCCCAGACACATGTAACCGTGATATACATTTCCAAATATGATTAATATGCTCACTACCCTGCCCGTATGGCCTTGTCAATCGGGAACCAAACTAATGGCCTAGCTCTCTATAATATGCAGATCGGACTGAAAATGTGCCAGAACGGTATAGTTCCATGCAATGAAATCCTCATTCATTTGAGCATGCAATGGGATTTGCAATATTCTCCGAACATCCACCGATGAGAATACATCACGTATGAGATCTTCATCCCAGTTACTAGAACAGGGGTCAATGAGTTTGAAAGGATCGATATGGTTGACTAGAGAGGGGTGAATAGGAAACTACTAAACTTTAGTTTTTCTTAACAAATTAGGTAAAGCAACAAATAGGTTGTCTAGATATGCAATTAGGTGAACAACCTATATGATGCTAGCAACAACCACAACACAAGCAAGCAAAGGATACAACACAATACAAGCATGCACAAAGTAAAGGTAAGAGATAACCACAAGTGGAGCCGCTGAAGATGAGGATGTGTTACCGAAGTTCCTTCTCTTGAGGTAGAAGTACATCTCCATTGGAGCGGTGTGGAGGCACAATGCTCCCCAAGAAGCCACTAGGGCCACTGTATTCTCCTTACGCCCTCACACAATGCAAGATGACGTGATTCCACTAGTTGTGCCCTCGAAGGTGGCAACCAAACCTTTACAAGGCAATCTCCACAACTTAATTGGGAGCTCCCAACACCACCACGAAGCTTCACCATAATGGATTGTGGCTCCAAGGTGACCTCTTCCATCTAGGGTGCTCAAACACCCAAGAGTAACAAGATACACAAGGGATTAGTGGGGGGATCAAATATCTCTTTGTGTAAGTGTAGATCGGGGCCCTCTCAACCAAACCATAGAAAATCAACAAGATTGGTTGGCTAGGAAGAGAGATCTGGCGAAAATGGAGCTTTGAGCAACAATGGAGTTTGGGAAAGAAAGAGGTGAGTCTTCTTAAGGAAGAAGACCCTCTATTTATAGCGGGAAGAAATCCAACCGCTTTATTGCACTTAGCCCGCACACAAGCGGTACTACCGCTCAGACAAGGTAATTCACAATCTACATGCAAGGGCAGAGTGCCCCGAGACAGTAGTGCCACCGGAGTGGTACTACCGCTTAGGGTGCATTAGGTAGGAACAAGCGATAGTAGGGGGAGTACAACCGCAGTCGTACTGCCTCCCTGCTGCCACACATAGGTAAACCAGTCCAGAAGGCCTCGAGTAAGCGGTAGCGAATGGGCGGTAGTTCCGCTCGCAAGTGGTAATACCGCTCTACTACTGCTCCACTTCCGCTTATGTACCGGAGCTACAGCGAGACCAGTGGAGGTGGGGCGGTAGTAGGGACGGAAGTACCGCAAGAGGTACTACCACTCTACTTCCGCTGAACTATCGTTGAGCGTATAGGAGCAACAGAACACATCAAATAAATGGTACTAGCCACGGAACTGGATCGGCGGCAGTACCGCACAAGCAGTACTACCGCTGCTAAAAAGCACAAGTGCTCCCTGTGTGATTTTGCTAATTAATGTCAACATATCTCTTGTTAGACTAATAGTTTTATCTAGTGTATTTTAGGTAAGTCCAACAATGGCATGGAAAGGACAAGAGGATGTGGAACCCCTTATGTTGGGGAACGCAGTAATTTCAAAAAAATCCTATGTACACGCAAGATCAATCTAGGTGATGCATAGCAACGAGGGGGAAAGAGTGTTGTCCACATACCATCGTAGACCATAAGCGAAAGCCTTATGACAACGCGGTTGATGTAGTCGAACGTCTTCATGATCCGACCGATCCTAGCACCGAAGGTTCGGCACCTCTGCGATCTGCACACGTTCAGCTCGGTGACGTCCCACGAACTCTAGATCCAGCTGAGTGTCGAGGGATAGTTTTGTCAGCACGACGGCGTGATGACGGTGATGATGAAGCTACCGGAACAAGGCTTTGCCTAAGCACTGCAACGATATGATCGAGGTGGATTATGGTGGAGGGGGGCACCGCACACGTCTAAGACAATTGTCAACTTGTGTGTCTTTGGGGTGCCCCCCTCCCCCGTATATAAAGGAGTGGAGGAGGGGGGAGGGCCGGCCCTCTATGGCGCGCCCTGGAGGAGTCCTACTCCCACTGGGAGTAGGATCACCCCCCCCCCCCTTCCCTACTTGAACTAGGAGAGGAAGGAAGGGGGAGGAAGGAGGAAGGAAAGGGGGTGCCGGCCCCCTACCCTATTCGGATTGGACTTGGGGGGCTCCCCCTCCTAGGCTTCCTTCTCCTCTCTCCCACTATGGCCCAATAAGGCCCATATACTTCCTGGGGGGTTCCGGTAACCTCCTGGTACTCCGGTAAATGCCCGAAGACACCCGGTACCATTCCGATGTCCAAACATAGTCATCCAATATATCGATCTTTACATATCGACCATTTCGAGACTCCTCGTCATGCCCGTGATCACATCCGGGACACCGAACAACCTTCGGTACATCAAAACATATAAACTCATAATACCGATCGTCACCGAACGTTAAGCGTGCGGACCCTACGGGTTCGAGAACTATGTAGACATGAACGAGACTCATCTCGTGTCAATAACCAATAGCGGAACCTGGATGCTCATATTGGTTCCTACATATTCTACGAAGATCTTTATTGGTCAAACCGCATAACAACATATGTTGTTCCCTTTGTCATCGGTATGTTACTTGCCCGAGATTTGATCGTCGGTATCTCAATGCCTAGTTCAATCTCGTTACTGGCAAGTCTCTTTACTCGTTCCATAATGAAACATCCCGTAACTAACTCATCAGTCACATTGCTTGCAAGGATTATAGTGATGTGCATTACCGAGAGAGCCCAGAGATACATCTCCGATACACGGTCTAATCTTGATCTATGCCAACTCAACAAACACCATCGGAGACACCTGTAGAGCATCTTTATAGTCACCCAGTTACGTTGTGACATTTGGTAGCACACTAAGTGTTCCTCCAGTATTCGGGAGTTGCATAATCTCATAGTCATAGGAACATGTATAAGTTATGGAGAAAGCAATAGCAGTAAACTAAACGATCATTGTGCTAAGCTAACGGATGGGTCAAGTCAATCACATCATTCTCTAATGATGTGATCCAGTTCATCAAATGAAAACTCTTTGTCCATGGCTAGGAAACTTAACCATCTTTGATCAACGAGCTAGTCAAGTAGATGCATACTAGTGACACTCTGTTTGTCTATGTATTCACACATGTATTAAGTTTCCGGTTAATACAATTCTAGCATGAATAATAAACATTTATCATGATATAAGAAAATATAAATAACAACTTTATTATTGCCTCTAGGGCATATTTCCTTCACCTTCAAGGTGCTAAGGACAAATATTGGCAAAAGCTCAAGACTCTTCATCTTTATTTTAGTGATCCAAGATCACATTGAGTCCATAGGAAAGAAAATACTATTAAAAGGGGATAAGGTGTTGCTTAATGGCTTGCTTGCTCAAATGCTTAGTGATATTGCTCCAAAAACCCTCAACCACTCTCTCCATCCAAATATTTCAAAATCCTAAACTCCAACTTGGCCCCACCGATTCTTTCTATCTGGCGCCACCGAGTTCATATGACATAGCCACTGCCAGAAACACTAGCGATTCGGTTTCATCGATACGGGTCTCGGTCTCACTGAGATGGCCTTGCCAACGTTCTGTGACTTGTTACATTTATTTCGGTCTCACCTAGTTCGCTTGACATTCTCTCTGTTGCCTTATTGCTTCACTTCGGTCTCACCAAGTTGATGCAATCAGTGTCACCAAGATGATGTTTTCCCTAAGCCCTAGCACATCGGTCTCACCGAGTGATTCCAGTCGGTCCCACTGAGATTCCTAACATTCACATTTTGAACTAATCGATGCCACCGATTTTAATTATTCAGTCTCACCGAGATGGGTCAAATGTGTGTAACGGTTGGATTTTGTGTCGAGGCTATATATACCCCTCCATCCCCTTCTCCATATGTGAGAGAGCCATCAGAACATGCCTACACTTCCACCATAAATTTTCTGAGAGAGAACCACCTACTCATGTGTTGAGATTAAGATATTCTAATCCTACCACAAGAATCTTGATTTCTAGCCTTCCCCAAGTTGCTTTCCACTCAAATCATCTTTCCACCATAGCCAAATCTGTGAGCGAGAGTGGAATATTGGGGAAACTATCATTTGAAGCACAAGAGCAAGGAGTTCATCATCAACAGACCATCTATTACCTCTTGGAGAGTGGTGTCTCCTAGATTGGTTACGTGTTGCTTGGGAGCCTATGTCAAGATGTGGAGTTGAACCAAGAAGTTTGTAAGGGGCAAGGAGATCGCCTACTTCATGAAGATCTACCTGAGTGAGACAATTCCTTCGTGGGCGATGGCCATGGTGGGATAGACAAGGTTGCTTCTTCGTGGACTCTTTGTGGGTGGAGCCCTCCATGGACTCATGTAGTCGTTACCCTTCATGAGTTGAAGTCTCCATCAACATGGACGTACGATAGCACCTTCTATCGGAAGCGCGCCAAAAATCTCCGTGTCTTCATTGCGTTTGCAAACTCTGATCCCACTCCTTTACTTTCTTGCATTTTGCATGCTTTACTCTTTTCCGCTACATATACTCTTGTCATGCTTGCTTGAAATGTAATGTGAATGCTTAAACTTCTGCTAAAACTCAACCTTAACTTGAATAATTTAAAAACTGCTACTTTTGCTTGTTAAGGGTCTAATCACCCCCTCTAGACTCCTCTTCTCGATCCTCTCAATTGGTATCAGAGCATTGGTCTCCATTGATTTGGTTTAATCGCCATTGGAGGGAGATGGACGAGTCTACAATTGGGATTATTAGACGTAGAGTGCTTATGCTTGACGGAGAGTTCTATAGTTCTTGAAGAATGAGATGCTTGTGATTTTCAATGAGTATGATTTGAACAGGTACATTAGTAGCCCTTATGTGCCTCCTATTGATCCTTTGCATCCTACCCCCAATGAGTATCTTGACATGGTTTGCAATCTTAGAACTATCGATCTTATCATTAGAGGTTTGCCTAGAAATTTGCTTGTATGCTTGCTGTCGTGGGAAACCACGGCCACCTATGGGACCAGGAGGTCCCTTACTGGTTCAGCAGGGGGGCAACGCATTGCACAAAGAGCAGACAAGCGTGGGACATCATGGCAGAGATCACGCAGGAAATTTACCCAGGTTCGGACCGCCGTGAGGCGTAAAACCCTACTCCTGTTTTGGTGGATTAATGGTTGAAAAGGTGCTGGTGAGCGTAGTACACTTGCCCGACAGGGGTTGCCTTGGGGCAGCAGCGATTACGTGCATATGGGGGTGTGAATTATCCAACCTTCTAACCATTTCTACGGTTCCCATGGGCCTCCTTTTATAGATCAAGGGGTAACCACAGTGGCAAAGTAGTCATTACGCACTGATAAGATAGCAAACAGTGCTATCATACCTAACTCTGCAAGCTGATAGGGCGCATTAAATACACCGCTTAACGTCACATTGTTGGTTGCCCGGCAAGGCTTGTTGGGCTATCTCGCCAGCTCCGCGCCTGTTCTCTTGACACGTCACAGGACGGGCGTCATCCGTGGGTTTCTCCTATAGGAAATGGCTTCCATGTGGCGAATGGCTGTCACTTAATCACCTTGCAGCTCAACACCGCACTGATCGATGACGTGGGTTATGGTGGAGTGGTTGGTGAGGTGGTTCTTCCTTCGTTAGCCCTGGCAGGCCCCACCGGGGCACCCTGGTTGTCTGCTTCTGGGGGTGGCCTCGCCCCTTGCCGGGCTCGCCTGCCCGGCAAGGGAGGCTTTTCTCTTGATGATATCCTGCTTTCTTGGCACATTCTTGGTCCTTCTGATCTACATGTTAGTCCTTCGTATCTTTTAGGTCCTTGTACTCTGACTTGGGCTGGTGCTTCAATCTTGTTCTCGTGCCTGCGCATAGTCTGGGCGACAGACCCAAGGTTTGTTGCACTGACAGAAGCCCCCGGGCCTGCCCCGAACACACTGTCGAGCGACGTCGGGGTAGGGCCTAATAAGTGCACATGCGAGGGTTGTTGAAGAGGCTGGTCTCTTGAGGTCTTTTTTGCTTCTTCATTAGCCTTAATTCCAGGCCGGTTTCCGGTTTTCCCGCGCGTCATGTAAAGCCAATAGTGGTGGGGCCGCTCCAGTAATGGCCCGTGAATGACTTTAACGCACGGGGTAGAAACGGCCAATTCACTCTTCCGAGCATGCTCTTATCCTTGGCCACGTATGCTGCATGCATCACGCGGAGTAGGTAACGGAGGCGCGTGGCGTGGGGAAGCATCAACATGAGGGCCTGGTCATCTTGAATTACCGGAGGAGGGAAGTAGTCGCCCGTTGATGGAGCAGCCCCCCTCCTCGCCCTGCCTATAAAAGGGAGGGGCAGAGGAGGGCGAAGTCATTCATCTTCGCATTCCTCTTACTCTTATCTTTCGCTTCCTCTTGATTATGCTGAGGGAGAGGGCTTGGGGCTAGCCACCGGGCTCTTGGTCGGGGCTAATGTTGCCGCATGCTGGTGTTGATGCTCAGGGAGTGAGCCTGGTCCTTTGTGTGATGAATCTCTTAGTTCCTTCGAGGCTTGGCCGGGAGGCAGGGCTAGAGACTGTTGGTAATCCCAGCACTGCCCCTCCCGGAAGCCTTGGGGCTGATGTTAATGAGAGGCACGCCTTCCTGCCCGCCAAGGTGGGGAGTGGTGCGCCTCTAGTCCCGTGGCTGTCTTGGCCACTCGCCGTTTCCCCGAGGAAGGTGCCGGATCGGATCCTTGGCCCTTCTCGGGAGCAACGGTGTGAGGAGAAAACGAGGGAAGACGGAGAAGGCGGGTGGCAGGGGGTCAGGTCAGAGTACGATGGCGTGGATGCCTTCGCCTCCAACTGGCGACCTGTCGCCTTGTCTTTCTGCTCTTCCCCTCCCTCCCGGGCATCATCATCACCAGCCTCCTATGGTGATAGCCGGGGAGGGATGTTCTCTTGGCACCTTCTCCTCGCCTCCACTAGTCTCTTGGCTGAGCTTTGGTGGATGAATCCACTGGCACTCAAGCCGGGGCTTCTTGTTGGCTCTGGAGGTGGCGACCAGAGGGCGCCGCCCTGTCGTCCCTCCTCCTCTTCAAAGCCTCGCCACTCCCAGTCTTGTTAGGTCGCGTCAAGCGGGTCCTGACGGGACTGGGGTGGGCTCCTGCTTGGGTGCTCCTTTTCTTGTCTTTTCCTCCTTCCGCTGCAGTGCTTGAAGGAGGGAAAACGAAAAGAGGGGATTATGGGGCACTTATCTTTTTTCAACCTTAAATCTGTAGGCGATTGCCAAATTTTAATTCAAATAATGTAATCTCTCTTGTCCATGCTTGTGTTCTATAATTATTGTACTTGTATTAGCATATTAATGATAAAGTTGAGCCTTGCCTTGAACCCGTGCATGTGTATGTCCATGCGGAGGTGAGATGCCTCTTTAATATAACTGAACGAGTTTTTCCCCGATAGACTATCTTGTCGGTTCCCTTCTTGTCTGTCGAAGAGCGCGTCTACCGGGGAACAGATAGATGGACCAGTCCCCCCGCCAACTCCTTTTTACCAAAGGTCACTGCGACCATCCTGACTGAAGCAATGTTTGAGTCATGGATGGGAGGACCTAAGTCTCAAAAGAGAGGCGAGGCTTTCCCATGCAAAGTTGTAGCCTTACAGAACACTAATGGACAGGAGGTAGAACTTATCTGCTTGGCTCGCCGGGGACCACTGTGCCGGGCAATCTTCTCAAATCTTTGTCGAAGCCAAGTCCATGGCAGGAACCTACAACTTCACGTAGATGAGAATGAATGCAAGATTTTATCCTATCTATATGCACATGCAAATGCTCATGAAATGCTTATGCAGTAATCTTGGAATGTTCATGCATGCATGGAATCTCAGTCGAGGGCCCCCAACAATGCTTCTTTATTTTCTCTTGCATGGGGTCATCGCCCCGGCTTTGTACAAGGGGTTACATTGAGCTGAGGCAAGGCTTGTACAAAAGGGTGCCTGCCGGGCAGGGCCCGACAGCCGCGCCTTACGAGTAGAACTTGCGGAGATGCTCAATATTCCATGAGTTTTGCAACTGAGTGCCATCCCCGGTCTCCAGACGGACTGTGCCAGGTCTGGTGCTTCCCACTTTGGTGAAAACTTGTTTGTACCCTTGGTGGACTAAACGCACCTAAGGACAAGGTCACCTTCCTCAGAACACCGGGCGTGAACCCTACGGCTATGATTGCAACGCAGGGCCTACTGGTAGCATGCAGCACGCGTAGCAGCCCAGAGACGGTTCTCCTTGAGTAGCACAGTGTCATCACGCCGGTGTTGATCTTGCGCTACTTCATCGTAGGCAAGAACTCGAGGTGAACCATAAATGAGTTCCGTGGGGATAACTGCTTCTGCCCCGTAAACCAGGGAGAAGGGAGTCTGCCTGGTAGCCCGGTTTGGTGTCGTTGTGAGGGACCAGAGGACTACCGCTAGCTCATCGATCCACCGCCTGCCGTGCTTCTGCAGCGTATCAAAAGTTCTCATCTTGAGTCCTCGCAGCACTTCAGCGTTCACCCTCTTAGCTTGTCCATTACTCCAGGGGTGTGCCACAGAGGCAAATGAGATCTTGCATCCGAGTGCATGAACATATTGCATGAAGGAGTGGATCATGAATTGGGTGCCGTTGTCGGTGATGATCCTTGCCGGAACTCCAAAATGACACACCAATTCTTTCAAGAACTTGATAGCTGACTGACCAATCACCTATCTCATGGCAGTCACTTCCGGCCACTTTGTAAACTTGTCGATGGCAACGAATAAGAATTCAAAGCCCCCGATTGCTTGGGGGAAGGGGCCGAGGATATTGAGCCCCCAGAACGAAAATGGCCATGATAAAGGGATTGTTTGAAGAGCTTGAGCAGGCAGGTGTGTTTTCTTAGAATGGAACTGGCAGGCTTCACATTTCGTGACTAACTCAACCGCATCTTGGAGGCTTGTGGGCCAATAGAATCCTTATCAGAATGCTTTCCCAACTAATGCCCTTGATCCAATGTGGGAGCCGCACATTCCTCTGTGAATCTCAGCCAATAGTTCCTTTCCTTCTTCCCGGCAGACACACTTCAATTTCACACCGTTGGGCCTCCTTTTGTATAGTGTTATCGACAAACTGATACATACTGGCTCTCCGGGCTACTTATTCAGCTTTGTCTTGGTCACCGGGAAGCTCTCCGATTTGGAGTAAGTGGACGATGTGCCTTGCCCAACTTGGAGCCTGGGGCTCGGCAACGAGGACTAGCTGCACCTCCTCTGCTGCGGGAGCACCAGCATCGTTTGTAGGGTCCATAGGCCCGGCTGGAGGGGGTGGTCCGGCAGGCTGTGAGGAGTTGTTTTCGGCAGGGTCTCTACGGGAAGCGGAAAGCTCTACCGGGAGAGGCTTACTGAGGGAGTCTGGGATTAGGGGGTCTCCGGACAGCCGGACTATATCCTTTGGCCGGACTGTTGGACCATGAAGATACAAGATTGAAGACTTCGTCTCGTGTCCGGATGGGACTCTACTTGGCGTGGAAGGCAAGCTAGGCAGTACGGATATGGATATCACCTCCTTTGTGACCGACCTTGTGTAACCCTAACCCCCTCCGGTGTCTATATAAACCGGAGGGTTTTAGTCCGTAGGACAACAGACAATCATACCATAGGCTAGCTTCTAGGGTTTAGCCTCTCCGATCTCGTGGTAGATCCACTCTTGTAATACTCATACCATCAAGAATAAATCAAGCAGGACGTAGGGTTTTACCTCCATCAAGAGGGCCCGAACCTGGGTAAAACATCGTGTCCCCTGCCTCCTGTTACCATCTGCCTTAGACGCACAGTTCGGGACCCCCTACCCGAGATCCCCGGTTTTGAAACCGACATTGGTGCTTTCATTGAGAGTTCCTCTATGTCGTCGCCATTAGACTTGATGGCTCCTACTATCATCGATAGCGATGCAGTCCAGGGTGAGACTTTTCTCCCCAGACAGATCTTTGTGTTCGGCGGCTTCGCACTGCGGGCCAACTCGCTTGGCCATCTGGAGCAGATCGAAAGTTACGCCCCTAGCCACCAGGTCAGGTTTGGAAGCTTAAATTACACGGCCGATATCCGCGGAGACTTGATCTTCGACGGATTCGAGCCCCTACCTTGTGCGCTACGCGGTCACGATGAGTATGATTTAGCTCTACCATCGGACCGTACTCAGGAGAAAGCACCGGCAGCCGCTCTGAGCCTCAATTCGGAGCCAGTTGCACCATCCATGGACGGGTGGATAGACCCTGTCATGGAGGCCGTATCCTCAGCGGTGACCGAGCCGGATATCAACCTTACCCTTCATGGGAACCTTATTGTCAAATTGCCAGAACCTTCTTCGGCCACGAACTCCGAACCGCCTGCGCCCGTTCCTATCAAATCCGATTGGGCGCCGATCATGGAGTTTACCTCCGCGGATATTTTTCAACACTCGCCCTTCGGTGACATACTGAATTCACTAAGGTCTCTCTCCTTGTCAGGAGAGTCTTGGCCGAACCATGTTCGGCAGGACTGGGATACGGATGATGAAGAAATTCGTTGCCCACCCACCACCCACTTAGTAGCCACTATTGACGATTTAACCGACATGCTCGACTTTGACTGCGAAGACATCGACGGTATGGACGACGATGCAGGAGACGAACAGGAACCACTGCCCACAGCGCACCAGACGCCCACTTCATCACATGACGTATACATGGTGGACACACCAAAAGAAAACGACGACGAGGAACGGAAGGACGCAACGAAGGGTTGTCCCCTCGAGAAGCAGTCAAAGCGGCGGCATAAGCGCCGCTCCAAATCCTGCCTCGGCAGAAACAACGATCATATAGACCCAGCGTTAGAGCAGGGTGAACCATCGCCGGACCACGGCAACACGGAGAATCAAACCGAACAACCCGACTCTGTCAAAGATAATAATCCGGACGACATCACACCGGATAGACACGCGGAGCAACAGAATGCCCATCAAAGGCTTGTTGCCACCGCGAGGAGTCTAAAAAAGTAGAAGCAAAGGCTCAAGGCAGCGCAAGACACACTCCGAATCACACGGAGTAAAGTACTCAACACAGCAGCGAAGTACGGCGGTAATCGCCACACCAAGAGCTACCCAAAGCGGAAGTTGCTACCTGAATTCGATGAGGAGGCCTTAGATCCCCCGCAACCCAAAATTAAAACGGCCATCTGGCCGGATAGATGACCTCACGGCCAGCATAGAGTGGCAAACAACGCCGCACATAAGACAATACGCGATCCACGCGAGGGCTCGCATCAAAAGGATGGCACAACAAGATCCATTTATGGACCACGCAAGCGTGCTCCAACATACGATGCAACACGACAAACATCCGAACACTGCAGTACACCCAGATACAGGGGTGCCGCACACCCCCTATGTTTCACCGACAAGGTGCTAGACCATGAATTTCCAGAGGGATTCAAACACGTAAACATAGAGGCATACGACGGAACAACAGACCCTGGGGTCTGGATTGAGGACTATATCCTCCATATCCATATGGCTCGAGGAGATGATCTCCACGCCATCAAGTACTTACCCCTCAAGCTCAAAGGGCCAGCTCGGCACTAGCTTAAAAGCCTCCCGAAAGCTCCATTGGAAGCTGGGAAGAGCTCGAAGACGCTTTTCGGGCGAACCTTCAAGGGACTTATGTCCGACCTCTGGATGCGGACGATTTGTGTCATATAACTCAACAGCCCAGAGAGTCAGCCCAAAAGCTTTGGAACAGGTTTCTTACTAAAAAGAACCAAATAGTCGACTGTCCGGACGCCGAAGCCTTGGCAGCTTTTAAGCACATCGTTCGAGACGAATGGCTTGCCAGACACCTCGGCCAAGAAAAGCCGAGAACAATGGCAGCATTAACAAGCCTCATGACCCGCTTTTGCGCGGGCGAGGACAGCTGGCTAGCCCGATGCAACACCAGCGACCCAAGTACATCCGAAGTTAGAGATGGAAACGGGAAATCACGACGCTGCAAAAACAATAGGCGCCAGAATAAAGAAGACAGCCCGAAGAGCATGACGGTAAACGCCGGATTCAGAAGCTCTCGGCCAGGTCAGCAAAAGCCGCCCTCTAAAGGCGCCAGAGATGAACTGTCCAGCCTAAACAAAATTCTAGACCAAATATGTCAGATCTATAACTCCCCCGATAAACCTGCAAATCATACCCACAGAGAATGTTGGGTCTTCAAGCAGTCCGGCAAGCTCAACGCCGAACATAAGGGGCAGGATACACCAAGCGAAGACGAGGATGAGCCTCGCAAGCAAAGCACTGGGGAACAGAAGAAATTTCCACCGGAAGTCAAAACAGTAAACATGTTACACGTGATAAAGGGGAGAAACAAGGCGGCACTCCCAGATAAATATGCCCAAGGGCCTATCACCGCAGAATTCTGCCACTGGCCGTCTCAACCGATCACCTTCGACCATCAGGATTACTCGGCAAGTATCTGGCGTGCAGGATGGGCTGCCTTGGTATTAGATCCAATAATTGACGGATACCACTTCACACGAGTCCTGATGGACGGCGGCAGTAGCTTAAACCTGATATATCAGGACACAATCCGCAAAACGGGGATAGACCCAACAAAAATTTGCCGCAGCAATACTACCTTTAAAGGAGTAACGCCAGGCCCAGGGGCTCATTGCACGGGCTCCCTGTTACTAGAGGTTATATTCAGCTTCCCCGATAAATTCCGTAGCGAAAATTTAACCTTCCACACTGCTCCGTTCCAAAGTGGCTATCAAGCACTACTCGGACGCGAAGCTTTCGCTCGCTTTAACGCAATGCCGCACTACGCTTCCCTCACGCTCAAAATGCCCGGTCCACGTGGCATCATTACAGTAAATGGAAATATTGAGCGATCCCTGCGCGCCTAAGATAGTGTGGATGCCTTGGCAGCCACACACTAAAACGGCCTCACCAAATAAAGCATTTGACAGGTCGTCAAGACCACGGACGCGGTTAGACGAGTCCGGTGCAGCTATATGTAATTCATACAGGTCTGGCGGCCACACCCCCATTACAAATACAAGGGGCTCAATGCGCGCAAACAAGTGGCAATTTTTGCTCATCTTGAATTGTACATGGTTTCTCTAACATAACCTATCCTTTCACACGACAACTTTTCACCTAAGTTCCTTTTTTTACAGATGACCATCGTGCTACACCCGTCCAGGATACGGCACAACGGAGACACAGGCGCAGACGTGCAGCAGGGACCCGTTCCAAGGATTCTTTTTAGATTAAGACCCTGCGTAAACCTTTCTTACTGTCTCTTGTTGGCACACATCCCTCGGATTCTCAGTAGAATTGAGAAGGATGCTGACGTCTTGGCATGTGGCCACGTCAGAATAATGCACGTACCTGCACACCATGGGCTTCTTACAAAGGGCACTGTTTAGGCCCACAATAAAGACCGAATACCTTAGGGAGTGTTCGGCGTCGCGAGTTTGGCCTTATATGCATCAGCTCCGAATCATGTCTTTGGTCAAATGTTGGGTTTGCCCGACTCCTGTGTTTTGCTGCCTTACGTTCCGCTATATCGGCTAAGGTGGCACCAGGAGAACTACTGCGATTGTGCCCTGGTTCACCCGGACGAGCACCTTAGTAGAGAAAGCCGAAAACTGATTGTCATGATATAGTGTGAGACTGGTCAACCACTCGATGACCTATCGGAATCCTAGAATTCCTCCGCCTCAACGAAGGGCCATTTCCCGGCCAGGCATGTACGCACCCTGAATTCGGGTGAGTGTGGAGCCACCAGGGGCTATGTAGTAGCCCCACCATCAAACTCCTCTGGCTAAGTGAAAGTGTTAAAGCATCATAGTCCGGTTGCCTAGTTCGCTGCGCTGTCACCTCCTTAATAGGACCAAGACGTTGGATTAAGTGTGAACATGCGTCTTCTGCGAACACCCCCGCATTATATGCGTGGGGGCTGAAGCCGACGACTGCAATCTTTCAGGATATACATATATATACGTAAACGGCCACACAGGAGGCATCATATTACTTTCGGGCAAAAGTATAAATACAGCCTTGATAAATTTAATAAAACATTGTTTTTACAATGGGAATACATGTCACTCAAACATAATATTCTTCGAGCATTGGGCCTCTATCAAACGAGCACCCTCAACAACTTCTTTGAAATAGTGCTCGGCAGCCACTCGGCCTATGGCCGAACCCTGCGCCGCAACAGTGGTGGCATCCATCTCTGCCCAGTATGCTTTGACACAGGCAAAGGCCATCCGCGGGCCTTCTATGCACGCCGACCTCTTCATCACATTAATGCGTGGCACTGCACCAAGGAACTGCTGCACTAAGCTGAAATAGTTGTTCGTCTTCGGCCTCTCCGGCCACAGTTGATCCACGACGGACCTCATGGCAAGTCCAGACAATCCATTGAGTTTGGCCCATTCGGCAAGATGATCAGTTAGTGGAAGCGGACGCTCTAGAACGTTAAACTGCGACCAGAATAGCTTGTCCACTTCACGATCTGTTTGATCACGGAAGTATTCGGCCGCATCGATAGCACTCGCCGTCAAATCCAGATATGCGTCTGCTGAACTCCACAACCGATCCAGAGGGGCATACCGCGGATCTCCCCTCCGCAGCAAAAAGGGCTTCCTAGCCACAATATCACCGGTTTCACGCAGCTCCTCCTTCTTTGCTCTCATGGCAGAGCGGGTGTCTTTGGTCGCCATCATGGCCTTCTCGAGGTCCGTCGCCTTCGCTCGGTTTTCTTCTTCAAGGAACTGGCAATGGTCAGCAGTGTCTTTTAACTTTACAACCATCTTGGCCATCTTCTCTTTGCTCTCGCAATGCGCGGCCTTCTCGGCTCTTAACTCTTCGGCCGCCTTCAAAGCAGCCGCATTACTACTCCTTGCTTGTTCTTTGGCTCGGGCAAGTTCCGCCCGAAGGGTCTCCACGGTGGCAGCTCAATCTGCAATCAAAACATATTAAAGATACTGGCATCACGCTGCTCTTACTATGTGACATTCACCAGAAAACATCATTTACCCTGTGCCTCATCAAGCCACTTGTTAACAAGCTCGATGTCGGCATCTGCCGCATCCAGTTGCCGCTTTAGTTTGGCAAACTCATTAGTCCGGCTAGCCGCCGGAGCTTCCACCACCTGCACATAAAAGCAGTATGGTTATTACTTGGGACTACGATCCTCTGTTTGCCGCCGTTCTCGGCAACAACCAGAGTCTCAGGGGCTACTATCTACACAGGGCACACCTAAAAATGTGCGGTACTATCGCAAATGTATATCATATTATGTACCTCAAAGCCCGTTAGTAGACTCATAAAGGCGTCATGCAACCCGCTTTCGGCAGACGAAATCCTTTCCATCACCGTACCCATCAATGTACGGTGCTCTTCCGAGATGGTCGCTCGCTTTAGCAGATCCCTCAGTGCGTCTGACCGCATACCAGACGGCGCCGGACTCCTTTGTTTGCCCTCTTCAAGAGCTAGATGCTGGGGACTTCGGGTAACTATAGGATTATCTTCTGGCCCCACCGGATCCGGAGAGGCCCTCCGTGACGACACTTCAAGGTCGCCCACTTATTGAGCGGGGGTGTCCGGGGGAGGTGTTTCACTCTCCATCATCTCCGAAAGAAGGTCCCCTGAAGACGAGCTCTGTTGAGAAGGGCTATGATCCGAACTGCAAGATTAACGCTTCGGTTATTTTCCTCGGAAGTAAGGTAGAATATCTTCACTATTAAGTAGATTTTTATCACTTACGGGTCGTTAGAGGGCTGACCCCCGTGCGGACTTTGTGCGGCAAGAGCACCTTCCAAGGCAGGACCCTCTGTTGGGGACTTCTTCTACCATTTGGAAGCCTTGGTTTCTGGATCTTTAGAGGCGGTCCTCTTCCTTCCCCGAAGCGAGAGAAGGTCAGATTCTTCCCCTTGGTTATCCTCCCTCACGGAGGCGCTCATCCCCTTGGTTGGAATTGGTAGCGATGGGGGCCCGCTTTCGCCCTCATTATTCCCCCCTTTATCTTCCTTTGAGGGCTCCGGGCAACGTCCTAGCTCGAGCATCTTTTCCAGTACCGGATTGTCCAAACCCTCAGGAAGGGGGGACGAACACCGAATCATCTTCGCCTTTGTTAGCCAGTCCTGTTCAGAGAGCGATTTCTCAGAATGACGTCATGATAAATAAAAGACGGTGTGTTCGGCTAGAGGATTACTTACTTGGTCGGCGGTGCGGTTGCTGCTCAGGCCCACGTCCTCGGTACTATCCGGACACTCTGTTTGGGGTCCGAAGAATGATTTATACGTCTCGTCGTGCGTCAAGCCGAGGAAATTATGAATAGTGCACGGTCCTTCTGGGTTGAACTCCCACATGCGGAGGGGCCGGCGTTTGCAAGGCTGGACTCGACGAATGAGCATGACTTGCACCACCATAACCAGACTGAAATCTCCTTCAAAGAGATCTTGAATGCAGCTCTGCAGTATAGGCACGTCCTTGGCTGGACCCCAGCTCAGCCCTCTGCTAATCCATGACATCAGTTGTGGTGGAGGGCCCGAGCGGAAAGCAGGGGCAGCTACCCACTTGGCACTTCTGGGAGCTGTGATGTAAAACCACTCCTGTTGCCATAATCCGAATACCTCTGGAAAGGAACCCTTCGGCCATGAAGCGCCAGCAATTTTGCTTATTAGAGCGCCTCCACACGTTGCGTGCTACCCTTCGACTATCTTCGGCTTCACGTCAAAAGTCTTGAGCCACGGGCCGAAGTGAGGGGTAATGCGGAGAAAGGCCTCACAAACGACAATGAATGACGATATGTGCAGGAGGTAGTCCGGGGCTAGATTGTGAAAATCCAGCCCGTAATAGAACATAAGACCCCTGACAAAGGGATCCAGAGGAAGGCCTAGTCTTCAGAGGAAGTGGGGGACGAACATGACGCTCTCGTTGGGTTCGGGAGTAGGGATGACCTGCCCTCAGGCGGGCAGCCTATGTGAAATCTCGGCGGTCAGATATCTGGCCTCCCTCAACTTTTTTGATGTCCTCCTCCGTGATGGAGGAAGGCATCCACCGGCCCTGGAGGCTAGATCCGGACATGATTGGAGATCTGAAGCACCTGACCTGGGCTTTGGGTGTTAGAACTCGAGGCGGGGAAGGATTCGATTGAGCACGGGAGGGAAAAAGTAAAAGCCTTGTCCCTTTATAAAGAGGGTGAATATCAAGCGTCCTCCTCGTAGCCGTTTGGGACTTGCCTAAAATCTAGGAGTCCTAGGCGCGGTTGGGTTACCCACGACCGTATTGATGAGAATCCCATAATAAGGGGGACACAATCTCTGCTTTGACAAGACGTGTCAAGAAACTGCCTCGCGTTATGAGCGGGGCTAGTTAAAGAAAAACGGTTCAAATAATCGCCGAGCCATGGCATGATGTCATGTTGCCAAAACGTGTCAGCAGATTAGATTTGTGGAAATATTATTCTCTCTATGGTGGTATGTGGAACTTATTTTGCAGGGTCGAACACTATCCTTTCATTCAAACTCTTCTGTGGTATATCCGGAGGAGGAACCCGCCTTGCAATGCCGAAGACAACACTGCGCGCCGGACTCATCGTCATTGAAGCCTAGTTCAGGGCCTACTGAGGGAGTCCGGGATTAGGGGGTCTCCGGACAGCCGGACTATATCCTTTGGCCGGACTGTTGGACCATGAAGATACAAGATTGAAGACTTCGTCTCGTGTCCGGATGGGACTCTACTTGGCGTGGAAGGCAAGCTAGGCAGTACGGATATGGATATCTCCTCCTTTGTAACCGACCTTGTGTAACCCTAACCCCCTCCGGTGTCTATATAAACCAGAGTTTTAGTCCGCAGGACAACAGACAATCATACCATAGGCTAGCTTCTAGGGTTTAGCCTCTCCGATCTCGTGGTAGATCCACTCTTGTAATACTCATACCATCAAGAATAAATCAAGCAGGACGTAGGGTTTTACCTCCATCAAGAGGGCCCGAACCTGGGTAAAACATCGTGTCCCCTGCCTCCTGTTACCATCCACCTTAGACGCACAGTTCGGGACCCCCTACCCGAGATCCGCCGGTTTTGACATCGACACTTACCGTAGTCCAACTTTCTCCTCTTCCGGGCCATTGTCGCTGGGGATACGGAGGGCTGAGCGAGATGGAGAACAAAAGTCCCTGGTTCCACACGAAGCTTCTGCGCAACACACTTTGACAGATGATCAGTTATGTTGTTTTCCGCATGGGGTACGTGCTATGTTTGCAATCCGTCAAAGTGCTCCTCTAATCTCCTCACTTCCTCGACGTATGCCTCCATCAATGGACTTTGATAATCCTTGTTGACTTGTCTCACCACAAGCTGTGAATCTCGTCGAATGACCAACTTCTTAATCCCCAATTCAGTTGCAATCCTGAGCCCGGCAAGAAGCCCTTCATACTCAGTTGTATTGTTGGTTGCTTCTTCTCGGGCAAAATGCATTTGCACGACGTACTTCAAGTGCTCCCCGGAGGGGGTGACAAGAAGCACGCCAGCTCCTACACCTTGTAGGGAAAAAGCACCATCAAAATACATAATCCATTCTTGGGGCGATTCCTTGTCGGGGATAACTGTTTTTGTCACCATTCTACAATAAACTCTGCCAATGTCCTGCTCTGAATAGTTTATGTGCTCAAACTTCAAACCAAAGTTGGATAACTCCAAAGCCCACTCCACTATTCTGTCAGTAGCCTCAGGGTTTCAGAGTATCCTTTGCAAAGGCAAACGAGTAACAACCATGATCTCATGGGCTTGGAAGTAGTGGCGAAGTTTCCTCGAGGCCATGATGAGACCAAAGATCAACTTATACACGCTAGAGTACCTCGATCTGGCCCCCTGTAACAGGGAGCTGACAAAGTACACTGGGCACTGCACCACTTTCTTCCTTGTCGCGTCCCTGGGGTTGCTCTCGTTGCCATGCTCATCATTGTCCTGATCCTACCAGTCTCTTCTCACTTTCTGCCTCATCCACTTCCCGTTGCGCTATCAGGGCCGCACTGACCACTTGGTTAGTTGCCGCCAGGTATAGCAACAATGGCTCCTGGGGTTTGGGAGCAACCAAGGTAGGCACAGAGGACAAATAAGCTTTCAACTCTTGCAAAGCTGCATCTGCTTCTGGGGTCCACTTCATAGGGTCGGCCTTCTTCAAAATTTTGAAGAACGGTAGGGCACGCTCGGCAGACTTGGAAATGAATCTGCTTAGCGCGGCAACACATCCTGTCAGGAGCCTCACATCCTTAATTGTCCTTGGCGCTTGGATCTGCTCGATGGCCTTGATCTTGTCGAGGTTGGCTTCAATCCTGTGATGGGATACAAAGAAATCAAGCAGCTTGCCGGAGGGAACACCAAATACACACTTCTCCGGGTTGAGCTTCAGATTGATCTTGTGTAGATTATCAAATGTCTCTTCCAAATCCTGAATAAGGATGGCCTTATCCTTGGTCATGACCACAATATCATCCATATAGGCTTCTATGTTTTTGTGCAACTGTGGCTCAAAACCAATCTAGATTGCCCTTGCAAAAGTGGACCCGGCACTCTTTAATCCAATATGGCATGCGGACAAAGCAGTATGTACCACAAGGAGTGATCAACGACGTCTTCTCTTAATCTTCCTTGTACATGAAGATTTGGTGATACCCAGAGTATGCGTCCAGAAAGGAAAGCAAATCACAACCTGAAGTGGAATCCGGGATCTGGTCGATGCGCGGCAAGGGAAATGGGTCTTTCGGGCAAGCCTTGTTGAGATCTGTGAAATCTATGCAAAGCCTCCACTTCCCGTTAGCCTTCCGGACTACCACTAGATTTACCAACCACGTGGGGTGCAATACTCCTCTGACCAAACCAGCTACCTTAAGTTTCCTGATCTCTTCTTCAATGAACTGCTGCCTCTCAAAGGCCTGCTTCTGGACTTTCTACTTGACAGGTCGGGTATCTGGGCAGACAGCAAGGTGGTGCTTGATTACCTCCCTCGGAACATTGGGGATATCAGACGGTTGCCAGGAAAACACATCGATATTCGCCCATAGGAAGGCAACGAGTGTGCTTTCCTATTTGTCATCAAGGGTGGGGCTGATAGTAAAAGTACCATCAACGCCAGCCAGCCCTGTCGGGACCTTCTTCACTTGGGGTGCAGCAACCTTGGGTCTCTTGCTATTAGAACACTCTGGCACGTCGTCAACGGGTGTCGTGCACTCGGAGGGGGCACGCTTCTCGGACTCTTTGCCGGAGTCTCTACAATCTCTCTTCTTTCCTTTACTTCCCTTGGCGGGAGCTGCCATGGTCGCTCCCTTGGCCGCGTCCCGGTACATCTTGTCCACACAAATGATTGCATCCTTCTCATCTGATGGGATGGTAATGACTCCCAGTGGCCCAGGCATCTTCAATGTGTTGTAGGCATATTGTGATGCCGACATGAACTTAGCCAGGGCCGGGCGTCCAAGAATCCCATTGTACGGCAGGGGGAGATCAACCACATGAAACACAATCATCTCAGTATGGTAGTTCAGTTCTCCCCCAAATGTTACCGGTAACATAATCTTCCCTTTAGGATGGCTCCTTGAAAGTGCAACTATCCCTAGGTGGTTTTAGTAATTCCTAACAACATATAGCTCATTGAGCTAATGCTATTTCAAGATTAATATCTCAGGAATGCCCAATGATTGGCATGGCATGGATGAGAAAAGTGGACCCCTCAAAATGCTAAGGACAAAGGATTGGCTCAAGCTCAAAGCTCAAGACTCTACATTTTCTATTTTAGTGATCCAAGATCACATTGAGACAATAGGAAAAGCCAATACTATCAAGGAGGGATGAGGTGTTTCTTAATGAGGCTCTTGCTCAAAATGCTTAGTAATATGCTTCAAAACCCTCAACTACTTTCTCACATCCACATATGACCTAAACCAAAAGTCAAACTCGGCCCCACCGATTCTTCCTATCCGGCGCCACCGAGTTTCAACTGTCATAGCCACTGCCACAAACCCTAGGAAAATCGGTATCACCGATAGGGATCTCGGTCCCACCGAGATGGGATTGTAATCTCTCTATTTCCCTTTGTAACATTTCAGTCTTACCGAGATGAGCGATCGGTCCCACCGAGATTGCAATGTAAACTCTCTGTTTTCCCTTCGTAATGTTTTGGTCTCACCGAAATGAGCGATCGGTCCCACCGAGTTTACCTGACCAACTCTCTGGTTAGCTTATTACCAAAATCGGTCTCACCGAGTTTGTGTAATCGGTCTCACCGAGTTTGTGTAATCGGTCTCACCCAGATTATGTTATGCCCTAACCCTAACCATATCGGTCCTACCGAGTTGCATGTCGATCCCACCGAAAACCCTAACGGTCACTAGCTTTGCTGAATCGGTCTGACCGAGTTTAACTATTCGGTCCCACCAAGATTGGAAAGTTGTGTGTAACGGTTAGATTTTGTGTGGAGGCTATATATACCCCTCTACCACCTCTTCATTCATGGAGAGAGCCATCAGAACAAACCTACACTTCCAACTTACTTTTTTCTGAGAGAGAACCACCTACACTTGTGTTGAGGCCAAGATATTCCATTCTTACCATATGAATCTTGATTTATAGCCTTCCCCAAGTTGCTTTCCATTCAAATATTCTTTCCACCAAATCCATATCCTGTGAGAGAGAGTTGAGTGTTGGGGAGACTATCATTTGAAGCACAAGAGCAAGGAGTTCATCATCAACACACCATTTGTTACTTCTTGGAGAGTGGTGTCTCCTAGATTGGCTAGGTGTCACTTGGGAGCCTCCGACAAGATTGTGGAGTTGAACCAAGGAGTTTGTAAGGGCAAGGAGATCGCCTACTTCGTGAAGATCTACCGCTAGTGAGGCAAGTCCTTCGTGGGCGACGGCCATGGTGGGATAGACAAGGTTGCTTCTTCGTGGACCCTTCGTGGGTGGAGCCCTCCGTGGACTCGCGCAACCGTTACCCTTCGTGGGTTGAAGTCTCCATCAACATGGATGTATGATAGCACCACCTATCGGAACCACGACAAAAACATCTGTGTCTCCTATTGTGTTTGAATCCTCCATACCCTTCCCTTTACATTCTTGCAAGTTGCATGCTTTACTTTCCGCTGCTCATATACTCTTTGCATGCTTGCTTGAATTGTGTTAAGATTGCTTGACTTGTCCAAAGTTGCTAAAATCTGCCAAGAACTAAAATTGGGAAAAGGATAAGTTTTTATTTGGTCAAGTAGTCCAATCACCCCCCTCTAGACATACTTTCAATCCTACAAGTGGTATCAGAGCTTTGGTCTCCATTTGCTTTGATTTTCATAGCCTTGGTTTCACAACCTAGGAGAGTATGGCGTCTAGCAAGGAAAATTACCACCGTAGAGGTCCTTACTTTGATGGTACTAATTTTGCTAGTTGGAAGCATAAGATGAAAATGCATATTCTTAGACATAACCCCGCCGTATGGGCTATTGTGTGTATTGGCTTGCAAGGTGAATTTTTTGATGGGAGAGAACCGAACCATGAAGCCCGCGGAAGAGTTGAAGATGCTGCAATACAATGCTCAAGCTTGTGATATCCTCTTCAACGGATTGTGCCCCGGAGAATTCAACAAAATCAGCCGTCTTGAGAATGCAAAGGAAATTTGGGATACTTTGATTGATATGCATGAAGGTACCGACTCCATCAAGGAATCCAAGTTGGATGTGCTTCAGAGTCAGCTTAACAAGTTCAAAATGAAGGATGGTGAAGGTGTCGCTGAAATGTACTCTAGGCTTGCTCTTATCACAAACGAGATCGCCGGCTTAGGAAGTGAAGAGATGACCGACAAATTCATCATCAAGAAGATCCTAAGAGCTTTGGACGGAAAATATGATACCGTATGTACATTGATTCAAATGATGCCCAATTACAAAGATCTCAAGTCAATGGAAGTCATTAGAAGAATTGTTGCACATGAGATGTCACTCAAGGATAAGGAGGAGCTCCATAACAAGTCAAGTGGTGCTTACAAAGCCTCATGTGAAGCTCCCACATCATCAAGTGAGAAACAAACCTTCAATGAAGAATTGATCCTAATGGTGAAGAACTTCAACAAGTTCTACAAGAGTAGAAGCAAAGAGAGAAGTTCCAAGTCAAGGTCCTACAATGACAAAAGATCTTCTAGTCGAGAGTGAAATTGCTACAATTGTGGAAGACCCGAACACTATTCCAATGAGTGTATGGCACCCTACAAAAGAAGAGAAGATTCTCCAAAAAGAAGAAGTAGAAGAGAAGAATCACCATCCAGAGAAAGAAGGAGTAGAGATGATCGTTATGAACGAAGAACATCCCAGAGAAGCAAAGATTCAGAAAGGAAGGACAAGTCATCCAGGAGCTACACAAAACGAAGACATCAAGCTCATGTTGGTGAATGGGTATCCGGCTCCGACTCCGACAATCACTCTGAGAGAAGCTATCACTCCGACTCCGAATATACTCAAGATGAAGGTGTTGCCGGTCTAGCACTTGTGTCAACCAACTTCTACGACATATTTGATTCACCAAATGAAGAACTTGGAAGATGCTTCATGGCTAAAGGCCCAAAGGTATCACACCCTGAGTATGTTGATTTCAGTAGTGATGAAGATGACTTGTTAGGTGATGATGATTTACTTGTTGACAACTCTAGTGATGAATACTATGATGAAATGTCAATTAATCATGCTAATCAAGATAAAACGAATGACAATGATAAGGAGACGATTGAGTTTCTAACTAGAGAACTAAACACTCTTAAGTTAGCTCATGAAACTATCTTAGGAGATCATCGAGAACTTTTAAGGACTCATGAGAAATTACGTTTTGAAAAGCTCAACCTTGAGCAAGAGCATGAGTTCTTAAATGCAATCGATGATGATCTTTGCAAGAAAAGTTCTTCTTACATTGCCAAGCGTTTACTCTTATCCACTTACATGCCTCAAGTCAAGTCTAGTAACAAGAACAAGAAAGATTCTTCCTCTAGTAGTAACAATAATCATGCTAAATCTAATGTTGATGATTCTAGTAGTTCTCTTGATTCCACTAATGATTCTCTTAGCCAAGTTACACTTGAGCAAGAAAATAGCTTATTTAAGGGAATTATAGAGAAAGGTGTTTACAAGAGCCTTGCCGGGAGTAAGCAATTCGAGGAAATTGTACGCAAGCAAGGAAGGCACCGGAAGAACCAAGGTGTTGGTTTTGAACGAGAGTTCAATGTCAATGGAATTGAGTGGGAAGAAGATCAATACCCCAAGACGAAGTTTGTTCCTCAACAAGAGAAGTATGATCCTACTTCCTTCAAAGGGACACAAGCTCAAGATGATCTTCCACCACAAGATCACAAGCAAAAAGGCAAGGATAAGCTTCAAGAGGAAATTGATGCATTTGAAGAAGCACCCAAGGCCTTGGTCAAGTGGGTTCCCAAGACTACATCAAGTTCTACTTCATCAAGTACGACTACAACTCCAAGGATTCCCATCAAGATGATGTGGATCCCGAAGAAGAAGAACTAGAGAGTTCTTGAGGGTGACTCTGCCAACATACTTCACTCTTATCATTTTGGCAAGAACAAGTGCAATCAACTTCCACATCTTGCACTAGTTCAAGGAGTCACAAACCCTCTTGTCGGTAAGACAAGGGACAAGGTAACCTAATGCTTTCATAGACATCATCTTGTGTGTGCATCACTCTATGTCTATGGATATCATGTTTGTTCCTTGTGGAACTAAACCGTGTAGGTATTGAAAGTGCAACTCACTTGAAAGGATTGCTCCAAATGATCTACATCAACATTGAGCATCCACATCTTCAACACCTACATGAAGTCATTATCGAAAAAACCCAAGGTTAGTTCATCCCTCTTAGGGGGGATCTCACATCTAGGGGGAGCTTTACTCTAAAACTGAGCTAAAGCAACTCTAATGGTGTGAACACAACAACGCTTTATGTAAAAATGGTAACCCCATTTGTGCTAAACGATGAGTATGACCTATGATCAAATGTTCTCATTTGACTCCTAAGTCAATATACTCATATATAAATGACCTAGTCATCGCCAATTGCTTGATAGATGCTAGAATTGGTTGTGCATGTTTTGCCACATATTTCATTTGCCATTTTATTGTGTGAGCATGTTGGTTGCATAATTTACTCATTCCAGGACATCCACTTGTTCTTTTGATTTTTTGGTTCCTTTTTCTTTTGCCAAGTGGAAGGACAAGAATGCCTAAGAACCTTCTCTAGCTATCTATGCTTTTCTCGTCTCAAACTCTATTCATGCTACATCACAAAGTTTGATCAAGTCAGATTCGAACCACTCTGTGTTAGGAGCACTCGGAGTCCCCGATTCGTCAGACTTAAAAATCCAAAACTTCTTTGTGCGTCTCGGTCTGACCGATTCATCCATTTCGGTCATACCGAGATCACTAAGTCGATCTAGGTTTTCAATCTCGGTGCAACCGATTTGAACTTTTCGGCGGGAGGCGGCTTGTGGCTCGGAACGGCGCGCGGCCATGGCGACTTGGAGGAGGCAGCCCGGGGGCGCCGGTTTAAAGCAGCAAGGCCGGGTCAAAGAGGCCTCTCTAGTTGCGGCCGTGTAAGCGGAGTAAGGGCGCTCTAGCAGTTTGTAAGTGGCGGCTCAAGGCCGTGATGCAGCAGAAGAGGCGATAGCACGGCCGAGGCAACACCGGGGGCGCCGCAGTCCGGGTTGAGCTCGGAGAAGGAGTAGGAGCTGCGGTGGCAGAGGCGAGGCCGGCTCAAGAATGCGGCGACGAGGGCTTGGAGCTGGACCGGCGCACAGGGCGCGAGGTGGCGGAGACCTAAACAGAGACTGGCGTATGTGGAAGTGAGGTAAGGACGCTGCGGCGGCGGCTCAAATTCAAGGCGACGGAGGCGGCGCCGTCAAGCCAAGGCGATGGGCCGGTTCATACATGCTGCCTCGCGACAGGGGTAGAGGCGCTCGAGTGCCACCGAGACACTGGAGCCGCAAGAACGGCAGCTCGGCAACGACTAACGGGTTGGAGGCGCGAACCGGCGGTGATGGAGGCGCAGCGGGTCAACGAGGCGGATCGCAGGCGGAGTCTGAGCCTGTGGGCCGTCCGTGTCCGGGTCGTGGCCCTTTTATTTTATGGCATCTAAATCGAATCCGGCTTGGAGCAACACCAGCAATCGTCTAGGATTGAATCTGATAGATGCAGATGCTTGCATGATAACTTTCTCTTGGTTCGGCAAATGGCGCGCACGATGCATAGGAGGAAAGCCAAGGGAGTGATGCTCAAGCTTGACATAACCAAAGCTTTTGATTCGCTGGCATGGCCGTTTCTGTTTGAGGTGTTAAGAGCCAAGGGCTTCTCGGAGCACTGGATCTCTTGGATTGCGATCTTCCTCACCACCGCTAGCTCGAGGGTGCTGGTGAATGGATGTGCTGGTGACAAGTTCATGCACGCTAAAGGACTAAGACAAGGGGACTCGATATCTCCCTTGCTGTTTGTTATTGCCATGGACGTGCTTACGGCCATCATCTCCAAGGAGCATGAGGCACGAGTGCTTAGTACTACCAATGGATGTAGCCCAATGCAGCGCTTGTCCCTGTATGCTGATGATGTGGTGCTCTTCATAAAACCAACATGGCCAGACCTCATGTGCATTAAAGAAATCCTTGCTATATTCGGAGTGGCATCTGGGCTCAAAGTCAACTATTCCAAATCTGCGACAATCTTGATCAGAGCAGAAAATGAGGATGAAGAGCTTGTTAAGTCTGCACTGCCATGGAGAATCGACACCTTTCCATGCAAATACCTTGGGCTCCAGCTTAGCATCAGGCAACTCAAAAGGTCAGAGTGGCAGCCAATTGTTGACACGGCTCTCCACATCCTACCAGGATGGCAAAGGGGTCTCATGACGAGGCCGGGGAGGCTCATCCTTGTCAATCAAGTAATGAGGGCGCGCGCTACACATCATCTCGTGATAGCGGAGGCACCTAAATGGGCTCTGGAAAGAGTGGATAATGGGTGTCGGGCATTTTTCTGGGCCGGAACCGAGGCGGTGAATGGAGGAAAATGTGTCGTCTCCTGGGCTAGAGTGTGCAGGCCTAAACACTTGGGAGGTTTGGGTGTCATTGACCTGGCTTAGCACGGTATCGCTCTAAGACTCAGATGGGAATGGCTCAGACGCACTGATGATTCCAGGCCGTGGCAAGGCCTCAACCTGACCTCGGACAAAAAGGTGGATCAAGCTTTTGGAAGCCTTGTCAAATGGGAAGTTGGTTCAGGAGGCAAGACCTTGTTCTAGAAAGACCGATGGATACATGGAGCAGCTATTAAAGATTTTGCACCCTTCGTTGTGGCAAAGGTGCGGACACAAGTGGCAAATAGGAGACTTGTGCGAGATGCGATGTGCATGCATTCATGGATGGACGATGTAGTGGGTGACCTATGCACTGAGGGTCTCGCCTAGTTCATCAGCCTCTGGGAGATCCTCTTGGAAGTTCATTTGGACACTCAGGTCGAGGACTGCCCCATCTGGGCTTGGAACACGTCCGGAGTCTACACGGCATCATCTGCGTACAAGATGCTATGCGAGGGAGGAGTCAGATTCCACTGCTTCGAAGCCATATGGAAGTGTTGGGCACCGCTTGCGTGCAAGCTATTCATGTGGCTTGCGGTGCAATGTCGTTTATGGACCTCGGACAGGAGAGCTAGGCACGGATTGCAAGACCAAGCTTCAAAATGTTACATGTGTGACCAGGAGGAGGATACAGTCGACCACATTTTGCTGCAGTGTGTGTTCTCGCGGCAAGTGTGGTTCCGCTGCACCACTAGGATGGGTTTGACGGCCGACATATGCCCAAAAAATGACTCAAGATTGGTGCAGTGGTGGACGGATACGAGAAAGCGAATGGATAAGCAGTCTCGGAAAGGCTTTGACACCCTCATGATGCTAATCTGTTGGACGATATGGAAGCAAAGGAATGCAAGGGTATTCGGCATGGGCATAATCAAGAACGAGTGGGATACGGTAGACTCTATCTTCGATGAGTTGAGGACTTGGGCCAAAGCAGGAGCTTTCGGAGGACAACTGATCATAGAGTAGTCGAGTAGAGCTAGGGAGTGGTGTGGAGGCTTGGTTAGGGTCGGTTTGTGACTCCTAGCTAGCGATGTGTAATCTCTTGTACATATTTTTCTTCCTTCTATAAAGCTAAGGTACGCCATTGGCGTACCCTCGAAAAAAAAGAATCTGACAGATCACCCAGACACGTGTGTCATGGGTCATCCGTACATGATTTGATCTCACGGTTTTTTTTCATGGACTCGTCCCACTGAATTGCTTTTGCCTGGAAAGATGTTGTCTAATCCACCACTTTTGGCAAACGTGTCGCTTTGATACTTCATCTGCGGCTACACAAAAAACTCTCGGACTCGGCGGATCGCCAAGATTCTTGCAGCGGTAGCAAAAAACACAACCCTTTACCTCGAATCTCATACGGGTAGTAGATGTGACTGTTTGCAAAAGAAACAACGTAAATCCTTTCCCCGATGGCTCTTCTTCATCTAGAAAATTGTGAATTTCTCGATCCCTCGGAGAGATGCCTCCAAGAACTCAACACCACCGTGCGCTGGCCCCACGGTGGGCGCCAACTGTTGTGGAATTGTCACGGCAGATGTCCTAGTGTGAGGACTTAGTCGTGAGGCCAACACATCTATGTGGTAGCTTGAGAGGGGTTGGGCGGAATCGAGAGACGCAACAGAAGACAAGGATTTAGACAGCTTCGAGCCCCGAGAAACATCATTTGGTAATAGCCCTAAATGCTGTTTGTGGCTAGGTCTCATTATCATCACGAGGGAGTCGCCGTAAACAGGCTCTCCTAGTTATGTCTAACTCTTAAGATTATTTTTCTCCCTCTTTGGGGTGCCCTGCCCCTCCTTATATATGTTTGAAGGGGCGGGCTACATGTAGATTCGAACTCGGATTAAGACTTAAACTATTTTGACTTCTCTTCACAGGCTTCTTAATATCTTGGGCTTCTTAACGACTCAGGCTTGTTAACCCCAGGCGACCCTGTCTGTTGAGTTATGACTGTTTGCCGGGTTATGTCTGTCTGCCGGGTTATCATCTGACTTAACACCTGCCGGGTTATCATCTGACTTAACACCTGCCGGGTTATCATCTGACTTAACACCTATCGGGTTATCATCTGCCGGATTACCATCTGTCTTAACCATCTGTCTTAACTGTCTGTCATAACTCTCTGCTGGTTTACCATCTGCCGGTTTACCAAGTCCCAGCCGGGTTATAACTCTGGCCGGGTCATACCACGGGGTATATCCCCGACACCCCATGTCGGCCACGGGGGGGGGGGGGGGGGGGGGAGGGGGGTGCTGATGGCGCCACCTACTCCAATCATGCCCCTAGCAGCGTTCACGTCCTCGCTTGCCCCCGCATCCTCTGAGGCACCAGAGGCCGCGAGCGGCGGAGCCTTCGAGGTAGACGGATGGTCCGAAGGGCCGGACTTCTTCTTCTTAGGCGCCATGGTCGATGGCGTCATCAAAGACGAAGATGGTGATGAAGATGACGCGTGGCGCACGCTTTCACGTTTGCGCAAGCGAGCCCCCTACCTGGCGCGCCAAAGATATCGCGGGATATCCACGGTCACCTATGGCACCAGGAGGCCCCTTGCTGGTTCGGCAGGGGGACGTCGCGTTGCACAAAGAGCAGACCAGCGCAGGGCAGCACGGCAAAGAGCACACAAGCAATTTACCCAGGTTCAGGCCGCCGCAAGGCGTAAGACCCTACTCTTGCTTTAATGGATTGATGGTGGAATGGGGATGGTGAAATGCAGTACACTTGCCCGGTAGGGGTTGCCGTAGGGCAGTAGTGACTACGCGCGTATGGGTGTGTGGGTTCGTCAACTTTCCAATCCTTCCTACGGGTGACACGGGCCTCCTTTTATAGATCAAGGGGTCACCACAATGGCAAAGTAATCATTATCCACTGATATGATAGCAAACAGTGCTATCATGCCTAACTCTGTGGGCTGACAGGGTGCATTAAATGCTCCACTTAGTGTCACATCACTGGTTGCCCGGCAAGGCTTGCCGGGCTATCTTGCCATCTTCGCGCCTGTTCTCTTAACACATCGCGGGATGGGTGTCATCTGTAGGTTTCTTCTGTAGGAAATGGCTGTCATGTGGTGAAGCCACTTAATCACCTTGCGGCTTGACACCGCACTGATTGACGACGTGGGTCGAGCTTGAGTGGTTGGTGGGGTGGTTCTACCCCCGCGAGCCTCGGCAGACCTTGCCGGGGTGCCTTGGTTGCCTAATTCTGATGGTGGGCTCACCCCTTGCCGGTCTCGCCTGCCCGGCAAGGGAGGCCCTTCACTCTTGCCGATATCTTGCTCCTCTGGCTTGATCTTGGTCCCTCTGAATGGTATGTTGGTTCTTCAAATCTCTTGGTCCCTCAGTCCCTTACTTAAGCTGGTGCCTCAATCTTGTTGTGTGCCTGTGCACAGTCTGGGCAGTAGACCTAGGGTTCATTGCACCGACACGTGGTATAGAACTAGGCCACAATCTCGGCATCAAAGTCCTTCTTGAACATCATAATCCTGATGATATCTAGCTGAACACATGGAGCAAGGGCTTCTCCAAAGTATTTAGGATCCTTCTGCAGATGACCAAGATCCACAGACCTGACATTGACAAACATATTCTTCTTCCCTTTGAGCACATCATGATAAATAGAGCGTTGTCGCTGAGTCCAGAAGGATGGTGAACAAGAGTTGGGTCTTGATAATGACGACAAGGGTTATGATGGTGAACAACATAAAACTCCTTGGAAGACAGTTCACTCAGGGACTTGGCTTTCTCCTTCTTTTTCTGCTTGGTGGCCACATGCTTGGTCTTCTGCTTGGGCTGAGCACTAGAAGTGGCACCGATATCATCTGTGTTGCAAAACTTCTTGGAGCCGCCTTGGCGATCCAGATTCTTGCGACGGGCTTGGTGACTGGAGCTACCACCACCTGGAACCCACAAAGTAGCATGAGGGAAAGCAAGTGTAAAGCATTTCATAAGCCAAAGAGGAACAAACAAAAAGAATGAAAGTTTTATTTGAGGAAATTTGAAGTTGACAGCACAGAGCAGTAGTACCGCTTCCCTACAATGGTAGTACCACTTATAAGCGGTAGTACCACTCCCAAGGGAGCAGTAGTACAGCTCGACGCGGATGTTGCGGGAGCAACTACTGCCGCGGCAAGATCTAGTACTATCGGTGATGCCAAATTCAAATTTGCTCCAATGAAACATCAATTCTCCTACTCTAGCACTCTTCCACATCTTACTCATGCCACGATTTGGCCAAAAAACGATGAATGCGGCACCTATTCACCTAGAACCTAGGTTCAAAAGATAGAACCATATGAGAAGAAAACAGGGGCAACAACGACATCCATGGCAAGATGAGAGGGTGGGGATCGATCCCACTGGTTGAAATCATGGAAGATGGCACAGAATCGGCGGACCGGCGACGACCACCAGAGCAAGTTCTTCACTGTGGAGAGAGGAGAGCATGGGGAGAGAGAGATGAATGGGTATGGGGGAGTGATACATCCATTTTGCATCATGTTTTTCCTACTATTATTGTTGGGAACGTAGCATACAATTTGAAAAAAAATCCTACGATCACACAATATCTATCAAGGAAATGCATAGCAACGAGACAGGGAGAGTGTGTTCAGGTACCCTCATAGACCGAAAGCGGAAGCGTTAGGTTAACGCGGTTGATGTAGTCAAACGTTTTCACGATCCAACTGATCCAAGTACCGAACGTACGGCACCTTCGTGTTCAGCACACGTTCAGCTCGATGATGTCCCTCGAACTCTTGATCCAGTAGAGGTTCGAGGGAGAGTTCCGTCAGCATGATGGCGTGGTGACGGTGATGGTGATGTTACCCGTGCAGGGCTTCGCCTAAGCACTACGACGCTATGACCGGAGGAGTAAACTGTGGAGGGGGGCACCGCACACGGCTAAGAGAATTCTTGGTGTGCCTTTGGGGTGCCCGCCGCCCCCGTATATAAAGGAGGGAGGAGGATGCCGGCGGCCAGGAGGGGCGCGCCATGGGGGGAGTCCTACTTGGACTCCTAGTCCAAGTAGGATTCGCCCCCCTCCCCTTTTCCTTTCTTCATCGGATGGAAAAGGAAGGAGAGGGAGAGGGAAAGGTGGGCGCCTCCCCCTCCCCTAGTCCAATTCGGACAGCCATGGGGGGGCACGCGGCCACCTCTTGCGGCCCTCCTCTCTCTCCACTAAGGCCCACTAAGGCCCAATGTCTCCCCCGGGGGGTTCCGGTAACCCCTCGGTACTTCGGTAAAATACCTGAATCATTCGAAACCATTCTGATGTCCGAATACTACCTTCCAATATATGAATCTTTACCTCTCGACCATTTAGAGACTCCTCGTCATGTCCATGATCTCATCCGGGACTCTGAATAACTTCGGTCGCCAAAACACATAACTCATAATACAAATCGCCAACGAATGTTAAGAGTGTGGGCCCTACGGGTTCGAGAACTATGTAGACATGACCGAGACAGATCTCCGGTCAATAACCAATAGCGGAACCTGGATGCTCATATTGTCTCCTACATATTCTACGAAGATCTTTATCGGTCAAATCGCATAACAACATACGTCATTCCCTTTGTCATCGGTATGTTACTTGCCTAAGATTCGATCGTCGATATCATCATACCTAGTTCAATCTCGTTACCGGCAAGTCTCTTTACTCATTCCGTAGTGCATCATCCCGTAACTAACTCATTAGTCACATTGCTTGCAAGGCTTATAGTGATGTGCATTACCGAGAGGGCCAGAGATACCTCTCCGATACTCAGAGTGACAAATCCTAATCTTGATCTATGCCAACTCAACAAACACCTTCGGAGACACATGTAGAGCATCTTTATAATCACTCAGTTACGTTGTGACGTTTGATAGCACATAAGGTGTTCCTCCGGTATTCGGGAGTTGCATAATCTCATAGTCAGAGGAATGTGTATAAGTCATGAAGAAAGCAATAGCAATAAAACTTAATGATCATTATGCTAGGCTAACGGATGGGTCTTGTCCATCACATCATTCTCTAATGATGTGATCCCGTTCATCAAATGACAACACATGTCTATGGTCAGGAAACATAACCATCTTTGATTAACGAGCTAATCAAGTAGAGGCATTCTAGGGACACTCTGTTTTGTCTATGTATTCACACATGCACTAAGTTTCTGGTTAATACAATTCTAGCATGAATAATAAACATTTATCATGATATAAGGAAATATAAATAACAACTTTATTACTGCCTCTAGGGCATATTTCCTTCAGTATCCCACTTGCACTAGAGTCAGTAATCTAGATTACATAGTAATGATTCTAACACCCATGGAGTCTTGGTGTTGATCATGTTTTGCTCGTGAAAGAGGCTTAGTCAATGGGTCTGCAACATTCAGATCCGTATGTACTTTGCAAATCTCTATGTCTCCCTGCTTGACTTGATCACGGATGGAGTTGAAGCATTTCTTGATGTGTTTGGTTCTCTTGTGAAATCTGGATTCCTTCGCCAAGGTAATTCCTCCAGTATTGTCACAAAAGATTTTCATTGGACCTGGTGCACTAGGTATTACACCTAGATCGAATATGAACTCCTTCATCCAGACTCCTTCATTTGCTGCTTCCGAAGCAGCTATGTACTCCGCTTCACACGTACATCCTGCCACGACGCTCTACTTTGAACTGCACCCACTTACAGCTCCACCATTCAATATAAATATGTATCCGGTTTGTGACTTAGAGTCATCCGGATCAGTGTCAAAGCTTGCATCAACTTAAATATTTATGGCAAGCTCTTTGTCACCTCCATAAATGAGAAACATATCCTTAGTCCTTTTTGGGTATATCAAGATGTTCTTGACCGCTGTCCAGTGATCCACTCCTGGATTACTTTGGTACCTCCCTGCTAAACTAATAGCAAGGCACACATCAGGTCGGGTACACAACATTGCATACATGATGGAACCTATGGCTGAGGCATAGGGAATGACTTTCATTTTATCTCTATCTTCTACAGTGGCCGGGCATTGAGTCTGACTCAACTTCACACCTTGTAACACAGGCAAGAACCCTTTCTTTGACTAATCCATTTTGAACTTCTTCAAAACTTTATCAAGGTTTGTTCTTTGTGAAAGTCCAATTAAGCATCTTGATCTATCTCTATAGATCTTGATGCCCAATATATAAGCAGCTTCACCGAGGTCTTTCATTGAAAAATTCTTATTCAAGTATCCTTTTATGCTATCCAGAAATTTTGTATTATTTCCAATCAACAATATGTCATCCACATATAATATTAGAAATGCTTCAGAGCTCCCACTCACTTTCTTGTAAATACAGGCTTCTCCAAAAGTCTGTATAAAACCATATGCTTTGATCACACTATCAAAGTGTATATTCCAACTCCGAGATGCTTGCACCGGTCCATAAATGGATCGCTGGAGCTTGCACACTTTGTTCGCACCTTTAGGATCGACAAAACCTTCTGGTTGCATCATATACAACTCTTCTTTAAGATATCCATTAAGGAATGAAATTTTGACATCCATTTGCCAAATTTCATAATCATAAAATGCGCCAATTGCTAACATGATTCGAACAGACTTTAGCATCGCTATGGGTGAGAAGGTCTCATCGTAGTCAACTCCTTGAACTTGTCAAAAACCTTTTGCAATAAGTCGAGCTTTGTAGACAGTAACATTACCGTCAGCGTCAGTCTTCTTCTTGAAGATCCATTTATTCTCTATGGCTTGCCGATCAATGGGCAAGTCAACCAAAGTCCACACTTTATTCTCATACATGGATCCCATCTCAGATTTCATGGCCTCAAGCCATTTCGTGGAATCTGGGCTCATCATCGCTTCCCCATAGTTCGTAGGTTCATCATGGTCCAGTGACATGACTTCTAGAATAGGATTACCATACCACTCTGGTGCGTACCATACTCTGGTTGACCTACGAGGTTCGGTAGTAACTTGATCTGAAGTTTCATGATCATCATCATTAGCTTCCTCACTAATTGGTGTAGGAAACCACTGGAACTAATTTCTGTGATGAACTACTTTCCAATTTGGGAGAAGGTACAATTACCTCATCAAGTTCTACTTTCCTCCCACTCACTTCTTTCGAGAGAAACTCCTTCTCTAGAAAGGATCCACTCTTAGCAATGAATATCTTGCCTTCGGATCTGTGATAGAAGGTGTACACTACTGTTTCCTTTGGGTATCCTATGAAGACACATTTCTCCGACTTGGGTTCATGCTTATCAGGTTGAAGCCTTTTCACATTAGCATCACAGCCCCAAACTTTAAGAAATGATAGCTTAGGTTTCTTGCTAAACCACAGTTCATATGTTATCATCTCAACGGATTAGATGGTGCCCTATTTAACGTGAATGCAGCCGTCTCTAAAGCACAACCCCAAAACAATAGCGGTAAATTGGTAAGAGACATCATAGATCGCACCATATCTAATAAAGTATGGTTACGACGTTCGGACACACCATTACGCTGTGGTGTTCTAGGTGGCGTGAGTTGCGAAACTATTCCACATTGTTTCAAATGAAGACCAAACTCATAACTCAAATGTTCACCTCCACGATCAGGTCGTAGAAACTTTATTTTCTTGTTGCGATGATTTTCTACTTCACTCTGAATTTTTTTTGAACTTTTCAAATGTTTCCGACTTATGTTTCATTAAGTAGATACTAGCAAACATGCCCGTGCGTTGCAACGGGTCTAAAAAAAGTTGAGAGTTAATATGGTATTCCAGAGTCTACCTTGCATTGCACCTTAAAAATGCACCTTCAGACTATATGCAGAAATATGATGTGGGGAGCTTGAAACTCGATGTTGGTGTATGCACGACTGCCTACATCGACCATAACTTCAAAAAAATTTACCTCAGCCATTGTGTGAGCTAGGTCAGGTCAAAATGAAACATGGAGACACACTTGTACCAAAATATGATGCCGTAGACAATGGCGTCCGCATCTTGCCGTTTGCCTTGTCCATAGCGGAGACTGCACCCAGACGTGTACAACTCACACCTGATTGTTCTTTTTGTGAGCCTACAGAGCATCCTATCCAACCACACCCGAGAGCCAACTAACACTCCAGAATTTCTCCATGTATACTCGAGAGCCATCTACCACTCAGCAATGCATCCCATTCATCCGTCCATGAAAACCTAGCTAACGTTGATGTTTTTTCATAGTGCACGTGAGGTGTGAGAAGCAGTATAGGTTCCCATGCATGCACATCACATCCGCATGCAAACCTACCATACATAGGATCCTTTGCGCTAGGTCAGGTCGTCACTTGCGGGCCGCTGCGGCCAACCACGAAGGTGGTGCCGAGTAGCCGACGCATGCACCTTGCGGCCACGGCGGATGGGAATCGATCCAAGATAGCGCCAAACGAATGGGCCGCCGGTGCCCTAAACAGCTAACCTAGCTTTCGACAATAAGCAACTTATTGAAAAGAAATATAGTCCGGAAACGATCGACTCGATCATCATGTTGCATCTACGGTCTGGTTCTATATATACATGTACCCGGCAGAACCAGCTAGCCTCGGACATAGCTGGTAATCAAATGAAAGCTTGGTAATCAATGCAGTAGCTTGTTTTGCCTCAGCTAGCTTGAGACATCGCTCTATGCAGCGGTTGGGAGGAAACTAATAGGGTAGGCGTATGCTAGTCATCCCGACTGCAGCTGGCGGATGTGCACGAGGGCCGATGGGATCGGGGACGAGGTATGAATACACTGCTCTCGCCCGGCCAAAAAGAACTCGCCGTCTCACCATCAGGTGGTGTAGCTGTTGACGCCTCTTTTTTGAGATGAACTCGAGCGCTGGAGAGTCTGGTCGAGCGATGGTTTTGTGGCAAGCGTGTCATACAATGATTGTTTGAACCTTGGTTCAGAGTCGCAGTTGAAACTTGGTTCGGAGTCGCAGATTTGTAGTTAAATTTTTTACTTCGTGCGACTTGACTCGTTATTAAAATGAAGGTTCATGTGGAGAAGGCCCAATGACGATGGACGAATTTTTCCGAGTCTATCAAACAAAAAATGATTTAAATCTCAGTCGTCAATTTTTATGATTAAAAATAAATCAACGGATATAAAGGGATGACTTATGGATAACTATGAAAGCCTCCGTCTTTTATTATTAGGTATAGATACTCATATCTGCTTAAATCATCTGTGAAGGTCAGAAAATAACGATACCCGCCGAGAGCCTCAACACTCATTGGACCACATACATCAGTATGTATTATTTCCAATAAGTCAGTGGCTCGCTCCATTGTTCCAGAGAGCAGAGTCTTAGTCATATTGCCCACGAGGCATGGTTCGCAAGCATCAAGTGATTCATAATCAAGTGATTCCAAAAGCCCATGAACATGGAGTTTCTTCATGCGCTTTACACCAATATGACCTAAATGGCAATGCCACAAATAAGTTGCACTATCATTATTAAACTTATATCTTTTGGCTTCAATACTATGAATATGTGTATCACTACTATCGAGATTCAATAAAAATAGACCACTCATCAAGGGTGCATGACCATAAACGATATTACTCATATAAATAGAACAACCATTATTCTCTGATTTAAATGAATAACCGTCTCGCATCAAACAAGATATAGATATAATGTTCATGCTTAACGCTGGCACCAAATAACAATTATTTAGGTCTAAAACTAATCCCGAAGGTAGATGTAGAGGTAGCGTGTCGACGGCGATCACATCGACTTTGGAACCATTTCCCACGCGCATCGTCACCTCGTCCTTAGCCAATCTTCGCTTAATCCGTAGCCCATGTTTCGAGTTGCAAATGTTAGCAACAGAACCAGTATCAAATACCCAGGTGCTACTGCGAGCATTAGTAAGGTACACATCAATAACATGTATATCACATATACCTTTGTTCACTTTGCCATCCTTCTTATCCGCCAAATACTTGGGGCAGTTCCGCTTCCAGTGACCAGTCTGCTTGTAGTAGAAGTACTCGGTCTCAGGCTTAGGTCCAGACTTGGGTTTCCTCTCCTGAGAAGCAACTTGTTTGTTGTTCTTTTTGAAGTTCTCCGTCTTCTTCCCTTTGCCCTTTTTCTTGAAACTAGTGGTCTTGATAACCATCAACACTTGATGCTCCTTCTTGATTTCTACCTCCGCAGCCTTTCAAAGAGCTCGGAATTGTCTTTTCCATCCCTTGCATATTATAGTTCATCACGAAGCCTTTATAGCTTGGTGGCGGTGATTGAAGAACTCTATCAATGACACTATCATTAGGAAGATTAACTCCCACCTGAGTCAAGTGGTTATGGTACCCAGACATTCTGAGTATGTGTTCACTGACAAAACTATTCTCCTCCATTTTGCGGCTGTAGAACTTGTTGGAGACTTCATATCTCTCAACTCGGGCATTTGCTTGAAATATTAACTTCAACTCGTGGAACATCTCATATGCTCCATGACGTTCAAAACTTCTTTGAAGTCCCAATTCTAAGCCGTAAAGCATGGCACACTAAACTATCGAGTAGTCATCAGCTTTGCTCTGCCAGGCATTCATAACGTCCGGAGTTGCTCCTGTAGTGGGTCTTGCACCTAGCGGTGCTTACAGGACGTACATCTTCTATGCAGCAATGAGGATAATCCTCAAGTTACATACCTAGTCTGTGTAGTTGCTACCATCATCTTTCAACTTAGCTTTCTCTAGGAACGCATTAAAATTCAAGGGAAGGGTAGCATGGGCCATTGATCTACAGCAACATAGATATGCAAAAACTATCAGGACTAAGTTCATGATAAATTAAATTTCCATTAATCATATTACTTAAGAACTCCCACTTAGATAGACATCCCTCTAGTCATCTAAATGATCACGTGATCCATATCAACTAAACCATGCCCGATCATCACATGGTGTCTCGGCACGACGAACTGTAGCAATGGTGCATACTCATGGTGAACACTTATACCTTGAAATTTAGTGAGGGGTCATTATCGGTGTCAAAACCGGTGGATCTCGGGTAGGGGGTCCCAAACTGTGCGTCTAAGGTTGATGGTAACAGGAGGCAGGGGACACGATGTTTTACCCGGGTTCGGGCCCTCTTGATGGAGGTAATACCCTACGTCCTGCTTGATTGATATTAATGAATATGAGGATTACAGGAGTTGATCTACCACGAGATCGTAATGGCTAAAACCCTAGAAGTCTAGCATGTATGATTGTGATTGTCTCTACGGACTAAACCCTCCGGTTTATATAGACACCAGAGGGGACTAGGGTTGTACAAAGTCGGTTACAGAGAAAGGAATCTTCATATCCGAACGCCAGGCTTGCCATCCACTCCAAGGAGAGTCCCATCCGGACATGGGAGAGAGTCTTCTGTCTTGTATCTTCATAGACCATTAGTCCGGCCCACGTCACACAGGCCGGACTCCCGAGGACCCCTTAATCCAGGACTCCCTCAGTAGCCCCTGAACCAGGCTTCAATGACGATGTGTCCAGCGTGCAGATTGTCTTTGGCATTACAAGGCGGATTCCTCCTCCAAATACTCCAAAGCATCCAAAGAAAACGTGTTTGGCTCTACAAAACAAATACCACACACAACCGCAGAGAGTATAATATTTCAAGAGTCCAATCTGCTGACAACTTTTGTAGCGCGACATTACGTCCCTGCCCGGTCATTACTTCAAACCGTTTTTTCTTTAGCCTCCCGCTCCATGTTTCAAGATGTGGTTTTATTGGCACGTTTGTCGAAGCAGAGATCGTGTCCCCTTATTGCGGGATTCTCTTCAATACAGGCGTGGGTAACCCAACCGTTCCGTTGGCATGATCCCTTGGGAATAGGTAGGCTTTAAGGCCTATGAGGAGGCGTTTGATATTCCTCGCCTTTATAAAGGGGCATAGACCCATCTTTCTACTCTATGCCTACCTCTTCAACCTTTTTAACCTCGAGTCCCAGCACCCAAGTTTCAACTTAATTGCTTCGAGCCTCCCGGTCATGTCCAGACCCAGCCTTCAAGGCTGATGGGTGGCCTCCTCTATCATAGAGGAGGATATCACGAAGCTCCGAACGGCAAGATACCTGACCGCGGAAATCCCCCACAGGCTCCCTGCTAAAAGACAGGTTATTCCTACTCGCAGATCCGGCGAGAGGGTCGTATTCATCTCCCACTTCCTCCGGGGGCTAGGGTTCGCTCTCCATCCCTTTGTTCGCGGACTCATGTTCTATTACGGGCTAGATTTTCACGATCTAGCTCGGGACTCCTTTCTTCACATCTTGGTGTTCATTGTCATCTGCGAGGCCTTTCCTCGCATTCCCCCACACTTCGGCTTATGGCTCAAGACCTTTAATGTGAAGCTGAAGGTAATCGAGGGGAAGCAAGTAGAGTGTGGTGGTGCTACGGTGAACAAGCTCACCAATACTCTTTGGCCAAAAGGCTCTTTCACGGAAACTTCCAACCTATGGCAGCGGGAGTGATTTTACATCACTGAACCATGTGGTACCAAGTGGGAAACTACACTTGCGTTCCGATATGGCCTTCCATTACGGCTCGCATCATGGATTAATAAGGGGCTAGACTGGGGATCAATTGACGAAGTGCAGATGCTACAAAGCCGCATCCGGAGCCTCCTCGAAAAGGACATCGGCCTCATCAATGTAATCCAGGAAATGCTAGTCTGTCGGGTCCTGCCATGCCAGCGACGGCCTCTCCGCATGTGGGAGTTCAATCCGGAAGTACCACAGACCCTTTAGCACTTCTTCGGCATGACGCACAAAGGAATGTGGAAGTTATTCTTCAGGACACGGAAGCAGTAGCCGGAGACCACCGAAGACATCGGCCTCGACTACAACCATACGGATACCTCGGTAAGCACTCGACTCCCGAACACCGCTTAGTAAAATATCCCGTAATACTGAGAAAACAATCTTCGATAAGGGCTGGATAAAGAAGGTGGAACGAATTAGGTGTTCGGCCCCTCTTCCTGAGGACTCAGCTAATCCTGTATTAACAAGGATGTTGGCTCCGGCGCCATATCAAGTGCCGGCGAAGGAGGGAAAGGAGGAGAGGAAGAAGGACAAAGGTGTCCTCCATTCTAAAGGTACGCCAGACACTATGTCCAGGGAGATTGGAACTCCCTCTTCCGAAGACAAAAGAGAAAGAGAAGCTGACATCCCTTCACCCCATGGGAAGAAGAGGACCGTCTTCGAAGATTTGGAGGTAAAGGCTCCTAAGCGAGGGAAAATGTCCTTGTCAGGCGGTTTGGGTTCGGAAGATGACGTTGTCGTGCAATTCCTCCGTAAGGACAAGCCCTTAGCCAAATCGTAAGTGAACAAGGGTGTCCTAAACATATCTTGTTCCTTTCCGCTTACAAGGGTAACATCTAAAATAAATGTTTGCAGTCTGGCACGCAGTCTTCCTCAACATTCCTCCTCCTCGGGGGATCTTCTTCCAGAGATGATGGAAAGCGAGACGCCTCCACAGACCTTCTCGCCCAATAGGGTGGACGACTTTGAGGTGTCGTCCCAGAGGATTTCTCCCGATCAACAAGTGGTGCGAGGGACAATGAAGACCACGCCCGAAGGTGATACTTCGGTAGTCCAAGGTCCGGGGCGTGCAGCCCCTTTGGGGACCAACAATAAAGGCCCGGGACTATCCGGTTTACAGCCGGAGACGACTCTAGGGTCGAGTAAACATATCCCTTCGGAGGGAGTCCGTACTCCCACCGCCGCTTCCAGGAATCGGGAGGCGCCAGATACATTGATGGACATGTTGCGACATGCGTCCATCTCAGAGGAACATCGTACCTTAATGGGTAGGGTAGTTGAGAGGATTATGTCCGTGAGAAGCGGATTGAATGAAGCCTACACGAGCCTGCTAAGAGGCTTCGAGGTATGCAATGTAATATGTTCAATTGCACTCTACATGCAAAAATGCACCTGTGTATAGGTCGTAGCCCCTGAGACTCTGGTTAGCGTCCAAAAGGAGGCGGTCAGAGGATCAAAAAAGATATGCCCAGGAAATAATCTAAGTAATTGGAACACGGTTTGTTTCATCCATGGTGACTGCCAATGCTACAGAGATTACAGGTCTGAGGCAGAAACTTGATGTGGCGGATGACGACATCACGCTTATTAACAGGCGGCTCGACGAGGCGCAAGGTCTATTTTGGGGTAGTCAGTATATGTATGTATAATAATATGAGCACGAAGCTGAGAATTATACACTAAGATATGCATAACTGCAGATAGTGTTGGTGCGGTTAAGACCCTTCGGGCTGAGCTCGTCCGGGCCAAGGAGCAAGCCAGGATGAGTAATGCGGTTGCCAAGAAGGCAGCTGCTGAGTTAAAGGACGAACAGGCTGCTCGGCGCCAGTGCAAGGAGATAATATCTACCATGGTGCGTGAGCTAAAGGATTCTACTATTTGATGTGAATTCCTCAAGAAGGATAACAAAGCCAAAACAGCTGATCTCGACAAGGCCTTACAAGAGGCGAGAGAAGCACGGTCCGAGTTTAGAGCTGCTCGGGAGGAGATCCGGCAAGCTAGGGAGATGGCAGCTGGTAAACCCTTCTTATTACAGACTAAGTTTGGTGATCCGAAGTATGCGCTGCTTAATCAAATGTGGAGTTCTCCACACGCATTCTTGGACTTGTCGAAGAGTGTCTCCGATGCGGCGCAGTTTTTTCAAGCGCAAGAAGGACATGCAACGGAGAAGCTTTTCTGGTCGCAATTCAGCATGCCAAAGCGTCCGCTGTTACTGAACGAATAGATGGCCCAGTGGGCCGAGCTCCACAAAATATCCGGATCTGCCATGAAGGATGTCGTTGTCCGGCTGTGGCCGACTGAGGCAATTCCGAATAGTTATTTCGGTTTGGTGCAGCGACTTGTTGATCCGGTGCCGCGTATCGACACCGTTAATCGGTCAACGTGCATTGAAGGTGCATGGATGGCCCTTGCCCGTGTCAAGACATACTGGGCGAAGATGAAGGCCACCGATATTGCAGCAAAGAGTCCGCCCGGGGGTAAGGACCATCACACGCCGAAGCATTATTTTGAGGATGTCCTAGACGGCACCCGCTTGATAGAGGGTCAGTGCTCGAAAGATATGATATTTGAGTGATTGTACCGAAATTGTAAACAATGATATATTATAGGTTATGCTTTTTGCCTGAAAGTTTTGGTTCCTCCTGTGCGGCCATTTTTGTATAATCTGAAAGTTTACCAATCGTCGGCTTCGGCCCCCTCACATATAATACGGGGGTGTTAGTAAAAGCGCTTGATCACTCTTGACCCAACGTCTTGGTCCATGAAGGAGGTGTCAATGCAGCGAACTAGGCAATTGGACTATAGGGCTTTAACACTTTCACTTAGCCATAGGAGTTTGACGGTGGGTCTACGATATAGCCCCTGGTATGTACGCGGTTATCCGAATACGGTGCATTACATAGGTGACCAGAAGAATGGTCCTTCATGTAATACAGAAGGAATCGCGAAATATTCTGATAAGTCATCGAGTGGTCGACCAGCTCTCGCCGCATCATGATGGCCAGTTTTCGGCTTTCTCTACTGAGGTGCTTGACCATATGAACCGGAAACACAATCGCAGTAGTTCTCCCTTTACTAACTTAGCCGATAGGACGGAACACAAGGTAGTAAGCACAGGAGCCGGGCAACCCAACTATTGACCAAAGACATGATTCAGAGCTGATGCATATAAGGCCAAACTCATGACGCCGAAATATGCTATAAAGCTGTTCAGACTTGTCGGCAACTCATATGTTGCCATATCGAGCCCCTGGCAATTTGTGCCGAAGTGCGTGCGTGAAACAACCTGCTACCTCTTGAGCACTTGCGTTGGTTTTCCCTTGAAGAGGAAAGGGTGATGCAGCAGAGCAGTGTAAGTATTTCCCTCAGTTTTTGAGAACCAAGGTATCAATCCAGTAGGAGGCCACGCACGAGTCCCTCGCACCTACACAAACAAATAAACTCCTCGCAACCAACACGATAAAGGGGTTTTCAATCCCTTCACGGTCACCTACGAGAGTGAGATCTGATAGATATGATAAGATAGTATTTTTGGTATTTTTATGATAAAGAGAAATAAAGATGCAAGTAAAATAAATGGCAAAGGAAATAACTAAGTATTGGAAGATTAATATGATGAACAATAGACCGGGGGGCATAGGTTTCACTAGAGGCTTCTCTCGAGAGCACAAGTATTCACGGCGGGTAAACAAATTACTGTTGAGCAATTGACAGAATTGAGCATAGTTATGAGAATATCTAGGTATGATCATGTATATAGGCATCACGTCCGAGACAAGTAGACCGACTCCTGCCTCCATCTACTACTATTACTCCACACATCGACCGCTATCCAGCATGCATCTAGAGTATTAAGTTTAAGAGAACAGAGTAACGCTTTAAGCAAGATGACATGATGTAGAGGGATAAACTCAAGCAATATGAAATAAAACCCATCTTGTTATCCTCGATGGCAACAATACAATACGTGCCTTGCTGCCCCTACTGTCACTGGGAAAGGACACCGCAAGATTGAACCCAAAGCTAAGCACTTCTCCCATTGCAAGAAAGATCAATCTAGTAGGCCAAACCAAACTGATAATTCGAAGAGACTTGCAAAGATAACCAATCATACATAAAAGAATTCAGAGAAGATTCAAATATTGTTCATAGATAAACTTGATCATAAACCCACAATTCATCGGTCTCAACAAACACACCGTAAAAGAAGATTACATCGAATATATCTCCACAAGAGAGGGGGAGAACTTTGTATTGAGATCCAAAAAGAGAGAAGAAGCCATCTAGCTAATAACTATGGACCCATAGGTCTGAAGTAAACTACTCACACTTCATCGGAAGGGCTATGGTGTTGATGTAGAAGCCCTCCGTGATCGATGCCCCTCCGGCGGAGCTCCGGAACATGCCCCAAGATGGGATCTCATGGATACAGAAAGTTACAGCGGTGGAATTAGGGTTTTGGCTCCGTATCTGGTAGTTTGGGGGTACGTAGGTATATATAGGAGGAAGGAGTACGTCGGTGGAGCAACAAGGGGCCCACGAGGGTGGAGGGCGCGCCCAGGGGGTAGGCGCACCCCCCTACCTCGTGGCCTCCTGGTTGATGTCTTGACGTAGGGTCCAAGTCCTATGGATCATGTTCGTTCTGAAAATCACGTTCCCGAAGGTTTCATTCCGTTTGGACTCCATTTGATATTCTTTTTCTGCGAAATCCTAAAATAGGCAAAAAAACAGCAATTCTGGGCTGGGCCTTCGGTTAATAGGTTAGTCCCAAAAATAATATAAAAGTGTATAATAAAGCCCAATATGTCCAAAACAGAATATAATATAGCATGGAACAATCAAAAATTATAGATACGTTGGAGACGTATCACAACCAAAGCCGCATCCGGAGCCTCCTCGAAAAGGACACCGGTCTCATCAATGTAATCTAGCAAATGCGAGTCCGTCGGGTCCTGCCATGCCAGCGACGGCCTCTCCACATGTGGGAGTTCAATCCAGAAGGACCACATACCCTTTAGCACTTCTTCGGCACGACGCACAGAGGAATGTGGAAGTTATTCTTCAGGACACGGAAGCAGTTGCCGGAGACCACCGAAGACACCAGCCTCAACTGCAACCATCCAGATCCCTCGGTAAGCACTCGACTCCCGAACACCGCTTAGTAAAATATCCCGTAATACTGAGAAAGCAATCTTTGAAAAGGCTGGATAAAGAAGGCGGAACGAATTAGGTGTTCGGCCCCTCTTCCCGAGGACTCAGCTAATCCTGTATTAACAAGGATGTTGGCTCCGGCGCCATATCAAGTGCCGGCGAAGGAGGGAAAGGAGGAGAGGAAGAAGGACAAAGGTGTCCTCCATTCTAAAGGTACGCCAGACACTATGTCCAGGGAGATTGGAACTCCCTCTTCCGAAGACAAAAGAGAAAGAGAAGCTGACATCCCTTCCCCTCATGGGAAGAAGAGGACCGTCTCCGAAGATTTGGAGGTAAAGGCTCCTAAGCGAGGGAAAATGTCCTTGTCAGGCGGTTTGGGTTCGGAAGACGACGTTGTCGTGCAATTCCTCCGTAAGGACAAGCCCTTAGCCGAATCGTAAGTGAACAAGGGTGTCCTAAACATATCCCGTTCCTTTCCGCTTACAAGGGTAACATCTAAAATAAATGTTTGAAGTCTGGCACGCAGTCTTCCTCAATAGTCCTCCTCCTCGGGGGATCTTCTTCCGGAGATGATGGAAAGCGAGACGCCTCCACAGACCTTCTCGCCCAATAGGGTGGACGACTTTGAGGTGTCATCACGGAGGATTTCTCCTGAAGACCACGCCCGAAGGTGATACTTCGGTAGTCCAGGGTCCGTGGCGTGCGGCCCCTTTGGGGACCAACAATAAAGGCCCGGGACTATCCGGTTTACAGCCGGAGACGACTCTAGGGTCGAGTAAACATATCCCTTCGAAGGGAGTCCGTACTCCCACCGCCGCTTCCAGGAATCGGGAGGCGCTAGATACATTGATGGACATGTTGCAACATGCGTCCATCTTAGAGGAACATTGTACCTTAATGGGTAGGGTAGTTGAGAGGATTCTGTCCGCGAGAAGCAGATTGAATGAAGCCTTCACGGGCCTCCTAAGAGGCTTCGAGGTATGCAATGTAATATATTCAATTGCACTCCACATGCAAAAACGCACCTGTGTATAGGTAGTAGCCCCTGAGACTCTGGTTGGCGTCTAAAAGGAGGCGATCAGAGGATCAAAAAGATATGCCCAGGAAATAATCTAATTAATTGGAACACAGGTTGTTTCATCCATGGCGACTACCCGTGCTACAGAGGTTACAAGTCTGTGACTGAAACTTGATGTGGCGAATGACGACATCACGCTTATTAACAGGCGGCTCGACGAGGTGCAAGGTCTGTTTTGGGGTAGTCAATATATGTATGTATAATAATATGAGCACGAAGCTGAGAATTATACACTAAGATATGCATAACTGCAGATAGTGCTACCGCGGTTAAGACCCTTCAGGCTAAGCTCGTCCGGGCCAAGGAGCAAGCCAGGATGAGTAATGCGATTGCCAAGAAGGCAGCTGCTGAGTTAAAGGCCGAACAGGCTGCTCGGCGCCAGTGCGAGGAGAGAATATGTACCATGGCGCGTGAGCTAAAGGATGCTACTATGTGATGTGAATTCCTCAAGAAGGATAGCAAAGCCAAAACAGCCGATCTCGACAAGGCCTTACAAGAGGCGAGAGAAGCACGGTCCGAGTTTAGAGCTGCTCGGGAGGAGATCCGGCAAGCCGGGGAGATAGTGGCTGGTAAGCCCTTCTTATTATAGACTAAGTTCGGCGATCCGAAGTATGCCCCGCTTAATCAAATGTGGAGTTCTCCAGACGCATTCTTGGACTTGCCAAAGAGTGTCTCCGATGCGGCGCAGTTTTTCCAAGCGCAAGAAGGACATGCAACGGAGAAGCTTTTCTGGTCGCAATTCAGCATGCCAAAGCGTCCGCTGTTACTGAACGAATAGATGGCCCAGTGGGCCGAGCTCCACAAAATATCCGGATCTGCCATGAAGGACGTCGTTGTCCGGCTGTGGCCGACTGAGGCAATTCCGAATAGTTATTTCGGTTTGGTGCAGCGACTTGTTCATGTGGTGCTGCGTATCGATGCCGTTAAGCGGTCAACGTGCATTGAAGGTGCATGGATGGCCCTTGCCCGCGTCAAGACGTACTGGGCGAAGATGAAGGCCACCGATATTGCAGCAAAGAGTCCGCCCGGGGGTAAGGACCATCACACGCCGGAGCATTATTTTGAGGATGTCTTAACAGGCGCCCTCTTGATAGAGGGTCAGTGCTCGAAGGATATGATATTCGAGTGATTGTACCGAAATTGTAAAAACAATGATATATTATAGGCTATGCTTTTTGCCTGAAAGTTTTGGTTCCTCCTGTGCGGTCGTTTTTGTATAATCTGAAAGTTTACCTGTCGTCGGCTTCGGCCCCCTCGCATATAATACGAGGGTGTTCGTAAAAGCGCTTGATCACTCTTGACCCAGCGTCTTGGTCCATGAAGGAGGTGTCAATGCATCGAACTAGGCAATTGGACTATAGGGCTTTAACACTTTCACGCCAAGGAGAGTCTCATCCGGACACGGGAGAGAGTCTTCTGTCTTGTATCTTCATAGCCCATTAGTCCGGCCCATGTCACACAGGCCGGACGCCCGAGGACCCCTTAATCCAGGACTCCCTCAATCATCTTATAATGCTACCAACGTAATAAGCAAAATAAGATGTATAAAGGATAAACATCACATGCAATCAAAATATGTGACATGATATGGCCATGATCATCTTGTGCCTTTGATCTCCATCTCCAAAGCACCGTCATGATCTCCATCGTCACCGGCTTGACACCTTGATCTCCATCGTAGCGTCATTGTTGTCTCGCCAACTATTGCTTCCATGACTATCACTATTGCTTAGTGATAATGTAAAGCAATTACATGGCGATTGCATTTCATACAATAAAGCGAACCCATAAGGCTCCTGCTAGTTTCCGATAACTACTACAAAACAAGATCATCTCATACAACAATTTATATCTCATCACGTCTTGACCATATCACATCACAACATGCCCTGCAAAAACAAGTTAGATGTCCTCTACTTTTTTGTTGCAAGTTTTACGTGGCTGCTACGGGCTTCTAGCAAGAACCGTTCTTACCTACGCATCAAAACCACAATGATTTTTCGTCAAGTTTGTTGTTTTAACCTTCAACAAGGACCAGCCATAGTCAAATTCGATTCAACTAAAGTTGGACAAACAGACACCCGCCAACCACCTGTGTGCGAAGCACGTCGGTAGAACCGGTCTCATGAACGTGGTCATGTAATGTTGGTCCGGGCCGCTTCATCCAACAATACTGCCGAATCAAAATAAGACATTGGTGGTAAGCGGTATGACTATTATCGCCCACAACTCATTGTGTTCTACTCGTGCATATCATCTACGCATAGACCTGGCTCGGATGCCACTGTTGGGAACGTAGCATGCAATTTCAAAAAAAATTCAACAATCATGCAAGATCTATCTAGGAGATGCATAGCAACGAGACGGGGAGAGTCTATCCACATACCCTCATAGATCGAAAGCGGAAGCGTTAGGTTAACGTGGTTGATGTAGTCAGACATCTTCATGATCCAACCGGTCCAAGTACCGAACGTGCGGAACCTCTGTGTTCAGCACACATTCAGCTTGATGACGTCCCTCGAACTCTTGATCCAGTAGAGGGTCGAGGGAGAGTTTCGTCAGCACGACGGTGTGGTGACGGTGATGGTGACGTTATCCGCCCAGGGCTTCGCCTAAGCACTATGACGCTATGACCGAAGGAGTAAATTGTGGAGGGGGCCACCACACACGGCTAAGAGAATTCTTGGTGTGCCTTTGCGGTGCCCTTGCCCCCGTATATAAAGGAGGGGAGGAGGAGGCCGGCGGCCAAAAGGGCGCGCCATGGGGGGTCCTACTTGGACTCCTAGTCCAAGTAGGATTCGCCCCCCCTTCCTTTCTCCACCGGAGGGAAAAGGAAGGAGAGGGACAGGGAAAGGGAAAGGGGGCGCCGCCCCTCCCCTAGTCCAATGCGGACTGCCATGGGGGGGGCGCAGCCACCCCTTGTGGCCCTCCTCTCTCTCTCCACTAAGGCCCAATATTTCCCCGGGGAGTTCCGATAACCCCTCGGTACTCCGGTAAAATACCTGAATCACTCGGAACCATTCTGATGTCCGAATACTACCTTCCAATATATGAATCTTTACCTCTCGACCATTTAGAGACTCCTCGTCATGTCTGTGATCTCATCCGGGACTCCGAACAAACTTCGATCACCAAAACACATAACTCATAATACAAATCATCATCGAACGTTAAGCGTGCGGACCCTACGGGTTCGAGAACTATGTAGACATGACCGAGACACATCTTCGGTCAATAACCAATAGCGGAACCTGGATGCTCATATTGGTTTCTACATATTCTACGAAGATCTTTATCGGTCAAACAGCATAACAACATGGGTCATTCCCTTTGTCATCGGTATGTTACTTTCCCGAGATTCGATCGTCGATATCATCATACCTAGTTCAATCTTGTTACTGGCAAGTCTCTTTACTCGTTCCGTAGTGCATCATCCCGAACTAACTCATTAGTCACATTGCTTGCAAGGCTTATAGTGATGTGCATTACCGAGAGGGCCCAGAGATACCTCTCCGATACTCGGAGTGACAAATCCTAATCTTGATCTATGCCAACTCAACAAACACCTTCGGAGACAACTGTAGAGCATCTTTATAATCACCCAGTTATGTTGTGACGTTTGATAGCACACAAGGTGTTCCTCCGGTATTCAGGAGTTGCATAATCTCATAGTTAGAGGAATATGTATAAGTCATGAAGAAAGCAATAGCAATAAAACTTAACGATCATTATGCTAGGCTAACAGATGGGTCTTGTCCATCACATCATTCTCTAATTATGTGATCCCGTTCATCAAATGACAACACATGTCTATTGTCAGGAAACATAACCATCTTTGATTAACAAGCTAGTCAAGTAGAGGCATACTAGGAACACTCTGTTGTGTCTATGTATTCACACATGCACTAAGTTTCCGGTTAATACAATTCTAGCATGAATAATAAACATTTATCATGATATAAGGAAATATAAATAAAAACTTTATTATTGCCTCTATGGCATATTTCCTTCAATTATTTATAGTGTTTTTAGTCAATATAACACTTTGTGGAGCAATTCTAATGCCTTCTCTCTCTCTTAACACTGGCGGAGCTACGTGCTGCCAAAAAGGGTCGTGGCCCGCCTAGCCCATTGCAGATGCAGTAGGGAATTGGGAGTAGAGTGGGCTAAGAGTGCAAAAGTAATGGGCTATCCTTTCTACTATCCCGCCCAGCTTTGCCGCTGTAGCTCCGCCACTGTCTCTTAATATGCAAGATTTACATGAAGAGGGAGATTGCTGGTAGCTGGAATTTTGGATCTGAAAAAGCTATGTAAAGATACCTATTGTGTACATCTCCAAATGAGCTGAAATTTCACGGAGATTTATTTTGGAATAAATAAAAAATATTGGAGAAAAGAAGTACCAGAGGGGGCCACCCAGGTGCCCACGAGGCACCAGGGCACGCCCACCCGCAGGGCCGCCCCCCCCCCCCCCCCCCCCCCGGTGGCTTATGGGGCGCCTGGACAGCCTCCGGTGCCCATCTTCTGGTATATAAGCCCATTTTCCCTAGAAAAAAAATAAGAAGAGGACTTTCGAGATAGAGCGCCTTCGTCTCGAGGCGAAACTTTGGAGGAGCACTTTTGCTCTCTGGCAGAGCAATTCTGCCGGGGATACTTCCCTCTGGGAGGTGGAAATCGAAGTCATTATCATCACCAAAAACCCTCTCATCGTGGGAGGACCAATCTTCATCAAAATATTCACCAGCACCATCTCATGTCAAACCTTAGTTCATCCCTTGTATCCAATCTTTGTATCAAAACCTCAGATTGGTACATGTGGGTTGCTAGTAGTGTTGATTACATCTTGTAGTTGATGCTAGTTGGTTTATTTGGTGGAAGATTATATGTTCATGTCCATTAAGCTATTCAATACCCCTTTGATATTGGACATGAATATGATTTGTGAGTAGTTACTATTGTTCTTGAGGACATGGGAGAAGTCTTGTCATAAGTAATCATGTGAATTTGTATTCGTTCGATATTTTGATGATATGTACGTTGTTGATTCTCTTAGTGGAGTCATGTGAACATCGACTACATGACACTTCACCATATTTGGGCCTAAGGGAATGCATTGTGGAGTAGTAACTAGTTGATGAGTTGCTAGAGTGACATAAGCTTAAACCCTAGTTTATTCGCTATTCCATAAGGGGTTGATTTGGATCCATATGTTTAATATTATGGTTAGGTTTATCTTAATTCTTATTTCATAGTTGCGGATGCTTGCGAGAGGGGTTAATAATAAGTGGGAGGCTTGTTCAAGTAAGAAAAGGACCCAAGCACTGGTCCACCCACATATCAAATTATCAAAGTAGCGAAGGCGAATCAAACAAACATGATGAAAGTGACTAGATGAATTTCCCATGTCTCCTCAAGAACGCTTTGCTTATTATAATAGACCTTTCTAGGATGTCCTTTGCTACAAAAAGGATTGTCCTACCTTTCTGCATTTTTATTATCGTTACTACTTATTGCCCGTTACAAATTATCTTGCTATCAAACTACTTGTTACCGATAATTTCAGTGCTTGCTGAAAAGACCTTGCTGAAAACCGCTTGTCATTTCCTTCTGCTCCTCGTTGGGTTCGACACTCTTACTTATCGAAAGAACTATGGTTGATCCCCTATACTTGTGGGTCATCAAGGCTCTTTTCTGAAGTTGTTGTCGGGGAGTGAAGTGCCTTTGTTAAGTGGAGTTTGGTAAGGAAACATTTATATTACGTGCTAAAATTTACTTTTACTTGTTACTATGGAAAAAATCCTTTGAGGGGCTTGTTCAGGGTGTCTTCACCTCGACCGGAAGCACAAAGAGTTGCTCCTCAACCTATTGCACCTACTGAAAATATTTATTATGAGATTCCTTCGAGTATGATATAGAAACTGTTAGCTAATCCTTATGCAGGAGATGGAACACTACATCCTAATATGCACCTAATCTATGTGGATGAAGTTTGTGGATTATTTAAGCTTGCAGGTTTACCCAGAGATGAAGTTAAGAAGAAGGTTTTACCTTTATCTTTGAAGGGAAAGGCATTGACATGGTATAGGCTATGTGATGATATTGGAACGTGGGATTGGAACCGATTGAAATTGGAATTCCATCAAAAGTTTCATCCTATGCATCTGGTTCATCGTGATCAGAATTATATATATAATTGTTGGCCTCGTGAAGGAGAAATCATCGCAAGCTTTGGGGAGGCTTAAGTACATGATGTACACATGCCCCAATCATGAGCTCTCAAAAGAAATTATCTTACAGAATTTTTATGCTCGGCTTTCTCATGATGATCAAACCATGCATGATTCTTCTTTGACTGCTTCCTTTATGAAGAAAACTATTGAATTCAGATGGGACCTTCTGGAAAGAATTAAACGCAACTATGAAGATTGGGAACTCTAAAAAGGTAATGAGTCGGGTATAATACTTGAGTTCAATTGTGTTAATTCTTTTATGGATACCGATGCTTTTCATAAGTTTAGCACTAAATATGTACTTGACTATGAGATAGTAGCCTCCTTTTGTGAATCATTTGCTACTCATGTTGATCTCCCTAAGGAGAAGTGGTTTAAATATCATCCCCCTATTAAAGAAAAAGATTAAGGAGCCCGTTATAGTTAAAGATGAAACTATCATTTACAATGTTGATCCAGTTGTGCCTACTGCTTATATTGAGAAACCACCTTTCCCTTAGGATAAAGAAACATGCTAAGGTTTCGACCATGGTTAAAAAAGTAATATTAGAGAACCTAGACCCTATGAACAAATTAAAGTTGAACCTAATGTCGCTATGGTTAAAGATCACTTAGTCAATAATATAGAATGGCATGTTGTTTACTTTTGCGATGAAGCTACTAGAATTGCCAAACCCGATACTAAAGATAAGAATAAGCCTGATAGCATGCATGTTGTCTCAGTTAAGATAGGAGATCATTGTTATCATGGCTTATGTGATTTGGGTGCTAGTGTGAGTGCTATCCCGTTTACCTTATATCAAGAAATTATGAATGATATTGCACCTGCTGAAATAGAGGATATTGATGTTACTATTAAGCTTGCGAATAGAGATATTATTTCACCGCTTAGGATTCTTAGAGATGTTGAAGTATTGTGTGGAAAAATAAAATACCCTACTGATTTTCTAGTTCTTGGTTCTCCACAAGATGATTTTTGTCCCATTATATTTGGTAGACCTTTCTTGAACACTATTAATGCAAAGATTGATTGCGCTAAAGAAACTGCCAGTGTTAACTTTGGTGATACATCTCATGATTTTAATTTCTCTAAGTTTTGTAGAAAACCTCATGATAAAGAATTGTCTAGTAAAGATGAAATCATTGGTCTTGCTTCTATTGTCGTACCTCCTACTGATCCATTAGAACAATATTTGCTAGACCATGAAAATTATATGCACATGAATGAGAGAAATGAAATAGATAAGATGTTATTTGATCAGCCACCTATCCTTAAACACAATTTGCATGTTGAAACTCTTGGAGGTCCTCCTCCATCTAAGGGTGAGCCTGTATTTGAATTAAAACAATTGCCTGATACACTAGAATTTTCTTATCTTGATGAAAAGAAGATATATCCTGTTATTATTAGTGCTAAACTTTCAGAGCATGAAGAAAAGAGGTTACTAAAAACTCTAAGGAAGCACCATGCTTCTATTGGACATACTCTTGATGATCTTAAGGGCATTAGTCCCACTCTGGGTCAACACAAAATTAATATGGAGCTTGATGCTAAACTAGTTGTCGATCACCAACGATGATTAAATCCTAAGATGAAGGGGGTGGTAAGAACTGAAATATTAATGCTTCTGGAAGCAGGTATAATCCGTCCCATGGCTGATACTAGATGGGTAAGTCTCGTTCATTGTGTCCCTAAGAAAGGAGGCATTATCGTTGTTCCCAATGAAAAAAATGAACTCATTCCACAAAGAATTGTAACTGGTTATAGGATGGTAATTGATTTTCTAAAATTAAACAAAGACACAAGAAAGATCGTGACCCCTTAACTTTTATTGATCAGATGTTAGAAAGATTGTCTAAGCATACACACTTTTGCTTTCTTGATGGATATTCTGGTTTCTCTCAACTACTTGTATCACAATCCGACCAAGAGAAAACCACTTTACTTGTCCTTTCAGAACTTATGCTTATAGATGTATGCCTTTTGGTTTATGCAATGCACCTGCTACTTTTTAAAGATGTATGACTGCTATATTCTCTGACTTTTCTAAAAAGATTGTTGAGGTTTTCATTGATGATTTTTCCTTTTATAGAACTTATTTTGGTGATTGCTTAACCAACCTTGATCGTGTTTTGCAGAGATGTGAACAAACTAATCTTGTCTTGAATTGGGGGAACTACCACTTTATGGTGAATGAAGCTATTGTCTTGGGGCATAAAATTTCTGAACGAGGTATTGAAGTAGATAAAGCCAAAGTTGATGCAATTGAGAAAATGCCATGTCCTAAGGATATTAAAGGTATAAGAAGTTTCCTTGGTCATGCTAGTTTCTATATGAGGTTTATTAAAGACTTCTCTAAAATTTCTAGGCCTCTTACAAATCTCTTGCAAAAAGATGTTCCATTTGTTGTTGATGATGACTGTGTAGAAGCCTTTGAAACACTTAAGAAAGCATTAACCTACGCACCTATTGTTCAACCACCTGATTAGAACTTGCCTTTTGAAATTATGTGTGATGCTAGTGATTATATTGTTGGTGCTGTTCTAGGACAAAGAATTGATAAGAAATTAAATGTTATCCATTATGCTAGTAAAACTCTGGACAATGCTCAAAGAAATTATGCTACTACTGAGAAAGAATTTCTAGCAGTTGTGTTTGCATGTGATAAATTCAGATCTTACATAGTTGAGTCTAAAGTAATAGTTCACACCGATCATGCTGCTATTAAATACCTTATGAAAAAGAAAGATGCGAAACCTAGACTCATTAGGTGGGTTCTCTTGCTACAAGAATTTTTAGCAATTGTGTTTGCTTGTGATAAATTTAGATCTTACATTGTTGATTCGAAAGTAATTGCTCACACTGATCTTGCTGCTATAAAGTATCTTATGGAGAAGAAAGATACTAAACCTAGACTCATTAGGTGGTTTCTCTTGCTACAATAATTCGACTTGCATATTAGTGATAGGAAGGAGCTGAGAATCCCGTAGGTGATAACTTGTTTAGGTTGGAAAATATTCTTGATGACCCATTACCTATTGATGATAGTTTCCCTAATGAGCAACTAGCTGCTATAAATGCTTCTCATAATACTCCTTGGTATGTAGACCATGCTATTTATATTGTTGCTAAATTTATACCACCTTGTTTCACATACAAACAAAAGACAATGTTTTTTACTTCAAACATTACTTCTAGGATGAACCACATCTTTATAAAGAAGGAGTAGATCGTATTATTAGATGTTGTATACCTGAGCATGAATAGGAACAAATCCTACAGAAGTGTCATTCTGAGGCTTATGGAGGACACCATGCGGGAGACAGAACTGCACACAAGGTACTACAATCTGGTTTTATTGGCCTACTCTTTTCAAGGATGCTCGTAAGTTTGTCTTATCTTGTGATGAATGTCAAACAATTGGTAATATTGGTAGACGTCAGGAGATGCCTATGCATTATTCACTTGTTATTAAACCATTTGATGTTCAGGGATTTGATTATATCGTACCTTTTCCTTCCTCTAATGGGTATACACATACCTTGGTTGTTGTTGATTATGTTACTAAGTGGGTACAAGCTATTCCAACTAGTAGTGCCAATCATAACACTTCCATTAAAAGGCTCAAAGAAGTTATTTTCCCGAGGTTCAGAGTCCCTAGATATTTAGTGATTGATGGCGGTTCACATTTTATTCATGGTGCATTCCGTAAATTGCTTCCTAAAAACGATGCCAACCATAGAATTGCATCCCCCTATCACCCTCAATCTAGTGGTCAAGTTGAATTGACCAATAGAAAAATAAAGTTAATTTTGCAAAAGACCATAAATAGATCTCGAAAGAATTGGTCTAAGAAACTTGATGATGCATTATGGGCTTATAGAATTACCTATAAAAATCCTATGGGTATGTCTCCTTATAAAATGGTTTGTGGAAAAGCATGTCATTTACCTCTTGAGTTAGAACGTAAAGCATATTGGTCAATTCAATTTTGATTTTAAACTTGCCGGTGAAACAAGGTTATTTGATATTAGCTCACTAGATGAATGGAGAACCCAAGCTTATGAAAATGCCAGATTGTTTAAGAAAAAGTTAAAAGATGGCATGATAAAAGAATTCAAAAATGGGTATTCAAAGTGGGTGAGTATGTTCTATTGTACAATTCTCGCTTTAGATTTTTTGCATGAAAACTTCTCCAAATGGGAAGGACCATCTATCATCAAGGAAGTTTATCGCTCTGGAGCTATTAAGATCAATAACGCCGAAGGGACTATTCCGTAGGTGGACAATGGACAAAGAGTAAAGCATTATATCTCAGGTACGCCTATTAATGTTGAAACTAACATTATTCAAACTATGACACCGGAGGACTACATAAGAGAGACCTTCCAAAACACTTCAGAACCCTGAAAAGGAAGAGGTACATGATACGGTAATTAAAATGACTCCAAAAATTCCATAAAAATACTTTCTTTTAGTTTAGGAATATTAGAAAAAATACAAAAATAAGAAACAGTCGAGGGGACCCATGAGGTGCACACGAGGCACCAGGGCGCGCCCTGGTGGCTTGTGGGCCCCTCGCGGGCCTTCCCGGCTCTGTTTTCTTCTGTAATAATTTTTTTGTAAGATAAAAATTCTTTATATATACTCCCAGATGTTTTGACCACTGCATCACGGAAACATCCTCTGTTCTTGTTTCGAGCGATTTTTCTGACAGATCTAGTTTGCCATGGCTCCCCAAAGGCTCCGCACCAAGCATCATATTGTGCAACCATCACCGTGCAAACACCCCTACAGCGAGATCTACTATGAGTGGTCGTCAGGAGAGGAGGACAATGGCAAGGAGGATAAGGTCGAAGAAGTTGCCGGGAACCATGCCCAAGAAGGAGGGCACGCCATGCCCATGAAGGAAACCGCAGAGGAGGGAGATATATTTCAACCCTTTTATGATCATCTCTCCCCATCTGAAATTGAATCCCTAAGGGTGTTTGAAACAGTTAGTGTTCGGAATACATATCTCGCTCATGAAGTTATTTTGTTGGAAGAGCAAAACATCGCCCTTGTCGGGGGTTGGGTGCGACATATGCCAAAGGATGGCTTATCATGGTGGGGGCGAGTAGAACGTCGCCGGTGCCTGGAAACGGGATGAGGCGTAGACATGCACGCCGGCGAATCTTACCCAGCTTCAGGGCTCTTCGGGGAGATAATACCCCTACTGGTGCTCTACGGGGTCTCCGCATGATCACTATGGCAAAGTGTTTACATGATTGCTCCTTGAGCTGTTTCCTGGAGGTAGGAGAGGGCAAGGCTAGCTCTCTCCCTCCTATATGATCTGGTCTAGAGCTAATGGATTCCAACCCTTTGCATGGGTGCCCTGGGGGGTTTATATAGGCCTACCCCCCAGGGGTACAATGGTAATCCGGCTGGACGCGGGCCTAGCCGTCAGTGCCTCTGGCCTCCGTCTTCTCCGCCGACTGCTGGGGCCCGCCGATTGGCTAGGTACGGAGCCGACAGGCCGCGTCCACCGCGGGCGGGTCTTGCCGGCTGCTTGTTACTGTAGCCGTGCTTCTGATGACGCGGGCTTGGTCATGGAGTCGTGGCAACAGCCCCGCCGCCTGGCGGGCGATCACTATTGCCACTCTTCGTCACATCTGATTAATGACGCATGGGCCCCGGGGGAGGATCTGGCCGACTCTCGGGGGCCGATTGGTGGCGCACTTGCCGTCTCCTGGGGTCCCACTGGCTGGTGGGACCCGCCGCCCCAGGGTCGTACAGACAAGCCGTCGTGGGCGCAGGATTCGGTCCTTCAGCGCTGATGTCAGGGCCGGCACAGCAACAGTGCCACGCCGCACGGAGATCTCCCCGGGTACGGCGTGCTGTGGCCATGCCTGCCCCTGGTAAGGGCCGGGAGCGGGCTTTACTGTAGCCACTCCCCGGTCCTGTCCCTCCCGATGAGGATATGGGGTTTGTTGGAGTCGCGGTCCGACTCCCCAAGGTCGGCTTCTTGGGAAGTCGGCAGTCAGGAGTCAGCTTATCCTGAAGTCGTTCCTGGGACTCGGCCGCGAGTGGCTAGTCGGTTGCCTTGCCGCCGACTTCTCTAAAGGCAGCTCCGTGTCCTGGGATCTTGAGGGGCGCAGCCTGCCCCGATGTCTTGAAAGGTTCTGGGGCTCGGGTTAGCCTACCCGTGGCCCATTACTCCGACAGTAGTCCCCGAAGCTGATGAGGCGCGCGGACGATCGGCCGAGAAGCCTCAGCAGTTTCTCTTTCCAGGTGCTCGACACATGGTTCTTGCTTGATTTCCGCCGGGCCGACTAGAAGGAGTCGGACCTGCCCAACTCTGACTTGCAAAGTATTTCGAACGTCATGGCAGGATCCAAGTAGCGTGCTGGCTAAGCTTCCAGGCCGCCGCCCGTTCCGGGCCCGTCACGTGGCAACATACGGCCAGGCCAGCCTGCTAGCCTACGCGCGTGACGGGACAGGCCCGTAGGAGGGGCCCGCCATTACCGTGCCTCGGCGCTCGAGCGGATCCACTGTGGCCCGAGCGGACAGTTGGGATTCTTGTGAAGTTACTACGCGCAGTAACTTTGTCGTGGAAACGTGGGGGTCGTGGGGTCGTGGGCGCAGTAAATCCCACGACCGCCCCTTCGGCTTCGCAGCCCATGAGGCTATAAGTAGGGGGGAGGGGGCGCGGCAGAGCATGCGCGCCCCTCATTCCACTACTCCTTGCTCTTCTCCTTCTTCTTCCTCGCTCCACCGCGCGCCCAAGCTTTGCCGAACGCCGCGGCGATCAGCTCGCGATGAGTTCTTCTTCTGCCTCCGCGCCTCCCTTGGTGCATTCCGGCACCTGGGACGGCTCAGAAGTTCACGACGACCACATCGAGTTCCTCCGCAAGACTCGTCGGCTCCCCGGTGAAGATTACGTGCGGGTGCGTCTTGCGCCGAGGGGGGAGATTTCCCCAGCGCCGGAGGAGGGTGAGCGGGTCATCTTCCGCTCGCACTGCCTGCGCGGATTGGGGCTGCCGGCAAGCAGCTTCTTCCGCTCTTTTCTGGAGTTTTACGGCCTCCAGCCGCACCACCTCACGCCCAACACGGTGGTGCTGCTGTCCGCCTTCGTGGCCTTGTGTGAAGGCTTCCTCGGAGTCCTCCCCACCCTCAAGCTCTGGGGGGAGTTCTTCTTCTCCAAGCTCGGCACCCAGGCTGCAGGCGTGCCGGCTCAATGCGGCGCGTTCATCGCCGTGCGGAGATTGGGGGCCGACAACCCCTTCCCCACCATCAAGCTGATAAAGTCGGTGAAGATGTGGCAGCGATCGTACTTCTACGTCAAGAGCGTCTTTGCGAGGGGCGATTGGGTCAACCTGCCGGCTTTCGAAGCCGGCCCGCTGGCTGGGAGACTGCCCAACTAGTCGTACCGGGCCAAGTCGCTGACGCCTACGGGAGCCGATGCCGTCGCGCGACTCCGAGTGCTGGCGCAGTCGGAGGGCTTGACTGGTCCAGACCTGCTGGCCGCCTTCGTGGCGCGCCGAGTTCTCTCGCTCCAAGGTCTCCCCCACATGATATGCCAAATGAGCGGGACCGTGACCCGAGTCGGATGTGCACCAAGGACATGCCTCACGAGGAGGTGGCCTACATGGTGAACTACCTCCCGGACAGCAAGCTCCTGGAGGACTGGCGGTTTGGCAAGGAGCCGTACTCCCGCGCCAACCCCCCACCCACAGTGAGTTGCCTTTTCTTTCTTTCTTTGGATTGTCTTCTTTCTTGCCGAGTTTGTTTTCTGCGGCCTGACCAGTCGGCTTTGGTCAGAATCCCCTCCTCCATCCACCAGCCGGCACCACGGGGCTGGCCCGTGAGTTCCTTGCCGACCGGGCAGAGAGCAACGTCGACGACCCCAATCTGGGGGCGGCGGCTTTGGAAGACGACGCGAAGGGAGGCAGCGGCCCGCGGCTCGGGGCCAGCCCAGAGGACTGGCCTGATGAGGAGGAGGAGGTCGCCCCCTGCCATCGGCTAGGAGCCAGCCACCCCGGCGCGGGCCCTTCTGCCGCGCCGGGTGCTCCAGGCGGTGGAAAGAAGCGTAGGGCTGTGCCGACCTTGTTCGGCAGTCGGCCGAAGAAGCCCAAGAGTTCGGCTGCGGCGACCCGGCGGGACGAGGCGGCTGCGAAGGCCAACCGCTTCCGTAAGGAAGTGAAGAAGCCGCCACTGGTCTCCGCGTGAGTATTTCGTCTCAACGCTTTATTCTTTCTTTGTGGCTTTGTCTGAGTCTTTTACTTGCTTCCCTTGCTTCAGGGCTCCCCTCACTCTTGAGAGGGTCGTCGCCGCCTCCGTCATGGGGTCAGCGGAGACGTCCGCCTCCACTCGGCGGATTGACCACGCCGCCGACCTCCGGGAGGCGATGGAGCGGAATGCGCAGGAGAAGCGCAACGAGGAAGAGGCCGTCCGCCTGGAGAAGGTGGAGGCCGATAAGGCGTCGGCCTCCGCCAAGAAGAAACTGGCCGAGGCCGAAGCCGTCGCCGCGACGAAGCGGCAGGCTGAGGAGGCCGCGCACCGCCAATCGGTGGTGTTCGTCACCCCGCTGAACTCTGCGCCGCCACCTCCGGAGTTCACGGGGCAGACTGGGGAAGCCGGTGGCGAGAACCCCATCCTAGAGAGGGAAGGCGGCGGCTCCTCCACGCCGGATGTGATCGTTCCGCCGCCACCTCCGCCGCCGTCTGGGAGCGGGCAAGGCGAACAGCCGGCAGATCCGCCGGTGCCGCCGACTGAAGACGAGGCCGTGGCAAGGCTACTCCTTCAAGTCAGCTCGCCAACGCGCCGCCATCTTGAGAAGGAGACTTCGGCGCCACGCCCCTTGGAGACCGGCACCGCCAGCTCGGCGATCCCAGACGCCGAAGCGACGAGCGCCGCGCCCATTGGGTGGGTGCGAGGAGGCGGCACGGGGCCGCTGAACCAGGCGCTTCTGGACGTCCAGACGAAGCTGCGAGCTGAGGGCGACGCGATCCAGAATTGCACCAAGGCATACCTGGCGTCGCGAGCGGCTGTCCGGGTATGCTTTCTCTTTGGTCCTCTTTTTTTCTTGTTTTTTGTTCCTCTTTGTGGGGGCGCGCCAGCGCACCCACTGGGTGTAGTCCCCGAGTTTCGGGTCGGGTGCTGAGCAGGCGGCCCGGAACTCCAATTGGTGAGTTCCGGGTACTTACTTTTGTCTGAAATATTTTGTCGCAGGACTACCACAACCTCCGTGTTACTGCCTTCAACCGCAACGTTGAAGAGCTAGGCAAGCGGACCGCCGACTTGTCGGAGAGCCGGAGTGAGTCCTTTTTCTTCTTTGCGGGGGCGCGCTGGCGCACCCGCGGGCTGTAGTCCCCGAGATTCGGGCCGACTGCTGAGCAGTCGGGCCGGATCTCCCCGGCGACTTTCTTTACTGATGACTTAACGCCTTCTTTCTTCCTTCTCTTCAGAAGCCAACGCTGTTCTTCAACAGCAGCTGAGCGAAGCCAACTCCGTGTTGCGCGCCAAGGGGGAGGAGTGTAGCAAGCTCGCCACGGAGCGCGATCTGCTGGCCACTCAATTGGCAGAGCAGAGGGAGCTGCTTGCGAAGACGCAGAAGGAGGCGGAAGAGGCAGAAACCGCCCTCCTGGCCGAGTTCGCGAGCGAGCGCTCCTCCTGGACTGACAGAGAGGCAATGCTGGCCTCCGGCTTCCATGAGATTGAAGACATTGTTGATGGTGAGTTTCTTTACTTTCTTTCTTTGAGCTGCCGATTATAAATCATGCCGACTCCCGGTTTTTGACTTGTTTCTTCGTTTCTTCCGTCTTGGCAGACTTCTTCCCTAGGCACTCGCAGGCCGCCATCCAAGCCATCGAGGCTGACCATGAAGGTCGGAGGGCGGAAGGTGCAGAGATCGCCGCCGACGCCCCCCGAACCCTTGATGAGCATATCCTGAGCATCGAGGCTCGCCTTCGGCCGACTCACCGGATGCTGCGCCGGCTTCAACGTGTCGGCGCCCAGGCGATTCCTGCCCTGTGGCCGGACATGCAGGCTCTGTGCACCCCCAGTCGGACTACCGACTGGCTGGAGGTCGCAGCTAGTCGTCTTGAAGCCTACAAAGGTTCCTCGGCCCGAGCTGGAGCGCGCCGGGCCTTGGAGTTCGTCAAGGCGTGGTATCCGGGGCTGGACCTAGACCGGCTGGCCACACTCTGGTCAGAGGCCCAGCCGGAGCTGGCAGCTGCGGAAGACGCCCTCGTCAAGCGTGCTGCGGCGATCGCCGAGTACACCGACACCAGCATCTTCGTCCCCGAGTGGTCTGAAGACGGCGAGGAGGTATCGCCGGAGTGGTTTGGGATGAACCCAGACTACGGCAAGGACTCGGCGGAGGTGATCGGTTCCAGCACCGAGGAGGAAGGCGAGGCGGAGGATGGAGGCGAGATGGAAGAACCAGAAGACGGAGCGAACGGCCAGCCTCAGCTCGACCGTGCCTCCAGCAACGAGCCGCGTGCGACCGAGCCGACTGCCGTCGGGGGCGATCGAGCCGAGACTGCCCAGCCGGCCGCCCCAACGCCTGACGCTGCCGTCTCCTCCGACCCTTCGAATCCGTCTGCCGCATCTTAGGCTGCCGCCTATTTTATCTGCTTTAGTAGTCTTTGAAGAACTTGTTAATTTGCACAATTCCACCCGCGGGGTGTATTTTGAACTTCTGCTCAAAGATTCGGCCAAGGGCCTATGCTATGTAAATATTTATTCGAATTCTATCTTTTCTTGCTCATTGCTCTTTTGGCTTTTTCCTTGCCGCTTTCCCTTTCTAGGTCTAGAAATTTTTCCTTTCCAGAGCATTGTTTGATCCGAAATAATATTTGCAATCCGTGAAACCTGTTTGCTCTACACTTAGCCAAAAACGGCGTTTGTTGACTCTATTTCAGTCATAGTAGTTTGTGTAACCGGTTTAAGATAACACCGGCTGTCGGCACTGCCTGCTTTTGGCGACTTAAGACAATTTTCATCATCGTTAATACTTGTAGCTGTTTAAACATTATCACACAACCACCTGTATGTCATTAGGCCCCTACTTAAACCGCCATCTCAGACAACCCAATAATATTTATTCTCCGGGTTATAATAAACCGGAAAATTTCCTTTATCTTGTTGTAGGCTTCAATTTACTCAATGGCACCCAAAGCTGTTAAACCTCCGATTACCTGCAACTGGGTCCCATCCATTGTTACGGAGAGCAAACTGTCAGAGTTTGTGAAGTCCGGCCATCTGCCCAAGAAGGACGTCATGTCTTATCGTGCTCCTGACCCGTCTGAAGAGAAACCTCAAACCAATGAAGGGGAGGTGATCATTTTTACCAATCACATGAGCCGGGGATTTGCTCCTCCCGGTTCAAAATTCTTTCGAGACGTTTTGCACTTCTTTGACTTAAGACCTCAAGACATCGGGCGCAACTCCGTGTCAAATATCTGCAACTTTCAAGTTTTCTATGAGGTTTACCTTTAAGAAGAACCCAGCCTACTCCTGTTCAGGGAATTGTTCTATTTGAACCGGCAGAATGAACGGGCCAGCGGGCCCAGTCTGGAGCTTGGGGCATATCAATTCAAAGGCGGAGAGACTGCCTGTTCCCTTACGCTGAATTGCCGAGTCATCCAAAGGACTGGAACCAGACATGGTTCTACTACCAAGATACTTCTCCGGCTGGCGAAAATCCACTGCCCGGCTTCCGCGCATTGCGCCTTGAACCTACTCACCCGCTGCCGGATAAGTTGACAGCTATTGAACGCCTTCCACTCACCCCCAAAATCAAGAGGATTAAATCTCTTTTAGGGAACGGCTTAGATGGCATTGACTTGGTCCGAGTCTGGATTGCTTGGAGAATAATTCCGTTAAGCCGCCGCCCTGGCTTAATGTGTAATTATTCAGGCGAGAAGAATGACCCTCAACGTCATAACCCTGACGACTTACCAGATGACGTAGTGGAAGCTACAACTCAGTCCTTGTTGAAAGAGGGCACAGTGAATAGTAATGCCTTCGGCTTACTACCTTTTTACCAGAAGAACCCAGCCCCTGCAGTAAGTTTCCAGCCATCGGGTTATGTTTCATCATGTTAGGCTGTATTCTTACGCATAACTAGTTATAACCTTTTACAGGCAAATGATAACTTCTGGAACACGCAATATGATCATGAGGCGGCCAAGAAAACCAGGGCGGCCAAGAGAGCCGAAAAGAAAACCACCAAACCCTCCACCTCAAGGAAAAGGAAGCCAAGCGCCTCTGAGCTGTTTCAGCTTGATGATACTGATGATAACGAGGAAGAGGTAACCTTTGAATTTCCCTTTCTCCTTTATTTCTACCTTACTGATGCTAACCTTCTTTCAGGAAGACACGGGCAACAGCCAACCCGTTGAGGAAGAGGTAATTGTAATCTCCTCCGACTCCGAGCTTCAGCCGCGTCAGAAAATTCAAAGAGTAACCCGGAAAGTAAGATTTTCACATCCTTTGGCTTACCAAGATCCTGACTTTCTTTTGAAGCGACAGATTTATGAGAGCCGGAGGCAGACCCGGACCAGCAAAGATGTGGAGCTCTCCTCCGGCTTACCTGATGTGACCAGGAAATGCCAGACTGAGGTTATCTCTGATTTACACCTTCTTTTTCCTTTGGCGGGTTTCATTTGTCAGCCCTCAATTATTCTGACTCCAACTATCAGGATATTTCACCTTCCTCCGGTGAGTCTATGCCAACATGCCAGCCTTCAAAACTGCTCCCGGGTAATATAAATTTGTTGTACCTTATGCTTTATTTCACTCATATCTGATGTATTTAACTTGTCTACCTTTTCCACAGTGTGCAAGTAAAGCCCAGCAAAAGGGCAAAAAAGAATAAGCCGCCTCAAGAGCCGGTTGTGACTGAACCAGAGCTGGGCACAGCTGCTCCTGACGCCTCTGCTCACAAGCCGCTGCCTCAACCGTCTCATGATGTTCCTATATCTTCCTCTGACCCGCCTACTGAACAAACCTTCAACGATTCTGGTAACCCGGAGGCTCCTAGCCCCGCCAAGGCAAATGATCAGGAAGTTGAGATTCTTAAGACTCAGTTTGTTGAGCCGGCACAGCCGTCTGTACTTGCCAAGTGTTCTAAAGAGGAATTGGTGGAACACCGGAAGTCCAAGCTGGACGTCACTGACTATACTCATTTGAGTATTGGAGAGATTGTCTCCGGCTATATCAATCAAGTACAAAGTAGCCGTGAACTGGAAATTGACATGGTGAAGCAGATACAGCAGAAATCTGAGGTATGACTTATGCTAGCTTACTTTCAATCACACTTACTGTACCAGCCCCCAAGTCTATTGCTTATGAATAAATATGTTGTAGATTTAGAAAAATTGTTAGAGCTACTTTCCCAGCTTAAAGAAAAAATAGTTGAACCGGATGTAACACAATACCTTTAACTTGCAATATACATTAGCCCCCAAGTGCCAAAAATCTTTGCTTGCAAGGTATTTGGGACTTAACATCCAGGACCGGCTTAATAATTTAGAAAGCTTCGGTATACATTAGCCCCCAAGTGTCAAGTATCTTTGCTTGCAAAGTGCTTGGGACTTAATAGTACTTACCGTAACTTTGACTACTATCCGGTGCAACGCAGGCCACCATAAGTAAATTTGAATTGGAGATTGCTGATTTGAAGAATCGCCTGGCAACCCAGGAAAGTGAAATTGAAAAGGCCAACTCCAAATTTGAATTCAGCATCTCTGAACAAGAGAAGTTGAAGCAAAATTTTGAATCGGAGAAGGCCGCACTGATAACCCGGGCCGAGACAGCAGAGGCATCGCTTGCGGAAGCAACGGCCGAACTGTCCGACTTAAAGCGCCAGATATCTCGAATGGTTTCGGCAATCTTTGGTGAGTGACTTACTCAGACCTTAAACACTGCAAAACTCCTTGAATGACCATTCTAATTGTCTCCTCTGACTCACCTTATATTTAATAACGCAGGCCCCAGGAGCACAAATCTGAAGCAGAACATGGTGATCAAGCTTAAGGCGGTTTATACTCTAGCAGAACAACTCTACACCGGGTCACAACATGCTCTGGCCGTTGTGGCTTTATCAAACGATGTTCCTTATCTCCTGCAAGATGTACTGAAGCGGCTTGCTGTGCTACCTCAGTGAACCCAAGAGTTAAGACGGGTATCTGCAAGAGCCGGAGCTATAGCCGCATTGAGCCGGGCCAAGGCGTGGCTTCCAGAACTAGACCTCGCTGATATTGCTCTTGGGTATCCAAGTTTAAAGGAAGATGGCACCGTGTTTAATGATAAGGATTTCACCGCCTGTGTGAAGGATATACGTCTGGTGGCCACTCTTATTGGGAACGATACTGACCTCACCAAGTGTCAGCCGGGTTATGACAAGGAGAATCGGAGAATCCCCGCGCCGCATTATGATGCTGTCAGCTTGATCCCTCCAACCCGTAAGCACACCTTTGCTCCTGAAGTCGACCCAACCGGTTTAATAGATGATGAAGCTGAGTTTGAAGCCTTGAGTGGCATTGACTGGGCCTCATCATCCTTCCAGGACAAAGCAGCCGGCGGAGAGACGAAGAAGGATAACCCGGAGGCTTCAAGTCAACCCCAAGAGTAGCTTGTCAGGTGCCGCCTGTTTATGTCATCATAGAAAACAATGCCGCATCATTCAGACTCGGGGAGTCTTGTAACAAAGTAGAAGATACCTTGAGTTTTGCTATGCCTTTGCGCATGCTTATGGCCCTTAATTCTTGCATAAGCTGCCACCATTATTCTCTTTGTAGTTTGAATGAATCTGTTATGTCCTTTGCGAAAATACCTTGCATTGCCCTGTAGTGCTCACAGCTGTTTTTTCTGGCTTATATAAACCAACCCCTGAGGGTAAACTTAACTCCTGAAAATTGGCACATATAAGTTCACCTAGTTCTTAACAACCTGATGTAACTAACATTAATTCTAGAAGACTGTAATATATTCCATTGTATTTTCAAGAGGGTCACAAGATACCTAATGTTGGCACTTGTAAAATATGATGAACAAAATTCAAGGGTTTCTGATTCGAACACGATCAGTGACCCGTTCCAAAGGGGTTGAGCTAAGATTCGGATACGATCTGTTAGCCCCCAGTGGCTGTGGCGATGCCGATCAAGTGGGTATCGACAGCTATGTTCTCTTTGGTTCGAATACGACCTATGTTTGAACAGGAAGCCCCCAAGTGACCATAAGAGTTGTTTAATGACGCTGATTCGAATACGATCCACGTCAGACCCAAAAGGAGTTAAGCTATGATTCAGATATGATCAAGAAGCCCCCAAGTGGGTTTGGCGGTATGCCGATCAAGTGGGTATCGACAGCTATGTTATCTTTGGTTCGAATACGACCCATGTTTGAACAGGAAGCCCCCAAGTGATCAACGGCTAGATTCAGATATGATCATAAGCCGGACCAAAGGAAAGCCGGATTCAGATATGATCCGCTTCTCCTTGGTTATCTCCACCACCTGTCAAGGAAAAACACATAAACCTTTTTTGGGAGTGGAAAAAGGACAGAGGTCCTGCTTTATTGCTTTATGTAATATACATAGTATAAGTATATACACATTAGAGCTGACGGCTCAAGTATAATAAGGCCGAAGATGGGTGATATTCCACGGCCGACGGGTCTCCTCCTCCGACTTACGTGAGTCTTTATGCTCTCGAACGTCGATAAGGTAGTATGATCCATTGTTCAGATTCTTCCTGACCACAAAGGGTCCTTCCCAAGGAGGGGATAGTTTATGTATGTTAGATTGATCCTGGATGAGTCGGAGCACTAAGTCGCCTTCCTGAAAGGTTCTGGTTTTAACCCGGCGGCTGTGGTAGCGACGCAGGTCTTGTTGGTAAATCGCCGAGCGGGCTATTGCCAAGTCTCGCTCTTCATCCAACAGGTCAAGTGCATCTTGCCGAGCTTTTTCATTGTCTTCCTCAACATAAGCCGCCACACGGGGTGAATCGTGACGGATGTCACTTGGCAGGACCGCCTCTGCTCCATACACCATAAAGAAAGGCGTGTAACCCGTAGATCTGTTAGGGGTAGTATTGATGCTCCAGAGTACAGAAGATAACTCCTCCACCCAACAACCCGGCGTCCGCCGTAAAGGGACCAAGAGCCGAGGCTTGATACCCTTCAAGATTTCTTGATTGGCTCGTTCTTCTTGGCCATTTGATTGAGGGTGAGCTACAGCTGAAACGTCAAGCGGATATGCTCTCGTTGATAGAACTCTTCCATAGCTCCTTTGGAAAGGTTAGTACCATTATCAGTTATGATGCTGTGTGGAAAACCAAAGCGAAAAATCACCTTTTTCATAAACTGGACTGTTGTGGCTGCATCACACTTACTGACTGGCTCTGCCTCCACCCACTTTGTGAACTTGTCAACTGCCACCAAGAGGTGAGTCTTTTTATCCTTAGATCTCTTGAAAGGCTCGACCATATCAAGCCCCCAGACTGCAAACGGCCAGGTAATTGGAATTATCCTTAACTCTTGAGCCGGCACATGGGCTCGTCGTGAGAATTTCTGACATCCGTCACATTTACTGACCAGGTCTTCCGCATCAGCATGAGCCGTCAGCCAATAGAACCCATGACGGAAGGCTTTGGCCACAAGAGATTTTGAGCCGGCGTGATGACCACAATCACCTTCATGAATTTCACGAAGGATCTCCTGACCCTCTGCAGGTGACACGCAACGTTGAATCACTCCAGTGACGCTGTAATGATGTAACTCGCCATTGACAATTGTCATGGACTTGGACCGCCGGATGATTTGTCTTGCCAAGGTCTCGTCCTCTGGCAACTCTCCCCGGGTCATGTAAGCCAAATAAGGCACTGTCCAATCCGGGGTAACGTGAAGAGCCGCCACCAGCTGTGCCTCCGGGTCTGGTATTGCCAGATCTTCTTCTGTAGGTAACTTAACGGAAGGATTATGCAAAACATCAAGAAAGGTGTTAGGCGGCACCGGCTTACGCTGAGACCCCAACCGGCTTAAGGCATCTGTCGCCTCATTCTTCCTTCGATCAACGTGTTCCACTACGTAACCCTTGAAATATCCGGCCACAGCATCGACTTCACAACGGTAAGCCGCCATGAGGGGATCTTTAGAGTCCCACTTGCCTGACACCTGTTGAACCACAAGGTCTGAGTCTCCTAAACATCTTACCCGGCTCAAGTTCATCTCTTTGGCCATCCGGAGACCATGGAGCAGGGCCTCATACTCAGCTGCATTATTAGTGCAAGGAAACATAAGCCGGAGCACATAACAAAATTTGTCACCTCGGGGGGAAGTTAATACAACTCCAGCCCCCGAGCCTTCCAACTGTCTGGACCCATCAAAGTGAATAATCCAATAAGTGTTATCGGGCTTCTCCTCCGGTGCCTGTAGCTCTGTCCAGTCGTTGATGAAATCCACCAAAGCTTGAGACTTAATGGCAGTGCGCGGTACGTATTTCAGACCATGAGGCCCGAGCTCGATGGCCCATTTGGCGACTCGTCCTGTAGCTTCTCTGTTCTGAATAATGTCTCCCAAGGGGGCAGAACTTACCACAGTGATAGGGTGACCTTGGAAGTATTGCTTCAGCTTCCGGCTTGCCATGAACACCCCGTAAACAAGTTTCTGCCAATGAGGATATCTTTGCTTTGACTCGATGAGTACCTCACTGACATAATAAACTGGCCGTTGAACCGGATGTTCCTTACCAGCCTCCTTGCGCTCTACCACAATCGCCACACTGACGGCTCGTGAATTAGCAGCCACATATAACAGCAAAGGCTCTTTGTCAATGGGATCCACAAGAACCGGCGGCTCGGATAACTGCTTCTTCAAATCCTCGAAAGCAGCATTAGCAGCATCACTCCAGACAAAGGTGTCTGCCTTCTTCATTAATTGGTACAGCGGTAGGGCCTTCTCACCTAACCGGCTTATGAATCGGCTCAAAGCGGCAACATGACCTGCCAATCGTTGAACATCATTAATACATGCCGGTTTAGCCAAAGAAGTGATTGCCTTAATCTTCTCCGGATTAGCCTCGATGCCCCTGTTTGAAACCAAGAATCCCAAAAGCTTGCCTGCAGGCACACCAAATACACACTTCTCCGGGTTAAGCATCATTTTGTAAACCCGGAGATTGTCAAAGGTTTCTTTGAGATCAGATATCAAGGTTTCCGCTTCTCTGGATTTCACTACTATGTCATCCACATAAGCATGAACATTGCGCCCGATCTGATCATGAAGACAATTCTGTACACACCGTTGATAAGTTGCCTGGGCACTCTTGAGCCCAAACGGCATAGACACATAGCAGAAGGCTCCAAACGGGGTAATGAAAGCCGTTTTCTCCTGGTCTTTAACTGCCATCTTGATCTGATGATAGCCAGAATAAGCATCCAAAAAGCTCAAACGTGCACAACCTACCGTAGCATCAATGATTTGATCAATACGGGGGAGAGCAAAAGGATCAGCCGGACAAGCCTTATTTAGGTCCGTGTAATCCACACACATCCGCCAGGTACCGTTTTTCTTGAGTACAAGCACCGGGTTAGCCAACCACTCCGGGTGAAAATCTTCAACAATAAACCCAGCCGCCAAGAGCCGGGCGACCTCTTCTCCTATAGCTTTTCGTCGCTCTTCATTGAATCGCCGCAGAGACTGCCTGACCGGCTTATACTTCGGATCAATATTAAGAGTGTGCTCAGCGAGTTCTCTCGGTACACCCGGCATGTCAGAAGGTTTCCATGCAAAGATGTCCCGGTTCTCACGGATGAACTCGATGAGCGCGCTTTCCTATTTAGGATCCAAGTTGGCACTGATGCTGAATTGCTTAGATGAATCGCCCGGAGTGAAATCAACAAGCTTAGTATCTGCAGCCGATTTAAACTTCATGGCCGGGTCATGCTCCATAGTCGGCTTCTTGAGAGAAGTCATATCCGCCGGGTCAACGTTATCTTGATAAAATTTGAGCTCCTCTGCTGCACAGACAGACTCGACGTAAGCCGCATCGCCTTCTTCACACTCCAGGGCCACCTTTCGGCTTCCATGCACAGTGATGGTACCCTTGTAACCCGGCATCTTGAGCTATAGATAAACATAACACGGTTGTGCCATGAATTTGGCATAGGCCGGCCGCCCGAACAAAGCGTGATATGGACTCTTGATTTTGACCACCTCAAAAGTTAACTTTTCCGCCCTAGAATCATGCTCGTCTCCGAAGGCCACCTCTAGCTCAATCTTCCCCACAGGATACGCCGACTTACCGGGCACCACTCCATGGAAGACGGTGTTGGAAGTCTTTAAATTCTTGTCAGTTAAGCCCATGCGCCGAAAGGTCTCGTAATAGAGGATGTTGATGCTGCTACCTCCATCCATGAGCACCTTAGTAAATTTATAACCACCAACCTGCGGTGCCACCACTAGGGCCAGTTGACCCGGATTATCGACCCGGGGAGGGTGATCGTCCCTGCTCCAGACAATAGGCTATTCCGACCACCTCAAGTAACGAGGGACTGCCGGTTCAATAGAATTCACAGCCCTCTTATGAACTTTCTGATCACGTTTACACAAACTTGTGGTGAACACGTGATACTGCCCACTGCTTAACTGTTTCGGATGGCTCTGATAACCCGACTGCTGCTGCTGCTGACCTCCTTGACCAGACTGTTGTTGATTATAACCACCCTGTCTTCCCTGAAAACCAGATCCTGAACCACCGCCCGGGCCATGAAAGCCGCCGGCTCCTGAGCCGCCGCCTGGGCCTTGATTGCCATCAAACGTATTAGAATTCTTGAAAGCTTTCATGATTGCGCAATCCTTCCATAAATGAGTCGTTGGTCGTTCCCGGGTGCCGTGTTTCGGGCAGGGTTCATTGAGTAGTTGCTCGAGAGACGGACCTGATCCACCAAAACGGGGTGGCTTTCCTTTGCGCTTCTGATTGTTACCCTGCGCGTTGGCCACAAATTCCGGGTTACCGTCCGCTTTTTGCTTATTACCTCCTTGACTCGCCGGGTTATGCTGCTGACCCTTTCCATGACCGTTCTTCTTTCCCTTCCCTGTCTTTTCCTCATCAGACGCGGGATCCTTGGTACTATCAGAATCGGCATACTTGACTAAAGCCGCCATCAGCGTCCCCATATCGTTGCAATCACGCTTAAGGCGCCCCAGCTTCTGTCTCAGAGGCTCAAAGCGGAAATTCTTCTCTAGCATGAGAACTGCTGAGCCGGCATCCATCTTGTCAGACGAATGTATTATATCCTTGACCCGGCGCACCCAATGAGTCGTAGATTCACCTTCTTCCTGCTTACAATTTGTCAGATCCACAATTGACATAGACTGCTTGCAAGTATCTTTGAAGTTCTGGATGAAACGGGCCTTTAGCTCCGCCCATGAACTAATGGAGTTGGGTGGCAAACCCTTTAACCAAGAATGGGCCGTTCCGTCCAGCATCATGGTGAAGTATTTAGCCATCGCTTCATCACTAACCTCCAGCAGCTCCATAGCCATCTCGTAACTTTCAATCCATGCCCCAGGCTGTAAATCGGTCGTATAGTTCGGCACCTTCCGAGGTCCCTTGAAATCCTTGGGCAGACGTACATTACGTAAAGCCGGTACCAGACAAGGAACTCCTCCGGTTCTAGTAGCAACCCCCGCTTCAACGGAAGTCGTCGGCTAAGCCGGTGAGTTCTGTTGGGCTGCTAGTTGAGCCGCTTGGTGAGCCGCCCGCTCGTCCTCCTGACGTATCCGATCCTGAACCGGGTTATACCCGCCGGGCTGGTTCCGGCGCTGAGCGTTACTTGACAAGGCTTCTGACTCCATGTGTCTACTGTAACTCGGGCTCCGATTTTGACGAGGTGGAGCTAACTAGGGCGGAGGAGTCGAGTGAATCCTATCCCGGCTGTAGGAGTAGGTTTCTTGCTGAGCCAGGGCTGTTTGGACAAGTTCTCTGATCTTCCGGGTTTCCACCGCTGTCGGATCATCCCCATCTACTGGGAGAGCCGCCAAACGTGCTGATGTTGTGATTAAGTTCTCCGTGGGGTTGGAGAAGTGACCCTGTGGTATTGGTACATAATTGGGCAGTGCCATATTGCCGTGAGGAGGGGCGAAGTAGTAGATCAGTCCCGGCAGCACGACGGCGTGGTGACGGTGTTGGTGAAGAACAATCTCCGCAGGGCTTCGCCTAAGCACTACGAAAACTATGATGGAGGATAAACTAGAGGGCACGGGGTTGCTGGCACATGGCTTGGTGTTTCTTGATGTGTCTTTGGTGCTAGCCTTGCCCCTCTATTTATAGGTTGAGCCCTGGGGTCGAAACTTGGAGCAAAAACCTCCTCAAAGTCGATTTTGCCCGAAAGGCAAGAGTCCCACTCGGAATCCAGGACCAAACGCCACAATCCTTGGCCTCTGGACCAGACGCCATGGGCCTCAGCATCTGGCCCAGGGCCAGACGCCAGGGTCTCCGGTGTTTGGCCCCCTGGCCTCCGAAAAAATCCTTTTGCACTGACTTATAGCCCCGTGGGCTTGACCCCTTGGCCTAACCATATCATCCAATATATGAATCTTTACCTCCGGACCATTCCGGAGCTCCTCGTCATGTCCGTGATCTCATCCGGGACTCCGAACAACATTCCGTTACCAACATACATAACTCATAAATACTATATCGTCAACGAACGTTAAGCGTGCGGACCCTACGGGTTTGAGAACTATGTACACATGACCGAGACACCTCTCTGGTCAATAACCAATAGCTGGACCTGGATGCCCATATTGGCTCCTACATATTCTACGAAGATCTTTATCGGTCAGACCGCATAACAACATACGTTGTTCCCTTTGTCATCGGTATGTTACTTGCCCGGGATTCGATCGTCGGTATCTCAATACCTAGTTCAATATCGTTACCGGCAAGTCTCTTTACTCGTTCTGTAATACATCATCCCGCAACTAACTCATTAGTTGCAATGCTTGCAAGGCTTATAGTGATGTGCATTACCGAGTGGGCCCAGAGATACCTCTCCGACAATCGGAGTGACAAATCCTAATCTCGAAATACGCCAACCCAACGAGTACCTTCGGAGACACCTGCAGAGCACCTTTATAATCACCCAGTTACGTTGTGACGTTTGGTGGCACACAAAGTGTTCCTCCGGTAAACGGGAGTTGCATAATCTCAGTCATAGGAACATGTATAAGTCATGAAGAAAGCAATAGAACAAACTAAACGATCAAGTGCTAAGCTAACGAAATGGGTCAAGTCAATCACATCATTCTCCTAATGATGTGATCCCGTTAATAAAATGACAACTCATGTCTATGGTTAGGAAACTTAACCATCTTTGATCAACGAGCTAGTCAAGTAGAGGCATACTAGTGACACTCTGTTTGTCTATGTATTCACACAAGTATTATGTTTCCGGTTAATACAATTCTAGCATGAATAATAAACATTTATCATGATATAAGGAAATAAATAATAACTTTATTATTGCCTCTAGGGCATATTTCCTTCATAAACATTTGACGAACAAGCGGATTATGAAAGTTCAGATCATGGTTAGGATAAATAGGATGTTTGTCAAGGAATCCTGGGATGAAATACATAGTAAGACCATTTTGGCATTTTATCTTGCATCCCACAAGATGTTTTAGGTCCCCAACATAAGCATCAGAAGCTTTTGAATTTCAGCTGGAGACCATTTCCTGCAAAAGAGAGTTAATTCTTCTTAACCACCCACACCTTATGGGGTGTCTTAGAAGCAATGAGTCTAAGTGCAGCATCTGAGAATTTAGGTTGTGGAGCCCTAGCAAATAGCCTTGCAAGAGGTGAATAATACTCATAAGAATAAGCAGAATAGTTCTTGGTCTTATGAACATAGCGGTTTGATGAAACACGCTCATATTCATACGTCTGAGTATGGTTTCCCTACAAAACATTGGCGTTAGGGTGACTCTGATGAGTCCACTTTTTGTATGAAGCCTTTGGACCATATGAAGCCTTTGGTCTGGGGTTTGTCTTCTTCCCAGGTGGGGTCATGATGACATTCACAGGAAGCTTCTCAAGACAACTTTTGGGCACCCATATCTTCTTCAAAGGTGGTCCATTCCTGCAGTTAGTACCAATATACCTGGCAAACACTTCACCATTCTGATTCTTAAACATTTTATAGTTTGCATCAAAGGATTCATCAATGATAATCAGGTTAGCACAAGTGAAACCAGATAAGGTAGATGGATCCACTGAAGGACCCTTTGCATCAACCCATGTGGTTTTGGGGTACTGCTCAGGCTTCCAGTATGAACCATCAACGTTCATTTTCCTCTCGAACCCAACACCCTCTTTCCTAGGGTTTTGGTTCAGAATATGTTCCTTGAGGACATCACAAAGAGTCTGATGCCCTTTGAGGCTTTTGTACATCCCTGTTTCGAGCAATGTCTTCAACCTAGCATTCTCATCGGCAATAGTAGTGGTATCCTCAGAAGAGGGGTTAGTTTCCACATCAGCAGTTGAAGACATAGCAACAGTAGCAGTAGTAGAACATTCAGCAACAGAGATAGCATTATCACGCTCAAGACATTTTAAATATGGTGGCTCAAAGTCTTCCTGAGCGGTATTGATCTGTTGAGCGCGAAGTGACTCATTCTCCTTTTGAATATCTTCATGAGATGCTCTCAGGTTCTCAAGTTCTTGCTTCCTTTGAAGATAATCATAGGAAAGCTTCTCATGAGTGGCTGAGAGGGTTTCATGACGACCTTCAAGTTCTTCGTACTTAACATGAAGATTTTTAATGTCTTCAATTAAGGACTGAGTTTGAGTCATTTCTGTGTCCAACAGGTCATCGCTTTTGTCTAGCAACATTTGAATGTGTTCCATAGCATTTTTGTTCTGTTGCAATTTTAGCAAGTGTTTTGTAGCTAGGTTTAGATCCACATTCAGAGTCATCTTCACCGGATGTTTGAAAGTAAGCATCGCGTGAGTTTACCTTGGCACCACGTGCCATGAAGCAGTAGGTAGGAGCAGAGTCATCCTCATCATCAGCATCAGCGTTGGCAACGATGTCATTGTCTTCAGTGTTGAAGATGGACTTGGCGACATATGTTGAAGCTAGAGCCAAGCTTGCCATGCCTGAATCTGACTCCTCCTCTGACTCCACCTCTGCCTCCTCAGAAGTAGACTCCTCTGAATCCATTTCCTTGCCAACAAACGCACGAGCCTTGCTTGATGAGCTCTTCTTGTATGATGAAGGCTTCGATGAAGACTTTGAAGAAGACTCTGAGGATTTCTTCTTGTTGTTGTCATCATAATCATATTCTTTGATCTTCTTATTCTTGGTCTCATTGTCCCACTGTGGACACTCAGAGATGTAGTGACCAGGTTTCTTGCATTTGTGGCATGTTCTCTTCTTGTAGTCACGAGAGGAAGCTTCATCATTTCTTGAGCTGGATCTTGAAGACTTTCTGAAGCCTTTCTTCTTGGAGAACTTTTGGAACTTCTTCACGAGCATAGCTAGCCCCCTTCCAATGTCTTCGGGATCACCAGAACTGCAGTCAGATTCTTCTTCAGATTAGGAAACAACATTTTTCTTCAAAGCATGAGTTCGGCCATAGTTGGGACCATAGATATCTCTTTTCTCAGATAACCGGAACTCATGTGTGTTGAGCCTCTCAGGTATGTCAGACGGATCGAGAGTCTTGAAGTCAGGACATTCTTGAATCATCAGGGCTAGGGTGTCGAATGAGCTATCAAGTGATCTCACGAGCTTCTTGACGATTTCGTGCTTGGTGATCTCAGTGGTGCCAAGCGCGCGAAGCTCATTTGTGATATCAGTGAGGCGATCAAACATGAGATGGACATTCTCATTGTCAGTTCTCTTGAAGTGGTTGAAGAGGTTGCGAAGAGCATCAATCCTTGAGTCTCTTTGGGTTGAGACGCCTCCGTTGACCTTGAAGAGCCAGTCTCAGACTAGCTTTGCAGTTTCCAGAGCACTCACACGGCCATACTATCCTTTGGTCAGATGACCACAGATGATGTTCTTGGCGGTCGAGTCCAGTTGAATGAACCTCTTGATATGAGCAGCGGTGACACCTTCACCGACCTTGGGAACGCCGTTCTTGACGACATACCAGAGGTCGACGTCAATGGCTTCAAGATGCATACGCATCTTATTATTCCAGTAGGGGTAATCAGTGCCATCGAAGATAGGCCACGCAGCGGAGACCTTGATTATCCCTGTAGTTGACATAGCTAAAACTCCAGGTGGTTAAACCGAATCACACAGAACAAGGGAGCACCTTGCTCTGATACCAATTGAAAGTGCTAGTTATCGACTAGAGGGGGTGAATAGGCGATTTTTATGAAAGTCTTCAAAACACGAGGGCTTTGAAGACAAACAGTAGAAATGAACCTATTGATATGTAGCGGAAGGTAGACTACACTAGACAGACCATAGTCAAGTAAGCAATGAAGTGAAAGCACAAAGACTATCAGCAGCTAGGTAGTATGGATCAGGATGGAAGAAAGTATGAAGCCTAACAGTAAATAGACTTCAAGCGGTGAAGACACTCGGATCATACAATCAGGCAATGACTTTATGAAGACAAACTGTAAAGTAAAGAAAAGTGAAGGATAGAACCAGTTGCTTGGTGAAGACAAGAATTTGGTAGACCAGTTCCAGTTGCTGTGACAACTGTACTTCTGGTTAGGGAGGCTGAGATTTAACTCAGAAGACCGCGTCTTCACCTTATTCCCCTTGAGCTAAGGACACCCAGTCCTCGCCCAATCACTCTCGTAAGTATTCGAGGTAGACTTCCAAACCTTCACATACTTCGTTCACTGGCGATCCACGATGACTCTTGGATGCTCAACGCGACGCCTAACCGGCTGGAGGATTCACAGTCCTCAAGTGTAACAAGTCTTCAGGTCACGCAGACAGAAGGACTTCAATGATGCCTAACACTCTTTGGCTCCGGGTGTTTAGGGCTTTGTCCTCGCAAGGATCTCTCTCTCTCTCAAACGCTTCGGAGGTGGGTTGCTCTCAAATGACAAAAGCTGTGCACTAACTCTGAGCAGCCACTAATTTATGGTGTAGGGGGTGGGCTATTTATAGCCAGGAGGCAACCCGACCTGATTTGTCTGAAATGACCCTGGGTCACTAAGGAACTGACACGTGTCCAACGGTCAGATTTCAAACACACGCGGCAGCTTGACTTGGGATACAAGTAAAGCTGACTTATCTAGCTCTGGATAAGATTTGATCTCATTGTCTTCGCTCGAATACATAGAATTTGGTTGAGCATCACATCAGTCACTCTGACTTTGTTTACTTGGACCCCACTTAACAGTACAGTGGTTCCTATGACTCAACAAAGAAGAAAGGGAAACTACGAAACAACTATGTCTTCGCACTCCATAGTCTTCATGTGAATATCTTCTCATGTCATAGTCTTCAAAGTGAATATCTTCACAGACCACCATTGTCTTCAATGTCTTCACACATTTTTAGGGGTCATCTCTAGTAGGTAAACCGAATCAATAAGGGACTACTACCTGTGTTATCACGCAATTCTCACAAACACATTAGTCTCTCAACCAAGTTTGTCGTCAATACTCTAAAACCAACTATGGGTAGCACTAGATGCACTTATATTCTCATTTTTAGTTAATTCAGTTTTCTTTGTTTTGGACTATTTCATTCTTTCTGAAACATGTTCAAAATTAGAAAAGTTGTTTGGTATAGCAAAAAAAATCAAGTATTTCTTACAATTTTACAATATGTTCTGCAATTTCAAGGATGTCAAGAAACAACATGCTCTCTCACGGAGCCTTCTGGCCTACCTGAACACTCTCAGTTCAACATGCTCTATTCATAGACGTTCTTGAAATGACCTCAAATTTTGAAAATGTATGGGGATGTTCATGGTAGGTATCCATGTTAGGGTTGAATGATTTCAACACCGTATGCATATTGCGACACGTCCAACCATTTATCAGCCTTTTTTGACCGAGAGAACTCCGGAAAATGTAAAATTTATCAAAAACTAAAACAATTTAGCATGGTGTCCTAAATTTTTCATACAATGCCATGGAAAAAAATTAGGGCACTTTCAAGGATATCAAAAAACAACGTGCTCTCATATTGACCCTTCTGGCCTTTAACCGAACACTCTATGTTGAACATAGTTTATTTTTGGACATTCTTAAAATAACCATGACTTTTGCAGGCAGGTGAGTATGCCCATGGTAGACATCCATGTCAGGTTTGAATGATTTCTGACACCGTATATAAGTTAGGACACGTCTGAGCATTTATTGGCCTTTTTGGACTGAGAAAACTGCAGAAAAATGCAAAACTTGTTGAAATCAAAGCACCTTGGTATGTTGCCTTGAATTGGTCATACAAGGCATGAAAAAACTTGGGGTCATCAGACAAATGTCAGAAAAATATTGGCGCCATTTTTATACAATTTTTTAAAATGTGAATATTTATATGTTTTGAGAAAAATTTGAAAAGGCTATCAACTTTTGAAATTTTGTACAAATATTTGAAGGCACGGGCATTTTTTGGAAAAAAGGAAAGAAAAACGTAACAGAAAACAAGCGGAAAAAATAGTGAGAAAAAGACCGCCCGACATATTCTCGTTCTATCTTTTTTTCGTTTTTTGTTTTATTTTACTTTATTATATTTCTAGATATTCTATCTTAAAAAATACTTTACATAAAACATTTCCAAAAACTTTAATCAAGTGTTTAAAAATGTTAAATGTGTATAGAAAGGGTGTTTCTCATGTATACGAAAAAGTATAAAACAAATACAATGTGTATGAAAAAAGTTGATGTAATTAAAAACAATGTTAATCAAGCATTTGGAAAATATTAATCAAGAATCTAAAAAATGTTGAATGTGCATGAATAACTTGCTCGTGCCTTCAAATATTTGTACAAAATTCAAAAATATTTTAAATGTTTTTCAAAAAATGTTAATCAGGTATTTGAAATATTTAAAATGTTTATAGAAAAAATGTTAATCTGGTATTTGAAATATTTATAATCCTTGAAATTGGTCATTTTTAAAATGTTTATAGAAAACATTTTTTATATTTGTAGAAAACATTTTTTATATTTGTAGAGAACATTTTTTTAATCAGTCACTTTTCAATTTCAAGGATTATAAACATTTTTCTATAAACATTTATAATCCAGATTAATATTTGTATTAAAAAAATGTTAATCTGGTATTTGAAATATTTTAAATGTGTATAGAAAAAATGTTGACCATGTGTTCAAAAAATGTTATTTTGATATTTGAAAAATGTTAATCAAGTGTTTTAAAAATATTAAATGTGTATAGAAAAAATATTTCTCATGTATTCATAAAATGTTAATCAAGCATTTAAAATGTTACAATGTGTATAAAAAATGTTAATCCCAGCATTTGAAAAGTGCTGAATTTGTATTTGAAAAAAATTTAACCAAGCATTTGAAAATTGTTACATGTGTATAAAAAAAGTTGACCATGTATTCAAAATTAACCTTATATTTGAAAAATGTCAAATGTACATTAGAAAAATGTATTAGATATGTACCAAAATGTGTATAAAAAAGTGAAACCCAAGAGAGAAAACATGATGAACAATGAGAAAGAAACAAACAAAACCAAAGAAAATAAATGGCAATGAAAACCAAGAAAGAACAAAGAAAACCAAAGGGAAAGAGAGAAAAAGGGAAAGAAAAGAAAAAAAAACCAGTGAAAATAGAGAAAGAAAAGAAGAACCGGTGAAAAATACAAAGAAAACCTAGAAAAAAACAAGTGAAAAACTGCCTTTTTTACCCTCAAGTAAGTCATGTTACTATTATATCACAAAGTTGGCAATGGCTCGTAGTGCTGGTTAGCAACCAGGAGACCCGACATCGATCCCTCCTTCTCCCTTTTTAACTCCCTATTTCTTGTAAGAAAGTGTGTCGTAATGGGCCGGCCCATTACTGTATCGCTTCAGCGAGAGATCCTTCCACGTACGTCGTATATGTTCCGGTAGGCAACCCACCATACATACGAAACCGGGTACGATTTGCCAAAGTCTATATTGCCCTTTGTACATTTAGTGGAGGGGGTTGTACCGAAGTGAGGCTCAAAACAAAAATTGCTCTGGTACAATAGAGAGAGTTGCCATGCATGTCCAGGAATTTACCATGCTACAACAGGACAATTTGCCATGCTATGCTGATAAGTTCTCATACCTAATTTTCAGCAACTGCATGCTTAGAGCAACTCTAGCAGAGTCGCCATATTTGTGATTGTCATCCGCCATATGAAGTGCGCCCATACGGATATGGAGGCTAGGGAGGCGACGCACAAACTCAGAGCTTCATGTTTACTGCATTCATAATCATGAGACCCACTTGTCAATGGGACATCATTTTCCCCAAACCTCTGTAATCCCACATGAGGTGGAGGTTACCTGAAGTTTTCGCGCCACATGCGCTTTAGATGCAACTGTCATATGAAGCGCGCTCAAAAATTCAGCCCAAAGTTGCCATATATGGAGGTTAGGAGGTCATATATGGAGGGCACTACATAAATTATGGTAATCTTGTCAGGCATGGTGACTCTGCTAGAGTAATTTTTGGGATCAAAATCGTCATCATAGCGGTTATTATGGCGATGGGGACGATATAATGACTCTGCTAGAGTAGCTCTTGCTACATGGACAGATGACATGCTACATGGGGTCATTCCCCAAGAAGGGTGCACGGGAGGGAGCAGTGTGCCCATGGGGATTGGCATGTGTCACTACTTTAAAATTCGTGCACTAAATCAGATGCACGAGGGGCATTCCGTGCTAAAACCACTTCTACCAAACATCAACTCTACAAGATTTCTATTATTTTATTACGCTATAGATATATCAAAAGTTTTAAGAGTTCCCTCTCTAACTGAAAAATTAACAAGCAACTGCCCACTTTAAAGATGAAGGCAACACACTAAAATTAGTAGATGGTGAATGAGAAAGCTGACCAAGCTAGCTTATTGTATACTCATAGGTGTCCAAGCAGGGTGGTAGAAGAACATATGCTCAGACACATCCTCTTCTCATGAGAGAAAAAAAAACATGTTTTTTGCTTTTTCGGGAGCCATAATTGTGCCTCTCGTGAAAGCAAAACTGTGCCTCCATAAGAAGCAAATCTGTGCCTCTCATGGAAGAAAAAAAAAACCGATTTATGCCTCTCGCAAAAGCAAAGTTGTGTCTCCACAAGATGCAAATTTGTGCCTCTCGCGGAAGAAAAATAATATGTTTTTTCCTTTTTCGAGAGGCACAGCTTGCAGAAGCAAAATTGTACCTCCACGAGAAGCAAATCTACGCCTCTCATGAAAGAAAAAACATGTCGTTTCTTTTTCCGAGAGACAAATCTGTGCCTCTTACGAAAAAAACCACATTTTTTCATTTTTTTCGAGAGGCACACTCGTGGAAGTAAATATGTGCCTCTCGCGGGAGAAAAAAACATATTTTTCACGCAAAAACAATTCGTCCAAAACTTAGGGAAAACCGAGCAAAACCGAAAGGCTGAAAAAACAAAAACAAAATCATTTAAAACCTAAAAACGCGTACAGAAAAATAAAAATAAAATAAAATTCAAAGGGAGCGACCCTTGAGAGGCTCCCGCACAGGATACCCCTCAATTAGTTGCTCTGAATATAACAACCACGAATGATTTAGACTTTGTTAATTCTGAGTTATGTGAGAATTAACAAAACTGATTATTTTATTACGCTCTTGACAAATTACTAGTACCGGGAGTTCCCTCTAACTGAAAATTTAACAAGCGGCTGCCCACCTTGGTCAATACCTTTTGAAACCGCTAGAGTCTATAGCACATCATTAAATACATCATTACTTCAGGATGAAGACAATGCACTAAAACTGGGCACCATGTATACTATTAGATGGTGAAGGAGAAAGTTGTCCAAGCAAGTAAGCTTATTTGTATACTGAATTACTGATAGGTGGCCAAGGAAGGTGGAAGAAGGACATATGCTCAGACGCGCATCCTCTTGGCATCGCCTTCAGGCGCGTGCTTGTCGGTTCCATTGCCTGGTTTACTGACCTAGAAACAGAAAATGTGAAGTGGCGTATCAGTGACGGTGCTACAATAGCAGACGATCCACATGACAATATTCTCTTAAAGCCGCTTGCTCACATTCTCCTCAGGGACGATGGCGAATCGCTTCGAAGGAGGGACCCAGACTTTAGCTGAAAATATGAAGACATGTCGTAAACTGAACATCAGGAAATGCATGTGCACAGACCTTCCAGCAGAGTTTGATGACTATTTTTTTTTCGAAAAAAAATTGTAAATGCAAACCTTTGTCTAAAATAAATGTAAATGCAAACCTGTCATTGGAACAGCGTTTGATGACTCCAGCTGCTTGCAAGCAGTCCCGTCCAGGCTCAGGGCATCGATCATCTTGGGTGTGTTCCTTCACAAGGTGCAATCGTTTTGTCGATTCATTTATCGTACATTATATTATATAAGAAAAAGAATTGATTGGCATGTACTTGATAAGTGTTTACCTGTCGATTATTTCACCATGACCAAGCTGTCCACTGGCACCCCTGCCCCATGAGAAAACATTCTTGTTTTCTGTCAGGGCAAGAGTATGCCTCCATCCGCAGGCAACCTGTGCAATTTTCTGCAATCCACATACCCATATGTAAATGAGACTAAAGAACAAAACTAGATCATAGCATCGAATGTGGAATGCATCGTCACATGATTTAATGAAACAAATCATAAACGTTGCAGCCCCAAGCCACAACCATATCCTTTAGTTAATTTTTATGAGAAAACGATTGTGCAAAAAATACTTGACGCACCTGTTCATCCGGAAAATTCACCTCTACTGGGGAACAGTGATCCACATCATCTCCAACACCAACTTGGCCAAACTACATTTTGAAAATACGGGTCAGGGCAAGAAGAAGAGAAGTGACAACAAGATGTAACCAGAATGGTTTTGTTTCACTGTACAGGTGTAATTTTTCAAGCTAAATCGGTACCCAAAACAAGACCAGCATCAGATAATGAATTGGATACAGGCTGCTAGCAATGGCATATAGCATAAGCTCACGCTTTCAGTGGGTTTTCCTTATCGAACATGCTTATGTGTGTTGGCAGTTGTGTTTGGTAGCAAGCTGAAGCGGTGGGTTGGTTATGTCAAGGCAAAACAATAATAGATGAATTTCCAAAAAGGTGATAACTTATAAAGATGCATAATAAGGAGACCAAGTCCTCAACTTTCATTTCTCTATGTTCTATGAATCACATTATACATTAATAGAGGTGTGTGCTCATAGAATAGAATGATGAACATCATATGCAATGACCAAATGAATTTGATGTTCATACATAAGAAATGATGCAATGAAAGCAAAATTAATGCAGATAAGGGAACCATATATTATATGAAGAAAAATACAAGTATATGACTAATCACCTTGTTCCACCCCCATCCGTAGAGTTTCCCATCTGAAGCGACAGCCATTGTATGCCTCCACCCACCTGCAATCTACACCACCAGATCATGTCTTAATAAATAAATAAATAAAATTCATATGGTGATACTATTCATGCATTTGATTCAAAGGAATGGACCATTGGGAAAACGTAGGAATTTCTCCTTTGGGTTGAGTTCCGTAGGAAAAACAAATAAATTCCAATCCACTTAAGCCTCTTTTTTACATGCATGTCCACAAAGAACAAGACAAATTCCATAAGTAGAACAATATTAAATCCATCTTACCTTTGAATATGAACCTTATTTTAACCATAATTTTTAGGATCCCTGTGTTTTTCCTATTCCTACAAATCAAACACCCGCTTTTATAGAATTATGTGTTTTCACGGTCCTCTGCTTTCCACATGCAATCCTATCCTATTCAAGGGTATTTCCTAATCCCGTGTTTTGAAACCTTGTGAATCTAACAGGCCCTGGAACTTTTCAAAAAAAAAAATTGAACCCTTTGGAAACCATTTCCCCAAGTTCTAGCAAGTGGACCCTAGTAAAAACCATTATGGAAGGTTAGTATGTTGTATAAGGGAAACTCTAGTCGATCCTCAAAATTTGATTCACAAAAGCACGCTTCAAAAACCTAACCCTAAAAAACTCTCGTATTTTTGGGTGACATTCTAATTGACCCCCAAAACTTAAATCCCTATAACTTTTATTTCACTAGTTCTCACTTCCTTTTTCTAACTTAAAGTCCATTTCACCCACTTTTTGGCAACTTATTAATTCAGAACTTCATGTAAATCATTCATATATTTCAACGATATTCCAACACAACACGTCATCCAAGAATGAATCATATAGTAAAAAAAATCAAGAAATGGACCGTACGATGATATATTACATTGTTATTCATCCCACGCAAGTTGCCACTTGTGCTTTATGAGCTCATTTGTAGTTCCAGTAGCATCCCTCCTGAGAGTGCATTTCCCTCCCTAAGTGATTTTGGTGTTGAAGGCAAAAAAAGCAGTCTAATCGTGTGCTTGAGCTACACAAATATATTTGGAAGTGGCCCAAGAAGGTTAGGTTTCCCTCTGAAAGAAAAAAGATTGAAGAACGTGTTCCGGCGATTTATTTTCTTTGGGTCGTAGGAAAACCATACTATTAAGAGAGGGCCACGTCGGAAGGTATGGGTGAAATCAAACACGTGCACAAAACCAAATTTGCACCCACATTCCCTTCCCGACATTCAAGGAGTTCTCCATTCTAAACTGTCGGTTCAGGTTTTCACTACCCGGTAGTACCGGGGTAGTGAGCAATAGTACCGCTCCCTTCATGGGAGCAGTATTGCTTCTGGCCACCCATAGGCATGTAGTACCGTGCACAAGGCCAGTAGTACCGCTACGCTGTTGGGGCAGCACTACCAGACCAAGTGCTAGGCCTACTAGCTAGTTCATTTTAGCTGGTACTACCGTACCCCGAAGCAGTTATACCGCTCAACCTTTGAAGTGTAGCTCAACGGGGGTCACGGTAGTACTGCTCTCAGGTTAGCGATAGTACCCCTTAGTGTAATTTCTAGCATAACGGTTGGATTGGGGGGAGCTATATAAAGGGGATCTTCTTCCTCCTTCTGACCTACCTCTTTCATCTCTCTCTCTCTCTCTCTCTCTCTCTCTCTCTCTCTCCTCCTTTGATGCCCAAAACTTTATCTTGCTCGATCTCTCTCCCTAGCCAAACAAACTTGTTGACCTTCTAGGATTTGGGAAAGAAGACATAGATCTACACTTACACCAAAGGAAATTTTATTCCCCCTACTATCCCTTATGGATCTTGTTACTCTTGGGTGTTTGGGCACCCTAGACGGAAGAGGTCACCTCGGAGCTCAAATCCATTGTGGTAAAGCTTCATGGTGTTGTTTGGATCCTCCAATTAAGTTGTGGAGATCGCCTCAACCCTGTTTGTGAAGGTTCCGGTTGCCGCCTCCAAGGGCATCGAATAGTGGAATCATGGCACGTTGCATTGTGCGAGGGCACGGATAGAATAAGGCGAGTCATTGTGACGCTCGGTGAGTTTCATGCCGCCACACCTCTCCAACAGAGACAGACCTCCCCCAAAGGAGGGAACTCCGGGAACTACATCATCACGTCACTTGCGGTTACTTCTTTCCTTTACTTGTTGCAAACTAGCTTTATTGTGTATTTTTCTAGCTTGCTGTTTTTTGTGAGCTTGGCGTATAGGTTGTCCATCTAGTTGTATATCTAGATAAACTATATTATTGTTGTATCCCTTAATTTTGGAAAAGAGAATAAAAATGGTTAGTCGCCTATTAACCTTCACCTCCTTTGAGTGAACCAAGGATCATGCATTTTGATTGCATAGCAAATGGGTAGAAAGAGCCCCCTCGACATTTTGAGGCATCGCCTGAATAGGTAATCTGGCTACACCGCACTATCGACGAAGTAATCGGTCATCATCTTGGCATGATCATCTATCCTATTGCGCCAAATGTACCTACAGCCTCGCCGAAGACATGCTTTGATCCTTCTTCATGCATTATCATCAGCAAGTCCATTATGAAATCTTCATCATCTTCCTCCTCCTCAGACGATGATTCATCAAAGAAATCATGAACATTGATGCTCATCTACCAATATGCCCTACTCGTTTAGAAATTGTGGCATAAAAGGGGAAAATAGAAGAAGATTAGAGTAGGTGCACCAAGTTGGGCAAGTCGTCGCGCGCACGGTGGGGGGGGGGGGGGAGGGGGGTTAGCACGGGGCGGTTGTGTGAGAGGGCTTTGCTGGTTCTCCCGGGCATGGGCTGAGAGCTCGCTAATGACGGCTTCAGTAGGTGGCAGTGCTCGAGCTTGGTTGCCGAATGAGCTTGTGGTCGAGCTTGGTTGTTGCCATAGTCATCTAGACGATGGGATGACTTGGTGGAAGGAGGCTGCCTCGCATGGAGGCTTCGACGCCGGCGAACTCTCTGAAAGGGCGGGGACAGTAAAGGCCTTGAGGGGGAGGGGCGAGCGGTTGCGATTTGAACTAGAATAGTCCCCCCGCCTGAATTTCCCAAATTAGGTAGGAGGAGACTTTTTTTGCTCGACACAAAATTTTTCTAGGATTTAAAAATATAGGATCCTGATAAGTGCCACACGTGTGGCACGAAGCAATTTCGCCCTGACGTTTTTTTATGGCAAGTTTAGTTACTCAAGGATAACAATTTTAGTTGTGAAGCATAACAACTTTCTGTTTGATGGCAAATTCTATTTTTTTTATTTTTATGGCAATTTCAGTTGTAAAAATGTTAGGACGGTGTTACTACTTGTCACACGTGTGACACTTATCATTTCGGAAAATACATTGGGATTGGTTAGAGTATGTTAACTCGCACAAACGGCAGTTTTGGGGAGTTAAGATTTCTTTTTTGATCGGTTAGAGTTGTCCATTTTTCTTCGCGGGAGATTAGAGTTGCGCTTAGATTTAGTACCTGAGAAATGGAAACGTCCTTGAGGGCCTCGAGCTTGCGTGGAACCAGATGGTCTTCGAAATCACCATGGCCTAGCTGGCCATACTTGCTCCACCCGTACGTGTACAGGCCACCAGACGACGACACACTGACCGAGTGGCGCCACCCACATGCAACGAGCACCATCTTTTCTCCCTGCGAGATTAGAGACAGGCACGAGCACTTGTTCAGAACGCAGAAACTTACAGTAAACAGTTGAATCAGCACAGTATCGGGAGAAGATTCCGCAAAAGATTACCCACCTCAACGGAAGAAACCTTTTCCGGGACTAATCGGTCGTCGCGGTCGCTGAGACCTAGGTTGCCGTACCGACCCCAGCCCCATCCGTAGAGATGGCCATCTTCAGTTATGGCCGTAGTATGCTCGGCGCCAGCAGCGATCATTTTTATGCAGACACCCTGCACACATTCTTCTGTCAGTCTCGGTGGCGGTGCAGGGTTTGGTGTACAAGCCAGGAGCATGATTTTGCTCTCCTTTTTGTTAGTATGTAAAGCAAACTTCCATAAAGGTAATCCACAGATGAGCCGACACTCATTTGTTCCAAATAAACAGAAAAAAATAGCAAGAAAAAAAAACTGAAATTGTTTGGCACCCGATGCCCGAGTGCGCTAGGAGCATGCAAATTGTCATGATCTGGATGTAACTTTTATTTATGATGTTCATTGTACTGTCATGATTGAAGATGAATAGATTCGAAGTTTTTCCGCACAAAAAGCATGCAAATTGTCATGGTGAAATGATAATCGAGGAGCTCTACACACTAAAAACAAAATTGGGCCTTCAGGGTGTCTATTTTCTAAGTTTTATTGAGAGCCAAAAAAAATCGTCTACATCTCCTTGAACATTTTTTCGCTATGGAAATCTGCACGCTCCTAGCGCACGAGCAGCTTGGATGTCAAAAGATAACAATTTTTAAAAAATATTTTTGCTATCTTTTTACTGTTCATGGAGGCGTGTAGATGAGCCCAGGCTCCAAAACGACAGTCCTCACTACCACATTGTATACTTTTTTTAGCCAAAACTGTAGAACAATTGTTCTATGATATTTTATATTATCATAAAAAAAGTATGTATAAAAGCAAAACTAGTTACCACATTGTATACTGGATAGCTATAAGATATACTTCTACTCAAGTAGAATCCAGACATACTGACCCATGCAAGTATGATATTCAAAAATAAATAATCTATGCAAAAAAAAACTTCTGCTTCAAAATGCCTCTCGTAAACAAACCAACGAAGGACATCTCTTCATAGTAAAGTGTAGGGTGGTCTTCGGGCCTGGCTCATTTACTCCTTTTCTTTTTTGTTAAACCTAAAAAAATGGTCTTGCCACGTGATTCCAACTCTTGACCTCCTGATTAAGTGCAATTGTACTAACCAAGTCAGACAACTGACCTGACATACCTAATTTACTTTTTTTCTTCTTCAAACTAATGCTAAAGACACACACAACTTTCTTGTTTGGTTTTTCTTTTGTATTCTTGGTTATTGTTTCGAGCGGATTTTTTTGTTATTTTCCTTTTCTCTTCCTTTTTTTTCATTTCACTTTTCCTTTTCAAAAATTCATGAACTTTATTTTACAATCGTGAATTTTCTTAAATTCATCAACCTTTCGAAGTCATGAACATTTTCTAAAATTTCTGAACTTTTTAATGTATGAACTTTGTTTCAAAAGCATGAAAGTTTTTCAAATCCACAATCTCTTATCAACTTTTACGAACTTTTTATCGAAGCACGTGAACTTTTTTCAAATTCCTGAACTTATTTCCAAATCTGATTAAAACATCGAATTCAGGAACTTTATTTTCAAAATCGTTAAACTTTTTATAGTGATTTTTTAATCTGCAGAATGTATCAAATTTGAGAATATTTTTTTCAAAATCAGTGAACTTTTTCAAACCCCGAATGCTTGGGTCAGCCCATCAGGCGCCTAGCGGGAGCGATGCCGTTGCCTAGCTGGGCCAAGACTTAACCTTTTCTTAGTTGTTTCCCTTTTCTTTTATTATTTTGTTAATTATTTTTCTCCTTTTTGAAATTTATTAATTATTGAAATCGATTTGAAAAATTGAAATATTGTCTGGAATACCCAAAAACTTTCTTGCTTTCAAATATTGTTTAATTTTTTTGAAAGTATTCAAGAATTTTCAAAAAAATTCCCCTTTTTTGAATCGTTTGTTCACAAATTTAAGAAATGTATGCTTTTCAAACAAAGTTGGTAATGTTTTTTAAAGTATATGTTTTACTATTTTGTCCAGAATTTTCAGCTATTGTTAGGATTTTTTTAACAATTTTGGAAAAAGTGTTCGAGTTTTTGAAACTTTTGTTGATAATTTTAAATTTAAAAATTGTTGAAAAAAAATCAATAAATGGTTTAGGACATAAGAAAATGTTCAGGTTGATTTATAATGAAGGAAATTGCAAATAACATAATTATTCAAATTAGGAAAAACTACATGCTCACGGACGGACCCTCCTAGCGGGAAAGTATCTAGTGCTCCCAGGCTTGGGGTGCTCCCGGTGCTCCAAATGTCCGAAAAACATTTTTAAAATGTTCAAAAAATTCTGAAAAAGATGCAGCACATTGATGTCTCTTGTCACAAAATTTCAAATCAAAATTCGAAACATTGCTTGAGATACAAAAATGACAAATGTTTGTACATAACATAAGTTGGGCTTTAGTTTTGGCCCATTATCACATTGATGTCAAATTTGTCATTTTTGTATCTCGAGCAATGTTTCGAATTCTGATTTGAATTTTTTTTGACAAGAGACATCGATGTTCCGTCGATGTGCTGCATTTTTTTCAGAATTTTTTGAACATTTTAAAAAATGTTTTTCGCATCGGAGCACTGGGAGCACCCTAGGCCTGGGAGCACTAGATACTTTCCCCCCTTCTAGCCTACCCAAACACCCTCCGTTGAACATGGTCTATTTTTGGACATGCATGAAAAAATCCAACTTTTTCAAGCAAGTTGACATTCCCATGGAGGCATCTATGCCAAATTTGAACGAATTCTGACACCGTATGCAAGTTGTATCACGTCTGACCATTTATTGGGCTTTTTTCAGCGAGAAAACTTTAGAAAATGCAAACTTGTCGAGAACTCAAACAACTTAGCATGGTGCCTTGAATTGGTGATACACGACTATGAAAAGAATTCGGGGCCAATTCAATGATCTCGAGAAACAATGCGCTCTCAAACGGAGCCTCCTGGCCTACCCGGACATCCTTAGTTGAACATGGTCTAGTTTTGGAAAAATTTCAAATGATCCCAAATTTTGCCAGTAGGTGGGCATGCCCATGGTTGTCATCCATGACAGGTTTAAACGAATTCTGACACTGTATGCAGGTTCCGTCATGTCTAGCTATTTATCGACCATTTTTTACCTAGAAAACTCCAGAAAATGTAAGATTTCTCGAAAACTAAAACAACTTGACATGGTGACTTTAATTGGTCATATAAGCTCATGAAAAAGGGGCCATTTGACGGATGCCAAAAGAAACCCACTCCCAAACGGGCCCTCCTAGCATATCCGAACCCCCTCCGTTGAACATGTTTATTTTCGGACGTGCATGAAATAACCCTAACTTTTTCTCTCAGGTGGGCATGGCCATGGTAGGCATACATGCCATGACGGATTGAACGAATCCTGACACCATATGCAAGTTGCGTCACATCAGACAATTTATCGGGGTTTTTTCACCGAGAAAACTCCAGAAAATGCAAAACTTGTCGAAAACACAAACCACTTGGCATGACGACTTGAATTGGTGATATATGACTATAAAAAATTGAGGTCAATTCAAGGATGTCGAGAAATAACATGCTCTCAAACAGAGCCTTTTGGACTACCTGAACACCCTCTGTTGAACATGGTCTGGTTTTGGACATTCTTAAAATGACCCCAACTTTTGCTACCATGTGGGCATGCTCATGATATGCATACACGCAAGGTTTGAATGATCTCCGACACTATATGCAAGTTGCGACACATATAGTCATTTGTCTGCCTCTTCTGATTGAGAAAACTGTACAAATGCAAAATTTGCCGAAAACCAAAACAACTTAGCATGGTGCCATGAATTGGTCATACAAGGTAATGTAAAAAATTGAGGTCATTTGCAGATGTCGAGAAACAACGTGCTCTCAAACAGAGCATTCTGCCCTGCCCGGACACCCTACATCGAGCATGGTGTTTTTTTGGGACATTCTTGAAATGACCACAACTTTTGCCAATGGGTGGGCATGCTAATGGTAGGCAACATACCAGGTTTGTAGGAAAAAAGTATTTAAAATCATAATTTAAACATGTACTTATAACTGTTATTTTAAGTTTTTAACATAACTAATAAATACAAAAGGATAAAATTGAAAGCAGTAAATAAAATCATTTAATAAATGTTTGACAACAATCATAATTTTAAACTATAATTTGAAACATTTCCTTAAAACTGTTATTTTGGTGGTCCAAACAATATGACTGGTTTCAAAAAAGAAGAATAAAGTTTAAATGGAGAAAATGAGTTAACGAAAGGAGAGAAGAATAACAAAAATATAGAAAAATTCAAACGCTTAGGCCTTGGCCCAACTAGGTGATAGTATCACTCCCGTCCCGCGCATGTTGGGAATTTGTAAATAAAACTATTTGCATTTTGAAAAAATTGTTCACCGTTTTGAAAAATGTTTGGAAATTCAAAAATTGTTCATGTTATAATTTTTTTATTGAAATTTCAAAAACTTGTTCATGTTTTCAAATTTTGTTCATATTTCAAAAAAGTTTGGGAATATAACAAATGTCCGCACTTTTCAATAAAAGTCAGAAGTTCAAAAATCATTCTTATGTTCAACTTTTGTGCACAAATTTAAAAAAAATTGGGATTTCGAAAAATATTTCCGCTTAAAAAAATTCTTCACATACCCAAAAAGGTTTGCCTTTTCAAATTTGTGTCGGAGTTTATAAAAATGTTCATGTTTTTAATACTTTTTTCGTGTTATTAAAAAGGTTTGTAATTATCAAATTTGTTTGAATTTTTATTAACCGTTTAGGATTATTAATTTTTTAATATTTTTTTTAAAATGCTCATCCCAAAATTACTTCACATTTTTTGAGAAATATTTTGTAATTTCGGAAATTGTTTATAATTTCAAGGAAGTTTGGAGTTTCATAAATTATTTGTTTTTTACTAAAAAATATTTGACATTTCCAAATTGTTCACCTTTTTTTCAATAAAATTTTCAATTTTTTCAGACATGTTTTTGTATATGAACACTATTGTGTGTTCCTATAAAATTCGCGCTATATCAAAACACAAGCAGTTGCTGGGTTGAGTGGCAAGCAGTTTGCTCCAATAGTGCGAAGTCCTGAGTTTGAGTCCTCGTGATGTCCCCTTTTTGCATTATTTTTTGTACATAACCCCCCCCCCCCCCCCCCCCCCCCTCTTCATAGTATTTTTTCTATATAAAACGGATGGATGTGACTTAATGGGCTGGCCCAAGCGCACGAGAACTGAAGAGCCTCGTACATGGTGTCTCCGTATGGAGTTTCTAAAAAAAAAATTGTCTCCGCATGGCGTATACGTTGTGAAAGGTTCATATTGTTCTTTACAGGTTTATTAGTGAAGGGGTTGTACCGAAAGCGGGACTCAATAAACAAACACTCCACAGGCTTCACAGACTTGTTCTTTGCTACCTGCTCTAAGTACCCAACAGCAGTCATGCATCGGCGGCGCCAGAGGTATTCACGTGTATTCATATAAATACCTAAGATTTGGTCCCAAAAAATTAATACATGTCTTATTTAACGGCCCACAGCCCATAGCCCACACAGGATACCGGCTACACTCATCCCGTTCACTCGATCCAACCCCCACTCGGCCGTTCCTCAAGTCCCCAACCTAACCTAGCGACTGCGGCCAGCGGCGGTGGCGGCGGCGAGTAGCGGCCAGCGGCGACGGCCAGTACTGATTGCAAGTAGCGGCAAGCGGAGCCGCTGAACGGGCGACCAGCGGCAGGCCGGCAGCGGACCAGGTTCTATTCTCCTCTTCTCCTAGTTCTAATTCCTATGGGCTTATGCGGCAGCGCCTGGTCAAATTGTAGCAGCGCCTGGAGCATCACAGAGCGAGCTAGTGCTGGATTTGTCCTAGTTCCCAATTCCTAATTCCCAGTTCCTAGTCAAATCACATGCTCCCAATTCCTAATTCCTAGTTCTATTATCTGTAGGTGGATTGGTAGTGCAGTCAAATTGGACAAATTGCTGCTAGTGCTGGATTTGAATGCAACGAGCTACTGCCTAAGGTGGGTATTCCGGGTTAAAGTTTTGGGGACAAATTGCTGCTTGTGTTGCTGTCAAATATGCACATCACTCTGCTACTGCCTACTGAGTGCGCGAACATATTATTGGTTGAATAATTCGGTACAACTCCTCTGCTATTCATGATGTTGTAGAATGATTTTTCTGTGTCAGGACAAATTGCTTGTGCTGTAAAATGCATTCATATTTATTTGTTTAGAACGATCCGAACACTAGTTTGCTACACGACCAACTTAGTAGATTACTAGATTGTTGATGTATTTTTTCTGATCTTGTATCACAGAAAAAGAAGAAGAAGGGTGTTAGTATTGTTGCATTGTGGGAAAGAGCTTCCAATGCAAATAAAAGAACTTCGACATCTACACCAAATCCTCCTGATGTTGAAGTTGAGAACAGTAGTATCATTCCTCCTACTATTGAGAGCAATCTACAACTGGCACTTGTGCAAGCACATGAACCTGATGATGGCCACCCAGAACCTGAGAGTGCAGCTGGCTCCCCAACCCCAATTGTAGAAGATGATGAAGCAAATGATGAAGTTCAATTTGAAGTAGATTTGGAAGCACTTGAGTATGATCCTGGGAAACAGATCTCCATCTCTAGGTACAATGTCAATGACCAGGATAAAGTTAGAAGGAGATACATCGAGTTGGGGGCATGTCAACCAAAGAATCATAATTTTGAGTATAGAGATATAAGTGGATTACAGCATCGCTTTTCTCCTTCTTGGTTTAAGGATTACAAGTGGCTTGAGTATAGTGTGGACAAAGAAGCCGCTTTCTGCTTCGTTTGCTATTTGTTCAAGGATAAAACAAGATGTCCCGGTGGAGATGCTTTTGTGAAGAAGGGATTTAATATATTGTAAGAAGGATATCATCACTTTATTAATCAAAAGGTACTTATGTATTCATGTTGTTATCGTCTGATACATTGAAATATTGCTATTGCCGTTATGCTAGTGTTGTTTTGTTCATATATTGCTAGTGTTGTGTTGTTTGGTTCATATACTACATTTGGAGCCAAAAAAAATTTGGATGAATACCCAGCCTTCATTTCCTGGCGCCGCCACTGCAGTCATGTCAAAAAAGAAAGTACATAACAGCCAACATAGGTCTTTCATTTGTATTTTTTAACTAAAACCACGACAAGAATTATGAAACGGAGGGAGTACTTGCCTGAAAAGCCTTGATCTTTTGCGGGAGCAGCGAGTCTTCATTGTTTCCGAGACCAAGTTGGCCGTTCTGATTGCGCCCCCAGCTGAAACAAATTAAGCAGCAGCACAAGGCAGTAGCTGAAACACATCAATACATGGCACAATACTGCATGTCAACCTACCTAGCTACCGATGCATGGATGGAACTTTATTGCGTTCGAGGATAATACCACTCCACTTATTAAGGTTTTGAGGGAACCGACACCTACCTATGCACTTGTCCGGTGACGGTGACGGCGAGGCAGTGGCTGTCACCGCAGGCGATCTGCTTGATCTTCATCCCCTGCAGGGCCACGACCGGCTGTGGGTTGAACACATCGCTGGAGTTGCCATGCCCCAGCCTCCCGAAGTCTCCCCTGCAGCACCGCGCACCCATCGCAGCCTCGTCACGCAGTACAGTACGAAACTACTGTAGAAGTAGAAGAGATCCCGGAAGAGGGGGCGGCGTGCGGCGTACCATCCCCAGCTGTAGAGCTGCATCTCGTCGTCGGAGTAGGCGGCGGTGTGGTCGGCACCGCAGACGACGGACGTAATGCGTGGCACGTCGAAGGAGGTCAGCACCGTCGGCACCGGCCGGTCCTCGGAGTCTCCGTGGCCCAGCTGCCCGTCCTCGCCCCGGCCCCAGGAGCACACCATCTGGCCCGCTGAAAAACGACGGCCCGCTCCATCATCAGACCGACGAGAAGCTTAAGGCAAGGCGGCGGTTTGACGGCGCAGAGCAAGAGGAGTGGCGGCTTACAGAGCAGTGCGACGGAGTGGTTGGCGCCGGCGGAGATGAGGACGACGGACTGCTCCGGCGCCTCCGGGACCGCGTCGTCGCCGGATGCCTCCGCCTTTGCGTCCATGAGTGAAAGAATCCACGGGTCTCGGCTACTCGCTCTCGAGTCTCGACTCTCGACCAGGTGGAGTGGAACTACGGAATGGAAGCAGTGCATGGGAGTGGTACAAGTAGAGGGGGAGCAGGACGGGATGGGACGGTTAACCGGACGAATTAATGTCACCGGGTAGCTTTTATCAAAGCAAGGTACCTTCGCTGTTTCACTCCACTATATGCGCACGACGCGCCTTGCTCCTCGGTCGACTTTGTCCGAGCGCATCAATGGCGTCGGGCCGTGGCGCCGCCGCATCCGCTGTACCCGCGTCACCCTGAGGCTGCATCTGCATGGGGCTCTCTCCGGGTCTTCCTGCCTGCGTCACTGCAGATGGAAGATATCTCTTGATCTCTTCCCGGATCGACATCCACGTGCCTTGCCCACGGAAGGAGCCTGAGCAGGGCCTGGCCTGTAATTATGATTCTGTGGGTTTCTTGTTCGGAAAATCTATAAAACGCACGCACGCGCTTGTTGTCCTGTTCCACGCGCTACGGAATCAACTTTTCTTTGTAGTTGCGGCACATTTTATTCAAGTCAAATGATAGTTACATCCCCGAACTAGTTCAGCTAAGAGAAAATTCAGAGGATTACTGTCCCAAAATTCAGGTAAGAGAGACCATGTTAAAACTGCTCTTTATTGCCTTCTCTAGATTTCGTCCCATATGCCTAAGATAAGACTGTTTTATCAACCACTGCACATGCGTACAAATACACCTTGTCCAAAGTCCTACACCAAGCACAAAAATATGAGTATTACTTCCTGCTGAATCGGTTCTTATCCCTTTGGGTTGACATATGCCCGGTTCCACATCTTCCCATGCGAGGAGGTCGAAGAACCAAGCAATCTCTCGACTGGCCACAAAGGGAGAGGAGCGGTCGCTCCAGGGCTACACTTGTGGATGCCACATCGTGTGACATGATAGTCGTCGACACGGTGGGAAGCCGCTCCGCCCCTACTCATGATGTTGTCACCATCGCGTCGAGATGTTGCTCCACCCCCTGCCATCAAGATTAGGCTCCATGGCCTTTGTTGATGTGTCGAGACGCTACTTTGCTCAAGGTCACATAGGCCACCATTGCCGTGCCATGTCTGTTAACTTTCCGCCGCCACCACCGTTGGGGATGTAAATGATGAGGTGCTGATGGTGAACCACGGACGACAACTAGCAAAGAATCATTAAGCATGGAAAAAGTGGAGGCAAAGAAAAACATATCAAGATCAGAGGAGAGTGCCAGAAAAGAGGGGTTACGACAACTTTAGTCAATCCCTTAAAAATGGTTAACTCCTTAAAATATTCTGTTTTGAGGAGTTAACCACACCTAGCAGATCTCCTATCTGGTTAACTCCTTAAATTTTGAGAAGATAACTCCCAAAAACTTGCCCTTTCTCATTTTAAGCGGCCACACACATCTCAGGAAAAAAAAACCCCCCCCTCCCAACTCCTACCTGCGGCGCCACCTCTTCCTGCCTTCGTCGCCTAATCTCTACTATAGATCTTCATAGCATTGGCTGGTTAAATAGTATCATCACATACACGTTTCCGCTCACAAACGGGCAACTTGACCAATCAGTGATAAACATAACCATAGACGGACTAGCCAGTCAGTGTAACCTCTCCTATTGTCTACAAGTTGTAGATTACCACTGACTAGCTCTAGACATGTGTTCGTTAGTGATGCAAATATTCTGGATGGCATCTTGGGGCTGCACTGCTAGTAGCCCAGTAACTACTAGCAGTGCAGCCCCAAGCTACACAACAATACAAATAGCATTATCAAACACAAATATTTCCAATATTCCATTACATATGCACATATACAAAAGAATATAATTTATTTCATGTCATACACATACATTGCATTGGGTATCCTCACATACAAACAGTTTCATATAATGATCTTTGTATTGGTACATTTTCACTTACAAGATTGGGCATCCTTTGTTGATTTCAAGGCAACACACTATTGAATACATCCTTCTTGTTGATCGATGATCCTTGTTCCACTTTAATATCCGGAGAAATAAAAAAAATAAAGCATGATGTATTTCATAGCCAGATAACTTCTCAACCATGAAGCAAGATGCTAAATTTAAATATGAATAGAAAAAATTTATATATATTGATGAAGTAGAGCGAGCTAGTTCGTAATATCATACCATGTCTTACTGACCCTTAGCTGATGACATTTTGAGTCAATAATTGGTACGACTGTAACAACTAATGACATGAAGACTCCACCTTTTTGTATAGTGCCTCAGAAAAGGTGAAATGTCATTGTCGTGACATTTCTTTCTCACTGTACAAAACACTTGTAAAGCACAGAGTGATGTACATTCCACAAAAATGTCAGAAAAGCAACGAGGTGAATAGTGTCCTCTATGCAAGAAAGAGAAAAATATACTCAGATAAGCACAAATAAAAAGTAAAAACTCAATAATTGATCAACTAATCTATCAAAGCTATCCACCCAATACTATTAGTTACTCCAACTTGTAATTCAAATACGATGTATAGCACAATTCATATTGCAAACAATATTTTCACATTCATAGGAAAAATATTTGAAGACATATCACAATGACATAGCAATTAGGACATTATTCTTTTTTAACTCTTAGCACAATGGCGGTAGACATAGCAATTGGAACATTGTTCTTTACGTAATTATTAGCACAATGACATTATCACGTAGCAATAGCAACACAATATTTTCATAACTCTTAGCACAATGATAATTTAACATGTCTATATGAATATAGTAAATGCAACATAAATATATTTAGCCATTGTAATACAAAGTATACACAATTCTTATTGCAAACAATATATTCACATTCATAAAGAAAACTAGTTTGGAGACATTCACACAAAACTTACAAATTGTACTAGAACTCACCACTGTGGCCATTGTTGCGACCATAGATCATGCAAACAATGTCGGGGTCAACGACATTGCTAATTATGGCATGCAAACTCTTAAAATATTTGAATAATCAGGAATGCTTGCACGACGATCTGGTACTGTCGGGGTTCAGGAACGACACCTATGGGATCCCTTGGGGAGTCCCTTCTACGGTTGGCGGGGCGTGGGGCCGTGCAAAGAGCAGGTCTAGAAGATTAACGCGGGGGGATTTTTACCCAGGTTCGGGCCGCAAATGATGCATGAAACCCTAGTCCTGCTTTTTGTGCATTTAGTGTTCTTGAGCTCTTGAACTACCTGCGGCGTGGCTCATCTTTGTTGGCGAAGCTTATGAGGCTTCGAATGGTGGCCCTCCACTCGTCGAGCTTCTTCGCAGCCGGAGGGAAGTCGAGGAGTAGTTGCACGCGCGCCAGCGCTTCAGCTGGCGTGGGTGGCCGCGAAAGTTGCGTGGACCGTGACGTGCCCCGACTTCTAACCACGTTAGAAGGAGCTCTATCACGGTCTCGCTGTCGCGCGCCGTTTCCGCCAGCGTCTGGGCGCGCATGGCGGCCCGGTGCGTCTTGAGAGTGACGCAAAGGGCTCTTCCTGCGGCGGTGTCCGGAGGCACCGACGTCGCGGCGTTGCTCGTCACGCGCGGCCTGGGAAGATCGCGGCGCGGGCGCTGGCTGGGGCATCCGGGAGGTCGCCGCGCCGCCCGTGGGTAGCACGGCCCCGCCCCTGGGCCCAGCGGCGTGCGGCTCGTCGTCTCGGGCACGCACGACGCTACTCGCCCGGCTCCGATTGCCAGAGTGCCGTGGATGCTCGCGGGCCACGCCTCTGCCATCATCTGCGCCCGCTCCGTCGCCCGCCCGCGCTGGGACGAGTGGTTCGGCCCCAGACGAGCCGATCGCTGTGATCGCCCTCTTCTTGGGAGCCATCGCGACGAAGGAGTCGATGAGTTGACTTCAAAACCTGATTTTCACAGCCTCAACGCCCCTACCTGGCGCGCCAAAGATGTCGGGGGTTCAGGAACGACACCTATGGGATCCCTCGAGGAGTCCCTTCTACAGTTCGCGGGGCGTGGGGCTGTGCAAAGAGCGGGTCTAGAAGATCAACACGGGGGGATTTTTACCCAGGTTCGGGCCGCAAACGATGCGTAAAACCCTAGTCCTGCTTTTTGTGTATTTAGTGTTCTTGAGCTCTTGAACTAGCTGTGGTGCATGCCTAGTCCAAAAACTCTGAATCCTTCCTCAGTACGCCTCGGGCCTCCTTTTATATGTCAAAGGGGTTGCCACAGTGGCACACAGGAGGTGAAAGTATGTACAGTGTACAAGTCTATCGCTTGGCACCGTAGGACAAACGCATTTAATGCGCTGTCGACGTGCCCTCTTGCTTTATCGGGGATGGCAAAAAAGCTCGTCCCGTCCGTCGCCGCCTCGCCTCGCTCTGACGCGCGTCCAAGCTGATGAGGCCTGCAGCGCCACGTTGGCTGGCTGCCGAGCTGGTGCGGTGGCAGGATCTTCGCGAAGATCTGCATGCCACCACGCAGGTGCTTGGCTTGTTGGCCTAGAAGCTGCATGCCGCCACACAGGCGATCGCCTAGCTGGCGGGCTAGCCGCCACGTCGGAACGGGCGCGGGGTAGCGAAACTCTGGCAAGTGCGGGCCTGGCCTCGGCCCTGCAGACGCCCCCGGTAAGGGCCTTGTCAGGATCTTGTGGGCGTCCTCGACAAGGGTCTTGCCGGGGACCTGCGAGCCTCCTCGACAAGGGTCTTGCCAAGGGTCTATGGTCGTCCCCGGCAAGATCTTGCCAGGGGTCTTCGTCTTTTGGTTCTCATGTAGGCTTGCAGGCCTTCGGGCTTCACTAAGATCTGCATGCCACCATGCAGGCGCTCCCGAGCCTTGGTCTTGACATTGTCGATGGCGTCCTAACTCTCAGGCTCAAGGGTGGCAGTCTTGCTGGTGTTGGGCAAGTTGCCCCGACAATGCTCTTGCCGGGGCTACGTAGGCCGCCCCGGCAAGGCTCTTGCCGGGGGAAGCCCATCTTGTCCCTTTGCTCTTTATGCTTCTGGCTTGAGTGCTGCCTCGGCAGCCTTGTACCTTTGCTTCCTCTGCCCCGCCAAGCATGGCCGCAGGCGTGGCTATGACTGACCGTGCACAAGTAAAGGGGTACAGAAAGACCCCTACTTTTGTACACCGACAGGAGCCCCTGGGCCTGGGCCACACATAAGCGCAAGGCGTTGTTGAGCCAGGCCCAGAACGGTGCGCGGGCAGGCGTGGCGGATTGTTATTCGTAGTAACTCCTTCACTAGTTGCGCTTCCCCACGACTCACATTGAGTGCGTGACGTGGGGGTCATGCGTGGGACGGTTGCAGCGTGCTTGCGTCACCTTGTGGTGAAATAGTAAAGAGGCGGTCCGTGTCTTCCCTATAAAAAAGAGGGAGCCGCAGGGGTGTGGTGTCGGATTACGGGTTCCGGCAAACCCTTGAGGTTCAAACTCTGTGGTACGCACGAAGATCTCTATCCCCCTAGCTCACACTCTCACCAAAATCTCAAAGCCTAGTTCGCTGAACCCGAGGAACAAGGGACACAAGAGTTTATACTGGTTCGGGTCACCATTGCGGTGTAATACCCTACTCTAGTGTGGTGTGGTGGATTGCCTTCTAGGCTGGGGATGAACAAGTACAAGGGAAGAACAACCTCCTGAGGAGAGGTGTTCTTGAGCTCGATGAGCTTGTGTGTGTGAGGGTGATCCGAATGATCCGTTCTTTGCTACGGTGGTGGCTAGCCCTATTTATAGAGGCCCGGGTCCTCTTCCCAAATATTAGGCGGGAAGGGATCCCACAACGGACAATTCGAAGGGGGGCAACTAGTACAAGTTATCCTGACAAAAGGTGGTCTTCGCCTGCCAAAGGCTCTGGTGGTGACGTCGTCGTGGGCTCCGTGATGACCTTCGTCCTACCGTCCTGCTGGTCTTGGTCTTGTTGCACCGATATGGAAACCTTTGCCTGAAGCCTCGGGACTCCTCGCCTGCGCCTGCCTCTTTAGCACCAAAGAGGAAACTGGTACTCTACGCCCGCTGGCGCCCGCCTAACCTTAGTCGTCACGGCTCACGTCACGGAAAGCTCACGAGGTGCCCCTTGCTTTGATCTCTCCGCTCCTCACGAGCCAGCCTAGTGAGGCTGCCCCTGAGGAGGTCTTGTGTCATCTGCCTCGCGAGGCTTGGCCCCTCACGAGGGTCTTGAGTGTTTGCTGATGAAGATGGGCCGTACCAGGCCGCTGGTGGAGCCACGCCCTAGGCCGCAGGCAGGCAAGTCTGGGTACCCCCGTTCCCAGGACGCTGACAGTAGCCCCCGGGACCAAGGCGCGCTCGTACTTGGCTTCAGGGTGAAGCCAATGGTCAAGTGCGGAGCGCCGCGGGCCCCAATAGCCTGCGACCTTAATTGACGTGTGGCGATTGACCGGACGTGGGCGTCTCCGCTTCCCCACGCTGCCTCATCAACCGCCCGACTTGACGAGTCCCTATTGCATGCAGAAAAAGGTCATCATTACCTTAGATCATGGAGGCCGACGGTTGGCCTCCCTTGGCTATAAATGAGTGAAGGAGCAGGGCCCCCGTTGCTCGTCTCTTCCTCCATTCCGCCTGCTTCTCCTTTTCTTCCTCCTTGCTCCACCGCCTTGCAGTGTCATCCATGGCGCCGATACGGAGGTTCTCCGTCGCCAGAAGGGAAAAGCTCCCCGCGAAGAGCCGGGGCCGCTCCCGCCGAAGAAGAGGCTGGCTCGCTCACGTGATGTCATTGTGAGGCCGGAGGTGACGAGGCCCTGGCACGAAGGACCTCCCCCCGGCTATCTGCCGCCTTTGTACGCCCAGACAGAGGGCTCCGGAGGAAGAGGTGATGACTCACAAGTATAGAGGATCTATCATAGCCCTTTCGATAAGTAAGAGTGTCGAACCCAACGAGGAGCAGAAGGAAATGATAAGCGGTTTCCAGCAAGGTATTCTCTGCAAGTACTAAAATAAGTGGTACCAGATTGTTTTGTGATAGGATAATTTGTAAGGAGCAACAACTAACAAAAGTAAATAAAGTGCAGCAAGGTGGCCCAATCCTTTTTGTAGCAAAGGACAAGCCTGGACAAACTCTTATATAGAGAAAAGCGCTCCCGAGGACACATGGGAATATCGTCAAGCTAGTTTTCATCACGTTCATATGATTCGCGTTCGGTACTTTGATAATTTGGTATGTGGGTGGACCAGTGCTTGGGTACTGTCCTCACTTGGACAAGCATCCCACTTATGATTAACCTCTATTGCAAGCATCCACAACTACAATAAAAGTATTAAGGTAAACCTAACCATAGCATGAAACATATGGATCCAAATCAGCCCCTTACGAAGCAACGCATAAACTAGGGTTTAAGCTTCTGTCACTCTAGCAACCCATCATCTACTTATTACTTCCCAATGCCTTCCTCTAGGCCCAAATAATGGTGAAGTGTTATGTAGTTGCCGTTCACATAACACCACTAGAGGAGAGACAACATACATCTCATCAAAATATCGAACGAATACCAAATTCACATGACTAATAATAGCAAGACTTCTCCCAAGTCCTCAGGAACAAACGTAACTACTCACAAAGCATAATCATGTTCATAATCAGAGGAGTATTAATATGCATATAGGATCTGAACATATGATCTTTCACCAAATAAACCAACTAGCATCAACTACAAGGAGTAATTAACACTACTAGCAACCTACTAGTACCAATCCCGGACTTGGAGACAAGAATTGGATACAAGAGATGAACTAGGGTTTTGAGAGGAGATGGTGCTGGTGAAGATCTTGATGGAGATTTCCCTCTCCCGATGAGAGGAGCATTGGTGATGACGATGGCGATGATTTCCCCCTCCCGGAGGGAAGTTTCCCCGGCAGAACAGCTCTGCCGGAGCCCTAGATTGGATCCGCCAAGGTTCCGCCTCGTGGCGGCGGAGTTTCGTCTGAGGAGATGGCTTATGATTTTTTCCTCATCGAAAGACTCCATATAGCAGAAGATGGCCATCGGAGGGCCACCAGGGGGCCCACGAGGTAGGAGGCGCGCCTAGGGGGGTAGGGCGCGCCCCCACCCTCGTGGGCAGGGTGTGGCCCCCCTGGTGAACTTCTTGCGCTTAGTATTTTTTATATATTCTAAAAACATCTTCCGTGAAGTTTCAGGACTTTTGGAGCTGTGCAGAATAGGTCTCTAATATTTGCTCCTTTTCCAGCCCAGAATCCTAGCTGCCGGCATTCTCCCTCTTTATGTAAACCTTGTAAAATAAGAGAGAATAGGCATAAGTATTGTGACATAATGTGTAATAACAGCCCATAATGCAATAAATATAGATATAAAAGCATGATGCAAAATGAGCATATCAACTCCCCCAAGCTTAGACCTCGCTTGTCCTCAAGTCAAAGCCGAAATCGAAAAATATGTCCACATGTTTAGAGATAGAGGTGTCGATAAAAGTAAAATACGGACATGAGGGCATCATGATCATTCTTAGAACAACAACTTACATAATTCTCGTCATATGATTTCTTATGCTAGAGTAATAATTCAATCACAATTTCAAGTATGAATCGTAAACTTCATTGAAAACTAACAAACTATAATCTCAGTCATTGGAGCAATTGCAATTTATCATAACATAGGAAAGAGTCAATATATAAGAGCTTTTCAGCGAGTCCACATACTCAACTATCGTATAGTCTTTCACAATTGCTGACACTCACGCAATACTTATGGGTATGGAGTTTTAATCGGACACATAGAAAGATAGGGGCTTATAGTTTTGCCTCCCAACGTTTTACCTCAAGGGTAATGTCAACAATAATAGTTCATGAAAACTCACATCCAATTAGCCATATATACCAGGATCTTTCCAACATACTGTGCTTGCCAAAGGATAAAATGTAAAAAGGAAGGGTGAAGATCACCATGACTCTTATGCAAGGTAGGAGATAAAAGTAAAAGATAGGCCCTTCACAGAGGGAAGCAGAGGTTGTCATGCACTTTTATGGTTAGATGCATAAAATCTTAATGCGAAAGAACGTCACTTTATATTGCCACTTGTGATATGGACCTTTATTATGCAGTCTGTCGCTTTTATTTCTTCCATATCACATGATCGTATAAAGCTTATTTTCTCCCACACTAATAAGTCATACATATTTAGAGAGCAATTTTTATTGCTTGCACCGATGACAACTTACTTGGAGGTTCTTACTCAATCCATAGGTAGGTATGGTGGACTCTCATGGCAAAACTGGTTTAAGGGTATTTGGAAGCACAAGTAGTATCTCTACTTGGTGCAATGTATTTGGCTAGCATGAGAGGGAAAGGCAAGATCAACCATGTTGGATGATGCATGACAATATAATTTATCTCAGATGTAAGAAAACATAACCCATTACGTTGTCTTCCTTGTACAACGTCAACTCTTTAGCATGCCATATTTTAATGAGTGCTCACAATCATAAAAGATGTCCAAGATAGTATATTTATATGTCAAGACCTCTCTTTCTTTATTACTTCCTATTATTTGCAATGGTGACCAAAACTATGTTTGTCAACTCTCAACAACTTTTATTCATCATACTTTTTCTATGTGAGCTCATTACTCTCCATAAGATCCATATGATCTCTTTGTTTCCTTTTTTATTTATTTCTCTTTTCTTTTATTCACTTAGGATCATGGCAAAATAATCAAGCCCTTGACTCAACACTAATCTTTATTATATATAGCTCACGGACTCGATTACATAGAGGGATCATAAAGCAAAACTCAAAACTAGATCATGCCATAAACTTTATTCTACTAGATCAAGATATTACCAAAAGGGTCGAACTAAGAAAAATGGTAAAGATAAAAGTGATGGTGATACGATACCGGGGCACTCCCCCAAGCTTGGCAGTTGCCAAGGGGAGTGCCCATACCCATGTGATCATGTCTCTCTTTTCAGGGATGGTGATGCGATATTCTTGGCGATGATGCCCCTCAGGATACGATTCTCCTCCTCGAGCTTATTGACTTGCTGCTTGAGGTCCATTATTTCCTTTCGGAGTTTTCCTGTAACAGCCAAAGCTCCCTGCACCCAAGGGTGCTGCATAGCTGCGAGAGAACCAGTGACACTCTTTTTCATATTCTCATAAGAAAGAAATCTAACATTGGAAGGGATAACCGAGTTTGGAATAGCCGAGCTCTGCAGTTCTCCCATTATGAATCCAGCTCGGAAGCGGGAAGTGACTTCTTGATCCTCTTCCATGGCATCTATCCTCTTCAAATCAGCCTCCATCTCTTCCTCCGTTGCTGGCCCAAAGAGATCAACGTTGTTGTTTGTCATTGGTCTCGGTGCCGGATGAGACACCCGACTCTCCCCGACTGACTCTTGCGAAGACATCTTGCTCTAATCTGCAGCAGCAACATCTCGAAACACAAACAGAGGATAATTGCGTGATACGGGAGTCAAAACCCGCGGGAGATTATATAATGAATTTTTACCGACCAAAATACGTATTGTGCAAGAAAACGGAGTCCGGAGAGCGCACGAGGTGCCCACGAGGTAGGGGGCGCGCCCAGGAGGGTAGGGCGCGCCCTCCACCCTCGTGAAGTCCTTGTGTCCTTCCCGGACTGCTTCTTATTTTTCTATTTTTCTAAATATTCCAAAACGGAGAAATATTGCCTTAAAAACTGTTTTGGAGTCGGTTTACTTACCGTACCACATACCTATTCCTTTTCGGAGTCTGAAACGTTCTGGAAAGTGTCCCTTATGTATTCCTACGGGGTTATGGTTTCAATAACATTGGTTTCAACATTTATGGGATTACCTGAGATATAATGCTAAATTCTTTGACCGTTCACCACCTTCGGATTCGTTCCTTCGAAGTTGTTGATTTTTATGGCACCGGAACGATAGACCTCCTCGATAACGTAAGGACCTTCCCATTTAGAGAGAAGTTTTCCTGCAAAAAATCTTAAACGAGAGTTGTATAGCAATACATAATCACCTACATTAAACTCACGCTTTTGTATCCTTTTATCATGCCATCTTTTAACTTTTTCTTTAAACAAGTTGGCATTTTTGTAGGCTTGGGTTCTCCATTCATCGAGTGAGCTAATATCAAATAACCTCTTCTCATCGGCAAGTTTAAAATCATAATTGAGCTCTTTAATAGCCCAATATGCCTTGTGTTATAGTTCGAGAGGTAAGTGACATGCTTTTCCATAAACCATTTTATACGGAGAGATACCCATAGGATTTTTATATGCAGTTCTATAGGCCCATAATGCATCATCAAGTTTCTTGGACCAATTCTTTCTAGACCTATTGACAGTCTTTTGCAAAATTAATTTGAGCTCTCTATTACTCAATTCTACTTGACCACTAGTCTGAGGGTGATAAGGAGATGCAATTCTATGATTAACATCATACTTAGCAAGCATTTTACGGAAAGCACCATGAATAAAATGTGAACCACCATCAGTCATTAAATATCTAGGGACTCCAAATCTTGGAAAAATGACTTCTTTAAGCATTTTAATAGAAGTGGTATGATCAGCACTACTAGTTGGTGTAGGATCGAAAGTATGTCTAGAGGGGGGGGGGTGATTAGACTACTTGACCAATTAAAAATCTATCCTTTTCCCAATTTTAGTCTTTGGCAGATTTTAGCTATCTTAGCACAAGTCAAGCAATCTTAACACAATTCAAGCAAGCATGCAAAGAGTCTATGAGCAGCAGAAAGTAAAGCATGCAACTTGCAAGAATGTAAAGGGAAGGGTTTGGAGAATTCAAACGCAATTGGAGACACAGATGTTTTTGTCGTGGTTCCGATAGGTGGTGCTATCGTACATCCACGTTGATGGAGACTTCAACCCACGAAGGGTAACGGTTGCGCAAGTCCACGGAGGGCTCCACCCACGAAGGGTCCACGAAGAAGCAACCTTGTCTATCCCATCATGGCCATCGCCCACGAAGGACTTGCCTCACTAGCGGTAGATCTTCACAAAGTAGGCGATCTCCTTGCCCTTACAAACTCCTTGGTTCAACTCCACAATCTTGTCGGAGGCTCCCAAGTGACACCTAGCCAATCTAGGAGACACCACTCTCCAAGAAGTAACAAATGGTGTGTTGATGATGAACTCCTTGCTCTTGTGCTTCAAATGATAGTCTCCCCAACACTCAACTCTCTCTCACAGGATATGGATTTGGTGGAAAGAAGATTTGAGTGGAAAGCAACTTGGGAAAGGCTAGAGATCAAGATTCATATGGTGGGAATGGAATATCTTGGCCTCAACACATGAGTAGGTGGTTCTCTCTCAGTAAATGTGTATTGGAAGTGTAGGTATGTTCTGATGGCTCTCTCCACGAATGAAGAGTGGGTGGAGGGGTATATATAGCCTCCACACAAAAACTAACCGTTACACACAATTTACCAATCTCGGTGAGACCAAATTGAGAAACTCGGTCGGACTGATTTAGCAAACCTAGTGACCGTTAGGATTTTCGGTGGGACTGAGATGCAACTCGGAAGGACCGATATGGTTAGGGTTAGGTCATAACGTAATCTCAGTGTGACCGATTACACAAACTCGGTGGGACCGATTTTGGTAATAAGCTAACCAGAGAGTTGGTCAGGTAAACTCGGTGGCACCGATTTGCTCATTTCGGTGGGACCGAAATGTTACAAAAGGGAAACAAAGAGTTTACATTGCAATCTTGGTGGGACCGATCGCTCATCTCGGTAGGACCGAAACGTTACGAAGGGAAACAAAGAGATTACAACCCCATCTCGGTGTTACCGAGATCCCTATCGGTGAGACCGATTTGCCTAGGGTTTGTGGTAGTGGCTATGACATCTGAACTCGGTGGCGCCGGATAGAAAGAATCGGTGGGGCCGAGTTTGACTTTTGGTTTAGGTCAAATGTGGATGTGGGAAGGTAGTTGAGGGTTTTGGAGCATATCACTAAGCACTATGAAGCAAGAACCTCATCAAGCAACACCTCATCCCTCCTTGATAGTATTGGCTTTTCCTATAGACTCAATGTGATCTTGGATCACTAAAATATAAAATGTAGAGTCTTGAGCTTTGAGCTTGAGCCAATCTTTTTGTCCTTAGTATTTTGAGGGGTCCACTTTCCTCATCCATGCCATGCCATTCATTGAGCTTTTCCTAAAATATTAATCTTGGAATAATGTTAGCTCAATGAGCTATATGTTGTTAGGAATTACCAAAACCACCCAGGGATAGTTGCACTTTCAGTTGGAATAGCTTCTACCCACTTAGTAACGTAATCAATAGCAACTAAAATATGTGTATAACCATTAGAGGCAGGAAAAGGTCCCATATAGTCAAAGCCCCAAACATCAAATGGTTCAATAACGAGTGAATAGTTCATAGGCATTTCTTGACGTCTACCAATATTACCAATTCTTTGACATTCATCACAAGATAAGACAAACTTACGGGCATCTTTGAAGAGAGTAGGCCAATAAAAACCAGGTTGCAATACCTTATGTGCAGTTCTATCTCTAGCATGGTGTCCTCCATAAGCTTCGGAGTGACACTTGCGTAGGATCTGTTCCTGTTCATGCTCAGGTACACAACGTCTGATAACACCATCTACTCCTTCTTTATAAAGATGTGGGTCATCCCAAAATTAATGCCTCAAATCATAGAAGAACTTTTTCTTTTGCCGGTATGAATTTGGCAACAATGTAATTAGCATAATCAGCATACCATGGAGCAGTATGAGAAGCATTTATGACATTTAATTGCTCATCAGGAAAGCTATCATCAATAGGTAGCGGGTCATCAAGCACATTTTCTAACCTAGACAAGTTGTCTGCAACGGGGTTCTCAGCTCCCTTTCTATCAACAATATGTAAGCCATATTCTTGTAGCAAGAGAACCCATCTAATAAGTCTAGGTTTAGCATCTTTCTTTTCCATAAGATATCTAATAGCAGCATGATCAGTGTGAATAATTACTTTAGAATCAACAATATAAGGTCTGAACTTATCACAAGCAAATACAACTGCTAAGAATTCTTTTTCAGTAGTAGCATAATTTCTTTGATCATTATCTAGGGTTTTACTAGCATATTGAATAACATTTAATTTATTATCAACTCTTTGCCCTAGAACAACACCTACAGCATAATCACTAGCATCACACATAATTTCAAAGGGTAAATTCCAATCAGGTGACTGAACAATAGGTGCATAGATCAATGCTTTCTCAAGTATTTCAAATGCTTCTACACAATCATCATCAAATACAAATGGTATATCTTTTTGTAATAAATTAGTCAGAGGCTGAGAAATTTTTGATAAGTCCTTAATGAACCTCTTATAAAATCCGGCGTGACCAAGGAAACTTTTTATACCTTTGATGTCCTTGGGGCATGGCATCTTTTCAATAGCATCAACCTTGGCTTTATCAACTTCAATACCTCTTTCAGAAACTTTATGCCCCAAGACAATACCTTCATTAACCATAAAGTGGCACTTTTCCCAATTCAAGACAAGATTAGTTTCTTCACATATCTGCAAAACTCGATCAAGGTTGCTCAAGCAATCATCAAAAGAAGATCCATAGACGGAGAAATCGTCCATGAAAACCTCACAAATCTTTTCATGAAAGTCAGAGAATATAGCCATCATGCATCTTTGAAAGGTAGCAGGTGCATTACATAAACCAAAAGGCATACATCTATAAGCAAAAGTACCAAAAGGGCAAGTAAAAGTAGTCTTTGATTGATCCTTGGCTGACGCAGGTATTTGAGAGAAACCAGAATAACCATCTAGAAAGCAAAAATGTGTATGTTTGGATAATCTTTCTAGCATTTGATCGATAAAAGGTAAGGGGTAATGATCCTTTTTAGTGGCCTTATTTAATTTGCGGAAATCAATTACCATCCTATAACATATAATAATTCTTTGAGGAATCAATTCATCTTTATCATTAGGAACGACAGTAATACCTCCCTTCTTAGGGACACAATGGATAGGACTTACCCACTGACTATCAGCAACGGGATAGATTATACCTGCCTCAAGGAGCTTTAGTATTTCCTTTCTTACCACTTCTTTCATTTTAGGATTCATCCGTCGTTGATGATCACGAACTGGTTTAGCATCTTCTTCCAAATTTATTTTATGTTGACATAGAGTGGGACTAATGCACTTAAGATCATCAAGAGTATACCCAATAGCAGGACGGTGCTTCTTCAGAGTTTTCAATAATCTGTCTTCCTCATGCTCTGAAAGGTTAGCACTAATAATAACAGGATATATCTTTTTCTCATCAAGATAAGCATATTTAAGAGTATCAGGCAACAGTTTAAGCTCAAACACGGGATCACCCTTGGGTGGAGGAGGATCCCCTAGGATTTCAACAGGAAAATTGTGTTTCAGAATAGGTTCCTGTTTAAAGAATACTTCATCTATTTCCCTTCTTTCATTCATAAACATATCATTTTCATGGTCTAGCAAATATTGTTCTAAAGGATCACTAAGAGGTACGACAATAGAAGCAAGACCAATAATTTCATCCTTACTAGGTAATTCTTCTTCACGGTGTTGTCTACTAAATTTAGAGAAATTAAATTCATGAGACATATCATCTAAACCGATAGTAACAACATCCCTTTCGCAATCTATCTTAGCATTAACAGTGTTTAAGAAGGGTCTACCAAATATAATGGGACAAAAGCTATCTTGTGGGGAACCAAGAACAAGGAAATCAGCAGGATATTTAGTTTTCCCACACAAGACTTCAACATTTCTAATAATTCCCATTGGTGAAATAGTATCTCTATTGGCAAGTTTAATTATGACATCAATATCTTCTAACTCAACAGGTGCAATATCATGCATAATTTCTCTATATAAGTCAATAGGTATTGCACTAGCACTGGCATCCATATCACATAAGCCATGATAACAATGATCTCCTATTTTAACAGAAATAACAGGCATGCCTACCACAGGTCTAGGTTTATCTTTAGCACAAAGTTTAGCAATTCTAGCCGTTTCATCACAGAAATAAATAACATGCCCATCAATATTATCAGCCAAAAGATCTTTAACAATAGCAATAATAGGTTCAACTTTAACTTGCTCAGGAGGTGTATATGTTCTAATATTGCTTTTACGAACCACGGTGGAAGCTTTAGCATGATCCTTTATCCTAATAGGGAAAGGTGATTTCTCAACATAAGAAGTAGGAACAATAGGATCATTATAAGTGATAGTATTTTCTTCAACTTTAATAGGTGCAGCTACTTTTACTTCTATGGGAGGATGATATTTAAACCACTTCTCCTTGGGGAGATCAACATAAGTAGCAAAAGATTCACAGAAAGAAGCTACTATCTCAGAGTCAAGTCCGTATTTAGTGCTAAATTTATGGAAAACATCGGTATCCATAAAAGATTTAACACAATCAAACTTAGGTGTCATACCTGACTCCTTACCTTCGTCGAGGTCCCAATCTTCAGAGTTGCATTTAATTATTTCCAATAAATCCCATTTGAATTCAATAGTCTTCGTCATAAAAGAGCCAGCACAAGAAGTATCGAGCATGGTGCGATTGTTATCAGAAAGCCGAGCATATAATTTTTGAATAATCATCTCTCCTGAGAGCTCATGATTGGGGCATAAATATAACATTGATTTAAGCCTCCCCCAAGCTTGAGCGATGCTTTCTCCTTCGCGAGGCCAAAAATTATATATATAATTGCAATCACGATGAATAAGATGCATAGGATAAAACTTCTGATGAAATTCCAATTTCAATCGTTTGTAGTTCCATGACTCCGTATCATCACATAGCCTATACCATGTCAATGCATATTCATCCAAAGATAAAGGGAAGACCTTCTTCTTAATAACATCTCCGGGTACACCTGCAAGCTTAAATAATCCACAAACTTCATCCACATATATTAGGTGCTAATCAGGATGCGTTGTTCCGTCTCCTGCAAAAGGATTAGCAAGCAATTTTTCTATGATACCCGAAGGGATTTCAAAGCAGACATTTTCATTTTCACTAGGTTCAGTAGGTTGAGGAGCAACTCTTTGCTCTACTGGTCGGGGTGAAGATACCCCGAACAAGCCCCTCAGAGGATTACTTTCCATAGTAACAAGTGACAGTAAATTTCAGCACACTATATAAATTTTCCTTACCAAATTCCACCTACAAAAGGTGCTCCACTCCCCGGCAACGGCGCCAGAAAAGAGTCTTGATGACCCACAAGTATAGGGGATCTATCGTAGTCCTTTCGATAAGTAAGAGTGTCGAACCCAACGAGGAGCAGAAGGAAATGATAAGCGGTTTCCAGCAAGGTATTCTCTGCAAGTACTGAAATAAGTGGTAACAGATAGTTTTGTGATAGGATGATTTGTAACGAGCAACAAGTAACAAAAGGAAATAAAGTGCAGCAAGGTGGCCCAATCGTTTTTGTAGCAAAGGACAAGCCTGGACAAACTCTTATATAGAGAAAAGCGCTCCTGTGGACACATGGGAATATCGTCAAGCTAGTTTTCATCACGTTCATATGATTCGCATTCGGTACTTTGATAATTTGGTATGTGGGTGGACCAGTGCTTGGGTACTGTCCTTACTTGGACAAGTATCCCACTTATGATTAACCTCTATTGCAAGCATCCGCAACTACAACAAAAGTATTAAGGTAAACCTAACCATAGCATGAAACATATGGATCCAAATCAGCCCCTTACGAAGCAACACATAAACTAGGGTTTAAGCTTCTGTCACTCTAGCAACCCATCATCTACTTATTACTTCCCAATGCCTTCCTCTAGGCCCAAATAATGGTGAAGTGTTATGTAGTCGATGTTCACATAACACCACTAGAGGAGAGACAACATACATCTCATCAAAATATCGAACGAATACCAAATTCACATGACTACTAATAGCAAGACTTCTCCCATGTCCCCAGGGACAAACGTAACTACTCACAAAGCATAATCATGTTCATAATGAGAGGGGTATTAATATGCATATAGGATCTGAACATATGATCTTCCACCAAATAAACCAACTAGCATCAACTACAAGGAGTAATTAACACTAGTAGCAACCTACTAGTACCAATCCCGGACTTGGAGACAAGAATTGGATACAAGAGATGAACTAGGGTTTTGAGAGGAGATGGTGCTAGTGAAGATGTTGATGGAGATTGCCCTCTCCCGATGAGAGGAGCGTTGGTGATGACGATGTCGATGATTTCCCCCTCCCGGAGGGAAGTTTCCCCGGCAGAACAGCTCTGCCGGAGCCCTAGATTGGATCCGCCAAGGTTCCGCCTCCTGGCAGCGGAATTTCGTCCGAGGAGATGGCTTATGATTTTTTCCTCATCAAAAGACTCCATATAGCAGAAGATGGACATCGGAGGGCCACCAGGGGGCCCACGAGGTAGGGGGGAGCGCCCAGGGGGGTAGGGCGCCCCCACCCTCGTGGGCAGGGTGTGGCCCCCCTGGTGAACTTCTTGCGCTCAGTATTTTTTATATATTCTGAGAACGTCTTCCGTGAAGTTTCAGGACTTTTGGAGCTGTGCAGAATAGGTCTCTAATATTTGCTCCTTTTCCAGCCCAGAATCCCAGTTGCCGGCATTCTCCCTCTTTATGTAAACCTTGTAAAATAAGAGAGAATAGGCATAAGTGTTGTGACATAATGTGTAATAACAACCCATAATGCAATAAATATCGATATAAAAGCATGATGCAAAATGGACGTATCAGGAGGCAAGGGCCGACGCCCGTCGCGCCACGGCCACAATGGCCATGCAGTAGTGGCGCGCGCTGCCGCCCCGCGAACCCCCGCCGAGGGTTCCTCGCGTGAGCTCGTGGTGTGGGCGGAGATGCCACCGCGCACGTGGATTCGGTTCCCGCCGTTCTTCACCGAAGAGATGCCACCGAGGGGGCCACTAGAGTTGTGGCCGCAGCACGCCGGGTGCGACACCCCGGCGACGGGGGCGGAGCTTGAGGTCGTCTCCCCAGGCAAGATCTTCATGACCCATAGATGGGGAGAGGTCACCCGCGTCTGCCGCGCGGAGGGGGCGCTCATGATCCATTTCGAGTATGAAGGTGCCTCCACGCTGTTCTTCAAGGTCTTCAACGAGGAGGGAAATCGCCTGGAATGCTGCCCTGGAGGGGCCCGTCATGACGGTGCCACGGCAGGCGCTCAGCCCGCCCTTGGACCTGCCGACAGCTCCTCCAGCAGCAGCGGCGGCTCCTGGGGGTCCAGCGACTCTCCTGAGCCTGACGAGACTCCGAAGACGAGCGACGACAGCTACGTGCCCCTGAGCTCTCGCCAGGCCCGGAGTGCAGCCGTGGCATCCGCCCGTCGCCGCCGTTGATCTGGATGTGGTTGGCGTCGACCTCCCGTGGCCCACTGTTGATGATGGCATCAGCGGTGACGCCTGTAGATAGGGCTCCTAGAAACCTTCTTCTTTTGTTCCCTGCAAGGAGTCGAGACGAACCTCATGGGGGCATGCAAAGGATCTATAATGTCTTTTGTTAATATTTTCCTTATTATGGAGATCTACGGCTGCATGTCTTGCTTCAGCTTAGTCCCCCCTTTCCAACCTCACGGTAGCTTCGTGCTCTACGCCAACAGGTCCCGGTCTCCAGGCAGGCTGCAACAGTCGCTAGTATGCCAGGTCGCGATGCCGTGGTCAAGGCCAGGAGGTGAGCGGCCTGAGGTATAATAAGAGCTCCTGAGGCGCGATGCTCAAGAGGTCCCCTTTAGCGTGCAAGCAACTACCTGAAGGTAGGAAAGGAAGTCGACGTTGCCGTAGCAAGGCTGCAAAAGATGGGAATCATGTGTCGCATCGCTTGGCTGATCCGAGTGCGAGACTTATCTTAGCGGTCCAAAGTCGATTCCTTGTGCCGCGCCAACTTCGTGCGTCAACTGGGTCGGGCTCGTGCGAGCTTCCCTCTCCTTTCATGTCCTTCTATGTGCTCTGCGCCCTGATATGTCTCCAACGCATCTATAATTTTTGATTGTTCCATGCTATTATATTACCCGTTTTGGATGTTTATGGGCTTTATTATACACTTTTGTATTATTTTTGGGACTAACCTATTAATCGGAGGCCCAACCCAAATTGCTGTTTTTTTTGCCTATTTTAGAGTTTCGCCAAAAAGGAATATCAAACGGAGTCCAAATGGAATGAAACCTTCGGGATCATTATTTTTGGAACAAACATGATCCAGGAGACTTGGAGTGGACGTCAAGCAATCAACGAGGCGGCCACGAGGCAGGGGGAGTGCCCACCCCCTGGGCGCACCCTCCACCCTCGTGGGCCCCTCGTTGCTCCACCGACGTACTTCTTCCTCCTATATATATCCATACACCCCCAAACATCCGAGAGCACAATAGATTGGGAGTTCCGCCACCAGAAGCCTCCGTAGCCACCGAAAACCAATCTAGACCCGTTTTGGCACCCTGTCGGAGGGGGAATGTAACACCCACGATGCGGCTATATCTCCCACGTGTCGGGGCATGACTTAGAGGCATAGCCGCATGGTAGGATTGTCGCAAGAGGGGTAATCTTCACACAATCCCATGTACTGAATAGAAAGGGATAAAGAGTTAGCTTACAATCGCCACTTCACACAAATACAAGTTAAACAAACATCATCCAGAATACAATCAAGGTGCAATTACGGAACCAATATAAAAGAAGACAACCGCAAATGCTAGATCCCCGATTGTCCCGACTGGACTCCACTACTGATCAATAGGAAATGAAACAAAACAACTATCAAGATCTTCATCGAGCTCCCACTTGAGCTGGGTTGCGCCACCTGCACTGGCATCATCGGCACCTGCAATTATTTGGAAGTATCTGTGAGTCACAAGGACTCAGCAATCTCACACCCGCGAGATCAAGACTATTTAAGCTTATGGGTAGGATAAGGTAATGAGGTGGAGCTGTAGCAAGCACTAAGCATATATGGTGGCTAACATACGCAAATAAGAGCGAAAAGAGAAGCAACGCAATGGTCAAGAAGCTAGAAGTGATCAAGAAGTGATCCCGAAACTACTTACGTTCAAGCATAACAAGAACCGTGTTCACTTCCTGGACTCCGCCAAGAAGAGACCATCACAGCTACACATGCACTTGACATTGTAATTAAGTTAAGTGTCAAGTTCTCTACAACCGGACATTAACAAATTCCCATCTGCCACATAACCGCAGGCACGACTTTCGAAATTTGAAACCCTCCAGGGGTGTCCCAACTTAGCCCATCACAAGCTCTCACGGTCAACGAAGGATATTCCTTCTCCCAGGAAGACCCGATCAGACTCGGAATCCCGATTATAAGACATTTTGACAATGGTAAAACAAGACCAGCAAAGCCGCCCGATGTGCCGACAATCCCGATAGGAGCTGCACATATCTCGTTCTCATGGCAACATCAGATAGGTCAAGCTACGAGTAAAACCAGCCCTCGAGTTGCCCCAAGGTGGCCCCGCAGGCTGCCCGGTTCGGACCAACACTTAGACAAACACTGGCCCGAGGGGGGGGGGAGGAATTAAAAATAAGATGACCCTCGAGAGCACGACTCCCAAGGGAAAAGGTAGGTGGTGGTGAGGCAAATGGTAAAACCAAGGTTGGGCCTTGCTGGAGGAGTTTTATTCAAAGCAAACTGTCAAGGGGTTCCCATAACACCCAACCGCGTAAGGAACGCAAAATCAAGGAACATAACATCGGTATGACGGAAACTAGGGCGGCAAGAGTGGAACAATACACCAGGCATAAGGCCGAGCCTTCCACCCTTTACCAAGTATATAGATGCATTAATTAAATAAGATATAATAATGATATCCCAACAAAATCCATGTTCCAACATGGAACAAACTTCATCTTCACCTGCAACTTGCAACACTATGAGAGGGGCTGAGCAAAGCGGTAACATAGCCAAACAACGGTTTGCTAGGAAAGGTGGGTTAGAGGCTTGACATGGCAATATGGGAGGCATGATATAGCAAGTGGTAGGTATCGCGACATAGCAATAGATCGAACAACTAGCAAGCAAAGATAGAAGTGATTTAGGGGGTATGGTCATCTTGCCTGAAATCCCGCAAGGAAGAAGAACGAGTCCATGAAGAAGACAAACAGACGTAGTCAAATGGATCCTCACCACTCCGGAACGAAACCGAAGCTAACGCGATAAGCAACCCGGAAAGAAGCAAACGACATAGTAAACAACCAACACATAAGCATGGCATGATGCACAAACAAGTATGATGCATGTACGGTTAAATGAAACATGGCATGGCAAAGTTCACAAACAATACTACAAATTAAGTGGAGCTCAATATGCAACGAGTTGCATATTGACGGAGCACCACAACAATTATTTAGTTCTCTCCCATTTAAGTACTCAATAAAATTAAATGTTGGTTAGCATGGCAAGGGGTGAAGCATAATAAAACTACTTAACTAGGCAAGTTTAAATGAGGCCGGAACAACAAACAACAAGTCCAGAAAATCCTCATGTGCATATATTAGATTTGGTACTGTTCTTCCCTAAACCATATTTCAGAGTTATTAAACATGCAAGATGAGTGCACCATGTTAAACTAGGCATTTTCCACCCCATTTACATATACAGTTTGTTAAGTTTGGAGCTACGGTTATTTAGTTATGAATTAAAGCATTTTAACACATTATTAGAGAAAATTTAATCAAACAACATTTTAAATATTTTTAACATGGATGAAAGTGGCATATTATTAATCTACACAAGATTCTAAGCATTTTTCATATTTAAATCATTTTAATCCGAAGCACGGTTGTGGAGTAATTAAATGCATGAACTAGAAGGGTTTTTCTGCAAAACTGAAAATCCTGGAAAATAGCTAAATTCGTCCCAAGGGAAAAAACACTAAATGAGCCGTGTTGGGGATATTACTACTGGGCGTAAACCGGCCAGGAGTAGCCGGATTAACTTTATGAAGATTAGAAGCCCATGAAGACGTAAGAATGATGGCGCTTTATGAAGGCCCAAGGCCCAAAGGCGAGTTAAGGCCTGTAGATGTAAACCGACCTTATTATACTTGCATTGTAAGATAGGAAGTATAGAGACCGAACCGGACACGTTTATGATCCAGCTTCGGGACTCTGTAAACTGGCGGGCATCAACCTATGTATATAAAGGGATGACCCGACAGCGGTTTAGGGACAACAGACAACAACTCGAGAGCCAGTCAAAGCGGATTCGCTCCCTGGTCATCGAAACCCTAGCAATACCAATCACAACTAGACGTAGGCTTTTACCTTCATCGAAGGGGCCGAACTAGTATAAACTCCCCATGTCCCCTTGTCCGGTTTAACCCCTTTAAGCTAACCCGTTGCGATGGCTCCACGACTAAGTCCTTTCATGAGGACATCTGCCGTGACAAACCCACGACAGTTGGCGCCCACCGTAGGTGTCATCCATGGAGCAGAATATGAGGACGGACCGGCATCCGACGGAGAAACCGTTGTCTGCTCTGACGACGAGTCTTCTGGAGAGACCGAATCGCTCTATCAGTTGCAGGATGGACGGATTAGTGGAGGTTCCGAGGGCCACAGTATTCCGGACTCCCCTGATCTACCAAACCGGGCCGCTATCTTCATGGCCGGCACACAATCAGTGCCCCACTCATCAACCACCACAGCAATGCTCTCCGGTTCAGCAACAACCACGCCGGCGGGGGCAGGGAGCTCTGCGCCACCTCTGGCTCAAGTTCTGTCTGATTTGTTCGACGCTTTGGCAACATTGATGGCCACGGAGGTGGACGCAGCAGCCCGAGATTAGCACAACGCGGAGATCTCAAAGGTGAAAGATCAGATAACTCAGGCTAAAGCGGACCTAGCGGCAAAGAATGCTAGGATGGCTACAGAACGGGCCGAGTTGGAAGCTCAGGCCTACCGGCTTAGGCTGGATCAGAATGCTTTAGAGGAAGTCATGAGAAGAAGGTACCGATCGCATCTCCCGCCGAGTTATGAGCCAAGAAATCTCTTCAATACGCCAGGAGCAGGAACTAGTAACCAGCCAATATTAAACCGGATGGAGGCGCCAGGGACAGGAGCGCCGGTTTAGCCGCGCACGATGGACCCGCCCCGTCAGAACAACGTTGTGCCATAGTATGTTCCAACACCCCCTGGGCATTACTCCAACCCGTTGGACAACATTGTGGCCGCCGCTTCACGGTTGGCAGTCCTCCCGACCGACGACGAATCACCAGTTGCGGTTGAGGCACGACGGGCCAGAGATCTCCTTCAAACAGCTCTAAACCAGCAGCAGGCATATTCGCACAGTCGTGAGAGGATTCATTCCACCCCCCATCCAAGCCGGAGCTACAGCAGGCACGTTGAGGATGAACTGGCCGTGTCAAGCAGTGCACGTCGCCGTAACTCACCGCGAGGGTACAACCCGGCAGGGGGAGGTGCTAATGCGCAGGATGTGGTGGTTCATGGTCGCGCACGTCGAGAGGCCGAGTTAGCAGCTCTGCACAGAGCCCATCAACCTACTCAGGTTCACCCTACCGCTTCAGTAGAACTAGGTGTGGTATTCAGTTCCTTAGGGGTGCCGTGTCTTACCCCCGCTTTGCGTAATGTGAGACTGCCCAAGGATTTCAAAGGACCTCGTAAGGTACCCAATTACACCGCCGATCTGCAACCAGAGGCATGGGTTGAAAGTTACGAGAAGGCAATGGAGATGTTAGATGTGGATGAAGCGGTATGTGCTAAATACTTCACCATGATGTTGGAAGGAACGACTCATACTTGGCTGAAGATCTTACCAACTAACTCTGTCGGATCATGGGCCGAATTGAAGCACCAGTTTATCCAGAACTTCAAAGATACTTGTAAGCAGCCCATGTCAAATGTGGATCTGGCCGCTTGTTTCCAAGAGGATGGGGAGTCCACGACCCATTGGGTAAAGAGGGTCTTAGCTATTTTGCATTCATCAGATCGTATCAATGCAGATACCGCAGTACTAACGTTGGAGGGCAATTACCGTTTTCTACCGCTCAAATAGAAGTTAGGAAGGCTCAAACGCCACTGCAATGATATGTCAACGCTTATGGCCGCTTTGGTTAAATATACCGATTCAGATAATACCAAAGACCCTGACTCAGAGGAGGACAAACCGGGGAAAGGAAAAAAGAATGGCGACACCAAGGGTCAGCAGCATAATCCGGCAGGCCATGGGAACAATGGTAAGCGCAAGGCCGACAACAATTTGGACTTTGTGGCTAACACCAATGCTCAGGAGAATGGTCAGTGCCGTAAGGGCAAGCAGCCCCAGAGGGGCGGAGGTTCAGGCCCCAATTTGGAGCGCCTGTTAAATCAACCCTGTCCAAAGCATGGATCAAAGGAGAAGCCAGCATAGCATCTTTGGAAGGATTGTTATATCATGCGAGATTTCAAGAACTCCAATATGTTTCAGTACGATAATGGCCTGCCCGACGGTTCAGGAGGTGGTTTCCATGGGCCGGCTTACGGAGGCGACAACTCCGGTTCAGGATTTCAGGGCAATCAAACCGGACACATCAATCAAGGGAACCAAGGCAACCCGGGAGGTTACAACCATTTGGGGAACCAGCAGCAGCAACAGCAGCAGTCGGGTTATCAGGGCAATCCTAAGTAGTTAAATAGTGGGCAATATCATGTCTTCACCACTAGCTTGTGTAAGCGTGATTAGAAGCTTCACAAGAGGGTAGTGAACTCAGTTGAACCGGCGGTGCCTCAGTATTTGCGCTGGTCTGAGCAACCCATTTTATGGAGTAGAGAGGATCACCTGCCCCGGGTTGACAATCCGGGTCATCTGGCCTTAGTGGTGGCCCCTCAAGTTGGGGTATATAAGTTCACTAAGGTACTCATGGATGGGGGAAGTAGTATCAACATTCTATATTATGATACCTTCCGTCGTATGGGGTTGACAGATAAGAATCTTAAACTGTCAAACACCGTTTTTCATGGTGTGGTGCCTGGTAAGTCTACATATCCGGTGGGCAAGATAGCCTTAGAGGTGGCTTTTGGAGATGATCATGATTCAAGATTAGAAACATTGACTTTTGAGGTGGTGAAAATCAAAAGTCTGTATCACGCTTTGTTTGGGCGGCCGGCTTACGCTAAGTTCATGGCGAGGCCGTGTTATGTTTATCTATAGCTTAAAATGCCAGGTCATAAGGGGACCATCACAGTACACGGGAGCAGGAAGATCGCTTTGGAATGTGAGGAAGGTGATGCGGCTTATGCTGAGTCGGTTTGTGCCACGGAGGAGCTGAAGTTTTATAAAGACCAAGTTGATCCGACAGATATGACTTCTTTGAAAAAGCCAACTACGGAACACGGTCCGGCATTGAAATTTAAATCGGCCACAGATACTAAGATGGTTGATTTTGTTCCTGGCGATTCATCCAAGCAGTTCAGCATCAGCGCTAACCTGGATCCCAAATAGGAAAGCGCACTCATCGAGTTCATCCGTGAGAACCGGGACATCTTTGCATGGAAACCTTCTGACATGCCAGGTGTACCGAGGGAACTCGCTGAGCACACACTTAACATTGATCCTAAGTTTAAACCGGTCCGACAGTTTCTCCGCCGCTTCAATGAAGAAAGGCGCAAGGCTATTGGTGAAGAGGTAGCTCGGTTGTTGGCCGCAGGGTTTATCGTGGAGGTCTTTCACCCGGAGTGGTTGGCTAATCTGGTGCTGGTTCTTAAGAAAAACGGCACTTGGCGTATGTGTGTAGATTACACAGACTTGAACAAGGCTTGCCCTGCAGATCCCTTTGCCCTCCCTTGTATTGATCAGATTATTGATGCTACGGCGGGTTGTGACCGTTTGTGTTTTCTGGACGCTTATTCTGGCTATCATCAGATCAAAATGGCAGTTAAGGACCAGGAGAAGAAGACTTTTATAACTCCCTTTGGAGCCTTCTTCTATGTCTCCATGCCTTTTGGGCTCAAGAGTGCCCAAGTGACTTATCAACGCTGTGTTCAGAATTGTCTTCATAAGCAGATTGGGCGCAATGTTCATGCATATGTAGATGATATTGTGATAAAGTCCAGGAAGGAGGAAACATTGATAGATGATTTGAGAGAAACCTTTGACAACCTCCGGGTTTACAAGATGATGCTCAATCCGGACAAGTGTGTCTTTGGTGTCCCGTCAGGCAAACTCTTGGGTTTTCTGGTGTCAAACAGAGGCATTGAGGCTAACCCGGAAAAATCTCAGCAATTACATCTTTGGCTAAACCGACATGTATCAATGACGTTCAACGTTTGGCCGGCCGGATTGCGGCTTTGAGCCGGTTTATCAGTCATCTTGGGGAGAAGGCTATCCCTCAATATCAGATGCTCAAGAAAACAGATGATTTTGTCTGGAGTGAGGCGGCTGATAAAGCATTTGAGGACCTGAAGAGGCAGTTAGCTGAACCGCCTGTGCTTGCAGCCCCGATCGATAAAGAGCCGTTATTGCTATATGTGGCTGCTAATGCCCGAGCTGTTAGCGTGGCTATTGTGGTGGATCGCAAGGAAGCTGGAAAGGAATATCCGGTTCAACGGCCGGTTTATTATATCAGTGAGGTGCTCATTGAATCAAAGCAGAGGTATCCACATTGGCAGAAGCTGATGTATGGAGTGTTTATGGCAAGCCGGAAGCTCAAACATTATTTCCAGGGTCATCCTATCACAGTGGTTAGTTCAGCCCCTCTGGGAGATATCATTCAAAATAGAGAAGCAACTGGCCGGATTGCTAAGTGGGCTATTGAGCTTGGACCTCACGGGCTCAAATACACACCTCGCACATCAATTAAATCCCAAGCACTTGTGGATTTCATCAATGATTGGACAGAGTTGCAGGCACCAGAGGAAAAGACAGATCACACATATTGGACTATTCATTTTGATGGATCCAGACAATTGGAGGGCTCAGGGGTTGGAGTCATACTAACTTCCCCACGAGGTGACAAGTTTTGTTATGTCCTCCGTTTAATGTTCCCTTGTACTAACAATGCAGCTGAGTATGAGGCCTTACTCCACGGTCTTCGGATGGCTAAGGAGATGAACTTAAGCCGGGTTATGTGCTTTGGGGATTCAGATCTGGTGGCTCAACAGGTGTCTGGCACTTGGGATTCTAAAGACCCACTCATGGCTGCATATCGACGAGAGGTGGACACAGTGGCTGGTCACTTCAAGGGTTATCAGGTGGGCCATATAGACCGGCGAAAGAACGAAGCGGGGGATGCTTTAAGCCGCCTTGGTTCTCAGAGTAAACTGGTCCCACCAAATGTCTTTCTTGACATACTGCATAATCCGTCGGTCAAGGTACCAACAGAGGAGGAGTTGGCTATTCCTGATCCGGAGGCTCAATTGGTGGCAGCTTTGCATGTCATACCGGATTGGACAATCCCGTACCTGGCTTACATGAATCGGGGCGAGTTACCGGAGGATGAAACCTTGGCCCTACAGGTAATCCGTTGTTCCAAGTCAATGACCATAATCAACGGGGAGTTACATCGTTACAACGTGATAGGGGCAATTCAGCGTTGTGTCTCTCCTCAGGAGGGTTGTGATATTTTGCGAGAAATCCATGAAGGGGATTGTGGTCATCACGCCGGTTCAAAGTCTTTGGTGGCTAAAGCTTTTCGCCACGGTTTCTATTGGTTAACAGCTCATGCTGATGCTGAGGATTTAGTTAAACGATGTGACGGTTGTCAAAAATTTGCACGCCGTGCTCATATTCCAGCTCAGGTGTTGAGGATGATTCCAATAACGTGGCCGTTTGCAACTTGAGGGCTTGATATGGTTGGACCCTTCTAGCGATCCAAGGACAAAAGACCCACTTGTTAGTGGCAGTTGACAAATTCACCAAATGGGTGGAAGCAGAGCCAGTCAGTAAGTGTGATGCGGCCACGACGGTTCATTTCATCAAAAAGGTGATATTCCGGTTTGGCTTTCCACACAGTATTATAACTGATAATGGTACTAATCTATCAAAGGGAGAGATGGAGGAATTTTGCCAACGTGAGCACATCCGGCTTGATATAGCATCGGTGGCTCACCCCCAATCTAATGGTCAAGCGGAGAGGGCAAATCAAGAAATTTTGCGAGGTATTAAACCCCGACTTATGGTTCCTTTGAAACGGACACCGGGTTGTTGGGTTGAGGAGTTACCTTCTGTGTTATGGAGCATCAACACCACACCCAACAGATCTACGGGTTACACACCTTTCTTCATGGTTTATGGAGCGGAGGTAGTTCTTCCTAGTGACATCCGTCATGACTCGCCCGTGTGACAGCTTATGTTGAAGCTGATAATGAGCAGGCACGTCAGGATTCCATGGACCTGTTAGATGAGGAGCGTGATCTTGCAGCAGCACGTTCGACGATTTATCAACAAGATCTCTGACGTTATCACAGCCGCCGGGTTAAGACCAGAACTTTTCAAGAGGGCGATCTGGTGCTCCGGCTCATCCAGGATTAGACTGATATGCACAAGTTATCCCCACCTTGGGAAGGACCTTTTGTGGTCAGCAAGAATCTGCACAACGGGTCATACTACCTCATTGATGTTCGAGAGCACAAAGACTCATGTAAATCGGAGGAGGAGACCAAGCGGCCGTGGAATATAGCTCTTCTTCGGCCTTACTATACTTGAGCCACAGGCTCTTCATATGTACATATTTATGACAATGTATATATTATATAATAAACCGGAGCCTCGAATAAAGCGGGGTCTCTGTTCTTTTTACATCATGTGTGTGCTTACAAGAGTTTCTACTGACAAAGCGGAGTTTTGTTAAACCGGTCTCTGCAGCCGCACGGATATAAAGAAAATCACTAGGGGGCTTGGTCATATCTGAACCATAGCTACACCTCTTGATCGGTTTGAAACCACAAAGGGATATCACTAGGGGGCTTGGTTGTTGTCACACCATAGCTACACCTCTTGATCGGTTTAACACCACAAAGGGATATCACTAGGGGGCTTGGTTGTTATAACACCATAGCTACACCTCTTGATAGGCGTTAAGCCAAAAAGGAAATTATGTGGAGCCAAAGAGAGTCTGTTGCATTAAGCACAGTTCAAACATAGGTAACCACCGAGCACAGCTCACATATTACCTGGGGGCTCTTTGCTTCTCAAAGAACAATGAGTTTGAACCCATGTAATAGGCTATCAAGCCAGGCTTGGAAGCCAGATGTATTCACCTAAAACCCCGGGTTATCCTGCCTCTTTAAGTAAGTCACTCCGTCCAGGTAAACCTGGTATGACCCATCGAACGTTTCACAAGTCAATCCCATGGACCCTGAACTTGTCAAAGTTAAATCGGTGATTGGTTAAAGATTGAGGTCCATCTTAAAAAGGCTTTGCAAAATGGTTTAACTCAGCGGCCTGGCAGCCCATGAAAAGCCTCGATTTAGGGCCTGGCAGCCCATGAAAAGCCTTGCACATTTTTGTTGTTTTTGCTATTTTCATGATAAGGGATTTATAAACATTTTTTCTAAAAAACCGGTGTTCATTACAAACCGCCATGACTTTTAGCGCTTCGTTGTTAGTACATGATCAGATTCTAAACTGGTAGCGCATTGCTCCGGACTGGTCTTGACTAGATGTCACCGACCTTATACGGACAAATCAACGGTTTTTAGCCCAGTATGATTTCTACATGAATCGGCAAGAGGGCCAGGAGTTATTAACACTCCAGATTAATGTTTTTACCTCTACCATACAAGCAGTTGGTCAGCCAACGAGGTATATCACAGGTATTACTTATTTTATCGGATTACTACAAACTTTGGTTATCCATCCAAGTTGTGTATGGCTTTTGGGCATCATAACCCGTCTAGTGGTAAACCACTAGGATGCTTTCTAGTTTTCATATGCAGGAATATAAAGGATTATGCATACATGAATTCCAAAAGTGGAGCAAGTTCTCCCAATGTCAAAGCACCACAAAACATGCTCGATGGCATGACAGATAAAGGGGTTTTTGCTATCCTATTACAAGAAGCTTCAAAATGGCTCCAATTGAATAATTGTTTCTAAGCAGTGGCACACAATAGCTGGTAAACCGGCGTCCGGTTTAAGATGCTTCGTCTAGTGCAATCACTTCTTCTTCATCCCTCCCCAGACGATGGAAATCAACCGTTGACCAATCGATTCCGGATAAAGCTTGAAACACGGCTTCTTCATGGATAAGGCTGGAGGGGTTAATGTCAGGAGCGTAAGTATGCTTACGGATTGGAGGCACAAGTTCTTTGACTTCATGGATTTCGGCAGGCTGTCTCTTCCCTTTAGTGTCGTAAGCCGGCTGGAAATGAGATAAATATGTGTCTTCTGCCAGTTTGCTGGCTATTGGCCGCATCTCCTTTGTTAGCCTTCGGAGATCATCATTGTCGAAGTTTGAACCGTCCTCCTTCACACCTGGATATCCTTTAATGATGTCATCCGCTTCAAGATCCGGAATCCATGCTTTGGCCCGGATTAGTGCGGTCAGCGCTCCTGCTCTTGCGGCTGCCTTCTTCAGTTTAGTAATCCGGGCTGGTAGCATGGCCAGCTTGTCAAGGGTTTCTTTTATCAGTGTTGATGCCGGTTTATTGTAGGCTGCAGTGCATATAGCACACTGGGATCCAGAGTAAAGCTGTTCTATTAAGGTGTAAGCCACTTTAAGCTTCATCCGCATATCAGCGCCCAGATGAGTAATGCGAGTGCCTGTCATGGTTTGATATCAACCCAACTGGTACACAATAAGATCTCATGACTTGGACAAACATCATAAGGAGATACTTACCAAATACAACGGACGTCATGGCGTTGATTTGCCGCTTCAAACCAGTTAGTGCATCTACAACTGGCTGTCGTGGTTCTAAGTCTGACAGTGATGTAGGGGGGTAAGTATGGAGAGGCAAGATCTTAGCTATAGAGGAGTTGTAGGAACGCAAGATTTACAAGTTCAGGCCCTTCTCGGAGGAAGTAATAGCCCTACGTCTCGGAGCCCGGAGGTGGTCGATTGGATTATGCGTGTGTGAATTACAGGCGTGCGAACCCTTGTTTCGGAGGAGGGGGGTGGCTTATATAGAGTGCGCCAAGACCCCAGCCAGCCCACGATACAAAGGGTTCAATGTACATTAAGGCAGGGCGTTACTGGTAACGCTAGTAATAGCTATGATGACCATAAAAGCTACTTAATAACCGACCGTTAGCATGCGGAGCGCCTTTAGGTCACCTGACCGTCGAGTGGCTTGGTCTTGGTCGAGTGATTGCTTCTTGGTCGAGTATCTTCAAGTCTGTCGAGTGAGACACCTTTAAGTCGATTGAAAGATGATTTCTTCTGGAGATGTCCTTGGGTAGGTCAGTTTGGACAGGTCCATGACCCTACCCTAGGTACACAACTTCATCATTAGCCCCCGAATGGATCGAGGTTTGAGTGGGACATGGCTTGAGCATTTTTCGAACTCGTTTTTCATACCGCGAGCATACCTTGTTTCAGATCAATGAACTCGAGTGTTGACAGTGACTTCCTTTCCAGTCGCCTTGATCCATTCTTAATTCTTTGTCGAGTGAGTTTCTTTACTCGAAAGGCTCCGAGTGATGGTGCGGAGGAGATCTTTGGTTTGACAAGTTGTTCTGCTGCCCGCGGATTTCGTGGGATCCGAATTTTGGGAAGCGCGCGGGACGGGGGAGGCCGCATTAATCAGATGGGATAGAGCAGAGCCACCTCGATCCCCGCACCACCTTTTTCGCCACGTATCGCGCGCGCGATTGTTACGGGATTTGACAGAGCCGCCTGGGCCTACCCGTCAGCCACTCGGAAGTGGCCTCATATAAGGCGTTGGACCGGGGTCTCCCGAACAGTGCGTTCCCATTACCTCTTCTCCTCTTCATGCCCCTCCACTGTGCTCGCTCTCGCCCCAGCGCCACCGCTCCGTACGCGTCTCGCCGGTGACAATGGGGAAGGAGAAGACGACGGCTCTGGAGCGGGCAAAGAAGGCGGTGGCGAGGTCGAAGGGGAAGGCGACCAGTCGGGGCGGATCTTCCTCGTGAACCGGCCTGCCGAAGGGCTGGATCCAGGGCGACTGGATCCACTCGAGGATCACCCAAGAAGACCTCAACGACCTGGCCGAAGGGGGGCTGATCCCCTATGACTCGGCGCGGCTTCCGGGGAAGGAATCTGAGCGGCAACCTCGGGAGGGTGAGCGTGTTCTTCTTGCCACCCACGTCGACCGTGGATTTTCCTTGCCTCCTCACCCTTTCTTTCGAGGGTTTCTGAACTTCTTTTGGGCACAACTCCACCACTTTACTTACAACACAATCGTTTATCTCGCCGCTTTCATTTCTTTGTGTGAGAACTTCCTGGGTTGCCGGCCTCACTGGGGTCTTTTCAAGCACATTTTCACTTGTCGCTCCCAGACGGTGAAAAAGGCTAACCCGAGTGATGAGAGGACGCAAGTGATTCAGATGTGTGGGGGTCTTGGTATCCAGATGAGAGGGAAAATTTATTTTCCGGCCATGATTCTTCCCGACTCAGTCCGCGGATGGCAGTCGACCTGGTTTTACTTTAAGGACCAGTCGACGCCAGGGCAGTCGACTGGCCTCCCTCCCTTTACCATGGACCGAGTAAGGAAACCCTCCCCTTTGAAGGTGCTCCCGGAGGAGAAGGCGCAGGTGAGGGTGCTGGTCGATCGAGTGGTCCAGCTTATCCGTGACGGGGTCACCGGTATGGATCTCTTGGAGGTCTTCCTTCAGCGGCGTATCCAGCCTCTTCAAGCCCGAGACCATCCGATGTGGATGTATTCGGGTCTTGAAGACTCCACTCGGATCCACCCGGAGGAGGTCGATGACAACACACTGGAGAAGTGGCTGTCGGGCATTACCGAGAACAAGGACAACCCCAGGGGAGCCAGGAGAGTCCCTCCATTCGACCAGTCTCATGCACCAGAGAAGGTCTGATTCTGAGTTTTTGCTTTGTAATTTGAATTTGCTCCTGCACACACTGCGTCGACTGACTTTGTTCTCCCCGCTTTCTTTCAGGCCATTATTGAAATGTACTCAATGCCCAATGGAGAGCAAGAGCAAGCCCTGGAAGGCGAGGCGAGCGGCGGCGATAGTGGCGAGTGGACTTCCGACGGTGAAGGGGGTGGAGGAAGCGACGACTCAAGTGATGGAGAAGAAGTCGAGTCGCCTCCTCGCCGGGAGAGGTGATCCAAGCTCAACCAAGAACGACCGAGTGCCCGTGAAAAGGTAACTGCTCAGGCTGGTCAGTCTTCGAAGCGTCCTCGGGTCTCTTCACCAACCCCGACTAAGAAAGCGCCAAAGCACCCCAAAGTTGCAGAGCCGAAGACTCGGAAGGCGTTGCTGAAGATTAAGATTGACATCCCCGTTGCTTCCGCGTGAGTGTCTCCTTTCGTATTCACTCGACGCTTCATGCTGTTTGTTTTTCTTGTTTTAACTGGATGGATTTGGGATTGTCAGTGCTGCCACTTCCGGGACCTCAGCTTACAGGGACGAGGACGAGGTGATGGAGGATGCGGTCACTTCTAATCTGGGTATGATTTCTGCCATACTGTCTTTGTTTGGTCAATCCAATTGCAATGTGCATCATTGAGTGATGTGACTTTGGCAATTGAACTCTGCACAACTCCCAACGTTATTGACCTCCCAAACGATGACGAAGAGCCCGAGAGGCCTTTGATGAGGAAGAGTAGGCAAGCTCCTACAAGCAAGGCGCTACAGTCGACACCGAGGGCGGAACTAGTCGTTCAGGACGCTGGCGACGCCAATCGGGGTTCTGTTACCTTCGCCGTGCCACTGTCGAGTGCCTTGCCTTCTTCGTCGACTACTCAGGCCTCTGTTGACCCACCTTTGGTTTTTGCGACCCATCATGTCCCGGAGGACGAAGTGAACGCTGCCAGGGAAGCTATACGCCAGGCGGGTGTCATGATGGAGAAGATGAAGATGGTGCGAGACGCCAGTCAGGCTGCCTATGACGCCAGCTCGGCTCTCCAAAGCAACATTCAGGTTAGTTGGTCGCCGCTTGTTCTGTTAGGATATGATATCTGAAGACTCCTTTCTGAAAATCTTTGCGTTAGTACACCCACTGGGTGCGTTGCTTGAACTTTGAATTAGTGGGGGCACGCTGAGTGCACCCACTGGGTGTAGTCCCCGAGACTGTGATGGACTGCGGGCAGTCGACTGTAGTCTTTGTATCTTGTCGTGTGTAAACCGAATTGATAGTTTGTATCTTCCACCCGGTCTAGTCGAGTGGGGTCGGAACCGGTGGGGGCACGCCAAGTGCACCCACTAGGTGTAGTCCCCGAGACCGCGGTCGACTGCTGGCAGTCGACTGTGGTCTGAGCTCTTTCTGTTCCCCCTTTTTGTTTTACTCCCTGCACTCGACTCTGGCGGGCCGGTCGAGTGGGATCAGAACTGGTGGGGGCACGCAAAGTCCACCCACTGGGTGTAGTCCCCGAGGCTATGGTGGACTGCGTGCAGTCGACCGTAGCCTTAGTAACTCTTTTTTTGCTGTAAAAATAACTTCTCCCCTTTGATTTCATAAATCTTGTGATCTTGGAGCTCGCTTTGTTGACTTGGAGAAACAGCAGATCCAACTGAACCTTGACTTGGAGCTGGCCAAGATAGAGCTGCAAAGGGTCAAGGACGGCGCTACTGATCGACTGGTCTGTCTTAAGCTTGAGTACCCTTCTGCTCTTTCTGAATCAGGCATCATTTCTTTGTAGAGAAACTGAGAGAAGCTCTGGCGAAGAAGGATCAGGATTTGGATGCTGCTCGAAAGGAGGCTAACGACAAAACCGCTCTAGCTGCACAGAAACTGGCTTCGGTCAGCCAGTTGGAAGAAGAGAATACCAGGCTGAAATCTGCTCTGAATGACGCCAACAAGGAGTGCTCGCGCTGGAAGAAGGAGAATCTCATCCTGGGCGAGAAGATGGAAAGCATTGCTCGCAGGAGGGACGATCTGGAGAGCTACCTGAGGAGTCTTGCCAAGAAATTGTTCATCAAGCTTGAAGGTGCACATTTTGTTCCGACTGATTTTTTGCGTCGACTCGGCGTATGTAAATTGACTTATCCTTGGATCGTGATGCAGAGTTTTGCCAGAGCTTCGAGGAGGAGACTGGGCGGATCGAACCTGGTTTGGATCCGATCAATTCTCCCGTGAAAGATGAAACTGCCATGAATCTGCTCCGAATGGAATCTCGCATTGACGGTGTCATGGACTACTTGGCTCGACTGAAGGTGGCCATGTCACGGATCGACCCGGCACTTTGGCCAGAGGCTGTGCTCCAAAATGATCTTGAGTCCCTGATGACTCGACTAAATGAAATCCCTGACCGAGTGCAGGAGTGGAAGAAGTCTGCTGCTCGGTGTGGCCCTGATGTGGCTCTGTCTTTGGTTCGTGTCCACTGCAAGGAGGTGCGACAAGACAAACTGGCAGCAATCAAGGTCGCCAACACCCAGAAGCATGACTTCCGAACTTTTATGGAGACTTTCATCGCTGCAGCCACTCGGATAGCCGACAGCGTCGACCTGGATGAGTTCGTCGAGCCTGCCAGCCCTCCTCCTGCGGAGTGAACAAACTTTTATGCCTCACCTTAAATTTGCCTCGGAATGCCGAGTGGTTTTTGTAACCGTTAAACTCTTTTGGGCTGAATGCCCGAGCACTTTGATCTGTGGTCCGGAAACCTTTAGGATTTATCCGAACTTGGTTTATCGTTGAATATCTTTATGCATTCCCTGTCGAGTGGAAATCGTTCTTTATTCGAGACAACCTTTGTATTTGCGGCGCAGCCCCGAAGGAGACGGTAGCAGTCGACCTGCCCCTTGTTGTCCTTGCGGGTCAGCGATGGAGCGCATGTTGTATTTGTGGCGAAGCTCCCCAAGGAGGAGGTAGCAGTCGACCTGCCCCTTGTTACTGCAGAGCAGGATGAAGTGCGCATTGTATTTGTGGCGAAGGTCCCCAAGGAGGAGGTAGCAGTCGACCTGCCCCTTGTTACTGCAGAGCAGGATGAAGTGCGCGTTGTATTTGTGGCGAAGCTCCCCAAGGAGGAGGTAGCAGTCGACCTGCCCCTTGTTTCAAACTTAGGCGAGTGCCTGACTGCAGCTAAGTCCTCAAGTGAGAGTACTTAGGCGAGTACTGGACTACAGCTAAGTCCCCGAGTGGGAGGGCTGCTCTCCACTCGGCAGGATTTTTTCAAACTTAGGCGAGTGCCTGACTGCAGCTAAGTCCTCAAGTGAGAGAACTTAGGCGAGTACTGGACTGCAGCTAAGCCCCCGAGTGGGAGGACTGCTCTCCACTCGGTAGGGTTTTTTCAAACTTAGGCGAGTGCCTGACTGCAGCTAGGTCCTCAAGTGAGAGAACTTAGGCGAGTACTGGACTACAGCTAAGCCCTCGAGTGGGAGGACTGCTCTCCACTCGGTAGGATTTTTTCAAACTTAGGCGAGTGCCTGACTGCAGCTAGGTCCTCAAGTGAGAGAACTTAGGCGAGTACTAGACTATAGCTAAACCCCCGAGTGGGAGGACTGCTCTCTGCTCGGTAGGATTTTTTTCAAACTTAGGCGAGTGCCTGACTGCAGCTAAGTCCTCAAGTGAGAGAACTTAGGCGAGTACTGGACTGCAGCTAAGCCCCCGAGTGGGAGGACTGCTCTCCACTTGGTAGGATTTTTTTCAAACTTAGGCGAGTGCCTGACTGCAGCTAAGTCCTCAAGTGAGAGAACTTAGGCGAGTACTGGACTGCAGCTAAGCCCCCGAGTGGGAGGACTGCTCTCCACTTGGTAGGATTTTTTTCAAACTTAGGCGAGTGCCTGACTGCAGCTAAGTCCTCAAGTGAGAGAACTTAGGCAAGTACTGGACTGCAGCTAAGCCCCCCGAGTGGGAGGACTGCTCTCCACTCGGTAGGATTTTTTCAAACTTAGGCGAGTGCCTGACTGCAGCTAAGTCCTCAAGTGAGAGAACTTAGGCGAGTACTGGACTGCAGCTAAGCCCCCGAGTGGGAGGACTACTCTCCACTCGGTAGGATTTTTTCAAACTTAGGCGAGTGCCTGACTGCAACTAAGTCCTCGAGTGAGAGAACTTAGGCGAGTACTGGACTGCAGCTAAGCCCCCGAGTGGGAGGACTGCTCTCCACTCGGTAGGATTTTTTTCAAACTTAGGCGGAACGGATTCGCAGCTAAGCCACCCACTGGGGGATTTCATTTGCAAACAAAAAACAATAACAATCACTAGGAAAATTAAACTACATGAGTTTTTTCTTATTACATCTCATCCGAGTGAGAATTCAAGTATAAAAGGGGCGGAGTAGCTCCGCATTCCAGGCTCGCGGCTCATCAATCTGGCGATCGACATTGTAGAGGTGGTATGCTCCATTGTGAAGAACTCTGGTGACTATGAAGGGGCCTTCCCAAGTAGGGGCGAGTTTGTGTGGTTTCTGCTGATCCACTCGGAGGACTAAGTCTCCCTCTTGGAAGGCTCGACCCTTCACATTTCTGGCATGGAATCGACGCAAGTCTTGTTGGTAGACGGTCGATCGGATCATGGCCGGAGGTCGACTGCGTCCCGCCGGGCTTGTTCTGCTTCATCTTCAGAGTAGATCTCGACTCGGGGAGCGTTGTGAAGCAGGTCACACGGCAAGACCGCCTCGGCTCCATAGACTAGAAAGAATGGGGTTCTTCCAGTCGATCGGTTTGGGGTTGTCTTCAATCCCCAAAGGACTGATGGAAGCTCGTCGACCCATGCACCTGCTGCGTGCTTGAGATCGCGCATCAACTGGGGTTTCAGTCCTTTGAGGATTAGGCCGTTTGCCCTTTCTGCTTGCCCATTCGACTGGGGGTGAGCGACCGAAGCATAGTCGACTCGGGTACCCTGAGAGGCGCAAAAGGCCCTGAATTTGTCAAAATTGAAGTTTGACCCATTGTCAGTGATGATGCTATGCGGAACTCCATATCTGAATATCAACCCTCTGACAAAACTGATAGCAGCGCAAGCGTCAAGATTCTTGATAGGCTTGGCTTCAATCCATTTGGTGAACTTGTCGGCTGCTACTAGCACATGAGTGAAGCTGCTCCTGCCTGTTCTCAGTGGTCCAACCATGTCCAGCCCCCAAACAGCAAAGGGCCAGACGAGTGGAATGGTTTTCAGGGCTGACGCGGGCTTGTGCGACATATTGGAGTAATACTGACATCCTTCACACTTGTCAACTATCTCTTTTGCCATTTCATTGGCTCTTGGCCAGTAGAATCCCGCTCGGTATGCTTTAGCCACAATGGTCCGAGAGGACGCATGGTGACCACAGGTCCCCGAGTGGACATCATCAACGATCATCCGACCTTCTTCTGGTGTAATACACCTCTGACTGACTCCAGTCGCGCTTTCTTTATATAACTGTCCTTTTATGACTGTAAAGGCCTTGGATCGTCGGACGATCTGTCGAGCCTCTTCTTCGTCCTCTGGGAGCTCTTCCTTAGGATGTATGCAATGTACGGTACTGTCCAGTCGGGAGTGATGACCAAGACTTCCATGATCAGGTCGACTACAGCTGGAATTTCAACTTCAGTCGAATCCGTGGCGCTTTTTGGCTGCGGGGCCTCTTCACTGAAGGGATCCTCCTGAACTGATGGTATGTGAATGTGTTCCAAAAACACATTCCTGGGGATGGCTTCTCTTTTGGAACCTATTTTTGCCAGATCATCAACTGCTTGATTTTTCAGTCGGGGTATGTGTTGAAGCTCTAACCCCTCAAATTTCTTCTCCAGCTTTCTTACTGCATTGCAATAACCAGTCATGGCTGGACTTCTGACGTCCCATTCCTTCATCACCTGATTAACCACCAAATCTGAGTCGCCATAGACCATGAGGCGACGGACGCTGAGTGAAATGGCCATGCGCAACCCATACAAAAGTGCTTCGTATTTTGCCTCGTTATTGGAGGAATCAAAGTGGATTTGAAGAACATATCTGAGTTTATCTCCTCTGGGGGAGACCAACACCAGTCCGGCACCGGAACCATTCAGCATCTTGGAACCGTCGAAGAACATGGTCCAATGCTCCGAGTGAACTTGAGTCGGCAGTTGCTGTTTAATCCACTCGGCGACGAAATCTGCGATTGCCTGGGACTTGATAGCTTTCTTTGCTTCAAACTTGATATCTAGAGGAAGGAGTTCAATCGCCCATTTTGCCACTTGATCAGTTGCATCTCTGTTATGCAGGATCTCTAATAATGGGGCGTCGCTGACGACTGTAATGGAATGATCAGAGAAGTAGTGAGCAACTTTCTTTGTGGTCATATAAATCCCATATACAAGCTTCTGATAATGGGGATATCTTTGCTTCGACGGGGTCAAAACTTCAGAAATATAATATACTGGGCGCTGAACTTTGAAGACTTTTCCCTCTTCTTCCCGGTCGACCGTAAGTACCGTACTGACGACTTGTCCCGTGGCTGCAATGTAAAGCAGCAAAGGCTCCTTACTGATTGGGGCAGCAAGCACCGGCTGGGAGGAGAGCAGAGCTTTGAGCTCTGCAAACACTGCATCAGCTTCAGGAGTCCACTCGAACTTGTCGGACTTCTTCATCAATTGGTAAAGGGGCAATGCCTTTTCATCGAGACGAGATATGAATCGACTTAAAGCGGCCAAGCAACCAGTAAGCTTCTGGACGTCGTGCACTCGCAGATGACTTTTCATTCGGAGTATAGTGCCGACTTTTTCTGGATTGGCGTCGATTCCCCGTTCGGAAATGAGAAAACCGAGCAATTTTCGCCAGGAACTCCGAATGTGCATTTTGATGCGTTAAGCTTGATATCATACCTCCTGAGGTTGGCAAAGGTTTCAGCAAGGTCAGTCAGCAGGTCGGAACCCTTCCGTGACTTGACCACAATATCATCCATGTACGCCTCCACATTCCGACTGATCTGAGTGAGAAAACACTTCTGAATCATCCTCATGAACGTGGCTTCGGCATTCTTGAGGCCGAACGGCATGGTAACATAACAGAAGCACCCAAATGGAGTGATGAAAGCTGTTTTGATCTCGTCAGGTCCATACAGACGGATCTGATGGTACCTGGAATAGGCGTCTAAAAAAGACAATCGCTCACATCCCGCAGTCGAGTCGACTATCTGATCGATGCGGGGGAGAGGAAAATGATCTTTCGGGCAGGCCCGATTGATATGTTTAAAGTCAATGCACATGCGAAGTGACTTGTCCTTCTTGGGGACCATAACAACGTTGGCGAGCCACTCGGAGTGGTAGATTTCTCGGATGAACTCCGCTGCTAAGAGCCGAGCCAGCTCCTCGCCAATGGCCTTTCTCTTCTGGACGGCGGACCGTCGGAGATGTTCCTTGACAGGTTTTACTTTTGAGTTGACTCTCAGGCGATGCTCAGCCAGCTCACTGGGAACACCTGGCATGTCAGAAGGCTTCCATGCGAAAATGTCCCAGTTCTCACGAAGGAACTGGATGAGCGCTTCTTCCTATTTGGAGTCGAGTGTTGTCGAGATATGAGTCGGAGCAGCGCCGGGATCGGTCGGGTGGATGTGAGCTGTCTTCGTATAGCCAGTCGACTGAAAAGCCGATTCTGTAGCGGGCTTCTTGGCTCGCAACAAATCACTCGGGTCTGCAGTCTTCTGGTATTCCTGCAACTCCACCACTGCCATCTGAGCATCAGCAATCTTCGAACCTTTCTGAAAACATTCTTCCGCTTTCTTCTGATTGCCCGTAATAGTGATCACACCTTTGGGGCCAGGCATCTTCAATTTGAGATACACATAACATGGTCGGGCCATGAAGCGTGCATAAGCGGGCCTGCCCAAAATAGCGTGGTAGGCACTTTGGAAGTCTACAACTTCAAATGTCAACTTTTCTTTGCGGTAATTCTTGGAATCACCGAAAACCACATCAAGAGCGATCTGGCCGAGTGATTCAGCCTGCTTCCCAGGAATGACTCCATGGAAACTCATGTTGCCGGCACTGAGTCTGGACATCGGAATGCCCATCCCTTTCAATGTCTCAGCATACAATATGTTCAAACCACTGCCACCATCCATCAAGACTTTGGTCAGTCGAGTGCCTTCAACAACTGGGTCGACCACCAGAGCTTGCCTCCCCGGGGTGGCAATATGCGTTGGGTGATCGGACTGGTCGAACGTGATGGCAGTCTGAGACCATTTCATATAACTTGGCGTCGCCGGAGCAACCATATTCACCTCTCGGTTGATGACTTTCAGTCGACTTTTGCTCTCAACATCAGCAAAAATCATCAGGGTGGAATTGACTTGAGGGTATCCATCGTCGCTATCTTCCTTGTCCTCAACTTTGTCTGACTCCTTTTCTTTATCTTTGGGCTGCTTGCCCTGGAACTGCTGGATCAAGAGTCGACATTGTCGAGTGGTATGTTTCGGGTAAATAAAATTACCCTCTTCATCTTTCTTGGTGTGGACGAGGCACGGCAAATCCAACACATCATTTCCGTCCTGGTCTTTAACTTTCTTGGGGTTCCAAGGTCCTTTGGGTTTCCCCTTAAACTTTCCTTGAGTCACAGCCAAGGCTTCCCCAGGAGCAGCTGGCTCGGCTTTCCGCTTCTGTTTCCGATTGGAATTTCCTCCGGTTTTTTGGGCGACTGACTTTATCTTGCCACTCCGGAGCCGATCCTCATCTTCACCATTAGCGTACTTGGTGGCAATCTCCATCATTCGGTTCAGAGACATATCTCCGGTTCGACCGAATTTCAGATTCAGTTCTTTGTACTTGACGCCTTCTTTGAAGGCACAGACTGCTTGGTGGTCAGGCACATTCTCTACCGTGTGGTGCAACATGATCCATCTCTGGATGTAATCCCTCAAGGTTTCATTCGGCTTCTGCATGCAGGACCGCAGTTCCGTCAACCCTGCCGGCCGTTTGCATGTTCCTTCAAATGTGGTGACAAACACTCGGGCGAGATCTTCCCAAGTGTAAATGCTGCTGGGTGCTAACTGGTTCAGCCATGCTCTGGTCGAGCCCTCCAACATGAGAGGCAGATGCTTAATGGCCACCTCATCATTGCCGCCGCCAATCTGGACGGCCACTCGGTAGTCTTCGAGCCAAGTATCAGGCTTGGACTCGCCAGTGAACTTGCCGACTCCAGTCACCAACCTGAAGTTGGGAGGAATCACAGCGGCCCTGATGGCTCTACTAAAGCACTCTGGCCCCGAAACATGTGCTCTGATGCTGGTAGGAGCATCTCTGTCGTGTCCTTCCCGGTGAGCTCTGTTCCTGTCAACCAAACCTTGAACAAGAATGGATATCGCATCAAAGCCTGGCTCCCTGGAGTCGACTGGAACCCTTCGCCCAACATTACGAGGGCGCCTGTCATCCTGTTGTCGAGGCGCATACGACCCGCTCCTCGAGGGAGGGGTGGGCACTCGACGTCGATCATCATGATCGAATCGGTGATCAAATTGCTCACGGTTACCAAACTGATTACGCCGGTCCCCACGTCCCTCACGCCTTGGGGGCGATCTTGGGCTATGAGCCGACTGGACTGTGTCTGCGGCAACAGATCTGCTGTGAATCCTGTTCCGCGACTGAGAAACAGCGGAATTCTGGTCTCCTGCTGCCCGGAGCAACGCTTTGATCTGCAGCAAGGCTCTGCCGACCTCCGACTGGGAAGGCTGAATCGACTCTGCTATGCGGGCTGCAGCTGCTAAATTCTGAATCGGAGTTCGATATACCTGTGGGGGTGGGAAGAGCTGACGTCGACTGGATTCAGGAACCCGTTGCTGTGCACGCTCATCGAGTGCTCGCTGGAGGTTCTCCAATCGAGTGCGCTCGGCCAAGTTTGCCAGGCGCGCGTCCTCCAAGGCACGAGCCTCGGGGGTTTCTCCAATGATAGGAGTGTGTAATGCATCCATGTTCCGGCGGCGAAGTTCTTCTCTCTGCAGCGACGTGAGAGGCTCGGGAAGATATTCATCATGAGGACGCGACGGGTCGCCTCCACCCGCGCCTCCATCGGTGCGGGGAAACCCGGGAGGACTGGGCAGTCCGTCAACCATCAGAACCTCCGCCGCCGGATCACTGCTGTCGCACTCGGATGCGGTCTCTGTGGAGCCAGTCGACAGGTCGAACAGGCCGTAGAGGGATTCGTCGGGCTCGATCGCCACGACTTGAGGGATGGCCGACTGGCGCGCCACCGCGTGTCTCACCCACCGCTGAAGTCTCGACCGACCAGAGCGCCTGCGCCGGCGGGAAACTGGGAGGGAGGACAACACAGGAGCCGACCGGTAGGGGGTCGACGGTTGCCGCAGGAGAACGCCGCGGACGCACGCGCTAAAGTGCGTTGCCGCGCGGACAGGGAGTGCGTCCACGTCGAGCGGAGCCTCCTGAAGCCAAGCGGAGTCGTCGGCGATGAACGTGAGCGTGCCGAGACGGATCTCGCGGCCCTCCACCAAAACTCTGCCGAAAACCATGATGATTCGGGTCGGAAAAGATCGCAACTCCTCCAACAAAACGCTAAAACACCTGCCCCACGGTGGGCGCCAACTGTCGTGGTTCTAAGTCTGACAGTGATGTAGGGGGGTAAGTATGGAGAGGCAAGATCTTAGCTATAGAGGAGTTGTAGGAACGCAAGATTTACGAGTTCAGGCCCTTCTCGGAGGAAGTAATAGCCCTACGTCTCGGAGCCCGGAGGCGGTCGACTGGATTATGCGTGTGTGAATTACAGGCGTGCGAACCCTTGTTTCGAAGGAGGGGGGTGGCTTATATAGAGTGCGCCAAGACCCCAGCCAGCCCACGATACAAAGGGTTCAATGTACATTAAGGCAGGGCGTTACTGGTAACGCTAGTAATAAAGTGCTATGATTACCATAAAAGCTACTTAATAACCGACCGTTAGCATGCGGAGCGCCTTTAGGTCACCTGACCGTCGAGTGGCTTGGTCTTGGTCGAGTGATTGCTTCTTGGTCGAGTATCCTCAAGTCTGTCGAGTGAGACACCTTCAAGTCGATTGAAAGATGATTTCTTCTGGAGATGTCCTTGGGTAGGTCAGTTTGGACAGGTCCATGACCCTACCCTAGGTACACAGCTTCATCACTGGCTTCAGGGCTGCTTCGACATCCTCAGCTCTTTTGGTTAAACCGGCCTTTTCAGTTTCCCACTCAGCACGTTCCTTGTTAAAAGACTCCTTTAGCTTTTCCATAGCTGTCAGGGCTTTGGTCAGCTCCTCCTTGGCTTTCACAGCCTCTTCTTGTTGGGACTTCACGTTCTCTTGCAAATCAGCAGTTCGGGCATCTCTATTGCTTAGCTCGGCCTGTAACAGCGAAGATATGTCAACAACAGGATATGTATTTTCTAAGTACTAAGTGTATAACTAGTTATGCACTTCGTACTTGGGGGCTAATGCCTATTTGCTCTATTATCAATACATCTTTTATAAGTCTCCAGAACAATGCAAGCATTATCCTTGACACTTGGGGGCTAATGTATATCTGTTCAAAACGGACGCATGGATTCAAGACCCGGATTACCTCGCAAAGCTAAACCGGCCTTTGGGGGCTACACTGAGGAAAGCTACATAATTACATTGGTAAAGTATCGGTTTTGTTTTCACTAAGGACCTGACATTTTGAGGATCAGCAGGAAAGGATTAAAGTATTACAAAGTCCCAGTTTAAGATTAACATCATAAAACAGCCCTTGGGGGCTACTTGGGCTAGTGTTTCAACTTTGGAATCAAGAAATAAAGGGAGATGAAAATACCTCATAGCGTTCCTTCATCAGGTTCACTAAACCGGCTTCATAGTCACGGTTTGAGTGCAGACGGTTTAAAAAACTGGAGTGAAGTTCTTCAACACTGAGATGAGCATAGCTTGGTAAGTCAGTGCTCCATTTACCCTTTCCCCTGGCAGCACACTCTTCTTTGGCACTATGTTGGGCCAAGATTACAGGATGGCCAGGAGAGCTGTGGCCCATGCCAGTAATGATAACATCATCTCCTTGGCCTTCAGTAGTTTTTGCGGGTGATGATGGAGTATCAGTACCTCTCACCGGACTAGCCCGGTTTGGAGCTGCTGGTTCAGTGTCAGGCACAGCAGGATCAGCTTCTGGTTGTTCATCAATATTCTGGTCTTGAAGGGGCGGTTCATCAAAGTTAGCTTCAGGATGAGGACCCTCCGGTTCACGAGTTTGGTCCGGTTCACCTATTTGCTCTTCTTCAAAAACCACCTGGTCTTCTGACGGATTGTTGACACGAGATTTGTTGCTGGGTCTGGCTTTGGCTCTGCAAACAAAATTAAAAGAGGTTTAGCATCTTATTCAAGATTTACAACGCATTTAAAGAAAGGGTTTGAATGCTCACCCAGCTACAGTTTTAAGAGGAGGGAGTAGGGTTGCTGTTGACTCGCCAGAAGATGAGGGAGGTGTCACCTGATAATTTGAATCGGACGGATTAAGAGGTTGTCTGAAATAACCTGCCTTGGGATAAGAATTGTCAGAAGTGGGGGAGACCTCAGATCGACGCTTCCGAACCGGGGTATCAGGTAAACCGGCCGAAGTGACCTGTTGGCCGCTGTGCCGGGTGGTTCGGCGAGCTTCATGCTGCTGCATCTTCAAAATAAATGTTGGATCCAAGTAAGCAAGAGGATGAGAAAAGCTTACTTTCCGGATCGCTTGACGGGTTTTTTGTGTTGGCATAGAGTCTGAACTTGAGGAAAGGGTAATTACCCCTACATCATTAGCCTAGCTGCCTTCTACATCCTCCTGATAAAGATCATTGTTAATGAGGTGCATGAAAAGGGAGCCAAGTGAGTCAAGTTCTACCTCAACTTCCAGATCATCTGCATCTTCATCAAGTTCCATGTTGATCTGGTCAGCCATTTTCCGCTTTGAGGTACACTTGACGGCTTTGGTTTTGGGACGGGATGGCTTTGCCGCTTTATCTGCGGATTTCCGTTTCCAGAAGGGATCATCACCCCGTTTATACACAAACAGAAGAAAGTTTACAAGTTGAACAATTTAAAGATATCAAAGATAAAAAGGAAGCATAGTGCTTACAGCAGGCGGTTTATTTTGAGTGTAGAAGGGGTTCAAGCCAGTTTGGTGACAGACTGACTCTGGTTCATTCAAAATTTTCTTGATGCTTTCAGTGACCTCTTCATCGGTTACCCGAATGTTTATGTGGCGTTGGGGGTCTTCTAATTCACCGGTGTACTCACACATTAAACCAGGGCGGCGGCTTAGTGGCAAGACGTTCCAAGATATCCAGCAACACACAAAATCAACGCCTGTTAAACCGTTGGCCATAAAGGCCCGGAGCTTGGCGAGTTGAGGGGCATATTTGGCCCGTTCCACGGAACTTAAACGTTGCGGCATTGGATGAGTGTTGGAAAGCCGGTGATCATGGTAGCCTGGAAGAGGGTTCTCATCTTGAGGAGAGGTATCTATGCAGTAGAACCAAGTCTGGTTCCATACCTTAGGGTGACTGTGCAGTTTGGCATGAGGGAATTCAACTTCTTTCCGCTTTTGAATGGAGACACCACCAAGTTTAGTGTTGGGACTGTTTACAAATTCTGTACGCCGGTTCAGATGAAAAAAGTCCTGGAACAGCTCAGCAGTTGGTTCTTCTTGTAAGTATACTTCACAGAAGACTTGGAAGTTGCATAGATTGGACATCGAATTGGGTCTGATATCTTGAGGATGGAGTTGAAAACTGGCAAGCACATCTCGGAAAAACTTCGACCCGGGCGGTTTGAAACCACGGCCTATGTGGTCGACAAAGACCACTACCTCACCCTGCCTCGGGGTAGGAGGATTCTCTGTTCCTAGAACTCGCCATCGAACTTCAGTTTTCTTGGGCAAGGTGCCGATATTGACCATTCCGTTCAACTGTTCTTCGGTGACCCGGGAGCGAGCCTAGTTGCAAGCAAAAAACTGTTTGGCCATTGTGAAATGAAAAGCTGAAAAGGAAATGCCGGTTTGCAAATCATTCATGGTGGCACGAAAGATGCAATGGATTAAAAATATACAGATATGTGAAATTACATAAACCGGAGACTGATACAATAATGAATGGCAAGGTCATATCAAAAGTATACATGTGTTGTTAAACCGGATTGTTACAATGAATGTAAAGGAGGTTTGCCGGTTTACCAGGGGACTAATGGTATGATATAGATTGTTTTTACAAGGGTAAACCACCTACATGGTAAAGAGGATACAGATCTAAGGCGAAAAAGGCTAAGTAAGGTAAAAAAGATTTCACAGTTTAGCATGGGAATTTCAGATCTGCCGTGAGTTGGATAATCAAAATATATTCTGTTCTAATCTCAAGTGCTCAAAAGGTTCAGTAGGTTCAGATGAGTTTGATATCAAGCAGATGCCTTAACAAGAAGAAAGGAGTTTAAGCTACAAAGGGCGCTGAAAACAATCAGATCTAACTGGCCATTGGTGTTACTAAAGGAGGAACAACTTCAGTTTCTGAAGGACACCGAACCCTAATGGCGGATCTGGGGTGAGGAGAAGAGGAACTTACTGGTGCAGGAAGAAGCAGCGGAGGGTCACCGCGTGTCTCTGGTAAACGGTCAGGTTGATGCAGCAGCCTTTGTCGAAGCAGATGTGAAGCTCGGTGACGGCGGCAGTGCTCAGGAGTAGAGATGTCGCGAGGAGGAAGAAGAAGTGAAGGAGACGAAGGGGAAAAAGAAGAAGGACCTATGGTCCTATTTATAAGGCGAAGCGATAAAGCGACAAGTGCGGGAATCGAGGAGCTCAAAAATGGGTAGTTAATACTGGTGTTGCCTCGATGATTGGATATGCATTAATGAAAGTAATCTTTGGCTTCAACGAATAGATGACGTCAGGGTGGTTTATCATGATCCTGGGGTATGACGTCACGGCGGTTTACAAGATCAAGGTGAAGATGCAAAGGAGGAGTTTTTTCTAAGTGTTGAAGATTGACATGAACAATTTCAAACCAATTTGGGGCCTAATGTTGGGGATATTACTACTGGACGTAAACCGGCCAGGATTAGCCGGATTAACTTTATGAAGATTAGAAGCCCATGAAGACGTAAGAATGATGGCGCTTTATGAAGGCCTAAGGCCCAAAGGCGAGTTAAGGCCTGTAGATGTAAACCGACCTTATTATACTTGCATTGTAAGATAGGAAGTATAGAGACCGAACCGGACACGTTTATGATCCGTCTTTGGGACTCTGTAAACCGGCGGGTGTCGACCTATGTATATAAAGGGACAACCCGACATCGGTTTAGGGACAACAGACAACAACTCAAGGGCCAGTCAAAGCGGATTCGCTCCCTGGTCATCGAAACCCTAGCAATACCAATCACAACTAGACGTAGGCTTTTACCTTCATCGAAGGGGCCGAACTAGTATAAACTCCCCGTGTCCCCTTGTCCGATTTAACCCCTTTAAGCTAACCCGTTGCAATGGCTCCACGACTAAGTCCTTTCACGAGGACATCTGCCGTGACAAACCCACGACAGGCCGGATCTGTCTAGCCCAATAGTGCACAGTGTGGGGGCTTGGCGGATCCTCACATCGGGCTAGATCTGGCCGAATCTGGAACTGGTCTGGCTCTCGAAGAGGCCCAAGCAGGGCGCTAGAGCGGGCCTTGCGGTTGGGACTCGACGCAGTGCTACGAGCGTTGACTGCGTGGGATCGAGCGAACTCCTCTGCTCGTGCAGAGTAGAGCAGAGGCCGGTGGCGGCTGCTAGCAGGCTTGCGGGGCGGGCAAAGGAACGGCTCCGCGGCGGCTAGAGACGGACTTGGCGCGGCAGGGACACGCCACGACCGGTCAACGAAGCTGGGGTCATGGGCGAAGTGGCTGCCTGCGTTCCAGGAAGATGAGTGATGGCGGCATTGGTGCTTACGACGACGGCAGACGGCAGGACGACCACCGGAGGCGGCGTGAGGTCGAGGGGAACCGATTCCCGGCGGGAGTCGCTGGCTCCAGGTCCAGCGCTAGGACTTGGCGATGGAGAAGACCACGGCAGCGGCTGCTACTGACGCGGCAACAGGGCGATGCAGGGGAAGCGGTAGCGTCAACGCGAGCGGGAGGCAAGCGGCTGGGCGTCGAACCACCTAGATCCACGTGATGAGGAGGAAGACGGGGCACGGGCAAGCTCGTGCCCGAGCGCCTGAAGATGGTGCGGTGGTAGAGCTGCAAGGCCATGGCGGGGTGTTTGCCTCCTGCAGTCTCCTAGAGAGGACAGGGAGCAGATGAGAGAGGGAACCAGAGGGAACATGAGAAGAAGAAGGGAAGGAGAAGCAGCGGGGCATGGCCGGTCCTGGAGCTCCTAGCGCAGGCCTGCGAGGATGGCCGTGGGGTGGACTGCTGCCGGCGCTGGGTGGTGCTCGGGCGCCATGAGCAGGGGGAGCCTTGCTCCGGTCGAGGCAGAGGAGAAACGAGGAGATGGCTGCGAGATTGGATGGATCGGTTGGTTTGGTGGGGAATCTAGGAGGGACACGGGAGGCGCTGGGGCTTGCGACTCAGCGCTCCTCTCGATCCGGATTGAGGCAGGGAGGAGCTACGCTCTTGATTAGCCGCATACGGAAAACCGAGTGGAGTTAGGTGGGGGTGGTGGCACTGCGAGGGGATTGATGGGACAAACTCCCTAGAAGTTAGGGTTGGCCATTATATATAGTGGTGGGATTAAGTTTAGGGGTTATACGGTCCATCCGATCGTTATCGGGCGGTCGAGAAAATATAGGTTAGGAAGTCCAATTAATAAAACAGAGATGTTTTATAGATGTTTGGGGATGATCTAAGTCCAACGGTGACGACTGTCCGGGTCGGGTTCGGGACAGTTTCGGACGCACGAGTGGGGTCTATGCACTGCGCAAAGAGGGGTAGGCTGGGCCTAGGTGGACTGTGAAGAAGGGCTTGGGCTGAGAGGAAAGAGGGGGAATGCAGTCTAGCGACTGTTTCCGGAGACCGAAAACGTCCGACGATAGACCGACTACTATTGCCACTATAGTTTAACGGTTGGGCTATCAAATGAACTCCGAATGCGATGAAATTTGACAGGCGGTCTACTGACAACATAACAACACCGCGTGTCAACTTTCAACCCATTCTGAGAACTTTTTTCGGCCACTTATAAAATAATATTTCGGACGTGCCACGGGCGCGTGCAAGTGTGTCTGGGCTCAGAACGGACAACGGAAAGAACGAGGAGACCGGGACGGATGCAAGTTTTGAAAAACATGATGATGCAATGCACATGATGACATGAGGAAATGCAACACGCAAGAAAAATACATGGAAACATCGGTGAATAACTAGAAGACACCTGGCACATCGGATTCGGGGCGTCACAACACTCCACCACTACGAGAGGATCTCGTCCCAAGATCTAGGTTGGCATCGGAGGGAAACAGAAGAGGAAGAGAAGAGGTAAAACTAAGTTGCTTCTTGGACAAACGAGTGAAACCACGGACCTTGAGAGGTTAAACAATTGAAAGAAAGAAAACAACGAAGGTGAACAAAGTTGAAAACACTCCGTTATAAAAAAATAGAGAAGGAATAAGAATGATATAATTTGGACATCACTCCAACTGTAAATGGAAGGAATTGAACATGAATTGACAAGATGAGAGGATACTTGATGATATCAACAACACACTGTCTCTGGAACTATTGAAAGAATGGCACAATGGGTAAGAAAGATTTCAAACAGCACTCCAGTTGAGAAGGGCGGTAAAACTTGACAAAATAGGAAGAACTTGAAGAGAGGGCACGACACTCCGGTTGAATGGATAAGCCCGAAAAGAACACGATCTTTGACAAAACGAGATAATGGGTGAATATAGCAACAACATAATGCCTCCGGAATGAATGTAAGAATCGAATCAAAAGAACGGAGGAGAAAACCACATCTTCTGCCTCAAATGAGCTTGAAATAGCATCTTTAGGAGAAGGGTCGAACGGAGTTGTTGGAAAACCAACAGCGAAAAGAGTAAGCTTGTAGTGGGGTTATGGAAAACTTCTCAAAACTATGAGGTGAAATTTTGCCACTAGCGGAAACAATAGATTGGATTGATATGAACAAGGAGACGAGAAGCTTATCTCATAGGGAGGATAAATGAAGAACTTGGGTCATTTATAAGCACCATAAATAGAAACAATCCTTAGGGAAAGTTTTAGGTGAAATATAACCCAAGATAACTCCAATGAAGAGGTAGATCGGTTGAAAAGATGTCTTGAGCGAAGAGATAATGATGGATTTAGATATGTCACTCTTGAAAACTTGTGAGTCATGAAACACGAAGGGAAATTATCAACAATGACATAACACCACATCAAATGATAAGGTAGAAAGAATTGCACTTTGGAATGCAAGAAGAAGAATGCTTGAGATCATCTGAAAAGAATCTCGATGAGCACTTCGAGAAGGAATTAAATCCTTAATGAACCATCATGTAGAACCTCCATGAAGAACTCCAGTAATAAAAGAATGATCAAAAGAAAAAAGAAGTTGAAAACACAAGGTGAAGCCTTGCAATGATTAGATGGAGCTTCACGATGACATAACCGAGAAAACTTGGAACTCCGGAAAGAAAGATGAACAAATGAGATCAAGAATTTTGGTGAACCTCCAGAATAAGGAATTAATCGCTTGAAAGAAAACAAGAATAAGAATTACATTATGCTTATCCTTCATCAATTAAATTGATGACAAGCAACGAATTTGGCATACTACTTATTCTTCTTGAAAAAGGATTGAGGAGAGATATATCGTAAACTTGAGAAAAGTCTTGAACAAGCCACCGGTAGGATTTGGAAAGAATGAATGAATTGATACGATAACGAAGGAGGAGAAATATTTAATGAACCACCGTAAGAATTGAAAATGAAAGTAGCAAAGGCACAAATCACCGGGAAGAATTAGAAAAATGAAAGAAAATACTTGCTGGGATTTAGATACATGAGAACGAAGAGATCATGAACTAATTAGAGGATATTTCAATGAAGCACCGGTATGATTTGGAGAACGAGAGCTGAAAAGCTGGAATGAATAATCCCGCAATGATGGCCTTCGAAGAATCAAACTGAAAAGACTCATGAATTGCTCCGGAAGGGTGAAAAGGATTCTCACAATCGAAAACAATTATGGGAGGAAGACATCAAGCTAGAATCACGAATCTTTGAGAGAACGGATAAGATTTGGAGGAAAAACTCTTCTTCGGTCTTCAAATGTTGAGAATGACGATGAGAAACACCACCCTGAATCATTGAGGCACTCCGGAATATAAATTAGAAAGGTTGAACCAACGATGAAAAGAATTCGAAAGATCTTGGAGAAAGACATATGACTGATGATAATTCATTCTTACGTCAACTTGGAGAAGAATTTGATAGTAGCTCCGGAAAAATAGAAGTGTCAGGTAAGATCCTGGGAAAAGACCTGTGGGTTAGGGCCCACTGAAAAGACACATTGTTGAAATGATTTAAAAGATAGATTGCGTTGGTTGAATTAAATAGCTTGAATGAGATAACAACCTCGAAATATCTTGAACATTTTGATAACGAAGACACAAATCTTCCGAGATATCTTCAGCACTCCGGATATGAATAGAGGTGAATAAATAAGAGAGCCTTGGATAAGAAATTCCAACATGGAAAAACATGTGAACTGGGGAAGGTGAAAATGATGAATACCGAAAGCTTGAATTTAGTCCACCGAAGAACAAAATAACGAATAATGATGAACTTGAGGCTCCGTTAGTATCTTCCTGAGAATCAGCGGATAAGAACATTGAGGAAAGAATGAAGAAACTTCACAACCATAAGATGTATACTTGATTCAGAAATCTGAGTCCTTGAAGAAAAAGGGTGGGAGGGTGGGTAAAACAAAAGGCAACTTGGGACGGATGAAACAAACACCGTTGAGAAGAACTGATAATTGATCTTACGGATGGGGAGAATGATGGGATCATCTCGAAGAGAAGAACGCCAATTGGAAAGAATTGACAAGACAATCTCGATGATCAAGAAGGATTGGTATTCACATAGAAATATGAGAACACCATTTAGAAAAGGTATGGAATCAACACTTGACTTCGAAGCAACTCGAATACCACAAACAAAAACAAAAACAAAGGACTGGCTTGCAAAATAAGCCGGAACAAACATATGATAGATCCCATATCTTATCATGTGTCTGTTGGAAAGATATCCTACGTGATACTTGAATTCCCACTTATAAACTCCTGAAACTTTCTGGTTATGCAATCAGGTGTTGGGGATACAGGGGAAGCATAATATCTCACCCAAACTAACAATACCTACATCCAGCTGTATCCATCCTTCAACACATAACCAAGAAACCTTCGGAAATCATTTACCTCAACCTTCGAAAAATCATCCGTTATACGAGTTACGGCAATACTCCCGAACTCCCATCCCAGTACTGGGTGGCGTCGAGGTTATCTCACCAACAACTGCATAAAAGAGATTTTCGATGTCGGCGAACTCAGGTATTCCAGAACTGCAACGATAAAATTGTGATGACAACACCTCGGAGCTCAACTCCCCGGGACACTGCCACAACCCCTAAATGTCAGGAGGCACCAAGAACAGTGTTCTCGTCACAAAACCATCGGAACGATTCTGTCGTGGAATTGTCACGGCAGATGTCCTAGAGCAAGGACTTAGTCGTAGGGCCATCGCACTAGGAAGCTTAAAGGGGTTAATCGGGACAAAGGACACGAGAGGGTTTTATACTAGTTCGGCCCCTTACGATGAAGGTAAAAGCCTACGTCTAGTTGGGATTGGTATTGCTAGGGTTCCGATCACCAAGTGGCTCAACTCGCCGGCTTGGTTATCGATTTGTTGTTTCTTGCCCTAAGCCGCCACCGAGTCATCCCCTTATATACATGGGTTGACGCCTGGTGGCCTACAGAGTCCCGGTCGGCTCATAATCGTGTCCGGCTCGGTGACTTCCTTTACATGCCTTTCTTTACAAGTCTTTCCTTACATATGGCGGTTTACAATATCGGGCCTTAAGCCGCCTCCAGGCCTTTGGGCCTTCTACAAGGTTTAATAAACTATTGTCTTGAATGTTTACTAGGCTTCTAGCGTAACCCGCCATTGGGGATGACCCGACCCCTCCTGGGCGGGTCATGTCTGATAATAATATCCCCCACATTAGGCCCCAGGTTGACTTCGAATTTCATTCTTTGTCAATCTTCAATACTTAGACCAAAATCCATCTTCTTATCTTCACTGAAGTTTTTGTAACCCGCCATGACGTCATCTCTTGAAAACACAAAAAACTTTCATGACGTCATCTCCCAATGGATCTTTTATCTTTAATGCTTCCCGAGAATCGAGGCGTCTGTGTAGCTAGATAACCATTATTCGGCTCTCCTCGATTTTTGCGCCTATCTGTTCGCATCTTTCCCTTATAAATAGGCACGCCTCGGCCTTCCTCATTCTCCTCTCTCGCTCCGTCTTCTTCCTCTCGCGCACCCCTTGCTGCTCGAGCTTCGCCGCCGCCGCGCTTCACCTCTGTCTCCGTCGACGTTGGCCACAGCATGAACCTGAACCGATCCAGAGAACAGCAGCGACCTCCGCAGAAGACCTGTGACTGTAAGTTCTCTTCTTTTCACTTCTCAGATCCTCACTTAGGGTTTCCAGATTCTTTCGTGTTCTTCCGGGTTCATCGCAGTCCCTTGTAGTTTTTCCACTGCAGGCCTCTTCTTGATCCATCTTCTTATCTTCACTCTTCTTATCTTCTTATATATATGCTCGTGCGGTAGTGTTCTTGTGCCTTTTCTTGATTCACAGATCCCTTTCTCTGTTTCAAAGGCTGCATTAGAACTTACATACTCTTCTGCGCTGAACTTTTTTAGGTCTAGAATTTTTTCCATTTTGAATAGCCATTTGATCTGGAATAATACCAAACCATTTATGAAACTTGTTTGTCTCAACACTTAGCTGAAATTGCCTTCTTCAAATATCTGTAGTCATGGCGGCTTATCATGCCGGCTTAATTTTCCTTATATGTCATTAGCCCTTAACTAAGCCGCCATTACTGGTTTGCATCTTCATCACTTAACTTTCAATCTCACCATTAAACTGAACTGGCATGTTGCTTTTCTTTTCAGTTCTTCTTTGCACATTATGCCGTCCAAAGCACCAACCATCTGTAATTGGGTTCCCTCAACCATAACTGAGGAGCGTTTGAAAGAGTTCTTCACCATAGGATTTCTGCCAGCGAAAACCGTCATGTCTTACCGTGCCCTTGACTCAGAAGAAGAACGGCCCAATCCAAGAGACGGTGAAGGAATTGTTTTTACTGACCACATGAACCGTGGCTTCTCACCGCCCGGCTCAAAGTTCTTCAGAGAGGTCCTCCACTTTTTCAAACTCCACCCTCAAGATACCAGGCCCAATTCCGTATCTAACATCTGTAACTTCCAAGTGCTCCGTGAGGTATATCTTCAACAAGAGCCGACCATGGAGTTGTTTAGAGAATACTTTTATCTGAATCGGCAGAACGAGTGCACCAACGGCCTCAGCTTAGAACTCGGAGGCATCTCAATTCAGCGCCGGCAGGGTGCTGTCTTCCCTCTCATAGTCTTACCAAGTCACCCAAAGGACTGGAACCAGACTTGGTTCTACTGTCAAGACATTTCATCGGCGAATGAGAAGCCACTGCCGGGTTATCGCCCCGATCATCTTGACTCCAAGTTCGCGCTTTTCGACAAACTTACTACCGCTGAACGCAAGAGGCTAATACCCTCCATCAAAAGGGTTAATGCTCTATTAGGGAACGGGTTAACTGGAGTTGATCTGACTCGCTGCTGGATCTCATGGCGGGTCATCCCTTTAAGCCGTCGATCAAAGCTGATGTATGAGTATGGTGGAGGCCCGGATGACTCTCTTCGTCATAGCCCCGTTCAATTAACAGAAGAAGATATTGTTTCAATGTCAACTCTTCTGGTGAACGGGAAATATGAAGATTGCAGTGTCGTTGGGTTAAACCCCTTCTGCCAGCTTAACCTGGTGCCAGAAGTAAGGATATTGTTATTTCTCTCCTTTGTATTTTCCCAACCGTATTGTTTTAATACTTGCCTGACTCTTTATCTTGTTTTTACCTGTCTGCAGGCCAACTCTGACTTCTGGAAAGTTAAGTATGACCATGAGGCTGCCAAGACAGCGGAAGCCGCCGCCATAAATGCCAAGAAAACGACCCGGAGGTCGAAAAAGAAGAAAAAGAACACTGCTGAAGATTGGATGAAGCTTGATGACACATCTGATTCAGAGGTAGCCCTTGATTCCCTTGGCTAATTTTTTAACAATCTTATTGACACTGATCCTTACCAGGATGACACTGGGGCCAGTCAGGCTGTGGAAGCAGAGGTAACTATCATTTCCTCCGACTCAGAGCCCTTGCCAAGACAAAAAGTTCCATGAGTGATCCGTAAAGTAAGGTTTTCTACCCCTTTAGCTCACTTGGATCCCAACTTTCATTTGAAAAAGCAGCAACATGAAAGCCGCCGTCAAGCTCGGACTGAAGATGAGCCGGCTGTCATTCTTCAACAAACTCCTCAGAAGCGGCCGAATGAGGTTTACTTCTTTCTGTCTTTAACTCTGTTTAATGGATCCTTCCCCTTGTATTACTTTAACTCTATTTTATCTTTTCAGGAGGTGTCTCACTCTTCTGGCAACTCATCGCAGACGCAATTTCCGGCCTTCAAGACTGCCCCTGGGTAATGAAAAATCCTCATGTTTTCCGGTTTATTCAAATTGTATCTTTATACTGACAATCCTGCAACATTTTTCTTAGTGGCCAAGCTAAATCCAAGAAGGCAAAGGTAGCTAAACCGGCGGAAGACCCACCGGTGCTTGCATCTGACCCGGCTAGGCCATCTTCTCCATTAACCAACGCACCTGCCTGTTGATGCAGAAGCAAATCCTCCTGAGCCGTCGTTTGATGAGACCACTGTGAACCCTTCTGCTACTGGATCATCATGCTCAGCCAACTCACCATCACCTTCTGCACAAGACGTTCAGATCACCGGGAGTCGCTTTATTGAACCAGGGAATCCAACTGTGCTGGCTCGGTGTACTGCGAAACAAGAGGCATTGGAGAGGCATAAAGTGCGCTTTGACGTTGCCAATTATGACCATCTAAATGCCAACGATATTTTATCCAGCTATCTCAGCCACGTGCACTCCAGTCGCGACTCTGAGATCGAAATGGTCAAACAGTTGCAACTGAAATATGAGGTATGTTCTTCCGGCTTATCTACATTCCTTCAGCCCCAAGTCTTCAGATTATGAAACAACCAGAATGATCTATAGATTTTAGCATATAGGCCAAGACCTTTACCTTTGATTTTCTTGAATTCAATAAAATAGAACAAAACTCCACCCGTAGTCCCCAAGGGCCGGTTCTTTTTGATCATAAATGAGCCGGTACCTTAAAATGTTTTGTACTGTATTCAAAGAACTTAACATTCCAGCTTAACCTTGAGAAACTTGCTGAATTGCATACATTAGCCCCGAAGTGCCAAGTGATGTTACTTTGTAAAGTACTTGGGACTTCAAGTATGTCTTTAGAGCCATAAGAAATTGTTTTGGTATACATTAGCCCCCAAGTGTCAAGTGGTTTTTTGGAAAATACTTGAGACTTGAATCTTGATATTTGAACCTTTGAGCAAAATCGTGACTTATCTGAGTATGTATTCTTACAGAATGCCTTATTCGAACTAAACTCGCAATTGACTAATGCGAAGACCCGACTAGCTGGTCAGGAAGTAGAAATTAAGTCTGCTAACTCCAAATTGCAAATAAGTCTCTCTGAGACGGAAAACTTAAAGACCAGTTTGGCTGCCAAGAAGAAAACCTGGGCAGAGGAAAAAATGCTTCTGACACAACGCGCTGAGAGAGCCGAAGCGGCCCTTGAAGAGGTGTCAACAGAGCTGAACGGCTTAAAAGGCCGGGTGTCTCAAATGGTGGCTGCCATTTTTGGTAAGCCGTCCGTTTTTAATCTTATGTACTTTTTGCTGATCCAAAATATAAACCGCCAGTTGACTTTGTGTATAAAACATGTGCAGGCCCATGAAGCAAAAACCTGAGCCAAGATCCTTTGATTAAATTGAAGGCAGTGTACACCTTAGTAGAACAACTGTATATTGGTGCACAATGGGCACTTGCCGCCATCTCTCCTGCCAATCAAGGACCCAACCGGCTTAGCGGCGTCTTGAAGAAACTATCAATCCTGCCTGCCAGATTTCAAGAAGTGAAGTGCTCCTGTGCGCGAGCCGGGGCTTTGACTGCCCTGAGCCGCTCCAAGGCTTGGGTGCCAGACCTAGACCCGACGGACGTGGCTAGAGGCTATCCTACTGTGAAGGAAGATGGATCTCCCTTTGAGCAGGATGACTTCATGGCTTGCATGCGCGGAGTCCGGCCTCAGGCAACTACCCTTGGAGATGATACCAACATTGACAAATATCAGCCGGGTTTTGATACTGAAAATAAGAAGATGGCGACTCCCTCATACAAGGTGACAAATTTGATCCTGCCTATAAGAGAAAATACATTTGCCCCGGGAGTTGACCTGGCAGGCCTGATCGACGATGAAGCCGAATTTGTCGCCGTGAATGGGTTTGACTGGTCAAAACCCAACTTCCAGCCAAAAGAGGGCAGTGAACCGGTGAGGGAGGAGTAACAACCATCTTCATTGGCTTTATAAATAGCCGTGTAATAGTTTAGCTGTGAAAACACTGAATGCCTTGCTTATGCCATCGTGCAGAAACCACTGTGTGTGACTCTGTGTTTCCTGATGGCAATATATGCATTATATTTGATGATCGTTTCTGCAATACTTTAGCTCTGTTCCCTGTAGATACAAGAGAAAAGACTGGCTTGGCGGCTTAGAACCGAACGGGTTAAAACACCCGGCTTATATCCAATATGTTTATCACAATAGAAAACAGAAAATAGATATAAATAAAGGACAAGGGCTGAAACTAACTCTTTAGTTAATGCCGCAGGCAATTACATATAAATAATAGCCATACTTGTACCTTTGATCCTTAGACCACCGGCTTGAGTACCCGGGTAATGAAGTTGATAACTCAATCTTTCTGAGAAATCAATGCCTTTGAATACTTTAATGATCATCATACCTTGGTAGCTTTGTTGTCAAATAGACAAGCCGATGAAGAAGATCATGCTAATTATTTGTAACAAGAAACTCCAAGGCAAATAACAGTTAACAAGTATGCTTTAACCTTATATTTAAAGGATGGTGGCTTCTGATTCGAATACGATCGGTAAACCGGACCAAAGGGGTTAAGCTAGGGTTCGAATACGACCATATAGCCCCCAGTGGCTGTGGCGTTGCGCCGATCAAGAGGGTACCGAACGCTATGTTCTCTTTGGTTCGAATACGACCTATGTTTGAACAGGAAGCCCCCAAATGACCTTGAGAGGTTTTTAACGACCCTGATTCGAATATGATCCAAGTCGGACCCAAAAGGGGTTAAGCTATGATTCGGATACGATCAAGAAGCCCCCTAGTGAGTTTGGCCTTGAGCCGGTCAAGAGGGTTACGACAGCTATGTTCCCTTTGGTTCGAATACGACCTATGTTTAAACAGGAAGCCCCCAAGTGACCATGATAATTGCAGCTAGATTCGAATATGATCATAAGCCGGACCAAAAAAGGTTAGACTTGATTCAAATATGATCAGCTCCTTAATAGTCATTTGAAAATAAGAAATAACAAAGATGCATAATCTTTGAAAAGAAAAGAGACCGATGGTCTTACTTTTTTGCTTTATCATGGTATATACAATGTTAAAGCATGTACATGATGAGAGCTGGTGGCTCAGGTGTAGTATGGCCGAAGTTGAGCAATGTTCCACGGCCGACGGGTCTCCTCCTCCGACTTACATGAATCTTTGTGCTCTCGAACGTCGATGAGGTAATACGACCCGTTGTTTAAATTCTTGCTGACCACAAAGGGTCCTTCCCAAGGTGGGGATAACTTGTGCGCATCTGACAGATCCTGGATGAGCCGGAGCACCAGGTCGCCTTCCTGAAAAGTCCTGGACTTAACCCGATGGCTGTGATAACGGCGCAGGTCCGGTTGATAAATTGCTGATCGAGCCGCTGCTAAGTCTCTTTCTTCATCCAACAAGTCAAGTGCATCCTGTCTGGCTTGTGCATTATTAGCTTCAACATAAGCCGCCACACGGGGCGAGTCATGAGGATGTCACTAGGCAACACTTCTTATGCTCCATAAACCATGAAGAAAGGTGTGTAACCTATAGACCTGTTAGGCGTGGTGTTGACACTCCACAACACCGAGTGTAATTCCTCTACCCAACAACCCGGCGTTCGCTGTAAGGGAACCATAAGCCGGGGTTTGAGACCTTTCAAAATTTCCTGATTGGCTCTCTCAGCTTGACCATTGGATTGAGGATGAGCTACAGAAGAAACATCAAGCCGGATATGCTCACGTTGACAAAACTCCTCCATAGCCCCTTGGGACAGATTAGTGCCATTATCAGTGATAATGCTGTGTGGAAAACCAAAACGGAAGATCACCTTTTTCATGAACTGAACCGCTGTGGCCGCGTCACACTTACTCACTGGCTCCGCCTCAACCCACTTAGTGAATTTATCAATTGCCACTAAGAGATGTGTCTTTTTATCCTTAGACCTTTTGAAAGGTCCCACCATGTCAAGCCCCCAGACCGCAAACGACCAAGTGATTGGAGTCATCCGGAGCTCTTGAGCCGGCACATGTGCTCGTCGTGCGAACTTTTGACATCCATCACATCTACTGACCAGATCCTCTGCATCAGCATGAGCCGTCAACCAGTAAAAACATGACGAAAAGCCTTGGCCACCAGAGATTTTGACCTGGCGTGATGAGCACAATCGCCTTCATGGATCTCACGAAGTATTTCTTGACCTTCTTCGGGGGAAACACACCGCTGAAATGCTCCGGAGACGCTGCGATTGTATAGTTCTCCATCCGAAATCGTCATTGACTTAGACCGCCGTGTTATCTATCGAGCCAGGATCTCATCCACTGGCAACTCTCCCCGGGTCATGTAAGCCAAGAACGGCACTGTCCAATCTGGGATGACATGAAGAGCCGCCACCAACTGAGCCTCCGGATCAAGAACAACTAAATCTTCTTCTATGGGCAACTTGACAGATGGGTTATGCAAAACATCCAAAAAGGTGTTAGGTGGTACCAGCTTACGCTGAGACCCCAACCGGCTTAAAGCATCAGCCGCTTCATTCTTTCGACGGTCAATGTGCTCCACCTGATAACCTTTAAAATGCCTTGCAACAGCATCAACCTCCCGGCGATAAGCCGCCATGAGAGGGTCCTTGGAATCCCACTTGCCTGATACCTATTGAGCCACTAGATCTGAGTCGCCAAGACATCTGACCCGGCTCAAACTCATCTCTTTTGCCACTCGAAGACCATGGAGTAAGGCTTCATACTCTGTTGCGTTGTTGGTGCAAGGAAACATCAACCGTAACACATAACAAAATTTGTCACCTCGCGGAGAGGTTAACACAACTCCAGCCTCCGAACCTTCCAACTGTCTGGACCCATCAAAATGAATAGTCCAATACGTGTTGTCTGGTTTCTCTTCTGGCATCTGCATCTCTGTCCAGTCATTAATGAAGTCAACCAGTGCTTGAGATTTGATCGCGGTACGTGGCACATACTTCAACCCATCAGACCCAAGCTCAATCGCCCACTTGGCGACTCGCCCAGTGGCTTCTCTATTTTGAATGATGTCTCCCAAAGGAGCAGAGCTAACCATGGTGATTGGATGTCCCTGAAAATAATGCTTAAGCTTCCGGCTTGCCATGAACACCCCATATACGAGCTTCTGCCAATGTGGATATCGTTGCTTGGATTCAATTGGCACCTCACTGATGTAGTAAACCGTCCGTTGAACCGGATGCTCCTTGCCAGACTCCTTGCGCTCCACCACAATAGCCACACTAACAACTCGTGAGTTGGCGGCCACGTATAACAACAGCGGCTCTTTCTCAACTGGAGCAGCTAGGACCGGTGGCTCAGCAAGCTGTGTCTTCAGATCTTCAAAAGCAGAGTTCGCAGCATCGCTCCAAACAAAATCATCTGTTTTCTTCATCTTCTAATACAGAGGCATTGCCTTCTCCCCTAACCGGCTTATGAACCGGCTCAAAGCAGCAACACGGCCCGCCAGTCGTTGAACGTCATTGATGCATGTTAGTTTGGCCAGGGATGTAATTGCCTTGATTTTCTCCGGGTTAGCCTCAATACCTCGGTTAGACACCAAAAAACCCAAGAGTTTGCCGGCTGGGACTCCAAAAACACACTTGGCCGGGGTAAGCATCATTTTGTAGATCCGAAGATTATCGAAAGTCTCTTTCAGATCTGTGACCAAGGTTTCCTCTTTCCTGGATTTTACCACTATATCATCCACATAAGCATGAACATTACACCCAATTTGATCGTGAAGACAATTCTGCACACACCGTTGGTAAGTCGCCTGGGCACTCTTAAGCCCAAAAGGCATAGACACATAGCAGAAAGCTCCAAAAGGAGTGATAAAAGCCGTCTTCTCCTGATCCTTGACTGCCATCTTGATCTGATGATAACCAGAATAAGCATCCAAGAAACTCAAACATGCGCAACCCGCCGTAGCATCAATGATCTGATCAATACAGGGAGGGCAAAAGGATCAGCCGAACAAGCCTTGTTCAAATCGGTGTAATCCACACACATACGCCCCGTGCCATTCTTTTTGAGTACAAGCACCGAGTTGCCTAACCACTCCGGGTGAAAGACTTCTACAATGAACCCAGCTGCCAAAAGCCGGGCCACCTCTTCTCCAATGGCCTTGCGCCTTTCTTCATTGAACCGTCGGAGAAACTGTCTGACATGTTTAAACTTTGGATCAATATTGAGAGTGTGCTCAGCGAGTTCCCTCGGGACACCCGACATGTCGGAAGGTTTCCATGCGAAGATGTCCCGGTTCTCACGGATGAACTCGATGAGCGCGCTTTCCTATTTTGGATCCAAGTTTGCACTGATGATGAACTGCTTGGATGAGTCGCCAGGCACAAAGTCAACCATCTTGGTGTCATCAGCTGATTTGAACTTCAACACCGGCTTATGCTCTGTTGTTGGTTTCTTTAGTGATGTCATGTCTGCCGGGTCAACATGCTCTTTCTAAAACTTTAACTCCTCTGTTGCACAGACAGATTCAGCATAGGCAGCATCACCTTCTTCACACTCCAAAGCTATTTTCAGGCTCCCGTGTACTGTAATGGTGCCCTTATAACCCGGCATCTTAAGCTGCAAATACACATAACACGGCCGAGCCATGAATTTCGCATAAGCCGGCCGTCCAAACAGAGCATGATACGGGCTTTTGATCTTAACCACCTCAAAGGTTAATTTTTCTGCTCTGGAGTCATACTCATCCCCAAAAGCTACTTCTAGTTCAATCTTACCCACTGGGTATGCCAACTTGCCAGGAACCACATCGTGAAAAACAGTGTTGGATTGTTTAAGACTCTTATCAGTCAATCCCATCCGGCGGAATGTCTCGTAGTAGAGGATGTTGATGTTGCTGCCTCCATCCATGAGTACCTTAGTGAATTTGTATCCACCAACCTAAGGTGCCACTACCAAAGCCAAGTGGCCCGGATTATCGACCCGGGGTGGGTGATCCTCTCTGCTCCACACAATAGGCTGCTCTGACCAACGTAAGTAACATGGAATCGCCGGCTCAACGGCATTGACGGCCCTCTTGTGAAGCTTCTGGTCTCTCTTACATAAACTAGTGGTGAATACATGGTATTTCCCACTATTCAGTTGCTTCGGGTTGCTCTGATATCCAGACTACTACTGCTGATTACCTTGGCCGGGTTGCGGATTATACCCTCCTTGGTTACCGGGATGGCCCTAACCCTGGAATCCTCCTCCACCTGAGCCGGCGCCCGGGCCTTGGAAACCGCCTCTACCTGAGCTGCCACCTGGGCCGTGACCTCCATCAAACATGTTTGAATTTTGAAACGCCTTCATGATCGTACAATCTTTCCATAGGTGGGTGGCTGGCTTCTCCCGGGTGCCATGCTTTGGACAAGGCTCATTCAATAATTGCTCAAGGGTGGGACCTGACCCGCCCGACCGAGGGGGCTGTCTGCCCTTGCTCCCTTGATTTCCGCCCTGTGCATTGGTGTTAGCAACAAACTCGTTAGCCTTACGTTTATTACCTCCTTGATTCACCGGGTTATGCCGATGACCCTTGCCGTTGCCGTTCTTCTTTCCCTTTGTTGCCTTTTCTTCGTCAGACACCGGGTCCTTGGTAGTATCAGAATCAGCATACTTGACGAGAGCCTCCATCAACGTTCCCATGTCATTACAGTCACGCTTGAGCCGCCCCAGATTCTGCTTCAGAGGTTCAAAACGGCATTTTTTTTCTCCAACATTAAGACTGCTGAGCCGGCATCCATTTTATCAGATGAATGTATTATCTCCTTGACCCGGCGCACCCAATGGGTTGTGGATTCACCATCCTCTTGCTTGCAATTGGTCAGGTCCACAATTGACATAGGCTACTTACACGTGTCTTTGAAGTTCTGGATGAACCGGGCCTTCAACTCCGCCCATGAGCCGATAGAATTGGGTGGCAATCCTTACAACCAAGTACGAGCTGTTCTATCCAACATCATAGTGAAATACTTGGCGATTGCTGCGTCGCTGACCTCCAACAACTCCATAGCCATCTCATAACTCTCAATCCAAGCCCCGGGCTGTAAGTCAGCCGTGTAATTAGGCACCTTAAGAGGCCCCTTAAAATCCTTTGGCAAACGCCCATTATGTATGGCCGGTACCAAGCAAGGAACACCTCCGGTTCTTGTGGCCACTCCTGCCTCGACTGAGGTTGCTGGATAAGCCGGAAAAGTTTGATGAGACGCCTGCTCTGCTGCCATTTGAACTGCTCGTTCTGCCTCTTGTCGAATCCTCTCCTGATCTGCCAAGTTAAGGGCTCCAGCCCGCACCGGCTCATGCCTGTACGACCGGTTGTGGCGTTGAGAATTGCTTGACATGTCTGCGGATTCCATATGCCTACTGTAACTCGGGCTCTGGCTTGGACAAGGAGTTGAATGGATCCTGTCTCGACTGTAGGAGTAGGCATCCTGCTGTGCCAGAGCTGTTTGAAGAAGCTCTCTTACCCTCCGTGTTTCAACCGCCGCCGGTGAGTCACCTTCCATCGGAAGAGCCGCCAGACGAGCCGATGCTGCGATGAGGTTTTCCAAGGGGTTGGAGAAGTGACCCGGCGGTGTTGGGACGTAATGAGGCGGAGCGGTAATTATACGAGGTGGATCCATGGCACGCGGCTGGACCAGCGCGCCGGGCGTTGTAATCCGGGGTGCCTCCGGCGAGTTACTTCCCCCGGCTCCGGGTGTATGAAAAAGATTCCTAGGATCGAGCGTCAGAGGCAGACGTGATTGAGTTTTTTGATGCCTCCTCCTCATGACCTCGTTCGATGTGTTCAGATCCACCGAGAGCCGGAAGGTCTCCGCTTGAAGCTGTTGAGCACGAACGTCCAAAGCCGCCTGCTCTGCCGCCATCCTGACTTCCTCTGCGGCTAGATTTTCCTTAGCTTGCACCATCTCTTCACGTACGCGTGCCACCGTTGCGTCATGATGGGCCTTATCTGCCGGCTCTACCACGGAAGTCAACAGAGTTGTCAGTTTATCCATGAGGTCCATCAAGATCTGAGCCGGAGGGCGCGCGGGGTCTCCTGACCCGGCTGCAGCCGACCCGGTAGCTATTGCCGCTGCTGCTGTAGAGTTCTGCCCAGGCTGTGTTCCTGCCATGAAGACTCCGGCCCAATTTGTCGGCTCAAGGGGGTCCGGAATACTGCTGCCATCGGAACAGCCCCCGAGCATGCCGTCCTGTAGCTGGTACAAAGAGTCCGTCTCGCCCGTTGGTGATGCAGTGTCAGAACAGACGGCCATCTCACCGCCCTCCACCGATCCTTCAGAGTATTCACCGCTATGGACGCAGCCTAAGAAGGCATGCTTCACGGCAGATTGAACACGGGCGGTCCTCGCGCGCTGAGCCGTTTCGATGAGGTTGGTGTGGACGTCCGGCTCAGGACCTGACTCGCTGATCTGGCCGATGAAGACGTGAATTCCGCCGAAGGGGACCTGGTACCCGTACTCAATTGAGCCGGCCTCGGGGCCCCAGCCTTCGTCGTCGATGTAGAGCTTGCCTCGACGACTCTTGGTCATCCGTCCCACAGTGTATCCCTTGAGTCCTTCGAAGCTGCCCTTCAAGAACTCAAATCCATCATGCGCTGGCCCCATGGTGGGTGCCAACTATCGTGGAATTGTCCCGGCAGATGTCCTAGAGCAAGGACTTAGTCGTAGGGCCATCGCACTAGGAAGCTTAAAGGGGTTAATCGGGACAAAGGACACGAGAGGGTTTTATACTAGTTCGGCCCCTTACGATGAAGGTAAAAGCCTATGTCTAGTTGGGATTGGTATTGCTGGGGTTTCGATCACCAAGCGGCTCAACTCGCCGGCTTGGTTATCGATTTGTTGTTTCTTGCCCTAAGCCGCCACCGGGTCGTCCCCTTATATACATGGGTTGACGCCTGGTGGCCTACAGAGTCCCGGCCGGCTCATAATCGTGTCCGGCTCGGTGACTTCCTTTACATGCCTTTCTTTACAAGTCTTTCCTTACATTCGGCGGTTTACAATATCGGGACTTAAGCTGCCTCCAGGCCTTTGGGCCTTCTATAAGGTTTAATAAACTATCGTCTTGAGTGTTTACTAGGCTTCTAGTGTAACCCGCCATTGGGGCTAACCCGGCCCCTCCTGGGCGGGTCATGTCTGATAATAATATCCCCCATAGATTCCAAATTACCCGCGTGATCCTAAAAAAATTCGTGAAATTTGAGGAGAGAAAAGTCAAAACTTCTACGTCAGGAGGCCGCACCAGAGCGACGAAGGGACTGAGGAGTAAAAAGAATCCTACTCTCAGATATATATAATCCTAAGACTCAAAACATTTTGTTCTAGACTCAACAACGTCAGCGATTCAATCAAGTAGGGGGCTCCTAAGTCGGGGATGGCTCTGATACCAACTTGTAACACCCACGATGCGGCTATATCTCCCACGTGTCGGGGCACGACTTAGAGGCATAGCCGCATGGTAGGTTTGTCGCAAGAGGGGTAATCTTCACACAATCCCATGTACTGAATAGAAAGGGATAAAGAGTTGGCTTACAATCGCCACTTCACACAAATACAAGTTAAACAAACATAATCCAGAATACAATCAAGGTCCGACTACAGAACCAATATAAAATAATACAACCCCAAATGCTAGATCCCCGATCGTCCCGACTAGGCTCCACTACTGATCAATAGGAAATGAAACAAAACAACTATCAAGATCTTCATCGAGCTCCCACTTGAGCTGGGTTGCGCTACCTGCACTGGTATCATCGGCACCTACAACTGTTTGGAAGTATCTGTGAGTCACAAGGACTCAGCAATCTCACACCCGCGAGATCAAGACTATTTAAGCTTATGGGTAGGATAAGGTAATGAGGTGGAGATGCATCAAGCACTAAGCATATATGGTGGCTAACGTACACAAATAAGAGCGAGAATAGAAGCAACGCAACGGTCGAGAATCTAGAAGTGATCAAGAAGTGATCCTGAAACTACTTACGTTCAAGCATAACACAAGAACCGTGTTCACTTACCGGACTCCGCCGAGAAGAGACCATCAAGGATACACACGCGGTTGATTCATTTTAATTAAGTTAAGTGTCAAGTTCTCTACAATCGGACATTAACCAATTCCCATCTGCCACATAACCGCGGGCACGACTTTCAAAATTTGAAACCCTCCAGGGGTGTCCCAACTTAGCCCATCACAAGCTCTCACGGTCAACGAAGGATATTCCTTCTCCCAGGAAGACCCGATCAGACTCGGAATCCCGGTTACAAGACATTTCGACAATGGTAAAACAAGACCAGCAAAGCCGCCCGATGTGCTGACAATCCCGATAGGAGCTGCACCTATATCGTTCTCAGGGCAACACCGGATAGGTCAAGCTACGAGTAAGACCAGCCCTCGAGTTGCCCCGAGGTGGCCCCGCAGGCTGCCCGATTCGTACCAACACTTAGACAAGCACTGGCCCGGGGGGGGGGGTTAAAAATAAGATGACCCTCGAGAGCGTGACTCCCAAGGGAAAAGGTAGGTGGTGGTGAGGCAAATGGTAAAACCAAGGTTGGGCCTTGCTAGAGGAGTTTTATTCAAAGTGAACCGTCAAGGGGTTCCCATAACACCCAACCGCGTAAGGAACGCAAAATCAAGGAACATAACACCGGTATGACCAAAACTAGGGCGACAAGAGTGGAACAATACACCAGGCATAAGGCCGAGCCTTCCACCCTTTACCAAGTATATAGATGCATTAATTAAATAAGATATAATAATGATATCCCAACAAACTCCATGTTCCAACATGGAACAAACTTCATCTTCACCTGCAACTAGCAACGCTATGAGAGGGGCTGAGCAAAGCGGTAACATAGCCAAACAACGGTTTGCTAGGAAAGGTGGGTTAGAGGCTTGACATGGCAATATGGGAGGCATGATATAGCAAGTGGTAGGTATCGCGGCATAGCAATAGATCGAACAACTAGCAAGCAAAGATAGAAGTGATTTCGGGGGTATGGTCATCTTGCCTGAAATCCCGCAAGGAAGAAGAACGAGTCCATGAAGAAGACAAACAGACGTAGTCGAATGGATCCTCACCACTCCGGAACGAAACCGAAGCTAACGCGAGAAGCAACCCAGAAAGAAGCAAACGACATAGTAAACAACCAACACATAAGCATGGCATGATGCACAAACAAGTATGATGCATGTACAGTTAAATGAAACATGGCATGGCAAAGTTCACAAACAATACTACAAATTAAGTGGAGCTCAATATGCAACGAGTTGCATATTGACGGAGCACCACAACAATTATTTAGTTCTCTCCCATTTAAGTACTCAATAAAATTAAATGTTGGTTAGCATGGCAAGGGGTGAAGCATAATATAACTACTTAACTAGGCAAGTTTAAATGAGTCCGGAACAACAAACAACAAGTCCAGAACATCCTCATGTGCATATATTAGATTTGGTACTGTTCTGCCCTAAACCATATTTCAGAGTTATTAAACATGCAAGATGAGTGCACCATGTTAAACTAGGCATTTTCCACCCCATTTACATATAAAGTTTGTTAAGTTTGGAGCTACGGTTATTTAGTTATGAATTAAAGCATTTTAACATATTATTAGAGCAAATTTAATCAAAAAACATTTTAAATATTTTTAACATGGATGAAAGTGGCATATTATTAATCTACACAAAATTCTAAGCATTTTTCATATTTAAATCATTTTAATCCGAAGCATGGTTGTGGAGTAATTAAATGAATGAACTAGAAGGGTTTTTCTGCAAAACTAAAAATCCTAGAAAAATAGCTAAATTCATCCCGAGGGAAAAAACACTAAATGGGCCGGATCTGTCAAGCCCAACAGTGCACAGTGTGGGGGCTGGGCGGATGCTCACATCGGGCTAGATCTGGCCGAAACTGGAACTACGCCGTCTCTCGAAGAGGCCCAAGCGGGGCTCTGGAGCAGGCCTTGCGGTTTGGACTCGACGCGATGCTGCGAGCGTTGACTGCGCGGGATCGAGCGAACTCCTCTGCTCGTGCAGAGCAGAGCAGAGGCCGGCGGCGGCTGCTAGCAGGCTTGCGGGGCGGGCGAAGGAGCGGCTCCGCGACGGCTGGAGACAGACTTGGCGCGGCAGGGACGCGCCACGACCGGTCAACGAAGCTGGGGTCATAGGCGAAGTGGCTGCCTGCATTCCAGGAAGACGAGTGATGGTGGCGTTGGTCCTTCCGACGACGGCAGACGGCGGGACGACCACCGGAGGAGGCGCGAGGTTGAGGGGAACCGATTCCCGGTGGGAGTCGCGGGCTCCAGGTCCAGCGCTGGGACTTGGCGATGGAGAAGACCACGGCAACGGCTGCTACTGATGCGGCAACAGGGCGATGCAGGGGGAGCGGTAGCGTCAACGCGAGCGGGAGGCAAGCGTCTGGGCATCGAACCGCCTAGATCCATGCGACGAGGAGGAAGACGGGGCGTGGGCAAGCTCGTGCCTGAGCGCCTGAAGATGGCGCGGTGGCAGAGCTGCAAGGCCATGGCGGGGTGTTTGCCTCCTGCAGTCTCCTGGAGAGGATAGAGAGCAGATGAGAGAGGGAACCAGATGGAACGGGAGAAGAAGAAGGGAAGGAGAAGCAGCGGGGCATGGCCGGTCCTGGAGCTCCTGGCGCGGGCCCGCGAGGACGGCCATGGGGTGGACTGCTTCCGGCGCTGGGTGGTGCTCGGGCGCCATGAGCAGGGGGATCCTTGCTCCGGTCGAGGCAGAGGAGAAATGAGGAGATGGCTGCGGGATTGGATGGATCGGTTGGTTTGGTGGGGAATCTAGGAGGGACATGGGAGGCGCTGGGGCTTCAACTCGACGCTCCTCTCGATCCAGATCGAGGCAGGGAGGAGCTACGCTCTTGATTGGCCGCGCACAGAAAACTGAGTGGAGTTAGGTGGGGGGTGGCGGCACTGCGAGGGGATTGCTGGGACAAACTCCCTAGAAGTTAGGGTTGGCCATTATATATAGCGGTGGGATTAAGCTTAGGGGCTATACGGTCCATCCGATCATTATCGGGTGATCGAGAAAATATAGGTTAGGAAGTCCAATTAACAAAATGGAGATGTTTTTTATAACCCGCAAGTATAGGGGATCGCAACAGTTTTCGAGGGTAGAGTATTCAACCCAAATTTATTGATTCGACACAAGGGGAGCCAAAGAATATTCTCAAGTATTAGCAGCTGAGTTCTCAATTCAACCACACCTGGAAACTTAGTATCTGCAGCAAAGTGTTTAGTAGCAAAGTAATATGATAGTAGTGGTAACGGTAGCAAAAGTAATGTTTTTGGTATTTTGTAGTGATGATAGCAATAGCATCAGAAAAGTAAATAAGCGAAGAACAGTATATGGAAAGCTCGTAGGCAATGGATTAGTGATGGAGAATTATGCCGGATGCGGTTCATCATGTAACAGTCATAACCTAGGGTGACACAGAACTAGCTCCAATTCATCAATGTAATGTAGGCATGTATTCCGAATATAGTCATACGTGCTTATGGAAAAGAACTTGCATGACATCTTTTGTCCTACCCTCCCGTGGCAGCGGGGTCCTAGCGGAAACTAAGGGATATTAAGGCCTCCTTTTAATAGAGTACCGGACCAAAGCATTAACACATAGTGAATACATGAACTCCTCAAACTACGGTCATCACCGGTAAGTATCCCGATTATTGTCACTTCGGGGTTAATGGATCATAACACATAATATGTGACTATAGACTTGCAAGATAGGATCAAGAACTCTCATATATTGATGAAAACATAATAGGTTCAGATCTGAAATCATGGCACTCGGGCTCTAGTGACAAGCATTAAGCATAGCAAAGTCATAGCAACATGAATTTCAGAACATAGTGGATACTAGGGATCAAACCCTAACAAAACTAACTCGATTACATGATAAATCTCATCCAACCCATCACCGTCCAGCAAGCCTACGATGGAATTACTCACGCACGGCGATGAGCATCATGAAATTGGTGATGGAGGATGGTTGATGATGATGACGATGGTGACAGATTCCCCTCTCCGGAGCCCCGAACGGACTCCAGATCAGCCCTCCCGAGAGGTTTTAGGGCTTGGCGGCGGCTCCGTATCGTAAAACGCGATGATTTCTTCTCTCTGATTTTATTCTCCCTGAAACCAAATATATAGAGTTGGAGTTGAGGTCGGAGGAGCTCCAGGGGGCCCACGAGGTAGGGGGCGCGCCCTAGGGGGGCAGGCGCGCCCCCACCCTTGTGGACAGGTGGTGGGCCCCCTGGTCTTCATCTTTTGCAAGGATTTTTTATTATTTCCGAAAAGATATTCCGTGAAGTTTCAGGTCATTCCGAGAACTTTTGTTTCTGCACATAAATAACACCATGGCAATTCTGCTGAAAACAGCGTCAGTCTGGGTTAGTTCCATTCAAATTATGCAAGTTAGAGTCCAAAACAAGGGCAAAAGTGTTTGGAAAAGTAGATACGACAGAGACGTATTAACTTCCCCAAGCTTAAACCTTTGCTTGTCCTCAAGCAATTCAGTTGATAAACTAAAAGTGATAAAGAAAAACTTTTACAAACTCTGTTTGCTCTTGTCGTTGTAAATATGTAAAGCCAACATTCAAGTTTTCAGCAAATATTATGACTAACCACATTCAGAATAACACTTAGGTCTCAAGTTTACTCATACCAATGGCATAATCAACTAGCGAGCAATAATAATAAATCTCGAATGACAACACTTTCTCAAAACAATCATGGCAATTCTGCTGAAAACAGCGTCTGTCCGGGTTAGTTCCATTCAAATCATACAAGTTAGAGTCCAAAACAAGGGCAAAAGTGTTTGGAAAAGTAGATACGACGGAGACGTATCAACTCCCCCAAGCTTAAACCCTTGCTTGTCCTCAAGCAATTCAGTTGACAAACTGAAAGAAAGAAAGAAAAACTTTTACAAACTCTGTTTGCTCTTGTTGTTGTAACTATGTCAAGCCAGTATTCAAGTTTTCAGCATAGATCATAACTAACCACATTTGCAATAATTCTCAGGTCTCATGATTACTCATATCAATAACATGATCAACTAGCAAGCCATAATAATAAATCTCGGATGACAACACTTTCTCAAAACAATCATAATATGATATAACAAGATGGTATCTCGCTAGCCCTTTCCGAGACCGCAAAACATAAATGCAGAGCACCTTTAAAGATCAAGGACTGACTAGACATTGTAATTCATGGTAAAAGAGATCCAGGTCATACTCAATGTAAACTAACAGTAATGAATGTAAATGACAGCGGTGCTCTCCAACTGGTGCTTTTTAATAAGAGGATGATGACTCAACATCAAAGTAAATAGATAGGCCCTTCGTAGAGGGTAGCAGGGATTTATAGAGGTGCCAGAGCTCGGTTTTGAAATAGAGATGAATAATATTTTGAGCGGTATACTTTCATTGTCAACATAACAACCAAGAGATAGCGATATCTTCCATGCTACACACATTATAGGCGGTTCCCAAATAGAATGGTAAAGTTTATACTCCCCTTCCACCAACAAGCATCAATCCATGGCTTGCTCGAAACAACGAGTGCCTCCAACTAACAAGAGTCCCAGGGGGAGTTTTGTTTGCAATTATTTTGATTTGATTTGCATAAAGCATGGGACTGGGCATCCCGGTGACCAGCCACTTTCTCATGAGTGAGGAGCGGAGTCCACTCCTCTTGAGAATAACCCGCCTTACATGGAAGATACAGACAACCCTAGTTGATACATGAGCTATTCGAGCATACAAAACATGATATTTATTTGAAGGTTTAGAGTTTGGCACATACAAATTTACTTGGAACGGCAGGTAGATACCGTATATAGGTAGGTATGGTGGACTCATATGGAATAACTTTGGGGTTTATGGAGTTGGATGCACAAGCAGTATTCCCGCTTAGTATAGGTGAAGGCTAGCAAAAGAATGGGAAGCGACCAGCTAGAGAGCGACAACAGTCATGAACATGCATTATAATTAATCAACACCGAATGCAAGCATGAGTAGGATATAATCCACCATGAACATAAATTTCGTGAAGGCTATGTTAATTTTGTTTGAACTACATGCGTGAACATGCGCCAAGTCAAGTCACTTAAATCATTCATAGGAGGATACCACCCTATCATACCACATCACAACCATTTTAATAGCATGTTGGCACGCAAGGTAAACCATTATAATCTCATAGCTAATCAAGCATGGCACAAGACCTATGATCTCTAGTTGTCATTGCAAACATGTTTATTCATAATGGGCTGAATCAGGAATGATGACTAATCATATTTACAAAAACAAGAGAGGTCGAGTTCATACCAGCTTTTCTCATCTCAGTCAGTCCATCATATATAGTCATAATTGCCTTTCACTTGCACGACCGAACGATGTGGATAATAATAGTGCACGTGCATTGGACTAAGATGGAATCTGGAAGCATTCAATAAACAGGAGAAGACAAGGCAATATGGGCTCTTTTGTCAGATCAACAATAATGCATATAAGAGCCACTTCAACAATTTAATCATGGTCTTCTCCTATCGACCCCCAAAGAAAAGAAAAGAAATAAAACTAATTAAAAGCAAAAGAAGAACATGAAATCTTTTTGGGTTTTCTTTTTAATTACTACTACAAGCATGGAAATTAAACTAATTAAAAGCTACAACTATTTTTTTGGTTTTTCTTAAGGTTTATTAAACACACAAGAAGAAAGCATAAAAGGAAAAAAAAACTAGCATGGATGATACAATGAAAAAGTATGAGCACCGACATCTAGCAATGAGTGTGTGACATGAATATAATGTCGGTGAGAAATACGTACTCCCCCAAGCATAGGCTTTTGGCCTAAGTTGGTCTATGGCCACGGTTGGCCTGGCGGATATCCATAATAATAGTTGGGGTCGTACTGCGAAGAAGAAGACTCTGATTGCCACTGGTTGGCAATCATCTCCGGATCCCACTGGTAATTAGACTGTCGTGGAGGATCAACTTGTGGTTCTGGCTCTGGCTCTGTGGCTGATGTAGGGTTCCGATAGGCGTTAATAGCCTCTAATGGAACAAGGTACTAGCCTGCAGGTAAATCAAACAAGGAAGGAGCAAGCAGGGTAATAGTCTCAGGATGATGTTTATCAAAGAAAAATTTGTATTTAAGCTCTCCTTCCCTATTCTTAACAATAAAATCATGTGCCACCATACTCTTATAATCTAAATAAACACGAGGCAGCAATTTTTCTTCCTTCTCATAATGCCTAATAGGTATGTTAAAATGTGCAGCTAGGCATGAAGCATAGATGCCTCCAAAGATGGGGCCCTTTGTACGGTTCAGACTTAACCGTTTAGCGATAATACGGCCCATGCTAACAGAGTTATCACTGAATAAACCATGGAACAAAATAATAATACCAGCAACACTAAGGTTTCCACAATTTCCACGACCAATTAAGCAACGACTAGCAAATATTGCAAAGTAGCGTAAAACAGAAAAAATGTATGCTAGTAATTCATGCATCGGAAACCTTCCTCGGTTCCCCTACAGTGATGGTATCAATAAACCCATCCACATCGCCGCAATGTGGTTCCTCCGTCGTGCCCTCGAAAGGGACCAAACAAACCCGACAAAAATCATAAAGTGACATCTCCTTATGCTCATCATATAAATAAAACTCCACCGTAGGTGGTGAGCTCCTAGAATGGAAATGAAAATTTTGCACAAAGATATTTTTGAGTAAGAGATATTGGTCGCGTTGGTCGTGGAGGAAAGCGGCGAGGCTTGCATTCTCAGCCAATTCATAAAAATCTTCATAAATCCCAGCTGCTCTCAAGAAATCATCGGAAGGCCATTCACACGACCGAACCTCCATGGTGCGAGGCAGATTATATTTGGGCTTCTGTGCCTTTTCCTTCGAGCTTCGGCTCGATGAGCCCCTCAGAAGTCTCTTCATTATTTTTTGAAAAATTCTGAAATTTTTAGTAACTTCAAAATAAAAGTAAACCAAAATCAATAATATTGATAGCAACTACTCCTACAAGTGCCTAGAGCCTATATCATGCATTGAAACTACTTTTGGCCATATAAATTTGACATGAAAGCTCAAGAACAGGGTCACCTAAGCAGCACAAATTTGCAATGAATAAAGCACTAGAACAAAAACTAATTGGATCAATGGAGGAGTCACATACCAAGGAACAATCCCCCAAGCAGTTTTGTGAGAGGTGCTTTGAGCAAGGATATCGAAAATGGCAAAAAAATGAGCTCGGACTCGGGTATGAACTGGATATTCGTGTTTGTGGGAGGAAGAAGGAGTGTGTGGGTGAAAGGATAAGTGGAGGAGGGCCACCGTGGGCCCACGAGGCAGGGGGGCATGCCCAGGGGGGTAGGGCGCGTCCCTGACCCTCGTGGCCAGGTGCCAGCTCCTCTTTCTGTGTTCTCAGTGCCAGATATTCTCAAATATTCCAGAAAAAAATCATATTTAAATTTCACAGCATTTGGAGAACTTTTATTTTCGGGGTATTTTTATATTGCATGGATAATCAGATAACAGACAGAAAAATACTTATTTTTATTTTATTTATTATAAATAACAGAAAGTAAAAGGAGGTTACAGAAGGTTGTGCCTTCTAGTTTCATCCATCTCATGATCATCAAAAGGAATCCACTAACAAGGTTGATCAAGTCTTGTTAACGAACTCATTCCGAATAACATGGAACCGGAGAAATTTCGAATAACACTATGTTACCTCAACGGGGATATGCACATCCCCAATAATAAGAATATCATATTTCTTCTTGACAGTAGGAAGAGGAAATTCAAAACCTCCAAATATAATCGATGGAATTTTCCCAATAGAGTTGATACTATGAACTTGAGGTTGTTTCCTCGGAAAGTGTACCGTATGCTCATTACCATTAACATGAAAAGTGACATTGCCTTTAGTGCAATCAATAACAGCCCCTGCAGTATTCAAAAAGGGTCTTCCAAGAATAATAGACATATCAAGAATAACAAAGTCCGTTAAAATAGTAACGTTTGCAACCACAACAGGCACATCCTCACAAATACCGACAGGTATAGCAGTTGATTTATCAGCCATTTACAAAGATATTTCAGTAGGTGTCAACTTATTCAAATCAAGTCTATGATATAAAGAGAGAGGCATAACACTAACACCGGCTCCAAGATCACATAAAGCAGTTTTAACATAGTTTCTTTTAATGGAGCATGGTATAGTGGGTACTCCTGGATCTCCAAGTTTCTTTGGTATTCCACCCTGAAAAGTATAATTAGCAAGCATGGTGGAAATTTAAGCTTCCGGTATCTTTCTTTTATTAGTAACAATTTCTTTCATATACTTGGCATAAGGATTCATCTTGAGCATATCAGTTAACCGCATACGCAAAAAGATAGGTCTAATCATTTCAGCAAAGCGCTCAAAATCCTCATCATCCTTTTTCTTGGATGGTTTGGGAGGAAAAGGCATGGGTTTCTGAACCCAAGGCTCTCTTTCCTTACCGTGTTTCCTAGCAACAAAGTCTTTCTTATCATAACATTGATTCTTTGATTGTGGGTTATCAAGATCAACAACAGGTTCAATTTCTATATCATTATCATTACTAGGTTGAGCATCATCATGAACATTATCGTTAACATTATCACTAGATTCAGGTTCATTACCAGATTGTGTTTCAGCATCAGAAATAGAAATATCATTTGGATTCTCAGGTGGTTGAGCAATAGGTTCACTAGAAGCATGCAAAGTCCTATCATGTTTCTTTTTCTTCCTTTTAGAAGGACCAGGTGCATCTATATTATTTCTCTGAGAATCTTGCTCAATTCTCTTAGGGTGGCCTTCAGGATAAAAAGGTTCCCGAGTCATTCTACCAGTTCTAGTAGCCTCTCTAACATCATAATCATTATTCTTACTATTCAATTCACGGAGCAAATCATTTTGATCCTTAAGCACTTGTTCTACTTGAGTGGTAACCATAGAAGTATGTTTACTAATAACTTTAAGTTCACCTTTGACATTAGCCATATAATCACCCAAGTGTTCAAGCATATTGGAATTGTATTTCAATTGTCTACCAAAATAAGCATTAAAATCTTCTTGCTTAGCCATAAATTTATCAAACTCATCTAAGCATGGGCTAGCTAACTTAGTAAATGGGATTTCAGCTTTATCATATCTATAGAGAGAATTTACCTTTACTACCTGTGTCGGGTTATCAAGACCATGTGTTTCTTCAATAGGTAATGGATTAAGATCATATGTTTCTTCAATAGGCGGTAAATTAAGACCGTGTATTTCTTCAATAGGAGGTAAATTCTTAACATCTTCAGCTTTAATACCTTTTTCTTTCATAGATTTCTTTGCCTCTTTCATATCTTCAGGACTGAGAAATATAACACCCCTCTTCTTCGGAGTTTGTTTAGGAATAGGCTCAGGAGCTGGCTCAGGAAGTGTCCAATTATTTTCATTTGTCAACATATTATTCAATAGAATTTCAGCTTCATCCGGTGTTCTTTCCCTGAAAACAGAACCAACACAACTATCCAGGTAATCCCTGGAAGCATCGGTTAGTCCATTATAAAAGATATCAAGTATTTCATTTTTCTTAAGAGGATGATCAGGAAAAGCATTAAGTAATTGGAGAAGTCTCCCCCAAGCTACACTACAAAAAAAATACACTTCCGTGATGATACGTGTTTGTCACAGTAGGTCGCTTTTTTTGTCATGCATGTACATCCATGCAAATTTATGACAGAATCAAGATAGTCATACCTGTGCTGTCGTAGAAGTGTTCCATGACATTACCAAAATTATCATCACGGAAGTGTCCACTTCCATGACAATAAATCGCGCGTCACAGAAGTGCTTTCGTCAAGGGTGACCGACACGTGGCATCCACCGTAACAGAACATCGTTAAGCTATCAGGTCGGGTTTTGGATCCGATAACCCGTTAACAGCCCCGACCAATGGGGATTTTCCACATGTAAAATCATCATTGGCTAGAGGAAACACGTGTCGGCTCATCGTTGGGACAGATGTCATCCACTCCCTGGACAGAAGGCGCCTATGATACGTCGACACGTGGCACGGCCCAACAGTGGCCCATTCCTGTGAAAAGGCCGGCCCATTTGACTTGGTCAAAAGCTGGTGGGCCGGCCCATGGAAAGCCTGTTAACGGCCTGTTCGCATATAGCCCATTTACAGCCCGCTAACCCAAGGCCCGTTACGCCCTATCCGAATTAGGCCCAGTAGCATCATCTGGGCCGTCCAATATGATTCCAACCCGTTTTCACTTCCGGCCCATGTATAGCCCATGACGTCTTTTGGCCCATATGAGGCCCTTTGTAACTCTTGGCCCATTAGCGGCCCGTGCTGAAACTGGCCCGTAATGAACAGTGTATCACTTTACACCCATTAACGGCCCGTGGTGAAACTGGCCCGTAATGAACAGTGTATCACTTTATACCCATTAACGGCTCATTATTCCGTTGGGCTGTCTCCAGCCCATGTTATCTTTCGGCCTTCTCAGAGCCCATTTATTCTTGGGCTCATTTCCAGCATTCGTTTACTTACGACCCATTACTGTCATTTTTTGCTTGTGGGCCAAATTCAGCCCGTGGTTATAGTCGGCCCGTTTGTGGTCCGTTAATACGTTGGGTCGTTTTCATAGCGTCATCAAATACGGCCTATTAATGATGGCCCATTATGGTCGGCCCATGAACGCACGATTCCAACTCTAGCCCGTTTACGGCCAGAATGCGGTCTGTTTGGCCCATGTTTGGCCAATCGATCATACGGCCCGTATAAGGCCCATTGATGATACGGCCCGTATAAGGCCCACTGATGATACGGCCCATAGAAGGCCCATTGATGATACGGCCCATAGAAGGCCCATTGTTTCTACGGCCCGTAGAAGGCCCACTGTTTCTACGGCCCATAGAAGGCCCACTGTTTCTACGGCCCATAGAAGGCCCACTGTTTCTACGGCCCGTAGGAGGCCCAGTGTCACTACAGTAAATATTAGCCCATGGTTATTGTGGCCTAGTTTTAAAAATAGGTTATTACAGCCACTAGCAAACCGCAGAAAAAGAACTGCACTGACTACAAGCAAACAAAAAACAAGACAACAAGGAAATAAATAAGCAAGCAACTTACACTAGGCTATCACGGCTATTACACATATTACATCCACTGGGCATCAAAGTTCGCCACCAGTGCAAATATAGGGAACACAGCAGCATATAAACGCCGTAGCAAAACAAGTCCAGAACTGAAACCACTTCAGAAGAGCTCAAGAAACAATATCCTGGGTACCCATAATGCTGGCAAGATGCTTAGCAAGCTTATTAAGTTTCTCTTGTTTGGCGCTTAAGTCCTCCAGCGCTTGCTGTTGCACCAGAAAGTATGCATCTGAATTCTGCAGGGACTTCCTCAGTCCTTCGGCTTCCTGTCGCATAACATCTGATCGATGTCTTTCAACTTGAAGTTGAGACTCAAGAAGCTGAACTGATTCAGGCAATGAGTTCGAAGAGCTGGTGCCAGCAGTGGTAGCCAGTAACTCGAACACTACATCAAGACAAGACTTTGGGGTTGTCTCAGTGTCTTCAATATAGTTTTTATCAGCTTTCTTGGAGACCAACAGTGATGTCTCACTATCTTGAACCTTATCTGCATTACTTCCTTTACCACTTCATAACAGGGTACTCTTCTCCAATATTTTATCCGCGTTCTATAAGAGAAACAAATAAACACATCTCATGTTTACAATGTAGTATATGAAACTCATTTTGGTAAACCAGTTCAGTAGTAAGGTGGATAGGATAACAGCATGAAACAAACATATATCTATGTAGTATGGTCACTGTATGGTCTATATAATTCTAGTTTATGTTGCCAAATCAAGATAGATACAGTTCGAATCAAATCTATTTAAGACAAAGCAGCATAGACAGAATATAAGTGTGGGAAACTACACAACAATAACAACACTTGTAATGTGCATGGCATGAGAACATAACTGTTTATTCAATTGAAACTGAAATCAACATAGAGCAAGTTACAACAACAAATAGCCAAACACGTTGAAGAAACATGTTTAAAACATACCTGTTGCACCATTGGAGTTTCAATTGCATCCTTCAAATTTGAAATTAGTTGGTATCAGTAAATACAGTGATGCAAGAGCAAAGTAGTATGAACCATAGCTACGGAACCTGACCTGAGAACAATTCTTCTTGTGCTTTAAGCGTTGACTTCGGGTTTGGAGTGGTGGTCCTCGTGATTTGGGCACTGCAGTTGCCTTACTAACTGCTCGTGTTTGAGTGCTCTGTGGTGGAGATGGTGCTGTGTCAACGGGAACTGGGTGTCTATCTACTGGGGTTGGGGTTAGAAGGGGTGTAGTTGGTTCTCTATCCAACTGGGTAGGGGTACAATCTACATGAGTGTGGGTTATGTGTGGTGGGGCTGGTTCTTGGGCAAGTACAACCGTGGTTCTATCTGCATCGACAGGTAGCATGATCTTTTCTGAAGACCGTGTTTTTACTCCCACAGATACTGCCATCACTCCCTCCAATTGAAATGGCTGATAAACAAGAAAAGTAATTGAATGTACAGACATTGTAAGATAGATAGGTGCAATGGATAGTAGGGAAGAAAACAGGGCCTGAAATAATTCACATTTATGTTGTCTAAGCAAACAGAATAGCAGGACATAATTTCACATATATGATGGCTAATTAAACATGATAGCATGACATAATTTCACATGTATGATGGCTAACTAAACAGGATAGAATGACATACTTAAAAGTATGATGACTATGTAAATAGGATGACATGATATAACTTTACGATGTGTCTATTAAAGTGGTTGGCATGCCATAAATCACAAACATGCCGTCGATGGAAACATGATGGCATGATATAATTCACGGATAGAATGCCATAATTTAAATATGATGACTATGTAAACAGGATGAGATGATATAACTATATTATGTCTTTAGAAAATGGGTTGGCATGCCATAATTCAGATACATGCTGTCTATGTAAACATCATGGCATGGCATAATTCAAATATATGATTTATATACTAAGGAAGTGAGCAGAGGGCAATCGCATATATGATGTGTCAACTAAGGAGATGGCATTCAATATTGTGTATATGATGTAAAAACTAAGCATTGCAATATAACATATGCATTATATGAGTAATATAACCCTTCCAAGTTTGAGCATACACCTCAGGGGGATAATAGGACTGGCCATCTGCCTCTGAATCCTCCTCTGAAGAGCTATCTGTAACCAGCAAGATATCTACTTCAGTAGGTAGCATTGTCTGCTCTGAAGACCTTGTTTTCACTCCAGATTTCTCCATCACCAATTCAAATGGCTGATGCATAGGAAGAGCAGTTGAATATACAAACAATGTCGGCAAAAGCAATGAGAAATACAAAAAAGGACGGCATGATATAATTCACATATATGACGCTTGCCTAAACAACATGGCATTGCATAATTCACATACATAATGTCTTGCAACAAGATAACATTGCATAATTCACATATATAATGTCTTGCAACAAGATGGCATTGCATAATTCACATATATGGTAATTAGACACTAAAAAGGTGGCATTCACATAAAGCATGTCTAAACTAAGCAAATGACATAGCAATGCAAGATACCATACGCACGATATGAGCAACATAACCCTGCCAAGTTAGGGCATGCACCTTGGGGGGGGGGGATATGACTGGTCATCTGTCTCTGAATCCTCCTCTAAGGAGCTATCGGTAACCAGCAAGACATGCGCTTCGTCAGATAGCATTGTCTGCTCTGAAGACCTTGTTTCCACTCCAGATTTTTCCATGACCGTGCCAAATGGCTGATGCACAGGAAGAGTAATTGAATGTACTAAAATTGTTGACAAATTTAACACGTAATAAAAAATGATGGCATCATATAATTCACATATAAGATGACTGGCTAACCAGGGTGGCATTGCAAAATTCACATATATGATGCCTGGCTAGAAAAGATGGCATTGCATGATTCACATATACGATAAAGAAACTAAACAGATGGCATTGACACAAAGCATGTCTAAACTAAGTAGATGACATCTTTAATGTATACAGTAAGCAATGCAAGGCACCATATGCATGATATCACCAACATCAGCATGCCAAGTTAGAGCGAAGACCTCATGGGGTAAATAGGAGTGGTCTTCTCCTTCTGAATCCCCCTCATAACAGTTATCTTCCTCTTGATTATGATCTGAAATGGGTGGAGGGGGGCTGCCTTTGCGCCCACCATGGAACGACGTCTGCATGAAATTTTATTGCCACGCAAGGCTCGTCTCTTTTGCTCTACATGATCAGTTCCATTGTGTACAATAACTAGCATGCATAGGAATAAAACATAGTGAGATTATGTAAGGAGTGCATGCACAAATCCAGAGTGATGGTAGCAAACTGTGGATAGACCCAAAACCAATGATAGCAGGCAGATAATAGCTTTAGTTAAAAAATACAGATAATGGCTCCTTTAATGTTTGTTTGCACGCAACATGAAACTCATAGTAGACACCGGAGATTAGCCAGATAGTAGATAGATAGTACTGATTGCTGCCCCAATATGTACCCCACAACCATTTAAAAACTCAAGTTTCAGCATTAGTTTGGACCTGACTCAGAGTCTAATAGGTGAACACGACGATAATGTAGCATGTCATCATATTAAGCGACGCATAACGTAAGCAGACACGGAAGAGTGCGACCTCTCTTGCGGACCCGTGTAGTCCTCAAGGTCATTTGCTCAGTTGATGATGGTAATGCAGTTGCCGTGGCTGCCGGCGGCGGGGAAGAAGATCTGAGGCGGCGAAAGACAGTCTGGAGGGCGGATCCCTACTGTGGTGAACCCTTCCGTCATTGGAGCAGCTGAGCTGGGGTGGAACACAGCGCCGCAGGAGCAGGACAAACCACACAAGGTTTTCTTTGACACATATCTGTAACAGAAGTAATTGAGTATGGGCTTGTTTGAATTTGAGGATTCTAACAATGCAGGGATAGGAAATAGACAGGAATAGGATAGGAATGCATGTGCAAAATAGAGAATTTAAAAACACAGGATTTCTGCCAATCTGGGTGTTTGATTCACAACAATTGGAAGATCACAGGATGCAAAAAAGCATGGTGAGATTAAGTCAAACCACAAGAAAATGTACGGTTATAATGCTATTATGCTACTATCTCTTAGTCTTGTGCTTGATGAATAGGAATATGAAAAGGAGGAGAAGTGGAAATTAGAATTCCTATGGTTTTTCTTTCAAGGCGACACTAAAGGAACATATCCTACAGTTTTCCTTTGCTCCATTCCTTTGCACCAAATTCATGAAAAGTAGTACCATAGGAAACTTTCCAATTCCGATGTTTTTCATTCACTTTTCCTTTCAAGCACTGGCGATTCTAGTAGGCAGGCTTGAGCAAGGAAAGTCCTACACTAAAAAAATGTTTTTGTGCAACTTCTATTACTTTGGACCCAGGCCACTACCATACTAGCTCAACTCCCAGGCCCATCGACAAATGCACAACTCAAACGCGCAGAGATAAATAATGACGGCGTTCAAGAGAGTCCATCACGGATAGCTAAGTTGCCTGGTACCTCACTGCTTGTCATATAGTAGGATAAAATAATCGTATTTCCCGTTACTACGAGTGCTCAGTGGACAATATATATAACGTGTAGAGTAAAAAAGAGATGCAACAAGTGTACAACCTCTTTGGCGAAGCCATGTCGATCTCAGCATGATTGGGTTGGCCGGTGAGGATGCTCTAGCTGACTTGGCTGTCGGAGGAGGGGAAGAAGATCTTATGCGTCTGGAGATGGAGCCCGAGGTACTGCTCCACTGTGATGGAGGGTTTCGTCGTTGGAGCAGCTCCGGTGAGTTGTACGACGCCGAGGCTGAAGCAGGACAAGAGAGACAACGAACAACGTTAACCTGAGTGGAATTCTAATAGCATCTCCAATACATGACGTAAAATACATAAACACAAAGTGCTAGATGTAAAATACATCAGCCGCTCATCTCTGAACTTAACTGTCGAAACTGAATTTAACTGTCGAAACTGAACTTAATTGTCGGAACTGAACTTAACCGTCGAAACTGAATTTTGCTGTCGAAACTGAACGCACTAGAAAGGTGAGGCTACACGTCGGTCGACTGACTTTTTCATCTCTGGTCAGTCGATTTTGCAGCCGTTGGATACGAAATCAAGGGCCTGCGGTTCATCTTCAACCTCCACCCCCCTGAGCCGGCCAAACAGCAGCCCCCCGCCACCCGCGGCCGGCAGTGTGCCGCCCCGCCCACCCCAAAAACACTCCCCACCGCCGGTCTGCCACCGCCCCGGCCATCCCTCTAGGCCCCCCATGCCGAGCTTTTTCTCCAGTGATCCCCATGCCACCGCCCCGCCAATGCCCCGCAACCGCCGGCGACCACCGCCCCCATCCTGAACCCTAAGATAGACAGTGGGGTACCTCTCCGGTGAGCCCCCCTCCCCGCTGCGGCTGGTTCTTCCTTCACCCCGGCGGCATCGGAGTGAAGTGTAGCTAAATTGGAGCAGCATCGCAAGCAAGAGCAAGAGCGATAGCAGTAGCGCGAGCAAGAGCAAGAGCGATAGCAGCAGCGCGAGCAAGAGCAATAGCAAGAGCAGACCAGGCAGGGGACTGAGAGCAAGAGCAAAGTAGCAGCACGATCGAGAGCTAAAGCAGCAGCAGGTCCTACTGATGTGGACGTCGCCGCCGAGGGAGCGACGCCATGGAGGAAGTGGCCGGCGACGCCGCCGTGGATGGAGCCGCGCCGTGTCGGCTCGGGACTGAGCGCCGGCAGCACCGTGAGATCAAATCAAGAAGAAAATGCGGCGATTAGTGTACAACCTATTTGCTGGCGCCGATTAGGCCGCAACTTCATCTGAGGAAACGGTGATGATGATGCTCTTCCGGTGGTGCAGGTGAAGACGGCGGTGTGGGAATGGAGGTGGCGCGAAAGATGAGGGGAACGTCGGGGTAGCTCCTTGGAGGTGGACGGTGTGGCTGAACCGGCGGGACGATGAGATCGACGACGGATCCTCATCCGGTACGGTGGATGAGGGACGTCGAGATGTTGCTGTGGACGACGTCGTCGGGGAAGAGGCTCCGGCTGGGTGGCGGACGGAGTAGGGTGTGGGGTTTCGTCGCGGGTTTTCGCGGCCTCAGTGTATGAATGGGTGGGCGGATGGGATGGCAGTAGGGAACCATGGCTTAGAGACGCGCTTGTCCGAAATGTGGGGTAAGTTATGAATGTACCCCCACGGATTTGATGCGGTTCTTTCGGTTCAGGGGTACCATGGGCATTTCGTGTGTCGGGATTTCACAGGAGGTGGGAGTTTTCGCGCGCGCTGTAATTTCAGAATAGTAAGGCGCGGGTTGAGATGGAGGGAGTTGTCGGAGCACAACGAGACAAAGATATATCTTAAATATTTCGGGCTAACAAGGCGTGGGTTGAAGAGGCGGGAGTTTCACAGCACGATAGACACAGACTCTAGCTTGAATTTTCGGCATAACAAGGCGCGGCTTGAAATTTCGGAAGAACAAGCTTAACGTGTACCCAAAAAAGACAATTTGCACCTCAACACGCACAACACACACACAAAAACCATTTAGACTAGAGTAAGATACACGTGCATTGCACGCATGAGATTTGGCAACCAAATTATGAATAAATACCACATTATAGCATGCAAGATTTGAGTCATATATGCATGATGTAGATGTTCGTTTAATTCTTATAGTTCATTTCATTCAAAATCATCTAGTTTTTATAAGAAAGCTAATCTATTTTAAGATTCATGGAATTGTGCGTCGTAAGACATAAAGTAAAAACAAATAATGGCAAATCATGTAGAAAAACATTTGGCCAATGCTGATACGGAAGATTCTAGAACAAATAAGAAGTGCTTGTGTTTTGATGTTTGTGCATTATGCTTAAGTTCAACCATGGAGTCTTCTAGATTATACATGTGGCGAAATCTGGTGGAATCTAGATGATATCCAATGGCCAGTAGTGCTCAAATTTGCCATCTTTGGACCATCGGATTCGCCTCATCCAACGACCATCTTTCAAAGTTAAAGTTACCCGCACACAATATAAAAAATATATAAAATATAATATATATAGGGGTATAGATATAGATATGTGATGCAAAAGCCGCCCATCATCTCCAATTAGAATAGTGTGTCCATGCACGGATGCGACGTGGCCAAATGATGTCTGCCATCGGTATCTCAAATTCAAATCAGTCTGACCTTGTTCAATGTGCATACATTACAACATGCTCGTTTCCAAACCACACCGCGCAGATCTCCGTTATATTCATGCATGCATGGGTTTCAAACATCAGGATCTTTTATTCAAATATTTGAATTCAACTTTACATTGATTGTGACCTCACCTATTCAGCTATTCTTTTACACCCGCACAGTAGTCTTCTCTTTATAATTGTACCACTAACTTTCTCTCGTGCATGCATGCACACACACTACCAGTCGGCATTATCCATCGCATGCATGCAATCTTTTTCTTCAGGTCGGTCTCCCATGAAGGCACACACCAACACACATCCCCCTCTCCATCATATCGGGCATTCTTTATCTCTCACGCATGCATGCGCAACGATCGATGTTCCTCTATGTATGTGTGTATATAGCTAGGTCTTTCATAGTTTTCCACACAAACCAATCAATCGATATATCCAGTGAGGTCTTTCATAGTTTTCCACACAAACCAATCAATCAATCTATACCTCTCTATATAGGATTAACATATATAGCTAATACACCCACATTAATTATGTATCCAACGTCCCCCTCTCATCATCCATGCCTGCCGCTTCATCTCTCAAACGCGTGCACAATGGCGAAGACAGGGGGCAGTAAGGGCCCTGCCCCCCTAACATCACTATATATCAAGGCTAATATGAATGTGATCATTAGACAATTGCTGCTAAAAATGGTTTAAGTTCATGAATTGACCCTCCTCGTAAAGGATTAGCAATGCTTGGCCCCCTAGCTCATTTATTTTTCATGGCTCCACCACTGCGTGCATCAGCGCACGTGTTCGCCCTCTCTCTCTAAATATCGATCTCGCACTTGTGCATTCCTTCATAGTCTCCCTCCACTCGGCCCCTCGCACCATCTTCTAGCCCCCCACCGGATTCTGCCACATGTACAATCTAGCAGACTCCATGGTTGAACTTAAGCATAATGCACAAACCTCAAAACAACAGTGGTTCTCTTTTGTTCTAGAATCTTCCGTATCATAACTGCCCAAACTTTTTTCTAGTTGAATTGCCATTATTTGTTTTTACTTTATGCTTTACAACGCACAATTCCATGAATCATAAAATAGATTAAGGGCTTCTTTGATTCAAAGGATTCTCAAAGGAATTTTGGAGGATTCTAATCATTAGGAATTTTTCCTATCTTGGTTGTTTGATTCGTAGGATTGTAAACCATAGGAATTTTTCCATATGATTCATTTGCACTAGATTTCATAGGAAACATCCCATCCACTCAAACCTCTTTGAAAGAATTCTGCATTTTTCTATGCACAATCAAACACTCGTACAATCCTGTAGGATTCAAGACGACATTCCACTATAATCCCATGTTTTTTCCTATTCCCGCGTTCTTAGCTTTTTTATAAAAACTAATTGATTTTGAATGAGATGAACTATAAGAATTAAACGAAGGGCTACATCAGGCATATATGACTCAGAGCTTACATTCTATAGTGTGGTATTTATTCATAATTTGGTTGCAAAATCTGATGCGTGCAATGCACGTGTACCTTACTAGTACTTCGAGTATGTGCAAAACATGTAAATTATAATACCAATGGCACGCTACACAGTGTCTCTCTTACAGTTCATGAAGCCACGTGGCACATGTGTAGGCGTTGTCACGACCTCCTTGCGTGGATTGATCACAATGACGTGCTGTTGGTTCCAGAAGAATGTACTCGTCCTCCCAGAGCCATACTGGCGGTACATGCACGAAGCGAAGATGTGCACGCACGCCATGCACGCACTCATTCCTCGCACGCACACGCGGGTACACGGGCGGACGCAATTTTGTACCAAGATCCACCCCATGTGATAATTTGACGCGTGTAAAGTCGTTTACTTCATTGATGGTCAATTAATACAGCGCATGCAAATTGAGTGGACGTGAGGGCGGAAGAAAGACATTATTACTCCACTGCGCGCATGCGAGTAGTTAAATCGTGGGTTGCTAGTAGTAATTCCATAGGTCTCCTTCGTATTTTGTGCCAATTTTTGATAGTAACATAATATTTACGCATTTGAGTAGTGTAGTACTTGAAATTTATGTTCCGCTAAACTCATCGGGAGTCGTTTCGGGCCTCGAAACCAAAACCATCAATTAATCTTTACCTTGTTCCCATCACATTCGAAAGCTTGCTCACACCTACTAGTAGTACGTACCAAACCTGAACATGTTCCCACTATGCAAATATTAGTACTAGTGCTAGTACTTAGGTTATAAAAAGGGGAACTACCTAACCGAAAATCACTCTACCTTTCCTCCTCATAAGTGCTTCTTCTTCGTCCGTCGTTGCCATGGCCGGTGAGCAGAGCTCTAGGTCGAGAACTACTCGTAACAAGGGAGCGGCAACCAAGGCTGCGGAAAAAAAGAGAGGGCTCGCCGCCACGCAGAGACCTCGAAAGATCTCTCACGGGCAGGCAATGGCTCCCAGGAGCGCCCTAGCCGCGGAGGCGAACATGCCGAGCCGGCGGAGCTGGAGTCGTTATCCCTTGACGGCATGCCCGATCAGCTCAATATGCAGAAGGAGTTCATCCAAGGCATGATGGAGTTGCTGAAGGAGAGCCTCGATGACATGCCCGCTGAGCTCAATCAGCAGGGTGAGTTGACCGCCGGCTTGGTGATGCTGCTGAAGAAGAGCATTGCCTCGGAGAAGAAGGCGACCGGTGAAATCCTGTGACTTTGGGAGGACAATGCGAAGCTCTGCCACGAGATCGACCTATTGAAGGAGAAGAACGCTGGCTGGAAGAAGCTGCATGAGAATAGTAGTTCCTCGATGAAGATGCTGCAGGCCCTCGCCATGGAACAGAAGGAAGAGTTGGCGAAGCTCCGCATCGAGCACACGACTGCTGTCTAGGTATGTAATATGGCCGTGGAATAGATGATGAAGGCTCGCGTCGAGAAATGCCGCGTCATGGACACAATGATGAAGATGGCGGAGGAGACGCGCAAGGAGATGGAGGTCGTGGAGGCGATGAAGAAGCAGTTACGACTCCGTGGCGAATTAGATCATTTGGGGTGATAATCTTCCTTCTTCTTTTGCTCCTATGTTTCATCTTTTGCTTCGGGTGTTTCGCTACACGTGTCATGTTCTCTGTGAGGCATGAATAGAACAATGTTTTTTTGAGGGAATGAATAGAACAATGCTAACAATGAGATGACTAGCAAATTAGATCATTTTTATCGCCATATGGCACTGGGCTGCCATGTTTCGTGCTCCTCCGTCGCAGTACTACTCTAGTGGAAAACTTGAGTATACCGCACGGTTCTTTGCTCCTCCTCGATCAGGTCGTCGGTGCATTTATACGAGCAGTCAAATCACAAGGCCCTACCTTCCAGCAGTAATGAGCCGTCAAATCACAAAGGCCCTCGCCTCTCGTGAAACCGACCAAGCTAGACTGCCCCGCCCTCTAGCCTTTTAAAAATGTATAGTTTTGTACAGCAGTAGTATCGATGGATTGCGCCATGGAGCAAAACTTGAAATTAAAAAAGGTGGTACATATAGAGAGCGCTCGTCACCAAATTATGCATATAGTACTATTAAAAAGGCTAGTCACAATAATGATGTCCAGCACAACCCACCCCTCAAATAAAACTAAGAGGGTGATTGGATACGTTTTAGTCCCATGACTAAAAGTAGTGGGAGTAAAACATGCTAGCCTCACCCATGCTTGGATCCAAATACTAAAAAGGCTAAAATCAAGTTAATGAGCATTTATTATCCTCCAAACCCTCCAATCCAGAACTCGCCTGTGTTAAAGGAGAGGAGTTAAATGAGTAGAGAGAGGACTAATCCACATTTTAGTAGGGGTACCCCTAACTAAATTTTTTTAGTCTCAAGACTAGTTTTAGCCCCTCTTTAGTCAGGGGTGCTTGGAACTTTAGCCTCTTAAAGAGACTATTTTTAGTCAGACTAAAATAAGTCCCTTGGATCCAAGCACCCTCTAAGCATCCTGGAATTCTTTGACAAAACTAAGCACCCTGAAATTCTTTAACAACTAAACTGCTGGCTATATGATGTTGGCCATATATATTGTACGTATATAATGTGAAGAAACGAGTAGTAGTACTATACCAACTAAAAGATGAAATGTAAGAAATACTAGTATGTACATACTGAAGATTTAAAGTAACAAGAAGAAACATAACATAGTTCTGCTGGGGGCTCAGCACAATAGACCCCTCAAATTAAATTAAGCACACCTGAAATTAAACTTTGCAACTATTCCGGTAGACACTGCATTAGAACCACCATGAGCAACGACACTGCCACCTTACTCGGAGTCCTCGTCCACGTCCTCGACTTCGTCCTTGTCCCTGTTCCTCTTGGCCGATACTTCTTTGCTTGAACCGCACACTTGGCTGTTGCTCTTCATCCAACCCTTGTAGATATTGAAGCAAAGGTAGCCATCCATTGCAGCGTAGTGGATGTGGTCTATATCTAGTAAATTCCGCTGCCATGCATGATAATGAAACGTGTAATGAGGTTTCTCCAGTTTACCGTACGAAGGATGAACCATGGCTCCTGCCAGGGTCAGCATTGAAGGCTGACGAGAGGACACCAGCCGATTCTTCTAGAGGTCGAAGGTGTTGCCTACAACGAGGCCTATCCGATGCATGACTTCTTTGTCGTTACCAAAGTCTACAGTAACGAATTTGACTAGGTTTCTCTCGAGGAAGTCCTTAAAATCCTGGCACTCAACGTCGGCATGGCATATGTGGTAGACCAAGCATAAGTCATGCACGCAAACCTGGATCACGGTGGGCTTCTTCCTCTCTTCGTCCTTTAGATTCTTCTCTCGTCCCAGGACTGTGGTTTACTCAACATCTAGCCCAGCGACCCACTCATCTTCTGAGTCTTCGAACATGCGTCTGAAGCGAGAAAGGCATCCTTTCACCGTCGCGGAAGAACGGGTGTAGATGACGTCGAACTCATCGCCAGTGATGGTTCTAACCTTGTACTCACCGCCAATCATGGAGATTTGGGACGCCATGGATTTGGGAGGAGGGTTAGGATTAGTGGAACTGCCGTAATGTGAATGGACGGGATGACTAGGAGCGAACCGCCGTAGTATTGAAGGATGTGCGGGGACGAGTAGGAGCGAACTGCCAACGTGCGAATGGCAGGGTAGTGGCTTTCCGTTCTCCCATGATACGGGCTTCCGAGAGCCCTTGGATCTGAGATCGAACAGTTGCATGGTGTGATTCTAGACCTATGGGTGAATATCCTATCCTGGAGGGTTATTCTGCAAATTTTCAGCAACTTAGCATGTGACTGTTTGATCTCAGATCCAAGGGCTGCCAGCAGCCCATATCATGGTCGCGCCTACCACGACCGTTGCATCGCTCGCGCGGTCGCGCCCTTGGAGATTTAACACGGTGTGTTAGGCTATCTGATGTTGGCATGTCATACATAGTCATCGCTTAGTCGCTCATACTACAACAAGGTTGGCTATAAGTGTATTTTTTTGCTCCTCTCTATCTCTTTCTTCATACTCAAGGAAGAAACAGTGCTAAGCGCGTGTATTTATTGCATTTGCCAAGGAGTGACCTCTTCCAATGAAATGGTGTTGCTAAGTTTGCTTCATTTAATTAGCTATAGATTCAAAATTGCCTTTTCACCTAGGTACACGCGCTTAGCACCGTTTCTTCCTTGGGTCACCAAACTAGTCTCTCTCTTCTTGATTAACTTCCCACATCAGACTTTATGCTTATGTGGCAAGCTTAAGCACCTATAGGAGCAAGTAAAAGTAAGTACAATAGTGTGCTTTACATGACAATTTTTGCATATGTGGAGGAAAGAGAGGCAAGGAAAAAGTGGAGAAGTGGGCTCTCATGCAAGAGCCAGCCTCTACTACATGGTGGAGCATTGGGAGAGGCACCTGTATGGAGGTGGTCAGGAATCTGGGAGACTCAAGCCGGTCGTAGTGCCGCAGTTAAAATAATAATGGCAAGTCAAATCACGGGCCCCACCTGTCCAACAGTAACTCGCTGTCAAATCACACAACCCTACGTTTGCAGCAGCCTACTCCCTTGTCTTCTTGCGTCTCTGTCGAACCGACTAGGCGGAACTGCCCCGCCGCCTACCGCGCAGGAAAAGCCCCGCCCTCGACTTTTAAATAGTATACAGTATACTAATTTTGTATCCATGGATTGCGCCCGCGCCATGGAGCAAAGCGTCTAGAAAACGGAGGAGAGACGGTGGTCTTGCAATAGAGAAGAGGGAGAGGCGAGATGGTGGTTTTGGAATGGAGATGATGGAGAGGAGAGGAGGTGGTTTTGCAATGGAGAAGAGGGAGAGGAGCGCGCGGCAGCGATTTAGGATTGGACGACAGGGCCAGCACGCTCTGACTGAATCAAAATCAAAATCAATTTGGTGACATGCATTCACATTTTGCTTGTCAAATACAGTACATGGTCAAACTTTGACCCAAAATACGCGAAACAACAAAAAAATACTTCCAAGACCAATGCCGCTCTTCCTCTCTTCTCCTCTTAAACCACCGCCGCTCCTCTCCTGTTCCAATCTAAATGCAGCGCCGCTCCTCTGCTCTTCCATTTCAAAACCACCGCCCCTCCTGTTCCAGTCCAAAACCAGCGTCGCTCCTCTCCCGTTCTAATCCAAAACCAGCGCTGCTCCTCTCCTCTTCCATTCAAAAACCATCGCCGGCGAGTGAAGGTGCTGTGGAGAAGTAGATCGATGGAGGAGTACAACCGATACGTGAGGATCGCAGACGGCGACCCTGTGAAGCTAGCTAGGATGTTGGAGATACAGTCTTGGTTTGACAACAAGGACCAACTAGCGGCAATGGCGACATCCATGTCCAAATATCTACAACAGAGTGAAAAGGCGGCGATACTCCTGGAGGGAGTCGCGCCGAAGTACATAGAGCTGCTCCTCTGGGCCATGGAGCAAACAGAATCACCGAATCCGATCGTGAGGGAGCGGTGGTGGGAGTATCGATCCCAGATGGAGCATCCACCAGAGATTGAAGGATCGAGCATCTACAGGGTGTCGTTTGTGAGGGTGTCCTGCCAGAGCGAGCCGATGGAGTCTTCGTCGACCGAACCCAACTGTAAGAGGAGAAAAGCAGTTGGCCCGACAACGCTTCCCCGCCATCGTCTCCCTCGTCGTTCACATCATCTCACGGGGCGGCTGTCTGCCGCCGAGTAATAGGAGGGGGCTGCCCCCAGCCCAATAGTCAGGCAGGTTGTGAATTGTCAGGAGGAGCTTAGGGTTGTCAGTATTTGCAGGTTGTGAATTGTGTTTTGTGTTGTGTATTTTGAGAGTACTTTCAGATATGAATGTCTTTTGAATTTCAAATTAGCAGTATTGAGCATATGAAGTATTTTATGAATTCTAGATATCTATTTTTAGCACTTAAAAAATGTAGTTTCATAGGAGTATAAAAGTGCAGACAATGTGATTCTCAGAGAAGAAACTGCAAGTTTCAGTTTCAGATAATAAACTGCAAGTTCAGTTTCAGATAAGAAACTGCAACTTTCAGAGGCAGAGCATTTATATTAACACGGCCTTTTCAAACAGGGTTAACATCATGTTGGAAGTTTTATTCATGGTCGAAAATGGAACTATCAGCCAGTTAACATCATGCTGATCAACATTCATGCATAGCACATCTTCATATGATGCACAGTCAAAATGCCCACACAATGTCGAGTGTGCGAAACACAGAGAAAACGAGGGACGAAGTTTTGGCAAGTGTTGGACGTGGTTTTGGGCTGCCCCGTCTATGCTTTCATTTTTAACATGTGCAACCCACGTCCTTGGATGGGAGGTCCTTAGGCCTATTTGTATTTTCTTAGGGCCGTCATGTATCGACCGGCCTATGGACCTCCCATCCGAGGTTTTATTTTTGGCAGCCCAATTTATGTATATTTTTTTTGAAGAAAACGCAGAGGTCTGTTCTATTTTTCTATATAAGAATAGGAACGCCAGGTCCAACTTATGTTTCCCTTCTAACTATATTATATATATTTAAATTATTTTATATGTTGACTGTTTAGTTCACATAATTGGCAAATAGATGACTGCTCTCGTGATCCCCTTCGCCCCTGCCACCACCTCCACCCTCGCCGCCGCCCCCGCAACTACCTCCACCCTCGTCGCCGCCATAAATCTCGCCGCCACCCCCCGCCTCCTTACTCCAGGCGCGCCTGCCCCCCTCAGCAAGTCCGCTCGCGCGCCCCATGGAGTCGTCGGCCATATCCATGGGGGAATGGCTGGAAGACAAGCAGATGTACAAGATGCATCTCCCACATGTCTACAAAGCCTTCCCGCGGATGCTCCAGCCGCTCGACTCCGTCGCGCCGGCGGTGCTGCGGGAGATTCGAGGGAGGAGATGGAGGGAGCGGGCGATGTGGATCCGCGACGACGCTCTCTCCTCGACCCAGTGCACGCGTGAATGGAGGGAAGCAGAGGAGGAAGCTGCGAGGGAGGAAGCCAAGGAGGGACCGAATCCATTCTCTCACTCGCGCAGGTATGCTCGGATGTGCAAGGATCATGTGGATTGAGAGCTGCTGAATCTAGCCCCGCGGATGTACTTCGAAGGAGATTTCTCGGAGAAGCACAAGATGCCCCACCCCAGTGAGCCGCCGATCGCGTTCGTTCGATGGGAGAAAGGAGAAGTGAATTCAGGAGATCCATGCCATGCCGCGAGATGGGAATGCTTGACTAGACTCCTGCCCACCAGCACGCCACCGGAGCCGGAGCAGGTGGATCCCCTACCTTACCTCTCCCCCAAACCTGCAGAAGTTTGAAATTAGGCTTGCAATCTGCTTCAATTGAGTTGTCTGGTGGTTATTTCTGCTTCCTGAGAGACAACATCTGGCTGGAGGATGAGAAGGAACCAGGAACTCTGATGAATTTCCCCTATCACAATGGGGGGAGTGCCGGTTGGACAGTGGTACGGCCCACCTCTGCCCCAAATGGGGGCACAATCTGGGAAAGCTCCTGTAATTGCCCAAGATTAATCTGCTGGTGGTTCTGACTCTCAGATCAGTGGGAAATCTCAAGGCAAGAATCAGCAAAAGAAGAGATAGGACATCCAGAAAACTGCTCCTGCTCCTGCTTCGGGCCTTATGGCAAACTCTGAGGTGATCTGCTACAACTGTGGGGAACCAGGGCATCATTTGGATAAATGTGTCAAGCCCAAGAGTTGTTTTATCTGCAAAATGGTTACCCATAAAGTTGAGAATTGCCCTGTCAGAAGGAAAACCCACAGTTCTGCTAGATATGTTGGAAGTGCTGCTCCAGGATTATGTCCACCATTGACAGAATTTTCTGTGACACAGAATTAGATAGTTTTTTCCCCTTTCTAGTTGTAGAGCTCTGCCCAGATGTGGTAGTGACCACACTCCTTTGCTCTGGGACTCTGGTCTTAACCAAAGTCCAAAGAGTAATAGTTTTAAATTTGAAAAGTGGAGGTTGCTTAGAGAAGATTTTACTGAGCTAGTCGGGAAAATATGGAATGAGCCTACTGGGAGCAGCTGCCCCCTAGAAAATTGGCAGATCAAAATCAGGAGATTTAGAAGAACTACCAATGGGTGAAACTCCAATGAGGAAGCTAATCTTAGAAGATACAAAAGGCTTCTCCTCCTTGAGTTTGATTCTCTAGATATTAAGTCAGAAACCACTGACCTCTCTGAGTCTGAGACTAATAGATTAGACTTTGTCCATGGAGAGCTCAAGAAAATTTGGCTTCAAGAAGAAATCAAAGCCAAACAAAGGTCTAGAGATAGGAACATTAAGGAGGGTGATAGAAATACTGCTTACTTCCATGCAGTAGCTAATCAGAGGAGGAGGAAAACCCTCATTCACTCCCTTGATGGCCCTAATGGTCCTGTTACTGAGGTAGATGAGATGCTGAAAGTGGCTAGTGACTTCTACAAAGACCTGTTTAAGAAAGAAAACCCTTCTGGGTTCTCTCTACAAAACAATTTTTTCTCTGCTTCTGAAAAAGTCTCTCCTGCTGAAAATGAGCTGGCAGAAGCCCCTTTTTCAGAGACAGAGGTGAAGGAAGCCATTTTTAGCTCTTATCCTGATGGGGCTGTTGGTCCTGATGGGATTCCCTTCTTGTTTTACCAGCATTTTTGGGACTTGGTGAAAAATGATCTCTTAGATCTTTTCCAAGCCTTTCATAGAGGAGAGTTGGATCCAGCAACTTACTCATGGGGGTCTGTTGGGGTCAAGTTAAATAACTGTGAAGGTGATTTTTTCTTGCTGGTAAAGGCCTTAGGCAAGGTGACCCCATCTCCCCGCTTTTGTTCAATTTAATAGTGGACGTTCTTACTAAAATGCTGAGCAAAGCTGCTGATCATAGTCTGGTTGCAGGGCTCTGTCCTGAGGTCTGCCCTGGTGGCATCATCTGCCTTCAATATGCAGATGATACCATCCTTTTCTTAGACAATGACTCCACACATGCTAGCATTCTGAAAACTGTTCTAACCTGGTTTGAACAAGTCTCAGGCATGAGAATCAACTACTCTAAAAGTGAACTCATCCCTATCAACATGGATGATCAGGAGTTAGCTGACTTCCTCTCTATTCTAGTCTGTAATAAAGGTAACTTCCCCATTAAGTACCTAGGTATCCCTCTCCACTATGATAAACTGAGGAGAGAGGATATCCAACCCCTTCTGGATAAAATCATTAAAAGGATTGCTGGGTGGAGGGGCAAACTTCTCTCTTATAGAGGTAGATTGATCCTCATACAAGCTTGTTTGGCTAGCATTCCAGTGTATCTCCTCTCCTTCTTCAAGTTCCCTAAATGGGCAGTGAACCTCATCAATTCTCAGATGTCTCATTGCTTGTGGAATGATTTTGAGGGAAATAGGAAGCTACACCTTGCTAATTGGGCCCTAGTCTCTATGAAAAAAGATTTTGGAGGCCTAGGCATACCTAACCTCCAAGAAATTAACATATGTCTTCTAGGGTCTTGGATTAAAAGATTCTATGAGGAAGACCTAAAACCCTGGAAGCTTCTTATTGCCTATAAATACCTAGGAAATAAACCTAATATTTTTGTCCCTTCCTCCAACCCTAAGACCTCTAGATTCTGGAAAGGATTAAAATCTATTATGCATGCTATGAAATTTGGCTACAGATGGAACATAGGGGATGGGAGCAGAACCAGGTTCTGGGAAGATACTTGGTTTGGCACATCCCCCCTAGCAGTCCAATTTTGGCCTATTTACTCTGTCCGCAATGAGCTTAACAAAAGTTTCAATGAAGCTTGGGACGGTCAATGCCTAAAACTCTCTTTTAGAAGGAACTTTAGTGATAGGCTCATGGAACAATGGTTCCAGCTGGAGGAAATTGCCAAAAGCATTACCTTTACTGCCGAGACGAATGCCCTGATTTGGCAGCTAGACAATAAGGGGAAGTATTCCTCCATCTCCCTCTATCATGTTATCAACTTTAGAGGGGTTCAACCCGTGTTTATCCCTGTTTTCTGGAAATTGAGAGTTCCCCCTAAAATTCATGTATTTCTCTGGCTTCTCTCCAAAAACAAATTGATGACTAGGGATAACCTTAGGAAGAGACACATCATCAAACCCCTTGATTGTGTTTACTGCTTGGAACAAGAGTCTTGTTCTCACCTATTTTTTGAATGTATAGTTGTTAAACATCTCTGGGCCCACATTGAGGAATATTTCTCTAGTCAGATTGGCTCATCCTTCGAATCTCTCGCCAGATTCTGGATTGCTACCAAAAAGTGCTCAGTTTTAAACACTGTTAGCTCAGCTGTCCTTTGGTGCCTCTGGAAATATAGAAATGCTACGACTTTCAGTAACACCTCCTGGATTTCCATTCCGCAGGTCTTGAGGTTGATCAGGAACATGGTGAGGAACAGGGCAATTCTCTCCTCCGGATTGGACAAGGACAAGTTGATGAGCTTCGTGGAAACCCTAACAAGATCCCTCCAGAAACCGTTGGTGATCACTTGTGGCTGAACAAGGCTCGACCTGCTCTGGGGCTGGACCCGTGGGCTCATCTCAAGATCTCTGATGAAGATGATGGGCACCTGGCACCGAAAAAGAGGGACATCCACCATGCTATGCCTTCCAGCCTGTTGTCTCCGCTTGCTTACTAGTCGCCGCAGGCTGACACGGCCCCTCGGCTGAAGACCATGAAGGCTTCGCTGGACCCTCCTTGTATCATTTGAGTGCTCTATCCGCTCTGCCTTTGGCACCGCTCGGGTGATTTGTGTTATTCAGAGAACTTGTTCATCCACCCCCCAGTTTGTAGCTTTTCTACCTTTGCTTTCGAACTGCTCTTTGAGCTGCTGTATCAGAATATGTTCTGGTTTCGTTCTCAGCAATGGAAACGGGGAGATGCTCCCTGTTTTTATAAAAAATATATTTTATATGTTATTATATAAAGCTTGGTAAGACTGTAAATTTAAGGACGAATGTAATAATATTACTTATTATTTAAATATATTTATAACAAAATGCTCAGCCCCTTTTTATTTTTTGATAACATTGCTGGCCCAACCCAACATTATAATTAGAATCAGCCCAGCAAAATTGTGTATTTCGAGAAAGTGCAAATGGGCTGTAATTTTTTAGGAAATAAAATAAACGGGCCGCATGGACGCTACATTATTTGTTCACTCAGCCCAGCTAATGGCTGTAATTCAAAAAAAGGTCAAATTGACTGTAAGTTCTACCGCACAAAAAAAGACTGTAAATTCTGAAAAATGGGTTGAATACATGCCACATTTTTGGAGGCTGAAATGTGCGCCAATAGGTCGAAGCCAATGCAAGTCGTTGTCAATTTAGTCAACAAATGATTCTGACATGTTAGCCGTTGGATTTACATCCAACGACCGGCATCCATCTTCAATCTCTCGTCTTCTTCCTCCAGTGCCGCCAGGACCACCTCCCGCCTCCTGCTGCTAGCAGCTCTGCTTAGCACGCTTCGCTATGAAGCGCTACTCCACCGTTGGCCAGGCCATCCCTCCACCCCTCCACACCTCCTGTTCTTCTCCACCGACTGCCGAACCACACCGCACTAGAACCAGTTAACCCTCGTACACCTCTCTGTCTGCGACTCTACTCCCGCATCTTCCCATCTCCGGCTCGTTGCTGTCCGGGGCCTCGCCGTTGTCCACCACCTTGGATGCGCTCGGCGCGGCGTGGTCAACGTGGTCAACGAACGACACCATCGGAAGTAGACTGTGCATGGAGAGGCTGACAGTTGAGTCCATGGCCGCACACAAGGAAATGCCTCCTTATTACGCGCAAAATAATGATTCCTCCACCTGACATCTGGGACCCACTGGAAGGGCCTCTGTATTTCATGAAATAAAGTGCCCCCCGCTGACATGTCGGACCCACCAGCTATCTTCGCACGCAAGGAAGTGCCTCCTTATTACGCACAAAAAAAATGAATATTCCCCCTACCAGCTGGAACCCAGCATAGTGGGAGGCTGACTTGTCGGCCTAGCAAGTTGACGGGGACGGAGGGCTTTGTAAACTTAGTCGATATGAACGATTCTAGCTCCTGTTACTGTACGATATTCATGCAACGGCTGTAGTGCTTCTTCAACCTCTGGTCTTCTTGCTCCAGTCGCCCAAACCAGCGCCGGTCGTGCCGCGTGCTCCTGCCTCCCGTGGCCGGCTGTGATGCCGCGGAGGCCTCACCGCCCCCTACTACTCCCACCGCTGGCCAGGCCATCCCTCTACTCATCCACACCCCCTGTTATTCTGCGGCGACAGCAGCCTCACACCGTAGCCAAACCAGTGAACCCTCATACTCCTCTTCGCGTGGGCATCCACTACTGCGTCTTCCCCAGCTCCGAGTCGTCCCCTTCCTAGTCCTCGCTATCGTCCACCGCCCTAGTGCTCTCGGCGCGGTGTGGTCAACATGGTCAACGACCGACTTCCATCGAAAGAGTACTGTACGTGGAGAGGCTGACAGCTGGGTCCACGGCAGCCGCAAGGAAGTGCCTCCTTATTATGCGGAAAATAATTATTCCTCCACCTGACAGCGGGGACCCACCGGACGGGCCACCAGTATTTTGCGAAAAAATCGTTTCCCCCTGACTGCTGGGACCCACCGGACAGGCCACCGTATTTCGCGAAAAAATGTTCCCCCCACTGTCAACTCGGACCCACCAGAAGTGCCTCCTTATTACGCACAAAAAAATGAATACTCCCCTGGCTAGCTGGGACTCACCTTGCTGGGAGGCTGACTTGTGGGCCTAATAAGTTGACGGGGATGAAGGGCTTTGTCAACTTAGTCAATATGAACGATTCTTGCTCCAGTGACCGTACGATGTCCATCCAACGGCCGTAGTGCTTCTTCAACCTCTGGTATTCTTGCTCCAGCCGCCCAAAGCAGCGCCGGTCGTGCCGCATGCTCCTGCCTCCCGTGGCCGGCTGTGCTGCCGCAGAGGCCTCTCCGGCCCCTACTATTCCCACCGCTGGCCAGGCCCTGCGGCACGGCAGCCTCACACCGCAGCCGAACTAGTGAACCCTCGTAGTCCTCTCCGCGCGGGCTTCCACTGCCATGTCGTCCCCTTCCTAGGCCTCGCCGTCGTCCACTGCCGTGGTGCTCTCCGCGCGGCGTGGTCAACGTGGTCAAGGAACGACTTCCATCGGAAGAGTACTATACGTGAAGAGGCTGACAGCTGGGTCCATGGCCACAGCCCAGTTTTTTTGTGATTTGCCAAGTAAGTCGCTTTGTCAGGCCTGTTGGGCTGCAAATCTTTCAAGACGAGGAGAGCTTTCATTCGGCTGGCCGAGAAAATGGCCCATCAATAATTTGCAATGGGTTGTACATTTTTAAAACACATCAAACCGGCAATTAGTTTCAAATATCTTTTTTTTCATTTCAAGATTTTAATTACATTAATTTTTATGCGTGGAGAATTTGTTGGATTTTATATTGATATACATTTATTTTTAAAATCAGTTTGAATGTGAGTCGAAATTTTGGGATTAAAAACAGTTCGGACCGCACCGAAATATGCAAAATTTCGTATAATTTTTTAACCATTGCCACAATATGGGCTGTAATGCTAACAAAAAGAATATGGGCTCCAAAAAAACCTTAAGAATTAGCAAATGGGCTGTAAATTATTAGAAATAATGGCAGATGGGTTGTATGCTGTTTTCCACAGATTTGAGGATTTCCTAAAAAAAGGTTGATGCACAAGCACTGACTGTTGGATGTCCATCCAACGGCCGTCGTGCTTCTTCAATCTCTGCTCTTCCTGCTCCAGCCGCTCAAACAAGCGCCGGCGGGACTGCCTACTCCCTCCTCCTCGCGGCCGGCTGTGCTGCCGTGCAGGCCTCACCGCCCGACCGTACTCCCATTGCTGGCTAAGCCATCCCTCTACTCACCCACACCTGCTGTTATTCTCCGGCGACGACAGACGAACCTGTAAACCCTCGTACAGTCGTACTCCCCTCCGCGTGGGAAACAACTGCCGAGTCTTCCCTGCCTCCGTGTCGTCCCCTTCCTAGGCCTCGCCGTCGTCCACCGCCCTGGTGCTCTCGGCGTGGCGTGGTCAACGTGGTCAAGGAACAACTTCCATTGGACGTGGACTGTACGTGGAGAGGCTGATAGCTGGGTCCACGGCCGTAGCAAGGAAGTGCCTCCTTATTACGCGGAAAATAATGATTCCTCCACCTGATAGCTAGGACCCACCGGACGGGCCACTGTATTTCGCGAAAAAAACGTTTCCCCCTGACTGCTGGGACCCACCAGCTACATCTTCGCACGCAAGGAAGTGCGTCCGGGAAAAAAAAACGATTCACCCCCTGATTGCTGGGACCGACCAGCTACATCTTCGCAGGCAAGGAAGTGCCTGACAGTCAGGACCCACCTGGTCGAAGCGTACATAGCGTTGTCATTCTGGTCGCGAACGTGTACGTACATACTGGTCGATGTAGAGGCGCGGATGTGTCGTAGTAGAGATGCGCACGTGTCGTAGTAGAGGCGCGCACGTAGCATTTACACGTACGTACAGCGGCCAGGGTGCAAGAAAGAAAATACGGCCACGTATGTGTACATACGGGCGGGGTCTCGAACGCCTACTCGCGCATACGTACGGCCAGGGCTCGTGTACATGGCTGGGTCGGAACGGAGAAACAGCGTCGTCGTCATGTTCATGGGGAGGCAACAGAATGCGTCGTGTTCATGGGGAGGCAACGGAATGCGTCGTGTTCATCGGGAGGGCTTGGACGGAACAGGCAATGGAAACGAGGCCTGGCGTACCGCAGAACGGACAAAACGGCCTTGTGTTCGACATGCCACATTCGAAACGGGATCCTGTTCATCGGGAGGGGTCTGGCGTACCGCAAAACGGAGGAAAAGGACCTCCTACGGTCGAAATGGGGGTCCTGTTGATCGGGAGGGGTGTGGCGTACCGCAAAACGGAGGAAACAGACTTGTGTTGGAGCGCTACGGTCGAAACGGGGTCCTGTTCATCGGGAAGGGTGTGGCATACTGCAAAACGGGACTCCACGGGATACTGTTCATCTCCACCGTCGACCTCCTCCAGCCTCCACGGTCTACCGTCGACCTCCTCCAGCCTCCACGGGCTCCTGTTCATCCAGCCTCCACCACGCGCTACTCCACCGGCTACTGTTCAACTACCCCTCCACCGTCTACTGTTCATCCAGCCCTCCACACCACGGGGTCCTGTTCAACCACCCCTCCACGGGCACCCCTCCACCGTCTACTATTCATCCAGCCCTCCACACCACGGGGTCCTGTTCAACCACCCCTCCACCGTCTACTGTTCATCCAGCCCTCCACACCACGGGGTCCAGTTCATCCACCCCTCCACGGGCACCCCTCCACAGTCTACTGTCCATCCAGCCCTCCACCACACCACAGGGTCCTGTTCATCCAGAGGCAATTGCACCGCTCACTGTACATCCAACCCCCCCCCCCCCGCGCAACACTCACTGTTCATCCCATCGAGCGGCTTCAATTAGCATCAGTAGAGAAGGAATCGCTCGATCGGGTTCAGTTAACAGCCATCGATCGATCGCTCGGGTTCAGTAATGCGTAGCCTGCAGTGCAATCGCTCGGGTTCAGTTAGAGCCCAACGCCTCGCTCGGGTTCAGTTAGAGCCAATGCCTCGCACACACGCGCGTACGTGTACGAGAGAAACACGCATCGCTCGGCCCCCGACCTCCCACCGTAACCGGGAACTCCCCAAAATTTTCCTCCCCCTCGCTTCTACCACGGTTTTTTTTGTCATGGACGGCCCAAAGAATGTCATGCAGCTGCGTCTCTGGCCCGCCCAGGACGAAAAGCCCATTTTCTGTCATGATTTTTTGTCATAGAAGTAGGAGCCCACCACATCTATGATGATACCGGGTTTTGTCACAATTATCGTCATAGAAGTGTCATATGTATGACAGAAAAAAATTTCGTTTGGCCCAAAATGTCACGGATGTGTCTTTTTTTGGTAGTGCTTGTGGGAGACTCTCTTCTTCAATTTGCACAAAATTATATATATCCCTTAAAGCAGCTTGTTTCTTTTGAGCAGGAAATATATAGCAGAGAAGTAATAAATCATATCCTAGGGACTACGCACACAACCAGGATCAAGAGAATTAAACCATATCTTAGCATCACCCTTTAACGAGAACGGAAATATTTTAAGGATATAAAAGTAACGAGTTCTCTCATCATTAGTGAACAGGGTGGCTATATCATTTAATTTAGTAAGATGTGCCACAATAGTTTCAGATTCATAGCCATGAAAAGGATCCGATTCAACCAAAGTAATTATATCAGGATCAACAGAGAATTCATAATCCTTATCAGTAACAAAGATAGGTGAAGTAGCAAAAGCAGGGTCAGGTTCCATCCTAGCATTAGGAGATTGCTGCTTCCATTTAGCCAATAACCTCTTGAGTTCATATCTATCTTTGCAAGCTAAAATAGCTAAAGAAGCTTCTTTATCAAAAACATAACCCTTAGGAATAACAGGTGAGTCTTCATCATCACTTTCCTCAATATTATCAGATTCAATATTTTCATTCTCTCTAACCCTAGCAAGTTGTTCATCAAGAAATTCACCAAGTGGCACAGTAGTATCAAGCATAGAAGTAGTTTCATCATAAGTATCATGCATAGCAGAAGTGGCATCATCAATAACATGCAACATATCAGAACGAATAGCAGAAGCAGGTTTAGCTGTCGCAAGCTTACTCAAAACAGAAGGTGAATCAAGTGTAGAGCTAGATGGCAGTTCCATACCTCCCCTCGTAGTTGAGGGATAAATCTTGGTTTTGGATCTCTCATGTTCTTCGTAGTGATAAGCAGATATAAATCCCAAGTGACTCAAAGAATAGAGCTATGCTCCCCGGCAACGGCGCCAGAAAATAGTCTTGATAACCCACAAGTATAGGGGATCGCAACCGTTTTCGAGGTTAGAGTATTCAACCCAAATTTATTGATTCGACACAAGGGTAGCCAAAGAATATTCTCAAGTATTAGCAACTGAGTTGTCAATTCAACCACACCTGGAAACTTAGTATCTGCAGCAAAGTGTTTAGTATAAAAGTAATATGATAGTAGTGGTAACGGTAGCAAAAGGTAACAGTAGCAAAAGTAATCTTTTTGGTATTTTTTAGTGATGATATGAATAGCAACGGAAAAGTAAATAAGCGAAGAACAGTATATGGAAAGCTCGTAGGCAATGGATCAGTGATGGAGAATTATGCCAGATGCGGTTCATCATGTAACAGTCATGACCTAGGGTGACACAGAACTAGCTCAAATTCATCAATTGTAATGTAGGCATGTATTCCGAATATAGTCATACGTGCTTATGGAAAAGGACTTGCATGACATATTTTGTCCTACCCTCCCGTGGCAGCGGGGTCCTAGCGGAAACTAAGGGATATTAAGGCCTCCTTTTAATAGAGTATCGGACCAAAGCATTAACACATAGTGAATACATGAACTCCTCAAACTATGGTCATCACCGGTAAGTATACCGATTATTGTCACTTCGGGGTTAACGGATCATAACACATAATAGGTGACTATAGACTTGCAAGATAGGATCAAGAACTCTCATATATTGGTGAAAACATAATAGGTTCAGATCTGAAATCATGGCACTCGGGCCCTAGTGACAAGCATTAAGCATAGCAAAGTCATAGCAACATCAATCTCAGAACATAGTGGATACTAGGGATCAAACCCTAACAAAAATAACTCGATTACATGATAAATCTCATCCAACCCATCACCGTCCAGCAAGCCTACGATGGAATTACTCATGCACGACGGTGAGCATCATGAAATTGGTGATGGAGGATGGTTGATGATGACGATGGCGATGGATTCCCCTCTCCGGAGCCCCGAACGGACTCCAGATCATCCCTCGCGTGAGGTTTTAGGGCTTGGCGGCGGTTCCGTATCGTAAAACGCGATGATTTCTTCTCTATGATTTTTTCTCCACGAAACCAAATATATAGAGTTGGAGTTGAGGTCGGAGGAGCTCCAGGGGGCCCACGAGGTAGGGGGCGCGCCCTAGGGGGGCAGGCGCGCCCCCACCCTCGTGGACAGGTGGTGGGCCCCCTGGTCTTCATTTTTTGCAAGGATTTTTTATTATTTCCGAAAAGATGTTCCGTGAAGTTTCAGGTCATTCCGAGAACTTTTGTTTCTGCACATAAATAACACCATGGCAATTCTGCTGAAAACAGCGTCAGTCCGGGTTAGTTCCATTCAAATCATGCAAGTTAGAGTCCAAAACAAGGGCAAAAGTGTTTGGAAAAGTAGATACGATGGAGACGTATCAGTTTTATAGATGTTTGGGGAGGATCTGAGTCCAACGGTGACGACTGTCCGGGTCGGGTTCGGGATAGTTTCAGACGTGCAAGGGGGGTCTATGCACTGCGCAAAGAGGGGTAGGCTGGGCCTAGGTGGACTGCGAAGAAGGGCTTGGGTTGAGAGGAAAGAGGGGGAATGCAGCCCGGTGACTGTTTCCGGAGACCGAAAACGTCCCACGATAGACCGGCTACTATTGCCGCTATAGTTTAACAGTTGGGCTATCAAACGAACTTCGAATGCGATGAAATTTGACAGGCAGTCTACTGACAACATAAAAACACCGCATGTCAAGTTTCCACCCATTCCGAGAACATTTTTCGGCCACTTATAAAATAATATTTCGGACGTGCCACGGGCGCGTGCAAGTGTGTCTGGGCTCAGAACGGACAACGGAAAGAACGAGGAGACCGGGACGGATACAAGTTTTGAAAAACATGATGATGCAATGCACATGATGACATGAGGAAATGCAACACGCAAGCAAAAGACATGGCAACATCGGCGAATAACTGGAAGACACCTGGCGCATCGGATTCGGGGCATCACAGGGAATCCCTCTCCGGTGGCCATCTTCATCATCCCGGTGCTCTCCATGACGAGGAGGGAGTAGTTCACCCTCGGGGTGAGGGTATGTACCAGTAGCTATGTGTTTGATCTCTCTCTCTCTCTCGTGTTCTTGAGATGGTACGATCTTGATGTATCGCGAGCTTTGCTATTATAGTTGGATCTTATGATGTTTCCCCCCATCTACTCTCTTGTAATGGATTGAGTTTTCCCTTTGAAGTTATCTTATCGGATTGAGTCTTTAAGGATTTGAGAAGACTTGATGTATGTCTTGCATGTGCTTATCTGTGGTGACAATGGGATATCATGTGATCCACTTGATGTATGTTTTGGTGATCAACTTGCGAGTTCGGTGACCTCGTGAACTTATGTATAGGGGTTGGCACATGTTTTCGTCTTGACTCTTTGGTAGAAACTTTGGGGCACTCTTTGAAGTTCTTTGTGTTGGTTGAATAGATGAATCTGAGATTGTGTGATGCATATCATATAATCATACCCACGGATACTTGAGGTGACATTGGAGTATCTAGGTGACATTAGGGTTTTGGTTGATTTGTGTCTTAAGGTCTTATTCTAGTACGAACTCTATGATAGATTGAACGGTAAGAATAGCTTCGTGTTATTTTACTATGGACTCTTGAATAGATTGATCAGAACGAATAACTTTGAGGTGGTTTCATACCCTACAATAATCTCTTCGTTTATTCTCCGCTATTAGTGACTTTGGAGTGACTCTTTGTTACATGTTGAGGGATAGTTATATGATCCAATTATGTTATTATTGTTGAGAGAACTTGCACTAGTGAAAGTATGAACCCTAGGTCTTGTTTCAACACATTGCAATACTGTTTGTGCTCACTTTTATCATTAGTTACCTTGCTGTTTTTATATTTTCAGATTACAAAAACCATTATCTACTATCCATATTGCACTTGTATGACCATCTCTTCGCCGAACTAGTGCACCTATACAATTTACCATTGTATTGGGTGTGTTGGGGACACAAGAGACTCTTTGTTATTTGGTTGCAGGGTTGCATGAGAGAGACCATCTCCATCCTACGCCTCCCACGGATTGATAAACCTTACGTAATCCACTTGAGGGAAATTTGCTACTGTCCTACAAACCTCTGCACTTGGAGGCCCAACAACATCTACAAGAAGAAGGTTGTGTAGTAGACATCACGTCCTCGGGTCCCGGCCCTCGAGCGAGCTTAGCCGCCGCTGGTATGCCAGGTCGTGATGCCATGGTCAAGGCCACGGGGTGAGGGCTGGAGAGCCAGTAATAGTTCCTGAGTCGCGATGCTCAGGAGCCCCCCTTTAACGTGCAAGCGAATTGTGTGAAAAAAGAAGGAGCCTGCGGTGCCGCCCCCCATCGGCCTCCGGAGGTTCCTGAAGGTTAGCACGAGGGAGGAATACAGGTTGCAACTGCGCCTGCCGATCTGCCACTGGTCGTTCTGCGAGAAGATGAAGGCACTGGGGGCCTGGTGAGGTGACGTGCGCGGGGCGTGCCGTGAGCTAGAGCTCGGCCGCTCAGATTTGTCAGCGTTGCAGGGACGGACCCGAACACAAGCGCCATGTCAGCATGAGTAGACCCTGTTGCGGGATGATCAGGGGGGCGATGGGCAGCGCGGGTGGCCGCAATGGATAATAGGGAAGCAAGAGATAATCATGAAATGACTCAAGCAGAGAGGCAGGTTAGCTCAGATAGATGCAAGAACGATACATGCCACTAGGACGGACCCGAGCGGCCTAGGGATGATGCAGCCCGAGGGGTGCCCCCCAGCAGGGTAAGCTGAAGATGCAAAAGGATACACGTCGCAGGGACAGACCGTGTGACTTGGGGATAATGCAACCTGAGGGGCACCCCCAACTGAATGAACTGGAAAGAGTCACCTGATACCGTAGCCGAAGTGGTGTCGGAGTAGCTGGAGGCGCACGCTGAAGGAGTCGTTCCTCACGAGCCGCCAGGGCCCTGAGATTAAGGAGGCACCGGGGGCTCGGGTGGTTCCTTGAGGACCGTCGCCATCTCCGCCAGGATAGCATGATGCCTGGCCTCCTAAGCCGCTAGAATGCTCCGTAGATGGTGCTGGAAGGTGACAGTCGTGTTCTGCAAGGCAAACGTCATGTGGATGTAGCTATAAGGTGGACTGTCGGTGTCAAAACCGGCGGATCTCGGGTAGGGGGGTCTCTGGACAGCCGGACTATATCCTTTGGCCGGACTGTTGGGCTATGAAGATACAAGATTGAAGACTTCGTCCTGTGTCTGGATGGGACTCTCCTTGGCGTGGAAGGCAAGCTAGGCAATACGGATATGTAGATCTCCTCCCTTGTAACTGACTCTGTGTAACTATCGGTGTCAAAACCGGCGGATCTCGGGTAGGGGGTCCCGAACTGTGCGTCTAAGGCGGATGGTAACAGGAGGCAGGGGACACGATGTTTTACCCAGGTTCGGGCCCTCTTGATGGAGGTAAAACCCTACGTCCTGCTTGATTTATTCTTGATGATATGAGTATTACAAGAGTTGATCTACCACGAGATCGGAGAGACTAAACCCTAGAAGCTAGCCTATGGTATGATTGTATGTTGTCCTACGGACTAAAACCCTCCAGTTTATATAGACACCGGAGGGGGCTAGGGTTACACAAGGTCGGTTACAAAGGAGGAGATATCCATATCCATATTGCCTAGATTGCCTTCCACGCCAAGTAGAGTCCCATCCGGACACGGGACGAAGTCTTCAATCTTGTATCTTCATAGTCCAACAATCCGGCCAAAGGATATAGTCCGGTTGTCCGGAGACCCCCTAATCCAGGACTCCCTCAGTAGCCCCCGAACCAGGCTTCAATGACGATGAGTCCGGCGTGCAGTGTTGTCTTCGGCATTGCAAGGCGGGTTCTTCTCCAAATTTCGAACGTTTGTTAAGCAGTGTCCGGTCCCATAAATGTTGGACCTCTTGGCTTCTGTGCCCAACAAGGGCTATCTCCCACGCGTCGAATGAATACGAGGCGCCAGGGCATTTTTACATTCGCCCACTAGCCAGATAAATAATTAAAGGGATGGGGATTCTTAGATCCGATCCATACCATCCTCCCCAGCGAGAATCCATCAGAGCGTGTTTCGGAAAGATCCACTCCAGCATGGCCGACCTCCGCAGCTCCTCCTCCCGCCCCCATAGCCCTAAGCCCAGTGATTGGGAGAGGTGTTCAGTCCCATATAGTCGATTAGTCGAACTGCAGACTAAGGGATTTCTCCCTCCGGCGTATATGGTGCCCGTCCAAGCCGGGCTCGCCACCTACAATGGCGGGGAGCAAGCGGAGAGCTTCCCCAGCCCCTCTATGAGGGAGCGGGTATGCCTTATCCCTTATTTATTGAGGGGACTCGGATCTCCGATTCATCTGTTCCTCCGCGGGCTCCTGGAGTTCTATGGCCTCCAATTGCATAATTTCACCCCTGCCTCCATTTTACACATCGCCGGCTATTTTGCCCTCTGCGAGTTGTTCCTGGGCTACGAGGCTCATTTCGAGCTGTGGAAAAGGTTATTTTGCCTCATCCCTCGCACATAGAGGGGGTCACTTTATCAAGTGGGCGGAGCCAAAATATGGCGCATCGCCGGAACCAGATACCAGTCCGGTACTCCGAAGAAGACATCCAAAGACTGACCTTCGGAATGGTTTTATATGGAGGACGTCCCCCTTCCGGACCCTGTTCGGCAGGGTCTTCCTGAGTTCGGCAATGCTCCTCTGAAGAATGTAGGATCAAAAGTATGTCTAGAGGGGGGTGATTAGACTACTTGACCAAATAAAAATCTATCCTTTTCCCAATTTTAGTCTTTGGCAGATTTTAGCTATCTTAGCACAAGTCAAGCAATCTTAACACAATTCAAGCAAGCATGCAAAGAGTCTATGAGCAGCGGAAAGTAAAGCATTCAACTTGCAAGAATGTAAAGGGAAGGTTTTGGAGAATTCAAACGCAATTGGAGACACGGATGTTTTTGTCGTGGTTCCGATAGGTGGTGCTATCGTACATCCACGTTGATGGAGACTTCAACCCACGGAGGGTAACGGTTGCGCGAGTCCACAGAGGGCTCCACCCACGAAGGGTCCACAAAGAAGCAACCTTGTCTATCCCATGTTGGCCATCGCCCATGAAGGACTTGCCTCACGAGCGGTAGATCTTCATGAAGTAGGCGATCTCCTTGCCCTTACAAAGTCCTTGGTTCAACTCCACAATCTTGTCGGAGGCTCCCAAGTGACACCTAGCCAATCTAGGAGACACCACTCTCCAAGAAGTAACAAATGGTGTGTTGATGATGAACTCCTTGCTCTTGTGCTTCAAATGATAGTCTCCCCAACACTCAATTCTCTCTCATAGGATATGGATTTGGTGGAAAGAAGATTTGAGTGGAAAGCAACTTGGGAAGGCTAGAGATCAAGATTCATATGGTGGGAATGGAATATCTTGGCCTCAACACATGAGTAGGTGGTTCTCTCTCAGAAAATGTGTATTGGAAGTGTAGGTATGTTCTCATGGCTCTCTCCACGAATGAAGAGTGGGTGGAGGGGTATATATAGCCTCCACACAAAAACTAACCGTTACACACAATTTACCAATCTCGGTGAGACCGAATTAAGAAACTCGGTCGGACCGATTTAGCAAACCTACTGACCATTAGGATTTTTGGTGGGACTGAGATGCAACTCAGTAGAACCAATATGGTTAGGGTTAGGGCATAACGTAATCTCGGTGTGACCGATTACACAAACTCAGTGGGACCAATTTTGGTAATAAGCTTACCAGAGAGTTGGTCAGGTAAACTCGATGGGACCGATCGCTCATTTCGGTGGGACCGAAATGTTACAAAAGGGAAACAGAGAGTTTACATTGAAATCTTGGTGGGACCGATCGCTCATCTCGGTAGGACTGAAACGTTACGAAGGGAAACAGAGAGATTACAACCCCATCTCGGTGTGACCGAGATCCCTATCGGTGAGACCGATTTGCCTAGGGTTTGTGGCAGCGGCTATGACATCTGAACTCGGTGGCGCCGGATAGAAAGAATCGGTGGGGTCGAGTTTGACTTTTGGTTTAGTTCATATGTGGGTGTGGGAAATTAGTTGAGGGTTTTGGAGCATATCACTAAGCACTATGAAGCAAGAACCTCATCAAGCAACACCTCATCCCTCCTTGATAGTATTGGCTTTTCCTATAGACTCAATGTGATCTTGGATCACTAAAATATAAAATGTAGAGTCTTGAGCTTTGAGCTTGAGGCAATCTTTTTGTCCTTAGTATTTTGAGGGGTCCACTTTCCTCATCCATGCCATGCCATTCATTGAGCTTTTCCTGAAATATTAATCTTGGAATAGCATTAGCTCAATGAGCTATATGTTGTTAGGAATTACCAAAACCACCTAGGGATAGTTGCACTTTCAATCTCCCCCTTTTTGGTAATTGATGACAACATATAGATCAAAGCTTCGGCGAATGATAATAAGAGTGAAAAACATTGTCGCTTTGAGAAGTATGTGAATAGCAAGAGCTCCCCCTAAATTTGTGCATAGTTTATGATTTGCTTTGGACTACAAATGCACAAAGAGTTAGGCTCATGGGTTACTCTTCCATGTCACATACATCTTGGTGGAGCACTCAAAATGATAATAATTAAATACATGCACTCATCACCAAGCAAAGTGAATGATCATATAGGGATAAAATGATAATGTCATCCAACAAGCATTAATGTAGCATATGATCAAACACACGTGATCATCCAAGTATCACACAGACAGAAAGTATCTCAAACAAGCAAAGCAAATAAAGTTCAACCACCAAAGCAAGAGAGAATAAAAAAAGCAATGCTCTGTCTCGAAGCCTATGATCTATACATTTTTCTCCCCCTTTGGCAACAAGTTACCAAAAAGTTCCTAGAAAATGCATAGCACTGAATCGTCTCTCAGGCTTGGTCTTTAGGTGGTGGTGTCCGGATAACTCCAAGAACGAAGGCTTCAGTCGAAGTAGATGGAGATGATGGAGTAGGTGCTGGAGCTGGTGGCACTGAAGCTGTAGCTGGTGCAGATGAAGTGGCTCTGGTGTCTGGAACTGGCACTGCAGCTGACCTCTGAGATCTAGGCACTCTGGCAAATGCATCAGTGGTTGTCTTGCCCTTCCTCCCCTGCATATCATGCTGAAGTTGCTCCACAACAGACTGGATCTCAGTTACCTTCACATCCAAGTCATAGAACTTATGCTCCACGATCCTTTCCAGGCTCTCCTGGTTTTGAGTCAGGGTGGCCAGTCCCTTCTCAATCCTCAGAGTGGAGGCAATCAAGTAGCCAAGAAGATCTTGCTTGCTCTTCAGAAGATACTGAGATGCTTCTTCAGTAGTTGGCATCCTTGCAGCCTTTTCAGCCTTTGCCTTCTCATTCTTGGCTTGTGCGTGCACAGAAGATAGTCCATTTTCATCCATCACCACAGTGTTGTCCTCAAATTCTGGGTAGATGGGCAGGTGCTCCTTGTCTAGCAGATATGTGCCTGTGCCCATCTTGGAGTTAATCAGCTCCTGGATCTGTGGGGCATACCCACAACTCCTTTTCTGATCTGCAGCTGTCCTCTTTATGGTTTCCACTATGAGGCTCATGACTTTGAACTTCTGTGGGACATCAAAGATGTGAAGCAAGTTTATTGCATGGCCTCTGACCATCTTGTGATCACCTAACTTTGGCAAGAGAGTGTGCCTGAGGATCCAGTTGATAGTTGGCAATCCTGACAGAAGGTAATGTACGGATCCAAACTTGTGTGTCTCAAGAGCAGCATTTGGTATCTCCTTGTACATGTGTGCCATGGTGTTGTGATCCTTCTTCTTGTTGGCATAGACATCCAAGTCATCTTCACTCTCTTTTGGGGCATTGATCAACTTAGCCCATTCTGCAACTGTTGACTAGTACCTCGTACCTTCAGACATCCAGACAATCCTTCCATCTGGGTAGAAGTGAGCTATGGAGTAGAACTGCATGATGAGCTCATCATTCCATTTTGTGAGCTTCTGAGCCACAAACTCATCAACTCCACAAGCCTTGAAACTGTCATACACACCTGGATAATGTTCATCATTCTCCTTGATGTAGTCCCAGTCGACCCATCTCATGTCACACACTATTGGTTTCTTGTCAAGCAACACTGTCTCATAGAAATCCTGTTGTTCCTTTGTATGGAACCTGTAGTCCACATCAGTCCTTCTCCTGGTGGCATATGGATCAGACTCTCTCCATAGCCTTAGACCTGAGTCCTTCCTGATCTTCATGTTCTCTGCAACTGGATGAGCATCATTGTGATCTAGAATTTCTGGCTTCAACTTCCTCAAGACATGTGACTCATCATCTTCTTCTTCCATTTCAGCTTCAGGCACTGGGGCCTTGTTCTTCTCCTCAGCAGGCATGTTCCTGGTGCTCCTCTTTGGTTTTGGCTTTGGAGCTGGAGCAGCAGCCTTAGGAGCAGTCTTACGCTTAGATGGAACAGCCCCTGCCCTGATGGCATCACCCATAAGCTTCTGAGCTTTGGGTGCTGGTGCAGCATCTTCTTCCTCTTCCTCTTCAGAATCTCTCATGATTGAGGATCTCCCAAGCACTCTAGCAGTGGTCTTCTTGACCCTCTCTTTCCTCTTCTTCCCTTCTGCAGCAGCTTCTTTGGGTTCAGATTCCAAAGGTACTTGAGTAGATGCTCTGGCCTTAGACATTGGAATTCTCTTGGTAGGAACCTTTTGTTTCATGCCTGGATTGGTGGCAGCAGCTGTGCCATATTCCTTCTTCAAGACTTTCCTCTTTGAGGTGGTTTCTTCTTCCTCAGCCACATAGTCCTCATCCTCTGACTCTGAGGTTCTTTTCTTGCAGGCCCTGGTGGCAGCCTTTGGCAGATTGCTTGGTGTGCTCCTGCTGCCATCATCTGAGCTGCTAGAGGGACTAGTGCCCTCACTCAAGTGAACCTGCTCCTCTGGCTTGTTCTGGCTGTCACTCTGATCAGACATATTGCAAACACCGACAGCAGACCCTATGAATAGATATAGATGAGATAGAGGGGATGAGCATCACAAAATGCAGAGGTTTTTGCAAAAGAATGAGTCAAAAACTTAGTTTTAGTTTTCCACAGAAAGTATTTCGAATCAACCGATTTGTAAACTCGGTGATACTGAAGCAGCTGTTGGAACCTAAACTAGTGAACTCGGTCAGACCGAGTCACAGTTCGGTGGCACCGAGACTGCTAGGGTTTCACAAAGTCCTGAACTCGGTCACACCGATTTGCAATTCTCGGTCAGACCGAGAATCACATGTGCAATGGCCTGAGCCGAATCGGTGGTACCGAGTTCCACAACTCGGTGGGTCCGAGATGGTTTCGGCAGAAACCTAACCCTAAATTCTTAATTCACGACTAAACTATGGAGTGTTTTCGATGGGTAGAATGATCTCAATCATGGTAAGATACATGGCGAACACAATGTGCTAGGAATCAGATAAGAATAGCACAGTGATCGAGTTCATACCCTAGTTCGGTGATGAACTCGCTACGGCGGCAACGGCGGGGATGATTCCCATTGACGGCGGCGGAGACCAGTGGCAGGAGGTGGCTGGCGACGAGGAGGACGATCCGGAGACCTAGGAGGCAGAGCGGGCTAAGCACGGGTGAAAGAGTTCAGAGAAAATTTCCAAAATTTTGCCCCTGGGTATATATAGCCCAACCCTGTCGGTGTGACCGAGTGGAACAACTCGGTGGCACCGAGATGCATAACTGCAAGCAGTTACTGCAACTCGGTGTGATCGAAAAGTTCAAATCGGTTGCACCAAGATTGAAAACCTAGATCGACTTAGTGATCTCGGTATGACCGAAATGGGTGAATCGGTCAGACCAAAACGCACAAAGAAGTTTTGGAAGTTTAAGTCTATGACGAATCAGGGACTCCGAGTGCTCCTCACATAGATTGGTTCGAATCTAACTTGATCAAATTTTGTGATGCAGCATGAATAGAGTTTGAGACGAGAAAATCATAGATATCTAGAGAAGGTTCTTAGGCATTCTTGTCCATCCACTTGGCCAAAAGAAAAGGAAACCAAACAATCAAAACAACAAGTGGATGTCCTCGAATGAGTAAATTATGCAACCAACATGCTCACACAATAAAATGACAAATGAAATATGTGGCAAAGTATGCACAAACAATTCTAGCATCTATCAAGCAATTGGCGATGACTAGGTCATCTATATATGAGTACATTGACTTAGGAGTCAAATGAGAACATTTGATCATAGGTCATACTCATCGTTTAAGCACAAGTGGGGTTACCACTTTTACATAAAGCGTTGTTGTGTTCACACCATTAGAGTTGCTTTAACTCAATTGTTAGAGTAAAGCTCCCCCTAGATGTGAGATCCCCCCTAAGAGGGATGAACTAACCTTGGGTTTTGTCGATGATGACTTCATGTAGGTGTTGAAGATGTGGACGCTCTATGTTGATGTAGATCATTTGGAGCTATCATTTGGAGTGAGTTGCACTTTCAATACCTACACGGGTTAGTCCCACAAGGAACAAACAAGGATATCCATAGACATAGAGTAATGCACACACAAGATGCTGTCTATGAAAGCTTTAGGTTACCTTGTCCCTTGTCTTACCAACAAGAGGGTTTGTGACTCCTTGAACTAGCGCAAGATGTGGAAGTTGATTGCACTCGTTCTTGCCGAAATGATAAGAGTGAAGTATGTTGACGAGTCACCCTCAAGAACTCTCTAGTTCTTCTTCTTCGGGATCCACACCATCTTGATGGGAATCCTCGGAGTTGTAGTTGTACTTGATGAAGTGGTACTTGATGTAGTCTTGGTAACCCACTTGACCAAGGCCTTAGGAGCTTCTTCAAATGCATCAATTTCCTCTTGAAGCTTGTCCTTGCCTTTTTTGCTTGTGGTCTTGTGGTGGAAGATCATCTTGAGCTTGTGTCCCTTTGAAAGAAGTTGGATCATACTTCTCTTGTTGAGGAACAAACTTTGTCTTGGGGTATTGATCTTCTTCCCAGTCAACTCCATTGGCATTGAACTTTCGTTCAAAACCAAAACCTTGATTCTTCCGGTGCCTTCCTTGCTTGCGTACAATTTCCTCGAATTGCTTACTCCCGGCAAGGCTCTTGTAAACACCTTTCTCTATAATTCCCTTCAATAAGCTATTTTCTTTCTCAAGTGTAACTTGGCTAAGAGAATCATTAGTGGAATAAAGAGAACTACTAGAAGCAACAACATTGGATTTAGCATGATTATTGTTACTACCAGAAGAAGAATCCTTCTTGTTCTTGTTAGTAGACTTGACTTGAGGCATGTAAGTGGATAAGAGTAAACGCTTGGCAATGTAAGAAGAACTTTTCTTGCGAAGATCATCATTTATTGCCTTTAAGAACTCATGCTCTTGCTCAAGGTTGAGCTTTTCAAAACGTAATTTCTCATGAGTCCTTAAAAGTTCTCGATGATCTCCCAAGATAGTTTCATGAGCTAACTTAAGAGTGTATAGTTCTTTAGTTAGAGACTCAATCTTCTCCTTATCATTGTCATTCGTTTCATCATAGTATTCATCACTATAGTTGTCAACAAGTAAATCATCATCACCTAACAAGTCATCTTCATCACTATTGAAATCAACATACTCGGGGTGTGATACCTTTGGACCTTTGGCCATGAAGCATCTTCCAATTCCTTCATTTGGTGAATCAAATATGTCGCAGGAGTTGGTTGACACAAGTGCTAGACCGGCAACACCTTCATCTTGAGTATATTCGGAGTCGGAGTGATAGCTTCTCTCGGAGTCATTGTCGGAGTCGGTGCCGGATACCCATTCACCAACATGAGCTTGATTTCTTCGTTTTGTGTAGCTCCTTGATGACTTGTCCTTCCTTTCCGAATCCTTGCTTCTCTGAGAGGGTCTTCGTTCATATCAATCATCCCTACTCCTTCTCTCCTTTGATGGTGATTCTTCTCTTCTACTTCTTCTTTTGGGAGAATCTTGTCTTCTCTTGTGGGCAGCCGTACACTCATTAGAGTAGTGTCTGGGTCTTCCACAATTGTAGCAGTTTCGCTCTCGACTAGAAGATCTTTTGTCATTGTAGGACCTTGACTTAGAACTTCTCTCTTTGCTTCTATTCTTGTAGAACTTGTCGAAGTTCTTCACCATTAGGCTCAATTCTTCATTGAAGGTTTGTTTCTCACTTGATGATGTGGGAGCTTCACATGAGGATTTGTATGCACCACTTGACTTGTTATGGAGCTCCTCCTTATCCTTGAGTGACATCTCATGAGCAACAATTCTTCCAATGACTTCCGTTGGCTTGAGATCTTTGTAATTTGGCACCATTTGTATCAATGTGCATATGGTATTGTATTTTCCATCCAATGCTCTTAGGATCTTCTTGATGATGAATCTGTCGCTCATCTCTTCACTTCCTAAGCCGGCAATCTCATTTGTGATAAGAGCAAGCCTAGAGTACATCTCAGCGACACCTTCACCATCCTTCATTTTGAACTTGTCAAGTTGACTTTGAAGCACATCCAACTTGGATTCCTTGACGGAGTCGGTACCTTCATGCATATCAATCAAAGTATCCCAAATTTCCTTTGCATTCTCAAGACGGCTGATTTTGTTGAATTCTTCGGGGCACAATCCGTTGAAGCGGATATCACAAGCTTGAGCATTGTATTGTAGCATCTTCAACTCATCCGCGGTAGATTCATGAGTCGGTTCTCTCCCATCAAAGAATTCACCTTGCAAGACAACACACACAATAGCCCAAACGGCGGGGTTATGTCCAAGAATATGCATTTTCATCTTATGCTTCCAACTAGCAAAATTAGTACCATCAAAGTAAGGACCTCTATGGTGATAATTTCCCTCGCTAGACGCCATACTCTCCTAGGTTGTGAAACCAAGGCTATGACCACCAAAAGCTATGGAAATCAAAGCAAATGGAGACCAAAGCTCTGATACCACTTGTAGGATCGAAAGTATGTCTAGAGGGGGGTGATTAGACTACTTGACCAAATAAAAATCTATCCTTTTCCCAATTTTAGTCTTTGGCAGATTTTAGCTATCTTAGCACAAGTCAAGCAATCTTAACACAATTCAAGCAAGCATGCAAAGAGTCTATGAGCAGCGGAAAGTAAAGCATGCAACTTGCAAGAATGTAAAGGGAAGGGTTTGGAGAATTCAAACGCAATTGGAGACACGGATGTTTTTGTCGTGGTTCCGGTAGGTGGTGCTATCGTACATCCGCATTGATGGAGACTTCAACCCACAGAGGGTAACGGTTGCGCGAGTCCACGGAGGGCTCCACCCACGAACGGTCCACGAAGAAGCAACCTTGTCTATACCATCATGGCCATCGCCCATGATGGACTTGCCTCACTAGCGGTAGATCTTCACGAAGTAGGCGATCTCCTTCCCTTACAAACTCCTTGGTTCAACTCCACAATCTTTGTCGGAGGCTCCCAAGTGACACCTAGCCAATCTAGGAGACACCACTCTCCAAGAAGTAACAAATGGTGTTTTGATGATGAACTCCTTGCTCTTGTGCTTCAAATGATAGTCTCCCCAACACTCAACTCTCTCTCACAGGATATGGATTTGGTGGAAAGAAGATTTGAGTGGAAAGCAACTTGGGAAGGCTAGAGATCAAGATTCATATGGTAGGAAAGGAATATCTTGGCCTCAACACATGAGTAGGTGGTTCCCTCTCAGAAAATGTGTATTGGAAGTGTAGGTATGTTCTGATGGCTCTCTCCACGAATGAAGAGTGGGTGGAGGGGTATATATAGCCTCCACACAAAAACTAACCGTTACACACAATTTACCAAACTCGGTGAGACCGAATTGAGAAACTCGGTCGGACCGATTTAGCAAACCTAGTGACCATTAGGATTTTCGGTGGGACTGAGATGCAACTTGGTAGGACCGATATGGTTAGGGTTAGGGCATAACGTAATATCGGTGTGATCGATTACACAAACTCAGTGGGACCGATTTTGGTAATAAGCTAACCAGAGAGTTGTTCAGGTAAACACGGTGGGACCGATCGCTCATTTCGGTGGGACCAAAATGTTACAAAAGGGAAACAGAGAGTTTACATTGCAATCTCGGTGGGACCGATCGCTCATCTCGGTAGGACCGAAACGTTACGAAGGGAAACAGAGAGATTACAACCCCATCTCGGTGTGACCGAGATCCCTATCGGTGAGACCGATTTGCCTAGGGTTTGTGGCAGTGGCTATGACATATGAACTCGGTGGGGGCCGAGTTTGACTTTTGGTTTAGGTCATATGTGGATGTGGGAAGGTAGTTGAGGGTTTTGGAGCATATCACTAAGCACTATGAAGCAAGAACCTCATCAAGCAACACCTCATCCCTCCTTGATAGTATTGGCTTTTCCTATAGACTCAATGTGATCTTGGATCACTAAAATATAAAATGTAGAGTCTTGAGCTTTGAGCTTGAGCCAATCTTTTTGTCCTTAGTATTTTGAGGGGTCCACTTTCCTCATCCATGCGATGCCATTCATTGAGCTTTTCCTGAAATATTAATCTTGGAATAGCATTAGCTCAGTGAGCTATATGTTGTTAGGAATTACCAAAACCACCTAGGGATAGTTGCACTTTCAAAGAAACGCCGAAGTTGGCGCCCACGGAGCCCTCAGGAGGAAGACAACGGAGAAGTCCTGTACCTGATGAACCGGATTAAAGCGCTGGCCGAATCAGGATTAACAGTAATCGAAGTTATGTCGATTTGCATAATGCGGGGAGTGCAACCACTTCAAGATCGAGGGCACCCCCTATGGTGTTTTAACGGGGAAGATGACGCCACCCGTTGCGGGGGCAAGGGTCCGGACAATGCTGCCACTTTAGCAAAAATTCTGTCCGAACTATTCAGAGGAGAGGAAGAGGAGTTCATCCGTATCAAGCCACGGGATGGATTTTCCATGTACAACCCTCCAAGCTGGGTAAGTTATATCTCCTTATTCCCATTCTTCCCGCATTCTTTGTCATAGATACTCACCTTGCCATTTTGCTGCAGGAACTGCGAAGAGCCATAAAGGAGATCAGCAGCCCATCCCCATAACCAGAGGACCCTGACCGGACCCTCGATTCTGGACTCGAAGAAGATCCGGTCATATTCGTGGAGCTGATAGACCGACAGTTCTATCAATTAAGCTGCGATGACACCATGGTGGCCATTACGGCCGACTATCCCGGACTGCTTCCTGCGTCGCACGTAAGAAAAACCAAAAATCCCAACTCCAAAAACTAGGATCCCCTTTTAGACACTTCACCTACCATATACATATGGTGTTTTTACTGGGAAGGCATTCGGGACACCCTGCCGAACCCGCAGCAACTCGCCAACAAGAGGCACCGAGGTCGGGAAGGCCAAAAAGGAAGGCGGTCAGGACAGAGACGTCGGAGCCAAGGTATAACAGAAACCCCGCTCCGTGGTTGTCGTCTTTCTCGAAATGTAATGACGTCCATATTTCTTTAACAGAAAAAACGCTCGCCGGAATATGTCCGGTGATGCCGCCGATCACGCTTCCACCAGTCGGGCTCTAAGACCGGACATGGAGGCGGAAGCCGATATGGGGCGGACGCTGGATAATCCCCCTACAGAGGATGCAGATAGATTATCCGCTACAAATTCAGAAGTGGAGAGCGCCATGAATCATAGGCGTCGCCGGGCCGTACTCCGCGATGCTTGCTTCTCACCAGAGGCATTTGATGCCTTCAATTCTGGACAGGCGTACCTCTGTGCTGCTCAAGATGGTCTAGCCAGAGCCATGGACTAGTATGTAAAGGATGTACGGGTAAGTAAATCTGACGATTATATGTATCAGTAGCCCCTGAGACTTGAAACAGTTAGCAAAACTGATTTAAGGATCATCTTTATTGTGCAGGTTCTTACAGAGAAGAATACTCAGCTGTCACAGGAGCTAGAGGAATGCGAGACCCAACTGCGGGCCGCTGTTGCCGCATTGAAGGAACCTAAAAAGTCCCCCGCTGGTAACATTTGCTTTAAAGAATGATGGTTACCATATAGTGTGCGGCGTGGCTGCAGATCTAACAATAGATGTTGCAGATGAATCCAGAGAAAATCCAGAGGACCAGCATGTCGTGTGACAGCTAAAGGCTGGTGAACGCGTGCTGACTAAGGTCAGGCGAGAGAAAAACAATCTCCAAGATGCCAATACCAAGCTGAGCGTGGAACTAAAAGATGTTGGAGCCCAGCTTGCAGACTCCGAGAAGGAGAATAAGCGGCTTCGACGCGGTATTTTTAGTAAGTGCTTGAACGAATCCTTTTGAAGGAGTTCGGCGAAGAAGCCGGCTAACAGCGTTATGTCTGTAGGTATGCTGACGGGTTGTCCCGCGGAGGAAATGCCCGGGTCTGCGGGTGATCTTCTATCCGAGCTCTCACAACTGCATGAACAAGTTCGGCAGGTGATGCAAGGTGTTGCCCAAGCCTTGTGGCCATCCGTCTTCCTGCCAAAAGGCATTGTAGAGCTTACGGAGAAGCTCAAGGGAGCACGGTGGCCCTTCCGATTATGGAAGATATCGGCCTGCCGTCAAGGTGCCAGGGAAGCCTGGGCCATGGTGAAGACGCGGTATACCAAGGCTGACCCAAATCACATGGCCGAAGTTAGACCTATGGGGCCCGACGGAAAAGAGATCCCCGTTAACTTAGTTTATGGGCAAGTAGAATTAGCCGCAAAGTATTCCCAACCGGATTGTAGGCTAGACCGCCTGTTGGATGGTATAGAAGAGGAATTTAGTTAGTCTGCATGACTATGTAATTAAAGTGACATGTATAATGCCTTCTAGCCGGATTGTAGATCATTTTTCATGGCAGACCTTTTCGCTTCAACCTCGACACCCGATAGTCCAGAGTGTATCTGAATACCCGCTCAGTTATATAAGAACCAGGGTATGCATAGAGACCAGGCGTAGGGGTCATTAGTGCTTGAACAGACAAGTGCCCAACTAGTTATGTTATATTACATGGGTAGTAAGAAACATCTTCCAGGGAGAATAGTTCTGTTAAGGGTTCTTTTCCCTGGGTACGCATGCCCTAAAGTGCATGTTCGGACTGCGAGAGGAAACGCAGGAAAAAACATCTGGGGGCACATATTGAAAATAAAGAAAAATCATCTTTTGTTCACCGACCGAATATTCCCTTAAGAACGCTAGCTTTCGACTTCACCCAGTCTGAGGTACGCATCCGGCTGACCCGGCAGTAACAATCGCAGAGGTGCTCCCCTTATGCCCTAGCCGAATTAACAGGAACATAGGGCATAAATACAAGAGCCAGGCAACCCAGCTTGGCCAAAACTTAAGTCATATTGATGCATATAATGGCGAAAAAAGGGTACATGCGGAAGAGTAACACATGTGCGGGGCATGAAGCCCAGATAAACAATTAAGCTTCTGTGTAAGAAGCCCCCAGGTATGATGAGCGCGGCTAGCGCATCTATAGTGTGCAAGCGAGGCACAAGTTGGCCCTTGAAGGCCTAGAGAAAGAATAAAAGAAAGAAAGAAAAACAAGACAGATGATGTATGTGCGAAAAATGGACAGAGGAAGGAGACGGACATAGAGTCCGGCGCTAGGCGTAGAATCTTCGGAGCCTAGCTGCGTTCCATGGGTTCGGCTCGAGTCGATTATTCGATGCATCCCGTAGATGGTACGCTCCACCGGTCAGAACTTGGTCAATAATGAAGGGACCTTCCCATTTGGGCTCGAGCTTGTTCTTTTTCTTATCCGGCAAGCGTAGAACTAGTTCGCCAACATTATAAGTTTTGGCCCGTACTTCTCTGCTTTGGTGTCTACGAGCCTGCTGCTGATAGAATGCGGAACGGGCTTTTGCCACATCGCGCTCCTCCTCCAGGGTGTCCAGACTGTCCTGCCGATCGAGCTCGGCCTCTCTTTCTTCGTACATGCGCACTCGAGGTGAGTCATGAATTATGTCACAGGGCAGAACTGCCTCTGTGCCGTACACCATAAAGAAGGGTGAGTATCCGGTAGTACGGTTCAGCATGGTCCGCAGCCCCTAGAGTACGGAGTCGAGCTCCTCTACCCAGTGCATGTTAGACTTCTTTAAGGACCACACTAGTCTGGGTTTAATGCCACTCATAATAAGACCATTTGCTCGCTCAACTTGACCGTTGGTTTGTGGGTGATAGACGGAAGCATAATCGAGCTTGATGCCCATGTTGCTGCACCAGAGTTTTACCTCATCGGCCGTGAAGTTTGTGCCGTTGTCAGTAATGATGCTGTGGGGGACTCCATAACGGTGTACGGCCCCGGATATGAAGTCTATCACCGGTCCAGATTCGGCTGTTTTAACCGGTTTGGCTTCTATCCATTTGGTGAATTTATCCAGCATGACCAGTAAGTATTTTTTTCTTGTGGGTTCCCCCTTTAAGGGGTCCAACCATGTCAAGCCCCCAGACCGTGAAGGGCCACATAATGGGGATTGTTTGGAGGGCGGTGGGTGGCATGTGGCTTTGATTTGCAAAAAGCTGGCAACCGGCGCAGCGTTGGACCAAGTCCTATGCGTCTGCCTGGGCCGTCGGCCAATAGAATCCTGTACGGAAGGCCTTGCTTACAAGAGCCCGGGCTTCAGCGTGGTGGCCGCCGAGTCCGGCATGAATTTCTGCCAAAAGTTTCCGCCCTTCCTCTTCGGAGATGCACCTTTGAAGGACTCCGGTAGTGCTTTTTTTATACAGTTCTCCCTCATGGACTCTGTAGGCCTTAGATCGCCGCACTATGCAGCGTGCCTCATTTTGGTCCTCCGGAAGTTCCTGCCTATTTAGGTAGGCCAGGAATGGTTCTGTCCACGGGGCTATGATGGCCATTATTACGTGAGCTAAAGGTGTTGTTTCGGTGGCAGAGCCTCCGATTATGTCAGAGTGTTCGGTATCGAGCGTTGTGGCTGGGTCCGAACTAATATTGCCGGTGTCCCCTTCCCATAGCACGGATGGCTTAAACAACCTCTCTAAAAAGATGTTGGGGGGACCGGATCATGTTTTGCACCGATGCGGGCATGGATATCCGCCGCCTGATTGTTTTCCCGAGCCACATGGTGAAATTCGAGCCCCTCGAACCGAGCTGACATTTTTAGGACGACGTTACGATAGGCCGCCATTTTTGGATCCTTGGCATCAAAGTCTCCATTTATCTAGGATATCGCGAGGTTCGAATCCCCACACACCTCCAGGCGTTGAATGCCCATGGAAACTGCCATCCGAAGACCATGTAACAGGGCTTCCTATTCGACTGCATTATTGGAGTCTGTATACAGTATCTGCAGTATGTATTTAACTGTATCTCCGGTTGGGGACGTCAGAACGACGCCAGCCCCCAGTCCAGCCAGCATTTTAGAACCGCCGAAGTGCATGATCCAATTGGAGTATGCGATGTACTCTTTAGGGAGTTCGGCTTCCGTCCATTCGGCAACAAAGTCGGCCAATACTTGCGATTTAATGGCTCGCCGAGGTTTGTATGTTATGTCGAACGGGAGGAGCTCAATGGCCCATTTGGCAATCCGGCCCATGGCGTCGTGGTTGTTTATAATATGATTAAGTGGTACTTCCGAGGCTACTGTAATCAACACTCTTGAAATTAGTGTCGCAGCTTCCAGGATGCCATGGATACCGCATAGGCTATCTTTTGATAATGTGGGTACCGTGATTTGCATGGAGTGAGGACAGTGGATACATAGTATACCGGCTTTTGAATAGGAAATTTGTGTCCGTCTGCATCTCGTTCGACGACGAGCACTGCGCTTACAACTTGATGAGTTGCCGCAATGTATAATAGCATTGGTTCGCCGATGTTTGGCGCGGCCAGGATTGGGCTGGTTGCCAATATGGCTTTTATTTCTTCCAATCCGGCTGTGGCAGCGTCTGTCCACTCAAAGTGTTCGGTGCGCCAAAGGAGGCGATAAAGGGGCAATGCCTTTTCTCCTAAGCGGGACATAAAGCGGCTTAGAGCCGCCACACATCCAGTTAATTTCTGGATTTGTTTGAGGTCCGTTGGGGTAGCCAACTGTGACAGAGCTCGGATTTTGGCCGGATTAGCTTCAATTCCTCTACTGGAGACAATGAAGCCCAGGAGCTTTCCGGCTGGTACGCCGAAAACGCATTTTTCCGGATTGAGCTTGATGTCGTATGTTCAGAGGTTGTCGAATGTGAGCCTTAAGTCGTCTATCAGAGAGTCAACGTGTTTGGTTTTGACGACCACATCATCTACGTATGCCTCTACTGTTTTGCCGATTTGTTTCCCCAGGCATGTCTGAATCATGCGCTGATATGTTGCGTCGGCGTTTTTGAGCCCAAAAGGCATTGTGTTGAAACAGAAGGGGCCGTATGGTGTGATGAATGACGTTGCGGCTTGGTTGAACTTCGCCATCTTGATTTGGTGGTAACCGGAGTATGCGTCGAGGAAACACAATGACTCGTGTCCTGCGGTAGCATCGATAATTTGATCAATGCGGGGGAGGGGGGAGCGATCCTTTGGGCAAGCTTTATTGAGGTCCTTGAAATTGACACATAGGCGCCAGGATTTATCCTTCTTTGGTACCATCACCAGGTTTGCTAGCCAGTCCGGGTGTTTTATTTCTCTGATGAATCCGGCCTCCAATAACTTGGCTAGTTCCTCTCCCATGGCCTATCTCTTAGGTTCGAAGAAACGCTGAAGAGCCTGCTTGACCGGCTTGAATCCCTTTAGGATATTGAGGCTGTGCTCGGCCAGCCTACGTGGGATTCCTGGCATGTCTGATGGATGCCAGGCGAATATATCCCAATTCTCGCGCAGGAACTCTCGTAGTGCGGCATCCATGGCGGGGTTTAATTGTGCCCCGATGGAGGCTGTTTTTGTAGGGTCCATTGGGTGGACTTGGAATTTGACTATTTCATCCGCTGGTTTAAAAGAGGTGGACTTGGATCTCTTGTCGAGTATCACGTCATCCCTGTCCACTGTGGAGCGTAGCGTGGTTAATTCCTCGGCCGAAAGGGCTTCGGATAATGCCTCGAGGGCCAGTGTGGCTGTTTTGTTTTCGGTGCGGAGTGCTATGTCCGGATCACTAGCGAGAGTGATGATTCCGTTGCGCCCGGGCATTTTGAGCTTCATGTACCCATAATGGGGTACGGCTTGGAAGATCGTGAACGCCTCACGTCCTAAAAGGGCGTGGTATCCACTACTACACCGGGCCACTTGAAATGTAATTTCTTCGGACCTATAGTTCTCCGGCGTGCCGAATACCACATCTCGTGTGATTTTCCCAGCGCAGCGTGCTTCCCGACTGGGGATGATTCCTCTGAAGGTTGTGCTACTTTGCTCAATGCGGTTCCAGTCTATTTCCATTTTTTGAAGAGTTTCCTCATAGATGAGGTTTAGTCCGCTACCGCCGTCCATGAGTACTTTGGTGAGTCGAAAGCCGTCCATGATTGGACTGAGGACCAGTACGGCTGGTGCTCGGGCTGTTCGGAATTTAGGTTCGTCACTGGCATTGAAGGTAATAGCCGTGTCATTCCATGGATTTATTGCTGCCACGTGGCAGATTTCGACAATGTTGCGGAGTGTTCGCTTGCGCCTATTATTTGATGCGAAGGTCTCAAAGACTGTTAATACCGTATTGTTATCCACGGGATGGTGCTCTGTGGCATTTGGGATAAGAAGATCCTCACTACTTTTGGCCACCTGCCGGAGTATCCAACATGCTCTAAGGCTGTGCGTTGGTATGGTATCCGCTGTACTATGAATTTTGCAGGGTCCGTTAAGCCATCCCTCCAATATGGTTCCGTGCCCTGTAGAGGATTTTTGCTTCTTTGTAATTAACTCGGGTGTCTTATGATAGTGCACCCTTTTACCTCGGACTGGGTGCATATTCGGAGCCGGATTATCCCAAAATTTCATTTCAGTTTTCCAGGCACTTTCCATCACAAAGTACTTTCGTACTATGGACGCCATGTCGTAGAAGCGTGATATGTCACGGTGACTTATGGCGTTACGGATTACCTTGTCCGTGCAGTTATTGCTGAAAAGTGAGACCGCGTCTTCCTCGCGGCAGTCCTTAACCTTGTTCATCACAAGGAGGAATCTGGCCCAATAATGATGTACTGTTTCATGGGGCTCTTGCCTGATGTGGGAAAGTGTCGGATTTCGGGTTCCCGCAGACCCTTGAGGTTCGAACACTGGGGTGCGCGCGGAGATTTCGCCTTCTACCTACCTGCACCCCTCCGCCTCGCTAAGATCTAAGCTATGGAAAGAACAACACAAGTGACATAGGGTTTATACTGGTTCGGGCCACCGTTGTGGTGTAATACCCTACTCTAGTGTGTGGTGTGGTGGATTGCCTCTTGGGCTGATGATGATGAGCAATACAAGGAAGAACAGCCTCGCGAGGGTCTGTTCTTGGCTGGGGCGATGAACTGCTGGGAGGAGTTCAATCACCCTTCTCTCTCTCTCTGTGATGCTACTCGATCCGATCCCAGCTTGTTTCTGGGTTGGCCGATTCTAGATCCCTCTACCCTGTGGGTGGCTAGTCCTATTTATAGGCAAAGGCCCTGGGCCTCTTCCCAAATATTGAGCGGGAAGGGCGCCAACAATTGGCCATTTTGAAGGGGAACATCTGGTACACTTATCCTGACTAAAGTTGGTCCTCGCCTGCCAAAGGCTCTGGTGGTGACTCTGGCTTGGGCTCCACAATGACTTCCTCCCTGCTGTTGGACTGGTCTTGGTCTCGTTGCACCGAAACGGGTGCCTTTGCTTGATGCTCTCGCCTGCGCTTGCCCCCTTTGCACCAAAGAGGAAAGGAGGACACTGTGCGGCTAGCGCCCGCCTGGCGCCTTTGGTCGTCATGTCTTGCGTCACGGGCACCTCGTGATGTACCCCGCCTTAATCTCTCCGCCTCCTCACGAGCCAGCCTGATGAGGCCGTGCCTGAGGAAGTTCCGTGTCGTCCGCCCCGTGAGGCTTGGCCCCTCGCGAGGGTCTTGGGTCTGTGTTGATGAAGATGGGCCGTGCTGGGCCCCCCTTTGAGCCATACCGCAGGCCGCAGGCAGGCAAGTCTGGGGACCCCCGTTCCCAGAACGCCGATAGTAGCCCCCGGGCCCAAGGCACGCCCGGACTTGGCCGTTCAGGGAGGCGAAAGGGCAAGAGCGAAGCGCCGCAGGCCCTAACAGCCTGCGGCCTTAGGCGACACGTGGCGGTTGATTGGACGTGGGCGTCTCCACTTCCCACGGCGCCTCAGCAACTGCATGGACTGGACAAGTCCCTGCATGCAAAGCGGGTCATGATTACCTGCGATCGTGGAGGTTGGCGGTTGGCCTTCGCCGGCCATAAGTACGGAACGGCGCGTGCCCTTCCAGTCCATCCCTTCTTGCTTCTCCTTCTTCCCGGTCCTTGCTCCGTCTTGCTGTGATGGCTCCGATCCGCCGGTTCTCGGCGGCAGAGAAGGGAAAGGCTCCCCAAGAGGAACCAGACCCGCTCCTGCCGAAGAAATGGCTCGCCCTCCGCGGCCGGGACGAGGGGGCCCATCAGGTGGTGTCGAGGCCCTGGTGCGAGCGGCCACCGCCGGGGTTCCCGCTTCCCTTGTACGCCCACATCGAGGGCTCTGAAGGAGTCGATGCCGATCGCCACGGGCGGCGCCGCCGTCGGCGCCGACGGGTCACGAAGGTGTGGGTCGTCCCCCCTGGGGTCCACACCGAGGGCTCCTCCCGAGAGTTCATGCTCCATGCCTCCATGCCTCCTCAGTCTTGGATTCTCCTTCCTCCCTTCTTCGCCTCCATCATCCCGCAGGGAGAACTCCTGAAGCTTTGGCTGCAGCACGCCGGCTGCAGCACCCTCGCAACCGAGGCAGAGGTCGCGGTCGTTGCCCCGGGCGAGGTCTTCATGACTCGAGGCTGGAGCGAAATCGCCCGGGTTTGCAGGACAAGAGGCGCCCTCGCGATCCACTTGGAGTACGACGGTGCTTCAGTGATGTTCTTCAAGGTCTTCGATGCTAACGGGCTCCGGCTGGAGTGCTGCCCCGGGAGAGGTGGTCGGCACCCTGCTACAGCGAGGACTGGGCCCGCCGACCGCTCCCTTGGTGGCTCCTCAGGCGGCGGAGGCGGTGGAGGTTCCAGCGACTCCGGCGAGCTCTTCGCGACTCTGGAGACGAGCGACGACAGCTACGAGCCCCCGAGCCGGCGCCGCTCCTGGAGCAGGGCGGGCTCGTCAGGCCGTCACCGACTCTGATCTGGATGGGGTTGGCACCGGTGCTTGACGGCCCACTATTGATGATGGCGTCTTTTGCAGGGGCGCGTGTAGTTAGCATCCTTTTAGGATCTGTTCCCTGCGAGGAATCAAAGACGCGTCCTGTGGGGGCTTGTAAGGTGCCTGTGATACTGTTTTGTGAATATAACCCTCGTCATATAATTGTGCGAGTTGCTCATTCCGTCTTAGCTCAGTTCTCCCTTTCGAACCTCAGAGGGCTTGGTGCTCTGTGCCGACAGGTCCCAGTCCCAAGGCGGCTTCAGCCGTCGCTGGTATGCCAGGTCGTGATGCCGTGGTCAAGGCCAGGAGGTGAGCGACCCGGGGTCCGGTAAGAGCCCCTGAGTCGCGATGCTCAGGAGGTCCCCTTTGGCGCTCAAGCAGCCGTCGTTCGGTGAGAAAGGAGAGTGGCGTCGCTAACACGGGATTGCATTAGGTGTGGGGATGGTGCCACGGTAGCTGGTGCTTCCCGGTGGTGACTTATCTCGAAAATCAGGGGCCGCTCTCTGGTGTGTCGTCGGGTCCGTGCATCGGCAGGCATGAGGTTGCTCGGCGAGGTCCTCGCGTGTCCCTCCCCTCTCGCCTTTGCTCCCCTTTCTGCTCTATGTCCTCGGGTCCCGGCCCTCGAGCGAGTCTCAGCCGTCGCTGGTATGCCAGGTCGCGATGCCGTGGACAAGGCCAGAGGGTGAGGGCTGCAGAGCCAGTAAGAGCCCTGAGTCGTGATGCTCAGGCACCCCCCTTTAACGTGCAAGCGGTTCGCGCGGATGAGAGTGAAGGAGACACCGCAAGGGCCTCGCCTGATGCAGCTCCTTTAGGAGATCCTGTAGACCCATCATAGGAAGAACAAGGGGTTGCCATGACAATTGACAGTCAGCCGTTGGTTGCTTCCGAGGGGCGATGAGGCACTGAAGGCTTGATGAGGTGGTGCCATGCGGGGCTTCCGCGGCCAGAGCTCAGCCATTCAGGTTTGTCGGCGTTGCAGGGACGGACCCATGCGCAAGCGTCGTGCCGTTTGGGAGCAGCTCCGTCAGTTGGCGTCAGTTGAGCGGGCAACTAGGTCAAACACATTAGCCGCGAAGGAGTGGATTGATTCAAATAGATTCTGGGAAGGCGGACATCACTGGGTCAGGCCCGAGCGACTTGGGGATGATGCAGCCCGTGGGACACCCCCAACAAAGTAAGCTATCAACATGAAATAAAAGGGATACATGCCGCAGGGAAGGACCCACGCGGCCTGGGAATAATGCAGCCCTGGGGGGCGCTCCCAGCTGGAAATGAAACTTTAAAGATGTCACCTGATGATGTTCAGGACGAAGGAGTGTTGGTGTAGAAGACTCGGTGGGCTGCGGAAGCCGATCCTCACGAGCCCCCAGGCCCAGGGGCCTCGGGAGGCTCCGGAGGCGCTGGTGGCTCCTCGCGGACCATCTCCATCTCCGCCAGGGCTGCGGAACGCCTGGCCTATTGAGCCTCCATGATGCCCCTCATGAGGCGCTGGTACGTGGCAGCCGCGTCCGGCAAGCCGTAAGGCATGCGAACGTAGCTGTGGGGTGGACCTTGGCAGCGCCCCACTCGCGAGGGCCAGAGGCGCTCCAGAGAGGCGACTCGATTGAGCCCTGGTATGTCGATGCAGACGCGCAGCCCACCATCCTCGCCTGGATGGGGAGCCACAGCTGGTAGGCGGCGGCCGCCTCTCATGACTCTTGAATCCTGTAGCTCCTGAATGGCCTTGCTGACGAACTCCTGAGGGTCTGGCCCTCCTTGCCTTACTCCTTCTTGAGGGAAACGTGCTTCGAAACACGCCTCCATGTGGTGCCCAAGCACCTCCCTCGTGACCTTAGCCAGGTCGGTGGCCCTCCAGGGGAGAGCCCCCGAGCCCTGCCTGAGGAGGGCGCCGGGCACGCTTCCCTATGTGATGAAAGGAGGTTCCCCCTGGGCAGGCGCGGGCCCTAAGGGGCCTGCCTCCTGAGGGGCCGGGCCGGATGATGTCTTCTTCTTGGGGGCGGTCTCGGGAAGCCTCCTGCTTCCGCGATCCGGTTCTTCCAGCGATGCGGCCTGAAAGGCTCGTTCCAGGGAACACACCGCGTCCTTCTCTTCACAGGGAACCGTGATGACTCCGCCACTTCCTGGCATCTTGAGGACGTTGTAGCTGTGGTGAGTTACAGCCATGAACTTGGCCAGCACTGGGTACCCAAGGATGGCGTTGTACGACAGGCGAATGTGAGCGACGTCGAAGTCGATGAGCTCGGTGCGGGAGTTGTCGCGTGCCCCGAAGGTGACACGGAGGCGGACTTGCCCAATCGGGACCGTGGAGCCGTCGGTGACTCCGGAGAAAGGCTTGGTTGGCTGAAGCTGGTTGTAGGGCACTTGGAGATTGTTGAATGTTTCCACGGACAGGACGTTGAGCCCTGCCCCGCCATCGATGAGGGTCCTGGTGACCACAACGTTGCTGATGATTGGGGAACAAAGCATCGGGAGGACTCTGGCTGTGGCCGCACACTTGAGCTGATCTGCTGAGCTGAATGTGATGGCGCACGCCGACCACCTGAAAGGGCGCGTGGCTTTGAGCTTGGGGAGGACTGCATTCACTTCACGGGCGAACTGCTTGAAGATGCGTTGAGAGGCTGGGGCGTGAGCCCCGCCTAGGATGCAGGCGATCGTGCGAGGCTCCTGGAAGCCCCTACCCCCCTCGTCCTGATGGAGGTCCTTGTTTCTCCTTGGCTGCGGCGGTAGCGGAGGGAGGCCTGCGTTGCCTGCCGGGCGATCCTCGCGAGGCTGATCCCTCCAGTCTCCCTCGCGAAGCGGGTCTTGCCATCGACCCTCGCGAGGTCGATCGCGCCACCCTTGGCACAAGCAGTGGTCTTCCCAATGTCCTGCGTTCCTTCCTCCTCCGCGACCGTAGCCCCGGTCACTGCGGCCGGGGCGACGGCCGATCCTTCCTTCTCGCACGGCTCGGAGCTCTTGACATTCGTTGGTGTTGTGGGTGTGGAGGTCGTGGTACACACAGTACCGACTGCCCTTGGAAGATTCAGGATGATCTCTGGCCCTCTTGGTGTCTGGTTTTGCCGCGAGCACGGCAGCCCCCTTGCGCTTCACATCCTTGGCCTTGGGCTTCTTCTCTTCTGGGTCCGCGGCAGGCAGCTCGAGGAGGGAGAGACGCCCTTCTTCAGCCCTGGCGCACTTGGTTGCCAAGTTGAACAACTCCAAGGAAGTGCACAGGTCTTCATGCATTGCCAGCTCCTCCTTCATCTTGATTTCACGCACGCCGTCGGAGAAGGCTGAGATGATGGCCTCCTCGGTCACCTTGGGAATCTTGAGGCGTGCGTTGTTGAAGCGCTGGATGTACTTCTGCAGGGTCTCTCCGGGTTGTTGCTTGATGCGGCGCATGTCGCTCACGGCGGGTGGCCGATCGCGAGTACCTTGGAAGTTGGCGATGAAGCGGGTGTGCATCTCGTCCCAGGAGGAGATCGTGCCTAGAGCCAGGTTCAGGGGCCAGGTGCGGGCCCCGTCCTTGAGCGCCATGGGAAACCAGTTCGCCATGACCATCTCGTCTCCGATGGCAGCTTCGATGCCTAGCTCATAGAGCTGGAGGAACTCCGCAGGGTCGGCCGTGCCGTAGTAACGAGGAGGCAGGTCTGGCTTGAACTTGCCGGGCCACGCGACGCTGCGTAGCTCGGTGGTGAAGGCACTGCAGCCTGCTGTGGCCATGGGAGGCCTTGGGTGATGGAGAGCTTGCTCTTGCATGTCCCCACGCACTGCAGCTGGAAGCAGCATGGGGTCTTGACGTGCGGGAGCAGGAACATGGTCGCGACGTGCTAGAGTAGGGAGCGCCCGGGTAGCTTCTTGCGGGTGAGGGACTTCTTGGCAGCTCTGCTCTTGCCACGCTGGCACCTGACGGAGCGGGTTCCGCCCAGGGGCCACGCGCCTTGGAGCCATGGCGCCTTCTTGAGGAGGAGGCGGCTGGGGCGCCGCCGGAGCTTCGTCACCCATGCGGGGCGGGGTGCGGTGCAGCAGAACCGACGGCGCAGGAGAGCCCCCTGCGGCGCGGACGAGCTCGGCGACGCGGTCGAGCCATTCTTCGTAGACGTCGTCGACGGGACGGTAGCGCAGGAGCTCGTTTGCCGCGATGAGCGCAGCTCAAGCCTCCATGGGTGCGCGGAGCGTGCGGGACGAAGAACCAGCTGGGGTGAGCGAGGGAGTAGCGGTGCGGCCGTCTTGCCGCACAGACGGATGCTGAGACGATGGTTGCTGCTCGTCCCCCGCTGGGCCGGTGGCGGCATTGACGGCAGGTGACGGGGAACGGCGAGGACTCCTGCCGACAGGAGCCGTCTGGGCGACGCGGGAAGCGAGAGCGGCCCGGCGCTCGGAGCGGGCCTGACGAGCGTCAGACATGGACGCGATGGTCGGAGGAGAACGGGGTGGTGGAAGACGAATTCCGGCACACCCCTACCCGGCGCGCCAAATGTCGGATTTCGGGTTCTGGCAGACCCTTGAGGTTCGAACACTGGGGTGCGCGCGGAGATTTTGCCTTCTACCTACCTACACCCCTCCGCCTCGCTAAGATCTAAGCTATGGAAAGAACAGCACAAGAGACACAGGGTTTATACTGGTTCGGGCCACCGTTGTGGTGTAATACCCTACTCTAGTGTGTGGTGTGGTGGATTGCCTCTTGGGCTGATGATGATGAGCAATACAAGGAAGAACAGCCTCGCGAGGGTCTGTTCTTGGCTGGGGCGATGAACTGCTGGGAGGAGTTCAATCACCCTTCTCTCTCTCTCTCTGTGATGCTACTCGATCTGATCCCAGCTTGTTTCTGGGTTGGCCAATTCTAGATCCCTCTACCCTGTGGGTGGCTAGTCCTATTTATAGGCAAAGGCCCTGGGCCTCTTCCCAAATATTGAGCGGGAAGGGCGCCAACAATTGGCCATTTTGAAGGGGAACATCTGGTACACTTATCCTGACTAAAGTTGGTCCTCGCCTGCCAAAGGCTCTGGTGGTGACGCTGGCTTGGGCTCCACAATGACTTCCTCCCTGCCGTTGGACTGGTCTTGGTCTCATTGCACCGAAACGGGTGCCTTTGCTTGATGCTCTCGCCTGCGCTTGCTCCCTTTGCACCAAAGAGGAAATGAGGACACTGTGCGGCTGGCGCCCGCCTGGCGCCTTTGGTCATCATGGCTTGCGTCACGGGCACCTCGTGAGGTACCCCGCCTTGATCTCTCCGCCTCCTCGCGAGCAAGGCTGATGAGGCCGTGCCTGAGGAAGTTCCGTGTCGTCCGCCCCGCGAGGCTTGGCCCCTCGCGAGGGTCTTGGGTCTGTGTTGATGAAGATGGGCCGTGCTGGGCCCCCCTTTGAGCCACGCCGCAGGGGGCTCTCCTGCGCCGTCAGTTGTTTTCGATGGAGGCTGTTTTCGATGACCTGAGAAGTCATCATCGGTGCGGCAGCCGAACAGGCGGTCATGATGAAACTGCCTAGCCAGAGAGTTTGGCCGACAGCCAGGGCTCCCCCGGCGGTAATGTTGTTTTTAACAACGAGATGAGGCATCCTTCCATACGGCGACGTCACAGAGGAACTCTCAATGAAAGCACCAATGTCGGTGTCAAAACCGGCGGATCTCGGGTAGGGGGTCCTGAACTATGCGTCTAAGGCGGATGGTAATAGGAGGCAGGGGACACGATGTTTTATCCAGGTTCGGGCCCTCTTATGGAGGTAAAACACTACATCCTACTTGATTTATTCTTGATGATATGAGTATTACAAGAGTTGATCTACCACGAGATCAGAGAGGCTAAACCCTAGAAGCTAGCCTATGGTTTAAAACCCTATGGCTAAACCCTAGGCAATACGGATATGGATATCTCCTCCTTTGTAACTGACCTTGTGTAACCCTAGCCCCCTCTGGTGCCTATATAAACCGGAGGGTTTTAGTCCGTAGGACAACATACAATCAAGAACCATAGGCTAGCTTCTAGGGTTTAGCCTCTCTGATCTCGTGGTAGATCATCTCTTATAATACTCATATCATCAAGAACAATCAAGCAGGACGTAGGGTATTACCTCCATCAAGAGGGCCCGAACCTGGGTAAACATCATGTCCCCTGCTTCATGTTACCATCTGCCTTAGACGCACAGTTCGGGACCCCCTACCCGAGATCCACCGGTTTTGACACCGACATTGGTGCTTTCATTGAGAGTTCCGTTGTGTCGTCACCATAAGGCTTGATGGCTCCTTCGATAATCGGTAACAATGCGGTCCAGGGTGAGGTTTCCTCCCCGGACAGATCTTTGTATTCAGCGACTTTGCACTGCGGGCCAATTCGCTTGGCCATCTGGAGCAGATCGAGAGCTACGCCCCTGGCCATCAGGTCAGATTCAGAAACTTAAACTACACTGCCAACGCCCGCGGAGACTTGATCTTCGACGGATTCGAGCCCGTGTCAGGTGCGCCGCACAGTCACGACGAGCACGACGCAACTCTGCTGTCGGACAGTGTTTGGGAGATTGCATCTGCAACTACTCCGGTCATCAATCCAGAGCAAATCGCGCCATCCGAGAGCGGAGGGATAGACCCTGCCATGGAGACCGCACTCTCAGTGGCGATGGAGCTGGATACTGACTTCACCCCTTACGATAGCCGTGTCGCCGAACCACTGGATTCACCTCCGGCCATGGACTCCGAGCCGCTTACATCCGTGCCCGTCCAATCCGACTGGGCGCCGATCATGGAGTTCACCTCTGCGGATATCTTTCAGCACTCGCCCTTCGGCGATGTGCTAAATTAATTGAGGTCCCTCTCCCTTTTAGGAGAACCTTGGCCGAACTATGTCCGGCTGAATGGGATGCGGACGACGAAGAAATTTGCTGCCCACCCACCACCCACTTAGTAGCCACTGTCGACGATTTAACCAACATGCTTGACTTCGACTCCGAAGACATCGACGGTATGGATGATGATGCAGGAGACGAGCAGGAACCATCGCCCACAGGGCGCTGGACCGCTACCTCATCATATGACATATATATGGTGGACACCCCTAAAGAAGGCAATGGCGACGAGACAGCGGAGGATGACCCCTCTAAGAAGCAACCCAAGCGCCGACGTCAGCAGCGCCGATCTAAGTCCCGCCACAGCAAAAGTAGTGATACCGACACATGAGATAATAACACTCCGAATAGTGCCGAAGACAACCACAATCCCCTCCAGCATGATCTAAAGCCGGAGGATGAACAAGCATGCCCTCCAGAGCAGGAAGCAGATGGAGAACCAGAGGAGGACAATTACACGCCTCTCTCCGAAGACAAGGTGAGCCTCGGCGATGAAGAATTTATCGTGCCTGAGGACCCCCGTCGAACAGGAGCGCTTCAAGCGCCGGCTTATGGCCACAGCAAATAGCCTGAAGAAAAGGCAACAACAGCTTCATGCTGATCAAGACTTGCTAGCAGACAGACGGACCGAAGTCCTTGCGGCCGAGGAATACGAACTCGAGCGCCCCTCCAAGAGTTACCCAAAACGCAGGTTGCTACCTCACCTCGAGGAGGAAGCATTGAAACCCCATGCACCAGTGTATGATGCGGCTGACCGGCCACTACATGGCCGAGCCAAAGAGGCGTTTCAGCCTGAAGTTCAGCCTGCACCCCACCACCACTCAATCCAAAATACCAAGGCTCGGGGCAACACACGGGACCTACGAGATGTATTGGACAGTAAGTCAAAACTTGCAAGGTCAATATATAGGTCACGGGCACGCGCACCAACACGGGATGATGATCGTCGCGCCGGATATGCCAAAAGCAAATCAGGCCGGGCCAAATACAGCAGAGAAGACTCATATGAACTGCGTCGGGATATAGCCCGGCACAGAGGCGCCGCACACCCCCTATGCTTCACTGATGAAGTTATGGATCACGAATTCCTGGAGGGTTTCAAACCCGTAAATATCGAATCATATGATGGTACAACAGATCCCACTGTATGGATTGAGGATTTCCTCCTTCACATCCACATGGCTCGTGGTGATGATCTACACGCCATCAAGTACCTCCCACTAAAACTGAAAGGACCAGCTCGGCATTGGCTGAATAGCTTGCCAGCAGACTCCGTCAGCAGTTGGGAGGATCTGGAAGATGCATTCCTTGACAACTTCCAGGGAACTTATGTGCGACCACCGAATGCTGATGACTTGAGCCATATAACTTAGCAGCCAGGGGAACCGGCCAGACAATTCTGGACTCGGTTCCTGACTAGGAAAAACTAAATTGTCGACTGTATGGGCGCAGAGGCCCTCGCGGCATTCAAGCACAACATCCGTGATGAGTGGCTTGCCCGCCACCTTTGCCAGGAGAAGCCGAAGTCTATGGCAACCCTCACGACACTAATGACCCGCTTTTGCGCGGGCGAGGAATCTGGGCACTTCGGATACCAAAGATGCCAACGGCAGACAACGTCGTAACAGACCAAAGCGCCACAATAACGGTGATAACACCGAGGATATGGCAGTCAATGCCAGATTCAGAGGCTCTAGATCCGGTCAGCGGAAAAGCCATTTAAAAGAAGTACTTTGGCTCCGTCCAGTTTGGATCGCATACTGGATCGCTCGTGTCAAATCCATGGCACCCCCGACAAGCTAGCCAATCACACCAACAGAGAATGTTGGGTGTTCAAGCAGGCCAGCAAGTTAAATGCCGAAAACAAGGACAAGGGGCTGCATAGTGATGACAAGGAGGAGCCCCGGCCGCCGAACACGGGAGGACAGAAGGGGTTCCCCCCACAAGTGAAGACAGTGAACATGATATACGCAACCCACATTCCCAAGAGGGAGCGGAAGCATGCACTAAGGGACGTCTATGCGATGGAGCCCGTCGCCCCAAAGTTCAACCCATGGTCTGCTTGCCCAATCACCTTTGATTGCAGGGATCACCCCACTAGTATCTGTCATGGTGGATCCGCCGCACTGGTCCTAGACCCCATCATCGACGGATTTCATCTCACTCGAGTCCTTATGGACGGCGGCAGCAGCCTGAACCTGCTCTATCAGGATACAGTGCGAAAAATGGGTATCAATCCCTTGAGGATCAAAACCACCAAAACCACCTTTAAGGCCGTCATCCCAGGTGTAGAGGCCCATTGCATGGGCTCAATCACACTGGAAGTAGTCTTCGAATCACCAGAAAACTTCCAAAGCGAGGAGTTAATCTTCGACATCGTCCTGTTTCACAGTGGCTATCATGCACTGCTCGGACGAACTGCATTTGCAAAATTCAATGCAGTACCGCATTACGCATACCTCAAGCTCAAGATGCTAGGACCTCGGGGGGGTCATAAGAGTGAATGGAAACACAGAACGCTCGCTCCACACGGAAGAGCACACTGCAGCCCTCGCAGCAGAAGCACAAAGCAGCCTTTCAAGGCAAACCACTAATTCGGCGATACAGCCCCCGAACACCTTCAAGCGTGTCCAGAGTAAACTGCAATAGGATCGTCTGGCACGTTCAGAGCTCGCCTAGCAATTCGGCCCCCGTCTCAGTCCCAATCAAATGACGAAATCCGTGCCGCGCGTACATAATCACACACGGAAAATACCATGCACATAGGCGGGGGCACGATCAAGGCACGTCCCACAATGCGGCTTACCCGCCCTAGGGGCTGTATATCTTTATCATTTTTTTCTCTTTCAAGGCCTAACTCTCTGGAAGCCCTTTCCGGCAGTATGATTGTCGGACACATTACAGGAAGGAACAACCAAGGCAGCAAGAAGCTAAGATGTACATGGGAACCCCCAGGTGGTCTCTAATAATAATACCCGCTTTCTACTATCCATATGCAGCTTGCCCTTGGATAGGACATTTCGAATAGTCCTACTTTCTGCCTATTGCACTACATGTACCAGTACGCTTCGACGTATTATTTAAATAACAATGCATAGCATTAGTCTATTATTGCATTATTCATTCTTCTTTTTTTTCCTTTATGTCCATTTACGACAATCCGCACCCGTAAATCCGGGTACGGTCAATACGCCAGGGGCTTTCGTTTACCCCATAATACGGCGCGAGAAGTCCGAACACTTTCGACAGTGTGGCACCCCGAACTTATAGCATTATATGCATCAGCTCCGAATCATGTCTTGGGTCAATAGTTGGGTTTGCTCGGCTCCCATGCTTTGGTACCTTACGTTCCGCTATATCGGCTAAGATAGCGGTGGCAGAACTACTATGATTGTGTCCCGGTTCTTCCGGACGAGCACCTCAGTAGAGAAAGCCGAAAACTGACTGTCATGATAAGGCGAGAGACTGGTCGCTGTTCGAGAGGTCTCAAGTCCTTAAAGACTTTTTCCGCTTCGGGCGAGGAGTCGGCCTTGTCCGGCTTAGGCGTGTATAGCGCCCCAAATCCGGCCTTCTAAATACCAGGGGCTTCGCCAAAATTTAAAATTGTAGACTTCTATGGCTAACTGAGAGTGATAAAGCATTATAGTCCGATTGCCTCGTTCGTTGCGCTGAACAACTCCCTTGAAGGACCCAAAATTGGGGTAAAGAGTTCTCAGGTTTATCCCGAACACCCCAGTACTAGTTACATGGGGGCAGAAGCCGATGACTGGCCAATTCTCAGATTTTATAAACGGCCGCACAGAAGGTAATATTTTAAATTAAAAAAGCGTCGCATGGCGCAAATGAACTCGTTTCATATTATAGGATCACATGAGCATGTTCATTCAAAAATTACATCCTTGGCACACTCATCGGCCACAAGGCGGGAGCCCTTCAGGACACTCTCATAGTACATCTCGGGGCAGCGATGCTCCTTGCCCTCGGGCGGCCCCGCCTTCACCAGCTTCACGGCGTCCAGCTTTGCCCAGTGCACCTTCGCCCGGGCAAAAGCCCTGCGCGCGCCCTCGATGCAGACGGACCACTTTGTGACTTCAAGCCGTGGGCAGGCGTCGACGAGCCTCCTTACCAGACCGAAGTAGCTGCCAGATAGGGGCTCGCCAGGCCACATCCGGACTATAAGGCCCCTCATGGCTTGTTCGGCCGCCTTGTGAAGCTCGACCAACTGCTTCAGCTGGTCGGTCAAGGGCATGGGGTGTTTGGTCCTAGTATACCAAGACTAGAACAACTTCTCCGTCGAGCTCCCCTCCTCAGCTCGGTAAAATTCCGTGGCATCCAGTACACTGCGGGCAAGATCTGCAAATGCTCCTGGAGAGCTCCGAACTCGGGTAAGAAAAAGGAAAGTCTCCTTCACGTGCTTGCTTTGCATAATGAATGCCTTACCCGCTGCTATCTTCTTCACCGCATCAATCTCCTGGAGGGCCTTGTGGGCTTCAGCCTTGGCGCTCTGGGCGCTTTCAAGCGCCTGCACGAGCTCAAACTCTCGTGTCTTAGAGTCAAGCTCCAAGGACTCGTGTTTTTTGGCGAGAGCCTCGAGCTCTTGCTGCACCTTGCCTACTCGGGCTTCTTACTTCTCCCGTTCAATGCGCTCCTTGGCTGCTTTGTCTTCGGCCTCGGACAGCGCCTTCCTCAGGGTTGCCACTTTGGTCATGGCCCCTGGCAAATCCATGATGATCCTATTACTTTACACCCAAATTTCTTTTTAAATATACAGACAAGGGTATTGCTTACCTTTGCTCTCCTCGAGCTGCCTCTTGGTAAGGCCGAGCTCATCCTCGGACCGCTCCAGGTCCTGCTTCAGTGCAGAGACCTCCGCAGTACGTGCGGCAGCGGCCAGCAGTGAAGCCTGCACATACACATAGACATTTTTCTGATTAGACTCCTGAGTTATCATTTGATCCTCTATCCGGCCTTTCTTTCTGAACGTCAAACAGAGCATCAGGGGCTAGTATCCATGCGGGCATATTTTCCTATATCTTCATTGCTTACCTCAAAGCCTGTTAGGAGGCTGGCGCAAGCTTCGGTCAGTCCGTTCTTGGCACACTGAACTTTCTCGATCACCGCACTCATGATAGTGCGGTGCTCTTCGTCGATGGAAGCACCGCGAAGCGCTTCCAGCAAGTTGTCCAGTGCCTTTGGCTGGACAGAGGCCACCGACACGGGCGGCTTGCCCCTCTTAACGAGGGGTCGCCTGCCGAAGTCCAGAACCATCGAAGGTTCCGGTGCAGTGTTCGGCTGGGGGCCGAACATGGAGCTTGTGGGGATTTTCCTCCCTTTGCGCCCAGTGTTCGGAAGGTTGCCTTGAGGCACCCCCAGGACTACCTCCCCTTGGCCCGGTGCCTGTTGAGACAACACTTCGACATTGTCTGCAGGGCAAGGAGTGGAGGCGGTCGGAAGTGAATCGCTATTCATATCCGATGAGTCCAAAGAACCGTCCGACGAAGATACGTCGATACGGGCTCGGGACGGGCTGCATAATCATATTCGGCATAAGTTGAAGCAGTGCAACAAAACATACCAATTACTATGGTATCCGGATACTTACGACTTCGCCAGGGGCTTGTCCCTGGGGAACCACTCGTCGTCGCTGTGGGCGGCCGTAGTGGAGCAGTCCGGATGGAGGGTCCTTCCCTTCTTAGACCCTTCGGCCTCCCCGGTTGGGTCGGCCTTCCTTTTCTTGTCTCCCCCGGCTGGGGGGGATAACTTTCCTCTTCCTCCTACTCGTCTTCGTGGGAGGAGTGCGCGTCAGAGTCATCGGACGACGAGTCCAATACAACCTTGCACCGGAGACCCTTTCGGGTCCCCGTGGCATTCTTCTTGGTCTTCTTCACCGGCACCTCGTAAGGTGCTGGAGTCAGCATCTCCTGTAGGAGAGCGCTTGCAGGATCTTCGGTCAGGGGGGCTGGGCAATCAAGCTGCTCCGCTGTCTTTATCCAGTCCTGTTTATGACATAGAAGCTTAGATCCTGCATATGACTAAACCGGGGCAAATAAATACCCTGAGAGATATAAAAACTTACCGGATTGGCGCGGCGCTTTGCGCTGAGTCCACAGTCCTCGGTGAGGGAAGGAGATACCTCGGCGCCCTCGAACAGCACCCTCCAGACGTCCTCGTGCGTCGTGTCATAGATCTGTCGCAGCGTCTGGTGCTTGGCCGAGTCGAATTCCCACAAATGGAATGCCCGTCGTTGACACGGGAGGATCAGGCGGAAGAGCATGACCTGGACCACGTTGACGAGCTTGATTTTCTTGCTCATCATGTTCCGGATGCAGGTCTGGAGTCCGGTCAACTCTACCGAAGAACCCCAGGACAGGCCCTTCTCTTTCCAGGAGGTTAGCCACGTGGGGATTCCAGATCAAAATTTGGGGGCCGCCACCCAGTTGGAGTCACGCGGCTCGATGATGTAGAGCCACCCCGATTGCCACCCCTTTATGGTATCCACATAGGTGCCCTCGAGCCAGGTGACGTTAGGCATCTTGCCCACCATGGCGCCTCCGCACTCTGCTTGCTGGCCACCCACCACCTTCGGTTTAACACTGAAGGTTTTCAGCCATAGGCCGAAGTGGGGCCTGATGCGGAGGAAGGCCTCGCACACGACGATAAACGCCGAGATGTTGAGGATGAAATTGGGGGCTAGATCATGAAGATCCAGCCCGTAGTAAAACATGAGCCCGCGGACAAATGGGTGGAGGGGAAATCCCAGTCCGCGGACGAAATGTGTAAGAAAAACCACCCTCTCATGGGGTTCGGGCGTAGGGACGATCTGCCCTCTGTCTGGCAGCCGGTGCGCGATATCCGCAGCCAGGTATTGGGCTGCCAACAACTTTGCGATGTTCTCCTCCATGACGGAGGAGACCATCCACTTGCCTCCTGCTCCGGAGTTGCTTGGAGTGGTTTGAGAAGTATAACGCGAGCTTGGGCATTGGAGCTCGAGTGCGTGAGAATGGATAAGCGAGGAGGTAGAAGGCGTTGGTAAAAGGGGGTAAATCCTTGTCCCTTTATATGGGCGAAAGAGGCGATGCGTCTCCCCACTTGCCTGGTAAAACCGCTTATTCCCCAGGCGCCGTAATTGATGGCGCGGTTGGGTTACCCACGTCCGTATTGATGAGAATCCCGTAATAAGGGGACACGATCTCTGCTTTGACAAGACATGTCGAGAAAACCACCCCATGTTATGTGCGGTGCTGGTTGAGAAAACCGGTTCGAATAATGACCGAACCATGACATGATGTCGTGCTGTCAGAACGCGTTAGCAGATTAGATTTGTGGCAATATTATTCTCTCTGTGGTAGTATGTGGAACTTGTTTTACAGAGCCGGACACTATTCTGGTGTTCAAAATCATCTATGGAGTATTCAGAGGAGGAACCCGCCTTGCAATGCCGAAGACAATACTGCGCGCCGGACTCATCGTCATTGAAGCCTGGTTCAGGGGCTACTAAAGGAGTCCTGGATTAGGGGGTCTCTGGGCAACCGGACTATATCCTTTGGCCGGACTGTTGGACCATGAAGATACAAGATTGAAGACTTTGTCCCGTGTCCGGATGGGACTCTCCTTGGTGTGGAAGGCAAGCTAGGCAATACGGATATGTAGATCTCCTCCATTGTAACCGACTCTGTGTAACCCTAGCCCCCTCCGGTGTCTATATAAGCCGGAGGGTTTAGTCCGTACGACAACATACAATCATACCATAGGCTAGCTTCTAGGGTTTAGCCTCTACGATCTCGTGGTAGATCAACTCTTGTAATACTCATATCATCAAGAACAATCAAGCAGGACGTAGGGTATTACCTCCATCAAGAGGGCCCGAACCTGGGTAAACATCGTGTCCCCTGCTTCATGTTACCATCCACCTTAGACGCACAGTTCGGGACCACCTACCCGAGATCCGCCGGTTTTGACACCGACATGGACCCTCGCACTGACTGACGCGCGAAGGCCAAAAGCGCTCTTGAGATGCGGCCCTGTTGAGCCCTGGAATGTCGACGCAGACGCCTAGCCCGCCATCCTTGCCAGGATGGGGAGCTACGCCGGGTGGTGGGAGACGGCTGCCACGTATGGCCCTTGCCTCTTGAAATTACTAGGTCGCCTTGACGATGAACTTCTGAGCACCGGGCTCTCCTCGCCCAGTGCCCTCCTGAGGGAAATGTGCGGCGAAGGACGCCTCCACATGGTACCCGAGCGCCTCCCTCGTGATGCTGGCTGGGTCTGAGGCCCTCCAGAAGAGAGCACCCGAGCCTTGCCCGAGGAGGGCGCCAGGCATGCCTTCGTATGCGAGGGAGGGAGGCGCCCCAGCTGCGGGCGCAAATCCTGAAGTGGTGCCGTTGGAGTCGCCACTCTCCTGAGGCCCTAGGTGGAGTAGCTGCTTCTTTTTCTTGGGGATGGCCTCAGGAGGGTACGGGGTGCCTTCGTTGTCGGGGTTTTTGATCGCAGCAACTTGGAAGCCACGCTGAAGGGAGTACACCGCATCTCTTTCTTCGCAGGGGACCGTGATGACTCTGCCGCTCCCGGGAATTTTGAGGACATTGTAGCCGTGGTGGGTCACTGCCATAAACTTGGCCAATGTTGGATACCCAAGGATTGCGTTGTACGGTAGGCATATCTAGGCGACGTCAAAGTCAATGAGCTCGGTGCGGTAGTTGTCACGCTGGCCGAAGGTGACAGGGAGGCGGACCTGCCATATCGGGGTGGTGGAGCTGTCGGTCACTCCTAAGAAAGGCTTGGTAGGCTATAGCTGATCATATGGCACTTGGAGGCTATCGAATGTCTCGACGGACAGGACATTGAGCCCTGCACCACCGTCGACGATGGTCTTGGTGACTTGGACGTTGCTGATGATGGGTGAACAGAGCATCGGAAGGACGCCGGCGGTCACCACGCACTTGAGCTGGTCCGCCGAGCTGAAGGTGATGGCGCACTTGGACCACCTGGGAAGGGCAGCGTTCACCTCACGCGTAAACTGCTTGAAGATGCGTTGGGAAGCTGGGGCCTGAGCACCGCCCAAGATGCAGGCGATAGCGCGTGGCTCCTGGAAGCCCCCAGCTCCATCGTCCTGATGGTGGTCATCGTTCCTCCTTGGCGGTGGCGGCAACTGAGGGAGGCCAACATTGCCCTGAGGATGGTCCTCACGAGGCTGGTCCCTCCAGGCGCCCTCGTGAGGCTGTTCCTACCAGTAGTCTTTGCGAGGCCGGTTGCGCCACTCCTGACGGGGGCCGTGATCGCCCCAGCGTTCCCCACTTCATCCTCCTCCTCGGTCGTTGCGCTCGGGGCGCCGACCGAAGCGTCCATCTCGAATGGCCCTGAGCTCTTGGCAGTCATTAGTGTTGTGGCTGTGTACGTTGTGGAAGGTGCAGAATAGACGACTGGTCTTAGACGACTCGGGGTGGTCCCGGCCGCGCTTCGTGTCCGGCTCCGCCGCAAGCACGGCAGCCCCCTTGCGCTTCACGTCCTTGGCCTTGGCTTTCTTCTCTTCTGGGTCGGCAGGAGGGAGCTCGAGCAGGGAGAGGCGCTCCTCCTTAGCTCTTGCACACTTGGTCGCCATGTTGAACATTTCCAATGTCGTGCATAGCTCCTCGTGGATGGCGAGCTCCTCCTTCATCTTGACGTTGCAGACTGCCGGCGTTCTGGGAACGGGGGTCCCCAGACTTGCCTGCCTGCGGCCTGCGACGTGGCTCAAGTGGGGGCCCAGCGCGGCCCATCTTCATCAGCTCAAGCTCAAGACCCTCGCGAGGGGCCAAGCCTCGCGGGGCAGATGACCGGAAGCTTCCTCAAAGGCGGCCTCATCAGGCAGGCTCGCGAGGAGGCGGAGAGATCAAGGTAGGGGTACCTCGCGAGGAGCCCGTGATGCAAGCCATGACGATCAAGACCAGGCGGGCGCCAGGCGAGCGCCGACCTGCGCAGTGTCCTTGTTTCCCCTTTGGTGCAAAGGGGGCAAGCACAGGCCAAGGCACCAGGCAAAGGTTGCCATTCCGGTGCAACGAGACCAAGACCAGCAGAGCGGCAGGATGGAGGTCACCGTGGAGCCTAAGACGACGTCATCACCAGTACTTTTGGCAGCCGAAGACCACCTTTGGTCAGGATAACTTGTACTAGATGTTCCCCTTCAAAATGGCCAATTGTTAGCGCCCTTCCCGCTCGTTTTTTGGGGAGAGGCCCAGGACCTCTATAAGTAGAACTAGCCACATAGAGTAGAGGGACATCTAGAAATCTGGTAGAGCCCTAGCAGAGAGAGAGGGAGAGAGGCGACTGAACTCACCCTAGCAGTTCGTCGCACCAGCTCAAGAACACCTCTCGCGAGGCTGTTCTTCCCTTGTACTAATCATCATCAGCCCCTGAGGCAATCCACCACACCACACACTGGAGTAGGGTATTACACCACAATGGTAGCCCGAACCAGTATAAACCTTGTATCCCTTGTGTTGTTCGTTGTTTTCCAGCTTAGATCACATGAGGAGATTGGACGTAGATCAGTAGGGGAGAGATCTCCGTGCGCACCCCAATGTTCGAACCTCAAGGGTCTGCCGGAACCCGAAATCCGACATTTGGCACGCCAGGTAGGGGTGCGCCGGAGTCCTCCCTCCTGACAACCCGCTCTCCCTCGACATCGCATCCCGCCTTGATGGCGGACAACGCGCCGGCCGCTCCAGCAACGGACGCCGACACTGGGGCCAGGGGGCTCCGGGCCTTGGCCCCCGCCTTGTGACAGGTGCAGTGGCCGATTTAGCAAACCTAGTGACCATTAGGATTTTCGGTGGGACTGAGATGCAACTTGGTAGGACCGATATGGTTAGGGTTAGGGCATAACGTAATATCGGTGTGATCGATTACACAAACTCAGTGGGACCGATTTTGGTAATAAGCTAACCAGAGAGTTGTTCAGGTAAACACGGTGGGACCGATCGCTCATTTCGGTGGGACCAAAATGTTACAAAAGGGAAACAGAGAGTTTACATTGCAATCTCGGTGGGACCGATCGCTCATCTCGGTAGGACCGAAACGTTACGAAGGGAAACAGAGAGATTACAACCCCATCTCGGTGTGACCGAGATCCCTATCGGTGAGACCGATTTGCCTAGGGTTTGTGGCAGTGGCTATGACATATGAACTCGGTGGGGGCCGAGTTTGACTTTTGGTTTAGGTCATATGTGGATGTGGGAAGGTAGTTGAGGGTTTTGGAGCATATCACTAAGCACTATGAAGCAAGAACCTCATCAAGCAACACCTCATCCCTCCTTGATAGTATTGGCTTTTCCTATAGACTCAATGTGATCTTGGATCACTAAAATATAAAATGTAGAGTCTTGAGCTTTGAGCTTGAGCCAATCTTTTTGTCCTTAGTATTTTGAGGGGTCCACTTTCCTCATCCATGCGATGCCATTCATTGAGCTTTTCCTGAAATATTAATCTTGGAATAGCATTAGCTCAGTGAGCTATATGTTGTTAGGAATTACCAAAACCACCTAGGGATAGTTGCACTTTCAAAGAAACGCCGAAGTTGGCGCCCACGGAGCCCTCAGGAGGAAGACAACGGAGAAGTCCTGTACCTGATGAACCGGATTAAAGCGCTGGCCGAATCAGGATTAACAGTAATCGAAGTTATGTCGATTTGCATAATGCGGGGAGTGCAACCACTTCAAGATCGAGGGCACCCCCTATGGTGTTTTAACGGGGAAGATGACGCCACCCGTTGCGGGGGCAAGGGTCCGGACAATGCTGCCACTTTAGCAAAAATTCTGTCCGAACTATTCAGAGGAGAGGAAGAGGAGTTCATCCGTATCAAGCCACGGGATGGATTTTCCATGTACAACCCTCCAAGCTGGGTAAGTTATATCTCCTTATTCCCATTCTTCCCGCATTCTTTGTCATAGATACTCACCTTGCCATTTTGCTGCAGGAACTGCGAAGAGCCATAAAGGAGGTCAGCAGCCCATCCCCATAACCAGAGGACCCTGACCGGACCCTCGATTCTGGACTCGAAGAAGATCCGGTCATATTCGTGGAGCTGATAGACCGACAGTTCTATCAATTAAGCTGCGATGACACCATGGTGGCCATTACGGCCGACTATCCCGGACTGCTTCCTGCGTCGCACGTAAGAAAAACCAAAAATCCCAACTCCAAAAACTAGGATCCCCTTTTAGACACTTCACCTACCATATACATATGGTGTTTTTACTGGGAAGGCATTCGGGACACCCTGCCGAACCCGCAGCAACTCGCCAACAAGAGGCACCGAGGTCGGGAAGGCCAAAAAGGAAGGCGGTCAGGACAGAGACGTCGGAGCCAAGGTATAACAGAAACCCCGCTCCGTGGTTGTCGTCTTTCTCGAAATGTAATGACGTCCATATTTCTTTAACAGAAAAAACGCTCGCCGGAATATGTCCGGTGATGCCGCCGATCACGCTTCCACCAGTCGGGCTCTAAGACCGGACATGGAGGCGGAAGCCGATATGGGGCGGACGCTGGATAATCCCCCTACAGAGGATGCAGATAGATTATCCGCTACAAATTCAGAAGTGGAGAGCGCCATGAATCATAGGCGTCGCCGGGCCGTACTCCGCGATGCTTGCTTCTCACCAGAGGCATTTGATGCCTTCAATTCTGGACAGGCGTACCTCTGTGCTGCTCAAGATGGTCTAGCCAGAGCCATGGACTAGTATGTAAAGGATGTACGGGTAAGTAAATCTGACGATTATATGTATCAGTAGCCCCTGAGACTTGAAACAGTTAGCAAAACTGATTTAAGGATCATCTTTATTGTGCAGGTTCTTACAGAGAAGAATACTCAGCTGTCACAGGAGCTAGAGGAATGCGAGACCCAACTGCGGGCCGCTGTTGCCGCATTGAAGGAACCTAAAAAGTCCCCCGCTGGTAACATTTGCTTTAAAGAATGATGGTTACCATATAGTGTGCGGCGTGGCTGCAGATCTAACAATAGATGTTGCAGATGAATCCAGAGAAAATCCAGAGGACCAGCATGTCGTGTGACAGCTAAAGGCTGGTGAACGCGTGCTGACTAAGGTCAGGCGAGAGAAAAACAATCTCCAAGATGCCAATACCAAGCTGAGCGTGGAACTAAAAGATGTTGGAGCCCAGCTTGCAGACTCCGAGAAGGAGAATAAGCGGCTTCGACGCGGTATTTTTAGTAAGTGCTTGAACGAATCCTTTTGAAGGAGTTCGGCGAAGAAGCCGGCTAACAGCGTTATGTCTGTAGGTATGCTGACGGGTTGTCCCGCGGAGGAAATGCCCGGGTCTGCGGGTGATCTTCTATCCGAGCTCTCACAACTGCATGAACAAGTTCGGCAGGTGATGCAAGGTGTTGCCCAAGCCTTGTGGCCATCCGTCTTCCTGCCAAAAGGCATTGTAGAGCTTACGGAGAAGCTCAAGGGAGCACGGTGGCCCTTCCGATTATGGAAGATATCGGCCTGCCGTCAAGGTGCCAGGGAAGCCTGGGCCATGGTGAAGACGCGGTATACCAAGGCTGACCCAAATCACATGGCCGAAGTTAGACCTATGGGGCCCGACGGAAAAGAGATCCCCGTTAACTTAGTTTATGGGCAAGTAGAATTAGCCGCAAAGTATTCCCAACCGGATTGTAGGCTAGACCGCCTGTTGGATGGTATAGAAGAGGAATTTAGTTAGTCTGCATGACTATGTAATTAAAGTGACATGTATAATGCCTTCTAGCCGGATTGTAGATCATTTTTCATGGCAGACCTTTTCGCTTCAACCTCGACACCCGATAGTCCAGAGTGTATCTGAATACCCGCTCAGTTATATAAGAACCAGGGTATGCATAGAGACCAGGCGTAGGGGTCATTAGTGCTTGAACAGACAAGTGCCCAACTAGTTATGTTATATTACATGGGTAGTAAGAAACATCTTCCAGGGAGAATAGTTCTGTTAAGGGTTCTTTTCCCTGGGTACGCATGCCCTAAAGTGCATGTTCGGACTGCGAGAGGAAACGCAGGAAAAAACATCTGGGGGCACATATTGAAAATAAAGAAAAATCATCTTTTGTTCACCGACCGAATATTCCCTTAAGAACGCTAGCTTTCGACTTCACCCAGTCTGAGGTACGCATCCGGCTGACCCGGCAGTAACAATCGCAGAGGTGCTCCCCTTATGCCCTAGCCGAATTAACAGGAACATAGGGCATAAATACAAGAGCCAGGCAACCCAGCTTGGCCAAAACTTAAGTCATATTGATGCATATAATGGCGAAAAAAGGGTACATGCGGAAGAGTAACACATGTGCGGGGCATGAAGCCCAGATAAACAATTAAGCTTCTGTGTAAGAAGCCCCCAGGTATGATGAGCGCGGCTAGCGCATCTATAGTGTGCAAGCGAGGCACAAGTTGGCCCTTGAAGGCCTAGAGAAAGAATAAAAGAAAGAAAGAAAAACAAGACAGATGATGTATGTGCGAAAAATGGACAGAGGAAGGAGACGGACATAGAGTCCGGCGCTAGGCGTAGAATCTTCGGAGCCTAGCTGCGTTCCATGGGTTCGGCTCGAGTCGATTATTCGATGCATCCCGTAGATGGTACGCTCCACCGGTCAGAACTTGGTCAATAATGAAGGGACCTTCCCATTTGGGCTCGAGCTTGTTCTTTTTCTTATCCGGCAAGCGTAGAACTAGTTCGCCAACATTATAAGTTTTGGCCCGTACTTCTCTGCTTTGGTGTCTACGAGCCTGCTGCTGATAGAATGCGGAACGGGCTTTTGCCACATCGCGCTCCTCCTCCAGGGTGTCCAGACTGTCCTGCCGATCGAGCTCGGCCTCTCTTTCTTCGTACATGCGCACTCGAGGTGAGTCATGAATTATGTCACAGGGCAGAACTGCCTCTGTGCCGTACACCATAAAGAAGGGTGAGTATCCGGTAGTACGGTTCAGCATGGTCCGCAGCCCCTAGAGTACGGAGTCGAGCTCCTCTACCCAGTGCATGTTAGACTTCTTTAAGGACCACACTAGTCTGGGTTTAATGCCACTCATAATAAGACCATTTGCTCGCTCAACTTGACCGTTGGTTTGTGGGTGATAGACGGAAGCATAATCGAGCTTGATGCCCATGTTGCTGCACCAGAGTTTTACCTCATCGGCCGTGAAGTTTGTGCCGTTGTCAGTAATGATGCTGTGGGGGACTCCATAACGGTGTACGGCCCCGGATATGAAGTCTATCACCGGTCCAGATTCGGCTGTTTTAACCGGTTTGGCTTCTATCCATTTGGTGAATTTATCCAGCATGACCAGTAAGTATTTTTTTCTTGTGGGTTCCCCCTTTAAGGGGTCCAACCATGTCAAGCCCCCAGACCGTGAAGGGCCACATAATGGGGATTGTTTGGAGGGCGGTGGGTGGCATGTGGCTTTGATTTGCAAAAAGCTGGCAACCGGCGCAGCGTTGGACCAAGTCCTATGCGTCTGCCTGGGCCGTCGGCCAATAGAATCCTGTACGGAAGGCCTTGCTTACAAGAGCCCGGGCTTCAGCGTGGTGGCCGCCGAGTCCGGCATGAATTTCTGCCAAAAGTTTCCGCCCTTCCTCTTCGGAGATGCACCTTTGAAGGACTCCGGTAGTGCTTTTTTTATACAGTTCTCCCTCATGGACTCTGTAGGCCTTAGATCGCCGCACTATGCAGCGTGCCTCATTTTGGTCCTCCGGAAGTTCCTGCCTATTTAGGTAGGCCAGGAATGGTTCTGTCCACGGGGCTATGATGGCCATTATTACGTGAGCTAAAGGTGTTGTTTCGGTGGCAGAGCCTCCGATTATGTCAGAGTGTTCGGTATCGAGCGTTGTGGCTGGGTCCGAACTAATATTGCCGGTGTCCCCTTCCCATAGCACGGATGGCTTAAACAACCTCTCTCAAAAGATGTTGGGGGGACCGGATCATGTTTTGCACCGATGCGGGCATGGATATCCGCCGCCTGATTGTTTTCCCGAGCCACATGGTGAAATTCGAGCCCCTCGAACCGAGCTGACATTTTTAGGACGACGTTACGATAGGCCGCCATTTTTGGATCCTTGGCATCAAAGTCTCCATTTATCTAGGATATCGCGAGGTTCGAATCCCCACACACCTCCAGGCGTTGAATGCCCATGGAAACTGCCATCCGAAGACCATGTAACAGGGCTTCCTATTCGACTGCATTATTGGAGTCTGTATACAGTATCTGCAGTATGTATTTAACTGTATCTCCGGTTGGGGACGTCAGAACGACGCCAGCCCCCAGTCCAGCCAGCATTTTAGAACCGCCGAAGTGCATGATCCAATTGGAGTATGCGATGTACTCTTTAGGGAGTTCGGCTTCCGTCCATTCGGCAACAAAGTCGGCCAATACTTGCGATTTAATGGCTCGCCGAGGTTTGTATGTTATGTCGAACGGGAGGAGCTCAATGGCCCATTTGGCAATCCGGCCCATGGCGTCGTGGTTGTTTATAATATGATTAAGTGGTACTTCCGAGGCTACTGTAATCAACACTCTTGAAATTAGTGTCGCAGCTTCCAGGATGCCATGGATACCGCATAGGCTATCTTTTGATAATGTGGGTACCGTGATTTGCATGGAGTGAGGACAGTGGATACATAGTATACCGGCTTTTGAATAGGAAATTTGTGTCCGTCTGCATCTCGTTCGACGACGAGCACTGCGCTTACAACTTGATGAGTTGCCGCAATGTATAATAGCATTGGTTCGCCGATGTTTGGCGCGGCCAGGATTGGGCTGGTTGCCAATATGGCTTTTATTTCTTCCAATCCGGCTGTGGCAGCGTCTGTCCACTCAAAGTGTTCGGTGCGCCAAAGGAGGCGATAAAGGGGCAATGCCTTTTCTCCTAAGCGGGACATAAAGCGGCTTAGAGCCGCCACACATCCAGTTAATTTCTGGATTTGTTTGAGGTCCGTTGGGGTAGCCAACTGTGACAGAGCTCGGATTTTGGCCGGATTAGCTTCAATTCCTCTACTGGAGACAATGAAGCCCAGGAGCTTTCCGGCTGGTACGCCGAAAACGCATTTTTCCGGATTGAGCTTGATGTCGTATGTTCAGAGGTTGTCGAATGTGAGCCTTAAGTCGTCTATCAGAGAGTCAACGTGTTTGGTTTTGACGACCACATCATCTACGTATGCCTCTACTGTTTTGCCGATTTGTTTCCCCAGGCATGTCTGAATCATGCGCTGATATGTTGCGTCGGCGTTTTTGAGCCCAAAAGGCATTGTGTTGAAACAGAAGGGGCCGTATGGTGTGATGAATGACGTTGCGGCTTGGTTGAACTTCGCCATCTTGATTTGGTGGTAACCGGAGTATGCGTCGAGGAAACACAATGACTCGTGTCCTGCGGTAGCATCGATAATTTGATCAATGCGGGGGAGGGGGGAGCGATCCTTTGGGCAAGCTTTATTGAGGTCCTTGAAATTGACACATAGGCGCCAGGATTTATCCTTCTTTGGTACCATCACCAGGTTTGCTAGCCAGTCCGGGTGTTTTATTTCTCTGATGAATCCGGCCTCCAATAACTTGGCTAGTTCCTCTCCCATGGCCTATCTCTTAGGTTCGAAGAAACGCTGAAGAGCCTGCTTGACCGGCTTGAATCCCTTTAGGATATTGAGGCTGTGCTCGGCCAGCCTACGTGGGATTCCTGGCATGTCTGATGGATGCCAGGCGAATATATCCCAATTCTCGCGCAGGAACTCTCGTAGTGCGGCATCCATGGCGGGGTTTAATTGTGCCCCGATGGAGGCTGTTTTTGTAGGGTCCATTGGGTGGACTTGGAATTTGACTATTTCATCCGCTGGTTTAAAAGAGGTGGACTTGGATCTCTTGTCGAGTATCACGTCATCCCTGTCCACTGTGGAGCGTAGCGTGGTTAATTCCTCGGCCGAAAGGGCTTCGGATAATGCCTCGAGGGCCAGTGTGGCTGTTTTGTTTTCGGTGCGGAGTGCTATGTCCGGATCACTAGCGAGAGTGATGATTCCGTTGCGCCCGGGCATTTTGAGCTTCATGTACCCATAATGGGGTACGGCTTGGAAGATCGTGAACGCCTCACGTCCTAAAAGGGCGTGGTATCCACTACTACACCGGGCCACTTGAAATGTAATTTCTTCGGACCTATAGTTCTCCGGCGTGCCGAATACCACATCTCGTGTGATTTTCCCAGCGCAGCGTGCTTCCCGACTGGGGATGATTCCTCTGAAGGTTGTGCTACTTTGCTCAATGCGGTTCCAGTCTATTTCCATTTTTTGAAGAGTTTCCTCATAGATGAGGTTTAGTCCGCTACCGCCGTCCATGAGTACTTTGGTGAGTCGAAAGCCGTCCATGATTGGACTGAGGACCAGTACGGCTGGTGCTCGGGCTGTTCGGAATTTAGGTTCGTCACTGGCATTGAAGGTAATAGCCGTGTCATTCCATGGATTTATTGCTGCCACGTGGCAGATTTCGACAATGTTGCGGAGTGTTCGCTTGCGCCTATTATTTGATGCGAAGGTCTCAAAGACTGTTAATACCGTATTGTTATCCACGGGATGGTGCTCTGTGGCATTTGGGATAAGAAGATCCTCACTACTTTTGGCCACCTGCCGGAGTATCCAACATGCTCTAAGGCTGTGCGTTGGTATGGTATCCGCTGTACTATGAATTTTGCAGGGTCCGTTAAGCCATCCCTCCAATATGGTTCCGTGCCCTGTAGAGGATTTTTGCTTCTTTGTAATTAACTCGGGTGTCTTATGATAGTGCACCCTTTTACCTCGGACTGGGTGCATATTCGGAGCCGGATTATCCCAAAATTTCATTTCAGTTTTCCAGGCACTTTCCATCACAAAGTACTTTCGTACTATGGACGCCATGTCGTAGAAGCGTGATATGTCACGGTGACTTATGGCGTTACGGATTACCTTGTCCGTGCAGTTATTGCTGAAAAGTGAGACCGCGTCTTCCTCGCGGCAGTCCTTAACCTTGTTCATCACAAGGAGGAATCTGGCCCAATAATGATGTACTGTTTCATGGGGCTCTTGCCTGATGTGGGAAAGTGTCGGATTTCGGGTTCCCGCAGACCCTTGAGGTTCGAACACTGGGGTGCGCGCGGAGATTTCGCCTTCTACCTACCTGCACCCCTCCGCCTCGCTAAGATCTAAGCTATGGAAAGAACAACACAAGTGACATAGGGTTTATACTGGTTCGGGCCACCGTTGTGGTGTAATACCCTACTCTAGTGTGTGGTGTGGTGGATTGCCTCTTGGGCTGATGATGATGAGCAATACAAGGAAGAACAGCCTCGCGAGGGTCTGTTCTTGGCTGGGGCGATGAACTGCTGGGAGGAGTTCAATCACCCTTCTCTCTCTCTCTGTGATGCTACTCGATCCGATCCCAGCTTGTTTCTGGGTTGGCCGATTCTAGATCCCTCTACCCTGTGGGTGGCTAGTCCTATTTATAGGCAAAGGCCCTGGGCCTCTTCCCAAATATTGAGCGGGAAGGGCGCCAACAATTGGCCATTTTGAAGGGGAACATCTGGTACACTTATCCTGACTAAAGTTGGTCCTCGCCTGCCAAAGGCTCTGGTGGTGACTCTGGCTTGGGCTCCACAATGACTTCCTCCCTGCTGTTGGACTGGTCTTGGTCTCGTTGCACCGAAACGGGTGCCTTTGCTTGATGCTCTCGCCTGCGCTTGCTCCCTTTGCACCAAAGAGGAAAGGAGGACACTGTGCGGCTAGCGCCCGCCTGGCGCCTTTGGTCGTCATGTCTTGCGTCACGGGCACCTCGTGATGTACCCCGCCTTAATCTCTCCGCCTCCTCACGAGCCAGCCTGATGAGGCCGTGCCTGAGGAAGTTCCGTGTCGTCCGCCCCGTGAGGCTTGGCCCCTCGCGAGGGTCTTGGGTCTGTGTTGATGAAGATGGGCCGTGCTGGGCCCCCCTTTGAGCCATACCGCAGGCCGCAGGCAGGCAAGTCTGGGGACCCCCGTTCCCAGAACGCCGATAGTAGCCCCCGGGCCCAAGGCACGCCCGGACTTGGCCGTTCAGGGAGGCGAAAGGGCAAGAGCGAAGCGCCGCAGGCCCTAATAGCCTGCGGCCTTAGGCGACACGTGGCGGTTGATTGGACGTGGGCGTCTCCACTTCCCACGGCGCCTCAGCAACTGCATGGACTGGACAAGTCCCTGCATGCAAAGCGGGTCATGATTACCTACGATCGTGGAGGTCGGCGGTTGGCCTTCGCCGGCCATAAGTACGGAACGGCGCGTGCCCTTCCAGTCCATCCCTTCTTGCTTCTCCTTCTTCCCGGTCCTTGCTCCGTCTTGCTGTGATGGCTCCGATCCGCCGGTTCTCGGCGGCAGAGAAGGGAAAGGCTCCCCAAGAGGAACCAGACCCGCTCCTGCCGAAGAAATGGCTCGCCCTCCGCGGCCGGGACGAGGGGGCCCATCAGGTGGTGTCGAGGCCCTGGTGCGAGCGGCCACCGCCGGGGTTCCCGCTTCCCTTGTACGCCCACATCGAGGGCTCTGAAGGAGTCGATGCCGATCGCCACGGGCGGCGCCGCCGTCGGCGCCGACGGGTCACGAAGGTGTGGGTCGTCCCCCCTGGGGTCCACACCGAGGGCTCCTCCCGAGAGTTCATGCTCCACGCCTCCATGCCTCCTCAGTCTTGGATTCTCCTTCCTCCCTTCTTCGCCTCCATCATCCCGCAGGGAGAACTCCTGAAGCTTTGGCTGCAGCACGCCGGCTGCAGCACCCTCGCAACCGAGGCAGAGGTCGCGGTCGTTGCCCCGGGCGAGGTCTTCATGACTCGAGGCTGGAGCGAAATCGCCCGGGTTTGCAGGACAAGAGGCGCCCTCGCGATCCACTTGGAGTACGACGGTGCTTCAGTGATGTTCTTCAAGGTCTTCGATGCTAACGGGCTCCGGCTGGAGTGCTGCCCCGGGAGAGGTGGTCGGCACCCTGCTACAGCGAGGACTGGGCCCGCCGACCGCTCCCTTGGTGGCTCCTCAGGCGGCGGAGGCGGTGGAGGTTCCAGCGACTCCGGCGAGCTCTTCGCGACTCTGGAGACGAGCGACGACAGCTACGAGCCCCCGAGCCGGCGCCGCTCCTGGAGCAGGGCGGGCTCGTCAGGCCGTCACCGACTCTGATCTGGATGGGGTTGGCACCGGTGCTTGACGGCCCACTATTGATGATGGCGTCTTTTGCAGGGGCGCGTGTAGTTAGCATCCTTTTAGGATCTGTTCCCTGCGAGGAATCAAAGATGCGTCCTGTGGGGGCTTGTAAGGTGCCTGTGATACTGTTTTGTGAATATAACCCTCGTCATATAATTGTGCGAGTTGCTCATTCCGTCTTAGCTCAGTTCTCCCTTTCGAACCTCAGAGGGCTTGGTGCTCTGTGCCGACAGGTCCCAGTCCCAAGGCGGCTTCAGCCGTCGCTGGTATGCCAGGTCGTGATGCCGTGGTCAAGGCCAGGAGGTGAGCGACCCGGGGTCCGGTAAGAGCCCCTGAGTCGCGATGCTCAGGAGGTCCCCTTTGGCGCTCAAGCAGCCGTCGTTCGGTGAGAAAGGAGAGTGGCGTCGCTAACACGGGATTGCATTAGGTGTGGGGATGGTGCCACGGTAGCTGGTGCTTCCCGGTGGTGACTTATCTCGAAAATCAGGGGCCGCTCTCTGGTGTGTCGTCGGGTCCGTGCATCGGCAGGCATGAGGTTGCTCGGCGAGGTCCTCGCGTGTCCCTCCCCTCTCGCCTTTGCTCCCCTTTCTGCTCTATGTCCTCGGGTCCCGGCCCTCGAGCGAGTCTCAGCCGTCGCTGGTATGCCAGGTCGCGATGCCGTGGACAAGGCCAGAGGGTGAGGGCTGCAGAGCCAGTAAGAGCCCTGAGTCGTGATGCTCAGGCACCCCCCTTTAACGTGCAAGCGGTTCGCGCGGATGAGAGTGAAGGAGACACCGCAAGGGCCTCGCCTGATGCAGCTCCTTTAGGAGATCCTGTAGACCCATCATAGGAAGAACAAGGGGTTGCCATGACAATTGACAGTCAGCCGTTGGTTGCTTCCGAGGGGCGATGAGGCACTGAAGGCTTGATGAGGTGGTGCCATGCGGGGCTTCCGCGGCCAGAGCTCAGCCATTCAGGTTTGTCGGCGTTGCAGGGACGGACCCATGCGCAAGCGTCGTGCCGTTTGGGAGCAGCTCCGTCAGTTGGCGTCAGTTGAGCGGGCAACTAGGTCAAACACATTAGCCGCGAAGGAGTGGATTGATTCAAATAGATTCTGGGAAGGCGGACATCACTGGGTCAGGCCCGAGCGACTTGGGGATGATGCAGCCCGTGGGACACCCCCAACAAAGTAAGCTATCAACATGAAATAAAAGGGATACATGCCGCAGGGAAGGACCCACGCGGCCTGGGAATAATGCAGCCCTGGGGGGCGCTCCCAGCTGGAAATGAAACTTTAAAGATGTCACCTGATGATGTTCAGGACGAAGGAGTGTTGGTGTAGAAGACTCGGTGGGCTGCGGAAGCCGATCCTCACGAGCCCCCAGGCCCAGGGGCCTCGGGAGGCTCCGGAGGCGCTGGTGGCTCCTCGCGGACCATCTCCATCTCCGCCAGGGCTGCGGAACGCCTGGCCTATTGAGCCTCCATGATGCCCCTCATGAGGCGCTGGTACGTGGCAGCCGCGTCCGGCAAGCCATAAGGCATGCGAACGTAGCTGTGGGGTGGACCTTGGCAGCGCCCCACTCGCGAGGGCCAGAGGCGCTCCAGAGAGGCGACTCGATTGAGCCCTGGTATGTCGATGCAGACGCGCAGCCCACCATCCTCGCCTGGATGGGGAGCCACAGCTGGTAGGCGGCGGCCGCCTCTCATGACTCTTGAATCCTGTAGCTCCTGAATGGCCTTGCTGACGAACTCCTGAGGGTCTGGCCCTCCTTGCCTTACTCCTTCTTGAGGGAAACGTGCTTCGAAACACGCCTCCATGTGGTGCCCAAGCACCTCCCTCGTGACCTTAGCCAGGTCGGTGGCCCTCCAGGGGAGAGCCCCCGAGCCCTGCCTGAGGAGGGCGCCGGGCACGCTTCCCTATGTGATGAAAGGAGGTTCCCCCTGGGCAGGCGCGGGCCCTAAGGGGCCTGCCTCCTGAGGGGCCGGGCCGGATGATGTCTTCTTCTTGGGGGCGGTCTCGGGAAGCCTCCTGCTTCCGCGATCCGGTTCTTCCAGCGATGCGGCCTGAAAGGCTCGTTCCAGGGAACACACCGCGTCCTTCTCTTCACAGGGAACCGTGATGACTCCGCCACTTCCTGGCATCTTGAGGACGTTGTAGCTGTGGTGAGTTACAGCCATGAACTTGGCCAGCACTGGGTACCCAAGGATGGCGTTGTACGACAGGCGAATGTGAGCGACGTCGAAGTCGATGAGCTCGGTGCGGGAGTTGTCGCGTGCCCCGAAGGTGACACGGAGGCGGACTTGCCCAATCGGGACCGTGGAGCCGTCGGTGACTCCGGAGAAAGGCTTGGTTGGCTGAAGCTGGTTGTAGGGCACTTGGAGATTGTTGAATGTTTCCACGGACAGGACGTTGAGCCCTGCCCCGCCATCGATGAGGGTCCTGGTGACCACAACGTTGCTGATGATTGGGGAACAAAGCATCGGGAGGACTCTGGCTGTGGCCGCACACTTGAGCTGATCTGCTGAGCTGAATGTGATGGCGCACGCCGACCACCTGAAAGGGCGCGTGGCTTTGAGCTTGGGGAGGACTGCATTCACTTCACGGGCGAACTGCTTGAAGATGCGTTGAGAGGCTGGGGCGTGAGCCCCGCCTAGGATGCAGGCGATCGTGCGAGGCTCCTGGAAGCCCCTACCCCCCTCGTCCTGATGGAGGTCCTTGTTTCTCCTTGGCTGCGGCGGTAGCGGAGGGAGGCCTGCGTTGCCTGCCGGGCGATCCTCGCGAGGCTGATCCCTCCAGTCTCCCTCGCGAAGCGGGTCTTGCCATCGACCCTCGCGAGGTCGATCGCGCCACCCTTGGCACAAGCAGTGGTCTTCCCAATGTCCTGCGTTCCTTCCTCCTCCGCGACCGTAGCCCCGGTCACTGCGGCCGGGGCGACGGCCGATCCTTCCTTCTCGCACGGCTCGGAGCTCTTGACATTCGTTGGTGTTGTGGGTGTGGAGGTCGTGGTACACACAGTACCGACTGCCCTTGGAAGATTCAGGATGATCTCTGGCCCTCTTGGTGTCTGGTTTTGCCGCGAGCACGGCAGCCCCCTTGCGCTTCACATCCTTGGCCTTGGGCTTCTTCTCTTCTGGGTCCGCGGCAGGCAGCTCGAGGAGGGAGAGACGCCCTTCTTCAGCCCTGGCGCACTTGGTTGCCAAGTTGAACAACTCCAAGGAAGTGCACAGGTCTTCATGCATTGCCAGCTCCTCCTTCATCTTGATTTCACGCACGCCGTCGGAGAAGGCTGAGATGATGGCCTCCTCGGTCACCTTGGGAATCTTGAGGCGTGCGTTGTTGAAGCGCTGGATGTACTTCTGCAGGGTCTCTCCGGGTTGTTGCTTGATGCGGCGCATGTCGCTCACGGCGGGTGGCCGATCGCGAGTACCTTGGAAGTTGGCGATGAAGCGGGTGTGCATCTCGTCCCAGGAGGAGATCGTGCCTAGAGCCAGGTTCAGGGGCCAGGTGCGGGCCCCGTCCTTGAGCGCCATGGGAAACCAGTTCGCCATGACCATCTCGTCTCCGATGGCAGCTTCGATGCCTAGCTCATAGAGCTGGAGGAACTCCGCAGGGTCGGCCGTGCCGTAGTAACGAGGAGGCAGGTCTGGCTTGAACTTGCCGGGCCACGCGACGCTGCGTAGCTCGGTGGTGAAGGCACTGCAGCCTGCTGTGGCCATGGGAGGCCTTGGGTGATGGAGAGCTTGCTCTTGCATGTCCCCACGCACTGCAGCTGGAAGCAGCATGGGGTCTTGACGTGCGGGAGCAGGAACATGGTCGCGACGTGCTAGAGTAGGGAGCGCCCGGGTAGCTTCTTGCGGGTGAGGGACTTCTTGGCAGCTCTGCTCTTGCCACGCTGGCACCTGACGGAGCGGGTTCCGCCCAGGGGCCACGCGCCTTGGAGCCATGGCGCCTTCTTGAGGAGGAGGCGGCTGGGGCGCCGCCGGAGCTTCGTCACCCATGCGGGGCGGGGTGCGGTGCAGCAGAACCGACGGCGCAGGAGAGCCCCCTGCGGCGCGGACGAGCTTGGCGACGCGGTCGAGCCATTCTTCGTAGACGTCGTCGACGGGACGGTAGCGCAGGAGCTCGTTTGCCGCGATGAGCGCAGCTCAAGCCTCCATGGGTGCGCGGAGCGTGCGGGACGAAGAACCAGCTGGGGTGAGCGAGGGAGTAGCGGTGCGGCCGTCTTGCCGCACAGACGGATGCTGAGACGATGGTTGCTGCTCGTCCCCCGCTGGGCCGGTGGCGGCATTGACGGCAGGTGACGGGGAACGGCGAGGACTCCTGCCGACAGGAGCCGTCTGGGCGACGCGGGAAGCGAGAGCGGCCCGGCGCTCGGAGCGGGCCTGACGAGCGTCAGACATGGACGCGATGGTCGGAGGAGAACGGGGTGGTGGAAGACGAATTCCGGCACACCCCTACCCGGCGCGCCAAATGTCGGATTTCGGGTTCTGGCAGACCCTTGAGGTTCGAACACTGGGGTGCGCGCGGAGATTTTGCCTTCTACCTACCTACACCCCTCCGCCTCGCTAAGATCTAAGCTATGGAAAGAACAGCACAAGAGACACAGGGTTTATACTGGTTCGGGCCACCGTTGTGGTGTAATACCCTACTCTAGTGTGTGGTGTGGTGGATTGCCTCTTGGGCTGATGATGATGAGCAATACAAGGAAGAACAGCCTCGCGAGGGTCTGTTCTTGGCTGGGGCGATGAACTGCTGGGAGGAGTTCAATCACCCTTCTCTCTCTCTCTCTGTGATGCTACTCGATCTGATCCCAGCTTGTTTCTGGGTTGGCCAATTCTAGATCCCTCTACCCTGTGGGTGGCTAGTCCTATTTATAGGCAAAGGCCCTGGGCCTCTTCCCAAATATTGAGCGGGAAGGGCGCCAACAATTGGCCATTTTGAAGGGGAACATCTGGTACACTTATCCTGACTAAAGTTGGTCCTCGCCTGCCAAAGGCTCTGGTGGTGACGCTGGCTTGGGCTCCACAATGACTTCCTCCCTGCCGTTGGACTGGTCTTGGTCTCATTGCACCGAAACGGGTGCCTTTGCTTGATGCTCTCGCCTGCGCTTGCTCCCTTTGCACCAAAGAGGAAATGAGGACACTGTGCGGCTGGCGCCCGCCTGGCGCCTTTGGTCATCATGGCTTGCGTCACGGGCACCTCGTGAGGTACCCCGCCTTGATCTCTCCGCCTCCTCGCGAGCAAGGCTGATGAGGCCGTGCCTGAGGAAGTTCCGTGTCGTCCGCCCCGCGAGGCTTGGCCCCTCGCGAGGGTCTTGGGTCTGTGTTGATGAAGATGGGCCGTGCTGGGCCCCCCTTTGAGCCACGCCGCAGGGGGCTCTCCTGCGCCGTCAGTTGTTTTCGATGGAGGCTGTTTTCGATGACCTGAGAAGTCATCATCGGTGCGGCAGCCGAACAGGCGGTCATGATGAAACTGCCTAGCCAGAGAGTTTGGCCGACAGCCAGGGCTCCCCCGGCGGTAATGTTGTTTTTAACAACGAGATGAGGCATCCTTCCATACGGCGACGTCACAGAGGAACTCTCAATGAAAGCACCAATGTCGGTGTCAAAACCGGCGGATCTCGGGTAGGGGGTCCTGAACTATGCGTCTAAGGCGGATGGTAATAGGAGGCAGGGGACACGATGTTTTATCCAGGTTCGGGCCCTCTTATGGAGGTAAAACACTACATCCTACTTGATTTATTCTTGATGATATGAGTATTACAAGAGTTGATCTACCACGAGATCAGAGAGGCTAAACCCTAGAAGCTAGCCTATGGTTTAAAACCCTATGGCTAAACCCTAGGCAATACGGATATGGATATCTCCTCCTTTGTAACTGACCTTGTGTAACCCTAGCCCCCTCTGGTGCCTATATAAACCGGAGGGTTTTAGTCCGTAGGACAACATACAATCAAGAACCATAGGCTAGCTTCTAGGGTTTAGCCTCTCTGATCTCGTGGTAGATCATCTCTTATAATACTCATATCATCAAGAACAATCAAGCAGGACGTAGGGTATTACCTCCATCAAGAGGGCCCGAACCTGGGTAAACATCATGTCCCCTGCTTCATGTTACCATCTGCCTTAGACGCACAGTTCGGGACCCCCTACCCGAGATCCACCGGTTTTGACACCGACATTGGTGCTTTCATTGAGAGTTCCGTTGTGTCGTCACCATAAGGCTTGATGGCTCCTTCGATAATCGGTAACAATGCGGTCCAGGGTGAGGTTTCCTCCCCGGACAGATCTTTGTATTCAGCGACTTTGCACTGCGGGCCAATTCGCTTGGCCATCTGGAGCAGATCGAGAGCTACGCCCCTGGCCATCAGGTCAGATTCAGAAACTTAAACTACACTGCCAACGCCCGCGGAGACTTGATCTTCGACGGATTCGAGCCCGTGTCAGGTGCGCCGCACAGTCATGACGAGCACGACGCAACTCTGCTGTCGGACAGTGTTTGGGAGATTGCATCTGCAACTACTCCGGTCATCAATCCAGAGCAAATCGCGCCATCCGAGAGCGGAGGGATAGACCCTGCCATGGAGACCGCACTCTCAGTGGCGATGGAGCTGGATACTGACTTCACCCCTTACGATAGCCGTGTCGCCGAACCACTGGATTCACCTCCGGCCATGGACTCCGAGCCGCTTACATCCGTGCCCGTCCAATCCGACTGGGCGCCGATCATGGAGTTCACCTCTGCGGATATCTTTCAGCACTCGCCCTTCGGCGATGTGCTAAATTAATTGAGGTCCCTCTCCCTTTTAGGAGAACCTTGGCCGAACTATGTCCGGCTGAATGGGATGCGGACGACGAAGAAATTTGCTGCCCACCCACCACCCACTTAGTAGCCACTGTCGACGATTTAACCAACATGCTTGACTTCGACTCCGAAGACATCGACGGTATGGATGATGATGCAGGAGACGAGCAGGAACCATCGCCCACAGGGCGCTGGACCGCTACCTCATCATATGACATATATATGGTGGACACCCCTAAAGAAGGCAATGGCGACGAGACAGCGGAGGATGACCCCTCTAAGAAGCAACCCAAGCGCCGACGTCAGCAGCGCCGATCTAAGTCCCGCCACAGCAAAAGTAGTGATACCGACACATGAGATAATAACACTCCGAATAGTGCCGAAGACAACCACAATCCCCTCCAGCATGATCTAAAGCCGGAGGATGAACAAGCATGCCCTCCAGAGCAGGAAGCAGATGGAGAACCAGAGGAGGACAATTACACGCCTCTCTCCGAAGACAAGGTGAGCCTCGGCGATGAAGAATTTATCGTGCCTGAGGACCCCCGTCGAACAGGAGCGCTTCAAGCGCCGGCTTATGGCCACAGCAAATAGCCTGAAGAAAAGGCAACAACAGCTTCATGCTGATCAAGACTTGCTAGCAGACAGACGGACCGAAGTCCTTGCGGCCGAGGAATACGAACTCGAGCGCCCCTCCAAGAGTTACCCAAAACGCAGGTTGCTACCTCACCTCGAGGAGGAAGCATTGAAACCCCATGCACCAGTGTATGATGCGGCTGACCGGCCACTACATGGCCGAGCCAAAGAGGCGTTTCAGCCTGAAGTTCAGCCTGCACCCCACCACCACTCAATCCAAAATACCAAGGCTCGGGGCAACACACGGGACCTACGAGATGTATTGGACAGTAAGTCAAAACTTGCAAGGTCAATATATAGGTCACGGGCACGCGCACCAACACGGGATGATGATCGTCGCGCCGGATATGCCAAAAGCAAATCAGGCCGGGCCAAATACAGCAGAGAAGACTCATATGAACTGCGTCGGGATATAGCCCGGCACAGAGGCGCCGCACACCCCCTATGCTTCACTGATGAAGTTATGGATCACGAATTCCTGGAGGGTTTCAAACCCGTAAATATCGAATCATATGATGGTACAACAGATCCCACTGTATGGATTGAGGATTTCCTCCTTCACATCCACATGGCTCGTGGTGATGATCTACACGCCATCAAGTACCTCCCACTAAAACTGAAAGGACCAGCTCGGCATTGGCTGAATAGCTTGCCAGCAGACTCCGTCAGCAGTTGGGAGGATCTGGAAGATGCATTCCTTGACAACTTCCAGGGAACTTATGTGCGACCACCGAATGCTGATGACTTGAGCCATATAACTTAGCAGCCAGGGGAACCGGCCAGACAATTCTGGACTCGGTTCCTGACTAGGAAAAACTAAATTGTCGACTGTATGGGCGCAGAGGCCCTCGCGGCATTCAAGCACAACATCCGTGATGAGTGGCTTGCCCGCCACCTTTGCCAGGAGAAGCCGAAGTCTATGGCAACCCTCACGACACTAATGACCCGCTTTTGCGCGGGCGAGGAATCTGGGCACTTCGGATACCAAAGATGCCAACGGCAGACAACGTCGTAACAGACCAAAGCGCCACAATAACGGTGATAACACCGAGGATATGGCAGTCAATGCCAGATTCAGAGGCTCTAGATCCGGTCAGCGGAAAAGCCATTTAAAAGAAGTACTTTGGCTCCGTCCAGTTTGGATCGCATACTGGATCGCTCGTGTCAAATCCATGGCACCCCCGACAAGCTAGCCAATCACACCAACAGAGAATGTTGGGTGTTCAAGCAGGCCAGCAAGTTAAATGCCGAAAACAAGGACAAGGGGCTGCATAGTGATGACAAGGAGGAGCCCCGGCCGCCGAACACGGGAGGACAGAAGGGGTTCCCCCCACAAGTGAAGACAGTGAACATGATATACGCAACCCACATTCCCAAGAGGGAGCGGAAGCATGCACTAAGGGACGTCTATGCGATGGAGCCCGTCGCCCCAAAGTTCAACCCATGGTCTGCTTGCCCAATCACCTTTGATTGCAGGGATCACCCCACTAGTATCTGTCATGGTGGATCCGCCGCACTGGTCCTAGACCCCATCATCGACGGATTTCATCTCACTCGAGTCCTTATGGACGGCGGCAGCAGCCTGAACCTGCTCTATCAGGATACAGTGCGAAAAATGGGTATCAATCCCTTGAGGATCAAAACCACCAAAACCACCTTTAAGGCCGTCATCCCAGGTGTAGAGGCCCATTGCATGGGCTCAATCACACTGGAAGTAGTCTTCGAATCACCAGAAAACTTCCAAAGCGAGGAGTTAATCTTCGACATCGTCCTGTTTCACAGTGGCTATCATGCACTGCTCGGACGAACTGCATTTGCAAAATTCAATGCAGTACCGCATTACGCATACCTCAAGCTCAAGATGCTAGGACCTCGGGGGGGTCATAAGAGTGAATGGAAACACAGAACGCTCGCTCCACACGGAAGAGCACACTGCAGCCCTCGCAGCAGAAGCACAAAGCAGCCTTTCAAGGCAAACCACTAATTCGGCGATACAGCCCCCGAACACCTTCAAGCGTGTCCAGAGTAAACTGCAATAGGATCGTCTGGCACGTTCAGAGCTCGCCTAGCAATTCGGCCCCCGTCTCAGTCCCAATCAAATGACGAAATCCGTGCCGCGCGTACATAATCACACACGGAAAATACCATGCACATAGGCGGGGGCACGATCAAGGCACGTCCCACAATGCGGCTTACCCGCCCTAGGGGCTGTATATCTTTATCATTTTTTTCTCTTTCAAGGCCTAACTCTCTGGAAGCCCTTTCCGGCAGTATGATTGTCGGACACATTACAGGAAGGAACAACCAAGGCAGCAAGAAGCTAAGATGTACATGGGAACCCCCAGGTGGTCTCTAATAATAATACCCGCTTTCTACTATCCATATGCAGCTTGCCCTTGGATAGGACATTTCGAATAGTCCTACTTTCTGCCTATTGCACTACATGTACCAGTACGCTTCGACGTATTATTTAAATAACAATGCATAGCATTAGTCTATTATTGCATTATTCATTCTTCTTTTTTTTCCTTTATGTCCATTTACGACAATCCGCACCCGTAAATCCGGGTACGGTCAATACGCCAGGGGCTTTCGTTTACCCCATAATACGGCGCGAGAAGTCCGAACACTTTCGACAGTGTGGCACCCCGAACTTATAGCATTATATGCATCAGCTCCGAATCATGTCTTGGGTCAATAGTTGGGTTTGCTCGGCTCCCATGCTTTGGTACCTTACGTTCCGCTATATCGGCTAAGATAGCGGTGGCAGAACTACTATGATTGTGTCCCGGTTCTTCCGGACGAGCACCTCAGTAGAGAAAGCCGAAAACTGACTGTCATGATAAGGCGAGAGACTGGTCGCTGTTCGAGAGGTCTCAAGTCCTTAAAGACTTTTTCCGCTTCGGGCGAGGAGTCGGCCTTGTCCGGCTTAGGCGTGTATAGCGCCCCAAATCCGGCCTTCTAAATACCAGGGGCTTCGCCAAAATTTAAAATTGTAGACTTCTATGGCTAACTGAGAGTGATAAAGCATTATAGTCCGATTGCCTCGTTCGTTGCGCTGAACAACTCCCTTGAAGGACCCAAAATTGGGGTAAAGAGTTCTCAGGTTTATCCCGAACACCCCAGTACTAGTTACATGGGGGCAGAAGCCGATGACTGGCCAATTCTCAGATTTTATAAACGGCCGCACAGAAGGTAATATTTTAAATTAAAAAAGCGTCGCATGGCGCAAATGAACTCGTTTCATATTATAGGATCACATGAGCATGTTCATTCAAAAATTACATCCTTGGCACACTCATCGGCCACAAGGCGGGAGCCCTTCAGGACACTCTCATAGTACATCTCGGGGCAGCGATGCTCCTTGCCCTCGGGCGGCCCCGCCTTCACCAGCTTCACGGCGTCCAGCTTTGCCCAGTGCACCTTCGCCCGGGCAAAAGCCCTGCGCGCGCCCTCGATGCAGACGGACCACTTTGTGACTTCAAGCCGTGGGCAGGCGTCGACGAGCCTCCTTACCAGACCGAAGTAGCTGCCAGATAGGGGCTCGCCAGGCCACATCCGGACTATAAGGCCCCTCATGGCTTGTTCGGCCGCCTTGTGAAGCTCGACCAACTGCTTCAGCTGGTCGGTCAAGGGCATGGGGTGTTTGGTCCTAGTATACCAAGACTAGAACAACTTCTCCGTCGAGCTCCCCTCCTCAGCTCGGTAAAATTCCGTGGCATCCAGTACACTGCGGGCAAGATCTGCAAATGCTCCTGGAGAGCTCCGAACTCGGGTAAGAAAAAGGAAAGTCTCCTTCACGTGCTTGCTTTGCATAATGAATGCCTTACCCGCTGCTATCTTCTTCACCGCATCAATCTCCTGGAGGGCCTTGTGGGCTTCAGCCTTGGCGCTCTGGGCGCTTTCAAGCGCCTGCACGAGCTCAAACTCTCGTGTCTTAGAGTCAAGCTCCAAGGACTCGTGTTTTTTGGCGAGAGCCTCGAGCTCTTGCTGCACCTTGCCTACTCGGGCTTCTTACTTCTCCCGTTCAATGCGCTCCTTGGCTGCTTTGTCTTCGGCCTCGGACAGCGCCTTCCTCAGGGTTGCCACTTTGGTCATGGCCCCTGGCAAATCCATGATGATCCTATTACTTTACACCCAAATTTCTTTTTAAATATACAGACAAGGGTATTGCTTACCTTTGCTCTCCTCGAGCTGCCTCTTGGTAAGGCCGAGCTCATCCTCGGACCGCTCCAGGTCCTGCTTCAGTGCAGAGACCTCCGCAGTACGTGCGGCAGCGGCCAGCAGTGAAGCCTGCACATACACATAGACATTTTTCTGATTAGACTCCTGAGTTATCATTTGATCCTCTATCCGGCCTTTCTTTCTGAACGTCAAACAGAGCATCAGGGGCTAGTATCCATGCGGGCATATTTTCCTATATCTTCATTGCTTACCTCAAAGCCTGTTAGGAGGCTGGCGCAAGCTTCGGTCAGTCCGTTCTTGGCACACTGAACTTTCTCGATCACCGCACTCATGATAGTGCGGTGCTCTTCGTCGATGGAAGCACCGCGAAGCGCTTCCAGCAAGTTGTCCAGTGCCTTTGGCTGGACAGAGGCCACCGACACGGGCGGCTTGCCCCTCTTAACGAGGGGTCGCCTGCCGAAGTCCAGAACCATCGAAGGTTCCGGTGCAGTGTTCGGCTGGGGGCCGAACATGGAGCTTGTGGGGATTTTCCTCCCTTTGCGCCCAGTGTTCGGAAGGTTGCCTCGAGGCACCCCCAGGACTACCTCCCCTTGGCCCGGTGCCTGTTGAGACAACACTTCGACATTGTCTGCAGGGCAAGGAGTGGAGGCGGTCGGAAGTGAATCGCTATTCATATCCGATGAGTCCAAAGAACCGTCCGACGAAGATACGTCGATACGGGCTCGGGACGGGCTGCATAATCATATTCCGCATAAGTAGAAGCAGTGCAACAAAACATACCAATTACTATGGTATCCGGATACTTACGACTTCGCCAGGGGCTTGTCCCTGGGGAACCACTCGTCGTCGCTGTGGGCGGCCGTAGTGGAGCAGTCCGGATGGAGGGTCCTTCCCTTCTTAGACCCTTCGGCCTCCCCGGTTGGGTCGGCCTTCCTTTTCTTGTCTCCCCCGGCTGGGGGGGATAACTTTCCTCTTCCTCCTACTCGTCTTCGTGGGAGGAGTGCGCGTCAGAGTCATCGGACGACGAGTCCAATACAACCTTGCACCGGAGACCCTTTCGGGTCCCCGTGGCATTCTTCTTGGTCTTCTTCACCGGCACCTCGTAAGGTGCTGGAGTCAGCATCTCCTGTAGGAGAGCGCTTGCAGGATCTTCGGTCAGGGGGGCTGGGCAATCAAGCTGCTCCGCTGTCTTTATCCAGTCCTGTTTATGACATAGAAGCTTAGATCCTGCATATGACTAAACCGGGGCAAATAAATACCCTGAGAGATATAAAAACTTACCGGATTGGCGCGGCGCTTTGCGCTGAGTCCACAGTCCTCGGTGAGGGAAGGAGATACCTCGGCGCCCTCGAACAGCACCCTCCAGACGTCCTCGTGCGTCGTGTCATAGATCTGTCGCAGCGTCTGGTGCTTGGCCGAGTCGAATTCCCACAAATGGAATGCCCGTCGTTGACACGGGAGGATCAGGCGGAAGAGCATGACCTGGACCACGTTGACGAGCTTGATTTTCTTGCTCATCATGTTCCGGATGCAGGTCTGGAGTCCGGTCAACTCTACCGAAGAACCCCAGGACAGGCCCTTCTCTTTCCAGGAGGTTAGCCACGTGGGGATTCCAGATCAAAATTTGGGGGCCGCCACCCAGTTGGAGTCGCGCGGCTCGATGATGTAGAGCCACCCCGATTGCCACCCCTTTATGGTATCCACATAGGTGCCCTCGAGCCAGGTGACGTTAGGCATCTTGCCCACCATGGCGCCTCCGCACTCTGCTTGCTGGCCACCCACCACCTTCGGTTTAACACTGAAGGTTTTCAGCCATAGGCCGAAGTGGGGCCTGATGCGGAGGAAGGCCTCGCACACGACGATAAACGCCGAGATGTTGAGGATGAAATTGGGGGCTAGATCATGAAGATCCAGCCCGTAGTAAAACATGAGCCCGCGGACAAATGGGTGGAGGGGAAATCCCAGTCCGCGGACGAAATGTGTAAGAAAAACCACCCTCTCATGGGGTTCGGGCGTAGGGACGATCTGCCCTCTGTCTGGCAGCCGGTGCGCGATATCCGCAGCCAGGTATTGGGCTGCCAACAACTTTGCGATGTTCTCCTCCATGACGGAGGAGACCATCCACTTGCCTCCTGCTCCGGAGTTGCTTGGAGTGGTTTGAGAAGTATAACGCGAGCTTGGGCATTGGAGCTCGAGTGCGTGAGAATGGATAAGCGAGGAGGTAGAAGGCGTTGGTAAAAGGGGGTAAATCCTTGTCCCTTTATATGGGCGAAAGAGGCGATGCGTCTCCCCACTTGCCTGGTAAAACCGCTTATTCCCCAGGCGCCGTAATTGATGGCGCGGTTGGGTTACCCACGTCCGTATTGATGAGAATCCCGTAATAAGGGGACACGATCTCTGCTTTGACAAGACATGTCGAGAAAACCACCCCATGTTATGTGCGGTGCTGGTTGAGAAAACCGGTTCGAATAATGACCGAACCATGACATGATGTCGTGCTGTCAGAACGCGTTAGCAGATTAGATTTGTGGCAATATTATTCTCTCTGTGGTAGTATGTGGAACTTGTTTTACAGAGCCGGACACTATTCTGGTGTTCAAAATCATCTATGGAGTATTCAGAGGAGGAACCCGCCTTGCAATGCCGAAGACAATACTGCGCGCCGGACTCATCGTCATTGAAGCCTGGTTCAGGGGCTACTAAAGGAGTCCTGGATTAGGGGGTCTCTGGGCAACCGGACTATATCCTTTGGCCGGACTGTTGGACCATGAAGATACAAGATTGAAGACTTTGTCCCGTGTCCGGATGGGACTCTCCTTGGTGTGGAAGGCAAGCTAGGCAATACGGATATGTAGATCTCCTCCATTGTAACCGACTCTGTGTAACCCTAGCCCCCTCCGGTGTCTATATAAGCCGGAGGGTTTAGTCCGTACGACAACATACAATCATACCATAGGCTAGCTTCTAGGGTTTAGCCTCTACGATCTCGTGGTAGATCAACTCTTGTAATACTCATATCATCAAGAACAATCAAGCAGGACGTAGGGTATTACCTCCATCAAGAGGGCCCGAACCTGGGTAAACATCGTGTCCCCTGCTTCATGTTACCATCCACCTTAGACGCACAGTTCGGGACCACCTACCCGAGATCCGCCGGTTTTGACACCGACATGGACCCTCGCACTGACTGACGCGCGAAGGCCAAAAGCGCTCTTGAGATGCGGCCCTGTTGAGCCCTGGAATGTCGACGCAGACGCCTAGCCCGCCATCCTTGCCAGGATGGGGAGCTACGCCGGGTGGTGGGAGACGGCTGCCACGTATGGCCCTTGCCTCTTGAAATTACTAGGTCGCCTTGACGATGAACTTCTGAGCACCGGGCTCTCCTCGCCCAGTGCCCTCCTGAGGGAAATGTGCGGCGAAGGACGCCTCCACATGGTACCCGAGCGCCTCCCTCGTGATGCTGGCTGGGTCTGAGGCCCTCCAGAAGAGAGCACCCGAGCCTTGCCCGAGGAGGGCGCCAGGCATGCCTTCGTATGCGAGGGAGGGAGGCGCCCCAGCTGCGGGCGCAAATCCTGAAGTGGTGCCGTTGGAGTCGCCACTCTCCTGAGGCCCTAGGTGGAGTAGCTGCTTCTTTTTCTTGGGGATGGCCTCAGGAGGGTACGGGGTGCCTTCGTTGTCGGGGTTTTTGATCGCAGCAACTTGGAAGCCACGCTGAAGGGAGTACACCGCATCTCTTTCTTCGCAGGGGACCGTGATGACTCTGCCGCTCCCGGGAATTTTGAGGACATTGTAGCCGTGGTGGGTCACTGCCATAAACTTGGCCAATGTTGGATACCCAAGGATTGCGTTGTACGGTAGGCATATCTAGGCGACGTCAAAGTCAATGAGCTCGGTGCGGTAGTTGTCACGCTGGCCGAAGGTGACAGGGAGGCGGACCTGCCATATCGGGGTGGTGGAGCTGTCGGTCACTCCTAAGAAAGGCTTGGTAGGCTATAGCTGATCATATGGCACTTGGAGGCTATCGAATGTCTCGACGGACAGGACATTGAGCCCTGCACCACCGTCGACGATGGTCTTGGTGACTTGGACGTTGCTGATGATGGGTGAACAGAGCATCGGAAGGACGCCGGCGGTCACCACGCACTTGAGCTGGTCCGCCGAGCTGAAGGTGATGGCGCACTTGGACCACCTGGGAAGGGCAGCGTTCACCTCACGCGTAAACTGCTTGAAGATGCGTTGGGAAGCTGGGGCCTGAGCACCGCCCAAGATGCAGGCGATAGCGCGTGGCTCCTGGAAGCCCCCAGCTCCATCGTCCTGATGGTGGTCATCGTTCCTCCTTGGCGGTGGCGGCAACTGAGGGAGGCCAACATTGCCCTGAGGATGGTCCTCACGAGGCTGGTCCCTCCAGGCGCCCTCGTGAGGCTGTTCCTACCAGTAGTCTTTGCGAGGCCGGTTGCGCCACTCCTGACGGGGGCCGTGATCGCCCCAGCGTTCCCCACTTCATCCTCCTCCTCGGTCGTTGCGCTCGGGGCGCCGACCGAAGCGTCCATCTCGAATGGCCCTGAGCTCTTGGCAGTCATTAGTGTTGTGGCTGTGTACGTTGTGGAAGGTGCAGAATAGACGACTGGTCTTAGACGACTCGGGGTGGTCCCGGCCGCGCTTCGTGTCCGGCTCCGCCGCAAGCACGGCAGCCCCCTTGCGCTTCACGTCCTTGGCCTTGGCTTTCTTCTCTTCTGGGTCGGCAGGAGGGAGCTCGAGCAGGGAGAGGCGCTCCTCCTTAGCTCTTGCACACTTGGTCGCCATGTTGAACATTTCCAATGTCGTGCATAGCTCCTCGTGGATGGCGAGCTCCTCCTTCATCTTGACGTTGCAGACTGCCGGCGTTCTGGGAACGGGGGTCCCCAGACTTGCCTGCCTGCGGCCTGCGACGTGGCTCAAGTGGGGGCCCAGCGCGGCCCATCTTCATCAGCTCAAGCTCAAGACCCTCGCGAGGGGCCAAGCCTCGCGGGGCAGATGACCGGAAGCTTCCTCAAAGGCGGCCTCATCAGGCAGGCTCGCGAGGAGGCGGAGAGATCAAGGTAGGGGTACCTCGCGAGGAGCCCGTGATGCAAGCCATGACGATCAAGACCAGGCGGGCGCCAGGCGAGCGCCGACCTGCGCAGTGTCCTTGTTTCCCCTTTGGTGCAAAGGGGGCAAGCACAGGCCAAGGCACCAGGCAAAGGTTGCCATTCCGGTGCAACGAGACCAAGACCAGCAGAGCGGCAGGATGGAGGTCACCGTGGAGCCTAAGACGACGTCATCACCAGTACTTTTGGCAGCCGAAGACCACCTTTGGTCAGGATAACTTGTACTAGATGTTCCCCTTCAAAATGGCCAATTGTTAGCGCCCTTCCCGCTCGTTTTTTGGGGAGAGGCCCAGGACCTCTATAAGTAGAACTAGCCACATAGAGTAGAGGGACATCTAGAAATCTGGTAGAGCCCTAGCAGAGAGAGAGGGAGAGAGGCGACTGAACTCACCCTAGCAGTTCGTCGCACCAGCTCAAGAACACCTCTCGCGAGGCTGTTCTTCCCTTGTACTAATCATCATCAGCCCCTGAGGCAATCCACCACACCACACACTGGAGTAGGGTATTACACCACAATGGTAGCCCGAACCAGTATAAACCTTGTATCCCTTGTGTTGTTCGTTGTTTTCCAGCTTAGATCACATGAGGAGATTGGACGTAGATCAGTAGGGGAGAGATCTCCGTGCGCACCCCAATGTTCGAACCTCAAGGGTCTGCCGGAACCCGAAATCCGACATTTGGCACGCCAGGTAGGGGTGCGCCGGAGTCCTCCCTCCTGACAACCCGCTCTCCCTCGACATCGCATCCCGCCTTGATGGCGGACAACGCGCCGGCCGCTCCAGCAACGGACGCCGACACTGGGGCCAGGGGGCTCCGGGCCTTGGCCCCCGCCTTGTGACAGGTGCAGTGGCCGCGCAAGTTCAGGCCCGAGACGCCGCCGCCCTAAGACGGCGCGACGGACCTGATGATTTTCCTGCTGGCATACGAGGAGGCCGTCCTTAGAGCCGGGGGCAACGACCGGGTGATGGCCAACTGGTTACCCATGGCCCTCACTGGCGTCCCACGCGCGTGGCTCCTCCACCTGCCGACGGCCTCTGTCACCTCCTGGGAGTAGCTGCACGACCTCTTCCTCGCCCGCTTCGCCGCACCAGCGCCGCCCATCGTCACAGCTCTCCTGGGTGGCTCCCAGGCACCACCCTCGAGCCATCATGTCAAGCCGTTCAACCGCCAGATCAGCGCCGCCTCCAAGCGCCGAGAAGCCCCCCCGGGCCGGGTGGCGCCCGAGGCCGATCTAACCTTCGACTCGGAGGACCAACCCTTCAACCCCATTGGTTCGGGCACGCTCCTGATGCTGTGCACCCCCACCATCTGCCAATTGGCCGTCACCAGGACCCTCATCAAAGGTGGTGCCGTCCTCAACGTGCTCTCGGTGGAGGCCTTCAGCCTCCTCCACATGCCGCTGGAGCGGCTCCAACCCAGCAGGCCTTTCTCAGGCGTCGGAGCCGGTTCCACCGCCTCCTTGGGACAGATCCGCCTCCCACTGACCTTCGGCACCTGAAACAACTTCCGCACGGAGCTGATCGACTTCGACATCGCCCCCGTTGGCCTCCCCTACAACGCCATCCTCGGCTATCCGGCCTTGGCTCGGTTCATGGCAGCAACTCACCCGGCGTACAACCTCATGAAGATGCCTGGGAGCAGCGGCGTCCTCACCATGTCAGGAGACACAAAGGATGCGATGTAGGTGCTCCAGCTTGTTTTTAGGGCGACCGCTGTAGCACAGCCCACTAGCACCGATGCCCTTGAGCCCAAGGGGGCTGCGCCGGCTAAAAAGAAGCAGTTGTTCACCCAAGATAAGGCGGAAACCAAGCAGGTACCAGTCGACGAGGACGGGTCCACTAGCGCCACCTTCACCATAGGGGCCAACCTCAAGCCCGAGCAGGAGAAGGCCTTGATCAGGTTCCTGCATGTGAACAAGAAGGTGTTCGCATGGGAACCTGATCAGTTAGCAGGGGTCCCAAGGGAAGTGATTGAGCATCACCTCAACGTGTGCCCCAATGTGCGCCCCGTGAAGCAGAAGGCAAGGTGGCAGTCTACTGAGAAGCAGGCTTTCATCTTTCAAGAGACCCGGAAGCTAGAGGCGGCAGGAGTTATCCGCAAGGTCCACTACCCTGATTGGCTAGCTAATCCGGTCGTTGTGCCTAAAAAGGGAGGAAAGGAGCACATGTGCGTCGACTTCACCAACCTCAACAAGGCCTGCCCACATGATCCATTTCCGCTCCCCCGCATTGACCAGATAGTCGACTCCACCGCAGAGTGTGACCTATTGTGCTTCCTGGATGCCTTCTCGGGCTATCACCAGATCAAGATGGCGGTAGAAGATGTGGAGAAGACGGCTTTCCCGACCCCGTGTGGAGTGTACTGCTATACGTGCATGCCGTTTGGGTTGCGCAACGCAGGAGTGATCTTTCAGCGGCTAATGCACATCGCCTTAGGCCGGCAGCTCAGGAGGAACGCTGAAGCTTACGTCGATGACATTGTGGTGAAGTCTCATGAGGCAAGAACCCTGATACAGGACCTGGAAGAAACCTTTGCGAGCCTCAACGAAGTGGACCTACGGCTCAACCCGGAGAAGTGCGTGTTTGGAGTCCCCTCAGGCAAGCTCCTGGGTTTCCTCATATCCCACAGGGGCATCGAGGCCAACCCGGAGAAGGTCAAGGCAGTCGAAGACATGAGCCCGCCAAGGACCCTCAGAGAAATGCAGAAGCTCACCGGGCGTATAACTGCGCTAGGGCGCTTCATCTCCAAGCACCAGGGGCCCCTTCGAATGGACTGAAGAGGCCGACAAGGCATTCCAAGACCTCAAGAGGTACCTTACCAGCCCACCAGTGATGGTAGCTCCGCGTCCTCGGGAGCCCCTGGTGCTCTACCTCGCGGCCACCCCCAACTCCGCTAGCGTGGCCCTGGTGGCGGTCAGGAAGGAGCGCTGTGCCAAGGCCGCATCAACTGTCCGAACTGAAGCAAAGCAGAGCCAGGAGGGCCTCGCAAAGGCTGCAACCACATCCGGAAAGGAACAACCGCAGCAGGAGAACGCGCCCGGAGCAGGAGAGGCCTCTTCAAGCGACCTAGCGCTGGGGGCTCCGTCGTCTCAAGAGATGCCTCGACCACTGGAGGACGCAAGCTGCGCCAGCACCCTCAAATTCGTCGAGCATCCCGTGTACTTCGTCAGCACGGTGCTACAGGACGCAAGGGCATGGTACCCCATGCCTCAGAAACTCCTCCTTGCGCTACTAGTGGCCTCACGCAAATTGCACCACTACTTCCAAGGCCATCCCATCAAAGTTGTCTCAGCATACCCCTTGGAAAGAGTACTCAGGAGCCCCAACTCAGCTGGGAGGGTCGCTGAGTGGAACATTGAGCTACAGGCATTTCAGCTAGAATTCAGTATGACCAGAGTCATCAAGGGAGCCACACTTGCGGATTTTGTGGCAGAATGGGCAGAAGCGCCGGGTCTCGAGGCAGGCGAAGACCGATCACTTTCCCCGGGAAGCGAAGCACCGGATGGCTGGGTCATGTACTTCGATGGGGCATTCTCCCGACATGGTGCAGGAGCTGGCGTAGTGCTTGTGCCCCCTACCCAGGACAAACTCTATTACGCCATACAACTCTACTTCTAGCACGGAAATAAGGTCTCCAACAACATAGCGGAGTACGAAGGCCTAATAGAAGGCTTGAAGGCCGCAATTGCCTTAGGGGTAAAGCGCCTCGTCATCAAGGGCGATTCGCAGCTCCTCGTCAACTTCACCAACAAGATATATGAGCCAAAGGACGAGCACATGGAAGCCTACCTCGCTGAGGTTCGCAAGATGGAGAAACAGTTCTGGGGGCTGGAGTTGCAGCATGTGCCTCGCAGCACCAATCAGGAGGCCGATGACATTGCCAAGAGGGCGTCCAGGCGGCTGCCTCAGGAGCCTGGCGTTTTCGAGGAGTGGCCCTTCAAACCCTCGGCGGTGCTGCCACTGTCAAGCATGGTGCAACCAAGGGAGGAGCTCCCTCAGTCGCCTGCCTCAGGAGCCCCGGTCTGCGGCCAAGCCTTAGGGGCGCGCCTGCTCCTGGCGTTAGAGCCTCGGGAAGGGTGTTGGATCCCGGAGCTCAAGAACTACCTGATGCAAGGGACTCCGCCAGAGAAAGAGGAGGAAGCGGAGCGTGTGGCGTGGTAGGCCACGGCTTATTGCATCAGGGATGGAGAGCTCTACAGGAAGCGACCAAATGACGTGTCCCTATGTTGCATCTCCAGAGAGCAAGGGAAGGAGCTACTGGCGGACATACACAGTAGAGACTGCGGGCACCACTCGTCGTCACGGACACTCGTCGGCAAGGCATTTCGTAGTGGATACTACTGGCCCACGGCGCTCCGCGACGCCGTTGATCTTGTGAAGGCTTGCGAGGCCTGCCAGTTTCACACAAAGCAGATTCATCAGCCTGCGGGGGGTCTACAGACTATACCCCTCTCATGGTCGTGCGCAGTTTGGGGGCTGGACATTCTGGGCCCATTTCCTCGAGCGCCAGGGGGCTATCGCTACCTCTACGTCGTCGTGGACAAATTCACCAAGTGGGTTGAGGTGGAAGCCGTCCCCACAATCCCGGCAGGCTCTGCGGTCAAATTCATCAAGGGCCTCGTGAGCCGATTTGGGGTGCCCAACCGCATCATCACCGACAACGGTTCGCAATTCACCAGTAATCTCATCAAAACGTACTGTGCTAACCTTGGAACGCAGATATGCTACGCTTCGGTAGCACACCCCCGGAGCAACGGCCAGGTCCAGCGGGCCAACCCGGAGGTCCTGAGGGGACTTAAAGTCAGGACCTTCAAGAAGAAGCTGGAGGCCTATGGCAGGAGCTGGTACGACGAGCTCCAGTACGTGTTGTGGTCAATCCGCACAACTGCGACCAAGCTGATTGGCGAGACCCCGTTCTTCCTCGTCTATGGAGCAGAGGCTGTTCTCCCTCACGAGGTCAGGCGTCGCTCCGCACGTGTCCTGGCGTTCGATGAGGCGCAGCAGGACGCCATGTAGGGGACGGATCTTGTGTTGGGGGAGGAACGCCGTCGAGAAGCCGCGCTGCGAGCGGCAAGGTATCAACAGGCGCTGCGACGATACCACTGCCGCAACATCTGCCCAGAACTCTTGAGGTAGGGGATCTCGTGCTCAGGCGGGTTCTCTCTAGGGAGGGGCTGCACAAGCTCTCTCCCATGTGGGAGGGCCCATTCAAGGTTGTTCATGTCTCCAGGCCTGGCTCCGCGTGCTTGGAGACCACGGAGGGGGTACCCATCCAGAACGCGTGGAACATTCAACATCTCCAGAGGTTCTATCCCTGAGCGAGGCTTAGCGCCTAGGAAAGGCCCGGTGCCTGTGAAGAAGGCGAATGCCTGTGAAGCTGCTGCGTTTTGGGAAAGGCCCGGTGCCTGTGAAGAAGGCGAATGCCTGTGAAGCTGTTGCGTTTTGGGAAAGGCCCGGTGCCTGTGAAGAAGGCGAATGCCTATGAAGCTGTTGCGTTTTGGGAAAGGCCCGGTGCCTGTGAAGCTGCTGCGTTTTGGGAAGGCCCGGTGCCTGTGAAGAAGGCGAATGCTTGTGAAGCTGCTGCATTTTGGGAAAGGCCCGGTGCCTGTGAAGAAGGCGAATGCCTGTGAAGCTGCTGCGTTTTGGGAAAGGCCTGGTGCCTGTGAAGAAGGCGAATGCCTGTGAAGCTCGCCGCCCGTGACACTCTCACGTAATAATGAGTGGGGCTGTATACGCCCCGGAGTCTCTGGAGTGCCGCCCTCGGGCCTCGGGGGCTCCCGCCCACGCCCAGTGGCAGCACTTAGCTCCGCACTGGTGAGAAGATGTCGAAGACTAGAATAGGTGCCGGACGCGGCTTTCCCATTTGCTTTCTGCAGTTGGCTTGTTTATTCCCGTTTGAAGTTTTATTGGAGTTACTGACGTTCCCGACTTGTGACTCTTTGTCTTTCTCGCTCGCTTGCCTCGTTTTCTCTCGCACAAGTCTCGCGAGGGAGGTTCGCGGGCGCCCTCGCGAGTGTTTTCTGCCCCGATCGTTTGGAGCTTTCTTATCCGAGTCCTCTGCGGGAGCACCCCTCCCAGTCCGTGCCCCACGGGCACCGCGACACGAGCGCAGGACCTGGGCCGATCGCCCCCACAACCAAGACCGTAAGTTACCCCTCCTACTGATCCTTGCAGGGCACGAAGCGCATGAGGAGGCCACGGCCTCAGGAGGCGAGGACCGTGCCAAGCCCCACCGAGCTAAAATAGTTCCCGCACATGGGTGCGCGGCGCGGAAACACAGCGCAGAAATAGCGGAAACACAGCGCAGAAATAGCAGAAACAACGTGATGGTTAAACAGCAGCAGTTCTAACACGCCCCCGCGGGGCCCTACATTACTTTCTGTTTTTGCGTAGGGTAAGAAAGAAAACAAAACGGGCGTGATTCGTCCTACGCCAGCCCACAGCGAAGGCTCGAGCTGCTCCTGGGGCTCAGGCGGATCCCTTCTCTCGCTTCACCGGGGCGCGACGGCAGGCTAATCCGCTACCTTCACCCAGGCAAGCGCGACGGCGCGGGGGCTGGTCACGTCCACCGCTGGAGGAGCTACTGCCTGAGAGAGGGTCGCCGAAGCTCAGCGAAACCCGAGCACCTCCGCCTGTACGCCAGTCGTCATCTTCATCGTGGTCAGTGCCAGGGCTGGGCAGGCGGCCGTGGTCATCGTCTTCAGGGCAGCTCCTGGCACGGCGACCATCTTCCCCGAACACCCTCACGTAGAGGGTGGCGTCGCCATCAAACTTGAAGTGTAGGGTGCACCACCGGCCCAGGCCGCGCGCGCGGGCAAACGTTTGCCAGCCGCGTGTCAGAGCCCCATTCCCAGAAACGGAGACCTCCAACGAAGCCCAGGAGGCCCTGCTGCAGCAGCCGTCTGCCTGGAGCCAGAAGCCGCACCGAGCGCTGGCCGGCAGTTCATCTACGAAGAAATGGGGGAGCTGGAGCCTGGTGCTGGATGGGTCCGCCGACCACACGACGAACTCCGGTAGCACCTCCGCAGAGCGAAAGCGTGGCCTAGGGGGCGCACACCCACGGTGTGCCCCCCCGCCGGCAACCGGGCGCTCACCACCGCGTAGGGAACCGCCACCATGGCCGCGGGAGGCCACCACAGGGACCGTGGTATACTTACGAGGGCGGCCTCGGCCATGCTTGGTCGGGGGGAGTCAGGCCCTGCCTGGGGGGGGCTTTCCTTTCTCCGCGGCCAAGAACCTCTTTGGGGCCATGGGGACGGCGAGTAGCCAAGAAGAAGAAAAGGAGCAGCAAGAAGGGACGGGCTGAAGGGGCTCGCGCGGCCCCGTACTTATAGCCGGAGGAGGCCAACCGCCGAGCACCACGATCGCAGGTAATCATGATCGGTTTCTCTGCATGCAGGGACTTATCAAGTCGTGCGGTCACCGAGGCGTCATGGGGAAGCGCAGTCGCCCACGTCCAATCAATCGCCAGCGGCACCCAAGGACGCAGGCTGTTAGGGCCCGCGGCACTTCATGCTTGCCCCTTTGCTTTCCTGCTAGGCCAAGCCCAGGCACGCCTTGGGCCCGGGGGCTACTGTCGGCGTTCTGGGAACGGGGGTCCCCAAACTTGCCTGCCTACGACCTGCGGCATGGCTCAAGTGGGGGCCTAGCACGGCCCATCTTCATCAGCTCAAGCTCAAGACCCTCGTGAGGGGCCAAGCCTCGCGGGGCGGACGACCGGAAGCTTCCTCAGAGGCGGCCTCATCAGGCAGGCTCGCGAGGAGGCGGAGAGATCAAGGCAGGGGTACCTCACGAGGAGCCCGTGACGCAAGCCATGACGATCGAGACCAGGCGGGCGCCAGGCGGGCGCTGGCCTGCGCAATGTCCTTGTTTCCCCTTTGGTGCAAAGGGGGCAAGCACAGGCCAAGGCACGAGGCAAAGGTTGCCAGTCCGGTGCAACGAGACCAAGACCAGCAGAGCGGCAGGATGGAGGTCACCGTGGAGCCCAAGACGGCGTCATCACCAGTACTTTTGGCAGCCGAGGACCACCTTTGGTCAGGATAACTTGTACTAGATGTTCCCTTTCAAAATGGCCAATTGTTGGCGCCCTTCCCGCTCATTTTTTGGGGAGAGGCCCAGGGCCTCTATAAGTAGAACTAGCCACACAGAGTAGAGGGACATCTAGAAATCTGGTAGAGCCCTAGCAGAGAGAGAGAGAGGGAGAGAGGCGACTGAACTCACCCTAGCAGTTCATCGCACCAGCTCAAGAACACCCCTCGCGAGGTTGTTCTTCCCTTGTACTAATCATCATCAGCCCCTGAGGCAATCCACCACACCACACGCTGGAGTAGGGTATTACACCACAACGGTGGCCCGAACCAGTATAAACCTTGTGTCCCTGGTGTTGTTCGTTGTTTTCCAGCTTAGATCACGCGAGGAGATTGGATGTAGATCGGTAGGGGAGAGATCTCTGCATGCACCCCAGTGTTCGAACCTCAAGGGTCTGCCGGAACCCGAAATCTGACACAGACGCCATCAGAGAACGCCAATATGATGGCCTCGTCTGTCACCTTGGGGATCTTGAGGCGGACGTTGTTGAAGCGCTGGATGTACTTTTGTAGGGTTTCCCTGGTTGCTGATTGATGCGCCACAGGTCGCCTGCGGCTGGCGGTCGCGAGTGCCCTAGAAGTTGGCGACAAAGCGGTCACGCATCTCACCCCAGGAGGAGATCAACCCCGCGGGCATGTTCAGGTGCCACGAGCGAGCACCATCCTTGAGAGCCATGGGAAACCAGTTCGCCATGACTTTTTTGTCGCTGTTGACCACCTCGATGCTCAGCTCGTGGAGCTGCAAGAACTCCGCTGGGCCGGGAGTGCCATCGTAGCATGGAGGCAGGTCTGGCTTGAACTTGCCTGGCCAGACGGCGGTGCGCAGCTTGGGAGTAAAGGCTTGGCAGCCTGCCGTGGTCACCGGAGCCCGTTGCGGTGGTGGAGCCTGGTCTTGGTACCCATGCACCGCCACCGCAGGCGGCGCGCGGTCTTGACGTGGTGGTGCGAGGAGTGCAGGAGCATTTTCTTGCGGTCGAGGGACCTCCTGACAGCTTCCTTCTTCATGCGCAGGCACACGGCATGGCGGATCACGCCGCGGGATCGCGCGTCTTGGGGCAAGGACACCGTCTTGATGCAGAGGAGGCGGCGGTTCTCCGTGAGCCACGCGTTTCGACGCGAGGGCGCCGTCCTGATGCGGAGGCAGCAGAGGCGCTCCGCGAGCTACGTCGCCCGAAGCTGGAGGTGGCTGAGGCAGCAAGAGGGCTGGCGTAGGAGAGCCCCCAGCGGCGCTGACAAGCTCGGTGATGCGGTCTAGCCAGTCCTCGTAGAGTCGTTGACCGGGCGGTAGCGCAGGAGCTCGCGTGCCATGAGCAACGCGGCCTGCGCGTCCGTGGGCGCTCGACGAGTGTGGGACGATAAGCCGGCCGGAGTCAGCGACGGGGTGGCGGTGCGTCCATCCTACCGCACAAAGGGGTGTAGCAACGACGCTTGCTGCTCGTTCGCTATCGGGCCAGTGGCGGCGTTGGCAGCAGGTGATGTTGAATGATGGGGAGGCCCGCCGATAGGAGCTGTCTGAGCGACACAGACGGCGAGGGCGGCCCGGCGCTCGGTGCGGGCTCGGTGTGCACCCTCCATGTACGAGGTAGAGCAGCGGAGCATGGATCGACGGAAGGAAAGCTTCATCGCACCCCTACCTGGCGCGCCAAATGTTGGATTACGGGTTCCGGCAAACCCTTGAGGTTCGAACTCTGGGGTGCGCACGAAGATCTCTCTCCCCCTAGCTCACACTCTCACCACGATCTCAAAGCCTAGCTCGCTGAACCCGAGGAACAAGGGACACAAGAGTTTATATTAGTTCGGGCCACCGTTGTGGTGTAATACTCTACACCAATGTGGTGTGGTGGATTGCCTTCTAGGCTGGGGATGAACAACTACAAGGGAAGAATAGCCTCCTGAGGAGAGGTGTTCTTGAGCTCGATGAGCTTGTGTGTCTGAGGGTGATCCGAATGATTCGTCCTTTGCAACGGCGGTGGCTAGCCCTATTTATAGAGGCTCGGGTCCTCTTCCCAAATATTAGGTGGAAAGGGATCCCACAACGGCCAATTCGAAGGGGGACAACTAGTACAAGTTATCCTGAAAAAAGGTGGTCTTTGCCTGCCCAAGGCTCTGGTGGTGATGCCGTCAGGGCTCCATGATGACCTCCGTCCTACTGGTCTTGGTCTTGTTGCACCGATATGAAAACCTTTGCCTGAAGCCTCGGGACTCCTCGCCTACTCCTGCCTCTTTAGCACCAAAGAGGAAACTGGTACTACGCGCCCGCTGGTGCCCGCCTGGCCTTAGTCGTCGTGGCTCACGTCACGGAAACCTCACGAGGTGCCCCTTGCCTTGATCTCTCCGCTCCTCATGAGCTAGCCTAGTGAGGCTGCCCATGAGGAGGTCTTGTTTCGTTCGCCTCGCGAGGCTTGTCCCCTCACGAGGGTCTTGAGTGTTTGCTGATGAAGATGGGGCGTACCAGGCCACTGGTGGAGCCACGCCCTGGGCCACAAGCAGGCAAGTCTGGGTACCCCCGTTCCCAGGATGCCGACACGCGGCTCATTTACTAAGTGGACTCAGGTCGTGGCCATCATGGCGCCCGCGCCCCATGTTCACGAGGTGGGAAACAGCCGTTCCACTTGCCTTCTGAATCCTGGCTCGCCCGCCACGTGTACCCCATGCCTCAGGGAGGGTAGGTGGTGGACACAGAGGGCACGGGCTTTAATGCCGAGGTAGGAGGCCGGGCACCGCTGATTGGAGCAAGGGGTCGGTCCTGATTCCTCGTCCCTCTGGCGGCTGGATTGGTTGATTGGGTCGGCCGCCCTTAGGTTGGGGGCCGAGCCCGGGCCCTGCCCCTCTATAAAGAGGGGAGAGGGACGGCATCCTTCTGCATTCGTCTCCTCCTCGCCTGGTCTCTTTCTTTCCTTCGCCATGGTGAGATGGCGCGTCGGTGCTCCAGTGGCGGCGACAAGGGCTTCTGCTCGACAGCGTGTCCCCCCTCCTCCAGAGCCGATGGCAGCAGAGCCTGCTGTGAGAGGAAGAGGGAGGGGCGAGGCCGAGGCCGCCGTGGCACCCGGGGGAGAGGAGAACGGGGCGGCGCACCGGCTGCGCTTCCGCCAGCGGCTCCCCCCCCCAATGGAGGGCCACATCGGAGACCAGCCCCTCGAGTTCTTCATCAGGCTGTACAAGCCGGTGTGCGGTCATCTTCGCCTCCCCACTCCGTTCGCCCAGGAGATGGAGCTCGACCCGCCACAGGCCTTGAGGCTGCACATGAGGGGCTGCGGGAATGGCGGCATGTGGGTCTACGTCGACTTCCCCGCCCCTCACGTCATGTATCTCTGCCGTGGATGGAAGACTTTCGCCCGGGTCCATAGCCTGCCGGAGGGGCTCGTTCTCCATTTCAAATTAATGGAGAATGGCCTGCTCTCCGTCAAGGTCTTTGGGCGCATGGGAACCAGCTTAAGGTGCTGCGTGGAGAGCTCCACCGACAGTGAAACGTCCTCTTCGGGTGATAGTGATGAGGAAGACAGCGACAACGACGATGAGGGTAACGGGCGGGAGGATGCCGATTCTGACTCCGGATGATCGTCGGCGGCAACGTCGTCATCTGCATCGCCCTCCTCCCTCGGCCACGCGCCTTGCCGAGGGTCATCCCCACCATGCTCTCCATCGGCGCGTTCCCGTCGCCCCTTCTTGGCCTTCACCTGCCACACCTGGGAGGAAAGGGGCAAGAACGGGGATCACGGGGCACTTATCTTTTTTTTCTTCTAAACTTGTAGGCATTTGCCAAATTTTAATTTCTAAGTAATGTAATCTCTCGAGCCCATGCTTATGTTCTGCAACATATGTACTGGTATCACCATATTAATGAAAAAGACTAACCTTGCCGAGAACCCGTGCATGGATACGCTTGTGCAGAGGCAAAATGCCTCTTTAATGCAAATAAACGAGTTCTCTCGGCAAGCCGTCCTGCCGGTGCCCTCTGCGCCTGCCGGAGAATCACATCTGCCGGGTTACAGACAAAGGGTCCAGCCCCACATCCATCTCTTTTTAGCAAGGGCTACTACGACCACTCAGACCGAACCAGCATTCGGGTCGGGAATGGGAGTACCCGAGTTTTTCAAAAGAGAGTGGCGAGGTTTTCTAATGCACAAGTCACAGGTTATGAACATGGATGGGCAAGAGGTAAACGTTATCTGTTTGGTTTGCCGGGGATCGCCGTGCTGCGCGGTATTCTCAACTTCTTCCTGGAGCCGGGTCCTTGGCGAGATCGAGTGTCCTTGCCGTGGCTGGAAGGAAAAGAGGGCAAGAGCATGGACCCTTGCAGCCCGTTGATATTTGTTGGAATCAAAAAGTAGTACAATACCCTAGATAAACATGCATATACATATACACATAATCATGGAAATCAACAGGAAACTGTACATACTAAGGGTTTCCTTCCCTGACTGCGCACAAGGTCTGCGCCTGGCTTTGTACATATGGTTACATGCCTTGTCGGCAAGGCTAGTACAAAAAGGGGGTTTCCAGGGCTCCCGGCAACCACGCCTTAGGGGTAAAACTTGCGAAGATGTTCGATGTTCCAGGAATTGCTCACCGGAATGCCATCCTTGGTCTCCGGGCGGACCTTGCCAAGCACCTCTCACCTTGTGCACCACCCTCACAACCATTTTCCTAGCCATGCCGAGCCCTAGCATTTATCTGAGAACCCCAGATGCAACCCCAGGAAGTTTTGTCAAGATATTGCGGGATTTTACCTGCAGTACCATGGGCGCTACCCAGCCACCCCAGTACGAGCTGTTCAAATCAAGAATTACCCTTTCCACCTCAAGATATTGGGAAGCAGTGCACATCCCTCCCGTAAACTCAAACCAAGATCCAACGGAAGTCTTCTTCGTGGGGAAATCTATGCCAACCCCACATATGGCCATAGAAGCTTTTGCATACGAAGCGCTTGCTCGCCTTCGATTCGCGGTACCCTATGCCAGCGAACGAGGGTATTATTACTTCCCGAGCCGTGCAGCACCCGGAGGAGTGACATCTTTTCCCGGTGGATGCATTGAGAGAGACCCGGTCCTGGCCAACCTTGTCCAGTACGTCATCGCTCAAGAGCGTTTAACCCAACGTGTGATGGGTTATCTCCAGAGCCTCGCAGATTTAAATCCTCAGATCGCCATCGGCAGAGCACTAAGGCCCGACCAGGAGAGACACGTACATCGACTGGTCAATCCACTTCCCCTGATAGAAGAGGAGTGTATCCCAGTACCAGAGACGTTTTCTAGGGACCCCGTCCAGTTACCGTTTCCACTTTAGACGTCGCTGCAGTATTCATTATTACAACATTTATTTATGTGTGTGACTTAGGCGTGATACCCTGAGTTTGTATGACGAGTCAGTTATTTGGTTTCTACTAACGTGTGTAGTTTTTGTTGTGGTTTATACTCCTTTAAATTAACTGTTTTTTTCCCTCGCAAAATTCTAGAGTGAGATTTCTTTTCCCTGAGTTGCTACACTTTTCACGGCGTGGATTAATTAATTTCACACAGCACCACGACAGCAGACTCACAACCATAATCTTTCGGACACATACACTGTTTGCAAAACTTTGCAACAATGTTGCATCCAGCTAATCACCCCCTAACAACGGTTAGCACCCGGCACACCCCACCTACTCCTCGTGATCACCACCACCGCGGAGAGCCAACACCCGAGCAGCAGCGTCGCGACGATCGTCGAGGATCATCGCGCACAGGAGCACAGAGAGCCCCAGTAGTGTCGCCAGCCCTCCAAATATCAGGGTCACAAACCAGTCCGGCATCGCCTCCGCCATTAGAGCCTCACTCGAGCTTCTGTAAGCAGTAATGGAGAAAGGAGGAGGAGGAGAAGTGAGGCCAGGTGTGAGGAAGAAGAGAGGGACACCTCGGCCGTTTTTATAGCTCGAGCTCGGTGTACGATGGGCGAAGTCCACCAACGCCGCTCGTCGCCCGATCGCCGGTGTTCGGAGTCGAATCTGCGAGCAGTGCCGACATCACGCTGGCCCGCGAGGTGAGTGCACACTGCCCCGGCAGCTAGCACGCCGCGCACTACCGCAGTACGGCCTAGATGCCCTACGCGCTAGGCGTCGCCGATGGAGAAAGCGCGCGGGAGAGAGGAAGAAGAGAGAACCAGAGGGAGAAGAAGAGGCTGACAGTGGGCCCCGGGTCCACCTGTCGGCCAGAGAGAGCACTGTGCTCTCGGGTACGACCATCGTATATGTAAATTTAGAAGTTATTCTAAATTTATATCCAGCGTAGAAATCTCACGATTTTGTCCCGAACCGTAGACTTTTCCACACGGCACCAGTATTCACACTGTGGTTTTTCACCACTTATTGCCCTCTCACTGTAGCCACATTTTTACTGCTTATTGTTCTTCTTAAAACAGCTTTTAACAAATCTCGAGGACGAGATTTTTCTTAAGGGGGGTAGTGTTCTGACACCCCAAAATTTTGGCCTTGTTTTAATACATTAAAATTTTGCCAGGAATTAAAACTTTGATTTTTTTTTTGGACTCCCTTTTATTTTTTTTAAAACATTTCCTTTCTTGTTATTATGGAGTTTTTCCCCAAAGTGAAAAAAACTTTCAAATATGTTATTGGACTTGTTTAACCTCTCAAGAAAAACTTTTCTTTTATCAGTATAACTAATTACCTAATGAAATTGCTTGATCTTTATTTTCTTGAAAAATGGTTTTCCAAGGTTATATGGCCATATTTGAACTACAACCATTTGATAAATTCACTTAAAATTCCAACCAAAATTTGGAGATGTTATGTGATGTTTTTAAATCACTTTTATACAAAAATATCTCTTATTCATGAAATATTCTAAGCTCTACACTCAATTTTTCTTCTCTGGTCCAGAGTGCAATTTGCACTACAACCCATTTAAATAATTCTTTCTAGCCTCCACCAAAATTATGGGATGATGGTAATAGCCTATGATTCCACTTTATGCAAAAACCTAGTGCTGTTCTTTGAAAATTTTGAGTGAATCAACCTCATTTTCATTCTGGTCCAGCCTTGTGATTTCTACTGCAACCCTATTTATTTTTGCTCCAATGATCTTGTGCTTCCTCCTACTTGTAGACAGCCCTACCAAACCCCTAAATCCAGGAGCATGCACCCATTGGATTATTTTTGGTTCATGAAATAATGTCATTTATTTCCTGTCCAGAATTGAAGTTTTGCAAAACTTGCACTAACAAGTTTGTGCTTTTCACAAACTAACCTCACCACCCTCTTGTACATCTAAAGAGACCACCATCTGGAGTTTTTGACCACTCCAAGACTTGCCTAAGTGCCCTTGACATTTTGCCAAACACCTTATGGGCAGGATCTGTTTTGGCATGAACTCTTGGTTTGCACTGTGAACCTGATCCCCTGACCAAACCAGCTTGTCCACTGATCTCCTTGCAAACCCTAACCTAGTCCTGTTTCTTCCCAGCCTCAACCGCGACCTCTAGCATGCTCTGGCATTTCGTCGAGCACATTCAGTGCGTGCACGGGACGCGCCCAGAGCACGCGTATTGCACGACCCGTGCGCCGAGCCGACACGCTGGCCCCCACGGTTTTGGCCCGCTCTGCAGCACCACGCCACGCGCTCCCCTCCTCACAGCAACGCGCCAAGCCGCCCTGGCAGCCTACAGCGACGCCGACAGAGCTTTTGGCGGCACACCGGCGTCCGCAGCGCGCCTCTGCCACGGTCGGCGCCGCCAAAGCCACCTCCGCTCGCCAGCTCGCCCTTGGAGCAGTAGCCGCTCGTCCGCTAGCTCCTGCCGCCATCCCCAGCCTCGCCACGATGCCCTGCAGCTACAGAATGGCGGTCGCCGGAGAGCTTATCCACGGCCGCCGCGGAACCGCCTTGCCACGCCTATAAAAGGAGCCCCGAGCTCATCTCCGCACGCAGGCAGTCCCAAGCCACCTCCCGAGGACCCCCATTGGCAGCCAATCGACCCGGGGAGGCCTCCTTCCTCATCTCCGGCAACCGCGGCCGCCGCCACTGCCCCGGCCATTCCGGCACCACCAGGGCCTCCCCCTCTCCGTTCTCTCCACCAAGAGCTTCCTCATCCTCCCGTGAACCATTCCCACTACTCGATTTCGATCGGGGCTCACTGCGGGAGAATTTTCACTCCGCCCCCGAAGCCTCCTCCGCCGCGAAGCTCGCCGCCGGCAGCTCCCTCCGTCCCCACCGGCCTGGCAACCACCGGGAGGACCGCACTGGAGTGGCGGATCCATCCCCGCCCTCGGGGCCCCGCGAAGAGCTGCCAGTCACCGGCGACGATCGCCTGAGCTCCGCCTCCGCTCGGGACAGAGGAAGGAGGGGGAAAGAGAGACTGGTCAAACCTGACTAGTGGGCCCTCTGGACCCACTGTCAGTGACCCCGTGCCTGTCCACGTGGGATTAAGTGAAGGCGTAATCCGCCCAGTACGTTTCCCCCGCTCCGAAAGCGTATTCCTCTCTGAGACGTTTTCTTTTCTGTTTTATTTTTTATAACAGATTTTGACCACAACTTTGACTGGCTATAACTTTTTAATTATAACTCCAAATGAGTTGATTCTTTTTCCTACCTTCCTCAAATTTGGTCTAGTTTATTTTAAGATTTATTTGAAAATTTTCCAAACAAATTTTTTGTACTGTTTTTGAAATTTGTGTTAATTCAAATATATTTTAAAATAGGATTTTTGGAGAGAGAGAAGAAACTTTCAAAAGTTTTGGAGAGCACCTCACCCCTCCACAACTTAAAGGCAAGCATTCTGAACCCTGGCATAATGTTTTTGGTGTGTTATTTGACACGTTTATAACACTACCTTATTTCAGAGGACTTGTTATTTCATGTGACATGATCATTTGCATGGAAGCATATCAGTGATTTCCTTGCTGTTGGAAATGAATATTATTGTGATGGTAATCATCCTCGTGTGCCTTGCATGCATGCCGGAAAGGAATCCGGGAAAGCCTCGGCCTTGGGTAGGCGTGAGCTTGTCGCCGGTCCCCGTCGGGACGGTTATGTCCGGTATGGCATGGTAAGGTACATTGAGTGGTGATTTCTTCGGTTGAAATATATTTGATATACATGTCATGCAGGGAACTTATAAACCTCCTGAGTCGACCGCAGATCGAGTCTTGTTCCAGTAACCCCCATTACTTGCCTCGTACTACCACTTGTCCCTGCCGCAGGTAGGGTATGGTTCAGTAAGTCGTCAACCCCTTTCAAGCACACACCGTACAGAGAGGCCATGGTGGAAGATATCGGTTGTAGCCGGTAGGCATGCCACCTGGTCCGGGGGCATGGGTGTTTCCGGTTGAGACCGAGAGGGGAGGCCACCCCTTAGAGTGCGCGATATAAATTTGATCCCATGCTACGCGAGGTTGTAGCCTCCCCACTTAGAGTTTTGCTTAACAAGTGTCGTGGGTGATTCCAGACACCGAAGAGTTAAGCTGGTGTGTGCAAGTTAGGCGTGTTTTCAACTAAAAGGCCGTAGAAGGAATCAGTCCCGATGGACTAAAGGAATCCGTTACTCGTGGGTAAAGAGTACACCCTCTGCAGAGATTAAACCTATTCGAATAGCCGTGTCCATGGTTAAGGATTACAGTCTCGGATGGGTCAAGTGTTGGTCTTAGTGTCGGTCTTCGGAGGAGATATTGTTAAACCAAACTTGGATACCGACTGGTTACTTGTGAGGGCTATGATTATTATTTTGTGATGGACTAACCCGTTGCATTATTTATATTATCAAATATCCCTGGGACGGTTCTACCTCCTGGATATTCATTGTGATTATTTACTTTAAAAGCCCTTTATGTGGTGTCGCTCAGACGCCCGACTGTGGCATTTCTTTTAAAAGCCCTTTATGTGGTGTCGCTCAGACGGCCGACTGTGGCATTCCTTTTAAAGCCCTTTATGTGGTGTCGCCCAGACGCCCGACTGTGGCATTTCTTTTAAAGCCCTTTTTGTGGTGTCGCTCAGACGCCCGACTGTGGCATTTCTTTTAAGCCCTTTATGTGGTGTCGCTTAGACGCCCGACTGTGGCATCTCTTTTTAAGCCCTTTATGTGGTGTCGCACAGACGCCTGACTGCGGCATTTTATTTCCCGCTCCATTATTGCTTATTCATGTTGCATATAAATAACCTGCTTGCATGCATAAAAGATATTTTATTTGTGACTGACGATGTGATCATAGAATATTTCAGTGCATGATTATCAATTATATTATCCCAGTGTTCATAATGTTTGCGAGTACATTCAAAGTACTCACTGGCTTGTCCCTGGCTATTGTCTTGGCCAGATTTCTGCATGGAGAGGAGCGTTGCGGTGACAGCCCCGGAAACTAAGCAATGGTGATAGCAGCCTCGCGAAGATAGGAGTTAACCTGGTCAGCTGTTCCCGTGGGAAATGGAGTCCCATACATTGATGATTCACAAACCGCTTCCGCCATCGACCACTAGAAAACCCAATTGTTGTACTCCCAGGCCAGAATGGTCTTGTACTACACATTTTGTACTTTTGCTTGGAATTTCTGTAACAAGTTGGTGCCTCATCAGCTAACAGTAATCCTGGGGCTGGTGAGCACAACGGCCATTTTCTGGAAATTTATGTCCGGAAAACCCGGTCGTGACACCACTTTCGCATCAACTTGTTTGAATTCTTGGTGGATTGGATCCGCCCAAGAACAAGGTCGCCTTCCTCAAGGCTTCGGGCATGAACCTTGCGGCTATGGTAGCGGTGCAAGGCTTGCTGGTAATGAGCGGCTCACACAACAGCTTGAAGACGATCTTCCTCAAGGAGCGTCACATCATCTTGGCACAACTGCTCTTGCTCAAGCTCATCGTAAGCGAGCACTCGAGGTGACCCGTATATGAGTTCCATGGGGAGAACTGCTTCTGCCCCGTATACCAGGGAAAAGGGTGTCTGGCCAGTGGCTCGATTTGGTGTCGTTCTGATCGACCAAAGAACCGTTGGCAACTCATAAATCCAACGCCTTCCGCAGTTGTGCAGCTTGTCAAAAGTTATGGTTTTGAGGCCTCGCAACACTTCTACATTCGCCCTCTCAGCCTGGTTGTTGCTTCTGGGATGAGCAATAGAAGCAAAACAAACCTTATCGCCGAGGTCTTGAATGTACTACATGAAGGTGCGGCTCATGAACTACGTGCCGTTGTCGGTGATGACTCTATTTGGCACACCGAAACGGCAAAGTAGTCCCTTGAAGAACTTGACGGCTGATTGTGCTGTCACCCTTCTCACCAGTTCCACTTCCGGCCACTTTGTGAACTTTTCGATTGCGACATACAAGTACTCAAAGCCCCTGACAGCACGGGGAAAGGGGCCTAGTATGTCGAGCCCACAGACCGAAAAGGGCCAGGAAAGAGGGACTGTCTGAAGGGCTTGGGCTGGCTGATGAAGCTTCTTTGAATGGAACTGACACGCTTCACACTTGGTTACTAGTGCAGTTGCATCCTGGAGAGCGGTGGGCCAAAAGAAACCTTGCCGGAACACTTTGCCGGCAAGGGCTCTTGACCCTATGTGAGAGCCACTGATACGTCCATTTTGCATCATGCTTTTATATTGATATTTATTGCATTATGGACTGTTATTACACATTATGTCACAATAATTATGCCTTTTCTCTCTTATTTTACAAGGTTCACATGAAGAGGGGGAATGCCGGCAGCTGGAATTCTGGACTGGAAAAGGAGCAAATATTAGAGACCTATTCTGCACAGCTCCAAAAGTCCTGAAACTTCACGGAAGTTATTTCCAGAACATATAAAAAAATATTGAGCAAAGGAAGCACCAGAGGGGGGCCACCCACCAGCCATGAGGGTGGGGGCGCGCCCTACCCCCTGGGCGCGCCCCCTGCCTCGTGGGCCCCCTGGTGGCCCTCTGATGCCCATCTTTGGCTATATGGAGTCTTTCGTCTGAGGAAATATCATAAGAAAGCTTACGGGACGAAACTCCGCCGACACGAGGCGGAACCTTGGTGGAACCAATCTAGGGCTCCAGCGGAGCTGTTCTGCCGGGGAAACTTCCCTCCGGGAGGGGGAAATCATCACCATCGTCATCATCAACGATCCTCTCATCGGGAGGGGGTCAATCTCCATCAACATCTTCACCAGCACCATCTCATCTCAAACCCAGTTCATCTCTTGTATCCAATCTTTGTATCCAAACCTCATATTGGTACCTGTGGGTTGCTAGTAGTGTTGATTACTCCTTGTAGTTGATGCTAGTTGGTTTACTTGGTGGAAGATCATATGTTCAGATCCAATATGCATATTAATACCCCTCTGATTATGAACATGAATATGCTTTGTGAGTAGTTACGTTTGTTCCTGGGGACATGGGAGAAGTCTTGCTATTAGTAGTCATGTGAATTTGGTATTCGTTCGATATTTTGATGAGATGTATGTTGTCACCCCTCTAGTGGTGTCATGTGAACGTCGACTACATGACACTTCACCATTGTTTGGGCCTAGAGGGAGACATTGGGAAGTATAAGTAGATGATGGGTTGCTAGAGTGACAGAAGCTTAAACCCTAGTTTATGCGTTGCTTCGTAAGGGGCTAATTTGGATCCATATGTTTCAAGCTATGGTTAGGTTTACCTTAATACTTTTGTTCTAGCTGCGGATTCTTGCAATAGGGGTTAACCATAAGTGGGATGCTTGTCCAAGTTAGGAAAGTACCCAAGCACTGGTCCACCACTACTAGGAAAAACCTTATACACAGAATCTTACAAGTAGTGCGTGTTAAAATGAGGCGCTAATGCTACTTAGCAGTAGCGTTAGCAGTAGCGTGTGGTCAGAAAGGGCGCTACTACTATCCACTTAGCAGTAGCGCGACAGGAATAAAACACGCTACTACTATAATTCCCACACCGTTGCCAACATGCTAGGTATATTAGTAGCGCCCTTCGACAAACCGCGCTACTACTATCAAATTAGTAGTAGCACGCTTTTAGGGTAGGGCGCTACTGCTAAGTTTGAACTTGTCCCTAGGACGGGCCCAGCTTAGTAGTAGCGAGTTTGTGAGGAGCACGCTACTGCTACAGATTTTAGTAGCAGCACGTTTTCTTTTCCCACGCTACTACTAAAGCTATTTTGACATAACCCCCACGTGGGCTTCCCTCCTCTGCTTTCTCCCCCAATTCCCCACTCTCTCTTCTCCCCTCGTCGCCTCCGCCGTAGCCCCTGCCCTCGCCCTCGCCGGAGCCCCTGCCCTCGCTCTTCGTCGGAGTCTGCCCTCGATGTCGCTGTGCGCCTGTGCTCCTCCCCCTCGACCTCAACCTTGCCGGAGCCCCTGCCCTCGCTCTCCGCCGCCGTCTCCCTCGACCCTGCCTCGCCGCCGTCTCCCTCGACCCTGCCTCGCCGCCGTCTCCCCCGACCCTGCCTCGTCGCCGTCTTCCCAGACTCCTCCTCGCCGCGCCTCGGTGCCGCCGTCTCCCCCGACCCCATCTCTCTCTCCGCCCTCTGTAAGCACTCTCCCCTCCCCTCCCCTCTTCTCTGCTCTCTACTCTGCTCTCTCTCTCTCTGTGTGTGTGTGTTAGTATGAACCCTAGCTATTTAGTTCTAGTTAGTATGAACCCTAGGCTATTTTTAGTGCTAGTTAGTTAATTACAATTAGTGTGAACCCTAGTTAAAAAAACCTAGGACAAATTATTGGCTATTTTTAGTGGTACTTAGTATGAACCCTAGGTTTCAAACTATTGCTATCTTTTAATTAAAGCAATTGTTGCTATTTATTTTTTTAGTTAAAGCAATTGTTGCTATTTAAAAAAAATCTTGCATTTTTCTTCAAGTTCTATATTTTTCTTCCTGCTATATGCAAATTTGAAGTGGACATGTGATATGTGGACATGTGATTTGGACATGTCACATTTGGAATTTGGACATGTCATATTTGTACATGTGATGTTTTGGACATGTTATATTCGGAAAATGATGATTATGTGCAGGGTAAATGATCCGAGCGGTTCTCGGGCGCCAGCCATAAATGGTTCAAAAGCAGACATGAAGCAGAAGCTAGTTACTGGAGGTTCACGCTAACGCGAGAGAGGACTCATAACCGCCGCCTCATCTACTGCATAGTTCCGCTCTCACTCATAGTGATAGCTCTTCTTGTCTTTATCATTGTTTAGATGGATGATGATGTAGTTGCAAGTATTTGAGGCATCTCATAACTTGTATCACTATTTCGAGAGAGATGTCATTTTTTGTTGGATGATGATTATGGTGATGACATGATCGATTTGATGTGGCTATTTGTAGTTGTATGATATGATTAGATTTGTATGTGTATGATATGCTAGAGACTATTGTATAAAACACTAAACAAAATTCAGCAGCACAAAATATGGGGCAGAAAAAAAATTCAGAAACTAATAACAGTAGCGCGGGTATGGCTTTAGTAGCAGCGAGGTCTTAGCAGTAGCGCCTTTTATACTAGGGCGCTATAGATATTAGTAGCAGCGCGTTTTTACGACGACCGATGCTGCTATCCCTAGATAGCAGTAGTGTGGGTCAGCACGCGCTACTGCTAAGCGTTGGCTGTAGCGCCGTATCAGTAGCGCAGCTGCCCGTGCTACTGATAAGCATTTTACCCGCGCTACTACTGGGCTTTTCCCTAGTAGTGCACCCACATATCAAATTAACAAAGTACCGAATGCGAATCATATGATCGTGATGAAAAGTAGCTTGATGATAATACCCATGTGTCCTCGGGAGTGCTTTCCTTCATATAAGAGTTTGTCCAGGCTTGTCCTTTGCTACAAAAAGGATTGGGCCATCTTTCTGCACCTTATTTCCTTTTATTACTTGCTACTCGTTACCAATTACCTTATCAAAAAACTATCTGTTACCCATAATTTCAGTGCTTGCAGAGAATACCTTACTGAAAACCGCTTATCATTTCCTTCTGCTCCTCGTTGGGTTTGACACTCTCACTTATCGAAAGGACTACGATAGATCCCCTACACTTGTGGGTCATCAAGACTCTTTTCTGGCACCATTGCCGGGGAGTGAAGCGCCTTTGGTAGGTGGAATTTGGTAAAGAAAAATTTATATAGTGTGCTGAAATTTACTGTCACTTGTTACTATGGAACATAATCCTTTGAGGGGTTTGTTCGGGGTATCCTCACCTCGTCCGGAACCACAATTAGTTACCCCTCAACCTACTGAACCTACTGAAAATGTTTACTTTGAAATTCCTTCGGGTATGATAGACAAACTGCTAGCTAATCCTTTTGCAGGAGATGGAACATTGCATCCCGATTTGCATTTAATCAATGTGGATGAAGTCTGTGGATTATTTAAGCTTGCAGGTACGCCCGATGATGTTATAAAGAAGAAGGTCTTCCCTTTATCTTTGAAGGGAGATGCATTGACATGGTATAGGCCATGTGATGATATGGGATCATGGGACTATAAGCGATTGAAATTGGAATTTCACCAGAAGTTTTATCCTATGCATCTTGTTCATCGTGATCGTAATTATATATATAATTTTTGGCGTCGTGAAGGAGAAAGCATCACTCAAGCTTGGGGGAGGCTTAATTCAATGTTATATTCATGCCCCAATCATGATCTCTCAAGAGAAATGATTATTCAAAATTTTTATGCTCGACTTTCTGACAATGATCACTCCATGCTCGATACTTCTTGTACTAGTTCTTTTATGATGAAGACTATTGAATGCAGATGGGATTTATTGGAGAGGATTAAACGCAACTCTGAAGATTGGGATCTCGATGAAGGTAATGAGTCAGGTATGACACCTAAGTTTGATTGTGTTAAATCTTTTATGGATACTGATGTTTTCCGTAAGTTTAGCACTAAATATGGACTTGAAACTGAGATAGTAGCTTCTTTCTGTGAATCTTTTGCTACTCATGTTGATTTCTAAGGGAGTCCTGGATTAGGGGGTATCCGGACAGCGGACTATATCGTTTGGCCGGACTGTTGGACTATGAAGATACAAGATTGAAGACTTCGTCCCGTGTCCGGATGGGACTCTCCTTGGCGTGGAAGGCAAAGCTTGGCAATACGGATATGTAGATCTCCTTCCTTGTAACCGACTCTGTGTAACCCTAGCCCCCTCCGGTGTCTATATAAACTGGAGGGTTTAGTCCGTAGGACCAACAACAACAATCATACCATAGGCTAGCTTCTAGGGTTTAGCCTCTTCGATCTCGTGGTAGATCAACTCTTGTAATACTCATATCATCAAGATCAATCAAGCAGGAGTAGGGTTTTACCTCCATTGAGAGGGCCCGAACCTGGGTAAAAACATCGTGTCCCCCGTCTCCTGTTACCATCCGCCTAGACGCACAGTTCGGGACCCCCTACCCGAGATCCGCCGGTTTTGACAGCGACATTGGTGCTTTCATTGAGAGTTCCTCTGTGTCGTCATCGTTAGGCTTGATGGCTTCTTCGATCATCGATAGCGATGCAGTCCAGGGTGAGACTTTTTTCCTCGGACAGATCTTTGTATTCGGCGGCTTCGCGCTATGGGCCAACTCGCTTGGCCATCTGGAGCAAATCGAGAGTTATGCCCCGGGCCATCAGGTCAGGTTTGGAAGCTTAAACTACACGGCCAACATCCGCGGAGACTTGATCTTCGATGGATTCGAGCCCCTGCCGAGTGCGCCGCATGGTCACGATGAGCATGATTTAGCTCTACCATCGGACAGTGTTCAGGAGACCGCACCGGCAACTGCTCCGACCCTGAATTCGGAGCCAATTGCGCCATCCATGGATGGGTGGATAGACCCCACCACGGATGTCGCATTCTCAGCGGCGATCGAGCCGAATATCGACCTTACCCTTCACGAGAGCCGTGACGCCAAACTGCCGGATTCTTCCCCAGCCACGGACTTCGAACCGCCTGCGCCCGTGCCTATCGAATCCGACTGGGCGCCGATCATGGACTTCACCTCCGCGGATATCTTTCAGCACTCGCCCTTCGGCGACATACTGAACTCATTAAGGTCTCTTTCCTTGTCAGGAGAGTCCTGGCCGAACTATGTCCGGCAGGATTGGGATGCGGATGACGAAGAAACTCGCCGCCCACCCACCACCCACTTAGTAGCCACTGTCAACAATTTGACCGACATGCTCGACTTCGACTCCAAAGACATCGACGGTATGGACGACGATGTAGGAGACGGACAAGAACCACTGCCCACAGGGCACTGGACAGCCACCTCGTCATATGATATATATATGGTGGACACACCCAAAGAAGGCAATGGCGATGGGACAGCGGAGGATGACCCCTCCAAGAAGAAACCCAAGCGCCGACGTCAGCGGCGCCGCTCTAAATCTCTCCAAAGCAAAAGCGGTGATACTAGCACAGGAGATAATAGCACTCCAGACAGTGCCGAAGATGAAGACAATCCCCTCCAACAAGATTTAGAGCAGGAGGATGGAGAAGCCAGCCCTCCCGAGAGAGCGGCAGATGGAGAGGCGGAGGATGATAATTACATGCCTCCCTCCGAAGACGAGGCAAGCCTCGACGATCACGAATTTGTCGTGCCTGAGGATCCCGTCGAGCAAGAGCACGTCAAGCGCCGGCTTATAGCCACGGCAAATAGCCTTAAGAAAAAGCAACAACAACTTCGAGCTGATCAAGATTTGCTAGCTGACAGATGGACTGAAGTCCTTGCCGCCGAGGAATATGAACTCGAACGCCCCTCCAAGAGTTACCCAAAGCGCAGGTTGCTACCCCAACTGGAGGAGGAAGCATTAAAACCTACATCTCCAGCGTATGACGCGGCTGATCGGCCACCTCCTGGCCATGACAGAGAGGCATTTCAGCCAAAAGCTCAGCCCGCACCCCGACGCCACTCAAATAAAAATGTCAAGGCATAGGGAAACACACTAGACCTGCGAGACGTATTGGAGGACAAAGAAAAACATGCAAGATCGATCTACGGATCACGAGAGCGCGCCACTACACAAGACGGTAACCGTCACGCCGGATACAGTAAAAGTAAATCCGGCCGGGCCGAACACAGCGGACAAGACTCATTTGAGCTGCGTCGCGATATAGCCCAGTACAGAGGTGCCGCACACCCCCTATGCTACATAGACGAAGTAATGGATCACCAAATCCCAAAGGGTTTCAAACCCGTAAATATCGAATCATGCGACGGTACAACAGATCCTGCGGTATGGATTGAGTACTTCCTCCTGCACATCCACATGGCCCGCGGTGACGATCTACACGCCATCAAATACCTCCCACTCAAACTCAAAGGACCAGCTCGGCATTGGCTCAACAGCCTGCCAGCAAAATCCATTGGCTGTTGGGAAGATCTGGAAGCCGCATTCCTCGACAACTTCCAGGGCACTTATGTGCGACCACCAGATGTCGATGACTTGAGCCACATAATTCAGCAGCCAGAGGTATCAGCCAGGCAATTCCGGACACGGTTCCTGACAATGAAAAATCAAATCGTCGACTGTCCAGATGCAGAGGCCCTAGCAGCTTTTAAGCACAACATCCGCGAGGAGTGGCTCGCCCGGCACCTTGGCCAGAAAAGCCGAAATCTATGGCAGCCCTCACGACACTCATGACCCGCATTTGCGCGGGAAAGGACAGCTGGCTAGCTCGCAGCAATAACACATCAAAGAACCATGGTACTTTGGATACCAAGGATAGCAATGGCAGGTCACGTCGCAACAAACACAAGCGCCGCATCAACAGCGACAATACCGAGGATACGGCAATCAATGCCGGATTCAGAGGCTCTAAACCCGGTCAGCGAAAAAATCCATTCAAAAGAAGCACTCCGGGCCCGTCCAGTTTGGACCATATACTCGATCGCTCGTGTCAAATACACGGCACCCCCGACAAGCAAGCCAACCACACCAACAGGGAATGTTGGGTGTTCAAGCAGGCCGACAAGTTAAATGTCGAAAACAAAGATAAGGGGTTACATAGTGATGACGAGGAGGAGCCCCGGCCGCCGAACACCGGAGGAAAGACGAGGTTCCCCACACAAGTGTGGACGGTGAACATGATATACGCAACCCACATACCCAAGAGGGAGCGGAAGCGTGCGCTAAGGGACGTATATGTGTTGGAGCCAGTCACCCCAAAGTTCAACCCATGGTCCTCCTGTCGGACCACCTTCGATTGCAGGGACCACCCCACTAGTATCCGTCATGGCGGATTTTCCGCACTGGTCCTAGACCCAATCATCGACGGATTTCACCTCACTTGAGTCCTTATGGACGGCGGTAGTAGCCTAAACCTGCTTTATCAGGACACAGTGCGCAAAATGGGTATAGACCCCTCAAGGATCAAACCCACAAAAACGACCTTCAAAGGCATCATACTAGGTGTAGAGGCCCATTGCACAGGCTCAGTCACACTGGAAGTGGTCTTCGGATCCCCGGATAACTTCCGAAGCGAGGAGTTAATCGTCGATATAGTCTCGTTCTGCAGTGGCTATCACGCACTGCTCGGGCGAACCGCATTTGCGAGATTCAATGCGGTACCACATTATGCATACCTCAAGCTCAAGATGCCAGGACCTCGGGGGGTCATCACAGTCAATGGAAACATAGAGCACTCTCTCCTCACAGAGGAGCACACTGCGGCCCTCGCAGCAGAAGCAGAAAGCAGCCTCTTAAGGCAATCCACTAGTTCGGTGATTAAACACCCGGACACCTTCAAGCGCGCTCGGAGTAATCTGCAACAAGACCGCCCGACACGTTCCGAGCTCGCATAGCAATGCGGCTCCCACCCCAGTCCCAGCCAAACGGTGAAATCCGTGCCACGCGTACATAATTACGCATTGAAAATACCATGGGCATAGGTGGGGGGGCACGACTACGGCACGCCCCGAAACGCGGCTCAACCGCACTAGGGGCTTCCCGCTTTGTTATTTTCTCTCTCTTTCAGGACTTTAATTTCTGGAAACCCCATCCGGCAGTACGATTGCCAGACACACGATACAACAACCAAGGAGGCAGAAAGCTACGTCGCACCATGGAACTCCCAGGTGGTCTCTGATAACGAGTGAAATACATGCTTTAAATACCATTCCTCAGCTTGCCCTTGGAGGGGACATGTCAAATAGTCCTACTTTTTTTATTGCAATAATTGTATCATTCTGCTTCAACGCACATTTTTGAATAAACAATGCATAGCACTAGACTATTACCGCATTCTCTATTCTTTTTCATATATATGTTCATTCATGACATTCAGCACTCGTACACTCTAGTACGGCCAATACGCCAGGGGCTTAAGCGTACCCCATAATACGACGTGAGAAGTCCGAACACTTTCGACAGTGTGGCACCCCGAACTTATAGCATTATATGCATTGGCTCCGAATCATGTCTTGGGTCAATAGTTGGGTTTGCTCGGCTCCCATGTTTTGGTACCTTACTTTCGCTATATCGGCTAAGGTAGCACTGGGAGAACTACTGCGATTGTGCCCCGGTTCATCTGGGCTAAGCACCTCAGTAGAGAAAGCTAAAACTGACTGTCATGATAAGGCGAGAGTTGGTCATTGTTCGAGAGGTCTCGAGTCCCTAAAGACTTATGCTGCTTAGGGCGAGGAGTCGCCTTTGTCCGGCTTACGCGTGTATAGCGCCCTGAATTCGGCCTTCCGAATACTAGGGGCTTCGCCAAAACTTAAAATTGTAGACTTCTATGGCTAAGTGAGAGTGATAAAGCATTATAGTCCGATTGCCTTGTTCATTGCGCTGAGCACCTCTCTCAAAGGACCCAACAATGGGAAAAATAGTGCTCAGATTTATCCCGAACACCCCAGCACTCATGGCATGGGGGAAGAAGCCGACGACTGGCCATCTCTCAGATTTGATAAACAGCCGCACAGAAGGTAATATTTTAAATTCAAACAAGCATTGCATAGTGCACATGAACAAGTTTTCATATTACAAGATCACATGAGCAAGTTCATTCAAAAATTACATCCTTCGCACACTCGTCCGCCACAAGACGGGCACCCTTCAGGACACCCTCATAATACATTTCAGGGTGGCTATGCTCCTTGCCCTGCGGCGGACCCTCCTTCACCAGCTTCTCAGCGTCCATCTTGGCCCAGTGCACCTTCGCACGGGCAAAAGCCCGGCGTGCACCTTCGATGCAGACGGACCGCTTTATAACTTCCAGCCGTGGGCAGGCATCCACAAGCCGCCTCACCAGGCCGAAGTAGCTATCGGGAAGGGAGTCGCCAGGACACATCCGGACTATAAGGCCCCTCATGGCCTGTTCGGCCTCCTTGTGCAGCTCGACCAATTGCTTCAGCTGGTCGCTCACAGGCGTCGAGTGTTTGGTCCCAGTATACTGAGACCAGAATAACTTCTTTGTCGAGCTTCCCTTCTCGGCCTGGTAATACCTTGCGGCACCCGACACGCTGCGGGGCAAATCTGCGAATGCTCCTGGAGAGCTTCGGACTCGGGTAAGTAACAAGTAATTTACTTTTAGATGCTTGCTTTGCATAATGAATGCCTTACCCGCCGCTATCTTCCTCATCGCCTCAATTTCCTGGAGGGCCTTTTGGGCTTCAGCCTTGGCATGCTTTGTGCTCTCGAGGGCCGCGGCAAGCTCGGACTCTCGCGTCTTCGAGTCAAGCTCCAAAGTCTCATGCCTCTTCACGAGAGCCTGGAGCTCTTGCTGCACCTCGCCCACCTGTGCCTCTTTTTTCTCCTGCTCGGTGCGCTCCTTGGCCACTTTGTTTTCGGCCTCGGACAGCGCTTGCTTCAGGGTCGCCACTTCGGTCGTGGCCCCTGGCACATCCATGATGATCCTATCATTTTGCAACCACATCTTTTTTTCTTTAATATATAGACAAGGTATTACTTACCTTTGTTCTCCTCGAGCTGCCTCTTGGCAAGGCCGAGCTCTTTCTCGGACCGCTCGAGGTTCTGCTTTAGTGCGGCGACCTCCGCAGTCAGTGCGGCAGAGGTCAGCAGCGAAGCCTGCATACGCATACAGACATACTTATATTAGACTCCTATAGATATTATTTGATCCTCTATTCGGCTTTTCCTTGTGAACACCAAACAGAGCATCAGGGGCTACTGTCTATGCGGTAATATTTTCCCATATTTTAGATACTTACCTCAAAGCCTGTTAGAAGGCTGGCACAGGCTTCAGTCAGTCCACTCTTGGCGGACTGAACCTTCTTGATCACTGCACTCATAATAGTGCGGTGCTCTTCGTCGATGGAAGCACCGCGAAGCGCTCCTAGCAGGTTGTTCGGTGCCTCTAGATGGACAGAGGTCACCGGCACGGGCGGCTTGCCCCTCTTGGAAGGGGGCCGCCTACCGGAGTCCGGAACCACTGGAGGTTCTGGGTGTTCGGCCGAGGGCCGAACTTAGAGCCCTTGGGAGTCTTGCTCCCTTTGCGCCTGGAGTCCGGAAGGTCGCCTTGAGGCGCCTCCAGGACTAACTCCCCTCGGTTCGGTGCCCCTTGAGACAATACCTCGACATTGTCCGTAGGGTGAGGAGAGGAGGCAGATGGAAGTGGATCGCTATCCATATCCGACGAGTCCAAGGAACCGTCCGACAAGGATACATCGATACGGGCTCGGGGCGGACTGCATGATCATATTCGATGTTAGGAGAAGCAGTGCAATAAAAGTATGTTATGAGTTACTCTGGTATCCGAATACTGACGACTTTGCCAGGGGCTTGGCCCTAAGTAACCACTCGTCTTCGCTGTCGGCGGCGGTGGTGGAACAGTCCGGAAGGAGAGTCCTTCCCTTCTTGGACCCTTCGGCCTCCCCAGTTGGGGTGGCCTTCCTTTTCTTGTCTCCCCCGGCTGGAGGGGGAGAATCTTCATCTTTCTCCTCCTCGTTTTCATGGCAGGAGTGCGTCTTGGAGTTATCGGATGATGAGTCCGATACCACCTGGCGCCGGGAACTCTTTCGGGTTCCCATGGCCTTCTTCTTGATCTTCTTATCCGGTGCCTCATAAGGAGCCGGAGTCCGCATCTCCGTCAGGAGAGCGTCTGCAGGGTCTTCGGGCAGAGGGGTCGGGCAGTCAATCTGTTTCGATGTCTCCACCCAGTCATGTCAAAGGCATAGGAGCTCAGATCCCGCACATGGTGAAACTATGGAAAATAAATACCCTACCAGATGTACAGAACTTAGCAGATTCACAGGGCGCTTCGCGCTTAGCCCGCGGTCCTCAGTAAGGGGAGGGGGGACCTCGGCACCCTTGAACAACACCTTCCAGACATCCTTATGCGTCGTGTCGAAGAGCTCGCGTAGAGTCTGGTGATGGGCCGGGTCGAACTCCCATAAGTTGAAAGCCCGTTGTTGACACGGGAGGATCCGGCGGAAGAGCATGACCTGGACTATGTTGACAAGCTTGAGTTTCTTGCCTATCATGTTCCGGATACACTTATGGAGTCCGTCCAGCTCCACCGATGAACCCCAGGATAGGCCCTTCTCCTTCCAGGAAGTGAGACGCGTGGGGATTCCGGATCGAAACTCGGGGGCCGCCACCCAGTTGGTGTCGCGCGGCTCGGTGATGTAGAACCACCCCGATTGCCACCCCTTTATGGTCTCCACGTAGGACCCTCGATCCATGTAACGTTGGGCATTTTGCCCACCATGGCTCCGCCGCATTCCGCTTGTTGGCCGCCTACTACCTTCGGTTTGACATTGAAGGTCTTCAGCCACAGGCCGAAGTGGGGTCGGATGCGGAGGAAAGCCTCGCACACGATGATGAACGCCGAGATGTTGAGGATGAAATTCGGGGCCAGATCATGGAAGTCCAGCCCATAATAGAACATAAGGCCGCGGACGAATGGATGGAGGGGAAACCCCAGTCCGCGGACGAAGTGGGTAAGGAAAACCACCCTTTCATAAGGTTCCGAGGTAGGGACGATCTGCCCCACGGCTGGGAGCCGGTGCGCGATATCCGCAGCTAAGTATCCGGCCCCGCGCAGCTTTTTGATGTCTCCCTCCGTGACGGAGGAGACCATCCACTTGCCTCCTGCTCCGGACATGTTTGGAGAGGGTTGAGGAGAAGGATGTGGACTTGGGCGCTGGAGCTCGAGTTCGCGAGAATGGATGAGCAAGGAGCAAGAAGGCGTGGGTAGAAAAAGGTGAACCCTTATCCCTTTATAAGGGCGGATGAAACTATGCGCCCCCACCAGCCTGGTAAAACTCGCTTATCCCCCAAGCGCCGTAATTGATGGCGCGGTTGGGTTACCCACGTCCGTATTGATGGGAATCCTGTAATAAGGGGACATGATCTCTGCTTCAACAAGACGTGCCAAGGAAACCGCCTCGCGAAACACGCTGAGGTTGGTTGTGAAAAATGATTCGAATGGTGACCTGGTTGTGGTGTGATGTCACAGTACGGAATGCGTCGGGAGATTAGATTTGTGAAAATATTATTCTCTCTACGGTTGTATGTGGAACTTGTTTTGCAGAGCCGGACCCGATCCTCGTGTTCAAAATCTTCTATGAAGTATTAGGAGGAGGAACCCGCCTTGCAATGCCGAAGACAATCTGCGCGCCAGACTCATCGTCATTGAAGCCTGGTTCAGGGGCTACTGAGGGAGTCCTGGATTAGGGGGTATCCGGACAGCCGGACTATATTCTTTGGCCAGAATGTTGGACTATGAAGATACAAGATTGAAGACTTCGTCCCGTGTCCGGATGGGACTCTCCTTGGCGTGGAAGGCAAGCTTGGCAATACGGATATGTAGATCTCCTTCCTTGTAACCGACTCTGTGTAACCCTAGCCCCCTCCGGTGTCTATATAAACCGGAGGGTTTAGTCCGTAGGACCAACAACAACAATTATACCATAGGCTAGCTTCTAGGGTTTAGCCTCTTTGATCTCGTGGTAGATCAACTCTTGTAATACTCATATCATCAAGATCAATCAAGAAGGAGTAGGGTTTTACCTCCATCGAGAGGGCCTGAACCTGGGTAAAAATATCATGTCCCCCGTCTCCTGTTACCATCCACCTAGACGCACAGTTTGGGACCCCCTACCCGAGATCCGCCGTTTTTGACACCGACAATCTCCCTAAGGAGAAGTGGTTTAAATATAATGCTCCCATTGAAAGAAAAGTAGTTACACCTATTAAAGTTGAAGAAAAAACTATCACTTATGATGATCCTATTGTTCCCACTGCTTATGTTGAGAAACCTCCTTTCCCTATTAGAATTAAGGATCATGCTAAAGCTTCAACTGTAGTCAACAAGAGTAATATTAGGACACACAAACCCCCTGAGAAAATTAAAGTTGAACCTAATATTGCTATGGTTAAAGATCTCTTGGCCGATAATATTGATGGGTAGGTTATTTATTTCTGTGAAGAAACTGCTAGAATTGCTAAGCCTGGTGCTAAGGATAAACATAGACCTATTATAGGCATGCCTGTTATTTCTGTTAAAATAGGAGATCATTGCTATCATGGCTTATGTGATATGGGTGCTAGTGCTAGTGCAATACCTCATACCTTATACAAAGAAATTATGCATGATATTGCACCTGCTGAGATAGAAGATATCGATGTTACAATTAAGCTTGCTAATAGAGATACTATTTGACCGATTAGGATTGTTAGAGATGTTGAAGTCTTGTGTGGGAAGGTTAAATATCCTGCTGATTTTCTTGTTCTTGGTTCCCCACAAGATATTTTGTACTATTATATTTGGTATACCCTTCTTAAATACTATTAATGCTAGGATAGACTGCGAAAAGGACGTTGTTACTATTGGTTTGGGTGATATGTCTCATGAGTTTAACTTCTCTAAATTTCATAGACAACCCCGTGATGAGGAATTACCGAGTAAGGATGAAATTATTTTTCTTGCTTCTATTGTTGTACCTCCAAATGATCCTTTAGAACAATATTTGCTCGATCATGAAAACGATATGTTCATGAATGAAAGAAGGGAAATAGATGAAGTATTCTTTAAACAAGGACCTATTCTGAAACACAACTTACCTGTTGAAATCCTAGGGGATCCTCCTCCACCCAAGGGTGATCCCGTGTTTGAGCTTAAACCATTACCTGATACTCTTAAATATGCTTATCTTGATGAAAAGAAGATATATCCTGTTATTAATAGTTCTATCGTTTCAAATCATGAAGTAAAGAAATTATTGAAAACTCTGAAGAAGCACCGTGCTGCTATTGGATATACTCTTGATGATCTTAGGGCATTAGTCCCACTCTATGTCAACACAAAATAAATTTGGAGAAGGGTGCCAAACCAGTTATTGATCACCAACGACGGCTAAATCCTAAGATGGAAGAAGTGGTAAGAAAGGAAATATTAAAACTCCTTGAGGCAGGTATAATTTATCCCCTTGTTGATAGTCAGTGGCTAAGTCCTGTCCATTGTGTCCCTAAGAAGGGAGGTATTACCGTTGTTCCTAATGATAAAGATGAATTGATCCCACAAAGAATTATTACAGGTTATAGGATGGTAATTGATTTCCGCAAATTAAATAAAGCTACTAAAAAGATCATTACCCCTTACCTTTTATTGCTCAAATGCTAGAAAGATTATCTAAACATATACATTTTTGCTTTCTAGATGGTTATTCTGGTTTCTCTCAAATACCTGTGTCAGCTGATGATCAAGCAAAGACCACTTTTACTTGCCCTTTCGGTACCTTTGCTTATAGCCGTATGCCTTTTGGTTTATATAATGCACTTGCTACCTTTCAAAGATGCATGATGGATATATTCTCTGACTTTTGTGAAAAGATTTGTGAGGTTTTCATGGATGATTTCTCCGTTTATGGATCCTCTTTCGATGATTGCTTGAGCAACATTGATCGAGTTTTGCAGAGATGTGAAGAAACTAATCTTGTCTTGAATTGGGAGAAGTGCCACTTCATGGTTAATGAAGGTATTCTCTTGGGGCATAAAATTTCTGAAAAAGGTATTGAAGTTGACAAAGATAAAGTTGATGCTATTGAAAAGATGTCGTGTCCCAAGGACATCAAAGGTATAAGAAGTTTTCTGGGTCATGCTGGTTTTTATAGGAGGTTCATTAAGGACTTCTCAAAAATTTCTTTGGCCTCTGACTAACCTATTACAAAAAGTTATTCCTTTTGTCTTTAATGATGATTGTGTAGAAGCTTTTGAAATACTTAAGAAAGCTTTGATTTCTGCACCTATTGTTCAGCCACCTGATTGGAATTTACCCTTTGAAATTATGTGTGATGCTAGTGATTATGTTGTAGGTGCTGTTCTAGGACAAAGAGTTGATAAGAAATTAAATGTTATACAGCATGCTAGTAAAACTCTAGACAATGCCCAGAGAAGTTATGCTACTACCGAAAAGGAATTCTTAGCAGTTGTATTTGCTTGTGATAAGTTCAAACCTTATATTGTTGATTCTAAAGTAACTATTCACACTGATCATGCTGCTATTAAATATCTTATGGAAAAGAAAGATGCTAAACCTAGACTTATTAGATGGGTTCTCTTTCTACAAGAATTTGATTTGCATATTATTGATAGGAAGGGAGCTGAGAACCCCGTTGCAGACAACTTGTCTAGGTTAGAGAATGTTCTTGATGACCCACTACCTATTGATGATAGCTTTCCTGATGAACAATTAAATGTCATAAATGCTTCTCGTACTGCTCTGTGGTATGCTGATTATGCTAATTACATTGTTGCTAAATTTATACCAACTAGTTTCACATACCAGCAGAAGAAAAAGTTTTTCTATGATTTGAGACATTACTTTTGGGATGACCCACATCTTTATAAAGAAGGAGTAGATGGTATTATTAGACATTGTGTACCTGAGCATGAACAGGAACAGATCCTACGCAAGTGTCACTCCGAGGCTTATGGAGGGCACCACGCTGGAGATAGAACTATGCATAAGGTATTGCAATCCGGTTTTTATTGGCCTACTCTTTTCAAAGATGCCCGTAAGTTTGTCTTATCTTGTGATGAATGTCAAAGAATCGGTAATATTAGTAGACGTCAAGAAATGCCTATGAATTATTCGCTTGTTATTGAACCATTTGATGTTTGGGGCTTTGATTATATGGGACCTTATCCTTCCTCTAATGGGTATACACATATTTTAGTTGTTGTTGATTATGTTACTAAGTCGGTAGAGGCTATTCCAACTAGTAGTGCTGATCATAACACCTCTATTAAGATGCTTAAAGAAGTTATTTTTCCGAGGTTTGGAGTCCCTAGATATTTAATGACTGATGGTGGTTCACACTTTATTCATGGTGCCTTTTGTAAAATGCTTGCTAACTATGATGTTAATCATAGAATTGCATCTCCTTATCACCCACAGTCCAGTGGTCAAGTAGAGTTGAGCAATAGAGAGCTCAAATTAATTTTGCAAAAGACTGTTAATAGGTCTAGAAAGAATTGGTCCAAGAAACCTGATGATGCATTATGGGCTTATAGAACTGCATACAAAAATCCTATGGGTATGTCTCCGTATAAAATGGTTTATGGAAAAGCATGTCACTTACCTCTCGAACTAGAACATAAGGTGTATTGGGCTATTAAAGAGCTCAATTATGATTTCAAACTTGCCGGTGAGAAGAGGTTATTTGATATTAGCTCACTTGATGAATGGAGAACCCAAGCCTATGAAAATGCCAAGCTGTTTAAAGAAAAAGTTAAAAGATGGCATGACAAAAGGATACAAAAACGTGAGTTCAATGTAGGTGATTATGTATTGCTATACAACTCTCATTTAAGATTTTTTGCAGGCAAACTTCTCTCTAAATGGGAAGGCCCTTATGTCATCGAGGAGGTCTATCGTTCCGGTGCCATAAAAATCAACAACTTCAAAGGCACAAATCCGAAGTTGGTGAACGGTCAAAGAATCAAACAGTATATCTCAGGTAATCCCATAAATGTTGAAACTAATATTATTGAAACCGTAACCCTGGAGGAATACATAAGGGACACTTTCCGGAATGTTTCAGACTCCGAAAAGGAATAGGTATGTGGTACGGTAAGTAAACCGACTCCAAAACAGTTCTAATGGCAATATTTCTATTTTGGAATATATAAAAAAATAAGAAAATAAGAAGCATACCGGAAAGGACACGGGGCTTCCACGAGGGTGGAGGGCGCGCCCTACCCCCTGGGCGCGCCCCCTGCCTCGTGGGCACCTCGTGCGCTTTCCGGACTCTGTTTTCTTGCACGATACTTCTTCTGGTCAGTAAAAATTCATTATATAATCTCCTGAAGGTTTTGACCATCGTATCACGCAAATATCCTCTGTCTTTGTTTCAAGCTATGCCTGCTACAGATTAGAGCAATATGTCATCCCAAGATTTGGAAGGAGAAAGCTATGTGGCTGATTACTTTGCGGCTCCTAAGGTCTATGGGGATGCGGAGCATTCTGGTTGGACTATGGAAGAAGAAGAGGACTATGAACCTAAGGCAAAGGAGGAGACGAGCTCAGATGAAGATGAAGTCCCATTACCTCAACCTGGGGACATGCATGTGGAGTTCAAAAAGTCAAGCCTCCCGGATAGAGCAAAGAAACCTAAGATCGAGTTTATCCCTTTTTGTCTCTTGCAGGAAAACAAGCAGGAATTATGAAAAAAGATACTAAGCCTGGAGCAGGAGATTGATGACCTGAAGGATCAAAATTCTGTCCTCAAGCACAAATTAAGGAAGAAGCCTATGCCATCAATGAAACCATCATCTTCTTCATCAACAAAGAAGAACTGAGCATTGGGTATGGGCACTCCCCATGGCAACTGCCAAGCTTGGGGGAGTGCACCGGTATCGTATCACCATCACTTTTATCTTTACCATTTTTCTTAGTTCGATCCTTTTGTTAATATCTTGATCTAGTAGCATAAAGTTTTAGTATGATCTAGTTGTGAGTTTTGCTTTATGATACTTCTATGTAATCAAGTCCGTGAGCTATATATAATAAATATTAGTGTTGAGTCAAGGGCTTTATTATTTTGCTATGATCTTGAGGGAATAAAATAAAAGAGAAGAAATAAAAAGAAACAAGGAGATCATATGGATCTTATGGAGAGTAACGAGCTCACATATAAAGAGTATGATGAATAGAAGTTGTTGAGAGTTGACAAACATAGTTTTGGTCATTGTTGCAATTAATAGGAAGTAATAAAGAAAGAGAGGTTCACATATAAATATACTATCTTGGACATCTTTTATGATTGTGAGCACTCATTAAAATATGACATGCTAAAGAGTTGACGTTGGACAAGGAAGACAACGTAATGGGTTATGTTTTCTTACATCTGAGATAAATTATATTGTCATGGATCATCCAACATGTTGAGTTTGCCTTTCCCTCTCATGCTAGCCAAGTTCTTTGCACCAAGTAGAAATACTACTTGTGCTTGCAAATATCCTGAAAACCCAGTTTTGTCATGAGAGTCCACCATACCTACCTATGGATTGAGTAAGATCCATCAAGTAAGTTATCATTGGTGCAAGCAATAAAAACTGCTCTCTAAATATGTATGATTTAGTAATGTGGAGAAAATAAGCTTTATATGATCTTGTGATGTGGAATAAATAAAAGTGACGGACTGCATTATAAAGGTCCATATCATAAGTGGCAATATAAAGTGACGTTCTTTTGCATTAAGATTTTGTGCATCCAACCATAAAGCGCATGACAACCTCTGCTTCCCTTTGCGAAGGGCCTATCTTTTACTTTTATCTTCTACCTTATATAAGGGTCATGGTGATCTTCACCTTTCCTTTTACATTTTATCCTTTGGCAAGCACAATGTGTTGGAAAGATCCTGATATATATAGCTAATTGGATGTGAGTTTTCATGAACTATTATTGTTGACATTACCCTTGAGGTAAAACGTTGGGAGGCAAAACTATAAGCCTCTATCTTCATCCGTGTCTGATTAAAACTTCATAACCATAAATATCGCGTGAGTGTTAGCAATTATGAAAGACTAAAAGATGGTTGAGTATGGAGACTTGCTGGAAAGCTCTTATATTGACTCTTTCCTATGTTATGATAAATTGCAATTGCCTCAATAACTGAGATTAGTGTTTGTTGGTTCTCAATGAAGTTTATGATTCATACTTGAAATTGTGATTGAATTGTTACTTTAGCATAAGAGATCATATGACAATATTATATATATGTTGCTGCTCTTAGAATGATCATGATGCCCTCATGTCCGTATTTTATTTTATCGACACCTCTATCTCCAAACATGTGGACATATTTTTCGATTTCGGCTTTCGCTTGAGGACAAGCGAGGTATAAGCTTGGGCGAGTTGATACATCCATTTTGCATCATGCTTTTATATCGATATTTATTGCATTATGGGATGTTATTACACATTATGTCACAATACTTATGCCTATTCTCTCTTATTTTACAAGGTTTACATAAAGAGGGAGAATGCCGGCAGCTGGGATTCTGGGCTGGAAAAGGAGCAAATATTAGAGACCTATTCTGCACAGCTCCAAAAGTCCTGAAACTTCACGGAAGACGTTTTCAGAATATATAAAAAATACTAAGCACAAGAAGTTCACCAGGGGGGCCACCCCCTACCCACGAGGGTGGGGGCGCGCCCTACCCCCTAGGCGCGCCCCCTACCTCATGGGCCCCCTGGTGGCCCTCCGATGGCCATCTTCTGCTATATGGAGTCTTTCGATGAGGACAAAATCATAAGACATCTCCTCGGACGAAACTCCACCGCCACGAGGCGGAACCTTGGCGGAACCAATCTAGGGCTCCGGCGGAGCTATTCTGCCGCGGAAACTTCCCTCCGGGAGGGGGAAATCATCACCATCATCATCAACAACGATCCTCTCATCGGGAGGGGGTCAATCTCCATCAACATCTTCACCAACACCATCTCATCTCAAACCCTAGTTCATCTCTTGTATCCAATCTTTGTATCCAAACCTCAGATTGGTACCTGTGGGTTGCTAGTAGTGTTGATTACTCCTTGTAGTTGATGCTAGTTGGTTTACTTGGTGGAATATCATATGTTCAGATCCAATATGCATATTAATACCCCTCTGATTATGAACATGAATATGCTTTGTGAGTAGTTACGTTTGTTCCTGAGGACATGGGAGAAGTCTTGCTATTAGTAGTCTTGTGAATTTGGTATTCGTTCGATATTTTGATGAGATGTATGTTGTCATCCCTCTAGTGGTTTCATGTGAACGTCGACTACATGACACTTCACCATTGTTTGGGGCTAAAGGGAGGCATTGGGAAGTATAAGTAGATGATGGGTTGCTAGAGTGACAGAAGCTTAAACCCTAGTTTATGCATTGCTTCGTAAGGGGCTGATTTGGATCCATATGTTTCAAGCTATGGTTAGGTTTACCTTAATAGTTCTATTGTAGTTGTGGATTCTTGCAATAGGGGTTAACCATAAGTGGGATGCTTGTCCATGTAAGGAAAGTACCCAAGCACCGGTCCACCCACATATCAAATTATCAAAGTACCGAACGCGAATCATATGATCGCGATGAAAACTAGCTTGATGATAATTCCCATGTGTCCTCGGGAACGCTTTCCTTCATATAAGAGTTTGTCCAGGCTTGTCCTTTGCTACAAAAAGGATTGGGCCATCTTGCTGCACCTTATTCACTTTTATTACTTGCTACTCGTTACCAATTACCTTATCACAAAACTATTTGTTACCGATAATTTCAGTGCTTGCAGAGAATACCTTGCTGAAAACCGCTTATCATTTCCTTCTGCTCCTCGTTGGGTTCGACACTCTTACTTATCGAAAGGACTACGATAGATCCCTACACTTGTGGGTCATCACCCACACATGCCTCCATGTATCTCTGCCAACAGCTCTAGTTTGTCCTCCTAAGGAACGCACTTAAGTTTCATGCGGTTCGCTCTCCTTCTGTATAGGGCATCATCCACAAACGGGTACATGCTGGACTGACTGGCTACTTTCTCTGCCTCTTCCTATTCCAAAGGGAGTTCCCCTGTTTGGAGGAAACAGATGATGCACTGCACCCATGCCGGAGCCTGGGACTCGACGGCAAGGACTAAAGGCTCATCTTCGGCCGTAGGGGAAGCTGCCTCTACGGTCGGGGCTTGGGGCTCCGCCAGAGGTTGCTGCTCCCCGACAAGCTTGGGGCACCCGGCAACGTCCTTGTCGGCGGCTCTGTGAGCTCAGCGGGAAAGTACTTGCTGGGGCCTGCCTTCCTTCGTTTGTTCTGTCCTGCTAATGACTCAACAGAGGGCTGGGTTAACTGACGCACAAAGGTACCTGGTTCCACAGGTAATTTGAGGGCAGCGTGTTTGGACAGGTCGCCGGCAATGCTGTTCTCTGCTCGGGGAACATGCTCTACTTGTAGACTGTCAAAACGCTCTTCCAACTTACTCACTTCACCCACATAGGCCTCCATCAACGGGCTCTGGTAATCCATGTTAACTTGCTTGACGACGAGCTACGAATCACCTCTGATGATGAGCTTCCTGATTCCAAGGTCTACCGCAATCCTGAGATCGGCAGGCAATCCCTCGTACTCCGCCGTGTTGTTCGTTGATTTTTCCCGGGGAAAGTGCATCTAGACTACGTACTTGAGACGCTCTCCGGTGGGTGCGACGAGCAGCACGCCGGCACCAGCACCTTACAGCGAGAAAGCTCCATCAATGTACATGATCCAATCATGGCTCGTCTCCTTACCGGGCAGGGCGGTCTCTCGAATCTGTTCTTCGGGCGTTGAGGTCCATTCTGCTATGAACTCTGCCAAGGCTCGGCTCTTGATTGTTGAAGTGCTTTCAAATTTGAGGCTGAAGCTTGACAGTTCCAACGTCCACTCCACAATCCTCCTAGTGGCATCCGGATTGTGCAAGATCCGTTGCAAAGGGAGGCGGGTGACGACGGTTATCTCATGCGCTTGGAAATAGTGACGCAGCTTTCTCGAGGCCATAAGAAGGCTCAAAAGTAGCTTCTATATGCCAGAATATCTTGATCTAGCCCCTGCAAGAGGGAACTGACAAAATAAACCAGGTGATGCACCACCTTCTTCTTCTGTTTGACTTCGCCTGCTTGCGCAGACTCCGTCTTGCCGGGATCAGGCTCTGCCGAGGGCTCTACCTTTCCGGCATCAGGCCCTGCCGGGGAGAGGTCCGACTCATCACCCTACGGCTCTGCTTCTACCACTGCTTCTTCCTCAAATCATCTATGCGCCACTAGCGTAGCACTAACCACTTGATTCGTTGCCGCTAGATATAGCAGCAACGGCTCTTGCGGTTTAGGTGCGACTAGTATTGGCGTGGAGGAGAGGTACTTCTTCAAATCTTGCAGCGCCGCCTCTGCCTCCGGAGTCCATTTCATTGGACCCACCTTCTTCAAAACTTTGAAGAAGGGGAGGGCACACTCAACAGATTTGGAGATGAACCTACTTAGAGCAGCAACACAACCGGCAAGCCTACGGACGTCTTTGACTCGTCTTGGTGCCTCAATCTGCTCAATCACTTTGATCTTGTCGGGATTTGCTTCGATTCCGCGTTGAGATAAAAAGAACCCAAGAAATTTGCCGGATGGGACGCCGAACACACACTTCTCTTGGTTGAGCTAGAGGTTGATCTTGTGCAGGTTTGCAAATGTTTCCTCAAGATCCTGCGCTAGCATGGCCCTGTCCTTGGTTTTGACCACTATATCATGCATATATGCTTCTATATTTCTATGAAGCCGGGGCTCAACACCAATTTGGACTGCTCAGGCAAATGTCGAACCAGCGCTCTTCAACCCGAAAGGCATCCGCAAAAACAGTACGTACCACATGGGGTGATGAACACAGTCTTTTCCTCGTCTTCCTTTATCATGAAGATCTGGTGGTATCCTGAGTAGGCGTCGAGGAATGACAACAGGCCACACCCTGTAGTGGAGTCCACTATCTAGTCAATGCGTGGCAAAGGGAAAGGATCCTTTGGACAGGCCTTATTGATATGTGTGTAGTTAATACACAGCCTCCACTTCCCATTTGCCTTACGCACTACCACTGGATTGGCCAACCACATGGGGTGGAGCACTCCTTTGACCAAGCCTGCCGCCTCCAACTTCCTAATCTCTTCGATGATGAACTCTTGTCGCTCCAAAGCTTGCTTCTGACCTTCTACTTGATGGGCCACGCATGGGGACAGACAGCAAGGTGGTGCTCAATCACCTCCCTAGGAACGCCGGTGATGTCAAATGCTTGCCATGCAAACACGTCGACATTCGCCCGTAGGAAGGCGACGAGCGCGCTTTCCTATTTGGTTTCGAGGGTGGAGCTTATGGTAAAAGCTCCACCCGTGCCATCCTCTTTGACGGGCACCTTCTTGGTTTCTTGCGGGGCCGCCTTGGACCTCTTGCTCCCGTTGGCGGAGCTCTCTGGCATGTCCTCAATGGTAACGCGGCGCTCCTAAGAGGCGTGTTTGCTAGAGGAGGTGCAGGAGTCCTTGCCGGGGTCGGAAGTCTTAACGGAAGGGGACTTTCCGGCAGAGGCAGAGGCCTTGCCGGTTTTCTTCCCTCCCCGGGCCTCAGCGTCAGGAACAAGTGCTTTGGCAGCAGTCGCTGCAACTGCCTCCCGGTAGAGTTGGTCGGTGCAGATGAGCGTTTCCTTCTTGTCGGAGGGGACGGTGATGATGCTCATCGGCCCGGGCATCTTCAATGTGTTGTAAGCCTAATGTGATGCCGCCATAAACTTGGCCAGCGCTGGGCGGCCGAGGATCCCATTATAGGGCAAGGGGATCTTGGCAACATCAAAAACGGTCTTCTCCGTCCGATAGTTCAGCTCGCCCCCAAATGTGACGGGTAACGTGACTTTACCCTTCGGCCGACTCCTCCCCAAGTTTACCCCTTGAAACGTGCCCGTCTCCTCGAGATCTCCATCAGGGATCTGCAACCTTTCTATCACAGTGGGCGAGATCAAGTTCAGACCGGCCCCATCGTCAACTAGTATCTTCGTCACCTTGAGGTTGCGTATTGTTGGGGAAACCAACAACGACAAACACCTGATGTGACGCCCCCGATTCAATCGTACACTAATCATACACGCAAACGTGTACAATCAAGATCAGGGACTCACGGAAAGATATCACAACACAACTCTACAAATAAAATAAGTCATACAAGCATCATATTACAAGCCAGGGGCCTCGAGGGCTCGAATACAAGAACTCGATCATAGACGATTCAGCAGAAGCAACAATATCTGAATACAGACATAAGTTAAACAAGTTTGCCTTAAGAAGGCTAGCACAAACTGGGATACAGATCGAAAGAGGCGCAGGCCTCCTGCCTGGGATCCTCCTAAACTACTCCTGGTCGTCCTCAGCGGGCTGCACGTAGTAGTAGGCACCTCCCGAGTAGTAGTCGTCGTCATCGACAGTGGCGTCTGGCTCCTGGGCTCCAACGTCTGGTCCCAGCAATCGGGTATAGAAAGGGGGAAAAGGGGGAGCAAGGCAACCGTGAGTACTCATCCAAAGTACTCGCAAGCAAGGAGCTACACTACATATGTATGCATTGGTATCAAATGGATTAATGGTATCATATGTGGACTGAACTGCAGAATGCCGGAATAAGAGGGGGATAACTAGTCCTGTCGAAGACTACACTTCTGGTAACCTCCATCTTGCAGCAGGAGAAGAGAGTAGATGGTAAGTTTACCAAGTAGCATCGTGTAGCATAATCCTAACCGGCGATCCTCTCCTCGTCGCCCTGTTAGAGAGCGACCACCGGGTTGTATCTGGCACTTTGAAGGGTGTGTTTTATTAAGTATTCGGTTCTAGTTGTCATAAGGTCAAGGTACAACTCCAAGTCGTCCTGTTACCGAAGATCACGGCTATTCGATTAGATTAACTTCCCTGCAGGGGTGCACCACATAACCCAACACGCTCGATCCCATTTGGCCGGACACACTTTCCTGGGTAATGCCCGGCCTCGGAAGATCAACACGTCGCAGCCCTACCTAGGCACAACATAGAGGTCGGCATGCCGGTCTAAATCCTATGGCGCAGGGGTCTGGGCCCATCGCCCATTGCACACCTGCACGTTGTGTGGGCGGCCAAAGAGCAGACCTAGCAACCTCCATTACAAAGGAAGTTGCGTTACGCGGTCCAACCCGGCGCGCGCCGCTCAGTCGTTGACGTCACGAAGGCTTTGGCTGATACCACAATGTCGAGTGCCCATACTGTCCCCGCGTAGATGGTTAGTGCGTATAGGCCAGTGGCCAAACTCAGATCAAATACCAAGATCTCGTTAAAGGTGTTATCTTGAAATAACCGCGAACGCCAACCAGGGCCAGGCCCACCTCTCTCCTAGGTGGTCTCAACCTACCCTGTCTCTTCGCCACAAAGATCCACACAGAGGGTCGTTGGGACAAAGATCCTTTCAGCCCCCAATCCGTGAATCACTCGCGGGTGCTCCATGAGCCGACCCGACTTTAGTCACCACATGTATCATGTATAAATTATATAGTATATACCCGTGATCACCTCCCGAGTGATCACAGCCCGATAGTATAGCATGGCAGACGGACAAGTAGGTAGGGCCACTGATGATAAACTAGCATCCTATACTAAGCATTAGGATTGCAGGTAAAGGTAACAACAGTAGTAGCAAGGACAGGCTATGCATCAGGACAGGATTAACGGAAAGCAGTAACATGCTACACTACTCTAATGCAAGCAATATAGAGAAGAGTAGGCGATATCTGGTGATCAAGGGGGGGCTTGCCTGGTTGCTCTGGCAAGAGAGAGGGGTCGTCAACACCGTAGTCGTACTGGGTAGCAGCGGCGTCGGTCTCGGTGTCAAGCGAGAGAAGAGGGGGAAGAAACAATAAATATTAAGAAAACAGATGCATAGCGATGCATGACATGACAAGTATCCGGATTCGTCTCGTCGTTCTGAGCAACTTTCGTGTACAAAGTTTTTTCATCCGAGCTACGGTTTATTTTATATTAATTTTAAAAGATTTAAATCATTTTTAGGATTTATTTAATTATTTAAATTCAACATTATCCAGAATAATATTTGCTGACGTCAGCATGACATCAGCAGTTGACCTGGTCAACCTGACAGGTGGGTCCCACCTATTCAGTGACACATTTAATTATCCAGTTTAATTAACCCAATTAGGATTAATTAGGGGGTGGGCCCCACTGTCATTGACTAGTTAATTAACTAATAGTAGTTAGTTTAATTAGTTATTTGGTTAATCTTAATCATGATTATTTAGTTTAATTAACTGTTTAGTTTAATTAATCAAGATTAATTAAGTTAATTAATTAATATTTTATTTATTATTCATTTTTTAAAACCCTTTTTTTAACGTTCAGGGGCTGGGGCCCCGCTGTCATTGGCCCTAGGGGGCTAACGGGCGCACGGGCGAAATGGCAGTGGGCGCCAGACGGGCGACAGGCGCCAGCCCGCAGGGGCGCTCGCCCAGGATAGCCGCAGGGTGGGGCTGGCGGGGAGCCGGCGCCAGGGGCGGAGGCGGAGTGGTTGGGGGCGACGGCGGTGGAGAACACTGGCAGGCGAGCATCGGTAGGCGGCGGTGGAGACGCGGTGGCGCGGGGGCAACGGAATGGCGCAGGTGAGTGCTCTACCAGCAGGGGGCGGCGACGCGAGGAGCAGGGGGTTTCGGCGACGCGCGATCAGAGGCGCTGGCGGCGACGAGCGTGCATCGAGGCGCGGCTCGGCGAAATTGCGAGGCCAGCGGGGCGACGCAGCAGTGGGGAAGGGCTGCGGGAGACGGCGCGGGGGGCCGGGCGGCGTGGTCATGAGTGCATCGGCACGATGGCGAGAGGCGGCCTGCGGGCAGCCGAGGCGCCTGGGACGACGATGGGGCGCAACACGAGGCGGACAGGGAAGTAGCGGGACGGCGCGGCGACGGGTGTAGAGGCGGGTCCGTGGCGGTGCGCAGTGGGTGGGGGAGACGGGGCACGGGGGGCGGCCGTCGATGTGGTGAGCGCGGGGGCGGGGCTGCGGGTGAGGATGGTGGGGCGGGAGCCGTGGTGGGCGCGGTCACCGCGCGGCGAGCGCGAACGCGCGCGCGGGGACGTGCAGGGGAGGGCGTGGTGCGGCTATGGCGGGGCTTCGCCCGATTGAGAGGGGAGGAGGCGAGGCTCACATCGAGGAGGAGGGACGGGGCAGCGGGAGTCGTGGAGGAGGACGGGCACGTCGTCGGCGTGGAGGAGGCAGGCCAGCGGGGAAGAGGCGCCGGCGAGGTCCAGGCGGCGGGGTCGTCGGGCTCGAGGTAGCGTGCGCTGGCCCGGTGCGACGGTCCCCTCCCGATCCAATCGGGAGAGGGGGAAGATATTTTGCGGGGGGAGGAGTGGGGTGTCAGTGGCGGAGTGGGTCTCACCGGGTGGGGGTATAAGGAGAGGGAGTGGGCCGGCCTGTAGGTTGGGCCGGGTGGGCCGGTCGGGTGGCCTAGTGAGTTGGCCCAGTTGGGCCACGGCCCGGGGGGGTTTCTTTTCCTTTTTTTATTTCTTTTTGTTCTATTTTTGTTTATTATCTTTTTACTGTTTTCTGTTTTATTTTAGTTCCTCTTTCACTTTAGTTTTATAAACTATAAAAGTAGTCCCTAATTTAGTGTTAGTAAATAGCTACTGCCACATAAGTTTGGGCAACAAAATAAAATAGTTTAATATTTTATTTATTGTAAAAGGCATTCAACTAATGGTTTTTGCTACTGTTTAAAACATTTTAGAGTATTTTACACTTTTATAAAAGTGTGGTTTCTCCACCATACTTACTTATGCATTATTTGGCTCACTCCGAACATTTTAGTTTTAATATTTGAAAACTTTTATTGTTTGCTTGATTTTGAATTTGAATTCGAACCATTTTCGAACTAACGCGAGATTAGCAACAGTAATTCGAGGTGACGTGGCATAATTAGCAGAGGTTTACTGTAGCTTAAATACACGGGCATTACAATTCTCCTCCACTACAAGAAATCTCGTCCCGAGATTTAAGAGGGGAGTAAGGGGGAAGAATAGGTTATGAAATCCTAATGATTCTCCTTGATCCTTGTTGCTCTTCTCGAAGAGGTCGGTCCATAACATTGATGTCTTCATCCCTATGCTTCAGTCATCATGATGAAGTCGGCATCCTTTTCTTCGGGAACTCCAGCGTACTTACGAATAGGTAAGGGGCAGCTCGGCTGCGACAGCATGCTTATGAGGGAAAACAATCTGGGGTTAACCCATGAATGAGCATAAGATTATCTCTCAAGTTGAACATATAAAATACATCAAGAGTGAGGTACGAAGGTACAATAAGAGGTTCCCAGCGGATAGATAGTTGCTCGAAGTTTGAACTGGAGTGAGAAAGGGGTTCAGAGCGGCGATAGTAAGTACTGCGTCTGATACCAGAATAGATTATTAGGCATGTGGCCCATGAATTACATACGAAGTCAAGCTCGAGGAATAACTTTGACAACAGGGTGTACAGGAGAGTCAGGTTTGGATCATGTGGAACTGTGGGTTATGGGCCCACCATGTGGTTTAAAATAGAAAGGGGGTCGACATCTTGCACGGTCACGATAGCAAGGCATGTCAGAGGGTAGTCTGTCAGTTATGTCAGCAACAACGTCGGTACCAAGGGCGAGGGACAAAGAGAACCATCTTCCTGCTCGTTGAACGAGGCGGACCAATAGGCAAAGTTCTAGTCCATCGGTGGTTACCGGAATGTCATCAACAATAGTAACAGGCTCTTACTGACAGAGTTGTACACCGAGATGTTTGCACAAGCAGGGGATTATTACTGCTTATATCATATAGATCATAGAAAGGGTTTAAACAAACCAATGGAACGTAGAAAAAATATGTCTATTAGATCTAATCAGAACAATGGAAAGAAAAATGTGTTTAAACACATATTTCAGGGGTATATCCTTCCCAAGGATAAGCAGAGCATGATATCCATGACAGGATATAACATAGAAAACCAATTAGGTTAGTCAAGAGGAAGTTCATGACATTACCCAACAATGGTGTTTGAATAATTGATAAAGGAAATTTAGTATGGTGCTTCAAATGTTCTTATCGATGATCAGAGTTCCACAGACATGCTTCGAGATAGCATTGACATGCTCTTCAATCAAAGGTCAGACTCTGGATACACGAAGGGATTCATCATTTAAGCCAAGGAGATGATGAAGAGGTGGCTGATGGACTCAGCGATAATTCAATGAGGTATCCAAAAAGATGGATTTCCACAGCTACGTGAACAAGGAGATAACATTTGTCAGATCAAATGATATAATGATGTATGCTCAAGGAAAAATATACACAATTAAACATTAGTTGAAAAGGGTGCCCAAGTATGGCCTTAGGTAGCATGATCAAATGTTAGAATGGTGATTCAGTGATCAATAGTCTAAGGATGAACGTTCAACCATTAACTTCAAAGCAATAGGGTCGCTAGAAGGGCAGAATCCAAATAGCACCGTTCACCTGTTAGTATCCCGGTCAGAACCAACACGGGGACCAAGAAAGAAAGGTGATGGTGAGAAGTATCACTATACCAATAATTCTAAAGAGGTGGAGCAATTCTCATGACCTTCTTGACATATAAGATAGTAATACTCCAAGGTGAGGAAGAATAATTGCTGGATAGCCAGGATCTCAAAGTATAACACAAAACACGAATAAGTTTGTGTTGGAGGGAAGTCAATAAAGTGGTCGATGATAACACAGATCATCGAGGGCAAGGATGGTATTTCTCATAATGAACTCAATTGACATCCTGGAAGAGCTTAGAATGCCGATGATGATCACGACACAATTGTTGAGAGATTTCATGAAGATGTAATCGGTCGGCGATGACATCAAGCCAAAGGAATGATGAAGCGAAAGGTTATTGAACCCAAGGGTATGACACAAACTCGAAACCAAGCTCATTGTTTAAGGAAAAGTGGTATGATGAGGAAGATCGACGTAAGCTTAGCTCATCGTCGAAAGTTGTGCTCCGGGAATAAGGACCAGGTAGCACAGTTAAAATCATCACAGTAATGATATAGCCAAAATAGGGTAGGAAGGATGTGATTGGGTACAAAGTTGTAAGCAAAGAAGATTTATAATAGTTGTTGAACCGTAGTGTGGACTCGGTTCAGTTATCGGTTTTTGAGTGTTTAATAACTCAGAGCCCGTGAAAAATTGAAATCAGTGAGAATGTAGTACTTGATGAGGAACTCATAAGAGGTTATGTAGTACTTGATATTATCGAGGTACCATGGTGTAATACTCGACGAAAGATCAAAGTAAAGGTTGGACTGGTGTATTGATCCACAGAAGACAATTTCTTAAACTTGCCCGTGAAATGGGGTCAAAGAAGAACATATGGTCGAAATCACGATTGCAACAGGCCGAATCCCAGATATAAGAACTTATACCAAGGGAAAAAATTAATTTAAGAGAAGCTTTAATGATAAGATCTACATCGTGTCCATGGGCATGAACACAAAGTTCAAGGTCGACTCCCACTTCTTCAATGCATAACCTTTCATTCACTGCTCTAGATAAAAATGATTTCAGTGTCAAAACCTACCTGGTGAATTACCAGAGGAGTATGACCCGTGAAAACTTTCGGGTTCACATAGATTAAGATAGGCATAGGTTCAACCCATCAGGGCATCTTAGGAACATATACTACAAATTTCAAGAGTAAATATCACCAGCTCGAAAGCAGAGCATGGTTGGCCAAATTAGAGAATAGGATTTACTAATGGCATTATGTATCAGGGAAGAATTCACAAGGCGATTAAATATGAAGGACATTGTCGAATAATAATCCAATAAAGGATCTGACGGTCCATAGCGGAGCTGATGTGAGCATCGGCAAACAACTAGTTGAAGCAAGGATGCAAGGGCATGAGACTATAGAACATCTGAATGATTCGATGCTTAGATATCAAAGGAATTATGATTTCCAAATTGAAGGATCAGAAGCAGACGCTCTGATCAAGGGTGGATAAGTTCAATAGACCTAAGGGTACAATTGAAGGCAAATAGATTGGTCGAGAACAAGCTCATGTTCAAAATGGCGCCTGAGCCGTAAGGATAATTTAAAAGGATCAACTGACGATTGCGTGCATTCACACTCATGTTGAATCCATAGGATCAAAAATGACGGTGTCTAAGGCTACTAACAAATATTGCCAGACATATGGAAAGCATCCATAATGCAAGCAGACAAGTATTGCAGAGCAATAAGCTACTTAGGAATTTTGAAGGATCGAATAGTATTTCGAAGACAATTGTGAAACACATGAACAACTGGGGATGAGCGGATACTCGATAAGGGCGAGAAATGATCCGTATGGTTTTTAATGTAGAAAGGAACTGCAAGGCAGTAAACTCAAAGGATTTTCGGAACAACGGAGAATATTTCGAGGCATCTTGTAACAACAAGAGCGACGAGGAATGATCATGTGAATGACAAGGTAATCATCCACGGGGATATATCAGTGGTAGGAATTACCAAGGGCGATGAGCAGAAAGGGCTCGGGATAACATCGATGGGTATCCTCAAAATCTTCTGATAAAGCAGGTGATCTTCCGGCTTGAGGGATCTCTGGGAGAAATTAATTACGAGAGCCTAGAGTCAGTGTTAGTAAAATCATTTAACCCGAGTAGAAGAGCGATCAGAGTCCCAGAGTATAGGTCGAGGAATAAAAGATCATACTACCACCCAATGGCGACGTGGGCCCGTAAGCCACACAGCCATGTTAGTAAAAAAATTCAATGACTAGACTCAACTTCGGCCAAGGAGTGTGGAAGGGGGATTCCTATAGGCAATCGGCTCTGATACCACCTTGTGACGCCCCCGATTCAATAGTACACTAATCATACACGCAAACGTGTACGATCAAGATCAGGGACTCACAGAAAGATATCACAACACAACTCTACAAATAAAATAAGTCATACAAGCATCATATTACAAGCCAGGGGCCTCGAGGGCTCGAATACAAGAGCTCGATCATAGACGAGTCAACGAAAGCAACAATATCTGAGTACAGACATAAGTTAAACAAGTTTTCCTTAAGAAGGCTAGCACAAACTGGGATTCAGATCGAAAGAGGCGCAGGCCTCCTGCCTGGGATCCTCCTAAACTACTCCTGGTCGTCCTCAGCGGGCTGCACGTAGTAGTAGGCACCTCCCGAGTAGTAGTAGTCGTCATCGACAATGGCGTCTAGATCCTGGGCTCCAACGTCTGGTCGCAGCAATCGGGTATAGAAAGGCGGAAAAGGGGGAGCAAGGCAACCGTGAGTACTCATCCAAAGTACTCGCAAGCAAGGAGCTACACTACATATGTATGCATTGGTATCAAATGGATTAATGGTATCATATGTGGACTGAACTGCAGAATGACGGAATAAGAGGGGGATAACTAGTCCTATCGAAGACTACGCTTCTGGTAACCTCCATCTTGCAGCAGGAGAAGAGAGTAGATGGTAAGTTCACCAAGTAGCATCGTGTAGCATAATCCTAACCGGCGATCCTCTCCTCGTCACCCTGTTACAGAGCGACCACCGGGTTGTATCTGGCACTTGGAAGGGTGTGTTTTATTAAGTATCCGGTTCTAGTTGTCATAAGGTCAAGGTACAACTCCAGGTCGTCCTGTTACCGAAGATCACGGTTATTCGAATAGATTAACTTCCCTGCAGGGGTGCACCACATAACCCAACACGCTCGATCCCATTTGGCCGGACACACTTTCCTGGGTCATGCCCGGCCTCAGAAGATCAACACGTCATAGCCCTACCTAGGCACAACAGAGAGGTCAGCACGCCGGTCTAAATCCTATGGTGCAGGGGTCTGGGCCCATGGCCCATTGCACACCTGCACGTTGCGTGGGCGGCCAGAGAGCAGACCTAGCAACCTCCATTACAAAGGAAATTGCGTTACACGATCCAACCCGGCGCGCGCCGCTCAGTCGCTGACGTCATGAAGGCTTCGGGTGATACCACGATGTTGAGTGCTGATAACTGTCCTCGCGTAGATGGTTAGTGCATATAGGCCAGTGGCCAGACTCAGATCAAATACCAAGATCTCGTTAAACGTGTTATCTTGAAATAACCGCGAACGCCGACCAGGGCCAGGCCCACCTCTCTCCTAGGTGGTCTCAACCTGCCCTATCGCTTCGCCACAGAGATCCACACAGAGGGTCGTTGGGACAAAGGTCCTTTCAGCCCCCAATCCGTGAATCACTCGCGGGTGCTCCACGAGCCGACCCGACTTTAGTCACCACATGTATCATGTATAAAGTATATAGTATATACCCGTGATCACCTCCCGAGTGATCACGGCCCAATAGTATAGCATGGCAGATGGACAAGTAGGTAGGGCCACTAATGATAAACTAGCATCCTATACTAAGCATTAGGATTGCAGGTAAAGGTAACAACAGTAGTAGCAAGGACAGGCTATGCATCAGGATAGGATTAACGAAAAGCAGTAACATGCTACACTACTCTAATGCAAGCAGTATAGAGAAGAGTAGGTGATATCTGGTGATCAAGGGGGGGCTTGCCTGGTTGCTCTGGCAAGAGAGAGGGGTCGTCAACACCGTAGTCGTACTGGGTAGCAGCGGAGTCGGTCTCGGTGTCTAGCGAGAGAAGAGGGGGAAGATACAATAAATATTAAGCAAACAGATGCATAGCGATGCATGACATGACAAGTATCGGTGCTAGGGGTGCCCTAATGCGGTACGAGGTGGTACCGATGAAGGGAGAAAACATCCAAGAAAGTATTTCCGGTGTTTCGCGTTTTTGGACAGATGAACCAGAGGGGGAAAGTTGCGTGTTTTCTATGCTAGGGATGCGTGGCAGACGAACGGGCTGCGTATCCGGATTCGTCTCGTCGTTCTGAGCAACTTTCATGTACAAAGTTTTTTCATCGAGCTACGGTTTATTTTATATTAATTTTAAAAGATTTAAATCATTTTAGGATTTATTTAATTATTTAAATTCAACATTATCCAGAATAGTGTTTGCTGACGTCAGCATGACATCAGCAGTTGACCTGGTCAACCTGACAGGTGGGTCCCACCTGTCATTGACACATTTAATTATCCAGTTTAATTAACCTAATCAGGATTAATTAGGGGGTGGGCCCCACTGTCATTGACTAGTTAATTAACTAACAGTAGTTAGTTTAATTAGTTATTTGGTTAATCTTAATCATGATTATTTAGTTTAATTAACCGTTTAGTTTAATTAATCAAGATTAATTAAGTTAATTAATTAATTAATCAATATTTTATTTATTATTCATTTTTAAACCCTTTTTTAACGTTCACGGGCTGGGGCCCTGCTGCCATTGGCCCCAGGGGGCTAACGGGCGCACGGGCGAAACAGCAACGGGCGCCAGCCGGGCGACGGGCGACGGGCGCCAGGCCGCAGGGGCGCTCGCCCAGGATAGCCGCGGGGCGGGGCTGGCGGGGAGCCAGCGCCAGGGGCGGAGGCGGAGCGGTTGGGGGCGACGGCGGCGGAGAACACCGGCAGGCGAGCATCGATATGTGGTGGGGGATGCGCGGTGGCGCGGGGGCAACGGAACGCCGCGGGTGCGGTCTCTAGCAGCAGGGGGCGGCGACGCGAGGAGCAGGGGGTTTCGGTGACACGCGGTCAGAGGCGCTGGCGGCGACGAGCGTGCAGCGAGGCGCGGCTCGGCAAAATTGTGAGGCCAGCGAGGCGACGCAGCAGTGGGGAACGGCTGCGGGCAACGGCGCGGGGAGCCGGGCGGCGTGGTCGCGAGTGCGTCGGCATGATGGCGAGAGGCGGCCTGCGGGCAGCCGAGGCGCCCGGGACGACGATGGGGCGCAACACGAGGCGGACGGAGAAGTAGAGGGACGGCGCGGCGACGGGTCCGTGGCGGTGCGTGGTGGGCGGGGGAGACGGGGCGCGGCCGTCGACGTGGTGAGCGCGGGGGCGGGGCTGCGGGTGAGGACGGTGGGGCGGGAACCGCGGTGGGCGCGGTCACCGCGCGGCGAGCGCGAACGCGTGTGCGGGGACGTGCAGGGGAGGGCGTGGAGCGGCTATGGCGGGGCTTCGCCCGAGAGAGAGGGGAGGAGGCAAGGCTCACATCGAGGAGCAGGGACGGGGCTGCGGGAGTCGTGGAGGAGGACGGGCACGTCGTCAGCGTGGAGGACGCAGGCCGGCGGGGAAGAGGCGCTGGCGAGGTCCAGGCGGCGGGGTCGTCGGGCTCGAGGCAGCGCGCGCTGGCCCGGGGCGGCGGTCTCCTCCCGATCCAATCGGGAGAGAGGGGGGAAAGATATTTTGCGGGGGGAGGAGTGGGTGTCGGTGGCGGAGTGGGTCTCACAGGGTGGGGGATAAGGAGAGGGAGTGGGCCGGCCTGTAGGTTGGGCCGGGTGGGCCGGTCGGGCGGCCTGGTGGGTTGGCCCAGTTGGGCCATGGCCTAGGGGTGTTTATTTTCCTTTTTTATTTCTTTTTGTTCTATTTTTGTTTATTATCCTTTTACTGTTTTCTATTTTATTTTAGTTCCTCTTTCACTTTAGTTTTATAAACTATAAAAGTAGTCCCTAATTTAGTGTTAGTAAATAGCTACTGCCACATAAGTTTGGGCAACAAAATAAAATAGTTTAATATTTTATTTATTGTAAAACGCATTCAACTAATTGTTTTTGCTACTGTTTAAAACATTTTAGAGTATTCTACACTTTTATAAAAGTGTGGTTTCTCCACCATACTTACTTATGCATTATTTGGCTCACTCCGACATTTTAGTTTTAATATTTGAAAACTTTTATTGTTTGCTTGATTTTGAATTTGAATTCGAACCGTTTTCGAACTAACGCGAGATTAGCAACAGTAATTCGAGGTGACATGGCATCATTAGCAGAGGTTTACTGTAGCTTAAATACACGGGCGTCACACCTGACCGCAGTTGTGCATTCAGGGTGATCCTCGGTGTCAAAAAAATAGGCGTGCTGGACCACTTCAGTGGCCTCTAGACGTCGAACGATGGCTCAACCGCAGTGACTTCACGCGCCCACTTCTTCAGTTGGTGGTGAGAGGTGTGCAGCGAGGCGCCACCGTCGACACACGTGGCCTCCGTAGCTTTATGGAACTCGTGTTCGCCGGACTCATCATCCTCATCATGACCATCATCTTCCTCCTTCTTGTTGCGGCCCCGAGCGGGCTCTCTTGTTGATTATCCTTGTCGCGGCGGCCTCCTCGACCACCACGCTTATTGCCAGACCCCTCAGCACCATCCTGGCCCTTCTCCTTGTCGCGCCTCTCATATTCAACTTTCTGCTTCTCTGCAAGCAGCTCAACCTGCCGGCAATTCTAGAGGTCGTGGCCTTTGGTGCGGTGGATCTTGCAGTACTGCTTGTTGGAGCCTCCTGGCTTGTCGGCAGCCGCCAAGGCCCGGCAGGCGGCGCACCCGGCAACTTCCTTGCCAGGGTCATCAACCTTGGCCTTCTTGGCGGCGTCGGGGTCACCGGATTCCTCGACGGCAAGCACAGTCTTGCCCTTACGCTTCCTGTTGCAGCATCGACCCTTCTTTTCTAGGGTGATGGCATCTTCATCCGTGGAGTCGGTTTCTGCGTTGGCATCTTCGCCGGGGTACTTCCTTCCTTCTTCAGCTCGAGCGCACCTATCGGCCAGAACATACAGCTCGGTTACATCCTTAACCTTGTTCATCGCCAGCTCCTCACGCATCTTGCGATTGCGCACATTCTGATGGAATGCACTGATGACAGCGGCAGGATGAGCATCTGGGATGTTGTACTGCACACGGCTGAACCTTTGTATGTGTAACAACCCGGATTTTTTCCCTTTTTTTTCCTTTGATTTTTTGGGATTTCCTGTTTTGATTTGCTTTTCCATGGCTATGAGGGTCTGAAACTTGGGAAGATCATGTCCTCCTAGGTTTTCTAGTGGCTTGTCACCCTCATCATCATCTCAAGATCATGTCATTTCCATCCTTGACCTAACCCAAGATTCTTTTGTTGAGAATATTCCGTTTCTGATAAAGGAATAACCCTTAAAACCCTAGGTTGTGAAGCAACCTATATTTCTGTCACTCCTCAAATTCCCAAATAATTCTCATAAATTGTTTGGTTCCTATCTTGCTCAAATATGGCAAAATATTTCATTGCCAAGTTCAAAAATAATCCTCCAATAATTATTTTCCTATTTTGTCCTCAATGGAACTTTGCAAAGGAAGTGCTATTTATCTTTACCCATTTGACCCCAAACTTCTTGGACACCTTTGCATGTCCATCTCATTGGCTCATGCCAAAAATTCAACTCAATTTTCCTAGTAAATATTTGTCAGCAATTTTCCAAAGTTTCTGCCAGGAAGGAACTTTGTGAACGAGCTATATTCTAGGCATATCCAAATGAGTTGAAATTTTTTAGGGTCTTTCCTATGGTCAAATAATAACTCTCCACCAAATATGAGCTCATGTAACACATCTATGTGAGCCCAGCTCCAAATCTTAGCTTCTGGTCAGATTTTCAGTCTGTGAAGCAACTATATTTTATATTGCTTCAATTGAGCTGAAACTTTACCAGGACATGCTTCTACCTATATAAACTACTCCCACCAAGTTTTCCCTCAATTGGTTAATCCAATTACCCTGTGTAATTTTTCCAAGTTTCTGTCCAGAACGAAGCTTTGTGCAGCAAGTGCCACTTTGGTATTTTCCAAATGGCATGAAATATTTACAGAAGCTTAACATCATCATATAACCCCTCTCTGCCAAATTTCAGCTCACAGAGATCAAGTATGTGAGTGTATCATCCAATTCCCCAAATCTGGCCAGTATTGCACTTTCTACTGCAACCACCATCTAAACTCCTCCTCTTAGTCTTATTTTTGGTGATCACCATCACCTTAGTGTGTGATCATCTCCAGAAAAACTCTTTACCTTGTTACCCTGCTGGTTTAACCACACCAAGTTACAAACACCTTCTTACTGATTTACTTTTGGAGCGAAGTGCAAATCTCTTCTTTGCCCCTATACCGATTTATTTCCTCATTTTGACTGAGGGCACCAAGGTCCATCTACTGGACATGGTTGGCCATGCCAAAGAGCGCCGCTTGCACCAGTGCGCATGGTGATCACGCTGGCGTCATGGCTGTAGGCGTGCTCTGGCTTGTTCCGGCCACTATGATCGTCTCCTCCCTCCTCGTCTCGGCCTCAATTCATGTCCTGGAGCTTCCCCATGATCGACTACATCTCCCTGCATCGGATCCTCGTCGTGGTTCGCCATTAATGCGCCGCTAAAACAGTGCCCATGACGTGCTCAGCCCCTGACCTCCCTTAGTGCACTGCTCCAGCTCGGTTGTGAGCTCCAGAGCCCTCCCCTCGTCTATATAAGCATGCCCCGAGTCCTCCTGCGACTCATCCACTCCTCCCTCGCCTCTCTAGTCCCTCCTATTTTCGCCGGATTTCGCCTCGGCCGCCGGGATTCCTCCTTGGTTCCGGCTAGCTCAAGCCTCCTCCTCTCCTCTGGTGTTGTCCACTACCTCCCCCACACTCCCACGAGCCGCCCTGGCCCCTTTTGACCTCGCCTGAGTGCCTCTGGCCACAAGCCCCGAGTTCGGCCGTCGCCTCCGCCTCTTGGACGCTTCCTTGTCCGGCCTCCCCTGAGCATCTTCTCGCCTCTTCACCACCACCAACCGACTCCCCGTGCTCCGGCGGTCGGCCCCACCACCTCGACCTCGCCGGAGTAGTCCCTCCTATGCCGGCTACCCCCTCTGCCCGACACCACTGCCTCCTCCCGTCCTCCTCCCATCGCTGCACCTCCACGCCTTCCTGGTGGCCGCCGCCCCTGGGGACGGACGCGGCCGTCTCCTGCGGTCCTGACGGTGGCCTCGTCTCGGCCAACGGTGGCCGGAGCCGGCCGGGCCATCGCCGGCTTCGCCCCTGCCTCCCGCTCCGGGTTCCTCCCGTGCCGCTCTGCGTTGGAGCCGGATCCTCTAACATTACAGAGCGAAGTCAGGGCTAGACATCCCTTCAGGAAACAAACACACAACACCTCTCCCTTCTCATGCACGTGACCTGCTCTTTCTCTTTCTTCTCTTTTGGAGGGAAAAGTCACCCAGCTTGGCACCAAAACCACACCCGTGAGTTGCTTCCCTCCACTTCTTCTCCACTTTCCCCTCCACTGTTTGTACTGCACCTCACTTTTTCTCTTTTCCTCTTCTCTTTTGGAGCATCTGCCACTCCCAGCACAGCAATACTGCTTTTCTCCTCTTCTCTTTTGGAGCATCAGCACATCCAAAATGCTCTTTTCCTCTTCTCTTTTGGAGCATCATCACAACAAGCACCTGGCCTGATCAAATACAACATCAAAATCAGAATTTAGAGGCTGATCAATGGAGAATCAAGATCCAAACAAGTAAGTTTTGCTTTTTATGGATCTTTTTAGTAGGAGTTGCACATGTTAAACCAGTTCTTGTTGGTGTCACTATGTAGCAATTATATCATGAAACAAATCTGCACCTCTCCTCTTTCTTTTGTATGGATTAGTTAGAATAATATTTACTTGTTTATTTTACAGGGCAAATGTCACACCTAGCTGGAAACATCAACTTGGCATGAAATTCGATAATTTGGATGAGGCATGGGACTTTTGGAGATACTATGGAGGAAGAATGGGATTCAGTGTTAGAAAGAGGTTTACAAATCGGAGTAAATTTGTGGTGTAGTGACTTCATGCAGATATGTATGTTTCAAAGAGGGGAAGAAGTCTGCAGATAAAAGAGACAGCCTAACTAAGACAGGCCGAGCTAAAATTAGAACTGATTGTGAGGTCCGTATGTCTCTTACAATAGACCATGAAGTCGGAAATTATGAAATATATGATCTTTGTCTTGAACATAATCACATGCTTCAGCTGCCAGAAGCATGCCACTTGTTGCCATCACAAAGAAGGATCTCTAAAGTGCAAGCTTTTGAATTGAAATAGCTGATGACTCTGGTATTGCACCAAAAAATGCTCATGAATTTGCTAGTCGACGTGTTGGTGGATCAGCTGGTTTAACTTACACACGCGTAGATCACAAGAACCACTTGCGAACAAAGCGCCAAAGAGAATTGAAGTATGGTGAGGCTGGAAGTATGTTGAAGTATTTTCAAGACAAAGCCATTGAGAATCCTTCCTTTTAATTTGTTATACAGTTGGACAGTGAGGAACAAATAACAAATATATTCTGGGCTGATGCCAAAATGATCATAGATTATGCTCATTTTGGTGATGTTATGACCTTTGACACTACTTTTGGGACAAATAAAGAGTACATGCCATTTGGTGTGTTTGTTGGATTCAATCAATTCAGAGAAACAGTAGTATTTGGTGCTTCACTTCTCTATGACGAGACATTCGAATCTTTCAAATGGCTATTTCATGCCTTCTTGTTGGTACATAACCAGAAGCAGCCACGCACCATATTTACTGACCAAGATAGTGCTATGGGGAAGGCAGTTGGGCATGTTTTTTCAGAGTCAATACATGGGTTGTGCACTTTCCACATTATGCAAAATGCTATCAAGCACCTACCCAGCAAAGAGAATAGTGAAGACAACGAAGACAATGTGGATGAGGGAGATAATGAGGAAAATGAATCATCTCTTCTCAAAGATTTCAGTGCTTGTATGTTTGAATACGAAGACCGAGAAACATTTGAAGATGCTTTTAATGTTATGAGAACCAATGTGAAAAAGCAAACTTGGATGGATAGTATTTATAAGGTAAAGGAGAAGTGGGCAGAATGTTTTATGAGAGATGCTTTCACTTTGGGAATGCGAAGCACACAACTGAGTGGAAGTTTGAACAATGACCTCAAGAATCATCTCAAGTCAGATTTAGATATCAACCGCTTTTTTCATCATTTTGAAAGAGCCGTGAAAGTGAAAAGAGACACTGAGATAAATTCAGAGTACGAGTCTAGGAAGAGTCTACCTAGAATCAAAATCCCCACACCAATGTTGCAACAAGTCAGTAGTCTTTATACTCCTGCTATATTTGAAGCTTTTCAAACCGAATATGGGAGGTCAATGGCAGCAAGTGCTCATATGCTACCTGGAGACAATGAATACATGGTTAAGATTGGAAGGCTTATTGATGGGCAATATGCAACATTTGAAGAAGAATACAAAGTTGTTGAAGACAATCACCAACAAACGGCTTCATGTAGTTGTGGGCAGTTTGAGAGAGTAGGAATTTTGTGTGCTCATGCTTTGAAAGTTCTTGATTTAATGAATATCAAGTTGTTGCCGGCACACTACATTTTGAAGCGATGGACAAGAGAAGCACGGTCAGGATCCATCAAAGATTGTTGTGGACGGACTGTAGTTGAAAATCCAAAGTTGGATGCCATCACCTGATACAATTTTCTTATACACATGTGTTGTGAGTTGGCAACTCTAGCAGCCAACTCTGAAGAATGTTGTATTCTCATCGAGAATGCACTTATTAGTGCTACTAAGCAAGTGAAGGAACTATTGGGTGCACGCACAACTAATGTTGAAGACAGATGCCATGTCCAGGTGGCTCAATCATCAAATGAATCGTTGAGTGGTACACAAGTGACTCAAACATCAAATGAATTGTTGAGTGCTGCACGTCTGAAGAAAAAAGAGGTTGAGAAGAAAGGCTCTAAAAGAAAATTAGGTTTCCTTGAGAGGCAACACAAGAGGAGGAGGAAAACACCATCTGTGACCACAGCAAAAAAGAAAAAGAAGATTGTCCCATCAGCCAGCAGGGAGAAAAGGAGAACATACCATCACAGACTAGTTCAGTAAAAAGGTTGTCTCAAAAAAATCTGCAAAAAAGACTAAACCAATACCAAAACCGAAGGAAGCAAGCACTACAAAATATGAGTTCATGGAAAGTTTCACCAATCTGTTGACAGCTCCTATTGTTAATGACATAGATGTTGACACATTCTGAATGGTGGTGTCCTGGTAGCTAGTAAGGTAGGAATTATTTTGGCTGCTGCACTTTGTACTCTATTTTCTGAATTTACCAAATGTTCTGAATGGTGGAGTATTGGTAGCTAGTAAGGCAGGAATTATTTTGGCAATGTAAGGATTTACTAAGTTCTCTTATGTTGCTACCTGGTGGGTTTTATGAGTCGCAATTTGTATCCTTTCATATCACCAATCACAAGACAAATCAGTGCCAATTGGTTCAAAGATGCAGTGGCTACTAAGCACTTCCCACGCACCAAGTATTCAGAAGATATAAGCAATTCAGTTGATCCACGCAGTACTGACCTGCGATGAAGGAAGTTAGAGGCGCAGGCGGCACGGATGGAGGTGCCGCCAACGATTGGAGGACGCGGACGGGCGGCGCAGACGGAGGGGCGGCACGGGCAGACGGCGTGGACGGAGGTACGGCGCTGGCGGCACGGACGGAGGTGCCGCCGACGACTGGAGGACGCGAACGGGCGGCGCAGACAGAGGGCACGCGGGCAGACGGCCGGCGTGGACGGAGGAGCGGCGTTGGCGGGCTGCGCGGACGGGCGAGTTCGGCGAATCGCGATGGCGCGGGCGAGGACTGGGCGGTGCCAGCGCCCAGCGGTGGCAGAGGAGTCGGGAGAGTTTCTTTTCTTTTTTCTTTTTTTAGCGACCCCCGCGTCTGTTTCCTGAAGGGATGTCTAGTCCTGACTTCGCTCGGTAATGTTAGAGGATCCGGCTCCCTCTGCGTTGACGCACGAGGAGGAAGAAGACAGGAGCCAGGTGGGCCCCACCTCTCCCTCGGTCCCACTCGTCAGCGCCGAGGCGTTGACCCTGCCCGGGCCCAGGTATGTTAAGTGGAGACGCCGTTCCCGGAAATCATTTTCATTAAGTGAAAGAGTATTATAGGAAAGAACGTTTTCATTTTCTGAAAGCGTCTTTCCTCCTTCTTCCGCCCAGAAATACGTTTTCCTGCTCTGAAAGCGTATTATCTTATATGCGTTTCTGCCTTATTCACTCAGGGGCCTGTTTGCTGAAGTTTATTCACGGATTGGTCCCTGATCTTCAACTCCTCATAACTTTTCAACCGTAACTCCGATCAAGGTGAAACCAACGCTCACTTCTTCGTCCCGTCGAGCTCTATCTTTTGGTAACATTTTCACTAGGTGTCCCATAGTGAAAATGACCATTTTTCCCTTGCCTCTATTCAGCCCCCTCCGAGAACGTATCGTCCGACGTTTCGTTTCACGGTTTCACCGCACTTCTTCCTGGAGTCTCCGTCACCCCAGGCAAGCCACAATACCCACTTGCATGATACTCATGCAGTAGACATGGTTTTCAACTTGAATATTTGTTAAATGTTTGCTTGCTTAAAATATGGTTATAATTGTTTCGGTAACGCTTATGGGTTCATGCTTACTTACTTGCAATGTTGTTATGCACTTGGATGTCATGCCCTGCTGGTTGCTAGTATTCTTTATGCTTATGCTTGCTAGGAGTATATGTTGATAGTGGTGATGGTCTTCGGTGCATGACTGCCGTCTGTCCCGAGTACCGTTGTTATGCATGTTCCGTTGCATCCAGTTGGTTAAATGATTGCATGGTAGCTTTGTTGATATGTCTTGCATAATATTTATTGTTGATGCTAGTGGTCATGCTAGGTTTCAATGAGTAGTATGTACTTATGAGGTTCATGCTAGTCAGTATGCCATGTCTAGTTGGATATAATTCATTGTTGATATGGTGGATAGTTATGTGGTTCTCTCATGATTATGTTGATATCATGCTCATGCATTGTAATTGCATCATGTTATTTTATCATGGCTCAGCATATTGCATTCAAGTTTAGCCGGATTAAATTGAACTTGAACAACTGTTGGCTGAGTCATGGTGCCACCATATTGAAACTGACCAGTGCAACCACGCTTACCTTTGTGGGAAGATCCTAACTGGGTCTATTGTCGTGCCTCTCGCCGGTGCCTCCAACTAGGGAAGGTTATGGGCGTGCTTACCCTGATCAGGTAGGTGGACATAACCTTATGTGCCCGTTGTTTTTATTTTTATGGATCCGGTCCCCGTGGGGGAAGTTTGGCCACGACGGTGGTCGGTGTGTCTTTGGTAGACATGGGGCCACCCAGGACTAGCCCAGTTGGGAGTGGGTCGGAGTGGCCGGGAGTGTGTCATGGCAGCAGATCGGTTTTGTCGGAACGTCATTGGTCCACCCAAATGGGAGTGCGAGGCCATGGGTTCCGTAGTGTGAGTACAGTGTACTACCTCTGCAGAATGTATATTAAATCTATCGATAGCCGCGCCCATGGATAAGGGCCCAGTTCATGTCGGTCCCACCGTGAGTCAACAGTATTAATAATAACTTGATTAATGACAACCCCGGTTCGGTGATGAAATAAGTTGGTTGTGATCGCCGGAAGGATCACTGTTTGAGATAAGTTGCTTGTGATCACTGGAAGGATCACTGATTGAGATAAGTTGGTTGTGATCACCGGAAAGATCACCGTTTGAGACCAAGTGTTGGTCATGGTTGTGATCCCCGGAATGATCACCGTGGTATCGAGGATAGTGAGTTGTTGGATATTCGTGATGTTGTGCGAGAATCGTGGGTAAAGATCAAGCTCCTTGTGATCATTTACTAATTACTACGGTATTGTTTATACCAAGCTTGATTTAATCCTGAGATGATCGTATGATGTCCGAGGTTGGTAAGTGATGCATGTGCTGGTTACGAGGTAACCCGAGCAGAATAAACGGTGCATGTAGTGTCATCATGTTGCATGCTACTATCATCAGATTTATATGTTCTTGCCATGATCATATTGTTCTAGCAGTATTATGTTCATGTTGTTCATGCCATGTTATTCTGATGATCTCATGATAATTCCTGCTTAATCTGTAATTTCCCATGCGGTTGTTTCTCTTGAATGCTTCTGGTTATTGTGAGCTTGCAAGTACATTCGATGTACTGACCTGGCGTGTCATGCCAGCTTGCAGGTCGTGCCTGGATTGCTTGCTTGTTTGGTGTTGTTCCTGTGTTTGTGAGCTAGGATAAACATTCCAGCCAGAGTCCCTGCGGATTTGGGTCCATCATCGCCGTTCGTTGTTCCCCTGCCAGTAGTTGTTCCGCTGCTTCGAGTTGTTATGCTGCTTGTATAGAGCAACCGTGGTTGGCGTAGTGTCGTCGTGCCGATGTTTTTCATTGTAATATTACAACTCGTGTATTCATATTCGTGTTGTAATAGAGAGCTGGTTTGTTCTATACTAAGCAGTGATGTATTCCACAATACTTCACCTTGATCTCTAGGATGGAATATGGGGCGTTCCGGTTTTCTCTGAGCCGGGTGCCACAGGCTTGGTATCAGAGCAGGTCTGGCTGTAGAGTGTCCTAGTCCGCCGGAACGTTAGAAAACGGTAGCATAGGGTCTGGTTGTTGCCCTTGCTTGCTGCATTTGGTTGTTGCATTTGTTTGCTGCATATAGTCTTGTTTCGGTTACCATTAACTCATGTTTCATGCGTAGATGGCGGTCAACTTCCATGAGTTCAGTGCTCTTCCCTTAGCTCCCGGTGTTGTTCCTATTGAGTTCAGTCCCACTCCTGTACCTCTCAGCTTTGCTGCCCTCCTTGGCGACATGTGGCATAGCGTTTATCCCCTCGAAGATCCACCTCATTATCAAGTATTCCAGTTTTCTGCTAGAGGAAGGATTCGGGAATATGTTGTTCATGTTCATCTGTCAGCCCCGATTCCTGTTGGTAAGTGCACCTACAGTTTCCACGGTGGTTATGGTGCTACTCCTGAGCATGCCGTTCAGCTTGCCGCAATGGCAGGAGTCACCGGTCTTCGTCATCAAGAGAGCATGGTGCTAGAGAACCGTACTTATCATTATTATCCCACCATCGTTGAGAATCCTAGGCGGATCCAGTTTCCGTCTGTCAACCCTCAAGATGACCCGACTATCCTCGCGATGTCTCGCTACATCACGGTCGAGTGTCTTCTTATTTCTGAGTTAGTCGAAGACGCCAGTCGAGCCAAGAGATTGCTTGGTGTCGCTTTACCTCAGTCTCCGCCAGCTTCTCCAACTCCTCCACCTCGTCCATCCGGAGTTTCAGAGTCAGCGGTTCCACTTGCTACTCCCTTAGCTTCCTCGTCAGTTCGCGAGCGTTTGCTCAAGCGTAGGATGTAGTCCTTCGTGTAGCGCTTGTGCATCCACTGTAGTATCATGCTTGTGTGTGTCTGTGTGGAGCAACTTTGTAGCTTGTTTGTTGTGTGCTTTGTTGCAATAAATCGTTTTCTCGTGCTTCTTTATTTTGAATCCTCGGTGTTACCCCCTTATGGAAATTATTCCTCGACCGACACCGAATCATAAGGAGCCATAAGCAGTACAGATATACACCAAGGAAGTCAGTTAAAATCAATGAGGTTTTCAGCCGACAGCATTGTATTGCAGACATCTGTCTGGATACAAATTGTATTTTGATCAGACTTTCAGCAACGAGTACCTGTCAGAGATACACTTTATCGCAGCAAAGATTAAATCAGAGAGAGGATAAACTTGGATCAACCGTGCATTTCAAGTCAAAGGTATGGGCTATGCACAATGATTGAATGTGCCATAAGTCAAAATTAAAACATTGCGACACCCAGAAGTCAGTCCACTAGAATGGTGAATTCAGTAAGGACAGTCAGACAATTCTTGTCATATAAGTAATCAGCTGCTGGACTGACAAAAATATATATGTCATTCCATTCACCAAGAAAATCAGTCCCGTCCTTCTCCACAATTTATGGACGAAGTGTACAAAGATAAGGTTCCCAATCTGCACCGATAGGTAATGAATGGATTCCCATGCAAGATATTCAGTCTTCTCGATAAAATACTTCAAAAGCTTCTGTCATAAGGTACCGAGTCTTCCCTAGAAATGTCTTTAAGGGGGGAAGCTTATGAGGTACGGTACCCTGATTTCCTCAATAAGATATCCACCGATGGCTTAGAGCATAAGCCATCCAGTCTTCCTCAGCACGATATCCCAGTGGTTTCCAAACGCAAGCTGCCCAATCTTCTTCTGTACGGCACTAATACAAGACATTAAATTATGAATTATCAACATATGGTAGTGCTTTCCAAGTGGAAGATCTGCAACAGTTGGTCTAAAACAAAAATTTGTCAGAACAAAGGTATGCCTCGAGAATCTGATTTTTGTTCATTCAGTATACTGCCAAATCCATGCAAGTCTCTCGCACAAGGAAGAATTCACGGTACGCATCCGCCAACCTCACCGGTTATTCAAGAAACAAAAACCAGTGGGTGATGCCATAATCAATAAGGAAAGGCAACACTAAGACAATAATCTTGGCAGTGATTATAAAAATCAGCCTCACAAGGTGATATTATTAACCCTGTTACTGTCGGGCATAATCCACAATAGTATTGAGATCTGTATAACCACACGTGAGCCGGATAAATATACCGAGGCTCAAAACATGAACCAGACCAAGCTATGATTGCCAGATATTGTAAGTAACAGTATTCAGGGCCGCGAAAATAATCAAGGATTGCATATATGGTCCCGCTCTTTCAGCAGAGGATCCAGATGAAGAAAGTAATAATGAAGGAGCAAGACCAACAATACAGGTATGCCGGTTAGTATGCAAAAAAATGTGGATGCCTAAGACCGTCTTATTCCACGGCAAACCCAAGAGGCATACTCCATTGTGGTAAGTCCTGTCAGTATGTCAGATCCAGTGAAGCAAACCACCCCAGATCAAGACAGTCAGTTATATCCAATTCAGTGGAAATATTATATGAGAATGAATAAAAGAAACCTGAGTTGGAAACGGTTTCTTCAAGTAAGGAAAATTATTTAACCCTAGACAACCAAATCTCGAGGACGAGATTTCTTGAAGGGGGGAAGGTTTGTCACAGCCTGGATTTTTGCCCTTTTCTTTTCCTTTGATTTTCTGGGATTTTTCCTGTTTTGATTTGCTTTTCCATGGCTATGAGGGTCTGAAACTTGGGAAGATCATGTCTTCCTAGGTTTTCTAGTGGCTTGTAACCCTCATCATCATCTCAAGATCATGTCATTTCCATCCTTGACCTAACCCAAAATTCTTTTGTTGGGAATATTCCTTTTCTGATAAAGGAATAACCCTTAAAACCCTAGGTTGTGAACCAACCTATATTTCTGTCAGTCCTCAAATTCCCAAATAATTCTCATAAATTTTCTGGGTCCTATCTTGCTCAAATATGGCAAAATATTTCATTGCCAAGTTCAAAAGTAATCCTCCAATAATTCTTTTCCTATTATGTCCTGAATGGCACTTTGCAAAGGAAGTGCTATTTGTCTTTGCCAATTTGACCCTAAACTTCTTGGACACCTTTTTATGTCCATCTCATTAGCTCATGCCAAAAATTCAACTCAATTTTCCTAGTAAATATTTTTCAGCAATTTTCCAAAGTTTCTGTCCAGGAAGGAACTTTGTGAAGGAGCTATATTCTAGGCATATCCAAATGAGTTGAAATTTTTCAGGGTCTTTCCTATGGTCAAATAATGACTCTCCACCAAATAGGAGCTCATGTAACTCATCTATGTGAGCCCAGCTAAAAATCTTAGTTTTTGGTCAGATTTTCAGTTTGTGAAGCAACTATATTTTATATTTCCTAAATTGAGAAAAAACTTTACCAGGACATGCTTATACCTATATCAACTACTACCACCAAGTTTTACCTCAATTGGTTAATCCAATTACCCTGTGTAATTTTTCCAAGTTTCTGTACAGAATGAAGCTTTGTGAAGCAAGTGCCACTTTGGTATTTCCAAATGGCATGAAATTTGTACAGCAGCTTCACATCATCATATAACCCCTCTCTGCCAAATTTCAGCTCACAGAGATCAAGTATGTGAGTGTATCATCCAAATCCCCAAATCTGGCCAGTATTGCACTTTCTACTGCAACCACCACCTAAACTCCTCCTCTTAGTCTGATTTTTGGTGATCAGCATCACCTTAGTGTGTTATCATCGCCACCTTAGTGTGTGATCATCGCCAGACAAACTCTTTACCTTGTTACCCTGCTGGTTTAACCATAGCAAGTTACAAACACCTTCTTACTGATTTACTTTTGGAGCTAAGTGCAAATTTCTTCTTTGCCCCTGGACCAATTTATTTCCTCATTTTGACTGAGGGCACCAAGGTCCATCTACTAGACATGGTTGGCCACGCCAAAGAGCGCCCCTTGCGCCAGTGCGCGTGGTGATCACGCTGGCGTCATGGCTGCAGGCGTGCTCTGGCTTGTTCCGGCCACTATGCTCGTCTCCTCCCTCCTCATCTCGACCTCAATTCATGTCTTGGAGCTTCCCCGTGATCGACTGCATCTCCCTCCATCGGAGCCTCATCGTGGTTCACCATCAATGCGCCGCTAGAACAGTGCCCGTGTCGTGCTCAGCCCCTTACCTCCATTAGTGCACTGCTCTAGCTCGGTTGTGAGCTCCAGAACCCTCCCCTCGGCTATATAATCATGCCCTGAGTCCTCCCGCAGCTCATCCACTCCTCCCTCGCCTCTCTAGTCCACCGGAGTACTCGGCCCCCTCCTCTTTTCGCCGGAGTTCGCCTCGGCCGCTGATACCTCTCCAACGTATCTATAATTTTTGATTGCTCCATGCTATATTATCTACTGTTTTGGACATTATTGGGATTTATTATCCACTTTTATATTATTTTTGGGACTAACCTATTAACTCGAGGCCTAGCCCAGAATTGTTGTTTTTTGCCTGTTTTAGGGTTTCGAAGAAAAGGAATATCAAACGGAGTCCAAACGGAATGAAACCTTCGGGAACGTGATTTTCTCAACGAACAAGACCCAGGAGACTTGGACCCTACGTCAAGACACGAAAGAGGAGGCCACGAGGTAGGGGGCGCGCCTACTCCCCAGGCGCGTCCTCCACCCTCGTGGGCCCCCCTGTTGCTCCACCGACGTACTCCTTCCTCCTATATATACCTATGTACCCCCAAACGATCAGAGACAGAGCCAAAACCCTAATTCCACCACCGTAACTTTCTGTATCCACTAGATCCCATCTTGGGGCCTGTTCTGGAGCTCCGCCGGAGGGGGCATCGATCAGGGAGGGCTTCTACATCAACACCATAGCCCCTCTCTGATGAAGTGTGAGTAGTTCACCTCAGACCTACGGGTCCATAGCTAGTAGCTAGATGGCTTCTTCTCTCTTTTTGGATCTCAATACAATGTTCTCCCCCTCTCTTGTGGAGATCTATTCGATGTAATCTTCTTTTTGCGGTGTGTTTGTTGAGATCGATGAATTGTGGGTTTATGATCAAGTCTATCTATGAACAATATTTGAATCTTCTCTGAATTCTTTTATGTATGATTGGTTATCTTTGCAAGTCTCTTCGGATTATCAGTTTGGTTTAGCCTACTAGATTGATCTTTCTTGCAATGGGAGAAGTGCTTAGCTTTGGGTTCAATCTTGCGGTGTCCTTTCCCAGTGACAGTAGGGGCAGCAAGACACGTATTGTATTGTTGCCATCGAGGATAACAAGATGGGGTTTTCATCATATTGCATGAGTTTATCCCTCTACATCATGTCATCTTGCTTAAGGCGTTACTCTGTTTTCATTAACTTAATACTCTAGATGCATGCTAGATAGCGGTCGATGAGTGGAGTAATAGTAGTACATGCAGGCAGGAGTCGGTCTACTTGTCTCGAATGTGATGCCTACATACATGATCATACCTAGATATTCTCATAACTATGCTCAATTCTGTCAATTTCTCAATAGTAATTTGTTCACCTACCATAGAATACTTATGCTCTGGACAGAAGCCACTAGTGAAACCTATGGCCCCCGGGTCTATCTTTATCATATTAATCTCCTACTACTTAGTTATTTCCTTTGCTTTTTACTTTGCTTTTATTTTACTTTCCATCTTTATCAAAAAAGTACCAAAAATATTATCTTATCATATCTATCAGATCTCACTCTCGTAAGTGGCCGTGTAGGGATTGACAACCCCTATTCGCGTTGCTTGCGAGGATTTATTTGTTTTGTGCAGGTACGAGGGACTCGTGCGTAGCCTCCTACTAGATTGATACCTTGGTTCTCAAAAACTGAGGGAAATACTTATGCTACTTTGTTGCATCATCCCTTCCTCTTCGGGGAAAACCAACGCAGTTCTCAAGAGGTAGCAAGAAGGATTTCTGGCGCCGTTGCCGGGGAGGTCTACGCAAAATTCAATATACCAAGTACCCATCACATACCCTTATCTCCCGCATTACATTATTTGCCATTTGCCTCTCGTTTTCCTCTCCCCCACTTCACCCTTTCCGTTTTATTCGCCCTCTCTCTCTATCCTCCCTCTCTTTCTCTATTTTCCTTTTTTGCCGCTTTGGTTTTTGTTTGCTTGTGTGTTAGTTCGTTTTCTTGTCGTTATGGCTAGTCCCTTATCTTCTCCGTTGTCTCCCGAGAATGAAATTCTAAATTATCTTCTCCGTTGTCTCCCGAGAATGAAATTCTAAATTTTAAGCAAAGGGAGGGGGGAATCTAAAAGATGCTTGGTATAGAATTTGCAATGCTCAAAATAGATCTACCAGGAAGCAATCTACTTCCGTTCTTCTTCGCAATTTTTATGTAGGCATTACTCCTTGGCACAGATATGTCCTTGATACTATTACTGGACGGAACTGCTTGGGTAGCCATACTTTTGATTCTTATAATGCTATGATAGATTTGTTTGGCTCACCTCCTCTTTTGGTTAATGGAACTGTATTAACTTTGGAGCATGTAATGCAAAGACTTGAAATTATTGAAAATAAGGTTGCTACCGTAGAGTTAATTGAAAATTTGGATAAAAATATCCACAACCAAATCTCTCAATATGGATCTAAAGTAGGAGTCACTTTGAAAAATATTAAAGAGAAAGAACCCATAGTTAATGACAAAATAACTCACGATTCCACTAGAATAGATAAACTTGAGGATATTATTACCAACTTGGGAACCGCGTTTTCTTCCATAAAGAATACTCCAAGTCCTCCCGCTAAAATTGCCAAGCTTATGTATGTTCCTAAAAATAAGGGTGAATCCTCTAGTAAGGAAACTGCGGAACTCAAATCTATAAGTATTCATCCCAATCTTTTTGCTATCATTAAGGAACCATTTGTTACAAATGATTTTTTCGATCTTGTGCCTAAAAGTTTGATAATAAATAAAAAGAAAGAAATTCCTAAAGATGGTAGATGCCTCATTGAAGAATTGCCTACCAAAGATGGCAATACCTAGATCTATCCTTACTTGTTATGCCTAGCTAGGGGCGTTAAACAATAGCGCTTGTTGGGAGGCAACCCAATTTTATTTTTATTACTTGCTTTTTGCTCATGTTTAGTAATAAATAATTTATCTAGCCTCTGTTTTGGTTGTGTTTTTTGTGTTTAATTAGTGTTTGTTCCAAGTAGAACCATTGGGAAGACTTGGGGAAAGTCTTGTTACACTTACTGTAAAAAAAAGAAACTTTAGCGCTCACGAGAACTGCTACCATTTTTATTTGGAAAGTGATATTTAGTTAATTATTTTTGCAGATGATTAATAGATAAATTTCTCACGTACAGAAATTTATTTTAGAATTTTTGGGGTTCCAGATCTTGCGCTAGGTACAGATTACTACAGACTGTTCTGTTTTTGACAGATTCTGTTTTTCGTGTGTTGTTTGCTTATTTTGATGAATCTATGGCTAGTAAAATAGTTTATAAACCATAGAGAAGTTGGAATACAGTAGGTTTAACACCAATATAAATAAAGAATGAGTTCATTACAGTACCTTGAAGTGGTCTTTTGTTTTCTTTCGCTAACGGAGCTCACGAGATTTTCTACATTGAGTTTTGTGTTGTGAAGTTTTCAAGTTTTGGGTAAAGATTTGACTGATTATGGAACAAGGAGTGGCAAGAGTGTCGGTGTCAAAACTGGTGGATCTCGGGTAGGGGGTCCCGAACTTTGCGTCTAAGCCGGATGGTAACAGGAGGCAAGGGACACGAAGTTTTACCTAGGTTCAGGCCCTCTCGATGGAGGTAAAACCCTACGTCCTGCTTGATTAATATTGATGATATGGGTAGTACAAGAGTAGATCTACCACGAGATCAGAGAGGATAAACCCTAGAAGCTAGCCTATGGTATGATTGTTGATGTGTATGTTGTCCTACGGACTAAAACCCTCCGGTTTATATAGACACCGGATAGGGTTAGGGTTACATAGAGTCGGTTACAATGGTAGGAGATTTGAACATCCGTATCACCAAGCTTGCCTTCCACGCCAAGGAAAGTCCCTTCCAGACACGGGACGGAGTCTTCAATCTTGTATCTTCATAATCCAGGAGTCCGGCTGAAGGTATAGTTCGGCTATCCGAACACCCCCTAATCCAGGACTCCCTCAGTAGCCCCTGAACCAGGCTTCAATGACGACGAGTCCAGCGCGCAAATTGTCTTCGAAATTGCAAGGAGGGTTCCTCCTCCAAGTACTTCATAGAAGATTTTGAACACAAAGATAGTGTCCGGCTCTGCAAAATAATTTTCCACATATTGCCATAGAGAGAATAATATTCACATAAATCTAATCTGCTGACATATTCCGTAGTGTGACATCACACCACGGCCAAGCTTTTATTCAAACCGTTTTACTGTCCCATCTTAGCGCGTTATGCGAGGCGGTTTCCTTGGCACGTCTTGTTAAAGCAGAGATCGTGTCCCCTTATTCCGGGATTCTCATCAATACGGGCGTGGGTAACCCAACCGCGCCATTGATTACGGCGCTTGGAGATAAGCGAGTTTTACCAGGCTGGTGGGGACACGTAGTCACGTCCACCCATATAAGGGGATAAGGATCCACCTTTTTACCCACGCCTTCTTCCTCTTTGCCTATCCATTCTTGCACACCCGAGCTCCAGCGCCCAAGTCCGCACTACCACCTCAACCTTCCCCAGTCATGTCCGGAGCGGGAGGCAAGTGGATGGTCTCCTCCGTCATGGAGGGGCACATCAAAAAGCTGAGGAAGGCCGGATATCTGGCTAGCGACATCGCGCATCGGCTTCCCGAAAAGGGGCAGCTCATCCCCACTCCTAGGCCCCATGAGAGGCTGGTATTCCTCCCCCATTTCCTTTGCGGACTGGGCTTCCCTCTGCATCCATTTGTCCGGGGGCTCATGTTCTACTACGGCTTGGATTTCCACGATCTGGCCCCGAACTTCGTCCTCAACATCTCGGCGTTCATCGTCGTGTGCGAGGCGTTCCTCCGCATCCGCCCCCATTTCGGCCTATGGCTTAAGACTTTCAACGTCAAGCCAAAGGTGGTGCGCGGCAGCCAGGCGGAGTGCGGCGGTGCCATGGTTGGCAAGATGGCCAACGTCCTATGGCTCAAGGGCTCGTTTGTGGAGACCCTGAAGGGGTGGCAATCATGGTGGTTTTACGTCACTGAGCCGCGCGACGCCGAATGGGTCGAACCCCCTAAGTTTCTATCCGGCCCTCCTACGCGGCTCACGTCCTGGAAGGAGACGGGCCTGTCGTGGGGTAACCAGAAGGAGGTGACCGGACTGCAAACATGCATCCAATCCCTGGTGAACAAGCAAATCAGGCTTGTCAACGTAGTCCAGGTTATGCTCATCCGCCTGATCCTCCCGTGTCAACGACGGGCCTTCAATCTGTGGGAGTTCGACCCGGCGCAGCATCAAACTCTAAACAGGCTCTTCGACACGACGTACGAAGATGCCAGGAGGATGCTTTTCAAGGGCGCCGAGGCTCCCGCATCCGCTACCGAGGATCGCGGATTCAGCGCGCAGCGTCACGTGCTCGCGGTAAGCTGTTTTTTCCTTTTACAGGGTATCAGTTTTCCATAGTTTGACTCTATGCGGGATCTAAACTCCCTTACCTTTGACAGGATTGGCAGGCGAAGTCCGGACGGATCGACTGTCCGGCGCCTTTGCCCAAAGGCCCAGCGGACGCTCAATTGGCGAAGCTGCTGGTTTCGGCACCCTATGTGGTGCCGGAGAAGAGGGCCAAGAAGAAGGCCACGGGGAATCGAAAGAGTGCCCGACGCCCGGAGGTGTCGGATTCACCATCCGATGAATCCGAGGCACACTCCTCCCATGAAGACGAGGAGGAGGAAGAAGAGACTCCTCCCCCTCCAGCGGGGGAAGGGAAGAAAAGGAAGGCCGCCCCAACTGGGGAGGCCGAAGGGTCCATGAAGGGGAAAACCCTTTCTCCGGACTACTCCCTTACGCCGACGATGCCAGAGAGGAGTGGGCGCCCAGGGACAAGCCCCTGGCGAAATCGTATGTATCCGGATACCAAAGTAATTCATGGTATTCGTTTATTGCGCAGCTTTCCCTTATGTCGAATGTGTTTATGCAGCCCACCCAAAGACCGGCTCGACGCGTCATCAAGCGGCTCACTGGACTCGTCGGACGTGAACTCACTTCCGACGGCTTCCTCCCCCCGCCCTACGGACGACACCGAAGTGTTGTCCCAACAGGTTCCAATCCGGGAGGAGGTGGTCCTGGAGGCGCCGCAAGGCGACCTCCTGGACTCCGGGAGTAAAGGGGATGAAACCCCCCAGGGCTCCAAGTCCGGCTCTAGGCCGGACACCGCTCCGGAACCTTCAAAGGTTCCAGAGTCCGGCGGGGGACCTCCTTCCAAGAGGAGCAAGTCCACCATGCCGACGGCCTCCGTCCAACCGGAGGCGCCAGACAATATGTTGGAGGCACTCCAAGGCGCCTCCATCGACGAGGAGCACCGCGCTATTATGAGTGCGGTGGTCCAGAAGGTTCAGTCCGCAAAAAACGGACTGACTGAAGCTTGTACTAGCCTTTTGACAGGCTTCGAGGTAAGTAAAGAAAGTGTAAATAATAGTACCGCATAGACAGTAGCCCCTGATGCTCTGTTTGGCGTTCGGGAAGAAAAGCCGCATAGAGGATCAAATAGAATTGGCAGGAGTCTAACAAAAAATGAGTCAATATGCATGTGCAGGCTACCCTGCTTGCATCCGCCGCTCTGACTGCGGAAGTGGACACGCTGAAGCAGGACCTCGAAAGGTCCGAGCAAGAGCTCGAGCATGCCAAGAAGCAGCTCGAGGACAATGAAGGTAAGAAATACGTTGTTAAAAAAAAATATATATATATATATATAAGGTGCAATTGCGAAAAATGACAGGATTATCGTGGCTATTGTAGGGGCCACGTCTGAGGTGGCGACCCTTAAGCAAGCGATGGACGAGGCCGAGAAGAATTCGGCCTTGGAGCGCACCGAGCGGGAGAAGTATGAGGCCGAGGTTGGCAAGGTGCGGCAAGAGCTTCAGGCTCTCATGGAAAAACATGAGAGTTTGGAGCGTGACTCGAAGACGCAAGCGTCTGAGCTTGCGGTGGCTATTGAAAATGCCAAATCTGCCAAGGCCGAATCCCAGAAGACCCTCCAGGAGTTGGATGAGGTGAAGAAGATTGCGGCAGGTAAGGCATTCTCTATGCAAAGCAAACACATAAACGTGAGTTACCTATTACTTACCCGAATCCGGAGCTCTCCAGGAGCGTTCGCAGATCTTCCCCGGAGTGTATCCGATGCCGCCGCATTCTATCGAGCCGAAGAGGGCAGCTCGACGGAGAAGGTGTTCTGGTCTCAGTACGCTGAGGCCGGACACCCCATGCCCCTGAGCGACCAGCTGAAGCAACTGGTCGAGCTCCACAAGGCGGCTGAACAGGCCATGAAGGGCCTCCTAGTTCGGCTGTGGCCTGGAGAGGCTCTGCCTGGGAGCTATTTCGGGCTGGTGCGGCGGCTGGTGGAGACCTGTCCGAGGCTTGAAGACATCAAGCGCTCCGTCTGCATTGAAGGTGCCCGTAGGGCCCTTGCCCGTGCTAAGGTGCACTAGGGCAAGCTGGATGCGGAGAAGCTTGTGAAGGACGGGCCACCGCCGGGGAAAGAGCATCGCAAGCCCGAGAATTATTATAAGGATGTTCTGAAGGGTGCCCGCCTTGTTGCGGATGAATGTACCAAGGATGTATTTTTTGAGTAAAACCCGCTCGTGTTATCCTGTGTGCTGAAAACTTGTTCATATGCTCTAAGCAATGCTGCTTGAATTTAAAATATTACCTTCTGTGCGGCTGTTTATCAATACTGAGAGATGGCGAGTCGTCGGCTTCTGCCCCCTTACCGCTAGTGCTGGGGTGTTCGGGGATAAACCTGGGCGCTCTTTTTCCCATATTTGGGTCCTTCGAGGGAGGCGCTCAGCCCAACGAATGAGGCAATCGGACTATAATGCGTGAACACTCTCACTTAGCCATAGAATTCTATAATTTTAAATTTCGGCGAAGCCCCTAGTATTCGAAAGACCGAGTTTGGGGTGCTATCCACGCCTTGGCCGGACAGAGCCGACTCCTCGCCCTAAGCGGCATAAGTCTTTAGGGACTCGAATAAAGCTCTCGAACAGCGACCAGCTCTCGCCTCATCATGACGGTCAGTTTTAGCTTTCTCCACTGAGGTGCTCGACCCAGCTCAACTGGGGCACAATCGCAGTGGTTCTCCTAGTGCTACCTTAGCCGATATAGCGGAACGTAAGGCACCAAAATAGAGGAGCCTGGCAAACCCAACTATTGACCCAAGACATGATTCGAAGCCGATGCATATAATGCTATAAGTTCGGGGTGCCGCACTTGTGAAAGTGTTCGGACTTCTCATACATATTGAGGGGTACTAAAGCCCCTGGCGTATTTTGGCAGTACCAACGTGTACGGGTGCAACATGTCGTTAAGGAACATATAAAAAAAGGTAATGCAAAAAATAGGCAAAAGCTATGCATTGTTTATCAAAATAGCTGCGATCAAAGCAGAACGATACAAGTAATGCGATAAACGAAAAGTTGGACTATTTAACATGTCTGATCCAGGGGCAAGCTGTGGAATAATATGCGAAACAGGTATACTGCTCGTGATAGAGTTCACCTGGGATTTCCGTATTGCGGCATGGCTTGTCTGCTTCCCTGGTCCTTGCATCGTTTGTGCGGCAATTGAACTGCCGAACAGTCCTTCCAAAGAGTAGAGTCCTGGAAGTAAGAGAAAAGTAAAAAATCGGCAGCCCCTGGTGCGGTTTAAGCCGTGTTTTGGGCGTGCCGTGATGGTGCCCCTCCCCCTATGCCCATGGTATTTCCAGAGCGTAGTTATGGACGCGAAGTACTGGGGTTGGGGTTGGGGCCGCATTGCTACGCCTGCTCGGAACATGCCAGGCGGTCTTGTTGTAGGTTACTCCGGGCGTGCTTGACGGTGTCCGGACGTTTAATGGCCGGACTGGAGAACTGCCTAGAGAGGCTGCTTTGTACTTCCGCTGCAAGGGCCGCCATGTGCTCCTCCGTTCGGAGGGAGCGTCCGGTGTGTCCATTGACCGTAATTACTCCATGAGGGCCTGGCATCTTGAGCTTCAGGTATGCGTAGTGCGGTACCGCATTGAATTTGGAGAATGCGGTTCGCCCGAGCAGTGTGTGATAGCCACTTCGAAACAGGACTATGTCAAAGATTAACTCCTCGCTTCGGAAATTATTCGGAGATCCGAAGACCACTTCAAGTGTGACTGAGCCTGTGCAGTTGGCCTCTACACCTGGTATTATGCCTTTAAAGGTCGTTTTGGTGGGCTTAATCCTCGAGGGATCTATGCCCATTTTCTGCACTGTATCCTGGTAAAGCAGGTTCAGGCTGCTGCCGCCGTCCATAAGGACTCTAGTGAGATGAAATCCGTCAATAATTGGGTCTAGAACCAATGCGGCGAATCCGCCATGACGGATGCTAGTGGGATGGTCCCTTCGATCAAAGGTGATCGGGCAGGTGGACCATGGGTTGAACTTTGGGGCTACTGGCTCACCGCGTATACGTCCCTTAACGCACGCTTCCGCTCCCTTTTGGGGACATGGGTTGCGTATATCATGTTCACCGTCCGCACTTGTGGGGGATAACCCTTCTGCCCACTGTTGTTCAGCGACCGGGGCTCCTCGTTGTCATCGCTATGCAGCCCCTTGTATTCATTGTCGGCGCTTAACTTGCCTGCCTGCTTGAACACCCAACAATCCCTGTTGGTGTGATTGGCTGGCTTTTCAGGGGTGCCATGTATTTGGCACAAGCAGTCGAGTATTCGGTCCAAGCTGGTCGGGCCCCTAGGATTCCTTTTGAATGGATTTTTCCGCTGATCGGATTTAGAGCCTCTGAATCCGGCATTAACTGCCGTATCCTCAGCATTGTCGCCGTTAATGCGGCGCTTCTGCTTGTTGCGACGCGTCCTGCCACTAATGTCCCTGGTGTCCGAACTGCCAGGGTTTTTGGTCATATTGTTGCTACGAGCAAGCCAGCTGTCTTCTCCCGCGCAAAAGCGGGTCATGAGTGTCGTGAGTGCTGCCATAGATTTCGGCTTTTCCTGTCTGAGGTGCCGGGCCAGCCACTCGTCGTGGATATTGTGCTTGAAGGCTGCTAGGGCCTCAGCGTCCAGACAGTCGACTATTTGATTTTTCTTTTTTAGGAACCGTGTCCAGAATTGTCTGGCCGATTCCTCTGGCTGCTGGATTACGTGACTTAGGTCATCGACGTCTGGGGGTCGCACATAAGTGCCCTGGAAATTGTCGAGGAATGCGGCTTCCAGGTCCTCCCAACAACTGATTGATCCTCTTGGCAAGCTATTGAGCCAATGCTGAGCTAGTCCTTTAAGCTTGAGTGGGAGGTATTTGATGGCGTGAAAATCATCGTCGTGGGCCATGTGGATATGAAGGAGATAATCCTCGATCCATACCGCAGGGTCTGTTGTGCCATCATATGATTCGATATTTACAGGTTTGAAACCCTCGGGGATTTGATGATCCATTATTTCGTCTATAAAGCATAGTGGGTGTGCGGCGCCTCTGTACTGGGCGATATCATGACGTAGCTCCGATGAGCTTTGTCTACTGTGTTCGGCCCTGCCGAATTTGTGGCCGGCGTGACGGTTACCGTCTCGAGCCGTGGGGTGCCCACACGATCCGTAGATCGATCGTGTTTGCCTTGCCTTGTCCTCCAACATGTCTCGTAAGTCCGGCGCATATTCCCGTGCCTTGGTATGGGGTGCAGCTTGAGTGGAGGGCCAGGAGGCCTCTCTGTCGCGGCCACGAGGTGGCCGGTCGGCCGCATCAAGTGCTTCCTCCTCTAATTGGGGTAGCAACCTAAGCTTTGGGTAACTCTTGGAGGGGCGTTCGAGTTTATGCTCTTCGTCCACAAGGACTTTAGTCCATCTGTCAACTAGCAAATCTTGATCAACTCTGAGTTGTTGCTGTTTTTTCTTGAGGCTTCTTGCCATGGCCATAAGCCTACGTTGGAAACCCTTTTGCTCAACGGGATCCTCTGGCACGATGAATTCATCGTCGTCGAGGCTTGCCTCGTCTTCGAAGGGAGGCATATAATTATCGTCCTCGACCTCTCTGTCTGCCGCTCTCTCATGAGGGCTAGCTTCTCCATCCTCCTGTGCTAAACCTTGCTGGAGGGGGTTTTCTTTGACACTCTCCGGAGTATTATTATCTCCCGTGCTGGAATCACCGTTTTTGTGTTGGCAGGATTTTGAGCGGCGCCGCTGACGCCGGCGCTTGGGCTGTTTCTTGGAGGGGTCATCCTCTGCTGTTCCATCGCCCTCTCCCTCTTTTGGGGTGTCCACCATGTATATGTCATATGATGAGGTGGCTTTCCAGGGCCTAGTAGGCGCTGGTTCTTCATCGTCTCCTTCATCGGCGTCCATACCGTCGATGTCTTCGGAGTCGAAGTCGAGCATGTCGGTTAAGTCGTCGACAGTGGCTACAAAGTGGGTGGTGGGTGGGTTTTGAATTTCTTCATCGTCCGTACCCCAACCTTGCTGACCGTAGTCCGACCAGGGCTCTCCTGATAAAGAGGGAGACTTTAGTGACTTCAGGATATTGCCGAAAGGCGAGTGCTGAAAGATGTCTTCGGTAGTGAACTCCATGATCGGTGCCCAATCGGATTCGACTGGCAGGGGCGCGGAGGGTTCGGAGTCCAGAGAGGAGTCCGGCTCCTTGGAGTCACGAGCCTCGTAGAGTACGGGGCTGGTGTTCGGCTCAATCGCCGTTTGAATCGCAGCCCCCGAGGTGGCGCCCAACCGCCCATCCTCGATCGGCGCGGTCGGCTCCAAACTAAGGGTCGGAGCCAATGCGGGTGCGGCCTCCAGGCACTGTTCAGCGCCAGAGCTAGATCATGCTCGTCGTAATAGTGCGGCGCGCTCGGCAGTGGTTCTAATCCGCCGAGGATCAAGTCCCCGCGGATGTCAGCCGTGTAGTTTAAACTTCCGAATCTGACCTGATGGCCAGGGGCGTAGCTTTCGATCTGCTCTAGATGGCCAAGTGAATTGGCCCGCAGTGCGAAGCCGCCAAAGACAAAGATCTGTCCGGGGAGGAAGGTCTCACCCTGGACTGCATCGCCGTTGATGATCGTAGGAGCCATCGGGCTTGACGGCGACGGCACAAAGGAACTCTCAATGAAAGCACCAATGTCGGTGTCAAAACAGGCGGATCTCGGGTAGGGGGTCCCGAACTGTGCGTCTAGGCCGGATGGTAACAGGAGGCAAGGGACACGAAGTTTTACCCAGGTTCGGGCCCTCTCGATGGAGGTAAAACCCTACGTCCTACTTGATTAATATTCATGATATGGGTAGTACAAGAGTAGATCTACCACGAGATCAGAGAGGCTAAACCCTATAAGCTAGCCTATGGTATGATTGTTGATGTGTATGTTGTCCTACGGACTAAAACCCTCCGGTTTATATAGACACCGGATAGGGTTAGGGTTACATAGAGTCAGTTACAATGGTAGGAGATCTGAACATCCGTATCGCCAAGCATGCCTTCCACGCCAAGGAAAGTCCCTTCCGGACACGGGACGGAGTCTTCAATCTTGTATCTTCATAATCCAGGAGTCCGGCTGAAGGTATAGTTCAGCTATCCAAACACCCCCTAATCCAGGACTCCCTCAAAGAGCCTAAGCTTGGAGATGCCCATGGAACCCCCAAGATAATCTAAGGACACCTAAAAGCCAAAGCTTGGGATGCCCCGGAAGGCATCCCCTCTTTCGTCTACTTCTATCGGTAAGTTTACTTGGAGCTATATTTTTATTCGCCACATGATATGTGTTTTTCTTGGAGCGTCTTGTATGATTTGAGTCTTTACTTTTTAGTTTACCACAATCATACTTGTTGTACACACCTTTTGAGAGAGCCATACATGATTTGGAATTTGTTAGAATACTCTATGTGCTTCGCTTATATCTTTTGAGTTATATAGTTTTGCTCTAGTACTTCACTTATATCTTTTAGAGCATGGTGGTGGATTTGTTTTATAGAAACTATTGATCTCTCATGCTTCACTTAGATTATTTTGAGAGTCTTAAATAGCATGGTAATTTACTTAAAATCCTATTATGCTAGGTATTCAAGATTAGTAAAATTTTCTTATGAGTGTTTTGAATACTAAGAGAAGTTTGATGCTTGATGATTGTTTTGAGATATGGAGGTAATAATATCAAAGTCATGCTAGTTGAGTAGTTGTGAAATTGAGAAATGCTTGTGTTGAAGTTTGCAAGTCCCGTAGCATGCACGTATGGTAAACATTATGTAACAAATTTGAAACATGAGGTGTTATTTGATTGTCCTCCTTCACTACAAGAAATAAGTCAACTTGTGACCCTCACTATTGGTTTCGGAAAGGTCATAGTTTTTCATTTGCGACCATTTTGTGACCAAAACCAGAAGGTCAAAAGCTGGCAGTCGTAAACTGAAATTATTGACCTTCTGTAAAAGGTCTTTGGTTCCACGACCAAATTTTTGGTCACTAGCAACCTCCCCAGGCCACGTAGGCATCTAGCGTCGCAAGCTGAAGTGGCACAAGATTCAGCCCGGTCCAATTCGGTTTTCTACATGGGCCTAGCCCAACAATTCTAGCTTTTTTCCAAGTCAATTCTTGTGGGCTACATGGGCCAAGCCCAATATTTCACCGTCTTCATTTTTGGGCCTTGGCCTTCTTACAATCATTTATTTTCTATTTTCAATCATTATATTTTAGCACAGGTCCCACATGTCAGAAATTTCAAAAATGCCCAGATTTTATTCATAAGTGGTTCCCTCTGGTCAAGTTTCCATTTCACATCTTTTCAACATACATAATCACTATTTCAAACATACACTAGTCTTTTACAATCTGTTACATATGGCGCATCCCAGACATATTACAAAGGCGCGTCTTAAATTGTTCTCACTCGTCAGATTGATCATACATAATCAATATTTCAGACAGAACAGTACAAATGTAGTTCATCAAGTAACACTAAGTCTACTACAATCTGTAGATAGTCTATTACAACCCCAATATGCCTACTGTTACAATATTTATAGTCTATTACAGTCAAACATAAGAGACAACTCTTTGCTGAGTAGGGCTATACGGCTTAAAACTTCAAATTTCATAGACCTGGAGCTCCTGTAAAAGAGTGAACACATAGGCTACCAGCATTAGATTATTAGATTATTCCTGGACTATCGAAAAATCATATATTGAAAGAGATCTCATAGAAATGTAGATTTATGGACCAAATATATGATAAAGCAACAGATTCAGCCAACTTCAAAGACCTAGATGTTTGTGATGCATCTTCACAGAACCACAAGAACACTAGATATAGTATAATATGATTCCAAGAGACCACAAGAGCATCAATCAGTAGCAGGTATATAGCTAGCAAACTATCTACTAGACATCATCGACACTTGAACCATAACATGCATGTCCAGCAAGGAAACAAAAAATGGGACCATAACATGCATGTCCAGCAGGGAAACAAAAAATGGGACAAGTCCTAATGCTGGATAACATGTACAGGAAGGCCATCCAATGGTTTCAGCCACATCCTAATAAACAAGCGGCACTCTAATACTACTAATTACCAGCAGCAAATAAAATAGCCAAATGAGGCAACAGCACTTGATCATCGACACAACAGTTAGCAAGGACTCAACCACGGCGCAAAAAGCATCAAAATCCTAACTAACACACGAAACAGAGCATGGTTGTAGCATAGCAAACGTAGGAGCTCACAATGTTGGTTTGTGTAGCTGATGTCGAATAGCCTACGTTCGTCGCTTGCGAGCACCATGCACCTTGGTGCCTTGCATACGGCCTCCTTCGAGTCTGTGAGAGAAAGAACGAGGTGAAGGTTAGTCGCATCAAGGGTGCTGCTGTTCTGGATCAAGCTAAGTCAACGACATAAGAGATTTTAGTCAAATTAACATGTGAACATATTGCACAATAGCAGTAGTATAAATTGTAGTAGTAAGCATGCAAGGAAACAAAACAATGGACAAATATTGATAGCAACAAAATAACCAGGATATGACAATAGCAGTAGTATAGATTGTAGTGACAAAAGCACAAGCATGCAAACATGCATCTCATCCCAACCTAAATACAACTGTAAAGCAAATACAACTCTGCTTTCAAACTATTCATTTTGAACATCTCTTGTGACATGAATTCAACTAGTTCAAGACTAAGAAAAGCCTTCCAAACATCACATGCGCAACAAGTTCAACAATGAACTAGCACACACACAATACAGACAAGGGTACTTTTCCCCAACTGTGCATACTGGTTTACGCTAAGTGTGGCCCAAGTGAACAACAAAACGAGCACTGTCCTGCCATATAAAATAGAGTGACATAAGAAGACAGGTGATGCACCATATACGGAGGGCACAAGGCGTAATATGGGTTCTGTCTCTGCCTTGTCTTGAATAATTGTACAAGAAAGGAGAGCTACGATTCTTTTACACGAAACAAGAAGCCTCTGGACTAACACCGTGATCTATAACAAGTTTAGAACTAAGAGACGTCCCTTGGTTACATTATTCTATCACTCCCAGCACTACCGTGTTGTATTGTATGGCATGCATAATCGTTGATCAATAACAAATGCACAAATACATGTTCAACCAAATAAATACGGAAAGCAATAGAAGCAAGTCGATGTGACATTGCTCACCTTGATCAATGCGGGACTCTTGGCAAACTCTGGACAGGGGTCCATGAACTTCTTCAGGTCCAGATCCAGGTACTCGAAGACGAGCCATATGCGCTTCTCGCTATGGACAACATCATGCAGCCTGCAAGAGAAGAATGGGCAAAGCTTCTCAGCATAGCAACAATGCAAACCATCTACTAACACTCACCCTATAAATAGATGAATAAATAAATAGCAACATCACTGGCAGTAGTAGCACATTTCATAGGTTCTAAATCCGGCATGTTCATTTGCTGTTGCATAAAAGCGAAGGCCATCCATCCCCATCTCGACTTAATGCCCACTTAAATCAATCAAATGATCAATCAATCAAGCAGTTAATCCGAGCTAGTTGAGGCCATTCGTCGATGGCCTGCCTGGCTTTGGGCGCCCTCGCGGAGACGCCAGAGGAGGAGGTTGGTGAAGCAGCGATGGCCTGGATCGACTGCAAGGGTGGAGTACGACGAACATGGCCGTCCCCTCCTCCAAGGAGACGACGGACCCCTCCCTCCAGCACGAGGTGGACAGCGGCCGTCCGAGGATCCCGCAAACCCTAGATCGCATGTCGTCGTGGTTCGGCCAGCTCGACGGAGCGGCGCGCACCGAAGCACGCGCCCCGGCGAGCTAGCCGGCCGCGACACAGAGGCTGCAGGGCGCTGGATGTGCTGCGGGAGGTGGAGGAAGGGAGCCGCGCATTGAAGCACACGCACGTCGGCGAGCCAGCCGGCCGCGACGCCGAGGCTGCAGGGCGCTGGATCTGCTGCGGGAGGTGGGGGCGGCGTGCATTGAAGCACGCGCGCGCTGGCGAGCCAGCCGGCCTCGACGCCGAGGCTGCAGGGCGCTGGATCTGCTGTGGGAGGTGGAGGGAGGGCGGCGCGCTGGATCTGCTGCGGGAGGTGGAGGGAAGGAGAGGTGGTGGCGGTGATCTGGAAGGGGGGAAGATCTCTCTCTCTCTCTCCGCATCGGGCACAGCAGGGTGGGTGGGTGGGACACAGCGGGTGGGTGTGGGTGGGTGGGTGGGTGGATGGATGGATGGATGTGGGATGAAAAGATGGATGGATGGATGTGTACCATGTCATCGATCCATGGCACACATGTTTCCACCAATGATGATTAAGCTTATGCAATTGTTTTTTTTCTTTTTTTTCTCTTATATATTTTCTCATCCATATAAATAACTAACCAAAATTTGTTGCAAAGGGCACCACTTCATTTTCAAAAATATTATACCATATTGACTAACTCGGGGATGCTTCGTTGCAACTCCGGCGACCCCCGACGATATTACATCACAACAATGGCGGCCCGACAATGCTTCATTGCAACTCCGTCGGTCCCGACAATGTTGGATCACAGCACCGGCGGTACACGGCGATGCTATGTTGCATCATCGGTGACTATTGTCGCACCACCTTCTGCTGCAACCCCCGGCGACCTTGCGACACCATCCTCGTGTGCATGACCGGTGGCCACTACCCGGCAGCCTGCGGCGCCATGCACCGTCGTCGAATAGCGGCTATCCCAGAAATGCTCAATGTTATGGTAGATCAATGGCTTTCAACCCAAATGCTCAATGTTATGGTAGCATTCATGGCATAATTTGTTCAAATAATCTCATTTTGTGCACAAGGGTGCATCTTGGAATGGAAAACAATGTTGCCTAAGTAATTTTTCATTTTCTTTGGACGAAAAAATCATTTTTCATTTTGTGAATGCCCAAAATGAGTTTTTTAGTGATGGACCTACCATATATTTGTTGTAAAATTGGACCATATCATTTTTCTAAAATATTAGGCCATATTTAATGCACAATTGACCAAATTGTTGGGTTTCAAAAGTTTTGATCCACCTCTGGTGAAAAGGACAAATTTCTACCGATTCTGCAGGAAGCGGGTCAAATTTGAACTGCAGCTGCCTCATAGTTTACTCTTTATTTTTTCCAAAAATATTTTATAAGTACATAAGTATCTATTTAATCAGAGAAACATCAAAAGTTTTCCAAGATTCAACTACTAGCTAGGAACGGTCATTCCCGCCGTTTTGACCGCATTTTGAAACGGGCATAAAAAATTCAAAAAAAAATCAAACAAATTGGAAAACCTTCGCATTGTGTCATCATATGTGACCAAGTATCCAGGAAAAATAACAAACTTGTAATACGACAATTATTTTAAAAAAGTGTTCTCAGAAACGAGCTATCACGTGTGGAGATCAATGGCTTTCAAGCCAAATGATCAATCTTATGGCCACATTCATGGCATGGTTTGTTCAAATAATCTCATATTGTGCACAAGGGTGCATATTGGAATGGCAAACAATGTTGCCTAAGGAAGTTTTCATTTTCTTTGGACGAAAAAACCATTTTCCATTTTTCGAGTGCCCAAAAGGAGGTTTTTTTGTGAAGGACCTCCCAAATAATTGTTGCAAAATTGGACCAAATCAATTTTCTAAAATACTAGGACATATTTAACACACAATTGACAAAATTGTTGGGTGTAAAAAGTTTTGATCCACCTCTCGTGAAAAAGACAAATTTCCGCCGATTCAGTTGGAAGCGGGTCAAATTTGAACTGCAGCTGCCTCATAGTTTGCTATTTATTTTTTCCAAAAATCATTTCTAGGTACATAAGTATCTATTTAATCACAGAAACACAAAAAATTTCCAAGATTCAACCACTAGCTAGGAACGGCCATTCCTGCCGTTTTGACCGCATTTTGAAACGAGCATAAAAAATTCAAAACAAATCAAAAATTGGGAAACCTTCGCATTGTGTCATTATATGTGGCCAAGTTCCCAGGAAAAATAAAAAACTTGTAATACAACAATTATTTTAAAAGGTGTTCTCAGAAACGAGCTATCACGTGCGGAGATCAATGGCTTTCAAGCCAAATGATCAATCTTATGGCCACATTCATGGCATAGTTTGTTCAAATGATCTCATATTGTGCACAAGGGTTCATATTGGAATGGCAAACAATGTTGCCTAAGGAAGTTCTCATTTTCTTTGGACGGAAAAACCATTTTCCATTTTTCGAGTGCCCAAAAGGAGGTTTTTTTGTGAAGGACCTCCCAAATATTTGTTGCAAAATTGGACCAAATCAATTTTCTAAAATACTAGGACATATTTAATGCACAATTGACAAAATGGTTGGGTGTAAAAAGTTGTGATCCACCTCTCGTGAAAAAGACAAATTTCCACCGATTTAGTTGGAAGCGGGGCAAATTTGAACTCCAGCTACCTCATAGTTTGCTATTTACTTTTTCCAAAAATCATTTATAGTTACATAAGTACCTATTTAATCATAAATACATGGTTTGGTGGCGATACGTCGAGGTTTGGGTGGCGGCCGAGGGCCCCAACTCTAGAGCGCGTAAACTCACATGCCCGCCGCGTGGTCACCGCGTGACCTTGATGTTGACATGCGTTCTAGGAGGCCTAGGCATGTCTAGTGGGTTGGGCACTCCCCAGGTAGGTGCTAGGAAGAAAATTACAACAGAAGAATCTCACGAGGAGACCGACCTATGCTCAAAGATGAATTAGCAGCCAAGTGTTTGATTGGCAGTACGGGAAATGCACATAGCCAATGGGCGTGAGTTTTGGCTGAGGATGATCATCTACTAAGAAGAATGTGTTCGCAAATTTTCAGATCAAAAGGAGGATCCTAGGTGGTACTTTCTTTGCAAAGTACCACATTTGGCAAAAATATGAATGTTGAAGCTGGCCTCAAAATAATGAATGGATTGAGCTGAAATTTGGTGGAGGATGGTTATCTGGGCATTGGAAAGCACCGTAGAAAATTGATACCATTTGGACATGCCAAAGTGGTACTTCCTTCACAATGCTCTTCTATGGACAGAAACTTGGGAAAACTAGTGAGAGAAATTGGATAAATGAAATGAGCTCAAATTTGGTGTAGGTAAGTTACATAGGTATGGTCATGCCTTGGTAGATTTTCAGATCATTTGGGTAAGCCTAGCTAGTACTTACTTCACAAAGCTTCTCTCGAGGTAGAAACTTTGAAAATTTCCTGAGAAAGATTTACTAGTAAAATGGAGCTAAATATTATCATGTGGCAATGATTTGGGTATGGAAGAGTGACCAAAGAGTTTGAGGGTAATAGGAGCGGTCTAGATAACACTTGCTTTGCAACATGCCAATCTGGCCATAAAATATAAATTGAACCTGGGCTCACATAGATGATTTGACTGAGCTGCAATTTGGAGGAGGGTGATAATTTGGGCATATGAAGGAACTGCATAAATTTCATGTCATTTGGATATATAAAAAAGGTACTTCCTTCACAATGCTTATAGGTGGACAAAAACTTTGGTAATTTGCCGAGGAAGATTTGCTAGGCAAATGGAGCTGAATTTTGTCATGAGGCAATGATTTGGATAGGAAAGGGTTCCCAACAATTTCGAGGGCAATCAAGGATATATAAATAGCACTTCCTTCACAAAGAGATGTTGTGAACAGAATAGGAAAATGAATATTGTTGAATTATTTTTGAACTAGGCAAGGAAGGATTTTTACATAATTGACGAAGACATGACCCAAAGAATTTATGAGATTTTTTGGGGAATTTTTGGAATGACGGAAATATAGGTTGCTTCACAACCTAGGGCAAAAATTGACACATGGACATGACACATAGGCAAAACTGATGAGGTGGTGCCTAGTCATAGCAATAAGTACTAATGTATCCACGTTCACAACCTCATGACCATTTATATTGGTCGTAATCAGGTAGAAATAAGGTCATGGACCACTCTTGTCTGCTTTGTGACCATTTGGTGTAAGGCAATTCAGGGTTTGAGCCCTTCCAAGCGAAATGGCCGTGGATTTATGACCAATTCAGCTAGGGTCACTAAGAGAAGGTCACTAGTTGACATATTTCTTGTAGTGCTTATGAGTGGCGGTCGGGGACGAGCGATGGTATTTTCCTACCAATCTACCCCCCTAGGAGCATGCGCGTAGTGCCGAGGTTTTTGATGACTTGTAGATTTTTGCAATAAGTATGTGAGTTCTTTATGACTAATGTTGAGTCCATGGATTATACGCACTCTCACCCTTCCATCCTTGCTAGCCTCTTCGGTACCGTGCATTGCCCTTTCTCACATTGAGAGTTGGTGCAAACTTCGCCGGTGCATCCAAACCCCGTGGTATGATACGCTCTTTCACACATAAACCTCCTTATATCGTCCTCAAAACAGCCACCATACCTACCTATTATGGCATTTCCATAGCCATTCCGAGATATATTGCCATGCAACTTTCCACCATTCCGTTTATCATGACACATTCATTATTGTCATATTGCTTAGCATGATCATGTAGTTGACATAGTATTTGTGGCAAAGCCACCGTTCATAATTCTTTCATACATGTCACTCTTGGTCCATTGCATATCCCGGTACACCGCCGGAGGCATTCATATAGAGTCATCTTTTGTTCTAGTATCGAGTTGTAATCATTGAGTTGTAAATAAATAGAAGTGTGATGATCATCATTTTTCTAGAGCATTGTCCCAAGTGAGGAATTAAAAAAAAGAAAAGGCCATATAAAAAAAGAGAAAGGCCAAATAAAATAAAAAGATGATGAAAATGAGAGAAAAAGAGAGAAGGGACAATGTTACTATCCTTTGCCACACTTGTGCTTCAAAGTAGCACCGTAATCTTCATGATAGAGAGTCTCTTGTTTTGTCTCTTTCATATACTAGTGGGAATTTTCATTATAGAACTTGGGTTGTATATTCCAACAATGGGCCTCCTCAAGTGCCCTAGGTCTTCGTGAGCAAGCAAGTTGGATGCACACCCACTTAGTTTCTTTTGTTGAGCTTTCATACATTTATAGCTCTAGTGCATCCGTTGCATGGCAATCCCTACTCCTTGCATTAACATCAATCGGTGGGCATCTCCATAGCCCATTGATTAGCCTCGTTGATGTGAGACTTTCACCTTTTTTGTCTTCTCCACATAACCCCCCTCATTCTATTCTATTCCACCCATAGTGCCATGTCCATGGCTCGCGCTCATATATTGCGTGAAAGTTTATAGGTTTGAGATTACTAAAGTATGAAACAATTGCTTGGCTTGTCATCGGGGTTGTGCATGATGAGAGCATTCTTGTGTGACGAAAATGGAGCATGACTAAACTATATGATTTTGTAGGGATGAACTTTCTTTGGCCATGTTATTTTGAGAAGACATAATTGCTTTGTTAGTATGCTTGAAGTATTATTATTTCTATGTCATTATGAACTTTTGTCTTGAATCTTTCAGATCTGAATATTCATACCATAATTAAGAAGAATTACATTAAAATTATGCTAAGTAGCACTCCGCATCAAAAATTCTGTTTTTATCATTTACCTACTCGAGGACGAGCAGGAATTAAGCTTGGGGATGCTTGATACGTCTCCAATGTATCTATAATTTTTGATTGCTCCATGCTATATTATCTACTGTTTTGGACATTATTGGGCTTTATTATCCACTTTTATATTATTTTTGGGACTAAGCTATTAACCGGAGGCCCAGCCCAGAATTGTTGGTTTTGCTTGTTTTAGGGTTTCGAAGAAAAGGAATATCAAACGGAGTCCAAACGGAATGAAACCTTCGGGAACGTGATTTTATCAATGAACAAGACCCAGGAGACTTGGACCCTATGTCAAGACACGAAAGAGGAGGCCACGAGGTAGGGGGGCGCGCCTACCCCCCAGGCACGCCCTCCACCCTCGTGGGCCCCTTGTTGCTCCACCGATTTACTCCTTCCTCCTATATATACCTACGTACCCCCAAACAATCAGAGACAGAGCCAAAACCCTAATTCCACCGCCGTAACTTTCTGTATCCACCAGATCCCATCTTGGGGCCTGTTCCGGAGCACCGCCGGAGGGGGCATCGATCACGGACGGCTTCTACATCAACACCATAGCCCCTCCGATGAAGTGTGAGTAGTTCACCTCAGACCTACGGGTCCATAGCTAGTAGCTAGATGGCTTCTTCTCTCTTTTTGGATCTCAATACAATGTTCTCCCCCTCTCTTGTGGAGATCTATTCGATGTAATCTTATTTTTGCGGTGTGTTTGTTGAGATCGATGAATTGTGGGTTTATGATCAAGTCTATCTATGAACAATATTTGAATCTTCTCTGAATTATTTTATGTATGATTGGTTATCTTTGCAAGTCTCTTCGAATTATCAGTTTGGTTTGGCCTACTAGATTGATCTTTCTTGCAATGGGAGAAGTGCTTAGCATTGAGTTCAATCTTGCGGTGTCCTTTCCGAGTGACAGTAGGGGCAGCAAGGCACATATTGTATTGTTGCCATCGAGGATACCAACATGGGGTTTTCATCATATTGCATGAGTTTATCCCTCTACATCATGTCATCTTGCTTAAGGCGTTACTCTGTTTTCATTAACTTAATACTCTAGATGCATGCTGGATAGCAGTCGATGAGTGCAGTAATAGTAGTAGATGCAGGCAGGAGTCGGTCTACTTGTCTCGGACGTGATGCCTATATACATGATCATACCTGGATATTCTCATAACTATGCTCAATTCTGTCAATTCCTCAACAGTAATTTGTTCACCCACCGTAGAATACCTATGCTCTAGAGAGAAGCCACTAGTGAAACCTATGGCCCCCGGGTCTATCTTTATCATATTAATATCCTACTACTTAGTTATTTCCTTTGCTTTTTTACTTTGCTTTTATTTTACTTTGCATCTTTATCACAAAAATACCAAAAATATTATCTTATCATATCTATCAGATCTCACTCTCGTAGGTGGCCTTGTAGGGATTGACACCCCCTATTCACGTTGATTGCGAGGATTTATTTGGTTTTTGCAGGTACGAGGGACTCGCGCATAGCCTCCTACTGGATTGATACCTTGGTTCTCAAAAACTGAGGGAAAATACTTACGCTACTTTGCTGCATCATCCCTTCCTCTTCGGGGAAAACCAACGCAGTGCTCAAGAGGTAGCAGCCGTCGGGGTTCCTCCTTGGTTCCGGCTAGCTCAAGCCTCCTCCTCTCCTCTGGTGTTGTCCACAGCCTCCCCCACAATCCCACGAGTCGCCCCGACCCCTTTCGACCTCGCTGGAGTGCCTCTGGCCACAAGCCCCGAGTTCGGCCGTCGTCTCCGCCTCTCGGCCGCTTCGTTGTCCGGCCTCCCCCGAGCATCTTCTTGCCTCTTCACCACCACCAACCGACTCCCCGTGCTCCGGCGGTCTGCCCCACCACCTCGACCTCGCCGGAGTAGTCCCTCCTGGTCGGCTACCCCCTCTGCCCGACGCCACTGCCTTCTCCCGTCCTCCTCCCATCATTGCACCACTACGCCTTCCCGGTGGCCGCCGCCACTGGGGACGGACGCAGCCGTGTCCTGTGGTCCTGCCAGTGGCCTCGTCTCGGCCAACGGTGGCCGGAGCCGGCCGGGCCATCGCCGGCTTCGCCCCTGCCTCCCGCTCCTGGTTCCTCTTGTGCCGCTCTGTGTTGACGCACGAGGAGGAAGAAGACAGGAGCCAGGCAGGCCCCGCCTCTCCCTCGGTCCCACTCGTCAGCGCCTAGGCGTTGACCCTGCTCGGGCCCAGTTACGTTAAGTGGAGGTGTTGTTCCAGGAAATCGTTTCCATTAAGTGAAAGCGTATTATAGGAAAGTACGTTTTCATTTTCTGAAAGCGTATTTCCTCCTTCCGCCAAAAAATACGTTTTCCTGCTCTGAAAGCGTATTGATGAAGCTATGTACCTAGGGTAGGGTCATGGACCTGTCCAAACTGCCCTACCCAAGGACATCTCTAGAAGAAATCACCTTTCAATCGACTTGGAAGTGTTCCACTCGACAGACTCGGAGACATTCGACCAAGAAGCGATCACTCGACCAAGACCAAACCACTCGACGGCCAGGAGACCTAAAGACACTCCGCACTCTAACAGTCGGTTATTAAGTAGCTTTTATGATCATCATAGCACTTTATTAAGGGCGTTACCAGTAACGCCCGACCTTAATGTATTTAAAACCCTGCATAACTGAGGGCCGGAGGGGTCCGACGAACTCTATATAAGCCACCCCCTCCTCAGTGTAAAGGGTTCGCACCCCTGTAATTCATACACGCATAATCCAGTCGATCGCCTCTGGGCTCGGAGACGTAGGGCTATTACTTCCTCCAAGAAGGGCCTGAACTCGTAAACCTCGCGTGCTTACAACTTCTCCATAGCTAAGATCTTGCCTCTCCATACCTACCCCCCTACATTACTGTCAGACTTAGAACCACGACAGTTGGCTCCCACCATGGGGCAGGTGTTTTAGCGATTTGTTGGAGGAGTTGCGATCTTTTCCGATCCGAATCATCATGGTTTCCGGCGGAGTTTTGGTGGAGGGCCGTGAGATCCGTCTCGGCGCACTCACGTTCATCGCTGACGACTCCGCTTGGCTTCAGGAGGCTCCGCTCGACGTGGACGCGCTCCCTGTCCGCGGGGCGATGCACTTTCGCGCGTGCGTCCGCGGCATCCTTTTGCGGCAACCGTCGACCCACTATCGGTCGGCTCCTTTGCTGTCCTCCCTCCCTGTTTCCCGCCGGCGCAAGCGCTCCGGTCGGTCGAGACTTCAGCGGTGGGTGAGACACGTGGTGGCACGCCAGTCGGCCACCCCTCAAGTCGCGGCGATCGAGCCCGATGATTCCCTCTACGGCCTGTTCGATCTGTCGACTGGCTCTACAGAGACCGCATCCGAGTGCGACAGCAGTGATCCGGCGGCAGAGGTTCTGATGGTCGATGGACCGCCCAGTCCTCCTGGTTTTCCCCGCACCAACGGAGGCACGGGTGGAGGCGACCTGTCGCGTCCCCATGAGGAATATCTCCCAGAGCCTCTCACGTCGCTGCAGAGAGAAGAACTTCGTCGCCGGAACATGGATGCGCTACACACTCCTATCGTTGGAGAAACCTCCGAGGCTCGTGCCTTGGAGGACGCGCGCCTGGCAAACTTGGCCGAGCGCACTCGACTGGAGAACCTCCACCGAGCACTCGACGAGCGTGCGCGACAATGGGTTCCCGAATCCAGTCGACGTCAGCTCTTTCCTCCCCAGCAGGTATATCGAACTCCGATTCAGAATTTAGCAGCTACAGCCCGTATAGCAGAGTCGATTCATCCTTCCTAGTTGGAGGCTGGCAGAGGCTTGCTGCAGATCAGAGCGTTACTCTGGGCAGCATGAGACCAGAATTCCGCTGTTTCTCAGTCGCGGAACAAGATTCACAGCAGATCCGTTGCTGCAGACACAGTCTAGTCAGCTCATAGCCCAAGATCGCCTCCGAGGCGTGAGGGACATGGGGACCGGCGTAATCAGTACGGGAACCGTAAGCAATATGATCACCGATTCAATCGTGACGATCGACGTCGAGTGCCGACCCCTCCCCCGGGGAGCGGATCGTATGCGCCTCGACAGCAGGATGACAGGCGCCCTCATAGTGTTGGGTGAAGGATTCCAGTCGACTCCAGGGAGCCAGGCTTTGATGCGAGATCCATTCTCGTTCAAGGTTTGGTCGACAGGAACAGAGCTCACCGAGAAGGTCACGACAGAGATGCACCTACCAGCAGCAAAGCACATGTTTCGGGGCCAGAGTGCTTTAGTAGAGCCATCAGGGCCGCTGTGATTCCTCCCAACTTCAGGTTGGCGACTGGAGTCAGTAAGTTCATTGGTGATTCCAAGCCCGATACTTGGCTTGAAGACTACCGAGTGGCCGTCCAGATTGGCGGCGGCAATGATGAAGTGGCCATGAAGCACCTGCCTCTCATGTTGGAGGGCTCGGCCAGAGCATGGCTGAACCAGTTAGCACCCAGCAGCATTTACACTTGGGAAGATCTCGCCCGAGTGTTTGTCACCACATTTGAAGGAACGTGCAAGCGACCGGCAGGGCTGACAGAACTGCGGTCTTGCGTGAAGAAGCCGAATGAAACTTTGAGGGATTACATCCAGAGATGGATCACGTTACATCACACGGTAGAGAATGTGCCTGACCACCAACTAGTCCGTGCCTTCAAAGAAGGCGTCAAGTACAGAGAACTGAATCTGAAATTCGGTCGGACCGGAGATATGTCTCTGAATCGGATGATGGAGATTGCCACCAAGTACGCTAATGGTGAAGATGAGGATCGACTCAGGAGTGGCAAGCTCAAGTCAGTCGCTCAAGAAACCGGAGGAAATTCCAATCGGAAACAGAAGCGGAAAGCCGAGCCAGCTGCTCCCGGGGAAGCCTTGGCTGTAACCCAAGGAAAGTTTAAAGGGAAACCCAAAGGACCTTGGAACCCCAAGAAAGTTAAAGACCAAGACGGAAATGATGTGTTGGATTTGCCATGTCTCGTCCACACCAAGAAAGATGAAGAGGGTAATTTCATTTACCCGAAACATACCACTCGATAGTGTCGACTCTTGATCCAGCAGTTCGAGGGCAAGCAGCCCAAAGATAAGGAAAAAGAGTCGGACAAAGTTGAGGACAAGGAAGATAGTGACGATGGATACCCCCAGGTCAATTCCACCCTGATGATTTTTGCTGATGTTGAAAGCAAAAGTCGACTGAAAGTTATCAACTGAGAGGTGAATATGGTTGCTCCGGCGACACCCAGTTATCTGAAGTGGTCTCAGACTGCCATAACATTCGACCAGTCCGATCACCCAACGCACATCGCCACCCCTGGGAGGCAAGCTTTGGTGGTCGACCCAGTTGTTGAAGGCACTCGACTGACCAAAGTCTTGATGGATGGTGGCAGTGGTTTGAACATATTATATGCTGAGATGTTGAAAGGGATGGGCATTCCGATGTCCAGACTCAGTACCAGCAACATGACTTTCCATGTAGTCATTCCTGGGAAGAAGGCTGAATCACTCGGCCAGATTGCTCTTGATGTGGTTTTCGGTGATTCCAAGAATTACCGCAAAGAAAAGTTGACGTTTGAAGTTGTAGACTTCCAGAGTGCCTATCACGCTATTTTGGGAAGGCCGGCTTATGCACGCTTCATGGCTCGACCATGTTATGTGTATCTCAAATTGAAGATGCCTGGCCCCAAAGGTGTGATCACTATTACGGGCAATCGGAAGAAAGAGGAAGAATGTTTTCAGAAAGGTTCAAAGATCGCTGATGCTCAGATGGCAGTGGTGGAGCTGTAGGAATACCAGAAGACTGCAGACCCGAGTGATTTGTTGCGAGCCAAGAAGCCCGCTACAGAATCAGCTTTTCAGTCGTCTGGCGAAACGAAGACATCTCACATCCACCCGACCGATCCCAGCGCTGCTCCAACTCATATCTCAACAACACTCGACTCCAAATAGGAAGAAGCGCTCATCCAGTTCCTCCGTGAGAACTGGGACATTTTCGCATGGAAGCCTTCTGACATGCCGGGTGTTCCCAGTGAGCTGGCTGAGCACCGCCTAAGAGTCGACTCAAAATTAAAACCTGTCAAGGAACATCTCCGACGGTCCGCCGTCCAGAATAGAAAGGCTATTGGCGAGGAGGTGGCTCGGCTCTTAGCAGCGGAGTTCATCCGAGAAATCTACCACTCCGAGTGTCTCGCCAACGTTGTCATGGTCCCCAAGAAGGACAAGTCACTTCGCATGTGCATTGACTTTAAACATATCAATCGGGCCTGCCCGAAAGATCATTTTCCTCTCCCCGGCATCGATTAGATAGTCGACTCGACTGCGGGATGTGAGCGACTGTCTTTTTTAGACACCTATTCCGGGTACCATCAGATCCGTCTGTATGGACCTGACGAGATCAAAACAGCCTTCATCACTCCATTCGGGTGCTTCTGTTATGTTACCATGCCGTTCGGCCTCAAGAATGCCGGAGCCACATTCATGAGGATGATTCAGAAACGTTTGCTCACTCAAATCAGTCGGAATGTGGAAGCATACATGGATGACATTGTGGTCAAGTCACGGAAGGGTTCCGACCTGCTGGCTGACCTTGCTGAAACCTTTGCCAACCTCAGGAGGTATGATATCAAGCTTAATCCCTCAAAGTGCACATTCGGAGTTCCTGGCGGAAAATTACTCGGTTTTCTCGTTTCTGAACGGGGAATCGATGCCAATCCAGAAAAAGTCAGTACTATACTCCGAATGAGAAGTCCTGTGCGAGTGCACGACGTCCAGAAGCTTACTGGTTGCTTGGCCGCTTTAAGTCGATTCATATCTCGTCTCGGTGAAAAGGCATTGCCTCTTTACCGATTGATGAAGAAGTCCGACAAGTTCGAGTGGACTCCCGAAGCTGATGCAGCGTTTGCAGAGCTCAAAGCTCTGCTCTCCACCCAGCCGGTGCTTGTTGCCCCAATCAGCAAGGAGCCTTTGCTGCTTTACATCGCAGCCACGGGACAAGTCATCAGTATGGTACTTATGGTCGAGCGGGAAGAAGAAGGAAAAGCCTTCAAAGTTCAGTGCCCAGTATATTATATTTCTGAAGTTTTGACCCCATCGAAGCAAAGATATCCTCATTATCAGAAGCTTGTATATGGGATTTATATGACCACAAAGAAAGTTGCTCACTACTTCTCTGATCATTCCATTACAGTCGTCAGCGACGCTCCATTGTCAGAGATCCTGCATAACAGAGATGCAACTGGTTGAGTGGCAAAATGGGCGATTGAACTCCTTCCTCTAGATATCAAGTTTGAGGCAAAGAAAGCTATCAAGTCCCAGGCAATAGCAGATTTCGTCGCCGAGTGGATTTAACAGCAATTGCCGACTCAGGTTCACTCGGAGCATTGGACCATGTTCTTCGATGGTTCCAAAATGCTGAATGGCTCCGGTGCCGGGGTGGTGTTGGTCTCCCCCCGAGGAGATAAGCTCAGATATGTTCTTCAAATCCACTTCGATTCCTCCAATAACGAGGCAGAATATGAAGCACTTTTATATGGGTTGCGCATGGCCATTTCACTCGGCGTCCATCGCCTCATGGTCTATGGCGACTCAGATTTGGTGGTTAATCAGGTGATGAAGGAATGGGACGTCAGAAGTCCAGCCATGACTGGTTATTGCAATGTAGTGAGGAAGCTGGAGAAGAAATTCGAGGGGTTAGAGCTTCATCACATACCCCGACTGAAAAACCAAGCAGCTGATGATTTGGCAAAAATAGGTTCCAAAAGAGAAGCCATTCCCAGCAATGTGTTTTTGGAACACATCCACACACCATCAGTTCAGGAGGATCCCTTCACTGAAGAGACCCCGCAGCCAAAAAGTGCCACGGATCCGACTGAAGTTGAAGTTCCAGCTGTGGTCGACCTGATCATGGAAGTCTTGGTCATCACTCCCGACGGGACAATGCCGTACATCGCGTACATCCTAAGGAGAGAGCTCCCAGAGGACGAAGAAGAGGCTCGATAGATCGTCCATCAATCCAAGGCCTTTACAGTCATAAAGGGACAGTTGTACAGAGAAAGCGCGACTGGAGTCAGTCAGAAGTGTATAACACCAGAAGAAGGTCAGATGATCCTTGATGATATCCACTCGGGGACCTGTGGTCACCATGCGTCCTCTCGGACCATCGTGGCTAAAGCATACCGAGCGGGATTCTACTGGCCAAGGGCCAATGAAATGGCAAAAGAGATAGTCGACAAATGTGAAGGATGTTAGTATTACTCCAATATGTCGCACAAGCCTGCGTCAGCTCTGAAAACCATTCCACTCGTCTGGCCCTTCGCTGTTTGGGGGCTGGACATGGTTGGACCACTGAAAACAGACAGGAGCGGCTTCACTCATGTGCTAGTAGCAGTCGACAAGTTCACCAAATGGATTGAAGCTAAGCCTATCAAGAATCTTGATGCTTGCACTGCTATCAGTTTCATCAGAGAGTTGATATTCAGATATGGAGTTCCACACAGCATCATCACTGACAATGGGTCAAACTTCGATTCCGACAAATTCAGGGCCTTTTGCGCCTCTTAGGGCACACGAGTCGACTATGCTTCGGTCGCTCATCCTCAGTCGAATGGACAGGCGAAAGAGCAAACGGCATAATTCTCAAAGGACTGAAACCTCGATTGATGCGTGATCTCAAGCACGCAGCAGGTGCATGGGTCGACGAGCTTCCATCAGTTCTTTGGGGATTGAGGACGACCCCGAACCGATTGACCGGAAGAACCCCATTCTTTCTGGTCTACGGAGCCGAAGCAGTCTTGCCGAGTGACATGCTTCACAACGCCCCTCGAGTCGAGCTCTACTCTGAAGAAGAAGCAGAACAAGCCCGGCAGGACGCAGTCGACCTCCTGGAAGAAGAAAGAGAAATGGCCATGATCTGATTGACCATCTATCAGCAAGACTTGCGTCGATTTCATGCCAGAAATGTGAAGAGTCGAGCCTTCCAAGAAGGAGACTTAGTCCTCCGAGTGGATCAGCAGAAACCACACAAACTCGCCCCTACTTGGGAAGGCCCCTTCATAGTCACCAGAGTCCTCCACAATGGAGCGTATCACCTCTATAATGTCGATCGCCAGATTGATGAGCCACGAGCCTGGAATGCGGAGCTACTCCGCCCCTTTTATACTTGAATTCTCACTCGGATGAGATGTAATAAGAAAAAACTCCTGTAGTTTATTTATCAAAGACAAGAGCGTTATAATTTTCCCAGTGATTGTTATTGTTTTTGTTTGCATAAGAAATCCCCCAGTGGGTGGCTTAGCTGCGAATCCGCTTTGCCTAAGTTTGTAAAATAATTTCTTACCGAGTGGTGAGCTAGCCTCCCACTCGGGGGCTTAGCTGCGAACCCGTTTCGCCTAAGTATTTAAAAATCCTACCGAGTGGAGAGCAATCCTCCCACTCGGGGGCTTAGCTGCAGTCCAGTACTCGCCTAAGTTCTCTCACTTGGAGACTTAGCTGCAGTCCGGCACTCGCCTAAGTTTGAAAAAATCCTACCGAGTGGAGAGCAATCCTCCCACTCGGGGGCTTAGCTGCAGTCCAGTACTCGCCTAAGTTCTCTCACTCGGAGACTTAGCTGCAGTCCGGCACTCACCTAAGTTTGAAAAAATCCTACCGAGTGGAGAGCAATCCTCCCACTCGGGGGCTTAGCTGCAGTCCAGTAGTCGCCTAAGTTTTCTCACTCGGAGACTTAGCTGCAGTCCGGCACTCGCCTAAGTTTGAAAAAATCCTACCGAGTGGAGAGCAATCCTCCCACTCGGGGGCTTAGCTGCAGTCCATTACTCGCCTAAGTTTTCTCACTCGGAGAGTTAGCTGCAGTCCGGCACTCGCCTAAGTTTGAAAAAATCCTACCGAGTGGAGAGCAATCCTCCCACTCAGGGGCTTAGCTGCAGTCCAGTACTCGCCTAAGTTTTCTCACTCGGAGACTTAGCTGTAGTCCGGCACTCGCCTAAGTTTGAAAAAATCCTACCGAGTGGAGAGCAATCCTCCCACTCGGGGGCTTAGCTGCAGTCCAGTACTCGCCTAAGTTCTCTCACTCGGAGACTTAGTTGTAGTCTGGCACTCGCCTAAGTTTGAAAAAATCCTACCGAGTGGAGAGCAATCCTCCCACTCAGGGGCTTAGCTGCAGTCCAGTACTCGCCTAAGTTTTCTCACTCGGAGACTTAGCTGTAGTCCGGCACTCGCCTAAGTTTGGAAAAAATCCTACCGAGTGGAGAGCAAACCTCCCACTCAGGGGCTTAGCTATAGTCCAGGACTCGCCTAAGTGTTTGAAAATCCTACCGAGCGGTGAGCGACCCTCCCGCTCGGGGGCTTAGCTGCAGTCCAGTACTCGCCTAAGTACGAAACACATCTCAATCCTCAAGGACGACGGGGTGCAGGTCGACTGCCGCCTTCCCCTGGAGAGCTTTGCCACAAATACAACATGCGCTTCATCCCACTCCGCAAGGACGATGAGGTGCAGGACTACTGCCACCTTCTCTTGGGGAGCTTCGCCACAAATACAATGTGCACTCCATCCCGTTCTGCAGTAACGAGGTGCGGGTCGACTGCCGCCTTCCCCTGGAGAGCTTCGCCACAACTACAACGTGCGCTCCATCCCACTCCGCAAGGACGACGAGGTGCAGGACTACTGCCACCTTCTCTTGAGAAGCTTCGCCACAAATACAATGCGCACTCCATCGCCGACCCGCAAGGGAAACGAGGCACAGGTCGACTGCTTCCTTCTCCTTCGGAGCTGCGCTACAAATACAAAAGTTGTCTCGAATGAAGAACGAGTTCACTCGGCAGGGGATTCATGAAGATATTCAACGATAAACCAAGTTCAGATAAATCCTAAAGGTTCCGGACCACAGATCGAAGTGCTCGGGCATTCAGCCCGAAAGAGTTTAACGGTTACAAAAACCACTCGGCATTCCGAGGCAAATTTAAGGTGAGGCATAAAAGTTTGTTCACTCCGCAGGAGGAGGGCTGGCAGGCTCGACGAACTCGTCCAGGTCAACGTCGTCGGCGATCCGAGTGGCTGCAGCGATGAAAGTCTCCATAAAAGTTCGGAAGTCATGCTTCTGGGTGTTGGCGACCTTGATTGCTGCCAGTTTATCTTGTCGCACCTCCTTGCAGTGGACACGAACCAAAGACAGAGCCACGTCGGCGCCACACCGGGCAGAAGATTTCTTCCACTCCTGCACTCGGTCAGGGATCTCGTTAAGTCAAGTCATCAGGGACTCAAGATCATTCTGGAGTGTGGCCTCTGGCCAATGTGCCGTGTCGATCCGTGACGTGGCGACTTTCAGTCGAGCCAAGTAGTCCACGACACCGTCGATGCGGGATTCCAGTCGGAGCAGGTTCATGGCAGTTTCATCTTTCACGGGAGAATTGATTGAGCCCAAACCTGGCTCAATCCGCCCAGTCTCCTCCTCGAAGTTCTGGCAAAACTCTGCATTCACGGTCCAAGGATAAGTCAATTTTCGTATGCTGAGTCGACAAAAAAAACATCAGTCGGAACAAAATGCGTACCTTCAAGCTTGATGAACAATTTCTTGGCAAGGCTCCTCAGATAGCTCTCCAGATCGTCCCTCCTACGAGTGATGCCTTCCATCTTCTCGCACCGGATGAGATTCTCCTTCTTCCAGCGCGAGCACTCCTTGTTGGCTTCATTCAGAGCAGATTTCATCTTGGTATTCTCTTCTTCCAACTGGCCGACCGAAGCCAGTTTCTGTTCAGCCAGAGCGGTCCTGTCGTCAGCCTCCTTTCGAGAAGCAGCCAAATCCTGATCCTTCTTCGCCAGAGCTTCTCTCAGTTTTTCTGCAAAGAAATGATGATTGATTCAGAAAGAGCAGAAGGGTACTCAATCCTAAGACAGACCAGTCGACAAACTCGTCTTACCAGTGGCGCCGTCCTTGACCTTCTACAGCTCTGTCTTGGCCAGCTCCAAGTCAAGGTTCAGTTGAATCTGCTGTTTCTCCAAGTCAGCAAAGCGAGCTACAAGATCACAAGATTTTTGAAATCAAAGGGGAGAAGTTATTTTACAGCGAAAAACGACAAAGACAATAAGTACTAAGACTACGGTCGACTGCCCGCAGTCCACCATAGTCTCGGGGACTACACCCAGTGGGTGCACTTTGCGTGCCCCCACCGGTTCTGATCCCACTCGACCGGCCCGCCGGAGTCGAGTGCAGGGAGTAAAAAAAGGGGAGAGAAAGTAGAACTCAGACCACAGTCGACTGCCAGCAGTCGACCGCAGTCTCGGGGACTACACCCAGTGGGTGCACTTGGCGTGCCCCCACCGGTTCTGATCCCACTCGACCAGATCGAGTGGAAGAGACAAACTACCAGTTCGGTTTACACTCAACAAAATACAAAGACTACAGTCGACTGCCAGTGGGTGCAATTGGCGTGCCCCCACCGGTTCTGATCCCACTCGACCAGATCGAGTGGAAGAGACAAACTACCAATTCGGTTTACACTCGACAAAATACAAAGACTACAGTCGACTACCAGCAGTCCACTGTAGTCTCGGGGACTACACCCAGTGGGTGCACTCAGCGTGCCCCCACTAGTTCAAAAATTCAATCGACGCACCCAGTGGGTGTACAGATGCAAAGATTTTCGAAAAGAGTTTTCAGATAGCATATCCTAACAGAACAAGCAGCGACCAACTAACCTGAACGTTGCTCTGGAGAGCCGAGCTGGCATCGTAGGCGGCCTGGCTGGCGTCCCGCACCGTCTTCATCTTCTCCATCATAATGCCCGCCTGGCGTATGGCTTCCTTGGCAGCATTCACTTCGTCCTCTAGGACATGATGGATCGCAAAAACTGAAGGCGGGTCGACAGGGGCCTGATTAGTCGACGAGGAAGGCAAGGCACTCGACAATGGCACGGCGAAGGTAACAGAACCCCCTTTGGCATCACTAGCGTCTTGAACGACTGGCTCCGCCCTCGGCGTCGATTGTGGCACCTCGCTCGCATGAGCTTGCCTATTTTTCCTCGTCAAAGGCCTCTCGGGCTCTTCATCATCATCATCATCATCATCAGGGAGGTCAATAATGTTAGGGGCTGTTCAAAGTTCAATCGACAAAATCACATCACCCAATGGTACACATTGCAGTTGAATCGACCAAAATAAAGACAGAATGGCAGAAATCATACCCAGATTAGAAGTGACCGCATCCTTCATCACCTCATCATCGTCCCTGTAAGCTGAGGTCCCGGAAGTAGCAGCGCTGCCAGCTCCAAAGTTCGTCCGGTTAAAACAAGAAAAACAAACAGCACATGGCGTCGAGTGAAGATAAAAGGAGACACTCACGCAGAAGCGACGGGGATGTCAATCTTAATCTTCGGCAACGCCTTCCGAAGCTTCGGCTCTGCGACTTTGGGATGCTTTGACGCTTTTTCAGTCGGAGTTGGCGAAGAGGTCCGAGGATGCTTTGAAGACTGACCAGCTTGAACAATCGCCTTTTCACGGGCGCTCGGTCGTTCTTGGTCAAGTTTGGACCGCCTCTCCCTGCAAGGAGGCGACTCGACTTCTTCTTCGTCACTTGGATCGTCGCTTTCTTCGTCCCCTCCACTGTCAGAATCCCATTCGCCACTGTCGCCGCCGCTCGCCTCTCCTTCCGGGTCATGCTCTTGCTCTCCGTTGGGCATTGAATACATTTCAATAATGGCCCGAAAGAAAGCAGGGAGAACAAAGTCAGTCGACTCAGTATAGGCAGCTGTGCGAGTGAATTCAGATTACAAACAAAAGCTCAGAATCAGACCTTCTCTGGTACATGAGACTGGTCGAATGAAGGAACTCTCCTAGCTCCCCTGGGGTTGTCCTTGTTTCCGGTCATGCCCGACAGCCACTTCTCCAGTGTGTCGTCATCGACCTCCTCCGGGTGAATCCGAGTGGAGTCTTCAAGACCCGAATACATCCACATCGGATGGTCTTGGGCTTGAAGAGGCTGGATGCACCGCTGAAGGAAGACCTCCAAGAGATCCATACCGGTGACCCCGTCACGGATAAGCTGGACCACTCGCTCTACCAGCACCCTCACCTGCGCCTTCTCCTCTGGGAGCACCTTCAAAGGGGAGGGTTTCCTCACTCGGTCCATGGTGAAAGGAGGGAGGACAGTCGACTGCCCTGGCGTCGACTGGTCTTTGCAGTAAAACCAGGTCGACTGCCATCCGCGAACTGAGTCGGGAAGAATCATGGCCGGAAAGGAACTTTTCCCTCTCATCTGAACACCAAGACCCCCACACATCTGAATCACTTGAGTCCTCTCATCACTCGGATTGGCCTTTTTCACCATCTGGGAGCGACAAGTGAAAATGTGCTTGAAAAGGCCCGAGTGAGGCCGACAACCCAGGAAATTCTCACACAAAGAAACGAAAGCGGCGAGATAAACGATTGTGTTGGGAGTGAAGTGGTGGAGTTGTGCCCCAAAGAAGTTCAGAAATCCCCGAAAGAAAGGGTGAGGAGGCAAGGAAAATCCACGGTCGACGTGGATGGCAATGAGAACGCGCTCACCCTCCCGAGGTTGCGGCTCAGATTCCTTCCCCGGAAGCCGCGCCGATTCATAGGGGATCAGCCCTCCTTCGGCTAGGTCGTCGAGGTCTTCTTGGGTGATCGTCGAGCGGATCTAGTTGCCCTGGATCCAGCCCTTCGGCAGGCCGGTTCGCGAGGAGGATCAGCCCCGACTGGTCGCCTTCCCCTTCGACCTCGCCGTCGCCTTCTTTACCCGCTCCAGAGCCGCCGTCTTCTCCTTCCCCATCGTCGCCGGCGAGACGCGTACGGAGCGGTGGTGCTGGGGCAAGAGCGAGCGCGACGAAGGAGCCTGAGGAGAAGAGATAATGGGGACGCACTGTTCGAGAGACCCCGGTCCGACGCCTTATATGAGGCCGCTTCCGAGTGGCTGACTGGTAGGCCCGGGCGGTCCTGTCAAATCCCGTAGCAATCGCGCGCGCGATACGTGGCGAAAAAGGTGGCGCGGGGCTCGAGGAGGCTTCGTCCTCTCCCATCCGATTACTGCAGCCTCCCCCGTCCCGCGTGCTTCCCAAAATTCGGATCCCGTGAAATCTGCGGGCAGCAGAACAACTTATCAGACCGAAGATCTCCTCCACACCATCACTCGGAGCCCTTCAAGTAAAGAAACTCACTCGACAAAAAACTAAGAATGGATCAAGGCAACTGAAAAGGAAGTTGCTATCATCACTCAGATTCATTGATCCGAAACCAGATATGCTCATGGCATGAAAAATGAGTCGGGGAAATTCTCAACTCCTTCCCCACTCAAACCTCGATCCATTCAGGGGCTAATGATGAAGCTATGTACCTAGGGTAGGGTCATGGACCTGTCCAAACTGCCCTACCCAAGGACATCTCTAGAAGAAATCACCTTTCAATGGACTTGGAAGTGTTCCACTCGACAGACTCGGAGACACTCGACCAAGAAGCGATCACTCGACCAAGACCAAACCACTCGACGGCGAGGATACCTAAAGACACTCGGCACGCTAACGGTCGGTTATTAAGTAGCTTTTATGATCATCATAGCACTTCATTAAGGGCGTTACCAGTAACGCCCGACCTTAATGTATTTAAAACCCTGCATAACTGAGGGCCGAAGGGGTCCGACGAACTCTATATAAGCCACCCCCTCCTCAGTGTAAAGGGTTCGCACCCCTGTAATTCATACACGCATAATCCAGTCGACCGCCTCCGGGCTCCGAGACGTAGGGCTATTACTTCCTCCGAGAAGGGCCTGAACTCGTAAACCTCGCGTGCTTACAACTTCTCCATAGCTAAGATCTTGCCTCTCCATACCTACCCTCCTACATTACTGTCAGACTTAGAACCACGACACGTATTATCTTATATGTGTTTCTGCCTTATTCACTCAGGGGCCTGTTTGCTGAAGTTTATTCACGGATTGGTCCTTGATCTTCACCTCCTCGTAACTTTTCAACCGTAACTCTGATCAAGGTGAAACCAGCGCTCACTTCTTTGTCTCGTCGAGCTCTATCTTTTGGTAACATTTTCACTAGGTGTTCTCATAGTGAAAATGACCATTTTGCCCTTGCCTCTATTCAGCCCCCTCCGAGAACGTATCGTTCGACGTTTCATTTCATGGTTTCACCGCACTTCTTCCTGGATTCTCCGTCACCCCAGGCAAGCCACAATACCCACTTGCATGATAGTCATGCAGTAGCCATGGTTTTCAACTTGAATATTTGTTAAATGTTTGCTTGCTTAAAATATGGTTATAGTTGTTTCGGTAACGCTTATGGGTTCATGCTTACTTACTTGCTATGTTGTTATGCACTTGGATGTCATGCCCTGCTAGTTGCTAGTATTCTTTATGCTTATGCTTGCTAGTAGTATATGTTGATAGTGGTGATGGTCTTCAGTGCATGACTGTCGTCTGTCCCGAGTACCGTTGTTATGCATGTTCTGTTGCATCCAGTTGGTTAAATGATTGCATGGTAGCTTTGTTGATATGTCTTGCATAATATTTATTGTTGATGCTAGTGGTCATGCTAGGTTTCAATGAGTAGTATGTACTTATGAGGTTCATGCTAGTCAGTATGCCATGTCTAGTTGGATATAATTCATTGTTGATATGGTGGATAGTTATGTGGTTCTCTCATGATTATGTTGATATCATGCTCATGCATTGTAATTGCATCATGTTATTTTATCATGGCTCGGCATATTGCATTCAAGTTTAACCGGATTAAATTGAACTTGAACAACTGTTGGCTGAGTCATGGTGCCACCATATCGAAACTGACCAGTGCAACCAAGCTTACCTTTGTGGGAAGGTCCTAACTGGGTCTATTGTCCTGCCTCTCGCCGGTGCCTCCAACTAGGGAATGTTATGGGCTAAGCAGTGCCGTATTCCACAAGACTTCACCTCGATCTCTGGGCTGTAATACGGGGCGTTCCGGTTTTCTCTGAGCTGGGGTGCCACAGTATGTACTTGCGCAGGGACTCGCCGTCCTTCTAGGGGATGACATGCAAATCACTCGCCTGGCCAGGAGCTTGGTGGCCTCCGGTAAAGGCGCCAATAAACTCGTGGCACAAATCCGACCAAGAAGAGTTGGAATCCCCTGGCAGGTGCATCAGCCATGACATGACGTTGGGCTTAAGTACCAACGGGAAATAATTGGCAAGCACCTTATTGTCGCGAGCCCCAGCAGCTTGCATCGCGATGGTGTATATGCTGAGGAACTCTGGCGGGTAAGTCTTGCCGTTGTATTTTTCTCCGACCTCAGGCTTGAACGTGCGGTGGTTGGGCCACTGGAACTGCCGCAGGTCATGGGTAAAGGCTGGACAACCCACCTCATAAGGTAGGTCACCGGCACCCCCCGACGCTGGGCGGTCCATAGTGGGTCCCGCGCGCCTATTTGACTGATGGCGCGCATCCCCCCGCCGCTCGATAGTGATCTAAGAGTCTTCCTGAGCTCGCTCCCAAAGGACTTGGCATTGGTTGCAGTCGGCTCACGGGTCTGACGACGCCGTAGAAACGTTGTCACGGGCGTCGGCCCGGCGAGCCGGCGGCTGCTATCGCGGCCGTGGGGGAGGAGAGTGCACCATGGTCGCAGCGTCCCCGGTCCTCCCACTGTCGGCATGCACCGGCTCGATAGAACACCGACACGAGGGTCCCGCTGGGCACGGCTCATCTTTGTTGGCGAAGCTGATGAGGCTTCGAATCGTGGCCCTCCACTCGTCGAGCTTCTCCACGGCTGGAGGGAAGTCGAGGAGTAGTTGCACGCGCGATAGCGCTTCTGCTGGCGTGGGTGGCAGCGAAAGCTGCGTGGACGGTGACGCGCTCCGACTTCTAACCATGTTAGAAGGATCTCTAACACGGTCTTGCTGTCGCGCATCGTTTCCGCCAGCGTCTGGGCGCGCATGGCTGCCTGGTGCGTCTTGAGAGTGACGCAAAGGGCTCTTCCCGCGGCGGTGTCCGTAGGCACCGACGTCGTGGCGTTGCTCGTCAAGCATGGCCTGGGAAGGTCATGGCGTGGGCGCCGGATGGGGCATCCAGGATGTCGCTGCGCCGCCCGTGGGCAGCACAGCCCCACCCCCGTGCCCAGCGGTGTGCGGCTCGTCGTCTCGGGCACACACGACGCCGCTCGCCTGGCTCCGATTGCCAGAGTATCATGGATGCTCGCAGGCCACGCCTCCGCCATCATTCGCGACCGCCCCGTCGCCCGCTCACGCTGGGACGGGTGGTGCGGCCCCAAACGAGCCGATCGCCATGATCGCCTTCTTCTTGGGAGCCATCACGACGACATTGCTAATTGTGGCATGCAAACTCTTAAAATATTTGAATAATCAAGAATGCTTGTAGGACGATCTGGTACTGTCGGGGTTCAGGAACGACACCTATGGGATCCCTCGGGGAGTCCCTTCTACGGTTGGCGGGGCATGGGGATGCGCAAAGAGCGGGTCTAGAAGATCAACCCGGGGGGATTTTTGCCCAGGTTCGGGCCGCAAACGATGCGTAAAACCCTAGTCCTGCTTTTTGTGTATTTAGTGTTCTTGAGCTCTTGAACAAGCTGCGGTGCATGCCTAGTCCAAAAAGTCCGAATCCTTCCTCAGTACACCTCGGGCCTCCTTTTATATGTCAAAGGGGTTGCCACAGTGGCACACAGGAGGTGAAAAGTATGTACAATGTACAAGTCTATCGCCTGGCACTGTAGGACAAACACATTTAATGCGCTGCCGACGTGCCCTCTTGCTTTATCGAGGACGGCAAAGAATCCCGTCCCATCCATTGCCGCCTCGCCTCGCTCTGACGTGCGTCCAAGCTGACGAGGCCTGCAGCGCCACGTTGGTTGGCTGGTTACTGAGCTGGTGCGGTGGCAGGGTCTTCGTGAAGATCTGCATGCCACCACGCAGGTGCTTGGCTAGTTGTCCTAGAAGCTGCATGCCGCCACGCAGGCGCTTGCTTAGCTGGCAGGCTGGCCGCCACGTCGGAACGGGCGCGGTGCCGCGAAACTCTGGCAAGTGCCGGCCTGGCCTCGGCCCTGCAGACGCCCCCAGCAAGGGCCTTGCTGGGATCTCGTGGGCGTCCTCGGCAAGGGTCTTGCCGGGGACCTGCGAGCCTCCCCGGCAAGGGTCTTGCTGGGGTTCTACGGTCGTCCCCGGTAAGGTCTTCGTCTTCTGGTTCTCATCTAGGCTTGCAGGCCTTCGGGCTTCACAAAGATCTGCATGCCACCATGCAGGCGCTCTCGAGCCTTGGTCTTGACATTGTCGGTGGCGTCATAACTCGCAGCCTCAAGGGTGGCAGTCTTGCTGGTGTTGGGCAAGTTGCCCCGGCAAGGCTCTTGCTGGGGGAAGCCCATCTTGTCCCTTTGCTCTTTATGCTTCTGGCTTGAGTGCTGCCTCGGTAGTCTTGTACCTTTGCTTCCTCTGCCCTGCCAATCATGGCCGTAGGCGTGGCTACGACTGCCCGTGCACAAGTAAAAGGGTACATAAAAACCCCTACTTTTGTACACTGACAGGTATGCCCAGGCAATACATCGCATTTGATCCAGCGGTGAGGTGCGTCGACGATGGTGCGCGGCTATGATATGGTACCGTAGATCCGACAGTGAGGATGGCAGAGGTTGATGTAACGGGGTGGTGGGGAGGGGCAATGAGATGAGGCGGAGGAGAAATGGACAGTGCGGCCAGGCGTAAGTTGGACTATCAGCCAGCTCATTGGATTAAATGTTTAGGCGTTGTTTGGATAGGCAGAATATAGAGAATGCAATCTCTACAAACCAAGGAAATAGTTTAACAGAATAAAACCTTGTTTGTTTGTTCCAACAAATTCATGGATATAGCAAATCAGGATCCCTAAAACCCAGGATTTCAGGTTTATAGAAAAACGTGTATTAGTCGTTTTTCCAAAAACACAATTAGCATATACTTATCGTAACTGTTTCTCCCCGAATCCTGGGCACGGCTGCTTTGTACGAAGCATGCACGACCAGCGTCGCTCAGTGACGGCCAACTCTAGCAGCTGCGATTCGGTGCCGATGAAGGGAGGTAGGCGCGGCGACCTCGACGTCGAGGGAAGCAGCCGCTGGCGTCCACAGACCACACATGCTCAGTCATGACGGCCTGAGTGGAGGCAAGCAGCGTCGTATATGAGCTGAGGAGCTTGCCAGAAGGGCACGGCTGGCTGCCGTCATAGTAGGCGGCGTCAAGCCTATTCAGGGCCCAGTGGATGCAGCTACTGGCGACGTGGACGTACAGGGCATGCATCCGTCGGCAGCCAACCACCGAAGGAGTCGCCACGAACCTCGCCACGGCTGTCCCGTCACCGTGGGTGGCGTCAAGCCTATGCATGCCGCCAGCGGCGATGAGGGATCACAGATCAAAGGAAGAAGCCTGGCCTAATTACGGACGGGAATACGAATGGCGGCTAATTGCTATCTAAAGAAGCCACTGGCCAACTAGAATTGCGTTTTTCTAGTCCAAACAAAGTTTTCCACGAGCTGATTATTAACCGAAAAATTAGTAAAACCAGTTTTTACTAAACATCAGCTAGAAACTCGTTTTATATATTCCCGTGGCTAATATCTGCTAGCCAAACAACGCCTTAGTGTGATGTAATTAATATGAGCACCGGCAGTCATCACTGACCGACCGCTAAGAATGGTCAGTCAATGATATATCCATAGCGCTTACCGGCTACAACGAGTGACCGGTCAGTGTAACATATTTAGGGGATAAAACTTTTAGTTTTAAACATACTGATGCTCCCTCCGATTCATATTAATTATCACTAATTTAGTACGTTGTTTGTACTAAATCAACAACAATTAATATGGATCAAAAGAAGTAATATATTTTCAGTGTAGAGCACATTGATCTAATCTTGGGGTGTACTGGCCTGTGATATTCCTATTATTTTAAGAGTTTTCTTGCACGCACGTACAAGTTTACTTGTATATTGAACATGAGAGAAAGGGGGTCGCTCGCGTGTGTTTACAAGATAGGTGTATATTTGATACATATAATTAGAACATACTAATATACCTATTTTAAGACAAACCTATCTTTGAAAATATTTGTGCACCCGAAGAACTAAACAGATAAAATAAAAATTGATGCATCAAACTTCATCACACGCCGGCAACGGCCGGTTTGCAAGGACTATAATTTGACCCTCTAGTCTTTTATGCCTTTTCTTTCATCATGTTTGATGTACAATTTGGAACTTAATTGAAATACATTGTAAATGAAATATTGTGTGAATAATTAATCATAAATAATCGACTGAATTGAATGAAACTCAATATATATGCATTATATATATTACACAAAGCCAAAATGATAAGATAAATTATATAAGACAAAGACATATAAGTGAAAAAAAATATGAACTACCTATACTACTACCTTTTCTTATTCTCTTCCTCCTCCGTGACGTGAGCAGCGAAGTCCTGGGCCCTCTTGATTCGGCCCTCGGCCACCTCCACCAACCCATGCGACTGTGCCATCCCAGCTTCTAGGACCGCACTAGCCTGCACATTTGAGGCATGGTGTTACGGGGTAGGGAGGCGGTCGGGGCCGATAGCCGCTTCCATGGTGGTGTAGGCCTCGGATTATATGCGTCTAGACTGTGCGAGGGATTTTTCGAAGCACGCGATAAAGTGCTTGCACCGACGGGTTTCCTCCTTCTGGTGATGCTTGTCAGGCATAATGGCATCTTGAATGGCCCAAAACTCGCCTAGCCCGTCGTCTTTTTCTTCATCGGCTGGCAATTTTGACTATTTTGACTTATGAACGAAATCAATTCACAAAATGAACTGCTCGTGAAACTATTTCACAGCACTGACCCTTTTGTGTAGCGCCCGCCACGCAGGCGCCACACCCTACGGTGCAGCGCCTAGCTCGGGGGCGTTGCACCTCAGTCCACCGTGGCAGCCCCTGGGCCCGCACCCAGCAGTGCAGCGCCTCAGGGCTAGGCGCTGCACCGTAATGTGCAGCGCCCGGCCCGCAGGCGCTGCACTGTGACTTAGATGCCAGCCGCCCGCTGCCCCCCCCCCACCCCACCCATTCGTTCCAGAGGAGTTACAGAACAGGCGGCCGGCAGCTTCCTCCTCTCCCCCTCTCAATCCCCTCTTAAGAAATCTTCAAATCTGACGATTTGGCCCGTAGATTCCTTCACCAATCCATCCTAGAAGGTACTTTTCTCCGATCCCCTTCTTTCTATCCATAGAATGTATGCTATTTCGGAGATTTGAGGAACCCTTGTTTGAATCTTGTGTGTATTAGATTTAGGGAATTTTTGTTTGAATCTTGCATGTATTAGATTTGGGGAACCCTTGTTAGACTAGAATGTGGTTTGGATACATAGGTTGACATGTTATTTATATAGTTTGGATACATAGGTTGACATTTTATTTATATGGAAAAGATATTTGTATTGAATCTTGCATGAGGTAGGCTTAGTTTAGTTTATTGAAATTACATTTGTATTGGCAAGAGTGGTTTGGATACATAAGCTTTGTATTTTGCATCTAGTAGGCGTACTTTAGTTTATTTGTATTGAAAAGATAATCGTGTTGACAAGAAAGCTTTCTTTCAAAATTGCTAGGATGGTTTGGCTTCTCGATGATCACTGGGACAAACAATACCGGTCGTACGCTATGGCGGTGGAGCAGCGGGTAATAATGAAAGTGGCCTGTTTTATGAATTTCGTATTTATTTCAAACACAAATGCCCCATATGTAATGTTATGAATTGTTTGTTTGTAGGCGCTTGCACCTTTGAAGCTTCGTTCTCACGGGGTCACCCTTGGGTGGATGCGCTATGATGAGCGATACACACCGTATGTAAGGGAGACAGGACTTCTCCCTTTCATTCATATGGTCAGACGATCGACGCCACCCAACAATGCTCCAGCACTCACCGCGCTTATTGATCATTGGCAGCCGGAGACACATAGTTTCCATCTACGGACCGGGGAAATGACAGTGACGCTCCAGGATATTGCTATGATCACCGGTCTTCCTATCGATGGGAATCCTCTATGTATGAGCACCGACTCCGATGGGTGGCGCGCGCAGATGCATGCCCTTATCGGTATGGTTCCTCCGGAGCCTCCGGAACCAGCAGCAGAAAACAAGAAGAAGGAAAGAGTCGCAGCCGGTGCTACTTTCATGTGGATTACTGAGCACTTTGGTACTTGCCCACCGGAAGCTGATGAGGACACGGTCAAGATATATGCTCGTGTCTACATGTGGTATGTGATATCCAGGACTATGTTTGCTGATGGCACAGGCAAGAATGCTCCATGGATGTGGCTGAAGGCGTTGACCGTCTTCGATAGCAAATGGAGTTGGGGTTCGGCGACACTGGCTTACTTGTATAGACAGGTATGAAGTTGTTTCTTTTTCACTTCATTGCTACATTATGAATGCGATCTTGCTCTTAATTGAACCATGTTCTCTTTTATGTGCAGTTGGACGAAGCCTGTTGTAGGTCATCTGGAGGTATTGGTGGTTGTTTGCTCGCACTTTCCATATGGAGCTGGGAGCGTTTGCCGGTCGGACGTCCGAAGAAGGTGAAGTACGATGATTGGGACGACAAAGGCGACCTACTACGGCTACCCACTTGGGCTTACAAGTGGGATGTGATAAATGAGACGACAGATGATCCCTCGGTCATGTACAAGTTGTACCAGAGTGAGCTTGACGCGATCACACCTGAGCAGGTGAATTGACATGGCATAAGTGATTATGATGCTTCTATTGCAACTCGATATCAATTTTGCATTCTATCCCATTTTTGCAGGTGATATGGGAGCCGTATGGAACAGGAGATAGTTTTGGTGACCCTTTAGAGTTCAGGCTGAATCCGATGTGCACTAGGGATAGGGATCTCTGGCGTATGCGGTGCCCACTCATATGCAACTGGGCGGTTGAGCTTCACCTCCCACATCGAGTGCGCCGTCAGTTTGGTTTGTTCCAGGCACATCCGCCGGAGTGGGAGGACACGGACAAGTTGCTACACGCGTAAGATATAATTAACCTTGAGTACTTAGCAGCTTCTCGGCGGTTTCGATGCTACTAATATTATGTTTCTAACTTGCAGGTTGGATAGGAAAAGGCAGCGGAAGATTAAGGATTGGGCCAAGCATCACAGAAAGTATGTCGTATAGTTTGCGCTTAGTGTGGAGCAAGCTAGGGCTGGAAAAGGAGTCCAGCTTCGTGAGCACTGCCCTGTAGCGTTCAACAACTATCTCACATGGTTTCTTGCAAGTACCCGTGTGGAGGTATGCAAGCCGGCGTATGCTGAGGAGATTTTGGAAGAACCCACTGTTTTTGATGAGGTAGCCCAACACCAGTACAACGCATTAGTCAGGAAAGGCAACTCAGTGATCCCTTCAGCTCCAATGATGAACTTTGTGGTATTTGCCCTCTTTGCTTTTCATTCACACTATTCACATCTTCGCTTGCCTAACACGTTAATACCATTTCTGTTCATAGCGTGCCCAGATCAAGAAAGCAGCTGATGAGACCGAGACTATTCTTGAAACAACCCCGGCTGGCAAAAGCGATGGAGAAGGTGCACTTCGAGCATTCATCAAGGTTCACATCTCCTTCAAACTAGCACTTAACATGTGTTGCTACGTTCGATGTCTCATTCACTTGTACATGTTGCAGCGCCAGGGCCAAAAGTTAAGGCGGCTATCAAACCTTTTTGGTTGTCGTGCCCCGAGTATGTATCACCAGAACGGTCTAGGTCGGCGACACCATCAGATCCCGCTTCGGGCCAGAGCCATGGTGATCATTTGGAGGATTAGGATGTGGGTGTGGTCACCCAAGAGGTATGGCATGAGCATATATATCCAATTGTTGATGCATTGCTAACTATATCCTCACACACGGTCTTTCCATATCTTTTGTTGATGCATAGGTTGCTGATGATGATATGACATTGGGGGCGTACCAGGTTAGGTCTGCATACATACTAAAGCCTAGAAAGGGAATCAACAAGTACACACCTTAAGACTTCACCGAAAGAGGCAAAAGGACGGTCGGCACCTCGCGGATGGCGGCTTTGGATGACTATTTGAATGACGATGTCGATGACGTGGAGGAACCGGAGCCGGAGCGGGAGCGTGTTCTCTTCCTAGGAAGGTCAAGAAGTTAGCCAGCAAGAGGGGGGGAGCAGCCAAAAAGCGCTCAAGGAACTAGCTCTTCTTAGGAACCAGCCATAGTCCTTTATTTGTGGTATCTCTATGTTGAACTTGATCCTCTTTGTATGTCTTAGTTATGTTGAACTTGGAGTTGATGTCTTAGCAATGTTGAACTTGGTCCTCTATGTTGAACTTGATCTTCATTAGCTTCACCATTAAAGCCCTCATCTTGATCATTCACATTGGCAGCCTCCTTAACCACCCTCTCCATGAATATCTTTTCCTCCCTCTCTTTTTTTTCAGCTGCAATTTCCCAAAGCTTCATGGTTCCTTCTTCAAAATCCTTTTGACGCTTCTTCTGTGCCTCCTCACATTTCCTCACCAATGCTTGCTCCCTAGCGCGCATCGCATTTGACGCTCTCTCTTCTTCCTTCCTCTTCTCCTCAAGCTCCTCTTCCTTTTTCTTCTTTAGCTTGGCTGCATCCTCCTCTCTAAGCTTCTTCGCAGCCTTCTCCCACCATCCCGCCATCTCATCTTCGCCATCCTCCTTCATTGTTGGTTTGTTGGGTTGGGAAGCCGCCATACCTACAATGAGTGAAACATAATGGTTAGTAAAGACAATACAAACAAATGGAACATATGAAAAAAATAACATATGGAAAACAAGAACATTTGAAACATTATAGTTAGTGAGCAACATACGGAAATGGTCCATCGAGGTATCCAAACATTCCTCTATAACGACCTTGCCCTTGTCCATCACCACGGCCATGTCCATCACCAAGGCCAAGACCATCACCACGGCCAACACCACCACCACGAGCTCTACCACCACCACGGCCTAGACTACCACCACCACGGCCTCTTGTAAGTCCTAGTTGCCGACCTCTTTGTTGCCTAGATCCTCTTTGACTAACACTTGGTTGGCTTGGCACTTGTTGGCTACCACTTGGTTGGCTAGGCACTTGTTGGCTACCACTAGGTTGGCTCCCACTTGGTTGCCTTGGCACTTGTTCGCTACCACTAGGTTGGCTCCCACTTGGTTGGCTACCACTAGGTTGGCTCCCACTTGGTTGCCTTGGCACTTCTTGGCTACCACGTTGTTGCCTTCGCACTTGTTGGCTACCTCTTGGTTGGCTTGGCACTTGTTGGATACCACTTGGTTGTCTCCCTTGTGTAGCTCCTTGTTGGCTAGTGCTTGCATCATTTTTCTTGGACCTTTTCCTTGGTTTCGTACATTTTCTTTTGTTGTGGCCATGACCTTTGCATTCCCCACAACGGGAGCTCTCACGAGGCTCTTGGAATTGATCGTTTCCCGCTTCACGGCGGCCACCATGGCCCCATCCGTCCATGTCGCCTCTAAAACGCTTTGTTTTACGTCTACCACGTTTAACAACCTTCAACTCCGGATCCGGCCATATTTGAACTCCATGGTACTCCGGCCATTGTGATTGGTCAAAGTATGGGTGAAAGCGGGGAGCCCATGTTTTCTTGACCGTCATGATTGAGAACTCCAACTCCCTCACGATGCGTGGGTGATTGATGTCCACATTTCTAACGCGACCGGCGGTATACAAATGTGAGCATGGGAGATGAAGCAACAATGGCCTCCCGCAAGAGCAATCACATTGTGTTAACGACACCTTGAAAGCCCGACCTCCATGTTGCCGGCCATCGTTTGTGGTTCCTCCTGGCTCTTTCACTTCATACTTCCACTCTTCGTTGTCATATAATATAGCTTCTTCTGAGTCCGCCTTTCGTGATTGAAATTCTAACCATTCATCAACCTTGGGTGGGAACTTGTACTTGTACTTGCGCGGGTTCTCACCCGCTATTTGTGCATCAGTTTCCATTGAGTACTTTATAAAGTACGCATTCATCTTGTCAAATGTGTATTGAACTATTGCCGTCACAGGTAATCCACGTGCACCTTTGAGCACCCTATTGAAGCATTCGACCATATTGCTTGTCATTTGACTGTATCTTCGGCCATCTTCATCAAAAGCACGTGCCCACTTGTTCCGGTGGGGAATGTGCCTATTCATAAAGTCTTGACCCCCGTGATCAAGTTTTTTGTGTGCGAGCAATTTGTTCAACAAAGTGGCGAACCGCTTCTCGGAGAAAGCAAGACAACAATCTTGAAGATCATCGGCCAACTCCTTAAGGCCACATGCCCTATAGAAGTTCGAACAAAAGTGCCTCATGCACCATCGATGGTGCAACGGAGCATGCCCGGGAATGTCAATCTCCACTGCGTTAAGAATTCCTGCATGCCGATCCGATATGACACAAATTTTCCTTTGAGCGGGTAACACCTTTGTCCTCAAAAGACGCATAAACCACTCCCAGTTGTCATTGTTCTCCGCCTCAACCAAAGCAAATGCCAATGGCAACACCCGGTTATTGGCATCACTTGCTATCGCAACCAACAAGGTGCCCTTGTATTGTCCGGTCAAGAACGTGCCATCAATGGATATGACCGGCCTACAGTGTTCGAAAGCCCTCACGCATTGCTCGAACGCCCAAAATGCACGGCCAAATACTCGGACTTTCTTTCCTTCATAAACCGTTGTTTGGTTCCCATGAGGCTCGACAACATGAACCATGCCCGGGTTTGTGGCGGCCATGGCTAACAACAACCTAGGGATTTGGTTGTATGCTTCCTCCCAAGTACCATACAACATCTTAAATGCGGCTTGCTTCGCCTTCCATGCCTTTCCGTACTTCACCTTGTAATGAAAGATGGCTTTCACAAGGTCAATGACATGTTGGACGCTCATTGTTGGAAGTGTGGATATTGAGTTGGAGAGCCTGTAAGCGATGAACTCAGACGTGAGTTGTCTGTGGTCTTGGGACACAATCTTGCCATCCACCCTTTTGCCTCGGCACATGTGAGTTGGCACACAACTCACTACGTGCCAAGCGGGACCTCCTTTCCATGGTCTTGCACGCACAATCCATGGACATATTTCATCTTCACATGCACATGCAACCGTGTAGCGCACCTTGACGTCCGAATGCACCACCTTGTGTGGACGATAATGCATAACCGAGTAGTTGTCGACCCACATCTTCAATTCCAAGAAGGTTTCGAACTTACACCCTTTACCAATCCGGTTCTTGTCGTCTCCCAAATCACGGTGAGAGCTTGGCCTAACCCCAAGAGATATAGATTTGCCACCATCCACAACGGCTTCATCCGCGAGACTAACATCCTTGAACAATGGTGTCTTGTGATCCCGACCGAATACCTTCTCGAAAGCTTCGGCCTCCTTCACCGTGAACCCCTCCTCATCAACTTGTTCATCGGGACCTTCATCATCCGAATCCGATGCATATGCACGGGAAAAAGGGATGGAATGGTCCATTATCTCTTGCAAATGATATTTGTCAAGATCACCCACATTGTTGTCATGGAGATCAACTTCATTGTCATCGTCTGCATACTCATCATTGTCCTCTTGCAAAGCTTCATCTTGGTTGTTTGTAAACGGGCTCAATGTTGGCCTCACTTCTTGGGTCAAAAGAGGTTCAACAATTTCATCTCGCTTCAAGGGTGGGGGGCTACTAGCAACCAAAGGGGAGGGTTTCCGGTTCAAGTCCAAATGCAAATTTGAATCAACCTTCTTCGTTGCAAATAACTCAAGAGCCTTGTCAAGTGAATCGGCCACCGTTTCCTTGTATGCAACCCAACGTTGCTCCGAGTTGATACGCATTGTCTTCCAACGGATGTGCATTCCAAAACCTACATTATGCCTTCCCTCCAACTCAATGATATCACTAGGGTCCATCCAATTCAAATCTTTCCTCACTTGTTGCAAGAGCTCCGCATAGCTAGGACTACTATCAAACAACATATCTACCTCATCCGGATCCGGTTCAATATTGCCTTTCAAGAAGGCGTCTTTGTCCCCATGATGAACAAACACACATGTTCTTCAAATCCCTATAAGCATTCAAACAACACATCGTAACATTGCTTCCATGAGTACTAATTTAAGGATTAACACAGAATACAAACCCTAATACATATATATCAAACAACAACCCTAACCCTAACCATAACCCTAACCCTAACCATAACCCTAACCCTAACCATAACCCTAACAATAACCCTAACCATAACCCTAACAATAACCCTAACCATAACCCTAGCACCAACATAAGAACACCCATAAGAATAACCCTAACATACTAACAAAGCCTAATCATAGGAAATTGGCAAACAAAGATCTCACATCTCCATGCAAATCTCTAGATCCAAACAAAACTAGGGTTTTCCAAACTAGCATTACTTGGATCAAAACAAGGGATCGGAGAAGATTACCTTGAGGGAGGGTATGACTTCGAAATCCACGGACAAATTCTTCAAATTTGCAAGTTTTGGGAGAGGATTTGAGAGGGGGAGAGAGTGGGAGAGGGGGCAAAGCTCGGGTTGGGGTGTGTGGGGTGGGGGGAGTGGGGGAGGGGGGCCCAGCCGCTGGATAAGTCATAGTGCAGCGCCCGAACGCTAGGCGCTGCACATTACATGTGTGGCGCCTAGCTAGGAGGCGCTGCACTGCTGGGTGCGGGCCCAAGGACTGCCACGGTGGACTGGCGTGCAACGCCCCCGAGCTGGGCGCTGCACCGTAGGGTGTGGCGCCTGCGTGGCGGGCGCTACACAAAAGGGTCAGTGCTGTGAAATAGTTTCACGGGCAGTTCATTTTGTCAATTAATTTCGTCCACAGGTCAAAATAGTCAAATTTGCCTCATCGGCTGGGCATGAAGGACACGGCTCAAAACCAAATGCTCCATAGTCCACTAGGACAACACACACTCTGACTTCACAATGTGGTCGTGTGGCTTTGGCGTGTTGTAGGAGGGAGAAAGTGGAACCACCGATGAGGGCGGCGGGGGAGGGAGGCACTAAGGCAACACCTGTGATGGGGGGAGGGAGTGAGGAAACGTCAGTGAAGGGTGTTGCAAGTGGCATTGCTCCGTATAAATACCCAGATACCGGCTCTGCGCATTGGGAACCGACGCATGCGATGATAATCAAGGACGTGTAAATGCATCTCCATTTCACATCAAGAAACATGAACCTAGGGGAAAACAATGCTCTCATAGTGATTAGCGACTCTCGGCCGTCGGATCAAAATGCTTGATGCGATTTGGGTCGTCGGATCGAGTCGCTGAGAGCCTCGACCGTCGGATCGATCCTGGTTCCTATAGCAATGAATAGTTACTCATTTCGCTCACTATCACTCACTCTGTGGCTTCCAACTGGGTCTCGCCGACTTGTGGGGTAGCACTCTGGGGGTGGGGCATGTCATTCTCTCTGGCTGGGGCACGTCGTCGGCGCGGTCCAGCGGTAAAAGATCTCATGCCACCGCCGAAATTCTCATCACTCACCGAGGGCATTTTGGTAATTTCATGTCTTAGGTCAACACTTGCCCTTTTCCGATTCGCTGCCTCCTCCCCAATGAGTGCAGGGTTCGATCACCCCTCACTTTTCTCTCCAACACATCGAGAGAGAGAGAGAGAGAGCCGCCGCCGCCGCCAGTCATCCTCCACATATGCCGCCGCCAAGCATCCTTAGCAGCGCCACCATCCCCTCCCCATTCCTCTCGCGTGGCTGAGCCAACCATGGCCGGGAAGAAGCGCAAGTCCTCTTCCTTTCTCCTGCACCCCTGATCTGAATCCTCCCCTGGAACCCTAGCCAGCCGCACGCATCCCATGGCGCCGCCCAGGTCGCCGCCCTCAGTCGTCGAGCCATCACGGGGTGTAATACCCCAAGAATTTAACCATAATTTTATTAAGTAAAATTTGGCTAGAAATAAAAAATTTGAATCATACTAGGTCATTTATTAATTTCAGAGCATTGTTTGTTTCCTGCTTTCCAAAATTCTTCCCTTCATATAGTTTTTTTGTAAAATATTATGGGCTTTGGTAGCTTTTTTAAATCTTTCATTTGTATTCTAAAGAACAACAGGAAATATTTCATAATAAAATTTCCCACAAAATAATTCTTTTAATACCATTTTCAATCTCTGAAATGCTTCTATTGCACTATGACCCTTTAAAATAATTCTTTCAAATTCCCACAAAAATTATGAGAGGTCATGTGATGCCTATAGACCACTTTTATGCAAAAACCTAACTTGGCCTTTTAAATTTTTTTGAGTGAAACACCCTCTTTTCAATTATGTTCCGTTTTTTGAGTTACAACTGCAACCCTAATTTTCCTAGCTCCAATAATTCTGAAACTTTTCCACCTTGTAGTCCTCCCAACCAAAACCTTTAGTCCAGAAGATCAGCCCCATTCTCATCTTGGAAGTTCACTAAACATGCCTCCGAAGTTTCTGTCCAGAACTGGATTCTGGTAAAACTTGCACTAACAAGCTTTTCTTTCTGCCAAACCAACTCCACCATAATCTCTATCATCTGAAGAGACCCCATCCTGCCAAGTTTCAAATCCAACAAAGTTCCCTAGCTAGCCCTAGCATTTCATCAAACACCTTGTGGACATGGCTGAAACTTTGCAACTCTCTGCACCCTGTGTTGCACTAGATATTTTGGCCATACTAACATTTCCATTAACTCTCTCTTAACCAGGTTCACAACCCTGCCAATTTGCATTGTCATCAGAAACCCCTAGGTGGCCCAGACATTTCGTTGAGCACTTTGTGCACGTGCTCTAGGCACGGCCAGAGCGTGCGTTTTGCACGCATCAGCACCGAGCTCCTCCGCCGTTCTGCTGCCTCCCCCTCTCGTCTTCATCTTCCTCTGGATCAACCCGACCACCTAGAAGCTCGCCGACAACCTCCCTTAGCCCCTAGCGTCGTCCACCGCCATCCACGACGAGCAGGAGCGCCACCTGACGAGTCCCGCTCAGCCACATCTCCGCCCAACCCGCGTGGCGCGTCCCGAGACACCCGGCTCCTCCCAAGCATAACTGCGGGCGGCCACTGTCCGTACCTAACGGCGTTGCCCACACCTACCTCGCCACCGCCCGCGCTTTGCCATCAATGGCGACTGATACGTCTCCAACATATCTATAATTTTTGATTGTTCCATGCTATTATATTATCTATCTTGGATGTTTTATATGCATTTATATGCTATTTTATATGATTTTTGTGACTAACCTATTAGCCTAGAGCCGAGTGCCAATTTCGGTTTTTTCCTTGTTTTTAAGTTTTGCAGAAAAGGAATATCAAACGGAGTCCAATTGACCCGAAACTTTACGATGATTGTTTTTGGACCAAAAGAAGCCCACGGAGTACCGGAGTTGGGTCAGAAGAGTCCCGAGTCATCCACAAGAGTGGAGGGCGCCCCCACCCCCCTAGGGCGCGCCCTCCGACCTTGTGGTTGACTCATGGACCCCCCTGACTTTATCTCGATGCTAACACCTCTTATATATCCCCAAACCTCTAGAATAGAAACTAGATTGGGAGTTCTGCCGCCGCAAGCCTCTGTAGCCACCAAAAACCAATTGGGACCCTGTTCCGGCACCCTACCGGAGGGGGGAATCATCACCGGTGGCCATCTTCATCATCCTGGCGCTCTCCATGACGAGGAGGCAGTAGTTCACCCTCGGGGCTGAGGGTATGTACCAGTAGCTATGTGTTTGATCTCTCTCTCTCTCTCTCTCTCGTGTTCTTGATTTGGCGGGATCTTGATTTACCGCGAGCTTTGCTATTATAGTTGGATCTTATGATGTTTCTCCCCCTCTACCTTCTTGTAATGGATTGAGTTTTCCCTTTGAAGTTATCATATCGGATTGAGTCTTTAAGGATTTGAGAACACTTGATGTATGTATTGCATGTGCTTATCTGTGGTGACGATGGGATATTCACGTGATCTACTTGGTGTATGTTTTGGTGATCAATTTGTGGGTTCTGTGACCTTGTGAACTTATGCATAGGGGTTGGCACACGTTTTCGTCTTGACTCTCTGGTAGAAACTTTGGGGCACTCTTTGAAGTTCTTTGTGTTGGTTTGAATAGATGAATCTGAGATTGTGTGATGCATATCGTATAATCAAACCCGCGGATATTTGTGGTGACATTGGAGTATCTAGGTGACATTAGGGTTCTAGTTGATGTGTATCTTAAGGTGTTATTTTATTACGAACTCTAGGGCTTTTTGTGACACTTATAGGAATAGCCCAATAGACCGATTAGAAAGAATAACTTTGAGGTGGTTTCATACCCTACAATAATCTCTTCGTTTGTTCTCCGCTATTAGATACTTTGGAGTGACTCTTTGTAGCACGTTGATGGATTTTTATATGATATAATTATGTTATCATTGTTGAGAGAACTTGCACTAGTGAAAGTACGAACCCTAGGCCTTGTTTCTAAGCATTGCAATACCGTTTTGGCTCACTTTTACCACTTGTTACCTTGCTGTCTTTATATTTTTAGATTACAAAACCTATATTTACCATCCATATTACACTTGTATCACCATCTCTTCGCTGAACTAGTGCACCTATACAATTTACCATTGTATTGGGTGTGTTGGGGACACAAGAGACTCTTTGTTATTTGGTTGCAGTGTTGTTTGAGAGAGACCATCTTAATCCTTCATCTCCCACGGATTGATAAATCTTAGGTCATCCACTTGAGAGAAAATTGCTACTATCCTACAATCCTCTGCACTTGGAGGCCCAACAACGTCTACAAGAAGAAGGTTGTGTAGTATACATCAAGCTCTTTTCTGGTGCCGTTGTCGGGGAGGTTAGTGCTTGAAGGTATATATTTAGATATTGCAATCGAATCTTTTAGTTTCTTGTTTTATCACTAGTTTAGTCTATAAAAGAAAATCACAAAAAATGGAATTGACGTTGCCTCATATGCTTCATCTTTTTAATGTCTTTCGTGAAAATAAGGATTCCGATAATTGTGCCAAAGTGTTAGAAGAATAATGCATTAAAATGTTTGGCACTAAATATTTGAATTATGAGCATGATTGCAATGTTGTTAGTATGAATTCTTTGAATATCCATGATGCTAATGATATGCAAAGCCACAAGCTTGGGGATGCTATGTTTGATGAAGATGATATTTTTAGTGCCCCAAATTTTGATCTGCAAATTTATTATGGTGAAAGCATGCCTCCTAACCATGAAACTTGTCATCATGATTTTAATTTTCAATTGGAGCCTCACATGATAGTTATTTTGTTGAGTTTGCTCCTGGTACTATGAATGAGAAGAATTTTACTTATGTGGAGAGTAGTAAAATTTCTATGCTTGTGAATCATGAAGAGAATGCTTTATGTGATGGTTATATTGTTGAGTTCATTCGTGATGCTAATATAAGTTTTTATGAGAGAGGAACATATGCTTTTACATATCTCAATAATATCAAGTTTCCTCTTTATCTGTTGAAAATCTTGAAGTTTTGCTTGCTTTACCTCCCTATGCTAGTTGATTCTTGCTCCCATAAGTTGTTTGGTCAAAAAATCCCTATGCATAGGAAGTGGGTTATACTTAAATGTGCTAGTAATATGCTACATGATGCTCCAGTTATGTTTCAATTCTTAATTTTATGTGAGCATCATTGAAATCACGATGCCTAGCTATAAAGGCAATAAAGAAAAGCGCTTGTCGGGAAACAACCCAACATTTATACCTACTATTTTATTGTGTTCACATGATTATTCTGCTGTAGTAATCATGTTTTAAAGCTTTTGTTTCAATAAAGTGCCAAGTAAGACCTTTGGGATGATTTACGGTGATAGTTGATTTGATCTTGCTGAAAAACAGAAACTTTTTCACTCAGGAAAATAATTCTCATTTTTAACAGAAGCGTGATAAAATACTGATTCTTTCTTCAAAAGATTAATAAACAAATTTCTTAGGTTTTCCTAATTTTTCAGAATTTTTAGAGTTACATAAGTATTCGAGAGTTATAGATTACTACAAACTGTCCTGTTTTTGATAGATTCTGTTTTCGATGCATAGTTTGCTTGTTTTCTAGTTTCTATGGCTTATATTGCTCAATATAAATTGTAGAAATGATAGGGTATAGTAGGAATGATGTGAGAAAAATTATGAATCTTGTCTTGACAGTACCTAAGTGGTGATTTGCTTTATTATACTATCGGAGCTTATGAGTTTTCTGTTAAGTTTTGTGTTGTGGAGTTTTCAAGTTTTGGGTGAAGTTTCGAGAGACAATGGAATAAAGAGTGGAAAGAGCCTAAGCTTGGGGATTCCCAATGCACCCCAACGTAATATTCAAGGACAACCAAGAGCCTAATCTTGGGGATGCCCCGGATGGCATCCCCTCTTTCGTCTTCGTTCATTGGTAACCTTACTTGGAGCTATATTTTTATTCACCACATGATATGTGTTTTTCTTGGAGCATCATTTTATTTTATTTTATTTTTCTTACTATTTGAATAATATCCCAGGATCTGAAATTCTTAAATCTTAGAGGGTCTTCACATAGTTACATAATTATTCGACTACTCATTGATCTTCACTTATATATTTTGGAGTAGTTTGTCATTTGCTCTAGTGCTTCACTTATAACTTTTTAGAGCATGACGATAGTTTTATTTTGAAGAAATTGATGAACTATCATGCTTCACTTATATTATTTTGAGTCTTAAACAACATGGTAATTTTCTTTGGTTATGAATTTAGTCCTAATATGATAGGCATCCAAGAGGGATATAATAAAAACTTTCATATAAACTGCATTGAATACTATGAGAAGTTTGATTCCTTATGATTGTTTTGAGATATGAAGATGGTGATATTAGAGTCATGCTAGTGAGTAATTGTGAATTTGAGAAATACTTGTATTGAGGTTTGTGAGTCCCGTAGCATGCACGTATGGTGAACCGTTATGTAACAAAGTTGGAGCATGCGATACTTTTTGATTGTCTTCCTTATGAGTGGCGGTCGGGGACGAGCGATGGTCTTTTAATACCAATCTATCCCCCTAGGAGCATGCATGTACTGCTTTGCTTCGATGACTAATAGATTTTTGCAATAAGTATGTGAGTTCTTTATGACTAATGTTGAGTCCATGGATTATATGCACTCTCACTCTTCCACCATTGCTAGCCTCTCTTTATGCCGCGCAACTTTCGCCGGTACCATAAACCCACCATATACCTTCCTCGAAACAGCCACCATACCTACCTATTATGGCATTTCCATAGTCATTCCGAGAGATATTGCCATGCAACTTCCACCGTTTTGTTTATTATGACACGCTTCATCATTGTCATATTGCTTTGAATGATCATGTAGTTGACATCGTATTTGTGGCAAAGCCACCGTTCATAATTCTTTCATACATGTCACTCTTGATTCATTGCACATCCCGGTACACCGGTGGAGGCATTCATATAGAGTCATATTTTGTTCTAAGTATCGAGTTGTAATTCTTGAGTTGTAAAGTAAATAAAAGTTTGACGATCATCATTATTAGAGCATTGTCCCATGTGAGGAAAAAAGAGAAGGCAAAAAAAGAAGGACCAAAAAAACAAAAAAAATGAGAAAAAAGAGAGAAGCGACAATGTTAGTATCCTTTTACCACACTTGTGCTTCAAAGTAGCAGCATGTTCTTCATGATAGAGAGTCTCCTATGTTGTCATTTTCATATACTAGTGGGAATTTTTTATTATAGAACTTGGATCGTATATTCCAACGATGTGCTTCCTCAAATTGCCCTAGGTCTTCATGAGCAAGCAAGTTGGATCCACACCCACTTAGTTTTCTTTTTGAGCTTCCATAAACTTATAGCTCTTGTGCATCCGTTGCATGGCAATCCCTACTCACTCACATTGATATCTATTGATGGGCATCTTCATAGCCCGTTGATACGCCTAGTTGATGTGAGACTATCTCCCTTTTTTGTCTTCTCCACAACCACCATATTCTATTCCACCTATAGTGCTATGTACATGGCTCACACTCATGTATTGCATGAAAGTTGAAAAGGTTTGAGAACATCAAAAGTATGAAACAATTGCTTGGCTTGTCATCGGGGTTGTGCATGATTTGAACATTTTATGTGATGAAGATGGAGCATAGCCAGACTATATGATTTTGTAGGGATAAGCTTTCTTTGGCCATGTTATTTTGAGAAATCATAATTGCCTTGTTAGTTTGCTTGAAGTATTATTGTTTTTATGTCAATATTAAACTTTTGTTTTGAATCTTATGGATCTGAATATTCTTGCCATAATAAATAAATTATATGGATAAATATGTTAGGTAGCATTCCACATCAAAAATTCTGTTTTTATCATTTACCTACTCGAGGACGAGCAGGAATTAAGCTTGGGAATGCTTGATACGTTTCCAATGTATCTATAATTTTTTATTGTTCCATACTATTATATTATGTATGTTGGATGATTTATATGCATTATATGCTATTTATATGATTTTGGGGACTAACCTATTAACCTAGAGCCTAGTGCCAGTTTCTGTTTTTCCTTGATTTTGAGTTTCGCAGAAAAGGAATACCAAACAGAGATCAATTGAGCTAAAACTTTACGATGATTGTATTTGGACCAAAAGAAGCCCACGGAGTACCGGAGTTGGTCCAGAAGAGTCCCGAGTCATCCACAAGGGTGGAGGGCGCCCCCACCCCCCTAGGGCACACCCTCCGACCTTGTGGTTGACTCGTGGACCCCCTGACTTGTTCTCGATGCTAACACCTCTTATATATCCCCAAACCTCTAGAACAGAACCTAGATCGGGAGTTCCACCACCGCAATCCTTTATAGCCACCAAAAACCAATCGGGACCCTGCTCCAGCACCCTGTCGGAGGGGGGAATCATCACCGGTGGCCATCTTCATCATCTTGGTGCTCTCCATGAGAAGGAGGGAGTAATTCACCCTCGGGGCTGACGGTATGTACCAGTAGCTATGTGTTTGATCTCTCTCTCTCTCTCTCTCTCTTGTGTTCTTGATTTGGCACAATCTTGATGTACCGCGAGCTCTGCTATTATAGTTGGATTTTATGGTGTTTCTCCTCCTCTACCTTCTTGTAACGGATTGAGTTTTCCCTTTGAAGTTATCTTACCGGATTGAGTCTTTAAGGATTTGAGAACACTTGATGTATGTACTACATGTGCTTATCTATGGTGACAATGGGATATTCATGTGATCTACTTGATGTATGTTTTGGTGATCAACTTGCAGGTTCTGTGACCTTGTTAACTTATGCATAGGGGTTGGCACACGTTTTCGTCTTGACTCTCGGGTAGAAACTTTGGGGCACTCTTTGAATTTCTTTGTGTTGGTTCGAATAGATGAATCTGAGATTGTGTGATGCATATCGTATAGTCAAACCCACAGATACTTGTTGTGACATTGGAGTATCTAGGTGACATTTGGGTTTTGGTTGATGTGTATCTTAAGCTGTTATTTTAGTACGAACTCTAGGGCTGTTTGTGACACTTATAGGAATAGCCCAATAGATCAATCAGAAAGAATAACTTTGAGGTGGTTTCGTACCCTACAATAATCTCCTCGTTTGTTCTCCGCTATTAGTGACTTTGGAGTGACTCTTTGTAGCATGTTGAGGGATTGTTATATGATCTAATTATGTTATCATTGTTGAGAGAACTTGCACTAGTGAAAGTATGAACCTAGGCCTTGTTTCTAAGCATTGCAATACCATTTCCGCTCCCTTTTACCACTTGTTACCTTGTTGTTTTTATATTTTCAGATTACAAAAACCTATATCTACCATCCATATTACACTTGTATCACCATCTCTTCGCCAAACTAGTGCACCTATACAATTTACCATGGTATTGGGTGTGTTGGGGACACAAGAGACTCTTTGTTATTTGGTTGTAGGGTTGTTTGAGAGAGACCGTATTCATCCTACGCCTCCCAGGGATTGATAAACCTTAGGTCATCCACTTGAGGAAAATTGCTACTGTCCTACAAACCAATGCACTTGGAGGCGAAACAACGTGTACAAGAAGAAGGTTGCGTAGTAGACATCGGCGACCGCCACCATGCCTATCTTCAGGAATCGCGGGAGCTGAGCTCGACGGGCTATGAAAGCCACCGAGTCCCCCAACCAGCACCACCTCACTCCCTCTCCCTCACTGATCCTCCCGTAGCAGCAGAACGGCCGGAGGTGGTCGTCTTCTCCAATTCCGGCAACTACTGCCGCTGCCACTGTTCGGATGGTTCCGACGCCGTCTGGCCCCCTCTCCCAAATCTCTTCACCACTAGCCTCCTTGAGCATCCACTGATCCATCCCCACGCTCAATTCTGCTCGGGAGCCACCTTGGGAAAAAGCCCTAATCAGTCTCTGCCGGAGCACCTCGGGAGACCTCGCCGCCGGCGACTCCATCCACTCCGGAGACCATGGCGACCACTGAGGGACCGCCTCAACCTCCTAAGCTCGAGGTTGGCCCCAGATCCCCGACAACGGCGCCAGAAATCCTTCTTGCTACCTCTTGAGCACTACATTGGTTTTCCCTTGAAGAGGAAAGGGTGATGCAGCAAAGTAGCGTGAATATTTCCCTCAGTTTTTGAGAACCAAGGTATCAATCCAGTAGGAGGCCACACGCAAGTCCCTCGTACCTACACAAAAAATAAGAACCTCGCAACCAATGCGATAAAGGGGTTGTCAATCCCTTCATGGTCACTTACGGGAGTGAGATCTTATAGAGATGATAAGATAATGTTTTTGGTATTTTATGATAAAGAGTAAAAGTAAAGATTGCAAAATAAAAGGTAATGTAAATAGCTTGTTGATGGAAGATTAATATGATGGAGAATAGACCTGGGGGCCATAGGTTTCACTAGTGCCTTCTCTCAAGATAACATAAGTATTACGGTGGGTGAACAAATTACTGTAGAGCAATTGATAGAAAAGCGAATAATTATGAGAATATCTAGGCATGATCATGTATATAGGCATCACGTCCACGACAAGTAGACCGACTCCTGCCTGCATCTACTACTATTACTCCACACATCGACCGCTATCCACCATGCACCTAGAGTATTAAGTTCATAAGAACAGAGTAACACATTAGGTAAGATGACATGATGTAGAGGGATAAACTCAATGTGATATAAACCCCATCTTTTTCTCCTCGATGGCAGCAATACAATACGTGTAGTTTCCCTTTCTGTCACTGGGATCGAGCACCGCAAGATCGAACCCAAAGCTAAGCACTTCTCCCATTGCAAGAAAGATCAATCTAGTAGGCCAAACCAAACTAATAATTCGAAGAGACTTGCAAAGATAACCAATCATGCATAAAAGATTTCAGAGAAGAATCAAATATTGTTCATAGATAGACTTGATCATAAACCCACAATTCATCGGATCTCGACAAACACACCGCAAAAAGAGTTACATAAAATAGACCTCCAAGAAGATCCAGGAGAACTTTGTATTGAGATTCAAATAGAGAGAAGAATCCATCTAGCTAATAACTATGGACCCGAAGGTCTGAAGTAAACTACTCACACATCATCGGAGGGGCCATGGAGTTGATGTAGAGGCCCTCCGTGATCGATGCCCCCTCCGGAGGAGCTCTGGAAAAGGCCCCAAGATGGGATCTCTTGGGTACAGAAGGTTGCGGCAGTGGAAATAGGGTTTCGTGGTGCTCCTGGATGTTTTCAGGGTATATGAGTATATATAGGAGGAAGAAGTAGGTCGGTTGAGCCACGAGGGGCCCACGAGGGGGGAGGGCGCGCCTAGGGGGGTAGGCGCGCCCCTGCCTCATGGACTCCTCGTCCGATTCTTGACGTCCACTCCAAGTCCTCTGGATCACGTTTGTTACAAAAATCACGTTCCCGAAGGTTTCATTCCGTTTGGATTCCGTTTGATATTCCTTTTATGCGAAACACTGAAATAGGCAAAAAAACAGCAATTCGCACTGGGCCATGGGTTAATAGGTTAGTCCCAAAAATAATATAAAAGTGTAAAATAAATCCCATTAACATCCAAAACAGGTAATATAATAGCATGGAACAATCAAAAATTATAGATACATTGGAGACGTATCAAGCATTCCCAAGCTTAATTCCTGCTCGTCCTCGAGTAGGTAAATGATAAAAACAGAATTTTTGATGTGGAATGCTACCTAGCATAATTCTTAATGTAATTCTCTTTATTGTGGCATGAATATTCGGATCCGAAAGATTCAAGACAAAAGTTTAATATTGACATAAAAATAATAATACTTCAAGCATACTAACTAAGCAATTATGTCTTCTCAAAATAACATGGCAGAAGAATGTTCATGCCTACAAAATCATATAGTTTGGTCATGCTCCATTTTCGTCACACAAGAATGCTCTCATCATGCACAACCCCGATGACAAGCCAAGCAATTGTTTCACACTTTAGTAATCTCAAACTTTTTTCAACTTTCACGCAATACATGAGCGTGAGCCATGGATATAGCACTATGGGTGGAGCAGAATATGATGATGGGGGTTATGTGGAGAAGACAAAAAAGGAGAAAGTCTCACATCTACGCAGCTAATCAATGGGCTACGGAGATGCCCATCAATTGATGTCAATGCAAGGAGTAGGGATTGCCATGCAACGGATGCACTAGAGCTATAAATGTATGAAAGCTCAACAAAAGAAACTAAGTGGGTGTGCATCCAACTTGCTTGCTCACGAAGACCTAGGTCATTTGAGGAAGCCCATTGTTGGAATATACAAGCCAAGTTCTATAATGAAAAATTCCCACTAGTATATGAAAGTGACAAAACAAGAGACTTTCTATCATAAAGATCATGGTGCCACTTTGAAGCAGAAGTGTGGAAAAAAGGATAGTAGCATTGCCCATTTTTTGGGCCTTTTTTGGCCTTTCTTTTTTTGGGACAATGCTCTATTAATTATGATCATTACACTTCTATTTATTTACAACTCAATGATTACAACTCGATACTAGAACAAAGTATGACTCTATATGAATGCCTCCGGCGGTGTACCGGGAAGGGCAATGAATCAAGAGTGACATGTATGAAAAATTATGAACGGTGGCTTTGCCACAAATACGATGTCAACTACATGATCATGCAATGCAATATGACAATGATAATGTGTGTCATGATAAATGGAATGGTGGAAAGTTGCATGGCAATATATCTCAGAATGGCTATGGAAATGCCATAATAGGTAGGTATGGTGGCTGTTTTGAGGAAGATATAAGGAGGTTTATGTGTGACAGAGCGTATCATATCACGGGGTTTGGATGCACCGGCGAAGTTTGCACCAACTGTCAAGGTGAGAAAGGGCAATGCATGGTACCGAAGAGGCCATCAATGATGGAAGGGTGAGAGTGCGTATAATCCATGGACTCAACATTAGTCATAAAGAACTCACATACTTATTGCAAAAATCTACAAGTCATCAAAAACCAAGCGTTACACGCATGCTCCTAGGGGGATAGATTGGTAGGAAAAGACCATCGCTCGTCCCCGACCGCCACTCATAAGGAAGACAATCAAATAACACCTCATGTTTCAAATTTGTTACACAACGGTCACCATACGTGCATGCTACGGGACTTGCACCTTTCAACGCAAGTATTTCTCAAATTCACAACTACTCAACTTGCACACTCTAATATTACCACCTTTATATCTCAAAACAATTATCAAGTATCAAACTTCTCCTAGTACTCAATGCACTTTTTATGAAAGTTTTTATTATACTGATCTTGGATGCCTATCATATTAGGACTAAATTCATAACCAAAGCAAATTACCAAGCTGTTCTAAGGGACTCTCAAAATAATATAAGTGAAGCATGAGAGATCAATAATTTCTATAAAATAAACCACCACCGTGCTCTAAAAGATATAAGTGAAGCACTAGAGCAAAATTATCTAGCTCAAAAGGTATAAGTGAAGCACATAGAGTATTCTAATAAATTCTGATTCATGTGTGTCTCTCCCAAAAGGTCTGTACAGCAAGAAGGATTTCTGGCGCCGTTGCCGGGGAGTCTACTCACAAGTCAAGACATACCAAGTACCCATCACAAGCTATTATCCCTCGCATTACATTATTTTCCATTTGCCTCTCGTTTTCCTCTCCCCCACTTCACCCTTGCCGTTTTATTCGCCCTCTTTTTCCGTTCGCTTTTTCTTTTGTTTGCTTTGTCGTTATGGCTAGTCCTTTATCTATCCCTCTGTCTCTCGAGTTTGAAGTTCTTCACTTCAAACAAAGACAAGGAGAAAATTTAAAAGATGATTGGTTTAGGATGATGGAATCTTATCGTAACTGCACCTTAGAGGTGAATTTTAGAATTTTACTTCACAATTTTTATGTTGGACTAAACATGTCCCATAGACAACTCTTGGATTGTGTTGCCAACGGAAATTCTATTGAAACGGATCCCGGTATTTCTCATGAAATCTTAGAGGGAATAGTGGGAACACTACATCCACCAAAGGGGCCACATAATACCCAGGAAGAAACACAAGTTTTTGAGAAGATTTGCGAAGTAACGGAAATTTTGCAAAAATCTCTTGAACCTCTCAAGAGTGTCAGCGGAAATCTTCACCACATGAATATGTTAATTACCCTTTGCAATAAGCGGTTGGATTCTTTAGATCTAAAAATTTCCGAATATAAAGGGAAGCATAAGGAACCTCCCAGATTCGAGCATGACTCCGCTAAGAATATTAAAACCAAAGATGTCAATACCTAGATCTATTCTTGCTTTTATGCCTAGCTAGGGGCGTTAAACGATAGCGCTTGTTGGGAGGCAACCCAATTTTGTTTTTGTTACTTGCTTTTTGGTTCTATTTAGTAATAAATAATTCATCTAGCCTCTGTTTAGATATGGTTTTATGCTTTTAATTAGTGTTTGTGCCAAGTAGAACCTTTGGGAATACTTGGGGAAAGTCTTTGCGTTCTTGCTATAAAAAACAGAAACTTTAGCGCTCACGAGATTTGCTTCCATTTTTTACTGGAGAGTGCTATTTAGTTAATTATTTTTGCAGATGATTAATAGATACATTCCTCACGTCCAGAAATTTATTTTAGAATTTTTGGGGTTCCATAAGTATTCGAAACCTATAGATTACTACAGACTGTTCTGTTTTTGACAGATTCTGTTTTTCGTGTGTTGTTTGCTTATTTTGATGAATCTATGACTAGTAATAGAGTTTATGAACCATAGAAAAGTTGGAATACAGTAGGTTTAACACCAATATAAATAAATAGTGATTTAATTTCAGTACCTTGAAGTGGTGGTTTGTTTTCTTTTACTAACGGAGCTCACGAGATTTTCTTTTAAGTTTTGTGTTGTGAAGTTTTCAAGTTTTGGGTAAAGATTTGATGGATTATGGAACAAGGAGAGGCAAGAGCGTAATCTTGGTGATGCCCAAGGCACCCCAAGGTAAAATCCAAGTACAATCTAAAGCCTAAGCTTGGGGATGCCCCGGAAGGCATCCCCTCTTTCGTCTTCGTCCATCAGTAACTTTACTTGCAGCTATATTTTTATTTGCCACATGATATGTGTTTTGCTTGGAGCGTCTTGTATGATTTGAGTCTTTGCTTTTTAGTTTAACACAATAATCATTGCTGTACACACCTTTTGGGAGAACAAACATGAATCGGAATTTATTAGAATACTCTATGTGCTTCACTTATACCTTTTGAGCTAGATAATTTTGCTCTGGTGCTTCGCTTATATCTTTTAGAGCACGGTGGTGGTTTTATTTTATAGAAATTATTGATGTCTCATGCTTCACTTATATTATTTTGAGAGTCCCTTAGAACAGCATGATAATTTTCTTTGGTTATGAATTTAGTCCTAAAATGATAGGCATCCAAGATTAGTATAATAAAAACTTTCATAAAAAGTGCATTGAGTACTAGGAGAAGTTTGATACTTGATAATTGTTTTGAGATATAAAGGTGGTAATATTAGAGTGTGCTAGTTGAGTAGTTGTGAATTTGAGAAATACTTGCGTTGAAAGGTGCAAGTCCTGTAGCATGCACGTATGGTGACCGTTGTGTAACAAATTTGAAACACGAGGTGTTATTTGATTGTCTTCCTTATGAGTGGCAGTCGGGGATGAGCGATGGTCTTTTCCTACCAATCTATCCCCCTAGGAGCATGCGTGTAATGCTTGGTTTTTGATGACTTGTAGATTTGCAATAAGTATGTGAGTTCTTTATGACTAATGTTGAGTCCATGGATTATACGCACTCTCACCCTTCCATCATTGCTAGCCTCTTCGGTACTGTGCATTGCCCTTTCTCACCTGAAGAGTTGGTGCAAACTTCGCCGGTGCATCCAAACCCCGTGATATGATACACTCTATCACACATAAACCTCATTATATCTTCCTCAAAACAGCCACCATACCTACCTATTATGGCATTTCCATAGCCATTCCGAGATATATTGCCATGCAAATTACCACCGTTCCGTTTATCATGACACACATCATCATTGTCATATTGCCTTGCATGATCATGTAGTTGACATCGTATTTGTGGCAAAGCCACCGTTCATAATTTTTCATACATGTCACTCTTGATTCATTGCCCTTCCCGGTACACCGCCGGAGGCATTCATATAGAGTCATACTTTGTTCTAGTATCGAGTTGTAATCATTGAGTTGTAAATAAATACAAGTGTGATGATCATCATTAATAGAGCATTGTCCCAAAAAAGAGAAAGGCCAAATAAAAAAAGGCCAAAAAAGGGGCAATGCTACTATCCTTTTTTTCTACACTTGTGCTTCAAAGTAGCACCATGATCTTTATGATAGAGAGTCTCTTGTTTTGTCACTTTCATATACTAGTGGGGATTTTTCATTATAGAACTTGGCTTGTATATTCCAACAATGGGCTTCCTCAAATGCCCTAGGTCTTGGTGAGCAAGCAAGTTGGATGCACACCCACTTAGTTTCTTTTGGTGAGCTTTCATACATTTATAGCTCTAGTGCATCCGTTGCATGGCAATCCCTACTCCTTGCATTGACCTCAATTGATGGGCATCTTCCTAGCCCATTGATTAGCCGCGTCGATGTGAGACTTTATCCTTTTTGTCTTCTCCACATAAGCCCCATCATCATATTCTATTCCACCCATAGTGTTATATCCATGCCTCACGCTCATGTATTGCGTGAAAGTTGAAAAAAGTTTGAGATTACTAAAGTGTGAAACAATTGCTTGGCTTGTCATCAGGGTTGTGCATGATGAGAGCATTCTTGTGTGATGAAAATGGAGCATGACCAAACTATATGATTTTGTAGGGATGAACATTCTTTTGCCATGTTATTTTGAGAAGACATATTTGCTTAGTTAGTATGCTTGAAGTATTATTATTTTTATGTCAATAATAAACTTTTGTCTTGAATCTTTCGAATCCGAATATTCATGCCACAATAAAGAGAATTATATTGAGAATTATGCTAGGTAGCATTCCACATCAAAAAATTTGTTTTTATCATTTACCTACTCGAGGACGAGCAGGAATTAAGCTTGGGGATGCTTGATACGTCTCCAACGTATCTATAATTTTTTATTGTTCCATGCTATTATATTACCTGTTTTGGATTTTAGTGGGCTTTATTTTACACTTTAATATTATTTTTGGGACTAACCTATTAACCCAAGGCCTAGTGCAAATTGTTGTTTTTTGCCTATTTCAGTGTTTCGCAGAAAAGGAATATCAAACAGAATCCAAACGGAACGAAACCTTCGGGATTGTGATTTTTGGAACAAACGTCATCCAGAGGACATGTAGTGGAAGTCAAGAAACGGACGAGGATTCCACGAGGCAGGGGGCACGCCCTCCCCCCTCGTGGGCCCCTTAGGGCTCAACCGACCTACTTCTTCCTCCTATATATATACTCATACACCCTGAAAACATCCAGGAGCACCACGAAACCCTATTTCCACCGCCGCAACCTTCTGTACCCAAGAGATCCCATCTTGGGGCCTTTTCCGGAGCTCCACCGGAGGGGGCATCTATCAGGGAGGGCCTCTACATCAACTCCATGGCCCCTCCGATGATGTGTGAGTAGTTTACTTCAGACCTTCGGGACCATAGTTATTATCTAGATGGCTTCTTCTCTCTCTTTGAATCTCAATACAAAGTTCTCCTGAATCTTCTTTGAGATCTATTTTATGTAACTCTTTTTGCGGTGTGTTTGTCGAGATTCGATGAATTGTGGTGTTATGATCAAGTCTATCTATGAACAATATTTGATTCTTGTGACGCCCGGATAATTAAGCTACAGTAATCCTATGTTAATGATGCCATGTCACCACGGTTACTCTTGCTAAACCTCACTTGTTTCAAACACAGGTCAAATTCAAATCCCGAAAACAAGTCAAATTCTTATTTCTTCAAACTGTCAAGTAAAAATGTTTGATGGGTTGAAAATATTTGCTGACTAATTGTCATGAATGATTCAACACCATTTAAGATATTTAATTTCCCTTGGAAATTAAAACAGTTCCAAATTAGCTTTTTCTTCTACTTTTCCATTTGTGAAAAATCCAAATCAATTCAAACTCCTCCCAAACTTTTTGTGGTAGTGCCAAATATTGTAATGTATTTATGTGGCCAAGTTCCACATTTTTACAAAGACGAATTGACAGCTCAAAATATTGCAAACATATTCTGCAACAGAGTAAAAATAAAAAGAAAAAGAAAAGGCCTAACTACTATGTGTTAATGGGCTCTAGAGCCATTATGCACATTGGCCCATCTAACAACATTGGCCCAGCCCACCTCCCCGTCATCCCTAACCTCCTGATCACCGCATCGTCGTGGAGCTCACACGCACGTACACGCCTCGGATCTCCACGTGTTATCCATCCATTGCCTCCTCGCGCATATATAGGCTCCCCCGAGACCCCTGGTGAAACCCTAGCCGCCCAATCGCTCTCCCTCTCATTCTTCTCTCGATTTGTTCAACGCCGAGCGCTGCTGCTGCCATGGCCATCGTCATCGTGTGTCCACTGACCTCCCCGCTGGCTTGGAATGCGCCAGGAGCATCACCATCGTCTTCTTCTTCCTCTTCGTCAATGACCTCGAGCCGGAGCCCCTGCATCGCCCTTGACATCGCCCTCTTCTTCCTCGGGTCAATGGCAAATCTCGGCGATTCTGGCGAGCCTATAGCTACTAAGCCGTCACCGGGCCCCTTGTGCCTCCCTAGTGAGCTGCTCCTCTGAATCCCCCTCACCCTGGTCTCGGATCCCTCGTTGTAGTCGCCTGTATGAGCAGGTGGCCCTCATGGCCGTAGTTTAGCGTATGCGTACGTGCTCCTACAGTTCCTTGCGATGCTACTGTCGTTGCTACTTGCCCCACGTGATGTTGTTGCCGCTGCCGCTTGTTTCTGCTGCTCCCCTGACGGCGCCCGTCGCGCCACGCCTAGCTCCGGCAACGCCCAGGCCCTGCCTGGGCCGTGCCTCCCCCGCATGCTCTCCGCCGCTCGCGCCTCTCACCTCTGTCGCCTTGCTACTTCCCGCATGACGCCGTGCCGAGTGCTGCTCGCCGCCTCTGTCCCACAGTCGCGCGCCCGTTGTTACCCGCTGTGGCCCGTGCCACCCCGATGCTTGTTGCTTCTCTGCTCCATCACCGCCATGCAGCCTGCGGCCACCGCAGCCTCCCACGGCCGCGGCCCTGCTCGCCCGCGCCCTTGCAGCCCCGCTGCCAAGCGCCGCCACCCGCCTCTGCCGCGCACACGCGCTGCCCGCCCGCACCGGTGTACCGGCCATGGCCTCGCCCCTCCCCGGGCAGGCTACGGCCTCCACGGGCGACCGCCCCGTTAGCCGCACCCGCTACCCGCTAAGCCCCGCCCGGTAGTCCCCTATGGCTGACATGCACGGCCCAACCCTAAAAAAAGAGAATGTTTTAAAAGATAGAATAATAAAATTAATATTAATAAATGATTAATTAATAGTGCTTAACTAGTCTAATGAACTAGATTAGTTAATTTATATCTATTAATTTAGTTATTTCAATGACAGATGGGTCCCGGCTGTCAGTTATACCAGTCAACGCTCTGTTGAGTGCTGATGTCATGGTGACAGCATGCTGGCATCATAATTCCAATTTTGAATTAAAGATAATTCCAGAATATTATTTAAAACTTTGGGAAATCATAGAAAATAATCCGTAACTCGGATAAAGAAGTTTTATACATGAAAGTTGCTCAGAACGATGAGACGAATCTGAATACGTGGTCCGTTTACCTGTCAGATGCCTCTAACTATCTGAACATGGAACTTTCCCGCTCCGGTATTCTGTCTGACACAGGTCCGGAACTGGGAAAACATTCCCGGTTGAATCCCCCCTTCACCTATATCGCGTAGTATTGCGTTAGAGCACCCCTAGCTCTGCTTGTTGACTTGTCATGTATCATGTTTGCTTTGTATTTACTGTTTCTCTCCCTCTTCTCTTTGGTAGACCTCGAGATCGCTGTTGATGCCCCTATGATCGACTGCTTCGACGACGACCCTCCTTCTCGCTTGAGTAACCAGGCAAGCCCCCCCTTGATCATCTTGATATCGCCCATTTCCTTTCTCTCATGCTTGCATTAGATTTTGCTACTGTAATTGTTTGCTCCTATTCTGATGCATAGCCTGCTTTTGTAACATGCTTATTGTTACCTAGCTGCTTATCCTAAACTGCTTAGTATAGGTTGGTTAGTGATCCATCAGTGACCCCCACCTTGTCCTTGTTGCCCCTGCTTCATCATCGAAGACCCGATCAACGGGATCGAAGACCAGGTCCCGGCACCGCACATCTCTTTCCCCTTAGTCGCTCAACACTACTGGGTTACTATCGAGTGCCGAGGGTGAGACCTCATCAGCACTTCTGATGTTAACCCTGTAGGGTAGCTATTCGGTCGTAGTCATCGAGGGTGATTCCGCCTTAACCACTTACGATACAAATCTGTTGTGCAACCCCTCAAGTATGAACCTTAAGGGTGGATCCTCTTACGTTCACCTTGATGATTACATCGAGTGGAATCCATCAAGGGTGATTCCTCGGGTTTTCCCCTTGGGGTTAGAAACGCGGTTACTATGGTTACTATGAATTTACACTAAACCCTGTTAGTAAAGACGGGTCGGCCCTGAGGGGTACCCGTGCGAGCATATTTGCGAGTGATGAGGAGTCGGGTTGACCTGGAAGGTGCCCGCGGGATAATTACGAGGCGTGGCCGGGCATTCCTAGCCCTTACTGCAAGTCCTCGAGACGGGGCGACAGGGTCACATCTTTCGTGAGTCTCTGCTTGTTACCGCGCATTCCTAATCCACTACGATTTGCATATTTGATCCGAGGGGCCTCTGGCCTGATAGCACTAACCATCACGTGGATATAGTATGTGCGTTCTGCGTCGTATGCATCAGCCAAAACTTAATAGACGTCAGCGACTGAGCGGCGCGCGCCGGGTTGGACTGGTAAGCACCTGCCTTTTTGAAGGAGGTAGCTAGGTCTGCTCACCGGCCACGTTCACAACGTGCAGGAGTTCCGGGGCGATGGCCCATGACCCCTGGAGGCATAGGTTTAGTCCGGCGTGCTTGACCTCTCTATTAAGCTTAGGTCGGGTTGCGGCGTATTGTTTAGCCAAGGCCGGGCATGACCCAGTAAAGTGTGTCCGACCGGAGTTAATCGAGTGTGGTGGGTAAGTTGGTGCACCCCTGCATGGAAGAAAACATCTATCGATAGCCTGTCCTACGGTAATGGATGCTCGGAGTTGTATCCCGATCGATACAACTAGAACTGGTTACTTGAGGTGATAACTGGATAGTATGGCTCTAGGATTGCTTTCTCGTAGGGAGTCGAGGAAGAATCTCTGGGCGAGATTGATAAAACTACTACTACTTTACTTTATGCTAGCCTGCACTCTTCTAATGCTGCAAAACCCCTGAAGATGTTGAAGATGCTAGTCTTCGATAGGACTAGGCTCTCCCTCTATTCTGGCATTCTGCAGTTCAGTCCACAGATATAGTCCATTTCATTGATACTAATTCATATGTAGTGTAGATCCTTGCTTGCGAGTACTTTGGATGAGTACTCACGGTTGCTTTGCTACCCCTTTTCCCCCTTCTTTCTTATTTTCGGTTGTTGCAACCAGGTGACGTAGTCCAGGAGCCAGATGTCAGCACCGATGCTTACTACTACCCTCGAGGGTGCCTACTACTACGTTGAGACCACTTACGACCAGGAGTAGTTAGGAGGTTCCCATGCAGGAGGCCTTGCCTTTTCGATCATTGTTACTTTTGTGCTAGCCTTCTTAAGGCAAACTTGTCTAACTTATGTCTGTACTCAGATATTGTTGCTTCCGCTGACTCGTTTGCATTCAAGCTTATGTATTCGAGCCCTCGAGGCCCCTGGCTTGTAATATAAAGCTTGTATTATTTATTTGTGTCTAGAGTTGTGTTGTGATATCTTCCCGTGAGTCCTTGATCTTGATCGTACACATTTGCGTGTATGATTAGTGTACGATTGAATCGAGGGCGTCACAAGTTGGTATCAGAGCCGACTGCCTGTAGGTAGCCCCATTTCTAACTCCTTGGCCGAAGTCGAGTCTAGTCACTACAAAAACTTTTACTAACATGGCTGTGTGGCTTACGGGCCCACATCGTCATTGGGTGGTATTAGGAGCTTTTATTCCTCGTCTATACTCTGGGAGTCTGACCTCTCTTCTATTCGGGTTAAATGAATTTGTTAACTCTAACTCTAGGTTCTCATAAATACTTTCTCTCGGAGAGCCCCTCACTCCAGATGATTGCTTGGTGCACGAGAAGATTCTGAAGATACTTTCCGATGTTTTCCTGAGACCCTTCTGCCCTTCGTCGTTGTGATCCCTACCACCAATAAATCCTTATGAGTATCTTCCTACATTGTCGTTCATACCTTCATCCCTAGTTGCTCTGGTTATTTCAAGATGCCCTGAATTACTCTCTATTGTCCTGAGAATCCATTGAGCCTACTGCCTTGCAGCTCCTTGCCACATGAATACCCCTATGGATAATTACTCACGCTTGTCGAGTATCCGTTCATCCAGAGTTGTTCATATGTTTCACAAAATTCTTTGGAATGCTATTCGATCTTCCAAAAATCCTCAGTAGCCTATTACTCTTGTTCATCCTTACCTGCTTACATTATGGTTACTTCCATATCTATACCTACTAATAAAGCAAGGTGCGTTTCGCTAATATTTTCATCCATTCACTGTCGAAAAAAATTCTTTCTATCCGAAGTGGTACTAAATTTTTATGGGTTTGTCCACTAGAAAAAGAATTTTCGTACATGGGCCGCGCGCGGTGGCGTAGCAAAGCCAGCCCACTTATTTTTCTGCCCATGCAGCTAGGGAAAACTCTATTTTCCGCACGGTGGGACAAATAATCAGAGTTTCACACAGGACAACCAATAATGATCTTTTTTTTCTGAGTTTTACTTCTATTTTTATTCTCCTTTCCCTATATCTTTTTTCCCTTCAAAGTTTATTTTTCTATTAGAATTTATTTCGTAAATTAAAATTCTAAAAAATGTTCAGAATAAAAAAGAAATTTTGGAAAATATTCTGAATTCCATAATTTTGTTTCTAATTTAAGAAATATTAGGAAATTGTAAAATGTTGCCCCTTTTTAAAAAATATTGTTTTCTAAAATTGTTAGGGATTTCAAAAAATAAAATTGCATTTAAAAAAAAACTCCATATTTGAAAAATATTCATGTTTTAGTAAAATTTGAAAATTAAAAATAATATTTGTGTATAAAAGATACACATTTTCTGAAAATCTTATGAATTCTAAACACATGATCCTGTTTTAAAAAAAAGGTTCACAAATTCATATAATGTTTATTTTTTCTGTGATTTACTTCTATTTTTAATCTCCTTTTCTTATATCTTTTTCACCTTCCAAGTTTATTTTTCTTTTAGAATTTATTTTGTACATTAAAAATTCTCAAGAAAGCAAGATTTGGAAAATGTTCAGAATTCCAAAATTTTGTTGCCATTTTAAAAAAATTCAAAAATTGCAAAAATTCGCCATTTTGTTTTAAAAGATTATTATTTTTCAATATTGTTTGGAATTTCGAAAAAGAAAATGGCATTTCGAAAAATGCTCCAAATTTCCAAATAATTCCTAGTTTAGTGAAATATAAAAATTAAAAATAATATTCGTGTAGAAAAGATACACATTTTCTAAAAATCTTATGAATTCTCAACACATGTTCCCATTTTAAAAAATGTTCACAAATTCAAATAATGTTCATGTTTTTATTAAAAAAAATTGGTGTTTTCATAAATGTTTTTGAATTTTAAAAGATGTTTCCTTTCATATTATGTTCGCGTTTTTTTCGAAAGTGTAGTCAATTTTTAAAAAACTGTTTAGCATTTAAAAAGTTATTCATGTTCCTTAGAATATTCAGAAACTAATACCTTAAAATCCCCTCGATTCAAAGGATTGAAAGGAATAGTAGATTGAATAACTCATGCGCCTTCTCTGACGTACGATGACGTAACGAAACTCTTAAATGCCCTCGATCAATGAATGGAAAAATAGCGGATTGATTCCTTCACACGCGGCGAAACCGATAAGCAAAATGTTTCTTTTTCGTGTGCACACATATAATTCTCACTAACTTTAAATGCATAGTATTTTATCTCCCGTTGCAACGCACGGGCATATTTGCTAGTGTCTACCAAAGTTCATTAGCATCCTTTGTCATCGTAATTTTGATCATTTGATTCGATATGTTTATGAATGCTTGCAATCATCAATCACAATTAGATTTCTTCCCTTCGGCTCAGACATCACCCCGTACATGAGCCATTGTTCGAAAAATCAAACCTTGATTGATTGACGATCTATGTCTATTCAACTTGTCTTTGATCAAAGCCTCTGCTCCTGATCCCTCGATTTGGGAATCGTAATTCCACTACATTTAAGCTTTGAAATTATCCAGATATATCTATAATCTGATGCCTTTGCGTTCCTTCTTCTTCTGTTTGAGTATCGATACTCACATCAGATCCTTTACAGACTGCTAGATCCTTGGTTGGATTATTATCTGACAATGTCCTTCATATTCATTAACCTTGTGAGTTCTTCTCAGATACATAATGCCTTTGGTAAATTGTACCCTCTACTTTTGTCAACCTTGCTCTACCTTCGAGCTTTTGTTAATTACTCTTTAAGTTTGTGGTGTATGTTCCTAAGATGCCTCTATGGGTTGAACCTATGCCTTCCCTAATCCATGTGAACCTGAGAGTTCTCATGAGTCTTACTCTTCTGGTACTTTGCCAGATAAATCTTCTGCACTACAATTTCTTCAAAAACGAGGAGTGAATGAAAGGTTATGCATTGAAGAAGTGGGAGTCGACCTTGAACTTTGTGTTCATGCCCATGGACCCGATGTGGAACTTATCATGGAAGCTTCTTGTGATAATAATAATCCCCTTGTTATAAGTTCATCTGGTATCTATGTTTGGTCCTTTGCAACCATTGTTCTGAACATGATTATTCCCCTTTGATTCCATTTCTCGGACAAGTTAAAGCACTTGTCTTCTGCAGATCAATGCATCTCTGCAAACCTCTATTTTGATCTTCCTTCGTATATTACCCTCCAGTATCTCGATAAGGACAAAGAACTATGTTGCTTCCTATGAGTCTTCATCTAGTATGGCTTCTCACCGATATCAGATTTCCTCGGGTTCTAAGTTATTAGTCACTCGAGAACACCGATAAGTGAATTGATACCACACCCCGATTCTATAAATCTAAAATTTTCGTTGCTTGGGAGTTTAATAATCCTTGAAGTCATTCCTAGCCTAATCAGCTATACCATTATCGTGCTAAATTTTAACTATGGTGCCTGGACCTTTCTTCCTGGAGCACAATCTTCGACGATGAGCTAAGCTTACGTCGATCTTCCTCGTCATATCGTTTCGCCTTGAACAACAAGCTTGATTTCGAGTTTGTGTCGTACCCGTGGTTCCAATAACCTTTCGCTTTACCATTCCTTTGACTTGATGTCGTCGCCGATTGACTACATCATTGTGAAATCTCTCGACAAATGTGTCGTGATCATCATCAACATTCTAAGCTCTTCTAGGATATTGATTGAATTCATGATGAGAAATACCATCCTTGCCCCTCGATGATTTGTGTTATCATCGACAACATTCTTGCCACCCCCACATGAATTTGTTCATATAAATTTTGGAAATACAACCTTTTTGACATGTCGATGGATTTTTGCTGAAACCATCGGCCACCTCCTCATCTTCCCTGATAAAATTGCTTGAGGTGTTCAATTAATTCCTGATGGATCCTTTGTGTTCCCAAGGTCCGGACTTTACCTGATAACCATGTCAATGCTATCTTGAAGCACGACTGTGGTACTCCGATCATCTACAAGAACATTGGGAGCGCAATGCTAACTGTTCTTGATCAGTTATCCAAACACTGTTGTATAGGTAAACCTCATAAATTCCTTGCCCCTTTTTCTAAATGGTTTAATACTTGGAACCCTATCATGCTCAACCTTTCCTTGGGAAAGTTATACTCTAATACTTGGGTATAAACACCTTTCCTTTCCATTGGTCTGATTATCATAATAATCACATTTTCCTTTCCGTTGTTTGTTTCACCTTTTTTGTAATCTAACTTGTCTGAGCAGAGATAAATCCCTGCTTAAGTAAGCACCTCGAGGTACAATTTGTCAGTAAGACATTTTTACTATTGTTGATGACATTCCAGTAGCCGCCGATGGACGAGAACTTTGCCTATTGGTCCGTCTCGTCTTAATGAGTAGGAAAATAGTTCTCTTTGTCCCTCGCCCTTGATACCAACGTTGTTGCCAACATATTTGACAGGCTATCCTGTGACCTTCCTTGCAATCATGGTCGTGCAAAATGTTAGCGCCTTCCTGTTTTAACCCACATGGTGGGCCCATAACCCATAGTTCCACATGATCGAAACCTCACTCTCCTGTACATCCCTGTCTTCCAAAATTGTTCCTCGCGCTTGGCTTCGTATGTAATTCACAGGCCACCATCCTGTGATCTGTTCTGGTATCAGACGCAATACTTATTCCCATTGCTCTGAACCCCTTTCACCCTTTGTTCCAGGCAACGAATGATTGCCTACCCAGTTGAAGCTTCTTATTGCAACTTATTACCTTGCTCTCGATGACTTTCTAGAATTTCAACTCGAGAGATGCCTCTATGCCACGTTCGCTGAAATAGCCCCCAGGTACCTATCTTGTGTTGAGCTCCAGCCTTCCTCGGTCTTTCCCCTTACTCCACCTCCTAAAATCTCGGGACGAGATTTCTTGCAGTGGAGGAGAATTGTGACGCCCGGATAATTAAGCTAAAGTAATCCTCTGTTAATGATGCCATGTCACCACGGTTACTCTTGCTAAACCTCACTTGTTTCAAACACAGGTCAAATTCAAATCCCGAAAACAAGTCAAATTCTTATTTCTTCAAACTGTCAAGTAAAAATGTTTGATGGGTTGAAAATATTCGCTAACTAATTTTCATGAATGATTCAACACCATTTGATATATTTAATTTCCCTTGGAAATTAAAACAGTCCCAAATCAGCTTTTTCTTATACTTTTTCATTTGTGAAAAATCCAAATCAATTCAAACTCCTCCCAAAAAATTTATGGTAGTGCCAAATATTGTAATGTATTTATGTGGCTAAGTGCCACATGTTTACAAAGACCATTTGACAGCTCAAAATATTGCAAACATATTCTGCAACAGAGTAAAAATAAAAAGAAAAAGAAAAGGCCTAACTACTGTGTTAATGGGCTCTAGAGCCATTATGCACTTTGGCCCATCTAACAACAATGGCCCAGCCCACCTCCCCGTCATCCCTAACCTCCTGTTCACCGCTTCGTCGTGGAGCTCACACGCACGTACACGCCTCGGATCTCCATGTGTTATCCATCCATCGCATCCTCGCGCATATATAGGCTCCCCCGAGACCCCTGGTGAAACCCTAGCCACCCAATCGCTCTCCCTCTCATTTGTTCTCTCGTTTTGTTCGACGCTGAGCGCTGCTGCTGCCATGGCCATCGTCATCGCGTGGCCACTGACCTCCCCTGGATAGGAATGTGCCATGAGCATCGCCATCGTCTTCTGCTTCCTTTTCGTCAACGACCTCGAGCCCGGAGCCCCTGCATCGCCCTTGACGCCGCCCTCTTCTTCCTGGGGTCGCTGGCAAATCTCGGCGATTCTAGCGAACCTGCAGCTACTAAGCCGTCACCGAGCCCCCTTGTGTCTTCCCATTGAGCTGCTCCTCCGAATCCCCCTCACCTCGGTCTCGGATCCCTTGTCGTAGTCGCTTGTACGAGCAGGTGGCCGCCATGGCCGTAGTTCAGCGTCTGCGTACGTACTCCTACAGTTCCTTGCGATGCTACTGCCGTTGCTACTTGCCCTGCATGATGATGTTGCCGCTACCGCTTACTTCTGCTACTCTCCTGACGGCACCCGTCGCGCCACGCCTAGCTCTGGCAACGCCCAGGCCCTGTCTTGCCCGCGCGCCCCAGGCCGCGCCTCCCCCGCATGCTCTCTGCCGCTCGCGCCTCTCGCCTCTGCCGCCCCGCTACTTCGTGCGCGACACCGCGCCGAGTGCTTCTCACCGCCTCTGTCTCGCAGCTGCGCGCCCGTCGCTACCCGCCGTGGCCCGTGCCACCCCGATGCTTGTTGCTGCTCTGCTCCATCACCGCTGCTACAGCTTGCGGCAACCGCAGCTTCCCACGGCCGCGGCCCTGCTCGCCCGCGCCCTTGCAGCCCTGCTGCCAAGCGCCGCCACCCGCCTCTGCCGCGCACACGCGCCGCCCGCCCACACCGGTGCACCGGCCATGGCCTCGCCCCTCCTCGGGTAGGCTACGGCCTCCGCGGGCGACCTCCCCGTTGGCCACGCCCGCTACCCGCTAAGCCCCGCCCTGTAGTCCCCTGTGGCTGACATGCAGGGCCCATCCCTAAAAAAAGGGAATGTTTTAAAAGATAGAATAATAAAATTAATATTAATAAAATGATTAATTAACAGTGCTTCACTAGTCTAATGAACTAGATTAGTTAATTTATATCTGTTAATTTAGTTATTTCAATGACAGATGGGTCCCGGTTGTCAGTTTGACCAGTCAATGCTCTGTTTAGTGCTGATGTCATGGTGACGGCATGCTGACATCATAATTCCAATTTTGATTTAAAGATAATTCCATAATATTATTTAAAACTTTGGAAAATCATAGAAAATAATCCGTAACTCGGATGAAAAAGTTTATACATGAAAGTTGCTCAGAACGATGAGACGAATCCGAATACGCGGTCTGTTTACCTGTCAGATGCCTCTAACTCTCTGAACATGGAACTTTCCCCCTCTGGTCTTTTGTCTGACACAGGTCCGGAACCGGGAAAACATTCCCGTTTGAATTCCCCCTTCACCTATATCGCGTAGTATTGCGTTAGAGCACCCCTAGCTCTGCTTGTTGACTTGTCATGTATCATGTTTGCATTGTATTTACTGTTTCGCCCCCTCTTCTCTTCGGTAGACCTCGAAGTCGCTGTTGATGCCCCTGTGATCGACTACTTCGACGACGACCCTCCTTCTCGCCTGAGCAACCAGGCAAGCCCCCCTTGATCATCCCGATATCGCCCATTTCCTTCCCCTCATGCTTGCATTAGATTTTGCTACTGTAATTGTTTGCTCCTATTCTGATGCATGGCCTGCTTTTGTAACCTGCTTATTGTTACCTAGCTGCTTATCCTAAACTGCTTAGTATAGGTTGGTTAGTGATCCATCAGTGACCCACATTGTAACACCCTCGATGCGACTATATCTCCCACGTGTCGAGGCACGACTTAGAGGCATAATCGCATTGAAGGCATATGTCGCAAGTGAGGTAATCTTCACACAACCCATGTAATACATAAGGGAAAGAGATACATAGTTGGCTTACAATCGCCACTTCACACAAATACATGAATAAACATTACATCAATCAAATACACTCATGGTCCGACTACGGAACCAAAATAAAAGAAGAACCCCAAATGCGACAAAGGTCCCCGATCGACCCCAACTGGGCTCCACTACTGATCAACTAGAACGGAAACAACACAGAGGACAAGATCTTCAACGAGCTCCTCCTGAGCTTGGTTGCGTCATCTGCACGGACTCATCGGCACCTGCAAGCTGGTTTTGGAAGTAATTGTGAGCCACGGGGACTCAGCAATCTCGCACCCTCACGATCAAGACTATTTAAGCTCATGGGTAAGGTAAAGGTATGAGGTGGAGCTGCAGCAAGCGACTAGCATATATGGTGGCTAACATACGCAAATGAGAGCGAGAAGAGAAGGCAAAGCACGGTCGATAAAAGTATGATCAAGAAGTGATCCTGGACTACCTACGTCAAGGATAACTTCAACAACCGTGTTCACTTCCCGGTCTCCGCCGGAAAGAGACCATCACGGTTACACACGCGGTTGATTCATTTTAATTAAGGTCAAGTTTAGGTTTTCTACAACCGGACGTTAACAAATTCCCATCTGCCCATAACCACGGGCACGGCTTTCGAAAGTTCAAATCCCTATAGGGGTGTCCCAACTTAGCCCATGACAAGCTCTCACGGTCAACGAAGGAATAGACCTCCACCCGAGACGTTCCGATCAGACTCGGTATCCCGGTACAACAAGACATTTCGACAGGGTAAAACTAAACCAGCAACACCGCCCGAATGTGCCGACAAATCCCGATAGGAGCTGCACATATCTCTTTCTCAGGGCACACTCAGATGAGCCAGACGTCGGGTAAGCCAGCCCAGAGTTGCCCCTGGTAGCCTCGGACATCGCTCAGTTGGACCAACACTCAGAGGAGCACTGGCCCGGGGGGGTAAAATAATGATGACCCTCAGGAGCGCGACTCCCAAGGGAAAAGAAAAGGGCTAGGTGGCAAATGGTAAAACCAATGTTGGGCATTGCTGGAGGAGCTTTACTTAAGGCGAACTGTCAAGGGGTTCCCATAATAGCCCAACCGCGTAAGGGACGCAAAATCCGGGAACATAACACCGATATGACGGAAACTAGGGCGGCAAGAGTGGAACAAAACACCAGGCATAAGGCCGAGCCTTCCACCCTTTACCAAGTATATAGATGCATTAATTAAATAAGATACATCGTGATATCCCAACAAGTAAATAAAAACCCCAACAAGGAACGGCCTCCAATCTTCACCTGCAACTAGCAACGCTATAAGAGGGGCTGAGCAAAGCGGTAACATAGCCAATCAACGGTTTGCTAGGACAAGGTGGGTTAGAGGTTTGACATGGCAATTGGGAGGCTGACAAGCAAAAGGTAGGCATCGTAGCATTGGCATAGCAAAAGAGCGAGCAAACTAGCATAGCAAAGATAGTAGTGATTTCGAGGGTATGATCATCTTGCCTGAAATCCCGGAAGGAAGAAGAACGAGTCCATGAAGAAGACAAACGGACGTAGACGAACGGATCCTCACAACACGACGTTAACGGAACCAACCCGAAGAAGCAATCACCGGAAAAGAAGCACACAACATAGTAAACAACCAACACATCAACATGGCATGATGCACAATCGAGTATGATGCATGTCCGGTTTAATGAAGCATGTCATGGCAAAGTGCACAAGCAATCCTACAAATTAAGTGGAGCTCAATATGCATCAGGATGCATATTGACAAAACACCACATCAATTATTTAGTTCTCCCTTGTTTATGTACCCAACAATATTAAATGTTATTAAACAGGGCAAGAGGGTGAAGCAAATGAAAACTACCTATCTAGTCAAGGTTAAATGAGGCCGGAAGCAACGAACAACAATTCTGGAAACTCCCCATGAGCATATTATAGATTTGGTACTGTTCTGCCCTAAACACAATTTTAGAGTTGTTAAACATGCAAGATGATTCCACCATGTTAAACTAGGCAAAATTCTACCCCATTTACATATAAAGTTTATTAAAATCGGAGTTACGGTTATTTAGTTATGAATTAAATCATTTTAACATGGCATAGGAGCAAATTAATGCAAACAACATTTTTAACATTTCAAACATAGATGAAAGTTGGATATTATTAATCTACACAAAATTCTGAGCAAGTTTCATATATAAAACATTTTAATCCGATGCACGGTTCATGAGTTGTTAAATGCATGAACAAGGGGAACTATTCTGCAAAACTGCCAAACTCTGGATAATGAACAAATTCGCAGGAGGAAAAAAAACATGCATCGGGCCGAAACTGGGCAGCCCAACAGGCACAGGGGAGAAGGGGCGCTGGGATGTGGGTGGCTCACCCATGGGCCTGGCCCGGTCGGAGGGAGAGGCAGGGGGCACGCTGGCGCGCGGAGAGAGGGCAGGCCGAGGCGGCGCTGGGCCTTGGCGTGCTGCACTGGGCCGGAGGCGAGGCCCACGCGGAGGGTCAACGGCGTCGAGCGGGGATCTGGTTCTCGATCCATGGCGGCGACGGCGCACCGGGTTCCCGACGAGGGCGGAGGGCACATCGACGGCCGAAGAGCGACGGGGAGCGCCGGGGATGGATAGATCCGGGCGGTGGCTCACCGGATCCGGTGCGGAAATGGCGGGAGCGGCTCGGGACGACGAGCTTGACGCCTCGTCGCCGGCGAGCACCTGCGGGAGAGAGAGGCCGTGAGAGAGACCAGGAAGGGAGGAGCAGAAGGCGGGGCCGGCACGAGCTCACCGCGGCGGCGATGGTGCGTCGCGAGGCGCGACCGGGTGGCAGAGAAGACTCCGGGCAGGGATCCGGCGAAGCCTCGCCGGAGTTCCACGGCGGCGGCGCGACGCGATGGTGAAGGCAGCGTACGGGCTGCGCGGCGGCGGAGCAGGGCCGGTTCGGCCCGGTGCGGGCCGGATCCGGGCATGGCGGGTCCGCGCGGCGGGGAAGTGGGCACAACGACGCGTGTCGGCTCCGGATTGGACGAAAGCGGCGGCGGACATGTCCGGGCTGCGGGGGAGAAGTGTCCGGCGGCGCGGAGAGGCTGAAGTTAGGGTTTCATCCGCGAAATGATCCGAAATTTCGGGGAGGGGTGCTCTTTTATAGGTAGAGGGAGCTAGGAAGCTCCAAATGAGGTGCGGTTTTCGGCCACGCGATCGTGATCGAACGACCGAGATGATGGAACAGAGTTAGGTGGGTTTTGGGCCAAAATGGAAGGGTGTTGGGCTGCAACACACACGAGGCCTTTTCGGTCCCTCGGTTAACCGTTGGAGTATCAAACGAAGTCCAAATGGTACGAAACTTGACAGGCGGTCTACCGGTAGTAAACCAAGGCCGCTTGGCAAGTCTCGGTCCAATCCGGAAATGTTTAATCCCCACACCAGAAAGAAAGGTAGAAATGACCACCGGAGGAGAACGGAACGCCGGATTGCAAAACGGATAACGGGGAAAAGCTCGGATGCAAGAGACGAACACGTATGCAAAAGAAATGCGCATGATGACATGATATGCAATGCATGACACGCAAGCAATGACAAGGCAACAACAACGAATAACTGAACAACACCTGGCACATCGGTCTCGGGGCGTTACAACACTCCACCACTACGAGAGGATCTCGTCCCGAGATCTAGAATGGCACCGGGGAAACAATGGAAGGAAGAGAGGAGAGGTAAAACTAAGTTGCTTCTTACGACAAACGAGTGAAACCAAAGAACCTTGCGAGGTTGAACAAATTTGAGAAAAGAACACAACAAAGGTGAACGAAGTTGAAAACACTCCGTTAGAAAAGAGGGACAAAGAACATTGCGAAAACCTTGAGGTTGAAGGGAAGATATACATAGAAAACACTCCGGTTAGGGAAGGGGATCAAGGAAGACCAAATTCGGGCAACACTCCGGTAGAAAAGGGAGGAATTGAATAAGAACTTGATAAGGTGATATAACTTGAAAAGAAGGCACGACACTCCGGTTAAATGAATAAGCAAGAAAGGAACAAGGTCCTGACAAAAACAAAAGGAAAGGTTGAAGATAGCAACATCACAATGACTCCGGAACAAAAGAATAGAAGATGGATAATTGAAATAGGAGAATTGAGGAGAAAATGCCAACTTCTGCCACAAAAGAGCTTGAAAAGGCATTTTTAGGAGAAGGGTTGAACGAAGTTGTTGGAGAACCAACGACGAAAATAATAAGATTGATATGGCCTTATGGAGTACATCTCAAATTATGAGGTGACAACCTGCCACTCACGGGAAAAGAATTGGATTGATAAGAACAAGGAGACGAGAAAACCTATTTCATCGGGAGGATAAATGAAGAACTTGGGTCATTGGTAAGCACTATAAATAGCAACAATCCTTAGGGAAAGCTTAAGGTGAAATATAACCCAAGGTAACTCCAATGATGAGATTGATGGATTTAAAATACCTCATTCTTAACAACAAGTGAATCATGAAACATGAACTCAAATTATCAAGAATGACATAATACCACCTCAAATGATATGGTAGAAAGAATTGCACTCCGGATTACAGGATGAAGAAAGCATGAGCTCCTCAGAAAAGAATCTCAATGAAAAACTTCTAGACGGAATTAAATCCTTGATGAGCCACCATGAAGAAACTCTCGAAGAACTCCGGTAATAAAAGACTGATCAAACGAAAAGAAAGAGAAGTTGAAAACACAAGGTGAAGCCTTGCGATGATTAGATGGATCTTTGCGAAGAAATAATTGAAATAACTTTGAGCTCCGAAAAGAAAGATGGACAACTTGAATCGAGAATTTGATGAACCTCCGGAATAAGGAATTAAGTTTACTCGATGAGACAAGAATAAGAATTACATTATGCGTATCCTTCACCAATTAAATTGATGACAATCAACGGATTTGACATATTACTTATTCTTGTGGAAAAGATTAAGAGAGATATAACATAAACTTGAGAAAGGTCTTCAATGATCCACCGGTAGGATTGAAAATAACGAAAGAGTTGATATGATGACGAATGACGAGAACTCTTGCATGAACCACCGTAAGAATTGAGAACGATTGAAGAAAAGGTAAGGAAATACCGGGAAGAAGGAATTAAAGAACGAATGAAGATACTTGAGGGAATTTGATACATGAGAACGAAGAGATCACGAACTGATTAGAGATCACTTGCGTTATGCACCGGTAAGATTTGGAGAACCATCACTGAAAGTTGTGAATGAATAACCCTGAATTGATGAACTCCGAATAACAAACTGAGAAGACTCTTGAATTGCTTCGGATGGGTGAAAAGAATTTTCACAATCGAAAACAATTATGAGAGGATGGCAACAAGCTAGCACCATGAGTCTTGAAGAGAATGGAGCAAGATTAAAGAGAAACTCTTCTTCGGTCTTCAACTTCCGAGAATGACGACGAGAAACACCACCAAAAATAATTTAGACACTCCGGGAGAATCAAAAGCGAAGAGGTTGAGCCAACTATGAAAAGAATTTGATAGATCTTGAAGAAAAGCATTTGACTGATGATAATTCATTCCTACGTCAAACTTTTGGAAAGAATTTGAGACTAACTCCGGGAGAGTAAGAAGAGTCAGGTAAGATCCTAGGAAAAGACCTGTGGGTTAGGGCCCACTTAAAAGAACACCGTTGAAAAGATTTAAAAGAGATGAAGCACCGGTCGAATTAAATGGCTTGAAAGAGATAACAGCCTCGAGATATCTTCAGCACTCCGGGAACAATTGAATAGCGAGAGGTGAATGATTAAGGATTGCACCGGCATGAGAAGGCATTTGAAATGAGGAAAGGGTATGATCAACAAAGCTTGACTTGAAACCACCGGAGAAGATAAAAGAAAGAAGAATGATGAACTAGAAGTTCTGTTAGTATCTTCATGAGAATCACCGGATAAGAACATTGAAGGAAAAGAATGGAGAGACTTCACATCAATAATATGGATACTCGATTAAGAGATCTGAATCCTTGGAGAAAAAAAGGGAGGGAGGGTGGGAAAAACAAAGACAATTTGGAATGGGTGAAACAAACACCGTAGAGAAGAACTGATCATTGATCTTACTGATGTTGAAATGATCGGATCCACTTGAAGAGAAAACACACCGGTGAGAAGAAATTAAAATGACAAACTCCATGATCGAGGAGGATTAGTATTCACATAGGAATATGAGAACACCACTTAGGGAAGGTATGGAATCAACATTTGACTTCGAAGCAACTCGAATACCACAACTCAAAACAAAACAAAGGATTGGCTTGCAAAGTAAGCCGGAACAAACATATGATAGAGATTTCGTCCGAAGTTTTCATGGTGGGGCCTACGCGGGCTCGATCGTACAGCACCATCATGTACAAGGCAGTGCACATGACATACGAAGCGTCCCCGAGTTGGCATAGCCAAGGACTCTTTAAGACACAACGAGACCACTGTAAAATCGACCGTGAATAGGCGAACCACTAGACGTCGAACCCCAATTTCATATCATACATCTGTCGGAAAGATATCCTAAGAGCTACTTGAATTCCCACCTATGAAACTCCCGAAATTTTCCGGTTATGCAATCAGGTGTTGGGGATACAGGGGAAGCATAATATCTCACCCAATTCTAGCAAATCCTACATCCAGCTGTATCCATCCTTCAACACATAACCAAGAAACCTTCGGAAATCGTCTACCTCAACCTTCGAAAAGCATCCGTTATACAAGTTATGGCGATACTCCCGAACTCCCGCCCCAGTACTGGGTGGCGTCGAGGTTATCTCACCAACGAACTGCATAAAAGAGATTTTCGATGTCGGCGTACTAAACTCAGGTATTCCAGAATTGCAACGATAAAATTATGAAGACAACACCTCAGAGCTCAATTCCCCGGGACACTTCCACTAAACCCCTGACAGGAGGCACCAAGACAATGTTCTCATCATAAAACCATCGGAACGATTCCAAGATACCCGCGTGATCCTAAAAAAAATTTAGTGAAATTTGAGAAGAGAAGAGTCAAAACTCTACGTCAGGATGCCTTACCAGAGCGATGAAGGGACTGAGGAGTAAAAAGAATTCCTAAACTCTTCGATATATAATTCCTAGAAGACTCAAAACATTTTTATAGACACAACTCGGCTGCTAAAAACGATCAAGCAATGGGGCTCCTAAGGTCGGGGAAGGCTCTGATACCAACTTGTAACACCCTCGATGCGACTATATCTCCCACGTGTCGAGGCACGACTTAGAGGCATAATCGCATTGAAGGCATATGTCGCAAGTGAGGTAATCTTCACACAACCCATGTAATACATAAGGGAAAGAGATACATAGTTGGCTTACAATCGCCACTTCACACAAATACATGAATAAACATTACATCAATCAAATACACTCATGGTCCGACTACGGAACCAAAATAAAAGAAGAACCCCAAATGCGACAAAGGTCCCCGATCGACCCCAACTGGGCTCCACTACTGATCAACTAGAACGGAAACAACACAGAGGACAAGATCTTCAACGAGCTCCTCCTGAGCTTGGTTGCGTCATCTGCACGGACTCATCGGCACCTGCAAGCTAGTTTTGGAAGTAATTGTGAGCCACGGGGACTCAGCAATCTCGCACCCTCGCGATCAAGACTATTTAAGCTCATGGGTAAGGTAAAGGTATGAGGTGGAGCTGCAGCAAGCGACTAGCATATATGGTGGCTAACATACGCAAATGAGAGCGAGAAGAGAAGGCAACGCACGATCGATAAAAGTATGATCAAGAAGTGATCCTGGACTACCTACGTCAAGCATAACTTCAACAACCGTGTTCACTTCCCGGTCTCCGCTGGAAAGAGACCATCACGGTTACACACGCGGTTGATTCATTTTAATTAAGGTCAAGTTTAGGTTTTCTACAACCAGACGTTAACAAATTCCCATCTGCCCATAACCGCGGGCACGGCTTTCGAAAGTTCAAATCCCTGCAGGGGTGTCCCAACTTAGCCCATGACAAGCTCTCACGGTCAACGAAGGAATAGACCTCCACCCGAGACGTTCCGATCAGACTCGGTATCCCGGTACAACAAGACATTTCGACAGGGTAAAACTAAACCAGCAACACCGCCCGAATGTGCCGACAAATCCCGATAGGAGCTGCACATATCTCTTTCTCAGGGCACACTCAGATGAGCCAGACGTCGGGTAAGCCAGCCCAGAGTTGCCCCTGGTAGCCTCGGACATCGCTCAGTTGGACCAACACTCAGAGGAGCACTGGCCCGGGGGGGGGGTAAAATAATGATGGCCCTCAGGAGCGCGACTCCCAAGGGAAAAGAAAAGGGCTAGGTGGCAAATGGTAAAACCAATGTTGGGCATTGCTGGAGGAGCTTTACTTAAGGCGAACTGTCAAGGGGTTCCCATAATAGCCCAACCGCGTAAGGGACGCAAAATCCGGGAACATAACACCGATATGACGGAAACTAGGGCGGCAAGAGTGGAACAAAACACCAGGCATAAGGCCGAGCCTTCCACCCTTTACCAAGTATATAGATGCATTAATTAAATAAGATACATCGTGATATCCCAACAAGTAAATAAAAACCCCAACAAGGAACGGCCTCCAATCTTCACCTGCAACTAGCAACGCTATAAGAGGGGCTGAGCAAAGCGGTAACATAGCCAATCAACGGTTTGCTAGGACAAGGTGGGTTAGAGGTTTGACATGGAAATTGGGAGGCTGACAAGCAAAAGGTAGGCATCATAGCATTGTCATAGCAAAAGAGCGAGCAAACTAGCATAGCAAAGATAGTAGTGATTTCGAGGGTATGATCATCTTGCCTGAAATCCCGGAAGGAAGAAGAACGAGTCCATGAAGAAGACAAACGGACGTAGACGAACGGATCCTCACAACACGACGTTAATGGAACCAACCCGAAGAAGCAATCACCGGAAAAGAAGCACACAACATAGTAAACAACCAACACATCAACATGGCATGATGCACAATCGAGTATGATGCATGTCCGGTTTAATGAAGCATGTCATGGCAAAGTGCACAAGCAATCCTACAAATTAAGTGGAGCTCAATATGCATCGGGATGCATATTGACAAAACACCACATCAATTATTTAGTTCTCCCTTGTTTATGTACCCAACAATATTAAATGTTATTAAACAGGGCAAGAGGGTGAAGCAAATGAAAACTACCTATCTAGTCAAGGTTAAATGAGGCCGGAAGCAACGAACAACAATTCCGGAAACTCCCCATGAGCATATTATAGATTTGGTACTGTTCTGCCCTAAACACAATTTTAGAGTTGTTAAACATGCAAGATGATGCCACCATGTTAAACTAGGCAAAATTCTACCCCATTTACATATAAAGTTTATTAAAATCGGAGTTACGGTTATTTAGTTATGAATTAAATCATTTTAACATGGCATAGGAGCAAATTAATGCAAACAACATTTTTAACATTTCAAACATAGATGAAAGTTGGATATTATTAATCTACACAAAATTCTGAGCAAGTTTCATATATAAAACATTTTAATCCGATGCACGGTTCATGAGTTGTTAAATGCATGAACAAGGGGAACTATTCTGCAAAACTGCCAAACTCTGGATAATGAACAAATTCGCAGGAGGAAAAAAAAACATGCATCGGGCCGAAACTGGGCAGCCCAACAGGCACAGGGGAGAAGGGGCGCTGGGATGTGGGTGGCTCACCCATGGGCCTGGCCCGGTCGGAGGGAGAGGCAGGGGGCACGCTGGCGCGCGGAGAGAGGGCAGGCCGAGGCGGCGCTGGGCCTTGGCGCGCTGCACTGGGCCGGAGGCGAGGCCCACGCGGAGGGTCAACGGCGTCGAGCGGGGATCTGGTTCCCGATCCATGGCGGCGACGGCGCACCGGGTTCCCGACGAGGGCGGAGGGCACGACGACGGCCGAAGAGCGACGGGGAGCGCCGGGGATGGATAGATCCGGGCGGTGGCTCACCGGATCCGGTGTGGAAATGGCGGGAGCGGCTCGGGACGACGAGCTTGACGCCTCGTCGCCGGCGAGCACCTGCGGGAGAGAGAGAGGCCGTGAGAGAGACCGGGGAGGGAGGAGCAGAAGGCGGGGCCGGCGCGAGCTCACCGCGGCGGCGATGGTGCGTCGCGAGGCGCGACCGGGTGGCAGAGAAGACTCAGGGCAGGGATCCGGCGAAGCCTCGCCGGAGTTCCACGGCGGCGGCGCGACGCGATGGTGAAGGCAGCGTACGGGCTGCGCGGCGGCGGAGCAGGGCCGGTTCGGTCCCGGCGCGGGCCGGATCCGGGCATGGCGGGTCCGCGCGGCGGGGAAGTGGGCACAACGACGCGTGTCGGCTTCGGATTGGACGAAAGCGGCGGCGGACATGTCCGGGCTGCGGGGGAGAAGTGTCCGGCAGCGCGGAGAGGCTGAAGTTAGGGTTTCATCCGCGAAATGATCCGAAATTTCGGGGAGGGGTGCTCTTTTATAGGTAGAGGGAGCTAGGAAGCTCCAAATGAGGTGCGGTTTTCGGCCACGCGATCATGATCGAACGACCGAGATGATGGAACAAAGTTAGGTGGGTTGTGCGCAAAAGTGGAAGGGTGTTGGGCTGCAACACACACGAGGCCTTTTCGGTCCCTCGGTTAACCGTTGGAGTATCAAACGAAGTCCAAATGGTACGAAACTTGACAGGCGGTCTACCAGTAGTAAACCAAGGCCGCTTGGCAAGTCTCGGTCCAATCCGGAAATGTTTAATCCCCACACCAGAAAGAAAGGTAGAAATGACCACCGGAGGAGAACGGAACGCCGGATTGCAAAACGGACAACGGGGAAAAGCTCGGATGCAAGAGACGAACATGTATGCAAAAGAAATGCGCATGATGACATGATATGCAATGCATGACACGCAAGCAATGACAAGGCAAAAACAACGAATAACTGAACGACACCTGGCACATCGGTCTCGGGGCGTTACACCCATCTTGTCCTTGTTGCCCCTGCTTCATCATCGAAGACCCGATCGATGGGATCGAAGACCAGGTCCCGGCACCGCACATCACTTTCCCCTTAGTCGCTCAACACTACTGGGTTACTATCGAGTGCCGAGGGTGAGACCTCATCAGCACTTCTGATGTTAACCCTGTAGGGTAGCTATTCAGTCGTCGTCATCGAGGGTGATTCCGCCTTAACCACTTTCGATACGACTGTCGTGCAACCCTCAAGTGTGAACCTCGAGGGTGGATCCTCTCATGTTCACCTTCATGATTACATCTAGAGGAATCCGTCAAGGGTGATTCCTTAGGTTTTCCCCTTGGTGTTAGACATGCAGTTACTATGGTTACTATGACTTCACACTGAACCCTGTTACTAAAGACGGGTCAGCCCTGGGGGGTACCCCTGCGAGCATATTTGCGAGTGATGAGGAGTCGGGTTGACCTGGAAGGTGCCCGCGAGATAATTATGAGGAGTGGCCGGGCATTCCTAGCCCTTGCCGCAAGTCCTCGAGACGGGGCAACGGGGTCACATCTTTCGTGAGTCTCTGCTTGTTACCGCACGTTCCTAATCCACTACGATTTCGATATTTGATCCGAGGGGCCTCAGGCCTGATAGCACTAACCATCACGTGGGCATAGTATGTGCGTTCTGCGTCGTATGCATCAACCGAAACTTAATAGACGTCAGCGACTGAGCGGCGCGCGCCGGGTTGGACTCGTAACCACCTGCCTTTTGGAAGTAGGTAGCTAGGTCTGTTCACCGGCCGCGTTCGCAACGTGCAGGAGTTCCCGGGGCGATGTCCCATGACCCCTGGGGGCATAGGTTGAGTCTGGCATGCTTGACCTCTCTATTAAGCCTAGGTCGGGTTGCGGCGTATTGTTTGGCCGAGGCCGGGCATGACCCAGTAAAGTGTGTCCGGCCGGAGTTAATCGAGCATGGTGGATAAGTTGGTGCACCCCTGTAGGGAAGAAAACATCTATCGATAGCCTGTCCTACCGTAACGGACGCTTGGAGTTGTATCCCAATCGATACAACTAGAACTGGTTACTTGAGGTGATAACTGGATAGTATGGCTCTGGGATTGCTTTCTCGTAGGGAGTCGAGGAAGAATCTCTGGGCGAGGTTGATAAAACTACTACTACTTTACTTTATGCTAGCCTGCACTCTTCTAATGCTGCAAGACCCCTGAAGATGCTAAAGATGCTAGTCTTTGATAGGACTAGGCTCTCCCTCTATTCTGGAATTCTGCAGTTCAGTCCACAGATATAGTCCATTTCATTGATACCGATGCATATGTAGTGTAGATCCTTGCTTGCGAGTACTTTGGATGAGTACTCACGGTTGCTTTGCTATTACTTTTCCCCCTTCTTTCTTCTTTTCGGTTGTTGTAACCAGATGACGGAGTCCAGGAGCCAGATGTCACCACCGACGCTTACTACTACCCCGAGGGTGCCTACTACTACGTGGAGACCGCTGACGACCAGGAGTAGTTAGGAGGCTCCCAGGCTGGAGGCCTTGCCTTTTCGATCTTTGTTACTTTTGTGCTAGCCTTCTTAATGCAAACTTGTCTAACTTATGTCTGTACTCAGATATTGTTGGTTCCGCTGACTCGTTTGTATTCGAGCCCTCGAGGCCCCTGGCTTGTAATATAAAGCTTGTATTGTTTATTTTGTGTCTAGAGTTGTGTTGTGTTATCTTCCCATGAGTCCTTGATCTTGATCGTACATATTTGCATGTATGATTAGTGTACGATTGAATCGAGGGCGTCACAATTTTTCTCTAAAATCTTTTATGCATGATTGGTTATCTTTGCAAGTCTCTTCGAATTATCAGTTTGGTTTGGCCTACTAGATTGATCTTTCTTGCAATGGGAGAAGTGCTTTGCTTTGGGTTGAATCTTGCGGTGCTCGATCCTAGTGATAGAAAGGGAAATGACACGTATTGTATTGTTGCTATCGAGGATAAAAAGATGGGGTTTATATCATATTGCTTGAGTTTATCCCTCTACATCATGTCATCTTACCTAATACGTTACTCTGTTCTTATGAACTTAATACGCTAGATGCATGCTGGATAGCGGTTGATGTGTGGAGTAATAGTAGTAGATGCAGGCAGGAGTCGGTCCACTTGTCGCAGACGTGATGCCTATATACATGATCATGCCTAGATATTCTCATAATTATTCGCTTTTCTATCAATTGCTCGACAGTAATTTTTTCACCCACCGTAATACTTATGCTATCTTGAGAGAAGCCACTCGTGAAACCTATGGCCCCCGGGTCTATTCTCCATCATATTAATCTTCCGTCAACAAGCTATTTCCATTACCTTTTATTTTTCAATCTTTACTTTTACTCTTTATAATAAAAATACCAAAAACATTATCTTATCATCTCTATCAGATCTCACTCTCGTAAGTGACCGTGAAGGGATTGACAACCCCTTTTATCGCGTTGGTTGTGAGGTTCTTATTTGTTTGTGTAGGTACGAGGGACTTGCGTGTAGCCTCCTACTGGATTGATACCTTGGTTCTCAAAAACTGAGGGAAATACGTACGCTACTTTTCTGCATCACCCTTTCCACTTCAAGGGAAAACCAACGCAGTGCTCAAGAGGTAGAAAGAAGGATTTCTTGATATGTCTCAAACGTATCTATAATTTTTGGTTGTTCCATGCTATTATATTACCTGTTTTGGATGTTAATGGGCTTTATTTTACACTTTTATATTATTTTTGGGACTAACCTATTAACCCAAGGCCCAATGCAAATTGCTATTTTTTTCCTATTTCAGTGTTTCGCAGAAAAGGAATATCAAACGGAATCCAAACGTAATGAAACCTTTGGGAACGTGATTTTTGGAACAAATGTGATCCAGAGGACTTGGAGTGGACGTCAAGAAACGGACGAGGAGTCCACGAGGTAGGGGGTGCGTCTACCCCCCCTGGGCGTGCCCTCCCCCCTCGTGGGCCCCTCGTGGCTCAACCGACCTACTTCTTCCTCCTATATATACTCATATACCCTGAAAACAACCAAGAGCACCACGAAACCCTATTTCCACTGCCGCAACCTTCTGTACCCAAGAGATCCCATCTTGGGGCCTTTTCTAGAGCTCCGCCGGAGGGGGCATCGATCACGGAGGGCCTCTACATCAACTCCATGGCCCCTCCGATGTTGTGTGAGTAGTTTACTTCAGACCTTCGGGTCCATAGTTATTAGCTAGATGGCTTCTTCTCTCTCTTTGAATCTCAATATAAAGTTCTCCTCGATCTTCTTGAAGATCTATTTGATGTAACTCTTTTTGCGGTGTGTTTGTCGAGATCCGATGAATTGTGGGTTTATGATCAAGTCTATCTATGAACAATATTTGATTCTTCTCTGAAATCTTTTATGGATGATTGGTTATCTTTGCAAGTCTCTTCGAATTATCAGTTTGGTTTGGCCTAGTAGATTGATCTTTCTTGCAATGGGAGAAGTGCTTAGCTTTGGGTTCAATCTTGCAGTGCTCGATCCCAGTGGCAGAAAGGGAAACGACACGTATTGTATTGTTGCCATTGAGGATAAAAAGATGGGGTTTATATCATATTGCTTGAGTTTATCCCTCTACATCATGTCATCTTACCCAATGCGTTACTCTGTTCTTATGAACTTAATACTGTAAATGCATGCTGGATAGCGGTCGATGTGTGGAGTAATAGTAGTAGATGCAGGCAGAAGTCGGTCTACTTGTCACGGACGTGATGCCTATATACATGATCATGCCTAGATATTCTCATAATTATTCGGTTTTCTATCAATTGCTCGACAGTAATTTGTTCACCCACCGTAATACTTATGCTATCTTGAGAGAAGCCACTAGTGAAATCTATGGCCCCCGGATCTCACTCTCGTAAGAGACCATGAAGGAATTGACAACCCCTTTATCGCGTTGGTTGTGAGGTTCTTATTTGTTTGTGTAGGTACGAGGGACTTGCATGTGGCCTCCTACTGGATTGATACCTTGGTTCTCAAAAACTGAGGGAAATACTTACGCTACTTAGCTGCAACACCCTTTCCTCTTCAAGGGAAAACCAACGCAGTGCTCAAGGGGTAGCAAGAAGGATTTCTGGCGCCGTTGCCGGGGAGTCTACGCACAAGTCAAGACATACCAAGTACCCATCACAAACTCTTATCCCTCGCATTACATTATTTCCCATTTGCCTCTCGTTTTCCTCTCCCCCACTTCACCCTTGCCGTTTTATTCGCCCTCCTTTTCTGTTCCCCTTCTCTGTTCCAGTTCGCCTCTTTTTGCTTGTTTCTTTTTTGCATGTGTGTTGGATTGCTTGCTTGCCACGATGGCTCAAGATAATACTAAATTGTGTGATTTTTCCAATACCAACAATAATGATTTTATTAGCACTCTGATTGCTCCTCTTAGCGATGTTGAATCTTGTGAAATTAATGCTGCTTTGCTGAATCTTGTCATGAAAGATTCGTTTTCTGGCTTTCCTAGTGAAGATGCCGCTACCCATCTAAACAAATTTGTTGGTTTATTTGATATGCAAAAGAAGAAATATGTGTATAATGATATTGTTAAACCGAAGCTATTCCCGTTTTCTCTTAGAGATCATGCTAAAACTTTGTTTTCGTCTTTGCCTAAAAATAGTATCGATTCATGGAATAAGTGCAAAGATGCTTTTATCTCTAAGTATTTTCCTCCCGCTAAGATCATCACTCTTAGAAACGATATTATGAATTTTAAGCAACTTGATCATGAACATGTTGCACAAGCTTGGGAGAGGATGAAATTAATGATACGTAATTTCCCTACACATGGTTTTAATCTTTGGATGATTATACAAAAATTTTATGCCAAGTTGAACTTTGCTTCTAGAAATCTTTGAGATTCGACCGCGGGAGGCACTTTTATGGAAATAACTTTAGGAGAAGCTACTAAACTCCTATATAATATTATGGTTAATTATTCTCAATGGCATATTGAAAGATCTACTAATAAAAAGGTGCATGCTATAGAAGAAATCAATGTTTTGAGTGGAAAGATGGATGAACTTATGAAATTGTTTGCTAATAAAAGTGTTTCTTCTGATCCTAATGATATGCCTTTGTCTACTTTGATTGAGAATAATAATGAATCTATGGATGTGAATTTTGTTGGTAGGAACAATTTTGGTAATAACGCGTATAGAGGTAATTTTAATCCTAGGCCGTTTCCTAGTAATTCCTCTAATAATTATGGTAATTACTACAACAATTCTTATGGAAATTATAATAAGATGCCCTCCGATTTTGAATATAATATTAAAGAATTTATTAGTTCGCAAAAGAGTTCAATGCTTTGATTGAAGAAAAAATGTCTAAGATTGATGAGTTGGCTAGGAATGTGGATAGAATTTCTCTTGATGTTGATTCTTTGAAACTTATATCTATTCCACCAAACAATGATATCAACAAGTCTCTCCAAGCCATGAGAATTTCCATTGATGAGTGCAAAGAAAGAATCACTAGTATGCATGCTAAAAAGATTGCTTTGTAAAAGCGTGTTCTTCTAGTTTCCATGATAATAATGATGAAGATCTAAAAGTTATTGATGTGTACCCTATTAAATCTTTGTTTTGCAATATGAATCTTGATAATGATGGGACTGGAGATGAGTCAACTTTAGTTAGAAGGCATCCCAATGATTCAGAGTTTTTAGATCTTGATGCAAAAATTGATAAAAGTGGGATTGGAGAGGTCAAAACTTTACATAGAAATGAACATACTATCTTGGATTTCAAGGAATTTAATTATGATAATTGCTCTTTGATAGATTGTATTTCCTTGTTGCAATCTGTGCTAAATTCTCCGCATTCTTATAGTCAAAATAAAGCTTTTACTAAACATATCGTTGATGCTTTAATGCAATATTATGAAGAAAATCTTGAATTGGAAGTTTCTATCCCAGAAAACTTTATGATGAGTGGGAACCTACTATTAAAATTAAAAAGATCATGAGTGCTTTGCTTTATGTGATTTGGGTGCTAGTGTTTCCATGATTCCTAAAACTTTGTGTGATTTGCTAGGTTTCCGTGAATTTGATGATTGTTCTTTAAACTTGCATCTTGCGGACTCCACCATTAAGAAACCTATGGGAAGAATTAATGATGTTCTTATTGTTGCAAATAGGAATTATGTGCCCGTAGATTTCATTGTTCTTGATACTGATTGCAATCCTTCATGTCCTATTATTCTTGGCAGACCTTTCCTTAGAACGATTGGTGCAATTATTGATATGAAAGAAGGGAATATTAGATTCCAATTTTCGTTAAGGAAGGGCATGGAACACTTTCCTAGAAAGAAAATTAAAATACCTTATGAATCTATTATGAGGGCCACTTATGGATTGCATGCATTCCTATCCTATTCTTGCCTATTTCCGATCCCTGCATTGTTAGAATCCTCAAATTCAAACAAGCCCTTACACAATTACTTCTGTTACATATATGTGTCAAAGAAAACCTTGTGTGGTTTGTCCTGCTCCTGCGGTGCTGTGTTCCACCCCAGCTCAGCTGCTCCAATGACGGAAGAGTTCACCATAGCAGGGATCCGCTCTCCAGACTGTCTTTCGCCGCCTCATATCTTCTTCTCCGCTGCCGGCAGCCACGACAACTACATTACCATCATCAACTAAGCAGATGACCTTGAGGACTACACGGGTCCGCAAGAGAGGTCGCACTCTTCCGTGTCTGCTTACGTTATGCATCGCTTAATATGATGACATGCTACTTTATCGTCGTGTTCACCTATTAGACTCTGACTCAGGTCCAAACTTATGTTGAAACTTGAGTTTTTAAATGGTTGTAGGGTACATATTGGGGCAGCAATTAGTACTATCTGTCTACTATCTGGTTAATCTCGGGTGTCTACTATGAGTTTCATGTTGGGTGCAAACAAACATTAAAGGAGCCATTATCTGTATTTTTTAACTAAAGCTATTATCTGCCTACTATCATTGGTTTTGGGTCTATCCATAGTTTGCTACCTTCACTCTGGATTTGTGCATGCACTCCTTACATAATCTCACTATGTTTTATTCCTATGCATGTCAGTTATTGTACACAATGGAACTGAACATGTCGAGCAAAAGAGACGAGCCTTGCGTGGCAATAAAATTTCATGCAGACGTCGCTCCATGGTGGGCGCAAAGGCAGCCCCCCTCCACCCATTTCGGATCGTAATCAAGAGGAAGATAATTGTTCTGAGGGGGATTCAGAAGCAGAAGACCACTCATATTTAACCAATGAGGTCTTCGCTCTAACTTGGCATGCTAATGTTGGTAATATCATGCATATGGTGCCTTGCATTTCTTACTGTATACATCAAAGATGTCATTTACTTAGTTTAGACATGCTTTGTGTCAATGCCATCTGTTTAGTTTATTTATCGTATATGTGAATCATGCAATGCCATCTTGTTTAGCCAGGCATCATATATGTGAAATTTGCAATGCCACCCTGGTTAGTGATACATCTCCAACGTATCTATAATTTTTGATTGCTCCATGCTATATTATCTACTGTTTTGGACTATATTGGGCTTTATTTTCCACTTTTATATTATTTTTGGGACTAACTTATTAACCGGAGGCCCAGCCCAGAATTGCTGTTTTTTTTGCCTATTTCAGTGTTTCAGATAAAAGGAATATCAAACAGAGTCCAAACGGAATAAAATCTTCGGGAACGTGATTTTCTCACCGAACGTGATCCAGGAGACTTGGACCCTGCTCCAAGGAACAAAAGAGGCGGTCACGAGGGTGGGGGGCGCGCCCCCTGCCTCGTGGGCCCCTCGTTGCTCCTCCGGCGTACTTCTTCCTCCTATATATACACACGTACCCCCAAAATGATCAAAACAGGAGCCAAAAACCTAATTCCACCGTCGCAACTTTCTGTATCCACGAGATCCCATCTTGGGGCCTATTCCGGAGCTCCGCCGGAAGAGGGCCGTCATCACAGAGGGCTTCTACATCATCCTAGCCCCTCAGATGAAGTGTGAGTAGTTTACCTTAGACCTTCGGGTCCATAGTTAGTAGCTAGATGGCTTCTTCTCTCTCTTTGAATCTCGATACAAAGTTCTCCCCCTCTCTTGTGGAGATCTATTCGATGTAATCTTATTTTTGCGGTGTGTTTGTTGAGACCGATGAGTTGTGGGTTTATGATCAAGTCTATCTATGAATAATATTTGAATCTTCTCTGAATTCTTTTATATATGATTGGTTATCTTTGCAAGTCTCTTCGAATTATCCGTTTGGTTTGGCCAACTAGATTGGTAGTTCTTGCCATGGGAGAAGTGCTTAGCTTTGGGTTTGATCTTGCGGTGTCCTTACCCAGTGACAGAAGGGGCAGCAAGGCACGTATTGTATCATTGCCATTGAGGATAACAAGATGGGGTTTATTTCATATTGCATGAATTTATCTCTCTACATCATGTCATCTTGCTTAAGGCATTACTATGTTTTTAACTTAATACTCTAGATGCATGCTGGATAGCGGTCGATGAGTGGAGTAATAGTAGTAGATGCAGAATCGTTTCGATCTACTTGTCACAGACGTGATGCCTCTATACATGATCATGCCTAGATATTCTCATAACTATGCTCAATTTTGTCAATTGCTCAACAGTAATTTGTTCACCCATCATAGAATACTTATGCTCTTGAGAGAAGCCACTAGTGAAACCTATGGCCCCCGGGTCTATTCTCATCATATCAATCTCCATCACTTTAATCTTGTTTTGCTTTTTTACTTTGTTTTTACTTTTTACTTTGCATCTTTATACCAAAAATATTATATCTATCAGATCTCACTCTCGTAAGTGACCATGAAGGGCTTGACAACCCCTAATCGCGTTGGTTGCGAGTAGCTATCGCTTTGTGCAGGTACGAGGGACTTGAGCGTGGGCTCCTACTGGATTGATACCTTGGTTCTCAAAAACTGAGGGAAATACTTACGCTACTCTACTGCATTATCCCTTCCTCTTCGGGGAAAACCAACGCAAGCTCAAGACGTAGCAAGAAGGATTTCTGGCGCCGTTGCCGGGGAGTCTACGCAAAAAGTCAACATACCAAATACCCATCACAATCCCTATCTCTCGCATTACATTATTTGCCATTTGCCTCTCGTTTTCCTCTCCCCCCAATTCACCCTTGCCGTTTTATTCGCCTCTCTCTCCCTATCCTCCCTCTCTATTTGCCTCTTTTTGCCCGTTTGCTTTTGTTTGCTCGTGTGTTAGATTGCTTGTTTGTCGCGATGGCTCAAGATACTACTAAATTGTGTGACTTCACCAATACCAATAATAATGATTTCCTTAGTACTCCGATTGCTCCTCTTACCGATGCTGAATCTTGTGAAATTAATGCTGCTTTGCTGAATCTTGTCATGAAAGATCAATTCGCCGGCCTTCCTAGTGAAGATGCCGCTACTCATCTGAATAGCTTCGTTGATTTATGTGATATGCAAAAGAAAAAAGATGTCAATAATGATGTCGCTAAATTGAATCTATTTCCTTTTCCGCTTAGAGATCGTGCTAAAGCTTGGTTTTCGTCTTTGCCTAAGAATAGTATTGATTCATGGAACAAATGCAAAGATGCTTTTATCTCTAATTATTTTCCTCCCTCTAAGATCATCTCTCTTAGAAACGATATTATGAAATTTAAACAACTTGATCATGAACATGTTGCACAAGCTTGGGAGAGAATGAAATTAATGATACGTAATTGCCCTACTCATGGTTTGAATTTGTGGATGATTATACAAAAAATTTATGCCGGATTGAATTTTGCTTCTAGAAATCTTTTAGATTCGGCCGCAGGAGGCACTTTTATGGAAATCACTTTAGGAGATTCTACTAAACTCCTAGATAATATTATGGTTAATTATTCTCAATGGCATACCGAAAGAACTTCTAATAAAAAAGTGCATCCGATAGAAGAAATCAATGTGTTGAGTGGAAAGATGGATGAAGTTATGAAATTATTTGCTACTAAGAGTGTTTCTTCTGATCCTAATGATATGCCTTTGTCTACTTTGATTGAGAATAACAACGAATATATGGATGTGAATTTTGTTGGTAGGAATAATTTTGGTAACAACGCTTATAGAGGGAATTTTAATCCTAGGCCATATCCTAGTAATCCTTCTAATAATTATGGTAATTCCTAAAACAACTCTTATGGAAATTATAATAATATGCCCTCTGAATTTGAGAATAGTGTTAAAGAGTTTATGAATTCACAAAAGAATTTTAATGCTTTGCTTGAGGAGAAATTGCTTAAAGTTGATGATTTGGCTAGAAACGTTGATAGAATTTCTCTTGAGGTTGATTCTTTAAAGCTTAGATCTATTCCTCCTAAACATGATATCAATGAGTCTCTCAAAGCCATGAGAATTTCCATTGATGAGTGCAAAGAAAGAACCGCTAGGATGCGTGCTTCCAAAGATGCCTTTATTAAAGTGTGTTCTTCCAATTCCTATGAAAATCAATATGAAGATCTAAAAGTTATTGATGTGTCCCCTATTAAATCTTTGTTTTGCAATATTAATCTTGAAGAAACTGAATATGATCTTCCTTTACCTAGAAGGCGTTCTAAAAATTCGGAGTATTTAGATCTTAATGATGAATTTGATGAAAGTGGGATTGAAAGAAATAAAAATCTAGATGTTGCTAAACCCACTATATTGGATTTCAAGGAATTTAGTTATGAAAGTTGCTCTTTAATTGATTGTATTTCCTTATTGCAATCCATGCTAAATTCTCCACAGGCTTATAGTCAAAATAAAGCCTTCACCGAACATATTGTTGATGCCTTGATGCAATCTTATGAAGAAAAACTTGAGTTGAAAGTTTATATCCCTAGAAAACTCTATGATGAGTGGGAACCAACTACTAAAATTAAAATTAAATATCATGAGTTTTATGCTTTGTGTGATTTGGGTGCTAGTGTCTCTACTATTCCCAAGACTTTGTGTGATTTACTAGATTTCCGTAATTTTGATGATTGCTCTCTAAACTTGCATCTTGCGGATTACACTATTAAGAAACCTATGGGAAGGATTAATGATGTTCTTATTGTTGCAAATAGGAATTATGTGCCCGTAGATTTCATTGTTCTTGATATAGATTGCAATCCTTCTTGCCCTATTATTCTTGGTAGACCTTTCCCTAGAACGGTTGGTGCGATTATTGATATGAAGGAAGGGAATATTAGATTTCAATTTCCATTAAAAAAGGGCATGGAACACTTTCCAAGAAAGAAAATAAAATTACCATATGAAACTATCATGAGAGCCACTTATGGATTGCCTACCAAAGATGTCAATACTTAGATCTATCCTCGCTTTTATGCCTAGCTAGGGGCGTTAAATGATAGCGCTTGTTGGGAGGAAACCAAATTTTATTTTTATTCCTTGACTTTTGCTCCTATTTAGTAATAAATAAATTATTTATCCTCTGTTTTGGTTGTGTTTTTTGTGTTTAATTAGTGTTTGTGCCAAGTAGAACCGTTGGGAAGACTTGGGGAAAGTCTTGTTGAACTTGCTTTAAAAAAACAGAAACTTTAGCGCTCACGAGAACTGCTGGAATTTTTATTTGGAGAGTGATATTTAGTTAATTATTTTTGAATATGATTAATATATAAATTCCTCACGTCCAGCAATTTATTTTAGAATTTTTGGGGTTCCAGATCTTGCGCTAGCTACAGATTACTACAGACTGTTCTGTTTTTGACAGATTCTGTTTTTCGTGTGTTGTTTGCTTATTTTGATGAATCTATGGCTAGTAAAATAGTTTATAATCCATAGAGAAGTTGGAATACAGTAGGTTTAACACCAATATAAATAAATAATGAGTTAATTACAGTACCTTGAAGTGGTATTTTGTTTTCTTTCGCTAACGGAGCTCACGAGTTTTCTATTTTGAGTTTTGTGTTGTGAAGTTTTCAAGTTTTGGGTGAATTCTTTTGATGGATCATGGAACAAGGAGTGGAAAGAGCCTAATCTTGGGGATGCCCATGGCACCCCCAAGATAATCCTAGGACACCAAAAAGTCAAAGCTTGGGGATGCCCCGGAAGGCATCCCCTCTTTCGTCCACTTCCATCGGTAATTTACTTGGAGCTATATTTTTATTAACCAACATGATATGTGTTTTGCTTGGAGCGTCTTGTATTATTTGTGTCTTTGTGTCTTAATATGACACAATAATCCTTTCTGTACACACGTTTTGAGAGAGCCATACATGAATTAAAATTTGATAGAATACTCTATGTGCTTCACTTATATCTTTTGAGCTAGATAATTTTGCTCTGTGTGCTTCACTTAGATCTTTTAGAGCACGGTGGTGGATTTATTTTAAAGAAACTATTAATCTCTCATGCTTAAATTAAATTATTTTGAGAGTCTCTTAATAGCATGGTAATTTGCTTAATAATAATATGCTTGGTATTCAAGATTTGTGAAACTTTCTTTTGAGTGTGTTGAATACTAAGAAAAGATTGAAGCATGATAATTGTTTTGAGATATGGAGGTGATAATATTAAAGTCATGCTAGTTGAGTAGTTGTGAATTTAAAGAATACTTGTGTTAGAGTTTGTGATTCCCGTAGCATGCACGTATGGTGAACCGTTATGTGACGAAGTCGGAGCATGATTTGTTTATTGATTGTCTTCCTTATGAGTGGCGGTCGGGGACGAGCGATGGTCTTTTCCTACCAATCTATCCCCCTAGGAGCATGCACGTAATACTTTGCTTTGATAACTTCTAGATTTTTGCAATAAGTATATGAGTTCTTTATGACTAATGTTGAGTCCATGGATTATACGCACTCTCACCCTTCCACCTTTGCTAGCCTCTCTAATACCGCACACCTTTCGCCGGTATCATACACCTACCATATACCTTCCTCAAAACAGCCACCATACCTACCTATTATGTCATTTCCATAGCCATTCCGAGATATATTGCCATGCAACTTTCCACCATCTAGTTCATCATGACACACTCCATCATTGTCATATTGCATATCCCGGTACACCGCCGGATGCATTCACATAGAGTCATATTTTGTTCTAAGTATCGAGTTGTAATTGTTGAGTTATGAGAAAAATAAAAGTGTGATGATCATCATTATTAGAGCAGTGTCCCAGTGAGGAAAGAATGATGGAGACTATGATTCCCCCATAAGTCGGGATGAGACTCCGGACGAAAAAGAGAGAGGCCAAAGAAGCCCAAATAAAAAGAGGCCATAAAAAAGAGAAAAGGCCCAAATAAAAAAATGATGAGAGAAAAAGAGATAAGGGAAAATGTTACTATCCTTTTTACCACACTTGTGCTTCAAAGTAGCACCATGATCTTCATAGTAGAGAGTCTCTCATGTTATCACTTTCATATACTAGTGGGAATTTTTCATTATAGAACTTGGCTTGTATATTCCAATGATGGGCTTCCTCAAATTTCCCTAGGTCTTCATGAGCAAGCAAGTTGGATGCACACACACTTAGTTTCTTTTTGAGCTTTCATATACTTATAGCTCTAGTGCATCCGTTGCATGACAATCCCTACTCACTCACATTGATATCTATTGATGGGCATCTCCATAGCCCGCTGATACGCCTAGTTGATGTGAGACTATCTTCCCCTCCTTTTTGTCTTCTCCACAACCACCATTCTATTCCAACTATAGTGCTATATCCATGGCTCACGCTCATGTATTGCGTGAAGATTGAAAAAGTTTTGAAAAAGTTAGAGTATGAAACAATTGCTTGGCTTGTCATCGGGGTTGTGCATGATTTAAATACTTTGTGTGGTGAAGATGGAGCATAGCCAGACTATATGATTTTGTAGGGATAACTTTCTTTGGCCATGTTATTTTGAGAAGACATAATTGCTTTGTTAGTATGCTTGAAGTATTATTATTTTTTATGTCAATATAAACTTTTGTCTTGAATCTTTCTAATCTGAATATTCATACCACAATTAAGAAGATTTACATTGAAATTATGCCAAGTAGCACTCCGCATCAAAAATTCTCTTTTTATCATTTACCTACTCGAGGACGAGCAGGAATTAAGCTTGGGGATGCCTGATACGTCTCCAACGTATCTATAATTTTTGATTGCTCCATGCTATATTATCTACTGTTTTGGACTATATTGGGCTTTATTTTCCACTTTTATATTATTTTTGGGACTAACTTATTAACTGGAGGCCTAGCCCAGAATTGCTGTTTTTTTTGCCTATTTCAGTGTTTCAGATAAACGGAATATCAAACGGAGTCCAAACGGAATAAAATCTTCGGGAACATGATTTTCTCACCGAACGTGATCCAGGAGACTTGGACCCTGCTCCAAGGAACAAAAGAGGCGGTCATGAGGGTGGGGGGCGCCCCCCTAGGGCGCGCCCCTGCCTCGTGGGCCCCTCGTTGCTCCTCCGGCATACTTCTTCCTCCTATATATACACACGTACCCCCAAACAATCAGAACAGGAGCCAAAAACCTAATTCCACCGCCGCAACTTTCTGTATCCACGAGATCCCATCTTGTGGCCTGTTCCGGAGCTCCGCCGGAAGAGGGCCGTCATCACGGAGGGCTTCTACATCATCCTAGCCCCTCCGATGAAGTGTGAGTAGTTTACCTCAGACCTTCGGGTCCATAGTTAGTATCTAGATGGCTTCTTTTCTCTCTTTGAATCTCAATACAAAGTTCTCCCCCTCTCTTGTGGAGATCTATTCGATGTAATCTTCTTTTTGCAGTGTGTTTGTTGAGACCGATGAATTGTGGGTTTATGATCAAGTCTATCTATGAATAATATTTGAATCTTCTCTGAATTCTTTTATATATGATTGGTTATCTTTGCAAGTCTCTTTGAATTATCCGTTTGGTTTGGCCAACTAGATTAGTAGTTCTTGCCATGGGAGAAGTGCTTAGCTTTGGGTTCGATCTTGCGGTGTCCTTAACTAGTGACAGAAGGGGCAGCAAGGCACGTATTGTATCGTTGCCATCGAGGATAACAAGATGGGGTTTATTTCATATTGCATGAATTTATCTCTCTACATCATGTCATCTTGCTTAAGGCGTTACTCTGTTTTTAACTTAATACTCTAGATGCATGCTGGATAGCGGTCGATGAGTGGAGTAATAGTAGTAGATGCAGAATCATTTCGATCTACTTGTCACGGATGTGATGCCTATATACATGATCATGCCTAGATATTCTCATAACTATGCTCAATTCTGTCAATTGCTCAACAGTAATTTGTTCACCCACCGTAGAATACTTATGCTCTTGAGAGAAGCCACTAGTGAAACCTATGGGCCCCGGGTCTATTCTCATCATATCAATCTCCATCACTTTAATCTTGTTTTTCTTTTTAATTTCTTTTTACTTTTTACTTTGCATCTTTATACCAAAAATATTATATCTATTAGATCTCACTCTCGTAAGTGACCGTGAAGGGCTTGACAACCCCTAATCGTGTTGGTTGCGAGTAGCTATCGCTTTGTGCAGGTACGAGGGACTTGAGCATGGGCTCCTACTGGATTGATACCTTTGTTCTCAAAAACTGAGGGAAATACTTACGCTACTCTGCTGCATCATCCCTTCCTCTTCGGGGAAAACCAACGCAAGCTCAAGACGTAGCAGTTAGCTAGTCATCTTATATGTGAATTATATCATGACATCATTTTTTTTATTACGTGTTAAATTTGTCCACATTTTTAGTACATTCAATTACTCTTCCTGCGCATCAGCTATTCGACACGGTCATGGAAAAATCTGGAGTGGAAACAAGGTCTTCAGAGAAGACAATGCTATCTGACGAAGTGCATGTCTTGCTGGTTACAGATAGCTCCTCAGTGGAGAATTCAGAGACAGGTGACCAGTCCTATTCCCCCCCGAGGTGCATGCTCTAACTTGGCAGGGTTATGTTGCTCATATCGTGCGTATGGTATCTTGCATTGCTATGTCATTTGCTTAGTTTAGACATGATTTGTGTGAATGCCACCTGTTTAGTGTCTAATTACCATATATGTGAATTATGCAATGCCATCTTTTTGCAAGACATTATATATGTGAATTATGCAATGCTATCTTGTTGCAAGGCATTATATATGTGAATTATGCAATGCCATGCTGTTTAGCCAAGCGTCATATATGTTAATTATATCATGCCGCCCTTTTTTGTATTTCTCATTGCTTTTGTCGACAATGTTTGTATATTCAACTGCTCTTCCTATGCATCAGCCATTTGAATTGGTGATGGAGAAATCTGGAGTGAAAACAAGGTCTTCAGAGCAGACAATGCTACCTGGTGAAGCAAATATGTTGTTGGTTACAGATAGCTCTTCATAGGAGGATTCAGAGGCAGATGACCAGTCCTATTATCCCCCTGAGGTGTATGCTCAAATTGGCAGGGTTATATTACTCATATCATGCATATGTTGTATTGCAATGCTTAGTTTTTACATCATATACACGATATTGAATGCCATCTCCTTAGTTGACACATCATACATGTAATTGCCCTCTGCTCACTTCCTTAGTATATAAATCATATATTTGAATTATATCATGCCATGATGTTTACATAGATAACATGTATCTGAATTATTGCATGCCAACCCATTTTCTAAAGACATAATATAGTTATATCATCTCATCCTATTCACATAGTCATCATATTATGTCATTCTATCCATGAATTATATCATGCCATCATGTTTCTATCAACGGCATGTTTGTGATTTATGGCATGCCAACCAATTTAATAGACACATCGTATAGTTATATCATGTCATCATGTTTACATAGTCATCATATTTTGAAGTATGTCATTCTATCCTGTTTAGTTAGCCATCATACATGCGAAATTGTGTCATGCTATCCTATTTAATTAGCCATCATATATTTGAAATTATGTCCTGCTATTCTGCTTGGTTAGACAACATAAATGTGAATTATTTCATGCCATGTTTTGTTCCCTACTATCCATTGCACCTATCTATCTTACAATGTCTGTACATTCAATTACTTTTCTTGTTTATCAGCCATTTCAATTGGAGGGGGTGATGGCAGTATCCGTGGGAGTAAAAACACGGTCTTCAGAAAAGATCGTGCTACCTGTCGATGGAGATAGAACCATGGTTGTACTTGCCCAAGAACCAGCCCCACCACACATAACCCAGACTCATGCAGATTGTACCCCTACCCAGTTGGACAGAGAACCAGCTACACCCCTTCTAACCCCAACCCCAGCAGATAGTTACCCAGTTCCCGTTGACACAACACCGTCTCCACCACAGAGCACCCAAACACGAGCAGTTAGTAAGGCAATTGCAGTGCCCAAAGCACGAGGACCACCACTCCGAACCCCAAGTCAATGCTTAAAGCAGAAGAAGAATTGTTCTCAGGTCAGGTTCCGTAGCTATGGTTCATACTACTTTGCTCTTGCATCACTTTATTTACTCATACCAACTAGTTTCAAATTTGAAGGATGTAATTGAAACTCCAATGGCACAACACGTATGTTTTAAACATGTTTCTGTAATGTGTTTGCTGTTGTAACTTGCTCTATGTTGATTTCAGTTTCAATTGAATAGAAAGTTATGTTCTCATGCCACGCACATTACAAGTGTTGTTATTGCTGTGTAGTTTCCCACACTTATATTCTGTCTATGCTGCTTTGTCTTAAGTAGATATGATTCGAACTGTATCTATCTTGATTTGGCAACATAAACTAGAATGATATAGACCATACAGTGACCATACTACATAGATATATGTTTGTTTCATGTTGTTATCCTGCCCCCCTTACTACTGAACTGGTTTACCAAAATGAGTTTCATATATTACATTGTAAACCTGTGATGTGTTTGTTTGTTTCTCCTTTAGAGCGCGGATAAAATATTGGAGAAGAGTACCCCGTTATGCAATGGTAAAGGAAGTAATGCAGATCAGGTTCAAGATAGTGAGACATTGCTACCCCTTGAGCACTGCGTTGGATTTCCCCGAAGAGGAGAGGATGATGCAGCAAAGTAGCGTAAGTATTTCCCTCAGTTTTTGAGAACCAAGGTATCAATCCAGTAGGAGGCTACGCGCGAGTCCCACGTACCTACACAAAAACAATAGCTCAACGCAACCAACGCGCTTAGGGGTTGTCAATCCCTTCATGGTCACTTATGAAAGTGAGATATGATAGAGATGATAAATAATATTTTTGGTATTTTTTGGTATAGAGATGCAAAGTGAAAAGTAAAAGGCAAAGTAAAAGCAAAGCAATAATAAAGTGATGGAGATTGATATGATGAGAAAGAGACCCGGGGGCCATAGGTTTCACTAGTGGCTTCTCTCAAGAGCATAAGTATTCTACCATGGGTGAACAAATTACTATTGAGCAATTGATAGAATTGAGCATAGTTATGAGAATATCTAGGTATGATCATGTATATAGGCATCATGTCCGAGACAAGTAGACCGACTCCTGCCTGTATTTACTACTATTACTCCACTCATTGACCGCTATCCAGCATGCATCTAGAGTATTAAGTAAGAAACAGAGTAACGCCTTAAGCATGATGACTTGATGTAGAGGGATAGTTTCATGCAATATGATTAAAAAAACATCTTGTTATCCTCGATGGAAACAATACAATACGTGCTTTGCTGCCCCTTCTGTCACTGGGAAAGGACACTTCAAGATTGAACCCAAAGCTAAGCACTTCTCCCATGGCAAGAAAAACCAATCTAGTTGGCCAAACCAAACTAATAATTCGAAGAGACTTGCAAATATAACCAATCATACATAAAAGAATTCAGAGAAGATTCAAATATTATTCATAGATAGACTTGATCATAAACCCACAATTCATCGGTCTCAACAAACACACCGCAAAAAGAAGATTACATCGAATAGATCTCCACGAGAGATGGGAGAACATTGTATTGAGATCCAAAAAGAGAGAAGAAGCCATCTAGCTACTAACTATGTATCCGTAGGTCTGAAGTAAACTACTCACACTTCATCGGAGGGGCTTGGATGATGATGTAGAAGCCCTCCGTGATCGATTCCCCTTCTGGCAGAGCTCCGGAACAAGCCCCAAGATGGGATCTCGTGGATACAGAAAGTTGCGGTGGTGGAATTAGGTTTTTGGCTCCATCCCCGATCGTTTGGGGGTACGTAGGTATATATAGGAGGAAGGAGTACGTCGGTGGAGCTTCGAGGGGCCCACGAGGCAGGGGGCGCACCCTAGGGGGTGGGGGTGCCCTCCACCCTCGTGACCGCCTCGTGGCTTTCTTGACGGAGGGTCCAAGTCTCCTCGGTCTTATCTGATGAGAAAATCACGTTCCCGAAGGTTTCATTCCATTTGGACTCCGATTGATATTCTGTTTCTCTGAAACACTGAAATAGGCAAAAAAAAGCAATTCTGGGCTGGGCCTCCGGTTAATAGGTTAGTCCCAAAAATAATATAAAAGTGGAAAATAAAGCTCAATACAGTCCAAAACAGTAGATAATATAGCATGGAGCAATAAAAAATTATAGATACGTTGGAGACGTATCAAGCATCCCCAAGCTTAATTCCCGCTCGTCCTTGAGTAGGTAAATGATAAAAAGAGAATTTTTTTATAAGGAGTGCTACTTGGCATAATTTTAATGTAATTCTTTTTAATTGTGGTATGAATATTCAGATCCGAAAGATTCAAGACAAAAGTTCATATTGACACAAAAATGATAATACTTCAAGCATACTAACTAAGCAATTATGTCTTCTCAAAATAACATGGCCAAAGAAAGTTCATCCCTACAAAATCATATAGTTTAGTCATGTTTCATTTTCATCACACAAGAATGCTCTCATCATGCACATCCCCGATGACAAGCCAAGCAATTGTTTCATACTTTAGTAATCTCAAACCTATAAACTTTCACGCAATATATGAGCGCGAGCCATGGACATAGCACTATGGGTGGAATAGAATATAATGAAGGGGGTTATGTGGAGAAGACAAAAAAGGGAGAAAGTCTCACATCAACGAGGCTAATCAATGGGCTATGGAGATGCCCACCGATTGATGTTAATGCAAGGAGTAGGGATTGCCATGCAACGGATGCACTAGAGATATAAATGTATGAAAGCTCAACAAAAGAAACTAGTGGGTGTGCATCCAACTTGCTTGCTCACGAAGAGCTAGGGCACTTGAGGAGGCCCATTGTTGGAATATACAAGCCAAGTTCTATAATGAAAAATTCCCACTAGTATATGAAAGTGATAACATGAGAGACTCTCTACTATGAAGATCATGGTGCTACTTTGAAGCACAAGTATGGTAAAAGGATAGTAACATTGTCCCTTCTCTCTTTTTCCCTCATTTTTTGGGCCTTCTCTTTTTATGGCCTTTTTCTTTTTCTGGGGCCTTCTCTTTTTTATGGCCTTTCTCTTTTTTTATTCCTCACTTGGGACAATGCTCTAATAATGATGATCATCACACTTCTATTTATTTACAACTCAACGATTACAACTCGATACTAGAACAAAGATGACTCTATATGAATGCCTCCGGTGGTGTACCGGGATATGCAATGAACCAAGAGTGTATGAAAGAATTATGAACGGTGGCTTTTCCACAAATACTATGTCAACTACATGATCATGCTAAGCAATATGACAATGATGAATGTGTCATGATGAACGGAATGATGGAAAGTTGCATGGCAATATATCTCGGATTGGCTTTGGAAATGCCGTAATAGGTAGGTATGGTGGCTGTTTTGAGGAAGATATAAGGAGGTTTATGTGTGAAAGAGTGTATCATATCACGGGGTTTGGATGCACCGGCGAAGTTTGCGCCAACTCTCAATGTGAGAAAGGGAAATGCACGGTACCGAAGAGGCTAGCAAGGATGGAAAGGGTGAGAGTGCGTATAATCCATGGAATCAACATTAGTCATAAAGAACTCACATACTTATTGCAAAAATCTACAAGTCATCAAAAACCTCGGCACTATGCGAATGATCCTAGGGGGATAGATTGGTAGGAAAAGACCATCGCTCATCCCTGACCGCCACTCATAAGGAAGACAATCAAATAACACCTCATGTTTCAAATTTGTTGCATAACGTTTACCATACGTGCATGCTACGGGACTTGCAAACTTCAACACAAGTATTTCTCAATTTCACAACTACTCAACTAGCATGACTTTGATATTATTACCTCCATATCTCAAAACAATCATCAAGCATCAAACTTTTCTTAGTATTCAACACACTCATAAGAAAGTTTTATTATTAATCTTGCATACCAAGCATATTAGAATTTTAAGCAAATTACCATGCTATTAAAACTCTCAAAATAATATAAGTGAAGCATGAGAGATCAATAGTTTCTATAAAACGAATCCACCACCATGCTCTAAAAGATATAAGTGAAGCACTAGAGCAAAACTATAAAGCTCAAAAGATATAAGTGAAGCACATAGAGTATTCTATCAAATTCCAAATCATGTATGGCTCTCTCAAAAGGTGTGTACAGCAAGGATGATTGTGGTAGACTAACAAGCAAAGACTCAAATCATAAAAGACGCTCCAAGCAGAACACATATCATGTGGTGAATAAAAATATAGCTCCAAGTAAAGTTACCGATAGAAGTAGACGAAAGAGGGGATGCCTTCCGGGGCATCCCCAAGATTTGGCTTTTAGGTTTCCTTAGATTATCTTGGGGGTTTCATGGGCATCCCCAAGCTTAGGTTCTTGATACTCCTTGTTCCATAATCCATCAAATCTTTACCCAAAACTTGAAAACTTCACAACACAAAACTTAAAGTAGAAGATCTCGTGAGCTCCGTTAGCGAAAGAAAACAAAAGACCACTTCAAGGTACTGTAATGAACTCATTCTTTATTTATATTTGTGTTAAACCTACTGTATTCCAACTTCTCTATGGTTTATAAACTATTTTACTAGCCATAGATTCATCAAAATAAGCAAACAACACACGAAAAACAGAATCTGTCAAAAACAGAACAGTCTGTAGTAATCTGTAGCTAGCGCAAGATATGGAACCCAAAAATTCTAAAATAAATTGCTGGACGTGAGGAATTTATCTATTAATCATCTTCAAAAAGAATTAACTAAATATAACTTTCCAAATAAAAATGACAGCAGTTCTCGTGAGCGCTAAAATTTCTATTTTTTACAGCAAGTTCAACAAGACTTTCCCCAAGTCTTCCCAACGGTTCTACTTGGCACAAATACTAATTAAACACAAAAAACACAACCAAAACAGAGGCTAGATAAATTATTTATTGAATAACATCAATGAAAAATATTGGGTTGTCTCCCAACAAGCGCTTTTCTTTAAAGCCTTAAAGCTAGGCATTGATAATTTTAATGATGCTCACATGAAAGACAAGAATTGAAGCACAAAAGGAGCATCATAAAACATGTGACAAACACATCTAAGTCTAACATACTTCCTATGCATAGTCATCTTATAGGCAAAAAAACTATCAAGGCAAGCAAAAACTAGCATATGCAAGGAAGAGGAAAGAAACAATAGCAATCTCTACATAACGAGAGGTAGTTTAGTAACATGAAAATTTCTACCACCATATTTTCCTCTCTCATAATAATTAAATGTAGGATCATAAGAAAATTCAAAAAAATAGCTATCACGTAAAATATTTTCAACACGATCCACATGCATGCAAAGTTGACACTCTTCCAAAATAGTGGGATTAACATTAACTAAAGTCATGACCTCTCCAAACCCACTTTTAACAACATTGCAAACACTATTATCAATCTCATATTCATGATGGGGCTCAAATAAATTTTCAAGATTGTAAGAAGAATCACACCAATCATGATCATTGCAACAAGTAGAGGTCATAGAAAAACTAGCATCCCCAAGCTGAGGGTTTTGCATATTATTAGCACAATTTATATCAAGAGAATTTATACTATTTATCATTGCAATCATGCTTTTTATTCAAAGATCCATCGGGAATCACTCCATAAGGTACTTTATCACAATTTTCAGATTCACGAATTTCAAGCAAAACTTCATAAAGATAATCTAGTGCACAAAACTCACTAGCAATTGGTTCATTATAATTGGATCTCTTAAAAAGATTAGCAAGCGGATGAGGATCCATAGATCTTACGTTCTCTGTTTAATAATAAATAAATAACTATTCAAACCATATGAGCAAACAAGAAACGGGAAAAATAGGCAAATAGAGAAAGAGAGGGAGGATAGAGAGAGAGGGCGAATAAAACGGCAAGGGTGAAGTGGGGGAGAGGAAAACGAGAGGCAAATGGCAAATAATGTAATGTGGGAGATAGGGGTTGTGATGGGTACTTGGTATGTTGACTTTTGCGCAAACTCCCTGGCAACGGCGCCAGAAATTCTTCTTGCTACCTCTTGAGCACTGCGTTGGATTTCCCCGAAGAGGAGAGGATGATGCAGCAAAGTAGCGTAAGTATTTCCCTCAGTTTTTGAGAACCAAGGTATCAATCCAGTAGGAGGCTACGCGCGAGTCCCTTGTACCTACACAAAAACAATAGCTCAACGCAACCAACGTGCTTAGGGGTTGTCAATCCCTTCACGGTCACTTACGAAAGTGATATCCGATAGAGATGATAAATAATATTTTTGGTATTTTTTGGTATAGAGATGCAAAGTGAAAAGTAAAAGGCAAAGTAAAAGCAAAGCAATAATAAAGTGATGGAGATTGATATGATGAGAAAGAGACCCGGGGGCCATAGGTTTCACTAGTGGCTTCTCTCAAGAGCATAAGTATTCTATGGTGGGTGAACAAATTACTATTGAGCAATTGACAGAATTGAGCATAGTTATGAGAATATCTAGGTATGATCATGTATATACGCATCACGTCCGAGACAAGTAGACCGACTCCTGCCTGCATTTACTACTATTACTCCACTCATCGACCGCTATCCAGCATGCATCTAGAGTATTAAGTAAGAAACAGAGTAACGCCTTAAGCAAGATGACATGATGTAGAGGGATAGTTTCATGCAATATGATAAAAAACCATCTTGTTATCCTCGATGGTAACAATACAATACGTGCCTTGCTGCCCCTTCTTTCACTAGGAAAGGACACCGCAAGATTGAACCCAAAGCTAAGCACTTCTCCCATGGCAAGAAAAACCAATCTAGTAGGCCAAACCAAACTGATAATTCGAAGAGACTTGCAAAGATAACCAATCATACATAAAAGAATTCAGAGAAGATTCAAATATTATTCATAGAGAGACTTGATCATAAACCCACAATTCATCGATCTCAACAAACACACCGTAAAAAGAAGATTACATCGAATAGATCTCCACGAGAGAGGGGGAGAACATTGTATTGAGATCCAAAAAGAGACAAGAAGCCATCTAGCTACTAACTATGGACCTGTAGGTTTGAAGTAAACTACTCACACTTCATCGGAGGGGCTTGGATGATGATGTAGAATCCCTCCGTGAATGATTCCCCTTCCGGCGGAGCTCCGAAACAGGCCCCAAGATGGGATCTCGTGGATACAGAAAGTTGCGGCGGTGGAATTAGGTTTTTGGCTCCGTCCCCGATCGTTTGGGGGTACGTAGGTATATATAGGAGGAAGGAGTATGTCGGTGGAGCTTCGAGGGGCCCACGAGGCAGGGGGCGCTGTAACGCCCTCGATGCGGCTATATCTCCTACGTGTCGAAGCACGACTTAGAGGAATAACCGCATTGAAAGCAATGTCGCAAGTAATGTAATCTTCACAACAACCCATGTAAATAGATAATAGGGGAAAAGGTACATAGTTGGCTTACACTCGCCACGTCACACAAATACATGAATAACATTACAATCATCCAATACACTCATGGTCCGACTACGGTACCAAAATAAAAGATTAACCCCAACATGCGACACGGTCCCGATCGCCCCAACTGGGCACCACTACTGATCATCAGGGAAAGACACATAGTAACGGCGAGAGTCTTCGTCGAACTCCCACTTGAGCTCAAGCGCATCATCTGGAACGGAATCATCGGTCCCTGCATCTGGTTTGGAAGTAATCTGTGAGTCACGGGGACTCAGCAATCTCGCACCCTCGCGATCAATACTATTTAAGCTTACAGGTAAGGTAAGGTAATATGTGGAGCTGCAGCAAGCGACTAGCATATATGGAGGTTAACCTGTTCGCAAAAGAGAGCGAGAAGAGAAGGCAAAGCACGAACGAAGAACTATGATCAAGAAGTGATCCTAGAACAGCCTACCTCAAGCATTACTCCAACACCGTGTTCACTTCCCGGACTCCGTCGAGAAGAGACCATCACGGTTACACACGCAGTTGATTCATTTTAATTAAGTTAAGTTCCATGTTATCTACAACCGGACATTAACAAATTCCCATATGCCCATAACCGTGGGCACGGCTTTCGAAAGTTCAAAACCCTGCAGGGGAGTCCCAACTTAGCCCATCACAAGCTCTCACGGTCAACGAAGGATATTCCTTCTCCCGAGACATTCCGATCAGACTCGGCATCCCGGTTCTACAAGACATCCTCGACAATGGTAAAACAAGTCCAGCAACACCGCCCGAATGTGCCGACAAATCCCGATAGGAGCTGCACATATCTCGTTCTCAGGGCACACTCAGATGAGACTAGCCAATCAAAGCGGTAACATAGCCAATCAACGGTTTGCTAGGACATGGTGGGTTAGAGGTTTGACATGGCAATTTGGGAGGCATGATAAGCAAGTGGTAGGTATCGTAGCATAGGCATAGAAAAAGAGCGAGCATCTAGCAAGCAAAGATAGAAGTGATTTCGAGGGTATGATCATCTTGCCTGCAAAGATGTCAGAGTTGACTTGATCCTCGTAAGCAAACTCAACGGGCTCCACATTAGCGAACTCGTCTCCCGGCTCTACCAAAACAAGACAAACAAGCAAAAGGAACGCAATCAACCACGTGCAATGCTCAAACAAACATGATGCAAACATGGTATGCTATGCAGGATGTGGTAGGTGATGCATATGCAAGATTTGGCAAGGAATGATTGAACCTGGCCTCAACATGGAAATCCAAGAGTGCCACTGGAAAGGTGAGGTGATTTCGGTTGAAATCGATATAAAGAACACCGGAATCAGATGCACGGTTTGAAAATGGCAAGCAAAACAAATATGGTACCGGTCTGCGATAATCAGCAAGTAGCCATCTAAATGCATCAAGATAATTATGCTACAACACTCAAACATGACAACACAATACATGGTAGGGATCCACTCATGATGCTTGACAAAAGATGAACACTGAGATACGGCTAATTCATCCATTAACAGGTTCAAACAAGCATGGCAAAAATGCAAACGATAATAGGTTTCAGACTTAGTGAAATTAACACAAGTCTGGAATTTAACATCAGGTAGCACACTTTGGAGCATGAAAACTATATGCTACAGGAACTTAATATGGCAAAGCAAGGCATGAAATGAAGCTACTCAAAGCAATTAACAAAAGTCCCTTAGTGACCTTGAGCCAAAAGGGACAGAAAATACAATTGCAAGCATGTGAACATGGTAAAAACATAATCAGATTACAGACTTGTGAAAAACTGGAGCCTGCAAATCAGATAGAGAGTAGGCATGTTTACGAGCTCGATGCACTCACTACAGAGCATGGCATGACAAACTAAACATACACCCATCAATAATACATATCATAGAAGCTAGACATGGCAAGAACAACAACATAGCATGCACGGATCACTAGCAACATCCTCGGCAAAATCGCTAACAAGACAACAATCTGCTAGGATTCACGAAATAGCAAAAGTAGAGCTCGATTGACTCAAGCTAGGGTGCTCCATAAATGCAAACAAAGACATGGATGGATAGAGCACCACAATGTTAACAAAACATCCTTACTGATCATCGTCAAAAGAGGCACGGATCACTAGGAAACAACATGAACATATGGCATAATAACAAAATCAGGACAAGGACTTGGAGAAATTCTAAGTCCCTGAAATCAGCATTAACGAATGCACCACTTTGCAAGCTTGTGCTAGTCACCAAACATATCACAAAAATACATGGTAAGCACCTCTGTAAAAATGGCATGGCATATAACAAAACACATGTAGAGCTCAGGAGCATATCATGCACACATTAATCATGGCAAAAATGACAAATAGCTATTTGATGCAGCAGATCTGACAATTTTCTCATATAGCCCTCTTCCAACAGCATTTCGGGCATCAAGATGAGCTCAAATGAAAATGATGCAATGAGATGAAATAATGTACTCTCTGAGACGAACATTTTGATATGCTACATGCACAAATCGGAGCTACGGATGTGGAGTTATGATGCGATGAACTATGCTAAAAATATGAAAAAAAAATTGGGGACTTAGAGAGGGGCAAAAGTCAACCCTAGGGTTTACTGTAGCACCGGATCCAGATCGGGCACGGACTTCGAGGCGGCGGTGGGTCTCGCCGGATCTCCACCGGAGAAGTGACCGGAGGAGGCCGGGGTGGGCGGAGCCGCCGGATCCGGGCGGCGCCGGCGAGAGGAGGCGGCGGGGCGACGAGGGGAACTCCGGGTGGCGCGCAGCAGTCGGCGGTACGGTGAGTCGGCGGCCGCCGGCGTCGAGGCGGAGCGGGGCGGCGCGGCGAACAGTGCGACGGCGGGGCGGAGTCGGCTGGGCGGCGCGTGGGCGGCCCGGGGAAGCGGGCGGCGGCGGGCGCGGAGCGGGCTGCGGGGGCCGGCGCTGGGCCTGGCGGGCCGGCGTGGTCGGGCAGCGATGTGGGGCTCCCGCGGGACACGTGGTGAGTGGTGGTTGGACGGGGGGAGCGGGGCGGACGTGTCCGGCCTGGTCAGACGCGTCCGGCGGTTGGAGGTGCAAGGAGACTAGGTTTAGGGTTGAAATGACCCGGGATTTGGAGTGGGAGGACCTATTTATACATAGAAGGAGCTAGGAGGCTCCAAATTGAGCACGGTTTGCGGCCACGCGATCGTGATCGAACAACCAAGACTATGGAGAGGGTTTAGGTGGGTTTTGGGCCACTTTGGAGAGGTGTTGGGCTGCAACACACACGAGGCCTTTTCGGTTCCTCGGTTAACCACTGGAGTATCCAACGAAGTCCAAATGGCAGAAAACTTGACAGGCAGTCTACCGGTAGTAAACCAAGGCCGCATGGCAAGTCTCGATCCAATCCAGAAATGTTTAACCCCCACACACGAAAACAGGTAGAAAGGACCACCGGAGGAGGTAGGAGCGCCGGAATGCAAAACGGACAACGGGGAAAAAGCTTGGATGCATGAGACAAACACGTATGCAAATGCAATGCACATGATGACATGATATGAGATGCATGACAAAGGCAACAACACACGGAGACAAAACCCAACAATGAGGAAATATAATAACTTAGCGCCGGAAACGGCAAGAGTTGTGATACATATTTACTTTAGTTAACATGGGCCTCTTACGGGCCGTAGAAACAATGGGCCTTCTAAGGGCCGTAGAAACAATGGGCCTTCTAAGGGCCGTAGAAACAATGGGCCTTCTACGGGGCATAGACACAATGGGCCTTCTACGGGCCGTATCATCAATGGGCCTTCTACGGGCTGTATGATCGGTTGGCCAAACATGGGCCAATAACAGACCACATTATGGCCGTAAATGGGCTAGAGTTGAAATCGTCCGTTCATGGGCCGACCATAATGGGCCATCGTTAATAGGCCGTATTTGATGACGCTATGAAAACGGCCCAACGTATTAACGGGGCACAAACGGGCCGACTGTAACCACGGGTTGTATTTGGTCCACAAGCAGAAAATGACAGTAACGGGCCGAAAGTAAACGAATGCTGGAAATGAGCCCAAAAATAAATTGGCCCTGAGAAGGCCGAAAGATAACATGGGCTAGAAACGTCCCAACGGAATCATGGGTCATTAATGGGTATAAAGTGATACACTGTTTATTACGGGCCAGTTTTACCACAGGCCATTAATGGGCTGAGTGTTACTAAGGGCCTCATCTGGGCCAAAAGACGTCATGGGCCATACATGGGCCAGAAGTTAAAATAGGCTGGAATTATATTGGACGGCCTAGATGACGCTACTAGGCCTAATTCGGATAGGCCGTAAACGGGCCCTGGGTTAGCGAGGTGTAAATGGGCTATATGCGAACATGCCGTTAACAGGCTTGCCATGGGCCGGCCCGCCACCTTTTGACCAAGTCAAACAGGCCGGCCTTTTCACAGGAATGGGCCTCTGTTGGGCCCTGCCACGTGTTGACGTATCATAGGCGCTTTGGGTCCAATGAGTGGATGACATCTGTCCCAATGGTGAGCAGACATGTGTTTCCTCCAGCCAATGATGATTTTACACATGGAAAATCCCCATTGGTCGGGGCTGTTAACAGGTTATTGGATCCAAAACCGGACCCGATAGCTTAACAGCGTTCCGTTATGGTGGATGCCACGTGTCGGTCACCCTTGATGAAAGCACTTCTGTGACACGTGATTTATCGTCATGGAAGTGGACACTTCCGTGATGATAATTTTGGTAATGTCATGGAACACTTCTACGACAGCAGAGGTATGACTATCTTGATTCTGTCATAAATTTGTCATGGATGTACATACATGACAGAAAACGTGACTTACTGTGACAAACATGTATCATCACGGAAGTGTATTTTTTTGTAGTGAATATTGGAAGTGGGTTTGGAAGAGTGTCAACTCTGGGTAAAAATAATCCCACATATTTGGAGAGTGTTCAATCTTATGTAATTTTTGATAAAAGTGGGTTCGGAGAGGTCATGACTTTAGTTGATGTTAATCCCACTATCTTGGAAGATTATAAAACTTTTATGCATGCAGATCATGAAGAGAATATTTTATATGATAGCTATATTGTTGAATTTGATTATGATCCTACATGTAATTATTTTGACAAAGGGAAATATGGTTGTAGAAATTTTCATGTTACTAAATTACCTCTCATTATGTTGAGATTGCTATTGTTTCTTTGTTCTTCCTTGCATATGCTAGATATTTCTTGCCTTCATGATTTGTTTGCTTATAAAATTCTGATGCATAAGAAGTATGTTAGACTTAAATATGTTTGTTATATGTTTCATGATGCTCTCTTTGTGTTTCAATTCTTATTTTTCATGTGAGCATCGTTGAAATCTTATGCCTAGCTAGGGGCATAAAACGATAGCGCTCGTTGGGAGGCAACCCAATGAATAAAATTTATTTTTGCCTTTTGCTTTCTGTTCCTGAGTGTTAGCACAATTATTCTACTATTATGATTGTGTTTTTTGTGTTTTAATTAGTGTTTGTGCCAAGTAAAGCCTTTAGGATCTTCTTGGGTGATAGTTGTTTGATCTTGCTGAAAAACAGAAACTTTTATGCTCACAAAAATAAGTTTCTATTTTAACCAGAGAGCGATAAAATACCAATTCCTTTTCCAATATATTAATATACAAATTTCTCAGGCTTACCTAATTTCTCAATGTTTTTGGAGTTACATAAGTATTCAAAATATTCAGATTGCTATAGACTGTTCTGTTTTTGACAGATTCTGTTTTTCTTTGCGTTGTGTGCTTCTTTTGATGGCTCTATGGTTTTCTTTGATGAGTTTTTGCCATAGAAAAATTTGGAATACAGTAGATATAATGCAAGAACAAAATATGAATTGGTTTGCTACAGTACTTATAGTAGTGATTTGCTTTCTTATACTAACGGATCTCACGAAGGTTTTGTTGGAGTTTTGTGTGATTGAAGTTTTCAAGTTTTGGGTTATCTTACATTGGATGAAGGAATAAGGAGTAAGAAGAGCCTAATATTGGGTATGCCCCGGCATCCCAAGCTATTATCAAAAAGAGATCAAGCAACTAAGCTTGGCGATGCCCCGAGTGGCATCCCCTCTTTCTTCTAACGACCATCGATATTTTACTCGAAGCTATATTTTTATTCGTCACATACTATGTGTTTTGCTTTGAGCGTCTTGTATGATAAGAGTCTTTGCTTGTTTTATTTTGCATTTTAAGTCTTGATTCCTTGCTGGACACACCTATTTGAGAGAGCCAAAATTATGCCATGACTTGTTAGAATTGCTCTCTATGCTTCACTTAAATTTTTATGAGCTATGGATTTGCTCCAGTGCTTCACTTATATATTTTTGAGCATGGTGTGCTTTAGTAGTTTTGAAGAAACACTCTCTTGCTTCACTTAGATTTGAGAGTTAGTAAAATTTTCAGGAAAATCTCTCTTGCTTCACTTCAATTACTTTGAGAGAAAGAAATTTTATGCTCATGATCTTCACTTATATTTGTTTGAGCTTATCAAAAGCAACATATGAAAATTAGTTCCAAAGTGATAGATATCCAAGAAGGATATAATAAAAACTTTCATGAAGATCATTGGAAAAAATAAACTTGATTCTTAGTAATAGTTTTGAGATATGATCATGTGATATGTGAGTCATCTTGATGAGTAATTATGCTTTAGTAAGAATATTGGTGTTAAGGTTTGTGATTCCCTATGCAAGCACCAAAGTCAATAATTATGCAATGAAATTATATCCTACTTGTGGTGCATTATTCGGTGTTAATTATGCTTAATGCTCACTTATGAAATTATTCGTTTCTTGATTGGTCGCTTCTCAATCTTTTGCTAGCCTTAATTTTACACTAAGTATGATCACTACTTGTGCATCCAAAAACCTTTAAACTAGTTTTGCCATATAAGTCCACTATACCTACCTATATGCGGTATTCTTTTGCCATTCTAAGCAAATTTGTATGTGCGATCTCTAATATTCAAAATAAATTTCTCTTGTGTGTGCTCATACCGCTAACAAGGCGGTGAGCGGTGGCTAATATTTTCCATGCTAGATGTGTTATTCTGATGATGAGTGTTTATTCACTTGTCAATGCATGAGAGTAAAGCAAAAGTATTAGGGATGCCCAGTCCCGAAATGAAAAATGAATTTACTTTATGTTGTCAAATAATAAATTCCTTGGAAAGTGTTGGTATGAAAGCCACCCGTGGATACGGTTAGCCATGGAAAGTGAAAGTATGGTGGAAAAAGGAATAAACTTTAATTTCTGTTTGGGAACCACCTATGATATATCTAGCAGGGAAAGTGTTGGGAACTCTAAGTCGTTTTCATTGGTGGGAAAAGTATGCCTCTCAAAATGTTTTTATCTCTCAATTTTTGCTTTGAGCTCTGGCACTTCTACAAATCCCTACTTCCCTCTATGAAGGGCCTTTCTTTTACTTTATGCAATTTTTTTTGGAATTTGAGTCTCCGTCTTCTCTTATAAAGCACCAACTAGGAGGCACTATGATCGTAGTTGAGCATTGGGTGTAGTTAAATATGCGAGTGTGTTACATCAATGGATCAATGATTGAGCATAATGGGCTAGGGATAGCTTATTTTAGCGTTGATATTCTGAAAGACATGGTTGCTTCTTGGCATGCTTGAGTATTTACATTATCATGTCAAAACTAGACTATTGCTTTGAACAATATAAAAGTCCAAATGTTCATGCTATAAAGAAAAGAATATGATAAGACATGTTAGGCAACATTCCACATCAAAAAATCTGTTTTTACCATTTACCTACTCGAGGACGAGCAGGAATTAAGCGTGGGGATACTGATACGTCTCCAACATATCTATAATTTTTTATTGTTCCATGCTGTTATATTATCAATCTTGGATGTTTCATAGTCATTTTATATAATTTTGTGGTACTAACCTATTGACATAGTGCCAAGTGCCAGTTGTTTGTTTTCTGCATGTTTTTTACATCGCAGGAAAGCAATACCAAATAGAGTCCAAACGTAGCGAAACTTTTTGAAGTTTTTTTGGACCAGAAGACAACCAATGGGCCGAAGAAGCACATGGGGGGGTGCTCTGAGGGGAGCACAACCCACCAGGGTGCGCCAGGAGGCACAGGCGCGCCCTGGTGGGTTGTGCCCACCTCGGGTGCCCCTTGAACCACCTCTTTGCTTTATAAATACCCCAATATTCCAGAAACCCTAGGAGATTCGACGAATATCAATTCCAGCCGCCGCAGAATCCAGAACCACGAGATCCAATCTAGACACCATCACAGAGGGGTTCACCACTTCCATTAGTGCCTCTCGGATGATGTGTGAGTAGTTCTTTGTAGATCTTCGGGTCCGTAGTTAGTAGCTAGATGGCTTCCTCTCTCTCCTTTGATTCTCAATACAATGGTCCCTTGGAGATCCATATGATGTAACTCTTCTTGCGGTGTGTTTGTTGGGATCGGATGAACTTTGAGTTTATGATCAGATCTATCTTTTTATCCATGAAAGTTATTTGAATATTCTTTGATCTCTTATATGCATGATTGCTTATTGCCTCATATTTCTTCTTCGATATTTGGGTTTTGTTTGCCAACTTGATCTATTTATATTACAATGGGAAGAGGTGCTTTGTAGTGGGTTCGATCTTACGGTGCTTGATCCCAGTGACAGAAGGGGAACCGAAACGTATGTATCATTGCTACTAAGGATAAAATGATGGGGTCTATCTCTACATAGATAGATCTAGTCTACATAATGTTATTGTTCTTATTGCATTACTCCGTTTCCCCATGAACTTAATACACTAGATGCATGCTGGATAGCGGTCGATGCGTGGAGTAATAGTAGTAGATGTAGTCAGGAGTCAGTCTACTAATCTTGGACGTCATGCCTATATAATGATCATTGCCTGGATATCGTCATGATTATTTGAAGTTCTATCAATTGCCCAACAGTAATTTGTTTGTTTGCTATTTTTCTCGAGAGAAGCCACTAGTGAAACCTACGGCCCCGGGTCTCTTCTTTAATATAATTGCCTTCACGATCTATTTTATTTCCCTTTTATTTTCAGACCTATTAAACCAAAAATACAAAAATACCTTGCTGCAATTTATTCTTATTTATTTTATTTGGCGTTCAATTTATCAATCTACTACAATTTATTCACGTCTGTTTTGCCAATTTCTGGCACTGTTACCCAAAAGGGATTGACAACCCCTTTAATACGCCAGGTTGCGAGTAGTTGTTATTTGTGTGCAGGCACCGCTTACGTGTTGTTGCTTGGTTCTCCTACTGGTTCGATAACCTTGGTCTCATCACTGAGGGAAATACCTACCGTCGCTGTGTTGCATCATCCCTTCCTCTTTGGGGAAAAACCGACGTAGCTTCAAGCCGCATCATCATGCACCCTTGACGAGTGGTCTATTTTTGTTGAATCTCAATCGTGGTGATACACATATTCATAATATTGATGCCAAAAGATGCAAAGTTGATAATGATAGTGCAACATATTTGTGGCACTGTCGTTTAGGTCATATTGGTGTAAAGAGCATGAAGAAACTCCATGTCGATGGAGTTTTGCAATCACTTGATTATAAATCATTTGATGCTTGCGAACCATGCCTCATGAGCAAGATGACTAAGACTCCGTTCTCCAGAACAATGGAGCAAGCAACTGACTTATTGAAACATACCGATGTATGTGGTCTGATGAGTGTTGAGGCTCGCGGCGGGTATCGTTATTTTTTGACCTTCACAGATGATTTGACCAGATATGGGTATATCTACTTAATGAAACATCCGAAACATTTGAAAAGTTCAAAGAATTTCAGAGTGAAGTGGAAAATCTTCATAACAAGAAAATAAAGTTTCTAAAATCAGATCGTGGAGGCAAATATTTGAGTTACGAGTTTGGTCTTCATTTAAAACAATGTGGAATAGTTTCGCAACTCACGCCACCTGGAACACCATAGCTTAATGGTGTGTCTAAATGTCGTAACCGTACTTTATTAGATATGGTGCGATCTATGATATCTCTTATTGATTTACCACTATCGTTAGTGGGTTATGCATTAGAGACAGATGCATTCACGTTAAATAGGGCACCATCTAAATCCGTTGAGACGACACCGTATGAACTGTGGTTTGGCAAGAAACCTAAGTTGTCGTTTCTTAAAGTTTGGGGTTGCGATCCTTATGTGAAAAAGCTTCAACCTGATAAGCTCGAACCCAAATCGGAGAAGTGCGTCTTCATAGGATATCCAAAACAAACGGTTGGGTACACCTTCTATCACAGGTCCGAAGGCAAGACATTTGTTGCTAAGAATGGATCCTTTCTAGAGAAGGAGTTTCTCTCGAAAGAAGTGAGTGGGAGGAAAGTAGAACTTGATGAGGTAACTATACCTGCTCCCTTATTGGAAAGTAGTTCATCACAGAAATCTGTTTCTGTGACTCCTACACTAATTAGTGAGGAAGCTAATGATGATGATCATGAAACTTTAGCTCAAGTTACTACCGAACCTCGTAGGTTAACCAGAGTACGTTCCGCACCAGAGTGGTACGGTAATCCCGTTCTGGAAGTCATGTTACTAGACCATGACGAACCTACGAACTACTCCCTCCATCCGAGAAAACATGTTCACAACGACAATTTTCGAAAAACCCCTTCGCTTTAATCCGACAAACGAAACAGCCCACACCGCGTTCCCCCAGCCTCTCCCTGTCGATTTTGCGACGGCGACGGCGACATCCTCTCCCCCCGGCCGCCTACTCCGTCGCCTCGCTACGCGCTGGCTGCCTTCTCCCCCTCATCTCGTCGCTTTTCTTCGTCCCCGTTGCCTGATGCCGACGAGGGGGGAGGGGAGGGGAGATCAAGAGGAAAGCGTCCCCCTTCGCTGCAAAGCATTTGATTTGCCGGCTCCGGCATGCTGTGGCGCCGAGGCGGGGCGGACCTAATCGCGCTTCTGCTAGCGGCCGCTGTCACCTCCGACGTGCTCCTCCTCCTGCTGGTGGTGCTCCTCCAACGGGGCAGCAGCAGCGCAAGAGAGGCGCCAGCAAGATACCGGCATCGCTGCAGAGCCCTACGCATACCAGGATGAGGCCACCGACGGGACTAAGAAGAGGCTGGCCACGGAGGCATCGCGACTGGCGCAGTACGTCGGGCTCACCACCGGCGACGTGCAGAACACAGTCCGCCTCGTGCTACCCGGTGATCTCTCCAAGCACGCTCACCATGTACTCCGTCAGAAGCAAGGCATCAGTAGCAGCAACACAGGTTCGATTTGCAATGCACTACTCCAAATCCTGGTCAATTAGTTGCTGTTGATGTAGTCTGATTACTTTCACTCTTGCAGTTGATGTAGTCGGATTACTTTCAATCCTCGCCAAATCCTGCAGTTGATGTAGTCAATATTACACCAAACTGACCGGAAAAAACCTAACTAATCATAGGCTTTAATAGTATGTAGTCTGGATTTAGAGTGGAATCATGCAGTTGATGTAGTCCACTATGTTAGATTTGATTTAGTCTGAATTTGGAGCTATGTGTAGTGCCAAAATTGATGATGTGGTGCTCTGAAGTTAGAGCTGTATGTAGTGCCTAACTGGATTTACACAAAACTAATCATAGGCTTTCTATTACTAGTGTTGGCTTCTTGTCTTTCTATTACTCCTGATCACCTGAAGTGCATAGCTTATTTCCTGTTTGTCCTGAAACAAACTTGCTCCAGTATTGGACACCTTTCTTAGATTTATATGCATCCTTGTGAGGTTGGAATAGTCTGCTCATAATAACACACATTACTACATCTTCATATTGTAGGCTATTGTATCTTACACTTGTCATAGTGCCGGATCAAGACCATGAGCAAGGTAACAGGAGTGGTCAGAACATCAACACCAAATCCTTTCAAAGATCTAAAGTTCTGAAGTTTACTGAAACTTATGCTTCCTCTGAAATTTTTGATAGGAACATACTTAGATCTAGGAAATTTTGACAAGAGTTTGTTGACTGAATTTTTTGAACATCTATTTTTTGGTAAATATGCTCTCTGTAATTATCAGTTATGCATAGTTTCATAAATATTATTTCCAATTTGACTTGTTTCAGAAGAATAATAATAAGAAGAAAAATAAGAAGGAGGAGAAGGAGAATCAGAAGGAGAAGAAGAATAATAAGAAGAAGAAGACAGTGAAGATGCTCAAGACCCTGTACAAGAGCTCCTAGCATATGCTTTAGATTCTTCTTGTTACAAATTCTTAGCTTCTTCTTCTTACTCCTTGTAATGACCCTGTACATCTTGTAATGACCATTAAGGAAGATATTATTTCTCCAACCGGAGTTTTGTCTTTACATCTTATCATAAGATTTTATTGTCAAATGGATTCAAATAAATCTAGCAAATTCAAATAAATCCAATTAATCCAAATTAATTCAGAAGAAGAAGAAGAAGCAGTCAATGCAAGATTGTTCACTTAATTTTTTTGCTCTGCTCCCATTTTTTATTGCTCGACTCCCATTTTTGCTCACAATTTATTCAGATAAGTACTACTCCTAGTAACAAAACATATCATTTTTTATCTTTGGCCACTTGGTTGATTATGGTAGAATTTGAATGCATTAAGAGCATCAAGAATTTGGAGTAAACAAATGATTGAAATTTTCAAAAATCTGAATGCATCAAGAGCATCAAGAGATCTATTGTAGGTTTATTCAGAAGAAATGAAGTGCTAAAATTTTAACTGAATTTCTCTGCAGTCATAATTGCAGTGGCTAGTCCTGGATATTGGTGAGAATCACAGTCTTGTGGTTGAAATTCTACACACACTGGAGTCGCTACTGCTGTGTAAATTTTGAACTAACGCAAGAAAAGTGAGGTAGAAAATTTAGTACAAGATCACTGAAATTTTGAAAATCTAGTTTTGAAGCTTCAATTTTGCATCTCAAGTCTGATTGCCACTAAATTGAGTGCAAGATCACTGAAATTTTGTTTGAAGCTTCAGTGTAAATGTTGTATTTTTAGAGTACAAGATCACTGAATACAGTTTCTTGGGGGTCCTATTTTTCATTGTAAATGTTATATTTTCAGTGTAAATGTTATATTTTCAGTGTAAATGTTCTCTGTAATGGAGTATTGCTTGTCAAATCAGTGTGTAGAAATTTTAGGGCTATGTCTAGAAAATCATGTTAGTCCAACAATGTCCAACTTAATCCAACCTCATCCACAATAACAGTAGATCAGAAATTGCTTCTACTCTAGGTGAGGATCATAAATTATCCAAAGATTCGGTTGACTTCTGTTAACATTCAGTTAACTGGTGAACATTGGACATTGAGGGGCACATTCTGTTAACTTCTATGTTAACTGAATCTTTTTTGCAACATTTCTACAGAGTACATGAGCAATTGTGTTTGAAACTAATGAACAAGTGCAATGTACAGAAATTGGAGCTTGGGTTCTTGCAGCAGTATGAGCAGGGGAGCTCCGGGCAGCAGCACGAGAAGGCCCGCTGGGGAGGAGCAGCAACTTGCAGATGAGCAGCAGGTCGAGGAGAGGAGTGGGCGAGACGACAGGGAGCTCGAGGTTGAGGATGAGCTTCAGTTTCAGGACCGCCGAGAGCTCCAGGTCCAGGCGCTCGAGACCCAGGCGGGCGCATGTCCTGGCGGCGGTAGCGCAGGCCCTGTCCGGCAGGAGTGGAGAGCGGCGCAGCCCTGGGCGGCGGAAGGGGTCATGGCGGGGGAAGATGGCGGCGACGCAGTGCCATTCAGCCGTGGATCCACTGCCCGTCTAGGTGGTCGCCGCGGAGGAGCAGGTGGACGGCGCAGCTCGCCTCAAGTGGCGTGGGTGGGCATGGGCAGTAGTGGTTCACAGCAGTGGCGCAACTCGGCACGGGTGCACAGGTGGGCACGGGCGGCGGTGGTTCATAGAGGCGGCGCAGGTCGTGGCCGTCGTCACGCGCTCGGTCCTACGACATGTGCTGATGGTGGCTTGGGCGGCCGATGGAGAAAGGAGGAAGAAGCTGCGGGGGCTGATTAGAAAGAGATTTGAAGATGGAAGTTTTTTTTGCAAAATTAGAAATGAACTAAGCGCTGGACGACTTTTCCCGGGCGGAGGGAGCATGAGGAAGCGATGATGAGCCCAGATTCCGCGAGGTGGCTTGAGGCCATGAATTCTGAGATGGGATCCATGTATGAGAACAAAGTATGGACTTTGGTTGACTTGCCCGATGATCAGCAAGCCATAGAGAATAAATGGATCTTCAAGAAGAAGACTGACGCTGATGGTAATGTTACTATCTACAAAGCTTGACTTGTTGCGAAAGGTTTTCGACAAGTTGAAGGAGTTGACTACGATGAGACCTTCCTTCTCACCCGTAGCAATGCTTAAGTCTGTCTGAATCATGCTAGCAATTGTCGCATTTTATGATTATGAAATCTAGAAAATGGACGTCAAAACTGCATTGCTTAATGGATTTCTGAAAGAAGAATTGTATATGATGCAACCAGAAGGTTTTGTTGATCCTAAAGGTGCTAACAAAGTTTGCAAGCTCCAACGATCCATTTATGGACTGGTGCAAGCATCTAGGAGTTGGAATATACGCTTTGATAGTGTGATCAAAGCATATGGTTTTATACAGACTTTTAGAGAAGCCTGTATTTACAAGAAAGTGAGTGGGAGCTGTGTAGCGTTTCTAATACTATATGTGGATGACATATTGTTGATTGGAAATGATATAGAATTTCTGGATAGCATAAAAGGGTACTTGAATAAGAATTTTTCAATGAAAGACCTCAGTGAAGCTGCTTATATATTGGGCTTCAAGATCTATAGAGATAGATCAAGACGTTTAATTGGACTTTGACAAAGCACATGCCTTGATAAAGTTTTAAAGAAGTTCAAAATGGACCAGTCAATGAAAGGGTTCTTGCCTGTGTTACAAGGTGTGAAGTTGAGTCAGACTCAATGCCTGACCACTGCAGAAGATAGAGAGAAAATGAAAGTCATTCCCTATGCCTCAGCCATAGGTTCTATCATGTATGCAATGCTATGTACCAGACCTGATGTGTGCCTTTCTATAAGTTTAGCAGGGAGGTACCAAAGTAATCCAGGAGTGGATCACTGGACAACGGTCAAGAACATCCTGAAATATCTGAAAAGGACTAAGGATATGTTTCTCGTTTATGGAGGTGACAAATAGCTTGTCGTAAATGGTTACGTTGATGCTAGTTTTGACACTGATCCGGATGAATCTAAGTTGCAAACCGGATACGTATTTGTATCGAATGGTGGAGCTGTCAGTTGGTGCAGTTCCAAGCAAAGCGTCGTGGCGAGATCTACATGTGAAGCGGAGTACATAGTTGCTTCAGAAGTAGCAAATGAAGGAGTCTGGATGAAGGAGTTCATATCCGATCTAGGTGTAATACCTAGTGCATTGGGTCCAATGAAAATCTTTTGTGACAATACTAGAGCAATTGCCTTGGCGAAGGAATCCATATTTCACAAGAGAACCAAACACATCAAGAGATGCTTCAACTCCATCTGTGATCAAGTTAAGGAGGGAGACATAGAGATTTGCAAAATACATACGGATCTGAATGTTGTAGACCCATTGACTAAGCCTCTTCCACGAGCAAAACATGATCAACACCAAGACTCCATGGGTGTTAAAATCATTACAATGTAATCTAGATTATTGACTCTAGTGCAAGTGGGAGACTGAAGGAAATATGCCCTAGAGGCAATAATAAAATTGTTAATGTTTATTATTCATGCTAGAATTGTATTAACCGGAAACTTGATACATGTGTGAATACATAGACAAAACAATGTGTCCCTAGTATGCCTCTACTAGACTAGCTCGTTAATCAAGGATGGTTCAGTTTCCTAACCATAGACATGTGTTGTCATTTGATGAACGGGATCACATCATTAGTAAAATGATGTGATGGACAAGACCCATCCGTTAGCTTAGCATAATGATCGTTAAGTTTTATTGCTATTGCTTTCTTCATGACTTATACATATTCCTTTGACTATGAGATTATGCAACTCCTGAATACCGGAGGAATACCTTGTGTGCTATCAAACGTCACAACGTAACTGGGTGATTATAAAGATGCTCTACAGGTATCTCCGAAGGTGTTTGTTGGGTTGGCATAGATCAAGATTAGGATTTTTCACTCCGAGTATCGGAGAGGTATCTCTGGGCCCTCTCGGTAATGCACATCATGATAAGCCTTGCAAGCAATGTAACTAATGAGTTAGTTACGGGATGATGCATTACAGAACGAGTAAAGAGACTTGCCGGTAATGAGATTGAACTAGGTATGAAGATACCGACGATGGAATCTCGGGCAAGTAATATACCAATGACAAAGGGAATGACGTATGTTGTCATTGCGGTTTAATCGATAAAGATCTTCATAGAATATGTAGGAACCAATATGAGCATCCAGCTTTTTCTGTTGGTTATTTACCGGAGATGTGTCTCGGTCATGTCTACATAGTTCTCGAACCCGTAGGGTCCGCACGCTTAACATTCGATGATGATTTGTATTATGAGTTATGTGCTTTGGTGACCGAAGATTGTTCGGAGTCCTGCATGAGATCACGGACATGATGAGTAGTCTCAAAATGGTCGAGAGGTAAAGATTGATATATTGGACGATACTATTCGGACACCGGAATGGTTCTGGAGTGCTTCGGGTATTTATCGGAGTACCGGGAGGTTACCAGAACCCCCCCCCCCCCACCCCCCGCGGAAGTAATAGGCCACATGGGCCTTGGGAGGGAGGCACACCAGCCCACAAGGGGCTGGCGCACCCCCCCACGTGGAAGGGGTCCGAATTAGAGTGGGGAAGGGGGCGGCGCCCCCTTTCGTTCTCCTTCTCCTTCCCCCTTTCCCTCTCCGGTAAAAGGAAGGGGGTCCGAATTGGACTTGGAGTCCTAGTAGGACCCCCCACTTGGGGCCGCACCTAGGCCGGCCTCCTCCCCTCTCCTCCTTTATATACGGGGGCAGGGGGCACCTCTAAGGCACATCAATTGTTCTTAGCCGTGTGTGGTGCCCCCCTCCACCGTTTACTCCACCGGTCATATTGTCGTAGTGCTTAGGCGAAGCCCTGCGCGGATCACTTCACCATCACCGTCACCACGCCGTCGTGCTGACGAAACTCTCCCTCGACACTTTGCTAGATCAAGAGTTCGAGGGACGTCATTGAGATGAACGTGTGCCGAACTCGGAGGTGTCGTACGTTCGGTACTTGATTGGTTGAATCGAGAAGACGTTCGACTACATCAACCGCGTTAAACTAACGCTTCCGCTTTCGATCTACGAGGGTATATGGACACACTCCCCCCCACTCTCATAGCTATGCATCTCCTAGATAGATCTTGCATGATCGTAGGATTTTTTTTTTAAATTTCATGCTATGTTCCCTAACAGGAACATCATCCAACATAACCCAAACATCTGACAGAGAACCTACAGCCTGAGCGCCACCCTCCATCGCTTTGACAGAGACCACGATCTGATTAAGGGGCAAAGTGAAACTAGTTCAAGAAGAAACCATCTTAAAACTTTACTTAGATGGGAAGACAACTACAAATTCTGACTCAGAAACTTGCTGCACTTGCCAATCCCAGCCCTCGAGACCCACTCTTTGAGCTCATCCGCGATGACTTGGTGGGAGACTGCTTGGGATTTCACAGATATGATGGCAGCGTTGGGAAGAGCAGGCGCCACTACAGCCATAAACACATCACCTTCCAAAGCAAATAAGGAACAACCCGAAAGACCAAGGCCAAAGTGCTCGAAGGCCGGTGGCTTGCAGCGGTTCTGGCGATCCATAGTAAGATGACCCTCGGCCCGGTAGGTGAGGCAAAATGGGGGGAAGGTGCATCGGGATTGGAAGTGTCCCGGCCGGTGGCAAGCAAAGCAGGTGAGTGTAGACGAAGGACCAGATGAGGAAGGGGGGACCGAACCATGCAGAAGGGGAGGAGGAGGAGGAGGGAGGATGCCATCACCAGCGGCAAGAGAGGAGGAACCGAGATCCGAAGGAGCGAACTTGTGCGCCTTTTAGGGATTGGAAGAACCATACCCACCTCACTGGTATTGTCGTCCTCCGCCGCTGGCCCCGCCACCGCTTCCACCATAGACCCGCCCGCCATTCCCAGATCCTGCACCACTCGAGCGGGCGATAGGACGCAGGGGCGCCACGCGGCCTAGCGGTGGATCATATTTGGGAGCAATCATACCAACAACAGAGCCAGACGCCGTAACCTCCAAGGTATCCACCACCGCAGAGCCCCACCCAGCAGGCAAGAGGCTTGCACCGGCGTTGCACTGGAGCCCACAGCCACCACCGTCGAAGCCGCCGCAAAGCGAGCACACTGCTCCCATTGCAACCAGTCCGGGCCAACCACCCAAGCCTCGTGGTCACGAGCCACCTACTCGCGCGAGCCGTGCTCCGCCTCGAGCTTTGAGCAAAGAGCAGCTTCATGCTCCAAATCAAAAGTAGCCTCTACCGAACCCTCACGACGGTTCTTGCTACCCGACACAGCCTCACTAGAGGAACCAAGAGATTTGTCGATGAAGGCCGCCTCCACAAACGAGAGAGAGATGGGCGGGGGAGTGGATCGAATGAGACGATGGATAGGGATGTTGGGGAACGTAGTAATTTTTAAAAAAAAGCCTACGCACACACAAGATCATGGTGATGCATAGCAACGAGAAGGAAGAGTGTGTCCACGTACCCTCGTAGACCAAAAGCGGAAGCATTAGCACAACGCGGTTGATGTAGTCGTACGTCTTCACGATCCGACTGATCAAGTACCGAACGCACGACACCTCCGAGTTCTGCACACGTTCAACTCGATGACATCCCTCGAACTCCGATCCAGCCGAGCTTTGAGGGAGAGTTCCGTCAGCACGACGGCGTGGTGACGATGTTGATGTTGTACTGTCGCAGGGCTTCACCTAAGCACCGCTACGATATTATTGAGGTGGACTATGGTGGAGAGGGGCACCGCAGACGGCTAAAAGATCCAAGAGATCAATTATTGTGTCTCCAAGGGGTGCCTCTCTTCCCGTATATAAAGCAGTGGAGGAGGAGGAGGGGGCCGGCCACCCTAGGCGCGCCCCATGAGGAGTCCTACTCCAATCGGGAGTAGGACTCCCCCTTTCCATGTGGGAGTAGGAGATGAGAGGGAAGGAGAGAGAGGGGGAAAGGAAAGGGGGGCGCCGCCCCCCTCCTTGTCCAATTCGGACTGGGTGGGAGGGGGCACGGGGCTGCCCTTTGGCCGCCCCTCCTCTTCTCCATTAGGGCCCAATAGGCCCATTAGTCTCCCCGGGGGGTTCCGGTAACCCCCGGTACTCCGGTATATGCCCGAAACTCCCCGAAACCATTCCGGTGTCCGAACATAGTCGTCCAATATATCGATCTTTATGTCTCGACCATTTCAAGACTCCTCGTCATGTCCGTGATCATATCCGGGACTCCGAACTACCTTCGGTACATCAAAAAACATAAACTCATAATATAGCCGTCATCGAACTTTAAGCGTGCGGACCCTACGGGTTCGAGAACTATGTAGACATGACCAAGACACATCTCCGGTCAATAACCAATAGCGGAACCTGGATGCTCATATTGGCTCCTACATATTCTACGGAGATCTTTATCGGTCAAACCGCATTACAACATACGTTGTTCCTTTTGTCATCGGTATGTTACTTGCCTGAGATTCGATCGTCGGTATGTCAATACCTAGTTCAATCTCGTTACCGGCAAGTCCCTTTACTCGTTCCATAACACATCATCCCGCAACTAACTCATTAGTTGCAATGCTTGCAAGGCTTAAGTGATGTGTATTACCGAGTGGGCCCAGAGATACCTCTCCGACAATCGGAGTGACAAATCCTAATCTCAAAATACGCCAACCCAACAAGTACCTTCGGAGACACCTGTAGAGCACCTTTATAATCACCCAGTTACGTTGTGACGTTTGGTAGCACACAAAGTGTTCCTCCGGTAAACGGGAGTTGTATAATCTCATAGTCATAGGAACATGTATAAGTCATGAAGAAAGCAATAGCAACATACGAAACGATCAAGTGCTATGCTAACGGAACCGGTTAAGTTAATCACATCATTCTCCTAGTTATGTGATCCCGTTAATAAAATGACAACTCATGTCTATGATTAGGAAACTTAACCATCTTTGATTAACGAGCTAGTCAAGTAGAGGCATACTAGTGACACTATGTTTGTCTATGTATTCACACATGTATTATGTTTCTGGTTAATACAATTCTAGCATGAATAATAAACATTTATCATGAAATAAGGAAATAAATAATAACTTTATTATTGCCTCTAGGGCATATTTCCTTCAGTCTCCCACTTGCACTAGAGTCAATAATCTAGTTCACATCGCCATGTGATTTAACACCAATAGTTCACATCACCATGTGATTAACACCCATAGTTCACATCGTCATGTGACCAACACCCAAAGGTTTTACTAGAGTCAATAATCTAATTCACATCGCTATGTGATTAACACCCAAAGAGTACTAAGGTGTGATCATGTTTTGCTTGTGAGAGACGTTTAGTCTACGGGTCTGCCACATTCAGATCCGTATGTATTTTGCAAATTTCTATGTAAACAATGCTCTGCACAGAGCTACTCTAGCTAATTGCTCCCACTTTCAAAATGTATCCAGACTGAGACTTAGAGTCATCTGGATTAGTGTCAAAATTTGCATCGACGTAACCCTTTACGATGAACCTTTTGTCACCTCCATAATCGAGAAACATATCCTTATTCCACTAAGGATAATTTTGACCGCTGTCCAGTGATCTACTCCTAGATCACTATTGTACTCCCTTGCTAAACTCAGTGTAGGGTATACAATAGATCTGGTACACAGCATGGCGTACTTTATAGAAACTATGGCTGAGGCATAGGGAATGACTTTCATTCTCTTTCTATCTTCTGCCGTGGTCGGGCTCTGAGTCTTACTCAATTTCACACCTTGTAACACAGGTAAGAACTCTTTCTTTGATTGTTCCATTTTGAACTACTTCAAAATCTTGTCAAGGTATGTACTCATTGAAAAAACTTATCAAGCGTCTTGATCTATCTCTATTGATCTTGATGCTCAATATGTAAGCAGCTTCACCGAGGTCTTTCTTTGAAAAACTCTTATCAAACACTCCTTTATGCTTTCCAGAAAATTCTACATTATTTCAGATGAACAATATGTCATTCACATATACTTATCAGAAAAATAGTAGTGCTCCCACTCACTTTCTTGTAAATACAGGCTTCACCGCAAGTTTGTATAAAACCATATGCTTTGATCACTTTATCAAAGCATATATTCCAACACCGAGATGCTTGCACCAGTCCATAGAAGGATCGCTGGAGCTTGGTCACTTAGTTAGCACTTTTAGGATCGACAAAACCTTCTGGTTGCATCATATACAACTCTTATTTTTAGAAATCCATTAAGGAATACAGTTTTGACATCCATTTGCCAGATTTCATAAAATGCGGCAACTGCTAACATGATTCGGACAGACTTTTAAGCATTGATATGAGTGAGAAAATCTCATCATAGTCAACACCTTGAACTTGTCGAAAACATTTTGCGACAATTCGAGCTTTGTAGATAGTAACACTACTATCAGCGTCCGCCTTCCTCTTGAAGATCCATTTATTCTTAATGACTCACCGATCATCAGGCAAGTCAATCAAAGTCCATACTTTGTTCTCATACATGGATCCCATCTCAGATTTCATGGCCTCAAGCCGTTTCGCGGAATCTGGGCTCATCATCGCTTCCTTATAGTTCGTAGGTTCGTCATGGTCTAGCAACATGACCTCCAGAACAAGATTACCGTACCACTCTGGTGCGGATCTTACTCTGGTTGACCTACGAGGTTAGGTAGTAACTTGATCTGAAGTTTCATGATCATCATCATTAGCTTCCTCACTAATTAGTGTAGGAGTCATAGAAACAGATTTCTGTGATGAACTACTTTCCAATAAGGGAGCAGGTATAGTTACCTCATCAAGTTCTACTTTCCTCCCACTCACTTCTTTCGAGAGAAACTCCTTCTCTAGAAAGGATCCATTCTCAGCAGCAAATATCTTGCCTTTATATCTGTGATAGAAGGTGTACCCAACAGTTACTTTTGGGTATCCTATGAAGATACACTTCTCCGACTTGGGTTTGAGCTTATCAAGATGAAACTTTTTCACATAAGCATCGCAACCCCAAACTTTAAGAAACGACAGCTTAGGTTGCTTGCTAAACCATAGTTCATACGGTGTCGTCTCAACGGATTTAGATGGTGCACTTTTTAACGTGAATGCAGCTGTCTCTAATGCATAACCCCAAAACTATAGTGGTTAATCGGTAAGAAACATCATAGATTGCACTATATCCAATAGTACGGTTATGACGTTCGGACACACCATTACGCTGTGGTGTTCCAGGTGGCACGAATTTGTGAAACTATTCCACATTGTTTTACTTGAAGACCAAACTCGTGACTCACATATTTGTCTCTGCGATCAAATCATAGAAACTTTATTTTCTTGTCATGATGATTTTCCACTTCACTCTGAAGTTCTTTGAACTTTTCAAATGTTTCAGACTTATGTTTCATCAAGTAGATATACCCATATCTGCTCAAATCATCTGTGAAGGTCAGAAAATAATGATACCTGCCGCGAGCCTCAACACTCATCGGACCGCATACATCAGTATGTATTATTTTAAATAAGTCAGTTGCTCGCTTCATTGTTCCAGAGAATGGAGTCTTAGTCATCTTGCCCATGAGGCATGGTTCGCAAGCATCAAGTGATTCCAAAAGCCCATCAGCATGGAGTTTCTTCATGCTCTTTACACCAATATGACCTAAACGGCAGTGCCACAAATAAGTTGCACTATCATTATTAACTTTGCATCTTTTGGCTTCAATATTATGAATATGTGTATCACTACGACCGAGATCCAACAAACCATTTTCATTGGGTGTATGACCATAGAAGGTTTTATTCATCTAAACAGAACAACCATTATTCTCTAACTTAAATGAATAACCGTATTGCAATAAACATGATCAAATCATATTCATGCTCAACGCAAACACCAAATAACACTTATTTAGGTTCAACACTAATCCCAAAAGTATAGGGAGTGTGCGATGATGATCATATCAATCTTGGAACCACCTCCAACACACATCATCACTTCACCCTCAACTAGTCTCTGTTTATTTTGCAACTCCCGTTTCAAGTTACTACTCTTAGCAACTGAACTAGTATCAAATACCGAGGGGTTGCTATAAACACTAGTAAAGCACACGTCAATAACATGTATATCCAATATACCTTTGTTTACTTTGCCATCCCTCTTATCCGCCAAGTATCTAGGGCAGTTCCACTTCCAGTGACCATTTCCTTTGCAGTAGAAGCACCTAGTATCAGGCTTAGGTCTATACTTGGGCTTCTTCTCATGAGCAGCAACGTGCTTGCCATTCTTCTTGAAGTTCCCCTTCTTCCCTTTTCCCTTTTCTTGAAACTAGTGGTCTTGTCAACCATCAACACTTGATGCTTTTCTTGATTTCTACCTTCGTCGATTTCAGCATCATGAAGAGCTTGGGAATTGTTTCCGTTATCCCTTGCATATTATAGTCCATCACGAAGTTCTAGTAACTTGGTGATAGTGACTAGAGAATTTTGTCAATTACTATCTTATCTGGAAGATTAACTCCCACTTGATTCAAGCAATTGAAGTACCCAGACAATCTGAGCACATGCTCACTGGTTGAGCTATTCTCCTCCATCTTGTAGGCAAAGTACTGTCAGAGGTCTCATACCTCTCGACACGGGCATGAGTATGAAATACCAGTTTCAACTCTTGGAACATCTGATATGCTCCATGGCGTTCAAAACATTTTTGAAGTCCCAGTTCTAAGCCGTAAAGCATGGTGCACTAAACTATCAAGTAGTCATCATACCGAGCTTTTGTCAAAACGTTCATAAGGTCTGCATCTGCTCCTGCAATAGTTCTATCACCTAGCGGTGCATCAAGGACATAATACTTCTGTGCAGCAATGAGGATAATCCTCAGATCACAGATCCAACCCGCATCATTGCTACTAACATCTTTCAACTTAGTTTTCTCTAGGAACATATCAAAAATAAAATAGGGGAGCTAAACGCGAGCTATTGATCTACAACATAGATATGCTAATACTATCAGGACTAAGTTCATGATAAATTAAAGTTCAATTTAATCATATTACTTAAGAACTCCCACTTAGATAGACATCCCTCTAATCATCTAAGTGATCACGTGATCCAAACAACTAAACCATAACCGATCATCACGTGAAATGGAGTAGTTATCAATGGTGAACATCACTATGTTGATCATATCTACTATATCATTCACGCTCGACCTTTCGGTCTCAGTGTTCCGAGGCCATATCTGCATATGCTAGGCTTGTCAAGTTTAACTTGAGTATTCTGCATGTGCAAAACTGGCTTGCACCCATTGTAGATGGACGTAGAGCTTATCACACCTGATCATCACGTGGTGTCTGGGCACGATGAACTTTGGCAATGGTGCATACTCAGGGAGAACACTTTTTATCTTGAAATTTAGTGAGAGATCATCTTATAATGCTACCGTCAATCAAAGCAAAATAAGATGCATAAAAGATAAACATCACATGCAATCAATATAAGTGATATGATATGGCCATCATCATCTTGTGCTTGCGATCTCCATCTCCGAAGCACCTTCATGATCACCATCGTCACCGGCGCGACACCCTGATTTGCATCGTAGCAGTGTTGTCGTCTCGCCAACTATTGCTTCTACAACTATCGCTACCGCTTGGTGATAAAGTAAAGCAATTACATGGCGATTCAATTGCATACAATAAAGCAACAACCATATGGCTCCTGCCAGTTGCCGATAACTTGGTTACAAAACATGATCATCTCATACAATAAAATATAGCATCATGTCTTGACCATATCACATCACAACATGCCCTGCAAAAACAAGTTAGACGTCCTCTACTTTGTTGTTGCAAGTTTAATGTGGCTGCTACAGGCTGAGCAAGAACCGTTCTTACCTATGCATCAAAACCACAATGATAGTTCATCAAGTTAGTGTTGTTTTAAACTTCTCAAGGACCGAGCGTAGCCACAATTGGTTCAACTAAAGTTGGAGAAACTGACACCCGCCAGCCACCTGTGTGCAAAGCACGTCGGTAGAACCAGTCTCGCGTAAGCGTACGCGTAATGTCGGTCCGGGCCGCTTCATCCAACAATACTGCCGAACCAAAGTATGACATGCTGGTAAGCAGTATGACTTGTATCGCACACAACTCACTTGTGTTCTACTCGTGCATATAACATCAACGCATAAAACCAGGCTCGGATGCCACTGTTGGGGAACGTAGTAATTTCACAAAAATTCCTACGCACACGCAAGATCATGGTGATGCATAGCAACGAGAAGGGAGAGTGTGTCCACGTACCCTCGTAGACCGAAAGCGGAAGCGTTAGCACAACGCGGTTGATGTAGTCGTATGTCTTCACGATCTGACTGATCAAGTACTGAACGCACGGCACTTCTGAGTTCTGCACACGTTCAACTCGATGACGTCCCTCGAACTCCGATCCAGCCGAGCTTTGAGGGAGAGTTCCGTCAGCACGATGGCGTGGTGACTATGTTGATGTTCTACCGCCGCAGGGCTTCGCCTAAGCACCGCTACGATATTATCGAGGTGGACTATGGTGGAGAGGGGCACCGCACATGGCTAAAAGATCCAAGAGATCAATTGTTGTGTCTCCAAGGGGTTCCTCTCTCCCCGTATATAAAGGAGTGGAGGAGGAGGAGGAGGGGGCCGGCCACCCTAGGCGCGCCCCATGAGGAGTCCTACTCCCATCGGGAGTAGGACTCCCCCTTTCCATGTGGGAGTAGGAGATGAGAGGGAGGGAGAGAGAGAGGGGGAAAAGGAAAGGGGGGCGCCGCCCCCCTCCTTGTCCAATTCGGACTGGGGGGAGGGTGTAACGCCCCGGACACACCCGCCAGTGGTCGTTACTCCTAGCGGGATCTAGACTGGCCCCACAGATCAATACTAGTATTTTCTGCGCACTTTTGTCCTCACTCATGCGCACCCAGGACCAACTTCTAGGTCGGTCCCCCATCCTGAAACTACTCCAAGTTGAGCACGCTTAACTTTGGAGTTCTTTCCGAATGGGATCCCAGAAAAGAAGGAATTCCTTATTGATATGAGTAGTCTATCATCCTTAATAAGCCAGGCTATCACATACACCCCCACTCAGAGGAACCGACGTCTTCGTCGGCCCACAGGAACGTTCCCTCTTGGCACATACATCTGTGCATCCAGTCCAGTACATGTGCCATGCCGTGTGCCACGACGGGTCACAAACATCATGAATAACATGACCGCGCACCTGTCCGCAAACATCCGTGTAACCGCGAGGGTCGGCTCTGATACCAACATGTAACGCCCCGGACACACCCGCGTGTGGTCGTTACTCCTAGAGGGATATAGACTGGCCCCACAGATCAATACTAGTCTTTTCTGCGCACTTTTGTCCTCACTCGTGCGCACCCGGGAGCAACTTCCCAGTCGGTCACCCATCCTGAAACTATTCCAAGCTGAGCACGTTCAACTTTGGAGTTCTTTCCGAATGGGCTCCTGGAAAGAAGGAATTCTTTATTGATATGAGTAGTCTATCATCCCTAATAAGCCAGGCTATCACAAAGGGGGCATGCGGCTGCCCTTTGGCCGCCCCTCCTCTTCTCCATTAGGGCCCAATAGGCCCATTAGTCTCCCCGGGGGGTTCCGGTAACCCCCCGGTACTCCAATATATGCCCGAAACTCCCCAAAACCATTCCGGGGTCCGAACATAGTCGTCCATTATATCGATCTTTATGTCTCGACCATTTTGAGACTCCTCGTCATGTCCGTGATCATATCAGGGACTCTGAACTACCTTCGGCACATCAAAAACCATAAAATCATAATATAACCATCATCGAACTTTAAGCATGCGGACCCTACGGGTTCGAGAACTAAGTATACATGACTGAGACACGTCTCCGGTCAATAACCAATAGCGGAACCTGGGTGCTCATATTGGCTCCTACATATTCTACGAAGATCTTTATTGGTCAAACTGCATAACAACATACATTGTGTGCGTTGGTTTTCCCTTGAAGAGGAAAGGGTGGTGCAGCAAAGTAGCGTAAGTATTTCCCTCAGTTTTTGAGAACCAAGGTATCAATCCAGTAGGAGGCTACGCGTGAGTCACTCGCACCTACACAAAACAAATAAATCCTCGCAACCAACGCGATAAGGGGTTGTCAATCCCTACACGGTCACTTACGAGAGTGAGATATGATAAGATAATATTTTTGGTATTTTTATGATAAAGATGGAAAGTAAAATAAAAGGCAATGAAAACAACTAAGAATTGGAATATTAATATGATGAAGATAGACCCGGGGGCCATAGGTTTCACTAGTGGCTTCTCTCAAGAGCATAAGTATTTTACGGTGGGTGAACAAATTACTGTTGAGCAATTGACAGAATTGAAATAGTTATGAGAATATCTAGGTATGATCATGTATATAGGCATCACGTCCAAGACAAGTAGACCGACTCCTGCCTACATCTACTACTATTACTCCACACATCGACTGCTATCCAGCATGCATCTAGAGTATTAAGTTCAAGAGAACACAGTAACGTTTTAAGTAAGATGACATGATGTAGAGGGATAAACTCATGCAATATGATGAAAACCCCATCTTGTTATCCTCGATGGCAACAATACAATACGTGCCTTGCTGCCCCTACCGTCACTGGGAAAGGACACCGCAAGATTGAACCCAAAGCTAAGCACTTCTCCCATTGCAAGAAAGATCAATCTAGTAGGCCAAACCAAACTGATAATTCAAAGAGACCTGCAAAGATAACCAATCATACATAAAAGAATTCAGAGAAGATTCAAATATTGTTCATAGATAAACTTGATGATAAACCCACAATTCATCAGTCTCAACAAACACACTGCAAAATAAGATTACATCGAATAGATCTCCACAGGAGAGGGGGAGAACGTTGTATTGAGATCCAAAAACAGAGAAGAAGCCATCTAGCTAATAACTATGGACCCGAAGGTCTAAAGTAAACTACTCACACTTCATCGGAGAGGCTATGGTGTTGATGTAGAAGCCCTCCATGATCGATGCCCCCTCCAGCGGAGCTCCGGAACAGGCCCCAAGATGGGATCTCGTGGATACAGAAAGTTATGGCGGTGGAATTAGGGTTTTGGCTTCGTATCTGATCGTTTGGGGGTACGTAGGTATATATAGGAGGAAGAAGTACGTCGGTGGAGCAACAGGGGGCCCACGAGGGTGGAGGGCGCGCCTGGGGGGAGGGGTAGGCGCACCCCCTACCTCGTGGCCTCCCTGTTGGTTGCTTGACATAGGGTCCAAGTCTCCTGGATCTTGTTCGTTCCAAAAATCATGTTCCTGAAGGTTTTATTCCGTTTGGACTCCGTTTGATATTCCTTTTCTTCAAAACCCTAAAATAGGCAAAAACAGCAATTTTGGGCTGGGCCTCCGGTTAATAGGTTAGTCCCAAAAATAATATAAAAGTGGATAATAAAGCCCAATAATGTCCAAAATAGAAGATAATATAGCATGGAGCAATCAAAAATTATAGATACGTTGGAGATGTATCAAGCATCCCCAAGCTTAATTCCTGCTCGTCCTCGAGTAGGTAAATGATAAAAACAGAATTTTTGATGTGGATTGCTACTTGGCATAATTTCAATGTAATTCTTCTTAACTGTGGTATGAATATTCAGATCCGAAAGATTCAAGACAAAAAGTTTAATACTGACATAGAAATAATAATACTTCAAGCATACTAACTAAGCAATTATGTCTTCTCAAAATAACATGGCCAAAGAAAGTTATCCCTACAAAATCATATAGTCTGGTTATGCTCTATATTCACCACAAAAAGTATTTAATCATGCACAACCACGATGACAAGCCAAGCAATTGTTTCATACTTTTGGCATTCTCAAACTTTTTCAATCTTCACGCAATACATGAGCGTGAGCCATGGACATAACACTTTAGGTGGAATAGAATGGTGGTTGTGGAGAAGACGAAAAGGGAGAAGATAGTCTCACATCAACTAGGCGTATTAACGGGCTATGGAGATGCCCATCAATAGATATCAATGTGAGTGAGTAGGGATTGCCATGCAACGGATGCACTAGAGCTATAAGTATATGAAAGCTCAAAAAGAAACTAAGTGGGTGTGCATCCAACTTGCTTGCTCGCGAAGACCTAGGGCATTTTGAGGAAGCCCATCATTGGTATATGCAAGCCAAGTTCTATAATGAAAAATTCCCACTAGTATATGAATGTGATAACATAGGAGACTCTCTATTATGAAGATCATGGTGCTACTTTGAAGCACAAGTGTGGTAAAAGGATAGTAGCATTGTCCCTTCTCTCTTTTTCTCTCATGTTTTTTTATTTGGGCCTTTTCTTATCTCTCTTTTATGGCCTCTTTTTTTATTTGGGCTTCTTTGGCCTCTTTTATTTTATTTTATTTTTCATCCGGAGTCTCATCCCAACTTGTGGGGGAATCATAGTCTCCATCATCCTTTCCTCACTTGAGACAATGCTCTAATAATGATGATCATCACACTTTTATTTTCATACAACTCACGAATTACAACTAGATACTTAGAACAAAATATGACTCTATGTGAATGCCTCCGGCAGTGTACCGGGATATGCAATGAATCAAGAGTGACATGTATGAAAGAAATATGAACAGTGGCTTTGCCACAAATACAATGTCAACTACATGATCATGCAAAAGCAATGTGACAATGTTGGAGCGTGTCATGGTAAACGAAATGGTAGAAAGTTGCATGGCAATATATCTCGGAATGGCTATGGAAATGACATGATAGGTAGGTATGGTGGCTGTTTTGAGGAAGGTATATGGTGGGTGTATGATATCGGCGAAAGGTGCGCGGTATTAGAGAGGCTAGCAATGGTGGAAGGGTGAGAGTGCGTATGATCCATGGACTCAAAATTAGTCATAAAGAACTCCTATACTTATTGCAAAAATCTGCAAGTTATCAAAGCAAAGTATTACGCGCATGCTCCTAGGGGATAGATTGGTAGGAAAAGACCATCGCTCGTCCCCGACCGCCACTCATAAGGAAGACAATCAATAAATAAATCATGCTCTGAGTTCATCACATAACTGTTCACCATACGTGCATGCTATGGGAATCACAAACTTTAGCACAAGTATTTCTCAAATTCACAACTACTCAACTAGCATGACTCTAATATCACCATCTCCATATCTCAAAACAATTATCAAGTATCCAACTTCTCATAGTATTCAACACACTCATAAGAGAATTTTATTATTAACCTTGTATACCTAGCATATTAGGATTATTTAAGAAAATTACCATGCTATTTAAGACTCTCAGAATAATCTAAGTGAAGCACCAGAGATCAATATTTTCTATAAAACAAATCCACCACCGTGCTCTAAAAAATATAAGTGAGGCACTAGAGCAAAACTATATAACTCGAAATATATAAGTGAAGCACATAGAGTGTTCTAATAATTTCCGAATCATGTGTGTGTGTCTCAAAAGGTGTGTACAGAAATGATGATTGTGGTAAAACTAAAAGAAAAGACTCAAATCATACAAGACGCTCCAAGCAAAACACATATCATGTGGTGAATAAAAATATAGCTCCAAGTAAAGTTACCGATAGAAGTAGACGAAAGAGGGGATGCCTTCCGGGGCATCCCCAAGCTTTGGCTTTTAGGTGTCCTTAGATTATTTTGGGGGTGCCATGGGCATCCCTAAGATTAGGCTCTTTCCACTCCTTGTTCCATAATCCATCAAATCTTTAACCAAAACTTGAAAACTTCACAACACAAAACTCAAACTAGAAAATCTCGTGAGCTCCGTTAGCGAAAGAAAACAAAACACCACTTCAAGGTACTGTAATGAGCTCATTATTTATTTATATTGGTGTTAAACCTACTGTATTCCAACTTCTCTATGGTTTATAAACTATTTTACTAGCCATAGATTCATCAAAATAAGCAAAGAACACATGAAAAACAGAATCTGTCAAAAACAGAACAGTCTGTAGTAATCTGTAGCTAGCGCAAGATATGGAACCCCAAAAATTCTAAAATAAATTGTTGGACGTGAGGAATTTATCTATTAATCATCTAAAAAATAATTAACTAAATATCACTTTCCAAATAAAAATGGCAGCAGTTCTCGTGAGCGCTAAAGTTTCTGTTTTTTACAGCAAGATTAACAAGACTTTCCCCAAGTCTTCCCAACGGTTCTACTTGGCACAAACACTAATTAAACACAAAAAACACAACCAAAACAGAGGCTAGATAAATTATTTATTACTAAACAGGAGAAAAAATCAAGGAATAAAAATAAAATTGGGTTGCCTCCCAACAAGCGCTATCGTTTAACGCCCCTAGCTAGGCATAAAAAGCAAGGATAGATCTAGGTATTGCCATCTTTGGTAGGCAATCCATAAGTGGCTCTCATAATAGATTCATAAGGTATTTTAATTTTATTTCTAGGAAAGTGTTCCATGCCTTTCCTTAACCGAAATTGGAATCTAATATTTCCTTCCTTCATATCAATAATTGCACCAATCGTTCTAAGGTAAGGTCTACCAAGAATAATAGGACATGAAGGATTGCAATCTATATCAAGAACGATAAAATCTACGGGCACATAATTCCTATTTGCAACAATAAGAACATCATTAATTCTTCCCATAGGTTTCTTAATAGTGGAATCCGCAAGGTGCAAGTTTAAAGAGCAATCATCAAAATCACGGAAACCTAACAAATCACACAAGGTTTTTGGAATCGTGGAACCACTAGCACCCAAATCACACAAAGCATAGCATTCATGATCTTTAATTTTAATTTCAATAGTAGGTTCCCACTCATCATAAATTTTTCTAGGGATAGAAACTTCCAACTCAAGTTTTTCTTCATAAGATTGCATCAAAGCATCAACGATATGTTTGGTAAAAGCTTTATTTTGACTATAAGCATGAGGAGAATTTAGTACGGATTGCAACAAGGAAATACAATCTGTCAAAGAGCAATTATCATAATTAAATTCCTTGAAATCCAAAATAGTGGGTTCATTACTATTTAAAGTTTTGATTTCTTCAATCCCACTTTTATCAAATTTAGTAGCAAGATCTAAAATCTCTGAATTTTTGGAACGCCTTCTAGGTAAAGGTGGATCATATTCAGTCCCATCATTATCAAGATTCATATTGCAAAACAAAGATTTAATAGATGACACATCATTAACTTTTAGATCTTCATCTTTATTATCATGGTCTTCCGGTTTAGCGGCCATCTTATTAACTAAGGTAGCCTGCTTATCCGAAACTTCAGCTATTAACTTCTCAAGACAAGCACTTTGCGACCTCAAACCAGCAAATTCTTTAGACATATCATCGAGCTCTTTATTCATATAACTCATAAATCTTTTTTGTTCTTTAAGTTTGTTTCTAAAGAAACTATTATGTTCAAATTGCAAGACCATAAAACTCTTAACGTTGCTTTCGATTTCTTCTAACCTTTTAAGGTGAAGATCACCAAATCGGGGAGGAGCCATCGAGACAAGCAAGAAAGCCAACACACAAGGAAACAAGAAATGGGAAAAAAGAGGCAAATAGAGAAAGAGAGGGAGGATAGAGAGAGAGGGCGAATAAAATGGCAAGGGTGAAGTGGGGGAGAGGAAAACGAGAGGCAAATGGCAAATAATGTAATGCGGGAGATAAGGGTTTGTGATGGGTACTTGGTATGTTGACTTTTGCGTAGACCTCCTCGGCAACGGCGCAAGAAATCCTTCTTGCTACCTCTTGAGCACTTGCGTTGGTTTTCCCTTGAACAGGAAAGGGTGGTGCAACAATGTAGCATAAGTCTTTCCCTCAGTTTTTTAGAACCAAGGTATCAATCCAGTAGGAGGCTACGCGCGAGTCCATCGCACCTACACAAAACAAATAAATCCTCGCAACCAATGCGATAAAGGGTTGTCAATCCCTACACGGTCACTTACGAGAGTGAGATCTGATAGATATGATAAGATAATATTTTTGGTATTTTTATGATAAAGATGCAAAGTAAAATACAAGGCAATGAAAACAACTACGCATTGGAAGATTAATATGATGAAGATAGACCCGGGGGCCATAGGTTTCACTAGTGGCTTCTCTCAAGAGCATAAGTATTTTCCGGTGGGTGAACAAATTACTATTGAGCAATTAACAGAATTGAGCATAGTTATGAGAATATCTAGGTATGATCATGTATATAGGCATCACGCCCGAGACAAGTAGACCGACTCCTGCCTGCATATACTACTATTACTCCACACATCGACCGCTATCCAACATGCATCTAGAGTATTAAGTTCAAGAGAACAGAGTAACGCTTTAAGCAAGATGACATGATGTAGAGGGATAAACTCATGCAATATGATGAAAACCCCATCTTGTTATCCTCGATGGCAACAATACAATACATGCCTTGTTGCCCCTACTGTCACTGGGAAAGGACACCGCAAGATTGAACCCAAAGCTAAGCACTTCTCCCATTGCAAGAAAGATCAATCTAGTAGGCCAAACCAAACCGATAATTCGAAGGGACTTGCAAAGATAACCAATCATACATAAAAGAATTCAGAGAAGATTCAAATATTGTTCATAGATAAACTTGGTCATAAACCCACAATTCATCGGTCTCAACAAACACACCGCAAAAGAAGATTACATCGAATAGATCCCCACAAGAGAGGGGGAGAACTTTGTATTGAGATCCAAAAAGAGAGAAGAGGCCATCTAGCTAATAACTATGGACCCGAAGGTCTGAAGTAAACTACTCACACTTCATTGGAGAGGCTATGGTGTTGATGTAGAAGCCCTCCATGATCGTTGCCCCCTCCGACGGATCTCTTGAACAGGCCTCAAGATGGGATCTCGTGGATACAGAAAGTTACGGCGGTGGAATTAGGGTTTTGGCTCCGTACCTGATCGTTTGGGGGTACGTAGGTATATATAGGAGGAAGAAGTACGTCGGTGTCGCGACCCGATCCGAATGGATCAAGCGCTCTGTGCTCAGGTGTCATCCCTGGATCAGTAATACTGACACCACACAGTACATTGAAGGATTTATAGCAGAGTGGCAATCACACACTTATTACATCGTTGTCTCAAAAGAGAACTTATTACAATAAACATGGCTTAAGGCCATGTAGTGTCGATAACAGCGAAAGACTTGGAAGATAAATGGGTCCATCAACTCCAACGGCATCACTGAGTATAGAACCACGACCTAAAACACCTTTCTCGTCGTCTGAAAAGTCTGCAACATGAAAGTTGCAGCCCGAAAATGGGTCAGCACCTGGAATATGCTGGCAAAGTAACACATAGAGAGTAATGGAATGAAACAGCTATACTATATGCATATATGGCTGGTGCAAAGCTCTATGGTTACAGTTTTGCGTAAAGCCAGTTTTTCCCTACTGCAAAGGAATAAATTTATTTAACTATGATGGTGGTTGTTAAAAATCGAGAATGGTTGACAGCATTCCGATCCCAATTAAGTGAACAATTAAAACCCAACAACATTAATTAGAAGTAACATGTTGAGATTCACATGATATTCAAGTACTAGATACTCAAGTTGTCAGTAACTGGGGACACGGCTAATCATGATTAGTTTATACACTCTGCAGAGGTTTGCGCACTTTTCCCCACAAGACTCGATCGCCTCCGTTTGTTTTCTCGCACTACACGGTGTTTGAGAAGACGGATGACCGAGACACAGTCTTTCAGAAGCGCTAGCACCTTACATGTGGGGTAGACCGTACCACCTACAACCCCTACATCTGCTAGTCCACCCCGTAAGAGTTCGCACAACTTAGTCAACTACGCCAGAGCCCATAATGGCTTGTGGCTGCACACGGAAGTTTCTAGCATGAAAGATCTTATGATCCCTTTGAGCCTGGGTGGCGGTCCAAAATAAAACAGGCAAGTCCTGATAGACATCAGGTGCCTCAATCCACCCAGATGTGTGTTTAAGTTGCCACCTTAGATAAACCATTAAAATTATCAACTCACATCTGTCATGGATATCACTCACCCAATCCACGTCTACTAGCATAGCATGGCATAATAAGCAAACGTAGAAGTAACTCCCAAAGGTTTCATAATAATACAGGTGATAGGTACTACCTCATCTACTTCCCATCCCACAATTTAATTAGATCCTAGTCATGCAATGTGTGAGGATTGATCTAATGCAATAAAACATGGGTCGTAGAAAAGGTATGATCAAAGTGTTACTTGCCTTGCTGATGATCCGCGAGTCCTAGGGTTTCGAAGTAACAGGCGGCACAATCTGGGTAATCTAACGCAGACAAACAACTAGCACACAATAAGTACTCATCTAATGCACAGGTAAAACTCGAACAAGAGAACGAACCAGAAGGTTCAACTTAAGAACTCCGGTTGCAAAGAAAGAACGAACCGAACAAAGAAACGGAAAACAAACGCCGGAAGAAAACAGCTCGGTTCTAGCAAGTTGAAACTAGGTCAAATTTTACCAGGGCAAAAACTTGTTTAAGTTGATTAGACGGAACGGCGGTTTCGAAACGAAACTCCAGGCGCTTGAATCACCTGATTCCGATAAACGAGCGAGAAGATAAACTAGAACGAAGATCGGATCTGAGATCGCGATCGCGGAATAAATCCGACGAGAAGAAAAAGAAGAACGGTTATACGAACGGACGTTCGTTAACCTAGAAGAATCCGGTGATCACGTTCGTTAGGACGAACGGTCCGGCGAACGGTCCAAAGGCAACTAAATCGGAAGAGAAAACGAATCCGATCTAGGGTTTCGGAGAGGAAAACCGAAACGAAAATCCGATCTAGAAAATGAATCAGAAGAGAAGAAAAGAATCGGAACGATTAGAAGAAAACGATCCGAGGAAAAGAGACGCGGGGCAACCTCCGGCGAGAGGCTCCGGCGGCGTGGCGTAGGGCGGCGGCGGCATGGGCAAAGTGCGGCGGCGGCGTGGGGTGGCGCGGCGGCGGTGTAGGGCGCGGCGCGGGTGTAGGGTGCGGTGGAGGGCTTGGGGTTTGATTTGATGATTTGGAGGGGGGGTGTTGGGGTATTTATATTGGGGAGGGGAGAGGAGACTTGGGGTAGGGGACAAGAAATAGAGTAGGAAAAAGAGTCCTAGAAGAAAAAGGAAAACGGAACAAAGGAAAAGGGGCTAGCGGCATTGAGTCCTACTAGGACTCGGCCTAGAGGCGAGGCGAGGCGGCGCCCTGCGCTCCTGTGCCTGGCGTGCAGCGCTACTTGGGGGCGGCGGCTGGCTGGGCCTTTGGCCCGGCTGGCCTGCAGGTTTTTTTTAACTGGTTCCGCGCACAGAAAAAAAACAAAAAGAGAACTAAACGAACTCCAAAATTACTAAAGTAAATTTTTCCCCGACTCCTAAAAATGAGCCGAACAAAATGAACTTTTCTCCGGACCTAAAATGCAATTTTCGAAAACGCGCATTTTTCCCTATCCAAATGAAATGCAAAAAGAACTCCGGCAAACAAAAATTTGATCTATTTAATAAATCTTCATTTTTTTCCTAAATTTGGGAAAGTCATATTATTCCCTCTCTCATATTTTTGATATTGGAAAAATAATTGAAGATAAGATAAATAAATCAAATGATCCTCTTTTCAAAATTTGAGAAAACTCAAATATGAAAATAACGAAATCTCCAACTCTCTCCGAGGGTCCTTGAGTTGCGTGAAATTTCTAGGATCAACCAAAATGCAAGAAATATGATATGCATGATGATCTAATGTATAACATTCCAAATTGCAAATTTGGGATGTTACAAACCTACCCCCCTTAAGATGAATCTCGCCCTCGAGATTCGGGTTGGCTAGAAAATAGGTGAGGGTGGTCTTTGAGCAAATCTTCTTCTCTCTCCCAGGTGGCTTCATCCTCTGAGTGGTGGTTCCACTGGACTTTGCAAAATTTGATAACCTTGCTGCGAGTAACTCTACTGGCAAACTCGAGAATCTTGACTGGCTTCTCCTCATATGTTAAGTCGTCCTTCAACTGAATCGCTTCCAGCGGCACTGTATCTCTTAGCGGTATCTCTGCCATCTCGGCATGACATTTCTTCAGCTGAGACACATGGAATACATCATGAACTCCTGACAGTCCCTCTGGTAATTCCAACTTATAGGCGACTTCTCCCATACGTTGCAAAATCTTGTACGGTCCAACGAAACGCGGTGCTAACTTTCCCTTAACTCCAAAGCACTTAACTCCTCGAAGTGGGGATACTCGGAGATAAACTCTGTCTCCGGTTTCGTAAACTGTCTCCTTGCATTTAGAATCTGCGTAGCTCTTCTGCCTGGACTGGGCTACCTTGAGCCTATCGCGAATCAACTTAACTTTCCATTCAGACTCCTTAATCAAATCTGGTCCAAAGAATTGACGGTCTCCAACTTCGGCCCATGACAACGGTGTCCTGCACCTCCTTCCGTATAAAGCTTCGAAAGGTGCCATCTTCAAACTGGTTTGGTAACTGTTGTTATAGGAAAACTCCGCATACGGCAAGTTATCGTCCTAGCTAGATCCATAATCTAGTGCACAAGCTCTCAGCATATCTTCCAAAATCTGATTGACTCTCTCGGTCTGTCCATCTGTCTACGGATGAAAAGCTTTGCTGAACTCTAGTCTGGTTCCTAAAGTTTCATGCAACGGATTCCAAAACTTTGAGGTAAATTGGGTTCCTCTATCTAATACGATACTCCTCGGAACTCCATGCAAACAAATGATCCTAGTCATGTATATCTTTGCCAACTTAGCACTGGTGTAAGTGGTCTTAACTGGAATGAAATGTGCTACCTTCGTCAAATGATCAACTACTACCCATATCGAGTCATAGCCTGCTTTCGTCCTGGGTAGTCCTGTGATAAAATCCATGCCTATCTTATCCCACTTCCACTCGGGTATCGGCAATGGTTGTAACAATCCTGCTGGCTTCTGATGCTCTGTCTTTACTCTCTGGCATACGTCACAAACTGCTACATATGCTGCAATATCCTTCTTCATTCTGGTCCACCAGAATGTTTCCTTCAAATCCAAATACATCTTGGTATTCCCTGGGTGAATCGAATACGGTGAATCATGTGCCTCTTGCAAAATCAACTTCCTGATCTCCGGGTCATTGGGCACATAAACACGGTCCTAAAACCATAAGGTATCGTGCTCATCCTCACGAAATCCCTTAGCTTTTCCTTTGCTAAGTTTCTCCTTTATAGCAGCAATCTCTTTGTCAGATCTCTGAGCTTCTCTGATTTTATCCATCAATGTTGACTGAATCTCCAATGCTGCTACATAGCCTCTCAGAACTATTTCCAAACATAGCTCATGAAAGGTTTCTGCTAACTCCTTGGGTATTTTCCCCGTCATTAGGGTATTGACATGGCTCTTACGGCTCAATGCGTCAGCTACTACATTAGTTTTTCCGGGATGGTAATGCAATCTCAGGTCATAATCCTTGATGAGCTCCAACCATCTCCTTTGTCTGAGGTTCAACTCCTTCTGCGTGAAAATGTACTTCAAACTCTTGTGATCCGTGTACACCTCACAATGATTTCCAATGAGGAAATGTCTCCACATTTTCAACGCATGCACTATGGCTGCTAACTCCAAATCATGCGTGGCATAATTCAACTCATGAGGCTTCAGTAGTCGTGAAGCATACGAAACAACTCTTCCTTCCTGCATAAGTACTGCTCCAAGTCCTCGACGTGAAGCATCGCAGTACACCTCATAATCCTTGGTCTGATCTGGCAAAATCAATACTGGTGAGGTGACCAAACGTTTCTTCAACTCCTGGAAACTAGCCTCACACTCCTCAGTCCATTTGAACTTAGTATCCTTCTTCAACAACTCCGTCATAGGCTTTGCAATCTTTGAAAAGTTCTCAATGAATCTCCGGTAGTATCCTGCGAGTCCAAGAAAACTCCGGATCTCTCCAACTGTCGTTGGTGATTCCCATTCGGTTACGGTCTCAACCTTTGTGGGGTCAACTGCTATACCTTCTCCGGATATAACGTGTCCGAGGAATCCAACTTCCTTCAACCAAAACTCGCATTTGCTGAATTTGGCGTATAACTGATGTTCCCTTAGTTTCTCCAAAACCAAACGCAAATGTTCCTTATGCTCCTCTTCATTCCTTGAATAAACCAGGATGTCATCAATGAACACTACGACGAACTTATCCAAAAACTCCATAAACACTTTGTTCATCAGGTTCATAAAATAGGCAGGTGCGTTAGTCAATCCAAATGACATAACGGTATACTCATACAGTCCATATCTCGTGGTGAATGCTGTCTTAGGTATGTCCTGCTCTCGAATGTTCAACTGATGGTACCCTGATCGCAAATCAATCTTGGAAAACACTTTAGCTCCTTGCAAACAATCAAACAGATCATTAATCATTGGCAGTGGGTACTTGTTCTTGATGGTTACTTCATTCAATCCCCGATAATCTACAACCATCCTTAATGATCCATCCTTCTTTTCCACTAGAAGTACGGGTGATCCCCAAGGCGAAGAACTTGGGCGAATGTAACCTTTACCAATAACTCCTTAATCTGATTCTTAATTTCCACCAAATCCTTTGCTGGCATCCGGTACGGTCGCTTCGATATTGGGACTGTACCTGGCAATAACTCAATCAAAAACTCAATGTCTCTATCCGGTGGCATGCCTGGTAATTCCTCAGGAAATACATCAGGAAAGTCCTTTACCACTGGTACTTCTTCTTGCACAACTCATGTTAGGCAGTTTACTTGTGTCCTGTTTGGCACATGCCGGGATACATACTTGATCCTTCTTCCTTCTGGTGTGGTAAGAAAAATTGTCTTACTAGCACAGTCGATGTTTCCTCCATACATCGACAACCAATCCATGCCTAATATCACATCCAATCCTTGAGATTCAAATATTATTAGGTCTGAGGGAAACACATAGTTACCAATCCTTAATGGTAACCGATCACACCATCGTCTAGCCATAAACTCCGCTCCTGGTGAGCTTACTAACATGGGTGACCTAAGGGCTTGGGTTGGCAGGTTATATTTTTGCACAAATCCCCTTGATATGTATGAATGCGATGCACCAGTATCGAAAAGAACGAGTGCTGTAAATGACTTAACCAAAAACTTACCGATTACTGCATCGGGCTGATCTTCAACCTCCTCCACATTAACGTGGTTCACTTGTCCCCTATTGAAAGGGTTCGGTTTCTTCCCAGAGCTTCCATTGCCATTTCCATTCTGGCCTTTGGGACATTCATTGGCATAATGTCCGGTCTTGGAACACTTGAAACAGGTGACTTGACTCAGGTCTCTCTTGGTTGGGGTCGATGGGATGGTACGGTTCTGGCCATTGCTTCCTCCATTCCCATTACCATTCTTGTGGCCATTATGGTGGTGCGAGCTACCTCCTCCATGGGTGTGCTGAAACTGAAATCCCGGTTTAGGGGTAAAACGGGGCTTCTGCTGGGCTCCAGAGTTATACTTCCCCTGTCCATACTTCCTCTTGCGGTTCTCAATCTGCTGTTGCTTTCCTTCAATCATGATGGCACAATATACCAACTCCTGGTAGTTGTTGAAAGTGGCTACCATCAACTGCATGCTTAGTTCATCATTCAGTCCTTCCAGAAACTTCTCCTGCTTAGCTGCATCCGTAGCAACGTCATCTGGGGCATAACGTGCTAACTTGCTGAAGTCGTCGACGTACTCGCCAACTGTCCTTCCTCCTTGGCATAAGTTGCGAAACTCACGCTTCTTTAAGGCCATAGCTCCTACTGAAACATGGGCAGTGCGGAAAGCTTGCTAAAACTGATCCCATGTGACAGTGTCAACTGGGTAAGTGGCTGTGAAATTCTCCCACCATGCTGCCGCGGGTCCGTCAAGCTGGTGAGCGGCAAACTTCACTTTCTCACCATCCGTGCGTCCTGCAGTGGTTAACTCCCAGCCTATCTTGCGGAGCCAATCGTCTGCTACTATTGGCTCGGTGCTACTGGAAAACACCGGCGGATTCAGCCTAAGAAAACGGGCTAAGTGGTCAACAGGTGGCGGTGGTGGTGGTGGGTTGTTGTTGTTGTTCTGTTGGTTCTGGACTAACATCTGCATCAATTGATTCTGCTGCTGGATCAACTGAGTGAGCTCCGGTGGAAATCCATTGTCACGTCTCGGAGGCATCTGAGGGTTTAGAAAAGACGAGATATAAGAATAGAGTGAGGTCTAAAGGGAAAACACTACCCATATGCACATGAGCAAATGCACACAAAATCACTTCAATCAATCAAACAAGGGCTTACAAACGGTCTAACTATCGCAAAAGTGCTCGACTATAATGTTTACATGGGGGAATACTACTACTATTTGGTGGTCATCTAGAAATTTGAACCGGTGGAAGACTCCATGATATCTGCTCCAGCTTCGTCTTCAAAGTCGAGTTCACTTGGATCCGAATCGGTGTCGTCGATGATGATGTAGTTGTCCGGACATGCGACGTATTCGTCCTCCTCCTTGGATGCTAACTTCTTCTTGAGTTCTTCAATCTCCTGCTTAAGATCGCCATTGTGCCTTGCTAGAGCTACGATCTCGTCCATGTAGTCCTTGCGTGTAGACTTCAGTTCTCCTTCTAGCTCGATGATCCTTTCCTTCGCATTCTTCAACTCTATCATATCATTGCACATCTGGTTCTCGTGGCGTCGAATGTGCTGGTTTAACTCCTGGATGAAAGATGCAATGGATCTATCCTTCTTGGTGCTGACTAACTCCCATTGTTCATCTCGGCGTCCGCAAATCTGGTAGATAGTGTCCTTGAGGTCTTCTTGATAAACTTCTCCAATGCGTCCTATGGTGATATGAGCTGCCATGCTCCTTCCCAGACTCCAGGTTGGTGCATTGAAAACACTATCTATGGGCTTCGTGATTGGCGCGAATGTCCTTCCCGGAACGTGAGCTTGAATCTTCCAGCGCTCCTCTTCAGGCAGAGTGGCGTTGAAAGTTCCCGTGAAGCTTGGTAATCCAATATTCAGGTACTTGGTGACTTCCTTAAGGTGAAATCCAAATGGTGTGCCTTCATCCGGTTGAGCGTACTTAATCTTCGCGTGTGTCATCCTAAAAGGGTAGAAAAGATGAGGAGTTAGAAAATGAGAAGAGAATGGTGATCTATGGCTTTAACTTAGTGGTCATGTCCTACAGTCAGCGTGTGCTCTCATACCATCTCTGTCGCGACCCGATCCGAATGGATCAAGCTCTCTGTGCTCAGGTGTCATCCCTGGATCAGTAATGCTGACACCACACAGTACATTGAAGGATTTATAGCAGAGTGGCAATCACACACTTATTACATCGTTGTCTCAAAAGAGAACTTATTACAATAAACATGGCTTAAGGCCATGTAGTGTCGATAACAGCAGAAGACTTGGAAGATAAATGGGTCCATCAACTCCAACGGCATCACTGAGTATAGAACCATGACCTAAAACACCTTACTCATCGTCTGAAAAGTCTGCAACATGAAAGTTGCATCCCGAAAACGGGTCAGCACATGGAATATGCTGGCAAAGTAACACATAGAGAGTAATGGAATGAAACAGCTATACTATATGCATATATGGCTGGTGGAAAGCTCTATGGTTACAGTTTTGCGTAAAGCCAGTTTTTCCCTACTGCAAAGGAATAAATTTATTTAACTATGATGGTGGTTGTTAAAAATCGAGAATGGTTGACAGCATTCTGATCCCAATTAAGTGAACAATTAAAACCCAACAACATTAATTAGAAGTAACATGTTGAGATTCACATGATATTCAAGTACTAGATACTCAAGTTGTCAATAACCGGGGACACGGCTAATCATGATTAGTTTGTACACTCTGCAGAGGTTTGCGCACTTTTCCCCACAAGACTCGATCGCCTCCGTTTGTTTTCTCGCACTACACGGTGTTTGAGAAGACGGATGACTGAGACACAGTCTTTCAGAAGCGCTAGCACCTTACATGTGGGGTAGACCGTACCACCTACAACCCCTACATCTGCTAGTCCACCCCGTAAGAGTTCGCACAACTTAGTCAACTATGCCAGAGCCCATAATGGCTTGTGGCTGCACACGGAAGTTTCTAGCATGAAAGATCTTATGATCCCTTTGAGCCTGGGTGGCGGTCCAAAATAAAACAGGCAAGTCCTGATAGACATCAGGTGCCTCAATCCACCCAGATGTGTGTTTAAGTTGCCACCTTAGATAAACCATTAAAATTATCAACTCACATCTGTCATGGATATCACTCACCCAATCCACGTCTACTAGCATAGCATGGCATAATAAGCAAACGTAGAAGTAACTCCCAAAGGTTTCATAATAATACAGGTGATAGGTACTACCTCATCTACTTCCCATCCCACAATTTAATTAGATCCTAGTCATGCAATGTGTGAGGATTGATCTAATGCAATAAAACATGGGTCGTAGAAAAGGTATGATCAAAGTGTTACTTGCCTTGCTGATGATCCGCGAGTCCTAGGGTTTCGAAGTAACAAGCGGCACAATCCGGGTAATCTAACGCAGACAAACAACTAGCACACAATAAGTACTCATCTAATGCACAGGTAAAACTCAAACAAGAGAACGAACCAGAAGGTTCAACTTAAGAACTCCGGTTGCAAAGAAAGAACGAACCGAACAAAGAAACGGAAAACAAACGCCGGAAGAAAACAGCTCGGTTCTAGCAAGTTGAAACTAGGTCAAATTTTACCGGGGAAAAAACTTGTTTAAGTTGATTAGACGGAACGGCGGTTTCGAAACGAAACTCCAGGCGCTTGAATCACCTGATTCCGATAAACGAGCGAGAAGATAAACTAGAACGAAGATCGGATCTGAGATCGCGATCGCGGAATAAATCCGACGAGAAGAAAAAGAAGAACGGTTATACGAACGGACGTTCGTTAACCTAGAAGAATCCGGTGATCACATTCGTTAGGACGAACGGTCCGGCGAACGGTCCAAAGGCAACTAAATCGGAAGAGAAAACGAATTCGATCTAGGGTTTCGGAGAGGAAAACCGAAACGAAAAACCGATCTAGAAAACGAATCAGAAGAGAAGAAAAGAATCGGAACGATTAGAAGAAAACGATCCGAGGAAAAGAGACGCGGGGTAACCTCCGGCGAGGTCTCCGGCGAGAGGCTCCGGCGGCGTGGCGTAGGGCGGCGGCGGCATGGGCAAAGTGCGGCGGCGGCGTGGGGTGGCGCGGCGGCGGTGTAGGGCGCGGCGCGGGTGTAGGGTGCGGTGGAGGGCTTGGGGTTTGATTTGATGATTTGGAGGGGGGGTGTTGGGGTATTTATATTGGGGAGGGGAGAGGAGACTTGGGGTAGGGGACAAGAAATAGAGTAGGAAAAAGAGTCCTTGAAGAAAAAGGAAAACGGAACAAAGGAAAAGGGGCTACCGGCCTTGAGTCCTACTAGGACTCGGCCTAGAGGCGAGGCGAGGCGGCGGCCTGCGCTCCTGTGCCTGGCGCGCAGCGCTGCTTGGGGGCGGCGGCTGGCTGGGCCTTTGGCCCGGCTGGCCCGCAGGTTTTTTTTTAACTGGTTCCGCGCGCAGAAAAAAAAACAAAAAGAGAACTAAACGAACTCCAAAATTACTAAAGTAAATTTTCCCCCGACTCCTAAAAATGAGCCGAACAAAATGAACTTTTCTCCGGACCTAAAATGCAATTTTCGAAAACGCGCATTTTTCCCTATCCAAATAAAATGCAAAAAGAACTCCGGCAAACAAAAATTTGATCTATTTAATAAATCTTCATTTTTATCCAAAATTTGGGAAAGTCATATTATTCCCTCTCTCATATTTTTGATATTGGAAAAATAATTGAAGATAAGATAAACAAATCAAATGATCCTCTTTTCAAAATTTGAGAATACTCAAATATGAAAATAACAAAATCTCCAACTCTCTCCGAGGGTCCTTGAGTTGCGTGAAATTTCTAGGATCAACCAAAATGCAAGAAATATGATATGCATGATGATCTAATGTATAACATTCCAAATTGCAAATTTGGGATGTTACAGTCGGTGGAGCAACAGGGGGCCCACGAGGGTGGAGGGCGGCCTGGGGTGTAGGCGCGCCCCCTACCTCGTGGCCTCCCTGTTGGTTGCTTGACATAGGGTCCGAGTCTCCTGGATCTTGTTCGTTCCAAAAATCACGTTCCTGAAGGTTTTATTCCATTTGGACTCCGTTTGATATTCCTTTTCTTTGAAACCCTAAAATAGGCAAAAAAACAGCAATTTTGGGTTGGGCCTCCGGTTAATAGGTTAGTCCCAAAAATAATATAAAAGTGGATAATAAAGAAAAATAATGTCCAAAATAGAAGATAATATAGCATGGAGCAATCAAAAATTATAGATACGTTGGAGATGTATCACGTTGTTCCTTTTGTCATCGGTATGTTACTTGCCCGAGATTCGATCATCGGTATCTCAATACCTAGTTCAACCACGTTATCGGCAAGTCTCTTTACTCATTCCATAACACATCATCCCGCAACTAACTCATTAGTTGCAATGCTTGCAAGGCTAAAGTGATGTGTATTACCGAGTGGGCCTAGAGATACCTCTCTGACAATCGGAGTGACAAATCCTAATCTCGAAATACGCCAACCCAACAAGTACCTTCCGAGACACCTGTAGAGCACGTTTATAATCACCCAGTTACGTTGTGATGTTTGGTAGCACACAAAGTGTTCCTCCGGTAAACGGGAGTTGCATAATCTCATAGTCATAGGAAGATGTATAAGTCATAAAGAAAGCAATAGCAACATACTAAACGATCAAGTGCTAAGCTAACGGAATGGGTCAAGTCAATCACATCATTCCCCTAATGATGTGATCCCGTTAATCAAATGATTACTCATGTCTATGGTTAGGAAACTTAACCATCTTTGATTAACGATCTAGTCAAGTAGAGGCATACTAGTGACACTATGTTTGTTTATGTATTCACACATGTATTATGTTTCCGGTTAATACAATTCTAGCATGAATAATAAATATTTATCATGAAATAAGGAAATAAATAATAACTTTATTATTGCCTCTAGGGCATATTTCCTTCAAGGGAGAGAATGACAACACACGTCTGGAAGATGGAAATCCTAGGGGGAGGGACAAGCAAACCCTTATAGATCCATAAGTAGCTCCGCACAGCCGGGCGAGTAGACAGGGGAGGACGGGCTGGCCCACAAGCCCACCACGAGCCACAGGAGTCGGCCCAACAACAGCGCCAGAGAGGGGAGGAAAATCAACCCAAGAGAGCGGGCCCCCAGTTGGACTAGAAACTCAACAGGGCACATACGGGCCCACTAGCAAGCTTGTGTCACCCAACGCTCTAGCACCAATAAACGAGTCTAGGGTTCCGTCCCTCTCCTCCTGAGCCGCCACCGTTGTGCCACAACCTGGCACTGGTGAGGACAGAGGGGAAGAGTAGGGCGACAACATATCCAGAACGACCTCCAGATCATCGGATAGTGAGGGCACCAGTGTTGGACCAAGCATGCCAGGCGTCGGAGAGGGCACGAGGAACTTACTAGATCTGCGACCCTGATGAATGACCCTCGACTAGCCAGGATCCAGCATCGATGTCGGCGCAGCGTGGCCGCACCCACCCGATGCAAACTTCCGAGTTGCCCTGCCATCCGAATTGGCAGGGGAGGCACCGCTGGAGAGTCGTAGCTTAACTCCAACTCGGAGTCAGAACTCGCCGCATCTAGCACCCAAAAGCGGTTGGCACACACCGGCTTGGGAGCCCACCGTTTGGACGACGACAACGCTAAGGAAGGAGGGGGCGGGGGAGCGGGAAAGGAGGAAGCAAGGACCAAAGAGAACGAGGAAGGGAATGAGGCGACGGCAGCCACTGAAGGAAATATGCCCTAGAGGCAATAATAAAGTTATTATTTATTTCCTTATATCATGATAAATGTTTATTATTCATGCTAGAATTGTATTAACCAAAAACATGACCATGTGTGAATACATAGACAAACAGAGTGTCACTAGTCTACCTCTACTTGACTAGCTCGTTGATCAAAGATGGTTATGTTTCCTAGCCATAGACAAAGAGTTGTCATTTGATTAATGGGGTCACATCATTAGGAGAATGATGTGATTGACTTGACCCATTCCGTTAGTTTAGCACTTGATCGTTTAGTTTGTTGCTATTGCTTTCTTCATGACTTATACATGTTCCTTTGACTATGAGATTATGCAACTCCCGTTTACCGGAGGAACACTTTGTGTGCTACCAAACGTCACAACGTAACTGGGTGATTATAAAGGTGCTCTACAGGTGTCTCCGAAGGTACTTGTTGGGTTGGCGTATTTTGAGATTAGGATTTGTCACTCCGATTGTCAGAGAGGTATCTCTGTGCCCACTCGGTAATACACATCACTTAAGCCTTGCAGGCATTGCAACTAATGAGTTAGTTGCGGGATGATGTGTTATGGAACGAGTAAAGAGATTTGCCAATAACGATATTGAACTAGATATTGAGATACCGACAATCGAATCTCAGGCAAGTAACATACCGATGACAAAAGGAACAACGTATGTTGTTATGCGGTTTGACCGATAAAGATCTCCGTAGAATATGTAGGAGCCAATATGAGCATCCAGGTTCCGCTATTGGTTATTCACCGGAGACGTGTCTCGGTCATGTCTACATAGTTCTCGAACCCGTAGGGTCCGCACGCTTAAAGTTCGATGACGGCTATATTATGAGTTTATGGTTTTTGATGTACCCAAGGTAGTTCAGAGTCCCGGATATGATCACGAACATGACGAGGAGTCTCGAAATGGTCGAGACATAAAGATCTATATATTGGACGACTATGTTCGGACAACGGAATGGTTCGGGGAGTTTCAGGCATATACCGGAGTACCGGGGGTTACCGGAACCCCCCGGGGAGACTAATGGGCCTATTGGGCCCTAATGGAGAAGAGGAGGGGCGGCCAAAGGGCAGCAGCGGCCCATCCCCCCAGTCCGAATTGGACAAGGGGGGGGGGGGCCTTTCCTTTCCCCCTCTCTCTCCTTCCCTCTCATCTCCTACTCCCACATGGAAAGGGGGATTCCTACTCCCGATGGGAGTAGGACTCCTCATGGGGCGTGCCTAGGGTGGCCGCCCCTCTCCTCCTCCTCCTCCACTCCTTTATATATAGGGAGAGAGGCACCCCTTGGAGACACAATAATTGATCTCTTGGATCTTTTAGCCGTGTGCGGTGCCCCTCTCCACCATGGTCCACCTCGATAATATCGTAGCGGTGCTTAGGCGAAGCCCTGCGACGGTAGAACATCAACATCGTCACCACGCTGTCGTGCTGACGGAACTCTCCCTGAAAGCTCGGCTGGATCAGAGTTCGAGGGACGTCATCGAGTTGAACGTGTGCAGAACTCGGAGGTGTCGTGCGTTCGGTACTTGATCGGTCGGATCGTGAAGACGTACGACTACATCAACCGCGTTGTGCTAACGCTTCCGCTTTCGGCCTATGAGGGTACGTGGACACACTCTCCCCTCTCGTTTCTATGCATCACCATGATCTTGCGTGTGCGTAAGAATTTTTTTGAAATTACTACGTTCCCTAATGGTGGCATCCGAGCCTGGTTTTATGCGTTGATGTTATATGCATGAGTAGAACACAAGTGAGTTGTGGGCGATACAAGTCATACTGCTTACCAGCATGTCATACTTTGGTTCGGTGGTATTGTTGGATGAAGCGGCCTGAACCGACATTACACGTACGCTTACGCGATACTGGTTCTACCGACGTGCTTTGCACACAGGTGGCTGGCGGGTGTCAGTTTCTCCAACTTTAGTTGAACCGAGTGTGGCTACGCCCGGTCCTTGAGAAGGTTAAAATAGCACTAACTTGACGAACTATCGTTGTGGTTTTGATGCGTAGGTAAGAACGGTTCTTGCTCAGCCCGTAGCAGCCACGTAAAACTTGCAACAACAAAGTAGAGGACGTCTAACTTGTTTTTGCAGGGCATGTTGTGATGTGATATGGTCAAGACATGATGCTATATTTTAATTGTCTGGGATGATCATGATTTGTAATCGAGTTATCGGCAACTGGCAGGAGCCATATGGTTGTCGCTTTATTGTATGCAATGCAATCGCCCTGTAATGCTTTACTTTATCACTAAGCGGTAGCGATAGTCGTAGAAGCAATAGTTAGCGAGACGACAATGATGCTACAATGGTGATCAAGGTGTCGCGCCGGTGACGATGGTGATCATGATGGTGCTTCGGAGATGGAGATCACAAGCACAAGATGATGATGGCCATATCATATCACTTATATTGATTGCATGTGATGTTTATCTTTTATGCATCTTATTTTGCTTTGATTGACGGTAGCATTATAAGATGATCTCTCACTAAATTTCAAGATAAAAGTGTTCTCCCTGAGTATCACTACAAAAAAATACACTTCTGTGATGATACGTGTTTGTCACAGTAAGTCGCGTTTTTTGTCATGCATGACGATTTTACGACAGAATCAAGATAGTCATACCCGTGCTGTCGTAGAAGTGTTCCATGACATTACCAAAATTATCATCACGGAAGTGTGCACTTCCATGACGATAAATCGTGCGTCACAGAAGTGCTTTCATCAAGGGTGACCTACATGTGGCATCCACCATAACGGAACACCGTTAAGCTAACGGGTCGGGTTTTGGATCCGATAACCCGTTAACAGCCTCGACCAATGGGGATTTTTCATGTGTAAAATCATCATTGGTTGGAGGAAACACGTGTCGGCTCATCGTTGGGACAGATGTCATCCACTCATTGGACAGAAGGCGCCTATGATACGTCGACACGTGGCACGGCCCAATAGAGGCCCATTCCTGTGAAAAGGCCGGCCCGTTTGACTTGGTCAAAAGGTGGCTGTCGGTGTCAAAACCGGCGGATCTCGGGTAGGGGGTCCCGAACTGTGCGTCTAAGGCGGATGGTAACAGGAGGCAGGGGACACGAAATTTTACCCAGGTTCGGGCCCTCTTGATGGAGGTAAAACCCTACGTCATGCTTGATTAATATTGATGATATGGGTAGTACAAGAGTAGATCTACCACGAGGTTAGAGAGGCTAAACCCTAGAAGCTAGCCTATGGTATGATTGTATGTTATTGTTGTGTCCTACAGACTAAAACCCTCCGGTTTATATAGACACTGGAGAGGGTTAGGGTTACACAAGGTCGGTTACAAAGGAGGAGATATCCATATCCGTACTACCTAGCTTGCCTTCCATGCCAAGTAGAGTCCCATCCGGACACGAGACGAAGTCTTCAATCCTGTATCTTCATAGTCCAACAGTCCGGCCAAAGGATATAATCCGGGTTTCCGGTGACCCCCTAATCCAGGACTCCCTCAGTAGCTCCTGAACCAGGCTTTCAATGACGATGAGTCCGGCGCGCAGTATTGTCTTCGGCATTGCAAGGCGGGTTCTTCCTCCGAATACATCACGGAAGAATTTGAATACAAGGATAGTGTTTGACCCTGCAAAATAAGTTCCACATACCACCATAGAATAATACTTCCACAAATCTAATCTGCTAACACATCTTGGCAACACGACATTATGTCATGGCCTGGTGATTATTCGAACCATTTCCTTTAACTAGCTCCACACATAACACAAGGCAGTTTTTTGACACGTCTTGTCAAAGCAGAGATCGTGTTCCCTTATCACGGGATTCTCATCAATATGGGCGTGGGTAACCCAACCGTGTCTAGGACTCCTAGATTATAGGCAAGTCCCAAATGGCTACGAAGAGGACGCTTGATATTCACCCTCTTTATAAAAGGATAAGGCTTTTACTTTTTTTCCCTCCCGTGCTCAATCGAATCCTTCCCCCGCCTCGAGTTCTAACACCCAAAGCCCAGGTTAGGTGCTCCAGACCTTCAATCATGTCCGGATCTAGCCTTCAAGGCCGATGGATGCCCTCCTCCGTTACAGAAGAAGAGATCAAGAAGTTGAGGGAGGCCAGATACCTGACCGCCGAGGTTTCGCATCGGCTGCCTGCCCGAGGGCAGGTCGTCCCTACTCCTGAACCCAACGAAGATGTTGTGTTCATCTCCCACTTCCTTCGAGGTCTAGGCCTCACTCTGGATCCCTTCGTTAGGGGGGCTGATGTTTTATTACGGGCTAGATTTCCACGATCTAGCCCCGGACTCCTTTCTCCACGTCTCATCATTTATTGTTGTATGTGAGGCTTTCCTCCGCATTACCCCTCACTTCGGCCTATGGCTCAAGCCCTTGGACATGAAGCCGAAGATGGTCGAGGGGCAGCATGTAGCATGCGGAGGCGCATTAATAAGCAGGATCGCCAGAGCTCCATGGCCAAAGGGTTCTATTCCAGAGGTGTCCGGATTATGGTAACGGGAGTGGTTTTACACCACAGCTACCAGAAGTGCCAAGTGGGCGGCTGCCCCTGCTTTCCGCTCAGGCCCTCCACCACAACTGATGTCATGGATTAGTAGAGGGCTGAGCTGGGGTCCCGCCAAGGACGTGCCTGTACTGCAAAGCCGCATTCAAAATCTCTTCGAAGGAGATTTCAGTTTGATTATGGTAATGCAAGTCATGCTGGTTCGACGAATCCAGCCATGCAAACGCCGGCTTCTTCGCATGTGGGAGTTCAGCCCAGAAGGACCGCGCGCTATTCAGAATTTCCTTGGCCTAACGCATGAGGAGATGTATAGATCATTCTTCGGACCCCAGATAGAGTGTCCGGATACTACCGAGGACGTGGGCAGCAACCGCACCGCCGACCAAGTAAGTTATCGTCTAGCCGAACACACCGTCTTTCATTTATCATGACATTATTCTAAGAAATCGCTCTTTGACCTGGACTGGATAACAAAGGCGAAGATGATTCGGTGTTCGGCCCCCCTTCCTGAGGGTTTGGAAAATCCGGTACTGGAAAGGATGCTCGAGCTAGCACCTTGGCCGGAGCCCTCAAAGGAAGACAAAGGGGGGAATAATGAGGGCGAAAGAGGGCCTCCACCGCTACCTATTCCAACCGAGGGAACGAGCGCCTCCGTGAGGGAGGATAACCGAGGGGAGGAATCTGACATTCTCTCACCCCGGGGAAGGAAGAGGACTACCTCTGAAGATCCGGAAACCAAGGTTTCCAAGCAGGAGAAGAAATCTCCTCCAGAGGGTCCTGCCTTGGAGGGTGCTCTTGCCGCACAAAGTCCGCGCGGGGATCATCCCTCTAACGAGCTGTATGTAATTAAAAAGTACTTTAATAGTGAAGATATATTACCTTACCTCTAAGGAAAATAACCGAAGTATTTATCTTGCAGTTTGGATCTTAGCCCTTCTCAGCAGAGCTCGTCTTCGGGGGATCTTCTTCCGGAGATGATGGAGAGCGAAACGCCTCCCCCGGACTCCTCTGCTCAAGAAGCGGGCGACCTTGAAGTGTCATCACGGAGGGCCTCTCCGGATCCGGTGAGGCCAGAAGATAATCCTATAGTCACTCGAAGTCCCCAGCGTCCATGTGGTATGTGGTCGGACGTACTGAGAGAGCTGTTGGAGCGAGCGGCCATCTTAGAAGAACACCGTACATTGATGGGTACGGTGATGGAAAGGATTTCATCCGCCGAAAGTGGGTTGCATGATGCCTTTATGAGTCTACTGACGGGCTTTGAGGTACGTAAAATGATGTACATTTGTGATGGTACCACACATTTTTAGGTGTGCCCTGTGTAGATAGTAGCCCCTAAGACTCTGGTTGTCGTCGAGAACAGCGGCAAATAGAGGATCGTAGTCCCAGGCAATAACCATACCGCTTTAATGTGTAGGTAGTGGGAGCTCCGGTGGCTAGCCGGACTCATGAGTTTGCCGAACTAAAGCGGCAACTTGATGCGGTGGATGCCGACATCGAGCTTGTTAACAAGAGGCTTGACGAGGCACAGGGTAAGTGGTATTTTCTGGTGAATGCCACATAGTAAGAGCAGTATGATGCCAGTATCTTTAATATGTTGTGACTGCAGATGGAGCTGCCACTGTGGAAACCCTGCGGGCGGAACTTGCCCGAGCCAAAGAACAAGCAAGGATTAGTAATGCGGCTGCTTTGAAGGCAGCCAAAGAGTTGAAAGCCGAGAAGGTCACGCGTTGAGAGAGCAAAGAGAAGATGGCCAAGATGGCCGTGAAGTTAAAAGACACTGCCGACCGTTGCCAGGTCCTTGAAAAACAAAACCGAGCGAAGGCAACGGACCTTGAAAAGGCCACGATGGTGAACAAAGACACCAGCTCTGCTATGAGAGCGAAGAAGGAGGAGCTGCATGAAGCCGGGGATATTGCGGCTGGGAAGCCCTTTATGCTGCAGAGGAAGTTCGGAGATCCGTGGTATGCCCCTTTGGATCGGTTGTGGAGTTCGGCAGACGCATATATGGACTTGGCGGCGAGCGCTGTCGATGCGGCCAAATACTTCCGAGATCAAACAGATCGTGAAGTGGACAAGCTCTTCTGGTCGCAATTTAACGTTCCAGAGCGTCCGCTTCCGTTGACTGATCAGCTAGCCGAATGGGCCGAACTCGATAGGTTGTCCGGACTCGCCATGAGGTCTGTCGTGGATCAGCTGTGGCCGGAAAAGCCGAAGCCGAACATCTATTTCAGCTTAGTGCAGCAGTTCCTTGGTGTGGTGTCGCGCATCAATGCGATGAAGAGGTCGGCGTGCATAGAAGGCTCGCGGATGGCCCTTGCCCGTGTTAAAGCATACTGGGCGGAGATGGATGCTACCACTGTTGCGACGCAGGGTTCGGCCATAGGCCGAGTGGCTTCCGAGCACTATTTCGAAGAGGTTCTCAAGGGTGCTCGTTTGATAGAGGCCCAGTGCTCGAAGAATATTATGTTTGAGTGACATGTATTCCCATTGTGAACACAATGTTTTTATGAAATTTATTAAGGCTGTGTTTATACTTTTGCCTGAAAGTAATATGATGCCTCCTGTGTGGCCGTTTATGTATACATGTGTATAACCTGAAAGTTTCCAGTCGTCGGCTTCAGCCCCCATGCATATAATGCAGAGTTGTTCGCAGAAGACCCGTGTTCACACTTAACCCAACGTCTTGGTCCTATTAAGGAGGTGATAGCGCAGCGAACGAGGCAACCGGACTATAATGCTTTAACACTTTCACTTAGCCATAGGAGTTTGACGGTGGGGCTACTATATAGCCCCTGGTGGCTCCGTACTCTCCCGAATTCGGGGTGCGTACATACCTGGCCGGGAAACGGCCCTTCGTTAAGGCGGAGGAATTCTAACATTCTGATAGGTCATCGATTGGTTGACCAGTCTCACTCTATATCATGACAGTCAGTTTTCGGCTTTCTCTACTTAGGTGCTCGTCCGGATGACCCAGGGCAAAATCGTAGTAGTTCTCCTAGTGCTACCTTAGCCGATAGAGCGGAACGTAAGGTACCAAAACATAGGAGCCGGGCAAACCCAACATTTGACCAAAGACATGATTCGGAGCTGATGCATATAGGGCAAACTCGCGACGCCGAACACTCCCTAAGGTATTCGGTCTTTATGGTATGAACCGGGCCTAATCAGTGCCCTTTGTAAGAAGTGCCTGGTGTTCAGGTACGTGCATTATTCTGACGTGGCCACATGCCAAGACGGCAGCATCCTTCTCAATTGTACTGAGAATCCGAGGGATGTGTATCAACAAGAGGCAGTAAAAAAGGTTGACGCAGGGTCTTAATCTAAAAAGAATCCTTGGAACGGGTCCCTGCTGCACGTCTGCTCCTGTGTCTCCGTTGTGCCGTATCCTGGACGGGTGTAGCATGGTGGTCATCTGTAAAAGAGAGGAACATAGGTGAAAAGTTGTCGTGTAAAAAGGTAGGTTTTTTGAAAAAACCATGTATAATTCAAGATGAGTAAAAATTGCCACTTGTCTGCACGCGTTGAGCCCCTTGTATTTGTGATAGGGGTGTGTCCATCAAACCTGTACGAATTACATACAGCTGCGCCGGACTCGTCTAACCGTGTCCGTGGTCTTGATGACCTATCGAATACTTTAGTTGGTGAGGCCGTTTTAGTGTGCGGCTACCTGGGCAGCCGCATTCTCTTCGGCGCGCAGGGATCGCTCCATATTTCCATTTACTGTAATGATGCCACGTGGACTGGGCATCTTAAGCGTGAGGGAAGCGTAGTGCGGTATCGCGTTAAAGCGAGCGAAAGCTTCGCGTCCAAGTAGTGCTTGATAGCCACTTTGGAACGGAGCAATGTGGAAGGTTAAGTTTTCGCTAGGGAAGTTATCGGGGAAGCCGAGTATAACTTCTAGTAGCAGGGAGCCCGTGCAGTGAGCCCCTGGGCCTGGCGTTACTCCTTTAAATGTAGTATTGTTGTGGCAAATTTTTGTTGGGTCTATCCTCATTTTGCGTATTGTGTCCTGATATATCAGGTTTAGACTGTTGCCACCGTCCATCAGGACTCGTGTGAAATGGTATCCGTCAATTATTGGGTCTAATACCAAGGCAGCCCATCCTGCGTGCTAGATATTTGCTGAGTAATCCCGATGGTCGAAAGTGATCGGTTGAGCTGACCAGTGGTAGGACTCCGCGGTGATAGGCCCTTGGGCATATTTCTCTGGGACTGCCGCTTTATTTCTCCCCTTGATCACGTGTAACACATTTACTGTTTTGACTTCTGGTGGAAATTTCTTTTGTTCCCCAGTGTCTTGCTTGAGAGGCTCATCCTCATCTTCGCTTGGTGTATCCTCCCCCTTATATACGGTGTTGAGCTTGCCGGACTGCTTGAAGACCCAACATTCTCTGTGAGTATGATTAGCGGGTTTACCAGGGGTGCTATGGATCTGACATATTTGGTCTAGAATTTTGTTGAGGCTGGACAATTCATCTCTGGCGCCTTTAGAGGGCGGCTTTTGCTGACCTGGCCAAGAGCTTCTGAATCTGGCGTTTACTACCGTGCTCTTCATGTTGTCTTCTTTATTCCAGCGCTTATTATTTTTGCTGCGCCGTGATTTCCCGTTTTCATCTCTAACTTCGGATGTACTTGGGTCGCTGGTGCTGCATTTGGCTAGCCAGCTGTCCTCACCCGCGCAAAAGCGGGTCATGAGGCTTGTTAATGCTGCCATTGTTCTCGGCTTTTCTTGGCCGAGGTGTCTGGCAAGCCATTCGTCGCGGACGCTATGCTTAAAAGCTGCCAAGGCTTCGGCGTCCGTACAGTCGACTATTTGGTTCTTTTTAGTAAGAAACCTGTTCCAAAGCTTTCGGGCTGACTCTCCGGGCTATTGAGTTATATGACTCAAATCATCCGCATCCGGAGGTCGGACATAAGTCCCTTGAAAATTTGCCAGAAAAGCATCTTCGAGTTCTTCCCGGCTTCCAATGGAGTTTTCGGGGAGGCTTTTAAGCCAGTGCCGAGCTGGCCCTTTGAGCTTGAGGGGTAAGTACTTGATGGCGTGGAGATCATCTCCTCGAGCCATATGGATATGGAGGATATAGTCCTCAATCCAGACCCCAGGGTCTGTTGTTCCGTCGTATGCCTCTATGTTTACGGGTTTGAATCCCTCTAGAAATTCATGGTCCAGCACCTCATCGGTGAAACATAGGGGGTGTGCGGCACCCCTGTATCTGGGTTTACCGTGTTGTTCGGATGTTTGTTGTGTTGCATCGTATGCTGGAGCGCGCTTGTGTGGTCCATAAATGGATCTCGTTGCGCCGTTCTTTTGATGCGAGCCCTCGCGTGGATCGCATATTGGCTTATGTGCGGTGTTGTTTGCTGCTCTATGTTGGCCGTGAGGTTGTCTATCCGGCCAGGTGGCCATTTTAATTTTTGGTTGCGGGGGATCTAAGGCCTCCTCGTCGAATTCAGGTAGCTACTTCCGCTTCGGGTAGCTCTTGGTGGGGCAATTACCGCCGTACTTTGCTGCTGTATTGAGTACATTACTCCATCTGATTTTAAGTGTGTCTTGCGCAGCCTTGAGCCTTTGCTTCTGCTTTTTTAGAATCCTCGCGGTGGCAACGAGCCTTTGACGGGCATTCTGTTGCTCCGGGTGTCTGTCCGGTGTGATGTCATCCGGACTATTATCTTTGACAGAATCGGATTGTTCGGTTTGATTCTCCGGGTTGCCGTGGTCCGGCGATGGTTCACCCTGCTCTAACGCTGGGTCTGTATGATCGTTGTTTCTGCCGAGGTGGGATTTGGAGCGGCGCTTACGCCGCCGCTTTGACTGCTTCTCGAGGGGACAACCCTTCATTGCGTCCTTCTGTTCCTCGTGGTCGTTTTCTTTTGGTGTGTCCACCATGTATATGTCATGTGATGAAGTGGGCGTCCAGTGCCCTGTGGGCAGTGGTTCCTGTTCATCTCTTGCATCGTTGTCCATACCATCGATGTCTTCGGAGTCGAAGTCGAGCATGTCAGTTAGGTCATCGACAGTGGCTACTAAGTGGGTGGTGGGTGGGCGGTGAATTTTGACGCCATCCGCATCCCAATCCTTCCGGACATAGTTTGGCTAGGATTCTCCTGACAAGGAGAGAGACCTTAATGATTTCAGTATGTTGCCAAGGGGCGAGTGCTGAAAAATATCCGCGGAGGTAAACTCCATGATCGGCGCCCAATTGGATTCGCTAGGAACATGCGCAGGCGGTTCGGAGTCCGTGGCCGGAGAGAGATCTGGTAGTTTGTCAACACGGCTCTCGTGCAGAGTAAGGTCGATGTTCGGCTCGATCGCTGATGGGGGTAAGGCCTCTGTGGCGGGGTCCATCCACCCGTCCATGGACGGCGTGACTGGCTCTGAATTGAGGGTCAGAGCGGCTGCCGGTGCGATCTCCTGAACACTGTCGGATGGTAGAGCTAAATCGTACTCATCATGACCGCATGACGCACAAGGCAGAGGCTCGAATCCGTCAGAGATCAAGTCTCTGCGGATATCAGACGTGTAGCTTAAGCTTACAAACCTGACCTGATGGCCAGGGGCGTAACTTTTAATCTACCCCATATGGCCAAGCGAATTGGTCCGCAGTGCAAACCCGCCGAATACAAAAATCTGGGAGAAAAGTCTCACCCTGGACTGCATCGCTAATGATGATAGAAGGAGCCATCAAGCCTAACGGCGACGACACAGAGGAACTCTCAATGAAAGCACCAATGTCGGTGTCAAAACCGGCGGATCTCGGGTAGGGGGTCCCGAACTGTGCGTCTAAGGCGGATGGTAACAGGAGGCAGGGGACATGAAGTTTTACCCAGGTTCGGGCCCTCTTGATGGAGGTAAAACCCTACGTCCTGCTTGATTAATATTGATGATAAGGGTAGTACAAGAGTAGATCTACCACGAGATCAGAGAGGCTAAACCCTAGAAGCTAGCCTATGGTATGATTGTATGTTATTGTTGTGTCCTACGGACTAAAACCCTCCGGTTTATATAGACACCGGAGAGGGTTAGGGTTACACAAGGTCGGTTACAAAGGAGGAGATATCCATATCCGTACTGCCTAGCTTGCCTTCCACGCCAAGTAGAGTCCCATCCGGACACGATACGAAGTCTTCAATCTTGTATCTTCATAGTCTAATAGTCCGGCCAAAGGATATACTCCGGCTGTCCGGACACCCCCTAATCCAGGACTCCCTCGATGGCGGGCCGGCCCATGGAAAGCCTGTTAACGGCCTGTTCGCATATAGCCCATTTACAGCCCGCTAACCCAAGGCCAGTTACGCCCTATCCGAATTAGGCCCAGTAGCGTCATCTGGGCCATCCAATATGATTCCAGCCTGTTTTCACTTCTGGCCCATGTATGGCCCATGACGTCTTTCGGCCCATATGAGGCCCTATGTAACTCTTGGCCTATTAACGGCCCGTGGTGAAACTGGCCCGTAATGAACAGTGTATCACTTTACACCCATTAACGGCCCGTGGTGAAACTGGCCCATAATGACCAGTGTATCACTTTATACCCATTAACGGCCCGTTATTCCGTTGGGCCGTTTCCAGCCCATGTTATCTTTCGGCCTTCTCAAAGCCCATTTATTCTTGGGCTCATTTCCAACATTCATTTACTTACGGCCCGTTACTGTCATTTTCTGCTTGTGGGCCAAATTCAGCCCATGGTTACAGTTGGCCCGTTTGTGGTCCGTTAATACGTTGGGCCATTTTCATAGCATCATCAAATACGGCCTATTAATGATGGTCCGTTATGGTCGGCCCATGAACGGACGATTCCAACTCTAGCCCGTTTACGACCATAATGCGGCCTATTATTGGCCCATGTTTGGCCAATCGATCATACGGCCCGTATACGGCCCGTAGAAGGCCCATTGTTTCTATGGCTCGTAGAAGGCCCATTGTTTCTACGGCCCGTAGAAGGCCTACTGTTTCTATGGCCCGTAGAAGGCCCACTGTTTCTACGGCCCGTAGGAGGCCCAGTGTCACTACAGTAAATATTAGCCCATGGTTATTGTGGCCTAGTTTTAAAAAATAGGTTATTGCAGCCACTAGCAAATCGCGGAAAAAGAACTGCACTGACTACAAGCAAACAAATAAACAAGATAACAAGGAAATAAATAAGCAAGCAACTTATGCTAGGCTATCACGGCTATTACACATATTACATCCACTGGGCATCAAAGTTCGCCACCAGTGCAAATATAGGGAACAAAACAGCATATAAACACCGCAGCAAAACAAGTCCAGAACTGAAACCACTTCAGAAGAGTTCAAGAAACAATATCCATAATGCTGGCAAGATGCTTAGCAAGCTTATTAACTTTCTCTTGTTCGGCGCTTAAATCCTCCAGCACTTGATGTTGCACAGGAAAGTATGCATCTGAATTCTGCAGGGACTTCCTCAGTCCTTCGGCTTCTTGCCGCAGCACAGGTGACTGATGCCTTTTAGTTGTAGCTGAGACTAAAGAAGCCGAAGTGATTCAGGCAGCGAGTTTGAAGAGCTTGTGCCAGCGGTACTGGCCAGTAACTCGAACACTACATCAACGTAGGACTGTGGGGTTTTCTCACTGTCTACAAGATCGTTTTTATCACCTTTCTTGGAGACCAATAGGGTTGTCTCACTATCTTGAACCTTATCAGAATTACTTTCTCTACCATTGCATAGTGGGGTGCTCTTCTCCAATATTCTATTTACATACTACAAGAGAAACAAGCAGACACATCACAGGTTTAGCTTGTAGTATACGAAACTCATTTTGGTAAACCAGTTCAGTAGTAAGGTGGACAGGATAACAGCATGAAACAAACATATATCTATGTACTATGGTCACTGTATTGTCCATATCATTCTAGTTTATGTTCCCTAATCAAGATAGAGACATAGTTCAACTCATATATTTTTAAGACACAGCAGCACAGACAGAATATAAGTGTGAGAAACTACACAGCATTGGCAGCACTTGTAATGTGCATCACATGAGAACATAACTGTTTATACAACTTAAACTGAAATCAACATAGAGCAAGAAGTTAGAACAGCAATCCAGTTAAAGAAATAGGTTTAAAACATACCTGTTGCGCCATTGGAGTTTCAATTGGATCCTTCAAATTCGAAAGTAGTTGGTATGAGTAAATACAGTGATGCAACAACAAAGGAGTATGGACCATAGCTACGGAATCTGACCTGAGAACAGTTGCTCTTCTGCTTTAAACATGGAGTTTGGGTTAGCTGTGGTGGTCTTCGTGATTTGGGCACTGCAGTAGCTTTACAAACTGCTCATGTGGGGGTACTCTGTGGTGGACATGGTGCTTTGTCAACTATAAGTGGGTTACTGTCCGCTGGGGTTGCGGTTAGATGGGTTGTAGTTGGTTCTCTACCCAACGGTGTAAGTGTGCAATCTGGAAGAGTCTCGATTATGTGTGGTGGCGCTAGTTTGTGGGCCAATACAACCATGGTTCTATCTGCATCGACGGGTAGCACTGTCTTTTGTGAAGAACGGGTTTTTGCTCCCTTAGATACTGCCATCACCCCCTCCAATTCAAATGGCTGATAAACAAGAAAAGAAATTGAACGTACAAACATTGTATGATAGACAGATGTGGTAATTCACATATATGTTGTCTAACCAAACAGGATAGCGTGACACAATTTCACATATATGATGCCTAACTAAACAGGATAGCATGACATAGTTTCAGATATATGATGGATAACTTAACAGGATATAATGGCATACTTCAACATATGATGAGTACTAAACAGGATGACATGACAAAACTATATGATGTCTTTCCAAAATAGGTTGGGATGAAATAATTCACATACATGTTGTCTAAGAATACAGGATGGCATGATATAATTGACATAATTGATTCATATACTAAGCAGCTGGCACTCGCATGTATGATCTCTAAACTAAGAAGATAGAATTCAATATTGTGCATATGATGTCTAAACTAAGCAATGCAAGACACCATATGCATCATATGAGAAATATAAACATTGCAACTTAGAGCATACACCTCATGTGGGATATAGGACTGGTCATATGTCTCTGAATCCTCCTCTGAGGAGCTCCCTGTAACCATCGAGATATATGGTTCAACAGGTACCATTGCCTGCTCTGAAGACCTTGTTTTCACTCCAGATTTTTCCATAACTGGCTCAAATGGCTGATACACATGAAGAGTAGTTCAATATACATAGATTGTCGACAAATGGAATACGTAATGAAAAAAAAGATGGCATGAGATAATTCACATATATGATGCCTGGCTCCATGGCAGTGCATAATTCACATATATGATAACTGGCTGAAAAACATGGCATTGCATAATTCACATATCTGATATAGAAAGCAAACAGGATGCATTCACACAAAGCATGTCTAATCTAAGCACATGGCATGGCAATGCAAGACACCATATGCATGATATGAGCAATATAACCCAGCCAAGTTAGAGCATGCACCAAGGGGGGGAATACGATTGGTCATCTCTCTTGGAATCCTCCTGTGAGGAGCTATTTGTAACCAGCAAGAAATCTGCATCGACAGGTAGCACTGACTGCTCAGAAGACCTTGTTTTCACCCCAGATTTTCCCATGACCGACTCAAATGGCTGATGCACAGGAAGAGTAGATGAATGTATAAACATTGTTGACAAATGGAATACATTATGGAAAAAATATGGCATGATACAATTCACATATACGATGACTGGCTAAACAGGATGGCATTGCATGATTCACGTATATGATGCCTGGCTAAAGAAGATGGCATTGCATAATTCTCATATACTCCCTCCGTTCCTAAATATTTGTCTTTTTAGAGATTTCAAATGGACTACCACATACGGATGTATATAGACATATTTTCGAGTGTAGATTCACTCATTTTGTTCCGTATGTAGTCACTTGTTGAAATCTCTAAAAAGACAAATATTTAGGAATGGTGGGAGTATGACATAGAAACCAAACATGTGGCATTCACACAAAGAAAATCTAAATTAAGCTGATGACATATAAGATGTATAATGTAAGCAATGCAAGGCGCCATATGCATGATATGACCAACATTAGCATGCCAGGTTAGAGCAAACACCTCAAGTGGTAAAAAGGCGTGGTCGGCTCCTTCTGAATCTCCATCTGAATAGTTATCTTCCTATGGAGTACAATCTGGAAATGCAGGAGGGGGGCAGTTCGCCCACCATGGAGCGGCGTCTGCATGACATTATATTCGCACGCAACGGTCTTCTCTTTTTCTCTACATGTTCGGTATGATTGTGTACAATATCTGACATGCATAATAAAAAAATAGTTAGATTTTGTAAGGCCTAAGGGGTGCGTGCAAAAATCAAGACTGATGGTAGCAAACGAGTGGATGGATCCAAAACTAATGATAGCAGGTAGATTATAGCTTCAGTTTAAAAAGATAGACAATGGATCATCTATTGTTTGTTGCCCACCCAACATGAACCACACAGAAGACCCCAGATGAACCAGATAGTAGACAGATACTATTCGTTGCTATCTCAATATGAGACCCATGGGCAATTCAAAACTCAAGATTGAATGATAAAGTAGCAGGTAATAGTAACCGATGTATAACATAAGCAAACACGAAAGACTGCGACCTCTCTTCCGGAACTGTGTAGTCCTCAGGTTCATCTGCTCAGTCGATGATGGTAATGCAGTTGGCGTGGCTGCCGGCAATGGGGAAGATGATCTGAGGCGGCGAAAGGAAGTCTGCAGGGGGGATCTCTGCTGCAGTGAACGCTTCTATCGATGGTGCACCTCAGGTGGGGTGGATGACGGCACGGCAGGAGCAGGACATAACACACAGAGTTTTCTTTGACGCTTATCTAAAAATGAAGTAAATCTGTAAGGGCTCCTTAGAATTGGAGAATTCTATAAACGCAGGGACAGGAAAAACACAGGAATAGGATAGGAATGCACGTGCAAAACAGAGCATTTGGAAACATAGGATTTCAGTCAACCTGGGTGTTTGGCTCACATGAATTGGAAGAACAGAGGAATGGAGAAACAAAGTGATGCGACGAGTGTACAACCACTTTGGCATAGCCTTGTGGACCTCAACATCATTGGGTTGGACGTGGAGGATGGTGATGATGCTGGTGTGACTGTCGGAGGTGGGGAAGAAGATCCGAGGCCTCTGGAAACGGCGCCGAGGGTACTGCTCCGCTGTGATGGACGGTTCCGTCGTTGGAGCAGCTCCGCTAAGGTGTACGGCGAGGAGGCTGAAGCATGACAAGACAGACAACGTTAATCTGAAGTGGGACCCTAATATCATCTGCAAATAGATGATGTAAAATACATCACCAAAAAGTGTTAGATGTAAAACAAATCAGCCGCGCCACGGCCGCTCTGACAGATGTTGTAAGTACTGTTCACTCTGAACTTAACTGAAGAAAATGAACTTCACAGTCGAAACTGAATTTTACTGTCGAAATTGATTGAACTAGTAACAGAGCATTGCAATAGATGTTTAGGGCATTCGGGCACTAGTAGCAGAGAAGCAGTGATCTAAATCAGCAGACGCTCGAGCAGGGAACGCACTAGCAGAGAGCAAGTCGTGCAGTAGCACCGCGAGCGAGTGCTAAAGTAGCAACTCCTGTAGCTGCCGGAGGTCGTGCAGCAGCAGCAGCACAAGGGAGAGCAAGAGCAGAGCAGCAGCACGAACGAAAGCAGGAGCAGTGCAGCAGCGCGACCGACAGCAAGAACGGAGCCGCAGCGCGAGCGAGAGCCGGAGCAGCTGCAGCTAGTGCCATTGTGGAAGTTGCCTCTGAGGAAGCAACGACATGGGGGAGAGACGCCGTGAATGATGTGGCCGGCGACGGTGTCGTCGATGGAGACACGCCATGTCTGCTCGGTATCGAGCACCGGCAGCCCCGCAAGATCGAATAAAAGATAAAATGCAGCGGTGAGTGCAGCACCTCCTTGGTGGCACCGAGTTGGCCTCGACTTCATCGGAGGAATTGGTGAGGGTTCTGCGGTTCTGGTGGGGCAGGTCAAGACGGTGCTATGGGGATTGAGGTGGTGCGATGGACGAGGCGAACGTCGGGGCAGCTCCTTGGAGGTGGAGGACGGGGCGGCTGATCCGGCGGGACGACGAGATCGACAACGGATCCTCATCCGGTGCGGTGGATGAGGGACGGCGAGCTGTTGCGGTGGACGGCGTAGTCGGGGAAGAGTCTCCGGCTGGGCGGTGGTCGGGAGGCCGACGGAGGAGCATGGGGTTTCGCGGGTTTTGGCGGCCTCGATGTACGAATGGGGGGCGAAGGGGGAGGGGGGAGCCAAGCTTAGGGACGCTCTTGTCCGAATTATAGGGTAAGTTACCAGCGTACCCCCACCGGTTTTGACACCGCGACATGGAGCTTCATTTCCGGCTGAGGGGTAGAAGGGGCATTTCGCGTGTCTGGGCTACGGGAGCGATTTCGGATGAGGAGGGAGTTCTCGCGCGCATCCAAATTTCGGGATAACAAGGCGCGGCGCGGGTTGAAGAAGCGGGAGTTTCAATGCAGGTGAGACAAAAGATACTCGAGCTTGAAAATTTCGGGATAACAAGGTGCGGATTCCTTGTTCGGCAAAACAAACTTAACGTGTAAAAAACAATTCATACAAGACACAAGAGAGTCATGTCCCCTTTTACTATATTGCTATAGATGGCATTGAAAAAACTACAAGAAAAATGTAAAAAAATCGGGAGAACAAGATTACCCTGCACAGTACCAAATCGATTCGCACTTCCCTCAACAACAACAAAAAACAAATCAATTCCCACCAAAGAAAGAGTAATGTCCCTTTTTATATGATTCCACATGCCATGATCTCGAATTTCAATTTTTGAATCCACGTTATGTTGAATTCGAATATATCGTTAGGTGACCTTGCGGTTTATAATTGATGTAGTCGTACATTTTGATCTTCCATCATATATGAACATTTTACTCCACCATGTGAACGTATATATTGTCGTCTACCATATGGACTAAATTTGAATCAATTTTCCTTATTTGAATACGATTGTTGTCAAGTTATACAATAATTTAAATATTATCTTGATAACAAAAAACATACATATAGCAGTAATCATATTTCACTATGAACTACATGTACCATACGCTCTCCAATTCAAATATTTGTATCCATTTTATGTTGAATTCAAATCATAGTACATTATTGGTCTAGGTAGCGAGATGTTTGGGATAATCTAAACCCTGTTTTCATACGTATAATTTTTGGCTGAATTGGGACAAGTTTTGGTATAAGCCTCTTGCAAAACTGGAGATTCTCTCAACAAGTCTCGTGGTTCCGAGAGGGAACATGTCACCTTTGTGTGCGAAACGATATACGCTGCCTCCCCCCTAATTTTATTTACAGAGACAACATAGAACTATATGAGTGCCCTGTTAAATTGTGGAATTATTTCGGGTTCATTTGGCCTTTTTATACATTAATTGAGTTTCTGGACTTTTAATGTGCATAATCCAAATTTGAATTGCATACACATGCTCCGGTGCACCAAAGTGGGTTGAAAAATCACATGTGTGTCCTTGGTTGAATTTCTAGGTCCCATGGAAGAAATGAGAATGAAATTCAAACATCTGGGCGTCATGACTCGGCCGAGAACATCGAGAAACTTTGATTTTAAATTCATGTAACTTCCAAAACTCGCCTGGAAATCATGAAACTTGGCATGGTGTCATGTCATGGCACTAACATGTTGTGGTAAAAAATTGGGCTGATTTGGAAGCTCGTGGTTCTAAGAGGGAACGTGCCACCTTTCAGTGTGAAACGATATATGCTGCCCCCCCCCCTTGAGTTTCTTAACAAAGGCAACATAGAACTACATTAGTGCCATGTCAAATTTTGGAATTATTCCGGGTTCGTTTGTCTTTTTTATACATTAATTGAGTTTCTGGTATTTAATGTGCATAAGTCAAATTTGAACTACAAGCACATGCTCTCATGCACCAAAGTTGGTTGAAAAATCACATTTGTGTCCTCGGGTGAATTTCTAGGTCCCATGCAAGAAATGAGAATAAAATTAAAACATCTGGGCATCGTGGCTTGGCCAAGAACATTGAGAAACTTGGTTTTAAAATTCTTGTAAATCCAAAACACATCTGAAAATCATGAAACTTGGCATGGATGTCATGTCATGGTACTACCATGTTGTGGTAAAAAAATTGGCCGAATAGGAACAGATTTTGGTATAAGCTTCTTGCAAACCGAAGCTTCTCTCAAGAAGGCTCGTGGTTCTGAGAGGGAACGTGCCACCTTTGAGTGTGGAACGATATACGTTTTCCCCCTTGAGTTTATTTACAAAGGCAACATAGAACTACATGAGTGCCCTGTTAAATTTTGGAATTATTCCGGCTTCGTTTGGCCTTATTTACACATTAATTGAGTTTTTGGTCATTTAATGTGCATAATTCAAATTTGAACTACAAGCACATGCTCCCGTGCACCAAAGTTGGTTGAAAAATCACATTTGTGTCCTCGGGTGAATTTCTACTCCCTCCTTCCATCAATATAGGTCCTAATGCGTTTTTCGAGGCTAACTTTGACCAAACGTTAGAGCAATAATATATGACATGCAACTTATGTTGGAAATATGCCCTAGAGGCAATAATAAAAGCATTATTATTATATTCCCTTGTTCATGATAATTGTCTTTATTCATGCTATAATTGTGTTATCCGTAAATCGTAATACATGTGTGAATAATAGACACCAACATGTCCCTAGTAAGCCTCTAGTTGACTAGCTCGTTGATCAACAGATAGTCATGGTTTCCTGACTATGGACATTGGATGTCATTGATAACGAGATCACATCATTAGGAGAATGATGTGATGGACAAGACCCAATCCTAAACATAGCACAAGATCGTATAGTTCGTTTGCTAGAGTTTTCCAATGTCAAGTATCCTTTCCTTAGACCATGAGATCGTGTAACTCCCGGATACCATAGGAGTGCTTTGGGTGTACCAAATGTCACAACGTAACTGGGTGACTATAAAGGTATACTACGGGTATCTCCGAAAGTGTCTATTGGGTTGACATGGATCAAGACTGGGATTTGTCACTCCGTATGACGGAGAGGTATCACTGGGCCCACTCGGTAATGCATCATCATAATGAGCTCAAAGTGACCAAGTGTCTGGTCACGGGATCATGCACTACAGTACGAGTAAAGTGACTTGCCGGTAATGAGATTGAACGAGGTATTGGGATACCGACGATCGAATCTCGGGCAAGTAACATACCGATTGACAAAGGGAATTGTATACGGGGTTGCTTGAATCCTCGACATCGTGGTTCATCCGATGAGATCATCGAGGAGCATGTGGGATCCAACATGGGTATCCAGATCCCGCTGTTGGTTATTAACCGGAGAGTCATCTCGGTCATGTCTACATGTCTCCCGAACCCGTAGGGTCTACACACTTAAGGTTCGGTGACGCTAGGGTTGTAGGGATATGTATATGCAGTAACCCGAATGTTGTTCGGAGTCCCAGATGAGATCCCGGACGTCACAAGGAGTTCCGGAATGGTCCGGAGGTAAAGAATTATATATAGGAAGTGCTATTTCGGGCATCAGGACAAGTTTCGGGGTCACCGGTATTGTACCGGGACCACCGGAAGGGTCCCGGGGGTCCACCGGGTGGGGCCACCTGCCCCGGGGGCCACATGGGCTGTAGGGGGTGCGCCTTGGCCTATATGGGCCAAGGGCACCAGCCCCAAGAGGCCCATGCGCCTAGGGTTCAAGGAAGGGAAGAGTCCCAAAGGGGGAAGGCACCTCCTAGGTGCCTTGGGGAGGAGGGATTCCTCCCTTGGCCGCACCCCCCTAGGAGATTGGATCTCCTAGGGCCGGCGCCCCCCCCCTTGGACTCCCTATATATAGTGCGGAAAGGAGGGCCTCTACACCACGCCTTTGGTGCCTCCTTCTTCCTCTCCAACACATCCTCCTCCTCCATAGTGCTTAGCGAAGCCCTGCCGGAGTACTGCAGCTCCATCACCACCACACCGTCGTGGTGCTGCTGGAGCCATCTTCCTCAACCTCTCCTTCCCCCTTGCTGGATCAAGAAGGAGGAGACGTTACGCTGACCGTACGTGTGTTGAACGTGGAGGTGTCGTCCGTTCGGCGCTAGGATCTTTGGTGATTTGGATCACGTCGAGTACGCCTTCCTCATCCCCGTTCTTTGAACGCTTCCGCGCGTGATCTACAAAGGTATGTAGATGCAATCCGATCACTCGTTGCTAGATGAACTCCTAGATGGATCTTGGTGAAACCGTAGGAAAATTTTTGTTTTCTGCAACGTTCCCCAACAGTGGCATCATGAGCTAGGTCTATGCGTAGTTCTCTTGCACGAGTAGAACACAATTTGTTGTGGGCGTTGATGTTGTCAACTTTCTTGCTGCTACTAGTCTTATCTTGCTTCAACGGTATTGTGGGATGAAGCGGCCCGGACCAACCTTACACGTACGCTTACGTGAGACCGGTTCCACCGACTAACATGCAGAAGTTGCATAAGGTGGCTGGCGGGTGTTTGTCTCTCCCACTTTAGTTGGAGCGGATTCGATGAAAAGGGTCCTTATGAAGGGTAAATAGAAGTTGACAAATCACGTTGTGGCTTTCACATAGGTAAGAAAACGTTCTTGCTAGAACCCTATTTCAGCCACGTAAAACTTGCAACAACAATTAGAGGACGTCTAACTTGTTTTTGCAGCAAGTGCTTTGTGATATGATATGGCCAAAGTTGTGATGAATGATGAATGATCTATATGTGATGTATGAGATGTTCATGCTATTGTAATAGGAATCACGACTTGCATGTCGATGAGTATGACAACCGGCAGGAGCCATAGGAGTTGTCTTTATTTTTTGTATGACCTGCGTGTCATTGAGAAACGCCATGTAAAATACTTTACTTTATTGCTAAACGCGTTAGCCATAGTAGTAGAAGTAATAGTTGGCGAGCAACTTCATGGAGACACAATGATGGAGATCATGGTGTCATGCCGGTGACAAGATGATCATGGAGCCCCAAGATGGAGATCAAAGGAGCTATGTGATATTGGCCATATCATGTCACTATTATTATTTGATTGCATGTGATGTTTATCATGTTTTTGCATCTTGTTTGCTTAGAACGACGGTAGTAAATAAGATGATCCCTCATAATAATTTCAAGAAAGTGTTCCCCCTAACTGTGCACCGTTGCGACAGTTCGTTGTTTCGAAGCACCACGTGATGATCGGGTGTGATAGATTCCAACGTTCACATACAACGGGTGTAAGACAGATTTACACATGCAAACACTTAGGTTGACTTGACGAGCCTAGCATGTACAGACATGGCCTCGGAACATAGAAGACCAAAAGGTCGAGCATGAGTCGTATAGAAGATACGATCAACATGAAGATGTTCACCGACGTTGGCTAGTGTGTCTCACGTGATGATCGGACACGGCCTAGTTAACTCGGATCATGTTATACTTAGATTACAGGAGGGATGTTTATCTAAGTGGGAGTTCATTGAATAATTTGATTAGATGAACTTAATTATCATGAACTTAGTCTAAAATTTTACAATATGTCTTGTAGATCAAATGGCCAACGTAGTCCTCAACTTCAACGCGTTCCTAGAGAAAACCAAGTTGAAAGACGATGGCAGCAACTACACGGACTGGGTCCGGAACCTGAGGATCATCCTCATAGCTGCCAAGAAAGATTATGTCCTACAAGCACCGCTAGGTGACGCACCTGTTCTCCTTGCAGAACAAGACGTTATGAACGCTTGGCAGGCACGTACCAATGACTACTCCCTCGTTTAGTGCGGCATGCTTTACAGCTTAGAGCCGGGGCTCCAAAAACGTTTTGAGAGACACGGAGCATATGAGATGTTCGAAGAGCTGAAAATGGTTTTCCAAGCTCATGCCCGGGTCGAGAGATATCAAGTCTCCGAAAAGTTCTTCAGCTGTAAGATGGAGGAAAACAGTTCTGTCAGTGAGCACATACTCACTATGTCTGGGTTGCATAACCGCTTGACTCAGCTGGGAGTTAATCTCCCGGATGACGCGGTCATTGACAGAATCCTTCAGTCGCTTCCACCGAGCTACAAGAGCTTTGTGATGAACTTCAATATGCAGGGGATGGAAAAGACCATTCCTGAAGTATTTGCAATGCTGAAATCAGCAGAGGTAGAAGTCAAAAAGGAACATCAAGTGTTGATGGTGAATAAAACCACTAAGTTCAAGAAAGGCAAGGGTAAGAAAACCTTCAAGAAAGACGGCAAGGGAGTTGCCGCGCCCGGCAAGCAAGCTGCCGGGAAGAAGCCAAAGAATGGACCCAAGCCCGAGACTGAGTGCTTTTATTGCAAGGAAAGTGGTCACTGGAAGCGGAACTGCCCCAAATACTTAGCGGACAAGAAGGCCGGCAAAACAAAAGGTATATGTGATATACATGTAATTGATGTGTACCTTACCAGTACTCGTAGTAGCTCCTGGGTATTTGATACCGGTGCAGTTGCTCACATTTGTAACTCAAAGCAGGAGCTACAGAATAAGCGGAGACTGGCGAAGGACGAGGTGACGATGCGCGTCGGGAATGGTTCCAAGGTCGATGTGATCGCCGTCGGCACGCTACCTCTAAATTTACCCACGGGATTAGTTTTGAACCTCAATAATTGTTATTTAGTGCCAAGTTTGAGCATGAACATTGTATCAGGATCTCGTTTAAATCGAGATGGCTACTCATTTAAATCCGACAATAATGGTTGTTCTATTTATATGAGAGATATGTTTTATGGTCATGCTCCGATGGTGAATGGTTTATTCTTAATGAATCTCGAGTGTAATGCTACACATATTCATAGTGTGAATACCAAAAGATGTAAGATTGATAATGATAGTCCCACATACTTGTGGCACTGCCGCCTTGGTCACATTGGTGTCAAACGCATGAAGAAGCTCCATACTGATGGACTTTTAGAGTCTCTTGATTACGAATCATTTGACACGTGCGAACCATGCCTCATGGGTAAAATGACCAAGACTCCGTTCTCAGGAACAATGGAGCGAGCAACCAACTTATTGGAAATCATACATACTGATGTGTGCGGTCCAATGAGTGTTGAGGCTCGCGGTGGCTATCGTTATGTTCTCACCCTCACTGATGACTTGAGTAGATATGGGTATGTCTACTTAATGAAACACAAGTCTGAGACCTTTGAAAAGTTCAAGGAATTTCAGAGTGAGGTTGAGAATCAACGTGACAGGAAAATCAAGTTCCTGCGATCAGATCGTGGAGGAGAATACTTGAGTCATGAGTTTGGCACACACTTAAGAAAATGTGGAATAGTTTCACAGCTCACGCCGCCTGGAACACCTCAGCGTAATGGTGTGTCCGAACGTCGTAATCGCACTCTATTAGATATGGTGCGATCTATGATGTCTCTTACCGATTTACCGCTATCTTTTTGGGGGTATGCTTTAGAGACTGCCGCATTCACTTTAAATAGGGCTCCATCGAAATCCGTTGAGACGACACCGTATGAATTATGGTTTGGGAAGAAACCTAAGCTGTCGTTTCTAAAAGTTTGGGGATGCGATGCTTATGTCAAGAAACTTCAACCTGAAAAGCTCGAACCCAAATCGGAAAAATGCATCTTCATAGGATACCCTAAAGAAACTATTGGGTATACCTTCTACCTCAGATCCGAAGGCAAGATCTTTGTTGCCAAGAATGGGTCCTTTCTAGAGAAAGAGTTTCTCTCGAAAGAAGTAAGTGGGAGGAAAGTAGAACTTGATGAAGTATTACCTCTTGAACCGGAAAATGGCGCGACTCAAGAAAATGTTCCTGAGGTGCCTGCACGGACTAGAGAGGAAGTTAATGATGATGATCAAGATACTTCTGATCAAGCTCCTACTGAAATTCGAAGGTCCACAAGGACACGTTCCGCACCAGAGTGGTACGGCAACCCTTTCTTGGAAATCATGTTGTTAGACAATGGTGAACCGTCGAACTATGAAGAAGTGATGGCAGGCCCGGATTCCGACAAATGGCTAGAAACCATGAAATCCAAGATAGGATCCATGTATGAAAACGAAGTATGAACTTTGACTGACTTGCCCGTTGAGCGGCGAGCCATAGAAAATAAATGGATCTTTAAGAAGAAGACAGACGCGGATGGTAATGTGACCATCTATAAAGCTCGGCTTGTCGCTAAGGGTTATCGACAAGTTCAAGGGGTTGACTACGATGAAACTTTCTCACCGGTAGCGAAGCTGAAGTCCGTCCGAATCATGTTAGCGATTGCCGCATTCTATGATTATGAAATATGGCAAATGGACGTCAAAACGGCATTCCTTAATGGTTTCCTTAAGGAAGAATTGTATATGATGCAGCCGGAAGGTTTTGTCGATCCTAAGAATGCTGACAAGGTGTGCAAGCTCCAATGCTCGATTTATGGGCTGGTGCAAGCATCTCGGAGTTGGAACATTCGCTTTGATGAGATGATCAAAGCATTTGGGTTTACGCAGACTTATGGAGAAGCCTGTGTTTACAAGAAAGTGAGTGGGAGCTCTGTAGCATTTCTCATATTATATGTAGATGACATACTTTTGATGGGAAATGATATAGAACTCTTGGACAGCAGAAAGGCCTACTTGAATAAGAGTTTTTCAATGAAGGACCTTGGAGAAGCTGCTTATATATTAGGCATCAAGATCTACAGAGATAGATCAAGACGCGTCATAGGTCTTTCACGAAGCACATACCTTCATAAGATATTGAAGAAGTTCAATATGGATCAGTCTAAGAAGGGGTTCTTGCCTGTGTTGCAAGGTGTGAAATTGAGCTCAGCTCAATGTCCGACCACGGCAGAAGATATAGAAGAGATGAGTGTCATCCCCTATGCCTCGGCCATAGGTTCTATTATGTATGCCATGCTGTGTACCAGACCTGATGTAAACCTTGTCGTGAGTTTGGTAGGAAGGTACCAAAGTAATCCCGGCAAGGAACACTGGACAACGGTCAAGAATATCCTGAAGTACCTGAAAAGGACTAAGGAAATGTTTCTCGTTTATGGAGGTCACGAAGAGCTCGTCGTAAAGGGTTACGTCGATGCTAGCTTCGACACAGATCTGGATGACTCTAAGTCACAAACCGGATACGTGTATATTTTGAATGGTGGGGCAGTAAGCTGGTGCAGTTGCAAGCAGAGCGACGTGGCGGGATCTACATGTGAAGCGGAGTACATGGCAGCCTCGGAGGCAGCACATGAAGCAATTTGGGTGAAGGAGTTCATCACTGACCTAGGAGTCATACCCAATGCGTCGGGGCCAATCAAGCTCTTCTGTGACAACACTGGAGCTATTGCTCTTGCCAAGGAACCCAGGTTTCACAAGAAGACAAGGCACATCAAGCGTCGCTTCAACTCCATTCGTGAAAATGTTCAAGATGGAGACATAGATATTTGTAAATACACACGGACCTGAATGTAGCAGATCCGTTGACTAAACCTCTCCCTAGAGCAAAACATGATCAACACCAGAATTCCATGGGTGTTCGATTCATCACAATGTAACTAGATTATTGACTCTAGTGCAAGTGGGAGACTGTTGGAAATATGCCCTAGAGGCAATAATAAAAGCATTATTATTATATTTCCTTGTTCATGATAATTGTCTTTATTCATGCTATAATTGTGTTATCCGGAAATCATAATACATGTGTAAATAATAGACACCAACATGTCCCTAGTAAGCCTCTAGTTGACTAGCTCGTTGATCAACAGATAGTCATGGTTTCCTGACTATGGACATTGGATGTCATTGATAACGAGATCGTATAGTTCGTTTGCTAGAGTTTTCCAATGTCAAGTATCCTTTCCTTAGACCATGAGATCGTGTAACTCCCGGATACCGTAGGAGTGCTTTGGGTGTACCAAACGTCACAACGTAACTGGGTGACTATAAAGGTATACTACGGGTATCTCCGAAAGTGTCTGTTGGGTTGACATGGATCAAGACTGGGATTTGTCACTCCGTATGACGGAGAGGTATCACTGGGCCCACTCGGTAATGCATCATCATAATGAGCTCAAAGTGACCAAGTGTCTGGTCATGGGATCATGCACTACGGTACGAGTAAAGTGACTTGCCGGTAACGAGATTGAACAAGGTATTGGGATACCGACGATCGAATCTCGGGCAAGTAACATACCGATTGACAAAGGGAATTGTATACGGGGTTGCTTGAATCCTCGACATTGTGGTTCATCCGATGAGATCATCGAGGAGCATGTGGGAGCCAACATGGGTATCCAGATCCCGCTGTTGGTTATTAACCGGAGAGTCGTCTCGGTCATGTCTACATGTCTCCCGAACCCGTAGGGTCTACACACTTAAGGTTCGGTGACGCTAGGGTTGTAGGGATATGTATATGCAGTAACCCGAATGTTGTTCGGAGTCCCGGATGAGATCCCGGACGTCACGAAGAGTTCCGGAATGGTCCGGAGGTAAAGAATTATATATAGGAAGTGCTATTTCGGGCACCGGGACAAGTTTCGGGGTCACCGGTATTGTACTGGGACCACCGGAAGGGTCCCGGGGGTCCACCGGGTGGGGCCACCTGCCCCGGGGGCCACATGGGCTGTAGGGGGTGCGCCTTGGCCTATATGGGCCAAGGGCACCAGCCCCAAGAGGCCCATGCGCCTAGGGTTCAAGGAAGGGAAGAGTCCCAAAGGCGGAAGGCACCTCCTAGGTGCCTTGGGGAGGAGGGATTCCTCCCTTGGCCGCACCCCCCTAGGAGATTGGATCTCCTAGGGCCGGCGCCCCCCCCTTGGACTCCCTATATATAGTGGGGAAAGGAGGGCCTCTACACCACGCCTTTGGTGCCTCCTTCTTCCTCTCCAACACATCCTCCTCCTCCATAGTGCTTAGCGAAGCCCTGCCGGAGTACTGCAGCTCCATCACCACCACGCCGTCGTGCTGCTACTGGAGCCATCTTCCTCAACCTCTCCTTCCCCCTTGCTGGATCAAGAAGGAGGAGACGTTACGCTGACCGTACGTGTGTTCAACACGGAGGTGCCGTCCGTTCGGCGCTAGGATCTTCGGTGATTTGGATCACGTCGAGTACGCCTTCCTCATCCCCGTTCTTTGAACGCTTCCGCGCGTGATCTACAAAGGTATGTAGATGCAATCCGATCACTCGTTGCTAGATGAACTCCTAGATGGATCTTGGTGAAACCGTAGGAAAATTTTTGTTTTCTGCAACGTTCCCCAACAACTTACACAAAGCATACCTTCAAATTTGTATGTCAAAGGAGCATCCAGTAATATAATTTTCATAGTATACATCTCATGTGCTATTAATCTTGTCAATAGTCAAAGGTTGTCTTGAAAAACACATTAGGACCTATATAGATGGAAGAAGGGAGTAGGTCCCATGCAAAAAATGAGAATAAAATTCAAAAATCTGGGCATCATGGCTCGGCCGAGAACATTGAGAAACTTGGTTTTAAAATCATGAAACTTGGCATGGTGTCATGTCATGGTAGTACCATGCCGTGGTAAAAAAATTGGCCGTATAGGAACAAATTTTGGTACAAGCTTCTTGCAAATCGGAGCTTCTCTGAAGAAGGCTCGTGGTTCTGGGAGGGAATGTGTCACCTTTGTGTGCATAATTCAAATTTGAAATACAAGCACATGTTCCAGTGCACCAAAGTTGGTTGAAAAATCACATGTGTGTCCTCGGGCAAATTTCTAGGTTCCATGCAAGAAATGGGAATGAAATTCAAAATTCTGGGCGTCGTGGCTGGGTTGGAAACATTGAGAAACTTAGTTTTTTAATTCCCGTAAATCCAAAACACGCATGAAAATAATGAAACTTGGCTTGGTGCCATGACATGGCACCAACATGCTGTGGTAAATTTGCAGTCCGATTTGCGAAGGCGCACACATTAACAATCAACAAAGTCATTTTGGAACAAGTGCTGTCACGTTACAATCGGAAACACAAGTATTATTGAAACCGTGGGCGTTCTACTTACTAGTACCATTTACGTGCCGCCACGCGTCCCCATTTTTTATTAGCTAGGAGGTGTCGTGCAGGGTAGCTATTTGAGTACGAGAGGCGTGCGATCGGACCCCTGCGCGTGCTTATCGGGAGGAGAGCCCTTTGACCTCCATCTATCGTCCACCTCTCTCCTAAGGTCTCCATTAATGGCGCCCAAGACTCTATTTAATGGCATGGCTATGTCTCACTCGACTGAGATTTAAGAGAGAAAAAAGAAAATCTAAAAGCACGGATCTTGATGTAAGATCCGACGGACCTATATAGCATCTACTGTGACTTATAGCAAGACTGATGAATATATAAGGACGATTAATTTTTTTGATCAAAGAAGGGCTTGCCCCTTCCGATTTTCATTACTGAAACCCACCACAATTCACAAGAAGTTCAGCACAACTCTAGCCTAACACGAAGGACTAAAAGCTACCAGATTGAAATCGCAACATCCCAAGAGGCCAACAATGGCCAAACATCCGTGCTAGAACCCAACATTCCACAACCGGCGACACAATCCACATCCTAAACCGATTATTACATCAAAAGAAACCAGGAAATTGAAGGAAGCCCAGCAACAACTAGAAGAACAGCAACGCTAGGGTCGCCACAGCAAGAGTTTTCTTCATTCCAGCCTCGCAACATTGATCTTCCACAGAAAGATAAGGATGATTAATTGTCTTACATAATTAGAAAGATAATTAAAAAAGCCACATGCGACTATGCCCAAAATACACAAAGGCAAAAGAAGAAGGAAGACAAGGATCTGGCTCGCTAATCTCTACTTTCTTGATGCGTTGCTGCAGGCCGCGGGAACTAGTCTCCGCGGCGAGCGGCGATGAGCTCTTTCGTGTCCTCAAGACTCTGCTTGAGAACATCCACGGATTACTCCACCAGCCTTTGGCGCTCGTTGCGGAGCATGTCATTCTCGTCCATAAGTTTCTTGACGATGACGCCGGTCCTCTTCAACAAGTCACTGGACTCCTCCTGCTGGTCTGCACTTCGGACGATGTTCTCCCTCAGCAGGTCGCGCTTGGCCCGGAGCCTCTCATTGCCCTCCCTTAGTTGCCGGATGACGCCGGTAGCCTGTTCAAACGAGGCTTTCATGTCATCCTGCAACCTCGCCCAGCCGGAGATCTGATCCATCTGGCTATGGACGATCACATGCATGCGCGTGTAACAGTCGTCGCTTGCCCGCAAGAAATTTTCCCAGGCCGCCGCGGCGCGGCGGGACATCTCTGCTGCTTCCGCAGCGCGGCCGGACCAGTCTGCTGCATCGACGGCGCGGCGGGACCTCTGTGCTGCTTCAGCGGCGCGGCAGGACCTCTGTGCTGCTACTTCCACACGGCGGGACATGTCGGCTGCTCTCGCAGCGAGGCGGGACATCTCTCGTGCTTCTGCTTCCATGCTCGCCTCTTCCTGGTGGCAATCTCTCAACCCAGAACTCACGCTGGCCATGGCAGACGCAAGGGAAGGATGCAGAATGACTTGTTTGTTTTTGTGGATGAGGAGTTGAGGAGGAATGTGCAGTCATCTTGTCATACTAGTATTTATAACCGAGTACTAATACGCTCCTAAGTAGGAAACTGTTTAGGTTGTGATCAGTGTGAACAGGTTTGCAATTCAATATAGCGTGGTACTAATACATTCCTAAGTGGGAAACCGTTTAGGTTGTGATCGGTGTGAACAGGTTTGCAATTCAATATAGCGTGGAGTAATTTGGAATATGACGAGACGCAAGCTCAAAATTTATTGACGGTTCTAGTTTCGAAGTGCGGCACTATTCCCGGATGGAGTACTTCTTTTTCTACTCCCTCCTTTCAGGTTTTATAGGGCTTATCTCAAAATTTTATTTTTTCCATTTTATAAGGCTCAATTTGGTTGTTCCCCAACACATGTTCAGATTCCAAGGTGCATTAAATCACTGCATGCAAGTATTAAGAGAAAATTGACCAATGCATGTACTTTATGCATGCATGCATTGCAATTAATGAATTGATAAACATAATTTTTTGAGAAAAACAAGAGCATTAATTAGGTGCTTTTGCAAACTACAAAAAATATTCCACCACTCACCATCTTGGTTGGTGAGATTTTTGAATTAAGCCCTATAAACCGGAAACGAGGGAGTACTGCTGTGTACGTGCAATAACTAGCACCGTCGTATACATATCTTATGGTTAATGGGGCGTTCGACAGGAATAGCCGCGTGGCGAGCTCTAGGCTAGTGTTTTTTTCAGACGCATTAAACCTATCTCTTGGGACTTCTCGCACGCACCATCGTGCCACCCACAAAAACTTGTACTCTGAGTTTAGTAGTACGTTATACAGGAAGAGAAGAGGTGCACGCACGCACTCGTCCTCTCACACACGCGTCTATTTTTTTTCTCGAAAAGGAGGATGATGACCCCCGGCCTCTGCATCTGGGAGTCACACACGCATATGTAGCTACGAATTGTAGTGTTCTCAGCCATCCGATTGGCTCTATCATGGATGTACCTATATACTAAAACATGTCTAGATACATCTATATTTTGACAAATGGAAGGCATGTATTGTGGAACGGAGGGAGTGCTTGTCATCAAAATGGATAAAAAGGGACGTATCTAGAACTAAAATACGTCTACATACATCTCCTTTTATCCATTTTGATGACAAGTAGTACTTCTTACCCAAAGGAACTTTATATCCAACAAACACAAAATATCCGTTCGACTGTTGGAAATTAGTGATCTGATGTCGAAGTAATTGTTGCATCGCCACCAAAACCCACCATTTCTTAAGCTAAAGTAGACCAAGGTAATCCCTATATTAGCATATTACTAAGATAAACAGAAGGCACTGTAGAAACATTTAGGACGTGAGCTTGTCAATCTGAATGTGGAGGGACACAAGCTTAGCCCCGGCCAGCAGCTTGGGCGGAACTGTCAAGAAGGTCAGCTCCTGCACGTCGACGTCGCCGGGATCCTTGCTGCTTGTCACCTCCATTTCCACCTTGACGGTGTCGGTCGTGCCTTTGGGCTCCCCCGGCGGGCCGTTCACCCACAGCTTGGCCACGTAGTGCGGCAGTGGGGACGCCCCAGTTCTGATGCAGACGACCGACACGGCGATAGGCGCGCCGATGTCGAGCACGCCGCCGACCAAGAAAAATGTGCGGTGGTCCTCCTCCGTGAACAGAAAGAGTCGTGGCTCCGACAGTGGCACTTGCAGCTTGAGCACCTTGCCGTACTGGATCCTGTGCACGGGCATGGGATGCGCGGTGCTGATGTGGTGGTAGAGCGCCGGCGGCGGGCCTTCGTAGCCGCAGACGGGCACGGGGTATTTGCAGGGCGTGAGCAGACACACGCTCTGGTGATCGGTGAGCTTGTGGTAAGTGACGTAGAGCCCATAGCCTTCGTGCAGGCACTCCACCCTCACCGACGAAAGGACGGAGTCCACCGCCGTGTTCCGCACGTCGAAGCCACCGCCGTGCTCGCACTTCTGGCACTGCCGCTGGTTCCTGGGGTGCTCGACGCGGCAGTCCGCACAGGCCAGGTGCCCCCTTGCACTGCAGAAATCAATCGAACAACACATCAATCAAGAAACCTGCACCTTGCTCAATCAGCCGAACGGACAAGGTGTATTTGAACCTCATACACTGGAGGCGTCAAGGGGCGGAGGCACAAGGGGCAGTGGAGCACGGTGAGGTCCATCGAGACCTTAGAGAGCTCCATCGTCGGGTCCTGTTCGGTCTGCATGATCTCGCCCTCCTCGTGCACAACCATCTCTCGACTTGGGTCAGGGTATTACAAAGCTTTACCGTCACATATTTTATACTACTTCAAGGTGCATTAAATCAACACATGCAAGTATCAAAAGGAGAGTCACGGCATGCATGCATGCGTTGTAATTAATGCATCGGTAAACGCAAATTATTGAAATATATCGAGTGAAGTGCTTTGATGTGTCGTGTCAACTCGTACATCAATGAGAAGTTTGATTATCCTCTCCCTCACGGACTTAACTGCACCTGCCTTTGGCTGTATGATAGGTTGGCCACACACCTGTCGGGCCCACCTGTCATACACGCAAAGGCAGGAGCGTCCCTCCCTCGCCCATGAGTGTGGTGGCTGGCAAGACTAGGAGAAGATTTCGCTACATGCTCTCCCTCCCGCACGCGGTGGACATGCAGCAGTTCAATCGGTGTCAGATGGCCAGAATCGTACTGTAGTACTCCTCCAGTGCAGTAGTACTCCATCATTGTTCGACTTCCCGAAGAGGCGAAGAGCCAAGTGCAACCCGGACGCTCGTGTGGCAGTTTCATGTGTAGAGTAGTGTAGGATAGCATGTACCATGCCTGTAAGCTTAAAATTGTTGGGGTCGGCTCCATGCTATGTGGCCGTCTCGAAGTTTTTAAAAAAATTAAAATAGTCTTCTGGCCCTACCTGACACCCTGGTGATTGTAGTTTGCATGCTCATCTGGTCAAGACATGAATATATATTTTAATTTGTTTTTTTCGAAAAGGGGGGACTCCCCGGCCTCTGCATCAGAACGATGCATACTGCCACATATATTTTAATTTGTGGTGGGTAAATGTTAGAGGTTGCAGCAAATATATTGTACACTGCGGGTCTTTCAGCCAAGTTTAGAGACAAGCATGTGGGGCCAGTGCTATGATGTGTCGCGTCAACTCGTACAACAAGGAGAAGCTTGATTTTACTACACGCCTTCTCCCTCACCCATGCGCACGGTTGCTCGCAAACGAGGACATGCTTTTGCTTAGTAGTACTTCTACAAAAAGCTATCCGTCCCGCTTGCGGTGGACGGACATGCAGCAGTGGATTCGACACTGTAGAAGCAGTAGTAGTAACATCATTGTTCGTCTTCTCGAAGAGGCGAAGAGCCAAGCGCAAACCGAACATTGCAGTTGCGAACATTAGAGCACGCATATAGCCAGGCTCTTGCATGAGACAAAATTGCTATGTGAGCCCACTATTGTACTAGTACGTACAACTACTTGCTAGTATAGCCCTGTAACCAGAAAGGAGTATTTGCCCTTCTAGAGATTTCAACAAGTGACTACACAGAAACGGAGTACATATGGAGCAAAATGAGTGAATCTGCACCGTAAATAAATACGTACTAGTTCTATCATTTTCCTCTCCGAGGTGCACAATATTGAGTATACTGACTAGTCTCTTTTTGGCACGCATTTACGTTTTTACATAGTACAGACGCAAGCGCTCATATACACGCGCATACACTCACCCTTATGAACGCACACACGCACGGCACTATCATCTTCAAATTTACGAAGTCACCATAGGCACCTCGTCATCGACGGGTCCATAGGTGCTTGAATGCCAAGGAGGGAGAGGGTAGCGGTTCCCGAGATGTTGAATGGTCAATGATGCATCCTCAATTACATGCAGAGGGAATTAATTGGAGAAGCAGAATAGAGCCAGCACGATGTGAATGCAACAGAGTTTGGACTCTCGTATAATAAAGGCGCCCCACCACTCCAATACATCTACTCCTAAGTCTCTAAGCAACACTGCTCACTCCAATCTAAGACCAAGTGACCAGAAGCCACAAGCACCTATGGAGGCGATGGACGCGGGCGGCAGTCAGCTGTGCCAAATCATCCAAGGCGCCGGCCTGTGGTCCCGCACCGCACAGCGTTTCCAGACGGTGCTGGCAATCGCAGGCATCGTTCACGCGGTCATCATCGCCGAGGGAGGAAACCCACAGCTGCCAGAGGGGCCCGATCCTCTGCTCGTGCCATTCTCTCCGACACAGCGCCGGCTTGGGAGGTCCTCCGACCCTTCTTCCTCCCTATCGTATTGTCCGCAGATCCGACCTGCCGCCACCGACGTCCCGGCGACCCTCAGGTATAAGTTCTTCGAAAGCGGCCTTGCTCTACTCCCCCAGCTCCCCACGTGTCTGCATGTGCATCTTTTTCTACTCCCATCAGCTCTTCCAAAGCCACCTAAATTTTTAGTATTATTAGAGGTAAAGCTACTTCATGCATTTGAATCTAGGGCTTTGTTCAAACAACGAAGAAAGGGGGAAAGTTGTAGCATGAATCTAGAACTTGATTCAAAGAGGAAATAATATGGAGAAAGTAGTAGAGACCTGTAGGATCGAAAGTATGTCTAGAGGGGGGTGATTATACTACTTGACCAAATAAAAGTTTAACCTTTTCCCAATTTTAGTTCTTGGCAGATTTTAGCTATTTTAGGACAAGTCAAGCAATCATCACATAATTCAAGCAAGCATGCAAAGAGTATATTGGCAGCGGAAAGTAAAGCATGCAACTTGCAAGAATGTAAAGGGAAGGGTTTGGAGAATTCAAATGCAATATGAGACACTGATGTTTTTCCCGTGGTTCAGATAGGTGGTGCTATCCTACATCCACGTTGATGGAGACTTCAACCCACAAAGGGTAACGGTTGCGAGAGTCCACACAGGGCTCCACCCACAAAGGGTAATGGTTGCGCGAGTCCACACAGGGCTCCACCCACGAAGGGTCCACGAAGAAGCAACCACCCACAAAGGGTCCACGAAGAAGCAACCTTGTCTATCCCACCATGGCCATCACCCACACAGGACTTGCCTCACTAGCGGTAGATCTTCACGAAGTAGGCGATCTCCTTGCCATTACAAACTTCTTGGTTCAACTCCACAATCTTGTCGGAGGCTCCCAAGTGACACCTAGCCAATCTAGGAGACACCACTCTCCAAGAAGTAACAAATGGTGTGTAGGTAATGAACTCCTTGCTCTTGTGCTTCAAATGATAGTCTCCCCAACACTCAACTCTCTCTCATAGGATTTGGATTTGGTGGAAAGAAGATTTGAGTGGAAAGCAACATGGGAAGGCTAGAGATCAAGATTCATATGGTAGGAATGGAATATCTTGGTCTGAACACATGAGTAGGTGGTTCTCTCTCAGAACATACGAGTTGGAATGGTGTATGTGTTCTGATGGCTCTCTCTTCGAATAAAGAGGAGGTGGAGGGGTATATATAGCCTCCACACAAAATCCAACCGTTACACAGTTTTCCAATCTCGGTGGGACCGAATCACAAACTCGGTCGGACCGAAAATGTAAACCTAGTGACCGTTAGTGATTTTCGGTGGGACTGACATGCAACTCGGTAGGACCGATATGGTTAGGGTTTGGGCATAACGTAATCTCGGTGAGACCGATTACACAAACTCGGTGAGACCGAATTTGGTAATTAGCTAACCAGAGAGTTGGTCAGGCAAACTCGGTGGGACCGATTTGCTCTTTCGGTGAGACCGAAAAGTTACAAAGGGGAAACACTGAATTTACATTGCAATCTCGGTGGGACCGATTCGCTCTTTCGGTGAGACCGAAAAGTTACGAAAGGGAAACAGAGAGTTTGCAATCCCATCTCGGTGAGACCGAGATCCCTATCGGTAGAACCGAATTGCTAGGGTTTGGCAGTGGCTAATTACAAGTGAAACTCGATGGCGCCGGATAGGAATAATCGGTAGGACCGAGTTTGGCTTAGGGTTTAGGTCAAATGTGGATATGGGAAAGTAGTTGAGGGTTTTTGGAGCATATCACTAAGCACATGAAGCAAGAGGCTCATTAAGCAACACCTCATCCCTCCTTGATAGTATTGGCTTTTCCTAAAGACTCAATGTGATCTTGGATCACTGAAATATAAAATGAAGAGTCTTGAGCTTTTGAGCTTGAGCCAATCCTTTTTCCTTAGCATTTTGAGGGTTCCACTTTCACATCCATGCCATGCCAATCATTGAGCTTTCCTGAAATAATCATCTTGGAATAGCATTAGCTCAATGAGCTATATGTTGTTATGAATTACCAAAACCACCTAGGGATAGTTGCACTTTCAATCTCCCCCCTTTTGGTAATTGATGACAACATATAGATCAAAGCTTCGACAAATGATAATAAGCATGAAATATATCGTCGCTTTGAGAAGTATGTGATAAGTAAGAGCTCCCCCTAAATTTGTGCATATTTAAAATTTGCTTTGGACTGCAAATGCACAAGGAGTTAGAGTCATGGGTTACTCTTCCATGTCACATACATCTTGGTGGAGCGCTTAAAATGATAAGAATGAAATACTTGCACTCATCACCAAGAATAGTGAAAGATCACATAAGATAGATAAGATAATAGCATTAAGCAAGCATTAAGTGTAGCTTATGACCAAACACATGATCATCAATGTCTCACAAATAATTACGTAGTATCTCAAGCACTCAAAAGCAAACAAGTTTGAAAAAAACACCAAATAAAGCAAGAGAGAAAAGCAACACTCTCTCTCTCGAAGCCTATGATCTATACATTTTTCTCCCCCTTTGGCAACAAGTTACCAAAAAGTTCCTAGAAAATGCATAGTACTAGATCGACTCTCAGGCTTGATCTTCAGGTGGTGGTGGAGTCCGGATCACTCCAAGGACGAAGGCTTCTGTAGACGCTGAAGTACATGCTGGAGTTGGAGCTGAAGTAGATGCTGGAGCTGGTGGAACTGAGGCTGTAGCTGGTGCTGAGGTGGTGGCTCTTGTGTCAGCAACTGGCACGGCAGACGACCTCGGACCTCGTGGCACTCTGGCAAAGGCATGAGTGGTAGTCCTGCCTCTCCTCTCCTGCATATCATCTTGGAGCTGCACCACTGTAGTCTGAATCTCCGTTACCTTGACATCCAAGTCATAGAACTTCTGTTCCATGATTCTCTCTAGGCTTGCCTGGTTTTGAGTTAGGGTGGCTAGTCCTTGCTCAATCCGCAGGGTGGATGCAATCAGGTAACCAAGCTTCTCTTGTTTAGTCTTCAAGAAATACTCAGATGCCTCCTCTTGAGTTGGCATCTTGGCAGCTTTCTCCTTCCTTGCCTTCTCCTTCTTTGCGTATGCTTGGGCAGATGATGGCTCGTTCTCAGTCATGACAACTTGATTGTCCTCAAAATCTGGACGGATGGGCAGGTGTTCCTTGTCCAATAAATATATGCCCGTGCCCATCTTGGAGTTAATGAGCTCCTGGATCTGAGGGGCATATCCGCAACTCCTCTTCTGATCTGCTGCAGTCCTTTTGATAGTTTTCACTATGAGGCTCATCACCTTGAACTTCTGAGGTACATCAAATACATGTAGCAAGTTGATAGCATGGCCTCTGATCATCTTGTGATCTCCAGACTTGGGCAATAAGGTGTGCCTCAAGATCCAATTGATAGTTGGCAGCCCTAACAGAAGGTAATGCACAGACCCAAATTTGAAGGTGTCAAGAGCTTCATTGGGAATTTCCTTGTACATATTGGACATAGAGTTATGGTCCATCTTCTTCTTGGCATATATGTCCAAGTCATCATTATGCTCCTCTGGGGCATTAATGATATGTGCCCACTCAGCAACTGTGGATTGGTACCTTGTACCCTCAGACATCCATGTGATCGTCCCATCTGAATAAAAATGTGATGTGGAGTAGAACTGCATTATAAGCTCCTCATTCCACTTTGTGAGCTTCTGCCCAACAAAGTCAGCTACTCCACAAGCTATGAAGCTGTCTTGCACTCCAGGATAGTGCTCCTCATTGTCCTTGATGTACTGCCAGTCAACCCATCTCATATCACATACTATTGGCTTCTTATCAAGCAGCACTGTCTCATAGAAGTCCTGCTGTTCCTTAGTGTGGAATCTGTAGTCAACAGTAGTCCTCCTCCTTGAAGCATACGGGTCTGCTTCTCTCCACTTCCTCAGCCCTGAATCTCTCCTGAGCTTCATGTCCTCAGCCACAGGATGTGCATCGTTGTGGTCTGGGATCTTGGGCTTGAGCTTTCTCAGAACTTGCTCTTCATCCTCTTCTTCAGCAACAGTCTCAGGCACTGGGGCCTTGTTCTTCTCAGCTGCAGGAATGCTCCTTGTATTCCTCTTTGGTTTTGGCTTGGAGGCAGCTTTGGGCTTAGATGCAGTAGCCCCTGATCTTATGGCATCACCCATCAGCTTGGGTGCCTTGGGTGCTGGTGCAGCTACCTCTTCTTCCTCTTCCTCTTCCATGATGGAAGCCTTTCCTAGCACTCTGGCTACGGTCTTCTTGACCCTTTCCTTTCTTTTCTTTCCCTCAGCAGCAACTGGCTCTTTGGGTGCAGGCTTCTCAGTTGAAGCTCTTGCCTTTGACATGGGCTGCCTGCCTGCTGGCCTTTTGATTTTCAGCCCTGGCTTTGTGCCTTGAGCTGGCTCAACTCTCTTTGATGTGGCCTCTTCCTCTGCCACATAATCTTCATCTTCGGAATCAGAAGTTCTCTTCTTCCTCTGTCTGGTGGCAGCTTTTGGCAAGTTGCTAGGGGTGCTCCTGCTGCCCTCATCTGAAGAGCTGGAGGGACTAGTGCCCTCACTCATGTGCACCTGCTGCTCTAACATGTTCTGGCTGTCACTTTGATCAGACATGCTGCAAACTCTGACTGCTGACCCTGTGAACAGTTTATAGATGAGGTAGAAAAGATGAGCATCACAAAATGCAGAGATTTTTGCAAAAGAATGATCCAAAAACTTAGTTTTAGTTTCCCATTGAAATCATCTCGGATCTACCGATTTTCAAACTCGGTGATACCGAAGCAGTTTTGGAACCTAAACTAGTGAACTCGGTAGGACCGAGTCACAGTTCGGTGGCACCGAGACAGCTAGGGTTTCACAGAGTTCCAAAATCGGTCACACCGATAAGTAATTCTCGGTCAGACCGAGTCTCACTTGTGCAATGGCATAAGCCAAATCGGTGGGACCGAGATGGTTTCGGCGGAAACCTAACCCTAAAATTTTCGAATCAAAGCTAATCTACGGGCGTATTGACTGGATAGGAGTGTTTCAATCGTGGCAAGAATCATGAAGAACACAATGTGCTAGGAATCGGACGGGGAATAGCACTGTGATCGAGTCCATACCCTAGTTCGGCGGAGACTCGCTACGGCGGCAACGGCGGGGCAGAATTCCCGTTGACGGCGACGGAGACCAGCGACTGGAGGCGGCTGGCGGCGAGAAGACGATCCGGAGACCACGTTGGCAGAGCAGGCTATCGCGCGGGCGAAGGGGTTCGGAGAAATTTCCAAATTTTGCCCGTGACTATATATAGCCCGACCCCGTCGGTGTGACCGAGTGGAACAACTCGGTGGCACCGAGATTCATAACTGCAGGCAGTTACTGAAACTCGGTGTGACCGAAATGTTCAAATCGGTTGCACCGAGATCGAAAACCTAGATCAACTTAATGATCTCGGTAGGACCGGAAGTGGGGTATCGGTCAGACCGAGAATCATAAAGAGGTTTTGGAAGTTTAAGTCTATGACGAATCGGGGACTCCGAGCGCTCCTCACACAGAGTGGTTCGAATCTGACTTGATCAAATTTTGTGATGCAGCATGAATAGAGTTTGAGACGAGAAAAGCATAGATAGCTAGAGGAGGTACTTAGGCATTCTTGTCCATCCACTTGGCAAAAGAGAATAAAACCAAACAATCAAAACAACAAGTGGATGTCCTCGAATGAGCAAAATATGCAACCAGCATGCTCACACAATAAGATGGCAAATGAAATATGTGGCAAGGCATGCACAACCAATTCTAGCATCTATCAAGCAATTTGTGATGACAAGGTCATCTATATATGAGTATATTGACTTAGGAGTCAAGTGAGAGCACTTGATCATAGGTCATACTCATCGTTTAAGCTCAAGTGGGGTTACCACTTTTACATAAAGCATTGTTGTGTTCACATCTTTAGAGTTGCTTTAGCTCAAGTCTTAGAGTAAAGCTCCCCCTAGATGTGATATCCCCCCTAAGAGGGATGAACTAACCTTGGGTTTTGTCGATGATGACTTCATGTAGATGTTGAAGATGTGGATGCTCAATGTTGATGTAGATCACTTGGAGCTATCCATTTGAGTGAATTGCACTTTCAATACCTACATGGGTTAGTCCCACAAGGAACAAACAAGGATATCCATAGACATAGAGTGATGCACACAAAAGATGATGTCCCTGAAAACTTTTAGGTTACCTTGTCCCTTGTCTTACCAACAAGAGGGTTTGTGACTCCTTGAACTAGTGCAAGATGTGGAAGTTGATTGCACTTGTTCTTGCAAAAATGATAAGAGTGAAGTATGTTGGCGGAGTCACCCTCAAGAACTCTCTAGTTCTTCTTCTTTTGGATCCACATCATCTTGATGGGAATCCTTGGAGTTGTAGTCGTACTTGATGAAGTGAAACTTGAAGTAGTCTTGTGTTGGAAATATGCCCTAGAGGCAATAATAAATTGATTATTATTATATTTCCTTGTTCATGATAATCGTTTATTATCCATGCTAGAATTCTATTGATAGGAAACTCAGATACATGTGTGGATACATAGACAACACCATGTCCCTAGTAAGCCTCTAGTTGACTAGTTCGTTGATCAATAGATGGTTACGGTTTCCTGACCATGGACATTGGATGTCGTTGATAACGGGATCACATCATTAGGAGAATGATGTGATGGACAAGACCCAATCCTAAGCATAGCACTAGATCGTGTAGTTCGTATGCTAAAGCTTTTCTAATGTCAAGTATCATTTCCTTAGACCATGAGATTGTGCAACTCCCGGATACCGTAGGAGTGCTTTGGGTGTGCCAAACGTCACAACGTAACTGGGTGGCTATAAAGGTACACTACGGGTATCTCTGAAAGTGTCTGTTGGGTTGGCACGAATCGAGACTAGGATTTGTCACTCCGTGTGACGGAGAGGTGTCTCTGGGCCCACTCGGTAGGACATCATCATAATGTGCACAATGTGATCAAGGAGTTGATCACGGGATGATGTGTTACGGAACGAGTAAAGAGACTTGCCGGTAACGAGATTGAACAAGGTATCGGTATACCGACGATCGAATCTCGGGCAAGTATCGTACCGATGGACAAAGGGAATTGTATACGGGATTGATTAAGTCCTGGACATCGTGGTTCATCCGATGAGATAATCGTGGAACATGTGGGAGCCAACATGGGTATCCAGATCCCGCTGTTGGTTATTGACCGGAGAACGTCTCGGTCATGTCTGCATGCTTCCCGAACCCGTAGGGTCTACACACTTAAGGTTCGGTGACGCTAGGGTTATAGAGATATTAGTATGCGGTAACCCGAATGTTGTTCGGAGACCCGGATGAGATCCTGGACGTCACGAGGAGTTCCGGAATGGTCTGGAGGTAAAGAATTATATATAGGAAGTGCTATTTCGGCCATCGGGACAAGTTTCGGAGTCACCGGTATTGTACCGGGACCACCGGAAGGGTCCCAGGGGTCCACCGGGTGGGGCCACCTGCCCCGGGGGCCACATGGGCTGTAGGGGTGTGCGCCTTGGCCTATATGGGCCAAGGGCACCAGCCCCAATAGGCCCATGCGCCAAGAGATAAGGAAAGGAAGAGTCCTAAAGGGGGAAGGCACCTCCTAGGTGCCTTGGGGAGGAGGGACTCCTCCCTAGCCGCACCCTTCCTTGGAGGAAGGGCCAAGGCTGCACCCCCCCCCTCTCCCTTGGCCCTATATATAGTGGGGGGAAGGGAGGGCAGCCCCATCTAAGCCCTGGCGCCTCCCTCTCCCTCCCGTGACACATCTCCCTCTTCCCGCAGCGCTTGGCGAAGCCCTGTTGGAATCCCGCTACTTCCACCTCCACGCCGTCGTGCTGCTGGATCTCCATCAACCTCTCCTTCCCCCTTGCTGGATCAAGAAGGAGGAGACGTCACTGCTCCGTACGTGTGTTGAACGCGGAGGTGCCGTCCGTTCGGCGCTAGGATCATCGGTGATTTGGATCACGACGAGTACGACTCCATCAACCCCGTTCTCTTGAACGCTTCCGCTTAGCGATCTACAAGGGTATGTAGATGCACTCTCCTTCCCCTCGTTGCTGGTTTCTCCATAGATAGATCTTGGTGACACGTAGGAAAATTTTGAATTTCTGCTACGTTCCCCAACATCTTGGGAATCCACTTGACTAAGGTCTTAGGAGCTTCTTCAAATGCGTCAATTTCCTCTTGAAGCTTGTCCTTGCCTTTTTGCTTGTAGTCTTGTGGTGGAAGATCATCTTGAGCTTGTGTCCCCTTGAAAGAAGTATACTTCTCTTGTTGAGGAACAAACTTTGTCTTGGGGTATTGATTTTCTTCCCACTCAACTCCATTGGCATTGAACTTTCGTTCAAAACCAACACCTTGATTCTTCCGGTGCATTCCTTGCTTGCGCACAATTTCCTCGAATTGCTTACTCCCGGCAAGGCTTTTGTACACTCCTTTCTCTATAATTCCCTTCAATAAACTATTTTCTTGCTCAAGTGTAACTTGGCTAAGAGAATCATTAGTGGAATCAAGAGAACTACTAGAAGCAACAATATTGGATTTAGCATGATCATTGTTACTGCTAGAGGAAGAATCTTTCTTGTTCTTGTTACTAGACTTGACTTGAGGCATGTAAGTGGATAAGAGTAAACGCTTGGCAATGTAAGAAGAGCTTTTCTTGCGGAGATCATCATTGATTGCTTTTAAGAACTCATGCTCTTGCTCAAGATTGAGCTTTTCAAAGCGTAATTTCTCATGAGCTCTTAAAAGTTCTCGATGATCTTCGAAGATAGTTTCATGAGCTAACTTAAGAGTGTTTAGTTCTTTAGTTAGAGCCTCAATCTTCTCCTTATCATTGTCATTCGTTTTATCTTGATTAGCATGTTTAATTGACGTTTCATCATAGTATTCATCAGTAGAGTTGTCAACAAGCAAATCATCACCTAACAAGTCATCTTCATCACTATTGAAATCAACATACTCGGGGTGTGTTACCTTAGGACCTTTGGCCATGAAGCATCTTCCAATTCCTTCATTTGGTGAGTCAAATATGTCGTAGGAGTTGGTTGACACAAGTGCTAGACCGGCAACACCTTCATCTTGAGTATCTTCGGAGTCGGAGTGATAACTTCTCTCGGAGTGGCTGTCGGAGTCGGAGCCGGATACCCATTCACCAACATGAGCTTGATGTCTTTGTCTTGTGTAGCTCCTTGATGATTTTTCCTTCCTTTCCGAATCCTTGCTTCTTCGTGAGTATCTTCGTTCATAACGATCATCTCTACTCCTCCTCTCTCTTGGTGGTGATTCTTTGCTTCTTCTTTTTGGAGAATCTTCTCTTCTCTTGTAGGGAGCCGTACACTCATTGGAATAGTGTCCGGGTCTTCCACAACTGTAGCAGTTTCGCTCTCGACTAGAAGATCTTTTGTCATTGTAGGACCTTGACTTGAAGCTTCTATCTTTGCTTCTACTCTTGTAGAACATGTTGAAGTTCTTCACCATTAAGCTCAATTCTTCATTGAAGTCTTGTTTCTCACTTGATGATGTAGGGGCTTCACATGAGGCTTTATAGGCACCACTTGATTTGTTGTGAAGTTCCTCTTTATCCTTAAGTGACATCTCATGAGCAACAATTCTTCCAATCACCTCCGTTGGCTTGAGATCTTTGTAACTGGGCATCATTTGGATCAATGTGCACACGGCATCATATTTTCCATCCAAGGCTCTTAGAATCTTCTTGATGATGAATCTGTCGGTCATCTCTTCACTTCCTAAGCCGGCAATCTCATTTGTGATGAGAGCAAGCGTAGAGTACATTTCAGCGACACCTTCACCATCCTTCATCTTGAACTTGTCAAGTTGGCTTTGAAGCACAACCAACTTGGATTCCTTGACGGAGTCGGTACCTTCGTGCATATCAATCAAAGTGTCCCAAATTTCCTTCGCATTCTCAAGACGGCTGATTTTGTTGAATTCTTCGGGGCACAATCCGTTGAAGAGAATATCACAAGCTTGAGCATTGTATTGCAACATCTTCAACTCATCCGCGGTAGCTTCACGGTTTGGTTCTCTCCCATCAAAGAAGTCACCTTGCAAACCAACACCACAATAGCCCAAACGGTGGGGTTATGTCCAAGAATATGCATTTTCATTTTATGCTTCCAACTAGCAAAATTAGTACCATCAAAGTAGGGACCTCTACGGTGGTAATTTCCCTCGCTAGACGCCATACTCTCCTAGGTTGTGAAACCAAGGCTATGACCACCAAAGCTATGGAGATCAAAGCAAATGGAGACCAAAGCTCTGATACCACTTGTAGGATCGAAAGTATGTCTAGAGGGGGGTGATTAGACTACTTGACCAAATAAAAGCTTAACCTTTTCCCAATTTTAGTTCTTGGCAGATTTTAGCTATTTTAGGACAAGTCAAGCAATCATCACATAATTCAAGCAAGCATGCAAAGAGTATATTGGCAGCGGAAAGTAAAGCATGCAACTTGCAAGAATGTAAAGGGAAGGGTTTGGAGAATTCAAACGCAATATGAGACATGGATGTTTTTCCCGTGGTTCGGATAGGTGGTGCTATCCTACATCCACGTTGATGGAGACTTCAACCCACAAAGGGTAACGGTTGCGAGAGTCCACACAGGGCTCCACCCACAAAGGGTAATGGTTGCGCGAGTCCACACAGGGCTCCACCCACGAAGGGTCCATGAAGAAGCAACCACCCACAAAGGGTCCACGAAGAAGCAACCTTGTCTATCCCACCATGGCCATCGCCCACACAAGACTTGCCTCACTAGCGGTAGATCTTCACGAAGTAGGCGATCTCCTTGCCCTTACAAACTTCTTGGTTCAACTCCACAATCTTGTCGGAGGCTCCCAAGTGACACCTAGCCAATCTAGGAGACACCACTCTCCAAGAAGTAACAAATGGTGTGTACGTAATGAACTCCTTGCTCTTGTGCTTCAAATGATAGTCTCCCCAACACTCAACTCTCTCTCATAGGATTTGGATTTGGTGGAAAGAAGATTTGAGTGGAAAGCAACTTGGGAAGGCTAGATATCAAGATTCATATGGTAGGAATGGAATATCTTGGTCTCAACACATGAGTAGGTGGTTCTCTCTCAGAACATACAAGTTGGAATGGTGTATGTGTTCTGATGGCTCTCTCTTCGAATGAAGAGGAGGTGGAGGGGTATATATAGCCTCCACACAAAATCCAACCGTTACACAGTTTTCCAATCTCGGTGGGACCGAATCACAAACTCGGTCGGACCGAAAATGTAAACCTAGTGACCGTTAGAGATTTTCGGTGGGACTGACATGCAACTCGGTAGGACCGATATGGTTAGGGTTTGGGCATAACGTAATCTCGGTGAGACCGATTACACAAACTCGGTGAGACCGAATTTGGTAATTAGCTAACCAGAGAGTTGGTCAGGCAAACTCGGTGGGACCGATTTGCTCTTTCGGTGAGACCGAAAAGTTACAAAGGGGAAATACTGAATTTACATTGCAATCTCGGTGGGACCGATTCGCTCTTTCGGTGAGACCGAAAAGTTACGAAAGGGAAACAGAGAGTTTGCAATCCCATCTCGGTGAGACCGAGATCCCTATCGGTAGAATCGAATTGCTAGGGTTTGGCAGTGGCTAATGACAAGTGAAACTCGGTGGCGCCGGATAGGAAGAATCGGTAGGACCGAGTTTGGCTTAAGGTTTAGGTCAAATGTGGATATGGGAAAGTAGTTGAGGGTTTTTGAAGCATATCACTAAGCACAGGAAGCAAGAGGCTCATTAAGCAACACCTCATCCCTCCTTGATAGTATTGGCTTTTCCTAAAGACTCAATGTGATCTTGGATCACTAAAATATAAAATGAAGAGTATTGAGCTTTTGAGCTTGAGCCAATCCTTTTTCCTTAGCATTTTGAGGGTTCCACTTTCACATCCATGCCATGCCAATCATTGAGCTTTCCTGAAATAATCATCTTGGAATAGCATTAGCTCAATGAGCTATATGTTGTTATGAATTACCAAAACCACCTAGGGATAGTTGCACTTTCAAGACCGGATACCCAACCGGTCTCTTGGGTGAAAAGGGAAATAATGGGAAAACGCAATACAAACTGGATAAGGAATAGATCTATTATTGGTTGAAAAAAGGATAGAAAGTGGTGGCTGGTGGACAAGTCAACAGAGTATGTCCATGATTAGATTTGCTGCCATCACATAGTAAAAGGTCTCCAGGATTAGATTTGCTGCCCTCACATAGTAAAAGGTCTCAGGATTAGATTTGCTGCCCTCACATAGTAAAAGGTCTCAGGATTAGATTTGCTGCCCTCACATAGTAAAAGGTCTCCAGGATTAGATTTGCTACTCTCACATAGTAAAAGGTCTCTAGGATTAGATTTGCTGCCCTCACATAGTACAAGGTCTCCAGGATTAGGTTTGCTGCCCTCACATAGCATGAACAAACTCGGCATCACCACTTTATGCCTCCTTGTAGGTACATTGTGCTGATGCGTCCATTGTCGCATGTCCTTATACCAACCTTTTGTTGTTGTTAATGTAAGGGTGCATGTAAAATGAAGCAATCACACTGTTACCTTAGGGACATGTCTAACCAGTGTTATTGTTAATCTAATGCCTCAAGTGATAAGATGCAATTAAACTGTGTTACAAATGGCACTCCTGCTGTTTTCCCCAGTATGATAAGTAAGTTGCTCCTTTACGCTACTGAGTGTCCTAGTGTCCCCACGGTCCCATGCCCTTAAACCAACTCTTTAGCCGTTGTTGATTTACTGTGTCTGGTAAACAAGCAATGCCACCATTAAAGTAATCCCATATTTGAGGAATCTCAATGTTGATCGTAATGCTTCTGGTAACATGAAGCATTGCTGATGTTTTAAAATTTCCACTGTCCTTGTGTGATTGCCATGAACATAATTAAGATGCTTCTTTTCATTTTGTATATGTTTCGTATATTCTTATTGACCAGCAACTGTTTACTTTCTATCTTTTTGTGCAGATAGGGATATCCATTTCACCTTCTTGCTATTGTGACCTTTTGGTGAACTGCACAAAACACTTTTTTTGGAATGAGTGTCTTGTGCAGTTCAACTAAAATGTCACGTGGGCAACATCTCTCAATTTTGGTGGAACTGCAGAAAATGGTGATTGGAGTTTCCAAAATCACCGTCAAGTTCTGCTGGTAATCTCGTGCAACATTTTATTAGCCTTTGCAAGATGGAGTCGTCACTGTCATCACAATGGCACTTGATTTTAGTGGAACTGCACAAAAGGATAAGAAAATTATAGTTGCACCTTACATGAGCCGGACAGCCAAACTTAATGTTCCTCAATTTTAGTGCAACTACTAAATAAGAACCTGCCAGCTCACAAGAGCAAGTGCTTCTTGCTAGCTGAATGATGCAACCTTTGCTTCATTTCAGGTGAACTGTAGAAAAAGGCACATGAATTGAATCATGGAACTCCAGGCAGACCTCATCCAAGTAGAGCTGGAGGTTGAGTTCAAGGAGGCCGCTATTAAAGCGAAATCATGCTCTCTTGTCTCCTTGTTTGTGTTGTGCAAACATGTTGTGCAAACAGGAATACTCAACTACAGATGTTGTGACAGTCAAGAGCATTCGCCAAGTTCTTCGATTGTATGACATGGCTAGCCAAGATGGATTTAATCCTGATATTCACTTTATCAAAAGGCTCTAATGGGTTGGTTCTGAATCTTGCAAGCTGGGAATCAGTGAGATGTGTAGGCATCTTTGTTGTACTTATTATTTGAATCTTATTTGTTGGTTCTGAATCTTGCAAGCTGGGAATCAATGAGATGTGTAGGCATCTTTGTTGTACTTATTATTTGGATCTTATTTGTTGGTTCTGAATCTTGCAAGCTAGGAAACACGACATGATGATGCAGAACACAACAACCATATCAAACAGTTCAAACTTGGTAGTATTATCTTTGTGAAAGTGCGACAAATGAGATGATCGTGTGCGTCCTAAGAATAGTAATTCTAATTGTTGTGCATGTTGATCCTGTGGCACTGATAGAACGAGCGAATGCATTGCTTGTTTGAAGTATAAATTTCTATTAAAGCTAATTAAATTTAAGTAAAGTGACCACTAACTCATGTTATTACAGTACCAATAAAGACCCCGCTCATGAACCGACGTGTGGCCAAGGGTGCATCTTCTGCCGGGCGTGCAGCGGACGAGGGAGGGGTAGTAACTGTTGTCGCCTGTACACACTCAGCTTACTGTTGAATCCAGTTCCCCATGAGCTGAAAAACGAACTGCTGCCGCCGCCTACACACTCGTTCACTCGAAGAGACTCCAATGGCGATCCGAGGGGTGAGCCTGCTGGATATGGACTTCAGCAAGGAGTTCCCCTTTGAGTTCGTCGTTCAGTCATATGGCTGCACCAAGTTGAATGTGATGTACACCAACGATACGGACTCGGTGAAGCTCTGCCTCACCTCAGTCCTATGGCTGCACCAGGTTCTGGAGCATTCGCCCGTTTCATCGGCAATGCCGACTGCACCTTCGCTACGGTGGAGAGAAGGAAGAACATGACGATTCGGCCATCTGGTGCAACAAGCTTGTCGACATCCAGAAGCAATACAAGATCATCAGCATCGGGCAGGAGAAGGACTCCGGGGTTAACCTCGCTGAGACCATCATCGACCCCTGATACACCAACATGAAAGAAGATGACCTGAACACGTGGGAGGTACATTTGAATCTAGCCAACATAACCTACGCGGCCAAGGACGCATACGCATGCTACGACATGTATAGGCAGATCTTGGACATGAGGGCGTGTCTGCTTCCCGTAACCGACGAGTACACGAACAGCCGCAGCGTCATGATCAAGCGTGCTAGGAAGGTCTAGATGTTGTATTTTATCTGTTTATAAGCACCTTTATCATCTGAGTGTTTCATGCATTAGCCTATGTGTTGTAATTATCTGTTTTGTCCAAAATATTTCTTTTAAGAACCCATTAACCTGATTGCTTTTTTTAGTGGCTATTTGCTTATGTATGTAAACTAGTTCACTTGTCCGTAAAAAAAACTAGTTCACTTGGCTGCCGTTCTTTGAATCTCCTTCCTCTCAACATATTCCCCTCCTCAGGTGGACCCAGCAGGTCTCTGAATTTTCTCCCACTTTCTTTTTCGATGTAAACTGAGTTTTCTCGCAGTACTTTCCCCTAGAACCAACTCAACTATCCCACATCGAGCCTAAAAAATAATAATACCCCACATACTATTAACTCATCAAATTAAAATGATATTTTATTTCGTAAGTTGAAAGTTCTTACAAAATAATAATAATAATTGTTTATATATAACTTGGGAAGTTAACTCCTAGTGATTGCGTACATAAGCTTGCAAAGATTTTACTAGCGTGCAATCATGTGTTTATGTTTTTATAACATTTCTCCGTCTAGCCCAACATGATATTTTCACCCAGCCCAGCAAGTCCGCGGATTTCGAGAAAAATGCAAATGGGATTTAAACGGGCTGCATAGATGCTACATCATTGTTTCACCCAGCCCACCAAATGGACTAAAAAACAAATGGACTGGATGGCATGTGGGCCAGTAGGTCGAAGCCTAAGAAGGCGTTGGATTTACATCCAACAGCCGTCATTCTTCTTCGATCTCTCGTCTTCTTCCCCCAGTGCTGCCAGAACCACCTGCTCCAGTCTTCGGTGTCCAGCGGCGTTGTTTCGCGCTCCTCAGCGAAACACTACCCTGCCGACGGCCAGGCCATCCCTCCACTCCGCACCTCCTGTTATTCTCTGCCAAGTGTAGGCCCACCCCGCACCCGAACCAGTCAAGTTTCCCACTCCTCTTCGTCTGTGACTCCACTTCTGCATCTTCCCCATCTCCGGGTCGTTCCAGTCTGGGGCCTCGCCGTCGTCCATCGCCTCGGTGCTCTCGGCGCGGCGTGGTCAGCATACGAGAGTCATCGGAAGAGGACTGTACGTGGAGAGCCTGACGGCTGGGACCCATGAGGTCCATGGTCGCACGCAAGGAAAGTTCCTCCTTATTACGCATTGTGCGTGCACTGTACGTGGGAAGGGCTTCTGTATTTCGCGAAAAAAATGTTCCCCCCGTTGACAGGTCGGACCCACCAGCTATATCTTCGCACGCAAGGAAGTGCCTCCTTATTACGCACCAAAAAATGAATACACCCTGCTAGCTGGGACCCACCATAGTGGGTGGCTGACTTGTGGGCCTACTAAGTTGACGAGGACGGAAGGCTTTGTCAAATTTATCAATATGAACGATTCTAGCTCTAGTGATCGTACGACGTCCATCCAACGGCCATAGTGCTTCTTCAACCTCTGGTCTTCTTGCTCCAGACGCCCAAAGAAGCGTCGGTCGTGCCGCGTGCTCCTGCCTCTCGTGGCCGGCTGTGATCCCGCGGAGGCCTCACCTCCCCCTACTACTCCCAGCGCTGGCCCAGGGTATCCCTCTACTCACCCACACCCCCAGTTATTCTGCGACGACGGCAGCCTCACGCCGCAGCCGAACCAATGAACCCTTGTACTCCTCTCCGCGTGGGCATCCACTGTCGCGTCTTCCCCGGCTTCGCGTCATCCCCTTCCTAGGCCTCACCGTCGTCCACCACCTTGGTGCTCTCGGCGCGGTGTCGTCAATGTGGTCAACGACCGACTTCGATCGGAAGAGTACTGTACGTGGAGAGGCTGACAGCTAGGTCCACGGCCACAGCCCAGTTTTTTTGTGATTTGCCAAGTAAGTCGCTTTGTTAGGCCTGTTGGGCTGCAAATCTTTCAAGACGAGGAGAGCTTCATTCGGTTGGCTGAGAAAATGGCCTATCAGTAATGACAAATGGGTTGTACATTTTTAAAACACATCAAACCGGCAATTAGTTTCAAATATCTTTTTTCATTTCGAGATTTTAAATTACGTTAATTTTTATGTGTGGAGAATTTATTGATATACATTTATTTTTAAAATCCGTTTGAATGTGAGTCGAAATTTCGGGATTAAAAACATTTCGGACCGCCCGAAATATGCAAAATTTCATATAATTTTTTAACCGTGGCCACAATATGGGCTGTAATGCTAAGAAAAAGAATATGGGCTCCAAAAAAACCCTTAAGAATTAGCACATGGGCTGTAAATTATTAGAAATAATGGCAGATGGGTTGTATGATGTTTTCCACAGATTTGAGGCTTTCCTAAAAAAGGTTGACGCACAAGCAGTGACTGTTGGATGTCCATCGAATGGCCGTCGTGCTTCTTCAATCTCTACTCTTCCTGCTCCAGCCGCTCAAACAAGCGCCGGCGGGACTGCCTGCTCCCTCCTCCCCGCGGTCGGCTGTGCTGCCACGCAGGCCTCACCGCCCCACCGTACTCCCATCGCTGGCCTAGCCATCCCTCTACTCACCCACACCTACTGTTATTCTCCGGCGACGGCAGACGAACCAGTAAACCCTCGTACAGTCGTACTCCCCTCCGCGTGGGAAACAATTGCCGAGTCTTCCCTGCCTCCGTGTCATTCCCTTCCTAGGCCTCGCCGTCTTCCACCGCCCTGGTGCTCTCGGCGCGACCTGGTCAACGTGGTCAGCGACCGACATGCATCTGAAGTGGACTGTACATGGAGAGGCCGACAGCTGGGTCCACGGCCGCACGTAAGGAAATGCCTCCTTATTACGCGCAAAATAATGATTCCTCCACCTGACATCAGGGACCCACCAAAAGGGCCTCTGTATTTCGTGAAAAAAACGTTACCGCCGCTGACAGCTCGGACCCACCAGCTATATCTTCGCACGCAAGGAAGTGCCTCCTTATTACGCACAAAAAAATGAATACCCCCCCTGTTAGCTGGGACCCAGTATACTGGCACGCTGACTTGTGGGCATACTAAGTTGACGGGGACGGAGGGCTTTGTCAACTTAGTCAATATGCACGATTCTAGCTCCAGTGACCGTACAATGTCCATCCAACGGCCGTAGTGCTTCTTCAACCTCTGGTCTTCTTGCTCCAGCCGCCCAAACCAGTGCCGGTCGTGCCTCGTGCTCCTGCCTCCCGTGGCCGGCTGCGATGCGACGGAAGCGTCACCGCCCCCTACTACTCCCACCGCTGGCCAGGCCATCCCTTTACTCACCCACACCCCCTGTTATTCTGCGGCGACAGCAGCCTCACACCGCAGCGAACTAGTGAACCCTCGTACTCCTCTACGCGTGGGCATCCACTACCGCGTCTTCCCCGGCTCCGCGTCGTCCCCTTCCTAGGCCTCGCCGTGTCCACCGCCCTGGTGCTCTCGGCGCGGCGTGATCAACGTGGTCAAGGAACGGCTTCCATCGGACGTGGACTGTACGTGGAGAGGCTGACAGCTGGGTCCACGGCCGCAGCAAGGAAGTGCCTCCTTATTACATGCAAAATAATTATTCCGCCACCTGACAGTGGGGACCCACCGGATGGGTCACCGTATTTCGCGAAAAAAATGTTTACCCCTGACTGCTGGGACCCACCGGCGACATCTTCGCACGCAAGGATGTGCGTCTGGGCAAAAAAAAGATTCGCCCCCCTGACTACTGGGACCCACCAGCTACATCTTCGCAGGCAAGGAAGTGCCTGACAGTCGGGACCCACCTGGTCGAAGCGTACGTAGCGTTGTCATTCTGGTCGCGAACGTGTACGTACATATATATTGGTGGATGTAGAGGCGCGCACGTGTCATAGTAGAGGCGCGTATGTGTCGTAGTAGAGGTGCGCACGTAGCATGTACACGTACGTATAGCGGCCAAGCTGCAAGAAAGAAAATACGGCCACGTATGTGTACATACGGGCGGGGTCTCGAACGCCTACTCGCGCATACGTATGGCCATGGCTCGTGTACATGGCTGGGTCGGAACGGAGAAATAGCGTCGTCGTCGTGTTCATGGGGAGGCAATGAAATGCGTCGTGTTCATGGGGAGGCAACGGAATGTGTCGTGCTCATCGGGAGGCAACGGAACGCGTGGGAGCCAACCGGCTGGGTCAGAACGGAATGCATGGTCGTGTTCATCGGGAGGGCTTGGACGGAACAGGCAATGAAAACGAGGCATGGCGTACCGCACAACAGAGGAAACGGACCTCCTATGTTCGGAACGGGGTCCTGTTGATCAGGAGGGGTCTGGCGTACCGCAAAATGGAGGAAACGGACCTCCTACGGTCGAAACGGGGGTCCTGTTGATCGGGAGGGGTGTGGCGTACCGCAAAACGGATGAAACGGACCTCCTATGATCGTAACGGGGGTCCTGTTAATCGGGAGGGGTGTGCCGTACTACCAAACAGACGAAACGGACTTGTGTTGGAGCGCTACGGTCGAAACGGGGGTCCTGTTCATCGGGAGGGGTGTGGCATACCGCAAAACGGGACTCCATGGGATACTGTTCATCTCCACCGTCGACCTCCTCCAGCCTCCACGGGCTACCGTCGACCTCCTCCAGCCTCCGCGGGCTCCTGTTCATCCAGCCTCCACCGCGCGCTACTCCACCGGCTACTGTTCAACCACCCCTCCACGGGCACCCCTCCACCGTCTACTGTTCATCCAGCCCTCCACACCACGGGCTCCTGTTCAACCACCCCTCCACGGGCACCCCTGCACCGTCTACTGTTCATCTAGCCCTCCACCACACCACGGGGTCCTGTTCATCCAAAGGCAACGCCACCGCTCACTATTCATCCAACCCCCCCCCCCACCCCCTACAACACTCACTATTCATCCCAGAGGCAGCATCGATCGGCTTCAGTTAGCAGCAGTAGTGAAGGAATCGCTCAATCGGGTTCAGTTAACAGCCATCGATCGATCGCCCGGCTTCAGTAATGCATAGCATGCAGTGCAATCGCTCGGGTTCAGTTAGAGCCCAACGCCTCGCTCGGGTTTAGTTAGAGCCAACGCCTCGCACACATGCGCGTACGTGTACAAGAGAAACGCGCATCGCTCGGCCCCCGACCTCCCACCGTAACCGGGAACTCGCCGAAATTTTCCTCGCCCTCGCTTCTACCATGATTTTTTCCGTCATGGACGGCCCAAAGAATGTCATGCAGCTGCGTCTCCGGCCCGCCCAAGACGAAAAGCCCATTTTCTGTCATGATTTTTTGTCATAGAAGTAGGAGCCCACCACATCTATGATGATACCGGGTTTTGTCACAATTATCATCATAGAAGTGTCATATGTATGACAGAAAAAAATTCATTTGGCCCAAAATGTCACGGATGTGTCTTTTTATGTAGTGTATGCACCGTTGCCAAAGTTCGTCATGCCCAGACACCACGTGATGATCGGGTGTGATAAGCTCTACGTCCATCTACAACGGGTGCAAGCCAGTTTTGCACACGCAGAATACTCAGGTTAAACTTGACGAGCCTAGCATATGCAGATATGGCCTCGGAACACTAAGACCGAAAGGTCGAGCATGAATCATATAGTAGATATGATCAACATAATGATGTTCACCATTGAAAACTACTCCATTTCACGTGATGATCGGTTATGATTTAGTTGATTTGGATCACGTGATCACTTAGATGATTAGAGAGATGTCTATCTAAGTGGGAGTTCTTAAGTAATATGATTAATTGAACTTAGTAACTGATAGTATTTTGCATGTCTATGTTTGTTGTAGATAGATGGCTCGTGTTGTTGTTCTGTTGAATTTTAATGCATTCCTTGAGAAAGCGAAGTTGAAAGATGATGGTAGCAATTACACGGACTGGGTCCGTAACTTGAGGATAATCCTCATTGCTGCACAGAAGAATTACGTCCTGGAAGCACCGCTAAGTGCCAAACCTACTGCAGGAGCAACACCAGATGTTATGAACACCTGGTAGAGCAAAGCTGATGACTACTCAATAGTTCAGTGTGCCATGCTTTACGGCTTAGAACCGGGACTTCAACGACGCTTTGAACGTCATGGAGCATATGAGATGTTCCAGGAGTTGAAGTTAATATTTCAAGCAAATGCCCGGATTGAGAGATATGAAGTCTCCAATAAGTTCTATAGCTGCAAGATGGAGGAGAATAGTTCTATCAGTGAGCATATACTCAAAATGTCTGGGTATCATAATCACTTGACTCAACTCGGAGTTAATCTTCCTGTTGATAGTGTCATTGACAGAGTTCTTCAATCACTGCCAGCAAGCTACAAAAGCTTCGTGATGAACTATAATATGCAAGCGATGAATAAGACAATTCCCGAACTCTTCGCAACGCTAATGGCTGCGGAGGTAGAAATCAAAAAGGAGCATCAAGTGTTGATGGTCAATAAGACCGCCAGTTTCAAGAAAAAGGGCAAAGGGAAGAATAAGGGGAACTTCAAGAAGAACAGCAAACAACTTCCTGCTCAGGAGAAGAAACCCAAGTCTGGACCTAAGCCTGAGACTGAGTGCTTCTACTGCAAACAGACTGGTCACTGGAAGCAGAACTGCCCCAAGTATTTGGCGGATAAGAAGGATGGCAAGGTGAACAAAGGTATATGTGATATACATGTTATTGATGTGTACCTTACCAGAGCTCGCAGTAGCACCTGGGTATTTGATACTGGTTCTGTTGCTAATATTTGCAACTCGAAACAGGGACTACGGATTAAGCGAACACTGGCTAAGGACGAGGTGACAATGCACGTGGGAAATGGTTCCAAAGACGATGTGATCGCCGTCGGCACACTACCTCTACATATACCTTCGGGATTAGTTTTACACCTAAATAATTGTTATTTGGTGCCAGCGTTGAGCATGAACATTATATCTGGATCTTGTTTAATGTGAGACGGTTATTCATTTAAATCTGAGAATAATGGTTGTTCTATTTATATGAGTAATATCTTTTATGGTCATGCACCCTTAAAGAGTGGTCTATTTTTGATGAATCTCGATAGTAGTGATACACATATTCATAATGTTGAAGCCAAAAGATGCAGAGTTGATAATGATAGTGCAACTTATTTGTGGCACTGCCGTTTGGGTCATATTGGTATAAAGCGCATGAAGAAACTCCATACTAATGGACTTTTGGAATCACTTGGTACTTGCGAACCATGCCTCATGGGCAAGATGACTAAAATGCCGTTCTCCGGAACTATGGAGCGAGCAACTGATTTGTTGGAGATCATACATACTGATGTATGTGGTCCAATGAATGTTGAGGCTCGCGGCGGGTATCGTTATTTTCTCACCTTCACAGATGATTTAAGCAGATATGGGTATATCTACTTAATGAAACATAAGTCTGAAACATTTGAAAAGTTCAAAGAATTTCAGAGTGAAGTTGAAAATCATCGTAACAAGAAAATAAAGTTTCTACGATCTGATCGTGGAGGAGAATATTTGAGTTACGAGTTTGGTGTACATTTGAAAAATTGGGGAATAGTTTCGCAACTCACGCCACCCGGAACACCACAGCGTAATGGTGTGTCCGAACGTCGTAATCGTACTTTATTAGATATGGTACGATCTATGATGTCTCTTACAGATTTACCACTATCGTTTTTGGGTTATGCTCTAGAGACGGCCGCATTCACGTTAAATAGGGCACCATCAAAATCCGTTGAGACGACGCCTTATGAACTATGGTTTGGCAAGAAACCAAAGTTGTCGTTTCTTAAAGTTTGGGGCTGCGATGCTTATGTGAAAAAGCTTCAACCTGATAAGCTCGAACCCAAATCGGAGAAATCTGTCTTCATAGGATACCCAAAAGAAATAGTTGGGTACACCTTCTATCACAGATCTGAGGGCAAGACATTCGTTGCTAAGAATGGATCCTTTCTAGATAAGGAGTTTCTCTCGAAAGAAGTGAGTGGGAGGAAAGTAGAACTTGATGAGGTAACAGTACCTGCTCCCTTATTGGAAAGTAGTTCATCACAGAAACCGGTTCCAGTGACGTCTACACCAATTAGTGAGGAAGTTAATGATGATGATCATGAAACTTCAGATCAAGTTGTTACTGAACCTCGTAGGTCAACCAGAGTAAGATCCGCACCAGAGTGGTACGGTAATCCTGTTCTGGAGTTTATGTTGCTAGACCATGACGAACCTACGAACTATGAAGAAGCGATGGTGAGCCCAGATTCCGCAAAATGGCTTGGGGCCATGAAATCTGAGATGGGATCCATGTATGAGAACAAAGTATGGACTTTGGTTGACTTGCCCAATGATCGGCAAGCCATCGAGAATAAATGGATCTTCAAGAAGAAGACCGACGCTGATGGTAATGTTACTGTCTATAAAGCTCGACTTGTTGCAAAAGGTTTTCGACAAGTTCAAGGGATTGACTACGATGAGACCTTCTCACCCGTAGCGATGCTTAAGTCTGTCCGAATCATGTTAGCAATTGCCGCATTTTATGATTATGAAATTTGGCAAATGGATATCAAAACTGCATTCCTGAATTGATTTCTGGAAGAAGAGTTGTATATGATGCAACCGGAAGGTTTTGTCGATCCAAAAGGAGCTAACAAAGTGTGCAAGCTCCAGCGATCCATTTATGGATTGGTGCAAGCCTCTCGGAGTTGGAATAAACATTTTGATAGTGTGACCAAAGCATATGGTTTTATACAGACTTTTGGAGAAGCCTGTATTTACAAGAAAGTGAGTGGGAGCTCTGTAGCATTTCTGATATTATATGTGGATGACATATTATTGATTGGAAATGATATAGAATTTCTGGATAGCATAAAAGGATAGTTGAATAAGAGTTTTTCAATGAAAGACCTCGGTGAAGCTGCTTATATATTGGGCATCAAGATCTATAGAGATAGATCGAGACGCTTAATTGGACTTTCGCAAAGCACATACCTTGACAAAGTTTTGAAAAAGTTCAAAATGGAACAAGCAAAGAAAGGGTTCTTGCCTGTGTTACAAGGTGTGAAGTTGAGTAAGACTCAATGCCCGACCACTGCAGAAGATAGAGAGAAAATAAAGAATGTTCCCTATGCTTCAGCCATAGGCTCTATCATGTATGCAATGTTGTGTACCAGACCTGATGTGTGCCTTGCTATTAGTTTAGCAGGGAGGTACCAAAGTAATCCACGAGTGGATCACTGGACAGCGGTCAAGAACATCCTGAAATACCTGAAAAGGACGAAGGATATGTTTGTCGTTTATGGAGGTGACAAAGAGCTCATCGTAAATGGTTACGTCGATGCAAGCTTTGACACTGATCCGAACAATTCTAAATCGCAAACCGGATACGTGTTTTTATTAAACGGTGGAGCTGTCAGTTGGTGCGGTTCTAAACAAAAGCGTCGTAGCGGGATCTACATGTGAAGCAGAGTACATACCTGCTTCGGAAGCAGCAAATGAAGGAGTCTGGATGAAGGAGTTCATATCCGATCTAGGTGTCATACCTAGTGCATCGGGTCCAATGAAAATCTTTTGTGACAATACTGGTGCAATTGCTTTGGCAAAGGAATCCAGATTTCACAAGAGAACCAAGCACATCAAGAGACGCTTCAACTCCATCCGGGATCAAGTCTAGGTGGGAGACATAGAGATTTGCAATATACATACGGATCCTAATGTTTCAGACCCATTGACTAAGCCTCTTCCATGAGCAAAACATGATCAACACCAAGGCTCCATGGGTGTTAGAATCATTACTGTGTAATCTAGATTATTGACTCTAGTGCAAGTGGGAGACTGAAGGAAATAGGCCCTAGAGGCAATAATAAAGTTATTATTTATTTCCTTATATCATGATAAATGTTTATTATTCATGCTAGAATTGCATTAACCGGAAACATGATACATGTGTGAATACATAGACAAACAGAGTGTCACTAGTGTGCCTCTACTTGACTAGCTCGTTGATCAAAGATGGTTATGTTTCCTAGCCATAGACAAAGAGTTTTCATTTGATTAACGGGATCACATCATTAGGAGAATGATGTGGTTAACTTGACCCATTCCGTTAGCTTAGCACTTGATCGTTTAGTTTGTTGCTATTGCTTTCTTCATGACTTATACATGTTCCTATGACTATGAGATTATGTAACTCCCGTTTACCGGAGGAACACTTTGTGTGCTACCAAACGTCACAACGTAGCTGGGTGATTATAAAGGTGCTCTACAGGTGTCTCCGAAGGTACTTGTTGTGTTGGCGTATTTCGAGACTAGGGTTCGTCACTCCGATTGTCGAAGAGGTATCTCTGGGACCACTGGGTAATACACATCACTTAAGCCTTGCAAGCATTGCAACTAATGAGTTAGTTGCGGGATGATGTGTTAAGGAACGAGTAAAGAGACTTGCCAGTAACGAGATTGAATTAGGTATTGAGATACCGACGATCGAATCTCGGGCAAGTAACATACCGATGACAAAAGGAACAACGTATGTTGTTATGCCGTTTGACCGATAAAGATCTTCGTAGAATATGTAGCAGCCAATATGATCATCCAGGTTCCGCTATTGGTTATAGACCCGAGACATGTCTCGGTCATGTCTACATAGTTCTCGAACCCGTAGGGTCCGCAGGCTTAAAGTTCGATGATGTTTATATTATGAGTTTGTGGTTTTTGATGTACCGAAGGTAGTTCAGAGTCCCGGATATGATCACGGACATGATGAGGAGTCTGGAAATGGTCGAGACGTAAAGATCGATATATTGGACGACTATGTTCGCACACCGGAATGGTTTCGGGGAGTTTCGGGCATATACCAGAGTACCGGGGGGTTACCGGAACCCCCGGGGAGACTAATGGGCCTATTGGGCCCTAATGGAGAAGAGGAGGGGCGGCCAAAGGGCAGCCGCGCGCCCCCTCCCCCCCAGTCCAAATTGGACAAGGAGGGGGCGGCGCCCCCCTTTCCTTTCCCCCTCTCTCTCCTTCCCTCTCCTCTCCTACTCCCACCTGGAAAGGGGGAGTCCTACTCCCAGTGGGAGTAGGACTCCTTATGGGGCACGCCTAGGGTGGCCGGCCCCCTCCTCCTCCACAGCTTTATATACAGGGAGAGAGGCACCCCTTGGAGACACAAGAATTGATCTCTTGGATCTTTTAGCCGTGTGCGGTGCCCCTCTCCACCATAGTCCACCTCGATAATATCGTAGCAGTGCTTAGGCGAAGCCCTGCGACGGTAGAATGTCAACATCGTCACCATGCCGTCGTGCTGACGGGACTCTTCCTCAAAGCTCGGCTGGATTGGAGCTCGAGGGACGTCATCGAGTTGAACGTGTTCAGAACTCGGTGGTGCCGTGCATTCGGTACTTGATCGGTCGGATCATGAAGACATACGACTACATCAACCGCGTTGTGCTAACGCTTCCGCTTTCGGTCTACGAGGGTACGTGGACACACTCTCCCCTCTCTTTGCTATGCATCACCATGATCTTGCGTGTGCGTAGGATTTTTTTTGAAATTACTACGTTCACTAACAGCCACCATGACCGAGATGGACGGCGAGGGAGCTTTAGGGAGGTGGAGAGAGGGGGAAGTAGAGGATCGAAAGTATGTCTAGAGGGGGGTGATTAGACTACTTGACCAAATAAAAATCTATCCTTTTCCCAATTTTAGTCCTTGGCAGATTTTAGCTATCTTAGCACAAGTCAAGCAATCTTAACACAATTCAAGAAAGCGTGCAAAGAGTCTATGCGCAACGGAAAGTAAAGCATGCAACTTGCAAGAATGTAAAGGGAAGGGTTTGGAGAATTCAAATGCAATTGGACACACGGATGTTTTTGTCGTGGTTCCGATAGGTGGTGCTATCGTACATCCACGTTGATGGAGACTTCAACCCACGGAGGGTAACGGTTGCACGAGTCCACGGAGGGCTCCACCCACGAAGGGTCCACGAAGAAGCAACCTTGTCTATCCCATCATGGCCATCGCCCATGAAGGACTTGCCTCACCAGTAGAAGATCTTCATGAAGTAGGCGATATCCTTGCCCTTACAAACTCCTTGGTTCAACTCCACAATCTTTGTCGGAGGCTCCCAAGTGACACCTAGCCAATCTAGGAGACACCACTCTCCAAGAAGTAACAAATGGTGTGTTGATGATGAACTCCTTGCTCTTGTACTTCAAATGATAGTCTCCCCAACACTCAACTCTCTCTCACAGGATATGAGTTTGGTGGAAAGAAGATTTGAGTGGAAAGCAACTTGGGAAGGCTAGAGATCAAGATTCATATGGTAGGAATGGAATATCTTGGCCTCAACACATGAGTATGTGGTTCTCTCTCAGAAAATGTGTATTGGAAGTGTAGGTATGTTCTGATGGCTCTCTCCACAAATGAAGAGTGGGTGGAGGGGTATATATAGCCTCCACACAAAAACTAACCGTTACACACAATTTACCAATCTGGGTGAGACCGAATTGAGAAACTCGGTCGGACCGATTTAGCAAACCTAGTGACCGTTAGGATTTTCAGTGGGACTGAGATGCAACTCGGTAGGACCGATATGGTTAGGGTTAGGGCATAACGTAATCTCGGTGTGACCGATTACACAAACTCGGTGGGACCGATTTTGGTAATAAGCTAACCAGAGAGTTGGTCAGGTAAACTCGGTGGGACCGATCGCTCATTTCGGTGGGTCCGAAATGTTACAAAAGGGAAACAGAGAGTTTACATTGCAATCTCGGTGGGACCGATCGCTCATCTTGGTAGGACCGAAACGTTACGAAGGGAAACATAGAGATTACAACCCCATCTCGGTGTAACCGAAATCCCTATCGATGAGACCGATTTGCCTAGGGTTTGTGGCAGTGGCTATGACATTTGAAACTCGGTGGCGCCGGATAGAAAGAATCGGTGGGGCCGAGTTTGACTTTTGGTTTAGGTCATTAGTGGATGTGGGAAGGTAGTTGAGGGTTTTGGAGCATATCACTAAGCACTATGAAGCAAGAACCTCATCAAGCAACACTGCATCCCTCCTTGATAGTATTGGCTTTTCCTATAGACTCAATGTGATCTTGGATCACTAAAATATAAAATGTAGAGTCTTCAGCTTTGAGCTTGAGCCAATCTTTTTGTCCTTAGTATTTTGAGGGGTCCACTTTCCTCATCCATGCCATGTCATTCATTGAGCTTTGCCTGAAATATTAATCTAGGAATAGCATTAGCTCAATGAGCTATATGTTGTTAGGAATTACCAAAACCACCTAGGGATAGTTGCACTTTAAATCTCCCACTTTTTGGTAATTGATGACAACATATAGATCAAAGCTTCGACAAATGATAATAAGAGTGAAAAGCACTGTCGCTTTGAGAAGTATGTGAAAAGCAAGAGCTCCCCTGTCGGTGTCAAAACCGGCGGATCTCGGGTAGGGGGTCCCGAACTGTGCGTCTAGGCCAGATGGTAACAGGAGGCAAGGGACACGAAGTTTTACCCAGGTTCGGGCCCTCTCTATGGAGGTAAAACCCTACGTCCTGCTTGATTAATATTGATGATATGGGTAGTACAAGAGTAGATCTACCACGAGATCAGAGAGGCTAAACCCTAGAAGCTAGCCTATGGTATGATTGTTGATGTGTATGTTGTCCTACGGACTAAAACCCTCCGGTTTATATAGACACCGGATAGGGTTAGGGTTACATAGAATCGGTTACAATGGTAGGAGATCTGAACATCTGTATCGCCAAGCTTGCCTTCCACGCCAAGGAAAGTCCCATCCGGACACGGGGCGGAGTCTTCAATCTTGTATCTTCATAATCCAGGAGTTCGGCTGAAGGTATAGTTCGGCTATCCAAACACCCCCTAATCCAGGACTCCCTCAGTAGCCCCTGAACCAGGCTTCAATGACGACGAGTCCGACGCGCAAATTGTCTTCGGCATTGCAAGGCGGGTTCCTCCTCCAAGTACTTCATAGAAGATTTTCAACACAAAGGTAATGTACGGCTCTGCAAAATAAGTTTCCACATATTGCCATAGAGAGAATAATATTTACAAAAATCTAATCTGCTGACGTATTCCGTAGTGTGACATCACACCACGGCCAAGCTTTTATTCGAACCATTTTACTGTCCCATCTTAGTGCGTTACGCGAGGCGGTTTCCTTGGCACGTCTTGTTAAAGCAGAGATCGTGTCCCCTTATTCTGGGATTCTCATCAATACGGCGTGGGTAACCCAACCGCGACATAGATTACGGCGCTTGGAGATAAGCAAGTTTTACCAGGCTGGTGGGGACACATAGTTGCGTCCATCCATATAAGGGGATAAGGATCCACCTTTTCACCCACGCCTTCTTCCTCCTTTGCCTATCCATTCTTGCGTACTCGAGCTCCAGCGCCCAAGTCCGCACTACCACCTCAACCTTCTCCAGTCATGTCCGGAGTGGGAGGTAAGTGGATGGTCTCCTCCGTCACGGAGGGACACATCAAAAAGCTGAGGAAGGCCGGATATCTGGCTAGCGATATCGCGCACCGGCTTCCCGAAAAGGGGCAGCTCATCCCCACTCCTAGGCCCCATGAGAGGGTGGTATTCCTCCCCCATTTCCTCTGCGGACTGGGCTTCCCTCTGCATCCATTTGTCCCGGGGCTCATGTTCTACTACGGCCTGGATTTCCACGATCTGGCCCCGACCTTCGTCCTCAACATCTCAGCGTTCATCGTAGTGTGCGAGGCGTTCCTCCGCATCCGCCCCCATTTCGGCCTATGGCTTAAGACTTTCAACGTCAAGCCGAAGGTGGTGCGCGGCAGCCAGGCGGAGTGCGGCGGTGCCATGGTTGGCAAGATGGCCAACGTCCTATGGCTCGAGGGCTCCTTTGTGGAGACCTTGAAGGGGTGGCAATCATGGTGGTTTTACGTCATCGAGCCGCGCGACGCCGAATGGGTCGCACCCCCTGAGTTTCGATCCGGTCCCCCTACGCGGCTCACGTCCTGGAAGGAGACGGGCCTGCCGTGGGGTAACCAAAAGGAGGTGACCGGACTGCAAACACGCATCCAATCCCTGGTGAACAAGCAGCTCAGGCTTGTCAACGTAGTCCAGGTTATGCTCATCCGCCTGATCCTCCCGTGTCAATGATGGGCCTTCAATCTGTGGGAGTTCGACCCGGTGCAGCATCAAACTCTAAACAGGCTCTTCGACACGACGTACGAAGATGCCTGGAGGATGCTTTTCAAGGGCGCCGAGGCTCCCGCATCCGCTACTGAGGATCGCGGATTCAGCGTGCAGCGTCACGCGCTCGCGGTAAGCTGTTTTTTCCTTTTACAGGGTATCAGTTTTCCATAGTTTGACTCTATGCGGGAAACTCCCTTACCTTTGACAAGATTGGCAGGCGAAGTCCGGACGGATCGACTGTCCGGCGCCTTTACCCGAAGGCCCAGCGGACGCTCAATTGGCGAAGCTGCTGGTTCCGGCACCCTATGTGGTGCCGGAGAAGATGGCCAAGAAGAAAGCCACGGGGACTTGAAAGAGTGCCCGACGCCCGGAGGTGTCGGATTCACCATCCGACGAATCCGAGGCACACTCCTCCCATGAAGATGAGGAGGAGGAAGAAGAGACCCCTCCCCCTCCAGCGGGGGAAGGAAAGAAAAGGAAGGCCGCCCCAACTGGGGAGGCCGAAGGGTCCAAGAAGGGGAAAACCCTTTCTCCAGACTACTCCACCGACGCCGACGACGGCAGAGAGGAGTGGGCGCCCAGGGCCAAGCCCCTGGCAAAATCGTAAGTATCCGGATACCAAAGTAATTCATAGTATTCATTTATTGCACAGCTTTCCCTTATGTCAAATATGCTTATGCAGCCCACCCAAAGACCGGCTCGACGCGTCGTCGAGCGGCTCACTGGACACGTCGGAGGTGAACTCGCTTTCGACGGCTTCCTCCCCCCGCCCTACGGACGACACCGAGGTGTTGTCCCAACAGGTTCCAAGCAGGGAGGAGGTGGTCCCGGAGGCACCGCAAGGCGACCTCCCAGACTCCAGGAGTAAATGGGATGAAACCCCCCAAGGCTCCAAGTCCGGCCCTAGGCCGGACACCGCTCCGGAATCTTCAAAGGTTCCAAGGTCCGGCGGGGGACCTCCTTCCAAGAGGAGCAAGCCCGCCGTGCTGGTGACCTCCGTCCAACCGGAGGCGCCGGACAATATGTTGGAGGCGCTCCAAGGCGCCTCCATCGATGAGGGGCACCGCACTATTATGAGTACGGTGATCCAGAAGGTTTAGTCCACCAAGAGCGGACTGACTGAAGCTTGTACAAGCCTTTTAACAGGCTTTGAGGTAAGTAAGAATGCGTAAATAATATTACCGCATAGACAGTAGCCCCTGATGCTCTGTTTGGCATTCGGGAAGAAAAGCCGAATATAGGACAAAGAAAATTTGCAGGAGTCTAACAAAAATGAGTCAATATGCATGTGCAGGCTACCCTGCTTGCGTCCGCCGCACTGACTGCGGAAGTGGACACGCTAAAGCAGGACCTCGAAAGGTCCGAGCAATAGCTCGAGCGTGCCAAGAAGCAGCTCGAGGACAATGAAGGTAAGAAATACCTTATTAAAAATATATATATAAAAAGGTGCAATTGCAAAAAATGACAGGATTATCATGGCTATAGTAGGGGCCACGTCTGAGCTGGCGACCCTTAAGCAAGCGCTGGACGAGGCCGAGAAGAATTTGGCCTCGGAGCGCACCGAGCGGGAGAAGTATGAGGCCGAGGTTGGAAAGGTGCGGCAAGAGCTCCAGGCTCTCATGGAAAAACATGAGAGTTTGGAGCGTGACTCGAAAACGCAAGCGTCCGAGCTTGCGGTGGCTATTGAAAATGCCAAATCTGCCATGGCCGAATCCCAGAAGACCCTCCAGGAGTTGGATGAGGTGAAGAAGATAGCGGCGGGTAAGGCATTCTTTATGCAAAGCAAACACATAAACGTGAGTTACCGGTTACTTACCCGAATCCGGAGTTCTCCAGGAGCGTTCGCAGATCTTCCCCGGAGTGTATCCGATGCCGCCGCATTCTATCGAGCCGAGGAGGGCAGCTCGACGGAGAAGGTGTTCTGGTCTCAGTATGATGAGGCCGGACACCCCATGCCCCTGAGCGACCAGCTGAAGCAACTGGTCGAGCTCCACAAGGCGGCCGAACAGGCCATGAAGGGCCTCATAGTTCAGCTGTGGCCTGGAGAGGCTCTGCCTGGGAGCTATTTCGGGCTGGTGCGGCGGTTGGTGGAGGCCTGTCCAAGGCTTGAAGACATCAAGCGCTCCGTCTGCATTGAAGGTGCCCATAGGGCCCTTGCCCGTGCTAAGGTGCACTGGGGCAAGCTGAATGCGGAGAAGCTTGTGAAGGACGGGCCACCGCCGGGGAAAGAGCATCGCAAGCCCGAGAATTATTATAAGGATGTTCTGAAGGGTGCCCGCCTTGTTGCGGATGAATGTACCAAGGATGTATTTTTTGAGTAAAACCCGCTCGTGTTATCTTGTGCGCTGAAAACTTGTTCATAGGCGCTAAGCAATGCTGCTTGAATTTAAAATATTACCTTCGGTGTGGCTGTTTATCAATACTGAGAGATGGCGAGTCGTCGGCTTCTGCCCCTTGCCTCTAGTGCTGGGGTGTTCGGGGATAAACCTGGGCGCTCTTTTTCCCATATTTGGGTCCTTCGAGGGAGGCGCTCAGCCCAACAAACGAGGCAATCGGACTATAATGCGTGAACACTCTCACTTAGCCATAGAATTCTATAATTTTAAATTTCGGTGAAGCCCCTAGTATTCGGAAGACCGAGTTCGGGGCGCTATCCACGCATTGGCCGGACAGAGCCGACTCCTCGCCCTAAGCGGCATAAGTCTTTAGGGACTCGAAAAAACCTCTCGAACAGCGACCAGCTCTCGCTTCATCATGACAGTCAGTTTTAGCTTTCTCCACTTAGGTGCTCGGCCCAGCTCAACTGGGGCACAATCGCAGTGGTTCTCCTAGTGCTACCTTACCCGATATAGCGGAACGTAAGGCACCAAAACATAGGAGCCGGGCAAACCCAACTATTGACCCAAGACATGATTCGGAGCCGATGCATATAGTGTTATAAGTTCGGGGTGCCGCACTTGTGAAAGTGTTCGGACTTCTCACACCATATTGAGGGGGTACTAAAGCCCCTGGCGTATTTTGTCCGTACCAACGTGTACGGGTGCAACATGTCGTTAAGGAACATATATAAAAAAAGGTAATGCAAAAAATAGACAAAAGCTATGCATTGTTTATTAAAATAGCTGTGATCAAAGCAGAACGATACAAGTAATGAGATAAACGAAAAGTTGGACTATTTAACATGCCTGCTCCAGGGGCAAGCTGCGGAATAGTATGCGAAACAGGTATACTGCTCGTGATAGAGTCCACCTGGGATTTCCGTAATGCGGCATGGCTTGTCTGCTTCCCTGGTCCTTGCATCATTTGTGCGGCAATTGAACTGCCGAATAGGCCTTCCAAAGAGTAGAGTCCTGGAAATAAGAGAAAAGTAAAAAATCGGCAGCCCCTGGTGCGGTTTAAGCCGTGTTTTGGGCGTGCCGTGATGGTGCCCCTCCCCATATGCCCATGGTATTTCCAGAGCGTAGTTATGGACGCGAAGTACTGGCGTCGCCTTTTTGCGAGGGTTGGGGTTGGGGCCGCATTGCTACGCCTGCTGTCACACTTGCCAGGCGGTCTTGTTGTAGGTTACTCCGGGCGCGCTTAACGGTGTCCGGATGTTTAATGGCCAGACTGGAGAACTGCCTGGAGAGGCTTCTTTCTACTTCCGCTGCAAGGGCCGCCGTGTGCTCCTCCGTTCAGAGGGAGCGTTTGGTGTTTCCATCGACCGTAATTACTCCACGAGGGCCTGGCATCTTGAACTTAAGGTATGTGTAGTGCGGTACCGCATTGAATTTGGCAAATGCGGTTCGCCCGAGCAGTGCGTGGTAGCCACTGCGAAACGGGACTATGTCGAAGATTAACTCCTCCCTTTGGAAATTATCCGGAGATCCGAAGACCACTTCAAGTGTGACTGAGCCTGTGTAGTTGGCCTCTGCACCTGGTATTTCGCCTTTAAAGGTCGTTTTGGTGGGCTTAATCCTCGAGGGATCTATGCCCATTTTCCGCACTGTATCCTGGTAAAGCAGGTTCAGGCTGCTGCCGCCGTCCATAAGGACTCTAGTGAGATGAAATCCGTCAATAATTGGGTCTAGAACCAATGCGGCGAATCCGCCATGACGTATGCTAGTGGGATGGTCCCTTCGATCAAAGGTGATCGGGCAGGTGGACCATGGGTTGAACTTTGGGGCGGCTGGCTCTACCGCGTATACGTCCCTTAACGCACGCTTCCGCTCCCTTTTGGGGACATGGGTTGCGTATATCATGTTCACCGTCCGCACTTGTGGGGGAAAACCCTTCTGTCTACAGTTGTTCGGCGGCCGGGGCTTGTAGCACCCCGGATATGACTTTCCCAATATGTATTCCAACTCTTGCCGTTTCCGGCGTTAAGTTATTTTATTTTCTCGGATTTGGGTCTTTGTCTCCGTGTGTTTTTATCGTTGTCATGCATCTCATATCATGTCATCATTTGCATTGCATTTGCATACGTGTTCATCTCATGCATTCGAGCATTTTCCCCGTTGTCCGTTTTGCATTCCGGCGCTTCGTTCTCCTCCGGTGGTCATTTCTAGCTTTCTTTTGTGTGTGGGGATTAAACATTTCCGGATTGGACCGAGACTTGCCAAGCGGCCTTGGTTTACTACCGGTAGACCGCCTGTCAAGTTTCGTACCATTTGGACTCCGTTTGATACTCTAACGGTTAACCGAGGGACCGAAAAGGCCTCGTGTGTGTTGCAGCCCAACACCCCTCCAATTTGGCCCAAAACCCTCTCCATCATCTAGAGCGTTCGATCACGATCGCGTGGCCGAAAACCACACCTCATTTGGACTCTCCTAGCTCCTCCTATGCCTATAAATAGGCCCTCCTCGAAAATTCCCGGATCTCCTCTCTCCCTAACCCTAAAAAATCAACCCCGCCGCCATCGGACACGTCCGGCCGCAACCGGACGCGTCCGCCCGATCCGCCGCCGCCTCTCCCGACGCGCCACGTGGCAGGCGCCGCCGCCCCCGCGCCACCAGCCCAGCGAGCCCGCGGGAGGCCCTCCCGGCCCAGCTCCCGCGCGCCTCTTCCCGGACAACGGCCGCCGCCATCCACCTCAGCCACCGCGCCGCCATTGCCGGGCCGCTCCGCGCCTCCGCCGCCCAAGGCCACCTCCGCCGCACGCCGGCCCCTTCACTGCTCTGCCCCGCCACCTCTTCCCTCCGGCGACCAGAGCCCGGCCGGATCCGGCCGCTCCCTCACTAGTCCGGCGACGCCCCGCTTCCCTCCGGCGCCCCCAGGAACAGCTCCGGCGATCTCCTCGGTTCGCGGACCGATCCGATCTAGAACCGGACAAACCCTAGATCCGTTCTCGGTTGACTTTTCCCTCTCTCCCCTAATTATTTTGCTATGTTCGTCGTACTGTAACTCCTCATCCGTAGCTCCGTTTTGGGCATATATCATATCAAAATGTTCATCTCAGAGAGTACATCATTTCATTACATTGCATCATTTTCATTTGAGTTCATATTGATGGCCGAAATGCTGTTAGAAGAGTGCTACTTGAGATATTTGTCAGATATGCTGCTCCATTTAGATATTTGTTATTTTTGCCATGATTGATGTGTGCATGATATGCCCATGAGCTCTACATATGTTTTGTTAAGGGTTTTGCCATATTTCCAAAGGTGCAACCCATGTATTTTTGTGATGTGTGTGGTGACTAGCACAAGCTTGCAAAGTGAGGCACTTGGTAATGCTGTTTTCAGGGACTTAGCATTTCCACTAAGTCCTTGAGCTGTTTATTTAATATGGCCATATGTTCATGTTGTTTCCTAGTGATCCGTGCCTCTTTTGAGGATGGTCAGTAAGGATGTTTTGTTAATCTTGTAGAGCTCTATCCATCCATGTCTTTGTTTGCAATTATGGAGCACCCTAGCTTGAGTCAATCGAGCTCTACTTTTGCTACTTCGTGAATTTGGGCAGATTGTCTACTTGTTAGCGATTTTGCCGATGATGTTGTAGTTGATCCGTGCATGCTATGCTATTGTTCTTGCCATGTATAGCTTGCATTTTGTGTATTATTGATGGGTGTATGCTTAGCTTGTCATGACTTGCTCCGTAGTGAGTGCATCGAGCTCGTAAACATGCCTACTTGATATCTGTTTCAGCATGCTCCATTTTCACTAAGTCTGAGAACTGATTATGTTTTTGCCATGTTCACATGCTTGCAATTGTATTTTCTGAGCCCTTTTGGCTCAAGGTCACTAAGGGACTTTTGTTAATATCTTTGAGTAGCCCCATGCGATTCTTCACGTTGCCATGTTCAGGTCCTGTAGCATAAAGTTTTGTTGCTCTGAAGAGTGCTATCTGATCTGAAATTCCAGACAAGTGTTAATTTCACTAAGTCTGAGATCTGTTTACCATATGCATTTTTGCCATGCTTGTTTGAACCTGTTAATGGATGAATTGGCCGTAGCTCAGTGCTAGACTTTTGTTAAGCATCATGAATGCATCCCTTCCATGTATTGTTATGCCATGTTTGGGTGCTGTAGCATGTTCATCTCGTTGCATTTAGACGGCTACTTGCTGTAAATCGCAGACCGGTGTCATATTTGAATCGCTTTCCATTTCCAAACCGTAACTCCGATTCCGGCATTCTTTATATTGTTTTCAAGTGATTTCATCTCATCTTTCCAGTGGCACACTTGGATTCCCAAGTTGAGGCCAGGTTCATGCATCCTTTGTCAAATCTTGCATATGCATCCCGCATCGCATCCCGCATAGCATACCATCCTTGCATCCTATTGTTTGATCCTTGCACGTGGTTGATTGTGTCCTTGTTGCTTGTTTGTCTTGTTTGGGTAGAGCCGGGAGACGAGTTCGCTAACGAGGAGCCCGTTGAGTTTGCTTTCGAGGATCCAGTCAACTCTGACCACTTTGCAGGCAAGATGATCATACCCTCGAAATCACTACTATCTTTGCTATGCTAGATTGCTCGCTCTTTTGCTATGCCAATGCTACGATGCCTAGCACTTGCTTTCAAGCCTCCCAAATTGCCATGTCAAACCTCTAACCCACCATGTCCTAGCAAACTGTTGATTGGCTATGTTACTGCTTTGCTCAGCCCCTCTTATAGCGTTGCTAGTTGCAGGTGAAGATTGGAGGCCGTTCCTTGTTGGAACATTTATTTACTTGTTGGGATATCATTATATTATCTTGTTATCTTAATGCATCTATACACTTGGTAAAGGGTGGAAGGCTCGGCCTCTCGCCTAGTGTTTTGTTCCACTCTTGCCACCCTAGTTTCCGTCATATCGGTGTTATGTTCCCGGATTTTGCGTTCCTTGCGCGGTTGGGTTATAATGGGAACCCCTTGATAGTTCACCTTGATTAAAGCTTTTCCAGCAATGCCCAACCTTGGTTTTACCATTTGCCACCTAGCCTCTTTTTCCCTTGGGTTTCCGGAGCCCGAGGGTCATCTTATTTTAGCCCCCCTGGGCCAGTGCTCCTCTGAGTGTTGGTCGGGAAAACTCGAGGTTTGGTTTTAGTTGTATGGAGCGCTCATCTGAGTGTGCCCTGAGAACGAGATATGTGCAGCTCCTATCGGGATTTGTCGGCACATTCGGGCGGTGTTGCTGGTCTTGTTTTAACCTGTCGAAGTGTCTTGAAGAACCGAGGTACCGAGTCTGATCGGAACGTCTCGGGAGGAGGTCTATTCCTTCGTTCACCGTGAGAGCTTGTCATGGGCTAAGTTGGGACTCCCCTGCAGGGATTTGAACTTTCGAAAGCTGTGCCCGCGGTTATGGGTAGATGGGAATTTGTTAATGTCCGGTTGTAGATAACTTGAACCTTAACTTAATTAAAATGAATCAACAGTGTGAGTTATCGTGATGGCCTCTTCTCGGCGAAGTCCGGGAAGTGGACACGGTGTTGGAGTAATGCTTGCCGCAGGTTTGCCCTCTTTAGTTATGCGTTCGTGTTTTTCCTTCTCTTCTCGCTCTCTTTTGCAAACAAGATAGCCACCATATATGCTAGTCGCTCACCGCAGCTCCACATATATTTACCTTGCCTTACCTATAAGCTTAAATAGTCTTGATCGCGAGGGTGCAAGATTGCTGAGTCCTTGTGGCTCACAGATTACTATTAAACCAGATGCGGGGCCTGATGATTCCGCTCCAGGTGACGCGCTTGAGCTCAAATGGGAGTTCGACGAGGACTCTCAACGATACTATGTTTCCTTTCCTGATGATTAGTAGTGGTGCCCAGTTGGGGGTGATCGGGACCGTGTCGCATGTTGGGTTATCTTTTATTTTGGCGCCGTAGTCGGGCCATGAGTGTTTGAATGATGTAATGTTATTTATGTACTTGATTGACGTGGCGAGTGTAAGCCAACTATGTTATCTCCCCTTTTATTATCTATATGTTACATGGGATGTTGTGAAGATTGCCTAACTTGCAACATATGCCTTCAATGCGATTATGCCTCTAAGTCGTGCCTCGACACGTGGGAGATATAGTCACATCGAGGGTGTGACAAGTTGGTAATCAGAGCCTTCCCCGACCTTAGGAGCCCCCACTGATTGATCGTTTTTAGCAGCCGAGTTGTGTCTAGAAAAAATGTTTTGAGTCATTTAGGAATTATATATCGGAGAGTTTAGGAATTCTTTTTACTTCCCAGTCTCCTCATCGCTCTGGTAAGGCATCCTGACGTAGAGTTTTGACTCTTCTCTTCTCAAATTTCACTAAAAAAATTTAGGATCACGCGGGTATCTTGGAATCGTTCCGATGGTTTTATGATGAGAACATTGTCTTGGTGCCTCCTGTCAGGGGTTTTGTGGAAGTGTCCCGGGGAGTTGAGCTCTGAGGTGTTGTCGTCATAATTTTATCGTTGCAGTTCTGGAATACCTGAGTTTAGTACGCCGACATCGAAAATCTCTTTTATGTAGTTTGTTGGTGAGATAACCTCGACGCCACCCAGTACTGGGGCGGGAGTTCGGGAGTATCGCCATAACTTGTATAACGGATGCTTTTCGAAGGTTGAGGTAGATGGTTTCCGAAGTTTTTCTCGGTTATGTGTTGAAGGATGGATACAGCTAGATGTAGGATTTGCTAGATTTGGGTGAGATATTATGCTTCCCCTGTATCCCCAACACCTGATTGCATAACCGGAAAGGTTCGGGAGTTTCATAGGTGGGAATTCTAGTAGCTCTAGTTCTTCTTCCACGGATAGTTGGTTTGAGATTGGGATTGCCAAGAGTCAACCCAAGTACAAGTGCTACCGCCTTGACGACAAGGACACTCTCTTCTTCGAGGATCGTATTGTTGTACCCAAAAGGTGACCTCCGTAAAGTGATCATGAACGAGGCTCACAATTCTCTCCTCTCCATCCACCCTGGGAGCACGAAGATGTATCAGGACCTCAAGCAAGCTTATTGGTGGACTCGAATGAAGCGCGAGATTGCTCAGTTCGTGAATGAATGTGATGTCTGCAGAAGAGTGAAGGCAGAACACCAAAGGCCAGCTGGTCTCCTCCAACCTCTTGCCATTCCAGAATGGAAGTTTGACCACATTGAGATGGACTTCGTGACTGGGTTTCCAAAGTCCAAGCGTGGCAATGATGCTACATTCGTTTTCATCGACAAACTCACTAAAGTGGCTCATTTTCTGCCTATCAAAGAGTCAATCACTGCAGCTCAATTGGCGGAATTCTATACCTCTCAAATTGTCTCTCTGCACGGTATTCCACAAGTGATCTCTTCAGACCGTGGCAACATCTTTACCTCCAAGTTTTGGGATTCTTTTCAGAAGGCCATGGGCACCAACATCCGCTTTAGCACAGCTTTCCATCCTCAAACTAGCGGTCAAGTCGAGCATGTCAACCAGATTCTTGAAGATATGCTCAGGGCTTGTGTGATCTCCTTCGGCATGAAGTGGGAGGATTGTCTTCCTTATGCTGAATTCTCCTACAACAACAGTTTTCAAGCAAGTTCGGGCAAGGCCCCATTTGAAATTTTGTATGGAAGGAAGTGTCGTACCCCTCTCAACTGGTCTGAAACCGGTGAACGTCAGCTTCTCGGAAATGACTTAATCACAGAGGCAGAGGAAATGTGCAAAGTCATTCGAGATAACCTCAAAGCAGCCCAATCCCGCCAGAAGAGCTACTATGATAGTAAGCACCGTGATTTGGCTTTCGAGATCAGAGATCATGTTTACCTCCGCGTCCCTCCTATGAAAGGTACTTGTCGTTTCAGGATCAAAGGGAAGCTTGCCCCTAGATACATGGGACCTTTCAAGATTGTCAGCAAGAGAGGCGACCTCGCCTATCAACTCGAGCTTCCTTCAAACTTTGCAAATGTTCATGATGTGTTCCATGTCTCTCAGCTCCGAAAGTGCTTCAAGACTATTGACCGCACTGTCAACTTCGAGGACATTGAGCTCCAAGAAGATCTCTCCTATCGTGAGCACCCCGTTGCTATTCTCGAAGAGACTGAACGCAAGACTCGCAACAAGTCAATCAAATTCCTCAAAGTCAAGTGGTCACACCATTCCGACCGTGAAGCTACCTGGGAACGCGAGGATCACCTCCGTTCTGAGTACCCGGCGTTCTTTCAGTCCTAGATCTCGGGATGAGATCCTTTCGTAGTGGTGGAGTGTTGTAACACCCCGGATATGAATTTCCCAATATGTATTCCAACTCTTGCCGTTTCCAGCGTTAAGTTATTTTATTTTCTTGGGTTCGGGTCTTTGTCTCCGTGTGTTTTTATCGTTGTCATGCATCTCATATCATGTCATCATTTGCATTGCATTTGCATACGTGTTCATCTCATGCATTCGAGCATTTTCCCCGTTGTCCGTTTTGCATTCCGGCGCTTCGTTCTCCTCCGGTGGTTATTTCTAGCTTTCTTTTGTGTGTGGGGATTAAAAATTTCCGGATTGGACCGAGACTTGCCAAGCGGCCTTGGTTTACTACCGGTAGACCGCCTGTCAAGTTTCGTACCATTTGGACTTCGTTTGATACTCTAACGGTTATCTGAGGGACCGAAAAGGCCTCGTGTGTGTTGCAGCCCAACACCCCTCCAATTTGGCCCAAAACCCACCAAAACCCTCTCCATCATCTAGAGCGTTCAATCACGATCACGTGGCCGAAAACCGCACCTCATTTGGACTCTCCTAGCTCCTCCTATGCCTATAAATAGGCCCTCCTCGAAAATTTCCGGATCTCCTCTCTCCCTAACCCTAAAAAAATCAACTCCGCCGCCATCGGACACGTCCGGCCACAACCGGACGCGTCCGCCCGATCCGCCGCCGCCTCTCCTGACACTCCACGTGGCAGGCGCCACCGGCCCGGCGAGCCCGCGGGAGGCCCTCCCGGCCCGGCTCCCGCGCGCCGCCCGCCCGCGCGCCTCTTCCCGGACAACGGCCGCCGCCAGCCACCTCAGCCACCGCGCCGCCATTGCCGGGCCACTCCGCGCCTCCGCCTCCCAAGGCCACCTCCGCCGCACGCCGGCCCCTTCACTGCTCCGCCCCGCCACCGCTTCCCTCCGGCGACCGGAGCCCGGCCGGATCCGGCCGCTCCCTCACCAGTCCGGCGATGCCCCGCTTCCCTCCGGCGCCTCCAGGAACAGCTCCGGCGATCTCCTCGGTTCGCGGACCGATCCGATCTGGAAACGGACAAACCCTAGATCCGTTCTCGGTTGACTTTTCCCTTTCTCCCCTAATTATTAACCTATGTTCGTCGTACTGTAACTCCTTATCTGTAGCTCCGTTTTGGGCATATAGCATATCAAAATGTTCATCTCGGAGAGTACATCATTTCATTCCATTGCATCATTTTCATTTGAGTTCATCTTGATGTCCGAAATGCTGTTAGAAGAGTGCTACTTGAGATATTTGTCAGATCTGCTGCTCCATTTAGATATTTGTCATTTTTGCCATGATTGATGTGTGCATGATATGCCCATGAGCTCTACATGTGTTTTGTTAAGGGTTTTGCCATCTTTCCAGAGGTGCAACCCATGTATTTTTGTGATGTGTGTGGTGACTAGCACAAGCTTGCAAAGTGAGGCACTTGGTAATGCTGTTTTCAGGGACTTAGCATTTCCACTAAGTCCTTGAGCTGTTTATTTCATATGGCCATATGTTCATGTTGTTTCCTAGTGATCAGTGCCTCTTTTGAGGATGGTCAGTAAGAATGTTTTGTTAATCTTGTAGAGCTCTATCCATCCGTGTCTTTGTTTGCAATTATGGAGCATCCTAGATTGAGTCAATCGAGCTCTACTTTTGCTACTTTGTGAATCTAGGCAGATTGTCTACTTGTTAGCGATTTTGCCGATGATGTTGTAGTTGATCCGTGCATGCTATGCTATTGTTCTTGCCATGTATAGCTTGCATTTTATGTATTCTTGATGGGTGTATGCTTAGCTTGTCATGACTTGCTCCGTAGTGAGTGCATCGAGCTCGTAAACATACCTACTTGATATCTGTTTCAGCATGCTCCAGTTTTCACTAAGTCTGAGAACTGATTATGTTTTTGCCATGTTCACATGCCTGCAATTGTATTTTCTGGTCCCTTTTGGCTCAAGGCCACTAAGGGACTTTTGTTAAGCTCTTTGAGCAGCCCCATGCTATGCTTTACTTTGCCATTTTCAGGTCCTGTAGCATATAGTTTTGTTGCTCCGAAGAGTGCTATCTGATCTGAAATTCCAGACAAGTGTTAATTTCACTAAGTCTGAGATCTGTTTACCATATGCATTTTTGCCATGCTTGTTTGAACCTGTTAATGGATGAATTGGCCATAGATCAGTGCTAGCCTTTTGGTAAGCATCATGAATGCATCCCTGCCATGTATTTTTATGCCATGTTTGGGTGCTGTAGCATGTTCATCTCATTGCATTTAGATGGCTACTTGCTGTAAATCGCAGACCGGTGTCATATTTGAATCGCTTGCCATTTCCAAACCGTAACTCCGATTCCGGCGTTCTTTATATCGTTTTCAAGCGATTTCATCTCATCTTTCCAGTGGCACACTTGGATTCCCAAGTTGAGGACAGGTTCATGCATCCCTGGTCAAATCTTGCATATGCATCCCGCATCGCATCCCACATAGCATACCATCCTTGCATCCTATTGTTTGATGCTTGCACGTGGTTGATTGTGTCCTTGTTGCTTATTTGTCTTGTTTGGGTAGAGCCGGGATACGAGTTCGCTAACGAGGAGCCCGTTGAGTTTGCTTTCGAGGATCCAGTCAACTCTGACCACTTTGCAGGCAAGATGATCATACCCTCGAAATCACTACTATCTTTGCTATGCTAGATTGCTCGCTCTTTTGCTATGCCAATGCTACGATGCCTACCACTTGCTTTCAAGCCTCCCAAATTGCCATGTCAAACCTCTAACCCACCATGTCCTAGCAAACCGTTGATTGGCTATGTTACTGCTTTGCTCAGCCCCTCTTATAGCGTTGCTAGTTGCAGGTGAAGATTGGAGGCCGTTCCTTGTTGGAACATTTATTTACTTGTTGGGATATCATTATATTATCTTGGTATCTTAATGCATCTATACACTTGGTAAAGGGTGGAAGGCACGGCCTCTCGCCTAGTGTTTTGTTCCACTCTTGCCACCCTAGTTTCCGTCATATCGGTGTTATGTTCCCGGATTTTGCGTTCCTTACGCGGTTGGGTTATAATGGGAACCCCTTGATAGTTCGCCTTCATTAAAGCTTTTCCAGCAATGCCCAACCTTGGTTTTACCATTTTCCACCTAGCCTCTTTTTCCCTTGGGTTTCCGGAGCCCGAGGGTCATCTTATTTTAGCCCCCCTGGGTCAGTGCTCCTCTGAGTGTTGGTCCAAACTAGAGTCCTGTGCAGGGCCACCTCGGGGAAACTCGAGGTTTGGTTTTAGTTGTATGGAGCGCTCATCTGAGTGTGCCCTGAGAACGAGATATGTGCATCTCCTATCGGGATTTGTCGGCACATTCGGGCGGTGTTGCTGGTCTTATTTTAACATGTCAAAGTGTCTTGAAGAATCGAGGTACCGAGTCTGATCGGAACGTCTTGGGAGGAGGTCTATTCCTTCGTTGACCGTGAGTGCTTGTCATGGGCTAAGTTGGGACTCCCCTGCAGGGATTTGAACTTTCGAAAGCCGTGCCCGCGGTTATGGGCAGATGGGAATTTGTTAATGTTCGGTTGTAGATAACTTGAACCTTAACTTAATTAAAATGAATCAACAGTGTGAGTTACCGTGATGGCCTCTTCTCGGCGGAGTCCGGGAAGTGGACACGGTGTTGGAGTAATGCTTGCCGCAGGTTTGCCCTCTTTAGTTATGCGTTCGCGCTTTTCCTTCTCTTCTCGGTCTCTTTTGCGAACAGGATAGCCACCATATATGCTAGTCGCTCGCCGCAGCTCCACATATATTTACCTTGCCTTACCTATAAGCTTAAATAGTCTTGATCGCCAGGGTGCGAGATTGCTGAGTCCCTGTGGCTCACAGATTACTATTAAACCAGATGCGGGGCCTGATGATTCCGCTCCAGGTGACGCGCTTGAGCTCAAATGGGAGTTCGACGAGGACTCTCAACAATACTATGTTTCCTTTCCTGATGATTAGTAGTGGTGCCCAGTTGGGGGTGATCGGGACCGTGTCGCATGTTGGGTTATCTTTTATTTTGGCGCCGTAGTCGGGCCATGAGTGTTTGAATGATGTAATGTTATTTATGTACTTGATTGACGTGGCGAGTGTAAGCCAACTATGTTATCTCCCCTTTTATTATCTATATGTTACATGGGATGTTGTGAAGATTGCCTAACTTTCGACATATGCCTTCAATGCGATTATGCCTCTAAGTCGTGCCTCGACACGTGGGAGATATAGTCGCATCGAGGGTGTTACAGGGCTCCTCATCGTCATCGCTATGCAGCCCCTTGTCTTCATTGTCAACGCTTAACTTGCCTGCCTGCTTGAACACCCAACAATCCCTGTTGGTGTGATTGGCCGGCTTTTCGGGGGTGCCATGTATTTGGCACAAGCGGTCGAGTATTCGGTCCAAGCTGGACGGGCCCCTAGGATTCCTTTTGAACGGCTTCTTCCGCTGACCGGATTTAGAGCCTCTGAATCCGGCATTAACTGCCGTATCCCCAGCATTGTCGCCGTTAATGCGGTCCTTCTGCTTGTTGCGACATGACCTGCCACTAATGTCCCTGGTGTCCGAACTACCAGGGTTCTTGGTCATATTGTTGCTACGAGCGAGCCAGCTGTCTTCTCCCGCGCAAAAGCGGGTCATGAGTGTCGTGAGTGCTGCCATAGATTTCGGCTTTTCCTGTCCGAGGTGCCAGGCCAGCCACTCGTCAAGGATATTGTGCTTGAAGGCTGCTAGGGCCTCAGCGTCCGGACAGTCGACTATTTGATTTTTCTTTGTTAGGAACCATGTCCAGAATTGTCTAGCCGATTCCTCTGGCTGCTGGATTACGTGACTTAGGTCATCGGCGTTTGGGGGTTGCACATAAGTGCCCTGGAAATTGTCAAGGAATGCGGCTTCCAGGTCCTCCCAAGAACTGATTGATCCTATTGGCAAGCTGTTGAGCCAATGTCGAGCTGGTCCTTTAAGCTTGAGTGGGAGGTACTTGATGGTGTGAAAATCGTCGTCGCGGGCTATGTGGATATGAAGGAGATAATCCTCGATCCATACCGCAGGGTCTGTTGTGCCATCATATGATTCGATGTTTACGGGTTTGAAACCCTCGGGGATTTAATGATCCATTATTTCGTTTGTAAAGCACAGTGGGTGTGCGGCGCCTCTGTACTGGGCAATATCATGACGTAGCCCTAATGAGCTTTGTCTACTGTGTTCAGCCCTGTCGAATTTGTGGCTGGCGTGACGGTTACCGTCTCGAGCCGTGGGGTGCCCACGTGATCCGTAGATCGATCGTGTTTGCCTTGCCTTGTCCTCCAACATGTCTTGTAAGTCCGGCGCATATTCCCGTGCCTTGGTACGGGGTGCGGCTTGAGTGGAGGGTCGGGAGGCCTCTCTGTCGCGGCCACGAGGTGGCCGGTCGGCCGCATCAAGTGCTTCCTCCTCTAATTGGGGTAGCAACCTGCGCTTTGGGTAGCTCTTGGAGGGGCGTTCGAGTTTATGCTCTTCAGCCGCAAGGACTTCAGTCCATCTGTCAACTAGCAAATCTTGATCAGCTCTGAGCTGTTGCTGTTTTTTCTTGAGGCTTCTTGTCGTGGCCATAAGCCTGCGTTGGAAACGCTTTTGCTCAACGGGATCCTCTGGCACGACGAATTCATCGTCGTCTAGGCTTGCCTCGTCTTCGGAGGAAGGCATATAATTATCGTCCTCGACCTCTCTGTCTGCCGCTCTCTCATGAGGGCTGGCTTCTCCATCCTCCTATGCTAAACCTTGCTGGAGGGGGTTTTTTTCGGCACTCTCCGGAGTATTATTATCTCCCGTGCTGGAATCACCGTTTTTGTGTTGGCGGGATTTTGAGCGGCGCCGCTGACGCCGGCGCTTGGGCTGTTTCTTGGAGGGGTCATCCTCTGCTGTTCCATCGCCCTCTCCCTCTTTTGGGGTGTCCACCATGTATATGTCATATGACGAGGTGGCTTTCCAGGGCCTAGTAGGCGCTGGTTCTTCATCGTCTCCTTCATCGGCGTCCATACCGTCGATGTCTTCGGAGTCGAAGTCGAGCATGTCCGTTAAGTCGTCGACAGTGGCTACAAAGTGGTTGGTGGGTGGGTTTTGAATTTCTTCATCATCCGTACCCCAACCTTGCTGACCGTAGTCCGGCCAGGGCTCTCCTGATAAAGAGAGAGACTTTAGTGACTTTAGGATATCGCCGAAAGGCGAGTGCTGAAAGAAGTCTGCGGCAGTGAACTCCATGATCGGCGCCCAATCGGATTCGACTGGCAGGGGCGCGGAGGGTTCAGAGTCCGGAGAGGAGTCCGGCTCCTTGGAGTCACGAGCCTCGCAGAGTACGGGGCTGGTGTTCGGCTCAATCGTCGTTTGAATCGCAGCCCCCGAGGTGGCGTCCAACGACCCATCCTCGATCGGCGCGGTCGGCTCTGAACTAAGGGTCGGAGCCGATGCGGGTGCGGCCTCCAGGGCACTGTTCGGCGACAGAGCTAGATCATGCTCGTCGTAACAGTGCGGTGCGCTCGGAAGTGGTTTGAATCTGTCGAGGATCAAGTCTCCGCGGATGTCAGCCGTGTAGTTTAAACTTCTGAATCTGACCTGAAGGCCAGGGGCGTAGCTTTCGATCTGCTCTAGATGGCCAAGTGAATGGGCCCGCAGTGCGAAGCTGCCAAAGATGAAGATATGTCCGGGGAGGAAGGTCTCACCCTGGACTGCATCGCCGTTGATGATCGTAGGAGCCATCGGGCCTGACGGCGACAGCACAGAGGAACTCTCAATGAAAGCACCAATGTCGGTGTCAAAACCGTCGGATCTCGGGTAGGGGGTCCCGAACTGTGCGTCTAGGCCGGATGGTAACATGAGGCAAGGGACACGAAGTTTTACCCAGGTTCGGTCCCTCTCGATGGAGGTAAAACCCTACGTCCTGCTTGATTAATATTGATGATATGGGTAGTACAAGAGTAGATCTACCACGAGATCAGAGAGGCTAAACCCTAGAAGCTAGCCTATGGTATGATTGTTGATGTGTATGTTGTCCTACGGACTAAAACCCTCCGGTTTATATAGACACCGGATAGGGTTAGGGTTACATAGAGTCGGTTACAATGGTAGGAGATCTGGACATCCGTATCGCCAAGCTTGCCTTCCACGCCAAGGAAAGTCCCTTCCGAACACGGGACGGAGTCTTCAATCTTGTATCTTCATAATCCAGGAGTCCGGCTGAAGGTATAGTTCGGCTATCCGAACACCCCCTAATCCAGGACTCCCTCATCCCCCTAAATTTGTGCATAGTTTATGATTTTCTTTGGACTGCATATGCACAGAGAATTAGGCTCATGGGTTACTCTTCCATGTCACATACATCTTGGTGGAGCGCTAAAAATGATAATAATTAAATGCATGCACTCATCACCAAGCAAAGTGAATGATCATATAGGTATAAAAAGATAATGTCATCCAACAAGCATTAAGGTAGCATATGATCAAACACATGATCATCCAAGTATCACATAGACAAAAAGTATCTCAAACAAGCAAAGCAAATAAAGTTCAACCACCAAAGCAAGAGAGAATAAAAAGCAACGCTCTCTCTTGAAGCCTATGATCTATACATTTTTCTCCCCCTTTGGCAACAAGTTACCAAAAAGTTCCTAGAAAATGCATAGCACTAAATCGTCTCTCAGGCTTGGTCTTCAGGTGGTGGTGTCCGGATAACTCCAAGAACGAAGGCTTCAGTCTAAGTAGATGGAGCTGATGGAGTAGGTGCTGGAGCTGGTGGCACTGAAGTTGTAGCTGGTGCAGATGAAGTGGCTCTGGTGTCTAGAACTGGCACTGCAGCAGATCTCTGAGCTCTAGGCACTCTGGCAAATGCATCAGTGGTTGTCTTGCCCTTCCTCTCCTGCATATCATCCTGAAGTTGCTCCACAACAGACTGAATCTCAGTTACCTTCACATCCAAGTCATAGAACTTTTGCTCCACGATCCTCTCCAAGCTCTCCTAGTTTTGAGTCAGGGTGGCCAGTCCCTTCTCAATCCTTAGAGTGGAGGCAATCAAGTAGCCAAGCTGATCTTGCTTGCTCTTCAGAAGATACTGAGATGCTTCTTCAGTAGTTGGCATCCTTGCAGCCTTTTCAGCCTTTGCCTTCTCCTTCTTGGCTTGTGTGTGCACAGAAGATGGTTCATCCTCATTCATCACCACAGTGTTGTCTTCAAATTCTGGGTAGATAGGCATGTGCTCCTTGTCCAGCAGATATGTACCAGTGCCCATCTTGGAGTTAATCAGCTCCTGGATCTGTGGGGCATACCCACAACTCCTCTTCTGATCTGCAGCTGTCCTCTTAATAGTTTCAACTATAAGGCTCATGACTTTGAACTTCTATGGGACATCAAAGATATGAAGCAAGTTTATTGCATGGCCTCTGATCATCTTGTGATCACCTGACTTGGGCAAAAGAGTGTGCCTGAGGATCCAATTTATAGTTGGCAAGCCTGACAGGAGGTAATGTACAGATCCAAACTTATGTGTCTCAAGAGCAGCATCTGGGATCTCCTTGTACTCAAGTCATCTTCACTCTCTTTTGGGGCATTGATCAACTTCGCCATTCACCAACCGTGGACTGGTACCTCGTACCTTCAGACATCCAGACAATCCTTCCATCTGGGTAGAAGTGAGCTGTGGAGTAGAACTGCATGATGAGCTCATCATTCCATTTTGTGAGTTTCTGAGCCACAAACTCATCAACTCCACACGCCTTGAAACTGTCATACACACCTGGATAATGTTCATCATTTTCCTTGATGTAGTCCCAATCGACCCATCTCATGTCACACACTATGGGCCTCTTGTCAAGCAAGACTGCATCATAGAAGTCCTGTTGTTCCTTTGTATGGAACCTATAGTCCACATCAGTCCTTCTCCTGGTGGCATGTGGATCAGACTCTCTCCATAGCCTCAGACCTGAGTCCTTCCCGATCTTCATGTTCTCAGCTACTGGATGAGCATCATTGTGATCTGGAATTTTTGGCTTCAACTTCCTCAAGACATGTGACTCATCATCTTCTTCTTCCATTTCAGCTTCAGGCACTGGGGCCTTGTTCTTCTCCTCGGCAGGGATGTTCCTGGAGCTCCTCTTTGGTTTTGGCTTTGGAGCTGGAGCAGCAGCCTTTGGAGCAGTCTTAGGCTTAGATGGAACAACCCCTGCCCTGATGGCATCACCCATAAGCTTCTGAGCTTTGGGTGCTGGTGCAGCATCTTCTTCCTCTTCCTCTTCAGAATCTCTCGTGATTGAGGATCTCCCAAGCACTCTGGCAGTGGTCTTTTTGACCCTCTCTTTCCTCTTCTTCTCTGCCACAACCTGCTCTTTGGGTGCAGATCCCAAAGTCTCTTGAGTAGATGCTCTGGCCTTAGACATTGGAATTCTCTTGGCAAGAACCTTTTGCTTCATGCCTGGCTTGGTGGCAGTAGTTGTGCCATATTCCTTCTTCAGGACTTTTCTCTTTGAGGTGGTTTCTTCTTCCTCAGCCACATAGTCCTCATCCTCTGACTCTGAAGTTCTTTTCTTGCTGGCCCTGGTGGCAGCTTTGGGTAAGTTGCTCGGGGTGCTCCTGCTGCCATCATCTGAGCTGCTAGAGGGACTAGTGCCCTCACTCAAGTGAACCTGCTCCTCTGACTTGTTTTGGCTGTCACTCTGATCAGACATATTGCAAACACTGACAGCAGACCCTGTGAATAGATATAGATGAGATAGAGTGGATGAGCATCACAAAATGCAGAGGTTTTTGCAAAAGAATGAGTCAAAAATTTAGTTTTAGTTTTCCACAGAAAGCATTTCGGATCAACCGATTTGTAAACTCGGTGATACCGAAGCAGCTGTTGGAACCTAAACTAGTGAACTCGGTCAGACCGAGTCACAGTTCGATGGCACCGAGACCGCTAGGGTCTCACAAAGTCCTGAACTTGGTCACACCGATTTGCAATTCTCGGTCAGACCGAGAATCACATGTGCAATGGCCTTAGCCGAATCGGTGGTACCGAGTTCCACAACTCGGTGGGTCCGAGATGGTTTCGGCAGAAACCTAACCCTAAATTCTCAAATCATCTCTAATCTACGGAGTGTTTTGACTGGATAGAATGATCTCAATCGTGGCAAGATACATGGTGACCACAATGTGCTAGGAATCAGATAAGGATAGCACGGTGATCCAGTTCATACCCTAGTTTGGCGATGAACTCGCTACGGCGGCAACGGCAGGGTTGATTCCCGTTGACGGCGGCGGAGACCAGCGGCAGGAGGCGGTTGGCGACGAGGAGGACGATCCGGAGACCCTGGAGGCAGAACGGGCTAAGGGCGGGTCGAGGAGGTTCGGAAAGTTTTCCAAAATTTGACCCGTGGATATATATAGCCCGACCCTGTCGGTGTGACCAAGTGGAACAACTTGGTGGCACCGAGATTCATAACTGCAAGCAGTTACTGAAACTCGGTGTGACCGAAAAGTTTGAATCGGTTGCATCGAGGTTGAAAACCTAGATCGACTTAGTGATCTCGGTATGACCGAAATTGGTGAATCGGTCAGACCGAAACGCATAAAGAAGTTTTGGAAGTTTAAGTCTATGACGAATCGGGGACTCCGAGTGCTCCTCACACAGAGTGGTTCGAATCTGACTTGATCAAATTTTGTGATGCAACATGAATAGAGTTTGAGACGAGAAAAGCATACATATCTAGAGAAGGTTCTTAGGCATTCTTGTCCATCCACTTGGCCAAAAGAAAAGGAAACCAATCAATCAAACCAACAAGTGGATGTCCTCGAATGAGTAAATTATGCAACCAACATGCTCACACAATAAAATGACAAATGAAATATGTGGCAAAGCATGCACAAACAATTCTATCATCTATCAAGCAATTGGCGATGACTAGGTCATCTATATATGAGTATATTGACTTAGGAGTCAAATGAGAACATTTGATCATAGGTCATACTCATCGTTTAAGCACAAGTGGGGTTACCACTTTTACATAAAGCGTTGTTGTGTTCACACAATTAGAGTTGCTTTAACTCAACTGTTAGAGTAAAGCTCCCCCTAGACGTGAGATCCCCCCTAAGAGGGATGAACTAACCTTGGGTTTTGTCGATGATGACTTCATGTAGGTGTTGAAGATGTGGATGCTCTATGTTGATGTAGATCATTTAGAGCTATCCTTTGGAGGGAGTTGCACTTTCAATACCTACACGGGTTAGTCCCACAAGGAACAAACAAGGATATCCATAGACATAGAGTGATGCACACACAAGATGATGTCTATGAAAGCTTTAGGTTACCTTGTCGCTTGTCTGACCAACAAGAGGGTTTGTGACTCCTTGAACTAGTGCAAGATATGGAAGTTGATTGCACTTGTTCTTGCCAAAATGATAAGAGTGAAGTATATTGGCGGAGTCACCCTCAAGAACTCTCTAGTTCTTATTCTTCGGGATCCACACCATCTTGATGGGAATCCTTGGAGTTGTAGTTGTACTCGATGAAGTGGAACTTGATGTAGTCTTGGGAACCCACTTGACCAAGGCCTTAGGAGCTTCTTCAAATGCATCAATTTCCTCTTGAAGCTTGTCCTTGCCTTTTTGCTTGTGGTCTTGTGGTGGAAGATCATCTTGAGCTTGTGTCCCTTTGGATGAAGTAGGATCATACTTATCTTGTTGAGGAACAAACTTCGTCTTGGGGTATTGATCTTCTTCCCACTCAACTCCATTGGCATTGAACTTTCGTTCAAAACCAATACCTTGATTCTTATGGTGCCTTCCTTTCTTGCGTACAATTTCCTCGAATTGCTTACTCCCGGCAAGGCTCTTGTAAACACCTTTCTCTATAATTCCCTTCAATAAGCTATTTTCTTGCTCAAGTGTAACTTGGCTAAGAGAATCATTAGTGGAATCAAGAGAACTACTAGAAGCAACAACGTTGGATTTAGCATGATTATTGTTACTACTAGAAGAAGAATCTTTCTTGTTCTTGTTACTAGACTTGACTTGAGGCATGTAAGTGGATAAGAGTAAACGCTTGGCAATGTAAGAAGAACTTTTCTTGCGAAGATCATCATTGATTGCCTTTAAGAACTCATGCTCTTGCTCAAGATTGAGCTTCTCAAAACGTAATTTCTAATGAGTCCGTAAAAGTTCTCGATGATCTCCTAAGATAGTTTCATGAGCTAACTTAAGAGTGTTTAGTTCTTTAGTTAGAGACTCAATCTTCTCCTTATCATTGTCATTCGTTTCATCATAGTATTCATCACTATAGTTGTCAAAAAGTAACTCATCATCACCTAACAAGTTATCTTCATCACTATTTAAATCAACATACTCAGGGTGTGATACCTTTGGACCTTTTGCCATGAAGCATCTTCCAATTCCTTCATTTGGTGAGTCGAATATGTCGTAGGAGTTGGTTGACACAAGTGCTAGACCGGAAACACCTTCATCTTGAGTATATTCGGAGTCGGAGTGATAGCTTCTCTCGGAGTCATTGTCGGAGTCAGAGCAGGATACCCATTCACCAACATGAGCTTGATGTCTTCGTTTTGTGTAGCTCCTTGATGACTTTTCCTTCCTTTCCGAATCCTTGCTTCTTCGTGAGGGTCTTCGTTCATATCGATCATCCCTACTCCTTCTCTCCCTTGATGGTGATTCTTCTCTTCTATTTCTTCTTTTGGGAGAATCTTCTCTTCTCTTGTGGGGAGCCATACACTCATTGGAGTAGTGTCCGGGTCTTCCACAATTGTAGCAGTTTCGCTCTCGACTAGAAGATCTTTTGTCATTGTAGGACCTTAACTTCTCTCCTTGCTTCTACTCTTGTAGAACTTGTTGAAGTTCTTCACCATTAGGCTCAATTCTTCATTGAAGGTTTGTTTCTCACTTGATGATGTGGGGGCTTCACATGAGGCTTTGTAAGCGCCACTTGATTTGTTGTGAAGTTCCTCCTTATCCTTGAGTGACATCTCATGAGCAACAATTCTTCCAATGACTTCCGTTGGCTTGAGATCTTTGTAATTTGGCATCATTTGGATCAATGTGCATACGGTATCGTATTTTCCATCCAAGGCTCTTAGGATCTTCTTGATGATGAATTTGTCGGTCATCTCTTCACTTCCTAAGCCGGCAATCTCATTTGTGATAAGAGCAAGCCTAGAGTACATCTCAGCGACACCTTCACCATCCTTCATTTTGAACTTTTCAAGTTGACTTTGAAGCACATCCAACTTGGATTCCTTGACGGAGTCGGTACCTTCGTGCATATCAATCAAAGTATCCCAAATTTCCTTTGCATTCTCAAGATGGCTGATTTTGTTGAATTCTTCGGGGCACAATCCGTTGAAGAGGATATCACAAGCTTGAGCGTTGTATTGTAGCATCTTCAACTCATCCGCGGTAGCTTCACGATTCGGTTCTCTCCCATCAAAGAATTCACCTTGCAAGCCAACACACACAATAGCCCAAACGGCGGGTTTATGTCCAAGAATATGCATTTTCATCTTATGCTTCCAACTAGCAAAATTAGTACCATCAAAGTAAGGACCTCTAAGGTGATAAATTCCCTCGCTAGACGCCATACTCTCCTAGGTTGTGAAACCAAGGCTATGACCACCAAAAGCTATGGAAATCAAAGCAAATGGAGACCAAAGCTCCGATACCACTTGTAGGATCGAAAGTATGTCTAGATGGGGGGTGATTAGACTACTTGACCAAATAAAAATCTATCCTTTTCCCAATTTTAGTCTTTGGCAGATTTTAGCTATCTTAGCACAAGTCAAGCAATCTTAACACAATTCAAGCAAGCATGCAAAGAATCTATGAGCAGAGGAAAGTAAAGCATGCAACTTGCAAGAATGTAAAGGGAAGGGTTTGGAGAATTCAAACGCAATTGGAGACACGGATGTTTTTGTCGTGGTTCCGATAGGTGGTGCTATCGTACATCCACATTGATGGAGACTTCAACCCACGGAGGGTAACGGTTGCGTGAGTCCACGGAGGGCTCCACCCATGAAGGGTCCACGAAGAAGCAACCTTGTCTATCCCATCATGGCCATCGCCCACGAAGGACTTGCCTCACTAGCAGTAGATCTTCACGAAGTAGGCGATCTACTTGCCCTTACAAACTCCTTGGTTCAACTCCACAATCTTTGTCGGAGGCTCCCAAGTGACACCTAGCCAATCTAGGAGACACCACTCTCCAAGAAGTAACAAATGGTGTGTTGATGATGAACTCCTTGCTCTTGTGCTTCAAATGATAGTCTCCCCAACACTCCACTCTCTCTCACAGGATATGAGTTTGGTGGAAAGAAGATTTGAGTGGAAAGCAACTTGGGAAGGCTAGAGATCAAGATTCATATGGTAGGAATGGAATATCTTGGCCTCAACACATGAGTAGGTGGTTCTCTCTCAGAAAATGTGTATTGGAAGTGTAGGTATGTTCTGATGGCTCTCTCCATGAATGAAGAGTGGGTGGATGGGTATATATAGCCTCCACACAAAAACTAACCGTTACACACAATTTACCAATCTCGGTGAGACCGAATTGAGAAACTCGGTCGGACCGATTTAGCAAACCTAGTGACCGTTAGGATTTTCGGTGGGACTGAGATGCAACTCGGTAGGACCGATATGGTTAGGGTTAGGCCATAACGTAATCTCGATGTGACCGATTACACAAACTCGGTGGGACCGATTTTGGTAATAAGCTAACCAGAGAGTTGGTCAGGTAAACTCGGTGGGACCGATCGCCCATTTCGGTGGGACCGAAATGTTACAAAAGGGAAACAGAGAGTTTACATTGCAATGTCGGTGGGACCGATCGCTCATCTCGGTAGGACCGAAACGTTACATAGGGAAACATAGAGATTACAGCCCCATCTCGGTGTGACCGAAATCCCTATCAGTGAGACCGATTTGCCTAGGGTTTGTGGCAGTGGCTATGACATTTGAAACTCGGTGGCACCGGATAGAAAGAATCGGTGGGGCCGAGTTTGACTTTTGGTTTAGGTCATTAGTGGATGTGGGAAGGTAGTTGAGGGTTTTGGAGCATATCACTAAGCACTATGAAGCAAGAACCTCATCAAGCAACACCTCATCCCTCCTTGATAGTTTTGGCTTTTCATATAGACTCAATGTGATCTTGGATCACTAAAATATAAAATGTAGAGTCTTCATCTTTGAGCTTGAGCCAATCTTTTTGTCCTTAGTATTTTGTGGGGTCCACTTTTCTCATCCATGCCATGCCATTCATTGAGCTTTTCCTGAAATATTAATTAGGAATAGCATTAGCTCAATGAGCTATATGTTGTTAGGAATTACCAAAACCACCTAGGGATAGTTGCACTTTCAGGAAGCCATCCGCACCACACCCTGTGTTCCACACACCATCTTTGTTATGCATTTAATAGTGTATATGAAATAAAAGTACTTTCTGTAATTTCCTTCCATATATATTTATTTCCAAAGGTAGCCATGCTTTGATAATCAGGGACAAGGTTGCAGTTGTCGGATGTAAGAGCTATCAGTTTTACTTTTATAACGAGGTGCCTACAGATTCTTAAGTGAGGACTCAGGAGAACTATCATTCCCCTACCTTCCATTATTGATTTCTTTATTCAATTTCCAAAAGGCAAGAATCCTCTTTCTGAAGATTTGGTATGAAAAGCAAGCTGATACTTGGTTGCAGAGTCTTATAGTTTGGTTGGAGCTGTGCTACCAAAAATATCATGGCTTATTTGAGGAACTTGTGTTGCCAATGTTATAGTGTGGCATATTTCATTTTGTTAAGATATTGTTTCTTCTTACTTAACTTTTGCCTCGAGGTAGGGTGCAATGTTCATGAAATTTACCAACCCAATGAATTATCGGGTAACATGTTTTTTTGCCCCACGATATTCGTTGTCAAATGTTGCTGCTTGGGAATCTAATAAACCTAGTAAGAGAAATCAGATTTTATGTCAGCTATCTTCATGTGTATGTTGTGAATAGAAAACTAAAGTTGTTGTGGTACTTTGTCTTCCAGATTAGAGGGCCGCTGGGGATTTCCGCCGTGGTCCTCCTCATCATGGGCATGCCATTCTTTTCCTGTTGCGGCATATATTCACCTAAATTTATTGGTCAGTTCTTGTTTGCTCGCCCCTCCTCCCAGTCTGATCTAGTATGTGCCAAGTGTCTAAGTGGTACTGCAGCGTGCAAGTGCAATTTAATTAGATGTTGCAAACTTATTTGTGCCAACAAGGTGTGCTATGAAATCACACACACACACACACACACACACACACACACACACACACACATATATATATATATATATATATATATATATATGTATATATATGTCAGTGAAAAAAAATCAATGAATGGAATGATACAACCTTGTGTATAACAAAGTGCTCGGTGAATCCCCAACAAGTATATATAGGTGTTAATTAAGAAAAAACATTTATGCTCCAATCAAATACTCCCTCCGTTCCTAAATATTTGTCTTTCTAGAGATTTCAACAAGTGACTACATACGAAGCAAAATGAGTGAATCTACACTCTAAAATATGTCTTTATACATCCGTATGTGTAGTCCATTTGAAATCTCTAAAAAGACAAATATTTGGGAACGGAGGGAGTATTATAATTTTGAGCCATGGATTCTTTCCCCGCAATAGTAAATTTAAATCACATAGTAGTATGTCGTCCAAATTACCTCGATTATCTTATTATTTTTGGTATTTATTTTCCTTGTGGTAGGTCCAAACAAGTTAGCATCATTGTATATATCTCAGATTGTCAACGTATTTTAGTTCAGCTGTGCATTTTGATTGTATGGTCATATTAGGGAAAGGCATTCCATGATCCGAAGACGGAAATGAATACAAATATATGGTGCCTTAACGGTGTGATCTCCAGTAATTATCATGAATAATTTGTAGAATTTTATTTCTCTCAAGAAAAGTACATAATTTTCTTTTGGTAAAAATAATTTCTTGGTTTTTTTAACACAATACTCCTTTGTAAATTTCAAGATGATGTGTCGGCTCAGTCTTTCGAAGATGTTCATAAGAATAGGATGTGCGTGTATGCGTTCATAGGGATAAATGTATGCGCATGTATATGAGCGCTTGCGTTTGTACGAACGACCTTGAGCAGCTCCCTCGCGCCGCGCCCACAGCACCCGGCCAGATCCTCGATGGATCTGGGTCACCAGCACACGCCCGCCGCGCACCTCGTCCACCGATAGCCATGGCCGCCTAGAGCAAGGCCGCGGCCTTGGGCCCATGGCTACCTGACCCGCGCCGCTCAGCACACCAAATCGGCAGGCCGCCACCGTTACGCTCCCAATTCAGAAAAAGGAAAGCGCCGCCTCCGACCCGATTCGGATCCAGCCCCAACCCAACCCACCACCTCACCTCCGCCCGCCGCCACCGCCTCTTCCCCAGCTATAAAGGTTCGCCCTTTGGCCGGCCCGCTCCTCCTCTCTTCATGCGGGCCGCGCCTCTCACCTCCTTCCTTCGTCCTCAGTTCGTCCGGGCTGCGCCCTTTGGCCGTACCTCCACATGGTGGTCTCCGTGGCGGCCTCCGATTCCAAATCCATCCGCCCTGCTCCCTCTCCGTCTGCGGGGCCGCGCCCCTCGCGCGGCTCCCTGCGAGGCTCGGCAAAGAAGCGTGCGACCGGTGACGGGGGCACCAGCGTCGCGCGCCAGCTGCGCGCGCTCGTCGCCGCGTGGTGCGTCGAGGTGGAGGGCAGGGGGGCGGTGGTGTCCGTCACCGCCTGGTCCGGGTGTCAGTTCCCGCGATTGCGCTCCTCCTCCTCCGCCGCCGTGTAAGATCGTCTTCTTAGGATCGACCCGCCCCTCCGTGGCAATGTGTAGAGCCTCTCCTCCTCTCGCGTCTGGTGCGGCAATTCGTCCTCGATTCCTGCCTCTCCTCCTCTGGCCTCGCTCGGTTCGTCCGCTTAGTTTAGAAGAATCGCGTCTGATTTGTTCCATTTTGCTCGTCCTCGGTTCGTCTATTCTGATTGAAAAATTGCGTCTGGTTTGATTGATTTTGCTCGTCCTCGCCGTCGGCGTCAGTTTACAGTCGCGTGTGATTTTATTTTTGCTCGTCCTCGCCGTCATCATCAGTTTAGAGTCGCATGTGATTTGATTTTTGCTCGTCCTCGCCGTTGCCCTGATGCTCTCTCGTGTTCTTGGGGCCGTCTCGTCCGGGGGTCTTCATTCCTGCGAGTCTCGGAGAAAGCAAGCGAGCGGTCGGTCGGTTTGGGTCACTGTCTGCTTGAGAAACTTGTGTGTTCGCTTCTGTTATCTGCCTGCATTTCGTGTTCGTATCTGGGCGATCGTTGCAATAATGAGCGGTTCTGGTTTCAAAATTGTAGCAGTGTCAAATCGCTCCCTCTGTTTCATCACCTGTGTTGTTCGTCGATTGTTTTCATATGCCAAACGCATGCGCCCTTGTGATACTCTGGTTGCCCTCTGTCGATTCTTGTTCTACCGGTAGGTGTGTGTGCTCCCATCCTAGATGCAGAGAATCTTAGTTCTTGTCTGTTACGGCTGTTCTGATGCTGTTATTTTCAATTGTTTATTGTTACATCATGCTCTGCTTATGTTCCCATATGGCATGATTGACTGATTGATTGTTGTTTGATTGATTGCCTTGAGATGAACGGTTGTTTGTTGTTTGATTGATTGCCTTGAGATGGACTGTTGTTTGTTGTTTGATGATTGATTTTCTTGAGAAGGTAAAAACAATGTACGCCAGTTGATTGATGTTTGTTGCCTTGAGATGGTACATGTTTATATGGCATGATTGATTATTGTTTGTGTATGGTTATTAAGGTTGATTGCTATTTGTTGATTGATTGATTGTTGTTTGTTGATTGATTGATTGTTGTTTGTTGATTGATTGCTGTTTGTTGATTGGTATCTGACTTTGGTAATGGTAGTTCCTGATCATAGGTAACAGACCTAGTGCTATTCTTTTTTTCTGAACCTTTTTTGTGATTATTATGCCTTCACATTGCACTGCTCCCAGATCCATATCGACATGCCCACGCTGTCTGATGAGGATAAAGATGTAAGGAACTCATCCCAAGAATCTCTCATGCTCCTTGTATTAACTTGGTGACTAGATTTACATGTTAAATTGTTATTTTTGTGAAACTGGAGCTCGTTGCTGTAACCCATTATATGACTTTATGAGCGTGCACCACTTTCAGGTTATGAAAAAATGGGGAAAACAAGATTGACATCCTCCCTCTTTTTATACAAGGAATACAGAAGATGTGCGGCAAGTAAGTAACTCATTATGTTGATATTTAGTGTGTACTACTTCACAGTGCCATCTTCTCCCAACAGATTGAATTTTTTATATTGATATTTTGTTGAATAGTATCACATGTTTGTTTGCATTTCATACTTTGGAAAAATGTTCCTAACATTGATAGTATTTGTCCTGCAATAGGCACGGGGAGTTCCTCTCAAAGTTAGGTGATCTTAGCCAAACTCTTATTTTTGCCAAAATTTAGAATGTAGAGGTAATTTCAAGATATTCTTTCAACATTCCTGAGAAACTTTGATTTGTTTACCACCTATTGTCTCCTTATTCCTTGCAGGGTTTGAACCATTTTGATGAGATCCTGGAAGAAGCTGATGGTATAATTCTGTTAAGAGGAAACCTTGGAATTGATCTTCCACCTGAAAAGGTTGGTTATCTCAACATTCGCAATGCATTATCTCTTAATGTGTCGTCCTAGGTAGTGAAAAAATTAGAGAGAATCACCCCAATTCTTAAGGGTCGTATCTAAAGGATATTGCATTTAATTAGTTTATGGATCTTTAGATATTCTTATTTTAGAAGTCTGCCCTGCACAAGTTCAACATGGCTGGAAAGTCTATTGCTTCCTCTGAAGTGTGTATTTTGTTTCCTTTCATTTTCCAACCTTTTGATAGTGTCTACAGGGAAAATTTTCTGTCTTCCATTGATTGAATATCAGTCCGTGACACTTGAGTTTATATGTCTGAAATAGTTCACTACCTATTTGCTAGGTGCGGGCTGCTATCAAAGTTAAGGCTTCGGTCATCATTTGCTTCACCTCATCTAGACGGGCTGCAAGGTGGAAAGAGAAAGAAAAAGAGTATTTCTTCTTATAGGAGCTTCACCTCATCTTGTAGTTTAATGGAAATTGATTCATATAGTATGCCATATCGAGTATCTGCAGGCTAATTGCCAATTACAGGCCCACCATGCCATTCCTCGTCTGAAAACAAATCAATTGAAGTGGAGCTTCACAAGCGCATTTGAAGTATGTGAACAGCCTTTTTCCTTGTAACCTTTTGAGTACCTCCTTCTGTGTGTGCTATATCTAGGTAATAATGATTCAGAACTAGCATGTTGATCTTCAAACTTTGAAAGATAACTTCAGGCTATAGTTTTTGTTAATGACAAATCTAACACTGAACCTTGCCCAATCGTGCAACTCAAAACAGAGGAACAATATATAGTATTTTCCATGTAATGCTAGAAAATTCATTTAGCATTTAACCTTCATGGTTTTGCCTTGATACAACATCCTTCTTTTCTCTCATCAAAATATTGATGATATGTATTGCTCCTTTATTTTTACTTGGTGCATAATTCCTACTACCTCCATTTCAGTTTATAAGGGACGCCTATATTTCTAGATCATCAGTTTGATCAATGAATTATGTATTATATGCTGAAGTATACCATTGAAATTTGTATTTGAAATAGGTTTGTCATGGTGTACCTTTTGTAGCACACCTCATATTTCATTGGCCAAATCGTTGATCTGAAGATAGCATGTTCCTAACAAACCGAAAGAGTGGGAGTATGTTGTTCAAATGGAATCGCTGATGTACTATATAATTTACCCTGATGAGAAGCAGTGTGGTGTTCAACTAGACTCACTAATTAACATGTATTACCATGTGTCTAATACATCCGTATCTAGACAAATCTAAGGCAAGTAATTCAGGATGGAGGGAGTACTGTAGAATTTTGCCCAATAAGAAACAATACTGCTTATGTTATAACACATATTTATTGCATTATCTTCCTGCAAGCAAGACAATCACTCATAGTTAGAGACCTCTTTCCCATGCTTGCTGATCCACATCACCCGGTGCATTAACCTGCCTTTCATCTCTTGCCTACATTAACCATTCTTTGGTGGTTCTTTTCAATTTTAGAATACATAACCTAGTATGTATATGTAACACCCTCGATGCGGCTATATCTCCCATGTGTCGAAGCATGACTTAGAGGCATAACCGCATTGAAAGCAATGTCGCAAGTGAGGTAATCTTCGCAAACAACCCATGTAATACAATAAGGGAAAAGATACATAGTTGGCTTACACTCGCCACTTCACACAATTACATGAATAAAGCATTGCATCAACCAGATACAATCAAGGTCCGACTACGGAACCCAAAATAAAAGAAGACTACCCCAAATGCTACACAGATCCGCTATCGTCCCGACTGGGCTCCACTACTGATCAACTAGGACGAAACAACACAAAGGACAAGATCTTCGTCGAGCTCCTCCTCGAGCTTGGCTGCGTCATCTGCACGGTAACCTCGGCACCTGCAAGCTGATTTTGGAAGTATCTGTGAGTCACGGGGACTCTGTAATCTCACACCCTCGCGATCAAGAGTATTTAAGCTTATGGGTAGGGTAAAGGTATGATGTGGAGCTGCAGCAAGCGACTAGCATATATGGTGGCTAACATACGCAAAAGAGAGCGAGAAGAGAAGGCAAAGCACGGTCGAGAAACTATGATCAAGAAGTGATCCTAGAACAACCTATGTCAAACATTACTCCAACAACATGTTCACTTCCCGGACTCCGCCGGAAAGAGACCATCACGGTAACACACGCGGTTGATGTATTTTAATTAAGGTCAACTTCAGGTTTTCTACAACCGGACATTAACAAATTCCCATCTGCCCATAACCGCGGGCACGGCTTTCGAAAGTTCAAATCCCTGCAGGGGTGTCCCAACTTAGCCCATCACAAGCTCTCACGGTCAACGAAGTATATTCCTTCTAGCGGGAAGACCCGATCAGACTTGGAATCCCGGTTACAAGACATTTCGACAATGGTAAAACAAGACCAGCAAAGCCACCCGAATGTGCCGACAAATCCTGATAGGAGCTGCACATATCTCGTTCTCAGGGCACACCGGATTGTCCAAACTTCCGGTAGGCCAGCCCAGAGTTGCCCCTAGTGGCCACCGGCGGCTGACAAGGTGGACCAACACTCAGAGGAGCACTGACCCAGGGGGGTTAAAATAATGATGACCCTCGAGAGCGCTGTCGTGGGAACGATTCCGACAATAAGAGAGGGGTAGGATAAAGGAGCATGATCTATCGAGATGCAAATGGGTGACACGGTGGTTTTAGCGAGTTCGAGCCTCTCACGGTGGAGATAACAACCCTACGTCTCGTGCTCCGGAGAGGCTTTGTTTTATCTGAGTATGTATCCAGAGATTACAATGTGTGTTTGAGAGAGAGAGAGGGGAGAGCGGATCTCCATGCCTGAGCTATGTCCTGAGACTAATGGTTCGAAAGAGAGAGAGGTGGAAGAAAAGGCCCCCCTAGTCTAGTGGTGGGGTGGCTTATATAGAGTGCGCCACCCCCTCACCCATTATGTTACACGGTGGAGCATCAATGCCATAATGCCTGCCCACTACAAAACCGTCATGCTGACTATTGGTCTTTGCATATCCGAGTGAGTTACACGATCGAGTGGAATGATCTCCTCGAGTGAAGTGCCGTGCTCCGAGTGGTTGTCGCCGTCCGAGTGACTTTCAAGTTGCGGTACATCTGGACGGCGATCTGGCCCAGGGGCCCGGTACAAAGTATACGGTGTCCATGGGTAGGGCCTTTAGGTCAGGCCTGTTACCCTACCCCTAATACATGTCCTCATCATTAGCCCCCGAATCGGTCGAGGTTGAGCGGGTCGAGTCGAGGTGAATTCCCAGATGAGTCGAGTGCTGTGGAGGCACTTATGAACTCCCTCTGGTCACCCGACGATCTTATCTCCACATGTTGCCTTGACGGATTCCAGACTGTATGGTGTCCGAGTGAAATGAGCTCAAACGGGTCCGCGGAGGAGCGTTAAACTCACCTTATAGCAATTTTTTTGGAGTGATTTGGAGCTGGTCCTGCATTGAGTAACTGATTACTCGAAATTTCTTCATGCCTGGAACGTGACTTTGTTTTGTTGTTTGGCCATCACTCGCACCGGGCAGACCGTTTCGAGTGGATACCATTCCAGTGGGGGCACGTTGAGTGCACCCACTGGGTGTAGTCCCAGAGACTGCCGTCGACTACGGGCAGTCGGCAGGAATCTTAGAGCCTATCTTTTTTGTTGTTGTTTGGCCGTCACTCGGACCGGGTGGACCGTTCCGAGTGGATACCAATAGTTGGCGGGAGTCTTAGAGCCTGTCTTTTTTGTTGTTGTTCATCACTCGGACTGGTCAGGCCGTACCGAGTGGAGATTACTCCAGTGGGGGCACGCTGAGTGCACCCACTGGGTTTAGTCCCCGAGACCGCCGTCGACTGCGGGCAGTCGGCGGGGGTCTGAGAGAACTAAAACTCTTCTTAGAAGGTACTGATCGAACTCATTCTTCTCTGACTCGGAGGTCGAGTAATTCTGGAGCTGGTTTTGCATCGAGCAAAATGTTTCTTTCTGAGTTCTCTTCCAATGGGGGCACGCTGAGTGCACCTGCTGGGTGTAGTCCTCGAGCCTCTGTCGGACTAGATGAGTCGGGCAGAGGGTTTAAGTCTCTTGGTAAACCTCCACGCAGTCGACACGGTAAATATCTTTTAGTCTGAAATTGAGTCAATCGGATGCATCTTCAGGTGCTTGACATGGTAAATAAGCTCAGCCTGGAGCTGAGTCAGTCGGAATGATCTTCGTGCACTTGGCATGGAATAAATTCAGCCTGGAACTCGGTCAAGCAGGTGAATCTTTGCGCTCTCGGCACGGTGAATGAATTCGGCTTTGAAACTGCCGACTGTAGAAAAAAGCTGGACACTCCAGGGAATAATCTTTCCATTAGTACTTCTACCGTTAGATTTTGCGTGAAAGGGGTATTTGTAAGAGTACACTGTATCTGCAGAGGAGCTTCATTTTCACCCTTTTGCATGAAAGGGGTATTTGTCCGAGTGGACGTGCTTCCCGACTGATCGGGGTATGATGACTGCAAGGAAAAACTTGGCGGCACTCGTATGTCTCCCGGAGGAGATAGACTAGTGGTCTGACATGGACGTGCCATGAAACCCAAGTGACGAGGCTACTGTGTGGGCTAACTCTCCGGAGAGATGCCACTCATTATCCTGGGGGAACACCGGCACATGCCATCTCTGAGTCCAAGTTTGTGAAACTGACGCCTTGGAGTCTAGGATAATGTCCAAGTGTATCCATAGAGGAGCATCGTTTTCACCCTTTTGCAGTCTGAAGATGACTTCAAGATATGATTTGGGCGATTATCCGAGTGGACAGTACTACCCTTATAGATTTTCGGCGGAACGAGCATGTATGATCAGAAAGATATTCCTGATGCGATCAATGGGTTGATCGAATGGGCATAACCCCTGAGGGCAGCATGTCCAACGGCTGTGCGTAGCCCCCGAGTGATGCTCGAAAGAGGTAAGCTTGCTACAGAGTGTGATATGAGGTTTGATCATATGAGCAACTTAGTCGTTCCTGTGCTGGGGGTGTAGAGGTAAAGACATGTCCAAATGATGGAGACACGCGAGGTGTCCGAGGGGCAATGATGTGTACAACCGAGTGACGACGCGTGGGCCGGTCGATTGGTGAAGACATGCACAACCGAGTGGCGACACATGGAGTGGCCGAGTCATGATGTGCGAGGTGGTCGAATGATGAAGACGTGCACAACTGAGTGGCAACGCGCGGGGCGGCCGAGTGGTGAATACGTGCACGACCAAGTGGCGATGCGTGGGGCAGTCGAGTGAGGATGCGCGAGGTGGCCGAGTGAAGGACTACGTGTCCAGCCAAGTTGTGACGCGCGGGGAGGCCATGTGGTGAAGGCATGCATAACCGAGAGGCGACGCGCGGAGCGGCCAAGTGGTGAAGACGTGCACAACTGAGTGGTGACGTGCGGGATGGCCGAGTGAGGATGCGCGAGGTGGTCGAGTGAAGGACTATGTGTCCAGCCAAGTGGCTGAAATGGTCTTCGAAGGAATTAGCCAAATGCTTTCGAAGCTAATGTAGCGATGAGGTTGATGTAGTGTGGTTGCGACGCAACAAGACCGGCGTGACAACTGAGTTTGAGTAGGAATGAAGATGGTGCGCACAGCGTCTAGGTGATTATAAAGCTTGTCAAAGTGGCGGATCGAATGCACTTGTTGAAGTGAAGGATCTGACTGGTGATGAAGTACTCGACTACTCAGGAGAGTGTCATTCCAAATGAGATGAAGCCCCCGAGTGTGGTGTAGCCCCCGAGCGTACTACAGGCTTCGACAACGGACATGTTGAAATACGAGAAATATAGTGTTGAATGGAAAATTTGTAATTCATCGAGTCAGACTCGGGTAAAGATGAGGAGAAGCTTCCGAGTGATGCTCAAAAGAGGCAAACTCGCAAAGGAGTGAAGTGTGAAGTTTAATTGTAAAAGGGACTTATTTGTCTCATGCCTGGCGGGGTCTATATCATTGATACAATGAAGAGGATTCCACAAAGCGACAAGGCCGGTGTTGTGGTGCGCTAGGACCGGTACGGTGACCGAGTCCGAGCAGCGATGAATTTGGCGCATAGGGTCGTCGAGTGATCGCGTAACTTGTGTAAAAATGGCACAAGCCAACGAAATAATTTCTCGAGGAAATTTGATGTGTGCTGAAATGATTTGTGTGAATAACACCCATAGACACCCGCTGGGAGTGCAAGGGGCTTGCTGGTTGACCAGCAAGAGTCTGAAAGAGCGAAGGATCCGTTCGAACTTGTCGAAGCGACGGATCCGACCGAACTCATTGGAATACTGGCTCAAATAAAATGGAAGTGTAGTGTTTCAACTGAGTTGCAGCACCGGAGGAGCGATGCAAACTCGAAATGAAGAACGACACATGGTGCTCGTGAATGATGTATGCAAAAAAATGGAAGCTGGACTCGTGAGTCACATAACCAGTACTAAGCAAGTATGTGAAAATAAGCAGTCGAGCATAGAGGTACACTCGGTGGCGTGGCCTCCGAGTGAACGTGATGTGTGAATTACGGGACACTCGGGAAGACGGAAATAACAGGATGTAAAATGACTTAGCTGTCTGAAGGCGCGCGAGTGGCCGAGTGGTGACGAGGCGATGGTGACAGTCGACCTTCGTCTTGGTGTCTTTGCGGATAGGGATGGAGCGCACATTATACTTGTGATGCAGCTCCTTGAGTTAGAGGTTTGCTCTTGTCTTAGTCGGATTTTGGCTACTTAGGCGAGTCCTTGGACTGCAGCTAAGCCTCTGAGTGGGAGGCTTGCTCTCCACTCGATAGGATTTCAAACACTTAGGCGAGCACTGGACTGCAGCTAAGCCCCCGAGTGGGAGGTTTGCTCTTCACTCGGTAGGATTTTTTTTCAAACTTAGGCGAGTACTGGACTACAGCTAAGCCCCCGAGTGGGAGGTTTGCTCTTCACTCGGTAGGATTTTTTCAAACTTAGGCGAGTACTAGACTGCAGCTAAGCCCCCGAGTGGGAGGTTTCCTCTTCACTCGGTAGGATTTTTTCAAACTTAGGCGAGTACTGGACTGCATCTAAGCCCTCGAGTGCGAGGTTTGCTCTCCACTCGGTAGGATTTTTTTCAAACTTAGGCGAGTACTAGACTGCAGCTAAGCCCCCGAGTGGAAGGTTTGCTCTTCACTCGGTAGGATTTTTTCAAACTTAGGCGAGTACTGGACTGCAGCTAAGCCCCCGAGTGGGAGGTTTGCTCTTCACTCGGTAGGATTTTTTCAAACTTAGGCGAGTACTGGACTGCAGCTAAGCCCCCGAGTGGGAGGTTTGCTCTCCACTCTGTATGATTTTTTTCAAACTTAGGCGAAACAGATTCGCAGCTAAGCCCCCGAGTGAGAGGCTGACTCATCACTCGGTAGGATTTCTTGAACTTAGGCGAAACAGATTCACAGCTAAGTCACCCACTGGGGGATATTGGTTACAAGTATAAGCAACAACAATTATTTCAGAAAAAACTATTAAAATCTGTGTGGTGATGAGGTGACCAACCGACGGCGACGCGCGGGGCGGCCGAGTGGTGATGAGGTGACCAACCGATGGCGACGCGCGGGGCGGCCGAGTGATTATGAGGTGACCAGCCTATGGCGACGCGCTGGGCAGGCGAGTGGTTATGAGGTGACCAACCTATGGTGACGCGTGGGGCGGCCGAGTGGTTATGAGGTGACCAGCCTATGGCGACGCGCGGGGCGGCCGAGTGGTTATGAGGTGACCAACCTAGTGGCGACGCGCGGGGCGGCCGAGTGGTTATGAGGTGACCAGCCTATGGCGACGCGCGGGGCGGCCGAGTGGTTATGAGGTGACCAACCTATGGCGACGCGCGGGGCGGCCGAGTGGTTATGAGGTGACCAACCGATGGCGACGCGCATGGCGGCCGAGTGGTTATGAGGTGACCAACCTAGTGGCGACGCGCGGGGCGGCCGAGTGGTTATGAGGTGACCAACCGATGGCGACGCGCGGGGCGGCCGAGTGGTGATGAGGTGACCAACCGAGTGACGACGCGCGGGGCGGCCGAGTGGTTATGAGGTGACCAACCGATGGCGACGCGCGGGGCGGCCGAGTGGTTATGAGGTGACCAACCGAGTGGCGACGCGCGGGGCGGCCGAGTGGTTATGAGGTGACCAACCGATGGCGACGCGCGGGGCGGCCAAGTGGTTATGAGGTGACCAACCGATGGCGACGCGCAGGGCGGCTAAGTGGTTATGAGGTGACCAACCGATGGCGACACGCAGGGCGGCCGAGTGGTTATGAGGTGACCAACCGATGGCGACGCGCGGGGCGGCCGAGTGGTTATGAGGTGACCAACCGATGGCGACGCGCGGGGCGGCCGAGTGGTTATGAGGTGACCAACCGATGGCGACGCGCAGGGCGGCCGAGTGATGAGGACATGCCCAGCCGAGTGGCTATGCACAGGGAGGCTGAGTCGGACAAGTTGATGAAGATGTTCCCAGCCGAGCGGCGATGCACGGGGCACCCGAGTGATGTAGACGCGTCCCGCGGAGTGTCGATGCACGGGGCGTCCTAGTGCAATAGACGTGTGTCCCGTGGAGTGACGACGCGCGGGGTGTCCGAGTGAAGTAGACACGTCCCGCTGAATGGTGACGTGCGAGGCATCTAAAGGAGGTTGACACGTCCGTGGAGTGGTGATGCACGTGGCGGCCGAGTGAACCTCCACAGGAAGGTCGAAGGCGCGTTGAGCGAGAGGAAGCAGATGTCGCAGTCGAGGGTCGCCCTGACCTGTCACCGCGTTCACTAAAGGAAACGAATCCACCAGTGTGCTCGCCGCATGGAGTCGAGCCGCAGAGTGGTTAAATGCAGTGGTCATGGTCATTGCGTTGGAGGACCGGCCGAGTGAACCCCGCGACCTCACGATCGAGTGAGGCATGTCCGAGTAGACGCCTCATCCGAGTGTTTCCGCCCGTCCGAGTGAACCGCAGCCGCGGCTGTGAAGGTGCAAAGCAGTTGATGTAGCGACGCGATACCGTGCTAGAGCTGGGTGGTTGACGAAGAGGTCAACTTGGTGCAGGACTCGGTCAATAACGGAGGAATAAATCCCTGTTAATTAGGCGTAATTGCTTGGCTAGCCAACGCATGGAAGGAGTAGCCCACGTCCAGACCATAAATGCAGAATCATGTACGCAGAATCTGCATGTAAGAGGCATTAATTAGCGCTAATTAAGCAAAACTTAAAGCCGTTAGTGTATGTAATGGATTTAAATGGAAGTTTCCCTTTCCCACAGCCATCAACTACATGCAGTTCATTGCTGTGCCGTGGGGGTTTGCCGGACTTGATCTCGCGGCCCCGGAAGGCATCGAACTCGCCGGGTATGGGACCGTCGGAGGCTCCGGAGAGCAGCTCGGAGACCGTCGACGTCACGGCCGTCGAGGGCATGCCTGGTGCGGAGGAGCACGTCGACAAACCCGGCGACGACGGCGGGCACGTTGTACCCGACTATGGCGTTCCGGGCTGGATTGCGACTGCCAGAGTCGCGTGTGTGTGTGGCACTGCCTCCATCATTATGTGCACATCGATAGATCTACGTTTCCATCGCAGGGGCAGCCGCAGTGCAGCTGTCCAGAGGAAAATGACGGCATAGAGGCCGGAGATGACGACGGTCGGACGGCGTCGGTGACAATGCATGGAAGCGCAACGTCAGCGTCGTAGATGGAGTCAGAGATGGCAACGCGTGGACGGCGTCGCTTCATTGCCCGGGAGCAGAACCAATGATCACAACGAAGTGAGGTGTCCCTTTCGCTGCTTCTTCTCCTTATGATTGATCACACATGGGTGATGTCAGATCCTACAGGAGGAAAAGATCAATCCATTGTTACATATAATTAATTCAAAGAAAGACTAGATTGAATGGATACTTCCCTGATCCTTTGCTCTGTACGAATGGCCCAATGGTTAGAACTCCAGCGGCCAATTGCTCTGGCGATGGTCGTTGATCCGTTGCTGAAGATTGAAGAAAAAACCATTTGCATCATGGCTCGATAGACGCCATGCCCCACGGTGGGCACCAACTGTCGTGGGAACGATTCCGACAATAAGAGAGGGGTAGGATAAAGGAGCATGATCTATCGAGATGCAAATGGGTGACACGGTGGTTTTAGCGAGTTCGGGCCTCTCACGGTGGAGATAACAACCCTACGTCTCGTGCTCCGGAGAGGCTTTGTTTTATCTGAGTATGTATCCAAAGATTACAATGTGTGTTTGAGAGAGAGAGGGGAGAGCGGATCTCCATGCCTAAGCTATGTCCTGAGACTAATGGTTCGAAAGAGAGAGAGGTGGAAGAAAAGGCCCCCCTAGTCTAGTGGTGGGGTGGCTTATATAGAGTGCGCCACCCCCTCACCCATTATGTTACACAGTGGAGCATCAATGCCATAATGCCTGCCCACTACAAAACTGTCATGCTGACTATTGGTCTTTGCATATCCGAGTGAGTTACACGGTCGAGTGGAATGAGCTCGTCGAGTGAAGTGCCGTGCTCCGAGTGGTTGTCGCCGTCCAAGTGACTTTCAAGTTGTGGTACATCTGGACGGTGATCTGGCCCAGGGGCCCAGTACAAAGTATACGGTGTCCATGGGTAGGGCCTTTAGGTCAGGCCTGTTACCCTACCCCTAATACATGTCCTTGTCAAGCGCGACTCCCAAGGGAAAAGAAAAGGCTAGGTGGCGAATGGTAAAACCAAGGTTAGGCCTTGCTGGAGGAGTTTTATTCAAAGCAAACTGTCAAGGGGTTCCCATTATAACCCAACCGCGTGAGGAACGCAAAATCCGGAAACATAACACCGATATGACGGAAACTAGGGCGGCAAGAGTGGAACAAAACACCAGGCATAAGGTCGAGCCTTCCACCCTTTACCAAGTATATAGATGCATTAATTAAATAAGAGATATTATGATATCCCCACAAGTAAACATGTTCCAACAAGGAACAACATTTCCATGTTCCAACAAGGAACAAACTTCAATCTTCACCTGCAACTAACAACGCTATAAGAGGGGCTGAGCAAAGCGGTAACATAGCCAAACAACGGTTTGCTAGGACAAGGTGGGTTAGAGGCTTGGTTCAACAATATGGGAGGCATGATAAGCAAGTGGTAGGTATCGCAGCATAGGCATAGCAAAAGAGCGAGCAACTAGCAAGCAAAGATAGAAGTGATTTCGAGGGTATGGTCATCTTGCCTGAAATCCCGCAAGGAAGAAGAACGAGTCCATGAAGAAGACAAACGGATGTAGACGAACGGGTCCTCACAAACGCGACGTTACCGGAACCAACCCGAAGAAGCAACACCGGAAAGAAGCACACAACATAGTAAACAAACCACACATGACCATGGTATGATATGCGGGATGCGGTATGCGGTGCATATGCATGATTTGGAAAGGAATGATTGAACCTGGCCTCAACTTGGAAATCCAAGAGTGCCACTGGAAAGGTGAGGTGATTTAGGTTGAAATCGATATAAAGATCACCGGAATCGGATGCACGGTTAGGAAATGGCAAGCAAAACGAATATGGCACCGGTCTGCGATAAACAGCAAGTGACCATCTAAATGCATCAAGATAAATATGCTACAACATTCAAACATGGCAACAAAATACATGGCAGGCGTCCACTCAAGATGCTTGACAAAAGATGAACACTGAGCTACGGCTAATTCATCCATTAACAGGTTCAAACAAGCATGGAAAAAGTGCAAATGATAACAGGTTTCAGACTTAGTGAAATAACAACATGTCAGGAATTTACCATCAGGAAGCACACTTTAGAGCATGAAAACTACATGCTACAGGAACATATCATGGCAAGGCAAGGCATGGCATGAAGCTACTCAAATCACTTAACAGAAGTCCATTAGTGACCTTGAGCCAAAAGGGATTAGAAAATACAATTGCAAGCATGTGAACATAGCAAAAACATAAACAGATTCAGACTTAGTGAAAAACTGGAGCATAGCAAAACAGTTAACGAGTAGGCATGTTTACGAGCTCGATGCACTCACTACAGAGCATGGCATGAAAAACTAAGCATACACCCATCAAGAATACATGGCATAGAAGCTAGACATGGCAAGAACAACATCATAGCATGCACGGATCAGTAGCAACAACCTCGGCAAAATCGCTAAACATGTCAACGATCTGCCAGGAACATTTTATAGCAAAAGTAGAGCTCGATTGAATCAAGCTAGGGTGCTCCATAATTGCAAACAAAGACATGGATGGATAGAGCACCACAATGTTAACAAAACCTCCTTACTGATCATCCTCAAAAGAGGCACGGATCACTAGGAAACAACATGAACATATGGCATAACAACAAAATCAGGACAAGGACTTAGTGAAATTCTAAGTCCCTGAAATCAGCATTAGCGATTACGCTACTTTGCAAGCTTGTTCTAGTCACCACAAATATCACAAAAATACATGGCAAGCATCTCTGTAAAGATGGCATGGCATAAAACAAAACACATGTAGAGCTCAGGACCATATCATGCACACATTAAACATGGCAAAAATGACAATATGTCATTTGCTGAAACAGATCTGACATATTACTCACATAGCCCTCTTCCAGCAACATTTCGGGCATCAATATGAGCTCAAATGAAAATGATGCAATGAGATAAAACGATGTACTCGTCGAGGCGAACATTTTGATATGCTACACGCTCAAAACGAAGCCACGGATGATGAGTTATGATGTGATGAAAATACATAAAAATATCTGGGACTTGACAGAAAAATGACCTCAGAGAGGGTGGACATGTCCGGTCCAGGGCAGACACGTCCGACGTGGTCGGGTCGTCTTCCACCTCCAGGAGGTCAACGGCGGGGTAGCGAAGGAGGAGTCGCCCTCCGGCGTCGATGGGGCGCGGGAGGAGGCCGGGGACAAGCAGATCCGGGCATGGCGCCCCCGGATCCGACGACGACGAAGCTGGGCGGCGAGCGGAGCGGCGACCAGCGAAGTAGCAAGGCGAGGCGGAGCGCAGTGGTGGGCGGCGGCGCACGCGGCGATGGAGGCGGCGCGCGGTGGCCTGAGGCGGCGGGGCAACGCGCGGGAGAAGCGGTGCTGGGTGCGGTGATGACGAACGCCGGCGAAATCCGGCACCGGTGCGCAGATCCGGCGAGAAGATGGCGGCGGCCGACGAAGGCGCGCGAGGCGCGGGCGCGTCCGGGCGGCGGCGCTAGCGATCCGGGCCATGCGGGCCCCGCCTGGGCTCCGCGGGCCGCGGCGGGCGCGGTGCAGAGGGAGGCTGAGGTGGCGGGCGCCGATTGGGTGAGGGCGGCGGTGTAATGATGTGTTGCGACGTGATTCGCCGGAGTGAGGTGGAGCCTGGACATGTCCGTCGGTGGAAGAAATGTCCGGTGCGTGCGGAGGAGGAGGGGTTAGGGTTCATCCGCGAAAATTCGGGGAGGAACACATATTTATAGGTAGAGGGAGCTAGGAGAGTCCAAATGAGGTGCGGTTTTTGGCCACGCGATCATGATCGAACGACCGAGATGATGCAGAGGTCTTAGGTGGGTTTTGGGCCACTTTGGAGGGGTGTTGAGCTGCAACACACATGAGGCCTTTTCGGTCCCTCGGTTAACCGTTGGAGTATCAAACGAAGTCCAAATGGCACGAAACTTGACAGGCTATCTACGGTAGTAAATCAAGGCCACATGACAACTCTCGGTTCAATCCGAAAACATTTAACACCCGCACACGAAAAGAGGTAGAAAGGGGCACCGAATGACATAGGAGCGCCAGATTGCAAAACGGACAACGGGGAAAATGCTCGGATGCATGAGACGAACATGTATGCAAATGAAATGCACATGATGACATGATATGCAATGCATGACACGCAAACAAAGACAAGGCAAACAACAACGAATAACTGGAAGACACCTAGCACATCGGTCTCAGGGCGTTACAGTATAGTATGAAGAATAGGAACTACCTACGTCCTTGTTCTGAACATAAAGGGAATAATGACAGTTGGCGTTAGTGCATATTCCCAATATGTGAAAAATGGATGCTTTACATACACTAGGGTGGTGAATTAATTCTGCTTTTAGGGTTTTTGCTTGCATCATGTTCACTTTTGAACTGTTGGCAAGTCATCATAAGCTTGGTTAATCAGTGCATTATTTCAAACTTGACTGGTGGTAGGCTGGTTTGTTTGTTCTGTATAATATAAACGCAATATGTGAGCTTATAAGCTGGTGTGCACCAATAAGGCTGATGTTTGGAGGTGTTTCATCTTGCATCCACCTTGAATTATTTGGTAGCTAGAATTCCTTGGTTTGGACCCAACAAGTAAGAATGTTAGTTTGCCTGGTGATTTGTACTGACATTGTTTCTCTGCCCTGCAGGCTGAATCTACTAGCACTACAAATGAATTCAGTGTTGAAGGTTGCTCTTACCTTATCTAGAATTTCTATAAGAATGTTGCTCATGTTACATGCCTTCCTTTCTCTAGTAAGTAGAATAAGAATACATTTAACATTTCTTTTTTGTCCATATGTGTATGCTCATGATATTTTGAATTACAAACCAAATTCTATATAAATAAGCATGCGTCTGTGTGCCTACAAACTTGTGGGTGCTGATCAAGATAATCACTTAATCAGCCTCTAACCAGCTTCCTATTTTCAGGAACGAAGATCTGAATCACCCTCACCCCTCTAGAGAGATCAGTTTACTCATTCAAGTTCTGGAATTCTTTATAGCTTTTTGAGTTTACTTTGGTCTTGCATGTATTAGCTTTCTGTTTGTGCCCCTATTTATATATGTTTCTTTTGTGCAAGCGCTCCTTTATGTGTGTGTGACTCTGTGTGGCTTCACTTTGTTTGTGGCTTGACTGTGTGTATTGACTGTGTGTGACTGTGTGTGTGACTGTGTGTGGCTTGACTGTGTGTGGCTTGACTGTGTGTATTGACCGTGTGTGTGACTGTGTGTGGCTTGACTATGTGCGTGCTTGACTCTCTGTGTGTGTGACTCTGTGAATATTGCATTTGCTTGATGGTGTGGCTTGTATGCTTTGTTGAATGATTGGTTGTATAACTTGTGTTTTATATTGTTAGGGCCTAACACTGCCTTTGTCGGTCCCAAGCCCGGATGTGAAAATGTGGAGGGCGCGGCAGTTACCTTCTTTGTATTGTTTGCATTACGAGTGTCGATAGAAATTACACCGTTTAGCTTATTGTCCTAATCGAATAGTGAATCTTCACATAATTTGGTAGAATGTGATTTAAGCTTTAAAATGCATCATTCCTTTCTATAAAATTACTGATTCCTTTCTGAAGTTGTATGAGGTCAGTGTTATGGTACGGGTGTGTCCTTTTCGAAGTTGTACAAGGTCAGTGTATGGTTTGATTTGCCCTTCCTCGCCGTCACCCGTTTAGAAGCGCTTCTGATATGTTGGCCGTCCTCACTGTCGCCTTTCTGCTCTTGCGTGGTCTTGGGTCCGTCTCGTCAGGGGTCTCTGTCTCACGACTCTGGGAGGAAGCGAGCAAGCGGTCCGTTTGGGTCACTGTCTGGTTTGCGAACTAACAAGTCTGTTTGACAAACACGTGTGCTTCTGTTATCCGACGATCCTGCGTTTCGTGTTTGCGGTGGAGCGATGATTCCCGCGTTTCTGTTTGAGAAACTTTTGCGTGCGCTTCTGTTATCTGACGGTCCTGCATTTTGTGTTCGCGTCGGGGCGACGGTTGTAGGAACGATAGGTTCTGGTTTCGAAATTGAAGCAGTGTCAAATTGGTTCCTCTGTTTCGTCACCTGTCTCCCATCCTAGAGGCATAGAATATTGTTCTTGCCTGTTATGGTTGTTCTGATGGTGTTCTTTTCAATTGGTTTCTTGTTATCATGCTTTGCTTATGTTCCCATATATGGTGATGTGTGTTCAAGGGTGCAAACCATGTAGGCCGTGGGTTCCATGATGTGAGGCTTCTCTCCTGCTGATAAATTAGGATGATAGGCTAAGAAGAAAAGTTTGACTCTTGTAACAATCACTTGCTTGATTTCCACTTCTTTGCGTTGCCGATTTGACATCCAATGCCTATCTTATTTATCATGTTTTACCTATTTGTTTTCCCTTATTTTTCTAATCAATAATCATGTTTATCATGGTGTTCGACAATACTCCATTTCTACTATTCTTCATTCCCTTTTGTAGTTCACTGATTCAAATCTGATGTGGAAGGTAGGAATATTGATCACTTCTGTGTTAGTATACTAGCTATGATATGTTTATATGGCACGATTGATTGTTGGTTGTTTATGGTTGTGAAGATTGATTGATTGATTGATTGTTGTTTGTTGATTTATTTACTACTGTCTGTTGACCGGTATCTAACTTTGGTATTGGTAGACCTAGCACTATTCTTTTTTCTGAACTTCTTTGTGATTATGTCTTATGTGGATATCATATTCTATTTTTGAATTACTGCTCATTGGAATAACACTTTTCTAAGTATTTAAGGTACAGACATTTGGATCTAGACATATCACATTTGCTCTTTATTGTGTTGCTATTGAGTTGGCATATATCGCAGGTATATTTACGTTCTTTAAATTTTGCGATGCTGATGCCTGTAGTCCCAAAGCGTTTATTTAGCCAAGTATGATGTTTGTGCTCAGAATGATGTATATGTAGAATCCAGGGGTGGATGGATGTTTTCATGATGGCTAATTTGATTCGTTATGGTTGTTCGGATGGTGTGCTTCTGGTGGTTGAACTGAAGTCGTGGATCGCTCATCATCCTGGTATGTCGGTATCTATCTGTGTAGCTGAGCTCTTCCGGATAGGACAGAGATATAATGTTTGCATACATGGTAGAAGGTTCTTCTGATTGTTCAAAGGTCCTTTCTCATCAAAGGTCCTTGGACTCAAGAGGTTTGTCACTGCACTCCTGACTTTGCTCGTGAAAAACATACTTTTGCAAATTTTACAGTTATATTTATGGTATTTTTTCTACAGGAAGATGACAAAATTATTGATCTTGTAAGCAAGTATGGACCAACAAAATGGTCTAATTTCAAAGTCCTGGATGTATAGGCAAGCAATGTTGAGAGAGGTATTCTTCTGATTGTTCTATTTTTATGGTTTGCTGAATGCATTTTCCCCGTCCATTCAAGAGAAACATGGGATGTTTGCTAAGTTTTAACACACTGGTTACTTCCATTTGTGTACTTGTATTTGTGTAACTTCTATTTGTTCTTAGTTCTTCTCACCTATAGCTAAAGTCAAAGACGAAAAACCAGGTGAATTATTGGAGTTGCAAGATACACAGAATCATCGGTAAGTTTCTATCCTTTAAAATGGTCAAGAGTATGAATTTTGATCAGTTTGTTTGACTTGTTTTATACTGAATCCTTGATTCCTTGATAACTTTGATATACACACATGAATAATTACTTATGGTATGATCATCACTTAATCAGCCTTTAACTAGCTTCCTATTTTCAGGAACGGAGATATGAATCACCCTCACCCCTCTAGAGAAATAAGTTTACTCATTCAGATTCTAGAATTTTTTATAGCTTTCTGAATTTACATTGTTCTTGCATGTATTAGCTTTCTGTTTGTGTCCCAGTCTGTCTATTTCTTTCTGTTTCTTGTGTGGAAGCGCTCCATTGTGTGTGTGACCGTGTGCATGTGATGTGCTCCTATCTATCTCTGTTTCTTGTGTGCAAGCGCTCCACTGTGTGTGTCTCTGACTGTGTGACTGTGTGACTGTGTGTATGTCTGACTGTGTGACTGTGTGTATGTCTGACTGTGTGTGACTCTGTGTGTGTGTGTGTGTGAATGTTGCATTTGCTTGTGTGTATGTGACTCGTGTGTGTGTTTGTGTGAATGTTGCATTTGATTGATGGTGTGGCCTGTATGCTATGCTGAATGATTGGTGTTGGTGTGGTTTAACACTGCCTTTGCCGGTCCCAAGCCCGGATGTGAAAATGTGGAGGGAGCTGCATTTACCTCCTTTTTATTTTATATATATTCACCTTCTGAATTTTGTAGCTCATGGCATTCTAGTTTACTTAGATGGTTAGCTTGTTAATTAGTTTTGTGCATGCAAGACTTGAAATCTAGCCGATGTAGTGTTTAGTTTTTGTACATGATAAATGGTTTTGTTGTGCACCTTTTTAAAGATGGCGCCCTTTTCCCCTCTATTTTCCTCTTGGATGTTAACTTGCATTTCTTGTGTTTCTGAATTGATTATCTGTTGTAAGATATGGTTAGCGTATATAGTTTAGAGATAATCCCTTTGTGTGCAACAGATTTCATACATTTTATTCATTCCAATGGTGATTTTACTACTGGTTTTTGTGTGTTGGAACTCTTGCGGAAGTTCTTTGTACCCCAGTACCATTTTGTACTTGAGCAGTGTCATTTTGTACTAGAACATCACTGAAGCCAGTGTTTTTTTAGATGAGTGATGTGATTACATTGTACCAGACATGTGACAGCAACAGCTTAGTGTATGAGTATGTGCCCTGCAACAACAATTATCTTGTTACTTAAGAGGACTAGCTACTTTTGAACAATCATGTAGCATTACCGAAAAAGGGTTTCCCCCGCTTTGTATACAAAGCAATGTCATGTAGCATTACCAAAAAAGGCTTTCGCCCCGCTTTATATATAAAGCAAAGATCCACAACAACCTGATACAAACACAAGCCAACACACCACAACAATAATGTAGCATTATATGAGCATTAAAAAACATGTGAAATTCAATATGAATTGTATTCATAGATGTAATCAAAAAAAAGTAAAAGTCCGTGGCGTTCTACCAGGTTTGGTGATGAAACCATAGATTCATTCTTTCCTTTCATATAAGACGGGTTTGTTCTAAGAATATTGTACGGAGTAATTCGACACATAAAAGTACATTCAAAGAAAAATAAAAATTATTAAATAATTGGATTTTTTTTGATAAGTCAATTCATATTATTCCAAAATCTTATTATTTGTTTGTTGCCCAGAAAAACCCTTTGGTTTTGGATGCTCACTATCGCTCAAAAATGATTGTGATTTTACTAAAGAATAAGATTGTACTATGGAAAAAATAAGTTTTTTTCTTCCAAATATTTTTACGAATACACTTTTTTGATATTGAAGTATGTTTTCTTGGAACTGCCATTCAAAAAGGAAATTACTTTTTTTCTAGTTGTATGTGAAAGACATCTATTGCTGCAAATCAATCATTCTTTCTTCTTTTTATTAGTATTTATATTTAGATACTGAAAGATACTTAAATTTTGGATTATTTTTTACTTCATTTTGTCTAATGCAGATAAGACAAGAAATTTTTAACATTTTTCTTTACATATTTTATACTTGTTTTTTAATAATATAGAATATATAGAAGAGTTTGTCATTTAAATCTATTTATATATCAAGTATACTCCATATAAAATAGTTAATTAAGTTCAAAATGGTATTTCGTAAAGGAAAGGAATTCCAATCAAAACAGAAAATACTGAGTCTCCTAAACAAGACATTATAAAACTTAGGTAATTTATAGTCATTAGGATTTTAGTTCTATACGTAGTAAGGACTATTCGATAATTTCTTATAAACATAGGTTTTCATTGGAATTCACTCAATCAGTTTATTATGGAACAAGAGAGTTGTTTTGTTTTTGTTTTAAAGAAATATATAAAAATGAATTATGAATAGAGAGTAAATTGATTCAACTTTTTTTTATTTTTATAAATATCTTTTTTATTTAATAAAATAACTTCGTTACCTAGTTATTTTATTAACCTTTTGAATTTACCCAACTAAACCCATTCTTAATTTTTAATTATTCCAATGAGATAAAGTTTAGAAAAATTAAGAATTTTAGTATTTTTTTCTTATTCTTTTTATTTATTCTTCCAGAAAGAGATAAGAATTGGTTTGGTAAATCGGAAACAATTTTATAGAAAAATTGAAGTAAAAAATTGCAACTTCTTTTCTTATTATGTCAAAGAGATAAGAATTGGTTTGGTAAAGAGATAAAAATTGAAGTAAAGATATGCACGGGTCTTCTCCCACTTACAGTTATTATGTCAATGGAATTTGGCCTTAGTCTTATTCCGACAACAACAAAAAATCTTCATCGCATATGGGCTTTTCCTTGTGTTTTACTCCTATGGTATTCTCAGTTCAACTGTCTATTCAACAAATAAATGGAAGTTTGATCTATCAATATCAATGGTCTTGGACCGTTAATAATTATTTTTCTTTAGAATTTGGATACTTGATTGACCCACTTATTTCTATTATGTTAATACTAATTACTATTGTAGGAATCCTGGTTTTATTTATAGTGATGGTTATATGTCTCACGATGAAGGATACTTGAGATTTTTTGTTTATACAAGTTTTTTCAATACTTCCATGTTGGGATTGGTTACTAGCTCCAATTTGATACAATTTTTTTTGGAAACTCATGGGAATGTGTTCTTATTTATTGATAGGTTTTTGGTTTACACGACCAATCGTAGCGAGTGCTTGTAAAAAGCTTTTGTAACTAATCGTGTAGGGGACTTTGGTCTATTATTAGGAATTTTAGGTTTTCTTGGATAACAGGCAGTTTAGAGTTTAGGGATTTGTTTAAAATAGATAATAACTGGATTCCTAATAATGGAATTAACTCTTTACTTACTACTTTGCGTGCTTTTTATTATTCCTTGGTGCAGTTGCGAAATCCACACAATTCTCTCTTCACGTATGGTTACCCGATGCTATGGAAGGACCCACTCCTATTTCAGCTCTTATACACGCCTTCTAGCTCGACTTCTTCCTCTTTTCACATATTTACCTTTGATAATGATTTTTGTTACTTTAGTAGGTACAATAACACTATTCTTAGGATCTATTAAAAATAAGCTTAGCCTATTCTACAATGGGTTCTTATGAAGGTGCTTTATTACATTGGATGCTTATTCAAAAGCTTTATTGTTCTTGGGATCTGGATCCGTTATTCATTCAATGGAACCTCTTGTTGGATATTCACCAGATAAAAGTCAGAATATGGTTCTTATGGGCGGTTTAAGAAAATACATTCCAATCACAAGAACTACTTTTTTTATGGGTACACTTTCTCTTTGTGGTATTCCACCTCTTGCTTGCTTCTGGTCCAAAGATGAAATCCTTAGTAATAATTGATTGTATTCGCCCTTTTTTGGAATAATAGCCTCCTTTACTGCAGGATTAACTGCATATATTCATACTTAAACCAATGATTACTTGAAAGAAATGGTTTATCATTTGAGATGAAACAACGTGTTTTCTTCATGTAGAGGGACAAGATGATATATATTTGATCGGTCTCCACTAGTAGAAAAAGGCCCATTTGTCCTGGTTCTGGAACTGGGACTAAAGCCCAAAACCTTTAGTCTCGGTTCGCTTACGAACTAGGACAGAAGGTGCTCCACGTGGTTGCTACGGGGCGCCCAGGCAGGAGGGCCTTTAGTCCCCAAAATCATCCATGCGTCAGCAGCTCAGGAGCTGGGTTTTTTTGAAGGGGGGGGTTGGGCGGTTTTGGAGGGTTAATTTAGGGGTTTCATATATTGTGTTAGCTAGCTTGATCGATGGTAGGTACTATACGTATAGAGAGAACTCGACACGTTAGCTAGTATGCAAATTAAGGAACCATTAAGTAGACAAGATCATCATGAACATATACATAGAGAAGTGATCGACCTCTCATTCTCCCAGAGATTGGTCGAACAACAAGATTTCGTATATCTATCCGACACTACTAGCTACATATATACAATATAAGATCTCTTACAATCCCTAACATCTAAAGTCAATTTCTACATGGTATTCTCTGACTGGATTGATGACGTGGTCAAGAAAGAATCCCGCCAATTCCGCTTGAATTGCTCGTATGCGATCTTGTGGTAGGAGTTCATCCTGCATCTGCCAGATCTAAATTGAAGAAGAGGGTCAATAGATGTGTATGAATGAAACTCAATACAAATGATGGTAATAAAATAAAATTGTGAATATTTTTGCTTACGCACTTCATATTGTTTTTCAGAGTAGCCCCGCTCATTAGAGGTCGTCGTGTTGTAGATGAACTCGCAAACGTAGTATCCACATAAATCATTCCCGGCTTCCTGCCACAAGCACTTTACGAGAAATAGAGGTCAATCAAACTAATAAGAAAGCATGCTAAATGGTATTGATGAAACTAGCTAGAATCGATGGAAGATGCATGGAACTAGCTAGTAGTACTTACTTTCGGGTGTGTAAATCGCAGCTCGGTCGGTAGTCCCGGAGTAATTGCGGTGAACTCTTTCCAAACCCTGCTAGACAAAGAAAATAATTACTTGATATCAATAAATGAACAAAGTTGCCGATATGGTGCGATAATGATCGATTGAACTTACTTCTGGAGCATTTGAGTCATGTACACATAGTCCTCGGGATCTTTTCGTCTCGAGTCTAAGACGGTGACTACTCCCCGCTCAAGCTTTAATCTCTAGGAGAATAAAGTGGAAGATGTGCATGCATGCATAACTCATCAGTTACATTACTATAACCTCGAGTAATAAGGGAAACAGAATATGCACCAGACAGCAACACTCACTTGAAGTTGTAAGGAATTAAAGAGTATTTTTTCTTTGTTTTGATTTTTGAGCAACGATTGCAGCAAGTTGTCCTCGATTTTTGTGACATTATTTTGAACCATCCATTCATGTATGACATTTGGGTTAATGAACCCAATGTCATAGATTTGTGCTTTTTTGCATTTGACGATCTTCAATCTGCATAATATAGTGAGGATAATTATATATACATGCAATGAAAGAGCTGAGCTATATATAGAGACTTAATTACAGAAGTAGTACTTATAGACAATAGCAAGTCACGAGTGATTTGTCGAGGCACTTTTGATTGTATAACTGGAAAAACTCGTCAAAATAAACAGTAGTCAGATCCAATCCAATGAACTCATGCTCCTCTTTAATTCTCATCGTCAAACCATCCTTCCCAGACTTGCTACAGGTTTCCATGTACAATTCATGGAATCTTCGCATCATCGTTGTTAGAGGAGGACTTCCATCTTTGATGAGAGGCTTCCCGTACTGGTATATGAATTCGTCCACCTCCATTATTTCAAAATGTACATCATCGCCCAGGTAATCACCAGGATTGGTACCGGGCACCATCCCCAGCAGATTAGCGATGATATCGCTAGACACCTTGAGCGGGGGGCATGATTGGTTCACCTGTTTGCCGAGCTGGGGAATTTTTTTTCCTACTTCTTTGTTCTGCCAACCTTTTATCACTGGAAGTAGTTCCCGACCGGCGCGCATCTTCATATGTCTTTTTAAGAGCGCGGACATAGTTGTCATCCGACAAAAACGATGGTGGTCGCTTCAGGGCATCGATAGCGCGCTTCGCTTGCACCGGATCTATCGTCTCCTTAGGAGGTGGAGGTTTCTTTGCAAAAAATTCCCTCACTTGGGCTTGTGAGATCTCCGCGTTTCCTCCTTGGTCCTCTCATATGGTAACTTTTCCGGAGTCTTGAGAGATGCACCGTATCTGTATTGCCTCCCGCCTCTAGCTGTACTGCTAGCCGCCGGAGCGGCGGCGTCTCTCTTCCACCGTTTCTTACGAGACGGAGAAGGAGGCGGAGTGCTCCGATGCGCCGGAGCAGCCGGAACGGCGGCGTCTGTCTTCCGCCATTGCTGACGAGGCAAAGGAGGAGGCAGACTGCTCGGGCGCGCCGAAGGAGGCGGAGTGACCTCACGCGCCGGAGCAGCCGGAGAAGGAGGCGGAGTGCCCTGATCACTCGCCGGAGAAGGAGGAGGAGGAGGAGGAGGCAGAGTGCCCTGACTCGCCAGAGGAGGAGGCGGAGGCGTCCAGTTCGGAAGCTTGATGTACTCCTTCAGCCATAGACATGGAGTCTTCAGAGCAAGAACTAGTTGAATCTCCCCTTCACCTAAAGGGTGGTCAAGCTCGAGCTCCTCAAATCCCTCCATTACTTCATACACCATCACAACAACATAGCCATGTGGAATCGGACGGTAGTGAAAAGTTCCATCGGGTTGAGGAGGTGCAACAGAGCCGACAACCACCTTCAAGGTGAGATTTTGGCATTTCGTCATATGCTGGCAATGTTGAGCCTCTGTGATGGCATCCATGGGGTAGCTAGGAGCTGTGAAGTCAGGTGATACGTCTCCAATGTATCTATAATTTTTTATTGTTCCATGCTATTATATTATCTGTTTTGGATGTTTAATGGGCTTTATTATGCACTTTTATATTATTTTTGGGACTAACCTATTAACCGAAGGCCCAGTGCAAATTGCTGTTTTTTGCCTATTTCAGTGTTTTAGGGAAAAATATAGAACGGAATCCAAACGGAATAAAACCTTCGCGAGGATCGTTTTTGAAACAAACGCAATCCAGGAGACTTGGAGTGGACATCAAGGAAGCAGTGAGGAGGCCACGAGGCAGGAGGGCACGCCCCCCACCCTCGTGGGCCCCTCGCAGCTCCACCGACCTAGTTCTTTCGCCTATATATACTCATATACCCTGAAAACATCCAGGAGCACCACGAAACCCTATTTCCACCGCCGCAACCTTCTGTACCCGGGAGATCCCATCTTGGGCCCTTTTCCGGCGCTCTACCGGAGGGGGAATCGATCACAGAGGGCTTCCACATCAACATCATAGCCTCTCCGATGATGTGTGAGTAGTTTACCACAGACCTTCGGGTCCATAGTTATTATCTAGATGGCTTCTTCTCTCTCTTTGGATCTCAATACAAAGTTCTCCTCGATTCTCTTGGAGATATATTCGATGTAATTCTTTTTGCGGTGTGTTTGTCGAGATCCGATGAATTATCCATTTACGATCAATATTATCTATGAACAATATCTGATTCTTCTCTAAATTCTTATATGCATGATTTGATATCTTTGCAAGTCTCTTCGAATTATCAGTTTGGTTTGGCGTACTAGATTGATCTTTCTTACAATGGGAGAAGTGCTTAGCTTTGGGTTCAATCTTGCGGTGCTCGATCCCAGTGACAGAAAGGGAATCGACACGTATTGTATTGTTGCCATCAAGGATAAAAAGATGGGGTTTATATCATATTGCTTGAATTTATCCCTCCACATCATGTCATCTTGCCTAATGTGTTACTCTGTTCTTATGAACTTAATACTCTAGATGCATGCTGGATAGCGGTCGATGTGTGGAGTAATAGTAGTAGATGCAGAATCATTTCGGTCTACTTGTCACGGACGTGATGCCTATATACATGATCATGCCTATATATTCTCATAACTATGCGCTTTTCTATCAATTCCGCGACAGTAATTTGTTCACCCACCGTAGATCATGTTATCTTGAGAGAAGCCATTAGTGATACCTATGGCCCCCGGGTCTATTGTCCATTATATTATTTTCCCGTCAACTAGCTATATTTGTCACCATTTATTTTGCAATATTTACTTTTCAATAGATACAACAAAATACCAAAAATATTTATCTTATTATCTTTATCAGATCTCACTTTTGCAAGTGGCCGTGAAGGGACTGACAACCCCTTTATCGCGTTGGTTGTAAGGTTCTTGATTGTTTGTGGAGGTATGAGGGACTTGCGTGTAGTCTCCTACTGGATTGATACCTTGGTTCTCAAAAACTGAGGGAAATACTTATGCTGCTTTGCTGCATCGGGAAAACCAACGCATGCTCAAGAGGTAGCAAGAAGGATTTTTCTTGCACCATTGCCGAGGAGATCTACACACAAGTCAAGACATACCAAGTACCCTTCACAAACTCTTCTCCCTCACATTACATTATTTTCCATTTGCCTCTCGTTTTCCTCTCCCCCACTTCACCCTTGCCGTTTTATTCGCCTCTTTTTCATTCGCCTTTTTTCCGTTCGCCTTCTTTCGTTTGCCTCTTGTGTGATTGTGTGTTGGATTGATTGTTTGTCACGATGGCTCAAGACAATACTAAATTATGTGACTTTTCCAATACCAATAATAATGATTTTATTAGCACTCCAATTGCTCCTCTTACCGATGTTGAATCTTGTGAAATTAATGTTGCCTTGCTGAATCTTGTCATGAAAGATCCGTTTTCCGGCCTTCCTAGTGAAGATGCCGCTACCCATCTAAATAGCTTCGTTGATTTGTGTGATATGCAAAAGAAGAAAGATGTGGACAATGATATTGTTAAATTGAAGCTATTTCCTTTTTCGCTTAGAGATCATGCTAAAGCTTGGTTTTTGTCTTTGCCTAAAAATAGTATTGATTCTTGTAATATGTGCAAAGATGCTTTTATCTCTAAGTATTTCCCTCCCGCTAAGATCATCTCTCTTAGAAACGATATTATGAATTTTAAGCAACTTGATCATGAACATGTTGCACAAGCTTGGGAGAGGATGAAGTTAATGATACGTAATTGCCCTACACATGGTTTGAATTTATGGATGATTATACAGAATTTTTATGCTGGATTGAATTTTTCTTCTAGAAATCTTTTAGATTCATCCGCGGGAGGCACTTTTATGGAAATCACTTTAGGAGAAGCTACTACACTCCTAGATAATATTATGGTTAATTATTCTCAATGGCACACCGATAGATCTACTAGTAAAAAGGTTCATGCGATAGAAGAGATTAATGTTTTGAGTGGAAAGATGGATGAACTTATGAAGTTGTCTGCTAATAATAGTGTTTCTTATGATCCTAATGATATGCCTTTGTCTACTTTGATTGAGAATAATAATGAATCTATGGATGTGAATTTTGTTGGTAGGAACAATTTTGGTAACAACGTATAGAGGAAACTTTAATTCTAGGTCGTTCCCTAGTAATTCCTCTAATAATTATGGTAATTCCTACAACAACTCTTATGTAAATTTTAATAAGATGCCCTATGATTTTGAGACTAGTGTTAAAGAATTTATGATTTCTCAAAAGAATTTCAATGCTTTGCTTGAAGAAAAATTGCCTAAGATTGATGAGTTGGCTAGGAACGTGGATAGAATTTCTCTTGAAGTTGATTCTTTGAAACTTAGATCTATTCCACATAAGCATGATATCAATGAGTCCCTCAAAGCCATGAGAATTTCCATTGATGAGTGCAAAGAAAGAACCGCTAGGATGCGTGCTAAGAAAGATTGCTTTGTGAAAGCGTGTTCTTCTAGTTTTCATGATAATAATGATGAAGATCTAAACGTGATTGGTGTGTCTCCTATTAAGTCTTTGTTTTACAATATGAATCTTGTTAAATATGGGACTAGAGATGAGTCAACTTTAGTTAAAAGGCATCCCAATGATTCGAAGTTTTTAGATCTTGATGCAAAAATTGGTAAAAGTGGGATTGAAGAGGTCAAAACTTTACATAGCAATGAACCCACTATTTTGGATTTCAAGGAATTTAATTATGATAATTGTTCTTTAATAGATTTTATTTCCTTGTTGCAATCCGTGCTAGATTCTCCTCATGCTTATGATCAAAACAAAGCTTTCACTAAACATATCGTTGATGCTTTAATGCAATCTTATGAAGAGAAACATGAATTAGAAGTCTCTATCCCTAGAAAACTTTATGATGACTGGGAAACTACTATTAAAATTAATATTAAAGATCATTAGTGTTATGCTTTATGTGACTTGGGTTCTAGTGTTTCCACGATTCCAAAAACTTTGTGTGATGTGTTAGGTTTCCGTGAATTTGATGATTGTTCTTTAAATTTGCATCTTGCGGATTCCACCATTAAGAAACCTGTGGGAAGGATTAATGATGTTCTTATCGTTGCAAATAGGAATTATGTGCCCGTAGATTTCCTTGTTCTTGATATAGATTGCAATCCAACATGTCCTATTATTCTTGGTAGACCTTTCCTTAGAACGATTGGTGCAATTATTGATATGAAAGAAGGAAATATTAGATTCCAATTTCTGTTAAGGAAAGGAATGGAACACTTTCCTAGAAAGAAAATTAAATTACCTTATGAATCTATTGTGAGAGCCACTTATGGATTGCATACCAAAGATGACAATACCTAGATCTATTCTTGCTTTCATGCCTAGCTAGGGGCATTAAACGATAGCACTTGTTGGGAGGCAACCCAATTTTATTTTTGTTTCTTGTTTTTCGTTCCTGTTTAGTGATAAATAATTCATCTAGCTTCTGTTTAGATGTGGTTTTATGTTTTTAATTAGTGTTTGTGCCAAGTAGAACATTTGGGAAGACTTGGGGAAATCTTTGCGATCTTGCTGTAAAAAACAGAAATTTTAGAGCTCACGAGATTAGCTGCCATTTGTTACTGGAGAGTGCGATTAGCTTGATTATTTTTTCAGATTCTTACCAGACAAATTCCTCACGTTCAACAATTTATTTAAGAATTTTTGGGGTTACAGAAGTATTCAAAACCTACAGATTGCTATAGATTGTTCTATTTTTGACAGATTCTGTTTTTCGTGTGTTGTTTGCTTATTTTGATGAATCTATGGCTAGTATCGGGGGGTATGAACCATAGAGAAGTTGGAGTACAGTAGGTTTAACACCAATATAAATAAATAATGAGTTCATTACAGTACCTTGAAGTGGTGGTTTGTTTTTATATACTAACGGAGCTCATGAGATTTTCTGTTGAGTTTTGTGTTGTGAAGTTTTCAAGTTTTGGGTAAAGATTTGATGGATTTTGGAATAAGGAGTGGCAAGAGCCTAAGCTTGCGGATGCCCATCGCACCCCAAGGTAAAATTCAAGGACAACCAAACCTAAGCTTGGGGATGCCCCGGAAGGCATCACCTCTTTCGTCTTCGTCCATCAGTAACTTTACTTGAGGCTATATTTTTATTCACCACATGATATGTGTTTTGCTTGGAGCGTCTTGTATGATTTGAGTCTTTGCTTATTAGTTTACCACAATCATCCTTGCTGTACACACCTTTTGGAGAGACACACATGAATCGGAATTTATTAATTTTGCTCTAGCGCTTCACTTATATCTTTTAGAGCACGGTGGTGGTTTTATTTTATAGAAATTATTTATCTCTCATGCTTCACTTATATCATTTTGAGAGTCTTTTAGAACAGCATGGTAATTAGTCCTAATATGATAGGCATCCAAGATGAGTATAATAAAAACTTTCATAAAAAGTGCATTGAATACTACGAGAAGTTTGATACTTGATGATTGTTTTGAGATATGAAGATGATAATATTAGAGTCGTGCTAGTTGAGTAGTTGTGAATTTGAGAAATACTTGTGTTGAAGTTTGCAAGTCCCGTAGCATGCACGTATGGTGACCATTGTGTGACAAATTTGAAACATGAGGAGATCTTTGATTTTCATCCTTATGAGTGGCGGTCGGGGACGAGCGATGGTCTTTTCCTACCAATCTATCCCCCTAGGAGCATGCGCGTAATGCTTGGTTTTTATGACTTGTAGATTTTTGCAATAAGTATGTGAGTTCTTTATGACTAATGTTGAGTCCATGGATTATACGCACTCTCACATTTCCATCATTGCTAGCCTCTTCGGTGCCGTGCATTGCCCTTTCTCACCTTGAGAGTTGGTGCAAACTTCGCCGGTGCATCCAACCCCCATGATATGATATGATCTATCACACATAAACCTCCTTATATCTTCCTCAAAAAAACCCACCATACCTACCTATTATGGCATTTCCATAGCCATTCCGAGATATATTGCCATGCAACTTTCCACCATTTCACTTATTATGACACGCTTCAGCGTTGTCATATTGCCTTGCATGATCATGTAGTTGAGATCGTATTTGTGGCAAAGCCACCATGCATAATTTATCATACATGTCACTCTTGATTCATTGCCCATCCCGGTACACCGCCGGAGGCACTCATATAGAGTCATATTTTGTTCTAGTATCGAGTTGTAATCATTGAGTTGTAAATAAATAGAAGTGTAATGATCATCATTAATAGAGCATTGTACCCCCCCCCCCAAAAAAAGAAAAAAGAAATAAAAGAAATAAAAGGGACAATGCTACTATCCTTTTTTCCACAATTGTGCTTCAAAGTAGCACGATGATTGATACGTCTCCAATGTATCTACTTTTCCAAACACTTTTGCCCTTGTTTTGGACTCTAACTTGCATGATTTGAATGGAACTAACCCGAACTGACGTTGTTTTTAGCAGAATTACCATGGTGTTATTTATGTGCAGGAGCAAACGTTCTCGGAATGACCTGAAACTTCACGGAGACACTTTTCAGAAAATAAGAAAAATACCTGCCAAAGATGAAGGCCAGGGGGCCCACCGTCTTGCCACGAGGGTGGGGGCGCGCCCACCTACCTCGTGGGCCCCCTGTTACCTCTCCGACTCCAACTCCACTTCCATATATTGAGTTTCGGGGAGAAAAAATTCAGAGAGAAGAAATCATCGCGTTTTACGATACGGAGCTGCCGCCAAGCCCTAAAACCTCTCGGGAGGGCTGATCTGGAGTCCGTTCAGGGCTCCAGAGGGGGGAATCCGTCGCCATCGTCATCATCAACCATCCTCCATCACCAATTTCATGATGCTCACCGCTGTGCGTGAGTAATTCCATCGTAGGCTTGCTGGACGGTGATGGGTTGGATGGGATCTATCATGTAATCGAGTTAGTTTTGTTAGGGTTTGATCCCTAGTGTCCACTATGTTCTGAGATTGATGTTGCTATGACTTTGCTCTGCTTAATGCTTGTCACTAGGGCCCGAGTGCCATGATTTCAGATCTGAACCTATTATGTTTTCATCAATATATGAGTGTTCTTGATCCTATCTTGCTAGTCTATAGTCACCTATTATGTGTTATGATCCGTTAACCCTGAAGTGACAATAATCGGGATACTTACCGGTGATGACCGTAGTTTGAGGAGTTCATGTATTCACTATGTGTTAATGCTTTGTTCCGGTTCTCTATTAAAAGGAGGCCTTAATATCCCTTAGTTTCCGTAAGGACCCCACTGCCACGGGAGGGTAGGACAAAAGATGGCATGCAAGTTCTTTTCCATAAGCACGTATGACTATATTCGGAATACATGTCTACATTATATCAATGAACTGGAGATAGTTCTGTGTCACCCTAGGTTATGACTGTTACATGATGAACCACATCCGGCCTAATTCTCTATCACCGATCCATTGCCTACGAACTTTCCATATATTGTTCTTTGCTTATTTACTTTTCTGTTGCTATTGCTATCATCACTACAAAATACCAAAAACAATGATCTTTATGATAGAGAGTCTCTTATTTAATCACTTTCATAAACTAGTGGGAATTATTCATTATAGAACTTGGCTTGTATATTCCAACAATGGGCTTCCTCAAATGCCCTAGGTCTTCGTGAGCAAGCAAGTTGGATGCACACCCACTTAGTTTCTTTTGTTGAGCTTTCATACATTTATAGCTCTAGTGCATCCGTTGCATGACAATCCCTACTCCTTGCATGGACATCAATTGATGGGCATCTCCCTAGCCCGTTGATTAGCCGCGTCAATGTGAGACTTTCTCTTTTTTGTCTTCTCCACACAACCTCCATTACCATATTCTATTCCACCCATAGTGCTATGTCCATGGCTCACGCTCATGTATTGCGTGAAAGTTGAAAAAAGTTTGAGATTACTAAAGTATGAAACAATTGCTTGTCTTGTCACTGGGGTTGTGCATGATGAGAGCATTTTTGTGTGACGAAAATGAAGCATAGCCAAACTATATGATTTTATAGGGATAAGATTTCTTTGGCCATGTTATTTTGAGAAGACATAATTGCTTAGTTAGTATGCTTGAAGTATTATTATTTTTATGTCAATATTAAACTTTTATCTTGAATCTTTCGGATCCGAACATTCATGCCACAAAAAAGAGAATTACTTTGAAAATTATGTTAGGTGGCATTCCACATCAAAAATTCTGTTTTTATCATTTACCTACTCGAGGACGAGCATGAATTAAGCTTGGGGATGCTTGATACGTCTTCAACATATCTATAATTTTTTATTGTTCCATGCTATTATATTATCTGTTTTGGATGTTTAATGGGCTTTATTATGCACTTTTATATTATTTTTGGGACTAACCTATTAACCGAAGGCCCAGTGCAAATTGCTATTTTTTTTGCCTATTTTAGTGTTTCGCAGAAAAGGAAAATCAAATGGAATCCAAATAGAATAAAACCTTCGCGAGGATCGTTTTTGTAACAAACGCAATCTAGGAGACTTGGAGTGGACGTCAAGGAAGCTGCGAGGAGGCCATGAGGCAGGAGGGCGCGCCCCCACCCTCGTGGGCCCCTCGCAGCTCCACCGGCCTACTTCTTTCGCCTATATATACTCATATACCCTGGAAACATCCATGAGCACCAAGAAACCCTATTTCCACCGCCGCAACCTTCTGTACCCGTGAGATCCCATCTTGGGGCCTTTTCTGGCGCTCCGCCGGAGGGGGAATCGATCACGGAGGGCTTCTACATCAACACCATAGCCTCTCCGATGATGTGTGACTAGTTTACCACAGACCTTCGGGTCCATAGTTATTATCTAGATGGCTTCTTCTCTCTCTTTGGATCTCAATACAAAGTTCTCCTCGATTCTCTTGGAGATCTATTCGATGTAATTCTTTTTGCGGTGTGTTTGTCGAGATTCAATGAATTGTGGGTTTATGATCAAGATTATCTATGAACAATATTTGATTCTTCTCTGAATTCTTATATGCATGATTTGATATCTTTGCAAGTCTCTTCGAATTATCAGTTTGGTTTGGCCTACTAGATTGATCTTTCTTGCAATGGGAGAAGTGCTTAGCTTTGGGTTCAATCTTGCGGTGCTCGATCCCAGTGATAGAAAGGGAACCGACACGTATTGTATTGTTCCATCGAGGATAAAAAGATGGGGTTTATATCATATTGCTTGAGTTTATCCCTCTACATCATGTCATCTTGTCTAATGCGTTACTCTCTTCTTATGAACTTAATACTCTAGATGCATCCTGGATAGCGGTCGATGTGTGGAGTAATAGTAGTAGATGCAGAATCGTTTTGGTCTACTTGTCACGGACGTGATGCCTATATACATGATCATGCCTAGATATTCTCATAACTATGCGCATTTCTATCAATTGCTCGACAGTAATTTGTTCACCCATCGTAGATCATGCTATCTTGAGAGAAGCCACTAGTGAAACCTATGGCCCCCGGGTCTATTCTCCATTATATTATTTTCCCGTCAACTAGCTATTTCTGTCACCGTTGATTTTGCAATCTTTACTTTTCAATCTATACAACAAAAATACCAAAAATATTTATCTTATTATCTTTATCATATCTCACTTTTGCAAGTGGCTGTGAAGGGACTAATAACCCCTTTATCACGTTGGTTGCAAGGTTCTTGATTGTTTGTGCAGGTACGAGTGACTTGCGTGTAGTATCCTACTGGATTGATACCTTGGTTCTCAAAAACTGAGGGAAATACTTACGCTACTTTGCTGCATCAGCCTTTCTGCTTCAAGGGAGAACCAACGCATGCTTAAGAGGTAGATCAGCTCGAGGAGCTCACTTTTGATGATGGGCATATGTGGTCGCTGCCAACGTCCGCACTCCGCCTCGCGCCCACGCTGCGCGTCGCCAAGTTCAGGAACTGCCATGTTCCGCCCCTTAATGACGCACCCGCTCTTATTCTACCATGACTGAAGCACCTCGAGCTCGTCGTCGTCTGCCTCTCAAAGGGTGACATGGAATGCCTGCTCCGTGGCTGTACTGCACTCGGGTACCTTCGTCTTCAGGCGATCAATGGGTTGAGTACCTTCCACATCACCTCCATGACTCTTCGGACTATTTATGTGTGTTGCTGGTGCGGCAGGAAGACATCACAAAAGGTGGACCACAGTATGGTCATCCAGGACACACCTGCATTTGAGAGATTACTTGTAGTTGATCAAGAAGGTCCAACAAGAATGAATGTCATTTCTACGCCGAAATTGAAAGTGGTGGGCTACTCGTCTGACAAATACTCCGAACTTGCTATTGGATCCACACCCGTTCAGGTACAACAGCCGCCTTCTACCTCTCCTTCTACAAATTAACATTATTTCTAATTTTGAAGATGTTTGTTCGTCTGTCATTCAGAAAATGATTCCGACAAGCTTGACCCTGAAACTGCGCACAGTGAAGGTCTTGGCACTAGAATCTATCAGGCCCGACCTGGAGCAAGTTATTAGTTTCCTGAGATGCTTTCCGTGCCTGGAGAAGCTATATATTGAGGTGATGTTCCTTTTCTGTAAAATGTCAACCATAAGGGAGTTCAATTTGTGACACCTTTTTCCAAGTTTACAATGACAATGTACTACAATTTCTGAAGGTTCTTTTGGAGGATTTCAGTACATACATGCCCCCCATATTGGTTGCTTGATCCATATGGTTACATTCAATAAGCATTTCTCCTTTGGATTCATCTGCACTAGTTTTCTTAGGGAACTTTTCATCCGCTCCAACCTATTGTGAAGAAGGCTACATTTTTCTAGAATGTAATCAAATGCCCATGTTAATCATGTCAGATCAAAGATGGCATGTTAGTGCATTTTACAAATCATGCAAACCAAATAGCTAGGCATGTAGTAACGTTCAAAATTGCATGTAGGCACTAACACGTTTTCTTCTTTTTGCAGATAAGATTAGGCCCAGTGGTGGATAATGTGATACAATATAACAATCACGTCGAATGCCTAGATCTGCATCTCTTAGAAATTACGTTGAACTCCTACCGAGGGACCTTACCGGAGATTATATTCGCCAAGTTCTTTGTTCTCAGAGCAAGGGTGCTGAAGGAAATGAGGTTTGCCCTACATTTATTTCGCAAAAATAAATGGTCTGTTGATCAGCGCCGGCGCCTGTGGCAGAATGGAGTAGGCTCCAAAAATGCTGAATTTCATTTTGGAACTTCAGATGACAGAGTAACCAGAAGTCGTCGGGTCAACCCCATACATGACTTCTCAGTGGCTGACCCCTTCGCAAAAATTGTGAGGTTTCGAAGCCAGACTTAGAAGCGATGATATTAGTTTGAACCTCTCTGATATCCATGTTCAGTGCATCAGCGCGAGCATTTGCAGCTGATGAGATGAATTTCACTTCTAATATCAGTTTGAACCTTGTAATCTTCGAATTTGAGCCATATAACTCTGGAATTTGAACCTTGTAACATTTCGAGCTTTTGTGGTACAATCGTTGAAATGGCATTGTATGAGACTCGTATATTGCTAGCACTATTTTAACCTTAATATGCAATGGTCTTAGATTTTATTAACCATTCTCGAATCAGTTTACCTTGTCGATCCCACAGCACACGATCTGTATAGCTAACTCGACTGTGATCTTCGACAATATTGCACATAGTTGGTTTCTTCCACCGTGTGCACTTTAGAGCGCAGAATTAATTATCGCACTCGAGTGTCCATCATCACCCTTCTGTGTAACTTTGACCTCATCACCCAAGGGTAAACTTATGACCGAAGTCATTCCACACACTTCGTTTTTACAAAGCTTTTTGCCAATAAACGCCCACGATTTGTCCCTTTTCTAGCCGACGCGTGGCCAAACTAGCCGGGTGGGAAGCTTGCACGGTAAACAGCACGGTAGCGCGGGAACAGGCTCTTCGAGCCCACGCCTGGGGTGCGGTGTTGTCAAGCATGCACTGGATTCTGGAATCCTCCGCTATGAACGCCATGACAAGATGTGATGATTATAGGCCAGTCGGCCCCCATTTATTACAGCGGTCATTTAGCCTATCCTTGTGTCTCTTCAACCTTTCGATCGTGCCCCACCGTTGCAAAAAGCACACCCACCACGAGAAATTCTTAGAGGGTATCCTGCGCGGCTGCAATGGCGCTTCGAGCGGCTGCCGGCGACGAGCAGCAGTTCACCATGCGTGCCGTGGTGGACACCCACAGAAGGTTCATGGACCTCTCGGTGTGTACACCAACGACCCGGTCTGGGCGGAGCACTCCATCCACATCATGGAGTTGTTGCTTGTCGAGGTGAAGTACAAGGTGGTCGGGTTCGACCTCGAGTACACCCGTGCTCGTGTCGGGTCTCGTCCCAAGATCGTCGTCGCCCAGATGTGCGTGCGCCACCACGTCCTTGTCTACCACTACTACCTGGCCACAAGGCCTTGCGAGTGTTTCGCCAGGTTTGTCAACAGCCCCCACTACATGTTCACTACGGTGTACATCACCAACGATGTAAAGGCGCTCGAGAATTCGGGCATCGCCTGCCAAAATCTTGTCAACATCCAGGGCCAATACAAGATCAGGGGCAGCAAGGAGCATGAGAAGGACTCGCTAGTTCACCTCGCCGAGGCCATCATCGACCCCTACTACAGAGACATGAAGGATTCGTGCAACAAGGACAAGCTTGCTTGGCACTCGGCCTGGATGGAGAAACTCGACAAAGCTCACGTCGTGTACGCGGCCAAGGAGGCGTACACGAGCTATGACATGTACAGGCGGATCATTGACATGAGGAAGTCCCTCCGTGTCCAAAATGGCCAGGGATCCAACCCGAAGTAGAGCAATAGCAAGCGTCGTCGCAACAATAAGTAGATGATTATATCCTTGTTTCTCCTACTTTAGTATGGATGTAATTGCTTTCTTTGGTGTGTGGAAATGTTATGTGTGTAGTCACTTGTGTAATTGTATGCTTCATTTGGTTATGAAATGCTGTCTTTTTAAGTATATATGTTGATGCTGTAGACAGAGCGTAGATGTTGTGCGGACAAAGAAAATCACATCGCACATGGACTAAACAATGGAACCCGTCGGTGATGTTTTCATCAATCACTCACAATTGTATACCAGCAATCGTTTGCTCACAGCACACACGGCTTGTTAGCAATAATCATCTGTGTTGTTATCGATCTTCGCACATGTCTCCGATTACAGACCTGTTTGCCTCGTATCACACACATCTTGTTCATTTGAACCGTTTCTGTTCTCATGTCTCAGCGCAAACAGTTCATCCGAGTGAACCGCATGTCGTATATCGTACACACCTTTGATCTGGCTGACCCTTTATTTTGTGTTGCCTAATCGCAAACAGTTCATCCGGTGAACCGTATGTTGTGTATCGCACACGCCTTCATCTGGTTGCCCGTTTCTTTTGTTCCTCCTCATCGCAAACAGTTCATTGAACTGAACCGTATGCCCTTCATCGCACATGCAAATAAAACCTGAACCGTGCTTGATGCATCCGTCATCGCAAACGTTTTACAAATTTCTGACGGTTTTCATACAACACCGTTTGCGATTATTGCATCGCACACAGTTTCTGGAAGGGTCTCTGATCATAGTGTCGCGTTAGCAGCATCCTGCAGTAGTTTTAACGCCCTTTTAAATAATTCTTTCAAATTCCCACAAAAATTATGAGAAGTCATGTGATGCCTATAGACCACTTTTATGCAAAAACCTAACTTGGCCTTTTAAAAAATTTGAGTGAAACGCCCTCTTTTCAATTATGTCCCATTTTTTAGTTACAATTGCAACCCTAATTTTCCTAGCTCCAATAATTCTGAAACTTTTCCACCTTGTAGTCCTTCCAACCAAAACCTTCAGTCCGGAAGATCAGCCCTATTTTCATCTTGGAAGTCCAGTAAACATGTCTCTGAAGTTTCTGTCCAGAATTGAATTCTGGTAAAACTTGCACTAACAAGCTTTTCTTTCTGCCAAACCAACTCCACCATAATCTCTATCATCTAAAGAGACCCCATCCTACCAAGTTTCAAATCCAACAAAGTTCCCTAGTTAGCCCTAGCATTTCAACAAACACCTTGTGGACATGGCTGAAACTTTGCAACTCTCTGAACCATGTGTTGCACTAGATCTTTTGGCCAAAATAACATGACCATTAACTCTCTCCTAACCAGACTCACAACCCTGCCGATTTTCACTGTCATCAGAAACCCCTAGGTGGCCCTGAAATTTTGTCGAGCACTCTATGCACATGCTCTGGGCACGGCCAGAGTGTGCGGTTTGCACGCGTCGACACCGAGCTCCTGCCGCCACTCTACCGCCTCCCCCTCTCGTCCCGATCTTCCTCTAGATCAGCCCGACCACCTAGAAGCTCGCCGATAACCTCCGTTGGCCCCTAGCACCATCCACCGCCGTCCACGACGACCAGGAGCGCCGCCCGACGAGTCCCGCTCGGCCACGTCTCCGCCCAACCCGCGTGGTGTGCCCCGAGCCACTCAGCTCCTCCCAGGCGTAACTACAGGTGACCATCGTCCATACCTAACCGCGCCGGCCACGCCTACCTCGCCACCACTCACACTTTGCCATCAGTGGCGATCGCCACCATGCCTATCTTCAGGAAACGTGGGAAACGACCTCGACGGACTATAAAAGTCACCCCAGTCCTGCAACCGGCACCACCTCACTCCCTCTCCCTCGCTGATCCTCCCATAGCAGCTGAGCGACCGGAGGTGGTCGTCTTCTCCAATTCTAGCAAATACTGCCGCCGCCACTGTTCAGATGGTTCCGACACCGTCCGGCCCTCCCTCTCCCAAATCTCTTCACCACTAGCCTTCTTGAGCACCCACTGATCCGTCCTGATACATCTCCGACATATCTATAATTTTTTATTGTTCCATGATGTTATATTATCGTTCTTGGATGTTTTACAATCATTTTATAGCAACTTTATCTCATTTTTTGGGACTAACCTATTGACATAATGCCCAGTGCCAGTTGCTGATTTTTGCTTGTTTTTTACTTCGCGTAAAATCAATACCGAACGGAGTCCAACTGCAACAAAACTTTTTGGAGAATTTTTTTGGTCCAGAAGACATCCAATGGGACAAAGAAGTACTACAGGGGAGCTCCGAGGTGGGTACAACCCACCAGGGCGTGCCTGGAGGCCTAGGCGCGCCCAGGTGGGTTGTGCCCACCTCGGTGACCTCTCGCACTGCCTCTTCGCCCTATAAATTCCCAAATATTCCAAAACCCTAGGGAGTCGATATGTGACGCCCCCGATTCAATCGTACACTAATCATACATGCAAACGTGTACGATCAAGATCAGGGACTCACGGGAAGATATCACAACACAACTCTAACAATAAAATAAGTCATACAAGCATCATATTACAAGCTAGTGGCCTCGAGGGCTCGAATACAAGAGCTCGATCATAGACGAGTCAGCGGAAGCAACAATATCTGAGTACAGACATAAGTTAAACAAGTCTGCCTTAAGAAGGCTAGCACAAACTAGGATACAGATCGAAAGAGGCGCAGGCCTCCTGCCTGGGATCCTCCTAAACTACTCCTGGTCATCGTCAGCGGCCTGCACGTAGTAGTAGGCACCTCCCGAGTAGTAGCAGTCGTCATCGACAGTGGCGTCTGGCTCCTGGACTCCAACGTCTGGTCGCAGCAATCGGGTATAGGAAAGGGGAAAAGGGGGGAGCAAAGCAACCATGAGTACTCATCCAAAGTACTCGCAAGCAATGAGCTACACTACATATGTATGCATTGGTATCAAATGGAATGAGGGTATCATATGTGGACTGAACTGCAGAATGCCGGAATAAGAGGGGGATAGCTAGTCCTTATCGAAGACTACGCTTCTGGCCACCTCCATCTTGCAGCATGTAGAAGAGAGCAGAAGGTAACTCCACCAAGCAGCATCGTGTAACATAATCCTACCCGGCGATCCTCTCCTCGTCGCCCTGTTAGAGAGCGACCACCGGGTTGTATCTGGCACTTGGAAGGGTGTGTTTTATTAAGTATCCGGTTCTAGTTGTCATAAGGTCAAGGTACAACTCCAAGTCATCCTGTTACCGAAGATCACGGCTATTCGAATAGATTAACTTCCCTGCAAGGGTGCACCACATTTCCCAACACGCTTGATCCCCTTTGTCCGGACACACTTTTCTGGGTCATGCCCGGCCTCGGAAGATCAACACGTCGCGGCCCTACCTAGGCATAACAGAGAGGTCAGGATACCGGTCTAAATCCTATGGCGCAGGGGTCTGGGCCCATCGCCCATTGCACACCCGCACGTTGCGAGGGCGGCCGGAAGCAGACCTAGCCTAGCGGGCGTTCCAGTCCAATCCGGCGCGCGCCGCTCAGTCGCTGACGTCACGAAGGCTTCGGCTGTACCACGACGTCGAGTGCCCATAACTGTCCCCGCATAGATGGTTAGTGCGTATAGGCCAGTGGCCAGACTGAGATCAAATACCAAGATCTCGTTAAACGTGTTATCTTAAAATAACTGTGAACGCTGACCAGGGCCAGGCCCACCTCTCTCCTAGGTGGTATCAACCTGCCATGTCGCTTCGCCACAAAGATCCACACAAAGGGCCGTCGGGAAAGTATGTCCTTCGAGCCCCCAATTCGTGAATCAACCGCGGGTACTCCTCGAGCCAACCCGACTTTAGTCATCACATGTATCATGTATAAAGTATATAGCATATACCCGTGATCACCTCCCGAGTGATCACGGCCCGATAGTATAGCATGGCAGACGGACAAGAATGTAGGGCCACTGATGATAAACTAGCATCCTATACTAAGCATTAGGATTGCAGGTAAAGGTAACAACAGTAGTAGCAAGGACAGGCTATGCATCAGGATAGGATTAACGAAAAGCAGTAACATGCTACACTACTCTAATGCAAGCAGTAGAGAGAAGAATAGGTGATATCTGGTGATCAAAGGGGGGTTGCCTGGTTGCTCTGGCAAGAGAGAGGGTTCGTCAACACCGTAGTCGTACTTGGTAGCAGCGGCGTCGGTCTCCGTGTCTAGCGAGAGAAGAGGGGGAAGAAACAATAAATATTAAGCAAACAGATGCATAGCAATGCATGGCATGACCAGTAGCGTGCTAGGGGTGCCCTAACACGGTATGAGGTGGTACCAGTGAAGGGGGGAAACATCGGGGAAAGATCCCCGGCATTTCGCGTTTTCAAAAAAATTAATTGGAGGGGGAAAGTTACATGTTTGCTATGCTAGGGATGCGTGGCGGACGAACGGGCTGCGTATCCAGATTCGTCTCGTCGTTCTGAGTAACTTTCATGTACAAAGTTTTTTCATCTGAGCTACGGTTTATTATATTGATTTTAAAAGATTTAAAACATTTTTAGCATTTATTTAACTATTTTAATTGAACATTATCCAGAACAATGCATGCTGACGTCAGCATGACGTCAGCAGTCAACGGGGGCATTGACTGGTCAAACTGACAGGTGGGTCCCGGTTGTCATTGAATTAGGTTAACTAAACAGGATTAGTTAATTTAATTAAGTGGTTAGGTTAATTAATTAAGCTTAATTAAGTTAATTAATTAATTATTAATTATTATTATTTTAAATGTGATTTATTTTATTTTCAATTATCTTTTTTTAAACATGACAGGGCGGGGCCCCACTTGTCATTGGCCCTGGGGGCCTATCGGGTATGGGCGACGGGCGCGCTGGTTAGCGGGCGCGGGCGAGCGTGGGCGCCCGTTGGGGCCGAAGCCCGGCGCGGCGGGGCGAGGCCGTGGCCTCAGCGAGGCTCACCGGCCGGTCGCAGCAGGCGAAGGCGGGCGTAGGGCGACGACGTGCGGGCGCTAGGGGGCGGCGGCAGGCGGGGCATCAGCTGGGCGGCAGGAGCAGGAGGCCGGGGCGAGCGGCGGAGTGCGCGCGCCGGCAAGGTGAGCTGGGCGTGCGGGCGGCGGGGCGCCCGCAGCCAGCAGGGTGGCCAAAGGCGGTAGCGGTAGCGTGCAGCACGCAGGGGGGAGCAGGCGCGACGGGCGCGGGCAGCCGTGGGTCGCATGGGGAGCAGCGGGACGGACGGGCACGCGCACTGGCATGCGCGAGGCGCGTCCGGGGCACGGCCAGAGGCAGCCTATGCGTGAGGCAGGGCACGGTAAGCGCGGTCGACGCGCGTACGGGGCGACGGCCAGGGGTGCTGGGGCACGCGGTGACGGCGGCGTGTGCGCACAGAGGAGGAAGGGAGGAAGAGGGAGGTAGGTGCGGTGCTCACAGGAGAGAGGGAAGGACATGGCAGCAGGCTTAGGGGCGACCCATGGGGAGGAGGACGGCGGCGACGGCACGACGCTGGCGGCGTTTACGGGGGTCGGTGCATAGGTGGGGAAGGGCGTCGCGGTGAGGGGGGCTCCGGGTAGGAGGGCGAGTTGTCCGGTGAGGGGCGGCGCCGAAGTGGGCGCCGGCGTCTGAGCGCGGAGCGGCGCGGTCAGTGGAGGCGGGTTCGTGCCCCGATCCAGAACGAGCGGAGAGGGGGGGATCGGGGGAAGGGGATCGTGGGGGAGGGGATTAGGGTTTCTGGTAGTGGGGAAGGTTATAGGCGCGGTGGGCCGGCCTGGTTGGCCCGATGGCCAACTGGGCCGAGGCCTAGTGGGGGGTCCTTCTTTTGTTTGTATATTCTTTTCTGTTTTTATTTTATTTTACTTTTCTGTTTTCTATTATAGTTTTTAATAGTTTTTAGTTTTGTAAAATTATAAGACCAGTACCTAAATGGAGGTTGTAAATTAGCCCACTTCCATAATATATTTTGGTATTTTTAAAATATTTAGTTCGTATTTTTATAAATTTCAAAAGGGCATTTATAATAGGTTTAGCTGCTGTTTTATTTATTTTAGTGCATTTGAATAATTTACAGAAGTGTGGTTTCTTCACCATAATTACCTACGCATTATTTGGCACAACCCGAACATTTTAGTTTTAATATTTGAAAAGTTTTATTGTTTGCTTGATTTTGAATTTGAATTTGAATCGGTTTCGAACCATCGCGAGATCGACAATAGTAATCGTGGTGACGTGGCATCATTAGCAGGGAATTATTGTAGCTTAATTATCCGGGCGTCACAATTCTCCTCCACTACAGGAAATCTTGTCCCGAGATTTAAGAGGGGAGTAAGGGGGAAAGTTCCGGTTACGATATTCCAACGGATCTTCTTGAAGAAGTTAATCCCTTTCGTTGATGTCTTCAATTCTTTATTCCAATGCACCATGATAAACTTGTCATCATTTCTTCGGGAACTCCATCGTACTTACGAAAGGATAAGGGGCAGCTCAGCTACGACAGAATGCCTTTGAGGGAAACAATCTGGGGTTAACCCATGAATGAGTATAAGATTATCTCCCGAGTTGAACATATGAAATACATCGAGAGTAAGGTACGAAGGTACAATAAGAGGTTCCAAGCGGATAGATAGTTGCTCGAAGTCTGAACCAGAGTGAGAAAGGGGTTCAGAGTAGCAAGAGTAAGTATTGCGTCTGATACCAGAATAGAGCACTAGGAAGGTGGTCCATGAATTATATACGAGGCCACGCACGAGGCACAACCTTGCGAACAGGGGGTGTACAGGAGATTTAGGTTTCGATCCTGTGAAACTGTGGGTTATGGGCCCACCATGTGGGTTAAAAGTAGAAAGGGGGCTGACATCTTGCACGGTCACGATAGCAAGGCATGTCAGAGGGTAGTCTGCCAGTTATGTTGGCAACAACGTTGGTACCAAGGGCGAGGGACGAAGAGAACCATTTTCCTGCTCGTTGAACGAGGCGGACCTATAGGCAAAGTTCTCGTCCATCGGTGGCAACCGAAATGTCATCAACAATAGTAACAGGGTCTTGCTGACATAGTTGTACACCGAGGTGCTTACAAAAGCAGTGACTTATTACTTCTTAGATCATATAAACCTCAAGAAGTTTAAACAAAACAATGGAAAGGAAAATGTGTTTAAACACATATTCAAGGGTATATCCTTTCCAAGGACAAGCAAAGCATGATATCCATGACAGGATATAAGGTAGAAAACTCTTTAGGCAGGGGAGAGAAATTTCATGACATTACCCATACAATGGTGTTTGGATAATTGAGCAAGAATCATTTAGCATTGGGCTTCAAATGTTCTTGTTAAAAAAAATCGGAGTACCGCAGGCATGCTTCGAGATATCATTGACATGGTCTTCAAGCAAAGGTTGGACTTGGATATACAAAGGATTCATCAGGAACAACTTATAGAATAAGTCTTACAATTTCCTCATGGAAGAATGGTTAACCTTGCTAAAATGGAAACTATAACAATAGGTCCTCCGGCCAAGTGTACTAGGATGACATCACCTTACCGGGCCATGTAAGGACCAATGTTATGACTCTTGGAAAAATGTTCTAACCATCATATTTGACTGAGATTCAGATCTGATTGGTGTCATGGTACCTCAGACTTAGGATGCCTGAGAAGAAAAGGTGCGACACAATTTGATGAGATGACATTGTAAGATTCTCGGGAAAACGAACTATGGAAGTGAGTTCCAAAACAAGGGTTCATCATTAAACAAGGAGAGGGTGAGGAGGTAGCTGATGAATTTAGCAACAATTCATCGAGATTTCCAAAAGATGGATTTCCACAATTATGTGAACAGGGAGATAACATTTGTCAGATCAAATGATATAATGAGGTATGCTCGAGGAAAACATACCCAATTAAACATTGGTTGAAAGGTGCACCCGAAATATGGGCTTAGGTAGCATGACCGATGTAAGAATGGTGATTCTATAACCAATGGTCTAAGAATGAAATGTTGACCATTAACTTCAAAGCAATATGGTTGCTAGAAGTGCATAATCCAAGCAGCACCATTCATCTGTTGGTATCCCGGCTAGAATCAACACGGGAACCAAGAAGAATGGTGATGGCGAGAAGTATCACTATACCAATAATTCTAAAGAGGTGGAGCAATTCTCACGACCTTCTTGACATATAAGATAGTAATACTACAAGGTAAAGAAGAATAATTGCTGGATAGCAAGGATCTCAAAGTATAACACAAAACACGAATAAGTTTGTGTTGGAGGGAAGTCAATAAAGTGGTCGATGATAACACAGATCATCGAGGGCAAGGATGGTATTTCTCATAATGAACTCAATTGACATCCTGGAAGAGCTCAGAATGCCGATGATGATCACGACACAATTGTTGAGAGATTTCATGAAGATGTAATCGGTCGGCGATGACATCAAGCCACAGGAATGATGAAGCGAAAGGTTATTGAACCCAAGGGTATGACACAAACTCAAAACCAAGCTCGTTGTTTAAGGCAAAGTGATATGATGAGGAAGATCGACGTAAGCTTAGCTCATCATCGAAAATTGTGCTCCGGGAATAAGGACCAGGTAGCACAGTTAAAATCATCACAGTAATGATATAGCCAAATAGGGTAGGAAGGATGTGATCGGGTACAAACTCGTAAGCAAAGAAGATTTATAATAGTTGTTGAACCGTAGTGTGGACTCGGTTCAGTTATCGGTTTTTGAGTGTTTAATAACTCAGAGCCAGTGAAAAATTGTAATCAGTGAGAATGTAGTACTTGATGAGGAACTCATAAGAGGTTATGTAGTACTTGATATTATCGAGGTACCATGGTGTAATACTCGACGGAAGATCAAAGTAAAGGTTGGATTGGTGTATTGATCCACAGAAGACAAGTGCTTAAAGTTGCCCGTGAAATGGCGTCAAAGAAGAACATATGGTCGAAACCACGATTGCAAAAGGCCGGATCCCAGATATAAGAACTTATACCAAGGGAAAAAATAATTTAAGAGAAGCTTTAATGATAAGATCTACATCGTGTCCATGGGCATGAACACAAAGTTCAAGGTCGACTCCCACTTCTTCAATGCATAACCTTTCATTCACTGCTCTAGATAAAAATGATTTTAGTGTAAAAACCTACCTGGTGAATTACCAGAGGAGTATGACCCGTGAAAACTTTCGGGTTCACACAGATTAAGAAAGGCATAGGTTCAACCCGTCAGGGTATCGTGGAAACATATACCACAAGCTTCAATCGTAAATACCACCAGCTCGAAAACAGAGCATGGTTGAGAAAACAGAGGATACAATTTACCAAAAGCATTATGTATCAGAGGAAAGGCTCAGGAGGTTATTGAATAAGGAGGACACTATCGAATAATAATCCAATAAAGGATCTGACGGTCCATAGCGGAGCTGATGTGAGCATCGGCACACAATCACTTGAAGAAAGGATGCAAGGGCATCAGATTATAGAACACCTGAATGATTCGATGCTTAGATATCAAAGGAATTATTATTTCCAAATAGAAGGATCAGAAGCAGACGCTCTGATCAAGGGTGGATAAGTTCAATAGACCTAAGGGTACAATTGACGGCAAACAGATTGGTTGAGAACAAGCTCATGTTCAAAAATGACGTCTGAGCCAGAAAGATAATTTGAAAGGATCAACTGATGATTGCGTGCATTCGCACTCATGTTGAATCAATAGGATCAAAATGACGATGTCTAAGGATACTGACGAATATTGCCAGACATATGGAAAGCATCCATAATGCAAGCAGACAAGTATTGCAGAGCAATAAGCTACTAAGGATTTTTGGAGGATCAAATAGTATTTCGAAGACCATTGTGAAAGACATGAACAATTGGGGGATGAGCAGATACTCGATAAGTGCGAGAATTATCCATAGGGGTATTCAGGTGACAAAGAACAGCAAGGCAGTAAGCTTAAAGGATTATCGAAACAACGACGAGTATTTCGGGTATCTTGTAATAACAAGACCAACTGGGGATGAATGTAAGAATAACAACTGCAAGTAGTTATCCATAAGGGTTGACGGTGGAAGGGGAATTGCAAACGCAATGAACACAAGTTCTCGGGTTAACAGCGGAGAGTATCTTCAGGGTCTTCACGTGCAGCAGACGATCATCAGTAATAAGGGGCTCTCCGGGTGAAAGTGACAACGAGATCCTAATGTTAGATTTAGCAAAATTCATTTAGCCCGAATAGAAGAGAGATCAGAGTCCCAGAGTATAGACAAGGAGTAAAAGATCCTAATACCACCCAATGGCGACGTGGGCCCGTAAGCCACACAGCCATGTTAGTAAAAGTTTTTCAATGACTAGACTCGACTTCGTCCAAGGAGCGTGGAAGGGGGATTCCTGCAGGCAGTCGGCTCTGATACCAACCTGTGACGCCCCCAATTCAGTCGTACACTAATCATACACGCAAACATGTACGATCAAGATCAGGGACTCACGGGAAGATATCGCAACACAACTCTAACAATAAAATAAGTCATACAAGCATCATATTACAAGCTAGTGGCCTCGAGGGCTCAAATACAAGAGCTCGATCATAGACGAGTCAGCGGAAGCAACAATATCTGAGTACAGACATAAGTTAAACAAGTCTGCCTTAAGAAGGCTAGCACAAATTGGGATACAGATCGAAAGAGGCGCAGGCCTCCTGCCTGGGATCCTCCTAAACTACTCCTGGTCGTCGTCAGCGGCCTGCACGTAGTAGTAGGCACCTCCCGAGTAGTAGCAGTCGTCATCGACAGTGGCGTCTGGCTCCTGGACTCCAACGTCTGGTCGTAGCAATCGGGTATGGGAAAGGGGAAAAGGGGGGAGCAAAGCAACCGTGAGTACTCATCCAAAGTACTCACATGCAAGGAGCAACACTACATATGTATGCATTGGTATCAAATGGAATGAGGGTATCATATGTGGACTGAACTGCAGAATGCCGGAATAAGAGGGGGATAGCTAGTCCTTATCGAAGACTACGCTTCTGGCCACCTCCATCTTGAAGAATGTAGAAGAGAGCAGAAGGTAAGTCCACCAAGCAGCATCGTGTAGCATAATCCTACCTGGCGATCCTCTCCTCGTCGCCCTGTTAGAGAGCGACCACCGGGTTGTATCTGGCACTTGGAAGGGTGTGTTTTATTAAGTACCCGGTTCTAGTTGTCATAAGGTCAAGGTACAACTCCAAGTCATCCTGTTACCGAAGATCACGGCTATTCGAATAGATTAACTTCCCTGCAAGGGTGCACCATATTTCCCAACACGCTTGATCCCCTTTGTCCGGACACACTTTTCTGTGTCATGCCCGGCCTCGGAAGATCAACACGTCGCAGCCCTACCTAGGCACAACAGAGAGGTCAGGATACCGGTCTAAATCCTATGGCGCAGGGGTCTGGGCCCATCGCCCATTGCACACCCGCATGTTGCGAGGGCGGCCGGAAGCAGACCTAGCCTAGCAGGCGTTCCAGTCCAATCCGGCGCACGCCGCTCAGTCGCTGACGTCACGAAGGCTTCGGCTGATACCACGACGTCGAGTGCCCATAACTGTCCCCGCGTAGATGGTTAGTGCATATAGGCCAGTGGCCAGACTCAGGTCAAATACCAAGATCTCGTTAAACGTGTTATCTTAAAATAACTGTGAACGCTGACCAGGGCCAGGCCCACCTCTCTCCTAGGTGGTATCAACCTGCCCTGTCGCTTCGCCACAAAGATCCACACAGAGGGCCGTCGGGAAAGTATGTCCTTCCAGCCCCCAATTCGTGAATCAACCGCGGGTACTCCTTGAGCCAACCCGACTTTAGTCATCACATGTATCATGTATAAAGTATATAGCATATACCCGTGATCACCTCCCGAGTGATCACGGCCCGATAGTATAGCATGGCAGACGGACAAGAATGTAGGGCCACGGATGATAAACTAGCATCCTATACTAAGCATTAGGATTGCAGGTAAAGGTAACAACAGTAGTAGCAAGGACGGGCTATGCATCAGGATAGGATTAACGAAAAGCAGTAACATGCTAGCTCTGGCAAGAGAGAGGGTTCGTCAACACCGTAGTCGTACTAGGTAGCAGCGGCATCCGTCTCGTGTCTAGCGAGAGAAGAGGGGGGAGAAACAATAAATATTAATCAAACAGATGCATAGCGATGCATGACATGACCAGTAGCGTGCTAGGGGTGCCCTAACGCGGTATGAGGTGGTACCGGTGAAGGGGGGAAACATCCGGGGAAAGATCCCCGGCGTTTCGCGTTTTCAGACAAATGAATTGGAGGGGGAAATTTGTGTGTTTGCTATGCTAGGGATGCGTGGCGGACGAACGGGCTGTGTATCCGAATTCGTCTCGTCGTTCTGAGTAACTTTCATGTACAAAGTTTTTTCATCCGAGCTATGGTTTATTTTATATTGATTTTAAAAGATTTAAAACATTTTTAGCATTTATATAATTGTTTTAATTGAACGTTATCCAGAACAGTGCATGCTGACATCGGCATGACGTCAGCAGTCAACAGGGGCGTTGACTAGTCTAACTGACAGGTGGGTCCCGGCTGTCATTGAATTAGGTTAACTAAACAAGATTAGTTAATTTAATTAAGTGATTAGGTTAATTAATTAAGTTAATTAATTGATTATTAATTATTATTATTTTAAATGTGATTTATTTTATTTTCAATTATCTTTTTTTAAATATGCCAGGACGGGGCCCCACTTGTCGGGTCTGGGCGACGGGCGCGCTGGTTAGCGGGCGCGGGCGAGCGTGGGCGCCCGTCAGGGCCGAAGCCCGGTGCGGCGGGGCAAGGCCGTGGCCTCAGCGAGGCTCGCCGGTCGGTCGTAGCAGGCGAAGGCGGGCATAGGGCGACGACGCGTGGGCGCTAGGGGGCGGCGGCGGGCGGGCATCAGCTGGGCGGCAGGAGCAGGAGGCCGGGGCGAGTGGCGAAGTGCGTGCATCGGCAAGGTGAGCTGGGCGCGCGGGCGGCGGGGCGCCAGCAGCCAGCAGGGTGGCCAGAGGCGGTAGCGGCAGCGTGCAGCACGCAAGGGGGGAGCAGGCGCGACGGGCGCTGGTAGCCTGGGTCGCACGGGGAGCAGCGGAACGGACGGGCACGCGCACTGGCGTGCGCGAGGCGCATCCGGGGCACGGCCAGAGGCAGTCTATGCATGAGGCAGGGCGCGGTGAGCGCGGTCGGTGCGCGTACGGGGCGACGGCCAGGGGTGCCGGGGCGCGCGGTGATGACGGCGTGTGCGCACAGAGGAGGAAGGGAGGAAGAGGGAGGTAGGTGTGGTGCTCACAGGAGAGAGGGAGGGACATGGCAGCGGGCTCAGGGGCGACCCGTGCGGAGGAGGACAGCGGCGACGGCACGACGCTGGCGGCGTTCACGGGGGTCGGCGCAGAGGCGGGGAAGAGCGTCGCGGTGAGGGGGGCTCCGGGTAGGAGGGTGAGGCGTCCGGTGAGGGGCGGCACCAGAGTGGGCGCCGACGTCTGAGCGTGGAGCGGCGCGGTCGGTGGAGGCGGGTTCGTGCCCCGATCCAGAACAAGCGGAGAGGGGGGGATCGGGAGAAGGGGATCATGGGGGAGGGGATTTGGGTTTTTGGTAGTGGGGGGAGGTTATAGGCGCGGTGGACCGGCCTGGTTGGCCCGATGGCCAACTGGGCCGAGGCCTAGTGGGGGGGTCCTTCTTTTGTTTTCTCTTTTTGTATATTCTTTTCTGTTTTTATTTAATTTTACTTTTCTGTTTTCTATTATAGTTTTTAATAGTTTTTAGTTTTGTAAAATTATAAGACCAATACCTAAATGGAGGTTGTAAATTAGCCCACTTCCATAATATATTTTGGTATTTTTAAAATATTTAGTTCGCATTTTTATAAATTTCAAAAGGGCATTTATAATAGGTTTAACTGTTGTTTTATTTATTTTAGTGCATTTGAATAATTTACAGAAGTGTGGTTTCTTCACCATAATTACCTACGCATTATTTGGCACAACCTGAACATTTTAGTTTTAGTATTTGAAAAGTTTTATTGTTTGCTTGATTTTGAATTTGAATTTGAATCAGTTTCGAACCATCGCGAGATCGACAATAGTAACCGTGGTGACATGGCATCATTAGCAGGGAATTACTGTAGCTTAATTATCCGGTCGTCACACGATAGATTAGAAGTTCTACCGCCGCAAGCCTTTGTAGCCACGAAAAACCAATCTAGACCCCTTTCTGGCACCTTGCTGGAGGGAGAAATCATCACCGGTGGTCATCTTCATCATGCCGGCCGCCACCATGATGAGGAGGGAGTAGTCCACCCTCGGGGCTGAGGGTTTGTACTAGTAGCTATGTGTTTAATCTCTCTGTCTCGTGTTCTTGAGATGTCACGATCTTGATGTATCACGGGCTTTGTTAATATAGTTGGATCATATGGTGTTCCCCCTCTCTATGTTGTTGTGAATTGAGTTTTCCCATTGAGATTTTGGTTTATCGGATTGAATACTTTTATGGATTTGAGAACACTTGATGTATGTCTTGCTATGAATACCCGTGGTGACAATGGGGTATCATATTGATTCACTTGATATGTGTTTTGGCACTCAACTCGTGGATTCCCGAGGTGACATTGAGGTAATCTATGCATAGGGGTTGATGCACGTTCTCGTCCTTGTTTCTCCGGTAGAAATCTTGGGGCACTTTTGAGGTTCTTTGTGTGAATCTGAAATTGTTTGATGCGTATCATATAACTAACTCATGGATACTTGTGGTGACATTGGAGTATCTAGGTGACATTAGAGTTGGTTTATGCGTATCATATGGTGTTATTTTAGTACGAACTCTTGGATAGATCAAACGGAAAGAATACATTTGTGTTATTTTAGTACGAAGTCTTGAATAGATCAAACAAAAAGAATAACGTTTAGGTGGTTTCGTACCCTACAAACGATTTCTTCTTATGTTCTCCGCTAGATAAGAACTTTGGAGTGATTCTTCATCACACGTTGAGGGATGGTTATATGATCCAATTAGATTAGCATGGTTGAGAGATTGCACACACGAAAGTACGGACCCTAGGCCTCATTTTCAAGCATTGCAATATCGTTTGTGCTCACTTTTGTTACTTGTTACCTTGTTGTTTTTCATTGTTACTATTACAGAAATCAATATCTACTATCATTACTACACTTGTATCACCATCTCTTCGCCGGACTAGTGCACCTACACAATTTACCATTGTATTTGGTGTGTTGGGGACACAAGAGACTTTTTATTATTTGGTTGCAGGGTTGTTTGAGAGAGACTATCTTCACCCTGCGCCTCCCACAGATTGATAAACCTTAGGTCATCCACTTGAGGGAAAATTGCTACTGTCCTACAAAACTCTGCGCTTGGAGGCTCAACACGAGTCTACAAGAATAAAGTTGCGTAGTAGACATCAAGCTCTTTTCTGGCGCCGTTGTCGGGGAGGTGAGTGCTTGAAGGTATATCTTTAGATATTGCAATTGAATCTTTCAGTTTCTCATTTCATCACTAGTTTGGTTTATAAAAGAAAACTACAAAAAATGGAATTGAGGTTGCATCATATTATTCATATTTATAATGTCTTTCGTGAAAATGATGGAAAGGAAAATTGAGCTCAATTGATAGAAGAAGAATTCTATAAAATGTTTGACAAAAAAATTTTGAATGACGAGCATGATTTCTTAAGCCCAGAGATGACTTAAGCCTCAGGGCGACTTAAGCCCAGAGATGACTTAGCATGGCTGCTTAAGTCTAGAAAGGACTTGACATGGATGCTTAAGTTCAGAAAGGACTTAACATGGATGCTTATGCCCAGAGATGACTTAGCTTCAGGGCGACTTATGCCCAGAGACGACTTAACGTCAGGGCGACTTAAGCCCAGAGATGACTTAAGCCTCAGGGCGACTTACCCTTACACTACAAAAAAAACCACTTCCGTGATGATACGTGTTTGTCACAGTAGGTCACGTTTTCTATCGTGATGATACATGATTTTATGACAGCATCAAGATAGTCATACCTGTGATGTCATAGAAGTGTTCCGTGATAATACCAAAATTATCATCACGGAAGTTTCCACTTCCATGACGATAAATGGCACGTCATGGAAGTGCCTTCGTCAAGGGTAACCGACATGTGGCATCCACCATAACGGGTCATCGTTAAGCTATCAGGTTTCTGTTTGGATCCGATAACCCGTTGATAGCCCGGACCAACGGGGATTTTCCAGATGCAAAATCATCATTGGCTAGAGGAAACACGTGTCGGCTCCTCGGTGGGCCAGATGTCGTCCGTCCAATGGAGGAGACGTGCCTATGATACATCGACACGTGGCAGGGCCCAACAGAGGCCCATATAGGTTAAAAAGGTCGGCCCAGTCAAAGGCCTGTAGTATTTACTCACGTACTAGTGGGCCTGCCCACTAATGCCCTATTTAAACATGGCCCATTTACAGCCCGAAGCCAGATCTGGCTCGTTAATTGTTCGCCGAATATTTGGGCCCAATTACGGCCCAGTGACTTTTCGGCCTATTAGAGGCCCGATGTAGACATGGGCCCATTTCAGCCCGATGTGTCTTTCGGCTTGGGAATAGCTCGTACTGCCCATGGGCCATATATGGTCCGACGCAACATCTGGCCCACTAACGGCCCGTGATCAAGGTGGCAACAATTCAGCCCAACATGACTTTGGGCCTGTTAAAGTCCTGTCGTATAATTCAGCCCGTTGATGCTTCTACTAAGCTTTCGTCCTCTTAAAGGCCCATGATATCAGTGGGCCAACTAAGGCCCGAGATATGTTTCGGCCTAGTAATGGCCCGTCATACAATTGGACCAATAATGGCCCGGTCTACATTTCAGCCTGCTGAAGGCCCGTCAACAACTAGTGACAATTGAGGCCCAACATGCATTTCGGCCTGCTAAAGGCCCATGGTTTCTTCTGGGTTGTAACAGGCTAGTAGAATATTCGGCCTGTTAATGGCCTGAAGCTACATGGGCCCAACTAAGTGTTGGGTCCACTAAAGGCACAACTAAACTTTGGGCCGAATATAGGTCTGTGTAAGTTGTGGGCCTGGCGTAAAGTGTGAAGGCCCCAATGGCCTTTCATGCATAAGAAAGTTACATGCCAGCCCAATTGTGGCCTGCTAAAATGCAGGCCCGTTAGAGGCGAATGTTTCAGCCCGGTCGACTACATCAGATTTTCGCCTTTTTTCCAGATAGTGGATGATGGCATATACGGTAACTAGTACGAATTAAGAACAAACCTACTCTATACAATAAAGAAATTATGGCATAGTAACTTAGAATAAACCTACACCATACAATAAAGGATTTATGGTATGTTACATCCACTGGTGTAAGTGCATCTAGTGCCACCCCTAGTTGGTTTTGGAGTATTGACGACAAACCTAGTTGAGGGACTAATGTGTTTGTGAGAATTGTAGGATAACACAGGTAGAAGTCCCTCATTGATTCGGTTTTACTACCAGAGATGACCCCTAAAAATGTATGAAGACACTGAAGTCAAAGGTGGTATATGAAGATATTCACATTGAAGACTATGACAAAAGAAGACACATTATGAAGCCTATGGAGCTCGAAGACTTAGATCTTTCGTAGTTCTTTTTCTTTTGTGTTGAGTCATAGGAACCACCGTACTGTTAAGTGGGGTCCAGGAGAACCAGTCAGAATGACTAAAGTGATGCCTAAACCAAAAACCTATGTCTTCGAGTGAAGACAATGAGAGCGAATCTTGTCCAGAGCCGGACAAGTCAGCTTTGCTTGTAGCCCAAGTAAAGTTGCCATGAGAGTTTGAAATCTGACCGTTGAGACACATGTCAATTCCTTAGTGACCCAGGGTCATTTCGGACAAATCAGGTCGGGTTGCCAAGTGGCTATAAATAGCCCACCCCCTACAACCATAAACGGTTGGCTGCTTAGATTGAGAGTACGGCTTTTGTCGTTTGAGAGCAACCCACCTCGAAGCCTTTGAGAGAGAGAATTCCTTGCGAGGATAAAGCCCTAACCACCCAGAGCCAGAGAACATTGGGCATCACTTAAGTCTTCTTGTCTGTGTGATCTGAAGACTTATTACACTTGAGGACTGTGCATCCCCAGACGGTTAGGCGTCGCGTTCAGAGCATCCAAGAGACATTGTGGATTGCCAGTGAACGAAGTCTGTGAAGGTTTGGGAGTCTACCTTGAAGACTTCCAGAGTGATTGGGCGAGGACTATGTGACCTCAGCTCAAGGAGAATACGGTGAGGACTTGGTGTCCTGAGCTGCGTGTTCAGGACTAGGTGTCCGGGACTGTGTGTCCTAAGGTTTAAATACCTAGCCGCTCCAACCAGACGTACAGTTGTCACAACAACTGGAACTGGTCCAACACATCATTGTCTTCAACGAGTCACTGGTTTCATCTTCACTTCCTTTTACTTACTGATCACTCATTGTGAAGTAATTGCGTGTCTGTTCTATCTTTTGTCTTCACAACATGAGTGTATGATCTGTTTGGCTTCATAGTATCTTCCTACCTGATCCTAATTACACTACAGCTATTTGTCACTGTGCTTTCACTCTGTTGATACTTGACCATGGCTTGCCTAGTGTAGTCTAACTTCCGCTGCATAGTAATAGGCATATCTCTACTGTTTGTCTTCATAGCTTCCACGTTTTGAAGACTTTCATAAAAATCGCCTATTCAGCCCCCCTCTAGTCGATATAACGCACTTTCAATTGGTATCAGAGCGAGGTGCTCCCTTGTTCTGTGTGATTCGGTTTAACCACCTGGAGTTTTAGCTATGTCGACTGCAGGGATAATTAAAGTCTCCGCTGCGTGCCCCGTCTTCGATGGAACTGAATATCCCTACTGGAAGAATAAGATGCGTATGCATCTTGAAGCCATTGTCGTCGACCTATGGTATGTCATCGAGAATGGCGTTCCCAAGGCTGGAGAAGGTGTCACTGCTGCTGATGTCAAGAAATTCGTTCAACTGGACTCTACTGCCAAGAATATCATCCGTGGACATCTGACCAAAGGACAGTATGGCCGTGTGAGTGCTTTGAAGACATCCAAGCTGGTCTGGGACTGGCTCTCCAAAGTCAATGAAGGCATCTCAACCCAGAGAGATTAGTGAATCAGTGTCCTTCGCAACCTCTTCAACCGCTTCAAGCGAAATGACAATGAGAATGTCCAGCACACATTTGATCAACTCACTGACATCACAAATGAGCTTCAAGCCCTCGGCGCTACTGAGATCACCAAACATGAAGTCGTCAAGACGCTGCTGAGATCACTTGATAGTTCGTTTGACATCCTAGCCCTGATAATTCAAGAACGTCCTGATTTCAAGACACTCGATCCATCTGACATACTTGAGAGGCTCAACACACATGAGTTTCAGCTTTCTGAGAAAAGAGATATCTACGGTCCAAACTATGGGCGAACTCGTGCCTTGAAGGCAAAAGTTGTTTCCTCATCTAAAGAAGAATCTGACAGCAGTTCTGATGATCCTAAAGACATTGGAAGGGAACTTGCAATGCTAGTGAAGAAGTTCCAAAAATTCACCAAGAAGAAAGGCTTCAGAAAGTCTTCACGATCAAGCTCAAGGAATGATGAAGCTTCTGCTCATGACTACAAGAAGAAAACATGCCACAAGTGCAAGAAAACTGGACACTTCATCTCTGAGTGTCTACAGTGGGACAATGAGAACAGAAAGAAGAAGAAGAGCAAGGAATATGACTCAGACAACAAGAAGAAGAAGAAATACACAAAGTCTTCTTCCAAGTCTTCCTCAAAGTCTTCATCACACAAGAAGAGCTCATCTGGCAAGGCACGTGCGTTTGTTGGCAAGGAAATGGATTCAGAGGAGGAGTCCGCTTCTGAGGAGGCAGAGGTGGAGTCTGAGGAGGAGTCTGATTCTGGCATTGCAAGTCTGGCTACAGCATACGTCGCCAAGTCCATCTTCAACACTGAAGATAATGATTTCATCACCGACACCGATGCAAATGACAAGGACTACTCCACTCCTACCTACTACTTCATGGCACGCGGTGTCAAGGTAAACAAACGCACTACTCACTATCAAACATCTAGTGACGATGACTCTGATTGTGATTCAAAACCCAGTTACAAAACACTTGCTAAAATTGCAACTGAACAACAGAAAGCCATGGAACATATTCAAAAACTGTTAGACAAAAGCGATGATCTATTGGGTGCTGAAATGACTTGATCTAAATCCTTAATTGAAGACATAAAAAATCTTCACGTTAAGTATCAGGAACTTGAAGATCGTCATGATACTCTCTCAACAACTCACGAAAAGCTTTCCTATGATTATCTTCAAAGGAAGCAAGAACTTGAGAAATTGAGAGCGGCTCATGAAGATCTTCAAAAGGAAAATGAGTCACTTCGCGTCGAACAGATCAGTTCCGCTCAGGAAGGATTTGAACCACCATGTCTTAAATGCATTGAGCGTGAAAATGCTACTTCTGTTGCTGAATGTTCCACTGCTACTGCTGTTGCAATATCTTCAACTATTGATGTGGTAACTAACCCCTCTGCTGAGGATACCACTGCTATTGCTGATGAGAATGCTAGGTTGAAGACATTGCTTGAAACAGGGATGTACAAAAGCCTTAAAGGGCATCAGACGCTATGTGATGTCCTGAAAAAGCAGATTCTAAACCGAAACCCTAGGAAAGAGGGTATAGGGTTCGTAAGGAAAATAAATGCAGATGGCTCTTACTGGAAACCTGAGCAGCACCCCAAAAACAAGTGGGTTGCTGCAAAGGAACCTTCAGCAGATCCATCCAATTTATCTGGCTTCACCTGTGCTAACCCCATTATCATTGATGAATCCTTTGATGCAAACTATGTACTGTTTAAAAATCAGAATGGTGTAGTGTTTGCCAGGTACGTTGGTACTAACTGCAGGAATGGACCGCCTATGAAGAAGATCTGGGTTCCGAAAAAGTGTCTGGAAAATCTTCCTGTGAATGTCTTCATGACACCTCACATGAAGAAGACAAACCTCAGTCCAAAGGCTTCATGCAGACAGAGGACTCACCTAAGTCACACTAACACAAATGTTTTGCAGGGAAACCATACTCAGGCATATGAATATGAGAGCGTTTCATCAAACCGTCATGTTCATATGACCAAAAATTATTCTGCCTATTCTTATGAGTACTATTGTCCGCCTGCTAGACTATTTGCTAGGGCTCCAAAACCAAAATTCTCAGATGCTGCACTTAGACTTATTGCTTCTAAGCCACCCTTGATGTGGGTGGTTAAGAAAGCTTAACTCTCTTTTGCAAGGAAAGGTCTCCAGCAGAAAAACAAAATCTTCTGACGCTATTGCTGGAGACCTTAAAAATCTTGTAGGGCGCAAGATAAAATGCCCGAATGGCATCATTATGTACTTCGTTCCTGAATCGCATGCTACTCTCCCTATCAGTCCAAATCTGGATCTAAGTTTTCATAACCCACTGGTTCGTCAAATGTTTTTGCTTCACAATTCTCTTCGTGAAGCCTATCCCCCTAAATGCACTGTATGGTACGACACCAGCGTCTTCAAACTCTTTAGAATGGATTATTGACAGTGGGTGTACAAATCACATGACTGGCAAAAGAAGCCTTCTTATGGACTCAACCTTACGTCCATCCGACAAGAGCCACATCACATTTGCTGACACTGGTAAAAGTAAGGTATTGGGTCTAGGTAGAGTTGCAATCTCAAAGGATCAACACATGGATAAAGTCATGCTTGTTGAATCCCTTGGTTTCAACTTAATGTCTGTCTCAATGCTTTGCGATTTGAACATGGTCGTAATATTTGGAAAATATCGTTGCCTGGTACTAATGGAATCTGACAAGTCTCTAGTGTTTGAAGGGTATCAGAAAGATGATTTGTATGTGGTAGATTTCTCAGCAGGGCCACAACTTGCAGTATGTCTTCTTTCAAAAGCCTCAGAATGTTGGCTTTGGCATCGGAGGCTTGGGCATGCTGGCATGAGGAACCTCCACACCCTTGCGAAGAAGAAACATGTCATAGGCATCGAGGGCGTCAAGTTCAAGAAAGATCACTTATGCGGTGCCTGTGAAGCAGGGAAGATGACGAGGGCAAAACATCCCTCGAAGACAATCATGACCACTACTCGACCCTTCGAACTGCTTCACATGGATCTTTTTGGTCCCACTCACTACTCAACTTTTACTACTACTGCTTGCCTCTATGGCTTCGTTATTGTTGATGATTATTCTAGATATACTTGGGTGCACATAATTCTTTACAAAACTAAAGTATAGGATGTCTTCAGACGCTTCGCCAATCGTGTTATGAACAATTTTGACGCCAAGATAAAGCACATCAGAAGTGACAATGGCACTGAATTCAAGAACACTGGCCTTGATACATATCTTGATACCTTGGGCATCACACATGAATTCTCAGCTCCGTACACGCCACAGCAGAATGGCGTCGTCGAACGCAAGAACAGAACACTCATTGAGATGGCCAGAACGATGCTAGATGAATACAAGACTCCAAGAAAATTCTGGACTGAAGCCATTGACACTGCATGCCATACAATCAATCGTGTTTATCTTCACAAGCTTCTGAACAAGACATCTTATGAACTCCTAACTGGCAAGAAGCCAAATGTCAGTTACTTCAGAGTATTTGGCGCAAGGTGCTGGATCAAGGACCCACACCACACCTCAAAGTTTGCACCAAAAGCACATGAGGGTTTTATGCTTGGATATGGAAAGGATTCGCACTCCTACAGAGTCTTCAATCTCTTTCATTACAAAGTGGTTGAAACAGTGGATGTGCGGTTCGATGAGACAAATGGTTCACAAAGAGAGCAACTGCCAAATGTGCTAGATGAAATTCCAGCTAGTGAATCAATCAAGCTAATGGGAACTGGAGAGATTATACCTTCTGAAGCTCATCCTGAAGAAGAACTTATCATCTCAGCACCTGATCAACATGAAGACAATGCTCAGCCTGAAGACATTCCTCCCAACAACAACACAGATCAGCAAGAGCAAAGTCTTCGCCCGGTACATCCTCGTGTTGCCAATGAAGTGCAGATTGACAGAATAATTGACAGCATCAATGCACCTGGTCCACTCACTCGTTCAAGGGCAACTCAGCTGGCAAATTTCTATGGGCACTTCGCATTCATATCAATATCAGAACCCAAGAAAGTTGAAGAAGCCTTCATGGAACCTGAATGGATTCAAGCTATGCAAGAAGAGCTTCAATAGTTTGAGCTGAATAATGTATGGGAACTAGTTAAGCGTCCTGATCCACGGAAGCACAACATAATAGGCACCAAATGGATATACCGCAACAAGCAAGATGAGCATGGTCAAGTTGTCAGAAACAAAGCTCGTCTCGTTGCTCAAGGATATACTCAAGTGGAAGGCATTGACTTCGATGAAACATTTGCTCCTGTGGCTAGGCTTGAAGCCATACGCATACTGCTGGCCTATGCAAATCATCATAACATACTTCTATATCAAATGGATGTGAAGAGTGCCTTTCTTAATGGCAAAATTGAAGAAGAAGTGTATGTTGCACAACCGCCTGGCTTTGAAAATCCAAAACATCCTGACATGGTATACAAGCTCAACAAGGCACTGTATGGCCTCAAACAAGCCCCTAGGGCCTGGTATGACACACTCAAATACTTCCTGAAGAGCAAAGGCTTCATACCTGGTTCCCTAGATCTCACTCTTTTCACGAAGACATATGATGGTGAACTGTTTGTGTGCCAAATATATGTGGATGACATTATCTTCGGCTGCACCAATCAGAAATACAGTGAAGAGTTTGGATATATGATGCAAGAGCAATATTAGATGTCCATGATGGGGGAGCTGAAGTTCTTCCTTGGTCTTCAAATACGACAACAACGCAATGGCATCTTCATATCTCAAGAGAAGTATCTCAAAGATTGCCTGAAGAAGTTCGGTATGCAAGACTGCAAAGGCTTCACAACACCAATGCCATCCAAACATCATCTAGGTCCTGACGACAATGGTAAAGAGTTCGATCAAAAGGTATACCGCTCCATGATTGGTTCTTTACTTTATCTATGTGCATCTAGGCCAGATATTATGCTTAGTGTTTGCATGTGTGCTCGATTTCAAGCGGCACCAAAGGAGTCGCATCACTTAGCTGTGAAGCGAATTCTTCGATATTTGGCTCACACCCCAACTCTAGGATTATGGTATCCAAAGGGCTCAGAGTTTGATTTGGTTGGATTCTCGGATGCTGATTATGCTGGTGACAAAGTTGATCGCAAGTCTACATCAGGCACATGTCACTTTCTGGGACGATCACTTGTATGTTGGTCTTCAAAGAAGCAGAACTGTGTATCTCTCTCCACTGCTGAATCTGAATACATTGCTGCTGGATCTTGCTGCGCTCAGCTTCTGTGGATGAAGCAAACACTCAAGGACTATGGTATTCATCTGAAGCAAGTGCCACTTTACTGCGACAACGAAAGCGCCATCAAGATTGCCAACAACCCAGTTCAGCACTCGAAGACAAAGCACATTGAAATTCGTCATCACTTTCTCAAAGATCATGTTGTGAAGGAAGACATTGATATCATACACGTCAACACTGAAGAGCAATTGGCAGATATCTTCACCAAGCCCTTGGATGAGAAAAGGTTTTGCAAGTTACGGTGTGAGCTAAATATCCTGGAATCCTCAAATGTCCTGTGATCAGGCACACATCCTAACACTTATGCATATGATGACTTAGATGTGCAACACACAAAGTAAAGTATATCTTCAATCAATGAAGACATACATTCTAAGTGTGAATACATTAATGTGAATTTGACTTCGGAACGCCACGATAATTGTGCGTCGTGTCTGGGTCTAATACTTCCTATACGATGGGTAACGCCACCACCAAACGTTCTATTTTGAAGTGTTTCACTCATGGCGTTACCTTGCAATGTCTTCACATTTGGTTTGGCTTCGAACTCAACATATTTTCATGATTATCTTCACTATGTTGATTATAGATATATATATATATATATATATATATATATGCTAGTGTTCTGTCCTCTACAGCATTCACTTATAGCTATATCTTCGTGTTGAATTTTTTTTTTGAACTAAGTGAATGTGATCGGACCCCAACTTCTCTATGCTTTCTATCTCAAACTCTATCTCTCTAAGTCATATGCATTCTATTGAAACTGTCGAATGTCTTCACTGCGTCCTTGTCAGCTGAAGATATAGAGACAACCATAAAGTCCATTTTCAATGCTCATTCCTCCACATAAAATCCGGAGAAGCAGGAACGACCACCCGACAATCCAGGTGTGCGTGGGACGTGGAACAAACCCCAAACTTCCGCAAACTGGCCACGCGTTCCTCAGATGCGAAACTCCAGGGGCACCTGTGTAATAGCACAGTGCCGCCCTTGTGCCTATAAATACACACTCACAGCGGTAACTATCTCTTCTTCCACCCTCGCACGAACCCTAGCGCCACCGCTAGCTCTCGACGACGCCGGCGATGAAGCGCTTCGCTGCCGCAACCTCTCCGACGCCGTCTTCACGCCGACCGCAGACATCATCCTCTCCGCCGTCGCCGTAGGTCTCCTCCGTCGCCAAGTTAGGGCACGGACGAGTGAACTGCTCGGCCTCATCTCTCGCTCCGTCTAGCAGTTCTTAGTGTGGTAAATAAAACTGCCTTTTTACAGCACTGTTGATCCTATTGCTCTGTCACTTTCTACCACAAGCAGTTTATGCTCACACAAACTAAATCTCTCTCAAACTGCATCTCATAACATGCCTAGAATATTCACTTGTGCTTCAAAAAGTAGTTAGATTCCTCACTTGTACTGATCTGTGGATTCGTACAAATCTGGAACCAACTTCTTATCTATGAGTGGATGTCTTTGCACGATGAGGTCAATGTCTTCTAAACTGATTTATCTTCAAAATATTCTGAGAATGCATATGACCTCTTCCCCTTCCCTTGCACCTTAATGCTGTCACAGGTACATGTCCATGGGAGAATCCTTTGGTTCTCATAGTCTGCATTCATTTGCAGAATTCCTACAGCATCACATAAATTCTCCTGAAGCCAGTTCCTGTTGGTCCAGCAAAAGAAAGCCTTTGAAGCCTCTGAACGTCTTGAAGCCTTCCAAGTTAAGGTTTATGGCTTCAGAAACAGCAGCAAGGAAGGGGGGCAGACAGCGACGTGGAGGAACATCCAAAGATCTGCCTGATGAACTGGCAGAAATGTATAAAACAGATCCTGAAGAGAATTATGGTCAGCGCAAGACCCGAATCCAATGGATTCGACGCTATTGGGCAGAACAATGGTTCAAATACCGCTTCACAACCCAAGAGTATGCTGAGAAAAGTGCCATCAAAAGACCGTGGGGAGACATCTTATACAAGAACCTTGTACCCAGGTCCAGAGATGAAGCTATTGCCCAAAGCTTCTATCCATGCATGGTTCGTGGGCCACAGCCTGATGATGCACATCCGTCGTCACTACTCTGGTGTCGTGACGACAATCTGTTCAAGCGCAACTTCCAGTTTGCCCAAAACTCGGCGAAGCAGAACAAGAAGAAATTTGGGTTAGACTTCAACCCTGGTCCCTCAGCACCAAGGGCAGATGGCACACGAGAAGCAGAACCCAATGTCACCGGTCCATATGCCAACCTTGAAGGCCTCATCACCTACATCTTGGTTCAAGGGACTGTAGTGAATGAGCCTGCAGCTGACACTGAGTCTGATGAAGCACCAGCAGTGCCTGCAGTGCCGAAGCCTAAGCAGTTGAAAAAGCCAAAAGCTTCAAAGCCAGCCCCTTCACCAAAAATCTCAAAGGCGAAGCCATTGGCGACTGCACCTCCTGAAGACAGTGTGCAGTCTGAAGACTTATCACGCGTCTCAAGGCACCAGAAGGACAAGATGCCTCAGTCTCACACTGGCAAAGAGCTCACAGCTGCTGCCATCCTGCGCAGTGAAGCCATTGATCTGTCAAGTGATGAAGATCTTGGAGATGACGCTCTTGAGAAACTCATCAAGAGCAAAGAAGAAGCAGAAATCTTCAACAATCTGCCTCTCTTTGATGTCGCCATCATCCACAACTTCATTGATGAGTGGTTTGCCACACCAAACATCAGCTTTGAAGATCTACAGCTGCCCGTTGGCCTAAGCGTCACCTTCCAAGGTGCTATTGCTTCAGAACTTTCCATTTCCCAGCGCATTGTTGAACTGAAGCAGAAAATTGATCATGAAAAGGCTCAGTTCAAGAAGAATATGGCCAAGCTCAGCGTGCAAGAAGTGAAGAGCTTCAAGATCATGTTGCATGAGCTAAAGGAAAACTTTCTGAAGAAGCGTGCAGAAGCTCAAGGTTCACATGAGCGGATGAAGTCTCTGGCTGACAGATGTGTGCAAGCCTACAATGAGGCTAAGAAGCGCAAGGCACTTGGGCGTCCTGGCATCGACCCCAAGATGGCCGCAAAGAAAAAGAAGAAGACTGTTCCAGCTGAACCAGAGGCACCAAGGCAGGAAGCAGTTTCGCTTGTCTTCCCAACTGCAACGACTGGCTCGAAGCCAAAGAGCTGGTCAACAGCTTCAGAGCTCAAGAAGACAAGAACTGTTGAGGCTGAATCCAGGAAGAGAGAAAAGCTCTGAAGCCTCTCCTACTGCCCCCAGCAAGAAAAAGAGAAAGACCAAGAAATCTCGGGCTGCTCCCATAGAGCCCTTGATAGTTGAACCTATTTCTATGATTCACCCTGACGCAGAACGTCAACTGACGGTTCATGAGCCTGCTACCATAGAGGCTCCTGAAGCTGAAGACATTCCAACAGCTGATCCCATCGCTGCTGAAGACATTGGTCATCGTGACAATGTAGAAGATGATGCAGCCCTTCCTCAATTAGAACACAGCGAACTCATCAGCATTGGTCGTCCACTGACGCCAATTGCACAGGATGCTTCATGGGTGGATCACCCTCAAGAGGAAGAAGACTATGAGGCCCAGCCCACTCCAACCCCACAGGCGTCGTCTGCGTTCCGCAGGCTTCGCAAAGGTCCAAGGCCTCAAGTCTATGCTGAAGACATTCCGGCTGCATCAGCCGCAGAAGAAGCGCCACAAGAGCCCACTCCTCTGCTCCACCAAGAAGCAGTTCTCCAGGAGAACGTGCTTGTGACCGACCCTCCAGCTAGTCAAGCAGAGGATGAAAATCTTGAGGCTGCCACAACCAACAACGAAGCTAATGTGGAGCCCTCCCCAGCAAAAGCTTCAGAAGATAGCGAAGCCACTGAACCCACAACTTCTGTTCCTGAGTCTGCTGCAAGTCCCCAATTCAACTATCATGTTGAGCACAGGCCTCAGGTCCAGAAGCCCATCCCCAGACTGCCAAGGTTTCCAGGTCCTGCATCAGCACCTGGCTCCTTCAACATCAATGGCTTTAGGGCAGATAATACTTTCTTCAATAGCTCCAAGAACCCCTATTCAAGGGAAAGGATTTCATCAGATAGGTTCTGGAGCTATCCTCAACGCAGCTACTACTCTTGCATACTGTACAACCAAGGTCGCATTTTCCCGCACAAGCGCCTTGATGTTGAAGCTATTGCTGGTCTACCCTATCTAGAGGAAGCGTTGGATTGCTTCAAACAAGTGGGTTTGTTACAGTTCATTACTGATGAAGAGCATTGGAACGAAGAGCTCCTGCTACAATTCTATGCCACACTGCACATAAAAGGATACAACAGAGATCCGAAGACTTGGGTCCTGGAGTGGATGACCGGCAACGTTCATCATGAAGCCAATGCATTTGATATCATTGAGCTCACTGGCCGGCCCACTCTAGGCGAATTCTTCGAGCAAGGCTGTCGGCTACACACTGAAGCTAATGAGAGCATATTTCAGAGGCCTGAACCGAATATGAGTCAGATGCTCTCCATGATGAAGCCATTGCCTCACGATGCTCCTTATCCCACAGAGTTCTTCGTTGAAGACCTTGAGTACCTGCCCAGGACCATCTATCACATCATCCGGCGGACTCTCTGGCCCATTAAGGGACACTCTCCAAATGCCAAGATCGAGGGTGCAATGAAGACTCTCATATTCTACATCCTTCATGGCAAATGCTTCAACGCACAGGATTTCTTCATACGCCAACTAGCTGCATCAGGCTCAGATCTGTTTGGTCTAAAGTTCTATGCTCCTTGGGTAATGAGGCTGATCAAACTTCACTCTGCCATCTCGTATCAGCCCTCAGCCCGCAACCATCGGATCTTCTTGCCTGATGTGGATATGAAAGTGCGTTATATCGACTAGAGGGGGGGTGAATAGGCGATTTTTATGAAAGTCTTCAAAACGTGGGAGTTATGAAGACAAACAGCAAAGATTATGCCTATTACTATGCAGCGGAAGTTAGATTACACTAGGCCAGCCATGATCAAGTATTCAATAGAGTGAAAGCACAATGACAAACAGCTGCAGTGTAATAAGGATCAGGTAGGAAGAAGTTATGAAGCCAAACAGATCATACATTCACGTTGTGAAGACAAAAGATAGAGCAAGCATGCAATGGCTTCACAATGAGTAACAGTAAGAAAAAGGAAGTGAAGATGAAACCAGTGACTCGTTGAAGACAATGATATGTTGGACCAGTTCCAGTTGCTGTGACAACTATACGTCTGGTTGGAGCGGCTAGGTATTTAAACCTTAGGACACACAGTCCCGGACACCCAGTCCTGAACACGCAGTTCAGGACACCAAGTCCTCACCATATTCTCCTTGAGCTAAGGTCACTTAGTCCTCGCCCAATCACTCTGGCAAGTCTTCAAGGTAGACTCCCAAACCTTCATAGACTTCGTTCACTGGCAATCCACAATGTCTCTTGGATGCTCTGAACGTGACGCCTAACCGTCTGGAGAATTCACAGTCCTCAAGTGTAATAAGTCTTCAGATCACACAGACAAGAAGACTTAAGTGATGCCCAATGTTCTCTGGCTCTGGGTGGTTAGGGCTTTTCTCCTCGCTAGGAATTTTCTCTCAAAGGCTTCGAGGTGGGTTGCTCTCAAACGACAAAAGCCGTGCACTGAAATCTGAGCAGCCAGCCGTTTATGGTTGTAGGGGGTGGGCTATTTATAGCCACTTGGCAACCCGACCTGATTTGTCCGAAATGACCCTGGGTCACTAAGGAACTGACACGTGTCTCAACGGTCAGATTTCAAACTCTCATGGCAACTTTACTTGGGCTACAAGCAAAGCTGACTTGTCCGGCTCTGGACAAGATTCGCTCTCATTGTCTTCACTCGAAGACATAGGTTTTTGATTTAGGCATCACTTCAGTCATTCTGACTGGTTCTCCTGGACCCCACTTAACAGTACGGTGGTTCCTATGACTCAACACAAAAGAACAAGAACTACGAAAGATCTAAGTCTTCGAGCTCCATAGGCTTCATAACGTGTCTTCTTTTGTCATAGTCTTCAATGTGAATATCTTCATATACCACCTTTGACTTCAGTGTCTTCATACATTTTTAGGGGTCATCTCTGGTAGTAAAACCGAATCAATGAGGGACTTCTACCTGTGTTATCCTGCAATTCTCACAAACACATTAGTCCCTCAACTAGGTTTGTCGTCAATACTCCAAAACCAACTAGGGGTGGCACTAGATGCACTTACAATCTCCCCCTTTTTGGTGATTGATGGCAAACTAGTTGAAGTTTTCAACAGGGAATATAGTCTGTGAAATTGTAAAGGATAAGGAATTGTCTTCATAAGTTGCAAGGGCTCCCCCTGAAGATGTGCATATAAGTTAATTTGCTTTTGGAATGCAAATGCACATGGCAGGTTGTACTTGTGGAGATCCACTTCAGCTTATGATGACAATCCACTATGCATGTGAAAGTATATGAAGATAATGACATGCATAATGGAAAATGGACATCTGCAGAATGAGATAAGTGCGGAATTTATCGTCGCACATGCGGAATTTATCTTCGCATATAGGGTGGCAAACGAGTAGCAGACGACCATCGAGTTTTAGTGTTACAACTCAAAGAACCAAATGAAGCAAAAACGAGAGTTGTAAACACGAAGCAAAATATAGCAAAACATAAAGCACCCGCCCATATGGACCCGCTTGAAGACTATCAACCCATATACTTCTCCCCCTTTTGTCAGCAAGGACCAAAAAGGTTTGAAGACATAGAGTGTCTACTCATTTCCAGGAGCAGCAGGGTCGTTGGAGTTGTTTGGCGGTGCAGAAGAGCTTGGAGGTGCTGAAGCTGGTGGCGGTGATGTAGCATCGTCCTCTTCATCAATTATTCTGGCAGTGACTGTGGCAGCAGATGAAGAAAACTCAGAGTCTTCAAGTGATGGTGTGTTTCGCATCACAGCCCTTCTAGGAGGTGTGGTGTCAAACTTGAAGCGCTCAGTGAAGCCATCCTCTTCAAGTTCAGCTTCAGTACACATCATTGAGAGCCCTTTCCATGTACGACGGCAGGTTTCATGTGTAACGAAAGCGTTCTTGGTGGCAAGGTTTCGAAGACGATTGACATCCACCAAGAGGCTTTTCATCTGACGCTTTAGCCAGTCATGATGCCTATCTTGCTTTTGGTGAAGGGCCACAAGAAGCTCTCGGTCGGTGAGAACACGAGCGCGCTTCTTGGGTCTTGAAGCAGTTGCACTATCAGTGGCCTCAGTTGAAGCAGGGTGTGGCGCATGTGTAGTGCCAGCCAAAGGATACACCCTGGAGATGGCTTCAACACCTTCATCGTTCTGAGTGAAGCTTTGGTGTTCTGCATTCTGAAGACTCAACGGTTGCTTGGCAGGCTCAGGATATATAGCTTCAATGGAGGTATCCACATCTGGCAAGAAGATCCGATGGTTTCGGGCTGAGGGCTGATACGAGATCGCAGAGTGCAGTTTGATGAGCCTCATCACCCAAGGAGCATAGAACTTCAAACCAAATAAATCTGAGCCTGACGCTGCAAGTTGGCGTATGAAGAAATCCTGTGCGTTGAAGCATTTGCCATGAAGGATGTAGAATATGAGAGTCTTCATTGCACCCTCAATCTTAGCATGTGGTGAGTGTCCCTTAATGGGCCAGAGAGTCCGCCGGATGATGTGATATATGGTCCTGGGCAGGTACTCAAGGTCTTCAACGAAGAACTCAGTTGGATAGGGTGCATCATGAGGCAATGGCTTCATCATTGAGAGCATCTGACTCATATTTGGTTCAGACCTCTGGAATATGCTCTCAATAGCTTTAGCATGGAGTTGACAGCCTTCCTCGAAGAATTCGCCAGGAGTGGGCAGGCCGATGAGCTCAATGATATCAAATGCATTGGCTTCATGATGGACATTGCCGGTCATCCACTCCAGGACCCAAGTCTTCGGATCTCTGTTGTATCCTTTTATATGGAGGGTGGCATAGAACTGAAGCAGAAGCTCTTCATTCCAGTGCTCTTCATCAGTGACAAACTGCAGTAGGCCCACTTGCTTAAAGCAATCCAAAGCTTCCTCTAGACAGGGCAGACCAGCAATGGCTTCAACATCAAGGCGCTTGTGCGGGAAGATGCGACCTTGGTTGTATAGGATGCATAAATAGTAGCTGCGCTGAGGATGGCTCCTGAACCTATCTGATACAATCCTTTCCCTTGAATAGGGGTTCTTGGAGCTGTTGAAGAATGCGTTATCTGCCTTGATGCTATTGATATCAAAGGAGCCATGTGCTGATGCAGGACCTGGGAACCTTGGCAGCCTTGGGACTGGCTTCTGGACATGAGGCCTGTGCTCAATATGGTAATCAAATTGAGGACCTGCAGCAGACTCAGGAACAGAAGTGTCTTGATCAGTAGCTTCGCTGTCTGCTGAAGCTTTTGGTGGGGAGGGCTCCACATTGGCTTCAGTGTTGGTTGTGGCAGCCTCAACATTTGCCGCCTCCGCTTGACTAGCTGGAGGGTCAGTCATAAGCATGTTCTCCTGGAGAACTGCTTCTTGGTGGAGCTCTTGTGTTGCTTCTTCTTCGGCTGATGCAGCCGGAATGTCTTCAGTAGAGACTTGAGGCCTTGGACCTCTGCGAAGCCTGCGGAATGCAGACGACGCCTGTGGGGTTGGAGTGGGCTGGGCCTTATTGTCTTCTTCCTCTTGAGGGCGATCCGCCCATGACGCATCTTGTGCAATTGGCGTCAGAGGACGACCAATGCTGATGAGCTCGCTTTGTTCGCACTGAGGAAGGGCTGCATCATCTTGTACATTGTCCTGGTGACCAATGTCTTCAGCAGCGATGGGGTCGGCTGCTGGAATATCTTCAGCTTCAGGAGCCTCTGTGGGAGCAGGCTCATGAACTGTCAGTTGTCTTTCGGCGTTGGGGTGAACCATTGAGATAGGTTCAACTATCAAGGGCTTTGTGTGAGCAGCCCGAGATTTCTTGATCTTGCGCTTCTTTTTGCTGGGGGCAGTAGGAGAGGCTTCAGAGCTTTTCCTTTTCCTGGCTTCAGCCTCAGCAGTTCTTGTCTTCTTGAGCTCAGAAGCTGTTGACCGGCTCTTTGGCTTCGAGCCAGTTGTTGCAGTTGGGAAGACAATGTGAACTGCTTCTTGCCTAGGTGCCTCTGGTTCAGCCATAGCAGGCTTCTTCTTCTTCTTTGCGGCCATCTTGGGGTCGATGCCAGGATGCCCAAGTGCCTTACGCTTCTCGGCCTCATTGTATGCTTGCACACATCATTCAGCCAAAGACTTCATCCGCTCACGTGAGCCCTGAGCTTCTGCACGCTTTTTCAGAAAATTTTCCTTGAGCTCATGCAACATGGTCTTGAAGCTCTTCACTTCTTGCATGCTGAGCCTGGCCATATGCTTCTTGAACTGAGCCTTTTCATGATCAATTTTCTGCTTCAGTTCAACTATGCGCTGGGCAATAGCAAGTTCTGAAGCAATAGCGCCTTGGAATGCGACGCTGAGGCCAACGGGCAGCTGCAGATCTTCGAAACTTATGTTCGGTGTGGCAAACCATTCGTCGATGAAGTTATGGATGATGGCGACATCAAAGAGAGGCAAATTGTTGAAGATTTTAGCTTCTTCTTTGCTCTTGATGAGCTGCTCTAGAACGTCATCTCCAAGATCTTCATCACTTGATAGATCAATGGCTTCATTGCGCAGAATGGCAGCAGCTGTGAGCTCTTTGCCGGTGTGTGGCTGAGGAACCTTGTCCTTCTGGGGCTTGGAGACGCGGGATACGTCTTCAGAATGCACACTGTCTTCAGGAGGTGCAGTTGCCAATGGCTTCGCCCTTGAGATTTTTGAGGCAGGGGCCGGCTTTGAAGCTTTTAGCTTCTTCGTCTGCTTTGGCTTCGGTACAGCAGGAGCTTCATCAGACTCAGAGTCAGCTGGAGGGTCATTCACGGCAGTCCCTTGGACTAAGATGTGGGTGATGAGGCCCTCAAGATTGGCAAACGGACCGATGACATTGGGTTCTGCGTAGCGTGTGCCATCTGCCCTTGGTGCGGAGGGACCAGGGTTGAAGTCTAACCCAAATTTCTTCTTATTCAGCTTCGCGGATTGTTGGGCAAACTGGAAATTGCACTTGAACAGATTGTCGTCACGACACCAGAGGAGTGACGACGGATGCACATCATCAGGTTGTGGTCCTCAGACCATGCATGGGTAGAAGCCTTGAGCAATGGCTTCATCTCTGGTCTTGGGTACAAGATTCTTGTAAAGGATGTCCCCCCATGGTTTCTTGATGGCACATTTCTCAGCATACTCTTGGGTGACGAAGCGGTATTTGAACCATTGTTCTGCCCAATAGCGTCGAATCCATTGGATTCGGGTCTTGCGCTGCCCATAACTCTCTTCAGGATCTGTTTTATACATTTCTGCCAGGTCTTCAGGCAGATCTTTGGAAGTCCCTTCACGTCTCTGTCTGCCCCCCTTCCTTGCTGCTGCTTCTGAAGCCATAAACTTTAACTTGAAAGGCTTCAAGACTTTCAAAGGCTTCAAGGGCTTTCTTTTGCTGGACCAACAGGAACTGGCTTCAGGCGAGTTTATGTGATGCTGTAGGAATTCTGCAAATGAATGCAGACTATGAGAACCGAAGGATTCTCCCACGGACATGTACCTGTGACAGCATTAAGGTGCGAGGGAAGGGGAAGAGGTCATATGCATTCTCAGAAGGTTTTGAAGATTAATCAGTTTAGAAGACATTGACCTCATCGTGCGAAGACATTCACTCATAGATAAGAAGTTGGTTCCAGATTTGTACGAACCCACAGATCAGTACAAGTGAGGAATCTAACTACTTTATGAAGCACAAGTGAATATACTAGGCATGTTATGAGATGCAGATTGAGAGATCTAACTTGTGTGAAGATAAACTTCTTATGGTAGAAAGTGACAGAACCATGAGATCAAAGGGGCTGTAAAAAGAAGTTTTATTTACCACACTTGGAACTGCTAGACGGAAGTGAGAGATGATGCCGAGCAGTTCAGTCCTCCGTGCCCTAACTTGGCGACGGAAGACACCTACGGCGACGGCGGAGAGAACGATGTCCGCGGTCGGCGTGGGGACGGCGTCGGAGAGGTTGCGGCAGCGAAGCGCTTCGTCGCCGGCGTCGTCGAGTGCTAGCGGTGGCGCTAGGGTTCTTGCGAGGGTGGAAGAAGGAGATAATGACCACGGTAAGTGTGAATTTATAGGCTCAGGGGCGGCACTGTGCTATTACACAGGTGCCCCTGATGATTCGCATCTGAGGAACGCGTGGCCAGTTTGCGGAAGTTTTGGGTCTGTTCCACGTCCCACGCACGCCTGGATTGTCGGGCGGTCATTCCTGCTTCTCCAGATTTTATGTGGAGGAATGAGCATTAAAAACGGACTTTATGGTTGTCTCTATATCTTCTGCTGACAAGGACACAGTGAAGACATTCGACAGTTTCAATAGAATGCATATGACTTGGAGAGATAGAATTTGAGATAGAAAGCATAGAGAGATTAGGGTCCGATCACATTCACTTAGTTCAAAAGATTCAACCAAGAAGACATAGCTATAAGTGAATGCTATAGAGGACAGAACACTAATATATATATATAATCAACGTAGTGAAGATAATCATGAAGACATGTTGAGTTCGAAGCCAAACCAAATGTGAAGATATTGCAAGGTAACGCCATGAGTGAAACACTTCAAAAATGGAACGTTTGGTGGTGGCGTTACCCACCGTACAGGAAGTATTTGACCCAGACACGGCGCACAATTATCGTGGCGCTCCGAAGTCAAATTCCACATTAATGTATTCACACTTAGAATGTATGTCTTCATTGATTGAAGATGTACTTTACTTTGTGTGTTGCACATCTAAGTCATCATATGCATAAGTGTTAGGATGTGTGCCTGATCACAGGACATTTGAGGATTCCAGGATATTTAGCTCACACCGTAACTTGCAAAACCTCTTCTCATCCAAGGGCTTGGTGAAGATATCTGCCAATTGCTCTTCAGTGTTGACGTGTATGATATCAATGTCTTCCTTCACAACATGATCTCTGAGAAAGTGATGACGAATTTCAATGTGCTTTGTCTTCGAGTGCTGAACTGGGTTGTTGGCAATCTTGATGGCGCTTTCGTTGTCGCAGTAAAGTGGCACTTGCTTCAGATGAATGCCATAGTCCTTGAGTGTTTGCTTCATCCACAGAAGCTGAGCGCAGCAAGATCCAGCAGCAATGTATTCAGATTCAGCAGTGGAGAGAGATACACAGTTCTGCTTCTTTGAAGATCAACATACAAGTGATCATCCCAGAAAGTGACATGTGCCTGATGTAGACTTGCGATCAACTTTGTCACCAGCATAATCAGCATCCGAAAATCCAACCAAATCAAACTCTGAGCCCTTTGGATACCATAATCCTAGAGTTGGGGTGTGAGCCAAATATCGAAGAATTCGCTTCACAGCTAAGTGATGCGACTCCTTTGGTGCCGCTTGAAATCGAGCACACATGCAAACACTAAGCATAATATCTGGCCTAGATGCACATAAATAAAGCAAAGAACCAATCATGGAGCGGTATACCTTTTGATCGAACTCTTTACCATTGTCGTCAGGACCTAGATGATGTTTGGCTGGCATTGGTGTTGTGAAGCCTTTGCAGTCTTGCATTCCGAACTTCTTCAGGCAATCTTTGAGATACTTCTCTTAAGATATGAAGATGCCATTATGTTGTTGTCGTATTTGAAGACCAAGGAAGAACTTCAGCTCCCCCATCATGGACATTTGATATCGCTCTTGCATCATATATCCAAACTCTTCACTGTACTTCTGATTGGTGCAGCCGAAGATAATGTCATCCACATATATTTGGCACACAAACAGTTCACCATCATATGTCTTCATGAAAAGAGTGGGATCCAGGGAACCAGGTATGAAGCCTTTGCTCTTCAGGAAGTATTTGAGTGTGTCATACCAAGCCCTAGGGGCTTGTTTGAGGCCATACAGTGCCTTGTTGAGCTTGTATACCATGTCAGGATGTTTTGGATTTTCAAAACTAGGCGGTTGTGCAACATACACTTCTTCTTCAATCTTGCCATTGAGAAAGGCACTTTTCACATCCATTTGATATAGAAGTATGTTATGATGATTTGCATAGGCCAGCAGAATGCGTATGGCTTCAAGCCTAGCCACGGGAGCAAATGTTTCATCGAAGTCAATGCCCTCCACTTGAGTATATACTTGAGCAACGAGACGAGCTTTGTTTCTGACAACTTGACCATGCTCATCTTGCTTGTTGCGGTATATCCATTTGGTGCCTATTATGTTGTGCTTCCGTGGATCAGGGACGCTTGACCAGTTCCCATACATTATTCAGTTCAAACTGTTGAAGCTCTTCTTGCATAGCTTGAATCCATTCAGGTTCCATGAAGGCTTCTTCAACTTTCTTGGGTTCTGATATTGATACGAATGCAAAGTGCCCACAGAAATTTGTTAGCTGAGTTGCCCTTGAACGAGTGAGTGGACCAGGTGCATTGATGCTGTCAATTATTCTGTCAATTTGCACTTCATTGGCAACACGAGGATGTACAGGGCGAAGACTTTGCTCTTGCTGATCTGTGTTGTTGTTGGGAGGAATGTCTTTAGGCTGAGCATTGTCTTCATGGTGATCAGGTGCTGAGATGATAAGTTCTTCTTCAGGATGAGCTTCAGAAGGTATAATCTCTCCAGTTCCCATTAGCTTGATTGATTCACTAGCTGGAACTTCATCTAGCACATTTGGCAGTTGCTCTCTTTGTGAACCATTTGTCTCATCGAACCACACATCCACTGTTTCAACCACTTTGTAATGAAAGAGATTGAAGACTCTGTAGGAGTGTGAATCCTTTCCATATCCAAGCATAAAGCCCTCATGTGCTTTTGGTGCAAACTTTGAGGTGTGGTGTGGGTCCTTGATCCAGCACCTTGCGCCAAATACTCTGAAGTAACTGACATTTGGCTTCTTGCCAGTTAGGAGTTCATAAGATGTCTTGTTCAGAAGCTTGTGAAGATAAACACGATTGATTGTATGGCATGCAGTGTCAATGGCTTCAGTCCAGAATTTTCTTGGAGTCTTGTATTCATCTAGCATTGTTCTGGCCATCTCAATGAGTGTTCTGTTCTTGCGTTCGATGACGCCATTCTGCTGTGGCGTGTACGGAGCTGAGAATTCATGTGTGATGCCCAAGGTATCAAGATATGTATCAAGGCCAGTGTTCTTGAATTCAGTGCCATTGTCACTTCTGATGTGCTTTATCTTGGCACCAAAATTGTTCATAGCTCGATTGGCGAAGCGTCTGAAGACATCCTGCACTTCAGTCTTGTAAAGGATTATGTGCACCCAAGTATATCTAGAGTAATCATCAACAATGACAAAGCCATAGAGGCAAGCAGTAGTAGTAAAAGTTGAGTAGTGAGTGGGACCGAAAAGATCCATGTGGAGCAGTTCGAAGGGTTGAGTAGTAGTCATGATTGTCTTCGAAGGATGTTTTGCCCTTGTCATCTTCCCTGCTTCACAGGCACCGCATAAGTGATCTTTCTTGAACTTGACGCCCTCGATGCCTATGACATGCTTCTTCTTCGCAAGAGTGTGGAGGTTCCTCATGCCAGCATGCCCAAGCCTCCGATGCCAGCCAGCATTCTGAAGCTTTTGCAAGAAGACATACTGCAAGTTGTGGCCCTGCTGAGAAATCTACCACGTACAGATCATCTTTTCGATACCCTTCAAACACTAGAGACTTGTCAGATTCCATTAGTACTAGGCAACGATATTTTCCAAACATTACGATCATGTTCAAATCGCAAAGCATTGAGACAGACATTAAGTTGAAGCCAAGGGATTCAACAAGCATGACTTTATCCATGTGTTGATCCTTTGAGATTGCAACTCTACCTAGACCCAATACCTTACTTTTACCAGTGTCAGCAAATGTGATGTGGCTCTTGTCGGATGGACGTAAGGTTGAGTCCATAAGAAGGCTTCTTTTGCCAGTCATGTGATTTGTACACCCACTGTCAATAATCCATTCTGAAGACTTTGAAGACGTTGGTGTCGTACCCTACAGTGCAGTTAGGGGGATAGGCTTCACGAAGAGAATTGTGAAGCAAAAACATTTGACGAACCAGTGGGTTATGAAAACTTAGGTCCAGATTAGGACTAATAGGGAGAGTAGCATGCGATCCAGGAACAAAGTACATAATGATGCCATTTGGGCATTTTATCTTACGCCCTACAAGATTTTTAAGGTCCCCAGCAATAGCGTCAGAAGATTTTGTTTTTCTGCTGGAGACCTTTCCCTGCAAAAGAGAGTTAAGCTTTCTTAACCACCCACATCTTCAAGGGTGGCTTAGAAGCAATAAGTCTAAGTGCAGCATCTGAGAATTTTGGCTTTGAAGCCCTAGCAAACAGTCTTGCAGGTGGACAATAATACTCATAGGAATAAGCAGAATAATTTTTGGTCATATGAACATGACGGTTCGATGAACCGCTCTCATATTCATATGCCTGAGTATGGTTTCCCTGCAAAACATTTGCGTTAGTGTGACTCAGGTGAGTCCTCTGTTTGTATGAAGCCTTTGGATCGTATGAAGCCTTTGGTCTGAGGTTTGTCTTCTTCAAGTGAGGTGTCATGAAGACATTCACAGGAAGATTTTCCAGACACTTTTTCGGAACCCGGATCTTCTTCATAGGAGGTCCATTCCTGCAGTTAGTACCAATGTACCTGGCAAACACTTCACCATTCTGATTCTTAAACAGTTTATAGTTTGCATCAAAGGATTCATCAATGATAATGGGGTTAGCACAAGTGAAGCCAGATAAATTGGATGGATCTGCTGAAAGTTCGTTTGCAGCAACCCATGTGGTTTTGGGGTACTGCTCAGGTTTCCAGTAAGAGCCATCTGCATTTATTTTCCTTACGAACCCAACACCCTCTTTCCTAGGGTTTCGGTTCAGAATCTGCTTCTTGAGGACATCACATAATGTCTGATGTCCTTTAAGACTTTTGTACATCCCTGTTTCAAGCAATGTCTTCAACCTAGCATTCTCATCAGCAATAGCAGTGGTATCCTCAGCAGAGGGGTTAGTTACCACATCAACAGTTGAAGATATTGCAACAGCAGTAGCAGTGGAACATTCAGCAACAGAAGTAGCATTATCACGCTCAATGCATTTAAGACATGGTGGTTCAAATCCTTCCTGAGCGAAACTGATCTGTTCGGCGCGAAGTGACTCGTTTTCCTTTTGAATATCTTCATGAGCCGCTCTCAATTTCTCAAGTTCTTGCTTCCTTTGAAGATAATCATAGGAAAGCTTTTCATGAGTTGTTGAGAGAGTATCAAGACGATCTTCAAGTTCCTGATACTTAATGTGAAGATTTTTTATGTCTTCAATTAAGGATTCAGATCGAGTCATTTCAGCACCCAACAGATCATCGCTTCTGTCTAACAGTTTTTGAATATGTTCCATAGCTTTCTGTTGTTCAGTTGCAATTTTAGCAAGTGTTTTGTAGCTGGGTTTTGAATCACCGTCAGAGTCATCGTCACTAGATGTTTGATAGCAAGTAGTGCGTGTGTTTACCTTGGCATCGCGTGCCATGAAGCAGTAGGTAGGAGTGGAGTCGTTCTTGTCATTTGCATCGGTGTCGGTGATGAAGCCATTGTCTTCAGTGCTGAAGATGGACTTGGCGACGTATGTTGTAGCTAGACTCGCAATGCCAGAATCAGACTCCTCCTCAGACTCCACCTCTGCCTCCTCAGAAGCGGACTCCTCCTCTGAATCCATTTCCTTGCCAACAAACGCACGTGCCTTGCCAGATGAGCTCTTCTTGTGTGATGAAGACTTTGAGGAAGACTTGGAAGAAGACTTTGAGTATTTCTTCTTCTTTTTGTTGTCAGAATCATATTCCTTGCTCGTCTTCTTCCTTCTGTTCTCATTGTCCCACTGTGGACACTCAGAGATGAAGTGTCCAGTTTTCTTGCACTTGTGACATGTTTTCTTCTTGTAGTCATGAGCAGAAGCTTCATCATTCCTTGAGCTTGATCGTGAAGACTTTCTGAAGCCTTTCTTCTTGGTGAAATTTTGGAACTTCTTCACTAGCATTGCAAGTTCCCTTCCAATGTCTTCAGGATCATCAGAACTGCTGTCAGATTCTTCTTCAGATGAGGAAACAGCTTTTGCCTTCAAGGCACGAGTTCGCCCATAGTTTGGACCGTAGATATCTCTTTTCTCAGAAAGCTGGAACTCATGTGTGTTGAGCCTCTCAAGTATGTCAGATGGATCGAGTGTCTTGAAATCAGGACGTTCTTGAATCATCAGGGCTAGGATGTCAAACGAACTATCAAGTGATCTCAGCAGCGTCTTGACGATTTCATGTTTGGTGATCTCAGTGGCGCCGAGGGCTTGAAGCTCATTTGTGATGTCAGTGAGTCGGTCAAATGTGTGCTGGACATTCTCATTGTCATTTCGCTTGAAGCGGTTGAAGAGGTTGCGAAGAACACTGATTCTTTGATCTCTCTGGGTTGATACGCCTTCATTGACCTTGGAGAGCCAGTCCCACACCAGCTTGGATGTCTTCAAGGCACTCACACGGCCATACTGTCCTTTTGTCAGATGACCACAGATGATATTTTTGGCAGTAGAGTCCAGTTGAGTGAACTTCTTGACATCAGCAGCAGTGACACCTTCTCCAGCCTTGGGAACACCATTCTCGACGACATACCATAGGTCGACCTCAATGGCTTCAAGATGCATGCGCATCTTATTCTTCCAGTAGGGATATTCAGTTCCATCGAAGACGGGGCACGCAACGGAGACTTTGATTATCCCTACAGTCGACATAGCTAAAACTCCAGGTGGTTAAACCAAATCACACAGAACAAGGGAGCACCTTGCTCTGATACCAATTGAAAGTGCATTATATCGACTAGAGGGGGGTGAATAGGCGATTTTTATGAAAGTCTTCAAAACGTGGGAGTTATGAAGACAAACAGCAAAGATTATGCCTATTACTATGCAACGGAAGTTAGATTACACTAGGCCAGCCATGATCAAGTATTCAATAGAGTGAAAGCACAATGACAAACAGCTGCAGTGTAATAAGGATCAGGTAGGAAGAAGTTATGAAGCCAAACAGATCATACATTCACGTTGTGAAGACAAAAGATAGAGCAAGCATGCAATGGCTTCACAATGAGTAACAGTAAGAAAAAGGAAGTGAAGATGAAACCAGTGACTCGTTGAAGACAATGATATGTTGGACCAGTTCCAGTTCCTGTGACAACTGTACGTCTGGTTGGAGCGGCTAGGTATTTAAACCTTAGGACACACAGTCCCGGACACCCAGTCCTGAACACGCAGTTCAGGACACCAAGTCCTCACCGTATTCTCCTTGAGCTAAGGTCACTTAGTCCTCGCCCAATCACTCTGGTAAGTCTTCAAGGTAGACTCCCAAACCTTCACAGACTTCGTTCACTGGCAATCCACAATGTCTCTTGGATGCTCTGAACGCGATGCCTAACCGTCTGGAGGATTCACAGTCCTCAAGTGTAATAAGTCTTCAGATCACACAGACAAGAAGACTTAAGTGATGCCCAATGTTCTCTGGCTCTGGGTGGTTAGGGATTTTCTCCTCGCTAGGAATTTTCTCTCAAAGGCTTCGAGGTGGGTTGCTCTCAAACGACAAAAGCCGTGCACTGAAATCTGAGCAGCCACCTGTTTATGGTTGTAGGAGGTGGGCTATTTATAGCCACTTGGCAACCCGACCTGATTTGTCCGAAATGACCCTGGGTCACTAAGGAATTGACACGTGTCTCAACGGTCAGATTTCAAACTCTCATGGCAACTTTACTTGGGCTACAAGCAAAGCTGACTTGTCCGGCTCTGGACAAGATTCGCTCTCATTGTCTTCACTCGAAGACATAGGTTTTTGATTTAGGCATCACTTCAGTCATTCTGACTGGTTCTCCTGTACCCCACTTAACAGTACGGTGGTTCCTATGACTCAACACAAAAGAACAAGAACTACGAAAGATCTAAGTCTTCGAGCTCCATAGGCTTCATAATGTGTCTTCTTTTGTCATAGTCTTCAATGTGAATATCTTCATATACCACCTTTGTCTTCAATGTCTTCATACATTTTTAGGGGTCATCTCTGGTAGTAAAACCGAATCAATGAGGGACTTCTACCTATGTTATCCTGCAATTCTCACAAACACATTAGTCCCTCAATTAGGTTTGTCGTCAATACTCCAAAACCAACTAGGGGTGGCACTAGATGCACTTACAGGATACCTCTGCTGAAGCCATTTATCCTGAACCTGCCAAGCAACCTCTGAGTCTTCAGAATGCAGAACACCAGAGCTTCACTCAAAACGTTGAAGGTGTTGAAGCCATCTCCAGGGTGTATCCTTTGGCTGGCACTACACGTGCACCACACCCTGCGTCAACTGAAGCCACTGACAGTGCCACTGCTTCAAGACCCAAGAAGCGCACTCGTGTTCTCAATGATCGAGAGCTTCTTGTGGCCCTTCATCAAAAGCAGGATAGGCATCATGACTGGTTGAAGAGACAGATGAAAAGCCTCTTGGTGGATGTAAATCGCATCCGAAATCTTGCCACCAAGAACGCTTTCGTTGCCCATGAAACCTGTCGTCGCACATGGAAAGGGCTAACGATGATGCTTTCTGAAGCTGATCTTCAAGAGGATGGCTTCACTGAGAGATTCAAATTTGACTCCACACCTCCTCGAAGAGCTGTGCTGCTGGGGACTCCATCTCTTGAAGACTCTGAGTTTTCTTCCTCTGCTGTCACAGTCACTGCCAGAATCATTGAGGAAGAAGATGATGCTACCTCACCGCCACCTGCTTCAGCACCTCCAAGCTCTTCTGCACCGCCAAAAAACGCCAACAACCCTGCTACTTCATCTACTCCTCATGGGAACGAGTAGAGGCTCTATGTCTTCAAACCTTTTTGGTCATTACTGACAAAAGGGGGAGAAGCATATGAGATTGATAGTCTTCAAGCGGGTTCATATGGGCGGGTGCCTTATATTTTGCTTCGTGCTTACAACTCTCGTTTTTTTGCTACATTTGGTTCTTATGAGTTGTAACACTTAAACCAGATGGTCGTCTACTACTTGTATGCGAAGATAAATTCCGCATGTGCGACGATAAATTCCGCACTTATCTCATTCTGCAGACGTCCATTTTCCATTATGCATGTCATTATCTTCATATACTTTCACATGCATAGTGGATTGTCATCATAAGCTGAAGTGGATCTCCACAAGTACAACCTGCCATGTGCATTTGCATTCCAAAAGCAAATTAACTTATATGCACATCTTCAGGGGGAGCCCTTGCAACTTATGAAGACAATTCCTTATCCTTTACAATTTCACAGACTATATTCCCTGTTGAAAACTTCAACTAGTTTGTCATCAATCACCAAAAAGGGGGAGATTGTAAGTGCATCTAGTGCCACCCCTAGTTGGTTTTGGAGTATTGACGACAAACCTAGTTGAGGGACTAATGTGTTTGTGAGAATTGCAGGATAACACAGGTAGAAGTCCCTCATTGATTCGGTTTTACTACCAGAGATGACCCCTAAAAATGTATGAAGACACTGAAGTCAAAGGTGGTATATGAAGATATTCACATTGAAGACTATGACAAAAGAAGACACGTTATGAAGCCTATGGAGCTCGAAGACTTAGATCTTTCGTAGTTCTTTTTCTTTTGTGTTGAGTCATAGGAACCACCGTACTGTTAAGTGGGGTCCAGGAGAACCAGACAGAATGACTAAAGTGATGCCTAAACCAAAAACCTATGTCTTTGAGTGAAGACAATGAGAGCGAATCTTGTCCAGAGCCAGACAAGTCAGCTTTGCTTGTAGCCCAAGTAAAGTTGCCATGAGAGTTTGAAATCTGACCGTTGAGACACGTGTCAGTTCCTTAGTGACCCAGGGTCATTTCGAACAAATCAGGTCGGGTTGCCAAGTGGCTATAAATAGCCCACCCCTACAACCATAAATGGTTGGCTGCTTAGATTGAGAGTACGGCTTTTGTTGTTTGAGAGCAACCCACCTCGAAGCCTTTGAGAGAGAGAATTCCTTGCGAGGATAAAGCCCTAACCACCCAGAGCCAGAGAACATTGGGCATCACTTAAGTCTTCTTGTCTGTGTGATCTGAAGACTTATTACACTTGAGGACTGTGCATCCCCAGACGGTTAGGCGTCGCGTTCAGAGCATCCAAGAGACATTGTGGATTGCCAGTGAACGAAGTCTGTGAAGGTTTGGGAGTCTACCTTGAAGACTTACCAGAGTGATTGGGCGAGGACTATGTGACCTCAGCTCAAGGAGAATACGGTGAGGACTTGGTGTCCTGAGCTGCGTGTTCAGGACTAGGTGTCCGGGACTGTGTGTCCTAAGGTTTAAATACCTAGCCGCTCCAACCAGACGTACAATTGTCACAGCAACTGGAACTGGTCCAACACATCATTGTCTTCAACGAGTCACTGGTTTCATCTTCACTTCCTTTTACTTACTGATCACTCATTATGAAGTCATTGCGTGTCTGTTCTATCTTTTGTCTTCACAACATGAGTGTATGATCTGTTTGGCTTCATAGTATCTTCCTACCTGATCCTAATTACACTACAGCTATTTGTCACTGTGCTTTCACTCTGTTGATACTTGACCATGGCTTGCCTAGTGTAGTCTAACTTCCGCTGCATAGTAATAGGCATATCTCTACTGTTTGTCTTCATAACTTCCACGTTTTGAAGACTTCCATAAAAATCACCTATTCACCCCCCCCCCCTCTAGTCGATATAACGCACTTTCAACTGGGCATCGAAGTTCGCCACTAGTGATCATTTAGCGCAACGAAGAAGCAGATTACAAAAACTGGGCACCATTGCAGCGTAATAAAATAATACTGAACCAAGACCGCTTCCAAGACAGTTCAAGAAAGGTTAGCCTTGCATGGTAACTGTTGCGCAAGATGCTGAGCAAGGCTGTGAGACCGGCCTAGAATGTCGGTCATAGCTTCCAGGTGTAGATGTTTAGCAATGAGGTTCTCATTTGTGTTCTCCGCGATCTTTCTTAGAGATAGGACTTCAAGTCGAAGTTGAGTTGTAGAATGCCTTTCTGCTAGAACTTGGGACTGAAGAAGTCGAATTGATTTAGATAGCAAATTAGGTGAGCTTGTCTGACTGCTAGTCTCAAGTAACTTGAACACTGCATCAAGACATGACTTTGGGGTTGTCTCGCTATCTTCAAGATGTTTTGCCTTCTTTGCTGCAATATATGTTGGGTTTGTCTCACAGCCTTCAGCAGACTTGTGCATGCCATCAGGCATATCACCCTGAAACAAGCAGAGAAATGATAGGTTTTGCACGTGTATAAACAAAGATGGTAACTGTGCTATCAATTCCATCCAATTTCAAATTAGAAACTAAAGAGTAAGTTCAAAATATCAATAGCATAATTTGGCATTGTTCATAATGGGGGAGCTTCACCACACTAATGTATTACCATGTCAACAAAACAAGCATAGATGAAGGGCAAAGACAATCCTTGTATCTCTTTTGGTTAATGTGCATGGCATCTTGTTCATATCATCAGCCACATCAGTAAGTTTCCTCAGTCATGCTGGTTTTTATAGGAGGTTCATTAAAGACTTCTCTAAAATTTCTAGGCCTCTGACTAATCTCTTACAAAAGATGTTCCTTTTGTCTTTGATGATTATTGTGTAGAAGCATTTGAAATACTTAAGAAAGCCTTGATTTCTACACCTATTGTTCAGCCACCTGATTGGAATTTACCCTTTGAAATTATGTGTGATGCTAGTGATTATGCTGTAGGTGCTATTCTAGGACAAAGAGTTGATAAGAAATTAAATGTTATCCAATATGCTAGTAAAACTCTAGACAGTTCCCAGAGAAGTTATGCTACTACTGAAAAAGAATTTTTAGCAGTTGTATTTGCTTGTGCTAAGTTCAGACCTTATATTGTTGATTCTAATGTAACTATTCACACTGATCATGCTGCTATTTAGTATCTTATAGAAAAGAAAGATGCTAAACCTAGACTTATTAGATGGGTTCTCTTGCTACAAGAATTTGATTTGCATATTATTGATAGAAAGGGAGCTGAGAACCCCGTTGCAGACAATTTGTCTAGGTTAAAGAATGTTCTTGATGACCCACTACCTATTGATGATAGCTTTCCCGATGAACAATTAGTTGTCATAAATGCTTCTCGTACTGCTCCATGGTATGCTGATTATGCTAATTATATTGTTGCTAAATTTATACCATCTAGTTTCACATACCAGTAAAAGAAAAAGGTTTTCTATGATTTAAGACATTACTTCTGGGATGACCAACACCTTTATAAAGAAGGAGTAGATGGTGTTATTAGACGTTGTGTTCCTGAGAATAAACAGGAACAGATCCTGCGTAAGTGTCACTCCGAGGCTTATGGAGGACACCATGCTGGAGATAGAACTGCGCATAAGGTATTGCAATCCAGTTTTTATTGGCCTACTCTTTCTAAAGATGCCCGTAAGTTTGTCTTGTCTTGTGATGGATGTCAGAGATTTGGTAATATTAGTAGACGTTAAGAAATGCCTATGAATTATTCACTTGTTATCGAACCATTTGATGATTGGGGCTTTGATTATATGGGACCGTTTCCTTCCTCTAATGGGTATACACATATTTTAGTTGCTATTGATTACGTTACTATGTGGGTAGAAGCTATTCCAACTGGTAGTGCTGATCACAACACCTCTATTAAGATTCTTAAAGAAGTTATTTTTCCGAGGTTTGGAGTCCCTAGATACTTAATGACTGATGGTGGTTCACATTTTATTCATGGTGCTTTTCGTAAAATGCTTGCTAAGTATGATGTTAATCATAGAATTGCATCTCCATACCACCCACAGTCTAGTGGTCAAGTAGAACTGAGTAATAGAGAGCTCGAATTAATTTTGCAAAAGACCATTACCATATCTAGAAAGAATTGGTCCAAGAAACTTGATGATGCATTATGGGCTTATAGAACTGCATATAAAAATCCTATGGGTATGTCTTAGTATAAAATGGTTTATGGAAAAGCATGTCACTTACCCCTCGAACTAGAACATAAGGCATATTGGGCCATTAAAGAGCTCAATTATGATTTCAAACTTTCCGGTGAGAAGAGGCTTTTTGACATTATCTCACTTGATGAATGGAGAACCCAGGTTTATGAAAATGCTAAACTATTTAAAGAAAAAGTTAAAAGATGGCATGACAAAAGGATACAAAAGCATGAGTTTAATGTAGGTGATTATGTTTTGCTATACAACTCTCATTTAAGATTTTTTGCAGGAAAACTCCTCTCTAAATGGGAAGGGCCTTACGATATCGAGGAGGTCTATCGTTCCGGTGCCATAAAAATCAACAACTTTGAAGGCACAAATCCGAAGGTGGTGAACGGTCAAAGAATCAAACATTATATCTCAGGTAATCCAATAAATATTGAAACTAATGTTATTGAAACCGTAACCCCAGAGGAATATATAAGGGACACTTTCCAGAATGTTTCAGACTCCGAAAAGGAATAGGTATGTGGTACGGTAAGTAAACCGACTCCAAAACAGTTCTAATAGAAATTTTTCTCCGTTTTGGAATATTTAAGAAAATAGGAAAATAAGTAGTCCGAGAAGGACACGAGGCGTCCACGAGGATGGAGGGCGCGCCCTACCCCACTAGGCATGCCCCCCTGCCTCGTGGGCACCTCGTGTGCTCTCCGGACTCCATTTTCTTGCATGATACTTCTTTTGGTCGGTAAAAAATTCATTATGTAATCTCCCAAAGGTTTTGATCACCGTACCATGCAAATATCCTCTGTTTTTGTTTCGAGCTGTTTTCTGCCAGAGTTGTCAAGGCCAGGCATCATGTCGTCCCCCTCCTCCAACAATGAGGGAAACGATGCTTGGCTAATGAAGATAGAGCTTCAGAGAGAAGAACCCGGGGAGATCAACAAGGATGATGGGATCAAGAAGGCCATGGAGGATCAAGTTCCGGCAGCAGAAGACGAAGACATCCTTCAACCTCATCATGATCTTCTTACCCCAACGGAGATTGAAGCTTTCAAGATGATTGAGTTAGCTCGCATACAAAACAAGTATCTCACACGTGAAAATATTTTGTTGAAGGAGCATATCACCGCACTCAAGGGCATTGTCCGCAAATTGGAGGATCTCCTACGCTCGATATGTGACTATCCATCATCACCACCATCTTCTTCACCAGCAAAAGAGAACTGAGTATCTAGTATGGGCACTCCCCTTGGCAACTGCCAAGCTTGGGGGAGGTGCCCCGGTATCATATCACCATCACACTCCTATCTTTACCATTTTTCTTAGTTCGATCCTTTTAGTAATATTTTGATCTAGTAGAATAAAGTTTTGGTATGATTTAGTTTTGTGTTTTACTTTATGATCCTTCTATGTAATCGAGTTCGTGAGTTATATATAATAAAGATTAGTTTCGAGTCAAGGGCTTTGATTATCTTACTATGATCTTGAGGGAATAAAAAAAAGAATAAAAAGAATTAAAGAGATCATATTGATCTTATGGAGAGTAATGACTTCACATATAAAGAGTATGATGAATAAAAGTTGTTGAGATTTGACAAACATAGTTTTGGTCATCGTTGCAATTAATAAGAAGTAATAAATAAAGAGAGGTTTTCACATATAAATATACTATCTTGGACATCTTTTATGATTGTGAGCACTCATTAAAATATGACATGCTAAAGAGTTGATGTTGACAAGGAAGACAACGTAATGGGTTATGTTTTCTTATATCTGAAATAAAGTATATTGTCATGGATCATCCAACATGTTGAGCTTGCCTTTCCCCCTCATGCTAGCCAAATTCTTTGCACCAAGTAGGGATACTACTTGTGCTTCCGAACATCCTTAAACCCAGTTTTGTCGTGAGAGTCCACCATATCTACCTATGGATTGAGTAAGATCCTTCAAGTAAGTTGTCATTGTTGCACGCAATAAAAATTGCTCTCTAAATATGTATGATTTATTAGTGTGGAGAAAATAAGCTTTATACGATCTTGTGATGTGGAAGAAATAAAAGCGACGGAGTGCATAATAAAGGTCCATATCACAAGTGGTAATATAAAGTGACATTCTTTCGCATTAAGATCTTGTGCATCTAACCGCAAAAACACATGACAACCTCTGCTTCCTTCTGCGAAGGGCCTATCTTTTACTTTTGTCTTACACCTTATACAAGAGTCATGGTGATCTTCACCTTTCCTTTTTACATTTTATCCTTTGGCAAGAACATTGTGTTGGAAAGATCCTGATACGTATATCCAATTGGATGTAAGTTAGCATGAACTATTATTGTTGACATTACCCTTGAGGTAGAAGGTTGGGAGGCAACACTATAAGCCCCTATCTTTCTCTATGTCCGGTTAAACTCCATACCCACAAGTATTGCGTGAGTTTTATCAATTGTGGAAGACTAATGATAGTTGAGTATGTGGACTTGCTGAAAAGCTCTTATATTGACTCTTTCCGATGTTATGATAAATTGCAATTGCTTCAATGACCAAGATTATAGTTTGTTGGTTTTCAATGAAGTTTCTGATTCATATTTTACATTGTGAATAGATTATTACTTGAGCATAAGAAATCATATGACAATATTTATATATGTTGATGTTATAAGAATGATCATGATGCCCTCATGTCCGTATTTTATTTTATCGACACCTCTATCTCTAAACATGTGGACATATTTTTCGTTATCGGCTTCCGCTTGAGGACAAGCGAGGTCTAAGCTTGGGGGAGTTGATACGTCCATTTTGCATCATGCTTTTATATCGATATTTATTGCATTATGGGCTGTTACTACACATTATGTCACAATACTTATGCCTTTTCTCTCTTATTTTACAAGGTTTACATGAAGAGGGAGAATGTCGGCAGCTGGAATTCTGGGCTGGAAAAGGAGCAAATATTAGAGACCTATTCTGCACAACTCCAAAAGTCTTGAAACTTCACAGGAGCATGTTTTGGAATATATAAAAAATACTGGTGAAAGAATTAACCAGAGGGGGCCCACACCCTGGCCATGAGGGTGGGGGGCGCGCCCTACCCCCTGGGCGCGCCCCCTGTCTCATGGCCCCCCTGGCAGGCCTCCGGTGCCCATCTTCTGCTATATGAAGTCTTTCATCCGAGAAAAAATCATAAGAAAGCTTTCGGGACGAAACACCGCCGCCACAAGGCGGAACCTTGGCGGAACCAATCTAGGGCTCCGGCGGAGCTGTTCTGCCGGGGAAACATCCCTCCGAGAGGGGGAAATCATCACCATCGTCATCATCATCGATCCTCTCATCGGGCGGGGGTCAATCTCCATCAACATCTTCACCAGCACCATCTCCTCTCAAACCCTAGTTCATCTCTTGTATCCAATCTTTGTCTCAAAGCTTCAGATTGGTACCTGTGGGTTACTAGTAGTGTTGATTACTCCTTATAGTTGATGCTAGTTGGTTTATTCTTTGGAAGATCATATGTTCAAATCCTTTATGCATATTAATACCCCTCTGATTATGAACATGAATATGATTTGTGAGTAGTTACGTTTGTTCCTGAGGACATGGGAGAGGTCTTGCTATAAGTAGTCATGTGAATTTGGTATTCGTTCGATATTTTGATGAGATGTATGTTGTCTCTCCTCTAGTGGTGTCATGTGAACGTCGACTACATGACACTTCACCATTGATTGGGCCTAGAGGAAGGCATTGGGAAGTAATAAGTAGATGATGGGTTGCTAGAGTGATAGAAGCTTAAACCCTAGTTTATGCGTTGCTTCGTAAGGGGCTGGTTTGGATCCATATGTTTCATGTGAAGGAAATATGCCCTAGAGGCAATAATAAAGTTATTATTTATTTCCTTATATCATGATAAATGTTTATTATTCATGCTAGAATTGTATTAACCGGAAACATAATACATGTGTGAATACATAGACAAACAGAGTGTCACTAGTATGCCTCTACTTAACTAGCTCGTTGATCAAAGATGGTTAAGTTTCCTAGCCATTGACATGGGTTGTCATTTTATTAACGGGATCACATCATTAGGAGAATGATGTGATTGACATGACCCATTCCGTTAGCTTAGCACACGATCGTTTAAGTATGTTGCTATTGCTTTCTTCATGACTTATACATGTTCCTATGACTATGAGATTATGCAACTCCCGTTTACCGGAGGAACACTTTGTGTGCTACCAAACGTCACAACGTAATTGGGTGATTATAAAGGTGCTCTACAGGTCTCTCCAAAGGTACTTGTTGGGTTGGCGTATTTCGAGATTAGGATTTGTCACTCCGATTGTCGGAGAGGTATCTCTGGGCCCTCTCGGTAATGCACATCACTTAAGCCTTGCAAGCATTGCAACTAATGAGTTAGTTGCGGGATAATGTATTACAGAACGAGTAAAGAGACTTGTTGGTAACGAGATTGAACTAGGTATTGAGATACCGACGATCGAATCTCGGGCAAGTAACATACCGATGACAAAGGGAACAACGTATGTTGTTATGCGGTATGACCGATAAAGATCTTCATAGAATATGTAGGAGCCAATATGAGCATCCAGGTTCCGCTATTGATTATTGACCGGAGACGTGTCTCGGTCATGTCTACATAGTTCTCGAACCCGTAGGGTCCGCACGCTTAACGCTATGATGACAGTTATATTATGAGTTTTATGTTTTGATGTACCAAAGGTTGTTGGGAGTCCCGGATGTGATCACGGACATGACGAGGAGTCTCGAAATGGTCAAGACATGAAGATTGATATATTGGAAGCCTATGCTTGGATATCGGAAGTGTTCCGGGTGAAATCGGGATTTTACCGGAGTACCGGGGGGTTACCGGAACCCCCCGGGGGCTTAATGGGCCTACATGGGCCTTAGTGGTAAAAGGAGGGAAACAAGGGAAGTGTGGGGCGCGCGCCCCCAAGGCCCAAACCGAATTGGTTTAGGGCAAAGGGCCCCCCCCTCTTTCCTTCTTCCCCCCTCCCTAGTCCTAATCCAACTAGGAAAAGGGGGGAGTCCTACTCCCGGTGGGAGTAGGACTCCTCCGGCGCGCCTCTCCCCTTGGCCGGCCGCACCCTCCCTTGCTCCTTTATATACAGGGGCAGGGGGGCACCTCTTGACACACAAGTTGATTGTCTCTTAGCCGTGTGCGGTGCCCCCCTCCACCATAGTCCACCTCGATAATACTGTAGCGGTGCTTAGGCGAAGCCCTGCGTCGGTAGAACATCAACATCATCACCACGCCGTCGTGCTAACAAAACTCTCCCTCAACACTCGGCTAGATCGGAGTTAGAGGGACGTCATCGGGCTGAACATGTGCTGAACTCGGAGGTGTCGTGTGTTCAGTACTTGATCGGTCGGATCGTGAAGACGTACGACTACATCAACCGTGTTGTGCTAACGCTTCCGCTTTCAGTCTACGAGGGTACGTGGACAACACTCTCCCCTCTCGTTGCTATGCATCACCATGATCTTGCGTGTGCGTAGGAATTTTTTTGAAATTACTACGTTTCCCAACATCATGTTGTGGTTAGGTTTACCTTAATACTTCTTTTGTAGTTGTGGATGCTTGCAAGAGGGGTTAATCATAAGTGGGATGCTTGTCCAAGGAAGGGCAGTACCCAAGCACCGGTCCACCCACATATCAAATTATCAAAGTACCGAATGCGAATCATATGAGCGTGATGAAAACTAGCTTGACGATAATTCCCATGTGTCCTCAAGAGCGCTTTCCTTTATATAAGAGTTTGCCAGGCTTGTCCTTTGCTACAAAAAGGATTGGGCCATCTTGCTGCACCTTATTTACTTCATTACTTGTTACCCGTTACAAATTACCTTATCACAAAACTATCTGTTACCGATAATTTCAGTGCTTGCAGAGAATACCTTACTAAAATATGCTTAACATTTCCTTCTTCTCCTCATTGGGTTCGACACTCTTACTTATCGGAAGGACTACGATAGATCCCCTATACTTGTGGGTCATCACCCGCGCTCACCATCTTCATCATCCAGTCACACCATTTATCCCCAAAACCTTTAGCCTACAATATTTGATATAGAAAACTCCACTTCACCTTATCATATGCTTTCTCAAAGTCTATTTTCAGCAACACCCTAGGTTTCTTCCTACTCTGCAACTCATGGATTGTCTCGTGCAACAACAACACTCCTCACATGATGTGTCTATCTTTAATAAATGTAGTCTGAGTCTTAGCAATCAGCCCATCAACCACAAGCCCAATATTACTTCTAAAACTTTTTTTAGTATTTTATAACTAACATTTAGCAGGCATATTAGTCTGAATTGATGAATAGTTTTTGCATTGTAAGCTTTAGGTATCAAGGCAATAATACATTCCACATCTAAAGTTACTCTATGGAAAACATCAAATAATTCCTTCAAATCCTCTTTCACAACGTCCCAAATTCCTAGTAGAACTCTATGGGAAGTCCATCCAGACCAGTAGCCTTATTGTGCTTCATGCCAAAGACCACACTCTTTATCTCCTCCATACTAAACTCCCTAATCAGAAAATGTCTATCTTCCACACACAATTTCTCGCACTCTATCCCTTCCAAGCTGATGGAAGAAACTTCAGGTGGACCAAAGAGATCCTTGTAGAAATCAGTTATGTGTCTGACCAGGTCTTCATCCCCTCTGATCTCCTCACCATCTCTTAGCGAAATAGCAATATGATTTTTTCTACCACTGTCTTTCAACTGGAAGTACTTGGTGTTTCCATCTCCTTCCAATAAGTCTCTCTCACTGGATGTATGTCTCCATTTGAGCTACCCATCCCTCAAGTCTCTTCAACTCAGCCTCCAGTATACACTTGGCCTCTCTATCTCCATGGGACAAAATACTTGCCTCCCTTTTCTTATATAATTCATCCAATCTAGATAAAATATTCTTGTTTTCATTTTTATACATTCCTTACATGTTGATATGCCACCCTTTCACATGTCTTCTGAATCTCATAGCTTTTTCCTACCATTTGTCCAAATCATATTTGCAAAATCTTTGAGAATGCCAACTTATTTTTACTACATCTTCAAAGCCCTCCCTCTCAAACCAACATAATTCAAACCTGAAAATGTTGCTATGAGGGGGAGAAATACCAAGATGCAACTGAAGTGAGACATGATCAGACAACTTTCTGTTTAATCCTGTCACTGTTGCTAATGGGTAAGCAACATCCCATTCTGAAGAAATAAATGTTGGGGAACGTAGTAATTTCAAAAAAAATCCTACGCACACGCAAGATCATGGTGATGCATAGCAACGAGAGGGAAGAGTATCGTCCACGTACCCTCATAGACCGTAAGCGGAAGCGTTATGAGAACGCGGTTGATGTAGTTGAACGTCTTCATGATCTAATCGATCCAAGTACCGAACGCACGGCACCTCCGAGTTCAGCACACGTTCAGCTCGATGACATCCCACGAACTCCGATCCAGCAGAGCTTCACGGGAGAGTTCCGTCAGCACGACGGCGTGTTGACGGTGATGATGTTGCTACCGACGCAGGGCTTCGCCTAAGCACCGCTACGATATGATCGAGGTGGATTATGGTGGAGGGGGGCACCGCACACGGCTAAGGGGTCAATGATCAACTTGTGTGTCTAGAGGTGCCCCCTGCCCCCGTATATAAAGGAGCAAGGCGGGGAGGCCGGCCGGCCCTCTATGGCGCGCCAGGAGGAGGAGTCCTCCTAGTAGGAGTAGGACTCCCCTCTTTCCTACTCCTACTAGGAGGGGGAAAGGAAGGGGGAGAGGGAGAAGGAAAGGGGGGTGCGGCCAGCCCTCTCTTTCTCCACTAAGGCCCATAAGGCCCATTATTTCTCTCGGGGGGTTCCGGTAACCCTCCGGCACTCCGGTTTTCTCCGAAATCACCTGGAACACTTCCGGTGTCCGAATATAGTCCAATATATCGATCTTTACATCTCGACCATTTTGAGACTCCTCGTCATGTCCGTGATCATATCCGGGACTCCGAACTACCTTCGTTACATCAAAACACAAAAACTCATAATATCGATCGTCACCGAACTTGAAGCGTGCGGACCCTACGGGTTTGAGAACTATGTAGACATGACCGAGACACATCTCCGGTCAATAACCAATAGAGGAACCTGGATGTTCATATTGGCTCCCACATATTCTACGAAGATCTTTATCGGTCAAACCGCATAACAGCATACGTTGTTCCTTTTGTCATCGGTATGTTACTTGCCCGAGATTCGATCGTAGGTATCTTAATACCTAGTTCAATCTCGTTACCGCCAAGTCTCTTTACTCGTTTTGTAATGCATCATACCACAACTAACTCATTAGTTAAAATGCTTGCAAGGCTTACAGTGATGTGCATTACCGAGTGGGCCCAGAGATACCTCTCTGACAATCGGAGTGACAAATCCTAATCTTGATCTATGTCAACTCAACAAGTACCATTGGAGACACCTATAGAGCACCTTTATAATCACCCAGTTACGTTGTGACGTTTGGTAGCACACGAAGTGTTCCTCCGGTAATCGGGAGTTACATAATCTCATAGTCATAGGGACATGTATAAGTCATGAAGAAAGCAATAGCAGTAAACTCAAAATGATCAAGTGCTAAGCTGACGGAATGGGTCAAGTCAATCACATCATTCTCCTAATTATGTGATCCTGTTTATCAAATGACAACTCATGTCTATGGTTACGAAACATAACCATCTTTGATCAGCGAGCTAGTCAAGTAGAGGCATACTAGTGACACTCTGTTTGTCTATGTATTCACACATGTATTATGTTTCGAGTTAATACAATTATAGCATGAATAATAAACATTTATCATGATATAAGGAAATAAATAATAACTTTATTATTGCCTCTAGGGCATATTTTCTTCAGTCTCCCACTTGCACTAGAGTCAATAATCTAGATTACATAGTAATGATTCTAACACCCATGGAGTCTTGGTGCTGATCATGTTTTGCTCGTGAGAGAGGCTTAGTCAACAGGTCTGCAACATTCAGATCCGTATGTATCTTGCAAATCTCTATCTCTCCCACCTGGACTTGATCGCGGATGGAATTGAAGCATCTCTTGATGTGCTTGGTTCTCTTGTGGAAACTGGATTCCTTTGCCAAGGCAATTGCACCAGTATTGTCACAAAAGATTTTCATTGGACCCGATGCACTAGGTATGACACCTAGATCGGATATGAACTCCTTCATCCAGACTCCTTCATTTGTTGCTTCCGAAGCAGCAATGTACTCCGCTTCACATGTAGATCCCGCCATGATGCTTTGTTTAGAACTGCTCCAACTGATAGATCCACCGTTCAATATAAACACGTATCCGGTTTGTGATTTAGAATCGTTCAGATCAGTGTCAATGCTTGCATCAACGTAACCATTTACGATGAGCTCTTTGTCACCTCCATAAATGAGAAACATATCATTAGTCATTTTCAGGTATTTCAGGATGTTCTTGGCCGTTGTCCAGTGATCCACTCCTGGATTACTTTGGTACCTCCCTGCTAAACTAATAGCAAGGCACACATCAGGTCTGGTACACAGCATTGCATACATGATAGAGCCTATGGCTGAAGCATAGGGAACATATTTCATTTTCTCTCTATCTTCTGCAGTGGTCGGGTATTGAGTCTTACTCAACTTCACACCTTGTAACACAGGCAAGAATCCTTTCTTTGCCTGATCCATTTTGAACTTCTTCAAAACTTTGTCAAGGTATGTGCTTTGTGAAAGTCCAATTAAGCGTCTTGATCTATCTCTATAGATCTTGATGCCCAATATGTAAGCAGCTTCACCAAGGTCTTTCATTGAAAAACTCTTGTTCAAGTATCCTTTTATGCTATCCATAAATTATATATCATTTCCAATCAACAATATGTCATCCACATATAATATTAGAAATGCTACAAAGCTCCCACTCACTTTCTTGTAAATACAGACTTCTCCAAAAGTCTGTATTAAACCATATGCTTTGATCACACTATCAAAACGTTTATTCCAACTCCGAGAGGCTTGCACCAGTCCATAAATGGATCGCTGGAGCTTGCACACTTTGTTAGCACCCTTTGGGTTGATGAAACCTTCGGGTTGCATCATATACAACTCTTCTTCCAGAAATCCATTCAGGAATGTAGTCTTTACATACATTTGCCAAATTTCATAATCATAAAATGCGGCAATAGCTAACATGATTCGGACGGACTTAAGCATCGCTACGGGTGAGAATGTCTCATCGTAGTCAACTCCTTGAACTTGTCGAAAACCTTTCGCAACAAGTCGAGCTTTGTAGACAGTAACATTACCATCAACGTTTGTCTTCTTCTTGAAGATCCATTTATTCTCGATGGCTTGCCGATCATCGGGCAAGTCAACCAAAGTCCACACTTTGTTCTCATACATGGATCCCATCTCAGATTTCATGGCCTCAAGCCATTTTGCAGAATCTGGGCTCATCATCACTTTCTCATAGTTCGTAGGTTCGTCATGGTATAGTAACATGACTTCCAGAACAAGATCACCGTACCACTCTGGTGTGGATCTTGCTCTGGTTGACCTACGAGGTTCGGTAGTAACTTGATCTGAAGTTTCATGATCATCATCATTAGCTTCCTCACTAATAGGTGTAGGTGTCACAGAAATCGGTTTTTGTGATGAACTACTTTCCAATAAGGGAGTAGGTACAGTTACCTCATCAAGTTCTACTTTCCTCCCACTCACTTCTTTCGAGAGAAACTCCTTCTCTAGAAAGGATCCATTCTTAGCAACAAAAGTCTTGCCTTCGGATCTGTGATAGAAGGTGTACCCAACTGTCTCTTTTGGGTATCCTATGAAGACACATTTCTCCGATTTGGGTTTGAGCTTATCAGGTTGAAGCTTTTTCACATAAGCATCGCAGCCCCAAACTTTAAGAAACAACAACTTTGGTTTCTTGCCAAACCACAGTTCATAAGGAGTCGTCTCAACGGATTTAGATGGTGCCCTATTTAACATGAATGCAGCCGTCTCTAAAGCATAACCCCAAAACGATAGCGGTAAATCAGTAAGAGACATCATAGATCGCACCATATCTAGTAAAGTACGATTACGACGTTCGGACACACCATTACGCTGTGGTGTTCTGGGTGGCGTGAGTTGCGAAACTATTCCGCATTGTTTCAAATGAAGACCAAACTCGCAACTCAAATATTCTCCTCCACGATCAGATCGTAGAAACTTTATTTTCTTGTTACGATGATTTTCCACTTCACTCTGAAATTCTTTGAACTTTTCAAATGTTTCAGACTTATGTTTCATCAAGTAGATATACCCATATCTGTTCAAATCATCTGTGAAGGTGAGAAAATAACGATACCCGCCGCGAGCCTCAATATTCATCGGACCACATACATCAGTATGTATGATTTCCAACAAATATGTTGCTCGCTCCATAGTTCCGGAGAACGGCGTTTTAGTCATCTTGCCCATGAGGCACGGTTCGCAAGTACCAAGTGATTCATAATCAAGTGATTCCAAAAGTCCATCAGAATGGAGTTTCTTCATGCGCTTTATACCAATATGACCTAAACGGCAGTGCCACAAATAAGTTGCACAATCATTATCAACTCTGCATCTTTTAGCTTCAATACTATGAATATGTGTATCTCCACTATCGAGATTCAAAAAAAATAGACCACTCTTTAAGGGTGCATGACCATAAAAGATATTACTCATATAAATAGAACAACCATTATTCTCTGATTTAAATGAATAACCGTCTCGCATCAAACAAGATCCAGATATAATGTTCATGCTTAACGCTGGCACCAAATAACAATTATTCAGGTCTAATACTAACCCCGAAGGTAGATGTACAGGTAGCGTGCCGACTGCGATCACATCGACTTTGGAACCATTTCCCACGCGCATCGTCACCTCGTCCTTTGCCAATCTTAGCTTAATTCGTAGTCCCTGTTTCAAGTTGCAAATATTAGCAACAGAATCAGTATCAAATACCCAGGCACTACTGCGAGAATTAGTAAGGTACACATCAATAACATGTATATCACATATACCTTTGTTCACCTTGCCATCCTTCTTATCCGCCAAATACTTGGGGCAGTTTCGCTTCCAGTGACCAGTCTGTTTGCAGTAGAAGCACTCAGTCTCAGGCTTAGGTCCAGACTTGGGTTTCTTCTCTTGAGCAGCAACTTGTTTGTCGTTCTTCTTGAAGTTCCCTTTCTTCTTCCCTTTACCCTTTTTCTTGAAACTGGTGGTCTTGTTAACCATCAACACTTGATGCTCCTTCTTGATTTCTACCTCCGCAGCCTTTAGCATTGCGAAGAGCTCGGGAATTGTTTTATTCATCCCTTGCATGTTATAGTTCATCACAAAGCTCTTGTAGCTTGGTGGAGGTGATTGAAGAACTCTATCAATGACACTATCAAAAGGAAGATTAACTCCCAGTTGAGTCAAGTGGTTATGGTACCCAGACATTCTGAGTATATGTTCGCTGACAGAACTATTCTCCACCATCTTGTAGTTGTAGAACTTATTGGAGACTTCATATCTCTCAATTCGGGCATTTGCTTGAAATATTAACTTCAACTCCTGGAACATCTCATATGCTCCATGACGTTCAAAACATCGTTGAAGTCTCGGTTCTAAGTCGTAAAGCATGGCACACTGAACTATTGAGTAGTCATCAGCTTTGCTCTGCCAGACGTTCATAACATCTGGTGTTGCTCCTGCAGCAGGTTTGGCACTTAGCGGTGCTTCCAGGACGTAATTCTTCTGTGCGGCAATGAGGATAATCCTCAAGTTATGGACCCAGTCCGTGTAATTGCTACCATCATCTTTCAACTTTGCTTTCTCAAGGAACGCATTAAAATTCAACAGAACAATAGCACGGTCCATCTATCTACAACAACATAGACATGCAAAATACTATCAGGTACTAAGTTCATGATAAATTAAGGTTTAGTTAATCAAATTATTAAAGCACTCCCACTTAGATAGACATCCCTCTAATCATCTAAGTGATCACGTGATCCATATCAACTAAACCATGTCCGGTCATCACATGAGATGGAGTAGTTTACAATGGTGAACATCAATATGTTGATCATATCTTCTATATGATTCATGCTCGACCTTTCGGTCTCCAGTGTTCCGAGGCCATATCTGCATATGCTAGGCTCGTCAAGTTTAACCCGAGTATTCTGCATGTGCAAAACTGGCTTGCACCCGTTGTATGTGAACGTAGAGCTTATCACACCCGATCATCACGTGGTGTCTCGGCATGACAAACTTTCGCAATGGTGCATACTCAGGGAGAACACTTGTACCTTGAAATTTAGTGAGAGATCATCTTATAATGGTACCGTCGATCTAAGCAAAATAAGATGCATAAAAGATAAACATCACATGCAATCAATATAAGTGATATGATATGGCCATCATCATCTTGTGATTGTGATCTCCATCTCCGAAGCACCGTCATGATCACCATTGTCACCAGCGCGACACCTTGATCTCCATCGTAGCATCATTGTCGTCTCGCCAACTATTGCTTCTATGACTATCGCTGCCGCTTAGTGACAAAGTAAAGCAATTACAGGGCGATTGCATTGCATACAATAAAGCGACAACCATATGGCTCCTGCCAGTTGCCGATAACTCAGTTACAAAACATGATCATCTCATACAAAAAAATATAGCATCATGTCTTGACCATATCACATCACAACATGCCCTGCAAAAACAAGTTAGACGTCCTCTACTTTGTTGTTGCAAGTTTTACGTGGCTGCTATGGGCTGAGCAAGAACTGTTCTTACCTACGCATCAAAACCACAACGATAGTTTGTCAAGTTAGTGATGTTTTAACCTTCTGAAGGACCGGGCGTAGCCACACTCAGTTCAACTGAAGTTGGAGAAACTGACACCCGCCAGCCACCTGTGTGCAAAGCACGTCGGTAGAACCAGTCTCACGTAAGCGTACGCGTAATGTCGGTCCGGGCCGCTTCATCCAACAATACCACCAAACCAAAGTATGACATGTTGGTAAGCAGTATGACTTGTATCACCCACAACTCACTTTTGTTCTACTCATGCATATAACATCTACGCATAAACCTGGCTCGGATGCCACTGTTAGGGAACGTGGTAATTTCAAAAAAATTCCTACGCACACGCAAGATCATGGTGATGCATAGCAATGAGAGGGAAGAGTATCGTCCACGTACCATCGTAGACCGTAAGCGGAAGTGTCGTGGAATTGTCACGGCAGATGTCCTAGCACAAGGACTTAGTCGTAGGGCTATCGCAACTAGGAAGCTTAAAGGGGTTAATCGGGACAAAGGACACGAGAGGTTTATACTAGTTCGGCCCCTTACGACGAAGGTAAAAGGCTACGTCTAGTTGTGTTGGAATTGCTGAGGTTTCCATGACCAGGGAGCGAATCCGCTTTGCCTGGCTTCGAGTTGTTGTTTCTTGTCCTAAGCCGCCGCCGGGTCGTCCCCTTATATACATGGGTTGATGCCTGGCGGCCTACAGAGTCCCGGCCGGCTCATAAACGTGTCCGGCTCAGTGACTTATTTTATATGTCTTTCTTTACAAGTCTTTCCTTACATACGGTGGTTTACAATATTGGGCCTTAAGCCGCCTCTGGGCTTAGGACTTCTATAAGTCTCAACAAACTATCACCTTGAATATTTACTGGGCTTCTTTTGTAACACGCCATTAGGGTTGACCCGGACCCTCCGGGGCGGGTCATACCTAGTAGCTATATCCCCAACATTAGGCCCCAGGTTGACTTGAACCTTGTTCTTTGTCTATCTTCAATACTTAGATGAAATCCATCTTCCTCTCTTCGTAGAAAATCTATAACCCGCCATGATGTCATCTTCTGAAAACACGAAAAACTGCTATGACGTCATCCTCAACGGATCTTTATCTTTTAATGTATTCTAAAAATCGAGGCGTCCGTTTAGTTGGATAATCATTATTTGGGCCTTCCTCAATTTTCGTGCCTGCCTGCTTGCTTATCCCCTTATAAATAGGCACACCCCGGTCTTTCTCATTCTTCTCCTTCTTCGTCTTCTTCCTCTCGCAACCCTACCGCTGCTCGAGCTCCGCCGTCGTCGCAGAAGCACCTCATCTTCGTCGACCTTGGCCGCTGCATCAACCTGAATCGGTCCAGAGAAACGGCGGCAACCTCCGCAGAAGATCCGTGGTTGTAAGTGTTCACCTTCCTGTTCCTCATATCCGTATTAGGATTTCTAGGTTTTCTGCGTGTTCTTCATAGTTCATCTCAGTTTCTTCGTAGTTCTTCCACTACAGCTTCTTCTTGATCCAAAAAGAACATATACTCCTGCAGTAGTTGTTTTGTGCCCATCCTTGATACTAGTAGATTCCTTCTTATGGTACAAAAGGCCTCATTAGAACTCACGAACTCATCTGTGCTAGACTTTTAGGTCTAGAATATTTTCCATTTTGAACGACCATTTGATCCAGAAAAATATCAAGAAATTAGGAATCTTGTTTGCCTCAACACTTAGTCAGTTATGTTTCTGGTTTCCTTCAAATGTCTTTAGTCATGGCGGCTTATGACGCCGGCTTACTTTTCCCTTATATGACATTAGCCCTTACTTAAGCCTCCATTACTTATTTGCACCACCATCATTTAACTTTGAATTTCACCATTGAATTGAACCGGCACGTATCTATCCTTTCAGTTAGTCCTCTGATCATCATGCCGTCAAAGGCACCGACTGTTTACAACTGGGTCCCTTCCACAGTCACCGAAGATAACTTGAAAGAATTCTTCACCATAGGATTGTTGCTAGGGAAAAATGTTATGTCTTACCATGCACCTGATCCGGACGAGGAACGGCCCAATCCCAAAGACGGTGAAGTCATTGTCTTCTCTGACCACATGAATCGGGGTTTTTCACCACCTGGCTCAAAGTTCTTCAGAGATGTTCTTCATTTTTTCAAACTTCACCCTCAAGATCTTGGACCCAATTCCATATCCAATATCTGCAATTTCCAAATTCTCTGTGAGGTGTATATTCAAGAAGAGCCAACTGTAGAACTCTTCAGAGAGTACTTTTATCTGAACCGCCAGAATGAATGTACCAATGGCCCTAGCCTAGAACTTGGTGGAATCTCAATTCAGCGCCGACAGGGCGCCGTCTTTCCCCTAATAGTCTTGCCGAGTCATCCCAAAGACTGGAATCAGACCTGGTTCTATTGCCAAGACACTTCACCAGCCAATGAAAAACCACTGCCGGGTTATCGCGCGGAGCGTCTAGGTTCCAAGTTTGCGCTCCATGACAAGCTCACTGCCGCCGAACGCAAGAAGCTTATTCCATCAATTAAAAGGATTAATGCCTTATTGGGGAATGGCTTAATCAGAGTTGACTTGACTCGTTGCTGGATCTCGTGGTGGGTCATCCCTCTAAGCCGCTGATCCAAATTGATGTATGAATATGGTGGAGGCCCAAATGACTCTCTTCGTCACAGCTCCGTTCAACTAACTGAAGAAGATATTGTTTCAATGTCAACTCTCCTGGTGAACGGCAAATATGAAGACTGCAGTAAAGTCGGGTTAAACCCCTTCTGCAAACTTAACCCGGCGCCAGAGGTAAAAAACCCTGACCTCTTTCTCTTTGTGTTTTCCTCAGCAGTTTTAAATACTTGCATGACCTTTTATCTTGTTTATTTGTTTACAGGCCAAATCTGACTTTTGGAAAGCCAAGTACGACCATGAAGCTGCCAAGAAGGCTAGAGCCGCCGCCATAGCCACCAGGAAGACGACCCGGAGGTCCAAGAAGAAAAGGAGCACCGATGAGGACCTATTAAAGCTTGATGATGATTCTGAGTCGGAGGTAGCCCTTGACTCCCTTGGCCAGTTTTTTAATAACCTTATTGACACTGACTATTGCCAGGACGACACGGGGGCCAGTCAGGCCGTAGAAGAAGAGGTAACTATTTCCTCTAACTCAGTCCATTTGCCAAGACAGAAACTTCGAATGGTAACCCAGAAAGTAAGGTTTTCGCACCCTTTAGCTTATTTGGACCCTCATTTTATTTTGAAAAAGCAGCAACATGAGAGCCGCCGCGAGGCCCGGAACGACGATGAACCGCCTTCTATTGTACAACAAACTCCTCGAAAACGCCAGAATGAGGTATCTTTTATCTTCATCTTTTGCTTTCATTAATGAGTCTATTCTCTTATATTACTGACGTTATTTTACCTTTTGCAGGAGGTTTCTCACTCTTCTGGCGACTCATCGCAGACTCAATTTCCGGCTTTCAAGACTGCCCCTGGGTAAGGAAAAAATCATCTTTCCTCTGCATCTTTAAAATTCCATCATTGTAATAAATGTCTCATAAAATCTTTCTTAGTGGTCAAGCCAAGTCCAAGAAGGCCAAGGTGATTAAACCGGCGGAAGACCCGTTAGTTCTTGCACCTGAACCGGCCATGCCAACTTCTCCCCCTCGAACTGAAGTGCCAGAAGACCCGGCTGTTGATACTCAATTGGATCCTCCTGAGCTGTCAGCTGATGATACCATTGTTAATCCCTCTACCGCCAGACCATCCAGTTCAGCTAACCCGTGATCATCTTCTGATCATGATGTTCTGATCACTGGTAGCTGTTTTGTTGAACCGGGGACTCCCACTATGTTAGCTCGGCACACTGCTAAACAAGAAGCCTTGGAGAGGCAGAAAGTGTGTTTTGATATCTCTCACTACACTCATCTGAATGCTAGTGATATACTTTCTGGCTATCTCAGTCATGTTCATTCCAGCCGTGAGTCAGAAATTGAGATGGTCAAGCAATTGCAGCTAAAGTATGAGGTATGTTCTCTGGTTCACTTATACTCTGCCAGCCCCCAAATCTTCAGATGATGAACCTAAATGATCTGTAGATTTTATGATATAAGTTAATAATTTGTCTCTAATTCCCACAAAGTAGCATAAACTTCACCTATAGTCCCTAAGGACTGGCTCAATTTATCATAAAATGAACCATTACTTAACTTCATAACTGTCCTTTACTAGTCTATTGCAACCCAGTTCAATCTTGATAAACTTTCTGAATGTCATGCATTAGCCCCCAAGTGCCAAGTGTTATTACTTTGTAAAACACTTGGGACTTGAAACATATAAGAGTCATAAAAGATTGTTTTGGCAAACATTAGCCCCCAAGTGTCAAGTGGTATTGCAGTGCAAAGTACTTGAGACTTGAATCTTTATAACTTTTAGTTTAAGCCTTGACACACCTGTGTAAGTTTTGTAGAACACCCTATCTGAATTAAGCTCCCAATTGACTGAGGCAAAGACCCCGCTGGCTGATCAGGAGGCCGAAATCAAGGTTGCTGACTCTAAACTCCAATTGAGTCTTTCTGAGACGGAAAAATTGAAAACTAGCCTGATTTCCAAAAAGAAATCCTGGGCCGAAGAAAAGACACTGCTGATACAACATGCTGAAAAGGCTGAAGCGGCTCTTGAGGAGGTTACCACGGAACTCACCGGCTTAAAGAAACGGGTGTCTCAAATGGTCTCCACCATCTTTGGTAAGTCATCTGTGTTAATCACTTATGCCTTCTTGTGACCCGGGATATAAACCGCCTACTAACCCCTTGTTTAAAAAATATTCGCAGGTCCGTGAAGCAAAAATCTGAGCCAAGATAGTGTGACCAAACTGAAGGCGGTTTACACCTTAGTGGAGCAGTTGTATACTGGTGCTCAACGAGCACTTGCGGCTATCTCTCCTGCCAACCAAGGACCCAATCGGCTGAGCGATGTCTTGAAGAAATTGTCAATCTTACCCGCCAAGTTTCAGGAGGTCAAACGATCCTGTGCCAGAGCTGGAGCCCTGACTGCCCTGAGCCGCTCCAAAGCCTGGGTGCCAGATCTAGACCCGGCGGATGTGGCTAAGGGGTACCCCACTATGAAGGAAGACGGGACTCTATTTGAGCAGGATGACTTCATTGCCTGCGTGAGGGGAGTTCGACTTCAAGCCACCGTTCTTGGAGATGAGACCAACGTTGATAAATATCAGCCGGGTTTTGATTTAGAGAATAAGAAGATGGCGACTCCCTCTTATAAAGTGACGGATCTTATCCCGCTGGTTCGCCAACATACATTTGCCCCAGAGATTGACCCGGACGGCTTAATTGATGATGAGGCTGAGTTCATTGCTCTGAACGGCTTTGACTGGTCTAATTCCGGCTTTCAACCAGTGGAGGGAGATGAACCGGCCAGGGGGAGTCGTAACCATCTGAACAATCCGGCTTTTAGCTTAGGACCTATCTTAAGAGAGAGAAACAGTAACCTTTTGGGCTCTTAATGCCTTGTAATAGGTTAGTTTAAAAATTGCATATTTTGCCTATGCCATCGTGCATAAGATGTTGTGTGTGACTCTTTGCTTCCTGATGTCAATATATGCGTCACATCTATGGTTATATCTATAATATTTCAGCTCTGTTCCTGTAGAAAAGGAAAAAACTGGCTTGGCGGTTTAGCACCGAACGGGTCAAAACACCCGGTACCTGACCAATGGTTTTATCATAGTAGAAAAAACAGAAACATACGTGAAAATAAACAAGGTTGAAACAACCTTGGAGTAACGAAAAGATACAGAAATAACTGTCTATAAATAACAGTCATACCTGTATCCTTTGTATCTGGACCACCGGTTTATATGACCTGGGTGATGAGGTTGATGACCCAGGCCTTTTTTGAGAAGTCGACGCTTCTATATGCCTGATGACTATCATTCATTGGCGGCTTATTGTCAAATAGTCAAGCCGGTAAAAAAACTGATGATCGATTAAATTTGAGACAACAAGGACCAGTAAGACAAAATAGCAGATTTCAAACAATATAAATTAACTATTTAACTAGAAATTGGGGGTTTCTGATTCGAATACGATCAATAAACCGGACCAAAGGGGTTAAGCTAAGATTCGAATACGATCATATAGCCCCCAGTGGCTTTGGCGTTGTGCCGATCAAGAGGGTGCCGACAGCTATGTTCTCTTTGGTTCGAATACGACCTATGTTTGAACAGGAAGCCCCCAAATGACCTTGAGAGGTTTTTAATGACCCTGATTCGAATACGATCCAAGTCGGACCCAAAAGGGGTTAAGCTATGATTCGGATATGATCAAGAAGCCCCCTAGTGAGTTTGGCTTTGAGACGATCAAGAGGGTTACGACAGCTATGTTCTCTTTGGTTCGAATACAACCTATGTTTGAACAGGAAGCCCCCAAGTGATCATGAGGTTTACAGCTAGATTCGAATACGATCATAAGCCGGACCAAAAAGGTTAAACTAGATTCAGATATGATCATCTCCTTAATAGTCATTTAATTAATGAAAATAGTAAGGATATATGATCTTTGGAGAGGAAAAAGGCAGAGGTCCTGCTTTATTACTTATCATAATATATATAACGTCAAAGTATGTACATGACGAGAGCCGGTAGCTCAGGTGTAGTATGGCCGAAGTTGAGCAATGTTCCACGGCCGGCGGGTCTCCTCCTCCGACTTACGTGAGTCTTTGTGCTCTCGAACGTCAATGAGGTAATATGACCCATTGTTTAAATTCTTACTGACCACAAAAGGTCCTTCCCAAGGCGGGGATAGTTTGTGTGCATCTGACAGATCCTGAATGAGCCGGAGCACCAGGTCACCTTCTTGAGAAGTCCTGGACTTAACCCGGCGGCTGTGATAACGGCACAGGTCCTGTTGATAAATTGTTGATCAAGCCGCCGCCAAATCTCTCTCCTCGTCTAACAAGTCAAGTGCATCCTATCGGGCTTGTTCATTATTAGCATCAACGTAAGCCGCCACTCAGGGCGAATCATGACGGATGTCACTAGGCAGCACCGCTTTCGCTCCATAAACCATGAAGAAAGGTGTATAACCTGTAGACCTGTTAGGAGTGGTGTTGATACTCCACAGCACCGAGGGTAATTCCTCTACCCAACAACCCGGCGTCCCTTGTAAAGGAACCATAAGCCGGGGCTTGAGACCTTTTAAGATTTCCTGATTTGCTCTCTCAGCTTGACCATTCGATTGAGGGTGAGCTACTGAAGAAACATCAAGCCGGGTATGCTCTCGTTGACAAAACTCCTCCATAGCACCTTGGGAAGAATTAGTGCCATTGTCATTGATAATGTTGTGTGGAAAACCAAAGCGAAAAATCACCTTTTTCATGAACTGAACCGCCGTGGCTGCATCACACTTACTCACTGGCTCTGCCTCAACCCATTTTGTGAATTTGTCAACTGCCACTAAAAGATGTGAAAGGTCCAACCATGTCAAGCCCCCAGACACATGCGCTCTTGAGCCAGCACATGCGCTCGTCGTGCAAATTTTTGACATCCATCACACCTACTGACCAGATCCTCTGCATCAGCGTGAGCCGTTAACCAATAAAAACCATGACGAAAAGCTTTAGCCACAAGAGACTTTGACCCAGCGTGATGACCACAATCCCCTTCATGGATCTCACGAAGTATTTCCTGGCCTTCTTCAGGAGAAACACAACGCTGAAACGCTCCAGTGACACTGCGATGGTACAACTCTCCGTCAGAAATCGTCATTGACTTGGACCACCGGGTTATCTGTCGGTCCAGGGTCTCGTCCTCTGGCAACTCACCCCGGGTCATGTAAGCCAAAAACGGTACTGTCCAATCTGGAATGACGTGAGGAGCCGCCACCAAATGTGCCTCCGGGTCAGGAATAGTCAAATCTTCCTCTGTAGGTAACTTAACAGACGGGTTATGCAAAACATCTAAAAAGGTGTTAGGTGGCACCGGCTTACGCTGAGATCCCAACCGGCTTAAGGCATCAGCCGCTTCGTTCTTCCTACGGTCGATGTGTTCCACTTGATAACCCTTAAAATGTCATGCAACAGCGTCAACTTCACGGCGATAAGCCGCCATGAGAGGATCTTTAGAATCCCACTTGCCTGACACCTGTTGGGCCACCAAATCTGAATCTCCAAGGCACCGGACCCGGCTCAGACTCATTTCTTTAGCCATCCGAAGACCATGGAGCAAGGCTTCATATTCAGCTGCGTTGTTAGTGCACGAAAACATCAATCGCAACACATAACAAAATTTGTTACCTCGAGGAGAGGTTAAAACAACTTCAGCCCCCGAGCCTTCCAATTGTCTGGACCCGTCAAAATGAATTGTCCAATATGTGTTGTCTGGCTTCTCCTCCGATATCTGCAATTCTGTCCAGTCATTAATGAAATCAACTAGTGCTTGAGACTTGATCGCGGTGCATGGCACATATTTTAAACCATGAGATCCAAGTTCAATGGCCCACTTGGCGACTCGTCCGGTGGCTTCACTATTCTGTATGATGTCTCCTAGAGGGGCAGAGCTAACCATAGTAATTGGGTGACCCTGAAAGTAATGCTTGAGCTTCTGGCTTGCCATGAACACCCTGTAAACCAGTTTTTGCCAATGTGGATATCTCTGTTTGGACTCAATGAGCACCTCACTGACGTAGTAAACCGGCCGTTGAACCGGATGTTCCTTGCCAGCCTCCTTGCACTCTACAACAATGGTCACGCTGACAGCACGTGAGTTAGCAACCACGTACAGCAACAACGGCTCCTTCTCAACTGGAGCAGCAAGAACCGGCGGCTCGGCGAGCTGTTTCTTCAGATCCTCAAAAGCAGAGTTAGCAGCGTCACTCCAGACAAAGTCATCCGCTTTTTTCATCATTTGATACAAAGGCATCGCCTTCTCCCCTAACCGGCTTATGAACCGGCTTAAGGCAGCGACGTGACCTGCCAGCCGTTGAACGTCATTGATGCACACCGGTTTGGCCAGAGATGTGATTGCTTTAATTTTCTCCGGGTTGGCTTCAATACCTCTATTAGACACCAAAAAACCCAAAAGTTTACCAGCTGGGACTCCAAAAACACACTTGGACGGGTTAAGCATCATCTTATAGACCCGGAGGTTATCAAAGGTCTCCTTCAGATCTGTTACCAAGGTTTCCTCTTTTCTGGACTTCACCACTATATCATCCACATAAGCATGAACATTACGCCCAATCTGATTGTGAAGGCAATTCTGCACACACCGTTGATAAGTCACCTGGGCACTCTTAAGTCCAAAAGGCATAGACACATAGCAGAAGGCTCCAAACGGAGTGATGAAAGTTGTCTTCTCCTGGTCCTTAACTGCCATCTTGATCTGATCAATACGAGGGAAAGCAAAAGGGTCAGCCGGACAAGCTTTGTTCAAATCGGTGTAATCCACACACATATGCTAGGTGTCGTTCTTCTTGAGTACAAGCACCGGGTTAGCCAACCATTCTGGGTGAAAAACTTCAATAATGAACCTGGCCGCTAAGATCCGGGCCACCTCTTCTCCAATGGCCTTGCGTCTTTCCTCGTTAAACCGCCGAAGGAACTGCCTAACCGGCTTAAACTTCGGGTCAATGTTCAGAGTGTGCTCAGTGAGTTCTCTCGGGACACCCGGCATGTCAGAAGGCTTCCATGCAAAGATGTCCCGGTTCTCACGGATGAACTCAATGAGCGCGCTTTCCTATTTTTGGGTCCAAGTTGGCACTGATGATGAACTGTTTGGATGAATCGCCAGGCACAAAATCAACTATCTTGGTGTCATCAGCTGACTTGAATTTCAACACCGGCTCATGCTCCGTAGTTGGCTTCTTCGAAGACGTCATGTCCGTCGGGTCAACATTATCTTTATAAAACTTTAACTCCTCTGTCGCACAGACAGACTCAGCGTAAGCAGCATCCCCTTCTTCACATTCCAGGGCTATTTTCTGGCTTCCATGTACTGTGATGGTGCCTTTATAACCCGGCATCTTGAGCTACAGATATACATAACACGGCCGAGCCATAAACTTGGCATAAGCCAGCCGTCCAAACAGAGCATGATATGGGCTTTTGATCTTAACCACCTCAAAAGTTAACTTCTCAGCCCTGGAATCATATTCATCCCCAAAGGCTACTTCTAGTTTAATCTTACCAACTGGGTATGCCGACTTACCAGGCACAACACCATGAAAAACAGTGTTGGATTGTTTAAGACTCTTATCAGTCAACCCCATCCGACGAAACGTCTCGTAATAGAGGATGTTGATGCTACTGCCTCCATCCATGAGCACCTTAGTGAAATTATATCCACCAACCTGAGGTGCCACCACCAAGGCCAAGTGACCCGGATTATCAACCCGGGGAGGGTGATCTTCCCTGCTCCACACAATAGGCTGTTCTGACCACCTCAAATAACGTGGAATCGCCGGCTCAACGGCATTGACAGCCCTCTTATGAAGCTGTTGGTCCCTCTTGCATAAACTAGTGGTAAATACATGGTACTGCCCACTATTCAACTGTTTTGGGTTGCTCTGATACCCGGACTGTTGCTGTTGTTGTTGCTGATTACCTTGGCCAGGTTGCTGATTATAGCCACCCTGGTTACCCAGATGGCCCTGGTCGTGAAAACCGCCGCCAGGCCCGTGACTACCATCAAACATGTTGGAATTTTAAATGCCTTCATGATCATACAGTCCTTCCACAGATGGGTAGCTGGCTTCTCCCGGGTGCCGTGTCTTGGACAAGGTTCATTCAATAGTTGTTCGAGGGTGGGACCTGACCCGCCTGGCCGAGGAGGTGGCCTATCCTTGCGCCGTTGGTTGTTGCCCTGCGTATTGGCTTTAGCCACAAACTCGTCAGCCTTACATTTATTACCTCCTTGATTTTCCAGGTTATGCTGGTGACCCTTGTCATTATCATTCTTCTTTCCCTTCCCTGTTTTCTCTTCATCAGAAACGGGATCCTTGGTACTGTCAGAATCAGCATATTTGACCAGGGCCGCCATCAACTGGCCCATGTCATTACAGTCATGCTTGAGCCGCCCCAGCTTCTGTTTCAGAGGTTCAAAACGGTAATTTTTCTCCAACATTAAGACCGCTAAGCCGGCATCTATCTTATCAGATGAATGTATTATCTCCTTGACCCGGCACCCAATGGGTCGTGGACTCACCTTCCTCTTGCTTACAATTAGTCAGGTCCACGATTGACATAGGTTGTTTACATGTGTCCTTGAAGTTCTGAATGAACCGGGCCTTCAACTCCGCCCATGAGCCGATGGAATTGGGTGGCAACCCTTTCAACCAAGTGCGAGCCGTTCCATCCAACATCATAGTGAAATACTTAGCCATCGCTGCATCGCTGACCTCCAACAGCTCCATCGCCATCTCATAACTTTCAATCCATGCCCCAGGCTGCAAGTCGGCCGTGTAATTAGGCACTTTACGAGGCCCTTTAAAGTCTTTTGGCAAGTGCTCATTACGTATAGCCAGCACCAGGCAAGGGACACCTCCTGTTCTTGTGGCTACTCCTGCCTCAACAGAGGTTGCCGGATAAGCCGGAAAAGCCTGATGAGTCGCCTGCTCAGCTGCCAGTTGAACCGCCCGCTCAGCCTCTTGACGGATCCTCTCCTGATCCGCCAAGTTAAGGGCTCCACCCTGCGTCGGCTCATGCATGCGCGGTTGGTTACGACGTTGAGCGTTGCTCGACATAGCGGCTGAGTCCATATGTCTGCTATAGCTCGGGCTCCGGCTTGGGCGAGGGGTTGAATGGATTCTGTCTCGACTGTAAGAGTACGCATCCTGCTGCGCCAGAGCCGTCTGAAGAAGTTCTCTCACCCTTCGTGTTTTGATTGTTGTCGGAGAGTCGCTTCCATCAGGAGAGCCGCCAAACGAGCCGACGCAGCAATGAGATTCTCCAGAGGATTGCAAAAGTGACTCGGTGGTACTGATGTATAATGAGGCGGAGCGGTATTCATACGAGGTGGTTCCATGGCCCGCGGCTGAACCGGCGCCCCGGCCCCGGGTGTTGTGATCTGGTTTGCCTCCGGCGGGTTACTTGGACCAGCCCCGGGTGTGTGGAAAAGGTTCCTAGGATCGTATGTCATAGGCAGACGTGACTGGGTTTTCTGGTGCCTTCTCCTCATGACCTCGTTTGACACATTCAGATCCACCGAGAGCCAGAAAGTCTCCGCTTGAAGCTGATGAGCACGAGCATCCAAAGCCGCACGCTCCGCGGCCATCCTGACCTCCTCTGCTGCTAAATTTTTCTTGGCTTGTGCCATCTCTTCGCGTACCCGCGCCACCTCTGCGTCATGCTGAGCCTTATCCGCCAGCTCCACCACAGCAGTCAACAGAGTCGTCAACTTATCCATGAGGTCCATTAGTATCTGAGCCGGGGGGCGGGGTCTCCTGACCCGGCTGCTGTTGACCCGGTGGTTACTGTTGCCGCAATCGTAGAGTTCTACCCGGGTTGAGTGCCAGCCATGAAAACTCTGGCTTGATTCGGCGGCCCAGAGAGGTCCGGAATACTGCTGCCATCGGAACAGCCCCCAAGCACGCCATCTTGTAGCTGATACAAAGAATCTGTCTCGCCTGAGGACGATTCACCATCGGAACAGACGGCCATCTCACCGCCATCCACTAATCCTACAGAGAACTCACCCCCATGGATGCAACCCACGAAGGCATGCTTCACAGCAGGTTGGGCCCGAGCAGATCTCGTGCGCTGAGCCGTCTCGATGAGGTTGGTGCAGACGTCCGGCTCAGGGCCTGACTCGTCGATCCGGACAATGAAGACATGGATTCCGCCAAAGGGGACCCGGTACCCGTACTCAATTGAGCCGGCCTCGGGGCCCCGGCCTTCATCGTCGATGTAGAGCTTGCCGCGACGACTCTTGGTCATCTGACCCACAGCGTATCCCTTGAGCCCTTCGAAGTTGCCCTTCAAGAACTCAAATCCACCATGCGCTGGCCCCACGGTGGACGCCAACTGTCGTGGAATTGTCACGGCAGATTTCCTAGCAAAAGGACTTAGTCATAGGGCCATCGCAACTAGGAAGCTTGAAGGGGTTAATCGGGACAAAGGACACGAGAGGTTTATACTAGTTCGGCCCCTTACGATGAAGGTAAAAGCCTACGTCTAGTTGTGTTGGAATTGCTGAGGTTTCGATGACCAAGGAGCGAATCCGCTTTGCCTGGCTTCGAGTTGTTGTTTCTTGTCCTAAGCCGCCGCTGCGTCGTCCCCTTATATACATGGGTTGAAGCCTGTCGGCCTACAGAGTCCCGGCCGGCTCATAAACGTGTCTGGCTCGGTGACTTCTTTTATATGTCTTTCTTTACAAGTCTTTCCTTACATACGGCGGTTTACAGTATTGGGCCTTAAGCCGCCTCTGGGCTTAGGCCTTCTATAAGTCAACAAACTATCACCTTGAATATTTATTGGGCTTCTTTTGTAACATGCCATTAGGGTTGACCCAGCCCCTCCTGGGCGGGTCATACCTAGTAGCTATATCCCCAACAGGAAGCGTTATGAGAACGCGGTTGATGTAGTCGAACGTCTTCACGATCCGACCGATCCAAGTACCGAACGCACGGCACCTCCAAGTTCAGCACACGTTCAGCTTGATGACGTCCCACGAACTCCGATCCAGCAGAGCTTCACGGGAGAGTTCCGTCAGCACGACGGCATATTGACGGTGATGATGTTGCTACTGACGCAGGGCTTCGCCTAAGAACCGCTATGATATGATCGAGGTGGATTATGGTGGAGGGGGACACCGCACACGGCTAAGGGATCAATGATCAACTTGTGTGTCTAGAGGTGCCCCCCTACCCCCGTATATAAAGGAGCAAGGGGGAGGTCGGCCGGCCCTCTATAGCGCGCCAGGAGGACAAGTCCTCCTCCTAGTAGGAGTAGGACTCCCCTCTTTCCTACTCCTACTAGGAGGGGAAAGGAAGAGGGAGAGGGAGAAGGAAAGCCCCCCCCCTCTCTCCTGGCATTTCCTATTTGGCACTGCAGGCGCCCGTTAGTAGTGTTTTCGCAAACGGGCGCCTGCAGCGCTCCCGCAATGGGCCGGCCCATCTAGGGGTTTCTTCTCTCTGTCTTAATTTTGCAAAAAGAAAGAGCGCTGGTGCTGAATCGAACCCGCGACCCCAAGACCAAGTTCTGGTAGAACAACCACTGCGCCACCGCGGTGGGATCTGTTTAAAGGGAACTTTCTCTTTATTTTAATATATCTTCTCCCGTTTCGCGTTTCTCGTTTCTCGTTTCTCGTTTCCCTTTTCTTTTTTCCTTTTTCATTTTTCGTTTTCCTTTTTTTCCTTTTTTGTTTTCTGTTTTTTCATCCTGGTTCGTCCAATTGTTTGCAAATACCTGAAAGTTTTCTTTTAAATTTATGATTTCTTTTCAAATTCGACGAACTTTTTTGACATTTATGAACTTTTTCCTAAATCAATGAACTATTTTTAAAATTCGGTGAACTTTTTTGAAAATCTATAAACTTTTTTGAAAATTTATGAACTTTTTTCAAATCTGATGAACTTTTTTCCAATTCTAATGAACTTTTTTCAAAATCATTGACTTTTCCCAAATTGGATGAACTTTTTTTCAAATTCGACGAACTTTTTCTCAAAATCGATGAACTTTTTTCTCAAATCGATGAACTTTTTTCAAATCGAATGGACTTTTTTCCAAAATCGATGAACTTTTTTCAAATCGAGTGAACTTTTTTCAAAATCGATGAACTTTTTTCAAATCGAATGAACTTTTTTCAAATCGAGTGAACTTTTTTCAAAATCGATGAACTAGTTTTGAAGATTGATGAACTTTTTCTATTTTTATGAGTTTTTTGTTCTCAATTCGTTCAGCTTTTTTTTAACCTGTGAACATTTTTTTAATTCCTGATTTTTCAGAAAAGATACACATATTTTTGAACATTCAATCGTCAACTGGTCAGCCCGGTCAATTGGTGAAGTTTTTTCCTCAAATTAGTGAACTTGTTCTAATTCAAATAGCGCAGCTAGAGTAGTTCTTAAAGGGTGCGCGCTGCATTCAGTCACTAGTAGCTCGGTGGTTTAGCGGTAGCCAGTCTGTTGGAGTATAGTCGCGGCCTGAGTTCGATTCCCCACGATGCCTTTTTTGTGGTATTTTCGCGCTACAGTATTGCAGTACGTGTTTATGGGCCGGCCCACTAAGGTTCTCCTGTGAGCGCGGTTGGCTTCGCGGGTGCTTAAGGCGCCGACTAGGACCTTCCCCCTCTCCTAGTCCAATTCGGACCGAAGGGGAGGGGCGCGTGGCCAGCCCTCTCTCTCCACTAAGGCCCATTATTTCTTCCGGCGGGGTTCCAGTAACCCTCTGTCACTCCGGTTTTCTCTGAAATCACCCGGAACACTTTCGGTGTCCGAATATAGTCATCCAATATGTCGATCTTTCTTCACGTCTCGACCATTTTGAGACTCCTCGTCATGTCCGTGATCATATTCGGGACTCCGAACTACCTTCGGTACATCAAAACACAAAAACTCATAATACCGATTGTCACCGAACTTTAAGCGTGCGGACCCTACGGGTTCGAGAACTATGTAGACATGACCGAGACACGTCTCCGGTCAATAACCAATAACGGAACCTGGATGTTCATATTGGCTCCCACATATTCTACGAAGATCTTTATCGGTCAAACCGCATAACAGCATACGTTGTTCCCTTTGTCATCGGTATGTTACTTGCCCGAGATTCGATCGTCGATATCTCAATACCTAGTTCAATCTCGTTACCGGAAAGTCTCTTTGCTCGTTCTGTAATGCATCATACCGCAACTAACTCATTAGATACAATGCTTGCAAGGCTTATAGTGATGTGCATTACCGAGTGGGCCCAGAGATACCTCTCCGACAATCGGAGTGACAAATCCTAATCTTGATCTATGTCAACTCAACAAGTACCATCGGAGACACCTGTAGAGCACCTTTATAATCACCCAGTTACGTTGTGACGTTTGGTAGCACACAAAGTGTTCCTCCAGTAATCGGGAGTTACATAATCTCATAGTCATAGGAACATGTATAAGTCATGAAGAAAGCAATAGCAGTAAACTAAAAACGATCAAGTGCTAAGCTGACGAAATGGGTCAAGTAAATCACATCATTCTCCTAATGATGTGGTCCTGTTTATCAAATGACAACTCATGTCTATGGTTAGGAAATATAACCATCTTTGATCAACGAGCTAGTCAAGTAGAGGCATACTAGTGACACTCTATTTGTCTATGTATTCACACATGTATTATGTTTCCAGTTAATACAATTCTAGCATGAATAATAAACATTTATCATGATATAAGGAAATAAATAATAACTTTATTATTGCCTCTAGGGCATATTTCCTGCAATCAACACCCTGTCTAATTTCTCATATGTGGGAGGATCCAGATTATTAACCCATGTATATAATCTCCCTTAATCTGCACTTCCTGAAGACCATACATATCTATGATGGAAATGAAAGTGTGGATCCATCTGGGTAAGATACATGGTTTGTTCTTCTCACTAGTTTTCTGATGATATTAAAATCACCACCCATAACCACTGCACCTTTACTTCTAGTACATTCATCAACAAACTCATCAAGGAATTCGTCCTTATCATCCTTCTGAGCTAGCCCATAAAACACTGTCAGCTACCATTCCATCAAGGTTTTTTTTCCTTGACCTGCATACTCACATATTGCTTTCCAACCTCAGAACTAACCAATTCATGCAAGTCACCATCCACCCCAAGCAAGATACCTCCAGATCTGCCTATAGGGTCAAGATGTGCCCAACTAAAATCCCCCCTCCCCGGAAATTTTTCTTATCCAGGATAAATTCAAACCATGCAACATTGTCTTTGTCAGACCAATGAATTAAACTCCAAAGTAAAAAAAGAATCTCTTATGAACCTTTGTTTATCAAGGTCAGGGAGGCAGACCACTGCAATTGCAAAAAATTCCTTCCATCGGGAAACCTTATTTATTGGAGGTCTACCCCTCTTCTTACCTAGCTCAACCCTTAAAATAGGGAAGCACAACTTCACGATTTTACCACCTGAGTGTAATAGCTTAGCTTTTCTCATGCTAATATATACCCCAGGGGTTCTCTCATCATCGCTCTTAGACAAAAGATAATCATTGTCTTCATCCTCGTCAATTTGAATGGGAGGAACCAAGTTCTTATCTTGCTTTCAAGCCTCAAAAACATTTTTCCTAGACAACTCTAAAGTTTTATGGTTTTTATCAAATTCAAACTATTCTTCTCATCACACACCACACCCAATTTATTAGTGATGTCAACTAACACTCCATCATTAGTATTTAAGGTTGTTTGCAAGGTTTTACTGGCTTTGCCTGATATATCATTCTTTGCAGTTGCCCTCTTCATGGACAGCTCAGTCATGTCCATGTCTTCCTGCCCTGCAAGTCTCCCACACCTTCTTATATCAACTAAAGTTGTTTTATCTTTCCCTTTCTTTCCAACCTTGAGTTTCCCTTTTTTTGCTTTCTCCATTTTTGAGCCAAAGGATTCTTGAGATTCCAGCACCTGCCCCTCCTGTGAGAAGTGCACTCTCTCCCGAGAACCATAATCAAATAACTCCTCTTCCTCTTCATCATCTTCCCCCAATATCTCGACATCATTGTTCTTATCCTTCTTCTCTTCCTCGGTAATCACACCCCCTTTATCTTTTTGTTCCGCCATCTTCTCATTTTGCAGGTGGTTTTCAAGAGCACCCACTTGTCTTATCTTCCTTTGTGCAGTACATATAACATTCACAGCTATTTGATTGCCCTGTTCCACACTCCTAACCTCACTGTCCTCTATTGCAAAGGTACCTGAAGAATCTTGCACTTTTTTATCCTAAGCTCTTTGAGTACTTGGTCCCCTTGTTGGAAATATGCCCTAGAGGCAATAATATTGTATTATTATATTTCCATATTCATAGCTAAGAGTTTATATTTCATGCTAGAACTGCTATGATCCTGGAATATGCGATTCAGTGGAAAATTCATATGCATGTGTGAAATGATAAACGAAACAATAGGTTCCCGGTCTCGCCTCTAAGACCAGCTCATGTGTTGTTGGTGATCATGTTTTCTGGATCTTAGGATGTCGTTAAGTGTAACAATAGTCCTAAAACAACATTGAGGGTATGACGTTAGAAGAACGATCATATTGAATCGACCCAATACTTGTCTGTTATACTATGTGATCACATCGTCTGAAATCATCTGATATAACACAGAGTGTTAGCATGTGTTTTAGTTCCTTGGACCATGAGAGTTTCTCGGTCACTTCCTACCAGACGGTGGGCTTTGGGGTTGCTCAAACGTCATATGTAACAAGGTGATCATAGCGACAACTTTCAAGCTCACCGAAAAGTTTGACAAGTGACCGGACAGCTCGAGAGTGGGATTTGCTTCTCCGACGATGGAGAGATATTCTTAGGGCCCTCTCTATGAGAAGGCATCCATCATCGTCTGGCCAGACACAGATGACTACGTCACGGGGATGCCAGAACACGTCAACGAGAAAGAAGAACAAAACCGATAACGGGAGCAACGGTATAGTGAGCATGGTGATGACTCAAGAGGATACCGATGCACACCGGGTTTTGTAAAGTATTGCGAAGAAAAAGGAACATCACATGATAATCAAAGGCTCAAACGAATATCATTCGTGTAATCATAGGGACCAATATGGATGTCCACGGTTCCGCTATCAGTCATTGCGAAGGGGTTTCGTTCACATCTATGGTTACCGAACCTATGGGGTCACAAGCTTAAGATAATCGTGATATGCTGAGTGTTAGTAGGACGAGAGTGATGAGAATATATTTGTGGAACTGTTTCATTAATATCTGGAATAGTTTCGAGAGGTTCCAGAAGCGTTTCGGGGTCATCGGAAGGGTTTCGGTGAATATCGGGTAATACCGGGTATTACCGATTAATATATATAAATGAAAAATGTTTCCGAGGATGTTAAATTATATATATAATGCTTTGAAAATGTTTAGAACAAATATATATTTAATTTAATATCAATGGGCCTAATAAGGCCAAGAGGTGGAATGAAACTTGGGCCGCAAGGGCCCAAGGGGGAAGGCGCCCCCCTTTCCTTGTGGGGGGCGAATAGGAATAGGAGAGGAGTCCTACTCCTCCTCCCCTTAGTTGGGCGCTGATACGTCTCCAACGTATCTATAATTTTTTATTGTTCCATGCTATTATATTATCTGTTTTGGATGTTTTATATGCATTAATATGCTATTTTATATTATTTTTGGGACTAACCTGTTAACCTAGAGCCCAATGTCGGTTTCTGTTTTTTCCTTGTTTTTGAGCTTCGCAGAAAAGGAATACTAAAGGAGTCCAAACGGAATAAAACTTCACGATGATTTTTCTTGGACCAGAAGACACCCAGGGGACTTGGAGTGAAAGTCAGAAGAGCCACGAGGCGACGGCAAGGGTGGAGGGCACGCCCCCTACCTTGTGGGCCCCTCGGTGACTCCCTGACCTAGATCTTCGTCCTATATATTCACATACATTCCAAAACCCTCAGAAGCATCCACAAAGACACTTTTCCACCGTCGCAACCTTCTATTCCCGTGAGACCTATCTTGGGGCCTTTTCCGACATCCTAGCGGAAGGGGATTCGATCACAGAGGGCATCTACATCAACTCTATTGCCCTTCCGATGTAGCGTGAGTAGTTTACCACAGACCTACGGGTCCATAGCTAGTAGCTAGATGGCTTCTTCTCTCTCTTTGATTCTCAATACCATGTTCTCCTCGATATTCTTGGAGATCTATCCAATGTAATCTTCTTTTGCGGTGTGTTTGTCGAGATCTGATGAATTGTGGATTTATGGTCAACTTATCTATGAATATTATTTGAATCTTCTCTGAATTCTTATATGCATGATTTGATATCTTTGTATTTCTCTTCAAATTATCGGTTTGGTTTGGCCAACTAGATTGGTTTTTCTTGCAATGGAAGAGGTGCTTAGCTTTGGGTTCAATCTTGCGTGATTTCACCCAGTGACAAAGTAGGGGTAGCGAGACACGTATTGAATTGTTGCCATCGAGGATAAAAAAGATGGGGTTTTCATCATATTGCTTGAGTTTATTCCTCTACATCATGTCATCTTACCTAAGGCGTTACTCCGTTCTTTATGAACTTAATACTCTAGATGCATGCTGGATAACGATTGATGTGTGGAGTAATAGTAGTAGATGCAGGGAGGACATCATCATAACTTCTGTGGAGTAATAGTAGTAGATGCATGCTGGACTGTTACCCCAAAGGTCTACTTGACACGGGCATGATGCCTATATTGCATAATCATTGTCTTGGATATCATCATAACTTTGCGTTTTTCTATCAATTGCTCGACAGTAATTTGTTCACCCACCGTATTATTTGCCTTCAAGAGAGAAGCCTCTAGTGAAACATATGGCCCCTGGGTCTATTTTCCATCATATTAGTTTCCAATCTACTATTTTGCAATCTTTTATTTTCAGATCTATAAACCAAAAAACCAAAAAAAATTGTTTAGTTTTATGTATCTCTATCAGATCTCACCTTTGCAAGTGACCGTGAAGGGATTGACAACCCCTTTATCGCGTTGGGTGTAAGTGTTTGATTGTTTGTGCAGGTGCATCTATTGGGGACTTGCGCGTTTATCCTACTGGATTGATACCTTGGTTCTTAACTGAGGGAAATACTTATCTCTACTGTGCTGCATCACCCTTTCCTCTTCAAGGGAAAAATCAACGCAGGCTCAAAGAAGTAGCAGGCGCCCCAAGGAGGGTTTCCCTCCCTCCCCCCTCTAACCTATATATAGTGGAGGTTTGGTGCCCAATTGAACAAGACAAGTTTTGGAGCCTCCTCTAATTGATCTAGTTCTAGTTCTTGTTGGTCCTAGTTGACTAATTAGAGCTAGCCCTAGCCACCTCTAATCCTCATAATTAGAAGCCATGTGTGGTTCTAATCTCCTCTCTCTAATTCTCCGGGGACGATTAGCTCTGGACGGCAAAGCGTTGTCGGATAGTGAAGACTGTATGCTTGCAACCAAGTAGAGAGGCCGTGCTTTCGGTCTTCAATTTGAGGGATCGTTCGAGGGCGATTCGTGGGATCATCATCATCATTCGAGGGACTTCAAGTACGATCTACACTAACTCGTCTACTTCCGCTGCACTTCGGAGTCGGTAACGATCATTGATCACAACCCGTTATGCATCTTCATATTGTTCTTGGGTGATCATAGGTGCGAAAATTTTGTTTTCTACTACGTTTCCCAACACCCATGTCCATCAGCCTTCTTTTTTTTCATTCCCTTCCCTCTCATCTCTTCCTTTCTGAGAGAAATCCTCAAGTCCACTTTTAGCATTGCCTCCTTCTTCTCCAGGCTCACGTAGATTCCCTGCCTCCACCACACTTTGAATAGATATCACTACTCCGTACAGATGGGGTTTAATGTAGTACTCCAGAGCCAGAGGGAATGGTCTAAGAGTTCTAACATCCACCAAGAACCTAACAATCCCCTTGTCATTCAATAACTACATATTAACATTATCCACAGCACCTATCATGGCCCCAATCTCACAAATCCCTTTGAAGTGTCTCATCTCTTTTGGGATTCCTCTTGCAATTGCCCAAACAGACCACATTCTACCCACGGGTATCTCATCTGACACAACTCTGGTAACTTTAATGTAAGAATTGGTCCCTTTTAGTTTGAACTCATCCACTCCTATTGGCATCTCCAACTTCTCATTATTGGGAAATTGTACCAAGAACTCGTTGTCCTTTGGGGTAACAGTCCACTCTCCCACAAGGAAACTGAAATGTCAAACCCATTTGAAGATTTTCAGCAGACTGCCCAGTGATCAGTTGAATCCTAAGTGTCGAGACTTCTCCCTCTTCCTTGGTATTGCTCGCATTCTGAGCTATAAAAGAATACCAAGTCCCCACACAATGCATTGGCGGATGTGGTTGATACAGCCACACGCAAGAGAGACATGAGACAAAGGCGAGGAAAGAGAGAAAAACGGAGGCAAGATATTTTTAGCGATCTGTTTTGCTCATCGCATCACGTCTCACGTGCGGCCGATCGGGGAGCCAGAGAGCTTTGTACTAGCATTTAGGTAAAGGAGAGCCAAAATCAGGCACGTGCGCTTTGTACCATTTTTAGGTAAACATAAACGTTCACAAGGTTTGGCATACAGAAGGTAGCTTTACTGAAGTCAGTACCAATTTAATGCACATTATGCAAGTTCATGATTCGACCACACAAACATTACCACTCAAAAGAAAGCCCAGAGCTCTCTCCACAGGACTCACTAGTTCACTAGAACAAAATCCTAGAGGAAATGAGGGAACCTAGACGAAACGATATACACATCAATCGTATCCAAAAGGAAATTTGTTTACTAGCGATCTTCCCAACTGCAAGAACATTCTAGACATGCTGCACCATTTGTACAGGTGTGTAGCCGACGGAGTTCCTGACCTTTGTTAGGCTACTAAAATGGTCTTTAGTTCAGGTCGGCTTCAGACCCCCAGCTTACGAGTAAGCGAGGACGAAGCGTCTCATTAGTGTTGGCTTCAACCTCCCGAGTATTTAGTCAGGTAAAAGCTAGCTAGCGTAGTTAGAAGAAATCAGCATTCAAATTTATCCAAGCATCTATATGCACCAGAACTGGAATTTTGGCAGCTGATGATTTCTGCCACTTGGGAGAGACGTTCAGTGTCACACCGGTGGAGGAGCTGCTCCTTCGTCACCTGTACATTGAGACACCGAGATGATATTGAGAAGGGGAAAAATGGATGTTTCAACAAAACGGCCAGAAAGGAAACAAAATGTAGCTTCTACATAGTTACTAGATCACAGGTTCAGACAGGATAATGGTTGCGGATACAACAAGTATTTTCACACATAAAAAAATACAGCAGCTATTTTTCAAAACTGAGACACCATGGGTACCTTGCTTCTTCTTTTTTGGCCAACACTTCAGGATCAAATTCTTCAATGGGGTCTGGGGAACTGGAATGAACTTTCCAACAAGAGCCAACGGCCAGCTACATGAACACAGAAATAGTATACAAGCAAGCAAGCCACAGTCAAAAGTCTGATATGTTCATTCAAACTGCTACATTAGCAAATTAATAACTGAAACGCAATTTTGATAAATAAAATATTTTCAAAAGCATTACTCATCTGTACAACACAAGTAGGTTCATAACGGGGACAGGGATCTCACCTGATAAAAGCAATAGCAAGAGAAACAAGCCAGAGCTGCCAACTGAGTCTCACTGTTGATGTAAATTTCCCAAGGAACTCAATAATTATCACCTGAGAATAAATTATGGACAAAAGTGAAATTCTAGATAGTCAAAGGTTGTCTGTTTCCGCTCATACATTTGTGTTTTCTCTCATTTTACCTGCAGCACGACGGTTACGCTCACAACGGCCAAAAAGAGGTGGTTTCTTGAAACTCCTTCAAATATGTTCAGCTCTTCTGGTTTACGTGCATTGAACTCGTTAAACACCTATTGGGAAAAATGAAAAAGTAGAGCTTTGTCAAGCAGCAAGATGGTATATGCATATGCTGAATGGAAGGGATTAGGAGAAAGATGAGACCATAGACAGGGATTACACATTTCAAAAAGACTTGCTTATGGAGTTTGAACAGTAACAAACTTGAACAAATAGGGAGAAGGCAATCTGAACAAAATGAACTTATCCCTATATTACTTGATGCTAATCAAAATCCAATCTTACTAAACTCTTTCTAAGCCAGCTGTGGGAGCTACTGAGGCGTGTGTAACTGTACCGTATAATAAAGAAACATGCTACTGTAAAGCTGTGGGTGATGCGCATAGTGGCCCAGAGAGAAAAGTAGTATATTCAGACTCAACCATAAGGCTGGAAACATGCTTCCGAATAAAGTAAAAGTGCTTAAACAAGGCAGGAAGTTACCTGACACAGGACAAATGTGTTGAATATAAATGAATTTTTCACTTTACTGGAGTGTTCGAGGGTATCTTGAGTCAAATGCAGAAGATCTCGGCCCCTAAAGTTAAGCGTCAAAAGAACAGCCACTTGATAGACAGCCTGTGCTTGCACAAGAGTTAAGACCTTAGTAACTGACTCAAAAATATGCCGGTAAAATAATTAGTTGACAGTTAACATCTGAAAAGACCAATACCTGAATGAACAAGTTTCTCCACATAATATTAGTCACAAGAGGTTCTCTGCATGATATGCAGACTAATGTTAGAATTGTTTTAAGTGTACACACAACACTAATGCCAATCAAGAATTATATGAAATATTGTTACAGGATGTTTTTGCATGCTTAAAGTCGATTTGGAATCATTGAGTATAAGTAACACTTTTTCTTGGTTCTCACCAGCAAACATATTTCGAATGACACAGTATCAAGAAGGTTTACACAGTATAAATAACAGATTAGGATAAGGCTTAATTAATCAACTAAGATTAAATAGCAATAAACTATGAAGAAGCCCTTGCGGCAATAAACATAAGCATACCCCCAAAAAAAACACAATCACCAAATTATTTCTCTTTGTCGAAGTCCCTGGACTCATGTCTCTTTTGCGGTATATTATTAGCAACCACAAAATTCAAATACACTTATATGATGGTACCATTTTTACCTATATATTATTGGAGTAATTGTTGGCCAAACTTTCCAGTTTTTCAAATCTGTGGGCCCTCATAAATACATTGTTGGAGTAATTCTTAGGAACCACAAAATTCTATAAATACTACTAGATATGCTTATATGATGATACCATTTTTGCATCACTAATCCTATATATTATGGGAGTAATTGTTGGCCAAACTTCCCTGTTCTTCAAATCTGTGGGACCCTAATAAAAAGATAAAGGGTGTACTCAAAAACCTTGATTTGAGGAAGAGAACTATGACTATGAGATTCAAAGTTGCGCTTAGGATAGGTTGATGATTTAAATATTTATAAAAGGCTGAAAGTTAGCACAGCAAGAAATACAGATAGAAGCTTAATGCACATACGTTAGATAACAGTTTCAAAAGGAAAAGGACTAACCTCCGTCCAACAGGTGTCCTTTTCATAAGCTGGTCCGTTGGTGGTTCAGTAGCCAATGCAAGTGCGCCGAGTGTGTCCATTATGAGATTAACCCAGAGAAGCTGTCTCAACAGTAGAACAAGTAAACATCTGGCTGTAGCAAATCTATACAAGTTTAATACGTACTTAAGTTGATAATTCATGTCTATTCATTCAGAGTTTCCTTACGGAACATGACAAGATTATTTTCATAGTTGATCTTCAACAATTTATGACACAAATATGATGATTTTCACAAGATGTTACTCTCAGCAGAAAATACTCATCCTGACAGATATCCCATCACTGGTGCATACTCTTTCGATAAACTACTATGGAATTTTCCCATCAGATGTAAATTTTGATTTCCATGTGAAACTGTCGCTTAGTTGATATGGTTAATTTTGTGCATTCAACAAGCAGGATTTAGTCCAGAATAGTAGCAAAAAGGAGTAATTAGACTAACACTGCTCTAATGCGGTCTCTAATTAACTATATTAGCTGGCACAATGATTCAATAGACTCTTAAGTGGTGGAAGAAGCGCATGGCATATAGATCCAATTAACTATGAATATTCAGACACGGCTAGCATTGAAACTATCAATATGGAAAATGATTTTAATCTGGCAACAATTCTAAGAAACGTAAATAAGAATGTTGTGACAAACCTGAACAGCATTTAGAGGAACATTGCCCGAGGAAATAGCAGCAACCACATTGATTATAAGAGCCGCAACATTTACAGTAAGCTGGAATTGAATGAACTTTTGGATATTTGCATAAACAGAACGACCCCAGCGGACCACCTAGAACATTAAATGTGAACAGACTTAATGACACTAATCAACTGTGGATGAGAAGATCATTAAGTTACAAACAGGCCTAACCTTCACGACTGAAGCAAAATTATCATCCAGAATAATTATGTCTGAGCTCTCTTTAGCTACTTCTGTTCCTTGAATGCCCATAGAAAGACCAATATCTGCCTGAAAATAGGAGGGATGAGAGACTGAAATTAGAAACACTAGCATCAACTATTCAACTCAATACATTTATAATCCTTCTTTGTATACATTCAAAAATAAACAGCCAATGTCCTTTTACCCATTCAAAATACAAACTCATGCACGTACCTCATGCAATGCAGGGGCATCGTTTGTCCCATCTCCAGTAACAGCCACAACATGGCCATTCTTCTTCAGTGCCTTTACAAGAAGAAGCTTATCATTCGGAGAGGATCTTCCCATCACCTGCAATGCGATTTTGAGAATCAGGCTAACCAGCAATGATGATGTTAACAGCAGGAGCAAGTATTGCACAAGATAACATATGGACTCAAACGGGAGGAGGAATATCTACCCTATCACATGAAATAGAGCACCAGAAATGCCGTGACAAAATTAGCTACCAAGCTCAAAGTGTAATCATGATATTTCCCGTATCTATAGGTTAGTGGAAGACAAATTCAGCTGTTCATTATTTTTCGTATTTGTACAAAGGTAAAAGTTAAGCATGCGACTATCACTGAACATAGATATAATGATATATATACTACACAAAGTGGCATAAGAGACCTTTTTTGTGCCTTGATAACTGAGAAAGGGAAATTATATGTCAAACCAGACAAGTAATCATCACCAATTACAAGAACCGAATAAGGCAGACAACAGTACAATACTGTGCTCCCTATATCTTGCATGGAATTTCCATGTTTAGAAGGTTCTATATATATATATATATATATATATATATATTCCCAGCTTCTTTCCCTATATTCCTAAAGCAAAGAGTTATTTGACTAGAATTTGCAAGCCAGCCATTTTAGCTGCATTCAAAATTTCAAATACTTGTAAAGCAAGTATCAGATGGGAAGGTAGAAGCATTATACAGAACAGCAGATAACATAAAGAGCGATTGATCCTCATAAAATGTACATGATTTCAAATATATCAGCCTGGGTTTATGGTCAATCTTGCCAAACCAAATACGTTACAAGACAAGATGCATGACAATAACCTTCTAGAGCATAAGTCAACCCAAAATACTCTCATTAGGTTAGCTCGGTAAACTTAGGACACATTTAATATTTTGGCAAGCACAAACGAGTTATGGTCTTACAGATATCTTGTCGGCAACCGCCTCTCTTTCGGCGTCACTGTATGCACGGAAAACTTTTCCCTCTATTATAACTGGTGCAGAAGCCTGGGGGTCAGTGAGTATTCCACACTCAAGTGCTATTGCTCTAGCTGTCTGCAGATTATCTCCAGTTACCATCCGTACCTATCCATTCAAAAACTGCAGAAGTTAGCTTATAGTGATGACAAGAACTCCAATAATGCACTCCTACTATGCCAACATTTAACGGTGTCAATATAGTTGACAAATTTAAAGGTAGCAATGATAATTACATGCAGCGGTAATATATAAATTACACAGGACATACAAATACAGTCATCGGAGGCAAATATAACTTGTACTGTTTCTAACAGTTCTTAGTGTCCCTCGGCAACACATGAATTAGAAACACAAACCTTAACACCAGAATTGGTGCACAGCTCAACAGCATCTCTCACTCCAGGACGGCAAGGATCCTGCAAAAGAACATGGATGACTCAGCTACAAACCAAAAGGCTATCAAAAGTTATGACAAAAATAGAGGTAAGGAAGCGCATCCTTATATGCAATATTGTAATTCAGGATTTGCATGTCTTGTCCATGTACCTTCATCCCCACAATTCCAATAAGAGTCAGGTCATTATCAGGCAACTCCCAATTAATTCTTTGTTCCTCATATGGAATGTCCTTCGGATCAAGATTTCTATAAGCAAAAGCAACACAACGAAGACTTTGCTCCGCCATATCTTCTATGTATTTCCTGAAGTGATTAGCCTGAAAGACCAGATTGAGACAGGGAATTATGAAATTAAATCCGAAAAAGGTGTGTAAGTCATTTACCTTATCAGGTGTCATTTCATGAGTTGAGCCGTCTACATCAAGCCAATTTGTACATAACGCGAGAACTATTTCCGCAGCTCCTTTCCAATGCACATGAACATTTGAATCTCTCTGAATAAACACATGACTGAGTTCAGTATATGGTTGAGGTATGTAGAGGTATGTACTGCACAACAGTAAACAACACTTGGCAATCATGCAAAAGAATGGCACTCTAGCTAAACCAAATTAACAACACAATCATAACAAATTCAACACAATGATGAACACGTGACAGACTGTTATTAATTGAAGTCTCCCAAGCATCAGATGAAGTATATGTATGCCACAAACCAAGTTAAATTAGACCATGAAGACCGCAGGAGCCACTTTCGTGACTTGCAAGGCATAGCAGAATATTAGCACATAACAGAACTTCTAAATTATTCTTGGATATATGTTAGAATTAAAGATATGTGTTGAGCAAAGAATTTTGCGAGTCTGGTGGTCATTATTTTGTTCTGCTGTCCCAAAATCATAGCAATAGGTTAAGGACCGACAGAGAATAGGCAAGGAGGATGGCTTAGAAAAGGCAAATGATCTGAAGATATGAATGACACCATGCATCCTAGATTGACATGGTGAACTACTGAACTCAACTGATATATCAGATATGTATAGAAAAAAAAAGGAAATTTGGACGTCAAGCACTCCTAAATAAATCATTTAAGCCCATAATCATCTTTAAGCCCCATGGAGCAATATAAGGGTCAAGCCCTAAGACCAGTTCCTCTTTATCAAAGTACTCCCTCCGTCCCATAATATAGTACATCTTTGCAAACCAGGCGCTAGACACATCTAGTGAAAACTCGTTTTTGGGCAAATATGATCATTCAATGAAAAATGTGCTATAACAAAGTAGTAATAAACTACTCCCTCCGTCCCAAAATAAGTGTCTCAACTCTAGTACAACTTTGTACTGAAGTTAGTACAAAGTTGAGACACTTATTTTGGGATGGAGTAGTATTTTAGAATATTATAGATACAGCTGAAAGTGAAATAAGAAATTACCCCAATCACTGCAACGCCTCCGCGTTTTTTTTCTGAGTTGAATGGAGAAACATGAATGATAGCGGATTTTGATCTCTCCAAGGCAAATTTCATATGAAGCTAAAAAGGCAGCAACTGGATAAGCAAGAATATAGCCACCCAAAGCAGAAGAAAGTTTTAATGCTCAGGAAATCTTACCTCAAGACCCCAAGAAAGAATTGCCTTTTCAGTTGGTGAGCCTGTTACCTCGACAGTGCTACCATCCTGATGAGTCAAGAATCAGGGCGATGTAGGACAGGATACCAATTACATCAAATGAAAAATGGACAACTGTAACTAGCAGTATTGATAGAAGGGGGCCTTTTTTGGCCAAAGAATAGCAGGGACCCTAAAGAAACGGCATTGTAATGATGACAGTATTGACTGTTAACGGCTAATACTCATTGCCAAAAGCAGAAGATACCCCGTATTTTATGAAATACTCCCTCTGTTCCTAAACATAAGTCTTTCTAGAGATTCCAATGCGGACTACATACGGAACAAAATGAGTGAAGCTACACTCTAAAATATGTCTATATACATCCGTGTGGAGTCCTTATTGAAACCTATAAAAAGACTTATATTTAGGAACGGAGGGAGTATGTGTCATTTTGGCATAGGCACAGCCTCCACTGCAACATCTATGAAAATGCATTTAGTGTTCGATTAAGGCTGTTCTCTTCTGGGAATAACATAGAAGAACGTCTCAGAGAATAATCCCAACCTGAAATTCTAACACTACTTCAACAGCCAAATTCAGAGCGCCAAAATGTGTTTAAGAAAAATATTACAAAGATGATAGTGACCAGCATTCATTTTATCATGTATGTTGTTTAAGTGCAGCAGTAAAAAGTGTCAAGTGGTTGATACTCATTGCCAAAAGCAGAAAATGCCCCGTATTTTATGAAATAGATGACATTTCAGCATAGACACAGACTCCTCTACACATACAAAAAAAGTGCATTTAATGTGCAATTAAGGTTGATCTCTTTTGAGAATAGCAGAGAGGAACGTCTCGGAAAATAATCCCAACCTCGAAATCCTAGTACTACTTCAATAGACAAACTTATAGCAGGAAAATAGGTTTTCAGAAAAATACAAAGATGATTGCGACCAGCGTCCGTGTTATCAGTATGCGGTTTAAATGCAGCAGTAAAAGGCATTGAGTAGTGGATACATGTGGCATCACCTCTGGCTCAAACACACTGCCTGAAGTATTCTGTGCAATTGCTTCAAGTACAAGAGAGGTCACTGTAGGTGACAACTTCTCAATAGTAGCCTGAGGTTGCAGCTCTATCGCCCCAACTATTGATCGCACCACAGTCATCTTAAGCAACAAAAAGTCACACATAGTTAAATGGTCATATAAAGGATAGTATAGAATGAAGTGAAGATCCATTATGATGCTAAAAATAACTAACCTGATTGAGCGTTAATGTACCAGTCTTGTCACTACAAATTGTTGTAGCAGAACCCATCGTTTCACAAGCTGAAAGCCTCCTCACCTGAAATTGACATGTAGATTTATGTGATGACAGACAGAATACAAAATAAACAGATAGCAAAAATATGTACCAGAGCTTTATCTGCCATCATTTTCCGCATTGAATAAGCCAGGCTGAAAAAAATATAGGTCAGAAAACTAAAATTCAAAATGATGAAGGAAAATTTTCGCTTATATTGACTCACGTTAGTGTCACAGCCAGCGGTAGTCCCTCAGGTACAGCAACGACGACAATAGTCACCTAAATTGCATTTAGCAATGTAAGAATTAGAAAAGAAAAAGATGCTTCAGGTACACCAAATATTAAATCATTACATACCGCGACAGTTAGTATCTTTATTACTCCAAATATTGTAGATTTCACACCTGTGTGCCCCTTAACAAACTGAACAGTACCATCTGGGTTTGTAGTATGTCCTGTAAAATATCTGTGAGTAAGGGAAAAAACTATTAGTATGTTCTGTAAGATACACGGAAACAAAAAAAAAGTTCCTAAGCATGTCCTAAAAGCTGAAAATATCTGGGAGCAAAGGAAAAGTTCAAGTATGTACATATATTATGGATACAAAAGCAACAGATCACTGCCCTTATGAACATAGGATAGGCATAAGAGTTACAGGTTTATACGTTTGTGACTTTATTTCCCTTGTACGAACCATACATCATGCTGAAGGTACAATGTTCAAATAATGGGGTAATTACATGAACGAGTCTTACCTTGCAAAGAGAACTACAAGGACCATTGCTGCAACAACAAGCCCCACAATGCCTATGAATGTTGCTACTCCATTCAACCGCACCTTAAACAGAAAAGAGAAGGCCGTGAATAAACCATATCAGAACTCACATTGCACACAGATTGTTCAAAAAAATTCCATTCAGACCATCAGCAAAAGGATAAACAGAAAAAAAAAAACCTGCAACGGAGTCTCTTCATTATTATCTTCTGAAATGCTGGCCATTAATAGACCCCATTCAGTGTTTAGACCAACCGCAGTTACCTGCATTTGAGTAGCACAATTGCAAGTGGAATCATATCAAATCATTAATATTAACATTAAAAGGTCAATTCCACTCCCCTCTTTGATTAATCTAGCTGGCAGGTAAGGAATACTCAAGTCCAAGGGACGAATAAGTAAATGAGCCCCAATTGCCTCTTTTTGTTCGTAGACATGTGATTCTCAAAACAGAAAGCAAAAAAGAACGAGGAGATAACAAGATATGATCACTCACCAACATGGTACCATAACCATCAGCTACTTTGCATCCTCCCATTAGAAAAGGTGACTTCTGATCCTTCAAAACCTAATCAAGGACCCCATTTACTACTCATTAGCAAATTGATTCTACGTAGGAGTCTAAAAACAAGGGATAACTTACAATTTTGCTTTCGCCGGTCATACTGGATTCATCAATGGCAAGAGAATGGCCACTGATTAAAATGCCATCTGCTGGAACCTAAAAGGTGGTTTTGGTTTTGTTATGATATATTAGAAATGTAAACAACGCAAACATAAGCCACGCAGACCATATTTGTTTGCTGCATCTTACCTGATCACCAATTTTTAAAGCTACTACATCACCGACCACAATATCAAAGATTGACACTTGAATCCTTCTACCACCCCTAATAACCTGGTCACCACACCACAATTACAATGCCATCAGAGGACCAAAAGTAGCAAGTAAATGGTCAAATCTTATGTTAGGTTTAGCTCACAACCTCGACTTGAATGTTTTGTTTCTCCTCATTGAGGTGTTGGAACTGAAGGGACTGTTTGTAATCACTGACAGCTAAGACAATAAGACAAAAAAAAGGAGTCTTTAGAAAGGTACAACTGGATTGTTCAAACTGGACACCCTTTCATGGGCGTAGTGAGCAGAAGGAGAGAAAGTGAAGTTAAAACAAATGAAGTGCATGAGAAAACGATGGAAACATATACTTAAAGCGCATATTTGATATTAGTTGAGGCACAAAACCAAAATAACATTGCTCTATCTTCCAGGTACAATGTATTATGGACCCAAGCATACTACTGAAGAATAAACCCAAGAAAATAAGGTCTAGTGTTTGTCTTCCAAATTTACAGCAGAATCCCAAGTTAAGAAAAGTTCAAGTTCAAAAACCATTATGTCCATCTTGCTAAAGTACAATAATGATACTATTGTATCCATCTTTAATATCAGAAAATATTGAATTACTTAGGTGTTGGATGTGTGAAAGAAAACAGCATACCAGTAACAAGTATCACAAGAAAGACAGCAAATGCTATACTTGCACCATCATACCATCCTTCCTTGATGCCCTAACGAAATTGTTAAAGTTAGAACCAAAATAAAAACATAATGTTCAAAGGGTTGATCCATAAGGAAATGCTCCAGAACTATAACTCACAAGGGAGAAAATGTACACAACCATTAAGACACTTAGACAAAATATAAAACAAAAGAAATAGGAAAAGGTTAGGTGGACAAGGAGTCCACCTCTGTTGCGATGCCCAATACAAGAGAAATGGCTGCAGCTACAATAAGGATAACCAATGTCAAGTCCTGGCAGGCCTCCCAGAGAAAAACCTGTTGTCACAACACAGAACACAGTGTTGTCACAACACAGAACACAGTAAGAAGGATTAATCACTGGTACTGCAATACCTTTAAAAATTGAAGAAACTTACCCAGAAGCCTTTTCCTTTCTTGCGAGGATATCTGTTAGCCCCAAAAGCATTCGCCCTACATGACAAATCTGCTTCATCACCATGGATCCCCTTCTCTGGGTTTGTTTTCAGTAAATTTGTGAGCCCTTTAACCTAATGGCCAAAGAAGGATACCACATTAACTAATGATCCGGAAGCTGAAAATTCCAGCTAATTTGCATGTAGGAATGGTGCATACCCCTCCATATTCTTGCAGAGCAGAATAGTTATGATCCCTTGTCATCGATGTAAGTTGATCCTCTCCAATTCCAAACCCCCGTGGGAGAATTTCTGCATGCAAGAAACGTCAAAGTAATTTAAAAAGAATTAACAGTTTGAACTACTATTAACAAGGTGCAGGATCGTCCTCCACTGAGTACACGATTATTTCTTGACACAATCCTCACAGGGCAAAATAACAGAGAACATAACCAAGACGCTGACAGCATCTTATGTGTACAACAACAAAATGAGCCCATGGCAGTTACCTGGTAATTCCGTATCACCATTCTGCTTTTCTCCTGCTTCCTTGAACAGTAGTGCAGCCTGATTGAATTCAAAACTAAAGCATCAAAGAGGAAAAGTGTGATAATAAAACATATATACTGCAGAAACAAAAGCTTGAATGCATACCCGTATGACTTGAGCATGAGCCCTAATCTTCCTCCTTATTTGTTCTTTTTCTTCCTCCTTTTTCAAGTCGAGTGTATATCTGAATCGCCGAGATGCATTGAGCACAAGTGCAGCTTGCTGCAAATAAAACAAACCATAATAGTAATGTGTAGAGTTAATAAACTGATTACAAAAAAGTTATGATTGAATGTGCCGTAGCGCTAGTAAAAGTAATAGTGCAAATTTGGTGTGAGCATACAGCTCCAACATGCCCTAAGAAATATTTAAATGATGCATGAACATATAAAGAATTTTACTTCCAATGCGAGCGCATGTGCATGCAAACATGCATGAACAAAAAAATACGCAATACAACAACAAAGTAGAATTGGAGGAGTAGAATTCAGAGCAATCCATCTTTTCTAATACTATGTCAATCATATGCTTCATCCACAACAAAAGCTCTACACAGGAAAGAACAAATAATGTTAACTTACTGAGCCCTGCTATAGGGGTGGAACTAAATGTAAATCATGGAAGATAACTGCAGCCCACAAAAGAAAACAACTATTACTTTTGGGCTGTTTCAATGCAACTTTTAGTATGCAGTCCAGCCATAATATGTTTCCAGCAATGCTGTAGAATTGCATGACAAGAGTAGGACGTGTGAGGGTTTGGAAGGAGACGGGGAGAATGTGTTTCAGACTCAATAAGGCTTGCGGACATCAGAGGAAAGGAGTCCACACTCCTGCTACAGCACAAGATTAGAATATTCGGCGAGGCAGGAAATAACTTGTTTAGTTTGAGTACGTTCCAGTTAAGAGGCTCGGATACAGATGAAATCGAGTGTTAGGTTTGAGTTTGGATAAGGATACATATCAGAAAGTGGAATCACCATGTTGTGAATTAAGTCTTGCAACTACTTGGAGAAATATATCCTAGACAAAACAGCTCGCCTTAGACGACCAAAATGTGTATATCTTGCTGCTAGCGACGTGACTTAGACGGCCAAGTAGTAAAAGGTTCACTAAGGAGAATTTTCTCTGCCAACTACTCTATCTTCTCTGTCCCAGCATGTATCCAATCTAAACACTCATCTTTGATGTCAACACCCAAGTATGAAGTGTCTACTCCACTTGTTAAATCCATCCAACAGAGTAAACCAATCAACTAAATAAAAAGATTTCCTGCAATAATGATCCCAAATTATTTCTGCTTTCAAGGGCAAGCCAAGAACTAAGCAAGTCCACCATCACTCTCCGCTAAACCTGATCCCTTCATTCTGTCCAACTATCCATGCTTTAATAAATTGTAATGTTACCTCATATTATGTGTACCGCTCAGCACACTCAAATGCATGGCCAAGTAACATAAAATCCTGAGCTCTTATTGCCCCTATGAGATTATTCCAACTCATCAACCAAGAGATGATGGCATGATAACAGACGTACATGTCCATGGCTAGGTTCAGTGCAATTCATTGTCTCGCTCAAAACTCAGTTGCAGCCAGTGATCATGTATGAGCCCATATCTACCCAAAGAACACCAGACATTTTAAGCTTAAAATAACTAATTCATCTAATCATCTCACCAACCTCTAGGTTGTGGATGCAGCAACCCATTGTGATAGAAAAACATCAAAGCCTCATCAATTTTGGGGGATATGACCATGTCTCTCGCATTTTTCCTAAAGTGAGGTCCACGATTCTTCCTCCAACCATTCTGGAGCTTTTCACACCGCAGTTTTGGGGACTACTCAAGTTGTCTACAAGTGCATAAATAAAATGGAACTAGTTGGTTGCAACGAATAAGTTCGACAACACATGCTCCACCAGACCAGGCACCAACACATTTGGGTGGCAATACCAACCAAAAACAAAGGAGACACTCTAAACCCGTCTAAAAAGGGACAATCTACACGAAACGAAACCGCATTGCGGTGCCAAGCATGGCCGCCAACCAAAGCACACTGCCTGAAACCCCCAGCAAGTCGAGCCCAATGCAGCAAGTTGAGTAGGGAATGGCGACTCACCCTCCACCGGCGTAGCCGCTCGACGGGCGCGCGCTTGGCGGGGATGTCGAAGGGGTCGCCGTCCCCGGGGCCCCGCACGTCGACCCCGAAGACGCCGTCGCAGCCGTCGTCGTCGGGCGGCACCTCGTCGACCCGCCGCACGTAGCGCCCCGGCGACGCCTCGGGCGCCTGCACGCCGACGCCCCCGGCCGGCATCGCGCCGCTTCCTCAGGAGAGATGACACCGCACGAACGCGGCCGCCGCGCCCCCGATCTGCGCGCACATTCAGCAGCAGCACCGCGTCAGTAGAGACCAAAAAACCCGAAAACGGAGCGCAAATCCAATTCCAAGCCCTAAGCCCCCCAAAAAAACCAAGCGAACGTATCCGGCAGTGCGGCCACCACCTCGAGGCGGGCGCCGCCGCACGCCGGAGAGACCCAGACGGCGGCGGAGGCGGAGCGGGCCGTCGTCGCGGCGGCGAGGCGAGGGGTGGGGGTGGGGATGGGGGCTAGCGGATGAGGCGTGCGGCGGAGGAAACGAAGCGAGCGAGTGTGCGGCGGCCGAATTCGGGGGCTTGGCCTGGTTTCGTTTGTCTGCTGCTTCCGCGTTGCTTCCTTCCTCCGTGCCTTTTTCCCGCTTCACGCACTTGGATTTCTTCCGCCTTCTTCCTTCCTTCCTTCCTTCCTTTTCGCTTTCTGTTGCGTGGGCTGAGGGCAACGGATTGATGGGCGGATCCGAACTTCAACAGAAAACGCGTCGTCTATAGCTAAAGTTGAGCGAACAGGATTGTCTCTTGTGATAGGAAAGCCAGCTCTTTGCATCTATCCGGTGTATATGTGCAACACAAAAGGCACATCGTGATACAGTATATTATTGTCTCTTTTTCCATAGCACGGTGTCCATTTCCGACAAGTATTTTCAGACAAAGAAATTATTTAAGAGTTTTTTCATTAAGAAAATACAACTGGTTTGTGCAAGCCCGTAGATCTAATACATCAAGGGAAGTTAAGTCCCACGGGCCTCCAACTCCCAATCCCCACCTCCAACTTGCCCCAAACAAACGCGCTGTAACTCATCTTCTTTCTCCGGATATTTCTCTCGAGCCGCCACCACATCCCGGTCAAATTGGCATCATCGTCGAAGCAGACCTTCCATCTAAACCTCACAACGCATTGTAAGTCGCTTCACATCACGACCCAAACAATACCCAAGTCCGAAGAGGTCCGGTTCCAATGTTGTCACCGCAAATGGCACATCGTTGGTGGCTTCACTCCACAACTTTGATACGCCTGGCATCGAACGGTGCTCTCCCAACTCCGTATGTTAACATCGGTATGCACCGTCAGGCAGGAACAAACCATCTCACTACCAGACTTGGTGTTGATTGTGCTTTTAGAAAACGAGGCTAATTCCTAACAAATATGTTACTAAGGAATTAGGGCTATCAATATTGAAATTTTTTTCCGATTATGAAAGCAATTAATAAACATATTAAAGTAGGATCATGGATTCAGGGTCGATCGGGCTAAGAGCAAGTATAATAAGTCCTTTGTGTCAGCAAAATTGTTCACGGAGGAGTGAGGGGTGAAGAGAGTGAAGTGGCATCTCCATCTACAGCCCACGTATAGTATAGCATATGGACCAACAAAAATGATATGCATTTTTTTCGAAAAGGAAAAAAATGATATGCATGTAACTCATTTTCAATCACATGCTTCACATATGCAAGCATTAATGCTTCATAGCCAATTTATTATTCCCTCCGTCTCATAATACAAAAGCGTTTTTGACATTACATTCTGTTTCATAATACAAGAGCGTTTTTAACACTACCCTCCATGTCATAATAAAAGAATGTTTTTAACACTACATTCTTGTATTATGAGACGAAGGGAGTGAGTATTTTATTTTTCATGAAAGTTCTATAGATAACATGGCACATGGACGGCATATTTTCTTAAAAACGACCCATGGACGGCATTTAAGGGGTCCAAAACAACTGCGTCGGGGTGGGTCGGTGGGACTGACTATAGTTTGAGACATGTAGTCGAGTCGCCGTCGACCCGTCGTGGGTGACCTCACGCCCGCACCTGCTCCGAGCTCCGTATGACCGACCCGACTCCGGTGTACCGACTCGCACCGAGACGGCTGCTCCCTTGATCTACTCCCGTCGTGTGCTTTGGTGCGTGCCGTGGGGATCACCATCCCGTGCGTCTCCAGTGGGGTGCCCGGCCGTCACAGGAGTTGCATGGGTTCCCTCAGCGCGCACGTACGGACGCGGTTACCCTCCTTTTTCTCTTCGCCTTGTGCTCATTTTCCAATCTAATTAACCCTCTCGTGTGGAACAAACGTACGAGTACGGCTAAATAAACGTGTACGCAGTTAACCTCACACACGCTAAACGAAAAGCAGATGAAGACCAATCTAATTAACCCTCTCGTGTGGAACAAACGTACGACTACGGCTAAATAAACGTGTACGCAGTTAACCTCACACACGCTAAACGAAAAGCAGATGAAGACCACAGGACACAGAGAGAGCGCTGTCTATGTCGAAAGTCGGTGTTAATTTCTTGGGAGTTTAATCGTCCCGTGACACATGATCCGACAAGACACGCCGGCCGAAAGTTGTTTGGAAGGAGTATATACGTACGATAATTTATGGCCTTGTATGGGAGCCGGTGTGTTTATGGCAATAGGAAAACGGTACGTGTCGGTGATGACGACGCTTGTTTGTTAGTAACCCAGGTCCAGCTCCCGGTCCATCGATATATGCTCGGACGTTTTCGGTGCGCATCGAACACTTCACTATAAGCAGAAAGCTCACAACATACCAAAAGACCGACCTGAAGGGAGTGTGGCACTCTCCTTTATAAGGAGCTCCTAGCCTCCTTCCATATCCGAGATGGGACTAAAGTCACTGGCGTTGCCCAAGGTCAGGTTTCTGACATTGTTGACGTGAGAGAGGAAAAGAAAATGAAGCCGCGCTACCGGTCGAGAACCCACGCAAAGGGAATCGAACACGCTTGACTGCAAGCCGGATCCGCTCGGCCGACGGCCGGTACGCACGTACCTCGGGCAGCTTCTCCGGCGGAGATCGACGGCGACGGGGCAGGGCGGAGGGAGGGAGACGGCGCCGGCCGGGCTCCGAGGGAAGAAAGGTGGCGCGCGGAATGAGTACCTTGGGTGAATGCAGGCTGGCTGGCTGGCTATTGCTTCCGATGGAGCCTAGCTAGCTAGCTTGTAGGTAGCCAGTTGGTGCAGGGAGCAAGCGCGTCTGACACACAGACACGGGGCAGCATATGTACTCCGTACGTGCGGGCTTGGCCGGGAAGCTGGCCGCACCTTTGCGTCCGGCAGTGAGCAAGGAAGCGAGGCGTTCAGTGTGCTTTTTGGCTTTAGACTTGTGCGGCGCTGGCCGGCTGGGCTCGTCTCCTTTTTATAGACCGTGAGATGTGCATCCGAGGTGCTTCCTCTCTTCTTTTTTTATTCAGGATAATCGGAGGCGCTTATTGGCACGGTAAATCACACTGACACGCCAATCACACGCGCCGTGTGGCGTATGTGCAACAGCAAGTCAAGCAACTAGCTAGGGCTAGCAAGGAGTTCATATCATCAGTCGCGCGTGCGTGCCAATCTGCGTCGGCGGCGACCGGTTTTCCCTGTTTTGCCCGGCATGGATCGAAGCGTCGGCAGGATGACGCGCGCCGATAAGATCATCGTGAGAGAGCGACACGACGTTTCAACACTGGGGACGGTGGCCGATTTGCGTGATCGTGCTTTATTTTTATTTTTGATGAAAACTGAGGCAAACACGATCGCTTTACGGTTGGTTTACGCTACTGGCAATATAGTTTACCTCTGAAACACTGGTGCCGGGGCACAGCCTGAATTGAAGGTACTACTGACACGCAGCCTGAGTTGGAGTCGTTTTGGGCAGGAAATTTCCGCGTTTCTTCGCGCTTGTGGGCGCGGATAAATGCTCATGCCTGCATCACGACTTGGCGACGACGACGAATCAAGCATCACTCATGGGTTGTGTCCGTGTGACGCTGATGCACTACCAGACGGTATGGCATTGAGGAATTGCCATGCAACTGCATGAATCGTCGTCACGGAACCCAAGGAGCGAAAGTAAGGTGGTGTTTGATTCTCTAGTCCTAGGACTTTTTCTAATCCTAACTAAAAAGTCCATAGTCCCTAAAAAGTCCCTCCATATTTGTTTTTAGAGACTAAAAAGTCTCTAGTCCCTTCATAAAGGTTATTAAATGATTATGTTGTCCCTAGTATATAGAAAAATAACAATCAAACAACACCATGGGGTGGCGGGCCAATGAATGTATGAAGGGGCATTGTTGGAAAAGTCTCAAAAAGTCCCAAAAAGACTCCTTAAGAGTCTTTTTCATTTAGTCCCAAATGCCTAGTTTAGTACCTAAAAAGTCCCTCTCGTTTGATAAAAAAGTCTCTAAGAGGGACTTTTTCTAGTCCCTACACAAAAAAGTCTCTGGAAACAAACACCCCCTAAATCCCGCGTAAACCATTGTGAGGCAAGCAGAGACAGAGATTATCATGTATTCAGAGCATTTACAGCCACGTCCGGGCGTGTCCACGAACAGCGCCCGCTGAGAGCAATTCCAACGGGTCGACCCAAACGGACGGCGATTTTGTCCGCTTTTTATCTGTTTGGGTCGGCCAGGCGAAAACGGACGTCCGCTTCCGCATTTGGGTCGGCGCGTGCGCCCAACGCTGACTCGATCCATTTTGACGGCGCTAGAAAAAAACACATGCATATTTAAAAAAACAACATTAATTAAACATTACAACCGGCCATGAAGGCCGGCGAGAGTCCACGCGTCCACATTAACATTTAAGAAAAATAAAAACAACCTAAACTACGAGGGTACGGCAGAGGCACGCAGTGGTGCCAGTGCCACTCCGCTTGGTGCACTGGCATGTTCACGCGCTGTCTCTGCCGGTGCTGGCGGAGGCGGGAGGAGCTCCGATGGGAAAGGGATGGCGGGGGCCTTGCTGCTGCCGGCGCCGGAGAAGAGCGCCATCTCGCTGTGGTGGTGGTGGCTAGGGTTTGCCGATGACTGGGTAGCAGAGCTGGCTAGATGTGGACGGCGAGTTTGGATGAGAACGGCCACGCCGCACGGTCGGCTTAAAAAAGAACGACCACCGTCGCTGACGCGTGGGCCCGTGGTCATAAATTAAGCTGATCGCGTGGGCAGCGGGTCGTTGGACGGCCGCCAGGTGAGGACGCGGCGGACGCCGAGAAGGCACGCGTGGCGTCCGCACCGACGCATTTGGGGCGCAAATTCGGACCGCAAATGCGTCGGCACAGACGCGAAGCGGACGTGATTTGGGTTTGGGTTGGCGCATTGGGCCGCCACTTTTGTCCGCGCCGACCCAAACGGACGCAGGCGAACGAAATGGGTCGCCCCTTTGGAGTTGCTCTGACCCCTTATTTCTAGTGCCGCATAGTCACAAACCTCAAATACGGATTCTCAAATTCATACAATCCATGCACGTCGATTATATAATACAAATTGTTCGAATTCAACAGTTCAAAACAAAGCAAAGGAAATTATAGTTCAACAGAACCAGACATGCCAAAATGAAATCCATGTCCGAGCGTACGGATGCCTCTCGCTTGCTTGCCGGATCACTAGCCGCTCGCCATCCATGCCACCTGCTCCGAGGCCATGAGGCCATGTTTGCATCCTGCTCCGTCGCAGCTGTCCTCACCGCCTCGTACTCACTACGCTCGTTGATCCCCTTCTTTTTATTCACAAGCCACTTCTTTGCATGCTCATTCAAGAGGGTTTCGTCGGCCAACATGATCTTTGGATCCTCTGCAACCCGTGCGAGTTGTAACCGCTCCTTCTCAAGTTCATTCTCCAAATGTCTTGGCCTTCTCGAGTTCCCATTTGATAGCCGCCCCTTGCTTCTCCAACTCGATCTTCTCCCTCTCAATTTCCAGTTTCTCCTTCGCCCTCTTCCAGTCTCATCCATCATGTTCTTTTGCACATCCAACATGAGTTTGTACCTCTCCACTTTCTTGTTCTCCCTTGCCGAAAAAATGCCCGTCCATGTGGAAGACAATTTTGCGGCGTCATGGGAGGCCCTTGCCTTCTCCTACTTGTTTTTCCATGACTTATTGGTTATCCTTTGACACGGCGGCTCTTCCATTCTCGACAACAATGTCGTTCTCTTCATCGTCCAACCCAGTTGATTGGTGGGAGCTCGAGCCACCATTCCTCTTCTTGTCGGCCTTGAGATGGGCCACATGTTGTGTCCACTTTGGCACTCCATTTAATATGATCCAACAGTGTCTAAAAGCATACAGCTTCTTCCCCGTCTCGTGATACAAAGTGGCCGCCATCGCCATCTAGCAAACAACATATGTATGAGCACGAGAATGCAAACACAAGAAGCATATGCAAATGATGACAAGATGAAGCAATTGAGCTTACGTGAGTTGCCACTCCCATTCCACTTTGAGGGTGTTTGGTCACTTGTGAGTAGTAGATGACGTACTTGTTCACTTCCCCTTGAATAATCCCCCATCAATGTCAGAGAGATGCCACATTGTGGTTGGTCATGATATGATGCGGCTCCACATATCCCTTTTGTCTGTGATACTTCTTTCAAATCGCCTCCAATACTTGTTCCCCTTTTCGATGCCGCAAATTGGATCAATTGTTGTGGCCAACCAATTTTTGACCAACAAGATGTCCTCAAAAGTTGAGAATGCGGACCTTTTGCCTTCATCGTATTCCCCTGTCTTTTTCTTCTTGCTCGGATTGGGAATTTTGAGGACATATGTTGATCCAATTTGCCTTCATCGTATTCCCCTGTCTTCTAGATGATCATGATCATGTTCAAATTTTGAGGACATACGATGAAGACAGGGGAATACTTCAAATGCGTGCCCCCAAATTTGTACTCCATTTGGGTCAAACCTTCATTGTCATTGATCATGCTCGACATGAACGCCTCCTAGATGATCATGGTTTGCAAGAATTCATCATGTCTGAAATGAACTAGCGGTCTATGCAAAACACTGAACATGCCATATGAAACTTTGATCGGACATGAGCAACAAAAGCATACCTATTCTTATTGTGCCATTCTGTCGAACAGGTCATGGGCAGCCCTGGCGCCGTCGGTGCCCGTGCTCATCCGCGCCCCGAACGAGTTGCGGTGAGTGACATATGTCCACCACCGACATTTGCATGGGCGGAAGGCTCTCCAAAATGGCCCAACCAGCCGTCAGATCCTCGGAAGGGACGCCGATGGACGAGGTAGACGCAGTCTCCGTCGTGGCGGTCGGGGATGGGTTGAACGACATCTAGGACGGCAGATCGGGACTGGTGGTGAGGATGGGAAGCAAGGGTGGCGGACGGCGAGGGCTCAGGCGTGGGAAATGTAGGAGGGCGGCGGCAGGAGGAGGAAGAATTTAGTGCATTTTGTGCAATTTTTGGTGAGGTAGGGTTGTCGGGTTCGACGTGGTGGGCGCCCCCATACCCGTCCCATATTTGGGTTGGATATGAGGGGTGCTGGTCAGGCCGAGCGTTTGAGGCCCGTTTAAGCAGCCCATCTAGGTGGGATTTTTGTGACCGGGCCATTCGCCCGGGCGTTTGAGGCGGGGGAGGGCGCCCGGCTGTAGATGCTCTCAGAAGGGGAATTTTAAGCTAGATTGAACATTGGGCCCATGATCTAAATTAACATGAGTGAACCTACATTTTTTTAAAAAGTCTATATATATGTGTGTGTATATAGTCAATATTGGAATCTCTAAGAAGACTTAGGAGCTGTTTGGTTCGGCGAATTGTAACGCAACCTGATAATGATGGTAACAGATTGCGTTAATAGTTGTTTGTTTAGGTAGCTCTGTTATTGGTTATGGTGTAAACAGATCCCACCCAAGTCTCGGTCCGATTACGCCCGAACCTAACCGCAAACAGATCCCTTCCTCGAGTCCGCGAGCCTCCAACCCTTCCCCTCCTCCGCCTCCAACCCTCTACTGGCCTTCGCTGATCTCCTTCTCTGGCCACCCCCGTCGGCGTCGGAGGCGTCGAGGCCGACTACCCCGGTGTCGGTGTCAAAACCGGCGGATCTCGGGTAGGGGGTCCCGAACTGTGCGTCTAGGCCGGATGGTAACAGGAGGCAAGGGACACGAAGTTTTATCCAGGTTCAGGCCCTCTCGATGGAGGTAAAACCCTACGTCCTGCTTGATTAATATTGATGATATGGGTAGTACAAGAGTAGATCTACCACGAGATCGGAGAGGCTAAACCCTAGAAGCTAGCCTATGGTATGATTGTTGTTGTGTGTTGTCCTACGGACTAAAACCCTCCGGTTTATATAGACACCGGAGAGGGTTATGTTGGAAATATGCCCTAGAGGCAATAATAAATTGATTATTATTATATTTCCTTGTTCATGATAATCGTTTATTATCCATGCTAGAATTGTATTGATAGGAAACTCAGATACATGTGTGGATACATAGACAACACCATGTCCCTAGTAAGCCTCTAGTTGACTAGCTCGTTGATCAATAGATGGTTACGGTTTCCTGACCATGGACATTGGATGTCATTGATAACGGGATCACATCATTAGGAGAATGATGTGATGGACAAGACCCAATCCTAAGCATAGCACAAGATCGTGTAGTTCGTATGCTAAAGCTTTTCTAATGTCAAGTATCATTTCCTTAGACCATGAGATTGTGCAACTCCCGGATACCGTAGGAGTGCTTTGGGTGTGCCAAACGTCACAACGTAACTGGGTGGCTATAAAGGTACACTACAGGTATCTCCGAAAGTGTCTGTTGGGTTGGCACGAATCGAGACTGGGATTTGTCACTCCGTGTGACGGAGAGGTATCTTTGGGCCCACTCGGTAGGACATCATCATAATGTGCACAATGTGATCAAGGAGTTGATCACGGGATGATGTGTTACGGAACGAGTAAAGAGACTTGCCGGTAATGAGATTGAACAAGGTATCGGGATACCGACGATCGAATCTCGGGCAAGTATCGTACCGATAGACAAAGGGAATTGTATACGAGATTGATTAAGTCCTTGACATCGTGGTTCATCCGATGAGATCATCGTGGAACATGTGGGAGCCAACATGGGTATCCAGATCCCGCTGTTGGTTATTGACCGAAGAATGTCTCGGTCATGTCTGCATGTCTCCCGAACCCGTAGGGTCTACACACTTAAGGTTCGATGACGCTAGGGTTATAAAGGAAGTTTGTATGTGGTTACCGAATGTTGTTCGGAGTCCCGGATGAGATCCCGGACGTCACGAGGAGTTCCGGAATGGTCCGGAGGTAAAGATTTATATATAGGAAGTCCTATTTCGGCCATCGGGACAAGTTTCGGAGTCATCGGTATTGTACCGGGACCACCGGAAGGGTCCCGGGGGTCCACCGGGTGGGGCCACCTATCCCGGAGGGCCCCATGGGCTGAAGTGGGAAGGGATCCAGCCCAAAGTGGGTTGGGGCGCCACTTCCCCTAGGGCCCATGCGCCTAGGGTGGGGGAAACCCTAAAGGAAGAGTCCTAGGAGGGGAAGCCACCTCCTAGGTGCCTTGGGGGGGAGGGAATCCTCCCTTGGCCGCCACCCCAAGACCCATCTAGGGCTGCCGCCCCTCTAGGGGTGGGAACCCTAGAGGGGGCGCACCCTCCTCCCTCTCCCCTATATATAGTGAGGCCTGGGGCTGCCCATAACACGCGATCTGATCTCTGCCTATTGGTGCAGCCCTCCCTCTCTTTCTCCTCATATCTCGCGGTGCTTGGCGAAGCCCTGCAGGATTGCCACGCTCCTCCATTACCACCACGCCATTGTGCTGCTGCTGGATGGAGTCTTCCTCAACCTCTCCCTCTCTCCTTGTTGGATCAAGGCGTGGGAGACATCGTCGGGCTGTACGTGTGTTGAACGCGAAGGTGTCGTCCGTTCGGCACTAGGATCTCCGGTGATTTGGATCACGACGAGTACGACTCCATCAACCCTGTTCTCTTGAACGCTTCCGCTTAGCGATCTACAAGGGTATGTAGATGCACTCTCCTTCCCCTCGTTGCTGGTCTCTCCATAGATAGATTTTGGTGACATGTAGGAAATTTTTGAATTTCTGCTACGTTCCCCAACAGTGGTATCAGAGCCAGGTTTATTGCGTAGATTCTATGCACGAGTAGAACACAAAGTAGTTGTGGGCGTTGATTTTGTTCAATATGCTTACCGTTACTAGTCCAATCTTGATTCGGCGGCATTGTGGGATGAAGCGGCCCGAACCAACCTTACACGTACTCTTACGTGAGACTAGTTCCACCGACTGACATGCACTAGTTGCATAAGGTGGCTGGCGGGTGTCTGTCTCTCCCACTTTACTCGGATCGGATTCGATGAAAAGGGTCCTTATGAAGGGTAAATAGCAATTGGCATATCACGTTGTGGTTTTTGCGTAGGTAAGAAACGTTCTTGCTAGAAACCCATAGCAACCACGTAAAACATGCAAACAACAATTAGAGGACGTCCAACTTGTTTTTGCAGGGTATGCTATGTGATGTGATATGGCCAAAAGGATGTGATGAATGATATATGTGATGTATGAGATTGATCATGTTCTTGTAATAGGAATCACGACTTGCATGTCGATGAGTATGACAACCGGCAGGAGCCATAGGAGTTGTCTTAATTTATTTATGACCTGCGTGTCAACATAAACGTCATGTAATTACTTTACTTTATTGCTAACCGTTAGCTATAGTAGTAGAAGTAATAGTTGACGAGACAACTTCATGAAGACACGATGATGGAGATCATGGTGTCATGCCGGTGACAAGATGATCATGGAGCCCCAAGATGGAGATCAAAGGAGCTATATGATATTGGCCATATCATGTCACTATTATTTGATTGCATGTGATGTTTATCATGTTTATACATCTTATTTGCTTAGAATGACGGTAGTAAATAAGATGATCCCGCATTAAAATTTCAAGAAGTGTTCTCCCCTAACTGTGCACCGTTGCGAAAGTTCGTCGTTTCGAAGCACCACGTGATGATCGGGTGTGATAGATCCTTACGTTCACATACAACGGGTGTAAGACAGTTTTACACATGCAAAACACTTAGGGTTAACTTGACGAGCCTAGCATGTGCATAGACATGGCCTCGGAACACAGAAGACCGAAAGGTCGAGCATGAGTCGTATGGTAGATACGATCAACATGAAGATGTTCACCGACGTTGACTAGTCCGTCTCACGTGATGATCGGACACGGCCTAGTTGACTCGGATCATGTAATCACTTAGATGACTATAGGGATGTCTATCTGAGTGGGAGTTCATAAGATGAACTTGTTTATCCTGAACATAGTCAAAAGGTCTTCGCAAATTATGTCGTAGCTCGCGCTTCAGTTCTACTGTTTAGATATGTTCCTAGAGAAAAATTAGTTGAAAGTTGACAGTAGCAATTATGCGGACTAGGTCCGTAAACTGAGGATTGTCCTCATTGCTTCATAGAAGGCTTATGTCCTTAATGCACCGCTCAGTGTGCTGAACCTCGAACGTTGTCTGTGGATGTTGCGAACATCTGACATACACGTTTTGATGACTACATGATAGTTCAGTGCGTAATGCTAAATGGTTTAGAATTGAGGCACCAAAGATGGTTTTTGAAACGTCGCGAAACATATGAGATGTTTCGAGGGTTGAAATTGGGATTTCAGGCTTGTGCCCACGTCAAGAGGTATAAGACCTCCGACGATTTTCTTAGCCTGCAAACTAAGGGAGAAAAGCTCAATTGTTGAACTTGTGCTCAGATTGTCTGAGTACAACAATCGCTTGAATCAAGTGGGAGTTGATCTTCCAGATGAGATAGTGATGTTTCTCCGAAGTCATTACCACCAAGCTGCTAGAGCTTCGTGATGAACTATAATATATCAGGGACATATATGATGATCCTTGAGATATTCGCGATGTTTGACACCACAAAAGTAGAGATCAAGAAGGAGCATCAATTGTTGATGGTTGGTGAAACCACTAGTTTCAAGAAGGGCAAGGGCAAGAAGGGATACTTCATGAAACGGCAATTCAGCTGCTGCTCTAGTGAAGAAACCCAAGGTTGAACCCAAACCCGAAACTAAGTGCTTCTGTAATAAGAGGAACAACCACTGGAGCAGAATTACCCTAGATACTTGGTAGATGAGAAGGCTGGCAAAGTCAATAGAAGTATATTGGATATACATTGTGTTGATGTGTACTTTACTAGTACTCCTAGTAGCACCAGGGTATTAGATACCGGTTCGGTTGCTAAGTGTTAGTAACTCGAAATAAAAGCTACGGAATAAGCGGAGACTAGCTAAAGGTGAGCTGACAATATGTGTTGGAAGTGTTTCCAATGTTGATATGATCAAGCATCGCACGATCCCTCTACCATTGAGATTGGTGTTTGCATTGAGCATAGACATGATTGGATTATGTCTATCGCAATATGGTTATTCATTTAAGGAGAGAGCAATGGTTACTCTGTTTATTTGAACAATACCTTCAATGGTGTTACACCTAAAATGAATGGTTTATTGAATCTCGATCGTAGTGATACACATGTTCATGCCAAAAGATAGTAATGATAGTACCACCTACTTGTGGCACTGCCACGTAAGTCATATCGGTATAAAACACATGAAGAAGCTCCATGTTGATGGATCTTTGGGCTCACTCATTTTTGAAAAGTTTGAGACATGCGAACCATGTCTATTGGTGTATATGCATGAAGAAACTCCATGCAAATGGACCGTTTGAACTCACTTGATCTTGAATCACTTGAGACATGCAAATCATACCACATGGGCAAGATGACTGAAATCCTCGGTTTCAGTAAAATGGAACTAGAAAGCAACTTGTTGGAAGAAATACATTTTGATGTGTGCAGTCCAATGAGTGCTGAGGCGTGTAGTGGATATCGTTATGTTCTTACTTCACAGATGATTTGAGTAGATGTTGAGTACATTTACTTGATAAATCACGAGTCTGAATTATTGAAAGGTTCAAGTAATTTCAGGGTGAAGTTGAAAGATCGTCGTGACAAGAGGATAAAATATCTATGATATGATCATAGAGATGAATATCTGAATTACGAGTTTGGCACAGAATTAATACATTGTGGAAATTGTTTCACAACTAATACAGCCTGGAACACCATAGTGTGATGGTGTGTCCGAACATCATAATTGCACCCTATTGGATATGATGCATACCATGATGTCTCTTACCGAATTACCACGATAGTTTATGGGTTTAGGCATTAGAGACAACCACATTCACTTTAAATAGGGCACCACGTAATTCCGATGAGATGACACCGTATGAACTATGGTTTAGAGAAACCTAAGTTGTCATTTCTTAAAGGTTTGGGGCTGCGACGCTTATGTGAAAAAGTTTCAGGCTGATAAGCTCGAACCCAAAGCGGATAAATGCATCTTCATAGGACACCCAAAACAGTTGGGTATACCTCCTGTCTCAGATCCGAAAGCAATAAGGGATTGTTTCTGGAATCAGGTCCTTTCTCGAGGAAAAGTTTCTCTCGAAGGAATTGAGTGGGAGGATGGTGGAGACTTGATGAGGTTATTGAACCGTCACTTCAACTAGTGTATAGCAGGGCACAAAGAGTTGTTCCCGTGGCACCTACACCAATTGAAGTGGAAGCTTATGATAGTGATCATGAAACTTCAGATCAAGTCACTAACAAACCTCGTGGGATGACAAGGATGTGTACTGCTTCAGAGTGGTACGTAATCCTGTCTTGGAAGTCATGTTGCTAGACAACAATGAACCTACGAGCCATGGAGAAGCGATGGTGGGCCCGGATTCCGATAAATGGCTCGAGGCCATAAAATCCGAGAGAGGATCCATGTATGAAAACAAAGTGTAGACTTTGGCGGAACAGCTCGATGGTCGTAAGGCTGTTGAGTACAGATGGATTTTAAAAGGAAGACGGACAATGATGGTAAGTATCACCATTAAGAAAGCTCGACTTGTCGTTAAGATGTTTTCCGACAAGTTCAAGGAGTTGACTACGGTGAGACTTTCTCACTCGTAGCGATGCTAAGAGTCTGTTGGAATTATATTAGCGATTACTGCGTTATTTATGAAATCTTGCAGATAGGATGTCAAAAACATTGTTTCCTCGACGGTTTTTCTTGAGGAAAGGTTGTATGTGATACAACTGGAAGGTTTTGTCAATCCTGAAAGATGCTGATAAGTATGCAAAGCTCCAGCAATCCTTCTGAGGACTGGAGTAAGCAGCTCGGAGTTGGAATGTACGCTTTGATGAGATGATCAAAGATTTTGGGTTTATACAAAGTTTATGAGAAACTTGTATTTCCAAAGAAGTGAGTGGGAGCACTATAGAATTTCTGATGAATATATGTTGTTGACATATTGTTGATCAGAAATGACGTAGAATTTCTGGAAAGCATATAGGGTTATGTGGAAAGTGTTTTTTCAATGGAAAGCCTGGATTAAGCTATTTGAACATTGAGCATCAAGATCTATAAGGATAGATCAAAATGCTTAATAGTACTTTCAAATGAGCACATACCTTGACATGATCTTGAAGGTGTTCAAGATGGATCAGTCAAAGAAGGAGTTCTTGCCTGAGTTGTAAGGTATGAAGTTAAGACTTAAAGCTCAACCACGGCAGAATAGAGAGAAAGGACGAAGGTCGTCCCCTATGCTTAAGACATAGGCTCTACAGTATGCTATGCTGTGTACCGCACCTGAAATGTGCCTTGCCATGAGTCAGTCAAGGGGTACAAGAGTGATCTAAGAAAGGATCACAAGACAGCGGTCAAAGTTATCCTTAGTAACTAGTGGACTAAGGAATTTTCTCGATTATGGAGGTGGTAAAAGAGTTCGTCGTAAAGGGTTACGTCGATGCAAGCTTAACACCTATCCGGATAGCTCTGAGTAGAGATACCGGATACGTATAATGGAGCAACAATTTAGAATAGCTCCAAGTAGAACAGTTATTTGGAATGGCTCCAAATGTAGCGTAGTAGTTGCATCTAGGAGATGACATAGAGTTTTGTAAAGCGCACACGGATCTGAAAGGTTCAGACCCGTTGACTATAACCTCTCTCACAAGCATAACATGATCAAACCCAGAACTCATCGAGTGTTAATCACATGGTAAATGTGAACTAGATTATTGACTCTAGTAAACTCTTTGGGTGTTAGTCACATGGGGATGTGACCTTGAGTGTTAGTCACATAGCGATGTGAACTGGATTATTGACTCTAGTGCAAGTGGGAGACTGTTGGAAATATGCCCTAGAGGCAATAATAAATTGATTATTATTATATTTCCTTGTTCATGATAATCGTTTATTATCCATGCTAGAATTGTATTGATAGGAAACTCAGATACATGTGTGGATACATAGACAACACCATGTCCCTAGTAAGCCTCTAGTTGACTAGCTCGTTGATCAATAGATGGTTACGGTTTCCTGACCATGGACATTGGATGTCATTGATAACGGGATCACATCATTAGGAGAATGATGTGATGGACAAGACCCAATCCTAAGCATAGCACAAGATCGTGTAGTTCGTATGCTAAAGCTTTTCTAATGTCAAGTATCATTTCCTTAGACCATGAGATTGTGCAACTCCCGGATACCGTAGGAGTGCTTTGGGTGTGCCAAACGTCACAACGTAACTGGGTGGCTATAAAGGTACACTACAGGTATCTCCGAAAGTGTCTGTTGGGTTGGCACGAATCGAGACTGGGATTTGTCACTCCGTGTGACGGAGAGGTATCTCTGGGCCCACTCGGTAGGACATCATCATAATGTGCACAATGTGATCAAGGAGTTGATCACGGGATGATGTGTTACGGAATGAGTAAAGAGACTTGCCGGTAACGAGATTGAACAAGGTATCGGGATACCGACGATCGAATCTCGGGCAAGTATCGTACCGATAGACAAAGGGAATTGTATACGAGATTGATTAAGTCCTTGACATCGTGGTTCATCCGATGAGATCATCGTGGAACATGTGGGAGCCAACATGGGTATCCAGATCCCGCTGTTGGTTATTGACCGAAGAATGTCTCGGTCATGTCTGCATGTCTCCCGAACCCGTAGGGTCTACACACTTAAGGTTCGATGACGCTAGGGTTATAAAGGAAGTTTGTATGTGGTTACCGAATGTTGTTCGGAGTCCCGGATGAGATCCCGGACGTCACGAGGAGTTCCGGAATGGTCCGGAGGTAAAGATTTATATATAGGAAGTCCTATTTCGGCCATCGGGACAAGTTTCGGAGTCATCGGTATTGTACCGGGACCATCGGAAGGGTCCCGGGGGTCCACCGGGTGGGGCCACCTATCCCGGAGGGCCCCATGGGCTGAAGTGGGAAGGGATCCAGCCCAAAGTGGGCTGGGGCGCCACTTCCCCCTAGGGCCCATGCGCCTAGGGTGGGGGAAACCCTAAAGGAAGAGTCCTAGGAGGGGAAGGCACCTCCTAGGTGCCTTGGGGGGGAGGGAATCCTCCCTTGGCTGCCACCCCAAGACCCATCTAGGGCTGCCGCCCCTCTAGGGGTGGGAACCCTAGAGGGGGCGCACCCTCCTCCCTCTCCCCTATATATAGTGAGGCCTAGGGCTGCCCATAACACGCGATCTGATCTCTGCCTATTGGTGCAGCCCTCCCTCTCTTTCTCCTCATATCTCGCGGTGCTTGGCGAAGCCCTGCAGGATTGCCACGCTCCTCCATTACCACCACGCCGTTGTGCTGCTGCTGGATGGAGTCTTCCTCAACCTCTCCCTCTCTCCTTGTTGGATCAAGGTGTGGGAGACATCGTCGGGCTGTACGTGTGTTGAACGCGGAGGTGCCGTCCGTTCGGCACTAGGATCTCCGGTGATTTGGATCACGACGAGTACGACTCCATCAACCCCGTTCTCTTGAACGCTTCCGCTTAGCGATCTACAAGGGTATGTAGATGCACTCTCCTTCCCCTCGTTGCTGGTCTCTCCATAGATAGATCTTGGTGACACGTAGGAAATTTTTGAATTTCTGCTACGTTCCCCAACAGGTTAGGGTTACACAAAGTCGGTTACAATGGTAGGAGATCTGCATATCCGTATCGCCAAGCTTGCCTTCCACGCCAAGGAAAGTCCCTTCCGGACACGGGACAAAGTCTTCAAACTTGTATCTTCATAGTCCAGGAGTCCGGCTGATGGTATAGTCTGGCTATCCGAACACCCCCTAATCCAGGACTCCCTCAGTAGCCCCTGAACCAGGCTTCAATGACGACGAGTCCGGCACGCAGATTGTCTTCAGCATTGCAAGGCGGGTTCCTCCTCCAAGTACTTCATAGAAGATTTTGAACACAAAGATAGTGTCCGGCTCTGCAAAATAAGTTTCCACATATTGCCATAGAGAGAATAATATTTACACAAATCTAATCTGCTGACGTATTCCGTAGTGTGACACACCACAACCAAGCCTTTATCCGAGTCGTTTCATTATCCCACCTCAGCGCGTCATGCGAGGCGGTTTCCTTGGCACGTCTTGTTAAAGCAGAGATCGTGTCCCCTTATTCCGGGATTCTCATCAATACGGGCATGGGTAACCCAACCGCTTCTAGGACTCCTAGATTATAGGCAAGTCCAAACAGACACAGAGAGGACGCTTGATATTCACCCTCTTTATAAAGGGACAAGGCTTTTATTTTTCCCTCCCGTGCTCAATCGAATCCTTCCCCCACCTCAAGCTCAAACGCCCAAAGTTCAGGTCAGGTGCTCCGAACCTTCAGTCATGTCCGGATCTAGCGTTCAAGGCCGATGGGTGCCTTCCTACGTCACGGAGGAAGACATCAAAATGTTGAGGGAGGCCAGATATCTGACCGCCGAGATCTTGCATCGGCTGCCTCCCCGAGGGCAGGCCGTCCCCACCCCCGAACCCAACAAAAACGTCGTGTTCATTTCCCACTTCCTCCGAGGTCTAGGCCTTGCTCTGGATCCTTTCGTCAGGGGTTTGATGTTTTATTACGGGCTAGACTTCCATGATCTAGCTCCGGACTCCTTTCTTCATATCACGACATTCATTGTCGTGTGCGAGGCCTTCCTCCGGGTTACCCCTCACTTTGGCCTATGGCTCAAGACCTTTGAAGTAAAGCCGAAGATGATCGAGGGGCAACATGCAGCGTGTGGAGGTGCCTCAATACGCAAGCTGACGGGAGCTCCGTGGCCCAAAGGTTCCATCCTAGAGGTGTCTGAATTGTGGCAACAGGAGTGGTTCTACATCACGGCTCCTAGAAGTGCCAAGTGGGCAGCCGCCCCTGTTTTCCGCTCGGGCCCTCCACCACAACTGATGTCATGGATCAGTAGAGGTCTGAGCTGGGGTCCAGCCAAGGACGTGCCTATACTGCAAAGCCGCATTCGAGATCTCTTTAATGGAGATTTCAGTTTGGTTGCGGTAATACAAGTTATGCTGGTTCGTCAAGTCCAGCCTTGCAAACGCCGACCTCTTCGCCTGTGGGAGTTCAATCCCGAGGGACCGCGTGTCATTCAAAATTTTCTCGGCCTGACATACGAGGAGATGTACAAGTCATTCTTCGGACCTCAGGTGGAGTGTCCGAAAATCACCGAGGACGTGGGCCTGAGTAGTAACCGCGCCGCCGAACAGGTAAGGCATCTTTCGGCCGAAGATACTATCTCTCCTTTGTTACGAAATTATTTCTGAGGGTTCGCTTTTTGACCAGGACTGGCTAACAAAGGCGAAGTTGATTCGGTGTTCGGCCCCCCTCCCTGAGGGTTTGGAAAATCCGGTATTGGAAAAGATGCTCCAGACCGCACCTTGCCTGGAGCCCTTGGAGGAAGATACTGTGGAGGATAATACGGGCGGACGCGGGCCCTCAACGCTGCCCATTCTAACCGAGGGAGCGAGCGTCTCCATGAAGGAAGACGACCAGAAGAGGAAAAGGACTGTACCCGGGGATTCGGAAGCTGAAGCTTCCAAACGGGAGAAGAAGTCTCCCATAGAGGGTCCTACCTTGGGGGGCGCTGTTGCCGCACAAAGTCCGCGGGGGGATCAATTCTCCCGCGAGTCGTAAGTGACCCGAAATACTTTAATAGTACAAATATGGCATCTTTTTCTTCTGAGAAAATAACCACCGCATATGTCTTTGCAGTTCGGGCCTTAGCCCCTCTCAAATGAGCTCGTCTTCGGGGGATCTTCTTCTAGAGATGATGGAGAGCGAAACGCCTCCTTCGGACTCCTCCGCTCCGGAAGCGGGCGACCCTGAAGTGTTGTCGCCGAGGGCCTCTCCGAGTCCGGTGAGTCCAGAAGATAATCCCATTGACCCCTGAAGCTCCCAGTGTCCGGCTCCCGAAGAGAGCAGACAAAAGAGTCCGGCACCGTCTAGTGTGCAATCGGATGTTCTGAGGGAGTTGGTGGGGCGAGCGGCCATCTCAGATGAACACCGTGTGCTGATGAATACGGTGATGGAGAGAATATCGTCCGCCGAAAGCGGATTGCATGAAGCTTTTATGAGTCTACTGACAGGCTTTGGGGTACGTAAAAGAATGTATGATAGTCCTGCACATGCTAGGTGTGCCCTGTGTAGATAGTAGCCCCTGAGACTCTGGTTGTTGTCGGAAACGATGACGAACAGAGGATCATATTCCCAGGTAATAACCATACTGCCTCTATGTGCAGGTGATGGAAGCTCCGGTGGCTAGCCGGACTAGCGAGTTTGCCCAATTTAGAACAGCTGTTGGATGCGGCAGACGCCGACATCGAGCTTGTTAACAAAAGGCTTGACGAGGCACATGGTAAGTGTCATTATCTGGTAAACGCCACATAGGAAGAGCAGCATGATGCCAGTATCTTTAATATGTTGTGACTGCAGATGGAGCTGCCACTGTTGAAGCCTTGCGGGCAGAACTTGCCCGAGCCAAGGAACAAGCGAGGTTGGGTAATGCGGCTGCTTTGAAAGCGGCCGAAGAGTTGCAAGCCGAGAAGGCCGCGCATGGCGAGAGCCGAGACAAGATGGCCAAGATGGCCATAGAATTAAAAGCCGCCGCCGACCGTTGCCGGGTTCTTGAAAAGGAAAACCAAGCGAAGGCATCGGACCTTGAGAAGGCTGCTGCGACGAAAAAGGACCTCCGCTCTGCTATGAGGGCAAAGAAGGAGGAGCTGCGGGAAGCCGGGGATATTGTAGCTGGGAAATCCTTTATGTTGCGGAGGAAGTTCGGAGATCCACAGTATGCCCCTCTGGATCGACTGTGGAGTTCGGAGGATGTATATATGGATTTGGCGGCGAGCACTGCCGATGCGGCCAAGTATTTCCAGGGTCAGACGGATCGTGAAGTAGACCAGCTGTTTTGGAGACAATTCCATTCTCCCGAGTGTCTGCTTTCATTGACTGACCAATTAGCCGAATGGGCCGAACTAAATAGGTTGTCCGGACTCTTCATGAGGTCTGTTGTAGATCAGCTATGGCCGGAAAGGTCAAAACCGAACAGCTATTTCAGCTTGGTGCAGCAATTCCTTGACATGGTGCCGCGCATTAATGCGATGAAGAGGTCGACGTGCATAGAGGGCGCACGGATGGCCTTTGCCTGTGTTAAAGCATACTGGGCGGAGATGGATGCTACCACTGTTGCAGCGCGAGATTCGGCCATAGGTCGAAGGGCTGCTGAGCACTACTTTGAAGAAGTTCTTGAGGGTGCTCGTTTGATAGAGAACCAATGCTCAAAAAATATTATGTTTGAGTGATATGTAATCTCATTGTAAGCGAAATGCTTTTATAAATTTTTATCAGGCTATTTTTATACTTTTGCCTGAAAGTAATATGATGCCTCCTGGGCAGCCGTTTATGTATACATGTGTATAACCTGAAAGATTGCAGCCGTCGGCTTCAACCCTCACACATATAATGCGGAGGTGCTCGCAAAAACACGCGTTCACACTTAACCCAACATCTTGGTCCTATTAAGGAGGTGATAGCGGAGCGAGCGAGGCAACCGAACTATAATGCTTTAGCACTTTCACTTAGTCATAGGAGTTTGACAGTGGGGCTACTAAATAGCCCCTGGTGGCTCCGCACTTTCCCGATCCCGGGGTGCGTACATGCCTGGCCGGAAAACGGCCCTTCGTTAAGGCGGAGGAATTCTGACATTCCAATAGGTCATCGAGTGGTTGACCAGTCTCACGCTATATCATGACAGTCAGTTTTCGGCTTTCTCTACTGAGGTGCTCGTCCGGATGAACCAGGGCACAATCGCAGTAGTTCTCCTGGTGCTACCTTAGCCGGTAAAGCAGAACGTAAGGCACCAAAACACAGGAGCCGGGCAAACCCAACATTTGACCAAAGACAATGATTCGGAGCTGATGCATATAGGGCCAAACTCGCGACGCCGAACACTCCCTAAGGTATTCGGTCTTTGTGGTATAAATCGGGCCTAAATACTGACCTTTGCAAGAAGCCCCTTGTGTCCAGGTACGTGCATTGTTCTGGCGTGGCCACATGCCAAGACGTCAGCATCCTTCTCAACGGTGGATATGTATCAACAAGAGATAGTAAGAAAGGTTTACACAGGGTCTTAATCTAAAAAGAATCCTTGGAGCGGGTCCCTGCTGCACGTCTGCACCTGTGTCTCCGTTGTGCCGTATCCTGGACGGGTGTGGCACGATGATCGTCTGTAAAAGAGAGGAATTTAGGTGAAAAAGTTGTCATGCAAAAAGATAGTTTGTTAAAGAAACCGTGTATAATTCAAGATGAGAAGAAATTGCCACTCGTCTGCGCGTGTTGAGCCCCTTGTATTGACAAATAGGGGTGTGACCATTTATTCGGTATAAGTAGCGGTGCCGGACTCGATTAGTTGTATCTGAGGTCTTGACGACCTATTGGATGCTTTCGCTTGTCCGGGCGCCTTTAGTGTGCGGCTGCCAAGGCAGCCTCACTCTCTTCGGCGCGCAGAGATCACTTGATATTTCCGTGCACTGTAATGATGCCACGTGGACCGGGCATCTTGAGTGTGAGGGAGGCGTAGTGTGGTATTGCATTAAAGCGAGCAAAAGCTTCGCGTCCGAGCAGTGCTTGATAGCCACTTTGAAACAGAGCGATGTGGAAAGTTAAATGCTCGCGACGGAAGTTATCGGGGGAGCCAAATATAACTTGTAGTAGGAGGGAGCCCGTACAACGAGCCCCTGGGCCTGGCGTTACTCCTTTAAAGGTAGTATTGCTATGGCGAATTTGTGTTGGGTCTAACCCCATCCCGTGGATTGTATCCTGATATATTAGGTTTAGGCTACTGCCGCCGTCCATCAAGACTCTTGTGAAGTGATATCCACCAATTACTGGGTCTAATACCAGTGCAGTCCATCCTGCGTGTCGGATACTTGTTGAGTAATCGCGATGGTCGAAAGTGATTGGTTGAGATGACCAGTGGCAGGACTTCGTGGTGACAGGCACTTGGGTATATTTTCCTGGGAGTGCCGCGTTGTTTTTTCCCTTGATTACGTGTAACAGTTTACTGTTTTGACTTCTGGTGGAAATTTCTTTTGTTCCCCCGTGTCTTGCTTGGGGGGCTCGTCCTCGTCTTCACTTGGTGTATCCTCCCCCTTGTGTACGGCGTTGAGCTTGCCGGACTGCTTGAAGACCCAACATTCTCTGTGGGTATGATTAGCAGGTTTACCAGGGGTACTATGAATCTGACATACTTGGTCCAGAATTTTGTTGAGGCTGGACAATTCATCCCTAGTGCCTTTAGGGGGCGGCTTTTGACCTGGCCGAGAGCTTTTGAATCCGGCATTTACTGCCGTGCCCTTCGTGCTGTCTTCTTTATTCCGGCGTTTGTTATTGCTGTTGCGCCGTGATTTCCCGTTTCCATCTCTAACTTCAGATGTACTAGGGTCGCTAGTGCTGCATCTGGCTAGCCAACTGTCCTCACCCGCGCAAAAGCGAGTCATGAGGTTTGTTGATGCGGCCATCGTTCTCGGCTTATTTTGGCCGAGGTGTCTGGCGAGCCATTCGTCACGGACGCTATGCTTGAAAGCTGCCAAGGCTTCGGCGTCCGGACAGTCGACAATCTGGTTCTTTTTAGTAAGAAACCTGTTCCAAAGCTTTCGGGCTGACTCTCCGGGCTGTTGAGTTATATGACTCAAATTGTCCGCATCCGGAGGTCGGACATAAGTCCCTTGAAAATTTGCCCGAAAGGCGTCTTCGAGCTCTTCCCAACTTCCAATGGAGCTTTCGGGGAGGCCTTTGAGCCAGTGACGAGCTGGCCCTTTGAGCTTGAGGGGTAGGTACTTGATGGCGTGGAGATCATCTCCTCGAGCCGTATGGATATGAAGGATGTAGTCCTCAATCCAGACCCTAGGGTCTGTTGTTCCGTGGTATGCCTCTATGTTTACGGGCTTGAATCCCTCTAGAAATTCGTGGTCCAGCACCTCATCGGTGAAACATAGGGGGTGTGCGGCACCCCTGTAGCTGGGTGTACCGCGTTGTTCGGATGTTTGTTGTGTTGCATTGTATGCTGGGGCGCGCTTGCGTGGTCCATAGATGGATCTTGTTGCATCGTCCTTTGGGTGCGAGCCCTCGCATGGGTCGCGTATTATATTGTGAGCGGCGTTGTATGCCGCTCTGTGTTGGTAGAGGGGTCGTCTATCCGACCAGGTGGCTGCTTTGATATTTGGTTGTGGGGGTTCTGAGGCCTCCTCATCGAATTCGGGTAGCAGCTTCCGCTTTGGGTAGCTCTTGGAGGGGCGATTGTCGCCGTACCTTGCTGCAGTGTTGAGTATTTTACTCCATCTGATTTGGAGTGTGTCTTGCACGGCCTTGAGCCTTTGCTTCTGCTTTTTCAGACGCCTCGCGGTGGCAACAAGCCTTTTACGGGCAGTCTGCTGCTCCGGGTGTCTGTCCGGCGTTATGTCGTCCGGACCATTATCCTTGATAGGATTTGCTTGTTCAGTTTGATTATCCAGATTGCTGTTGTCTGGCAGCGGTTTGCCCTGCTCCAACGCTGGGTCTGTGTGATCGCTATTTCTGTCGAGGCGGGATTTGGGGCGGCGCTTGCGTCGCCGCTTTGACTGCTTTTCGAGGGAACAAGCCTTCAATGCGTCCTTCCGCTCCTCGTCGTCATCTTTTGGTGCGTCCACCATGTATACATCATATGACGAGGTGGCGTTCCAGGGCCCAATAGGCGCTGGTTCTTCATTGTCTCCTTCATCAGCGTCCATACCGTCGATGTCTTCAGAGTCGAGGTCGAGCATGTCGGTTAAATCGTCGACAGTGGCTACAAAGTGGGTGGTGGGTGGGCTTTGAGTTTCTTCATCATCCGCATCCCAATCTCGCTGACCGTAGTCCGGCCAGGGCTCTCCTGATAAAGAGAGAGACTTTAGTAATTTTATAATCTCGCTAAAGGGCGAGTGCTGAAAGATGTCCGCGGCAGTAAACTCCATGATCGGCGCCCAATCGGATTCGATCGGCAGAGGCGCGAATGGTTCGGAGTCCGGAGAGGAGTCCGGCTCCTTGGGATCATGAGTCTTGCGGAGTGCGGGGCTGGTGTTCGGCTCGATCGCCGTTAGGATTGCAGCCCCCGAGGCGGCGTCCAACCACCCATCCTTGGTCGGCGCGGTTGGCTCCGAATTAAGGGTCGAAGCCAATGCGGGTGCGGCCTTCAGGGCACTGTTAGGCGGCAGAGCTAGATCATGCTCGTCGTGGCAGTGCGGCGTGCTCGGCAGTGGCTCGAATCCGTCGAAGATCAAGTCCCCGCGGATGTTAGCCGTGTAGTTTAAACTTCCAAATCTGACCTGACGGCCAGGGGCATAGCCTTCGATCTGCTCCAGATGGCCAAGTGAATTGGCCCGCAGTGCAAAGCCGCTGAAGACAGAGATCTATCCGGGGAGACAAGTTTCACCCTGGACCGCATCACTATCGATGATCATAGGAGCCATCAAGCCTGATGGCGACGACACAGAGGAACTCTCAACGAGAGCACCAATGTCGGTGTCAAAACCGGCGGATCTCGGGTAGGGGGTCCTGAACTGTGCGTCTAGGCCGGATGGTAACAGGAGGCAAGGGACACGAAGTTTTACCCAGGTTCGGGCCCTCTCGATGGAGGTAAAACCCTACGTCCTGCTTGATTAATATTGATGATATGGGTAGTACAAGAGTAGATCTACCATGAGATCGTAGAGGCTAAACCCTAGAAGCTAGCCTATGGTATGATTGTTGTTGTGTTTTGTCCTACGGACTAAAACCCTCCGGTTTATATAGATACCGGAGAGGGTTAGGGTTACACAAAGTCGGTTACAATGGTAGGAGATCTGCATATCCGTATCGCCAAGCTTGCCTTCCACGCCAAGGAAAGTCCCTTCCGGACATGGGACGAAGTCTTCAATCTTGTATCTTCATAGTCCAGGAGTCCGGCTGATGGTATAGTCCGGCTATCCGAACACCCCCTAATCCAGGACTCCCTCACCCGGCGTCAAGAAGAAGCCCGCCTGCTCCTTCCCCGACACCTCAAGTTTCAGGGTTGTAGGTAGGTCACTTGACCGTCCGCTCCTTCTTCCCCACGCGTACGCCGGCGAATCGACCAGATCTTGTGGTTTTTCACCGGACACCTCTCCTCCTTTCAGTTTCCCAGGTCCTTGCGCAAGATCTCGAGCCTGGACGTCCACATCATGTTGGCATGCGTGATGGTTCAAAGAGGACGTGTGTGTGTCAGATCCAGCGCCTCACTGTTCAGTTCCAGAGCCATCTAGTCGTCCTCGTTCTTGCCGTCGAGAAGCAGCACCGGCCATGCTACCGGATTAGGTTAGGGGTAAACATCATTTAAATTTTTTTCTTGATTTCTTCTTGATTCGATGAGACACTAGAAAAATATTGATCTGTTCTTGATCATCTTTTCCTGTACTATTTGGTTCAAGCACTTGTGGATTGTAGATAGAAGTAAACTACATGTGATTAATCATGACCTGAAAATGGGATCTATAAAGATAGCCATGGTGAGAAACAAATTCTATGGAGATTAAGCCCGAGCGTCACTCAAGATGACGGTCATCCTACAATTGCAAGGATGACTTAACTGAACATATTGCTGTGAACCAGATTGAGTTAACTGAACATTTTGATGTGTTCTTATTTATAGTGGTATCTAGATTTTCTTTGTGTCCTATTTATATATGTTGCTGCCTTGAGATTTCAACCTGAGAATTTTGTTTCTAATTTAGTCTTATGATCTCTAGACGCTAATAATATGTGACCGTGTGCACACTATGATGACGACGGTGCCACTTATTTACACTCTTTGATCTGTTCTCTTTAGGAAAACTATTATTTTGTTTGTATACTATTTTGCTGGCTTGTAAATGATAGCAATTTCTAATATTTTGTTTTGTTTTCGTGTGCAGGATCTGAAGTGTACCGTATTTTCACTTTAACATTCTTTTTCCCAACAGCGGTTCATCGGTTGTCCTGCTAATTCCTCTCCCCCCATTGGTTGGTGAGTTCTTCCCCTAATGTTGATATGTTCTTAACAATATTTTCTTCTTATAGTGGTATGAATCTTTCCAATGCAACAACAAGCAATGATAAGAACGCATGCTATCATATATTTACTTCACCCATACACTTGAGTAGACATTAATTTCTTTTAGCAAGCAACCACACATCTCCTGGAATTACCCTATATTTTGTATATCTTTTCAGTTATGGCCCGTCTTCCCTTAAGCGTGAGACGTCGAAGAAGAAATGTAGCATTTATTAGTCTGATGAGTGCCATTATGCTCGTATACTATTATGTGTGGTTAATCTTTGGATTAGTTTATAGAAGAAAGTGTTGGCAAATAGAAAGGAGGCTTAGAATTAGAGAGCTAAGAGGAGAGATTTTGCATAAACTAATTGGTGAGAGTGACACAACGTTTATAAGTCAACTTCGTATGGATAGGAGAACATTTCATATATTATGTGAGATGGTGAGAGATGTTGGTGGCCTAATACAAGGAAGACATCATTGGAGGAGATAGTGGCATCATTCCTTTATGTATTAGCTCACCATTTCAAAAATAGGACAATAGGGAAATTCTTTTACCGAAGCCCAGAGCCAGTTAGTAGGAACTTCAATACTTGTCTTCTAGCTGTTTTGAAGCTTCATCCATTGCTACTTAAGAAGCCAGAACCTATACCCGAGGACTGCACAGATGCTAAATGGAAATATTTCAAGGTAAATAGCTACTAAGAAAGAAAAATTACTAGATGAACTCAATAGTGGTAAAGATGCTAATGTTTGCACCTTGTTGTTTATGTTGTAGAATTGTCTTGGAGCGTTAGATGGCACACACATAGGGGTAACCGTCCCGGCTACTATTAAAGGAAGATACCGATCAAGGTTGGGTGATATAGATACAAATGTGTTAGGTGTGTGTGCACCTGACATGCAGTTCATTTAAATACTACCTGGTTGGGAGGGTTCTGCACATGATGGTCGTGTTCTTAGAGATGCCATCTCGAGGCCAAATGGGCTCCGTGTCCCTGAAGATCAATATTATCTTGTTGATGTTGGTTACACAAATGCGAGAGGATTTTTAGCTCCATACCGTGGTCAAAGGTATCACTTGGGTGGTTGGACACCACATAACCCACCTCGTAGTGCAGAGGAGTATTAAAACATGCGGCACGCTAGAGCCCAAAATATTGTAGAAAGGTCTTTCGGAACACTCAAGGGTCAGTGGGCGATTTTGAGGTCCCCGTCCTTTTTTCCTATGAAGACCCAATGTCGAATCATCATGGCATGTGCACTCTTGCACAATTTGATCTTGCAAAATATGCCACTTGACCCACTTGATAATGACGAGCCAATAATGCAAGAAACATTGGAAGGCATGGAGGGAGAATTAGGCCAACCAGAATTCATTACTTCTATCTCAACTTGGAACGAGTGGACAAATTTCTGGAATGTTCTTGCGCAGGACATGTATAATAGACATAGGGCTGCTAGGGGTCATTGAGGTATAAACCGTTTCTATTTGTTCACTTTGTTGCTAGCTTTCTTTTTGTTTAAATAAGCTTCAATTGCATCTCATTTGCATTTGTCCCATTTCATATATATTTGTTGTTGCTTTGTACAAATATGGATGTGGACACCTCAAGTACGTCTCGTGGAAGAGGCAAGAATAAAAGGAACTGGACTTCAGATGAGGATGATGAACTTATTAAAGCCTTGTATGAGCTGTCTTTGGACCCAAGGTGGAAGGCAGATGGTAGCTTCGAAAATGGATAGCTGGTGATATTGGAGAAGCACCTTGCTGAAAAGTGCCCTGGTTGTGGTATCTCTGCAATTCCGCACATTGAGTCAAGAGTGAGGCACTTTAGGACAAAATTTGGTGCTCTTGAAGTAATGTTATCCAAAAGTGGTTTCACATGGGATGGAAACCGGAAGATGATTCAATGTGAGAAGGCACAGTATGAAGCACATTGTAAGGTAGACACTACCAAAAAAGACACATCCGTGACATTTTGGGCCGAACAAATTTTTTTGTCATACTTATGACACTTCTATGACGATAATTGTGACAAAACCCGGTATCATCATAGATGTGGTGGGCTCCTACTTCTATGACAAAAAATCATGACAGAAAATGGGCCTTTTGTCCTGGGCAGGCCGGAGACGCAGCTGCATCACATTCTTTGGGCCGTGCATGACGGAAAAAACTGTGGTAGAAGCGAGGGCGAGGAAAATATCGGGGTGTTCCCGGTTACGGTGGGTGTTCGGGACCGAGCGATGCACGGAGGTTTGCGTGTTTCTCTCGTACACGCACGCGCATGGGTGCGATGCGTTGGGGTTCTAACTGAACCCAAGCGATTGCACTGCAGGCTACGCGTTACTGAACCCGAGCGATTGCATTGCAGGCTACGCGTTACTGAACCCGAGCGATCGACCGATGGCTGTTAACTGAACCCGGTCAAGCGATTCTTTCGCTAATGCTTCTAACTGAAGCCAATCGATGCTGCTTCTGGATGAACAGTGAGCGTTGCTGGGGGGGTGGATGAACAGGACCCCGTGGTGTTGCCTCTGGAAGAACAGGACCCCGATCGATCGAGCCGGTTGGGGTTGGATGAACAGGACCCCGTGGAGGGCTGGATGAACAGGACCACACCGTGGAGGGCTGGATGAACAGTAGACGGTGGAGGGCTGGATGAACAGTAGCTCGTGGAGAGGGCTGGTTGAACAGTAGCCGATGGAGTAGCGCACGGTGGAGGCTAGATGAACAGGAGCCCGTGGATGAATAGTCGCAGGTGGAGGGTGGAGGAGGTCGACGGTGGATGAACAGTAGCCCGTGGAGGCTGGAGGGGGTCGATGGTGGAGATGAACAGTATCCCGTGGAGTACCGTTTTGCGGTACGCTAATACGTCTCCAACGTATCTATAATTTTTGATTGCTCCATGCTATATTATCTACTGTTTTGGGCAATATTGGGCTTTATTTTCCACTTTTATATTACTTTTGGGACTAACCTATTAACTGGAGGCCCAGCCCAGATTTGCTGTTTTATGCTTATTTCAGTGTTTTGAAGAAAAGGAATATCAGACGGAGTCGAAACGGAACGAAATCAACTGGAGAAGTTATTTTTGGAAGGAAACACACCTGATGGACTTGGAACACATGTCAAGGAAGGAACGAGGTGCTCATGAGGGTGGGGGGCGCGCCCCCCTGTCTCGTGGGGCCCTCGTGGCTCCCCTGATGTACTTCTTCCGCCTATATAACTCCACGTACCCTAAAACTTCCAGAACACAGAATAGATCGGGAGTTCCACCGCCAGAAGCGTCCGTAGCCACCAAAAGTCAATTAGAACCCTATTCCCGCACCCTGTCGGAGGGGGGAACCCTCACCGGTGGCCATCTTCATCATCCCGGCGCTCTCCATGACGAGGAGGGAGTAGTTCTCCCTCGGGGCTGAGGGTATGTACCAATAGCTATGTGTTTGATCTCTCTCTCTCTCGTGTTCTTGATTTGGCACGATCTTGATGTATCGTGAGCTTTGCTATTATAGTTGGATCTTATGTTTCTCCTCACCCTCTTCTCTCTTGTAATGAATTGAGTTTCCCTTTTTGAAGTAATCTTATCGGATTGAGTCTTTAAAGATTTGAGAACACTTGATGTATGTCTTGCCGTGGATATTTGTGGTGACAATGGGATACCATGTGCCACTTGATGTATGTTTTGGTGACCAACTTGCGGGTTCCGCCCATGAACCTATGCATCTCCGGTAGGAACTTTGGGGCACTCTTTAAGGACCTTTGTGTTGGTTGAATAGATGAATCTGAGATTGTGTGATGCATATCGTATAATCATACCCACGGATACTTGAGGTGACAATGGAGTATCTAGGTGACATTAGGGTTTTGGTTGATTTGTGTCTTAAGATGTTATTCTAGTACGAACTCTAGGGCTGTTTGTGACACTTATAGGAATATCCCAACGGATTGATTGGAAAGAATAACTTTGAGGTGGTTTCGTACCCTACCATAATCTCTTCGTTCGTTCTCCGCTATTAGCGACTTTGGAGTGACTCTTTGTTGCATGTTGAGGGATAGTTATGTGATTCAATTATGTTATCATTGTTGAGGGAACTTACACTAGCGAAAGTATGAACCCTAGGCCTTATTTCCACGCATTGCAATACCGTTTACGCTCACTTTTATCATTATTTACCTTGCTATTTTTATAATTTCAGATTACAAATACTATTATCTACTATCCATATTGCACTTGTATCACCATCTCTTCGCCGAACTAGTGCACCTATACAATTTACCATTGTATTGGGTGTGTTGGGGACACAAGAGACTCTTTGTTATTTGGTTGCAGGGTTGCTTGAGAGAGACCATCTTCATCCTACGCCTCGTACGGATTGATAAACCTTAGGTCATCCACTTGAGGGAAATTTGCTACTGTCCTACAAACCTCTGCACTTGGAGGCCCAACAACGTCTACAAGAAGAAGGTTGTGTAGTAGACATCAAGCTCTTTTCTGGCGCCGTTGCCGGGGAGGTGAGTGCTTGAAGGTATATCTTTAGATCTTGCAATCGAGTCTTCTAGTTTCTTGTTTTATCACTAGTTTATTTTATAAAATAAAACTATAAAAAATGGAATTGAGTTTGTCTCATACGCTTCATCTTTTTAATATCTTTCGTGAGTATGATGGAAAGGAAAAGTGTGCCAAAGTGTTAGAAGAAGAATGCATTAAATTGTTTGGCACTAAATATGTGAATGATGAGCATGATTGCAATGTTGTTAGTACGAATTCTTTGAATATCCATGATGCTAATGATGATTGCACTAGTTATGATGAAAATGCCTCCTATAAACATGTCAATTTTTGTGGAGTGCATTGGGTTTGCAAGTACACACCAAATAGGGAAGATAGATATTGCGAGAGGCATAAGTATTTAGAAACTAAATTGTTGCAAGAAAGTCTTGATGTGAGTGCTGAAAATTTAAAATATCTTTACCGTACTTGTGAACTTTGCAATGAACATGGTCATTTAAATATCAAATGCAAATTGTTTCATGACCGAATAGTGTCCAAAAATTGTGATGACTTGATTTCCCTTGAACATTATAATGAACTAAGTTTGCTTTTGGGTTATGAAGAATTGAAGCGTCAAACTAAGCATATTCCAGAATATAACCTCAAGAAATTCCTCGATATTGATCTGGAAGAGATTTATATGTATTGTGCGGTGAATTGCATTGAAAATCCTTATATTGCCAATTACATAAAGAAAAGAAAACAAATAGAAGATGAAGAGAATACTAATGAAAGGGAAGAGACTTCCCAATATCCTCCTATTATTTCTTATGATGAATTAGGTAACAAGGAGGAGCCTTCTACTCAACCAATCTCATTAATAAGGAGCTCCAAAAAGAGGATTGAACCCCCACATGATGTGGTGAAGAGGAAGAAAAGAAAAAGGAAGAGAGGTAAAACGGTATCTCTCCCAAATAAAATTGCTCCTATTATTGTTGTGCCTCATGAAAATGAAGATGATACACTTTATGATGATCTCGTTATGCCTATTGCTTGTTGTGATGATTATGATTGGGAAGATAATGATACTTCTTATGATCTTGAAAATCTTTTTGGCAGTTGCTTGGAAGAATATGATAACTGCTATACTATTGGTGCTATCTATACTATTAATGATGAGAGTGATTATACTTATGATATGAAAAGGCCCAAGCTTGGGGATGCTATGTTTGATGAAGATGATGTTTTTGAGAATATATTTGCTGCAATTAATGTTTGTCCCAAGCTTGGGGATGCTACGTTTAATGAAGATGATATTTTTAGTCTCCCAAGTTTTGATATGCAAAGTTATAATGATGATAACATGCCTCCTACTTATGATGATTATTGTGATGATACATATGCTATGAAAAGTAGTGAGGATTATATTTATAAAACTTGTCATGATTATGGTTACCCCTTTTCTGAACATTACTCTTTTAATGTGGAAACAATTTATAGTATCCAAGTCTCTTATGATACTCCCACTATCCCGAATGAGAAGAATTTTGCTTATGTGGAGAGTAATAAAATTTCTATGCAAGTAGATCATGAAAAGAATGCTTTAGGTGCTGGTTATATTGTTGAATTCATTCATGATGCCACTGAAAATTATTATGAGGGAGGAATATATGCTTGTAGTAATTGCAATAATATCAAGTTTCCTCTCTATGTGCTTAAAGTTTTGAAGTTATGCATGTTTTCCTTTCCTATGCAAGTTGATTCTTGTTCCCATAAGTTTTTTTCTCACAAAATCCCCATGCATAGGAAGTATGTTATACTTAAATGTGCTAGTCATATTCTTCATGATGCTCTCTTTATGTTACAATTCTTATCCTTTATGTGAGCATCATTGAAATCATCATGCCTAGCTAGGGGCGTTAAACGATAGCGCTTGTTGGGAGGCAACCCAAATTTATTTTTGTTCCTTGCTTTTTGTTCCTGTTTAGTAATAAATAATTCATCTAGCCTCTATTTAGATGTGGTTATATGCTTTTAATTAGTGTTTGTGCCAAGTAGAACCTTTGGGAAGACTTTGGGAAAGTCTTGTTGATCATGCTGTAAAAAACAGAAACTTTAGCGCTCACGAGAATTGCTGCAATTTTTATTTGGAGAGTGATATTTAGTTAATTAATTTTGCAGATGATTAATAGATAAATTCCTCAGGTCCAGAAATTTATCTGAGAATTTTATGAGTTCCAGAAATATACGTTTGATTCAGATTACTACAGACTGTTCTGTTTTTGACAGATTCTGTTTTCGATGTGTTGTTTGCTTATTTTGATGAATCTATGGCTAGTAAAATAGTTTATAAACCATAGAGAAGTTGGAATACAGTAGGTTTAACACCAATATAAATAAAGAATAAGTTCATTACAGTACCTTGAAGTGGTCTTTTGTTTTCTTATACTAACGAAGCTTACGAGTTTTCTGTTAAGTTTTGTGTTGTGAAGTTTTCAAGTTTTGGGTAAGGATTCGATGGACTATGGAATAAGGAGTGGCAATAGCCTAAGCTTGGGGATGCCCAAGGAACCCCAAGGTAATATTCAAGGACAACCAAGAGCCTAAGCTTGGGGATGCCCCGGAAGGCATCCCCTCCTTCGTCTTCGTTCATCGGTAACTTTACTTGGAGCTATATTTTTATTCGCCACATGATATGTGTTTTGCTTGGAGCGTCAATTTATTTTGTTAGAATTTTCTTGCTGTTATTTAGAACAATGTTTTGCATCTTTTATTTCAATAAAAGTGGCATTGATAGCCTTTACTATGCCTATGTTACAAGTATACATGTTGCTGTTTGAAAACAGAAAGTTTAATGCTGTTGCAATAATTCCCTAGAAAAGTCAGAATGTGATAAATGTTGAAACCTTTTGCATATTAAGCTCTGATAAATTTACTACAGTGGGAATTTTCTTTCATAATTTTTGGAGCTAGGGAAGTATGGATGTTTCAGCATTCTTTACAGACTATCCTGTTTAGGCAGATTGCTGTTATGTTTGCATTGTTTGCATATGTTTGCTTCTTTAATGATTCTATTTGAGGATAGGACTATTAAATATGCATAGGCATTTAGTATGCAATGTTGAATAATAATTTTAGTGATTTTCTACAGTAGAGTATGATAAGGTTTTGGCAATGGTTTATACTAACTTATCTCACGAGTCTTTGTTGAGTTTTGTGTGGATGAAGCTTTTGAGATTTAGGGAGACCTTGATATGAGAGGAATTAAGGAGACACAAAAGCTCAAGCTTGGGGATGCCCAAGGCACCCCAATATAATATTTCAAGAAGTCTCAAGCATCTAAGCTTGGGGATGCCCCGGTTGGCATCCCACCTTTCTTCTTCAACAACTATCGGTTAGTATCGGTTGATCCTAAGTTTTTGCTTGTTCACATGATGTTTGCCATTATTAGAATGTCATTTTATTTTTCTTTGCTTGCTGTTTGAATAGAATACCAAGATCTGAAATTATTAAATGTTAGAGAGTCTTCACATAGTTGCATAATTATACGACTACTCATTGATCTTCACTTATATCTTTCGGAGTAGTTTGTCATTTGCTCTAGTGCTTCACTTATATCCTTTTAGAGCATGGTGGTAGTTTTATTTTGAAGAAATATATGAACTCTCATGCTTCACTTATATTATTTTGAGAGTATTAAATAGCATGGTAATGGTTTAAAGTCCTAATATGCTAGGTATTCAAGAATAATAAAATTCTCTTATGAGTGTGTTGAATACTATGAGAAGTTTGATACTTGATAATTGTTTTGAGATATGGAGATGGTGATATTAGAGTCATGCTAGTTGAGTAGTTGTGAATTTGAGAAATACTTGTGTTGAAGTTTGTGATTCCCGTAGCATGCACGTATGGTGAACCGTTATGTGACGAAGTCGGAGCATGATTTATTTATTGATTGTCTTCCTTATGAGTGGCGGTCGGGGACGAGCGATGGTCTTTTCCTACCAATCTATCCCCCTAGGAGCATGCACGTAGTACTTTGTTTTGATAACTAATAGATTTTTGCAATAAGTATGTGAGTTCTTTATGACTAATGTTGAGTCCATGGATTATACGCACTCTCACCCTTCCACCATTGCTAGCCTCTCTAGTACCGCGCAACTTTCGCCGGTACCATAAACCCACCATTTACCTTCCTCAAAACAGCCACCATACCTACCTATTATGGCATTTCCATAGCCATTCCAAGATATATTGCCATGCAACTTTCCACCATTCCGCTTATTATGACACACTCCATCATTGTCATATTGCTTAGCATGATCATGTAGTTGACATAGTATTTGTGGCAAAGCCACCGTTCATAATTCTTTCATACATGTCACTCATGCATCATTGCACATCCCGGTACACCGCCGGAGGCATTCATATAGAGTCATATTTTGTTCTAAGAATCGAGTTGTAATTCTTGAGTTGCAAGTAAATAAAAGTGTGATGATCATCATTAATAGAGCATTGTCCCAAAATAAAAAAATATAGGCCAAAAAAGGCCAAAAAAAGAAAATAAATAAAAAGGGACAATGCTACTATCCTTTTACCACACTTGTGCTTCAAAGTAGCACCATGATCTTCATAGTAGAGAGTCTCTCATGTTATCACTTTCATATACTAGTGGGAATCTTTCATTATAGAACTTGGCTTGTATATTCCAATGATGGGCTTCCTCAAAATGCCCTAGGTCTTCATGAGCAAGCAAGTTGGATGCACACCCACTAGTTTCTTTTGTTGAGCTTTCATACATTTATAGCTCTAGTGCATCCATTGCATGGCAATCCCTACTCACTCACATTGATATCTATTGATGTGCATCTCCATAGCCCGTTGATACGCCTAGTTGATGTGAGACTATCTTCTCCTTTTTGTCTTCTCCACAACCACCATTCTATTCCACCTATAGTGCTATGTCCATGGCTCACGCTCATGTATTGCGTGAAGATTGAAAAAGTTTGAGAACATCAAAAGTATGAAACAATTGCTTGGCTTGTCATCGGGGTTGTGCATGATTTAAATATTTTGTGTGGTGAAGATGGAGCATAGCCAGACTATATGATTTTGTAGGGATAGCTTTCTTTGGCCATGTTATTTTGAGAAGACATGATTGCTTTGTTAGTATGCTTGAAGTATTATTATTTTTATGTCAATATTAAACTTTTGTCTTGAATCTTATGGATCTGAATATTCATACCACAATTAATAAGAATTACATTGAAATTATGCCAACTAGCATTCCACATCAAAAATTATCTTTTTATCATTTACCTACTCGAGGACGAGCAGGAATTAAGCTTGGGGATGCTTGATACGTCTCCAACGTATCTATAATTTTTTATTGCTCCATGCTATATTATCTACTGTTTTGGGAAATATTGGGCTTTATTTTCCACTTTTATATTACTTTTGGGACTAACCTATTAACTGGAGGCCCAGCCTAGATTTGCTGTTTTATGCCTATTTCAGTGTTTTGAAGAAAAGGAATATCAGACGGAGTCGAAACGAAACGAAATCAACTGGAGAAGTTATTTTTGGAAGGAAACACAACTGATGGACTTGGACCCCACGTCAAGGAAGGAACGAGGTTCTCACGAGGGTGGGGGGGCGCACCCCCCCTAGGGCGCGCCCCCTGTCTCGTGGGGCCCTCGTGGCTCCCCTGACGTACTTCTTCCGCCTATATAACTCCACGTACGCTAAAACTTCCAGAACGCAGAATAGATCGGGAGTTCCGCCGCCAGAAGCCTCCTTAGCCACCAAAAGTCAATCGGGACCCTGTTTTGGCACCCTGCCGGAGGGGGGAACCCTCACCGGTGTCCATCTTTATCATCCCGGCGCTCTCCATGACGAGGAGGGAGTAGTTCTCCCTCGGGGCTAAGGGTATGTACCAGTAGCTATGTGTTTGATCTCTCTCTCTCTCGTGTTCTTGATTTGGCACGATCTTGATGTATCGCGAGCTTTGCTATTATAGTTGGATCTTGTGTTTCTCATCCCCCTCTTCTCTCTTGTAATGAATTGAGTTTACCTTTTTGAAGTAATCTTATCGAATTGAGTCTTTAAAGATTTGAGAACACTTGATGTATGTCTTGCCGTGGATATCTGTGGTGACAATGGGATACCACGTGCCACTTGATGTATGTTTTGGTGACCAACTTGCGGGTTCCGCCCATGAACCTATGCATAGGGGTTGGCACACGTTTTCGTCGTGATTCTCTGGTAGGAACTTTGGGGCACTCTTTGAGGACCTTTGTGTTCGTTGAATAGATGAATCTGAGATTGTGTGATGCATATCGTATAATCATACCCACGGATACTTGAGGTGACAATGGAGTATCTAGGTGACATTAGGATTTTGGTTGATTTGTGTCTTAAGGTGTTATCCTAGTACGAACTCTAGGGCTGTTTGTGACACTTACAGGAATAGCCCAATGGATTGATTGGAAAGAATAACTTTGAGGTGGTTTCGTACCCTACCATAATCTCTTCGTTCGTTCTCCGCTATTAGCGACTTTGGAGTGACTCTTTGTTGCATGTTGAGGGATAGTTATGTGATCCAATTATGTTATCATTGTTGAGGGAACTTACACTAGCGAAAGTATGAACCCTAGGCCTTATTTCCACGCATTGCAATACCGTTTACGCTCACTTTTATCATTAGTTACCTTGCTGTTTTTATAATTTCAGATTACAAATACTATTATCTACTATCCATATTGCGCTTGTATCACCATCTCTTCGCCGAACTAGTGCACCTATACAATTTACCATTGTATTGGGTGTGTTGGGGACACAAGAGACTCTTTGTTATTTGGTTGCAGGGTTGCTTGAGAGAGACCATCTTCATCCTACGCCTCCTACGGATTGATAAACCTTAGGTCATACACTTGAGGGAAATTTGCTACTGTCCTACAAACCTCTGCACTTGGAGGCCCAACAACGTCTACAAGAAGAAGGTTGTGTAGTAGACATCATATGCCACACCCCTCCCGATGAACATGACCCTCTTTTCGACCGTAGCGCTCCAACACAAGTCCGTTTCCTTCGTTTTGCGGTACGCCACACCCCTCCCGATGAACAGGACCCCCGTTTCGACCGTAGGAGGTCCGTTTCCTCCATTTTGCGGTACGCCAGACCCCTCCCAATGAACAGGTTCCCGTTTCGACCGTGGCCGGTCGAACACAAGGCCGTTTCCTCCGTTCTGCGGTATGCCAGGCCTCGTTTCCATCGGTTGTTCCGTCCAAGCCCTCCCGATGAACACGACGATGCATTCCATTCCAACCCGGCCGGTTGGCTCCCCATGAACACGACGACGAAGCAGTTTCTCCGTTCCGACCCAGCCATGTACACGGGCCCTGGCCGTACGTATGCGTGAGTAGGCGTTCTAGACCCCGCCCGTATGTATGTACGTGTCCGTATTTTCTTTCTTGCACACTAGCCGATGTACATACGTGTACATGCTACATGCGTGCCTCTACTACGACACATGCGTGCTCTACATCGATCAGTATGCACGTACACGTTCGCGACCAGAATGACAACGCTACGTACGCTTTGACCAGGTGGGTCCCGACTGTCAAGCACTTCCTTGCGTGCGAAGATATAGCTGGTGGGTCCCAGCAGTCAAGGGGGTGAATCGTTTTTTTGCCCGAACGCACTTCCTTGCTTGCGAAGATGTAGGTGGTGGGTCCCAGCAGTCAGGGGGGAAACATTTTTTTCATGAAATATGGTGGCCCGTCCGGTGGGTCCGCATTGTCAGGTGCGGGAATAATTATTTTGCGCGTAATAAGGAGGCACTTCCTTGCGGCTGCCGTGGACCCAGGTGTCAGTCTCTCCACGTACAATACTCTTCCGATGGAAGTTGGTCGTTGACCACATTGCCCACGCCACGCAGAGAGCACCAAGGCGGTGGACGACGGCGAGGCCTAGGAAGGGGCGACGCGGAGCCAGGGAAGACGCGGCAGTGGATGCCCACGCGGAGAGGAGTACGAGGGTTCACTGGTTCGGCTGCGGTGTGAGGCTGTCGTCGCCGCAGAATAACAGGGGGTGTGGGTGGGTAGAGGGATGGCCTGGCCAGCGGTGGGAGTAGTAGGGGGCGGTGAGGCCTCTGCGGCATCACAGCCGGCCATGGGAGGCAGGAGCACGCGGCACGACCGGCGCTGGTTTGGGCGGCTGGAGCAAGAAGACCAGAGGTTGAATAAGCACTACGGCCGTTGGATGGACATCATACGGTCACTGGAGCTAGAATCCTTCATATATGACTAAGTTCACAAAGCCCTCCGTCCCCGTCAACTTAGTAGGCCCACAAATCAGCCTCCCACTGTGATGGGTCCCATCTGGCAGGGGGTATTCATTTTTTTGTGTGCAATAAGGAGGCACTTTCTTGCGTGCGAAGATATAGTTGGTGGGTCCGACCTATCAGCGGAGGGAACATTTTTTCACGAAATAGAGAGGCCCTTCCGGTGAGTCCTAGATGTCAGGTGGAGGAATCATTATTTTGCGCGTAATAAGGAGGCATTTCCTTGTGTGCAGCCGTGGACCCAGTTGTCAGCCTCTCCATGTACACTCCACTTCCGATGGATGTCATTCGTTGACCACGCCGCGCCGAGAGCACCAGGGCGGTGGACAATGGCGAGGCCTACGAAGGGAACGACACGGAGCCGGGGAAGACACGACAGTGGCTGCCCACGCGGTGGAGAGTACGAGGGTTGACTGGTTCGACTGCCATCGCCGGAAAATAACAGAAGGTGTGGGTGAGTAGAGGGATAAACAAGCCAGGGATGCGAGTATATGACGGGGCCGTGAGGCCTGCCTGGCAGCACAACCGGCCACGGGAGGCGGGAGCAGGCGGTTCTGACTGCGCTGGTTTGGGTGGCTGGGGCAGGAAAATCAGAGACTGAAGAAGCATGATTGCCGTTAAATTGACATCTAACGGTCTGACGCTGGTAGAGTCGATTGTTGACTAAGTTTCTTTTTTGAGAAACCTTGTGTACGCATGAACTTAGTAGGCCCACAAGTCAGCCTCCAAATCCGTGGCAGACAACATAGAGCCCATTTGCTATTTTTTAATAATTTGCAGCCCATTTGCTAATTCTTAAGTAATTTATTACATCCCGTTTTCTGCCCAGGACCACGGTCAAAAAGTTCAACCTTATTTTGCATATTTCGGTGGATTCCGAACTTTTGTAATCCCGAAATGATAAACATTTTTAAGAACTTATTGATTTGCCAAAAAAATCATTTTGTTTTTGTAAGAAAATAAGACGTGGGGCAATTGAGTTGGTTTAAGGGAAAACCAGTGGTAAAAAAATCAGCGCTGGGAGGGAAAACAACAAAAAAATAAGGATGTAAATATGAAAAGGGAATTTTATGTATTTTCAATATAATGATACGTGTATATGAACTAGTAAAACTATAGGTAGAAATTACAAAACGGATGTAGACATGCGTTTCAAGAGGAAAATAGAATTGGGCTGTGTGTTTAATTCAGTAAAAAAAATTGCCTGCGGATGTTGTAAGACAAAATATAACTAACGCTGGCGGGCCAGAGGCCAGTAGATACCTGCTGGGTTTTTGTGCCCCGTTGTCGTCATGGGCTGGGCCTGTTAAAAACAAAACCAAGCCTGGGCAGTCTACAACCCAGTTGAAACTTGCTCGATCTAAAAAAAATATACGTGCTCAATAAACGTGAGAATTCTACAAGTACAGACTGATAACTCGGATGCAGCAGGGATATTGTTTTTTCATCGTGATAATAAGTGCATGCACTTGTTTCGAAAAATTTGGAGAACTGGGAATTCGAACGGCAGGTGCTTATGCTACCCATCGAATAAAAATCAGGTGTCTGAAAATTCATTTCGAAACAAATGATTCAGCTTTATGTCCACGTCGACCCTCGGCATGATGGTTGGAAGCAAATGCCAAGTTCATACCAAAAGATCGTTAACAACAATACCAACTTGTGGACTGATACGTCTCCAACGTATCTATAATTTTTGATTGCTCCATGCTATATTATCTACTATTTTGGACATTATTGGCCTTTATTATCCACTTTTATATTATTTTTGGGACTAACCTATTAACCGGAGGCCCAGCCCAGAATTGTTGTTTTTTTGGCCTATTTTAGAGTTTCGAAGAAAAAAAAATATCAAACAAAGTCCAAACGGAATGAAACCTTCGGGAACGTGATTTTCTCACCGAACATGATCCAGGAGACTTGGACCGTACGTCAAGAAATAAAGGAGGAGGCCACGAGGTAGGGGGCGCGCCTACCCCACCCCAGGTGCGCCCTCCACCCTCGTGGGCCCCCTGTTGCTCCACCGACGTACTCCTTCCTCCTATATATACCTACGTACCCCCAAACGATCAGATACGGAGCCAAAACCCTAATTCCACCGCCGTAACTTTCTGTATCCACGAGATCCCATCTTGGGGCCTGTTTCGGAGTTCCGCCGGAGGGGGCATCCATCACGGAGGGCTTCTACATCAACACCATAGCCCCTCCGATGAAGTGTGAGTAGTTTACCTCAGACCTTCGGGTCCATAGTTATTAGCTAGATGACTTCTTCTCTCTTTTTGGATCTCACTACAATGTTCTCCCATCTCTTGTGGAGATCTATTCGATGTAATCTTCTTTTTGCGGTGTGTTTGTTGAGACCGATGAATTGTGGGTTTATGATCAAGATTATCTATGAACAATATTTGAATCTTCTCTGAACTATTTTATGTATGATTGGTTATCTTTGCAAGTCTCTTCAAATTATTAGTTTGGTTTGGCCTACTAGATTGGTCTTGCTTGCAATGGGAGAAGTGCTTAGCTTTGGGTTCAATCTTGCGGTGTCATTTCCCAGTGACAGTAGGGGAAGCAAGGCACGTATTGTATTGTTGCCATCGAGGATAACAAGATGGTTTTTTTATCATATTGCATAAATTTATCCCTCTACATCATGTCATCTTGCTTAAGGCGTTACTTTGTTTTCATGAACTTAATACTCTAGATGCTTGCTGGATAGCGGTCGATGAGTGGAATAATAGTAGTAGATGCAGGCAGGAGTCGGTCTACTTGTCTCGGACGTGATGCCTATATACGTGATCATACCTAGATATTCTCATAATTATGCTCAATTCTGTCAATTGCTCAATAGTAATTCGTTCACCCACCGTAAAATACTTATGCTCTTGAGAGAAGCCACTAGTGAAACATATGGCCCCCGGGTCTATCTTCATCATATTAATCTTCCAATACTTAGTTATTTCCTTTGCTTTTATTTTACTTTGCATCTTTATCATAAAAATACCAAAAATATTATCTTATCATATCTATCAGATCTCACTCTCGTAAGTGACCGTGAAGGGATTGACAACCCCTTATCGCATTGGTTGCGAGGAGTTATTTGCTTTGTGCAGGTACGAGGGACTCGCGCGTAGCCTCCTACTGGATTGATACCTTGGTTCTCAAAAACTGAGGGAAATACTTACGCTACTTTGCTGCATCATCCTTTCCTCTTCAAGAAAATCCAACGCGGTGCTCAAGAGGTAGCAAGAAGATTTCTGGCGCCGTTGCCGGGGAGTCTACGCAAAAGTCAAACATACCAAGTACCCATCACAACCCTTATCCCCCGCATTAAATTATTTGCCATCCGCCTATCATTTTCCTCTCCCCCACTTCGCCCTTGCCATTTTATTCGCCCTCTCTCTCTGTATCCTCACTCTCTTTCTCTATTTGCCTCTTTTTGCCCACTTGCTTTTTGTTTGCTTGTGTGTTGGATTGCTTGCTTGTCACGACGGCTCAAGATAACACTAAATTGTGTGAATTTACCAATACCAACAACAATGGTTTTATTAGCACTCCGATTGCTCCTCTTACTGATGCTGAATCTTGTGAAATTAATGTCGCTTTGCTAAATCTTGTCATGAAAGATCCGTTTTCTGGCCTTCCTAGTGAAGATGCCACTACCCATCTAAATAGCTTCGTTGATTTGTGTGATATGCAAAATAAGAAAGATGTGGACAACGATATTGTTAAGTTGAAACTATTTCTTTTTTCGCTTAGAGATCGTGCTAAAGCTTGGTTTTCGTCTTTGCCTAAAAATAGTATTGATTCTTGGAACAAGTGCAAAGATGCTTTTATCTCTAAGTATTTTCCTCCCGCTAAGATCATCTCCCTTAGAAACGATATTATGAATTTTAAGCAACTTGATCATGAACATGTTGCACAAGCTTGAGAGAGGATGAAATTAATGATACGTAATTGCCCTACTCATGGTTTGAATTTGTGGATGATTATACAAAAATTTATGCCAGATTGAATTTTGCTTCTAGAAATCTTTTAGATTCGTCCGCGGAGGCACTTTTATGGAAATCACTTTAGGAGAAGCTACTAAACTCCTAGATAATATTATGGTTAATTATTCTCAATGGCATACTGAAAGATCTACTAATAAAAAGGTGCATGCGATAGAAGAAATTAATGTTTTGAGTGGAAAGATGGATGAACTTATGAAATTATTTGCTAGTAAGAGTGTTTCTTCTAATCCTAATGATATGCCCTTGTCTACTTTGATTGAGAATAATAATGAATCTATGGATGTGAATTTTGTTGGTAGGAACAATTTTGGTAATAACGCGTATAGAGGAAATTTTAATCCTAGGCCTTATCCTAGTAATCTCTCTAATAATTATGGTAATTTCTACAAAAATTCTTATGGAAATTATAATAAGATGCCCTCTGATTTTGAATCTAATATTAAAGAATTATTACTTCGCAAAAAAATTCAATGCTTTCATTGAAGAAAAATTGCTTAAGATTGATGAGTTGGCTAGGAACGTTGATAGAATTTCTCTTGATGTTGATTCTTTGAAACTTAGATCTATTCCTTCTAAGCATGATATCAATGAGTCTCTCAAAGCCATGAGAATTTCCATTGATGAGTGCAAAGAAAGAACCGCTAGGATGCGTGCTAAGAAAGATGCCTTTATAAGAGCGTGTTCTTCTAGTTCCTATGAAAATAAAGATGAAGATCTAAAAGTTATTGATGTGTCCCCTATTAAATCTTTGTTTTGCAATATGAATCTTGATAATGATGGGACTGAATATGATCCACCTTTACCTAGAAGGCATTCCAAAAATTCGGAGTTTTTAGATCTTGATGCTAAATTTGATGAAAGTGGGACTGAAGAAATTAAAACCCTAGATGTTGCTAAACCCACTATTTTGGATTTCAAGGAATTTAATTATGAAAATTGCTCTTTGATTGATTGTATTTCCTTGTTGCAATCCGTGCTAAATTCTCCTGATGCTTATAGTCAAAATAAAGCATTTACTAAACATATCGTTGATGCCTTGATGCAATCTTATGAAGAAAAACTTGAGTTGGAAGTTTCTATCCCTAGAAAACTTTATGATGAGTGGGAACCAACTATTAAAATTAAGATTAAAGATCATGATTTCTATGCTTTATGTCATTTGGGTGCTAGTGTTTCCATGATTCCTAAGACTTTGTGTGATTTGTTAGGTTTCCGTGATTTTGATGATAGCGCTTTAAACTTGCACCTTGCGGATTCCACTATTAAGAAACCAATGGGAAGAATCAATGATGTTCTTATTGTCACAAATAGGAATTATGTGCCCGTAGATTTTATTGTTCTTGACATAGATTGCAATCCTTCATGACCTATTATCCTTGTTAGACCTTTCCTTAGAACGATTGGTGCAATTATTGATATGAAGGAAGGAAATATTAGATTCCAATTTCCATTAAGTAAAGGCATGGAACAATTTCCTAGAAAGAAGATTAAATTACCTTATGAATCTATTATGAGAGCCACTTATTGATTGTCTACCAAAGATGGCAATACCTAGATCTATCCTTGCTTTTTATGCCTAGCTAGGGGCGTTAAACGATAGCGCTTGTTGGGAGGCAACCCAATTTTATTTTTATTCCTTGCCTTCTTCTCCTGTTTAGTAATAAATAATTTACCTAGCCACTGTTTTGGTTGAGTTTTTTGTGTTTAATTAGTGTTTGTGCCAAGTAGAACCGTTGGGAAGACTTGGGGAAAGTCTTGATATCTTGCTGTAAAAAATGGAAACTTCAACGCTCACGAGAACTGCTGCCATTTTTATTTGGAAAGTGCTATTTAGTTAATTATTTTTACAGAGGATTAGTAGATAAATTCCTCACGTCCAGCAATTTATTTTAGAATTTTTGGGGCTCCAGATCTTGCGCTAGCTACAGATTACTACAGCCTGTTCTGTCTTTGACAAATTCTGTTTTTCATGTGTTGTTTGCTTATTTTGATGAATCTATGGCTAGTAAAATAGTTTATCAACCATAGAGAAGTTGGAATACAGTAGGTTTAACACAAATATAAATAAATAGTGAGTTCATTACAGTACCTTGAAGTGGTCTTTTGTTTTCTTTCGCTAACGGAGCTCACGAGATTTTCTACTTTAAGTTTTGTGTTGTGAAGTTTTCAAGTTTTGGGTAAAGATTTGATGGATTATGGAACAAGGAGTGGCAAGAGCCTAAGCTTGGGGATGCCCATGGCACCCCAAGATAATCTAAGGACACCTAAAATCCAAAGCTTGGGGATGCCCCGGAAGGCATCCCTCTTTCGTCTACTTCTATCGGTAACTTTACTTGGAGCTATATTTTTATTCACCACATGATATGTGTTTTGCTTGGAGCGTCTTGTATGATTTGAGTCTTTGCTTTTTCGTTTACCATAACCATCCTTGCTGTACACACCTTCTGAGAGAGCCATACATGATTTGGAATTTGTTAGAATACTCTATGTGCTTCACTTATATCTTTTGAGTTATATAGTTTTGCTCTAGTACTTCACTTATATCTTTTAGAGCACGGTGGTGGATGTGTTTTATAGAAACTATTGATCTCTCATGCTTCACTTAGATTTTTTTGAGAGTCTTAAATAGCATGGTAATTTTCTTAAATAATCCTAATATGCTAGGTATTCAAGATTAGTAAAAAAATTCTTATGAGTGTTTTGAATACTAAGAGAAGTTTGATGCTTGATGATTGTTTTGAGATATGGAGGTAATAATATCAAAGTCATGCAAGTTGAGTAGTTGTGAATTTGAGAAATGCTTGTGTTGAAGTTTGCAAGGCCCATAGCATGCACGTATGGTAAACGTTATGTAACAAATTTGAAACATGAGGTGTTCTGTAACGTCCTCGATGCGGATATATCTCCCACGTGTCGAAGCACGACTTAGAGGCATAACCGCATTGAAAGCAATGTCGCAAGTGAGGTAATCTTCACACAACCCATGTAATACATAAGGGTAAGAGATACATAGTTGGCTTACAATCGCCACTTCACACAATTACATGAATAAAGCATTACATCATCCAGATACAATCAAGGTCCGACTACGGAACCAAAATAAAAGAAGACTACCCCAAATGCTACACAGATCACTGATCGTCCCGGCTGGGCTCCACTACTGATCAACTAGATCGAAACAAGACAAAGGACAAGATCTTCATCGAACTCCTCCTTGAGCTTGGTTGCGTCATCTGCACGGTATCCTCGGCACCTGCAAGCTAGTTTTGGAAGTAACTGTGAGTCACGGGGACTCAGCAATCTCACACCCTCGCGATCAAGACTATTTAAGCTTATAGGAAGGGTAAAAGGTATAAGGTGGAGTTGCAGCAAGCGACTAGCATATATGGTGGCTAACATAGGCAAATGAGAGCGAGAAGAGAAGGCAAAAGCACGGTCGAACAACTATGATCAAGAAGTGATCCTAGAACAACCTACGTCAAGCATTACTCCAACACCGTGCTCACTTCCCGGACCCCGCCGAGAAGAGACCATCACGGTAACACACACGGTTGATGTATTTTAATTAAGGTCAACTTCAGGTTTTCTACAACCGGACATTAACAAATTCCCATCTGCCCATAACCGCGGGCACGGCTTTCGAAAGTTCAAATCCCTGCAAGGGTGTCCCAACTTAGCCCATCACAAGCTCTCTCGGTCAACGAAGGATATTCCTTCTCCCAAGACAATCCGATCAGGCTCGGCATCTAGGTTACAAGAAATCCTCGACAATGGTAAAACAAGTCCAGCAACACCGCCCGAATGTGCCGACAAATCCCGAAAGGAGCTGCACATATCTCGTTCTCAGGGCACACTCAGATGAGACATCCTACGAGTACAACCAACCCTCAAGTTGCCCCGAGGTGGCCCCGCAGTCTAGTCGGTCGGACCAACACTCAGAGGAGCACTGGCCCGGGGGGGGGGGGGTTAAAATAATGATGACCCTTGAGTCTGCAGAACCCAAGGGAAAGAAAAGGCTAGGTGGCGAATGGTAAAACCAATGTTGGGCATTGCTGGAGGAGTTTTATTCAAGGCGAATTGTCAAGGGGTTCCCATTATAACCCAACCGCGTAAGGAACGCAAAATCCGGGAACATAACACCGATATGACGGAAACTAGGGAGGCAAGAGTGGAACAAAACACCAGGCATAAGGCCGAGCCTTCCACCCTTTACCAAGTATATAGATGCATTAATTAAATAAGAGATATTGTGATATCCCAACAAGTAAACATGTTCCAACAAGGAACAACATCTCCATGTTCCAACAAGGAACAAACTTCAATCTTCACCTGCAACTAACAACGCTATAAGAGGGGCTGAGCAAAGCGGTAACATAGCCAAACAACGGTTTGCTAGGACAAGGTGGGTTAGAGGCTTGGTTCAACAATATGGGAGGCATGATAAGCAAGTGGTAGGTATCGTAGCATAGGCATAGCAAAAGAGCGAGCATCTAGCAAGCAAAGATATAAGTGATTTCGAGGGTATGGTCATCTTGCCTGAGATCCCGCAAGGAAGAAGAACGAGTCCATGAAGAAGACAAACGGACGTAGTCGAACGGATCCTCACAAACGCGACGTTACCGGAACCAACCCGAAGAAGCAACACCAGAAAAGAGCAAACAACATAGTAAACAACCATCACATAAACATGGCATGATGCACAATCAAGTATGATGCATGTCCGGTTTAAATATGCATGGCATGTCATGGCAAGAGCACGAACAAAACTACAAGTTAAGTGGAGCTCAATATGCATCGGGATGCATATTGACAAAACACCACATCAATTATTTAGTTCTCTCCCATTTAAGTACTCAACAATATTAAATGTTGGTTAAAATGGCAAGAGGTGAAGCATAACAAAACTATACCATTTAAACAGTTTAAATGGGGCCGGATATAACAAACAACAAATCTGGTAAATCCCCATATGCATTAGTAATTTATTGCAACAACAATTTAAACATTTTAATTATTGTTATCATGATGCGGATGACATGAACAAGTTTATGCAATTTTTTATTAAAAGTTGGCAAGAGCATTATGAAGCATTTTGTCATCGTGGCGGAAATGAAAAAGGGTGCCACAGCCACGATAACGGTAACGGTGCCACGGCAATGTTCCGGTTCCGGTACTTGATTGAGATACCGATGCAAAGGAGAAAAGTGCGGATGCGTGCATAAGATGGTGGGGCGCTCCCGGATACCGGGTTCCCATGGGTTAGTGGCATGGAAACGAGTGACAACCCGGACATGGTGCAAACAAAGGGGGCATCTCATCCAACATGCATTCATTCGTTCACGGGCGTCGTCTCGGGGTTATACCTTCGAGGCTGGATTTTTCGGAACGGATAAAGTTCGTAGCGGAAGTAAACGTTCTCGCCATGTTCGTAGATGCTCGGGGTCACGGCAGGGAACTTGACATCCACGGGGTCTTCGAGGGTCGACGGTAGTTGTTCTATGCATCGGGCGTCAAGGTACTTGTCGTTTTTAGCGAATCCGAAGACGACGGTAGTTGTACACACGTTGTCAGGGAACTTGTCAGTCCGGTCTTGGCGACGGTAGTTGTGCATGGATCATAGATGTTCTTGGGTCATCGTTAGAGGAGCTTGGCGGATTTGAATCCCTTCGAGGTTGTCGTGGTACTTGGGGTCTTCGGACTCGCCGATCTCGTACACTCGAAGGGGTACTTGCATTTTGCAATTCCATATCCAGGGTCGTCACGTGTTCGAACTTGACGGGGCATGGGTGTTGTGGTACTTGTCGTGTTCTGGAACCGAAGTGGTACTTGGCGATATCCGGGACGGTCTTGGCGATTTCGGAGACGCAATATAAGTACTTGACGCATCACCGCATAGTCATACTCATGGTCCTTGGGGCATCAGTGCTAGTTGGACTTGCCGGTCTTGAAGGCGGCGGTGGTTCCAGGGTACTTGACAAATGCACATGGTCACACCCGAGTCGTCGTACACTTGACGGATCCGGAAGAGGAACTTGGCGACCAAGGGTGTTGCAGTTGCAGTCTTCATGTCAACGAGAACAGGTAGCGAAGGAGGAAGCTCGAGCAGGGAAGTGGAGCACAGCAGGCGGCCGGAGATGGCAGATCGTCAGCAGGCAGAGGGCCGACGGGAGGAGGCAGGCGAGGTGGATGTCCATCGCAGCGGAAGGAGAGGCAAAAGGCTGGACCATGCAGCAGCGGGCGAGGGGCTCCGGGACGGCATGGAGGTCGAGGAAGAAGAGCTCGAGGCGGCGCTGGAGCATGGTGGCGCGGTGGCCGGACGAAGTAGGGAGGCTCGATGGAGGTCGCCGGCGCGGAGAGGTCGCAGGCTAGGTGCGGGCGTAGCAGAGGAGACGAGGCGGCGCTGGGCCGAGGCTTGGGCGGAGCTCCTCGGGCTGGACGCTGGCAAGGAGGAAGAACCGCGGAGCGGGGTCGCGAGGAACGCAGGGGTGCGCGTGCGTCGGGGCTTCTCCCTTGCGCTATGCCTGCGAGAGCTCGCGCCTCCTTCGAGCTGCAGCACAAGGAAGCAGGGAGAGGACCCTGGGCGCGGGCGAGGGGACGGACGGCGACCGGTGCAGCGCTACAACGACCGCAAGGGGCGGCGCTAGTCGAGGGGAAAAGAGAGGCCGACGCAGGGTTCTTGCGTTTGGGGTTGAACGAGAGGAGAGAGGAGATCGATGGGGATCGGGTCAAGGGGAGAGGGAGTCGGGCTGCGGGTCTCCCTCTGGCGGCGCGAGGGGAGAGATGGAGCGAAAGGGAAACGGGCTGGGGTTAGCGCTAGGGTTGGTGGGTGCGGCTGGGCCTTGGGCCAGCGCAGGAGGTAGGGAGGCCCAGGCTGCTGCGCTAGGCTGGACTCCTTTCTCTCATTTCTAAAACAGAAAAAAACAAAGAAGAGGAGAAAAAGGAAGGAGGCGATAGGGGAAGAAGTTGGACATGCGGATAATTTCCTTGGACTCACAAAAATGTGAGGAATTTAAATAAAATGGCAAGAGGGTTTTTGGAGAACAATAGATTCGCACATGTTGAATTTAATTCAAGATATTTGGATTTTGAAACCCATTCGAAAGGACTCTAAAAGGGCTGAGATTTTTAGAGGAGCCTCGATAAAAGAGATGAGAAATATTGGCAAGGTTTGAAGGTCAAACTCGAAGAGGAATAGACATGGAAAATATTTTGCACGTGTGTTATGGGTGATTCCGAAAATGAAATATTTAATATAGCTCCCTAATATCGGGAGGATATGTTATAAAGAGAACTCACCATGTGAATTCCCTCAGTTTAAATGGACCGAAGATCCATACGGTTCATTTATTTGAGTTGCAAAGATTAAAGACATGATGGCATGATGACATGATGCAATGCACAAATGCAAAGATGAATGCAATAAACCAACAACTCACACGACGAAACTCGGAAACCCTGGAAGGCATCTGAAGCTCCGGTCTTGGGGCGTTACATGTTCTTTGATTGTCCTCCTCATGAGTGGCGGTCGGGGACGAGCGATGGTCTTTTCCTACCAATCTATCCCCCTAGGAGCATGCGCGTATTGCTTGGTTTTTGATGACTTGTAGATTTTTGCAATAAGTATGTGAGTTCTTTATGACTAATGTTGAGTCTATGGATTATACGCACTCTCACCCTTCCATCATTGCTAGCCTCTTCGGTACCGTGCATTGCCCTTTCTCACATTGAGAGTTGGTGCAAACTTCGTCGGTGCATCCAAACCCCGTGATATGATACGCTCTTTCACACATAAACCTCCTTATATCTTCCTCAAAATAGCCACCATACCTACCTATTATGACATTTCCATAGCCATTCCGAGATATATTGCCATGCAACTTTCCACCGTTCCGTTTATCATGACACATTCATCATTGTCATATTGCTAAGCATGATCATGTAGTTGACATAGTATTTTTGGCAAAGCCACCGTTCATAATTTTTTCATACATGTCACTCTTGGTTCATTGCATATCCCGACACACTGCCGGAGGCATTCATATAGAGTCATTTTTTGTTCTAGCATCGAGTTGTAATCATTGAGTTGTAAATAAATAGAAGTGTGATGACCATCATTTTCTAGAGCATTGTCCCAAGTGAGGAATAAAAAAAGAGAAAGGCCATAAAAAAGAGAAGGCCCCAAAAAAAGAGAAAAGAGAGAACGGACAATGTTACTATCCTTTGCCACACTTGTGCTTCAAAGTAGCACCACAATCTTCATGATAGAGAGTCTTTTGTTTTGTCACTTTCATATACTAGTGAGAATTTTTCGTTATAGAACTTGGCTTGTATATTCCAACAATGGGCCTCCTCAAGTGCCCTAGGTCTTCGTGAGCAAGCAATTTGGATGCACACCCACTTAGTTTCTTTTGTTGAGCTTTCATACATTTATAGCTCTAGTGCATCCGTTGCATGGCAATCCCTACTCCTTGCATTAACATCAATCGATGGGCATCTCCATAGCCCATTGATTAGCCTCATTGATGTGAGACTTTCTCCTTTTTGTCTTCTCCACATAACCCCCATCATCATATTCTATTCCACCCATAGTGCTATGTCCATGGCTCGCGCTCATATATTGCGTGAAAGTTTATAGGTTTGAGATTACTAAAGTATGAAACAATTGCTTGGCTTGTCATCAGGGTTGTGCATGATGAGAGCATTCTTGTGTGACGAAAATGGAGCATGACTAAACTATATGATTTTGTAGGGATGGACTTTCTTTGGCCATGTTATTTTGAGAAGACATAATTGCTTAGTTAGTATGCTTGAAGTATTATTATTTTTATGTCAATATGAACTTTTATCTTGAATCTTTCGGATCTGAACATTCATACCACAATTAAGAAGAATTACATTAAAATTATGCCAAGTAGCACTCTGCATCAAAAATTATATTTTTATCATTTACCTACTTGAGGATGAGCAGGAATTAAGCTTTGGGGATGCTTGATAGGTCTCCAACGTATCTATAATTTTTGATTGCTCCATGCTATATTATCTACTATTTTGGACATTATTGGGCTTTATTATCCACTTTTATATTATTTTTGGGACTAACCTATTAACCGGAGGCCCAGCCCAGAATTGCTGTTTTTTTTGCCTATTTTAGGGTTTCGAAGAAAAGGAATATCAAACGGAGTCCAAACGGAATGAAACCTTCGGGAACGTGATTTTCTCACCGAACATGATCCAGGAGACCTGGACCCTACGTCAAGAAATAAAGGAGGAGGCCACGAGGTAGGGGGCGCGCCTACCCCCCCCCCCTGGTGCGCCCTCCACCCTTGTGGGCCCCCTATTGCTCCACCGACGTACTCCTTCCTCCTATATATACCTACGTACCCCCAAACGATCAGATACAGATCCAAAACCCTAATTCCACCGCCGTAACTTTCTGTATCCACGAGATCCCATCTTGGGGCCTGTTCCGGAGCTCCACCGGAGGGGGCATCCATCGAGGAGGGCTTCTACATCAAGAACATAGCCCCTCCGATGAAGTGTGAGTAGTTTACCTCAGACCTTCGGGTCCATAGTTATTAGCTAGATGGCTTCTTCTCTCTTTTTGGATCTCAATACAATGTTCTCCCCCTCTCTTATGGAGATCTATTCGATGTAATCTTCTTTTTACGGTGTGTTTGTTGAGACCGATGAATTGTGGATTTATGATCAAGATTATCTATGAACAATATTTGGATCTTCTTTGAATTCTTTTATGTATGATTGGTTATCTTTGCAAGTCTCTTCGAATTATCAGTTTGGTTTGGCCTACTAGATTGATCTTTCTTGCAATGGGAGAAGTGCTTAGCTTTGGGTTCAATCTTGCGGTGTCCTTTCTGAGTGACAGTAGGAAGGCACGTATTGTATTGTTGCCATCAAGGATAACAAGATGGTTTTTTTATCATATTGCGTGAATTTATCCCTCTACATCATGTCATCTTGCTTAAGGCGTTACTCTGTTTTCATGAACTTAATACTCTAGATGCATGCTGGATAGTGGTCGATGAGTGGAGTAATAGTAGTAGATGCAGGCAGGAGTTGGTCTACTTGTCTCGGACGTGATGCCTATATACATGATCATACCTAGATATTCTCATAACTATGCTCAATTCTGTCAATTGCTCAATAGTAATTCGTTCACCCACCGTAAAATACTTATGCTCTTGAGAGAAGCCACTAGTGAAACTTATGGCCCCCGTGTCTATCTTCATCATATTAATCTTCCAATACTAAGTTATTTCCTTTGCTTTTATTTTACTTTGCATCTTTATCATAAAAATACCAAAAATATTATCTTATCATATCTATCAGATCTCACTCTCGTAAGTGACCGTGAAGGGATTGACAACCCCTTATCGCGTTGGTTGCGTGGAGTTATTTGCTTTGTCCAGGCACGAGGGACTCGTGCGTAGCCTCCTACTGGATTGATACCTTGGTTCTCAAAAACTGAGGGAAATACTTACGCTACTTTGCTGCATCATCCTTTCCTCTTCAAGGAAATCCAACGCAGTGCTCAAGAGGTAGCACGGACGACAAGGTAGTACAAGTACCAATACGAAACTAACTTATAATATTTTTACTCCTGGCCCTAGTGTTCGTCTGGTAGAAAATCTTGCAGAGGACCAGCTCCCGATCCTTCTCTTGCTCCAGGTCCCCGAGGTGGTACTGGTGCATCACCTAGTTGGTCCTCTGTTGGTCGAAGTTCTTGTTGGTGTGCAACACCAGAACCTTTTGGCTGCTCGTCTGCCGGCCGTTGACCATCACCGGCAAGGTATTGCCGGTGTTGTGCCACATCGCGTGCATGTCGCACTCCGACTGTATCTTGCGAGACGTCCACGTGCCCTTTTTGAACACCCTGGAATTGCATTGGAAGAAATGCTTGCTTAGGCCACTCAGTGTGACACCTACAGTATTGTCGAATACAGGTTTTAGTGTACGTAGTTGGCATTTTCATAACATCTTTGGCATGTTGTAGTCACTTGTTTCACTTTTTATTAACTGTCAAATTGTAATTTGTTCACCAGGTCCGCGTCTAAAAAGAAAAATAAAGTTATAAACAAAGGAATATGTTTGTGCAAGTAGACGGCCGATCGGTGTCTTACCTGGAAGTTTCTCAGGATGGGTGTAGCATATGCCGTGCTCGCTGTCGATGGTTGATATGAACAAATCGATGAGTGGGTGAGATCTCGCGCTGTCAGCACTCACTTTGGTCTCAAGGTGCTCGATCAGCTCCTGATCCGTGGGATCGAACTTGACGCCAGCCGGCAGCACCGACCAATCCTTCTTCGACTTGCATCGGTTAATTCCAGTTATATGGTACTCAATGTATGATCAACCGACAGTTTTAAGTGAATGATGAAAGATTTCGACAGATAAGTGGTACTCCAAATCTGAAGTCCAGAATACTCAAACATGCCGCCGGGATTCTTGTGTCACCTCATGCGCAGCGTGTTGTCACGTCAATTCAATGTGTGGACATGATGAATAATTTGATCGGCGTATACTAGTACTGCTACTATACTACTTACTAGTCGTATTTAGTGTCACATTTTAACCATAGGTTTAACTAACAAGTACGCACTTGAAACCTAATTGATATATATATAGTGATACTATTCATCATCCGGGGTGCAGAATAAGTTATTCTTCATCCGAGGTAATCTTACGATCATTTTATAATTAAATTGCATTTGGAATTCAAATAGTTATATTTCTGTTGATTCACTACGTAAAATTTGGCATGAGAAAATGAAAATATAGGTCAATAAGATAAGAAAATTTGCATTTTATGTGTATTTTACACTATATTTTTACGGTTGTAATTTTACATAACATAAAATATTTTTTACGATGATTATATTTTTTACGCTCTCTTTTTATGTCAGAAATAAGACAAAACTTACAGAACGTAAAATCATGGTGCGTTGATGGTAAAATAGAGGGGGTGAAGCATCTCCATCATCATTATCAGTACATCCTGCGTAGGTGAGTTAGGATGCACTTGATCCCGGAAAGGTATCTATCCTTCAAACCCGAGGAGTGCTTCAAACTAACAACAGTACATAATATCCAACAAAAGAGGGTCGTGCTACAGCAGCAGAATACATGGCTCAGTCTAGATATCAGTACGAATCAAGTTGTGCATATTTTCTGTTGGCATGAACCACATCGCCGCATGTCGGGTTTGCAAAAGCCATCCATCGCATGGAAGCTTGATGCCTTTCACACACTGAAGATTATCTGGCAACAATCTGTGTCGACGAATCTCTGGATATGGTGATTCATGAAACCCATGGTATGATGTGTAAACACAGTCCCCCCCTGGCGAATGGAAGTTGCGTAGCACGGTAATCATCGCCGGTGATGTGATCGATGATTGGTTGGATGATCGGATAATTGAGCCCGCGGAACATGGAGTGGTTGCCGAGGCTGTAAACTCGCCTCCAGTTGAATTCGCCTGGCCCCGCGGAGCTGGGATCTTTCTCGAACACGAAGCAGCCATAGCCATCAATGTCACGAACGCCCCAGGCATTGTACTGCATGTGGTTTGATGTAATGGTTTGGTCAATTTGGTACGTGCGAATGAGCATCAAATGACCGCCGTCAGCTGAACGAGCGATAAACCACCACCCATCGGCTGGTATGATTCCAGGTCCTGGAATCATGAAGGCCAGCGCATTTGCGTCTGCTGCAACAATTCAAATTGGAGACCAAAAGGACAAAAATAAACAATCATGTTCAGAGTATGTGTGGAATTAAGATTATTATAATAGTGACACATATCATAGACAGAGAATTGCAATGCCGTGGTCATAATCATACCCCAAGTTAAAAAAATAAGCCAATGGCTTTCATATTCTAGCCATATGTCATGGTTCAAACATCATGTAACAATGAGAGGAAAATAGCTATGACAGATCCTACTCATATTCTACCATAACACTTACTACTACTGTTCTCATATCAACTCTAAGCAATAACATGCGTTGTTATAAAAATCTGGGAAATGAGAGTAACATATAGCAATCATGATGTTATGCTCATAATATCTATTCTAACAATCATTAGATGCCAATTGTTCTCATATCAACTCTAACAATAACATGTGTGGTCATAAAAATCTAGGAAATGAGAGGAACATATAGCAATGGTGCGGTTATAGACATACTATCTATTCTAAATTTGTAACAATGAACAAGCAGTTGTATTCATAAGGTAAAGATGAGATGAGATAGAACAATTACACGACGATAGATTCCACCAGTATAGGCAGCCAATCTGTGCGTCGACCGCGTAAACGATTCCATCGTGCACTATAGCATCAGGCAGAAATGTTGCCTCAACAGGATTGACCACAAGCCATAACCATGTATGGCGACCGGATTCCAGATAGACTAATCCCATGTTGAAAAAGGCAATGAGCTTGTAATCCATGTAGTCTTCTGATGGTGTGGGCACTTCGCAGATTACAACTTTCAGCAAACAGAGGTCGAGCCAAAAGCTTGACGCGTCTCGTGCGTAGTAGGCAGGAGTGTCCGGCGGGCCGCAAGACTCGATGGCGGCAGTAACCAACGATGGAAGGGTGATCTCTCGCTGGGTGTAGATATCCACGAGATGCCACGAATTACCGGATTGGTGGATGAGGATGATCCAGTTGGCCTTCATGCCCGCCCAGTAGTGGCCGCGCATGAAGGACAGGTGGACGGGTAGTGGTAGCATGTCGAGGGGCACCACGACAACCTCAGTAGGATCATCACATCAGTGTCTGGGCCACCTGCGAGGATCGGGCATCAGCAAGTAGGGTGTCTTGAAAAGAGCCATCCGGTTGCAGACGAGTAGACGGTACAAAGACACCGAGCAGGCGGCCAGATGGACGGTGCTGAGTAGGTCCATACGATTACAGATCTGCTCCAAGAGAACAACGGGGAGGGATTCCAATCGTGGCTCCGCGTGTCAGTCGGTTCTGCCATTGGGGTTTTCGGTGCCTGCGAGCTAGCGAGGAAGTGGATTCGGGCGGGCGAGCGAAGAAGCTTCTCCTCGTGTGGCCGAGCAGTGGGCGGGGGGATATGGTACGCGCAAGCTACCAAGGAAGATAGCGTGGGCGGGCGAGCAGTGAGCGGGGGGAAATGGTGTGCGGCCGACGATGGGGAAGAGACGAGGAAGAAGAAGAGAGGAGGAAGAAGAGTGGAAGACGGGGAAGAAAGTGCATTAAATCTCAATTCTACTACTACTACTACTACCAGGATATATCGTCCTTCGAAGTGTAAATAGTTACACCGATGACATGTGGGTCTACCACAAGAGGGCCCATATGTCAGTTAATGGAGGACAGAAGCGTGCTCTACTGGCAAACATGATAGCAGTACTGGGTAAGGCTGATTTAGTAACACCAACACGCTGGTTCAGCTTATTAATTAAGTGTCCCATCTGCTGCTACGTGTATTGTCATTTCACTACGAAGACTAGTTGAATAGTTCTCTCTGATCGAGATGGGGAATAATGGATCGCGAAGACTTCCTTTCTACATTATCCCTATGCCTCTACGCTCAATTCACTCATTTTGCTCCGTACGTAGTCACTTGTTGAAATCTCTAGAAAGACAAATACTCCGTATTTGGGAACAGAGGGAGGATTTTACTCCATATTTGGGAACAGAGGGAGTATCACCATATGGAGGGAACAGAGGAAGCTTGAAATATGAACATGTCAATGGGAGGGAGTAAGCCCCATGCATGCATGCAACATGCAACACTCACACGTACACATGGACACATGCAACACTCACGCACCCATGTGGCACACAACACACGACGCAACACACACGCTCATGCTCAAGTGCTCAACCTACTCCCTACGTCCGTGAAAGACTGTACATTTAGAGATTTATACATTGACCAGGGCATAATTAATGCCCAAAAGTAGCAGACTTATGTGTGCATGCGACCATTGAGAGAATAAGATTAAATGAATATCATTGCATGCTGTAATTAAGGATAGACATGTAGCCTATACCTAGAGCACAAGTTGGTGCATTAGTCAATCAATATCGATTTAGATTAAAGGCTAAATGCATTGGAAGTGTAGATGTACTACACTCTTTGTTTTTTAGCCGATGTACACTCTTTGTTGGAAGACCGAGGGAGTACACGTGGATGCACTCACATACACAACCAGGGTGGTTCGCGCGCAAGGGTTGGACTCCTGTCGCGCCTGCGTAAAGTTTTGTTTAACTGATTTCTTTGCTCTGCCAACTGACAGGTGGGACCCAGAAACCAGGTGACAATTTAACCAGTCAACAAAGTGCCACGTCGACTATGTGGCCGGTCAGTAGGGTGCAATATGGTGCTCTACGATGAGCTAGTGATCGTATAATCACCGCAAAACAATATATAGTGACCGTAAAGAGCGTATTGTTACATACGTTGACCGCCAGTGTATTTTTCTCATTTCAAATTAAGCCATATTAACCGGAAAGGACGCAGTATGGACTAGTACTAGTACTGCTTTGATGTGTCCCATCAACTCGCCGAACGAGGAGAAGCTTGCTTACTACGCCTCTCCCTCGCCCACGCGCACGGTGGTTCGCAGGACGAGGAGAGGGTTTTGACTACAACGCCCTCTCCCTATCCCTCTCCCTCGCCCTCGCCCTCGCGGTGGACGTGCAACAGTTCAATCGGTGTCAGATTGCCAGAAGCATATTGTACTATAGTATCATCATTGTTGGACCTTCCGAAGAGGCGAAGAGCCAAGTGCAAGGTTCACACGAGTACGAACTGTTGAACCTCCCGAAGAGGCAAAGATCCAAGCGCAAGGTTTTATAGGAGTTGTCGTCCTAGTAGGAGTGTACTACAACTATAGCGAACGATGCTACTGTGTGATGCCGCCACGTCACGTATATCCAAAGCCGTGTCACCTTTTTTTCTCAAAGAGCGTGTTGGAGCCCGTGCAACAACCACCCAAATTGCACGTACACATAACACATTTACTAGTAATAAATTCTAAAGGACAAATGCCAGTATGCCACACAAGTTCATCTCCAATTCATGTGATAAATTTGTGCACGACTAGTCTACATATATTCATAGCGCCACCATTCACAATTTACCGTACTCCACTTACACGTTATAGATGGGCTACATGTCCTCCTCCAGGTACCAGTCCTAGGTGTTCTTCATGGATGGCACGATCCATAGCGGTGGGCAACGGGAATCATTGTCGCAGCTTTCTAGTCCGGTTCCACACGATGGAGACTCATCCAAGCTGAAGCGGTATAAATCAGGGATAGCGTGTCCCAGCATGTCGTTCATCCGGCGATGCGCACTGAAGACACAACCATGCTTCATGAACGGCAGGCCTTCCGTGTCGTGCACGGAATGTGGCATCCGCTTCACAATGGAGTAGCTGTCCCCAATGAAAAGCGAGTACTCTCCAAGAGTGTTCCTCGGCACCCACGTAGCATCATGGCGGTCGAACTCGACGCCGTTCATCTGGTACACGCGGCATCTCAGATCTGGACACATGGTGACATACATAGTCAAGGTCCATGCATAATAATGTTGTGCTCAAATATGGCGGTCAGTAATACTGTGCAACAAATAGTACTACTCCGGTACAGAGGAAGTAAATAACCGACTTATTATATATAGCCACTCTTGGCTACATGGATGAGATAGTAAGATATGGAAAAACAAAAATGGTGGCAGTTAGTGGGTTCAAGTCTTCAAGGGCCTAGCTAGCTATACGCGTCATCCAAGGTAAAATGTACTCCTACTAGCACGTAAGTAGAGTACTAGTACAACAATGAAAGAGAAGGCAAGAGGGTTAAAAATGGAATACCTGGGGAGATGGTGACGGTCCGATCGTGGTAGATTGTGTGACCATGTTGCACATCAGTGGTACCATGGGTAACGACTGCTAAGATAGTTGATCCCAATATGCCAAAGTCAGCTACAAGGTTCCAGGTTGGACCGAATCGCGGATGCAAATGCACATCCAGGATCGGCAATCTTATTTTGATCGTGGGATGCCTGGTCCCTGCAAAATAATGGAGTACCGTTAGGGATGCAAATGATGGTTTGTGCATTCCGCTTGTAATCTCCCGTACCGTAGGATGGCAACCTGATGAAACAAGTCCCCTGGCTTGTCACTGCGAAGATGCGGCCTAGATGGTGCAAGGCGTCTTCGAACGTGTAGGGGTACAAATCTGCCGCCGCCAACATGCGCCAGCCTTTGTCGTTACTGCCTCTTGCATTGATAGCAATCCTTATGTCGAACACCACGATGAGATAGTAATCATCGTAGCCGCATCGCTTTGTCGGCGGGTCCGCAATTGCTGTCTTCTTCAATCTCATGTAGACATCATCATACGTATTCAGGCCCAGCCAGTCCGGAAGGCCGTTCCCAATGGTGGAGAAGGGGTCTACTGATACGTCTCCGTCGTATCTACTTTTCCAAACACTTTTGCCCTTGTTTTGAACTCTAACTTGCATGATTTGAATGGAACTAACCCGGACTGGCATTGTTTTCAGCAGAATTGCCATGGTGTTATTTATGTGCAGAAACAAAAGTTCTCGGAATGACCTGAAACTTCACGGAATATCTTTTCGGAAATAATAAAAAATCCTTGCAAAAAATGAAGACCAGGGGCCCACACCCTAACCACGAGGGTGGGGGGCGCCCCCCTACCTCGTGGCCCCCCTGGAGCTCCTCCGACATCGACTCCAACTCTATATATTTGGTTTCGGAGAGAAAAAAATCAGAGAGAAGGATTCATCGCGTTTTACGATATGGAGCCGCCGCCAAGCCCTAAAACCTCTCGGGAGGGCTGATCTGGAGTCCGTTCGGGGCTCCGGAGAGGGGAATCCGTCGCCATCGTCATCATCAACCTTCCTCCATCACCAATTTCACGATGCTCACCGCCGTGCGTGAGTAATTCCATCGTAGGCTTGCTGGACAGTGATGGGTTGGATGAGATTTATCATGTAATCGAGTTAGTTTTGTTAGGGTTTGATCCCTAGTATCCACTATGTTCTGAGATTGATGTTGCTATGACTTTGCTATGCTTAATGCTTGTCACTAGGGCCCGAGTGGCATGATTTCAGATCTGAACCTATTATGTTTTCATCAATATATGAGAGTTCTTGATCCTATCTTGCAAGTCTATAGTCACCTATTATCTGTTATGATCCGTTAACCCCGAAGTGACAATAATCGGGATACTTACCGGTGATGACCGTAGTTTGAGGAGTTCATGTATTCACTATGTGTTAATGCTTTGGTCCGGTACTCTATTAAAAGGAGGCCTTAATATCCCTTAGTTTCCGTTAGGACCCCGCTGCCACGGGAGGGTAGGACAAAAGATGTCATGCAAGTTCTTTTCCATAAGCACGTATGACTATATTCGGAATACATGCCTACATTACATTGATGAATTGGAGCTAGTTCCGTGTCACCCTAGGTTATGACTGTTACATGATGAACCGCATCTGGCATAATTCTCTATCACTGATCCATTGCCTACGAGCTTTCCATATATTGTTCTTCGCTTATTTACTTTCCCGTTGCTATTGCTATCATCACTACAAAATACCAAAAACATTACTTTTGCTATCATTACCTTTTGCTACCGTTACCACTACTATCATATTACTTTGCTACTAAATATCTTGCTGCAGATATTAAGTTTCCAGGTGTGGTTGAATTGACAACTCAGCTGCTAATACTTGAGAATATTCTTTGGCTCCCCTTGTGTCGAATCAATAAATTTGGGTTGAATACTCTACCCTCGAAAACTGTTGCGATCCCCTATACTTGTGGGTTATCATCTACCGGAACGGCCACACTGTTGTGGATGTTGTGCAAAATGATGGTGGTATCCGGCCGGAGGTATGCAAGCCAATCTTCGTTGGCACCGACCCAGACCTATATATAAGACGGCGGGCAGCGGAGAAATTACAGGATGGAAATGGAATAACTAAGTACTACATGATCAAACTCCATTACTAACCTGCTCATCGGACAAAATCCGACTACCTCTCAACGCCGGCAACTCTAGCGGAGTCAACGTACAACCATGTCCAGGGAGCGGTGGACTGTTCGAAGGATTGTCCCATAGAAGAACCTTCTCCTCGTGGACGCATGGAAGACCAACAAGCATGGCCTTTTCCCAAGCCTTTTTAAGCATCGTCTTGAAAAAGTTGGTGCAGGAAGCACTGAGTCTTGCGGCGGTGAGGACGTCGGAGCGGCGTGCGATTTCTCCCAGAGGATCGTCGTCCAAGGTCTCCCAGCCCCGACGAGGAGGAGAACCGCCTGGCGAATCCATGGGAGCAGCGATTAACTGCCTTCTCTTCGGGGGAAGGGGAACTGGGGAGGAGGAGATAAGAGCGTAGTAACCGCAGGGCCTCGTCCCTTCCAACTGTAGATCGTTCCTTAGCGAAGGGGTGAGGCTATTATTTACTACTAGTACTAGAATGATGGGACGTTATGGGATTGCATTATACTGTAAATAATAGCACCAGTAAGAAATTTTTTGCACTAGCTAGTAGTTTTTGGCTTGGGTATGTTTTTGCTATTTTTTGTACATGCCAACTAGTGTAAAAAAACGTCTTACATTATGTGACGGAGGAGTACGTACTCGTACTGTAGCAGTACTAGTACTACTTTCTAAACTAGTAGTGCGATGTACTATACTTCTAGTATAGTGCACCAGTTTTGAACTCTTGAATCTCAGGGCCAAGGAGCTACAGTTGGAAGTGGAGGGCACTACTGTTCTCTAGACCCATCGCTGTACTAACAATGCAGGGAAAGTACACCTGCGTAGTGGCCTAGTGGGTACTCTCGGTGCTTTATTCAGCCGCTCCTCTCACGTAGCTGGCCTACTCAGCCGCTCCTCTCACGCACACACTAGCAGCCTGTTTATCAGCGACGGTTACTGCGGGGCAGAACATTTGAGTTATCTGATACAACGAGACTAGGCTTTTCGCTTCCATTTGTGGAGGTGTAATGGATCTCATCGAACTTTGTTAGTAGTTCCTTCTTTATGAATGAGATGAAGCAAAGTTTTTGCCTCCGTTTCAAAAAAAACACGTCAAGAGAAATTTCTTTTATAGTAGAGCCGATAATGGAGTGAAGTCCATGCGTGCAACGCCACAAGCTACAGAGTAGTAGTAGAGCACTTTACGTACAGAGCCATAATGCACAGTTCCCAATGCCCTGCCAGGCTTTTTCGGCTCCTCGGGCTTAATTGGGAGGCACTAGTTTAAATATGCTACTAGTTGATGAGGAAGCTGCAAGCAAGGTGCGGCTAGGGCGAGCACGCGAGCCACGAGATGCTGGGAAGGAAAACCCGTTCACGTGGCCAGGCTATCCAGTGCACCCAGATTGTGGTACCGCACGTTCGTTTGACTTCAAAAGTCAAACTACCCGTGTAAAATATTGGCTCGCAGCGAAGTTACTATTTTAAAAAAAGGCCGACATTTGTTCGGCCGGGATCGAACCCACAAAATGAGGTATACACTCCGGCGACCACTGGTAGTGCTCGTTGGAGTACAACACAACCTAGAATCGCCTTTTGTCGCTAGTAGTACATTGTTCCTTACAAGAAACCCCCAATAATGCAAGAAACCACTAATAATGCTAAGAAACTACTACCACTTGCATACGTGGTAGACTTAAGATAAGACTACCTTATCAACCATTGTACATGCTCTTACCAACCAGCCCTACCAAGAAACGACTACTCTACAAAGTGCCGTTATAGGCACGTTTCAACCCATGGCCCTGTTTGGATACATTTGTTGTCAATCTAACCCTGCCATCCAAACACCACTTTGGTTAGAGTTAGTTCAGGGTTAGAATCTAACTATAACCTCTGACTTAGAGTATCCAAACAGGGCCCATGTCGCCCATTAAGTCAACGCCTTCTATTCGACCCGGCGTTATGACTTGTGGGACCTACATGTCTGTCTGCACAAAAATCCCCGAGTGACCTCCTACCTCCAGCCCGTCCACCTAGTCATCCTCGGCCATGGGACGCAGCTACCGCCGCTGGCAAAAGGCGAGGTCAAAACCACCGACGGTGCGGAGCCCATCTTGTGGCAGCCCGGATGCCAGCTCCGTCCGGCGCTCGCGGCCGCTAGCTAGCCAAGATAGCTCCGTCCAGCTGCTTGTCTGCAAGGTTTGCTAGATTGGCACGATGGCGCGGCGGCTTGCTCTCTCGTGAGTCACGCTCGGACCAGCCTGCCAACATGTGCGGAGGCCAGCACGCTGTCCGGCCCGTCCGGCGGAGCGGCGGCCAACTCGCTCATCACCGGCGCCACCGACGAACACACATCAATACTGTTTGAAGTAATGTTTAGGAAAAATATTGATTTGAGGGGGAATAACAGGATAGAACATCAGATGTGGGTCCCTCGTGTCAACGGTCAAACAAAATGTGTTGGTTTAAGCTGCCTCGTCAGCACGGACGTGTGGGCCAACCCTGTCATAAATGGGTTTAAACTAACCTAATCGGTTGCCCCTCTGTCCCATAATATAAGATGTTTTTTCAAGCTAAACTAGCTTGCAAAAACGTCTTACATTGTGGGACGGAGGGAGTACTAGGTAGTAGTTTTTGGCGATTAAGAAATTTTGGGTATATTTTTGCTATTCTTTGTACAATATATTCTTCCTTGGGCTAGTTGAAAGTGGTAGTTTTTTGTTAAATACTCTACATATTGTAAGTGGGAGTGAAAGTTAAGCTTTGGAACCCAATAAGAAAGGCTAGTTACATAGTGCATATGTGTACATAATTGAAAGTAAATATCAACCATGAGTGACTAATATCTTGATGGAAAACTCAAAACTATGGAATACTAGGAAAAAAATGCATGGTTGGAAATACTAGCAATGTTCATGTGCGTTGCAACGAATCATAATTAGAATAATACTTATTCACAAACTTGATACAAAACACTCTAATTTTGATATACATATATCACTAGAGATATATTATGTTGCAATTAGAATATATTCCTTGGGCTATTTTGGTGAGGTCAGGGAGGGATGTGGTTGGTTTTAAGATACTAATTATGGGGTTTTCTGCAAATTGGTAGACAAGTGGGATGTTGGTGAGAAAAGGCAACAACTTACCTCATAGTCATTAGATGCAGATCTAATGGTCACAAACGATGGATGGCAGACACACCATCATCACCAACTTAGTCTTCTGTAGGAGTACTAGCAAGATTCGTGCATTGCACGGAACATCAAGATGCATTTTTTATAAAACACTTGTTGTGATTGACCCATGCGGGAGTAATCCCATGTGTAAAAACTAATGATATCTCGAGAAATAGGAGATAAGGTGAATAGGAGTGGGGCGTGGTGGTGATTGGTGGTCGGACTGAGCGGAGGCATGGGGATTGACGACGCCGGCAGCGGTCGCCAGGCCAGTTTGTTCCAGAGGCTTCCTTTCTTAATTGATCAACAATGAGGTTGTTGGAGATCAGGATGAATGAGGGAAGGCCTTGTTTGCAAATGTGGAGAGGGGTGCAGGTATCTTTTAGTTTAATTTCCATCCGTTAGATATAGATCGGGCGGTCTATATTGCAAGATGGCACGCGTACCATCATCACCAACTCGGTTTTTTATAAGAGAAGAAATATAAGTATGGAGATACAAACGTATTATTGATACTTGTTTCCGTAAACTAGCATCTACATTCTATTCAACGGCTCAGCATGTGAGGCCTTAGCACAATGACTTCTCGACTGTGTAAAACAAAGGTTTTCCCGTCGCCGATAAGGAGGGGGTGACGGCGGCACGCTTTTGGCTTGATCTAGTCCTAGTAGTCATACTAGGTGGTCTAAGCATGTGTAGATTTATTCTTTTTCACGTCTTGTGTTCGCCGTACTGCCATGACTGTTGATGAATAGACGGTAAGTTATTCACGGGGAAACCCTTGTTGAGCGTGTTTGCTAGAGAGAGAGATAGTGTTCGTGTGTGATATGTCTAGAGACTGAGGCAATGATAACAGATTCTTTGTGTCTATGTGTGTGGAGGATAGAGAGAGACATGTACATGGGGCTTTGTGTTGTGTAACATGGAGACACATATACATAATTAGAGAGTGAGTGTGTGAGATACACATGCGGACATGGGGAGAGATGTGGATCCAGATTAATGGGTGTTTGTGCATGTCTGTGTGTGTTCGTGCGCGCGTTTGTGTGTGAGAGGGAGTGTGTGTATGTGGAGTAGAGAGACCACTAATGATGTAAACCTAGTATAAGGGAAGGGAGAATGGTGTGACATGTGTAGTAGCGTGCTACCTCTTGAGCACTGCGTTGGTTTTCCCTTGAAGAGGAAAGGGTGATGCAGCAAAGTAGCGTAAGTATTTCCCTCAGTTTTTGAGAACCAAGGTATCAATGCAGTAGGAGATCATGCTCAAGTCCCATGCACCTACATAAACAAATAAGAACCTCGCAACCAACGCGATAAAGGGGTTGTCAAGCCCTTCACGGTCACTTATGAGAGTGAGATCTGATAGATATGATAAGATAATATTTTTGGTATTTTTGTGATAAAGAGAAATAAAGATGCAAAGTAAAATAAATGGCAAAGGAAATAACTAAGTGTTGGAAGATTAATATGATGGAAGATAGACCCGGGGGCCATAGGTTTCACTAGTGGCTTCTCTCAAGAGCATAAGTATTACGGTGGGTAAACGAATTACTGTCGAGTAATTGATAGAATTGAGCATAGTTATGAGAATATCTAGGTATGATCATGTATATAGGCATCACATCCGAGACAAGTAGACCGAAACGATTCTACATCTACTACTATTACTCCACACATCGACCGCCATCCAGCATGCATCTAGAGTATTAAGTTCATAAGAACAGAGTAATGCTTTAAGGAAGATGACATGATGTAGAGGGATAAACTCATGCAATATGATATAAACCCCATCTTTTTATCCTCGATGGCAACAATACAATACGTGCCTTGCTACCCCTGCTGTCACTGGGAAAGGACACCGCAAGATTGAACCCAAAGCTAAGCACTTCTCCCATTGCAAGAAAGATCAATCTAGTAGGCCAAACCAAACTGATAATTCGAAGAGACTTGCAAAGATAAACCAATCATACATAAAAGAATTCAGAGGAGAATCAAATATTGTTCATAGATAATTTGGATCATAAACACACAATTCATCGGATCTCGACAAACACACCGCAAAAGAAGATTACATCGAATAGATCTCCAAGAGAATCGAGGAGAACTTTGTATTGAGATCCAAAGAGAGAGAAGAAACCATCTAGCTAATAACTATGGACCCGTAGGTCTGAAGTAAACTACTCACACATCACCAGAGAGGCCATGGAGTTGATGTAGAGGCCCTCCGTGATCAATGCCCCCTCCGACGGAGCTCCAAAAAAGGCCCCGAGATGGGATCTCTTGGGTACAGAAGTTTGCGGCGGTGGAATTAGGTTTTCTTGGTGCTCCTGGATGTTTGGGGGTACGTGGATATATATAGGAGGAAGAAGTACGTCGGTGGAGCAACGGGGGGCCCATGAGGGTGGAGGGCGCGCTGGGGGGGTAGGCGCGCCCCCTACCTCGTGCCCTCCTCGATCGTTTCTTGACGCCCACTCCAAGTCTCTTGGATCACATTTGTTCAGAAAATCACGTTCCCAAAGGTTTCATTCCGTTTGGACTCCGTTTGATATTCCTTTTCTTCAAAACCCTAAAATAGGCAAATAAAACAACAATTTGGGCTGGGCCTCCGATTAGTAGGTTAGTCCCAAAAATGATATAAAAGTGTAAAATAAAGCCCATTAACATCCAAAATAGATAATATAATAGCATGGATCAATCAAAAATTATAGATACATTGGAGACGTATCAAGCATCCCCAAGCTTAATTCTTGCTCGTCGTCGAGTAGGTAAATGATAAAAGAAGAATTTTTCATGTGGAATGCTTTCTAACATATTTCTCAATGTAATTTTTCTTTATTGTGGCATGAATGTTCAGATCCGAAAGATTCAAGATAAAAGTTTAATATTGACATAGAAATAATAATACTTCAAGCATACTAACTAAGCAATTATGTCTTCTCAAAATAACATGGCCAAAGAAAGTTATCCATAAAAAATCATATAGTCTGGCTATGCTCTATCTTCACCACACAAAATATTTAAATCATGCACAACCCTGATGACAAGCCAAGCAATTGTTTCATACTTTTGATGTTCTCAAACTTTTTCAATCTTCACGCAATATATGAGCGTGAGCCATGGATATAGCACTATGGTGGAATAGAATGGTGGTTGTGGAGAAGAAAAAAAGGAGAAGATAGTCTCACATCAACTAGGCGTATCAACGGGCAATGGAGATGCCCATCAATATATATCAATGTGAGTGAGTAGGGATTGCCATGGAATGGATGCACTAGAGCTATAAGTATATGAAAGCTCAACAAAAGAAACTAAGTGGGTGTGCATCCAACTTGCTTGCTCATGAAGACCTAGGGCATTTTGAGGAAGCCCATCATTGGAATATACAAGCCAAGTTCTATAATGAAAAATTCCCACTAGTATATGAAAGTGACATCATAGGAGACTCTCTATCATGAAGATCATGGTGCTACTTTGAAGCACAAGTGTGGAAAAAGGATAGTAGCATTGTCCCTTCTCTCTTTTTCTCTCATTTTTTATTTGGGCCTTCTTTCTTTTTTTTTTCTTTTTGGCCTCTTTTCTCTTTTTTTTCGTTCGGAGTCTCATCCCGACTTGTGGGGGAATCATAGTCTCCATCATCCTTTCCTCACTGGGACAATGCTCTAATAATGATAATCATCACACTTTATTTACTTACAAGTCAAGAATTACAACTCAATACTTAGAACAAAATATGACTCTATGTTAATGCCTCCGGCGGTGTACCGGGATGTGTAATGATGCATGAGTGACATGTATGAAGAATTTTGAATGGTGGCTTTGCCACAAATACGATGTCAACTACATGATCATGCAAGCAATATGACAATGATGAAGCGTGTCATAATAAAGGAATGGTGGAAAGTTGCATGGCAATATATCTCGGAATGGCTATGGAAATGCCATAATAGGTAGGTATGGTGGCTATTTTGAGGAAGGTATATGGTGGGTTTAAGGTACTGGCAAAAGTTGCGCGATACTAGAGAGGCTAGCAATGGTGGAAGGGTGAGAGTGCGTATAATCCATGGACTCAACATTAGTCATAAAGAACTCACATACTTATTGCAAAAATCTATTAGTTATCGAAACAAAGTATTACGCGCGTGCTCCTAGGGGGATAGATTCACTAGTGCAGAACCGGGTAATAGCATCGGTTCGTAAGGCCCTTTAGTGCCAGTTTGGTAACCGGCGCTAAAATGTAGGCACTAAAGGCCCCCCCTTTAGTACCGGTTCAGCACGAACCGGTGCTAAAGGGAAACCACGTGGCACGAGCCAGCTTCGGGGGCAGGGAGCCCTTTAGTACCGGTTGGTGTTACCAACCGGTATTAAAATGTTGGGGGGGTTGGGTTTATGATTTCCTTTTCATTTAATTTTGTGTTTTCCATTTAATTATTTTTCGTTTGCTGGTATTTTACGATACTACATATTGTACACGTTATGCATATATATAAATAGAATTTCTAGTAGAACCGATCATAATATATATATATATATATATATCATCGAATGTCTCACGCAACCACCATTAATTAATTCACACATATATACACACATGTATATATATACAATTTCTCCTAATTGGTGCCTTCGGAGCCAGTGGCATTAGCCTAGCTAATTGGTGCCTTCGGAGCACGATAACAATTGGAAGTGGTTCATGGGGGCGGTAGCGGGTAATAGTATTCTCCTTTGGGATCTATGACCTGGTCGAGCAAAAATCCCGCTATTTCCTCTTGAATTGCTTCTATGCGGTCCTGTGCTAGGAGCTTGTCCCGCACCTCTTTGAACTGTTAAGAAGGAGATCAATATGCATGTGTATTAGTTGTATGACTAGATATCGATAATGGTGTAAAAATTGTGAATAGTGTTCTGACAATCGATATCGTACCCACTCCTGTCTTTGAGATTTGCTCCTTTCGAACGCCATCATGCGAATGTTCTCGCAAACGTAGTATGCACATAGATCATTCCCCGACGCCTGCTTCAGGGCCTTTACGAGAATGGAATTTGATCAGATAATAATTAATCAAGCATGATAATTAAAGAGATGGCAGCTAGCTAGTACTACTTAATTACTTACCTTGGGTCGATACCATTTCAGATTTTGTTTCCATGGGCCTGGAGTGGCCCTGATGAACTTTGCCCAAGCCCTGCCCGCCGACAAAGAAAATGAATAAATGGGTTATTAAATAGTTGTTATCAGGAAATGATGAACTAATTAAATAGGCCGAGATATAGTTAATAATGATTGAAATTACCTGTTGACTATCCCCTTCACGATGGTGTAGTCACTTGCTTTCTTAAGTAGTGAGTCTGTACTTCAACTGTTCCTTCATCAACTTTAATGATTAACAAGATCCAGTGAAATTTGCATGCACACACATTTGCATGTCTTAATTAAGCGGGCATATGTAAGCAAAAACATGTAGCTATAGCTAGTAGGGAAAAACAGAATTTGTAGTACAAGACAGTGTGACTCACTGGAAGTTGTAAGGACGTAGTATATCTTCATTGTATTTGAGTTCCTTGAAGAACTGCAGCATGCTTTCCTCTACACATTTTTCGTGATATGGATCTATTTTCCATGTGTATTCATTAATGGTATTTGGGTCAATGAACCCAATGCCATAGCGTCCACCTTTTTTCATTTCATAAATCTTCATCCTGCATAATACCACAGAAAAGAATATAATGAGGATAATTACAGGTAATGATTGATCAAAATGATCACTACAGCTAGCTTGAGATTTAAATTACAGAAAGAAATCACTTACAGACAATAGCAACTGACGATAGATTTGTCAAGTGCGTCTTTATTGTATAGCTGAAATAGTTCTGAATACTCAACGGTCACAGCTTTCTTATGGTAGTAATGCTCCTTGTTGACATTCACCATGAGGGACTCTTGATTGGAAATCTTGGTAATGTCCATGTACCATTGATGCAATTCATACATTCTCGTAGGGAGCTTATTGACCTCCTCTAGCTCGACCAAAGGTTGGCCCCGGGCATATTTCTGTTTTATTTCCTCCTCTCTAGTCAGAGACATGGGCTCGATATCGAGGAGTTGTCCAACAGTGATCTCGATCGATTCAGCCTGCGCAATATGCTCCTCGGTTATTACCACATCGCCCACCCCGGGAACGTTAACGGTTTGCCCACAATAATATTGGGCGCGCCTACTCTCATGTGTTGTTGGCACAACAAGCGGGGGGATTGATTGCGCCGCCTGTTCTCCCAGCTGGGGAACGGTTTTACCGCTCCTTTTGCCAGCTGATTTGCTCGAGCTCGAGCTCGCCTCTTTCTGTAGACGTGCTCGATTTAACTTCTTGATGTGGCGCTCATAGTCTGTGTCAACAGGCTTGGGAGCTGGTGCTCTAGCCATACGAATGAAGTGGTCAATCTTTTCCATAGGCACTTTCTCCCTTGGCGGCGGTGGCGGTTTCAGTGCAAAATGGGCTTCCAGATCGGCCTTTGATATGGCTACGTTTTCCTCCTCGGACTTGTTGTAAGGCCTCTGCGGAAGAGGCGCGAGGCTTGGACCATATTGAAATCGCTTGCCTCCGCCTGTACCTCCAGTACTACCTCGACTTGTACCGCTACGCACCATAGCTGAGGCGGCTCTCTTCCGTGATTGCTGAGGCGGCGAAGGCGGCTGACGTGGCTGAGTTGGAGGAGGAGGAGTGGCCTGAAGTTGTGCCGGACTTGGAGGAGGAGTGGCCTGAAGCTGTGCCGGACTTGGAGGAGGAGTGGCCTGACGCTTTGCCGGACTTGGAGGAGGAGGAGTGGCCTGAAGCTGTGCCAGACTTGGAGGAGGAGTGGCCTGACGCGTTGGTGGACTTGGAGGAGCGGGAGTCTGCTGACTCGGTGGCGGACTGCGACTAGGAGTCGGATGACATGGTGTCGGTGGCCTTCGAAAGATGATGCAATCCTTTCTCCATAGGATGATACGATGGTTGGCCTCTCCTAGTGTGTGCTCATCGTCACCTCCAGGAATGTCAAGGTCTAGCCCTGAATATTGGTCCACCACCTCATCAACCAAGACACGAGCATAGCCCGCTGGAATCAGGTTGCAATGGAAGGTTGCCTCGGGGGGATTTGTAAAAGCAAGGGCGTCCGCCACCTTCATGGATATGTTCTTCATTTTGAAGTGTAGCTCGCAGTTAGTGTTCTCGATGATGTCATCCACTGGGTAGCTATCCAGCAATGCGTCGCCCGGGGCGGAACCCACGCTGCTTCTCGGCATGGATGGGACGGTGCTATCCATTGGTGGATCATCCGCTAGCTGCTGAGACCCCCTTTGCTGGCTAAGTGAGTCGATCTGCTCCTGCTGCCGCTGGAATTTGACTGCCAAGTCCGCGTACGCTGATTCTAGGCCTTGAAGGCGTTCATAGTCTAGCTTCCTCTGCTCCTCCTCCATCTTCCTCTTCTTCTCCTCCGCAATCTTCTTTCTCGCACGGGTTCTATAGTCGGCGTTCCAGTCCGAAAACCCCTCATACCACGGAATAGCGCCCATGCCTCGTGTTCTTCCCGGGTGTTCAGGATTTCCCAGGGCACGCGTAAGCTCGTCGTTCTCTCTGTTGGGCTCGAACAACCCCGATCGAGCCTCTTCTATTGCAACAAGTAGCTTCTCTTCGGCTCCGTCCAGACATGCCTTCTTCGAAACTTTGCCTGTCTTCGGGTCCAACTCCCCCCCATGCGCATAGAACCAAGTCCTGCACCTGGGGGGGCAGCTCAATGTTTCTGGAGTGACACCTTCATCCATCATCTCTTTCTCAGACTTATCCCACTTAGGCATTCCCACCGCATAGCCACCTGGCCCCAACTTATGGAACTTATCCTTTTTTGCGGCATTGGCCTTGTTTATTCTGGACCGTTCCTTAGATAATTCCGAATCCTTGAATTTCACGAAATCGTCCCAATGAGCACTTTGCTTCTCTAGTGTTCCCTCGAATACTGGAGTCTTCCTTCCTCCCTTGACGTACTTGGCCCATTCACGAATCTTGTGGTTCTTGAATGCAACTGCCATCTTCCTAAGAGTAGCGTCCTTAACTTTCTCCACATCTGCATCTATGAAATGATCTGGTAGGGTGAAATGTTCCATGAGCGTTTCCCAAAGCAAATGTTTTTGTCTGTCGTCGACAAAAGTAACTCCTGGACGTGGCTTTGCTGGCTCTCTCCATTCTTGAAGGGAGATCGGGAGTTGGTCCTTCACAAGAACTCCGCACTGACAAATGAACTTGTCCGCAATCTTTTTAGGCGCTAATGGTTCGCCATTAGGTCTGATTGCCTCGATATTGTACTTTACGCCCTCCTTCAACTTTTTGTTCGGGCCTCGTTTCATCCTGTTGCCTGAATATTTGCTCGATCCGGATGACTGAAAGAAGAAAGATCGATTTGTTAATATATCTTCAAGTCATTTAAAACATGTGATGATCACCAGATGCCTGCTTATATAAATATATATACCTCGCCGGTATTTGTTGTTTCAAGATCAACATTTTCTTCGTCATGTTCATAGTTCATGACTTCATCAATTCGGTCGTCGTGATCGAATATCATATCACCCTCCCCGGTGTTGTTTAGATATTCGGAGCCGTCATAATCTTCTTCATTCTGATCATCATCTGGCCCGCGAGGATTGCGTATGATATTGAACAGGGCCTCTTCTCCCTCTCTGCCGGTATTGTCCGCCATAGGTTTTGTTTAACTAATCCAAAAGAAATATATCCAAATTATAATGCATGGATGCAATCAATTAATAAGGAAAAACTGAATCAATCATAGTACATAATAAGCATCATCGGACATAATATCGAATACGTCGTCTTGAATAATAGATATAATCTCAAATACATCATCTCGAATAATAGATATAATCACGAATACATCGTCTCAAATAATACATACAATCTCGAATACATCGTCTCGAATAATATATAATCTCGAATACATCGTCTCGAATATTATATATCGAATACATCACTGGCTAGGTAGCTAATAAAGATCGAATACTACAGAAGAATCTAGGACACTCGCGGTTCCTGCGGCGCGGGCGGTGGACACCCAAAGAGAAGGAACCCTCACAGGATCATAGCTGAAGTGAGATCCCTGAAGAAACTGCCAGGTATTGGAGAACCTGCCGCCCTCTAACGCAACCATGTAGTGATGGACGTGCTCGTCCTCCTCCCTGACACGGCGACGTACCACCTCCGGCGGGGCCGGCTCCCTCCGCACCGAAACTGGCCCACGCGAACGCCACCAAACAAGATCAGGGTCGACGACGGGACCCAGGGCCGGGTTCCTCATCAAGCGGCACGCCCCTCCAGGCAGCACCTCCTAGTGCCAGCCCAGCGGAGCCCAGTCCCGGACATGGGTCAGCCGGACGTCGTCGCGGACGGGTCGACGGCGAGGATGCGGGCCGGGCATCGTCAAGAACAAATACTAGCTATATGCCCGCAAAAAGTAACATTTTTTTAATGATTGGATTTTGATAACTAAAATTTCTAACATTTCTATATAACTAACATTCCTATAACATTTCTAACTATGCTATATAACTAACATTTCTATAACATTTCTAATATTTCTATAACTAAAAAACAGAAAAAATTTATAACATTTCTATATATATAACTAACATTTGTATAACATTTCTAATATTTCTATAACTAAAAAAAGAAAAATGTCTAACTTTTTTTATAACTATTTCTATAACTAAAAAATAGAAAAATTTCTAACAATTCTAACTTTTTTATAAGTATTTCTATAACTAAAAAACAGAAAAATTTCTAACAATTCTAACATTTCTATAACATTTCTAACAATGCTATATAACTAACTATTTCTATAACTAAAAAAAGAAAATTTTCTAACATTTTTATAACTATTTCTATAACTAAAAAACTAAAAAAATGTATGTGTGTGTGCTCACGAGCGAGGCGAGAGGCGACGGGGACGCTGACGGGTGTGGCGACGACGGGGATGGCGACGACGGGGATAGGGACGGGGCGGCGACGACGGGGACGGGGACGTACGGGCCGGGGCGGCGACGACGGGGACGGGGCGGCGATGACGGGGACGGGGACGACGCGGGACGGGCCAGGACGGGGCGGCGGTGCCGACGGGGATGGGGACGACGGGGCGGCGACGACGGGGACGGGGCGGCGACGGGGGCGGCGACGAGGGATATGGAGACGGGGGCGGCGGGCGACGGGGCAGAGGAGAAGAAACAGATGAGAAACTGAAATTTTTGAAGTGTTTAGTTATATAGGATGGACCTTTAGTACCGGTTGGATCCACCAACAGGTACTAAAGGCCTATTTTGGCCATGCCAAGCGGCGGGAAGCGCACCCCCTTTAGTACCGGGTGGTGGCTCCAACCGGTACTAAAGGTCCCCCCTTTAGTACCGGTTGGTGCCACCACCCGGTACTAAAGGGGGTGCGCTGGTGCAGGTGCGGTGCAGCAAGTTTAGTCCCACCTCGCTAGCCGAGGGGCGTCCGCACTGGTTTATAACCCCCCGTGCGGTAGCTCTCTCGAGCTCCTCTCCAAAGCAGGCCTACTTTGCCTACATGTTCTGTGCTGCCCTGTGAGCCTACTGGGCCTTTGCGGGCCTGCATCCTGGCCCAACAACAGGTTGGGTTTCTAGTCGTATGGAGGCCGCTTTGGCCCAGTAGGCGGGCTTTTTTTATTTTTTTTTGCTTTATTTATTTTTGAGTTGTTTTTTTTTGTGTATTTAGAGTTTCTTTGTGAATATTTTTGCTTTAGGTACAAAAAATTACAAACTTTCTGTTAGTGCCCGTAGTTTTCAAATTTGAATAGTTTAAATTTTGAATTATTTGAAATTAGTGTGAATCACTAGTTTGTGAATAACTTAACTTTAAAAATCAGTGTATTTACTTTGTGAATATTTTTGCTTTAGGTACAAAAAATTACAAACTTTCTGTTAGTGCCCGTAGTTTTCAAATTTGAATAGTTTAAATTTTGAATTATTTGAAATTAGTGTGAATCACTAGTTTGTGAATAACTTAACTTTAAAAATTAGTAAAGGCATGAAAGAATTTGTTTGCACATAAAATTTCTTCGCGTTTCAAATGCCAAAACACATAACTACCCTAACTATTACAGAGATTCCCTCCTGGGTGTGAAACACAGAAGAAAGTGATGATAGTGAAGCCGATCACATCCCAGATCTTTGGGTGTGAAACTTTTTCTTCGCGTGTGTCCCTTTGCGCCGTAACCATGGAAAATCTTCATCATTTAACGGGATGCTCGGGTCAATATTCACTGTGAATGGAGCAATTTCATCAAACTTTTCATAATCTTCTGACATGTCTGTCTTGTCATCCACTCCCACGATGTTTCTCTTCCCAGAAAGAACTATGTGCCGCTTTGGCTCATCGTACGATGCATTCGCTTCCTTATCTTTTCTTTTTCTTGGCTTGGTAGACATGTCCTTCACATAGAAAACCTGTGCCACATCATTGGCTAGGACGAATGGTTCGTCTGCATACGCAAGATTGTTGAGATCCACTGTTGTCATTCCGTACTGCGGGTCTTCCGTTACCGCGCCTCGTGTCATATTGACCCATTTGCACCAAAACAAAGGGACCTTCAAACCACGTCGATAGTCAAGTTCCCATATGTCCTGTATATAACCATAATATGTTTCCTTTCCCGTCTTGGTTTCTGCATCAAAGTGGACACCACTGTTTTGGTTGGTGCTCTTCTTATCTTGGGCGATCATGTAAAATGTATTACCATTTATCTCGTACCCTTTGAAAGTCATTATATTCGAAGATGGTAACTGGGACAGCAAGTACAGGTCATCTTCAATAGAGGTGTCATCCATGGTACGTGTCTGCAACCAGCTGGCGAAACTCCTAGTTTGTTCACGTGTAATCCAGTCATCAGACCGCTCCGGGTGTTTGGAGCGTAGAAAATTCTTGTGTTCATCCATATACGGAGCCACCAAGGCAGAATTTTGTAGAACTGTGTAGTGTGCTTCAGTGAGAGAATGTCCGTCCATACATATTATTTGTTCCCCTCTTAGCGTGCCTTTTCCATCCAGTCTGCCCTTATGCCGCGATTCAGGAACACCAATCGGCTTAAGGTCAGGAATAAAGTCAATACAAAACTCAATGACCTCCTCATTTTCATGGCCCTTGGAGATGATTCCTTCTGGCCTAGCACGGTTATGAACATATTTCTTTAAGACTCCCATGAACCTCTCAAAGGGGAACATATTGTGTAGAAATACAGGACCCAAAACGTTAATCTCTTCGCATAGGTGAACTAGGATGTGCGTCATGATGTTGAAGAAGGATGGTGGGAACACCAACTCGGAACTGACAAGACATTGCACCAAATCATTCTCTAACCTTGGTATGATTTCTGGATCGATTACCTTCTGAGAGATTGCATTGAGAAATGCACATAGCTTCACAATGGCTAGTCGAACGTTTTCCGGTAGAAGCCCCCTCAATGCAACTGGAAGCAGTTGTGTCATAATCACGTGGCAGTCATGAGACTTTAGGTTCTGGAAGTTTTTCTCTGCCATGTTTATTATTCCCTTTATATTCAACGAGAAGCCAGACGGTACCTTAATACTAAGCAGGCATTCAAAGAAGATTTCCTTCTCTTCTTTGGTAAGAGCGTAGCTTGCATGACCCTGATGTATGCCGTCTTTTCCGTGCATACGTTGCTGGTCCTCCCGTGCCTCAGGTGTATCTTTTGTCTTCCCATACACACCCAAGAAGCCAAGCAGGGTCACACAAAGATTCTTCGTCATGTGCATCATGTCGATTGCGGAGCGGACCTCTAGGTCTTTCCAATAGGGCAGGTCCCAAAATATAGATTTCTTCTTCCACATGGGTGCGCGTCCGTCAGTGTCATTCGGAACAGGTTGTCCACCAGGACCCTTTCCAAAGACCACCTTCAAATCCTTGACCATATCATGTACATCAGCACCAGTACGGTGGCGAGGCTTCGTCCGGTGATCCGCCTCACCTTTGAAATGCTTGCCTTTCTTTCTTATGGGATGCCTGCTCGGAAGAAATTAATGATGTCCCAGGTACACATTCTTCTTACAATTAGCCAAATATATACTGTCGGTATCGTCCAAACAGTGCGTGCATGCGCGGTATCCCTTGTTTGTCTGTCCTGAAAGGTTACTAAGAGTAGGCCAATCATTGTTGGTCACGAGCAGCAACGCCTTTAGGTCAAATTCTTCCCCCATGTGCTCATCCCACGCACGTACACCTGTTCCATTCCAAAGTTGTAAGAGTTCTTCAACTAATGGCCTTAGGTACACATCAAAGTCGTTGCCGGGTTGCTTAGGGCCTTGGATGAGCACTGGCATCATAATGAACTTCCGCTTCATGCACAACCAAGGAGGAAGGTTATACAAACATAGAGTCACATGCCAGGTGCTATGGTTGTTGCTCTGCTCCCCAAAAGGATTAATGCCATCTGCGCTTAGACCAAACCATACGTTCCTTGCGTCATCTGCAAACTCCTTCCCGTACTTTCTTTCGATTTTTCTCCACTGCGACCCGTCAGCGGGTACTCTCAACTTTCCGTCTTTCTTACGGTCTTCTCTGTGCCATCGCATCGCCTTGGCATGCTCTTTGTTTTGGAACAAACGTTTCAACCGTGGTATTATAGGAGCATACCACATCACCTTGGCAGGAATCTTCTTCCTGGGGCGCTCGCCCTCGACATCACCAGGGTCATCGCGACTGATCTTATAGCGCAATGCACCGCATACCGAGCAAGCATTCAAATCCTCGTACTCACCGCGGTAGAGGATGCAATCATTAGGGCATGCATGTATCTTCTGCACCTCTAACCCTAGAGGGCAGACAGCCTTCTTTGCTTCGTACGTACTCTCGGGCAATTCGTTGTCCTTTGGAAGCATATCCTTTATCATTACCAGCAACTTTCCAAATCCCTTGTCAGATACACCATTCTCTGCCTTCCATTGCAGCAATTCCAGTGTGGTGCCCAGCTTTTTCTTATTACCTACGCAATTTGGGTACAACAATTTTTTGTGATCCTCTAACATGCGCTGCAACTTCTTCTTCTCCAAATCACTTGCGCAGTTTCTCTTTGCATCGGCAATGGCCCAACCTAGATCATCAACGGGCTCATCCGATGCCTCTTCTTCAGCTTCTTCCCGCATCGCCGGCTCAGCTTCTTCCCGCATTACCGGCTCAGCTTCTTCCCTCATTGTTGTATCATCGTATTCAGGGAACCCATGGCCAGGATAGTTGTCGTCGTCCTCTTCTTCTTCATTGTCTTCCATCATAACCCCTCTTTCTCCATGCTTGGTCCAAACATTATAGTGGGGCATGAAACCGGACTCAAACAAGTGGACGTGAATGGTTCTTGATGTAGAGTAATTGTGACCATTCTTACAGCCAACACATGGACAATGCATAAAACCATCCGCTCGCTTGTTTGCCTCAGCCGCAAGCAGAAAAGTACGCACGCCATTAATGAACTCGGGAGAGCATCGGTCATCGTACATCCATTGCCGGCTCATCTTCAATACACAGCACCGAAAACATCAAATTAATACAATACATAAAGTTCATACATAAAGATCATACAACACTTAAATGCAACAAACAAATAACTCTCTAGCTAAAGAATATAAATGCAACAACAAATGCGATCAAGATCGCAACTAAGGTAACAATTGATCCAACAGCATAATGATACTAAGCCTCACTATGAATGGCATATTTTCTAATATTTCTAATCTTCAAGCGCATTTTCTCCATCTTAATCTTGTGATCATTGACGACATCAGCAACATGCAACTCCAATTCCATCTTCTCCCCCTCAATTCTTTTCAATTTTTCCTTCAAATCCTCGTTTTCTCTTTCAACTAAATTTAACCTCTCGACAATAGGGTCGGTTGGAATTTCTGGTTCAACTACCTGCTACATAAAAATATCTATGTGAACTTGATGGGCATAATTTGTCATAAACACGAAATGCAATGAATAGTTTTAAAAGAGAATATACCACATCCGAATCATAACCCAGACGAGGGCCGACGGGGACGGATATCAAAACCATGGCACTATGTATAACAAACAACGTATGGGTAAGATAATTATACGAGTAACTATATATCCAAATCACACAAACATCAATTTTTTATATAAAACTTCATGAACAAGAGGCTCACCACAAGGTGGTGCCGGCGACGGGACGTTGCGAGCGATCGACGGTGGTTACGACGGAGATTTAGAAGGTACTAAGTAAACCACACCTACATATGCAAACTAAGTGTTATTTTTGACCTCAAATTGCATATAAATCAAATACTAGCACATATATGTAATTCCTCCCAAATTACTAAACTCAAAAATCAATCACTATATAAAGCATTGCACGAGCTAATCTAGCAATGAGAGATGAAAGGAAAAAGTTGCTAACCTTTGTGATCATTTGAATTGATGGGGTCCTTCAAATCTTGGGCAAAATGTGTGATGAGCTTGAGAGGAAGAGGGAAAAGAACAAAGAGGAGAGGGGAAAGGGGAAGAACAGAGCGAGCTCGGGTGGACGAAGGGTCTATGTAGGACGACCTTTAGTACCGGTTCGTGATACGAACCGGTACTAAAGGTGCTGGAGGGGCCCCGGACTGACAACATCCCACCACCACTCACCTTAGTACCGGTTCGTGACACGAACCGGTCCTAAAGGTTCGCCACGAGCCGGTACTAATGAGAGCGGCCCGGCTAGCCGTTGGAACCGGCACTAATGTACACATTAGTGCCGGCTCAAATTCAAACCGGCACTAATGTGCTTCACGTTTGACCCTTTTTCTATTAGTGATTGGTAGGAAAAGACCATCGCTCGTCCCCGACCGCCACTCATAAGGAAGATAATCAATAAATAAATCATGCTCCGACTTCATCAGATAACGGTTCACCATACGTGCATGCCACGGGAATCACAAACTTCAACACAAGCATTTCTCAAATTCACAACTACTCAACTAGCATGACTCTAATATCACCATCTCCATATCTCAAAACAATTATCAAGTATCAAACTTCTCATAGTATTCAATGCACTTCTATGAAAGTTTTTATATTATAGCAAATTTCCATGTTGTTCTAAAGGACTCTAAAAATAATATAAGTGAAGCATGAGAGAACAACAGTTTCTATAAAACAAATCCACCACCGTGCTCTAAAAGATATAAGTGAAGCACTAGAGCAAAAACTATATAGCTCAACAGATATAAGTGAAGCACATGGAGTATTCTAATAAATTTCAAATCATGTGAGTCTCTCTCAAAAGGTGTGTACAGCAAGGATGATTGTGGTAAACTAAAAAGCAAATACTCAAATCATCCAAGACGCTCCAAGCAAAACACATATCATGTGGTGAATAAAAATATAGCCCCAAGTAAAGTTACCGATAGACGAAGACGAAAGAGGGGATGCCTTCCGGGGCATCCCCAAGCTTAGGCTTTTTGGTGTCCTTGAATTTTATCTTGGGGTGCCATGGGCATCCCCAAGCTTAGGCTCTTGCCACTCCTTGTTCCATAATCCATCAAAACTTTACCCAAAACTTGAAAACTTCACAACACAAAACTTAAATAGAAAATTTCATGAGATCCGTTAGCGAAAGAAAACAAAACACCACTTCAAGGTACTGTAATGAACTCATCTTTTATTTATATTGGTGTTAAACCTACTGTATTCCAACTTCTCTGTGGTTTTTAAACTCTTTTACTAGCCATAGATTCATCAAAATAAGCAAACAACACAAGAAAAACAGAGTCTGTCAAAAACAGAACAGTCTGTAGTAATCTGTAGCTAACGCAACTTATGGAACCCCAAAAATTCTAAGATAAATTGCTGGACGTGAGGAATTTATATATTAATCATCTGAACAAAGAATGAACTAAATATTACCTTCCAAATAAATATGGCAGCGATTCTCGTGAGCGCTGAAGTTTCTGTTTTTTTACAGCAAGATCAAAAAGACTTTCCCCAAGTCTTCCCAACGGTTCTACTTCGCACAAACACTAATTAAACACAAAAAACACAACCAATACAGAGGATAGATAAATTTTCCATTACTAAATACGATCAGAAATTAAGGAATAAAAATAAAATTGGGTTGCCTCCCAACAAGCGCTATCGTTTAACGCCCCAAGCTAGGCATAAGATTTCAACGATGCTCACATGAAAGACAAGAATTGAAGCACAAAGGGAGCATCATAAAACACATGATAAACACATCTAAGTCTAACATAATTCCTATGCATAGGCATCTTATAGGCAAAAAAATTATCAAGGCAAGCAAAAACTAGCATATGCAAGGAAGCGGAAAGAAACAATAGCAATAGCAACATAACGAGAGGTAATTTAGTAACATGAAAATTTCTACAACCATATTTTCCTCTCTCATAATAATTACATGTAGTATCATAAGCAAATTCAACAATACACCTATCACAAAACATATTCTTAACGCGATCCACATGTATGCAAAGTTGACACTCTTCCAAAATAGTGGGATTAACATTAACTAAAGTCATGACCTCTTCAAACCCACTTTCAATATTATTGCAAACATTAAAATCAATCTCATATTCATCATGGGGCTTAAATAAATTTTCAAGATCATAAGAAGAATCACCCCAATCATGATCATTGCAACAAGTAGTAGACATAGCAAAACTAGCATCCCCAAGCTTAGGGTTTTGCATATTATAAGCACAGTTGACATTAATAGAATTTATACTATCATCATTGCAATCATGCTTTCTATTCAAAGATCCATCGCGAATCACTCAATAAGTACTTCATCACAAATTTCAGATTCACGAATTTCAAGCAAAACTTCATAAAGATAATCTAGTGCACAAAACTCACTAGCAATGGGTTCATCATAATTGGATCTCTTAAAAAGATTAGCAAGCGAATGAGGATCCATAGATCTTTGGTTCTCTGTTTAGCAATAAATAAACAACTATTCCAACCAAACGAACAAACGAGCCAAGTAAGACATCAAAGCAAATGGAAAGACGAACAGAAGAAGGGCGGATAAAACGACAAGGGTGAAGTGGGGGCGAGGAAAATGAGAGGCAAAGTAGCGTAATTATTTCCCTCAGTTTTTGAGAACCAAGGTATCAATCCAGTAGGAGATCACGCTCAAGTCCCACGCACCTACACAAACAAATAAGAACCTCGCAACCAACGCGATAAAGGGGTTGTCAAGCCCTTCACGGTCACTTAAAAGAGTGAGATCTGATAGATATGATAAGATAAGATTTTTGGTATTTTTATGATAAAGAGAAATAAAGATGCAAAGTAAAATAAATGGCAAAGGAAATAACTAAGTGTTGGAAGATTAATATGATGGAAGATAGACCCGGGGGCCATAGGTTTCACTAGTGGCTTCTCTCAAGAGCATAAGTATTACGGTGGGTAAACGAATTACTGTCGAGCAATTGATAGAAGTGAGCATAGTTATGAGAATATCTAGGTATGATCATGTATATAGGCATCACGTCCGAGACAAGTAGACCGAAACGATTCTGCATCTACTACTATTACTCCACACATCGACTGCTATCCAACATGCATCTAGAGTATTAAGTTCATAATAATAGAGTAATGCTTTAAGGAAGATGACATGATGTAGAGGGATAAACTCATGCAATATGATATAAACCCCATCTTTTTATCCTCGATGGTAACAATACAATACGTGCCTTGCTACCCCTGCTGTCACTGGGAAAGGACACCGCAAGATTGAACCCAAAGCTAAGCACTTCTCCCATTGCAAGAAACATCAATCTAGTAGGCCAAACCAAATTGATAATTCGAAGAGACTTGCAAAGATAAACCAATCATACATAAAAGAATTCAGAGGATAATCAAATATTGTTCATAGATAATCTGGATCATAAACCCACAATTCATCGGATCTCGACAAACACATCGCAAAAGAAGATTACATAGAATAGATCTCCAAGAGAATCGAGGTGAACTTTGTATTGAGATCCAAAGAGAGAGAATAAGCCATCTAGCTAATAACTATGGACCCGTAGGTCTGAAGTAAACTACTCACATATCACCGGAGAGGCCATGGAGTTGATGTAGAGGCCCTCTGTGATCAATGCCCCCTCCGACGGAGCTCCGGAAAAGGCCCCGAGATGGGATCTCTCGGGTACATAAGGTTGCGGCGGTGGAATTAGGTTTTCGTGGTGCTCCTGGATGTTTCGGGGTACGTGGATATATATAGGAGGAAAAATTACATCGGTGGAGCAACGGAGGGCCCACGATGGTGGAGGGCGCGCCCAGGGGGTAGGCGCGGCCCCCTGCCTCGTGCCCTCCTCGATCGTTTCTTGACGCCCACTCCAAGTCTCCTGGATCACGTTCGTTGAGAAAATCACGTTCCCGAAGGTTTCATTCCGTTTGGACTTCATTTGATATTCCTTTTCTTCGAAACCCTAAAATAGGCACAAAAAACAGCAATTTGGGCTGGCCTCCGATTAGTAGGTTAGTCCCAAAAATGATATAAAAGTGTAAAATAAAGGCCATTAACATCCAAAATAGATAATATAATAGCATGGAGCAATCATAAATTATAGATACGTTGGAGATGTATCATAGCGGGATAGCATGGGTGCGGGCGGGGGAGCAGACTATTTGGAAGAGACATCGAGTGTGTGTGGGAGAGGGGTGTGAGAGCGAGAGCGAGAGAGAGAGAGAGCTAGAGACGGAGAGAGAGAGAGAGAGAGAGAGAGAGAGAGAGAGGAAGAGAGGGGGCGAGAGAGGGGGCGTTTGTGTCCATAAATGGCGTATAGATAGGGAGACAATGTTGATGTTGTTTGAAATTGGCCTATGTACGGAGACACAAGGGAAGCGAGTCATCGTGTGTGTGATAGGGACTTCATGAGAGATCTAGAATAGATGGTGTAGAGAACAATGTGCGAGATCGAGAACGATGATACATTAGGGAGCTATGGAAAGAGTCATGACATATATGTATACAGGGAGGAGCTGGGGCGGGTCCGCATGTGGGAGAGATAGAAAGAGGAGGGTGGTGCACAAGGAGACAAAGTGTGCTTGTTTGCAGTGGGGGTGATGTGTGAGGTGAGTGTGCGAGAACCACATAACTAGGGAGATAGACGTTTGGGGGCGACGTTTTGTGTGTATGGGAGAGATACACTCTACATAGTGCGTGTGCTTGGGAAAGAGAGATGCCAGAAGACCTAGCTAGAGAGTGGGGGAAGAGATCTGTGCATGGCCAAGAGACAAAGTGATAGATACCTATATTGGGGTTCGGACTTTAGAAGAGAGAGAGGGGTGTTAATGTGCTCGTGTGTTGGTGTTTGTGGGAGAGAACGAGTTCTTTGTGTGGGGGGAGGGGTGGGCGACGAGGGGGGGGGGTTGGCTTCAGATAAAGAGTGAGGTGTCTATATTTGAGGGACTTTAGCGTAATTGAGATATACATGGTCAATAGTGAGTGCACTCATGGTTGATCAATTTATTTCACAATTTGGACTATGAGATAACGATACTTTTGAACATGCGTGCTATACCTTGATGAACCAGAATTACAAACCTAAGATTGGAATTCTGGAATTCGACTCCATCATTAGCTTTTGTAATTCATTTAAACGGAGGTACATTTTTAAGCCGGTATTTCGTGATTTCAAATTCATATATCAAACCTACAGATATACAAATACGGGCATGTTCAAACTTTAGAATCATCCACTTTCTTCATACACATACACATTTTTGCTTTTCTCATCATATTTAGGATAAACACATTTGGAATTTCATTTGAATTGGACCGTATGATGGTATTTGCTTGTAGTAGCTCAATGATCCATATTTCAATTGAATGGGCAATCTAAGTTTCGAGTTGGAGACATTGATTTTCAAAACTTGCACTTTTTTGCGTGCAAAACAAACAAATTCTTGGCCATGATATCATACTCGACCGTACAAGAGCAGAATATAATTTCAGGCGCCAAAAACTTTCAAACTTCTCGCTCACATCGAAATATCTCGTGCCCGAAAGTTTAGCCCTGCGATATTCTTGTTTTACCCCTGCCACATGAACGGAAAAAGGCTGCTTTGGTAACTTCATTATTTCCCCCTCTTTGCCCCCAACATTCTTCCCCAGAGCCCCTCCCCTTCTCCTCCCCGACCCCCAACCATGGCAAGCCGCCGAATCTAGTCCTCCGCCGCAGCGGTGGACCTCACACCCCGACGGATCTACCTTCTGCACCTTGGAACCCCCAACTGCCAACTCACCACTTCACCGGAGCCGCTTCAGCGACTGGCTTGTCCACCGCTCCAGATCTCCTTGACCGCCATCATGGTCCACCGCACCGGATCTGCTTAACCGGCGCCCTCATCCACCACAATGTAGGCCCTTCACTGACTCCCACGTTCGTCCCTTCACTGGCCCTTCATACAAGCCCTCGTCCGCCGCAATAGATCCGCCTCACCGAAAGCACTGTACAACGCGCCCGTCGTAGCCTTCGTCCACTGCACCGGACCCGCTCCACGGACGCCATATTCAACTCCACCTGCCCTGCTTTACTGACGCCGCAGCCTCATCAGGTTATTTCGATTCGTACCACAGATGAGCTTTCTTGTATGTTGACAGGCGCCGCAACCGTAGCACTGGAGCCGCTTCAGCGATGGCGACAGCCGGCCCAAACTCAACCGCAACACGAGCACCATCGACGATCCTTAGCTATCAAGTATGCCAACGATACCCACAGGCCACCGAGAATCAGGTACTATTATCCAACGGCCGGCGCCTACGTTCACTTTCTTAGCATAAGCACCACACCTTTGAATTTCTTCAGGGCATCATTCAGTTTTTCATGAGACGCGTTATTCTACTTGCACCTGTAGGGCCATACTTCTGGTAGTGAACATGTTACATGTGCCAAATTACATACTAGTGCACATATAGTTAATATGCTTTAGTTTTGTCCTAAGTATTACTATACTTCCTAGATATCACTTTCTACTATTTTACTTCTTGCATGCTATATTTATGATAATGGTGTTGTTCTGATGCCACCTGTTGGTTCCATCAGACTGCTTCATGCTCTCTATGCTTAATTACACATCAGCAAACTAGCATGTGCTTCCGCTGGTTTTTGTTCGTCTTACCCTACATTTTCTGATGCTAGCTATTACATCACTGCTCTGAGCCTCTGTTGTTACTTTTTTGTGTGTTCTTGATCTTCCCAAGTTGCGTGACTAATTTGATGCTTCTATTAATTATGGAGCTGCCAACCCCATCAAGCAAAATATTTGTTCTTTTGGGGCTGGCACCTCGAACAAGCATAAAAATAGAGGGAAGCAGATATATTGTCGTGTATGCACACACCCTTCTTTCATTAGTTTAGATGAACCATTTATGATCAATTCGAACCAATGCATGCGATTAAAATTAATTTTACCTAAATAGAGGGTGCGAAATAAACTACAACAAGTAGATTTGCAACCACGGGATGCTGACGGTATCTTCAAAGAACATTGCAACATCAGCGAGGCTTCACAGCAACATATGGTAAGCCAGTGTGTTTTATTACATGTGAAATGTAATGCGTGTGGGCTGCTTTCTTGGCTTGTGCCTTCAACCTGTAATCCTACAAAATAACAAATAGTTTAGTTGTCTGGTTTGTTGTATTGCTTGATTCGAATGCTTGTTTGTTACTTGTTACGCTATACCTGAGTTGGCCAATATGTCAGAAGTGCCTGCTGTACTTTGAGTCCTTAACTTTTCCTCTGAACTTCATCACAAGACTGTCTTCGTAGTTTATATGAGGCCACACTATTAAGTGCTTTCCCAGATTATTTTAACTGCTTAGATCCCTTGTCAACTTAAATATAGCGGTGGTACACTCCCTTTCAACTAGGGATGTCAACTGGGTCCCGTTTAATCCTGATTAAAGTCCACTATTGGTATGATAGTTCAAAAGAGTTTTTGTTTTTTGAGGAAAATGAACCAGGGAGCTAGCAAAAACTAACTAGATGGGACTGGCGGATGTCGTTTATTTGCCACTTACATCCGTAGTTTCATCGTACCATTTTAATTTCTTTTCGGTTGATGCTGCTTCGAACCATTTAAATATAGCTTGCCATGCTCGGCAATAATTCGTATGTCGTTTACCATGTAAGCTTACTGCCTGGATCATGCGATAACTATATCTTACTTATGTCTAGCGGAAACCTTTCAGGATGCCGTTCACACTAGGACACAATGTAAACAACCCCAGAATCTATTTGTGGAAGCAATGCGCCATCCATGTTACCAGATGGTAGCAGTTTAGAGGCAACACTGCCGGAGAGCAGTCTGAGCACATATATTATAGTTTTTGAGGCTCTACTAGAGGCGGAAAGAGATGGTGTAGCTGCCATGAATGAGGTAATCTCGATCTTGAAGCAGGAAATTATGCAATTAGTTGCACGCATTATGCAAGCAACCCAAGAATTGGAGGAAGTAAGAATGTTGCATTTGAAGATGGAGGAGGTCCTGCTGCTTCTGCTATCTGAAGCCCAGGGTAATCCCAGTTCTTCTTTAGATAGCAGATGAAATTGTCATTAGATTATTGTACTTGCATGTTGTGTCATGTCTCTGAATGGATTATGTTGTAAGACCCCCTATGTTGTCCATGTGTTGCAATGATCCGAATTTTTTAGGCGAGGTAATCCTGAGTACTTGTATGATTGACATAAGGTGAACTATTTTTCGTGTGAGCATGTTGTATTGGATGAAATAACTGTTTGACTCAAAGTGTATCCAACCTACTGAATTTGAAGATCACGGAATTTCTAAATCATAATCATATATAAGGTGGAATAAATCTTTGTTGTGGTTTTGAAGAAATAAATAACAAAACGTAGAATTATCTGTGCATATTCGTAATCGAATAAAAATTGGATTTGGATTTAGTTGCCAGGGCCCAGGGCAAACGTGAATGCTAGTTCTCCCAAGTTTTGAACGAAGCGGCTAAACACCCACTATCATTTGTGGGCTGCCCGAAGCAAGTGTTTGCAAGATGGAAATTACTGTCTACCCCTGACACTTGACATCCTTATGGACCAGATTTACACTGCTGTCGATAGGGGTAGACTAGTAACTTCAATCAGACGTAACACGACGGCCTCTGAGCCCATTCATACACGGTGGGCGCCAAACGTGGGCGGCAAAGCACATTTAATTCAAGCTCGTCCGAAAGACATGTGTCTCTCCCTCCATTTCCCCATTCATTCACGGTGGGCAGCAAAACAAACTCTCCTCGTCCGAAATCGATGTAGGCTAATATTTTAAATAGGGGCAGATGTGTGACTTCCCTCAGACGTGACACAACCGCCCTACCTGTCAGCCCCATTCATACACCATGGGCGGCAAAACACCCTCTCCTCGCCCGAAATCGTTATCGGCAAATATTTGGGAGATGCGCGATTACCGTCCTATTCCCAACCGACGTGATGTCCGAAATTTTAAACGGGGGATAAGTTCGTAACTTTCCCACATTTCAGACAAGCGCGTCCCAAAGTTTGAGATCCCCCCTCCCCCTCCATTTCCCCATTCATACACTGTCGGCGCCACGACAACCTCCCCACTGCGGCGAGCCTCCTCCGTCCGCCACCCCATCCTCCACCTTGCCGGAGCCGCTACCCCTACCTCGTCGTCCACTGCAACAGATGGACGTCTCTCATCCACGACGACGGACCAGAATCCTTTCATCACGTTGTCTCGCTTCATCAGCGTCGTCGTCCACCTTGCAGTTGCCGCTCCTATAACCACCTCATGCACGGCAACAGGATTTATCCCCCGACCCGGCCGTCTGCCATCTAAAGTCTTCTTTCCCGCCGCCGACAGCCATCGCACCCGCAGCACCCTCAACGTATCAGCAGGGGCCTACACGGCGTCGCTAGAGAGGTGGTACTCTTCCATATGTGCTTAAGTTATTGATCTCTCCCGGAAAATAGATCTTAAATTGTTTACTATACTTTTCTTGTCCGTACCAAATCGTACTGGCTAGTTGAATGCAAACATTGGTTGCGAAGTAGCTTTGTCCGGTTTGCACCTTCAGATCCGCCATGTCACGACCACTATACTCGTAAAGCTTATGGTTTCCCCCCTTTATATTCACTACCATCATCGTAGGTGCTTCACTGCTTCGTGTCGTGCTAGCACTGCTCCTCAAGACCTCAACCCATCAAGCGAAACAACATGCCACTCATAATTCCAAAGCTTACGTGTTGAAATACGAATATGATATGATGCACACATTACTAAAACAGAGAACGTTTAATTGGTCACCTAATGTTCCTATATTCATTTCGAAAAGCATGTTCGCCACCCACTGGTCCAGCTAGTTCCACTTTCCTGATTTTAATCTTGATGCTTAGGGTTTCCCCCTTTTATCTACTCTACTATGATCTGCGTAGGTGCTTTCTGTCGTACTAGCATTACTCCACCCTTTAAGCTAAACAACACAACACTCAAAATTCCAAAGCTTAGTTGTTCAAATATGATTGTGATATGATACTGATATTAGCTAACACACACATTTAATTGGTTAGCTAAAGGTCCTACTTGAGTTTCCAAATGCATGTCGCGACATATAGAGAGACAGCATAATTGCATTTCTTTGTCACTTGTTGACTGTACTTTCTTGTCCATACCAAATCTTAATTGTTATTTCAAAGCAAACATCGGTTGCTAACTACCCTTTGCGCGGTTTGCAACTTCAGATCTGCCATCCCACTGCCACGGTCAACACTATACTCATGATGCTTACTGTTGGGGATATTACTATCAGTTGAGACCCGCCCAGGAGGGGCCGGGTCAGCCCCAATGGCGGGTTATGCAAGAAGCCCAGTAAACATTCAAGATTGTAGTTTATTAAGTCTTATAGAAGGCCCAAAGGCCTGAAGGCGGTTTAAGGCCTGAAATTATGAACCGCCATATGTAAGGAAAGACTTGTAAAGAAAGGCATGTAAAGGAAGTCACCGAGCCGAACACGATTATGAGCCGGTCGGGACTCTGTAGGTCACCAGGTGTCAACCCATGTATATAAGGGGACGACCCGGTGGCGGCTTAGAGCAAGAAACAACCAATCGATAACCAAGCCGGCGAGTTGAGTCTCTTGGAGATCGAAACCCTAGCAATACCAAACCCATCTAGACGTAGGCTTTTACCTTCATCGTAAGGGGCCGAACTAGTATAAAAACTCTCTCGTGTCCTTTGTCCCAATTAACCCCTTTAAGCTTCCTAGTGCGACGGCCCTACGACTAAGTCCTTGCTCTAGGACATCTGCTGTGACAATTCCATGATAGTTGGCGCCCACCGTGGGGCCAGAGCACGGTGGATTTGAGTTCTTCAAGGGCAACTTCGAAGGGCTCAAGGGATACGCTGTGGGCTGGATGACCAAGAGTCGTCACGGCAAGCTCTACATCGACGACGAAGGCTGGGGCCCCGAGGCCGGCTCAATTGAGTACGGGTACCGGGTCCCCTTTGGCGGAATCCACGTCTTCATCGGCCGGATCGGCGAGTCAGGCCCTGAGCCGGACGTCCACACCAACCTCATCGAAACGGCTCAGCGCGCAAGGATCACCCGTGTTCAATCTGTCGTGAAGCATGCTTTTGTAGGCTGCGTCCACGGTGGTGAATACTCGGAAGGATCGGTGGAGGGTGGTGAGACGGCTATCTGTTCTGACACTGCATCATCAACGGGCGAGACGAACTCTTTGTACCAGCTGCAGGACGGCATGCTTGGGGGTTGTTCCGATGGCAGCAGTATTCCGGACCCCCTTGAGCCGTCGAATTGGGCCGGAGTCTTCATGGCAGGGACGCAGCCCGGGCAGAACTCTACAGCAGCAGCAGCAGCAACAGGTACCGGGGCGGCTGCTACCGGGTCAGGAGACCCCGCGCGCCCCCCGGCTCAGATTCTAATGGACCTCATGGATAAATTGACGACCCTGTTGACAACCGTGGTAGAGCCGGCGGATAAAGCCCAGCATGATGCGGAGGTGGCACATGTACATGAAGAGATGGTGCAAGCTAAGGAAAATTTAGCCGCAGAGGAAGCCAGGATGGCAGCAGAGTGGGCAGCTTTGGATGTTCGTGCTCAACAGCTTCAAGCAGAGACTTTCCGACTCTCGGTGGATCTTAACACGTCAAACAAGGTCATGAGGAGGAGGCATCAGAAAACTCAGTCACGTCTACCTCTAACGCTTGATCCTAGGAACCTATTCCATACACCCGGGGCTGGGGGAAGCAACCCGCCGGAGGCAATCCGGATCACGACACCCGACGCACTGGTTCAGCCGCGTGCCATGGAACCACCTCGTATAATTACCGCTCCACCTCATTACGTGCCAACGCCGCTGGGTCACTTCTCCAATCCCTTGGAAAACCTCATCGCAGCGTCGGCTCGTTTGGCGGCTCTCCCGATGGAAGGCGACTCACCGACGGCAATTGAAACACGGAGGGTAAGAGAACTTCTTCAAACGGCTCTGGCGCAGCTGGATGCATACTCCTACAGTCGAGACAGGATCCATTCAACTCCTTGCCCAAGCCAGAGCCTGAGTTACAGTAGGCATATGGATTTCGCAGATATGTCAAGCAATGCTCAACGCCACAACCGGCCATACAGGCATGAGCCAGTGCGGTCTGGATCCCTTAACTTGGTGCCGGCCATACGCAATGAGTGTTTGCCAAAGGACTTCAAGGGGCCTCGTAAAGTGCCTAATTACACAGCTGACCTACAGCCGGGGGCTTGGATTGAGAGTTACGAGATGGCTATTGAGTTATTGGAGGTCAACGATGTCACAATGGCCAAGTATTTCACCATGATGTTAGACGGAATAGCTCGTACTTGGTTGAAGGGTTGCCACCCAATTCTATCGGCTCATGGGCGGAGTTGAAAGCCCGGTTCATCCAGAACTTTAAGGACTCGTGTAAGCAGCCTATGTCGATTGTGGACCTGACCAATTGCAAGCAAGAGGATGGTGAATCCACAACCCATTGGGTGCGCCGGGTCAAGGAGATAATACATTCATCTGATAAGATGGATGCCGGCTCAACAGTTTTAATGTTGGAGAAAAATTGCCGTTTTGAACCTCTGAAGCAGAAGCTGGGGCGGCTCAAGCGTGACTGTAAAGACATGGGAACGTTGATGGCGGCTCTTGTCAAGTATGCTGATTCTGATACTACCAAGGACCCGGTGTTTGATGAAGAAAAGGCAACGAAGGGAAAGAAGAACGGCAACGGTAAGGGTCACCAGCATAACCCGACAAATCAGGAGGGTAATAAATGTAAGGCTGATGAGTTTGTTGCTAACACCAATGCACAGGGCGGTAATCAATGGCGCAAGGGCAGACAACCCCCTCGGTCGGGTGGGTCAGGTCCCACCCTTGAGAAGTTATTAAATGAACCTTGTCCAAAGCACGGCACCCGGGAGAAGCCAGCCACCCACCCGTGGAAAGATTGTACGATCATGAAGGCGTTTAAAAATTCAAATGCGTTTGATGGAGGTCACGGCCCAGGTGGCGGTTCAGGAGGAGGCGGTTTTCACGGCTCGGGCGCCGGTTCAGGGGGAGGAGGTTTCCCCGGTCAGGGCTATCCTGGTCACCAAGGGGGATATAATCAACAACCCGGCCAAGGTAATCAGCAGCAGCAAACCGATTATCAGAGCAACCCGAAGTAGCTGAGTAGTGGGCAATACCATGTATTTACCACTATTTTGTGTAAGAGGGACCAGAAGCTTCACAAGAGGGCCGTCAATGCCATTGAGCCGGCGGTTCCACGTTATCTACGTTGGTCAGAGCTGCCTATTGTGTGGAGCAGAGAGGATCACCCGCCCCGGGTTGATAATCCGGGTCACTTGGCCTTGGTAGTGGCACCTCAGGTTGGTGGATACAAGTTCACGAAGGTGCTCATGGATGGAGGCAGCAGCATCAACATCCTCTACTATGAGACTTTCCGCCGGATGGGATTGACTGATAAAAATCTCAAACAATCCAACATTGTTTTTCACGGTGTGGTACCTGGTAAATCGGCATACCCAGTTGGTAAGATTGAACTGGAAGTAGCCTTTGGGGATGAGTACGACTCCAGAGCAGAAAAATTAACCTTTGAGGTGGTTAAAATTAAAAGCCCATATCATGCTCTGTTTGGGCGGCCGGCTTATGCCAAGTTCATGGCTCGGCCATGTTATGTGTATTTACAGCTCAAGATGCCGGGTCATAAGGGCACCATTACAGTACATGGGAGCCGGAAGATAGCCTTGGAGTGTGAAGAAGGTGATGCCGCCTATGCTGAATCTGTTTGTGCAACAGAGGAGTTAAAGTTTTATAAGGATCATGTTGACCCGGCAGACATGACGTCATTAAAGAAACCAACAACAGAGCATGAGCCGGTGTTGAAATTCAAATCAGCCGAGGACACCAAGATGGTTGACTTTGTGCCTAGCGACTCATCCAAGCAGTTCATTATCAGTGCAAACTTGGATCCGAAATAGGAAAGCGCGCTCATCGAGTTCATCCGTGAGAACCGGGACATCTTTGCATGGAAACCTTCAGACATGCCGGGTGTCCCGAGGGAACTCGCTGAGCACACTCTTAATATTGATCGAAAGTTCAAACCTGTTAGACAGTTTCTCCGACGGTTCAATGAAGAAAGGCGCAAGGCCATTGGAGAATAGGTGGTCTGGCTCTTGGCTACCGGGTTCATTGTAGAGGTCTTTCACCCAGAGTGGTTAGCTAACCCGGTGCTCGTGCTAAAAAAGAATGGCACCTGGCGTATGTGTGTAGATTACACCGATCTGAACAAAGCTTGTCCGGTTGATCCTTTTGCTCTCCCCCGTATTGATCAGATCATTGATGCTACGGCGGGTTGCGCATGTTTGAGTTTCTTGGATGCTTATTCTGGTTATCATCAGATTAAGATGGCGATCAAGGATCAAGAGAAGACAACTTTTATTACTCCTTTTGGAGCTTTTTGCTATGTGTCTATGCCTTTTGGGCTTAAGAGTGACCAGGCGACTTACCAACGGTGTGTGCAGAATTGTCTTCACGATCAAATTGGGCACAATGTTCATGCTTACGTGGATGATATAGTGGTAAAATCCAAGAAGGAGGAAACCTTGGTCACAGATCTGAAAGAGACTTTCGATAATCTCCGGATCTACAAAATGATGCTTAACCCGACCAAGTGTGTTTTTGGAGTCCCAGCTGGCAAGCTCTTGGGTTTTTTGGTGTCCAACCGAGGTATTGAAGCTAACCCGGAGAAAATCAAAGCAATTACGTCCTTAGCCAAACCAACGTGCATCAATGACGTTCAGCGGCTGGCGGGTCGTGTTGCTGCCTTGAGCCGGTTCATAAGCCGGTTAGGGGAGAAGGCAATGCCTTTGTATCAGATGATGAAGAAAACAGATGCTTTTATTTGGAGTGATGCTGCAAATACTGCTTTTGAGGATTTGAAGACACAGCTTGCTGAGCCGCCGGTTCTTGCTGCTCCAGTTGAAAAAGAGCTGTTGTTATTATATGTGGCCGCCAACTCACGGGCTGTTAGTGTGGCTATTGTGGTGGAGCGCAAGGAGGCTGGCAAGGAACATCCGGTTCACCGACCAATTTACTACGTCAGTGAGGTGTTGATTGAATCCAAGCAACGATATCCGCATTGGCAGAAACTCGTATATGGGGTATTCATGGCAAGCCGGAAGCTTAAACATTATTTCAAGGGTCACCCGATCACTGTGGTCAGCTCTGCTCCTTTGGGAGACATCATTCAGAATAGAGAAGCCACTGGGCGAGTTGCCAAGTGGGCAATTGAGCTTGGGTCTCATGGGTTGAAGTATGTGCCACGTACTGCGATCAAATCTCAAGCACTGGTTGACTTCATCAATGACTGGACAGAGATGCAGATGCCAGAAGAGAAACCAGACAACACGTATTGGACTATTCATTTTGATGGGTCCAGATAGTTGGAAGGCTCGGGGGCTGGAGTTGTGTTAACTTCTCCATGAGGTGACAAATTTTGTAATGTGTTACGGTTGATGTTTCCTTGCACCAACAACGCAACAGAGTATGAAGCCTTGCTCCATGGTCTTCGAGTGGCGAAAGAGATGAGTTTGAGCCGGGTCAGATGTCTTGGCGACTCAGATCTAGTGGCTCAATAGGTATCTGGCAAGTAGGATTCCAAGGACCCTCTCATGGCGGCTTATCGCCAGGAGGTTGATGTTGTTGCAGGGCATTTTAAAGGTTATCAGGTGAAGCACATTGACCGTTGAAAGAACGAAGCGGCTGATGCCTTAAGCCGGTTGGGGTCTCAGTGTAAGCCGGTGCCACCTAACACCTTTTTGGATGTTTTGCATAACCTCTCTGTCAAGTTGCCCACAGAAGAAGATTTAGCTGTTCCTGACCCGGAGGCGCAGTTGGTGGCGGCTCTTCATGTCATCCCAGATTGGACAGTACCGTTCTTGGCTTACATGACCCGGGGAGAGTTACCAGCGGATGAGACCTTGGCTCGACAGATAACCGGCGGTCTAAGTCAATGACGATTTCGGATGGAGAGTTATATCATCACAGTGTTTCCGGAGCGTTTCAGCGGTGTGTTTCCCCTGAAGAAGGTCAAGAAATCCTTCGTGAGATCCATGAAGGCGATTGTGGTCATCACGCTGGGTCAAAATCTTTGGTGGCCAAGGCATTTCGTCACGGTTTTTACTGGTTGACGGCTCACGCTGATGCAGAAGATCTAGTCAGTAGATGTGATGGATGTCAAAAATTTGCATGACGAGCGCATGTGCCGGCTCAAGAGCTCCGGATGATTCCAATCACTTGGCCGTTTGCGGTCTGGGGGCTTGACATGGTGGGACCTTTCAAAAGATCTAAGGATAAAAAGACACATCTCCTGGTGGTAGTTGATAAATTCACCAAGTGGGTTGAGGCGGAGCCTATGAGTAAGTGTGACGCGGCCACGGCGGTTCAGTTCATGAAAAAGGTGATCTTCCGTTTTGGTTTTCCACATAGTATTATCACTGACAATGGCACTAATCTGTCCCAAGGGGCCATGGAGGAGTTTGTCAACGAGAGCACATCCGTCTTGATGTTTCTTCTGTAGCTCATCCTCAATCCAATGGTCAAGCTGAGAGAGCCAATCAGGAAATTTTGAAAGGGCTCAAACCCCGGCTTATGGTTCCTTTACAGCGAATGCCGGGTTGTTGGGTAGAGGAATTACCCTCGGTGTTGTGGAGTATCAACACCACACCCAACAGGTCTACAGGTTACACACCTTTCTTCATGGTTTATGGAGCAGAAGCAGTGTTGCCTAGTGACATCCGTCATGACTCGCCCCGTGTGGTGGATTATGTTGAAGCCAATAATGAACAAGCCAGACAGGATGCACTTGACTTGTTGGATGAAGAAAGAGACTTAGCAGCAGCCCGGTCAGCAATTTATCAATAGGACCTGCGTCGTTATCACAGCCGCCGGGTTAAGTCCAGGACTTTTCAGGAAGGCGACTTGGTGCTCCGGCTCATTCAGGATCTGTCAAATGCACACAAGTTATCCCCACCTTGGGAAGGACCCTTTGTGGTCAGTAAGAACTTAAACAACGGGTCATATTACCTCATTGACGTTCGAGAGCACCAAGACTCACGTAAGTCAGAGGAAGAGACCCGCCGGCCGTGGAATATTGCTCAACTTCGGCCATACTACACCTGAGCCACCGACTCTCATCATGTACATACTTTAACATTGTATATACCATGTTAAGCAATAAAGTAAGACCATCGGTCTCTTTTCTTTTCAAAGATTATGCATCTTTGTTATTTCTTATTTTTCAAATGACTATTAAGGAGCTGATCATATTTGAATCAAGTTTAACCTTTTTGGTCCAGCTTATGATCGTATCCGAATCTAGCTGCAATCTCATGGTCACTTGGGGGCTTCCTGTTCAAACATATGTCGTATTCGAACCAAAGAGAACATAGCTATCGTAACCCTCTTGATCGGCTCAAGGCCAAACTCACTTGGGGGCTTCTTGATCGTATCCGAATCATAGCTTAACCCTTTTGGGTCCGACTTGGATTGTATTTGAATCAGGGTCGTTAAAAACCTCTCAAGGTCATTTGGGGGCTTCCTGTTCAAACATAGGTCGTATTCGAACCAAAGAGAACATAGTTGTCGGTACCCTCTTGATCGGCGCAATGCCAAAGCCACTGGGGGCTATATGGTCGTATTCGAACCTTAGCTTAACCCCTTTGGTCCGGTTTACTGATCGTATTCAAATCAGAAACCCCCAACCTTTTGAATACATGATTAAATTATGCTTATTATCTGTTGCTTGCTTTTTAGTTTTTTGTTGTTTCAATGTTACAAACAATTAGCATGGTCTTCTTCACCGGCTCGACTATTTGACAACACAGCCGCCCGAGTCATTCACACCGGCGGCTTACGGATCAAAAGGTGCAACCTACCAAGGTATAGTAATCATTGAGTATTCAAAAAAGCATTGGCTTCTCATAAAGATTGAATTATCAAATTCATCACCCGGGTTATTTAAACCGGCGGTCTAAGGATCAAAAGGGACAAGGTATGGTTATTACTTATACGCACTTACCTACTGCATTAACTAAAGAGTTAGCCCTTGTCCTTTATTTATATCTGTCTCTGGTTCTTACTGTGGTAAACGTGTTGGCTATAAATTGGGTGTTTTAACCCATTTGGTTCTAAGCCGCCAAGCCAGTCTTTTCTTTGTATTTACAGGAACAAAGTTCAAACATTGCAGAAACAAACATTAAATACGATGCATACATTGGCATCAGGAAACAGACTCCCATAAAAAGTGTTTTATGCGCGATGGCATAAGCAAAGCATACAGTATTTTCACAACTAAGTTATTACAAGGCTTTATAAGCCCATGAAGATGATCATTGTTCCTCCCTCGCAGGTTCACCACCTTTTGTTGGCTGGAAGTTGGGTTTTGACCAATCAAAACCATTCACGGCGACAAATTCGGCTTCGTCGTCGATCAGGCCGACCGGGTCAACTTCCGGGGCAAATGTGTCTTCTCTCACTGGTGGGATCAAATCTGTTACCTTGTATGAGGGAGTGGCCATCTTCTTATTCTCACTATCAAAACCCGGCTGGTATTTATCAACATTGGTATCATCTTCAAGGGTAGTTGCCTGAGGCCGGACTCCGCGCACGCAAGCCATGAAGTCATCCTGATCAAAAGGAGACTCGTCTTCCTTCACGGTGGGATAGCCTCTGGCCACGTCCGCCGGGTCTAGGTCTGGCACCCAAGCCTTGGAGCGGATCAGGGCAGTCAAAGCTCCGGCTCTCGCGTAGGAGCGTTTTACTTCTTGAAACCTGGCAGGAAGGATGGACAGTTTCTTCAAGACGCCGCTGAGCCGGTTGGGTCCTTGATTAGCAGGAGAGATGGCGGCCAGAGCCTGTTGTGCACCAATATACATTTTTTCAACCAAAGTATATACTGCCTTCAGTTTAATCAACGGGTCTTGGCTCAGATTTTTGCTTTGAGGACCTGCATAAATTTTACACGCAAAGTCAGTTGGCGGATTAGACTCCGGATCGGCAAAACAGCACACAAAAGTTAAAGTCAGACAGCTTACCAAAGATAGCAGCTACCATTTGAGACACCCGGCCCTTTAACCCGTTCAACTCTGTTGAAATCTCTTTCAGAGTTGTTTCGGCCATCCCAGCACATTGGGTCAGAAGTGTTTTTTCCTCTGCCCAAGTTTTTTCCTTGATAGCAAAGCTGCTCTTTAAATTTTCCGTTGAAGAGAGACTTATTTGCAGTTTGGAGTTGGCGAATTTGATTTCTGTCTGCTGACTCGCTAAACGGGTCTTCGTGTCAGTCAATTGAGAGTTCAATTCAGATAAGGCATTCTGCAAAACATTCAGATGAGTCAAGATTTGGTTTCAAATTCAAAAATCAAGATTCAAGTCTCAAGTACTTTACAAAAAACCACTTGACACTTGGGGGCTAATGTATGCCAAATCAAATTTCTACGACTCTACAGACATATTTAACTCCCAAGCACCTTACAAAGTAACGGCACTTAGCACTTGGGGGCTAATGTATGCAGTTCAGCAAGTTTCTCAAAGGTTAAGCCGAAATATTAAGTCTTTTGAATACGGAACCAAACAATTTAAAGTACCGGTTTATTATCAAAATGAACCGGCCCTTGGGGACTACAGGTGAAGCTTTGATCTATTAAAGTCAAGAAAAGTTTCAAAGGTAAAGGTCTCGGCCTATATCTTAAAGTCTACAGGTCATCCTGGTTCTCTCATAATCTGAAGACTTGGGGGCTGAAGGAATACAGATAAGCCAGAAAAACATACCTCATATTTCAACTGCAGTTGTTTAACCATTTCAATCTCAGAGTCGCGGCTAGAGTGTACATGGTTAAGATAGCCGGATAAAATATCATTGGCATTGAGCCGGTCATAGTTGGCAACGTCAAAACGAACTTTCTGCCTCTCCAACGCCTCTTGTTTTGCTGTACACCGAGCCAGCACGGTTGGGTTCCCCGGTTCAATAAAGCGGCTCCCGGTAATCTGAACATCTTGTGCAGATAGAGACGGTGGGTTGGCTGAGCTTGATGGTCCGGTTGTGGAAGGGTTCATAGTGGTTTCGTCAAATGACGGCTCAGGAGGATTTTCTTCGGTGTCAACAGGCGGGTCTTCTGAAGCGTCAGTTAACGGAGAAGAAAGCCTAGCCAGGTCAGATGCCAGCGTCGGGGGGTCTTCCGCTGGCTTAGCTGCCTTCGCTTTCTTGGATTTAGCTTGACTGCTAAGAAAAAATGTTGCAAGGTTGTCAGTATAAAGATACAATTGAACAAACCCGAAAGAAAGGAGGATTTCTGATTACCCGAGAGCAGTCTTGAAAGCCGGGAATTGCGTCTGCAATGAGTCACCAGAAGAGCGAGACACCTCCTGAAAGGATAAAATAGAGTTAAAAGAAATACAAGGAGAAGGATCCATTAAACAGAGTTAAAGACGGAAATAAGTAAACCTCATTCGGACGTTTCCGAGGAGTTTGTTGAAGAACGACAGCCGGTTCGTCTTCAATCCCAGCTTGACGGCGGCTTTCATGTTGCTACTTTTTCAAACAAAAGTTGGGATCCAAGTGAGCTAAAGGGTTAGAAAACCTTACTTTACGGATCACTCGTCGAACTTTGTGTCTTGATAAGGGCTCTGAGTCGGAGGAAATGATAGTTACCTCTGCTTCCCTGGCCTGACTGGCCCCAGTGTCATCCTGGTAATGATCAGTGTCAATAAGATTGTTAAAAAATTGGCCAAGGGAATCAAGGGCTACCTCCGAGTCAGATGTATCATCAGGTCTTCAGCAGTACTCTTTTTCTTCTTTTTTGACCTCCGGGTCGTTTTCTTGGCGTTTATGGCGACGGCTTTCGCTTTCTTCGCTGCCTCGTGGTCATACTTAACTTTCTAGAAGTCAGAATTGGCCTGCAGACAGGTAAAAACAAGGTAAAGAGTCAGAACAATACGGCTGGAGAAATACAAAAGAGATAAATAATGACATCCTTACTTCTGGAACCGGGTTAAGCTGACAGAAGGGGTTTAACCCGACGACACTGCAATCTTCATATTTCCCGTTCACCAGAAGAGTTGACATTGAGACAATATCTTCCTCTGTCAATTGAATGGGGCTGTGATGAAGGGAGTCATCCGGGCCTCCACCATACTCATACATCAGCTTTGACCGGCGGCTCAAAGGGATGACCCGCCATGAGATCCAGCAACGGGTCAGATCAACTCCAGTTAACCCGTTCCCCAACAGAGTGTTGATCCTTTTGATGGATGGAAGCAGCCTCTTGCGTTCAGCGACAGTCAGCTTATCAGGAAGCGCGAACTTGGAGTCAAGACGATCAGGGCAATAACCCGGCAGGGGCTTCTCGTTTGCTGGTGAAGTGTCCTGGCAGTAGAACCAAGTCTGGTTCCAGTCCTTTGGGTGGCTTGGTAAGACAATAAGGGGAAAGACGGCACCCTACCAGCGCTGGATTGATATACCTCCAAGTTCTAAACTAAGGCCGTTGGTGCACTCATTCTGTCGGTTCAGATAAAAGTATTCTCTGAACAATTCCACGGTCGGCTCTTGTTGAAGATATACCTCACAGAGCACTTGGAAGTTACAGATATTAGATATGGAGTTGGGCCCGATATCTTGAGGGTGGAGTTTGAAAAAATGGAGGACCTCTCTGAAGAACTTTGAGCCGGGCGGTGAGAAGCCACGGTTCATGTGGTCAGTAAAAACGATCACCTCACCATCTCTTGGATTGGGCCGTTCTTCTTCCGGATGAGGGGCACGATAAGACATGACGGCTTTTGATGGCAGAAATCCTATGATGAAGAACTCTTTTAAACGTTCCTCAGTTATGGTTGAGGGGACCCAGTTACAGATGGTTGATGTCTTTGACGGCATGATGTGCAAGGAACTGAAAAGAAAAGCAACATGCCGGTTCAGTTTTACGGTGAGGTTAACAGTTAAAGGATGAAGATGCAAAACAAGTAATGACGGCTTAACTAAGGGCTAATGGCATATAAGGAAAAGAAAGCTGGTGCAGTAAGCCGCCATGACTACAGATTCTTTCAGAAAGCGGATTCAGCCAAGTGTTGGGACAAACAAGTTTCCCAAAATGCTTGATATTATTTCAGATCAAATGGCTGTTCAAAATGAAAAAATTTCTAGACCTAAAAATACAGCCCAGATGAGTTCATTAGATCTAAATATGACTCTTGTACCAGAAAAAGGAGTCTGCTAGTATCAAAAGGAGGCACCAAACAACTACTGCATAAACATACATCTCTTTTGGATCAAAAAGAGGAGGCAGTGGAAGAACTACGAAGAAGCTATGATGAACTACGAAGAACAAGAAGGAGCTTGGAAACCCTAATGAAGATCTGAGACACAAAGGAAAGGAAACTTACGGTTGCAGGTCTACTGCGGAGGTCGCCGTGGGTTCTCTGGATCGGTTCTGGTCGATGCAGCGGCCAGAGTCGACGACGGAGATGAGGCGTGGCGGCGGCGAAGCTCGAGCAGCGGCAGGTGTTGGGGAACGTAGTAATTTCAAAAAAATTCCTACGCACACGCAAGATCATGGTGATGCATAACAACGAGAGGAGGAGAGTGTGATCTACGTACCCTTGTAGATCGACAATGGAAGTGTTAACTTGGTTGATGTAGTCGTACGTCTTCACGGCCCTAACCGATCAAGCACCGAAACTACGGCACCTCCGAGTTCTAGCACACGTTTAGCTCGATGACGATCCCCGGACTCCGATCCAGCAAAGTGTCGGGGAAGAGTTCCGTCAGCACGACGGCATGGTGACGATCTTGATGTACTACCGTCGCAGGGCTTCGCCTAAGCACCGCTACAATATTATCAAGGACTATGGTGGAAGGGGGCACCGCACACGGCTAAGAATATGATCACGTGGATCAACTTGTGTGTCTATGGGTGCCCCCTACCCCCGTATATAAAGGAGCAAGGGGAGGAGGCCAGCCGGCCCTATAGGCGCGCCAAGGAGGAGTCCTCCTCCTAGTAGGAGTAGGACTCCTACTAGGAGGGGGAAGGAAGTGGGGAGGGAGAGAAAAAGGGGGACGCCACCCCCCCCCCTCTCCTAGTCCAATTCGGACCAGGGGGGAGGAGGCGCGCGGCCCACCTTTGGCTGCCCCTCTCTCTCTCCACTAAGGCCCATATGGCCCATTACTTCTCCCGGGGGGGTTCCGGTAACCCTCCGGCTCTCCGGTTTTCTCCGAAATCACCCGGAACACTTCCGGTGTCCGAATATAGCCGTCCAATATATCAATCTTTATGTCTCGACCATTTCGAGACTCCTCGTCATGTCCGTGATCACATCCGGGACTCCGAACTAACTTCGGTACATCAAAACTCATAAACTCATAATATAACTGTCATCGAAACCTTAAGCGTGCGGACCCTACGGGTTTGAGAACAATGTAGACATGACCGAGACACATCTCCGGTCAATAACCAATAGCGGAACCTGGATGCTCATATTGGCTCCTACATATTCTACGAAGATCTTTATCGGTCAGACCGCATAACAACATACGTTGTTCCCTTTGTCATCGGTATGTTGCTTGCCCGAGATTCGATCATCGGTATCTCAATACCTAGTTCAATCTCGTTACCGGCAAGTCTCTTTACTCGTTCTGTAATACATCATCCCGCAACTAACTCATTAGTTGCAATGCTTGCAAGGCTTAAGTGATGTGCATTACCGAGAGGGCCCGGAGATACCTCTCCGACAATCGGAGTGACAAATCCTAATCTCGAAATACGCCAACCCAACATGTACCTTTGGAGACACCTGTAGAGCTCCTTTATAATCACCCAGTTACGTTGTGACGTTTGGTAGCACACAAAGTGTTCCTCTGGCAAACGGGAGTTGCATAATCTCATAGTCATAGGAACATGTATAAGTCATGAATAAAGCAATAGCAACATACTAAACGATTGGGTGCTAAGCTAATGGAATGGGTCATGTCAATCAGATCATTAAACTAATGATGTGATCCCGTTAATCAAATAACAACTCTTTGTCCATGGTTAGGAAACATAACCATCTTTGATTAACGAGCTAGTCAAGTAGAGGCATACTAGTGACACTCTGTTTGTCTATGTATTCACACATGTATTATGTTTCCGGTTAATACAATTCTAGCATGAATAATAAACTTTTATCATGATATAAGGAAATAAATAATAACTTTATTATTGCCTCTAGGGCATATTTCCTTCAGCAGGGATGCGAGAGGAAGAAGACAGAGAGAGAAGAATAAGGAAAGATGCGAACAGTAGGGCGCGAAAATCAAGGGAGAACCGAATAATGGTTATCCAGCTATATAGGCGCCTCGATTCTCTGGAAACATTAAAGATAAAAGATACGTTGGAAGATGACGTCATGAAAGTTGTTGCATTTTCAAGAGATGACGTCACGGCGGGTTACAAGGAAATTTCAGTAAAGATAAGGTGGATTTTTTGCTAAGTATGGAAGATTGACAAAGAACAAAGTTCAAAGTCAACCTAGGGCCTAATTTTGGGGATATTACTATCAGTTGAGACCCGCCTAGGAGGGGCCGGGTCAGCCCCAATGGCGGGTTACGCAAGAAGCCCAGTAAACATTCAAGATTGTAGTTTATTAAGTCTTATAGAAGGCCCAAAGGCCTGAAGGCGGTTTAAGGCCTGAAATTATGAACCGCCATATGTAAGGAAAGACTTGTAAAGAAAGGCATGTAAAGGAAGTCATCGAGCCGGCCGGGACTCTGTAGGTCACCAGGCGTCAACCCATGTATATAACGGGACGACCCGGTGGCGGCTTAGGGCAAGAAACAACCAATCGATAACCAAGCCGGCGAGTTGAGCCTCTTGGAGATCGAAACCCTAGCAATACCAAACCCAACTAGACGTAGGCTTTTACCTTCATCGTAAGGGGCCGAACTAGTATAAAAACTCTCTCGTGTCCTTTGTCCCGATTAACCCCTTTAAGCTTCCTAGTGCGATGGCCCTACGACTAAGTCCTTGCTCTAGGACATAGGACGTATGTCGTGACAATTCCACGACACTTACGGTTTCCCCATTTTATGATGACCATGATCAGCCTACGTGGTTCGTGTCGTAATAGCACTGCTCCACCCATCGAGCTAAATAAGCTTAGTTGCACAAATTCAAATATGATATTATGCTGATATTAGTAAAACTGAGATATGTTTAATTGGTCAGCTAAATGTTCCTACTTTAGTTTCGAAATGCATGTGAGCCACATATGGAGAGACCGGAAGGAATAGTATTTCTCTGTGCGCTCTGGTTCATCATGGGTGGCCAGCCGACATTGTATAGAAAGACTTGTAATATCTTCAATCTTCTTGCTCTTCTGCTCTTCTTTAAGATGATCCTCTTCTCTTGCGGTCGACTGGTCAAGTCGAGTTATTTTCCCTTAGTATATTTTGAAAGTGTCAGGTCAGGTCGACTTGTTATTCTTTACCATACGTTGAAGTTGTCATCTGCGAAGTATCATCACTTCTGGAGCTCTCATATTTTGAGTAGTAGGCCACGTTATATTAATGCACACACCAAATTACAGCATGCATGGCACCTCTTAGAAGAATTGTAGAGATAGCACAGAGGGTTTTATAGGGAGGAAGTATTGGATTAGAATCACTTCTGCATTACAAAGATAATCTCACTTGTTTTTATGTTTTCATGCATGTCAGGTATTTAACATTATCAAAATGAATATGAGAATGGGCGCACGAGAGGAATATTGCGGAACAATCCACCGGCTAACAAACTTGGCATGGTGGAGGATGGCCTATCTTATTCACCCATCAAGGTGCATGCTCTAACTTGGCAAGGTTGTATTGGTCGCACATATTTTGCATCTGACCTCTTGCATTACTTCTACTTTGTTATACCATCTGCTTAGTTTAAGCATCATATATGAGTATATGCCATACCTATCCATTTTCTGTATCTATTCCATGTGTCATCATACTATGTTTTTCCAGTCAAATGTTGTTCTTTTGTAATAGATGTCCAAAAGGAAGAGGTGAGTGCAGATCCTTAAGGAGTACAAACTAGGTATTTGGAAAAGGTAGTGATACCTGTTAAATCAGATAGATCAGCAGTCATAGAAAACATAGTGTAGGATCTAGAAGTAGATGTGTCTAGAGGGGGGGTGATTAGACACTTAGTGCTAAAGTTGCAATTTTTAGGCCTTTTTGGTTTGAGTGAAGTTTTAGGCACAATTTCAACATACACAATACATATCAAGCAAGCATGCAAAGAGTATATGACCAGCGGAATGTAAAGCATGCAAATTGCAAGAATGTAAGGGGAAGGGTTTGGAGAATTCAAACGCAATTGGAGACACGGATGTTTTTCCCGTGGTTCGGATAGGTGGTGCTATCCTACATCCACGTTGATGGAGACTTCAACCCATGAAGGGTAACGGTTGCGCGAGTCCACGGAGGGCTCCACCCACGAAGGGTAATGGTTGCGCGAGTCCACGGAGGGCTCCACCCATGAAGGGTCCACGAAGAAGCAACCACCCACGAAGGGTCCACGAAGAAGCAACCTTGTCTATCCCACCATGGCCATCGCCCACGAAGGACTTGCCTCACTAGCGGTAGATCTTCACGAAGTAGGCGATCTCCTTGCCCTTACAAACTCCTTGGTTCAACTCCACAATCTTGTCGGAGGCTCCCAAGTAACACCTAGCCAATCTAGGAGACACCACTCTCCAAGAAGTAACAAATGGTGTGTAGGTAATGAACTCCTTGCTCTTGTGCTTCAAATGATAGTCTCCCCAACACTCAACTCTCTCTCATAGGATTTGGATTTTGTGGAAAGAAGATTTGAGTGGAAAGCAACTTGGGGAAGGCTGGAGATCAAGATTCATATGGTAGGAATGGAATATCTTGGTCTCAACACATGAGTAGGTGGTTCTCTCTCAGAACATATGAGTTGGAATTATGTATGTGTTCTGATGGCTCTCTCCACGAATGATGAGGAGGTGGAGGGGTATATATAGCCTCCACACAAAATCCAACCGTTACACACAGTTTTCCAATCTCGGTGGGACCGAATCAACAAACTCGGTCGGACCGAAAAGGTAAACCTAGTGACCGTTAGAGATTTTCGGTGGGACTGACATGCAACTCGGTAGGACCGATATGGTTAGGGTTTGGGCATAACGTAATCTCGGTGAGACTGATTACACAAACTCGGTGAGACCGAGTTTGGTAATAAGCTAACCAGAGAGTTGGTCAGGTAAACTTGGTGGGACCGATTTGCTCTTTCGGTGAGACCGAAAAGTTACAAAAAGGAAACAAAGAGTTTACACTGCAATCTCGGTGGGACCGATTCGCTCTTTCGGTGAGACCGAAAAGTTACGAAAGGGAAACAGAGAGTTTGCAATCCCTTCTCGGTGAGACCGAGATCCCTATCGGTAGAACCGAATTGCTAGGGTTTGGCAGTGGCTTATGACAAGTGAAACTCGGTGGCGCCGGATAGAAAGAATCGGTAGGACCGAGTTTGGCTTAGGGTTTAGGTCATATGTGGATATGGGAAAGTAGTTGAGGGTTTTGGAGCATATCACTAAGCACATGAAGCAAGAGGCTCATTAAGCAACACCTCATCCCTCCTTGATAGTATTGGCTTTTCCTAAAGACTCAATGTGATCTTGGATCACTAAAATGTAAAATGAAGAGTCTTGAGCTTGAAGCTTTAGCCAATCCTTTGTCCTTAGCATCTTGAAGGAGTTCCCACAACCTTTAGTCCATGCCACTCCATTGTTGAACTTATCTGAAACATGCTAGATAGAAATGTTAGTCCAACAAGAGATATGTTGTCATCAATTATCAAAACCACCTAGGGAGCACTTGTGCTTTCACACAGGCCCAACTGTACCAGACTTTACCCCTACTCCAGTGGCCAGACCCCTATTAGAACTGCTGAGAGCCCAGCATCAGGTACTGTCTATGATATTAATCCAAAATTTGAACTCCTAAATTTCTGCATGTGCCTTACCTTCTCTCTTGTATGAAAACTAATTTCAGATGAATCTTCTCGCTCAAACGATCATAGGATCTCACGACAATACTGGGCTCTGCATTGCTCTTGTCAGTACCTCTTGCCCTTTGTCAGCATACTTACACTCATTGTTGTTTGATTATGTAGCATCACTGTAAATGTTCGCTTCTTTATCGTCCCTTTGCTTGAAATTATAAGATCTATATTTACTCTTAGATAAATGTAGAATTAACACAATGGTTATGAAGTTTTGGATTGCTCATGTAAGTACCTGTTGTCATGTACTCCCTCTGTATCGAATTAATTGTTGATCAATTGGATGTATTTAGAACTTAACAGTGCTAGATACATCCATTTGAGCGACAAGTAATAACGGGCGGTGGTGGTATTACTGTACATGCATCGCGAGATAGTTGATTGTCTAGCATTACTCTGCATCTTATCTGCCCTGCCCTCCACTTTCTCCAAATTATCATATCTACATTTACTCTTACCAAAATGTTGAATAAAGCCAATGCCACTACACATGTTGATGTTTGCATTCCTCTTGTCAGTACCTTTTGCCTTGTAACGATGTACTTAATTAATTGCTATTTGATTATGTATCATCAGTCTGCACCTAAGCTTCATTATCCTCTATTTCTTCCAATATTATTTGATCTATATTTACTCTTTGCAAAATATAGAATAATGGCCACGCTTATAAAGAATTTTCTTTGGGGAATTTATTGAATTATCCTTCCATCAACATGGAGAAGGACTTTGTCCAGCCCGTGTTAACATGTAATGTAAGTTCATCCTTCTCAACCCTTCAAACTTTGTTCTAGTATAGATTTGGACAGGCATCATTTCCTCCACTGTTGTTTACATCTGATTGGATGTTTGCAACAACTACCAGTTTTAAATTGTAGTTGTAAAAACATGTTCCTTATGCATAACAGATCAATTTATTTGCTTATGTAATTGTGAAACCTTTTACGTGTCTCCTTGTTTCTCTTTTAGAGGCGTATCTCTTATGCCAGGCAGAACTTTAGGAAAGATAGTGAGCCAAACCATATTGAGGACAGTGAGATGACCCCAAGGTCCTATCTTGATGAAGACAGTGAGCTGACGCTACGCACCAGCAGGTGTGAGACAACCTTTGTGCAGTCATTGCCTCAATCAGTTCGACTTCTTCAGTCTCAACTTAAAGCGGAAAGGCTTGCTTCAGCTCAGCTCCGACTTGAAGTCAAAGATGTAATGAAGATGTCAGGGGACTGCCTTGCGCACTACGGTACCATACAGCTAGGGATGAAGCATCTATCGTTGACACAACTGAGGTCTCATTAGCTTGTTCGGCTGCTTGCGGGGCCCAACCTTGCCAGGTCTATTGCCTTCTGAAGTGCTCTCAGTTTTGTATATTCTTTTGTCGGCGCGTTTATATGCTCTGGTGGCGACCTTTGATGCCCAGTGTATGTAATTTGCGGTCATGTTGCGCTTTATTATCACCGGTAGCGAACTTTGATTCCCAGTGGATGTAATATGCCGTAATTTCTTTATTGTATAGTCTAGGTTTATTCTTTGGTTGGTATGCTGTAATTTAGGCCGGAAGGTTCAGTGGATCTCAGTGTTGTCAGTCTTCAGGCCGGCCCGTTACTCATATGGGCCAAAACGTGGGCCTATAATCATCTCGGGCCATTAGCAGGTCTAAACCTATAGTAGTTTCTCGCCTTTAATAGGCCATGGGCTACATATTTACTGTAGTGACACTGGGCCTCCTACGGGCCGTAGAAACAATGGGCCTTCTACGGTCCGTAGAAATAATGGGCCTTCTAAGGGCCATAGAAACAATGGGCCTTCTACGGGTCGTATCATTAATGGGCCTTATACGGGCCGTATGGTCGATTGGCCAAACATGGGCCAAAAACAGACCGCATTATGGTTGTAAACGGGCTAGAGTTGGAGTCGTCCGTTCATGGGCCGACCATAACGGGTCGTCGTTAATAGGCCGTATTTGATGATGCTATGAAAACGACCCAACGTATTAAAGGGCCACAAACGGGCCGACTGTAACCACAGACTGAATTTGGCCCACAACAGAAAATGACAGTAACGGGCCGTAAGTAACCGAATGCTAGAAATGAGCCCAAGAATAAATGGGTCCTGAGAAGGCCGAAAGATAACATGGGCTGCAAATGGCCCAATGGATTAATGGGCCGTTAATGGGTATAAATTGATACACTGTTCATTACGGGCCAGTTTCACCACGGGCCGTTAATGGTCCAAGAGTTACAAAGGGCCTTATATGGGCCGAAAGATGTCATGGGCCATACATGGGCTAGAACTTAAAATGGGCTGGAATCATATTCTACGGCCCAGATGACGCTATTGGGCCTAATTCGGATAGGTCGTAACGGGCCCTGGGTTAGTGGGCTATAAATGGGCTATATGTGAACAGGCCATTAACAGGCTTTCCATGGGCCGGCCCGCCACCTTTTGACCAAGTCAAACGGGCTGGCCTTTTCACAGGAATGGGCCTCTGTTTCGCCGTGCCACGTGTCGACGTATCATAGGCGCCTTCGGTCCAATGAGTGGATGACATCTGTCCCAATGATGACCCGTCACGTGTTTCCTCCAACCAATGATGATTTTACACGTGGAAAATCCCCATTGGTCGGGGCTGTTAGCGGGTTATCGGATCTAAAACCGGACCCGATAGCTTAATGGCGTTCCGTTACGGTGGATGCCACGTGTCGGTCACCCTTGACGAAAGCACTTCTGTGACGCGCGATTTATCGTCCTTCCATGATGATAATTTTGGTAATGTCATGGAACACTTCTACAACAACACATGTATGACTATCTTGATTCTGTCATAAAATCGTCATGGATGTACATGCATGACAAAAAACGTGACCTACTGTGACAAACATGTATCATCACGGAAGTGTATTTTTTTATAGTGAGATCACTTCACCCATCAAAACTGAACTCCTTGTTAATGCTGAATTGCTTGCTGGCTTGTTATTGTTATTATAGTGTTGCTATGCACATTGCTATTGTTAACCGGAAGATGTTGTACCTTTGCTTGATGTTGTACCTTTCCTGCCTTCTTATTGTTTCTATTATTGCTCGTTACCTTTTTGTATACCTGTCGCATTTCTATCAGAGACTAAGTTCCTTCTTTTATGAAAAAACTTGTAGATTCATAGTGAGGCAAAGTGATTGTATGGTGTCCCATTTCCATACTTTGAGCAGTTGGCTGCTATTTATGGCAAGGACATAGCCACTGGAGAAAATGTTGAAGGCTTTGGTGAGGCAGTGGGAAACTTGGAAAATGAAATTTCTATGGAAGAAGAGGAACACAAGGAAGAGGACTTGATCTCAACAAGGACAGCTAGACGCTCTGTCGATACTCGCTCTATGGATGGAACTAGTTCCAAGAGGCGGAGGAAGGAACCAAGGCCAAAGAGGGTGACGGGACCAAGTGATCCCTTTGCAGCGATGCTTCAAGATGTCAATAGCCAGCTGAACAATGTGACACAATATGTGGGTACAATGGCAGCATCATTGTCAGCATCAATGGCACGAGAAGCATCGCAAGAGGATCCTCAACAGAAATCAAAAGAGAAGGCTATTAGTGAATTGGCTAGGCTTAGCTTTACCGGGAGTGAGATCGTTGAGGCTGCAACCGTATTTGCTAAAGCTCCAGATCAGATGAACATGATGCTTGCGCTTCTAGAAAATCTGAGGAGGGAGTATGTCCTAAAAATGCTCTCCGGTATCCTTTTGCTAAACTCCACAATCTCTTTTGCTAAACTCTTTCAGCTTTGACAACATCTACCTCTGATTGGCTAGCTATTATACGAATCTGTAATCTTTACTTGACTAGCTGCTAGTATATGCATTTGCCATCTCGAGTTGACCTGCTGCTAGTATATGCATTTGCAATGTCTAGTTGACTTCCTGCTTCTGCTTACACTCGTAGTATATGTTCCATCCAATGTTCCATCCAATCTCTGCTTGACACTTGTAGTATATGTTCCATCCATGTGGTGTTAATTTACAATGAACATGGATAATAAGCATTTGCTTAGATATATGTCAAGTAAATTATCATTGGAGTTCTTGATTGTCTTGCTAGGTCAAGTGATTTTCTAGTGAACAGAATAAATGATGATGATTATGGATTGATTACAATTTTGTAACCGGAGTGCTTGTTCTGCTATTAATTTTTGAATTAATGGTTGTCTCTTGTCTGTTTCTTTATTTCTTATTTAACTCTTGCTTATTTTGGCAGATGAGAAAAAGAAGCACGGTTGATTAGAAAAGATCATGGTGTGGTTGATCAAAGGAATGGTCGATGGAAAAGCTATTTTGCAAGATTCTGAAATTGGCTTTGGACTTGCCTTACAAAATAATTTTGGGGACTAATTATGTAGTTTATCTCGAATTGTTGTTGAAGTCTGAGTTTGTATTAATGAGTTAATATGCATTTTAGAAGTGGTGTCAAAATCTGGTTAAAGGATGTCTTGGGTGAACGCAAAAATATTTTTAAATTATGTACTTATTTGATGAGTTTGAATCTGTGCTAGTGAAGCACCTGTGAAAACCTTGTCAAATTGCATGAATTTAAAACTGGTTCTGCATGTGAAAGTTGTCTGACGTATTCGGATTACAGTGCCACACCAAACACTGTAAAGGTAACTGATAACGTTACTGGCATGTGCCAAACAAAACAACAAATGGATTGTTACCCCTTCGATCCCCCTGACCTGTTACCATTAACGTTTGTGTTACCAGACAGAGAACCAAACACCTCCTTATATTTAGAAACGGCGGGATTAGTTGATATCAAGTTATCGTGTTGATACACGTGTTCGGTTAGACTAATTGGAGCTTCAATTGCCCCTACAAACAAAAATAACTCCATCTGATTCAAAAAAAAGTGTTGTTACACTCTTTTTGGTTCGGAAGGAGTAGAATTTTTGAATGTCGCGTATAGTGACTGTGTTTGCACACAACGATCAAGGATATATGACTTTATCTAATAAAATGGTTGTGTCAACGTTAAGAGTAAGTATAGTGGGTGACATAAAGGAAACGGGTTATAGAATAAGAATCGGCTATAGCACAAGACCCAAGTCAGGTCGGCTATTAATAAAGTACTACATATTTAAATCTTATTATTGTATAAACGGGCTACTAAGTTGACTTTAAATGACATGACAACTTCTTATAGCGGCTATATTATTAGGACATGTACAATGATTGATAAGATAATCTTATCTTAAATCTTGCATGTACTTTAGAGATGACAAAAAGAATGTCTACAATGGATCATTTCTTAGCTTTATCTTGAATTAGCTATTCCTAAAAATATGATGAGACATATTGTGTTAAAAGATCATTTGTGAAGACAAATATTTTTTTATGAGTTCTCTCTTCTTCATGTCATTATTTATTCTACGTGACATTTCTAAGATACTAGTACTATTGTACATGTCCACCATGATTAAAGAAACGGAGAACAAAGACTTGCACGCATGTTCATGCAGTTAGCGTCAACCGGTCAAGGGCGTCAATCATGCATGGAGCGAGGAAACTTCCGACCAGTTTTCGTTGCAATGCGGGTGTAGTTAAGTTCGCGTCAGCTTCCACTGAATACTCTTAAATTCTCCACTGCCTCCATTGCATCGTCATGTCTGTACTCTCGGCGTAGGACGTGCATGGATTCATACACTAACGAGTGACGAAGGTGATGCCATCCCAACCTGCACCCCGCACACACCTCATCTGGCTAGAAATGTGTCCCTTGCACGTAGCTAAAAGCTTAGTTTAGTTTCTATCTGTAGATAATGTGAGCTGTTGTCATCAGTCTGCGTTTCGGATTCTTTTCTTGATTGGCAATTCAAGATAGGATTTGAACCACGGATAGATTGATCAAATGGGGATGATCAAATTATGGCCTTGCAGTCTTTACTAGTGGGGACAAGAATCCCGAACGCATCTCTTTTTGAAGTGTCGATTTGCACTAAGGGCTTGAAGGATGATCATTGAAAAACTTCATCTAGAAGACACAGACACTTCAAAATGGCATTTGGAAGAAATCATCAAAGTCATGGTGGACCAAAGTGACCTACACGAGCACTCCCAATAGAAAGGCCATGACATCTCTCATCATGTTGGTCTTGTGGACCGCATGAAACATGAGAAATGCTAGGGTCTTCTACAACAAAAATGGCTCACCGCCAATCTTGCTAAATAACATTGTATCGGATACAAATCAGTAGATCACCATGAGAGTCAAATAACTACGGACGATTTTTATGCGTGAGTATTCCTATCGTGTAATAAGGGGCACTTGTAAAAACTTTATTATCTTCTTAATTAATCAATGAAGCAACTCATTAACCTCCGTTTTAAATATTTTTTAAAAAGAAAATAAAAGAACAAGAATATCTACGTATGCATATTCCAAGCGAGTTGTTTAAGTAAGCATATTCACATAGAAAACTAGCATAACCCTGCAAATATTCTTTTCGTCTATAAATATAAGTTTTTTTTAGAAATTCTAATGTAGACTATATAAAGAGCAAAATAAGTGAATCTACACTTTAAAATACGTCTATATACATCCGTATGTAATACATATTGAAATCACTAAAAAGACTTAAAGCATCTATAGCCGAAGACATCAAATCTGGCCCCTCAAACGTCCACGAGCACTGACCAGGCACTCCTCATTTTGTTGTATCCGCACCCGTATATCTCAAATCCTGCCCCTTATATCCATGCAACACATGCACGTATAAAAATGAACTTACGTAGATCAACGAACTAGCACCAAATCTAGTTTTGGGCGTAATAATAGCATAAACGATCATCAGATAACCAAAAGATGTAGTTTCAATCGGACAATACCCTAAACATACGATAAAAGAACATAATTAAACGGGGAAGGGCAGAGAAAATCACCATTACCCTCGCTGTCCCCTTCCCCTTACGGTCGGCGGTGCTGCTTTGGCCTTCGGTGTAGGCGCTAGCCGTCGGAGGGTCGTCGCCGGAGGTTGATCCGTCGTTGGAGTCGTCCGGCAACTCCTTGTGACCCCCGGCAAGCCTCCGGAGCAAGTGTTCCTGCTCCTTGGCGCGCCTCCTCGCCTTCACTTTCGCCGCCGCCTTCACTGACACCTCGCGCTTTGACAACTCGATAGCGAGCGGGAGCGCTTTGGTGTTCTTCCGCCGCAGCCGTTGCGCATCCGTCTTCACCGCTGTGAGGGAGCGCCAGAGGACAGAGACAATGAGCGTGTCCTCGGGATCGACCGGCGCGCGCGCGAGTGCCTAGCGCCTCACCGACGCATCGCCCGCCGCCATGGCCTTCCTCGCGTGTTGCCGCTCGTGCTTCCAAATCGGGCGTCTTCGACCGGCCCGACGCCGGCGAGGGCACAAGCACCCAACGGTGCCCGTGGATGCCCTCCGGATGTAGAATGGACGTGGTGACGGCGTATCTAGAGTGGGCCGGAGCGGGCGGCGCTCCCACGAGTGCTGCGCGTTGGACGGGACGACCTGGCAACGTCGCCCGCACTGCGACGGCGGGCGAAGGGGGAAGGCGCATCACTCCGTGAGCTGCCTCCGCTACTCCCGCCCTAATCTAGATGGGATCGGTGCAAAGCAATGTGGAGAGCGGCCGCATCGTCGTCGCTCTCATCACCATTGGAGCCGGAGCTGCTGCGGTTGTTCGCCATGGATCGAATTGGAAAAAGAAGAAGACGGATTGGAAAGAGAAGAGGACAGAGAGAGTGGAGTAGATTGAAGTCTAGGATTCATCAAAGGGGATATCTGTGTGGTTGGGGTGGGTCGGGCGGACGCGCTCGAGCCGCCCCTTATCCGTCTCATATTTGAGCTGGACATGAGGGATGCCAGACAGACCTGGCGTTTAAGGACATTTTAAGGCATCTTTGATGGGTCGGTTTTTTGTGACTGGTTACTGCACGCCCAGGCATGTGAGATGGGTTTAAGGCTGCTGACTGTTTATATTTAAGCAACGGAGGGAGTAGATGCTAGTACCAGCATTTGTTGTTCTCGTGAGTGAGCGACAGCTCGTGGTTAACCATGTTCGTGCGTGGCACACCTCCCGCGGAAAGCAGAACGATGCGGCGTTGCCGTGCAATTGAATCAACGGATCCGCCCCCTGCAGAACTTCGTCTTCCCGGTCGCGCCACTGCCGCCACTTGTTAACTAGTAGCCCGATTCACGCCAGCCGTCTTATCCAGACGGACCAACTCCATCTGGCCATCCGGGCTACGTACTATGCCAGTGTGTCGACCGAGAAGAAGGCGGCGGCATTGCACGCTGCGCCCGTGTGGCGAAGCAAAGCGCGCCAGGGTCCGCGCTTGGTTGCGTCGTTGCCTGTAAAGAAGATAGAGACGAACACGGAGGGCCCAGAAGACGGAGGGGCCTACGTAAGAGCAACTCTTCAATGGAGAGATCCATTTCGTCTGCCCGAGTTCGTTTGGCTTGACGCGGATAAAATGACAGCCCAACGCGTCGACCCAAACTTAAATCGTGTCCGAATGTCGTTCGCACCGACCCATTTCCGACCCAAAATTGCGTCTGGAATGCGTCGGCGTGGACGCGAAGCGGACGCGCCGCGCGTCTCCTCGCCGTCCGCCGCGTCCCTATCTGGCGGCCACCCAACCGCCACCGATCGTCTTATTTATGACGACCATCGACAGCGGGCCCACGCGTCAGCCAGTGGAAGCGTCCTTTTTTAACCACGCGTGCGACGGGGTCGGCCTCATCCACTTCTTCTGTCCACATCTGGCCCCCACCACTCCCTTTGCTTCCTCGCCGGCGACCGCAAACCCTAGCCATGGGCCTCTTCGGCAGTAGCAATGGCAAGGGCAAGGGCACCCCCGGCGCCTTGTCCTCCCGTGCTCACCTTCCCCCTCCTCCTTCTCAGACGGCGACGCGTTTCCGCCCTGGTCGCCGGCGCCTGCACATCCCGGTGCACCAAGCGCGGTGGCACTGGGAGTACAGGCAGCCATTGCTGTACCCCGTTGTCACGCTGCTGCACCATTGGCATCTGGATCCGCAGCGAATCCCGGTGCCGGCGGTGCCGACAAGGTGCGCAGGCGCCGCGCGCAGCTCACGCCGGAGCAGCGTCGGCTGTCAGAGTATGCTGCCGCGTCGGCTGTCAGAGTATGCTGCCGACTCCCCCAACTGGGAGGAGTGGTTCGCCCTCGAACACGAGGAGCAACGGCGCTCGGGTGTCGACGCCGTCCTGCCGCCGTTCCCACCGCCGCCCCCGCAGGTAGAGCCGGAGGACATGGAGGCGGAGTACCAAGCCGCCTTCGAGGAGGCCCTGCAGCAGGCGCTGAAGGCTAGCCGCCTCGCGGAGGACGCGCACTGGGTTGGGCTGGAGCAAGCCCTTGCCCTGTCGGCAGCGGGGGACTCTGTCCATACCCCGCTCTTCATGCCGCTACCGCCACCGTCGCTGCCCGTCCAGCCTAAGCCAGAGCCGGAGGCAGCGCGTAAGCGCTCCCCCCCCCACTTGGCCGGAGGAGGCCTACTCATGGACGGGTCAGTACTGTGAGTGGGTGAGTGCGCCTCCCGTCCACTTCTCCGCGACGCCGGAGGAGGAGGTGGCCCACCTCGAGCGATGGAAGGAGCACTGACTCCGCAGGAGCAGGCCAACAGCAAGGAGCAGATGCGCTACGACGCCATGCTCCAATGCGACGCGGAGGCGCTCCGGCTCGCGGAGGAGGAGGAGCGCGCGGCTTGCCGCAATGCCGCCACCCCAGCAGACACCGGAGGAGGTTGCCCTGACAGCGTATCAGGCGGCATTCGGGTGGGTTGGCCCTGCTCCGGTCTTCATCGACCTCACCGACGGCGTCTAGGGCAGCGTGCCGGGCGGCAGCAGGCGGCACAGTTTTTTTAAAATATTTTTTTAATATTTATTAGATTTAGGTAGACTTTGGCCGGCGTTTGACCGGCCACTTCATGTTTATTTATGTTTATTTCATGTAACTTATTTTTTTTTACGGTGGCATATTTAGATCGGCCTTCTTGTTGAGCAGTTAAGTCGACCCATTTTTAAATGTAGACGTGGGTGTCTGGACAAAAAAACAAACAAAACGCGCATCTATTTGGATAGGTCTGTTGAAGTTGCTGTAAGTAAACGAGCGGGCCTACTTGCTAAATGAAAGAAAGCACAAAGCAAGACCGACCGACCGACCGACCTGGCCTGGTCGTTTGGCTCGGGTTCGGGTTCGGGTTCTACGGCGCTCTGCCATGAATGGATGCGTGTCGCGTGCACTTGGCAGGCAGAGGCTGGTGAAAAGTAAAGAGTGCGGAGGACAGATGACTGGTGTGGACGTGCAGTGCAGTGGTGAGAGTCAGTAGCGGGATGCAGAATCACCTCGTTTTTTTTTTGTGATCTTTCGTCAGAGGGAGAACCTTTTTGCGAGAAACAGGCCGGCATCGGGCCTGTGCGCGCGCTGGATCGGGCCCAAAAACTGGTGCAGTTTTTCTCTCGGATAAAGAGAGCAACTAGTTAACGAGCACTCCATCAAAAGTTCGCAACGATCAGCGTTACTTGACGGCGCGTTCTCAACCATTCGCCACGTGTCGTGTTTTGGGTGTTTCTTTTGAATTTTTATTTTTTTATTTTTCCGCACGAGTTTTCGGCTTTTTAAATGTTTTTTTCGGGTTTTTTTTTATGTTTTGGTTTTTCATCGGTCTTCTTTAGCTTTTCAATCAAATTTTTTTAAAGAAAAAATATTTTGCGTGAAAAAACGCGTTTTCTTTTTTCCCTTCTGCGAGAGGCACGGTTTTGCTTTCGTGAGAGTCACGGTCGTGCCTCTCGAAAACAAAAAATACGCGTTTTCTGTTTTGTTTCTTTCGCGAGAGTCACGGTTTTGCTTCCGCGAGATGCACATGTGTATTTTCGCGAGAGTCACGGCCGTGTCTCTCGGAAACGAAAAAAAACATGTTTTCTATTTTTTTCGCAAGAGTCATGGTTTTGCTTCCGCAAGAAGCATGGTTGTGCTTTCGCGAGAGTCGCGGTCGTGCCTCTCGAAAAGGAAAAAAACGCGTTTTCTGTTTTTTTTCCTTTCGCAAGTCACGGCTTTGCTTTCGCAAGAGTCACGGTTATGCCTTCACGAGAGTCACGGCCGTGCCTCCTCGGGAACGAAAAAAACGCGTTTTTTCTTTTTTTTTCTTCCGCGAGAGTTACGGTTTTGCTTCCGCGAGAGGCACGGGTGTGATTTCATGAGAGGCACGGGCGTGCCTCTTTCGGAAAAGGAAAAAAACTGATGCTCCCGGTTCGGTTTTTTCGTGAAAAAAGTTCGTCAAAACCTATCAACATGAATCTAATTTTGAAGATCTCGATGCGAGGAATCCAACGGTGAAAACGGTTCGAGATTTGGATGCATGGTTTGAGAGATAAAACGTTTTGAATAAACGGATCTACGAAAAAAAGAAAACTCTCAGGTTGTGACAAGTGACGCGCTGCATGTGCGCCATTTATTGTAATAAAAAAAATTAAAATAATTTTTGCAACGAGTACTCATTAATTAGTAATTTCACTGGATAGACGAGGCCCGGGATCGATGAGCGGGAAGCGGCTGCCAGGCCAGACCGATAGGAGAGCTCCTATTTGCTGCCCGCTGGCGGCAAATGATGGAGCCTTCGCTGAAGGCATAGGAAATGGGCCGGCCCATTAGGAGGTAAATGAGCTCTAGACAAGTAAAAAATGAAATGGCGAAATCACTAATCAAGAAATACTTTTTTCAAAAATCACTCTCACCTTTTCAGGTTGCGACAAGTGCTGCACTGCATGCACGTCACTTGTCGTAACCTATGAGTTTTCCCTTTTTTTCTATGTCTGTTTATTTAAAACATTTTATCTCTTAAACCATGCATCTAAATCTCGGACCGTTTTGACCATTCGATTCCCCGCGTCGAGATCTTCAAAATTAGGTAGCATGTTGATAGATTTTGATGAACTTTTTTTCCACAAAAAAACCGAACTAGGAGCACGTTTTTTCCCTTTTCGAAAGAGGCTCGACCATGCCTCTCGCGGAAGGAAGAAAAAAAACAGAAAATATTTTTTTCATTTCCAAGAGGCACGGCTATGCCTCTCGCGATAGTACAACTGTGCCTCTCGCGGAAGGAAAAATAACAGAAAACATGTTTTTTTTTCGTTTTCAAGAGGAACAGTTGTGCCTCTTGCGAAAGCACAACCGTGTCTCTCGCAAAAAAAATAGAAAATGCATTTTTCCCTTTTTTCGAGGCATGACCATGCCTCTCGCGGAAGCAAAATCATGCCTCTCGCGGAAGAAGGAGAAAAAATTCACGTAAAAAATTTGTTTTTTTGAATTTTTTTGATCCAAAAGATAAGAAAGACTGATGGAAAATCAAAAGGTGAAAAAACCCCCTAAAAACGGTTTTAAAAGATGAAAAAGCGTGCGAAATTTTTTCCAAGTGAACGCCCAGAGAATGACACATGGCCGCTCTCAGCCAATCCATAAGTGATCGTTGGGAGGCTCCGAATGGAGCGCTCGCCAACTAGTTGCTCCCACGAGCAAGTTATGCGCGAGCCAGACCTTGAACTCACAACCTCCTTCACGTGGGAGAGTGTTTCTTACCAATCGAGCTAGTGAGTTCTAGTGCTAAAGTAGAGTCTCAAGTATTTACCTATCGTAATCTTTTGAAAATTTTCGAAAAATATACATTGAATATTTTTTAATATACGTTGAACATTTTAAATAATACACGATGAACCTTTTTTAAACAATATGAAGACATGCGTTGAACAATTTTTGAATATGCATCAAATATTTAGTAAAAAAGTTGAACAATTCTGTAATATACGATGAACATTTTTGTAATACACAAAAAACATTTTTCCAAATATGACAAACATTTTGTAAAACACGGTGAACTTTTTACATAATACGCAATAAAGAGAAGAAAATAGAAAAAGAAACAGAAACATGTTTAAAAGAAACATAAAAGGAAAAAGAAACCAAATAATAATAGAAAAAGAAAAAACCTGAACAAAACAACTGAAACCGGACAAAACAGTGAAAAACTGGAAGCAAAAAACCGTAGAAGAAAAACAAAAAGAAAACCCGAAGGAAACAACAGTGAAAGAAAACGGCACAGAAAATCTGTACGTGGGCCGGCCCAAATGGCGACTCGCTTCAGCGAAGCTGCAGTTCCTGGACACACATGCGTGGATCCATCTAGTCCGGCGGCGCCGTCCGGATGCCCTGAGTCCACAAGGGCTGCTATCAAAACCATCCTACAAATCCCCAATGAGCAATTGAATGAGAAATATCTTGGCATGCCTTCTGATGTTGAGAGTTCAAAGAATGGTGCTTTTAAATACCTAAAAGATAGGCTATGGAACAAGATACAAGGGTGGATGGAGAAACTTCTCTCAGCGGCTGGAAAGGATGTGCTCATAAAATCAGTAACCCAAGCCATTCCGGTGTTTTCAATGTCTTGTTTCAAGCTTTCTAGAGGTTTATGCCAGCAACTAACATCAATGATAAAAGCATTTTGGTGGGGAAGTAAGCTTTCTAGGCTTCCGTGACTTTGAAATTTTCAACTTGGCGCTTCTGGCAAGGCAAGTGTGGAGGGTTCTGGAAAACCCTAGTTCACTCAGTGCTAGAATTCTTAAAGCGGTGTATTTTCCGGAGAGTGAGCTCTTGACAACCAATCTTGGTGGTCATCCTTCTCAGATATGGAGGGCTTGATAGAGGGTCATGACATCCTAAAGATTGGACTCGTTCGGAGGATAGGCAATGGAAACACAAGTCATATTTGGGATATGAATTGGCTACCCAGGAGGGAAAAATATGAGGCTTATTGTTGCTTTAAAAACTGATCCACCTTAGATGGTGGCGGAGCTGATTGATCGAGATAATGCATGCTAGAACACAACATTGCTCAGCCAGGTTTTCTTACCATATGATATAACAGCTATTCTAAATGTGCCAATCTGTACAAGAAACATGGAAGATTTCTGGTCATGGGGTTTTGAAAAGAACGGAATTTTCTCCATTCGCTCTGCCTACAGGATGATTGCGGGCAAAAAGAGGAGGCGTGAGGACTGGCTGGAAGGACGAGGGGGATCCTCTAATTCGGCAGCAAACGAGAAGGCCTGGGATACATTATGGAAAGTGCAGGTTCCAGCAAAGCTGAAAAATTTTCTTTGGAGACTGGCCAAAAACTCGCTACCTACTGAAGATGTTAGAAAGAACAGGAAAATGTCACACCATGATCAATGCTACGCATGTGGAGCTTAGGACTCGTGGAGACATAGTCTTCTCGAGTGCACAATGGCACAATGTGTTTGGTCTCTTGTAGACCATAATTTGCTGGACTACTTGATTGCTACATCAGAGCCTTCAGCACGAGCGTGGCTGTTTTCCATGATGGAATATCTAGACCATGAACAATTGACAAGGTTGACAGTTACCATGTGGACAATTTGGTATGCTTGTAGACAGCTTATCCATGAGGGAATACACCAAAGCCCATATGTGACACACATGTTTGTGCTTAATTTCATATCTGACCTAGACCGGTTAGCGTTGGTGTCAGAGACACAACGCAGGACAGTTCAGCCACATGCTAGGCAGGCTTTCAAGTGGTTTCCACCACCAGAGGGATGTGTGGAAATCAATGTGGACGCCAGAGTTTCGGCAGCGGCCTTCTGTCGCGACCGGGACGGAGCTTACCTGGGTTCCTCCATGCTGGTAATTGAGGGGTTAACGGATCCTACTACGGTTGAGACAATCGCATGCAGAGAGGGCATGTCTTTGGCACTGGATCTGGGAATGAATCATCTCCAGATCGCTTCTGACTGTAAGCAGGTGGTAAACCATATCCATCAAAGAGCTGAAGGAGATCATGGTATTATCATCAAAGAGATCCTGCAAACTTCTACCTTATTTATGTCTTGTAATTTTTCGTTTGAACCTCGAGAGTCGAATTATGAGGCTCATAGGCTTGCTAGGTTTGGTGTTTCGTTCCCTCTTGGGAGGCATTTGTGGTTGGGCATTCCGCATGACCCAACTGTAATTCCTATGAACGTTTTAGGTACTCAATAAAGGCCTGGCGAGCTTTTCTAAAAAAAAACCTAATCCGACGGCCGTCTGTCCGTCCAGAAACAAAATTGGATTGCCATTTCTCAAAAAAAAAAGGTGCTATGATTGCCAGCGCCCGGTTCCAACGAAGAAAAAGAAACGCAATAGCCCGTTCAGTACAGTACAGCGCATTTGCGCCACGTGAACCTCCACGGGCGATCCGCGGCACATGCACAGGCGATCGCACGCACGGCGCGCCCAATCAGAGGCGCCGGCGACCCTGTAAACGAATCTCATGGACCCGGGAAGCGAATCTCATCGAATCCGGGCCGAACCGCAGCGAACCGATCAGAGATCACAGGCCCGTCCCCGTGGGACTCGATCGCCAGCAGCAGACAGTAGTACTAGTAGACCCCGTCCTATATAAGGCCTGGCTACCGGCGGAAATGGCTAGAAGGCGCGCTCAGGAAACATCATTGCAGAGAGCTAGCTGTCATTTGTCCGTGTCGGGCTACGAGCGAGCTTCGTCGCCGGCCATCCATGGCGTGGTGGCGCGAGAGGGTCGTCGCGCCGGTGCGGCGGGCCTGGCTCGCCGTGGCGCGGCGGGCGCGGAACCGCAGTAAGTGCAGCTACCTAGCGCCCAGCAAATCAACCTCCATCGTTTCTGCAACGAGTTTATCTCTGAATTAACTTGCGCATCCCTTGGTTTGGTTAGCATGGCTTCTTGATATATCGAGCGTGCGATTAGTTCCTCTATCGACCCCAATAAAGGGAAGACTTGCACTCCCTCCGTTTCGAAATACAATTGCCGTGGTTTTAGTTCAAGTATTTTGAAACGGAGGGAGTAATTACGAAATGATTACGGTTGCTGCACTTTGTATACCATAGTTCTTATAAAATTACAGTAGCAGTATATGTTTTCCCAAGATATAAATAGACAAATGTGCCGAGGAAAGAACAGGTCCATGCATAAAGTAAGATCAAAGGGCGAGCACTACAATGCTGCTGGTACTAAACCTATGCTGCCTTTGCTTCTGACGACCTATTTGGACATATACATAGTACTCCGACCAGGCCGATGAAGAGGTTTTTTATAGACTATCCAGTGTTTGGGTACTTTGAATTTCTCATCTTATTATTTTTGCTAGCTAAATGTAGTCTTACAGAACTAGGAGTCACACATTTTCTACTAGTAGTAAACAACACTAATCATTTCTGTCGGCAAACCGGGCGCAGGGAGCACAGGGGTGGTGGACCTGCACAGGGACGTGCAAACCTGCGGATACGACGATGTTCAGGTGATGTGGAACATGCTGAGCTCGGAGAAACATGCCCTCGGCCACAGGCCGGCGGCGCCTGAGAAGCCGCCGCGACGGCGGGCCTTGTTCTGGAGGGCGTCGTTCTGGAACGTCGGAAAATGCGTGGCGCGGTGAGCCCCGCGACTGAATTCTGGCGTGGATAGCGGCGACACTGTCGCCATCTAATAATCTCCAATAAACCTGCTGCTACCATCTGGTGAGATGTACAAAGAATGATGTTCACCTGTAAGATGTTAGATGGGGGTGGGAAGAATGGGTCAGGGGCATCTCGCCTGCTGGCTTCTGCTGTTTGTATTGCTTTCCCTGCTTTGTTGTGGAATGAATCAAAGGCGGCAGACTGTGGCTTAATCCGTGTGAAGATGCTACAAATTTCAAGCTCCGATCTTGTGTGCTTGTGGCATGGAATAAGCATCCAATGTCCCATGCTAATGTCCAAGTAAAGTGGGGCAAATGATCCAAAATAACAATTTTTTTTTAAACACACAGATACCTCCTCCGCCCATTATTATAAAATGTTTTAACTTTTTTCTGAATCAAATGTATGTAGACACGTTTTAGTGTGTTTGTTCACCATTTCAGTCCGTATATAACCGTATTCAAATATCCAAACCTCTTATAATAGTGAATGGAGGGAGTATTACACACCATACGGGTAAAGTGCTGCAATATGACACGAGACAACTCAAAATTGACACCATACTATTTGTGCAGTTTCAAATCAGCCTCCTATAATAGGGCAAAAAAAAGGTGTAATGTAAAGCGACTGATTATGAATGTACATAAAGTCCCTAAAGATAGACAAAAATTCTCCATCTCCTTTAAATCATGGAGATTTCAACTCCAGTGCTGCTCCAGAAAAACCACAGGCTACTTTGGAATTGTACACAAAAAAAGAAAGCTGGAAGTTGGATGAAGAACATTCAGATTATCTTATTGACACTGAAGAGACTTCCTGCAGCCAAAGAAAAGTGAACATTAGACAAGCGCAGAATTTCTTTAACAAAAACTATTTTGGTGCAAGCCAAACAGCTAATACTGGTTCAACCCACAAGGCATCTTTTTATAACTACAGCATCTTGTATGAATCAAAACTGCTGATATGCAAATCAAACTCGGACCCTAAGTTCTCGCGAACACCATGATAAAAGGCATGTTGTTCACCAAAATTGGAAATATATATTATTAAAGATGTGCAAATCATTCTTCAGCCGTATTCTCTGCAATAACAAACTATCATTTGCAGGAGCGCTGGCAAAATGACAATACTAAGTTCTGCTAGGATAAAATACTTGATATGAGAGATACTTGATTCCATTCTTAAAACTATTTCAATTACTGCGCTAAAAACTAGTAAAATTCATTTTAAAACATACTCAAGCATTCACTATCCAGTCATGAATTATTCTGTAGCAACCGGCCCATCATAATATTTCGTAAATGGAGTTCATGAATAATAAAAGTAAGCAGGTGAAGTACATGCAATGATTTAAGCTTAAAGTTCAGAACAGACTACGCTAGGCAATACCACAGAACACTTACATAGCATTTCAACCACCAAAAGATCTAGATACGTTGCATCTGTTGAATCATTTCAGGATCCAACAGTCCACTGCTGTAACTGGATGGCACAGGGGAAATCTCCTGCCTTCCTTGCCACTCTTCACCAGGCCTTAAAGTAATTGGCTTCTCAATACGTGCAGCCCCTACACACAGCATGCACTTGTACTCCTCGGCACCAAAATCTGGCATTGCTTTTGCTTTCCTGTCCCATGGGTTCCAAACAACTGCAAGCAAAGGATATATAGCGATGACACACCACAAAAAACAACTCGACCAACCAGGCACTGGCACCTGGTGGCATTGTTTAGAGAAAAACAACCTGGCACCAGTCACTGCACGGCGCAGAATACATTCTGCCTCATGCAGAGTCGAACTCTGGTGAGCGGATTGGCACTGGCACATGCCCACCAACCGAGCATTTAACGACGACAGACCATGGAAGTAAACAAAATCAAATGCCAAAGTAACCACTCATGTTTCCATAGTATGGAGTATGCTCAATTTAGAAAGAAAAATGAAGCTAACTCACCAACATCAGGAAGTTCCTTTTTCCTTAATACAAATGTCCTTTTTTTCTCATGGTCAATTGTCACAATCTTGGGTGGGGCACTTAGATATATCCTGTCCACCTTCATAATCAACGTTCAACACAGTTAGTGCCTTACCACAGTGGCCCCACAATATGAAGCATATACAAAGCTTACTTCAGATTCGAATACAACTGCATCGCCTTGTTCAGTACAACGAATCTTAGATTGCAGATTATCATGATAGTCCAAGGTATCCAAACCCTCAACCCGTACTTCGCTGGAATGTGAAACACATGCTTCAGAGAACAAAGTATTAAATCCTAAAATAGTGCCTAAGTAAAAAAATTGTGTAATAGCCAAGTTGTTCATTCGCAAGTGTATCTATTCTGCAATTGAAATAGTGCCGAAGTATTGAATCCTAAAATGGCTCATTCAACATGACTCAGCACTACAGAAAATGCTATAGAAGGTAGAAAATGCTATAGAAGGTACAGTCAGTCCTTCCCAACAAAATAATTTTAGGAAATACAAATACAAGTTAATACAACAAAAAATTAGGAAATAAAGTAACATTCCAAAAGGTACCTGATATCAGAGACTGAAAAGTATGTATGGAATGCAAAAGTAAATTGGAATGGCTTGCCATCAGCATTCTTATTTTTTATTCGAGATGTGAGGATCAGATCTCCCCTCGGACTAAGAGCAACTTGCAAACGAAGTTCATAACTGCAATGTATGGATAATCAACATCATCAATTTAACATGGGAACAAGGAATTTAATATTTACTAGACACAAACCTGTGTGGCCAGGTCTTCATATCTTCTTCAGACTGCTTGAGTATCAAGTCAATATGACAATCAGAAGTGGTATCTGGAAGAGGAGGACTCTCATCAACACTCCAAAGTCGGTTCCTCGCGAATCCATGCTGTTCAAGAACTCCGTGGTTCCCTAACTGCATGATGGTAATGCTCATTTGGGTACTAATACATTGGAAAAGCATAACTAGACTACTAACAACAGGAGGAGCATACTTGAGGAAAACAAATTTGTATGCCCCCACGAATCGCTTTTGGTGGTTTGAAAGAAGCCTGCAAAGGAAAAAAAATGAAATGCATGATGAAGTGTAGAACAATTGGTCCACAGAATATCCGTTTATCAAAACTAAATATATGAGTACCTTCTTACTGAGAAATAGCTGTTGTTCTCCAGAGTTATTTTTCCAAGAGGTTACTTGGCCTCCATACAAGTATACCTGATAACAAAGAAACCGAGAGGTGTTGAATGCATTTATACAGATAAGTTCAAAAAAATCATATACACAGACACTGGGATTTTATGCCTGTTCAGTTGGATGGATAATCAAGCAACACGGTATTATCCTTATGGTAGGGAAACTGTTACCGATACTTTTGTATTGTACATCAATTCCTCGGAAGCATGCCCTTAATGAAGACATAACTGCTTCAGGACTGGCTCAAGCTCAACTAAATAAGATTATAAACATAGATTTATATGAAGTTTTACTACTGAGGCACTGAGCTAACCAGACAGCAGTAATTACTTCAGACTAGATCACACTTCAGTTTGTACTGCCAAAGCAAAGAGATGGAAACTGGTTTAATGAAACAACTCAAATAAGTATGATGTCCTAGCAATTCTAAATACTGTCCAACAGATTTGCCCCCCCCCCCCCCCTTGTGCACAAGAACGTGTGTTCCTATGTCCAACTGTCCAAGAGAGGACGAGAGATAATATTGCAATGTTTGCATTAACCTTCATCATCAGGTTTTTCTGAAATACTGAAATACTAGAAAATAGAAACTAATTGACGAGTTTGGCAGGACAAATGTCAGACACTGGGGGCATACCAACATTGTCACATCGAGGTTTGATAGGACATCAACCTGATAAATTATTATTCAGCCAAGCTGTCCAGCACCTTTATAGTATACTCCAGAGACAATTAAAAGAAAACATGCCAATTCTTTTCAGAATAAGTCAGTGCTGGCATCTTGCATGTTCACGAATTAAATGTTCCTATTTGTTCACTAGCGCCAATTAATAAGAACTTCAAAAAATATACAATAAAATTTGAAGGATGAGCAGGCCAGGCCATCAATCGTGACCAAGTAATTTTAACAAAAAAAAAATAGTGAACATTGAACATGCCAAGTACACCAAAAGGATATTGGCAAGACCAGGTTAAGACACAGCTAAGCGAGACATCACCGAGCCCACACCGGACCAACCATTTATCCACATAGCTCAACAATCAAATCAATCACTATTAAAAAAAATCAAGTACCGCAGGAAAACAATCATGCGCCTCCACCCATGTCAAGGGCCAAAGAAAAAATCGGCATTTGACCGAACTATCTTTATCTCCTACATGGTCACAACTCAGGTACATTTATTCAACACCAATTCCATTAATCCCTCTAGTAAACCACAGTTAACAACAAGTACAAACTTGATTACCCACTTATTGTACTGTGACAGTGCAAATGCATTTTTCTTTTCTTGCGATGACTGTGCAGATACACCCGATCAGTCCTGCCCAACTCTTCAACGAACTAAAACCAACCGATTTGTGTGGATCGCGGCGAGAGAAATGATCAGATCGAGCAAAAGTTTCGATTTCTACCATGGACAGCGCGCGAAGGTATCGATCGAGTACCCGAGGTGGCGTGGATTAGGGTTTAGATGGGGGGAGGAGAGGGAAGGGTGACCTCGGCGGAGCTGCCGCGGGCCTCGCGGAGGACGAACTTGTCGAGGCCGGTGGAACGCTCCTTCACGCGCTCCACGGAAGAGGCTCTCCCGGCCATCCAGGGCGGGTCCGCACGGGGAGGAAGGCGCTGGATCGCCCGGCGGCGGACACCGCGGCCGTGGTCGCCGAGGAGGAAGTGGCGGTTCGGGCCCGGAGAACGCGGCGGGAAATGGAGGGAACACTGAGATTGGAAGAGGAGAAGGGGGATTATAGGAGGCACTTTCTTGTTTATAGGAGGGGTTGAATCCAGCCAAGCAGGCTCGTGGCCAGGATGGGAATGGGCCGACCCGGCCCTGGCCTTGGACCCGGCCCTAGTGGCCTTAGGGCCAAGATAAGAGGCCACGGGCCGACCCATATCATGAATAGTAGTGGCCTTGTTGGCCCGATGGGTATTTCGGGTCGACCCAATTATTAGTGATGTGTGTTGCTTTTTCTTGTGATGTGCTAATAGCTAAAATCCTAATATATAGAGTAGTAATCAAGAATAGAAGAAAGAATTATACGGAGGTTCAAGTGGTCTAGCTGCTGCATCCGTACATTGTACATGCATACATTAGTAGACCAAGTAAGCTCAGGTTGACGCTCTACAGACTAGTCTCAAATGTGCACTAGAGAGCTGGACGGCGCACCGGAGGACGAGCAGACGGTGCGCCGGATGACGAGCTGGACATGACAAGGATGGTGAGCGAGAGGCAGCACCACCGACACGGCAGAGATCAGCGAGCGCGGCGATTAGTTGCCCTGAGATACGAGACCACGAGGTGGGCCGACCCCGCTAACCCAACGGGTCACTTGGTGTCGGCTTTATTGACCCAAAAAAAATTGAGGCCAAACCATGTGACCCATCGGCCTTGAATTTTTGGGCCGGGTCAGCGACCCAGCAGGCCGACCCGGCCCATTCCCATCTTGAGTCGTGGCTCGGGTCGCCAGGCTCAGGCTCAGGCTCAGGCTCGCAAATAGTCGAGGCTTGGCTTGGGAGATAAAAACTTTGCTGAACACACGGGGCCAACGATGGGCGCTGAGCGCAGAGGGGTGGGGCCCAGGATACCCTGCCAACCGCACGGCGCAGGGGGCGAAGAGGGTATAGGCCCGCGGAGGGAAATCATGGCGCCGAGGGTAAGGTGTGGGGGGGATGCCGTGGCGGAACGGCCATAGGCCCGCGGAGGGAAATCATGGCGCCGAGGGTAAGGTGGGGGGGGGGGGGGGGGGGGGGGGGGGATCATCGGCGCCGGAGCCACGATCTAGAGAAGGGATGACCAGGAGACAGTATAGTCCTCATAGGCAGAGACGCGGATGGACACCAGGAAGCGCAGCATGGCGCGACCGAAGTGGAAGACCAGGTTCGGGTCAGCACGCTCGATCGCAGCGCTAGGCTTAGTAAGGAGCAGCCCAAACGAGCGCGGGATCCCGTCGGGGTTGAGTTTCCATGCCGATATGTCCGACATGCTGACCGTCTCTGGTGCGAGCTCATCGACGTCACAGAACGGGGACATCAGCGTCTCTGCGGACGCCCGCTCCCAAGCGTGGTCTGGGATGCCACCGAGCTCAAAGAGGACTAGAGGAACCGCGACGTGACCGGCTCAGCCCCGGCGGAGTCACTCCATGGATGGACTAGCAGGCGGAAGAGCCGGAAACAAAACGTGGCCGCGGCCACGCGCGCCCGATCAGCGGCGTCCTGGAAGTGAAGCAGGAACTCGTCGGGGCGGCGGCGATGGAGGGGGAACGTGTGGGAAGGCATAGGACACTTCTCGCGAAGCAAGGCCGCAACATCATCACAGGAAATGCCAGAGCGGGTGCCGCCCACGATAACGATGAGCGCGCACTGCTACACCGCAGCTTCGGCCGCCTCGATGGCCGGTGACCGTGGAAGATAGCACACGGCACCAGCAGGCCTGCAGGAAGCGTGGCCAGACATGGCAGAGGAAAAACTTTGCGAAACTTGGCTCGGGCTCGGCTCACAACCCGAATGAGCCAGGACAGGAGCTTATAAGTATTCTTTACTTCCATCGTCGTGTCAAATATAAATTAGAGTTGTAATACTTTCCAATATAGACTATAGTGATCTCGTACACTTCTGGATTATGACCACCATAATTCAAATTTGAAAGGGCGATATGTGGATGAGTTATTTGTAAAGTCCGTGTCAAGAATGATTGGATCACTATGCACGAGAGCACATACAATCATCAAGGGAATTTTAGTTCTCATTCCGTATCCATGAGTTCGCAGTCAAGTTTTCCATATATAGAGGGTAGACACTTAAGGTTATTGGTGTTGAGTAAATAGGCAGTTTTTTGACTAAATTAATCCACGAATAAATCAGTAGCATGGCATTGGCAGAATTAACAACATGCTGATATTGGATCATGCAAGAACATACTATGTTAATAGCATATACATCTACACATAATGCTACAATGTCTAGAACGATAATAAACAGGAGTGGGGTAAACGAGTTATTGATTACGGCTTGAACTACGCCGGTATTTTTCCAAAGAGGAAGGGATGATGTAGCACATCAACTGTAGGTATTTCCCTCAGTGATGAGACCAAGATTATCGAACCAGTAGGAGAATCACACAACACTACATAAACAATGCCTGTACACAAAGAACAAATATTTGTAACCCGACGTGTTAAAGGGGTGTTGGGTAACGGTGCCAGAAATTGTCGAGTTGACGGGATAAAAATATGATAGATAGGATAAATAGATCACGAATAAACGCAAAATAAACACAAAGTGCAACAAGCTATTTTTGGAGGTTTTGGATTAATAGATCTGAAAATAAAAGCGAATAAAAATAGATCTTGAAGGCAAATATAATAAAGAAGAGACCCGGGGGGCCGTAGGTTTCACTAGTGGCTTCTCTCGAGAAAAATAACATATGGTGGGTAAACAAATTACTGTTGGGCAATTGATAGAACTTCAAATAGTCATGACGATATCCAGGCAATGATCATTATATAGGCATCACGTCCAAGATTAGTAGACCGACTCCTGCCTGCATCTACTACTATTACTCCACACATCGACCGCTATCCAGCATGCATCTAGTGTATTAAGTTCATGGAGAAACGGAGTAATGCAAAAAAAACGATGACATGATGTAGATAAGATCTATTTATGTAGAAATAGACCCCATCTTGTTATCCTTAATAGCAACGAAACATAAGTGTCGTTTCCCCTTCTGTCACTGGGATCGAGCACCGTAAGATGAACCCATCACAAAGCACCTATTCTCATGGCAAGAAAAATCGATCTAGTCGGCCTAACTAAACCAAATATTCGAAGAAGAAATACGAGGCTATAAATAATCATGCATATAAGAGATCAAAAGACTCAAATAACTTTCATGGATAAAAACATAGATCTGATCATAAACTCAAAGTTCATCGAATCCCAACAAACACATCGCAAAGAGAGTTACATCTAATAGATCTCCAAAAGACCATTGTATTGAGAATCAAAAGAGAGAGAGAGGAAGCCATCTAGCTACTGCCTACGGACCCATAGGTCTACAATGAACTACTCACGCATCATCGAAGAGGCACCAATGAGAATGATGAACCCCTCCGTGATGGTGTCTAGATTGGATTTATGGTTTCTGGAACTTGCGGCGGCTGGAGTTGATTTTCGTTGACCCCCTAGGGTTTCTGGAATATTGGGGTATTTATAGAGCAAAGAGGCAGTGCGGGAGGCCACCGAGGTGGGCACAACTCACCTGAGCGCGCCTGGGCCTCCAGGCACGCCCTGGTGGGTTGTGCTCCCCTCGAAGCCCCCCTCTGGTACTTCTTTGGCCCAACAGGTGTCTTCTAGTCAAGAAAAAATCTCCAAAAAGTTTCACTGCGTTTGGACTCCGTTTGGTATTGATTTTCTACGGAGTAAAAAACAACAACTGACACTGGGCACTATATCAATAGGTTAGTCCCAAAAAATGATATAAAGTTGCTATAAAATAATTGTAAAACATCCAAGAATGATAATATAACAACATGGAACAATAAAAAATTATAGATACATTGGAGACATATCAGTTATACCCTCCAATAGGCCAGGCAGAAGCCGCCGTCATGGCGGCGGCAGCAGTGGTGTCCTTTGCGGCCTTCTTCTCGGCTTCAAGCTTCTCGGCGGCAGCACGGTCGGCGTCAATGGACATGGTGATGACGAAGGCGATGTGGACGTAGAGGAAGTAGTGGATCGGAGGCGAGCAGTCACGTAGTCGCTCCCCGAAAACCTGATCGCCTCTCTCCCATACAAGATCTGGAGAGGCGGGGGCCTTCTCTCTTGTCAACCGTGTACGCGATGAACGGGATGGAGTTGACGGCGGCAGCAGCAGCAATGGACCATGGGTGTGGAGGCAGATGTGATCTGATTTTCTAGATGGCTAGGGTCGGCAGACGCCTCACACATATATAGGCACAGCCGCATGGAGAGACGTGGGCCCACAATCTGATGTCTCAGATCGTGGCCCAGCTGTCAAAAAATCTCCGTTCCTGATCGGCAAAAATAAGCTCATAAGTGTAAGCTTGGCTCGACTCATTCCCGCGGTGCGGTGCGTCAAGGCGAGGCGAGGCGTGGTGAGGCGGGCGGCAGAGGAGGAGTGTGCGAGGGCCTCTTCTCTTCTCAAGCTCCAATAGCATGTGGAAAAGAATCTCTTATAAAAAGGTCCAACTCCTTCTCCATTAGTGGGTGGGACTAAACTTCCCACTACACATAGTGCCATTTAACCCACACGGGCCCTTAGAGATTTTCATAAATTGTTAGATGGGCCCGAGGCCCACCCTAATATTTCAATAATCCCCCACCAGATCTCAAGGGCCCATATTGTCCTTTGTTCCAAAAACTGTTTTGATATACCAGTATTTCAGTGAAGACCTGTTAAGGTTGAGCTCCACCTAGAGCAAGTACCTACACTCCTTCACAACTGAACAATGGACTATGCCTTGAATTTCCTGTTTGGTGTAAAGAAGTTTCACTACATGTCTTACTAGTACTAGACTGCCGAAGGCTGATCCCTTGGGTGGAGCATATTAGTCACACTCCTGGCCTATTCATGAGCTTATTGGAGATCACCCTAATCTTATAGACTGTGACCAGCATCTTTCTTACATAAGCTTTGGAACATATTACGACAATAGTCATCTGAAAGTGCAACTAATCCCCGGGTGGTTTTGGTAATTCATAACAACATATAGCTCATCAAACTAATATCCATTCAAGATTAATGTTTCAGAAAGTTCAATGATTGGTGTGGCATGGACTAGAGATATATGTACTGAGGGAGTCCTGGATTAGGGGGTCTCCGGACAGCCGGGTTATATCCTTTGGCTGGACTGTTGGACTATGAAGATACAAGATTGAAGACTTCGTCCCGTATCCGGATGGGACTCTATTTGGCGTGGAAGGCAAGCTAGGCAATACAGATATGTATATCTCCTCCTTTGTAACTGACTTTGTGTGTAACCCTAGCCCTCTCCAGTGTCTATATAAACCGGAGGGTTTTAGTCCATAGGACAACATATAATCATACCATAGGCTAGCTTCTAGGGTTTAGCCTCTCCGATCTCATGGTAGATCAACTCTTGTACTACACATATTATCAAGAATAATCAAGCAGGACGTAGGGTTTTACCTCCATCAAGAGGGCCCGAACCTGGGTAAAACATCGTGTCCCCTGCCTCCTGTTACCATCCGCCTTAGACGCACAGTTCAGAACTCCCTACCCGAGATCCGCCGATTTTGACACCGACATTGGTGCTTTCATTGAGAGTTCCTCTGTGTCGTCGCCATTAGGCTTGATGGCTCCTTCGATCATCGATAGAGATGCAGTCCAGGGTGAGACTTTTCTCCTCGGACAGATCTTTGTATTCGGCGGCTTTGCACTATGGGCCAACTCGCTTGGCCATCTGGAGCAGATCGAGAGTTACGCCCCTGGCCATCAGGTCAGGTTTGGAAGTTTAAACTACACGGCCGATATCCGCGGAGACTTGATCTTCGACGGATTCGAGCCCCTGCTTAGTGCGCCACGCGATCACGATGAGCATGATTTAGCTCTGCCATCAGACAGTGTCCAGGAGATCGCGCCGGCAACCGCTCCAACCCTCAATTTGGAACCAGTCGCGCCATCCATGGACAGGTGGATAGACCCCGCCATGGAGGCCGCACCCTCAGCGGCGATCGAGCCGAATATCGACCTTACCCTTCACGAGAGCCGTGATGCCACACTGCTGGATCCTTCCCCGGCCACAGACTCCGAACCGCCTGCGCCCGTGCCTATCGAATCTGATTGGGCGCCGATCATGGAGTTTACCTTCGCGGATATCTTTTAGCACTCGCCCTTCGGCGACATACTGAACTCATTAAGGTCTCTCTCCTTGTTAGGAGAGTCCTGGTCGAACTATGTCCCGCAGGATTGGGGTGCGGATGACGAAGAAATTCGCCGCCCACCCACCACCCACTTAGTAGCCACTGTCGAAGATTTGACCGACATGCTCGACCTCGACTCCGAAGACATCGACGGCATGGATGATGATGCAGGAGACAAATAGGAACCACTGCCCATAGGGCACTAGACGCCCACTTCATCATATGATGTATTCATGGTGGACACACCCAAAGAAAACGACGACGAGGAACGGAAGGACGCAATGAAGGGTTGTTCCCTCGAGAAGCAAAGGCTCAGAGCTGCACAAGACACACTCGGAATCAGATGGAGTAAAGTACTCAACACTGCAGCGAAGTACGGCGGTAATCGCCACACCAAGAGCTACCCGAAGCGAAAGTTGCTACCCGTATTCGACGAGGAGGCCTTAGATCCCTCGCAATTAGAAAACAAAATGGCCATCCGGTCAGATAGACGACCTCGTGGCCAATACAGAGCGGCAAACGCCGCCGCACATAAGCCAGTACGCGATCCACGCGAGGGCTCGCATCAAAAGGACGGCGCAACCAGATCCATATACGGGCCACGCAAGCGTGCTACAATATGCAATACAACACAACAAACATCCGAACACCACGGTACACCCAAATACAGGGGTGCCGCACACCCCCTATGTTTCACCGATGAGGTGCTGGACCATGAATTTCCAGAGGGATTCAAACCCGTAAACATAGAGGCGTACGACGGAACAACAGACCCTGGGGTCTGGATTGAGGACTATATCCTCCATATCCACATGGCTCGAGGAGACGATCTCCACGCCATCAAGTACTTATCCCTCAAGCTCAAAGGGCCAGCTCGGCACTGGCTTAAAAGCCTCCCCGAAAACTCCATTGGAAGCTGGGAAGAGCTCGAAGACGCCTTTCGGGCAAATTTTCCAGGGACCTATGTCCGACCACCGGTTGCAGACGATTTAAGTCATATAACTCAACAACCCGGAGAGTCAGCCGAAAGCTTTGGAACAGGTTCCTCACCAAGAAGAACCAAATAGTAGACTGTCTGGACACCGAAGCCTTAGCAGCTTTCAAGCATAGCGTTCGAGACGAATGACTCGCCAGACACCTCGGCCAAGAAAAGCCAAGAACAATGGCAGCATTAACAAGCCTCATGACCCGCTTTTGTGCGGGCGAGGACAGCTGGTTAGCCCGATACAGCACCAGCGACCCAAGTACATCCGAAGTCAGGGACGAAAACGGGAAATCACGATGCAGCAAAAACAAGCGCCAGAATAAAGAAGACAGCCCGAAGAGCACGGGTAAACGCCGGATTCAGAAGCTCCCGGCCAGGTCAGTGAAAGCCGCCCTCCAAAGGCAACAGAGACGAACTGTCCAGCCTAAACAAGATTCTGGACCAAATATGTCAGATCCATAGTACCCCCGACAAACTTGCAAATCATACCCATAGAGAATGTTGGGTTTTCAAGCAGTCCGGCAAGCTCAACACCGAACATAAGGGGCAGGATACACCAAGCGAAGACGAGGACGAGTCTCGCAAGCAAAGCACTAGGGAACAGAAGAAATTCCCACCAGAAGTCAAAACAGTCAATGTGTTACACGTAATAAAGGGGAGAAACAAAGCGGCACTCCCAGAGACACATGCCCCAGGGCCTATCACCGCGGAATTCTGCCGCTGGTCGTCCCAACAGATCACTTTTGACCATTGGGATTACTCAGCAAGTGTCCGTCGTGCAGGATGGGCTGCCTTGGTACTAGACCCAATAATTGACGGATACCACTTCACACGAGTTCTGTTGGATGGCGGCAACAGTTTAAACCTGATATATCAGGACACAATACGCAATATGGGGATAGACCCAGCAAAAATTAGCCACAGCAATACTACCTTTAAAGGAGTAACGCTAGGCCCAGAAGCCCATTGCACGGGCTCCCTGCTACTAGAGGTTATATTCGGCTTTCCCGATAACTTCCGCAGTGAAAAGTTGACCTTCCACATCGCTCCGTTCCAAAGTGGCTATCAAGTGCTGGGGATCGTAGCAGAAATTTAAAATTTTGTACGCATCACCAAGATCAATCTATGGAGTAATCTAGCAACGAGGGGAAGGAGAGTGCATCTACATACCCTTGTAGATCGCTAAGCGGAAGCGTTCAAGTGAATGGGGTTGATGGAGTCGTACTCGTCGTGATCCAAATCACCGATGATCCTAGCGCCGAACGGACGGCACCTCCGCGTTCAACACACGTACGGAACGGAGATGTCTCCCACGCCTTGATCCAGCAAGGAGGAAGGAGAGGTTGAGGAAGAAGTCCAACAGCACGACGGCGTGGTGGTGGAGGAGCTTGTGATTCTCCGGCAGGGCTTCGCCAAGCACCATGGAGGAGGAGGAGAAGGTAGGAGGAGGGAGGGCTGCGCCAGGTTCAAGGGTGTGGCCGCCCTCCCACCCCTCCACTATTTATAGGTGGGGGGGAGAGGGGGGCCGTGAAGGAAATATGCCCTAGAGGCAATAATAAAGTTATTATTTATTTCCTTATATCATGATAAATGTTTATTATTCATGCTAGAATTGTATTAACCGGAAACATAATACATGTGTGAATACATAGACAAACAAAGTGTCACTAGTATGCCTCTACTTGACTAGCTCGTTAATCAAAGATGGTTATGTTTCCTAACCATGAACAATGAGTTGTTATTTGATTAACGGGATCACATCATTAAGTGAATGATCTGATTGACATGACCCATTCCATTAGCTTAGCACACGATCGTTTAGTATGTTGCTATTGCTTTCTTCATGACTTATACATGTTCCTATGACTATGAGATTATGCAACTCCCGTTTGCCGGAGGAACACTTTGTGTGCTACCAAATGTCACAACGTAACTGGGTGATTATAAAGGTGCTCTACAGGTGTCTCCAAAGATAAATGTTGGGTTGGCGTATTTCGAGATTAGGATTTGTCACTCCGATTGTCGGAGAGGTATCTCTGGGCCCTCTCGGTAATGCACATCACTTAAGCCTTGCAAGCATTGCAACTAATGAGTTAGTTGCGGGATGATGTATTACAGAACGAGTAAAGAGACTTGCCGGTAACGAGATTGAACTAGGTATTTGGAATACCGACGATCGAATCTCGGGCAAGTAACATACCGATGACAAAGGGAACAACGTATGTTGTTATGCGGTCTGACCGATAAAGATCTTCGTAGAATATGTAGGAGCCAATATGAGCATCCAGGTTCCGCTATTGGTTATTTACCGGAGACATGTCTTGGTCATGTCTACATTGTTCTCGAACCCGTAGGGTCCGCACGCTTAAGGTTACGATGACAGTTATATTATGAGTTTATGCATTTTGATGTACCGAAGTTTGTTCGGAGTCCCGGATGTGATCACGGACATGACGAGGAGTCTCGAAATGGTCGAGACATAAAGATTGATATATTGGAAGCCTATGTTTGGATATCGGAAGTGTTCCGGGTGAAATCGGGATTTTACCGGAGTACCGGGAGGTTACCGGAACCCCCCGGGAGCTATATGGGCCATGATGGGCCTTAGTGGAAAAGAGAAGAGGCATCCCTACATGGGCCGCGCGCCCCTCCCCTCCCTTGGTCTGAATAGGACAAGGAGAGGGGGCCGGCCCCTCTCTCTCTATTCCCCCCTCCGCAAATCCTATTCCAACTAGGATTGGGGGGGGGGAATCCTACCCCCAGAGCGAGTAGGACTCTCCTGGCGCGCCTCTCCATGGCCGGCCGCACCCCCTCCCTTAGTCCTTTATATACGGAGGTAGGGGCACCCCAGAAACACACAAGTTGATCCACGTGATCATATCCTTAGCCGTGTGCGGTGCCCCCTTCCACCATAATCCTCGATAATATTGTAGCGGAGTTTAGGCGAAGCCCTGCTGCAGTAGTACATCAAGATCGTCACCACACCGTCGTGCTGACGGAACTCTTCCCCGACACTTTGCTGGATCGGAGTCCGGGGATCGTCATCGAGCTGAACGTGTGCTAAAACTCGGAGGTGCCGTAGTTTCGGTGCTTGATCGGTCGGGCCGTGAAGATGTACGACTACATCAACCAAACGCTTCCGTTGTCGATCTACCAGGTATGTAGATCACACTCTCCCCTCTCGTTGCTATGCATCACCATGATCTTGCGTGTGCGTAGGATTTTTTTTGAAATTACTACGTTACCCAACAGTGGCATCCGAGCCTAGGTTTTTATGTTGATGTTATATGCACGAGTAGAACACAAATGAGTTGTGGGCGATATATGTCATACAGCTTACCAGCATGTCATACTTTGGTTCGGTGGTATTGTTGGATGAAGCGGCCCAGACCAACATTACGCGTACGCTTACGCGAGACCGGTTCTCCCGACGTGCTTTGCACAGAGGTGGCTTGCGGGTGACAGTTTCTCCAACTTTAGTTGAATCGAGTGTGGCTACGCCCGGTCCTTGCGAAGGTTAAAACAGCACCAACTTGAAAAACTATCGTTGTGGTTTTGATGCGTAGGTAAGATTGGTTCTTGCTTAAGCCCGTAGCAGCCACGTAAAACTTGCAACAACAAAGTAGAGGACGTCTAACTTGTTTTTGCAGGGCATGTTGTGATGTGATATGGTCAAGACATGATGCTAAATTTTATTGTATGAGATGATCATGTTTTGTAACCGAGTTATCGGCAACTGGCAGGAGCCATATGGTTGTCGCTTTATTGTATGCAATGCAATCGCGCTGTAATGCTTTACTTTATCACTAAACGGTAGCGATAGTCGTGGAAGCACAAGCTTGGCGAGACGACAAGATGCTATGATGGAGATCAAGGTGTCGCGCCGGTGACGATGGTGATCACAACGGTGCTTCGGAGATGGAGATCACAAGCACAAGATGATGATGGCCATATCATATCACTTATATTGATTGCATGTGATGTTTATCTTTTATGCATCTTTTCTTGCTTTGATTGACGGTAGCATTATAAGATGATCTCTCACTAAATTATCAAGAAGTGTTCTCCCTGAGTATGCACCATTGCGAAAGTTCTTCGTGCTGAGACACCACGTGATGATCGGGTGTGATAGGTTCTACGTTCAAATACAACGGGTGCAAAACAGTTGCACACGCAGAATACTCAGGTTATACTTGACGAGCCAAGCATATATAGATATGGCCTCGGAACACGGAGACCGAAAGGTCGAGCGTGAATCATATAGTAGATATGATCAACATAGTGATGTTCACCAATGAAACTACTCCATCTCACGTGATGGTCGGACATGGTTTAGTTGATTTGGATCACGTAATCACTTAGAGGATTAGAGGGATGTCTATCTAAGTGGGAGTTCTTTAAGTAAATTAACTGAACTTAAATTTATCATGAAACTTAGTACCTGATAAGTATCTTGCTTGTTTATGCTTGTTTGTAGATAGATGGCTCGTGCTGTTGTTCCGTTGAATTTTAATGCGTTCCTTGAGAAAGCAAAGTTGAAAGATGATGGTAGCAATTACACAGACTGGGTCCGTAACTTGAGGATTATCCTCATTGCTGCACAGAAGAATTACGTCCTGGAAGCACCGCTGGGTGCCAGGCCTGCTGCAGGAGCAACGCCGGATGTTATGAACGTCTGGCAGAGCAAAGCTGATGACTACTCGATAGTTTAGTGTGCCATGCTTTACGGCTTAGAATCGGGACTTCAACGACGTTTTGAACGTCATGGAGCATATGAGATGTTCCAGGAGTTGAAGTTAATATTTCAAGCAAATGCCCGGATTGAGAGATATGAAGTCTCCAATAAGGTCTATAGCTGCAAGATGGAGGAGAACAGTTCTGTCAGTGAGCATATACTCAAAATGTCTGGGTATAATAATCACTTGATTCAATTGGGAGTTAATCTTTCAGATGATTGCGTCATTGACAGAATTCTCCAATCACTGCCACCAAGCTACAAGAGCTTCGTGATGAACTATAATATGCAAGGGATGAACAAGACTATTCCCGAGCTCTTCGCAATGCTAAAAGCTGCGGAGGTAGAAATCAAGAAGGAGCATCAAGTGTTGATGGTTAACAAGACCACTAGTTTCAAGAAAAAGGGCAAAGGGAAGAAGAAGGGGAACTTCAAAAAGAACGGCAAGCAAGTTTCTACTCAAGAGAAGAAACCCAAACCTGGACCTAAGCCTGAAACTGAGTGCTTCTATTGCAAGCAGACTGGTCACTGGAAGCGGAACTGCCCCAAGTATTTGGCGGATAAGAAGGATGGCAAGGTGAACAAAGGTATATGTGATATACATGTTATTGATGTGTACCTTACTAATGCTCGCAGTAGCACCTGGGTATTTGATACTGGTTCTGTTGCTAATATTTGCAACTCGAAATAGGGACTACGGATTAAGCGAAGATTGGCTAAGGACGAGGTGACGATGCGCGTGGGAAACGGTTCCAAAGTCGATGTGATCGCAGTCGGCACGCTACCTCTACATCTACCTTCGGGATTAATATTAGACCTAAATAATTGTTATTTGGTGCCAGCGTTAAGCATGAACATTATATCTGGATCTTGTTTAATGCGAGACGGTTATTCATTTAAATCTGAGAATAATGGTTGTTCCATTTATATGAGTAATATCTTTTATGGACATGCACCCTTAAAGAGTGGTCTATTTTTATTAAATCTCAATAGTAGTAACACACATATTCATAGTGTTGAAACCAAAAGATGCAGAGTTGATAATGATAGTGCAACATATTTGTGGCACTGCCGTTTAGGTCATATCGGTGTAAAGCGCATGAAGAAACTCCATACTGATGGGCTTTTGGAACCACTTGATTATGAATCACTTGGTACTTGTGAACCGTGCCTCATGGGCAAGATGACAAAAACACCGTTCTCCGGTACTATGGAGAGAGCAACAGATTTGTTGGAAATCATACATACAGATGTATGTGGTCCGATGAATATTGAGGCTCGTGGCGGATATCGTTATTTTCTCACCTTCACAGATGACTTAAGCAGATATGGGTATATCTACTTAATGAAACATAAGTCTGAAACGTTTGAAAAGTTCAAAGAATTTCAGAGTGAAGTTGAAGATCATCGTAACAAGAAAATAAAGTTTCTACGATCTGATCGTGGAGGAGAATATTTGAGTTACGAGTTTGGTGTACATTTGAAAAATTGTGGAATAGTTTCGCAACTCACGCCACCCAGAACACCACATCGTAATGGTGTGTCCGAACGTCGTAATCGTACTTTACTAGATATGGTGCGATCTATGATGTCTCTTACTGATTTACCGCTATCGTTTTGGGGATACGCTCTAGAGACGGCCGCATTCACGTTAAATAGGGCACCATTAAAATCCGTTGAGACGACGCCTTATGAACTGTGGTTTGGCAAGAAACCAAAGTTGTCGTTTCTGAAAGTTTGGGGCTGCGATGCTTATATGAAAAAGCTTCAACCTGATAAGCTCGAACCCAAATCGGAGAAATGTGTCTTCATAGGATATCCAAAGGAGACTATTGGATATACCTTCTATCACAGATCCGAAGGCAAGACTTTTGTTGCTAAATTCGGAAACTTTCTGGAGAAGGAGTTTCTCTCGAAAGAAGTGAGTGGGAGGAAAGTAGAACTTAACGAGGTAACTGTACCTGCTCCCTTATTGGAAAGTAATACATCACAGAAAACTGTTTCTGCGACACCTACACCAGTTAGTGAGGAAGCTAATGATGATGATCATGGAACTTCAGAACAAGATACTACTGAACCTCATAGATCAACCAGAATAAGATCCGCACCAGAGTGGTATGGTAATCCCATTCTGGAAGTCATGCTACTAGATCATGATGAACCTACAAACTATGAAGAAGCGATGGTGAGCCCAGATTCCGCAAAGTGGCTTGAAGCCATGAAATCTGAGATGGGATCCATGTATGAGAACAAAGTATGGACTTTGGTTGACTTGCCCGATGATCGGCAAGCAATTGAGAATAAATGGATCTTCAAGAAGAAGACTGACGCTGACGGTAATATTACTGTCTACAAAGCTCGACTTGTCGCAAAAGGTTTTCGGCAAGTTCAAGGGATTGACTACGATGAGACCTTCTCACCCGTAGCGATGCTTAATTCTGTCTGAATCATGTTAGCAATTGCCGCATTTTATGATTATGAAATTTGGCAGATGGATGTCAAAATTGCATTCCTGAATGGATTTCTGGAAGAAGAGTTGTATATGATGCAACCAAAAGGTTTTGTCGATCCAAAGGGAGCTAACAAAGTGTGCAAGCTCCAGCGATCCATTTATGGACTGGTGCAAGCCTCTCGGAGTTGGAATAAACGTTTTGATAGTGTGATCAAAGCATTTGGTTTTATACAGACTTTTGGAGAAGCCTGTATTTACAAGAAAGTGAGTGGGAGCTCTGTAGCATTTCTGATATTATATGTGGATGACATATTACTAATTGGAAATGATGTAGAATTTCTGGATAGCATAAAGGGATACTTGAATAAAAGTTTTTCAATGAAAGACCTCGGTGAAGCTGCTTACATATTAGGCATTAAGATCTATAGAGATAGATCAAGACGCTTAATTGGACTTTCACAAACCACATACCTTGACAAAGTTTTGAAGAAGTTCAAAATGGATCAAGCAAAGAAAGGGTTCTTGCCTGTGTTACAAGGTGTGAAGTTGAGTAAGACTCAATGCCCGACCACTGCAGAAGATAGACAGAATATGAAAGACGTTCCCTATGCTTCAGCCATAGGCTCTATCATGTATGCAATGCTGTGTACCAGACCTGATGTGTGCCTTGCTATAAGTCTAGCAGGGAGGTACCAAAGTAATCCAGGAGTGGATCACTGGACAGCGGTCAAGAACATCCTGAAATACCTGAAAGGACTAAGGATATGTTTCTCATATATGGAGGTGACAAAGAGCTCATCGTAAAAGGTTATGTTGATGCAAGCTTTGACACTGATCCAGACGATTCTAAATCGCAAACCGGATACGTGTTTACATTAAACGGTAGAGCTGTCAGTTGGTGCAGTTCTAAACAAAGCGTTGTAGCGGGATCTACATGTGAAGCGGAGTACATAGCTGCTTCGGAAGCAGCAAATGAAGGAGTATGGATGAAGGAGTTCATATCCGATCTAGGTGTCATACCTAGTGCATCGGGTCCAATGAAAATCTTTTGTGACAATACTGGTGCAATTGCCTTGGCAAAGGAATCCAGATTTCACAAGAGAACCAAGCACATCAAGAGACGCTTCAATTCCATCCGGGATCTAGTCCAGGTGGGAGACATAGAGATTTGCAAGATACATACGGATCTGAATATTGCAGACCCGTTGACTAAGCCTCTTCCACGAGCAAAACATGATCAACACCAAGGCTCCATGGGTGTTAGAATCATTACTGTGTAATCTAGATTATTGACTCTAGTGCAAGTGGGAGACTGAAGGAAATATGCCCTAGAGGCAATAATAAAGTTATTATTTATTTCCTTATATCATGATAAATGTTTATATTCATGCTAGAATTGTATTAACCGGAAACATAATACATGTGTGAATACATAGACAAACAAAGTGTCACTAGTATGCCTCTACTTGACTAGCTCGTTAATCAAAGATGGTTATGTTTCCTAACCATGAACAATGAGTTGTTATTTGATTAACGGGATCACATCATTAAGTGAATGATCTGATTGACATGACCCATTCCATTAGCTTAGCACACGATCGTTTAGTATGTTGCTATTGCTTTCTTCATGACTTATACATGTTCCTATGACTATGAGATTATGCAACTCCCGTTTGCCGGAGGAACACTTTGTGTGCTACCAAACGTCACAACGTAACTGGGTGATTATAAAGGAGCTCTACAGGTGTCTCCAAAGATAAATGTTGGGTTGGCGTATTTCGAGATTAGGATTTGTCACTCCGATTGTCGGAGAGGTATCTCTGGGCCCTCTCGGTAATGCACATCACATAAGCCTTGCAAGCATTGCAACTAATGAGTTAGTTGCGGGATGATGTATTACAGAACGAGTAAAGAGACTTGCCGGTAACGAGATTGAACTAGGTATTTGGAATACCGACGATCAAATCTTGGGCAAGTAACATACCGATGACAAAGGGAACAACGTATGTTGTTATGCGGTCTGACCGATAAAGATCTTCGTAGAATATGTAGGAGCCAATATGAGCATCCAGGTTCCGCTATTGGTTATTGACCGGAGACATGTCTTGGTCATGTCTACATTGTTCTCGAACCCGTAGGGTTCGCACGCTTAAGGTTACGATGACAGTTATATTATGAGTTTATGCATTTTGATGTACCGAAGTTTGTTCGGAGTCCCGGATGTGATCACAGACATGACGAGGAGTCTCGAAATGGTCGAGACATAAAGAATGATATATTGGAAGCCTATGTTTGGATATCGGAAGTGTTCCGGGTGAAATCGGGATTTTATCGGAGTACCGGGAGGTTACCGGAACCCCCCCGGGAGCTATATGGGCCATGATGGGCCTTAGTGGAAAAGAGAAGAGGCAGCCCTACATGGGCCGCGCGCCCCTCCCCTCCCTTGGTCCGAATAGGACAAGGAGAGGGGGCCGGCCCCTCTCTCTCTATTCCCCCCTCCGCGAATCCTATTCCAACTAGGATTGGGGGGGGGGGAATCCTACTCCCAGAGGGAGTAGGACTCTCCTGGCGCGCCTCTCCATGGCCGGCCGCACCCCCTCCCTTAGTCCTTTATATACGGAGGCAGGGGCACCCCAGAAACACACAAGTTGATCCATGTGATCATATCCTTAGCCGTGTGCGGTGCCCCCTTCCACCATAATCCTCGATAATATTGTAGCGGAGTTTAGGCGAAGCCCTGCTGCAGTAGTACATCAAGATCGTCACCACGCCGTCGTGCTGACGGAACTCTTCCCTGACACTTTGCTGGATCGGAGTCCGGGGATCGTCATCGAGCTGAACGTGTGCTAAAACTCGGAGGTGCCATAGTTTCGGTGCTTGATCGGTCGGGCCGTGAAGACGTACGACTACATCAACCAAACGCTTCCGTTGTCGATCTACCAGGTATGTAGATCACACTCTCCCCTCTCGTTGCTATGCATCACCATGATCTTGCGTGTGCGTAGGAAATTTTTTGAAATTACTACATTACCCAACAGGCCGGCCCCCTAGATCCCATCTAGGGTTGGGGGCGGCGGCCAAGGGGGGGAGGAGTGCCTCCCAAGTCAAGTGGAGGCCCTCCCCCTTAGGGTTTCCCCTCTCCCATGCGCATGGGCCTTGGGGGGGGCTGGTGCCCTTGGCCCATTAAGGTTAGGGCGCCCCCCTATAGCCCATGCTGCTGTATTGGACGTGGTGGAACTTTTTTCGGACCTCCGGACCCCTCCGGAACCTTCCGGAAGCTTCCCGGTACAATACCGGAAAAAACCGAACTTTTCCCGGAACCCGAACAACAACTTTCCATATATAAATCTTTACCTCCGAACCATTCCGGAACTCCTCGTGACGTCCGGGATCTCATCCGGGACTCCGAACAACATTCGGTAATCACATACAAGTCTTCCTAATAACCCTAGCGTCATCGAACCTTAAGTGTGTAGACCCTACGGGTTCGGGAACCATGCAGACATGACCGAGACAACTCTCCGGCCAATAACCAACAGCGGGATCTGGATACCCATGTTGGCTCCCACATGTTCCACGATGATCTCATCGGATGAACCACGATGTTGAGGATTCAATCAATCCCGTATTCAATTCCCTTTGTCCAGCGGTATTGTACTTGCCCGAGATTCGATCGTCGGTATCCCGATACCTTGTTCAATCTCGTTACCAGCAAGTCTCTTTACTCGTTCCGTAACACATCATCCCGTGATCAACTCCTTGGTCACATTGTGCACATTATGATGATGTCCTACCGAGTGGGCCCAGAGATACCTCTCCGTTTACATGGAGTGACAAATTCCAGTCTCGATTTGTGCCAACCCAACAGACACTTTCGGAGATACCTATAGTGTACCTTTATAGCCACCCAGTTACGTTGTGACGTTTGGCACACCCAAAGCACTCCTACGGTGTCTGGGAGTTGCACAACATCCAAACGTCACAACGTAACTGGGTGACTATAAAGGTGCACTACGGGTATCTCCGAAAGTGTCTGTTGGGTTGGCACGAATTGAGACTGGGATTTGTCACTTCGTGTGACGGAGAGGTATCTCTGGGCCCACTCGGTAGGACATCATCATAATGTGCACAATGTGATCAAGGTGTTGATCACGGGATGATGTGTTACGGAACGAGTAAAAGAGACTTGCCGGTAACGAGATTGAACAAGGTATCGGGATACCGACGATCGAATCTCGGGCAAGTGTCGTACCGATAGACAAAGGGAATTGTATACGGGATTGATTAAGTCCTTGACATCATGGTTCATCCGATGAGATCATCGTGGAACATGTGGGAGCCAACATGGGTATCCAGATCCCGCTGTTGGTTATTGACCGGAGAACGTCTCGGTCATGTCTGCATGGTTCCCGAACCCGTAGGGTCTACACACTTAAGGTTCGATGACGCTAGGGTTATAAAGGAAGTTTGTATGTGGTTACCGAATGTTGTTTGGAGTCCCGGATGAGATCCCGGACGTCACGAGGAGTTCCGGAATGGTCCGGAGGTAAAGATTTATATATGGGAAGTCCTGTTTTGGCCATCGGGACAAGTTTCGGAGTTATCGGTATTGTACCGGGACCACCGGAAGGGTCCTGGGGGCCCACCGGGTGGGGCCACCTGCCCCGGGGGGCCACATGGGATATAGGGGGTGCGCCTTGGCCTACATGGGCCAAGGGCACCAGCCCCAAGGGCCCATGCGCCTAGGGTTTCACAAAAGGGAAGAGTCCCAATAGTGGAAGGCACCTCCTAGGTGCCTTTGGGGGAAGGGAAACCTCCCTGGCCGCCGCCCCCCTAGGAGATTGGATCTCCTAGGGCCGGCGCCCCCCCCCTTGGCCCTCCTATATATAGTGGGGGAAGGAGGGCTTTTCATCCAGGCCTTTGGTTGCCTCCTTCTCCCTCTCCAACACCTCTTTCTCCTCTTCTGCGGTGCTTGGCGAAGCCCTGCAGGATTGCCACGCTCCTCCATCACCACCACGCCGTTGTGCTGCTGCTGGATGGAGTCTTCCTCAACCTCTCCCTCTCTCCTTGCTGGATCAAGGCATGGGAGACGTCACCGGGCTGTACGTGTGTTGAACGCGGAGGTGCCGTCCGTTCGACACTTGGTCATCGGTGATTTGGATCACGACGAGTACGACTCCATCAACCCCGTTCACTTGAACGCTTCCGCTTAGCGATCTACAAGGGTATGTAGATGCACTCTCCTTCCCCTCATTGCTGGTCTCTCCATAGATAGATCTTGGTGACACGTAGGAAAATTTTGAATTTCTGCTATGTTCCCCAACAGATGGAGCGTGCGATGGTGATCTCTTCAACTTTGGAAACACTTCCAACACACATCGTCACCTTGCCCTTAGCCAGTCTCCGTTTAGTCCGTAGCTTTTGCTTCAAGTCACCAGTAATAGTAACTGAACCGGTATCCAATGTTGGGTTTCGTAGTAATTTCAAAAATTTTCCTACGCACACGCAAGATCATGTGATGCATAGCAACGAGAGGGGAGAGTGTTGTCTACGTACCCAACGCAGACCGACTGCGGAAGCGCTGACACGACGTAGAGGAAGTAGTCGTACGTCTTCACGATCCAACCGATCAAGCACCGAAACTACGGCACCTCGGAGTTCGAGCACACGTTCAGCTCGATGCCGATCCCCGGACTCCGATCCAGCAAAGTGTCGGGGAAGAGTTCCGTCAGCACGACGGCGTGGTGATGATCTTGATGCACTACAGCAGCAGGGCTTCGCCTAAACTCCGCTACAGTATTATCGAGGACTATGGTGGCTGGGGGCACCGCACACGGCTAAGGAATAGATCACGTGGATCAACTTGTGTGTTCTAGGGTGCCTCTACCTCAGTATATAAAGGACCAAAGGGGGGGGAGGCTGGCCGGCCACAAGGGGTGTGCCAGGAGAGTCCTACTCCCTCTGGGAGTAGGATTCCCCCCCAATCCTAGTTGGAATAGGATTCGCGGAGGGGGAAAAGAGAGAGAGGGGGTCGGCCACCTCTCCTAGTCCTAATAGGACTAGGGGAAGGGGGAGGCGCACAGCCCATGTAGGGCTGCCTCTTCTCTTTTCCACTAAGGCCCATCATGGCCCATTTAGCTCCCGGGGGGTTCCGGTAACCTTCCCGGTACTCCGGTAAAATCCCGATTTCACCCGGAATACTTCCGATATCCAAACATAGGCTTCCAATATATCAATCTTTACGTCTCGACCATTTTGAGACTCCTCGTCATGTCCGTGATCACATCCGGGACTCCGAACAACCTTCGGTACATCAAAATGCATAAACTCATAATATAACTGTCATCGTAACCTTAAGCGTGCGGACCCTACGGGTTCGAGAACAATGTAGACATGACCGAGACACGTCTCCGTTCAATAACCAATAGCGGGACCTGGATGCCCATATTGGCTCCTACATATTCTACGAAGATCTTTATCGGTCAGACCGCATAACAACATACGTTGTTCCCTTTGTCATCGGTATGTTACTTGCCCGAGATTCGATCGCCGGTATCCAATACCTAGTTCAATCTCGTTACCGGCAAGTCTCTTTACTCGTTCCGTAATACATCATCTCACAACCAACATATTAGTTGTAATGCTTGCAAGGCTTATGTGATGTGCATTACCGAGAGGGCCCAGAGATACCTCTCCGACAATCGGAGTGACAAAACCTAATCTCGAAATACGCCAACCCAACATGTACCATTGGAGACACCTGTAGTACTCCTTTATAATCACCCAGTTACGTTGTGACGTTTGGTAGTACCCAAAGTGTTCCTCCGGTAAACGGGAGTTGCATAATCTCATAGTTATAGGAACATGTATAAGTCATGAAGAAAGCAATAGCAACATACTAAACGATCGGGTGCTAAGCTAATGGAATGGGTTATGTCAATCAGATCATTCAACTAATGATGTGACCTCGTTAATCAAATAACAACTCTTTGTTCATGGTTAGGAAACATAACCATCTTTGATTAACGAGCTAGTCAAGTAGAGGCATACTAGTGACACTCTGTTTGTCTATGTATTCACACATGTATTATGTTTCCGGTTAATACAATTCTAGCATGAATAATAAAAATTTATCATGATATAAGGAAACAAATAATAACTTTATTATTGCCTCTAGGGCATATTTCCTTTCAGTCTCCCACTTGCACTAGAGTCAATAATCTAGATTACACTGTAATGATTCTAATACCCATGGAGCTTTGGTGCTGATCATGTTTTGCTCGTGGAAGAGGCTTAGTCAACGGGTCTGCAACATTCCGATCCGTATGTATCTTGCAAATCTCTATGTCTCCCACCTGGACTAGATCCTAGATGGAGTTGAAGCGTCTCTTGATGTGCTTGGTCCTTTTGTGAAATCTGGATTCCTTTGCCAAGGCAATTGCACCAGTATTGTCACAAAAGATTTTCATTGGTCCCGATGCACTAGGTATGACACCTAGATCGGATATGAACTCCTTCATCCAGACTCCTTCGTTTGCTGCTTCCGAAGCAGCTATGTATTCCGCTTCACATGTAGATCCCGCTACGACGCTTTGTTTAGAACTGCACCAACTGACAGCTCCACCGTTTAATGTAAACACGTATCCGGTTTGCGATTTAGAATCGTCCGGATCAGTGTCAAAGCTTGCATCAACGTAACCTTTTACGGTGAGCTCTTTGTCACCTCCATATACGAGAAACATATCCTTAGTCCTTTTCAGGTATTTCAGGATGTTCTTGACCGCTGTCCAGTGATCCACTCCTGGATTACTTTGGTACCTCCCTGCTAAACTTATAGCAAGGCACACATCAGGTCTGGTACACAGCATTGCATACATGATAGAGCCTATGGCTGAAGCATAGGGAACATCTTTCATTTTCTCTCTATCTTCTGAAGTGGTCGGGCATTGAGTCTGACTCAACTTCACACCTTGTAACACAGGCAAGAACCCTTTCTTTGCTTGATCCATTTTGAACCTTTTCAAAATCTTGTCAAGGTATGTGCTTTGTGAAAGTCCAATTAAGCGTCTTGATCTATCTCTATAGATCTTAATGCCTAATATGTAAGCAGCTTCACCGAGGTCTTTCATTGAAAAACTCTTATTCAAGTATCCTTTTATGCTATCCAGAAATTCTATATCATTTCCAATCAGCAATATGTCATCCACATATAATATCAGAAATGCTACAGAGCTCCCACTCACTTTCTTGTAAATACAGGCTTCTCCAAAAGTCCGTATAAAACCAAATGCTTTGATCACACTATCAAAGCGTTTATTCCAACTCCGAGAGGCTTGCACCAGTCCATAAATGGATCGCTGGAGCTTGCACACTTTGTTAGCTCCCTTTGGATCGACAAAACCTTCCGGTTGTATCATATACAACTCTTCTTCCAGAAATCCATTCAGGAATGCAGTTTTGACATCCATCTGCCAAATTTCATAATCATAAAATGCGGCAATTGCTAACATGATTCGGAGGGACTTAAGCATCGCTACGGGTGAGAAGGTCTCATCGTAGTCAACCCCTTGAACTTGTCGAAAACCTTTTGCGACAAGTCGAGCTTTGTAGACAGGAACATTACCATCAGCGTCAGTCTTCTTCTTGAAGATCCATTTATTCTCAATCGCTTGCCGATCATTGGGCAAGTCAACCAAAGTCCATACTTTGTTCTCATACATGGATCCCATCTCAGATTTCATGGCTTCAAGCCACTTTGCGGAATCTGGGCTCACCATCGCTTCTTCATAGTTCGTAGGTTCATCATGATCTAGTAGCATGACTTCCAGAACAGGATTACCGTACCACTCTGGTGCGGATCTCGCTCTGGTCGATCTACGAGGTTCAGTAGTATCTTGACCTGAAGTTTCATGATCAACATCATTAGCTTCCTCACTAATTGGTATAGATGTCACAGAAACAGTTTTCTGTGATGTACTATTTTCCAATAAGGGAGCAGGTACGGTTACCTCGTCAAGTTCTACTTTCCTCCCACTCACTTCTTTCGAGAGAAACTCCTTCTCTAGAAAGGATCCATTCTTAGCAACGAATGTCTTGCCTTCGAATCTGTGATAGAAGGTGTACCCAACAGTCTCCTTTGGGTATCCTATGAAGACACATTTCTCCGATTTGGGTTCGAGCTTATCAGGTTGAAGTTTTTTCACATAAGCATCGCAGCCCCAAACTTTAAGAAACGACAACTTTGGTTTCTTGCCAAACCACAGTTCATAAGGTGTCGTCTCAATGGATTTTGATGGTGCCCTATTTAACGTGAATGCGGCCGTCTCTAAAGCATAACCCCAAAACGATAGCAGTAAATCAGTAAGAGACATCATAGATCGCACCATATCTAGTAAAGTACGATTACGACGTTCGGACACACCATTACGCTGTGGTGTTCCGGGTGGCGTGAGTTGCGAAACTATTCCACAATTTTTCAAATGTACACCAAACTCGTAACTCAAATATTCTCCTCCACGATCAGATCGTAGAAACTTTATTTTCTTGTTACGATGATTTTCAACTTCACTCTGAAATTCTTTGAACTTTTCAAATGTTTCAGACTTATGTTTCATTAAGTAGATATACCCATATCTGCTTAAATCATGTGTGAAGGTGAGAAAATAACGATATCCGCCACGAGCCTCAATATTCATCGGACCACATACATCGGTATGTATGATTTCCAACAAATCTGTTGCTCTCTCCATAGTACCGGAGAACGGTGTTTTAGTCATCTTGCCCATGAGGCACGGTTCACAAGTACCAAGTGATTCATAATCAAGTGGTTCCAAAAGTCCATCAGTATGGAGTTTCTTCATGCGCTTTACACCGATATGACCTAAACGGCAGTGCCACAAATAAGTTGCACTTTCATTATCAACTCTGCATCTTTTGGCTTCAACATTATGAATATGCGTATCACTACTATCGAGATTCATCAAAAATAGACCACTCTTCAAAGGTGCATGACCATAAAAGATATTACTCATATAAATAGAACAACCATTATTCTCTGATTTAAATGAATAACCATCTCGCATTAAACAAGATCCAGATATAATGTTCATGCTCAACGCTGACACCAAATAACAATTATTTAGGTCTAATATTAATCCCGAAGGTAGATGTAGAGGTAGCATGCCGACCGCGATCACATCGACTTTGGAACCGTTTCCCACGCGCATCGTCACCTCGTCCTTTGCCAGTGCCCGCTTATTCTGTAGTCCCTGTTTCGAGTTGCAAATATTAGCAACAGAACCAGTATCAAATACCCAGGTGCTACTGCGAGCTCTAGTAAGGTACACATCAATAACATGTATATCACATATACCTTTGATCACCTTGCCATCCTTCTTATCCGCCAAATACTTGGGGCAGTTCCGCTTCCAATGACCAGTCTGCTTGCAGTAGAAGCACTCAGTTTCAGGCTTAGGTCCAGACTTGGGTTTCTTCTCCTGAGCAGCAACTTACTTGCTGTTCTTCTTGAAGTTCCCCTTCTTCTTCCCTTTGCCCTTTTTCTTGAAACTAGTGGTCTTGTTAACCATCAACACTTGATGCTCCTTCTTGATTTCTACCTCCGCAGCTTTCAGCATTGCGAAGAGCTCGGGAATAGTCTTGTTCATCCCTTGCATATTATAGTTCATCACGAAGCTCTTGTAGCTTGGTGGCAGTGATTGGAGAATTCTGTCAATGACGCAATCATCTGGAAGATTAACTCCCAATTGAATCAAGTGATTGTTATACCCAGACATTTTGAGTATATGCTCACTGACATAACTGTTCTCCTCCATCTTGCAGCTATAGAACTTATTGGAGACTTCATATCTCTCAATCCGGGCATTTGCTTGAAATATTAACTTCAACTCCTGGAACATCTCATATGCTCCATGACGTTCAAAACGTCGTTGAAGTCCCGATTCTAAGCCGTAAAGCATGGCACACTGAACTATGGAGTAGTCATCAGCTTTGCTCTGCCAGACATTCATAACATCTGGTGTTGCTCCAGCAGCAGGCCTGGCACCCAGCGGTGCTTCCAGGACGTAATTCTTCTGTGTAGCAATGAGGATAATCCTCAAGTTACGGACCCAGTCCATGTAATTGCTACCATCATCTTTCAACTTTGCTTTCTCAAGGAACGCATTAAAATTCAACGGAACAACAGCACGAGCCATCTATCTACAATCAACATAAACAAGCAAGATACTATCAGGTACTAAGTTCATGATAAGTTTAAGTTCAATTAATCAAATTACTTAAGAACTCCCACTTAGATAGACATCCCTCTAATCTTCTAAGTGATTACGTGATCCAAATCAACTAAACCATAACCGATCATCACGTGAGATGGAGTAGTTTTCAATGGTGAACATCGTTATGTTGATCATATCTACTATATGATTCATGCTCGACCTTTCGGTCTCCGTGTTCCGAGGCCATATCTGCATATGCTAGGCTCGTCAAGTTTAACCTGAGTATTCTGTGTGTGCAAAACTGGCTTGCACCCGTTGTAGATGGACGTAGAGCTTATCACACCCGATCATCACGTGGTGTCTGGGCACGACGAACTTTGGCAACGGTGCATACTCAGGGAGAACACATCTTGATAATTTAGTGAGAGATCATCTTATAATGCTACCGTCAATCAAAGCAAGATAAGATGCATAAAAGGATAAACATCACATGCAATCAATATAAGTGATATGATATGGCCATCATCATCTTGTGCTTGTGATCTCCATCTTCGAAGCACCGTTATGATCACCATCGTCACCGGCGCGACACCTTGATCTCCATCATAGCATCGTTGTCGTCTCGCCAATCTTATGCTTCCACGACTATCACTACCGCTTAGTAATAAAGTAAAGCATTACATCGCGATTTCATTGCATACAATAAAGCGACAACCATATGGCTCCTGCCAGTCGCCGATAACTCGGTTACAAAACATGATCATCTCATACAATAAAATTCAGCATCATGCCTTGACCAAATCACATCACAACATGCCCTGCAAAAACAAGTTAGACGTCCTCTACTTTATTGTTGCAAGTTTTACGTGGCTGCTACGGGCTTAAGTAAGAACCAATCTCACCTACGCATCAAAACCACAACGATAGTTTGTCAAATAGACTCCGTTTTAACCTTCTCAAGGACCGGGCATAGCCATACTTGGTTCAACTAAAGTTGGAGAGACAGTCGCCCGCAAGCCACCTGTGTGCAAAGCACGTCGGGGGAACCGGTCTCGCGTAAGCGTACGCGTAAGGTTGGTCCGGGTCGTCTCGTCCAACAATACCGCCGAACCAAAGTATGACATGCTGGTAGGTAGTATGACTTATATCGCCCACAACTCACTTGTGTTCTACTCGTGCATATAACATCAACATAAATAACCTGGCTCTGATACCACTGTTGGGTTTCGTAGTAATTTCAAAAATTTTCCTACGCACACGCAAGATCATGTGATGCATAGCAACGAGAGGGGAGAGTGTTGTCTACGTACCCAACGCAGACCGACTGCGGAAGCGCTGACACGACGTAGAGGAAGTAGTCGTACGTCTTCACGATCCAACCGATCAAGCACCGAAACTACGGCACCTCGGAGTTCGAGCACACGTTCAGCTCGATGACAATCCCCGGACTCCGATCCAGCAAAGTGTCGGGGAAGAGTTCCGTCATCACGACGCTGTGGTGACGATCTTGATGCACTACAGCAGCACGGCTTCGCCTAAACTCCGCTACAGTATTATCGAGGACTATGGTGGCTGGGGGCACCGCACACGGCTAAGGAATAGATCACGTGGATCAACTTGTGTGTTCTAGGGTGCCTCTACCTCAGTATATAAAGGACCAAAGGGGGGGAGGCTGGCCGGCCACAAGGGGTGCGCCAGGAGAGTCCTACTCCCTCTGGGAGTAGGATCCCCCCCCCCCCCAATCCTAGTTGGAATAGGATTCGCGGAGGGGGAAAAGAGAGAGAGGGGGCCGGCCACCTCTCCTAGTCCTAATAGGACTAGGGGAAGGGGGAGGCGCACAGCCCATGTAGGGCTGCCTCTTCTCTTTTCCACTAAGGCCCATCATGGCCCATTTAGCTCCCGGGGGGTTCCGGTAACCTTCCCGATACTCCGGTAAAATCCCGATTTCACCCGGAACACTTCCGATATCCAAACATAGGCTTCCAATATATCAATCTTTACGTCTCGACCATTTCGAGACTCCTCGTCATGTCCGTGATCACATCCGGGACTCCGAACAACCTTCGGTACATCAAAATGCATAAACTCATAATATAACTGTCATCGTAACCTTAAGCGTGCGGACCCTACGGGTTCGAGAACAATGTAGACATGACCGAGACACGTCTCTGTTCAATAACCAATAGCAGGACCTGGATGCCCATATTGGCTCCTACATATTCTACGAAGATCTTTATCGGTCAGACCGCATAACAACATACGTTGTTCCCTTTGTCATCGGTATGTTACTTGCCCGAGATTCGATCGTCGGTATCCAATACCTAGTTCAATCTCGTTACTGGCAAGTCTCTTTACTCGTTCCGTAATACATCATCTCACAACCAACATATTAGTTGTAATGCTTGCAAGGCTTATGTGATGTGCATTACCGAGAGGGCCCAGAGATACCTCTCCGACAATCGGAGTGACAAAACCTAATCTCGAAATACGCCAACCCAACATGTACCATTGGAGACACCTGTAGTACTCCTTTATAATCACCCAGTTACGTTGTGACGCTTGGTAGTACCCAAAGTGTTCCTCCGGTAAACGGGAGTTGCATAATCTCATAGTTATAGGAACATGTATAAGTCATGAAGAAAGCAATAGCAACATACTAAACGATCGGGTGCTAAGCTAATGGAATGGGTCATGTCAATCAGATCATTCAACTAATGATGTGACCTCGTTAATCAAATAACAACTCTTTGTTCATGGTTAGGAAACATAACCATCTTTGATTAACGAGCTAGTCAAGTAGAGGCATACTAGTGACACTCTGTTTGTCTATGTATTCACACATGTATTATGTTTCCGGTTAATACAATTCTAGCATGAATAATAAACATTTATCATGATATAAGGAAATAAATAATTACTTTATTATTGCCTCTAGGGCATATTTCCTTTCATCCAATACCCAGGTGCTACCAGGAGTACTAGTGAGGTACACATTAACACGTATATACTTTGTTGAAGTTGCCAGCCTTCTTATCTACCATGCATTTGGGGTAATTCCGCTACCAGTGACCGTTCCCCTTACAATGGAAGCACTCAGTCTCGGGTTTGGGTTCAACCTTGGGTTCCTTCACTGGAGCGGTAACTGGTTTGCCATCCATGAAGTTTCCCTTCTAGCCCTTGCCCTTCTTGAAACCAGTGGTCTTGTTAAACCATCAACACTTGATGCTCCTTCTTGATTTCTACCTTTTGTGGTCTTAAGCACCGCGAACAGCTCCAGGATCAACTCCATCCCTTGCATGTCATAGTTCATCACGAAGATCTAGTAGCTTAGTGATAGTGGCTAGAGAACTCTATTAATCACTATCTTATCTGGAAGTTTAACTCCCACTTGATTTAAGTGATTGTAGCACCCAGACATTTTGAGCACATGCTCACTAGCTGAGCTATTCTCCTCCATCTTGTTGGCAAAAAACTTGTCAGAGGTCTCACACCTCTCAACACGGGCATGAGCCTGAAATCTCAATTTCAGCTCTTGGAACATCTCATATGTTCTATGGCGTTCAAAACGTCATTGGAATCCCGATTCTAAGCCGTAAAGTATGGTGCACTAAACTATCAAGTAGTCATCAGAATGTGTCTGTCAGGTGTTCACAACATCCACAGATGACGTTGTAGGGGTTTGCACATCGAGCGGTGCATCAAAGACGTAAGCCTTCTGTGTAGCAGTGAGGACACTCCTCGGACTACGGACCTAGTCCGCATCATTGCTTACAATATCTTTCAACTTAATCTTTCTCTAGGAACGTATTGAAACAGGGAGCTACAACGTGAGCTATTTATCTACAACATATTTGCGAATACAATTTAGACTATGTTCATGATAATTGGGTTCATCTAATCAAATTATTTAATGAACTCCCACTCAGATAGACATCCCTCTAGTCATCTAAGTGAAACATGATCCGAATCGACTAGGCCGTGTCCGATCATCACGTGAGACGGACTAGTCATCAATGGTGAACATCTCATGTTGATTGTATCTTCTATACGACTCATGTTCGACCATTCGGTCTTCCGTGTTCCGAGGCCATGTCTGTACATGCTAGGCTCGTCAAGTCAACCTAAGTGTATTGCGTGTGTAAATCTGGCTTACACCCGTTGTATTCGAACGTTAGAATCTATCACACCCGATCATCACGTGGTGCTTCGAAACAACGAACCTTTGCAACGGTGCACAGTTAGGGGGAACACTTTTCTTGAAATTTTAGTGAGGGATCATCTTATTTAAGATACCGTCGTTCTAAGCAAATAAGATGTAAAACATGATAAACATCACATGCAATCAAATAGTGACATGATATGGCTAATATCATTTTGCTCCTTTTGATCTCCATCTTCGGGGCTCCATGATCATCGTTGTCACCAGCATGACACCATGATCTCCATCATCATGATCTCCATCATCGTGTCTTCTTGAAGTTGTCTCGTCATCTATTACTTCTACTACTATGGCTAACGCTTTAGCAATAAAGTAAAGTAATTACATGACGTTTATGTTGACACGCAGGTCATAAATAAATTAAGACAACTCCTATGGCTCCTGCCAGTTGTCATACTCATCGACATGCAAGTTGTGATTCCTATTACAAGAACATGATCAATCTCATACATCACATCCTTTTGGCCATATCACATCACAAGGCATATGCTGCAAAAACAAGTTAGACGTCCTCTAATTGTTGTTGCAAGTTTTTACATGGCTGCTATAGGTTTCTAGCAAGAACGTTTCTTACCTACGCGAAAACCACAACGTGATATGCCAATTTCTATTTACCCTTCATAAGGACCCTTTTCATCGAATCCGATCCGACTAAAGTGGGAGAGACAGACACCCGCTAGCCACCTTATGCAATTAGTGCATGTCAGTCGGTGGAACCAGTCTCACGTAAGCGTACGTGTAAGGTCGGTCCGGGCCGCTTCATCCCACGATGCTGCCGAATCAAGATAAGACTAGTAACAGCAAGCAAATTGACAAAATCGATGCCCACAACAACTTGTGTTCTACTCGTGCATAGAAACTACGCATAGACCTAGCTCATGATGCCACTGTTGGGGATCGTAGCAGAAATTTAAAATTTTCTACGCATCACCAAGATCAATCTATGGAGTAATCTAGCAATGAGGGGAAGGAGAGTGCATCTACATACCCTTGTAGATTGCTAAGCGGAAGCGTTCAAGTGAACGGGGTTGATGGAGTCGTACTCGTCGTGATCCAAATCACCGATGATCCTAGCGCCGAACGGACGGCACCTCCGCGTTCAACACACGTACGGAACGGAGACATCTCCCACGCCTTGATCCAGCAAGGAGGAGGGAGAGGTTGAGGAAGAAGTCCAACAGCACGAGGCGTGGTGGTGGAGGAGCTTGTGATTCTCCGGCAGGGCTTCACCAAGCACCATGGAGGAGGAGGAGAAGGTAGGAGGAGGTAGGGCTGCGCCAGGTTCAAGGGTGTGGCCGCCCTCCCACCCCTCCACTATTTATAGGTGGGGGGGGAGAGGGGGGCCGGCCCCCTAAATCCCATCTAGGGTTGGGGGCGGCGGCCAAGGGGGGGAGGAGTGCCTCCCAAGTCAAGTGGAGGCCCTCCCCCTTAGGGTTTCCCCTCTCCCATGCGCATGGGCCTTGGGGGGGGCTGGTACCCTTGGCCCATTAAGGTTAGGGCGCCCCCTACAGCCCATGCTGCTGTATTGGACATGGTGGAACTTTTTCCGGACCTCCGGACCCCTCCGGAATCCTCTGGAACCTTCCGGAAGCTTCCCGATACAATACCGGAAAAAACCGAACTTTTCCCGGAACCCGAACAATAACTTTCCATATATAAATCTTTACCTCCGGACCATTCCGGAACTCCTCGTGACGTCCGGGATCTCATCCGGGACTCCGAACAACATTCGGTAATCACATACAAGTCTTCCTAATAACCCTAGCGTCATCGAACCTTAAGTGTGTAGACCCTACGGGTTCGGGAACCATGCAGACATGACCGAGACAACTCTCCGGACAATAACCAACAGCGGTATCTGGATACCCATGTTGGCTCCCACATGTTCCACGATGATCTCATCGGATGAACCACGATGTCGAGGATTCAATCAATCCCGTATTCAATTCCCTTTGTCCAGCGGTATTGTACTTGCCCGAGATTCGATCGTTGGTATCCCGATACCTTGTTCAATCTCGTTACCGGCAAGTCTCTTTACTCGTTCCGTAACACATCATCCTGTGATCAACTCCTTGGTCACATTGTGCACATTATGATGATGTCCTACCGAGTGCGCCCAGAGATACCTCTCCGTTTACACGGAGTGACAAATCCCAGTCTCGATTCGTGCCAACCCAACAGACACTTTCGGAGATACCTGTAGTGTACCTTTATAGCCACCCAGTTACGTTGTGACGTTTGGCACACCCAAAGCACTCCTACGGTATCCGGGAGTTGCACAATCTCATGGTCTAAGGAAATGATACTTGAAATTAGAAAAGCTTTAGCAAACGAACTACACAATCTTGTGCTAGGCTTAGGATTGGGTCTTGTCCATCACATCATTCTCCTAATGATGTGATCCCGTTATCAACGACATCCAATGTCCATGGTCAAGAAACTATAACCATCTATTGATGAACGAGCTAGTCAACTAGAGGCTTACTAGGGACATGGTGTTGTCTATGTATCCACACATGTACCTGAGTTTCCTATCAATGCAATTCTAGCATGGATAATAAACGATTATCATGAACAATGAAATATAATATAATAATAACTAATTTATTATTGCCTCTAGGGCATATTTCCAACATCAAGCTCTACTCGGACGCGAAGCTTTCGCTCGCTTTAACGCAATACCGCATTACGCTTCTCTTATGCTTAAGATGCCCGGTCCACGCGGCATCATCACAGTAAATGGGAATATTGAGCACTCCTTGCACGCAGAAGACCGTGCGGCTGCCTTGGCAGCCGCATGCTAAACGGCCTCACCAACTGAAGCATCTGACAGGTCGTTAAGACCACGGACGCGGTTAGACGAGTCCGGTGCAGTTATATGTAATCGATACAGGTTTGATGGCTATACCCCTATTACAATACAAGGGGCTGAACGCACGTGAACAAGGGGCAATTAGGCTCAACTTTACTCATCTTGAACTGTACATATTTTCTTTAGTACAACCTACCTTTTTGCACGACAACTTTTCAACTAAGTTCCTCTCTTTTATAGATGACCCTCGTGTTACACCCATCCATGATACGGCACAACGGAGACACAGGCGCAGACGTGCAGCAGGGACCCGTTCCAAGGATTCTTTTTAGATTAAGTCCCTGCGTAAACCTTTTTTACTGTCTCTTGTTGACACACATCCCCCGGATTCTCAGTACAATGGAGAAGGATGCTAACGTATTGGCATGTGGCCACGTCAAAATATTGCACGTACCTGGACACCAGGGGCTTATTACAAAGGGCACTGTTTAGGCCCGGTTTACACCATAAAGACCGAATACCTTAGGGAGTGTTTGGCGTCGCGAGTTTGGCCTTATATGCATCAGCTCCGAATCATGTCTTTGGTCAAATGTTGGGTTTGCCTGGCTCCTGTGTTTTGCTGCCTTACGTTCCACTCTATCGGCTATGGCGGTACCAGGAGAACTACTGCGATTGTGCCCTAGTTCATCCGGATGAGCACCTCAGTAGAGAAAGCCAAAAACTGACTATCATGATATAGCGTGAGACTGGTCAACCACTCGATGACCTACCAGAATCTTCGGGATTCCTCCGCCTTAACGAAGGGCCGTTTCCCGGACAGGCATGTACGCACCCCAAATTCGGATGAGTGCGGAGCCACCAGGGGCTATATAGTAGCCCCACTGTCAAACTCCTCTGGCTAAGTGAAAGTGTTAAAGCGTTATAGTCCGGTTGCCTAGTTCGCTACGGTATCACCTCCTTAATGGACCAAGACGTTGGATCAAGTGTGAACATGCGTCTTCTGCGAACACCCCCGCATTATATGTGTGGGGGCTGAAGCCGACGACTGCAATCTTTCAGGTTATATACACATATACATAAACGGCCGCACAGGAGGCATCACAATACTTTCGGGCAAAAGTATAACTACAGCCTTGATAAGCTTAATAAAACATTGTTTTTACAATGGGAATACATGTCATTCAAACATAATATTCTTCGAGCACTGGTCCTCTATCGAATGAGCGCCTTCAAGAACTTCTTAAAAATAGTGCTCGGCAGCCACTCGGCCTATGGCCAAACCCTGCGCCGCGACAATGGTGGCATCCCTCCCCGCCCAGTATGTTTTGACACGGGCAAGGGCCATCCGTGAGCCTTCTATACACGCCGACCTCTTCATCGCATTAATGCACGGCACCGCACCAAGGAACTGCTACACCAAACTAAAATAGTTGTTCGGCTTTGGCCTTTCCGGCCACAGATGATCCACAACAGACCTCATGGAGAGTCCGGACAATCTATTCAGCTCGGCCCATTCGGCAAGCTGATCAGTCAATGGAAGCGGACGCTCTGGAACATGAAATTGTGACCAGAATAGCTTGTCCACTTCACGATCTGTTTGATCTCGGAAGTATTCGGCCGCATCGACAGCACTCGCCGCCAAGTCCAGATATGCGTCCGCCGAACTCCACAGCTGGTCCAGAGGGGCATACTGAGGATCTTCAAACTTCCTCTGCAGCATGAAGGGTTTCCCAGCCGCGATATCCCCGGCTTGACGCAGCTCCTCCGTCTTCGCTCTCATCGCAGAGCGGGTGTCTTTGGTCGCCATCGTGGCCTTTTCCAGGTCCGTCGCCTTCGCCCGGCTTTCTTCTTTAAGAAGCTGGCAACGGTCGGCAGTGTCTTTTAACTTTACAGCCATCTTGGCCATTTTCTCTTTGCTCTCGCAATGCGCGGCCTTTTCGGCTCTTAACTCTTCGGCCACCTTTAAAGCGGCCGCATTACTACTCCTTGCTTGCTCCTTGGCTCGGGCAAGCTCCGCCCGAAGGGCCTCCATGGTGGCAGCTCCATCTGCAGTCACAGCATATTAAAGATACTGGCATCATGCTGCTCTTATTATGTGACGATCACCAGAAAAATCACTCACCCTGTGCCTCGTCAAGCCGCTTGTTGACAAGCACAATGTCGGCATCTGCCGCATCCAGTTGCCGCTTTAGTCCGGCAAACCCATCAGTCCGGCTAGCCACCGGAGCTTCAACCACCTGCACATAAAGGCGGTCTGGTCATTACCTGGGACTACGATCCTCCGTTTGCCGCCGTTCTCGACGACAACTAGAGTCTCAGGGGCTACTATCTACACGGGGCACACCTTAAAATGTGCGGTATTGTCAAAAATGTACATCATTTCACGTACCTCAAAACCCGCCAGTAGACTCATGAAGGCTTCATGCAACCCGCTTTCGGCGGACGAAATCCTTTCAATCACCGTACCCATCAACGTACGGTGCTTTTCTGAGATAGTCGCTCGCTCTAGCAGATCCCTCAGTACGTCCGACCGCATACTAGATGGTGCCGGACTCTTTCAGTTGCTCTCTTCAAGAGCCGGATACTGGGGACTTCGGCTGGCCATATGATCGTCTTCTGGCCTCGCCGGATCCGGAGAGACCCTCCGCGACGACACTTTAAGGTCGCCCGCTTCTTGAGCTGGGGAGTCCGGGGGAGGCGTTTCGCTCTCCATCATCTCCGGAAGAAGATCCCCCGAAGACGAGCTCTGCTGAGAAGGGCTAAGATCCGAACTTCAAGATAAATGCTTCTGTTATTTTCCGCAGAAGTAAGGTAGGATATTTTCACTATTATGTACTTTTTGATTACTTACAGCTCGTTAGAGGGCTGATCCCCACGCGGACATTGTGCGGCAAGAGCACCCTCCGAGGCAGGACCCTCCGGTGGAGATTTCTTCCCCCGTTTGGAAACCTTGGTTTCCGGATCCTCAAAGGTAGTCCTCTTCCTTCCCCGGGGCGAGAGAATGTCAGATTCTTCCCCTGGGTTGTCCTCCCTCACGGAGACGCTCATTCCCTCGGTTGGAATAGGTAGCGTTGGAGGCCCGCTTTCGCCCTCTTTATTCCCCCCTTCATCTTCCTTTGAGGGCACCAGGCAAGGTGCTGGCTCGAGCATCTTTTCCAGCACCGGATTGTCCAAGCCTTCAGGAAGGGGGGCCAAACACCGGATCATCTTCACCTTTGTTATACAGTCCTGGTCAAAGAGCGATTCTTCAGAATGATGTCATGATAAAGAAAAGGACAGTGTGTTCGGCCATGGGATTACTTACTTGGGCCGCGGTGCGGTTACTGCTTAGGCCCACATCCTCGGTAGTGTCCGGACACTCTATTTGGGGTCCGAAGAACGATTTGTACATCTCCTCGTGCGCCAGGACGAGGAAATTCTGAATAGTGCGCGGTCCTTCCTGGTTGAATTCCCACATGCGGAGGGGCCGGCGTTTGCAAGGCTAGACTCGACGAACTAGCATGACTTGCATTACCATAACCAGACTGAAATCTCCCTCGAAGAGATCTCGGATGCGGCTCTGCAGTATGGGCACGTCCTTGGCTAGGCCCCAGCTCAGCCCCCTGTTGATCCATGACATCAGTTGTGGTGGAGGGCCCGAGCGGAAGGTGGGGGCGGCTACCCACTTCGCACTTTGGGGAGCTGTGACGTAAAACCACTCCCGTTGCCACAATCCGGACACCTCTGGAAAGGAGCCCTTCGGCCATGGAGCACCAGCAATTTTGCTTATTAGAGCACCTCCGCACGCTGCATACTGCCCCTCGACCATCTTCGGCTTCACGTCAAAGGTCTTGAGCCACAGGCCGAAGTGAGGGGTAATGCGGAGGAAGGCCTCACAAACGACAATAAATGATGAGATGTGAAGGAGGGAATCCGGGGCTAGGTCGTGAAAATCCAGCCCGTAATAGAACATAAGACCCCTGACAAAGGGATCCAGAGCGAGGCCTAGTCCTCGAAGGAAGTGGGAGACGAACACAACTCTCTCGTTGGGTTTGGGAGTAGGGATGACCTGCCCTCGGGCGGGCAGCCTATGCGAAATTTTGGCGGTCAGGTATCTGGCCTCCCTCAACTTCTTGACATCCTCCTCCGTGACGGAGGAAGGCATCCACCGGCCTTGAAGGCTAGATCCGAACATGATTGAAGGTCCGAAGCACCTGACCTGGGCTTTGGGTGTTAGAACTTGAGGCGGGGGAAGGATTCGATTGAGCACGGGGGGGGGGGGGAGAAGTAAAAGCTTTGTCCCTTTATAAAGAGGGTGAATATCAAGCGTCCTCCTCATGGCCATTTGGGACTTGCCTAAAATCTAGGGGTCCTAGGCACAGTTTGGTTACCCACGTCCGTATTAATGAGAATCCCGTAATAAGGGGAACACAATCTCTGCTTTGACAAGACGTGTCAAGAAACCACCTCGCGTTATGTGCGGGGCTGGTTAAGGAAAAAATGGTTCGAATAATTACCGGGCCATGGCATGATGTCATGCTGCCAAAACATGTCAGCAGATTGGATTTGTGGAAATATTATTCTCTCTATGGTGGTATGTGGAACTTATTTTGCAGGGCGAACACTATCCTTGTATTCAAACTCTTCTATGGTGTATTCGGAGGAGGAACCCACCTTGCAATGCCGAAGACAACACTTCGCGCCGGACTCGTCGTCATTGAAGCCTGGTTTAGGGGCTACTGAGGGAGTCCTGGATTAGGGGGTCTCCGGACAGCCGGGTTATATCCTTTGGCCGGACTGTTGGACTATGAAGATACAAGATTGAAGACTTCGTCCCGTGTCCGGTTGGGACTCTACTTGGCGTGGAAGGCAAGCTAGGCAATACGGATATGTATATCTCCTCCTTTGTAACCGACCTTGTGTAACCCTAGCCCCCTCCGGTGTCTATATAAACCGGCAGGTTTTAGTCCATATGACAACATACAATCATACCATAGGCTAGCTTCTAGGGTTTAGCCTCTCCGATCTCGTGGTAGATCAACTCTTGTACTACACATATTATCAAGAATAATCAAGCAGGACGTAGGGTTTTACCTCCATTAAGAGGGTCCAAACCTGGGCAAAACATCGTGTCCCCTGCCTCCTGTTACCATCCGCCTTAGACGCACAGTTCGGGACCCCCTACCCGAGATCCGCCGGTTTTGACACCGACATGGACCCTTCAAAATGCTAAGGACATAGATTGGCAAAATCTCAAGACTCTACATTTTCATTTTAGTGATCCAAGATCACATTGAGTCCATAGGAAAAGCCAATACTATTAAAAGGGAATGTGGTGTTGCTTAATGGCTTGCTTGCTCAAAATGCTTAGTGATATGCTTCAAAAGCCCTCAACCACTTTCTCATTTCCACATATGTCCTAAACCTAAAGTCAATCTCGGCCCCACTGATTTGATCTATCCGGCGCCACCGAGTTCACTTGACATAGCCATTGCCAGAAACCCTAATCAGTTCGGTCTCACTGATAGGGATCTCGGTCTCAGCAAGATGGGATTCCAAACTCTTTGTTCCCCTTTGTAACATTTCGGTCTAACCAAGATGAGCGATCGGTCCCACCGAGTTAGCGATGCAAACTCTGTGTTTCCTTTTCGTAACATTTCGGTCTCACCGAAATGAGCGATCAGTCCCACCGAGTTTGCCTGACCAAGTCTCTGTTTGCTTATTACTGAAATCGGTCTCACCGAGTTCATGTGATCGGTCTCACTGAGATGAGGTTTCGCCCTAACCCTAGCGCATCAGTCTCACCGAGTTGGTATTGTCGGTCCCGCCGAAAAGCCTAACATTCACATTTTGAACCAGGCCGATCTCACCGAGTTTCTGTATTTGGTCCCACCGAGTTTGGTAAAGTATGTGTAACGGCTAGATTATGTGTGGAGGTTATAAATACCCCTCCACCCCGTCTCCATTTGAGAGAGAGCCATCAGAACGTGCCTACACTTCCACTAATCATTTTCTAAGAGAGAACCACCTACTCATGTGTTGAGACCAAGACATTCCAATCCAACCACAAGAATCTTGATCTCTAGCCTTCCCCAAGTTGCTTTCCACTCAAATAATCTTTCCACCATATCCAAATTTGTGTGAGAGAGAGTTGAGTGTTGGGGATACTATCATTTGAAGCACAAGAGCAAGGAGTTCATCATCAACACACCATCTATCACCTTTTGGAGAGTGGTGTCTCCTAGATTGGTTAGGTGTCACTTCGGAGCCTCCTTCAAGATTGTGGAGTTGAACCAAGGAGTTTGTAAGGGCAAGGAGATTGCCTACTTCGTGAAGATCTACCCAAGTGAGACAAGTCCTTCATGGGCGATGGCCATGGTGGGATAGACAACGTTGCTTCTTCGTGGACCCTTCGTGGGTGGAGCCCTCCATGGACTCACGCAACCGTTACCTTTCGTGGGTTGAAGTCTCCATCAACATGGATGTACGATAGCACCACCTATCGGAACCACACTAAAAATCTCCGTGTCTACATTTTGTTTTCTCCCTCCAAACTCCTCTCCTTTACCTTCATGTGCAATGATTTACATTCCGCTGCTATACTCTTAGAATTGCATGTGTAGGTTGATTTCTTGACTTGTGTTAAGTTGCTAAAATTTTCCAAGACATAAAATTGGGAAAAGGCTAGATTTTTTATTTGGTCAAGTAGTCTAATCACCCCCTCTAGACATACTTTCAATCCTACAGGTGGTATCAGAGCTTTGGTCTCCATTTGCCTTGATTTCCATAGCTTTGGTGATCATAGCTGTTGGGGATATAACTATTAGGTATAACCTGTCCAGGAGGGGCCGGGTCATCCCAATGACGATTCATCACAATGAAGCCCAAGATCATATGGCGGTTCATAGATAGGCTTAGTAGAGGGCCTAGACCCGAAGGCGGCTTAAGGCCCATGATTGTAAACCGCCATGTATGTAAACTTGTATTATAAGGCATATGAGAAAGGTCACCGAGCCGGATACGTTGTATAAACCGGCCGGGACTCTGAGGGCTGCAGAGCGTCAACCCGTGTATATAAGGGGATGACCTAGCGGCGGCTTAAGACAAGAAACAACAGATCGAGAGCCGGGTCAAGCGTATTCGCTCCCTGCTCATCGAAACCCTAGCAATACCAACTACAAACTGGACTAGGCTTTTACCTTCATCGTAAGGGGCCGAACCAGTATAAACTCCTCGTGTCCTTTGTCCTGATTAACCCCTTTAAGCTAACCTCACTGCGATGGCTCCACGACTAAGTCCTCACACTAGGAAATCTGCCGTGACAATTCCACGACAGTTGGAGCCCATCGTGGGGCTATTGCATGATGTTTTCGAGTTCTTAAAGGGCAACTTCAAAGGGATCGAGGGACACGATGTGGGCCGGATGACCAAGAGTCATCGGGGCAAGCTCTACATCGACGACGCAGGCTGGGGCCCCAAGTTCGGCTCAATTGAGTACGGGTACCGGGTCCCCTTCGGCAGAATCCACGTTTTCATCGGCAAGATCGGCAAACCGGGCCCTGAGCCGGACATCTGTACCGACATCGTCAAGACGGCTCAGCGTGCAAGGCCCGCCCGGGTTCGGCCTGCCATGAATCGTGCTTTTGTGGGATTTATCCATGGTGTGGAATCCGAGGACAAACCAGCATCCGGTGATGAGACCGTCGTCTACTCTGATGGCAAGTCATCCACCGGTGAGACAGAGTCATTGCAAGTGCCAGACGGTCAGCTTGGGGGCTGTTCCGATGGTGACAGTATTCTGGACCCCCGTGAGCCATCGAATCGGGTTGCAATCTTCATGGCTGGTACACAGCCCATGCAGCATTCATCAATGGCAGCAGAGTTGATTTCCGGGTCAGCAGTGGCAGCGGCTGCCGGGGCAGGAGGCCCTGAGCGCCTGCCAGCTCAAGTTTGAACGGACTTGCTAGATAAGCTGACAACGCTGTTAACAGTGGTGGTTAACCAGGCGGATCAAGACCAGCATAATGCGGCAATCACAAACTGCATGATGAGATAGCGCAGGACAAGGAGGAGCTAAACGCAGAAAACGCCAGGATGGCCGAGGAGCGGACCTCTTTGGATGCTCAGGCTCAACGGATTCAGTCACAATCTTACTGGCTCATGTTAGCAGAACGCTTCCAATGCAGTCATGAGGAGGAGGCATCAGACTCGTCTGCCTTCGGTTTATGAGGCAAGGAATCTCTTTAACACGCCAGGAGCAGGAACCAGTAACTCGATAGTAGCAAATCGGGTCGAAGCACCTCGGACTGGTATGCCGGTTCAGCCACACACAATGGACCTGCCTCGTCAGAACACCAACCCGGCACAACACGTACCGACGCCATCGGGTCATTATTCTAACCCTTTGGATAACATGATCGCTGTGGCGTCACGACTGGCGGTTCTTCCGGTTGATGGTGAGTCGCCAACAGCGGTTGAGACACAGAGAGCCAGAGAGCTTCTTCAAACAACACTGACCCAACAGCAGGCTTATTCTTACAGTCGTGATAGGATTCATTCCACCCCTCACCCAAGCCGAAGTTACAGCAGACATCTTGATGAGCTGGCGGTGTCAAACAGTGGACGTAACCATAACCCGCCGCTAGCATAACCCGGCGGGCGGTGGTGCTGATGCTCAGAATGTGGTGGATCAATGAAGAGCCCGTAGAGAGGCCAAGTTAGCGGGATAGTATGCGGCCCGTCAACCCACTCCGGTTCGTCCAACCACTTCTGTGGAGCCATGTGTAACCTTTAGAAATTTGGGTGTGCCATGCTTAGTGTCGGATCTACGTAATGAGCACCTACCCAAGGTTTTCAAAGGTCCTCGCAAGGTGCCTAACTATACAGCCGATTGAAGTCCTGAGGCATGGATTGAGAGTTATGAAATGGCCATGGAGTTGCTGGATGTCAGCGAGGCTGCATGTGCTAAATACTTCCCCTTGATGTTAGAAGGGACGGCCCGCATTTGGTTGAAGGGGCTCCCTGCTAATTCCATTCGGTCATGGGCCGAGTTAAAGGCCCGGTTCATCCAGAACTTCAAGGATACATGTAAACAACCCATGTCAATTGTGGATCTGGCCTCCTATGTTCAAGAAGAAGGTGAGTCAACAACCCATTGGGTGCGTAGGGTCTCAACAATCTTGCACTCATCGGATCGCATCAATGCCGACTCAGCAGTGTTGATGTTGGAGAACAATTGTCGTTTCACGCCCTTGAAGCAAAACCTAGGGTGGCTCAAACGCCACTGCAATGATATGGGGACGCTCATGGAGGCTCTCATTAAGTATGCTGACTCTGATAGTACCAGGGACCCCGAGTCTGATGATGAAAAGTTGGGGAAGGGAAGGAAGAGCAGCAACGCCAAGGGGCGGCAGTATAACCCGAGAGGCAATGGTAAATGCAAGGCTGATAATAGTTTTGACTTTGTGGCTAACACCAATGCACAGAATAATGGCCAGCGCCGAAAGGGTAAACCGCCCCCACGGGCCGGAGGATCCGGTATAAATCTTGAACATATGTTAAATCATCCCTGCCCAAAACATGGTACGAAAGAAATACCATCCGGGCACCTATGGAAGGATTGTCACATTATGAAGGAGTACAAGAATTCCAATCTTTTTCATGATAGCCATGGGCCAGGTGGCGGTTCTGGTCCCGGATCTCACGGTCTGGGCTATGGCGGTGGCGGTTCTAACTCTGGATTCCAAGGAAATCAAGGTAATTACAACAACCAGGGTGGTTACAACCAGCAGAGTAATCAAGGGAGTCAGCAGCAACAACAGTCTTGTCATCAGAGCAACCCGAAGCAGTTTAATAATGGGCAATATCATGTTTTCACCACTAGCTTGTGTAAGCGTGACCAGAAGCTTCATAAGAGATTAGTCAATGCTGTTGAGCCGGCGGTTCCTCGTTATCTAAGTTGGTCTGAGCAACCCATCGTGTGGAGTAGGGAAGATCACCCGCCTCGGGTTGATAATCCGGGTCATTTGGCTTTGGTGGTCGCACCTCAGGTCAGAGGGTATAAGTTTACCAAAGTACTCATGGACGGAGGGGGCAGCATCAATATCCTTTATTATGAAACTTTCCGTCGCATGAGGTTGACTAATAAAAATCTTAAGACGTCAAACACTGTTTTCCATGGCATTGTGCCTGGTAAGTCGGCATATCCAGTTGGTAAGATAGCTCTGGAGGTTTCTTTTGGAGATGATCATGACTCTAGGTCAGAGACGTTGACCTTTGAAGTGGTCAAGATCCACAGCCCATATCACACTCTGTTTGGACGGCCGGCTTATGCTAAGTTCATGGCACAGCCGTGTTACGTGTATTTGCAGCTCAAGATGCCAGGTCACAAGGAACCATTACAGTGCATGGGAGCCATAAGATAGCTCTGGAATGTGAAGAAGGGGATGCGGCTTATGCTGAGTCAGTTTGTGCAATGGAGGAGTTAAAGTTTTACAAGGACAATGTGGACCCGGCAGATATGACATCTTTGAAAAAGCCAACCACAGAGCATGATCTAGTTTTTAGTTTAAATCAGCAGATGATACCAAGATGGTTGATTTTGTTCCTAGCGACTCATCCAAGTAGTTCAACATCAGTGCTAATCTGGATCCGAAATAGGAAAGCGTGCTCATTGAGTTCATCTGTGAGAATCGGGACATCTTTGCATGAAAGCCTTCAGACATGACGGACATACCGAGAGAACTCACTGAGCACACTCTTAATATTGATCCAAAATTTAAGCCGGTTAAATAGTTTCTTCGCCGGTTTAATGAGGAGAGGCGGAAGGCCATTGGAGAGGAAGTAGCCCGGCTCTTGGCAGCTGGGTTTATCATTGAAGTATTTCATCCTGAGTGGTTGGCTAACCCGGTGCTAGTACTTAAGAAGAACGACACTTGGCGCATGTGTGTGGATTACACGGATTTAAACAAAGCTTGTCCAGCTGATCCTTTTGCTCTCCCTCGTATTGATCAGATTATTGATGCTACGGCGGGTTGTGAGCGTTTGAGTTTTTTGGATACGTATTCTGGTTATCATCAGATCAAGATGGCAGTTAAGGACCAAGAGAAGACAACTTTCATAACTCCATTTGGAGCCTTCTGCTATGTGTCTATGCCTTTTGGGCTCAAGAGTGCCCAGGCGACTTATCAGAGATGTGTGCAAAATTGCCTTCATAACCAAATCGGGCGTAATGTTCATGCTTATGTGAATGATATTGTGGTGAAATCCAGAGAGAAAGAGATATTGATAGATGATTTGAAGGAAACCTTTGATAATCTCCGGGTTTACAAGATGATGCTTAACCCGGCCAAGTGTGTCTTTGGTGTCCAACATAGGCACTGAAGCTAATCCAGAGAAGATCAAAGCCATTACTTCTCTGACTAAACCGACGTGTGTCAATGATGTGCAACGTCTGGAGGGTCGTATTGCGGCGTTGTACCGGTTCATATGCCGGTTGGGAGAGAAGGCTATCCCTCTGTATCAGATGATGAAAAAGACAGATAATTTTGTCTGGAGTGATTCTACTAATACAGTGGCTGCTAATAGCTGGGCTGTCAGTGTAGCTATTGTGGTGGAAAGGAAGGAAGCAGGCAAGGAGTATCCAGTTCAAAGGCCGGTTTATTATATCAGTGAGGTGCTTATTGAGTCCAAGCAGAGATATCCCACTGGCAGAAGCTTGTATATGGGGTGTTCTTGGCCAGCCGGAAGCTTAAACACTATTTTCTAGGTCATCCCATCACTATGGTTAGCTCTGCTCCTTTGGGAGATATCATCCAAAATAGGGAGGCAACTGGCTGGGTTGCTAAGTGGGCTATTGAGCTTGGACCTCACGGGTTAAAATATGTGCCTCGCATGACCATCAAGTCTCAGGCGCTGGTGGATTTCATCAATGATTGGACAGAGCTGCAGATGCCTGAGGAAAAGCCAGATAACATGTATTGGACTATTCACTTTGATGGGTCCATGCAATTGGAGGGCTCGGGGGCTGGAGTTATTCTTGCTTCCCATCGAGGTGATAAATTTTGTTATGTTCTCCGTTTGATGTTTCCTTGTACTAACAATGCAGTTGAGTATGAGGCCTTACTCCACGGTCTTTGGATGGCTAAGGAGATGAATTTAAGCCGGGTTAGGTGCTTTGGCGACTCAGACTTGGTGGCTCAACAAGTCTTTGGTACTTGGGATTCTAAGGATCCACTCATGGCGGCTTATCGACGAGAGATGGATGTTATTGCTGGTCATTTCAAGGGCTATCAAGTTGAGCACGTTGATCGGAGGAAAAATGAAGCGGCAGACACTTTAAGCCGGTTGGGTTCTCAACGTAAACCGATGTCGCCTAATGTCTTTCTTGACGTTTTGCATAACCCGTTGGTCAAGTTACCTATGGAGGAGGATTTGGCTATTCTTGATCTGAAAGCTCAGTTGGTGGCGGCTCTTCATGTAATCCCGGATTGGACAGTTCCTTATTTGGCTTATATGACCCAGGCGAGTTACCCGAGGATGAAACCTTAGCCAAGCAGATAACCCGGCGGTCTAAGTCAATGACAATTGTTAATGGAGAGTTACATCATCGCAGTGTCACAGGGGCATTTCAACGTTATGTCTCTCTAGAAGAGGGTTGTGAGATCTTACAAGAGATTCATGAAGGAGATTGTGGTCATCATGCTGGTTCAAAATCCCTTGTGGCTTTCCGTCATGGGTTTTATTGGCTAACAGCTCATGCTGATGCGGAGGACCTCGTCAGCAGGTGTGATGGATGTTAGAAATTTGCACGACGAGCTCATGTGTCGGCTCAAGAATTGAGGATGAGTCCAATTACTTGGCCGTTTGCAGTTTGGGGGCTTGATATGGTTGGACCTTTTAAAAGATCCAAGGACAAGAATACCCACCTTTTGGTGGCGGTTGATAAGTTCACTAAGTGGGTAGAGGTAGAGCCGGTTAGTAAGTGTGATGCAGCAACGGCGGTTCAATTCATGAAGAAGGTGATCTTCCGTTTTGGCTTTCCACTCAACATTATAACAAACAATGGCACTAATCTAATGGTCAACGTGAGCACATCCGGCTTGATGTGTCGTCAGTGGCTCACCCTCAATCTAATGGTCAAGCGGAGAGAGCCAATCAAGAGATCTTGAAAGGCATCAAGCCCCGGCTTATGGTTCCCCTGTAGAGAACGCTGGGTTGTTGGGTAGAGGAGTTACCTTCCGTGTTATGGAGCATCAATACCACCCCAAACAGATCTACGGGGTACACACATTTCTTCATGGTTTACGGAGCAGAGGCAGTTCTCCCTAGTGACATCCGTCATGACTCACCTCGTGTGGCGGCTTATGTTGAAGCTGACAATGAAAGAGCATGTCAAGAAGCACTTGACCTGTTGGATGAGGAGCGTGACATCGCAGCGGCTCGTTCGGCGATTTACCAGCAAGATATGCGCCGTTATCACAGCCGCCGGGTTAAAACCAGAATTTTCCAAGAAGGCGACCTGGTGCTCCGGCTTATCAAGGATCAGACTGATATGCACAAGTTATCCCCACCTTGGGAAGGACCCTTTGTGGTCAGCAAGAATTTAAACAACGGGTCATATTACCTTATCGATGTTCGAGACCACAAGGACTCACGCACGTCGGAGGAAGAGACCCGCCAGCCCTGGAACATTGCTCAACTTAGACCTTACTACACTTGAGTCACCGGCTATTCCAATGTACATATTTTGACAATGTATATATTATGATCAATATAATAAAGCCGGCATCCCTGCTAAAGCAGGGCCTCTATCGTTTTTTCCTCTTTACATGATGAGTTTTTGGTCACATGGGGGCTTCTGCTTTATATAGCAAAGTTATAATTACCCTTTGATCCGGCTTATAGTCCACATAAAAAACTTGGGGGCTTACTACCTATGTTAAAGGGACCAAAGAGAGTCTGTTGCAAAAGCACAACTCAAACATAGGTGCCCCTTGAGCATAGCTCAAAATATTGCTTGGGGGCTCTTTTGCTCTAAAGAACAAAGAGTTCATAACCTTGTGATAGGCTATAAAAGCCAGGCTTGGAAGCCAGGTGTATTCACCTAAAACCCCAAGTTATCCTGCCTGTATGCCAAATGCTTCTCCATCAGGTAATCCTGATTGACCCGCCGAACTCTTAACAGTCAATCTTTTAAACAAGACCCTGAACTCGTTAAGGTTAAAACGCCGGTTTGTCACGAGAGGGCACGGTTTACGAAAACCAAGGAGAAGCTCAGGCTGATAAAGCCGCCTTCCTTGAAACTTGGATAAATCAGCCCGTGATGCACGATGCTACTCTGACCCCGCGTACTCCTGATAAGTCTATCCTTAAATAAGAACTAAACTTATCTGGGTTAAAATGTCAATTGGGTAATGTGAGTGCCGGCTCACGGTAAGCGCGTACCTTCTAGTGGCTAATGCTAGATTCATTGAAGAAGATATTTTGGCTTAGCGGCCTATGAAAGCCTTGGATTTTCTGTTGTTTGTTGCTTTGAACATCTTTTTGAGATTTTTTCTTTTGTGACATAGTAATATATGGTTGAAAACCAATAAGGCTTATAATGCCTACTGAGTCATATATGACATTCACCGGTGTTTATTGACCCGGCATGGTTTTGACTATAAGTCGCCAGTATGAGATAATTCTCCAGTGTTTATTGACCCGACATGGTTTTGACTATAAGTTGCCAATATGAAATAAAGATAATATTCAGTGTTTATTAACCCGGTCCGGTTTGGTTCATAAGCCGACAATCTCGGATAATTACCAGTGTCCAAAGTCTTGGGTTATCGCCCTTATTGCACTGGCTTGGTAAACCAATAGGGGTGATCAAATATCACAGCCGTCCAGCGGTAAACCGCCAGGACACTTTTCATCTGTTATATGCAGGAACATATTCAAAATTGATAATATCATAAGGCATATATAGCATATCTTCGCCTGACGGATAAATAAGTATCATAAACAGCAGAATATGCACGATGGCATAGCAGGACAAGAAGTTTAAAGTTAGCCTATTACAAGGCGTTTGGAGCCCAAAAAGATAATTGTTTTTCAATCTTGCATACAACAGATGATAAACCGGCCCTAGTTCATGAATCTTGGCCTAGCTGACTTGAAGGTTGCGACTCATCCCTCGCCGGTTCGTCCTCCTCCACCATATGGAAGTTGGGTTTGGACCAGTCAAAGCCACATACGGCGACACATTCAGCCTCGTCATCAATCAGGTCAAACGGATCAATATCAGGGGCGAAAGTGTGCTTACGAATCGGCAGGATTAAGTCCATCACTTTATATGAAGGAGTCGCCATCTTCTGATTGTCTGCATCATAACCCGACTGATACTTGGTGAGGTTGGTTTCTTCAGCAATGATCGTTGCATGAGGGCGAATCTCCTTGACACAAGCAGCAAAGTCTGGTTGGTCAAATGGGGTTCCATCTTCCTTGAGACTATGATACCCACTGGCTACGTCTCCCGGGTCTAACTCTGGAACCCAGGCTTTGGCACGGCTTAAAGCTGTCACAGCTCCGACTCTAGCACGAGATCGCTTGATTTCCTGGAACCTAGTGGGCAAGATGGACAACTTCTTCAAGACATCACTTAATAGAGTTGGCCCTTGATTCGCTGGAGAGATAGTGGCGAGAGTCCGCTGAGCTCCAGTGTATAATTGTTCAACAAGCGTGTAAACTGCCTTGAGCTTTACCAGTGTATCTCGGCTCAGATTGCTGCTTCTGGGACCTATAAAGTTTACACAGTTGGTTAAATAGTGGCTTATGTTATGATGACAAATACTCACTTTGAGTAAGTAACAAGGTGACTTACCAAAGATTGCACCAACCATCTAAGACACACGGTTCTTTAAACCGGTGAGTTCAGGGGTAACCTCTTCCAGAGCCGCCTCAGCCTTCTCAGCACGCTACGTCAAGGCAGTCTTCTCATTGGCCCAAGCCTCTTTCTCTGCAGTAAAGTTGGTCTTCAGTTTTTCTGCTTCAGACACACTCACCTGGAATTTGGATTCAGCCTTCTTTGTCTCAGTCTCCTGAGCCGCCAGCCGGGTCTTGGCCTCAGACAATTGAGTTTCCAGTTCTGTGGTCGCAGCCTACATACAGTATAAGTTTGTTCAGTTTCATGGCGGATTACAAAAATACAAGTCCCAAGTGCTTTGCAAACAACAACACTTGGCACTTGGGGGCTAATGTCTATCAACGGATTTTTTCAAAGGAATTGGCTCTTCCTAAAAGTCTCAAGTGCTTTGCAAGCAATAACACTTGGCACTTGGGGCTAATGCATATTGCTTGTTTTTCTTATTAAAGATGAGCCGGGTGTGACAGTTCTAGCCGACTCATGAGGGATATGCAGTTAAATTTTGGTCTTCTACATAATGATTAATAGGACCAGCTCATTCATACTGATTAAACGGCCCTTGGGGACTACACATGCAAATTGAAATACTATCAGCATCCGGTTTAGTTGTAAACCGGACTTGGAGGAAATCTAAGATAGAGGCTTATAAGTTTTTTAAGTCTACAGATAATTCAGTCTATCATAATCAAAAGACTTGGGGGCTGGCAGGTTATATAACTTATATAAGCCGGATAATGTACCTCATACTTTTGGTGCATCTGTTTGACCATCTCAATAATCACGACTGGACTGCACTTGACTGAGATAACCAGATAGCACTTCACTATTACTCAATTGAGCATAGTGGGAGACGTCGAACCTCACTCTCCGTCTTTCCATGACTTCTTGTTTGGCAGAGTGTTTTGCTAGTACAGTTGGATTCCCCGGTTCAACGAATCTGGAACCAGTGATCAAAACATCATCGCCATGAGTCTCTGGCGGGTTAGCTGAGCTTGACGGTTCAACAGTCGATGGATCAAGAATGGTTTCATCAACAGACGGCTCAGGTAAATCCGGTCGAGCGTTGACAGCAGGGTCTTCCGGTTGTTCAGGGTGTTCCGGTACAAGGGTTGGCTGATCCGGTTCAACAGTTTTAGGATCCTCGGCCGGCTTTGTCACCTTTGCTTTTTTGGGCTTTGCTTGACCACTAAAAGGAATTTTGACAAGTCAGTATAATGATAAAGATATAAAGGTACAGAAGAAAGATATTTATTATTACCCAGGGGCAGTCTTGAAAGCCAAAATTGAGTTTGCGATGAGTCGCCAGAGGAGGAACGGGAAATCTCCTGCAAGGATGAAGTCAAAATTAAGTAAGTAATAAAATTAACTCGCTGGTAAAAACAAGAGTCAAGGTTAAAAAGAACCCCATTTTGCCGTTTCCGAGGAGTATTTGGTAAACCAGAGGTTACATATTCATCTCCACAGGTCCGGGTCTGGCGACGGCTCTCATGTTGCTGTCGTTTCAAAAGAAAATGAGGATCTAAATAAGCCAAGGGGTGTGAAAACCTTACTTTCCGGGTTACCCACCAAAGTTTCTGCCTTGGTAAAGGTTCTGAGTCGGAGAAAATAATAGTTACCTCTTCTTCGACTGCCTAGCTGGCCCCCGTGTCATCCTGGCAAAAGTCAGTGTCAATAAGGTTGTTAAAAAACAAGCCAAGAGAATCAAGGGCTACCTCCGACTCAGAGGCGTCATCCAGCTTTAGCAACTCAGAGGCACTTGGCTTCTTTCTAGACCGCCTGCTGGTCTTTTTGGCGGCTCTGGCAGCAGCCTTAGCCTTTTTAGCAGCTTCGTGGTCATATTTGGCCTTCCAGAAGTCAGATTTAGCCCGAGGAAGGATAACATATTGGAGTTCATGCAATGTTTAAGTGTTGAAGGAGAAAGAAGTCAATTTTTTTACCTCTGGTGCTGGGTTAAGCTTGCAGAAAGGATTCAAACCCACTTTGCTGCAGTCTTCATATTTACTATTTACAAGTGTGGTCGCCATCTCAACGATGGCCTCTTTAGTCAGTCGTAGAGAGCTATGGCATAGAGGATCATCTGTTCCTCCGGTATAGTTGCACATCAAACCGGATCAACGACTTAAGGGGATGATCCGCCATGCGACCCAACAGCGGATTAAGTCAACTCTGTTAGTGAACGTAGTAATTTCAAAAAAATTCCTATGCACACGCAAGATCATGGTGATGCATAGCAACGAGAGGGGAGAGTGTTGTCCACGTACCCTCGTAGACCGAAAGCGGAAGCGTTAGCACAACGCGGTTGATGTAGTCGTACATCTTCACGATCCGACTGATCAAGTACCGAACGCACGGCACCTCCGAGTTCTGCACACGTTCAACTTGATGACGTCCCTTGAACTCCGATCCAGCCGAGTGTTGAGGGAGAGTTTCGTCAGCACGACGGCGTGGTGACGATGATGATGTTCTACCGACGCAGGGCTTCGCCTAAGCACCGCAACGATATGATCGAGGTGGATTATGGTGGAGGGGGTACCGCACACGCCTAAGAGATCAAGAGATCAATTGTTGTGTCTTTGGGGTGCCCCCTGCCACCGTATATAAAGGAGTGGAGGAGGGGGAGGGCCGGCCCTCTCTATGGCACGCCCTAGGGGAGTCCTACTCCCACCGGGAGTAGGATTCCCCCTTTCCTAGTAGAACTAGGAGCCCTTCCAAGTAGTAGGAGTAGGAGGGAAGGAAAGGGAAGGGAAAATGAGAAGGAAGGAAGGGGGCACCCCCCTCCCTAGTCCAATTCGGACCAGCCCATGGGGAGGGGTGCAGCCACCCTTTGAGGCCTTTCTCTCCTTTCCTGTATGGCCCATTAAGGCCCAATACAAATTCCCGTAACTCCCCGGTACTCCCGAAAATACCCGAATCACTCGGAACCTTTTTGATGTCCGAATATAGTCGTCCAATATATCGATCTTTACGTCTCGACCATTTCGAGACTCATTGTCATGTCCCCGATCTCATCCGGGACCCCGAACTCCTTCGGTACATCAAAACACATAAACTCATAATATAACCGTCATCGAACTTTAAGCATGCGGACCCTACGGGTTCGAGAACTATGTAGACATGACCGAGACACGTCTCCGGTCAATAACCAATAGCGGAACCTGGATGCTCATATTGGCTCCTACATATTCTACGAAGATCTTTATCGGTCAAACTTTATAGTAACATACGTTGTTCCCTTTGTCATCGGTATGTTATTTGCCCGAGATTTGATCATCGGTATCTCAATACCTAGTTCAATCTCGTTACCGGAAAGTCTCTTTACTCATTCCGTAATACATCATCCCGCAACTAACTCATTAATTGCAATGCTTATAGCGATGTGCATTACCGAGTGGGCCCGGAGATACCTCTCCGACAACCGGAGTGACAAATCCTAATCTTGAAATACGCCAACCCAACAAGTACCTTCATAGACACCTGTAGAGCACCTTTATAATCACCCAATTACGTTGTGACGTTTGGTGGCACACAAAGTGTTCCTCCGGTAAACTGGAGTTGCATAATCTCATAGTCATAGGAACATGTATAAGTCATGAAGAAAGCAATAGCAACAAACTAAATGATCAAGTGCTAAGCTAACGGAATGGGTCAAGTCAATCACATCATTCTCCTAATGATGTGATCTCGTTAATCAAATGACAACTCTTTGTCTATGGCTAGGAAACATAACCATCTTTGATCAACGAGCTAGTCAAGTAGAGGCATACTAGTGACACTCTGTTTGTCTATGTATTCACACATGTATCATGTTTCCGGTTAATACAATTCTAGCATAATAATAAAAATTTATCATGATATAAGGAAATAAATAATAACTTTATTGTTGCCTCTAGGGCATATTTCCTTTAGTCTCCCACTTGCCCTAGAGTCAATAATCTAGATCACATCGCCATGTAATTTAGCATCAATAGTTCACATCTTTATGTGGTTAACACCCATAGTTCACATCGACATGTGACCAAAACCCAAAGGGTTTACTAGATTCAGTAATCTAGTTCACATCGCTAGGTGATTAACACCCAAAGAGTACTAAGGTGTGATCATGTTTTGCTTGTGAGATAATTTTAGTCAACGGGTCTGTCACATTCAGATCCGTAAGTATTTTGCAAAGCTCTATGTCTACAAAGCTCTGCACGGATCTACTCTAGCTAATATCTCCCACTTTCAATATGTATCTAGATCGAGACTTAGAGCCATCCAGATCGGTGTCAAAGCTTGCATCGACGTAACTCTTTACGACGAACTCTTTTATCACCTCCATAATCGAGAGATATTTACTTAGTCCTCTAAGGATAATTTTGACCGTTGTCCAGTGATCTACTCCTAGATCACTATTGTACTCCCTTGCCAAAAAAACAGTGTAGGGTAGACAATAGATCTGGCACACAGCATGGCATACTTTATAGAACCTATGGCTGAGGCATAGGGAATGACTTTCATTCTCTTTCTATCTTCTGCCGTGGTCGGGCTTTGAGTCTTACTCAATTTCACACCTTGTAACACAGGCAAGAACTCTTTCTTTGACTGTTCCATTTTGAACTACTTCAAAATCTTGTCAAGGTATGTACTCATTGAAAAAACTTATCAAGCGTCTTGATCTATCTCTATAGATCTTGATGCTCAATATGTAAGCAGCTTCACCGAGGTCTTTCTTTGAAAAACTCCTTTCAAACACTCCTTTATGCTTTGCAGGATAATTCTACATTCTTTCCGATCAATAATATGTCATTCACATATACTTATCAGAAATGCTGTAGTGCTCCCACTCACTTTCTTGTAAATACAGGCTTCACCGCAAGTCTGTATAAAACTATATGCTTTGATCAACTTATCAAAGTGTATATTCCAACTCCGAGATGCTTGCACCAGTCCATAGATGGATCGCCGGAGCTTGCATATTTTTTTAGCACCTTTAGGATTGAAAAAACCTTCTGGTTGCATCATATACAACTCTTTCTTTAATAAATCCTTTAAGGAATGCAGTTTTGTTTATCCATTTGCCAGATTTCATAAAATGCGGCAATTTGCTAACATGATTCAGACAGACTTAAGCATCGCTACGAGTGAGAAAATCTCATCATAGTCAACACCTTGAACTTTGTCAAAAACCTTTTTCGACAAGTCTAGCTTTGTAGATAGTAACACTACTATCAGTGTCCGTCTTCCTCTTGAAGATCCATTTATTTTCTATGGCTTGCCGATCAACGAGCAAGTCAACCAAAGTCCACACTTTGTTCTCATACATGGATCCCATCTCAGATTTCATGGCCTCAAGCCATTTCACGGAATCTGGGTTCATCATCGCTTCCTCATAGTTCATAGGTTCGTCATGGTCAATTAACATGATGTCCAGAACAGGATTACCGTACCACTCTGGTGTGGATCTCACTCTGGTTGACCTTACGAGGTTCGATAGTAACTTGATCTGAAGTTACATGATCATCATCATTAGCTTCCTCACTAATTGGTGTAGGAGTCACAGAAACAGATTTCTGTGATGAACTACTTTCCAATAAGGGAGCAGGTACAGTTACCTCATCAAGTTCTACTTTCCTCCCACTCACTTCTTTCGAGAGAAACTCCTTCTCTAGAAAGGATCCATTCTCAGCAACGAATATCTTGCCTTCGGATCTGTGATAGAAGGTGTACCCAATAGTTTCTTTTGGGTATCCTATGAAGATTTACTTCTCCGACTTGGGTTTGAGCTTATCAAGATGAAACTTTTTCACATAAGCATTGCAACCCCAAACTTTAAGAAACGACAGCTTAGGTTTCTTGCTAAACCATAGTTCATACGGTGTCATCTCAACGGATTTAGATGGTGCCCTTTTTAATGTGAATGCAGCTGTCTCTAATGCATAACCCCAAAACGATAGTGGTAAATCGGTAAGAGACATCATAGATTGCACTATATCAAATAAAGTAGGGTTATGACGTTCGGACACACCATTACATTGTGGTGTTCCAGGTGGCATGAGTTTGTGAAACTATTCCACATTGTTTTAATTGAAGGCCAAACTCGTAACTCAAATATTCGCCTCTGCGATCAGATCGTAGAAACTTTATTTTCTTGTTACGATGATTTTCCACTTCACTCCGAAATTGTTTGAACTTTTCAAATGTTTCAGACTTATGTTTCATCAAGTAGATATACCCATATCTGCTGAAATCATTTGTGAAGGTCAGAAAATAACGATACCCGCCGCGAGCCTCAACACTCATTGGACTGCATACATCAGTATGCATTATTTCCAACAAGTTTGTTGGTTGCTCCATTGTTCCGGAGAACGGAGTCTTAGTCATCTTGCCCATGAGGCACGGTTCGCAAGCATCAACTGATTCATAATCAAGTGATTCCAAAAGCCCATCAGCATGGAGTTTTTTCATGCGCTTTATACCAATATGACCCAAACGACAGTGCCACAAATAAGTTGCACTATCATTATTAACTTTGCATATTTTGGCTTCAATATTATGAATATGTGTATCACTACGATCAATATCCAACGATCCATTTTCATTGGGTGTATGACCATAGAAGGTTTTATTCATGTAAACAGAACAACAATTATTCTCTAACTTAAATGAATAACTTTTTTGCAATAAACATGATCAAATCATATTCATGCTCAATGCAAACACCAAATAACATTTATTTAGGTTTAACACTAATCCCGAAAGTATAGGGAGTGTGCGATGATGATCATATCAATCTTGGAACCACTTCCAACACACATCGTCACTTCACCCTTAACTATTCTTTGTTCATTCTGCAACTCCTGTTTCAAGTTACTACTCTTAGCAACTGAACTAGTATCAAATACCGAGGGGTTGCTATAAACACTAGTAAAGTACACATGAATAACATGTATATCCAATATACCTTTGTTCACCTCGCCATCCTTCTTATCCGCCAAATACTTGGGGCAGTTCTGCTTCTAGTGACCAGTCCCTTTGCAGTAGAAGCACTCAGTCTCAGGCTTAGGTCCAGACTTGGGCTTCTTCGCTTGAGCGGCAACTTGCTTGCCGTTCTTCTTGAAGTTCCCCTTCTTCCCTTTGCCCTTTTCTTGAAACTAGTGGTCTTTGTCAACCATGAACACTTGATGCTTTTCTTGATTTCTACCTTCGTCGATTTCAGCATCACGAAGAGCTTGGGAATTACTTTTGTCATCCCTGGCATATTATAGTTCATCACTAAGTTCTAGTAACTCGGTGATAGTGAGTAGAGAACTTTGTCAATTACTCTCTTATCTGGAAGATTAACTCCCACTTGATTCAAGCAATTGTAGTACTCAGACAATCTGAGCACATGCTAACTGGTTGAGCTATTCTCCTCCATCTTGTAGGCAAAGTACTGTCAGAGGTCTCATACCTCTTGACACGGGCATGAGTATGAAATACCAATTTCAACTCTTGGAACACCTTATATGCTCCATGGTGTTCAAAAACGTCTTTGAAGCCCCGATTCTAAGCCGTTAAGCATGGTGCACTAAACTATCAAGTAGTCATCATATTGAGCTAGCCAAACGTTCATAACGTCTGCATCTGCTCCTGCAATAAGTCTGTCACCTAGCGGTGCATCAAGGACATAATTCTTTTGTGCAGCAATGAGGATAATCCTCAGATCATGGATCTAATCCGCATCATTGCTACTAAATTTTTTCAACTTAGTTTTCTCTAGGAACATATCAAAAATAAAACAGAGGAGCTAAACGCGAGCTATTGATCTACAACATAGATATGCTAATACTATCAAGACTAAGTTCATGATAAATAAAAGTTCAATTAGTCAAATTACTTAAGAACTCCCACTTAGATAGACATCCCTCTAATCATCTAAGTGATCACGTGATCCAAATCAACTAAACCATAACCGATCATCACGCGAAATGGAGTAGTTTTCAATGGTGAACATCACTATGTTGATCATATCTACTATATGATTCACGCTCGACCTTTCGGTCTCGGTGTTCCGAGGCCATATCTGCATATGCTAGGCTCGTCAAGTTTAACCTGAGTATTCTGCATGTGCAAAACTGGCTTGCACCCGTTGTAGATGGACGTAGAGCTTATCACACCCGATCATCACGTGGTGTCTGGGCACGACGAACTTTGGGAATGGTGCATACTCAGGGAGAACACTTTTATCTTGAAATTTAGTGAGAGATCATCTTATAATGCTACCGTCATAACTAAGCAAAGTAAGATGTATAAAAGATAAACATCAGATGCAATCAAAATATGTCACATGATATGGCCATTATCATCTTGTGCCTTTGATCTTTATCTCCAAAGCATCGTCATGATCTCCATCATCACCGGCATGACACCATGATCTCCATCATCTTGATCTATATCAATGTGTCGTCACATGGTCGTCTCGCCAACTATTGCTCTTGCAACTATTGCTATCGCATAGCGATAAAGTAAAGCAATTATTTGGCACTTGCATCTTATGCAATAAAGAGACAACCATAAGGCTTCTGCCAATTGCCGATAACTTCAACAAAACAATATCATCTCATACAACAACTTACATCTCATCACGTCTTGACCATATCACATCACAACATGCCCTGCAAAAACAAGTTAGACGTCCTCTACTTTGTTGTTGCAAGTTTTACGTGGCTGCTACGGGCTGAGCAAGAACCGTTCTTACCTACGCATCAAAACCACAACGATAGGTTGTCAAGTTGGTGCTGTTTTAACCTTCGCAAGGACCGGGCGTAGCCACACCCGGTTCAACTGAAGTTGGAGAAACTGACACCCGCCAGCCACCTGTGTGCAAAGCACGTCGGTAGAACCAGTCTCGCGTAAGCGTACGCGTAATGCCGGTCCGGGCCGCTTCATCCAACAATACTGCCGAACCAAAGTATGACATGCTGGTAAGCAGTATGACTTATATCGCCCACAACTCACTTGTGTTCTACTCATGCATATTACATCAACGCATAAAACCAGGCTCGGATGCCACTGTTGGTGAACGTAGTAATTTCAAAAAAATTCCTACGCACACGCAAGATCATGGTGATGCATAGCAACGAGAGGGGAGAGTGTTGTCCACGTACCCACGTAGACCGAAAGCGGAAGCGTTAGCACAACGCGGTTGATGTAGTCGTACGTCTTCACGATCTGACCGATCAAGTACCGAACGCACGGCACCTCCGAGTTCTGCACACGTTCAACTCAATGACGTCCCTCGAACTCCGATCCAGCCGAGTGTTGAGGGAGAGTTTCGTCAGCACGACGGCGTGGTGACGATGATGATGTTCTACCGACGCAGGGCTTCGCCTAAGCACTGCTACGATATGATCGAGGTGGATTATGATGGAGGGGGGTACCGCACACGGCTAAGAGATCAAGAGATCAATTGTTGTGTCTTTGGGGTGCCCCCTGCCCCCATATATAAAGGAGTGGAGGAGGGGGAGGGCCGGCCCTCTCTATGGGGCGCCCTAGGGGAGTCCTACTCCCACCGGGAGTAGGATTCCCCCTTTCCTAAAAGAACTAGGAGCCCTTCCAAGTAGTAGGAGTAGGAGGGAAGGAAAGGGAAGGGAAAAGGAGAAGGAAGGAAGGGGGCGCCCCCCTCCCTAGTCCAATTCGGACCAGCCCATGGGGAGGGGTGCGTCCACCCTTTGAGGCCTTTCTCTCCTTTCCCGTATGGCCCATTAAGGCCCAATACGAATTCCCGTAACTCCCCGGTACTCCTGAAAAATACCCGAATCACTCGGAACCTTTCCGATGTCCGAATATAGTCGTCCAATATATCGATCTTTACGTCTCAACCATTTCGAGACTCCTCGTCATGTCCCCGATCTCATCCGGGACTCCGAACTCCTTTGGTACATCAAAACACATAAACTCATAATATAACCGTCATCGAACTTTAAGCGTGCGGACCCTACGGGTTCGAGAACTATGTAGAGATGACCGAGACACGTCTCCGGTCAATAACCAATAGCGGAACCTGGATGCTCATATTGCCTCCTACATATTCTACGAAGATCTTTATCGGTCAAACCGCATAACAACATACGTTGTTCCCTTTGTCATCGGTATGTTACTTGCCCGAGATTCGATCGTCGGTATCTCAATACCTAGTTCAATCTCATTACCGGCAAGTATCTTTACTTGTTTTGTAATACATCATCCCGCAACTAACTCATTAGTTGCAATGCTTGCAAGGCTTATAGTGATGTGCATTACCGAGTGGGCCCAGAGATACCTCTCCGACAATCGGAGTGACAAATCCTAATCTCGAAATATGCCAACCCAACAAGTACCTTCGGAGACACCTGTAGAGCACCTTTATAATCACCCAGTTACGTTGTGACATTTGGTGGCACACAAAGTGTTCCTCCGGTAAACAGGAGTTGCATAATCTCATAGTCATAGGAACATGTATAAGTCATGAAGAAAGCAATAGCAACAAACTAAACGATCAAGTGCTAAGCTAACGGAATGTGTCAAGTCAATCACATCATTCTCCTAATGATGTGATCCCGTTAATCAAATGACAACTCTTTGTCTATGGCTAGGAAACATAACCATCTTTGATCAACGAGCTAGTCAAGTAGAGGCATACTAGTGACACTCCGTTTGTCTATGTATTCACACATTTATCATGTTTCCGGTTAATACAATTCTAGCATGAATAATAAACATTTATCATGATATACAGAAATAAATAATAACTTTATTATTGCCTCTAGGGCATATTTCCTTCAGACTCCAGTTAAGCCGTTTCCTAGCAAGGCTTGAACTTTTCTCATGGTAGGAATAAGCTTCTTGCGTTCGGCGACAGTAAGTTTATCAGGGAGTTGGTATTTGGCGTCGAGATGCTCAGCACGATAACCCGGCATCGGATTTTCATCAGACGACGAGATATCTTTACAGTAGAACCATGTTTGATTCCAGTCCTTGGGATGGCTTGGCAGGACTACTTAAGGGAAGATGGCATCTCGTCTATGTTGAATTGAAATCCCGCCAAGTTCCAAGCTGGGACCATTGGTATACTTGTTCTGGCGGTTTAGATAGAAATATTTCCTGAAGAGCTCAAGACTAGGTTCTTCTTGAAGGTATACCTCACAAAAAACTTGGAAGTTACAGATGTATGATACATAATTGGGTCCGATATCTTGTGGATGGAGTTTGAAAAAGTGCAGAACATCCCTAAAGAATTTTGAGCCGGGTGGTGAGAAGCCCCGGGTCATATAATCAGTGAAGAAAATAGTTTCACCGTCCTTTGGCTGAGGTCTCTCTTCAGCCGGGTTAGGAACACGATAGTGCATCACATTCTTCTCTGGCAAATATCCAACGGTGACAAAATCCTTCAAGGTGTCCTCAGTGACTGGAAGGAACCCAGTTGCAAGTCGTGATTGTTTTGGGCGGCATGGTGAAAGGACAACCTAAAAGACAGGAACGAATTTGCCAGCTCAAGATGATTGTCAAAATTGCAAGTTAACAAATACAGTGCATGTTCAGAATGACGTCTTAAGCAAGGGCTAATGATATATGAAGTGACAATAAACCGGAAGAATAAGCCGCCATGATTAAAGACATTCAAGATCTACCAAGGCTATAATTTGCTAAGTGTTAGGACAAACAGATTCTGCAGATTGAGGTTAGAAATTTGGATCTACCATTGTTCAGAAAAAGGAAATAAATTCGAAATTTACAGAGGTGACAGTGCAAAAACAGAGGTGCCCTAGAAGAGATCTGTCGCGGTGGGGATATATTCCAGTGTTAAGAACAAGTGCTAAAACCTCTACCGCACAAGATTCATATGGTTTTTTGGATCTAACCCATGCAACTAAACAAAGAGAAAGAAGAGTGGTGACGAACACTGATGAACACCGAAGAACACCAACATAACCTAATGACAGATCTACGGTGAAGAAAGAAGGACTTACTGATGCTGTTACGACAGTGGAGTGGCGCTGCAGTTTTCTGGTCTATTCAGGGCGATGCAGCGGCCAGAGTTGAGGTAGGAGATGAAGGTCGACGGAGGCGAGGCTCATGCGGGTCGGTGTGTCGCGAGGAGGAAGAAAGGAGAAGGAGAAGAATGAAAGATGACTCTATGACCCTATTTATAAGGAAACAGGAAAACAGGCAGGCGCGAAAGACGAGGAGGCCAAATGATGGTTATCCAGCTAATTGGACGCCTCGATTTTCGGAAAGACATTAAGATAAAGATCCGTTAAAGATGACGTCGAGGTGGATTTCCGAAATTCTTGGAGATAACGTCATGGCGGGTTATAAGGTTTTCACAACAAGATGTGGAAGGATTTTTCTAAGTGTTGAAGATTGATATGAACAAGTTCAAATCAACCTGGGGCCTAATGTTGGGGATATAACTATTAGGTATAACCCGCCTAGGAGGGGCCGGGTCATCCCAATGACGATTCATCACAATGAAGCCCAAGATCATATGGCGGTTCATAGATAGGCTTAGTAGAGGGCCCAGACCCGAAGGCGGCTTAAGGCTCATGATTGTAAACCACCATGTATGTAAACTTGTATTATAAGGCATATGATAAAGGTCACTGAGCCGGATATGTTGTATAAACCGGCCGAGACTCTGAGGGCCGCAGGGCGTCAACCCGTGTATATAAGGGGACGACCTAGCGGCGGCTTAAGACAAGAAACAACAGATCAAGAGCCGGGTCAAGCGTATTCGCTCCCTGCTCATCGAAACCCTAGCAATACCAACTACAAACTGGACTAGGCTTCTACCTTCATCGTAAGGGGCCGAACCAGTATAAACTCCTTATGTCATTTGTCCTGATTAACCCCTTTAAGCTAACCTCATCGTGATGGCTCCATGACTAAGTCCTCACACTAGGACATCTGCCGTGACAATTCCACGACAATAGCCTTGGTTTCACAATCTAGGAGAGTATGGCGTCTAGCGAGGGAAATTATCACCGCAGAGTTCCTTACTTTGATGGTACTAATTTTGCTAGTTGGAAGCATAAGATGAAAATGCATATTCTTGGACATAACCCTGCTGTTTGGGCTATTGTGTGTATTGGTTTGCAAGGTGAATTCTTCGATGGGAGAGAACCGAATCGTGAAGCAATTGCGGAAGAGTTGAAAATGCTGCAATACAACGCTCAAGCTTGCGATATCCTCTTCAATGGATTGTGCCCCGAAGAATTCAACAAAATCAGCCATATTGAGAATGCAAAGGAAATTTGTGATACGTTGATTGATATGCACGAAGGTACCGAGCCCGTCAAGGAATCCAAGTTGGATGTGCTTCAAAGTCAGCTTGACAAGTTCAAAATGAAGGATGGTGAAGGTGTCGCTGAAATGTACTCTAGGCGTGCTCTCATCACAAATGAGATTGCCGGCTTAGGAAGTGAAGAGATGACTGACAAATTCATCATCAAAAAGATCCTAAGAGCCTTGGATAGAAAATATGATACCGTGTGCACATTGATCCAAATGATGAACAATTACAAAGATCTCAAGCCAACGGAAGCCATTGGAAGAATTGTTGCTCATGAGATGTCACTCAAGGACAAAGAAGAGCTTCACAAAAAGTCTAGTGGTGCTTATAAAGCCTCATGTGATGCTCCTGCCACATCAAGTGGAAAACAAGTCTTCAATGAGGAATTGAGCTTAATGGTGAAGAACTTCAAAAAATTCTACAAGAGTAGAAGCAAAGAGAGAAGTTCCAAATCAAGATCCTACCATGACAAAAGATCTTCTAGTCGTGAACGTAATTGCTACAATTGTGGAAGACTCGGAAACTACTCCAATGAGTGTATGACCCCATACAAAAGAAAAGAAGACTCACCTAAAAGAAGAAGTAGAAGAGAAGAATCACCTCCAAGAGAGAGAAGGAGTAGAGATGATCGTTATGAACAAAGAACCTCTCGCAGAAGCAAGGATTCAGAAAGGAAGGACAAGTTATCAAGGAGCTATACAAAACGAAGACATCAAGCTCATGTTGGTGAATGGGTATCCGGTTCTGACTCCGACCACCACTCCAAGAGAAGTTATCACTCTGCCTCCGAATATACTCAAGATGAAGGTGTTGCCGGTCTTGCACTTGTGTCAACCAACTCCTATGACATATTTGACTCACAAAATGAAGGAATTGGAAGATGCTTCATGGCTAAGGGCCCAAGGTATCACACCCGAGTATATTGATTTCAATAGTGATGAAGATGATTTGCTAGGTGATGATGAGTTACTTGTTGACAATGCTAGTGATGAAAACTATGATGAAACTATTATTAATCATGCTAATCAAGATGAAACGGATGAAAATGATAAGAAGGAGATTGAGCGTCTAACTAAAGAACTAAACACTCTTAAGTTAGCTCATGAAACTACTTTAGAAGATCATCGAGAACTTTTAAAAACTCATGAGAAGCTACGATTCGAGAAGCTCAACCTAGAGCAAGACATGGGTTCTTAAAAGCTATCAATGATGATCTTCGGAAGAAAAGTTCTTCTTACATTGCCAAGCGTTTACAATAATCACCTAGCAATAATCATGCTAAATCCAATATTGTTGCTTCTAGTAGTTCTCTTGATTCCACTAATGATTCTCTTAGCCAAGTTACACTTGAGCAAGAAAATAGCTTATTGAAGGGAATTATAGAGAAAGGTGTTTACAAGATCCTTGTCGGAAGTAAGCAATTTGAGGAAATTGTATGCAAGCAAGGAAGGCACCGGAAGAATCAAGGTGTTGGTTTTGAACAAAAGTTCAGTGCCGATGGAGTTGAGTGGGAAGAACATCAATACCCCAAGACGAAGTTTGTTCCTCAACAAGAGAAGTATGATCCTACTACCTTCAAGGGGACACAAGCTCAAGATGATCTTCCACCACAAGACCACAAGCTAAAAGGCAAGGACAAGCTTCAAGAGGAGATTGATGCATTTGAAGAAGCTCCAAAGGCCTTGGTCAAGTGGGTTCCCAAGACTACGTCAAGTTCTACTTCATCTATTACATCTACAACCCAAGGATTCCCATGAAGATGATGTGGGTCCCGAAGAAGAAGAACTAGAGAGCTCATGAGGGTGACTCCGCCAACATACTTCACTCATATTCATATTGGCAAGGACAAGTGCAATCAACTTCCACATCTTGCACTAGTTCAAGGAGTCACAAACCCTCTTCTTGGTAAGTCAAGGGACAAGGTAACCTAATGCTTTCATGGACATCATCTTGTGTGTACTTCACTCTATGTCTATGGATATCCTTGTTTGTTCCTTGTGGGACTAACCCATGTGGGTATTGAAAGTACAACTCACTCAAATGGATTGATCCAAATAATCTACATCAACATTGAGCATCCACATCTTCAACATCTACATGAGGTCATCATCGATAAAACCCAAGGTTAGTTCATCTCTATAAAAAGGGGATATCACATCTAGGGGGATCTTTACTCTAAGAATTGAGCTAAAGCAACTCTAATGATGTGAACACAACAACGCTTTTATGTGAAAGTGGTAACCCCACTTGTGCTTAAGCGATGAGTATGACCTATGATCAAATGTTCTCGTTTGACTCCTAAGTCAATATACTCATATATAGATGACCTAGTCATCGCCAATTGCTTGATAGATGCTAGAGTGTTTGTGCATGCTTTGCCACATATTTCATTTGCCATCTTATTGTGTGAGCATGCTGGATGCATAACTTTCTTCATTCACGGACATCCATTTGTTGCTTTGATTGTTTGGTCTTTTCTTTTGCCAAATGGATGGACTAGAATACCTAAGTACTCCCTCTATCTATCTATGCTTTTCTCGTCTCAAACTCTATTCATACTACACCACAAAGTTTGATCAAGTCAGGTTCAAACCCTTTGGGTGAGGAGCACTCGGAGCCACCGATTCGTCATAGACTTAAACTTCCAAAACCTCTTGATGCATTTCGGTCTGACCGATTCATTCCTTTCGGTCATACCAAGTTCATTGAGTTGATCAAGGTTTCAATCTCGGTGCAATCAATTTGAATAGTTTGGTCTCACCGAGTTGCAGTAACCGCTTGCGATTCTGCATCTCGGTGCCACCGAGTTTCTCAACTCGGTCGCACCGACAGGGTCTGGAAATATATACCCATGGGTCGAATTTTGGAAATTTATCCGAAACCCTTCGCCCGCGCCTGTCTAGCTCTGCCGACTCGAGGTCTCCGGATCATCTCTTCCGTTGCCAGCGACCTCCTGCCGCTGGTCTCCGCCGTCGTCAACGGAATCTTCACCGTCGTTGTCGCTGTAGAGAGTTCACCACCGAGTTAGGGTATGAACTCAACCCCTTTGTGTAATCTTTACCTCAGATTCCTGCACTTAGGTCAATGCCATGAATCTTACCATGTTTGAGATACTTCTATCCAATCAAAAACTCCTTTAGATTAGTTTTGATTTGAAAACTTTGGGTTAGGTTTCCGCCGAATTCATCTCGGACCGACCGAGTTGTAGAAATCGGTCTCACCGATTTGGCCCAGGCCATTGCACTTGTGATTTTCGGTCTGACCGAAACTTACAAATTGGTGTGATCGAGTTTGATTCTCAATGAAACCCTAGCAATCTCGGAGTCACCGAACTGTGTCTCGGTCTAACCAATTTCACTAGTTTAGACTCTAATATTGCTTTGGTGTCACCGAGTTTAACAAATCGGTAGCTCCGAAATGACTTCTGTAGAAAACTAAAACTAAGTTTTTAACTTGTTTGTTTTGCAAATCTTTGCACTTTGTGATGCTCATCCACTCTGTATCAACTATATCTATTCATAGGGTCAGCTTTCAGCCATGTCAGACAACAGTGACGACCAAAAAAGGTCTGAAGAACAGGTTCACTTAAGTGAGGGCACTAGTCCCTCTGACAGCTATGATGATGGGAGCAGAAGTACTCCTAGCAACCTGCCTAAGGATGCTACTAGGCAGAGGAGGAAAGGGAATTCAGATTCAGAAGATGAATATTTTATGGCTGATGAGGAAGTCACTTCAAAGAAAAAGGTTGTCAAGAAAGAGTTTGGCACAACAGCTTCAACCAAGCCAGGTATGAAGAAGGCACCAGCCAAAAGTATCCCAATGTCCAAAGCCAGAGCCTCAACACAGGAAACCATTGAGTTCACTCTTGAACCAAAGGAGGCTGGTGAAGGCAAGAAGAGGAAGGAAAGGGTCAAGAAGACCATGGCCAGAGTAATTGGCAGACCATCCATGATCAGGGATTCAGATGAGGATGAAGAAAATGTTGCACTAGCTTCCAAAGCTCACAAGTTGATGGGGGATGCCATCAAGTCAGGGGCTGCTCCATTAAAGCCCAAGATTGCCTCCAAGGCTGCTGTTGCTGCTCAAGCTTGTAAGCCTACAGCACCCAAGAGATCAACTATGAACATACCAGCCGCTGAGAAGAACAAGGCCCTAGTGCCTGAAGTGGAAGAAGAAGCCGAAGTGCTTAGAAAATTGAAGCCCAAGATCCCAGATCATGATGATACACATCCTGTGGCTGAGAACATGAAGCTAAGGAAGGATGCAGGTCTCAGGCTATGGAGGCAGACATACCCATATGCCACCAGAAGGAGGACTGTTGTAGACTACAGGTTCCACACAAAGGAATAACAAGATTTCTATGAGACTGTGCTCCTAGACAAGAAGCCAATAGTCAGTGATATGAGATGGGTTGACTGGACTTACATTGACAACAATGCAGATCGCTTCCCAGGAGTTCATGACAGCTTCAGACTGACTAGAGTTGACAAATTTGTTGGCCAGAAACTCACCAAGTGGAATGATGAGATGGTGATGCAGTTCTACTACACAACACATTTTTACCCAGATGGTAAAATTGCTTGGTTGACTGAGGGTACTAGGTACCAGTCTATAGTTGCAGAGTGGGACAAGCTTATCAATGCCCCTGAAGAGCAAGAGGATGACACAGATGTGTATGCCAAGCCAAGGAATGGACACAACTCCATGGCACACATGTAAGGAGATTCCTGATGCTACCCTATATACTCACAAGTTTGGCTATGTGTACTATCTGTTGTCTGGTTTGCCCACAATCAACACTATCCTCAGGCACACATTGTTGCCCAAGTCTGGAGATGACAGGATGATAAGAGGACATTCCATCAATTTGCTGCACATGTTTGACATACCAGAGAAGTTCAAAGTGATGACATTGATTGTAGAGACAATCAAGAGGACTGCTACTGATCAAAAGAGATCATGTGGACATGCTCCACATATTCAGATGCTCATCAACTCCAAGATGGGCAAAGGCACATATCTCTTGGACAAGGAGCACCTTCCCTTGTTGCCTGACTTTGAAGACAATGAAGTTGTCATGGATGCTACACATCCTACTTCAGTAGAGGCTCAGGAGAAGAGGGAGAAAGCTAAAGCAGAGAAGGCAGCACAAACTTCACAAGTTCCAGATGCTTCAACTGCTCACCTCAAGACCAAGCAGGATCAGCTGAGCTATCTGCTTGAGGCCACTGTCAGAATTGAGAAAGGATTGACAACCCTGACTCAAAATCAAGAGAGTCTTCAGAGGATCATCAAGACAAAGTAATATGATCTAGACTTGAAGGTCACAGAGATCCAGACTGCAGTTGAGCAACTCCAGGATGAAGCTGAAGAGAGAAGAGGGAGAGCTACCACTGAAGCTTTTTAGAGAGTGCCTAGGGCACAAAGGTCTATAGCTGTGCCAGCCAGTGACACAAGGGCTACTACATTAGCACCAGCGGCTACAACCTCTGTTGTCCCTCCAATTGCTACTCCACCAGCTCCACAGACCTCTTCGGATGCATTCGTTGCAGGACTCCTCTCCACGCCACTGATACGTCTCCAACATATCTATAATTTTTGATTGTTCCATGCTATTATATTATCTGTTTTGGATGTTTAATGGGCTTTAATATGCTCTTTTATATTATTTTTGGGACTAACCTATTAACCGGAGGCCTAGTGCCAGTTTTTGTTTTTTTTCCTATTTTAGAGTTTTGCAGAAAAGGAATACCAAACGGAGTCCAAACGGAATGAAACCTTCACGATGATATTTCTTTGACCGAAAGCAATCCAGAAGACTTGGAGTCTAAGTCTGGAACTCCACGAGGAAGCCACAAGGCAGGAGGGCGCGCCCAGGGGGTAGGCACGCCCCCACCTTCGTGGGCCCCTCGTAGCTCCACCGACGTACTTCTTTCACCTATATATACTCTTATACCCTAGAAACATCAGGGGAGCCACGAAACCACTTTTCCACCGCCGCAACCTTCTGTACCCGTGAGATCCCATCTTGGGGCCTTTTTCGGCGATCTGCCGGAGGGGGAATCGATCACGGAGGGCTTCTACATGAACACCATTGCCTCTCCGATGAAGCGTGAGTAGTTTACCACAGACCTTCGGGTCCATAGTTATTAGCTAGATGGCTTCTTCTCTCTCTTTGATTCTCAATACAAAGTTCTCCTCGATGTTCTTGGAGATCTATTCGATGTTATACTCTTTTGCGGTGTGTTTGCCGAGATCCAATGAATTGTGGATTTATGAACAAGATTATCTATGAATATTATTTGGTTCTTCTCCGAAATCTTATGTGCATGATTTGATATCTTTGCAAGTCTCTTCGAACTATAGGTTTAGTTTGGCCTACTAGATTGATCTTTCTTGCAATGGGAGAAGTGCTTAGCTTTGGGTTCAATCTTGCGGTGTCCTTTCCCAGTGACAGTAGGGGCAGCAAGGCACGTATTGTATTGTTGCCATCGAGGATAAAAAGATGGGGTTTATATCATATTTCTTGAGTTTATCTCTCTACATCATGTCATCTGGCTTAATGCGTTACTCCGTTCTTATGAACTTAATACTCTAGATGCATGCTGGATAGCGGTCGATGTGTGGAGTAATAGTAGTAGATGCAGAATCGTTTCGGTCTACTTGACACGGACGTGATGCCTATATTCATGATCATTGCCTTAGATATCTTCATAACTATGCGCTTTTCTATCAATTGCTCGGCAGTAATTTGTTCACCCACCGTAATACATGCTATCTTGAGAGAAGCCACTAGTGAAACCTATGTTCCCCGGGTCTCTTTCCTATTATATTACATCTCTTTTATTTACATCGCATCTCGTCTACTATTTTGCAATCTTTACTTTCCAATCTATACAACAAAAATACCAAAAATATTTACTTTACTATCTCTATTAGATCTCACTTTTGCGAGTGACCATGAAGGGATTGACAACCCCTTTATCACGTTGATTGCAAGGTTCTTGATTGTTTGTGCAGGTACTAGGTGACTTGTGTGTTGTCTCCTACTAGATTGATACCTTGGTTCTCAAAAATGAGGGAAATACTTACGCCACTTTGTTGCATCACCCTTTCCTCTTCTAGGGAAAACCAACGCATGCTCAAGAGGTAGCAGCCACCTTCGCACTCTGGAGCTCTCGGAGATCGTGCTTAGAGAGCAGCATAGCACTATGCATTTTCAAGCTTTTTGGTAACTTGTTGCCAAAGGGGGAGAAAGTCTATCGATCATAGGCTTCGAGAGAGTGTGTGTTTTGCTTCTTTTGCCTCTCTTGCTACTTTATTTGCTTGCTCGTTTGGTTAATACTCCAGTTGTGTGTGTGAGATACTTATATGACCATGTGCTTGATCATACCATACTTTAATGTTTGTGCTTGAATGATGATATTCTATCTCTCATGTATGATCATTCATATCTTGTATTGGTAATGGGTGCATATTTCATATTCTATCATTTTGAGCGCTCCACCAAGATGTATGTGACAGGGAAGAGTAACCCATGATCCTAATCGATTGTGCATTTTCATTCAAAAGCAAATTTTTAAAAATGCACAAATTTAGGGGGAGCTCTTGCTTATCACATACTTCTCAAAGCGACGATGTACTTCATTTATATTATCATTTGTCGAAGCTTTGATCTATATGTTGTCATCAATTACCAAAAAGGGGGAGATTGAAAGTGCAACTAATCCCTGGGTGGTTTTGGTAATTCATAAAAACATATAGCTCATTGAACTAATATCCATTCAAGATTAATGTTTCAGAAAGTTCAATGCTTGGTATGGCATGGACTAGAGATGTGGACCCCTCAAAATGCTAAGGACACATATTGGCAAAAGCTCAAGACTCTACATTTTCATTTTAGTGATCCAAGATCACATTGAGTCCATAGGAAAAGCCAATACTATCAAAAGGGGATGTGGTGTTGCTTAATGGCTTGCTTGCTCAAAATTCTTAGTGATATGCTCCAAAAGCCCTCAACCACTTTCTCATTTCCACATATGTCCTAAACCTAAAGTCAAACTCGGCCCCACCGATTTGATCTATCCGGCGCCATCGAGTTCACTTGACATAGCCATTACCAGCAACCCTAATCAGTTCGGTCTCACTAATAGGGATCTCGGTCTCACCGAGATGGGATTGCACACTCTTTGTTTCCCTTCGGAACGTTTCGGTCTAACCGAGATGAGTGATCGGTCCCACCGAGTTGGCAATGCAAACACTCTGTTTCCTTTTCGTAACGTTTCGGTCTCACCGATATGAGCGATCGGTCCCACCGATTTTGCCTGACCAAGTCTTTGTTTGCTTATTACTGAAATCGGTCTCACCGAGTTCATGTGATCAGTCTCACCGAGATGAGGTTCCGCCCTAACCCTAGGGCATCGGTCTCACTGAGTTGGTATTGTCGGTCCCACGAAAAAGCCTAACGTTCAGATTTTGAACCAGGTCGGTCTCACCGAGTTTCTGTATTCGGTCCCACCGAGTTCGGTAAATTGTGTGTAACGGTTAGATTTTGTGTGGAGGCTATAAATACCCCCCCACCCCCTCTTCATTTGAGAGAGAGCCATTAGAACGTGCCTACACTTCCACTACTCATTTTCTGAGAGAGAACCACCTACTCATGTGTTGAGACCAAGACATTCCAATCCAACCACAAGAATCTTGATCTCTAGCCTTCCCCAAGTTGCTTTCCACTCAAATCATCTTTCCACCATATCCAAATTTGTGAGAGAGAGTTGAGTGTTGGGGATACTATCATTTGAAGCACGAGAGTAAGGAGTTCATCATCAACACACCATCTATTATCTTTTGGAGAGTGGTGTCTCCTAGATTGGTTAGGTGTCACTTGGGAGCCTCCGTCAAGATTGTGGAGTTGAACCAAGGAGTTTGGAAGGGCAAGGAGATCGCCTACTTCGTGAAGATCTACCCAAGTGAGGCAAGTCCTTCGTGGGTGATGGCCATGGTGGGATAGACATGGTTGCTTCTTCGTGGACCCTTCGTGGGTGGAGCCCTCCGTGGACTCGCGCAACCGTTACCCTTCGTGGGTTGAAGTCTCCATCAATGTGGATGTACGATAACACCACCTATCGGAACCACACCAAAAATCTCTGTGCCTGTATTGCGTTTGCTCCCTCCAAACTCCTCCCCTTTACCTTCATATGCAATGATTTACATTCCGCTGCTATACTCTTACAATTGCATGTGTAGGTTGATTGCTTGACTTGTGTTAAGGTGCTAAAATCTACCAGGACATAAAATTGAGAAAAGGATAGATTTTTTATTTGGTCAAGTAGTCTAATCACCCCCTAGACATACATTCGATCCTACAACATCCTACCATACAGGATCCGAGAGTATTGTATCTCCAGCAAAGTGGGTTAGTGAAGTTACTCTCCTCAGTTCACCACTGGCTTGTTTTCCCAGGTCCTACTTCATGGGATCTCCGATCACATAGGTTGGGTTACCACCATGGCAACTCATGTGAGTATCATACCCATATCCCTTAATGCATTATCTATCACAACACACGATAGCCGTTTAGTAAAGGGATCTACCAGATTCTTAGCCATTTGGACATAATCCAACGCTATCACTTTAGAGCTTCTTAATTTTCTGACAACTTCTAATCTCATTCTTATGTGTTTATTGGACTTCATGTTGTCCTTTGAACTCTTCACCTTGGCAATAATAGTCTGATTGTCACAATCCACAAGGATAGCTGGAACTGGCTTCTCAACCAATGGCAAGTCTGTAACGCCCCAAGATCGGAGCTTCAGATGCCTTCCAGGGTTTCCGGGTTTCGACGTGTGATTTGTTTGGTTCGTTGCATCATGTGCATTGCATCATGTCATCATGCCATCATCTCATAAATCTTTTGCAACTCAACTAAATAAAATGCATAGATCTTTGATCTATTTAAATTGAGGGAACTCACCTGGTGATTTCTCTATATAACATACCCTCCTAATAATTATGGAGCTATTATTAAATATTCCATTCTTTTGGAATTAACCATTGACACACTTGCAAATAAATCCCAATGCGTTTGTTATCTCAATTCTTGGTCTCTGACTTGTCCTCATATTCTTTTATCGTTTTATTGAGGCTCTTCCTAATTGTTCAACATTTTTGGAAACTTCGGATTCCTACTCCTTTTCAAACGAGTTGAATTAAATTCAAATACATTTGAATTTAATCTTTCAATCTTGGCCATTTCTATTTTCGCGGAATGAGCACATTTTTGTGAATCCGGGGAAATTATTCCCATGCGCAACTCCTTCCCAAACCCTCTCTTTCTTCTCCTCTCCGTAATTTTTCTTTTCTGTTAAAGTAAATAAGATTTTAAGAGAGAGGGAGAAATAGCAGCAGTGCCCTTGGGCCTCACTGTTCAGCCCAACAGCCTGGGATCTCTTCCTGCGGCCTGTTCAAAAGGCCCGGTTGACCCCCCCTTCTAATGGGCGGTCCCCAAGCCCACCTAACCCTCTAACCCTAAAACTAACCCTCTCCCTGCCCGATCCCACTCACCCTCTCCCTCTCGTCCTCGTCCACCGCCGCCAGGGAGAAGCCCCGCGCATCGATCTCTCCCTCATCTCGCTCCTCCCTCGATCCCTCTCCTCCTCTGTTTCCTTCTGCCCAGCGCCACCACACCCGCAATGTGCCCCATCCCTGCACCCCCTCACGCATCGCCAGGGAGGGGAGTTCCCCAGCATGCATGAGCCTCGTCGCCCCGCCTCCTTTTTCCTCACAGCGCCACGGCTACGATCGAGCTTTCCCCCGGCGAAGCCTCTTCTTCTCCTCCACCTCTCCGCGCCTCCTCGTCGCGCCGCTACCTGCCTCTGCGCGCGCGTCGCCCCGCCTCAGCGCCGCCGTCCTCCATGGCCGCAGCCAGCCGAGCTCGAAGCTCCCGCCGCCACCACCTCATCCCTGCGCTGTAGGGCGTCGCCTCCGGCCGAATCCAGCCGCCCGTGGCCTCTCCTCGAGCAGTGGCCGCCCACATCTCGCCGGAGAGACTCCTCCTCGCCGCCACGATGTGCATCGAAGGTCTGGGCGCCGTGAACGAGTTCCCCTGCGACCAGCGCCGCCGTGGCTGTCCCCTCGCCATCCTCCTCTGCGCCACCTGCCCGCCGACAGGGCCTTGTCCCTACCTCCGGCGCACCAAGTTCGCTGTCATCCTCCCCCTTGCTGTTGCTGCTCCTCGTAGGTCTTCCTGGTGCCCTCGTCTCTGCTCGCGGGAGGACGAGTGTGACCGCTGCTTCGATCTGCGATGCGCGAGACCCCTTGGCCTTGCTGTGATCTGGATATGTCAATACCATCGTTGCCACATTGATTCCTCTGCCCCGGAGTACCTCAAGTTCGTCTACACGAGGCTACCAAGTACCTCTACGCACGGATATCGCCAAGTACCACGATGATCTGAGAACAACTACCGTCGACGTGCATCTTGCTCATATTTTCATCTAATTTAACAATATCACACACTTTGATCCATGATAAAAATGCTTAAAATTGTTGTTTGCTTTTTTCATAAATGGCTTGCTAAAATGATTTAATTCATAACTAAATAACCGTAGCTCGGTTTCTAATAAACTTTATATGTAAATGGGGTAGAATTTTGCCTAGTTTAACATGGTGGCATCACTTTGCATGTCTAACAACTATAAAATTTGGTTTAGGGTAGAACAACACCAAACCTAATATATGCATATGGGGATTTACCGGAATTGTTGTTCGTTGCTTCCGGCCTCATTTAAACTTGCCTAGATAGATAGTTGCATTATGCTTCACCTCTTGACATGTTTTAACAACATTTAATATTGGTGGGTACATAAACGAGATCGAACTAAATAACTTGAATGTGGTGTTTCGTCAATATGCAACGGAGTTGCATATTGAGCTCCACTTAATTTGTAGGATTGTTTGTGCACTTTGCCATGCCATGCATACTTAAACCGGACATGCATCATACTTGATTGTGCATCATGCCATGATTATGTGATGGTTGTTTACCATGATTGTTTGCTTCTTTCCGGTGTTGCTTCTTCGGGTTGGTTCCGATAACATCGTGTTGTGAGGATTCGTTCGACTTCGTCCATTTGTCTTCGTCATGGACTCGTTCTTCTTCCTTGCGGGATTTCAGGCAAGATGACCATACCCTCGAAATCACTTCTATCTTTGCTTGCTAGTTGCTCGCTCTTTTGCTATGCCTATGCTGCGATACCTACCACTTGCTTATCGTGCCTCCCATATTGTTGAACCAAGCCTCTAACCCACCTTGTCCTAGCAAACCGTTGTTTGGCTATGTTACCGCTTTACTCAGCCCCTCTTATAGCGTTGTTAGTTGCAGGTGAAGATTGAAGTTTGTTCCTTGTTGGAACATGGAGATGTTGTTCCTTGTTGGAACATGTTTACTTGTTGGGATATCACAATATCTCTTATTTAATTAATGCATCTATATACTTGGTAAAGGGTGGAAGGCTCGGCCTTATGCTTGGTGTTTTGTTCCACTCTTGCCGCCCTAGTTTCCGTCATATCGGTGTTATGTTCCCGGATTTTGCGTTCCTTACGCGGTTGGGCTATTATGGGAACCCCTTGACAGTTCGCCTTGAATAAAACTCCTCCAGCAATGCCCAACCTTGGTTTTACCATTTGCCACCTAGCCTTTTTTTCCCTTGGGTTCTGCAGACTCAAGGGTCATCTTATTTAAACCCCCCTGGGCCAGTGCTCCTTTGAGTGTTGGTCTGACCGAGCAGACTGCGGGGCCACCTCGGGCCAACTTGAGGTTTGGTTTTACTCATAGGATGTCTCATCTGAGTGTGCCCTGAGAACGAGATATGTGCAGCTCCTATCGGGATTTGTCGGCACATTCGGGCGGTGTTGCTGGACTTGTTTTATCTTTGTCGAAGTTGTCTTGTAGAACCGGGATACCGAGTCTGATCGGAATGTCTCGGGAGAAGGTTTATCCTTCGTTGACCGTGAGAGCTTGTGATGGGCTAAGTTGGGACACCCCTGCAGGGATTTGAACTTTCGAAAGCCGTGCCCGCGGTTATGGGAAGATGGGAATTTGTTAACGTCCGGTTGTAGAAAACCTGAAGTTGACCTTAATTAAAATACATCAACCGCGTGTGTAACCGTGATGGTCTCTTCTCGGCAGAGTCCAGGAAGTGAACACGGTGTTGGACTTATGCTTGACGTAGGTTGTTCTAGGATCACTTCTTGATCATAGATTCTCGATCGTGTTTTGCCTTCTCTTCTCGCTCTCATTTGCGTATGTTAGCCACCATATATGCTAGTCGCTTGCTGCAGCTCCACCTCATACCTTTACCTTACCCATAAGCTTAAATAGTCTTGATCGCGAGGGTGTGAGATTGCTGAGTCCCCGTGGCTCACAGATACTTTCAAAACCAGCTTGCAGGTGCCGATGAGTTCGTGCAGATGACTCAACCAAGCTCAAGGAGGAGCTCGATGAAGACCTTGTCCTTTGTGTTGTTTCGTTCCAGTTGATCAGTAGTGGAGCCCAGTTGGGGTCGATCGGGGATCTGTGTAGCATTTGGGGTAGTCTTCTTTTATTTTGGTTCCGTAGTCGGACCTTGATTGTATCTGGTTGATGTAATGCTTTATTCATATAATTGTGTGAAGTGGCGATTGTAAGCCAACTATGTATTCTTTTCCCCTATTGTATTACATGGGTTGTTTGCGAAGATTACCTCACTTGCGACATTGCTTTCAATGCGATTATGCCTCTAAGTCGTGCTTCGACACGTGGGAGATATAGCCGCATCGAGGGCGTTACAAGTTGGTAATCAGAGCCTTCCCCAACCTTAGGAGCCCCCACTGCTTGATCGAATTAGCGGACGAGTTGAGTCTAGAAAATGTTTTGAGTCATTTAGGAATTATATATCGGAGAATTTAGGAATTCTTTTTACTCCCCAGTCCCTTCATCGCTCTGGTAAGGCATCCTGACGTAGAGTTTTGACTCTTCTCTTCTCAAATTTCACAAAAAAAAATTTTAGGATCACGCGGGTATCTTGGAATCGTTCCGATCGATTGTGATGAGAACATTGTTCTTGGTGCCTCCTGTCATTTAGGGGTTGTGGCAGTGTCCTGGGGAGTTGAGCTCCGAGGTGTTGTCGTCACAATTTTATCGTTGCAGTTCTGGAATACCTGAGATAGTTTCGCCGACATCGAAAATCTCTTTTATGCAGTTGTTGGTGAGATAACCTCGACGCCACCCAGTACTGGGGCAGGAGTTCGGGAGTATTGCCATAACTTGTATAACGGATGCTTTTCGAAGGTTGAGGTAGATGACTTCCGAAGTTTTCTTGGTTATGTGTTGAAGGATGGATACAGCTGGATGTAGGATTTGTTAGTTTTGGGTGAGATATTATGCTTCCCCTGTATCCCCAACACCTGATTGCATAACCGGAAAATTTCGGGAGTTTATAAGTGGGAATTCAAGTAGCTCTTAGGATATCTTTCCGACAGATGTATGATATGAAATTGGGGTTCGATGTCTAGTGGTCCGCCTATTCACGGTCGGTTTTACAGTGGTCTCGTTGTGTCTTAAAGAGTCCTTGGCTATGCCGACTCGGGGACGCTTCGTATGTCATGTGCACTGCCTTATACATGATGGTGCTATACGATCGAGCCCGTGTAGGTCCCACCACGAAAACTTCAGACGAAATCTCTATCATATGTTTGTTCTGGCTTATTCTGCAAGCCAATACTTTGTTTTGTTTTGAGTTGTGGTATTCGAGTTGCTTCGAAGTCAAATGTTGATTCCATACCTTCTCTAAACGGTGTTCTCATACTCCTATGTGAATACTAATCCTTCATGATAATCGAGACTGTCTCGTCAGTCCTTTTCATCCGGAGTGTTTCTCTTCAAGTGGATCCGATCATTTAAATATCAGCAAGATCAATTATCAGTTTTTCTCAACGGTGTTCGTTTCATCCATCCCAAGTTGTCTTTGTTGTCCCTCCCTCCCACCCTTATTTCTTCAAGGACTAAGATTTCTTTATCAAGTATCCTTTTATTCTTGTGAAGTCTCTCCATCTTTTTTCCGTCAATATTCTTATCCGGTGATTCTCATGAAGATTCTAACGGAGCCTCAAGTTAATCATTTTTCATTCTTTTTCTTCTACGGTGGTTTCAAATCAAGCTTTTCGTATTGATCATATTCCTTTTCCTCCTTTCAAATACCTTCTCATGCCGGTACACCTCATATTCATTCATTTCTCGCTATTCATTTGTTCCGGAGTGCTCAACAAATCTCAGAAGATTCGTTTTTCCACTCTGCTTTCATAATCATTTCAAGCCCTTTCGAGATTGTTATCTCATTCAAGCCATTTTATTCAACCGGTGCTATCTATCTCTCTTCAAATCTCTTCAACGGTGTTTATTTTGAGTGGGCCCTAACCCACAGGTTTTTTCCCAAGGATCTTACCTGACTCTTCTCTTTTTTCCGGAGCTACCATCAAATTCTTTTCAAAGTTTGACGTAAGAATGAACTGTCATCAGTCAAATGTTTTTCTCCAAGATCTTTCAAATTCTTTTCATCGTTGGATCAACCTTTCTATTTTTTATTCCGGAGTGCCTCTACAATTATTGTTGGTGTTTCTCGTCGTCATTCTCAAGTTTTGAAGACCGAAGAAGACTTTTCCTCCATATTTATCCGCTTTCTCAGAGATTCATGGCTCTAGCTTGATGTCATCCTCTCATAACTGTTTTTGATAGTGAGAATTCTTTTCACCTATCCGGAGCAATTCAAGAGTCTTCTCAGTTTGATTATCTGGAGTCCAACAATTCAGGTTTATTCATTCTCAGCCTTCAGTTATCATTCTCCAATCTTACCGGTGCTTCGTTCAAGTGATCTCTAATCGGCTCGTGATCTCTTCGTTCTCATGTATCTAAATCCTCTCAAGCATCTTCGTTCATTTTATAATTCTTCCCAGCGATTTGTGCCTTTTTCCAATTCCATTTTCAAATTCTTACCGGTGATTCACCCCTTTTACTTCGTTCGTTTTCAATTCTTACCGGTGGCTCGTTCAAGATTTCTCTTCCTTTGTTATTGTATCGATTCATTTGTTATTTCTATCCTACCGGTGGTTCGTTCAATATTTTCCCAAGTTGGCGCTATATCTATCTTAATGCTCTCTACGATAATAAGTAGTATGTCAAATCCGCTGCTTGTCATCAATTTAAATTGGTGAAGGATAAGCATAATGTAATTCTTATTCTTGTTTCATCCAAGAGATTAATTCCTTATTCCGGAGGCTTATCAAATTCTCAGTTTCATTTGTTTCATCTTTTCTTTCCCGGAGTTCCAAGCTCTAATTATCACGGAGATCCATCTAAATCATTGCAAGGATTCACCTTGTGTTTTCAATTTCTCTTTCTTTTCATTCCTTTGTTACCGGAGTTCTTCATGGAGGCTCGACATGGTGTTTCTTCAAGGATTTAATTCCTTCTCGAAGTTTTCATCGAGATTCATTTCTAGGGAGCTCAAGCATTCTTCATCTTGCAATCCGGAGTGCAATTTCTTTCTACCGTATCTTTGGAGGTGGTATTATGTCATTCTTGATAATTTGAGTTCATGTTTCATGATTCACATGTTATTAAGAATGAGGTATTTTAAATCCATCAATCTCATCATTGGAGTTACCTTGGGTATATTTCACCTAAAGCTTTCCCTAAGGATTGTTGCTATCTATGGTGCTTATAAATGATCCAAGTTCTTCATTTATCCTCCCGGCGAAATAAGATTTCTCGTCTCCTTGGTCATATCAATTCAATTCTTTTCCCGTGAGTGGCAGGCTGTCACCTCATAATCTTGAGATGTTTTTCCCATAAGCCCACAACTAGCTTACTCCTTGCGTGGTTGGATTTCCGACAACTCCGTTCGACCTTTCTCCTAAGGATACCTTTTCAAACTCTTTTGTGGCAGAAGTTGACTTTTCTTCTCCATTATTTTATTTCAATGATCTATATTCTATTTCTTTCTTCCCGAGGCATTGCGACGTTGTTCTTTTCACCCATCATCTCGTTTTGTCAAAGATCATTTTCTTTTCATGCCTATCCATTTAACCGGAGAGTTGTGCCCTCGGCTCAAGTTCTTTTCGCCTTATCAAGCCTTGCATCTCTTTTCAACCGGAGTGCTGTCTGAGATCTTTCTTACCCCTTGCTCCATTCATTACATAGTTCCGGAGATAGTGTGTTGTGATTTCTTCAAGTATCTTCTCATCTTATCAAGTTCTTATTCAATTCCTTTTCTTTTCAATCGGAGTGCTTTCCGAATTTGTTGTTCCTTGTTCCTCTTTCCTAATGGAGTGCTTTCAACTTCGTTCATCTCCATTGTATTCTTTTCTCGAAATGGTTTAACCTTTCAAGGTTCTTTGGTTTCACTCATTGGTCAAAGAAGCAACTTAGTTTTACCTCTTCTCTTTCTCTTCCGTTTTCCCCGGTGCCATCCTAGATCTCGGGACGAGATCCTCTCGTAGTGGTGGAGTGTTGTAACGCCCCAAGACCGGAGCTTCAGATGCCTTCTAGGGTTTCTGGGTTTCGACGTGTGATTTGTTTGGTTCGTTGCATCATGTGCATTGCATCATGTCATCATGCCATCATCTCATAAATCTTTTGCAACTCAACTAAATAAAATGCATAGATCTTTGATCTATTTAAATTGAGGGAACTCACCTGGTGATTTCTCTATATAACATATCCTCCTAATAATTATGGAGCTATTATTAAATATTCCATTCTTTTGGAATTAACCGTTGACACACTTGCAAATAAATCCCAATGCCTTTGTTATCTCAATTCTTGGTCTCCGACTTATCCTCATATTCTTTTATCGTTTTATCGAGGCTCTTCCTAATTGTTCAACATTTTTGGAAACTTCGGATTCCTACTCCTTTTCAAACGAGTTGAATGAAATTCAAATACATTTGAATTTAATCTTTCAATCTTGGCCATTTCTATTTTCGCAGAATGAGCACATTTTTGTGAATCCGGGGAAATTATTCCCATGCGCAACTCCTTCCCAAACCCTCTCTTTCTTCTCCTCTCCCTAATTTTTCTTTTCTGTTAAAGTAAATAAGATTTTAAGAGAGAGGGAGAAATAGCAGCAGTGCCCTTGGGCCTCACTGTTCAGCCCAGCAGCCTGGGATCTCTTCCTGCGGCCTGTTCAAAAGGCCCGGTTGACCCCCCTTCTACTGGGCCGTCCCCAAGCCCACCTAACCCTCTAACCCTAAAACTAACCCTCTCCCTGCCAGATCCCACTCACCCTCTCCCTCTCGTACTCGTCCACCGCCGCCAGGGAGAAGCCCCGTGCATCGATCTCTCCCTCATCTCGCTCCTCCCTCGATCCCTCTCCTCCTATGTTTCCTTCTGCCCAGCGCCACCCACACCCGCAATGTGCCCCATCCCCGCACTCCCTCACGCATCGCCAGGGAGGGGAGTTCCCCAGCACGCATGAGCCTCGTCGCCCCACCTCCTTTTTCCTCACAGCGCCGCGGCTACGATCGAGCTTTCGCTTGGCGAAGCCTCTTCTTCTCCTCCACCTCTCGGTGCCTTCTCGTCGCGTCGCTACCTGCCTCTGCGCGCGCGTTGCCCCGCCTCAGCGCCGCCATCCTCCATGGCCGCAGCCAGCCGAGCTCGAAGCTCCCGCCGCCACCACCTTGTCCCCGCGCTGTAGGGCGTCGCCTCCGGCCGAATCCAGCCGCCCGTGGCCTCTCCTCGAGCAGTGGCCGCCCACATCTCACCGGAGAGACTCCTCCTCGCTGCCACGATGTGCATCGAAGGTCTGGGCGCCGTGAACGAGTTCCCCCGCGACCAGCGCCGTCGTGGCTGTTCCCTGGCCTTCCTCCTCTGCGCCACCTGCCCACCGGCAGGGCCTCGTCCCTACCTCCGGCGCGCCAAGTTCATCGTCATCCTCCCCTTTGCTGTTGCTGCTCCTCGTAGGTCTTCCTGGTGCCCTCGTCTCTGCTCGCGAGAGGACGAGTGTGACCGCTGCTTCGATCTGCGATGCGCGAGACCCCTTGGCCTTGCTATGATCTGGATATGTTGATACCACCGTTGCCACATTGATTCCTCTGCCCCGGAGTACCTCAAGTTCGTCTACACAAGGCTGCCAAGTACCTCTATGCACGGATATCGCCAAGTACCACGATGATCCGAGAACAACTACCGTCGACGTGCATCTTTGTCGGGTGGTAGGTGCGACATATGCCAACGGGTGGCTTATCATTGTGGGAGCCAGTAAGAGGTCGCCGGTGCGTGGAAACGGGATGAGGCGAAGACATGCACGCCGGCGAATCTTACCCAGCTTCGGGGCTCTCCGTGGAGATAACACCCCTACTGCTGCTCTGCGGGGTCTCCGCATGGTCACTAGATGAACAAGTAGCTACACGGTGCTCCTTGAGCTGTTTGGCGAGAGGAAGAAGAAGGGCACGACTTGCTCTCTTCTCCTCCCTATGTGGTGTCTGAGACTAGCAGGGATTGATCTCTCTTTGCATGTATGCCCCGGGGGGTTTATATAGGCCTACCCCCCGGGGGTACAATGGTAATCCGGCTGGGCGCGGGGCCCAGCCATTTGTGTCTACGCTCTCCGGCTTCTGCGCCGGCTGCTGGGGCCCGCCGGCTAATGGGTCCCGCCGGCTGCCGGCTCCTTGGTCGACAGGCAGGCCCCACTGTCAGGGCCTTGTCGGTGGCTGGTTACTGTTGCTCAATATTGGTGGCGAGGGCTTCGCCGAAGTGGGCGTGGCTACAGTGCCGCCGCCCGGTGGGCGATCACTGTAGCCCCACCGCGTCTTGTCACCTTAATGGGGCGTCTTCTTCGAGGGAGGTGGCAAGCCGGCTGTGGGGAGCTGGCTCTATCTTGGGCCGACTGGGGGAGGTCTGGCCGCCTTCGGGTGTCTCTCTGCCCGAAGGGGCCCACTGCCCATGGGCCGTACTGGTAGCCCGTCATGGATGACATCAGGGTCAACGTGGCAACAGTGCTGCGCCGGACGGGTCATGGCCACCCGTACGGCGCACTGTGCCAGGCGTGCTCCGGGATTCGGGGGTGGCAGGCTTCACTGTAGCCACGCCCCGTCACATCGCCGTTATGTGGATGCAGACTTCGAGGGTACGATCTTGACCGCTTTATGGGAGCCGGCTTCTTGGAGTCGGCCTTCTCGCGGCCGGCTTCTCGGAGCCGGCCCTCCCGCGGCTTCTCTTCATGAGAGCTGAAGTCGGGCCGCCTTTCGATAGCCGGCCTGGAGACAGCCGGCAAGGGGAAGGCGGCCCTGTGTCTTGGATTCTTGAGGGCCGAATCGGCTCATAATTTTTTCAGAAGGGCCAGGGGGAGCCGGCTAGGCTACCCATGGTTATTTACTCTGATAGTAGTCCCTGAAGCTGATCGAGCTTCGAGGATGACAAAGGGAGGAGAAGCTAGGTCGGCTTCCTATCCCGAGGGGCCGGCTTTGCTCGTGCGCGCCGTCTTCGGAAAAGCTCCGTTTCTCGTAGGCGGGAACGCGGGCCACGTGGCGAGGAAATCCTGCCAACGCACGCGCGCGACGGGACGCCGCCGCAGGCCCGGGCCCGCCACTCGCAGGCCTCGGTCCGAGCGCGGATCTTCTGCGGCCCACATGGACCGCTCGCCTTCCCGCGGCAGTTTTATTCTGCCATCAAGGCACAATAATCACGGGACATGGGGGAGTGGGCGCAGTTGATCCCCACGTTCCCCCATGCCGCGCCTCCTCGGCTCTGCCGCGCGGTCTATAAGTAGGAGGAGGAGCGGCAGAGGCTCGCGCGCTCTCCCTCACTCCGCCCCTTCTCGCCCTCCTTCTTCTTCTCTTCGCCGCAGCAACTCTTTGCCGCGCCGTTTCGCCGTCGCTTCGTCTTGCTCCCCGCCGCATCGCTCCCATGGCGCTGTCGAGCTCGTGGGATGGCTCCAACGTCCACGAGGACCACGTCGAGTTCCTCCGCCGGACGCGGCGTCTGCCCGGCGAGAACCTTGTGCGGGTCCGTCAAGCGCCGGCGAGGGAGATTTCGCCGACACCGGAGGAGGGCGAGCGGGTGATCTTCTGCTCGCACTGCCTGCGCGGCTTCGGCCTCCCGGCGAGCGGATTCCTTCGAGCCTTCCTCAAGTTCTACCACCTCCAGCCGCATCACCTCACGCCCAACGCGGTGATGCTGTTGTCGGCCTTCATCACCCTGTGCGAGGGTTTTCTTGGAGTTCTCCCCACGCTCGAGCTCTGGGAGGAGTTCTTCCAAAGCAAGCTCGGCACCGTCGTCGCGAGCGTGCCCGCCCCTTGCGGAGCCTTCATTGCCATGAGGCGGGCGAGCGAGAACAATCCGTTCCCGTCCATTCCGCTGATCCAGTCGGTGAAGCTTTGGCAGAAGTCTTATTTCTACGTGAAGAACGTCGCCCAGCAAGGCGACTACGTCAACCTGTCGGATTATGTAGCCGGCCCGCTGGCTGGGAGGCAGCCTTCGTGGAGCTACCGGGCCAGGTCGCTGTCTCAGGCCGGGAATGCAGCCGTCTCCCGGCTTCGGGTGATGATCCAGTCGGAGGGCTTGACCGGAGCCGACTTGGTGGCCGCCTTCATGGAGCGCCGGGTTCTTCCGCTCCAAGGCCGGCCTCACATGATCTGCCAAATGAGCGGCCGCTTCGACCCGTGCCGGCTGAGCACTAGGGAGATGCCTCACGCAGAGGTGTCTTACATGGTGAATTATATCTCCAACTGCAAGCTCGTCGAGGATTGGCGATACGGCAAGGAGCCATATTCCCGCGCCAACCCTCCGTCTGCCGTAAGTTCTTTCTTCTTTTCTTCCTTTTTTGTAGCTGGCCTCATGATAGCCGACTCTTGATCAATTGGTTTGCCTTTTGCAGAACCCTCTTCTCCCGCCGTCAGCTGGGGCCGCGGGGGTAGAGCGCCAGCTCCTCCCCGACCGCACGGTGGACGACGCCGACGATCTGGACCTAGGAGCGGCCGCCATGGAAGACGCCATCGTGGGGGAAGGCGACGAGGCCGGAGGCGCGGGACCCGGGGCCAGCTTCGAGGACTGGCCGGATGACGACAAGGTCGAAGTCGCCCCGCACCGCCAGCCGGAACCCGATCATCAAGGCGCGGGCTCGTCTGCCGTGTCGGCTGCCCGTGGCGGCGCGCAGAAGCGCCGGGCCACGTCGACCTTCTTCGGCAGCCGGCCGAAAAAATCCAAGGCCTCCACGGCGGCGACCAAGCGGGATGAGGCGGCCGCGAAGGCGGCCCGCTTCCGCAAGGCAGTGAAGCAGCCGCAGGCGATCTCTGCGTAAGTCGTCGAATGTCTTGCGTATATATTTTTTGTCTTCTTCGTCCGAAACTCTTCTAAACCTTTTTTTCTTGCCGGACAGGGCGCCGCTTTCTCTCGAGCGAGGTCCTGGCGGCTCCGTAGTCGGGCCGACTGGAGGGTCCTCAAGCTCCCGCCGCGTGGATCCCCGCGCCGATCTTAAGGAGGCCACGGAGCGGAACGCGCGGGAGGCGCGGGAGGAGCGGGAGGCGGCAGAGCGAAGGACCGCCCAGGCGACGAAGGAGCAGGCCGACGCGGCGGCCAAGGCCCGGGCGAAGGCGGCAGCCACAGAGACGGAGGTGGAGGCCTCGCACAACCGGCCTCCGCTGCTCGTTGTTCCCCTCCGTGCCGTGGCCCCCGACGTTCCCGTGCCCCCGTCGGAGGAGGTCGACCAAGGCCCGCCGGTGATGGAGAGGCGGGAGGACCCCGTGATCTTCGTGGAGGGGGCGTCGTAGACGGCGCCGACTGGAGCGGGCCAAAGCGGCCAATCAGCTGCGGCGCCAGAGCAGCCGTCCAGGGGCGAGCCGGCGGCAGGGGCCGGCCTCAAGGTGCAGCCGGCATTGCGCCGGCGCGCAGGGGGTGGCGCCTCCACGCCGGAACCGCACCGAGCAGCGGGCGCCAGCCAGACGGCGGAGGCCCTGGAGACGGCCAGCGTCAGCACGTCCGAGTGGACTCCCAGCGGGGGGACGGGCAAGCTGAACGCGGCGGCCCAGGAGGTCCGGAACCGGCTTCAAGCTCAGGCCGCCTCGCTGCAGCGATACACTCAAGAGTTTCTCTCGACGCGGGCCGTCATCCGGGTGAGTCTTCTGTCCTTGGTTATTTTGCTCTTTCGATTTCTTCCGTGGGGGCGCGTCAGCGCACCCACTGGGTGTAGTCCCCGAGTTCCAAGCCGGCTGCTGCGCAGGCGGCTTGGAACTTACTAGGTTCTGACAACTTAACTTATCCTTGCCTCCTATATAATCTTCCAGGAGTATCATAACCTTCGTGCAGCCGCCTTCAACTCCCAGGCTCAGGAGCTGGGCCGGCGAACTGAGGACCTGACCAGCAGCCGGAGTGCGTGTTTGTCTCATTCATCTCCTGTGGGGGCGCGTCAGCGCACCCACTGGGTGTTGTCCCCGAGATTCGGGCCGACTGCTGAGCAGCCGGGTCGGATCTTCCTTGACGACTTCCCCTTATTAATTTTTGCTTTGTCTTCATGCTTGCAGGAGCCAATGCCGACTTGAGGGAGCAGCTCAGCGGGGCCCAGGCCGCCCTTCGCGCCAAGGAAGCCGAGTACAGCGCCTTGGTCCTGGAGCGTGATCGCCTGGTCAAGGAGTTGGCCGACCAGGAGGAGAGCCACAAGGCGGCCCTGAAGAAGGCGCAGGACAACGAGGACGCCCTGAAGGCCGAGTTCGAGACCGAAGCGGCGGGCTGGGCTGAAGCGAAGCAGGCGCTGAGCGAGGGCTTCAGCCGTATCGAGGATCTGATCAACGGTAAGCCGCCTTCTTCACTCCCTGCTTGCCCTTTGATCCCTGATTTGTGTTCTGACTTGTGCTGCTTTTTGTTCTCTGTGCAGACTACTTTCTCGGCTACTCCGTCTTCGCCACCCAATCCATCGAGGCCCATCGCAAGGTGTGCCGGCAGGCGGGGGCTGAAATCGCGCCGGACGCGAGCCGGACGCTTGAGGAGCAGCTCTTGGCGGTCCAGGCCCGGCTGCAGCCGGCTCACCGTATGCTCCGCCGCCTCCAGCGTGCCGGGGCGCAGGTGTTGGCCGCCCTCTGGCCAAGCGAGACGATTCCCCGCACCCCGAGTCGGACTGCCGACTGGCTGGAGGTGGCGGTTGGCCGCTTCGAGGCCTGGAAGGCGTCGGCAGCCCGACTTGGAGCTGGGCGGGCGCTGGAGTTCGTCCGAGCCTGGTATCCGGGGCTGAACCTGGACCAGCTGCGCACCTGGCGGCTGGAGGCCGACGAAGAGTTGGAGGAGGTGCGGCCGGCTATCGCTCAGCGCGCTTCGACGATCGCCGAGTGTACTGACATCAGCGTCTTCGCTCCTGAGATTAATGACGACGGCATTGCCTAGCCGGAGGAGTGGTTCGGGCTGGACCCGGCAGCGGGTGAAGACTCGGCAGAGGAGATCGCCTCCAGTGATGAAGGCGAAGAGGACGAAGGAGAGGACGGCGAAGACGTTGAGCCGACTGGTGAAGCAGGCAGCCAACCTCAGCCTGATCGTGCCTCCGGCAACAAGGCGCGTGCTAGCGCTCCCTCTGTGGGAGGCGGTGATCATGCCGAGGTTCGCCAGCCGGCCACTCCTCCAGCCGGCACTGTCGTCTCCACCGACCTGGCCGACTCGCCAGTCGCTCCCTTGGCTTAGTCTGCCGTCCTTGTTTTTTCCTGCTTGTTGCCTTTTGAACAACTTTATTAAACTTGCGTAGTTCCACCCACTGGGGGTGTATTCGAACTATGTTGAATGTTGGCCTTTTGAAGGTCTTTTATGTAAATATTATTGCGTGTTTGGTTTCCATTCATGTATGCTTTTTATCCTTAGGCTGTTTCCTTTGTCGCCTTCCCCTTCTGGGAAGGCAAGTACTCGAGCTTTCTTAGATTGGAGCGAGGTGAATGGAAGCCGGCCGGCCGGCTACTCTGGTAGCTGGTCGGCGGTGGGAGAAAAACCGGCTTTTGTTATATTAGTCCGTTAGTCCCTAGCCGTTTTTCGTGTGGGCACCCGTTCCTGCCCTTAACTTTTGCCAGCCGGACAGCGGGTTCTTCGAACTGCGACTTTTGGCAAGAGAAGGCTTGGGAGCCGGGACACTACTTGTCTGACTGCGGGTAGGACTTCTAATATAACTCCAGGTGGCCAGTCCCCGGGCCGACTAGTCGAACCCGGTGCCGGACGGAAAAAAGTGAATGCAATGACAAGGCCATAAGCATGATACTTTTCATTCATAGACAAAAGATGGCAGTCCCCGAGCTCTCCTCGGGGGGCCTATTGTCTCGTATTTAGTACAAAAGTTAGCGTGATACATACTGCATTTCAACTGTAAAACCTTCGGAGGAGGTTGGCGTTCCATGGTCGTTCCGACTCCTTGCTGGAGTCGTCTCTCTTTCGTGCCTTCGGCTTCTGCGCGTCGATCAGGTAGTAGGAGTCATTGCCTAAGGCTCTGCTGATGATGAAGGGGCCCTCCCAAGGGGCCAAGAGCTTGTGCTGGCCGGCTGTTCACTGGATCAGCCGGAGCACAAGATCACCCTCTTGGAAGGATCTTGGCTTGACCTTCCGGCTGTGGTACGGTGCAAGCCCTGCTGATAGATGGCGGACCGGCTAAGGGCTAACAGCCAGCCTTCTTCCAGCAGGTCGACGCCGTCTTCTCGTGCTTCCTTGGCCTCGGCTTCCGTGTACATGGTTACCCGAGGCGAGTCAAACTAGGTGTCAGTTGGGATGACCGCCTCGGCACCATATACGAGGAAGAAAGGAGTGAAGCCGGTTGACTTGTTTGGTGTAGTGCGCAGACTCCAGAGGACAGCCGGCAGCTCATCGAGCCAACAGCCGGCTGAACGCTCCAGTGGTACAATCAGTCGGGGCTTGATGCCGGAAAGGATGAGGCCGTTGGCTCGCTCGACCTGGCCGTTTGACTGCGGGTGGGCAACGGACGCTAGGTCCAACCGGATGCCTTGCGTCGCGCAGAAACGTGCCAAGGCTCCCTTGGCGAAATTCGTGCCATTGTCGGTGATGATGCTGTGTGGCACGCCGTATCGAGTTGTTATATCTGCGATAAATGTCACGGCAGTCGGCCCATTCAGCTTCTTGATCGGCTTTGCCTCAATCCATTTGGTGAATTTGTCCACGGCGACAAGCAGATGTGTCATGCCGCTGCGCGCCGTCTTGAATGGGCCCACCATGTCCAGTCCCCAAATGGCGAAGGGCCAAGTGAGGGGAATGGTCTTGAGTGCTGAAGCCGGCATGTGTTGCTTGGAGCTGAAGAGTTGGCACCCTTTGCAATGTTTAACTAACTCCTTGGCGTCATCCAAAGCAGTTGGCCAAAAGAAACCATGGCGGAAGGCTTTGGCGACGAGTGATCTTGAGGCCGCATGGTGGCCGCATTCTCCTTGGTGGATGTCTCTGAGGATTGCAATGCCCTTCTCTTGCTCAACGCATCGCTGGAGGACTCCAGTGACACTGCGCTTGACGAGTTCTCTGTTGATGATTGTGTATGCTCCGGCTCGACGTTGGACTTGTCTTGCCTCTACTTCGTCAGCCGGCAGATCTTGGTTTATTAGGAAGTTGAGGATGGATTGAGCCCATGACGGAGCTGCGACTTCTTCTATTGCCAAAACGGCTACTGCGACCAGGGCGGGCGGGCTGGGCGGTGAAATGCTGGAGTCGGCCGCCGCCTGTTGTGTTGGTGTAGTCTCCGGGCCGACTACCGCAGTCCCCGAGCTGGGTGAGGCAGTCCCCGGGTCGGGCGTAACTATGGAAGTCCCCGAGCCGCTTGCTGATACCCCCTGGCCGACTATCGAAGTCCCCAGGTCACCTGCTTGGTTCTTCGAGCCGGCTGCGTCAGGGTCAGGCGGCACGAAGATGGAATCGGACTCTGAAGACGGCTTGATAGACGGCTTGAGGAGGCGTTGTAGAGAGACACCAGTTGGTATTGCTTGCCGAGTGGAGCCCATTCGAGCCAGGGCATCAGCTGGCTCGTCGTTGGCTCTTGGTACGTGGAGGAACTCGCATCCTTCAAAATCCCACTGATCTGCTGAACAAGGAAGCGGTAGCTTGCCATATTTGCGTCCTTGGCATCCCAGTCGCCGGATGATTGCTGGACCACCAAGTCCGAGTCGCCATAACATAGGATCCGGCGAATGCCGAGTTCTTTGGCAAGCCGGAGCCCATGTATGAGCGCCTCGTACTCGGCCACGTTGTTGGAGGCGGCAAAGTGAATTTGTAGCGTGTATCTGAGCTTGTCGCCTTTGGGAGAGGTGAGGATGAAGCCGGCTCCCAAGCCGGTGCGCATCTTGGACCCATCGAAGTGCATGCGCCAATGAGTGGAGTCGGGAGCCGGCGGTAGGTACTGGGTCTCGGCCCAGTCGACGAGGAAGTCGGCCAATGCTTGGGACTTGATGGTGGTGCGAGGCTGGTAGAAGATCGTATAGGGGGCCAGCTCAATGGCCCATTTCGCCACCCGGCCGGATGCATCCCGGCTGCCTATGATCTCGGCCAGCGGGGCGGTGCATACAACCGTGATGGGATGCTCTTGGAAGTAGGGCTTCAGCTTCTTGGCGGCGAAGTACACGCCGTAGCACATCTTCTGGTAGTGCGGGTAGTTCTGCTTCGAGGTAGACAGCACCTCGCTCAAATAGTACATCGGCCTCTGGACCGGCTGGGCTCGGCCTTCTTCTGGGCGTTGGACTACGATGACGGTGCTGACCACCCGGCTGGTTGCGGCAATGTAGAGGAGCATGGGCTCTTTCTCAGTCGGCGCCGCCAGGACAGGCGGCGTGGCCAGCATCTTCTTCAGCTCATGAAAAGCTTGATCGGCTTGGTCATTCCACTCGAAGTGGTTGGTCTTCTTCATGAGGCGGTAGAGGGGAAGAGCTTTCTCTCCGAGCCGGATGATGAAGCGGTTCAGGGAGGCCAAGCATCCGGTAAACTTCTGGACGTCTCAAAGTTTGGTGGGAATCGCCATTCTCTTAATGGCCTCGATCTTTACTGGGTTGCATTCGATGCCGCGTTCGAAGACCAGGAAGCCTAGGAGCTGGCTGGCTGGCACTCCGAACACACATTTCTCGGGGTTAAGCTTGATTTGGAACCGGCGTAGGTTCTCAAATGTTTCCTTGAGGTCTTCCAGCAAGGTGCCGCGCTTCTCCGTCTTCACCACAATGTCGTCTACGTAGACGTGGGCATTTCTGCCGAGTTGCTTGAGGAGGCACTTTTGCATGCAACACTGAAAAGTGGCACCGGCATTTCTCAAGCCGAATGTCATAGTCAGGTAGCAGAAGGCTCCGAATGGCGTGATGAAGGCGGTCTTCAGGCGGTCTGCCGGATCTAACTTTATCTGCTGATACCCTGAGTAAGCATCCAAGAAACTCAACAGCTCGCATCCGGCCGTGGAGTCTATCACTTGGTCAATCCTTGGCAGGGAAAAGGGATCTTTGGGGCAGGCCTTGTTGAGGCTCGTGTAGTCTATACACATGCACCACTTGTTGTTCTTCTTTAGCATGAGGACCGGGTTGGCGAGCCACTCTGGAAAGAAAACTTCCATAATGAAGCCGGCTGCCAGAAGCCGGGCTATCTCCTCTCCCACAATCCTACGTTTCTCCTCCAACAGTCGGCGGAGGGGTTGTTTGACTGGCTTTGCATCTTCTCGGACGTGTAGTTTGTGCTCGGCGAATTCCTTCGGAACGCCCGGCATGTCCTTGGGGGACCATGCAAAGATGTCCCAATTCTCACGGAGGAAATCGGCGAGCCCGCCTTCCTTTTTGCTGTTTAGGTTTGCCCCGATGACGGCAAACCTCTCTGGGTGCTCGGGGTCAAGAGGTATCTTCTTCGTCTCCTTGGCCGGCTGGAAAGATCCTTGAGCATCATGCTCCTTGGGATCGGGGGACAAGGCCGACTGCTTGCCGGCCATGGCCGCGACTCGGTCCAACATCTTCTTTTCTTCGGCAATCACAAGGGACTCGACCAGCCGACTGCTGGCTGTTGCGCACTCAGAGGACTTCTTGTAATCGCCGGCTATGGTGATGACGCCTTTGGTGCTCGGTATCTTCATCTTGAGGTATGCATAGTGGGGAACTGCCATGAACTTGCCCAAGGCAGGTCGGCCAAGCAATGCATGGTAAGGGCTCTCCAGGTCCACCACTTCAAACCAGATCGCTTGCCGGCGGAAATGCTCCTTGTCCCCAAAAAGTACATCAATCTTGATCTTGCCAATGGGGGCGCAGGACAGGCTGGGTACGATGCCATGGAACACAGTTCGAGTAGGCATGAGTTGCTTCGTCTTGACATTCAGCTTCTCCATGGTGTCACGGTATAGGATGTTGATGCTGCTCCCGCCGTCTATCAGCACGCGGGAGAATCGGGCAGCGCGACTATCCGTTGCAAGGGTGGCATCCAAAACCAACGCATAAGAGCCGGGAGACGGCATCACCTCTGGGTGGTCGGTCCGGCTCCAGCTGATACGTTTTTCTGACCAGTGCATGTGCTCGGCGGGGTTGGCAGCAACCATGCTGACTTCTTGGTGCTCTCGGCGTTTGCTGCGCCGGTCTTCGGGCTGACTTGTAAAGATGATATAGGCAGCATGCTCGTCGGGGAACTCATCGTGCACGGCTCCGACTGCGGGCCGAGCGGCCGGCGGCTGCGGAGCCGGAGGCGGCGGACCGGCAGGCGGAGGCGGTGCGAGCCCTTCGCCTTTAGAGATTCGGGTGAGCCAGTGGCACTTCTGGGTCGTGTGGTTGGACGGCTTCGCGCCGCTGTGGAACTTGCACGGGGCGTCGAGAGTCTGCTCGTAGGAGAAGGCCGGCTACCAAGCCGGCTTGCCGCCCCTCTGCTTCTTGGGTGCGGGCCACGCTTCGGGCTGCTCGTCTTCGACTGTGGCCACCTGCCGACTGGTGGAGGGCGGCACCGGGCCCTTGCGCTTGTGGTCGTTCTGGTGTGGGCGTCGGCCGGAGTCCCCAGCCGGCGTCTTGGGCACCGGGTTGAGTACCTTTCCGGACGCGTCTACCCGGAGTTCGGTCTTCATCAAGGAGTCGGCGGTGGCGTACTTGTCCGCTATGATCAGAAGCTCGTCGAGGGTAGTCGGCTCATCGCAGAGGAGCTTGTGCTTGAGGAGGGTGCCTTCTCGGCACCCGGCAGTGAAGTATTCTATGGCTTGCACCTCGTGCACCCCTTCGCAAGAGTTGCGGAGCTCGGCCCAACGCGTGAGGTAGTCGCAAGTGGACTCGGCGGGGCCTTGTACGCAGAAGGAGAGCTGTCTGGGCTTGAGAGCCCGCTTGTAGGTGCTGGTGAAGTTGCAGACGAAGGCTTCTGTGAAGTCTAGCCAGCTGTTGATGCTGTATGGCTTGAGGCTGTTGAGCCAGGTCCGCGCCGTGCCCTGCAGCATGAGGGGCACGTACTTCACGGCAATGCGCCTGTTGCCGTTGGCTATGCTAACCGCCGTGGAGTAGTCGATCAACCAATCTTCCGGCTTCACGGAGCCGTTGTACTTGGGCGTGTCTCTTGGGAGCGAGAACCCTTTGGGGAAAGGCTCATCGCGGATGCGGGGGCCGAAGTAAGGCGGGCCGACATCGTCTTCTTCTTCTAGCACCAGGGATCGCGCCAGGCGGTCGATCCGATGGCGGGCATCGTTCTCGCCGACTCCTTCGCGGCGACCTAGCCGCCGCTGAGAGTCGGATGCGCAACAGGCGGCGGGGTGGGATATCTCTCTCCACGGGGCCGGGGCGGAGGCAGGTTGCCCCGCCACTCCACGGCCCGGGGATGGCCTTCTGCGTCTCGCTCGATGTAGATTTGGGTTCGGCTTCGGCTGGCAGCCGGTTCTTTCTCGCGCCGCGCGCGGGTTTTACCCGTAGTCGGCGTCCAGGACGTCGCGCCGTGATCTCGGCGCGGGGGAGGGCTTTCCGCGCGGGTGTCGGCTTCGTGCCGCTGCGCGGCTGCATCGATCAGCTGCTGGATGCGTCGGGTCATGTGGGGGAGTTCTTCGGCCCCCAGTCCATCTAGCTCGTCTACGGCTGCCTAGGCCGCGCGCAGGTTCTCGAGTGGAGTAGCATAGACTGGGCGGTCGACTCCTAGCGTATCGGCGACGACAGCGCCGCGTTGTCTGACAACGCCGGCCCGGCTAGGCCCGCTTGGGGGCGGCGTGCCAAAGGCGGCGCGGTGGGCCTCGCGTCGGTGGGCCTCAGTGAGGCGTCTCATGGAAACCAACTTCCGGCCCTCCGCGAGGAGGGCAAGGCGGCGAGCTTCCAGTGCTTCAGCGTCGGCATCGGCCGGGAGGGGGATGGACAAGTCATGGACCGCCGCGTGCAGGGCGTCGTGGGCGCTCTCGTCAGAAGCACCGCCGTGGCCGATGACCATCACCTTGGTGGTGACAGCATCGCAGCCATCGGCCCGGGGAAGCGGGTCGTTGTAGATCGCGACGTTGGTGGGGAACGTGTCGAGTGAGGCCGTGTCGGAGTCGACAGGCATCGGATCGGTGGAGCCAAACGACTCAAAGTCCACGTCAGGCTCGCCGGAGACGTGGAGCGGGCCGAGGAGGTTGACGAGGTGGTCGGTGCCCGCGTCGGAGGCGAGCTCGTCAGAGATGAGAGTCTTGTCAAGGAGATCGGCGAGACTGCTCACCGCACAGATATTGGTGACGCCTTGTAGCACGTCATGAAGCGCCATCGGGCGTGCCGGGCTGGCTACGCTCGCGGGGGAGGAAGACGGTTCCCGTCCAGAACAGGTCTCCGGACGGCGGTGCACCTGGCCCCACGGTGGGCGCCAAATGTCGGGTGGTAGGTGCGACATATGCCAACGGGTGGCTTATCATTGTGGGAGCCAGTAAGACGTCGCCGGTGCCTGGAAACGGGATGAGGCGAAGACATGCACGCCGACGAATCTTACCCAGCTTCGGGGCTCCCCGTGAAGATAACACCCCTACTGCTGCTCTGCGGGGTCTCCGCATAGTCACTAGATGAACAAGTAGCTACACGGTGCTCCTTGAGCTGTTTGGCGAGAGGAAGAAGAAGGGCACGGCTTGCTCTCTTCTCCTCCCTATGTGGTGTCTGAGACTAGCAGGGATTGATCTCTCTTTGCATGGATGCCCCGGGAGGTTTATATAGGCCTACCCCCCGGGGGTACAATGGTAATCCGGCTGGGCGCGGGGCCCAGCCGTCTGTGTCTACGCTCTCCGGCTTCTGCGCCGGCTGCTGGGGCCCGCCGGCTAGTGGGTCCCGCCGGCTGCCGGCTCCTTGGTCGACAGGCAGGCCCCACTGTCAGGGCCTTGTCGGCGGCTGGTTACTGTTGCTCAATCTTGGTGGCGAGGGTTTCGCCGAAGTGGGCGTGGCTACAGTGCCGCCGCCCGGTGGGCGATCACTGTAGCCCCACCGCGTCTTGTCTCCTTAATGGGGCGTCTTCTTCGAGGGAGGTGGCAAGCCGGCTGTGGGGAGCCGGCTCTATCTTGGGCCGACTGGGGGAGGTCTGGCCGCCTTCGGGTGTCTCTCTGCCCGAAGGGGCCCACCGCCCGTGGGCCGTACTGGTAGCCCGTCGTGGATGACATCAGGGTCAACGTGGCAACAGTGCTGCGCCGGACGGGTCATGGCCACCCGTACGGCGCACTGTGCTAGGCATGCTCCGGGATTCGGGGGTGGCAGGCTTCACTGTAGCCACGCCCCGTCACATCGCCGTTATGTGGATGCAGACTTCGAGGGTACGATCTTGATCGCTTTATGGGAGCCGGCTTCTTGGAGTCGGCCTTCTCGCAGCCGGCTTCTTGGAGCCGGCCCTCCCGCGGCTTCTCTTCATGAGGGCTGAAGTCGGGCCGCCTTCCAATAGCCGGCCTGGAGACAGCCGGCAAGGGGAAGGCGGCCCTGTGTCTTGGATTCTTGAGGGCCGAATCGGCTCGTAATTTTTTCAGAAGGGCCAGGGGGAGCCGGCTAGGCTACCCATGGTTATTTACTCCGACAATCTTGCTCATATTTTCATCTAATTTAACAATATCACACACTTTGATCCATGATAAAAATGCTTAAAATTGTTGTTTGCTTTTTTTTCATAAATGGCTTGCTAAAATGATTTAATTCATAACTAAATAACCGTAGCTCGGTTTCTAATAAACTTTATATGTAAATGGGGTAGAATTTTGCCTAGTTTAACATGGTGGCATCACTTTGCATGTTTAACAACTATAAAATTTGGTTTAGGGTAGAACAACACCAAACCTAATATATGCATCTGGGGATTTACCGGAATTGTTGTTCGTTGCTTCCGGCCTCATTTAAACTTGCCTAGATAGATAGTTGCATTATGCTTCACCTCTTGACATGTTTTAAAAACATTTAATATTGGTGGGTACATAAACGAGATCGAACTAAATAACTTGAATGTGGTGTTTCGTCAATATGCAACGGAGTTGCATATTGAGCTCCACTTAATTTGTAGGATTGTTTGTGCACTTTGCCATGCCATGCATACTTAAACCGGACATGCATCATACTTGATTGTGCATCATGCCATGATTATGTGATGGTTGTTTACCATGTTTGTTTGCTTCTTTCCGGTGTTGCTTCTTCGGGTTGGTTCTGATAAAGTCGTGTTGTGAGGATTCGTTCGACTTCGTCTGTTTGTCTTCGTCATGGACTCGTTCTTCTTCCTTGCGGGATTTCAGGCAAGATGACCATATCCTCGAAATCACTTCTATCTTTGCTTGCTAATTGCTCGCTCTTTTGCTATGCCTATGCTGCGATACCTACCACTTGCTTATCGTGCCTCCCATATTGTTGAACCAAGCCTCTAACCCACCTTGTCCTAGCAAACCATTGTTTGGCTATGTTACCGCTTTGCTCAGCCCCTCTTATAGCGTTGTAGTTGCAGGTGAAGATTGAAGTTTGTTCCTTGTTGGAACATGGAGATGTTGTTCCTTGTTGGAACATGTTTACTTGTTGGGATATCACAATATCTCTTATTTAATTAATGCATCTATATACTTGGTAAAGGGTGGAAGGCTCGGCCTTATGCCTGGTGTTTTGTTCCACTCTTGCTGCCCTAGTTTCCGTCATATCGGTGTTATGTTCCCGGATTTTGCGTTCCTTACGCGGTTGGGCTATTATGGGAACCCCTTGACAGTTCGCCTTGAATAAAACTCCTCCAGCAATGCCCAACCTTGGTTTTACCATTTGCCACCTAGCCTTTTTTCCCTTGGGTTCTGCAGACTCAAGGGTCATCTTATTTAAACCCCCCTGGGCCAGTGCTCCTCTGAGTGTTGGTCCGATCGAGCAGACTGCGGGGCCACCTCAGGGCAACTTGAGGTTTGGTTTTACTCGTAGGATGTCTCATCTGAGTGTGCCCTGAGAACGAGATATGTGCAGCTCCTATCAGGATTTGTCGGCACATTCGGGCGGTGTTGCTGGACTTGTTTTATCTTTGTCGAAGTTGTCTTGTAGAACCGGGATACCGAGTCTGATCGGAATGTCTCGGGAGAAGGTTTATCCTTCGTTGACCGTGAGAGCTTGTGATGGGCTAAGTTGGGACACCCCTGCAGGGATTTGAACTTTCGAAAGCCGTGCCCGCGGTTATGGGCAGATGGGAATTTGTTAACGTCCGGTTGTAGAAAACCTGAAGTTGACCTTAATTAAAATACATCAACCGCGTGTGTAACCGTGATGGTATCTTCTCGGCGGAGTCCGAAAAGTGAACACCGTGTTGGAGTTATGCTTGACGTAGGTTGTTCTAGGATCACTTTGTTGACACCTGATTTTGGCAAGATACATATTGCAATGAAGATGGTCTCGAGTGAATGAGTTTTCAGCATAAAAATATTCACGTCACCGAGTGGAACCACTTTGATGTTTCGGTTATATTCATTCGACTTTATCTTACGGACCGAAACTATACTCCGAGTGGCACAGTTCAATGTTCCGAGTGGTTTTTGGCCAATCACGTCTTCAAGATGACCTCGGATGAAGGAGCACTCTTAAGGAATTGTCTTCATCTCATCGAGGCAATCGATTTTGATATATAAATCATCTCAATCCGAGTTCATATGCAAAAGTTAGAGGCAATATACTGCAGACTGAATCTCAACGGAAATATGGCGCGAGGTGCCAGACACTTGTCTGATAGGTTGCGCGAGTAATTTGGCCATCAGTACGGCCTTGAATCGAAAAACTTTCTACATGGAAAAGTTTCGTCTCGTTGAGCCGATTGATTTTCATATATAATTCGTCTTAATCCGAGATCATATGAGGCCTGGAGAGACAAATCAAGACCGGGCTATGTTTTCAGTCGGAAATCCGAGTGAAAAGTTTACCATCTGAGTGAAAGTTTACGGTCGAGTGAAAGTTTACGGTCGAGTGAAATTTTACGGTCGAGTGAAAGTTTGCTGACCGGATGAACTTATTATTATCCAAGTGGAAATATAGTTATCCGAGTGAAATTGTCGTCCAGGTGAAAATATTCCGAGTGAAAAGATTACCATCGGGACGAAAACTTGCCGATTGAATAAGATAGTGCCTTCCGAGTGGAAATATAGTCATCCGAGTGAATAAGATAGTGCCTTCCGAGTGGAAATATAGTCATCCGAGTGGAAATATAGTCATCCGAGTGAAATATTGTCTTCCGAGTGAAAAATTCCAATCGGACGATCCGAGTGAAAGTGTCTAATATCCGAGTGGATGAGCTCAAGTCCGAGTGAAATTGAAATGTGCTCGAAAGTTTATCAAAATGACCTTGGATGAAGAAGTGTTCAATACAGAAGTTGTGCGTATCATCAAGACGGTAAATTTTGATTTTGGAGTCATCATCATCAGAGATAATATATAGCCTACAAATTCACTACGAGACTCAGATAATCCAGTCTACTGCAAAACCGAGACCGACTGGAAGATAAAGATGACATCGAAAAGTATTCGAGATGGCCTTATTTGAAAAAATGATCAACATGGGAGTTGTTCGTATCGTCGAGGCGCACAAGTTTGATATTTGGTCCATCTCGATCGGAGATCATATGCAAGCCCGGCGGCCCGCGCAAGAAGGAAGACAGAGTTTGGGCCAGATTCAGACTGAATTCGAGTTGGAATAGAATTAGGACTCTAGGACGTGAATTGATGTAATTTTTCTTGTAAGGAAAGCCTAGATGAATCCTTTACTTGTACGGGAAGTCCAGCCGCCTCTTATATATGTTGGGGGTGACGGCCGATTGAACAACACACAATCGAACAAATCAATATACTACTTTTTCATCTACGTTTTATCTCTCCACCATTTTTTCTATCTCGTTCTTTGCTGTTCTTCGTGTTTGAGAGCTGCGAATCCCGAGGCTCTAGGGGCGAGCGAATTGACCTAGGGCAGCCCATAGCCGCCGCACTCCCTGACGGGTCCCTCCCGGGGGTGTGGGGTTTTCGGGTCAGCAAAAGCGCCCGTCGACTGTCTTGCGTATCGCGTTGTCGGTCGGGTCTCCTTCGACGTGAGCTGCGGTGCATCACCCCTGGCGTCGAGGGTACACGTGACGTGTTCGTGTGTCAACACACTTTTTGGCGACTCCGCTGGGGACCAAAGATCAATCATCATCATCCACCATGTCCGATCTTCCCAAGCCATCTGAGGTAGATGCCGATAACATCATTAAGCCCAGTCTTGATGAGATATCGGCCGATCATCGCCAAGTCTATGAGGAGTACAAGAAGGCGCGTGAGGAGAAGGACCTGCAGGAGTTCCTTGCAAAATTCAAGAAAGATCGCCAAGGCAACATCACTCCGATTGAAGAAATCAAGTTCCCTCCTCTTCAAGCCGAGCAGGTTAAACCCTCTGTGAGTACTACTTTTTCTCCTGAGTAGTGGGCTGAGATTGAGAGTCGTATTGCTGATGGTAACAATCTAGTCTATCAAAATTTCATAGAAAATACTAATGCTCAGAAGAATATATCTCAATCGGCTAGTGGTAATGACGGTGTAGCTGCTAGTGTGCAAAACCCTAATCTGGCTTTACCTATTTCATCGGCGCCTCCCGTGCCGATGGCTTATTATCCTACCCAAACAAATCAGATTGTGGCTGCACCCATTAATCCTATTATGAGCATGCCAGGTTCGGTGGCAACGCCGAACCAAACCCTACCTACAGCTACAACCACTCGACCACTACCAAATTATGGGTCGACATACATGCCACAATTCCTACCCACAACTAGCAACCCTACTCCTTCTATGCCACTGCCACAAGCTGCATCGTTCACTATGGATGATGGTCTAGCTAATCTTAGAGAGGAGATGGCTAAGATGCTTCGAGAAAATTTTAGAGTTGAGTTACCTCGGAATCGGATTTACCAAAAGCCATACCCCGAGTACTTTGATGCCATCCAGTGCCCTCCGGGATATAAGATTCCAGATTTTGTTAAGTTCAATGGATAGGGCACAAAAACCACATGGGAGCATGTTAGTCAATACTTAGCACAACTAGGTCTAAATGAGTTGAAAGTGCATTTGTTTCCTTTATCTTTAACTGGTACTGCATTCTCATGGTTTTCTTCTTTACCACATGGTTCCATTCGGGTTTGGTCACAGCTAGAGCAGAAATTTCATGATCACTTTTATAGCGGCGACAATGAACTCAAGTTATCACATCTAACATCGGTTAAACAGAAGCATGATGAATCGGTCTCCGATTATGTCAAGAGATTCAGAGAAACAAAAAACCGGTGTTTTAGTTTGGTGATAACCGAGAGAGACTTGGCAGACCTAGTGTTGAGTGGTTTGAGAACTCCCATTAGAGAAAAGCTAGAAGGTTATGAGTTCTTAAATATCAACCAAGTCTTACAAAGGGCTTTGGCTCAGGAAAGCCGAAGCAAAGATCTCAAAGAAGTGCATAGATACAAAGCCGATCATCCAAAGATGAATATGGTGGAATATGATAGTGATCAATCGGACCATGAGGGTGATGTTTTTGCTACTGAATTTGTTTGGCCATCTAAGGCCAAACCCTTTACTTGCAATGATCTGAAACCGATTCATAAGAATCGTGATGAAGAGATGAAGTTTACTTTTAACATTGCTAAGTGTGATAGAATATTTGATGCTTTGCTGCAGGCTAAGATTATTAGAATATCTCATACTTTACTGCCGTTTGAAGAGCTAAAACGGCATGCTTATTGCAAGTATCATAATTCTTTTTCTCATGCTACTAACGATTGCAATGTTTTTCGACAACAGATACAATCGGCCATTAATGACGGACGATTGAACTTTTCTGAGATGCAAGTTGATAAACAGCCTTTTCCAATGAATACCATGGATTTGGAAGGGAAGAAGCTACTCATTCGGCCGGAGGTAGCCGAATCTGCTAATAAAGCTAATGTCATTGTTGGTGAGCCCAGGAAAGACAAGGAGGACAACAAGGTCTTGGGGAGACATGTTGTGCTTGGTAAGCAACCCGATGGCAAGGAAGTGATCAAAATCACCATCAAGAATCCTACATTCGGGGGGCTACTGCAAGTGCAAGAAAATGCTCGTGTGAGATTTGTCAAGCCCAAGAGTCCAGAAATTGGCAAGTGGAAAAGGAATGAAGTTAAAGTACAACGCAAGCGGATCAAGCCAACTTTTGATATGTTGCTGTCCAAGTACACCAACCAGTCGGCCGGTTCTAGCTTTAATCGGCCGACTCATCTGAAGCGACCAAGGTCACCATCAGCTGATATGTTCAGTCAGTATATGAAACCGAGTGGACCGAGGGTGCCGTTTCCAGAAGAGCATACGCAATCTGTTTGGGATCGACTTAACTATTCATATAGAGGCCGACTGAACATCGGTAACTATCGGTCGGCTGGTCAAAACATGCGACCGGATGGAAATTATCCGAGTGTAAGAATGCACCCAGGTGGAAGCTATCCGAGTGAAAAGATGTGGCCGAGTAGATTCCATCCGACTGAATTCCATCCGAGTGATATTCATCCGAGTGGATTCCATCTGAGTAAAAAGGTGCGCCCGAGTGGAAATTTCATGCATCTGGAAAGTCGAAAAGAATGGCGTGTTAAATCATCAAGTGTTGCAGCGGTTGAGTCGGGAAAAGGCAAGGAGAAAATGGATGCCGACTCACTTATCTTGGGCACCGAAACATTCGCCATACAGCAGCCGATTGTGCATAGCAATCCGACTGAGGCGATACTTGCTATCGCGCCAAAGCACTCGGCTAATGACCATGAAGCAAGCACCAGCCGAGTAAAAAATGAGAGATCCTAAATACACTCAGCCAAAGTGGTGTCCTCCAGGGCTAACAAAGACACAAAAGAGGAAACTACAGAGGTTAAGGAGTCGAGAGATGGCAGAACAGGAGGCCGAGAAACAAAGGGATAAGTTGTTCAATGACATTCGACCCATGGTTCCACCAAAACAAGTGTGGAGGCCTAAACAAATACAAGATACAACAGCTTCTACATCTATCACAGCAATACCTACATCACCAAAGGAGGACGATGCAACAGATATGACATCGTCTGCGACACTTCTTACTTATCCATCACTCGGACAAATTTCAGAATCAGTGGATGCACTCGAGGAGGAGGCTGATATGTTGGACTATGAGTCTACGCCGGTTCATGAAGGTATGGATATCAATATGGTGTACTACTTACCTGCTGAGTTTCGTGCTGTAGATGAAGAAGGGGAGGTGGCTTAGCTGGATTTTGGCCCTAAAAACGCAATATTTGAGAAGCCAAAAGAACCAGTAACGCATCTTAAACCATTATATCTCAGAGGTCATATCAATGGGTCGCCGCTCACTCGGATGCTTGTGATGGTGGTGCTGTGGTAAATCTTATGCCCTATTCGGTCTTCAAGAGATTGGGTTTGCCTGATGAAGAATTGATCAAGACCAATATGGTGCTCAATGGATTTGAAGGCAAAGAGAAAACTGAAGCCAAAGGTGTGATGTATGTGGAGCTTACAGTCGGAAGCAAAACTTTGGCTACTGCATTCTTTGTCGCTGAGGTGCAAGGTAACTACAACGTCATACTAGGCCGTGATTGGGTTCATGCAAACAAGTGCGTGCCATCCACTATGCACCAGTTTTTGATTCAGTGGGTTGATGATGAAGTGGAAGTTATTCACGTGGATAACTCGGCCTGTGTTGCTTTGGCCGATGGATCGGTGGATTGGCAACATCCCAATGCTACTTGCTTGACGGGACGTGACTTATCAGAATTTGATTTTCTCAGCGCAACCAAGAATGGTTTTGTGCCCGTCTCTTTAAAGCCGAGTGAATGCAATCGGCTCCAAGGTATGATATGTTTAAATGGATCCTAATTCCGAGTGGTTACAAAAACGTCTTGTAAAGTATCGGTCCAATGAGAACGATATGTATGAGTCTATAGAGGAGTTGGATGACATGGATAGACTTGGACAAGGTTTTACATCAGCCGATCCATTAGAAGAGGTAGATATTGGAGATGGTTCAGTCACTCGACCGACATTTATAAACAAAAATTTGAAAGCCGATTGTAAGGCTAAGTTAATCGAGCTACTGAAAGAATATGTTTGTTGCTTTGCATGGGAATATCATGAGATGCCAGGGTTAAGCCGAGAGCTAGTGGAACATCGGTTTCCTATAAAGGCCGGTTTTAGACCTTATAAACAGTCGGCCAGAAAATTTAATCCGAAAACATATGACCGGATCAAGGAAGAGATCGGTCGACTGCTTGAAGCTAATTTCATTCGACCTTGTAGGTATGCCGAGTGGATTTCTAACATTGTCCCAGTAGAGAAGAAAGGATCTGGCAAGTTGAGGGTGTGCATTGATTTCAGAGATTTGAATAGGGCTACACCCAAATATGAGTATCCTATGCCAATAGCTGATATGCTTATTAATGATGCTTCTGGACATAAGGTTATTAGCTTTCTAGATGGTAATGCCGGATACAATCAAATTTTTATGGCCGAAGAGGACATGTACAAAATGACTTTCTGATGTCCTGGTTTCCTTGGTTTATTCGAGTGGACAGTGATGACATTCGGATTAAAAAATGTTGGCGCCACGTATCAAAGGGCTATGAATTTGATTTTTCATGATTTACTCGGTGTCATACTTGAGGTTTATATTGATGATATTGTTGTCAAATCGGATGCTTTTGAATCTCACTTGGCTGATTTGTGTTTAGCTTTTGAAAGAATGAAAAAGTATGGATTGAAAATGAATCCTTTGAAGTGTGCTTTCGGCGTGTCAGCTGGCAAGTTTTTGGGTTTCATTATTCATGAAGATGGTATAGAGATTGATCCCAAAAAGATAGAGGCTATACAGAAGGTGGAGGCTCCAACATGTAAGAGAGATATGCAAAAGTTCCTTGGCGAGGTGAATTATTTGAGAAGGTTCATAGCTAATCTATCAGGGAAAGTTGATGCATTTACTCCTATCCTTCGGTTAAAGAATGATGCTGATTTCACTTGGGGGGCAAAACAGCAAGAAGCATTTGATATGATCAAGAATTATTTGTGCACTCCTCCGGTGATGAAAGCACCCAAGCATAGGGAACCCTTCAGACTTTATATTGCAGCAGAGGAAGGAGTTATTGGTGCTGTTCTAACTCAAGAGACCGAAGGAAAAGAGCATGCCATCACTTATTTGAGCCGCCGCTTATTGGACGCAGAGACAAGGTATACATTTATTGAGAAATTATGTCTATGCTTATATTATGCTTGCACAAAACTGAGACATTATTTAGTGCCAAGTGTTTGTGTAGTAGCTTGTCAAACCGATGTCATTAAATACATGTTGCATAGGCCAATTCTTAGTAGTAGAATTGGCAAGTGGGCTTATGCTTTGATTGAATATGATTTGGCTTATGAATCTCTAAAATCCATGAAAGGCCAAATTGTTGCTAATTTCATTGTTGAACATCAGGTTAATAACAAGCATGATGTTGATATGAACCTTGTTTCATTAGTACCATGGAGATTATACTTTGATGGTTCAGTTTGTAGCAATGGCCAAGGTGTTGGTATTGTTTATATATCTCCTCATGGTGCTGTTTTTGAAGCCTCATGCCGCTTAGAATATTTTTGCACAAACAATCAAGCCGAATATGAAGCATTGTCATTCGGCCTAGAGATGTTACTTGCTATAGGTGCTACACATATTGAGGCTTATGGTGATTCGTTACTAGTGGTGCAGCAAATATCCAAAGTCTTTCAGTGTTTGGACGAATCACTTAATGTTTATCTTGATAGATGTCTAGATATAATTTCTACTTTGGATTGCTTTAGCATTGCTCATATATCTAGACATGACAATTGGAAAGCAAATGAATTGGCACAACAAGCATCCGGATATCATGTTGATCATGGCATGTTTCATATCTCTCAAAGACCGATGTCTTGTCTTGCCAATATGGGAGAGGCCGAACCTGAACCCACTGATTCGGCCATTAACAAAAAGTCTAGTGCAGGTGACAATCCCGACTAGAGGAAGCCCATTGTTGATTACTTGTGCAATCCGAGTGAAAGGGTGGACAGGGTTGTTCGGCGTATGGCTTTCAAGTATATAATAAGAGATGATGGTCTTTATCGCCGAACCGTCGATGATGTTCTTCTAAAGTGTTTGGACGAGGACCAGGCAAGAGTTTCTATGGGAGAAGTACATGAAGGTATTTGTGGCACTCACCAGTCGGCTCCCAAGATAAAATGGTTATTGCGACGTGCTGGGTTTTATTGGCCGACTATGATTAATGATTGCTTCAGATATTATAAGGGGTGTGAAGCTTGTCAAAAGTTTGGTGGTATTCAATTGGCTCCTGCTGCTATGTTACATCCTATTATCAAACCGTGGCCTTTCAGAGGTTGGGGTTTAGATTTCATTGGACAAATGCATCCGTCTTCCTCAAAAGGGCATCGGTTCGTATTGGTGGCAACTGATTATTTCACTAAATGGTCTGAAGCAGTACCTCTCAAGAACATGACGCATACGGAGGTAATTCAATTCATAACCGAGCACATTATTCATAGATTCGGTGTTCCTCAAACGTTAACTACAGATCAAGGTTCATCTTTCATGTCACACCAAGTCAGAGAGTTTGCCGAATCTTATAACATAAAATTGCTCAATTCCTCTCCATATTATGCCCAAGCTAATGGACAAGCTGAGTCTAGCAATAAAATTTTAATCAAGCTCATCAAGAAGAAGATTGAGGATAATCCAAGGAGATGGCATGACTTGTTGTCTGAGGCATTATGGGCACATAGAATCTCAAGGCATGGTGCTACGAAAGTGACTCCATATGAGCTAGTATATGGTCAGGAGGCTGTTTTACCGGTGGAAGTAAATTTGAATGCTTTGAGAATAGCCAAACAAAATGATTTATCGGCAATAGACTTCTATAACTTGATGATGGATAACATTGATGAGGTTGCTGATAAACGTTTGGCTGCTTTGAATTCCATAGAGAGAGATAAGTTGAGGGTGGCAAGGGCTTACAATAAGAAAGTCAAGTTGAAGAATTTTCAAGTTGGTGATCTCGTTTGGAAAGTGATTCTGCCGATTGGTTCAAGAGATAGAAAATTTGGGAAGTGGTCTCCAAGTTGGGAAGGTCCTTTTAGAATTGCAAGAGTTGTTCCCAGAAATTCATATTTGGTGGAATCAATACAAGGGGCATTGTTACCTCGAGCTCTCAATGGCAAATATTTGAAGAAGTACCACCCGAGTGTGTGGCAGGAAGCCTAAGTGGGCAATGGCCGATATACGATTATCGCCCTTAGCACAAACATGGCCAATACATAATTATCGCCCTAAGAAAAATAAATGGCCGATGGAGTGTTGATATCGTCCTTAGAACAAACACTATGCATATTATTTTTCGGCGTGCAAGCTTTGCCGAAAAACAGGGGGGCATGTGTTTACACCTGATTTTGGCAAGATACATATTGCAATGAAGATGGTCTCGAGTGAATGAGTTTTCAGCATAAAAATATTCACATCACCGAGTGGAACCACTTTGATGTTTCGGTTATATTCATTCGACTTTATCTTACGGACCGAAACTATACTCCGAGTGGCATAGTTCAATGTTCTGAGTGGTTTTTGGCCAATCACGTCTTCAAGATGACCATGGATGAAGGATCACTCTTAAGGAATTGTCTTCGTCTCATCGAGGCAATCGATTTTGATATATAAATCATCTCAATCCGAGTTCATATGCAAAAGTTAGAGGCAATATACTGCAGACTGAACCTCAACAGAAATATGGCGCGAGGTGCCAGACACTTGTCTGATAGGTTGCGCGAGTAATTCGGACATCAATACGGCCTTGAATCGGAAAACCTTCAACATGGAAAAGTTTCGTCTTGTCGAGCCGATCGATTTTCATACATAATTCGTCTCAATCCGAGATCATATGAGGCCTGGAGAGACAAATCAAGATCGGGCTATGTTTTCAGTCGGAAATCCGAGTGAAAAGTTTACCATCTGAGTGAAAGTTTACGGTCAAGTGAAAGTTTACGGTCGAGTGAAAGTTTGCTGACCGGATGAACTTATTATTATCCAAGTGGAAATATAGTCATCCGAGTGAAATTGTCGTCCAGGTGAAAATATTCCGAGTGAAAAGATTACCATCGGGACGAAAACTTGCCGATTGAATAAGATAGTGCCTTCCGAGTGGAAATATAGTCATCCGAGTGAATAAGATAGTGCCTTCCGAGTGGAAATATAGTCATCCGAGTGGAAATATATTCATTCGAGTGAAAGATTGTCTTCCGAGTGAAAAATTCCAATCGGACGATCCGAGTGAAAGTGTCTAATATCCGAGTGGATGAGCTCAAGTCCGAGTGAAATTGAACATGTGCTCGAAAGTTTATCAAAATGACCTTGGATGAAGAAGTGTTCAATACAGAAGTTGTGCGTATCATCAAGACGGTAAATTTTGATTTTGGAGTCATCATCATCAGAGATAATATATAGCCTACAAATTCACTACGAGACTCGGATAATCCAGTCTACAGCAAAACCGAGTCCGACTGGAAGATAAAGATGACCTCGAAAAGTATTCAAGATGGCCTTATTTGAAAAAAATGATCAACATGGGAGTCGTTCGTATCGTCGAGGCGCACAAGTTTGATATTTGGTCCATCTCGATCGAAGATCATATGCAAGCCCGGCGGCCTGCGCAAGAAGGAAGACAGAGTTTGGGCCAGATTCAGACTGAATCCAAGTTGGAATAGAATTAGGACTCTAGGACGTGAATTGATGTAATTTTTCTTGTAAGGAAAGCCTAGATGAATCCTTTACTTGTATGGAAAGTCTGGCTGCCTCTTATATATGTTGGGGGTGACGGCCGATTGAACAACACACAATCGAACAAATCAATATACTACTTTTTCATCTACGTTTTATCTCTCCACCGTTTTTTCTATCTCGTTCTTCGCTGTTCTTCGTGTTTGAGAGCTGCAAATCCCGAGGCTCTAGGGGCGAGCGAATCGACCTAGGACAGCCCATAGCCGCCGCACTCCCTAACGGGGTCCCTCCCGGGGGTGTGGGGTTTTCGGGTCAGCAAAAGCGCCCGTCGACTGTCTTGCGTATCACGTTGTCTGTCGGGTCTCCTTCGACGTGAGCTGCGGTGCATCACCCCCGGTGTCGAGGGTACACGTGACGTGTTCGTGTGTCAACACACTTCTTGATCATAGATTCTCGATCATGTTTTGCCTTCTCTTCTCGCTCTCATTTGCGTATGTTAGCCCCCATATATGCTAGTCGCTTGCTGCAGCTCCACCTCATACCTTTACCTTACCCATAAGCTTAAATAGTCTTGATCGCGAGGGTGTGAGATTGCTGAGTCCCCGTGGCTCACAGATTCTTTCAAGACCAGCTTGCAGGTGCCGATGAGTTCGTGCAGATGACTCAACCAAGCTCAAGGAGGAGCTCGATGAAGACCTTGTCCTTTGTGTTGTTTCGTTCTAGTTGATCAGTAGTGGAGCCCAGTTGGGGTTGATCGGGGATCTGTGTAGCATTTGGGGTAATCTTCTTTTATTTTGGTTCCGTAGTCAGACCTTGATTGTATCTGGTTGATGTAATGCTTTATTCATGTAATTGTGTGAAGTGGCGATTGTAAGCCAACTATGTATTCTTTTCCCCTATTGTATTACATGGGTTGTTTGCGAAGATTACCTCACTTGCGACATTGCTTTCAATGCGGTTATGCCTCTAAGTCGTGCTTCGACACGTGGGAGATATAGCCGCATCGAGGGCGTTACAAAGTCCATCAAAAGATCTCGAGGCCATTCTGTTTCAACACCAAACGTGTCTAACGCTATTAATTCTGCTTCCATTGTTGATCTCATTAAGATCGTTTGCTTCCAAGACTTCCAGGAAATAGCACCGCCTCCAAGAGTAAACATATACGTACCCAGTTGTGGCCTTCATCTCATCAACATCAGAGATCCAATTCGCATCACTATACCTTCAAGTACTGACGGATATCCGGTATACTGAAGTCCATAGTTCATAGTACCTTTCAGATAGCACATAACTCTTTCAATAGCATGCCAATGTACATCACCCAGTTTGGAAATAAACCGACTCAGTTTGCTCACAGCAAACGTGATGTCAGGCCTTGTTGCGCTCGCTAGGTACATGAGTGAACCAATAATTTGAGAGTATCTCAATTGGTCCTTAGTTGTGCCTTCGAACTTTCGAATCAACACACTAGGATCATATGGTGTTTGAGATGGTTTGCAGTACGAACATTCAAAACGACTCAACACCTTCTCAACATAATGGATTGCAGAAGTGTAATCCCACCCTCATTATCTCTCAGTAGCTTGATGTTCAAGATAACATCAGCCACACCAAGGTCGTTCATCTCAAAGTTCTAAGATAAGAATGATTTAACCTCCTCAATCACTTTGAGGTTGGTTCCAAATATTAGTATGTCATCAACATACTAGCACATTATGACTCCTTCGCCCCCACCATGGTGATAGTATACACATTTGCCAGCTTCATGAACAACGAAGCCTACATATGTCAGAGTTGTATTAAACTTCTCATACCATTGATTAGGTGCTTGTTTCAACCCATATAAAGATTTCAGTAATCTACACACTTTTTCTTCTTGACCATCTATCAGAAAGCCATATGGCTATTGCAAGTAGATTTCCTTGTTTAGCTCTTCATTCAGAAAAGTCGTCTTAACATCCTTGTGGTGGATGAGAAGACCATGCGAGGCCGCCAACGAGAGTAATACTAGAATGGTGGTCAGTCTGGCCATAGGTGCATAACTAATGAATAAATCTTCCTCTTCTTTCTGGTCATAGCCCTTGGCCACAAGCCTAGCCTTGTACTTTTCAATAGTACCGTTAGACCTAAGCTTATTTTTGAACACCCACTTACATCCCAATGGTTTGTAACCATATGGACGTTCAGTAATCTCCCATGTCCCTTAGCCATGATGGAATCCATCTCGCTATAGACCGCATCCTTCGAGTAGTCAGCTTCTGGAGAGGCATACACTTCTGAAATAGAAGTGGGAGTATCATTCATGAGGTACAGGAAGAAATCATCACCAAAGGTCTTTGCAGTCCTTTGTCTCTTACCCCTACCAAGGGTTTCCTCGTCATCCTCCTCGGGATTTTCATCATGTGTTTGTTCATAATATTCCATGGGAATGGGAGGCTCAAGAGTCTCCTCAGATTCCTGTCTAGAAGTGCTTTGCATATCTCTCATAGGAAAAATATCCCCAAAGAATGTAGCATCCTTAGACTCCATAATTGTACCGACCTTTTGGTCGGGTACCTCAGATACTAGAAATCTATAGCCAACACTATTCTTAGCATAGCCCAAATTAACGCAGTCCGCCGTCTTTGGTCCAATATTACGCTTTTTGGGGATCAGCGCATTGACTTTCGCCAAACAGCCCCAAGTAGGCAAGTACGAGAGTGTTGTCCTTCTCTTCGCCCATTTTTCATAGGGAGTGATCTCATTATCCTGTGTCGGAACTTTATTCAGGACATGACATGACATCAATATGGCCTCCCCCACCATGCCTTGGATAAACCCGTTGGTGAACGTAGCATGCAATTTCAAAAAGTTCCTACGATCATGGAAGATCTATCTAGGAGATGCATAGCAACAAGAGGAGGAGAGTGTGTCCGCGTACCCTTGTAGACCAAAAGCGGAAGCGTTAGTTTAACGCAGTTGATGTAGTCGAACGTCTTCTCGATTCGACCGATCAAGTACCGAACGTACGGCACCTCCGAGTTCAGCACATGTTCAGCTCGATGACGTTCCTCGAACTCTTGATCCAACAAAGTGTCGAGGGAGAGTTTCGTCAGCATGACGGTGTGGTGACGGTGATGGTGAAGTGATCCGCACAGGGCTTCGCCTAAGCACTACGACAATATGACCAGAGGAGTAAACGATGAAGGGGGTGCCGCACATGGCTAACAATGTTTGTTGTGTGTTCTAGCAGTGCCCCCCTCCTACTTGGGCACCTCCCAATTCGGCCTCCTGATACGTCTCCAACGTATCTATAATTTTTGATTGTTCCATGCTATTATATTATCTGTTTTAGATGATAATGGGATTTATTTTACACTTTAATATTATTTTTGGGACTAACCTATTAACCGGAGGCCCAAACCAAATTGCTATTTTTTTGCCTATTTTAGTGTTTCGTAGAAAAGGAATATCAAACAGAGTCCAAATGGAATGAAACCTTCGGGAACGTGATTTTTGGAAAAAACGTGATCCAACCGACTTGGAGTGGACGTCAAGCAATCAACGAGGCGGCCACGAGGAAGGGGGCGCGCCCTCCACCCTCGTGGGGCCCTCGTTGCTCCACTGACCTACTTCTTCCTCCTATATATATCCACGTACCCCGCAAACATCCCGGAGAACCATGAAACCCTATTTCCACCGCCGTAACCTTTTGTACCCAAGAGATCCCATCTTTGTGCCTTTTCCGGAGCTCTGCCGGAGGGGGCATTGATCACAGAGGGCCTCTACATCAACTCCATGGCCCCTCCAATGATGTGTGAGTAGTTTACCTCAGACCTTCGGGTCCATAGCTAGTAGCTAGATGGCTTCTTCTCTCTCTTTGGATCTCAATACAAAGTTCTCCTTGATTCTCTTGGAGATCTATTCGATGTAATCTTCTTTTGCGGTGTGTTTGTCAAGATCCGATGAATTGTGGGTTTATGATCAAGTCTATCTATGAACAATATTTGAATCTTCTCTGAATTCTTTTATGTATGATTGGTTTATCTTTGCAAGTCTCTTCAAATTATCAATTTGGTTTGGCCTACTAGATTGATCTTTCTTGCAATGGGCGAAGTGCTTAGCTTTGGGTTCAGAAAGGGAAATGATGCGTATTGTATTGTTGCCATCGAGGATAAAAATATGGGGTTTACATCATATTACATGAGTTTATCCCTCTACATCATGTCATCTTGCTTAAGGCATTACTCTGTTCTTATGAACTTAATACTCTAGATGCATGCTGGATAGCGGTCGATGTGTGGAGTAATAGTAGTAGATGCAGGCAGGAGTCGGTCTACTTGTCACAGACGTGATGCCTATATACATGATCATGCCAAGATATTCTCATAATTATTCGCTTTTCTATCAATTGCTTGACAGTAATTTGTTCACCCACCGTAATACTTATGCTATATTGAGATTAGCCACTAGTGAAACCTATGGCCCCGGGTCTATTTTCCATCATACAAGTTTCCCATCTATTTTATTTTGCAATCTTTACTTTCAATCTATATCATAAAAATACCAAAACTATTTATCTTATTATTATCATCTCTATCAGATCTCACTCTTGCAAGTGGACGTGAAGGGATTGACAACCCCTTTATCGCGTTGGTTGCGAGGTTCTTATTTGTTTGTGTAGGTACGAGGTGACTCGCACGTGGTCTCCTACTAGATTGATACCTTGGTTCTCAAAAACTGAGGGAAATACTTACGCTGCTTTACTGCATCACACTTTCCTCTTCAAGGGAAAACCAACGAGGTAGCAACAAGGATTTCTGGCACCGTTTCCGGGGAGATCTACGCCAAGTCAAGACATACCAAGTACCCATCACAACTCTTATCCTTCGCATTACATTATTTGCCATTTGCCTCTCATTTTCCTCTCCCCCACTTCACCTTTGCCGTTTTATTCGCCCTTTTTCTGTTCGCCTTCTTCCCGTATGTATCTTTTTCTGTGTTTCCATGTGCCTTCTATTTGCTTGCATCTTTGCTTGCTACAAATCTATTGATATGGATCCACTTAAAGTGTTCTACTTGGATCATCTTCGATCCTTATGCGCTCGTGCTGAAACCCCAACTAGCCTTGTTGATGGGAAATCTTTAGATGAGCATGCTCATTTTGTGCATCACCGTTTTTCTGAAAAGGGAGACTCTTATGGGATCTAATAAATAGATTGCTATGTTATGCTTGGAATCTTTGTGAAATTTGTGATTTTACATGTTGCTCTAAGAACCCTAAAAAACACCTCCCCTACCTATGTGAGTTTAATGATAATGAAATCTTATCTTCTAATGCAAAGGGTGTTTATAGTTACTATGATATCGAACAAATTGGAGAGTTTGTTGCTTTGAAGGGTGCTTATGAAGTTTCTTCTTTGATTGAAAAGTATGATGTTACTCTCTATGAATCTGAAAATTTTGACATACTTAAATATTGCTATGAAAACTATGCCCATAATGTCTATGTCAAAGAATTTATTGAAATAATGACTGTTGCTTCGGAAGAAAATAATGATATGCATGAATCTATAGATAATTATGATTCTGATGATTTGATTGAAATATCCCTTGATGAACATGATGCTTGCTTTTCTTGTGGCCATGATGCCAATATTTATGAAGATGAATTTTCTATAGTTCCTTATGTTAAACATGAGATCGTTGCTATTGCACCCATACTTGATAGTTCCTTCGATTAAAAGCATGATTGCAATGATGTTACTATAAATTCTATTGATGTAAATCATGATAATAATATGCAAAACCCTAAGCTTGGGGATGCTAGTTTTGCTATGACTACTAATTGTTGCAATGATCATGATTGGGGTGATTCTTCTTATGATCTTGAAAATTTATTTAATCCCCATGATGAATATGAGATTGATAATAGTGTTTGCAAAATTATTTAAAGTGGTTTTGGAAGAGTGTCAACTTTAGATCCCACATATTTGGAGAATGTTCAATCTTATGAAGTTTTTGATAAAAGTGGGTTTGGAGAGGTCATGACTTTAGTTAATGTTAATCCCAATATTTTGGAAGAGTGTCAACTTTGCATACATGTGGATCTTGTTAAGAATATGTTTTGTGATAGCTATAGTGTTGAATTTGCTTATGATCCTACATGTAATTATTATGAGAGAGGAAAATATGGTTGTAGAAATTTTCATGTTACTAAATTACCTCTCGTTATGTTGAGATTGCTATTGTTTCTTTCCGCTTCCTTGCATATGCTAGTTTTTGCTTGCCTTGATAATTTGTTTGCCTATGATATGCCTATGCATAGGAAGTATGTTAGACTTAGATGTGTTTGTCACGTGTTTTATGATGCTCCTTTTGTGCTTCAATCCTTGTCTTTCATGTGAGCATCATTGAAATTATCAATGCCTAGCTAGGGGCGTTAAACGATAGCGCTTGTTGGGAGGCAACCCAATTTTATTTTTATTCCTTGCTTTTTGTTCCTGTTTGGTAATAAATAATTTATCTAGCCTCTGTTTTGGTTGTGTTTTTGTGTTTAATTAGTGTTTGTGCCAAGTAGAACCGTTGGGAAGACTTGGGGAAGTCCTTTTGATCTTGCTGTAAAAAACAGAAACTTTAGCGCTCACGAGAATTGCTGTCATTTTTACTGGAGAGTGCTATTTAGTTAATTCTTTTTGAAGATGATTAATAGATAAATTACTCACGTCCAGAAATTTATTCTACAATTTTTGGGGTTCCATAAGTATTCGAAATCTACAGATTACTACAGACTGTTCTGTTTTTGACAGATTCTGTTTTTCGTGTGTTGTTTGCTTATTTTGATGAATCTATGGCTAGTAATAGAGTTTATGAACCATAGAAAAGTTGGAATACAGTATGTTTAACACCAATCCTATATACTTAAGAATTTCACCCCCACTACTTGATTTATCTCAACATGCAGCATAGACACATCAGCATCCATTCACATCTTGCCATGACACACCTCATGCAGTCCACTCAAGCCCACCTCCTCAGGTCAGAACAAATATTTTCATCATAATTTGTTTTCTGAAATAATTTTTTACAAGTACTAATTAGTTTTCACACCGTGGGAGACGAACCACCCACCCATCTCTCCTACTCTTGCGTCCCCTCTTCTCCGCCCCTATCCCTTCTTGTTCTCCCTGAAATAAATCAATAAATAATTCCCTTCCTAAACTCCCATGGCTGCGGGCATCCATCTCCGTGTGACGCACTCCTCCGGCACAATCCGTCCGTCCTGCGCCGCACACTACCTCCGGCGCAACCGCTAGTCTAGATCACCTCCACCACTCACCAGGATTCCTCCTTGCAGGTGTGATGTGTGCGTCGTCAAGCGGGCGTCGGATCCATCTCCGTGTGAGGTGCTCCTCCAGCACAATCTACCCGTCATGCGCGCTCACTACCTCCGGCACCACGATCGGTCCAGATCACCTCTGCCCAGTCGTCAGGGGCTCAGTCAACAGCGGCCTCCACCCCGGCCTCGCCCTGCAACATGTCTTCGTCAAGTACGTCGACCTCGGCCGGAACTGCGTCCAAGGGCATCGCGAGTGCTGGTACATCGCCGACCTCGATCACTGGTTGGTTCATTGTTTAATGATGATTGTCGATTTTTTCTTTGGTCAAACAGATGGAGGTGGTGTATCTACTATCTAGGGGATGTTGAGCCACCACACCTGCCACGGTGGTAGCCATTCTTGTGGCAAGCTGAGCACCTGCATGTTAGTATGAAATCTTGGCCCTGTGCGTCCGTGATGTGTTTGCAGCAAGGGCGGCGACAGGTTCTATAGTATGTTCTTCAGGATTTATTCAGTCTTCAGTACTTCTGTCTTATAAAAAAGGTCACATTAAGCGTAGAATACCGATCAAAATCAGCCCTCTCGTGCCTTCGGCTCCAGTTGTAACTGACTGACTGATCGAGACAGAAAGGATCCCATCACGACACTTTTTGTCTCCGTCGCTCCCTTGGCGCATGCTACACCAGTTTCTCATCTCCCCCACTGACTAATTATGCCTTTCTTTTAATAAACACAAGTGCACGTAGGAATCCAAGTAAATAGCAATGGCTGTTATTAATTGGTTACAGATCTTTTCCCTTTGTCTCTCTCCAACCTTGATCGGAAATAGTTCTCCACAACAATTGAATCCCCCTGCTGAAACTGCTAAACTGGTCCATCGTTTCAGCTTCAAGTTCATCCATCTGTTTAAACTGACCACGAGAAGGAGGATCCATCAAGGCTAGGGACGCCTGTACATCATTCATGACCACCAATTCTTCATCACTCATGACCACCAATTCTTAGTTTGTATATAGTGTGATCATCATTTGATGCCCCCACCTGCTCAAGCCGTTGTCTTTGCCACTAGCTTGCACTTTGGAATAGTTATCCACTCCCAATTTTCATCTTCCCATGCTACTTCTTATCATTGATCTTATGGCTTTAATTTTTCAGCTTACGCTCTTACTCGAAAGGTACCCGAGGTTTTATGGGCAAGGGCCACCACCGATTCATTGTTTCTTAGGTATCTTGCTATTTGCTCTCATCTCTTAATTTTCTTACACACTGAATGAGCAGACACATCTATTTTGTCTTCTTTTATGTTAATTTTGTTGTTCGCATGAAAGCCCCATCTCTGAATTTAAGTAGTGACATTGGATAAGCTTGCAACCTTTGTTTGGAGTTGATAACATAATAGTTTGGTCCCCTGGATTCTACCATCCAATGTATTTATTCAAATAGTTATAAATCAAGGCAATTTCCTCGAAAAATACCTGCTCCCCTTAAGGAAATTTCCATTTGTATTACTTCGAGCTATCTTATTAGTCATCCAGTCTAATATTTCTTTTTTCAGTAAGCTAACTGTACAAGTTTAACCTTTGCAAAAATGCCATTTTCCCACCATATGCAGGACAGTGTCAACCATGCATGCAAGAATCTCATGAACTACTCTGCTTTGCTCCAAGAATTAAGAGTACTATTGCTTAAATTATGAATAAGTGATCACTAGGTTGTTCCACTTCAATTGTAGTAAAAAATAGCACTCCCAATTCGTGATGATCCAATGCATGTATCCGCATGAATAGAAAGTATTTCGTTTAGGTAATTTACAATTGTTTGTTTATTTTAAATTTATTTTTTATGTTTAAGCAAAAAATTATTACATAGAATTCAGAAGGCTGAAAGGCACTATACCATCCAGCCCCTCTCCATTTAGGACTAGATTCCCTACATGGGTAAAACGACATACAGACTTGGGTGTACATTTATGGGCAAAGCTATGTATGGATTTGGGTGTACAAAAATACATCTATTATTTTGTTCAAACTTCTGAATACCTTTGTATGATTCATGTATATAGAACAATATACATCAAGAAATCAGGAAAAATGAGTAAAATTGTAAATCTGAAGGACTATATACACCATTGTTTTGATGTTGGCTCCACCACCAATCCACTACAGTTCATATATGACAAGAATGTGGAGATGCATTATTCACATATATTATAATTTTATTTTTGAAATTTCATACTATAAATTCTCGCAGCAACGCACAGGGTATTATCTAGTATAAATAAAGAATGAGTTCATTACAGTACCTTGAAGTGGTGGTTTGTTTTCTTTTACTAACGAAGCTCACAAAGATTTTCTTTTAAGTTTTGTGTTGTGAATTTTTCAAGTTTCGCGTAAAGATTTGATGGATTATGGAACAAGGAGGGGCAAGAGCCTAAGCTTGGGGATGCCCAAGGCACCCCAAGGTAAAATCCAAGGACACCAAAAATCCTAAGCTTGGGGATGCCCCGGAAGGCATCCCCTCTTTCGTCTTCGTCCATCGGTAACTTTACTTGGAGCTATATTTTTATTCGCCACATGATATGTGTTTTGCTTGGAGCGTCTTGTATGATTTGAGTCTTTGCTTTTTAGTTTACAACAATCATCCTTGTTGTACACACCTTTTGGGAGAGACACACATGAATTGGAAATTATTATAATACTCTATGTGCTTCACTTATATCTTTTGAGTTGGATAATTTTTGCTCTAGTGCTTCTCTTATACCTTTTAGAGCACGGCGGTGGTTCTATTTTATAGAAATAATTGATCTCTCATGCTTCACTTATATCATTTTGAGAGTCCTTTAGAACAGCATGGTAATTCACTTTGGTTATAAATTTTAAATGCTAAGAGAAGTTGAATGCTGGATAGATGGTTTTGAGATATAAAGGTGGTAATATTAGAAATGTGCTAGTTGAGTAATTGTGAAATTGATGAATACTTGTGTTGAAGTTGGCAAGTCCCGTAGCATGCACGTATGGTAAACGTTATGTGACAAATTTGAAGCATGGGGTGTTCTTTGATTGCTTTCCTTATGAGTGGTGGTCGGGGACGAGCGATGGTCTTTTCCTACCAATCTATCCCCCTAGGAGCATGCGCGTAGTGCTTGGTTTTGATGACTTGTAGATTTTTTCAATAAGTATGTGAGTTCCTTATGACTAATGTTGAGTCCATGGATTATACGCACTCTCACCCTTCCATCATTGCTAGCCTCTTCGGTACCGTGCATTGCCCTTTCTCACCTTGAGAGTTGGTGCAAACTTCGCCGGTGCATCCAAACCCCGTGATTTGATACGCTCTATCACACATAAGCCTCCTTATATCTTCCTTAAAACAGCCACCATACCTACCTATTATGGCATTTCCATAGCCATTCGGAGATATATTGCCATTGAACTTTCCACTGTTCCATTTATTATGACACGCATCATCATTGTCATATTGCTTTGCATGATCATGTAGTTGACATCGTATTTGTGGCAAAGGCACCGTTCATAATTTTTCATACATGTCACTCTTGATTCATCGCAATCCCGGTACACCACCGGAGGCATTCACATAGAGTCATATTTTTTTTCTAAGTATCGAGTTGTAATTCTTGAGTTGTAAGTAAAAAGAAGTGTGTTGATCATCATTATCAGATCATTGTCCCAGTGAGGAAAGGATGATGGAGACTATGATTCCCCCACAAGTCGGGATGAGACTCCAGACGAAAAAAGAGGCCAAAAGAAGAAAAAAAAAGGAAGGAAGGCCCAAATAAAAAAAAGAGAAAATAATAATAATAAATGAGAGAAAAAGAGAGAAGGGACAATGTTACTATCCTTTTCCCACACTTGTGCTTCAAAGTAGCACCTTGATCTTCATGATAGAGAGTCTCTTATTTTGTCACTTTCATATACTAGTGGGAATTTTTCATTATAGAACTTGGTTTGTATATTCCAATGATGGGCTTCCTCAATTGCCCTAGGTCTTCATGAGCAAGCAAGTTGGATGCACACCCACTTAGTGTCTTTGATGAGCTTTCATATATTTATAGCTCTAGTGCATCCGTTGCATGGCAATCCCTACTCCTTGCATTGACATCAATCGGTGGGCATCTCCATAGCCCATTGATTAGCCGCGTCAATGTGAGACTTTCTCCCTTTTTGTCTTCTCACACAACCTCAATCATCATATTCCATTCCACCCATAGTGCTATGTCCATGGCTCGCGCTCATATATTGTGTGAAAGTTGAAAGAGTTTGAAAAGGCTAAGTATGAAACAATTGCTTGGCTTGTCATCGGGGTTGTGCATGATGGGAGAATTTTGTGTGACGAAATGAAGCATGGCCAAACTATATGACTTTGTAGGGATAAGTTTTCTTTGGCTATGGTATTTTGATAAGACATAATTGCTTGATTAACATACTTGGAGTATTACTATTTTTATGTCAACAATAAACTTTTATCTTGAATCTTTCGGATCTGAACATTCATGCCACAATAGAGAAAAATACATTGAAGAATATTTTAGAAAGTATTCCACATCAAAAATTCTGTTTTTATCATTTACCTACTCGAGGACGAGCATGAATTAAGCTTGGGGATGCTTGATACGTCTCCAACGTATCTATAATTTTTGATTGTCCCATGCTATTATATTATCTATTTTAGATGATAATGGGCTTTATTTTACACTTCTATGTTATTTTTGGGACAAACCTATTAACCGGCTAGACAGACATCTGCGTGGCAGCACGCGGCCTCCACACCAACTCAGCAAGCACCTGCGTGGTGGCATGCAGATCTTCGTGAAGGCTCCACCACCGCGCCAGCCCAGCAGCCAGCCAACGTGGCACTACAACGCCTCGTTAGCTTGGACACGCGTCGGAGCCATGCGAGGCGACGACAGCTGGGACGAGCTTCTTTGCCGTCCCCAATAAAGCAAGAGGGGCACGTCGGCAACGCATTAAATGCGTTTGTCCGACGATGCCAGAGGATAGACTCAGCCACTGTACACCTTTCCACCTCCTATGTGCCACTAGGGCGACCCCTTTTGTCTATAAAAGGAGGCCCAAGGCGTACTGGAGAGGGATTCAGATCTTTTGGACTAGACGACACCGCAGCTAGTTCAAGAACTCAAGAACACTCAAATATACATCGAAGCAGGACTAGGGTTTTACGCGTCTCCGGGGCCTGAACCTGGGTTAACGATTTGTGTGCTGACCACCAGACCCGCTCTTTGCACAACCCCGCGCCCGCCAACCGTAGAAGGGGTCCCAGTGATCCCATAGGTGTCGTTTCCCACCGACATCTCTGGCACGCCAGGTAGGGGGTGCGCAGTTGTGGAAATCTGGTCTGGTTGAAGCAGCGGCTTCATCGTGGTCGTCACTCCAAGGAAGAAGATGGCCGAACAAGTGGCGTCCTCGATGGATGCAGTGAACACTCACGCAGCGGCAGAAAAGCTAAGTCATGCAAAACTTTGAGTAATTCCTTTATATATGTAAGGTTATTGTCCTCGACGATCTTGCCCTGTGTATGGAAAACCTGCATGCAATGGGGCCCTGCCACTATTGGCAACATCCTCATTCTGTTTCGAGTCCGCTCAACAGTTCGAGCGGCTGCGTCGAGAAAGGCGGGGTGACCTTCTGCGATTGGCAACGCTCTCCTTCTGTCTCGAGTCCGCTCGACAGCTCGAGCGGCCGCGTTAAGAGCAATGAGGTGGTTTACCCGGCAGGCCATTGAGGATCCGTCCTCAAGGCGCCGCCTGGGTTTCCGCGCCGGCAAGCCTACCCGATTAACGTAGGGTGGACATACAAAGGGAGATCAAACGGGAAAATAACATGCATTGTTTCAAAAGCACCGCAGAGTTATATTACATCATTTGTTGCTGCGGTTCTAACTAAAGATAAAAATTGTCTTGGTTGTGAACCTGTAGCGGCGATAAGAAATGGGGTGCCTAGTCCTGGCGCTGGCCTTCTATCCTTCAAACTCCGTCGATGCGGCTGATGACGGGCTCGATGCGCTCCTCGAGGGGCGCGGGGTCCACGTCGTCCGACAAGCTATCCAGCGAAGCTTCGAAGTCGAGGTCAGGGTTCTAGTACGCCATCTTGGTGAGGACCTTGGTCATGGCACCCCGGCAAAGCCTCCGGGCCTCTTCGGCCAGAGAGGCCGCCTTGTTGGAGCGGAGCTGCTCCAGGGCCCCGAGAACACCCTCGAAGAATAGAGTCAGCCTGGCGTTAGGACTCACATTCGGCTCTGGGATGTACCTCACGTTGGACATCCCCATGGTAGCCAGCTGAGTGGTGATCTCGCCGGTGACATCGGCAAGGCAAATGACCCAGAGCTTCCCGCCCGCCACAAAATCCGCGTGGTTGGTGGCGTCGTTCTCCCGCAACTGCCTCTCCTCCTCCAGATTCTTGGTCAGGGTCTCCTCCCGGGCCCCGACCTCCGAGAGCATCCCCTCAAGACCTTCCAGCTTCAGGTCCTTGACGGACTCATTGGCCGTGGAGAGTAGCTCGGCCTTCTCGAGGTTCGTGACCTGCGCGTCAGCCAAGGCACCCTTGGTCGCGTCCCTCTCCCCCATCAGCTCCTGGATCTGCTTCTTCAGCCCGTCCCGCTGCACCTCCAGCTCGTTCACCTTGCCGGCATGGGCCAGGGCCTGAGCATTAAGGGCCGCCTCGTGCCTTTGCTCCAGCTCCTGGGTCCGCTGTGTGACAAGCTCATGGATCTCCTCGTCCTTGCCGCGGAGTGTCGCGGCGAGTTTCTACTCGCGAGCTGCAAGGTCCTCCTCCTGGGAGTTCAGCTCGGCCTGGTGCTGACGCCGAGCGGCCTCCTCCTTGGCGGCCTGTTGACTTGCCGTCTCTTGGGCCTTCTCGATATCGGCCTGCTTCATAACAAGCTCCAGCCTGCGCTCGGCCAGCAGGTCCTGGGCGGTCTTCAGCTCCTCGCTGTCCTAGTGGAACCAAGCCTGCGTCTCGGCGACGCGCCCCGCGAGGTCCGCCTCCGCCTTGTCCACCGCCGCCATCCTGGACTTGGCCTTGTCCAGGCGGGTATGGTGGAGCACCTGAAGCTTGTGGAAGTTGGCGCTCATGCTCTGGAGGAGCCGCTCTTCATAGGAACCATCGCCACCAACGCTCGGTTCGTCAACGACCTCGAGCCCGACAGCGGCAAGCACCTCATCGTCAAACACCTCCCCCTCGGCAGGCACCCTGGTGCTCGCCGTCCATGGGAGGTGGACGAACAGGTCGTCGCTCACCTTCAGATACTTGCCCGAGCCAGAGGCCGCGGAGGAGGAAGGATGGTCGTCGACCACCTCCTCCTCGGCAGTAGCCTTGCCGGCCTCCCCGGCAGGCCCCTTGCTAGCCTCCTCGGCAGGCCCCTTGTCGGCTTCCTCGGCAGCGGCCTCGCCGGTCTCCCCGGCAGGCCCCTTGGCAGCGTCCTCAACAGCACCCTTGGCGGCCTCCTCAGCGGTGATCTCGTCGGCCTTGGCCTCACTGGCGATCTCCTCGATGACAGTGTCCACATCCTCCCGGTCTGCCGAGGAAGGATCTGGATACCGAGAAGAGGAATGAGGCAAAGTCAAGATCAAAATTCGAAATAAGAAAAACGAGCGGGAATAGGAGGCAAACAACTCACCCGTGCCAAGCTGGGATGAAGTGGCCCCCTCCCCACCAACATTCGGTGCCGGAACGGACCGGCCGGCGCCCAAGTTTGCCTCCTCCTCCTCCATGCGCATGGGCTCGGTGCTTGGCGCCCTTGCCAGGGACACCCCTCGGGGCGGCGTATTGGGGGTGGCCCTCAGTGGCTCCTCTTGCTGCCTCCTCCTCCTGCAACCACGACAAGGTCAGCACCAAGAAATCGTGTCCCAGCACACGTCGATGGGGGGCGAGTGATGAACGCACGCTGGGGGATGTGCTGGGGGCTGCTCTCCGGGCTCCTCTCCACCACCACCAGCGGCGTACTCGAGGTGCCCGCCGGTGGCTGGCCGCCCGTCGAGGCCCTGGCCCTCTTCGCCACCCTCTGGGCCAGCGTCTCCCTATCCCTGCGAAGATGAAGACAAGTCAAGAAAAGCAGCACGGTCTGAGGGGACAGAGATGACAAAAGACGAGATAATTACTCATCCTCCGCCTCTTCTTCCGCTACCTTCATGTTCCTCCTTGGGCTAAGAGACCCGAGGTCAAAAAAGACCTCCATGTCGTCATCTGCGGGAGGAGGGGAAGCGGGTGGAGTCCGAGGACGCTTGGACGGAGAAGGGGCAACCGCTTTCTTCTTCGCCACCGCGGCCTTCAATGCCTTCCCCTCCGCTGCGGCCCTCGTCTGACGCATGGACGCCTCCTGAGGTTGTTGCCGTTGTGCGGCCCTATCGGGCTGGACCGACTCACTAGAGATGGCCCGCCGCAGGACACGCCCTCTCCCCATGGTATGGGGGTCAACAGCCTCGACCTCCTCCCCTGATGACTCATCGGCCTCATCTTCAATGAGAGGGGCCTCGTTGCCGGCGTTACTGGCCTCCCCAGCGGATTCCGCCCACTGGGCGAGCTCCTTCTCCTCTGCGGCTGCTGCGGCCTCGTCCTCCACGCCGCCAGTGCTGCCGGCCTCCTTGGCGAGCGCCGCCTCCGCCGCCCTGACGGCGATATAGTCCAGCTCCGCTTGGGTGGTGTCCTGGATGAGCAGCGGATCTTCGCGGATGTACTTCTCCGACAGGGTGTCGAAGAACTCCTGCACCTGATCCACCTCCGGCTCGACCCAATTCGGGTCAAGGCCGTGCGCATTACAATCCAGCATCATGGCGATGATGTCGGTTTGGCGGGAGTTGTTGCTCAGCAGAACCACCCCCGCCGGCAACCCGAACAGGGACCCCTTGGCGACCTTGCCGGCCTTCGTGAACTTTCTGGTCCTCTCGGCCCTGCTATCGTGGTTCACGTCGAGCTGAAAGAGCCACTGGCAGAAGTGGGCGTGCCCCATCACCATGAAGTTGTGGTTCAGGCTGGGGTGGAGCCGCATGATGTCAGATGCACTCCTGAAGAGCCAGGCCGGCCTCCCCTTGTTGCGCAGAGGAGTGATGCGGCGGCGGATGAAATCCGCTCCAAGCATCTCCAGGGTGAGCCCGACAATGGTGAGGTGGTGGATTCTGGTGGTGGCGACCGTGAGCTTCCCATCTTGGGCGTCGACATCGCCCCAGTCGTCTCTATGAACCGGCGGCACCTGGCGAACCTGGCAAAACTCCTATGGGTCCTCCTCCTCAATCCAGCACCACCGGCTCTACCAGTCCTCCCACCTCTCCTTCTGGGTGCCCTCTGGATATGTCCCCTTCTCCAGGGTCCTTGGGATCCAGGTGACACAACCGGAGATGGCGCCTCCCCTCTGGATCCGAGGATAGAAGTAGTGACGGAAAAGCACCGTGTTGGGATGCACTCCGGCGAAGCCCTCGCAGAGATGGGCGAAAAGGACCATGACCGCCACGACATTTGGAGTGAAATCTAGAAGGCGTGCATGACATCATTGAAGAAATCGGAGAAAGGAGGGCAGAGGCCACAAGAAAAGTAGTCGATGAAGAATGGGTCCCGATTCGGGGCGGCCTTGGCGCAATCAGCGGGGATGACGCGTGTGGCCGGATGCCCCGTCGTCTCTCCCCCCATCTTGCACCCCCACAGGGGCTTGAAGTTGTCCCGGAGGTGGACCGTGTCGACCATCGAGGGAAAGTAGGCGAGCTGCGTCCGTCGCACCGCCAACTCACTCTCCGGCGGCTCCGTCCCCCCGGCGTCCTTGGCCACTCCTTTGCCTTTGCTGGTTTTGGGTGCCATGGCGGCTGCGAGACGTGAAGGAGGAAGGGCAGAGAAAACGCAGTGGCGGCGAGCGAAAGCAAGAGCTTGAGGAAGGAGGGGACGGCGGTTCCGAGATTGGAGAAGGCACAGAGGGTAAATGAGCAGCGCGCCCGCGGTTATTCCTTTTTATGAGGAAGGCGCGGGCCGCCTCTTTACCATCCACCATGATGTGACGCATGCGTGCGGAAACTGCCCCACACATGATCCCCACGTCACGCATGACCCCCCACGTCGCACGTTCAACAAGAGTCATGGGGAAGCGCAGCGGGCGGAAAAGTTACTACAGTAAAAATCCACCCCGCCTGCTCGCACACCGTTCTGGACCTAGCCCAACAACGCGTCGTGGTTATGTGTGGCCCAGGCCCGGGGGCTCCTGTCGGTGTACAAAAGTAGGGGCTCTCCTTTTGCACCCCTTTACTTGTGCATGGGCAGTCAGAGCCGCGCCCACGGCCGCACTAAGCAGGGCTAAGGAGGGATGCCAGAACGCAAGACAGCCAGAGCAATGCCAAGACCAGGAGCACAAAGAGGGCAAGAGGGCGAGGTGGACTCCCCCAGCAAGACTCTTGCCGGGGTGGCTTCCGCAGCCCTAGCAAGATCCTTGCCAGGGCAATTTGCTTGACGCCAGCACAGCGCGCCACCCTTGAGCCCCAGGGTTCCCAACGCCATCAGCCACATTGGAACCAAGGCTCGGGAGTCACCTCCATGGTGGCATGCAGATCTTTGTAGAGATCGTAAATACACAAGATTAGATGAGAACCAGAAGACGACGATCCTTGGCGAGATCCTTGCCAAGGAAATCCACGAGACCCCCGGCAAGTTCCTTGCCGGGGACGACCGTGGTGCCGCAGCGGGACCCTTGCCGGGCCCTCGACAAGACCCTTGCCGAGGACGCCTACAGGGCCGCAGCAAGGCCCATGCCTGCCAAGACTCCACCGCCGCTCCCATGCAGCTGCTAGCTCGACTAGCTGGGCAGGCATCTGTGTGGCAGCGCGCGGCCTCCACACCAACTCAGCAAGAACCTGCATGGTGGCATTCAGATCTTCGTGAAGGCTCCACCAACGCGCCAGCCCAGCAGCCAACCAACGTGGCGCTACAACGCCTCGTCAGTTTGGACGCGCATCGGAGCCAGGCGAGGCGACGACAGCTGGGACGAGCTTCTTTACCGTCCCTAATAAAGCAAGAGGGGTACGTCAGCAGCGCATTAAATGCATTTGTCCGATGATGCCAGAGGATAGACTCAGCCACTGTACACCTTTCCACCTCCTGTGTGCCACTGTGGCGACCCCTTTTGTCAATAAAAGGAGGCCCGAGGCGTACTAGAGAGGGATTTAGATCTTTTGGACTAGATAGACACCGCAGCTAGTTCAAGAACTCAAGAACACTCAAATATACATTGAAGCAGGACTAGGGTTTTACGCGTCTCCGCGGCCCGAACCTGGGTAAACGATTTGCGTGCTGGCCGCCAGACCAGCTCTTTGCACAACCCCGCGCCCGCTAACCGTAGAAGGGGTCCCAGTGATCCCATAGGTGTCGTTTCCCATCGAAAAATTTATTCAACAATTTACTCATAGGATATAAGTGAAGCACGAGAGTAAATGACAAGCTACTCGAAAAAGATATAAGTGAAGATCAAATGAGTAGTTAAGTAAATAGATAGCTATGTGTGGACTCTATCTTATTTAAAACTTTCAGATCTAAGTATTTTATTAAAAAAGCAAGAATAAAATTACATTCTAAGAATAACACAACTCATGTGAAGCGAAAACTTAGGCTCAACCGATACTAACCGATAATTGTTGAAGAAGAAAGGTGGGATGCCTACCGGGGCATCCCCAAGCTTAGATGTTTGAGACTTCTTGAAATATTATCTCGGGATGCCTTCAGCATACCCAAGCTTGAGCTTTTGTGCCTCCGTAATTCTTCTCATATCACGGTTTTCCTAAATCTCAAAAACTTCATCCACATAAAACTCAATAAGAACTCGTGAGATAAGTTAGTATAAACCAATGCAAAAACCTTATCATTATCTACTGTAGAAAATCACTAAAATTATTATTCAATGTTGCGTACTAAATTCCTCTGCATATTTAATACTCCTATCCTCAAATAGAATCATTAAACAAGCAAACATATGCAAACAATGCAAATATAATAGCAATCTGCCAAAACAGTACAGTCTATAAATAATGCAAGAGTATCAATACTTCCCTAACTCCAAAAGTTATGAAAATTTACCACACTGTAGAAAATTTATCAGAGCTCATTTTGCAAAAAGTTTCAACATTTTATCACATTCTTACTTTTCTGGGGAATTTTTGCAACAGCGGTAAACTTTCTGTTTTCAAACAGCAACATGTATACTTGCAAAATAAGCATGGCAAAGGCTATCATTGCCGTTTTTGTTGAAATAAAAGATGCAAAAAAATATTCTAGATAACAGCAAGCAAATCCTAGCAAAATAACATGACGCTCCAAGCAAAACACATATCATGTGACGAATGAAAACATAGCCACAAGTGAGGTTACCGATAATGTTGGAGACGAAAGAGGGGATGCCTTCCAGAGCATCCCCAAGATTAGCTGCTTGGATCTTCCTTGAATATTTCCTTGGGGTGCCTTGGGCATCCCCAGTATTAGGGTATTGTCACTCCTTATTCTCCTCATATCGACATCTCACCCAAAACTTGAAAACTTCAATCACACAAAACTTAACGGAAGTTTGTGAGATAGGTTAGTATGATAAAGAGCAAACCATTCCACTTTTGGTACTGTCAAAGACAAGATTCATAATTGTTCTCACACAATTCCTACTGTAGCATATCATTTCCACAATTTATATTGAGCAATATAAGCCATGGAAACTAGAAAACAAGCAAACTATGCATTGAAAACAGAATCTGTCAAAAACACAACAGTCTGTAGTAATCTGTACTCAGACCATACTTATGCTACTCCAAAAATTCAGAAAATTTAAGACAACCTGAGAAATTTGTCTATTAATCTTCTGCAAAAAGAATCCGCATTTTATCACACTTCTGTTAAAACTGAGAATTATTCTCGTGAGCGCAAAAGTTTCTGTTTTTCAGCAAGATCAAAGTAATTATCATCCAACAAGATCCCAAAGGCTTTACTTGGCACTTTATTGAAACAAAAGCAATAAAACATGATTACTACAATAGCATAATAATGTGAACACACAAAAACAGTAGGTAAAAGTGTTGGGTTGTCTCCCAACAAGCGCTTTTCTTTAATGCCTTTTAGCTAGGCATGATGATTTCAATGATGCTCGCATAAAAGTAAAGAACTAAAACACAAAGAGAGCATCATGAAGCATATGAATAGAACATTTTAGTCTAACCCACTTCCTATGCATAGGGATTTTGTGAGCAAACAATTTATGGGAACAAGAATCAACTAACATAGGAAGGCAAAACAAGCATAACTTCAAGATTTTCAACACATAGAGAGGAAACTTGATATTATTGCAATATGTAGAAGCATGTGTTCCTCTCTCATAATAATTTTCAGTAGCATCATGAATGAATTCAACAATATAGCTATCACATAAATCATTCTTTTCATGATGCATAAGCATAGAAATTTTGTTACTCTCCACATAAGCAAATTTATTCTCATCAATAGTAGTGGGAGCAAACTCAACAAAGTAACTATCATGGGAGTGAAAATTAAAATCATGATGACAAGTTCCATGGTTATCATTATTCTTTATATCATAGATGTCATCACCATAATCATCATAGATAGCAACTTTGTTATCATAGTCAATTGAAGCCTCATCTAAAATGGTGGATTCATCACTAAATAAAGTCATGACATCTCCAAATCCACTTTCATCATTATAATCATCATAAATAGGAGGCATGCAATCATTATAAAAAATTTGCACATCAAATCTTGGGGGGATAAAAGTATCATCTTCATCAAACATAGCATCCCCAAGCTTATGGCTTTGTATATCATTAGCATCATGGATATTCAAAGAATTCATACTAACAACATTGCAATCATGCTCATCATTCATGCCAAACATTTTATAGCATTATTCTTCTAACAATTGAGCACAATTTTCCTTTCCATCATTTTCACAAAAGACATTATAAAGATGAATAATATGATGCAACCTCAATTCCATTTTTTGTAGTTTTCTTTTATAAACCAAACTAGTGATAAAACAAGAAACTAAAAGATTTAATTGCAACATCTAAAGATATACCTTCAAGCACTCACCTCCTTGGCAACAGCGCCAGAAAAGAGCTTGATGTCTACTACGCAACTTTATTCTTGTAGACACGTGTTGGGCCTCCAAGCGCAGAGTTTTGTAGGACAATAGAAATTTTCCCTCAAGTGGATGACCTAAGGTTTATAAATCCGTGAGAGATGTAGGATGAATGTGGTCTCTCTCAAACGACCCTGCAACCAAATACAAGAAATCTCTTGTGTCCCCAACACACCCAATACAATGGCAAATTGTATAGGTGCACTAGTTCGACGAAGAGATGGTGATAAAAGTGTAATACAGACGGTAGAAATATATTTTTATAATCTGAATAAATAAAAGCAGCAAGGTAGCAAATAGTAAACGGGCACAAAAACGGTGTTTCAATGCTTGAAAACAAGGCTTAGGGTCCGTACTTTCGCTAGTGCAATCTCTCAACAATGCTAACATAGTTGGATCATATGATTATCCCTCAAAGTGTAACGAAGAATCACTCCCGAGTTCCTATTAGCGGAGAACAAAAGATAGGAATTGTTTGTAGGGTACTAAACCACCTCAAAGCTATTCTTTCCGTTCGATCTATTCAAGAGTTCGTACTAAAATAACGCAAAGCTATTTTTTCCGTTCTATCTATCCTAGAGTTTGTACTAGAATAACACCAAAGCATATTCAAATTCATAATACTCAATCCACACAAAGAACTACAAGAGTGCCCAAAGATGTCTACCAGAGAAACAAGGACAAGAATGTGCATCAACCCCTATGCATAGATTACCCCAATGTCAGCGCGGGAGTCCGCAAGTTGAGTGCCAAAACATATATCAAGTGAATCAATACGATACCCCATTATCACCACGAGTATTCCATTGCAAGACATATATCAAGTGTTTTCAAATCCATAAAAGTATTCAATCTGATAACCACGAAATCTAAAAAGGGAAAAACTCAATTCATCACAACAAGATAGAGAGGGGAAAACACCATATGATCCGACTATATTAACAAAGCCCGCGATACATCAAGATCATGACATCTCAAGAACACGAGAGAGAGAGAGAGATTAAACACATAGCTACTGATACAAACCCTCAGACCCGAGGGTGGAATACTCCCTCCTCATCGTGGTGGCAGCCGGGATGATGAAGATGGCCACTGGAGATGACCCCCCCCCTTCGGCAGGGTGCCAGAACGGGCCTAGATTGGTTTTCGGTGGCTACGGAGCCCTGCGGCGGCGGAACTTCTGTTCTAGGTTAACCCCGAGGGGTTTTAGAATATTTGGGAATTTATAGTGCAAAGAAGGGGTATGGGAGGCCACCGATGTGGGCACAACCTACCTGGGCGCGCCAGGGGACCCTGGCGGTCCCTGGTGGGTTGTGCCCCCCTCAGGGCACCCCCTAGGTGCAGAGCTGGCCCATTGGGTTCCTTCCGGTCCATAAACAATCCACAAAAAGTTTCGTGGTGTTTGGACTCTGTTTGATATTGATTTTCCTCGATGTAAAAAACAAGCAACAAACAACTGGCACTGGGCACTGGGTCAATAGGTTAGTCCCAAAAAATGATATAAAGTTGCTATAAAATGATTGTAAAACATCCAAGAATGATAATATATTGGCATGATTACTTCATAAATTATAGATACGTTGGAGACGTATCACACGATCGGCGCTGCTTTGGGCGGGTGGAGCAAGAAGACCAGAGGCTGAAGAGGCACTACGGCCGTTGGATGGACATCATACGGTCACTGCAGCTAGAATCATTCATATTGACTAAGTTGACAAAGCCCTCCGTCCGCGTCAACTTAGTAGGCCCACAAGTCAGCCTCCCATATGGTGTGTCCCAGCTAGTAGGGGGAGTATTCAATTTTTTATGCGTAATAAGGAAGCACTTCCTTGCGTGTGAAGATATAGATGGTGGGTCTGAGCTGACAGCGAGGGGAATGTTTTTTCACGAAATACAGAGGCCCTTCCAGTGGGTCCCAACTATCAGGTGGATGAATCATTATTTTGCACGTAATAAGGAGGCATTTTCTTGTGTGGGCCCCTACTGTCAGCCTCTTTCGATGGCTGTTGTATGTTGACCATGTTTACCTCACCGCGCCGAGAACACAAACACGGTGGACGAGGGCAAGGCCCGGGAAGGGAACGACCCGGAGCCGGCGAAGCCACCGCAGTGGATGCCCACGCTGAGGGGAGTACGAACGCTGACTGGTCGGCTGCGGGGTGAGGCTGACGTCTTCGAAAAAATAACAGGATGTGCGGGTGGGTAGAGGGATGGCCTGGCGGCAGCACAGCCAGCCACGAGAGGAGGAAGCAGGTAGTCCCGCTGGCGCTGGTTTGGGCGGCTGGAGCAGGAAGATCACAGATTGAAGAAGCACGGCGGCCGTTGGATGGACATCCAACAGTCACTGCTCTGTGTTGACTAAGTTGACAAAGCCTTGCGTATGCGTCAAATTTTTTTTAGGACAGCGTCATCGTCAACCTAGTAGGCCCAAAAGTCAGCCTCCAAATCCGTGGAAAACAACATACAACCCATTTGCCATTATTTTCAATAATTTACAGCCCATTTGCTAATTCTTAAGGATATTTGAAGCCCATATTCTTTTTATTAGCATTACAGACCATATATTCCGGGCACTGGTAAAAGATTCAACGAAATTTTGCATATTTCGGTGGGGTCCAAACTCTTTTAATCATGAAATTTTGAGTCACATTAAAAATAATTTTTTAAAAATTATATCAAAATTAAATTCAAAAAACAATTCTCCGCGAAAAAAATGAATGAAATTTAAAATCTTAACTAGCAAGATGCCAGTGCGTTGCATGGAACATGAAGATGCATTTGTATGAGTAGTTTATATTGTGGGAGAAAAGACGATATTTTAATGTAATTGTCAGTTGGCTTTGGTTTTTATAAGAGTATAGAGTAGAGAAATCCTGAAAAATTATATTTTAATTTAATTGCCGGTTGGCTTTGGTTTAAAAATGTATAGCCCATTTCTTACAACTTATAGCCCATTTTCTGGGGATGCTCATTTCTTACTACTTACATTCCTCCTTGTCTTGAAAGATTTAAAGCCCAGCAGGGCTGAGAAAAGCAAGTAGGCCTCGGTTTTGGTATTCTCCAAAAAAAAGAACTGGGCTAGCCATTTTCAGAAAGAAAAAAGATATCAACTAGGCTCATCATGTGCTTAAATAAAAGCATAAGTGTGGGATAGACGGGCCACAGCCCCCGCACAACGCATAGTTGAGCTCCATCTCTTACACTAAAAAAAACTGGCGAGCTGCTAGGTCCCTGGTGTTATCTGCTCGTTGTGTAATTTTCTCGTTTATTGACTACATTGACAATGGCGTGGGACCTAGTTGTCAAACAATCAGGAGGAAGTATTTCTTTGGCTTGTAATGACGAGGCACCTTCTTGCGTAATGCAATGACCCTGGTGGGTCCCTACTATCAGCCTCTCCACGTATAGTCATCTCCTGATTCCTCTTGGTTGTTGACCATGTTGACAACGCCAGACGGGGGCGGGCTCATCAAGCGAACCAAGGCGGAGAATGATGGCGAGGCCTCAGACGGGAACGAACAGCAACCGTGGAATATGCGGCAGTGTAGTGGCAGGTGGAGGGGAGTACGAGGGCAACAACATGCAACTCAAGCTTACAAACGGTACAAAAGCCCAAGGATTAATTGTTCATCAAATTTTTAGACAAAACCCAAATTGAACATGGAAGTAACATCTAACCCAACCACTCTTTTTCACATTCACAAACAAATGGATCGGTCTGATCCATAAAATCAACATCCTGTGCAAAAAAAATTATTTCAGGATGACTACAGCTTGTTGTAAACAGAAGCTGAGCACGTTTAGATGCCCATTTGTCCACCTGAAACTTCTTTTTTTACTGTTCAATGTATCCATCCGTGAGAATTCTCTTGCGGTAAAATTTAAGCCTCATGGACAATAGTAACCTCACATTCAACAGGAAGCATATGACAAAGCTTCTGTTTGCCTGGTTGGATGCATATCCTTCCATCATTATTGTCCTCAAACAAATGTCATGAGAACTAAGAAAATCCTGGTGCTTATTACGCCACCGATTGGTTATACGTTTTTCTCCATGTGGTCGCAGTACTTAAGTAGACATGAATATTGAAAACAGTTAAGGTCTGAAAAAAGAGTATGTCGAAAGAGCGACAGCTGAATGGTTAATTCTAGTACAATATATACGGGCTTTCAATGTGCATGAAATCATCACCTCTATATATAAATTCTCCAGAGATCGAAAGCATCACAACAAGCCAATAATTATGTTCAGATCAAAACTAGACATTCTGATATATAAGATCTTGACACAATCTAGTAGCATTGATAGGCTATCCATGGACGAACTCTTCATTGAGCATATAACATAATATTAGTACCCAAAGTGTACTCCAAGATGATATAAAACTTATGCGCACAAATAAAAAATGCAGCTTATGATTACAAATGTGTAGATGATAATATATGGTACCTGAAAAAGTGAGGAGCCAAACAACAACTTCTTGTGATCATTAAACGGATCACGAATTACACCCAAGGTCTCCAGTTTGGGCGCGGAGAAGACAGTTATTTGCGAAGGTTTATAACAATTATCAAGGAGCAACCTTTGAAGTGAAGGGGCATCTTCAATGATGAGCTGCCATCCTTCAAAACAAATTCCAATGCTTTTAAGGTGAGGCTACTTTATTTGGAGACAACTGATAGGGATTTCTATTCCCAAAACAATCCGCAAGCGCTCCAGGGCAAGGCAACTGGAGTGGATGATGCTATGCAGTGAGGCCTCCGACAGATAATCCACCACAAGCGAACATTTTTTTAGCAGTGGGAGTCGAAGCATTTGTACCAGATCGTCTGGTAGATGGCACCGGGCGAAGGTGGCAGTGTGGAGAGAGGAGGAAAACCGCGAGATGCACAATGGTGGTTGGGCACGAATTCTTGGTGTGTTCATGGTATGAAACTTCCGTGGTAATGGTAGAACTCAAACTGCCAGAGTTTTCCGAATTTAGGGGATGTCAGCCAAGCGTCCACCGTGTCAGGTATTGAACGGGGCCCTGCTGGTGAGAGGAGATGATGGCCCTGAGGAGATCAAATTCAGGAAGGACAGATATCTAACGATAGTCGAGATTGAAGGGCGTGGTGCGCCGTAGAGGGCGCCACCGAGTTGAGAGGACTTGTGTGCGGCAGCAATCCTTGGTGGGGAGAAGCGAGATGATCTCCTCAAGGATGACGTCCGGGAGATCGCTGATGCGGTCCACCGGAGATTCTACCGGTTCCTCAGCTCCGGGTGGGGGGGGGGGGGCTCGCCACTTCTCCCCGCGCTGCCGGGTACGGGATCTACAACCGGCGTCGCCGCTGGTGGGAGCCTCATCTTCTTGGTGATGGGGCCAGCCGACTCCAATTTCCTTGTGGGTGTCGCGCTGAGCTCACGGTTTGAGCAGAGTAGCCAGAGACGAGCCTAGTGGCAGTGCGAGTGGGGAAGAAGGAGGGCTGGGGTTTTCTATAGGAGTGGAAGAAGAGGAGCAGGCGTTTTCTGTACGAGTGAGGAAGAAGGTGAGCGGGGGTTTTCTGGATGAGTGAGGAAGATGGGGAGCGGGGGGATTGTGGGGAGACAGAAGCGGGAGAGCGAGCTGCAGTATAAGTGGAAGCAAGGAGGAAGGAGGGTTTTTCTGGGATCGCCCCCTCTTCAAGAAATACGGGCTTCTCATTGCAAAAAACAAAAACAAATGGGCTTTAAGATGGATAGGCTTTTGTATCGGCCCAGTCGGCTGCCCGTGTTTCGTACTGGAGGGCCCTGTGCTAGAGGCAGCCCGAGACACTCTCCAGCTTATTGCCCATTCAAAAGAAAAAAAAGAGACGCCTCCAGCTTATGGCTACTCATCAGTAACCTTTTTCAACTTGGCATCCACCAAATTAGAGGACGCGGTACTGGATGCAGATACTCACACTGGTTGCGTAGCATGGCAAAGTGAGGTGTCAAATAACAGGCCTACAATATACTCCCTCTGCCCCAGAATATAAGAACGTTTTTGATACTATGCTAGTGTTAAAAACGTTCTTATATTTTGGGACGGAGGGAGTACTTACTAGATTGTGAAGGTTCATAGGCTAGTCAACATTCACATTAAACTAAGTTTCAGAAGATACGTTATGCATACTAACATTCAGAAGAACAAAAGTTCAGCATGTTTATGCATCTCAATGATTCACCATACTATAACCAATACAAAGCTGTGAGAAGGTGTGGAAATAAAGAAAAGCGGTCGATGCTTCTCTAAGCAAAGGGCCTCCCTGCGCACGCATTAATTTCCTGGGCATGCTTGTTTCTTCTCAATGTTGCGAGCACTTTGAGCATGTTGGCAACTCCACAGCTAGCTAGCTGCCTCATCTTGCAATTGATGCTGACACATTTGCAGCAAACACATGAGGCAATAGAGATGACTCAACATGAGTCCATATTGTGCAGTTCCCTTGAAATCATCTTCATTGTCCTGAATCTGAAAAGATAGGAAAATAATAGCTATACTTAAACAGTGTTGCAAAACAGTAGCACATATCAATAGCTTGGCATGACAAAACACGATCATCTGGACGAAGGGGATACTGACCTGCCTGAGGAAGATTATATATAATTTAATAAGTCCTTGGTTGATTTCCACCTTCGGCTGCACTGCTTGTTTGCTCCTCCACACATGACATGATCGTCGCACTGCAATCAGCAAGTCAACGTACGAATAAGCTTATTTCATCTTGCGGTGGTCATTGTACCTAGTTATGAATGTAGGAATACCTGGAGCACCATGAGGTTATCTGACAGCAGGTAGATGCAGCCATATAAATTTTGTGTGGTGGTACCAAAATTGAGGTTTGTATCCCTTCCCGTTATGAGAATTCTTCTTGAAGTTGGTAGAATGTGACGGCTTGTTCTTTGCATCAAACTTGCCTTTCCCCTGAGATTTGTTCTTGTTGTTTTGGGGCTGGTTGGGCTGGAAGTCCTTCTCGTGTACCATCTGGGCACTAGAAGCTCCCTCAGTGATCCGAGCACGTGTGTCTTTTGCTCTCGCCTTCTCTTCAAAATCAAGAGTGCTAATGAGATCCTAAACAGAAAACTCATGTCTCTTGTTTTTCAGAGAAGTAGCAATATCGTTCCACGAAGGTGGAAGCTTAGCAATGATGGTCCCAGCAACAAATTTGTCCGGCAACACACACTTGAAGTACTCAAGTTCCTTAGCGAGTGAATGTATCTCATGAGTCTGCTGAACAACAGAGCGCTCATTAGTCATCTTGTAGTCACAGAATTGCTCCATGACGTATAACTCGTTGCCAGCGCCCGAGGCCCCAAACGTGGCCTCGAGCGCAGCCCACATGTCTTTGCCGCTGTCAAATGACATATATGAATCCACAATGGAATCGTCAAGAACACTCAGCAGTGCGGCTTTGAAGAGGGTATCCATGTTCTCAAAAGCTTCCTACTGTGTAGGATTAAGATTGCCCTTAGGCTTACCCTTAGTGGCGTCATAGCAGTACATGATCTGAAACCAATATACTGCTCTTGTGCGCCACCATTTATATTGCACCCCCTTAAAAGTAGGCGGCTTCAAAAGCACGGCAAAACCACTCAGAGTAAATTGCCTATATTCAGGTTTTTGGATTGGATTGTTGAATATATGAGCAATTTACTATGAGATGTAATATGAATCAACGGTAAATAGATCATGACGACAATTGCAAAGATCAAAGTAATGATGCGGACTAAACTAGGAGGACAGAATCACATACTGTACAACGGGAGCAGAACCGATGTGGTTGATGTTGTCACTCATGTCGTTAATGAAGAGGTTACCGAGGTCGAGGAAGAAGGTTGTCGTTGAGGAAGTCGTCGCTGACAGCAGTCACAGGAGTGTTGAAAGCACAAGTGCTCCCTGGGTAATTTTGGTAATTAATGTCAACATATCTCTTGTTGGACTAATGTTTTCATCTAGTATGCTTCAGATAAGTTCAACAATGGAGTGGCATGGACTAGAGGATGTGGAACCCCTTCTAGATGATAAGGACAAAGGATTGGCTCAAGCTCAAAGCTCAGGACTCTACATTTTTCATTAGTGATCCAAGATCACATTGAGTCCATAGGAAAGCCAATACTATTAAGAGGGGATGAGGTGTTGCTTAATGGCTTGCTTGCTCAAAGTGCTTAGTGATATGCTCCAAAGCCCTCAACCACTTTCTCACATCCACATATGTCCCAAACCAAAAGTCAAACTTGGCCCCACCGAAACTTTCTATCTGGCGCCACCGAGTTCTCTTGACATAGCCACTGCCAGAAACCCTAATCAATTCGGTCTCACCGATGGGATCTCGGTCTCACCAAGATGGGCTTGCAAACTCTCTATTGCCTATTGCATTAATTTTGGTCTCACCGAAATATGAAATCGGTCCCACCGAGTTTGCTTGGCCAACTCTTTGTTTTTCTTATTACCCAAATTGGTTCCACCGAGTTTGTGTAATCGGACCAACCGAGATAAGGCTTTACCCTAACCCTAGCACATCGGTCCCACCGAGTTGATCATGTCGGTCCCACAGAAATACCTAACGGTCACATTATGAACCAAATCGGTCAGACCGAGTTTTATAATTTGGTCCCACCGAGTTTGGTGATTTATGTGTAACGGTTAGATTTTGTGTGGAGGCTATATATACCCCTCCACCCACTCTTCATTCATGGAGAGAGCCATCAGAACATGCCTACACTTCCAACATACATTTTTGAGAGAGAACCACCTACACTTGTGTTGAGGTCAAGATATTCCATTCCAATCACATAAATCTTGATCTCTAGCCTTCCCCAAGTTGCTTTCCACCCAAATCATCTTTCTACCAAATCCAATCCTATGAGAGAGAGTTGAGTGTTGGGGAGACTATCATTTGAAGCACAAGAGCAAGGAGTTCATCATCAACACACCATCTATTACCTTTTGGAGACTGGTGTCTCCTAGATTGGTTAGGTGTCACTTGGGAGCCTCCGTAAAGATTGTGGAGTTGAACCAAGGAGTTTGTACGGGCAAGGAGATCGCCTACTTCGTGAAGATCTACCCTAGTGAGGCAAGTCCTTCGTGGGCGATGGCCATGGTGGGATAGACAAGGTTGCTTCTTCGTGGACCCTTCGTGGGTGGAGCCCTCCGTGGACTCACGGAACCGTCACCCTTCGTGGGTTGAAGTCTCCATCAACGTGGATGTACGATAGCACCACCTATCGGAACCACGCCAAAAATCTCCGTGTCTCCAATTGCGTTTGCACACTCCAATCCCCCCCTTTACATTCTTGCAACTTGCATGATTTACTTTCCGCTGCTCATATACTCTTATCATGCTTGCTTGATATGTATTGTGAATATTTGAAATTGTGCTAAAACTCTACTTCAACATAAAGAATTTAAAAACTGCAAGTTTTCTTGCTAAGAGTCTATTCACCCCCCTCTAGACACCTCTTCTCGATCCTTTCAAGTGTGCTCCCCAAAAACCTGATCACCCCTCTCCCGTACAGGATCACGAAAGGCGGGGTTCAGAGGTCTGCTGTCCCTTCTCATGGTGCACGCCGAAAGGAGGGCTGGAGAAGAATTGCATGGCGGTGCTAAGATCTGCAACGGTGCGAAACCATATGATACAACGGCGGCTAGGGTAGATCCTGTCAGGTCGGTCATGCGAGTAAGACCAAGTATAATAGTAGGCCTTTGACCCAAACCCCACATACAAGTCAATAATAGCCCCACTATCCAAAAGAATCAGAAACAGCTGAGTAATTAAGGCATCTGTTAATTATTAATTAATGACTTAATAAATTTTCCGACCAACAAAAATATAGACCACGTGGGTAGCTTTTCTCCTTGGATAGGCTCATTCCCGAAGAGTGCACGTGTAGGTTTCCTATTATCATGCTCATGCAAATGCTAGAATAGATCACATTATAAAGTGGTGCAACTCACCCTCACCTAGCAGTATGGGATTAAACTTTAGTCCCACTCACACCACACTTAGAGCATGGTTAATAGTATAGCCAACATCCGGCTATATGAAGTTGACACATCATCTAGAACCAACATAATAGCCTGCTAGTACAATAGTTAGTCCCTTTAGTATAATACTATATCATTAATAATGGCCCAACCTTTTGTCTCACAAAGTATGTTGGAGCTCCTGCTACAACCAGCTACAAGTTTACAACCCACTTCTCTTCTCTCTCCTTCAACTAAGCACAAATACTATATTTAAATCCTTATAGCCTACTTATGTCATCTAATTGTAGTACTTGCTCTAAAGTTACTCTCCATTGTGTAGTCTGAAATGCCGGCGTGCAGCGGGCGGTGCCCTCGGTCAGTGCGCCTCTTCAAAGGCGGAAGCAGTGAGAGGTCGCATAGCCCTGACTTGCCATCAATGTGGAGCGGCGGGCTCAGCTGGCGCCGGGCGGGAAGCGCGCGTGGGAGGGGGAGGGTTTTTTTGGGGCCAAGAAGGTGAGAAGACAACTTGGGATCGGTCCGGATGGGTAAATATCATGTGCTCCCATACTCACTAGTAGTTTCATGCATATGACACTAGTCTATGTTACTACTCCCTCCTTTCTGGTTTATAGGGCTTATCTCAAAATCTTAGTTTTTCCATTTTATAAGGATCAATTTGGTTGTTCCCCATCACAAGTTTAGATTTCAAGGTGCATTAAATAATTGCATGCAAGTATTAAGAGAAAATTGACCAATGCATGTACTTTATGCATGCATGCATTGTGATGACCCACAAGTACAGGGGATCTATCATAGTCCTTTCGATAAGTAAGAGTGTCGAACCCAACGAGGACCAGAAGGAAATGACAAGTGATACGTCTCCATCGTATCTACTTTTCCAAACACTTGTGACCTTGTTTTGGACTCTAACTTGCACGATTTTAATGGAACTAACCCGGACACATGGGATGTGTGAACGCTATTTTCAGCAGAATTGCCATGGTGTTATTTTTGTGCAGAAATAATAGTTCTCGGAATGACCTGAAACTTCATGGAGAATATTTTTGGAATATATAAAAAATATTGACGAAAGAATCTACGTTAGGGGGCCCACACCCTGTCCACGAGGGTGGGGGCGCGCCCCCTACCTTGTGGGCCCCCTGATGCTCCACCGACCTCAACTCCAACTCTATATATTCACTTTCGGGGAGAAAAAAAACAGGGAGAAGGATTCATCATGTTTTACGATACAGAGCCGCCGCCAAGCCCTAATCTCTCTCAGGAGGGCTGATCTGGAGTCCGTTCAGGGCTCCCGAGAGGGGAATCCATCGACATTGTCATCATCAACCTTCCTCCATCACCAATTTCATGATGCCCACTGTCGTGCGTGAGTAATTCCATCGTAGGCTTGCTGGACGGTGATGGGTTGGATGAGATTTAGCATGTAATCGAGTTAGTTTTGTTAGGGTTTGATCCCTAGTATCCATTATGTTCTGAGATTGATGTTGCTAGGACTTTGCTATGCTTAATGCTTGTCATTAGGGCCCGAGTGCCATGATTTCAGATCTGAACCAATTATGTTTTTATGAATATATGTGAGTTCTTGATCCTATCTTGCAAGTCAATAGTCACCTACCATGTGTTATGATCTGGTAACCCCGAAGTGACAATAATCGGGACCACTCCCGGTGATGACTATAGTTTGAGGAGTTCACGTATTCACTAAGTGTTAATGCTTTGTTCCGGTACTCTATTAAAAGGAGGCCTTAATATCCCTTAGTTTCCAATAGGACCCCGCTACCACGGGAGGGTAGGACAAAAGATGTCATGCAAGTTCTTTTCCATAAGCACGTATGACTATGTTCGGAATACATGCCTACATTACATTGATTAATTGGAGCTAGTTCTATGTCACCCTATGTTGTAACTGTTGCATGAGGAATCGCATCCGACATAATTATCCATCACTGGTCCGTTGCCTACGAGCTTTTCACATATTGATCTTTGCTTATTTACTTTTCCATTGCCACTATTACAATCACTACAAAACTATTACTACTACCTTTGCCACCGTTACCGTTACTTCCATATTACTTTGCTACTAAATACTTTGCTGCAGATACTAAGTCTTTAAGGTGTGGTTGAATTGAAAACTCAACTGTTAATACTTGGGAATATTCTTTGGCTCCCCTTGTGTCGAATCAATAAATTTGGGTTGAATACTCTACCCTCGAAAACTGTTGCGATCCCCTATACTTGTGGGTTATCAAGACTATTTTCTGGCGCCGTTGCCGGGGAGCATAGCTCTATTCTTTGATTCACTTGGGATTTATATCTGTTGATCACTATGAGGAACTTGAAAGATGAAATAACCAAGATTTATCCCTCAACTACGAGGGGAGGTAAGGAACTGCCATCTAGCTCTGCACTTGATTCACCTTCTGTTATGAGTAAATTTGCGACACATACACCTGCTATTTATTTTGATATGTCGCATGTTATCGATGATGCCACTTCTGCTTTGCATGATGCTTATGATGAAACTACTTCTATGCTTGATAATACTGTGCCACTAGGTGAATTTCTTGATGAACAACTTGCTAGGGTTAGAGAGAATGAAATTATTGAAACTGATAATATTGATGAAAGTGATGATGAAGATTCTCCCCCTAGATATGAATTGCCTTTTGTGCCCGAGGGTTATGTTATGGATGAAGAAACTGCTAGAGACTTTTTAGCTTGCAATGATAGATATGATCTTAAGAACCTATTAGCTAAGCTGAAAGAAAAATCCTTGAATGCTAGAATGAAATATGACCCTCTTTTGCTACTTCACCTATCTATATTTCTGATAAGGATTATGATTTCTTTGTCGCTCCTGAGTTAATTACTTTGGTTGAATCTGATCCTTTTTATGGCTATGAATCTGAAACTGTTGTGGCACATCTTACTAAATTAAATGATATAGCCACACTGTTCACTAATGATGGGAAAACTCGCTATTTCTTTATCTTTAAGTTGTTTCCATTCTCATTAATGGGTAATGCTAAAACATGATTTAATTCTCTTGATCTTGATTGTGTGCCTAGTCCCCAGGATATGATTTATTACTTCTCTGCTAAATATTTCCCCGCTCATAAGAAACAAGCTGCCTTAAGGGGAATATATAATTTTGTGCAAATTGAAGGAGAGAGTCTCCCACAAGCTTGGGGGAGGCTTCTCCGATTACTTAATGCTTTGCATGATCATCCTCTCAAGAAAAATGAAATACTTGATATATTTTATAATGGACTAACCGATGCTTCTAGAGACCACCTGGATAGTTGTGCTGGTTGTGTTTCAGGGAAAGAACTGTTGACCAAGCTGAATTGCTATTGAATAATATGTTGAGTAATGAAAATGGTTGGACACTTCCTAAACCAACTCCTAAGCCAACTCCGAAGAAAAGGGGTATTCTATTTCTCAGTCATGAAGATATGCAAGAGGCAAAGAAATCTATGAAAGAGAAGGGTATTAAAGCTGAAGATGTTAAGAATTTACCACCTATTGAAGAAATACATGGTCTTGATAACCCAACACAGGTAGTAAAGGTAAATTATCTCTATAGATTTGATGAAGGTGATATTCCTCGTTATAAGTCTGCTAGCCAATGCTTGGATGAGTTTGATAATTTTATTGTTAAACAAGAAAAGTTCAATCCTTATGTTGGTAGACAATTGAAACATAATGTCGATATGCTTGAACACTTGATTTATTATATGTCTAGAGTTAAAGGTGAACTTAACTTATTAGTAAACATGCTTCTATGGTTACCACTCAAGTAGAAGAAGTACTTAAAGCTCAGAATGATTTGCTCAATGAATTAAATAATAAGAAAAATGATAATGCTGTTAGAGTTGTGACTAGAGGGGGCAAAATGACTCTAGAACCTTTGTATCCTGAGGGCCACCCTAAGAGAATTGAGAAAGATTCTCAGAGAACTAATGTTGATGCACCTAATTCTTCTAAGAATAAGAAAAGGAAAAATGATAGGACTTTGCATGCTTCTAGTGAACCTGTTGTTGACACACAATGACCCCACGTGGGCCCCCTCCACTTATTCCTGCACCCAAACACTTCGTCTTCCTCCAGAAAAATCATCCACCAGCTCAAACCCGAGTTCTAGCTCATCTTGCTGCCATTTTCGATCTCCTTGCTCAAAGCTCCATTCACAAAACTGCTTTGGGGGATTATACTTTGGTATGTGACTCCTCTAATGGTCCAATTAGTTTTTATTCTAGTGCTTTATTATTACAATTTTTTGCTGCTTAGGTGACCCTGTTCTTGAGCTTGCATGTCAAATTTATATGGTCCCAAGTAGTTTTAATGCATGATATGGCCTCTAGGGACTTGTAGGAGTAGTTGCTATCAATTTTTTTTAGTTTGGTTCACTTTTATTTTAAGTTACTAAAATTTTCAGAAAATGATGAAGAGATTTTTGAGGGGCTCTTCGAGCCGAAGCTCGAAGGATAAGCAAAGTGAAGAGAATAAGAAGCCCAAATATAATCTTCCTCGCACTGCGGAGGTTCGGCCGTGCGAATGGCCTTGTGATGAGTTCTTGAGAGCAGCCGGGTTTTATGAAGACTTTTATTATTTAGCTGAGAATGCGGGCCTCACCGACTTCCTCCACGACCAGCTCGAACAGTATCTCCTACTCACTAATATTTTTGTGCAAAAGCTTCATTTCCATGCTAGGAGGTCGCCACCTTCTGTGGATTTTATTTGTATGATGAGTATAAGGAGATGTCACTTTATGATTTTTGTGCGGTTTGCAAGTTGCCCTTTGAGGGCGGCGTCGAGGAACCACATCCTAGGGATGTTGCAGGATTTATTGATATGATTGCTGTAGGGGAAACAAGAAAAGTGTCAGATGCAAGAACCACTAGCATACATTTTCCTGTTCTACATTACTATGCAATATTTGTTAGTAGATGTTTCATTGGTCGCGGGAACAGTGGGGGCCTTAGTGCTCCTGACCTCGCCATTTTGCGCCATGCTTTACTCTGTGATAGAACTTTCAATTTAGGTGCTATGGTTGCTAAGCGGTTGAGTCTAAACCGTACAAAGGGCCCCATTTTTGGAGGTATCTTCGCTTCGCGTCCTGCCAAATATTTTGAGATACCTATTAGACACTTTGAGAAAGAAGAAAAGGTGTTGCCCCCTATTTTCTTAGATTATAAAAGTATGGTAGCACATGATTTTATTCGCGATGATAAGGAGAAGAGACTCATTTATAACCTGGTATTCAGTGAAAAGACTTGTCAGATTATTACCCTGCCTGCACCTTCTTTGTTTAACATTCATTCAGCCACATACATCATCCTGCCCGATGACATTTATGCATATTGGGAGTGAACATGATCCCCAGAGCCTGAGCCGGAGCCACCCCTTGATCCTTATCGGCAGTCGGTTTATCAGTGGGATCCGGAGGAGATCGCCAACCAGTGGCACCCCAAGGACCCTCCTCAGTACATTGGAGGGGACCACTTTGATCCATGGGCATAGACCAACTTAGGCCAAAAGCCTAAGCTTGGGGGAGTACGTATTTCTCACCGACATTACATTCATGTTCACACACTCATGCCAGTTGTCGGTGCTCATACTTTTTCATTGTACTATCCAGGCTAGTTTATTTTATTTTTAAGCCTTCTTCTTGTGTGTTTGAAAAACCTTAAGAAAAACAAAAAAACAGTTGTAGCTTTTAGCTAGTTTACTTTCCATGCTTGTAGTAGTAGTAATTAAGAAGAAAACCCAAAAATATTTCTCATTCTTCTTTTGCTTGTTGGGAGCTTTCCCTTGTAAATAGTTTTGTTTCTTTTTTTCCTTTGGGGGTCGAGAGGAGAAGACCATGATGAAATTGTTGAGTGGCTCTCATATGCATTATTGTTGATTTAACCAAGAAGCCCATATTACCTTGTCTTCTCCTGTGTATTAAATGCTTGCAGATTCTAGCTTAATCCAATGCACGTGCACTATTATTATTATCCACACTGTTCGGTTCTGCAAGTGAAAGGAAATAATGACGATATATGATGAACTGATTGAGATGAGAAAAACTGGTATGAACTCGACCTATCTTGTTTTTATAAATATGATTAGTTCATCGTTCCTGATTCAGCCTATTATGAATGAAACGTGTTTGCAATGACAATTAGAGATTATAGTTGCTCATGCCATGCTTAATTAGCTAGGAGTTTATAATAGTTTACCTTGCGTGCTAACATGCTATTAAAATGGCTGTGATGTGGTATGATAGGGTGGTATCCTCCTTTGAACGATTCGAGTGGCTTGACTTGGCACATGTTCACACATGTAGTTGAAACAAAATCAACATAGCCTCCACGATACTTATGTTCATGGTGAATTATATCCTACTCATGCTTGCATTCAGTGTTGATTAATTTTAATGCATGTTCATGACTGTTGTCGCTCTCTTGCTGGTCGCTTCCCAGTCTCTTTCTAGCCTTCACCTATACTAAGCAGGAATACTGCTAGTGCATGCACTTCCATAAACCCCAAAAGTTATTCCATATGAGTCCACCCTACCTTCCTATATGCGGTATCTACCTGCCGTTCCAAGTAAATTTGTATGTGCCAAACTCTAAACCTTCAAATGAAATTCTATTTTGTATGCTCGAATAGCTCATGTATCAACTAGGGATGTCTATATCTTCCATGCTAGGCAGGTTATTCTCAAGAGGAGTGGACTCCGCTCCTCATTCACGAGAAAATGGCTAGTAACCGGGATGCCCAGTCCCATGCTCTAACCAAATCAAAATAATTGCAAACAAAAATTCCCCAGGATTGTTGTTAGTTGGAGGCACTCGTTGTTTCAGACAAGCCATGGATTGATGTTTGTTTGTGGTAGGGGGAGTATAAACTTTACCATTCTGTTTGGGAACCACCTATAATGTGTGTAGCATGGAAGATATCGAGATCTCTCGGTTCTTATGTTGACAATGAAAGTATACCACTCAAAATATTATTCATCTCTATTTCAAAATCGAGCTCCGGCACCTCTACAAATCCCTGCTTCCCTCTGAGAAGGGCTTATTGCTACCTCTTGAGCACTGCATTGGTTTTCCCTTGAAGAGGAAAGGGTGATGCAGCAAAGTAGCGTAAGTATTTCCCTTAGTTTTTGAGAACCAAGGTATCAATCCAGTAGGAGACTACACGCAAGTCCCTCGTACCTACACAAATAAATAAGAACCTCGCAACCTACGCGATAAAGGGGTTGTCAATCCCTTCACGGTCACTTACGAGAGTGAGATCTGATAGAGATAATAATAATAAGATAAATATTTTTGGTATTTTTATGATATAGATTGAAAGTAAACATTGAAAAATAAAATAGATTGGAAACTTATATGATAAAAGATAGACCCGGGGCCATAGGTTTCACTAGTGGCTTCTCTCAAGATAGCATAAGTATTACGGTGGGTGAACAAATTACTGTCGAGCAATTGATAGAAAAGTGAATAATGATGAGAATATATAGGAATGATCATGTATATAGGCATCACGCCCGCGACAAGTAGACCGAAACGATTCTGCATCTACTACTATTACTCCACACATCGACCGCTATCCAGCATGCATCTAGAGTATTAAGTTCATAAGAATAGAGTAATGCATTAGGCAAGATGACATGACGTAGAGGGATAAACTCAAGAAATATGATATAAACCCCATCTTTTTATCCTCGATGGCAACAATACAATACGTGCCTTGCTGCCCCTGCTGTCACTGGGAAAGGACACCGCAAGATTGAACCCAAAGCTAAGCACTTCTCCCATTTCAAGAAAGATCAATCTAGTAGGCAAAACCAAACTGATAATTCGAAGAGACTTGCAAAGATAACCAATCATACATAAAATATTTCAGAGAAGAATCAAATATTGTTCATAGATAAACTTGATCATAAACCCACAATTCATCTGATCTCGACAAACACACCGCAAAAAGAGTTACATCAAATAGATCTCCAAGAAGATCGATGAGAACATTGTATTGAGATCCAAAGGGAGAGAAGAAGCCATCTAGCTAATAACTATGGACCCGAAGGTCTGAGGTAAACTACTCACACATCATCGGAGAGGCTATGGTGTTGATGTAGAAGCCCTCCGTGATCGGTGCCCCCTCCGGCGGAGCTCCGAAAAAGGCCCCAAGATGGGATCTCTTGGGTACAAAAGGTTGCGGTGGTGGAAATAGGGTTTCGTGGTGCTCATGGATGTTTTCGGGGTATGTGGACATATATACGAGGAAGAAGTAGGTCAGTGGAGCCACGAGGGGCCCACAAGGGTGGAGGGCGCGCCTAGGGGGTAGGCGCGCCCCCTGCTTCGTGGCTTCCTCGTTGGTTGCTTGACGTCCACTCCAAGTCCCCTGGATCACATTTGTTCCAAAAATAACTCCCCCGAAGGTTTTATCCCGTTTGGATTCCGTTTGATATTCCTTTTCTGCGAAACACTGAAATAGGAAAAAAACAGCAATTTGCACTGGGCCTTGGGTTAGTAGGTTAGTCCCAAAAATAATATAAAAGTGTATAAATAAGCCCATTAACATCCAAAACAGATAACATAATAGCATGGAACAATCAAAAATTATAGATACGTTGGAGATGTATCAAGCATCCCCAAGCTTAATTCCTGCTCGTCCTCGAGTAGGTAAATGATAAAATAGAATTTTTGATGTGGAATGCTACATAGCATAATTCTCAATGTAATTTTATTTATTGTGGCATGAATGTTTAGATCCGAAAGATTCAAGACAAAAGTTTAATATTGACATAAAAATAATAATACTTCAAGCATACTAACAAAGCAATCATGTCTTCTCAAAATAAGATGGCAATAGAAAGTTCATCCCTACAAAATCATATAGTTTGGTCATGCTCCATTTTAGTCACACAAGAATGCTCTCATCATGCACAACCCCGATGACAAGCCAAGCAATTGTTTCATACTTTAGTAATCTCACATTTTTTTGAACTTTCACGCAATACATGAGCATGAGCCATGGATATAGCACTATGGGTGGAATAGAATAGTGATAGGGGGTTATGTGGAGAAGACAAAAAAGGAGAAAGTCTCACATTGACGAGGCTAATCAACGGGCTAGGGAGATGCCCATCAATTGATGTCAATGCAAGGAGTAGGGATTGCCATGCAACGGATGCACTAGATCTATAAATGTATGAAAGCTCAACAAAAGAAACTAAGTGGGTGTGCATCCAACTTGCTTGCTCAAGAAGACCTAGGGCATTTGAGGAAGCCCATTGTTGGAATATACAAGCCAAGTTTTATAATGAAAAATTCCCACTAGTATATGAAAGTGACAAAACAAGAGACTCTCTATCATAAAGATCATGGTGCTACTTTGAAGCACAAGTGTGGAAAAAAGGATAGTAGCATTGCCCCTTTTTATTTCTTTTCTTTTTGGACCTTTTTTGGCCTTTCTCTTTTTTGGACAATGCTCTATTAATGATGATCATCACACTTCTATTTATTTACAACTCAATGATTACAACTTGATACTAGAACAAAATATGACTCTATATGAATGCCTCCGGCGGTGTGCCAGGAAATGCAATGAATCAAGAGTGACATGTATGATAAATTATGCAAGGTGGCTTTGCCACAAATACGATGTCAACTACATGATCATGCAAAGCAATATGACAATGATGATGCGTGTCATAATAAATGAAATGGTGGAAAGTTGCATGGCAATATATCTCGGAATGGCTATGGAAATGCCATAATAGGTAGGTATGGTGGCTGTTTTGAGGAAGATATAAGGAGGTTTATGTGTGACAGAGCGTATCATATCACGGGGTTTGGATGCACCGGCGAAGTTTGCACCAACTCTCAAGGTGAGAAAGGGCAATGCACGGTACCGAAGAGGCTAGCAATGATGGAAGGGTGAGAGTGCGTATAATCCATGGACTCAACATTAGTCATAAAGAACTCACATACTTATTGCAAAAGTCTACAAGTCATCAAAAACCAAGCACTATGCACATGCTCCTAGGGGATAGATTGGTAGGAAAAGACCATCGCTCGTCCCCGACCGCCACTCATAAGGAAGACAATCAAAGAACACGTCATGTTTCAAATTTGTTACACAACGGTTACCATACGTCCATGCTACGGGACTTGAAAAATTCAACATAAGTATTTCCTGAATTCACAACTACTCAACTAGCACAACTCTAATATCACCATCTTTATATCTCAAAACAATTATCAAGCATCCAACTTCTCATAGTATTCAATGCACTTTCTATGATAGTTTTTATTATACCCATCTTGGATGCCTATCATATTAGGACTAATTTCATAACCAAAGCAAATTACCATTCTGTTCTAAAAGACTCTCAAAATAATATAAGTGAAGCATGAGAGATCAATAATTTCTATAAATAAAACCATCACCGTGCTCTAAAAGATATAAGTGAAGCACTAGAGCAAATTTATCTAGCTCAAAAGATATAAGTGAAGCACATAGAGTATTCTATTAAATTCCAATTAATGTGTGTCTCTCCCAAAAGGTGTGTATGACAAGGATGATTGTGGTAAATGTAGGATCGAAAGTATGTCTAGAGGGGGGGTGATTAGACTACTTGACCAAATAAAAATCTAGCCTTTCCCAATTTTAATTATTGGCAGATTTTAGCAACTTAGCACAAGTCAAGCAAACAACCTACACATGCAATTCTAAGAGTATAGGAGCGGAATGTAAAACAATTGCATATGAAGGTAAAGGGAGGAGTTTGGAGGGAGCAAACGCAATGTAGACACGGAGATTTTTGGCGTGGTTCCGATAGGTGGTGCTATCGTACATCCATGTTGATGGAGACTTCAACCCACGAAGGGTAACGGTTGCGCGAGTCCACGGAGGCCTCCAACCACGAAGGGTCCACGAAGAAGCAACCTTGTCTATCCCACCATGGCCATCGCCCATGAAGGACTTGCCTCACTAGGGTAGATCTTCACGAAGTAGGCGATCTCCTTGCCCGTACAAACTCCTTGGTTCAACTCCAAAATCTTGACGGAGGCTCCCAAGTGACACCTAACCAATCTAGGAGACAACACTCTCCAAAAGGTAATAGATGGTGTGTTGATGATGAACTCCTTGCTCTTGTGCTTCAAATGATAGTCTCCCCAACACTCAACTCTCCATCATAGGATTGGATTTGGTAGAAAGATGATTTGAGTGGAAAGCAACTCGGGGAAGGCTAGAGATCAAGATTTATGTGGTTGGCATGGAATATCTTGACCTCAACACAAGTGTAGGTGGTTCTCTGTCAGAAAATGTATGTTGGAAGTGTAGGCATGTTCTGATGGCTCTCTCCACGAATGAAGAGTGGGTGGAGGGGTATATATAGCCTCCACACAAAATCTAACCATTACACACAAATCACCAAAGTCGGTGAGACCGAATCATACAACTTGGTCAGACCGATTTAGTTCATAATGTGACCGTTAGGGTTTTCAGTGGGAGCGACATGTCAACTCGGTGGGACCAATATCATTAGGGTTAGGGCATAACATAATCTCGGTCAGACTGATTACACAAAGTCGGTGAGACCGATTTTGGTAGTAGACTAACCAGAGAGTTGGTCAGGCAATCTCGGTGGGACCGATTCGCTCTCTCCGTAGAACCGAAACGTTACGAAAGGGAAACAGAGAGTTTGCATTGCAATCTCGGTGGGACCAATTGCTCATCTCGGTTGGACCTAAACGTTACGAAGAAAAACAGAGAGATTACAATCCCATCTCACTGAGACCGAGATCCCTATCGGTGGGACCGAAAATACTAGGGTTTGTGGCAGTGGCTATGTCAAGTGAACTCGGTGGCGCCAGATAGATCAAATTGGTGGGGCCAAGTTTGACTTTTGGTTTGGGATATATTTGGATATGAGAAAGTGGTTGACCATTGTGGAGCATATCACTAAGCACTTTGAGCAAGAACCTCATTAAGCAACAACTCATCCCCTCTTAATAGTATTGGTTTTCCTATGGACTCAATGTGATCTTGGATCACTAAAAATGAAATGTAGAGTCTTGTGCTTTGAGCTTGAGCCAATTCTTTTGTCCTTAGCATTTTGTGTGGTCCACTTTCTAATCCATGCCATGTCAATCATTGAGCTTTTCCAGAAATATTTCAAGTAGCATTAGCTCAATGAGCTATATGTTGTTAGGAATTACCAAAACCACCCAGGGATAGTTGCACTTTCAATCTCCCCCTTTTTGGTAATTGATGACAACATATAGATCAAAGCTTCGACAAATGATTATAAGATTTAAAAACATCGTCGCTTTGAGAAGTATGTGATAAGCAAGAGCTCCCCCTAAATTTGTGCATTATTTAAAATTTGCTTTTGAATGCAAATGCACAATTGATTAGGATCATGGGTTACTCTTCCATGTCACATACATCTTGGTGGAGCGCTCAAAATGATAGAAATTAAAAGCATGCACTCATCACCAAGGAAGTGAATGATCATATATGGAATATAAAGGATAGCATCATTAAACCAAACATTAATGTAGCATATAATCAACCACATGATCATATAAGTATCTCACAAGGACATAAGGTATCTCACACAAGCACACAATAAAAGTAGTTCAACCAAAATAGCACGAGAGATAAAAAGCAAGACACTCTCTCGAAGCCTATGATCTATACATTTTTCTCCCCCTTTGGCAACAAGTCACCAAAAAGTTTGAAAATGCATAGTGCTATACGTCTCTTAGGCTTGGTCTTCGGGAGGAGGTGTGGATAGAACTCCAAGGACGAAGGCTTCCGATGAAGTAGTTGGAGCTGCTGGAGTGGGTGTTGGAGGTGCCACTGGAGCTGTAGCTGCTGGCGCTGACACTGAAGCTCTAGGATCCGAGACTGGCATTGCAGCGAACCTTGGACCTCGTGGCACACGCTTGAAAGCATCAGTGGTTGCTTTTCCTCTCCTCTCCTCTGCTTGCTCATGAAGCTGCTCAACTGCAGTCTGAATCTCAGTCACCTTCAGATGAAGATCATAGAATTTTTTTTCCACAATCCTCTCCAGGCTCTCCTGATTCTGATTCAGGGTGGCCAAGCCCTTCTCAATCCTCAGTGTAGCTTGAATCAGATATCCAAGCTGATCTTGCTTGTTGTTCAGGAATACTTGAGATGCCTCTTCAGCAGTTGACATCCTTGCAGCTTTCTCTACCCTTGCCTTCTCTCTCTTCTCATGTGCTTGCACAGATGATGGATATTCCTCAATCATCACAATGGTATTGTCTTCAAAATCAGGATATATGGGTAGATGCTCCTTGTCTAGCAAATAAGTTCCATGTGCCCATCTTAGAGTTGATGAGCTCCTGAATGTGTGGGGCATACCCACAACTTCTCTTCTGGTCAGCAGCAGTCCTCTTGATTGTTTCTACCATTAAGCTCATAAACTTGAACTTCTGAGGGACATCAAACAGTTGGAGCAGTAGTTGGAGCTGCTGGAGTGGGTGTTGGAGGTGCCACTGGAGCTGTAGCTGCTGGCGCTGACACTGAAGCTCTAGGATCCGAGACTGGCATTGCAGCGAACCTTGGACCTCGTGGCACACGCTTGAAAGCATCAGTGGTTGCTTTTCCTCTCCTCTCCTCTGCTTGCTCATGAAGCTGCTCAACTGCAGTCTGAATCTCAGTCACCTTCAGATGAAGATCATAGAATTTTTTTTCCACAATCCTCTCCAGGCTCTCCTGATTCTGATTCAGGGTGGCCAAGCCCTTCTCAATCCTCAGTGTAGCTTGAATCAGATATCCAAGCTGATCTTGCTTGTTGTTCAGGAATACTTGAGATGCCTCTTCAGCAGTTGACATCCTTGCAGCTTTCTCTACCCTTGCCTTCTCTCTCTTCTCATGTGCTTGCACAGATGATGGATATTCCTCAATCATCACAATGGTATTGTCTTCAAAATCAGGATATATGGGTAGATGCTCCTTGTCTAGCAAATAAGTTCCATGTGCCCATCTTAGAGTTGATGAGCTCCTGAATGTGTGGGGCATACCCACAACTTCTCTTCTGGTCAGCAGCAGTCCTCTTGATTGTTTCTACCATTAAGCTCATAAACTTGAACTTCTGAGGGACATCAAACAGTTGGAGCAGATTGATAGAATGCCCTCTGATCATCTTGTGATCTCCTGACTTGGGTAGCAGAGTGTGCCTCAAGATCTAGTTGATCGTAATGCACAAATCCAAGCTTATGAGTTTCCGAAGCCTTGTCGGGGATCTCCTTGTACATGTTTTCCATGGAGTTGTGGTCTTTCTTCTTCTTGGCATATACATCCAAGTCATCTTCATGCTCTACACGGGCATTGATGTAACGCCCCGGACACACCCGCCGGTGGTCGTTACTCCTAGCGGGATCTAGACTGGCCCCACAGATCAATACTAGTCTTTTCTGTGCACTTTGTCCTCACTCGTGCGCACCCGGGAGCAACTTCCCGGTCGGTCACCCATCCTGACACTACTCCAAGATGAGCACGCTTAACTTTCGAGTTCTGTCCGAATGGGCTCCCGGAAAAGAAGGAATTCCTTATTGATATGAGTAGTCTATCACCCCTAATAAGCCAGGCCATCACATACACCCCCACTCAGAGGAACCGACGTCCTCGACGGGCCACAGGAACGTTCCCTCTTGGCACATACGTCTGTGCATCCAGTCCGGTACATGTACCATGCCGTGTGCCACGATGGGTCACAAACGTCATGAACAACATGACCGCGCACCTATCCGCAACCATCCGTGTAACCGCGAGGGTCGGCTTTGATACCAACTTGTAATGCCCCGGACACACCCGCCGGTGGTCGTTACTCCTGGCGGGATCTAGACTGGCCCCATAGATCAATACTATAGTCTTTTCTGTGCACTTTGTCCTCACTCGTGCGCACCCGGGAGCAACTTCCCGGTCGGTCACCCATCCTGACACTACTCCAAGCTGAGCATGCTTAACTTTGGATTTCTGTCCGAATGGGCTCCCGGAAAAGAAGGAATTCCTTATTGATATGAGTAGTCTATCACCCCTAATAAGCCAGGCCATCACAATTGATCAGCTTAGCCCATTCATCAACTGTGGACTGGTACCTGGTACCCTCAGACATCCAAACTATCCTCCCATCTGGATAGAAGTGGGCAGTGGAGTAGAAGTGCATGATCAACTCATCATTCCACTTGGTGAGCTTTTGTCCAACGAATTCATCAACTCCACATGCCTTAAAGTTGTCATACACTCTAGGGAAGTGATCTTCATTTTCCCGGATGAACTCCCAGTCCACCCATTTCATGTCACGCACTATGGGCTTCTTGTCAAGCAGAACGGTTTCATAGAAATCTTATTGTTCCTTTGTATGGAACCTGTAATCCACAACAGTTCTCCTCCTGACAGCATACGGGCCAGACTATCTCCATAACCTCAATCCTGCATCTTTCCTGATGTGCATGTCCTCAGCGACTGGATGAGCATCATTATGGTCAGGAATTTTGGGCTTCAACTTCCGCAAAACATGGGATTCATCATCCTCTTCTTCAGCTTCAGGCACTGGGGCCTTGTTCTTTTCCTCAGCAGGTATACTCCTGGTGTTTCTCTTGGGCTTTGGAGGTTTCTGAGCTTGAGCTTTGGGAGCAGACTTGGGCTTAGATGTTGCAGCCCCTGATTTAATTGCATCTCCCATGAGCTTCTGAGCCTTAGGAGCTGGTGCAGCATCCTCTTCCTCCTCTTCTTCTTCTTCTTCTTCTTCTGAGTCTCTCATAATGGAGGATCTACCAAGTACTCTGGCAGTGGTCTTCTTGACCCTTTCCTCCCTTTTCTTTCCTTCTCCAACTGCCTCTTCAGTTGGCTTGGAAGTTTCAGCAGTTGAGGCTCTAGCCTTTGACATAGGAATCCTCTTTACTGGAGCCTTCTTGTGCATCCCTGGCTTTGTTGTAGCAGCTGAGCCATACTCTTTCTTCAGCACCCTTTTCTTGGAGCTGACTTCTTCTTCAACAACCACATAATCCTCATCCTCAGAATCTGAGGTCTTCTTCTTCCTTGTTCTGGTGGCTGCCTTGGGCAAGTTGCTTGGTGTGCTCCTGCTGCCCTCATCAGAAGTGCTAGAGGGACTAGTGCCCTCACTCAAATGAACCTGCTCCTCAGACTTGTTCTGGCTGTCACTTTGATCAGACATCTTGCAGGCAAACTGTCAGCAGACCATGTGAATAGATTGTAGATGGGGTAGAGTAGATGAGCATCACAAAGTGCAGAATTTTTGCAAAACAGATGACTTAAAAACTTAGTTTTAGTTCTTCACATAAGGCATTTCGGATCTACCGATTTGTAATCTCGGTGATACCGGAGCAGCTTTTGGAACCTAAACTAGTGAACTCGGTCAGACCGAGTCATAGTTCGGTGGCACCAAGACTGCTAGGGTTTCACGTAGAATCGAACTCGGTCGCACCGATTTGAAATTTTCGGTCAGACCGAAAACGCATGTGCAATGGCCTAAGCCAAATTGGTGAGACCGATTTCTACAACTCGATCAGTCCGAGATGAGTTCGGCGGAGACCTAACCCTAAATTTTCAAATCAAATCTAATCTACGGGACGCTTTCGCTGGACAGGATAATTTCATACGTGGCAAGAATCATGGCAAAGAAATGTGCTACGAATCGGAGTTAAGGAATAGCACAAAGATCAAGTTCATACCCTACTTCGCCGGTGAACTTGCTACAACGGCAATGGTGGGGAATATTTCCGTTGACGGCGGCGGTGACCAGCGGCGGGAGGTCGCTGGCGGCGAGAGGACGATCCGGAGACCCGAGGGGGCAGAGCAGGTCACGCGCGGGTGAAAGTTTCGGAAATTTTTCCAAATTTGACCCGTGAGTATATATAACCTGACCCTGTCGGTGTGACCGAGTGGAACAACTTGGTGGCACCGAGATGCAAAACTATGAGCAGTTACTGCAACTCGGTGTGGCCGAAAAGTTCTAATCGGTTGCACCGAGATTGAAAACCTAGATCAACTTAGTGATCTTGGTGTACCGAAATGGATGACTCGGTCATACCGAAATGCACAAAGAGGTTTTGGAAGCTTAAGTCTATGATGAATCGGGGACTCCGAGTGCTCCTCACACAGAGTGGTTCGAATCTGACTTGATCAAAGTTTGTGATGTAGCATGAATAGAGTTTGAGACGAGGAAAGCATAGATAGCTAGATGGAGTTCTTAGGCATTCTTGTCCATCCATTTGGCAAAAGAGAAAAAGCCAAACAATCAAAGCAACAAATGGATGTCCTTGAATGAGTAAAATATGCAACCAACATGCTCACACAATAAGATGACAAATGAAATATGTGACAAAGCATGCACAAACACTCTAGCATCTATCAAGCAATTTGGCGATGACTAGGTCATCTATATATGAGTATATTGAATTAGGAGTCAAATGAGAACATTTGATCGTAGGTCATACTCATCGTTTAAGCACAAGTGGGATTGCCACTTTTACATAAAGCATTGTTGTGTTCACACCATTAGAGTTGCTTTAGCTCAATTGATTAGAGTAAAGATCCCCCTATATGTGATACCCCCCCCCCCCTAAGAGGGATGAACTGACCCTGGGTTTTGTCGATAATGACTTCATGTAGGTTTTGAAGATGTAGATGCTCAATGTTGATGTAGATCCTTTGGAGCAATCCTTTGGACTGAGTTGCACTTTCAATACCTACACGGGTTAGTCCCACAAGGAACAAACAAGGATATCCATAGACATAGAGTGATATTCACATGAGATGATGTCCATGAATGCATTAGGTTACCTTGTCCCTTGTCTTACCAACAAGAGGGTTTGTGACTCCTTGAACTAGTGCAAGATATGAAAGTTGTTTGCACTTGTTTTCGCCAAAATCATATGAGTGAAGTGTGTTGGTGGAGTCACCCTCAAGAACTCTCTAGTTCTTATTATTCTGGATCCACACCATCTTGATGGGAATCCTTGGAGTTGTATTCGTACTTGATGAAGTAGAACTTGATGTAGTCTTGGGAACCCACTTGACCAAAGCTTTGGGAGCTTCTTCAAATGCATCAATCTCCTCTTGAAGCTTGTCCTTGCCTTTTAGCTTGTGGTCTTGTGGTGGAAGATCATCTTGAGCTTGTGTTCCTTGGAAAGAAGTAGGATCATACTTCTCTTGTTGAGGAACAAACTTCGTCTTGGGGTATTGATCTTCTTCCCACTCAACTCCATTGGCATTGAACTTTTGTTCAAAGCCAACACCTTGATTCTTCCGGTGTCTTCCTTGCTTGCGTGCAATTTCCTCAAATTGCTTACTTCCGGCAAGGCTCTTGTAAACACCTTTCTCTATAATTCCCTTCAATAAGCTATTTTCTTGCTCAAGTGTAACTTGGCTAAGAGAATCATTATTGGAATCAAGAGAACTACTAGAAGCAACATCATTGAGTTTAGCATGATTATTGTTACTACTAGAAGAAGAATCTTTCTTACTCTTGTTGCTAGATTTAACTTGTGGCATGTAAGTAGACAAAAGTAAATGCTTGGCAATGTAAGAAGAACTTTTCTTGCGAAGATCATCATTGACCGCCTTTAAGAACTCATGCTTTTGCTCAAGGTTGAGCTTTTCAAAGCGTAGCTTCTCATGAGTCTTTAAAAGCTCTCGATGATTTTCCAATGTAGTTTCATGAGATAACTTAAGAGTGTTTAGCTCTTTAGCTAGACGCTCAATCTCCTTCTTATCATCTTCATTCATTTTGTCTTGATTAGCATGATTAATAGCAAGTTCATCATAGTTTTCATCACTAGAATTGTCAACAAGTAAATCATCATCACCTAGCAAGTCATCTTCATCACTATTGAAATCAACATACTCGGGGTGTGATACCTTTGGGCCTTTAGCCATGAAGCATCTTCCACTTCCTTCATTTGGTAACTCAAATATGTCGTAGGAGTTGGTTGACACAAGTGCTAGACTGGCAACACCTTCATCTTGAGTATATTAGGAGTCGGAGTGATAACTTCTCTCGAAGTGATCGTCGGTGTCAGAGCCGGATACCCATTCACCAATGTGAGCTTGATGTCTTCATTTTGTGTAGCCCCTTGATGATTTGTCATTCCTTTCAGAATCCTTGCTTCTGCGTGATGTTCTTGGTTCATAACGGTCATCTCCACTCCTTCTCTCTCTTGGTGATGATTCTTCTCTTCTACTCCTTCTTTTGGGAGAACCTTCTCTTCTTTTGTAGCGAGCCGTACACTCATTGGAGTAGTGTCCGGGTCTTCTACAATTGTAGCAATTACGTTCACGACTTGAAGATCTTTTGTCATTGTAGGACCTTGACTTGGAACTTCTTTCCTTGCTTCTACTCTTGTAGAACTTATTGAAGTTCTTCACCATTAGGATCAATTCTTCATTGAAGTTCTATTTCTCACTTGATGATGTGGGAGCATCACATGAGGCTTTGTAAGCACCACTTGAGTTGTTGTGAAGCTCTTCCTTATCCTTGAGTGACATCTCATCAGCAACAATCCTTCCAATGACTTCCGTTGGCTTGAGATCTTTGTAATTGGGCATCATTTGGATTGCTGTGCACACGGTATCATATTTTCCATCCAAGGCTCTTAGTATCTTCTTGATGATGAATCTATCGGTCATCTCTTCACTTCCTAAGCCGGCAATCTCATTTGTGATGAGAGCAAGCCTAGAGTACATTTTAGTGACACCTTCACCATCCTTTATTTTGAACTTGTCAAGTTGACTTTGAAGCACATCCAAATTGGATTCCTTGACGGAGTCGGTACCTTCGTGCATATCAATCAAAGTATCCCAAATTTCCTTTGCATTCTCAAGACAGCTGATTTTGTTGAATTCTTCGGGACACAATCCGTTGAAGAGAATATCACAAGCTTGAGCATTGTATTGCAGCATCTTCAACTCTTCCGCGCTAGCCTCACGGTTCGGTTCCCTCCCATCAAAGAATTCACCTTGCAAGCCAATACACACAATAGCCAAAACGGCGGGGTTATGTCCAAGAATATGCATTTTCATCTTATGCTTCCAACTAGCAAAATTAGTACCTTCAAAATAAGGACCTCTACGGTGCTAATTTCCCTCACTAGATGCCATACTCTCCTAGGTTGTGAAACCAAGACTATGATCACCAAAGCTACGGAAATCAAGGCAAATGGAGACCAAAGCTCTGATACCACTTGTAGGATCGAAAGTATGTCTAGAGGGGGGGGGGGTGATTAGACTACTTGACCAAATAAAAATCTAGCCTATTCCCAATTTTAATTCTTGCCAGATTTTAGCAACTTAGCACAAGTCAAGCAAACAACCTACACATGCAATTCTAAGAGTATAGCAGCGGAATGTAAAACAATTGCATATGAAGGTAAAGGGAGGAGTTTGGAGGGAGCAAACGCAATGTAGACACGGAGATTTTTGGCGTGGTTGCGATAGGTGGTGCTATCGTACATCCACGTTGATGGAGACTTCAACCCACGAAGGGTAACGGTTGCGCGAGTCCACGGAGGGCTCCACCCATGAAGGGTCCATGAAGAAGCAACCTTGTCTATCCCACCATGGCCATCGCCCACGAAGGACTTGCCTCACTAGGGTAGATCTTCATGAAGTAGGCGATCTCCTTGCCCATACAAACTCCTTGGTTCAACTCCACAATCTTGACGGTGGCTCCTAAGTGATACCTAACCAATCTAGGAGACACCACCCTCCAAAAGGTAATAGATGGTGTGTTGATGATGAACTCCTTGCTCTTGTGCTTCAAATGATAGTATCCCCAACACTCAACTCTCTCTCATAGGATTGGATTTGGTAGAAAGATGATTTGAGTGGAAAGCAACTTGGGGAAGGCTAGAGATCAAGATTTATGTGGTTGGCATGGAATATCTTGACCTCAACACAAGTGTAGGTGGTTCTCTGTCAGAAAATGTATGTTGGAAGTGTAGGCATGTTCTGATGGCTCTCTCCACGAATGAAGAGTGGGTGGAGGGGTATATATAGCCTCCACACAAAATCTAACCGTTACACACAAATCAGCAAACTCGGTGAGACCGAATCATACAACTCAGTCAGACTGATTTAGTTCATAATGTGACCGTTAGGGTTTTCGGTGGGAGCGACATGTCAACTCAGTGGGACCGATATCATTAGGGTTAGGGCATAACATAATCTCGGTCAGACTGATTACACAAACTCGGTGAGACCGATTTTGGTAATAGACTAACCAGAGAGTTGGTCAGGCAATCTCGGTGGGACCGATTCGCTCTCTCCATAGAACCAAAACGTTAAAAAGGGAAACAGAGAGTTTGCATTGCAATCTCGATGGGACCAATCGCTCATCTCGGTTGGACCGAAGCGTTACGAAGGAAAACAGAGAGATTACAATCCCATCTCGGTGAGACCGAGATCCCTATCAGTGGGACCGAAAAGACTAGGGTTTGTGGTAGTGGCTATGCCAACCGAACTCGGTGGCGCCGGATAGATCAAATCGGTGGGGCCGAGTTTGACTTTTGGTTTGGGATATATTTGGATATGATAAAGTGGTTGAGGGTTGTGGAGCATATCACTAAGCACTTTGAGCAAGAACCTCATTAAGCAACACCTCATCCCCTCTTAATAGTATTGGCTTTTCCTATGGACTCAATGTGATCTTGGATCACTAAAAATGAAATGTAGAGTCTTGTTCTTTGATCTTGAGCCAATTCTTTTGTCCTTAGCATTTTGAGGGGTCCACTTTCTAATCCATGCTATGCCAATCGTTGAGCTTTTCCTGAAATATTTATCTTCAAGTAGCATTAGCTCAATGAGCTATATGTTGTTAGGAATTACCAAAACCACCTGGGGATATTTGCACTTTTAGTAAACTAAAAAGCAAAGACTCAAATCATACAAGGCGCTCCAAGCAAAACACATATCATGTGGTGAATAAAAATATAGCCTCAAGTAAAGTTACCGATAGAAGAAGAAAAAAGAGGGGATGCCTTCCGGGGCATCCCCAAGCTTAGGCTTTTGGTTGTCCTTGAATTTTACCTTGGTATGCCTTGGGCATCCCCAAGCTTAGGCTCTTGCCACTCCTTATTCCATAATCCATAAAATCTTTACCCAAAACTTGAAAACTTCACAACACAAAACTTAAACAGAAAATCTCATGAGCTCCGTTAGTACAGGAAAACAAACCACCACTTAAGGTACTGTAATTAACTCATTCTTTATTTGTATTGGTGTTAAACCTACTGTATTCCAACTTCTCTATGGTTCATAACCTCCGATACTAGCCATAGATTCATCAAAATAAGCAAACAACACACGAAAAACAGAATCGGTCAAAAACAGAATATTCTGTAGTAATCTGTAGGTTTCGAATACTTATGTAACCCCAAAAATTCTAAAATAAATTTCTGGACGTGAAGAATTTATCTATTAATCATGTGCAAAAATAATCAACATAATCGCACTCTCCAGTAAAAGATGGCAGCAAATATCGTGAGCACTAACGTTTCTGTTTTTTACAGCAACATTACTTAAACTTCCCCAAGTCTTCCCAAAGGTTCTACTTGGCACAAACACTAATTAAAATCATAAAACCACATCTAAACAGATGCTATATGAATTATTTATTACTAAACATAACCAAAAAGCAAGAAACTAAAATAAAATTGGATTGCCTCCCAACAAGCGCTATCGTTTAACGCCCCTAGCTAGGCATTGATAATTTAAATGATGTTGACATGAAAGACAAGAATTGAAGCACAAAAGAGAGAATCATAAAACACGTGAGAGACACATCTAAATCTAACATACTTCTTATGCATAGGCATCTTATAGGCAAACAAATTATCATAGCAAGCAAAAACTAGCATATGCAAGGAAGCAGAAAGAAACAATAGCAATCTCAACATAACGAGAGGTAATTTAGTAACATGAAAATTTCTACAATCATATTTTCCTCTCTAGTAATAATTACATGTGGGATCATAAGCAAATTCAACAAAATAGCTATCACAACAATATTTTCAACATGATCCACATACATGCAAAGTTGTCCCAAAATAGTGGACCTCTCCAAACCCACTTTTATCAAAAATTTCATAAGATTGAACATTTTCCAAATATATGGGATCTAAAGTTGACACTCTTACAAACCAAATAATATGGCAAACACTATTATCAATCTCATATTTTTCATGGGGATTAAATAAATTTTCAAGATCAAAAGAAGAATCACCCCAATCATGATCATTGCAACAAGTAGTAGAGATAGAAAAACTAGCATCCCCAAGCTTAGGGTTTTGCATATTATTAGCACAATTGACATTAATAGAATTTATAGTAAAATCATTGCAATATTGCTTTTGATTCAAGGAACTATCAAGTATGTGTGCAATAGCTATAATCTCGTGTTTGACATAAGGAACTATAGCAAATTCATCTCCATAAATATTGGCATCATGGCTATAAGAATGTAACGCCCTCGATGCGGCTATATCTCCCACGTGTCGAAGCACGACTTAGAGGCATAACCGCATTGAAAGCAATGTCGCAAGTGAGGTAATCTTCACAACAACCCGTGTAAATAAATAAAGGGGAAAGGTGCATAGTTGGCTTACGATCGCCACTTCACACAATTACAAGAATAAAGCATTACATCATCCAGATACACACAAGGTCCGACTACGGAACCCAAAATGAAGAAGACTACCACAAATGCTACACAGATCCCCGATCGACCCCAACTGGGCTCCACTACTGATCAACTGGAAACGGAAACGACATAACGAACACGATCTTCAACGAGCTCCTCCGATGAGCTTGGTTGCATCACCTGCTCGGTAACATCGGCACCTGGAAACTGGTTTTGGAAGTATTTGTGAGTCACGGGGACTCAGCAATCTCGCACCCTCGCGATCAAGACTATTTAAGCTTATGGGTAAGGTAAAAGGTATGAGGTGGGGCTGCAGCAAGCGACTAGCATATATGGTGGCTAACATATGAAAATGAGAGCGAGAGGAGAAGGCAAAGCACGATCGGTCAAACTATGATCAAGAAGTGATCCTAGAACTACCTATGTCAAGCATAACTCCAACACCGTGTTCACTTCCCGGACCCCGCCGAGAAGAGACCATCACGGCTACACATGCGGTTGATGCATTTTAATTAAGATAAGTTTCAGGTTTTCTACAACCGGACATTAACAAATTCCCATCTGCCCATAACCGCGGGCACGGCTTTCGAAAGTTCAAATCCCTGCAGGGGAGTCCCAACTTAGCCCATCACAAGCTCTCACAGTCAACGAAGGATATTCCTTCTCCCAAGACAATCCGATCAGACTCGGAATCCCGGTTACAAGACATCCTCGACAATGGTAAAACAAGTCCAGCAACACCGCCCGAATGTGCCGACAAATCCCGATAGGAGCTGTACATATCTCGTTCTTAGGGCACACTCAGATGAGATATCCTACGAGTAAAACCAACCCTCAAGTTGCCCCAAGGTGGCCCCGCAGTCTACTCGATCGGACCAACACTCAAAGGAGCACTGGCCCAGGGGGGTTTAATAAAGATGACCCTTGAGTCCGCGGAACCCAAGGGAAAAAGAGGCTAGGTGGCGAATGGTAAAACCAATGTTGGGCATTGCTGGAGGAGTTTTATTCAAGGCAAACTGTCAAGGGGTTCCCATTATAACCCAACCGTGTAAGGAACGCAAAATCCGGGAACATAACACCGATATGACGGAAACTAGGGCGGCAAGAGTGGAACAAAACACCAGGCATAAGGCCGAGCCTTCCACCCTTTACCAAGTATATAGATGCATTAATTAAATAAGACATATTGTGATATCCCAACAAATATTCATGTTCCAACATGGAACAAACTTTAATCTTCACCTGCAACTAACAACGCTATAAGAGGGGTTGAGCAAAGCGGTAACATAGCCAAACAACGGTTTGCTAGGACAAGGTGGGTTAGAGGCTTGGCTTAACAATATGGGAGGCATGATGAGCAAGTGGTAGGTATCGCAGCATAGGCATAGCAAAAGAGCGAGCAACTAGCAAGCAAAGATAGAAGTGATTTCGAGGGTATGGTCATCTTGCCTGTAATCCCGCAAGGAAGAAGAACGAGTCCATGAAGAAGACAAACGGACGTAGTCGAACAGGTCCTCACAAACACGACGTTATCAGAACCAACCCGAAGAAGCAACACCGGAAAGAAGCACACAACATAGTAAACAACCAACACATGAACATGACATGATATGCGGGACGCGGTATGTGATGCATATGCATGATTTGGAAAGGAATAATTGAACCTGGCCTCAACTTGGAAAACCAAGAGTGCCACTGGAAAGAGGAGTTGATTTCGGTCGAAACCGATATAAAGATCACCAGAATCGGATGCACGGTTTGGAAATGACAAGCAAAACAAATATGGCACCGGTCTGCGATAATCAGTAAGTAGCCTCCTAAATGCATCAAGATAAATAAGCTACTGCACTCAAACATGGCAACAAAGTACATGGAAGGGATCCACTTGTAATGCTTGACAAAAGATGAACACTGAGCTACAGCTAATTCACTCAATAACAGATTCAAACAAGCATGGCAAAAGAGCAAAAGATAACAGGTTTCAGACTTAGTGAAATTAACAGCATGTCAGGAATTTATCATCAGGAAGCAATCTTTAGAGCATGAAAACTACATGCTATAGGAAAATATCATGGGAAAGCAAGGCATGGAATGAAGATACTCTTAGAATATAACAAAAGTCCCTTAGAGACCATGAGCCAAAAGGGATCAGAAAATACAATTGCAAGCACGTGAACATAGCAAAAACATAAACAGATTCAGACTTAGTGAAAAACTGGAGCATGGCAAAGCAGTTATCAAGTAGGCATGTTTACGAGCTCGATGCACTCACTACGAGGCATTGCATGACAAACTAAGCATACACCCAGCAAATAGACATGGCATAGAAGCTAGACATGGCAAAAACAACAACATAGCATGCACGGATCAACAACAACAAGCTCGGCAAAATTGTTAAACATGTTAACAATCTGCCAGGAACATTTTATAGCAAAAGTAGAGCTCGATTGACTCAAGTTAGGTTGCTCCATAATTGCAAACAAAGACATGTATGGATAGAGCACAACATTATCTACAAAACATCCTTACTGATCATGCCCAAAAGATGCACGGATCACTAGGAAACAACATGAACATATGGCATAAAAATTACAGCAGGACAAGGACAGTGAAATTCTAAGTCCCTGAAATCAGCATCATTGAGTAAGCTACTTTGCATGCTTGTGCTAGTCACCACAAAGATCACAAAAATACATGGCATACACCCCTGTAAGGATGTCATGGCATTCTTCAAAACACATGTAGAGCTCAGGATCATAGCATGCACACATTAATCATGGCAAAAATGACAAAAGGCCATTTGCTGAAACAGATCTGACATATTCCTCACATAGCCCTCTTCCAACAGCATTTCGGGCATCAAGATGAGGTCAAATGAAAATGATGCAGTGAGATGAAATGATGTACTCGTCGAGACGAACATTTTGATATGCTACACGGACGAATCAGAGGCACGGTGATAGAGTTATGATGCGATGAAAATGCCAAAAAAATACTGGGGAAAAAGGACTTGGAGATATTTTACCCACCCAGATCTAGGGTTCTTGGCACGGATCTCGAGGTTGGCCGGATCCCTCGCCGGAGTTGGGCCGGAGACAGAGAAGAAGACGCCCAGGGAGGTGCGGGGTGCGGGATCCGGTGGAGGAGGTCGGCGAGAGGCCCTGGCAGGTGCGGCGGCAAGCTCCCGGGGACCGGGCAGGAGCGGCGGGCGCGCTCGCCGGCCGGTGCGGTCTGCCGGCGTCGAGGGACGGCGAGCCCGAGCCGGATCAGATCCTGGTGCGGGGAGGCGCAGTGGTGGCGGCGGAGCTCCTACGGCGGCCGGCGGTGGATCCGGGGCGGCGACGTGGTGGCAGGGAGCACCGGCGATGCGGCCGGCGTAGTCCGACGAAATCCCCGGTGAGCAGGCGCGAGCGACGGCGCGCTGAGGCGCGGACCGAACGGGCGGACGGTGGCGGCAGCGCGGGCTCGCGCGGGCCCGATCCGGGTCCCGCAGGCCGCGCGGTGGAGGAGATGGAGGCGGTGACAGGTGGCGCGCCGCGGTTGGGCAAGGCAGCGGCGAGGCTGACGTGGCGCGATGCGATTCGCCGGAGTGAGGTGGCAGCTGGACATGTCCGGCGCGGTTGGACATGTCCGGCGGTGCGAGGAGGAAGATGCTAGGGTTTCGTCCACGAATTTTTGACGGGGTGCACATATTTATAGGTAGAGGGAGCTAGGAGTGTCCAAATGAAGTGCGGTTTGCGGCCACGCAATCGTGATCGAACGCTCTAGATGATGGAAGGGGTTTAGGTGGGTTTTGGGTCACTTTGAAAGGGGTGTTGGTCTGCAACACACACGAGGCCTTTTCGGTCCCTCGGTTAACCGTTGGAGTATCAAACGAAGTCCAAATGGCACGAAACTTGACAGGCGGTCTACCGGTAGTGAACCAAGGCCACATGACAAGTCTCGGTCCAATCCGAAAATGTTTAACACCCGCACACGAAAAGAGGTAGAAAGGGACATCGGGTGACATAGGAGCGCCGGATTGCAAAATGGACAACGGGAAAAATGCCTGGATGCATGAGACAAACATGTATGCAAATGAAATGCACATGATGACATGATATGGAATGCATGACACGTAAGCAATGACAAGGCAACAACAGCGAATAACTGGAAGACACCTGGCACATCGGTCTCGGGGTGTTACAACACTCCACCACTACGAGAGGATCTCGTCCCGAGATCTAGAATGGCACCGGAGGGAAAACGGAAGAGAAAGAGAAGATGTAAAGCTAAGTTGCTCCTTTGACAAATGAGTGAAACCAAAGATCCTTTAGATGTTTGAACAAGTTGAACGGAAGAAAACAACGAAGATGTAGAAAGTTGAAAGCACTCCGGTAGGGAAGAGGAACAAGGAAAAACAAATTTGGACAGCACTCCGGTTGAAACGGAAGGCAACAACTTGACAAAATGAAAAGAACTTGAGCAAAAGGGCACCACACTCCGGTTAAATGGATAAGCAAAAGAAAGAAACATGATCTTGACAAAACAAGCTGATGGGTCAAAGAGAGCAACATCACAATGCCTCCGGAAGAAATGAAAGAATGGAAATGGAATGAACAGAGGGAAAGCAAGATCTTGGGAGAGCATGCTAACAACAAATGCTAGAATTGAGTAGTTGGATTAACAACAACGAAAAGGATAAGCTTGTAGTGGTCTTATGGAAAACATCTCAAAACTAAGGTGAAATTCTGCCACTTACGAAAAACAATAGATTGGATTGATAATAACAAAGAGACAAGAAACTATTTCACCGAGAGGAAAGATGAAGAACTTGGGTCGTCTATGAGCACCATAAATAGCAACAATCCTTAGGGAAGGCTTTAGGTGAACTATAACCCAAGATAACTCCAATGACGAGATTGATGGGTTTAAAATATCTCATTCTTGACAACATGTGAATCATGGAACAGGAGCTCAAATTATCAAGAATGACATAATACCACCTCCAATGATACGGTAGAAAGAATTGCACTCCGGATTGCAAGATGAAGAAAGCTTGACATTCTCTGAAAAGAATCTCGATGAACACTTCGAGAAGGAATTAAATCCTTGATGAACCACCATGTCGAGCCTTCGTGAGAACTCCGGTAATAAACGAATGATCAAACGAAATGAAGGATGAAAAGAATAAGGTTGAAGCCTTGCAATGATTTAGATGAATCTCGGTGGTGATGTAATTGTGAGAGCTTGGAACTCTTGGAAAAGGAAAAAGATAAGGCATCTCTAGCCGATAATGTGATATGATGAACCTCCGGAATAAGGAATTAATCACTTGGATGAAACAAGAATAAGAATTACATTATGCTTATCCTTCACCAATTAAATTGATGACAAGCAACGGATTTGACATACTACTTATTCTCGTAGAAAGGATTAAGAAAGATATAGCGCAAACTTGGAAAAGTCTTCCACGAACCACCGGTAGGATTGACACAATGAATAAATTGATATGACAAACGAAGGAAGAGGAACTCTTGAACGAACCACCGTAAGAATTGGAAATGAACGAAGTAAAGATAAAGAAACATCGGGAAGTATTGGAAAACGAATGAAGATACTTGAGAGAATTTAGATGCAAGTGAACAAATAAATCACGAACTGGTAAGATAATATTTGAATGATGCACCGGTAAGATTTGGAGAACGAGAGATGAAAACTGAATATGAATAATCCCGAAATGATGGCCTCCGGAGAATCAAACTGAAAAGACTCTTGAAAAGCTCCGGATGGGTGAAAAGAATTCTCACAATCGAAATAATTATGAGAGGAAGGCAACAAGCTAGCACCATGAATCTTGAAGAGAATGGAGCAAGATTAAAGATAAAACTCTTCTTCGGCCTTCAAAATGTGAGAATGACGATGAGAAACACCACCAAATTGTTGAGATGCTCCGGGACGAAAAATGGAAAAGGTTGAGCTAACGACGAAAAGAATTTGAAAGATCTTGGAGAAAGACATTTGACTGATGACAATTCATTCTTACGTCAAACTTCAAAAAGAATTTTTTGAGGATAGCTCCGGGAGAATTAGAAGAGTCAGGTAAGATCCTGGGAAAAGACCTGTGGGTTAGGGCCCACTCAAAAGATACACCATTGAACAATTTAAAAGAGAGATTGCACCGGTTGAATTAAATAGTTTGAATGAGATAACAATCTCGAAATAGGTTGAACTAATCTCGAATGACAAGACGAGCCTTCTGAGATATCTTCAACACTCCGGAACAAATGAATAGCGAGAAATGAATGAATATGAGGTGCAGTTGCAAGAGAAGGTATTTGAAACGAGGAAAAAGGATATGATCCACAAAGCTTGAATTGGATCCACCGGAGAAGAAAATGAGTGAGGAGTGATGAACTTGTAGCTTCCTTAGCATCTTCAAGAGAATCACCGGATAAGAACATTGATTGAAAAGAAAGAAGAGACTTCGCATCAATAAGATGGATACTTGATTAAGATATATGAGTCCTTGAAGAAACAAGGGTGGGAGGGCGGGGAAAACAAAGGCAGCTTGGGACAAATGAAACAAACACCGTTGAGAATACTTAGAGTTGATCTTGCGGATGTTGAAAAAGATCGAATCCAATTGAAGAGAAACACGCCGGTTGAAAAGAATTGACATGACAATCTCGATGATCAAGAAGGATTAGGATTCACATAGAAATATGAGAACACCGCTTAGGAAAGGTATGGAATCAACATTTGACTTCGAAGCAACTCGAATACCACAACTCAAAACAAACAAAGGATTGGCTTGCAGAATAAGCCGGAACAAACATATGATAGAGATTCCGTCCGAAGTTTTCGTGGTGGGGCCTACACGGGCTCGATCATACAGCACCATCATGTACAAGGCAGTGCACATGACATATGAAGCGTCCCCGAGTCGGCATAGCCAAGGACTCTTTAAGACACAACGAGACCACTGTAAAACCGACCGTGGATAGGCGGACCACTAGACGTCGAACCCCAATTTTGTATCATACATCTGTTAGAAAGATATCCTAAGAGCTACTTGAATTCCCACTTATAAACTCCCGAAATTTTCCCGGTTATGCAATCAGGTGTTGGGGATACATGGGAAGCATAATATCTCACCCAAAACTAGCAAATCCTACATCCAGCTGTATCCATCCTTCAACACATAACCAAGAAACCTTCGGAAATCATTTACCTCAACCTTCGAAAAGCCTCCGTTATACGAGTTATGGCAATACTCCCAAACTCCTGCCCCAGTACTGGGTGGCGTCGAGGTTATCTCACCAATAACTGCATAAAAGAGATTTTCGATGTCGGCGAAACTCAGGTATTCTAGAATTGCAATGATAAAATTGTGATGACAACACCTCGGAGCTCAAATTCCCGGGACACTGCCACAACCCCTAAATGTCAGGAGGCACCAAGAACAATGTTCTCGTCACAAAACCATCGGAACGATTCCAAGATACTCGCGTGATCCTAAATTTTTTTAGTGAAAGTTGAGAAGAGAAGAGTCAAAACTCTACGTCAGGATGCCTCACCAGAGCGACGAAGGGACTGAGGAGTAAAAAGAAATCCTAACTCTCCGACATATATAATCCTAAATGACTCAAAATATTTTTCTAGACTCAACAACGCCAACAATTCGATCAAGCAGGGGGCTCCTAAGGTCGGGGAAGGCTCTGATTACCAACTTGAAATGCCCTCGATGCGGCTATATCTCCCACGTGTCGAAGCACGACTTAGAGGCATAACCGCATTGAAAGCAATGTCGCAAGTGAGGTAATCTTCACAACAACCCGTGTAAATAAATAAAGGGGAAAGGTGCATAGTTGGCTTACAATCGCCACTTCACACAACTACAAGAATAAAGCATTCCATCATCCAGATACACACAAGGTCCGACTACGGAACCCAAAATGAAGAAGACTACCCCGAATGCTACACAGATCCCCGATCGACCCCAACTGGGCTCCACTACTGATCAACTGGAAACGGAAATGACATAACGGACACGATCTTCAACGAGCTCCTCCGATGAGCTTGGTTGCGTCACCTGCTCGGTAACATCGGCACCTGCAAACTGGTTTTGGAAGTATTTGTGAGTCACGGGGACTCAGCAATCTCGCACCCTCGCGATCAAGACTATTTAAGCTTATGGGTAAGGTAAAAGGTATGAGGTGGGGCTGCAGCAAGCGACTAGCATATATGGTGGCTAACATACGCAAATGAGAGCGAGAAGAGAAGGTAAAGCACGATCGGTAAAACTATGATCAAGAAGTGATCCTAGAACTACCTACGTCAAGCATAACTCCAACACCATGTTCACTTCCCGGACCCCACCGAGAAGAGACCATCACGGCTACACACGCGGTTGATGCATTTTAATTAAGATAAGTTTCAGGTTTTCTACAACCGGACATTAACAAATTCCCATCTGCCCATAACCGCGGGCACGGCTTTCGAAAATTCAAATCCCTGCAGGGGAGTCCCAACTTAGCCCATCACAAGCTCTCACGGTCAACGAAGGATATTCCTTCTCCCAAGACAATCCGATCAGACTCGGAATCCCGGTTATAAGACATCCTCGACAATGGTAAAACAAGTCCAGCAACACCACCCGAATGTGCCGACAAATCCCGATAGGAGCTGCACATATCTCGTTCTCAGGTCACACTCAGATGAGATATCCTACAAGTAAAACCAACCCTCAAGTTGCCCCGAGGTGGCCCTGCAGTCTACTCGGTCAGACCAACACTCAGCGGAGCACTGGCCCAGGGGGGTTTAATAAAGATGACCCTTGAGTCCGCGGAACCCAAGGGAAAAATAGGCTAGGTGGCGAATGGTAAAACCAATGTTGGGCATTGCTGGAGGATTTTTATTCAAGGCGAACTGTCAAGGGGTTCCCATTATAACCCAACCGTATAAGGAACGCAAAATCCGGGAACATAACACCGATATGACGGAAACTAGGGCGGCAAGAGTGGAACAAAACACCAGGCATAAGGCCGAGCCTTCCACCCTTTACCAAGTATATAGATGCGTTAATTAAATAAGAGATATTGTGATATCCCAATAAATATCCATGTTCCAACATGGAACAAACTTCAATCCTCACCTGCAACTAACAACGCTATAAGAGGGGCTGAGCAAAGCGGTAACATAGCCAGACAACGGTTTGCTAGGACAAGGTGGGTTAGAGGCTTGGCTTAACAATATGGGAGGCATGATGAGCAAGTGGTAGGTATCGCAGCATAGGCATAGCAAAAGAGCGAGCAACTAGCAAGCAAAGATAGAAGTGATTTCGAGGGTATGGTCATCTTGCCTGAAATCCCGAAAGGAAGATGAACGAGTCCATGAAGAAGACAAATGGACATAGTCGAACGGGTCCTCACAAACGCGACATTATCGGAATCAACCCGAAGAAGCAACACCGGAAAGAAGCACACAACATAGTAAACAACCAACACATGAACATGACATGATATGCGGGATGCGGTATGTGATGCATATGCATGATTTGGAAAGGAATGATTGAACCTGGCCTCAAGTTGGAAAACCAAGAGTTCCACTGGAAAGAGGAGTTGATTTCAGTGGAAATCGATATCAAGATCACCGAAATCGGATGCACGGTTTGGAAATGACAAGCAAAACAAATATGGCACCGGTCTGCGATAATCAGCAAGTAGCCTCCTAAATGCATCAAGATAAATAAGCTACTGCACTCAAACATGGCAACAAAGTACATGGCAGGGATCCACTCATAATGCTTGACAAAAGATGAACACTGAGCTACAGCTAATTCACTCAATAACAAGTTCAAACAAGCATGACAAAAGAGCAAAAGATAACAGGTTTTAGACTTAGTGAAATTAACAGCATGTTAGGAATTTATCATCAGGAAGCAATCTTTAGAGCATGAAACCTACATGCTACAGGAACATATCATGGCAAATCAAGGCATGGCAAGAAGCTACTCTAGGAATATAACAAAAGTCCCTTAGTGACCATGAGCCAAAAGGGATCAAAAAATACAATTGCAAGCATGTGAACATAGCAAAAACATAAACAGATTCAGACTTTGTGAAAATTTGAAGCATGGCAAAATAGTTATCAAGTAGGCATGTTTACGAGCTCGATGCACTCACTACGAGGAATTGCATGACAAACTAAGCATACACCCAGCAAATAGACATGGCATAGAAGCTAGACATGGCAAAAACAACAACGTAGCATGCACGGATCAACAACAACAAGCTCGGCAAAATTGCTAAACATGTTAACAATCTGCCAGGAACATTTTATAGCAAAAGTAGAGCTCGATTGACTCAAGTTAGGTTGCTCCATAATTGCAAACAAAGACATGTATGGATAGAGCACAACATTATCTTCAAAACATCCTTACTAATCATGCCCAAAAGATGCACGGATAACTAGGAAACAACATGAACATATGGCATAAAAATTACAGAAGGACAAGGACATAGTGAAATTCTAAGTCCCTGAAATCAGCATCATTGAGTAAGCTACTTTGCATGCTTGTGCTAGTCACCACAAATATCACAAAAATACATGGCATACACCCTTGTAAAGATGGCATGGCATTCTTCAAAACACATGTAGAGTTCAGGATCATAGCATGCACACATTAATCATGGCAAAAATGACAAAAGGCCATTTGCTGAAACAGATCTGACATATTCCTCACATAGCCCTCTTCCAACAGCATTTCGGGCATCAAGATGAGCTCAAATGAGAATGATGCAATGAGATGAAATGATGTACTCGTCAAGACGAACATTTTGATATGCTACACGGACGAATCAGAGGCACAGTGACAGAGTAATGATGCGATGAAAATGCCAAAAAATATTGGGGGAAAAGGACAGAGATATTTTACCCACCCAGATCTAGGGTTCTTGGCACAGATCTCGAGGTTGGCCGGATCCCTCGCTGGAGTTGGGCCGGAGACAGAGAAGAAGACGCCCGGGGAGGTGCAGGGTGCGGGATCCGGCGGAGAAGGTCGGCGAGAGGCCCTGGCAGGTGCGGCGGCAAGCTCCCGGGCATAGGGCAGGAGCGGCGGGCGCGCTCGCCAGCCTGTGCGGTCTGCCGGCATCGAGGGACGGCGAGCCCGAGCCGGATCAGATCCTGGCGCGGGGAGGCGCGGTGGTGGCGGCGGAGCTCCTACGGCGGCCGGCGGTGGATCCGGGGCGGCGACGTGGTGGCAGGGAGCACCGGCGATGCGGCTGGCGAAGTCCGGCGAAATCCCCGGCGAGCAGGCGTGGGCGATGGTGCGCTGAGGCGCGGGCCGAACAGGCGGACGGTGGCGGCGGCGCGGGCTCGCGCGGGCCCGATCCGGGTCCCGCAGGTCGCGCGGTGGAGGAGAGGGAGGCAGTGACAGGTGGCGCACCGCGGTTGGGCAAGGCAGCGGCGAGGCTGACGTGGCGCGATGCGATTCGCCGGAGTGAGGTGGCGGCTGGACATGTCCGGCGCGGTTGGACATGTCCGGCGACACGAGGAGGAAGACGCTAGGGTTTCGTCCGCGAATTTTTGATGGGGTGCACATATTTATAGGTAGAGGGAGCTAAGAGTGTCCAAATGAAGTGCGGTTTGCGGCCACGCAAGATCGAACGCTCTAGATGATGGAGGGGGTTTAGGTGGGTTTTGGGTCACTTTGAAAGGGGTGTTGGGCTGCAACACACACAAGGCCTTTTCGGTCCCTCGGTTAACCGTTGGAGTATCAAACGAAGTCCAAATGGCACGAAACTTGACAGGCGGTCTACCGGTAGTGAACCAAGGCTGCATGACAAGTCTCGGTCCAATCTGAAAACGTTTAAGACCCGCACACGAAAAGAGGTAGAAAGGGACACCGGGTGACATAGGAACGCCGGATTGCAAAACGGACAACGGGAAAAATGCTGGGATGCATGAGACGAACATGTATGCAAATGAAATGCACATGATGACATGATATGGAATGCATGACACACAAGCAATGACAAGGCAACAACAGCGAATAACTGGAAGACACCTGGCACATCGGTCTCGGGGTGTTACAACGCAAGTCCCTCGTACCTACACAAACAAATAAGAACCTCGCAACCAACGCGATAAAGGGGTTGTCAATCCCTTCACGGTCACTTACGAGAGTGAGATCTGATAGAGATAATAATAATAATAATAAGATAAATGTCTTTGGTATTTTTATGATATAGATTGAAAGTAAAGATTGCAAAATAAAATAGATTGGAAACTTATATGATAAAAGATAGACCTGGGGGGCCGTAGGTTTCACTAGTGGCTTCTCTCAAGATAGCATAAGTATTACGGTGGGTGAACAAAGTACTGTCGAGCAATTGTTAGAAAAGTGAATAATTATGAGAATATCTAGGCATGATCATGTATATAGGCATCACGTCCGCGACAAGTAGACCGAAACGATTCTGCATCTACTACTATTACTCCACACATCGACCGCTATCCAGCATGCATCTAGAGTATTAAGTTCATAAGAACAAAGTAATGCATTAGGCAAGATGACATGATGTAGAGGGATAAACTCAAGCAATATGATATAAACCCCATCTTTTTATCCTTGATGGCAATAATACAATATGTTCCTTGCTGCCCCTGCTGTCACTACGAAAGGACACCGCTAGATTGAACCCAAAGCTAAGCACTTCTCCCATTGCAAGAAAGATCAATCTAGTAGGCCAAACAAAACTGATAATTCGAAGAGCCTTGCAAAGATAACCAATCATACATAAAAGATTTCAGAGAAGAATCAAATATTGTTCATAGATAAACTTGATCATAAACCCACAATTCATAGGATCTCGACAAACACACCGCAAAAAGAGTTACATCAAATAGATCTCCAAGAAGATCAAGGAGAACATTGTATTGAGATCCAAAGAGAGAGAAGAAGCCATCTAGATAATAACTATGGACCCGAAGGTCTGAGGTAAACTACTCACACATCATCGGAGAGGCTATGGTGTTGATGTAGAAGCCCTCCGTGATCGATGCCCCCTCCGGCGGAGCTCCGGAAAAGGCCCCAAGATGGGATCTCTTGGGTACAGAAGGTTGCGGCGGTGGAAATAGGGTTTTGTGGTGCTCCTGGATGTTTTCGGGTTATGTGGACATATATAGGAGGAAGAAGTAGGTCGGTGGAGCCACGAGGGGCCCACGAGGGTGGAGGGCGCGCCCAGGGGGTAGGGGAGCCCCCTGCCTCGTGGCTTCCTCGTTGGTTGCTTGACGTCCACTCCAAGTCCCCTAGATCACGTTTGTTCCAAAAATAACTCTCCCGAAGGTTTTATTCTGTTTGGATTCCGGTTGATATTCCTTTTCTGCGAAACACTGAAATAGGCAAAAAACAACAATTTGCACTAGGCCTTGGGTTAGTAGGTTAGTCCCAAAAATAATATAGAAGTGTATAAACAAGCCCATTAATATCCAAAGCAGATAACATAATAGCATGGAACAATTAAAAATTATAGATACGTTGGAGACGTATCACTTATCTATTTACTTTTATGTTGAGTCATCATCCTCTTATTAAAAAGCACCAGTTGGAGAGCACCGCTGCCATTTGCTTGTATTACTATTAGTTTACATTAAGTATGACTGTGACTGTATCTCTTTAACATGAATTACAATGTTTAGTCAATCCTTGATCTTCAAAGGTTCTATGCATTTATGTTTTGCAGTCTCAGAAAGGGCTAGCGAGATACCATCTTGTCATATCATATTATGATTGTTTTGAGAAAGTGTTGTCATCCGAGATTTACTATTATTGCTCGCTAGTTGATTATGCTATTGATATGAGTAAACATGAGACCTAAATGTTATTGTGAATATGGTTAGTTCATAATCTTTGCTGAAAACTTGAATGCTGGCTTTACATATTTACAACAACAAGATCAAACAGAGTTTGTAAAAGTTTTTCTTTATTACTCTCAGTTTGTCAACTGAATTCCTTGAGGACAAGCAAAGGTTAAGCTTGGGGGAGTTGATACGTCTCCATCGTATCTACTTTTCCAAACACTTTTGAACTTGTTTTGGACTCTAACTTGCATGATTTGAATGGAACTAACCCGGAGTGACACTGTTTTCAGTAGAATTGCCATGGTGTTATTTTTGTGCAGAAATAAAAGTTCTCAGAATGACCTGAAACTTCACGGAGAATATTTTTGGAATATATAAAAAATACCGGCGAAACGTTAGGGGGCCCACACCCTCTCCACGAGGGTGAGGGCACGCCCACCCCCTTGGGGCGTGCCCCCCTGCCTCATGGGCCCCCTAATGCTCCACCGACCTCAACTCCAACTCTATATATTCACGTTCGGGGAGAAAAAATCAGGGAGAAGGATTCATCACGTTTTACTATACGGAGCCGCCGCCAAGCCCTAATCTCTCTCGGGAGGGCCGATCTGGAGTCCGTTCGGGGATCCGAAGAGGGGATTCCGTCGCCATCGTCATCATCAACCTTGCTCCATCACCAATTTCATGATGCTCACCGCCGTGCATGAGTAATTCCATCATAGGCTTGGTGGACGATGGTGGGTTGGATGATATTTATCATGTAATCGAGTTAGTTTTGTTAGGGTTTCATCCCTAGTATCCATTATGTTCTGAGATTGATGTTGCTATGACTTTGCTATGCTTAATTCTTGTCACTAGGGCCCGAGTGCCATGATTTCAGATCTGAACCTATTATGTTTTCATGAATATATGTGAGTTCTTGATCCTATCTTGCAAGTCAGTAGTCACCTACTATGTGTTATGATCCGGTAACCGCGAAGTGACAATAATCGGGACCACTCCCGGTGATGACTATAGTTTGAGGAGTTCATGTATTCACTAAGTGTTAATGCTTTGTTCCGGTACTCTATTAAAAGGAGGCCTTAATATCCCTTAGTTTCCAATAGGACCCTCCTGCCACGAGAGGGTAGGACAAAAGATGTCATGCAAGTTCTTTTCCATAAGCACGTATGACTATGTTTGGAATAGATGCCTGCATTACATTGATGAAATGGAGCTAGTTATATGTCACCCTATGTTATAAGTTTTGCATGAGGAATCGCATCCGACATAATTATCCATCACTGAACCATTTCCTACGAGCTTTTCACATATTGATCTTTGCTTATTTACTTCTCCGTTGCCACTGTTACAATCACTACAAAACTATTACTACTACCTTTGCCACAGTTACTGTTACTTCCATATTACTTTGCTACTAAATACTTTGCTGCAGATATTAAGTCTTTCAGGTGCGGTTGAATTGACAACTCAACTGTTAATACTTGAGAATATTCTTTGGCTCCCCTTGTGTCAAATCAATAAATTTGGATTGAATACTCTACCCTCGAAAACGGTTGCGACCCTATACTTGTGGGTTATCAACAAGCAGTTTTCAGCAAGGTATTCTCTGCAAGCACTGAAATTATCGGTAACAGATAGTTTTGTGATAAGGTAATTCGTAACGGGTAACAAGTAAAAAAAGTAAACGAGGTGCAACAAGGTGCCCCAATCCTTTTTGTAGCAAAGGACAAGCCTGGACAAACTCTTATATAAAGGAAAGCGCTCCCGAGGACACATGGGAATTATCGTCAAGCTAGTTTTCATCATGCTCATATGATTCGCGTTCGTTACTTTGATAATTTGATATGTGGGTGGACCGGTGCTTGGGTACTGCCCTTCCTTGGACAAGCATCCCACTTATGATTAACCTCCCTCGCAAGCATTCGATAAACCTAACCATAGCATGAAACATATGGATCCAAATAAGCCCCTTACGAAGCAACACATAAACTAGGGTTTAAGCTTCTGTCACTCTAGCAACCCATCATCTACTTATTACTTCCCAATGCTTTCCCCTAGGCCCAAACTATGGGGAAGTGTCATGCAGTCGACGTTCATATAACACCACTAGAGGAAAGACAACATACATCTCATCAAAATATCAAACGAATACCAAATTCACATGACTACTTATAGAAAGACTTCTCCCATGTCCTCAGGAACAAACGTAACTACTCACAAATAATATTCATGTTCATAATCAGAGGGGTATTAATATGCATAAAGGATCTGAACATATAATCTTCCACCGAATAAACCAAGTAGCATCAACTACAAGGAGTAATCAACACTACTAGCAACCCACAGGTACCAATCTGAGGTTTTGAGACAAAGATCAGGTACAAGAGATGAACTAGGGTTTGAGAGGAGATGGTGCTAGTGAAGATGTTGATGGAGATTGACCCCCTCCTGGTGTGAGGGTCGATGGTGACGATTTCCCCCTCCCGGATGGATCTTTCCCTGACAGAACAGCTTCGCCGGACCCCTAGATTGGTTCCGCCTCGAGATGGCAGCGCTTCATCCCGAAAGCTTCCTTCTTATTTTTTTTCCAGGGTGAAAGACACCTTATACCAAAAGATGGGAATCAGGGGGCTTCCAGGTGGCCCACGAGACAGGGGGCGCGCCCAGGGGGTATGGCGCGCCCCCACCCTCATGGACGGTGGGTGGCCCCCTCTGGTACTTTCTTCGCCCAATATTTTTCATATATTCCAAAACTGACTTTCGTGGATTTTCAGGACTTTTGGAGTTGTGCAGAATAGGTCTCTAATGTTTCCTCATTTTCCAGCCCAGAATTCCAGCTGTCGGCATTCTCCCTCTTCATGTAAACCTTGTAAAATAAGAGAGAAAAGGCATAAGTATTGTGACATAATGTGTAGTAACAACCCATGATGCAATAAATATCGATACAAAAGCATGATGCAAAATGGATGTATTAACTCCCCCAAGCTTAGACCTCGCTTGTCCTCAAGCGGAAGCCGATATCAAAAAATATGTCCACATGTTTAGAGATAGAGGTGCCAATAAAATAAAATACGCACATGAGGGCATCATGATCATGCTTAGAATAGCAACACACACACACACACACACACATATATATATATATATTGTCATATGATTTCTTGTGCTAAAGTAACAATCTATTCACAACGCCAAGCATGAATCAGAAACTTCATTGAACAAACTATAATCTCAGTCATTGAAGCAATTGCAATTTATCATAACATCGGAAAGAATCAATATAAGAGCTTTTCAGCAAGTCCACATACTCAACTATCATTTAGTCTTTCACAATTGCTAACACTCACGCAATACTTGTGGGTATGAAGTTTTAATCGGACACACAGAAAGATAGGGGCCTATAGTTTTGCCTCCCAACTTTTTACCTCAAGGGTAACGTCAACAATAATGTTTTATGAAAACTCACATCCAATTGGATATATATATATATCAGGATCTTTCCAACACATAGTGCTTGCCAAAGGATAAAGTGTAAAAAGGAAAGGTGAAGATCACCATGACTCTTGTATAGGGTATAAGACAAAAATAAAAGATAGGCCCTTCGCGGAGGGAAGCAGAGGTTGTCATGTGCTTTTATGGTTGGATGCACAAAATCTTAATGCAAAAGAACGTCACTTTATATTGCCACTTGTGATAGGGACCTTTATTATGCAGTCCGTCTCTTTTATTTCTTCCATATCACAAGCTCATATAAAGCTTATTTTCTCCACACTAATATATCACACATATTTAAAGAGCAATTTTTATTGCTTGCAACAATGACAACTTACTTGAAGGATCTTACTCAATCCATAGGTATATATGGTGGACTCTCATGGAAAAACTGGGTTTAAGGATATTTGGAAGCACAAGTAGTATCTCTACTTGGTGCAAAGAATTTGGCTAGCATGAGGCGGAAAAGCAAGCTCAACATGTTGGATGATCCATGACAATATAATTTATCTCAGATATAAGGAAACATAACCCATTATGTTGTCTTCCTTGTCCAACATCAACTTTTTAGCATGTCATATTTTAATGAGTGCTCACAATCATAAAAAATGTCCAAGATAGTATATTTATATGTGAAAACCTCTCTTTCTTTATTACTTCCTATTAATTGCAATGATGACCAAAACTATGTTTGTCAACTCTCAACAACTTTTATTCATCATACTCTTTTATGTGTGAAGTCATTACTCTCCTTAAGATCAATATGATCTCTTTATTTCTTTTTATTCTTTCTCTTTACTTTTATTCCCTCAAGATCATAGTAAGGTAACCAAGCCCTCGAATCAAGACTAATCTTTATTATATATAGCTCACGGACTCGATTACATAGATAAGGATCAACATAAAAAAACTCAAAGCCAGATCACACTAAACTTTATTCTACTAGATCAAGATATAACTAAAAGGGTCAAATTAAGAAAAATGGTAAAGATAGAAGTGTGATGGTGAGACGATATCGGGGCACCTCCCCAAGCTTGGCAGTTGCCAAGGGGAGTGCCCATACCCATGTATTTATGTCTCTTTCTTCGGAGGTGGTGATGATGGAGTTGTTGATGATGTAGGCTTGTCATCCATATTCCAATGCATAGGCTCACAATAATAGAAGGAGGACCGAGTCTCTGGGATCCTCAAATCTGCATCCAAACCCATCCTCTTGAATCTATATTCATACTCATAGTTTTGGTTTTGCAGGTCATGGATCTGGGCTTGCAGGTGCTCGATTTTCTCGTGAAGCTTGAAGATGGTCTCCCCAATGTTCTTGGCATCCAGCTTGTGGTTGTTGGTGAACTCCGCGATCATCATGTGGTTGGCATCGAGTCCGCGTTCCACCATCCCCTGGCACTTGAAGACTTGTTGCTCCATTGCTTTGAGTCCTGTCTCCACACTTCCAGTCCTCCTTGGTCCCTCAACATCATGGATGTGTAGCACCCCCTCACGCATCTCAATGGTTTGAGGGTGTTGCAGCACCTCTGCGAGGTAGGGGTTGATAACCTTCTCAAAAAACTTGTCCTTGGGGGCGCTTGAAGACGTCATGGTGATCTAGATCTGTCAGAAAAATAGCTCGAAACAAAAGCAAGAGCTATTTGCGTGGTACGGTGATCAAAACCTTCAGGAGATTATATAATGAATTTCTACCGACCAAAAGAAGCATCATGCAAGAAAACAAAGTCTGGAGGGCACATGAGGTGCCCACGAGGCAGGGGGCGCGCCCAGGGGGTAGGGCGCACCCTCCACCTTTTGTTGGGTTTCGTTGTAATTTCAAAAAAATTCCTACGCACACGCAAGATCATGTGATGCATAGCAACGAGAGGGGAGAGTGTTGTCTACGTACCCACGCAGACCGACTGCGGAAGCGTTGACGCAACGTAGAGGAAGTAGTCATACGTCTTCACGATCCAACCGATCAAGCACCGAAACTATGGCACCTCCGAGTTCGAGCACACGTTCAGCTCGATGACGATCCCCGGACTCCGATCCAGCAAAGTGTCAGGGAAGAGTTCCGTCAGCACGACGGCGTGGTGACGATATTGATGTACTACAGCAGCAGGGCTTCGCCTAAACTCCGCTACAGTATTATCAAGGACTATGGTGGCTGGGGGCACCGCACACGGCTAAGGAATAGATCACGTGGATCAACTTGTGTGTTATAGGGTGCCTCTACCTCAGTATATAAAGGACCAAAGGGGGGAGGCTGGCCGGCCACAAGGGGCGCGCCAGGAGAGTCCTACTCCCTCCGGGAGTAGGATTCCCCCCCCCCCAATCCTAGTTGGAATAGGATTCCTCGGGGGGGGAAGAGAGAGAGGGGGCCGGCCACCTCTCCTAGTCCTAATAGGACTAGGGGAGGGGGGAGGTGCGCAGCCCACCTTGGGCTGCCCCTTTCTCCTTTCCACTAAAGCCCACTAAGGCCCATATGGTTCCCGGGGGGTTCCGGTAACCTCCCGGTACTCCGGTAAAATCCCGATTTCACCCGGAACACTTCCGATATCCAAACATAGGCTTCCAATATATCAATCTTTATGTCTCGACCATTTCGAGACTCCTCGTCATGTCCGTGATCACATCCGGGACTCCGAACTAACTTTGGTACATCAAAATGCATAAACTCATAATATAACTGTCATCGTAACCTTAAGCGTGCGGACCCTACGGGTTCGAGAACAATGTAGACATGACCGAGACATGTCTCCGGTTAATAACCAATAGCGGGACCTGGATGCCCATATTGGCTCCTACATATTCTATGATGATCTTTATCGGTCAGACCGCATAACAACATACGTTGTTCCCTTTGTCATCGGTATGTTACTTGCCCGAGATTCGATCGTCGGTATCCCATACCTTGTTCAATCTCGTTGCCGGCAAGTCTCTTTACTCGTTCCGTAACACATCATCTTGCAACTAACTCATTAGTTGCAATGCTTGCAAGGCTTATGTGATGTGCATTACCGAGAGGGCCCAGAGATACCTCTCCGACAATCGGAGTGACAAATCCTAATCTCGAAATACGCCAACCCAACATCTACCTTTGGAGACACCTGTAATGCTCCTTTATAATCACCCAGTTACGTTGTGATGTTTGGTAGCACCCAAAGTGTTCCTCCGGCAAACGGGAGTTGCATAATCTCATAGTCATAGGAACATGTATAAGTCATGAAGAAAGCAATAGCAACATACTAAACGATTTGGTGCTAAGCTAATAGAATGGGTCATGTCAATCAGATCATTCAACTAATGATGTGATCTCGTTAATCAAATAACAACTCTTTGTTCATGGTTAGGAAACATAACCATCTTTGATTAACGAGCTAGTCAAGTAGAGGCATACTAGTGACACTTTGTTTTTCTATGTATTCACACATGTATTATGTTTCCGGTTAATACAATACTAGCATGAATAATAAACATTTATCATGATTATAAGGAAATAAATAATAACTTTTATTATTGCCTCTAGGGCATATTTCCTTCACCTTTGTGGATGCCTCGTGTCATTTCCGGACTACTTCTTATTTTCCTATTTTCTTGAATATTCTAAAACAGAGAAAAATTGCTATTAGAACTGTTTTGGAGTCAGTTTACTTACCGTACCACATACCTATTCCTTTTCGTAGTCTGAAACATTCTGGAAAGTGTCCCTTATGTACTCCTCCGGGGTTACGTTATTAATAACATTGGTTTCAACATTTATGGGATTACCTGAGATATAATGTTTGATTCTTTGACCGTTCACCACCTTCAGATTTGTCCCTTCGAAGTTGTTGATTTATGGCACCGGAATGATAGACCTCCTCGATAACGTAAGGACCGTCCCATTTAGAGAGGAGTTTTCCTGCAAAAAATCATAAACGAGAGTTGTATAATAGAACATAATCACCTACATTAAACTCACGCTTTTGTATCCTTTTGTCATGCCATCTTTTAACTTTTTCTTTAAACAGTTTGGCATTCTCATAGGCATGGGTTCTCCACTCATCAAGTGAGCTAATGTCAAATAGTCTCTTCTCACCGGCAAGTTTGAAATTATCGGTAACATATAGTTTTGTGATAAGGTAATTCGTAACGGGTAACAAGTAACAAAAGTAAACAAGGTGCAGCAAGGTGGCCCAATCCTTTTTGTAGCAAAGGACAAGCCTGGACAAACTCTTATATAAAGGAAAGTGCTCCCGAGGACACATGGGAATTATTGTCAAGCTAGTTTTCATCATGCTCATATGATTCGTGTTCGTTACTTTGATAATTTGATATGTGGGTGGACCGGTGCTTGGGTACTGCCCTTCCTTGGACAAGCATCCCACTTATGATTAACCTCCCTCGCAAGCATCCGCAACTATGAAAGAAGAATTAAGGTAAACCTAACCATAACATGGAACATATGGATCCAAATCAGCCCCTTACGAAGCAACACATAAACTAGGGTTTAAGATTCTATCACTCTAGCAACCCATCATCTACTTATTACTTCCCAATGCTTTCCCCTAGGCCCAAACAATGGTGAAGTGTCATGTAGCCGATGTTCACATAACACTACTAGACGAAAGACAACATACATCTCATCAAACTATCGAACAAATACCAAATTCACATGACTACTTATAGCAAGACTTCTCCCATGTCCTCAGGAACAAACGTAACTACTCACAAATCATATTCATGTTCATAATCAGAGGGGTATTAATATGCATAAAGGATCTGAACATATAATCTTCCACCGAATAAACCAACTAGCATCAACTACAAGGAGTAATCAACACTACTAGCAACCCACAGGTACCAATCTAAGGTTTTGAGACAAAGATCGGGTACAAGAGATGAACTAGGGTTTGAGAGGAGATGGCGCTGGTGAAGATGTTGATGGAGATTGACCCCCTGCCGATGAGAGGATCGATGGTGATGACGATGGTGACGATTTCCCCCTTCTGGAGGGATGTTTCCCTCGCAGAACAGCTCCGCCGGAGCCCTAGATTGGTTCCTCCAAGGTTCCACCTCGAGACGGTGGCGCTTCATTCCGAAAGCTTCCTACTGATTTTTTCCTGGGCGAAAGACACCTTATACCAGAAGATGGGCATCGGGGGGCTTCCAGGTGGCCCATGAGGCAGGGGGCGCGCCCAGGGGGGTAGGGCGCGCCCCCACCCTCGTGGATGGTGGGTGGCCCCCCTCTGGTGCTTTCTTCGCCCAATATTTTTTATATATTCCAAAACTGACTCTCGTGGATTTTCAGGACTTTTGGGGTTGTGCATAATAGGTCTCTAATATTTGCTCCTTTTCCAGCCCGGAATTCCAGCTGCTAGTATTCTCCCTCTTCATGTAAACCTTGTAAAATAAGAGAGAAAAGGCATAAGTATTGTGACATAATATGTAATAACAGCCCATAATGCAATAAATATCGATACAAAAGCATGATGCAAAATGGACGTATCACATTGCAATTAATACAATCGTAAACATAAATTTTTGAGGAAAACAAGAGCATTAATTGGGTGCTTTTGCAAATTACAATGTGTATTCCACCACTCATCATCTACCTTGGTTGGTGAGATTTTCGAATTGAGCCCTATAAACCGGAAAGGAGGGAGTAGTACAGTAATGTTATGATGGCTTCATTTATTAGCTTGTAGACTCATCTTGTCTTGGGAAACGTTATGTTACAGTAACATATTACGTTACCACTTCTCATTAACTACTTGCCACATAAGCAAAAATTTCTTGAAGTGCGCTAAGTGACTCCCACTATAACTAGCCGTACAAAGTGTGGGCTATGTAGAGGGCGTAGTAAGCAAGCTTCTCATCGTTCTGCGAGTTGACATGACACATCAAAGTGGTAGTTTTTTTAAAATGTACATCAAAGTACCAGTGTAGTAGTCTCCAAAAAGGGCCGACCATGTCCATGGCTACCATCCCATCCCGTGCTCCGTCATTGGGTATGTCCACGATTCACATGCCATTCAAGAAAAAACTGCGTACGTTCCATTGAAGAAAAAAAATTAAAAACAAACACGCCACCGCGTCATGGTCGAACTTTGATTCGTCCATGCATGGTTCCCGACACTTCACTAAGTGAACAACTACCAAACGCGTCAAATTATCACGTGAGCTGCCTCTTCATCCAGAAATGAGCTCCACCATGTACCCGCACGCGTGTGTTAGGGAATGAGGCACAGAGTACGTGCGTCCGTGCATTTAATTTTTCTCTTCATGCACGTACTCCTTTTTTTGTTGGTGATTCGTGCACGTACTCGGCCTACGTTGGTGACCATTGGTGAGTCTCAGTTATCTCTACATCTCAACATGTACATCTACATCTGCATCTACGTCTACACTACATCTACATCTACATCTACCTCTACTATAGTACATCAAGTTTTAAACATGAGACCAGCCATTTTCTTGCATGACACGACCAGCTCGTATCGCTTCTTGCTCCTCGTCTCTCTCAAAGTGCGTCCGGCAGGCGATTTTGCCGTCGATTGAGGTCGGTTCGCTCACACTCGGTCCCCCATGTTATAAATCTAAAAAGAATACTCTGACCAGCGGACCACTGAAAGAAGTATATTTTTCACCCTCAAATGTAAGTTGGTGGACAAATAACCCCCCCAAAGTCAATTTTGGTACGATTTTTACCCTCAAATATCTAAAGCCAGGTATATCACCCCCTTGAGCGGTTTTAACGTTCAGATGTTAGAGTTTAGGCGGTTTTGATTGTTGACAAGAAATTGACTAATCATTTACTCTAAACAAATGGCAATGACGCCGTCGGAAGCCGCAGATGTCATCGGAGATGTACCCAATGGACCCCGACCTTCCCTACGAGGAGAGGAGATCATACAGGTGCCTTTCAAGCTCAAGGGGTCGTCGGCTACCTCGTCGGCTCATCGCCCGCCTCATAGTGGGAGTAACTTAGGTAGTAACATAGCGCACTCCAAGAAAATTTTGCTTATGTGGCATGTAGTTAATGAGGAGAAAGATGTTTAGAGTAACATAGTAATATGTTACAGTACTCCCTCCTTTCCGGTTTATAAGGCTTAACTCAAAATTTTAGTTTTCCAGTGCTCCACCATGACCACTATGACTAGCCTTGACCTCTCCCAGTGCTCCACCATGTATAGTTGCTAAGCCTGCCACGTAGGCATAAAATATGATGTGGCAAGTTAATTAAGAAGAGAGAGACTAGTTTGGTGACCCTAGGAAGAAACGGTGGAAAGACAGTTTTGAGTCTATAGCTAATTAAAACGAAGCAAGCTTAGCAACAACAAACTAAGCACCTATGCATTGGAGATTTGAGTTGCTAAGCCATTTAGTGCACTTAGCACCTCATCTAAGCACATTTGCATTGGAAGAGATCTTAATTCCATACGATATCATAATATGATACTCAACTCTCTGTTTCTTCATTTAATTCTACGTCACCTCATCAAATTTGCCTACTACTAGTTGGTATGCATGATACTACTTAAAATACTCCCATTACAACCAGCCTGGTAGAATTAAAATACCTAATCTAAATGGTCATCGCCCAATCTCTTTGTCCTCCTCCAGCATCCGGCCAAAGAAGAATCGTGCAAGACACCGGCTGTATTCACCAGCGTCGCCTCGGCGGTGGCCTTCATGGGATACAATTGGCGGCGGCCTCCCATGTTCTACTTCTCCTCGATGATGGCGATGGTTGGGGATGTGCTGCCCGTCACCTCGACGACATCCGTGTAGCGCATCACCTCATCGACATCCCCAGCGGCTTCTTTCTCTGCCCGCATGTCACGGCTACGAGCATGTCGATGACGGATGGCGCAGTCGCAGACACTGGAGGCGATGTACAAAGCGGCGGTGTCGAGGGCAGCGATGATGCCCGTGCTGCCGTGCTCCCCGACAAGCCGGCGTGGAGCAAGTCGGCACTCGTCCTCGAGCTGTATTGGAGAGGCTAGCTGTAGAACCACGCGCTGGCTTAGTGTGGCAACTGCCTCGGACGGGTTAGGCAATGTAGGTGGAGAAGCGAGCTACCTCGCTCATAACTGCTGGGCTCGGTGGGCCACCCAGACGGCTTTTATGCTGGAGAAATGCTCTTCCTTCTCGTCGGATGCCGCCGAAAGAGTGAACAAAATGGTGGAAGGAGGAGCTTGGCCGACGTCTTGCTCCTGAACAGACGTGTGGCCGGAGTTGGTTTCTCGCATTCCACGCGGTTTTAAATGTAGGTTTTTGAATGCGGTGAGGAGGCGGGTACAACTGGGAGTGCAGCGGGCGGCGCCCTGGGCCGGCGTGCCGCTTCAAATGGCGGACACAGTGAGAGGTTGCGTCTGCCCTGACACCCTTGACCGTGGACCTTGACGGTGTACGTCACCGTGCGTCCAGATCTAAGATGCCACGTGTACCAGATGAATGACTCCAAGCTCGACCACCGTGATCCAAGAGGTGCGAGCCGAGGAACACTGTTGGAGACACCCCGCCTCAGACTAGCCACAATGGGTAGTAACTAGTAACATGCTCATGTTACTAGTCTATATTACTACCTCTATAGTAACATATGTGTGGTAACATGCAACACTTCATTTATTAGGCTATAGACACATCTTGTTATTAACATGCATTCTGCGGCCGAGTGTGTGTGCATGCATGTGTTGTGTACATGCGTTGTGTGCTCCATGCTGTGCGCATATGTGCATGAGTTGGATCGGCATGAGTTAGTGCATTGGCGTGTGTACATGCGTGGCTGCATGCATCCTATACATGTGTAGTTTCTTGCATGGTTATCAATAAAAACCATAGAATATCTTCAACTTAGCATCCTAATGTATTGTCTCTAGTGGTTAGCGAAGAGTTCATGTTCTTTTATTTTTTATAGGTGGGCAGGCAGCAAAAACAGGGGAAAACGCGCAAGGTTCCTTGCACACGCTCTACCGCGAGATTCTGTGCTCCTTCTTGGCCGTCGGGAATCTATGTTCTTCCACTCTTTTTTACGTGAGCTTTGTTCATCCTTTTGCCAATACGCGAGACATCTAGCATCAAGGTGCACATGTCATGCAAGAAAATGGAGATAATCAGATAAGCAATATGTAAGTGAGTCATGCACTTTGATGGCACCTACCATGCAATATTTTTTCTCCTCGATGGCACGTGAATTGTGCACGTACTCAACGACGGAGCACAGGATGGTAGCCATGACATGGTCAGCCCTTTTTTGGAGAGAGTATGTACTAAATAACTTTGATGTGTCCCGTCAACTCGTAGAACGATGAGAAGCTTGCTTACTATGCCTTCTCCCTCGCTAACGCATGCGCGGTGACTGCGCTATGTTACTACCTATGTTACTCCCACTATGACCAGGTGACCTTGCGCTTGGCTCTTTGCCTCTTTCAGAAGTCGAATGAACTACTGGCAATTTGACACCAAATGAACTGATGCACGTCCACCGCTTGTAAGCAAAAGTTTCTCCTCGTGTTGCGAGCCACCGCGCACGCGTTGGCTAGTAAGCAAGCTTCTCGTCGTTGTGCGAGTTGCGGCGTGTTGGCAAAAGAATGAACAAAGCTCACGTCAAAAAAAGAGTGGAAGAACATCGATTCCCGACGACCGAGAAGGAGCAAGGAACCTTGTGGTGGAGCGTCTGCACTCATAATATTTTATATTATTCAGCGATATAAAATCAACCAATCATCTCCAAAGTGGACTGGAAGAGTACGAAACACGGCAGCCCAGTGTAGTTACATCATACTACATGGCTAACCCATGCTATCACCATATTTCGTGGCCTCCGTGCAACACCTAGCTCTAGTAATCCAGCAGCCCGTATCACTTCTCGCTCCTCGTCTCTCTCAAAGTGCGACGGGCTGGCGTTTTTGTCGTCTATTGAGGTTGGTTAACTCATCACATGTTAGCGACATGCCAAGAGCATTCTAAAAAAATATTGTACTCTATTGTTATGCCAAGAAGAGGAAGCGCTTTGACCGACGAACCAAACGAGACAGTCGTGTCGTGCCGTGAGTGCGTCCAGTTTCTCGTTTTGAACTCGTTTAGAACACTTGGTTTTGACTATTGATAAGATTTTATATAGGGCCTAATGTATTCTTCGAGGATGCCTTTGACTATTGATAAGATTTTATATAATTTTAAAATTATATCATTCGAAGATCCTTTCACGTTTCGTTTAAAAAAAAGATCCTTTCACGTACGAATTTGACTGTATGCTTTGAGCAACTTGCATGTCCTATACTGCTCCTGTTTGGATACTCTAACTTAGGTAGAGGTTAGACTAACTCATGATTAACCCTGAACTAACTATAGCCAAAGAGGTGTTTGGGTGACAATGTTAGATTGACAATAAATGCACTTGATGGAGAGAGAAAAGTGATTTTTCAGTGGGCCCAATGAGAACTATCTCCAATTAGCACCTCTTGGGTGGGATAGTTTTTTTTTGGTGGGTTCGGTGCAACTTGCTCCAATTTAACCCTCATGCTTGGATACTTTAGGGCTATTTGAGCCCCAACTAGCTCAAACTAACTCTAACCCATGGATCCAAATAGGGCCTAAGTTAGTCTCGGAAAACACATTAAGCCCTATGTACATGGACAGACGGAGTACATGATACTAGCAAACACTCACCATTAGTAGTAGTTCATTGGTTGGTTTCGATTTTTGATTCAGTTGCTGTGCTGCTACCGCCAATATTCGCGTGTGGTTGTTTCTAGAGTAAAAAAGGAGGTACCACTACTTACTGTGGGAAAGGTGAAGTGATGGTTGCTTCGCCCGAGCAACTTATTACTCTAGGAATATGGGAGTACCTGCGGATTCAAGGAACAGAGAAATGATGGTTGCTTCGTCCGAGCAACTTGCTGTGGCGAAGGTGGGGCTCTGTGATTTGACTGCTCACTAGTCATTACTATTGCGGTGCAATGACCGGGGTGAATCTTTCCCGGCAGTTGTGCACTCAATATTGCTGCATGGAAGGTGGAGCCGGATGAAGGATATCCCACATGTCGGCGAAGCGAAGTTGAATTGTTTCTGGCATTGCTATCAATCCTTCATGATTTGTTTATATGTACGCATAATTTTAATGAAATTGTACTGTGATGCTATGAAGGTTTCAACTTTGGTTCCCGCGGGAAAAAAAGGTTTCAACTTAGGATTCATGTGTCTTCTTGCCTCAAGATTATCTCGTTACAACATTCCATCAAATACAAATGAAACTACCATGGCTGCTAATGCATCTCAATGGTTCACAGATCAACGCCAATATTCACATCACAACTGAAGACAAAGCTGTGAGAAGGTGTACAAATAAAGAAAAATATATAATTGATCGATGTTGTTCGTAGGCATGGCTCCATTTCCTGGGCATAGTGTTCATTGCTTGGCAGCTAGTTTCACCCAGCTCTGTAGCCAAAAAAGAGCTGTATGGAGGACACCACAATCCAATCATTTTGTGCAGCTCCACTAAAATCGGGCGGACCATCCCTGTTTGCAAAGATATCCAGTCAGTGTCACTACAATAATAGTCGAACTAGATGATGAAACATAACACACACAAATAGAAGTCGATCACCTCTGCGATCTCTCTTTAGGACTAACTACTTGTTGGAGGACATTAGGCACGGAGTTGGATGAGGAGAATAGCAAAACCGATCTCCCTTTCTACAGTCCCACAGAAATGTAAAAACGTTGCATGTGTGATTGATGTCTACTACACAACCTTCTTCTTCTAGACGTTGTTGGGCCTCCAAGTGCAGAGGTTTGTAGGACAGTAGCAAATTTCCCACAAGTGGATGACCTAAGGTTTATCAATCCGTGGGAGGCGTAGGATGAAGATGGTCTCTCTCAGACAACCCTGCAACCAAATAACAAAGAGTCTCTTGTGTCCCCAACACACCCAATACAATGGTAAATTGTATAGGTGCACTAGTTCGGTGAAGATATAGTGACACAAGTGCAATATGGATGGTAGATATAGGTTTTTGTAATCTGAAAATATGAAAACAGCAAGGTAGCAAGTGATAAAAGTGAGCACAAACGGTATTGCAATGCTAGGAAACAAGGCCTATGGTTCATACTTTCACTAGTGCAAGTTCTCTCAACAATAATAACATAATTGGATCATATAACTGTCCCTCAACATGCAACAAAGAGTCACTCCAAAGTCACTAATAGCGGAGAACAAACGAAGAGATTATTGTAGGGTACGAAACCACCTCAAAGTTATTCTTTTGGATCGATCTATTCAAGAGTCCGTACTAGAATAACACCTTAAGACACAAATCAACCAAAACCCTAATGTCTAGATACTCCAATGTCACCTCAAGTATCCGTGGGTATGATTATACGATATGCATCACACAATCTCAGATTCATCTATTCAACCAACACAAAGAACTTCAAAGAGTGCCCCAAAGTTTCTACCGGAGAGTCAAGACGAAAACGTGTGCCAACCCCTATGCATAAGTTCATGAGGTCACGGAACTCGCAAGTTGATCACCAAAACATACATCAAGTGGATCAAGTGATATGCCATTATCACCACAGATAAGCACATGCAAGACATACATCAAGTGTTCTCAAATCCTTAAAGACTCAATCCGATAAGATAACTTCAAAGGGAAAACTCAATTCATCACAAGAGAGTAGAGGGGGAGAAATATCATAAGATCCAACTATAATAGCAAAGCTCGCGATACAACAAGATCGTACCACCTCAAGAATACGAGAGATACAGAGAGAGATAAAGAGAGAGAGAGAGAGATCAAACGCATAGCTATTGATACATACCCTCAGCCCCAAGGGTGGACTACTCCCTCCTCGTCATGGAGAGCGCCGGGATGATGAAGATGGCCACCGGAGAGGGATTCCCTCCTCCGGCAGGGTGCTGGAACAGGTCTAGATTGGTTTTCGGTGGCTACGGAGGCTTTTGGCGGTGGAACTCCCGATCAAGGTTTCTTTCTGGAAGTTTTGGGTTATATAAGAGGTGTTGGAGTCGGGAACAAGGCAGGGGGGTCTCCGGGCTGTCCACGAGGCAGGGGGCGCGCCCAGGGGGTGGGCACGCCCCCCACCCTCATGGGCATCCCGAGACTCTTCTGGCCCAATTCTTTTACTTCCTGGCCTTCTTCTGGTCCAAAAATAAGTTCCGTGAAGTTTCAGGTCAATTGGACTCTGTTTGGTTTTCCTTTTCTGCGATACTCAAAAAAACGAAAAAACAAAAACTGGCACTGGGCTCTAGGTTAATAGGTTAGTCCCAAAAATCATATAAAATAACATATAAATGCATATAAAACATCCAAGGTTGATAATATAATAGCATGGAACAATCAAAAATTATAGATACGTTGGAGATGTATCAAGCATCCCCAAGCTTAATTCATGCTCGTCCTGGAGTAGGTAAATGATAAAAACATAATTTTTGATGTGGAATGCTTTCTGGCATGTTCTTCAATGTATTTTTCTCTATTGTGGCATGAATGTTTAGATCCGAAAGATTCAAGATAAAAGTTTATTGTTGACATAAAAATAGTAATACTCCAAGTATGCTAATCAAGCAATTATGTCTTATCAAAATAACATAGCCAAAGAAAACTTATCCCTACAAAATCATATAGTTTGGCCATGCTTCATTTTTGTCACACAAAATGCTCTCATCATGCACAATCCTGATGACAAACCAAGCAATTGTTTCATACTTAGCCTTTTCAAACTCTTTCAACTTTTACGCAATATATGAGAGCGAGCCATGGACATAGCACTATGGGTGGAAGAGAATATGATGATTGAGGTTGTGTGAGAAGACAAAAAGGGAGAAAGTCTCACATTGACGCGGCTAATCAATGGGCTATGGAGATGCCCACTGATTAATGTTAATGCAAGGAGTGGGGATTGCCATGCAACGGATGCACTAGAGCTATAAATATATGAAAGCTCATCAAAGAAACTAAGTGGGTGTGCATCCAACTTGCTTGCTCTCGAAGACCTAGGGCATTTGAGGAAGCCCATCATTGGAATATACAAGCCATGTTCTATAATGAAAAATTCCCACTAGTATATGAAAGTGACAAAATAAGAGACTCTCTATCATGAAGATCATGGTGCTACTTTGAAGCACAAGTGTGGAAAAAGGATAGCAACATTGTCCCTTCTCTCCTTTTCTCTCTTCTCTTTTTTTTGTTTGGGCCTTCTTTTCTCCTTTTTTTATTTTTATGGCCTCTTTTTTAATTTTATTTTTATTTTTCGTCCGGAGTCTCATCCCGACTTGTGGGGGAATCATAGTCTCCATCATCCTTTCCTCACATGGGACAATGCTCTAATGATGATCATCACACTTTTATTTACTTACAACTCAAGAATTACAACTCGATACTTAGAACAAAATATGAATCTATGTGAATGCCTCCAGCGGTGTACCGGGATTGCGATGAATCAAGAGTGACATGTATGAAAAATTAAGCATGGTGGCTTTGCCACAAATATGACGTCAACTACATGATCACGCAAAGCAAAATGGCAATGATGATGCGTGTCATAATAAATGGAACGGCGGAAAGTTGCATGGCAATATATCTCAGAATGGCTATGGAAATGCCATAATAGGTAGGTATGGTGGCTGTTTTGAGGAAGATATAAGGAGGCTTATGTGTGATAGAGCGTATCATATCACGGGGTTTGGATGCACTGGCGAAGTTTGCACCAACTCTCAAGGTGAGAAAGGGCAATGCACGGTACCGAAGAGGCTAGCAATGATGGAAGGGTGAGAGTGCGTATAATCCGTGGACTCAACATTAGTCATAAGGAACTCACATACTTATTGCAGAAATCTACAAGTCATCAAAACCAAGCACTACGCACATGCTCCTAGGGGGATATATTGGTAGGAAAAGACCATCGCTCGTCCCCGACCGCCACTCATAAGGAAAGCACTCAAAGAACACCCCATGCTTCAAATTTGGCACACAACGTTTACCATACGTGCATGCTACGTGACTTGCCAACTTCAACACAAGTATTCATCAATTTCACAATTACTCAACTAGCACACCTATAATATTACCACCTTTATATCTCAAAACAACTATCAAGCATCCAACTTCTCTTAGCATTTAAACTTTATAACCAAAGTAAATTACCATGCTATTCTAAAGGACTCTCAAAATGATATAAGTGAAGCATGAGAGATCAATTATTTCTATAAAATAGAACCACCGCCGTGCTCTAAAAGATATAAGCGAAGCACTAGAGCAAATGATAAACTACTCCGAAAGATATAAGTGAAGATCAATGAGTAGTTGAATAATTATGCAACTATGTGAAGACTCTCTAACATTTAATAATTTAAGATCTTGGTATTTTATTCAAACAGCAAGCAAAACAAAATAAAATAAAATGACTCTCCAAGCAAAACACATATCATGTGGTGAATAAAAATATAGCTCCAAGTAAAGTTACCGATGAACGAAGACGAAAGAGGGGATGCCTTCCGGGGCATCCCCAAGCTTAGGATCTTGGTTGTCCTTGAATATTACCTTGGGGTTCCTTAGGCATCCCCAAGATTAGGCTCTTTCCACTCCTTATTCCATAGTCCATCGAATCTTTACCCAAAACTTGAAAACTTCACAACACAAAACATAACAGAAAACTCGTAAGCTCCGTTAATATGAGAAAATAAATCACCACTTAGGTACTGTTGTGAACTCATTATAAATTCATATTGGTGTAATATATACTGTATTCCACTCATATATGGTTCATACCCTCCGATACTACTCATAGATTCATCAAAATAAGCAAACAACACATAGAAAATAGAATCTGTCAAAAACAGAACAGTCTGTAGTAATCTGGATCAAACATATACTTCTGGAACCCCAAAAGTTCTAAAATAAATTTCTGGACGTGAGGAATTTATCTATTAATCGTCTGCAAAAAGAATCAACTAAGTAGAACTCTCCAGTAAAACATAGCAGCAAATCTCGCGAGCGCTAAAGTTTCTGTTTTTTACAGCAAGATCGCAAAGACTTTCCCCAAGTCTTCCCAAAGGTTCTACTTGGCACAAACACTAATTAAAACACAAAAAATCAATCATAACAGAGGCTAGATAAATTATTTATTACTAAACAGGAACAAAAAGAAAGGAACAAAGATAAAAATTGGGTTGCCTCCCAACAAGCGCTATCGTTTAACGCCCCTAGCTAGGCATGACGATTTCTATGATGCTCACATAAAGGATAAGAATTGTAGCATAAAGAGAGCATCATGAAGAATATGACTAGCACATTTAAGTCTAACCCACTTCCTATGCATAGGGATTTTGTGAGCAAACAACTTGTGGGAACAAGAATCAACTTGCATAGGAAAGCAAAACAAGCATAACTTCAAGATTTTATGCACATAGAGAGGAAACTTGATATTATTGCAATTCCTACGAGCATATATTCCTCCCTCATAATAATTTTCAGTAGAATCATGAATGAATTCAACAATATAACCATCACATGAAGCATTCTTTTAATGATCTACAAGTATGCAAAGTTGACACTCTTCCAAAATAGTGGGATTTACATTAACTAAAGTCATGACCTCTCCAAACCCACTTTCATAATTATCACAATAAGATTAAACACCCTCAAAAATAGTGGGATCATTACTTCCTAAAGTTGACACTCTTCCAAACCCACTTTCATCAATATAATCATCATAAATAGGAGGCATGCTATCATCAAAATAAATTTGCTCATCAAAACTTGGGGGACAAAAAAGATCATCTTCATCAAACATAGCATCCTCAAGCTTGTGGCTTTGCATATCATTAGCATCATGGATATTCAAAGAATTCATACTAACAACATTGCAATCATGCTCATCATCCAAAGATTTAGTGCCAAACATTCTAATGCATTCTTCTTGTAACACTTTGGCACAATTACCGGAATTCTTATTTTCATGAAAGACATTAAAAAGATGAAGCATATGAGGTATACTCAATTCCATTTTAAAAAAAATTATAAACTAAACTAGTTATAAAACAAGAAACTAAAAGATTCGATTACAAGATCTAAAGATATACCTTCAAGTGCTAACCTTCCCGGCAACGGCGCCAGAAAAGAGCTTGATGTCTACTACACAACCTTCTTCTTGTAGACATTGTAGGGCCTCCAAGTGCAGAGGTTTGTAGGACAGTAGAAAATTTCCCTCAAGTGGATGACCTAAGGTTTATCAATCTTGGGAGGCGTAGGATGAAGATGGTCTCTCTCAGACAACCCTACAACCAAATAACAAAGAGTCTCTTGTGTCCCAAACACACCCAATACAATGGTAAATTGTATAGGTGCACTAGTTCAGCGAAGAGATAGTGATACAAGTGCAATATGGATGGTAGATATAGGTTTTTGTAATCTGAAAATATAAAAACAGCAAGGTAGCAAGTGGTAAAAGTGAGCACAAACAGTATTGCAATGCTAGGAAACAAGGCCTAGGGTTCATACTTTCACTAGTGCAAGTTCTCTCAACAATAATAACATAATTGGATGACATAACTATCCCTCAACATGCAACAAATAGTCACTCCAAAGTCACTAATAGCGGAGAACAAACGAAGAGATTATTGTAGGGTACGAAACCACCTCAAAGTTATTCTTTCGGATCGATCTATTCAAGAGTTCGTACTAGAATAACACCTTAAGACACAAATCAACCAAAACCCTAATGTCACCTAGATACTCCAATGTCACCTAAAGTATCCGTGGGTGATTATATGATATGCATCACACAATCTCAGATTCATCTATTCAACCAACACAAAGAACTTCAAAGAGTGACCCAAAGTTTCTACCGGAGAGTCAAGACGAAAACGTATGCCAACCCCTATGCATAAGTTCACGAGGTCACGGAACTCGCAAGTTTATCACCAAAACATACATCAAGTGGATCACGTGATATCCCATTGTCACCACAGATAAGCACATGCAAGACATACATCAAGTGTTCTCAAATCCTTAAAGACTCAATCCGATAAGATAACTTCAAAGGGAAAACTCAATTCATCACAAGAGAGTAGAGGGGGAGAAACATCATAAGATCCAACTATAATAGCAAAGCTCGCGATACAACAAGATCGTACCACCTCAAGAACACGAGAGAGAGAGAGAGATCAAACACATAGCTACTGGTACATACCCTCAGCCCCGAGGGTGGACTACACTCTCCTTGTCACGGAGAGCGCCGGGATGATGAAGATGGCCATCGGTGAGGGATTCCCCCCTCCGGTAGGGTGCCGGAAACGGGTCTAGATTGGTTTTCGATGGCTACGGAGGCTTCTAGCGGCGAAACTCCCAATCTAGGTTTCTTTCTGGAAGTTTTGGGTTATATAAGAGGTGTTGGAGTTGGGAACAAGGCAGGGGGTCTCCGGGCTGTCCACGATGCAGGGGGCACGCCTAGGGGGTGGGCGCGCCCCCACCCTCGTGGGCAGCCCGAGACTATTCTAGCACAATTCTTTTACTTCCTGGCCTTCTTCTGGTCTAAAAATAAGTTCCGTGAAGTTTTAGGTCAATTGGACTCCGTTTGGTTTTCCTTTTCTGCGATACTCAAAAACAACGAAAAAATAGAAACTGGCACTGGGCTCTAGGTTAATAGGTTAGTCCCAAAAATCATATATAATAGCATATAAATGCATATAAAACATCCAAGGTTGATAATATAATAGAATGGAACAATCAAAAATTATAGATACGCTGGAGACGTATCAGTGACATTTTGGCGAAACTGCACAAAACACTCTTAAGGAAAAGTGATTTGTGCAGTTCACCAAAAGGTTGCAATAGCAACAAGGTGAAAATGGATAGCCCTGTTTGCAAAAGGAGGTAGAAAGGAAACAATTACTGCCCAATAACACGAGTTGAAGACCCATACGCCGACAAAAAAGAAGCATATTCCATGTAATAAGGGAAAGATAGCAGCATGGTGGTTTAGCAAAAATGGTTTGAGGACGAGATTGCAAGATGGCAAGTACGCCGGCCAAGATACGTTTCAAGAAAACAACTAAAGAAGATCCACATGCAGCAATGCAGGAAGATGGGCAGTGGAGCAAGGCCGGAGGAAGCTATACTTAAGGTTCATCAGCATGTTACCAGGAGGGCGCCAGTGACCGAGCTCTTCCCATACTGCTGCAGCGAGCAAGTGGCGAAGGCCCTACCGCGCCGGAGCTTGGTCAGAGAGAACAGCGGGTAGAACAGATCGGGACGTGCTGCCTCAACGCCGTCGAACGGAGAAACGATGCACATCCTCCCTTTCCGCCGGCGGACGGGATGCGGCCAGATCACTGACCAACGGTGAGAGAGAGAGGCCGCCGCCGCCTTGTGTGAGATGGTGTGACGAGAGACAAACCCCGACAGGCAGGCTCCGTTCTATATAGTGGAGCGGATTTTTCCATTTTCCCCACGGCAATCGTTTTATATTTTGTATGTGCCATTGAGGAATATATAACTTTATTTAATACTAACGCGTCAAGTCGAACTTTGTTCCGTCTAGGCATGGTACCCAACCCTCCTTCGAGTAAACAACCGCTACACGCGTCAAATTATCACGTGGGCTGCCTTTTCGTACAGAAACGAACTCCACCGTGTACCCGCGCGGGTGTGGCCGGGAACGAGACGTGAGTACGTGCGTCCTACGTGCACCTCTTCTTTAGGTGCAGGTACGTATGTGGGTGGGTGTGAGAGAGATGGTTTGTGCGAAACAGAGGCAATGTGTCAATGATATCTCAAACAAAAAAGTAACATATGCAATGTGTGTGAAATAGAGTCATGGACATGAGATATCGATAGAATCAAAAACAGGGATGAAGTGTGTGGTTGCGCGATTGATAAAGAGTGCCATCGATTTTGTGTTTGCCCACATCAAAGATACAGGGCGGCTGCCCTACTGCAATTTGAGAGGGCAAAGGTGCAGTTTTTCTTTGTGGCATGGATACCTACCTACAACATTTGACTATCAATGTGTGTGTGGGTGGGAGGGGGGAGGGGGCAGAGACCGATCGACTAGTATATGTGTGGGGAAGGAGAGAGACCTAGCTATGTATTGAGGGAGATCGATCGACATCCATGGATATGTGTAGCAGAGGAATAAGGTTGGGAGAAAGACAAAGGTAGAGTGTCGGAGGGTTGGTGGTGGAGTGGCGTCTCACAAATGGTGGGAGAGGCCTGCTAGACAAACGGAGGGTACGTGCGTGTGAGAGACGGGTCGGGAGGTATGCAAGGATGATGAGGGGAGACGATATGGTTGTGGTAAGCATACGTAACTACATAGGAAGATCAACCGTCGTGTGTCCGAGAAAGGGAGAGACATAACTAGTGAGGTAAGTCTATCGGTGCGTGGGTGATACGTCTCCGTCGTATATACTTTTCCAAACACTTTTGCCCTTGTTTTGGACTCTAACTTGTATGATTTGAATGGAACTAACCCAGACTGACGCTATTTTTAGCAGAATTGCCATGGTGTTGTTTTATGTGCAGAAAACAAATATTCTCGGAATGACCTAAAACTCTACGGAACATCTTAGAAAAAACAATAAAAAAAGTCCTCGCCAAAGATGAAGACCAGGGGGCCCACACCCTTCTCACGAGGATGGGGGCGCCCCCCCCCTAGGGCGCACCCCCCTACCTCGTGGGCCCCCTGGATGCCCTCCGACGCCAACTCCAACTCTATATATTTGCTTTCGGAGAGAAAAAATCAGAGAGAAGAAATCATCGCGTTTTACAATACGGAGCCGCCGCCAAGCCCTAAAACCTCTCGGGAGGGCTGATCTGGAGTCCGTTCGGGCCTCCGGAGAGGGGGATTCATCGCCGTCATCATCATCAACCATCCTCCATCACCAATTTCATGATGCTCACCGTCGTGCGTGAGTAATTGCATCGTAGGCTTGCTGGACGGTGATGGGCTGGATGAGATTTATCATGTAATTGAGTTAGTTTTGTTAGGGTTTGATCCCTAGTATCCATTATGTTCTGAGATTGATGTTGCTATGACTTTGCTATGCTTAATGCTTGTCACTAGGGCCCGAGTGCCATGATTTCAGATCTGAACCTATTATGTTTTCATGAATATATGTGAGTTCTTGATCCTATCTTGCAAGTCTATAGTCACCTACTATGTGTTATGATCCGGCAACCCCGAAGTGACAATAATCGGGACCACTCCCGGTGATGACCATAGTTTGAGGAGTTCATGTATTCACTATGTGCTAATGCTTTGTTCCGGTTCTCTATTAAAAGGAGGCCTTAATATCCCTTAGTTTCCAATAGGACCCCGCTGCCACGGGAGGGTAGGACAAAAGATGTCATGCAAGTTCTTTTCCATAAGCACGTATGACTATATACAGAATACATGCCTACATTACATTGATGAATTGGAGCTAGTTCTGTGTCACCATATGTTATGACTGTTACATGATGAACCGCATCCGGCATAATTATCCATCGCTGATCCAGTGCCTACGAGTTTTCATATACTGGTTCTCGCTTATTTACTTTTCTGCTGCTACTGTTACAATCACTACAAAATACCAAAAACATTACTTTTGCTGCCTTTACTTTTGTTGCCGCTACCACCACTATCATATTACTTTGCTACTAAACACTTTGCTGCAGATACTAAATTTCCAGGTGTGGTTGAATTGATAACTCAGCTGCTAATACTTGAGAATATTCTTTGGCTCCCCTTGTGTCGAATCAATAAATTTGGGTTGAATACTCTACCCTCGAAAGCTGTTGCGATCCCCTATACTTGTGGGTTATCAAGACTAATTTCTGGCGCCGTTGCCGGGGAGCATAGCTCTATTCTTTGAGTCACTTGGGATTTATATCTGCTGGACACTATGAAGAACTTGACAGATCCAAAAACCAAGATCTATCCTTCAACTACGAGGGGAGGTAAGGAACTGCCATCTAGCTCTGCACTTGATTCACCTTCTGTTATGAGTAAGTTTGCGACACCTACACCTGCTTCTTCTATTCGTTCTGATATGTCGCATGTTATTGATGATGCCACTTCTGCTATGCATGATACTTATGATGAAACTGCTTCTATGCCTGATACTACTGTGCCCCTTGGTGAATTTCTTGATGAACAAATTGCTAGGGCTAGAGAAAAAGAAATTATTGAATCTGAATACGATGATGATAGTGATGATGAAAATATGCCTGTTATCCCTGAGGGCTATCTTTTTGATATGGAATCTTCTGCCGCTATTTTAGCTTGCAGAGATAGATATGAGCTTAAGAGATTATTAATTAAATGGAACAAATAATCACTTAGAGATAAAATGAAACCTGGCCCTGCTTTTGCTACTTCACCTATATGTGTTCCTGATAAGGATTATGAATTCTCTGTTGATCCTGATATAATTACTCTGGTTGAATCCGATCCGTTTTATGGCTATGAATCTGAAACTGTTGTGGCACATCTTACTAAGTTAAATGATATAGCCGCCCTATTTACTAATGATGAGAGATTGTGTTACTTTTATATACTCAAAATATTTCCGTTCTCATTAAAGGGTGATGCTAAGATATGGTTTAATTCTCTTGATCCTGGTTGTGTGCGTAGTCCCCAGGATATGATTTATTACTTCTCTGCTAAATATTTCCCTGCTCATAAGAAACAAGCTGCTTTGAGGGAAATATACAACTTTGTGCAAATTAAAGAAGAGAGTCTCCCACAAGCTTGGGGGAGGCTTCTCAGGTTACTTAATGCTTTGCCTGATCATCCTCTTAAGAAACCAGAAATACTTGATATCTTTTATAATGGACTAACTGATGCTTCCAGAGATTACCTGGATAGTTGTGCTGGTTCTCTTTTCAGGGAAAGAACACCGGATGAAGCTGAAATTCTATTGAATAATATGTTGACAAATGAAAATAATTGGGCACCTCCTGAGCCAGCTCCTGCTCCAATTACTGAGCCTATTCTTAAACCAACTCTGAAGAAGAGAGGTGTTCTATTCCTCAGTCCTGAAGATATGCAAGAGGCAAAGAAATCTATGAAAGAAAAAGGTATTAAAGCTGAAGATGTTAAGAATTTACCTCCTATTGAAGAAATACATGGTCTTAATATACCGCCTGTTGAAGAAACATATGATCTCAATTCTTTATTTATTGAAGAACCTCCTGATCTCGATATCCCGACACAGGTAGTAAAGGTAAATTATCTCTATAGATTTGATGAAGGTGATATCCCTCACTATAAGCCTGCTAGGCAATGCTTTGATGAGTTTGATAATTTTATTGTCAAACAAGAAAATTTCAATGCTTATTTTGGTAGACAATTGAAATATGATTCCGATATGCTTAAATACTTGGGTGATTATATGGCTACTATCAAAGGTGAACTTAAACTTGTTAGCAAACATGCTTCTATGGTTACCACTCAAGTAGAACAAGTACTTAAGGCTCAAAAAGAAGTGCTTGATGAAATGAATAGTAAGAAAAATGATTATGCTGTTAGAGTGGCTACTAGAACTAGTAAAATGACTCAGGAACCTTTGTATCCTGAAGGCCACCCTAAGAGAATCGAGCAAGATTCTCAAAGAAATAATATTGATGTTCCTAGTTCTTCTAAAAAGAAGAAGAAGAAAAATGATAGAATTGTGCAAACTTCTAGTGAACCTATTGCTGAACCACCTGATAATCCAAATGATATTTCTATGTCTGATGCTGAAACACAATCTGGTAACGAACATGAACCTGATGAAAATATTAATGATGATGCTCAACCTAGTAATGTTAATGATGTAGAAATTGAACCTGTTGTTGATCTTGATAACCCACAATCAAATAATCAATGTTATGATAAAAGATACTTTGTTGCTAGGAAACATGGTAAAGAAAGGGAACCTTGGGTTCAGAAACCCATGCCTTTTCCTCTGAAACCATCCAAGAAAAAGGATGATGATGATTTTGAGCGCTTTGCTGAAATGATTAGGCCTATCTTTTTGCGTATGCAATTAACTGATGTGCTCAAAACAAATCCTTATGCTAAATATATGAAGGATATCATTACTAATAAAAGAAAGATACCGGAAGCTGAAATTTCCACCATGCTTTCTAATTATACTTTTAAGGGTGGAATACCAAAGAAACTTGGAGATCCCGGAGTACCTACTATACCTTGCTCCATTAAAACAAATTATATTAAAACTGCTTTATGTGATCTTGGAGCTGGTGTTAGTGTTATGCATCTCTCTTTATATCGTAGACTTGACTTGAATAAGTTGACACCTACTAAAATATCTTTGTAAATGGCTGATAAATCAACTGCTATACCTGTCGGTATTTGTGAGGATGTGCCTGTTGTGGTTGCAAACGTTACTATTTTAACGAACTTTGTTATACTTGATATTCCCGAGGATGATAGTATGTCTATTATTCTTGGAAGACCTTTTCTTAATACTGCAGGGGCTGTTATTGATTGCAACAAAGGCAATGTCACTTTTCATGTTAATGGTAATGAGCATACGGTACACTTTCCGAGGAAACAACCTCAAGTTCATAGTATCAACTCCATTGGAAAAATTCCATCGATTATAATTGGAGGTTTTGAATTTCCTCTTCCTACTGTCAAAAAGAAATATGATATACTTATTATAGGGGATGTGCATATCCCCGTTGAGGTAACTTAGTGTTATTCGAAATTTCTCCGGTTTCATGATTATCGGAACGAGTTTGTTAACAAGACTTGATCAACCTTGTTAGTGGATTCTTTTTGATGAGCATGAGATGGATGAAACTAGAAGCACAACCTTCTGTACCCCACTTTTACTTTCTGTTATTTATATTAAATAAAGTAAAAATAGTATTTTTCTGTTTGTTTCCTGACTTATCCGTGCAATATAAAAATATCCCGAAAATAAAAGTCCTTAGAATGACATGCCAATTTAATATGATTTTTTCGGGAATATTTGAGGATTTACTGTGCAAAAATTACCGCGGGAGGAGCTGCCACCTAGCCACGAGGGTGGTGGGCGCACCCCCCTCTCTAGGGCATGCCCCCTACCTCGTGGGCCCACCGTGGCCCCCCTCCACTTATCCCAGCACCCATCTTCTTCCTCTGTCTCACACAAACCCGAAAAACAAACTCAAGCACGAGTTCCAGCCACTTTTGCTGTGATTTTCGATCTTCTTGCTCAAAGCACCTCTCGCAAAACTGCTTGGGGAGATTGTTCCTTGGTATGTGACTCCTCCGTTGGTCCAATTAGTTTTTGTTATAGTGCTTTATTCTTTGCAAATTTGTGCTGCATAGGTGACCATGTTCTTGAGCTTGCATGTCAAATTTATATGGTTCCAAGTAGTTCTAATGCTTGATATAGGCTCTAGGCACTTGTAGGAGTAGTTGCTATCAGTTTTATTGAGTTTGGTTTACTTTTATTTTGAAGTTACTAAAAAAATTCAGATTATTTGAGAAAAATAATGAGGAGATTCTTGAGGGGCTCATCGAGCCAAATCTCGAAGGAAAAGGCACCGAAGCCTAAGTATAATTTGTCGCGCACCGTGGAGATTCGGGCGTGTGAATGGCCTTCTGATAATTTCTTGAGAGAGGCCGGGATTTATGAGGATTTCTATTCATTGATTAAGAATGCTGGCCTCACCGACTTCGTCCGCGACCAACGTCCACGGTATCTCTTACTCACAAATACTTTTGTGCAAAACTTCTACTTTTTCCCTAAAGAGTCACCTCCTTCAGTAGAGTTTCATTTATATGACGTTGTGAAGAAAATGCCATTGTCTGAATTTTGCGCAGTCTGCAACATACCTCCTGATGGTATCTTAGAGGAACCACCTCGTAAAGAGTTGGAACCATTTATTAACCTTATCTCTATGGGAGAAACCAGGAAGGTTTCTGATGCAAGAATCACTAGCATACATTTTCCTGTGTTACGCTACTTTGCTTTATTTGCTAGTCGATGCTTGATTGGTCGTGGGAACTGTGGGAACCTTAGTGTTCCTGATATTATTATTCTGTTCCATGGTTTATATCGTGACAACACTGTCAGTATGGGCAGAATTATTGCTAGGCGGTTGAGTCTGAACCATACTAAAGGCCCCATCTTTGGAGGCATTTATGCTTCTCGCCTTGCTGCACATTTTAACATAGCTATTAGGCATTATGAGAAAGAAGAAAAATTGCTGCCTAATGCTTATCTAGACTATAAGAGCATGATAGCCCATGATTTTCTTGTTAAGGACAGGAATGGAGAGCTCAAATATAAGTTATACTTTGATAAACATTATCCTGAAACTATCACATTGCCTGCTCCTTCTTAGTTTAATTTTGTAGGACCCTACCTCGTTACGTGGGCTGCCGTCCAAGCTTACAAGAATCCTGCACCAGCCCCGGAACAGGAACCGCAAAATGAGCCTCCACGACAATCTGTTTATTCTTGGGATCCAGAGAAGACTGTCAGCCAGTGGCAGTCAGAGTCTTCTTCTTCATCACAGTATGATCCCAACTATTCTTCGTCGCAGTACGACCCCAACAACTATTATTATGGATATCCGCCAGGCCAGCCGTGGCAATAGACCAACTTAGGCCAAAAGCCTAAGCTTGGGGGAGTACGTACTTCTCACCGACATTACATTTATGTTCACACACACTCATTACTAGATGTCGGTGCTCATACTTTTTCACTGTATTATCCATGCTAGTTTATTTTCTTTTTCCTGCTTTCTTCTTGTGTGTTTGTTAAACCTTAATAAAAACCAAAAAATTAGTAGTAGTTTATTTTTCTGCTGTAGTAGTAATAATTAAAAAGAAAACCCAAAAATATTTCCCGTTCTTCTTTTGCTTGTTGAGAGCTTTCCCGTGTAAATAGTTTTAGTTCTTTTCTTTTCTTAGGGGGTCAGTAGGAGAAGACCATAATTAAATTGTTGAAGTGGCTCTTATATGCATTATTGTTGATTTAACCAAGAGCCCATATTACCTTGTCTTCTCCTGTTTATTGAATGCTCGCAGATTCCAGCTTAGTCCAATGCACGTACACTCTTATTATTATTCACACCGTTCGGTTGTGCAAGTGAAAGGCAATTATGATGATATATGATGGACTGACTGAGATGAGAAAAGCTGGTATGAACTCGACCTCTTTTGTTTTTGTAAATATGATAAGTCCCTCGTTCTTGATTTAGCTTATTATGAATAAACATGTTTGCAATGACAATTAGAGATCGTAGTTGCTCGTGCCATGCTTGATTAGCTATGAGTTATAATGGTTTACCTTGTGTGCCAACATGCTATTGAGATGATTATGATGTGGTATGATGGGGTGGTATCCTCCTTCGAATGATTTAAGTGACTTGACTTGGCACATGTTCACGCATGTAGTTGAAACAAATCAACATAGCCTTCACGATATTTATGTTCATGGTGGATTATATCCTACTCATGCTTGCATCCAATGTTTATTAATTTTAATGCATGTACATGGCTGTTGTCGCTCTCTAGTTGGTCGCTTCTCAGTCTTTTGCTAGCCCTCACTTGTACTAAGCGGGAATACTGCTTGTGCATCCAATCCCTTAAACCCCAAAGTTATTCCAGATGAGTCCACCATACCTTCCTATATGCGGTATCTACCTGCCGTTCCAAGTAAATTTATATGTGCCAAACTCTAAACCTTCAAATAAACATTCTGTTTTGTATGCTCGAATAGCTCATGTATCAACCAAGGTTGTCCTTATCTTCCATGTTAGGCAGGTTATTCTCAAGAGGAGTGGACTCCGCTCCTCACTCACGAGAACATGGCTGGTCACCGGGATGCCCAGTCCCATGCTTTATGCAAACTAAATCAAAATTAATTGCAAACAAAACTCCCCCTGGGACCTGATGTATGTTGGAGGCACTCGTTGTTTCGAGCAAGCCATGGATTGATGCTTGTTGGTGGAGGGGGAGTATAAACTTTACCATTCTATTTGGGAACAGCCTATAATGTGTTTAGCATGGAAGATATCGCCATCTCTTAGTTGTTACGTTGACAATGAAAGTATACCGCTCAAAATACAATTTATCTCTATTTCAAAACCGAGCTCTGGCACCTCTACAAATCCCTGCTTCCCTCTGCGAAGGGCCTATCCATTTACTTTTATGTTGAGTCATCACCCTCTTATTAAAAAGCACTAGCTGGAGAGCACAGCCATTATTTGCATTCATCACTGTTAATTTATATTGGGTATGACTATGATTGGATCTCTTTTACCATGAATTACAATGTCTAGTTAGTCCTTGATCTTTAAAGGTGCTTTGCATTTATGTTTTGCGGTCTCAGAAAGGGCTAGCGAGATACCATCTTGTTATATCATATTATGATTGTTTTGAGAAAGTGTTGTCATCCGAGATTTATTATTATGACTTGCTAGTTGATTATGCTATTGATATGAGTAATGATGAGACCTGAGAATTGTTGCAAGTGTGGTTAGTTATGATCTATGCTGAAAACTTGAATACTGGCTTGACATAGTTACAACAACAAGAGCAAATAGATTTTGTAAAAGTTTTCTTTCTTTATTTCAGTTTGTCAACTGAATTGCTTGAGGACAAGCAAGGGTTTAAGCTTGGGGGAGTTGATACGTCTCCGTCATATCTACTTTTCCAAACACTTTTGCCCTTGTTTTGGACTCTAACTTGTATGATTTGAATGGAACTAACCTGGGCTGACGCTGTTTTCAGCAGAATTGCCATGGTGTTGTTTTATGTGCAGAAAACAAATATTCTCGGAATGACCTGAAACTCCACGGAACATCTTAGAAAAAACAATAAAAAATCCTCACCAAAGATGAAGACCAGGGGGCCCACACCCTTCTCACGAGGGTGGGGGGCGTGCCCCCCTACCTCGTGGGCCCCCTGGATGCCCTCCGACGCCAACTCCAACTCTATATATTTGCTTTCGGAGAGAAAAAAATCAGAGAGAAGAAATCATCGCGTTTTACGATACGGAGCCGCCGCCAAGCCCTAAAACCTCTCGGGAGGGCTGATCTGGAGTCCGTTCGGGGCTCCGGAGAGGGGGATTCATCGCCGTCGTCATCATCAACCATCCTCCATCACCAATTTCATGATGCTCACCGCCGTGCGTGAGTAATTGCATCGTAGGCTTGCTGGACGGTGATGGGTTGGATGAGATTTATCATGTAATCGAGTTAGTTTTGTTAGGGTTTGATCCCTAGTATCCATTATGTTCTGAGATTGATGTTGCTATGACTTTGCTATGCTTAATGCTTGTCACTAGGGCCCGAGTGCCATGATTTCAGATCTGAACCTATTATGTTTTCACGAATATATGTGAGTTCTTGATCCTATTGTGACGCCCCCGATTTAATCGTACACTAATCATACACGCAAACGTGTACGATCAAGATCAGGGACTCACGAGAAGATATCACAACACAACTCTACAAATAAAATAAGTCATACAAGCATCATATTACAAGCCAGGGGCCTCGAGGGCTCGAATACAAGAGCTCGATCATAGACGAGTCAGCGGAAGCAACAATATCTGAGTACAGACATAAGTTAAACAAGTTTGCCTTAAGAAGGCTAGCACAAACTGGGATACAGATCGAAAGAGGCACAGACCTCCTGCCTGGGATCCTCCTAACTACTCCTGGTCGTCGTCAGCGGGCATCACGTAGTAGTAGGCACCTCCGGTGTAGTAGGGGTCGTCGTCGACGGTGGCGTCTGGATCCTGGGCTCCAACATCTGGTTGCGACAACCAGGTAGAAGGGATAGAGGGAAAGAAGGAGAAAGCAACCGTGAGTACTCATCCAAAGTACTCGCAAGCAAGAAGCTACACTACATATGCATGGGTAAATGTGTAAAGGGCCATATCGGTGGATTGAACTGCAGAAAGCCAGAATAAGAGGGGGATAGCTAATCCTTTCGAAGACTACGCTTCTGGCAGCCTCCGTCTTGCATCATGTAGAAGAGAGTAGACTGAAGTCCTCCAAGCCGCATCGCATAGCATAATCCTAACCGATGATCCTCCCCTCGTCGCCCTGTGAGAGAGCGACCACCGGTTGTATCTGGCACTTGGAAGGGTGTGTTTTATTAAGTATCCGGTTCTAGTTGTCATAAGGTCAAGATACAACTCCAAGTCGTCCTGTTACCGAAGATCACGGCTACTCGAATAGATTAACTTCCCTGCAGGGGTGCACCACATACCCCAACACGCTCGATCCCATTTGGCCGGACACACTTTCCTGGGTCATGCCCGGCCTCGGAAGATCAACACGTCGCAGCCCCACCTAGACCAACAGAGAGGTCAGCACGCCGGTCTAAACCTAAGTGCCCAGGGGTCTGGGCCCATCGCCCTTAGCACACCTGCACGTTGCGAACGCGGCCGAAAGCAGACCTAGCCTAGTGGCCTTCCAGTCCAATCCGGCGCGCGCCACTCAGTCGCTGACGTCACGAAGGCTTCGGCTGATACCACGACGCCGGGATACCCATAACTACTCCCGCGTAGATGGTTAGTGCGTATAGACCAAATGGCCAGACTTAGATCAAATACCCAGATCTCGTTAAGCGTGTTAAGTATCCGCGAACGCCGACCAGGACCAGGCCCACCTCTCTCCTAGGTGGTCGGAACCTGCCCTGCCGCTCCGCCTCAAAACTCCACTCGCGGGTGCTCCTCAAGCCGACCCGTCTTTAGTCACCACATGTATCATGTATAAAGTATATAGTATATACCCGTGATCAACTCCCGAGTGATCACGGCCCGATAGTATAGCATGGCAGACGGACAAGGATGTAGGGCCACAGATGGAAATACTAGCATCCTATACTAAGCATTAGGATTGCAGGTAAAGGTAACAACAGTTGTAGCAAGGACAGGCTATGCATCAGGATAGGAATAACGGAAAGCAGTAACATGCTACACTACTCTAATGCAAGCAGTATAGAGAAGAGTAGGCGATATCTGGTGATCAAAGGGGGGGCTTGCCTGGTTGCTCTGGCAAGAGAGAGGGGTCGTCAACACCGTAGTCGTACTGGGTAGCAGTGGCGTCGGTCTCGGTGTCTAGCGAGAGAAGAGGGGGAAGAAACAATAAATATAATGCAAACAAATGCATGACGATGCATGACATGACAAGTATCGGTGCTAGGGGTGCCCTATCGCGGTATGAGGTGATACCGGTGAAGGGGGGGAAACATCCGGGAAAGTATCCCCGGTGTTTCGCGTTTTCGCACAGATGAAATAGAGGGGGAAAGTTGCGTGTTCACTATGCTAGGGATGCGTGGCGGATAAACGGGCTGCGTATCCGAATTCGTCTCGTCGTTCTGAGCAACTTTCATGTACAAAGTTTTTCCATCCGAGCTACGGTTTATTTTATATTAATTTTAAAAGATTTAAATCATTTTAGGATTTATTTATTTAATGTAATCAACATTATCCAGAATAGTGTCTGCTGACGTCATCATGACGTCAGCATGACGTCAGCAGTTGACCAGGTCAACCTGACTGGTGGGTCCCGATCGTCATACTCTGTTTTAATTAACTAACAGTTAATTAGGTTAATTAGTGATTAGGTTAATCTAAATATAATTAATTAACTTAATTAATTCCTTAATTAATTAATTAATTAATTTTATTATTTATAATTTTTTTTCTTTTTTTTTATAATTCGTTTTTTTTATTAAACGTTCTAGGGTGGCCCCCACATGTCTGTGGCCCCAAGGGCCTAACGGGCACAGGGCGGTGCGAGCACGGGCACCGCCCGAACGGGCATGGGTGGTGGGCGCCCGAGACGGTCCAGGCGACGGCGCGGGGCAGGCAGCAGGGGAGGAGGCGCGCGCCGGGGCGAAGCCGTGGTGGGCAGCGGCAGCAGCGCTGCGGTGCGGCGTGTGTGCGATGCGGCGAGGAGCGGCGGGGCTGCTGCGGTGGCCGCGCGGGCGCCGGCGAGGCGCGGGCGTGGTGCCCGTGCACGTGGCCGAGGCGACCAGGGGGGGAGGGCGCGGCGGCCGCGGCAGGGGAGCCGCACGGGGAGCGGGGAGGGGCCGGGGGCGGGACGGTCCGGCGCGGGCGACGGTGGCGCCGGAGCGCGTCGAGCGGCGACGGCCGAGGCGACCTAGGGGGAGAGGAGGGCGAAAGGGGGGGGAGCTCACGGGGGGGGGGAGTAGGGCAACGGGGCAGTGGGCTCGGGGGCGGTCGGGGAAGACCGCGGTGGAGGGGGACGGGGACGGCGTCGACGGGGAGGAGACGAGGCCGAGGCGACGGCGTTGGCGACGAGGAGACGAGGACGACGGGGCGGCGGCAGGGGGCGGTGATGAAGAGGACGGCAGCGGCGGCGGGGTGGCTCCGGGCGGCGAGCACGACGCGGACGAGGTGGCGTGGGTCCCGGGCGGCGTCCTGGACGGTGAGCGTCGGCGACGGGGCTGGGGCGCCGTGCGGGAGCGAGGGGAGTGAGGGGGGGGGGGCTCGCCCCGATTGGATCGGGAGGGGAGCGGGGGGGCGGCGGGGTGGGGCGAGTGGGGGGGAGTGGGGATCGGGTGGGTTAGGGTTTGGGGGGGGATGGATAAGGGGAGGGGGGGAAGGCCGGTTGGGCCTGCGCCCGAATGGGCCGGCCAACTGGGCCAGTAGGCCGTGGGAGGGGGTTCCCTCTTTCTTCTTTTTTTTGTTAGTTTCTTTCTTTTATTTATTTTCCTTTTCTGTCTTTATTTATTTTAAAATACTTAGGCAGTTTATAAAATTGTGTTTATTACACCATATTGACCTATGTAAAATATGGCATCTCCCGAACACTTTTGTTTTAAATTTTGAAAAACTTTTATTGTTTGCTTTGATTTTGAAATTTGAATTCGAATGGGATTGAATCATCGCGAGGTTTACAACAGTAAGAGTGGTGACGAGGCATCATTAGCAGAGGTTACTGTAGCTTGATTATCCGGGCGTTACACCTATCTTGCAAGTCTATAGTCACCTACTATGTGTTATGTTCCGGCAACCCCGAAGTGACAATAATCGGGACCACTCCCGATGATGACCATAGTTTGAGGAGTTCATGTATTCCCTATGTGATAATGCTTTGTTCCGGTTCTCTATTAAAAGGAGGCCTTAATATCCCTTAGTTTCCAATAGGACCCCGCTGCCACGGGAGGGTAGGACAAAAGATGTCATGCAAGTTCTTTTCCATAAGCACGTATGACTATATACGGAATACGTGCCTACATTACATTGATGAATTGGAGCTAGTTCTGTGTCACCCTATGTTATGACTGTTACATGATGAACCGCATTCGGCATAATTATCCATCGTTGATCCGGTGCCTACGAGTTTTCCATATACTGGTTCTCGCTTATTTACTTTTCCGCTGCTACTGTTACAATCACTACAAAATACCAAAAACATTACTTTTGCTGCCTTTACTTTTGTTGCCACTACCACCACTATCATATTACTTTGCTACTGAACACTTTGCTGCAGATACTAAGTTTCCAGGTGTGGTTGAATTGACAACTCAGCTGCTAATACTTGAGAATATTCTTTGGCTCCCCTTGTGTCAAATCAATAAATTTGGGTTGAATACTCTACCCTCGAAAGCTGTTGCGATCCCCTATACTTGTGGGTTATTAGTGGGGAAAACGAATTATAGTCGACCTGGCTATATGTAGGGAGATCGGTACATATACATGCATGCATGTGTTAGAAGCAAATAAGGTCCAGAGAGACAGACAGGGGAAGAGGGGTGCGACTAGGAGATGGTGCGAGAGGCCTACCATGTCGAGGGGGGAGGAGTGTGTGAGTATGAGATTGATGAAAAGAAGGGCGGGAGTGTGCACCTGCGTGGAACTGTATTGGACATAGGGGGCATGTACGGTGAGAAGAGAAGAGGGGAAGTATGTGTTTGTGGTAGGCACACTTGGTTAGAGAGGTATATTGACCGATGTGTGCCAGAAAGAAGGAGCTGGGGGCCTACACACACCGCGGGTGAATGACCTAGAGAGAAATAACGAACGTGCGCGATGGAGGATGCTGAGGGAGGGTGAGAGGGGGGCGGGCATATGCATGCACTATAGAAAGTTAGCGCTAGCTAGATACAAAGAGAAAAGGATTGTGAAGGTGTAAAAGACGAACAAAGATCATAATTCATTATAAAAAAAGTGGATACGGATACTTGAAGATATCATAATGTAGAACATTGATTATAATTTGGGCTAATGTGTGGCTTTTGCAGCTCAGGGCTAAATACTTGTCATAATGTAGGGGGCGGGGCACTATACTTTGTGTGATAAACATGGTGTATGTTTGGAACACGGTTTAGATTATGAATATATAGTTAGTACATCAAATGTACTATTATTTGGAATCAACATCAAGTGTATTCAAAAAAATATAATTCGAGTTCATATAGTACACATAGTTCATATCTATCTCTATAGTAATCATGTGGTGTGTTGTTAAGGTAATACACGAATGATGGTTGAAGTTGGCAACAATCATGATAGTAGATTCTTATTGAAATAGAGAAATGAATTCAAATTTAGTTCGAATTGCAGCGGTAGTATAGACATTTGGAATGCACTAAAATGTTGGTATGAGTAGGTTACATGCATTATACAGCCAGCGAAATTTTTTAATTGAACATAACATGCATTCATAGCTTTGAACAACATCTATATAGTAAAACGGGACAAGACTCTCTCTTTGTATGGTATGAATAGTTTTATTTTTTCGGTTTTTTCCGTTAAGGGCGTGCGAATTGATTTGGTATGTACAAGTAGTACAATATTACACATTAGGCTTGTCCCTAAAATTCAACCCGCGCCTTGTTATATCCCGAAAATTCACATATCGTGCTGCCAAAACTGGCGCCTTCACAACCCGCGCCTTGCTATCCCGAAATTACAATGTGCGCGCCAACTCCTTCCAGCTGCTGATACGTCTCCGTCGTATCTATAATTTTTGATTGTTCTATGCCAATATTATTCAACTTTCATATACTTTTGCCAACTTTTGATACTATTTTTGGGACTAACATATTGATCCAGTGCCTAGTGCCAGTTCCTGTTTGTTGCATGTTTTTTGTTTCGCAGAATGTCCATATGAAACGGAGTCCGAACAGGATAAAAACTGAGGAGATTTTTTTGGAATATATATGATTTTTGGGAAGAAAAATCCATGCGAGACGGTGCCCAAGGGAGGCACGAGGCAGGGGGCGCGCCCCACACCCCTAGGCGCACCACTGACCCTCGTGGCCACCACGCAAGGCGGTTGGTGCCCTTCTTTCACCGCAAGAAAGCTAATATCTGGATAGAGATCGTGTTAAAATTTCCGCCCAATCGGAGTTACGGATCTCCGAGAATTTAAGAAACGGTGAAAGGGTAGAATCTGAGAATGCATAAACAGAGAGAGACAGAGAGACAGATCCAATCTCGGAGGGGCTCTCGCCCCTCCCATGCCATGGAGGCCAAGGACCAGAGGGGAAACCCTTCTACCATCTATGGAGGAGGTCAGGGAAGAAGAAGGATGAGGGGGGCTCTCTCCCCCTCGCTTCCGGTGGCACCGGAGTGCCACCGGGGGCCATCAACATCACCGCAATCTTCACCAACAACTTCACCGCCATCATCACGAACTCTTCCCCCCTTTATGCAGCGGTGTAACCTCTCTCTTACCTGCTGTAATATCTACTTAAACATGGTGCTCAACGCTATATATTATTTTCCAATGATGTATGTCTATCCTATGATGTTTGAGTAGATCCGTCTTGTCCTATGGGTTATTTGATGATCGTGATTGGTTTGAGTTGCATGTTTTATTATTGGTGATGTCCTATGGTGCTCTCCATGTCGCGCAAGCGTGAGGGATTCCCGTTGTAGGGTTTGCAATATGTTCATGATTTGCTTATGGTGGGTGGCGTGAGTGATAGAAGCAAAGACCCGAGTAAGTAGGTTGTTTGTGTATGGGATAAAGAGGACTTGATACTTTAATGCTATGGTTGGGTTTTACATTAATGATCTTTAGTAGTTGCGGATGCTTGCTAGAGTTCCAATCATAAGTGCATATGATCCAAGTAGAGAAAGTATGTTAGCTTATGCTTCTCCCTCAAATAAAATTGCAATAATGATTACTGGACTAGTTATCGATAGCCTAGGGACAAATAACTTTCTCGTAACAAAAAGCTCTTTACTAAAACTAACTTAGTTGTGTCTTTATCTAAACAGCCCCTACTTCTTATTTACTTTCTTTTTATTATCTTGCAAACCTATCCAAAAACACCTACATAATACTTCTAGTTTCATACTTGTTCTAGGTAAAGCGAACGTTAAGCGTGCGTAGAGTTGTATTGGTGGTCGATAGAACTTGAGGGAATATTTGTTGTACCTTTAGCTCCTCGTTGGTTTCGACACTCTTACTTATCGAAAGAGGCTACAATTGATCCCCTATACTTGTGGGTTATCAAGACCTTTTTCTGGCGCCGTTGCCGGGGAGCAATAGCGTGGGGTGAATATTCTCGTGTGTGCTTGTTTGCTTTATCACTAAGTAATTTTTATTTGTTGTTCTTAGTTGTTCTTTATCTTTAGTTATGGATATGGAATGCGAAATACCAAAAAAATTAGGTGTACTTGCTGCTCATGGAGATGAGGAACCTCCTAAAACCCTCGATGCTCGTTATGTGACAGATATTATGTACTACTTTGATAATCCAGAGAAAACCCCATTCAATTTGGTAATGGGAGACACGTTGGATCAACGTGAATACTTTAGGGATTATCGCTTGACCCAAAAAGGGAAACTATTATGGGATCAAATTTATATGTTGAAATGGTATGCTAGGCAACTATGCTTGAGATATGATTATACTTGTTGCTCTAGGCTGAAGGCTCCACACCTTCCCTTTTTATGCAAACTTAATGATAATGAAACTTTGGCTTCTTATGCTAGAGGCATATATGACTACTATGTTGTGGAACAAATAGAAGAATTTGTTGATTTTATGGGTGCTTATGAAATTGAATCTATGTTCAAAGAATATGAAAATCTTTATGTTGTTGTCTACATACCTGAAAATTTAGCTATCCTTAAATATTGTTATGAGAATTATGAATACAATTCCGATATTGATGCGTTTATTGAGAAATTCTCCGCTGTCCTAAAAGAGACTAATATTTTGCAGGAATCTATGGAAGAAGAAATTGATGAAACTGTGAGCTCATTGGATGAAAAAGATGATGAGGAGAGCGAAGAATAAAAGGAGGAAGAGCTGATTAGCTACCCGTGCCCAGCGTCTAATGAGAGTAACTCTTCAACTCATACATTGTTTAATTTCCCTTCGTGCTTACAGAAGGATGAATGCTATGATGATTGTTATGATCCCGTTGATTCTCTTGAAATATCCCTTTTTGATGATGCTTGCTATGCTTGTGGCCATGATGCCAATATGAATGATGCTTATGGAGATGAACTTGCTATACTTCCTTATGTTAAACATGAAATTTTTGCTATTGCACCCACACATGATAGTCCTATTATCTTTTTGAATTCTTGAAACTACACTATATCGGAGAAGTTTGTGCTTATTAAGGATTATATTGATGGGTTGCCTTTTACTGTTACACATGATGATTTTGATGACTATAATATGTATGTGCTAGCTGCTCCTACTTGCAATTATTATGAGAGAGGAACTACATCTCCGTCTCTTTATGTTTCCAACACGATAGAATTGCAAGAAACTGCTTATGCTATGTATTGGCCTTTACTTGATGTGCATGAATTGTTCTTTTATGACATGACGATGCATAGGAAGAGAGTTAGACTTCGTTGTTGCATGATATATGTTGCCTTGTGCTCACTACTAAATTACAAATCACTGTTAATTAAAATTGGCTTTGATATACCTTGGGATCCGGGTGGATTCATTCCTTGAGCACTATATGCCTAGCTTAATGGCTTTAAAGAAAGCGTTGCCAGGGAGACAACCCGGAAGTTTTAGAGAGTAATTTATTTCTGATGTGTGCTTTTATATGGGAAAACTTTGTTTTTGCCATTCTAGCTTTTGCCTATTTTTCTTATGCCACTCTAGATTTTGACATATCACTTTTGCCACTCTTAGTTTTTGATAATACATCAGAAATGCCATTCAGTGGCAAAAGCAATAACTTTTCATTTCACTTTTGCCACTCTAGATTTTGACAATGTATCGCAATTGCCACTCTAAAATTATTGCTTTTGCCACGGAATGGCAATTGTGATGTATTGTCAAAAACTAAGAGTGGAAAAAGTGAAATGTCAAATTCTAGAGTGGCATAAGCAAAGTGGTCAAAAGCTAGAGTGGCAAAAACAAAGTTTTCCCCTTTTATATAGTTTAAAAACAAAAAAAGAGGGGAACCCGAAACTTTTCAAAATGAAAAGCGAAAGTGAGAAAGACAAGCATTGTTGAAGTGGGAACTAGCCTTGAACTTTGTTCATGCTCACAGAAACTTTGTGAATCTTGATTACAGAAAATTTTCAAAAAAAATAATTATCCCCTTGTACAATTCCATTGTATTATAAAAATAATGTGCCAAGGTTTGCCTTTAGGATGTTTACTTTGCTTGTTGGTTTGTACGGTGCATGACAGAAACTTTGTCTGTAGTGCGCGATTTTACATTTTTTGACTGGAACGTCAAATGGTTCTGATTCTTTTTGCACTGTCTTTATATACAAATTGTTTATTTTTCCTAATTTTGGCAAAAAGTTTCAAGTATCAGAAGTATGGTGAATGTTCAGATTGCTACAGACTGTTCTGTTTTTGACAGATTCTGTTTTGATGCATAGTTTGCTTGTTTTGATGAAACTATCAATTTATATCAGTGGGTTAAGCCATGGAAAAGTTATATTACAGTAGCTATAATGCAAAAACAAAATATGAATTGGTTTGCAACAGTACTTAGAGTAGTGATTTGCTTTATTATACTAACGGATCTTACCGAGTTTTCTGTTGAAGTTTTGTGTGGATGAAGTGTTCGATGATCGAGAAGGTCTCGATATGAGAAGAAGGAAGAGAGGCAAGAGCTCAAGCTTGGAGATGCCCGAGGCACCCCAAGTAAATAATCAAGGAGACTCAAGCGTCTAAGCTTGGGGATGCCCCGGAAGGCATCCCCTCTTTCTTCAACAAGTATCGGTATGTTTTCGGATTCGTTTTGTTCATGCGATATGTGCAATCTTGGAGCGTCTTTTGCATTTAGTTTTCATTTTTCTTTTATGCACCATGCTAGTGTGAGATAGTCCTTGGTTGATTTATATAATGCTCTATGCACTTCACTTATATCTTTTGAGTATGGCTTTATAGAATGCTTCATGTGCTTCACTTATATCATTTGAAGTTTGGATAGCCTGTTTCTCTTTACATAGAAAACCGCCATTTGTAGAATGCTCTTTTGCTTCACTTATATTTTTTAGAGCGTGGGCATATCTTTTGTAGAAAGAACTAAACTCTCTTGCTTCACTTATATCTATTTAGAGAGATGACAGGAATTGTTCATTCACATGGTTAGTCATAAAATCCTGCATAAAACTTGTAGATCACTGAATATGATATGTTTGATTCCTTACAATAGTTTTGCGATATAAAGATGGTGATATTAGAGTCATGCTAGTGGGTAGTTGTGGATTGTAGAAATACTTGTGTTGGAGCTTGCGATTCTCGTAGCATGCACGTATGGTGAACCGTTATGTGATGAAGTCGGAGCATGATTTATTTATTGATTGTCTTCCTTATGAGTGGCGGTCGGGGACGAGCGATGGTATTTTCCTACCAATCTATCCCCCTAGGAGCATGTGCGTATTACTTTGTTTCGATGACTAATAGATTTTTGCAATAAGTATGTGAGTTCTTTATGACTAATTTTGAGTCCATGGATTATACGCACTCTCACCCTTCCACCATTGCTAGCCTCTCTAGTATCGCACAACTTTCGCCGGTACCTTAAACCCACCATATACCTTCCTCAAAACAACCACCATACCTACCTATTATGGCATTTCCATAGCCATTCCGAGATATATTGCCATGCAACTTCCATCATCATCATCACATACATGACTTGAGCATTTATTGTCATATTGCTTTGCATGATCGTAAGATAGCTAGCATGATGTTTTCATGGCTTGTCCATTTTTTGATGTCATTACTACGCTAGATCATTACACATCCCGGTACACCGCCGGAAGCATTCATATAGAGTCATACCTTTGTTCTAGCATCGAGTTGTAATATTGAGTTGTAAGTAAATAAAAGTGTGATGATCATCATTATTAGAGCATTGTCCCAGTGAGGAAAGGATGATGGAGACTATGATTCCCCCACAAGTCGGGATGAGTCTCCAGACTTTACAAAAATAAATAAAAGAGGCCAAAGAATCCCACAAAAAAATATAAGAGGCCAAAGAAGCCCACCAAAAAAAGAAAAAAAGAAAAAAATGAGAGAAAAAGAGAGAAGGGACAATGTTACTATCCTTTTACGATACTTGTGCTTCAGAGAAGCACCATGTTCTTCATATAGAGAGACTCTTGAGTTATCACTTTCATATACTAGTGGGAATTTTCATTATAGAACTTGGCTTGTATATTCCAATGATGGGCTTCCTCAAATTGCCCTAGGTCTTCATGAGCAAGCAAGTTGGATGCACACCCACTTAGTTTCAGTTTGAGCTTTCATACACTTATAACTCTTAGTGCATCCGTTGCATGGCAATCCCTACTCACTCACATTGATATCTATTGATGGGCATCTCCATAGCCCGTTGATACGCCTAGTTGATGTGAGACTATCTTCTCCTTTTTGTCTTCTCCACAACCACCATTCTATTCCACCTATAGTGCTATGTCCATGGCTCACGCTCATGTATTGCGTGAAAGTTTAAAAGGTTTGAGAATGTCAAAACTATGAAACAATTGCTTGGCTTGTCATCGGGGTTGTGCATGATGTGAATATTTTGTGTGGTGAAGATGGAGCATAGCCAGACTATATGATTTTGTAGGGATAACTTTCTTTGGCCATGTTATTTTGGAAAGACATGATTGCTTTATTAGTAGACTTGAAGTATTATTGTTTTTATATCAAATGATAGACTATTGCTTTGAATCACTCGTGTCTTAATATTCATGCCATGATTAGATTATGTGATCAAGATTATGCTAGGTAGCATTCCACATCAAAATTATCTTTTTTATCATTTACCTACTCGAGGACGAGTAGGAATTAAGCTTGGGGATGCTGATACGTCTCTGTCATATCTATAATTTTTTATTGTTCCATGCCAATATTATTCAACTTTCATATACTTTTGGCAACTTTTTATACTATTTTTGTGACTAACATATTAATCCAGTGCCCAGTGCCAGTTCCTGTTTGTTGCATGTTTTTTGTTTTGCAGAATATCCATATCAAACGGAGTCCAAACGGGATAAAAACTGAAGGAGATGTTTCTTGGAATATATATGATTTTTGGGAAGAAAAATCCACGCGAGACGCTGCCCGAGGGAGGCACGAGGCAGGGGGCGCGCCCCACCCCCTGGGCGCGCCCCTGACCATCGTGGCCACCTCGTAAGGTGGTTGGTGCCCTTCTTTCTCCACAAGAAAGCTAATATCTGGATAGAGATCATGTTAAAATTTCAGCCCAATCAGAGTTACGGATCTCCGGGAATTTAAGAAACGGTGAAAGGGTAGAATCTGAGAACGCAGAAACAGAGAGAGACAGAGAGACAGATCCAATCTCAGAGGGTCTCTCGCCCCTCCCATGCCATGGAGACCAAGGACCAGAGGGGAAACCCTTCTCCCATCTAGGGAGGAGGTCAAGGAAGAAGAACAAGGAGGGGGGCTCTCTCCCCCTCGCTTCCGGTGGCGCCGGAGTGCCACCGTGGGCCATCAACATCACCGCAATCTTCACCGACAACTTCACCGCCATCATCACCAACTCTTCCCCCCTCTATGCAGCGGTGTAACCTCTCTCTTACCCGCTGTAATATCTACTTAAACATGGTGCTCAATGCTATATATTATTTCCCAATGATGTATGGCTATCATATGATGTTTGAGTAGATCCGTCTTGTCCTATGGGTTATTTGATGATCGTGATTGGTTTGAGTTGCATGTTTTATTATTGGTTCTGTCCTATGGTGCTCTCCATGTCGCGCAAGCGTGAGGGATTCCTGCTGTAGGGTTTGTAATATGTTCATGATTTGCTTATGGTGGGTGGCGTGAGTGACAGAAGCACAGACCCGAGTAAGTAGGTTGTCTGCGTATGGGATAAAGAGGACTTGATACTTTAATGCTATGGTTGGGTTTTACCTTAATGATCTTTAGTAGTTGCGGATGCTTGCTAGAGTTCCAATCATAAGTGCATATGATCCAAGTAGAGAAATTATGTTAGCTTATGCCTCTCCCTCAAATAAAATTGCAATAATGATTACCGGTCTAGTTATCGATAGCCTAGGGACAAATAACTTTCTCGTAACAAAAAGCTCTTTACTAAAAATAACTTAGTTGTGTCTTTATCTAAAAAGCCCCTACTTCTTATTTACTTGCTTTTTATTATCTTGCAAACCTATCCAAAAACACCTACATAATACTTCTAGTTTCATACTTGTTCTAGGTAAAGCGAACGTTAAGCGTGCGTAGAGTTGTATCGGTGGTCGATAGAACTTGAGGGAATATTTGTTCTACCTTTAGCTCCTCGTTGGGTTCGACACTCTTACTTATCGGAAGAGGCTACAATTGATCCCCTATACTTGTGGGTTATCAGCTGCCAAATGACACACGAAATCCCCATCTAACCCTGAGCCGAAAGGGCCGCTAGTTCAAATCAGTCGGGGTACTTTTGTAACACACCCTATATTTTGGACAAGCGTGTCCCTAAGTCATGGTTTCCTCCTCCTATCGCCTCCTTTTTGCCATTCGAAATCCCAGTCCGCCATAACCTCTCTGCTCCAGCCGCGAAACCCCACCCTCCTCCGTCCACCACCTCACCGCTGCCCAGCCGGAGCCTCTTCCCCGACGACGTCGTCCACCGCAACAGCTCGACGTCCCTCATCCACCTCCTTGGATGAGGATCCGTCGTCCATCTCATCGTCCCGCTGGTTCAGTCGCCCCATCCTCCACCTCCAAGGAGCTGCTCCGACGATCGCCTTGTCTATCACGACTGCTCCATCCCCACAACGCCGCCTTAACCTGCTCCACCAGAACCGCAACATTCTCACCGACTCCTCGGACAAAGCCGAGGCTTACCCGGCGCCACCAAAGAGGTTGTACACTCATCGCATCGCACCTTCTGCTTAACTCGACCTCCCAGCGCCGACGGTGCTCCATCCCGCGCCCCCATGGAGCGACTACCTCGAAGTCGGCTCCACGGGCGACATATCCATGGTGGCTCTCCCCCAGTGCGAGGCCCCTTCGGCGGCGGCATCCATACCAGCCGGATCTACTGCTGCTGCTCCGGCTCTCGCTCGCGCTGCTGCTGCTGCTCCGGCTCTTGCTCGCTCACGCTGCTGCTGCTGCTCCTCCCCTTGCTTGTGATGCTGCTCTACTTCGATTTAGCTACACTTCAGTCGACTGAATGGACTTTTGGGTCAGTCGATTTTCAGGGGGTGGGGCTCGCCGGAGTTAAGGAAGAACCACCTGCAGCAGGGAGGGGGGCTCGTCGGAGAGGTACCCCACTATCTATCTTAGGGTTCAGGGTGGGGCCGGTGGTGGGGGCACGGTGGTGGGGCGGTGGCGTGGGGATCGCCGGAGAAAAAGCTCGACGCGGGGGAGGGGTCTAGAGGGCTGGCCGGGGCGGCGGTGGACCGATGGTGGGGAGTTGTTTCGGGGCGGCGGCGGACCGGCGGTGGGGAGTTGTTTCGGGGCGGCGAAGCGGCGCAGGGGCCGGCGGTTCGGCCGGTGGTGGCTGGCGGCTTATGGGGGTGCAGGTTGAAGATGAACTATAGGCCCTCCCTAAACTACATGTCAAGTGCCTCTCTGCTACCATTGCGTTCAATTTCGACAGTAACATTCAGATTCCACAGTAAATTTTAGTTTCGACAGTTAAGTTTAGAGTCAACCGTTTTTACCTCATTTGTTGTAGTCAGGTGGTTTTTGGTGATGTAAATTTTACATCTATCACTTTTTGGTAATTTATTTTACATCATCTATTGGAGATGCTATTAGAATCCCACTTGAGATTAACGATGTATGTCTTGTGCTGCTTCAGCCTTGACGTCTTACGGCTCACCGGAGCTGCTACAACGATAGAACGATCCATCACAACAGAGCAGTGCCCTGGACGCCGTCTACAGATTCCTCAGATATTCATCCACACTTCCGACAGCCACCTCTGCCTCAACTTCTCTAGCGACCAACCCAATGATGCTGAGGTCGACACGGCTACGGTAAAGAGGTTGTACACTTGTTGCATCACTTATTACTCTACATTCATGTCGATCATTCGGGCAATTTTGGTTCAACGGAAAAACATAGCAACAGGAAATTTTCCTACGGCACTCTACTATTCAATTATTCATGCATTTTGTTGAAAGGAATGGAGCAAAACATCCACCTGGACCTACTTTTCAAAATCCTATGCATGAAAACAAGACCAAGTGCATTAGTGGTAGAATAACATTCTAACTGTACACGCCTTCATATGGTTTCACTTTATTTTGGCCATGTTTCTTTGCATTCCTCCGCTCTTCCAATTCCTGTGAACCAAACACCCAAGTTGATAGAAATCCTATGTTTACAAATGCTCTATTTACCATGTGCATTCCTATCCTATTCCGATGTTTTTCCTATCCCATGCATTTTTAGAATCATGCAAGCCAAATGAGCCTTTACAGAATTACTTTAGTTACAGGTAGGTGTCGAAGGAAACATTGTGTGGTTTGTCCTGCTCCTGCCGCGACGTCGTCCACCTCACCTGAGCTGCTCCATCGACAGAAGCATCCACCAAACCAGACATCACGACTCCTGGCCGTCTTTTGCCGCCTTAGATCTCCTTCCCTACCGCCGGCACCCACCGCAAGGGCATCACCGTCATTGACTCAACAGATGAACCCGAGGAGTACACGGGTCCACAAGAGAGGTCGCACTCTTTTGTTTCTGCTTATGTTATGCATTGCTTAAAATTACTTGCTACTTTATCATCCTGTTCACCTCTTAGACTCCAAGTCAGGTCCAAATTAATGTTCAGACTTGAGTTCTAAATTAGTTGTGGGGCACATATCGAGGCAGCAATGAATAGTATCTATTTCTAATATCCGGTTCACCTAGGGTATGCCTATGTTGTTCATCTTGGGTGGGAAACAAATAGTAATGCAATCATCATCTGTCTTTTTATTAAATTAAAGCAATCATCAGCTTGCTATCATTATTTTTGGATACATCCACTCGTTGTTACCATCACTCTAGATTTTGCATGCTCTCCTTACATAATCTCACCATATTTTTTGTATGCATGTCAGATATTGTACATAGTCATGCTGAACATGTAGAGAAAAAGAGAAGAGTTTTGCGTGGCAATACAATGTCATGCAGACATCACTCCATGGTGGGTTCAATGAAAAACCCTCCCCCCTCTCCAGATTGTAATCCAGAGGAAGATATCTATTCTGAGGTGGATTCAGACGCAGCTGACCACTCCTGTTTACCCCCAAGGTGTTTGCTCTACCTTGGCATGATGATGTTAGTCATATCATGCATATGTTACCTTGTAGTGCCTACTTTTGACATCATATATGTCATCTGCTTAGTTTAGACATGTTCTGTAATGCCACATGTTTAGTTTTTATATCATATATGGGATTATGCAGTCTCATGTCTTTTAGCCAGCCATAATATATGTGAAATGTGTAATGCCATCCTGTTTAACCAGGTATCATATATTTGAATGATATCTTGCCCATCCTTTTCTTCATTACATTTCCATTTTTCGACAATGTTTGTACATTAAACTATTTTTCCCGTGAATCAGCCATTTGGGTGGGAGATGGAAAAATCTGGAGTGAAAACAAGGCCTTCAGAGCAGAAATTGCTACCTGTCGAAGCAGATCTCTTGTTGGGTCCCGATAGCTCCTCAGAGATGTATTCGGAGACAGATGACCAGTCCTATTCCCCCACCAAGGTGTATGCTCTAACTTGGCACGGTTATATTGCTCATATCATGCATATGGTGTCTTGCATTGCATAGTTTAGACATCATATACACAATATTCAACACCTTGTTCTTAGTCCAGACATCATATCGAATGCCCTCTGTTTAGCATATAAATCACATATGTGAATTAAATCATGTGATCCTTATTACTTAGATAACATGTATGTGAATTATGTCATGCGATCCTGTTTAGTTATTCATCATATCTTTGAATTATGTTATGCTATGCTATCCAGTTTAGATAGACATCATATATGTGAAATTATGTCACGCTATTCGTTTTAGTTAAACAATATACATGTCAACTATTTCATGCCCTCTTTTTTCCACACTATCTATTGCATCTGTCTCTCATACAATGTCTGTACATTCAACTATGTTTCCTGTTTATCAGCCATTTGAATTGGAGCGGGTGATGCCAGTATCTAGCGGAGTAAAAACATGGTCTTCAAATAAAATAGTGCTACCTCTTGGTGGAGATATCACCCTGGTTATACATGCATGAGAACCAGCCGTACCACACATAAACCAGACTCTCGCAGATTGTACCCCTACTGCGATGGACAGAGAACCAGCTTCACCCAATCTAACCCCAACCCCAGCAGATAGTAACCCAGTTCCTGTTGACACAACACCATCTCCACCACAGAGCCCCCAAATAAGAGAAGTTAGTAAGGCAGCTCCAGTGCCCAAAGGGCCGATACTACCACAGCGAACCCCAACTTCACCAGTTAGTACGCCTATTCCTGTGGAGGAAGCACAACCAGCCAGTCATAGTTTAGCATATATCACATTTGATGTTGTTAAATCCTATGTGCGTATCTTCCCATCATGGAAATATTATACTGAAGATGAAGGAAAATTCCAGCTGCAGGTGTTTGTCCAGGAGTTATGCATAAGTAATGTTATTCATGGCAATTACTTTGCTTTGTCCCATACATTCTACCTCCATGATGGTTATAATACATCAATTTTTCCCATTTTTCTCTATAGAGAAGGACCGATTTGGAAACTCAGGATGAGGTAACCTGTGCTAATACCTCTGCTATCTTCAAGAATGCTTGGTGGCAGTATCGGAATTACCTAAGGAAAACGTACTTCAGTGGCAAAGAAACTCATCAAATTCCCTTATGTTCTCCTGAGACACATTTACTGGACGATGACTGGGAATGCCTTGTTCTGTAATGGTCCCGAATCAAGAATGTGGTAAGGTCTATGAGCTCATTTTCTATTTTAAGTACTATATTCTTGCATCTTACTATACTTTGTTCATGTAGAACAAGTGCTTAAACCTAAAGAACAACTGTTCTAATTTAAGATTCCATTGCTATCGTGCATACTCCTTTGCTCTTGTATCACTATATTTACTCATACAAACTTATTTTTAAATTGAATGATCCAATCGAAACTCCAATGGCACAGCAGGTATGTTCACGCATGTTTCTTTAGCAGGTTTGCTCTTATCAATAGCTCTATTGATTTCAATTTCAATTGTGTATACAGTTGACTTCTCATATCATGCACATTACTAGCATCACAACAGAGCCAATAGTGTTGTTCTACATGTAGACCCGTGGTACCCATCTGAAATCTTGTTGTGCCGTGTAGTTTCCCACCCTTTGTATTCTTTCACTGCCGCTTTGCCTTGAACTGATATGATTTGAACCGTGTCTCTATTTTGATTTGGCAAGACAATGCGGTGACCATGGGACATAGATATATGTTTGTTTGATGATTTTATTATGTACTACTTGGCAATAGAAGACTTGTTAGTTCAATCATGCCTGCCTTACTAATGATCTGGTTCACCGAAATGAGTTTCATATACTAGTACATGCTAAACCTGTTATGTGTCTACTTGTTTCTTCTTTTAGAATGCTGACAGAATATTGGGGAAGAGTGCCCTATTAAGCAATGGTAAAGGAAGTAATGTAGGTAAGGTTCAGGATAGTGAGACATCCTTGTTGGTCTCCAACAAAGCTGATAAAACAGCTAAGGAATACTATCTTGAAGACAGTGAGGCAACCCCAAAGTCTTGTCTTGGTTTAGTGTTCGAGTTACTGGCCACTACCACTTGCACAAGCTATACAAACTCACTGTCTGAATTAGTTCGGTTTCTTGAGTCTCAACTATAAGCTGAAAGACATCGATCGGTTGTTCTACAACAAGAAACGGAAGGACTGCGAAAGTCTCTGGAGCATTCAGATGCATACTTTCTGGTGCAACAACAAGCGTTGGAGGATTTTAGCGCCAAACAGGACAAAGCTAATAAGATTGCTAAGCTTATTCCAGCATGGTGGATACCCAAGACAACGTTTCTTGAGCTCTTCTGAAGTTGTTTCAGTTATGGACCTGTTTTGCTGCCGCGTTTATTTGCACTAGTGGCCAATTTAGACAGCCAGTGTATGTAATATGCTGCTTTGTTCCCTATATTTGCACTGGTGGCAAACTTTGATGCCCAGTGGATGTAATATGTGTAATAGCCGTAATAGCCTAGCGTTAGTTCCTTGCTTATTTATTTCCTTATTGTCATGTTTAGTTGTTTGCTTGTAGTCACTGTAGTTCTTTTTCCGCGTTTTTCTAGTGGCCACAATAACCATGGCAACACATGGACTGTTGTGACCATGGTCCTGCTACCTGCGTAGTGACCATGGCCCTCCACGGGCTGTACGATCCATGGGCCTTCCACTGGTCGTAGGATCCTTGGGCCTTCTATGGGACGAAGGATCCATGGGCCTTCTATAGGCCATCTCATCTATGGGCCTTCTACGGGCCGTATAATCGTTTCGCCAAACATGGGTTGTACTATTCGTGGACCAATGACGGACCTCAAAAAGGGTCGTAAATGGGCTAGAGTGGAAATCGTCTATTTTATGGCCCGGCCATAGCGGTCCGTTAATAGGCCGTAATTGATGACGCTACGAAAACAGCCCAACGTGTTAACGGGCCACAAGCAGGCCGACTGTAACCATGGGCTGGATTTGGCCCACAAGCTGAACAGTCCAGTAACGGACCATAAGTAATCGAATTCTGGAAATGAGCCCAAGACTAAATGGGACCTTAGAAGGCCGAAAGTTAACACGGGTTGGAAATAGCCCAATGGAATAATGGGCCATTAATGGGTATAAAGCGATGCACTGTTCATCACGGGTCAGTTTCACCACGGGCCATTAATGGGCCAAGAGTTACAAAGGGCCTCATATGGGCTGAAAGACATCATGGGCCATACATGGGCCAGAAGTTACAACGAGCTGGAATCATATTGGACAGCCCAGATGAAGCTACCGGGCTTAATTCCGATAGGCCGTAACGGGCCGTGAGTTAGCGGGCCGTAAATGGGCTATATACGAACAAACAGTTAACTGGGTTTCCATGGGCTGGCCCGTTACCTTTCGACCAAGTCAAACGGGCCAGCCTTTTCACCGAAATGGGCCTCTGTCGGGTCGTGCCACGTGTCGACGTATCATAGGTGCCTCCTGTCCAGTGAGTGGATGACATCTGTTCCAGCGGTGAGCCAACACGTGTTTCCTTCGGCCAATGAGAATTTTACACGTGGAAAATCCCCATTGGTCCGGGCTGTTAACGGGTTATCGGATCCAAAACTGGACACGATAGCTTAACGGCGACCTGTTACGGTGGATGCCACGTGTCGGTCACCCTTGACGAAAGCACTTCCATGACGCGCCATTTATCGTCATGGAAATGGACACTTCCGTGATGATAATGTTGGTAATGTCATGGAACACTTCTATGATAACAGAGGTATGACTATCTTGATTCTGTCATAAAATCGTCATGGATGTACATGCATGACAGAAAACGTGACCTACTATGACAAACACATATCATCACGGAAGTGTATTTTTTTGTAGTGTGGGGACATGCTGCAAGTTCTTCAGCTACACGATCCTTCCTGAAGTAAACTTCATATCGACCGTGCCAACATCATGAATAGAAGCACTCCCGTCATTTCCCATCAATACAGACTCGTGGCCTGTCACCTGGTAAGAAGAAAACAATGAAATGTCAGCACACACATGAACACTTGCACCTCTGTCCACCCACCAATCGGTGGACTAAAACACTGAAAATATAGTAGATCAATTACCGTACCCAGAAGCACCATTCTCATTGTTGCCCACAATCATGTTAGTAGACTTGGAGTCCTGCCCCGGCTTCTTGTACTTGTTTGGGCACTTGTTGGCCCAATGTTCGTCCAAACCATAAGTGAAGCAGCCATCTCCCTTCTTGTTCTTCTTGAAGGTCTTCTTACCCTTCTTCATAAAGTCGGTATTCTGTTGGACATTATTTTTCCCCTTGGGCTTGTGGGAATTGAAGTTCCACCGGTGCACCATGTTGGCGACAGAAGTTCCGTTGACCCCTTCTCCGTGCGAGTCCTTTGCCCTCGAATTCTACTCAACACTCAGATGGCCGATGACATCCTCTACTGAGAATTCATGCCTCTGATGTTTTGGAGTGGTAGCAAAGTTTCTCCAAAAATTAGGGAGCTTATCAATTATACATTCCGCGACAAATTTTCTCATTAAATTGCACTTAAGAAGCTCAAACTCCTTAGTGGTGCATACTATCTCATGAGCCTACTCCAATACAGGATGGTTCTCGACCATCTTGTAATCGTGGAACTGCTCTATAATATACATCTCTCTCCCAGCATGGGTGGCCCTGAATTTAGATTCGGACGCCTCCCACAAGTCCTTGGCAGCCCGCACATGTAAATATATGTCAACCAACTTATCTCCGATCACGCTAAGAACTGCTCCAAGAAATACAACGGTGGCTTCCTTGAACGCCTTCTCCTGTTAAGGAGCAATCGTTCCCATGGAAGGGACACCGGCGACACAGAACACGTTCATAGCCGTGAGCCATAAGGTAGTTTTTGTCTGCCAACGCTTAAAATATGTATCGGTAAACTTATCCGATTTCAGTGCTGCGGCAAAACCACTAGCCGAAAAATGCCTACACAAATTAGGTTTTTGGATTGTTGAGTAAATAGGTAGTTTTTCAACTAAATTAATCCATGAATAAATCAGCAGCATGACATTGGCAGAATTAACAACATGCTGATGTTGAATCATGCAAGCACATACTACGCTAACAGTAGATACATCTACAAATAACGCTAGTATGCAGGAGTGGGATAAACGAGTTATACCCTCCGATATGCCAGGCAAAAGCTTCGGCGGTGGTGGCAGCGGCGGCATCCTCAGCGGCCTTCTTCTCGGCGGTGGCACGGTCGGCGTCGGTGGACATGGTGATGACGAAGGCAATGCAGACGTAGAGAAAGTAGTGGATGGGAGGCGAGCAGTCGCGTAGTCGCCCCCTAAAATTCTAATCGCCCCTCTCCTATACAGGATCCGGAGAGGTGGGTTTTCGGAGGCCTGCTATCCCGTCAATCGTGTACGCGGCGAATGGGATGGAGTCACCGGCGGTAGCAGCAGTGGAACGACGTGGGTGTGGAGGCAGATGTGATCTGATTTTCATGACGGCTAGGGTTACAGACACCTCACACATATATAGGGACATCCGTGTGGAGAGACGTGGGCCCATGATCCAACGTCTCAGATCATGGCCCAGGTGTCAAAAACTCTTCGTTCCTGACCGGCAAAAATAAGCGCATAGGTGTGAGCACGGCTCGGCTCATTTTCGCAGCGCGTCGTGATGAGGCGAGGCGGACAGCGGAGGAGTGTGCGAGTATGAGATTCTCTTCTCAAGCTCCAATAGCATGTGGAAGAGAATCCCTTATAAAGAGGTGCAGGTCCTTCTCCACTAGCGGGATGTGACTAAACTTTCCACTACACTTAGTGCCATTTAACACGCATGGGCCCTTAGAAATTTTCAAAAATTGTTAGATGGGTCCTAGGCCCACCCTAACATTTCAACAATTGGCCCAAGTGAACTGGCAAGCATAAAAAAGCCCTCTTGAAGGTCCAAACCATCCATAACATTCTAACAACATCGAACAAGAAAGGGCAATGTTTGTGAAAAGAGGGCTGCTACTTGTCAACTAGCGGATCTTTTTAAAAGATCCGCCGCCTCGCGAGCCGTCGGATTTGACAATATCGAGCGGTTGCACGTCTTTCTGTACTTCGCAATAGAGGTTTTGTTGCATAAATATTTGTGGAAGAGATTGCTTCGTGGATAATTTTTTTGCAACATAGATTGTGTTGCGGGATTTTTTTGCAAGATAGGTCGTGTTGTGGAATTTATTTTTCCGTCTTCACTTTTTTTGCAACAAAGGTATTGTTGCAGAAACTTTGCAACTGAGGTGATGTTGCAGATTTTTTTGCCTTCATCTTTACATGGTGGCACGGAAGAAAGTTTTGCAACATGACTGATGTTGCAGAAATCTTCCTTGCAACAAATTGGATGTTGCGAAAAAACACCATTGTCGTTCGCCACGAGCTCCCGCCACATGGTGGTGAGGAGGAGCGGCGCCACCCGTCCCTGCCATTGCGCCGCCGACGACAAGCGTCAGATTTCCGGCCAGCTTGCCTCGTCACCATCCTCCTCAAAGGCCAGATGGCCATTGATAAGCACTGTTATACAAGAGAGAGGGGGGTTGGAAAAGAGATAAGATGAGGGAGAAGAGAGAGGGGTTAGAAAAGAGATAAGATGAGGGAGAGAGATGAAGATATAAGACGTGGGTGGCCACGTTTCAAGCGAAGGGAGCAGCGGATGTGAGCGTGAAATCAGCCGCCTGATGGGAATCTTTTCCCTTGTGAAAACGCTCATTATTTTTCTTTTCCCAGTACCGTAAGATATTCTAATCTCCACAATAAGATTCTGACAGCATAGAAAGTTTTTTAATAACATTAAAGAATATACTAAATTTATAAAAGTTGCTCATTGATTTTTCTACAAATGTTTAATTACCAAATTTTTGGAAGTGTTCTCGAATTCTTAAACTAGTCTTGATTATTTAAAGAAACTCAAAATGTTATCTATTTAAGAAAAGGTTCTCCAATTTGAAGACTATTATCCAATTATAAATAATCTTCTCAAAATTATTAACGAATGAAAAATATTCATGAACTTAAAAATGTCTTTTGGAATTTAAGATCTTTGTGAATTTTCAAAAGGTTTAGGAGTAGAAACAAAAAAGGTGAAAACTAGATATGAAAAAACCCATGAGAAAAAGACCACAGAAAACCATCAGAGGAAACATAAGTAATTGAAAAAAATTCTCTCTGAAAACCCCCAAAGACCATGTCCCAGAGCACTAAAGCGTGCCGGCATAGTGGACGCTAACCTTGCGCGAATAGGTGACATCTTGCCACAAAGAGCGGCAAATAAAGGGACCTCGAAAATCACTATTTACAGAGCACTCTTTCCAAAGATCACTCCTAACTTGATTGCAATTTGTTGTTGACAGCTTACCAAGCTGACCACTTGGTAGATCACTCCTAACTTGTCAGGTTGCGATAAGTGGCGTGCTGCATCTGCCCCACTTGTTGCAAATTGAAAGTTTTTTTTTTCGTATATTTGTTTATTTAAAATGTTTTATCTTTTAAACCATACGTATAAATATCCAACCGTCTTCACCGTTGGGTCTCTTGCATCAATATCTTTAAAAATAAGTCTCATGTTGATAGGTTTCGACGAACTTTTTAAAAAAAAATGAACCGAGAGCACTTTTTCTTTTTTCGAAGAGGCAAGCGTTTTTTCCGTTTCTGAGACACATGACCAAGCCTTTCGGGAAGCAAATCCGTGCCTCCACGAGAAGTAAATCCGTACCTCTCGCGGACCAGGAAAGAAAACACATTTTTTTTCCTTTCTGAGAGGCACGACCGTGACTCTCGCGGAAACAAATCCATGCCTCAACGAGAAGCAAATCCGTGCCTCTCGCGGAACAAAAAAAGAAAACACATTTTTTTTCCTTTTTGAGAGGCACGCCCGTGGTTTCGTGCCTCTCGCGGAAGCAAATCCGTGCCTCCACGAGAAGTAAATCCGGTGTTCTCGTGGAACAAAAAAACATGTTTTTCTTTCCGAGAGGCACACCCATGCCTCTCACGTAAGAAAATCCGTACCTCTCGCGAAACAAAAAAAAGAAAATATGTTTTGTTCCCTTTTCGAGAGGCACACCTCTCGTGGAAGCAAATTCATGCCTCTCGCTGAACGAAAAAAACGTGTTTTTCCCTTTCGGAGAGGCACGTTCGTGCCTCTCGTGGAAGCAAATCCGTATCTCCACGAGAAGTAAATATGTCGAATCGCATATTTCACGAAAAAAATTGTTTGTGGTTTTTTCGTCCAAGTCCCAAGAAAAGCAAAAAAAAATTGAAAAAAATCATCTAAAAGCTGAAAAAGCGTACAGAAAAATTTAAAAAAATCCGAAGAGAGCGCCCAGAGCGCGATACGTGGAGGCGGTTGAGAGCGCACCAAGTAGCACGCTGCCAGCCCACACAAAATGACCCAAAGGGTTCCCGAAGGAGTACTCCTCAATTAGTTGCTCTCGGGGTCCTCCTATATGCTGCTTTTTGTGGCAAACAAATGATGGTTTGCAAAGAGGATAACTGACCTGGGCCGGCGCATTTACGGTAGCGTGTCGTGAAAAATCAAGAAAAACCTAGCGGCAAACACAACCGCGTAGCTAGCCAATGCTACCAGCGGACCGGAGCTCCTATGTAGCGCTGTAGGTGCCCGTTAACGATCTGGCGCCTCCAGCGCTGCTAGCATGGGCCGGCCCACTAGCGTGCTGCCCCAGTTTTTTTGTTTTTTGTTGCAAAATTAAAAATATGAAATCAAAAAAGGTTTACAAATTTAAAGAAAAAGGTTCATCCATTTAAAAAACAGTTCATATCTTTAAAAAAGGTTCATCAATTTTGAAAAAGTTCATAAATTTGAAAAGAAGTTCATTCAAATTGAAAAAAAGTTCATCCAATTTAGAAAATCTTTATTAATCCTTTAAAAAGTTCATTAAATTTGAAAAAAGTTTATATAAATTCAAAAAAAAGTTCATGTATTTTTAGAAAAAGTTCATTGAACTTAAAAAAAGTTCATAAAAAAGTTCATCCATTTTCAAAAAGATGTTCGTCAAATTTCAAAGAAGTTCATCGATATTCAAAAAAGTTCATCAACCTAGAAAAATGTTGAAATTTTTAAAAATTTCATACATATTTAAAAAAGTTCACAGAATTGTCACAAAAGAACATGTCAACCGGCGCCTAGATGGGCCGGCCCATTTAGGGACGCCATAGGCGCCAGTTAACGAAAATGCACGTTAACTGGCGCCTGTGGCGCCAAATAGGAAATGCCCTAGCGGACTCCAGTTGAAGAGCATGCAATGTGGCACTTAAAGAAGTGAACGGCAACGCTAAAATTTGGGAAAACAACTCCAAAAGTTCTCAAAACGTGCGCGTGTGGGATCAAACACATGACAACAAGTGAGTGAACTATTTCCTTAGTCACTGTGTTCATAGACTTATTTATCAAAAAATGCCAGCTCAGTTTATATAAACTATAGATGGCAAAAAGAAAATAAACTTTTGTTGAAATTCGAACATGGTTTTCTTTTTCAGAAAATTAAATATATTTAGAAAAACAAACATTTTCAAAATTTGCTAACAAACTTTTAAGGACTCTAACATTTTTTGGGAATCTCAAACCTTTTTTGTAAAAAAAAATAGGAACAAAAAAACTGAACATTTTTCGAAACTACGAATGTTTTTTTCAAAGTCTGAACATTTTTCAAACACAGGGAAAATTTGAAAAATGCTAACATTTTCTGAAATTATGAATAATTTTTTCAAAACAGGAATATTTTATGATATTCTCACGAACATTTCTTTCAGTTTACAAACAAAATATGAAAACATGATATTTTTTTGAATTTGTGAAGAAATTTTGAAAAGCAGAACTTTTTTAGAAAAAATCCGAACATCTTTCTAAAAAATTAACAAAATTTTCAAAATGCGAATATTTTATTTAATTTCCCGAAAAAAAATAATGAGAGATTTTTTTAGATTTTTTTAGTTAGTGAACAATTTTTTAAAACAGGAAGATTTTCAGAAATCTGGGAACATTTTCTGAATTTAAGAATAAAATAAAATGTGAACATTTTCAGAAATTTTAAATTTTTCTTAATTTTTGAACATGTTTTTGAAAAGAAGTGAAAATATTTTCAAATACTAAAATATTTGTGGAATTTCTGAACAAAATTTGAAAACAGGAACAAAATCTGGAGAAATGAACAAAGTCTAATAAATAAGGGCATTTTCAAATTGCGGAACATTTATTGAGAAAAGTAATAGACTTGAAAAGGAAAAATGAAAGAAAAGATAAAAGAAACACAAAAATGACAAAAAAATAAAAAAGAGGAAAAATAAAAATAAAAACTGGTTCAAGAACCATTTAGAAGGTTCTAGAACTGATAAAAACATGCTGAGAACTCTCTGGAAGGTTCCCAAAATCAGAACCAGAAACCTATACGTACGCTACAGATAGGCCGGCCCAAGTCGCTCGCTAGGTCGCCTTGCCTGCGATTCGCCAACAGTTTGCCGCAAAATGCGTCAAATAGGGTTTTCCGCAAATAAGATTAACCCGTGATAATGGCTAAGGCAAATGAAAATCATATTTGGTGCTTAAGGCATCAATTTCTTTTTTGAGAATTCTCGCCGAGCTTTATTAGATTATCGTCATAAGTACGAGGATGAGATCATGGGGGTTACCCAGCCACACAGGGTGCCCTCTACCTAACAAGAAAGCATGCCTAGCGAGAGAGTGAGTTTCAAAATTGAAGTTCCTATGTTCAAACACAAAATTACATGAAGGAAAAGAAAACTTTTCGATCGTAATTTTCTTTAAGAATAGCCTCACTCGATCCTAAGTTCCCTTGATTGATATCTTGAACAACTCCCTTGCAATTGGACGCTATGTGCATCCGAGCCAAACTCAAGTCATCCGTGAGTGTCATTGCTTCTCTACAAGCCAGTGTTTCCATTAGTTGCTTAAGGCGTCAGATAGAAACCAATTGTCTCAAACTCTTCGTAATGGGCTAGCCCTTCTATTTTTGTTTTTTTCGAAGCTCCTCTTATTTTGGAAGCTTATAGACGCTTCTGGGCCCTGTTTTTGGAAACCCCTGGCTTAGTTATTTCTTATTTTATTTGCTGACTTTTTTCGTAGTTTTTTTGCTTTCATTCTTTTTTTGCCTTTTTTGTTTTTTAAGGCAGATTTGTTTATTTTCTCCTTTTATTTTTCACGTTTCCTTAAAAAATGAACATATTTCAAATTCATTTCATATTTTTTTGAAATTTTAAAACAATGTGAAATTTCAAAACTTGTAACACTTTCAAATTCGTGAACATTTTTTATATTCACAAACATTTCTTAAATTTGTGATTTTCGAATTTGCAAACATTCTTTAAGTTCAAGAAGTTTTTTTCATGATCTTGAACTTTTTTAATTCAATAAATAAATAAAATCATTAGGTGGTTTTTGTCTGTGGACAACACAACGGCAATTGAAGACTAGAAGGAAAAAAGCGAGCCAAGGGCGAGCGAGCGTGGCGGACGCTAGTTTGGCCGCAACCCGGGACCCGGTGCTTGAATGTTCAATGTCTCGCTGCATTTGGGCACTTGTGGATGGAGATTTGACAGAACATATTTTCCCACGTCTGAACCAAGTGCCAAACAATGGATCACCATGATCGACACATTATCGCATGATGCCTTTGAAGGAAATATGCCCTAGAGGCAATAATAAAGTTATTATTTATTTCCTTGTATCATGATAAATGTTTATTGTTCATGCTAGAATTGTATTAACCGGAAACATAATACATGTGTGAACACATAGACAAACATAGTGCCACTAGTATGCCTCTACCTGACTAGCTCGTTGATCAAAGATGGTTAAGTTTCCTAACCATTGACATAGGTTGTCATTTGATTAACGGGATCACATCATTAGGAGAATGATGTGATTGACTTGACCCATTCTGTTAGCTTAGCACTTGATCGTTTAGTTTGTTGCTATTGCTTTCTTCATGACTTATACATGTTCCTATGACTATGAGATTATGCAACTCCCGTTTACCGGAGGAACACTTTGTGTGCTACCAAACATCATAACGTATTATAAAGGTGCTCTACAGGTGTCTCCAAAGGTACTTTTTGGGTTGGCGTATTTCGAGATTTGGATTTGTCACTCCGATTGTCGGAGAGGTATCTCTGGGCCCTCTCGGTAATGCACATCACTTAAGCCTTGCAAGCATTGCAACTAATGAGTTAGTTGCGGGAGATGTATTACGGAACGAGTAAAGAGACTTGCCGGTAATGAGATTGAACTAGGTATTGAGATACCCACGATCGAATCTCGGGCAAGTAACATACCGATGACAAAGGGAACAACGTATGTTGTTATGCGGTTTGACCGATAAAGATCTTCGTAGAATATGTAGGAACCAATATGAGCATCTAGGTTCCACTATTGGTTATTGACCGGAGACGTGTCTCGGTCATGTCTACATAGTTTTCGAACCCGTAGGGTCCGCACGCTTAACGTTACGATGACAGTTATATTATGAGTTTATATATTTTGATGTACCGAAGGTTGTTCGGAGTCCCGAATGTGATCAAGGACATGACGAAGAGTCTCGAAATGGTCGAGACATAAAGATTGATATATTGGAAGCCTATATTTGGATGTTGGAATTGTTCTGGGTGAAATTGGGATTTTACCGGAGTACCGGGAGGTTACCGGAAACCCCCGGGAGCTTAATGGGCCTATATGGGCCTTAGTGGAAATAAAGGGAAGCAAGGGGAGTGTGGGGCGCGCCCCCCAAGGCCCAAACCGAATTGGTTTAGGGCAAGGGGGGTCGGCCCCCTCTTTCCTTCTTCTCCTCTCTCTTTCCTTCTCCCGAATCCTATTCCAACTAGGAAAGGGGGGAGTCCTACTCCCGATGGGAGTAGGACTCCTCCTGGCGCGCCCTCTCCCTGGCCGGCCGCACCCCCCTTGCTCCTTTATATACGGGGGCAGGGGGCACCCCATAGACACAAGAGTTGATATCTTGATCTCTTAGCCGTGTGCGGTGCCCCCTCCACCATAGTCCACCTCAATAATACTATAGCGGTGCTTAGGCGAAGCCCTGCGTCGGTAGAACATCAACATCATCACCACACCGTCGTGCTGACAAAACTCTCCCTCAACACTCGGCTGGATCGGAGTTCGAGGGACGTCATCGGGCTGAACGTGTGCTGAACTCAGAGGTGCCGTACGTTCGGTACTTGATCGGCCGGATTGTGAAGACGTACGACTACATCAATCGCGTTGTGCTAACGCTTCCGCTTTTGGCCTACGAGGGTACGTAGACAACACTCTCCCCTCTCGTTGCTATGCATCACCATGATCTTGCATGTGCGTAGGATTTTTTTTGAAATTACTACGTTCCCCAACAGTGGCATCCGAGCCAGGTTTTATGCGTTGATGTAATATGCACGAGTAGAACACAAGTGAGTTGTGGGCGATACAAGTCATACTGCTTACTAGCATGCCATACTTTGGTTCGGCGGTATTGTTGGATGAAGCGGCCCGGACCGACATTACGCGTACGCTTACGCGAGACTGGTTCTACCGACGTGCTTTGCACACAGGTGGCTGGCGGGTGTCAGTTTCTCCAACTTTAGTTGAACTATGGCTACGCCCGGTCCTTGCGAAGGTTAAAACAACACCAACTTGACAAACTATCGTTGTGGTTTTGATGTGTAGGTAAGAACGGTTCTTGCTAAGCCCGTAGCAGCCACGTAAAACTTGCAACAACAAAGTAGAGGACGTCTAACTTGTTTTTGCAGGGCATGTTGTGATGTGATATGGTCAAGACGTGATGCTAAATTTTATTGTATGAGATGATCATGTTTTGTAACCGAGTTATCGGCAACTGGCAGGAGCCATATGGTTGTCGCTTTATTGTATGCAATGCAATCACCCTGTAATACTTTACTTTATCACTAAGCGGTAGCGATAGTCGTGGAAGCATAAGATTGGCGAGACGACAACGATGCTACGATGGAGATCAAGGTGTCACGCCGGTGACAATGGTGATCATGACGGTGCTTCGGAGATGGAGATCACAAGCACAAGATGATGATGGCCATATCATATCACTTATATTGATTGCATGTGATGTTTATCTTTTATGCATCTTATCTTGCTTTGATTAACGGTAGCATTATAAGATGATCTCTCACTAAATTATCAAGGTACAAGTGTTCTCCCTGAGTATGCACCGTTGCGAAAGTTCTTCGTGCTGAGACACCACGTGATGATCGGGTGTGATAGGCTCTACGTTCAAATACAACGGGTGCAAAACAGTTGCACACGCGGAATACTCAGGTTAAACTTGACGAGCCTAGCATATAACAGATATGGCCTTGAACACGAAGACCGAAAGGTCGAGCATGAATCATATAGTAGATATGTTCAACATAGTGATGTTCACCATTGAAACTACTCCATCTCACGTGATGATCGGACATGGTTTAGTTGATTTGGATCACGTGATCACTTAGAGGATTAGAGGGATGTCTATCTAAGTGGGAGTTCTTAGGTAATATGATTAATTGAACTTAAATTTATCATGAACTTAGTACATGATAGTATCTTGCTTGTCTATGTTGATTGTACATAGATGGCCCGTGTTGTTGTTCCGTTGAATTTTAATGCGTTCCTTGAGAAAGCAAAGTTGAAAGATGATGGTAGCAATTACACGGATCGGGTCCGTAACTTGAGGATTATCCTCATTGATGCACAGAAGAATTACGTCCTGAAAGCACCGCTAAGTGCCAAACCTGCTGCAGGAGCAACACCAGATGTTATGAACGTCTAGCAGAGCAAAGCTGATGACTACTCGATAGTTCAGTGTGCCATGCTTTACGACTTAGAACCAGGTCTTCAACGACGTTTTGAATGTCATGGAGCATATGAGATGTTCCAGGAGTTGAAGTTAATATTTCAAGCAAATGCCCGAATTGAGAGATATGAAGTCTCCAATAAGTTCTATAGCTGCAAGATGGAGGAGAATAGTTCTGTCAGTGAACATATACTCAAAATGTCTGGGTATCATAATCACTTGGCTCAACTGGGAGTTAATCTTCCTGTTGATAGTGTCATTGACAGAGTTCTTCAATCACTGCCACCAAGCTACAAAAGCTTCATGATGAACTATAACATGCAAGGGATGAATAAGACTATTCCCGAGCTCTTCGCGATGCTAAAGGCCGCGGAGGTAGAAATCAAGAAGGAGCATCAAGTGTTGATGGTCAATAAGACCACCAGTTTCAAGAAAAAGGGCAAAGGGAAGAAGAAGGGGAACTTTAAGAAAAACAGCAAACAAGTTGCTGCTCAGGAGAAGAAACCCAAGTCTGGACCTAATCCTGAGACTGAGTGCTTCTATTGCAAGTAGACTGGTCACTGGAAGCGGAACTGCCCCAAGTATTTGGCGGATAAGAAGGATGGCAAAGTGAACAAAGGTATATGTGATATACATGTTATTGATGTGTACCTTACTAATGCTCGCAGTAGCACCTGGGTATTTGATACTGGTTCTGTTGCTAACATTTGCAACTCGAAATAGGGGCTACGGATTAAGAGGAGATTGGCTAAGGACGAGGTGACGATGCGCGTGGGGAATGGTTCCAAAGTCGATGTGATCGCGATCGGCACGCTACCTCTACATCTACCTTCGGGATTAGTATTAGACCTAAATAATTGTTATTTGGTGCCAGCGTTGAGCATGAACATTATATCTGGATCTTGTTTGATGCGAGGCGGTTATTCATTTAAATCAGAGAATAATGGTTGTTCTATTTATATGAGTAATATCTTTTATGGTCATGCACCCTTGAAGAATGGTCTATTTTTGTTGAATCTCGATAGTAGTGATACACATATTAATAATATTGAAACCAAAAGATGTAGAGTTGATAATGATAGTGCAACTTATTTGTGGCACTGCCGTTTAGGTCATATCGGTGTAAAGCGCATGAAGAAACTCCATACTGATGGACTTTTGGAACCACTTGATTATGAATCACTTGGTACTTGCGCACCGTGCCTCATAGGCAAGATGACTAAAATGTCGTTCTCTGGAACTATGGAGAGAGCAACAAATTTGTTGGAAATCATACATACAGATGTATGTGGTCCAATGAATATTGAGGCTCGTGGCGGATATCGTTATTTTCTCACCTTCGCAGATGATTTAAGCAGATATGGGTATATCTACTTAATGAAACATAAGTCTGAAACATTTGAAAAGTTCAAAGAATTTCAGAGTGAAGTAGAAAATCATCGTAACAAGAAAATAAAGTTTCTACGATCAGATCGTGGAGGAGAATATTTGAGTTACGAGTTTGGTCTTCATTTGAAACAATGCAGAATAGTTTCGGAACTCACGCCACCCGGAATACCACAGCGTAATGGTGTGTCCGAACGTCGTAATCGTACTTTACTAGATATGGTGTGATCTATGATGTCTCTTACTGATTTACCGCTATCGTTTTGGGGTTATGCTTTAGAGACGGCCGCATTCACGTTAAATAGGGCACCATCGAAATCCGTTGAGATGACACCTTATGAACTGTGGTTTGGCAAGAAACCAAAGTTGTCGTTTCTTAAAGTTTGGGGCTGCGATGCTTATGTGAAAAAGCTTCAACCTGATAAGCTCGAACCCAAATCGGAGAAATGTGTCTTCATAGGATACCCAAAGGAGACTATTGGGTACACCTTCTATCACACATCCGAAGGCAAGACTTTTGTTGCTAAATTTGGAACATTTCTAGAGAAGGAGTTTCTCTCGAAAGAAGTGAGTGGGAGGAAAGTAGACTTGATGAGGTAACCGTATCTGCTCCCTTATTGGAAAGTAGTTCATCGCAGAAAACAGTTTCTACGACACCTACACAAATTAGTGAGGAAGATAATGATGATGATCATGAAACTTCAGATCAAGTTATTACTGAACCTCGTAGATCAACCAGAGTAAGATCCGCACCAGAGTGGTACGGTAATCCTGTTCTAGAAGTCATGCTACTAGATCATGATGAACCTAAGAACTATGAAGAAGTGATGGTGAGCCCAAATTCCGTAAAATGGCTTGAGGCCATGAAATCTGAGATGGGATCCATGTATGAGAACAAAGTATGGACTTTGGTTGACTTGCCCGATGATCTGCAAGCAATTCAGAATAAATGGATCTTCAAGAAGAAGACTGACGCTGACAGTAATGTTACTGTCTACAAAGCTCGACTTGTTGCGAAAGGTTTTCGACAAGTTCAAGGGATTGACTACGATGAGACTTTCTCACCCGTAGCGATGCTTAAGTCTGTCCGAATCATGTTAGCAATTGCCGCATTTTATGATTATGAAATTTGGCAAATGGATGTTAAAACAGCATTCCTGAATGGATTTCTGGAAGAAGAGTTGTATATGATGCAACCGGAAGGTTTTGTCGATCCAAAGGGAGCTAACAAAGTGTGCAATCTCCGGCGATCCATTTATGGACTGGTGCAAGCCTCTCAGAGTTGGAATAAACGCTTTGATAGTGTGATCAAAGCATTTGGTTTTATACAGACTTTTGTAGAAGTCTGTATTTACAAGAAAGTGAGTGGGAGCTCTGTAGCATTTCTGATATTATATGTGGATGACATATTGCTGATTGGAAATGATATAGAATTTCTGGATAGCATAAAGGGATACTTGCATAAGAGTTTTTCAATGAAAGACCTCGGTGAAGCTGCTTACATATTGGACATCAAGATCTATAGAGATAGATCAAGACGCTTAATTGGACTTTCACAAAGCACATACCTTGACAAAGTTTTGAAGAAGTTAAAAATGGATCAAGCAAAGAAAGGGTTCTTGCCTGTATTACAAGGTATGAAGTTGAGTAAGACTCAATGCCCGACCACTGCAGAAGATAGAGAGAAAATGAAAGATGTTCCCTATGCTTCAGCCATATAGGCTCTATCATGTATGCAATGATGTGTACCAGACCTGATGTGTGCCTTGCTATAAGTCTAGAAGGGAGGTACCAAAGTAATCCAGGAGTGAATCACTGGACAGCGGTCAAGAACATCCTGAAATACCTGAAAAGGACTAAGGATATGTTTCTCGTTTATGGAGGTGACAAAGAGCTCATCGTAAATGGTTACATTGATGCAAGCTTTGACACTGATCCGGACGATTCTAAATCGCAAACCGGATACGTGTTTACATTGAACGGTGGAGCTGTCAGTTGGTGTAGTTCTAAACAAAGCATTTTGGCGGGATCTACATGTGAAGCGGAGTACATAGCTACTTCGGAAGCAGCAAATGAAGGAGTCTGGATGAAGGAGTTCATATCCGATTTAGGTCTCATACCTAGTGCATCGGGTACAATGAAAATCTTTTGTGACAATACTGGAGCTATTGCCTTGGCGAAGGAATCCAGATTTCACAAGAGAACCAAGCACATCAAGAGACGCTTCAATTCCATCCGGGATTTAGTCCAGGTGGGAGACATAGAAATTTGTAAGATACATACGGATCTGAACGTTGCAGACCCATTGACTAAGCCTCTTCCACGAGCAAAACATGATCAACACCAAGGCTCCATGGGTGTTAGAATCATTACTGTGTAATCTAGATTATAGACTCTAGTGCAAGTGGGAGCCTGAAGGAAATATGCCCTAGAGGCAATAATAAAGCTATTATTTATTTCCTTATATCATGATAAATGTTTATTATTCATGCTAGAATTGTATTAACCGGAAACATAATACATGTGTGAATACATAGACAAACAGAGTGTCACTAGTATGCCTCTACCTGACTAGCTCGTTAATCAAAGATGGTTAAGTTTCCTAACCATTGACGTGGGTTGTCATTTGATTAACGGGATCACATCATTAGGAGAATGGTGTGATTGACTTGACCCATTCCGTTAGCTTAGCACTTGATCGTTTAGTTTGTTGCTATTGCTTTCTTCATGACTAACACATGTTCCTATGACTATGAGATTATGCAACTCCCGTTTACCGGAGGAACACTTTGTGTGCTACCAAACATGACAACGTAACTGGGTGATTATAAAGGTGCTCTACAGGTGTCTCCAAAGGTACTTGTTGGGTTGGCGTATTTCGAGATTAGGATTTGTCACTCCGATTATCGGAGAGGTATCTCTGGGCCCTCTCGGTAATGCACATCACTTAAGCCTTGCAAGCATTGCAACTAATGAGTTAGTTGTGGGATGATGTATTACGGAACGAGTAATGAGACTTGCCAGTAACTAGATTGAACTAGGTATTGAGATACCCACGATCGAATCTCGGGCAAGTAACATACCGATGACAAAGGGAATAACGTATGTTGTTATGCGGTTTGACCGATAAAGATCTTCGTAGAATATGTAGGAACCAATATGAGCATCCAGGTTCTGCTATTGGTTATTGACCGGAGACGTGTCTCGGTCATGTCTACATAGTTCTCGAACCCGTAGGGTCCGCACGCTTAACGTTACGATGGCAGTTATATTATGAGTTTATATGTTTTGATGTACCGAAGGTTGTTCGGAGTCCCGGATGTGATCAAGGACATGACGAGGAGTCTCGAAATGGTCGAGACATAAAGATTGATATATTGGAAGCCTATATTTGGATGTTGGAAGTGTTCTGGGTGAAATCGTGATTTTACCGGAGTACCGGGAGGTTACCGGAACCCCCGGGAGTTTAATGGGCCTATATGGGCCTTAGTGGAAATAGAGGGAAGCAAGGGGAGTGTGGGGCGCGCCCCCCCATGGCCCAAACCGAATTGGTTTAGGGCAAGGGGGTCGGCCCCCTCTTTCCTTCTTCTCCTCTCTCTTTCCTTCTCCCGAATCCTATTCCAACTAGGAAAGGGGGGAGTCCTACTCTCCCGGTGGGAGTAGGACTCCTCCTGGCGTGCCCTCTCCCTGGCCGGCCGCACCCCCCCTTGCTCCTTTATATACGGGGGCAGGGGGCACCCCATAGACACAAGAGTTGATATCTTGATCTCTTAGCCGTGTGTGGTGCCCCCCTCCACCATAGTCCACCTCGATAATACTATAGCGGTGCTTAGGCGAAGCCCTGCGTCGGTAGAACATCAACATCGTCACCATGCCGTCATGCTGACAAAACTCTCCCTCAACACTCGGCTGGATCGGAGTTCGAGGGACGTCATCGGGCTGAACGTGTGCTGAACTCGGAGGTGTCGTACGTTCGGTACTTGATCGGTCGGATCGTGAAGATGTACGACTACATCAACCGCGTTGTGCTAACGCTTCCACTTTCGGTCTACGAGGGTACGTAGACAACACTCTCCCCTCTCGTTGCTATGCATCACCATGATCTTGCGTGTGCTTAGGAATTTTTTTGAAATTAGTACGTTCCCCAACAGCCTTCATTCGACTAGCTGTTACACTCTAGGCTATCTGGTGGGCTAGGAGGAAGGCTATCCATGAAGAGATTTATCAAAGGCCCTTGGCAACCCACCAGTTCATTACATGGTTCATCACCAAGCTTCAACTAATGGTGAGAGCAGAAGCTAGAGGAACACCACCACTAAGAGTTACAGCAGCTAGATCTAAAGCTCCACTGTCGGGATTTGCAAAGATTCACGTTGATGTGGGAATTTTTAGAGCCCATGCAAGGAGTGCAGCTGCGGTAGTATGTCGAGGTGAGTCAGGTAACTTCATGGGTAGCTTAGCCATGGTGATCATTGGCATAACTGATGTGGCGACAGTGGAATTGATTGCTTGTCGTGAGGGTTTATCCCTAGCGCAAGATCTTAGGCTACACAACGTCATTGTAGCCTCGGACTCAAAATAGGTGGAGAGTGACATTGACAAAGGAAGTCGTGGATCTTATGGAGCTATTATTAGCTAGATTAAGCTCACGTAATTAGCTTCTAATTGTAAATTTACCTTTGAAGGTAGAGCTTCGAACACAGATTCATATAGGTAGCTAAGTTTTCTCACTCTTTGGATCAGCGGCGACATGTCTGGTTATCCGAACCACATGATCCGTTTTGTATCCCACACCATGTGGTCTTTGAGCAATAAAACTTGGTTTAACTCCTAAAAAAGCAAATAAGATAGAAAGCAAATAATGTAGTAATGGTTGCTTTCTGTCAGCAAATAACACAGATGATATGTACAAGGTCATTTTTAACATATGGAACGCTGGTGTACATGGCTAGGTATCGTGGATTCATGGTGGAATGGAGGAGAGGCCCCTGTCGGTGTTCTGGGAACGAGGGTCCCCAGACTTGCCTGCCTGCGGCCTGCGGCATGGCTCGAGGAGGGGCCCAGCACGGCCCACCTTCATCAACACAGACCCAAGACCCTCGCGAGGGGTCAAGCCTTGCGGGGCAGACGACAGGGAGCTTCCTCAGGCACGGCCTCATCAGGCTGGCTCGCGAGGAGGTGGAGAGATCAAGGCGGGGTACCTCACGAGGTGCCCGTGACGCAAGCCATGACGACCAAGGGTGCCAGGTGGGCGCCAGCCCGCGCAGTGTCCTCCTTTCCTCTTTGGTGCAAAGGGAGCAAGCGCAGGCGAGAGCATCAAGCAAAGGCACCCGTTTCGGTGCAACGAGACCAAGGCCGGCCCAATGGCAGGAAGGAAGTCATCGTGGAGCCCAAGCCAGCGTCACCGCCAGAGCCTTTGGCAGGCGAGGACCAACTTTAGTCAGGATAAGTGTACCAGATGTTCCCCTTCAAAAATGGCCAATTGTTGGCGCCCTTCCCGCTCAATATTTGGGAAGAGGCCCAGGGCCTTTGCCTATAAATAGGACTAGCCACCCACAGGGTAGAGGAGATCGGATCGAAATCGGAGAGAGAATCGAGAAGAGAGAGAGAGAGAGAGAGAGAGAGAAGGGTGATTGAACTCCTCCCAGCAGTTCATCGCCCCAGCCAAGAACAGATCCTTGCGAGGCTGTTCTTCCTTGTATTGCTCATCATCATCAGCCCAAGAGGCAATCCACCACACCACACACTGGAGTAGGGTATTACACCACAACGGTGGCCCGAACCAGTATAAACTCCGTGTCTCTTGTGCTGTTCTTTCCATAGCTTAGATCTTAGCACGGCGGTGGGGCGCAGGTAGGTAGAAGGCGAAATCTCCGCGCGCACCCTAGTGTTCGAACCTCAAGGGTCCGCCGGAACCCGAAATCCGACATTTGGCGCGCCAGGTAGGGGTGCACCAGAGTTTTCCCTTCCGCCACCGCCACGACCTGCCTCGCGATGAGTAGCGCGTCACCCGCTCCGGCCGCTGGCACCAGCACGGGGGCCAGGGGGCTCCGAGCCGTGGCCCCAGCCCTGCAACGGGTACGGTGGCCGGACAAGTTCAAGCCAACGACGCCACCGCGCTACGGCGGTGCGACTGATCCGCTGGCCTTCTTGCTGGCGTACGAGGAGGCCATCCTCGAAGCTGGAGGTGACGATAGGGTCATGGCCAACTGGCTCCCCATGGCCCTGACCGGCGCTCCGCGCGCATGGCTGCTCCACCTGCCGGCAGCCTCCGTGGCCTCTTGGGAAGAGCTCCGCAGCCTCTTCCCCGCCCACCACGCTACACCAACACCCCCGGTCGTCGCGGCCCTCCTGGGCAGCTCGCAGGCGCCGCCTACAAGTCACCATCTCAAGCCATTCATCCGTCGGGGCAGCACCGCTTCCACGCAGCAGGGGGCTCTCCCGGACCGGGCGGCGCCCAAGGCCGGCCTGACCTTCAGCTTGGAGGACCACCCCTCCAACTCGGCCTGCTCGGGTGCGCTCCCCATGCTGTGCACCCCCACCATCTGCCAGGTGGCCGTCACCAGAACTCTCATCGATGGCGGTGCGGGCCTCAGCGTGCTCTCGGTTGAGGCCTTCAACCTCCTCTGCATACCCCTGGAACGGCTGCAACCCAGCCGGCCCTTCTCAGGCGTTGGGGGCGGATCATCCAGCTCCTTGGGACAGATCCGGCTCCTAGTAACCTTCGGCACCTACAACAACTTCCGCACGGAGCTGGTCAACTTCGACATCGCCCCCATCAGCCTCCCCTACAACGCCATCCTCGGCTACCCAGCGCTGGCCCAGTTCATGGCCGCGACGCACCCGGCGTACAACCTCATGAAGATGCCCGAGAGCAGCGGTGTCCTCACCGTGCACGGGGACACCGGAGACGTGCTGCGAGTGCTCAAGCTCGCCTTCAAGACGGCGGCGTCGGCACAGCCCGCCGACTCGGAGACCCCCGAGCCCAAGGGGGCTACACCCGCCAAGAAGAAACGGTTGTTCACCCAAGACAAGGGAGAAACCAAGCAGATACCCGTCGATGAGGACGGGTCCACCAACGCCACTTTCACCATAGGCGCCAACCTCGAGCTCGAGCAGGAGGAGGCCCTGGTCAGGTTCCTGCGCACAAACAAGAAGGTATTCGCTTGGGAGCCTGACCAGTTGGCGGGGATCCCTAGGAGCGTAATCGAGCATCACCTCAACGTGTGCCCCAACGTGCGCCCTGTGAAGCAGAAGGCAAGGCGGCAGTCCACAGAAAACTAGGCCTTCATCATCCAAGAGACCCGCAAACTAGAAGCCGCTGGGGTCATTCGCAAGGTCCGATACCCGGATTGGTTGGCCAACCCTGTCGTTCTGCCAAAGAAGGAAGGGAAGGAGCGCATGTGTGTCGACTTCACCAACCTCAACAAGGCATGCCCGCAAGATCCGTTCCCGCTCCCCCGCATCGACCAGATCGTCGATTCCACCGCAGAATGCGACCTGCTATGCTTCTTGGATGCCTTCTCTGGGTATCACCAGATCAAGATGGCGGTAGAAGACGTCGAAAAGACAACCTTCCTAACCCCGTGTGGGGTGTACTGCTACACATGCATGCCATTCGGGCTGCGTAACGCAGGGGCGACCTTTCAGCGGCTGATGCACATCACCTTGGGCCCGTAGCTCGGGAAGAATGTTGAGGCTTACGTCGATGACATTGTGGTGAAGTCTCGGGAGGCCAGGACCCTGATACAAGACCTGGAGGAAACCTTCGCGAGCCTCAACGCAGTGAACCTGCGGCTCAACCCAAAGAAGTGTGTGTTCGGAGTCCCCTCGGGCAAGCTCTTGGGTTTCCTCGTGTCCCACTGAGGCATCGAGACTAACCCGGAAAAGGTCAAGGCGGTCGAGGACATGAGCCCGCCAAAGACCCTCAGAGAAATGCAGAAGCTCACTGGACGTGTGACCGCGCTCTCACTGGACGTGTGACCGCGCTAGGGCGCTTCATCCCAAGTTGGGGGAGCGAGCGCTGCCCTTCTTCCAGCTAATGAAGAAAAAGGGGCCCTTTGAATGGACTGAAGAGGCCGACAAGGCGTTCCAGGATCTCAGGAGATACCTGACCAGCCCTCCAGTCATGGTGGCTCCGCGCCCTCAAGAGCCCCTGGTGCTTTACCTCGCCGCCACTCCCTACTCCGCCAGCGCAGCCTTGGTGGCGGTTAGGGAGGAGCGTCGAATCAAAACCACAGCAGCAGCCCGGGACAAGGCAAAACAGGAACAAGGAAGGCCCATAGAAACCGCCACCGCGGCTGAGGAGGATCAGCCGCCGCAGAGGAGTGCACCGGAGGCGGAAGAGGCCCCTCTCCCAGATGGCCAGCCTCAGGAGGCCTCATCACCTCAGGAGGCGCCATGGTCTCCGGAGGGCGCAACTAGCACTGACACACCCAACCTCGTTGAGCACCTAGTGTACTTCATCAGCACGGTGTTGCGGGACGCGAGGGCATGGTACCCCATGCCTCAGAAGCTCCTCCTCGCGCTACTGGTGGCCTCGCGCAAGCTGCGGCACTATTTTCAGGGTCACCCCATCAAGGTCATCTCGTCATACCCCCTGGAGAGAGTGCTCAGGAGCCCTAACTCAGCTGGAAGGGTCGCTGAGTGGAACATGGAACTGCAAGCGTTTCAGCTCGAATTCAACACGACCAGAGTCATCAAGGGAGCAGCATTAGCATATTTTGTGGCAGAATGGACGGAGGCACCAGGCCTCAAGGCCGACGAGGATCGGTCCCTCTCCCCGGGAAGCGAGGTGCCAGAAGGCTGGGTCATGTACTTCGATGGGGCGTTCTCCAGGCATGGCGCTGGGGCTGGAGCGATGCTTATATCGCCCACTCAGGACAAGCTCTACTATGCTGTACAACTCTGTTTCCAGCAAGGTGAAAAGGTCTCCAACAACATAGCGGAGTATGAAGGTTTAATAGCGGGCTTGAAGGCCGCAGCTGCCCTGGGGGTGAAATGCCTCACCATCAAGGGCGATTCGCAACTCCTTGTCAATTTCTCCAACAAGGTGTACGAGCCGAAAGATGAGCACATGGAAGCCTACCTTGCGGAGGTCCGCAGGATGGAGAAGCAATTCTGGGGGTTGGAGTTGCAGCATGTGCCTCGTGGCACCAATCAGAAGGCCAACGACATCGCCAAACGGGCGTCCAGGCGGTTACCTCAGGAGCCTGGCGTCTTCGAGGAGCGGCTCTTCAAGCCCTCAGCCCTGCCGTCATTGTCAAACACGGCTCAGCCTCGGGAGGAGCTCCCCCAGCCACCTGCCTCAGGAGCCCCGGTCTGTGGCCCGGCCTCAGGAGCACGCCTGCTCCTGACGATGGAACCTCAGGAGGGGTGCTGGATCATGGAGCTCCGGAGTTACTTAACACAAGGGACCCTGCCGGAGAAGGAGGAGGAAGCAGAGCGTGTGGCACGGCAGGCCACGACATATTGCATCAAGGATGGAGAGCTCTACCGGAAGCGACCAAACGATGTATCCCTGCGCTGCATCTCCAGGGAGCAAGGAAAGGAACTAGTGGAAGATATACACGGCGGAGACTGTGGACATCATTCATCATCACGGACCCTCGTCGGCAAGGCATTCCGCAGTGGGTTTTATTGGCCCACCGCACTCAATGACGCCGTCGAACTGGTGAAAGCTTGTGAGGCCTGCCAGTTCCACGCCAAGCAGATCCATCAGCCGATAGAAGGCCTGCATACTATACCCCTTTTGTGGCCATTCGCAGTCTGGGGGCTGGACATCCTGGGCCCGTTTCCTCGGGCGCCAGGGGGCTACCGCTACCTCTACGTCGCCGTGGACAAGTTCACCAAGTGGGCTGAAGTAGAGGCCGTCCGCACCATCCCCGCGGGTTCTGTGGTCAAGTTCATCAGGGGCATCGTGAGCCGGTTCGGGGTGCCGAACCGCATCATCACAGACAACGGTTCGCAGTTCACTAGTAACCTCTTCAAAACATATTGTGCTAACCTTGGAACGCAGATATGCTACGCTTTGGTGGCGCACCCCCGAAGCAACGGCCAGGCCGAGCGAGCCAACGCAGAGGTCCTGAGGGGCCTCAAGACCAGGATGTTCAAGAAGAAGCTGGAGGCCTGCGGCAGAGGTTGGTACGACGAGCTTCAGTCCGTGTTGTGGTCCATCCGCACAACCGCGACCAAGCCGACTGGAGAGACCCCGTTCTTCCTGGTCTACGGAGCCGAAGCGGTCCTCCCTCACGAGGTCAGATGTCGCTCCGCGCGGGTCCTGGCGTTCGACGAGGCGCAATAGGACGCCATGCGGGGGATGGACCTCGTGCTGGGGGAGGAACGTCGCCGAGAAGCCGCGCTGCGAGCGGCGAGGTACCAACAAGCGCTGCGGCGATATCACTGCGGCAACATCCGCCCTAGAACTCTCGAGGTAGGAGACCTCGTGCTCAGGCGGGTTCTCTCCAGGGAGGGACTGCACAAGCTCTCTCCCATGTGGGAGGGCCCGTTCAAGGTTGTTCATGTTTCCAGGCCCAGCTCCGCGCGCTTGGAGACTCAGGAGGGGGTGCCGGTCCAGAACGCATGGAACATCCAGCACCTCCGAAGGTTCTACCCCTAAAAAGGCCCAGAGCCTGTGAAGAAGGCGAATGCCTGTGAAGATTATCCTTTTTGGAAAAGGCCTAGAGCCTATGAAGAAGGCGAATGCCTGTGAAGCTGTCGCGTTTTGGAAAAGGCCCAGAGCCTGTGAAGAAGGCGAATGCCTGTGAAGCTGTCACGTTTTGGAAAAGGCCCAGAGCCTGTGAAGAAGGCGAATGCCTATGAAGCTGTCGCGTTTTGGAAAAGGCCCAGAGCCTGTGAAGAAGGCGAATGCCTGTGAAGCTGTCGCATTTTGGAAAAGGCCTGGAGCCTGTGAAGAGGGCAAATGCCCGTGAAGCCTGCTTCCCCCAAGAAAGGCCCGGAGCCTGTGAAGAAGGCCAACGCCTGTGAAGCTCGCTGCCCGTGACACTCTCACGTAATAATGAGTTGGGGCTGTACACGCCCCAGAGTCTCAGGAGCGCCGGCCTCAGGCCCTGGGGCTCCCTCCCACGCCCAGTGGCAGTACTTAGCTCCGTGCTGGTGAGAAGACGTCGAAGACTAGATTAGGTGCCGGACGCGGCTTTTTCATTTGCTTTCCGCAGTTGGCTTGTTCATTCTCATTCGAAGTTTTATTGAAGCTGTTGCCGTCTTTGGCTTGTGGTTCTTTGACTTTTCACTCTCCTGCCTCGATTTCTCTTATGCAAGGCTTCGCGAGGGGGGCAGCCGAGCGCCCTCGCGAGTGTTCCTGTCCTAGTCGTTCAAAGGTTTCACGACCTGGGTCCATTACAGGAGCACCCCTCCAGTCCGTGCCCCACGGGCACCGCGACACAAACACAGGGCCTGGGTCGGTCGCCCCCCCATGGCTGGGGCCGGGAACTATCCACGCGCGGGCACGTAGCCGGAAGGCACGATAACGGAAGCAAAGCGATGATTAACAGCAATAACCCAAACACGCCCCCGCGGGGCTCCACGCTACTATCTTTTTACGCAGGAAAAAGGAAAAGAAAGAACAAATCAGGCGCAGCTCGCCTCACACCGGCCTGCAGGGAAGACTTGAGCTGCCTCCGGGGCTCAGGCAGACTCCCTCTCGCGCTTCACCAAGGCGCGACGGCGGGCAGACACGCTACCACCTCCCAAGCAGGTACGACAGCGTGGAGGCTGACCGCGGCCACCGCTAGAAGAGTCGACGCCTGAAGAAGAACCGGTGAAGCTTGGGGAACCCTGAGCGCCGCCAATCACGCGAGCGTTGTCCTCTCCATCATCGCTGGGGCTGGGTTCTCGGCCGCGGTCGTCGTCCTCAGGGCAGCACCCTATGCGGCGACCATCTTCCCCAAACACCCTCACGTAGAGGGTGTCATCGCCGTCAAACTTGAAGTGCAGGGTGCACCGACGGCTCAGGCCATGCGCGCGGGCAAACGTCTGCCAACCGCGGGTCAAGGCCAGGCCCCCGGCTGCGGAGACCTCCAATGAAGCCCATGAGGCCCGGCTACAGCAGCCGTCTGCCTGAAGCCAGAGGCCGCCCGGGGCGCCGGCCGGGAGCTCGCCGAGGAGGAAGCGAGGAAGTTGAAGCCGGGTGCTAGTCGGCTCCGCCGACCACACAACAAACTCCGGCAGCACCTCTGCAGCACGAAAGCGCGACCTAGGGGAACGCGTGACCGAAGCGCGCCTCCCGGCCGCAGCAGTCCACCCGTCACCGTGCTGGAAATCATCTCCACGGCCGCAGGGAGCTGCCGTGGTGGCCACAGGATGTTTGCGAGGGCACCCTCGGCCACGCTTGGGCGGGGGAGAGGCAGGCTCAACCTGGCGAGCCTTCCCCTTCTCTGCAGCCAAGAACATCCTCGACGGGGCCATGAAGAAGAAGGAGAAGCGAGGGGGGATGAACTGGAAGGGCGCGCACCAATCCGTACTTATAGCTGGCGAGGGCCAACCGTCGGCCCCCACGATCGCAGGTAATCATGACCCGCTTTGCATGCAGGGACTTGTCCAATCCGCGCAGTTGCCGAGGCACCGTGGGGAAGTGGACACGCCCACGTCCAATCAACCGCCATGCGGCGCCCAAGGCCGCAAGCTGTTAGGGCCCGCGGCGCTTCGCTCTTGCCCTTTCGCCTCCTTGCACGGCCAAGTCCGGGCGCGCCTTGGGCCCGGGGGCTACTGTCGGCGTTCTGGGAACGGGGGTCCCCAGACTTGCCTGCCTGTGGCCTACGGCGTGGCTCAAGGAGGGGCCCAGCACGGCCCACCTTCATCAACCCAGACCCAAGACCCTCGCGAGGGGTCAAGCCTCGTGGGGCAGACAACACGGAGCTTCCTTAGGCACGGCCTCATCAGGCTGGCTCGCGAGGAGGCGGAGAGATCAAGGTGGGGTACCTCACGAGGTGCCCGTGACGCAAGCCATGACGACCAAGGGTGCCAGGTGGGCGCCAGCCCGCGCAGTGTCCTCCTTTCCTCTTTGTTGCAAAGGGAGCAAGCGCAGGCGAGAGCATCAAGCAAAGGCACCCGTTTCGGTGCAACGAGACCAAGACCGGCCCAACGGCAGGAAGGAAGTCATTGTGGAGCCCAAGCCAGCGTCACCGCCAGAGCCTTTGGCAGGCGAGGACCAACTTTAGTCAGGATAAGTGTACCAGATGTTCCCCTTCAAACATGGCCAATTGTTGGCGCCCTTCCCGCTCAATATTTGGGAAGAGGCCCAGGGCCTTTGCCTATAAATAGGACTATCCACCCACAGGGTAGAGGAGATCGGATCGAAATCGGAGAGAGAATCGAGAAGAGAGAAGAGAGAGAGAAGGGTGATTGAACTCCTCCCAGCAGTTCATCGCCCCAGCCAAGAACAGACCCTCGCGAGGCTGTTCTTCCTTGTATTGCTCATCATCATCAGCCCAAGAGGCAATCCACCACACCACACACTGGAGTAGGGTATTACACCACAACGATGGCCCGAACCAGTATAAACTCCGTGTCTCTTGTGCTGTTCTTTCCATAGCTTAGATCTTAGCGCGGCGGTGGGGCACAGGTAGGTAGAAGGCGAAATCTCCACGCGCACCCCAGTGTTTGAACCTCAAGGGTCCGCCGGAACCCGAAATCCAACAGCCCCAAATTCACTCATCGAAATTTCCACCCTTCTTTTTTTTGAAACAAACACGTAATTTATTAATTAGAAATAATTGTTACACGACAATAAGTAAATCAATGTATCTCACAGGATCCTCAAACCAGTCCTTAGTGACCGAGAATTTTGTTAGCCTAGTAATTTCATGAGCCACATTATTTGTGTCCCTATTACAATGTCAAACCTAACAAGAGGGAAATCACAAGCTATGAAGTAGCAGTCGTCGAACACTACTGCTGCAGCTCCTACCGAATGTCCTCCATTCTTCATTATTTCAACCACCACCATATTGTTAGAGTTAACAACAAGACGATTGCAGCCCGCCTTTTGTGCGAGGAATAGGCCGAACCTTAGAGCCAAAGATTCTGTTTTTAATACATTAGCACACCAATCAATCCTAGTTTCCACCAACAATAAATCTTCTATTATCATCTCTGAGAATAGCCCCAACTATGCCCCTAAGTAAATCATGGTCAAAAGAGGCATCAACATGAAGCTTAACAAAACCCATTGGAGATTTGCTCTATCCCACTGTTTTAGTAGTTTCCTTAGGTGAGTGTGCATTAACATAGTTAGCCGTTATAGCCCGGGTACCCATGGAAATTTGGTGTGCATCTTGAACCTTTTCTTCATGAACCAGTTTACGTCTATCCCACCATAAATACCAAGTTGTAACAACGATCAGTTCCCGTACTTTTTGAGAGCCCATTATCGCTAAATGTTGTTATGGGAATACCTCCTCTCCTGCATGATCAACAACACAATCTTTATTGATCACCTCATGCAATCCAAACTTGCCCCATACCTCTTTTGCCTTTCGACACATGAATAAAATGTGTTTTGTATCTTCTGCCCCATTCAAGCATGATGGGCAATTGTGCGATACTTTCATGTGCCTATTAGCAAGCATAACACGACATGGGAGGGTTCCATGCAAGGTACGCCAGATGAATTTTTTTACCTTCGCCGGACAAGATAATTTCCAAATCTTATCCCAAATAGGATTAACATTGGTCCTTCCCATACCATTAGTATGTTGCAATTTTGTCCATTGTTGCTTGTTCGATTCCTCCAAATAGGCTAATCGTACAGTGAAAAGACCATTTTTTTGTATAATTCCAAGTAATGAAATCCGACATATTATGCATCGGGAGGGGGATTGTGCCCTTTGAGCATCAATTGGCCACAACATTTGTCTCACCAAATCTTCATCCCAAGAACTCGTGACTGGATCAATAAGGTAAGAAACCTTTGATAGAAGATGCCCCCTTCTTGGAGTAATGACCCTCTTATTTGCACAATTCAGCATCCATGCATCTCTCAAAATATCAATATTTTATCCATTTTCAACCCGCCGGATATAACCACTTTTAGCGAGTTTACTCCCACCATAATACTTTGACAAGTAAAAGAGGAACCCTTTCTTAGATTTGCATTCATTAAATCCCCTTCCGGGAAATATTTAGCTCTTAAGATAGACACGCATAAGGACTGGGGATTATCAATCAGGGGCCATGCCTATTTGGCTAACAAAGCCAGGTTAAAACAATGTATATCTCTCAAACCCACACCTCCTTGATTTTTTGGCACACACATCTTCCAGCATGCCATCCAATGCATTCTCCTCTTGTTGTCCTTGTCACCCCACCAAAATTGCGACATCGCGTAAATGATTCCTTTACAATTTTTTTTAGGAATTTTAAAAGACGGACATGGCATAAGCTGGGATAGCTTGTACAACAGATTTGAGGAATATTTCTTTTCCTCCAGCGGATGGCAATTTTTCTTTCCATCCACTTATTTTTCATGATAATTCAATTGATCAGGAATTGGAAACAATCACTTCTGTCCATACCCACATTTGCAGGCAAACCCAAATATTTATCATTAAGTGCTTCAGTCATAATATTCAAAATTGTACAAATGTGTGTCTTGTCTTCCACCTTCATATTGGGACTAAAGAATATACTAGACTTTTCAACACTTATTATTTGCCCCAAGGAGGCACAATATGAATCCAAGACTGATTTCAAAGCCTCCACATTCATAGCATTTGCTTTCATAGGGATCAGGAAATCATCCGCAAAGAGAAGGTTTGAAATCGAGGATGCATCTCTACTGACCTTTATTCCAGAAATATTTCCATTCTCCCAGCATTTGCTAAAAGGGTAGTCAGTCCCTCCGTACATAATAAGAATAAGTATGGAGAGAGCGGATCTCCTTGCCTTAACCCTCTAGTGGGTTTGAAACTCTCAGTTTCTTCCGTATTAAAACGAACCTGGTATTCCATACATGATACACATTGCATAATCAGATTTACCCAATTCTCTTCAAAACCCAGTTTGAGCATTATTTCCTTCAGAAAAGACCACTCTACTCGGTCATATGCTTTGTGCATGTCCAGTTTGATAGCGCATAGGCCCTATTTACCATTGTTTTTTTCCTTATTGTATGGAAGCATTCATACGCCACTAGAATATTATCAGTAATCATACATCTGGGCACAAACGCACTCTGAGTCATGCTAATAATTTCCGAAAGGATTATCTTCAAGTGCGTCACAATAATTTTTGAGATAACTTTATATACCACATTGCACAAACTTATAGGTCTGAACTGAGTTACCTTTTCTGGAGAATTAACCTTTGGGATCATTACTATTGCAGTATCATTCCAGCCATCAGGTATAGAGCAAGTGTTTACTGTCTAGAGTACATCTTTGGTCGGGTCATCCCCCAACATAACCAAAATCTTTTTTAAAAACAACGTGCAGACCACCTGAACCTGGTGCTTTTAAATCTCCAATATCAAAGAGGGCCTTTCATACGTCCTCTTCCGTATAAGGGGCTAGAAAGGCATTATTTATTTCATGAGTGACTTTCCTTTTTACAAGAGATATAATCTCCAGATTCGGTTGGACCCCTTCTGATTTGAAAAGATTTGGAAAATACCCCAAAATGTGATTTTTCATCTCCAAATCTTGTACCCAATTACCATTCTCATGAAGCAATTTTTTATCCGGTTTCTCTTCTTTCTAGCCATTACCTCATTATGGAAAAAGGAGGTGTTACGACCACTGTGTAATAGCCAATTTGCACGACCCCGTTGTAATCAGTATCTTTCTTCTTGTTCCAAAAGATTTTCAATAAGGACTAGGGTATCCTTTTGTTGTGCTTGAGTTTACGCATTCATAGGTCCTCTTCGCAGTTTTTCTACATCTTTTTTGTGTTCTTTTAATTCTTCTTTTCGGCCCCTTAGTATATCACGATCCCATGTATGCAAATCCGCATGCATCGCCCTTGTACACTTAGTGAGAGATGGTCCAATGCCTAACATCTTCGCTTTTTCCCATGCTGTACATACAATTTCTACCACTGTCTCTTCTGTGATCCAACGAGCTTCAAATTGTTTCACTTGTCTTCCAGGTTGATTAAACATGTGACTATCGTAATATTCTGTATCCAAGACGAGGGGTCGATGATCAGAGTGGACATGTTCTTCGTTTATGTTTGCAGCCCAAGGGAATTTATTCGCCCACTCCACATTACAAACTCCACGATCAAGTCTCTCTCTAATCTCGCCTCTTCTCAAGTGAAGAGATCACCAATATAGGCCATACCTTCCAGACCGCATTCTCCTAAGCAATTATGAAATTCTCTCATCATTGCATTAGGCCTCACGTTCCCTCCCTCTTTTTTCCAAGACAATTATATTTCATTGAAATCTCCCAAAACTATCCAGGGGTGATCACCCTTATTATGTGATACGTCTCCAACGTATCTATAATTTTTTATTGTTCCATGCTATTATGTTATCATTCTTGGATGTTTTACATTCATTTACTAGCAACTTTATATCATTTTTTGGGACTAACTATTGACATAGTGCCCAGTGCCACTTGCTGTTTTTTGCTTGCTTTTTACTTCGCAGAATATCCATGTCAAACGAAGTCCAAATGCAGCGAAACGTTTTGGAGATTTTTTTGCCCAGAAGACACCCAGGAGGCCCAAGATGTGCACCAGAGGGGCCCTGTGGGGCCTGCTAGGCACCAGGGCGCGCCAGGGCCCCCAGGTGCGCCCTGGTGGGTAGTGATGTCTACTATGCAACCTTTCTTCTTGTAGACTCGTGTTGGGCCTCCAAGTGCGGTGTTTTGTAGGACAGTAGCAAATTTCCCTCAAGTGGATGACCTAAGGTTTATCAATCCGTGTGAAGCGTAGGATGATGATGGTCTCTCTCTAACAACCCTGAAACAAAATAACAAAGAGTCTCTTGTGTCGCCAACACACCCACTACAACTGTAAATTGTATAGGTGCACTAGTTCGGTGAAGAGATGGTTATACAAGTGTAATATGGACACTAGATATAGGTTTTTGTAATCTAAAAAATATAAAAACAGCAAGGTAACTAGTAACAAAAGTGAGCGAAAATGGTATTGCAATGCTTGAAAACAAGGCCTAGGGTTCATACTTGCACTAGTGCAAAGTCTCTCAATAATGATAACATAATATGATCATATAACAATCCCTCAACGTGCAACAAAGAATCACTCAAAAGTTTCTATCGGAGAACGTAGGACGAAAACTTGCATCAACCCCTATGCATAGATTATCCCAATGTCACCTCGGGAATCCGCGAGTTGAGTACCAAAACATACATCAAGTGAATCAATATAATACCCCATTGTCACCACGGGTATCCATATGCAAGACATACATCAAGTGTTCTCAAATCCAATATTCAATCCAACATAACGAAACCTCAAAGAGCAAGACTCAATTCATCACAAGAAATAGAGAGGGAAGAACACCATAAGATCCAAATATATTGACAAAGCTCGCGGTACATCAAGATCGCGCAAAATCAAAAACATGAGATAGATAGAGAGAGAGAGAGATCAAACACATAGCTACTGGTACATGCCCTCAGCACTGAGGGTGAACTACTCCCTCCTCATCATGGTGGCCGCTGGGATGATGAAGATGGCCTCCAGTGATGATTTCCCCCTCCGATAGGGTGCCGGAACAGGGTCCCGATTGAGTTTTCGTGGCTCCAGAGGCTTGCGGCGGCGGAACTTCTCATCTAGGGTTCTCTATGTGGTGTTGGTATTTATAGGATTTTTTGGCGTCGGTCCCATGTCAAGGGGGTGCCCGAGGGGCCCACCAGCTCGAGCGCGCGCCCTAGGGGGGTGGGCGCGCCCCCCAGGCTTGTGGCTCCCTCGTCCACTTCCTGGCCCAGCTCCGGTGCTTCGGGGGTCTCTTTTGGTCCATAAAAAATCACCGTAAATTTTCATCCCATTGTGAGAACTTCTATTTCTGCACAAAAAACGACACCATGGTAGTTCTGCCCAAAACAACGTTAGTATAGGGTAGTTCTAATCAAATCAAACCAGAACCATATAAAATTGTTGTAAACATGTCATGAATACTTCATCAATTATAGATATGTGATGACCGACAAGTATAGGGGATCAATCATAGTCCTTTCCATAAGTAAGAGTGTTGAACCCGACGAGGAGCAGAAGGAAATGACAAATGATTTTCATCAAGTGGTTTTCATCAAGGTAATTTCTGCAAGCACTGAAATTGTCGGTAACAGGTAGTTTGGTAGCAAGATAATTTGTAATGAGCAAGTAACGGTAACGGTAAATAAAGTGCAGCAGGGTAGCCCAATACTTTTGTGGCAAAGGACAGGCCAAAACAGTTTCTTATAATAAGCAAAGTGTTCTTGAGGGTACACAGGAATTTCATCTAGTCACTTTCATCATGTTGGTTTGATTCGTGTTCGCTACTTTGATAATTTGATATGTGGGTGGACCGGTGCTTAGGTGTTGTTCTTACTTGAACAAACCTCCTACTTATGATTAACCCGCTCGCAAACATCCGCAACTATGAGAAAAGTATTAAGATAAAATCTAACCATAGCATTAAACTTTTGGATCCAAATCAGTCCCTTACGAAGTAGCACATAAACTAGGATTTAAGCTTCTGTCACTCTAGCAACCCATCATCTAATAACTACTCCACAATGCATTACATTAGGTCCAAATATGGTGATGTGCGATGTGGTCGACGTTCACGTGACACCACTAAGGGACTCACAACATACACATCATCAAAATATCAAACACATATCAAGTTCACATGATTACTTGCAACATGACTTCTCCCGTGACCTCAAGAACAAAAGTAACTACTCACAAATGATAATCATGCTCAAGATCAGAGGGGTATTAAATAGCATAATGGATATTAACATATAATCTTCCACCAAATAAACCATATAGTAATCAACTACAAGATGTAATCAATACTAGTAGTCACCCATAGGTACCAATCTGAGGTTCCGGTACAAATATTAACACAAGAGATGAACTAGGGTCTGAGAGGAGATGGTGCTGTTGAAGATGTTGATGAAGATTGGCCTCCCAAAGATGAGAGGGTTGTTGGTGATGATGATGATGACGATGATTTCCCCTCCGGGAGGGAAGTTCCCCCGGCGGAATCGCTCCGCCGAAGTGCAAAAGTGCTCCTGCCCAAGTTCTGCCTCGAGACAACAACGCTCCGTCCCGAAAGTCCTCTACTTATTTTTTTCTAGGTCAAAATGACTTATATACCCGAAGATGGGCACCAGAGGTGGGCCGAGGAGGGCACAACCCACTAGGGTGCGCCCAGGTGGGTTGTGCCCACCTGGTGGCCCCCCTTTGGTAGTTATTTGCTCCAATATTCTTCATATATTCCAAAACAATTCTCCATAACTTTTTAGCTCATTTGGAGATGTGCAGAATAGGTGACTCTGACGTAGCTTTTTCAGGTCCAGAATTCCAGCTCCCGACATTCTCCCTCTTCGTGTAAACCTTGCATATTATGAGAGAAAGGGCATTAGAATTACTCCATAATGCATTATTATTCATAAAAACATTGTATATAATATTAGGAAAACATGATGCAAAATGGACGTATCAACTCCCGCAAGCTTAGACCTCGCTTGTCCTCAAGCGAAAACCGAAATCGAAAAACATGCATATTATTATAACAACAACAAACTTTATCATACAACTTTATCACATAACTTTTATCATATAACTTCTCATGAACAAGTAACAATTCATCACAACATCGAAGTAAAAGCATAAAATCTATTGAAAACCAACAAACTATGTTCTCAGTCAACTTTGCAACTACAATTCATCATCTTTTCAGGAAGGGTCTCGTATCGGAGCCTTTTGGCAAGTCCACATACTCAACCATCATATAGTCTTCTATGATTGCTAACACTCACCTCATACACATGAGCAAAAAGTTTCAACCATACACATAGAAAGATAGGGGCTTATAGTTCGCCTCCCAACGTATTCACCTCAAGGGCGATGTCAACAATAATTACTCATGCTCACCCATATCCAACTGGATATATGTGCCTAGATCTTTCCTCACCACATGATTCTTGCAAAAAGAGAAAATAAAAAGGAATAGGGAAGAATACTTTGACTCTTGCATAAAATTAAATAAATAAAAGTAAAAGATAGGCCCTTCGCAGAGGGAAGCAGAGGTTGCCATCCGCTTTTTGTTTGTATGCTCAATCTCTTAGTGCAAAAGAACGTCACGTTATATTGCCCCTTGTGATGGCAACCTTTATTGTGCAGTCTGTCGGTTTTATTATTTTGCCATCACAAGTTCGTACAGCGCTCAATTTTCTCTTACACTAAATGATCTAACACATTTAGAAGCAATTTTTATTGCCTTATTACACCGATGACAACTTACTTGAAGGATCTTACTCAATCCATAGGTAGGTATGGTGGACTCTCAAAACAAGATTTTGGGTTTAAGGGTTTTAGGATGCACAAGTAGTATCTCTACTTAGTGCGGAATTTTTGGCTAGCAAAGATAGGGAGCCAACACCACATGTTAAAGGATCTATGACAATATAACTTCTATGTGAATATGAAAAAACATAAATCGTTATGTTGTCTTCCTTGTCCAATGTCAATAATTTTGGCATATAATATTTTGATGGGGGCTCACAATCATAAAAGATATCCAAGATAGTGTATTTGCATGTGAATCTTCTCTTCCCTTATTAATTCTTTCATGAATTGCATCATTGACCAATGCTATGTTTGTCAATCTCCAATAAATTTTACCACTTATAACTTTCCTTATGTGATGTCATTACTTACCATAGGATTAGTATATGATCTTTTTCATTTATTTTCCTTTCTTTTTATTGGAACATAAAAGTAAAGAAAGCAAAACTCGAACTACTCTTTATTATATATCTCACACATGATTACATAGATAGATAGATCACTAAGTAAACACTCAAAAGAAAGATCAAACTAAACTTTTATTCAACTAATTCAAAAGATAACTAAAGATCGAACTAAGATAAATAAAGGCAAAGATAATGGTGGTGATACGATGTCGGGGCACCTCCCCCAAGCTAGTGCCCATACCATGAACTCAAGTCTCCTTTGGTGGTGAAGAAGGTGGTGGTGGTGATGAGGTAGTAGCGAGCTTATCCTTCAGGCTCAAAAGATACTCCAATCTATGGATGACACTCTAGAGGGCAATGATGTGCTCTTGCAATAGAATATTTTCACGAGTGAAATATTTGTTTTGAACATGAACCATTTCAATAGTCCTAAAAGCTTCAATTTCAGTGGGGTAAGATATTCGTAGTATGGTTGGAGGCTATCTTCTTCTTCTTCGTCTGTGGGCAAGGCTTGCTCTTCTGCTGGAGCTTGATCTCCAATAGCTTCCTTGCTCTTGTCCCCCTTGAGGGATTCCTTTGGTTCTTCTCTCTTCAGTTCCATCTTCATAAACCAAGCATCCTCTTCTACGTTGTTGAAGGAGGGAGAAGACATGATGCCTGGCTTGAAAAACTCCGACAGAAAATAGCAAGAAAAGAGAACAGAAGATTTCTCTGCGATACAGTGGTAAATACGTTCGGGGGGTATATAAAGATTTTTTATCTTGGGAAACAAGCAAAACGAGGGGAAAACGGAGTCAGGAAGGTGCCCGAGGTAGGCACAACCCACCTGGACGCGCCTGGCTGCCCTGGTGTCTTATGCCCACCAGGGTTGCCTTCCTGGTTGTTTCTTATTTTCCTAATTTTTGTAATATTCTAAAATTGATAGAAAATATTTTTGTGGATTTTTTGAAGTTTGTTTACTTACCGTATCACGCACTTCCTCTTTTTCATGATTCTGGAGTGTTCCGAAAGGTTTCTTTTATGTGTTCCTCCGGTGTCATAGTTTGGATAATATTGCTTTCAACATTAATAGGCGTACCTGAGATATAATGTTTGATTCTTTGCCCATTTACAACCTTCGGGTTAGTACCTTCGGCACTATTTATTTTGATAGCTCCAGAACAATAAACCTCTTCGATAATATATTGTTCTTCCCATTTGGAGAGATGTTTTCCTGCAAAGAATCTGAAACGAGAGTTGTACTAAAGAACATATTCACCCACTTTGAATTCCCACTTTTGGATTCGTCATGCCATCTTTTAACTCTTTCTTTGAATAGTTTGGCATTTTCATAAGCTTGGGTTCTCCATTCATCTAGCGAGCTAATATCAAATAACCTATTTTCTCCAGCAAGGTTGAAGTCATAGTTGAGTTCTTTAATTGCCCCATATGCTTTATGTTCTAACTCAAGAGGCAACTGACAAGCTTTTTCATAAACCATTTTATAAGGAGACATACCCATAGGATTTTTATAAGTTGTTCTGTAGGCCCAAAGTGCATCATCTAATTTCTTAGACCAATTCTTTCGGTACCTATTGACAGTCTTTTGTAATATTAACTTTATTTCTCTATTGATAAGTTCAACTTGACCACTAGATTGAGGATGATAGGGTGATGAAATTCTATGGTTGATATGATATTTAGCAAGCATTTTACGGAAAGCACCATGAATAAAGTGTGAACCACCATCAGTCATTAAATATCTAGGGACTCCAAACCTCGGGAAAATAACTTCTTTAAGCATCTTAATGGAAGTGTTATGATCAACACTACTATTTGGAATAGCTTCTACCCACTTAGTAACATAATCAATAGTAACCAAAATATGTGTATACCCATTAGAGGAAGGAAAAGGTCCCATATAATTAAAACCCCAAACATCAACTAGTTCAACAACAAGTTTATAATTTATAGGCATTTCCTGATGCTTACTGATATTGCCAATTCTTTAACATTCATCACAAGATAAAACAAACTTACGGGCATCCTTGAAGAGAGTAGGCCAGTAAAAACCAGATTGTAATACCTTGTGAGCAGTTCTATCTCCCACATGATGTCCTGCGCATAAGCTTCGGAATGACATTTCCATAGGATTTGTCCCTGTTCATGCTCAGGTACACAACATCTAATAATACCATCTACTCCTTCTTTAAGAAGATGTGTGTCATCCCAAAAGTAATGTCTTAAATCATAGAAGATTTTTTATCTTTTGTTGGTATGTGAAACTAGGTGGTATGTATTTAGCAACAATGTAATTAGCATAGTCAGCATACCAAGGAGTGTTATGAGAAACATTTATTACAACTAGTTGTTCATCAGGAAAACTATCATCAATAGGTAGTGGGTCATCAAGAATATTTTCGAACCTAGACAAGTTATCAGCTACAGGGTTCTCAGCTCCCTTTCTATCAGTAATATGTAAATCAAATTCTTGTAGCAAGAGAACCCACCTAATGAGTCTAGGTGTAACATCTTTCTTTTCCATAAGATATTTTATAGCAGCATGATCAGTGTGAACAATTACTTTGGAATCAACAATATAAGATCTGAATTTATCACAAGAAAACATGGCTGCTAAAAATTCTTTTCAGTAGTAGCATAATTTCTATGGGCATTGTCTAGATTTTTGCTAGCATAATGGATAACATTTAATTTCTTATCAACTCTTTGTCCTCGAACATCACCAATAACATGATCACTAGCATCACACATAATTTCAAAAGGCAAGTTTCAATCAGGTGGTTGGACAATAGGTGTAGAAGTTAAGGCTTTCTTAAGTGTTTCAAAGGCTTCTACACAATCATCATAAAAACAAATGGAACATCCTTTTGTAAAAGATTAGTAAGAGGCCTAGAAATTTTAGATAAGTCCTTAATAAACCTCCTATAGAAACTAGCATGACCGAGAAAACTATGAATACCTTTTAATATCTCTAGGACATGGCATTTTCTCAATTGCATCAACTTTAGCTTTATCCACCTCAATACCTCATTCATAAATTTTATGTCCCAATACAAAACCTTCATTAACCATAAAGTGGCACTTCTCCCAATTTAAGACAAGATTAGTTTGCTCACATCTCTACAAAAATTGATCAAGGTTGCTTAAGTAATCATCAAAAGTAGTTTCGTAAACGGAAAAATCATCCATGAAAACCTCAACAATCTTTTCACAAAAATCAAAGAATATATCAGTCATACATCTTCGAAAGGTAGCAAGTGCATTGCATAAACCAAAAGGCATACGTCTATAAGCATAAGTTCCAAAAGGACAAGTAAAGGTGGTTTTCTCTTGATCAGGTTGTGAAACAGGTATTTGAGAAAACCAGAATATCCATCAAGAAAACAAAAGTGTCTGTGCTTAGATAGTATTTCTAGCATTTGAAAAATAAAAGGCAAAGGGTAATGATCTTTTCTAGTTTCTTTATTTAATTTTATAAAATCAATTACCATTCTATAGCTAGTAACAATTCTTTGTGGAATATGTTCATTTTTATCATTAGGAACAATAGTAATACCTCCCTTCTTAGGGACATAGTGGACGGGACTTACCCGTCTACTATCAGCTATGGGATAGATTATACCTGCTTCCAGAAGTTTTAGTATTTCATTTCTTACCACTGCCTTCATCTTAGGATTCAAACGTCGTTGATGATCAACAACGCGTTTAGCATCAGTTTCCATATTGATCTTGTGCTGATAGAGAGTGGGATTAATGCCCTTAAGATCATCAAGAGTATATCCAATAGTAGCTCGGTGCTTCTTCATAATTTTCAATAATCTTTATTCTTCATGTTCTGAAAGGTTAGCACTAATAATAACATGATATATCCTTTTCTCATCAAGATAAGCATATTTAAAAGTGTTAGGCAATTGTTTTAATTCAAACACAAGATCACCTTTAGGTGGAGGAGGACCTCCCAGAGTTTCGATAGGCAAATTGTATTTAAGCAGAGGTCGTTGTTCAAAGAAGATTTTATATATTTCATTTCTTTCATGCATATGCATATCATTTTCATGGTCAAGCAAATATTGTTCTAGTGGATCAGTAGGAGGCACGACAATAGAAGTAAGACCAATTATTTCATCCTTACTAGGTAATTCTTTCTTATGAGGATGTCTATTAAACTCGGAGAAATTAAATTCATGAGACTCATCACCAAAGCTAACACTGACAGTTTGTTTATGACAATCTGTAGTAGCATTGACAGTGTTCAAGAAAGGTCTACCAAAGATAATGGGACAAAACTCATCTAGTGAGGAACCAAAAACAAGAAACTCAGTAGGACATTTTATTTTCCCACACAAGACTTCAACATCTCTAACAATCCCAAGTGGTGTGATGGTGTCTCTATTAGCAAGTTTAATAGTAACATCTATATCTTCTATTTTAGCGGGTGCTATGACATTCATAATTTCTTGGTATAAGGTAAAAGGAATAGCACTCACACTAGCACCTAAATCACATAAACCATGATAAAAATGATCTCCAATTTTGACTGAGACAATAGGCATGCCAACTACAGGTCTATGTTTATCTGTTTCATCAGCTTTGGCAATTCTAGCAGCTTCATCACAGAAATAAATAACATGCCCGCTTATGTTTTCTACGAGGAGATCCTTAACCATAGAAACACTAGGCTCTACTTTGATTTGTTCAGCAGGTTTGGGTGATCTAATATTACTTTTGCGAACCACAGCTGAAACCTTAGCATGTTCCTTTATCCTAACAGGGAAAGGTGGTTTTTCAATATAAGCAGTAGGCACAACTGGATCAACATTGTAAATAATATTTTCATCTTTAACTACAACTGGTTCTTTAATTTCTTCTTTAATAGGGGGGTGATATTTGAACCACTTCTCCTTAGGGAGATCAACATGAGTGGCAAAAGATTCACAAAAGAGGCTACTATCTCAGAGTCAAGTCCATATTTAGCGCTAAACTTTTGAAATGCATCGGTATTCATAAAAGATTTAACACAATCAAACTCAAGCTTAATACCTGACTCTTTACCTTTGTCGAGTTCCCATTCTTCGGAGTTGCGTTTAATTCTTTCTAAAAGATCCCACCTGAATTCAATAGTCTTCTTCATAAAAGAACCAGTACAAGAAGTATCGAGCATGGATTGATCATCACGAGAAAGTCGAGCATAAAAGTTCTGAATGATAATTTCTCTCGAGAGCTCATGATTGGGGCATGAATATAACATTGACTTAAGCTTCCCCCAAGCTAGAGCGATACTTTCTCCTACACGAGGCCAAATTTTTTATATGTAATTCCGATCACGATGAACTAGATGCATAGGATATTTTTTGGTGAAATTCCAATTTCAATCGATTCCAATTCCAAGATCCAATATCATCGCATAGCCTATACCATGTCAATGCTTTTCCCTTCAAAGATAAAGCGAAAACCTTCTTCTTAGTTTCATCTCTAGATAAACCTGCAAGCTTAAATAATCCACAAATTTCATCCACATATATCAAGTGCATATCAGGATATTCAGTTCTATCTCCTACATAAGGATTAGCTAGCAGTTGTTCTATCATACCTGAAGGAATTTCATAACTAATATTTTCAGTAGGTGCAGTAGGTTGAGAGTCAACTAATTGTGGTTTCAGTTGAGATGAAGATACCCTGAACAAACCCTTCAAAGGATGATTCTCCATAGTAACAAGTGACTATAAATTTCAGCATGTAGTAATAATTTTTCCTTACCAATAGTGCTTCACTCCTCGGCAATGGCGCCAGAAAAGAGCCATGATGACCCACAAGTATAGGGGATCAATCGTAGTCCTTCCGAGAAGTAAGAGTGTCGAGCCCAACTAGGAGCAGAAGGAAATGACAAGTGGTTTTCAGCAAGGTAATTTCCGCAAGCACTGAAATTTCCGCAAGATAATTTGTAACGAGCAAGTAACAGTAATGGTAAATAAAGTGCAGCAAGGTAGCCCAATCCTTTTGTGGCAAAGGACAGGCCAAAACGGTTTCTTATAATAAGCAAAGCGTTCTTGAGGCTACACGGGAATTTCATCCAGTCAGTTTCATCATGTTGGTTTGATTCGTGTTCGCTACTTTGATAATTAGATATGTGGGTGGACTGGTGCTTAGGTGTCGTTCTTACTTGAACAAACATCCTACTTATGATTAACCCCCTCGCAAGCATCCACAACTACGAGAAAAGTATTAAGATAAAATCTAACCATATCATTAAACTTTTGGATCCAAATTAGTCCCTTACGAAGTAGCGCATAAACTAGGGTTTAAGCTTCTGTCACTCTAGCAACCCATCATCTAATAAATAATCCACAATGCATTCCCTTAGGCCCAAATATGGTGAAGTGCCATGTAGTTTACGTTCACATGACACCACTAAGGGAATCACAACATACATATCATTAGAATATCGAACACATATCAAGTTCACATGATTACTTGCAACATGACTGCTCCTGTGACCTCAAGAACAAAAGTAAATACTCACAAATGATAATCATGCTCAAGTTCAGAGGGGTATTAAATAGCATAATGGATCTGAACATATAATCTCCCACCAAATAAACCATATAGTAATCAACTACAAGATGTAATCAACAGTACTAGTCACCCACATGTATCAATATGAGGTTTGGGTACAAAGATTGAACACAAGAGATGAACTAGGGTTTGAGAGGAGATGGTGTTGTTGAAGATGTTGATGAAGATTGGCCTCCCAAAGAGGAGAGGGTTATTGGTGATGATGATGACAATGATTTCCCCCTCTGGAAGGGAAGTTCCCCCGGCGGAATCGCTCCGCCGGAGGGCAGAAGTGCTCCTGCCCAAGTTCCGCCTTGGGACGACGCCTTATTTTTTTCTAGGTAAAAATGACCTATATACCAGAAGATGGGCATCGGAGGTGGGCCGAGGAGGGTACAACCCACCAGGGCGCGCCTAGGCTGCCTGGCGCGCCTGGGCTGCCTGGCGCGCCCAGGTGGGTTGTGCCAACCTAGTGGGCCCACTCTGGTAGTTATTTGCTCCAATCATATATTCCAACACAATTCTTCGTAATTTTCAGCTGATTTGGAGATGTGCAGAATAGGTGAATCTGACATAGCTTTTTCAGGTCCAGAATTCCAGCTGCCGGCATTCTCCCTCTTTGTGTAAACCTTGCATATTATGAGATAAAGGGCATTAGAATTACTCCATAAAGCATTATTATGCATAAAAACATTGTAAATAACAGTAGGAAAACATCATGCAAAATGGACGTATCAATACGTTGGAGACGTATCAGGTAGTAGGCAGCCCCTCTACAACCTCTTAGCTCTATAAATAGTGATATATTCCAGAAACCCTAGGGGAGTCAACGGAACACAATTCCAGCTCCCGCAAGTTCCAGAACCACGAGATCCAATCTAAAGCCCTATTCTGGCACCTTGCCGGAGGGGGAAACTATCACGGAGGGGTTCATCATCCCCATTGGTGCTCCTTTAATGATGCGTGAGTAGTTTACCACAGGCCTACTGGTCCATAGGCAGTAGCTAGATGGCTTCTTCTCTCTTTTTAATTCTCAATACATTGTTCTCCTTGATGTTCTTGGAGATCTATTTGATGTAATGACTTTTTGCGGTGTGTTTGTTGGGATCCGATGAATTGTGAGCTTATGATCAGATCTATCCATGAATATTATTTGGGTCTTTTTTCAACTCTTATATGCATGATCTTTATAGCCTCGTATTTATTATCTGAAACTTTGGTTTGGTTTGGCCAACTAGATTGATTTTTCTTACAATGGGAAGAGGTGCTTTGTGATGGGTTCAATCTTGCGTTGCTTATTCTCAGTGGCAGAAGGAGACATAACACGCATGTATCATTGCCATTAAGGATAAAAATATGGGGTCTATTCCTACATGAATAGATCTTGTCTACATGATGTCATCGTTCGTATTGCATTACTCCATTTCTCCATGAACTTAATATACTAGATGCATGCTGGATAGCGGTCGATGTGTGGAGTATTAGTAGTAGATGCAGGCAGGAGTCGGTCTACTAATCTTGGACGTGATGCCTATATACATGATCATTGCCTTGGATATCGACATCATTATTTGCTCTTCTATCAATTGCCCAACAGTAATTTGTTTACCAACTATATGCTATTTTCTCAAGAGAAGCCACTAGTGAAATCTACGCCCCCCGACGTCTATTTCCTATCATATTATTTTCAGATCTATTATTCCAAAAACCCAAAAATACCTTGCTGCACTTTTTCTTTCTTTATTTTATTTTTTGTTTTGGTCAGATCTATTTATTCAGTCTCATACAATTTAATCTATCTCAATACCGAGGAGGGATTGACAACCCTCTTATGCGTTGTGTTGCAAGTATTTGTTATTTGTTTGCAGGTGTTGTTTACATAGTATTGCTTGGTTCTCCTACTGAATTGATAACCTTGGTTTCATAACTGAGGGAGATACTTAGCGTTGTTGTGCTGCATCATCCTCTCCTCTTCAGGGAAATACCAACGCTGATACAAGCAATCATTATGCAGATTGCGACTATCATCCCAAGAAAGATTACACTCATTCCAATTTGGATAACCATAAAAATCAGTAAAACGCCACTGTACAACATTTTCATTCATGAATATAACATCAATAAAATGAGATGACTCGTAGTTCAAAATAACTTTATTCAACTTTTGATAAAACAAAACGAGGCCACCGGCCTGACCATCACTTTCCACTACAAACGTTGAATCGAAACTTAAAACATGACGCAGCTCATCCTCTTTACATTTCTTCAAATGAGACTCGGAAAGAAAAATCAACTCCTCGACACGACAGTTCCACCCTATAATTTTCATTTGACCCGGCAGACCTCCTCGTCGGAAGCCACTGATGCGCCATCATCTCCAACAGGTTCCCTCCTTTGCTGCACATAAGCTTCTTCTTTCTCCTCTACTTCTTTGGCTACATGTGTTGTATCCCCATTCCTAGCCCTCACTGCTTCCACTCTACCCATATAGATTCTCTTAGAAGAAACACTTTATCTCCATACAAAATGTGCTCACAACTATCCATTGTTTTTTCAAAAGAAAAGTCTACTTTACTACCAGTCGGTGGTGCTTCAAAATAATTCCTTCTTTTTTACCTATGATATTTTTGCAAGCTTCGTCCGACCTTTTAGTTCCTCCATCCTTCCTATCTTTCCTCCCCTTTCCCTTTGGCTTGACCTGCATGGGTTTCTTTTAGCATTAAACATGAAAGCAGTACAAGTGTTTGTGTTTGTAGTGGCAAGCCTTGCAGCAACAACACCCGTGAGTGCCTCCAGCACACCTGGTCTGAACAGGAGCTGTTCGGAGTTATCTAGGATAGTAAGACCTGCTGAAGACGCAAAATTTGTTGCACCCAACAGCCGGATCCCCCGGCCCTCCTGGCAACCAGGGCACTGCCAAGGTCCAGCAGCTTTAGGATTCACCCTAGAAGCTCCAGGCCCTCCCAAATGTACTTGTACCTGGACCTCCTGGCCTGGCAGTACATATGGGAGGGGATCTCCCTTCACCACCAGAACAAGCTTGGCAGTGGTGACTGGAGCTGCAACCCGGTCCACTTGACCAGGATTTGCGCCAGCTAGGGTCTGCAGTGGTGCCATAGGAGCCCGGCTCTCCTGGCCGAGTGGTGGCGCGCCTGAGTTGAAGACCTCCATTTCCACCCACTCCTTGCTGTCCTGGGCAAAGTTGGCCTGATCGAACATAGCTGCATCAAGGTCCTCCTGACCATACGTAGCACCAAGGGAGGCTCTCTAGGGGGCGACAGGAGCCCAACCCTCCTGGCCGAGCGAGTGGCACATCTGGGTTGTCGTCACGGGCGTCGCAATTCCCTTGTCCATCACTATAAGGTCATTCACAACTTTGGTCACCTTCATCACCATTCCCTCTATGGCTCTAGACATGTTACCGCTCCTTGAGCCGCCGAAGAAAGAGCTCTCTTACTTGAAGCATGATCCTTCCAGTAAGCATCCACACTAAGGTTTTTAGGAACATAAGCTACTCTCCCATCCTCAAGGATCCCACAGAATCGCTCAGACATGTGTCCTACAAGCCCACAACACCCACAATATGATGACAATTTTTCATAACGTAGATCATACTAAATACTCTCTTTACTACCTAAGGGAGTGAATTCTACCTTACTTTTGAGAGGCTCATGTAATGGAATTTTAACACGCACACACGGGCACTTTTCTACTATCATGTGATTCCAATGAGGAACTGCAATAACCTCCCCAATTTGGTCCCCTAGCTAGAGACTGGCCATACTCTCAGTTTTCAATTCGAACGGTAGGTCATGAACCTGTGCCCAAATGGCCATGACTCCCAAGTCAAGTTGTGTCGGATCACCCATACCATCAAACTCAGTAAAGATAATGCTGTCGTGCTTGTAGTGCCATGGCTGGGCCTTGAGGATGAAACGTTTGTCCTCCTCGGAGGTGAAGTTGAGGACGAATCATCAGTCCTCGCTGGCCAATTCTTGAATAGTGACCACACCTTGCAGCTTCCATGCCGAACAAGCACAAAGTTCATCGACGAGGATTCGTGGATTCACTTGGAAGGGCGAGAGGAAATGCCCCACCACTAGAGATCCGTTGAAGGCCCTCCGCACAGCCTCCATATCAATGATCAATGGGGAACCATCATCCCGGGGGCGCCTCGCCATGCTCCTCCCCTTACTGTCCGGCATAGGAGGCAGAATAGAGAGTTCACCCCCTGAGGTGATCGCTGATATGTCTCCAACGTATCTATAATTTATGAAGTATTCATGCTAATATATTATCATTCTTGGATGTTTTACAATCATTTATAGCAACTTTATATCATTTTTTGGGACTAACCTATTGACCCAATGCCCAGTGCCAGTTGCTGTTTTTTGCTTGTTTTTTACATCGCAGGAAATCAATATCAAACGGAGTCCAAACACCGCAAAACTTTTTATGGATTTGTTATGGACCAGAAGACCACCAGTGGGCCAGAGCAGCACCTCGGGGGTGCGCCGAGGGGGGCACAACCCACCAGGGTGTGCTTGGGGGCCCAGGCGTGCCCAAGTGGGTTGTGCCCACCTCGATGGCCTCCCACACCCCCTCTTCGCCCTATAAATTTCCAAATATTCAAAAACCCTCGGGGGTAACCCTAGATCAGAAGTTCCGCCGCCGCAAGCCTCCGTAGCCATGAAAAACCAATCTAAACCCCGTTCCGGCACCCTGCCAGAGGGGGGAATCATCTTCAGTGGACGTCTCATCATCCTGACGGCCACCATAATGAGGAGGGAGTAGTCCACCCTCGGGGTTGAGGGTTTGTACCAGTAGCTATGTGTTTAATCTCTCTCTCTCTCGTGTTCTTGAGTTGTCACGATCTTGATGTATCACGGGCTTTGTTAATATAGTCGGATCATATTGTGTTTTCCCCTCTCTATCTTGTTGTGATGAATTGAGTTTTTTTCCTTTGAGATTTCGTTGTTATCGAATTTAATACTTTTATGGATTTGAGAGCACTTGATATATATCTTGCATATGAATACTCGTGGTGACAATGGGGTATCATATTGTTTCACTTGCTGTGCATTTTGGCACTCAACTCGTGGATTCCCGCGGTGACATTGGGGTAATCTATGCATAGGGGTTGATGCCCATTCTCGTCTTTTGTTTCTCCGGTAGAAACCTTGGGGCACTCTTTGAGGTTCTTTGTGTTGGATTGAGTATTATGAATCTGAAATTATTTGGTGTTATTTTAGTATGAACTATTGGATAGATCGATTGGAAAGAATAGCTTCGAGGTGGTTTCGTACCCTACAAACGATTTCTTCTTATGTTCTCCGCTAGATAGGAACTTTGGAGTGATTATTCATCGCACGTTGAGGGATGTGTTGGGGAACGTAGTAATTCCAAAAAAATTCCAACGCACACGCAAGATCATGGTGATGCATAGCAATGAGAGGGGAGAGTGTTGTCTACGTACCCTCATAGACCTAAAGCGGAAGCGTTAGCACAACACGGTTGATGTAGTCGTACGTCTTCACGATCCGACCGATCAAGTACCGAACGTACGGCACCTCCGAGTTCAGCACACGTTCAGCCCGATGACGTCCCTCGAACTCTGATCCAGCTGAGTGTTGAGGGAGAGTTTCGTTAGCACGACGGCGTGGTGACGATGTTGATGTTCTACAGACGCAGGGCTTCGCCTAAGCACCGCTACAGTATTATCGAGGTGGACTATGGTGGAGGGGGCACCGCACACGGCTAAGAGATCAATGATCTAATGTTGTGTCTCTAGGGTGCCCCCCTGCCCCTGTATATAAAGGAGCAAGGGGGGTGCGGCCGGCCAGGGCATAGACACGCCAGGAGGAGTCCTACTCCCACCGGGAGTAGGACTCCCCCCCTTTCCTAGTTGGATTAGGACTTGGGAGGGGGGGAGAAGGAAAGAGGGGGGCCGCCCCCCCTTACCCTAAACCAATTCGGTTTGGGCCTTGGGGGGGCGCGCCCCACACTTCCTTAGCTTCCCTCCTTTTCCACTAAGGCCCATGTAGGCCCATTAAGCCCCTGGGGGGTTCCGGTAACCTCCCGGTACTCAGGTAAAATCCCGATTTCACCCGGAACACTTCCGATATCCAAACTGTGACGCCCCCGATTTGACCGTACACTAATCATACACGCAAACGTGTATGATCAAGATCAAATACTCACGGGAAGATATCACAACACAACTCTACAAATAAAATAAGTCATACAAGCATCATATTACAAGCCAGGGGCCTCGAAGGCTCGAATACAAGAACTCGATCATAGACGAGTCAGCGGAAGCAACAATATCTAAGTACAGACATAAGTTAAACAAGTATGCCTTAAGAAGGCTAGCACAAACTGGGATACAGATCGAAAGAGGCGTAGGCCTCCTGCCCGGGATCCTCCTAAACTACTCCTGGTCGTCGCCAGCTGGCTGCACGTAGTAGTAGGCACCTCCCGAGTAGTAGTAGTCATCGTCGACGGTGGCATCTAGCTCCTAGGCTCCAACGTCTGGTCGCAACAATCGAGTATAGAAAGGGGGAAAAGGGGGAGCAAAGCAACCGTGAGTACTCATCCAAAGTACTCGCAAGCAAGGAGCTACACTACATATGTATGCATTGGTATCAAATGGAAAAGGCTATCATATGTGGACTGAACTGCAGAATGCCGAAATAAGAGGGGGATAGCTAGTCCTATCGAATACTACGCTTCTGGCAACCTCCATCTTGCAGCAGGAGAAGAGAGTAGATGGTAAGTTCACCAAGTAGCATCGTATAGCATAATCCTAACCGATGATCCTCCCTTCGTCGCCCTGTGAGAGAGCGATCACTGGTTGTATCTGGCACTTGGAAGGGTGTGTTTTATTAAGTATTCGGTTCTAGTTGTCATAAGGTCAAGGTACAACTCCGGTTCATCCTTTTACCAAGGGACATGGCTATTCGAATAGATTAACTTCCCTGCAAGGGTGCACCACATTTCCCAACACGCTCGATCCCCTTTGTCCGGACACACTTTTCTGGGTCATGCTCGTCCTCGGAAGATCAACACGTCGCAGCCCTACCTAGGCACAACAGAGAGGTCAGCACGCCGGTCTAAATACTATGGCGCAGGGGTCTGGGCCCATCGCCCATTGCAAACCTGCACGTTGCGTGGGCGGCCGGAGAGCAGACCTAGCAACCTCCATTACAAAGCAAGTTGCGTTACGCGGTCCAACCCGGCGCGCGCCACTCAGTTGCTGACGTCACGAAGGCTTCGGCTGATACCACGACGTCGAGTGCCCATAACTGTCCCCGCGTAGATGGTTAGTGCATATAGGCCAGTAGCCAGACTCAGATCAAATACCCAGATCTCGTTAAGCGTGTCATTTTGAAGTAACCGCGAACGCCGACCAGGGCCAGGCCCACCTCTCTCCTAGGTGGTCTCAACCTGCCCTGTCGCTCCACCTCAAAGTAACAGTCGGGGGCCGTCGGGAACTCAGGCCCACCACTACCTGGATGGAGCCACCTGCCCCTTCAGCCCCCATCACCAAACAGTATCACCGGTAATGAAACAGTGTAAAGTATATAGTATATGCCCGTGATCACCTCCCGAAGTGATCACGGCCCAGTAGTATAGCATGGCAGACGGACAAGAGTGTAGGGCCACTGATGGAACACTAGCATCCTATACTAAGCAGTAGGATAGCAGGTAAAGGTAACAAAAGTAGTAGCAAGGACATGCTATATGTCAGGATAGGATAACGGAAAGCAGTAACATGCTACACTACTTTAATGCAAGCAGTAGAGAGAAGAATAGGCGATATCTGGTGATCAAAGGGGGGCTTGCCTGGTTGCTCTGGCAAGAGAGAGGGGTCGTCAACATCGTAGTCATACTGGGTAGTAGCGGCGACGGTCTCGGTGTCTAGCGAGAGAAGAGGGGGGAAGAAATAATAAATATTAAGAAAACAGATGCATAGCGTTGCATGACATGACAAGTATCGGTGCTAGGGGTGCCCTAACGCGGTACGAGGTGGTACCGGTGAAGGGGCAAAACATCCGGGAAAGTATTCCCGGTGTTTCACATTTTCGGACAGATGAACCGGAGGCGGAAAGTTGCGTGTTTGCTATGCTAGGGATGTGTGGCGGATGAACGGGCTGCGCATCCAAATTCGTCTTGTCATTCTAAGCAACTTTCATGTACAAAGTATTTTCATCTGAGCTACGGTTTATTTTATATGATTTTCTAAAGTCTTAAAACATTTTTAGAATTTTCCTAATTAATTTAATTCAACATTATCCAGAATAGTACATGATGACGTCAGCATGACATCAGCAGTGAACAGAGGTGTTGACTGGGTCGCTGACGTGTGGGTCCCACATGTCATTGACTGCTAACTAACTAACCAGGTTAATTAGATAATTAATGTTTAATTAGTTTAATTAGTGATTCAGTTAATCATAGCAGGATTAATTAAGTTAATTAATTCTTTAATTAATTAATTAAGTTAATTAATGAATTAATTATTAATTATATTAATTATTATTTTTTAAACCCTTTTTTTAACAGAAACATTCTGGGCTGGGCCCACTGGTCATAGGCACATCGGCCTTAATGGGCATTCGGGCAGGCGGGTGCGGGCGAAGCCACAGCCCTGCTCGGTAACGAGGCGAGGCCCGAACGGGGCCGGAGCGGGCGCGTGGGCGCCGGCGCTCGATGCGGCCAGCGGGCGCGAGGGCCACGGCCACGGCGAGGTCATGGCCGGAGCGGCGCGCGACGGCCGTGGCCTGTGGAGAGGCGGCCGCGGGGAGGAGCGCTGAGGGCTGGCGCCGTCGGCTGTGGCCGCGGCCGTGTGCAGAGGAGGCGGGGGCATAGGCTGCGGCAGGGCTGCAGCGGAGCTCGGGGGTGCGATGCGCTGCACGCGCGTGGGGTGCAGGCGGTGAGCGCCGGCGGGACTAGCGGCAGCAGCTAGCGGGGACGAGACCACGCGTGCGGGCCGGAACCTGGCCGGAGCAGCGTCGACGAGCGCGCGGCGGCACGCGGGCGCAGGACGTCGGGTGAGCACGAGTGGCGGCCGGAGCACGAGCAGCAGAGGTGGGTGCGGCGAGCGCTGGACGCAGCGGTGGCCAGCGAAGCCACTGGGAGGAGGCCGCGGGCGCACGAGGGAGAGAGGAGAGAGGGTGCTCACGGGGACCGTAGGGTTTTGGCAGTAGGCTCGGGGTGGTCCAGCGAGGCGGCACCGGCGACGGAGATGACGGCGGCGTCCGACGCGGGGTCGAGGGCGCGGCGCAGGAACAACGGCCTCGGCACGGGGTGAGGACGAGGACGAGTCGATGACGGTGTTGGGGTCGACGACGGGGACGAGGTTGAGGCAGAGCAGCTCCGGCAGGCGGCGTTGATGACGAGGCGGCGGCGTACGGCGGCGGCCTCCTCCTGTCGATCCCGATCCAATCGGGGGAGAGGGGGGCAGATATTTCGGGGGGTGTCGGTGGGCGAGCGGGGAGTGGGGTGGTTATGGGGTGCGGGGGTGGGCCGGCCGGTTGGTTGGGCCAGGTGGGCCAGTGCCGTGCTGGGTCGGAGCCCAGGGGGGTCTGTTTTTATGTTTTTTTCTTCTTTTCTGTTTGACCTTTTCCTTTTATCTATTTTCCTTTCTAACTTAGCTTCTATATATTTTAGTTTTATAATATACCGAGTGAGCACCTAAATTAGTATCATTAATATAGGCCACTGCCAAACCTAGTTTGATACCAAAACAAGTTAGTTTAATATTTTTATAATTTAAAAAGCAATTAAATTGTTATTTCAGCCAGTGTTTTTATTTAGCTTAGGGCATTTAAACATTTTGAAAAAGGTTGGTTCCAACACCAAAATAAGTTAGGGATTATTTGCCACATGATGAACATTTTAGTTTTCATGTTTGAGAATTTCAGAATTTCACTTATTATCTGAATTTGAATTTGAACCGGATTTGGATCAACGTGAGATTAGTAACAGTAATAGTGGTGATGTGGCATCATTAGTGTGGGATTACTGTAGCTTAATTATCCGGGCGTCACAATTCTCCTCCACTACAGGAAATCTTGTCCCGAGATTTAAGAGGGGAGTAAGGGAAAGATGTGGCTACGAAATTCTATCAAGTCTTCTCAGTCTTGGTTGCTCTTCTCGGAGAGGTTGATCCTTTACATTGACGCCTTCATTCCTCTGCTTCAGGTCATCATGAGGAAGTCATCATCCTTTTCTTCGGGAACTCCAATGTACTTACGAATAGGTAAGGGGCAGCTCGGCTACGACAGCATGCTTACGAGGGAAACAATTTGGGGTTAACCATGAATGAGTATAAGATTATCTCTCGAGTTGAACATATAAAATACATCGAGAGTACAATACGAAGGTACAATGAGAGGGTCCGAGTGGATAGATAGCTGCTCAAAGTCTGAACCAGAGTGAGAAAAGGGTTCAGAGCGGCGAGAGTAAGCATTGCGTCTGATACCAGAATAGAGCAGTAGGAAGGTGGCTCGTGAATTACCTACGAAGCCAAGCATAAGGGATAACTTCGAAGCAGGGATGTACAGGAGAGTCAGGTTTCGATCCTGTGGAACTGTGGGTTATGGGCCCACCATGTGGGTTAAAAGTAGGAAGGGCGGTGACGTCTTGCATGATCATGTAAGCAAGGCATGTCAGAGGATAGCATGTTAGTTATGTCGGCATCAACCTTGGTACCAAGGGCGAGGGACGAAGAGAACCATTTTCCTGCTCGTTGAACGAGGCGTACCATTAGGCAAAGTTCTCGTCCATCGGTGGATACCAGAATGTCATCAACAATAGTAGCAAGTTCTTACTGACAGAGTTGTACACCGAGGTGTTTACAAAAGTAGTGACTTATTACTGCTTAGATCATATAAACCTCAAGAAGGTTAAACAAAACAATGGAAAGGAAAATGTGATTATCAGATTAAACAGAACAATGGAAAGGAAAATGTGTTTAAACACATATTTCAAGGGTATATCCTTCCCAAGGACAAGCAGATCATGATATCCATGATAGTATATATTGTAGAAAACTCTTTAGGTACGGGAGAGAATTTCCATGACATTATCCATACAACGGTGTTTGGATAATTGAGCAGGAAACATTTAGCACTCGGCTTCAAATGATTTTGTTGAAAATCGGAGTACATATATATATGCTTCAAGATAGCATTCACATGGTCTTCAGGCAAAGGTCAGACTTTGGAAACACAAAGGATCCATCAGGAATAACTTGTAGAATAAGTCTTATAATTTCCTCATGGAAGAATGGATAACCTTGCTGAAAAGGAATCTATAACCATAGGGCCTCCGGCCGGGTGTGCTAAGCATGACATCCTGGGTATAAAAGATGGTAATACTCCAAGGTAAAGAAGAACAAATGTTGGATAGCAAGGAACTCAAGGTATAACACAGAACACGAACAAGTTTGTGTTGGAGGGAAGGCAATAAAGTTGTCGATGATAACACAATTCATCAAGGGGAAAGGATGGCATTTCTCATCATGACTTCGATTGATATCCTAGAAGAGCTCAGAATGCTGATGATGATCATGCCACAATTGTTGAGAGTTTTCATGAAGATGTAATCCATCGGCGATGACATCAAGTCAAGAGAATGATGAAGCGAAAGGTTATTGGAACCACGGGTAAGGCACAAACTCGAAACCAAGCTTGTGGTTTAAGGAGAAATGATATGATGAGGAAACTCGACGTAAGCTTAGCTCATCATCGAAAATTGTGCTCCGGGAAGAAGGACTAGGTAGCACAGTTAAGAGCAGCACGATAAGGATATAGCCGATCAAGCAAGGAATGACTTGAAGGATTATTAAACTCATAAGCAACAAAAATATTTAGGGTTACTGAATCAGAGTGCGGACTCGATTCACTATTCGGTGTTCTCGATTGACGACAACCCAGAACCTAGGAACAATTGGATCCGGTGAGTGATAATAGTTGATGAAGAACCCATAAGAAGTTATGATGTCCCATGATATTTCCGAGATACCAGGGTGTAATACTCGACGGTAGATCAAAGTAAAGGTTGGACTGGTGTATTGGTCCACACAAGACAGGTGCTTAAACTTTCCCGGGAAATGGGATCAAATAAGAACAAATGGTCGGAACCATGATTGCAAGGAACAATTCATAGATACTAAATGATATTATATCAAGGGGATAGTTTTTATTACAAAAAGCTTCCATGATAGGATATACATCGTGTCCATGGGCATGAACACAAGTTCAAGGTCGACTCCCACTTCTTCAATGCATAACCTTTCATTCACTGCTCTAGATAAAAATGATTTCAGTGTCAAAACCTACCTGGTGAATTACCAGAGGAGTATGACCTGTGAAAACTTTCGGGTTCACATAGATTAAGAAAGGCATAGGTTCAACCCGTCAGGGTATCGTCGAAACATATACCACAAGCTTCAATCGTAAATACCACCAGCTCGAAAACAGAGCATGGTTGAGAAAACAAAGGATACAATTTACCAAAAGCATTATGTATCAAAGGAAAGGCTCACGAGGTTATTGAATAAGGAGGACACTGTCGAATAATAATCCAATAAAGGATCTGCCGGTCCATAGCGGAGCTGATGTGAGCATTGGCACACAATCAGTTGAAGAAAGGATGCAAGGGCATCAGATTATAGAACACCTGAATGATTCGATGCTTAGATATCAAAGGAACTATGATTTCCAAATAGAAGGATCAGAAGCAGACGCTCTGATCAAGGGTGGATAAGTTCAATAGACCTAAGGGTACAATTGACGGCAAACAGATTGGTCGAGAACAAGCTCATGTTCAAAACAGACGTCTGAGCTAGAAGATAATTTGAAAGGATCAACTGATGATTGCGTGCATTCGCACTCATGTTGAATCAATAGGATCAAAATGACGGTGTCTAAGGACACTAATGAATATTGCCAGACATATGGAAAGCATCCATAATGCAAGCAGACAAGTATAGCAGAGCAATAAGCTACTAAGGATTTTTGGAGGATCGAATAGTATTTCGAAGACCATTGTGAAACACATGAACAACTGGGGGATGAGCGGATACTTGATAAGTGCGAGAATTATCCATAGGGGTATTCAGGTGACAAAGAACAGCAAGGCAGTAAGCTTAAAGCATTATCGAAACAACGACGAGTATTTCGGGGTATCTTGGAATAACAAGACTAACTGGGATGAATGTAAGAATAACAACTGCAAGTAGTTACCCATAAGGGTTAACGGTGGAAGGCGAATTGCAAACACTATGAACACAAGTTCTCGGGTTAACAGCGGAGAGTATCTTCAGGGTCTTCACGTGCAGCAGACGATCATCAGTAGTAAGGGGCTCTCAGGGAGAAAGTGATAACAAGATCCTAATGTTAGATTTAGCAAAATTCATTTAACCCGAATAGAAGAGAGATCAGAGTCCCAGAGTATAGACAAGGAGTAAAAGATCCTAATAGCACCCAATGGCGACGTGGGCCCGTAAGCCACACAGCCAAGTTAGTAAAAGTTTTTTTTAATAACTAGACTCGACTTCGGCCAAGGAGTGTGGAAGGGGATTCCTACAGGCAGTCGGCTCTGATACCAACTTGTGATGCCCCCGATTTGACCGTACACTAATCATACACGCAAACGTGTATGATCAAGATCAGGGACTCACGGGAAGATATCACAACACAACTCTACAAATAAAATAAGTCATACAAGCATAATATTACAAGCCAGGGGCCTCGAAGGCTCGAATACAAGAACTCGATCATAGACGAGTCAGCGGAAGCAACAATATCTGAGTACAGACATAAGTTAAACAAGTATGCCTTAAGAAGGCTAGCACAAACTGGGATACATATCGAAAGAGGCGCAGGCCTCCTGCCTGGGATCCTCCTAAACTACTCCTGGTCGTCGCCAGCGGGCTGCATGTAGTAGTAGGCACCTTCCGAGTAGTAGTAGTAGTAGTCGTCGACGGTGGCGTCTGGCTCCTGGGATCGAACATCTGGTCGCAACAATCGAGTATAGAAAGGGGGAAAGGGGGAGAAAAGCAACCGTGAGTACTCATCCGAAGTACTCGCAAGCAAGGAGCTACACTACATATGTATGCATTAGTATCAAATGGAAAAGGCTATCATATGTGGACTGAACTGCAGAATGCTGGAATAAGAGGGGGATAGCTAGTCCTATCGAAGACTATGCTTCTGGTAACCTCCATCTTGCAGCAGGAGAAGAGAGTAGATGGTAAGTTCACCAAGTAGCATCGTATAGCATAATCCTAACCGATGATCCTCCCTTCGCCGCCCTGTGAGAGAGCGATCACCGGTTGTATCTAGCACTTGGAAGGGTGTGTTTTATTAAGTATCTGGTTCTAGTTGTCATAAGGTCAAGGTACAACTCCGGGTCGTCCTTTTACCGAGGGACACGACTCGAATAGATTAACTTCCCTGCAGGGGTGCACCACATTTCCCAACACGCTCGATCCCCTTTGTCCGGACACACTTTTCTGGGTCATGCCTGGCCTCGGAAGATCAACACGTCGCAGCCCTACCTAGGCACAACAGAGAGGTCAGCACGCCGGTCTAAATCCTATGGCGCAGGGGTCTGGGCCCACCGCCCATTGCACACCTGCACGTTGCGTGGGCGGCCGGAGAGTAGACCTAGCGACCTCCATTACAAAGAAAGTTGCGTTACGCGGTCCAACCTGGCGCGCGCCGCTCAGTCGCTGATGTCACGAAGGCTTCGGCTGATACCACGATGTTGAGTGCCCATAACTGTCCCCGCGTAGATGGTTACTGCGTATAGGCCAGTAGCCAGACTCAGATCAAATACCCAAATCTCGTTAAGCGTGTTATTTTGAAGTAACCGTGAACGCCGACCAGGGCCAGGCCCACCTCTCTCCTAGGTGGTCTCAACCTGCCCTGTCGCTCCACCTCAAAGTAACAGTTGGGGGCCGTCGGGAACTCAGGCCCACCACTACCTGGATGGAGCCACCTGCCCCTTCAGCCCCCATCACCAAACAGTATCACCGGTAATGTAACAGTGTAAAGTATATAGTATATTCCCGTGATCACCTCCCGAAGTGATCACGGCCCAGTAGTATAGCATGGCAGACGGACAAGAGTGTAGGGCCACTAATGGAACACTAGCATCCTATACTAAGAAGTAGGATAGCAGGTAAAGGTAACAACAGTAGTAGCAAGGACAGGCTATGCATCAGGATAGGATAACGGAAAGCAGTAACATGCTACACTACTCTAATGCAAGCAGTAGAGAGAAGAATAGGTAATATCTGGTGATCAAAGGGGGGGCTTGCCCGGTTGCTCTGGCAAGAGAGAGGGGTCGTCAACACTGTAGTCGTACTGGGTAGCAGCGGCGTCAGTCTCGGTGTCTAGTGAGAGAAGAGGGGGAAGAAACAATAAATATTAAGCAAACAGATGCATAGCGTTGCATGACATGACAAGTATCGGTGATAGAGGTGCCCTAACGCGGTACGAGGTGGTACCGGTGAAGGGGGAAAACATCCGGGAAAGTATTCCCGGTGTTTCGCATTTTCGGACAGATGAACCGAAGGGGGAAAGTTGCGTGTTTGCTATGCTAGGGATGCGTGACGGACGAACGGGCTGCGTATCCGGATTCGTCTTGTCGTTCTGAGCAACTTTCATGTACAAAGTATTTTCATCTGAGCTACGGTTTATTTTATATGATTTTCTAAAGTGTGAAAACATTTTTAGAATTTTCATAATTAATTTAATTCAACATTATCCAGAACAGTACACGTCAGCATGACGTCAGCAGTGAACAGAGGTGTTGACTGGGTCGCTGACGTGTGGATCCCACATGTCATTGACTGCTAACTAACTAACGAGGTTAATTAGATAATTAATGTTTAATTAGCTTAATTAGTGATTAGGTTAATCATAGCAGGATTAATTAAGTCAATTAGTTCTTTAATTAATTAATTAATTAATTATTAATTATTAATTATATTTATTATTATTTTTTAAACCCTTTTTTTAACAGAAACGTTCTGGGCTGGGCTCACTGGTCATAGGCACATCGGCCTTAATGGGCATTCGGGCGGGTGCGGGCAAAGCCGCAACCCTGCCCGGTAACGAGGCGAGGCCCGAACGGGGCCGGAGCGGGCGCGTGGGCACTGGCGCTCGATGCGGCCAGCAGGCGCGAGGGCCACGGCCACAGCGAGGTCATGGCCGGAGCGGGGCGGCGCGGCCGTGGCTTGTGGAGAGGCGGCCGCGGGGAGGAGCGCTGGGGGCCGGCGCCGTCGGCTGTGGCCGCGGCCGTGTGCAGAGGAAGCGGGGGCGCAGGCTGCGGCAGGGCTGCAGCGGAGCTCGGAGGTGCGATGCGCTGCGCGCGCGTGGGGTGCAGGCGGTGAGTGCCGAGGGGACTAGCGGCAGCAGCTAGTGGGGACGAGGCCATGCGTGCGGGCCGGAACCTGGCCGGAGCGGCGTCGACAAGCGCGCGCGAGGGACGGGAGCGCGCAGCGGCACACGGGCGCAGGACGTCGGGTGAGCACGAGCGGCGGCCGGAGCGCGAGCAGCAGAGGTGGGCGCGGCGAGCGCCGGACGCAGCGGTGGCCAGCGAAGCCACGGGGAGGAGGCCGCGGGCGCGCGAGGAAGAGAGGAGAGGGGGTGCTCACGGGGACCGTAGGGTTTCGGCAGTAGGCTCGGGGTGGTCCAGCGAGGCGGCACCGACGACGGAGAGGACGGCGGCGTCCGACGTGGGGTCGAGGGCGCGGCATAGGAACAACGGCCTCGGCACGGGGCGAGGACGAGGACGAGTCGGTGACGGTGGTGGGGTCGACGATGGGGACGAGGTCGAGGCGGAGCGACTCCGGCAGGCGGCGTCGATGACGAGGCGGCGGCCTCCTCCTCTCGATCCCGATCCAATCGGGGGAGAGAGGGGGGGCAGATATTTCAGGGGGTGTCGATGGGCGAGTGGGGAGTGGGGTGGTTATGGGGTGCGGGGGTGGGCCGGCCGGTTGGTTGGGCCAGGTGGGCCGGTGCCGTGCTGGGCCGGAGCCCAGGGGGGTCTATTTTTTCTTCTTTTTTTTCTTTTTTTTTTCTGTTTGACCTTTTCCTTTTATTTATTTTCCTTTCTAACTTAGCTTGTATATATTTTAGTTTTATAATATACCGAGTCAACACCTAAATTAGTATCATTAATATAGGCCATTGCCAAACCTAGTTTGATACCAAAACAAGGTAGTTTAATATTTTTATAATTTAAAACGCAATTAAATTGTTATTTCAGCCAGTGTTTTTATTTAGCTTAGGGCATTTAAACATTTTGAAAAAGGTTGGTTCCAACACCAAAATAAGTTAGGGATTATTTGCCACATCATGAACATTTTAGTTTTCATGTTTGAGAATTTCAGAATTTCACTTATTATCTGAATTTGAATTTGAACCGGATTTGGATCAACGTGAGATTAGTAACATTAATAGTGGTGATGTGGCGTCATTAGTGTGGGATTACTGTAGCTTAATTATCCGGGAATCACACAAACATAGGCTTCCAATATATCAATCTTCATGTCTCAACCATTTTGAGACTCCTCGTCATGTACGTGATCACATCCGGGAATCCGAACAACCTTCAGTACATCAAAACATAAAACTCATAATATAACTGTCATCGTAGCGTTAAGCGTGCGGACCCTACGGGTTCGAGAACTATGTAGACATGACCGAGATACGTCTCTGGTCAATAACTAATAGCGGAACCTGGATACTCATATTGGCTCCCACATATTCTACGAAGATCTTTATCGGTCAAACCGCATAACAACATACGTTGTTCCCTTTGTCATCGGTATGTTACTTGCCCGAGATTCGATCGTCGGTATCTCATTACCTAGTTCAATCTCGTTACCGGCAAGTCTCTTTACTCGTTCCGTAATACCTCATCCCACAACTAACTCATTAGTTGCAATGCTTGCAAGGCTTCAGTGATGTGTATTACCGAGTGGGCCCAGAGATACCTCTCCGACAATCGGAGTGAAAAATCCTAATCTCGAAATGCGCCAACCCAACAAGTACCTTCGGAGACACCTGTAGAGAACCTTTATAATCACCCAGTTACGTTGTGACATTTGGTAGCACACAAAGTGTTCCTCCGGTAAACGGGAGTTGCATAATCTCATAGTCATAGGAACATGTATAATTCATGAAGAAAGCAATAGCAACATACTAAACGATCGAGTGCTAAGCTAACGGAATGGGTCAAGTCAATCACATCATTCTCCTAATGATGTGATCCCGTTAATCAAATGACAACTCATGTCTATGGTTAGGAAACATAACCATCTTTGATCAACGAGCTAGTCAAGTAGAGGCATACTAGTGACACTCTGTTTGGCTATGTATTCACACATGTATTATGTTTCCGGTTAATACAATTCTAGCATGAATAACAAACATTTATCATGATATAAGGAAATAAATAATAACTTTATTATTGCCTCTAGGGCATATTTCCTTCAGTCTCCCACTTGCACTAGAGTCAATAATCTAGTTCACATCGCCATGTGATTTAATACCAATAGTTCACATCATCATGTGATTAACACCCATAGTTCACATCGACATGTGACCAATACCCAAAGGGTTTACTAGAGTCAATAATCTAGTTCACATCGCTATGTGATTAATACCCAAAGAGTACTAAGGTGTGATCATGTTTTGCTTGTGAGAGAAGTTTAGTCAACGGGTCTGCTACATTCAGATTCGTAAGTATTTTGCAAATTTCTATGTCAACAATGCTCTGCACGGAGCTACTCTAGCTAATTGCTCCCACTTTTAATATTTATCCAGATTGAGACTTTGAGTCATCTGGATCAGTGTCAAAACTTGCATCGACGTAACCCTTTACGATGAATCTTTTGTCACCTCCATAATCGAGAAACATATCCTTATTCCACTAAGGATAATTTCGACCAATGTCTAGTGATCTACTCCTAGATCACTATTGTACTCTCTTGGCAAACTCAGGGTAGAGTATACAATAGGTCTGGTACACCGCATGTCATACTTTATAGAACCTATGGCTGAGGCATAGGGAATGACTTTCATTCTCTCTCTATCTTCTGCCGTGGTCGGGTTTGGAGTCTTACTCAACTTCACACCTTGTAACACAGGCAAGAACTCCTTTGACTGTTCCATTTTGAACTACTTCAAAATCTTGTAAAGGTATGTACTCATTGAAAAAACTTATCAAGCGTCTTGATCTATCTCTATAGATCTTGATGCTCAATATGTAAGCAGCTTCACCGAGGTCTTTCTTTGATAAACTCCTTTCAAACACTCCTTTATGCTTTGCAGAATAGTTCGACATTATTTCCGATCAACAATATGTCATTCACATATACTTATCAGAAATGCTGTAGTGCTCCCACTCACTTTCTTGTAAATACAGGCTTCACCGCAAGTCTGTATAAAACTATATGCTTTGATCAACTTATCAAAGCGTATATTCCAACTCCGAGATGCTTGCACCAGTCCATAGATGGATCGCTGGAGCTTGCATATTTTGTTAGCACCTTTAGGATTGACAAAACCTTCTGGTTGCATCATATACAACTCTTCTTTAATAAATCCAATAAAGAATGCAGTTTTTTTATCCATTTGCGAGATTTCATAAAATGCGGCAATTGCTAACATGATTCAGACAGACTTAAGCATATATACGAGTGAGAAACTCTCATCGTAGTCAACACCTTGAACTTGTCGAATACCTTTTTGCGACAATTCTAGCTTTGTAGATAGTAACACTACTATCAGCGTCCGTCTTCCTCTTGAAGATCCATTTAATCTCAATGGCTCGCCGATCAATGGGCAAGTCAATCAAAGTCCATACTTTGTTCTCATACATGGATCTCATATCAGATTTCATGGCCTCAAGCCATTTCGCGGAATCTAGGCTCATCATCGCTTCCTCATAGTTCGTAGGTTCGTCATGGTCAAGTAACATGACCTCTAGAACAGGATTACCGTACCACACTGGTGTGGATCTCACTCTCGTTTACCTACGAGGTTCGGTAGTAACTTGATCTGAAGTTACATGATCATCATCATTAGCTTCCTCACTAATTGGTGTAGGAGTCACAGGAACAGATTTCTGTGATGAACTACTTTCCAATAAGGGAGCAGGTACAGTTACCTCATCAAGTTCTACTTTCCTCCCACTCACTTCTTTCGAGAGAAACTCCTTCTCCAGAAAGGATCCATTCTCAGCAACAAATTTCTTGCCTTCGGATCTGTGATAGAAGGTGTACCCAACAGTTACTTTTGGGTATCCTACGAAGACGCACTTCTCCGACTTGGGTTTGAGCTTATCAAGATGAAACTTTTTCACATAAGCATCGCAACTCCAAACTTTAAGAAATGACAACTTTGGTTTCTTGCCAAACCATAGTTCATACTATGCCGTCTCAACGGATTTAGATGGTGCCCTATTTAACGTGAATGCAGCTGTCTCTAATGCATAACCCCAAAACGATAGTGGTAAATCGGTAAGAGACATCATAGATCGCACCATATCTAATAAAGTACAGTTACGATGTTCGGATACACCATTACACTATGGTGTTCCAGGTGGCGTGAGTAGTGAAACTATTTCACATTGTTTTAACTGAAGGCCAAACTCGTAACTCAAATATTCTCCTCCATGATCAGATCGTAGAAACTTTATTTTCTTGTTACGATGATTTTCCACTTCACTCTGAAATTATATGAACTTTTCAAATATTTCAGACTTTTGTTTCATCAAGTAGATATAATCATATCTGCTCAAATGATTTGTGAAGATCAGAAAATAATGATACCTACCGTGAGCTTCAATATTCATCGGACCACATACATCAGTATGTATGATTTCCAACAAATTTGTTGCTCGCTCCATTGTTCCAGAGATCGGAGTCTTAGTCATCTTTCCCATGAGGCATGGTTCGCAAGCATCAACTGATTCATAATCAAGTGATTCCAAAAGCCCATCAGCATGGATTTTCTTCATGCGCTTTACACCAATATGACCTACGGCAGTGCCACAAATAAGTTGCACTATCATCATTAACTTTGCATCTTTTTGGCTTGAATATTATGAATATGTGTATCACTACGATCGAGATCCAACAAACCATTTTTGTTGGTGTGTATGAACATCGAAGGTTCTATTCATGTAAACAGAACAACAATTGTTCTCTAACTTAAATGAATAACCGTATTGCAATAAACATGATCAAATCATATTTATGCTCAATGTAAACACCAAATAACACTTATTTAGGTTCAACACTAATCCCGAAAGTATAGGGTGTGTGCGATGATGATCATATCAATCTTGGAACCAATTCCAACACACATCGTCACTTCACCCTTAACTAGTCTCTGTTCATTCTGTAACTCCTGTTTCGAGTTGCTAATTTTAGCAACTGAACAAGTATCAAATACTTAGGGGCTACTATAAACACTAGTAGGGCACACATCAATAACCTGTATATCAAATATACCCTTTGTGCACTTTGCCATCTTTCTTATCCACCAAATATTCAGGGAATTTCCGCTTCTAGTGATCATTTCCTTTGCAGTAGAAGCACTCTGTTTCAGGCTTTGGTCCAGCTTTGGGCTTCTTCACGGGAGTGACAACTTGCTTGTCATTCTATTTGAAGTTCCCTTTCTTTCCCTTTGCCCTTTTCTTGAAACTAGTGTTCTTGTCAATCATCAACACTTGATGCTCTTTCTTGATTTCTACCTTCGTTGATTTCAACATCACGAAGAGCTCGGGAATCATTTTCGTCATCCCTTGCATACTATAGTTCATCATGAAGTTCTACTAACTTGGTGATGGTGACTAGAGAATTCTTTCAATCACTATTTTATCTGGAAGATTAACTCCCACTTGATTCAAGCGATTGTAGTACCCAGACAATCTGAGCACATGCTCACTTCTTGAGCTATTCTCCTCCATCTTTTAGCTATAGAACTTGTTGGAGACTTCATATCTCTCAACTCGGGTATTTGCTTGAAATATTTAGCTTCAACTCCTAGAACATCTCATATGGTCCATGACATTCAAAACGTCTTTGAAGTCCCGATTCTAAGCCGTTAAGCATGGTGCACTAAACTATCAAGTAGTCATCATATTGAGCTAGCCAAACGTTCATAACGTCTGCATCTGCTCCTGCAATAGGTCTGTCACCTAGCAGTGCATCAAGGACATAATTCTTCTGTGTAGCAATGAGGTTAATCCTCAGATCACGGATCCAATCCGCATTATTGCTACTAACATTTTTCAACATAGTTTTCTCTAGGAACATATCAAAAATAAAACAGGGGAGCTAAACACGAGCTATTGATCTAAAACATAGATATGCTAATACTTCCAGGACTAAGTTCATGATAAATTTAATTTCAATTAATCATATTACTTAAGAACTCCCACTTAGATAGATATCCCTCTAATCCTCTAAGTGATCACGTGATCCATATCAACTAAACCATGTCCGATCATCACGTGAGATGGAGTAGTTTCAATGGTGAACATCACTATGTTGATCATATCTACTATATGATTCACGCTCGACCTTTCGGTCTCCGTGTTCCGAGGCCATATCTGTTATATGCTAGGCTCGTCAAGTTTAACCTGAGTATTCCGCGTGTGCAACTGTTTTGCACCCGTTGTATTTGAACATAGAGCCTATCACACCCGATCATCACGTGGTGTCCCAGCACGAAGAACTTTCGCAACGGTGCATACTCAGGGAGAACACTTATACTTTGATAATTTTAGTGAGGGATCATCTTATAATGCTACCGTCAATCAAAGCAAGATAAGATGCATAAAAGATAAACATCACATGCAATCAATATAAGTGATATGATATGGCCATCATCATCTTGTGCTTGTGATCTCCCTCTCCGAAGCACCTCCATGATCACCATCGTCACCGGCGCGACACCTTGATCTCCATCGTAGCATCGTTGTCGTTTCGCCAATCTTATGCTTCCACGACTATCGCTACCGCTTAGTGATAAAGTAAAGCATTATAGGGCGATTGCATTGCATACAATAAAGCGACAACCTGTAACATCCCAAATTTTCAATTTGGAATGTTATACATAGATCATCCATGCATATCATGATTTATTGCATTTCCGTTCCGCAATCCTCGAAATCCTAAGCAACTCAAGGACCCACGGAGAGAGTTGGGGATTTTCCGGTTTTCATATTTGATTTTTTATCAAATAATGAAACGAGGATTTTGAATTTAATAATTTTTCTCTCCGGGAAATATTTCATATTAAATAAAATGAGTGGAGATAATATGACTTCTCCAAAATAATTGAAATATCCGATGAAAAATATTAAAATCAGTTATTGGATTTTATTTGGTTTTATTCGGATTTTATTTGCATTAGAAAAATTGCACGTTTTCAAAATTGCATTTTAGGGCCAAGAAAATGTTCAACTCGTCCTAAATATTTTATTTAGACGGTGAAAATTTGTTTTGGCATTTTTAGGTTTTTATTTATTTTTTTCTAGGATTTTATCTCGGTCGGCGAAGTTTTTTTTTAAAAAAAAGAGGTTCCCGTGCCGACTGGGCCTAAGGCCTAGCCGCGCCAGGCCGCCGCCGCCGCCTCCTACGCGCGCGCGCGCCGCCGCCGCCGCCACTCGGACCGGAGTCCGAGTTGGACTCCGCCTCCGCCGCGCCTTGCCCCCTCCTCCAAGTCACTGCCCCACCCCCTTTATATACGCCGCCACCCCGCTCCCAACACCACACCGCCACAGCCGCCGCCCGCGCCACGCCAAGCCGCCGCCGCCGCTGCCGCTTGCCGTCGTCGTCGTCGCCGCCTGCCGCCGCCACCGCCGCAGCTCGCGCCGCCGCCGAGCGCCGTTGCCTCGCCTCGCCAGACTTCTCGCCGGAGGTAGCCGCCGCGCCCCGCTGCCGTTTTTTTTATAAAGACCGTTCGGGTTTTTTAGAAACCCTAGATCCGTTTTTTTTCGGATTCGCCGGTTTTTTTTCTCGGTTCTTCTAGTTAGCGTACATTCGTCCGAACGTTCGTTTTAACAAACGGTTCCTCGCCCGTTAGTTAGAACTAACGAACGCTCGTTCGTTAGTCTATTCGTGAGTTTTCTTTTATCGGATTTATTCCGCGATTTTCTCTGATCGCGATTTCTGATCCGATCTTAGATTATGTTTATCTTTTCGCTCGTTTATCGAAATCAGGCGATTCAAGAGCCTGGAGTTTCGTCTCGAAACCCCCTTTCCGTTTAATCAACTCAAACAAGTTTTTTCTATTGTAAAATTTGACCTAAGTTCAAATTAGTAAACGAAGTGGTTTTCTTTCGCCTTTTGAGTTTCGTTGCTTCGTTTGATTTGATTCTTTTTGCATACCGGAGTTCTTAAGTTGAATTTTCTGGCCAACCTCTCTTATTTGAGTTTTGCTTGTGCATCATTGTTTGTTACTTATGTATGTTATTGTTTGCTTGCGACAGAATTCCCGGAGTGCGAAGCGTGTTACTATGAGTCTCTAGGATTCGCGGATCGTTAGCAAGGCAAGTAACACTTTGATCATATCCCATTATTACCCAGTTTTTATGCATTAGTTCCAATCCTCAAACATTGCATGATTAGGATGTCATTAACTTGTAGGTTGGGAAGTAGTTGCTGAGGTAGAACCTATTGCCCTGTTATATTCAAACCCTTGGGAGTTACTTCTACGTATTGCTTATATTGCTATGCTATGCTCGTAGACGTGGTTTGGGTTTGAGTGAAATTCATGTCAGATGTGAGATTGTTAATTAATGGTTCAACTTAAGGTGACAACTTAATCAAACAACTGGGTGGATTGAGGCACCTGGGGAACCCAGTGTTGTCTGTATTTTTTTTGGAAATCCCGGGGTACCCGTGTGATCTTCCTATGGACCGCCACCCAGGCTCAAAGGGAACTGAGATGATTCATGCTAGAAACTTCCGTGTGCAGCCACAAGCTATTATGGGCTCTAGCATAGTTGAGTAAGTTACGTGAAGCTCTTGAAGAGGTAGATCAGTAGGTAGTGGGTTTTGTAGGTTTGGTATGGTCTACCCGGAGTAGAGAGTTAACGTTTCTGAAAGACTGTGTCTCGGTCATCCGTTTCTCAAACACCATGTAGTGCGAGAAATCCAATGGAGGCGATCGAGTCTTGTGGGGAAAAGTGCGCAAACCTCTGTAGAGTGTACAATCTAATCATGGTTAGCCGTTTCCCCAGTTATGGACAATTCTTGAGTATCTAGTACTTGGGTTATCACATGTATCTCACCATGTTTAATTAATACTATTGGGTTGTTAATCACTTTAATTGGGATTGAGTTGGGGATACCTTCTCAATGATGTTTCAACCACCATGATAGTAAAATTAAAATCTATTCCTTTGTTGTAGGGAAAAATTGGCTTTTCGCAAAACTATAACCATAGAGCTTTCCATCAGCCATATATGCATATAGTGATAGCATTATTTTGTTCTTGCTCTACTGTGTTACTTTGCCAGCATATTCCATGTGCTGACCCGTTTTCGAGCTGCAACGTATTATGTTGCATACTTTTCAGATGAGGAGTAAGGTTCGTTAGGTCGTTGCCGTGCAGCTCAGCTATGCCGTTGGAGTTGATGAACTCACTTTATCTTCCAAGACTTCCACTGTTATTGCATTAGATGGCCTTAAGCCATATTATTGTAATAAGTTCTCTTTGGAGACATTCGATGTAATAAGTGTGTGATCGCTACTCTGTTATAAATCCTTCGAGTACTGTGTGTGTCAGCATTACCGATCCAGGGATGACACTTAAGCACAGAGACTTAACCATCTGAGGTCGGGTCGCTACAAGATGGTATCAGAGCACACGCTGAGTGTAGGACACGACCACTAAGATAAACCCTAGGTCACACTTCTCTTCTCATTTCTGACTCCTCTCCATTTTCTACTCTTTAGGATGACGGAGATGAAGAACAAGTTTGCACAACCGGATGAAGACACACCTTTTAGACGCCACTTGAAGGAAGTCACTAGGTACTTGAACATTGGAATACCAAGCTTCACCAGGACGTACAACGCCACTTTACCATAAGAAGAGCGTTGGATGACTCAAGTACAAGTTCCAGGAAGGACGTTCTCGCCAACTTCTAAACCCATAGAATTTTCCTTCGACGCACCAACCTGGAGTTTAGGAAAGAGTATGGCAGCTCACATCACCATGGGACGCATTGGAGAAGTTTACAACAGGGAGCTTAAGGACACTACCACCAAATATGTGGGCGCCGAGACGAGCAATGGGAAGTGATCAGCACCAAGAAGGATAAATCCATTGCAGCTTTCATCCAGGAGTTAAACCAGCACATTCGACGTCAGGAGAACCAGATGTGCGCTGACATGAGGGACCTGAAGAAGGCGAAGACTAGGATCATCGAGCCGGAGGAAGAACTCAAGTTTACCCGCGATGGATATGAGGAGGAAATCAAGACCCTACCGGAGAAGAATGACAACCTAGTCAAGAAGATCGGAGTATTCATGGGAGGACCAGCACCGGGAGTAGAAGACGATGATTCCACTTGCCCGGACAACTACATCATCATCGACGACACCGACTCCGACCCTAGTGATGATGACTTTGAAGACGAAGCTGGAGCAGACATCATGGAGTCTTCCACCGATCAAAATTTCTAGATGACCACCAACTATTAGTAGTATTTCCCCCATGTATATAGTAGTAGTGAGCACTTTTGCGATAGTTCTAGACCATTTGTATGCCCTTTCTTGATTGATTGAGTGAAATGATTGTGTTTGTCTCATGTGCATATGGTAGTGCTTTCTCATTAGACCTCTTCTATTCTAAATCTCTCCCATCTAAACCCCTCAGATGCCAACGAGACGTGACCCCGGTTTTGCTTTCCCACCGGAGCTCACCCAGTTGATCCAGCAGCAGAATACCTTGATGCAATTGCTAGTTCAGAACCAGGGCAACAACAACAACCCACCGCCAGTGGACAACCTAGCCCATTTTCTAAGGTTATAGCCGCCGGTGTTTTCCAGTAGCACCGAGCCTATAGTTGCTGATGATTGGCTACGCCGTATTGGAAGGGAGTTGAACACCACAGGTTGCACATATGCTGAGAGGGTGCGCTTTGCCGCACATCAATTGGATGGACCAGCAGCCTCATGGGGGGAGAATTACACAGCCACGTTTCCTGTAGCCAACGTCACTTGGGACCAGTTTCAGCAAGCTTTCCGCACCACCCATGTCTCAACTAGAGTTGTGCAGATGAAGAAGCAGGAGTTCCGCAACCTACGCCAGGGGAACCGTACTGTGGCTCAGTGCGTGGATGAGTTCAGCAAGTTATCACGCTATGCCCCTGATGATGTGACCACAGATGCCGCGAAGCAGGAGAAGTTTATGGAAGGGCTGAATGATGAGATGAGCATGCAGTTGATGGTAGCAACCTTCAACAACTACCAGGAGTTGGTAGATAAGTCTCTTATGATTGAAGGGAAACAACAGCAGATTGAGAGCCGCAAGAGAAAGTATGGACAAGGGAAGTATAACTCAGGAGCTCAGCGGAAGCCTCGCCTAACCCCGAACTCGGGAGGACTTGTTCACAACCATGGAGGTCACAACCACACCGGAGGAGGATCACATAACCACAGTGGTGCTAAGAATGGGAATGGGAACGGAGCTAACAACAATCAGAACCGCTCCAACCCGTCCACTCCTGCCAAAAGAGACTTAAGTTAGGTTACATGTTTTAAGTGCGGGAAGACAGGGCACTATGCCAATGATTGCCCCGAAGGAAGGAATGGAAACGGAAATGGAAGCGCTGGGAAGAAGCCCAATCCATTCAATAAAGGACAAGTGAACCACGTTAATGTGGAGGAGGTTGAAGAGTAGCCGGACGCGGTAATAGGTAAGTTTTTGGTTAAGTCATTTACCGCTCTTGTTCTTTTCGATACTGGTGCATCGCATTCATACATATCAAGGGGATTCGTGGATAAGTTTAAACTACCAACCCAAACCCTTAGGACCCCTCTTTTAGTGAGTTCACCCGGAGCAGAATATATAGCTAGCCGATGGTGTGACCAGATACCCTTAACCATTGGCACACATGTGTTTCCGTCCGACCTAATTATCTTGGAGTCGCAAGGATTGGATGTGATATTGGGTATGGACTGGATGTCAAAGTATGGAGGAAGCATTGACTGTGCGAGTAGGTCGATTTATCTCACCACCCCGGAGGGAAAAAGGATTAAGTATGTGTCCAGGCATGTGCCAAAAAGGAGCCAAGTGAATGCCCTTACAGGAGTTGTTTAGGAGGAAGTGCCGGTAGTAAAAGATTACCCGGATGTTTTCCCAGAGGAGTTACCAGGCATGCCACCGGACAGAGACATTGAGTTTTTGATAGAGCTGTTGCCAAGTACAGGACCAATATCCAAGAGACCCTATCGGATGCCCGCAAATGATCTGGAAGAAATTAAGAAACAGATCAAGGAGTTATTGGAGAAAGGATACATCTGAAGAAGTTCATCACCTTGGGGAGCCCTAGTACTTTTGGTTGAGAAGAAGGATAAATCTCTAAGGATGGTTGTTGATTATCGAGCCTTGAATGAAGTGACGATAAAGAACAAGTACCCACTGCCGATGATCAACGATCTATTTGATCAGTTGCAAGGAGCTAAAGTGTTCTCAAAGATCGATTTGCGATCAGGGTATCGTCAGTTGAAGATACAAGAGAAGGACATACCAAAGACGACGTTCACAACGCAATATGGATTATACGAGTACACGGTCATGTCGTTTGGACTGACTAACGCCCCTGCCTATTTCATGAGCATGATGAACAAGGTGTTCATGGAGTATTTGGACAAGTTTGTTGTGGTGTTTATTGATGATATCATGGTATACTCAAAGAACGAGGAGGAGCACAAAGAGCATTTGTGTTTAGTTCTCGAGAAGCTCAGGGAACACCAGTTGTATGCTAAGTTTAGCAAATGCGAGTTTTGGCTGAAGGAAGTCGGATTTCTTGGACATGTTATATCAGGAGAAGGTATAGCAGTAGACCCCAGCAAGGTTCAGTCAGTCACTGAATGGTTGGCACCCACCTCAGTTAGCGAGATCCGCAGTTTTCTTGGACTCGCAGGATACTACCGGAGATTCATTGAGAATTTTTCCAAGATTGCAAAACCAATGACTGAACCGTTGAAGAAGGATACCAAGTTTAAATGGACAGAAGATTGTGAAGCAAGTTTCCAGGAGTTGAAGAAACGCTTGACTACAGCCCCAGTGCTAGTACTGCCAGATATACATAAGGAGTACCAAGTGTATTGTGACACCTCTCTCTTAGGACTTGGATGTGTGCTTATGCAGGACAGAAGAGTTGTTTCATATGCCTCACGACAACTAAAACCCCATGAGTTGAATTATGCTATGCATGATTTGGAGCTAGCAGCCGTAGTGCATGCGTTGAAGACTTGGAGGCATTACGTTATTGGAAACCGTTGTGATGTGTACACGGATCACAAGAGTTTGAAGTACATCTTCACCCAGAAGGAGCTGAACCTTAGGCAGAGGAGATGGTTGGAGCTTATAAAGGATTATGACATGAAGCTACACTATCATCCAGGAAAGGCCAATGTCGTAGCAGACGCATTGAGTCAGAAGAGTTATGCTAATATCCTTGAAAGTAAAGGACTGCCGAAGGAATTAGCAAAGGACATCATGGAACTTCGATTAGAGAGTGTACCTAGAAGGTTCATTGCCACAATGGAGGTTCAGTCGACATTGCTGGACAAGATTCGGGAAGCTCAGAAAGATGATAAAAGTGATTGCCGAGATAAAGGAGAAGATGGGCAAAGGAAAGGCCAAAGGTTTTCGTGAAGATGAGCACGATACCCTATGGTTTGAGGACCGAGTTTATGTGCCCAACAACCAGGAGATCAGGAAGTTAATACTTCAAGAGGCCCATGACTCACCATACTCGATACACCCCAGAAACACCAAGATGTATTTGGATTTGAAGGAATGTTTCTGGTGGACTGGTATGAAGAAGGATATTGCCGACTATGTAGCCGTATGTGATGTATGTCAGAGAGTTAAGGCAGAACATCAGAAGCCAGCAGGACTGTTAAATCCTATATCGATACCCGAATGGAAGTGGGATAAACTTGGCATGGACTTTATCACCGGATTACCCAGGACTAAAGCAGGATATGATTCCATATGGGTAGTAGTTGATCGTTTGACCAAAGTAGCTCACTTCATCCCAGTGAAAACCACCTATACAAGTGCAAAGTTGGCCAAGATCTATATGTCCAGGATCGTATGTCTGCATGGAGTTCCGAGGACCATCGTATCGGATCGAGGAACATAGTTTACTTCAAAGTTTTCGCATCAGTTACACCAGACTCTGGGAACGAGATTGGAGTTCAGTACAGCGTTTCACCCGCAGATAGATGGACAGACTGAGAGAGTCAATCAAATTTTGGAGGACATGTTGAGAGCCTGTGCGCTAGATTATGGATCTAGTTGGGATGACAATTTGTCGTATGCAGAGTTCTCATACAACAGTAGCTACCAAGCCAGTTTGAAGATGGCACCGTTTGAAGCCCTGTATGGACGCAGGTGTAGAACACCGTTGATGTGGGATGAGGTAGGAGACCGACAGTTGTTTGGACCAGACTTGATTAAAGAATCTGAGGAGAAGGTAAAATTGATCTGAGACCGACTGAAGATTGCTCAGTCCAGGCAGAAGAGTTATGCTGACTCAAAACGCAAGGAGGTAACCTACGAAATTGGAGATAGAGCATATCTGCGAGTATCGCCCTTGCGAGGAGTGAAACGTTTTGGAGTTAAAGGAAAGTTAGCCCCAAGATTTGTAGGACCGTATCGCATTTTGGAACGGATGGGAGAAGTTGCCTACAAGTTGGAGTTACCTGAGGGATTGTCAGGAGTCCACGATGTGTTCCACGTTTCACAGCTGAAGAAGTGTCATGCTGAGATGGCGGATATACCAATTAGAGATACAGTACCCTTGGAGGCGATTCAGTTGGACAATGATTTGACTTACGAGGAGAAGCCGGTTAAGATTCTTGAGTTTACCAGCAGACTCACCCGCAGTAAGGCTATCAAGTTTTGCAAAGTTCAGTGGAGCCACCATACTGAGGATGAAGCTACATGGGAACGAGAGGACGATCTCCGCAAGGACCACCCATACCTATTTTCTAGCCAACCCGAATCTCAAGGGCGAGATTCATCTTAAGGGGGGTAGGTTTGTAACATCCCAAATTTTCAATTTGGAATGTTATACATAGATCATCCATGCATATCATGATTTATTGCATTTCCATTCCGCAATCCTCGAAATCCTAAGCAACTCAAGGACCCACGGAGAGAGTTGGGGATTTTCCGGTTTTCATATTTGATTTTTATCAAATAATGAAACGAGGATTTTGAATTTAATAATTTTTCTCTTCGAGAAATATTTCATATTAAATAAAATGAGTGGAGATAATATGACTTCTCCAAAATAATTGAAATGTCGGAGGAAAAAAATTAAAATCATTTATTGGATTTTATTTGGTTTTATTCGGATTTTATTTGCATTAGAAAAATTGCACGTTTTCAAAATTGCATTTTAGGGCCAAGAAAATGTTCAACTCATCCTAAATATTTTATTTAGACGGTGAAAATTTGTTTTGGCATTTTTAGGTTTTTATTTATTTTTTTCTAGGATTTTATCTCGGTCGGCGAAGTTTAAAAAAAAGAGGTTCCCGCGCCGACTGGGCCTAAGGCCCAGCCGCGCCAGGCCGCCGCCGCTGCCGCCACTCGGACCGGAGTCCGAGTTGGACTCCGCCTCCGCCGCGCCTTGCCCCCTCCTCCAAGTCGCTGCCCCACCCCCTTTATATACGCCGCCACCCCGCCCCCAACATCACACCGCCACCGCCGCCGCCCGTGCCACGCCAAGCCGCTGCCGCCGCTTGCCGTCGCCGCCGCCACCGCCGCAGCTCGCGCCGCCGCCGAGCGCCGCCGCCCCGCTAGCCGCCACCTGCCGCTGCCTCGCCTCGCCAGACCTCTCGCCGGAGGTAGCCGCCAGGCCCCGCCGCCAGTTTTTTTATAAAGACCGTTCGGTTTTTTAGAAACCCTAGATCCGGTTTTTTTTCAGATTCGCCGGTTTTTTCTCTCGGTTCTTCTAGTTAGCGGACGTTCGTCCGAACATTCGTTTTAATGAACGGTTCCTCGCCCGTTAGTTACAACTAACGAACGCTCATTCGTTAGTCTGTTCGTGAGTTTTCTTTTATCGGATTTATTCCCTGATTTTCTCTGATCGCGATTTCTGATCCGATCTTGGATTATGTTTATCTTTTCGCTCGTTTATCGGAATCAGGCGATTCAAGCGCCTAGAGTTTCGTCTCGAAACCCTCTTTCCGTTTAATCAACTCAAACAAGTTTTTGCTACTGTAAAATTTGACCCAAGTTCAAATTAGTAAATGAAGTGGTTTTCTTTCGCCGTTTGACTTTCGTTGCTTCGTTTGATTTGATTCTTTTTGCGTACCGGAGTTATTAAGTTGAACTTTCTGGTCAACCTCTCTTATTTGAGTTTTGCTTGTGCATCGTTGTTTGTTACTTATGTATGTTATTGTTTGCTTGCGATAGAATTCCCAGAGTGCGAAGCGTGTTACTACGAGTCTCTAGGATTCGCGGATCGTCAGCAAGGCAAGTAACCCTTTGATCATATCCCATTATTACCCAGTTTTTATGCATTAGTTCCAATCCTCAAACATTGCATGATTAGGATGTCATTAACTTGTGGGTTGGGAAGTAGTTGCTGAGGTAGAACCTATTGCCCTGTTATATTCAAACCCTTGGGAGTTACTTCTACGTATTGCTTATATTGCTATGCTATGCTCCTAGACGTGGTTTGGGTTTGAGTGAAATTCATGTCAGATGTGAGATTGTTAATTAATGGTTCAACTTAAGGTGGCAACTTAATCAAACAACTGGGTGGATTGAGGCACCTGGGGAACCCAGTGTTGTCTGTATTTTTTTGGAAATCCCGGGGTACCCGTGTGATCTTCCTATGGACCGCCACCCAGGCTCAAAGGGAACTGAGATGATTCATGCTAGAAACTTCCATGTGCAGCCACAAGCTATTATGGGCTCTATCATAGTTGAGTAAGTTACGTGAAGCTCTTGAAGAGGTAGATCAGCAGGTAGTGGGTTTTGTAGGTTTGGTATGGTCTACCCGGAGTAGAGAGTTAACGTTTCTGAAAGACTGTGTCTTGGTAATCTGTTTCTCAAACACCATGTAGTGAGAGAAATCCAATGGAGGCGATCGAGTCTTGTGGGGAAAAGTGCGCAAACCTCTGCAGAGTGTACAATCTAATCATGGTTAGCCGTTTCCCCGGTTATGGACAATTCTTGAGTATCTAGTACTTGGGTTATCACATGTATCTCACCATGTTTAATTAATACTGTTGGGTTGTTAATCACTTTAATTGGGATTGAGTTGGGGATACCTTCTCAATGATGTTTCAACCACCATGATAGTAAAATTAAAATCTATTCCTTTGTTGTAGGGAAAAATTGGCTTTTCGCAAAACTATAACCATAGAGCTTTCCACCAGCCATATATGCATATAGTGATAGCAATATTTTGTTCTTGCTCTACTGTGTTACTTTGTCGGCATATTCCATGTGCTGACCCGTTTTCGGGCTGCAACGTATTATGTTGCAGACTTTTCAGACGAGGAGTAAGGTTCATTAGGTCGTTGTCGTGCAGCTCAGCTATGCCGTTGGAGTTGATGGACTCACTTTATCTTCCAAGCCTTACTCTATTATCGCATTAGATGGCCTTAAGTCATATTATTGTAATAAGTTCTCTTTGGAGACATTCGATGTAATAAGTGAGTGATTGCTACTCTGTTATAAATCCTTCGAGTACTGTGTGTGTCAGCATTACCGATCCAGGGATGACACTGAAGCATAGAGACTTGACCATCTGAGGTCGGGTCGCTACACAACCATATGGCTCCTGCCAGTTGCCGATAACTCGGTTACAAAACATGATCATCTCATACAATAAAATATAGCATCATGTCTTAACCATATCACATCACAACATGCCCTGCAAAAACAAGTTAGACGTCCTCTACTTTGTTGTTGCAAGTTTTATGTGCCAGCTACGGGCTTAGCAAGAACCGTTCTTACCTACGCATCAAAACCACAATGATAGTTTGTCAAGTTGGTGTTGTTTTAACCTTCGCAAGGACCAGGCGTAGCCACACTCGGTTCAACTAAAGTTGGAGAAACTGACACCCACCAGCCACCTGTGTGCAAAGCACGTTGGTAGAACCAGTCTCGCGTAAGCGTACACGTAATGTCGGTCCGGGCCGCTTCATCCAACAATACCGCCAAACCAAAGTATGACATGCTGGTAAGCAGTATGACTTATATCGCCCACAACTCACTTGTGTTCTACTCGTGCATATAACATCAACGCATAAAACCTGGCTTTGATACCACTGTTGGGGAACATAGTAATTCCAAAAAAATTCCTACGCACACGCAAGATCATGGTATGCATAGCAACGAGAGGGGAGTGTGTTGTCTACGTACCCTCGTAGACCTGAAGCGGAAGCGTTAGCACAACGCGGTTGATGTAGTCGTACGTCTTCATGATCCGACCGATCAAGTACCGAACGTACGGCACCTCCAAGTTCAGCACACGTTCAGCCTGATGACGTCCCTCGAACTCCGATCCAGCCGAGTGTTGAGGGAGAGTTTCGTCAGCATGACGGTGTGGTGACGATGTTGATGTTCTACCGATGCAGGGCTTCGCCTAAGCACCACTACAGTATTATCGAGGTGGACTATGGTGGAGGGGGGCACCGCACATGGCTAAGAGATCAATGATCTAATGTTGTGTCTCTAGGGTGCCCCCCTGCCCCTGTATATGAAGGAGCAAGGGGGGTGCGGCCGGCCAGGGCATAGGCGCGCCAGGAGGAGTCCTACTCCCACCGGGAGTAGGACTCCCCCCCTTTCCGAGTTGGATTAGGACTTGGGAGGGGGAAGAAGGAAAGAGGGGGGCCACCCCCCTTGCCCTAAACCAATTCGGTTTGGGCCTTGGGGGGCGCGCCCCACACTTCCTTAGCTTCCCTCCTTTTCCACTAAGGCCCATGTAGGCCCATTAAGCCCCTGGGTGGTTCCGGTAACCTCCCGGTACTCCAGTAAAATCCCGATTTCACCAGGAACACTTCCGATATCCAAACATAGGCTTCCAATATATCAATCTTCATGTCTCGACCATTTCAAGACTCCTCGTCATGTCCGTGATCACATCCGGGACTCCGAACAACCTTCAGTACATCAAAACATAAAACTCATAATATAACTGTCATCATAGCATTAAGCGTAAGGACCCTACGGGTTCGAGAACTATGTAGACATGACCGAGACACGTCTCCGGTCAATAACCAATAGCGGAACCTGTATGCTCATATTGGCTCCCACATATTCTATGAAGATCTTTATCGGTCAAACCGCATAACAACATACGTTGTTCCCTTTGTCATCGGTATGTTACTTGCCCGAGATTCGATCGTCGGTATCTCAATACCTAGTTCAATCTCGTTACCGACAAGTCTCTTTACTCGTTCTGTAATACCTCATCCCGCAACTAACTCATTAGTTGCGATGCTTGCAAGGCTTAAGTGATGTGTATTACCGAGTGGGCCCAGAGATACCTCTCCGACAATCGGAGTGACAAATCCTAATCTCAAAATATGCCAACCCAACAAGTACCTTCGGAGACACCTGTAGAGCACCTTTATAATCACCCAGTTACGTTGTGACGTTTGGTAGCACACAAAGTGTTCCTCCGCTAACGGGAGTTGCATAATATCATAGTCATAGGAGCATGTATAAGTCATGAAGAAAGCAATAGCAACATACTAAACGATCGAGTGCTAAGCCAACGGAATGGGTCAAGTCAATCACATCATTCTCCTAATGATGTGATCCCGTTAATCAAATGACAACTCATGTCTATGGTTAGGAAACATAACCATCTTTGATCAATGAGCTAGTCAAGTAGAGGCATACTAGTGACACTCTGTTTGTCTATGTATTCACACATGTATTATGTTTCCGATTAATACAATTCTAGCATGAATAATAAACATTTATCATGATATAAGGAAATAAATAATAACTTTATTATTGCCTCTAGGTCATATTTCCTTCAGGATGGTTATATGATCCAATTATATTTGCATTGTTAAGAGATTTCACTAGTGAAAGTATGGACCCTAGGCCTCATTTTCAAGCATTGCAATACCGTTTTTGTGCCCGCTTACTATTTGTTACCTTGCTGTTTTTATTTATTCAAATTATAAAAATTTATTTCTACCATCCACATCACACTTTTATTACCATCTCTTCGCCGAACTAGTGCACCTATACAAATTACCATTGTATTTGGTGTGTTGGGGACACAAGAGACTCTTTGTTATTTGGTTGCAGGGTTGTTTGAGAGAGACCATCTTCATCCTACGCCTCCCACAGATTGATAAACCTTAGGTCATCCACTTGAGGGAAAAAATTTACTATCCTACAAAACTCTGCGCTTGGAGGCCCAACACAAGTCTACAAGAACAAGTTGTGTATTAGACATCAAGCTCTTTTTTGACGCCATTATCGGGGAGGTGAGTGCTTGAAGGTATATCTTTAGATCTTGCAATTGAATCTTTTAGTTTCTTGTTTTATCACTAGTTTGGTTAAAAAAGAAAACTACAAAAAATGGAATTGACGTTGCATCATATTGTTGATCATCTTTATAATATCTTTCTTGAAAATGATTGTGCTCAATTGTTAGAAGAAAAAGTCAATAAAATGTTTGGCACAAAATATTTGAATGATGAGCATGATTGCAATGTTGTTAGTATGAATTCTTTGAATATCCAAAATGCTAATGATTATTGCACTAGTCATGAGAAAAATGTTTATTATAAGCATGTCAATTTTTGTGGAGTGCATAAAGTTTATGAAGACGTGCCTTATAGGGAAGATAGCTTTTGTAAGACGCATAAACATGATAGAACCAATTCTTTGCTCAAAGTGATAGATGAATTCGCTACAAAATTATGTTCTCTTTGTCCTATTACTTGTGATCTTTGCAATAAAGTTGGTGATCTCAATTTCAAATGCATGCTTTTTCATGATCGAAGCGTGTCCAAATATTGCAATAAGTTGATCACTCTTGAACTTTATAATGAGCTCTGTCAATTTTTGGGGAGTGAAGAGTTGACACATAAAAATAGTTGGTTTGAAGTATTCTTTCTCACAGATGACATTGAAACTAAACTAAAGAATATCTATATGTTTTGCATGGTAAATTTCAATGAGAATGCTTATATTGCCAACTATAGAAAGATGGGAAAACCAATAGAATATAAAAGGAATACTGATGAAAGGGTAAAGATTTCCAGTTTCCCTCCCATTGTCTCTCGTGATGAAATAGGTGACGAGGATGAGCTCCCTATTCAACCAATCTCATCAATAAGAAGCTTGAAAAAATTAATTAAACCCACATGTGATGTGGTGAAGAAGAAGAAAATAAGAAAGAATAGAGGTAAAAAGGTATCTTTCCCAAATAGAGTTGCTGCTATTATTTTTGTGCCTCATGAAAATGAATCAAAAATAATTGTGGAGGATGATGCACTTGATGATGATATTGCTTCTATGTCTTATGGCACAATGCCCCAGAGAACTATTGATGATGATTTTGTTATGCCCGTTGCTTGTTGTGATGATTATGATTGGGAAGATAATGATACTTCTTATAATCTTGGAAATCTTTTTGGCACCAAATTGGGAAATTATGATGATAACAATTACTATACCATTGGTGCTATTCATACTATTAATGATGAGAATGATTATGCTTATGATATGTCGAGCCACAAGCTTGGGGATGCTATGTTTCATGAGAATGACATGTTTGAGAATTTATTTGCTGCAACTAATGGTTGTCCCAAGCTTGTGGATGCTATGTCTAATGATGATCTTTTTATCCCCCCTACTTTGGATGATCAAATTTGCTATGATGATTGCATGCCTCCTATCTATGATGAGAACAAAGTTGCTACTTACGATGATTATTGTGATGATACTTATGTTATAAAAAGTAGTGAAAATTATTGTCATAATTTTGAATATCCTTTTACTGATCATTACTCTTCTTATGTGGAAACAATTTATAGTATTTGAGTTTCATATGATACTCCCACCATTGTGAATGAGAAGAAATTTTCTTATGTGGAGAGTAATAAAAATTCTATGCTTGTGGATCATGAAAAGAATGTTTTATGTGATGGTTATATTGATGAATCTATTCATGATGCTACTGAAAATTAATATGAGAGAGGAACTTATGATTCATGATGCTCTCTTTATGTTTCAATTCTTATCTTTTTTGCAAGCATCATTGAAATCACCATGCCTAGCTAAAAGGCATTAAAGAAAAGCGCTTGTTGGAAGACAACCCAACACTTATGCCTACTGTTTTTGTGTGTTAACATGATTAGGCTACTGTATTAATCATGTTTTATTGCTTTCGTTTCAATAAAGTGCCAAGCAAGACCTTTTGGGATGGTCTATGGTGATAGTTGATTTGATCTTGCTGAAAAACAGAAACTTTTGTGCTCAGGGAAATAATTCTCATTTTTAACAAATGCGTGATAAAATACTAATTCTTTTTGAAGAATATTAATAGACAAATTTCCTAGGTTCTCCTAATTTTTCAGAATTTTTGGAGTAGCAGAAGTATGGTTGGAGTACAGATTACTACAGACTATTATGTTTTTGAGAGATTCTGTTTTCAATGCATAGTTTGCTTGTTTTCTAGTTTGTATGGCTTATATTGCTCAATATAAATTGTGAAAATTATATGCTACAGTAGGAATTGTGTGAGAACAATTATGAATCTTGTCTTTGACAGTACCAAAGTGAAATGGTTTGCTCTTTATCATACTAACCTATCTCACGAAGTTCCGTTAAGTTTTGTGTGATTGAAGATTTCAAGTTTTGGGTGAGATGTCGATATGAGGAGAATAAGGACTGAAAATACCCTAAGATTTGGTATCCCCAAGGCACCCCAAGGTAATATTCAAGAAGATCCAAGCAACTAAGCTTGGGGATGCACCGAAAGGCATCCCCTCTTTCGTCTCCAACATTATCGGTAACCTCACTTGGAGCTACATTTTATTCATCACATGATATGTGTTTTGCTTGGAGCGACATTTTCCTTTGTTAGGATTTTATTTATGTTATTTATAATAATGTTTTGCATCTTTTATTTCAATAAAAGTGACAAGGATAGCCTTTACCATGCTATTTTGCAAGTATACATGTTGCTGTTTCAAAACAGAAACTTTATCGTTGTTGCAAAAATCCCTAGTAAATTCAGAATGTGATAAAATGCTGAAACTTTTTGCACAATAAGCTCTGATAAATTTTCTACAGTGTGGTAAATTTTCATAATTTTTGGAGTTAAATAAGTATTGATACTCTTGCATTCTTTACAGACTGTACTGTTTTAGCATATTGCTGTTATGTTTGCATTGTTTGCATATGTTTGCTTGTTTAATGATTCTATTTGAGGATAGGAGTATTAAATATGCAGAGGCATTTAGTATGCAATGTTGAATAATAATTTTGGTGATTTTCTATAGTATATAATGATAAAGTTTTGCATTGATTTATACTAACTTATCTCACGAGTTCTTGTTGAGTTTTGTGTGGATGAAGTTTTTGAGATTTAGGAAAACCGTGATATGAGAGGAATTAAGGAGACACAAAAGATCAAGATTGGGGACGCCCAAGGCACCCCAAGATAATATTTCAAGAAGTCTCAAGCATCTAAGCTTGGGGATGCCCTGGTAGGCATCCCACCTTTCTTCTTCAACAATTTTTGGTTAGTATCGGTTGAGCCTAAGTTTTTGCTTCTTCACATGATGTGTGCTATTCTTGGATTGTCATTTTGTTTTGATTTGATTGCTGTTTTAATAAAATACTTAGATCTAAAATTAAATAAGAGAGAGTCCTCAAATAGTTACCCATTTACATGATCTTCACTTATATCTTTTTGGAGTAGCTTGTCATTTACTCTTGTGCTTCACTTATATCCTATGAGTAAATTGTTGAATGAATTGAATATCATGAAGTTGAAATTATATGTTAATATCATGCCTAGTAGTAGCTTCACATTGGGTTTAGAAAGTGAAATCTTTTGAATCTTGACAATCACAATATTGGTCATACAAGCAATCCCTGAATAATTACTATAAGGAAGAGAACTTTCACATGCAAATACACTATCTTGGAAATCTTTTGAGATTGTGAGCCCCCATCAAAATATTAAATGCCAAAATTGTTGACGTTGGACAAGGAAGACAATGTAATGAGTTATGTTTGTCCATATTCACATAGAAGTTATATTGTCATAGAGCCTTCAACATGTGATGCTTGCCCCCCATCTTTGCTAGCCAAAAATTCCGCACTAAGTAGAGATACTACTTGTGCATCCAAAAACCCTTAAACCCAAATCTTATTTTCAAGAATCCACCATACCTACCTAAGTATTGAGCAAGATCCTTCAAGTAAGTTGTCATCGGTGCAATAAGGCAATAAAAATTGCTTCTAAAAGTGTTAGATCATTTAGTGTAAGAGAAAATTGAACGTTATATGAACTTGTGATGGCAAAGAATAAAAGTGACAGACCGCATAATAAGGGTTGCTGTCATAAGGGGCAATATAATGTGACGTTCTCTTGCACTAAGGGATTGAGCATGCAAACAGAAAGCACATGTCAACCTCTGCTTCCCTCTGCGAAGGGCCTACCTTTTACTATTATGTATTTACTTTCATGCAAGAGTCAAAGTTTTTCTCTCTATTCCTTTTTATTTTTCTGTTTTGGCAAGCATCATGTGGTGAGGAAAGATCTAGGCATATATATCCAGTTGGATATGGGTAGCATGAGTTATTATTGTTGACATCACCCTTGAGGTGAATACGTTGGGAGGTAAAATTATAAGCCCCTATCTTTCTGTGTGTCCAGTTGAAACGTTTTGCTCATGTGTATGCGGTGAGTGTTAGCAATCATAGAAGACTATATGATGGTTGAGTATGTGGAGCTCTTACTTAGACTCTGTTGAATAAGTTGAATTGCAAATTGCTTGGTGACTGAGAACATAGGTTGTTGAGTTTCAAGAGAATTCATTGTTTGAATCTTAACATGTGAATTGGTTGCTACTTTAATATGAGAAGTTTTATAAGAAAGAATTTATGTTATGATGCTAGGAAAAGTGATTGAAATTGTCATTAATCAAACTTGTGCACTTTGCTAGCATTCACACTTCATAAATTATTTCTTTTATCATTTACCTACTCGAGGATGAGTAGGAATTAAGCTTGGGGATGCTGATACGTCTCCAATGTATCTATAATTTATGAAGTATTCATGCTAATATATTATCATTCTTGGATGTTTTACAGTCATTTTATAGTAACTTCATATAATTTTTGGGGACTAACCTATTGACCCAGTGCCAGTTGCTGTTTTTTGCTTGTTTTTTACATCGCAGGAAATCAATATCAAATGGAGTCCAAACACCGTGAAACTTTTTCTGGATTTTTATGGACTAGAAGACCACCAGTGGGCCAGAGTAGCACCTGGGGGGTGCCCCGAGGGGGGCACAACCCACCAGGGCGCGCTTGGGGGTCCAAGCGCGCCCAGGTGGGTTGTGCCGACCTCGGTGGCCTCCCGCACCCCCTCTTCGCCCTATAAATTGCCAAATATTCCAAAACCCTCGGGGGTAACCCTAGATCAGAAGTTCCGCCGCCGCAAGCCTCCGTAGCCACGAAAAACCAATCTAGATCCCGTTCCGGCACCATGATGAGGAGGGAGTAGTCCACCCTCGGGGCTGAGGGTTTGTACTAGTAGCTATGTGTTTAGTCTCTCTCTCTCTCTCGTGTTCTTGAGATGTCATGATATTGATGTATCGCGGGCTTTGTTAATATAGTCAAATCATATGGTGTTTTCCCCTCTCTATCTTGTTGTGATGAATTGAGTTTTTTCCTTTGAGATTTCGTTGTTATCGGATTGAATACTTCTATGGATTTGAGAGCACTTGATATATATCTTGCATATGAATACTCGTGGTGACAATGGGGTATCATATTTTTTCACTTGATATGTGTTTTGGCACTCAACTCACGGATTCCCGCGGTGACATTGGGGTAATCTATGCATAGGGGTTGATGCACGTTCTCGTCTTTTGTTTCTCCGGTAGAAATCTTGGGACACTCTTTGAGGTTCTTTGTGTTGGATTGAGTATTATGAATCTGAAATTATTTGGTGTTATTTTGGTACGAACTCTTGGATAGATCGATCGGAAAGAATAGCTTCGAGGTGGTTTCGTACCCTACAAACGTTTTCTTCTTATGTTCTCCGCTAGATAGGAACTTTGGAGTGATTCTTCATCGCACGTTGAGGGATGGTTATATGATCCAATTATATTAGCATTGTGGAGAGATTGCACTAGTGAAATTATGGACCCTGGGCCTCATTTTCAAGCATTGCAATACCGTTTTTGTGCCCGTTTACTATTTGTTACCTTGCTGTTTTTATTTATTCAGATTATAAAAATATATTTCTACCATCCATATCACACTTTTATCACCATCTCTTCGTCGAACTAGTGCACCTATACAAATTATCATTGTATTTGGTGTGTTGGGGACACAAGAGACTCTTTGTTATTTGGTTGCAGGGTTGCTTGAGAGAGACCATCTTCATCCTACGCCTCCCACGGATTGATAAACCTTAGGTCATCCACTTGAGGGAAAATTGCTACTGTTCTACAAAACTCTGCGCTTGGAGACCCAACACAAGTCTACAAGAACAAGTTGCATAGTAGACATCAATCACCGACTTGGTAGCAGTAGGAGGTCGCAGTTCTGCCACCGGAGTCAGCTCCCCTCCCAAACACTTCACTCTCTCCCTCTCCACCTCCCCAGTGCTCTCCCTCATCCCCTCCTAACTTGCCATGGAATTCACTCCAATGACCCAACCCAAAAGAAGAGAGATAGAACTGTGTGTCCCCTGTTCTGAGTTTTTTCTTGGAGGAGATAGTCCCCTCGAATTGGTACAGATATATTGCCTGCCATCCCCAAAATTCACACCTTCCACAACGGGATTGATGCACTTAACAAAGAATAAATGACCTTGATTCGTCAGTTTCCCTAAACTGCCAGCGTTGATTGCTCTTTCTCCCAAATACATCTATCTCATGGAAAATCTCTCTAGCCTTAATCCTATCCCATTGAAACCCTTGTCTCACGCACAAATTAAAGGAAAGAAAACCCAAATCAGATCGAATCAGGTTGGAATCCCCCTTACCACCTACAGACACAAATTTTGAATCCCCCTTCCATGTAAATAGAACAGCGAATTATCTTCCTCTCCAATTGCTACCCCCTACGTAGCAAAGGAAACCTCATCAATTGATTTGCTCAGGATCTTCTTCGCCCTATCCTTCGACCTCCCCAGACATCTCCCTCGATCTGCCGCCACCGAGAGGATGCACTTGGATCTTGCCTTGAAATCGCTCCAATCCCGCGTGCTGAAGAGGCTCGCCTCGATGCCCTCCTCCATACGTGTGTCCCCTCCCTTGTAGGGGCCGCCGGTGGCGGCGCTGCCCTCTCACTCACTATCATCTACCATCGCCGCCAGATCACCTAGACGATCATGGGAGCTCAGTTTTTTTGTTGCAAAACCTCCTCCACTAAGTTTTACTTCACCTGACCAGCTTAGCTTGTTTGCAAATTTTCACCCTGCTGTATATGTAAAGCAACAATAGAACAGAATACACAACAAAACAATACAAAATGATGAGGTAGCCCTTATACAGCACCAAATCCAAGATAACTGAGTCACAAAGAATGCACATGAGTACGCTACCGAAAGAGGGCACATGAAGAGCTGAATACGACACCATGCTATAACTATCTCACTTAAGCTTCACAACAACGCCCCAAGAGGTAGAACGGTGCTAAGCATCGCCGCTGCCAAGACCAAATGGACAAAGGTTTCACCCGAAATCCAACCATGAAGAGGAGCACCATGACAATGTCTTCTAGACGAGAGCGGTGGCCGCGAGCATCGACAGCGTCGGCGACAAAACACGAAGCTCCACCACGAGGCCTCTACGACAAGCACGACGAGATCAAAACTCCATATCCAGATCAAGGTGCCGTCACTGCCAAAGACAGAGATCATTCCTGAGTCACCCGTCGCTTCACCTCTTGCCGCCCCCACAGCCAAGAGGCAAAGCCACCAGCGTCGCCATGGTGCCCGCCGGAGAGCCTACCGTGCGGACTGCCAACCGGAGCCGCCGCCCCGGCATCCATGTTTGAAACATAACCAGCTGCCTACATCATGGTGCACCTACCACGACCGGAGAAGTAAAAGGCAACTCCTTTCATTCTTAGCTAGCATCAACCATGAAGTTTGGGTCAATGACTCCATGGTAGAAGGCGCCGACACCTACGCCTCTAGCCAGTCACGGTGTACCCACCATGATGCAAGCACACGATATGCCTGATGAGGTAATGGAGTCCCAACAACCACTACCATTCACCGTCGTCGTGCGTGCGACAAAGCTCGACACCACGGTCGACATCTCCCATCCCTGCACGCCGCCGAATTGGTCCTAGGAGCGGGGTGATCGCCACCACCACCCTGCTCCGCCAACCAGAGCCAGTTCGCTAGATCCGCAACGCCATGAGCTCGATAGGCCCTACCATTGCCCTGGCCGTGTTTAGCCATCCGAGCCAACTGGAAAAACTAGTCTGGACCTCAAAGTCGCCACGGAAGAGCCTCACCACACCGCAGCCTCCACCCCGCCACCCCGCCAAGGCATAGGCCACCCGTAGCCCGCGCCACCCACAGGCAGCAGGATGGTATATCTGGGCGGATCCAATGCCGCTGCATCTTTGCCCCAGGCACACCCAACCACCCGAGAAAAGGCCATGTAGCCGCCGCACCACATGCAAAAAGAAGGGCGCTATTGAGCCACCATCAATCGACGTGGCTACCACCGCATGCGCTCACCGTTGCACCAACGAGCCCCGCACCAGCTTCGCGTCTCCGTCGACCGCCCGTCTCGCGCTAGCCAAGCACCCCGAGCGGAGAGGAAGAAGCAGCCCGGCCCCAGATTCACAATGAGCTACCTACCTAATTGACACATTTATATACACCTCAACTGTGGTATACTCCTCCCGACTCATGGTCCTGACCAAGAACAATGTAAATCTTCTATAGTCAAACTTGGCAAATCTGCCCCCTATACGTCCGCGGACGAGCCCGGGCACGCCAGCGGACGCATCCGGACGGACCCTCATATCTCTTACTCGACATCCACATATCGCAAATCTGGACTCCCAAATCCATGCAAATCCATGCACGCCCATCATACACGCCAATGTCGCACGTAAACAACAAATATTGGTAGCGACAATACATAGTTCTTACATAAAATTTATTTTAAATGCACAACTCAAACATTAGCTCTTTGGTTTCCATTGTGGGTCCACATATGCACCACAAAATCACCGTGTAGCTACGTGTGGACCTGATGATCTCGAAGATTCTGATGCATATGCAGAAAATTCATAAGCTGATTCTGATGCATTTGAACTTGTTCTCCACGCGCTCCAAATTCATTGATTTGGGAAACACTATCACCCTCATCCTCGTCAATCATATTGTATAAAATAACACAACATGTCATCAGTTTCCACAAAGTTTTTGATTCCCACATCATTGCAACTCCATGAACAATTCCCAAACGAGCTTGAAGCACTCTGAATGCCCTCTCCACATCCTTCCTAGCTGCTTCCTGCATTGATGCAAAGTGGCTTTCTTTGTCGGCGTGTGGTTTGGATATGGTCTTCACAAATGCCACCCACTGAGGATGGATGCCATCGGCAAGATAGTATCGCATGTTGTTGCCACGACCATTGATAATGTAGTTGCATGACGGCGATTCCCCATTGCAAAGCCTCCTGAACACCGGAGATCGTTGAAGCATGTTGATGTCGTTGTGAGAAACCAACATTCCAAAGAAAGCATGCCAAATTCATAAGTCATGTGATGCCACTGCTTTCAGTATGATGGTGGCCTCTTTGGTGTGCCGCAAACCTTTGGGGCAGTTCTTCCATTGCTAATGCATGGAATCAATTGTTCTGAGCATTTTCCAGGAAACCCTTTAGCCTCTCCAATAGCCAACAACTTTTTGGTGTCCTGCGCATTTGGTTCCCTCAGATACTATGCTCCAAACACCTGCACCACGGCATGGGCAAACTTGATAATAGTTTTCAGACATGTGCTCTCCCCCATCCAGACCATCTCACCAACGGCATCTGCGGCAGTACCAAGTACAAGCATCCGCAGAGCAGCCGTGCATTTATGCTTAGCACAGAAAGAAAGTTTTTCGCAACAATCCATTTTAAGCTTGAAGTAGTCACCGTGTGCCTCCACTCCTTCCACAATGGGCAAAAACAATGGTTACCGTATGCGAAAAAGGCGACAAAACCATGGATCATCTGGGAAAGTTGGGTTCGGAGCAAGGTAGTCCTATGCAATAGTCGTGCTCTGATATCTCGATTGATCACTCTTCTCCCTTTGATTAAGCCCTTGAAGTTTAGAACATGCTCCACCCGCCGGTCTATTTCCTCTTGCATGCTCACGAGCATGATCATGTTCACTTCTTCGTCTATTCCTACGAATATGAAAACTCATCTTGAATCATTTAATCTAGCTCCATCGGTCCATACTCCTCGTTCGACGAAGCATCAGAATTCATAGTTTCCCTACAAATGTATGCCAAAAACCAGGTCGGACAATGTGTCGAACACATAGAGCGCAAGGGCCAGCCCGAGAGTTGCTGGACGTATCGCGGTAGCGTCCGCCTCCCAGGCGGCGACCACAGGAGAAAGGACTATTGTGCCTATGCTGGCGGCACAGAGGCTCGTAACGGCCGCGGAGCAAAGGTGTCGGCGGAGCTGCGAGACGCCCGTTGCGGAGGAGGAAGAAGAGAGGAGAAAGCAAATGGATCTGGTAGGTGGATGGGGTAGATTTGATGCAATTTGTGGTGGGGTAGGGCAATCAAGTCCGACGTGGCGGACGTGCCCGGACGCGCCCAATCGCCTTTATATCCTTTTTGTATTTAAACTAGATATGAGGGGTGCCGGTCAGCGCGGGCGTTTGAGGACCGTCTAAGAAGTCCATCTAAATCGCATTTATGTGATCGGTTAGTGACAGAGCCGTTTGCTGGGACGTTTGAGGCGGGTTTAGGGTGTCTGGCTAGAGATGCTCTGATCCAATCTATTGATAAATTCCGATCATGGATGCCCCGTTGGTTGGACTAGCTCGGTCCAGACACCAGACTCCATTAGTTGTCCACTATATACTAGCTAGGTTGGTAACTCAGGTATAATTGTCGTCCTTTAAAGCTCAAGGGACCGAGATTGTGCAGAATCTCGGGCCGACAAATCAGAGATGACCAGACCCATTTGGACACACGTCCTGGTCGAAGAAGAAAGACGTTAGACACAGCGCAGACTATATATCACATTCTACCGTATCGCTGAAGTGTCAAGCCAACCCATCTTTGAAAAAGAGAAACAAAAGGGGAGAACACAGAGATCAATCCTTGGTCTTCAGGGAGATGGCCGGCGCTGCTAGCCACTCCGCCGTCTTCCCGTTCAAGCCGGTTTTCTTTGGGTCTTTTTTTTTTCTTTTTCCTTCTTCGTCTTTAATTATTTTTGCTTTTGTACCTTCATTTTGGGGGTTTATTTTGTTCTTTTTCGGTTTTAATTTTTTAGTTTTCATTTCAATTTTTTGTATATGTCAGCAACATTTTTCTAATACACATTTCACATTTTCTAATACATGGTCATTATTTTCTATACACATTTTAAGCATTTTTAGATGCTTGATTAACATTTTTCAAATACAAAATTAACATCGTTTGAATACAGGGGTTAACCTTTTTTCTATACATACTTTAAAAAAACTCCAAATGCTTGATTAATATTTTTTAAATACAATATTAACATTTTCTAATACATTGTCGACATTTTTCTATGCACATCTAAATATTTTTAAATACAAGATTAAGTTTTTCTAATTCATGGTCAACATTTTTTATGAACATTTAACATTTTTGAAATACAATATTAACATTTTTTGAACAAAGGGCAACCATTTTTTCTATACACATTTAACATGTTTCAAGTGGTTGATTTATATTTTTCAAATACTTGTTCAACATTTTTCCAAATGCTTAATTACACATTTAACCTTTTTCAAATGCTTGATTAACATTTTTAAATGCTTGATTAACATTTTTGAAATACTTGTTGAACATTTTCTCAAATGCTTGATTAACATTTTGCAAATACTTGTTGAACATTTTTTCAAATGCTTGACTAACATCTTATATACATGATCAATTTTTTGGAATCTTTTTTAATACATGGTCAATAGTTTTTCTATACACATATAATATTTTCAAAATGCTTTATTAACATTTTTTAAATACATGATAAAATTGTTTGATACACATTTTTTCTTGTATACCTTTTTGTATATGTGGTAAACATTTTCTCTATACACATTTAACATTTTTCAAATGCCTGGCCAACATTTTTCAAATCTTTTTATGTATAGTGATTTTTGCAATATATTTATTTAGAATATTTGGAAGTATAAAAAAAGTAAAAAAAGAAAACAAATAACAAAAACATGAAAAAAAACAATAAACAAGGATGTTGTTCCCATGCGCCTGGGCTGGCCTAACTCGTGCCACCTTTTAGCAAGAGTTCCTACCGTCTCACTAAATGCGAGATATAGGCGCACCCTAGACACAAAGCCTCCTACATGTGGTCGGGGCCTAGACCAACTTTGTTGTTTGCCCACTAGCAAGGTTGGGCCTCCATAGCACAAAGCTCAAATCACTCTAGGCCCGTGAAAGATCGTGGATGTCTCCTAGAGGGGGGGGGGGGGTGAATAGGAATTTTAAAATAATTACGATTTAGGCTTGAACAAATGCGGAATAAACTTAGCGGTTAATTTGTCAAGCATAAAAGCTACAACAACTAGGCTCACCTATGTGCACCAACAACTTGTACTAAGCAAGATAAAGAACTATGTGATAGCAAGATATATGACAAGAAACAATATGGCTATCACAAAGTAAAGTGCATAAGTAAAGGGCTCGGGTAAGAGATAACTGAGGCACACGGAGACGACGATGTATCCCGAAATTCACACACTTGCGGATGCTAATCTCCGTTTGGAGCGGTGTGGAAGCACAATGCTCCCCAAGAAGCCACTAGGGCCACTGTAATCTCCTCACGCCCTCGCACAATGCAAGATGCCATGATTCCACTAAGGGACCCTTGAGGGCGGTCACCCGTACAAATGGCAACCGTTGGGGGCGGTCAGCGAACTCGTACACTTTGGCAACCCTTGGGGCGGTCACCAGAACCCGTCAAATTGCTCGGGGCGATCTCCACAACATAATTGGAGACCCTGACGCTTGCCCGGAGCTTTACACCATAGTGATTGAGCTCCGAACACCACCAACCGTCTAGGGCGCCCAAGCACCCAAGAGGAACAAGCTCAAGGGTACCAAGCACCCAAGAGTAATAAGCTTCTCAACTTGTAACTTTTACGTATCACCGTGGAGAACTCAAATCGATGCACCAAATGCAATGGCAAGGGCACAAGGAGTGCCCAAGTCCTTCTCTCCCAAGTCCCACCAAAGCAACTAATGTTAGGGAGGAAAATGAGAGGAAGAACAAGAAGGAGAACACCAAGAACTCCAAGATCTAGGGGTTCCCCTCACATAGAGGAGAAAGTGATTGGTGGAAATGTGGATCTAGATCTCCTCTCTCTTTTTCGTCAAAAACTAGCAAGAATTCATGGAGGGATTGAGAGTTAGCAAGCTCGAAGAAGGTCAACAATGGGGGAAGAACACGAGCTCAAAGGATAAAGTTCATTGAGGAAGAAGACCCCCTTTTATAGGAGGGGGAAAATCCAACCGTTATGCTCATAGCCCGCACAGAGCGGTACTACCGCTCCTACGAGCAGTACTACCGCTAGGGCGGCAGAAGCCCAATGAAACAACACTGCAAAGGGGCAACAGGGCGGTACTACCGCGCGACCACGGAGAAAAGAAACTGCGATGCCTACAACCGTTGGAGATAGCTACGAGAAAAAGTCGGCACGGTACTAATGCTCACAGGGAGCGGTACTACCGCGTAAGGGCGGATGTAACAAATTACATCCACGCCTACTACCGCACGCAACAGCGCCAGGACACGAGGCAGCGGTACTACCACTTACCAGGAGCGGTACTACCGCGTAGGGCGCGGAAGTAAAAAATTACTTCCGCGCCTACTTCCGTGCACGCTAGCGTTCTGGGCTAGAGGCAGCGGTACTACCGCTCACCAGGAGCAGTACTACCGCTGGCCCCTGCGGTACTACCGCTCCCTTGAGCAGTACTACCGCACGCCACAGAGGATTTAGCACTTGGATGCCTTCAAAACGCAGCTAAAGACAACAGACGGATCCAATAAACCAGAACTGCCATAACTTCTGCAAATGAACTCCGAATTGAGCAAACTCAAGCTTGTTGGATACAAGACGATGAGTAGCATCAAAACAGCGGCTGGTTATAGTAAGAAGAGGCAGGGGAGGTATGCCTAACAGATGGAGGAGTGAAACCTCCAACAGAGAAGAATGGGCATAACCTCCAACATCGAAAACATCATAGAAGATGCAAGTGAACTCCGTTTTCGATGAACTCGAGCTTCTCATCAAGATGACCATAAGCTCCAAAAGTCACAAAGAGAACCAAATAAGAACCAAGAAAGATGATGCAAGGATGCAATGGTTTGAGCTCTCTACAAACGATTCGATCAAGCTACTGAAGGAAATATGCCCTAGAGGCAATAATAAAGTTATTATTTATTTCCTTATATCATGATAAATGTTTATTGTTCATGCTAGAATTGTATTAACCAGATACTTAGTACATGTGTGAATACATATACAAACAGAGTGTCACTATTATGCCTCTACTTGACTAGCTCATTAATCAAAGATGGTTAAGTTTCCTAACCATAGACATGAGTTGTCATTTGATTAACGGGATCACTCATTAGGAGAATGATGTGATTGACTTGACCCATCCGTTAGCTTAGCATGATGATCGTTTAGTTTGTTGCTATTGCTTTCTTCATGACTTATACATGTTCCTATGACTATGAGATTATGCAACTCCCAAATATCGGAGGAACACTTTGTGTGCTACCAAACGTCACAACGTAATTGGGTGATTATAAAGGTGCTCTACAGGTGTCTCCGATGGTACTTGTTGAGTTGGCATAGATCAAGATTACGATTTGTCACTCCGATTGTCGGAGAGGTATCTCTGGGCCCTCTCGGTAATGTACATCACTATAAGCCTTGCAAACAATGTAACTAATGAGTTAGTTGCGGGATGATGCATTACGGAATGAGTAAAGAGACTTGCCGGTAATGAGATTGAACTAGGTATTGAGATACCGACGATCGAATCTCGGGCAAGTAACATACCGATGACAAAGGGAACAACGTATGCTGTTATGCGGTTTGACCGATAAAGATCTTCGTAAAATATGTAGGAACCAATATGAGCATCCAGGTTCCGCTATTGGTTATTGACCGGAGACATGTCTTGGTCATGTCTACATAGTTCTCGAACCCGTAGGGTCCGCACGCTTAAAGTTCTATGACGATCGGTTTTATGAGTTTATGTGATTTGATGTACCGAAGGTAGTTTGGAGTCCCGGATGAGATCGGGGACATGACGGGGAGTCTCCAAATGGTCGAGACGTAAAGATCAATATATTGGACGACTATATTCGGACATTGAAAAGGTTCCGAGTGATTCGGGTATTTTTCGGGGTACCGGGGAGTTACGGGAATACGAGTAAGAAGTAATGGGCCTCATGGGCCAAGTGGTGGAAGAGAGGAGGCAGGGCGCGCGCCCCCCCTAGCCCAAACCGAATTAGACTAGGGGGCCAGCCCCCCTTTCCTCCTTTTCCTCCCTCTCCTTCCTTCTCCCTCTCCTCCTTCCTTTCCTCCTCCTAGTAGGAGTAGGAAAGGGGAGTCCTACTCCTACTAGGAGGAGGACTCCTCCTCCTGGCGTGCCCTACAGGGGCCGGCCGACCTCCCCCTTGCTCCTTTATATACGGGGGCAGGGGGCACCCTAGAATACAGAAGTTGATCTGTTGATCTCTCCCAGCCGATTGCGGTGCCCCCCTCCACCATAATCCACCTCGATCATATCGTAGCGGTGCTTAGGCAAAGCCCTGCGTCGGTAGCATCATCATCACCGTCATCACGCCGTCGTGCTGACGGAACTCTCGCGTGAAGCTCTGCTGGATCAGAGTTTGTGGGACGTCATCGAGCTGAACGTGTGCCGAACTCGTAGGTGCCTTGCGTTCGGTACTTGGATCGGTCGGATCATGAAGACGTACGACTATATCAACCGTGTTGTGCTAACGCTTCCGCTTTCGGTCTACAAGGGTACGTGGACACACTCTCCCCTCTCGTTGCTATGCATCACCATGATCCTGTGTGTAGGAATTTTTTTGAAATTACTACGTTCCCCAACAGTGGCATCCGAGCCTGGTTTATGCGTAGATGTTATATGCACGAGTAGAACACAAGTGAGTTGTGGACGATACAAGTCATAATGCTTACCAGCATGTCACACTTTGTTTCGGCGGTATTGTTGGATGAAGCGGCCCGGATCGACATTACGCGTACGCTTACGCGAGACTGGTTCTACCGACGTGCTTTGCACACAGGTGGCTGGTGGGTGTCAGTTTCTCCAACTTTAGTTGAATCGAGTGTGGCTACGCCCGGTCCTTGAGAAGGTTAAAACATCACCAACTTGACAAACTATCGTTGTGGTTTTGATGCGTAGGTAAGAATAGTTCTTGCTCAGCCCGTAGCAGCCACGTAAAACTTGCAACAACAAAGTAGAGGATGTCTAACTTGTTTTTGCAGGGCATGTTGTGATGTGATATGGTCAATACATGATGAGATATAAATTGTTATATGAGATGATCATGTTTTGTTATCGGCAACTGGCATAAGCCTTATGGTTGTGTCTTTATTACATAAGATGCAAGCGCCAAATAATTGCTTTACTTTATCGCTATGCGATAGCAATAGTTGCAAGAGCAATAGATGGCGAGAAGACCATGTGAGGACACATTGATAGAGATCAAGATGATGGAGAGCATGGTGTCATGCCGGTGACGACAGAGATCATGACGGTACTTTGGAGATGGAGATCAAAGGCGCAAGATGATCATGGCCATATCATGTCACATATTTTGATTGCACATGATGTTTATCCTTTATACATCTTATTTTGCTTAGTTCGACGTTAGCATTATAAGATGAGCTCTCACTAAATTTCAAGGTATAGGTGTTCTCCCTGAGTAAGCACCATTGCGCGACAGTTCGTCGTGCCGAGACACCACGTGATGATCGGGTGTGATAAGCTCTACGTTCACATACAACGGGTGCAAACCAGTTTTGCACACGCGGAATACTCGGGTTAAACTTGACGAGCCTAGCATATGTAGATATGGCCTCGGAACACTGGAGAAAGAAAGGTCGAGCGTAAATGATATAGTAGATATGATCAACATAGTGATGTTCACCATTGAAAACTACTCCATCTCACGTGATGATCGGACATGGTTTAGTTGATATGGATCACATGATCACTTAGATCATTAGAGGGATGTCTATCTAAGTGGGAGTTCTTAAGTAATATGATTAATTGAACTTTAATTTATCATGAACTTAGTCCTAATAGTATTTGCATAACTATGTTATAGATCAATAGCTCACGATGTAGCTTCCCGTTTATTTTTTGATATGTTCCTGCTACCTTTTGAGCACTGCGTTGGTTTTCCCTTGAAGAGGAAAGGGTGATGCAGTAAAGTAGCGTAAGTATTTCCCTCAGTTTTTGAGAACCAAGGTATCAATCCAGTAGGAGATCACGCTCAAGTCCCACGCACCTACACAAATAAATAAGAACCTCGGTCACTTACGAGAGTGAGATGATAGATATGATAAGATAATATTTTTGGTATTTTTATGATAAAGAGAAATAAAGATGCGAAGTAAAATAAACGGCAAATGAAATAACTAAGTATTGGAAGATTAATATGATGGAATATAGACCCGGGGGCCATAGGTTTCACTAGTGGCTTCTCTCAAGAGCATAAGTATTACGGTGGGTAAACGAATTACTGTCGAGCAATTGATAGAATTGAGCATAGTTATGAGAATATCTAGGTATGATCATGTATATAGGCATCATGTCCGAAACAAGTAGATAGAAACGATTCTGCATCTACTACTGTTACTCCACACATCGACCGCTATCCAGCATGCATCTAGAGTATTAAGTTCAAGAGAACAGAGTAATGCCTTAAGGAAGATGACATGATGTAGAGGGATAAACTCATGCAATATGATATAAACCCCATCTTTTTATCCTTGATGGCAACAATACAATACGTATCGGTTCTGTTTCTGTCACTGGGATCGAACACCGCAAGATTGAACCCAAAGCTAAGCACTTCTCCCATTGCAAGAAAGATCAATCTAGTAGGACAAACCAAACTGATAATTCGAAGAGACTTGCAAAGATAAACCAATCATACATAAAAGAATTCAGAGGAGAATCAAATATTGTTCATAGATAATCTAGATCATAAACCCACAATTCATCGGATCTCGACAAACACACCGCAAAAGAAGATTACATCGAATAGATCTCCAAGAAAATCAAGGAGAACTTTGTATTGAGATCCAAAGAGAGAGAAGAAGCCATCTAGCTAATAACTATGGACCCGTAGGTCTGAAGTAAACTACTCACAGATCACCGGAGAGGCCATGGAGTTGATGTAGGGGCCCTCCGTGATAAATGCCCCCTCCAGTGGAGCTCCGAAAAAGGCCCCGAGATGGGATCCCTCGAGTACAGAAGGTTGCGGCAGTGGAATTAGGTTTTCGTGGTGCTCCTAGATGTTTGGGGGTACGTGGATATATATAGGAGGAAGAAGTACATCGGTGGAGCAACAGAGGGCCCACGAGGGTGGAGGGCGTGCCCAGGGGGTAGGCGCGCCCCCTGCCTCGTGCCTTCCTCCCTTGTTTCTTGATGGCCACTCCAAGTCTCCTGGATCACGTTTGTTGAGAAAATCACGCTCCTGAAGGTTTCATTCCGTTTGGACTCCGTTTGATATTCCTTTTCTTCGAAACCCTAAAATAGGCAAAAATAGCAATTTGGACTGGGCCTCCGGTTAGTAGGTTAGTCCCAAAAATGATATAAAAGTGAAAAATAAAGCCCATTAACATACAAAATAGATAATATAATAGCATGGAGCAATCAAAAATTATAGATACGTTGGAGACGTATCAAGCATCCCCAAGCTTAATTCCTGCTTGTCCTCGAGTAGGTAAATGATAAAAGAAGAATTTTTGATGTGGAATGCTTCCTAACATATTTCTCAATTTTTAATTTTATTTATTGTGGCATGAATGTTCAGATCCATAAGATTCAAGATAAAAGTTTAATATTGACATAAAAATAATAATACTTCAAGCATACTAACTAAGCAATTATGTCTTCTCAAAATAACATGGCCAAAGAAAGTTATCCCTACAAAATCATATAGTCTGGCTATGCTCTATCTTCACCACACAAAATATTTAAATCATGCACAACCTCGATGACAAGCCAAGCAATTGTTTCATACTTTTGATGTTCTCAAACTTTTTCAATCTTCACGCAATATATGAGCGTGAGCCATGGATATAGCACTATAGTGGAATAGAATGGTGGTTGTGGAGAAGAAAAAAAGCAGAAGATAGTCTCACATCAACTAGGCGTATCAACGAGCTATGGAGATGCCCATTAATAGATATCAATGTGAGTGAGTAGGGATTGCCATGCAACGGATGCACTAGAGCTATAAGAGAAACTAAGTGGGTGTGCATCCAACTTGTTTGCTCACGAAGACCTAGGGCATTTTGAGGAAGCCCATCATTGGAATATACAAGCCAAGTTCTATAATGAAAAATTCCCACTAGTATATGAAAGTGATATCATAGGAGACTCTCTATATGAAGAACATGGTGCTACATTGAAGCACAAGTGTGGAAAAAGGATAGTAACATTGTCCCTTCTCTCTTTTTCTCTCATTTTTTTATTTGGGCCTTCTTTTTTTTGGCCTCTTTCCTTTTTTTCTCTTTTTTCATCTGGAGTCTCATCCCGACTTGTGGGGGAATCATAGTCTCCATCATCCTTTCCTCACTGGGACAATGCTCTAATAATGATGATCATCACACTTTATTTACTTACAACTCAAGAATTACAACTCAATACTTAGAACAAAATATGACTCTATGTGAATGCCTCCGGCGGTGTACCAGGATGTGCAACGATGCATGAATGACATGTATGAAGAATTATGAACGGTGGCTTTGCCACAAATACGATGTCAACTACATGATCATGCAAGCAATATGACAATGATGAAGCGTGTCATAATAACGAAACAATGGGAAGTTGCATGGCAATATATCTCGGAATGGCTATGGAAATGCCATAATAGGTAGGTATGGTGGCTGTTTTGAGGAAGGTATATGGTGGGTTTATGGTACCGGCGAAAGTTGCGCGATACTAGAGAGACTAGCAATGGTGGAAGGGTGAGAGTGCGTATAATCCATGGACTCAACATTAGTCATAAGGAACTCACATACTTATTGCAAAAATCTATTAGTTATCGAAACAAAGTATTACGCGCATGCTCCTAGGGGGATAGATTGGTAGGAAAAGACCATCGCTCATCCCCGACCGCCACTCATAAGGAAGACAATCAATAAATAAATCATGCTCCGACTTCATCACATAACGGTTCACCATACGTGCATGCTATGGGAATCACAAACTTCAACACAAGTATTTCTCAGATTCACAACTACTCAACTAGCATGACTCTAATATCACCATCTCCATATCTCAAAACAATTATCAAGTATCAAACTTCTCATAGTATTCAATGCACTTCTATGAAAGTTTTTATTATTGCCATTTTGTTCTAAAGGACTCTCAAAATAATATAAGTGAAGCATGAGAGAACAATAATTTCTATGAAACAAATCCACCACTGTGCTCTAAAATATATAAGTGAAGCACTAGAGCAAAAACTATATAGCTCAAAAGATATAAGTGAAGCACATAGAGTATTCTAATAAATTTCAATTCATGTGAGTCTCTCTCAAAAGGTGTGTACATAAAGGATGATTGTGGTAAACTAAAAAGCAAAGACTCAAATCATACAAGACGCTCTAAGCAAAACACATATCATGTGGTGAATAAAAATATAGCTCCAAGTAAAGTTACCGATAGACGAAGACGAAAGAGGGGATGCCTTCCGGGGCATCCCCAAGCTTAGGCTTTTTAGTGTCCTTGAATTTTACCTTGGGGTGCCATGGGCATCCCCAAGCTTAGGCTCTTTCCACTCTTTGTTCCATAATCCATCAAATCTTTACCCAAAACTTGAAAACTTCACAACACAAAACTCAGAGTAGAAAATCTCGTGAGCTCCGTTAGCAAAAGAAAACAAAACACCACTTCAAGGTACTGTAATGAACTCATTCTTTATTTATATTGGTGTTAAACCTACTGTATTACAACTTCTCTATGGTTTATAAACTCTTTTATTAGCCATAGATTCATCAAAATAAGCAAACAACACAAGAAAAACAGAATCTGTCAAAAACAGAACAGTCTGTAGTAATCTGTAGCTAACGCAAGTTCTGGACCCCCAAAAATTCTAAAATAAATTGCTGGAAGTGAGGAATTTATCTATTAATCATCTTAAAAAATAATTAACTAAATATCACCTTCCAAATAAAAATGGTAGCAATTCTCGTGAGCGCTAAAGTTCCTGTTTTCTACAGCAAAATCAAAAAGACTTTCCCCAAGTCTTCCCAACGGTTCTACTTGGCACAAACACTAATTAAACACACAAAAACACAACCAAAACAGAGTCTAGATAAATTATTTATTACTAAACAGGAGCAAAAAGCAAGGAATAAAAATAAAATTGGGTTGCCTCCCAACAAGCGTTATCGTTTAACGCCCCTAGCTAGGCATAAGAGCGAAGATAGATCTAGGTATTGCCATCTTTGGTTTTAGGGAAGAAAAGAGCAAACTTATTAGCTATGGCATTAATATTTCTATTTTTATAAAGCACATGGTTGTTAATGGTAGAAGAAAGATTAAGCATTTTACGGAAATTTGCATCTAAGCTAGCTTTCATCTCTTTGATAGATTCGTTTTGGTAAGAGAGCAAAAGAGATGTGGATTCAACCCTCTCATTCATGGGGTGCCCAAATATGGTTTTCATCTTTTCATAAGTATCTATGGCATCCCCTTCAAGAAAACCTTCTTCAAAAATAGAATCTAGGACATGCTTAAACAAAGAAGGTAGGGCAACATAAAAGCTCTTTAAGTAAATTTCAATTTGGTATTGAGGCACATAGCTGGCCCGGATCCTTAATAGTCTATCCCAAGAATCTTTCAAAGATTCATCGAGTAAATAACGAAAAATTCCGGAGTCATCTTCGTCAAAATTATTAAGATTCTCATTGATAACTTCGGTAGGTCTTTCCATAGCATCATTTTTATGAGTTTAGAGAGAATAGAAGGATTGTCAAAAGTACTAAAGCTAGGGAGAGAACCCCCAACCCTTTTTGATTCCGACATGGCGAAAGAAAGGAGAGCGGAAAAGAGATGGCAAATAAAACGGCAAGGGTGAAGTGGGGGAGAGGAAAACAAGAGGCAAATGGCAAATAATGTAATGCGAGGGATAAGAGTTTGTGATGGGTACTTGGTATATTTTCCCTTGGTAATGGCGCCAGAAATGACTCATTGTGGGAGTAAAATCTTGAATTGACTTGGCGCGAATCTCCCCGGCAACGGCGCCAGAAATCCTTCTCGCTACCTCTTGAGCACTGCGTTGGTTTTCCCTTGAAGTGGAAAGGGTGATGCAGTAAACCAGCGTAAGTATTTCCCTCGGTTTTTGAGAACCAAGGTATCAATCCAGTAGGAGATCACACTCAAGTCCCACGCACCTACACAAACAAATAATAGCCTCGCAACCAATGCGATAAAGGGGTTGTCAAGCCCTTCTCGGTCACTTACGAGAGTGAGATATGATAGATATGATAAGATAATATTTTTGGTATTTTTATGATAAAGAGAAATAAAGATGCAAAGTAAAATAAACAGCAAATGAAATAACTAAGTATTGGAAGATTAATATGATGGAAGATAGACCCGGGGGCCATAGGTTTCACTAGTGGCTTCTCTCAAGAGCATAAGTATTACAGTGGGTAAACGAATTACTGTCGAGCAATTGATAGAATTGAGCATAGTTATGAGAATATCTAGGTATGCTCATGTATATAGGCATCACATCTGAGACAAGTAGACCGAAACGATTCTGCATCTACTACTGTTACTCCACACATCGACCACTATCCAGCATGCATCTAGAGTATTAAGTTCAAGAGAACAGAGTAATTCCTTAAGGAAGATGACATGATGTAGAGGGATAAACTCATGCAATATGATATAAACCCCATCTTTTTATCCTCGATGGCAACAATACAATACGTATCGGTTCCCTTTCTGTCATTGGGATTGAACACCGCAAGATTGAACCCAAAGCTAGGCACTTCTCCCATTGCAAGAAAGATCAATCTAGTAGGCCAAACCAAACTGATAATTCGAAGAGACTTGCAAAGATAAACCAATCATACATAAAAGAATTCAGAGGAGAATCAAATATTGTTCATAGATAATCTAGATCATACACCCACAATTCATTGGATCTCGACAAACACACCACAAAAGAAGATTACATCGAGTAGATCTCCAAGAAAATTGAGGAGAACTTTGTATTGAGATCCAAAGAGAGAGAAGAATCCATCAAGCTAATAACTATGGACCCGTAGGTCTGAAGTAAACTACTCACACATCATCGGAGAGGCCATGGAGTTGATGTAGAGGCCCTCCGTGATTAATGCCCCCTCCAGCGGAGCTCTGGAAAAGGCCCCGAGATGGGATCTCTCGAGTACAGAAGGTTGCGGCGGTGGAATTAGGTTTTCGTGGTGCTCCTGGATGTTTGGGGGGTACGTGGATATATATAGGATGAAGAAGTACGTCGGTGGAGCAATGGAGGGCCCACGAGGGTGGAGGGCGCACCCAGGGGGGATAGGCGCGCCCCCTACCTTGTGCCTTCCTCCCTTGTTTCTTAATGGCCAGTCCAAGTCTCCTGGATCACGTTTGTTGAGAAAATCATGTTCCCGAAGGTTTCATTCCGTTTGGACTCCGTTTGATATTCCTTTTCTTCGAAACCCTAAAATAGGCAAAAAAACAACAATTTGGGCTGGGCCTCCGGTTAGTAGGTTAGTCCCAAAAATGATATAAAAGTGTAAAATAAAGCCCATTAACATCCAAAATAGATAATATAATAGCATGGAGCAATCAAAAATTATAGATACGTTGCAGACGTATCAGTTCCTAGAGAAAAATAAATTGAAAGATGTTAGTAGCAATGATGCGGATTGGATCCGTGATCTGAGGATTATCCTCAATGCTGCATAGAAGAATTATGTCCTTGATGCACTGCTAGGTGACGGACCTATTGCAGGAGCAGATGCAGACGTTATGAACGTTTGGCAAGCTCGATATGATGACTACTTGATAGTTCAGTGCACCATGCTTTACGGCTTAGAATTGGGGCTTCAAAGACGTTTTGAACGCCACGGAGCATATGAGATGTTCCAAGAGTTGAAATTAGTATTTCAGACTCATGCCCATGTCGAAAGGTATGAGACCTTTGACAAGCACTTTTCCTACAAGATGGAGGAGAATAGCTCAGCTAGTGAGCATGTGCTCAGAATGTCTGAGTACTACAATCACTTAAATCAAGTGGGAGTTAATATTCCAGATAAGATAGTGATCGATAGAGTTCTCTAGTCACTATCACCAAGTTACTGGAACTTTGTGATGAACTATAATATGCAAGGGATAATAGAAACGGTTCCCAAGCTCTTCGTGATGCTGAAATCGATGAAGGTAGAAATCAAGAAAAGCGTCAAGTGTTGATGGTTGACAAGACCACTAGTTTCAAGAAAAGGGCAAAGGGAAGAAGGGGAACTTCAAGAAGAACGGCAAGCAAGTTGCTGCTCAAGTGAAGAAGCCCAACTCTAGACCTAAGCCTCGGACTAAGTGCTTCTACTGCAAAGGGACTGGTCACTGGAAGCAGAACTGCCCCAAGTATTTGGCGGATAAGAAGGATGGCAAAGTGAACAAAGGTATATTTGATATACATGTTATTGATCTGTACTTTACTAGTGTTTATAGCAACCCCTCAGTATTTGATACTAGTTCAGTTGCTGAGATTAGTAACTCGAAAGGGGAGTTGCAGAATGAACAGAGACTAGTTAAGGGTGAAGTGACTATGTGTGTTGGAAGTGGTTCCAAGATTGATATGATCATCATCGCACACTCCCTATACTTTCGGGATTAGTGTTGAACCTAAATAAATGTTATTTGGTGTTTGCGTTAAGCATGCATATGATTTGATCATGTTTATTGCAATCCGGTTATTCATTCAAAGTCGGAGAATAATTGTTGTTCTGTTTACATGAATAAAACCTTCAATGGTCATACACCCAAGGTGAATGGTTTATTGAATCTCGATCATAGTGATACACATATTCATAATATTGAAGCCAAAAGATGCAAAGTTAATAATGACAGTGCAACTTATTTATGGCACTGCCGTTTAGGTCATATTGGTGTAAAGCGCATGAAGAAAATCCATGCTGGTGGGCTTTTGGAATCACTTGATTATGAATCAGTTGATGCTTGCGAACCATGCCTCATGGGCAAGATGACTAAGACTCTGTTCTCCAGAACAATGGAGCGAGCAACAGACTCATTGGAAATAATACATACTGATGTATGCAGTCCGATGAGTGTTGAGGCTCGCGGCAGGTATCGTTATTTTCTGACCTTCACAGATGATCTGAGTAAGTTATGGGTATATCTTCTTGATGAAACATAAATCTGAAACATTTGAAAAGTTCAAATAATTTCAGAGTGAAGTGGAAAATCATCGTAACAAGAAAATAAAGTTTCTACGATCTGATCATGGAGGAGAATATTTGAGTTACGAGTTTGGTCTTCATTTGAAACAATGCGGAATAGTTTCGCAACGCACGCCACCTGGAACACCACAGCGTAATGGTGTGTCCGAACATCATAACCGTACTTTATTAGATATGGTACAATCTATGATGTCTCTTACCGATTTACCACTATCATTTTGGGGTTATGCATTAGAGACACCTGCATTCACGTTAAATAGGGCACCATCTAAATCCGTTGAGACGACGCCATATGAACTGTGGTTTGGCAAGAAACCAAAGTTGTCGTTTCTTAAAGTTTGGGGTTGCGATGCTTATGTGAAAAAGTTTCATCCTGATAAGCTCAAACCCAAATTGGAGAAATGTGTCTTCATAGGATACCAAAAGGAGACAGTTGGGTACACCTTCTATCACAGATCCGAATGCAAGACATTCATTGCTAAGAATGGATCCTTTCTAGAGAAGGAGTTTCTCTCGAAAGAAGTGAGTGGGAGGAAAGTAGAACTTGATGAGGTAACTGTATCTGCTCCCGTGTTGGAAAGTGGTTCATCACAGAAATCTGTTCCTGTGACTCCTACACCAATTAGTGAGGAAGCTAATGATGATGATCATGTAACTTCAGATCAAGTTACTACAGAACCTCGTAGGTCAACCAGAGTGAGATCCGCACTAGAGTGGTACGGTAATCCTGTTCTGGATGTCATGTTACTTGACCATGGCGAACCTACGAACTATGAGGAAGCGACGATGAACCCAGATTCCGCGAAATGGCTTGAGGCCATGAAATCTAAGATGGGATCCATGTATGAGAAGAAAGTATGGACTTTGATTGACTTACCCGATGATCGATGAGTCATTAAGAATAAATGGATCTTCAAGAGGAAGACGGATGCTGATAGTAGTGTTACTATCTACAAAAGCTCGAATTGTCGCAAAATGTTTTCAACAAGTTCAAGGTGTTGACTGCGATGAGATTTTCTCACTCGTATTGATGCTTAAAAGTCTGTCCAAATCATGTTAGCAGTTGCCGCATTTTATGAAATCTGGCAAATGGATATCAAAACTGTATTCCTTCATGGATTTCTTAAAAGAAAAGTTGTATATGATGCAACCAGAAGGTTTTGTCGATCCTAAAGGTGCTAACAAAGTGAGCAAGCTCCAGTGATCCATCTATGGACTGGTGCAAGCATCTCGGAGTAGGAATATATGCTTTGATAAAGTGATCAAAGCATATGGTTTTATACAGACTTGCGGTGGAGCCTGTATTTACAAGAAAGTGAGTGGGAGCATGATGTCTACTACACAACCTTCTTCTTGTAGACGTTGTTGGGCCTCCAAGTGCAGAGGTTTGTAGGACAGTAGAAAATTTCCCTTAAGTGAATGACCTAAGGTTTATCAATACGTAGGAGGCATAGGATGAAGATGGTCTCTCTCAAGCAACCCTGCAACCAAATAACAAAGAGTCTCTTGTGTCCCCAACACACCCAATACAATAGTAAATTGTATAGGTGCACTAGTTCGGCGAAGAGATGGTGATACAAGTGGTATATGGATAGTAGATAAAGGTTTTTGTAATCTGAAAATATAAAAACAGCAAGGTAACTAATGATAAAAGTGAGCACAGACTGTATTGTAATGCGCTGAAACAAGGCCTAGGGTACATACTTTCACTAGTGCAAGTCCTCTCAACAATAATAACATAATTGGATCATATAACTATCCCTCAACATGCAACAAAGAGTCACTCCAAAGTCACTAATAGCGGAGCACAAACGAAGAGATTATGGTAGGGTAAAAACCACCACAAAGTTATTCTTTCCAATCAATCCGTTGGACTATTCCTATAAGTGTCACAAATAGCCCTAGAGTTCGTACTAGAATAACACGTTAAGACACAAATCAACCAAAACCCAAATGTCACCTCAAGTATCCGTGGGTATGATTATACGATATGCATCACACAATCTCAGATTCATCTATTCAACCAACACATAGAACCTCAAAGAGTGCCCCAAAGTTTCTACTGGAGAATCACGACGAAAACGTGTGCCAACCCCTATGCATAGGTTCATGGGCGGAACTCGCAAGTTGATCACCAAAACATACATCAAGTGAATCACGTGATATCCCATTGTCACCACAGATACGCACGGGAAGACATACATCAAGTGTTCTCAAATCTTTAAAGACTCAATCCGATAAGATAACTTCAAAGGGAAAACTCAATCCATTACAAGAGAGTAGAGGGGGAGAAGAAACATAAGATCCAAGTATAATAGCAAAGCTCGCGATACATCAAGATCATATCACCTCAAGAACACGAGAGAGAGAGAGAGAGAGATCAAACACATAGCTACTGGTACATACCCTCAGCCCCGAGGGTGGACTACTCCCTCCTCGTCATGGAGAGCGCCGGGATGATGAAGATAGCCACCGGAGAGGGATTCCCCCTCCGGCAGGGTGCCGGAACGAGTCTAGATTGGCTTTTGGTGGCTACGGAGGCTTCTAGCGGCGGAACTCCCGATCTATTCTGCTCTCTGATCGTTTTAGGGTATATGGAGATATATAGGAGGAAGAAATACACCAGGGAAGCCACGAGGGGCCCATGAGGGTGGAGGTCGCACCCAGGGGGCGGGCACGCCCCCTGCCTCGTGGCTTCCTCGTTGCTTCCCTTACATACACCCCAAGTCTTCTGGATTGCTTTCGTTCCAAAAATAAGTTCCGTGAAGTTTTAGGTCAATTGGACTCCATTTGATTTTCCTTTTCTGCGATACTCTAAAACAAGGAAAAAATAAAAACTGGCACTGGGCTCTGGGTTAATAGGTTAGTCCCAAAAATAATATAAAAGTGTATAATAAAGCCCATAAGCATCCAAAGTTGATAATATAATAGCATGGAACAATCAAAAATTATAGATACGTTTGAGACGTATCAGAGCACTACAACATTTCTGATAAGTATATGTGAATGACATATTGTTGATCAGAAATAATTTAGAATTTTCTAGAAAGCATAAAGGAGTATTTGAAAGGAGTTTTTCAAAGAAAGACCTCGATGAAGCTGCTTACACATTGAGCATCAAGATCTATAGAGATAGATCAAGACGCTTGATAAGCTTTTTCAATGAGTACACACCTTGACAAGATTTTGAAGTAGTTCAAAATGGAACAGTTAAAGAAGGAGTTCTTGCCTGTGTTGCAAGGTGTGAAGTTGAGTAAAGACTCAAAACCTGACCACAGCAGAAAATAGAAAGAGAATGAAAAGTCATTCCCTATGCCTCAGTAATAGGTTCTATAAAGTATGCTATGTTGTTTACCAGTCCTATTGTATACCTTAGCATGATTCTGGCAAGGGAGTACAATAGTGATCTAGGAGTAGATCACTGGACAGCGGTCAAAATTATCCTTAGAGGACTAAGGAAATATTTCTCGGTTATGGAGGTGATAAAAGAGTTCGTCATACATAGTTACGTCGATGCAAGCTTTTTACATCGATCTAGATGACTCTAAGTCTCAATCTGGATACATATTGAAATTGGGAGCAATTAGCTAGAGTAGCTCCGTACAGAGCATTGTAGACATATAAATTTGTGAAATACATACAGATCTGAATGTTGCAGACCCGTAGACTAAACTTCTCTCACAAGCAAAACATGATCACTCTTTGGGTGTTAATCACATAGCGATGTGAACTAGATTATTGACTCTAGTAAACCCTTTGGGTATTAGTCACATGGAGATGTGAACTAATCACATAAAGATGTGAACTAGATTATTGACTCTAGTGCAAGTGGGAGACTGAAGGAAATATGCCCTAGAGGCAATAATAAAGTTATTATTTATTTCCTTATATAATGATAAATGTTTATTATTCATGCTAGAATTGTATTAACCGGAAACTTAGTACATGTGTGAATACATAGACAAACAAAGTGTCACTAGTATGCCTCTACTTGACTAGCTCATTAATCAAAGATGGTTAAGTTTCCTAACCATAGACATGAGTTGTCATTTGATTAACGGGATCACATCATTAAGAGAATGATGTGATTGACTTGACCCATCCGTTAGCTTAGCATGATGATCGTGTAGTTTGTTGCTATTGCTTTCTTCATGACTTATACATGTTCCTATGACTATGAGATTATGCAACTCCCAAATACCGGAGGAACACTTTGTGTGCTACCAAACGTCACAATGTAACTGGGTGATTATAAAGGTGCTCTACAGGTGTCTCTGATGGTACTTGTTGAGTTGGCATAGATCAAGATTAGGATTTGTCACTCCGATTGTCGAAGAGGTATCTCTGGGCCCTCTCGGTAATGCACATCACTATAAGCCTTGCAAGCAATATAACTAATGAGTTAGTTGCGGGATGATGCATTACGGAACGAGTAAAGAGACTTTCCGGTAACGAGATTGAACTAGGTATTGAGATACCGACGATCGAATCTCGGGCAAGTAACATACTGATGACAAAGGGAACAACGTATGTTGTTATGCGGTTTGACCGATAAAGATCTTCGTAGAATATGTAGGAACCAAGATGAGCATCCAGGTTCCGCTATTGGTTATTGACCGGAGACATGTCTCGGTCATGTCTACATAGTTCTCGAACCTGTAGGGTCCGCACGCTTAAAGTTCTGTGACGATCGATATTATGAGTTTATGTGATTTGATGTATCGAAGGTAGTTCGGAGTCTCGGATGAGATCGGGGACATGACGAGGAGTCTCGAAATGGTTGAGACGTAAAGATCGATATATTGGACGACTATATTCGGACATCGGAAAGGTTCCGAGTGATTCGGATATTTTTTAGGGTACTGGGGAGTTACGGGAATACGAGGAAGAAGTAATGGACCTCATGGGCCAAGTGGTGGAAGAGAGGAGGCAGGGCGCGCGGCCCCCCTAGCCCAAACCGAATTGGACTAGGGGGTCGGTCCCCCTTTCCTCCTTTTCCTCCCTCTCCTTCCTTCTCCCTCTCGTCCTTCCTTTCCTCCTCCTAGTAGGAGTTAGAAAGGGGAGTCCTACTCCTACTAGGAGGAGGACTCCTACTCCTAGCGCGCCCTACAGGGGCCGGCCAGCCTCCCCCTTGCTCCTTTATATACGGGGGCAAGGGGCACCCTAGAACACACAAGTTGATCTTTTGATCTCTCCCAGCCGTGTGCGGTGCCCCCTCCACCATAATCCACCTCGATCATATCGTAGCGGTGCTTAGGCGAAGCCCTGTATCGGTAGCATCATCATCACTGTCATCACACCGTCGTGCTGACGGAACTCTCCCGTGAAGCTCTGCTAGATCGGAGTTTGTGGGACGTCATCGAGCTGAACGTATGCTGAACTCGGAGGTGCCGTGCGTTCGGTACTTGGATCGGTCGGATCATGAAGACGTACGACTACATCAAACGCGTTGTGCTAACGCTCCCCTTTCGGTCTACGAGGGTACGTGGACACACTCTCTCCTCTCGTTGCTATGCATCACCATGATCCTGTGTGTGCGTAGGAATTTTTTTGAAATTACTACGTTCCCCAACAGCTACTCACTTGAGAGCCCCCCTTGATAGTACGACAATCGATCCTATAACCCGGTCTTCAACCTACCACCATGAGACCGGTAAAATAGAAAACCTATCAAGGACAAAACTTTTCCTTGCACATGGTTCACTTGAGCTAGATGATGATGATCTTGACTCCCTCAAGTTGGACCACCTTTCTTCATTGCGTTGGCTCGATGAAGACTAGTAGATTGCTCCCCCATACTCCACTATGGGTGAGCCACTCTTCAACACATCTTCACAAGTCCATTGTCACCGAAATGGACGGCAAGCTTCAAGCATTTGATCTCTTCGTGATACTCCACTTGAACTTGCACACGCAACCTAACCCCAAAAAGAACTCTCACGAAAACCATGGGTTAGCAAACAAAGCGTAATGGACAATGCTTACCATACCATGGGATCACTTGATCCATCGGTACATCTTGTACGCTTTGTGTGTTGATCAACTTGATTCATTCTTGACTTAATCTTGATCAACCTTGAATCTTTCCAAGTCTCTTCATTTGGATGATGTCTTGAAGGTAGACATGAATGATCACACAATCTTCTTCTTCAAGACATGCTTGCAATAAGCACAACACTCACATGACCAATCTTTGGATAATTCCTTAATAGCACCTTGGTCGACACAAACTCTCCTTGAAACTAACACATGTACCCCAAGAAAAGCCTATGGACAAAACCTTCAAATATAACTCAAGGAAACCATTAGTCGATAGAGATTGTCATCAATTACCAAAACCAAACATGGGGGCACCGCATGTTCTTTCAGCCAGGCTCTGGAAGAATTGTCGAACCACCTGTTTCTAGTCAGCTAGGTTGAAAGGCGATCCACAAGTCTATATTTCAAAGTCCATTTTTGACGAATAATTTTTTGAGAGGTTCATCTCAGAGCTGGATTGTATCAACAACGCTATGACGGATTCTTCGACAACTAGGGGACCTGTCCGTACCTCACCAGCACCAAGGCATATGGTGTGGAGGCCCCCTCCGACTTGGTATGTAAAGATTAACGTTGAAGGTGGCTTGTCCATTGACAATGGCATTGTAGCAGCGGATGTAGTGTGCAGGGATTACAAAGGAAAATTCCTAGGATCGTAGGTACTTTGTTCTCCTGTGTGTTTTTGATACAATAATTTTGGAGGCTATTGCATGCCACGAAGATCTCTATCTACAAAGATTGGTAGTTGCACGTGACTGCAAACCAATTGTTGATGACATTACTGAAGGAATTGAGGATCTCATGGTGCAGTTATTTGAGAGATTATTTAACAATTTTGATAGTTGTAGTTTTACTTTTGAAGGTTGTGCATATAACTGTGATGTGCACAACCTTGCCAATTTTTCTCTTTCGCTTGATCGGGGTCGCCATTTGCGGCTTATTAGTCCTCATGACCCTCTTTGTATCCCTATAAATGTTTCAGTTGATCAATAAAGAGTTAGTAACCCCTAAAAGAATTTGCACGTGGTTTGTTCTTCTCACTTTACTTAATATTTTTTCATTTAATCTACACAACGGTGCTTCAATTCAAGATAGGCTGTACATGAAAAAGATGCGGATTAACATTCTGATTTCATTCCCTTCATAGTTTTGTTGACTGTAAACTTTAATTTCATGTTTATGATTGTAGTATTATTAGAAAAATGACTAGCAAGATGCCCGTGCATTGCACGGAACACCAAGATGCATTTATTTTACAAAACATCTGTTGTGATTAACTCATGCGGGAGTAATCTCATGTGTAAAAACTAACAATATCTCGAGGAAGATGAGAGATAAGGTGAGGAGGAGTTGGGCGTGGTGGTAATTGATGGTCGGACTGAGCGGAGGCATGGGGATGAATGATGCTGGCAGCGGCCACCATGCCAGATTGTTCTGGAGGCTTCTTTTTTTAATTGCTCAACAATGAGGTTGTGAGAAATGAGGATGAATGAGGGAAGATCTTATCTACAAATGTGGAGAGAGGTGCGGGTACTTTTTTCAAAATTGGCATAGTTTGTTGTCTATCCGTCAAATATAGATCGGACGGTCTATATTGCAGGATGGTAGGCACACCATCATCACCAACTCGATTCTCTTATAAGAGTAGAGATGTAAAATTTGTTACATACGCAAGCAAAATCACACCGGGTACCCCTTCGCTTGTGCGGCCAAGGGAACTCATGATAAGGTTTCTCTTGCTTCTTACTGGCACCGCCGTCGGTCTATCCCGTCTCCTATGGTCCTAGGACCATGGAGGCGTGATGCATCCCGGTCCTTGCCAGTAGGAGGGCTCCGTTTTTAGGTGTTTTTTTAGTTTTGTTAGCGTTTGTGTCTTACTCAGGAAGACGAGGCAATGGCTCCCTGAAGATGTAATAAGGTTCTCCTCTCCTAACCTATACCCCGATAGTGCTTCTAGCATCGTCGGAGGGTGTGTGGAGGTATATCTCCGATGAGTATCATGGGAATCATTCGGATTTTGTCTTCGGTGGATCCGCTTGGATCCAGTCTTTGTTTGTGTGTCTATAAGTTGGGTCCTTCCAATCTACGCTTCTCTTCATCGTCGATGGTTGTTGCTCTGGTGTCCTATGTACGTGGCCTTAACACGACGACCTCTGAACCGTTTACTACAACAAGGATTGCTTGGCTCCAGTGAAGGAGGGGCAATGACGGAGATGTGCCTTCGGCTTGCTCTACTTCTTGTAGTCGTCGCTTGGTGGTCTACGGACCTGAATTTAATTTTTTACTTCTAATGTTCTTTGTACTACCTTGACAGTTGATGAATAGATCAAAAGTTTTCCCAGCAAAAAATCATCACACATGGTCAACTATTTGAAATTTCCTTAGAGTAGATTCGTCTCACCGTTTACACAACCATCGTGTTATAAGTTTTCTGTCTCGACAGTCGTAAACCAATATATCTATATCTCCCTAGTGTATTGTACTAACGTGTTCATATGTGCATTTTATTTTAGATGAATTTTGTCTAATTCCCCACACACGTTTGATCGTTTGAATTTCTTTTAACCACTAGTTCCATCTCATCATTCCACACAACTCTCGTGTCGTAGTTTTTTTTCATTTTAATGCACATAGACGAAGTTGTTACAAGTGTGGTGGTGTGAGGTAAGTTCACCATGTGGACATGAGGTGAGAGTAATCATTCGTGCACACATACTAAAACGGCCAAATGTTGCACATGAGGAGCACAATCATGTCAACAAACATGTTGCTTGTGTTTCTACTCTAATGCAGCTTAGGGATTTATAGTCAAGCAAAAGCAGTTGTCATATTCCAAAATTTTCAAATTTAGGATGTGAACATAAAAGCATATGTATACCATTATTTCAGTGCATTTAGGTCGTTTTGGAATTTATTTGATTATTTTATAAACCTTAAATTCAATTTGAGATTTATTTAATCGCCATATAAAGACCTTGCATGAAAATGAATTTTTGAAACGTGCATATGGGCTACAAATATTTTTCCTAAGATCTACATAAGCCCTAGTTTTTGGAACTTTCTATGTTCACAGGGTAGCTAGCCCAGCCACGCGTGGGCGGGCGCTTTATTAAATAATGAAGATCGATTTGTTCGAGTGAGAGCCCGTGAGCTTATTACTCTTGGAGGCCACCACCTCCTAGACGGTTTGGTGGTTGTTGTCTCAATGACCACTTCATGGAGATTGTGAAGAGGCTGAGTTACTCCTTCTTGGGGATTGTGAAGTGGTCGTGTAACTTGTCATCTAGGAAGTGAAGAATGAAGCTAACTATTGTGGTTCGGAATCACCTTCGTGGTAATATACCGAGGAGAATAGGGTTAGCCTTCGTGGTCTTGGTGTGCCTTCATGGAAACACGCACCCCTCTAGTGGAGCCTAGAGTATTAGTGGATACATGAACTTCGAGAACAAATAGGCTCTATCTTACCCCTCTACTATAAGCAATTTATACTCGTTATTATTGATATATCTTGTGCTTAATGTGAATTGCTAGCCGGCACCATTCATGTTGTATATTGTGATATTGTTTGCAAGTTCGTGCAACTTACTTGTGCTAGCTAGTATCCTCGTTGTGCTCATGTTGTTTAGCTTAAGTTGTTGGTGCATTTAGTTGAGCCTAGTATGTTTAATACGTGTGCTTGAAAAATATCCGCCTAGTTTATTTCCGCATTAGGATAAATCCAATCCATATAAGTTTTTAAAATACATATTCACCCACTTTAGGCATTAAGATGCATAGTGAATCAATATATTGGGATTGAATATTCGTCACGCTGGGTGAGGAATAGTTATTCTTCATGCCCTCTATTTTAATATGAATGCACCATAATTTTATGGTCTGTAAATCTTGTCTTACTTCAGACATAAAATGAGAATGTAATAAAATATATAATCACCGTAAAACTATTTTATGTTCCATAAAAATACAAACATAGAAACATAGTGTCAAATATACATAAAATGTAATTTTTTCGGTCTTATGACATATATTTTTGTTTTTATGCCAAATTTTACGCAGTGAATCAATATAGATGTAACTATTTATATTCCAAATGTAATTTATTTGTGAAACGATCGTAAGATTACCTCGGGTGAAGAATAACTTATTCTGCACCTTGGGTGATGAATAACATTACTATATATTTCACATGAGTGTGTAGTATAAACCACAATGACATATAATATGTCACAACTATAGTTTGATTTACAATGACACAAGTCTGCATCTTATACTGTAAGTATGCATGCGTGACTCCAAATTTACATGTTTGATTATTATAATGTGGTCTATTGATATTTGGTTGTAAAATGGTTACCTGAACCTCATGTCCAATACCTGTGCAGCTTACTAATAATACAAATTGTTTGAATTTATTTGCATGAGTAACACATAGATTTTCTTTTCCTATACAACTCCATCCTTTTATAGAACCTCGTTGGCACCATCCTTACTCTTTTTTAGTTATTATAGCTGAATCAACCATACCTCGGCACCTATCCTGTCACTACATTTTTGCCATTTCAGCTTACTCATTCTTCTCGACAACCATTGCCTTCCATGAACTCTGTGTATCTTGAGGTAAGAAGGAAGAAGATACGACACACATAAGGAGGAGGAAATAGTTTACAATTCTTTTCAAAAAAGGAATGCAAAGTTCCCCACCTCGGCATTCTCGAATACAGACAACCATAATATACTACTTCAAATGTTGCAACCATTAAAGTTGAACAAATCAACTTACAAAAGTAAGGAAAACCGGAGGCCTACCCACTTTAAACTATTCACACAACATCATCTTGTCCAACCCACCCGAACCTGTATATCACCGTGGATCATAATCCACCGACATGACATCATGGGATCTAACAAAGAGAATTTCACTCTATTTCAAACATGGCTAGTCTATCACCCTTGAAGCAAAGTTTTGAGCTAACACCTTCAACAAGGAAATAATATACGAAGTAACTATACATTTTTACCTCCAGCGACTTAGGAAAAGGGTTCCACTCTACATGTAATGAATCGACTAAACATTGTCTAACTTATTAACCATATCTTCTATTATTTCATTGCCTAATATGTTTTTGAGGTTTGGTCCATTCCTCCTTTTCTCTACTTCTTTCCTCCTCCTTCCCGGCAAGATGAACACTTGGGCTGAGAAGGATTGACAATGGGAGGAGGAGAAAACTGGCAATGGCAAAAACATGTTAGGACGGTGAGGCGGTGTGCCAACGATAATATTGGCAACAACAGTAGAGAATGAATATAAACAAAGCTACTAGCATAAATAGTTCGCTTCCATCAACCGCATAATTAGGGAGCACCTATAAAGGAGTTGCCTGATTTTTTATTGCTCTTAGCCGAGTCATCACAACCCTGGGATGTACACCCAACTTTTGCCCACCTTTTTATTTCCTTGCCTCTCCTTCTTCCTCGCCCAACCCTATGTTCCTCCCTTGTCAACCTCCAACACATACCTAACCACCGACATCTGCCACCCGAGGCCGCTAGCGCTGTCGCGTCGCCTCACTAAACTAGCTTGCCGAGCAATCCCTCTGTCGTGTTGCCACAGCCCTGACCATCCCTCCATACCCCTCCTTCTCTGTCGAGGGTGGCCCACCCTACACCTACACCTACACCCGCACACACACCCCGACCGTCAAGCCTTTGCCTCCCCTCCACCCATGATGTTGCGGCCAACTGCATCATTATTGGATGTGACTTGCTCCTAGCGAGCCCTTGCCGAGAAGCCGCGACCCCATCTCATGCTCGGGGCTGGTTCTCCTCTCCTATCCCATCTGAAATCCACAGACCAAATTTTATTTTTAGGTAACCGAGGATGAGAAAATCTGACAAAGTTAACTTAGACGATCGCAAAGATCACATCCAAATGTTCGAAATTGGACAACAAAATCCCCAAAACCTTAGGGGTTGTTTGCTTTGTGACTAAGATTGCTCTATTTTTTTGGAAGCCCGGTTGCCTTAGGTTGCCATCGTCACAATGTCACACCTAAGATTAGACAAGTTTGACCAACTTTGGGAGGGTGTTTGTTCAAGCCTTGTCTTAGACAAGATGTTTTTTTGCCACACCATAGCCCCACATCACATATAGTCAAAAAGTATTGCAAAGCTTCCTCAGGACATCTCCAACACCGACCCGTAACCCCCCGGGCATCTGTCCGCGGATAGGGGGAACCATTCCGCAAACACGGATGCGAGAGGCGACCATCCAATGCTGCCCGCAAACATCCAGCCTCCCTAATTTTATTTGAAAGTCTGCACGTTCAAATAGTCACATACATAGAGTTCATACGTTCAAATAGGCATATGCATAGAGTACAAACGTTCAAATAGTCGCATGCAGCAGAAGTCCATATTTAAAAAGTTCAAATATTACATTCCAATATTGTTGTTCCCTGTAACTGCCCACTGATGCTCAGTCAGATCTTCCTCCAGTTGTTCGTGAGTTGCTCGATGGCAAATTTGTTGATGCGTTTGAATAAGCTCTTCAAATGTGTCTGGATTCTAGTCTGGAAGTTCGATAGGATCGCGTCTTCGCACGCTCTGGGTCTTCAAGGACCGTTTGCATCGTCGCCGTCTCATCCGTGTAGTCCTCCTCGTCGTACGACTCAACATAGTGCTCGCATATGTACTTCAAATTGGAATCCATTGCTTGAAAGAATAAGGGACAACTTTTTTAGCTCCGACAATTCATCAAACAGTTGCCGGACATGCTGAGTATAGCTGTAGCGGATGGTACGTGGCGGGGCGGTTGGAGGAGAGGGGTTGAACGATGACGGAGGAGAAGAGGGGTGGAGCCCGGCTAGAACGCTGGAGGTGAAAGAGACGTAGAATTCCGGTAGGGGTGTGGCCTGGCGGCCGGGGTGGTGGAGCGACGACGAAAGCAAGATATAAAGGAGAAAAAATGGGGAGGATGGAGACGCGGGGTCTGGGAAGAGTTTTGGGTGGGCCGGGGGTGTTGGAGGCCTACTGGCTGCTGTCCGAACTCCCGCAAAGCCGCCCAACTTTGTCTCGGATTTACCAGAAAAAGTACGTTCAGCCCGCTCGATGGATCGATACAGTCCCACGTTGGATGGCAAATCGCATCCGGACCAAACGGTCCGGACAGTTACGGACGATTTGAGGGTCCGCATTGAAGATGCTGTTAGGCTTACCAACTTTTGCCTCTAATTTTATTAAAATAAAGTTAGGCAAGCTTAAAAGAATATATGGCAAAATGTAACAATGCAAGGCCAAGAATGAAACAAGCCCTTTATTGGGCAACCAGCTAATTCCAACTGGCTAGAGCTAGCTAGCCCGGGGCGTCCATACGTGGATTGAAGGCCACTTCCCTGACACGTCAGAAAGTCGATGGAGACAGGTCCGATCAATCCACGTCGAACCATTGCTACTATCCCCAATCATGGAGCTGCAACGCCACACGCTGACACGCACCGTCGCACCTGATCGGCGCACCTGCACGCCCCAGGTGCATGAAAGCCGATCCCTATTTCTCTGCGCCACATCCAGTCATTCAGGCACCAACTCCAACCCTAGCTTCCAAAGCCTAGGTCTACTCGGACCTGAAAGCAGCAGCTGGCCGCGTCTGCGCCTGCACGGGGCTGCAGCCAGCAGCCTCTGCGTCCCTAGAGCTTTAGGCACAGTACGCGGCTTAATTACCGTGCGCATTATGTGTGCATGCCTACACGGCTACACGCCTACCCTACGTAGATCGATATCTCTCGTCTCTCTGTACTTTCGCGTCTCCTGGACTGGATCCAGTATGTGGGGGTGCTGCTATCTTGGGCAGTGATTCGTCCGTAGATACACCCTGCTTGCGTTTCGCCGACGACAAAGCGAGCGGTGGCTAAATTTCGTGTCTTGACCCTTTTCTGACATTTATTCGAGATCTGACCTTAGTCATAAAATTTCGAGATCTGACACTTTTAATATCGTCAAGGTCCATGGCAGTAGAGTCTAACCGCCTACCGTCTACCGTCAAGGTCCCTGACGGTAGGGTTGCATGCCTACCGTAAAATTTTTTTAAGTGTTTAACACAGTGCGTGCTCGTGCCTACCGCCAAGCACTTTGACGGTAAGGTTGTACAGGCTACCGCCAGTATGTTTGGTGATAGAGATATTTCCCACCGTCGAACGTTCCTAGCGGTAGGCTGTTATACCCTACCACACATGAACTCTAGCGGTAGCAAAAAGGGTTAGATCTCTAAATTTTTTCAAACTAGAATCATATCTTGAATAGATTTTAAAAAAAGATCAAAACACAAAATTTTGCCGCGAGCGGTTGATCGATCGCATAGTCGACTGTGAAGAGTCCCACACGATTTTGTCAGCCGCTGCTCCTCTGATACTACTTGCATCGGTAGCACTTGTCCGTACCCTGGTCGTAGGCTATAACGCAGTACACTTACAGTGTGGTACGTACGTACGAGTAGTATACTTAGCTTACTCGATAGATATACACATGCATGATGCACGGCCTGTGTAGAGGGATTTTGTTTATTACTTGATCGGATAGTGCTCCAGAGGACTCGGTTAACTTCTCGCAGAAAGAAACTGAAGGGTTAATTTACTCTGCTACACTGCATGCATGCATTCGGTTTAGGGAGCAGCCGTGCAGGAATGCAAACAGTAGTGTAGCAGAGGAAGTGAAGAGCAGCTTTCCATTAATTAAACATGCTATACATAATTAAATAAGCGCAGAGAGCGTACGTGTCATACATGTCAGGCACCGATGAGGCTCTGGAAGATTGACTGTATGCATGATCGGTTGCCTTAAACTATGGAATCTCTCTGCCGATCGACGGATCCATCTGTATGCTTTGCGGATTCGATGCGAACGTAGGCTTTCTTTGTCTTGTAGTACCATGATGATATACAGGAGAACTGCTCAGATCGCCGTTGGTTTTGAATGACCGAGTTGACAGCTACAAAGGTCGTCAAGGAGCTGTAAAACAGCTCATGCGTTTGTCATTGACACGTAGACCTTGACCCTGCACACCTCTTTGGGATATATGCTAGGCACCGGATATGAGGATCAGCTAAGAAGAACACTTCACCCGTTATAAATTATCAGCAAAAAAACCTGTGCATTGCAATGGGAGAAAAAAAAACCACGCGTGTCTAATCTAATAACCATGGCTAAAGACCTCAATAAGTCCACATACTTTATTTTAACATGACATTAGCAAATAAACCTATGCATTGTAACAGAAAATAAAAATTACAACATGCCCTAACCAATAATCATGACTCAAGACCCCAATATCAATATGTCCATGTGCATCTCATCTATGTTGCGGCTTTTCTTCTTTCTCACAAGCGGCGGAGCTAGCATTTGACAACAGGATGGTCCGCCCCAATTTTTTTAATAACTAATATGACGTGTGGATGTTCTAATAAATTATCAATAGAATAAAGAAATAGATCAATATGGTCTTATGAACACACTTAAATTCTCAATTAAGTCTCAGTTTTGCATAAAGAAGCCTTCATAGTAAATAGTACATGGACCATAGTACATACCTTGAAAAGTTCAAAAAGGCTATGTTTTTGGCCTACGCTTTTTCATTGCCATGAAGATATCAATTATGTCATCTTCATTCACCTTGGAGAAAGCATCCCTCTCAATGTATGTAATTAGGGAATCATCCAAAAGACTATCACCCATCTTACTCCTCAACTTGCTCTTGACTATACTCATGGCAGAAAATGCTCTCTCAACATTTGCCGTTGCCATCGGTAGAATTAATACCAATTTTAAGAGCAAGTACTCCACATGATGAACTATGTGTCTCCCTGTTTGAACAAGCTTAACCGAGAGATCAACAGGATTTCCAATGCCTTGGAAGTTCTCATCATTTCTCATGTCATCAACATAGTTATCAAGTTGTAGTTTAAGGTGTATCAAGTCGGCACTTGAAAAGTCGTTGGGATAAAACTCTGAAAGTCTTTGTACCTTGTGCGCATCAAAAGAAACAAATGAGTTGAAGAGATTCAATACCAATTTTGAAAGCAATACAAATTTTAGAAGCAAGTTTGCATACCTTTTCTGCATCAAAAGTAACAAATGAGTTGGCAGGATTCAAAGCAGACATACAAGATAGCAATTCCATATTGATCTCATCAAACCGATTTTCAAGCTCTTGACTAATTTGATCAATGACTCCAAGAAAAACTTCCCTTCTAAAGTGATCATCATTTATTTGGGGTCGAAGAAACTGTGTTGATCTTCTATCAGGCACATAGTTCTCTTCCATTATAGGAACTTGAATTCCATGCTTGTTACAAAATAGTGTGACCTTTTGCGGAAATGCATCCCACCCATTAGACCTCAGTTCTTGTATTCTACCTTTTGCGGTTCTAATAAGTGTCATTGAAGTAAGAATATCTTGGTCTCTTATTTGCAAGCAATCAGACAAATCATTTGTGTATCCAAGAATGACAAGCATCAAGTGTGCATTGAAAAGAGGTAATAACACCAGTGGTGCCTAAACTTGTCATCGATGTTCACTTTTGTGCGTAAACTTGAAAAATACGTCGAACCGGTTCTATAACTTGGCGGTATGATTTAAATATGGTTCAAATCACGTCCAAATACGTATGTATTGTTGACTAGACATGCCAGCGTGGCACGGGGCCCACTTGCAGTGCCGAGACAGTCTGACATGGAAATAGTGCGTCTAAATGACCATCGGGTACCACCTATCAGTGCACAACCGAAATAAATAAAAATGAAGCTCCATTGGCATTTGAACAAGCGACTTGTGCGCTACGAAGGGCCTGCGCAAACTACTTCAACACGGAAAGTTTGTTGACTATTACGCATCGCTAACCTGTATCTAGCTAATAAGACCGCAATCAGTGCATCCAATTTTCCACATGCTAGTTATTTTTCATTTTTCAGGGAAAAAAAATCAAACTATAGTAACAATATTAAATAAATAGTTAAGGACCCCTCAAAAAATGTTAATGAAATTTAAAATATTCAAAAAATATTAATGCAAAATAATTAATAAAATGATTTCATAATATTTGTAAGGATTCACAAAACATAATAAAATAATTTTGCAATTTTCAAAAGTTATACATTTTCGAAATGTTAATCTCATTTTCAAAATATTCATGTTTAAAAAAAATATCACGTGGTCCTTTTTATAAACTATTAGTTCTTTTTCCTTTTGTACGTGACCCTTCGAGATGTGAGTTTCTTTTTCATTTTTAGTAATTCTAAAACTTATGTGAATTATTGTATTAGTAAAAAAATAAAGCTAGAATCTTCTCGTCCTAGAAATAATATGCATTTTTTAAAACATGTTAATGTGATTTTATAAAACATTTATGTATTATTAAAAATTCATGTAATTAAAATGTTTTTAAGTAGACAAATGTATGTATAGTTTGAAAATTGTTAATTTAAATTTAAGAATGTATAAAATCCTGGGGGAATACTAGGCCATTGTTTATTTATCACACATATTTTAAAATTTACTTTTATTCGAAAATATATCTTTTGAAAAATACATATACTTTATTAAAACACATGAACACTTTTTACAACTAGAAATACATTTTCTAAAAGAATAATCACTTCATATACTATCTGAATATTTTGTAATTTCTACAATAAGAAAAACAACTAACATGTGGAAAATGGGTGCACTAACTGCAGCCCATTTAACTCCATGATTGTGTTGGATATCTAAAACCTACTCCCTCCGTTCCAAAATAGATGACCCAACTTTTGGGTCATCTATTTTGGAACGGAGGAAGTACTGTATATAAAATGTTGCGGTGGCAAATGTGCACGGGGCAATCGGTAGGCGCATGTCCTCTGTGGCGCACAAGTCATCTGTTCGAAATCCAGCCTTGCAACTTTTTTGTTTATTTCAGTTGTGCACTGACAGGTGGGACCCGATGGTCATTGAGACGCACACTTTTCATGCCATGTCTAGTCAGCAATACATACATATCTAGACATGATTTGACCCGTATTTGAACCATAATGCCAAGTTATAGAACCAGTTCGGCGTATTTTTCAACTTCAGGCACCAAAGTGAACATAGATGGCAAGTTTAGGCACCACTAGTGTTATTACATCCATTGAAAATAAAGTCAAATGACTCAAACACTCCAAGAATGGTATGAATTTTGGGGCAATCACTTATTTGTGAAGCATCTTGTCCAAGAGTTATGAGAACATGACGGATTGTGGGATACATTGTAATAATGTTGAAAACAGTTTTGTAATGAGAGCCCCACCGAGTATCACCAGGCCTAGGTAACCCCACCTCTTGATTCAAACCACTCCTAGTTTGTAACTTACCACATTTAAGTAGTTTCATGATATTCTGAAGTCTAGCATCTGAAGCATGTCATGACGCATACAAGACACTCCAATAACATTCATTAATAAAGACACTCGATCAAAACACCACACACAATCACCATTTGCCTTGGCAACAGCAACAAGAACTAACTGGAGTTGATGTGCAAAACAATGAATATAATAGGCAAAAGGTGACTCTTTCATGATCAATGTTTTTAGTCCTTTAATTTCCCCTCTCATATTACTAGCCCCATCATATCCTTGCCCACGAATTTGAGTTATAGTCAAATCATGATTAGTAAGTAAAGTTTCATTTGCTTTCTTAAGTGACAATGAAGTAGTGTGTCACTTACATGAACAACTCCAAGAAAGTGCTCACATGGCCTTCCTACTTTATCAACAAAATGCAAGCACAAAGCTAGTTGTTCTTTATGTGATACATCACTAGAATCGTCAGCTAGAATAACATAGTGCTCATCACCAAGTTGATCAATAATTTGCTACACGAGGATTCAAAAATAAGTTATCTCTCTTGAGCTGCATTGTGCGCACTTCTTACACAACCAACATGCTTAAGAAGAGCATCCAATTTATTCCAATTCCTCCAACCACCATCAGTAAATGCATTAGTTCCCTTACCACTAGTTTTTTTCTCTTTGAACAAGTAACATACAAAGCAAAATGTAGATTCCTCCTTGATACTATATTCAAGCCAACAATGATTATGAAGCCGCAAATGATTGAATGAACATTCTCTACTCCCAATTGTTCCTTTTTAAGGTCATGTGCATAAGGTTTGAATGGATTTTTAAGGATATATGCTCTTCAAACTGCATCTTGGTGTTTGACAGGATAACTTGCAATGGATATCCTTTCCCAGGATCATGTTTAAGACGACTAAAATCATAAACCGGTGGCGATGGCAGTGACACATCTTTAGTTTGCTCTATGGTCACATTCGACATAAACAATGTTGGTTCTCCAGTTTGCTCTTCAATCACAACTTCCATACACACAACTTCGCTAGTTTTCTCTCCAGCCACATCCGGCATATTCTTGAGGCCAAAATGATGTGCAAAATTGTATATGTGTTCATGTAGTGGATAGCATAGTGCAAAAAAGCAAATCGTAAATCAGAAATTTGGGTATTTCAGTACCTTAAATTGGGGTATTCTAGTTTTTGCAGATTAGTGAATGAACAAATTGACATGATTTACAAGTGGGCGAGGCCACAAGGGCAGGGGCGCCAGGCAGCCAGCCGGTGGCAGTAGCGCAGTCGTGCATAGGCAGGGCAGGGGTGCAACCACGCGCATGGAGATGCGGCTAGACCAGAGGACCGGGTGGACGGGTGGAGAGGCGGGAGTTTCCTGAGCAGCGGCAAGGGCGCGACCGGTGGCGAGCCCATGAGGAACGGCGAGGCGGCTTCCGGCTGGGGCGTCGGGGTCGAGCAGGGAGTCAGGCGAGGAACTTAGACATGGACTGGGTGGCTACGTTTGTCTTGATTGCAATGGGCTATCTTTTTCTAACCCAGTTAGAATGTATAGGTATATGGGCTATCTCAAACTCCCAGGGTGGGCCACGGCCCACCCTGGCCACCTAGTATGTCCTTCACTGGTGGCGGGTGCCAAAAGCCCAGTAGTGGCGGCTTAGGAGCGCCCGCCGCTGGTCTCCTGCCATTGGTGACATCGCACCACTGGCGGGAGCGCGCCCGGCACTAGTAGTAACTCTTTAGTGGCGGGCGGACTTAGCCGCCCGTCACTTGAAAAGGTTGTTACAGTGGCTGACATTGCTTGGAACCCACCACAACTATATGACCTGCCAGTGGGAGACACTTTTAGTTTCCCGGTACTAGTACAAAACGAGACATTAAAAACACTTGTAATAGTTGTATGCATTGCAATAGATATATGCCAGAATAGCAAGAATGCATTTTACCATAATAATAATCCAAAAGCATTGCAATAGATGTATGCATGACAGTACAATATACATAATAACATCATAACTAAGTAGTGATACGTCTCCGATGTATCAATAATTTTTGATTGTTTCATGCCATTATCCTACTACTTTCATATACTCTTGGCTAGAATTTATATGATTTTCTTGGACTAACATATTGATCCAGTGCTCAACGCCAGTTCCTGTTTGTTGCATGTTTTTTTGTTTCATAGAAAAAACATATCAGACAAAGTCCAAATGTAATAACATTTTACGGAGATTTTTTTGGAATATATGTGAATTTTTGGCGCATGAATCAATGCAAACGAAGGCCCACTACATCCACAAGGGGGTAGGGTGCCACCACCCCCTAGGGCATGCCGTGGTGTCTTGTGGACACCTCGCAATTCGGTTGGATCTCTTCTTCAACCTCAAGGAAGATTATATCTGAAAAAAATCATGTTAAAATTTCAGCCAATCGGAGTTATGGATCTCTGGATATTTAAGAAATGATTTTCAGCCAGAAAAAGACGCAAAATAGAGACACAAAACAGAGAGAGACTCAATCTTGGAGGAGCTCCTGCCCTCCTGGAGCCATGGAGGCCAAGGACCCGAGGGGAAATCCTCCTCCCACCTAGGGGGAGGCCAAGCAAGAAGAAGAAGGACGGGGGATCTATCCCCCTCTCTCCCGGTGGTGCCAGAGTGCCAACGGAGGAATCATCGTGATGGTGATCTACATCAACAACTTCGTCACCGTCGTCACCAACTCTCTTCCTCTCCTTATAGAAGTGTAACCTCTTTTTTCCCGCTGTAATCTCTACTTAAATATGGTGCTTTATGCCACATATTATTATCCAATGATTTCTTACCATCCTATGATTTTTGAATAGATTCCTTTTGTCATACGGGTGAAAGTGGTATGGTGTGATTGATATGAGTTGTATGTTAATATGGTGTTGTCCTATGGTGCCCTCCGTGCCGCGCACACCTGTGGGAATTCCCACTGTAGGGTTCATGATTCGCTTATAGTGGGTTGCGAGAGTGATAGAAGCTTAAACCCGAGTAAGGGGATTATTGCGTATGGGAGTAAAGAGGACTTGTTAGTTCACGCCTATCTCTCATTGCATATGATAAGTATATATTGTGTTATATTCTATTACCTATGGACAATCTTTCTCCTTGTTCTACAAAATCCCTCTACTAAACAAATTAACTTTTATTATTCCTGCAAAATACTTTTAGTTTTACTCTTGCAAAGTAGTTTTATTCTTGTTCTAGGTAAAGAAAATGTTAAGTGTGCATGGAGTTGTATCGGTGGTCGATAGAAATTAAGAGAATATAAGTTCTAACTGTAGCTCCTAGTTGGGTTTGATACTCTTACTTATCGAAAAAGGCTACAAACGACTCCCCCTATAATTGTGGGTTATCAAGACCTTTTTCTAGTGCCGTTGCCGGGGAGCAATACTGTGGGGTGAATATTCTCGTGTGCGCTTGTTGGGTTTATCATGTAGATTTATTTTTTGTTTTTGTTTCCTATCTTTAGTTATGGGTAGGAAATGTGAAATACCAAAAAATGTCGTAATTGTTAGATGAGCATGCTTATTTTCCGCGACACCTCTTTTGTCAAAAAGGGAAAAAGTTTTGGGATCAAATATCTATATTGGAATGCTATGCTTGGAATTTATGCGAAATATATGATTTTACTTGTTGATCTGTGTAGCGACCAGACCTCAAACGGTCCAATCTCTGTGCTCAGGTGTCATCCCTGGATCAGTAATGCTGACACCACACAGTACTTGAAGGATTTATAACAGAGTAGCAATCACACACTTATTACATCGAGTGTCTCAAAAGAGAACTTATTACAATAAATATGGCTTAAGGCCATCTAATAACGATAACAGCAGAAGGCTTGGAAGATAAGTGAGTCCATCAACTCCAACGGCATCACTTAGTATAGAACCACGACCTAAAAGCACCTTAGTCGTCGTCTGAAAAGTCTGCAACATTAACGTTGCAGCCCGAAATGGGTCAGCACATGGAATATGCTGGCAAAGTAACACATAGAGAGTAATGGAATGAAATAGTCTATTCTATATGCATATTTGGCTGGTGGAAAGCTCTATGGTTACAGTTTTGCGTAAAGCCAATTTTTCCCTACTGCAAAGGAATAAATTTTATTTAACTATCATGGTAGTTGTTAAACATTGAGAATGGTTGATAGCATTCTCAATCCCAATTAAGCATCATCATTAAACATAACCCAACAAAATTAATTTTTTGAGTAACATGATGAGATTCACATGATAATCCAGGTACTAGATACTCAAGATGTCCATAACCGGGGAAACGGCTAACCATGATTAGTTTATACACTCTACAGAGGTTTGTGCACTTTTCCCCACAAGACTCGATCGCCTCCGTTTGGTTTCTCGCACTACATGGTGTTTGAGAAACGGATGACCGAGACATAGTCTTTCAGAAGCGCCAGCACCTTACGATCGGGTAGACCGTTACACCTACTTTCCCCTACATCTGCTAGTCTACCACCGTAAGAGTTCGCACAACTTAATCAACTATGCTAGAGCCCATAGTAGCTTGTGGCTGCACACGGAAGTTTCTAGCATGAATAATCTCATGATCCCTTTGAGCCTGGGTGGCGGTCCATAAAAAAACAGGCAATCCTGGAATACCCAGGTGCCTCAATCCACCCAGATGTGTGTTTAGGTTTCCACCTTAGATAAACCATTAATTAACAAACTCACATCTGTCATGGATACACTCACCCAATCCACGTCTACTAGCATAGCATGGCATAATAAGCAAACATAGAAGTAACTCCCAAAGGTTTGAAAATAAACAGGTAATAGGTACTACCTCAACTACTTCCCACCCACAATTTAATTAGACCCTAAACAATGCAATGTGTGAGGATTGATCTAATGCAATAAAACTGGGTAGTAGGAGATATGATCAAAGTGTTACTTGCCTTGCTGATGATCCGCAAAATCTAGCGAATCGAAGTAGCAAGCGGCGCACTCCGGGTACTCTATCACAAACAAACAAGCATACAATAAGTACTCAACTAATGCACAGGTAAAACTCAAATAAGAGATCTAATCAGAAAGTTCAACTTAAGAACTCCGGTTGGCAAAAGAAATCAAATCGAATGAAACAAGGAAAGACAAACAGCAAAAGAAACATGCTTCGATTACTATTCTGAATCTAGGGCAATTTTTACAGTGGCAAAAACTTTTTTGAGTTGGTTAAACGGTAAGAGGGTTTCGAGACGAAACTCCAGACGCTTGAATCGCCTGATTCCGATAAACGAGCGAAAAGTTAGACTAAAACGAAAATCGGATCAGGAATCGCGATCAGAAAAATCGCGGATTTAATCCGAGAAAAAGAAAAATGACGAACAGATTAACGAACAAACATTCGTTATCTCGATCTAAACGATGAACGCGTTCGTTAAAACGAACGAACGAGCGAACGCTCGCTAAATAACTAAACCGAAAAAACCGATCTATCTAAAAAAAATGAATCTAAAAAAAACCGAAAAAAACCGGATGGAAAACCGAACGGTTTTCTCGAGGAAAACCGCCAGCGGGGCGGGGTCAACCTCCGGCGAGGCGGCGGCTTCGGCGGGCGGCGTGGGGCGGCGGGGTGGCGACTCGGCGGCGCGGCGCATGAGGCGTGGCGGCGGCGGCGTCAGGGGCAGGGCGGCGCTAGGGTTTGGGGCGGCGGCTCAGGCTGGGCTCCCCCGGCTTATAAAGCCGGCCGGGCTGGGAGTCCAGGTCGGACACGGCCCGGTAAGGCGGTTCGACTTTTTTTTAAATAATTACGCTCAGAAAAAAAACAAAAAGAATACTAAACGGACTCCAAAAATCTCGAAATAAATTTTCCCCGGCTTCTAAAATCAAGCCGCACAGGATGAACATTTATTTGGGGCCTAAATGAAAATTTGAAAAACACGCATTTTTCCCTAATACAAATAAAATAGCAAATAAAACCAAAATAAAATCTTATTTGATTTTTTATTAAACCCTCAATATTTCTTTATTTTGGGAAAGTCATTTTATTCCCTCTCTCATATTTTTGTAATAGAAATAATTGAAGATAAAATAAATAAAATCAAATGATCCTATTTTCAAAATTTGAGAAAACTCAAATATGAAAATAACGAAATCCCCAACTCTCTCCAAGGGTCCTTGAGTTGCGTAGAATTCCTAGGATCAACTAGAATGCAATAAAATATGATATGCAATGATGATCTAGTGTATAACATTCCAAATTGAAAATTTGGGATGTTACAAACCTACCCCCCTTAAGATGAATCTCACCCTCAAGATTCAGGTTGGCTAGAAAATAGGTGAGGGTGGTCCTTCAGCAATTCCTCCTCTCGTTCCCAGGTGGCTTCATCCTCCGTGTGGTGGATCCACTGAACCTTGCAAAACTTGATAACCTTGCTGCGGGTGACTCGACTGGCATACTCTAAAATCTTGACTGGTTTCTCCTCATAGGTCAAATCACTGTCCAACTGAATTGCTTCCAGTAGTACTGTATCTCTTAGCGGTATATCAGCCATCTCTGCGTGGCACTTCTTCAACTGGGATACATGGAACACGTCGTGTACTCCTGACAATCCTTCGGGCAATACCAACTTATAGGCTACTTCTCCCATACGCTCCAAAACTTTGTATGGGCCTATAAAACGTGGCGCTAACTTTCCCTTAACTCCAAAGCACTTAACTCCTCGAAGTGGTGATACTCGAAGATAAACTCGGTCTCCGACTTCGTAAACTGTCTCCTTGCGTTTAGAATCTGCATAACTCTTCTGCCTGGATTGAGCTACCTTGAGCCTATCACGAATCAATTTCACTTTCTGTTCAGACTCCTTTATCAGATCTGGTCCAAACAACTGGCGGTCTCCAACTTCATCCCAAGACAATGGGGTCCTGCACCTCCTTCCATACAAGGCTTCGAAAGGGGCCATCTTCAAACTGGATTGATAACTGTTGTTGTAAGAGAACTCTGCATATGGCAAATTCTCGTCCCAACCAGATCCGTAATCTAGCGCACAAGCTCTTAGCATATCCCCCAAAATATGATTGACTCTCTCGGTCTATCCATCTGTCTGCGGATAGAAAGCTGTGCTAAATTCTAGTCTGGTACCCAAAGTTTCATGCAACTGATTCAAGAACTTTGAGGTAAATTGGGTTCCTCTATCTAATACTATGCTCCTTGGAACTCCATGCAGACAAAGGATTCTGGTCATGTATATCTTTGCCAACTTTGCACTGGTATAGGTAGTCTTCATTGGAATGAAATGAGTTACCTTTGTCAAACGATCGACTACAACCCATATCGAGTCATAGCCTGAACGTGTTCTGGGCAATCCTGTAATAAAATCCATGCCTAGCTTATCCCACTTCCATTCGGGTATCGGCAATGGCTGTAGCAATCTGGCTGGCTTCTGATGCTCTGCCTTTACTCTCTAACATACATCACAAACTGCTACATACTCCGCGATATCCTTCTTCATTCCGGTCCACCAGAAAATATCCTTAAAATCCAAATACATCTTGGTATTTCCTGGGTGAATCGAATACGGTGAGTCATGGGCCTCTTGTAAAATTAACTTCCTGATCTCCGAATCATTTGGTACATAGACACGGTCTTCAAACCATAAGGTATCGTGCTCATCCTCACGAAATCCCTTAGCTTTTCCTTTGCTCATTTTCTCCTTAATAGAGGCAATCTCCTTGTCAGTCTTTTGGGCTTCTCTGATCTTATCCATCAAAGTAGACTGAATCTCCAATGCTGCTACATAGCCTCTCGGGACTATCTCCAAACATAGGTCACGAAGATTTTTGGCTAACTCCCTTGGTAAATCTCCCGTCATTAGGGTGTTGACATGGCTCTTACGGCTCAATGCGTCAGCTACTACGTTAGCCTTTCCGGGGTGATAATGCAATCTCATATCATAATCCTTGATGAGTTTCAACCATCTCCTTTGCCTGAGATTCAACTCCTTCTGCGTGAAAATATACTTCAAGCTCTTGTGATCCGTGTATACTTCACAATGGTTTCCAATGAGAAAATGTCTCCAAGTCTTCAATGCATGCACTACGGCTGCTAACTCCAAATCATGCGTAGCATAATTCAACTCATGGGGCTTAAGCTGTCATGAGGCATAGGAAACCACTCTTCCTTCTTGCATAAGCACTGCTCCAAGTCCTCGACGTGAAGCGTCGCAATACACCTCATAATCCTTGGTCTGATCTGGCAAGATCAGTACTGGTGAGGTAACCAAACATTTCTTTAACTCCTGGAAACCAGCCTCACATTTCTCAGTCCATATGAACTTGGTATCCTTTTTCAACAACTCCGTCATAGGCTTCGCAATCTTTGAGAAATTCTCAATAAACCTCCGGTAGTATCCTGCGAGTCCAAGAAAACTCTGGATCTCTCCAACTGTTGTTGGGGCTTCCCAATTGGTCACAATATCAACTTTAGTGGGATCTACTGCTATACCTTCTCCGGATATAACGTGTCCGAGAAATCCAACTTCTTTCAACCAAAACTCACATTTGCTAAATTTGGCATATAATTGATTTTCTCTGAGCTTTCCAAGTACCAAACGCAAATGCTCCTTATGCTCCTCTTCATTCTTCGACTAAACCAGGATATCATCAATGAACACTACGATGAACTTATCCAAAAACTCCATAAACTCTTTGTTCATCATGTTCATAAAATATGCAGGTGCGTTAGTCAGACCAAATGACATAACGGTATATTCATACAACCCATACCTGGTGGTAAAAGCCGTCTTAGGTATATCCTGTTCTCGAATCTTCAGCTGATGGTATCCTGACCACAGATCGATCTTGAAAAATACCTTAGCTCCTTGCAATCGATCAAACAGATCATTGATCATCGGTAATGGGTATTTGTTCTTGATGGTTACTTCATTCAATCCTCGATAATCAACAACCATCCTTAACGATCCATCCTTCTTCTCCACTAGAAGTACTGGCGATCCCCAAGGTGAAGAACTTGGGCGAATATATCCTTTATCCAGTAACTCCTTAATTTGCTTCTTAATCTCCACCAAATCTTTTGCGGGCATCCTATATGGTCTCTTTGATATTGGCCCTGTGCCTGGCAAAAGCTCAATCAAAAACTCAATATCTCTATCTGGTGGCATGCCTGGCAACTCTTCTGGAAATACATCAGGGAAATCCTTCACTACTAGTACTTCCTCGTGCACAACTCCTGTTAAACAATTTACTTGAGTCCTTTTCGGCACATGCCGGGATACATACTTGATCCTTCTTCCTTCTGGGGTGGTAAGCAAGATTGACTTACTGGCACAATCGATGTTTCCTCCATACATCGACAGCCAATCCATACCCAGAATTACATCCAAACCTTGTGATTCCAAAATGATCAAATCCAAGGGAAACACATGCCTACCTATACTCAATGGCACTTGAAAACATCCCTTGCTAGCCATGTACTCCGCTCCTGGTGAGCTTACTAACATAGGTGTTCTAAGAACTTTGGTGGGCAGGTTATACTTATCCACAAATCCCCTTGATATGTATGAATGCGATGCACCAGTATCAAAAAGAACGAGTGCAGTAAATGACTTAAACAAAAACTTACCGATTACTGCATCCGGCTGCTCTTCAACCTCCTCCACGTTAACGTGGTTCACCTGTCCCCTGTTGAAAGGGTTCGGCTTCTTCCCAGAGCTTCCATTGCCATTCCCATTCTGGGACTCAGGACATTCATTGGCATAATGTCCGGTCTTCTGGCACTTAAAGCAAGTGACTTGGCTCAGGTCTCTCTTGGCTGGGGTCATGGGTTGGTGCGGTTCAGGCCATTGCTTCCTCCATTCCCATTACCATTCTTGGTGCCATTGTGATTGTACAAGCTACCTCCTCCATGGGTATGCTGAAAATGTCCTCCCGGTCTTGGGGTAAAACGTGGCTTCTGCTGAGCTCCTGAATTGTACTTCCCTTGTCCATACTTCCTCTTGCGATTCTCAATCTGTTGCTGCTTCCCTTCAATCATGAGAACACGATCTACCAACTCCTGGTAATTGTTGAAGGTTGCTACCATCAACTGCATGCTCAACTCATCATCCAGTACTTCCAGAAATTTCTCCTGCTTAGCTGCATCTGTAGCAACGTCATCTGGGGCATAACGTGCTAATTTACTAAAGTCCTCCACATACTGGCCAACTGTCCTTCCTCCTTGGCGCAAGTTGCGAAACTCTCGCTGCTTCATGGCCATATCTCCTGCTGAAACATGGGCAGTACGAAAAGCCTGCTGAAACTAGTCCCATGTGACAGTGTCGACAGGGAAAGTGGCTGTGAAATTCTCCCACCATGATGCTGCGGGTCCTTCAAGCTGATGTGCGGCAAACTTCACCTTTTCCGCATCCGTGGATCCCGCCGTGGTCAACTCCCTTGCTGTCTTGCGGAGCCAATCATCTGCTACTATCGGCTCGGTGCTACTGGAAAACACCGGCGGATTCAGCCTAAGAAAACGGGCTAAGTGATCAATAGGTGGTGGTGGTGGTGGGTTGTTGTTGTTGTTTCCCTGATTCTGATTCTGGACTAGCAACTGCATCAATGTGTTCTGCTGCTGGATCAACTGGGGGAGCTCCGGTGGGAAGGTAAATCTGGGGTCACGTCTCGGAGGCATCTAAGGGTTTAGAAAAGATGAGATTTAAGAATAGAGAGGGGTCTAAGGAGAAAACACTACCCATATGCACATGAGGCAAAAGCAAACAATTCACTTCATTCAATCAATCAAACAAGGGCATACAATCGATCTAACCATCGCAAAAGTGCTCGGACTACTATATTTACATGGTGGACTACTACTACTGTTGGGGTGGTCTACTAGAAATATTCTTCGGTTGCAGACTCCATGATATCTGCTCCAGCTTCATCAACGTAGTCATCATCGCTATCGTCTGGATCCGAGTCGGTGTCGTCGATGATGATGTAGTCTTCCGGGCAAATCTCTTTGGGTTCTTTGTCTTCTTCCACTGGTGTAGGGCCTCCCATGAATATTCCAATCTTCTTGATCAGATCGTCATTCCTTTCCACTAATACTTTGATTTCCTCTTCATAATCTTCACGTGTAGCCTTGAGTTCCTCCTCTAGTTCCTTGATTCTTGTCTTTGCCTTCTTCAGATCTATCATGTCGGCGCACATCTGGTTCTCCTGAAGTCGAATGTGTTGGTTTAACTCCTGGATAAAAGCTGCGATTGATCTATCCTTCCTGGTACTGATCATCTCCCAGGCTCATCTCGGCGCCCACACATCTGGTAGATAGTATCCTTGAGATCATTGCGGTAAACTTCTCCAATGCGTCCCATGGCGATGCGAGCTGTCATGCTCTTTCCTAGATTCCAAGTTGGTGCATCAAATGAAAACTCTATGGGCTCAGTGACTGGCATGAACATCCTTCCTGAAACTTGAACTTGAATCATCCAGCGCTCTTCTTCAGGTAAAGTGGAGTTGTAGGTTCTGGTGAAGCTTGGTACTCCTATGTTCAGGTATCTAGTGACTTCCTTCAAGTGGCGTCCAAAGGGTGTATCTTCATCTGGTTGCGTGAACTTGTTCCTTGCATCCGCCATCCTAAAAGAGTAGAAAAGATGAGGAGTCAGAAAGAGAAGAGAGTGAGTAGTGATCAAGGTCTTTAGCTTAGTGGTCGTGTCCTACAGCCAGCGTGTGCTCTGATACCATCTTGTAGCGACCAGACCTCAAACGGTCCAATCTCTATGCTCAGGTGTCATCCCTGGATCAGTAATGCTGACACCACACAGTACTTGAAGGATTTATAACAGAGTAGTAATCACACATTTATTACATCGAGTGTCTCAAAATAGAACTTATTACAATAAATATGGCTTGAGGCCATCTAATAACGATAACAGCGGAAGGCTTGGAAGACAAGTGAGTCCATCAACTCCAACGACATCACTGAGTATAGAACCATGACCTAAAAGCACCTTAGTCGTCGTCTGAAAAGTCTGCAACATTAACGTTGCAGCTCGAAACGGGTCAGCACATGGAATATGCTGGCAAAGTAACACATAGAGAGTAATGGAATGAAATAGTCTATTCTATATGCATATTTGGCTGGTGGAAAGCTCTATGGTTATAGTTTTGCGTAAAGCCAATTTTTCCCTACCGCAAAGGAATAAATTTTATTTAACTATCATGGTAGCTGTTAAACATTGAGAATGGTTGACAGCATTCTCAATCCCAATTAAGCATCATCATTAAACATAACCCAACAAAATTAATTTTTTGAGTAACATGATGAGATTCACATGACAATCCAGGTACTAGATACTCAAGATGTCCATAACCGGGGACACGGCTAACCATGATTAGTTTATACACTCTACAGAGGTTTGCGCACTTTTCCCCACAAGACTCGATCGCCTCCGTTTGGTTTCTCGCACTACATGGTGTTTGAGAAACGGATGACCGAGACAGTCTTTCAGAAGCGCTAGCACCTTACGATCGGGTAGACCGTTACACCTACTTTCCCCTACATCTGCTAGTCTACCACTGTAAGAGCTCGCACAACTTAATCAACTATGCTAGAGCCCATAGTAGCTTGTGGCTGCACACGGAAGTTTCTAGCATGAATAATCTCATGATCCCTTTGAGCCTGGGTAGTGGTCCATAAAGAAACAAGCAATCCTGGAATACCTAGGTGCCTCAATCCACCCAGATGTGTGTTTAGGTTGCCACCTTAGATAAACCATTAATTAATAAACTCACACATGTCATGGATACACTCACCCAATCCACGTCTACTAGCATAGCATGGCATAATAAACAAACATAGAAGTAACTCCCAAAGGTTTGAAAATAAACAGGTAATAGGTACTACCTCAACTACTTCCCACCCACAATTTAATTAGACCCTAAACAATGCAATGTGTGAGGATTGATCTAATGCAATAAAACTGGGTAGTAGGAGATATGATCAAAGTGTTACTTGCCTTGCTGATGATCCGCAAAACCTAGCGATTCGAAGTAGCAAGCGGCGCACTCCGGGTACTCTATCGCAAATAAACAAGCATACAATAAGTACTAAACTAATGCACAGGTAAAACTCAAATAAGAGATCTAACCAGAAAGTTCAACTTAAGAACTCCGGTTGGCAAAAGAAATCAAATCGAACGAAACAATGAAAGACAAACGGTAAAAGAAACAGGCTTCGATTACTCTTCTGGATCTAGGGCAATTTTTACAGTGGCAAAAACTTGTTTGAGTTGGTTAAACGGTAAGAGGGTTTCGAGACGAAACTCCAGGCGCTTGAATTGCCTGATTCCGATAAGCGAGCGAAAAGTTAGACTAAAACAAAAATCGGATGAGGAATCGCGATCCAAAAAATCGTGGATTTAATACGAGAAAAAGAAAAACGACGAACGGATTAACGAATGAACATTCGTTATCTGGATCTAAACGATTAACGCATTCGTCAAAACGAACGAACGAGCGAACGCTCGCTAAATAACTAAACTGAAAACAAAACCGATCTATCTAAAAAAACGAATCTAAAAAAACCGAAAAAAAACCGGACGGAAAACCGAACGGTTTTCTCGAGGAAAACTGCCAGCGGGGCGGGGTCAACCTCCGACGAGGTGGCGGCTCCGGCGGGCGGCGGGGTCGGCGGCGTGGGGCGGCGCGGCGGCGGCTCGGCGGCGGGGCGGCGGTGCGGCGGCGGCTCGGCGGCGCGGCGCGCGAGGCGAGGTGGCGGCGGTGTCAGGGGCGGGGCGGCGGCTCGGGCTGGGCTCCCCCGGCTTATAAAGCCGGCCGGGCCGGGAGTCCAGGTCGGACACGACCCGGTAAGGCGGTTCGACTTTTTTTTAAATAATTACGCTCAGAAAAAAAACAAAAGAAATACTAAACGGACTCCAAAAATCCCGAAATAAATTTTCCCCGGCTTCTAAAATCAAGCCGCACAGGATGAACATTTATTTGGGGCCTAAATGCAATTTTAAAAAACGCACATTTTTCCCTAATACAAATAAAATAGAAAATAAAACCAAAAAAAATCTTATTTGATTTTTTTGTTAAATCCTCAATATTTCTTTATTTTGGGAAAGTCATTTTATTCCCTCTCTCATATTTTTGTAATAGAAATAATTGAAGATAAAATAAATAAAATCAAATGATCCTATTTTCAAAATTTGAGAAAACTCAAATATGAAAATAACGAAATCCCCAACTCTCTCCAAGGGTCCTTGAGTTGCGTAGAATTTCTAGGATCAACCAGAATGCAATAAAATATGATATGCAACGCTGATCTAGTGTATAACATTTCAAATTGAAAATTTGGGATGTTACAATCTGAGGGCCCTAAAAACACCTTCCCTACATAAATGTGAGTTTAATGATAATGAAATCTTATCTTCTTATGCCAAAGGTGTTTATAGTTATTATGATATTGAACAAAGTGAAGAATTTGTTGCTTATAAGGGTGGCTATGAAAGTGCTTCTTTGCTTGAAAAATATGATGATACTCTTTACAAATCTGAAAATTTTGCCTTACTTAAATATTGCTATGAAAACTATGCTTCCAATACTCATATTAAAGATTATAATGAGAAAGTGTCTGCTGTCCAAGAAGAGATTAATATTTTGCAGGAATCTATGTAAGAAGAAGTTGATGAAATTGTGAGCTCATTTGATGAAAAATATGAGGAGGAGAGCTAAGAACAAAAGGAAGAAGAGAGGATTGATTACCTATGCCCACCTTCTAATGAGAGTAACTCTTCAACTCATACATTGTTTAATTTTCCTTCGTGCTTACCAAAGGATGAATGCTATGATCCCTTGGATTTGTTCAAAACATCCCTTTTTGATGAACTTGATGCTTGCTATGCTTGTGGCCATGATGCCAATATGAATGATGCTGATGGAGATGAACTTGCTATAGTTCCTTATGTTAAGAATGAAATTGTTGCTATTGAACCCACGCAACATAGTCCTATTATCTTGTTAAATTCTCCCAACTACAATATATCGAAGAACTATTGATGGTTTGTGTTTTACCATTACACATGATGATTTTAATGGATATAATACGCATGTTCTTGCTGGTCCTACTTGCAATTATTATGAGAGAGGAACCACATCTCCACCTCTCTATGTTTCTAGTGCGAAGAAATTGCAAGAAATTATTTATACTATGCATTGGCCTTTACTTTGTGCGAATGAATTGTTGTTTTATGAGATCCCGATGCATAGGAAGAGAGTTAGACTCCATTGTTACATGATATATGTTTCTTTGTGCTCACTACAAAATTAAAAATCATTGCTAATTAAAATTGGCTTTGATATACCTTGGGATCTGGGTGGATCAATTACTTGAGCACTTTATGCCTAGCTTAATGGATTTAAAGAAAGTGCTGCCTGGTAGACAACCCGAAAGTTTAGAGAGTCATTTTCTTATGTTGTGTGGTTTTAAAATATAAACAAAAAATCGAGGGGACCTAAAACTTTTTCAAAAAGAAAAGTGAAAGTGAGACTGATGAGCAATGTGGAAGTGGGGCTAGACTCGAACTTTGTTCATCCCCATGGAAACTTTGTGAATCTTGAATTGTAGAAACGTTTCAACAAAATTAATTATCCCCTTGTACCAAGATTTACCTTTAGGGTGTGTAAATTGCTTGTTTGGTATGTGTTGTGCAGAAACATAAAGTTTTTCTATAGTGTTTGAATTTACATATTTTACTGGAACATGCAAAATTTCTAATTTTTTTACAAAGTACCGCTATGCAAATTTGTTATTACTTCCTAATTTTTCAAAAAATTTGGAGTTACAAAAGTATATGTTTCATCTGCATCTTTACAGATCTGTTTTCACAGATTGCTATATAGTTTCTTTATCTGCTTGTGTTTTGCAATTTTGCCAAGCCCCATTGATGTGGGAGCATTATAATTATGCTAACTTATAGTAGGTAATGTTTGGATTATAATTATGGAATTTTTTTATAGCAATACATGATGGGATTTGATGTTATATATACTAACCCCTCTAATGAAAGTTTGGTTAAGTTATGTGTGGATGAAATGTTCGAAGATCGAGGAGGCATCGATATGAGAAGAATAAGGAGAGGTAAGAGTTCAAGCTTGGGTATGCCCAAGGCACCCCAAGTAAATATTCAAGGAGACTCAAGCATCTAAGCTTGGGGATGCCCCGGAAGGCATACCATATTTCTTCCTCAACAATTATCGATATGTCTCAGTTTTGTTTTGTTCACATGATCTTCGTACATTCTTGGAGAGTCATGTGATTTTTTTCTTTTAGTTATGCACCATGCTGGTAATGAGATAGTACCTGCACTGGTGTAGAGACATGCTATACAAACGGTTTTTGCCCCCTTTCCTCGACAGAGTTTTAAACTGTTGCCTTGCCTATATGTGTGATAGGGGGGTCCTTCCCACACGAGCCAGAAACCATCGGTGATAGGTCCTCCGTCACACACGCAGGGAAAAAGAGTTCATGTGTGGTCGGGCGAGCCATCACAAACAATTATACGGGCCTAATCATTTTTGTTCGTATGTACATCCCACACAGTGAATCCCAGACAAACGTTTCTGTTCGTATGTATATCACACATAGCTTTTTTATGTGCAAACGTTTGTGCCAGGTGGCCTAACGCAAACATTTGTCTAGCGGAAGTCGTGTGTGATTGTTCCTCGATCCAACACGCCTACTTTCTAGAAACCGTGTGGGTTGTTTGAGTTCATCGCCCATGGTGTTGTTGGAGAACCGTCTGCAATAGAAAACCCCGATAAGTAGGCTAATTTGGCCTATTATTGGTAATCCATTTAGTAATAAAATTGACATTCCATATCAAACACAACATATATTTCATATCAGTATTACAACAACCAGGATCTCATAATTGCATTACATCAGAGTATATCATCAGATAGCTTCAGCACTCAGTTACACCATATAGGCATATAGCTAGTTGCGCCATTACACAACAGCACCAAGTTTCACATGCAACATCTGAAACCTTTCGAAAGTAGCATCATACACGGTAAATAGACAGATGAATCTCATCTGGAACATTGCTGAAGCGGAAGGCAAATATTGATCCTTCAGTGATGTTGAAGGTCCTTGCAACTTTAGGCTATGGATAATTGCCCACCCAACCTTCGTCCTCTTGAGGAAGACTTCAATATTGTACCATGGGTGTTGAATGAATACCTTCCTCGCCTCTTGACCATGCAGGTGGTTTGAGAGGTAAACATTGTTGAACTATTTTGGAAAGGACAGAAAACAAAGATATGCATAAATATTTGTTCTTAATTTTGAAATGGCCTAAAGGAATGAAACAAGGTAAAAGAGTTAGTACCATCCTATAGTTGATTAATGTATTATTAATTGTGCAAACAAATATCTTGCTGTTATTCTTCACTAGTTTCTTTATCCTAACAATCTTTCCGAGTTTCTTGACTTGACTGATATTCATGGACATCTCATTTCCCGTATGTAAAGTTGGTCTAAACCTCTGACAGTAGGACCTACATGCACGAGACCAAATTGTTAAAACCCTAAATATTAGAATGATCCCTGCAATTGCTCAATAATGTGCTATTAGCCAAAGTACCATGCATGTGCAAACCTCGATGGTAAACCTCAGTGCCTCCCATTGTTTCCCTGCAACACATATAAGGCAGATACTACTCAGGTTATGTGAGAGTTGGCATACCATTAGTAAAATATGTTAATGAAAAATAAATGAATTGTAGATCCAACATATTAATTGGAGATGCATGGATAAGCAGGTTAACCAAACCAAGCATGCTAAATAACTTGGAAATATAGAAATGGTATATGTTTCTCATGTATTTAGTACAATAAAATTTGATTTATTTCTCACATGCATAACACTACAAAATTGTACCCACAAAAAATGAACATCACATTGCAAAATTGAACCGAACAATTAACTGGACAACACAACAAATAAACTAAACAGTTAACTGGGCACCACATTGCAGAATAGAACATATATTAGAAGATCAGATAGTTAACCAAACCAAGCATGCTTAAGAACCACTAAAAAGATATCAATTGTTGAACCAAACTATTAACTGAACATCACATTTCAGAAGATCAGATTACATATTAACATTACAGAGGACAATTCACTGGAAGGCACCAGCGGTGGCCTCGAGAAAACACCAGAAACTATCGTTTAAAGCAGCTAACCGTGTGGCGGCATCCGCGTGCGAGGCGTCGATGGTGGCCTCGACGGCGAGGTGCTCCTCCAAGATTTGGCAGTTGGCATGCATGGCAGCCATCACGACCTCATCCACGCATGCGACCGCGATTTGCTTCTCCGTTGCTGGATGCTCCTTAAGCTCCTGGCTATACCGCGTGCACCATGGCTTTGGGCGGTGCTTATTTGGAGGATGGGGTGGTGATATGGGTGGAAGGTGTTGTGGGCATGATGGATGGAGAAGGAGGAGAAGGATGGAGGTAGATGTGGATTACCTTACTATATCGATGAGGCCGCCCAGCAGGAAGGAGCATCGCCGACGAGGAGGCGGTGCTGCAAGCAAGCAATAATGGTTTGAACTCGGTAAGGAAGGAGGAAAGAGTGGAAATGTGGCTTTTGGCCGGGGTGAGGGGTGGGGATCTAGATATTTCTATGGTTGCCAAAATTTTTGCTCGGTGCAACGAAAAACTGGCACGCAAGTCTGGTTGATGCGCAGGCGGTGGACTGTAGTTGATGAAGCTTCCGACGTAAGCCATACATGAGGGTGTGCTACTTGTGAGCTCCATTGGGATTTTCCCTCAAGAGGGGGGGGGGGAGATGCAGTACAATAGAGATAAGTATTTCCCTCAGTGAGAACCAAGGTTTATCAAACCAATAGTAGAATGACGCAAAGCCTTGTGAACAGCACCTACACACACAAAAGAAAATACTTGCACCCAATGCGGGCAAGAGGGTTGTCAATCCCCTTGAACTCGGTACCTGCAAGGATCAAATCTTGTATAGGTTGATGGATAAATTGCACAAAATAAAATAAGTAAAATTGCAGCAAAGGAATTTAAGTTTTAGTAATATGATTAAGGTAGACCCAGGGGCCATAGTTTTCACTAGAGGCTTCCCTCTCGAACACATAGCATACAATGGGTGAACAAACTACTGTTGGGAGATTGATAGAAAAGCACATAGTTATGACAATATCAATGGAAATGATCTTGTATATTGGCATCAAGTCCGAGACAAGTAGAGCGACTCCTTCCTACATCTACTACTATTACTCCACCAATCGACCGCTATCCAGCATGCATTTATGGTATTAAGTTCATGAAAATGAAGTAACTCCTTTAGCAAGATGACATGTTGTAGACAAAGTACACCCAATCAATATGAATAAACCCCATCGTTTTACCTGTAATGGCAACAATACAAATACTTGTCTTGTCCCCTCTTGTCAATGGGATATAGAGCACCGCAGGATTGAACCCATCACAAAGCACCTCTCCCACTGAGATAAATCATTCTAGTTGGCCAAAACAAACGGATAGATTGGAGAGAAATATAAAGTTATAGCCATCATGCATAATAAAGTTCAGAAAATACTCAATTACTTCTCATGAATATTCATATCATAAACCCACAATTCATCGGATCCCAACAAACACACCGCAAAAGAAGATTACATCGGATAGAACTCCAAGAACATCGAGGAGAACATGGTATTGAAGATCAAAGTGGGATAAGAAGTCTTCTAGCTACTAGCTATGGACCCGTAGGTCTGTGGTAAAAAAGTTATCCGATTTGGGACAAGTTTTGGCATAAGCTTCTTACAAACCAGAGCTTCTCTTAAGAAGCCTCATGGTTCCGAGAGGGAACGTTTCACCTCTATGTGTGAAACGACATATGTTTCCTCTTCCCGCCTTCAATTTTTTACAGAGGCAACATGCAACTATAGGATGTCATGCTATATGAAATTATTCGGGGTTCGTTTAGCCTTTTTTATACATTATTTGATTTTTCTAGGCATTTTGGAACAAATAGCTGCCACGTTATTATCGCAAACGGTTATATTATATAAACCATGGGCGTTCCACTAACCATTTACGTACTGATATCTACTATGCAACCTTTCTTCTTGTAAACTCGTGTTGGGCCTCCAATCACAGAGTTTTGTAGGACAGTAGCAAATTTTCCTCAAGTGGATGACCTAAGGTTTATCAATATGTGGGAGGCGTAGGATGAATATGGTCTCTCTCAAAAAACCCTGCAATCAAATACAAGAAATCTCTTGTGTCCCCAACACACCCAATAGAATAAATTGTATAGGTGCACTAGTTCAGCGAAGAGATGGTGATACAAGTGTAGTATGGATAGTAGAGATAGGTTTTTATAAACTAAAAATATAAAAACAGCAAGGTAACTAGTAACAAAAGTGAGCAAAAATGGCATTGCAATGCTTGAAAACAAGGCCTAGGGTCCATACTTTCACTAGTGCAAAATCTCTCAACAATGATAACATAATTGGATCATATAACAATCCCTCAACATGCAACAAAGAATCACTCCAAAGTTTCTATCAGAGAACATAGGACGAAAACGTGCATCAACCCCTATGCATAGATTACCCCAATGTCATCTCAGGAATCCGTGAGTTGAGTGCCAAAACATACATCAAGTGAATCAATATAATACCCCATTGTCACCAGGGTATCCATATGCAAGACATACATCAAGTGTTCTCTAATCCAATATTCAATCCAACATAACGAAACCTCAAAGAGCATGACTCAATTAATCACAAGAAGGTAGAGAGGGGAAGAACACCATAACATCAAAATATATCAACAAAGCTTGCGGTACATCAAGATCGTGCTAAATCAAGAACATGAGAGAGAGGGAGAGAGAGAGATCAAACACATAGCTACTGGTACATACCCTCAACCCTGAGGGTGAAATACTCCCTCCTCATCATGGTGGCCGCCGGGATGATGAAGGTGGCCTCCGGTGATGATTTCCCCCTCCGACAAGGTGCTGGAACAGGGCCCTGATTGAGTTTTCGTGGCTATAGAGGCTTGCGGCGGCAGAACTTCTCATCCAGGGTTCTCCCTGGAGGTTTGGGTATATATAGGAATTTTTGGCGTCGGTCTCACATCAAGGGGGTGCCCTAGGGGCCCACAAGTTCAGGGGGCGCACCCCTAGGCTTGTGGCTCCCTCGTCCATTTCCTGGCCTAGTTTCGGTGCTTCAGGGGTCGCTTTTGGTCCATAAAAAATCACCGTAAATTTTCAGCCCATTTCGAGAACTTCTATTTCTGCACAAAAGGACACCATGGTAGTTCGGCTGAAAACATCATTAGTACGGGTTAGTTCTAATCAAATCATACCAAAACCATATAAAATTGTTGTAAACATGGCATGAAATTTCATAAATTATAGATACGTTGGAGACGTATTAGCATCCCGAAGCTTAATTCCTGCTCATCCTCGAGTAGGTAAATGATAAAAGAAATAATTTATGAAGTGTGAATGCTAGCATAGTGCATAAATTTGATAAATGCTAGTTCCAATCACATTTTCTATTATCATTATATATCATAAACAGTAGCTCATCTCATAAAACTTATCATGATCAAGTAGCAAGCTATTCACATGTTAAGGTATAGACGATAAACTTTCTTGAAAACTAACAAACTATGTTCTCAGTCATCAAACAATTGCAATTCATCTTATTTTCAGGAATGGTCTATGTAAGAGCTTTGACTTAGCAAATTTAACATACTCAACTATCATATAGTCTTCCATGATTGCTGACACTCAAAGCATATTTTTAGAACAAATAACATCCATCAAACACAGAGAAAGATGGGGGCTTATTATTTCGCCTCCCAACTCATTTATCATATAGATAATTGTCAACAATAATAATTCATGATCAAATATATTTGAATGGCCATATATGCTTGGATCTTTCCCCACCACATGTGTAACACTCCGGATGTAATTTTACCTTATATGTATCCCAACTCTTGCCGTTTCCGACCTAAGTTATTTTATTTTCCTCGAGTTCAGGTTTTTGTCTCCGTGTGTTGTTTCCGTTGTCATGCATCTCATATCATGTCATCATGTGCATTGCATTTGCATACGTGTTCGTCTCATGCATCCGAGCATTTTCCTCGTTGTCCGTTTTGCATTCCGGCGCTCCTATCTCCCCCGGTGGTCCTTTCTACCTCTTTTCGTGTGTGGGGGTTAAACATTTCCGGATTGGACCGAGACTTGCCAAGCGGCCTTGGTTTACTACCGGTAGACCGCCTGTCAAGTTTCGTGCCTTTTGGACTTCGTTTGATAGTCCAACGGTTAACCGAGGGACCGAGAAGGCCTCGTGTGTGTTGCAGCCCAACACCTCTCCAAACTGGCCCAAAACCCAGCTAAACCCTCTCCATCATCTCGGTCGTTCGATCACGATCGCGCGGCCGAAAACCGCACCTCATTTGGAGCTTCCTAGCCCCCTCTACCTCTATATAAAGGGCACCCCCTCAAAATTCGCGGATCAAATCCACCCCTAACCCTAGTCTTCCCCTTCCTCCGCGCGCCGGACACGTCCGCCCGGCGCAGGACGCGTCCGACCGCTCCCCGCCGCCACGTCTCGCCTTGTGGTTCGCGCGCCGCCCGCGCCCACTTCGCCGGCCCGCAGGGCCCGCGGGAGGCCCTCCCGGCCCGCATCATCCGCGCCGCCCAACTCGTCTTCTTCGTCGCTCGGGGCCGCGCCTCCCTCGCCGCGCCGCTCGCGCCAGCTGCTGCCTCCGTCGCGGCGCACCTCGTCGCCGGCGCCGACCCCGCCGACCCCGCTCGCCGCTGAACCGCCTCCGGTGCCGCCCGGCCTCGCCCGCGCCGCCCGAGTCTCCCGCCGGCCACCGCCGCCATCAGCGCCGCCTCCTCGCCCAGGCAAGCCGGCGCCGCCCCGACCTCCCCTCACTCCGGTGAACAGAGACTTCCCCGGTGAACCTCGGCGTCCGTGCAACTACAGTGTCCGGCCAGATCTAGATCTAGATCCAACCCAAAAGGGTTGACCTTTTCCCTCTCCCTAGTATTTTTTGCAATATTTATCATGCTGTAACTCCGCATCCGTAGCTCCGATTTGCGTGTGTAGCATATCAAAATGTTCGTCTCAGAGAGTACATCATTTCATCTCATTGCATCATTTTCATTTGAGCTCATATTGATGCCCGAAATGCTATTGGAAGAGGGCTATGTGGTTAAATTGTCAGATCTGTTTCATCAAATAGCTATTTGTCATTTTTGCCATGATTAATGTGTGCATGATATGCTCCTGAGCTCTACATGAGTTTTGTTATATGCCATGCCATCTTTATAGAGGTGCTTACCATGTATTTTTGTGATATGTGTGGTGACTAGCACAAGCTTGCAAAGTAGCGTATTCCTTAATGCTGATTTCTGGGACTTAGAATTTCTCCAAATCCTTGTCCTGATTTTGTCAATATGCCATATGTTCATGTTGTTTCCTAGTGATCCGTGCCTCTTTTGAGGATGATCAGTAAGGATTATTTGTTAACTTTGTGGTGCTCTATCCATCCATGTCTTTGTTTGCAATTATGGAGCACCCTAGCTTGAGTCAATCGAGCTCTACTTTTGCTACTTCGTGAATCCTCGCAGATTGTTGACTTGTTAAATCGCCGAGGATGTTGTTATTGATCCATGCATGCTATATTGTTGTTCTTGCCATGTCTAGCTTCTATGATATGTATTCTTGATGGGTGTATGCTTAGTTTGTCATGCCATGCTCTGTAGCGAGTGCATCGAGCTCGTAAACATGCCTACTCGTTAACAGATTTGCATACTCCAGTTTTTCTCTAAGTCTGTAATCTGATTATGTTTTTGCCATGTTCGCATGCTTGCAATTGTATTTGCTGATTCCTTTTGGTTCAAGGTCACTAAGGGACTTTTGATAAGTTCTTTGAGTAGCTTCATTTCATGCCTTGCTTTGCCATGTTAAGGTCCTGTAGCATATAGCTTTCATGCTCTAAAGTGTGCTACCTGATGTTAAATTCCAGACTTGTGTTAATTTCACTAAGTCTGAAAGCTGTTATCATTTGCACTTTTGCCATGCTTGTTTGAACATGTTAATTGATGAATTGGCCGTAGCTCAGTGTTCATCTTTTGTCAAGAATCATGAGTGGATCCCTTCCATGTATTGTTTTGTCATGTTTGAGTGCTGTAGCATATTTATCTTGATGCTTTTAGATGGCTACTTGTTGTTTATCGCAGACCGGTGCCATATTTGTTTTGCTTGCCATTTCCAAACCGTGCATCCGATTCCGGTGATCTTTATATCGATTTCAACCGAAATCACCTCACCTTTCTAGTGGAACTCTTGGATTTCAATGTTTAGGCCAGGTTCAATCATTCCTTGTCAAATCTTGCATATGCATCACATATCACATCCCGCATACCATACCATGTTTGCATCATGTTGTTCGAGCTTTGCACGTGGTTGATTGTGTTCCTTTTGCTTGTTTGTCTTGTTTGGGTAGAGCCGGGAGACGAGTTCGCTAACGAGGAGCCTGTTGAGTTTGCTTACGAGGATTAATTCAACTCTGACAACTTTGCAGGCAAGATGATCATACCCTCGAAATCACTTCTATCTTTGCTTGCTAGATGCTCGCTCTTTTGCTATGCCTATGCTACGATACCTACCACTTGCTTATCATGCCTCCCAAATTTCCATGTCAAACCTCTAACCCACCATGTCCTAGCAAACCATTGATTGGCTATGTTACCGCTTTGCTCAGCCCCTCTTATAGCGTTGCTAGTTGCAGGTGAAGATTGCAGATCGTTCCTTGTTGGAACATTGTTTATTATTGGGATATCACTATATTATCTTGTTATCTTAATGCATCTATATACTTGGTAAAGGTTGGAAGGCTCGGCCTTATGCCTAGTGTTTTGTTCCACTCTTGCCGCCCTAGTTTCCGTCATATCGGTGTTATGTTCCCGGATTTTGCGTTCCTTACGCGGTTGGGTTATAATGGGAACCCCTTGACAGTTCGCCTTGAATAAAACTCCTCCAGCAAGGCCCAACCTTGGTTTTACCATTCGCCACCTAGCCTTTTTTCCCTTGGGTTTCGCGGACTCAAGGGTCATCTTTATTTTAAACCCCCGGGCCAGTGCTTCTCTATGTTTTGGTCCTACCCAAAGCACCGTGCTGGGCCGTCCCTTGGCAACTTGGGTTATGTTGGCTCCCGTACGCTTAGCTTATCCGGTGTGCCCTGAGAACGAGATATGTGCAGCTCCTATCGGGATTTGTCGGCACAGCGGGTGGTCTTGCTGGACTTGTTTTACCATTGTCGAGGATGTCTTGTAGAACCGGGATACCGAGTCTGATCGGAAAGTCTCGGGAGAAGGAATATCCTTCATTGACCATGAGAGCTTGTGATGGGCTAAGTTAGGACTCCCCTGCAGGGATTTGAACTTTCGAAAGCCGTGCCCGCGGTTATGGGCAGATGGGAATTTGTTAATGTCCGGTTGTAGATAACATGAAACCTAACTTAATTAAAATGAATCAACCGCGTGTGTAACCGTGATGGTCTCTTCTCGGCGGAGTCCGGGAAGTGATCACGGTGTTGGAGTAATGTTTGACGTAGGTTGTTATAGGATCACTTCTTGATCATAGTTCTTCGTTCGTGCTTTGCCTTCTCTTCTCGCTCTCTTTTGCGAACAGGTTAGCCACCATATATGCTAGTCGCTTGCTGCAGCTCCACATATTACCTTGCCTTACCTATAAGCTTAAATAGGCTTTATCGCGAGGGTGCGAGATTGCTGAGTCCCCGTGACTCACAGATTACTTCCAAACCAGATGCAGGGACCGATGATTCTGTTCCAGATGATGCGCTTGAGCTCAAGTGGGAGTTCGACGAAGACTCTCGCCGTTACTATGTGTCTTTCCCTAATGATCAGTAGTGGTGCCCAGTTGGGGCGATCAGGACCGTGTCGCATGTTGGGGTTGATCTTTTATTTTGGTATCGTAGTCGGACCATGAGTGTATTGGATGATTGTAATGTTTTTCATGTATTTGTGTGACGTGGCGAGTGTAAGCCAACCATGTACCTTTTCCCCTATTATCTATTTACATGGGTTGTTGTGAAGATTACCTTACTTGCGACATTGCTTTCAATGCGGTTATGCCTCTAAGTCATGCTTCGACATGTAGGAGATATAGCCGCATCGAGGGCGTTACAAGTTGGTAATCAGAGTGTCGCGACCCGACCCGAATGGATCAAGCGCTCTGTGCTCAGGTGTCATCCCTGGATCAGTATTGCTGACACCACACAGTACATCGAAGGATTTATAGCAGAGTGGCAATCACACACTTATTACATCGTTGTCTCAAAGAGAACTTATTACAATAAACATGGCTTAAGGCCATCTAGTGTCGATAACAGCGGAAGACTCGGAAGATAAATGGGTCCATCAACTCCAACGGCATCACTGAGTATAGAACCACGACCTAAAAGCACCTTACTCGTCGTCTGAAGAGTCTGCAACATGAGAAGTTGCAGCCCGAAAACGGGTCAGCACATGGAATATGCTGGCAATGTAACACATAGGGAGTAATGGAATGAATCAGCTATACTATATGCATATATGGCTGGTGGAAAGCTCTATGGTTACAGTTTTGCGTAAAGCCAGTTTTCCCTACTGCAAAGGAATAAATTTATTTAACTATCATGGTGGTTGTTAAACATTGAGAATGGTTGACAACATTCCGATCCCAATTAAGTGAACAATTAAAACCCAACAACATTAATTAGAAGTAACATGATGAGATTCACATGATATTCAAGTACTAGATACTCAAGTTGTCCATAACCGGGGACACGGCTTATCATGATTAGTTTGTTACACTCTGCAGAGGTTTGCGCACTTTTCCCCACAAGACTCGATCGCCTCCGTTTGGTTTCTCGCACTACATGGTGTTTTAGAAGACGGATGACCGAGACACAGTCTTTCAGAAGCGCTAGCACCTTACATGTGGGGTAGACTGTACCACCTACAACCCCTACATCTGCTAGTCCACCCCGTAAGAGTTCGCACAACTTAGTCAACTATGCCAGAGCCCATAATGGCTTGTGGTTGCACACGGAAGTTTCTAGCATGAAAGATCTTATGATCCCTTTGAGCCTGGGTGGCGGTCCGAAAAAAAACAGGCAAGTCCTGATAGACATCAGGTGCCTCAATCCACCCAGATGTGTGTTTAAGTTGCCACCTTAGATAAACCATTAAAATTATCAACTCACATCTGTCATGGATATCACTCACCCAATCCACGTCTACTAGCATAGCATGGCATAATAAGCAAACGTAGAAGTAACTCCCAAAGGTTTTATGATAAACAGGTAATAGGTACTACCTCATCTACTTCCCATCCCACAATTTAATTAGATCCTAGTCATGCAATGTGAGAGGATTGATCTAATGCAATAAAACATGGGTTGTAGAAAAGGTATGATCAAAGTGTTACTTGCCTTGCTGATGATCCGCGAGACCTAGGGTTTCGAAGTAACAGGCGGCGCAATTCGGGTGATCTATCGCAGACAAACAACAAGCACACAATAAGTACTCATCTAATGCACAGGTAAAACTCGAACAAGAGATCGAACCAGAAAGTTCAACTTAAGAACTCCGGTTGCAAAGAAAGAACGAACCGAACAAAGAAACGGAAAACAAACGGCGGAAGAAAACAACTCGGTTCTAGCAAGTTGAAACTAGGTCAAATTTTACCGGGGCAAAAACTTGTTTAAGTTGGTTAGACGGAACGGCGGTTTCGAAACGAAACTCCAGGCGCTTGAATCACCTGATTCTGATAAACGAGCGAGAAGATAAACTAGAACGAAGATCGGTTCTGAGATCGCGATCGCGGAATAAATCCGACGAGAAGAAAAAGAAGAACGGTTATACAAACGGACGTTCGTTAACCTAGATGAATCCGGTGATCACGTTCGTTAGGACGAACGGTCTGGCGAACGTTCCAAAGGCAACTAAATCGGAAAAGAAAACGAATCCGATCTAGGGTTTCGGAGAAGAAAACCGAAACGAAAAACCGATCTAGAAAACGAATCAGAGGAGAAGAAAAGAATCGGAACGATTAGAAGAAAACGATCCGAGGAAAAGAGACGCGGGCAACCTCCGGCGAGGTCTCCGGCGAGAGGCTCCGGCGGCGTGGCGTAGGGCGGCGGCGGCGTGGGCAAGGTGCGGCGGCGCGGGTGTGGGGTGGCGCGGTGTAGGGCACGGGGTGGGGTGCGGTGGAGGGCTTGGGGTTTGGTTTGATGATTTGGAGGGGGGGTGTTGGGGTATTTATATAGGTGAGGGGAGAGGAGACTTGGGGTAGGGGGCAAGAAAAAGAGTAGGAAAAGGAAAACGAAACAAGGAAAGGGGGCTAGCCTAGAGTCCAACCGGACTCGGCTAGGACGAGGCGAGGCGGCGGCCTGCGCCTGGCGCACGCGCGCAGGGAGGCTGGGGCGGTGGCCGGCTGGCTGGGCCTTTGGCCCGGCTGGCCTGGCGGGAGGCTCCCCCTTTTTTTAACTGGTTTTTGCGCGCAGAAAACAAAAGAAAAAGAAACTAAACGAACTCCGAAAAACCTAAAGTAAATTTTCCCCGACTCCTAAAAATGAGTCGAACAAAATGAACTTTTCTCCGGACCTAAAAATGCAATTTTTAAAACACGCATTTTTCCCTATCCAAAAAAAGCAAACAAACTCCGGCAAACAAAATTGATCTATTTATTAAATCTTCATTTTTCCTAAATTTGGGAAAGTCATATTATTCCCTCTCTCATTTTTGATATAGGAAAATAATTGAAGATGAAATAAATAAATCAAATGACCCTCTTTTCAAATTCGAGAAAACTCTCAAATATGAAAATAACGAAATCCCCAACTCTCTCCGAAGGTCCTTGAGTTGCGTGAAATTTCTAGGATCAACCAAAATGCAAGAAAATATGATATGCATGATGATCTAGCGTATAACATTCCAAATTGCAAATTTGGGATGTTACACAGAGCCTTCCCCGACCTTAGGAGCCCCCCTACTTGATTGAATTAGCTGGCGTTGTTGAGTCTAGAAAAATGTTTTGAGTCTTTTAGGAATTATATATCGAAGAGTTTAGGAATTCTTTTTACTCCCCAGTCCCTTCATCGCTCTGGTGAGGCATCCTGACGTAGAGTTTTGACTCTTCTCTTCTCAAATTTCACTAAAATTTTTTAGGATCACGCGTGTATCTTGGAATCGTTCCGATCGATTTGTGACGAGAACATTGTTCTTGGTGTCTCCTGTCATTTAGGGGTTGTGGCAGTGTCCCAGGGAGTTGAGCTCTGAGGTGTTGTCGTCACAATTTTATCGTTGCAGTTCTGGAATACCTGAGTTTAGTTTCGCCGACATCGAAAATCTCTTTTATGCAGTTGTTGGTGAGATAACCTCAACGCCACCCAATACTGGTGCGGGAGTTCGGGAGTATTGCCATAACTTGTATAACGGATGCTTTTCGAAGGTTGAGGTAGACGATTTCCGAAGTTTTTCTCGGTTTTGTGTTGAAGGATGGATACAGCTGGATGTAGGATTTGCTAGAATTGTGTGAGATATTATGCTTCCCCTGTATCCCCAACACCTGATTGCATAACCGGAAAGGTTCGGGAGTTTCATAGGTGGGAATTCTTGTAGCTCTAGTTCTTCTTCCGCGGATATTTGGTTTGAGATTGGGTGATCCTTACCGAGTATTCGTTCTTGTTCCGTACCTTGTTGTTGTTTTTCTTCTACATCAATTCTAAGTGGCTTCTCAATTTATGGATATGTGACCATTTCAATTGGAATGCATTCGTTCATTTTGTTCGGATGTGAAGACTATATGTTGCAATTTCACCCCGTTTGATTCAGCTTCAATATATTGTCTATCAATGTGCTAATGGATGTCAACCTGTTCAGGATGGCTCCTCCAACGCGCACAACTCCAAATACTGATCCGGCACCACCACCTCCACCTCCGGAGGCATGGCAAGCTGTGATGGCCGCTACCAATGCAAACACGCAGCTGATCATGCAACTTCTTCAAGAGCGCAACCAAGGGAACCAGGGCCAAGGCAACAATCAAAATCACTTTGCTACACTCAACCAGTTCCTTGCTAACCAGCCAAAGACCTTCAGCAATTGTGTTGAGGCAACAGACGCTGATGATTGGCTCGTGGACTTATGAAAGCATTTCGAGTGCAGTAACGTCAGGCCTGAGGTCTTTGTCAAGTTCGCTTCCTTCCAACTCAAAGACCAAGCTGCAGAATGGTTTCAGCAGTACAAAGATTCCAGAGGAGGCCGTGTGATTACCTGGAATGAATTCCGTCAAGACTTCAAAGCTCATCATATTCCTCAGAGCATGGTTGAAAGCAAGCGTGAGGAATTCCGCAACCTGAAGCAAGGCTCTATGTCTGTCTACGAGTACAAGATGTTTCAGAAGCTCGCCCATTTTGCTAAGCAGGACGTCCCTGATGAGAAGAGCATGATATACCAGTTCAGGGGTGGTCTCAGAGAAGAAATCCAGCTAGCTCTCGTTCTCTTTGAGCCCAAGAGGTACGGTGAGTTTTACAACATGGCAATGAAGCAAGAGACTGCTCAACTGAAGTGCGATGCTTCCAAGAAACGAGTCAGAGATGCTACTCCTTCTTCCTCAACTCAAGTGGCTAAGCAGCAGAAGTATTGGCTTCCTCCTCCTCTGTTCTGTCAGCCTTATCAGCAGAAGAGCAAAGGTGGCAGTGGATCTTCCCACCCACCCAACCCTGGCTTTCAAAACAAGACTTCGTCTCAAGCTCCAAGATCGAGTGCTTCGTATCACCATCCGCTTTCAGAGGTCACGTGCAACAAGTGCCAACAAAAGGGTCACTATGCCAACAAATGCTTCAATCAGAGGCATCTCCCTCCTCCTCCTCCCGTGAGATCGGCAAGTACAGCTATGGTCAAGCATAATCCCAAGCACGCCAAGGTCAACTTGATGAATGCAGCTCAGGCAGAGGACTCGTCAGATGTCATCATGGGTAACTTTCCAGTTAACTCCGTTCCTGCTAAAGTTCTTTTTGACACTGGTGCATCGCATTGTTTCATGTCAAGATCATTTGTTTCCAAGCATGACTTCGTTTCATAAATGTTGGGTAAACCTATGGGAGTGGTTTCTCCGGCTAAGTCTATGAGGGCTACTTCAATAGTCCCGGATGTTTCTATCATGATGGGTGATTTCAAGTTTCTGGCTTCTCCAATGGTCCTTGGTAACTCGGATATTGATCTTATTCTTGGAATGGACTGGCTTTCTAAGCACAAGGCTCAGCTTGATTATGCTGCCAGGCAGATTCAATTGACTCATTCGTCTGAGGATGTAATTATCTTTGCCGCTAATGACAATACCATCCGTCTGTTTTCTCTCAATGAGAAGGGTGAACTGGATTCCATCTCTCAAATTCCAGTTGTTTGCGAATATCAAGACGTCTTTGCAGAAGAGCTTCCAGGAATGCCTCCGCACCGGCCAGTTGAATTCGTCATCGATCTTGAGCCTGGCATGGAACCTGTTTGCAAACGTCCTTACAATCTTGGACCTGAAGAGTTGAAGGATCTGAAGAAGCAACTCGATATTCAAGAGCGAATGGGTCTCATCCGACCTAGTTCTTCTCCGTGGGGTTGTGGAGTTCTTTTTGTGAAGAAGAAGGATGGAACAGACCGACTTTGTGTTGACTACTGTCCATTGAACAAGAAGACTATAAAGAACAAGTACCCACTTCCCAACTTCAATGAGCTGTTCGAACAACTCAAAGGTGCTCAAGTATTCTCCAAGCTTGATCTCCGTATGGGCTATCACCAGATTCGAATCCGTGAGCAAGATATTCCCAAGTCGGCTTTCAGAACAAGCTATGGTTCATATGAATACATTGTCATGTCTTTTGGCCTCGTCAACGCTCCGCCGACTTTCTCTCGCATGATGAACTTCATCTTCAATGCCTACACAAATGACTTCATCTTGGTCTACCTCGATGACATTCTGGTCTTTTCGAAGAACAAGGAAGATCATGCCAAGCACTTGCGTTTGGTGCTCGATAAGCTCAGGGAACATCAGTTCTACGCCAAAGTTTTCAAAGTGCGAGTTTTGGCTCGATGAGGTTCTCTATCTTGGGCATATCATCTCTGCCAAGGGCATAGCGGTGAATCCTGAGAAGGTGTCTGCAATTGTGAATTGGGAACCACCTCAGAACGTGAAGCAACTCCGCAGCTTCCTTGTTCTCGCAAGCTATTGTCGAAGGTTCGTTGAGAACTTTTCAAAGATCGCGAAGCCTCTTTCAAACCTTCTCCAGAAGCACGTCAAGTACGTTTGGTCCCCTGAGTGTGACATCGCTTTCAACAACCTGAAAGAGAAATTGGTCACTGCTCCAGTTCTGACTCCTCCTGATGAATCCAAACCGCTCGAGGTCTTCTGCGATGCCTCTCTTCAAGGTCTTGGTGTAGTGTTGATGCAAGAGAAGAAAGTTGTGGCTTATACCTCTCGCTAGTTGAAGCCCAACGAGAAGAACTACCCCACTCATGACCTCGAGCTGGCGGTAGTTGTGCATGCTCTTTTGACTTGGAGACATCTCTTATTGGGAAGAAAAGTGGACATCTTCACTGACCACAAGAGTCTCAAGTACATCTTCACTCAGCCTAATCTCAACCTCAGGCAGACTCGTTGGGTCGAAATGATTCAAGAGTATAATCCGAGTATCGAGTATACTCCAGGCAAGGCCAATGTGATTGCTGACGCTTTGAGCAGGAAGGCTTACTGCAATAGTCTGATTCTCAAGCCTTACCAACCCGAGCTTTGTGAAGCTTTCCGCAAACTCAATTTGCATGTTGTTCCTCAAGGTTTCCTCGCCAACCTTCAAGTCTCTCCTACTTTGGAAGATCAGATTCGCGAGGCTCAACTTCTTGATGCTATGGTGAAGAAGGTGAAGATTGGGATTGCCGAGAGTCAACCCAAGTACAAGTGCTATCGCCTTGATGACAAGGATACTCTCTTCAAGGATCGCATTGTTGTGCCTAAAGGTGACCTTCGTAAAGTCATTATGAAAGAGGCTTACAATTCACTCCTCTCCATCCACCCTGGGAGTACGAAGATGTACCAGGACCTCAAGCAGACTTATTGGTGGACTCGAATGAAGCGCGAGATTGCTCAGTTCGTGAATGAATGTGATGTCTGCAGAAGAGTGAAGGCAGAACACCAACGACCGGCTGGTCTCCTCCAACCTCTAGCCATTCCAGAATGGAAGTTTGACCACATTGAGATGGACTTCGTGACTGGGTTTCCAAAGTCCAAGCGTGGCAATGATGCTATATTCGTTGTCATTGACAAACTCACTAAAGTGGCTCATTTCCTGCCTATCAAAGAGTCTATCACTGCAGCTCAATTGGCGGAGCTTTATACCTCTCGGATTGTCTCTCTGCACGGCATTCCACAATTGATCTCTTCAGACCGTGGCAGCATCTTTACCTCCAAGTTTTGGGATTCTTTTCAGAAGGCCATGGGCACCAACATCCCTTTCAGCACAACTTTTCATCCTCAAACTAGCGGTCAAGTAGAGCGTGTCAATCAGATTCTTGAAGATATGCTCAGGGCTTGTGTTATCTCTTTCGGTATGAAGTGGGAAGATTGTCTTCCATATGCCGAATTCTCCTACAACAACAATTTTCAAGCAAGTTCGGGCAAGGCCCCATTTGAAATTCTCTATGGCAGGAAGTGCCGTACTCCTCTTAACTGGTCAGAGACCGGTGAACGTCAACTTCTTGGAAATGACTTGATCACAGAGGGAGAGGAGATGTGCAAAGTAATTCGTGATAACCTCAAAGCAGCGCAATTGCGCCAGAAGAGCTACTATGATAGTAAGCATCGTGATTTGGCCTTCGAGATCGGAGACCATGTTTACCTCTGCGTCTCTCCAATGAAAGGTACTCGTCGCTTCGGTATCAAAGGGAAGCTTGCCCCTAGATACGTGGGTCCTTTCAAGATCGTCAGCAAGAGAGGCGATCTCGCCTATCAACTCGAGCTTCCCTCAAACTTTTCAAATGTGCACGACGTGTTCCGTGTCTCTCAGCTCCGCAAGTGCTTCAAGACCCCTGACCGCACCGTCAACTTCGAAGACATTGATCTCCAAGAAGACCTCTCTTATCGTGAGCACCCAGTTGCTATTCTTGAAGAGACTGAACGCAAGACTCGCAATAAGTCAATCAAATTCCTCAAAGTCAAGTGGTCACACCATTCCGACCGTGAAGCCACCTGGGAACGCGAGGATCACCTCCGTTCTGAGTACCCGGCATTTTTCCAGTCCTAGATCTCGGGATGAGATCCTTTCGTAGTGGTGGAGTGTTTTAACAGCCCGGATGTAATTTTACCTTATATGTATCCCAACTCTTGCCATTTTCGGCCTAAGTTATTTTATTTTCTTCTGGTTCGGGTTTTTGTCTCCGTGTGTTGTTGCTGTTGTCATGCATCCCATATCATGTCATCATGTGCATTGCATTTGCATACGTGTTCGTCTCATGCATCCGAGCATTTTCCCCGTTGTCCGTTTTGCATTCCGGCGCTCCTATCTCCCCCGGTGGTCCTTTCTACCTCTTTTCATGTGTGGGGGTTAAACATTTCCGGATTAGACCGAGACTTTCCAAGCGGCCTTGGTTTACTACCGGTAGACCGCCTGTCAAGTTTCGTGCCTTTTGGACTTCGTTTGATATTCCAACGGTTAACCGAGGGACCGAGAAGGCCTCGTGTGTGTTGCTGCCCAACACCTCTCCAAATTGGCCCAAAACCTAGCTAAACCCTATCCATCATCTCGGTCGTTCGATCACGATCGCGTGGCCGCAAACCGCACCTCATTTGGAGCTTCCTAGCCCCCTCTACCTCTATATAAAGGGCACCCCCTCAAAATTCGCGGATCAAATCCACCCCTAACCCTAGTCTTCCCCTTCCTCCGCGCGCCGGACACGTCCGCCCGGCGCAGGACGCGTTCGATTGCTTCCCGCCGCCACGTGTCGCCTTGTGGTTCGCGCGCTGCCCCCGCCCACTTCGCCGGCCCGCAGGGCCCGCGGGAGGCCCTCCCAGCCCGCATTGCCCGCGCCGCCCAGCTCGTCTTCTTCGTCGCCCGGGGCCGCGCCTCCCTCGCCGCAGCGCTCACGCCGGCTGCCGCCTCCGCCGCGGCGCACCTCGTCGCCGGCGCCGACCCCGCCAACCCCGCTCGCCGCCGAACCGCCTCCGGTGCCGCCCGGCCTCGCCCGCGCCGCCCGAGTCTCCCACCGGCCACCGCCGTCATCAGCGCCGCCTCCTCGCCCCGGCAAGCCGGCGCCGCCCTGACCTCCCCTCACTCCTGCGAATAGAGACTTCCTCAGTGAACCTCAGCATCCATGCAACTACAGTGTCCGGCCAGATCTGGATCTAGATCCAACCCTAGAGGGTTGACTTTTCCCCTCTCCCTAGTAGTTTTTTGCAATATTCATCATGCCGTAACTTTGCATCCGTAGCTCCGATTTGCGCGTGTAGCATATCAAAATGTTCGTCTCAGAGAGTTCATCACTTCATATCATTGCATCATTTTCATTTGAGCTCATCTTGATGCCCGAAATGCTGTTGGAAGAGGGCTATGTGGATAAATTGTCAGATCTGTTTCATCAAATAGCTATTTGTCATTTTGCCATGATTAATGTGTGCATGATATGCTCCTGAGCTCTACATGAGTTTTGTTATATGCCATGCCATCTTTACAAAGGTGCTTACCATGTATTTTTGTGATATGTGTGGTGACTAGCACAAGCTTGCAAAGTAGCGTATTCATTAATACTGATTTCTGGGACTTAGAATTTCTCCAAGTCCTTGTCCTGATTTTGTCAATATGCCATATGTTCATGTTGTTTCCTAGTGATCCGTGCCTCTTTTGAGGATGATCAACAAGGATGATTTGTTAACTTTGTGGTGCTCTATCCATCCATGTCTTTGTTTGCAATTATGGAGCAGCCTAGCTTGAGTCGATCGAGCTCTACTTTTGCTATTTCGTGAATCCTGGCAAATTGTTGACTTGTTAGCGATTTTGCTGAGGATGTTGTTATTGATCCATGCATGCTATATTGTTGTTCTTGCCATGTCTACCTTCTATAATATGTATTCTTGATGGTGTATGCTTAGTTTGTCATGCCATGATCTGTAGTGAGTGCATCGAGCTCGTAAACATGCCTGCTCGTTAACAGATTTGCATGCTCCAGTTTTTCTCTAAATCTGTAATCTAATTATGTTTTTGCCATGTTCGCATGCTTGCAATTGTATTTCTGATCCCTTTTGGTTCAAGGTCACTAAGGGACTTTTGATAAGTGCTTTGAGTAGCTTCATGTCATGCCTTGCTTTGCCATGTTAAGTTCCCGTAGCATATAGTTTTCATGCTCTAAAGTGTGCTACCTGATGTTAAATTCCAGACTTGTGTTAATTTCACCAAGTCTGAAACCTGTTATCATTTGCACTTTTGCCATGCTTGTTTGAACCTGTTAATGGATGAATTAGCTGTAGCTCAGTGCTCATCTTTTGTCAAGCATCATGAGTGGATCCTTGCCGTTTATCGCAGGCCGGTGCCATATTTGTTTTGCTTGCCATTTCCAAACCGTGCATCCGATTCTGGTGATCTTTATATCGATTTCAACCGAAATCACCTCAGCTTTCCAGTGGCACTCTTGGATTTCCATGTTGAGGCCAGGTTCAATCATTCCTTGTCAAATCTTGCATATGCATCACATATCGCATCCCGCATAGCATACCATGTTTGCATCATGTTGTTCGAGCTTTGCACGTGGTTGATTGTGTTCCTTTTGCTTGTTTGTCTTGTTTGGGTAGAGCCGGGAGACGAGTTCGCTTATGAGGAGCCCGTTGAGTTTGCTTACGAGGATCAAGTCAACTCTGACAACTTTGCAGGCAAGATGATCATACCCTCGAAATCACTTCTATCTTTGCTTGCTAGATGCTCGCTCTTTTGCTATGCCTATGCTACGATACCTACCACTTGCTTATCATGCCTCCCAAATTGCCATGTCAAACCTCTAACCCACCATGTCCTAGCAAACCGTTGATTGGCTATGTTACCACTTTACTCAGCCCCTCTTATAGCGTTGCTAGTTGCAGGTGAAGATTGGAGATCGTTCCTTGTTGGAACATTGTTTATTATTGGGATATCACTATATTATGTTGTTATCTTAATGCATCTATATACTTGGTAAAGGGTGGAAGGCTCGGCCTTATGCCTAGTGTTTTGTTCCACTCTTGCCGCCCTAGTTTCCGTCATATCGGTGTTATGTTCCCGGATTTTGCGTTCCTTACGCGGTTAGGTTATAATGGGAACCCCTTGACAGTTCGCCTTGAATAAAACTCCTCCAGCAAGGCCCGACCTTGGTTTTACCATTCACCACCTAGCCTTTTTTCCCTTGGGTTTCGCGGACTCAAGGGTCATCTTTATTTTAAACCCCCGGGCCAGTGCTTCTCTAAGTGTTGGTCCTACCCAGAGCACCGTGCTGGGCCGTCCCTTGGCAACTTGGGTTACGTTGGCTCCTGTACGCTTAGCTTATCCGGTGTGCCCTGAGAACGAGATATGTGCAGCTCCTATCGGGATTTGTCGGCACAACGGGTGGTCTTGCTGGACTTGTTTTACCATTGTTGAGGATGTCTTGTAGAACCGGGATACCGAGTCTGATCGGAAAGTCTCGGGAGAAGGAATATCCTTCGTTGACCGTGAGAGCTTATGATGGGCTAAGTTGGGACTCCCCTACAGGGATTTGAACTTTCGAAAGCCGTGCCCGTGGTTATGGGAAGATGGGAATTTGTTAATGTCCGGTTGTAGATAACATGAAACCTAACTTAATTAAAATGAATCAACCGCGTGTGTAATCGTGATGGTCTCTTCTCGGCGGAGTCCGGGAAGTGAACACGGTGTTGGAGTAATGTTTGACATAGGTTGTTATAGGATCACTTCTTGATCATAGTTCTTCGTTCGTGCTTTGCCTTCTCTTCTCTCTCTCTCTTGCGAACAGGTTGGCCACCATATATGCTAGTCGCTTGCTGCAGCACCACATATTACCTTGCCTTACCTATAAGCTTAAATAGTCTTGATCGCGAGGGTGCAAGATTGCTGAGTCCCCGTGACTCACAGATTACTTCCAAACCAGATGCAGGGACCGATGATTCCGTTCCAGATGATGTGCTTGAGCTCAAGTGGGAGTTCGACGAAGACTCTCACCGTTACTATGTGTCTTTACCTGATGATCAGTAGTGGTGCCCAGTTGGGGCGATCGGGACCGTGTCGCATGTTGGGGTTGATATTTTATTTTGGTATCGTAGTCAGACCATGAGTGTATTGGATGATTGTAATGTTATTCATGTATTTGTGTGACGTGGCGAGTGTAATCCAACTATGTACCTTTTCCCCTATTATCTATTTACATGGGTTGTTGTGAAGATTACCTTACTTGCGACATTGCTTTCAATGCGGTTATGCCTCTAAGTCGTGCTTCGACACGTAGGAGATATAGCCGCATCGAGGGCGTTACAACATGATACTTTCCAACTAGAGAACAATTGAGGTTGAAATGAGAAGGAATACTACTAACTCTTGCATAAAAGTAAAAGATAGGTCCTTCGTAGAGGGAGGCAGGGATTTGCAGAGGTGCCAGAGCTCGAAGTTTGTAAAATAGAGATGATTATAATTATTGGAGGTATGCTTTCATTGTCAACATAACAACCGAGAGTTCCCAATATCTTGCATGCTAGGCACATTACAAGTGGTTCCCAAACAGAAAGGTAAAGTTTTTACTCCCCCTCCACCAACAAACACAAGACATGTCGAGCCGAATCCTCGGGTGCCCTCCATACCAACAACAATCCAGGGTAGTTTTGTTTCATTATTATATTTTAATTTTGATTTTGATAGGACTGGGCATCCCAATTACCAGCCACTTTCTCGTTAATGACAAGTGAATAAACACTCATCGTGAGAATAGCCCATCTAGCTTGGAAGATACTGATCGCCACCTGTCGCTTCATGAACGATTTGGGCATACAAAAAATATTATTATTTGAAGATTTAGAGTTTGGCACATGCAAATTTACTTGGAACGATAGGTAAATACCGCATATAGGTAGGTATATATGGTGGACTCATATGGAATAACTTTGGGTTTAAGGAAGTGGATGCACAAGCAGTATTCCCGCTTAGTATAGGTGAAGTCTAGCAAAAGATCCTAAGCAAGCACCACATGTTGGAAGATCCATAATAATATAACTTCTATACAAATATACCCAAACATAACTCATTACGTTGTCTTCCTTATCGAACTTCAACTAATTTTCTCAAGTTTGAAAATAATTAATGGGTCTCACAATCATAGAAGATGTCCAAGATAGTATATTTATATGTGAATTCTCTCTTCCTTCAATATTCTTTCATGAATTGTTCAAGTGACCAATGTTGTCTTTGCTAATTTTCAATAAATTTTACCACATATAATTCTTATATGTGAAGTCATTACTCCCCATGGGATAAGCATATGAAACATGTATAATTTTAGATTTATGATGTTCAATTCATTCAACCATTTACTCTTAAGGTAAAAGTGAAGAACGAGAACAAATGACAAACTACTCCAAAAAAGATAAAAGTGAAGATCAATGAGTAGTCAAACAATTAAGTAGCTATGTGAAAAATCTCTCTCATAATTTTTTTAGATCTTACGTATTTTATTCAAACAGCAAACAAAACAAAATAAAATGACAATCCAAGAATAGCACACATCATGTGAAGAGGCAAAACCTTAGGCTCAACTGAGCCTAACCGATAATTGTTGATGAAGAAAGGTGGGATGCCTATCGGGGCATCCCCAAGCTTAGATGCTTGAGAGTTCTTGGAATATTATATTGGGATGCCTTGGGCATCCCCTAGCTTGCTCTCTTACGTCTCCTTAATTCATCTCATATCATGGTTTCGCTAAATCTTAAAAACTTCATCCACACAAAACTCAACAAGAACTCGTGAGATAAGTTAGTATAAATCAATGCAAAAACCTTTATCATTCTCTACCATAGAAAATAACTAAAATTGTAATTTAACATTCACTACTAGGGAAAACCCTAGTAGTAGCGCGGGGTAATTGCTAGCAATAGCGCGAGGGCCTACGCTACTGCTAGGGCGCTACAGCTAACTTTTAGCAGTAGCGCGGGTGGTACCCGTGCTACTGCTACTTATAGTAGTAGTAGCGCGGTTTCCACCCGCGCTACTACTACTTAGTTGTAGCGCGGGTCAGGGCCCCGCGCTGCTGCTAGCCAATTCAGAATTAAAAAAAATTAATTTTAGCCATGGCGGCTGCTTCTGCTCGGCGTCATCGTCCTCTCCATTCATGGCTGCTACTGGTCCTGGAGGGGATGAAGTTGTTCATGGTGATGGTGCTTCCCCACCCAACTTGTGCCCGCACCTCTCGTCTACTGCTTCTACATAAGAAGAGAAAATTATTAGAAAGAGGAAGAGCGAGATAGAGAGCAGGAGGAGGAGGAACTCACCGATGGCCGCTAGAGTTGGAGCCGACGCCCGATACCCTAGATGAAGCTCGGTGACCTACTGCTGCTTGTTGTGGGACCCTTGACCCGGCGAGGAGGTGCAAGTGGCTGCATCCATGGCGGGTCTGGCCGCCGCCATGTGGACGAAGCTCTGCTGGTTTTCCTCTCCTTCCAACAGCGGAGAAGAAGGAGGATGGAGGGGGAGGGGAGGGGTCTACGAGAGGAGGTCGCCGGATTTGTGAGTGGCGGCGAGAGGCGAGGCCGGTAGTTGTGGTGGGTGAGGAAGGGAATGCTGAGTGGGAGGAGAAGGGGAATCAGAAGAGTGTGGGTTTGGATTTGGGCCTCCGCACGCTATGCGTACATATATCTTGGTGGGTCGATAGTAGTAGCGCGGGTTCATACCCCTCGCTACTACTATGGCATGTCCCGGGTGGGCACGGTAGGGACCACTTAGTAGTAGCGAGGGTTATAAACCCGCGCTACTACTATCAACTTAGTAGTAGCGCGGATTTATACCTCTCGCTACTACTATGGCATGTTTCAGGGGGCCACGGCAGAGACCGCTTAGTAGTAGCGAGGGTTAAAAACCCGCGCTACTACTATCAACTTAGTAGTAGCGAGGGGTAAAAACTCGCGCTACTAGTAAGTAGCAGTAGCGAGGGGTATAAACCCTCGCTACTAGTAAGCGTCTGCCTATAAGTTTTTCCCTAGTAGTGATTGCATACTAAATGCCTCTGCCTATTTAATACTTCCATCCTCAAATAGAATCAATTAACAAGCAAACATATGCAAACAATGCAAACATGACAGCAATCTGTCTAAATAGGATAGTCTGTAAATAATGCAAGAACATTCATACTTATCTAGCTCCAAAAATTCTGGAAAATTACCACAATATAGAAAAATGGTTTTTGCTTATTTTGTAGAAATTTCAAGATTTTATTACATTCTGACTTTCCAGAAGAATTCAGACAATCATAGAAAACTTTCTGTTTTGAAACAGCAACATGTAGACTTGCAAAATAAAATAGTCTGTAATGGTCTAACAATTACCATACTTGTGTTACTCGAAAAATTCTAAAAAATTAGGACAACATGTAATTTTTTTATATCAATGTTGTGTAAAATATTGAAGAATTTATCATGTTCCAGCAGACCAGATCAATTCTGTTACTGGGCGAAAAGTTTTTTTTTCTCACAGAATCAAATCAACTGTCATCCACACTATCCCAAAGGCTTTACTTGGCATTTTATCAAAACAAAAGATATAAAACATGATTACTACAATAGCTTCATAATGTGAACAAACAAAAACAATAGGTATAAGTGTTGGGTTGTCTCCCAACAAGCGCTTTTCTTTAATGTCTTTTTAGCTAGGCATGATGATTTCAATGATGCTCACATAGAAGTAAAGAATTGAAACACAAATAGATCATCATTAATCATATGGAAAGCACATTTATGTCTAACTCACTTTCTATTCATAGGGATTTTGTTAGCAAACAATTTTTGGTAACAAGAATCAACTAGCATAGGAAGGCAAAACAAGCACGACTTCAAGATTTTCAACACATAGAGAATAAACTTGATATTATTGAGATAGGTAAAAGCATATGTTCCTCTCTCATAATAATTTTTAGTAGCATCATGAATGAATTCAATAATATAACGATCACATAAAGCATTATTTTCATAATCCATCAGCATAGATTTTTTTACTCTCCACATAATGTGAACAAACAAAAACAATAGGTATAAGTGTTGGGTTGTCTCCCAACAAGCGCTTTTCTTTAATGTCTTTTTAGCTAGGCATGATGATTTCAATGATGCTCACATAGAAGTAAAGAATTGAAACACAAATAGATCATCATTAATCATATGGAAAGCACATTTATGTCTAACTCACTTTCTATTCATAGGGATTTTGTTAGCAAACAATTTTTGGTAACAAGAATCAACTAGCATAGGAAGGCAAAACAAGCACGACTTCAAGATTTTCAACACATAGAGAATAAACTTGATATTATTGAGATAGGTAAAAGCATATGTTCCTCTCTCATAATAATTTTCAGTAGCATCATGAATGAATTCAATAATATAACGATCACATAAAGCATTATTTTCATAATCCATCAGCATAGATTTTTTTTACTCTCCACATAAGCAAATTTATTCTCATCCATAGTGATGGGAGAAAATTCAAAAAATAACTATCATGAGATACTTGATTCCCATAATCAATTTGAGCATTAAAATCATGATGACATATTTCATGGTTATCATTATTATATATAGCAAAAATATCATCACAATAATCATCATAGATAGTAACTTTATTCTCATAACAATCAATTGAAAGCTCTTCCAAAATAGTGGAATCATTACTAAATAAGGTCCTGACCTCACCAAATTCACTTATCATTATAATAAGATTCAACACCCTCTAAAATAGTGGGATATTTATTATCTAAAGTTGAAACTCTTCCAAACCCACATATTGCAATCATCAGAAATAGGAGGCATGCAACCATCATAACAAATTCGCACATCAAAACTTGGGGACTAAACATATCATCTTCATAAAATATCGCATCCCCAAGCTCATGGCATTGCATATCATTAGCATCATGGATATTTAAGGAATTCATAATAACAACATTGCAATCATGCTCATCATTCAAAGATTTAGTGCCAAACATTTTATAGACTTCTTCTTCTAACACTTTGGCACAATTTTTCCGATCCATCATTTTCAAGAAAGAAATTATAAAGATGAATTATATGTGGCAACCTCAATTCCATTTTTTGTAATTTTCTTTATAAGCCAAACTAGTGATAAAACAATAAACTAAAAGATTCAATTGCAAGATCTAAAGATATACCTTCAAGCACTCACCTCGCCGACAACGGCGCTAGGAAAGAGCTTGATGTCTACTATGCAACCTTTCTTCTTGTAGACTCGTGTTGGGCCTCCAAGCGTAGAGTTTTATAGGACAATAGCAAATTTCCCTCAAGTGGATGACCTAAGGCTTATCAATCCATGGGAGGCGTAGGATGAAGATGGTCTCTCTCAAACAACCCTGCAATCAAATACAAGAAATCTCTTGTGTCCCCAACACACCCAATACAATGGTAAATTGTATAGGTGCACTAGCTCGACGAAGAGATGGTGATACAAGTGTAGTATGGATAGTAGATATATGTTTTCTATTCTGAAAATATAAAAACAGTAAGGTAACTAGTAACAAAAGTGAGCAAAAACGATATTGCAATGCTTGAAAACAAGGCCTAGGGTTCATACTTTCACTAGTGCAAAACCTCTCAACAATGATAACATAATTGGATCATATAACAATCCCTCAACATGCAACAAAGAATCACTGCACAGTTTCTGTCGGAGAATGTAGTACTAAAATGTGCATCAACTCCTATGCATAGATTACCCCAATGTCACCTCGGGAATCCACGAGTTGAGTGCCAAAACATACATCAAGTGAATCAATATAATACCCCATTGTCACCACGAGTATCCATATGCAAGACATACATCAAGTGTTCTCAAATCCAATATTCAATCCAACATAACGAAACCTCAAAGAGCAAGAATCAATTCATCACAATAAGGTAGAGTGGGGAAGAACACCATAACATCCAAATATATTAACAAAGCTCGCGGTACATCAAGATCGTGCCAAGTCAAGAACACGAGAGAGAGAGAGAGATCAAACACATAACTACTAGTACATACCCTTAGCCCCGAGGGTGAACTACTCCCTCCTCATCATGGTGTCCGCTGGGATGATGAAGATGGCCTCCGGTGATGATTTCCCCCTCCGGCAAGGTGCCGGAACAGGGTCCCGATTGAGCTTTTGTGGCTATAGAGGCTTGCGGTGGAGGAATTTCTCATACATGGTTCTTTCTGGAGGTTTGGGTATTTATAGGAATTTTTGGCGTTGGTCTCACATCATGGGGGTGCCCGAGGGGCCCATAAGCTCAGGGGGCGCCCTAGGGGGTGGGTGCGCCCCCCAGGCTTGTGACTCCCTCTTCCACTTCTTGGCCTAGCTCTGGTGCTTTCGGGTCTCCTTTAGTCTATAAAAAATCACCGTAAATTTTCAACCCATTCCGAGAACTTTCATTTCTGCACATAAAATGACACCACGGTAGTTGTGCTGAATACAATGTCAGTAAGGGTTAGTTCTAATCAAATCATACTAAAACCATATAAAATTGTTGTAAACATGGCTTGAATACTTCATAAATTATAGATATGTTTTAGACATATCATGTACCGCCACGTGTCGCTCTTTTTTTATTGGAAAGGAGGTGTAGTGCGGGATGTTTTTTGATTAGACGGGACACATGTGAGCAGTACATCGCGCAGGATCACCAGGAAGCAAGCCCTTTGACCTGCCAACGAGCAGTGCCAAAAATTTATTGATGGTTTTGGTTTCGACCGCCTCGAGAAGGTACGTAGGATAGTTTCCAGTGCTCCTCCTACTCCTCCGTTTTTATCTATAAGTGCTGCCGCCGAGGATCGCCACATGCTGCAACGAGGGACAAGCCAGCCAACTAGCGGTGGCAGGTCGAGCCAGAACTACAAGAGCCCCCCGCGAGCATGGATTTCATCAACAGCCTCCATAACGAGATGTTGGTAACAATCATATCCCCCCATCAAATCTTGCATGTGGACCACTGTCTTCTCCCGGCGGTGGCGCCCCTTGTGGCACTCCATCCCATGGACCTCATTGACACCAACGAGCTCTATAGAGGGGAGCGCAAAAGCTTGGACACATTGTCCCACATCCTCGCCACACACCCTGGGCTGGTCAGACGCCTTGCGATTGGCAAGTTCCGTTCCAACTGCAAGGCCGAACCCAAGTTTCATGAGTGGTTCCTATCCCTCACCCTAGATCAACTCGAGGAGCTCAGCTTTCATGCTAGGCATCCATGCTTGCTGGCGCCATCCGCGCTCCACCTCGCGCCCACGCTACGCCACGCTACATTCATGCAGTGCTTTTTCCCCCAGTTTAATGTCGCGCCCGCTCTTAATCTCCCTAAACTGAAGCACGTCGGGCTCATGGGCGTCAGCATCTTGAAGGAGGATTTAGACCGCCTGCTCCGTAGCTGTAGAACGCTCAAGTACCTTCGCCTTCCAGTGATGGATGGGTTCAGTAGGCTCCACATCGCCTTGACGAATGCCCGTATGATTTATGTGCATTGCTGGTGCCGCAATAGGCTGTCAGTTGAGGTGTTCCATGATATGGCCATTAAGAATGCGCCTTTCCTTGAGAGATTGTTTGTACTTGATAAAGAAGGACGAACAAGTATTAGGGTCATTGACACACCGAAATTGACAGTGTTGGTCTATTCATGTGCTGAATTCTTCGAACTTGTTACTGGATCATTATCCGTTGTGGTACAACAGTATTCTTCTTCTCCTTCTTATTGGACATCAAATTTTACCTAATTTTTGTTGATTTATGTTCAGATATCATCCAGAAAATGATTCCCACAAGGTTAACCCTGTATCTATGCAGTGAAGATCTTGGCATTACAGTCTTTCGGCCCCAATGTGGACGAAGTTGTTAGATTCCTTAGATGCTTTCCATGAATGGAGAAGCTATACATAGAGGTGATGCTCCTTTTTTGTTAATTGTTAACCACAATGGAGTTCAATTTTTTGTTAGTTTCACCCATGATTACAATGACAAATGTAGTATGATTTCTCAAGGAAATACGTTGGATTTTAATACATATTTTTTGACATGTTAATCATGAACGATTGAAGACAACTTGTCAGTATATTGGCGCATTTTAGAAATCCTGTAAATCAAAGAGGCCCGTAGTGTTCAAAAGTGTAGCTAGGAACTAATATGTTGTCTTTGTTTGCAGATACAAGTAGGCCCTAAAGTGGAAAATGTGGCACAATATAACAATCCCATTGAATGCCTTGATCTTCATCTCACAAAACTACTTTGAACAAGTACCGAGGCACCGCACCAGAGAATAAATTCGCCAGGTTCTTTGTTCAGAAAGCAAGGGTGCTCAAGGTATTGAGGTTTGCCCTATATTTAGTGCATAGAAGTGAATGGTTTGCTAATCAGCGTAGGCGTCTACAACTGAATGAAAAAGGCTCTGTAGAAGCTAAATTTCAGTTTGGAACATCATAGATAGATTATTTAGAAGTCACTCAATCAAGCCCATGTATGTTTCCTCGGCGTCTGATCCTTTCGCAGAAATAATGCATGTCTAAGATTCTAAAGAAGATGATTCTGATTTGGAAGAACAATTTGAACCTTGTAATCTTTGAATTGGGCCTTGTAATGCTGGAATTTGAACCTTGCAATATTTATGGTATTTGTGATACAATGTTTGAAATGGCATTGTGTTATTTTTTCCTTGAAATGCCATGTTGTTATACATGTGGAGTACTGTCCGACTACTGATGCAATCAGACGGCATCCGCATGACATGGGATTGAGATGATCCAAAAGGCAAAGTTATTCGTTTGTATGGAATGAACTTTCTTGTTGACCACCTATTGACTTGAAGAAATTTTAGATTAACTCGTACATAATGCAATATACATATACATATATATGCTATCATATTTTCCCATTCATGCTCTCATAGTACACTACAATGAGAGCACACATGGAAAACTAATCCATGGATTTCAAAAAGAGCATCCGAACCCTCAACCCTGAAAATTAGAATGTTGTTATGTGTGTAGTCACTTATGTAATTGCGTGTTTAATTTGGTTACGCAATCATGTTGTCATAACTATAAATTTTGTTGCATGTTTAATTTGGTTACGCAAATCACATCATATACGGATTAAATTACAGAATCATAGATGTTGTTGTTCTGTAGGCAGAGCATAGATTACACTAATGACGCAGGCTTGGTTAGGGGATCGTGGCAACAGCTCCGCCACCTGGCGGGCGATTACTGTAGCCACTCTACGTCTCGTCTGGTTAATGGTGTGTGGGACCTGAGGAAGGGGCGGGCCGACTGCTGGGGGCCGACCTCCCTCGGGTCCGACTGGTGGGGCTCTAGCCGTCTTCTGGGCTCTCGCTGATTGGTGGGGCCCGTTGTCCTTGGGTCGTACCGACAGGCCGTCGTGGGAGCAGGGCCCCGCCTGCTTGTGGTGATGTCAGGAGTGGCGTGGCGATAGTGCCGCGCCGGGCAGAGATCTCCGTCGGTATGGTGCACTGTGGCCACACCCGTCGCTAGATCGGGGGGGAGGGGGGGGATGGTCTATACTATAGCCATTCCCTGTCTTGTCTTTCTTGATGAGGGCATGGGTTTTGTTGGCGCCACGGGCCGACTGCTAGGGGCTGGCTTCTCTAGAAGCCGCCAACTAGGAGTCGGCTGGTCTTGAAGTCGGTCTCTCGAACTCGGCCGTCTACGGGCAGCCGACTATTCCTTCAGCCGGCCACCAGAAGGCGGCACTTCATCTTGGTGCCTTGAGGGGTGCAGCCAGCCCCGATGTCTTGAAAGGTTCTGGGCCTCGGGTTAGCCTACCCGTGGCCCATTACTCCGACAGTAGTCCCCGAAGCTGGTGAGGTGCCGCGGCTAAGCAGCCGAGGAGCCTCAGCAGTTTTCTTCTCCGAGTGCTTGAGGTGGGGCTTCGTCCGACTTCTGCCGGGCCGACTGGCGGGAGTCGGCCGCACCCAGTCTGACTTATCCAAACTTCGAACGCGTCGGCGGGAACCAAGTGGCGTGCTAGCTAAGCCTCCAGGCAGCTGCCCGTTGTGGTCATGTCACGTGGCACCGAGCGGTCGGGCCAGTCTGCTAACCCACGTCTGCGATGGGACACGCCTGCGGGCGAGGCCCGCCACTACCACGCCTCGGCGCGCAAGCGGATCTGCTGCGGCCGAGGTGGGCGGTTGGGGTTCCCGTGGAGTTACTGCGTGTAGTATCTTGCGTGATAAATGTGGGGGTGTGGGGTCTTGGGCATAGTAAATCCCACGATCGCCCCCTCAGCTTCGCAGCCCGTAGGCCTATAAGTAGGGGGAGGAGGGGAGAGCGGCGGAGCACGCGCGTCCCTCGTCCCTATTCTTTCCTCTTTCTTCCTCTCGCCGAAGCGCCCCCAAGCCACGCTGAGCACCATGGTGGTTCGTCTCCGATGAGCTCATCTTCCAACCCCACACCCCCCATGGCATGCTCATAAGCATGGGATGGCTCCGAGGTTCATGATGACCACGTCGACTTCCTCCGCCAGACGCGGCGGCTCCCCAGCGAGGACCACGTGAGGGTCCGCCTCGCGCCAAGGAGGGAAATTTCACCGGCGCCAGAGGAGGGCGAGCAGGTCGTCTTCCGCTCACACTGCCTGCGCGGCCTCGGCCTGCCGGCGAGCAGATTCTTCCGGTCCTTCCTCGAGTTCTACGGTCTCTAGCCGCACCACCTCACCCATAACACGGTGGTGCTGCTGTCCACCTTCATCACCTTGTGCGAAGGCTTCCTCGGCGTCCTCCCCACCATCGAGCTCTGGGGGGAGTTCTTCTACATCAAGCTCGGCACCCTCATTGCGGGCGTGCCGGCTCAATGCGGTGCGTTCATGGCGGTGCGGATGCCGGCGGCCGAAAATCTGTTTCCTGCCATCCCGCTGATCAAGTCGGTGAAGATGTGGCAGCGGTCGTATTTCTACGTGAATAGCGTCTTCGCGGAGGGAGACTGGGTCAACTTGCCAGCTTACGAAGCCGGCCCGCCGGCTGGGAGGCGGGCCAACTAGTCGTACTGGGCCAAGACGCTGTCGCCCTCCGGAGCCGCCGTTATCGTGCGGCTCTGAGTGCTGACACAGTCGGAGAGCCTGACCGGGCCTGACTTGCTATCCGCCTTTGTGGCACGCCGAGTGCTCCCGCCCCAGAGCCGCCCTCACATGATCTGCCAGATGAGCGTACATCGGGACCCGAGTCGGCTGTGCACCAAGGAGATGCCTCGCGCAGAGGTAGCTCACATGGTGAACTACCTTGCGAACTGCGAACTCACGGATGAGTGGCGGTTTGGCAAGGAGCCGTATTCACGCGCCAACCCTCCGCCTATTGTAAGTCGTTTGTCTTTTTTCTCTGTCTCTTTGTTGCCGAGTTCGTGTTGTCCAGCCTGACCAATCGGCCTTTGAACAGAGTCCCCTCCTCCAACCGGCAGCCGGCGCCACGGGGCCAGAGCGCCAATTCCTCCCCGACCAAGCGGAGAGCGACGTCGACGACCCCGATCTAGGGGCTGCGACCTTGGAGGACGATGCCAAGGGAGGAGGCGGCAAAGCAGGCGGCCCGAGGCTCGGAGCCAGCCTCGAGGACTGGCCTGATGATGACGCGGGGGAAATCGCCCCGCGCCACCAGCCAGGAGCCGGCCAGCCGGGCGCGAGCTCGTCTGCCGCACCGGATGCCCAAGGCGGCGCAAAGAAGTGCAGGGCCGCGCCAAGATTGTTTGGCAGTCAGCCAAAGAAGCCCAAGGGCTCGGCCGTGGCGACCAAGTGGGATGAAGCGGCCGCAAAGGCCATCCGCTTCCTCAAGGAGGTGAAGAAGCCATAGCTGGTTTCCGCGTAAGTACCACGTTTATCCCGTACCTTCATTTTTTCCTTGTTGACTATGTCTGAGTTTCTTCACCTCGTTTCCCTTGATCTAGGGCTTTGCTCTCTCTTGAGAAATCGGCCACCGCCTCCATCATGGGGTCGGCGGAGACTTCCACCACCACTCGGCGGATCGATCCGGCCGCCAACCTCCGAGAGGTGAGGGAGCGAAACGCGCAAGAAGTGCGCGAAGAGCAGGAAGCCGCCCACCTGGAGAAGGCGGAGGCCGCCGCCCTGAAGAAACTGGCAGAGGCAGAGGCCGCCGACATGGCGAAGAAGAAGGCAGAAGAAGCCGCGTGCCGCCAGTCGGCGATTTTCGTCACTCCCCTGAACTCCGCACCGCCACCCCCGGAGTTCGTGGCGCAGACTGGGGAAACCGGGGGCGAGCACCCGGTCATGGAGAGGGACAGCGGCGACGTCGCCATGCCGGACGTGAATGTGCCTCCACCACCGCTGTCTGGGAGCGCGCGAGGCGAGCAGCCGGCGGACCCGCTGGTGCCGCCGACTAAAAACGAGGTGGCGACGGGCCCGACTCTTGAGGTCGGCACATCGATGCGTCGCCGACTTGCAAAGGCGGCTTCGGCACCACGCCCGCTGGAGACTGGCGCCGCGAGCTCCTCGACCCCGGATGCCAAGGCCACCAGCGCCGCACCCCCGGGGTGGGTGCGGGTTGGCAGGACAGGCCCTCTGAACAAGGCGATGCTGGATGTTCAAGCCAAACTCCACGCCGACGCCGACGCCATCAAGAAATGCAACAAGGCGTATCTGGCGTCGCGAGAGGCCATCCTGGTATGCTTCTTATTTCTTCGTTTTAACTCTTGTATTTGCTTCGTGGGGGTGCGTCAGCGCACCCACTGGGTGTAGTCCCCGAGTTCCGGGCCGGCTGCGGAGCAGGCGACGCGGAACTTTAACTAGCAGGCTCTGAAAGCTGATATCCTTGCTGCAGGATTATCATAACCTCCGCGCGGCCGCCTACAACTCCAGGGTCTAGGAGTTGGATCAACGCGCTGCCAACTTGTCGGAGAGCCGGAGTAAGTCCTCTTCTCTCTGCGGGGGCGCGCTGGCGCACCCGCGGGCTGTAGTCCCCGTGATTCGGGCCGACTGCTGATCAGTCGGGCCGGATCTTTCTAGCGACTATTCTTCTTTCTGTTGATTTTGATGACTCCTTTCTCCGTGGGGGCACGCTGGCGCACCCGCGGGCTGTAGTCCCCGAGATTCGGGTCGACTGCTGAACAGTCGGGCCGGATCTCCCCGGCAACTCTAGCTTCTTCTCTATTGGCAACTAACGCCTTCCCTTCTTATTTCTTCCGTAGAAGCCAACGCCATCCTTCAACGGCAAATGGGTGAAGCCAACGCCGCGCTGCATGCCAAAGAGGCGGACTGCAGCAAGCTAGCTGAAGAACATGACCGGCTGGCCACGCAGTTGGCGGAGCAGGTAGGGCTTCTCCAGAAGGCCCAGAAGGAGGCGGAGGACAAGGAGGCGGGTCTTCTCGCCGAGTTCGAGATCGAACGCTCCGTCTGGACCGACAAGGAGGCGATGCTGACGGCCAGCTTTGGCGACCTTCTTTACTCTTCTTTTACGTCGCCAGCCTCATGTCAAGCCGGCTTCTTTCTCTTTGTTCTGACTCTTTTGCTTAATCCCGGCAGACTTCTTTCCAGGCCACTCTGGTGCCGCCAACCAGGCTATCGAGGCCGACCGTGAAGAACGAAGGGCGGGGGGCGAAGAGATCGCTGCCAATGCCCCTCACACCCTTCGCAAGAAGCTTCTCAACATCCAGGCCCGTCTTCGGCTGGCCCATTGGATGCTGCACCGCCTTCAGCGTGTTGGCGCCCAGGCGACCGCCGCCTTGTGGCCTGATAGGCTGGCCCCGCGCACCCCCAGCCGGACTGCCGATTGGCTGGAGGTGGCGGCTGGCCACCTTGAGGCGCCAAAGGGCTCCTCGGCCTAGGCCAGAGCGCGCCGAGCTTTGGAGTTCGTCAAGGCGTGGTACCCTGGGCTAGATCTAGCCCAATTGACCACGTTCTGACAGGAGGCCCAGGAGGAGCTGGTGGCGGTGGAGGGCGAACTCGTTAAGCGGGCGGCGGCCATCGCCGAGTATACCGACACTGGCGTCTTCATCCTGGAGTCGGCTGAGGATGGCACCGAGGCGCCGCCGGAGTGGTTTGGGATGAACCCGGAGGAGGGCGAAGACTCGGCCGAGGTGATTGACTCCAGCGACGAGGGAGAAGACGACGAGGAGGAGGAAGGCGAAGAGGAGGCACCAGAGGTCGGAGCGGACGGCCAGCCCCAACTCGATCGCGCCTCCAGCAACGAGCCACACCCGAATGAGCCAGCTGCCGCTGAAGGGGACCAAGCGGGAACCGACCAGCCGGCCGCTCGACCAGCCGGCGCCACCGACTCCACCACTCCGCCGAACCCGTCTGCTGATCCCTAGGCTGCCACTTTACTTTTTATTTTTCCCTGTTTATTAGTCTCAACGAACTTTGTTAGCTTTGCACAATTCCATCCGCGGGGTGTACTTTGAAACTTATGTTGGATGTCGGCCAAGGGCCTTTGATGTGTAAATATTTTATCCGAGTTCTATTTTTCCTTGCCTTCTACTCTTTAAGCTTTTTCCTTTGCCGCCTTCCCTTGGTTGCTGTCTTGCCAGTCGAACAGCCGCTCTGCGGACTGTGGCTGGGTCAAGTACTTAGCCACTTTGGGAAGGCAAGTACTTAGCCGGCTAGAGTTTCCTTGGCAAGTTAAGTAGAAACCGGCCAGCCAGTTGCTCGGCAACCGGTTGGTGAGGCGAGAAACAGGCTTGGACTATGTAAATTTCTTAAGTCCTTAACCATTTTTCTTCCAGGCGCCCTTTTCACCTTGACTCGTGCCGACCAAACAGCCGCTCAGTCATACGTCCATTTTGCATCATGCTTTTATATCGATATTTATTGCATTAATTATGGGCTGTTATTTCACATTATGTCACAATACTTATGGCTATTCTCTCTTATTTTACAAGGTTTACATGACGAGGGAGAATGCCGGCAGCTGGAATTCTGGGCTGGAAAAGGAGCAAATTTAGAGACCTACTCTGCACAACTCCAAAAGTCTTGAAACTCCACGGAACACCTTATAATAAATAATGGTAAATCCTCGCCAAAGATGAAGACCAGGGGACCCACACCCTTCTCACGAGGGTGGGGGGAGCCCCCCCATAGGGCGCGCCCCCTGCCTTGTGGGCCCCCTGGTGGCTGTCCGATGACCATCTTCTCCTATATGAAGTATTTCGTCAAGAACAAAATAAGAAGCAACCTTTCGGGACAAAACTCCGCCGCCACGAGGCGGAACCTTGGTGGATCCAATCAAGAGCTCTGGCAGAGCTGTTCTACCGGGGAAACTTCCCTCCCGGAGGGGGAAATCATCGCCATCGTCATCACCAATGCTCCTCTCATTGGGAGAGGGCCATCTTCATCAACATCTTCATCAGCACCGTCTCATCTCAAAACCCTAGTTCATCTCTTGTATCTGATTCTTGTCTTCAAGTCCGGGATTGGTGCTAGTAGGTTGCTAGTAGTGTTAATTACTCCTTGTTGTTGATGCTAGTTGGTTTAGTTGGTGGAAGATCATATGTTCAGATCCTTTATGCATATTAATACCCCTCTGATTATGAACATGTTTATGCTTTGTGAGTAGTTACGTTTGTTCCCGAGGACAAGGGAGAAGTCTTGCTATTAGTAGTCATGTGAATTTGCTATTCGTTCGATATTTTGATGAGATGTATGTTGTCTAGACTCTAGTGGTGTTATGTGAACGTCGACTACATAACATTTCACTATTATTTGGGCCTAGAGGAAGTCATTGGGAAGTAATAAGTAGATGATGGGTTGCTAGAGTGACAGAAGCTTAAACCCTAGTTTATGCGTTGCTTCGTAAGGGGCTGATTTGGATCCATATGTTTCATGTTATGGTTAGGTTTACCTTAATACTTTTGTTGTAGTTGCGGATGCTTGCAATAGAGATTAATCATAAGTGGGATGCTTGTTCAAGTAAGAACAGCACCCAAGCACCGGTCCACCCACATATCAAATTATCAAAGTACAGAACGTGAATCATATGAATGTGATGAAAACTAGCTTGACGATATTCCCATGTGTCCTCGGGAGCGCTTTTCCTTATATAAGAGTTTGTCCAGGCTTGTCCTTTGCTACAAAAAGGATTGGGCCACCTTGCTGCACTTTATTTACTTTTGTTACTTGTTGCTCGTTACAAATTATCTCATTACAAAACTATCTGTTACCAATTATTTCAGTACTTGCAGAGAATACCTTGCTGAAAACCGTTTATCATTTCCTTCTGCTCCTCGTTGGGTTCGACACTCTCACTTATCGAAAGGACTACGATAGATCCCCTATACTTCTGCACGGATCAATAGCAACAAGCTAGGGTGCTCCATAAATGCAAAACAAGACATGGATAGATAGAGCAACACAATATTAACAAAACATCCTTACTGATCATCCTCAAAAGAGGCACGGATCACAAGGAAACAACATGAACATATGGCATAAAAACAATATCAGGACAAGGATAGTGAAATTCTAAGTCCCTGAAATCAGCATCATCGAGTAAGCTACTTTGCATGCTTGTGCTAGTCACCACATAGATCACAAAAATACATAGTAAGCACCTCTGTAAAGATGGCATGACATATAACAAAACATATGTAGAGCTCAAGATCATAGCATGCACACATTAATCATGGCAAAAATGACAAAAGGCCATTTGCTGAAACAGATCTGCAACTTTCCTCACATAGCCCTCTTCCAACAGCATTTCGGGCATCAATAGGATCTCAAATGAAAATGATTCAATTAGATGAAATGATGTACTCGTCGATACGAACATTTTGATATGCTACACGCACGAATCGGATATACGGATGGAGAGTTATGGAATGCGGAAAAATGCTAAAAAATAATGTGAGAGAGGGAAGAGTCAACCCCAGATCTAGGGTTACTGTAGCAGACGAAGGCACGCAAACCGAGGCAGGTTCGTGCTCGCCGGAGTCGGGCCGGAGCTTCGCCGGAGAGGGGGTGAAGGCGCCGGATCTGGCCGTGGGGGTGCCGGACCTGGCCGGCAGCGAGGCGGCGACGGTGGTCGGAGGGCGGAGCGGGGTGGAGCGACGCTCCGGGCGGCGGACGCGGCAGTTGCCGACGGGGTGCGAGGCGGCCGCCGGCGATGGCGTGCAGCGGCGCCGGCCGGCGAAGGGCGGCACGCGGCGTCGGGCGCGAGGAAGAGGCGCAGGGATGAAGCGGCGCGGGCGGCGTTGCGTGACGGGCCGCGGGGGCTCTCCCCGGGCCGGGCGGGCCGACGCGGCGAGGGAGGCCCGGCGGGACAGGTGGCACGCCCCTACTGGATGAGGGCGGCGGCGGCGAAATGTCCGGCCGGATCGGACATGTCCGGCGCGGTGCGAGGAGATGGACTAGGATTAGGGGTGGTAGAGACCCGGGATTTTTGAGGGGAGACCTACTTATAGAGGTAGAGGGAGCTAGGAAGCTCCAAATGAGGTGCGGTTTTCGGCCACGCGATCGTGATCGAACACTCTAGATGATGGAGGAGGTTTAGGTGGGTTTTGGGCCACTTTGGAGGGGTGTTGGGCTTCAACACACACGAGGCCTTTTTGGTCCCTCTGTTAACCGTTGGAGTATCAAACGAAGTCCAAATGGCACGAAACTTGACAGGCGGTCTACCGGTAGTAAACCAAGGCCGCATGACAAGTCTCGGTCCAATACGAAATTTTTTAACACCCGCACACGAAAAGATGTAAAAAGGACCACCTGAGGACATAGGAGCGCCGGAATGCAAAACGGACAACGGGGAAAATGCTCGGATGCATGAGACGAACACATATGCAAATGCAATGCACATGATGACATGATATGAGGTGCATGACAAAGACAACAACACACGGAGACACAAACCTGACAACGAGGAAATAAAATAACTTAGTGCCGGAAACGGCAAGAGTTGGAATACATATAAGGTAAATTACATCCGGGGTGTTACATTATGCTAATTACATAGTTGCTAAATTTATACCACCTAGCTTCACAAACCAACAAAAGAAAAAGTTCTTCTATGATTTGAGACATTACTTTTGGGATGACCCACATCTTTATAAAGGAGTAGATGGTGTTATTAGACATTGTGTACCTGAGCATGAACAGGAATAGATCCTACGCAAGTGCCACTTTGAAACTTATGGAGGACACCACGCGGGAGATAGAACTGCACATAAGGTATTGCAATCCGGTTTTTATTGACCTACTCTCTTCAAGGATGCCCGTAAGTTTGTCCTATCTTGTGATGAATGTCAAAGAATTGGTAATATTAGTAGACATCAAGAAATGCCTATGAATTATTCACTTATTATTGAACCATTTGATGTTTGGGGCTTTGATTATATGGGGCCTTTTCCTGCCTCTAATGGATATACACATATTTTAGTTGCTGTTGATTACGTTACTAAGTGGGTAGAAGCTATTCCAACTAGTAGTGCTGATCATAACACTCCTATTAAAATGCTTAAAGAAGTTATTTTTTCCGAGGTTTGGAGTCCCTATATATTTAATGACTGATGGTGGTTCACATTTTATTCATGGTGCTTTCCGTAAAATGCTTGCTAAACATGACGTCAATCATAGAATTGCATCTCTGTATCACCCACAGTCTAGTGGTCAAGTAGAATTGAGTAATAGAGAACTCAAATTAATTTTGCAAAAGACTGTCAATAGGTCTAGAAAGAATTGGTCCAAGAAACTTGATGATGCATTATGGGCCTATAGAACTGCATATAAAAATCCTATGGGTATGTCTCCGTATAAAATGATATATGGAAAAGCATGTCACTTACCTCTCGAACTAGAACATAAGGCATATTGGGCTATTAAAGAGCTCAACTATGATTTCAAACTTGCCGGTGAAAAGAGGTTATTTGATATTAGCTCACTTGATGAATGGAGAACCCAAGCTTATGAAAATGCCAAGTTGTTTAAAGAAAAGGTTAAAAGATGGCATGACAAAAGGATACAAAAGCGTGAGTTTAATGTAGGTGATTATGTATTGCTATACAACTCTCATTTAAGATTTTTTGCAGGGAAACTTCTCTCTAAATGGGAAGGCCCCTATGTTATCGAGGAGGTCTATCGTTCCGGTGCCATAAAAATCAACATCTTCGAAGGCACAAATCCGAAGGTGGTAAACGGTCAAATAATCAAACATTATATCTCAGGTAATCCCATAAATGTTGAAACCAATATTATTGAAACTGTAACCCTGGAGGAATACATAAGGGACACTTTCCGAAATGTTTGGTCCGGTAAGTACACCGACTCCAAAGAAATTTTTAAGGCAATATTTCTCTGTTTTGGAATATTTAGAAAAATAGAAAATTAAGTAGCAGTCCTGGAAGGACACGAGGGCCTCACGAGGGTGGAGGGCGCGCCCCCTACCTCTTGAGCACCTCGTGTGCCTTCCGGACTCCGTTTTCTTGCACGATACGTATTTTGGTCGGTAAAAATTCATTATATAATCTCCCGGGGGTTTGGACTCCCGTATCACACAAAAATCCCTTGTCTTTGTTTTGAGCTATCTTGCTGCAGACATAGCAACATGTCATCCAGGATTCGGAAGGAGAAAGCTATGTGGCTGATTACCTTGCAGATCCTAAGGTTTATGGGGATGTGGAGCATTGTGGTTGGACTACGGAAGAAGAAGAAGACTATGAACCGAAGAGAAAGGAGGAGACGAGCTCAGATGAAGATGAAGTCCCACTACCTCAACCTGGGGACATGCATGTGGAGTTCAAAAAGTCAAGCCTCTCGGATAGGGTAAAGAAAACTAAGATAGAGTTTATCCCTTTTCGCCTCTTGTAGGAGAACAAGCAGGAACTATGCAAAAAGATACTGAGCTTGGAGCAGGAGATCGAGGACCTAAGGGACCAAAATTCTTTCCTCAAACATAAATTAAGGAAGAAGCCTACGCCATCAACAAAATCACCACCGTCTCCTGCAACAAAGAAGAATTGAGTATCTGGTATGGGCACTCCCCTCGGCAACCGCCAAGCTTGGGGGAGGTGCCCTGGTATCATATCACAACTCCTATCTTTACCGTTTTCCTTAGTTCGATCTTATTAGTAGTATTTTGATCTAGTAGAATAAAGTTTGTGGCATGATCTAGTTGGGAGTTTTGCTTTATCCTTCTATGTAATCGAGTCCGTGAGCTATATAATAAAGATTAGTGTTGAGTCAAGGGCTTGATTGTTTTTCCATGATCCTAAGTGAATAAAAGAAAAGAGAAAGAAATAAAAAGAAACAAAGAGATCATATGGATCTCATGGAGAGTAATGAGCTCACCTAGAAAAAGTATGATGAATAAAAGTTGTTGAGAGTTGACAAGCATAGTTTTGGTCATCGTTGCAATTAATGGGAAGTAATAAAGAAAGAGAGGTCTTCACATATAGATATACTATCTTGGACATCTTTTATGATTCTGAGCACTCATTAAAATATGACATGCTAAAGAGTTAACATTGGACAAGGAAGACAACGTAATGGGTTATGTTTTCTTACATCTGAGATAAATTATATTGTCTTGGATCTTCCAACATGTTGAGCTTGCTTTTCCCCCTTATGCTAGCCAAATTCATTGCACCAAGTAGAGATACTACTTGTGCTTCCAAATACCCTTAAACCAGTTTTGCCATGAGAGTCCACCATATCTACCTATCGATTGAATAAGATCCTTCAAGTATGTTGTCATCGGTGCAAAGCAATAAAAATTGCTCTCTAAATATGTATGATTGATTGGTGTGGGAGAAATAAGCTTTATACGATCTTGTGATGTGGAAGTAATAAAATCGACGGACTGCATAATAAAGGTTCATATCACAAGGGGCAATATAAAGTGACGTTCTTTTGCATTAAGATTTTGTGCATCCAACCATAAAAGCGCATGGCAACCTCTGGTTCCCTCTGCGAAGGGCCTATCTTTTATCATTATCTTCTACCTTATGCAAGATTCATGGTGATTTTCACCCTTCCTTTTTACACTTTATCCTTTGGCAAGCACAGTATGTTGGAAAGATCCTTGTATATATGGCTAATTGATGTGAGTTTTCATGAACTATTACTGTTGACATTACCCTTGAGGTAAAACGTTGGGAGGCAAGACTATAAGCCCCTATCTTTCTCTGTGTCCGATTAAAACTCCACACCCATAAGTATTGCGCGAGTGTCAGCAATTGTGAAAGATTATATGATAGTTGAGTATGTGGACTTGCTGAAAAGATCTTATACATTGACTCTTTCCTATGTTATGATAAATTGCAATTGCTTCAATGACAGAGATTGTAGTTTGTTAGTTTTCAATGAAGTTTACGATTCATACCTGATATTGTGATTGTATTATTACTCTAGCATTAGAGATCATATGACAAAAATTATATAAGTTGCTGTTATAAGAATGATCATGATGCCCTCATGTCCGTATTTTATTTTTATTGACACCTTCATCTCTAAACATGTGGACATATTTTTCGATTTCGGCTTTTCGCTTGAGGACAAGCGAGGTCTAAGCTTGGGGGAGTTGATACGTCCATTTTGCATCATGCTTTTATATTGATATTTATTGCATTATGGGATGTTATTTCACATTATGTCACAATACTTATGGCTATTCTCTCTTATTTTACAAGGTTTACATAAGGAGGGAGAATGCCAGCAGCTGGAATTCTGGGCTGGAAAAGGAGCAAATATTAGAGACCTATTCTGCACAACTCCAAAAGTCCTGAAACTCCACGGAACACCTTATAATAAATAATGAAAAATCCTCGCCAAAGATGAAGACCAGGGGGGCCACACCCTTCTCACGAGGGTGGGGCCCCCCCTAGGGCGCGCCCCTGCCTCGTGGGCCCCCTGGTGGCTCTCCGATGACCATCTTATCCTATATGAGGTCTTTCGTCGAGAAAAAAAATAAGAAGCAACCTTTCGGGACGAAACTCTGCCGCCACGAGGCGGAACCTTGGCAGATCCAATCTAGAGCTCCGGCAGAGCTGTTCTGCCAGGGAAACTTCCCTCCCGAAGGGGGAAATCATCGCCATCGTCATCACCAATGCTCCTCTCATCGGGAGATGGCTATCTTCATCAACATCTTCATCAGCACCATCTCATCTTAAAACCCTAGTTCATCTCTTGTATCCGATTCTTATCTTCAAGTCTGGGATTGGTGCTAGTAGGTTGCTAGTAGTGTTAATTACTCCTTGTAGTTGATGCTAGTTGGTTTAATTGGTGGAAGATCATATGTTCAGATCCTTTATGCATATTAATACCCCTCTGATTATGAACATGTTTATGCTTTGTGAGTAGTTACGTTTGTTCCCGAGGAAAGGGAGAAGTCTTGCTATTAGTAGTCATGTGAATGTGGTATTCGTTCGATATTTTGATGAGATGTATGTTGTCTAGCCTCTAGTGGTGTTATGTGAACGTCGACTACATAACACTTCACCACTATTTGGGCCTAGAGGAAGGCATTGGGAAGTAATAAGTAGATGATGGGTTGCTAGAGTGACAGAAGCTTAAACCCTAGTTTATGCGTTGTTTCGTAAGGGGCTGATTTGGATCCATATGTTTCATGCTATGGTTAGGTTTACCTTAATACTTTTGTTGTAGTTGCGGATGCTTGCAATAGAGGTTAATCATAAGTGGGATGCTTGTTCAAGTAAGAACAGCACCCAAGCACCGGTCCACCCACATATCAAATTATCAAAGTACCGAACGCGAATCATATGAACGTGATGAAAACTAGCTTGATGATATTCCGATGTGTCCTCAGGTGCACTTTTCCTTATATAAGAGTTTGTCCAGGCTTGTACTTTGCTACAAAAGGATTGGGCCACCTTGCTGCACTTTATTTACTTTTGTTACTTGTTGCTCGTTACAAATTATCTCATTACAAAACTATCTGTTACCACTTATTTCAGTACTTGCAGAGAATACCTTGCTGAAAACCGTTTATCATTTCCTTCTGCTCCTCGTTGGGTTCGACACTCTCACTTTTCGAAAGGACTACGATAGATCCCCTATACTTGTGGGTCATCACTCAGCAGGTTGCAGCCTCTTGGCAGGAGAAAGCTAGGGTGCCGACACGCTACTTGTCCGGATGCAGGAGGCATTTCATAGTACAAGGCGGCAAGTCCCCGGGTCGACTGGTCGAACCCGGTGCCAGACAGATTAATGAAATGATACAAATGATAGACGTACACTTGTCTTATAGATAAAGAAGGGCAGTCCCCGAGCTCTACTCGGGGAACCCAGAGTCTTCGTACTTAATACAAAAGTCGGCGTGATACATACTGTTTTTAACTGTAAAACCTTCGAAGGAGATTCACATTCCACGGACGCTCTGTCTTCCTGCCGGAGCCGTCTCTTTTGCGTGCTTGAGGCTTCTGAGCGTTGATGAGGTAGTAGGAGTCGTTACCCAACACCTTGCTGATGATGAAGGGGCCTTCCCAAGGTGCCGAGAGCTTGTGCTGGCCGGCTGCTCGCTAGATCAGTCGGAGCACAAGATCTCCCTCTTGGAAGGATCTTGGCTTGACCTTTCGGTTGTAGTATTAGCGCAGACCTTGTTGGTAGATGCTGGACCGGCTGAGTGCCAGCAGCCGGCCCTCTTCCAGCAGGTCGACGCCGTCTTGTCATGCTTCTTCTGCCTCCTCTTCAGTGTACATGGTGACTCGAGGGGAGTCGAATTCTATGTCCGCCGGGATGATGGCTTCGGCGCCGTAGACGCGGAAGAAAGGAGTGAAGCCGGTTGACTTGTTCGGGGTTGTGCACAGACTCCAGAGGACGGCCGACAGCTTGTCAAGCCAGCAGCCGGCCGACCGCTCCAAAGGCTCGACCAGTCGGGGCTTGATGCCAGACAAAATAAGGCCGTTTGCTCGCTCCACCTGGCCGTTTGACTGCGGATGAGCAACGGACGCTATGTCCAGTCGGATGCCCCGCGTCACGCAGAAACGGGCCAAGGCACCTTTGGCGAAGTTCATGCCATTTTCGTGATAATGCTATGTGGTATGCCATACCGGATGGTGATGTCGGAGATGAAAGTCACAGCAGTCGGACCATTCAACTTCTTGATTGGTTTTGCTTCTATCCACTTGGTGAACTTGTCCACCGCGACAAGCAGATGAGTCAAGCCACCTCTTGCTGTCTTGAATGGTCCCACCATATCCAGGCCCCAGACGGCAAAGGGCCAGGCTATGGGAATGATCTTGAGTGTAGAAGCCGGCTGATGACGCTTTGAACAAAACTTCTGGCATCCTTTGCATTTCTGGACCAAGCTCTTGGCGTCTTCTAGGGCAGTTGCCCAGAAAAAACCACGGTGGAAAGCCTTGGCAATAAGTGCTCTTGAAGCCGCATGGTGGCCACATTCGCCTTGTTGGATGTCTTTGAGAATTGCTTGGCTTGCTCCGGCTCCACGCAGCGCTGGTAGACACCAGTGACACTGCGCCTTGCAAGCTCTCTGTTGACTATGGTGTATGCTGCCGCCCGGCGTTGCACTTGCCGGGACGAGATCTCATCAGTCGGCAGCTCTTTGTTTACTAAAAAATTGAGGATGGGCTGGGCCCATGAAGGTGCTGCAATCTCTTCGACTGCCAGGACTGCCATTTGGACGAGGGCGGCTGGGTTGGGAGGCAGCGGGTTGGAGTTAGTTGCCGCTGCCGCTTGCTGAGTTGATGAAGTCCCCGGGCCGATTGCTGCAGTCCCCGGGCTGACCGCTGCAGTCCCTGGGCCGGGTTCTGAAGTCCCTCGGCCGGGTGCGACTACCGCGGCCCCGGCCCGCCTGCCGGGATTCCCATGCCGGCTGCTGGAGCTCTCAAATCGGATCCGGCTACTTCAGGATGAGCCGGCACGAAGATAGAATCCGACTCTGGCAATGGCTTGACAGACAGCTTGATGAGGCGTTGTAGGGCGACGCCGGTCGGTATTGCTTGACGGGTGGAGCCGATTCATGCCAAGGCATCTGCTTGCTCATTGTCATTTCTTGGCACATGGAGAAACTCGCACCCCTAAAAATATCCACTGAGTTGCTTTACGAGGAAGCAATAGCTCACCATGTTTGCATCTTTGGCGTCCCAGTCGCCTGACGACTGCTGGACCACCAAGTCAGAGTCACCATAGCACAGGATCCGGCGAATGCCGAGCTCTTTGGCAAGCCGGAGCCCGTGAATGAGTGCCTCGTATTCAGCGACATTGTTGGAGGCGGCAAAATGGATTTGCAGCACGTATCTGAGCTTGTCACCTTTGGGAGAGGTGAGGATGATGCCGGCTCCCAAACCGGTGCGCATCTTGGAACCATCAAAATGCATCCGCTAATGGGTGGAGTCAGGCGCTGGCGGCAGGTAATGGGTCTCGGCCCAGTCGTCAAGGAAGTCGGCCAATGCTTGTGAGTTGATGGTGGTGCGAGGCTGGTAGTAGATGGTGTAGGGGGCCAAACCGATGGCCCATTTAGCCACTCGGCCTGAAGCATCCCGGCTTCCAATGATCTCGGCCAGTGGAGCTGTGCAGACCATAGTGATTGGGTGCTCTTGAGAATACGGCTTCAATTTCTTGGCGGCAAAGTGCACGCCGTAGCACATCTTCTGGTAGTGGGGGTAGTTTTGCTTGGAAGCTGCCAGCACTTCACTCAGGTAATACACCGGTCTCTGGACTGGTAGTGCCTTGCCTTCCTCCTTGCGTTCTACCACTATGACTGTGCTGACCACTCGGCTGGTGGCGGCAATGTAGAGGAGCATGGGCTCCTTAGGAGTGGGAGCCGTCAGGACAGGTGGAGTAGTCAATATCTTTTTGAGCTGGAGAAAAGCTTCATCCGCCTTGTCGTTCCACTCGAAAAAAGTGGCCATCTTCATGAGCTGGTACAGGGGAAGAGCCTTCTCTCCTAGCCGACTGATGAAACGGCTGACGGACGCCACACTGCCGGTGAACTTCTGCACCCAGCAGTCGGGTGGGCACTTCCATCCTTTCGATGGCCCTGATCTTCAGAGGGTTGCACTCTATGCCGCGCTCTGAGACCAGGAATCCAAGAAGCTGGCCGGCTGGTACTCCGAAGACGCATTTCTCCGGGTTGAGCTTGATTTGAAATCGGTGCAAGTTCTCAAAGGTCTCCTTGAGGTCTTCCAGCAGCGTTCCACGCTTCTCCGTCTTCACCACAACATCATCCACATAAACATGGGTGTTTCTGCCGAGTTGTTTGAGGAGGCACTTCTGCATACAACTTTGAAACGTGGCGTTGGCATTCCTCAAGCCGAACGTCATTGTCAAGTAGCAGAAGGCTCCAAATGGTGTGATGAAGGCGGTCTTCAGTCTGTCGGCCGTGTTCAGCTTGATCTGGTGATACCCTGAGCATGCATCCAAGAAACTCAGCAGCTCGCATCCGGCTATGGAGTCTATCACATGGTCAATTCTCGGCAAAGCAAACGGGTCTTTGGGGAAGGCTTTGTTGAGGCTGGTGTAATCAATACACATGCGCCACTGCTTGTTTTTCTTCAGCATAAGGACTGGGTTGGCCAGCCACTCTGGAAAGAACACTTCCATGATGAAGCCGGCCGCCAGCAGCCAGGCTATCTCTTCTCCAATGACTCTTCTCTTCTCTTCTGACAGGCGGCGCAAGGGCTGCCTGACTAGCTTGGCATCAGACCGGACATGTAACTTGTGCCGGCGAAATCCGTCGGAATACCCGGCATGTATTTAAGTGACCATGCAAAGATGTCCTGATTCTCACGGAGGAAACCAACGAGCTCGCCTTCCTATTTGCTTTCGAGGTTTGCACCTAGGACAACGTACCTCTCTGGGTGCTCCGGGTCCAAGGGTATCTTCTTTGTCTCCTTGGCCAGCTTGAACGAGCCCTCGGCTTCCGACTCCTTGGGGTTGGGCGACATCTCCGGCTGCTTGCCTGCCATCGCCGCAACTCGGTCAAGGAGCCGCTTCTCGGCCGCGATTACAAGGTACTCGGCCAGCCGGCTGCTATCTGCTGTGCAAGCGGACGACTTCTTGTAATCCCCTGCTATGGTCAGAATTCCCTTGGAACTTGGCATCTTCATCTTGAGGTAAGCATAGTGGGGGACTGCCATGAACTTTGCCAGAGCAGGCCGGCCAAGAAGTGCATGGTAAGGGCTCTCAAGGCCCACCACCTCAAACCAGACTGGCTCTTGGTGAAAGTGATCTTTGTCTCCAAAGAGGACGTCTGTCTGGATCTTGTCGATTGGTGAGCAGGAAAGGCCAGGAACTATACCATGAAAAACGGTCCGGCTGGGCTGAAGCTGCCTTTGTTTGATTACTAACTTCTCCATGGTATCCTTGTACAGGATGTTGATGCTGCTACCACCATCAATCAGAACTCGGGAAAAGCAAGCAGCTCGCCTATCAGTGGCAAAGGTGGCATCCAGAACCAGGGCGTAGGAACCGGGATTGGGCATCACCTCCGCGTGGTCGGCTCTACTCCAGTTGATGGGCTTCTCGGACCAATGCATGAACTCGAGGGTCTCTGATGCTACTGCATTCACTTCTTGCTGTCGTTGCCGTCTGCTGTGCTTGTCGTCGGCCACGCTGGTGAGCACGACATAAGCTCCGTGCTCTTCAGGATACTCGTCTTGTATGGTTCCGACTGGTCAAACCACCGGCTGCTGGGGGGAGGAGGTGGCGGCTGCCCAGCAGGCGGAGGAGGCAGAAGGCCATCTCCCTTGGCGATCCTGGTGAGCCAATGGCACTTTCGAGTGGCATGGTTGGATGGCTTCGCGCCACTATGTGTTGGAAATATGCCCTAGAGGCAATAATAAATTGATTATTATTATATTTCCTTGTTCGTGATAATCGTTTATTATCCATGCTAGAATTGTATTGATTGGAAACTCAGATACATGTGTGGATGCATAGACAACACCATGTCCCTAGTAAGCCTCTAGTTGACTAGCTCGTCGATCAATAGATGGTTACGGTTTCCTGACCATGGACATTGGATGTCATTGATAACGGGATCACATCATTAGGAGAATGATGTGATGGACAAGACCCAATCCTAAGCATAGCACAAGATCGTGTAGTTCGTATGCTAAAGCTTTTCTAATGTCAAGTATCATTTCCTTAGACCAAGAGATTGTGCAACTCCCGGATACCGTAGGAATGCTTTGGGTGTGCCAAACGTCACAACGTAACTGGGTGGCTATAAAGGTACACTACAGGTATCTCCTAAAGTGTCTGTTGGGTTGGCACGAATCGAGACTGGGATTTGTCACTCCGTGTGACGGAGAGGTATCTCTGGGCCCACTCGGTAGGACATCATCATAATGTGCACAATGTGATCAAGGAGTTGATCACGGGATGATGTGTTACGGAACGAGTAAAGAGACTTGCCGGTAACGAGATTGAACAAGGTATCGGGATACCGACGATCGAATCTCGGGCAAGTATCGTACCGCTAGACAAAGGGAATTGTATACGGGATTGATTAAGTCCTTGACATCATGGTTCATCCGATGAGATCATCGTGGAATATGTGGGAGCCAACATGGGTATCCAGATCCCGCTGTTGGTTATTGATCGGAGAGTCATCTCGGTCATGTCTGCATGTCTCCCGAACCCGTAGGGTCTACACACTTAAGGTTCGGTGATGCTAGGGTTATAGAGATATTAGTATGCGGTAACCCGAAAGTTGTTTGGAGTCCCGGATGAGATCCCGGACGTCACGAGGAGTTCTGCAATGGTCCAGAGGTAAAGAATTATATATAGGAAGTGCTATTTCGGCCATCAGGACAAGTTTCGGGGTCACCGGTATTGTACCGGGACCACCGGAAGGGTCCCGGGGGTCCACCGGGTGGGGCCACCTGCCCCGGGGGGCCACATGGGCTGTAGGGCGTGCGCCTTGGCCTATATGGGCCAAGGGCACCATCCCCAAGAGGCCCATGCGCCAAGAGAAGAGGAAAAGGAAGAGTCCTAAAGGGGGAAGGCACCTCCAAGGTGCCTTGGGGAGGAGGGACTCCTCCCTTGGCCGCACCCTTCCTTGGAGGAAGGGCCAAGGCTGCGCCCCCCTCTCCCTTTGCCCTATATATAGTGGGGGCAAGGGAGGGCAACCACACCTAAGCCCTGGCGCCTCCCTCTCCCTCCCATGACACATCTCCCTCCTCCCGCAGCGCTTGGCGAAGCCCTGTTGGAATCCCGCTACTTCCACCACCACGCCGTCGTGTTGTTGGATCTCCATCAACCTCTCCTCCCCCCTTGCTGGATCAAGAAGGAGGAGACGTCGCTGCTCCGTACGTGTGTTGAATGCGGAGGTGCCGTCTGTTCGGCGCTAGGATCATCGGTGATTTGGATCACGACGAGTACGACTCCATCAACCCCGTTCTCTTGAACGCTTCCGCGCGCGATCTACAAGGGTATGTAGATTCACTCCTCCCTCGTTGCTAGATGACTCCATAGATTGATCTTGGTGATGCGTAGAAAATTTTGAATTTCTGCTACGTTCCCCAATAGTGGCATCATGAGCTAGGTCTATGCGTAGTTTCTATGCACGAGTAGAACACAAAGTAGTTGTGGGCGTTGATTTTGTTCAATATGCTTGCCGTTACTAGTCTTATCTTGATTCGGCGACATCGTGGGATGAAGCGGCCCGGACCAACCTTACACGTATGCTTACGTGAGACCGGTTCCACCGACAAACATGCACTAGTTGCATAAGGTGACTGGCGGGTGTCTGTCTCTCCCACTTTAGTCGGATCGGATTCGATGAAAAGGGTCCTTATGAAGGGTAAATAGCAATTGGCATATCACGTTGTGGTTTTGCATAGGTAAGAAACGTTCTTGCTAGAAACCCATAGCAGCCACGTAAAACATGCAAACAACAATTAGAGGACGTCTAACTTGTTTTTGCAGGGTATGCTATGTGATGTGATATGGCCAAAGGATGTGATGAATGATATATGTGATGTATGAGATGATCATGTTCTTGTAATAGGAATCACGACTTGCATGTCGATGAGTATGACAACCGGCAGGAGCCATAGGAGTTGTCTTAATTTATTTATGACCTGCGTGTCAACATAAACGTCATGTAATTACTTTACTTTATTGCTAACCGTTAGCTGTAGTAGTAGAAGTAATAGTTGGCGAGGCAACTTCATGGAGACACGATGATGGAGATCATGATGATGGAGATCATGGTGTCATGCCGGTGACGATGATGATCATGGAGCCCCGACGATGAAGATCAAAAGGAGCAATATGATATTGGCCATATCATGTCACTATTTGATCGCATGTGATGTTTATCATGTTTATACATCTTATTTGCTTAGAACGATGGTAGTAAATAAGATGATCCCTCATTAAAATTTCAAGAATGTGTTCTCCCCTAACTGTGCACCGTTGCTAAAGTTCGTCGTTTCGAAGCACCACGTGATGATCGGGTGTGATAGATCCTTACGTTCACATACAACGGGTGTAAGAGAGTTTTACACATGCAAAACACTTAGGGTTAACTTGACGAGCCTAGCATGTACAGACATGGCCTCGGAACACAAGAGACCGAAAGGTCGAGCATGAGTCGTATGGTAGATACGATCAACATGAAGATGTTCACCGATGTTGACTAGTCCGTCTCACGTGATGATCGGACACGGCCTAGTTGACTCGGATCATGTAATCACTTAGATTACTAGAGGGATGTCTATCTGAGTGGGAGTTCATAAGATGAACTTAATTATCCTGAACATAGTCAAAAGGTCTTCGCAAATTATGTCGTAGCTCGCGCTTCAGTTCTACTATTTAGATATGTTCCTAGAGAAAATTTAGTTGAAAGTTGATAGTAGCAATTATGCGGACTAGGTCCGTAAACTGAGGATTGTCCTCATTGCTTCATAGAAGGCTTATGTCCTTAATGCACCGCTCAGTGTGCTGAACCTCGAACGTCGTCTGTGGATGTTGCGAACATCTGACATACACATTTTGATAACTACGTGATAGTTCAGTTAAACGGTTTAGAGTTGAGGCACCGAAGACGTGTTAAAACGTCACGAAACATATGAGATGTTTCGAGGGCTGAAATTGTGATTTCAGGCTCGTGCCCACGTCAAGAGGTATAAGACCTCCGACGATTTTCTTAGCCTGCAAACTAAGGGAGAAAAGCTCAATTGTTGAACTTGTGCTCAGATTGTCTGAGTACAACAATCGCTTGAATCAAGTGGGAGTTGATCTTCCAGATGAAATAGTGATGGTTCTCCGAAGTCATTACCACCAAGCTGCTTGAGCTTCGTGATGAACTATAATATATCAGGGACATATATGATGATCCTTGAGATATTCGCGAAGTTTGACACCACAAAAGTATAAATAAACAAGGAACATCAATTGTTGATGGTTGGTGAAACCACTAGTTTCAAGAAGGGCAAGGGCAAAAAGGGATGCTTCATGAAACGGCAAATCAGCTGCTGCTCTAGTGAAGAAACCCAAGGTTGAACCCAAACCCGAGACTAAGTGCTTCTATAATAAAGGGAACAGCCACTGGAGCAGAATTACCCTAGATACTTGGTAGATAAGAAGGCTGGCAAGGTCGATAGAAGTATATTGGATATACATTGTGTTAATGTGTACTTTACTAGTACTCCTAGTAGCACCAGGGTATTATATACCGGTTCGGTTGCTAAGTGTTAGTAACTCGAAATAAAAGCTACGGAATAAACGGAGACTAGCTAAAGGTGAGCTGACGATATGTGTTGGAAGTGTTTCCAAGGTTGATATGATCAAGCATCACACGCTCCCTCTACCATCGAGATTGGTATTAAAACCTAAATAATTGTTATTTGGTGTTTGCGTTGAGCATAGACATGATTGGATTATGTCTATCGTGATACGGTTATTCATTTAAGGAGAATAATGGTTACTCTGTTTATTTGAATAATACCTTCAATGGTCTTACACCTAAAATGAATGGTTTATTGAATCTCGATCGTAGTGATACACATGTTCATGCCAAAAGATAGTAATGATAGTACCACCTGCTTGTGGCACTGCCACGTAAGTCATATCGGTATAAAACGCATGAAGAAGCTCCATGTTGATGGATCTTTGGGCTCACTCGTTTTTGAAAAGTTTGAGGCATGCGAACCATGTCTATTGGTGTATATGCATGAAGAAACTCCATGCAAATGGACCGTTTGGACTCACTTGCTTTTGAATCACTTGAGACATGCAAATCATACCACATGGGCAAGATGACTGAAAGCCTCGTTTTCAATAAAATGGAACTAGAAAGCAACTTGTTGGAAGTAATACATTTTGATGTGTGTAGTCCAATGAGTGCTGAGGCATGTAGTGGATATCGTTATGTTCTTACTTCACAGATGATTTGAGTAGATGTTGAGTATATTTACTTGATGAATCACGAGTCTGAATTATTGAAAGGTTCAAGTAATTTCAGGGTGAAGTTGAAAGATCGTCGTGACGAGAGGATAAAATATCTATGATATGATCATAGAGATGAATATCTGAATTACGAGTTTGGCACAGAATTAAGACATTGTGGAAATTGTTTCACAACTAATACAGTCTGGAACACCATAGTGTGATGGTGTGTCCGAACATCATAACTGCACCCTATTGGATATGATGCATACCATGATGTCTCTTATCGAATTACCACGATAGTTTATGGGTTAAGCATTAGAGACAACCACATTCACTTTAAATAGGGCACCACGTAATTCCGATGAGATGACACCGTATGAACTATGGTTTAGAGAAACCTAAGCTGTCATTTCTTAAAAGTTTGGGGGTGCGACGCTTATGTGAAAAAGTTTCAGGCTGATAAGCTCGAACCCAAAGCGGATAAATGCATCTTCATAGGACACCCAAAATAGTTGGGTATACCTCCTGTCTCAGATCCGAAAGCAATAAGGGATTGTTTCTAGAATCGGGTCCTTTCTCGAGGAAAAGTTTCTCTCGAAAGAATTGAGTGGGAGGATGGTGGAGACTTGATGAGGTTATTGAACCGTCTCTTCAACTAGTGTGTGGCAGAGCACAGGGAGTTTTTCCTGTGGCACCTACACCAATTGAAGTGGAAGCTTATGATAGTGATCATGAAACATCAGATCAAGTCACTACCAAACCTCGTGGGATGACAAGGATGCATACTACTTCAGAGTGGTACGTAATCCTGTCTTGGAAGTCATGTTGCTAGACAACAATGAACCTACGAGCTATGGAGAAGCGATGGTGGGCCTGGATTCCAAAATGGCTCGAGGCCATATAATCCGAGAGAGGATCCATATATGAAAACAAAGTGTAGACTTTGGGAGAACTACTTGATGGTCGTAAGGCTGTTAGGTACATATGGATTTTAAAAGGAAGACGGACAATGATGGTAAGTATCACCATTAAGAAAGCTCGACTTGTCGTTAAGATGTTTTCTGACAAGTTCAAGGAGTTGACTACGATGAGACTTTCTCACTCGTAGCGGTGCTCAGAGTCTGTTGGAATTATATTAGTGATTACTGCATTATTTATGAAATCTTGCAGATAGGATGTCAATACATTGTTTCCTCGACGATTTTCTTGAGGAAAGGTTGTATGTGATACAACCGCAAGGTTTTTGTCAATCCTGAAAGATGCTAATAAGTATGCAAAGCTCCAGCAATCCTTCTAAGGACTGGAGTAAGCATCTCGGAGTTGGAATGTATGCTTTGATAAGATGATCAAAGTTTTGGGTGTATACAAAGTTTATGAGAACTTGTATTTCCAAAGAAGTGAGTGGGAGCACTATAGAATTTCTGATGAATATATGTTGTTGACAATTGTTGATCAGAAATGACGTAGAATTTCTGGAAAGCATATAGGGTTATTTGGAAAGTATTTTTCAATGGAAAGCCTGGATTAAGCTACTTGAACATTGAGCATCAAGATCTATAAGGATAGATCAAAACGCTTAATGGTACTTTCAAATGAGCACATACCTTGACATGATCTTGAAGGTGTTCAAGATGGATCAGTCAAAGAAGGAGTTCTTGCCTGAGTTGTAAGGTATGAAGTTAAGACTTAAAGCTCGACCACGGCAGAATAGAGAGAAAGGACGAAGGTCATCCCCTATGCTAAAGACATAGGCCCTACAGTATGCTATGCTGTGTACCGCACCTAAAATGTGCCTTGCCATGAGTCAGTCAAGGGGTACAAGAGTGATCCAAGAATGGATCACAAGACAGCGGTCAAAGTTATCCTTAGTAACTAGTGGACTAAGGAATTTTCTCGATTATAGAGGTGGTAAAAGAGTTCGTCGTAAAGGGTTACGCCAATGCAAACTTTGACACTAATCCAAATTATTCTGAGTAGTAAACTGGATTCATATAGTAGAATAGTTATTTGGAATAGCTCCAAATAGAACGTGGTAGCTGCATCTAGGAGATGACATAGAAATTTGTGAAGTACATACGGATCTGAATGTTGCAGACCCGTTGACTAAAACCTCTCTCACAAGCAACATGATCAAACCTAGAACTCATTGAGTGTTAATCACATAGTGATGTGAACTAGACTACTGACTCTAGTAAACTCTTGGGTGTTAGTCACATGGGGATGTGACCTTGAGTGTTAATCACATATCGATGTGAACTAGATTATTGACTCTAGTGCAAGTGGGAGACTGTTGGAAATATGCCCTAGAGGCAATAATAAATTGATTATTATTATATTTCCTTGTTCGTGATAATCGTTTATTATCCATGCTAGAATTGTATTGATAGGAAACTCAGATACATGTGTGGATACATAGACAACACCATGTCCCTAGTAAGCCTCTAGTTGACTAGCTCATTGATCAATAGATGGTTACGGTTTCCTGACCATGGACATTGGATGTCATTGATAACGGGATCACATCATTAGGAGAATGATGTGATGGACAAGACCCAATCCTAAGCATAGCACAAGATCGTGTAGTTCGTATGCTAAAGCTTTTCTAATGTCAAGTATCATTTCCTTAGACCATGAGATTGTGCAACTCCCGGATACCGTAGGAATGCTTTGGGTGTGCCAAACGTCACAACGTAACTGGGTGGCTATAAAGGTACACTACAGGTATCTCCGAAAGTGTCTGTTGGGTTGGCACGAATCGAGACTGGGATTTGTCACTCCGTGTGACGGAGAGGTATCTCTGGGCCCACTCGGTAGGACATCATCATAATGTGCACAATGTGATCAAGGAGTTGATCACGGGATGATGTGTTACGGAACGAGTAAAGAGACTTGCTGGTAACGAGATTGAACAAGGTATCGGGATACCGACGATCGAATCTCGGGCAAGTATCGTACCGCTAGACAAAGGGAATTGTATATGGGATTGATTAAGTCCTTGACATCATGGTTCATCCGATGAGATCATCGTGGAATATGTGGGAGCCAACATGGGTATCCAGATCCTGCTATTGGTTATTGACCGGAGAGTCATCTCGGTCATGTCTGCATGTCTCCCGAACCCATAGGGTCTACACACTTAAGGTTCGGTGACGCTAGGGTTATAGAGATATTAGTATGCGGTAAACCGAAAGTTGTTCGGAGTCCCGGATGAGATCCCGGACGTCACGAGGAGTTCCGGAATGGTCCGGAGGTAAAGAATTATATATAGGAAGTGCTATTTCGGCCATCGGGACAAGTTTCGGGGTCACCGGTATTGTACCGGGACCACCGGAAGGGTCCCGGGGGTCCACCGGGTGGGGCCACCTGCCCCGGGGGGCCACATGGGCTGTAGGGGGTGCGCCTTGGCCTATATGGGCCAAGGGCACCAGCCCCAAGAGGCCCATGCGCCAAGAGAAGAGGAAAAGGAAGAGTCCTAAAGGGGGAAGGCACCTCCGAGGTGCCTTGGGGAGGAGGGACTCCTCCCTTGGCCGCACCCTTCCTTGGAGGAAGGGCCAAGGCTGCGCCCCCCCTCTCCCTTGGCCCTATATATAGTGGGGGGAAGGGAGGGCAACCACACCTAAGCCCTAGCGCCTCCCTCTCCCTCCCATGACACATCTCCCTCCTCCCGCAGCGCTTGGCGAAGCCCTGTTGGAATCCCGCTACTTCCACCACCACGCCGTCGTGTTGTTGGATCGCCATCAACCGCTCCTCCCCCCTTGCTGGATCAAGAAGGAGGAGACGTCGCTGCTCCGTACGTGTGTTGAACGCGGAGGTGCTGTCCGTTCGGCGCTAGGATCATCGGTGATTTGGATCACGACGAGTACGACTCCATCAACCCCGTTCTCTTGAACGCTTCGGCGCGCGATCTACAAGGGTATGTAGATTCACTCCTCCCTCGTTGCTAGATGACTCCATAGATTGATCTTGGTGATGCGTAGAAAATTTTGAATTTCTGCTACGTTCCCCAACACTATGGAACTTGCAGGGTGCGTCAAGAGTCTGCTCATACGAAAAAGCAGCCAGCCAATTGGACTTGCAGCCCTTCGGGCGCTTGGATGGAGGCTGCCCTTCCGGCTGCTAGTCGTCGACTGTCGCCACCTGCCGGCTTGTGGAAGCCGGCTGCATGGCCTTGCGCTTGTTGTCGCTTGGTTGTTGGCGCCGACTGGCGTCGCCAGCCGGGGTCCAGGGAGCCTGAGGGGCCACTTGCCAGATGCATCAACTTGGATTTCTGCCTTCATGGAGGAGTAGGACATGGCATATTTATTGGCTATGATTAGCAGCTCATCGAGGGTCGCCGGCTCGTCGCAGAGAAGCCGGTGCTTGAGGAGGGTGCCCTCCTGGCACCCAGCGGTGACGTACTCGATGGCCTGCACCTCGTGCACGCCCTCGCAAGAGTTGCGGAGCACGGCCCAGCGCGTGAGGTAGTCGCGAGTCGACTCGCTGGGGCCTTGTACGCATAAGGAGAGCTGGCGAGGTTTGGGCGGCCGCTTGTATGTGATGGTGAAGTTGCGGATGAAAGCTTCGGTGAAGTCGACCCAGTTGTTAATGCTGCGGGGCTTCAGGCTGTTCAGCCATGTCCGGGCCGTGCCCTGGAGCATGAGCAGAACGTACTTCACAACAACGCGCTTGTTGCCATTCGCGATGCTGACGGCTGTGGAGTAGTCGACCAGCCAGTCCTCCGGCTTCACGGAGCCGGTGTACTTGGGCCTATCTCTTGGGAGCGTGAACCCTTTGGGGAAGGGCTCATCTCGAATGCGGGGGCCAAAACAAGGCGCACCCAGCTCATCTTCCTCTTCTAGCGCCAGGGATCGGTGGAGACGGTCGATCCAGAGGCGGGCATCGTTCTCTCCGACTCCCTCTCGGCGGCCAAGGTGGTCACCGAGTGCCGGGTGTTCAACAGGCGGCAGGGAGATGTGCCTTTCCCTGCGAGGGGGAGGAGGCAGACAGTCATCCCATCGTTCCACTGCTCTTGGGCGGCCATCTTGGTCGCGCTCAATGGTGATGAGAGTGCAGGTGCGGCTAGCAGCCGGTTGCTTGTCTCTTCTTCCGCGGACGCCACCAGTCGACGTCCGAGATGTTGCGCCTTGATCTCGGTGGGGAGGCAGATCGTCGTTCTGCCGGTGTGGCGCCTCAATGCGGCAAGCGGCCTCGTGCTTCTCAGCAGCCGCGTCGAGGAGTTGCTGGACGCGCTCCGCCATCTGGCGATGCTCGTCGCCCTCGAACTTGTCCAACTCTTCTGCCGCCGCCTGGGCAGCTCGGATATTTTCTGCAGGCGAGGCATAGACGGGGCGATCTGCCTCGAACAGGTTGGCGATGGCCACGCCACACTGCCGGACCGTGCCAAGGCGGCTGGGCCCATCGGGAGCCGGCGTGCCGCCCACATCGCAGTCCATCTCGCGCTGGTAGGCCTCCGATAGGCATCTCATGCTGGCCAGCTTCCTGGCGCTCTCGATGAGCTTGATGCGGCGTGCTTCTAGCATCTCGGCATCGGCGTCTTCTGGGATGGGCGTCGTCAGGTCTAGGAGTGACGCATCGAGCGGGTCGTGAGCACCCCCGCCGGAGTGCTGACTGTGGCCGATGACTAGCACCTCCGTGACAGCGCTTTCACCGCTCTCCGCACGAGGAAGCGGCTCGTTGTAGACTACCACATGGGAGGGGAACGTGTCGAGCGAAGCTGTGTCGGAGTCGACCAACATCAGGTCGGTGGAGCCAACTGACTCCAAGTCAGCAGCAGACTCGCTGGCGACGTGGAGTTGATCGAGGAGGCCCACGAGGCGGCCTTCAGGGCCATCGGTGCCCGCGTCAGACGCGGGCTCTTCGGAGAGGCTAATCTCACCAACAAGATCGGTGCGGCAGCTCGCTGCACAGGCGATCTCCGCACCGTGCAGCGCCTCGGCACAGACGCCGTCCGGCGTGCTGGGCTGGCTGCGCTGGCCAGGAAGGAATAGGGTTCCCGTCCAAAACAGGTCTCCGGGAGACGGTGCACCTCGCCCCACGGTGGGCGCCAAATGTCGGGGGTTGGGTCCGACATATGCCAAAGGATGGCTTATCATGGTGGGAGCGAGTAGAACGTCGCCGGTGCCTGGAAACGGGATGAGGCGTAGACACAAACGCCGACGTACTTTACCCAGGTTCAGGGCTCTCCTAGGAGATAAAACCCCTAGTCCTGCTCTGCGGGGCCTCCGCATGATCACTAAGACACAAGTGGTACAATGGTGCTCCTCGAGCTGTTTGCTAGAGGTGGGAGAGGGCAAGGCTGGCTCTCTACTCCTCTAGGTCTAAGTCTAGTCCTAACAGGTTTGGAACCCTTTGCATGGGTGCCCTTGGGGGGTTTATATAGGCCTACCCCCGAGGGTACAATGGTAATCCAGCCAGGTGTAGGGCCCGACTATCAGTCTCTTTGTCCACCGGCTTCTCCGCCGGCTGCTGGGGCCCGTCGCCTGGTGGGCCCCGCCGACTGGTCTGGTACGGGGCCGACAGGCCGCCTCCACCGCTCATGGGTCTTGTCGGCTGCTGATCACTATAGTCGTGACACTAATGATGCAGGCTTGGTCAGGGGATCGTGGCTACAGCTCCGCCGCCAGGCAGGCGATTACTGTAGCCACTTTGTGTCTCGTCTGGTTAATGGCACGTGGGACCCGAGGAAGGGGCAGGCCGACTGCTAGGGGCCGACCTCCCTCGGGTCCGACTGGTGGGGCTCTAGCCGTCTTCCGGGCTCTCGCTGATTGGTGGGGCCCATCGTCCTTGGGCCGTACCGACATGCCGTCGTGGGAGCAGGGCCCCGCCTTCTTGTGGTGATGTCAGGAGTGGCGTGGCGACAGTGCCGCGCTGGGCGGAGATCTCCGCCGGTACAGTGCATTGTGGCCACACCCGTTCCTAGATCGGGGGGGGGGGGGGTGGTCTATACTGTAGCCACTCCCTGTCTTGTCTTTCTTGATGAGGGCGCGAGTTTTGTTGGCGCCACGGGCCGACTGCTAGGGGCCGACTGGTCTTGAAGTTGGTCTCTGGAACTCGGCCGTCTACGGGCAGCCGGCTATTCCTTCGGCCGGCCACCAGAAGGCGGCACTTCATCTTGGTGCCTTGAGGGGCACAGCCAGCCCCGATGTCTTGAAAGGTTCTGGCCCTCGGGTTAGCCTACCTGTGGACCATTACTCCGACACATTACATAGACAACATTCAGACCAAACTCTTAAAATACCTTACATAAGTCAACATTAATGAGACTATGCATCTTAGTAGAGTAAATATTTCCTTCTGAACTGAAGACAGGATTAGGAAAAAACGATCGATGTTGCTCACAACAAAGGGCGTCCAACTCAAAAATATCAAATGCATGTCTTCTGGCTAACATCAATGAGCAAAATTTGACAAGGTTTTCCAATTCCAATATATTAAACTAATGTCTTCTTGCTAACATCAATGATTAAACTTTGACAAGCTTTTCCCATTCAAAATATGTAATGCCTATGATTGTGGAACAGACAGGGTTTGCCATTAATTTGTCACCTGATAGTCCGGTGGCTCAAGGTGACAACGAATGATTAGAGAAACATTCGATGTATTGTGCATGATGAAGTATTATGGAGAACACGAACCATTTGAGCATTTTGGGTGGTTCCACTAAAATCGACCTGATCATCCCTATGGATTTTGTATTTATATGCTGCAAGAAAACAAAGACAGATCAGCACACACATGAAAATTGGCCCCAGTGTCAACCCACCAATCAGTGGACTAAAAAATTGAAAGTACGGTAAATAAATTACCATACCCGATGCCCCATCATTGTTGCTTAGAATGACATTGATTGACTTGGAGTCATGTCCTGGCTTCTTGTACTAGTTTGGGCACTTTTTTCCCAATGCACTCCACGTGTTGTAGAGTTGCCTATGCTCTCTGCAGACTAGTCATGTCACCAGTGTCTACTAATACTCTGTAAAACTTCTCGATCATTCCTTCTGTAATGTAGCACAAACAGTGACTCCTTCTTTCTCCAAAGTGGTAAGACCAACTGGACCCACTAATGCAGCAGTTTTCCTTAGACACATGGGCCCCTTTTGTGCAGTTCAACTAAAATCAAAGTCAGAATAAAACCGAGCTTTAATTTTGATATCCCTGTAAGCAACAATAGGTATAAGGTAAACAATTACTGAGAAATAACGATTGATGACTTGTACTCCTAGAAGAAAAACATCTACAGATCTACCTTATCTTAATGGGAAACAAAGCAGGAGAGTAGCAATTCTCAATCAGTGTAATTCATTCATATTAACTAAGACATTATATTAACAATGCCTTGTTTCAACATGTATAAAGAATGACAAAGCAGAAAAGTACCATTGATAAAACAACGCGTTTGATTCATTTTAACAGAGACATTATCTTAACAATACCTTGGTTGAACATGTAGAAAGAACTACAAAGCAGGATAGTACCATTTGTAAAACACTGTAACTGATATATAATAACAGAGACATTATCTGAACAATACATTTCTTAAACATGCACTCCAGCCGATCCCTAACAGAAATGGTACTCCCGTCGATCCCTAACAAGTTTGTAGTTTTGAACTAAGATTCAGTAGTTAATTCTGAGGAAAGTCAGTACTAAAAGTCGGTACTAACCTTCCAAGACCAAGATTTGAAACAACTCGTGAGGAAGACCTGAGAGAGATCTCAACACATATATGGAAATCGGGTCTCCTTTTGTGTAGTTCCACCAAAATTAAGCGAAGCAAAATGCCGCAATAGCAACAAGTTGAATAGATATCCTTGTTTTAATAGAGGCAAAAAAGGAATCAATTACTGGCCAATAAAGGAAGATGAAACATGCGGCCACAAAAATGGTAATCCCGCCAATCCCTAACAAGTGTTGCAGTTTTGAACTAAGATTCAGTAGTTAATTCTGAGAGTGGCATTGCTTAATTTTACCAGCGGCATTAGATTAACAAAAGCATAAATAGTTCCAGGGGAGAGTGGGCGCAACAACAGCATGCACTTCCATCTACTTATAAAGGGGGTGATGCAGAGTTTAGTTGTAACAAAGAAACAAGCATCATGTCTGGGTTGGAACAAATTTTGCTCACTTAATGGTAAAAGATAGCAGTTCAATAGATTCAATTCAACATTTATCCAAAACAGTACCAATACAAGTAGCACAACTTCTCAAAGCATACTGTAGCATCATGTGGATGAAAGTCGGTACTGACCTTTCTTGACCAAGATTTGAAACAACTCGCGAGGAGGACTGGAAACATATCCCAACACATATATGAAAATCCGATCTCCTTTCGTGCAGTTCCACCAAAACTAAGAAAAGTCGCTGGTGTGACATTCAAGTTGAACTGCACAAAACACTCTTAAAACGTAAGTGTTTCACGTAGCGAAGCAAAATGTCGCAATAGAAACAAGTTGAATAGATATCACTATTTTAACAAAGGCAAAAAAGGAATCAATTACTGGCCAATAAAGGAGGATGAAACATGCCGCCACAAAAATGGTAATCCCACCAATCCCTAACAAATGTTGAAGTTTTGAACTAAGATTCAGTAGTTAATTCTGAGAGTGGCATTGCTTAATTTTACCAGGGGAGAGGGGGTGATGCAGAGTTTGTTGTAACAAAGCAACAAGCATAATTTCTGGGTTGGTCCCATTTTTGTTCACTACTTAATGGGAAAAGACAACAATACAATAGCTTCAATTCAACATTTATTTAAAATAGTACCAATACAAGTAGCACAACATCTCAAAGCACACTGCACAATCATGTGGATGAAGGCATGTACTGACCTTTCATGAGACAAACAAGATAAAATATGAATCTACCAACACGAATAGGACATCCAATCTCGTTTTGTGCAGTTCCACTGAAATCAAGCAAAGTTGCCAGTGTGACATTTCAGTTTGCTATAGCAACAAGTCGAATAGATATCCCTGTTTTAACAGAGGCAAAAAAGGAAACAATTACTGGCCAATAAAGGAGGATGAAACATGCGGCCACAAAAAGAAGCATCTACCTTATCTTGATGGAAAACAAAGTATAGGACAGTAGCATTTCTAAAACGGTTGTATTGATTCATATTAACAGAGAAATTCTCTTAAAACAGTTCAGTAGTTAATTCTAAGAGTGGCATTGCTTAATTTTACCAGTGACATTAGATTAAGAAAAAGCATAAACAGTTCCAGGGGAGAGTGGGCGCAACAACACCATGTGCTTCCATCTACTTATGAAGGGGATGATGTAGATTTTGTTGTAACAAAGCAACAAGCATCATGTCTGGGTTGGTCCCATTTTTGATCACTACTTAATGGTTGAAGACATCAATAGAATAGCTTCAATTCAACATTTATTTAAAACAGTACCAATACAAGTAGCACAACATCTCAAAGCACACCTGCACAATCATGTGGATGAAGGCCTGTACTGACCTTTCATGAGAGAACCAAGATAAAATACGAATCTAGCAACACGAATAGGAAATCCAATCTCGTTTTGTGTAGTTGCACTGAAATCAAGTAAAGTTGCCGGTGTGACCTTTAAGTTCACTATAGTAACAAGTTGAATAGATATCCCTGTTTTAATAGAGGCAAAAAGGAAACAATTACTGGCCAATAGAGGAGGATGAAACATGCGGCCATAAAAATAAGCATCTACCTTATCTTGATGGAGAACAAAGTATAGGATAGTAGCATTTCTAAAACGGTTGCATTGATTCATAATAACAGAGAAATTCTCTCAAAATAGTTCAGTAGTTAATTCTAAGAGTGGTGTCGTGGATTTGTCACGGCAGATGTCCTTAGTGTCAGGACAAAGTCGTGAGTCCAACGCATCTATGTGGTAGCTTGAGAGGGGTTGAGCGGGACGAGAGACGCGAGGTTTTACCCATGTCCAGCCCCTCACGATGGAGGTAAAAGCCTACATCCTACTTCATTGATATTGATGATGATGATCACGGTTACAAGGGTGCTGTATCTCGAGAGCTGTCGATTTGTCTGTCTAAACCTAACTTGTGAAACTTGTGGAACCTCTCCCTCTTGGGGTGCTCTGCCCCTCCTTATATATGTTGAAGGGGCGGCTTACATGACTAGTCCTATTAGGATTAGGATTACTCTATTACAAGTGGAGTCCTAGTCTTGCTTCCTTTGTAAGGGAATATTCCTTATGCTTTCCTCTTAAGCTGTCCTACCATAACATAAGCCGACCTTCCTTGAACCGCCTACTGGGCCTCCGAGTCTTGTCGCTCCTCTAACCCACTGGCCGGGTCATCAATGAGTCACATGGCTCGGCCCGGTCATCAGTGAGTGGAGATATCCGAGTGGGTCACTTAGTGAGTCGCCAAGTCAGGGCGGGTCACCAGTGAGTCGCCAAGTCCGGCCGGGTCATACATCCGTCCGGGTCATACCGCGGGATATATCCCCGACATTAGCCCCTAGTTTAATTTGGATTTATCCATGTTAAACTGATCCTACAAAATAAACACAAGAAAAATTTGACAGGTTGTGCTCCGGGTTAAAAAATTCTTGTAAGCCGGCACCTGATCATCGTTAAGTCTTTGTCATTTCCTTGTTGATATCTACATGTCCATGATCTCATAGCAAATCTCCCTTAGCAGATATGTTTCAACTTTGTCAACGTAAAAAATCCAGATACTTCTTTTGAGAAATCCAGGTCAATAGGCCAGCTTCTGAGTCAATTCCTACTCCAAGGTTGCCCCGTTACAACATTCCATCAAATACAAAGGAAAACTAACACGCATGCTGATGCATCTCAATGATTCACATATCATAGCCAATATTTAGTTCACAACTAAAGACAAAAGTTGTGAGAGCGTGTACAAAATAAAAACTACTAATGGGGTCACTACGACTTAAACCCTAAACCTTAAACATGATTTAATTTCTTGGCTAGGTAGAACTTGTCAAATGAAAGACGGCTGGCACCCTTGGATCATATGATGCTTTTGTGCAGTTCCACTAAAATCGAGCTGAGCATCCCTGATGGCAAAGATATTGAAGAAGTGTGACTAGAATAATAGTACTGGCACTAGTTCATGAGACATAAAATCATCACAAATAGAAGCCGGTAGAAGTAGAGAAAGATCGACATGGAGATGGAGCTACGTGGGGAGCAGCGGCAGTGGAGCAAGCTGGCTCCAAAAGGAAGATGTACCTGGGACGTCGGGTTGTAGCTAGAAGGGCGGTTGGGACGCGGCATCAACCCATACCGCGGGGACCCCGATTTGGACGCACCTACTGTGGGTTTTCTCCCTCGCCGATGTCGACTGCGTCTATGCAGAACATTGTTCCCTTCCCCAGCGGTGGGATCAGGCTGGATATGTGACCAACGGTGTGGCCACCGTCGTTCTATGCTTGTGAAGAGAGCAACCCAAGCAAGCAGGCTTGTAGCTTAGGCTCCTTCTACTGTATATATAGTGGTTTTCTTTTTCTCTCCATATCAACCATTTTATATTGCGTACGTGTCATTGAAGAGTGAAATGATGGTTGCTTCTTCCGACTATCTTACAATGTGATTTGACTGCTCCTTGGTAGCCCCTACCCGTACTCCCCCTATGTGTATGACCGTTCTTGAGTCTCACTTGTACTTATCTCTATTTTCTTGCATGACACATAGACATGATGCACATAGAGGAATTTTGTTACTGCACGTTGTTACGTAGTACTACTAGTACCTACTCCCTCCTTTCCAGTTCACTACTGGTACTCCCTCTGTCCTTGCTTATTGGTCCCCTTTGTACTCAATTCATGGGCTTGTTTTCCTCAAGAAATTGTCTTTACCAACATATTAATATCAGGAATGTATGCGTGAACAACGAATGATTAAACCTTACATACAACGTTTTGACAAAGCATTGACTTATGAACATGTGAATGTGAGGTACTACAACCTCGTTCATGCATGCAACAATCACACGTACACATGGACGCAAAAACGCGCGCCACGCCCTAATGCATGCATGTCCGGGCACACGACGGAACACACAAGGTCACGCTCAAGTGCTCAACCTACACACACACATACTCAACCAGGGTGAGCTGGTGACCATATAAACACCAGAAAATGTATATATTGAGCGCAATGAGTGTATTATGAAGTCCAATGACTGTATTTTTACAAATATACAGTCACAAATAGTGTATTTATCTCGTTTGAAATTAAGCCATATTAACCGGAAAGGCGGCAGTCTGGACTAGCATTACTTTGCTGTGTCCCGTCAACTTGCCGAACGAGTAGAAGCTTGCAGGATAGGAGAAGCTTGCGCGCGATGGCTCTCAGGACAAGGAGAAACTTTTGACTAATGCAAGCTCTCCCTCGCTTAGGCGGTGGATGTGCAACAGTTAATTCGGTGTCAGATTGCCAGAAGCATACACTATACTAGTACTATTATTGTTTGACTTCCTGAAGAGGTAAACATCCAAGCGCAAAGTTTACTAGTACTAGTACTACTGATATAGAGGTATGTACTACTACTAGGAACCAGATGGAGGAGTGTCCGCACTCTTATTATATTTTATAAAATGTGATAAAGCAATCTTCAACACATTAGCTTCTCCTCGAGGGTTCTCGCGTGTGATAATGGAAGTTGATTGCATGGAACACTCGCCACAATTCTCTCTTAATTCTGGCTCATATCCTGTTACAAATAGGAGCGCTCGGTAATATTTCCTCTTTTTTTGTTATTCAGCATGTAAACAGGCCAGCAAACCTTGCGACACATCTTTGTGCGAACTGTGCTTGCTGCACTTTGAATGTGGCCGAGAGCTGGCTTGATGAAACACCTCGCTTCCTTCTTCTTTTTTTGCGGGGTACCTCGCTTCCTAGTGACTAGTCTCTTGGCTGATCATCCTAAGAATGCTTATATATGAATAAATCTCTCTCATTTACCCACAAAAAAGATTAAGCCATATTAACCGAAAAGGAGGGAGTATGGACTAGCACTACTTTTTGGTGTGTCCCGTCAACTCGCAGAACAAGGAGAAGCTTTCAGGACAAGGCGAAGCTCGCTTACGCCTTTTGACTAATGCAACTTACACTCACCCAGGCATTGTATACGCAACAGTTCATTCAGTGTCAGATTGCTAGAGGCATACACTGTAGTACCAAACATGCGGAGTACCATCATTGTTCGACTTCACGAAGAGGCGAAGATCCAAGCGCAAGGTTTAGTAGTACGAGTAGTACTACTACTAGAACCGCATGGTGGAGCATCTGTACTCTTATTTTATTTTAATCTCTGATAAAGTACGCATTTATTCGGGATAAGGGCAGAAAACGATAGCCCAATAGTAGTATTAAAAACATCGAACATGTAATGATGATATCGATCAACCATGCTCGAATATATCTTGGCCTCCGTGCGAGACCATCTATTTGTTCTTGCTCCTCGTCTCTCTCAAGGAATGGCGAGTTCGCCATTTTGCCGTCAATCGAGATCGGTTTGCTCACACTCCAGTCCCACATGTCAGTGATATGCCAAGAGGAAGTGTGTTGACCGACTGGCCATACGCATACTTGGTTATGCACCTTCATACTACTCCTCCCTCTGTCATAGTTACAGGGCGCGCTTCATTCTGATGCATTTCTCTCCATCCATTTCCACCACCAGAGAGACTTTAGACACGTTTGGTTTAATGCTCAATTAATTAGGGCGTGGTAACCGCAATCAAGTCCACAATTTTCTCTCGATGTACTACGGAGTGGAGTAAGTGCATGCATGTGTGTACCCGGGGTAGAAGCACTGCATGCATGTGTGTACGCATTATTTCCTCTAGTAATAGACGTCGTGCTATAACTACCAATGCTATTTTTCAGGCCGATCGCTAGTCACCTTGGTCCCAGAGATTGTTTTTTTGAAGCGCGCTCTATAAACAGTGACGAGTGGAGTAGTATGAGCGGATTCAAAGAAGAGCGTATTGATGGTTGCTTCTTCTGAGAAACTTACAGTGGGAAAGGTGGGGCTTATGATTTGACTGCTCATTACTCACTATTAATGCGGCACAACGACCGGGCTGAGTCTCCCATGTAGTTGTGCACTACTTGCTCGGTTCTTAAATATACTCCAGAGTATTTGTCTTTCTAGATATTTCAATGAGTGACTACATACGAAGAAAAATGAGTGAATCTACACTCTAAAATATGTCCATTTGAAAGTTGTAAAAAGACAAATATTTTGGAACGGAGGAAGTATAATTTTCTACATGGCACATGGACCTGGATGTTGAAGAGGCTTCTGGCAATGCTATCAAGCTTCTAGCATTTGTTTACATAATTTACGTACTATACAAATAATTTTCCAGCGACATGAAATTGTACAATGCTCTGAGCTTTCAGCTTTTGTTTCGTGTGTCTTGCCATCCATGCTCTTTTGGGAACAATAAAAAACTAACTTCCTTGCTAATGCATCTCAATGATTAGCAGATTAGATCTCATATTTACATCACAACTGAAGACAAAGTTATGAGAAAGTGTTAAATTAAAATTGATCCATGCTTTCATTGGCAGCAACGTCCCCCCAGCTCTGTCTAAATCAACAAGGCATGTTGGGAAAAAAGTAGCTGTGTGGAGCATGCAACATTCCGATCATTTTGTGCAGTTCCACTAAAATATAGCTAAACATCCCTGTTCCAAATATATTAAGTGTGATTACAATAATAGAGGACTGTTGATGAAACAATAAACACACAAATAGAAGCCGGTCACCTTTGCAGTCTCTCTTAAGACTAACTAGTTAGAGAAGATTAAGAAAATAGTTGGAGAAGATCAGGCTCGGAGTTGGATGAGGAGGATAGAGCAAAGCCAATCTCCCTTTGTGCAGTCGCACTGAAATGTAGAGATGTTGCCCGTGTGACATTTTAGTACAACTGCACAAAACACTCTTAAGAAAAAAGTGATTTGTGCAGTTCACCAAAAGGTCGCAATAGCAACGAGGTGAAATGGATAGCCCTGTTTGCAAAAGGGAGGTAGAAAGGAAACAATTACTGGCCAATAACAGTTGATGGCACATACGACGACAAAAAAGAAGCATATTCCTTGTCCTAACGGAAGATAAAAACACAGTTGTGTTTGTCTAAAACGGTGTGAGGACGAGATTACAATATGGAAAGTACGCCGGACGAGCTACGTTTTGGGCAAAGAACTATGGAAGATCCACATGCAATGATGTGGGAAGACGAGCAGTGGAGCAAGGCCGGAGGGGATACCTGGGGGTCGTCGGGATGCAACTAGGTGAGCGGCGGCGGGCGGAATCTGCCCATACTGCGGTAGCGAGGAGGTGGCGTAGTCCCTACTGCACCGGAGCTTGGTTAGAGAGAACGACAGGTACCGCAGTTCGGGACATGCTGCCTCGGTGCCATCGAACGGAGAAACGATGCACATCCTCCCTTTTCGCCGGCAGACGGGATGCGGCCGGATCAGTGACCAACGGTGAGAGAGAGAGAGGCCACCGCCACCTTGTGTGAGATACTCTGAAGAGAGACAAACCCAAAAATGCAGGCTCCATTGTATATAGTGGAGAGGACTACCTTTTTCTCCATAAAAATCGTTTTATATTATGTGTACGTGCCATTGAGCGATATAACTTTATTTAAAAATAACACGCCAACGCATCAAGTCGAACTTTGTTTCGTGCACACGTGGTACACGACCTCCATAGGTAAACAACCGCTACATGCATTCAAATTAGCACGTGGGCTGCCATTTCATATAGAAATGAGCTCCATAGTGTACCCGCGCGGGTGTGGCTAGGCACGAAGCGTGAGTACGTGCACCTATTCTCTTCGTGTATGTACACCACCTACGTGGGGTTGTGTGAGAGAGATACAAATGTAGAGAAATATAGTGTGTGGGTTCGTGAGTGTTTTGGGGGGGCGGTCAATAAAAAATGTAACATATGCAATGTTTTTGAAATAGAGTCCTGGATATATCATATATATAGAGGGGGCGATCCACGAGAAGAGAGTGGAGGTATCATCGGCTTGAGGTATCCATAAAATCGAAGAGAGGGATGACGTGTGCGTGTGTGTGTGCGCGCACGATCGATAAAGAGTGCCATCGAATTTGTGTGTGCCCACGTCAAATATATAGGGTGCCTGGCCTACTAGAACGTGAGAGGGGACAGGTGCAGTTTGTCTCTATGGCACGGATACCTACCTACAACGCTCGACTATCGGTGTGTGGTGGGGGGGGGGGGGGTGGGGGTTGGGGAGACCTCATTAACTATAGAGGTACAATGGCTGGTATATGTGTGGAGGAGGAGAGATGCCTACCTTATGTATTAAGGGAGATCGATCGGCATCCATGCATATGTGTAGGAGAGGAATAAGGTTAGGAGAGAGAGACATAGCTAGAGTGTTGGAGGGGATGGTTGTGGAGTTGCTTCTAACAAATGGAGGGAGAGGCTTGCTAGACAAATGGAGGGCACACCTGCAATATCAATAAGAGAGGGGATGGCTGCCTGTCTGTGCACGTGGGTGTGAGAGACGGGCCAGGAGGCATGCACGAATAATGAGGGGGATGATAATGGCTATGGTAAGCAGGCGTAACTACATAGGAAGATCAATCGTCCTTTGTCGGAGAAAGGAGAGACATAACTTGTGAGGTAGATCGATCGATGGGTGGGGGGAAATAGTTAAAGTTGACCTAGATATATGTAGGGAGATCGATCGGTATACGTGCATGTATGTGTTAGAAGCAAATAAGGCCCTAGGGAGAACGATAGAGAGAGAAGGATGCATCTAGGAGGTGGTGTGAGAGGCATACTATATCGAGGGGGAAGGAGTGTGCGAGTACGAGATTGTTGAAAAGAGGGGTGGGAGTGTGTAATGCCCCGGACACACCTGCCGGTGGTCGTTACTCCTGGCGGGATCTAGACTGGCCCCACAGATCAATGCTAGCCTTTTCTACGCACTTTGTCCACACTCGTGCGCACTCGTGCGCACCCGGGAGCAACTTCCCGGTCGGTCACCCATCCTGAAACTACTCCAAGCTGAGCACACTTAACTTTGGAGTTCTTTCCGAATGGGCTCCCGGAAAAGAAGGATTTCCTTATTGATATGAGTAGTCTATCATCCCTAATAAGCCAGGCTATCACATACACCCCCAGTCAGAGGAACCGACGTCCTCGTCGGGCCACAGGAACATTCCCTCTTGGCACATACGTCTGCGCACTTTGTCCTCACTCGTGCGCACTCGGGAGCAACTTCCCGGTCTGTCACCCATCCTGAAACTACTCCAAGCTGAGCATGCTTCACTGTGGAGTTCTTTCCGAATGGGCTTCCGGAAAAGAAGGAATTCCTTATTGATATGAGTAGTCTATCATCCCTAATAAGCCAGGCTATCACAGAGTGAGGCATGGACGGTGAGAAGAGAAGAGAGGAAGCCTGTGTTTGTGGTAGGCACACCTGGCTAGAGAGGCATATCGATCGATGTGTGCTGTAAAGAAGGAGCCGGGGGCCTACACACACCGTGGGTGAACAACCTAAAGTGAAAAGACGAATTTGCACGATGGAGCTAGAGAATGCTGAGGGAGGGTGAGAGGGATGCGGGCGTGTGCATGCATGAGAGAAAGTTAGCGCTAGCTACAAAGATAAGAGGATTGTGTGGGTGTAAAAGCCGAATAGATATCATAATTCATTATAAAAAGTGAATTCAGATATTTGAAGAATTTATCATAGTGTTTTAAATCGACGCATGCGTGAATATATATAACGGTGATACACATGGTGTGGTTATGAACATGTTATACTACATATAATATATTTTATCTCTACTCTTATAAAAAAACAGAGTTGTTGATGATGGTGTGCCTGCCATCCTGCAATATAGGCCGTCCGATTTATATCTGACAGATAGGAAGGAAACTATGACAATTTTGAAAAAAGATACCCACACCCCTCTCCATATTTGCAAATAAGGCCTCCACTCAATCATCTTGATGTTCCGTGGAACGCATGGGCATCTTGCTAGTACTACATATAATATATACAACATTGATTGTAATTTGGGCTAATGTGTGGCTTTTGCTACTCAAGGCTAAATACTTGTCATAATGTAGGGGGCGGGGCACTATACTTTGTGCGATAAACATGGTGTACGTATGGAACATGGTTTAGATTATGAATATATAGTTAGTACACCAAATGTACCATTATTTGGAATCAACATCAAGTGTATTCAAAAAATTGAATTCGAGTTCATATAGTACACATATTCATATCTATCTCTATAGTAATCATGCGGTGTGTTGTTAAGGTAATACACGAATGATGGTTGAAGTTGGCAACTATCATGATTGTAGATTCTTATAGAAATAGAGAAACGAATTCAAATTTAGTTCGAATTGTAGCGGTATTATAGACATTTGGAATGCACTAAAATGTTGGTATGAGTAGGTTACATGCATTATACGGCCAGGAAAAAAATTAATTGGACATAACATGGATTCATAGCTTTGAATAGCATTTGTATAGTAAAACGGGACAAGACTCTCTCTTTGTGTGGTGTGAATAGTTTTATTTTTTCGTTTTTTTCATTGAGAGAAGTGCAAATTGATTTGGTACGTACACTTAGTACAATATTACACATTAGGCTTGTCCCCAAAATTCAACGCGTGCCTTGTTATATCTCGAAAATTCAGATATCGTGCTCCCAAAACTGGCGCCTTCACAACCCGTGCCTTGCTATCCCGAAATTACAACGCTCGTGAAAACTCCCTCCAACTACCAAATCCAGACACGTGAAATCCCCTTCTAACCCTGAGCCAAAAGTGCCGCTAGTTCAAATCGATGGGGGTACTTTTGTAACACACCCTGCATTTTGGACAAATGCGTCCCTAAGTCATGGTTTCCCCCTCCCATCGCCTCCTTTTCGCCATTCGAAATCCCAGGACAACATAACCTCTCCGCTCCAGCCATGAAACCCCACCCTCCTCCTTCCGCCAACTCACCGCTGCCCAGTCGAAGCCTCTTCCCTGATGAAGTAGTCCACGCAACGACTTGACGTCCCTCATCCACCTCCCCGGATGTGGATCCGTCATCCATCTCGTCGTCCCGCCGGTTCAGCCGCCACGTCCTCCACCTCCAAGGAGATGCTTCGACGATCGCGTCATCTATCGCGGTTTCTCCATCCCCACATCGCCGCCTTAACCTGCTCCACCAGAACCGCATCATCCTCAACGACTCCTTGGACGAAGCCGAGGCCTACTCGGCACCACCAAAGAGATTGTACACTCATCGCATCGCATATTCTCCTTAACTCGACCTCTCGGCGCCGACGGTAGTCCATCCGGCACCCCCATGGTGCGGCTACCTTGAAGCCGGCGCCGCAGGCGACATCTCCATGGAGGGTCTCCCGCAGTGCGAGGCCCCTTCGGCAGCGGCATCCATACCAACCAGATCTGCTGCTGCTGCTCCGGCTCTCGCTCGCTCGCTCGTGCTGCTGCTGCTCCGGCTCTCGCTCGTGCAGCTGCTGCTACTCTGGCATTCGCTCGCTCGCGCTGATGCTGCTGCTCCGGCTCTCGCTCGCTGGCTCGCGCTGCTACTGCTCCCTCCCTCTCTTTGCTACTGCTCCCTCCCTCGCTTTGCTACTGCTTTGCTCCGATGTAGCTACACTTCAGTCGACTGAATCGACTTTTGGGTTAGTCGATTTTCAGGGAGGGGGGCTCGCCGGAGTTAAGGAAGAACCACCTGCAGCGGGGAGCAGGGCTCGCTGGAGAGGCACCCCCTATCTATCTTAGGGTTCAGGGTGGGAGCGATGGTTGCTGGCGATGGGGGGTGCGGTGGTGGGGCGGTGGCGTGGGGATCGCCGGAGAAAAATCTCGGCACGGGGGGGGGGGGGAGTAGAGGGCTGGCCGGGGCGGCAGTGGACCGGCGGTGGTGAGTTGTTTCGAGGCGGCGAGGCAGCGGCGGACCGACGGTGGGGAGTTGTTTTGGGGCGGCGAGGCGGCAGCGGACCGTCGGTGGGGAGTTGTTTCGAGGCGGCGAGGCAGCGTTGGACCGGCGGTGGGGAGTTGTTTTGGGCCGGCGAGGCGGCGGCAGACCGACGGTGGGGAGTTGTCTCAGGGCGGCGAGGCGGCCCGGGCGCCGGCAGCGAGGCTGGTGGTGGCTAGCGACTCAGTGGGGGTGCGGGGTGAAGATGAATTGCAGGCCCTCCCTAAACTACATGTCAAGTGCCTCTCTGCTACCATTACGTTCAGTTTCGACAGTAACATTCAGATTCCACAGTAAATTTCAGTTTCGACAGTTAAGTTCAGAGTCAACAGTTTTTACCTCATCTGATGTAGTCAGGTGGTTTTTGGTGATCTAAATTTTACATCTATCACTTTTTGGTAATGTATTTTACATCATCTGTGGGCTATGCTATTAGAATCCCACTTGAGATTACCGATGTCTGTCTTGTGCTGCTTCAGCATCGATGTCTTACGCCTCACCGGAGCTGCTCCAATGACGGAACGATCTATCACAACACATCAGTACCCTGGACGCCGTCTACAGATTCCTTAGATCTTCCTCCACACCTCTGACAGCCACCTCTACCTCAACTTCTTCAGCGACCAACCCAATGATGCTGAGGTCGACACGGCTACGGCCAAGAGGTTGTACACTTGTCACATCACTTATTACTCTACATTCATGTCGATGCATTAGGGCTATTTTGGTTCAACGGAAAAACATAGCAACAGGAAATTTTCCTATGGCACTCTATTATTCAATTATTCATGCATTTTGTTGAAAGGAATGGAGCAAAACATCCACCTGGACCTACTTTTCAAAATCCTCTACATGAAAACAAGACCAAGTGCATTTGTGGCAGAATAACATTCTAACTGTACACGCTTTCATATGGTTTCACTTTATTTTGGCCATGTTTCTTTGCATTCCTCTGCTCCTCCAATTCCTGTGAACCAAACACCCAAGTTGATAGAAATCATGTGTTCACAAATGCTCTGTTTCCCATGTGCATTCCTGTCCTATTCCGGTGTTTTTCCTCCTATCCCTGCATTTTAGAATCATGCATGCCAAATGAGCCCTTACAAAATTACTTCAGTTACAAGTAGGTGTCGAAAAAAACCTTTTGTGGTTTGTCCTGCTCCTACCGCGATGTCGTCCACCTCACCTCAGCTGCTCCATAGACAGAAACATCCACCAAACCAGACATCATGACTCCTGACCGTATTTCGCCGCCTCAGATCTCCTTCCCTGCTGCCGGTGTTGGAAATATGCCCTAGAGGCAATAATAAAATGGTTATTATTATATTTCCTTGTTCATGATAATTGTCTATTGTTCATGCTATAATTGTATTAACCGGAAACTGTAATACATGTGTAAATACATAGATCACAATATGTCCGTAGTAAGCCTCTAGTTGACTAGCTCGTTGATCAATGGATGGTTGTGGTTTCCTTACCATGGAAATTGGATGTCGTTGATAACGGGATCACATCATTATGAGAATGATGTGATGGACAAGACCCAATCCTAAGCATACCACAAGATTGTGTAGTTCGTTTGCTAGAGCTATTCTAATGTCAAGTATCGTTTTCTTAGACCATGAGATGGTGCAACTCCCGGATACCATAGGAATGCCTTGGGTGTATCAAATGTCACAACATAACTGGGTGACTATAAAGGTGCACTAAAGGTATCTCCGAAAGTGTCTGTTGGGTTGGTTCAAATCGGGACTAGGATTTGTCACTCCGTATGATGGAGAGGTATCTCTGGGCCCACTCGGTAATGCATCATCATCACGAGCTCAATGTGACTAAGGAGTTGGTCACGAGATCATGCGTTACGGAACAAGTAAAGAGACTTGCCGGTAATGAGATTGAACGAGGTATGGGGATACCGACGATCGAATCTCAGGCAAGTAACATACCGATGGACAAAGGGAATTGTATAAGAGATTGATTGAATCCCCGACATCATGGTTCATCCGATGAGATCATTGTGGAACATGTGGGAGCCAACATGGGTATCCAGATCCCGCTGTTGGTTATTGGCCGGAGAGATGTCTCGGTCATGTCTGCATGGTTCCCGAACCCGTAGGGTCTACACACTTAAGGTTTGGTGACACTAGAGTTGTTATGGGAAATTCTATGTGGTTACCGAAGGTTGTTCGGAGTCCCAGATGAGATCCCGGACATCATGAGGAGTTCTAGAATGGTCCAGAGATGAAGACTTATATACGGGAAGTCTAGTTTCAGTCGTCGGGATAGTTCCAGGGGTTATCGGTATTGTACCGGGACCACCGAAAGGTGTCCGGGGGTGCACCGGGTGGGGCCACCTACCCCGGGGGACTTAATGGGCTTAATATGGAAGGGAACTAGCCCCTTGTGGTATGGTGATGCGCACCCCAAGGTCCCAATGTGCCTAGGGTTGGAAACCCTAGGGGGAGGGGGCGCCTCCCACCTTGCTTGGGGGGCAAGCCTCCCCCTTGGCCGCCACCACCACTAGATGCATCTAGGCGCGCTGGCCCCCTCTCTCATTCACCCTATAAATAGAGGGGGGAGGGCTGCCGCACCCCTTCCCTGGCGCAACCCCTCCCTCCTCCAACACTTACTCCTCCTCCTCCGTAGGGCTTAGCGAAGCTCTGCAGGAGAACCACGAGCTCCACCACCACCACCACGTCGTCGTGCTGCCGGAGTTCTCCCTCAACTCCTCCTCTCCCCTTGCTGGATATAGAAGGAGGAGACGTCCCCGGGTTGTACAAGTGTTGAACGCGGAGGCGTCGTCGCTTCGTCTCTTGATCGGATCTTCCGCGATTTGAATCACCGCGAGTACGACTCCATCAACCGCGTTCTTGTAACGCTTCCGCTTAGCGATCTTCAAGGGTATGAAGATACACTCCCTCTAGATTGTTCTTGGTGACACGTAGGAAAATTTTGAATTATTACTGCGTTCCCCAACAGTGGCATCATGAGCTAGGTTTATGCGTAGATTCTATGCACGAGTAGAACACAAAGTAGTTGTGGGCGATGATTTGTTCAATTTTCTTACTATTACTAGTCTTATCTTGATTCGGCGACGTTGTGGGATGAAGCAGCCCGGACCGACCTTACACGTATGCTTACGTGAGACTGGTTCCACCGACTTACATGTACTTGATGCATAAGGTGGCTAGCGGGTGTCTGTCTCTCCCACTTTAGTCGGATCGGATTCGATGAAGAGGGTCCTTATGAAGGGTAAATAGTAATTGGCATATCACCGTTGTGTCTTTTGCATAGCTAAGAAACGTTCTTGCTAGAAACCCTTAGCAGCCATGTAAAACATGCAACAACAATTAGAGGACATATAACTGGTTTTTGCAAGGTATGCTATGTGATGTGATATGGCCAAAAGGATGTGATGAATGATATATGTGATGTATGAGATTGATCATGTTCTTGTAATAGGAATCACGACTTTCATGTCGATGAGTATGACAACCGGTAGAAACCATAGGATTTGTCTTAATTTACTGTATGACCTGCGTGTCAGTGAAAACGCCATGTAATTACTTTACTTTATTGCTAACCGTTAGTGAGGGAGTCCTGGATTATGGGGTCTCTGGACAGCCGGACTATATCCTTTGGCCGGACTGCTGGACTATGAAGATACGAGATTGAAGACATCGTCCCGTGTCCGGATGGGACTCTACTTGGCGTGGAAGGCAAGCTAGGCAATATAGATATGTATATCTCCTCCTTTGTAACCGACCTTGTGTAACCCTAGCCCCCTCCGGTGTCTATATAAACCGGAGGGTTTTAGTCCGTAGGACAACATACAATCATACCATACGCTAGCTTCTAGGGTTTAGCCTCTCTGATCTCGTGGTAGATCAACTCTTGTACTACTCATATTATCAAGAATAATCAAGCAGGACGTAGGGTTTTACCTCCATCAAGAAGGCCCGAACCTAGGTAAAACATCGTGTCCCCTGCCTCCTGTTACCATCCGCATTAGACGCACAGTTCGGGACCCCCTACCCGAGATCCGCCGGTTTTGACACCGACATTGGTGCTTTCATTGAGAGTTCCTCTGTGTCGTCACCGTTAGGCTTGATGGCTCCTTCGATCATCGATAGCGATGCAGTCCATGGTGAGAATTTTCTTCCCGGACAGATCTTTGTATTCGGCGGCTTCGCACTACGGGCCAACTCGCTTGGCCATCTGGGGCAGATCGAGAGTTACGCCCCTGGCCACCAAGTCAGGTTTGTAAGCTTAAAATACACGGCCAACATCCGCGGAGACTTGATCTTCGATGGATTCGAGCCCCTGCCGAGTGCGCCACACGGTCACGATGAGCATGATTTAGCTCTACCATCGGACAGTGTTCAGGAGACCGCACCGGCAACCGCTCTGACCCTCAATTCGGAGCCAATTGCGCCATCCATGGACGGGTGGATAGACCCCGCCACGGAGGCCGTATTCTCAGCGGCGATCGAGCCGAGTATCATCCTTACCCTTCACGGGAGCCGTGACGCCGAACTACCGGATTCTTCCCCGGCCACGGACTCCGAACCGCCTGCGCCCATGCCTATCGAATCTGACTGGGCGCCGATCATGGAGTTCACCTCCGCGGATATCTTTCAGCACTCACCCTTCGGCGACATACTGAACTCATTAAGGTCTCTCTCCCTATCAAGAGAGTCCTGGCCGAACTATTTTCGGCAGGATTGGGATGCGGATGACGAAGAAATTTGCCGCCCACCCACCACCCACTTAGTAGCCACTGTCGACAATTTGACCGACATGCTCGACTTCGACTCCGAAGACATCGACAGTATGTATGATGCAGGAGACGAAGAGGAACCACTGCCCACAGGGCATTGGATAGCCACCTCATCATATGATATATATACATGTTGGACACACCCAAAGAAGGCAATGGCGATGGGACAGGGGAGGATGACCCCTCCAAGGAGCAACCCAAGCACCGACGTCAGCGGCACCGCTCTAAGTCTCACCAAAGCAAAAGCGGTGACACCGGCACAGGAGATAATAGCACTTCGGACAGTGCCGAAGACGACAACAATTCCCTCCCGCAAGATTTAGAGGAGGAGGATGGAGAAGCCAGCCCTCCCGAGAGAGCGGCAGATGGAGAGGCGGAGGATGATAATTACATGCCTCCCTCCGGAGACGAGGCAAGCCTCGACGATGACGAATTTGTCATGCCGGAGGATCCCGTCGAGCAAGAGCGCTTCAAGCGCTGGCTTATAGCCACGGCAAATAGCCTTAAGAAAAAGCAGCAGCGGCTTCAAAATGATCAAGATTTGCTAGCTGACAGATGGACTGAAGTCCTTGCAGCCGAGGAATATGAACTCGAACGCCCCTCCAAGAGTTACCCAAAGCACAGGTTGCTACCCCGACTGGAGGAGGAAGCATTCAAACCTACATCTCCAGCATATGATGCGGCTGATCGGCCACCTCGTGGCCGCGACAGAGAGGCATTCGGCCAAAAACTCAGCCCGCACCCCGACGCCACTCAAATAAAAATGACAAGGCATGGTGAAACACGCTAGACCTGCGAGACATATTGGAGGACAAAGCAAAACACGCAAGATCGATCTACGGATCACGAGGGCGCGCCACTACGCGAGACGATAACCGTCACGCCGGATACAGTAAAAGTAAATCCGGCCAGGCCGAACACAGCAGACAAGACTCATTCGAGCTGTGTCGCGACATAGCCCACTACAGAGGCGCCGCACACCCCATATGCTTCACAGACGAAGTAATGGATCACGAAATCAGAGAGGGTTTCAAACCTGTAAATATTGAATCATACGACGGCACAACACATCCTGCGGTATGGATCGATGACTTCCTCCTGCACATACACGTGGTCCGCGGTGACGATCTACACGCCATCAAATACCTCCCACTCAAGCTCTAAGGACCAGCTCGGCATTGGCTCAACAGCCTGCCAGCATAATCCATCGGCTGTTGGGAAGATCTGGAAGCCGCATTCCTCGACAACTTCCAGGGCACTTATGTGCGACCACCAGATGCCGATGACTTGAGCCACATAATTTAGCAGCCAGAGGAATCGGCCAGGCAATTCTAGACACGGTTCCTGACAAAGAAAAATCAAATCGTTGACTGTTCGGATGCAGAGGCCCTAGCAGCTTTTAAGCACAACATCTGCGACGAGTGGCTCGCCCGGCACCTTGGCCAGGAAAAGCCGAAATCTATGGCAGCCCTCATGACACTCATGACCCGCTTTTGCGCGGGAGAAGAAAGCTGGCTGGCTCACAACAATAACATATCAAAGAACCATGGTACTTCGGATACCAAGGATGGCAATGGCAGGTCACGTCGCAACAAACAAAAGCGCCACATCAACAACGACAATACCGAGGATACGACAGTCAATGCCGGATTCAGAGGCTCTAAACCTGGTCAGCGGAAAAAGCCATTCAAAAGAAGCACTCTGGGCCCATCTAGTTTGGACCGAATACTCGATCGCTCGTGCCAAATACATGGCACCCCCGACAAGCCAGCTAACCACACCAGAATGTTGGGTGTTCAAGAAGGCCGGCAAGTTAAATGCCGAAAACAAAGATAAGGGGTCACATAGCGATAACGAGGAGGAGCCCCGGCAGCTGAACACCAGAGGACAGAAGAGGTTCCCCCCACAAGTGCGGATGGTGAACATGATATAGGCAACCCACATCCCCAAGAGGGAGCGGAAGCGTGCGTTAAGGGATGTATATGCATTGGAGCCAGTCGCCCCAAAGTTCAACCCATGGTCCTCCTGTCCGATCACCTTCGATCGCAGGGACCATCCCACTAGTATCTGTCATGGCAGATTCGCCGCACGGGTCCTAGACCCAATCATCGATGGATTTCACCTGACTCGAGTCCTTATGGACGGCGGCAGCAGCCTGAACCTGCTTTATCAAGACACAGTGCGTAAAATGGGTATAGACCCTTCAAGGATCAAACCCACAAAAACGACCTTCAAAGGCATCATACCAGGTGTAGAGGACCATTGCACAGGCTCAGTCACAATGGAAGTGGTCTTAGGATCCCCGGATAACTTCCGGAGCGAGGAGTTAATCTTCGATATAGTCCCGTTCCGCAGTGGCTATCATGCACTGCTCGGGCGAACCGCATTTGCGAGATTCAACGCGGTACCGCACTATGCATATCTCAAGCTCAAGATGCCAGGACCTCGGGGGGTCATCACAGTCAATGGAAACACAGAGTGCTCTCTCCGCACGGAGGAGCACACTGCGGCCCTCGCAGCAGAAGCGCAAAGCAGCATCTTAAGGCAATCCACTAGTTCGGAGATTAAGGACCTGCACACCTTCAAGCGCGCCCAGAGTAATCAGCAACAAGACCGCCTGGCACGTTCCGAGCTTGCATAGCAATGCGGCCCCCACCCTATTCCCAGCCAAACGGCGAAATCCTTGCCACGCGTACATAATTACACATTGAAAATACCATGGGCACAGGTGGGGAGGGGGGCACGACTACGGCACGCCCCAAGACGCGGCTCAACCGCACTAGGGGCTTCCCGCTTTGTTATTTTTCTTTCTTTCAGGACTTTAATCTCTGGAAGCCCCGTCCGGCAGTATGATTGCCGGACACACGATACAACAACCAAGGAGGCAGAAAGCTACGTCGCATCAAGGAATTCCCAGGTGGTCTCTGATAATGAGTGAAATACCTGCTTTAAATACCATTCCTCAGCTTGCCCTTGGAGGGGACATGTCAAATAGTCCTACTTTTTGCTTATCACACTACTTGTATCATTTTGCTTCGACGCACCTTTTTGAATAAACAATGTATAGCACAAGATTATTATCGCATTCTTCTTATATATATATATGTTCATTCATGACATTCAGCAACCGTACACTCTGGTACGGCCAATACGCCAGGGGCTTAAGCATACCCCATAATACGGCGTGAGAAGTCCGAACACTTTCGATAGTGCAGCACCCCGAACTTATAGCATTATATGCATCAGCTCCGAATCATCTCTTGGGTCAATAGTTGGGTGTGCCCGGCTCCCATGTTTTGGTACCTTATGTTCCACTATATCGGCTAAGGTAGCACTAGGAGAACAACTGTGATTGTGCCCCGGTTCATCTGGGCTAAGCACCTCAGTAGAGAAAGCTAAAACTGACTGTCATGATAAGGCGAGAGCTGGTCGCTGTTCGAGAGGTCTCGAGTCCCTAAAGACTCATGCCGCTTAGAGCGAGGAGTCGGCTTTGTTTTTGCAAGGTATGCTATGTGATGTGATATGGCCAAAAGGATGTGATGAATGATATATGTGATGTATGAGATTGATCATGTTCTTGTAATAGGAATCACGACTTGCATGTCGATGAGTATGAAAACCGGTAGGAACCATAGGATTTGTCTTAATTTACTGTATGACCTGCGCGTCAGTGAAAACGCCATGTAATTACTATACTTTATTGCTAACCGTTAGTGAGGGAGTCCTGGATTAGGGGGTCTCCGGACAGCCGGACTATATCCTTTGGCCGGACTGCTGGACTATGAAGATACGATATTGAAGACTTCGTCCCGTGTCCGGATGGGACTCTACTTGGCGTGGAAGGCAAGCTGGCCAATACGGATATGTATATCTCCTCCTTTGTAACCGACCTTGTGTAACCCTAGCCCCCTCCGGTGTCTATATAAACCAAAGGGTTTTAGTCCGTAGGACAACATACAATCATACCATAGGCTAGCTTCTAGGGTTTAGCCTCTCTAATCTCGTGGTAGATCAACTCTTGTACTACTCATATTATCAAGAATAATCAAGCAGGACGTAGGGTTTTACCTCCATCAAGATGGCCCGAACCTGGGTAAAACATCGTGTCCCCTGCCTCCTGTTACCATCCGCCTTAGACGCACAGTTCAGGACCCCCTACCCGAGATCCGTCGGTTTTTACACCGACTATTAGCCATAGTAGTAGAAGCAATAGTTGGTGAGACAACTTCATGAAGACACGATGATGGAGATCATGGTGTCATGCCGGTGACGAAGGTGATCATGCCGCGCCTCGAAGATGGAGATCAAATGCACAAGATGATATTGGCCATATCATGTCACTTCATGATTTTCCTGTGATGTTTGTCATGTTTACATCTTATTTGCTTAGAATGACGGTAGCATAAATAAGATGACCCCCCACTAAAATTTCAAGAAAAGTGTTCCCCCTAACTATTCACCGTTGCGAAGGTTCGTTGTTTCTAAGCACCACGTGATGATCGGGTGTGATAGATTCTAACTTTCGCATACAACAGGTGAAAGCCAGATTTACACATGCGAAACACTTAGGTTGACTTGACGAGCCTAGCATGTACAGAGATGGCCTCAGAACACGAGAGACTGAAAGGTCGAACATGAGTCGTATAGTAGATACGATCAACATGGAGATGTTCACCGTTGATGACTAGTCCGTCTCATCTGATGATCGAACACAACCTAGTCGATTCGGATCATGTATTACTTAGATGACTAGAGGGATGTCTATCTGAGTGGGAGTTCATTAAATCATTTCATTAGATGAAGCTACTTATCATGAACTTAATCTAAAATATATTTACAATATGTCTTGTAGATCAAATGGCCCACGCTAATGTTGCCCTCAACTTCAACGCGTTCCTAGAGAAAACCAAGCTGAAAGACGATGGTAGCATGTCGGAGTAATGGACCACGGGTAGCCTAACCCGAGTCCCTGAGCATTTCAAGACATTTGGGTCGGCTGCGCCGAACAAGCGTCAAGGATGAAGCGCCGCCTTCTGGTGGCCGGCTGGCTCAAAAGCGGCCAAAGTACCAGAAGGCAGACCCAAGACGAGCCGCCTCCCAGCAGGCAGCCTCCAGAGAGGCCTGCTCCTGGCAGGCGGCCCATGGCGCCCTCAAACTCTGCGCCCTCATAAAGAAGACAAGACGGGATGAGGCTATAGCGTAGCCCATCACCCCCATATCTAGGGCGGGGCGTGGCCACAGTGTCCCGTATCGGCCGAGATCTCTAGACTGCGCGAAACTGTTGCCATCCCGCCCTTGACGTCGCCACTGTTAGGAGAAACACTGTTCCCATGACGGCCTGTCGGTATGGCCTGCAGGCGACGGGACCTACCAGACGGCGAGAACCCAGAGAGCGGCGGTACCTGGCCAGTTGGACCCGAGGGAGGCCGGCCTCCAGCAGGCGGCCCACTTTTCCCTCGGAGTCCATGCGCCATCAACCAGAGGAGATATGGTGCGGCTATAGTGATCTCCCACCAGATGATGGGACTGTAGCCACGTCCCCCTGACCAAGCATGCACCATTAGCATTACGGCTATAGTAACAAGCAGCCAGCCAGACCCGCAAGCGGCGAAGGCGGTCTATCTACTCCGTACCAGACTAGCCGACAGGGCCCACCAGGTGGCGGGCCCCAGCGGCTAGCGGAGGAGCCGGTGACAGAAGACACTGACATTCGGGTCCTACACCCGGAAATATTACCATTGTACCCCTGGGGGTTAGGCCTATATAAACCCCTAGGGCACCCATGCAAAGGGTTCTCAGCACTGTTAGATCTAGACACACATAGAGAGAGGAGGAAGCTTGCCCTGCCTTCTTCCACCTCCCGCATACAGCTCGAGGAGCACCATTGTACTTGCTAGTGCCTTAGTGATCATGCGGAGACCCCGCAGAGCAGGACTATGGGTGTTATATCCTAGGAGAGCCCTGAACCTGGGTAAGAATCGCCGACGTGTATGTCTTCGCCTCATCCCATTTCCTGGCACCGAGGACGTCTTACTAGCCCCCATCATGATTATCCATCCTTTGGCATATGTCGCACCAAACCCCCGACATTTGGGGCCCACCGTGGGGCTAGGTGCACCTCGTCCGGAGATCTGTTCTTGACGGGAACCCTCTTCCTCCCTGCCAAGCGCAGCCAGCCAGGCATGCAGGATGGCGTTTGCGCCGACACGTTGCATGGCGTAGAGGTCACCTGAGTGGCGAGCTGCCTCGCCGACCTTGTTGGCAAGATCCGCCTCTCCGACGAGCCTGCATCCGAGGCGGGCAACGATGGCCCCGAGAGCCGTCTCTTCAACCTCCTCGACCAGCTTCACGTCGCCAACAAGCCGGCCGTTGACTTGGAGTCAGTTGGCTCCACCGACCCGATGCTTGTCGACTCCGACACAGCGTCGCTCGACGCATTCCCTACTAACGTGGTGATCGTTGAGGATCCTCTCCCTCACACCGACAGCCGCGGCAACACCGTCACGAAGGTGCTCATCATCAGCCATGATGGAGTTTCCGGTGATGGTACCCGGGACCCGCTCCAGGCAACGCTGCAAGACCTGTCTGCACCCATCGTAGAAGACGCCGACACTGAGACGCTGGAAACCCGCCACGTCTAGCTTGTCGAGAGTGCCAAGAAGCTAGCTAGCATGAGACGCCTTTCGGAGGCTTATCAGCGCGAGATGGACCACGCCATTGGCGGCACGCCGGCTCCTGGCGGGCCCAGCCGTGTCGGTGCGGTCCGGCAGTGTGGCGCAGCCATTGCCAGCATGTTCGGGGCAGATCACCCCGTTTATGCTACGCCTATGGAGAACATATGAGCTGCCCAATCGGCAGCAGATGAGCTGGACAACCTCAAAGGCGACGAGCGTCGCCACATGACGGAGCGCGTCCAGCGACTCATCGATGCGGCTGCCGAGAAGTAAGAAGCCGGCTGCCGCGTCGAGGACCCCAATCGGCAGAACGACAACCCGCCTCCCCGCCAAGAGCATGGTGCGACGTCCCGGACACCGACTGATGGCAACTGTGGACGACGAGACAAGGAGCCGGCTGCCAGCCGCAGCCGGACGCACATCACCATCGAGCGTGACTAAGACTGCTGCCCTTGCACGGTGGAACGAACAGGTGGCTACCGGCCTCCCTAGCGCAGAGAAAGGCGCGTGTCTCCGCCGCCTGTCGATTACCCGAGTCTTGGAGGCCGGCTTGGCCCCCGAGAAGGAATCAGAGAGAATGGTGCCCGCCACCGGATCGATCGTCTCAACCGATCCCTGGCGCTGGAAGAAGAAGACGCGCTGGGCCCGCCTTGCTTTGGCCCCCGCATTAGAGATGAGCCCTTCCCCGAAGGGTTCATGCTCCCAAGAGATACGCCCAAGTATACCGGCTCCATGAAGCCGGAGGACTGGCTGGTCGACTACCCCACAGCCGTCAGCATAGCAAACGACAACTAGCGCGTTGCCGTGAAGTATGTTCCACTCATGCTCCAGGGCACCGCCTGGACATGGCTGAACATCCTGAAGCCCCACAGCATCAACAGCCGGGTGGATTTCACTGAGGCCTTCATCCACAACTTCACCAGCACGTAAAAGCGACCGCCAAGCCTCGCTAGCTCTCCTTGTGTGTCCAAGGCCCCAACGAATTGACTCGCGACTACCTCATGCGTTGGGCCAAGCTGTGCAACTCTTGTGAGGGCATGTATGAGGTGCAGGCCATCGAGTACTTCACGGCCGAGTGCTGAGAAGGCACTTTGCTCAAACACCAGCTCCTCTGTGACGAGCCGACGACCCTCAATGAGCTGCTAATCATAGCGGACAAGTACGCCACAGCCGATTCCTCCATGAGGACGGAGATTCAGGTTGATGCATCTGACAAGGTGGCTCCTCAAGCTCCTCGGACCCCGGCTGGTGACACCAGTCGGCGACAACAGCAAAGCGACAACAAACGGAAAGCCCCGATGCCGGCTTCCACCAGCCGGTAGGTGGCAGCAGTCGAGGACTGGCAGCCGGAAAGACAACCTCCTCCCAAGCGCCAGAAGGGCGGCATTCCCAACTGGTTACCCACCTTTTCCTATGAGTAGACTCTTGATGCTCCCTGCAAGTTCCACAGCGGCGCGAAGCCGTCCAACCACACCACCCGGAAGTGTCATTGGCTCACACGGATCGCCAAGGGAGAAGGGCTGCAACCACCGCCTGCTGGTCAGCCGCCTCCGCCTCCTCAGCAGCCGGCGATCCATCCAGTAGTCGACGCCGTTCAAGATCAATTCCCTGAAGAGCATGGAGCATATGTCATTTTCACCAGTGTGGCCGATGACAAGCGCAGCCTGCATCGACAGTCTCGTGAGGTGAATGCTATAGCAATTGAAGCCCCAGAGTTCATGCACTGGTCAGAGAGGCCGATCGGTTGGAGCCAGGCTAATCACCCGGAAGTGATGCCTTCTCCGGGTTCTTACGCTTTGGTGTTGGAGGCCACCTTTGCCACAGAGAGGCGAGCTGCTCGTTTCTCCCGAATCTTGATAGATGACGGCGGCAACATCAACATCCTGTACCGTGATACCATGGAGAAGTTGAAGATCAAACCCAAGCATCTCCTGCCTAGTCGAACTGTTTTCCATGGCATAGTTCCTGGCCTTTCTCACTCACCAATCGCCAAGACCATTTGCGCCGAGAGCCCATCTGGTTTGAGGTGGTCGACTTGGAAAGCCTGTACCACACACTACTTGGCCGACCTTCTTTAGCCAAGTTCATGGTGGTGCCACATTATGCCTACCTCAAGATGAAGATGCCAAGCGCTAAGGGAGTCATTACCATCTCCAGAGATTATCAGAAGTCGTCCGACTGTGCGGCCGCCAGCAGCCGGTTGGCCGAGTCCCTTGTGATCGCTGCCGAAAAGCGGCTCCTTGACCAGGTTGTGGCCATGGCCGGCAAGCAGCCGGACATCTCCCACGGTCCCAAGGAGTCGGAAGCCGAAGGATCCTTCAAGCCGGCCAAGGAGACAAAGAAGATACCATTGGAGCCGGAGCACCCGGAGAGGTACGCTGTCATAGGTGCAAACCTTGACAGCAAATAAGAAAGCGAGCTCGTCGATTTCCTCCGTGAGAATTGGGACATCTTTGCATGGTCTCCCAAAGACATGCCGGGTGTCCCGACGGATTTCGCCGAGCACAACCTACATGTCAGAGAAGATGCCAAGCCAGTCAAGCAACCCCTCCTCTGACTGTCGGAGGAGAAGAGAAGAATCGTTGGAGTAGAGATCGCCCGTCTGTTGGCAACCGGCTTCATAATGGAAGTTTTCTTCCCAGAATGGCTCACCAACCCAGTCCTAATACTGAAGAAGAATAACAAGTGGCGCATGTGCATTGATTACACCGGCCTCAACAAGGCCTGCCAGAAGGATCCCTTTGCTCTACCACGAATAGACCAAGTGATAGACTCCATAGCGGATGCCATCTGTTGAGTTTTTTGGATGCCTACTCAGGGTATCACCAGATCAAGCTGAACCCGGCAGACCGTTTGAAGACCGCATTCATCACACCATTTGGAGCCTTCTGCTACCTGACCATGACATTCGGCCTTAGGAATGCCGGTGCCACTTTTCAGTGTTGCATGCAGAAGTGCCTCCTCAAGCAACTCGGCAGAAATGCCCACGTTTACATAGACGATATCATGGTAAAGACAGAGAGGCGCAACACACTCCTCGAAGATCTCAAGGAAACCTTTGAAAATCTGCGCCAATTTCAAATCAAGCTCAACCCGGAAAAGTGCGTGTTCGGAGTACCAGCCGGCCAGCTCCTTGGCTTCTTGGTCTCAGAACGTGACATTGAGTGCAACCCTGTGAATATCCAAGCCATCGAGAGGATGGAGAAGCCCACCCGACTACGAGACATCCAGAAATTCATCGGCTGCTTAGCATCCATCAACCGGTTCATCAGTCTGCTGGGTGAGAAGGCTCTTCCCTGCTCATGAAGAAGACCACTCATTTTTAGTGGAACGACCAGGCAGATGACGCTTTTCTCCAGGTGAAAAATATGTTGACCACGCCGCTTGTCCTGGCGGCTCTGACTGCTAAAGAGCCCATGTACCTATACATCGCCGCCACCAGCCGGGTGGTCAACACAGTCATTGTTGTGGAGCGCAAGGAAGACGACATGGCGTTACCAGTCCAGAGGCCGGTGTATTACCTGAGTGAAGTGTTGTCCGCTTCCGAGCAGAACTACCCCCACTATCAGAAGATGTTCTACGGCGTGCATTTCGCCGCCAAGAAGCTGAAGCCATACTTTCAAGAGCACCCAATCACTGTTGTCTGCACTGCTCCCCTTGCTGAGATCATTGGGAACAGAGATGCTTCTGGCCGAGTGGCCAAATGGGCAATCCAGTTGGCCCCCTACATTATCCACTACCAGCCCCAAGCGGGGCCGCCGACTGCTTATCCCGCGACTTGTCAACCGGTGGTGGCGAAGGCACGGCTACCCGCACCGCCATCAAGTCCCAAGCACTGGCCGACTTCCTCGTCGACTGGGCCGAGACCCAGTACCTGCCGCCAGCACCAGACTCCACCCATTGGCGGATGCATTTTGATGGTTCAAAGATGCGCACTGGTTTGGGAGCCGGCATCATCCTCACCTCTCCCAAAGGCGACAAGCTCAAGTACATGTTGCAAATCCATTTTGCCGCTTCCAACAATGTGGCTGAGTATGAAGCACTAATACACGGCCTCCGGATGGCCAAAGAAATCGGCATCCGCCAGATCCTGTGCTACGGCGACTCCGACTTGGTGGTCCAGCAGTCTTCTGGCGACTGGGACGCCAAGGATGCAAACATGACAAGCTACCGTTTTTTTGTCCAGCAACTCAGTGGTTATTTTGAGGGGTGCGAGTTCCTTCACATGCCAATAGCTGACAATGAGCAAGCAGATGCCTTGGCACGAATCGGCTCCACCCGGCAAGCAATACCAGCCGGTGTCTCCCTTCGGCGCCTGCTCAAGCCATCGATCAAGCCTTCTCCGGAATCTGAATCCATCTTTGTGTCGGCCCCTCCCGAAGCAGTCGGATCCGGCTCAGGGATTGCAATAGTCGGCCCGGGGACTGCAGCAGTCGCACCCGGCCCGGGGGACTTCAGAACCTGGCCTGGGGGCTGCGGCAGTCGGCCCGGGAACTTCATTAACATAGCAAGCGGCGGTCGCCTCCAACCCGCCACCTCCCAACCAAACCGCCATCGTGCAAGTTGCAGTTCTGGTAGTCAAAGAAATTGCAGCACCTTCATGGGCGCAGCCCATCCTCAACTTTCTGGTGAACAAAGAGCTGCCTGTTGGAAATATGCCCTAGAGGCAATAATAAATTAGTTATTATTATATTTCCTTGTTCATGATAATCGTTTATTATCCATGCTATAATTGTATTGATAGGAAACTCAGATACATGTGTGGATACATAGACAACACCATGTCCCTAGTGAGCCTCTAGTTGACTAGCTCGTTGATCAATAGATGGTTATGGTTTCCTAACCATGGACATTGGATGTCGTTGATAACGGGATCACATCATTAGGAGAATGATGCGATGGACAAGACCCAATCCTAAGCATAGCAATAGATCGTGTAGTTCGTATGCTAAAGCTTTTCTAATGTCAAGTATCATTTCCTTAGACCATGAGATTGTGCAACTCCCGGATCCCGAAGGAGTGCTTTGGGTGTACCAAACGTCACAACGTAACTGGGTGACTATAAAGGTGCACTACGGGTATCTCCGAAAGTGTCTGTTGGGTTGGCACGAATCGAGACTGGGATTTGTCACTCCGTGTAGACAGAGAGGTATCTCTGGGCCCACTCGGTAGGACATCATCATAATGTGCACAGTGTGATCAAGGAGTTGATCACGGGATGATGTGTTACGGAATGAGTAAAGAGACTTGCCGGTAACGAGATTGAACAAGGTATCGGGATACCGACGATCGAATCTCGGGCAAGTACAATACCGCTAGACAAAGGGAATTGTATACGGGATTGATTAAGTCCTTGACATCGTGGTTCATCCGATGAGATCATCGTGGAACATGTGGGAGCCAACATGGGTATCCAGATCCCGCTGTTGGTTATTGACCGGAGAACGTCTCGGTCATGTCTGCATGTCTCCCGAACCCGTAGGGTCTACACACTTAAGGTTCGATGACGCTAGGGTTATAAAGGAAGTTTGTATGTGGTTACCGAATGTTGTTCGGAGTCCTGGATGAGAGCCCGGACGTCACGAGGAGTTCCGGAATGGTCCGGAGGTAAAGATTTATATATGGGAAGTCCTGTTTTGGACACTGGAAGAGTTTCGGGGTTTATCGGTAATGTACCGGGACCACCGGGAGGGTCCCGGGGGTCCACCAAGTGGGGCCACCAACCCCGGAGGCTTGCATGGGCCAAGAGTGGTGAGGGACCAGCCCCTTAGTGGGCTGGTGCGCCTCCCACAAGGGCCCATGGCGCCTAAGAGGTGGGAAGGGGGCAAACCCTAAAGGGGATGGGCCTTAGGGCCCATCTAGTGGCGCCTCCCTCCCCTCTCCCCTCTTGGCCGCCACCCCCTTTGCCATCTAGGGCTGCCGCCCCCCTAGGGGTGGGAACCCTAGAGGGGGCGCAGCCTCCTCCCCTCCCCCTATATATATGAGGCCTAGGGCTGCCCCAAACTACACGCGATTCGATCTCTCGTTGGTGCAGCCCTGCATCTCTCTTCCTCCTCTTCTGTGGTGCTTGGCGAAGCCCTGCAGGATAGCCACGCTCCTTCATCACCACCACGCCGTTGTGCTGCTGCTGGATGGAGTCTTCCTCAACCTCTCCCTCTCTCCTTGCTGGATCAAGGCGTGGGAGACGTCACCGGGCTGTACGTGTGTTGAACGCGGAGGTGCCGTGCGTTCGGCACTTGGTCATCGGTGATTTGAATCACGACGAGTACGACTCCATCAACCCCGTTCACTTGAACGCTTCCGCTTAGAGATCTACAAGGGTATGTAGATGCACTCTCCTTCCCCTCGTTGCTAGTCTCTCCATAGATAGATCTTGGTGACACGTAGGAAAATTTTGAATTTCTGCTACGTTCCCCAACAGTGGTATCAGAGCTAGGTCTATTGCGTAGATTCTATGCACGAGTAGAACACAAAGTAGTTGTGGGCGTTGATTTTGTTCAATATGCTTGCCGTTACTAGTCTTATCTTGATTCGGCGGCATCGTGGGATGAAGCGGCCCGGACCAACCTTACACGTACTCTTACGTGAGACCGGTTCCACCGACAAACATGCACTAGTTGCATAAGGTGGCTGGCGGGTGTCTGTCTCTCCCACTTTAGTCGGATCGGATTCGATGAACAGGGTCCTTATGAAGGGTAAATAGCAATTGGCATATCACGTTGTGGTCTTTGCGTAGGTAAGAAACGTTCTTGCTAGAAACCCATAGCAGCCACATAAAACATGCAAACAACAATTAGAGGACGTCTAACTTGTTTTTGCAGGGTATGCTGTGTGATGTGATATGGCCAAAGGATGTGATGAATGATATATGTGATGTATGAGATTGATCATGTTCTTGTAATAGGAATCACGACTTGCATGTCGATGAATATGACAACCGGCAGGAGCCATAGGAGTTGTCTTAATTTATTCATGACCTGCGTGTCAACATAAACGTCATGTAATTACTTTACTTTATTGCTAACCGTTAGCTGTAGTAGTAGAAGTAATAGATGACGTGACAACTTCATGGAGACACGATGATGGAGATCATGATGATGGAGATCATGGTGTCATGCCGGTGACAAGATGATCATGGAGCCCCAAGATGGAGATCAAAGGAGCTATATGATATTGGTCATATCATGTCACTATTATTTGATTGCATATGATGTTTATCATGTTTATACATCTTATTTGCTTAGAACGACGGTAGTAAATAAGATGATCCCTCATTAAAATTTCAAGAAGTGTTCCCCCTAACTGTGCACCGTTGCGACAGTTCGTCGTTTCGAAGCACCACGTGATGATCGGGTGTGATAGATTCTTACGTTCGAATACAACGGGTGTTGACGAGCCTAGCATGTACAGACATGGCCTCGAAACACATGCGAAACACTTAGGTTAACTTGACGAGCCTAGCATGTACAGACATGGCCTCGGAACACAAGAGACCGAAAGGTCGAGCATGAGTCGTATGGTAGATACGATCAACATGAAGATGTTCACCGATGTTGACTAGTCCGTCTCACGTGATGATCGGACACGGCCTAGTTGACTCGGATCATGTAATCACTTAGATGACTAGAGGGATGTCTATCTGATTGGGAGTTCATAAGATGAACTTAATTATCCTGAACATAGTCAAAAGGTCTTTGCAAATTATGTCGTAGCTCGCGCTTCAGTTCTACTGTTTAGATATGTTCCTAGAGAAAAATTAGTTGAAAGTTGAAAGTAGCAATTATGCGGACTAGGTCCGTAAACTGAGGATTGTCCTCATTGCTTCTTAGAAGGCTTATGTCCTTTATGCACCGCTCAGTGTGCTGAACCTCGAACGTTGTCTGTGGATGTTGTGAACATCTGACATACACATTTTGATAACTACGTGATAGTTCAGTTAAACGGTTTAGAGTTGAGGCACCGAAGACGGTTTTTTGAAACGTCGCGAAACATATGAGATGTTTCGAGGGCTGAAATTGGGATTTCAGGCTCGTGCCCACGTCAAGAGGTATAAGACCTCCGACGATTTTCTTAGCCTGCAAACTAAGGAGAAAAGCTCAATTGTTGAGCTTGTGCTCAGATTGTCTGAGTACAACAATCATTTGAATCAAGTGGGAGTTGATCTTCTAGATGGGATAGTGATGTTTCTCCGAAGTCATTACCATCAAGCTACTAGAGCTTCGTGATGAACTATAATATATCAGGGACATAGATGATGATCCTTGAGATATTCGCGATGTTTGACACCACGAAAGTAGAAATCAAGCAGGAGCATCAATTGTTGATGGTTGATGAAACCACTAGTTTCAAGAAGGGCAAGGGCAATAAGGGATACTTCATGAAATGGCAATTCAGCTGCTACTCTAGTGAAGAAACCCAAGGTTGAACCCAAACCCGAGACTAAGTGCTTCTGTAATAAGGGGAACAACCACTGGAGCAGAATTACCCTAGATACTTGGTAGATTGGAAGGCTGGTAAGGTCGATAGAAGTATATTGGATATACATTGTGTTGATGTGTACTTTACTAGTACTCCTAGTAGCACCAGGGTATTAGATACCGGTTCGGTTGCTAAGTGTTAGTAACTCGAAATAAAAGCTACGGAATAAACGGAGACTAGCTAAAGGTGAGCTGACGATATGTGTTGGAAGTGTTCTCAATGTTGATATGATCAAGCATCACATGCTCCCTCTACCTTCGAGATTGGTGTTTGCGTTGAGCATAGACATGATTGGATTATGTCTGTCGCAATACGGTTATTCATTTAAGGAGAATAATGGTTACTCTGTTTATTTGAATAATACCTTCAATGGTCTTACACCTAAAATGAATGGTTTATTGAATCTCGATCGTAGTGATACACATGTTCATGCCAAAAGATAGTAATGATAGTACCACCTACTTGTGGCACAGCCACGTAAGTCATATCGGTATAAAACGCATGAAGAAGCTCCATGTTGATGGATCTTTGGACTCACTCATTTTGAAAAGTTTGAGACATGCGAACCATGTCTATTGGTGTGTATGCATGAAGAAACTCCATGCAAATGGACCGTTTGGACTCACTTGATTTTGAATCACTTGAGGCATGCAAATCATACCACATGGGCAAGATGACTGAAAGCCTCGGTTTCAGTAAAATGGAACTAGAAAGCAAATTGTTGGAAGTGATACATTTTGATGTGTGCAGTCCAATGAGTGCTAAGGCATGTAGTGGATATCGTTATGTTCTTTCTTCACAGATGATTTGAGTAGATGTTGAGTACATTTACTTGATGAATCACGAGTTTGAATTATTGAAAGGTTCAAGTAATTTCAGTGTGAAGTTGAAAGATCGTCGTGACAAGAGGATAAAAGATCTATGATATGATCATAGAGATGAATATCTGAATTACGAGTTTGGCACAAAATTAAGACATTGTGGAAATCGTTTCACAACTAATACATCCTGGAACACCATAGTATGATGGTGTGTCCGAACATCATAACTGCACCCTATTGGATATGATGCATACCATGATGTCTCTTATCGAATTACCACAATAGTTTATGGGTTAAGCATTAGAGACAACCACATTCACTTTAAATAGGGCACCACATAATTCCGATGAGATGACACCGTATGAACTATGGTTTAGAGAAACCTAAGCTGTCATTTCTTAAAAGTTTGGGGCTGCGACGCTTATGTGGAAAAGTTTCAGGCCGATAAGCTCGAACCCAAAGCGGATAAATGCATCTTCATAGGACAACCCAAAAACAGTTGGGTATACCTCCTGTCTCAGATCCGAAAGCAATAAAGGATTGTTTCTAGAATCGGGTCCTTTCTCGAGGAAAAGTTTCTCTCGAAAGAATTGAGTGGGAGGATGGTGGAGACTTGATGAGGTTATTGAACCGTCACTTCAACTAGTGTATAGCAGGGCACAAAGAGTTGTTCCTGTGGCACCTACACCAATTGAAGTGGAAGCTTATGATATTGATCATGAGACTTCGGATCAAGTCACTCCCAAACCTCGTGGGATGACAAGGATGCGTACTACTTCAGAGTGGTACGTAATCCTGTCTTGGAAGTCATGTTGCTAGACAACAATGAACCTACGAGCTATGGAGAAGCGATGGTGGGCCTGGATTTCGATAAATGGCTTGAGGCCATATAATCCGAGAGAGGATCCATGTATGAAAACAAAGTGTAGACTTTGGAAGAACTACTTGATGGTCGTAAGGCTGTTGAGTGTAGATGGATTTTAAAAGGAAGACGGACAATGATGGTAAATGTCACCATTAAGAAAGCTCGACTTGTCGTTAAGATGTTTTCTGACAAGTTCAAGGAGTTGACTACGGTGAGATTTTCTCACTCGTAGCGATGCTAAGAGTCTGTTGGAATTATATTAGCAGTCACTGCATTATTTATGAAATCTTGCAGATAGGATGTCAAAACATTGATTCCTCGACAATTTTTTGAGGAAAGGTTGTATGTGATACAAACCGGAAGGTTTTGTCAATCCTGAAAGATGCTAATAAGTATGCAAAGCTCCAGCAATCCTTCTAGGGACTGGAGTAAGCATCTCGAAGTTGGAATGTATGCTTTGATAAGATGATCAAAGTTTTGGGTGTATACAAAGTTTATGAGAAACTTGTATTTCCAAAGGAGTGAGTGGGAGCACTATAGAATTTCTGATAAGTATATGTTGTTGACATATTGTGGATCAGAAATGACATAGAATTTCTGGAAAGCATATAGGGTTATTTGGAAAGTGTTTTTCAATGGAAAGCCTGGATTAAGCTACTTGAACATTGAGCATCAAGATCTATAAGGATAGATCAAAACGCTTAATGGTACTTTCAAATGAGCACGTTCCTTGACATGATCTTGAAGGTGTTCAAGATAGATCAGTCAAAGAAGGAGTTCTTGCCTGAGTTGTAAGGTATGAAGTTAAGACTTAAAGCTCGACCACGGCAGAATAGAGAGAAAGGACGAAGGTCGTCCCCTATGCTTAAGACATAGGCTCTACAGTATGCTATGCTGTGTGCCGCACCTGAAGTGTGCCTTGCCATGAGTCAGTCAAGGGGTACAAGAGTGTTCCAAGAACGGATCACAGGACAGTGGTCAAAGTTATCCTTAGTAACTAGTGGACTAAGGAATTTTCTCGATTATGGAGGTGGTAAAAGAGTTCGTCGTAAAGGGTTACGCCGATGCAAACTTTGACACTAATCCAGATTATTCTGAGTAGTAAACTGGATTCGTATAGTAGAACAGTTATTTGGAATAGCTCCAAATAGAACGTGGTAGATGCATCTAGGAGATGACATAGAGATTTGCGAAGCACACACGGATCTGAAAGGTTCAGACCCGTTGACTAAAACCTCTCTCACAAGCAACATGATCAAACCCAGAACTCTTTGGGTGTTAGTCACATGGCGATGTGACCTGTGAGTGTTAATCACATGGCGATGTGAACTAGATTATTGACTCTAGTGCAAGTGGGAGACTGTTGGAAATATGCCCTAGAGGCAATAATAAATTAGTTATTATTATATTTCCTTGTTCATGATAATCGTTTATTATCCATGCTATAATTGTATTGATAGGAAACTCAGATACATGTGTGGATACATAGACAACACCATGTCCCTAGTGAGCCTCTAGTTGACTAGCTCGTTGATCAATAGATGGTTATGGTTTCCTAACCATGGACATTGGATGTCGTTGATAACGGGATCACATCATTAGGAGAATGATGCGATGGACAAGACCCAATCCTAAGCATAGCACTAGATCGTGTAGTTCGTATGCTAAAGCTTTTCTAATGTCAAGTATCATTTCCTTAGACCATGAGATTGTGCAACTCCCGGATCCCGTAGGAGTGCTTTGGGTGTACCAAACGTCACAACGTAACTGGGTGACTATAAAGATGCACTACGGGTATCTCCGAAAGTGTCTGTTGGGTTGGCACGAATCGAGACTGGGATTTGTCACTCCGTGTAGACGGAGAGGTATCTCTGGGCCCACTCGGTAGGACATCATCATAATGTGCACAGTGTGATCAAGGAGTTGATCACGGGATGATGTGTTACGGAACGAGTAAAGAGACTTGCCGGTAACGAGATTGAACAAGGTATCGGGATACCGACGATCGAATCTCGGGCAAGTACAATACCGCTAGACAAAGGGAATTGTATACGGGATTGATTAAGTCCTTGACATCGTGGTTCATCCGATGAGATCATCGTGGAACATGTGGGAGCCAACATGGGTATCTAGATCCCACTGTTGGTTATTGACCGGAGAACGTCTCGGTCATGTCTGCATGTCTCCCGAACCCGTAGGGTCTACACACTTAAGGTTTGATGACGCTAGGGTTATAAAGGAAGTTTGTATGTGGTTACCGAATGTTGTTCGGAGTCCTGGATGAGATCCCGGACGTCACGAGGAGTTCCGGAATGGTCCGGAGGTAAAGATTTATATATGGGAAGTCCTGTTTTGGACACCGGAAGAGTTTCGGGGTTTATCGGTAATGTACCGGGACCACCGGGAGGGTCCCGGGGGTCCACCAAGTGGGGCCACCAACCCCGGAGGCTTGCATGGGCCAAGAGTGGTGAGGGACCAGCCCCTTAGTGGGCTGGTGCGCCTCCCACAAGGGCCCATGGCGCCTAAGAGGTGGGAAGGGGGCAAACCCTAAAGGGGATGGGCCTTAGGGCCCATCTAGTGGCGCCTCCCTCCCCTCTCCCCTCTTGGCCGCCACCCCCTTTGCCATCTAGGGCTGCCGCCCCCCTAGGGGTGGGAAACCTAGAGGGGGCGCAGCCTCCTCCCCTTCCCCTATATATATGAGGCCTAGGGCTGCCCCAAACTACACGCGATTCGATCTCTCGTTGGTGCAGCCCTGCATCTCTCTTCCTCCTCTTCTGTGGTGCTTGGCGAAGCCCTGCAGGATAGCCACGCTCCTTCATCACCACCACGCCGTTGTGCTGCTGCTGGATGGAGTCTTCCTCAACCTCTCCCTCTCTCCTTGCTGGATCAAGGCGTGGGAGACGTCACCGGGCTGTACGTGTGTTGAACGCGGAGGTGCCGTGCGTTCGGCACTTGGTCATCGGTGATTTGAATCACGACGAGTACGACTCCATCAACCCCGTTCACTTGAACGCTTCCGCTTAGAGATCTACAAGGGTATGTAGATGCACTCTCCTTCCCCTCGTTGCTAGTCTCTCCATAGATAGATCTTGGTGACACGTAGGAAAATTTTGAATTTCTGCTACGTTCCCCAACAGTGGTATCAGAGCTAGGTCTATTGTGTAGATTCTATGCACGAGTAGAACACAAAGTAGTTGTGGGCGTTGATTTTGTTCAATATGCTTGCCGTTACTAGTCTTATCTTGATTCGGCGGCATTGTGGGATGAAGCGGCCCGGACCAACCTTACACGTACTCTTACGTGAGACCGGTTCCACCGACAAACATGCACTAGTTGCATAAGGTGGCTGGCGGGTGTCTGTCTCTCCCACTTTAGTCGGATCGGATTCGATGAACAGGGTCCTTATGAAGGGTAAATAGCAATTGGCATATCACGTTGTGGTCTTTGCGTAGGTAAGAAACGTTCTTGCTAGAAACCCATAGCAGCCACATAAAACATGCAAACAACAATTAGAGGACGTCTAACTTGTTTTTGCAGGGTATGCTGTGTGATGTGATATGGCCAAAGGATGTGATGAATGATATATGTGATGTATGAGATTGATCATGTTCTTGTAATAGGAATCACGACTTGCATGTCGATGAATATGACAACCGGCAGGAGCCATAGGAGTTGTCTTAATTTATTCATGACCTGCGTGTCAACATAAACGTCATGTAATTACTTTACTTTATTGCTAACCATTAGCTGTAGTAGTAGAAGTAATAGATGACGTGACAACTTCATGGAGACACGATGATGGAGATCATGATGATGGAGATCATGGTGTCATGCCGGTGACAAGATGATCATGGAGCCCCAAGATGAAGATCAAAGGAGCTATATGATATTGGCCATATCATGTCACTATTATTTGATTGCATATGATGTTTATCATGTTTATACATCTTATTTGCTTAGAACGACGGTAGTAAATAAGATGATCCCTCATTAAAATTTCAAGAAGTGTTCCCCCTAACTGTGCACCGTTGCGATAGTTCGTCGTTTCGAAGCACCACGTGATGATCGGGTGTGATAGATTCTTACGTTCGAATACAACGGGTGTTGATGAGCCTAGCATGTACAGACATGGCCTCGGAACACATGCGAAACACTTAGGTTAACTTGACGAGCCTAGCATGTACAGACATGGCCTCGGAACACAAGAGACCGAAAGGTCGAGCATGAGTCGTATGGTAGATACGATCAACATGAAGATGTTCACCGATGTTGACTAGTCCGTCTCACGTGATGATCGGACACGGCCTAGTTGACTCGGATCATGTAATTACTTAGATGACTAGAGGGATGTCTATCTGAGTGGGAGTTCATAAGATGAACTTAATTATCCTGAACATAGTCAAAAGGTCTTCGCAAATTATGTCGTAGCTCGCGCTTCAGTTCTACTGTTTAGATATGTTCCTAGAGAAAAATTAGTTGAAAGTTGAAAGTAGCAATTATGCGGACTAGGTCCGTAAACTGAGGATTGTCCTCATTGCTTCTTAGAAGGCTTATGTCCTTTATGCACCGCTCAGTGTGCTGAACCTCGAACGTTGTCTGTGGATGTTGTGAACATCTGACATACACATTTTGATAACTACGTGATAGTTCAGTTAAACGGTTTAGAGTTGAGGCACCGAAGACGGTTTTTTGAAACGTCGCGAAACATATGAGATGTTTCGAGGGCTGAAATTGGGATTTCAGGCTCGTGCCCACGTCAAGAGGTATAAGACCTCCGACGATTTTCTTAGCCTGCAAACTAAGGAGAAAAGCTCAATTGTTGAGCTTGTGCTCAGATTGTCTGAGTACAACAATCATTTGAATCAAGTGGGAGTTGATCTTCTAGATGGGATAGTGATGTTTCTCCGAAGTCATTACCATCAAGCTACTAGAGCTTCGTGATGAACTATAATATATCAGGGACATAGATGATGATCCTTGAGATATTCGCGATGTTTGACACCACGAAAGTAGAAATCAAGCAGGAGCATCAATTGTTGATGGTTGATGAAACCACTAGTTTCAAGAAGGGCAAGGGCAATAAGGGATACTTCATGAAACGGAAATTCAGCTGCTACTCTAGTGAAGAAACCCAAGGTTGAACCCAAACCCGAGACTAAGTGCTTCTGTAATAAGGGGAACAACCACTGGAGCAGAATTACCCTAGATACTTGGTAGATTAGAAGGCTGGTAAGGTCGATAGAAGTATATTGGATATACATTGTGTTGATGTGTACTTTACTAGTACTCCTAGTAGCACCAGGGTATTAGATACCGGTTCGGTTGCTAAGTGTTAGTAACTCGAAATAAAAGCTACGGAATAAACGGAGACTAGCTAAAGGTGAGCTGACGATATGTGTTGGAAGTGTTCTCAATGTTGATATGATCAAGCATCGCATGCTCCCTCTACCATCGAGATTGGTGTTTGCGTTGAGCATAGACATGATTGGATTATGTCTGTCGCAATACGGTTATTCATTTAAGGAGAATAATGGTTACTCTGTTTATTTGAATAATACCTTCAATGGTCTTACACCTAAAATGAATGGTTTATTGAATCTCGATCATAGTGATACACATGTTCATGCCAAAAGATAGTAATGATAGTACCACCTACTTGTGGCACAGCCACGTAAGTCATATCGGTATAAAACGCATGAAGAAGCTCCATGTTGATGGATCTTTGGACTCACTCATTTTTGAAAAGTTTGAGACATGCGAACCATGTCTATTGGTGTGTATGCATGAAGAAACTCCATGCAAATGGACCGTTTGGACTCACTTGATTTTGAATCACTTGAGGCATGCAAATCATACCACATGGGCAAGATGACTGAAAGCCTCGGTTTCAGTAAAATGGAACTAGAAAGCAAATTGTTGGAAGTGATACATTTTGATGTGTGCAGTCCAATGAGTGCTGAGGCATGTAGTGGATATCGTTATGTTCTTTCTTCACAGATGATTACGGTGAACTACTTGATGGTCGTAAGGCTATTGAGTGTAGATGGATTTTAAAAGGAAGACGGACAATGATGGTAAATGTCACCATTAAGAAAGCTCGACTTGTCGTTAAGATGTTTTCTGACAAGTTCAAGGAGTTGACTACGGTGAGATTTTCTCACTCGTAGCGATGCTAAGAGTTTGTTGGAATTATATTAGCAGTCACTGCATTATTTATGAAATCTTGCAGATAGGATGTCAAAACATTGATTCCTCGACAATTTTTTGAGGAAAGGTTGTATGTGATACAAACCGGAAGGTTTTGTCAATCCTGAAAGATGCTAATAAGTATGCAAAGCTCCAGCAATCCTTCTAGGGACTGGAGTAAGCATCTCGGAGTTGGAATGTATGCTTTGATAAGATGATCAAAGTTTTGGGTGTATACAAAGTTTATGAGAAACTTGTATTTCCAAAGGAGTGAGTGGGAGCACTATAGAATTTCTGATAAGTATATGTTGTTGACATATTGTGGATCAGAAATGACGTAGAATTTCTGGAAAGCATATAGGGTTATTTGGAAAGTGTTTTTCAATGGAAAGCCTGGATTAAGCTACTTGAACATTGAGCATCAAGATCTATAAGGATAGATCAAAACGCTTAATGGTACTTTCAAATGAGCACGTTCCTTGACATGATCTTGAAGGTGTTCAAGATAGATCAGTCAAAGAAGGAGTTCTTGCCTGAGTTGTAAGGTATGAAGTTAAGACTTAAAGCTCGACCACGGCAGAATAGAGAGAAAGGACGAAGGTCGTCCCCTATGCTTAATACATAGGCTCTACAGTATGCTATGCTGTGTGCCCGCACCTGAAGTGTGCCTTGCCGAAAGTGTCTGTTGGGTTGGCACGAATCGAGACTGGGATTTGTCACTCCGTGTAGACGGAGAGGTATCTCTGGGCCCACTCGGTAGGACATTATCATAATGTGCACAGTGTGATCAAGGAGTTGATCACGGGATGATGTGTTACGGAACGAGTAAAGAGACTTGCCGGTAACGAGATTGTACAAGGTATCGGGATACCGACGATCGAATCTCGGGCAAGTACAATACCGCTAGACAAAGGGAATTGTATACGGGTTTGATTAAGTCCTTGACATCATGGTTCATCCGATGAGATCATTGTGGAACATGTGGGAGCCAACATGGGTATCCAGATCCCACTGTTGGTTATTGACCGGAGAACGTCTCGGTCATGTCTGCATGTCTCCCGAACCCGTAGGGTCTACACACTTAAGGTTTGATGACGCTAGGGTTATAAAGGAAGTTTGTATGTGGTTACCGAATGTTGTTCGGAGTCCTGGATGAGATCCCGGATGTCACGAGGAGTGCCGAAATGGTCCGGAGGTAAAGATTTGTATATGGGAAGTCCTGTTTTGGACACCGGAAGAGTTTTGGGGTTTATCGGTAATGTACCGGGACCACCGGGAGGGTCCCGGGGGTCCACCAAGTGGGGCCACCAACCCCGGAGGCTTGCATGGGCCAAGAGTGGTGAGGGACCAGCCCCTTAGTGGGCTGGTGCGCCTCCCACAAGGGCCCATGGCGCCTAAGAGGTGGGAAGGGGGCAAACCCTAAAGGGGATGGGCCTTAGGGCCCATCTAGTGGCGCCTCCCTCCCCTCTCCCCTCTTGGCCGCCACCCCCTTTGCCATATAGGGCTGCCGCCCCCCCTAGGGGTGGGAACCCTAGAGGGGGCGCAGCCTCCTCCCCTTCCCCTATATATATGAGGCCTAGGGCTGCCCCAAAATACACGCGATTCGATCTCTCGTTGGTGCAGCCCTGCATCTCTCTCTTCCTCCTCTTCTGTGGTGCTTGGCGAAGCCCTGCAGGATAGCCACGCTCCTTCATCACCACCACGCCGTTGTGCTGCTGCTGGATGGAGTCTTCCTCAACCTCTCCCTCTCTCCTTGCTGGATCAAGGCGTGGGAGACGTCACCGGGCTGTATGTGTGTTGAACGCGAAGGTGCCGTGCGTTCGGCACTTGGTCATCGGTGATTTGAATCACGACGAGTACGACTCCATCAACCCCGTTCACTTGAACGCTTCCGCTTAGAGATCTACAAGGGTATGTAGATGCACTCTCCTTCCCCTCGTTGCTAGTCTCTCCATAGATAGATCTTGGTGACACGTAGGAAAATTTTGAATTTCTGCTACGTTCCCCAGCACTGCCGACTAATGAGATCTCAGTCCGACAAGTGGAACATCGGGCAGCAGCATACACCATTGTCAACAGAGAACTTGTGAGGCGCAGTGTCACTGGTTGGTACCAGCACTACGTGGAGCCGGATAAAGGCCAAGTAATCCTCAAAGACATCCACCAAGGCGAGTGCGGCCACCACACGGCTTCCAGGTCACTCATGGCGAAAGCTTTCCGCCACGGTTTCTTCTGGCCGACTGCCTTGGAGGATGCCAAGGATCTAGTCAAGTATTGCAAAGGGTGTCAGAAGTTTAGCTCGAAGCAACATCTACCGGCTTCTGCAATCAAGACCACCCCCTTAACATGGCCTTTTGCCGTCTAGGGCTTGGATATTGTGGGACCATTCAAGACAGCGCGCAACGGCATGACTGATACGTCTCCAACGTATCTATAATTTTTGATTGTTCCATGCTATTATATTATCAACCTTAGATTTTCTATATGCATTTATATGCTATTTTATATGATTTTTGGGACTAACCTATGGATTGAACGGAAAGACTAGCTTCGTGTTATCTTACTACGGACTCTTGAATAGATCGATCAGAAAGGATAACTTTGAGGTGGTTTCGTACCCTACCATAATCTCTTAGTTTGTTCTCCGCTATTAGTGACTTGGGAGTGACTCTTTGTTGCATGTTGAGGGATAGTTATATGATCCAATTATGTTATTATTGTTGAGAGAACTTGCACTAGTGAAAGTATGAACCCTAGGCCTTGTTTCAACACATTGCAATACCGTTTGTGCTCACTTTTACCATTTTCTACCTTGCTGTTTTTATATTTTCAGATTACAAAAACCATTATCTACTATCCATATTGCACTTGTATCACCATCTCTTCGCCGAACTAGTGCACCTACACAATTTACCATTGTATTGGGTGTGTTGGGGACACAAGAGACTCTTTGTTATTTGGTTGCAGGGTTGTTTGAGAGAGACCATCTTCATCCTACGCCTCCCACGGATTGATAAACCTTAGGTCATTCACTTGAGGGAAATTTGCTACTGTCCTACAAACCTCTGCATTTGGAGGCCCAACTACGTCTACAAGAAGAAGGTTGTGTAGTAGACATCAATGACGCATCTGCTTGTCGCCGTGAAAAAATTCACTAAGTGGATAGAAGCAAAGCCAATCAAGAAGTTGAATGGTCCGACTACCGTGACCTTTATTGCAGATATAACCACTCGGTATGGAGTACCACACGGCATCATCACCGATAATGGCACAAATTTTTCCAAAGGATCCTTGGCCCGTTTCTACGCGACATAGGGCATCCGACTGGACCTAGTGTCCGTTGCCCATCCGCAGTCAAACGGCCAAGTTGAGCGAGCAAACGGCCTCATCCTTTCAGGCTTAAAACCCTGACTGGTCGATCCCCTGGAATGGTTGGCCAGCTGCTGGACTGATGAGCTGCCGACCGTCCTCTGGAGCCTCCGCACCACTCCGAACAAGTCAACCGGCTTCACTCCATTCTTCCTCGTCTACGGTGCCAAGGCCGTCATCCCGACGGACATTGAGTTCGACTTATCTCGCCTCACCATGTACACCAAGGCGGAAGCAAGAGAAGCGCATGGAGACGGCGTCGGTCTTCGGAGGAGGCCCGGCTGTTAGCACTCAGCCGGTGCGCCATCTACAAGCAGAGTCTACGCCGCTACTACAATCGGAAGGTCAAGCCAAGATCTTTCCAGGAGGGAGACCTTGTGCCCCGACTGATCCAGCGAACAACCGGCCAGCACAAGCTTGGGTACTTGGTATGTTGACTTTTGCGTAGACCTCCCCGGCAACGGCGCTAGAAATCCTTCTTGCTACCTCTTTTAGCACTGCGTTGGTTTTCCCCGAAGAGGAAGGGATGATGCAGCAAAGTAGCGTAAGTATTTCCCTCAGTTTTTGAGAACCAAGGTATCAATCCAATAGGAGGCTACACGCAAGTCCTCATACCTGCACAAAACAAATAAATCCTCACAACCAGCACAAATAGGGGTTGTCAATCCCTATAGGGCCACTTACGAGGGTGAGATGTGATAGATATGATAAGATAATATTTTTGGTATTTTTATGATAAAGATGTAAAGTAAAATAAAGGAAAAATAAATAGCAAAGTAAATAACTAAGTAGTAGGAGATTGATATGATAATGATAGACCCGGGGGCCATAGGTTTCACTAGTGGCTTCTCTCGAGAGCATAAGTATTCTACGGTGGGTGAACAAATTACTGTTGAGCAATTGACAGAATTGAGCATAGTTATGAGAATATCTAGGTATGATCATGTATATAGGCATCACGTCTCAGACAAGTAGACCGACTCCTGCCTGCATCTACTACTATTACTCCAATCATCGACCGCTATCCAGCATGCATCTAGAGTATTAAGTTAAAACCAGAGTGACGCCTTAAGCAAAATGACATGATGTAGAGGGATAGACTCATGCAATATGAAGAAAACCCCATCTTGTTATCCTCGATGGCAACAATACAATACGTGCCTTGCTGCCCTTACTGTCACCGGGGAAGGACACCGCAAGATTGAACCCAAAGCTAAGCACTTCTCCCATTGCAAGAAAGATCAATCTAGTAGGCCAAACCAAACTGATAATTCGAAGAGACTTGCAAAGATAACCAATCATACATAAAAGAATTCAGAGAAGATTCAAATATTATTCATAGATAGACTTGATCATAAACCCACAATTCATCGGTCTCAACAAACACACCGCAAAAAGAAGATTACATCGAATAGATCTCCACAAGAGAGGGGGAGAACATTGTATTGAGAACCAAAAAGAGAGAAGAAGCCATCTTGCTGCTAACTATGGACCTGTAGGTCTGAAGTAAACTACTCACACTTCATCAGAGAGGCTATGGTGTTGATGTAGAAGCCCTCCGTGATCGATGCCCCCTCCGGCGGAGCTCCGGAACAGGTCCCAAGATGGGATCTCATGGATACAGAAAGTTACGGTGGTGGAATTAGGGTTTTGGCTCTGTATCTGATCGTTTGGAGGTACGTGGGTATATATAGGAGGAAGAAGTACGTCGGTGGAGCAACAGGGGCCCATGAGGGTGGAGGGCGCGCCTGGGGGGGGGGGGCAGGCGCGCCCCCTTCCTCGTGGCCTCCTGTTGATTGGCTTGACGTAGAGTCCAAGTCTCCTGAGTTGTATTCGATGAGAAAATCACGTTCCCGAAGGTTTCATTCCGTTTGTACTCCATTTGATATTCTTTTTCTTCAAACCCTAAAATAGGCAAAAAAACAACAATTCTGGGTTGGGCCTCCGGTTAATAGGTTAGTCCCAAAAATAATATAAAAGTGGATAATAAAGCCCAATAATGTCCAAAACAGTAGATAATATAGCATGGAGCAATCAAAAATTATAGATACGTTGGAGACGTATCAGCGGCCGTCGCCAGAGACATGAAGATCTGCGTTGAAAGGACCGACTGGTCAAGACAGCAAGACCGAGACCAAGTCAAAAACCAAAAAGGAAAGAGTTGAAGAACTTACGGCATGCGGCGGGTTGGCTCGGGAGTACGGCCGCATGTCGAACCGCCAAGATCCCTTCGACAGCTTGAGGTCGGAGATCTCATTCACCATGCGGGCGACCTCAACAGCCGGCATGTCCTTCGTGCACATCCGGCTTGGGTCCCGATTCCCACTCATCTGACAGATCATATGAGGCCGGCCTTGGAGCAGGAGAAACCGGTGCTCGACGAAGGCGACGAGCATGTCGGACGCCTTGAAGCCATTTGAGTCCGTCAGCACTCGGAGCCGGTTGATGGCGGCAATGGCGTCGGCTGACAGGGGCTTCGGCTTGTAGCCCCAGTTGGCCCGAGGTTCGGCTGGAGGGCCGGCCTTGTAGGGCGGCAGGTTGATGAAGTCCAGGGCGGGGTCGACATTCTCCGCGTAAAAATATGATTTCTGCCGCAGTTTGACCGACTGTGACAGCTTGATGGCAGGGAAGGCGTTCTTCGCCGATGGACGGCGCACCGCGACAAAGGCGCCGCATTGGGCCACCTTCTCCCCGGCGGAGGTTCCCAGCTTGGTGTAGAAGAATGCTCCCCACAACTCGATGGTGGAGAGTATGCCGAGATAGCCCTCACACATCGTGATGAAGGCGGACAGCAGCGTCACGGTGTTGGGCGTCAGGTGATGCGGCTGGAGGTGGTAGAAGTTGAGGAAGGAGCAGAAGAATCCGCTTGCCGGCAGGCCGAAGCCGCGGTGGAAGTGCGAGCGCAAGATGACCCGCTCGCCTCCCTGCGGCGCCGGCGAGATCTCCTCCTGCGACAGAACGCGCACCTTAACATAGGCCGCGCCGGGCAGCCGCCGTGTGGCGCGAACGAAGGCGAGGTGGTCAGCGATGACGATCGAGCCATCCTAGTCCACTCCCTTCTCGCGTGTCATGGTGACTAGACTCGGCGAGGAAACGGCACGACGGCAGAGGCAAGGTTCGTGGCGAGGCAAGAAGCTTGGCGCGAAGGAGGCTGCCGGCGACGAGCTGGGGCAGTTCTTCGGCGGGGCACAGTAGTGCGTCGGCAATGAAGAGGAGGAGGATGAAAATGGCAAAGGGGAGGAGGGCGCGCGTGCTCCGCCACTCCCCCTCTTTTCCCCTACTTATAGCCCCTAGGTTGCGAAGCCGAGGGGGCGGGGCGTGGGATCGTGGGATTAACTACGCCCACAACACCTCGTTCCCACGATTATTGCGCGAGTTACTGCGCGCAGTAACTCCGTGCGGAGTCGCAACGGTCTGCCTCGGCCGTAGCGGATCCGCCCCGCATGCCGAGGCCCGGTCGTGGCGGGCCCAGCCTGCTGTCGCGTCCCATCGCGTGCGTGGGCTGGCAGGCTGGCCCGGCTAACTGGCGCCGCGTGGCGCGCTCACTGCGGGCGGCGGGCTAGAGGCTTACAGGGCACGCCACCTATCTTCCTGCCCTGACATTTCAAGATCATCAGACGCATCCGCCTGGTCATGGCCGACCTCCAGCAGGTGACACACCAGAAGGTGGATGAAGCATTCGGCAAGAATATGCGGAGAAGAAAACTGCTGAGGCATCTCAGCTCGACAACCGTGCCACCTCACCAGCTTTGGGGACTACTGTCAGAGTAATGGACCACAGGTAGCCTAACCCATTTGGGCCGTCTGCGCCCAACAAGCGTCAAGGATGAAGCGCCGCCTTCTGGCGGCCGACTGGCTCAAAAGCGGCCGGCTGCCAGAGGATGGCTAAAGTACCAGAAGGCGGCCCCAAGACGAGCCGCCTCCCAGCATGCGGCCTCCAGAGAGGCCGGCTCCTGGCAGGCGGCCCACGGCACCCTCAAAGTCTGCGCTCTCATAAAGAAGACAAGACGAGATGAGGCTACAGCATAGCCCATCACCCCCATATCCAGGGCGGGGCGTGGCCACAGTGTCCCGTACCGGCCGAGATCTCCGGATGGCGCGGAACTGCTGCCATTCCACCCTTGACGTCGCCACTGTCAGGCGAAACCCTGTCCCCATGACGGCCTGTCAGTACAGCCAGCAGGCGGCGGGCCCTACCAGGCAGCGAGAACCCAGAGAGCGGCGGCACCTGACTAGTCGGGCCCGAGGGAGGCCGGCCTCCAGTAGGCGGCCCACTTTTCCCTCGGAGTCCAAACACCATCAACCAGAGGAGACATGGTGCGGCTACAGTGATCTCCCACCAGATGGTGGGACTGTAGCCACGCCCCCCCGACCAAGCATTCGTCATTAGCATTACAGCTACAGTAACAAGCAGCCAACCAGACCCGCAAGCGGTGGAGGCGGCCGGTCGGCTCCGTAACAGACCAGCCGGAAGGGCCCACAAGGCGGCGGGCCCCAGCGGCCAGCGAAGGAGCCGGCGACAGAAGACACTAACAATCGGGTCTTACACCCGTCAAGATTACCATTGTTCCCCTGCGGGTAGGCCTATATAAACCCCCCAGGGCACCCATGCAAAGGGTTCCCAGCACTGTTAGATCTAGACACACATAGAGAGAGGAGGAAGCTAGCCCTGCCTTCTTCCACCTCTCACATACAGCTCGAGGAGCACCATTGTACTTGCTAGTGCCTTAGTGATCATGCGGAGACCCCGCAGAGCAGGACTAGGGGTGTTATCTCCTAGGAGAGCCCTGGACCTGGGTAAGATTCGCCGGCATGCATGTCTTCGCCTCATCCCATTTCCTGGCACCGGCGACGTCTTACTAGCCCCCATCATGATTAGCCATCCTTTGGCATATGTCGCACCAAACCCCCGACATAGCAACTATACAGATTGGGTCCGTAACTTGAGGATCATCCTCATAGCTTCCAAGAAAGCATATGTCCTTGAAGCACCGCTAGGTGATGCACCCATTTTCCCAGCAACTCAAGACGTTATGAACGCCTGGCAGTCGCGTAGTGATGATTACTCCCTAGTTCAGTGCTGCATGCTTTACATCTTAGAACCGGGGCTCCAAAAGCGTTTTGAGCAGCACGAAGCATATGAGATGTTCCAAGAGCTGAAAATGGTTTTCCAAGCTCATGCCCGGGTCAAGAGATATGAAGTCTTCGACAAGTTCTACAGTTGTAAGATGGATGAAAACAGTTCTGTCAGCGAGCATAAACTCAAAATGTCTGGGTTGCACAACCGTTTGCCTCAGCTGGGAGTAAATCTTCGAGATGACTCGGTCATTGACAGGAACCTCCAGGCGCTTCCACCTAGCTACAAGAGCTTTGTGATGAACTACAATATGCAAGGGATGGAGAAGTCCATTCCTGAGTTATATTCAATGCTGAAATCAGCGGAGGTGGAAATCAAAAAGGAACATCAAGTGTTGATGGTGAATAAGACCGCTAGTTTCAAGACAGGCAAGGGTAAAAAGAACTTCAAGAAGGACGGCAAGGGAGTTGCTGCGCCCGGTAAGTCAGTTGCCAGGAAGAAGCAAAAGAATGGACGCAATCCCGAGACTTAGTGCTTTTATTGCAAGGGAAATGGTCATTGGAAATAGAACTGCCCCAAGTACTTAGCAGATAAGAAGGCCGGCAATGCCAAAGGTATATGTGATATACATGTTATTGATGTGTACCTTACCAGTGCTTGTAGTAGCTCCTGGGTATTTGATACTGGTGGGGTTGCTCATATGTGTAACTCAAAACAGGAGCTGCGGAATAAGCGGAGACTAGAGAAGGATGAGGTGACGATGTGCGTCGGGAATGGTTCCAAGGTCGATGTGATCGCCATCGGCATGCTACCTCTACATCTACCTTGGGGATTAGTTTTAAACCTCAATAATTGTTATTTAGTGCCAGTTTTGAGCATGAACATTGTATCTAGATCTCGTTTAATGTGAGATGGCTACTCATTTTAATCTGAGAATAGTGGTTGTTCTATTTATTTGAGAGATATGTTTTATGGTCATGCCCCGCTGGCAATGGTTTATTTTTATTGAATCTCGAACGTGATGTTACACATATTCATAGTGTGAATGCCAAATGCATGAAGAAACTCCATCCAGATGGACTTTTGGAGTCTCTTGATTATGAATCATTTGACACGTGTGAACCATGCCTCATGGGCAAAATGACCAGGACTCCATTCTCTGGAACAATGGAGCTTGCAACCAACTTATTGGAAATCATACATACTGATGTGTGCGGTCCAATGAGCTTTGAAGCTCGCGATGGCTATCATTATGTTCTCACCATCACTGATGACTTAAGTAGATATGGGTATGTCTACTTAATGAAACACAAGTCTGAGACCTTTGAAAATTTCAAGGAATTTCAGAGTGAGGTAGAGAATCAACATGACAAGAAAATAAAGTTCCTACGATCAGATCATGGAGGGGAATACTTGAGTCACGAGTTTGGCACGCACTTAAGGAAATGTGGAATTTTTTCATAGCTCACGCCGCCTGGAACACCTCAGCATAATGGTGTGTCCGAACGTCGTAATCACACTCTATTGGATATGGTGCGATCTATGATGTCTCTTATCGATCTACCGCTATCATTTTGGAGTTATGCTTTAGAGACTGTCGCATTCACTTTAAATAGGGCTCCATCGAAATCCTTTGAGACGACACTATATGAATTATGGTTTGGGAAGAAACCTAAGCTGTCGTTTCTGAAAGTTTGGGGATGCGATGCTTATGTCAGGAAACTCAACATGAAAGCTCAAACCCAAGTCAGAAAAATGCGTCTTCATATGATACCCTAAGGAAACTATTCGGTATACCTTCTACCTCAGATCCGAAGGCAAGATTTTTGTTGCCAAGAATGGATCCTTTCTAGAGAAAGAGTTTCTCTTGAAAGAAGTAAGTGGGAGGAAAGTAGAACATGATGAGGTACTGCCTCTCGAACCGGAGAGTAACGCAGCTCAGGAAGATGTTTCTGTGGTGCCTGCACCGACTAGAGAGGAAGTTAATGATGATGATCATGAAACTTCGGATCAAGTTGCTACTGAACTTCGTAGGTCCACAAGGACATGTTCCACACCAAAGTGGTATGGCAACCCTATGCTGGAAATTATCTTGTTAGACAACGATGAACCTTCGAACTATGAGGAAGCGATGGTAGGCCCGGATTCCAACAAATGGCTTGAGGCCATGAAATCCGAGATAGGATCCATGTATGAAAACGAAGTATGGACTTTGACAGACTTGCCCGATGATCAGCAAGCCATAGAGAATAAATGGATCTTTAAGAAGAAGACTGATGCGGATGGTAATGTGACCATCTATAAGGCTCGGCTTGTCGCTAAGGGTTATCGACAAGTTCAAGGGGTTGACTACGATGAGACCTTCTCACCCGTAGCGAAGCACAAGTCCGTCCGAATCATGTTCGAAATTGCCGCATTATATGATTATGAGATATGGAAAATGGACGTCAAAACGGCATTCCTTAATGGTTTCCTTAAGGAAGAATTGTATATTATGCAGCTGGAAGGTTTTGTCGATCCTAAGAATGCTGACAAGGTATGTAAGCTCCAGCGCTCCATCTATGGGCTGGTGCAAGCATCTCGGAGTTGGAACATTCGCTCTAATGAAATGATCAAAGCGTTTGGGTTTATGCAGACTTATGGAGAAGCCTATGTTTACAAGAAAGTGAGTGGGAGCTCTATAGCATTTCTCATATTATATGTGGATGACATACTATTGATGGGAAATGATATAGAACTTTTGGAAAGCATAAAGGCCTACTTGAATACGTGTTTTTCAATGAAGGACCTTGGAGAAGCTGCTTACATATTAGGCATCAAGATATATAGAGATAGATCAAGACACCTCATTGGTGTTTCGCAAAGCACATACCTTGAAAATATATTGAACAAGTTCAATATGGATCAGTCCAAGAAGGGATTCTTGCCTGTATTGCAAGGTGTGAGATTGAGCACAGCTCAATGCCTGACCTCGGTAGAAAATAGAGAAAAGATGAGTGTCATCCCCTATGCTTCAGCCATAGGCTCTATTATGTATGCCATGCTATGTACTAGACCTGATGTTAACCTTGCCATAAGTTTGGTAGGGAGGTATCAAAGTGATCCTGGTATGGAACACTTGACAATGGTCAAGAATATCCTGAAGTACCTGAAGAGGACTAAGGATATGTTTCTCGTTTTATGGAGGTCACGAAGAGCTCATCGTAAAGGGTTACGTCGATGCTAGCTTCGACACAGATCTGGATGACTCCAAGTCACAAACCGAATATGTGTATATTTTGAATGGTGGGGCAGTCAGCTAGGGAAGTTGCAAGAAAAGCGTCGTGGCGGGATCTACATGTGAAGCGGAGTACATAGATGCCTCCGAGGCAGCACAGGAAGCAATCTGGATGAAGGAGTTCATCAGCGACCTAGGAGTCATTCCCAATGCGTCAGGACCGATGACTCTCTTTTGTAACAACACTGGAGCTATTTCCCTTGCCAAGGAGCCCAGGTTTCACAAGAAGACGAGGCATATCAACCGTCGCTTCAACTCAATTCGTGAATATATTCAAGGTGGAGACATAGATATTTGTAAAGTGCATACGGATCTGAATGTCGCAGATCCGTTGACTAAACCTCTTCCACGAGCAAAATATGATCAACACCAGAACTATATGGGTGTTCGATTCATCACAATGTAACTAGATTATTGACTCTAGTGCAAGTGGGAGACTGTTGGAAATATGCCCTAGAGGCAATAATAAAATGGTTATTATTATATTTCCTTGTTCATGATAATTGTCTATTGTTCATGCTATAATTCAACTAACCGGAAACCGTAATACATGTGTGAATACATAGACCATAATATGTCCCTAGTAAGCCTCTAGTTGACTAGCTCGTTGATCAATGGATGGTTGTGGTTTCCTGACCATGGCCATTGGATGTCGTTGATGACAGGATCACATCATTAGGAGAATGATGTTATGGACAACACCCAATCCTAAGCACAACACAAGATCATGTAGTTCGTTTGCTAGAGCTTTTCTAATGTCAAGTATCGTTTCCTTAGACCATGAGATTGTGCAACTCCGGGATATCGCAGGAGTGCTTTGGGTGTATAAAACGTCACAATGTAACTAGGTGACTATAAAGGTGCACTACAAGTATCTCCGAAAGTTTCTATTGGGTTGGCACGAATCGAGCCTGGGATTTGTCACTCTGTATGACGGAGAGGTATCTTTGGGCTCACTCGGTAGTGCATCATCATAACAAGCTCAATGTGACTAAATAGTTGGTCACGTGATCATGCGTTACGGAACGAGTAAAGAGACTTGACGGTAACTAGATTGAACGAGGTATGGGGATACCGACGATCGAATCTCGGACAACTAACATACCGATGGACAAAGGGAATTGTATACGGGATTGATTGAATCCCCGACATCGTGGTTCATCCGATGGGATCATCATGGAACATGTGGGAGCCAACATGGATATCCATATCCCGATGTTGGTTATTAGCCGGAGAGATGTCTCGGTCATGTCTGCATGGTTCCTGAACCCATAGGGTCTACACACTTAAGGTTCGGTGATGCTAGAGTTGTTATGGGAAATTGTATGTGGTTATCGAAGGTTGTTCGGTGTCCCGGATGAGATCCCGGTTGTCACGAGGAGTTCCGGAATGGTCCGGAGATGAAGATTTATATATGGGAAGTCTAGTTTCAGTCGCCGGAATAGTTTCGGGGGTTATCGGTATTGTACCGGGACCACCAAAAGGTGTCGGGGGTCCACCGGGTGGGACCACCTGTCCCGGGGGACTTAATGGGCTGAATATGGGAGGGAACCAGCCCTTGGTGGGCTTGTGTGCCCCCAAGGGCCCAAGGCGCCTAGGGTTGGAAACCCTACGGGGAGGGGGCGCCTCCCACCTTGCTTGGGGGGCAAGCCTCCCCCTTGGCCCCCTCTAGATGCATCTAGAGGGGCTGGCCCCCTCTACCCTTCACCCTATATATAGAGGGGGGTGGGAGTGCTGCCGCACCCCTTCCTTGGTGCATCCCCTCCCTCCTCCAACACCTCCTCCTCCTCGTTTGTAGTGCTTAGCGAAGCTCCGCCGAAGAACCACGAGCTCCATCACCATCACGCCGTCGTGCTGCCGGAGTTCTCCATCAACTTCTCCTCTCCCCTTGCTGGATCAAGAAGGAGGAGCCGTCCCCGGGCTGTACGTGTGTTGAACACGGAGGCACCGTCCGTTCGGCGCTTGATCGGATCTTTCGTGATTTGAATCGCCGCGAGTACGATTCCATCAACCGCGTTCTTGTAACGCTTTCGCTTAGCAATCTTCAAGGGTATGAAGATGCACTCCCTCTATCTCGTTGCTAGCATCTCCTAGATTAATCATGGTGACATGTAGGAAAATTTTGAATTATTATTGCGTTCCCCAACAGTCGGCACCCACCGCGACGACATCACCATCATCGACTCCGCAAATGAACCTGAGGAGTACACGGGCCCACAAAAGAGGTCGCTTTCTTTTTTTCTGCTTATGTTATGCATTGGTTAATATCACCTGCTACTTTATTGTCCTGTTCACCTCTTAGACTCCAAGTTAGGTCCAAATTGATCTTCAAACTTGAGTTCTAAATTAGTAGTGGGGCACATATCGAGGCAGGAATGAATAGTATCTCTGTCTAATATCTGGTTCACCTAGGGTATGCCTATGTTCCTCATCTTGGGTGGGAAACAAATAGTAAAGCAATCAACATCAGTTTTTTATTAAATTAAAGCAATCATCAGCCTGCTAACATTATTTTTGGATCCATCCACTAGTTGTTACAATTACTCTAGATTTCTGCATGTTCTCCTTACATAATCTCACTATATTTTTTTGTATGCATGTCAGATATTGTACACAGTCATGCTGAACATGTAGAGAAAAAGAGAAGAGTTTTGCGTGGCAATACAATGTCATGCAGGCATCGCTCCATGGTGGGTTCAATGGCAAACCCTCCCCCGCCCTCTCCATATTGTAATCCAGAGGAAGATATCTGTTCTGAGGCCGATTCAGATGCATCTAACCACTCCTATTTACCCCCCAAGGTGTTTGCTCTAACTTGGCATGATGATGTTAGTCATATCATGCATATGTTGCCTTGCAGTGCCTACTTTCGACATCATATATGTCATCTCACTAGTGCGCGTCGGTCCTAAACAAACGGTTTTTAACCCCTTTCGCGACGACATATGGAACCATCTCCAAGTGAGTAGGCGATAGGGGGTCCTTCCCACATGACCCAAAAACCATCATGGATAGGGAGCCTTGATGCATATAGTTGTCCCTGTATAACCATTTCCGATATCTCGAATATCCCAAACGCTTCATCCTAGCCACATGTTTATGCTCGCATTGCCATCGCAGTCGGAGTTTTGTGGTTCTGCCTAAAACCAGGAAGATTCTAGGCACGGGAATTTTCTAGGCAGATTCTAGGCACGGGAGTTTTACGATGCCTGGCACATCACAAACAGTTCATGAATATAAACCATGTACGATAGGTAGACAATCACACACATTTAGTTTTCCCGCACCATTTGTGATATTGTATGACATCGCACACGATTTGCAAACGGCAACTGTGTGCATGCTTGCACACGTTTCCTCTCTGTGAACCGTCTCGGATTATGGTGTATATCACAAACGTTTGTGTTTTACCAACTATGTGTGCCGTAATGACCTACACAATGTAATTTCGCCCTAATTTAATTCCTGCTATTTCAAATTGTACCTAATTTAAACTTGAAAGTAGGCTATAGCTTTATTCATATCCATCAGGTTCAAACAACCAATGCATTATTCAATTCACAGGTGTCGGCGTTCTAGGAACGGGGGTCCCAGACTTGCCTGCCTGCGGCCCAGGGCGTGGCTGGCCTAGCAGGTCTGTACTGCCCATCTTCATCAACGAAGTATTCAAGACCCTCGCGAGGGGCCAAGCCTCGCGAGACGGACGATGCAAGGCCTCCTCAGGAGCGGCCTCGCCAGGCAGGCTCGCGAGGGGCGGAGAGATCAAGGCAAGGCAAACCTCGTGAGGTCCTCCTGACATGAGCCATGCCGGCCGAGACCAGGCGGGCGCCAGCGCGTGCAGTGTCCTTGCTTCCTCTTTGGTGCCAAGGGGTCAAGCGCGGGCGTGGAGTACCGAGGCATCAAGCAAAGGTTTCCATATTGGTGCAACAAGACCAAGACCAGAAGGACGGCAAGACAGAGGTCACCATGGAGTCCAGGACGACGTCTGTCGGTGTCAAAACTGACGGATCTCGGGTAGGGGGTCCCAAACTGTGCGTCTAGGCGGATGGTAACAGGAGGCAGGGGGCACGAAGTTTTACCCAGGTTCGGGCCCTCTTGATGGAGGTAAAACCCTACGTCCTGCTTGATTAATATTGATGATATGGGTAGTACAAGAGTAGATCTACCACGAGATCAGAGAGGCTAAACCCTAGAAGCTAGCCTATGGTATGATTGTATGTTGTAGTTGTTGTGTCCTACGGACTAAAACCCTCCGGTTTATATAGACACCGGAGAGGGTTAGGGTTACACAAGGTCGGTTACAAAGGAGGAGATATCCATATCCGTACTGCCTAGCTTGCCTCCCACGCCAAGTAGAGTCCCATCCGGACACGAGACAAAGTCTTCAATCTTGTATCTTCATAGTCTAGCAGTCCGGCCAAAGAATATAGTTCGGCTCTCCGGAGACCCCCTAATCCAAGACTCCCTCAGTAGCCCCTGAACCAGGCTTCAATGACGATGAGTCCGGCGCGCAGTATTGTCTTAGGCATTGCAAGGCGGGTTCCTCCTACGAATACATCACGGAAGGATTTGAATCCAAGGATAGTGTCCGACCCTGCAAAATAAGTTCCACATACCACCGTAGAGAGAATAATATTTCCAAAAATCTAATATGCTGACACGTTTCGGCAACACGACATTATGCCACGGCCCGGTAATTATTCAAACCGTTTTTCTTCAACCAGCCGCACACATAACGCGAGGCGGTTTCTTGACACGTCTTGTCAAAGCAGAGATCGTGCTCCCCTAATTACGGGATTCTCATCAATACGATCGTGGGTAACACACCCGTATCTAGGACTCCTAGATTATAGGCAAGTCCCAAACGGCTACGGAGAGGACGCTTGATATTCACCCTCTTTATAAAGGGACAAGGCTTTTACTTTTTCCCTCCTGTGCTCAATTGAATCCTTCCCCTGCCTCGAGTTCTAACACCCAAAGCCCAGGTCAAGTATTCCGGATCTTCAATCATGTCCGGATCTAGCCTTCAAGGCCGGTGGATGCCCTCCTCCGTTACAGAAGAAGATATCAAGAAGTTGTGGGAGGCCAGATACCTGACCACTGAGGTTTCGCATCGGCTGCCTGCTCGAGGGCAGGTCGTCCCTACTCCTGAACCCAACGAAGACGTCGTGTTCATCTCCCACTTCCTCCGAGGTCTAGGCCTCACTCTAGATCCCTTCGTTAGGGGGTTGATGTTTTATTACGGGCAAGATTTCCACAATCTGGCCCCGGACTCCTTTCTCCATATCTCATCATTTATTGTTGTATGGGAGACCTTCCTCCGCATTACCCCTCACTTCGGCCTATGGCTCAAGACCTTTGACGTGAAGCGGAAGATGGTCGAGGGGTAGCATGTAGCGTGCAGAGGCGCATTAATAAGCAGGATTGCTGGAGCTCCATGGCCAAAGGGTTCTATTCCAGAGGTGTCCGGATTATGGCAACGAGAGTGGTTTTACATCACAGCTCCCAGAAGTGCCAAGTGGGTGGCTGCCCCTGCTTTCCGCTCAGGCCCTCCACCACAACTGATGTCATGGATTAGCAGAGGGCTGAGATGGGGTCCCGCCAAGGACATGCCTGTACTGCAATGCCGCATTCAAAATCTCTTCGAAGGAGATTTCAGTTTGATTATGGTAATGCAAGTCATGCTGGTTCGACGAATCCAGCCATGCAAACGCCAGCCTCTTCGCATGTGGGAGTTCAACCCAGAAGGACCACGCGCTATTCAGGATTTCCTCAGCCTGACACATGAGGAGATGTATAGATCATTCTTCGGACCCCAGATAGAGTGTTCGGATACTACCGAGGACGTGGGCCTGAGCAGCAACCACACCGCCGACCAAGTAAGTTATCCTCTAGCCGAACACACCGTGTTTCATTTATCATGACGTTATTCTGAGAAATCGCTCTTGGACCAGGACTGGATAACAAAGGCAAAGATGATTCGGTGTTCGGCCCCCCTTCCTGAGGGTTTGGAAAATCTGGTACTGGAAAAGATGCTCGAGCTAACACCTTGCCCGGAGCCCTCAAAGGAAGACAAAGGGGGAAATAATGAGGGTGGAAGCGGGCCTCCACCGCTACCTATTCCGACCGAGGGAACGAGCGCCTCCGTGAGGGAGGATAGCCGAGGGGAGGAATCGAACATTCTCTCACCCCGGGGAAGGAAGAGGACTACCTCTGAAGATCCGGAAACCAAGGTTTCCAAGAGGGAGAAGAAATCTCCACCCGAGGGTCCTGCCTTGGAGGGTGCACTTGCTGCACAAAGTCCGCGCGGGGATCAGCCCTCTAACGAGCTGTAAGTAATTAAAAAGTACTTTAATAGTGAAGATATATTACCTTACCTCTGAGGAAAATAACCGAAGTATTTATCTTGCAGTTCGGATCTTTGCCCTTCTCAGCAGAGCTCGTCTTCGGGGGATCTTTTTCCGGAGATGATGGAGAGCGAAACGCCTCCCCCGGACTCCTCCGCTCAAGAAGCGGGCGACCTTGAAGTGTCGTCACAGAGGGCCTCTCCGGATCCGGTGAGGCCAGAAGATAATCCCATAGTCACCCGAAGTCCCCAGCGTCCGGCTCTCAAAGAGAGCAAATAGAAGAGTCCGGCATCGTCTAGTATGCGGTCAGACGTACTGAGAGAGCTGTTGGAGCGAGCGGCCATCTCAGAAGAACACCGTACATTGATGGGTACGGTGATGGAAAGGATCTCATCCGCCGAAAGCGGGTTGCCTGATGCCTTTATGATTCTACTAACGGGCTTTGAGGTACGTAAAATGATGTTCATTTGTGATGGTACCGCACATTTTTAGGTGTGCCCTGTGTAGATAGTAGCCCCTGAGACTCTGGTTGTCGCCGAGAACGGCGGCAAACAGAGGATCGTAGTCCCAGGCAATAACCATACCGCTTTAATGTGCAGGTAGTGCGAGCTCCGGTGGCTAGCCGGACTCATGAGTTTGCTGAACTAAAGCGGCAACTGGATGCGGCGGATGCCGACATCGAGCTTGTTAACAAGAGGCTTGACGAGGCATAGGGTAAGTGTTATTTTCTGGTGAATTCCACATAGTAAGAGCAGCATGATGCCAGTATCTTTAATATGTTGTGACTGCAGATGGAGCTGCCACCGTGGAAATCCTGCGGGTGGAACTTGCCCAAGCCAAAGAACAAGCAAGGATTAGTAATGCGGCTGCTTTGAAGGCGGCCGAAGAGTTGAAAGCCGAGAAGGCCGCGCATTGCGAGAGCAAAGAGAAGATGGCCGAGATGGCCCTAAAGTTAAAAGACACTGCCGACCGTTGCCAGTTCCTTGAAAAAGAAAACCGAGCAAATGCAACGGACCTTGAAAAGGCCACGATGGCGAACAAAGACACCCGCTCTGCTATGAGAGCGAAGAAGGAGGAGCTGTGTGAAGCCAGGGATATTACGGCTGGGAAACCCTTCATGCTGCGGAGGAAGTTCGGAGATCCACGGTATGCCCCTCTGGATCGGCTGTGGAGTTCGGCAGACGCATATATGGACTTGGCGGCGAGTGCTGCCGATGCGGCCAAATACTTCCAAGGTCAAACAGATCGTGAAGTGGACAAGCTGTTTTGGTCGCAATTCAACATTCTAGAGCGTCCGCTTCCATTGACTGATCATCTAGCCGAATGGGCCAAACTAAATAGGTTGTCCAGACTCGCCATGAGGTCTGTCGTGGATCAGCTGTGGCCGGAAAAGCCGAAGCCGAACAGCTATTTCAGCTTAGTGCAGCAGTTCCTTGGTGCGGTGCCGCGCATCAATGCGATGAAGAGGTCGGCGTGCATAGAAGGCTCGCGGATGGCCCTTGCCCATGTTAAAGCATACTGGGCGGAGATGGATGCTACCACTGTTGCGGCGCAGGGTTCGGCCATAGGCCGAGTGGCTGCCGAGCACTATTTCGAAGAGGTTCTCGAGGGTGCTCGTTTGATAGAGGCCCAGTGCTCGAAGAATATTATGTTTGAGTGACATGTATTCCCATTGTAAACACAATTCTTTTATGAAATTTATTAAGGCTGTGTTTATACTTTTGCCTGAAAGTAATATGATGCCTCCTGGGCGGCCGATTATGTATACATGTGTATAACCTGAAAGATTGCAGTCGTCGGCTTCATCCCCCACGCATATAATGCGGAGGTGTTCGCAGAAGACGCGTGTTCACACTTAACCCAATGTCTTGGTCCTATTAAGGAGGTGATAGCGCAGCGAACGAGGCAACCGGACTGTAATGCTTTAACACTTTCACTTAGCCATAGGAGTTTGACGGTGGGGCTACTATATAGCCCCTGTTGGCTCCGCACTCTCCCGAATTCGGGGTGCGTACATGCCTGGCCGGGAAACGGCCCTTCATTAAGGCGGAGGAATTCTAACATTCCGATAGGTCATCGAGTGGTTGACCAGTCTCACGCAATATCATGACAGTCAGTTTTCGGCTTTCTCTATTGAGGTGCTCGTCCGGATGACCCGGGGCACAATCGCAGTAGTTCTCCTAGTGCTACCTTAGCCGATAGAGCGGAACGTAAGGCACCAAAACATAGGAGCCGGGCAAACCCAACATTTGACCAAAGACACGATTCGGAGCTGATGCATATAAGGCCAAACTCGCGACGCCGAACACTCCCTAAGGTATTCGGTCTTTATGGTATAGACCAGGCCTAAATAGTGCCCTTTGTAAGAAGCCCCTAGTGTCCAGGTACGTGCATTATTCTGACGTGGCCACATGCCAAGACGCCAGCATCCTTCTCAATTGTACTGAGAATCCGAGGGATGTGTATCAACAAGAGACAGTAAAAAAGGTTGACGCAGGGTCTTAATCTAAAAAGAATCCCTGGGACGGGTCCCTGCTGCATGTCTGCGCCTGTGTCTCCGTTGTGCCGTATCCTGGATGGGTGTAGCACGGTGGTCATGTGTAAAAGAGAGGAACTTAGGTGAAAAGTTGTCGTGCAAAAAGGTTGGTTTTAAAGAAACCATGTAAATTTCAAGATGAGTAAAAATTGCCACTTGTCTGCGCGCGTTGAGCCCCTTGTGTTTATGAGAGGGGTGTGGCCATCAAACCTGTACGAATTTCATATAGCTGCGCCGGACTCGTCTAACCATGTCCATGGTCTTGACGACCTATCGAGTACTTTAGTTGGTGAGGCCGTTTTAGTGTGCGGCTGCTGCGGCAGCCGCACCCTCCTCGACGCGCAGGGATCGCTCAATATTTCCATTTACTATAATGATGCCACGTGGACCTGGCATCTTAAGCATGAGGGAAGCGTAATGCGTATTGCATTAAAGCAAGCGAAAGCTTCGCATCCAAGTAGTGCTTGATAGCCACTTTGGAACGGAGCAATGTGGAAGGTTAAATTTTCGCTAAGGAATTTATCGGGGAAGCCGAATATAACTTCTAGTAGGAGGGAGCCCGTGTAATGAGCCCCTGGGCCTGGCGTTACTCCTTTAACGGTAGTATTGCTGAGGCAAATTTTCGTTGGGTCTATCCCCATTTTGCGGATTGTGTCCTGATATATCAAGTTTAGACTGCTGCCACCGTCCATCAGGACTCGTGTGAAGTGGTATCCGTCAATTATTGGGTCTAATACCAAGGCAGCCCATCCTGCACGCCGGATACTTGCTGAGTAATCCCGATGGTCAAAAGTGATCGGTTGAAACGACCAGTGGCAGGGCTCCGTGGTGATAGGCCCTTGGGCGTATTTATCTGGGAGTGCCGCTTTGTTTCTCCCCTTGATCACGTGTAACACGTTGACTGTTTTGACTTCTGGTGGAAATTTCTTTTGTTCCCCAGTGTCTTGCTTGAGAGGCTCATCCTCGTCTTCGCTTGGTGTATCCTCCCTCTTGTGTATGGCGTTGAGCTTGCCGGAATGCTTGAAGACCCAACATTCTCTGTGGGTATGATTAGCGGGCTTACCCGGGGTGCTATGGATCTGACATATTTGGTCCAGTATTTTGTTTAGGCTGGACAGTTCATCTCTGGCGCCTTTAGAGGGCGGCTTTTGCTGACCTGGCCGAGAGCTTCTGAATCCAGTATTTACCGCTGTGCTCTTCAGGCTGTCTTCTTTATTCTGACGCTTATTATTTTTGCTGCGTCGTGATTTACCGTTTTCATCTCTAACTTCGGATGTACTTGGGTCGCTGGTGCTGCATCTGGCTAGCCAGTTGTCCTCACCCGTGCAAAAGCGGGTCATGAGGCTTGTTAATGCTGCCATTGTTCTCGGCTTTTCTTGGCCGAGGTGTCTGGCAAGCCATTCATCGCGGAGGCTATGCTTAAAAGCTGACAAGGCTTCGGTGTCCGGACAGTCAACTATTTGGTTCTTTTTAGTAAGAAACCTGTTCCAAAGCTTTCGGGCTGACTCTCCGGGCTGTTGAGTTATATGACTCAAATCGTCCGCATCTGGAGGTCGGACATAAGTCCCTTGAAAATTTTCCCGAAAGGCTTCTTCGAGCTCTTCCCAACTTGAGGGGTAGGTACTTGATGGCATGGAGATCATCTCCTCGAGCCATATAGATATGGAGGATATAGTCCTCAATCCAGACCCCAGGGTCTGTTGTTCCGTCGTATGCCTCTATGTTTACGGGTTTGAATCCCTCTAGAAATTCATGGTCTAGCACCTCATCGGTGAAACATAGGGGGTGTGCGGCACACATATTTGAGTGTACTGCGTTGTTCGGATGTTTGTTGTGTTGCATCGTATGCTGGAGCGCGCTTGCGGGGTCCATAGATGGATCTGGTTGCGCCGTCCTTTTGATGCGAGCCCTCGCGTGGATCGCGTATTGGCTTATGTGTGGCGTTGTTTGCCGCTCTATGTTGGCCGTGAGGACGTCTATCCGGCCAGGTGGCCGTTTCGATTTTTGGTTGTGGGGGATCCAAGGCCTCCTCATCGAATTCGGGTAGCAACTTCCGCTTCGGGTAGCTCTTTGTGGGGCGATTACCGCCGTACTTCGCTGCTGGGTTGAGTACTTTGCTCCATCTAATTCCGAGTGTATCTTGTGCAGCCTTGAGTCTTTGCTTCTGCTTTTTTAGACTCCTCGCGGTGGCAACAAGCCTTTGACGAGCATTCTGTTGCTCCGGGTGTCTGTCCGGTGTGAGGTCGTCCGGACTATTATCTTTGATAGAGTCAGGTTGTTCGGTTTGATTCTCCGTATTGCCGTGATCTGGCGATGGTTCACCCTGCTCTAACGTTGGGTCTATATGATCGTTGTTTCTGTCGAGGCGGGATTTGGAGCGGCGCTTACGCCGCCGCTTTGACTGCTTCTCGAGGGGACAACCCTTCGTTGATTCCTTCCGTTCCTCATTGTCGTTTTCTTTTAGTGTGTTCACCATGTATACGTCGTGTGATGAAGTGGGCGTCCAATGCCCTGTGGGCAGTGGTTCCTGTTCGTCTCCTGCATCGTCGCCCATACCGTTGATGTCTTCGGAGTCAAGGTCGAGCATGTCGGTTAAGTCATCGATAGTGGCTACTAAGTGGGTGGTGGGTGGGCGGCGAATTTCTTCGTCATCCGCATCCCAATCCTGCCAGTCATAGTTCGGCCAGGATCCTCCTGACAAGGAGAGGGACCTTAGTCTGTTTAGTATGTCACCAAGGGGCGAGTGCTGAAAAATATCCGCGGAGGTCAACTCCATGATCGGCGCCCAATCAGATTCAATAGGATCGGGTGCAGGCGGTTCGGAGTCCGTGGCCGGAGAAAGATCCGGCAGTTTAATAATACGGCTCTCGTGCAAGGTAAGGTTGATGTTCGGCTCGATCGCCACTGAGGGTAAGGCCTCCGTGGCGGGGTCCATCCACCCATCCACGGAAGGCACAACTGGCTCTGAATTGCGGGTCGGAGCGGCTGCCGGTGCAATTTCTTGAACACTGTCTGGTGGTAGAGCTAAATCGTACTCATCGTGACCGCGTGATGCACAGGGCAGAGGCTCCAATCCGTCGAAGATCGAGTGTCCGCGGACGTCGGCCGTGTAGTTTAAGCTTCCAAACCTGACCTAGTGGCCAGGGGCATGGCTTTCAATCTGCTCCAGATGGCCAAGTGAATTGGCCCGCAGTGCAAAGCCGCCGAACACAAAGATCTGTCCGGGGAGGAAAGTCTCACCCTGGACTACATCGCTATCGATGATAGTAGGAGCCATCAAGCCTAGCGGTGACGACATAGAGGAACTCTCAATGAAAGCACCAATCTCGGTGTCAAAACTGGCGGATCTCGGGTAGGGGGTCCCGAACTATGCGTCTACGCGGATGGTAACAGGAGGCAGGGGACACGAAGTTTTACCCAGGTTCGGGCCCTCTTGATGGAGGTAAAATCCTACGTCCTGCTTGATTAATATTGATGATATGGGTAGTACAAGAGTAGATCTACCACGAGATCAGAGAGGCTAAACCCTAGAAGCTAGCCTATGGTATGATTGTATGTTGTAGTTGTTGTGTCCTACGGACTAAAACCCTCCGGTTTATATAGACACCGGAGAGGGTTAGGGTTACACAAGGTCGGTTACAAAGGAGGAGATATCCATATCCGTACTGCCTAGCTTGCCTTCCACGCCAAGTAGAGTCCCATCCGGACATGAGACGAAGTCTTCAATCTTGTATCTTCATAGTCCAATAGTCCGGCAAAAGAATATAGTCCGGCTATCCGGAGACCCCCTAATCCAGGACTCCCTCAGCGTCACCACCAGAGCCTTTTGCAGGTGAAGACCACTTTTGTCAGGATAAGTTGTACTAGCTGTCCCCTTTCAAATTGACCGTTGTTGGCTCCCTTCCCGCTCAATATTTGGGGAGAGGACCAGGGCCTATATAAGTAGAACTAGCCACCACAGTAGAGGGAATCGACCTCATCACAAATCGAGAACGGATCCAAGATCATTTCACCCACACAAGTTCACCAAGCACAAGAACACCTCAACCTCAGGAGGCTGTTCTTCCCCTTGTACTATTCATCATCAGCCGAACAGGCAATCCACCACCACCACACTGGAGTAGGGTATTACTCCACAACAGTGGACCGAACCAGTATAAATCTTGTGTCTTTCTGTGTTGTGAGTTCGTCGTGTTCGTCCGCGAGATCTCAGAGAGCTAGGGCGTGGATCAATAGGGAGAAAACCTTCGCACGCACCCTAGTGTTCGAACCTTGAGGGTTTTGCCGGAACCCGTGATCCGACATTTGGCGCAACAGGTAGGGGTGCGCCGAAGCTTCCTTCCGTCGCCCTGCGCCCCGTTGCCTCGTCGTCTCCATGGCAGACGTGCGTCACGCTCGCGCTGAGCGCCGGGCTGCCCTCGCCACCCACGTTGCTCAGACGGCTCCCGTCGGCGGGCCACCTCGTCATTCCCTGTCGCCTGCCACCAACGCCACCAACGCCGCCACCGTCCTGTCGGGGAACTAGCAACAAGCATCCTCGATGCACTCCTCGGTGCGGCGGGACGGCCGCACCGCCACCCCATCGCTGACCCCGGCCGGTTCTTCTTCCCATGCACGTCGCCCTCCCATGGACGCATGGGCCACACTCCTCATGGTGCACGAGCTCTTGCGATACCGCCCGGTCGACGACTTCTATGAGGAGTGGCTCGACTTCATCACCGAGCTTGTCCTTGCCGCAGGGGGCTCCCCTACGCTGTCCCTCTCTCCACCTCGCCCTCCGCCCGCTACGGGCGACGTAGCTCACGGAGCGCCTCCACCACCTCTGCCCCAAGACGGCGCCCTGGTGCCAAGACGTGTGGCTCCGCGACACGACCTGCCGCGTCTCGCGCCCGCGCTTGAAGAAAGAAGCTGTCAAGAAGTCACTCGACCGCAAGAAAATGCTCCGCCGCTCCTCGCACCACCGTGCCGGGACCGGCTGTTGCGGCAAGACCGCACGCCACCTGTAGCGGCAGGGCGCGAACCCCATCAAGGCCAAGCTCCACCCCCAAGGCAGGCCCCGCTGACCACAGCTGGCTGCCGCGCTTTCACCCCCGAGCTGCGTAGCGTCGCCTGGCCAGGCAAGTTCAAGCTGGATCTGCCTCCTCGCTACGACGACACCCCCGACCTCGTGGAGTTTTGCAACTCTACGATCTAAGCATCGAAGCGGCCAACGGCGACGAGAAAGTCATGGCGAACTGGTTTCCCATGGCTCTCAAGTAGGGCGCCCACTCATGGCTCCTGAACCTACCTCCAGGCTCAATTTCCTCCTGGGACGAAATGCATAACCGCTTCATCGCCAACTTCCAGGGCACTCGTGACCGCCCCCCGGTCACGGGCGACCTGCGCCGCATCAAGCAACAACCAGGAGAGACCCTACAGAAGTACATTCAGCGCTTCAATAGCGCACGGATCAAGATCCCCAAGGTGACCGATGAGGCCATCATCTCAGCATTCTCTGACGGTGTCCGTGACGTCAAGATGAAGGAGGAGCTCGCCATCCATGAAGAGCTGTGCACGACCCTGGAGCTGTTCAACATCGTGACCAAGTGTGCTAGAGCTGAGGAGGGGCGCCTCCCCCTCCTCGAGCACCCTGCTGCAGACCCAGAGGAGAAGAAGACCAAGGCCAAGGACGTGAAGCGCAAGGGAGCAACTGTGCTCGCGGCGGAACCAGACACCAAGCTTGCCAGAGACCAACCAGAGTCATCCAGGAGCAGCCGTCTGTTCTGCGCCTTCCACAACCTGAACACCCACAACACCAGTGACTGTCAAGAGGTCAGAGCCATTCGCGAAGGATGCTTCAGTCGGCGCCCTGAGCGCGGTGACCGGGGCTACGGCCAAGGAGGAGGATGTGGTGGCGGACGCTGGGACGACCGTGACCCACGCCAGGAGTGGCGCGACCGGCCTCGTGAGGACCGCTGGCAGGATCAGCCTCACGAGGGAGCCTGGAGGGATCAGCCTCGTGAGGATCGTCCACAAGGCAATGCTGGGCTCCCGCCGCTGCCGCCACCGCCAAGAAGGAATGATGAACACCATCAAGACGAGGAGGTTGGGGGCTTCCAGGAACCGCGTGCCAGGAGGTTGGGGGCTTCCAGGAACCTCGCAGCGTATCTTCAAGCAGTTTGCTCGTGAAGTGAATCCAGTCCTACCCAAGCTCGAAGCCACACGCCCCCTCAGATGGTCCCAGTGCCCCATCACGTTCAACTCGGCGGACCAGCTCAAGTGCGCAGCTAGCGCCGGCGCCCTCCTGATGCTTTGCTCCCCAGTACCAAGACCCTCATCGACGGTGGCGCAGGGCTCAACGTCCTATCCGTCGAAACGTTCGATAGCCTCCAAGTGCCATATGACCAGCTTCAGCCCACCAAGCCTTTCTCATGAGTGACCGACGGTTCCACCACACCGATAGGGCAGGTCCGCCTCCCTGTCACCTTCGGGGAATGCAAGAACTACCGCACCAAGATCATCGACTTCGATGTCGCGCACATCCGTCTGCCGTACAATGCCATCCTTGGGTACCCAGCCCTGGCCAAGTTCATGGCGTTGACCCATCACGGCTACAATGTCCTCAAGATGCTGGGAAGCGGTGGGATCATCACGGTCCCATGTGAAGACAGAGATGCAGTGTGCTCCCTTGAGTGTGCCTTCCAAGCTGTAGCAATCGACGACCTCGACAGCAAGGGCGAGGGCCCTCCTGAGGCCATCCCCAAGAAGAAGAAGCAGCTGTGACGCGCAGGACCTCAGGAGGGTGGCATCACAGCTGAAGCCTCATCGGGATCAGCGCCCACTCCAGGGGCGCCTTCCTCCATCGCATAGGAAGGCGCGCCCGGCACCCTTCTCGGGCAGGGCTCGGGGGATTTCTTCTGGAAGTCCTCAGACCTTGCCCACATCACGAGGGAGGCGCTTGGGCACCACTTGGAGACATGCTACACGGCACATTTCCCTCAGGAGGGCTGAGGGAGTCCTGGATTAGGGGGTGTCCGGATGGCCGGACTATACCTTCAGCCGGACTCCTGGACTATGAAGATATAAGATTGAAGACTTCGTCCCGTGTCTGGAAGGGACTTTCCTTGGCGTGGAAGGCAAGCTTGGCGATACGGATATGCAGATCTCCTACCATTGTAACCAACTTTGTGTAACCCTAACCCTCTTCGGTGTCTATATAAACCGGAGGGTTTTAGTCCGTAGGACACAACAACTACAACATACAATCATACCATAGGCTAGCTTCTAGGGTTTAGCCTCTCTGATCTCATGGTAGATCTACTCTTGTACTACCCATATCATCAATATTAATCAAGCAGGACGTAGGGTTTTACCTCCATCGAGAGGGCTCGAACCTGGGTAAAACTTCGTGTCCCTTGCCTCCTGTTACCATCCGGCCTAGACGCACAGTTCGGGACCCCCTACCCGAGATCCGCCGGTTTTGACACCGACATTGGTGCTTTCTTTCAGAGTTCCTCTGTGTCGTCGCCGTCAGGCTTGATGGCTCCTACGATCATCGATAGTGATGCGGTCCCGGGTGAAACTTGTCTCCCCGGATAGATCTCTGTCTTCGGTGGCTTTGCACTACGGGCCAATTCACTTGGCCATCTGGAGCAGATCGAAAGCTATGCCCCTGGCCGTCAGGTCAGATTTGGAAGTTTAAACTATACGGCTGATATCCGCGGGGGCTTGATCTTTGATGGATTCGAGCCACTACCGAGCGCGCCGCACTGCCACGACGAGCATGATCTAGCTCTGCCGCCTAACAGTGCCCTGAAGGCCGCACCCGCAGCGGCTCCGACCCTTAATTCGGAGCCAACCGCGCCGACCGAGGATGGGTGGTTGGACGCTGCCTCGGGGGATGCGATCCTAACGGCAATCGAGCCGAATACGAGCCCCACACTCCGCGAGACTCATGATTCCAAGGAGCCGGACTCCCCTCCGGACTCCGAACCATTCACGCCTCTGCCGATCGAATCTGATTGGGCGCCGATCATGGAGTTTACTGCCGCGGACATCTTTTAGCACTCGCCCTTTGGCGATATTATAAAATCACTAAAGTCTCTCTCTTTGTTAGGAGAGCCCTGACCGGACTACGGTCAGAAAGATTGCGATGCGGACGATGAAGAAATTCAAAGCCCACCCACCACCCACTTTGTAGCCACTGTCGACGATTTCACCGACATGCTCGACTTCGACTCCGAAGACATCGACGGTATGGACGCCGATGAAGGAGACGATGAAGAGCCAGCACCTATGGGGCCCTGGAACGCCACCTCGTCATATGACGTATACATGGTGGACGCACCAAAAGATGACGACGAGGAGCGGAAGGACGCACCGAAGGCTTGTTCCCTCGAAAAGCAGTCAAAGCGGCGACGCAAGCGCCGCCCCAAATCCCGCCTCGACAGAAATAGCGATCACACAGACCCAGCGCTGGAGTAGGGCGAACCGCTGCCGGACAACGGCAATCCGGATAATCAAACCGAACAAACAAATCCTATCAAGGATAATGGTCCGGACGACATAACGCCGGACAGACACCCGGAGCAGCAGACTGCCCGTAAAAGGCTTGTTGCCACCGCGAGGAGTCTAAAAAAGCAGAAGCAAAGGCTCAAGGCCGCGCAAGACACACTCCAAATCAGATGGAGTAAAATACTCAACACTGCAGCAAGGTACGGTGACAATCACCCCTCCAAGAGCTACCCAAAGCGGAAGCTGCTACCCGAATTCGATGAGGAGGCCTCAGAACCCCCACAACCAAATATCAAAGCAGCCACCTGGTCGGATAGACAACCCCTCTACCAACACAGAGCGGCATACAACGCCGCTCACAATACAATACGCGACCCATGCGAGGGCTCGCACCCAAAGGACGGTGCAACAAGATCCATCTATGGACCACGCAAGCGCGCCCCAGCATACAATGCAACACAACAAACATCCAAACAACGCGGTACACCCAGCTACAGGGGTGCTGCACACCCCCTATGTTTCACTGATGAGGTGTTGGACCATGAATTTCCAGAGGGATTCAAGCCCGTAAACATAGAGGCATACGACGGAACAACAGACCCTGGGGTCTGGATTGAGGACTACATCCTTCATATCCATATGGCTCGAGGAGATGATCTCCACGCCATCAAGTACCTACCCCTCAAGCTCAAATGGCCAGCTCATCACTAGCTCAAAGGCCTCCCCGAAAGCTCAATTGGAAGTTGGGAAGAGCTCGAAGACGCCTTTCGGGCAAATTTTCAAGGGACTTATGTCCGACCTCCGGATGCGGACGATTTGAGTCATATAACTCAACAACCCGGAGAGTCAGCCCGAAAGCTTTGGAACAGGTTTCTTACTAAAAAGAACCAGATTGTCGACTGTTCGGACGCCGAAGCCTTGGCAGCTTTCAAGCATAGCGTCCGTGATGAATGGCTCGCCAGACACCTCGGCCAAAATAAGCCGAGAACGATGGCCGCATTAACAAACCTCATGACTCGCTTTTGCGCGGGTGAGGACAGCTGGCTAGCCAGATGCAGCACCAGCGACCCTAGTACATCTGAAGTTAGAGATGGAAACAGGAAATCACGGCGCAACAGCAATAACAAACGCCGGAATAAAGAAGACAACACAAAGGGCACGGCAGTAAATGCCGGATTCAAAATCTCTCAGACGGGTCAAAAGCCGCCCCCTAAAGGCACCCGGGATGAATTGTCTAGCCTGAACAAAATCCTGGACCAAGTATGTCAGATTCATAGTACCCCTGGTAAACCTGCTAATCATAGCCACAGAGAATGTTGGGTCTTCAAGCAGTCTGGCAAGCTCAATGCAGTACACAAGGGGGAGGACACACCAAGTGAAGACGAGGACGAGCCCCCCAAGAAAGACACGGGGGAACAAGAGAAATTTCCACCAGAAGTCAAAACAATAAACGTGTTACACGTAATTAAGGGAAAAAACAATGTGGCACTCCTAGGAAAATATACCCAAATGCCTGTCACCACGAAGTCCTGCCACTGGTCATCTCAACCGATCACTTTCGACCATCGCGATTACTCAGCAAGTATCCCACACGCAGGATGGGCTGCCCTCGTATTAGACCCAGTAATTGGCGGATATCACTTCACAAGAGTCTTGATGGACGGCGGCAGTAGCCTAAACCTAATATATCAGGATACAATCCGCGGGATGGGGTTAGACCCAACACAAATTCGCCATAGCAATACTACCTTTAAAGGAGTAACGCCAGGCCCAGGGGCTCGTTGTACGGGCTCCCTCCTACTACAAGTTATATTCGGCTCCCCCGATAACTTCTGTCGCGAGCATTTAACTTTCCACATCGCTCCGTTTCAATGTGGCTATCAAGCACTGCTCGGACGCGAAGCTTTCGCTCGCTTTAATGCAATACCACACTAAGCCTCCCTCACACTTAAGATGCCCGGTCCACGTGGCATCATTACAGTGCATGGAAATATCAAGCGATCTCTACGCGCCGAAGAGAGTGAGGCTGCCTTGGCAGCCGCACGCTAATGGCGCCCGGACAAGCGAAAGCATCCAATAGGTCGTCAAGACCTCAGATACAACTAATAGAGTCCGGCGCCGCTACTTATACTGAATAAATGGTCACACCCCTATTTGTCAATACAAGGGGCTCAACACGCGCAGACGAGTGACAATTTGTTCTCATCTTGAATTATACATGGTTTCTTTAACAAACTATCTTTTTGCACGACAACTTTTTCACCTAAATTTCTCTCTTTTACAGACGATCATCGTGCCACACCCGTCTAGGATACGGCACAACGGAGACACATGCGCAGACGTGCAGCAGGGACCCGCCCCAAGGATTCTTTTTAGATTAAGACCCTGCGTAAACCTTTCTTACTGTCTCTTGTTGATACATATCCACCATTGAGAAGGATGCTGACATTTTGGCATGTGGCCATGCCAGAACAATGCACATACCTGGACACAAGGGGCTTCTTACAAAGGCCATTATTTCGGCCCAGTTTATACCACAAAGACCGAATACCTTAGGGAGTGTTCGACGTCGCGAGTTTGGCCCTATATGCATCAGCTCCGAATCATTGTCTTTGGTCAAATGTTGGGTTTTCCTGGCTCCTGTGTTTTGGTGCCTTATGTTCCGCTTTACCAGCTAAGGTAGCACCAGGAGAACTACTGCGATTGTGCCCTGGTTCATCCGGACGAGCACCTCAGTAGAGAAAGCGAAAACTGACTGTCATGATATAGCGTGAGACTGGTCAACCACTCGATGACCTATTGGAATGTTAGAATTCCTCCGCCTTAACGAAGGGCCGTTTTTCGGACAGGCATGTATGCACCCCGGGATCGGGAAAGTGCGGAGCTACTAGGGGCTATTTAGTAGCCCCACTGTTAAACTCCTATCGCTAAGTGAAAGTGCTAAAGCATTATAGTCTGGTTGCCTCACTCGCCCTGCTATCACCTCCTTAATAGGACCAAGACGTTGGGTAAAGTGTGAACGCATGTTTTTGCGAGCACCTCCGCATTATATGCGTGAGGGTTGAAGTCGACGGCTGCAATCTTTCAGGTTATACACATGTATACATAAACGGCCGCCCAGGAGGCATCATATTACTTTCAGGCAAAATTATAAAAATAGCCTTATAAAAATTTATAAAAGCATTTCGCTTACAATGAGATTACATATCACTCAAACATAATATTTTTTGAGCACTGGGTCTCTATCAAACGAGCACCCTCAAGAACTTCTTCAAAGTAGTGCTCAGCAGCCCTTAGACCTATGGCCGAATCTCGCGCTGCAACAGTGGTAGCATCCATCTCCGCCCAGTATGCTTTAACACGGGTAAAGGCCATCCGTGCGCCCTCTATGCACGCCACCTCTTCATCGCATTAATGTGCAGCACCACGTCAAGGAACTGCTGCACCAAGCTGAAATAGCTGTTCGGTTTTGACCTTTCCGGCCACAGCTAATCCACAACAGACCTCATGGAGTGTCCGGACAACCTATTTAGTTCGGCCCATTCGGCTAATTGGTCAGTCAAGGAAAGCGAACGCTCGAGAGAATGGAATTGTCTCCAAAACAGCTGGTCTACGTCACGGTCCGTCTGACGCTCGAAATACTTGGCCGCATCGGCAGCGCTCGCCGCCAAATCCATATATACATGCTCCGAACTCCACAGCCGATCCAGAGGGACATACCGTGGATCTCCGAACTTCCTCCGCAACATAAATGATTTCGCAGCTACAATATCCCCGGCTTCCCGCAGCTCCTCCTTCTTTGCCCTCATAGTAGAGCGGAGGTCCTTTTTCGTCGCAGCAGCCTTCTCAAGGTCCGATGCCTGTGCTTGGTTTTCCTTTTCAAGAACCCGGCAACGGTCGACGGCGGCTTTTAATTCTATGGCCATCTTGGCCATCTTGTCTCGGCTCTCGCCATGCGCGGCCTTCTCGGCTTGCAACTCTTCGGCCGCCTTCAAAGCAGCCGCATTACCCAACCTCGCTTGTTCCTTGGCTCGGGCAAGTTCTGCCCGCAAGGCTTCAACAGTGGCAGCTCCATCTGCAGTCACAACATATTAAAGATACTGGCATCATGCTGCTCTTCCTATGTGGCGTTTACCAGATAATGACACTTACCCTGTGCCTCGTCAAGCGTTTTGTTAACAAGCTCGATGTCGGCGTCTGCCGCATCCAACTGCCGTTCTAAATGGGCAAACTCGCTAGTCCGGCTAGCCACCGGAGCTTCCATCACCTGCACATAGAGGCAGTATGGTTATTACCTGGGAATATGATCCTCTGTTTGTCGTCGTTTCCGACGACAACCAGAGTCTCAGGGACTACTATCTACACAGGGCACACCTAGCATGTGCAGGACTATCATACATTCTTTTACGTACCTCAAAGCCTGCTAGTAGACTCATAAAAGCTTCATGCAATCCGTTTTCGGCGGATGATATTCTCTCCATCACCGTATTCATCAGAACACGGTGTTCATCTGAGATGGCCGCTCACCCCACCAACTCCCTCAGAACATCCGATCGCACACTAGATGGTACCGGACTCTTTTGTCTGCTCTCTTCGGGAGCCGGACATTGGGAGCTTCAGGGGTCAATGGGATTATCTTTTGGCCTCACCGGACTCGGATAGGCCCTCCGCGACGACACTTCAGGGTCGCCCGCTTCTGGAGCGGAGGAGTCCGAAGGAGGCGTTTCACTCTCCATCATCTCTGGAAGAAGATCCCCCGAAGACGAGCTCATTTGAGAGGGGATAAGCCTCGAACTGCAAAAATATATGCGGTGGTTATTTTCTCAGAAGAAAAAGATGGCATATCTGTACTATTAAAGTATTTCGGGTCACTTACGACTCGCAGGAGAATTGATCCCCCCACGGACTTTGTGCGGCAACAGTGCCCCCCAAGGTAGGACCCTCTGTGGGAGACTTCTTCTCCCGTTTGGAAGCTTTGGCTTCCGAATCCCCGGGCGCAGTCCTTTTCCTCTTCTGGTCGTCTTCCTTCATGGAGACGCTCGCTCCCTCGGCTAGAATGGGCAGCGTTGGGGGCCCGCGTCCGCCCGCATTATCCTCCATAGTATCTTCCTTCAAGGGCTCCGGGAAAGGTGCGGTCTGGAGCATCTTTTCCAATACCGGATTTTCCAAACCCTCAGGGAGGGGGGCCGAACACCGAATCAACTTCGCCTTTGTTAGCCAGTCCTGGTCAAAAAGCGGACTCTCAGAAATAACTTCGTAACAAAGGAGAGATAGTATGTTCGGCCGGAAGATGCCTTACCTGTTCGGCGGCGCGGTTACTACTCAGGCCCACGTCCTCGGTGATTTCCGGACACTCCACCTGAGGTCCGAAGAATGACTTGTACATCTCCTCGTGCGTTAGGCCAAGAAAATTTTGAATGACACGCGGTCCCTCGGGATTGAACTCCCACAGGCGAAGAGGCCGGCGTTTGCAAGGCTGGACTTGACGAACCAGCATAACTTGTATTACCGCAACCAAACTGAAATCTCCATTGAAGAGATCTCGAATGCGGCTTTGCAGTATAGGCACGTCCTTGGCTGGACCCCAGCTCAGACCTCTGCTGATCCATGACATCGGCTGTGGTGGAGGGCCCGAGCAGAAAACAGGGGGCCGGCCCACTTGGCACTTCTAGGAGCCGTGATGTAGAACCACTTCTGTTTCCACAATTCAGACACCTCTGGGATGGAACCTTTGGGCCATGAAGCTCCCGTCATCTTGTGTATTGAGGCACCTCCACATGCTGCATGTTGCCCCTCGATCATCTTCGGCTTCACTTCAAAGGTCTTGAGCCATAGGCCAAAGTGAGGGGTAACCCGGAGGAAGGCCTCGCACACGACGATAAATATCGTGATATGAAGAAAGGAGTCCGGAGCTAGATCATGGAAGTCTAGCCCGTAGTAAAACATCAAACCCCTGACGAAAGGATCCAGAGCAAGGCCTAGACCTCGGAGGAAGTGGGAGACAAACACGACGTTCTCGTTCGGTTCGGGGGTGGGGACGGCCTGCCCTCGGGGAGGCAGCCGATGCAAAATTTTGGCGGTCAGATATCTGGCCTCCCTCAACTTTTTGATGTCTTCTTCTGTGACGGAGGAAGGCACCCATCGGCCTTTAAGGCTAGATCCGGACATGACTGAAGGTTCGGAGCACCTGACCTGAACTTTGGGTGCTTGAGCTTGAGGTGGGGGAAGGATTCGATTGAGAACGGGAGGGAAAAATAAAAGCCTTGTCCCTTTATAAAGAGGGTGAATATCAAGCATCCTCTCCGTGTCCATTTGGACTTGCCTATAATCTAGGAGTGCTAGAAGCGGTTGGGTTACCCACGCCCGTATTGATGAGAATCCCGGAATAAGTGGACACGATCTCTGCTTTAACAAGACGTGCCAAGGAAACCGCCTCGCATGACGCGCTGAGGTGGGATAATGAAACGACTCGGATAAAGGCTTGGCCGTGGTGTGTCACACTATGGAATACGTCGGCAGATTAGATTTGTGTAAATGTTATTCTCTCTATGGCAATATGTGGAAACTTATTTTGCAGAGCCGGACACTATCTTTGTGTTCAAAATCTTTTTATGAAGTACTTGGAGGAGGAACCCACCTTGCAATGACGAAGACAATCTACGCGCCAGACTCGTCGTCATTGAAGCCTGGTTCAGGGGCTACTGAGGGAGTCCTGGATTAGGGGGTGTCCGGATGGTCGGACTATACCTTCAGCTGGACTCCTGGACTATGAAAGTACAAGATTGAAGACTTCGTCCCATGTCTGGAAGGGACTTTCCTTGGCGTGGAAGGCAAGCTTGGCGATGCGGATATGCAAATATCCTACCATTGTAACCGACTTTGTGTAACCCTAACCCTCTCCGGTGTCTATATAAACCGGAGGGTTTTAGTCCGTAGGACAACATACACAACAACAATCATACCATAGGCTAGCTTCTAGGGTTTAGCCTCTCCGATCTCGTGGTAGATCTACTCTACCCATATCATCAATATTAATCAAGCAGGACGTAGGGTTTTACCTCCATCGAGAGGGCCCGAACCTAGGTAAAACTTCGTGTCCCTTGCCACCTGTTACCATCCGGCCGAGACGCACAGTTCGGGACCCCCTACCCGAGATCCGACGGTTTTGACACCGACAAGGGCACAGGGCAAGGATCGCCCACCGTTTAGGAGTTCATCACCTAGACCACCCAGGAATTGCAAGACGCAAGGGCCATGTGCGGCGACCGCCGCTCACGAGGAGCAGCTTCTCATCCAGGCGAGGATGCCAGGTTGTGCATCAGCATCGACGTTCCAGGGCTCAACAGGGCCGCTTCTCAAGAGCTTTTCTGGCCTTCGTGCGTGGGACGCTGCGTGGGCCCACCGCACAGCTACATTCGCATGCCCTTCAGCCTGCCGAGCGTGTCATCCGCCTACCAGCACAATTTGCGGCGCATCCTAGCGGGTCAGGATGCCAGGCAGCACGCCGTCCTGATGGAGATGGAGACGGTCCTCAGGGAACCACCTGAGCCCCTAGAGCCTCCTGAGGCTCAGGGCTCCGGTGGCTCATGAGGACCAACCCCTTCGCCGTGCACCTTCAGCTGCCCCAAGTCTCCTTCGTCAACATAACCAGGTGACATTTTCCAAGTTCGTTTAGCAAGGAGCGCCCCTCGGGCCGCGTCATGCCTAGGCCGCATGGGTCCGTCCCCGTGGCATGTATCCCTTTTTATGTCTTTAGCTTACCTTGTTGGGAGCGCCCCTCGGGCTGCATCATCCCCAAGCCGCTCGGGACTGACCCAGTGGCACGTATCTCCCATGCACTTACTTAATCCTACTACTCTCATGTTTAATCTACCTATGATTACTACCTGCTCAATCGTTGCCTCCCACAGGGCCTCCTCATGCCGGCACGGCGCTGGTGCACGGGTCCGTCCCTACCACGTCGATAAACCTGAGCGGTCGAGCTCTGGCTCGCGGCACGCCCCGCGCACGTCACCTCACCAGGCCCTCAGTGCCTTCACCCCCTCGCGGACCAACCGGCGGCAGGCTGGTAACCATAACGGCAGATCGTGTTCTTCCTTGTGCTGGCTCACAGGAATCTCACGAGGACAACACCAGGCGGCACCGCGAGCTCCCACCTCTTCCAAGTAATCCGCTTGCACGTAAAAAGGGGAGATCCTGAGCATTGCGACTCAGGAGCTCTATTGGTTCTCTAGCCCTCACCCCTGGCCTTGACCACGGCACGCGACCTGGCATACCAGCGGCAGCTGAGCTCGCTCGAGGGCCGGGACCTGAGGACATAGAGCACAAAGGAGATCATTGAAAGGGGGAGGACTCGTATGGGCCTGACCTAGCTACGCTACGGATGTTCGTGCACAGGTCTGGCGCATCACGAAGAATCAACCCCGGACCGCCAAGATAAGTCACGAGCTCAGATCAACCAATCGTTGGAACCTAGGGGACACGCTTGCTGCAGCCCTGTTGTGGCAACGTCGCCTCCCTTTCTTATCTTACCACGACTGCTTGAGCGCTAAAGGGGAGCCCCTGAGCATCGCGCCTTAGGAGCTCTTACTGGACCTCAGGCTGCTCACCTCCTGGCCTTGACCACGACACACGGCCTGGCATACCAGCGACGGTTGAAGCTTGCCTGGGGACCGGGACCTATCAGCGTAGAGCAACAAGCTGTCGCGAGATTGGAAAGGGAAGACCGAACCTGAAACAGGACTTGCGCTCACAAGGGTTCCATAATTGGGATAATATCAAGAAAAGACATTACAGACTCTTTACACAACCCCACGGGGTACTTCTCAATTCCTCACAGGGAACAAAAGACAAGAGCCTAGGAGAATCCTATCTACACACCCCCGCGGCCGACGCCATCATCAACAGTGGGTCGTGGGAGGCCGGCGTGATGTCTACTACACAACCTTCTTCTTGTAGACTTTGTTGGGCCTCCAAGTGCAGAGGTTTGTAGGACAGTGGCAAATTTCCCTCAAGTGGATGACCTAAGGTTTATCAATCCGTAGGAGGCGTAGGATGAAGATGGTCTCTCTCAAGCAACCCTGCAACCAAATAACAAAGAGTCTCTTGTGTCCCCAACACACCCAATACAATGGTAAATTGTATAGGTGCACTAGTTCGGCGAAGAAATGGTGATACAAGTGGTATATGGATAGTAGATAAAGGTTTTTGTAATCTGAAAATATAAAAACAGCAAGGTAACGAATGATAAAAGTGAGCATAAATGGTATTGCAATGCATTGAAACATGGCCTAGGGTTCAAACTTTCACTAGTGCAAGTTCCCTCAACAATAATAAAAAAATTGGATAATATAACTATCCCTCGACATGCAACAAAGAGTCACTCCAAAGTGACTAATAGCGGAGAACAAACGAAGAGTTTATGGTAGGGTACGAAACCACCTCAAAGCTATTCTTTCCAATAAATCCGTTGGCCTATTCCTATAGGTGTCACAAACAGCCCTAGAGTTTGTACTAGAATAACACCTTAAGACACAAATCAACCAAAACCCTAATGTCACCTAGATACTCCAATGTCACCTCAAGTATCCGTGGGTATGATTATACGATATGCATGACACAATCTCAGATTCATCTATTCAACCAACACATAGGACCTCAAAGAGTGCCCCAAAGTTTCCACCGGAGAATCACGACAAAAACGTGTGCCAACCCCTATGCATAGGTTCATGGGCGGAACCCGCAAGTTGATCACCAAAACAAACATCAAGTGAATCACGTGGTATCCCATTGTCACCACAGATACGCACGGCAAGACATACATCAAGTTTTCTCAAATCTTTAAAGACTCAATCTGATAAGATTACTTCAAAGGGGAAACTCAATCCATTACAAGAGAGTAGAGGGGGAGGAGAAACATAAGATACAACTATGATAGCAAAGCTCGCGATACATCAAGATCGTGCCAAATCAAGAACATGAGAGAGAGAGAGATCAAACACATAGCTATTGGTACATACCCTCAGCCCCGAGGGAGAACTACTCCATCCTCGTCATGGAGAGAACCGGGATGATGAAGATGGCCACCGGAGAGGGATTGCCCCCTCCGGCAGGGTGCCGGAACGGGTCTAGATTGGTTTTCGGTGGCTACAGAGGCTTTTTGCGACAGAACTCCCGATCTATTGTGCTCTCTGATGTTTTTAGGGTATATGGAGATATATAGGCGGAAGAAGTACGTCAGGGGGGCCACGAGGGGCCCATGAGGGTGGAGGGCGCGCCCAGGGGGGTGGGCGTGCCCCCTACCTCGTGGCCTCCTCAAAGCTTACCTTACGTGCACTTCAAGTCTTCTGGGCTTCTTTCCTTCAAAAAATGGGTTCTATGAAGTTTCAAGTCAATTGGACTCCGTTTGGTTTTCCTTTTCTTCAAAACCCTAAAACAAGGTAAAAACAGAAACTGGCACTAGGCTCTAGGTTAATAGGTTAGTCCCAAAAATAATATAAAAGTGTATAATAAAGCCCATAAAAATCCAAAGTTGATAATATAATAGCATGGAACAATCAAAAATTATAGATACGTTGGAGACGTATCAGCATCCCCAAGCTTAATTCCTGCTCGTCCTCGAGTAGGTAAATGCTAAAAACAAAATTTTTGATGTGGAATGCCACCTAACATATTTCTCTATGTAATTCTTTATTGTGGCAAGAATATTAAGAACCATAAGATTCAAGACAAAAGTTTAATATTGACATAAAAATAATAATACTTCAACCATACTAACAAAGCAATTATGTATTCTCAAAATAACATGGCCAAAGAAGGCTATCCCTACAAAATCATATATTCTGGCTATGCTCTATCTTCACCACACAAAATATTTAAATCATGCACAACCCCGATGACAAGCCAAGCAATTGTTTCATACTTTTGATGTTCTCAAACTTTTTCAATCTTCACGTAATACATGAGCATGAGCCATGGACATAGCACTATAGGTGGAATAGAATGGTGGTTGTGGAAAAGACAAAAAGGAGAAGATAGTCTCACATCAACTAGGCGTATCAACGGGCTATGGAGATGGCCATCAATAGATCAATGTGAGTGAGTAGGGATTGCCAAGCAACAGATGCACTAGAGCTATAAGTGTATGAAAGCTCAACAAAAGAAACTAGTGGGTGTGCATCCAACTCGCTTGCTCACAAAGACCTAGGGCATTTTGAGGAAGCCCATCGTTGGAATATACAATCCAAGTTCTATAATGAAAGATTCCCACTAGTATATGAAAGTGACAACAAAGGAGACTCTCTATCATGAAGATTATGGTGCTACTTTAAAGCACAAGTGTGGTAAAAGGATAGTAGCATTGTCCCTTCTCTCTTTTTCTCTCAATTTTTTTTATTATTTTTATTTTTTTATTTGGGCCTTCTCTTTTTTTATGGCCTCTTTTTTGGGGGGCTTCTTTGGCCTCTTTTTTTCGTCCGGAGTCTCATCCCGACTTGTGGGGGAATCATAGTCTCCATCATCCTTTCCTTACTGGGACAATGCTCTAATAATGATGATCATCACACTTTTATTTACTTACAACTCATGAATTACAACTCGATACTTAGAACAAGATATGACTCTATATGAATGCATCCGGCGGTGTACCGGGATGTGCAATGATGCATGAGTGACATGTATGAAAGAATTATGAACGGTGGCCTTGCCACAAATACGATGTCAACTACATGATCATGCAAAGCAATATGACAATGATGAAGCGTGTCATAATAAACGAAACGGTGGATGGTTGCATGGCAATATATCTCGGAATGGCTATGGAAATGCCATAATAGGTAGGTATGGTGGCTGTTTTGAGGAAGATATATGGTGGGTTTATGGTACCGGCGAAAGTTGCGTGGTACTAGAGAGGCTAGAAATGGTGGAAGGGTGAGAGTGTGTATAATCCATGGACTCAACATTAGTCATAAAGAACTCACATACTTATTGCAAAAATCTAATAGTTATTGAAACAAAGTACTACACGCATGCTCCTAGGGGGATAGATTGGTAGGAAAAGACCATCGCTCCTCCCCGACCGCCACTCATAAGGAAGGCAATCAATAAATAAATCATGCTCCGACTTCATCACATAACGGTTCACCATACGTGCATGCTACGGGAATCATAAACTTCAACACAAGTATTTATCAAATTCACAACTACTCAACTATCATGACTCTAACATCACCATCTTCATATCTCAAAACAATTATCAAGTATCAAACTTCTCATAGTATTCAATGCACTCTATATGAAAGTTTTTATTATATCCCTCTTGGATGCCCATCATATTCAGGACTAATTTCATAACGAAAGCAAATTACCATGCTGTTCTAAATATTCTCAAAATAGTATAAGTGAAGCATGAGAGTTCATCTATTTCTTCAAAATAAAACTACCACCGTGCTCTAAAAGATATAAGTGAAGTACTAGAGCAACCAACAAACTACTCCGAAAGATATAAGTGAAGATCAATGAGTAGTCGAATAATTATGAAATTATGTAAAGACTCTCTAACATTTAATAATTTCAGATCTTGGTATTTTATTCAAACAGCAAGCAAAACTAAATAAAATAAAATGACGGTCCAAGCAAAACACATATCATGTGGCGAATAAAAATATAGCTCCAAGTAAAGTTACCGATGAACGAAGACGAAAGAGGGGATGCCTTCCGGGGCATCCCCAAGTTTAGGCTCTTGGTTGTCCTTGAATATTTCCTTGGGGTGCCTTGGGCATCACCAATCTTAGGCTCTTGCGACTCCTTATTCCATAGTCCATCGAATCCTTACCCAAAACTTGAAAACTTCACAACACAAAACTTAACAGAAAACTCGTGAGCTCCGTTAGTATAAGAAAATAAATCACCATTTCAAGGTACTGTAATGAACTCATTCTTTATTTATATTGGTGTTAAACCAACTGTATTACAACTTCTCTATGGTTTATAAACTCTTTTACTAGCCATAGATTCATCAAAAATAAGTAAACAACACATGAAAAACAGAATCTGTCAAAAACAGAACAGTCTGTAGTAATCTGGATCAAATGTATACTTCTGGAACTCATAAAATTCTCAAATAAATTTATGGAACTGAGGAATTTATCTATTAATAATATTCAAAAATAATTAACTAAATATCACTTTCCAAATAAAGATGGCAGTAATTCTCGTGAGCGCTAAAGTTTCTGTTTTTTACAGCATGATCAACAAGACTTTCCCCAAGTCTTCCCAAAGGTTCTACTTGGCACAAACACTAATTAAAAGCATAAAACCACATCTAAACAGACTCTAGATGAATTATTTATTACTAAACAGGAACAAAAAGCAAGGAACTAAAATAAAATTGGGTTGCCTCCCAACAAGCGCTATCGTTTAATGCCCCTAGCTAGGCATGATGATTTCAACGATGCTCACATAAAAGATAAGAATTGTAACATAAAGAGAGCATCATGAAGAATATGACTAGAAATTTAATTTTAACCCACTTCCTGTGCATAGTGATTTTGTGAGCAAACAACTTGTGGGAACAAGAATCAACTTGCATAGGAAGGTAAAACAAGCATAACTTCAAAATTTTAAGCACATAGAGAGGAAACTTGATATTATTGCAATTCCTACAAGCATATATTCCTCCCTCATAATAATTTTAAGTAGCATCATGAATGAATTCAACAATATAACCAGCACCTAAAGCATTCTTTTCATGATCTACAAGCATAGAAATTTACTACTCTCCACATAAGCAAGCTTCTTCTCATGAATAGTAGTGGGAGCAAACTCAACAAAATAACTATCATGGGATTGAAAATTGAAATCAAGATGACAAGTTTCATTGTTATCATTAATCTTTAAAGCATACGTGTCATCACAATAATCATCATATATAGTAGGCATGCTTTAATCATAATAAATTTGCTCATCAAAACTTGGGGGACAAAAAATATCATGTTCATCAAACATGGCTTCCCCAAGCTTGTGGCTTTGCATATCATTAGCATCATGGATATTCAAGGAATTCATACTAACAACATTGCAATCATGCTCATCATTCAAATATTTAGTGCAAAACATTTTATAGATTTCTTCATCTAGCACTTGAGCACAATTATCCTTTCCATCATACTCACGAAAGATATTAAAAAGGTGAAGCGTATGAGACAAAATCAATTCCATTTTTTATAGTTTTCTTTTATAAACTAAACTAGTGATAAAACAAGAAACTAAAAGACTCGATTGCAAGATCTAAAGATATACCTTCAAGCGCTAACCTCCCCAGCAACGGCGCCAGAAAAGAGCTTGATGTCTACTACACAACATTCTTCTTGTAGACGTTGCTGGGCCTCCAAGTGCAGAGGTTTGTAGGACAGTAGCAAATTTCCCACAAGTGGCTGACCTAAGGTTTATCAATCCGTAGGAGGCGTAGGATGAAGTTGGTCTCTCTCAAGCAACCTTGCAACAAAATAACAAAGAGTCTCTTGTGTCCCCAACACACCCAATACAATGGTAAATTGTATAGGTGCACTAGTTCGGAGAAGAGATGGTGATACAAGTGGTATATGGATAGTAGATGAAGGTTTTTGTAATCTGAAAATATAAAAACAGCAAGGTAACGAATGATAAAAGTGAGCGTAAACGGTATTGCAATGCGTTGAAACAAGGCCTAGGGTTCATACTTTCACTAGTGCAAGTTCCTCAACAATAATAACATAATTGGATCATATAACTATCCCTCAACATGCAACAAAGAGTCACTCCAAAGTCACTAATAGCGGAGAACAAACGAAGAGATTATGGTAGGGTACGAAACCACCTCAAAGTTATTCTTTCCAATCAATCCGTTGGGCTATTCCTATAGGTGTCACAAATAGCCCTAGAGTTCGTACTAGAATAACACCTTAAGACACAAATCAACCAAAACCCTAATGTCACCTAGATTCTCCAATGTCACCTCAAGTATCCGTGGGTATGATTATACGATATGCATGACACAATCTCAGATTCATCTATTCAACCAACACATAGGACCTCAAAGAGTGCCCCAAAGTTTCTACCGGAGAATCACGACGAAAACATGTGCCAACCCCTATGCATAGGTTCATGGGCGGAACCCGCAAGTTGATCACCAAAACATACATCAAGTGAATCATGTGGTATCCCATTGTCACCACAGATACACACGGCAAGACATACATCAAGTGTTCTCAAATCTTTAAAGACTCAATCCAATAAGATTACTTAAAAGGGGAAACTCAATCCATTACAAGAGAGTAGAGGGGGGAGAAACATAAGATCCAACTATGATAGAAAAGCTCGCGATATATCAAGATCATGCCAAATCAAGAACACGAGAGAGAGAGATCAAACACATAGCTACTGGTACATACCCTCAGCCCCGAGAGAACTACTCCCTCCTCGTCATGGAGAGCACCAGGATGATGAAGATGGCCACCGGAGAGGGATTGCCCCCTCCGGCATGGTGCCGGAACGGGTCTAGATTGGTTTTCGGTGGCTACGGAGGCTTCTGGAGGCGGAACTCTCGATCTATTGTGCTCTCTGATGTTTTAGGGTATATGGAGATATATAGGTGGAAGAAGTACGTTAGGGGGGCCAGAGCGGCCCACGAGGGTGGAGGGCGCGCCCAGGGGGGTGGGCGTGCCCCCTACCTCGTGGCCTCCTTGAATCTTCCCTTACGTGCACTTCAAGTCTTCTGGGCTTCCTTCCTTCCAAAAATGGGTTCTGTGAAATTTCAGGTCAATTGGACTCCATTTGGTTTTCCTTTTCTTCGAAACCCTAAAACAAGGTAAAAACAAAAACTAGCACTGGGCTCTGGGTTAATGGGTTAGTCCCAAAAATAATATAAAAGTGTATAATAAAGCCCATAAACATCCCAAGTTGATAATATAATAGCATGGAACAATCAAAAATTATAGATACGTTGGATACGTATCACGGTGGCAACCCCATCCAGATCAGCGACGGCGGCCGCCGAACGTTGTGGCCCTGCTCCTGGCGCGGCGAGAGCTCGGGGGCACGTAGTTGTCGCCGCTTGTCTCCAGAGTCTCGTAGAGCTCGGGAGAACCGCTGGACTCCCAAGAATCGTTGCTGCTGGAGCATTCGCGAGTGGGGCGCGCCTCATCCTGGCGCTCCCCTTGAGGGCAACACTCCAAGTGGTGACTGTCCGCGTCGAAGACCTTGAAGAACAGCATGGAGGCGTCGTCGTACTCGAAGTGGATCACGAGGGTGCCCTCCGCACGGCAAACCCGCGCGACCTCGCCCTAGCCGCAGGTCATGAAGATCTTGCCGGTGGAGACTGCTTCAACCTCTACACCGGTCGTCGGAGCGTCGCAGTCGGCGTGCTGCAACCAGAGCTCGAGAGGCCCCCTCAGCGGCATCACATCGGAGAAGAAGCGCGGGAAGCGGATCCAGGAGCTTGGGGGCATCGCGGCCCACAGCACGAGCTCGGGTGAGGAGTCTACGACATGGACTCTAGGAGCGACGGCGCTCGTCGCCGTAGCGCATCGACCTTGGCCACGGTGTGCGCGCCGACACTCATTGCTCCTTCCTCCCGAGCCCCTGGCTTGAGCGTGCAAGGGCAGTGGATACCCAGGAGGAGGCCGCTCGCACCAAGGCCTCGTCACCACCTGCATCTCCGCAGCGTCGCGACAGTGGACCGACCTCTTCTTCGGCGGGAGCAGCGCTGGCACGTCGAGGGGAACCTTTCCCTTCTCCTTAGCCGAAAACCTACGGATCGGCGCCATTGAAGTTGCTGCTAGCAGTGGAGCAGAGGAAGAAGAAGCAGGCGGAATGGGAAGAAGTGGGGGACGGGGGCTCCGCCCCTTCCTCATTTGTAGCAGGAGAAGGCCAACCAGCGCCCCCATGATCACATGTAATGATGGTTTTCCTTGCATGTCACAGGGACTTGTCAAGCTAGGCAGTTGCCGAGGCAGCGTGGGGAAGCGGAGACGCCCACGTCCAATCAACCGCCACGTGTCAACCGAGGCTGCAGGTTTTGGGGTCCGCGGTGCTCTGCGCTTTACCTTTGGATTCGCCTCGAAGCCAAGCCCAAGCGCGCCTTGGGTCCGGGGGCTACTATCGGTCTTCTGGGAACGTGGGTCCCCAGACTTGCCTGCCTGCCGCCCGCGGCGTGGCTGGGCTGGCAGGTCTGTACGGCCCATCTTCATCGACGAAGTATTCAAGACCCTCGCGAGGGGCCAAGCCTCGCGAGACGGACGACGCAAGACCTCCTCAGGAGAGGCCTCGCCAGGAAGGCTCACGAGGGGCGGAGAGATCAAGGCAAGGCAAACCTCGTGAGGTCCTCGTGACGTGAGCCATGACGATCAAGACCAGGCGGGAGCCAGCGCACGCAGTGTCATTGCTTCCTCTTTGGTGCCAAGGGGGCAAGCGCAGGCGCGGAGTACCGAGGCATCAAGCAAAGGTTTCCATATTGGTGCAACGAGACCAACACCAGAAGGACGGCAAGACAGAGGTCACCATGGAGCCCAGGACGGCGTCACCACCAGAGCCTTTTGCAGGCGAAGACCACTTTTGTCAGGATAAGCTATACTAGCTGTCCCCTTTCAAATTGGCCGTTGTTCGCTCCCTTCCCACTCAATATTTGGGGAGAGGACCAGGGCCTATATAAGTAGAACTAGCCACCACAGTAGTGCGGATTGACCTCATCACGAATCGAGAACGGATCCAAGATCATTTCACCTACACAAGTTCACCAAGCACAAGAACACCTCAACCTCAGGAGGTTGTTCTTCCCCTTGTACTATTCATCATCAGCCCAAGAGGCAATCCACGACCACAACACTGGAGTAGGGTATTACACCACAACGGTGGCCCGAACCAGTATAAATCTTGTGTCTTTCTGTGTTGTGAGTTCGTCGTGTTCGTCCGCGAGATCTTAGAGAGCTAGGGTGTGGATCGATAGGGAGAAAACCTCCGCGCGCACCCCAGTGTTTGAACCTTGAGGGTTTTGCCGGAACCCGTGATCCGACAACAGGTACATATGTTTAAGAATTATAGAATCACCAAATAAAGAATGATGTACCAGGGTTCTATACTTGTACTATTACAGATGGTAAAGAAAGAGGCGACAGACATTCTAGTTGCTGAACAAGGTGAAGCGGAATGGCCCTATTGTGCTCTCCTGGATGCAGAAGGCATGCAGGACTCTAGTACAACCCCTTGTGATGGCCGACCGCCAATCATGTAGTTTGAGAGGTAATCTTGAGTAAACTGCTTCAGGATCCACTCAAAAGAAAAAAGATTCAGATATTGTCATCTAACACAACTCATTACGGGCAGTAAAAAGAAGGCTACAGAGTTCTTACTTACCATCCTGCAGTTCAGTGTTGTCTTGAATAAAGTGTAAACAAATAGTTCGATTGACATCTTTTGACCCATTTTAGTAACAATCTTTATCAGTTCCTCACTTGATGCTAGTTCATGAATATCTCATTGCCCCATACGCAGAAATGGTCGAAGTGTGGATCTTTGGCAATGATATATGTACCTAAAAGCACCAAGTTAATATTAGAAGCTAAACCACAATTGAAAAATGATGTAGTACAACACTCCATCCATCCCATTATATAAGATTTTATTACATGTATATCTAGACATCATTAGAACATTAAGGTTACACTCTTCCTTGTTGATATGTAGCCTGGGATTGCATATTTAGTCATTCAGTACAATGCATGTTGCTAAACAACAATTGAAAAACGAAAAGGCATGTTAACTGCAATATCCTTAATAGCAACCAAATATCGTAATTCATAGTGGTATTATTGAAATTGTTATTGATGAAATTGAACTGCACAGCAAATAGCTGCACATATAGAGCATCACATTGTGAAGAACTGAAATAAACAAGTCATAAGGACATCTCTAGGCGATCCTTAAAAAGTTAAAGGACTAAAACCCTTAGTGGATATATATATACTCCAGCAATTTTTGGCCTTTTCTAGCCGATCCCCTAAACTTAAGGTTGTAAATTTCAATTTGATCAAGTTCAAAGCAGGTTCAACCGAAAGTAGCATGCATTCAAACATAAACATAGATAGTTTTGCATAACCGAACATAAAACATAAATTTAAACTAAGCTTAACTACTTTTGATAGAAGTAGAGGTTGAGCCAATCCTTCCTCGTCATGTACGGTGTGCCGCGAGCCGGGTCTGGGGCGTTGGGGAAGGCACTCCTCCACTCTCAACGTCGATCTCCTCGTCCTCAGGGCCCACCTCGACGCCCTCCATGCCGCCGTCGCCGCCGCCTTCGACCTCGTCATCAGAGGAGAGCGCGATAACCTCGCCGCCGTCCTCGCCGCCTTCGACCTCATCATCAGAGGAGAGCATGATAACCTCGCCGCCCTCCGCGCGGGCAAAGATCGCCCACTCCGCCTCCATGAGCTCCGGGTGCTGCCGGCGGAGCTATTGCATGTAGGCCTCGTCGGCGGCCTCGGCCTCAAGACGCTCCCATGCCTCGCGTTCCTCCCGCACCATAGCCGAGCTCACCGCCCTAGCTCTGGCGGAATGAGGTGGACTGGACGTGTGCCGAAGGGGAAATTGAGCCTAGCTGCCGCGCCATGGTAGCGGACCTGCCAGCGGTCGTACTCCATGGCTATGAGCTCAGTCGTGTGGAAGCTACCGAGCCACCGGCGGGTGTGGGTCTCTCAATCTGTAATCTTGGTGACCCACGTCCCCCACCGCTGCTGCCGGATCCCGAGGTAGAACTTCATCGGCTGCCGGGTCTAGGGGAGGATGGCGAAGTCCTCGAACCGGCGTAGGGGCGCGGCAGCGGGCGGATTAGGGAACTGGCGACAGCGGATCGGGCCCGTAGAGGACGACGGGGACACCTTGGCGGCCACCTCACCGGCGTCCGGCGAAAAGGCCACGATAAACCTCTTTTTGGCCATTGGCTACTCGAGCTCCCCGGCACACAAAGCAAAGATTGAGGATGGAGGCGCCGGGGATGGCGGCGACCTACCAATGGTTTCAAGGGTTGTGTGTCTCTGTGTGAGCGGAGGTTGTGATTGAGGAAATACTGCGGCAACTGAAAAATTTACTAGGCAGGAGTAACAAGGCGGGCTACTGAAAATTTGGATCAAGGGCGAGCAGATATTTTTGAGATTGCGAGGGATGCAGAGGCGGGAGTAAAATGTCGGGGTTACTAAAAATTTGAATCAAGGGACTGAAGCAGAGCGGGAGTAACAGACATCGGACACGGTCCACTAATAGTGTGCTATCAAACATTAAAATCTTCCAGGCGGTAGATATTTTCCAGATTGCGAGGGATGCAGAGGCGGGAGTTTTGGGGGTGCGAGCTAGCGTGCTTGACACGCCGGTTGTGGACTATAGCTGACACACCTTCTCACGTAAGCCATAGGCATACTTTACACTGACGGTGCTCCAAGATATTTTGTACTACATCTCACACGGTAGGTGAGAATAAACTGTGTGGGATCTACTTGATTTGAATTACAATATGCGGTCACAGTGGCAATGGATGGTGTTTGAATTGGTAGACCTTTTATCTGCAGTGAACATGCAAATGTATGTGTGTCGTAAAAGAATTGGAATTATTCAAGGTTCGTTTGGACATTTCATACATTAAACTAGTTTTCTAGCCATTTCAGGTGCACAATTCAATATTAAACTACATGCACATGCTTCGGTTAATACAAGTTGGTTGAAGAATCAAATCTGTCTCCTTCAGTGCATGCTTAGGTCCCATGGAAGGAATGGGAATGAATTTTTCGGGGTTCGTTTGTCCTTTTTTATACATTAACTAGGTTTTCTAGGCATTTTATGTGCATAATTCAAATTTGAACTACAAGCACATGCTCCAATGCACTAAAGTTGGTTGAAAAATCACATGTGTGTCCTTGGGTGAATTTCTAGGTCCCATGCAAGAGATGGGAATGAATTTCAAACACCAGGGCACTGTTGATTGCGGGCAAAATATTGAGATACCTGGATTTTAAATTCTAGTAAATCCAAAACTCGTCTAAAATTCATAAAACTTGGCATGCTATCATGGAGCGGCATCAACATGTCGTGGTAAAAATTTTGTCCCGTTTGGGGCAGGTTTGGGTATATGCATCTCATAAACTAGAGCTTCTCACAACAAGCATCATGGTTTTGGTAGGGAACGTCCCACCTTTGGGGACGAAACGATATCCACTGCCTCTTATTGCTTCCTAATTTTTTCTTGTGTCAACATAGAACAACAGGAGTGTTGTGTCAATTTTTGTGATTTTTGGTGTTCTTTTGGACATTCTTATGCATTAACTGAGTTTTCAATGCATTTATGTGCATAATTCAAATTTGAACTACATGCACATGCTCCAGTAAATATAAATTGGTTGAAAAATCAAATATGTGTCCTTGGGTGCATTCTTAGGTCCCATGCAAGAAATGGGAATGAATTTCAAACACCAGGGCACCGTTGATTGCCGACAAAACATTGAGATGCCTGGTTTTTAAATTCTAGTAAATCCAAAACTCGTCTGAAATTCATGAAACTTGGCATGCTATCATGGAATGTCACCCGACATGATGTGGTGTTTTTCGTGCCCATTTTAAGAGAAGGTGCACTCGAATAATGACAGCCAACAAAGGCATTTTGAAAAAATAGCCGCCACTTTAATATCTCAAATGTTTGTATAATTAAAACAGTGCGCGTTCTGTTAACCATTCACGTGACGCCATGTGTCTTGGTTTTAATGGCTGTAGGAGGTGCCCTGTGGACAGCTGCTTGACCTTGACTGAACGGGAGGCGTGCGAGCGCAGTCCGGTGTGCAGGCTGACCGAGAGGCGTGCAAGTTGTCCTCCAATGCATAGGCTCACCGGGAAGCGTGCGAGATGTATGTTGCGCAGGCTCACTGGGAATCGAGCGCTTTGACTTCCATGGTCGCCCGCCTTCCTCTCCATTAATGGTGCGCGAGCCATTGTTTAATATGGGCGACCTTACTGTTCGGCTCCCATTCCCCTCCCCCGCAGACCTCCACCGCCATGGCGCAGAATGATCATCTGCCACTAGTCTTCAAGTTTGGTGAAGTCGACTCCGATCCGGAGGAGATAGAAAATAAGGAGGAATGGGGCCTCATGGACCTGGCCCAGAACAAGCTGGCCGCGGCGGTTGCTGCCCCCGCTCCCGTCCCAGCTTCCATCCCCGCACCTGCACCAGCGACCATCCCCATAGCATTGATGCGCTGGTTGCCGAGCACTATCATAGAGCTGGAAGCCGCGGGCGTTGGAGAGGTCTCCGCGGACCCGCGTGAGCTTGTGTACATGCCAGCGCCTGTGCCCATGCCCGTGCGCGCCCCTCCACCCACCGTGGCGCCGGCCCCCATGTGTTTCGCTGCACCCGCCAAGCCCGTGCGCGCCCCTCCTCCCACCGCGGCGCCGGTCCCCATGCGTTTGGATGCACCCGCCGCGCCCGTGCCCGTGCCCGTGCGTGCCCCCCCTTTAGCGGCATGGGATGCTGCTGTCGACCGCTACCTCTCAGTGGCGCGAGTTGCTGTCCTCCCGCGCCCCGCCCATCGATCACGCGACGACATTATGTTTGATTTACAAGTGAAGAACATTTTGTGCTGCCTTGAAGACTTCAACAATGGCGTCCCGAAGGACGACAACGACAAAGACAACGACAGCACGGCACACCGCCTCCGCCGCCGCCGGAAATAGTTTTTATGGGGTTTAATACTGTATCTCGAATTCTTGATCAAATGGATATAAATTCGCAGTGTGACTGAATGAAAGATATGGTTTGAATGAACTTGCGTTTCTCTCTCTTAATGTATAGACTTATCAAATGATTTTCTTTTGAAAAAAACATCAACGGTTTTTAAATATAAAACACTCATCACAAACGTTTTAGTTAGAACACCCGTATGCAAACCGACAGCTTCCCAGGAAGCGAAGGGAAAATGTGCCGAGCAGGATTTCTGCATCCCTTCAACACAAACGGTTGTTTTGCATGACCCGTGTGCAACCACATACAAACAATTGGGTAAGATTTGCATATCTGTCATTTTGGGTATGTTGCCATTTCTCAAACTAGAAAGTTTGACATTTGTTTATCTAGTAACATTGCCAATTGTCAAACTTGTAACACTGCAATTTGTCAAAATATGCAGCTACGAATCACTAGCACTATCTAATTTTTGCAACTAAAATCACTAGAACTATTCATATGGACACCATTAGCAGGTGTGAGTTCATGGATGCATATGCAAATGTACCATTGATTACATACAACAAGTCATCAACCCACAACGACAACGAGGATACACGTTGGATTATAGATCATTTCCAACAAAACATTCTAGTAAAGTTTTTCTCACACAACAAATAACAAAGCGATGAAATGAAATTTAGCTCAACCACTCGTCAGCGTTGGAAACGCTTGCTTTGAACCAGAAGTGATTCTCTGGGAAGGGCCAGCTACTGTCAATTTCGAAACCAACGCAGGACTGGTCATCGAGGCTGATGCGGCCTATGTCAGGACCCATATTGGGACAGTAGGGAAGCATAGAAATGTCCGAGGTATGGATACAGTTGCTTCTCATAAATGGTAGTAACGTTGTGTCAACAGAAGCTGGATCGCCTTCCACCATCATTGGATAGTTTTGTCCAAGGAAGAGGGAGTTTGCTCCAAGACTTTCAATACTGAACCAGGGAGAAGGTGTTGGCACTAGTACACTAGTATCCATCCCGAATACCGTGCAACGGATGTTGGAATAGGTCTGGAGAGTGTGACCATAAGAGACAACACGTGCTTCCTAAGTAACATCAGCAGTGCCCCACATAACGACAAGAAGAGGTGATCCATCGGAATAAGTTGCTAGGCGCCACTGAGTATATGGGTCCTGCTCGTCCTCATGCTCATGAATAAAAATTTCAAGTATAGGTGGTGGAATGTTCACAGGACCTTGGAAACACAAGAAGGTTAATTAGTAAAGGGAAACTAGCTAACCCGCATGCATGTGGATGAAACAATTATAATTACGGTGGAAGACAAACATACCGAAATCATGAGGATTCCATGCAAAAACAGTGCCACGAGTGGTGGCAGCAAACACAAGACCCTCGTATTGAATTGCATCATAGTACTCATCCATGTATAGAAATTGGTTTTTGAGCAATATCCATTGAGTCGAACCATGAAGGACGACAACAAGCTTGTCGAAGATAGCGACAACATAAGCATTCCTATAACCCCAAGAGTGGTTGGGAACTTGACAAATTGCTATCTTCCGTAGATGACAGTCAGCATGATCGTATTTGAACTCACGTAGAATACCGGTGTACTCAACCTCTGGGCAGTCGTCTGAGATTTTTTGAAGTGGAACCCATTGACGAGTGTACACATTCACAAGTTCCCACTCGCAGTTGTACCCAATATAAACAACCCAATCTCCATTTGCGCCTGCCGAAGCCTTGCCCTCAAGCGATGGCATCTTAACGTCATACGTATCATTATCAAGCGGCACCAACTTACACAAGGCGAGGCTTCCCTCGTCCCCGCGCTAGTCAGCAGGGTCACGGCGAAGAAGATAGGGGAGATCAAACCACTCCTGGACCCTTGGGTTCCTTGTAATGATGTTATTAGTTGTGTCGAGAATTGTCTTGAACGAACCTGCCATGCTAGCCGAGGTGATAACGTAGCACCGATCAATGAGTTCCTTCACCGCGTCATCATTCAGATTAGGGCAAGAATAACGGGGTCGTTTGTGGCTTGTTCCCTCCATGGAGAAGACGATCAAACAATGGAAGAAGGAAGAGTGAAGGCAAATGTAGGAGGGAGGAAGAGATGGCGTATGACAACAGTTCCAAATCGAGAGGGAAAGGCGAAGAGTTGATGGACGGTTGCCACGGTACACGAAGAGGCGTCTAGGGAGCAAACGGTTGCCACAGAGGTCACACACTGACGACAAGGGCCGAGTGAACCGCATGCAATCCCATCGCACAATACACACGTCTTGTTAATTTGAACCATTTCTGATCTCTTGTGTCAACGCAAACAGTTCATCCGAGTGAACCGCATGCCGTATATCGCACACACCTTGATCTAGCTGACCGCTTCCTTTGTTGCCTAATCACAAACAGTTCATCCGAGTGAACCGTATGCTATATATCACACACACCTTCATATGGCAGCCCATTTCTTTTGTGTTGCCTAATCACAAACAGTTCATCCGAGTGAACCGTATGTTGTGTATCGCACATGCCTTCATCTGGCTGCCTGTTTCTTTTGTTCCTCCTCATTGCAAACAATTCATTGAACTGAACTGTATGCCCTTCATCGCACACACAACTAAAATCTAAATCGTGTGTGATGCATCCTCCATCGCAAACATTTTCGCCTTTTTTGACGGTTTTCATACACCACCGTTTGTGATTATTGAATCGCACACAGTTTCTCGAAGGGTCTCTGATCTTAGTGTCGCATTAGCAGCATCCTGCAGTAGTGTCTTCTTAGTTTAGACATGTTTTGTAATGCCACTTGTTTAGTTTCAATATCATATATGGGAATTATGCAGTCTCATGTCATTTAGCTAGCCATAGTATATGTGAAATGTGCAATGTCATCCTGTTTAACCAGGCATCATATATTTGAATGATATCTTGCCCATCCTTTTCTTCATTGCATTTCCATTTGTCGACAATGTTTGTACATTAAACTACTCTTCCTGTGAATCAGCCATTTGAGTGGGTGATGAAAAAATCTGGAGTGAAAACAAGGCCTTCAGAGCAGACAATGTTACCTGTCGAAGTAGATCTCTTGTTGGGTCCCAATAGCTCCTCAGAGATGGATTCAGAGATACATGACTAGTCCTACTCCCCCACCAAGGTGTATGCTCTAACTTGTCACGGTTCTACAACTCATATCATGCATATGGTGTCTTGCATTGCATAGTTTAGACATCATATACACAATATTCAACACCATGTTCTTAGTTTAGACATCATATATGCGAATGCCCACTACTTAGCATCTAAATCACATATGTGAATCAAATCATGCGATCCTGATTACTTAGATAACATGTATGTGAATTATGTCATGCAATCATGTTTAGTTAGTCATCATATCTTTGAATTGTGTTATGCTATGCTATCTAGTTTAGATAGACATCATATATGTGAAATTATGTCATGCTATCTAGTTTAGATAAACAATATACTCCCTCCGTCTAAAAATACTTGTCATCAAAATGGACAAAAAAGGATGTATCTAGAACTAAAATACGTCTAGATACATCTCCTTTTATCCATTTTGATGACAAGTATTTCTAGACGGAGGGAGTACATGTCAACTATTTAATGCCCTCTTTTTTCCACACTATCTATTGCATCTGTCTCTCATATAATGTCTGTACATTCAACTATGTTTCCTGTTTATCAGCCATTTGAATTGGAGCGGGTGATGGTAGTATCTAGCGGAGTAAAAACATGGTCTTCAAATAAAACAGTGATACCTCTTGCTGGAGATAGTACCCCGGTTGTACATGCACGAGAACTAGCCCTACCACACATAACCCAGACTCTCGCAGATTTGACCCTTACTGCGATGGACAGAGAACCAGCTTTACCCAATCTAACCCCAACCCTAGCAGATACTAACCGAGTTCCTGTTGACACAACACCGTCTCCACCATAGAGCTCCCAAACAAGAGCAATTAGTAAGGCAGCTCCAGTGCCCGAAGCGCCAGTACTACCACAGTGAACCCCAACTCCACCAGTTAGTACACCTATTCCTGTGGTGGAAGCACAACCAGCCATTCATAGTTTAGCATCTATCGCATTTGATGTTGTTAAATCCTATGTGTGTATCTTCCCATCATGGAAATATTATACTGAAGATGAAGGAAAATGCCAGTTGTAGGTGTTTGTCCAGGAGTTATGGGTAAGAAATATTATTCATGGAAATTACTTTGCTTTGTCCCATACAATCTACCTCCATGATGGTTATAATATAGCAAATTTTCCCATTTTCTCTATAGAGAAGGACCGAATTGGAAACTTAGGATGAGGTAACCTATGCTAATACCTATGCTATCTTCAAGAATGCTTGGGGGCAGTATAGGAATTACCTGAAGAAAACGTACTTCACTGGCAAAGAAACTCATCAAATTCCCTTACGTTCTCCTGAGACACATTTACTAGACGATGACTAAGAACGCCTTGTTCTGTACTGGTCCCGAACCAAGAATGTGGTAAGGTCTATGAGCTCATTTCATTTTAAGTACCATATGCTTGCGTCTTACTGTACTCTATTCATGTAGAACAAGTGCTTAAACCTGAAGAATATCTATTGTCATTTAAGATTCCATTGCTATCGTGCATACTACTTTGCTCTTGTATCACTGTATTTACTCATACATACTTATTTTTAAATTGAACTATCCAATGGAAACTCCAATGGCACAACAGGTATGTTTACGCATGTTTCTTTGACAGGTTTGCTATGATAAATAGCTGTATTGATTTCAATTTCAATTGTGTATACAGTTGACTTCTCATATCATGCACATTACTAGCATCATAATAGGGCCAAATGTACCCATCTGAAATCTTGTTGTGCCATGTAGTTTCCCACGCTTTGTATTCTTTCAGTGCTGCTTTCTCTTGAACTGATATGATTTGAACTGTGTCTCTATTTTGATTTGGCAAGACAATGCAGTCACCATAGGACATAGATATATGTTTGTTTGATGCTTTTATAATGTACTACTTGGAAATAGAAGACTTGGTAGTTTAACCTTGTCCACCTTACTAATGAACTGGTTCGCCAAAATGAGTTTCATATACTAGTACATGCTAAACATGTTATGTGTCTTCTTGTTTCTTCTTTTAGAATGCTGACAGAATATTGGGGAAGAGTGCCTTATTAAGCAATGGTAAAGGAAGTAATGCAGATAAGGTTCAGGATCATGAGACATCCTTGTTGGTCTCCAACAAAGCTGATAAAATAGCTACGGAAAACTATCTTGAAGACAGTGAGACAACCCCAAAGTCCTATCTTGGTTTACTGTTCGAGTTACTGACCACTACTGCTTGCACAAGCTATTCAAACTCACTTTCTGAATCAGTTCAGTTTCTTGAGTCTCAACTACAAGCTAAAAGACATCGATCAGCTGTGCTGTGACAAGAAGCGGAAGGACTGCAGAAGTCCCTGGAGCATTCAGATGCATACTTTCTGGTGCAACAACAAGCGTTGGAGGATTTTAGCGCCAAATAGGACAAAGCTAATAAGCTTGCTAAGCTTATTGCCACCATGGTGTATACCCAGGATAACGTTTCTTGAGATCTTCTGAAGTTGTTTCAGTTATGGACTTGTTTTGCTGCCGCGTTTATTTGCACTGGTGTCCAATTTTGACGGTCAGTGTATGTAATATGGTGCTTTGTTCCTTATATTTGCACTGGTGGCGAACTTTGATGCCTAGTGGATGTATTATGTATAATAGCTCTAATAGGCTAGAATTATTTGCTTGCTTATTTATTTCCTTATTGTCTAGTTTAGTTGTTTTCTTGTGGTCACTGCAGTTTTTTTCCCACGTTTTTCTAGTGGCCACAATAACCTATTTTTGGTAACTAGGCCACAATAATCATGGCAACACACGGACCGTTGTAACCATGGCCCTCCTGTGGGCCGTAGGATCCATGGTCCTTCTATGGGCCGTAGGATCCATGGACTTTCTACGGTCCGTATGATCCATGGGCCCTCTATGGGCCGTAGGATCCATTGGTTTTCTACCGGCCGTAGGATCCATGGGCCTTCTACGGGCGTATAATCATTTCGCTAAACATGGGCCGTACTATTCGTGGACCAGCATTTGATAATGCTATGAAAAAAGCCCAACGGGTTAATGGGCCACAAACGGGCCAAATGTAACCACGGGCTGAATTTGGCCCACAAATGGAACAGGCCAGTAATGGACCATAACTAACTGAATTCTAGAAATGAGCCAAAGAATAAATGGGCCCTTAGAAGGCCGAAAGTTAACACGGGCTGGAAACGGCCGACGGAATAATGGGCCATTAATGGGTATAAAGCGATACACTGTTCATTATGGGCCAGTCTCATCTCGGGCCTTTAATGGGCCGAGAGTTACAAAGGGCCTCATATGGGCCGAAAGACATCATGGGCCAAACATGCGCTGGAAGTTACAACGGACTGGAATCATATTGGACGGCTCAGATGAAGCTACTGGGCTTAATTCCGATAGGCCGTAACGGGCCGGGAGTTAGCAGGCCGTAAATGGGCTATATACGAACAGGCCGTTAACAGGCTTTCCATGGGCCGGCCCGTTACCTTTTGACCAAGTCAAACGGGCCGGCCTTTTCACCGGAATGGGCCTCTGTTGGGTCATGCCATGTGTCGACGTATCATAGGCGCCTCCTGTCCAACGTGTGGATGACATCTGTCCCAACGGTAAGCCAAGACGTGTTTCCTCTGGCCAATGAGAATTTTACATGTGGAAAATCCCCATTGGTCCGGGCCGTTAACGGGTTATCGGATCCAAAACTAGACCCGATAGCTTAACGGCGACCTGTTATAGTGGATGCCACATGTCGGTCACCCTTGATAAAAGCACTTCTATGACACTTAATTTATCGTCATGGAAGTGGACACTTCCATGATGATAATTTCGGTAATGTCATGGAACACTTCTATGACATCACACATATGACTATCTTGATTCTGTCATAAAATCGTCATGGATGTACATGCATGACAGGAAACGTGACCTACTATGACAAACACGTATCATTGCTACCTCTTGAGCACTGTGTTGGTTTTCCCCGAAGAGGAAGGGATGATGCAGCAAAGTAGCGTAAGTATTTCCCTCAGTTTTTCAGAACCAAGGTATCAATCCAGTAGGAGGCTATGCGCGAGTCCCTCGTACCTGCACAAAACAAATAAATACTCGCAACCAACGCAAATAGGGGTTGTCAGTCCCTATAAGGCCACTTACGAGAGTGAGATCTGAGAGATATGATAAGATAATATTTTTGGTATTTTTATGATAAAGATGCAAAGTAAAATAAAGGCAAAGTAAATAGCAAAGGAAATAACTAAGTAGTAGGAGATCAATATGATAAACATAGACCTTGGGGCCATAGGTTTCACTAGTGGCTTCTCTCGAGAGCATAAGTATTCTACGGTGGGTGAACAAATTACTGTTGAGAAATTGACAGAATTGAGCATAGTTATGAGAATATCTAGGTATGATCATGTATATAGGCATCACATCCGAGACAAGTAGACCGACTCCTGCCTGCATCTACTGTTATTACTCCACTCATCGACCGCTACCCAGCATGCATCTAGAGTATTAAGTTAAAAACAGAGTAACGCCTTAAGCAAGATGACATGATGTAGAGGGATAGACTCATGCAATATGAAGAAAACCCCATCTTGTTTTCCTCGATGGCAACAATACAATACGTGCCTTGCTGCCATTACTGTCACCGGGAAAGGACAGCGCAAGATTGAACCCAAAGCTAAGCACTTCTCCCATTGCAAGAAAGATCAATCTAGTAGGCCAAACCAAACTGATAATTCGAAGAGACTTGAAAAGATAACCAATCATACATAAAAGAATTCAGAGAAGATTCAAATATTGTTCATAGATAGACTTGATCATAAACCCACAATTCATCGGTCTCAACAAACACACTGCAAAAAGAAGATTACATCGAATAGTTCTCCACAAGAGAGGGGGAGAACAATGTATAGAGATCCAAAAAGAGCGAAGAAGCCATCTAGCTACTAACTATGGACCCATATGTCTGAGGTAAACTACTCACACTTCATCGGAGGGGCTATGGTGTTGATGTAGAAGCCCTCCGTGATTGAAGCCCCCTTCGGTGGAGCTCCGGAATAGGCCCCAAGATGGGATCTCGTGGATACAGAAAGTTGCGGCGGTGGAATTAGGATTTTGGCTCCGTATCTAATCGTTTGGGGGTACATGGATATATATAGGAGGAAGGAGTATGTCGGTGGAGCAACAGGGGGCCCACGAGGGTGGAGGGCACGCCTAGGGTAGGCAAGCGCGCCCCCTACCTCGTGGCCTCCTCTTTTCTTTCTTGACGTAGGGTCCAAGTCTCCCTGGTCTTGTTCGTTGAGAAAATCATGTTCCCAAAGGTTTCATTCCGTTTGGACTCCGTTTGGACTCCATTTGATATTCCTTTTCTTCGAAACCCTAAAACAAGCAAAAAAACAGCAATTCTGGGCTAGGCCTCCGGTTAGTAGGTTAGTCCCAAAAATAATATAAAAGTGGATAATAAAGACCAATAATGTCCAAAACAGTAGATAATATAGCATGGAGCAATCAAAAATTATAGATACATTCGAGACGTATCAAGCATCCCCAAGCTTAATTCCTGCTCGTCCTCGAGTAGGTAAATGATGAAAACAGAATTTTTGATGCAGAGTGCTACTTGGCATAATTTTAATGTAATTCTTCTTAATTGTGGTATGAATATTCAGATCCGAAAGATTCAAGACAAAAGTTCATATTGACATAAAAATAATAATAATACTTCAAGCATACTAACAAAGCAATTATGTCTTCTGAAAACAACATGGCTAAAGAAAGTTATCCCTACAAAATCATATAGTCTGGCTATGCTCTATCTTCACCACACAAAATATTTAAATCATGCACAACCCTGATGACAAGCCAAGCAATTGTTTCATACTTTTGACATTCTCAAAACTTTTTCAATCTTCACGCAATACATGAGCGTGAGCCATGGATATAGCACTATAGGTGGAATAGAGTGGTGGTTGTGGAGAAGACAAAAAAGGGAAGATAGTCTCACATCAACTAGGCGTATCAACGGGCTGTGGAGATTCCCATCAATAGATATCAATGTGAGTGAGTAGGGATTGCCACGCAACGGATGCACTAGAACTATAAGTATATGAATGCTCAAAAAGAAACTAAGTGGGTGTGCATCCAACTTGCTTGTTCATGAAGACCTAGGGCAATTTGAGGAAGCCCATCATTGGAATATACAAGCCAAGTTCTATAATGAAAGATTCCCACTAGTCTATGAAAGTGATAACATGAGAGACTCTATACTATGAAGATCATGGTGCTACTTTGAAGCACAAGTGTGGTAAAAGGATAGTAAAATTGTCCCTTCTCTCTTTTTCTCTCATATTTTTTATTTGGGCCTGTTCTCTTCTTTTTTATGGCCTCTTTTCTTTCTCTTTTTTAGTTGGGCTTCTTTGGCCTCTTTTATTTATTTTTCGTCTGGAGTCTCATCCCGACTTGTGGGGGAATCATAGTCTCCATCATCCTTTCCTCACTGGAACAATGCTCTAATAATGATGATCATCACACTTTTATTTTTCTTAAACTCGATACTTAGAACAAAATATGACTCTATATGAATGCCTCCGGCGGTGTACCGGGATATGCAATGACTCATGAGTGACATGTATGAAAGAATTATGAATGGTGGCTTTGCCACAAATACGATGTCAACTACATGATCATGCAAAGCAATATGACAATGATGGAGTGTGTCATAATAAACGGAACGGTGGAAAGTTGCATGGAAATATATCTCGGAATGGCTATGGAAATGCCATAATAGGTAGGTATGGTGGCTGTTTTGAGGAAGGTATATGGTGGGTGTATGATATCATCGAAAGGTGCGGGGTATTAGAGAGGCTAGCAAAGGTGGAAGGGTGAGAGTGCGTATAATCCATGGACTCAACATTAGTCATAAAGAACTCATATACTTATTGCAAAAATCTACAAGTTATCAAAGCAAAGTATTACGTGCATGCTCCTAGGGGTAGACTGGTAGGAAAAGACCATCGCTCGTCCCCGACCGCCACTCATAAGGAAGGCAATCAAAAAAACAAATCATGCTCCGACTTCATCACATAACGGTTCACCATACATGCATGCTACGGGAATCACAAGCTTCAACACAAGTATTTCTCAAATTCACAACTACTCAACTAGCACAACTTTAATATCACCATCTTTATATCTCATAACAGTTATCAAGTATCAAACTTATCATAGTATTCAACACACTCATAAGAAAGTTTTATTATTAATCTTGTATACCATGCATATTAGGACTTTAAGCAAATTACCATGTTATTTAAGACTCTCAAAATAATCTAAGTGAAGCATGAGAGATCAATAGTTTCTATAAAACAAATCCACCACCGTGCTCTAAAAGATATAAGTGAAGTACTATAGCAAAATTATATAACTCAAAAGATATAAGCGAAGCGCATAGAGTATTCTAACAAATTCCAAATCATGTATGGCTTTCTCAAAAGGTGTGTACAGCAAGGATAATTGTGTTAAAATAACAAGCAAAGACTCAAATAATACAAGACGCTCCAAGCAAAACACATATCATGTGGCGAATAAAAATATAGCTCCAAGTAAAGTTACCGATAGAAGTAGACGAAAGAGGGGATGCCTTCCGGGGCATCCCCAAGCTTTGGCTTTTAGGTGTACTTAGACTATCTTGGGGGTGCCATGGGAATCCCCAAGCTTAGGCTCTTGCCACTCCTTGTTCCATAATCCTTCAAATCTTTACCAAAACTTGAAAACTTCACAACACAAAACTTAAAGTAGAAAACCTCGTGAGCTCCGTTAGCGAAAGAAAATAAAAGACCACTTCAAGGTACTGTAATGAACTCATTATTTATTTATATTGGTGTTATACCTACTGTATTCCAAATTCTCTATGGTTTATAAACTATTTTACTAGCCATAGATTCATCAAAATAAGCAAACAACACACGAAAAACAGAATCTGTCAAAAACAGAACAGTCTGTAGTAATCTGTATCTAGCGCAAGATCTGGAACCCCAAAAATTCTAAAATAAGTTTCTGGACGTGAGGAATTTATATATTAATCATCTTCAAAAATAATTAACTAAATATCACTTTCCAAATAAAAATGGCAGTAGTTCTCGTGAGCGCTAAAGTTTCTGTTTTTTACAGCAAGTTCAACAAGACTTTCCCCAAGTCTTCCCAATGGTTCTACTTGGCACAACCACTAATTAAACAAAAAAACACAACCAAAGCAGAGGCTAGATAAATTATTTATTACTAAACAGGAGAAAAAATCAAGGAATAAAAATAAAATTGGGTTGCCTCCCAACAAGCGCTATCGTTTAACGCCCCTAGCTAGGCATAACAAGCAAGGATAGATCTTGGTATTGCCATCTTTGGTTGGCTATTCTTCAATGAGGCATCTACCGTCTTTAGGAATTTCTTTCTTTTTATATATTATCAAACTTTTAGGCACAAGATCGAAAAATTCATTTGTAACAAATGGTTCCTTAGTGATAGCAAGAAGATTGGGGTGAATACTTATAGATTTGAGATCCGCATTTTCCTTACTAGATGATTCACCCTTATTTTTAGGAACGTACATAAGCTTGGCAACTTTAGTGGAAGGACTTGGAGTATTCTTTACGGAAGAAAAAGCAGTTCCCAACTTGGTAATAATATTCTCAAGTTTATCGATCCTAACGGAATCGTGATTTATTTTCTCATTAACTATGGGTTCCTTTTCTTTAATATCTTTCAAAGTAACTCCTACCTTAGATCCATATTGATAGATTCGGATGTGGATCTTTTTATCCAAATTTTCAATTAACTCTACGGTAGCAACCTTATTTTCAATAATTTCAAGCCTTTGCATTACATGCTCCAAAGTTAATATAGTTCCATTAACCAAGAGAGGGGGTGAGCCAAATAAATCTAACATAGCATTATAAGAATCAAAAGTATGGCTACCCAAAAAGTTCCCTCCGGTGATAGTATCAATAACATAATGGTGCCAAGGAGTAATGCCTGCATAAAAATTGCGAAGAAGAATGGAAGTAGATTGCTTCCTAGTGGATCTATTTTGAGCATTGCAAATTCTATACCAAGCATCTTTTAGATTTTCTCCCTCCCTTTGCTTAAAATCTAGAATTTCATTCTCGGGAGACAATGGAGAATATGAGGGACTAGCCATAACGACAAGTAAACAAACTAACACACAAGCAAACAAAAAGCAAGCGGACAAAAAGAGGCAAATAGAGAGGGAGAGGGAGGATAGAGAGAGAGGGCGAATAAAACTGCAAGGGTGAAGTGGGGGGAGAGGCAAACGAGAGGCAAATGACAAATAATGTAATGCGGGAGATAAGGGTATGTGATGGGTACTTGGTATGTTAACTTTTGCATAGACCTCCCCGGCAACGGCGCCAGAAATCCTTCTTGCTACCTCTTGAGCACTGCGTTGGTTTTCCCCGAAGAGGAAGGGATGATGCAGCAAAGTAGCGTAAGTATTTCCCTCAGTTTTTGAGAACCAAGGTATCAATCCAGTAGGAGGCTACGCGCGAGTCCCTCGTACCTGCACAAAACAAATAAATCATCGCAACCAACGCAAATAGGGGTTGTCAGTCCCTATAAGGCCACTTACGAGAGTGAGATCTGATAGATATGATAAGATAATATTTTTGGTATTTTTATGATAAACATGCAAAGTAAAATAAATGCAAAGTAAATAGCAAAGGAAATAACTAAGTAGTAGGAGATCAATATGATAAAGATAGACCCGGGGGCCATAGGTTTCACTAGTGGCTTCTCTCGAGAGCATAAGTATTCTACGGTGGGTGAACAAATTACTGTTGAGTAATTGACAGAATTGAGCATAGTTATGAGAATATCTAGGTATGATCATGTATATAGGCATCACGTCCGAGACAAGTAGACCGACTCCTGCCTGCATCTACTACTATTACTCCACTCGCCGACTGCTATCCAGCATGCATCTAGAGTATTAAGTTAAAAATAGAGTAACGCCTTAAGCAATATGACATGCGTGATCGATGCCCCATTTTGTTATCCTCGATGGCAACAATACAATACATGCCTTGCTGCCCTTACTGTCACCGGGAAAGGACACCACAAGATTGAACCCAAAGCTAAGCACTTCTCCCATTGCAAGAAAGATCAGTCTTGTAGGCCAAACCAAACTGATAATTTGAAGAGACTTGCAAATATAACCAATCATACATAAAAGAATTCAGAGAAGATTCAAATATTATTCATAGATAGACTTGATCATAAACCCACAATTCATCGGTCTCAACAAACACACCACAAAAAGAAGATTACATCGAATAGTTCTCCACAAGAGAGGGGGAGAACATTGTATTGAGATCCAAAAAGAGAGAAGAAGCCATCTAGCTACTAACTATGGACCTGTAGGTCTGAGGTAAACTACTCACACTTCATCGGAGGGGCTATGGTGCTGATGTAGAAGCCTCCGTGATCGATGCCCCCTCCCGCGGAGCTCCGAAACAGGCCCCAAGATGGGATCTCGTGGATACAGAAAGTTGTGGCGGTGGAATTAGGTTTTTGGCTCCGTATCTGATCGTTTGGGGGTACGTGGATATATATAGGAGGAAGGAGTACGTCGGTGGAGCAATAGGGGGCCCACAAGGGTGGAGGGCGCGCCTAGGGTAGGCAGGCGCGCCCCCCTACCTCGTGGCCTCCTCTTTTCTTTCTTGACGTAGGGTCCTTGTCTCCCTGGTCTTATTCGTTGAGAAAATCACGTTCCCGAAGGTTTCATTCCGTTTGGACTCCGTTTGATATTCCTTTTCTTCGAAACCCTAAAACAGGAAAAAAACAGCAATTCTGGGCTGGGCCTCCGGTTAATAGGTTAGTCCCAAAAATAATATAAAAATGGATAATAAAGCCCAATAATGTCCAAAACAGTAGATAATATAGCATCGAGCAATCAAAAATTATAGATACGTTGGAGACGTATCAATCATCACGGAAGTGTATTTTTTTGTAGTGAATGATCATGATGCCGGGGTACTGATCCACGGGCACCTATGGGACCGGCAGACCGGGTCCCTTTCGGTGTGGCGGGGGCGGAGGCCGTGCAAAGAGCGGATCGAGGTGATGCACGCGAGCGATTTACCCAGGTTCGGGCTGCACGGATGCATAAAACCCTACTCATGCTTTGTGGTTTGTATTGATTTCTTGCTCGGGAGCGCGGAGTGCTACAGTACACTTCAGCAGCTAGCAAGACCGAGCGCGAGTGTTCGAACTGGCTAACCCCCCTCTACGTTGCACACGGGCCTCCTTTTATATGCTCAAGGGGTTACCGACAGGTGGCAACGGAGGTAAAGGGCAAAAATGGAAAGGTGCTGTGGTAGGCACAGCTACCTACTACAGTGTATCATACCTAACCCTGACGGCAGGGGACAAGGGCCTTAAATGCCTTTCTGTGTCGCCTAAACAGTGCGAAAAGAGACCGCCAGGGACGCCACCATTCGCCACGATGACGATCTTGTCAGCGCCGCTTGCCACCGCACGCCGCTGGTTGCACAGCCTCGCGCCACGTACGCCTGGAAGGGCCCCAGAGCGACACGTTGGTGGATGTGCTGGAGCGCGGGCCCAGGGAGGTGGCTTGCCGCGGCAAGCGCCTTGCCGCTGTCGTTGTCTTGTCGCGTCCGGGAGCTTGTTGCTCACCGGGCCTTGCCGGGGCGCGTGGCGCGCCGCGGCAAGTTCCTTGCAATGCCTTGGGTGGCCTTCCTGGCAAGCTCCTCTTGCCGGGGTCTTGGGATGCCTTTGTTAGCCTTCCCGGCAAGCTCCTCTTGCCGGGGTCTTGTCTTCTTGGCTTGGACACTTTGTTCTTGAATGGCTCCAAAGGAACCACGGAGGACCTTGGCGGTCACCCGGCAAGCCTTGCCGCGGGGTGCTGCGACTGCCCATGCACAAGTTCGGGATACTAGGGTGCCCCTACTCTAGTACACCGACAGGAGCCCCCGGGCCTGGGCCATACACGGTGCCGAGCGCTGTTGGGCCAGGCCCAAAACAGGGCACGGGCACGCGCGGCCTAGGTTACGCCGTATCTTACTCCGTATCCACCGCGCCCTCTCCGAACGGCATGCGTTGAATGCGGCGTCGTGGGCGAGATCGTGGGTGGTTTCTTTATTCGGAAATGCGGAACGTCCGCCCCCTCCCCCTTTATAAGCAGGGGAAACGGGGGCAGTTCGCACATTTGCCCGTTGCTGTTTCCAATCTCAGAAATCTCCGCCGCTCCCTCGTCTTCCCAGAGCAGAGAGAGAGCAGCGCCCCGCCCCCCCCCCCATCGCCGCCAGCATCACCAACGCCGTCGACCTCCTCCACTGCTTCCGCCATGGCTCCAAAATCCGACAAGGGGAAGACCGTGAAGTCGACCGAGGCGCAGCGGCTCGCGGCGCTGCGGAAGGAGCGGGCAGTTCCCCCCCCCCCCAAGCTTGCCGCGAAGGAGCTGAGGGAGAACTACTATCTCTTCTGGTCGGCGGAGACACGAGCGCATCCGCGCACAAAGGTACTCCCCGCCGTCGCTTGGAAGAAGGCCCCGAATGGATACCCCTTCTTCGCTCTGTTCTTCTACTGCGGGCTCTGCCCGCCTTTCTCTGATTTCTTCTGCGACATCATGAATACCTATGGATTCCATCTTCTTGACTTCACCCCCAATGCCGTCCTGACCATGGCAGTTTTCGCACATCTCTGCGAAAACTTTGTCGGAGTCCATCCCAACGTAGCCCTCTTCCGCCATTTCTTCATACCCCGAGTAGAGAGAGGAGAGCCTCTATCCGGCGGGATTGCCTGGATCTCAAGGGCCGGCAAGAAGCAAACCTATCTGGAGGGAGAGTTCCGCGGCAAGTGGGAGGAGTGGAGAGCAGATTGGTGCTGGATTGACGAGGAGAATCCGCAGCCATTCACCACCCGGCGCAAAACCCCAGTAGCACGCGGCAGCTATTGGAGCGATGTGGCCCCGGAAGACGACAGGCTGAGAATTGCTGTCACCAGGATCCTGCGCCTCAGGCTTGTCGGGCTTACTGTTGGCGCTGTTGGCGCAGACTTCCTTCGCCGCCGCATCGCCCCCCTGCAGGAACGGGGGAGGCCCACTTGGGAGTTCAAGAACGCGGCAGACATTATGAGGCTGCGGCCGGGCCTCAACTATAACTTCACAGTCCTGGAGCTCAATGCAATGCTGCAGGAGCTGTTCAAATATGACCCCCAACATCCCGAGGTGTTCAGGTTGCCGGGGGGCGTCGTCCCATTGTGCAACAATTCCGCGCTCGACCGCATCCGTGCAATGATGCCGGAGTGCGACTCGCACGGGATTGTGCCAACTTGGCAGGAGCCTGCCGACGAGGTCGTTCAGCAGTTCTTCGATGACTTGGTGGAAGTGCCAGTCCGCCCCGATGAGAAGGACGGCCTCACCCGCGACACCATGGATGCGGAGTTGGCGCTCATCGCCACTAGGCTGGAGGAGGCAGCGGCAGCCGCAGCCGCGGGCGAGTTCGGATTTACTGTGGAGGAGGCTGATGCAGCGGAAGCGGCAAGCCGTGCCGAGCGAGGGGAGCCCGCCGGCAAGAAGGAGCTTGCCGGGCGTGCCGCCGAGCCGAGCGAGCCCGCCAAGGACACGAGCGGCTCGTTGGAAATCAACTCCTCTTCCTCCTCGTCTTCAGGCAGCTCGCCGCAAGCAGAGCCTCCATCCCCACCAAGAAGGCGTCTCCGCAAGGTCGGTGATGTGGCGGAGCGGCAAGTGGGTCAACAGTCGCCGCGCCGCGTGACATGCTCTACCGCGGCAAACACCGTTGCCGCGGGAGCGCCTCATGCTGCGACGGCAACTGGAGCGGAGTCTAGCCGGACCACCGCTTCAATCCCTGCCGCTACTCACGCCGCGCCGACAGCCGGAACGGGGTTGTCTCAGCCCACCGCCACCGCTCCCGCCAAGCGGCCAAGGGAAGCTACCCCTCCACCTCCTCACGCCGGGCGCGCGCCGGACTTCGACTTCTCCGCGTTCAGCTCCGACGAGGAAGAAGAAGAAGAGTAAGCTTCTCTTGCTGTACTTATAGTTCTTCGGTTCTTGCTGTTTTGTCTTGTTTCTCACTTGCTTTTCCCTGAACCTGTTCCTCTTCAGGACTCTGGCCTAGAGAGCGGCAAAGAGAGCTAAGGCCCCAGTGATCGTCATCGAGGACGAGCCCACTGCGACAGCAGGTGGCGCGCCCGAGACAACCTTGCCGGACCCGACAACTTTTCTCTAGGGCAGCCCCCAGCGTGAGTGTATGATTTACTTTCTGCTGCGAGGCGCGCTTGGGTACTTGTCTTTGCTGATATCTGCTTGTTGACTTGTGTAGGAGCCGAGCAGCCTCACCAGGAGCCAAGGGAGAATCCCCCGATAAGGGAGAATTCTCCGGGAAGAGAGGGTTCTCCGGCAAGGGAGAAGTCTCCGGCAAGGGAGGGTTCTCCGGCAAGGGACAGCACCAGTGGCCCCCCGACAGCGGAGACCACAACTGCAGAACCTGGTGCAGGTACTCCTCTTGCTTCAAAACTTCCCTTGGGTTCTTCTTCTTTTGATCTTCTTGAGTTTTTACTGGATTTTGCTTGAGTCTTCCCCCTTTTCCGGCCGTCAGATCCATCCGCTACGGAGCAGATGGAAACCGAGGTCGCCGCCGACGAGACAACCGGTGTTGGCGATGCCGCCGGCGCAGAGGCCGCCAAGGCTGACGCCGCGGCAACTGGCAAGGGGTCCGGTGATCGCACTGACGGCCCTGAGGCCGCAGGAGCGCCAGGCGCTACACCGACCGCCGACCCGTCCGCCGCTGCCGCAGCGCCAGGCTCTGGAGAGCCCCAGCCAGGCGTCTACCTGAAGGCCGGCGACGACGTCTTCATCAATCTTCCCTGGGCATCAAGCTCCAGAGCGCCGGTCGAGAGGGAGATCTTCGACGGAGAAGTGCTTGCCTCCGCGGGGTTAACGCTGGTCGACGCGCCAAGCAGCAGCAACAACGAGCCCGAAGAAGAGCGGCTGCTGCGGAGGTTGATGTCGCTCTACCGCGCGCGACAAGCCAAGCTGGAGTCCCTCGAGGCGCTTTACGGCTCGTTAGTGCTTACCGTGGAGTAGGTGCTGCACAAAGTGTCAGATCATATATGCCAAAAAATCGAAAGCATAAAATCGACAAAATGCGCGGGGCACATGAGCTTTATTTATGCACGGGTTCTGCGCCCGGCTTTGTACAAAGGATTACATGCAACAGCGGCAAGACTTGTACAAAAGGTGGTTTCCGGAACAGGTTCCGGCAACCGCGCCTTACTGGTAAAACTTAGGAAGATGCTCAATGTTCCAGGAGTTGCTCACCGGAATTCCATCTTCGGTCTCAAGGCGGACAGCGCCAGGCCTAGTGACTCGTTTCACCCGGTAAGGGCCTTCCCACTTCGGCGTCAACTTGTTGGAATTCTTGGTGGACTGAACGCACCGAAGAACAAGGTCGCCTTCCTCGAGACTTCTGGCATTAACTTTGCGGCTATGATAGCGGCGCAAAGCTTGCTGGTAGCGAGCAGCTCACACAGCAGCCTGAAGACGGTCTTCCTCAAGGAGCAGCGCGTCATCTTGTCGCAGCTGCTCTTGCTCAAGCTCATCATAAGCGAGCACTCGAGGTGACCCGTATACGAGTTCCGTGGGGATAACTGCCTCTGCTCCATAGACTAGAGCGAAAGGTGTCTGGCCAGTGGCTCGATTTGGTGTCGTCCTGATCGACCAAAGAACCACCGGCAGCTCCTCGATCCAGTTTCTTCCGCACTTGTGCAGCCTGTCAAAAGTTCTGGTCTTGAGCCCGTGCAGCACTTCAGCATTTGCCCTCTCCGCTTGACCGTTGCTTCTCGGGTGAGCAACAGAAGCGAAGCAGACCTTGGCGCCAAGATCTTGGACGTACTGCATGAAGGTGCGGCTCGTGAATTGTGTACCGTTGTCGGTGATTATCCTGTTAGGGATCCCGAAGCGGCAAACAATCGACCTGAAGAACTTGACGGCTGACTGTGCGGTCACCTTCCTCACTGGTTCCACTTCCGGCCACTTTGTGAACTTGTCGATTGCAACGTACAAGTATTCAAAGCCCCCGACAGCTCGGGGAAAGGGGCCGAGGATGTCGAGCCCCCAGACCGAAAATGGCCAGGATAAAGGGATCGTCTGGAGAGCTTGAGCTGGTTGGTGTATCTGCTTGGAATGGAACTGGCACGCTTCACACTTGGTTACTTGTGCAGTTGCATCCTGGAGGGCTGTTGGCCAGAAGAAACCTTGCCGAAATGCTTTGCCGACAAGTGCTCTTGCGCCAATGTGGTGACCACATATGCCTCCATGTATCTCTGCCAGCAGCTTTTGTCCATCTTCCCGGTGAATACACTTGAATTTCACACCATTTAGTCTTCTTCTGTACAGTGTCTTGTCGACAAACTGGTACATACTTGACTGCCGGGCTACTCTTTCCGCTTCTTCTTGCTCTTCGGGAAGTTCCCCTGTCTGAAGGAAACGGACGATCTGCTCCGCCCATGCTGGAGCTTGTGGCTCGACAACAAGGACTAAAGGCAAATCTACTGCTGCGGGAACATCCGCTTCTACGGCAAGAACCTGCGGCTCTGCGGGAGCTTGACGTTCCCCGACAAGCTTGCCGGAACGAAACTTGTCGGGAGCTTCTGCTTCAACGGAACAAACCCTAGGGCTTGTCGGAGCATCTTGCTCCTCAGCGCTCTTGGTGTTGGTCTCAGCTGCTGCGGGAACATCCGCTTCTACGGCGAGAAGCTGCGTCTCTGCTGGAGCTTGACGTTCCCCGACAAGCTTGCCGGAGCAAAACTTATCAGGAGCTTCTGCTTCAACGGAACAAACCCTAGGGCTTGCCGGAGCAGACTGCTCCTCAGCGCCTTCGTCGTTGATCTTAGGGACCTTCTTGGCGGCGGCTTCAGGAAGCTCTGCCGGCAAATAGTCACCAGAAATCAACTTCCTCTTCTTGCTCTGTCCAGTTGATGGTGTTACGAACGGTTGAGTCAGCTTGAGCACAAAGATCCCTGGTTCCACAGGTAGCTTAAGTGCGGCGCACTTTGACAGGCCATCAGCAATGGCGTTCTGAGCTCTTGGAACCTGCTCCATTTGTAGGCCGTCAAAGTGCTCTTCTAGCTTTCTTACTTCGTCAACGTAAGCTTCCATCAACGGACTCTGATAATTCTTGTTTACTTGGCGGACGACAAGCTGTGAGTCACCCCTGACAATGAGCTTCTTAATCCCAAGGTCTGCCGTGATCCTGAGACCGGCAAGCAATCCCTCATACTCTGCAGTATTGTTTGTTGCTTGCTCCTTGGGAAAGTGCATTTGGACTACGTACTTGAGGTGCTCTCCAGTGGGTGCGACAAGCAGCACGCCAGCGCCGGCGCCTTGCAGCGAAAAGGCACCATCAAAGTACATCAGCCACTCTTTGCCCGCTTCCTTGTCGGGGATGCTCGTTTCTGGAATTTCTTCATCTGGCGTTGGCGTCCATTCTGCTATGAATTCTGCCAATGCTCTGCTCTGGATAGTTGAAGTACTTTCAAACTTCAGGCCAAAGCTTGACAGTTCCAGTGCCCACTCAACAATCCTGCCTGTCGCTTCTGGATTCTGTAGTATCCTTTTCAGTGGAAAGCGAGTGACAACTATGATCTCATGTGCTTGGAAGTAATGGTGCAGCTTTCTCGAGGCCATGAGAAGGCCGAAAAGCAATTTCTGCATGCCAGAATACCTTGACCTAGCCCCCTGCAGGAGGGAACTGACAAAGTAAACCGGGCGCTGCAACATTTTCTTCTGTGTCTCCTCGTGCATCTGCGCAGATCCATCTTTGTCGGGACCAGAGCTTGTCGGGGAAGCCCCCTGCTTGTCGCTGGATGTGTTTGCCGTGGTTGCAGGCTCATCATCTGCCTCCCTCTCTGCTACTAACGCAGCACTAACCACTTGATTGGTTGCCGCTATATACAACAGCAACTTCTCTTGTGGCTTAGGTGCGACAAGTATTGGAGGGGAGGACAGGTATCTCTTCAAGTCTTGCAGCGCAGCCTCCGCTTCCGGAGTCCATTTCATTGGACCTGCCTTTTTCAATAATTTGAAAAACGGCAAGGCGCGCTCAGCAGACCGAGAGATAAACCTGCTGAGAGCAGCCACACAACCGGCAAGTCTTTGTACATCCTTGACGCGCTTGGGTGCTTCAATCTGCTCAATGGCCTTGATCTTGTCGGGATTGGCTTCAATTCCCCGCTGAGACATGAAGAACCCGAGAAGCTTGCCGGAAGGAACTCCAAACACACACTTCTCTGGGTTGAGCTTGAGGCTGATCTTGCGCAAATTTGCAAAGGTTTCGTCCAAATCTTGAATCAGAGTTGCCCTATCCTTACTCTTGACCACTATATCATCCATGTAGGCTTCCACATATCTGTGTATTTGCGGCTCAAGGGCGACAAGGACTACTCTTGCAAATGTTGAACCAGCATTTTTTAATCCGAAAGGCATTCGTACGAAACAGTACGTGCCACATGGAGTAATAAATGCGGTCTTCTCCTCATCTTCTTCTGCCATGAAGATCTGATGATATCCTGAATATGCGTTAAGAAATGAAAGCAAATCACATCCGGCTGTGGAGTCAACAATCTGGTCAATGCGCGGCAAAGGAAATGGGTCTTTGGGACAAGCTTTATTAACATCGGTAAAATCGATACAAAGTCTCCATTTACCATTCGCCTTGCGCACGACTACAGGATTGGCCAACCACGTGGGATGGAGCACTCCTCTGACCAGGCCTGCTGCTTCCAATTTCTTGATCTCTTCTGCAATGAACTCTTGGCGCTCCACTGCCTGCTTCCTGACCTTCTGCTTGACGGGCCGCGCATGAGGACAAATGGCAAGGTGGTGCTCAATCACTTTCCTGGGAACACCGGGGATGTCAGACGGTTGCCACGCAAACACATCGACATTCGCCCGCAGGAAAGCAACGAGCGCGCTTTCCTATTTGGGGTCGAGAGTGGCACTGATGGTGAAGGTACTACCAGTGCCGTCCTCCTTGGCGGACACCTTTTTCGTCTCTGGCGGAGCTGCCATCGTCTTCTTACACTTGCCGGTGGAGCTCGATGGTGCGTCCTCGACGGCAGCGCAGCACTCCGAAGAGGTGCGCTTGCCAGAGTGGGCACCAGAACTCTTGCCGGACTTAGTCTTCTTCCCCCCGGGAGCTTCAGCGGCAAGTGACTCGCATTCTGCTGCGGCTGCTGCTTCCCGGTAGATCTTGTCGGCACAGATAAGAGCATCTTTCTTGTCGCCGGGGACAGAGATGACGCTTATCGGGCCTGGCATCTTCAGCAGGTTATATGCGTAGTGAGAGGCTGCCATGAACTTGGCGAGTGCTGGACGGCCAAGTATCCCATTGTAAGGCAATGGAATATCGGCGACGTCAAATGTGACCCTCTCAGTCCTGAAGTTCAGCTCGCTGTCAAATGTTACTGGCAATGTTACTTTCCCCTTCGGCTTGCTCCTTCCCGGGTTAATTCCTTGGAATGTGCCGGTCTCTTCGAGCTCGCTGTCAGGGATCTGGAGTTTCTGGAGTACAGCGGAGGAGATCAGGTTCAAGCCGGCCCCGCCATCAACTAACATCTTAGTGACCTTGAGGTTGCGGATAGTTGGTGAAACCAACATCGGCAAGCACCCGACCGCAGTTGAGCGATCAGGGTGGTCCTCAATGTCAAAGATGATAGGCGTGCTGGACCATTTCAGAAGTTTGCGCGATTCGATAGGTGGTTCCGCTGCATTGACTTCCCGCACCCACTGCTTGAGTTGGCGGTGTGAAGTGTGCAGAGAAGCACCGCTGTCAACGCACAATACCTCTGTGGCTTTCTGAAACTCCTGCTCACTGGTCTCAACGTCATCCATGTCTTCGTCGTCGTCGTCTTCATCGTTGTCGCGGCCACGGGGAGGTATGTCTCCTTGCCGCGGCGTCCTCCCCGGCCAGCTCGCTTCTTGCCGGATTCTCCAGCACTTCCTTGGGCCCTCTCCTTGTCGCGTCGCTCGTACTCAGCCTTTTGCTGCTGGACAAGCTGCTCGACCTTCTTGCAGCTCTGGAGGTCATGGCCCTTGGTGCGGTGAATCTTGCAGTATTGCTTGTCGGAGCCGTCCTGCTTGTCGGCGACTGCCACAGCCTGGCAGTTGGTGCACGCGGCAACCTCCTTGCCGAAGTTACCAACTTTGGCCTTCTTGGCGCCACCTTCGTTGCCGGACTGCTCAACGACTAGCACCTCTTTGCCTTTCTTCTTCCTGTTCCGCCGCCGGTTTTTCTTTGCCGGGGCGGCATCCTCACTGTCAGATCCTTCTGCTCCGGTCTTCTCTCCAGGGAGTTTCCTCCCTTCCTCAGCACGTGCACACTTGTCGGCCAGGGCATACAGCTCACTGACGTCTCTGATCCTGCGCATCGCCATCTGCTCCCGCATCCTGTGGTTACGCATGTTCTGATGGAACGCGCTGATGACCGCGGCGGGGTGGACGTCTGGGATGTTATATTGTACACGGCTGAACCTCTGAATGTACTTGCGCAGGGGCTCTCCTTCCTTCTGGGCGAGCAGATGTAGGTCACTCTCTTGGCCATGAGGTTTGTGGCCGCCTGTAAAGGCGCCGACAAACTGATGGCATAGATCAGCCCAGGAGGATATGGAGTTGTCCGGCAAGTGCATGAGCCAGGACCTGACGTTGGGCTTGAGCACCAGCGGGAAGTAGTTGGCAAGGATCTTGTCGTCCCGCCCCCCGGCAGCCTGCACCGCGATGGTGTAGATGCTGAGGAACTCCGACGAATGCGTCTTGCCGTCGTACTTCTCTGGTACATATGGTTCGAAATTCTTCGTGCTGGGCCACTGGACTTGCCGCAGCTCACGAGTGAACGCAGGACAACCTACCGCGTACGGCAAGTCGCTTGGTTCCCCTGGCGCATGCATGTCAATAGAGGGCCCAGCGCGCTGGTCTGATTGACGTCGCGCTTCCCTTCGGCGCTCGATGCGAGTACGAGCGTCTTCTTGTTGTCGTTCTTGAAGAATTTGGCGCTGATCGCGACGAGCTCGCGGATCTGACGACGCGGTGGAGTCGCTGTCGAGGTGGATCCGGTGAGTCGGCGATCTCGGCCTTCGGGGCGGAGAGTGCACAGTAGTTGCACCCCCACCAGTCTTGTCGTCTCCGGCTCGTGCCTGGCTTGCTTGCCGCGGCTGCGACATGCTCGGTTGCCGCGGAGTGTCGTCGTTGGCGAAGCCGATGAGACTCTGGATGGTTGCCCTCCAATCGTCGATCTTGTCCGCCGTTGGAGGGTAGTCTAGGAGCAGCTGAGCTCGCGCCAAAGCTTCTGCTGCAGTGGCGGGCGGTGGTGGCGAACGGTGCGAGGAGCGGGATATGCTCCGACTTCTAACCATGTTAGAAGGAGCAATAACCTCTCCAGGCGTCCGTGCCTCGCTCGTGCCAGCATGTTGGCGTGCATGGTGGTCCTGAGCGCTCCGAGATCCACCAGCCCGATCTTGGTCTAGCAAACGCATGGTACTGTGAGTACCATGACGCTGCCGGTCCCGCGCCTCCTGAGACAGGCGCAGTGCATGCACGGACGCCGAGGTCTTGGAGTGCGCCCGGTCGTTGTGGGAGCCGGCTACGCCGCCGATGGGAAGCGCAGCCTCGCCCTTGGACCTGGCAGCACCGTGAGCTCCCTCGTCTACGGACGTTCTTCCGCCGGCGCCCGCCCCATCAGCCGTTTGTTCCGGCGGTGGTGGGTAAGGCGCGGACGGAGCAGCCGCCTCCGAAACCTTCTTCTTCAGCGGCATGTTGATGAAGATGATGAAGATCTAGCTCGCGAGAACGCCGGATCTGGTTCACACAACTTCGACGCCCCCTACCTGGCGCGCCAAAGATGCCGGGGTACTGATCCACGGGCACCTGTGGGACCGGCGGACCGGGTCCCTTTCGGTTCGGCGGGGGCGGAGGCCGTGCAAAGAGCGGATCGAGGTGATGCACGCGAGCGATTTACCCAGGTTCAGGCCGCACGGATGCGTAAAACCCTACTCCTGCTTTGTGGTTTGTATTGATTTCTTGCTCGGGAGCGCGGAGTGCTACAGTACACTTCAGCAGCTAGCAAGACCGAGCGCGAGTGTTCGAACTGGCTAACCCCCCTCTACGTTGCACACGGGCCTCCTTTTATATGCTCAAGGGGTTACCGACAGGTGGCAACGGAGGTAAAGGGCAAAAATGGAAAGGTGCTGTGGTAGGCACAGCTACCTGCTACAGTGTATCATACCTAACCCTGACGGCAAGGGACAAGGGCCTTAAATGCCTGTCTGTGTCGCCTAAACAGTGCGAAAAGAGACCGCCAGGGACGCCACCGTTCGCCACGATGACGATCTTGTCAGCGCCGCTTGCCACCGCACGCCGCTGGTTGCACAGCCTCCCGCCACGTACGCCTGGAAGGGCCCCAGAGTGACACGTTGGTGGATGTGCTGGAGCGCGGGCCCAGGGAGGTGGCTTGCCGCGGCAAGCGCCTTGCCGCTGTCGTTGTCTTGTCGCGTCTGGGAGCTTGTCGCTCACCGGACCTTGCCGGGGCGCGTGGCGCGCCGCGGCAAGTTCCTTGCAATGCCTTGGGTGGCCTTCCCGGCAAGCTCCTCTTGCCGGGGTCTTGGGATGCCTTTGTTAGCCTTCCCGGCAAGCTCCTCTTGCCGGGGTCTTGTCTTCTTGGCTTGGACACTTTGTTCTTGAATGGCTCCAAAGGAACCACGAAGGACCTTGGCGGTCACCTGGCAAGCCTTGCAGCGGGGTGCTGCGACTGCCCGTGCACAAGTTCGGGATACTAGGGTACCCCTACTCTAGTACACCGACACATGATTGGGGTGATAATGTTTCTTATGATCTTGAAAATTTATTTAAGCCTCATAATGAATATGATATTGATAATAATGTTTGCAATAATATTTAAGGTGGGTTTGGAAAAGCGTCAACTTTAGGTAAAAACAATCCCACGTATTTGAAGAGTGTTCAATCTTATGAAATTTTTGATAAATGTGGGTTTGGAGAGCTCATGACTTTAGTTGATGTTAATCCCACTATCTTGGAAGATTATACGGCTTTTATGCATGAGGATCATGAAGAGGAAATTTAATATGATAGCTATATTGTTGAATTTGATTATGATCCTACATGTAATTATTATGAGAGAGGAAAATATGGTTGTAGAAATTTCCATGTTACTAAATTACCTCTGGTTATGTTGAGATTGTTGTTGTTTCTTTCTTCTTCCTTGCATATGCTAGTTTTGCTTGCCTTGATAATTTGTTTGCCAATGAAATGTATATGCATAGGAAATATTGTAGACTTAAATTTGTTCTTCACATGCTACATGATGCTCTCTTTGTTCTTCAATTCTTGTCTTTCATGTGAGCATCACTAAAATATTAAAGCTTATCTTAATGGCTATAAAAAAGAGCTTGTTGGGAGATAACCCAATAAATTTTATTTTCTTTTATAATTTCCAATAAATATGCAACTATGCTACTGTTATGATTGTGTTTTAATGTTTTAATTCGTGTTTGTGCTAATTAAAACCTTTGGGATGATTTGGGTGATATTTCACTTGATTCTGTGTATTAACATAAACTTTCCGTCTAGTAGAAGAATTGTTAAAATTTGCTGGAGGGTGCCAAAATTTTGAATTTTTTTACACATTATTGATATACAAATTTCCCATGTTGTCCTACTTTTTCAGAATTTTTGCAGTTACATAAGTATGGTCAAAGTTAAGATTACTTCAGACTGTTCTATTTTTGACAGCTTCTATTTCCATTGCATTGTGTGCTTATTTTGATGAATCTATGGATTGTATCAGGGGGTATAAGCCATAGTAAAGTTAGAATACAGTAGGTATAATGCAATAAGAAAAATAAGAATGGGTTTGCAACAATACTTAAATTGGTGATTTTCTTTATTATACTAACGGATCTCACGAAGGTTTTGTTATGTTTTGTGTGATTGAAGTTTTCAAGTTTGGGGTGAGATCACAATGGATGAAGGAATAATGAGTGGCAAAATCCTAATCTTGCATATTCCCAAGGCACCCCAAGGTAATATTCAATGACTCCCAAGCACCAATGCTTGGGGATGTCCCAGAAGGCATCCCCTCTTTCTTCTAATGACCATCGGTAATTCTACTTGCAGCCATATTTCTATTCGTCACATATAATGCATTTTTCTTGGAGTGTCTTGTATTATATGCATCTTTGCTTGTTTTTATTTTTAGTTTTCCATAATCATCCTTGTTGAACACACTTTTTTGAGAGATCCACATGCATATCATGATTTGCTAGAATACTCTATGCTTCAGTTAAATATTTTGTGCTAGGCAGTTGCTCTAGTACTTCACTTATACCTTTTTGAGCATGGCGGTGGTTATATTTTGAAGAAATAAACTCTCATGCTTCACTTATATTATTTAGAGAGATGAAAGTTTTGAAGAAATATTTATGCTCTCGTGCTTCACATAGATCTTTTTGAGAGTTAAGAATAGTAATGGTAATTTCCACGAGATATGAATTTTGTCCCAAAGTTATAGATATCCAAGGGGGATATAATAAAAAGTTTCATGAAGATCATTGGATATTATAAATTTGATTTCCACCCAAATCAATGACCCCTCCACCGAATAAGCGCCGCCCTAAGCCATGGTGCATGCAGTATAGCCAGGATCTCAAGGACCATTTGGCAGCGGAGAAGCAAATCACGGCCGCACGCGTGGATGAGGTCGCGATGGCTGCCATTTGTGCCGACCCCCAGATCTTGGAGGAGCACCTTGCCATTTGCTAGCTACGCCGGTTAAGCATGCTCGGTTTACCCATTGCGTGTGCTGCTCCTGCCTTTCCTTCACAAATTCTAGTGAATTGTGCTATCTAATTTTACCATGCAATCTGTTGCTCTAGTGTATTTGTTCTATATGTCGTGCAGTGTGGTGCTCACGTATTAACTATTTTTTTAATTAGTTATCGTCTTCAGTTAACTGTTTGGTTCAATTCTGCAAATGTGATGTTCAATTCTTCAGGCTGCAATTTTGTATTGTCTTCCATGTGAGAAATAAATCAAATTTATCATTACAAAATACATGAGAAACGAATACAGTTGCTATATTTCCAAGTTTTCAAGCATGCTTGGTTTCGTTATACATTGTGCAATGTGGTGCTCAGTTAACGTTTTGTTCATTTGTGTAGTGGTGTCTGGTTAACTATTTGGTTTAATTCTGCAATGCGATGTTCAATAGTTGTGGGTGCATTCTGTTATTGTATACCATGTGAGGAATAAATTGAATTTGGCTGTAGTAAATACATCAGAAACAAATACAATTGCTACAATTGGCTGTACTTAACTATTTGGTTAACTGTCTGATCTTCTATTAGGACTATGTTATATTGTGCAATGTGGTGCTCAGTTAATGTTTGGTACATTTGTTGTGGTGTTTTGTTAACTGCTTGGTTCAATTCTACAATGTGATGTCCAATTGTCGTGGGTAGAATTTTGTATTGTTGTGCATGTGAGGAATAAATCAAATTTGGCTGCACTTAATACATGAGAAATATATACAAGTGCTATATTTCCTAGTTCTTAATCATGCTTGGTTTGTTTAAATGGGTTTTTCGTGTGGCTTTAATTAATCTGATGAATCTGCAATGTGCTTATTTTTCATCAACATATTTTACTGAGAGCATGCGAACCCTTACTTAACCTGATGACTAACTACCTTATATGTGTTGCAGGGAAACAATGGGAAGCACTGAGGTTTACAATCGAGGTTAGCACGTGCATGGTCCGTTCTCTAATAGCAAATTATTGTGCAATTGTAGGAACCATTCTAATATTTTGGTTTTTAAAAAATTGGTCTTGCACATGTAGGTCCTGCCGTCAGAGGTTTTGACCCATTTTTCGACCCTTTTTGCATATGGGGAAATGAGTTATCCATGAATATCAATCAAATCAAGAAACTCAGAAAGAATGTTACGATAAATAAATTAGGGACAAAAAAACAAGATCTTTGTCTGCACAATGAAGAAGACATTAGTTCACTACAACATGGTACTAACTATTATATCTTGCCTTTTTTTTATTCCTTTGCCCCATTTCCAATATAGAGAAGATACTTATGCACACCTTGTTTTCAGGCCTTTCCAAAGCAATTTACTGATGATTACCTCTCAAACCACCTCTGTGGTCAGGAGGTGAGGAAGGTATTCATACAACACCCATGGTTCAATATTGAAGTGTCCCTGAAGAGGATGAAGGACGGATGGTCAATCATCCATAGGTATTGGCCTAAAGTTACAAAGACCTTCAACATGAATGAAGGCTCAATATTCGCCTTCCGCTTCAGCAGTTTTCTAGATGAGATGCATCTGTCTATATACCGTCTATGATGCTAATTTCGAACTGTTCTACATGTTGCATGTGGAACTTGCTGCTGGTGCAGTTCTGTAATGGTGTAGCTGAGTGCTGAAGCTATATCATGTTGTACTCTGATGTATTTCAATTATGAAATTCTGCTTCCTTAATATGGAAATGAAATATATCATGTGCTTAATATGAAATGTCAATTAGATTAATAAATGGATTATGAATAATCAGATAATTAGCCTACTAATGGAAAATTATCCTGCTAATTGGGTTTTGCTGTTCCAAAAGGTTGTTGAAAAAATACCGTGGGCGATGACCTCAGGCAACGCACAGAGTTTCTAGGAATAAACCGTGTTGGATAAATGAACAATCACACATGACTTTCTCTTGAAAAATGTTTGTGTTAGGCCACCTTGCGCAAACGTTTATCACATAAAAACCGTGTGTGATGGACAGCCTTTGCCACATAGTTTCTTCTACAAACCATGTGTGATACATTCAATAACGCAAACGATTTAACGGAAAAATTGTGTGTGATGTACCTGTGAATGGAAACATTTTCCTTGGAGCGACTATGTGGGATGTACATACGAACGGAAACGTTTAGCGGGGACTGACTGTGTGGAATGTACTTGCGACCGGAAACAATTTTGCCGTATAATTGTATTTTTTTAGCTCCATTGTATGTATTTCCGTATTTGAGCGCTCGCCGGTCACACACGTTCTCATTTTGCCGAGCGTGCGTGCCAGGAGGGCATATCCCTGAAGGTTTCTGGGTCGTGTGGGAAGGACCCCCCTATCGCCCACACTCACTTGGTGACGGTTCCAAATTCCGTCACGGAAAGGGGTTAAAAACCGTTTGTTTAGGACTGACGCGCACCAGTGATGGTACCGCATCATCGTCTCTTCGGGGAAATCCCAACACAGCTCACAAGTAGCATGGGCCCCACAGGGACCCCTCACTTATTATTTCAGTCCACTTCGTCTCTTTCCTCTCACAAAAATTCCTGGTAGCTCTCTCTCTCTCTCTCGTGTTCTTGCTCCCAAACCGGAGATTTTTGATATCTTTGCTCGGAGCTCCATTTCCAAAACTGTTTTGGGGGATTGCTACTTGGTATGTGACTCCTCCATTACTCCAATTAGTTTTTGCTCTAGTGTACTATATTTTGCATAATTAGCTGCTCTTGGTGCTATTGAAAATGAGCTTGCATGTTGAATTCTTTGAGTTCCAAGTAATTTGAATGCTTGATATAGCTCTAGACATCCATATGAGTAGTTGTTATTAATCTTGTGAAGTTTTGTTGACATCATTTTGTGGCCAAAAATTTCAGAAATTTGTTCGTACAAAAATGTACTTCTTTAGGAGGAGTTCTTTGAGGAGAAGGTCCTTGGAGGCATCATCAAGTGAGAGCTTGATACGACATGCCTATGTTGAGCCAAGGGCAAGCTCGGTGCGGGTTATCGATATCATATCATGTCGGTGGCCGTGCGACGAGTTCATGTGATAGGCACGGGTATTAAAAAGAATTTGATGAATATATTCATAACACTGAGAGTGCTCCTTTCCTCGCATATAAGTGTACTCGTCACTATAATCTCACTCAGTCGTTCACCAGAAAGTCAAAGTACCACTCTCGTGATTCTAGAGTTTTATTTCATCTTTATGATAGAGCCTTTGGTATGGATTTAGAAGAATACTGTGATGCATGCAAAACTCCATTTTGGGGTTCACTCAATGAACCACAAAAATCTGATTATCAAATGTTCCTTGATAGCCTTTGCAATGGTGAGGACAGAGGAGTTACCCAAGCTAGAATAAAAAGTATCCAATTACCTTTTGTTCGTTACTTTGCACTATTCATTGGTAAATGCATTATTGGTAAACAAGACTACAGTGCAATATGTGCCCCTAACTTGAGCAATATTCATACTGCTCTAATGGGCTAGAAATTATATAATCTTGGTGCAATTGTTGCGCAGAGGCTACGGCTCAACTTTGATCGTGGTCATCTATATGGGGGAAGTTATGCCTCTCGCCTAGCTGCAAAGATAGGAGTCTCACCTAGGTCCGATGAGCCTATCTTACGTGATAAGTACATGGACTTTGAGGCAATGCAGCACCATGATTTTATTAAGGATGGATGTAACATCCCAAATTTTCAATTTGGCATGTTATAAATAGGTCATTCATGCATATCATATTTTTATTGCATTCCGATTCGCGATCCTCGAAATCCTAAGCAACTCAAGGACCCTCGGAGAGAGTTGGGGATTTCATGATTTTCATATTTGAATCTCTATCAAATATTGAATCAAGGATCATTTTGGTTTTAATGATTTTTCTCTCCGAAAATACTTCATACCAAAATATATGAGGGGAGATAATATGACTTCTCCAAAATAAATGAAATATTGGTGGAAAAATAATAAGATCAAATAAATGATTTTATTTGGTTTTTATTGCAATTTTATTTGAATTAGGAAAAATATGTGTTTTTCAAATTTGCATTTTAGGCCCAAATAAATGTTCACCTTGTCCAGCATATTTTTAGAGGACAGGTAAAATTTATTTCAGGATTTTTGGAGTCCTTTTAGTATTCTTTTTCTTTTTTTCTGCGCGTCGGAATTATTTAAAAAAATGGTAACCGACCTACGGGCCATATCCGGCCCGGACTCCTCAGCCCTCCCCCTTATAAGGCCGCCGCCGCCCGTAGCCCACCCCACCCCGCAACCCTAGCCGCCGCCCTCGCGCCAACCCTAGCCGCCACCTCGGGTTCCGCGCCGTGCCGCCGCCTCGCCGTGCCGCCGTTTTTTTTGTCAGTTTATTTTGGTAAACCCTAGATCTAGATCCAATTTTTTTATTTTTTTGGTTTATTTTATTAGATCGGGTTTTTCGTCGGTTTATTTATTTTGCGGACGTTCATCCGTTCGTTCATTTTATCGAACGCCGTTCACCCGTTAGTCACAGACAGCGAACGATCGTTTGTTAGCCTGTTCGTCCATTTTTCTTTTTACAGGATTTTTCATGATTATTTTTGATCGCGATCTCTGACCTGATTTTCGTTTTAGTTTATCTTTTCGCTCGTTTATCGGAATCAGGCGATTCAAGAGCCTGGATCTTTGTATCGAAACCCTATTTCCATTTAACCAACTTGAACAAGATTTTGGTACTGTAAAATTTGATTTTAGTCCAGATTAGTAATCAGATCTTGTTTCTTTCGCAGTTTGAGTTTCGTTGCTCCGTTTGATTTGATTCTTTTTGCAAACCGGAGTTCTTAAGTTGAACTTTCTGGCTAGATCTTCTTATTTGAGTTTTACTTGTGCATCTTTTCTTGATTGCTTATGTATGCTATTGTTTGTTTGCGATAGAACACCTAGAGTGCGAAGTGTGCTACTACGAGTCTCTAGGTTTTGCGGATCATCAACAAGGCAAGTAACACTTTGATCATACCCCTTTATCACCCAGTTTTTATGCATTAGTTTCAACCCCTCACACATTGCATGAGTATGATCTCTTAACATGTGGGTTTGGGAAGTAGATGATGAGGTAGAACCTATTACCTATTTTATTATCAAATCCTGGGAGTTACTTCTACGTTATGCCTATATTGCTATGCTATGCTCATAGACGTGGCTTGGGTTTGAGTGTATCCATGACAGATGTGAGATTGTTAATTAATGGTTCAACTTAAGGTGGCAAATTTAATACACATCTAGGTGGATTGCTTGCTTGGTGTAACACCCTCGATGCGACTATAGCTCCCACGTGTCGAGGCACGACTTAGAGACATAATCGCATTGAAGGCATATGTTGCAAGTTAGGCAATCTTCACAACATCCCATGTAATATGAATAATAAAGGGGAGATAACATAGTTGGCTTACACTCACCACGTCAATCAAGTACATAAATAACATTACATCATCCATACACTCAAGGCCCGACTACGGTGCCAAAATAAAAGAGAACCCAACATGCGACAATGGTCCCGTTCACCCCCAACTAGGCACCACTACTGATCGTCGGGAAAAGAAACATAGTATCGCTGAGAGTCTTCGTCGAACTCCCACTTGAGCTCATACGCGTCTCCTGGAGCGGAATCATCAAGCCCTGCATCTGGAGTTATAGTATCTGTGAGCCACAGGGACTCAGAAATCTTGCACCCTCGCGATCAAGACTATTTAAGCTTGTAGGTATGGCAAGGTAAAATATGAGTGGAGCTGCAGCAAGTGACTAGCAAGTATGGTGGCTAACTTATTCGCAAAAGAGAGCGAGAAGAGGAGGCAAAGCACGAGCGAGAAGCTAGAGAACAACCTGCGCAAACATTACTCCAACACCGTGTCCACTTCCCGGACTCCGCCGAGAAGAGGCCATCACGGTAACACACTCAGTTGGTTCATTTTAATTAATTAAGGTTCAAGTTATCTACAATCGGACATTAACAAATTCCCATCTTCCCATAACTGCGGGCACGGCTTTCGAAAGTTCAATCCCTGCAGGGGAGTCCCAACTTAGCCCATGACAAGCTCTCATGGTCAACGAAGGAATAGACCTCCTCCCAAGATGTTCCGATCAGACTCGGTATCTCGGTAACTCAAGACACTTCGACAGGTTAAAACAAGACCAGCAACATCGCCCGAATGTGCCGACAAATCCCGATAGGAGCTGCACATATCTCTTTCTCAGGGCACACTCAGATGAGATATCCTACGAGTAAAACCAACCCTTAAGTTGCCCCGAGGTGGCCCCGCAGTCTACTCGGTCGGACCAACACTCAGAGGAGCACTGGCCCGGGGGGGTTAAAATAAGATGACCCTTGAGTCTGCAGAACCCAAGGGAAAGAAAAGGCTAGGTGGCAAATGGTAAAACCAAGGTTGGGCATTGCTGGAAAAGCTTTAATCAAGGCGAAATATCAAGGGGTTCCCATTATAACCCAACCGCATAAGGAACGCAAAATCCGGGAACATAACACCGATATGATGGAAACTAGGGCGGCAAGAGTGGAACAAAACACTAGGCGAGAGGCTGAGCCTTCCACCCTTTACCAAGTATATAGATGCATTAAGATAACATGGCAATACAATGATATCCCAACAAGTAAATAAAAGATGTTCCAACAAGGAACGGCCTCCAATCTTCACCTGCAACTAGCAACGCTATAAGAGGGGCTGAGCAAAGTGGTAACATAGCCAATCAACGGTTTGCTAGGACAATGGTGGGTTAGAGGTTTGACATGGCAATTTGGGAGGCTTTCAAGCAAGTGGTGGGCATCGTAGCAATGGCATAGCAAAAGAGTGAGCAAACTAGCATAGCAAAGATAGTAGTGATTTCGAGGGTATGATCATCTTGCCTGCATAGTTGTCAGAGTTGACTGGATCCTCAAGAGCAAACTCAACGGGCTCCTCGTTAGCGAACTCGTCTCCTGACTCTACCCAAACAAGACAAACAAGCAACAAGGATACAATCAACCACGTGCAAGAACAAGCAATATGATGAAATGATGATATGCTATGCGGGATGCGATGCAGGATGCAAAATGCAAGAGATGACAGGAAATGCATGAACCTGGCCTCAACTTGGAAAACCAAGTGTGCCACTGGAAAGATGAGATGAAATCGCTTGAAAACGATATAAAGAACGCCGGAATCGGAGTTACGGTTTGGAAATGGCAAGCGATTTAAGAATGACACCGGTCTGCGATTTACAACAAGTAGGCACCTAAATGCAACGAAATGAACATGCTACAGCCACCAAACATGACAAAAAAATACATGGAAGGGATGCACACAAGATTCTTGACAAAAGTCTAGCACTGAGCTATGGCCAATTCATCCATTAGGAGGTCCAAACAAGCATGGCAAAAACGCAAATGCAAAACAGATTTCAGACTTGGTGAAATTAACACTTGTCTGAAATTTCAGATCATATAGCCCTCTTCGGAGCAACAAAACAACATGCTACAGGGCCTGAACATGACAAAGAAAGACATGGCATGGAGCTACTCAACAAGCTTAACAAAAGTCCCTTAGTGACATTGAGCCAAAAGGGATCACAAAATATACTAACGAGCACACGAACATGGCAAAAACATAATCAGTTTTCAGACTTAGTGAAAACTGGGACATGCTGAAACATAACTCACGAAGGCATGTTTACGAGCTCGATGCACTCACCACGATGCAAGTCATGGCAAGACAAGCATTCACTCATAAATAAGGCACAAAATACAAGCTATACATGACAAGAACAATTGCATAGCATGCACGAATCAACTACAATAACATTGGCAAAATCGCAAACAAGTTGACGATCTGCCCAGATTCACAACGAAGCAAAAGTAGAGCTTGATTGACTCAAGCTAGGGTGCTCCATAATTGCAAGTAAAGACATGGATGGATATAGAATAACAAGATTAACAAAACTCCCTTACTGATCATCCTCAAAAGAGGCACGGATCACTAGGAAACAACACGAACATATGGCATCATGAACTAAATAATCCCAGACTTAGTGAGAACTACTAAGTCCCTGAAAACTGATTTACCGGGTGCCTCACTTTGCAAGCTTGCACAAGTCACCACACACATCCTAAAAATGCATGGGTTGCACCTCTGTAAAGATAACAAGATGCTTAACAAAACATATGAAGGACTCACAGGCATAGCATGCACACAATAATCATGGCAAAAATGACAAAAGTCTAAGATGAACTAGCAGATCTGACAATTAACTCACGAAGCCTCCTTCTAACAGCATTTCGGGCATCAAGATGCACTCAAATGAAAATGATGCAATGGAATGAAATGATGTACTCATCGAGACGAACATTTTGATATGCTATATGCCCAAATCGGAGCTACACATGCAAAGTTACGGGGCCTCGAACAGGAGCATATGGAGTAAAAAATCTAGGGACTCAGCAAAAAAACAACCTCGCGGATTAGGGTTAGTGTAGCTGGATCTGGGTCCAGATCGGGCGCACGGAACCCGAGGTTGGCCGGCGCGAGCTGGAGCTCGTCGGAGTGGACGCCGATGGCCGGAGCCGGCAAGGAAGCGGCGAGGGCGAGGCGGGGCCGGCGGAGGCGGCGGCGATCCGCGGGGGCGGCGCCGGTGGAGATCCGCGGGGCGCGGCGCGAGCTGCTGGCCAGCGTCGATGGCGGCGGCGGCGGTGGCGGCCTCAGGTGGCGGCGCGGCTGAGGAGGCGGCGGGATCCGGCGATCCAGGCGGCTGGGCGACGCGCGGGGAGGCGCGGGCGGCGATGGGCCGGGTGGGCTCGCTGCGGGCTCGCCGGGCCGCGGCGGCGGCTGGCGACGGAGGAACACGTGGCGCTCTGCCACTGGTGCGGGCGGACGGCGGATGATGTCCGGCCGGGGACGGACGCGTCCGGCGCGGCGCGGGGGTGATTTAGGGTTTCGGAGAGGGAGAGAGATCCGAATTTCGGGGGGGGTGTATTTATAGGCATAAGTGGAGCTAGGAGAGTCCAAATGAGGTGCGGTTTTCGGCCACGCGATCATGATCGAACACTCTAGGACATGGAGCAGAGTTTGGTGGGTTTTGGGCCAAATTGGAGGGGTGTTGAGCTGCAACACACACGAGGCCTTTTTGGTCCCTCGGTTAACCGTTGGAGTATCAAACAAAGTCCAAATGGTACGAAACTTGACAGGCGGTCTACCGGTAGTAAACCAAGGCCGCTTGGCAAGTCTCGGTCCAATCCGGAAATGTTTAATCCCCACACATGAAAGAAAGCTAGAAGTGACCACCGGAGGAGAACGAAGCGCCGGAATGCAAAACGGACAACGGGGAAAAAGCTCGAATGCATGAGACAAACACGTATGCAAATGCAATGCACATGATGACATGATATGAGATGCATGACAATGACAACAACACACGGAGACAAAGACCCGAACCCGAGAAATAAATATAACTTAACGCCGGAAACGGCAAGAGTTGGAGTACAAATTGGGAAAGTTACATCCGGGGTGTTACACTTGGGCACCTGGGGATATACTTGTGTTGTCCTAGGAGATCCCGGGGATATAACGTGTGATCCTCCTATGGTCCGCCACCCAGGCTCAAAGGGATCAAAAGATTTTTCATGCTAGAAACTTCCGTGTGCAGCCACAAGCCATTATGGGCTCTGGCATAGTTGAGTATGTTGTGTGACCCCTTTTCAGTGGTGGGCTAGCAGATGTAGAGGGAAAGTAGGTGTAACTGTCCACCCGGAGTAAAGAGCTAATGCTTCTGAAAGACTATGTCTCGGTCATCCGTTTCTCAAACACCATGTAGTGCGAGAAATCCAACGGAGGAGATCGAGTCTTGTGGGGAAAAGTGCGCAAACATCTACAGAGTGTACAAACTAATCATGGTTAGCCGTGTCCCCGGTTATGGACATTTTGAGTATCAAGTACTTGGATTATCCTACTGTATCTCATCACTCTAATTTAATTTGTTGGGTTGATAATTATTTTTAATTGGGATTGAGATGGGGGTACCATTCTCAATATTTCAACTACCATGATAGTTAAATAAAAATTTATTCCTTTGTTGTAGGGAAAAATTAGCTTTTCGCAAAAACCATGTAACCATAGAGCCTCCACCAGCCATATATGCATGTAGTGATAGCATTTATCTATTCATTGCTCTACTATGTTACATTGCCAGCATATTCCATGTGCTGACCCATTTTCGGGCTGCAACGTATTATGTTGCAGACTTTTCAGACGATGAGTAAAGGTGCGATAGGTCATTTTTCATGCACTAAGCTATACTGTTGGAGTTGATGGACTCACTTTATCTTCCAAGCCTTCCGCTGTTATCGTATTAGATGGCCTTAAGCCATATTTATTTTAATAAGTTCTCTTTTGAGACATTCGATGTAATAAGTGTGTGATTGCTACTCTATTATAAATCCTTCGAGTACTGTGTGTGTCAGCATTACTGATCTAGGGATGGCACTGAAGCACAGAGACTCGACCGTTTGAGGTCAGGTCGCTACAATGGACCTCAAAACTATGATTACAACTTAATTTTTGATAAAAACGCATTGTATATGTTATTTTGCCTGCACCTGCTCTCTTTGATTTTTAGAGTAAACAAAGATACTTCATCTATGAGAGCGAGTCACACGAGTACAATGCATCAATAGAGGCCACTCGCCGGGCCAAGGAGGAGGCCCTGAGAGCCTCCACGAGCTACGACTTTGATTATTACCTACACCAGCAATGGTGGTTACCAAGATAGGCGAAAGGCTAAGCTTGGGGTGATACGTCTCCAACGTATCTATAATTTTTTTTATTGTTCTATGCTATTATATTATCATTCTTTGATGTTTTATAATCATTCCATAGCAACTTTATATCATTTTTTGGGACTAACCTATTGACATAGTGCCCTGTGCCGGTTGCTGTTTTTTGATTGTTTTTTACTTCGTAGAAAATCAATACCAAATAGAGTCCAAACGCAGTGAAACTTTTTGGATAATTTTTCTGGGCCAGAACACAAACGATGGGACAAAGAAGTACCAAAGGGGCGCCCCGAGGGGGGCACAACCTACCTAGGCACACCTGGAGGCCCAGTCGCGCCCTAGTGGGTTGTGCCCACCTCGGTGGCCTCCCGCATCACCTCTTTGCTCTATAAATACCCCAATATTCCAGAAACCCTAGGGAGTCAACGAAAAACAATTCCAGCCGCCGCAAGTTCCAGAAACTACAAATCCAAACTATACACCATCACGAAGGGGTTCATCATCCTCATTGGTGCCTCTCCGATGATGTGTGAGTAGTTCATTGTAGACCTATAGGTCCGTAGTTAGTAGCTAGATGGCTTCCTCTCTCTCTTTCGATTCTCAATACAATGGTCTCTTGGACATCTATTTGATGTAACTCTTTTTGCGGTGTGTTTGTTGGGATCTGATGAACTTTGAGTTTATGATCAGTATGTTTTTATCCATGAAAGTTATTTGAGTCTTTTGATCTCTTATATGCATGATTACTTATAGCCTCGTATTTCTTATTCGAATCTTTGGTTTAATTAGGCCGACTAGATCGATTTTTCTTGCCATGGGAAGAGGTGCTTTGTGATGGGTTTGATCTTATGGTGCTCGATCCTAGTGACAGAAGGGGAAACAACACGTATGTATCATTGCTATTAAGGATAACAAGATGGGGTGTATTCCTATATGAGTAGATCTTGTCTACATCATGTCATCGTTCTTATTGCATTACTCCATTTCTCCATGAACTTAATACACTAGATGCATGTTGGATAGTGGTCGATGTGTGGAGTAATAGTAGTAAATGCAGGTAGGAGTCGATCTACTAATCTTGGACGTGATGCCTATATAATGATCATTCCCTAGATATCATTATGATTATGAAGTTCTATCAATTGCCCAACAGTAATTTGTTTAACCATCGTATGCTATTTTTCTTGTGGGAGGCCACTAGTGAAATCTACGGCCCCCGGGTCTCTTCCTTATCATATTTTCCTTTGAGATCTATTTTATTTGCTTTTATTTTTAGATTTATTAATCCAAAAACCCAAAAATACCTTGCTGAAATTTTTATTTATTTATTTTATCCCGCGTTCCCGCGAGATCTATTTATCCAATCTACTATAATTTTTACCTATCTTTTACCTGGGAGGGATTGACAACCCCTCTTTTACGTCGGGTTGCAAGGATTTGTTCTTCGTGTGCAGGTGACGCTCACGTAGGGTTGCCTGGTTCTCCTACTGGTTCGATAACCTTGGTCTCATCACTGAGGGAAATACCTACCGTAGCTGTGCTGCATCATCCCTTCCTCTTTGGGGAAATACCGATGTAGTTCAAGCCGCATCAAAAGGATTTTCTGGCGCCGTTGCCGAGGAGACATCATCAACATCTACCATGTTCCTAATCATGAATCTCATCTCCTTTTAATTTAAATTATTTTCCATTTGCCTCTCGTTTTCATCTCCCCCACTTCACAAAAAATTGTTGTTTTATTCGCCTTCTTTTTCGTTTGCCTTTTTCTCGTCAAATCTCTTGTTTGCTTGTGTTGCCATGTGTTTTCGATTTGCTTGCATCTTCGCTTGCTAAACATCTATTAATATGGATCCTCATCCACTTGCTAATCTTTTCAAGGGATCCAATTATGATGAACCAATTGCTAGTGAATTGAGTTCACTAGATTATCTTTATGAAGTTTTGCTTGAGATTTATGAATCTGAAAATTGTGATGAAGTGTTAAATGAAGAAATTTATAAAAGAGATTCATGATAGCTCCTTGAATGAAAAGCATGACTGTAATGATGTTATTATAAATTCTATTGATGTCAGTTGTATTAATACTATGCAAAACCCCAAGCTTGGGGATGCTAATTTTGCTATGTCCACTACTTGTTGCAATGATCATCATTGGGGTGATGATTCTTACTATATCGAAAATTTATTTAAACCTCATGATGAATATTCTTGCTATAATATTAAAAATTGGTTTAGAAGAGTGTCAACCTTAGCTCAAAATAATCCCACTTATTTGGAGAGTGTTCAATCTTATGAATTTTTTCATAAAAGTAGGCTTGGAGAGGTCATGACTTTATTTAATGATAATCCCACTATGTTGGAAGAGTGTCAACTTTGCATGCATGTGGATCATGAAGAGAATATTTTATGTGATAGTTATATTGTTGAATTTGACTATGATCCTACATGTAATTATTATGAGAGAGGAAAATATGGTTGTAGAAATTTTCATGTTACTAAATTACCTCTCATTATGTTGAGATCATCAATGTTTCACTCCTCTTCTTTGCATATGTTACATGTTTATTGTCTTGATAATTTGTTTGCTTATAAAATTCCTATGCATAGGAAGTATGTTAGACTTATATGTGTTTTTCATATGTTTCATGATGCTCTCTTTGTGTTTCAATTCTTATCTTTCATGTGAGCATTGTTGAAATCTTATGCCTAGATACGGGCGTAAAACCATAGCGCTTGTTGGGAGGCAACCCAATGAATAAAATTTATTTTTGTCTTCTACTTTTCTATTCTTGAGTGTTTGCACAATTATGCTATTGTTATGATTGTGTTTTTTATGTTTCAATTAGTGTTTGTCCCAAGCAAAGCCTTTGGGATCATGTTGGGTGATAGTTGATTTGATCTTGTTTAAAAAAAAACTTTTGCATACAGAACAATAATTATCATTTTTAACACGAGCGCGATAAAATCTTGATGTTTGTATAGAAGATTTATATACAAATTGCTCATGCTGTCCTAAGTTTTTAGTATTTTTGGAGTTACATAAGTATCAAAAGTGTTCAAATTACTACAGACTGTTCTGTTTTTACAGATTCTGTTTTCTTTGCATTGTGTGCTTATTTTGATGAATCTATGGTTTGTATTGGAGGGCATAAGCTATAGCAAAGTTGGAATACAGTAGGTATAATGCAAAAATAAAATATGAATGGGTTTGCAACAATACTTATAGTAGTGATTTCCTTTGTTATACTAACGGATCTCACGAAGGTTTTGTTCAGTTTTGTGTGATCGAAGTTTTCAAGTTTTGGGTGAGATCACGATGGATGAAGGAATAAGGAGTAAGAAGAGCCTAAGCTTGGGGATGCCCCATAGCATCCCAAGCCATTATCTAAAAGAGAAGCAAGCAACTAATCTTAGGGATGCCCGAGTGGCATCCCCTCTTTCTTCTAACGACCATCGGTGTTTTACTTGGAGCTATATTTTTATTCGTCACATATCATGAGTTTTGCTTGGAGCGTCTTGTATGATATGAGTCTTTGCTTTTTTTGGTTTTTATTTTTAGTCATCTATCCTTGCTGGACACACCTATTTGAGAGATCCAAAATTATGCTATGATTTGTTAGAATTGCTCTCTATGCTTCACTTAAATCTTTATGAGTTATGGAATTGCTCTAGTGCTTCACTTATATCTTTTTTAGCATGGTGTGATTTAGTATTTTTGAAGAATTGCTCTCATGCTTCACTTAGATTTATTTGAGAGTTAGTAATTTTTTAAGAAATTCTTTCATACTTCACTTAAATTATTTTGAGAGAAGGAATTTTATGCTCATGTTTTTCACTTAGATTTGTTTGAGATATCAAAAGCAACATATGAAATTAGTCCCAAAGTGATAGATATCCAAGAGGGATATAATAAAAACTTTCATGAAGACCATTGGACAAAATAAACTTAATTCCTTGTAATAGTTTTGTGATATGATGCCATAATATGTGAGTCATGTTAATGAGTAATTATGTTCTAGTAAGAATATTGATGTTAAGGTTTGTGATTCCCTATGCAAGAATGAAAGTCAATAGTTATGCAATGAAATTATATCCTACTTGTGGTGCATTATTAGGTGTTAGTTATGCTTAATGCTCGCTTATGAGATTTTTCGTTTCTTGGTTGGATGCTTCTCAATCTTTTGCTAGCCTTCACTTGCACTAAGTATGATTACTACTTGTGCATCCAAAATCCTTAAACCAGTTTTGCCACATGAGTCCGTACCGCCCATGGAGCGATCGAGGGCGGTCAGTATCTTCCATGCTAAGCTGGTTATTCTGATGATGAGTGTTTATTCACTCGTCCTTGCATGAGAGGGGCTGGTAATCGGGATGCCAGTCCCATGATTAAAATTGCAATAATAATAAAACAAACTCCCTCGGAAAGTTGTTGGTATGGAGGGCGCCCGAGGATTTGTCTAGCCATGACTTGTGTTTGTTGGTGGATGGGGAGTAAACTTAACTTTTGCTGCTTGGGAACCGCCGCTAATTTATTTAGCATGGAAGATATTGAAAACTCTCGGTCATAACGTTGACATGAAATGTATACCTCCCAAAATTATATTTATCTCCGATTTAAGCTTGGAGATATGGCACCTGTGCAAATCCTGCTTCCCTCTGCGAAGGGCCTATCTATTTACTTTTATGTTATTTTACTTTTTTTGTTGCGTCATCACCTTCTCAAATAAGAACCAGTCCTGAGAGCACTATTGTCATTTTCATGCATTGTGTATATAGTTAATGTTGTGTGCATCATGACTGGATCTCTTCTACCATGAATTACAATGTTTAGTCACTACTTGAACTTTGGAGGTGCTCTGCATTTGTGTTTTGCGGTCTCAGAAAGGGCTAGCGAGATACCATTATTGTCATATTATATCATGATTGTTGTGAGAAATTGTTGGAATTTGAGATATTTTATTATTGCTCGCTAGTCGATTATGCCATTCATATGAGTGAATATAGTTTCTAAGAATTATCATTTGCATGGTTAGTTATGATCTTTGTTGAAACCTGTGTATAATTTAAGCATATATATAGACACATAAACAAAACAGTTCATAAAAGTTTTTCTTTATCACTTTCAGTTTGTCAACTGAATTGCTTGAGGACAAGCAATGAGTTAAGCCAGAGGGAGTTGATACGTCTCCATTGTATCTACTTTTCCAAACACGTTTTCTCTTATTTTGGACCCTAATTTGCATGATTTGAATGAAACTAACCTGGACTGACGCTGTTTTCAGCAGAACTACCATGGTGTTGTTTTTGTGCAAAAATAAAAGTTCTAGGAATTGGACGAAAGTTTTTGGAGATTTTTTATGGAATATATAAAAAATACAAGAGCAAAGACCAACAGGAGGGGGGCACTGATACGTCTCCAATGTATCTATAATTTATGAAATATTCATACTATTATATTATCCATCTTAGATATTTCATATGCATTTATATGCTATTTTATATGATTTTTGGGACTAACCTATTGACCTAGAGCCCAGTGCCAGTTTCTGTTTTTCCCTTCTTTTTGAGTATTGCAGAAAAGGAATACCAAACGGAGTCCAATTGACGTGCCGATTTTTGATGATTTTTTATGGACCAAAAGAAGCCCCCAGAGTAAAAGAGTTGGGCCAGAAGAGTCCCGAGCCGTCCACGAGGGTGGGGGCACGCCCCACTCCCTGGGCGTGGGCCCCTATCTCGTGGATGACTCGGAGACCCCCCTGACGTGAAACCGACGCCAAAAATTCCTATAAATACAGAAACCCCTAGAAAATTGACCTAGATCGGAAGTTCCGCTGCCGCAAGCCTCTGTAGCCATGATAAATCAATCTAGGCCCTCTCTGGCACCCTGCAAGAGGGGGCCATCATCACCGGAGGCTATGGAGGAGGATCCCGGAGGGGTCATCATGGCCATGAAGGCCAAGGACCAGAGTGAGAACCTCTCCACATCCAGGGGAGGCCATGGAGGAGGAAGCACAAGGGGGAGAACCTCTCCTCCTCTCTCTTAGTGGAACCAGAGTGCCATCGGGAGGGGAATCATCGCCGTGGTGATCGTCTTCATCAACATCACCATCATCATCACCATCCTCATCTCTTTTACGCGGTCCACTCTCCCGCAGCCCGCTGTAATCCCTACTTGAACATGGTGCTTGATGCCACATATTATGATCCAATGATGTGTTGCCATCCTATGATGTTTTGAGTAGATATCCTTTGTCTTTGGGTTGATTGATGATCTAGATTGGTATGAATTGTATGTTTTATTTTGGTGATGCGCAAGCATGAGGGATTCCCGCTGTAGGGTGTTGCAATACGTTCATGATTCTCTTATAGTGGGTTGCTTGAGTGACAGAAGCATAAACCCGAGTAAGGGGGTTGTTGCGTATGGGATAAAAGGGACTTGATGCTTTAATGCTATAGTTGGGTTTTTTTACCTTAATGATCTTTAGTAGTTGCGGGTGCTTGCTAGAGTTCCAATCATAAGTGCATATGATCCAAGAAGAGAAAGTATGTTAGCTTATGCCTCTCCCTCATATAAAATTGCAATGACGATTATCGATCTTGTTAACAATTGCCTAGGACAATTCCGCACACCGATCCATCATTATTCCACACTCGCTATTTGTAATATTTAGTAATATATTCTAACTTTATGATAACAACACCTACTTTTATGTTTTAGATCCCCGATATTATGCAAAGTTATCTTCTTCATACCCACAACGTAGTTTTGTTTCTCATTTCTAGTTGGAAGCAAACGTTCGGTGTACGTAGAGTCGTATCAGTGGCAGATAGGGCTTGAGAGAATATTGATCTTACCTTTAATTCCTTGTGGGTTTGACACTCTATACTTATCACTTCCACCATTGGTAATTGCTACAATGATTCCCTACACTTGGGGATTATCAAGCTCTTTTCTGGCGCCGTTGCCGGGGAGCAATAGCGTGGAGTTGATATTTTTGTGTATGCTTATTTGCTTTCTTCACTAAGTAGATTTTGTTTTTCCTTTTTTTTCTGTTTAGTTGTGGGTGAAACATACATTTTTTTTAAAGAATGAAAATACAAAAAAATTACTTGCCTCTCATACCTAAAAAGTTTTTCAATAAGAGAAGTGATTGGAAGGTTATGCATTGGAGAAATGAGGGTCGACCTTGAACACTTGTGTTCATGCTCATGGAAACAATGTAAAAAAATTCATGCAATATTCTATGAAAATAATTACCCCTTGTATATATCCATTGTATTATAAAAATAATGTGCCAAGCCTTGGTTTTAGGATGATTAGATTGCTTGTTTACTTTGTGCAGTACAAAAACAGAAACTTTGGCTGTAGCGCATGATTTTACATTTTTTACTAGAAATTCAAATGGGTCTGAAACTTTTTGCACATTACTTCTGAACAAGTTTTTTAAATTTTCATATTTTTTAGAATTTTTTGAGTTACAGAAGTGTACTAAACTTCCATATTACTACAGACTGTCCTGTTTTTGACAGATTCTGTTTTCTATGACTTGTTCGCTTATTTTGATGAATCTATGGGTACTATCGGGGGGTATGAACCATGGTGAAGTTGGAATACAGTATATATAGTTCTAATATAAAATTTGAATAAGTTTGAAATAGTACCTAAAGGTAGTGATTTGCTTTATTACACTAACGGATCTCACAAAGTATTGTTAAAGTTTCGTGTGGATGAAGTGTTCGAAGATCGAGGAGCTACCAATATGATAAGAATAAGGATAGGCAAGAGCTCAAGCTTGGGGATTCCCAAGGAACCCAAGTAAATATTTCAAGGATACTCAAGCATCTAAGCTTGGGGATGCCCCGGTTGGCATCCCATCTTTCTTCTTCAACAATTATCGCTATATCTCAGTTTTTGTTTTGGTCACATAATTTGTGTCCTTTGTGTTTTTGTTTTTACTTTAAGAATCATGCTAGTATGAGATATCCCTTTATTTATTTATGTAATACTTCATGTGATTCACTTATATCTTTTAAGTATGATCTTATAGAATTGCTCTTTGTGCTTCACTTATATCTTTTAAGTATGATCTTATAGAATTGCTCTTTGTGCTTCACTTAAATCTTTTGAGTATGGTTTTATAGAATGCTTCGTGTGCTTCACTTATATATTTTGAGCTTGGATATTGGTTAGTCTATATTAATTATAGAATGATCCATGAACTTCACTTATATCTTTTGGAGTATGAATAATACTATCATCTAAAGTGAATTTAGAAGAAGTTTGCTCTCACTATCCCGAATGAGAAAATTTGTATGCTTGTAGATCATGAACATAATGCTTTATGTGTTGGTTATATTGTTTAACTCATTCATGATGCTACTGAAAATTATTATGAGGGAGGAATACATGCTTGTAGGAGTTGCAATAATATTAAGTTTCCTCTCTATGTGCTTAAAGTTTTGAAGTTATACTTGTTTTGCCTTCCTATGCTAGTTGATTCTTGTTCCCATAAATTGTGTTCTCACAAAATCCCTAGGCATAGGAAGTGGGTTAGGTTCAAATGTGCTAGTTATATTCTTCATGATGCTCTCTTTATGTTTCAATTCTTATCTTTTATGTGAGCATCATTGAAATCATCATGCCTAGCTAAAAGACATTAAAGAAAAGCGCTTGTTGGGAGACAACCCGATATTTACCCTTACTGTTTTTGTGTGTTTACATGATTAATCTAATGTATTAATCATGTTTTATAGATTTGTTTCAACAAAGTGCCAAGTAAAACCTTTGGGAAGACTTGAGTGAAAGTTAATGTGATCTTGCCGTAAAAACAGAAACTTTGCGCTCACAAGATTAGGTGCCATTTTTTACATAATAATGATATTGAGTTGATTCTTTTTTCAGACAATTAATAGACAAATTCCTCATGTCCACCAATTTATTTCAGAATTTTTGGAGTAGCAGAAGTATGTATGGTTTTCAGATCATTACAGACTGTTCAGTTTCTGACAGATTCTGTTTTCATTGCATAGCTTGCTTGTTTTCTAGTTTCTATGGCTTATATTTCTTAATATAAATTGTAGAAATGATATGGTACAGTAGAAATTGTGTGAGAACAATTATGATACTTGTCTTTGACAGTACCAAAGTGAATGGTTTACTCTTTATCATACTAACCTATCTCATGAAGTTCCGTTATGTTTTGTGTGATTGAAGTTTTCAAGCTTTGGGTGAGATGTTGATATGAGGAGAATAAGGAGTGGAAATACCCTAAGAATGGGGATGCCCAAGGCTCCCCCAAGGTAATATTCAAGGAAGACTCAAGCGCCTAAGCTTGGGGATGCCCCGGAAGGCATCCCCTCTTTCGTCTTCAAAACTATCGGTATACCTTACTCGGAGCTATATTTGTATTCATCACATGATATGTGTTTTGCTTGGAGCGTATTTTCTATTTGAGTTGCTGTTTGAATAAAATCATTGGATCTGAAATCTTGAATGAAAAAGAATCCTCCCATGGCTATTTAATTATTTGACTACTCAGTATTCTTCACTTATATCTTTTTGTATTAGTTTGTCATTTACTCACGTGCTTCACATATATCCTATGAGGAAATGGTTGAATGAATTGAATATCATAAATCTGAATTTATATACATTTCATATGCTTACAACATGGGGAGTAATGACTTCACACATAATAACTATAGGTAGTAACTTTATTGGAAGCTGGCAAACGCAGAATTGGTCACTTGAACAATTCATGAAAGAATATTGAAGGAAGAGAGATTTCAAATATAAATATACTATCTTGGACATCTTTTGCAATTGTGAGCACTCATTAAAATATGACATGCTAAAAGGTTGATGTTGGACAAGGAAGACAACTTAATGGGTTATGTTTTCCTATATCCGAAACGTTATATTGTCTTGGATCATCCAACATGTTGAGTTTGCCTTTCCCTCTCATGCTAGCCAAATTATTTGCACCAAGTAGAGATACTACTTGTGCTTCCAAATATCCTTAAACCCAGTTTTGCCATGAGAGTCCACCATATCTACCTATGGATTGAGTAAGATCCTTCAAGTAAGTTGTCATTGTTGCAAGCAATAAAAATTGCTCTCTAAATATGTGTGATTTATTAGTGTGGAGAAAATAAGCTTTATACGATCTTGTGATGTGGAAGAAATAAAAGCGACGGACTCCATAATAAAGGACCATATCACAAGTGGCAATATAAAGTGACGTTCTTTTGCATTAAGATTTTGCGCATCCAACCATAAAAGCGCATGAAAACCTCTGCTTCCCTCTGCGAAGGGCCTATCTTTTACTTTTATCTTCTACCCTTATACAAGAGTCATGGTGGTCATCACCTTTCCTTTTTACACTTTTTCCTTTGGCAAGCACTTTGTGCTGGATCAATCCGGATATATATATCCACTTGGATGTAGGTTATCATAAATTATTATTGTTGACATTACCCGTGAGGTAAAAGGATGGGAGGTGAAACTATAAACCCCTATCTTTCTCTGTGTCCGATTAAAACTTTGAACCCATAAATATCACATGAGTGTTAGCATTTGTGATTGATTAAATGATAGTTGAGTATGTGGAGTTTGCTGAATCAAAGCTCTTACATAAACCCTTCTCGAAAATAAGATGAATTGCAATTGTTTGATGACTAAGAGCACGGTTTGTTAGTTTTCAATAAAGTTTATGATCTATACTTTAACATGTCAATAGCTTGTTACTTGATCGTGAGAAGTTTCATGAGTTGAGCTACTGTTATGATATATAATGATGCTTGAAAAATTGATTGGAACTATCATTGATGAAACTTATGCACTTGCTAGCATTCACACTTCATAAATTATTTCTTTTATCATTTACCTACTCGAGGACGAGTAGGAATTAAGATCGGGGATGCTGATACGTCTCCAACGTATCTATAATTTATGAAATATTCATGCTATTATATTATCCATCTTAGATGTTTTATATGTATTTATATGCTATTTTACATGATTTTTGGGACTAACCTATTAACCTAGAGCTTAGTGCCAGATTTCTGTTTTCCCCTTGTTTTTGAGTATTGCAGAAAAGAAATATTCATGCTATTATATTATCCATCTTAGATTAACCTATTAACCTAGAGCTTAGTGCCAGTTGGGACAGAAGGGTCCCGAGCCGTCCATGAGGGTGGGGGCGCGCCCCACCCCCTGGGCATGGGCCCCTATCTCGTGGACGACTCGGAGACCCCCCTGACGTGAAACCGATGCCAAAAATTCCAATAAATACAGAAACCCCCAGAAAATAACCTAGATTGGAAGTTCCGCCGCCGCAAGCCTCTGTAGCCATGAGAAATCAATCTAGGCCCTCTCTGGCACCCTGCCAGAGGGGGCCATCATCACCGGAGGCTATAAAGGGGGGAGGAGAGGTGGCTGGCCCAAGGGGGGCGCGCCATGGGGGGTGTCCTACTTGGACTCCCGTTCCAAGTAGGATTCGCCCCCCTTTCCTATTCCCACTAGGAGAAGGAGGAAAGGAGGAGGAGCAGAGAAGGAAAGGGGGGCCGCCCCCCCCCCAACCCTAGTCCAATTCGGTTTGGGCTTGGGGGGTGCCACCACCTGGCCGCCGCCTCCTCTCTCAACTAGGGCCCATGAAGGCCCATTAACTCCCCAGGGGGGGGGGGGTTCAGGTAACCCCCGTTACTCCGAAAAATTCCCAAACCTTTCCAAAACAATTCTAGTGTCCAAACATAACCTTCTAATATATCAATCTTTATGTCTCGACCATTCCGATACTCCTCGTCATGTCCGTGATCTCATCCAGGACTCTAAACAGACTTCAATTCATCAAATCACATAACTCATAATAAAAATCATCATCGAACGTTAAGCGTGCGGACCCTACGGGTTCGAGAACTATGTAGACATGACCGAGACATATCTCCGGTCAATAACCAATAGCGGAACCTGGATGCTCATATTGGCTCCTACATATTCTATAAAGATCTTTATCGGTCAAACCGCATAACAACATATGTTGTTCCCTTTGTCATTGGTATGTTACTGGCCTGAGATTCGATCGTAGGTATCATCATACCTAGTTCAATCTTGTTGCCAACAATTCTCTTTACTTGTTCTGTAATACATCATCCCGTGGCTAACTCAGTACAGACATTGCTTGCAAGGCTCATAGTGATGTGCATTACCGAGAGGGCCCAGAGATACCTCTTCGATACACGGAGTGACAAATCCTAATATCGATATATGCCAACTCAACAAACAACATCGGAAACACATGTAGAACATCTTTGTAATCACCCAGTTACGTTGTGACGTTTGATAGCACACAAGGTGTTCCTCCAGTATTCGGGAGTTACATAATCTCATAGTCAGAGGAACATATATAAGTCATGAAGAAAGCAATAGAAATAAAATTAAACGATCATTATGCTAAGCTAACGGATGGGTCTTTTCCATCACATCATTCTCTAATGATGTGACCACGTTCGTCAAATGAAAACACATGTCTATGATTAGGAAGCTTAACCATATTTGATTAATGAGCTAGTCTAGTAGAGGCATACTAGGGACACTCTTTTTGTCTATGTATTCACCCATGTACTAAGTTTCCGGTTAATACAATTCTAGCATGGATAATAAACATTTATGATGATATAAGGAAATATAAATAAAAACTTTATTATTGCCTCGCAGATGGAATTGAAGCGTCTCTTGATGTGTTTGGTTCTCTTGTGAAATATGGATTCCTTCGCCAAGGCAATTGCTCCAGTACTGTCACAAAAGACTTTCATTGGACCCAATGCACTAGGTATTACACCTAGATCGGATATGAACTCCTTCATCCAGACTCCTTCATTTGCTGCTTCCGAAGTAGCTATGTACTCTGCTTCACACGTAGATCCTGCCACAACGCTCTGCTTGGAACCATACCAACTGACAGCTCCACCATTCAATATAAATACGTATCCGGTTTGTGACTTAGAGTCATTCGGATCAGTGTCAAAGCTTGCATCGACGTTACCATTTACGACGAGCTATTTGTCACCTCCATAAACGAGAAACATATCCTTAGTCCTTTTTAGGTATTTCAGGATGTTCTTGACCGTTGTCCAGTGATCCACTCCTGGATTACTTTGGTACCTCCCTGCTAAACTAATAGCAAGGCACACATCAGATCTGGTACATAGCATTGCATACATGATAGAACCTATAACTGAGGCATAGGGAATGACTTTCATTTTTTTCTCTATCTTCTGCTGTGGTCGGGCATTGAGTTTGACTCAACTTCACACCTTGTAACATAGGAAAGAACCCTTTCTTTGCTTGATACATTTTGAACTTCTTCAAAAATTTATCAAGGTATGTGCTTTGTGAAAGTCCAATTAAGCATCTTGATCTATCTATATAGATCTTGATGCCCAATATATAAGCAGCTTGACCGAGGTCTTTCATTGAAAAATTCTTATTCAATTATCCTTTTATGCCATTCAGAAATTCAGTATCGTTTCGGATCAACAATATGACATCCACATATAATATCAGAAATGCTACACAGCTCCCACTCACTTTCTTGTAAATACAGTCTTCTCCAAAAGTATGTATAAAACCATATGCTTTGATCACAATATCAAGCGTATATTCCAACTCTGAGAGGCTTGCACCAGTCCATAAATGAATCGCTTGAGCTTGCACACTTTGTTAGCACCTTTTGGATCGACAAAACCTTCTAGTTGCATCATATACAACTCTTCTTTAAGATATCCATTAAGGAATGCAGTTTTGACATCCATTTGCCAAATTTCATAATCATAAAATGCGGCAATTGCTAACATGATTTGGACAGACTGAAGCATCTCTACAGGTGAGAAGGATTACCGTACCACTCTGGTACGGATGTTACTCTGGTTCGTAGGTTCGTCATGGTCAAGTAACATGACCTCCAGAACAGGATTACCGTACCACTCTGGTACGGATGTTACTCTGGTTGACCTACGAGGTTCGGTAGTAACTTGATCAGAAGTTTCATGATCATCATCATTAGCTTCCTAACTAATTGGTGTAGGAATAACTGGAACTGATTTCTATGATGAACTACTTTCCAATTCGGGAGAAGGTACAATTACCTCATCAAGTTCTACTTTCCTCCCACTCACTTCTTTTGAGAGAAACTCCTTCTCTAGAAAGGATTCATTCTTAGCAACAAATATCTTGCCTTCGGATCTGTGATAGAAGGTGTACCCAACAGTCTCTTTTGGGTATCATATGAAGACACATTTCTCCGATTAGGGTTCGAGCTTATCAGGTTGAAGCTTTTTCACATAAGCATCGCAGCCCCAAACTTTAAGAAACGACAACTCGGATCTCTTGCCAAACCACAGTTCATATGCTTGGGGGAGATGATACGTCTCCAACGTATCTACTTTTCCAAACACTTTTGCCCTTGTTTTGGACTCTACCTTGCATGATTTGAATGGAACTAACCCGGACTGACGCTGTTTTTAGCAGAATTGCCATGGTGTTATTTATGTGCAGAAACAAAAGTTCTCGGAATGACCTAAAACTTCACAGAGATTATTTTTGGAAATAATAAAAAATACTGGTAAAAGATCAAGACCAGGGGGCCCACACCCTAGCCACGCGGGTGCGGGCGCGCCTGGCCCCCTGGGCGCGCCCCCCTACATCGTGGGCCCCCTGGAGCTCCTCCGACCTCAACTCCAACTCTATATATTCGTGTTCGGAGAGAAAAAATCAGAGAGAAGGATTCATCGCGTTTTACGATATGGAGCCACCGCCAAGCCCTAAACTCTCTCGGGAGGGCTGATCGGGAGTCCGTTCGGGGCTCCGGAGAGGGGAATCCATCGCCATCGTCATCATCAACCATCCTCCATCACCAATTTCATGATGCTCACTGCCGTGCGTGAGTAATTCCATCGTAGGCTTGCTGGACGGTGATGGCTTGGATGAGATTTATCATGTAATCGAGTTAGTTTTGTTAGGGTTTGATCCCTAGTATCCACTATGTTCTGAGATTGATGTTGCTATGACTTTGCTGTGCTTAATGCTTGTCACTAGGGCCCGAGTGCCATGATTTCAGATCTGAACCTATTATGATTTCATGAATATATGTGAGTTCTTGATCCTATCTTGCAAGTCTATAGTCACCTACTATGTGTTATGATCCGGCAACCCCGAAGTGACAATAGTCGGGACCACTCTCGGTGATGGTCGTAGTTTGGGGAGTTCATGTATTCACTATGTGTTAATGCTTTGGTCCGGTACTCTATTAAAAGGAGGCTTTAATATCCCTTAGTTTCCACTAGGACCCCGCTGCCATGGGAGGGTAGGACAAAAGATGTCATGCAAGTTCTTTTCCATAAGCACGTATGACTATATTCGGAATACATGCGTACATTACATTGATGAATTGGAGCTAGTTCTGTGTCACCCTAGGTTATGACTGTTACATGATGAACCACATCCGGCATAATTCACTATCACCAATCCATTGCCTACAAGCTTTCTATATGTTGTTCTTCTCTTATTTACTTGTCCGTTGCTATTGTTACAATCACTAAAAAATACCAAAAACATTACTTTTTCTATCATTACCTTTTGCTACCATTACCACTACTATCATACTACTTTGCTACTAAATACCTTGCTGCAGATATTAAGTTTCCAGGTGTGGTTGAATTGACAACTCAACTACTAATACTTGAGAATATTCTTTGGCTCCCCTTGTGTCGAATCAATAAATTTGGGTTGAATACTGTACCCTCGAAAACTATTGCGATCCCCTATACTTGTGGGTTATCAAGACTATTTTCTGGCGCCGTTGTCGGGGAGCATAGCTCTATTCTTTGAGTCACTTGGGATTTATATCTTCTTATCATTATGAAGAACTTGAAAGATCCAAGAACCAAGATTTATCCCTCAACTACGAGGGGAGGTAAGGAACTGCCATCTAGCTCTGCACTTGATTCACCTTCTTTTTTGAGTAAGCTTGTGACACCTAAACCTGCTTCTGCTATTAATTCTGATATGCCGCATATTATTGATGATGCCACTTCTGCTATGCATGATACTTATGATGAAACTACTTCTATGCTTGATACTACTGTGCCATTTGGTGCATTTCTTGATGAACAACTCGCTAGGGCTAGAGAGAATGAAATTATTGAAACTGATAATACTGATGAAAGTGATTATGAAGGCTCTCCTAATAAATATGAATTACCTGTTGTGCCTGAGGGCTATGTTATGGATGAAGAAACTAAAAGAGACTTTCTTGCTTGCAATGATAGAAGTGATCTTAACAAATTATTAGCTAAGCTTAAACAAAAAACTCTGAATGCTAGAATGAAATATGATCCTGCTTATGCTACTTCACCTATCTTTGTTACTGATAAAGATTATGAATTCTCTATTGATCTTGAGATAATTACTTTGGTTGAATCTGATCCTTTTTATGGCTATGAATTTGAAACTGTTGTGGCACATCCTACTAAATTAAATGATATAGCCACCATGTTCACTAATGATGAGAGAACTCGCTACTTTTATATCCTTAAAATATTTCCATTCTCATTAAAGGGTGATGCTAAGATATGGTTTAATTCTCTTGATCCTGGTTGTGTGCGTAGTCCCCAGGATATGATTTATTACTTCTCTGCTAAATATTTCCCTGCTCATAAGAAACAAGTTGCCTTAAGGGATATATATAATTTTGTGAAAATTGAAGAAGAGAGTCTCCCACAAGCTTGGGGGAGGCTTCTCCAATTACTTAATGCTCTGCCTGATCATCCTCCTAAGAAAAATGAAATACTTGATATCTTTTATAATGGACTAACTGATGCTTCCAGAGATTACCTGGATAGTTGTGTTGGTTCTATTTTCAGGGAAAGAACACCGGATGAAGATGAAATTTTATTGAATAATATGTTGACAAATGAAAATAATTGGACACTTCCTGAGCCAGCCCCTGAGCCTATTCCTAAACCAACTCCGAAGAAAAGGGATGTTCTTTTTCTCAGTCCTGAAGATATGCAAGAGGCAAAGAAATCCATGAAAAAAAGGGTATTAAAGTTGAAGATGTTAAGAATTTACCTCCTATTGAAGAAATACATGGTCTTAATTTACCGCCTATTGAAGAAACACATGGTCTTTATAACCCGACACAGGTAGTAAAGGTAAATTCTCTATATAGATATGATAAAGCTGAAATCCCATTCACCAAGTTTGCTAGCCCATGCTTAGATGAGTTTGATAAATTTATGGTTAAGCAAGAATACTTCAATGCTTATTTTGGTAGAGAATTAAAACGCGGTGCTGATATGCTTGAACACTTGGGTGATTATATGGCTAATGTAGGTGAACTTAAACTTATTAGTAAACATGCTTCTATGGTCACCACTCAAGTAGAACAAGTACTTAAAGCTCAAAATGATTTGCTCAATGAATTGAATAGTAAGAATAAGGACTATGCTGTTAGAGTGGCTATTAGAACTGTTAAAATGACTCAGGAACCTTTATATCCTGAAGGCCACTCTAAGAGAATTGAGCAAGATTCTCAGAGAAATAATATAGATGCACCTAGTCCTTTTAAAAGGAAGAAAAAGAAAAATGATAGGACTTTGCATGCTTCTAGTGAATCTATTGCTGAAACACCTAAGAATCCACATGATATTTCTATTTCTGATGCTGAAACACAATCTGGTAATGAACATGAACCTAGTGATGATGTTAATGATAATGTCCATGATGATGCTCAACCTAGCAATGATAATGATATAGAAATTGAACCTGATGTTGATCTTGATAACCCACAATCAAAGAATCAACGTTATGATAAGAAAGACTTTGTTGCTAGGAAACATGGTAAAGAAAGAGAACCATGGGTTCAAAAACCCATTCCTTTTCCTCCCAAACCGTCCAAGGAGAAGGATTGTCGGTGTCAAAACCGGCGGATCTCGGGTAGGGGGTCCCGAACTGTGCGTCAAGGCCGGATGGTAACAGGAGACAAGGGACACGATGTTTTTTACCCAGGTTCGGGCCCTCTCGATGGAGGTAATACCCTACTCCTGCTTGATTAATATTGATGATATGGGTAGTACAAGAGTAGATCTACCACGAGATCAAGGAGGCTAAACCCTAGAAGCTAGCCTATGGTATGATTGTTGTGTATGGAGTTGATTGCCTACGGACTACAACCCTCCGGTTTATATAGACACCAAATAGGGTTAGGGTTACATAAAGTCGGTTACAATGGTAGGAGATCTTGAATATCCGCATCGCCAAGCTTGCCTTCCACGCCAAGGAAAGTCCCATCCGGACACGGGACGAAGTCTTCAATCTTGTATCTTCATAGTCCAGGAGTCCGGCTGAGGGTATAGTCCGGCTACCCGAACACCCCCTAATCCAGGACTCCCTCAGTAGCCCCTGAACCAGGCTTCAATGACGACGAGTCCGGCGCGCAAATTGTCTTCGGCATTGCAAGGCGGGTTCCTCCTCCAAGTCCTTCATAGAAGATTGTAAACACCAATAGTAGTGTCCGACTCTGCAAAATAAGCTCCCACATATTGCCATAGAGAGAATAATATTAACACAAATCAAATCTGCTGACGTATTCCGCAGTGCGTCATCACACTACAACCAAGTCCTTTACTCGAATCGTTTTTACTTTTCCACCTCAGCATGTTTTGCGAGGCGGTTTCCTTGGCACGTCTTGTCAAAGCAGAGATCATGTACCCCCTTTACGGGATTCTCATCAATATGGATGTGGGTAATCCAACCGCGCCACTTATCACGGCGCTTGGGAGGCAAGCGAGTTTTACTAGGCAGGTGGGGACGCACAACCGCATCCGCCCATATAAGGGGATAAGGATCCACCTTTTTACCTACGCCTTCTTCCTCCTTTGCCTATCCATCTCCTGCGCACTCGAGCTCCAGCGCCCAAGCCCGCACTTCCCACCTCAACCTTCTCCAGCAATGTCCGGAGCGGGAGGCAAGTGGAAGGTCTCCTCCATCACGGAGGGCGACGTCAAAAAGCTTAGGAAGGCCGGATACTTGTCCAAAGACATCGCGCACCGACTTCCCGAGAAGGGGCAGCTCCTCCCCACCCCAAGGCCCCACGAGAGGGTAGTATTCCTTCCCCACTTCCTCCGCAGACTGGGTTTTCCACTTCACCCATTCGTCCGGGGGCTCATGTTCTACTACGGCCTGGATTTCCACGATCTGGCCCCGAACTTCATCCTCAACATCTCGGCGTTTATCGTCGTGTGCGAGGCTTTCCTCCGCGTCCGCCCCCATTTCGGCCTCTGGCTCAAGACCTTCAACGTCAAGCCCAAGGTGGTGCGCGGCAGCAAGGCGGAGTGCGGAGGCGCCATGGCGGGCAAGATTGCCAACGTCCTGTGGTTCGAGGGCTCCTTCGTAGAGACCCTAAAGGGGTGGCAAGCCGGGTGGTTTTACATCATCGAGCCACGCAATCCGAAATGGATCGCAGCCCCCGAGTTCCGATCCGGAACCCCCACGCGGCTCATGTCCTGGAAAGAGACGGGCCTATCATGGGGTAACGAGGAAGAGGTGACCGGACTGAAGACATGCATCCAGTCCCTGGTAAACAAGCCAATCAGGCTTGTAAATGTAGTCCAGGTCATGCTTGTTCGCCGAATCCTCCCGTGTCAACAACGGGACTTTACTCTCTGGGAGTTCAACCCGGCACAGCACCGAACCCTTAACAGGCTCTTCGGCACGGCGTATGAAGACGTCTGGAAGGCTCTAATCAAAGGTGCCGAGGCTCCCGCATCTGCTTCCGAGGACCGCGGATACAGCTCGCAGCGTCATGCTAGCGAGGTAAGCTATTTTCACCTTTTACAGGATGTTAAGTTTTTTCATAGTTTGACTCTATGCGGGATCTAAGCTCCCTTACCTTTGACAGGCTTGGCGGGCGATATCCGGACCGATTAACTGTCCGGCTCCGCTGCCCGAAGACCCGGCCCCAGCTCAACTAGCGAAGCTGCTGGTTCCGGCGCCTTATGTGGTGCCGGAGAAGAAGGCCAAGAAGAAGAAGACCACGGGGACTCGAAAGAGTGCCCACAACGTGGTGGTGTCGGACTCGTCATCTGACGAGTCCGAGACGCCCTCCTCCCGCGAAAACGAGGAGGAGGAAGAAGAAAACTCCCCCCCCCCCAGCGAAGGGAGGAGAGAAGAGGAAGGCCGCCCCAACGGGGGAGGCCGAGGGGTCTAGGAAAAGGAAGACCCCTCCGCCGGACTACGCCCCCAGCGCCGAAGAGGGCAAAGAGGAGTGGCCAAACAGGGCCAAGCGTCCGGCGAAATCGTAAGTTCGGATATCAGAATAACTCATGATGTTCCTTTATTGCACAGCTTTCCCTAATGTCGAATGTAATTATGCAGTCCGCCCCGGGCCGAATTCGACGAATCCTCGGGCGGCTCCCTGGACTCATCGGACGTGAACTCAGTTCCGCCCGCTGTCTCCCCCCGCACTGCAGACGACGCCGAAGTGGCGTCACGACAAGCTCCGGGGCAGGAGGAGGTGGTCCTGGAGGAGCCGCAAGGCAACCTCCCGGACTCCAGGAGTGAAGGGGATAAGGCCCCCTAGGGCTCCAAGTCCATCTTTGTGCCGGACACTGCGCCGGAATCTTCCACAGTTCCAGACCGCAGTAAGCGAACTCCTTCCAAGAGGAGCAAGCCTTCTGAGCTGGTGGCCTCCGTCCAACAGGAGGTGCCGGACAATCTGCTGGAGGTGCTTGACGGCGTCTCCATCGACGAGGGGCACCGTACTATTATGAGTACGGTGATCCAGAAGGTTCAGTCCGCCAAGAGCAGACTGACTGAAGCTTGCGCTAGCCTTCTAACAGGCTTCGAGGTAAGTAAAAATATGTAAAAATAGTACCGCATAGACAGTAGCCCCTGATGCTTTGTTTGGCGTTCGGAAAGAAAAGACGAATAGAGGATCTAGTAAATTTCGCAGGAGTCTAACAATAAAGAGTCAATATGCATGTGCAGGCTTCGCTGCTATCCACCGCCGCACTGACTACGGAGGTGGGTGTCCTGAAACAGGACCTCAAGCGGACCGAGCAAGAGCTCGGCCTTGCCAAGCGGCAGCTCAAGGAAAAAGAAGGTAGGAAATACCTTATAGAAAAAGTGCCTATAGAGAGGCGTCATTGCAAAAAATAACAGGATTGCACTGCTTATTATAGGGGCCACGACTGAGGTGGCGACCCTCAAGCAGGCGCTGTCCGAGGCCGAAAAGAAAACGGCCGCGGAGCGCACCGAGCGAGAAAAACTTGGGGATCAGGTCGGCGAGGTGCAGCAAGAGCTTCAGGCTCTCATGAAAAAACATGAGAGTTTGGAGCTTGAGTCAAAGACCCAAGCGTCCGAGCTCACGGCGGCCCTTGAGACTGCCAAGTCTGCCAAGGCCGAAGCCCAAAAGGCCCTCCAAGAGTTGGAGGAGATGAAGAAGATAGCAGAGGGTAAGGCATTCTTTATGCAAAGCAGAAATATAAAAGTAAACTACTTGTTACTTACCCGAATCCGGAGCATTCGCAGATCTTCCCCGCAGGGGGCATTCGCAGATCTTCCCCGCAGCGTATCCGACGCCGCTGCATTCTACCGAGCTAAAGAGGGCAGCTCGACGGAGAAGGTGTTCTGGTCTCAGTATGTTGAGGCCGGACACCCTGTGCCCTTGAGCGACCAGCTAAAACAGCTGGTCGAGCTCCACAAGGCGGCCGAACAGGCCATGAAGGGCTTCATAGTTCGGCTGTGGCCCGGAGAGGCCCTGCCTGGGAGCTACTTCGGGCTGGTGCAGCGGCTGGTGGAGGCCTGTCCAAGGCTCGAGGTCATCAAGCGCTCCGTCTGCATCGAAGTTGCCCGTCGGGCCCTTGCCCGTGCAAAGGTGCACTGGGGTAAGCTGGACGATGAGAAGCTTGTGAAGGACGGGCCGCCGCCGGGGAAGGAGCATCGCAAGCCCGAGAACTATTACAAGGATGTTCTTGCGGGTGCCCGCCTTGTGGCGGATGAATGTACCAAGGATGTAATTTTTGAATAAACTCGCTCGTTTTTATCCTGTGCGCCGAAAACTTGTTCATAGGCGCTTAAGCAATACTTGTTGAATTTAAAATATTATTTTCTGTGCGGCCGTTTATCAAAAAATTGAGAGATGGCCAGTTGTCGGCTTCTGCCCCCATGCCACTAGTGCTGGGGTGTTTGGGATAAACCTGAGCGCTCTTTTTCCCATAGTTGGGTCCTTCGAGGGAGGCGCTCAGCACAACGAACCAGGCAATCGAACTATAATGCTTGAACACTCTCACTTAGCCATAGAACTTTATAATTTTAAATTTCGGCGAAGCCCCTAGTTCGGAAGACCGAGTTCGGGGCACTATCCACGCCTTGGCCGGACAAATCCGGCTCCTCGCTCGAAGCGGCATAAGTCTTTAGGGACTCGAAAAACCTCTCGAACAGCGACTGGTCTCTCGCCTCATCATGACAGTCAGTTTTAGCTTTCTCCACTGAGGTGCTTAACCCAGCTGGGCACAATCGCAGTGGTTCTCCTAGTGCTACCTTAGCCGATATAGCGGAACGTAAGGCACCAAAACATAGGAGCCGGGCAAACCCAACTATTGACCCAAATCATGATTCGGAGCCGATGCATATAGTGCTATAAGTTCGGGGTGCCGCACTTGTGAAAGTGTACGGACTTCTCACACCATATTAAAGGGTACTGAAGCCCCTGGCGTACTTGCCGTACCACAGTGTACGGGTGCAACATGTCATTAATGAACATATATAAAAGAGAGTAATGCAGAAAATAGACAAAGGCTATGCATTGTTTATAGAGAGGCTATTTATCAAAGCCGAACGATACAAATAGTGCGGTAAGCAAAAGATATTGGACTATTCAGTATGTCCTGACCAGGGGCAAGCCACGGAATTGTATTTAAAACAGGTATACTGCTCGTAACAGAGACCACCTGGAGGTTCCATAATGCAGCATGGCTTGTCTGCCTCCCTGGATCTTGCATCGTTTGTGCGGCAGTCGAATTGCCGAACAGGTCGTCTGAAGTATGGAGTCTTGAAAGTAAGAAAAAATTAAAAAAAGAATCCGGCAGCCCCTAGTACGTTTTAAGCCGTATTTTGGGCGTGCCGTTATTGTGCCCCTTCCCCTGTGCCCATGGTATTTCAAGGGCGTAGTTATGTACGCGAGGTACTAGTTTCGTTATGTTGCGAAAGCTGGGGTTGGGGCCGCATTGCTACGCTTGCTTAGAGTGTGCCAGGCGGTCCTGCTGTGGGTTACTCCGGGCGCGCTTGGTAGTGTCTGGCTTTTCAATGGACGGACTGGAGAATTGCCTGAGAAGGCTACTTTGTACCTCCGCTGCGAGAGCCGCCGTATGCTCCTCCGTACGGAGGGAGCGTTCGGTGTTTCCGTTGACCGTAATTACTCCTCGAGGGCCTGGCATCTTGAGCTTGAGATATGCGTAGTGCGGCACCGCATTGAACTTTGCAAATGCGGTTCGTCTGAGCAGGGCGTGATAGCCACTGCGAAACGGGACTATATCGAAGATTAACTCTTCGCTTCGGAAATTGTCCGGGGATCCGAAGACCACGTCAAGTGTTACTGAGCCTGTACAGTTGGCTTCTACACCTGGTATAACGCCTTTAAAGGTCATTCTTGTGGGCTTAATCCTTGAGGGATCTATGCCCATTTTCCACACTGTATCCTGATAAAGCAGGTTCAGGCTACTGCCGCCGTCCATGAGGACTCTTGTGAGATGAAATCCGTTGATGATTGGGTCGAGAACCAATGCGGTGAAGCCTCCATGACGGATGCTAGTGGGATGGTCCCTTCGATCAAAAGTGATCGGGCAGGAGGACCATGGGTTGAACTTTGGGGCGACTGGCTCTATCGCGTATACGTCCCGTAGCGCACGCTTCCGCTCCCGCTTGGGAATGTGGGTTGCGTATATCATGTTCCCCGTCCGCACTTGTGGGGGAAAGCCCTTCTTTCCATTGTTGTTCGGCGGCTTGGGCTCCTCATCGTCGTTGTGCAGCCCCTTGTCTCTGTTTTCGGCCCTTAACTTGCCTGCCTGCTTGAACACCCAACAATCCATGTTAGTGTGATTGGCTGGCCTTTCGGGGGTGCCATGTATCTGGCACAAGCGATCGAGTATTCGGTCCAAACTGGACGGGCCCTGAGTATTCTTTTTGAATGGCTTTTTCCGCTGACCGGATTTATAGCCTTTGAATCCGGCAATGACTACCGTGTCTTCATTGCTGTCGCTGTTAACGCGGCGTTTTTGCTTATTCCGACGTGTCCTATCACTTTTGTCCTTGGTATCCGAATTACCAGGGTTCTTTGATAAGTTGTTACTGCGAGCTAGCCAACTGTCCTCTCCCACGCAAAAGCGGGTCATGAGTGTCGTGAGGGCTGCCATGGATTTCGGCTTTTCCTGTCCCAGGTGCCGGGCAAGCCACTCATCGCGGATTTTATGCTTGAAGGCTGCTAGGGCCTCTGCGTCCGGACAGTCGACTATCTGTTTTTTCTTTGTTAGGAACCGTGTCCAGAATTGTCTGGCCGATTCCTCTGGCTGCTGAATTATGTGGCTTAAGTCGTCGGCATCCGGCGGTCGCACGTAAGTGCCCTGGAGTTGTTGAGGAATGCGGCTTCCAGGTCCTCCCAAGAACCGATTGAGTCTGCTGGCAAGCTATTAAGCCAATGCCGGGCCGGTCCTTTAAGTTTGAGCGGGAGGTATTTGATGGCGTGTAGATCATCGCCGCGTGCCATGTGGATGTGAAGGAGATAATCCTCGATCCATACCGCCGGATCTGTTGTGCCATCGTATGATTCGATGTTTACGGGTTTGAAACCCTCTGGGATTTTATGATCCATTACTTCATTCGTGAAGCATAGCGGGTGTGCGGCACCTCTGTACTGGGCTATATCACGACGCAGCTCGGAAGAGCTATGTCTGTTGTGTTTGGCCCGGCCGGATTTGTTGTATCTGGAGTGAAGATCATTGTCACATGTCGTAGGGCGCCTGCGCGATCCGTAGATCGATCTTGTTTGTCTTGCCTTATCCTCCAGTATGTCTCGCTGGTCGGGCGCATTTTCCCATGCCTTAGTTGAGCGGCGTCGGGGCATGGCTTGGGTGGTGGGCCGAGAGGCCTCTCTGTCGCGGCCGCAAGGTGGCCGGTCTGCCATGTCATGCGCTGGTGATGTAAGTGCTTCCTCCTCTGATCGGGGTAGCGGCCTGCGCTTCAGGTAACTCTTGGAGGGGCGTTCGAGTTCATACTCTTCGGCCGCAAGGACTTCAGTCCATCTGTCAGCTAGCAAATCTTGGGAAGCTCTAAGCTGTTGGTGCTTTTTCTTGAGGCTGCTTGCCGTGGCTAAAAGCCTGCATTTAAAACGCTCTTGTTCGGCGGGGTCTGATGGTATGACGAATTCGTCGTCATCGAGGCTTGCCTCGTCTTCGGAGGGAGGCGTATAGTTATCATCCTCGACCTCTCGGTCTGCCGCTCTCTCATGAGGGCTGGCTTCTCCATCTTCCTGTGCCGAATCTTGCTGAGGTGGGTGTTCTTCGGCGCTATCCAGGGTAGTATTATCTCCCGTGCCGGAATCACCGTTTTTGCTTTGGCGGGATTTAGAGCGGCGCCGCTGACGCCGGTGCTTTGGCTGTTTCTTGGGGGCGTCATCCCCCACTGTTCCATCGCCATCTCCATCTTTTAGAGTATCCACCATATATATGTCATATGACGAGGTGGCCTTCCAGCGCCCTACAGGTGCTGGTTCCTGTTCGTCTCCTACATCGTCGTCCATGCCATCGATGTCTTCGGAGCTGAAGTCAAGCATGTCGGTTAGATCGTCGACAGTGGCTGCAAAGTGGGTGGTGGGTGGGCTTTGAATTTCTTCATCGTCCGTATCCCACCCTCGCTGACCGTAGTCCGGCCAGGGCTCTCCTGACAAAGAGAGAGACTTAAGAGAATTCAGGATGTCGCCAAAAGGCGAATGCTGAAAGATGTCTGCGGCGGTGAACTCCATTATCGGCGCCCAATCGGATTCGATTGGCAGGGGCGCGGGGGGTTCGGAGTCCGGGGAGGAGTCCGGATCCTCGGAGTCACGGGTCGTGCAGAGTGCGGGGCTGGAGGTCGGCTCGATCGCCTCTGAGATCGCAGCCCCTGAGGCACCGTCCAACCGCCGATCCTCGATCGGCGCAGTAGGCTCCGAATCAATGGCCGAAACCGATGCGTGTGCGGCCTCCAAGGCGCTGTTCGGCGGCAGAGCTATATCATGTCCATCGAGACAGTGCGGCGCGCTTGGCTGTGGCTTGAATCCGTCAAAGATCAAGTCCCCGTGGATGCCAGCCGTGTAGTTTAGGCTTCCAAACCTGACCTGACGGCCAGGGGCGTAGCTTTCGATCTGCTCAAGGTGGCCGAGCGAATTGGCCCGCAGAGCGAAGCCGCCAAAGACGAAGATCTGTCCGGGGAGAAAAGTCTCACCCTGGACCGTATCGTTGTTGATGATCAAAGGAGCCATCGGGCCTAAAGGCGACGACACAGAGGAACTCTCAATGAAAGCACCATTGTCGGTGTCAAAACCGGCGGATCTCGGGTAGGGGGTCCCGAACTGTGCGTCAAGGCCGGATGGTAACAGGAGACAAGGGACACGATGTTTTTTACCCAGGTTCAGGCCCTCTCGATGGAGGTAATACCCTACTCCTGTTTGGTTAATATTGATGATATGGGTAGTACAAGAGTAGATCTACCACGAGATCAAGGAGGCTAAACCCTAGAAGCTAGCCTATGGTATGATTGTTGTGTATGGAGTTGATTGCCTACGGACTACAACCCTCCGGTTTATATAGACACCGGATAGGGTTAGGGTTACATAAAGTCGGTTACAATGGTAGGAGATCTTGAATATCCGCATCGCCAAGCTTGCCTTCCACGCCAAGGAAAGTCCCATCCAGACACGGGACGAAGTCTTCAATCTTGTATCTTCATAGTCCAGGAGTCCGGCTGAAGGTATAGTCCGGCTACCCAAACACCCCCTAATCCAAGACTCCCTCAAGGATGATGAGGATTTTGAGCGCTTTGCTGAAATGATTAGACCTATCTTTTTGCGTATGCGATTAACTGATATGCTCAAAATGAATCCTTATGCTAAGTACATGAAAGAAATTGTTACTAATAAAAGAAAGATGCCGGAAGCTGAAATTTCCACCATGCTTGCTAATTACACTTTTAAGGGTGGAATACCTAGGAAGTTAGGAGACCCAGGAGTACCCACTATACCATGCTCCATTAAAAGAAATTATGTTAAAACTGCTTTATGTGATCTTGGAGCCGGTGTTAGTGTTATGCCTCTCTCTTTATATCATAGACTTGATTTAAATAAGTTGACACCTACTGAAATATCTTTACAAATGGTTGATAAATCAACTGCTATACCTATCGGTATTTGTGAGGATGTGCTTGTTGTGGTTGTAAACGTTACTATTTTAATGGACTTTGTTATTCTTGATATTCCCGAGGACGATAGTATGTCTATTATTCTTGGAAGAACCTTTTTGAATACTACAGGAGCTATTATTGATTGCACCAAAGGGAATGTCACTTTTCATGTTAATGGTAATGAGCATACGGTACACTTTCCGAGGAAACAACCTCAAGTTCATAGTATTAATTCTATTGGAAAAGTTCCATCGATTATTTTTGGAGGTTTTGAATTTCCTCTTCCTACTGACAAGAAGAAATATGATATTATAATTATTGGGGATGTGCATATCCCCGTTGAGGTAACATAGTGTTATTAGAAATTTCTCCGGTTCCATGTTATTCGGAATGAGTTTGTTAACAAGACTTGATCAACCTTGTTAATGGATTCCTTTTGATGATCATGAGATGGATGAAGTTAGAAAGCACAACCTTCTGTGCCCTCCTTTTACCTTCTGTTATTTATATTAAATAAAGTAAAAATAGTATTTTCAGTCTGTTACCTGAATTATCCGTGCAATATAAAAATACCCCAAAAATAAAAGTTCTCCAAATGCCCTGAAAGTTAAATATGATTTTTTCTGGAATATTTGAGAATATTTGGCACTGAGAACACAGCAGGGGGGCATCCACCTGGCCACGAGGGTGGAGGGCGCGCCCTACCCCCCTAGGTGCGCCCCCTGCATCATGGGCCCACGGTGGCCCTCCTTCACTTATTCCTGCACCCACACACTCCGTCTTCCCCCCACAAACACCATTATCCAGCTCAAGCACGAGTTCTAGCCCCTTTTGCTGTGATTTTTGATCTCCTTGCTCAAGGCACCTCTCACAAAACTGCTTTGTGGGATTGTTCCTTGGTATGTGACTCCTTCATTGGTCAAATTAGTTTTTGTTCTAGTGCTTTATTCATTGCATATTTTTGCTGCTTAGGTGACCCTGTTCTTGAGCTTGCATGTCAAATGTATATCGTTCCAAGTAGTTTTGATGCATGATATAGGCTCTAGGCACTTGTAGGAGTAGTTTCTATCAATTTTGTTGAGTTTGGTTCACTTTTATTTTGAAGTTACTAAAAATTTCAGAAAATTTTCAGAGGAAGAAATATGTTTAGGAAAATGTACCAAGGTGGTTCTTCAAGGAAACAAGGACCCAGGCTTGTAATGCATGATTCTGATGATGAGCCACCAAGGGACGCTCCAGCGCGGCCTTGTGAATGGCATTCAGAGGACTTCATGGATCGAGCAGGAATTAAGGAAGAATTTAACGCACATTTGCGTAATGCTGATCTTGTGAGCTTCGAGGCAGAAAAGTGTTGTCAGTACCACTATCTCACTAGTTCCTTTGTGAAGAGGTTTGAATTTTCATCTTCATGCAATTCTCATACTGTCCTGTTTGAACTTTATGAAAATTCTTATACTATAGACTTAGAGGATTTTACCACTGCCTGCAAACTTCCACAATGGGGTAGTACTAATGAACCCCGCAAATCTGAGTTTAGAGATTTTCTTGCTAGTATAACTGTGGGAGAGTCTAGAATATAACACAAGCTACCATAGGGAGCATTCACTTTCCTGCTATACATTATTTTGCTCTCTTCATAGGTAGATGCACTAATGGTAAAGATGAAGCATGTCACATGTGTGTCCCTGACCTCAGTATTCTTAGGAGTGCTATGTTAGGAGATAAATCTTATAATTTGGGAGCCATTGTTGCACGTAGGTTGCATCTTAATAGATTTAATGGAGATTTCTTTGGTGGAATTTATGCAACCCGCATAGCTAATTTTCTTGGTATAACCATATGTGAGGATGATATTGAGTTGCCTCCTGCTTATTTGGATTATGAGGCTATGGTTCGTCATCAGTTTGTTGAGAGGAACGATCAGTTCCTCCAGTACTAACTAATCTTTGACACACGACGCACCTATCATGTCGCTCTCCCTGCTTCTACTTTCTTTGACTTTCAGGCAAAAGGGAGACATTTTATAACCAGAGAGGAGGCAGAAGAGTATAAGAGGAGAGCTGAGATAGCTCGCCTCCAAGCTGCAGCTCATGATGCAATGACTGTTGCATCATAGTACGACCCCGACTATTACTTTTGATATCCGCCAGGCCAGCCGTGGCCATAGACCAACTTAGGCCAAAAGCCTAAGCTTGGGGGAGTACGTATTTCTCACCGACATTACATTCATGTTCACACACTCATTGCTAGATGTGGGTGCTCATGCTTTTTCATTGTAATATCCATGCTAGTTTATTTCCTTTTATTGCTTTCTTCTTGTGTGTTTAATAAACCTTAAGAAAAACAAAACAAAAAAATTAGTTGTAGCTTTTAATTAGTTTACTTTCCATGCTTGTAGTAGTAATTAAAAAGAAAACCCAAAGAGATTTCTTGTTCTTCTTTTGCTTGTTAGGAGCTTTCCCGTGTATATAGTTTTATTTCTTTTCTTTTCTTTGGGGGTCGATAGGAGAAGATCATGATTACATTGTTGAAGTGGATCTTATATGCATTATTGTTGATCTGACAAAAGAGCCCATATTGCCTTGTCTTCTCATGTTTTTTGAATGCTTCAGATTCCAGCTTAGTCCAATGCACGTGCACTATTATTATTATCCACATCATTCGGTTGTGCAAGTGAAAGGCAATTATGACGATATATGATGAACTGATTGAGATGGGAGAAGCTGGTACGAACTCGACCTCTCTTGTTTTTGTAAATATGATTAGTTCATCATTCCTGATTCAGCCTATTATGAATAAACATGTTTGCGATGACAATTAGAGATCATAGTTTCTTATGACATTCTTAATTAGCTAGGAGCTTATAATGGTTTACCTTGCATACCAGCATGCTATTAAAATAGTTGTGATGTCGTATGATAGGGTGGTATCCTCTTTTGAATGATTTAAGTGACTTGACTTGGCACATGTTCACGCATGTAGTTGAAACAAAATCAACATAGTCTTCACGATATTTATGTTCATGGTGGATTATATCCTACTCATGCTTGCACTCAATGTTCATTGACTTTAATGCATGTTCATGGCTATTGTCGCTCTCTAGTTGGTCGCTTCCCAGTCTTTTTCTAGCCTTCACCTGTACTAAGCGGGAATACTGCTTGTGCATCCAATTCCATAAACCCCAAAGTTATGCCATATGAGTCCACTATACCTTCCTATATGCGGTATCTACCTGCCGTTCCAAGTAAATTTGTATGTGCCAAACTCTAAACCTTCAAATAAATATCATGTTTTGTATGCTCAAATAGCTCATGTATCAACTAGGGTTGTCTGTATCTTCCATGTAAGGCGGGTTATTCTCAAGAGGAGTGGACTCCGCTCCTCACTCACGAGAAAATGGCTGGTCACCGGGATGCCCAGTCCCATGCTTTATGCAAATCAAATCAAAAAATTTGCAAACAAAACTCCCCCTGGGACTCTTGTTAGTTGGAGGCACTCGTTGTTTCGAGCAAGCCATGGATTGATGCTTGTTGGTGGAGGGGGAGTATAAACTTTACCATTCTGTTTGGGAACTGCCTATAATGTGTGTAGCATGGAAGATATCGCCATCTCTTGGTTGTTATGCTGACAATGAAAGTATACCGCTCAAAATATTATTCATCTCTATTTCAAAATTGAGCTCTGGCACCTCTACAAATCCCTGCTTCCCTCTACGAAGGGCCTATCTATTTACTTTTATGTTGAGTCATCATCCTCTTATTAAAAAGCACCAGTTGGAGAGCACCGCTGTCATTTGCATTCATTACTGTTAGTTCACATTGAGTATGACTTGACTGGATCTCTTTTACCATGAATTACAATGTCTAGTCAGTCCTTGATCTTTAAAGGTGCTCTGCATTTATGTTTTGCGGTCACAGAAAGGGCTAGTGAGATACCATCTTGTTATATCATATTATGATTGTTTTGAGAAAGTGTTGTCATCCGAGATTTATTATTATTGCTCGCTAGTTGATTATGCCATTGATATGAGTAAACATGAGACCTAAGCGTTATTGTGAATATGGTTAGTTTATAAACTTTGCTGAAAACTTGAATGTTGGCTTTACATATTTACAACAACAAGAGCAAACAGAGTTTGTAAAAGTTTTTCTTTATCACTTTCAGTTTGTCAACTGAATTGCTTCAGGACAAGCAAAGGTTTAAGCTTGGGGGAGTTGATACGTCTCCGTCATATCTACTTTTCCAAACACTTTTGCCCTTGTTTTGGACTCTAACTTGCATGATTTGAATGGAACTAACCCGGACTGACGCTGTTTTCAGCAGAATTGCCATGGTGTTATTTATGTGCAGAAACAAAAGTTCTCGGAATGACCTGAAACTTCACGGAGATTATTTTTGGAAATAATAAAAAATAATGGCAAAAGATCAAGACCAGGGGGCCCACATCCTAGCCACGAGGGTGGGGGGCGCGCCTGCCCCCTGGGCGCGCCCCCTACCTCGTGGGCCCCTGGAGCTCCTCCGACCTCAACTCCAACTCTATATATTCGTGTTCGGAGAGAGAAAAATTAGAGAGAAGGATTCATCGCGTTTTACGATACAAATCCGCCGCCAAGCCCTAAACTCTCTCGGGAGGGCTGATCTGGAGTCCGTTTGGGGCTCCGGAGAGGGGAATCCATCGCCATCGTCATCTTCAACCATCCTCCATCACCAATTTCATGATGCTCACCGTCGTGCGTGAGTAATTCCATCGTAGGCTTGCTGGACGGTGATGGGTTGGATGAAATTTATCATGTAATCGAGTTAGTTTTGTTAGGGTTTGATCCCTAGTATCCACTATGTTCTGAGATTGATGTTGCTATGACTTTGCTATGCTTAATGCTTGTCAGTAGGGCCTGAGTGCCATGATTTCAGATCTGAACCTATTATGTTTTCATGAATATATGTGAGTTCTTGATCCTATCTTGCAAGTCTATAGTCACCTACTATGTGTTATGATCGGGCAACCCCGAAGTGACAATAGTCGGGACCACTCCCGGTGATGACCGTAGTTTGAGGAGTTCATGTATTCACTATGTGTTAATGCTTTGGTCCGGTACTCTATTAAAAGGAGGCCTTAATATCCCTTAGTTTCCGCTAGGACCCCGCTGCCACGGGAGGGTAGGACAAAAGATGTCATGCAAGTTCTTTTCCATAAGCACGTATGACTATATTCGGAATACATGCCTACATTACATTGATGAATTGGAGCTAGTTCTGTGTCACCCTAGGTTATGACTGTTACATGTTGAACCACATCTGGCATAATTCTCTATCACCGATCCATTTCCTACGAGCTTTCCATATATTGTTCTTTGGTTATTTATTTTTCTGTTGCTATTGTTACAATCACTACAAAATACCAAAAACATTACTTTTGCTATCGTTACCTTTTGCTACCATTACCACTACTATCATACTACTTTGCTACTAAATACCTTGTTGCAGATATTAAGTTTCCAGGTGTGGTCGAATTGGCAACTCAGCTGCTAATACTTGAGAATATTCTTTGGCTCCCCTTGTGTCGAATCAATAAATTTGGGTTGAATACTCTACCCTCGAAAACTGTTGCGATCACCTATACTTGTGGGTTATCATCACCTCGTCCTTAGCCAATCTTCGTTTAATCCATAACCCCTGTTTCAAGTTGCAAATATGAGCAACAGAACCAGTATCAAATACCAAGGCGCTACTACGAGCATTAGTAAGGTACACATCAATAACATGTATATCAAATATACCTTTCACTTTTCCATCCTTCTTGTCCGCCAAATACTTTTGGCAGTTCCGCTTCCAGTGACCAATCCCTTCACAGTAGGAGCACTCAGTCTCAGGCTTAGGTCCAGACTTGGGCTTCTTCACTTGAGCAGCAACTTGTTTGCTGTTCTTCTTGAAGTTCCCCTTCTTCCATTTTCCCTTCTTCTTGAAAATAGTTGTCTTGTTAACCATCAACACTTGATGCTACTTCTTGATTTCTACCTCCGCAACCTTTAGCATTGCAAAGAGCTCGGGAATTGTCTTATCCATCCCTTGCATATTATAGTTCATCACGAAGCTTTTGTAGCTTGGTAGCAGTGATTGAAGAACTCTGTCAATGGCACTATCATTAGGAAGATTAACTCCTAGTTGAGTCAAGTGGTTGTGGTACCCAGACATTCTGAGTATATGTTCACTGACAGAACTATTATCCTCCATCTTGCAGTTGTAGAACTTATTGGAGACTTCATATCTCTCAATCCGGGCATTTGCTTGAAATATTAAATTCAACTCCTAGAACATCTCATATGCTCCATCACATTCAAAACGTCGTTGAAGTCCTGGTTATAAGCCGTAAAGCATGGCACACTGAACTATCGAGTAGTCGTCAGCTTTGCTCTGCTAGATGTTCATAACATCCGGAGTTGCTCCTGCAGTGGGTCTTGCACCTAGCGGTGCTTCCAGGACGTAATTCTTCTGTGCAGCAATGAGGATAACCCTCAAGTTACGGACACAGTCCGTGTAGTTGGTACCATCATCTTTCGACTTAGCTTTCTCCAGGAACGCATTAAAATTCAAAGGAACGGTAGCACGGACCATTGATCTACAACAACATAGACTTGCAAAATACTATCAGGTACTATGTTCATGATAAACCAAAGTTCAATTAATCATATTACATAAGAACTCCCACTTAGCTAGACATCTCTCTAGTCATCTAAATGATCACGTGATCCATATCAACTAAACCATGTCCGATCATCACGTGAGATGGAGTAGTTTTCAACGGTGAACATCACTATGTTGATCATATCTACTATATGATTCATGTTCGACCTTTCAGTCTAAGTGTTCCGAGGACATATCTGCATATGCTAGGCTCGTCAAGTTTAACCCGAGTATTTTGCGTGTGCAAAACTGGCTTGCACCTGTTGTATGTGAACGTAGAGCTTATCACACCCGATCATCACGTGGTGTCTCGGCACAATGAACTGTAGCAACAGCGCATACTCAGGGAGAACACATATACCATGAAATTTAGTGAGAGATCATCTGTCGGTGTACTAGAGTGGGGGTACCCTAGTATCCCGAACTTGTGCACGGGCAGTCGCAGCATCCCGCGGCAAGGCTTGCCGGGTGACCGCCAAGATCCTCCGTGGTTCCTTTGGAGCCATTCAAGAACAAAGTGTCCAAGCCAAGAAGACAAGACCCCGGCAAGAGGAGCTTGCCGGGAAAGCCACCCAAGGCATTGCAAGGAACTTGCCGCGGCGCACTGCGCGCCCCGGCAAGGCCCGGTGAGCGACAAGCTCCCGGACGCGACAAGACAACGACAGCGGCAAGGCGCTTGCCGCGGCAAGCCACCCCCCTGGGCCCGCGCTCCAGCACATCCACCAACGTGTCGCTCTGGGGCCCTTCCAGGCGTACGTGGCGGGAGGCTGTGCAGCCAGCGGCGTGCGGTGGCAAGCGGCGCTGACAAGATCGCCATCGTGGCAAACGGTGGCGTCCTTGGTGGTCCCTTTTCGCACTGTTTAGGCGACACAGACGGGCATTTAAGGCCCTTGTCCCCTGCCGTCAGGGTTAGGTATGATACACTGTAACAGGTAGCTGTGCCTACCACAGCACCTTTCCATTTTTGCCCTTTACCTCCGTTGCCACCTGTCGGGAACCCCTTGAGCATATAAAAGGAGGCCCGTGTGCAACGTAGAGGGGGGTTAGCTAGTGGGAACACTCACGCTCGGTCTTGCTAGCTGCTGAAGTGTACTGTAGCACTCCACGCTCCCGAGCAAGAAATCAATACAAACCACAAAGCAGGAGTAGGGTTTTACGCATCCGTGCGGCCCGAACCTGGGTAAATCGCTCGCGTGTATCACCTCGATTTGCTCTTTGCACAATCTCCGCCCCCGCCGAACCGAAAGGGACCCGGTCCGCCGGTCCCATAGGAGCCCGTGGATCAGTACCCCGGCATCTTTGGCGCGCCAGGTAGGGGGCGTCGAAGTTGTGTGAACCAGATCCGGCGTTCTTGCGAGCTAGATCTTCATCAACATGCCGCCGAAGAAGAAGGTTTCGGAGGCGGCTGCTCCGTCCATGCCTTGCCCACCACCGCCGGGACAAACGGCTGGTGGGACGAGCGCCGGCGGAAGAACGGGCGCAGATGAGGGAGCTCACGGTGCTGCCAGGACCAAGGGCGAGGCTGCGTTGCCCATCGGCGGCGTAGCCGGCTCCCACGACGACCGGGCGCACTCCAAGACCTCGGCGTCCGTACATGCACCGCGCCTGTCTCAGGAGGGGCGGGACCGGCAGCGTCATGGTACTCATGGTACCATGCGTTTGCTAGACCAAGATCGGGCTGGTGGATCTCGGAGCGCTCAGGACCACCATGCACGCCAACATGCTGGCACGAGCGAGGCACTGTCGCCTGGACAGGATATTGCTCCTTCTAACGTGGTTAGAAGTCCGAGCATATCCCGCTCCTCGCACCGTTCGCCACCGCCGCCCGCCACTTCAGCAGAAGCTTTGGCGCGAGCTCAGCTGCTCCTAGACTACCCTCCAACGGCGGACAAGATCGATGATTGGAGGGCAACCATCCAGAGTCTCATCGACTTCGCCAACGGCGACACTCCGCGACAACCAAGCACGTCGCAGCCGCAGCAAGCCAGCCAGGCACAAGCCAGAGACGACAAGACTGGTGGGGGTGCAACTACTGTGCACTCTTCGCCCTGAAGGCCGAGATCGCCGACTCGCCGGATCCACCTCGACAGCGACTCCACCGCGTTGTCAGATCCGCGAGCTCGTCGCGATCAGCACCAAGTTCTTCAAGAACGACAGCAAGAGGACGCTCGTACTCGCATCGAGCGGCGAAGAGAAGCGCGGCGTCAATCAGACCAGCGCGCTGGGCCCTCTGTCAACATGCATGCGCCAGGGGAACCAGGCGACTTGCCGTACGCGGTAGGTTGCCCTGCGTTCACTCATGAGCTGCGGCAAGTCCAGTGGCCCAGCATGAAGAATTTCAAACCAGATGTACTAGAGAAGTACGACGACAAGACGCATCCGTCGGAGTTCCTCAGCATCTACACCATCGTGGTGCAGGCTGCCGGGGGGCGGGACGACAAGATCCTTGCCAACTACTTCCCGCTGGTGCTCAAGCCCAACGTCAGGTCCTGGCTCATGCACTTGCCGGATAACTCCATATCCTCCTGGGCTGATCTATGCCATCAGTTTGTCGGCGCCTTTACAGGCGGCCACAAACCTCCTGGCCAAGAGAGTGACCTTCATCTGCTCACCCAGAAGGAAGGAGAACCCCTGCGCAAGTACATTCAGAGGTTCAGCCGTGTACAGTATAACATCCCAGACGTCCACCCCGCCGCGGTCATCGGCGCGTTCCATCAGAACATGCGTAACTGCAGGATGCGGGAGGAGATGGCGATGCGCAGGATCAGAGACGTCAGTGAGCTGTATGCCCTGGTCGACAAGTGTGCACGTGCTGAGGAAGGGAGGAAACTCCCCGGAGAGAAGACCGGAGCAGAAGGATCTGACAGCGAGGATGCTGTCCCGGCAAAGAAAAACCGGCGACGGAACAGGAAGAAGAAAGGCAAAGAGGTGCTAGTTGTTGAGCAGTCCGGCAATGAAGGTGGCGCCAAGAAGGCCAAAGTTGGTAGCTCCGGCAAGGAGGTTGCCGCGTGCACCAACTGCCAGGTTGTGGCGGCCGCCGACAAGCAGGACGGCTCCGACAAGCAATACTGCAAGATTCACCGCACCAAGGGCCATGACCTCCAGAGCTGCAAGAAGGTCGAGCAGCTTGTCCAGCAACAAAAGGCTGAGTACGAGCGGCGAGAGAAGGAGAGGGACCAAGGAGGTGCTGGAGAATCCGGCAAGAAGCGCGCCGGCCGGGGAGGACGTCGCGGCAAGGCCAAGCAGCGGCAAGGAGACAGACCTCCCCGCGGCCGCGACAACGATGAAGACGATGACGACGACGAAGACATGGATGATGTTGAGACCAGTGAGCAGGAGTTTCAGAAAGCCACAGAAGTCTTGTGCGTTGACGGTGGTGCCTCTCTGCATACTTCGCACCGCCAGCTCAAGCAGTGGGTGCGGGAAGTCAATGCAGCGGAGCCACCTGTCGAATCGCGCAAACTTCTGAAATGGTCCAGCACGCCTATCATCTTTGACATTAAGGATCACCCTGATCGCACAACTGCGGTCGGGTGCTTGCCGATGTTGGTTTCACCAACTATCTGCAACCTCAAGGTCACTAAGATGTTAGTTGACGGCGGGGCCGGATTGAACCTGATCTCCTCCGCTGTACTCCAGAAACTCCAGATCCCTGATAGCGAACTCGAAGAGACCGGCACATTCCAAGGAATTAACCTGGGAAGGAGCAAGTCGAAGGGGAAAGTCACGCTGCCCGTAACATTTGGCAGCGAGCTGAACTTCAGGACTGAGAGGGTCACATTTGACGTTGCCGATATTCCATTGCCTTACAATGGGATACTTGGCCGTCCAGCACTCGCCAAGTTCATGGCAGCCTCTCACTACGCATATACATGCTGAAGATGCCAGGCCCGATAAGCGTCATCTCTGTCCCTGGCGACAAGAAAGATGCTCTTATCTGTGCCGACAAGATCTACCGGGAACCAGCAGCCGCAGCAGAACGCGAGTCACTTGCCGCTGAAGCTCCCGGGGGAATAAGACCAAGTCCGGCAAGAGTTCTGGTGCCCACTCCGGCAAGCGCACCTCTTCGGAGTGCTGTGCTGCCGTCGAGGACGCACCATCGAGCTCCACCGGCAAGTGTAAGAAGACGATGGCAGCTCCGCCAGAGACGAAAAAGGTGCCCGCCAAGGAGGACGGCACTGGTGGTACCTTCACCATCAGTGCCACTCTCGACTCTAAATAGGAAAGCGCGCTCGTTGCTTTCCTGCGGGCGAATGTCGACGTGTTTGCGTGGCAACCGTCTGACATCCCCGGTGTTCCCAGGAAAGTGATTGAGCACCACCTTGCCGTTTGTCCTCATGCGCGGCCCGTCAAGCAGAAGGTCAGGAAACAAGCAGTGGAGCGCCAAGAGTTCATAGCAGAAGAGATCAAGAAATTGGAAGCAGCAGGCCTTGTCAGAGGAGTGCTCCATCCCACGTGGTTGGCCAATCCTATAGTCGTGCGCAAGGCAAATGGGAAATGGAGACTTTGTATCGATTTTACTGATGTTAACAAAGCTTGTCCCAAAGACCCATTTCCTTTGCCGCGCATTGACCAGATTGTTGACTCCATAGCCGGATGTGATTTGCTTTCATTTCTTGACGCATATTCAGGATATCATCAGATCTTCATGGCAGAAGAGGATGAGGAGAAGACCGCATTTATTACTCCATGTGGCACGTACTGTTTCGTACGAATGCCTTTCGGATTAAAAAATGCTGGTTCAACATTTGCAAGAGTAGTCCATGTCGCCCTTGAGCCGCAAATACACAGAAATGTGGAAGCCTACATGGATGATATAGTGGTCAAGAGCAAGGACAGGGCAACTCTGATTCAAGATTTGGACGAAACCTTTGCAAATCTGCGCAAGATCAGCCTCAAGCTCAACCCAGAGAAGTGTGTGTTTGGAGTTCCTTCCGGCAAGCTTCTCGGGTTCTTTGTATCTCAGCGGGGGATTGAAGCCAATCCCGACAAGATCAAGGCCATTGAGTAGATTGAAGCACCCAATCGTGTCAAGGACGTACAGAGACTTGCCGGTTGTGTGGCTGCTCTCAGCAGGTTTATCTCTCGGTCTGCTAAGCACGCCCTGCCGTTTTTCAAATTATTGAAAAAGGCAGGCCCAATGAGATGGACTCCAGAAGCAGAGGCTGCGCTGCAAGACCTGAAGAGATACCTATCCTCCCCTCCAATACTTGTCGCACCTAAGCCACAAGAGAAGTTGCTGCTGTATATAGCGGCAACAAATCAAGTGGTTAGTGCTGCGTTAGTAGCAGAGAGGGAGGCAGATGACGAGCCCCCAACCACGGCAAGCACATCCAGCGACAAGCAGGGGGCTTCCCCGGCAAGCTCTGGTCCCGACAAAGATGGATCTGCGCAGATGCACGAGGAGACACAGAAGAAAATGGTGCAGCGCCCAGTTTACTTTGTCAGTTCCCTCCTGCAGAGGGCTAGGTCAAGGTATTCTGGTGTGCAGAAATTGCTTTTCGGCCTTCTCATGGCCTTGAGAAAGCTGCGCCATTACTTCCAAGCACATGAGATCACAGTTGTCACTCGCTTTCCGCTGAAGAGGATATTACAGAATCCAGAAGCGACAGGCAGGATTGTTGAGTGGGCACTGGAACTGTCAAGCTTTGGACTCAAGTTTGAGAGTACTTCAACTATCCAGAGCAGAGCATTGGCAGAATTTATAGCAGAATGGACGCCAACACCAGATGAAGAAATTACAGAAACAAGCATCCCCGACAAGGAAGCAAGCAAAGAATGGCTGATGTACTTTGATGGTGCCTTTTCGCTGCAAGGCGCCGGCGCTGGTGTGCTGCTTATCGCACCCACCGGAGAGCACCTCAAGTACGTAGTCCAGATGCACTTTCCCAAGGAGCAAGCAACAAACAATACTGCAGAGTATGAGGGATTGCTTGCTGGTCTCAGTATCGCGGCAGACCTTGGGATCAAGAAGCTCATTGTCAGGGGTGACTCACAGCTTGTCGTCCGCCAAGTAAACAAGAATTATCAGAGTCCGTTGATGGAAGCTTACATTGACAAAGTGAGAAAGCTAGAAGAGCACTTTGACGGCCTATAAATGGAGCATGTTCCAAGAGCTCATAACGCCATTGTTGATGGCCTGTCAAAATGCGCCGCACTTAAGCTACCTGTGGAACCAGGAATCTTTGTGCTCAAGCTGACTCAACCGTCCGTAACACCATCAACTGGACAGAGCAAGAAAAGGAAGTTGATTTCTGGTGACTATTTGCCGGCAGAGCTTCCTGAAGCCGCCGCCAAGAAGGTCCCTAAGATCAACGCCGAAGGCGCTGAGGAGCAGTCTGCTCCGGCAAGCCCTAGGGTTTGTTCCGTCGAAGCAGAAGCTCCCGATAAGTTTTGCTCCGGCAAGCTTGTCGGGGAACGTCAAGCTCTGGCAGAGACGCAACTTCTCGCCGTAGAAGCGGATGTTCCCGCAGCAGCTGGGACCAACACCAAGAGCGCTGAGGAGCAAGATGCTCCGGCAAGCCCTAGGGTTTGTTCCGTTGAAGCAGAAGCTCCCGACAAGTTTTGCTCCGGCAAGCTTGTCGGGGAACGTCAAGCTCCGGCAGAGCCGCAGGTTCTTGCCGTAGAAGCGGATGTTCCCGCGGCAGCAGAGTTGCCTTTGGTCCTTGTTGTCGAGCCACAAGCTCCAACATGGGTGCAGCAAATTGTTCGTTTCCTTCAGACAGGAGAACTTCCCGAAGAGCAAGAAGAAGCGGAAAGAGTAGTCCGGCAGTCAAGTATGTACCAGTTTGTCGACAAGACACTGTACAGAAGAAGACTCAACGGTGTGAAATTGAAGTGTATTCACCGGGAAGACGGACAAAAGCTGTTGGCAGAGATACACGGAGGCATATGTGGTCACCACATTGGCGCAAGAGCACTTGTCAGCAAAGCATTCCGGCAAGGTTTCTTCTGGCCAACAACCCTCCAGGATGCAACTGCACAAGTAACCAAGTGTGAAGCGTGCCAGTTCCATTCCAAGCAGATACACCAACCAGTTCAAGCTCTCCAGACGATCCCTTTGTCCTGGCCATTTTCGGTCTGGGGGCTCGACATCCTCGGCCCCTTTCCCCGAGCTGTCGGGGGCTTTGAGTACTTGTACGTTGCAATCGACAAGTTCACAAAGTGGCCGGAAGTGGAACCAGTGAGGAAGGTGACCGCACAGTCAGCCGTCAAGTTCTTCAGGTCGATTGTTTGCTGCTTCGGGATCCCTAACAGGATAATCACCGACAACGGTACACAATTCACGAGCCGCACCTTCATGCAATACGTCCAAGATCTTGGCGCCAAGGTCTGCTTCGCTTCTATTGCTCACCCGAGAAGCAACGGTCAAGCGGAGAGGGCAAATGCTGAAGTGCTGCGCGGGCTCAAGACCAGAACTTTCGACAGGCTGCACAAGTGTGGAAGAAACTGGATCGAGGAGCTGCCGGTGGTTCTTTGGTCGATCAGGACGACGCCAAATCAAGCCACTGGCCAGACACCTTTCGCTCTAGTCTATGGAGCAGAGGCAGTTATCCCCACGGAACTCATATACGGGTCACCTCGAGTGCTCGCTTATGATGAGCTCGAGCAAGAGCAGCTGCGACAAGATGACGCGCTGCTCCTTGAGGAAGACCGTCTTCAGGCTGCTGTGCGAGCTGCTCGCTACCAGCAAGCTTTGTGCCGCTACCATAGCCGCAAAGTTAATGCCAGAAGTCTCGAGGAAGGCGACCTTGTTCTTCGGCGCGTTTAGTCCGCCAAGAATTCCAACAAGTTGACGCCGAAGTGGGAAGGCTCTTACCGGGTGAAACGAGTCACTAGGCCTGGCGCTGTCCGCCTTGAGACCGAAGATGGAATTCCGGTGAGCAACTCCTGGAACATTGAGCATCTTCGTAAGTTTTACCCGTAAGGCGTGGTTGCCGGAACCTGTTCCGGCAACCACCTTTTGTACAAGTCTTGCCGCTGTTGCATGTAATCCTTTGTACAAAGCCGGGCGCAGACCCCGTGCATAAATAAAGCTCACGTGCTCCGCGCATTTTGTCAGTTTTATGCTTTCTATTTTTTGGCATATATGATCTGACACTTTGTGCAGCACCTACTCCACGGTAAGCACTAACGAGCCGTAAAGCTCCATATCTGTGTTGTCTCTTCTTTCTTTTCAAAGGAAGGTTCCCCTCGCCCACAAGTTTGCCGGGGGGGAGAGGAGAGGAGAAGATGATGGTATGGACCGGGCGTCGTTCAAGAGAGTTTCGCCTTGCCGGGGAGCAAACAACAGAAAAGCTAAGTTGCCAAAGTTTGAGCAATCAAATTTTTTAATTTTTGAGTTATCTCCCTTGAACGACTGCACTTTGTATGGAGAACCTGTGCGCGGAGGAACCTACTCGTAGCTAGTTGCGCCCTTACTTTGATTCGAGTCCGCTCAACAAATTAAGTGAGCTGCTAGCGCCCTTACTTTGTTTCGAGTCCGCTCAACAAATTAAGTGAGCTGCAGGCGCCCTTACTTTGTTTCGAGTCCACTCGACAACATTAAGTGAGCTGCAACTAGTCGCGACAAGGTTTCTTGCCGGTAGCGGCACCGCCAGCAGGCTGCTGACGTTCCGCACTCAACGCTCGCGGCTAAAGTGCCTGCACCGGCAAGTTCCCTAAAAGCGTAGGGTAAAAGCATACAAAGCAAAGAGTCAAGTAGAGGGAATAACATTGCAAATAATACCCAGAATAAAGTTATATTACAAAAATAGCTTGTCGCAGCTCTAATAGATTGTTTTCATGACAAGGTAAACAGCGACAAGGGAAGAAGAGATGGGCGGCCTAATCTACGCGATCGCCTTCAACCCTCTTGATCCCGCTCACCTTGTCCACAATGGGTGCGACAAGGGCTTTGAGCTCCTCCAGATCAGCTTCTGGCGGCAAGGTCCTGAGGATGTTGGTGAGACGGAGGCCAGGATTGTGGAAGGCCACCTTCATCAACACTTTCTCGAGGGCCCCTGCGCAGACCCTGCGCAACTCGTCAGCCAGTTGCTCGGGGATCCTCTCTCGGAGTCGCTGAAGGGCCGTCGCCACGCCCTTGAAGAACAGAACGAGCTTGGCGCTGGGCTGGAGGTTGTCGTCGGTGGGATACCCGAGATCCTCCATCCCCAGTTGCACCAGCTCCTTGTCTATGTCCGTGGCGGCGTTCACAAGGCTCTCCGTCCAGTGCGTCACGGTCTCCCTGAAGGCGTTCTGGGCGGTGGCAGCACTCTCCAGCAGCGCCTTGTCGGCCTTGATTTCCTCCTTCAAGGCCGCCTCCCGCTTCTTGGCGCTGTCCAGAGTCTTGGTTAAAGTGGTTAGCTTCAACTCAAGATCCACGTTGGAGACCTTGGCGGCGCTGAGCTCCTTGCCCTTCTCGGAGAGATCGGCCTCCAGCCGCGCCACCTTCGTCTTCAACTCTTCCTTGGCGGCCTCAGCGGTGGCGGCAGCGTCCTCCGCTTGCTTGAGGGCTCCACCAAGCTTCTCCTCGCGCGAGGCAAGCTCCTCCTCGTGGGCGTCGAGGTTGACCTTCCGCTGCGCCAGCTCGCCCTCCTCCGCGGCTAGCTTCACAGCGGCAAGTCGCTGGCGCTCTTCGGCTTCGGCCTTCTCGAGGAGAAAGGCCTTCTGCGCTTCAACGAGTCGCTCCCGCTCCTCCGCCAGGGATCGGAGGGCTTCCCGGTGGAAACCCCCGAGCTCTTCCACGCGCTTTTCGATGTCCGCTCCCGCCTTCGCGACAAGTGCCTCGCGGGACTCCAGCTTGGCCTGTCGCGCGCGGTAGAGCGACATCAACCTCCGCAGCAGCCGCTCTTCTTCGGGCTCGTTGCTGCTGCTGCTTGGCGCGTCGACCAGCGTCAACCCCGCGGAGGCAAGCACCTCCCCGTCGAAGATCTCCCCCTCGACCGGCGCTCTGGAGCTTGATGCCCAGGGAAGATTGATGAAGACGTCGTCGCCGGCCTTCAGGTAGACGCCTGGCTGGGGCTCTTCGGAGCCTGGCGCTGCGGCAGCGGCGGACGGGTCGGCGGTCGGTGCAGCGCCTGGCGCTCCTGCGGCCTAAGGGCCGTCAGTACGTTCGCCGGACCCCTCGCCAGTTGCCGCGGCGTCAGCCTTGGCGGCCTCCGCACCGGCGGCATCGCCAGTGCCGGCTGCCTCGTCGGCGGCGACCTCAGTTTCCATCTGCTCCGCAGCGGATGGATCTGACGGCCGGAAAAGGGGGGAAGAGTCAAGCAAATTCCAGCAAAAACAAAAGAAGATCAAGAAAAGAACCCAAGGGAAGTTCTGAAGCAAGAGGAGTACCTGCACTAGGTTCTGCAGTCGTGGTCTCCGCCGTCGGGGGGCCACTGGCGTTGTCCCTCGCCGGAGAACCCTCCCTTGCCGGAGACTTCTCCCTTGCCGGAGATCCCTCCCTTGCCGGAGACTTCTCCCTTACCGGGAAGCCCTCCCTTGCCGGAGAATTCTCCCTTGTCGGGGGATTTTCCCTTGGCTCCTGGTGAGGCTGCTCGTTTCCTACACAAGTCAACAAGCAGATATCAGCAAAGACAAGTACCCGAACGCGCCTCGCAGCAGAAAGTAAATTGTACACTTACGCTGGGGGCTGTCCTGGAGGAAAGTCGCCGGGTCCGTCAAGCTTGTCTCGGGCGCGCCACCTGCTGTCGCAGTGGGCTCGTCCTCGACGATGATCACCGAGGCCTTGGCTCTCTTTGCTGCTCTCTAAGCCAGAGTCCTGAGAAGGAACAAATTCAAAGCAAAGCAAATGAGATACAAGACAAACAGCAAGATTTGAAGAATTATAAGTACAACAAGAGAAGCTTACTCTTCTTCTTCTTCGTCGTCGGAGCTGAACGCGGAGAAGTCGAAGTCTGGCGCGCGCCCGGCGTGAGGAGGTGGAGGGGTAACTTCCCTTGGCCGCTTGGCGGGAGCGGTGGTGGTAGGCTGAGACGACCCCGCTCCGTCTGTCGGCGCGGCGTGAGTAGCGGCAGGGACTGAAGCAGTGGTCCGGCTAGACTCCGCTCCAGTTGCCGTCGCAGCATGAGGCGCTCCCGCGGCAATGGTGCTTGCCGCGGTAGAGCGTGTCACGCGGCGCGGCGACTGTTGACCCGCTTGCCGCTCCGCCACGTCACAGGCCTTGCGGAGACGCCTTCTTGGCGGGGATGGAGGCCCTGCTTGCGGCGAGCTGCCTGAAGACGAGGAGGAAGAAGAGTTGATTTCCAACGAGCCGCTCGTGTCCTTGGCGGGCTCGCTCGGCTTGGCGTCACGCCCGACAAGCTCCTTCTTGCCGGCGGCTTCCCCTCGCTCGGCACGGCTTGCCGCTTCCGCTGCATCAGCCTCCTCCACAGTAAATCCGAACTCGCCCGCGGCTACGGCTGCCGCTGCCTCCTCCATCCTGGTGGCGATGAGCGCCAACTCCGCATCCGTGGTGTCGCGGGTGAGGCCGTCCTTCTCGTCAGGACGGACTGGCACTTCCACCAAGTCGTCGAAGAACTGCTGCACGACCTCGTCGGCAGGTTCCTGCCAAGTTGGCACAATTCCATGCGAGTCACACTCCGGCATCATTGCACGGATGCGATCGAGCGAGGAATTGTTGCACAACGGCACGACGCCCCCTGGCAACCTGAATACCTCGGGATGTTGGGGGTCATATTTGAACAACTCCTGCAGCATTGCGTTGAGCTCCAGGACTGTGAAGTTATAGTTGAGGCCCGGCCGCAGCCTCATAATGTCTGTCGCGTTCTTGAACTCCCAAGTGGGCCTCCCTCGTTACTGCAGGGGGGCGATGCGGTGGCGAAGGAAGTCTGCGCCAACAGCGCCAAAAGTAAGCCCGGCAAGCCTGAGGTGCAGGATCCTGGTGACGGCAATTCTCAGCCTGTCGTCTTCCGGGGCCACGTCGCTCCAGTCGCTGCCGCATGCTACTGGGGTTTTGCGCCGGGTGGTGAATGGCTGCGGATCCTCTTCGTCAATCCAGCACCAATCCGCTCTCCACTCCTCCCACTTGCCGCGGAACTCTCCCTCCAGATAGGTCTCCTTCTTGCCGGCCCTTGAGATCCAGGCAATCCCGCCGGATAGAGGCTCTCCTCTCTCTACTCGGGGTATGAAGAAGTTGCGGAAGAGGGCTACGTTGGGAAGGACTCTGACAAAGTTTTCGCAGAGGTGTGCGAAAACTGCCATGGTCAGGACGGCATTGGGGGTGAAGTCAAGGAGATGGAATCCGTACGTATTCATGATGTCGCAGAAGAAATCTGAGAAGGGCGGGCAGAGCCCGCAGTAGAAGAACAGAGCAAAAAAGGGGTATCCGTTCGGAGCCTTCTTCCAAGCGATGGCGGGGAGTACCTTTGTGCGCGGATGCGCGCGCATCTCCGCAGACCAGAAGAGGTAGTACTTCTCCCTCAGTTCCTTCGCGGCAAGCTTGGGGGGGGAAACTGCCTGCTCCTTCCGCAGCGCCGCGAGCCGCTGCGCCTCGGTCGACTTCACGGCCTTCCCCTTGTCGGCTTTCGGAGCCATGGCGGAAGCAGTGGAGGAGGCCGACAGCGTTGGTGATGCTGGCGGCAATGGGGGGCGGGGCGCTGCTCTCTCTCTCTCTCTCTGCTCTGGGAAGGCGAGGGAGCGGCGGAGGTTTCTGAGATTGGAAACAGCAACGGGCGAATGTGCGAACTGCCCCCATTTCCTCTGCTTATAAAGGGGGAGGGGGCAGACGTTCCGCATTTCCGAATAAAATAACCACCCACGATCTCGCCCACGACGCCGCATTCAACGCGTGCCATTCGGGGAGGGCGCGGTGGTAAGGAGTAAGATACGGTGTAACCTAGGCCGCGCGTGCCCGTGCCCTGTTTTGGGCCTGGCCCAACAGCGTTCGGCACCGTGTATGGCCCAGGCCCGGGGGCTCCTGTCGGTGTACTAGAGTGGGGGTACCCTAGTATCCCGAACTTGTGCACGGGCAGTCGCAGCATCCCGCGGCAAGGCTTGCCGGGTGACCGCCAAGATCCTCCGTGGTTCCTTTGGAGCCATTCAAGAACAAAGTGTCCAAGCCAAGAAGACAAGACCCCGGCAAGAGGAGCTTTCCGGGAAGGCCACCCAAGGCATTGCAAGGAACTTGCCGCGGCGCACCACGCGCCCCGGCAAGGCCCGGTGAGCGATAAGCTCCCGGACGCGACAAGACAACGACAGCGACAAGGCGCTTGCCGCGGCAAGCCACCCCCCTGGGCCCATGCTCCAGCACATCCACCAACGTGTCGCTCTGGGGCCCTTCCAGGCGTACGTGGCGGGAGGCTGTGCAGCCAGCGGCGTGCGGTGGCAAGCGGCGCTGACAAGATCGCCATCGTGGCGAACGGTGGCGTCCCTGGTGGTCCCTTTTCGCACTGTTTAGGCGACACAGACGGGCATTTAAGGCCCTTGTCCCCTGCCGTCAGGGTTAGGTATGATACACTGTAACAGGTAGCTGTGCCTACCACAGCACCTTTCCATTTTAGCCCTTTACCTCCGTTGCCACCTGTCGGGAACCCCTTGAGCATATAAAAGGAGGCCCATGTGCAACGTAGAGGGGGGTTAGCTAGTGGGAACACTCACGCTCGGTCTTGCTAGCTGCTGAAGTGTACTGTAGCACTCCACGCTCCCGAGCAAGAAATCAATACAAACCACAAAGCAGGAGTAGGATTTTACGCATCCGTGCGGCCCGAACCTGGGTAAATCGCTCGCGTGTATCGCCTCGATTTGCTCTTTGCACAATCTCCGCCCCCGCCGAACCGAAAGGGACCTGGTCCGCCGGTCCCATAGGTGCCCGTGGATCAGTATCCCGGCATCATCTTATAATGCTACCGCCGTACTAAGCAAAATAAGATGCATAAAAGATAAACATCACATGCAATCAACATAAGTCATATGATATGGCCATCATCATCTTGTGCCTTTGATCTCCATCTCCGAAGCACCGTCACTATCACCATCGTCACTGGCTTGACACCTTGATCTCCATCGTAGCATCATTGTCGTCTTGCCAACTATTGCTTCTACGACTATCACTACTGCTTAGTGATAAAGTAAAGCAATTACATGGTGATTACATTTCATACAATAAAGCGACAACCATATGGCTCCTGCCAGTTGCCGATAACTGTTACAAAACATGATAATCTCATACAACAATTTATATCTCATCACATCTTGACCATATCACATCACAACATGCCCTGCAAAAAATTAGACGTCCTCTACTTTGTTGTTGAAAGTTTTACGTGGCTGCTATGGGCTTCTAGCAAGAACCGTTCTTACCTATGCATCAAAACCACAACGATTTTTTGTCAAGTGTGCTGTTTCAACCTTCAACAAGGACCGGGCGTAGTCAAACTCGATTCAACTAAAGTTGGAGAAACAGATACCCGCTAGCCACCTGTGTGCGAAGCACGTCGGTGGAACTAGTCTCATGAATGCGGTCATGTAATGTCAGTCCGGGCCGCTTCATCCAACAATACCGCCGAATCAAAGTAAGACGTTGCTAGTAAGCAGTATGACTATTATCATCCGCAACTCTTTGTGTTCTACTCATGCATATAACATCTACGCATAGACCTGGCTTGGATGCCACTATTGGGGAACGTAGTATTTTAAAAAATCCTATGATCACGCAAGATCTATCTAGGAGAAGCATAGCAATGAGCGGGGAGAGTGTGTCCACATACCCTCATAGACGGAAAGCGGAAGCGTTTAGTAACGCGGTTGATGTAGTCGAACGTCTTCGCGATCCATCCGATCCAAGCACTGAACATACGGCACCTCCGCATTCAACACATGTTTAACTCAACGAAGTCCCTCGATCTCTTGATCCAGTTGAGGACGAGGGAGAGTTTCGTCAGCACGATGGCGTGGTGACGGTGATAATGAAGTTACCAGCATAGGGCTTCGCCTAAGCACTACGACGACATGACCGAGGTGTGTAACTGTGGAGGGGGTGAAGGAAATATGCCCTAGAGGCAATAATAAAGTTATTATTTATTTCCTTATATCATGATAAATGTTTATTATTCATGCTAGAATTGTATTAACCGGAAACATAATACACGTGTGAATACATAGACAAAAAGAGTGTCACTAGTATGCCTCTACTTGACTAGCTCGTTAATCAAAGATGGTTATGTTTCCTAACCATGAACAAAGAGTTGTTATTTGATTAACGAGGTCACATCATTAGTTGAATGATCTGATTGACATGACCCATTCAATTAGCTTAGCACCCGATCGTTTAGTATGTTGCTATTGCTTTCTTCATGACTTATACATGTTCCTATAACTATGAGATTATGCAACTCCCGTTTACCAGAGGAACACTTTGGGTACTACCAAATGTCACAACGTAACTGGGTGATTATAAAGGAGTACTACAGGTGTCTCCAAAGGTACATGTTGGGTTGGCGTATTTCGAGATTAGGTTTTGTCACTCCGATTGTCGGAGAGGTATCTCTGGGGCCTCTCGGTAATACACATCACATAAGCCTTGCAAGCATTGTAACTAAGATGTTAGTTGTGAGATGATGTATTACGGAACGAGTAAAGAGACTTGCCGGTAACGAGATTGAACTAGGTATTGGATACCGACGATCGAATCTCGGGCAAGTAACATACCGATGACAAAGGGAACAACGTATGTTGTTATGCGGTCTGACCGATAAGATCTTCGTAGAATATGTAGGAGCCAATATGGGCATCTAGGTCCCGCTATTGGTTATTGACCGGAGACGTGTCTCGGTCATGTCTACATTGTTCTCGAACCCGTAGGGTCCGCACGCTTAAGGTTACGATGACAGTTATATTATGAGTTTATGCATTTTGATGTACCGAAGGTTGTTCGGAGTCCAGGATGTGATCACGGACATGACGAGGAGTCTCGAAATGGTTGAGACATAAAGATTGATATATTGGAAGCCTATGTTTGGATATCGAAAGCGTTCCGGGTGAAATCGGGATTTTACCGGAGTACCGGGAAGGTTACCGGAACCCCCCGGGAGCTAAATGGGCCATGATGGGCTTTAGTGGAAAGGAGAAAGGGGCAGCCCAAGGTGGCTGCGCACCTCCCCCCTCCCCTAGTCCTATTAGTACTAGGAGAAGGTGGCCGGCCCCCCTCTCCCTCTTTCCCCCTCGGGGAATCCTAGTCCAACTAGGATTGGGGGGGGGGGAGTCCTACTCCCGGAAGGAGTAGGACTCCTCCTGCGCCCTCCTCCTGGCCGGCGCCCCCCTCCCCCTTGGCTCCTTTATATACTAAGGTAGAGGCACCCCAGAAACACACAAGTTGATCCACGTGATCTATTCCTTAGCCGTGTGCGGTGCCCCCAGCCACCATAGTCCTCGATAATACTGTAGCGGAGTTTAGGCGAAGCCCTGCTGCTGTAATACATCAAGATCGTCACCACGCCGTCGTGCTGACGGAACTCTTCCCCGACACTTTGCTGGATCGGAGTCCGGGGATCGTCATCGAGCTGAACGTGTGCTCAAACTCGGAGGTGTCGTAGTTTCGGTGCTTGATCGGTTGGATCGTGAAGACGTACGACTACTTCCTCTACGTTGCGTCAACGCTTCCGCAGTCGGTCTGTGTGGGTACGTAGAAAACACTCTCCCCTCTCGTTGCTATGCATCACATGATCTTGCGTGTGTGTAGGAAATTTTTTGAAATTACTACGAAACCCAACAGTGGCATCCGAGCCTAGGTTATTTATGTTGATGTTATATGCACGATTAGAACACAAGTGAGTTGTGGGCGATATAAGTCATACTGCCTACCAACATGTCATACTTTGGTTCAGCGGTATTGTTGGACGAGACGACTCGGACCAACCTTACGCATACGCTTACGCGAGACCGGTTCCCCCGATGTGCTTTGCACACAGGTGGCTTGCGGGCGACTGTCTCTCCAACTTTAGTTGAACCAAGTATGGCTACGCCCGGTCCTTGCGAAGGTTAAAACAGAGTCTATTTGACAAACTATCGTTGTGGTTTTGATGCGTAGGTGAGATTGGTTCTTGCTTAAGCCCGTAGCAGCCACGTAAAACTTGCAACAACAAAGTAGAGAACGTCTAACTTGTTGTTGCAGGGCATGTTGTGATGTGATATGGTCAAGGCATGATGCTGAATTTTATTGTATGAGATGATCATGTTTTGTAACCGAGTTATCGGCAACTGGCAGGAGCCATATGGTTTTCGCTTTATTGTATGCAATGCAATCGCGATGTAATGCTTTACTTTATTACTAAACGGTAGTGATAGTCGTGGAAGCATAAGATTGGCGAGACGACAACGATGCTACGATGGAGATCAAGGTGTCGCGCCGGTGACGATGGTGATCATGATGGTGCTTCGGAGATGGAGATCACAAGCACAAGATGATGATGGCCATATCATATCACTTATATTGATTGCATGTGATGTTTATCTTTTTATGCATCTTATCTTGCTTTGATTGACGGTAGCATTATAAGATGATCTCTCACTAAATTATCAAGAAGTGTTCTCCTGAGTATGCACCGTTGCCAAAGTTCGTTGTGCCCAGACACCACGTGATGATCGGGTGTGATAAGCTCTACGTCCATCTACAATGGGTGCAAGCCAGTTTTGCACACGCAGAATACTCAGGTTAAACTTGACGAGCCTAGCATATGCAGATATGGCCTCGGAACACGGAGACCGAAAGGTCGAGCGTGAATCATATAGTAGATATGATCAACATAACGATGTTCACCATTGAAAACTACTCCATCTCACGTGATGATCGGTTATGGTTTAGTTGATTTGGATCACGTAATCACTTAGAAGATTAGAGGGATGTCTATCTAAGTGGGAGTTCTTAAGTAATTTGATTAATTGAACTTAAACTTATCATGAACTTAGTACCTGATAGTATCTTGCTTGTTTATGTTAATTGTAGATAGATAGCTCGTGCTGTTGTTCCGTTGAATTTTAATGCGTTCCTTGAGAAAGCAAAGTTGAAAGATGATGGTAGCAATTACACGGACTGGGTCCGTAACTTGAGGATTATCCTCATTGCTGCACAGAAGAATTACGTCCTGGAAGCACCGCTGGGTGCCAGGCCTGCTGCTGGAGCAACACCAGATGTTATGAACATCTGGCAGAGCAAAGCTGGTGACTACTCGATAGTTCAGTGTGCCATGCTTTACGGCTTAGAATCGGGACTTCAACAACGTTTTGAACGTCATGGAGCATATGAGATGTTCCAGGAGTTGAAGTTAATATTTCAAGCAAATGCCCGGATTAAGAGACATGAAGTCTCCAATAAGTTCTATAGCTGCAAGATGGAGGAGAACAGTTCTGTCAGTGAGCATATACTCAAAATGTCTGGGTATAATAATCACTTGATTCAGATGGGAGTTAATCTTCCAGATGATTGCATCATTGACAGAATTCTCCAATCACTGCCACCAAGCTACAAGAGCTTCGTGATGAACTATAATATACAAGGGATGAACAATACTATTCCCGAGCTCTTCGCGATGCTGAAAGCTGCGGAGGTAGAAATCAAGAAGGAGCATCAAGTGTTGATGGTTAACAAGACCACTAGTTTCAAGAAAAAGGGCAAAGGGAAGAAGAAGGGGAACTTCAAGAATAACGGCAAACAAGTTGCTGCTCAGGAGAAGAAACCCAAGTCTGGACCTAAGCCTAAAACTGAGTGCTTCTACTGCAAGCAGACTGGTCACTGGAAGCGGAACTGCCCCAAGTATATGGCGGATAAGAAGGATGGCAAGGTGAACAAAGGTATATGTGATATACATGTTATTGATGTGTACCTTACTAGAGCTCGCAGTAGCACCTGGGTATTTGATACTGGTTCTGTTGCTAATATTTGCAACTCGAAACAGGGACTACGGAATAAGCGGGCACTGGCAAAGGACGAGGTGATGATGCGCGTGGGAAACGGTTCCAAAGTCGATGTGATCGCGGTCGGCACGCTACCTCTACATCTACCTTCGGGATTAATATTAGACCTAAATAATTGTTATTTGGTGCCAGCATTGAGCATGAACATTATATCTGGATCTTGTTTAATGCGAGACGGTTATTCATTTAAATCAGAGAATAATGGTTGTTCTATTTATATGAGTAATATCTTTTATGGTCATGCACCCTTGAAGAGTGGTCTATTCTTATTGAATCTCGATAGTAGTAATACACATATTCATAATGTTGAAGCCAAAAGATGCAGAGTTGATAATGAAAGTGCAACTTATTTGTGGCACTGTCGTTTAGGTCATATCGGTATAAAGCGCATGAAGAAACTCCATACTGATGGACTTTTGGAACCACTTGATTATGAATCACTTGGTACTTGCGAACTGTGCCTCATGGGCAAGATGACTAAAACACCGTTCTCCGGTACTATGGAGAGAGCAATAGATTTGTTGGAAATCATACATACCGATGTATGTGGTCCGATGAATATTGAGGCTCATGGCGGATATCATTATTTTCTCACCTTCACAGATGATTTAAGCAGATATGGGTATATCTACTTAATGAAACATAAGTCTGAAACATTTGAAAAGTTCAAAGAATTTCAGAGTGAAGTTGAAAATCATCGTAACAAGAAAATAAAGTTTCTACGATCTGATCGTGGAGGAGAATATTTGAGTTACGAGTTTGGTGTACATTTAAAAAACTGTGGAATAGTTTCGCAACTCACGCCACCCGGAGCACCACAGCGTAATGGTGTGTCCGAACGTTGTAATCGTACTTTACTAGATATGGTGCGATCTATGATGTCTCTTACTGATTTACCGCTATCGTTTTGGGGTTATGCTTTAGAGACGGCCGCATTCACATTAAATAGGGCACCATCAAAATCCGTTGAGACGACGCCTTATGAACTATGGTTTGGCAAGAAACCAAAGTTATCGTTTCTTAAAGTTTGGGGCTGCGATGCTTATGTGAAAAAGCTTCAACCTGATAAGCTCGAACCCAAATCGGAGAAATGTGTCTTCATAGGATACCCAAAGGAGACTGTTGGGTACACCTTCTATCACAGATCCGAAGGCAAGACATTCGTTGCTAAGAATGGATCCTTTCTAGAGAAGGAGTTTCTCTCAAAAGAAGTGAGTGGGAGGAAAGTAGAACTTGACGAGGTAACCGTACCTGCTCCCTTATTGGAAAATAGTACATCACACAAAACTGTTTCTGCGACATCTATACCAATTAGTGAGGAAGCTAATGATGTTGATCATGAAACTTCAGGTCAAGATACTACTGAACCTCGTAGATCGACCAGAGCGAGATCCGCACCAGAGTGGTACGGTAATCCTGTTCTGGAAGTCATGCTACTAGATCATGATGAACCTACGAACTATGAAGAAGCGATGGTGAGCCCAGATTCCGCAAAGTGGCTTGAAACCATGAAATCTGAGATGGGATCCATGTATGAGAACAAAGTATGGACTTTGGTTGACTTGCCCGATGATCGGCAAGCAATTGAGAATAAATGGATCTTTAAGAAGAAGACTGACGCTGATGGTAATGTTACTGTCTACAAAGCTTGACTTGTCGCAAAAGGTTTTCGACAAGTTCAAGGGGTTGACTACGATGAGACCTTCTCACCCGTAGCGATGCTTAAGTCTGTCCGAATCATGTTAGCAATTGCCGCATTTTATGATTATGAAATTTGGCAGATGGATGTCAAAACTGCATTCCTGAATGGATTTCTGGAAGAAGAGTTGTATATGATGCAACCGGAAGGTTTTGTCGATCCAAAGGGAGCTAACAAAGTGTGCAAGCTCCAGCGATCCATTTATGGACTGGTGTAATCCTCTCGGAGTTGGAATAAACGTTTTGATAGTGTGATCAAAGCATTTGGTTTTATACAGACTTTCGGAGAAGCCTGTATTTACAAGAAAGTGAGTGGGAGCTCTGTAGCATTTCTGATATTATATGTGGATGACATATTGCTGATTGGAAATGATATAGAATTTCTGGATAGCATAAAGGGATACTTGAATAAGAGTTTTTCAATGAAAGACCTCGGTGAAGCTGCTTACATATTAGGCATTAAGATCTATAGAGATAGATCAAGACGCTTAATTGGACTTTCACAAAGCACATACCTTGACAAGATTTTGAAGAAGTTCAAAATGGATCAAGCAAAGAAAGGGTTCTTGCCTGTGTTACAAGGTGTGAAGTTGAGTCAGACTCAATGCCCGACCACTGCAGAAGATAGAGACAAAATGAAAGATGTTCCCTATGCTTCAGCCATAGGCTCTATCATGTATGCAATGCTGTGTACCAGACCTGATGTGTGCCTTGCTATAAGTTTAGCAAGGAGGTACCAAAGTAATCCAGGAGTGGATCACTGGACAGCGGTCAAGAACATCCTGAAATACCTGAAAAGGACTAAGGATATGTTTCTCGTATATGGAGGTGACAAAGAGCTCACCGTAAAAGGTTACGTTGATGCAAGCTTTGACACTGATCCGGACGATTCTAAATCGCAGACCGGATACGTGTTTACATTAAACGGTGGAGCTGTCAGTTGGTGCAGTTCTAACCAAAGCGTTGTAGAGGGATCTACATGTGAAGCGGAATACATAGCTGCTTCGGAAGCAGCAAAGGAAGGAGTCTGGATGAAGGAGTTCATATCCGATCTAGGTGTCATACCGAGTGCATCGGGACCAATGAAAATCTTTTGTGACAATACTGGTGCAATTGCCTTGGCAAAGGAATCCAGATTTCACAAAAGGACCAAGCACATCAAGAGACGCTTCAATTCCATCCGGGATCTAGTCCAGGTGGGAGACATAGAGATTTGCAAGATACATACGGATCTGAATGTTGCAGACCCGTTGACTAAGCCTCTTCCACGAGCAAAACATGATCAGCACCAAAGCTCCATGGGTGTTAGAATCATTACAGTGTAATCTAGATTATTGACTCTAGTGCAAGTGGGAGACTGAAGGAAATATGCCCTAGAGGCAATAATAAAGTTATTATTTATTTCCTTATATCATGATAAATGTTTATTATTCATGCTAGAATTGTATTAACCGGAAACATAATACATGTGTGAATACATAGACAAAAAGAGTGTCACTAGTATGCCTCTACTTGACTAGCTCGTTAATCAAAGATGGTTATGTTTCCTAACCATGAACAAAGAGTTGTTATTTGATTAACGAGGTCACATCATTAGTTGAATGATCTGATTGACATGACCCATTCAATTAGCTTAGCACCCGATCGTTTAGTATGTTGCTATTGCTTTCTTCATGACTTATACATGTTCCTATAACTATGAGATTATGCAACTCCCGTTTACCAGAGGAACACTTTGGGTACTACCAAACGTCACAACGTAACTGGGTGATTATAAAGGAGTACTACAGGTGTCTCCAAAGGTACATGTTGGGTTGGCATATTTCGAGATTAGGTTTTGTCACTCCGATTGTCGGAGAGGTATCTCTGGGGCCTCTCGGTAATACACATCACATAAGCCTTGCAAGCATTTTAACTAAGATGTTAGTTGTGAGATGATGTATTACGGAACGAGTAAAGAGACTTGCCGGTAACGAGATTGAACTAGGTATTGGATACCGACGATCGAATCTCGGGCAAGTAACATACCGATGACAAAGGGAACAACGTATGTTGTTATGCGGTCTGACCGATAAGATCTTCGTAGAATATGTAGGAGCCAATATGGGCATCCAGGTCCCGCTATTGGTTATTGACCGGAGACGTGTCTCGGTCATGTCTACATTGTTCTCGAACCCGTAGGGTCCGCATGCTTAAGGTTACGATGACAGTTATATTATGAGTTTATGCATTTTGATGTACCGAAGGTTGTTCGGAGTCCCGGATGTGATCACGGACATGACGAGGAGTCTCGAAATGGTCGAGACATAAAGATTGATATATTGGAAGCCTATGTTTGGATATCGGAAGTGTTCCGGGTGAAATCGGGATTTTACCGGAGTACCGGGAAGGTTACCGGAACCCCCCGGGAGCTAAATGGGCCATGATGGGCTTTAGTGGAAAGGAGAAAGGGGCAGCCCAAGGTGGCTGCGCACCTCCCCCCTCCCCTAGTCCTATTAGGACTAGGAGAAGGTGGCCGGCCCCCCTCTCCCTCTTTCCCCCTCGGGGAATCCTAGTCCAACTAGGATTGGGGGGGAGTCCTACTCCCTGAAGGACTAGGACTCCTCCTGCGCCCTCCTCCTGGCCGGCGCCCCCCTCCCCCTTGGCTCCTTTATATACTGAGGTAGAGGCACCCCAGAAACACACAAGTTGATCCACGTGATCTATTCCTTAGCCGTGTGCGGTGCCCCCAGCCACCATAGTCCTCGATAATACTGTAGCGGAGTTTAGGCGAAGCCCTGCTGCTGTAATACATCAAGATCGTCACCACGCCGTCGTGCTGACGGAACTCTTCCCTGACACTTTGCTGGATCGGAGTCCGGGGATCGTCATCGAGCTGAACGTGTGCTCAAACTCGGAGGTGCCATAGTTTCGGTGCTTGATCGGTTGGATCGTGAAGACGTACGACTACTTCCTCTACGTTGCGTCAACGCTTCCGCAGTCGGTCTGCGTGGGTACGTAGACAACACTCTCCCCTCTCGTTGCTATGCATCACATGATCTTGCGTGTGCGTAGGAAAATTTTTGAAATTACTACGAAACCCAACAGGGGGGCACCGCACATGGCTAAGAGAAGACTTGGTGTGTCTTTGGGGTGCCAGCTCCCACGTATATAAAGGGGGGAGGAGAGGTGGCCACCCAAGGGGGGGCGCCTTGGGGGGGGAGTCCTACTTGGACTCCTGGTCCAACTAGGATTCGCCCCCCGTTTCCAATTCCCACTAGGAGAAGGAGGGAAGGAGGAGGAGGAGAGAAGGAAAGGGGGGCCGCCCCCCCCCCAACTCTAGTCCAATTCGGTTTGGGCTTAGGGGCGCGCGCCACCACCTGGCCGCCGCCTCCTCTCTCAACTAAGGCCCATGAAGGCCCATTAACTCTCGGGGGGGTCCGCTAACCCCTGGTACTCTGAAAATTGCCCGAACCTTTCCGAAACCATTCTGGTGTCCAAACATAACCTTCCAATATATCAATCTTTATGTCTCGACCATTTCAAAATTCCTCGTCATGTCCGTGATCTCATTCGGGACTCCTAACAAACTCCGGTTCATCAAATCACATAACTCATAATACAAATCGTCATCGAACGTTAAGCGTGCGGACCCTACGGGTTCAACAACTATGTAGACATGACCAAGACATATCTTCGGTCAATAACCAATAGCGGAACTTAGATGCTCATATTGGCTCCTACATATTCTACGAAGATCGTTATCGGTCAAACCGCATAACAACATATGTTGTTCCCTTTGTCATCGGTATGTTACTTGTCTGAGATTCGATCGTCGGTATCATCATACCTAGTTCAATCTCGTTACCGGAAAGTCACTTTACTCGTTCCCTAATACATCATCCCATGGCTAATTCATTATACACATTGCTTGCAAGGTTCATAGTGATGTGCATTACCGAGAGGGCCCAGAGATACCTCTCTGATACATGGAGTGACAATCCTAATCTCGATCTATGCCAACTCAACAGACACTATCAGAGACACCTATAGAGCATATTTATAATCACCCAGTTACATTGTGACGTTTGATAGCACACAAGGTGTTCCTTCGGTATTCGGGAGTTACCTAATCTCATAGTCAGAGGAACATATATAAGTCTTGAAGAAAGCAATAGCAATAGAACTAAACGATCATTATGCTAAGATAACGGATGGGACTTGTCCATCACATCATTCTCTAATGATGTGATCCCGTTCATCAAATGATAACACATGTCTATGGTCAGGAAAATTAACCATCTTTGATTAACGACCTAGTCTAGTAGAGGCATACTAGGGACACTCTGTTTCTCTATGTATTCACAAATGTACTAAGTTTCCGGTTAATACAATTCTAGCATGAATAATAAACATTTATGATGATATAAGGAAATATAAAGAACAACTTTATTATTGCCTCTAGGGCATATTTCCTTCAAAAACATCATAAATAACAGTAGGTAAACATGATGCAAAATTGACGTATCAACTCCCCCAAGCTTAGACCTCGCTTGTCCTCAAGCAAAAACCGAAATCGAAAAACATGTCCACATGCTTAGAGAGAGAGGTGTCGATAATAAAAATACGGACATAGAAGCATCATGTACATTATTATAACAACAACAAACTTAAACATAAGGCTTTCATCATAGAACGTTTATCATAGACTTCTCATGAATAAGTAACAATTCATCACAGTATCGAAGTATAAAGCAAAAACTCTATTAGAAACCAACAAACTATGTTCTCAGTCAACTTTGTAACTACAATTCATCATCTTTCCAGGAAGGATCTCGTATTGGAGCCTTTAGGCAATTCCATATACTCCACCATCATATAGTCTTCTATGATTGCTAACACTCACTACATACACATGAGCAAAACGTTTCAACCAAACACATAGAAAGATAGGGGCTTATAGTTTCGCCTCCCAATGTATTCACCTCAAGGGTGATGTCAACAATAATAACTCATGCTACCCATATTCAACTGGACATATGTGCCTAGATCTTTCCTCACCACATGATGCTTGCCAAAGGAGAAAAATAAAAAGGAATAGAGAGAAAAACTTTGACTCTAGCATAAAAGTAAATACATGAAAGTAAAAGATAAGCCCTTCGCAGAGGGAAGCAGAGGTTGCCATGCCCTTATTTGTTTGAATGCTCAACCCCTTAGTGCAAAAGAACATCACATTGTATTTCCCCTTGTAATGGCAACCTTTATTATGCACTCTGTCGCTTTTATTCTTCACCTTCACAAGTTCGTACAACGCTCAATTTTCTGTTACACTAATTGATCTCACACTTTTAGAAGCAATTTTTATTACCATCTTGCACTGATGACAACTTACTTGAAGGATATTACTCAATCCTTAGGTAGGTATGGTGGACACTTGAAAATAAGATTTGGGTTTAAGGCTTTTTGGATGCACAAGTAGTATCTCTACTTAGTGCGGAATTTTTGGCTAGCAAAGATAGGGGCAAGGACCACATGTTGAAGGATCTATGACAATATAACTTCTATGTGAATATGAACAAACATAAATCATTATGTTGTCTTCCTTGTCCAACGTCAACAATTTTGGCATATAATATTTTGATGGGAGCTCACAATCACAAAAGATTTCCAGGATAGTGTACTTATATTTGAATCTTCTCTTCCCTTATTAATTCTTTCCTGAGTTGCATCATTGACCAATGTTATGTTTGTCAATCTCTAATAAAATTTCCAAGTTATACTTTTCCTTATGTGGTGTCATCACCTACCATAAGATTAGCATATGATATTTTTCATTTATTTCCTTTCTTTTTATTGGAACACAAAAGTAAAGAAAGTATAAACTCAAACTAAACTTTATTATATATCTCGCACATGATTACAAGGATAGATCACTAAGAAAAATTTCAAAAAGAAAGGATCGAACTAAACTTTTATTCATCTAAAGCAAAAGATAACTATGGATCGAACTAAGATAAGTAAAAGAAAAAGATAGTGGGGGTGATACGATACCGGGGCACCTCCCCCATGCTTGGCGGAAGCCAAGGGGGAGTGCCCATACCCGATACTCAATTTTCTTTTGGTGATGAAGAAGGAGGTGGTGGTGATGAAGTAGAGTTATCCTTCTTCCTCAGCTTACGCTTGAGGATGGAATTTTCCTCCTTTAATTCATATATCTCCTGCTCAAGCTCCAGTACCTTTTTGCATAAATGTTGCTTATTTTCCTGCAAAAGGCAGAAGGGTATAAACTTAACCTTAGGCCTTTTTGCTTTGTTGGGGAGGCTTAACTTCTTCAATTCCACATGCGTGTCTCCAGGTTGAGGCAACAGGGTTTCGTCCTCATGTGAGCTCGTCTCCTCCTTCTCCCTAGGATAATAGTCTTCCTCTTCCTCTGAGGTCCATCCATAATGCTCCACATCCCCATAGGACTTGGCGCCTGCGACAAAATTGACAACATAGCTCTCACCCTCAGAATCTTGCGATGACATATTTTCAAATCTATCAGGAAAATAGTAAGATAAGAAAACATAAGATTTCTCCATGATATGGTGGTCAATAGGTTCGAGGGGGTATATAAAGATTTTTTATCTTGGGAAACAAGCAAGCTGTAGAAAAACGTAGTTCGGAAGGTACCCAAGGTGGGCACAACCCACCTGGACGCGCCTGGCTATGGTGCGCTTCCCGGTAGTTTCTTATTTCCAAATTTTTGTTATATTCCAAAACTGACAAAAAATATTTTTGTAGATTTTTTGGAGTCCCTTTACTTACCATATCACGTACCTCCTCTTTTTCATGATTCTGGAGTGTTCCGGAAGGTCTCTTTTATGTGTTCTTTTGGTGTCAAAGTTTAGATAATATTACTGTTGGGGAACGTAGTAATTTCAAAAATATTCCTACACACACGCAAGATCATGACGATGCATATAAACGAGAGGTAAGAGTATCGTACACGTACCCTCGTAGACCGTAAGCGGAAGCGTTATGAGAACGCGGTTGATGTAGTCGAACGTCTTCATGATCCGACCGATCCAAGTACCGAATGCATGGCACCTCCGAGTTCAGCACACGTTCAGCTCGATGACGTCCCACGAACTCCGATCCAGCAGAGCTTCACGGGAGTGTTCCGTCAGCACGATGACATGATGACGGTGATGATGTTGCTACCGACACAGGGCTTCGCCTAAGCACCGCTACGATATGACCGAGGTGGATTATGGTGGAGGGGGCACCGCACATGGCTAAGGGATCAATGATCAACTTGGGTGTTGTAGGGTCCCCCTGCCCCCGTATATAAAGGAGCAAGGGGGGAGGCCCGCCGGACCTCCTAGGGCGCGCCAGGATGAGGAGTCCTCCTCCTAGTAGGAGTAGGACTCCCCCTTCCTACTCCTACTAGGAGGAGGAAAGGAAGGGGGAAGGGGAGAAGGAAGGAGAGGGAGGAAAGGAGGAAAGGGGGCTGGCCCCCTAGTCCAATTCGGTTTGGGCTAGGGGGCCGCGCGCCCTGCCTCCTCTCTTCCACCACTTGGCCCATGAGGCCCAATACTTCTTCCCCGTATTCCCGTAACTCCCCGGTACTCCGAAAAATACCCGAATCACTTGGAACCTTTCCGATGTCCGAATATAGTCGTCCAATATATCGATATTTACATCTCGGCCATTTCGAGACTCCTCGTCATGTCCCAGATATCACTCGGGACTCTGAACTACCTTCGGTACATCAAATCACATAAACTCATAATACCGATCGTCACCGAACGTTAAGCGTGCGGACCCTACGGGTTCGAGAACTATGTAGACATGACCGAGACACGTCTCCGGTCAATAACGAATAGCGTAACCTGGATGTTCATATTGTCTCTTACATATTCTACGAAGATCTTTATCGGTCAAACCGCATAACAACATACGTTGTTGCCTTTGTCATCGGTATGTTACTTGCCCGAGATTCGATCGTCTGTATCTCAATACCTAGTTCAATCTCGTTACCGGCAAGTCTCTTTACTCGTTCTGTAATGCATCATCCCGCAACTAACTCAGTAGTCACATTGCTTGCAAGGCTTATAGTGATGTGCATTATAGAGAGGGCCCATAGATACCTCTCCGACAATCGGAGTGACAAATCCTAATCTCAATCTATGCCAACTCAGCAAGTACCATCAGAGACACCTGTAGAGCACCTTTATAATCACCATGTTACATTGTGACATTTGGTAGCACACAAAGTGTTCCTCCGGTAATCGGGAGTTGCATAATCTCATAGTCATAGGAACATGTATAAGTCATGAAGAAAGCAATAGCAATATACTAAACGATCAAATGCTAAGCTAACGGAATGGGTCAAGTCAATCACATCATTCTCTAATGATGTTATCCCGTTAATCAAATGACAACTCATGTCTATGGCTAGGAAACTTAACCATCTTTGATTCAACGAGCTAGTCAAGTAGAGGCATAGTAGTGACACTCTATTTCTCTATATATTCACACATGTACTAAGTTTTCGGTTAATAAAATTCTAGCATGAATAATAAACATTTATCATGATATAAGGAAATAAATAATAACTTTATTATTGCCTCTAGGGCATATTTCCTTCAGTCTTCCACTTGCACTAGATTCAATAATCTAGTTCACATCTTTATGTTATTAGTTCACATCTCCATGTGACTAATACCCAAAGGGTTTACTAGAGTCAATAATCTAGTTCACATTGCTATGTGATTAACACCCAAAGAGTGACCATGTTTTGCTTGTGAGAGAAGTTTAGTCTACGGGTCTGCAACATTCAGATCCGTATGTATTTCACAAATTTCTATGTCTACAATGCTCTGCATGGAGCTACTCTAGCTAATTTCTCTCACTTTCAATATGTATCCAGATCGAGACTTAGAGTCATCAAGATCGATGTAAAAAGCTTGCATCGACGTAACTCTTTATGACGAACTCTTTTATCACCTCCACAACCGAGAAATATTTCCTTCGTCCTCTAAGGATAATTTTGACCGTTGTCCAGTGATCTACTCCTAGATCACTATTGTACTCCGTTGCCAGAAAGATGCTAAGGTATACAATAGGACTGGTAAACAGCATAGCATACTTTATAGAACCTATGACTGAGGCATAGGGAATGACTTTTCATTCTCTTTCTATTTTCTACCGTGGTCGCGTTTTCAGTCTTTACTCAACTTCACACCTTGCAACACAGGCAAGAACTCCTTCTTTGACTGTTCCATTTTGAACTACTTCAAAATCTTGTCAAGTTATGTACTCATTGAAAAAACTTATCAAGCGTCTTGATCTATCTCTATAGATCTTGATGCTCAATGTGTAAGCAGCTTCATCGAGGTCTTTCTTTGAAAAACTCTTTTCAAACACTCCTTTATGCTTTCCACAAAATTATACATTATTACTGATCAACAATATGTCATTCACATATACTTATCAGAAATGTTGTAGTGCTCCCACTCACTTTCTTGTAAATACAGACTTCACCGCAAGTCTATATAAAACATATGCTTTGATCACTTTATCAAAGCATATATTCCAACTCTGAGATGCTAGCACAAGTCCATAGATGGATCGCTGGAGCTTGCTCACTTTGTTAGCACCTTTAGGATCGACAAAACCTTCTGGTTGCATCGTATACAACTCTTCTTTAAGAAATCCATTAAGGAATACAGTTTTGACATCCATTTGCCAGATTTCATAAAATGCGGCAACTGCTAACATGATTCGGATAGACTTTTAAGCGTCGATACGAGTGAGAAAATATCATCGTAGTCAACACCTTGAACTTGTCGAAAACATTTTGCGACAATTCGAGCTTTGTAGATAGTAACACTACTATCAGCGTCTGTCTTCCTCTTGAAGATCAATTTATTCTTAATGACTCACCGATCATCGGGGAAGTCAATCAAAGTCCATACTTTGTTCTCATACATGGATCCCATCTCAGATTTCATGGCCTCAAGCCATTTCGCGAAATCTGGGCTCATCATCGCTTCCTCATAGTTCGTAGGTTCGTCATGGTCAAGTAACATGACTTCCAGAAAGGATTACCGTACCACTCTGGTGCGGATCATACTCTGGTTGTCCTACGAGGTTCGGTAGTAACTTGATCCGAGGTTTCATGATCATCATCATTAGCTTCCTCACTAATTGGTGTAGAGCTTAGTAGAACTGATTTTTGTGATGAACTACTTTCCAATTCGGGAGAAGATACAATTACCTTATCAAGTTCTACATTCCTCCCACTCACTTCTTTGAAGAGAAACTTCTTCTCTAGAAAGGATCCACTTTTAGCAACAAAATATCTTGCCTTCAGATCTGTGATAGAAGGTGTAGCCAACAATTTCTTTTGGGTATCCCATGAAGATGCACTACTCCGATTTGGGTTTGAGCTTATCAGTTTGAAATTTTTTCACATAAGCATCGTAACCCCAAACTTTAAGAAATGACAGTTTTGGTTTCTCGCCAAACCATAGTTCATACGGTGTCATCTCAACGGATTTAGATGGTGCCCTATTTAACGTGAATGCAGTTGTCTCTAATGCATAACCCCAAAATGATAGTGGTAAGAGACATCATAGATTGCACCATATCTAATAAAGTATGGTTACGATGTTCGGACACACCATTACGCTGTGGTGTTCCAGGTAGCGTGAGTTGCAAAACTATTCCGTATTGTTTCAAATGAAGACCAAACTCGTAGCTCAAATATTCTCCTCCACAATCAGATCGTCAAAACTTTATTTTTCTTGTTACGATGATTTTCCACTTCACTATGAAATTATTTGAACTTTTCAAATGTTTCAGATTTATGTTTCATCAAGAAGATATACCCATATCTTACTCAAATCATCTGTGAAGGTCAGAAAATAACGATACCTGCCCCGAGCCTCAACACTCACCGGACTGCATACATCAGTATGTATTATTTCCAACAAGTCTGTTGCTCGCTCCATTGTTCCGGAGAACGGAGTCTTAGTCATCTTGCCCATGAGGCATGGTTTGCAAGCATCAACTGATTCATAATCAAGTGATTCCAAAAGCCCATCAGCATGGATTTTCTTCATGCGCTTTACAAAAATATGACCTAAACGACAGTGCCACAAATAATTTGCACTATCAATATTAACTTTGCATATTTTGGCTTTAATATTATGACTATGTGTATCACTATGATCGAGATTCAATAAACCATTCACCTTGGGTGTATGACCATTGAAGGTTTTATTCATGTAAACAGAACAACAATTATTCTCTGACTTCAAATGAATAACCGTATTGCAATAAACATGATTAAATCATATTCATGCTTAACGCAAACACCAAATAACATTTATTTAAGTTCAACACTAATCCCGAAAGTATAGGGAGTGTGCGATGATGATCATATCAATCTTGGAACTACTTCCAACACACATCGTCACTTCACCCTTAACCAGTCTCTGTTCATTCTGTAACTCCCGTTTCGAGTTACTAATCTCAGCAACTGAACTAGTATCAAATACTGAGGGGTTGCTATAAACACTAGCAAAGTACACATCAATAACATGTATATCAAATATACCTTTGTTCACTTTGCCATCCTTCTTATCTGCCAAATACTTGGGGCATTTCTGCTTCCAGTGACTAGTCCCTTTGCAGTAGAAGCACTTAGTCTCATGCTTGGGTCTAGACTTGGGCTTCTTCACTTGAGCAGAAACTTGCTTGCCGTTCTTCTTGAAGTTCCCCTTCTTGCCTATTCCCTTTTCGTGAAACTAGTGGTATTGTCAACCATCAACACTTGATGCTTTTCTCGATTTCTACCTTCATCGATTTCAGCATCACGAAGATCTTGGGAATCATTTTCATTATTCCTTGCATATTATAGTTCATCACGAAGTTCCAATAACTTGGTGATAGTGACTAGAGAACTCTGTCAATCACTATCTTATCTGGAAGATTAACTCCCATTGGATTCAAGTGATTGTAGTACTCAGACATTCTGAGCACATGCTCACTAGCTGAGCTATTCTCCTCCATCTTGTAGGCAAAGTGCTTGTCAAAGGTCTCGTACCTTTCGACATGGGCATGAGTCTGAAATACTAATTTCAACTCTTGGAACATCTCATATGCTCCGTGGCATCCAAAACGTCTTTGAAGCCCATATTCTAGGCCATAAAGCATGGTGCACTAAACTATCAAGTAGTCATCATATCGAGCTCGCCATACATTCATAACGTCTGCATCTGCTCCTGCAATCGGTCTGTCACCTATCAGTGCATCAAGGACATAATTCTTCTGTGCAGCAATGAGGATAATCCTCAGATCATGGATCCAATCCGCATCATTGCTACTAATATCTTTCAACTTAGTTTTTCTCTAGGAACATATCAAAAATAAACGGGGAGCTACATCGCGAGCTATTGATCTACAACATAGATATGCAAATACTATGATGACTAAGTTCATGATAAATTTAAGTTCAATTAATCATATTACTTAAGAACTCCCACTTAGATAGACATCCCTCTAGTCATCTAAATGATCAGGTGATCCAAATCAACTAAACCATGTCCGATCATCACGTGAGATGGAGTAGTTTTCAATGGTGAACATCATTATGGCGATCATATCTACTATATGATTCACGCTCGACCTTTCGGTCTCCCGTGTTCCGAGGCCATATCTGCATATGCTAGGCTCGTCAAGTTTAACCCGAGTATTTCTGCGCGTGCAAAACTGTCTTACACCCATTGTAGATGAACGTTGAGCTTATCACACCCGATCATCATCTGGTGTCTCGGCACGACGAACTTTGGCAACAGTGCATACTCAGGGAGAACACTTTTACCTTGAAATTTAGTGAGAGATCATCTTATAAAGCTACCGTTGAACTAAGCAAAATAAGATGTATAAAAGATAAACATCACATGCAATCAACAGAATATGTGACATGATATGGCCATCATCATCTTGTGCCTTTGATCTCTCCAAAGTACTGTCGTGATCTCCATTGTTACCGGCATGACACCAGGATCTCCATCATCTTGATCTTTTATCAACATGTCGTCACATGGTCGTCTCACCATCTATTGCTTTTGCAACTATTGCCATCGCATAGCGATAAAGTAAAGCAATTACTTGGCACTTAAATATTATTCAATAAAGAGACAACCATAAGGCTCCTACCAGTTGCCGATAACTTTAACAAAACATGATCATTTCATACAATAATTTATATCTCATCACGTCTTGACCATATCACATCACAACATGCCCTGGAAAAACAAGTTAGACATCCTCTACTTTGTTGTTGCAAGTTTTACGTGACTGCTACGGGATGAGCAAGAACCGTTCTTACCTACGCATCAAAACCACAATGATAGTTTGTCAAGTTAGTGTTGTTTTAAATTTCACAAGGACCGGGCGTAGCCACACTCGGTTCAACTAAAGTTGGAGAAACAGACACCCGCCAGCCACCTGTGTGCAAAGCACATCGGTAGAACCAGTCTCGCGTAAATGTACGCGTAATGTCGGTCCGGTCCGGTTCATCCAAAAATACCGTCGAACCAAAGTATGACATGCTGGTAAGCAGTATGACTTGTATCGCCCACAACTCTCTTGTGTTCTACTCGTGCATATAACATCTACGCATAAACGTGGCTCAGATGCCACTGTTGGGGAACATAGTAATTTCAAAAAAATTCCTACGCCCACGCAAGATCATGATGATGCATGTCACACCCTCGATGCGACTATATCTCCCACGTGTCGAGGCACGACTTAGAGGCATAATCGCATTGAAGGCATATGTCGCAAGTGAGGTAATCTTCACACAACCCATGTAATATAATAAGGGAAAGAGATACATAGTTGGCTTACAATCGCCACTTCACCCAATTACATGAATAAATCATTACATCAATCAGATACAATCAAGGCCCGACTACGGAGCCAAAATAAAAGAAGAACCCCAAATGCGACAAAAGGTCCCTGATCAAACCCAACTAGGCTCCACTACTGATCAACTAGAAACGGAACAACACAAAGGACAAGATCTTCATTGAGCTCCTCCTGAGCTTGGTTGCGTCATCTGCGGACTCATCGGCACCTGCGAGCTGGTTTTGGAAGTATCTGTGAGCCACGGCGACTCAGCAATCTCGCACCCTCGCGATCAAGACTATTTAAGCTTATGGGTAAGGTAAAAGTATGAGGTGGAGCTGCAGCAAGCGACTAGCATATATGGTGGCTAACATACGCAGATGAGAGCGGGAAGAGAAGGCAAAGCGCGATCGATAAAAGTTTGATCAAGAAGTGATCCTATAACAACCTACGTCAAGCATAACTCCAACAACCATGTTCACTTCCCGGACCCCGCCGGAAAGAGACCATCACGGTTACACACGCGGTTGATTCATTTTAATTAAGGTCAAGTTCAGGTTTTCTACAACCGGACATTAACAAATTCCCATCTGCCCATAACCACGGGCACGGCTTTCGAAAGTTCAAATCCCTGCAGGGGTGTCCCAACTTAGCCCATCACAAGCTCTCACGGTCAACGAAGGAATAGACCTCCACCCGAGACATTCCGATCAGACTCGGTATCCCGGTACAACAAGACATTTCGACAGGGTAAAACTAAACCAGCAACACCGCCCGAATGTGCCGACAAATCCCGATAGGAGCTGCACACTCAGATGAGCCAGACGTCAGGTAAGCCAGCCCAGAGTTGCCCCTGGTAGCCTCGGACATCGCTCAGTTGGACCAACACTTAGAGAAGCACTGGCCCGGGGGGGTTAAAATAAGATGACCCTTGAGTCGGCCGACTCAAGGGAAAGAAAAAGGCTAGGTGGCAAATGGTAAAACCAATGTTGGGCATTGCTGGAAAAGCTTTACTTAAGGCGAACTGTCAAGGGGTTCCCATTATAGCCCAACCGCGTGAGGAACGCAAAATCCAGGAACATAACACCGATATGACGGAAACTAGGGCGGCAAGAGTGGAACAAAACACCAGGCATAAGGCCGAGCCTTCCACCCTTTACCAAGTATATAGATGTATTAATTAAATAAGATATATAGTGATATCCCAACAAGTAAATAAATACCCCAACAAGGAACGGCCTCCAATCTTCACCTGCAACTAGCAATGCTATAAGAGGGGCTGAGCAAAGCGGTAACATAGCCAATCAACGGTTTGCTAGGACATGGTGGGTTCGAGGTTTGGCATGGCAATTTGGGAGGCTGGCAAGCAAATGGTAGGCATCGTAGCATTGGCATAGAAAAAGAGCGAGCAAACTAGCATAGCAAAGATAGTAGTGATTTCGAGGGTATGATCATCTTGCCTGAGATCCCGCAAGGAAGAAGAACGAGTCCATGAAGAAGACAAACGGACGACGTTGAACGGTTCCTCACAAACGCGACGTTATCGGAACCAACCTGAAGAAGCAACACCGGAAAGAAGCAAACAATCATGGTAAACAACCACCACATAATCATGGCATGATGCACAACCAAGTATGATGCATGTCCGGTTTAAATATGCATGGCATGGCAAAGTGCACAAACAATCCTACAAATTAAGTGGAGCTCATTATGCAACTTCGTTGCATATTGACGAAACACCACATTCAAGTTATTTAGTTCGATCTTGTTTATGTACCCAACAATATTAAATGTTGATTAACATGGCAAGAGGGTGAAGCAAAGTAAAACTAGCTATCTAGTCAAGGTTAAATGAGGCCGGAAGCAACGAACAACAATTCCGGAAACTCCTCATGAGCATATTATAGATTTGGTACTGTTCTGCCCTAAACACAATTTTAGGGTTGTTAAACATGCAAAGTAAGGCCACCATGATAAACTAGGCAAAATTCTACCCCAATTACATATAAAGTTTATTAAATTCGGAGTTACGGTTATTTAGTTATGAAATAAATCATTTTAGCATGGCATAGGAGCAAATTAAATCAAACAACATTTTTAACATTTTTAACATGGATGAAAGTTGCATATTATTAATCTACACAAAATTCTGAGCAAGTTTCATATATAAAACATTTTAATCCGATGCACGGTTAGTGAGTTATTAAATGCATGAACTAGGGGGACTATTCTGCAAAACTGGCAATCTCTGGATAAATAGGAAAATCCCAGGCGCTGAAAAAAAACATGACATGGGCCGAAACTGTTGGGCCAGATGCACAGGAGACTGGGGGGAGGGGCTGCTCACCCACGGCCATGGCCCAGGTCGGGGGAGAGGCAGGCCGAGGCGGATGGGCCGGCACTGGGGCCCCTGACCGTGAGGGGGAGACGCCCACGAGCAGGTCGTCGTTCTCCTCCTGCCGAGGGACATCGCCGGAGCTCCGGGAGTGGACGGTGGCGGCGCCGGTCGCCGGAAGGAGGCCGGGACGGCGGAAATGGTCGGATCCGGCGCGGGGATCCAGATCTGGCCGGCGGCTTGCTGCAAGGGAGAGAGAGGGACGGTGAAGAGAGGAAAAGAGAGAGTGAAGGAAACAAGGAGGAGCACAGGGTCGACCTGAGGTCGCCGGCGGCGTCTCCTGTCTCCGGATAGGCGCGGCGAAGGGCACAACGATGGGTGGGGGTGGAGGAAGAAGGTGAGGCAGGCGGGTCCGGGGCGGCGACGTGGTGGCGGGGCGTTCTGGCGAGGCGGCGGCGAAGTCCGGCGAGCGATGCGCTCGTCGGCGGCGGGGCGAAGGGCGGCGGCGCGGGGGCTCGGTGGCGAACGCGGCTACGAGGAAAGGCAGGCGGGGCGCGGGCGACTCGGGCCCGGGAAGGGCCGGATCTGGGCTCCTCCGGGCCCCGACGAAGTGGGCGCGGGGAGGACATGTGGCGCGCGCGGGTTGGATGCGGGAGGCGGCGGCGATGACGTGGCGGCCTCTCATTGGACGGGCGACGTGGCTGGACGGGGTGGACATGTCCGGCCGTCCGGCGGACGTGTCCGGCGGCGCAAGGAGGACGAAGATAGGGTTAGATCTGCGCGAGGATTTCGGAGGGAGACACATATTTATAGGTAAAGGGAGCTAGGAGAGTCCAAATGAGGTGCGGTTTTCGGCCACGCGATCGTGATCAAACGACCGAGATGATGGAGAGGTCTTAGATGGGTTTTGGGCCAAATTGAAAGGGTGTTGGGCTGCAACACACACGAGGCCTTCTCGGTCCCTCGGTTAACCGTTGGAGTATCAAACGAAGTCCAAATGGTACGAAACTTGACAGGCGGTCTACCGGTGGTAAACCAAGGCCGCTTGGCAAGTCTCGGTCCAATCCGGAAATGTTTAACCCCCACACAAGAAAGAAAGGTAGAAATGACCACCGGAGGAGAACGAAGCGCCGGAATGCAAAACGGACAACGGGGAAAATGCTCGGATGCATGAGACGAACACGTATGCAAATGAAATACGCATGATGACATGATATGCAATGCATGACACGCAAGCAATGACAAGGCAACAACAGCGAATAACTAAACGACACCTGGCACATCGGTCTCGGGGCGTTACAACACTCCACCACTACGAGAGGATCTCGTCCCGAGATCTAGAATGGCACCGGAGGGAAAACAAAAGGGAAAGAGAAGCGGTAAAACTAAGTTGCTTCTTTGACCAATGAGTGAAACCAAAGAACCTTGCTAGGTTGAACAAATTCGAGAAAAGAATACAACGAAGGAGAACTAGGTCAAAAACACTCCGTTAGAAAAGAGGGACAAAGAGCATTGCGAAAAAAAAACCTTGAGGTTGAAGGGCAAGATATACATAAAAAAACACTCCGGTTAAAGAAGGGGATCAAGGAAGACCAAATTCGGGCAGCGCTCCGGTTGAAACGGAAGGCAAAAACTTGATAAAATGAAAAGAACTTGAGCAAAAGGGCACGGCACTCCGGTTTAATGGATAGACATGAAAAAACACGATCCTGACAAAGCAAGAAGATGGGTTGAAGAGAGAAACATCAGAAAGCCTCCAGAACAAAAGAATAGAAGATAGATAATTGAAATAAGAGAATTGAGAAGAAAATGCCAATTTCTGCCACAAAAGAGTTTGAAAAGGCATCTTTAGGAGAAAGGTCGAACGGAGTTGTTGGAAAACCAACAACGAAAAGGATAAGTTTGATATGGTCTTATGGAATACATCTCGAATTATGAGGTGACAACCTGCCACTCAAGGAAAAGAATTGGATTGATATGAACAAATTTACGAGAAAGGTATGTCGCACCGGAAAGGACAAATGAAGAGCTTGGATCATTTATGAGCACCATAATAGCAACAATCCTTAGGGACAGCTTTAGGAGAAATATAACCCAAGATAGCTCCAATGACGAGATTGATGGATTTAAAAATGTCTCATTCTAGACAGCATGTGAATCATGAAAACCCGAACTTAAATTATCAAGAATGACATAATACCACCTCGAATGATAAGGTAGACAGAAATGCACTCCGGATAGCAAGATGAAGAATGCTTGAACTCCTTAGAAAAGAATCTCGATGAACATTTCGAGAAGGAATATAAATCCTTGATGAACCAACATGTAGAATCTCTAAGAAGAACTCCGGTAACGCAAGGATAATGAGAAGAAAGAGAAGTTGAAAACACAAGGTGAAACCTTGCAATGCTTTAGATGGATCTTCGTGATGATATAATTGAGAGAACTTGGAACTCCGGAAAAGAAAAGATGAAACAAGTGAAACCAAGAATTTTTGATGAGCCTCCGGAATAAAGAATTAATCACTTGAATGAAACAAGAATAAGAATTACATTATGCTTATCCTTCACCAGTTAAATTGATGACAATCAATGGATTTGGCATACTACTTATTCTCGTAGAGAGCATTAAGATAGATATAGCGCCAACTTTGGAAAATATTGAACGAACCACCGGTAGAATTGAAATAACGAATAAATTGATAAGGAAGAGAAATCTTGAACGAATCACCGTAAGAATTGGAAATGCTCGAAGTAGGGGTGCATCACCGGTAAGAATTAGCAAATGAACGAAGGTGCTTGAGACAAACTAGATACATGAGAATGAAGAGATCAAGAACTGATTAGAGGATATTCGATTGATGCACCGGCAAGATAGGAGAATGATAACTGACAGCTGAGAATGAATAAACCTGAATTGATGGACTCCGGATAACACACTGAGAAGACTCTTGAATATCTCCTGATGGGTGAAAAAGATTCTCACAATCGAAAACAATTATGAGAGGATGGCAACAAGCTAGCACCATGAATCTTGAAGAGAATAGAGCAAGATTAAAAAGAAACTCTTCTTCGGTCTTCAAATGTTGAGAATGACGACGACAAAACACCACCATGAATAATTTAGACACTCCGGAAGAATCAAAAACGAAGAGGTTGAGCCAACTATGAAAAGAATTTGAAAGATCTTGGAGAAATACATTTGACTGATGATAATTCATTCTTACGTCAAACTTCAAAAAGAATTTGATGATAGCTCCGGGGAGATTAGAAGAGTCAGGTAAGACCCTGGGAAAAGACCTGTGGGTTAGGGCCCACTCAAAAGTTACACCGTTGAAATGATTTAAAAGAGAGGATTGCTCCGGTTGAATTAAATGGCTTGAGTAATATAGGACCTCGAAATAGCTTGAACGGATGCAAAGTGAAAACACAAATCTTCGAAATATCTTGAGCACCCCAGAATAAATGAATAGCGAGAAATGAATGAATATGATGAGCAACGGTATGATAAAGCTTCTGAAACGAGGAAAGGATATGATCAACACCAAAGGCTTGACTTGAATCCACTGGAGAAGATAAAAGAACAAAGAATGATAACTTGAAGCTCCGTTACGATCTTCATGAGAATCACCGGATAAGAATATTGACGGAAAAGGAATGGAGAAGCTTCCCATCAATAAAAGGATACTTGAATAAGAAATCTGAGTCCTCGAAGAAGAAGGGTGGGTGGGTGGGAAAAACAAAGACCACTTGGAACGGATGAAACAAGCACCGTTGAGAAGAAATGATAATTGATCTTGTGAATGTTGAAGTGATCGGATCCACTTGAAGAGAAACACGCCTTTGAAAAGAAATTTAGATGACAAGATCGATGACCGAGAAGGATTAGTATTCACATCGGAGTATGAGAACACCATTAGGGCAAGGTATGGAATCAACATTTGACTTCGAAGCAACTCGAATACCACAACTCAAAACAAAAACAAAGGGATTAGCTTGCAGAATAAGCCGGAACAAACATATGATAGAGATTTCGTCCGAAGTTTTCATGGTGGGGCCTACACGGGCTCGATCGTATAGCACCATCACGTACAAGGCAGTGCACATGACATACGAAGCGTCCCCGAGTCGGCATAGCCAAGGACTCTTTAAGACACAACGAGACCACTGTAAAACCGACCGTGAATAGGCGGAACACTAGACGACGAACCCCAATTTCGTATCATACATCTGTCAGAAAGATATCCTAAGAGCTACTTGAATTCCCACCTATGAAACTCCCGAACCTTTCCGGTTATGCAATCAGGTGTTGGGGATACAGGGGAAGCATAATATCTCACCCAAACTAGCAAATCCTACATCCAGCTGTATCCATCCTTCAACAGATAACCGAGAAAAAAACTTCGGAAACCATCTACCTCAACCTTCGAAAAGCATCCGTTATACAAGTTATGGCAATACTCCCGAACTCCCGCCCCAGTACTGGGTGGTGTCGAGGTTATCTCACCAACGAACTGCATAAAAGAGATTTTCGATGTCGGCGTACTAAACTCAGGTATTCCAGAACTGCAACGATAAAATTATGACGACAACACCTCAGAGCTCAACTCCCCGGGACACTTTCACTAAACCCCTGACAGGAGGCACCAAGACAATGTTCTCATCATAAAACCATCGGAACGATTCCAAGATACCCGCGTGATCCTAAAAAAAATTTAGTGAAATTTGAGAAGAGAATAGTCAAAACTCTCTGTCAGGATGCCTTACCAGAGCGATGAGGAGACTGGGAAGTAAAAAGAATTCCTAAACTCTCCGATATATAATTCCTAAATGACTCAAAACATTTTTCTAGACACAACTCGTCCGCTAAAAACGATCAAGCAATGGGGCTCCTAAGGTCGGGGAAGGCTCTGATACCAACTTGTCACACCCTCGATGCGACTATATCTCCCACGTGTCGAGGCACGACTTAGAGGCATAATCGCATTGAAGGCATATGTCGCAAGTGAGGTAATCTTCACACAACCCATGTAATATAATAAGGGAAAGAGATACATAGTTGGCTTACAATCGCCACTTCACCCGCTTACATGAATAAATCATTACATCAATCAGATACAATCAAGGCCCGACTACGGAGCCAAAATAAAAGAAGAACCCCAAATGCGACAAAAGGTCCCCGATCGACCCCAACTGGGCTCCACTACTGATCAACTAGAAACGGAACAACACAAAGGACAAGATCTTCATTGAGCTCCTCCTGAGCTTGGTTGCGTCATCTGCGCGGACTCATCGGCACCTGCGAGCTGGTTTTGGAAGTATCCGTGAGCCACGGGGACTCAGCAATCTCGCACCCTCGCGATCAAGACTATTTAAGCTTATGGGTAAGGTAAAAGTATGAGGTGGAGCTGCAGCAAGCGACTAGCATATATGGTGGCTAACATACGCAGATGAGAGCGGGAAGAGAAGGCAAAGCGCGATCGATAAAAGTTTGATCAAGAAGTGATCCTATAACAACCTACGTCAAGCATAACTCCAACAACCATGTTCACTTCCCGGACCCCGCCGGAAAGAGACCATCACGGTTACACACGCGGTTGATTCATTTTAATTAAGGTCAAGTTCAGGTTTTCTACAACCGGAATTAACAAATTCCCATCTGCCCATAACCACGGGCACGGCTTTCGAAAGTTCAAATCCCTGCAGGGGTGTCCCAACTTAGCCCATCACAAGCTCTCACGGTCAACGAAGGAATAGACCTCCACCCGAGACATTCCGATCAGACTCGGTATCCCGGTACAACAAGACATTTCGACAGGGTAAAACTAAACCAGCAACACCGCCCGAATGTGCCGACAAATCCCGATAGGAGCTGCACATATCTCTTTCTCAGGGCACACTCGGATGAGCCAGACGTCAGGTAAGCCAGCCCAGAGTTGCCCCTGGTAGCCTCGGACATCGCTCAGTTGGACCAACACTTAGAGAAGCACTGGCCCGGGGGGGTTAAAATAAGATGACCCTTGAGCCGGCCGACTCAAGGGAAAGAAAAAGGCTAGGTGGCAAATGGTAAAACCAATGTTGGGCATTGCTGGAAAAGCTTTACTTAAGGCAAACTGTCAAGGGGTTCCCATTATAGCCCAACCGCGCGAGGAACGCAAAATCCAGGAACATAACACCGATATGACGGAAACTAGGGCGGCAAGAGTGGAACAAAACACCAGGCATAAGGCCGAGCCTTCCACCCTTTACCAAGTATATAGATGCATTAATTAAATAAGATATATAGTGATATCCCAACAAGTAAATAAATACCTCAACAAGGAACGGCCTCCAATCTTCACCTGCAACTAGCAACGCTATAAGAGGGGCTGAGCAAAGCGGTAACATAGCCAATCAACGGTTTGCTAGGACATGGTGGGTTAGAGGTTTGGCATGGCAATTTGGGAGGCTGGCAAGCAAATGGTAGGCATCGTAGCATTGGCATAGAAAAAGAGCGAGCAAACTAGCATAGCAAAGATAGTAGTGATTTCGAGGGTATGATCATCTTGCCTGAGATCCCGCAAGGAAGAAGAACGAGTCCATGAAGAAGACAAACGGACGACATTGAACGGATCCTCACAAACGCGACGTTATCGGAACCAACCTGAAGAAGCAACACCGGAAAGAAGCAAACAATCATGGTAAACAACCACCACATAATCATGGCATGATGCACAACCAAGTATGATGCATGTCCGGTTTAAATATGCATGGCATGGCAAAGTGCACAAACAATCCTACAAATTAAGTGGAGCTCATTATGCAACTTCGTTGCATATTGACGAAACACCACATTCAAGTTATTTAGTTCGATCTTGTTTATGTACCCAACAATATTAAATGTTGATTAACATGGCAAGAGGGTGAAGCAAAGTAAAACTAGCTATCTAGTCAAGGTTAAATGAGGCCGGAAGCAACGAACAACAATTCCGGAAACTCCTCATGAGCATATTATAGATTTGGTACTGTTCTGCCCTAAACACAATTTTAGGGTTGTTAAACATGCAAAGTAAGGCCACCATGATAAACTAGGCAAAATTCTACCCCAAGTACATATAAAGTTTATTAAATTCGGAGTTACGGTTATTTAGTTATGAAATAAATCATTTTAGCATGGCATAGGAGCAAATTAAAGCAAACAACATTTTTAACATTTTTAACATGGATGAAAGTTGCATATTATTAATCTACACAAAATTCTGAGCAAGTTTCATATATAAAACATTTTAATCCGATGCACGGTTAGTGAGTTATTAAATGCATGAACTAGGGGGACTATTCTGCAAAACTGGCAATCTCTGGATAAATAGGAAAATCCCAGGCGCTGAAAAAAAACATGACATGGGCCGAAACTGTTGGGCCAGATGCACAGGAGACTGGGGGGAGGGGCTGCTCACCCACGGCCATGGCCCAGGTCGGGGGAGAGGCAGGCCGAGGCGGATGGGCCGGCGCTGGGGCCCCTGAGCATGAGGGGGAGACGCCCACGAGCGGGTCGTCGTTCTCCTCCTGCCGAGGGACATCGCCGGAGCTCCGGGAGTGGACGGTGGCGGCGCCGGTCGCCGGAAGGAGGCCGGGAGGGCGGAAATGGTCGGATCCGGCGCGGGGGATCCAGATCTGGTCGGCGGCTTGCTGCAAGGGAGAGAGAGGGATGGTGAAGAGAGGAAAAGAGAGAAGAAGAGAGAGTGAAGGAAACAAGGAGGAGCACAGGGTCGACCTGAGGTCGCCGGCGGCGTCTCCTGTCTCCGGACAGGCGTGGCGAAGGGCACAACGATGGGTGGGGGGGTGGAGGAAGAAGGTGAGGCAGGCGGGTCTGGGGCGGCGACGTGGTGGCGGGGCGTTCTGGCGAGGCGGCGGCGAAGTCCTGCGAGCGATGCGCTCGTCGGCGGCGGGGCGAAGGGCGGCGGCGCGGGGGCTCGGTGGCGAACGCGGCTACGAGGAAAGGCAGGCGGGGCGCGGGCGACTCGGGCCCGGGGAAGGCCGCTTGGCAAGTCTCAGTCCAATCCGGAAATGTTTAACCCCCACACAAGAAAGAAAGGTAGAAATGACCACCGGAGGAGAACGAAGCGCCGGAATGCAAAACGGACAACTGGGAAAATGCTCGAATGCATGAGACAAACACGTATGCAAATGAAATGCGCATGATGACATGATATGCAATGCATGACACGCAAGCAATGACAAGGCAACAACAGCGAATAACTGAACGACACCTGGCACATCGGTCTCGGGGCGTTACAATGCATAGCAACGAGAGGTAAGAGTATCGTCCATGTACCCTCGTAGACCGTAAGCGGAAGCGTTATGAGAATGCGGTTGATGTAGTCGAACGTCTTCATGATCCAACCGATCCAAGTACCGAATGCACGACACCTCCGAGTTCAGCACACGTTCAGCTCGATGACGTCCCACGAACTCCGACCCAGCAGAGCTTCACGGGAGAGTTCCGTCAGCACGACGGCGTGATGATGGTTATGATGTTACTACTGACGCAGGGCTTCACCTAAGCACCGCTACGATATGATGAAGGTGGATTATGGTGGAGGGGGGCACCGCACACGGCTAAGGGATCAATGATCAACTTGTGTTTTCTAGGGTGCCCACTGCCCCCACATATAAAGGAGCAAGGGGGGAGGCCGGCTGGCCCTCCTAGGGCGCGCCAGGATAAGGAGTCCTGCTCCTAGTAGGAGTAGGACTCCCCTTTCCAACTCCTACTAGGAGGAGGAAATGAAGGGGGAAGGGGAGAAGGGAGGAGAGAGAGGAAAGGGGGGCCGACCCATAGTCCAATTCGGTTTGGGCTAGGGAGGCCGCGCGCCCTGCCTCCTCTCTTCCACCACTTGGCCCATGAGGCCCAATACTTCTTCCCCGTATTCCCGTAACTCCTCAGTACTCCGAAAATACCCGAATCACTCGGAACCTTTCCGATGTCCGAATATAGTCGTACAATATATCGATCTTTATGTCTCGACCATTTTGAGACTCCTCGTCATGTCCCCGATCTCATCCGAAACTCCGAACTACCTTCGATATATCAAATCACATAAACTCATAATACCGATCGTCACTGAACGTTAAGCGTTCAGACCCTACGGGTTCGAGAACTATGTAGACATGACCGAGACACGTCTTTGGTCAATAACCAATAGAGGAACCTGGATGTTCATATTGGCTCCTACATATTCTACGAAGATCTTTATCGATCAAACCGCATAACAACAAACGTTGTTCCTTTTGTCATCGGTTTGTTACTTGCCCGAGATTCGATCGTCGGTATCTCAATACCTAGTTCAATCTCGTTACCGGCAAGTCTCTTTAATTGTTCCGTAATGCATCATCCCGCAACTAACTCATTAGTCACATTGTTTGCAAGGCTTATAGTGATGTGCATTACCGAGAGGGCCCAGAGATACCTCCCCGACAATCAGAGTGACAAATCCTAATCTCGATCTATGCCAACTCAACGTACCATCAGAGACACCTGTAGAGCACCTTTATAATCACCCAATTACATTCTAACATTTGGTAGCACACAAAGTGTTCCTCCGGTAATCGGGAGTTGCATAATCTCATAGTCATTGGAACATGTATAAGTCATGAAGAAAGCAAGAGCAATATACTAAACGATCAAATGCTAAGCTAACGGAATGGGTCAAGTCAATCACATCATTCTCTAATGTTGTGATCCCGTTAATCAAATGACAACTCATTTCTATGGCTAGGAAACTTAACCATCTTTGATTCAACGAGCTAGTCAAGTAGAGGCATACTAGTGACACTCTGTTTCTCTATATATTCACACATGTACTAAGTTTACGGTTAATACAATTCTAGCATGAATAATAAACATTTATCATGATATAAGGAAATAAATAATAACTTTATTATTGCCTCTAGGGCATATTTCCTTCAATTACTTTCAACATTAATGGGTGTACCTGAGATATAATGTTTTATTCGTTGCCCATTGGCAACCTTCGGGTTAGTACCTTCGGAACTATTTATTTTGATAGCTCCAGACTGATAAACATCCTCGATAACATAGGGTCTTTCCCATTTGGAGAGGAGTTTTCCTGCAAAGAATCTAAAATGAGAGTTATACAAAAGAACATATTCCCCAACTTTGAACTCACGCTTTTGGATTATTTTATCATGCCATCTTTAACCTTTTTTCTTTAAGTAACTTGGCATTTTCATAATCTTGGGTTCTCCATTCATCTAATGAGCTAATATCAAATAATTTCTTTTCACCGGAAAGTTTGAAATCATAGTTGAGTTCTTTGATTGCCCAATATGCTTTGTGTTCTAACTCAAGAGGCAAATGACAAGCTTTTCCAGAAACCATTTTATAAGGAGACATACCCATAGGATTTTTGTATGTTGTTTTATAAGCCCAAATTGCATCATCTAATTTCTTAGACCAATTCTTCTGGGACCTATTGATAGTCTTTTGCAAAATTAATTTTATTTCTCTATTGCTAAGTTCAACTTGACCACTAGAATGAGGATGATAAGGTGATGCAATTCTACAGTTAACATCATACTTGGCAAGCATTTTTACAGAAAGCACCATGAATAAAGTGTGAACCACCATCAATCATTAAATATCTAGGGACTCCAAACCTTGGGAAAATAACTTCCTTAAGCATTTTAATAGAGGTGTTGTGATCAGCACTACTGGTTGGAATAGCTTCTACCCACTTAGTAACATAATCAACAGCAACCAAAATATGTGTATACCCATTAGAGGAAGGAAAAGGTCCCATGTAAACAAAACCCCAAACATCAAATGGTTCAATAGCAAGTGAATAATTCATAGGCATTTCTTGACGCTTACCGATATTACCTATTCTTTGACATTCATCACAAGATAAGACGAACTTACGGGCATCCTTGAAGAGAGTAGGCCAATAAAATCCAGATTGTAATACCTTGCATGTGAGCAGTTCTGTCTCCCGCATGGTGCCCTCCATAAGCTTCGGAGTGATATTTCCATAGGATTTGTCCCTGTTCATGCTCAGGTACACAACGTCTAATAATACCATCTACTCCTTCTTTATAAAGATGTGGGTCATCCCAAAAGTAATGTCTTAAATCATAGAAGAATTTTTTCTATTGCTGGTATGTAAAGCTAGGTGGTAAATATTTAGCAATGATGTAACTAGCATAGTCAGCATACCAAGGAGTGCTATGAGAAAAATTTATTGCAGCTAATTGTTCATCAGGAAAACTATCATCAATAGGTAGTGGGTCATCAAGCACATTTTCAAAGCCTCGACAAGTTATCACCTATGGGGTTCTCTGGTACTTTTCTACCAGTGATATGTAAATCAAATTCTTGTAGCTAGAGAACCCATTGAATAACTCTAGGTTTAGCATCTTTTTTTCCATAAGATATTTTATAGCAGCATGGTCAGTGTGAACAATTACTTTTGAATCAACAATATAAGATCGAAATTTATCACAAGCAAACACCACTCCTAGAAATTCTTTTCAGTAGTAGCATAATTTCTTTGAGCACTGTCTAGAGTTTTACTAGCATAATGAATAACATTTAATTTCTTATCAACTCTTTGTCCTAGAACATCACCAACAGCATAATCACTAGCATCTCTACTATTAAAGAAGGATCTGTAGTCATCGTGATGGTTCGACCTCCTTCTCTCCCACCCCCTCGATAGCAGGCGGTAAAAGAATCTCTCGATCCCGCAGGCACGAGAAACCCGAAAAACCAGCCCACGCTCCCACCATCGTCTCTCAAGAAAAAAACTGCTGCCCTCGATTCAATCGTACACTAATCATACACGCAAATGTGTACGATCAAGATCAAGGACTCACGGGAAGGTATCACAACACAACTCTAGACACAAATTAAAATAATACAAGCTTTATATTACAAGCCAGGGGCCTCCAGGGCTCGAATACATAAGCTTGAATACACAAGAGTCAGCGGAAGCGAGAATATCTGAGCACAGACATGAGTTAGACAAGATTGCCTTAAGAAGGCTAGCACAAAAGCAACAATGATCGAAAAGGCAAGGCCTCTTGCCTGGGAGCCTCCTAAATACTCCTAGTCATCTGCGGTCTTCACGTAGTAGTAGGCATCCTCCGGGTAGTAGTAGTTGTCAGTGGCATCGTCTGGCTCCTGGGATCCGTCATCTGGTCGCAACAATCGGGTATGGGGGAAAAAGAAGTAGAAAAGCAATCGTGAGTACTCATCCAAAGTACTAGCAAGACTTACATTAGATCTAAACTAAGTATGCATCTGTATCAAAGGGAAAGGGTTGTATCTGTGGACTAAACTGCAGAATGCCAGAAGAGAAGGGGGAAAACCTAGCCTATCGAAGACTAGCATCTTCTGGAAACCACCATCTTGCAGCAAACAGGAGGGAGTAGAGTAGCATAAAGTAAAGTAGCAGTAGTGTTATCAACCTCGGCCAGAGATCCTTTCTCGAATCCCTGCGAGAAAGCAATCCCAGAGCCATACTATCCAGTTATCATCACAAACCAATTCTCATCAGCATCCAGTTCTCATCACAAGTATCCAGTTCTAGTTGTATAGATCGGGATACAACTCCAAGTGTCCGTTACCGTAGGATAGGCTATCGATAGATGTTTTCTTCCCTGCAGGGGTGCACCAACTTACCCACCACGCTCGATTAACTCCGGCCAGACACACTTTCCTGGGTCATGCCCGGGCTCGGCCAAACAATACGCCGCAACCCGACCTAGGCTTAATAGAGAGGCCAGCACGCCGGACTAAACCTATGCCCCCAGGGGTCATGGGCCATCTCCCCGGGAACTCCTGCACGTTGCGAACGCGGCCGGTGAGCAGACCTAGCTACCTCCTTCAACAAGGTAGGTGCTTTCCAGTCCAACCCGGCGCGCGCCGCTCAGTCGCTGACGTCTATTAAGCTTCGGCTGATGTATACGACGCGGAACGCCCATACTATGCCCATGTGATGGTTAGTGCTATCAGGCCAGAGGCCCCTCGGATCAAATATCCAAATCGTGGTGGATTAGGAATGCGCGGTAATGAGCAGAGACTCACGATCGATGTGACCCCGTCGCCCTGTCTCAAGTACTTGCGGCAAGGGCTAAGAATGCCCGGCCACGCCTCGTAAGTATCTTGCGGGCACCTTCCAGGTTAACCCGACTCCACATCACTCGCTAATTAAGCTCGCGCGGGTACCCCTCAGGGTCGACCCGTCTTTAGTAACATGGCTCAGTGTAAAGTCATAGTAATCATAGTAACTGTGTGTCTAACACCAAAGGGAAAACCCGAGGAATCACCCTCGGTGAATTCCACTCAATGTTGTCATCAAGGTGAACATAAGAGGATCCACCCTCGAGGTTCACACTTGAGGGGTTGCATGACAGAGCCGTGCCGGAAGTGGTTAAGGAGGAAATCACCCTCGATGACCACGACCGGATAGCTACACTACAGAGATCTCATCAGGAGTGATGTAAGAGGTTCCACCCTCGGCACTCGATGGTAACTCTTCAGAGTCATACAACTAGGGGGGTGATGTGCGGTGTCGAGGCCTGGACGTCGATCATGTTGATCGAGTCATCGAACATAAAGCAGGGCAACTAGGACAAGGTGGGGTCACTGATGGATCACTAACCATCCTATACTAAGCAGTTTAGGTTAAGCAGGTAAGGTATGAAAGCAGGTAACAACAACAGGCTATGCATCAGAGTAGGATCATACAAAAAGCAGTAGTAGTTCTAATGCAAGCATGAGAGGGAAAGAAATGGGCGATATCGAAATGCTCAAGGGGGGTTTGCTTGCCTGGTTGCTCTGGCAAGGAGGGGTCGTCGTCGACGTAGTCGATCACAGGGGCAACATCGGTCTCGGGGTTCTACCGGAGAGAAGAGGGGGAAGAAACAGTAAATATCAAGCAAACATAGCATCACAAAGCATAACGTGGCAATATACTGTGCCGGGTGTGACCTAACGTATGGCTACATGATATAGGTGAAGGAGGAATTCAACCGGGAATGTAATCCCGGTTCCGGACCTGTGTCAGATAGATGACCGGAGGGGGAAAGTTCCATGTTCAGATAGTTAGATGCGTCTGACAGGTAAACGGACTGCGTATTCGGATTCGTCTCGTCGTTTTGAGCAACTTTCATGTACAAAATTTTTCCATCTGAGTTACGGATTATTTTAATATTAATTTTCAAAGATTTAAACAATATTCTCAAATTATTATTAATTCAAAATTAAAAGCTAAAATGCTAGACGCACCCAGCACAGGGTACACAGAAGTGTACCCAGGGGCTGACAGGTGGGCCAGGGGGTCCGAGTTGACCAGTCAACGTTTGACTAGTCAACAGGGGGTGGGGGCCCCTGTCATTGACTCATTAGCTAAAAAGCAGTTAATTAGGCAGTTAACTAAACTAATTATGTTAATTAATTAATACTAATTAATTAATTAATTAATTATTATTATTATTTTATTTATTTATTTCTCTCTTTTTTTTGGAAAAGGGGGCGTGGGGACCTTTTGGCAGTGGCACAAGGCCAGCCCAGCGAGGCGGGTTAATGGGCGAAGCCCCTGGGGTCGGGCGCTCGCCCAACAGGGCCAGCGAGGCCATGGTCACGGCCGGTGGCGGCCCCGGGCGGGTGGCCACCGGCGAGGAGGAGGGCCGCGAGTGGGGGGGGGGGACGGCGGGCGGCAAAGGCGGGCGACGGACTGCGGTGGTGGGCCGGCAGGGCATGGTGCGGCGGAGGCCAGGAGGGAGGAGGGACGCGGCCGCGGTGGCGGGCAGCGCGCGTTACGGTCAGGGGCGGAGCGGCGTGCAGCAGCAGTGGGGGCGGCGGGAGGTGCAAGTGCGGGGCGACGGCAAGCATCGTGACCAGGCAAGCGCTGGGGCAGGGAGGTGGCGGTAGCCGTTGCAGGCGGCCGCGCAAGGAGAGCGGGGGCGACGGGCGTGTGGGCGGAGCAGCAGGGCGCGGTGAGCGCGACGGGCGGAGCGCGTAGGCGCGGCGAGCATGGCCGGTGCAGGTGCGTGCGCCGACATGGTGGCACTCGAGACGACAGAGAGAGAGGGGAGATGTAGGAGGGGTGGTGCGCTCATGGCCGTTGCCGAGTAGGGGGGCGAGGCTCGTAGGAGCCGGCGTGGAGGAGGACGGGGACGATCCGGCGAGGGGGGGGAGGTCCGGCGACGGCGTGGCGTCGGTTGGCGGTGTCTTGGTTCCTGCGAGGGAGCTCCGAGCGGCAGCGGCGTCGTGGCCGAGCCCCAGTTCCAAATCAGGGGCGGAGGGGACGAGGCGGCGCGCGGACAGGCGTCGGGGGCGAGGTGAGGCAGCGACGACGACGGGCGCCCTGGGCGCGGGAGGGCCTCCAGATCGAGCGGGGTAGGGGGTTCGTGCGAGAGAGCGGATCGTGGGGGATGGGGAAAAGTGGATCGGGGTCAGGAGGAGTGGGGGTTTCTGTTAAATATTTCGGACGCATGGGAGGGGGATAAGGGAGGACGGAGTGGGCCGGCCTGGTTGGTCCAGAAGCCAGCTGGGCTGAGGCCCACGAGGGAAGGGAGGCCTTTTTTCTTTAGCCTTTGTTTTTCTTTACTGTTTTCTTTTAACAGCCTCCATTTGAATTTAGTTAAGCCATCAAATGACTTTGCAAATATGTGGAGGTGGACAAAACAAGTACTAGGAAAAATGAGCCCTGCCACAAAAGTTTAGAAGGCTTTTGAAATAGTTTGCCACTTTTATAATTTAAAAAGGCATTTAATCTATTGTTTTAGCCACTGTTTTAAAATGGTTTAGGCCATTTAAACATCTTGCAAAAAGTTGGTTCACCACTAATATTAACAAATGATTATTTGTCACATGATGAACATTTTAGTTTTCATGTCAGAGAAATATGGATTTTTGACTTCAGATTAAATTTGAATTTGAATTATGATTTGGATCAAGTGAAGATTAGCAACAGTAATGTAATGACATGGCATCGTCAATAGAAGATTACTGTAGCATGACACCAGGGTGTTACACTCTCCCACCCCTCGATAGCAGGCGGTAAAAAAATCTCTAGATCCCGCAGGCACGAGAAACCCGAAAAACCAGCCCACGCTTCCACCATCGTCGCTCAAGAAAAAAAACTGCCGCCAGACAAACACATCTCCTCCCCACCTCTGCCCGCCCCTCGCTCCCGATCTCGTCTCTCTCCTGCCAAATATCGTCGAACGAGCGCAGCGGAGGCACCGAGAAGGAGGGGGTCGGCTCGCTCGCTTTTGCTGCTCACGATCATGCCCACCGCCGAGCCCCAAGTCGCGGGACACCGGGCGCGGCCACCCCCGCTGCCGCCTTCGCAGGGACGGGAAGAGCAGGGCCGCGGGAGTCGGCGAGGCCTCCAAGGAGGGCGCCGTCCCCGAACCCGACCCCCACCCCCAGGCGAGTTCCGGTTCCGCCGCCCTGTAATCCGCTCGAGACCGCCTCCCCGCGTGTGTCTTCGTTGCCATCCGGTGCACACGCCCACCACGTCGACGAAGCTTCCGCACTACTTTTTGGTTTTTCTTCCTGATGCCTAATTTTTGGCTCTCAGTGTTTAATTCTTCTTGGTTTGTTTGGAATTATAGGCCTTATTCCTGGATTGGGTCTTGTGACCACAAACCTAGAGACATACAAGATCGATGAGGTAGACGTTGTTCAATTTGTTTAGTGATCTACTCTTTTCCTCAAGGTTGAAGGATCCTTTCTTCATGTGCGTCTTCCTCCTGCAGATGTGATCGTTGGTAGTAACTAAGGTGGTTTGGTGTTTCATGAAGTTTTACAGATTGGTGCTCATGCCGTGGTGGTATGCCAGCTGTTGCAGCATGCGTTAGCAATCAACACCAGGACTCCATAAAGACCCAAAGAGAAGCAGAGGAACAATGAAGATATGTATATACCGAGCATGTAGTGCAGCCTGCAAGTTGCCGGCATTCTTCAGGTTGCTCTTGATGTCCACGTTGAGCATAGATATCCTACTTGTCTATGCATTTGAGTTCTAATTACAATATAATTGTGAATATTTTTCTTTGCAGAACTATCGAACAACTTAAATTAACAAGTTGGCAACCCTTGAATGTGTAGAACAGTAGCGAGGAGATTGTTGCCGAGCTTACAAATCACTATGCCCAGCACACACATATCTGATTTCCTCATGTTGGCCTTTTTACATCCAGAAAAAGACTGTCCAAATAACACCTATGGTCAATTTAAATTGTCAATGGCTGTTTGTTTTATACACATTATTTTCTAAATTTTTGTCAAACTTCAACACATATATACTTCTAACAGAGTCAAACATGCTACAGGCATATCATTTTCTTAGATGGTTTATAAGGCTTGAATAGTAATTGTGGGTTCTCACGTACTATGTATACGTAAGAGAGACTACATGGATGACATATCATTAGAAAAATTGAAAGAATTATGGTGGCTATTAATTTGCTCGAAATGATTACCCCACTACAATGCTTCTCATAGCTTTATTGTTCTGTGATGCAAGCATATGTGTTCTGAAGCCTTTTTTGCCAGGGAACTCTGAAGCATGTGGTTCAAGTAAATATTGTACGGTCAGGGAAAATCTTTGCATATTCAGGAGCAGACCGCAAGCTGCTGGTGCGAAAACACAATTGGTACCGTACAGCAGGCAAAGCTTCACTACAGAGTTCTGCATAGGGATATGCATTTTGCAAAGGTATTGACCTTCTTTTCAGTGAGGCAAATAGAAATTAACACATGTTCTCATTGTGCCAACGATTTATGTGCTGCGCATTGGTTTGTAATTTTCTGTGCATTTGGTATGAAATTTATCACTCGCTTTTGATTGTTTTTTCCCAATGAGAGGCCTTGCTAATAGATTGTCATCTCTCATTGTACTATGATTGTGGAAGATGCAATATCTTTAGTATTTTGAGCAACGACATCCTCCAAGAAGGTGCATCGAATGCATTCTAGGACCTGGGAGACAAAGCTGAATCCATTATTGTGAAGATGAGCAAGTAGTTGAATGTTTTGTAAAGAACAAATTCCAGAACAGAAACATGATGAGATGGTTCAGCCAGGTCACAGCTCTAATAATCACTAACTACAGTAATACCTAAATATTTCACTTGTCTAAAATGATTGTCTTATTTTACTTTTTATTACTCAAGCTCGAGCAACATTTCTGCTACATCGGAATTTACTACTTCCAGTCAGTGTGTTCTTGGTTATACATGGGAGTCCAAAAAAATGCAGACTCCTTTCTTTGCTGCATGATTGTAGATGGCTACCAAATAGGAATTTTTTTCAACCTTCAGTAAATATAGATGTATTTTGTACGTGCAGGTTTGATGCATGACATGATTGCAGATGCGTGTAGATTTCAGCTTGTGCAAGATAAAAAATGAAGGTAAGGAGGGAGGGGCAGAAGAAATGATGATTGTCGAGGGGGGAAGAAGTGGGATAAAATCAGTTTATTGATGGTAACCACATTCCATCTTGTTCAACTAATCATCATGTTCAACTAATTTTTGATCTGGGATTACTGATCACTATGTTTTTTTATCCCGTGGCAACGCACGGGCATTAAACTAGTCCCACATAATTTCAAAAGGCAAGTTACAATTAGGTGGTTGAACAATAGGTGCAGAAATTAAGGCTTTGTTGAGTGCTTCGAAGGCTTCTAATAGTCATCATCAAAAACAAAAAGAACATCCTTTTGCAAAATATTTGTAAGAGGCTTAGAAATTTTAGATAAGTCTTTGATAAGTCTCCTATAGAAACCAGCATGACCTAGGAAACTATGAATACCTTTGATATCTTTAGGATAGGGCATTTTCTCAATTGCATCAACCTTAGCTTTGTCCACTTCAATACCTCATTCAGAAATTTTCTGGCCCAAGATAATACCTTCATTAACCATAAAGTGGCACTTCTCCTAATTCAAGACAAGATTTGTTTGTTCACATCTTTGCAAAACTCGATCAAGATTGTTTAAACAATCATCAAAAGACTTCCCATAAACAAAGAAGTCATTCATGAAAACCTCAACAATCTTTTCACAAAAGTCAGAGAATATAGCAGTCATACATCTTTGAAAGGTAGCAGGTGCATTGCATAAACCAAAAGGCATATGTCTATAAGCATAAGTTCCAAAAGGACAAGTAAAAGTAGTCTGATAACCCACAAGTATAGGGGATTGTAACAGTTTTCGAGGATAGAGTATTCAACCCAAATTTATTGATTCGACACAAGGGGAGCCAAAGAATATTCTTGAGTATTAGCAGCTGATTTATCTATTCAACCACACTTGAAAGACTTAATATATGTAGCAAAGTATTTAATAGCAAAGTAGTATGGAAGTAATGGTAACAGTGACAAAAGTAACAGTAGAAGTATTGTAGCAATCGTAATAGTGGCAACGGAAAAGTAACTTAGCAAAGATCAATATGTGAAAAGCTCGTAGGCAATGGATCAATGATGGATAATTATGTCGGATAGAATTCATCATGCAACGGTTATAACATAGGATGACATAGAACTAGCTCCAGTTCATCAATATAATGTAGGCATGTATTCTGAATAGTCATATGTGCTTATGGAAAAGAACTTGCGTGACATCTTTTGTCCTACCCTCCCATGGCAGCGGGGTCCTATTGGAAACTAAGAGATATTAAGGCCTTCTTTTAATAGAGTATCATACCAAAGCATTAGCACTTAGTGAATACATGAACTCCTCAAACTACGGTCATCACCGGGAGTGCTCCCGACTATTGTCACTCCGGGGTTGCCGGATCATAACACGTAGTGGGTGACTATAACTTGCAATATCAGATCAAGAACACAAATATATTCATGAAAACATAATAGGTCCAGATCTGAAATCATGGCGCTCGGACCCTAGTGCCCGCCAAGGATCATCATCTTCTAAAGGGTGTATCTGATCTTGAATGCCTTCATAAAGATCTGCATGCCACCACGGGGATGTCTCCCGAATCCTTGCCCCATGGGGGCAGTGGACTCAAGGGTGACCCACTCTGTAGGCGTGGGGCGAGCTGCCACGGCAAGGGTCTTGCTGGGTTTGCTCTTTGTGGTCTTGGTCTTGGCGTCGTTCTGCTTCTCTTGAGCTTCGGCCTTACCTTGCCTCACCTCCCTTGCCTTGCTCAGTGTGGTGGTGCCCGTGGCTCAGACCGCCCGTGCACAGTTATAGGGGTATAAAAAGTGTACCCCTTTTTTTGTACACCAACAGGAGCCCCTGGGCCTGGGCCACACGTAAGCGCAATCGTGTCGTTGGGCTAGGCCCAAAAACGGTGTGCGGGCAGGCGGGGCATTTTTTACCGCGGTAAGTCTCTTCGCGCGCTGCGCTTCCCATGCTTCCCACGCGTGGCGCGGCGTGGGGAGGCATGTGTGCCGTGGGCGGCATGCGCGGGGTTGCTTCCCGCGGGCATGCGTCACATCACAGTTAATGTGAAAGGAGGCGGCCCATTGTTTTCCCCCATAAGAAAGGAATAACCGCGGGCGCGCTGCTCACTTTCTCCTCTTTCCTCGTGCCTTTTCCAATTTCAGAGCCGCCGTTTCCTCTCTTCCTTCCTTCCTAAGCTTCCGCCGTCGCCCGCCGTCGTTGCTGCGCCATCCCCCTTCCTCATCCCTCTGAACTTCTTGGTTGCCATGGCTCCCAAATTCGCCAAGGGCAAGGGGGTGGCTAAGGGCGCCGGGACGGTGGAGCCGCCGGAGAGCGTGCTGTCAGGGGACCGGACGAAGTCCGCCTTCTTCTTCTCCTCGACGGTTGATTTTCAAGAGCTCCGGGCCTCCTTCAAGCCCCTATGGGGAGTGAAGACGGGGGGAGAGGATTCGGGACACCCGGCGACGCGCGTCATTCCTGCCGCTTGCGCTGATCTTGCCCCAAATCGGTACCCCTTCTTCGTTGATTACTTTTCTTGCGGGTTATGCCCCCCTTTCTCCGATTTCTTCTGCGACGTTATGCGCACCTTCGGCTTTCGCCTCTTGTATTTTACTCCGAATGCGGTGGCGTGCCTGGCTTTCTTCGCGCATCTTTGCGAAGGCTTTGCCGGGGTGCAGCCCAACATGGCGCTCTTCCGCCATTACTTCTTCCCTCGAATCCAGCCGGGAGGAGCCGTCTCCGGTTCCGTCACCTGGATCCGAAGATCCAAGGGGGCGTACCCGGACGGTGCCGTGATGGAGAGGTGGGAGGAATGGCGTGGCCGGTGGTGCTGGATTGAAGCTAAAAACCCGCCGGAATTCTGCAAGGTCCGCCGAGTGCCGCCGGTTCGCGGTAGCGATTGGAGCGATGTCGACGCTGCCGATGGGAGGCTCACCCAGGCCGGACTCACCCTTGAGATGATCGGGGCGGACTTCATTCGCCGCCAGATCGCCCCATTGCACAGCAAGGGGAGGCCAGGTTGGCTCTTTACGAACCCGGCTGACATTATGCGACTCCGCCCCGGCCTCGATCACAACTTCACAGTGCTGGCGCATGCCCACTTCTGCCAGCGGCTTTTCCAGCTTGATGTGTGTCGCGATGGCGAGGTCGAGCGGACCGGCAAGGCCGCGAGGGCTGCCGCAAAGGTTGGCAAGGCCCTCAAGGGGCCATTTTTCAAGCTGCCAGCGGGGGTGGTCCCGTTGTGCAACAATTCGTGTCGGTCCGAGATCATCGCCATGATGCCGGACTGTAATGCGCACGGCCCTGTCCCGAGCTGGGAGGAGCCGAAGAACGAGGATGTGCATCAATTCTTCGACACCCTGATCGAGGTGTACGTCAATGTCGACGCCGAGCGGTGGCTTATCATGGACACCACCCAGGCAGAGCTGGACTACATCGCCACTAGGGCGAGGGAGGCACAGCTTGCCATGGAGGCCGGCAGCACCGGGGGCGTGGACGACAAGGCCGCAACGGCGGCGGAGGAAGAGGAGCTCACCCGGTGGGCGGCGGCCTCCGGGGAGGTCAGCAGCGCCGACACTGGATCTCCGCTCGTCGAAGACGCGGCCGACGAGTCGTCGGGGGAGGAGGACGACGTGGCGGCGGGCTCGACGCCAACCAGGGGAAGAGGGCGAGTCCCGCGGCGGGTTGGCTCCGGTGAGCCGGTCCGGCCCGGCAGGGCTGCGCGGCCTCAATTGACCCTGGAGGGGTCTGGGCTTCACATGAGGGCCACGGCAGCCAAGAGGTGGTGCGCGGCAACCAGGCGGAGTGCGGAGGTGCCATGGCGGGCAAAATAGCCAACGTCCTATGGCTCGAGGGCTCCTTTATGGAGACCTTGAAGGGGTGGTAGTCAGGATGGTTTTACATCACCGAGCCATGCGATCCGAAGTGGATCGCAGCCCCTGAATTCCGATCCGGACCCCCTACGCGGCTCACGTCCTGGAAGGAGACGGGCTTGTCGTGGGGCGACGAAGAAGAGGTGGCCGGACTGCAAAAATGCATCCAGTCCCTAGTGAACAAGCAGCTCAAGCTTGTCAACGTAGTCCAGGTCATGCTCGTCCGCCGGATCCTTCCGTGTCAAGAACGGGACTTCAATTTGTGGGAGTTCAACCCGGCGCAGCACCGAACTCTGAGCAGGCTCTTCGACACGACGTACGGAGATGTCTGGAAGGTGCTAACCAAAGGCGTCGAGGCTCCCACATCCGCCTCCGAAGACCGTGGATTCAGCTCGCAGCGTCCTGCTGGCGAGGTAAAATATTTTCATCTTTTACAGGATGTTAAGTTTTCTTCATAGTTTGACTCTATGCGGGATCTAAACTCCCTCACCTTTGACAGGATTGGCAGGCGAAGTCCGGACTGATTAACTATCCGGCTCCCTTGCCCGAAGACCCAGCCCCTACTCTCCCAGTGAAGCTGCTGGTTCCGGCACCTTATGTGGTGCCGGAGAAGAAGGCCAAGAAGAAGAAGGCTACGAGGACTCGAAAGAGTTCCCGACATATGGTGGTGTCGGACTCGTCGTCCGATGAGTCCGAGACGCCCTCCTCCCGTGAAGACGACGAGGAGGAAGAAGAGACCTCTCCCCCTCCAGCGGGGGGAGGAAAGAAGAGGAAGGCTGCCCTAGTAGGGGAGGCCGAAGGGTCCAAGAAGAGGAAAACCCCTCCGCCGGACTACGCCCCCGACACCGACGAGGACGAAGAGGAGTGGCCGGACAGGGCCAAGCGTCCGGGGAAATCATAAGTGTTCAGATACCAGAGTAACTCATGATATTCCTTTTGTTGCGCAGCTTTCCCTAATGTCGAATATAATCATGCAGCCCGCCCAAGGACGGGCTCGACGAGTCGTCGAGCGGCTCCCTGGATTCATCGGACGTGAATTCAGTTCCGCCCGCTGCCTCCCCCTGTGCCGCGGATGACGCCGAAGTGGCGTCGCGACAAGCTCCAGGGCAAAAGGAGGTGGTCCAGGAGGAGCCGCGAGGCGACCTCCCGGACTCCAGGAGTAAAGGGGACAAGACCCCCAGGGCTCCAAGTCTGGCTTTAAGCCAGACACCGCGCCGGAATCATCAACGGTACCGGACCGCGGCAGGCGAACTCCTGCCAAGAGGAGCAAGCCTATTGAGCCGGCGTCCTCCGTCCAATCGGAGGCGCCGGACCATCTGCTGGAGGTGCTTAAGGGCGCCTCCATCGACGAGGAGCACCGTACCATCATGCGTACGGTGGTCCAGAAGGTTCGGTCCGCCAAAAGCGGACTTACTGAAGCTTGTGCTAGCCTTCTAATAGGCTTCGAGGTAAGTAGAAATATGTAAAAATATTACCGCATAGACAGTAGCCCCTGATGCTCTGTTTGGCCTTCGGAAAGAAAAGCCGAAGAGAGGGTCTATTAAATATCGCAGGAGTCTAACTAAAAAGGAGTCAATATACGTATGCAGGCTTCGCTGCTGGCCACCGCCGCACTGACTGCGGAGGTGGGTGCCCTGAAGCAGGGCCTCGAGCGAACCGAGCAAGAGCTCGGCCTTGCCAAACGGCAGCTCGAGGAGAAAGAAGGTAAGAGATACCTTATAGAAAAAATGCCTATAAGAAGACGCAATTGCAAAAAATGACAAGAGTATACTGCTTATTGTAGGGGCCACAACTGAGGTGGCGGCCCTCAAGCAGGCGCTATCCGAGGCCAAGAAGAGAGCGGCCACGGAGCGCACCGAGCGGGAGAAATTTGAGGCGCAGGTCGGCGAGGTGCAGCAAGAGCTTCAGGCTCTCATGAAAAAACATGAGAGTTTGGAGCTCTACTTGAAGATGTGAGCGTCCGAGCTTGCTGCGGCCCTTAAAACTGCCAAATCTGCCAAGGCCGAAGCCTAGAAGGCCCTCCAGAAATTGGATGCGGTGAAAAAGATAGCGGCAGGTAAGGCATTCTCTATGCAAAGCAGACATATAAAAGTAAACTACTTGTTACTTACCCGAATCCAGAGCTCTCCAGGGGCATTCGCAGATCTTCCCCGCAGCGTATCCGATGCCGTCGCATTCTACCGAGCCGAGGAAGGCAGCTCGACGGAGAAGGTGTTCTGGTCTCAGTACGCTGAGGCCGGACACCCTATGCCCTTGAGCGACCAGCTGAAGCAGCTGGTCGAGCTCCACAAGGCGGCCGAACAGGCCCTGAAGGGCTTCATAGTTCGGCTGTGGCCTGGTGAGGCCCTGCCTAGGAGCTACTTCGGACTGGTACGGCGGCTGGTGGAGGCTTGTCCAAGGCTCGAGGTCATCAAGCGCTCCGTCTGCATTGAAGGTGCCCGTAGGGCCCTTGCCCGTGCAAAGGTGCACTGGGGTAAGCTGGACGGTGAGAAGCTTGTGAGGGACGGGCCGCCGCCGGGGAAGGAGCATCGCAAGCCCGAGAACTATTACAAGGATGTTCTGGCCGGTTCCCGCCTTATGGCGGATGAATGCACCAAGGATGTAATTTTTGAATGAACTCGCTCGTGTTATCCTGTGCGCTGAAAACCTGTTCATATGCGCTAAGCAATGCTTGAATTTAAAATATTACTTTCTGTGCGACCGTTTATAAAAAATTGAGAGATGGCCAGTCGTCGGCTTCTGCCCCCATGCCACTAGTGCTGGAATGTTCGGGATAAACCTGAGCGCTCTTTTTCCCATGATTGGGTCCGTCGAGGGAGGCGCCCAGCACAACGAACAAGGCAATTGGACTATAATGCTTGAACACTCTCACTTAGCCATAGAACTCTATAATTTTAAATTTCGGCGAAGCCCCTAGTATTCGGAAGACCGAGTTCGGGGCGCTATCCATGCCTTGGCCGGACAAAGCCGGTTCCTCGCTCGAAGCGGCATAAGTCTTTAAGGACTCGAAAAACCTCTCGAACAGCGACCGTTCTCTCGCCTCATCATGACAGTCAGTTTTAACTTTCTCTACTGAGGTGCTCAGCCAGCTCAACTGGGGCACAATCGCAGTAGTTCTTCTAGTGCTACCTTAGCTGATATAGCGGAATGTAAGGCACCAAAACATAGGAGCCGGGAAACCCAACTATTGACCCAAATCATGATTCGGAGCCGATGCATATAGTGCTATAAGTTCGGGGTGCCGCACTTGTGAAAGTGTACGGACTTCTCACGCCATATTGATGGGTACTGAAGCCCATGGCGTATTTTTGCCGTACCACAGTGTACGGATGCAACATGTTATTGATAAACATATATATAAAAATAGGATAATGCGAAAAATAGACAAAAAGCTATGCATTGTTTATAGAAAGGCTGCTATGAAAGCGGAACGATACAAATAGTGCGATAAGCAAAAGAAATTGGACTATTTAACATGTCCTGGCCAGGGGCAGGCCGCGGAATTGTATTAAAAAACAGGTATACTGCTCGCAATAGAGACCACCTGGGAGTTCCATAATGCGGCGTGGCTTGTCTGCTTTCCTGGATCTTGCATCATTTGTGCGGCAGTTGAATTGCCGAACGGGTCATGGAGTCCTGAGAGTAAGAGAAAAAAAGAAAAAAAAGGAATCCGGTAGCCCCTGGTGCGGTTTAAGCCGTATTTCGGGCGTGCCGTGATAGTGCCCCTTCCCCTGTGCCCATGGTATTTCAAGAGCGTAGTTATGTACGCCAAGCACTGGTTTCGCTATATCGCGAGGGCTAGGGTTGGGGCCGCATTGCTACGCTAGCTCAGAACGTGCCAGTCGGTCTTGTTGTAGGGTACTCCGGGCGCGCTTGACAGTGTCCGGCTTTTTGAAGGCCGAACTGGAGAACTGCCTAGAGAGGCTGCTTTGTACTTGTGCCGCGAGCGCTGCCGTGTGCTCCTCCGTTCGGAGGGAGTGTTCGGTGTTCCCATTGACCGTGATTACTCCTCTAGGGCCTGGCATCTTGAGCTTGAGGTATGCATAGTGCGGTACCGCGTTGAATTTTGCGAATGCGGTTCGCCCGAGCAGCGCGTGATAGCCACTATGGAACGGGACTATGTTGAAGATTAACTCCTCGCTTCGGAAGTTATCCGGAGATCCGAAGACCACTTCCAGTGTGACTGAGCCTGTACAGTTGGCTTCTACACCTGGTATGACGCCTTTAAAGGTCGTTTTGGTGGGCTTGATCCTCGAGGGATCTATGCCCATTTTTCGCACTGTATCCTGGTAAAGCAGGTTCAGGCTGCTGCCGCTGTCCATGAGGACTCTTGTGAGATGAAATCCGTCAATGATTGGGTCTAGAACCAATGCGGCGAAGCCGCCGTGACGGATGCTAGTGGGGTGGTCCCTTCGATCAAAGGTGATCGGGCAGGAGGACCATGGGTTGAACTTTGGGGGCGACTGGCTCCATTGCATATACGTCCCATAACGCACGCTTCTGCTCCCTCTTGGGGATGTGGGTTGTGTATATCATGTTCACCGTCCACACTTGCGGGGGAAATCCCTTCTGTCCACCGTTGTTCGGCGGCCTGGGCTCCTCTTCGTTGTCGCTATATAGCCCCTTGTCTTTGTTTTCGGCTCTTAATTTGCCTGCTTGCTTGAACACCCAACAATCCCTGTTGGTGTGATTGGCTGGCTTTTCGGGGGTGCCATGTATCTGGCACAAGCGGTCGAGTATTCGGTCCAAACTGGACGGGCCCTGAGTATTTCTTTTGAATGGCTTTTTCCGTTGACCGGATTTGTGGCCTCGGAAACCGGCATTAACTGTCGTATTCTCGTTGTTGTCGCTGTTAACGCGGCGCTTTTGTTTGTTCCAACGCGACCTGTCGCTTTTGTCCTTGGTATTCGAATTACCAGGGTTCTTGGTTAAATTGTTGCTGCGAGCTAGCCAGCTGTCTTCTCCCGCGCAAAAGCGGGTCATGAGTGCCGTGAGGGCACTTTTTCCGTCCCAGGTGCCGGGCAAGCCACTCATCACGGATATTATGCTTGAAGGCCACTAAGGCCTCTGCGTCCGAAAAGTCCGACTATCTGGTTTTTCTTTGTTAGGAACCGTGTCCAGAATTGCCTGGCCGATTCCTCTGGCTGCTGAATTATGTGGCTTAGGTCATCAACGTCCGGTGGTCGCACATAAGTGCCCTGGAAGTTGTCAAGGAATGCGGCTTCCAGGTCCTCCCAAGAACCGATTGAGTCTGCTGGCAAGCTGTTAAGCCAATGCCGGGCCGGTCCCTTAAGATTGAGTGGGAGGTATTTGATGGCGTGTAGATCATCACCGCGGGCCATGTGGATATGAAGGAGATAATCCTCGATCCATACTGCAGGATCTGTTGTGCCATCGTATGATTCGATGTTTACGGGTTTGAAGCCCTCAGTGATTTTATGATCCATTAGTTCATCTGTGAAATATAGTGGGTGTGCGGCGCCTCTGTATTGGGCTATATCACGACGCAGCTCGAAGGAGCTTTGTCTGTTGAGTTCGGCCCGGCCGGATTTATTGCATCCGGAGTGTTGATCACCGTCATGTGCCGTGGGGCGCCTGCGCGATCCGTAGATCGATCTTGTTTGCCTTGTCTTGTCCTCCAGTATGTCGCGCAGGTCGGGCGCATTTTCCCGTGCCTTAGTATGCTTGACGCGGCGTTGGGGCATGGCGTGAGTGGAGGGCCAAGAGGCCTCTCTGTCACGGCCACGAGGTGGCCGGTCGGCCATGTCATGCGCTGGTGATGTAGGTCTTCCTCCTCTAGTCGGGGTAGCAGCCTGCGCTTTGGGTAACTCTTGGAGGGGCGTTCGAGTTCATACTCTTCGACCGCAAGGGCTTCAGTCCATCTGTCAGCTAGCAAATCCTGATCAGCTCTAAGCTGTTGCTGCTTTTTCATGAGGCTGCTTGCCGTGGCCATAAGCCTGCGTTTAAAACGCTCTTGTTCGGAGAGATCCTCTGGCACGACGAACTCGTCGTCGTCGAGGCTTGCCTCATCTTCGGAGGGAGGTGTATAATTATCGTCCTCAGCCTCTTGGTCCGCCGCCCTCTCGTGAGGGCTGGCTTCTCTGTCCTCCTGTGCTAAATCTTGCTGGAGGGGGTGTTCTTCGGCGCTATCCGGAGTAGTATTATCTCCCGTGCCGGAATCACCGTTTTTGCTTTGGCGGGATTTAGAGCGGCGCCGCTGACGCCGGCGCTTGGGCTTTTTCTTAGAGGTATCGTCCCCCGCTGTTCCATCGCCATCTCCATCCTTTGGAGTGTCCACCATATATATGTCATATGACGAGGTGGCCTTCCAGCGCCCTACAGGTGCTGGTTCTTGTTCGTCTCCTGCATCGTCGTCCATGCCGTCGATGTCTTCGGAGTCGAAGTCAAGCATGTCGGTTAAGTCGTCGACAGTGGCTACGAAGTGGGTGGTGGGTGGGTTTTGAATTTCTTCATTGTCCGTATCCCAACCTTGCTGACCGTAGTCCGGCCAGGGCTCTCCTGATAAAGAGAGAGACTTTAGAGAATTCAGGATGTCGCCGAAGGGCGAGTGCTGAAAGATGTCCGCGGCGGTGAACTCCATTATCGGCACCCAATCCGATTCGATCGGCAGGGGCGCGGGGGGCTCGGAGTTCGGAGAGGAATCCGGCTCCTCGGAGTCACGGGCCATGCGGAGTGCGGGGCTGGAGTTCGGCTCGATCGCCTCTAAGATCGCAGCCTCTGAGGCAGCGTCCAACCGCTGATCCTCGATCGGCGCAGTAGGCTCCGAATCAATGGTCGGAATCGATGCGTGTGCGGCCTCCAAGGCGCTGTTCGGCGGCAGAGCTATATCATGCCCATCGAGACAGTGCGACGCGCTTGGCTGTGGCTCGAATCCGTCGAAGATCAAGTCCCCGCGAATGTCAGCCGTGTAGTTTAGGCTTCCAAACCTGACCTGATGGCCAGGGGCGTAGCTTTTGATCTGCTCAAGGTGGCCAAGCGAATTGGCCCGCAGTGCGAAGCCGCCGAAGACGAAGATCTATCCGCGGAGAAAAGTCTCACCCTGGACTGCATCGTTGTTGATGATCGAAGGAGCCATCGGGCCTAAAAGCGACGACACAGAGGAACTCTCAATGAAAGCACCAATGTTGGTGTCAAAACCGGCGGATCTCGGGTAGGGGTCCCGAACTGTGTGTTTAGGCCGGATGGTAACAGGAGGCAAGGAACACGATGTTTTACCCAGCTTCAGGCCCTTTTGATGGAGGTAAAACCCTACGTCCTGCTTGATTAATATTGATGATATGGATAGTACAAGAGTAGATCTACCACGAGATCAAGGAGGCTAAACCCTAAAAGCTAGCCTATGGTATGATTGTTGTATGATGAAGTTGTCCTGCGGACTAAAACCCTCCGGTTTATATAGACACCGGAGAGGGTTAGGGTTACACAAAGTCGGTTACAATGGTAGGAGATCTTGAATATCCGCATCGCCAAGCTTGCCTTCCACGCCAAGGAAAGTCCCATCCGGACACGGGACGAAGTCTTCAATCTTGTATCTTCATAGTCCTGGAGTCCGGCTGAAGGTATAGTCCGGCTACCCGAATACCCCCTAATCCAGGACTCCCTCAGTGGTGCCCGTGGCTCAGACTGCCCGTGCACAGTTATAGGGGTACAAAAAGTGTACCCCTCTTTTTGTACACCGACAGGAGCCCCCGGGCCTGGGCCACACGTAAGCGCAATCGCGTCGTTGGGCTAGGCCCAAAAACGGTGTGCGGGCAGGCGGGGCATTTTTTACCGCGGTAAGTCTTTTCGCGCGCTGCGCTTCCCATGCTTCCCACGCGTGGCGCGGCGTGGGGAGGCGTGTGTGACGTGGGCGACATGCGTGGGGTTGCTTCCCGCGGGCATGCGTCACATCACAGTTAATGTGAAAGGAGGCGGCCCGTTGTTTTCCCCCATAAGAAAGGAATAACCGTGGGCACACTGCTCACTTTCTCCTCTTTCCTCGTGCCTTTTCCATTCTCAGAGCCGCCGTTTCCTCTCTTCCTTCCTTCCTAAGCTTTCGCCGTCGCCCGCCGTCGTTGCTTCGTCATCCCCCTTCCTCAGCCCTCTGAACTTCTTGGTTGCCATGGCTCCCAAATTCGGCAAGGGCAAGGGGGTGGCTAAGGGTGCCGGGACGGTGGAGCCGCCGGAGAGCACGCTGTCGGGGGACCGGACGAAGTCCGCCTTCTTCTTCCCCTCGACGGTTGATGTTCAAGAGCTCCGGGCCTCTTTCAAGCCCCTATGGGGAGTGAAGACGGGGGGAGAGGATTCGGGACACCCGGCGACGCGCGTCATTCCTGCTGCTTGCGCTGATCCTACCCCAAATCGGTACTCCTTCTTCGTTGATTACTTTTCTTGCGGGTTATGCCCCCCTTTCTCCGATTTCTTCTGCGACGTTATGCGCACCTTCGGCTTTCGCCTCCTGGATTTTACTCCGAATGCAGTGGCGTGCATGGCTTTCTTCGCGCATCTTGCGGTTACGCACGTTCTGATGGAACGCGCTGATGATGGCGGCAGGGTGAACATCAGGGATATTGTACTGTATCCGGCTGAACCTCTGTATATACTTGCGGAGACTCCCGCCTCCCTTCTGAGGAATGACGTGCAGGTCGCTCGCTTGGCCATGGGCTTGGTGGCCTCCAGTAAAGGCGCCCACAAACTCATGGCACAAATCCGACCAGGAGGAAATAGAGTCTACTGGCAAGTGCATCAACCATGACATGGCGTTGGGTTTAAGAGCCAACGGAAAGTAATTCGCAAGCACCTTATCGTCGCGGGCTCTGGCAGCTTGCATCGCAATGGTGTAGATGCTGAGGAACTCGGACGGGTGGGTCTTGCCGCTGTACTTTTCGCCCACGTCAGGTTTGAAGGTGCGGTGAGTGGGCCACTGGAACTGCCGTAGCTCACGGGTAAAAGCCGGACAACCTACCTCGTAAGGTAGGCCTCCAGGGCTCTCCGGTGCCGGGTGGTTCACAGCAGGCCCTGCTCGCCTGTCTGACTAGTGGCGCGCTCCGCGCCGGCGCTCGATAGTGGTTCGAGCGTCTTCATGTTCTCGTTCCCGAAGGACTTGGCGCTGGTCACAGTGGGTCCGCGGGTTGGACGACGCAATGGAGATTTCGTCGCCCGTAACGTCGCGACGGGCTGGCGTCCGCGGTACCGGGCGAGGAGGAGGCGAGTGCACCGTGGTCGCGGCGCTGCCGGCTTTCCTGCCACTGGTGCGTGGGACTCCGTCGGAGCGTCGACCCGGGGGCTCCATCGGACTCGGTTCGTCTTTGTTGGCTACCGCAACAAATCTTCGGATAGTGGCTCTCCATTCGTCGAGTTTCCCCGTAGTGGGAGGAAAATCGAGGAGCAACTGCGCGCCAGGGCTTCTGCTGGCGTTGGTGGCAGCGAAACCTGCACGGATCGCGACGCGCTTCGACTTCTGACCATGTCAGAAGGAGCTCTATCACGACCCCGCGGTCGCATGCCATCTTCACCAGCGCCTCGGCGAGCGGCCAGGTCTTCTACCTCCCGGGAGTGGAGCTCGGGGCTCTTCCCGCGGCGACGCCCGGGGTCTTCGGCGTGATTACGCCGTTCGTCGCGCGCCGCTTGAGAGGAGCGCGCCGTCGGCGCCGGCGTGGGAGTCTTGGAGGCCCTCGCATCGCCTTCGGGCGGGGTGGCAGCGATCTTGGAAGGCCCCGCGCCACCTGCGAAGGGCCTGGCTCTGTCTTTGGATTTGGTGGCGTGCGGCCCGTTACCAGGCGCACGAACATCGCCCCCTCCCAAACTTCGGCTAGACCCTTGCCGTGGCAGCTCGCCCCACACCTACGGAGTGAGTCACCCTTGAGTCCACTGCCCCATGGGGCAAGGATTCAGGAGACATCCCCGTGGTGGCATGCAGATCTTTGTGAAGACATTCAAGATCAGATACACCCTTTAGAAGATGATGATCCTTGGCGGGATCCCAGCCAAGGAGGACCACAAGGCCCCCGGCAAGAGCCTTGTCGGGGATGACAACAGGCGCCACGGCAAGACCCTTGCCGGGGCCCCGCAAGGCCCTTGCCAAGAACACCCGTAGGGCCACCATCAGGCCCACGCCAGTCAAACCTCCACCGCCGTTTGCATGCAGCTGCCGACCCAACCAGCTAGGCAGGCACTTGCGTGGCGGCATGCGGATCTTCGTGGAGACCCACCACTTCGCCACCTCAGCTGCCTGCCTGCCTACATGGCACCGCGGGCGCCGCTGGCCAGGGCGCGTGTCTACACGAGAGGTAGCGGCGAAGGACGAGATAGGGCTCTTCCCCGTCCCCGATAATGCAGGGACACCTGGGCAAGACGCATTACATGCGCCTTGTCATGTAATGCAAGGGATAACTTCACATCACTGTACCCTTTCCACCTCCTGTGTGCCACTGTGGCAACTCCTTTCCCATAAAAGGAGGCCCGAGGCGACCAGGAGGAGGATTCGGCTTTTTGGAGCTCCTCACGCCCCATAGCTAGCTCAAGAACACGGGTGCAGGAGAAGGAGGGACGCTATGTCGAGCGGCGACCCTCGCCGCCACCGTTGAAGGACCAGGATTCCCTCTCTCCATGGCGGATGGAAGGGGGGAGCAGAAGCTGAAGGAAGGAGGAGATGAAGGAATGCGGGACGCCATCCCCCCTCCCGCTCTTTATAAAGGAACGGGGTGGGGGCTCGGCTGCCCCGCTCAGCCAATCAAGACGCGGAAGGCGCAGGGAACTGGGACCGACCCGCCGCCCCAGCCCGCGGCGGCCCGGTTTCCCGCCTCCCCCATTCGCCACCCCAAGCGCATGAGAGCCACGTGGCAGGCGTGCAGGACCGAGGCGACGGGTGAGGCGACCTCTCCCCACCCCGTGATCGTGGGGAGTGGACGCCTTGAAGACCACACCTCGGCCCCGTTCAGTAAATGGGCCGCGCCTCCAGGCCTCCTTCCGTTTTTGGGGAAGGCGCGAACCGCCCCCTTTACTACGACGTGACGCATGCATGCAGAGCTCAGCCCCACGCATGCCGCCCATGTCACACACGCCTCCCCACGCCGCGCCACGCGCGGGAAGCATGGGAAGCGCAGCGCGCGAAGAGACTTACCGCGGTAAACCCCCCCCCCCCCCCACCTGCCCGCGCACCGTTTTGGGTCCTAGCCCAACGACGCGATTGCGCTTACGTGTGGCCCAGGCCTGGGGGCTCCTGTCGGTGCCCCCGGCAAGCCAGCATTGCCGGGGGCTGCAAGAGCAAAGATTCACCCACGGCGAACCAGGGTTGCCGGGGGCTGCATCTTCAGATAAGTTCTTCATCCCTTATCATGCATTCCTTTATGGACTGAGGTATGTGAAACCTCGTTTCTTCCTAAAGCTACCGTGCTCCCCTAACTCTCGGCCTTAGGGCTCGTTCCTGGGGCCAGGTTTGGTCGTAGTCGCGGCAGCGAAAGGATGAAACAAGGAGCCTGAACCCACCTCATCCCTGCCTCCGTCAAAGGTGTGAGAAATGTCGAGCGAAGTGGGGAGACGGCAAGGCCTATTGCCGGGCAAGGAAATGTTTATCTTAAAGATATCAAGGATTTACTCCTTGTCGTGGGTTCTACCCACAAACAAATGACCCGGCAAGCATCCCTTTTTCATTAAAAAAACATTCCACTCAGGTATAGTCCATAGGGAATGAAAAACATGAATGATGGGATTACAAGTTTTAAATTCAGCTAAGGCCCGAAAGCTTACAAACTAAAAAGAGATAAGCTGCCCATAATCCCTTTCTTGTCCCTCTCCTCAGGAGACAGGTCAAGGAGGCGAAAAGGGCAAAAGGGGCGCCTAGGCGAGCTACGGGTGGCAGAAGACACCAAGAGAACATCTCGGTGGCCATCTGAAGGCTGGATGGTGATGGCAGCGCCGGAAGCAGAGCTCGAAGACGAGGCGGCAGGACGTTAGCACGCGTCGAAGGCGTCGGTGCCCGCGTACTCCGATTTGACGGCCTTGCCGCCTGCCCTCTTCCTCTTCCGCAGCCTCCCAACGCCAGCCGCCCAAGGAGACGACCCCGAGAAGTTCAGGGAGCCGGCTACACGGATGATGGGGTCACCGGTGCCGCACGGAGCGGCGCCCGACACCTAATCGGACCCGTCATCCCGCCGCCTACTACCCTCGCCGTCGCTGCCGCTGTCCTCCTCGTCACTCTCGCCCGAGGAGGAGTCTTCGCTATCAGAAGAGCTCTCCACGCAGCACCTTGCACGGGTCCCAAAACACCCGAAGACCTTGACGGAGAGAAGGCCACCCTCCATCAGCTTAAAATGGAGAGTGAGCCCCTCCGTCAAGTGGTGTATATGAGAAAACGTCTTCCATCCCCGACAAAGATACATCACGTGAGGGGCGGGGAAGTCGACGCGGGCCCGCGGGCCACTGATCCCGCAGCCCCTCATGTGCAGCCACAATGACTCCGGCGGATCCAGCTCCATCTCCCGCGCGAATGGAGTTGGGAGACGAAGGCGACGACGAGGCGGCCGGCGCAGCCTGACGAAGAACTCGCAAGGGTCATCCCCAATGTGGCCCTCCGTGGGGGGGAGGAACTGCTGGCGGAGGCGAGGCCGGCGCACCGCCCCGTCCTCCTCTTCCCCGAGCGCCTCGGCCTCGCCCACGGCCTTGCCCCCTCCCCCTTCCCCTCGCGGCTGGCTCTGCCACCGCGGGTGCAGGAGAAGAAGGGACGCGTTGTCGAGCGGCGACCCTCGCCGCCACCGTTGAAGGACCAGGATTCGCTCTCTCCATGGCGAATGGAAGGGGGAGCAGAAGCTGAAGGAAGGAGGAGATGAAGAAATGCGGGACGCCATCCCCCCTCCCGCTCTTTATAAAGGAACAGGGTGGGGGCTCGGCCACCATGCTCAGCCAATCAAGACGCGGAAGGCGCAGGGAACTGGGACCGACCCGCCGCCCCAGCCCGCGGCGGCCCGGTTTCCCGCCTCCACCGTTCGCCACCCCAAGCGCATGAGAGCCACGTGGCAGGCGTGCAGGACCGAGGCGACAGGTGAGGCGACCTCTCCCCACCCCGTGATCGTGGGGAGTGGACGCCTTGAAGACCACGCCTCGGCCCCGTTCAGTAAATGGGCCGCGCCTCCACGCCTCCCTCCGTTTATGGGAAGGCGCGAACCGCCCCCTTTACTACGACGTGACGCATGCATGGAGAGCTCAGCCCCACGCATGCCGCCCACGTCACACACGCCTCCCCATGCCGCGCCACGCGCGGGAAGCATGGGAAGCGCAGCGCGCGAAGAGACTTACCGCGGTAAAAAACCGCCCTGCCTGCCCGCGCACCGTTTTTGGGCCTAGCCCAATGACGCGATTGCGCTTACGTGTGGCCCAGGCCCGGGGGCTCCTGTCGGTGTACAAAAAGAGGGGTACACTTTTTGTACCCCTATAACTGTGCACGGGCAGTCGGAGCCACATGCACCACCACACTAAGCAAGGCAAGGGAGGTGAGCCAAGGTAAGGCTGAAGCTCAGGAGGAGCAGAACGATGCCAAGACCAAGACCACGAAGAGCAAAGGGGACGAAGCGGACCCCCCGGCAAGATCCGTGCCGGGAGGCGGTTTTAGCAAACCCGGCAAGACGCTTGCCGTGGCAGCTCGCCCCCCACCTATGGAGCGAGTCACCCTTGAGTCCACTGCCCCCATGGGGCAAGGATTCGGGAGACATCCCCGTGGTGGCATGCAGATCTTTGTGAAGACATTCAAGATCAGATACACCCTTTAGAAGATGATGATCCTTGGCGGGATCCCAGCCAAGGAGGACCACAAGGCCCCCGGCAAGAGCCTTGCCGGGTATGACAGCAGGCGCCACGGCAAGACCCTTGCTGGGGCCCCGGCAAGGCCCTTGCCAAGAACACCCGTAAGGCCACCATCAGGCCCACGCCAGTCAAACCTCCACCGCCGTTCGCATGCAGCTGCCAACCCAACCAGCTGGGCAGGCACCTGCGTGGCGGCATGCGGATCTTCGTGGAGACCCATCACTGCGCCACCTCAGCTGCCTGCCTGCCTACATGGCACCGCGGGCGCTGCTGGCCAGGGCGCGTGTCAACACGAGAGGGAGCGGTGACGGACGAGACAGGGCTCTCCCCCGTCCTCGATAAAGCAAGGACACCTGGGCAAGACGCATTAAATGCGCCTTGTCATGTAATTCAAGGGATAACCTCTCATCACTGTACCCTTTCTACCTCCTGTGTGCCACTGTGGCAGCCCCTTTCCTATAAAAGAAGGCCCAAGGCGACCAGGAGGAGGATCCGGCTTTTTGGAGCTCCTCACGCCCCATAGCTAGCTCAAGAACAAAGATATACAATCCACCAAAGCAGGAGTAGGGTTTTGCGCATCCTCGCGGCCCGAACCTGGATAAACGAACCGTGTGCTATCTGTTTGATCCGCTCTTCTCATGACCCCGCGCCCCGCAACCGTAGTAGGGATTCTTGTGATCCCATAGGTGTCGTTTCCCACCGACAAAATCCTAGCTAATTAAGCATAGCATGAGTAACCATAATCTCTAATTGTCATTGCAAACATGTTTCATTCATAATAGGCTGAATCGGGAATGCTGAACTAATCATATTTACAAAAACAAGACAGGTCGAGTTCATACCAGCTTTTCCTCATCTCAATCATTTCATCATATATCGTCATTATTGCCTTTCACTTGCATGACTGAACAGTGTGGAAAATAATAATAGTGCACGTGCATTGGACTAAGCTGGAATGTGCAAACATTTATTCAAAGGAGAAGACAAGGCAATATGGGCTCTTTGTTAGATCAACAATAATGCATATGAGAGCCACTCAACATTTTCATCATGGACTTCTCCTCTCAACCCCCAAAGAAAAGAAAAGAAATTCAAAGAAACACACTAAAATATTTTTGGAGTTTTTGTTTTTCTGAAGGAAGAGAAACAAGGACGATAAAACTATTTACACGGGAAAACACCCAACAAGCAAAAGAAGAACGAGAAATTATTTTGGGTTTTCCTTTTCATATTACAACTAAGCATGCATAGAAAGTAAACTAACTACAACTATTTTTTTGGCTTTTCTTAAGGTTTAACAAACACACAAGAAGAAAGCGAGAAAAAGAAATAAACTAACATGGATACATGGATAATACAATCAAAAAGTATGAACACCGACAACTAGAATGAGTGTGTGAACATGAATATAATGTCGATGAGAAATATGTACTCCCCCAAGCTTAGGATTTTGCCCTAAGTTGGTCTATGCCCATGGGTCAAAGTATCCCTCTCCGGTGTACTGAGGAGGATCCTGGGGGTTCCAGTGGTTAGCGAGCTCGTGTGGCTCCCGCTGATAAATAGACTCCTGGTATGGATCAGGTGATGGCACTGGCTCAGGAGGCGGGGATCGTGTCCCCTCCCAGTACGCATGAATGTCTGTGGGCAAAACAAAGTACCTGCCGGAATGAATATCGAACAAAACAGGTGCAGGTAAGGTAATAATCTGAAAAGTGACCTCGCTAAATACCAGGTTATAAATAAGTCTCTTTTCCTCGTCATGGAAAATAAACTTATGTGCTACCATGCTGTCATAATATAAATATATAGTGGGTAGCAGTTTCTCCTCTTTTTCATGGTGCCTAATGGGTATCTCAAAGTGTTTGGCAAGGCGGGAAGCGATGATACTTCCGAAAATAGGACCCTTTGCACGATTCATACTCAACCGTCAAGCAACCATAGCGCCCAAACTGTAAGTTCTATCTCTATGTAAAGCGTGGCGCAAAATGGCGAGGTCAGGGGCACTAAGGCCTCTGCTCTCTCCACGACCAATTAAACATCTCCCAACAAATAATGAGTAATAGTGTAATACAGGGAAATGAATACTAGCAAGTCTTGCTCCCGACACTCCTCTATTTTCCCCTACGGTAATTTCATTAATAAGGCCTTCCACATCACTAGGACGTGGCTCCTCGACACTAACATCATAAAGTAATTTACAAACCTCACAAAAGTCATAGAGCGTCATTTATTTGTACTCATCATATCAGTGAAAATATACCGTGGGTGGTGATCTCCTAGCATGAAAGTGAAAATTTTGCACGAAAGTATTAGTTAGTAGGAGATACTGATTACACTGGTCGCGAAGAAAGTCGGTGATGCCTGCATTCTCAGCCAAATAATAGAAATCATCATAAATCCCGGCTGCTTGTAACATCCAAATTTTCAATTTGGATGTTATACATAGGTCATCATATGCATATCATATTTTTATTTGCATTTGGTTGTGATCCTACAAATCTTAAGCAACTCAAGGACCCAAGGAGAGAATTGGAGGTTTCACAAATTTTTCATATTGAATTTACTTCAAATTTGAAAAGAGGATCAATTCGATTTTTATATTTTTCTCTTCAATTATTTCCAATAACAAAAATAAATGAGAGAAGATAAAATGACTTCTACAACAGAAAAGAAATATTGGAGGAGAAATTTTAAAATCAATTTGTATTTGTATTTGTATTTTATTTGAATTAAAGAAAGATATGCATTTTCGAAAATTGCATTTTAGGCCGGAAAAATGTTCATCTTGTCCTAAATATTAGATTTGGATGGTGAAAATTGTTTCTGGTATTTTTAGATTTTTTATTTCATTAGGATTTCTTCACGGAATTGTTTTTTTTAAGTTAGTGCGCGCCGACTAGGCCGGCCCAACTGTAGCCGAGGCCAAGCCCAGCTGGCGAGGGGAATCCGGGTCGGACCCGCACCACCGTCGCCCCCTCCCCAAGCCGAGGCCCCTCGGGCCTTTATAAGTGGAGCCCCGCCACCGCCCTCCTCCCCACAAGCCGCCACCGCCCCGCACCGCCTCCACCGAACGCCGTCGCCGGAGCCGAAGCCTGATCCGCCGTTGCCGATGCCGACCCCGCCATTGACCTCGCCGCCCGTTTTGACTGGTATAAACCGTTCAGTTTTTCTCCGGTTCTTTCTGTTTTTCTTCGGTTTAGATTAGATCGGTTCTATTGTTTTTCGGTTCGACCTATTTTGCAAACGTTCACCGGTTAGATCATTTTAACGAATCGTTTTCGTTCGTTAGTTTCTGTTAGCGAACGTTTGTTCGTCAGGTTTTTCTTTTATTTTAGTTTTCGGCCAGGGACCTATCCACGAATACTTTTATCACAGATTAGTCCCTGAACTTCAAACCCTCGTTACTTTGGCTCGTTTGTCCAAATCCAGTGAAACCAACGCCAAAATCTTCGTCTTGTTCCCCTGTTTCTAGATAATCAACTTGAACGTGGTTTTGATAATTTAAAATTTGGTTTCCAGCAGATTTGGATTCGAACTTCTTTTGATCGTAGTTTGAGTTTCGTAACTCCGATTCGGTTGATTCTTTTTGCTAATCGAAGCTCTTCTCTTGAACTTTCTGTTTGGATATTTTAACTTGAGTTTTACCTTTGCATCTTATGCTTGAGCGCTTATGTATGCTATTGTTTGTTCACGATAGAGTTTCCGGAGTGCGAGGCTTGCTACTACGAATCGCTAGGGTTTTTGGATCGTCATCAAGGCAAGTAACACTTTGATCATATACATTATTACCCAATTTTTATGCATTAGTTTCAACCCTCAAACATTGCATGAGTAGGATCTGTTAACATGTGGGTTTTGGGAAGTACTTGAAGAGTTAGAACTTGCCTTTTATATTCGAACCCCTGGGTGTTACTAGGTTATGCTTATGTTGCTATGTTATGCTCGTAGACGTGGATTGGTTTGAGAGAATCATGAAGATGTGAGAGTTATTATTAATTAATGGTTAACTTAAGGTGGCTACTTTAATACACATCTGGGTGGATTTGTTGGGGCACCCTGGAGCACCTAGTGGTTGTTCGAACACCTGGAGCAATCCAGTGTTGTCCTAGGATATCCCGGAGTACCTGTGTGATCATCCTATGGTTTGCCTCCCAGGCTCAAAGGTATCATAAGATTGTTCATTCTAGAAACTTTCGTGTGCAGCCAGAGGACATTATGGGCTCTGGCATATTTGAGTAAGTTGTGGGAATCCTTTCCATGATGGGCTAGCAGATGTAGGGGATTGTAGGTGTACCGGCCTATATATCGGTTAAGGGGACCTCTTCGGAAAGACTGTGTCTCGGTCATCCGTTTCTCAAACACTATGTAGTGCGGGAAATACAACGCAGGAGATCGAGTCTTGTGGGGAAAAGTGCGCAAACCTTTGCAGAGTGTACAAACTAATCATGGTTAGCCGTGTCCCCGGTTATGGACATCTTGATTATCTGGTACTTGAATTATTATGTTGATCTCATCACTTTACTTAATTAATTTGTTGGGTTTTAACTATTATTTTGGGATTGAGTTGGAGGAACCTTCTCAATGATTTCAACAAAAGTTGTAGTTAAATAAAATATATTCCTTTGTTTCAGGGGAAAACTAGCTTTATGCAAATGATAACCATAGAGCCTACATAGGCTGCAATGTATATATGCATGTAGAGATAGCTGTTATTTTGTTCATTGCTCTATAGTGTTATCTTGCCAGCATATTCCACGTGCTGACCTACACAGGCTGCACCGTATTATGTTGCAGAGTTTCAGATGAAGAGTATGATGCACTAGGTCGTTGTCATGCACTGAGTTTTGCCGTGGAGTTGGATGGGCTCTACTACCTTCGAAGCTTCCGCTGTTATCTTATTTAGATGGCCTTCAGCCATATTATTGTAATAAGTTCTCTTTTGAGACATTCGATGTAATAAGTGTGTGATTGAACTCTGTTATAAATCCTCGAGTACTATGTGTGTTGGTAATACCGATCCAGGGATGACACTTAAGCACAGAGACTTGATCCTCTGTCGTCGGGTCGCTACAAGATGGTATCAGAGAAAATGCTGATTGTAGGACGCGACCACTAAGATAAGACATAGGACACTCTTCTCTACTCATTTCTAACTCCTCTCCATTTTCTACTCTATAGATGGCGGACCCGAGGAACAAGTCCACTCAAACGGATGAAGACACACCTTTCGGACGACACTTAAAGGAAGACACTAGATACTTGAGCATCGGAATACCAAGCTTCACCGGGACCTACACCGCCACTCTACCTGAAGAAGAGCGCTAGACGATTCGAGAACATGTTCCAGGAAGGACATTCCCACCGGTTACTGAGCCCATAGAGTTTTCCTTTGATGCACCAACCTCGAGTCTAGGAAAGAGCATGGCCGCCCACATCGCCAGGGGACGTATTGGCGAGGTATACCACAAGGATCTACAGGACACCATCTACCAGATATGTGGACGCCGAGATTAGCAATGGGAGATGATTTGCACCAGGAGGGATAAATCCGTTGCAGCCTACATCTAGGAGTTAAACCAGCACATTCGTCGTCAGGAGAACCAAATGTGTGCCAGCATGATAGACATGAAGAAAGTGATGACCAAGAACATTGAGCTAGAAGAGGAACTCAAGTCTACACGCGATGGATATGAAGAAGAAATTGCAGTACTACTAGAGAAGAATGAAGACCTGAAGAAAAAGCTAAGAATATTCATGGGAGATCCCAAACCTGAGGAGGATAACCCTCCTGAAGACTACATCATAGTCGACGACACTGACTCCGACCCTGATAGCGATGATGATTATGAAGACGAAGCTGGAGCAGATATCATGGAGTCTTCCACCGATAAAAATTTCTAGTCGACCACCATATTATCATTAGTATCCCCGATGTATATAGTAATAGTCTGAGTATTTTGTAACGGTAGTTTAGACCGAGTGTATGCCCTTGTTTGAATTGAGTGGCGTGATATGAATGTGTTTGTCTCATGTGCATATGGATAGTGATTTCTCTTTAGATCTCACTCTATTCTATTCTCACCCCTCTAAACCTATCAGATGCCTCCGAGACGTGACCCCGGATTTGTCTTCCCACCGGAGCTCACTCAGTTGATCCAACAACAAAATGCCTTGATGAAGTTGCTAGTCCAGAACCAAGGCAACAACAACAATAACAACCCACCGCCACCACCTCCAGTTGACAACTTAGCCCGTTTTCTAAGGTTGAATCCGGCGGTGTTCTCTAGTAGCACCGAGCCGATTGTTGCTGACGACTGGCTCCGCAGGATTGGAAGGGATCTAACCACCGCAGGTTGCACAGATGCTGAGAAGGTGAGCTTTACCGCACATCAACTGGACGGACCCGCAGCCTCAAGGTGGGAGAATTACACAGCCACTTTCCCCATAGCCAATGTCACTTGGGATCAGTTTCAGCAAACATTTTTAACTACACATGTCTCAGCTGGAGTTATGAGTATGAAGAAGCATGAGTTCCACAACTTACGCCAGGGAAATCGTACTGTGGGGCAGTACGTGGATGAGTTTAGTAAGTTAGCTCGCTATGCCCCAGATGATGTGGCCACAGATGTCGCGAAGTAGGAGAAGTTTATGGAAGGGCTGAATGATGAGCTGAGTATGCAGTTGATGGTGGCGACATTTGCCAACTATGAGGAGTTGGTAGATAGGGCCCTCATGATTGAAGGCAAGCAACAACAGATAGAGAGCCGCAAAAGGAAGTATGGATAGGGGAAGTATAACTCTGGAGCTCAGCAGAAGCCTCGTTTTACCCCAAACTCGGGAGGACATACCCATCATAACCATGGAGGCCATACTCACAATGGAGGAAGCTCACACAACCATAGTGGCCCTAAGAATGTATTGGAAATGGAGGAAACAATGGTTAGAACCGTTTGAACCCCACTACACCCGCCAAGAAGGATCTAAGTCACATTACTTGTTTCGAGTGCGGGAAGACTGGACACTGCGCCACTGAGTGCCCTGAAGCAAAGAATGGAAATGGCAATGGAAGTTCTAGGAAGAAGCCCAACCCTTTCACCAAAGGACAGGTGAACCACGTTAACGTGGAGGAAGTTGAAGAACAGCTAGATGCAGCTATCGGTAAGTTTTTGATTAAGTCATTTACTGCTACTGTTCTTTTTGATACTGGTGCATCGCATTCATACATATCGAAGGGATTTGTGGATAAGTATAAGTTGCCCACCAAAGCCCTTAAGACACCTATGTTAGTAAGCTCGTCAGGAGCGGAGTATATGGCATGCAGAGGATGTTTTCAGATGCCATTGACCATAGGTTGGCATGTTTTCCCCTCAGACCTAATAATTTTGGAGTCACAAGGATTGGATGTGATACTAGGCATGGATTGGCTATCGATGTATGGAGGAAATATCAATTGTGCTAGTATGTCAATTCTCCTCACCACCCCTGAGGGAAAAAGGATCAAGTACGTATCTAGGCATGCGCCAAGGAGGACTCAAGTAAATTCACTCTCAGGAGTTGTTCAGGAGGAAGTGCCAGTAGTGAAGGATTACCTGGATGTATTTCCAGAGGAATTACCAGGCATGCCACCAGATCGAGACACAGAATTTTTAATAGAGCTATTACCAGGCACCGGACCTATATCAAAGAGACCGTATCGGGTGCTTGCAAACGATCTGGAGGAAATTAAGAAGCAGATTAATGAGTTATTAGAGAAAGGCTACATTCGACCAAGCTCATCACCGTGGGGAGCCCCAGTGCTCTTAGTTGAGAAGAAGGATGGATCATTGAGAATGGTTGTTGATTATCATGCATTGAATGAAGTGACGATCAAGAACAAGTACCCACTACCGATGATCAATGATTTGTTTGACCAGGTACAGGGAGCTAAAGTATTCTCCAAGATCGATCTTTGATTAGGATACCACCAGCTGAAGATCCGAGAACATGGCATATCTAAGACCGCTTTTACCACAAGGTATGGGCTATATGAGTACACGGTCATGTCATTTGGATTGACTAACGCCCCTGCCTATTTTGTGAGTATGATGAATAAGGTGTTCATGGAGTTCTTGGATAAGTTTGTTGTGGTGTTCATTGACGACATATTGGTGTACTCGAAGAATGAAGAGGAACACCAGGAACATTTGCGATTAGTTCTCGAGAAGGTCAAGGAACATCAGTTATATGCTAAGTTTAGCAAATGTGAGTTTTGGTTGAAGGAAGATGGATTTCCTGGGCATGTTATATTAGGAGAAGGTATAGCAATAGACCCTACCAAGGTTCAGTCTGTCACTGAGTAGTTGGCACCCACCTTAGTAGGAGAGATCCGCAGTTTTCTGGGACTCGCAGGATACTATAGAAGGTTCATTGAGAATTTTTACAAGATTGCGAAACCCATGACAGAGTTGTTAAAGAAGGACTCCATGTTCAAATGGACATAGGAATGTGAGGCTAGTTTTCAGGAGTTGAAGAAACGTTTGGTTACAACCCCAGTACTGATTCTTCCGGATATACGCAAGGATTTCCATGTTTATTGCGATGCTTCTCGCTTGGTACTTGGAGGTGTACTTATGCAAGACACAAGAGTTGTTTCATATGCCTCACGTCAGCTTCGACCGCATGAATTGAATTATGCCACGCATGATTTGGAGTGAGCATCCGTAGTGCATGCGCTCAAGACCTGGAGACATTTTCTGATTGGAAACTGTTGCGATGTATACATGGATCACAAGAGTTTGAAGTATATTTTCACACAGAAGGAGCTGAATCTCAGGCAGAGGAGATGGTTAGAGCTGATAAAGGATTATGATATGAAGCTACCTTATCATCTAGGAAAGGCCAATGTTGTAGCAGATGCTTTGAGCCGCAAGAGTTATGTCAATACCCTCGTAAGCGGAGGATTACCGCAGGAGTTAGTCGACGATCTCAAGGAACTTCATTTCGAGATAGTTCCAAGAGGATTTGTTGCAGCAATGGAGGTTTAGTCTACGTTATTGGGAAAGATTCGAGAAGCTCAGAAGGATGATAAGTAACTTGCTGATATAAAGGAGAAGATGAGCAAGGGAAAGGCTAAAGGTTTTCGTTAAGATGAGCACGAAACTTTATGGTTTGAGGACCGTGTTTGAGTGCCTAATGACTCGGAGATCAGGAAGTTAATACTTCAGGAGGCTCATGACTCACCATAGTCGATTCACCCCGGAAACACTAATATGTATTTGGATTTGAAGGAACGTTTCTGGTGGACCGGTATGAAGAAGGATATTGCTGAGTATGTAGCAGTGTGTCATGTATGTCAGAGAGTTAAGGCAGAACATCAGAGGCCAGCAGGTTTACTACAGCCTATGACGATACCTGAATGGAAGTGGGATAAGCTTGGCATGGACTTTATCACCGGATTACCTAGGACCAGATAAAGATACGACTCCATTTGGGTAGTAGTAGATCGCTTGACCAAGGTGGCTCACTTTATCCGTGTGAAAACCACTTATACGAGTGCGAAGTTAGTCAAGATATATATGACCAGGATCATATGTGTGCATGGAGTCCCCAGGACCATCTTATCAGATAGAGGAACACAGTTTGCCTCGAAGTTTTGGAATCAACTGCACCATACTTTGGGTACCAGGCTAGAGTTTAGTATAGCCTTTCATCCGCAGACAGATGGATAGACCGAGAGAGTCAATCAGATTCTGGAGGACATGTTGAGAGCTTGTGTGCTAGATTATGGATCTAGCTGGAATGATAATTTGCCTTACGTAGAGTTCTCATACAACAACAGTTATCAGACTAGTTTGAAGATGGCCCCTTTCGAAGCTTTGTATGGAAGGAGGTGCAGGACACCATTGATGTGGGATGAAGTAGGAGATTGTTAGTTATTTGGACCAGATTTAATCAAGGAGTCCGAAGAGAAGGTTAAGTTTATTCGCGATAGACTAAAGGTAGCCCAGTCCAGGCAGAAGAGTTATACTGATACGAAGCGCAAGGAGGTAGTCTATGAAATCGGAGACAAGGCATATCTTCGTGTGTCACCACTGCGAGGAGTTAAATGATTTCGAGTTAAAGGAAAGTTAGCACCATGATTTGTAGGACCATATCGAGTTTTGGGACGTATGGGAGAAGTGGCCTACAAATTGGAGTTACCCGGAGGATTGTCAGGAGTTCATGACGTATTTCACATTTCCTAGTTGAAGAAGTGCCATGCTGAGATGGCCGATATTCCTCTAAGAGATATAGTGCCCCTGGAAGCAATTCAGTTGGAGAGTGACCTAACCTACGAGGAGAAACCCGTCAAGATTCTCGAGTTTTCCAGCCGAGTTACACGCAGCAAGGTTATCAAGTTTAGCAAAGTTCAGTGGAGCCACCATACCGAGGAGGAAGCCACCCAGGAGCGAGAGGAAGACCTACGGAAAGACCACCCACACCTATTTTCTAGCCAACCCGAATCTCTAGGGCGAGATTCATCTTAAGGGGGGGGGGTAGGTTTGTAACATCCCAATTTTCAATTTGGATGTTATACATAGGGCATCATATGCATATCATATTTTTATTTGCATTTGGTTGTGATCCTAGAAATCTTAAGCAACTCAAGGACCCAAGGAGAGAGTTGGAGGTTTCACAAAATTTTCACATTTGAATTTACTTCAAATTTGAAAACAGGATCAATTTGATTTTTATATTTTTCACTCCAATTATTTACAATAACAAAAATAAATGAGAGAAGATAAAATGACTTCTACAACAGAAAAGAAATATTGGAGGACAAATTTTAAAATCAATTTCTATTTTTATTTGCATTTTATTTGCTATTTTATTTGAATTAGAGAAAAATTGCATTTTAGGCCAGAACAATGTTCATCTTGTCCTAAATATTAGGTTTGGACGGTGAAAATTGTTTCTGGTATTTTTATAATTTTTTTATTTTATTACAATTTCTTCGCGGAATTGTTTTTTTAAGTTAGTGCGCGCCGATTGGGCCGGCCCAACTGCAGTGGAGGCCAAGCCCAGCCGCCGCCGACCGCCTTCGCCGCCCCGTACTAGCGTCGGACTCCAACGAGGGGAGTCCGATTCGGACCCGCGCCGCCGTCGCCCCCTCCAAAAGCCGAGGCCCCTCGGGCCTCTATAAGGGGAGCCCCGCCGCCGCCCTCCTCCCCACAAGCCGCCACCGCCCCGCACCGCTTCCACCGGCCGTCGCCGACGGAGCCGAAGCTCGATCCACCGCCACTGACGCCGACCCCGCCGTTGACCTCGCCGCCCATTTTGACCGGTATAAAACCGTTCGGTTTTACTCCGGTTCTGTCGGGTTTTTTTCGGTTTAGATTAGATCGGTTTTAGTTTTTTTGGTTTGACCTATTTTGCGACCGTTCACCGGTTAGATCATTTTAACAGACAGTTTTCGTTCTTTAGTTTCCGTTAGCGTACGTTCATTCGCTAGGTTTATCTTTTATTTTAATTTTCGGCCAGGGACCTATCCACGAATACTTTTATCACAGATTAGTCCCTAAACTTCAAACCCTCGTTAGTTTTTGCTCGTTTGTCCAAATCTAGTGATACCAACTCCCAAATTTCGTTGTGTTCCCCTCTTTCCAGATAATCAACTATAACATGGTTTTGATAATTTAAAATTTGGTTTCAAGTAGATTTGAATTCGAACTTCATTTGATCGTAGTTTGAGTTTCTTAACTCCGATTCGATTGATTCTTTTTGCTAATTGAAGCTCTTCTCTTGAACTTTCTGTTTGGATCTGTTCACTTGAGTTTTACCTTTGCATCTTATGCTTGAGCGCTTATGTATGCTATTGTTTGTTCACGATAGAGTTTCCGGAGTGCGAAGCTTGCTACTACGAATCGCTAGGGTTTTCAGATCACCAGCAAGGCAAGTAACACTTTGATCATATCCCTTATTACCCAGTTTATATGCATTAGTTTCAACCCTCAATCATTGCATGAGTAGGATCTGTTAACATGTGGGTTTTGGAAAGTAGTTGAAGAGGTAGAACCTATTCCCTTTTATATTCAAACCCCTGGGTGTTACTACGTTATGCTTATGTTGCTATGCTATGCTCGTAGACGTGGATTGGTTTGAGAGAGTCATGAAGATGTGAGAGTTATTACTAATTAATGGTTAACTTAAGGTGGCTACTTTAATACACATCTGGGTGGATTGGTTGGGTCACCCTAGAGCACCCAGTGGTTGTCCGTAAACCTGGAGCAATCCAGTGTTGTCCTAGGATATCCCGGAGTACCCGTGTGATCATCCTATGGTTTGCCACCCAGGCTCAAAGGGATCATAAGATTGTTCATGAAAGAAACTTCCGTGTGCAGCCACAAGCCATTATGGGCTCTAGCATAGTTTAGTAAGTTGTGGGAATCCTTTCCATGATGGGCTAGCAGATGTAGGGGACTGTAGGTGTACCGGCCTATCTATCGATTAAGGGGACCTCTTCGGAAAGAGTGTGTCTCGGTCATCCAGTTCTCAAACACCATGCAGTGCGAGAAATACAATGGAGGAGATCGAGTCTTGTGGGGAAAAGTACGTAAACCTCTGCAGAGTGTACAAACTAATCATGGTTAGCCGTGTCCCCGGTTATGGACATCTTGATTATCTGGTACTTGAATTATTATGTCGATCTCATCACTTTACTTAATTAACTTGTTGGGTTTTAACTTTATTTTGGGATTGAGTTGGAGGAACCTTCTCAATGATTTCAACAAAAGTTGTAGTTAAATAAAATATATTCCTTTGTTGTAGGGAAAAACTAGCTTTATGCAAATGATAACCATAGAGCCTCCACCAGCCATATATGCATGTAGAGATAGCTGTTATTTTGTTCATTGCTCTATAGTGTTATCTTGCCAGCATATTCCATGTGCTGACCTACACAGGTTGCAACGTATTATGTTGTAGAGTTTTAGATGAAGAGTAAGGTGGGCTAGGTCGGTGTCATGCACTGAGTTTTGCTGTGGAGATGGATGGACTCTACTACCTTCGAAGCTTCCGCTGTTATCTTATTTAGATGGCCTTCAGCCATATTATTGTAATAAGTTCTCTTTTGAGACATTCGATGTAATAAGTGTGTGATTGAACTCTGTTATAAATCCTCGAGTACTGTGTGTGTCGGCAATACCGATCCAGGGATGACACTTAAGCACAGAGACTTGATCCTCTGTCAGTGGGTCGCCATACTGCTTGTAAGAATTCATCACATGGCCATTCAGATGGCCAAACTTCTGCGGCGCGAGGAAGATTATACTTGGGTTTTTCCTTCTCCTCATTTTCTTTTTCCATTGAACCCCGGCTCGAGGAACCTCTCAACAATCTCCTCAACATTTTCTTCCTTTGAAAATTTCTGAAATTTTTAGTGACTCAAAAATAAAAGTGAACCAAACTCAACAAGATTGATAGCAACTACCCCTACAAGTGCCTAGAAGCTATATCATGCATCAAAACTACTTTGGACCATATAAATTTGACATGCAAGCTCAAGAACAGGGTCACCAAAGCAGCAAAAATTTGCATTAAATAAAGCACTAGAACAAAAACTAATTTGACCATTGGAGGAGTCACATACAAAAGAACAATCCTCCAAAGCAGTTTTGTGAATGGAGCTTTGAGCAATGAGATCAAAAATGGCAGCAAGATGAGCAAGAACATGAGTTTGAGCTATGGGGTGATTTTTTCTGGAGGAAGAGTAAGAGGATGCATGCTGGAATAAGTGGAGGGGGGCACATGGGGTCCACAAGGTCAGGGGGAGTGCCCAGGGGGGTGGGCGCGTCCTCCACCCTTGTGGCCAGCTAGTGAGGCCCCCTGGTGTGTTCTTTGCACCATAAATTCTTAAATATTGCATAAAAATCATACTAAATTTTCAGGGCATTTGGAGAAGTTTTATTTTTGGGACATTTTTTATTGCATGGATAATTCAGAAAACAGACCCAAAAATACTATTTTTGCTTTATTTAAACTAAATAACAGAAAGTAAAAAGTGGGTACAGAGAGTTGTGCTTTCTTAATTCATCCATCTCATGCTCTTCAAAAGGAATCCATTAACAAGGTTGATCAAGTCTTATTAACAAACTTCCTCCGAAGAATTTTCGAATAACACTAGGTTACCTCAACGGGGATATGCATGTCCCCAACAATAAGAATATCATATTTCTTTTTGATAGTAGGAAGAGGAAATTCAAAACCTCCAATAGTAATAGTTGGAAATATTCCAATAGGATTGATACCATGAACTTGAGGTTGTTTTCTCGGAAAATGTACCGTATGCTCATTACCATTAACATGAAAAGTGACATTGCCTTTGTTGCAATCAATAACAGCCCATACAGTATTCAAAAAGGGTCTACTGTCAGGACCCCGATCCTAAGTCACACCGATCTAGCATGTAACACATCATATCACTTTGTGGCCTCACACACGGTATTCGCACGGGTGCCACCTTACCTGGCCCGGGACCGTTTGCGCCTTTTGGATCGCGTATATGATAGTGTCGCTAGCATCCATATGACAAAGAACCCGGGCCGACATGGCTAGTCGTGAACCCAAAGCGGCACTAACCCATGGGGACAGGCATACATGAATCAACCTCGAGCATGTCGGTCAACAGCGTGTGAATCCGGGCTGTAGCACTGGGCTAACAGGACTCCGGTAACCCGGGCTGTAGCAGGCTAGGCAGGACTCCGGATGTCACCGCGTGACATTTCCCCGAAGGGACAGACACAGGAACGAAGTGAAACACATGCCGGCCAGTCAAGTGTCCTGAGCAGTAGTGCTGGGCTAGCAGGACTCCGGTGAACCGGGCTGTAGTGGACTACTATGGCTCATGGAAGCACTAGACTACATTTCCCCATAAGAGAGGCTGCCAAGGATAAACAACTAGATTGTCGGATCCCACACATACCAAGCATTTCAATCATACACACAATATGCTCGATATGTGTAAATACAACATGACATCACAACAAGACTCTACGACTCAAGTATTTATTCATTAGGCTCCGAGGAGCGAGATATTACAAACAAGGGTCTCATGACCCAACATTCAGAGCATACAAGTCAAAACACATGCGGAAGCTTAACATGTCTGAGTACAGACATCTACAAATGAAAAAGGCTGAGAAGCCTGACTATCTACCAGATCCTGCTGAGGGCACAAGATCATAGCTGAGGTATCAAGCTAAACGTCGAAGTCCAAGCAGAACTACTAGCGGGACTGAAGTCTCTCTGCAAAACATAAATTAAGCAAACGTGAGTACAAATGTACTCAGCAAGACTTACATTAGAACTAACTACATATGCATCATTATCAACGAAGGGATGGTGGAGTTTAACTGCAGCAAGCCAGCTTTGACTCGGTGGCTATCCTGAACTACGACTGCAAGTAACTCTTCTGAGGTGGCGCACACGAGTCCACATATTCACCATATCAATACACCACTATGGATCCGCTCCCGTCTCCCTGCGAGAATGCCATCCATAGCACTCACACTTATCTTGCGCATTTTAGAGTATCCACTTTCGCTTGTCTATGAACTATGCAAGGGGTCCAAGTTTCCATATCCGAGGAATCCGACTATTCGAATAGATAATGATAACCCTGCAGGGGTGTACTTCTTCACACACGCTCTCGCCACTTATCACCCTGTACACGTCATGTACCTCGGCAACCTTCAAGCGGAAGTCGGGCGAGGGAGTCGGCCACGACCTGACTAACCCACAAGTCTCTAGTCCAGGTTTATCGCCTATTCGGGTTCAATACGCAAGGAGATCCGGCCAGGGTGTCACTCACAGCCCCAAACGATGTGAGCAGGGTTCCCAAGCCCACCATCCGGGTGCCACTTGGTACACCGTGCCATGGTGCCTAGTCTGTCCCAAGCCCACCTGTACCGGGTGCCACTTGGTAGACTACTAACACTACCTACAAACACCAGAAACTAGTTGCAACTCCTGGACAGAGATCGAGTTGATTAATAAGTCAAGAGGGGCCGAGTTACCGGAACCCAAGGTGTGGTAGTAACTGTTCATGGATCACAAACACAGGACTCAGTTCCTGAGGACGGCTGCAATGAGACAACCCACCATGTACTCCTACATGGCCTCTCACTGCTACCTTTACCAAATCGTGTTCACACACTTAGCTCTCAACGGTAGGACATGTTCACCACGTTCCAATTCATTCCCGATGAATCAGACCGGACTCAACTCTAAGCAGTAGCAGGCATGACAACAAGCATGAATGAGTAGGCACATCAGGGCTCAAACAATTCCTACTCATGCTAGTGGGTTTCATCTATTTATTGTGGCAATGACAGGTCATGCAGAGGAAAAGGGTTCAGCTACCGCAGCATGTAACAGTTGAAACGGTGTTGTACTAATGCAGTAAAAGAGAGCAGGAGCAAGAGAGTGGGATTGTATCGGAATGAACAAGGGGGTTTTGCTTGCCTGGCACTTCTGAAGATAGTATAGTTCTTCATCGGTGTCATCGATCAATTTATCGGAACGTCATCTACTGAGAGGGGACAAACACCGGCAACAGAGAGGAAACACAATCAATGCAATGCAACAATATGATGCATGAATGTGACATGGCAATAATGTTATGATTTGCACTAATGCATGTAGCAACAATTTAAATGAAGTCCATATGGACCAAGGGTTCATATGCAAACTCCATATTTAGCATTTAAAATGCCATTATCATGTTTTCACTTATACAGTGGGCATAAGTTGGTTGATCATGCATGAAAGTAGCATAAATGGATAGATTGGATTTTTGTGATAATTTTTCATATATAAATTATTTCATTTTGAGTTACAGTTGAATTTCTATGATTTTTAGAAGTTTTAACTATTTTCTGGACTTTACTGATTATTAATAAATCCAGAAAATGTATTACTGCATCAGCATTGGGTCATGCTGATGTCAGCAGGTCAACAGGAGCCGTCTAGGTCAAACCTGACCAGTGGGACCCGCGTGTCAGTGTAACGAGGCAGGAATAGAGGCTGACCTGTGGGGCCAGGTCAACGTTGACGTGGCATGGTCAACTGATGTGTGGGGCCGGCCGTCTTAATCTAAACTAAATAGAAAATAACTCTGGGGTTAGTTAGGCATGGGGCCCAGCAGTCGGTGTCACCAAGGGGTAATTAGCGGAGATGTTAGCGGCTAACGACGTTGACCGTCAGCACGCCGGAGTTTTGGCCGGCGGCGACCTCAAACCGCGGCGGCGGCCGCCGGAGTTGCGCCAGAGGCGACGGATCGACGCGTCGAGGACAACAGGAGGTAGCCCGTGCCCGTGCACATCCAGGGGAACCAACAGAAGGGCGCGGGGTGGCCGGAGTTCACCGGAAGCGAGCTCGTGGCGGCGGCCGAAGTTCGGGATCAGATGGTTTCGGGGTAAGAGAGCATGGGAGGGGGAGATACTAGTGGCTACGGGTTCGCGGAGACGCGCTGAGCACACTGGTGTGCTCGGACATGGGCTGCAGTGCCCATGGCCGCGTCTGCATCATCGCCGGCGGCGAGGAGCTGACGGCTTCCATGGAAGATGCGGCTAGAGGACGGGAACGAGCTCAGGGAGGAGGGGAAAAGGCGGCGGAGCTCACAGTGATCTCGAGGGCGTCGTCAGCGGCTCAGGGAAGATTTGGTGTGGCCGGAACGACGACGGCGATTTCCGGTGGCTAGAGCTTCAAGACGAGGTCGGGGACGACGATACAGGCTTCCGGCATCGTATTCGTTGGCGGAGAGCTTCAGGGCGACGCAGCGGAGCCGGTGGATGCGTCGGGGAGACGAGGGGGTGGCTCAGGGCGCGGCAGCGGCGAGCGGCGGCGATGGTGGCGCTCGGATGTGCGAGAGAGAGGGTCAGAGGGGGATGTGAGAGAGGAGAGAGGCAGAGGGAAACGAGGGCGTCTCCGTGGCATGGCTGGAAGCACCGAGATGCCGTGAGGTGGCAAGCAGGAGGTGGAGCTCCTCTGTGCGCTGCTGCTGGCACGCAGCTGCTTCGGGGCGAGGGGAGGAAGACGACGGGGAGGTGGAGGTGGGCTGGGCCGGTACGGTAGCGGGCCGCGTAGGTGGGCTGGCCTCTCTGGTGGGCTTCACAGGTGAGGCCAGGTAAAAACTGCTCTGTTTTATTATCTGTGTTGTTTTCCTTTTATTTAATCATTTTGCCACTGATTCAAAATCACAAGTAAATCAAAGCAGGGCAAAACCTTCTGAATATTTGTATGTTGCCATTATGGACTATTCCAAAGGCACATAAATAATTTCAGGGCCTTTTAAAAGATATTCTATATAACTGAATATAATCCAAAAGTCAAATACTTATTGATTTAAATTCAGAGTCCCAAAAATAATTCCTTAAAAATGTTCCAGAATTTTGGTTTGATATATAACTCTTGCCAAAATTCACAATACTATTTTTAGGGCATTTTGGATTCACAAAATGCTATTTAAATGGTGCTTGCCCTTCTTTTAATCAGATTTCTGAGGTTTCAACAATCCTCAATTCAAGTTTCAGAAATTTAAACATGATGCAAGCAAGATGCAAACACTAGGCAACACCAGAAGCTAGGGATGTGACATCTACCAAGGATGATCGACATACTATCGTCCTTGGGAATATCAAGAATAACAAAGTCTGTTAAGATAGTAACGTTTGCAACCACAACAGGCACATCCTCACAAATACCGATGGGTATAGCAGTTGATTTATCAGCCATTTACAAAGAGATTTCAGTAGTTGTCAACTTATTAAATTCAAGTCTATGATATAAAGAGAAAGGCATAACACTAACACCGGCTCCAAGATCACATAAAGCAGTTTTAACATAGTTTCTCTTAATGGAGCATGGTATAGTAGGCACTCCTGGATCTCCAAGTTTCTTTCGTATTCCACCCTTAAAAGTGTAATTAGCCAGCATGGTAGAAATTTCAGCTTCGTCAGGTATCTTTCTTTTATTTGAAGCAATATCTTTCATGTACTTAGGATAAGGAGGGTGAGGGAGTCCTGGATTAGGGGGTGTTCGGATAGCCGGACTATACCTTCAGCCGGACTCCTGGACTATGAAGATACAAGATTGAAGACTTCTTCCCGTGTATGGAAGGGACTTTCCTTGGCGTGGAAGGCAAGCTTGGCGATACAGATATGAAGATCTCCTACCATTGTAACCGACTTTGTGTAACCCTAACCCTCTCCGGTGTCTATATAAACCGGAGGGTTTTAGTCCGTAGGACAACATACGTCACAACAATCATACCATAGGCTATCTTCTAGGGTTTAGCCTCTCTGATCTCGTGGTAGATCTACTCTTGTATTACCCATATCATCAATATTAATCAAGCAGGACGTAGGGTTTTACCTCCATCGAGAGGGCCCGAACCTGGGTAAAACTTCATGTCCCTTGCCTCCTGTTACCATCCGGCCTAGACGCACAGTTCGGGACCCCCTACCCGAGATCCGCCGGTTTTGACACCGACATTGGTGCTTTCATTGAGAGTTCCTCTGTGTCGTCGCCGTCAGGCTTGATGGCTCCTACGATCATCAATAGCGATGCAGTCCAGGGTGAGACCTTCCTCCCCGGACAAATCTTTGTCTTCGGCGGCTTCGCACTGCGGGCCAATTCACTTGGCCATCTGGAGCAGATCGAAAGCTATGCCCCTGCCCGTTAGGTCAGATTTGGAAGCTTAAACTACATGGCTGACATCCGCGGGGACTTGATCTTCGACAGATTCGAGCCACTGCTGAGCGCGCCGCACTGTCACGACGAGCATGATCTAGCTCTGCCGCCGAACAGTGCCCTGGAGGCCGCACCCGCATCGGCTTCAACCCTTAATTCAGAGCCAACTGCGCCGATCGAGGATGGGTGGTTGGACGCCACCTCAGGGGCTGCGATCCCAACGGCGATCGAGCCAAACACCAGCCCCGCACTCTGCGAGACTCATGACTCCAAGGAGCTGGACTCCTCTACGGACTCCGAACCATTCGCGCCTCTGCCGATCGAATCCGATTAGGCGCCGATCATGGAGTTTACTGCCGCAGACATCTTTCAGCACTCGCCCTTCGGCGATACTATGAAATCACTAAAGTCTCACTGTTTATCAGGAGAGCCCTGGCCGGACTACGGTCAGCGAGATTGGGATACGGACGATGAAGAAATTCAAAGCCCACCCACCACCCACTTTGTAGCCACTGTCGACGATTTAACCGACATGCTCGACTTCGACTTCGAAGACATCGACGGTATGGACGCCAATGAAGGAGACGACAAAGAACCAGCGCCTATTGGGCCCTGGAACGCCACCTCGTCATATGACGTATACATGGTGGACGTACCAAAAGATGACGATGAGGAGCGGAAGGACGCACCGAAGGCTTGTTCCCTCGAAAAGCAGTCAAAGCGGCGACGCAAGCGCCGCCCCAAATCCCGTCTCGACAGAAATAGCGATCACATAGACCCAGCGCTGGAGCAGGGTGAACCGCTGCCGGACAACGGCAATCCGGATAATCAAACCGAACAAACAAATTCTATCAAGGATAATGGTCCGGACGACATAACGTCGGACAGGCACCCGGAGCAGCAGAATGCCCGTAAAAGGCTTGTTGCCACCGCGAGGAGTCTGAAAAAGCAGAAGCAAAGGCTCAAGGCTGCGCAAGACACACTCCAAATCAGATGGAGTAAAATACTCAACACAGCAGCGATGTACGGCGACAATCGCCCCTCCAAGAGCTACCCAAAGCGGAAGCTGCTACCTGAATTCGATGAGGAGGCCTCAGACCCCCCACAACCAAATATCAAAGCAGCCACCTGGTCGGATAGACGACCCCTTTATCAACATAGAGCGACATATAACGCCACTCACAATACAACACGCGACCCATGCGAGGGCTCGCACCGAAAGGATGGCGCAACAAGATCCATCTATGGACCACGCAAGCGCGCCCCAGCATACAATGCAACACAACAAACATCTGAACAACGAGGTACACCCAGCTACAGGGGTGCCGCACACCCCCTATGTTTCACCGATGAGGTGTTGGACCATGAATTTCTAGAGGGATTCAAACCCGTAAACATAGAGACATACGACGGAACAACAGACCCTAGGGTCTGGATTGAGGACTACATCCTTCATATTTATATGGCTCGAGGAGATGATCTCCACACCATCAAGTACCTACCCCTCAAGCTCAAAGGGCCAGCTCGTCACTGGCTTAAAGGCCTCCCCGAAAGCTCCATTGGAAGTTGGGAAGAGCTCGAAGACGCCTTTCGGGCAAATTTTCAAGGGACTTATGTCCGACCTCCGGATGCGGACAATTTGAGTCATATAACTCAACAGCCTGGAGAGTCAGCCTGAAAGCTTTGGAACATGTTTCTTACTAAAAAGAACCAGATTGTCGACTATCCGGACGCCGAAGCCTTGGCAGCTTTCAAGCATAGCGTCCGTGACGAATGGCTTGCCAGACACCTCGGCCAAAATAAGCCGAGAACGATGGCCGCATTAACAAACCTCATGACCTGCTTTTGTGCGGGTGAGGACAGCTGGCCAGCCAGATGCAGCACCAGCGACCCCAGTACATCTGAAGTTAGAGATGGAAACAGGAAATCACGGTGCAACAGCAATAACAAACGTCGGAATAAAGAAGACAGCACGAAGGGCACAACAGTAAATGCCGGATTCAAAAGCTCTCGGACAGGTCAAAAGCCGCCCCCTAAAGGCACCAGGGATGAACTGTCCAGCCTCAACAAAATTCTGGACCAAGTATGTCAGATCCATAGTACCCCTGGTAAACCTGCTAATCATACCCACAGAGAATGTTGGGTCTTCAAGCAGTCCGGCAAGCTCAACGCCGTACACAAGGGGGAGGATACACCAAGTGAAGACGAGGACGAGCCTCCCAAGCAAGACACGGGGGAACAAAAGAAATTTCCACCAGAAGTCAAAACAGTAAACGTGTTACATGTTATCAAGGAGAAAAACAACGCGGCACTCCCAGGAAAATATACCCAATTGCCTGTCACCGCGAAGTCCTGCCACTGGTCGTCTCAACCGATCACTTTCGACCATCGCGATTACTCAGCAAGTATCCAACACGCAGGATGGGCTGCCCTGGTATTAGACCCAGTAATTGGCGGATATCACTTCACACGAGTCTTGATGGACGGCAGCAGCAGCCTAAACCTAATATATCAGGATACAATCCGCGGGATGGGGTTGGACCCAACACAAATTCGCCATAGCAATACTACCTTTAAAGGAGTAACGCCAGGCCCAGGGGCTCGTTGTACGGGCTCCCTCCTACTACAAGTTATATTCGGCTCCCCCGATAACTTCCACATCGCTTCGTTTCAAAGTGGCTATCAAGCACTGCTCGGACGCGAAGCTTTCACTCGCTTTAATGCAATACCACACTACGCCTCCCTCACACTCAAGATGCCCGGTCCATGTGGCATCATTTCAGTGCACGGAAATATCAAGCGATCTCTGCGCGCCGAAGAGAGTGAGGCTGCCTTGGCAGCCGCACACTAAAGGCACCCGGACCAGCGAAACCATCCAATAGGTCGTCAAGACCTCAGACACAACTAATCAAGTCCGGCACCGCTACTTATACCGAATAAATGGTCACACCCCTATTTGTCAATACAAGGGGCTCAACGCGCGCAGACAAGTGGCAATTTCTTCTCATCTTGAATTATACATGGTTTCTTTTGCACGACAACTTTTTCACCTAAATTCCTCTCTTTTATAGACGATCATCGTGCTACACCCATCCAGGATACGGCACAACGGAGACACAGGCGCAGACGTGCAGCAGGGACCCGCTCCAAGGATTCTTTTTAGATTAAGACCCTGCGCAAACCTTTTTTACTGTCTCTTGTTGATACATATCCACCGTTGAGAAGGATGCTGGCGTCTTGGCATGTGGCCACGCGAGAACAATGCACGTACCTAGACATAAGGGGCTTCTTACAAAGGCCATTATTTAGGCCCGGTTTATACCACTAAGACCAAATACCTTAGGGAGTGTTCGGCGTCGCGAGTTTGGCCTTATATGCATCAGCTCCGAATCATTGTCTTTGGTCAAATGTTGGGTTTGCCCGGCTCCTGTGTTTTGGTGCCTTACGTTCCGCTTTACCGGCTAAGGTAGCACCAGGAGAACTACTACGATTGTGCCCTGGTTCATCCGGACGAGCACCTCAGTAGAGAAAGCCGAAAACTGACTGTCATGATATAGCGTGAGACTGATCAACCACTCGATGACCTGTGGGAATGTTAGAATTCCTCCGCCTTAACGAAGGGCCGTTTTCCGGCCAGGCATGTATGCACCCCGGGATCGGGAGAGTGCGGAGCCACCATGGGCTATCTAGTAGCCCCACTGTCAAACTCCTATGGCTAAGTGAAAGTGCTAAAGCATTATAGTTCGGTTGCCTCGCTCGCTCCGCTATCACCTCCTTAATAGGACCAAGACGTTGGGTTAAGTGTGAACGCGTGTTTTTGCGAGCACCTCCGCATTATTGCGTGGGGGTTGAAGCCGACGACTACAATCTTTCAGGTTATACACATGTATACATAAACGGCCGCCCAGGAGGCATCATATTACTTTCAGGCAAAAGTATAAAAATAGCCTTATAAAAATTTATAAAAGCATTTCTCTTACAATGAGATTACATATCACCTAAACATAATATTTTTTGAGCATTGGGTCTCTATCAAACGAGCACCCTCAAGAACTTCTTCAAAGTAGTGCTCAGCAGCCCTTCGACCTATGGCCAAATCCCGCGCTACAACAGTGGTAGCATCCATCTCTGCCCAGTATGCTTTAACACGGGCAAAGGCCATCCGTGCGCCCTCTATGCACGCCGACCTCTTCATCGCATTAATGCACGGCACCACGTCAAGGAACTGCTGCACCAAGCTGAAATAGCTGTTCGGTTTTGACCTTTTCGGCCATAGCTGATCCACAACAGACCTCATGGAGAGTCCGGACAACCTATTCAGTTCGGCCCATTCGGCTAATTGGACAGTCAATGAAAGCGGACGCTCGGGAGAATGGAATTGTGTCCAAAACAGCTGGTCTACTTCACGGTCCGTCTGACCCTGGAAATACTTGGCCGCATCGGCAGCGCTCGCCGCCAAATCCATATATACATCCTCCGAACTCCACAGCCGATCCAGAGGGGCATACCGTGGATCTCCGAACTTCCTCCGCAACAAAAAGGATTTCCCAGCTACAATATCCCCGGCTTCCCGCAGCTCCTTCTTTGCCCTCATAGCAGAGCAGAGGTCCTTTCTCATCGCAGCAGCCTTCTCAAGGTCTGATGCCTTCGCTTGGTCTTCCTTTTCAAGAACCCGGCAACGGTCGGTGGCGGCTTTTAATTCTATGTCCATCTTGGCCATCTTGTCTCGGCTCTCGCCATGCGCGGCCTTCTCGGCTTGCAACTCTTCGGCCGCCTTCAAAGCAGCCGCATTACCCAACCTCGCTTGTTCCTTGGCTCGGGCAAGTTCTGCCCGCAAGGCTTCAACAGTGGCAGCTCCATCTGCAGTCACAACATATTAAATATACTGGAATCATGCTGCTCTTCCTATGTGGCGTTTACCAGATAATGACACTTACCCTGTGCCTCGTCAAGCCTTTTGTTAACAAGCTCGATGTCGGCGTCTGCCGCATCCAACTGCCGTTCTAAATGGGTAAACTCGCTAGTCCGGCTAGCCACCGGAGCTTCCATCACCTACACATAGAGGCAGTATGGTCATTACCTGGGAATATGATCCTCTGTTTGTCGTCGTTTCCGACGACAACCAGAGTCTTAGGGGATACTATCTACACATGGCACACCTAGCATGTGCAGGACTATCATACATTCTTTTACGTACCTCAAAGCCTGTCAGTAGACTCATAAAAGCTTCGTGCAATCCTCTTTCGGCGGATGATATTCTCTCCATCACCGTATTCATCAGCACACGGTGTTCATCTGAGATGGCCGCTCGCCCCACCAACTCCCTCAGAACATCCGATCACACACTAGATGGTGCCGGACTCTTTTGTCTGCTCTCTTCGGGAGCCGGACATTGGGAGCTTCGGGGGTCAATGGGATTATCTTCTGGCCTCATCGGACTCGAAGAGGCCCTCCGCGACAACACTTCAGGGTCACCCGCTTCCGGAGCGGAGGAGTCCGGAGGAGGCGTTTCGCTCTCCATCATCTCTGGAAGAAGATCCCCCGAAGACGAGCTCATTTGAGAGGGGCTAAGACCCGAACTGCAAAGATATATGCGGTGGTTATTTTCTCAAAAGAAAAAGATGGCATGTCTGTACTATTAAAGTATTTCGGGTCACTTACGACTCGCAGGAGAATTGATCCCGCTGCGGACTTTGTGCGGCAACAGCGCCCCCCAAGGTAGGACCCTCTGTGGGAGACTTCTTCTCCCGTTCGGAAGCTTCGGCTTCCGAATCCCTGGGCACAGTCCTTTTCCTCTTCTGGTCGTCTTCCTTCATGGAGACGCTCGCTCCCTCGGTTAGAATGGGCAGCGTTGGGGGCCCGCGTACGCCCGTATTATCCTCCATAGTATCTTCCTTCAAGGGCTCCGGGCAAGGTGCGGTCTGGAGCATCTTTTCCAATACCAGATTTTCCAAACCCTCAGGGAGGGGGGCCGAACACTGAATCAACTTCGCCTTTGTTAGCCAGTCCTGGTCAAAAAGCGAACTCTCAGAAATAACTTCATAACAAAGGAGAGATAATATGTTCGGCCGGAAGATGCCTTACCTGTTCGGCGGCGCGGTTACTACTCAGGCCCACGTCCTCGGTGATTTCCGGACACTCCACCTAAGGTCCGAAGAATGACTTGTACATCTCCTCGTGCGTCAGGCCAAGAAAATTTTGAATGACACGCAGTCCCTCGGGATTGAACTCCCACAGGCGAAGAGGCCGGTGTTTGCAAGGCTGGACTTGATGAACCATCATAACTTGTATTACCGCAACTAAACTGAAATATCCATTGAAGAGATCTCGAATGTGGCTTTGCAGTATAGGCACATCCTTGCCTGGACCCCAGCTCAGACCTCTGCTGATCCATGACATTAGTTGTGGTGGAGGGCCCAAGCAGAAAACAGGGGCGACCGCCCACTTGGCACTTCTAGGAGCCGTGATGTAGAACCACTCCTGTTGCCACAATTCAGACACCTCTGGGATGGAACCTTTGGGCCACGGATCTCCCGTCATCTTGCGTATTGAGGCACCTCCACACGCTGCATGTTGCCCCTCGATCATCTTCGGCTTTACTTCAAAGGTCTTGAGCCATAGGCCAAAGTGAGGGGTAACCAAGAGGAAGGCCTCGCACATGACAATAAATGTCTTGATATGAAGAAAGGAGTCTGGAGCTGGATCATGGAAGTCTAGCCCGTAATAAAACATCAAACCCCTGACGAAAGGATCCAGAGCAAGGCCTAGACCTCGGAGGAAGTGGGAGACGAACACGACATTCTCGTTGGGTTCGGGGGTGGGGACGGCCTACCCTCGGGGAGGCAGCCGATGCAAAATCTCGGCGGTCAGATATCTGGCCTCCCTCAGCTTTTTGATGTTTTCTTCCGTGACGGAGGAAGGCACCCATCGGCCCTGAAGGCTAGATCCGGACATGACTGAAGGTTCGGAGCACCTGACCAAACTTTGGGCGTTTGAGCTTGAGGTGGGGGAAGGATTCGATTAAGCACGGGAGGGAAAAATAAAAGCCTTGTCCCTTTATAAAGAGGGTGAATATCAAGCGTCCTCTCCGTGTCCGTTTGGACTTGCCTATAATCTAGGAGTCCTAGAAGCGGTTGGGTTACCCACGCCCGTATTGATGAATCCCGGAATAAGGGGACACGATCTCTGCTTTAACAAGACGCGCCAAGGAAACCGCTCGCATGACGCACTGAGGTGGGATAATGGAACGACTCGGATAAAGGCTTGGCCATGGTGTGTCACACTACGGAAGACGTCAGCAGATTAGATTTGTGTAAATATTATTCTCTCTATGGCAATATGTGGAAACTTATTTTGCAGAGCCGGACACTATCTTTGTGTTCAAAATCTTCTATGAAGTACTTGGAGGAGGAACCCGCCTTGCAATGCCGAAGACAATCTGCACGCCGGACTCGTTGTCATTGAAGCCTGGTTCAGGGGCTACTGAGGGAGTCCTGGATTAGGGGGTGTTCGGATAGCCGGACTATACCTTCAGCCGGACTCCTGGACTATGAAGATACAAGATTGAAGACTTCGTCCCGTGTCCGGAAGGGACTTTCCTTGGCGTGGAAGGCAAGCTTGGCGATACGGATATGCAGATCTCCTACTATTGTAACCGACCTTGTGTAACCCTAGCCCTCTCCAGTGTCTATATAAACCGGAGGTTTTTGGTCCATAGGACAAGAAACAATCATACCATGGGCTAGCTTCTAGGGTTTAGCCTCTCTGATCTCGTGGTAGATCTACTCTTGTACTACCCATATCATCAATATTAATCAAGCAGGACGTAGGGTTCTACCTCCATCGAGAGGGCCCGAACCTGGGTAAAACTTCGTGTCCCTTGCCTCCTATTACCATCCGGCCTAGACACACAGTTCGGGACCCCCTAGTCGAGATCCGCCAATTTTGACACCAATAGAGGGATTTTAAGCAGATCAGTCAAACGCATACACAAAAAGATAGGTCTAATCATTTTAGCAAAGCGCTCAAAATCCTCATCATCCTTTTTCTCGAATGGCTTAGGAGGAAAGGGCATGGGTTTCTGAACCCATGGTTCACTTTCTTTACCATGCTTCCTAGCAATGAAGTCTCTCTTGTCATAATGTTGATTCTTTGATTGTGGGTTATCAAGATCAACAACAGGTTCAATCTCTACATCATTATCATTACTAGGTTGAGCATCAACATGAGCATCATCATTAACATTAGCACTAGGTTCATATTCATTACCAGATTGTGTCTCAGCATCATAAATAGAAATATCATTGGGATTCTCAGGTGTATCCACAGCAGGTTCACTAGCATGCAAAGTCCTACCCATTTGATTTTTCCTGTTAGTACGAGGACTAGGTGCATCAGTATTAATTCTCTAAGAATCATGCTCAATTCTCTTAGGATGGCCCTTAGGATACAGAGGTTCCTGAGTCATTTTACCACCTCTAGTCATAACCCTAACAACATTATCATTATTCTTACTATTCTACTCATTAAGCAAATCATCTGAGCTTTAAGTACTTATTCTGCTTGAGTTGTAACAATGGAAGAATATTTACTAATAAGCATAAGGTCATTAACAGTTATACTCATATAATCACCCAAGTGGTCAAGCATGTAAGCATTACTTTTCAATTGTCTACTAATATAAGCATTGAAGTTCTCTTGTTTAACAATAAAATTATCGAACTCATCCAAGCATTGTCTAGGAGACTTATTATGAGGAATATCACCTTCATCAAATCTACGGAGAGAGTTTACCTCTACTACCTATGTCGGGTTCTTAAGACCATGTATTTCTTCAATAGGTGGTAGATTTTTAACATCTTCAGCTTTAGTACCTTTTTCTTTTATAGATTTCTTTGCCTCTTGCATATCTTCAGGACTGAGAAATAGAATAACCCTCTTCTTCGGAGTTGGCTTCGGAGTTGGTTCAGGAAGTGTCCAATCATTTTCATTACTCAATATATTATCCAGTAGCAATTCATCTTGCTCAATAGTTCTTTCCCTTAAAACACAACCAACACTACTATCCAGGTGGTCTCTAGAAGCATTAGTTAGTCCATTATAAAAGATATCAAGTATTTCATTTTTCTTGAGAGGATGATTAGGCAAAGCATTAAGTAATTGGAGAAGCCTCCCCCAAGCATGTGGGAGACTCTCTTCTTCAATTTGCACAAAATTAAATATTTCTTTTAAAGCAGCTTGTTTCTTATGAGCAGGGAAATGTTTTGCAGAAAAGTAGTAAATCATATCCTGGGGACTACGCACAAAATCAGGAGCAAGAGAATTAAACCATATCTTAGCATCACCCTTTAATGAGAAAGGAAATAATTTGAGAATATAATAATAGTGGATTTTTTCCTCATGAGAAAATAGGGTGGCTATATCATTTAATTTAGTAAGATGTGCCACAACAGTTTCAGATTCATCACCATGAAAAGGATCGGATTCAACCAAAGTAATTAACTTAGGATTGACAGAGAATTCATAACCCTTATCAGTAACAAAGATAGGTGAAATAGCAAAAGCGGGATAATATTTCATTCTAGCATTCAAGGATTTTTCTTTTAGCTTAGCTAACAGTTTCTTAAGATCCTCTCTATCATTGGAAGCAAAGAAGTCTCTAGCAGTTTCTTCATCCATAACATAACCCTCAGGTACAATAGGAAATTCATATCTAGGGGGAGTGTCGGTGTCAAAACCGGCGGATCTCGGGTAGGGGGTCCCGAACTGTGTGTCTAGGCCGGATGGTAACAGGAGACAAGGGACACGATGTTTTTTACCCAGGTTCGGGCCCTCTCGATGGAGGTAATACCCTACTCCTGCTTGATTAATATTGATGATATGGGTAGTACAAGAGTAGATCTACCACGAGATCAAGGAGGCTAAACCCTAGAAGCTAGCCTATGGTATGATTGTTGTGTATGGAGTTGATTGCCTACGGACTACAACCCTCCGGTTTATATAGACACCGGATAGGGTTAGGGTTACACAGAGTCGGTTACAATGGTAGGAGATCTTGAATATCCGCATCGCCAAGCTTGCCTTCCACGCCAAGGAAAGTCCCATCCGGACACGGGACGAAGTCTTCAATCTTGTATCTTCATAGTCCGGGAGTCCGGCTGAAGGTATAGTCCGGCTACCCGAACACCCCCTAATCCAGGACTCCCTCAGTAGCCCCTGAACCAGGCTTCAATGACGACGAGTCCGGCGCGTAGATTGTCTTCGGCATTGCAAGGCGGGTTCCTCCTCAAAGTCCTTCGTAGAAGATTGTAAACACCAAGAGTAGTGTCCGGCTCTGCAAAATAAGCTTCCACATATTGCCATAGAGAGAATGATATAAACACAAATCAAATCTGCTGACGTATTCCGCAGTGCGTCATCACACTACGGCCAAGTCCTTTACTCGGATCGTTTTTACTTTTCCACCTCAGCATGTTTTGCGAGGCGGTTTCCTTGGCACGTCTTGTCAAAGCAGAGATCGTGTACCCCCCTTTACGGGATTCTCATCAATACGGACGTGGGTAACCCAACCGCGCCATTTACCACGGCGCTTGGGAGGCAAGCGAGTTTTATTAGGCCGGTGGGGACGCATAACCCCATCCACCTATATAAGGGGATAAAGATCCACCCTTTTTACCTATGCCTTCTTCCTCCTTTGCCTACCCATCTCCTGCGCACTCGAGCTCCAGCGCCCAAGCCCGCACTTCCCACCTCGACCTTCTCCAGTGATGTCCGGAGCGGGAGGCAAGTGGAAGGTCTCCTCCGTCACAGAGGGCGACGTCAAAAAGCTTAGGAAGGCCGGATACTTGTCCAAAGACAACGCGCACCGGCTTCCCGAGAAGGGGCAGCTCCTCCCCACCCCAAGGCCCCATGAGAGAGTAGTATTCCTACCCCACTTCCTCCGCGGACTGGGTTTTCCACTCCACCCATTTGTCCGGGGGCTCATGTTTTACTATGGCCTGGATTTCCACGATCTGGCCCCGAACTTCTTCCTCAACATCTCGGCGTTTATCGTCGTGTGCGAGGCTTTCCTCCGCATCCGCCCCCATTTCGGCCTCTGGCTCAAGACCTTCAACGTCAAGCCCAAGGTGGTGTGCGGCAACCAAGCGGAGTGTGGAGGCGCCATGGCGGGCAAGATGGCCAATGTCCTATGGCTCGAGGGTTCCTTCGTGGAGACCCTGAAGGGGTGGCAATCGTGGTGGTTTTACATCACCGAGCCGCGCGATCCGAAATGGATCGCAACCCCCGAGTTCTGATCCGGACCCCCCACGCGGCTTATGTCCTGGAAAGAGACGGGCCTGTCGTGGGGCGACGAAAAAGAGGTGACCGGACTGCAGACATGCATCCAGTCCCTGGTGAGCAAGCCGATCAAGCTCGTCAATGTAGTCCAGGTTATGCTCGTCCGCCGGATCCTCCTGTGTCAACAACGGGACTTTAATCTGTGGGAGTTCGACCCGGCGCAGCACCAAACCCTTAACAGGCTCTTCGACACGACGTATGAAGACGTCTGGAAGGTGCTAACCAAAGGCGCCGAGGCTCGCAAATCCGCTTCCGAGGACCGCGGATATAGCTCGCAGCGTCATGCTAGCGAGGTAAGCTATTTTCACCTTTTATAGGATGTTAAGTTTTACCATAGTTTGACTCTATGCGGGATCTAAACTCCCTTACCTTTGACAGGCTTGGCGGGCGAAGTCCGGATCGATTAACTGTCCGGCTCCCTTGCCCGAAGACCCAACCCCTGCTCTCCTAGTGAAGTTGCTGGTTCCGGCGCCTTATGTGGTGCCGGAGAAGAAGGCCAAGAAGAAGAAGGCCACGGGGACTCGAAAGAGTGCCCGTAATGTGGTGGTGTCGGGCTCGTCATCTGACGAGTCCGAGACGCCCTCCTCCCGCAAAAACGAGGAGGAGGAAGAAGAAAACTCCCCCCCCCCCAGCGGAGGGAGGAGAGAAGAGGAAGGCCGCCCCAACGGGGAAGGCCGAGGGGTCTAGGAAATGGAAGACCCCTCCGCCGGACTACGCCCCCAACGCCGAAGAGGGCAAAGAGGAGTGGCCAAACAGGGCCAAGCGTCCGGTGAAATCGTAAGTTCGGATATCATAATAACTCATGATGTTCCTTTGTTGCACAGCTTTCCCTAATGTCGAATGTAATTATGCAGTCCGCCCTGGGCCGAATTCAACGAGTCGTCGAGCGGCTCCTTGGATTCATCGGACGTGAACTCAGTTCCGCCCGCTGTCTCCCCCCGCACTGCGGATGACGCCGAAGTGGCGTCGCAACAAGCTCCGGGGCAGGAGGAGGTGGTCCTGGAGGAGCCGCAAGGCAACCTCCCGGACTCCAGGAGTAAAGGGGACAAGACCCCCCAGGGCTCCAAGTCCGGCTTTATGCCGGACACCGCGCCGGAATCTTCAATAGTTCCGGACCGCGGTAGGCGAACTCCTTCCAAGAGGAGCAAGTATTCTGAGCCGGCGGCCTCCATCCAACCGGAGGTGCCAGACAATCTGCTGGAGGTGCTTGAAGGCGCCTCCATCGACGAGGAGCACCGTACTATTATGAGTACGGTGATCCAGAAGGTTCAGTCCGCCAAAAGCGGACTGAGTGAAGCTTGCGCTAGCCTCCTAACAGGCTTCGAGGTAAGTAAAAATATGTAAAAATATTACCGCATAGATAGTAGCCCCTGATGCTCTGTTTGGCATTCGGAAAGAAAAGCCGAATAGAGGATCTATTAAATTTCGCAGGAGTCTAACAACAAAGTGTCAATATGCATATGCAGGCTTCGCTGCTAGCCACCGCCGCACTAACTGCGGAGGTGGGTGCCCTGAAACAGGGACTCGAGCGGACCGAGCAAGAGCTCGGCCTTGCCAAGCGGCAGCTCGAGAAGAAAGAAGGTAAGAAATACCTTACAGAAAAAAGTGCCTATAGAGAGGCGCGATTGCAAAAAATAACAGGATTGCACTGCTTATTATAGGGGCCACGACTGAGGTGGCGACCCTCAAGCAGACGCTGTCCGAGGCCGAAAAGGAAGCGGCCGCGGAGTGCACCGAGCGAGAGAAACTTGAGGCCCATGTCGGCGAGGTGCAGCAAGAGCTTCAGGCTCTCATGAAAAAACATGAGAGTTTGGAGCTTGAGTCAAAGACCCAAGCGTCCGAGCTCGTGGCGGCCCTTGAGGCTGCCAAGTCTGCCAAGGCCGAAGCCCAAAAGGCCCTCCAAGAGTTGGAGGAGATGAAAAATATAGCAGCGGGTAAGGCATTCTTTATGCAAAGCAGAAATATAAAAGTAAACTACTTGTTACTTACCCGAATCCGGAGTTCTCCAGGGGCATTCGCAGATCTTCCCCGCAGCGTATCCGCCGCCATCGCATTCTACCGAGCTGAAGAGGGCAGCTCGACGGAGAAGGTGTTCTGGTCTCAGTATGCTGAGGCCGGACACCCTGCGCCCTTGAGCGACCAGCTGAAACAGCTGGTCGAGCTCCACAAGGCGGCCGAACAGGCCATGAAGGGCCTCATAGTTCGGCTGTGGCCCGGAGAGGCCCTGCCTGGGAGCTACTTCGGGCTGGTGCGGCGGCTGGTGGAGGCCTGTCCAAGGCTTGAGGTCATCAAGCGCTCCGTCTGCATCGAAGGTGCCCATAGGGCCCTTGCCCGTGCAAAGGTGCACTGGGGTAAGCTAGATGGTGAAAAGCTTGTGAGGGACGGGCCGCCGCCGGGGAAGGAACATCGCACGCCCGAGAACTATTACAAGGATGTTCTTGCAGGTGCCCGCCTTGTGGCGGATGAATGTACCAAGGATGTAATTTTTGAATGAACTCGCTCATGTTTATCCTGTGCGCTGAAAACTTGTTCCTATGCGCTAAGCAATGCTTATTGAATTTAAAATATTATTTTCTGTGCGGCCGTTTATCAAAAATTAAGAGATGGCCAGTCGTCGGCTTCTGCCCCCATGCCACTAGTGCTGGGGTGTTCGGGATAAACCTGAGCGCTCTTTTTCCCATGGTTGGGTCCTTCGAGGGAGGCACTCAGCACAACGAACCAGGCAATCAGACTATAATGCTTGAACACTCTCACTTAGCCATAGAACTTTATAATTTTAAACTTCGGCAAAGCCCCTAGTTCGGAAGACCGAGTTCGGGGCGCTATCCACGCCTTGGCGGGGGTTATCCAGCTCCTCGCTCGAAGCGGCATAAGCCTTTAGGGACTCGAAAAAACCTCTCGAACAGCGACCGGTCTCTTGCCTCATCATGAAAGTCAGTTTTAGCTTTCTCCACTGAGGTGCTTAACCCAGCTCAACCGGGGCACAATCGCAGTGGTTCTCCTAGTGCTACCTTAGCCGATATAGCGGAACGTAAGGCACCAAAACATAGGAGCCGGGCAAACCCAACTATTGACCCAAATCATGATTCGGAGCCGATGCATATAGTGCTATAAGTTCGGGGTGCCGCACTTGTGAAAGCGTACGGACTTCTCACACCATATTAAAGGGTACTAAAGCCCCTGGCGTACTTGCCGTACCAAAGTGTACGGGTGCAACATGTCATTAATGAACATATATAAAAGAGAGTAATGCAGAAAATAGACAAAAGCTATGCATTGTTTATAGAGAGGCTATTTACCAAAGCCGAACGATACAAATAGTGCGGTAAGCAAAAAGATAGTGGACTATTCAGTATGTCCTGACCAGGGCCAGGCCGCGGAATTGTATTTAAAACAGGTATACCGCTCGTAATAGAGACCACCTGGGAGTTCCATAATGCGGCATGGCTTGTCTGCCTCCCTGGATCTTGCATCGTTTGTGCGGCAGTCAAATTGCCGAACAGGTCGTCCGAAGTATGGAGTCCTGAAAGTAAGAAAAAATTAAAAAAAGAATCCGGCAGCCCCTAGTACGTTTTAAGCCGTATTTTGGGCGTGCCGTTATTGTGCCCCTTCCCCTGTGCCCATGGTATTTCAAGGGCGTAGTTATGTACGCGAGGTACTGGTTTCGCTATGTCGCGAAAGCTGGGGTTGGGGCCGCATTGCTACGCTTGCTCAGAGTGTGCCAGGCGGTCCTGCTGTTGGTTACTCCGGGCGCGCTTGGCAGTGTCTGACTTTTTAACGGCCGGACTGGAGAATTGCCTCAGAAGGCTGCTTTGTACCTCCGCTGCGAGAGCCGCCGTATGCTCCTCCGTACGGAGGGAGCGTTCGGTGTTTCCGTTGACCGTAATTACTCCTCGAGGGCTTGGCATCTTGAGCTTGAGATATGCGTAGTGTGGCACCGCATTGAACTTTGCGAATGCGGTTCGTCCGAGCAGGGCGTGATAGCCACTGTGAAACGGGACTATATCAAAGATTAACTCTTCGCTTCGGAAATTGTCCGGGGATCCGAAGACCACGTCAAGTGTTACTGAGCCTGTACAGTTGGCTTCTACACCTGGTATAACGCCTTTAAAGGTCGTTCTTGTGGGCTTAATCCTTGAGGGATCTATGCCCATTTTCTGCAATGTATCCTGATAAAGCAGGTTCAAGCTACTGCCGCCGTCCATGAGGACTCTTGTGAGATGAAATCCGTCGATGATTGGGTCGAGAACCAATGCGGCGAAGCCGCCATGACGGATGCTAGTGGGATGGTCCCTTCGATCAAAAGTGATCGGGCAGGAGGACCATGGGTTGAACTTTGGGGCGACTGGCTCTATCGCGTATACGTCCCGTAGCGCACGCTTCCGCTCCCATTTGGGAATGTGGGTTGCGTATATCATGTTCACCGTCCGCACTTGTGGGGGAAAGCCCTTCTGTCCATTGTTGTTCGGCGGCTTGGGCTCCTCATCGTCGCTGTGCAGCCCCTTGTCTCTGTTTTTGGCCCTTAACTTGCCTGCCTGCTTGAACACCCAACAATCCCTGTTAGTGTGATTGGCTGGCCTTTTGGGGGTGCCATGTATCTGGCACAAGCGATCGAGTATTCGGTCCAAACTGGACGGGCCCTGAGTATTCTTTTTGAATGGCTTTTTCCGCTGACCGGATTTATAGCCTTTGAATCCGGCATTGACTGCCGTGTCTTCATTGCTGTCGCTGTTAACGCAGCGTTTTTTCTTATTCCGACGTGTCCTGCCACTTTTGTCCTTGGTATCCGAATTACCAGGGTTCTTTGATAAGTTGTTACTGCGAGCTAGCCAGCTGTCTTCTCCCGCGCAAAAGCGGGTCATGAGTGTCGTGAGGGCTGCCATGGATTTTGGCTTTTCCTGCCCCAGGTGCCGGGCAAGCCACTCGTCACGGATGTTATGCTTGAAGGCTGCTAGGGCCTCTGCGTCCGGACAGTCGACTATCTGGTTTTTCTTTGTTAGGAACCGTGTCCAGAATTGTCTGGCCGATTCTTCTGGCTGATGAATTATGTGGCTTAAGTCGTCGGCATCCGGCGGTCGCACGTAAGTGCCCTGGAAGTTGTCGAGGAATGCAGCTTCCAGGTCCTCCCAAGAACCGATCGAGTCTGCTAGCAAGCTGTTAAGCCAATGCCGGGCCGGTCCTTTAAGTTTGAGCGGGAGGTATTTGATGGCGTGTAGATCATCGCCGCGTGCCCTGTGGATGTGAAGGAGATAATCCTCAATCCATACCGCCGAGTCTGTTGTGCCATCGTATGATTCAATGTTTACGGGTTTGAAGCCCTCTGGGATTTTATGATCCATTACTTCGTTCGTGAAGCATAGCGGGTGTGCGGCGCCTCTGTACTGGGCTATATCACGACGCAGCTCGGAGGAGCTATGTCTGTTGTGTTCGGCCCGGCCGGATTTGTTGTATCCGGAGTGAAGATCATTGTCACGTACCGTAGGGCGCCTACGCGATCCGTAGATTGATCTTGTTTGTCTTGCCTTATCCTCCAGTATGTCTCGCAGGTCGGGCGCATTTTCCCGTGCCTTAGTTGAGCGGCGTTGGGGCATGGCTTCGGTGGAGGGCCGAGAGGCCTCTCTGTCGTGGACGCGAGGTGGCCGGTCTGCCATGTCATGCGCTGGTGATGTAGGTGCTTCCTCCTCTGATCGGGGTAGCGGCCTGCGCTTCGGGTAACTCTTGGAGGGGCGTTCGAGTTCATACTCTTCGGCCGCAAGGACTTCAGTCCATCTGTCAGCTAGCAAATCTTGGGCAGCTCTAAGCTGTTGCTGCTTTTTCTTGAGGCTGCTTGCCGTGGCTAAAAGCCTGCGTTTAAAACGCTCTTGTTCGGCGGGGTCTGATGGTATGACGAATTCGTCGTCATCGAGGCTTGCCTCGTCTTTGGAGGGAGGCGTATAGTTATCATCCTCGACCTCTCGGTCTGCCGCTCTCTCATGAGGGCTGGCTTCTCCATCTTCCTCTGCCGAATCTTGCTGAGGTGGGTGTTCTTCGGCGCTATCCGGGGTAGTATTATCTCCCGTGCCGGAATCACCGTTTTTGCTTTGGCGGAATTTAGAGCGGCGCCGCTGACGCCGGCGCTTCGGCTGTTGCTTGGGGGCGTCATCCCCCACTGTTCCATCGCCATCTCCATCTTTTGGAGTATCCACCATATATATGTCATATGACGAGGTGGCCTTCCAGCGCCCTATAGGTGCTGGTTCCTGTTCGTCTCCTACATCGTCGTCCATGCGATCGATGTCTTCGGAGCTGAAGTCAAGCATGTCGGTTAGATCGTCGACAGTGGCTATGAAGTGGGTGGTGGGTGGGCTTTGAATTTTCTCATCGTCCGTATCCCACCCTCGCTGACCGTAGTCCGGCCAGGGCTCTCCTGATAAAGAGAGAGACTTAAGAGAATTCAGGATGTCGCCAAAAGGCGAATGCTGAAAGATGTCCGCGGCGGTGAACTCCATTATTGGCGCCCAATCGGATTCGATCGGCAGGGGCATGGGGGGCTCAGAGTTCGGAGAGGAATCCGGCTCCTCAGAGTCGCGGGCCATGCGGAGTGTGGGGCTGGAGTTCGGCTCGATCGCCTCTGAGATCGCAGCCCCTGAGGCAGCGTCCAGCCGCTGATCCTCGATCGGCGAAGTAGGCTCCGAATCAATGGTCGAAACCGATGCGTGTGCGGCCTCCAAGGCGCTGTTCGGCGGCAGAGCTATATCATGCCCATCGAGACAGTGCGGCGCGCTTGGCTGTGGCTCGAATCCGTCAAAGATCAAGTCCCCGCGGATGTCAGTCGTGTAGTTTAGGCTACCAAACCTGACCTGATGGCCAGGGGCGTAGCTTTCGATCTGCTCCAGGTGGCCAAGCGAGATGGCCCGCAGAGCGAAGCCGCCGAAGACGAAGATCTATCCGGGGAGAAAAGTCTCACCCTGGACCGCATCGTTGTTGATGATCAAAGGAGCCATCGGTCCTAAAGGCGACGACACAGAGGAACTCTCAATGAAAGCACCAATGTCAGTGTCAAAACCGGCGGATGTCAGGTAGGGGGTCCCGAACTGTGCGTCTAGGCTGGATGGTAACAGGAGACAAGGGACACGATGTTTTTTACCCAGGTTCGGGCCCTCTCGATGGAGGTAATACCCTACTCCTGCTTGATTAATATTGATGATATGGATAGTACAAGAGTAGATCTACCACGAAATCAAGGAGGCTAAACCCTAGAAGCTAGCCTATGGTATGATTGTTGTGTATGGAGTTGATTGCCTACGGACTACAACCCTCCGGTTTATATAGATACCGGATAGGGTTAGGGTTACACAGAGTCGGTTACAATGGTAGGAGATCTTGAATATCCGCATCGCCAAGCTTGACTTCCACGCCAAGGAAAGTCCCATCCGGACACGGGACGAAGTCTTCAATCTTGTATCTTCATAGTCCGGGAGTCCGGCTGAAGGTATAGTCCGGCTACCCGAACACCCCCTAATCCAGGACTCCCTCAGGGAGAATGATAATCATCAGTTTCAATAATATCATCAGTTTCAGTAATTTCATTCTCTCTAACCCTAGCAAGTTGTTCGTCAAGAAATTCACCTAGTGGCACTATATTATCAACCATAGAAGTAGTATCATCATAAGCATCATGCATAGAGGAAGTGGCATCATCAATAACATGCAACATACCAGAATCAATAGCATGTGTAGGTGTCGCAAGTTTACTCAAAACAGGAGGAGAATCAAGTGCGGAGCTAGATCGCAGTTCCTTACCTCCCCTCGTAGTTGAGGGAAATATCTTGGTTCTTTGATCTTTAAAATTCCTCATGGTGATCAATAGATGTAAATCCCAAGTGACTCAGAGAATAGAGCTATGCTCCCTGGCAACGACGCCAGAAAAAGGTCTTGATAACCCACAAGATTAGGGGATCGCAACAGTTTTTGAGGGTACAGTATTCAACCCAAATTTATTGATTTGACACAAGGGGAGCCAAAGAATATTCTTGAGTATTAGCAGTTGAGTTGTCAATTCAACCATACCTGAAAGACTAAATATCTGCAACAAAGTATTTAGTAACAAAGTAGTATGGAAGTAACGGTAACAGTGACAAAAGTAACAGTAGCAATATTGTAGCAATCGTAACAGTGGCAACGGAAAAGTAACTTGGCAAAGATCAATATGTGAAAAGCTCGTAGGCAATGGATCAATGATGGATAATTATCTCGGATGGCATTCATCATGCAATGGTTATAACATAGGATGACATAGAACTAGCTCCAATTCATCAATATAATGTAGGCATGTATTCCGAATATAGTCATACATGCTTATGGAAAAGAACTTGCATGACATCTTTTGTCCTACCCACCCGTGGCAGTGGGGTCCTATTGGAAACTAAGGGATATTAAGGCCTCCTTTCAATAGAGTACCGGACCAAAGCATTAGCACTTAGTGAATACATGAACTCCTCAAACTACGGTTATCACCGGGAGTGGTCCCAACTATTGTCACTCCGGGGTTGCCGGATCATAATGATGACCCACAAGTATATGGGATCTATCGTAGCCTTTTGGATAAGTAGAGTGTCGAACCCAACGAGGAGAAGAATGAAATGATAAGCAGTTTTCAGTAAGGTATTCTTTGCAAGCACTGAAATTATCGGTAACAGATAGTTTTGTGATAAGGTAATTTGTAACGAGTAGCAAGTAATAGAAGTAAATAAGGTGTAGCGAGATGGCCCAATCCTTTTTGTAGCAAAGGACAAGCCTGGACAAACTCTTATATGAAGGAAAACGCTCCCGAGGACACATGGGAATTATCGTCAAGCTAGTTTTCATCACGATCATATGATTCGCGTTCGGTACTTTGATAATTTGACATGTGGGTGGACCGATCCTTGGGTGCTGTCCTTACTTGGACAAGCATCCCACTTATGATTAACCCTATTGCAAGCATCCGCAACTAAAACAGAAGTATTCTGGTAAACCTAACCATTGAAGGAAATATGCCCTAGAGGCAATAATAAAGTTATTATTTATTTCCTTATATCATGATAAATGTTTATTATTCATGCTAAAATTATATTAACCGGAAACATAATACATGTGTGAATACATAGACAAACAGAGTGTCACTAGTATGCCTCTACTTGACTAGCTCGTTAATCAAAGATGGTTATGTTTCCTAACCATGGACAAAGAGTTGTTATTTGATTAACGGGATCACATCATTAGATGAATGATCTGATTGACATGACCCATTCCATTAGCTTAGCACCCGATCGTTTAGTATGTTGCTATTGCTTTCTTCATGACTTATACATGTTCCTATGACTATGAGATTATGCAACTCCCGTTTGCCGGAGGAACACTTTGTGTGCTACCAAACGTCACAATGTAACTGGGTGATTATAAAGGTGCTCTACAGGTGTCTCCAAAGGTACATGTTGGGTTGGCGTATTTCGAGATTAGGATTTGTCACTCCGATTGTCGGAGAGGTATCTCTGGGCCCTCTCGGTAATGCACATTACATAAGCCTTGCAAGCATTGCAACTAATGAGTTAGTTGTGAGATGATGTATTACGGAACGAGTAAAGAGACTTGCCGGTAACGAGACTGAACTAGGTATTGAGATACTGACGATCGAATCTCGGGCAGGTAACATACCGATGACAAAGGGAACAATGGATGTTGTTATGCGGTCTGACCGATAAACGATCTTCGTAGAATATGTAGGAGCCAATATGAGCATCCAGGTTCCGCTATTGGTTATTGACCGGAGACGTGTCTCGGTCATGTCTACATTATTCTCGAACCCGTAGGGTCCGCACGCTTAAGGTTTCGATGACAGTTATATTATGAGTTTATGCATTTTGATGTACCGAAGTTTGTTCGAAGTCCCGGATGTGATCACGGACATGACGAGGAGTCTCGAAATGGTCGAGACATAAAGATTGATATATTGTAAGCCTATATTTGGATATCGGAAGTGTTCCGGGTGAAATCGGGATTTTACCGGAGTACCGGGAGGTTACCGGAACCCCCCGGTAGGTAAATGGGCCTTAATGGGCTTTAGTGGAAGAGAGGAGAGGTGGCCAGGGCTGGGCCGCACGCCCCTCCCCCCCTAGTCCAAATAGGACAAAGGAGAGGGGGGCGGCGCCCCCCTTCCTTCTCTCTCTCCTCTTTCCCCCTTCCTGAATCCTATTCCAACTAGGAAAGGGGGGGGGGAATCCTACTCCTGGTGGGAGTAGGACTCCTCCTGGCGCCCTCCTCCTGGCCGGCCGCACCCCCCTTTGGTCCTTTATATACGGGGGCAGGGGGCACCCCTAGACACACAAGTTGATCCATGTGATCATATTCTTAGCCGTGTGCGGTGCCCCCTTCCACCATAGTCCTCGATAATATTGTAGTGGTGCTTAGGCGAAGCCCTGCGACGGTAGTACATCAAGATCGTCACCACACCTCGTGCTGACGGAACTCTTCCCCGACACTTTGCTGGATCAGAGTCCGGGGATCGTCATCGAGCTGAACGTGTGCTAGAACTCGGAGGTGCCGTAGTTTCGGTGCTTGATCGGTCGGGCCGTGAAGACGTACGACTACATCAACCATGTTGTGCTAACGCTTCCGTTGTCGTTCTACAAGGGTACGTAGATCACACTCTCCCCTCTCGTAGCTATGCATCACCATGATCTTGCGTGTGCGTAGGAATTTTTTTGAAATTACTACTTTCCCCAACAGTTGCATCCGAGCCTAGGTTTTATATGTTGATGTTATATGCACGAGTAGAACACAAGTGAGTTGTGGGCGATATAAGTCATACTGCTTACCAGCATGTCATACTTTGGTTCGGCGGTATTGTTGGACGAAGCGGCCCGGACCGACATTACGCGTACGCTTACGCGATACCGGTTCTCCCGACGTGCTTTGCACAAAGGTGGCTAGCGGGTGACAGTTTGTCCAACTTTAGTTGAACCGAGTGTGGCTACGCCCAGTCCTTGTGAAGGTTAAAACAACACCAACTTGACAAACTATCATTGTGGTTTTGATGCGTAGGTAAGATTGGTTCTTGCTTAAGCCCGTAGCAGCCACGTAAAACTTGCAACAACAAAGTAGAGGACGTCTAACTTGTTTTTACAGGGCATGTTGTGATGTGATATGGTCAAGACATGATGCTAAATTTTATTGTATGAGATGATCATGTTTTGTAACTGAGTTATCGGCGACTGGCAGGAGCCATATGGTTGTCGCTTTATTGTATGCAATGCAATCGTGCTGTAATGCTTTACTTTATCACTAAGCGGTAGCGATAGTCGTGGAAGCATAAGATTGGCGAGACGACAACGATGCTACGATGGAGATCAAGGTGTCGCGCCAGTGACGATGGTGATCACGACAGTGCTTAGAAGATGGAGATCACAAGCACAAGATGATGATGGCCATATCATATCACTTATATTGATTGCATGTGATGTTTATCTTTTATGCATCTTATCTTGCTTTGATTGACGGTAGCATTATAAGATGATCTCTTACTAATTATCAAGAAGTGTTCTCCCTGAATATGCACCGTTGCGAAAGTTCTTCGTGCTGAGACACCACGTGATGATCGGGTGTGATAGGCTCTACGTTCAAATACAACGGGTGCAAAACAGTTGCACACGCGGAATACTCAGGTTATACTTGACGAGCCAAGCATATACAGATATGGCCTCGGAACACGGAGACCGAAAGGTCGAGCGTGAATCATATAGTAGATATGATCAACATAGTGATGTTCACCAATGAAACTACTCCATCTCACGTGATGATCGGACATGGTTTAGCTGATTTGGATCACGTAATCACTTAGAGGATTAGAGGGATGTCTATCTAAGTGGGAGTTCTTTAAGTAATATGATTAATTGAACCTAAATTTATCATGAACTTAGTACCTGATAGTATCCTGCTTATTTATGTTTGATTGTAGATAGATGGCCCGTGCTGTTGTTCCGTTGAATTTTAATGCGTTCCTTGAGAAAGCAAAGTTGAAAGATGATGATAGCAATTACACGGACTGGGTCCGTAACTTGAGGATTATCCTCATTGATGCACAGAAGAATTACGTCATGGAAGCACCGCTGGGTGCCAGGCCTGCTGCTGGAGCAACACCAGATGTTATGAACGTCTGGCAGAGCAAAGTTGATGACTACTTGATAGTTCAGTGTGCCATGCTTTACGGCTTAGAATCGGGACTTCAACGACTTTTTGAACGTCATGGAGCATATGAGATGTTCCAGGAGTTGAAGTTAATATTTCAAGCAAATGCCTGGATTGAGAGATATGAAGTCTCCAATAAGTTCTATAGCTGCAAGATGGAGGAGAACAGTTCTGTCAGTGAGCATATACTCAAAATGTCTGGGTATAATAATCACTTGATTCAATTGGGAGTTAATCTTCCAGATGATTGCGTCATTGACATAATTCTCCAATCACTGCCACCAAGCTACAAGAGCTTCGTGATGAACTATAATATGCAAGGGATGAATAAGACTATTCCCGAGCTCTTCGCAATGCTGAAAGCTGCGGAGGTAGAAATCAAGAAGGAGCATCAAGTGTTGATGGTCAACAAGACCACTAGTTTCAAGAAAAAGGGCAAAGGGAAGAAGAAGGGGAACTTCAAAAAGAACAGAAAGCAAGTTGCTACTCAAGAGAAGAAACCCAAACCTGGACCTAAGCCTGAAACTGAGTGCTTCTACTGCATGCAGACTGGTCACTGGAAGCGGAACTGCCCCACGTATTTGGCGGATAAGAAGGATGGCAAGGTGAACAAAGGTATATGTGATATACATGTTATTGATGTGTACCTTACTAATGCTCGCAGTAGCACCTGGGTATTTGATACTGGTTCTGTTGCTAATATTTGCAACTCGAAACAGGGACTACGGATTAAGCGAAGATTGGCTAAGGACGAGGTGACGATGCACGTGGGAAATGGTTCCAAAGTCGATGTGATCGTAGTCGGCACACTACCTCTACATCTACCTTCGGGATTAATATTAGACCTAAATAATTGTTATTTGGTGCCAGCGTTAAGCATGAACATTATATCTGGATCTTGTTTGATGCGAGACGGTTATTCATTTAAATCAGAGAATAATGGTTGTTCTATTTACATGAGTAATATCTTTTATGGTCATGCACCCTTAAAGAGTGGTCTATTCTTATTAAATCTCGATAGTAGTGACACACATATTCATAGTGTTGAAACCAAAAGATGCAGAGTTGATAATGATAGTGCAACTTATTTGTGGCACTGCCGTTTGGGTCATATTGGTATAAAGCGCATGAAGAAACTCCATACTGATGGGCTTCTGGAACCACTTGATTATGAATCACTTGGTACTTGCGAACCGTGCCTTATGGGTAAGATGACAAAAACACCGTTCTCCGGTACTATGGAGAGAGCAACAAATTTGTTGGAAATCATACATACAGATGTATGTGGTCCGATGAATGTTGAGGCTCGTGGCGGATATAGTTATTTTCTCACCTTCACAGATGACTTAAGCAGATATGGGTATTTCTACTTAATGAAACACAAGTCTGAAACGTTTGAAAAGTTCAAAGAATTTCAGAGTGAAGTTGAAAATCATCGTAACAAGAAAATAAAATTCCTACGATCTGATCGTGGAGGAGAATATTTGAGTTACGAGTTTGGTGTACATTTGAAACAATGTGGAATAGTTTCGCAACTCACGCCACCCGGAACGCCACAGCGTAATGGTGTGTCCGAACGTCGTAATTGTACTTTACTAGATATGGTGCGATCTATGATGTCTCTTACTAATTTACCGCTATAATTTTGGGGATACGCTCTAGAGACGGCCGACTTCATGTTAAATAGGGCACCATCAAAATCCGTTGAGACGACGCCTTATGAACTGTGGTTTGCCAAGAAACCAAAGTTGTCGTTTCTGAAAGTTTGGGGCTGCGATGCTTATGTGAAAAAGCTTCAACCTGATAAGCTCGAACCCAAATCGGAGAAATGTGTCTTCATAGGATATCCAAAGGAAACTATTGGATACACCTTCTATCACAGATCCGAAGGCAAGACTTTTGTTGCTAAATTCGGAAACTTTCTGGAGAAGGAGTTTCTCTCGAAAGAAGTGAGTGGCAGGAAAGTAGAACTTGACGAGGTAACTGTACCTACTCCCTTATTGGAAAGTAGTACATCACAGAAACCTGTTTCTGTGACACCTACACCAATTAGTGAGGAAGCTAATGATAATGATCATGAAACTTCAGAACAAGATACTACTGAACCTCGTAGATCAACCAGGTAAGATCCGCGCCAGAGTGGTATGGTAATCCTGTTCTGGAAGTCATGCTACTAGATCATGATGAACCTACGAACTATGAAGAAGCGATGGTGAGCCCAGATTCCGCAAAATGGCTTGAAGCCATGAAATCCGAGATGGGATCCATGTATGAGGACAAAGTATGGACTTTGGTTGACTTGCCCAATGATCGGCAAGCAATTGAGAATAAATGGATCTTCAAGAAGAAGACTGACGCTGACGGTAATATTACTATCTACAAAGCTTGACTTGTCGCAAAAGGTTTTCGGCAAGTTCAAGGGATTGACTACGATGAGACCTTCTCACCCGTAGCGATACTTAAGTCTGTCCGAATCATGTTAGCAATTGCCGCATTTTATGATTATGAAATTTGGCAGATGGATGTCAAAACTGCATTCCTGAATGGATTTCTGGAAGAAGAGTTGTATATGATGCAACCAGAAGGTTTTGTCGATCCAAAGGGAGCTAACAAAGTGTGCAAGCTCCAGCGATCCATTTATGGACTGGTGCAAGCCTCTCGGAGTTGGAATAAACGCTTTGATAGTGTGATCAAAGCATTTGGTTTTATGCAGACTTTTGGAGGAGCCTGTATTTACAAGACAGTGAGTGGGAGCTCTGTAGCATTTCTGATATTATATGTGGATGACATATTACTAATTGGAAATAATATAGAATTTCTGGATAGCATAAAGGGATACTTGAATAAGAGTTTTTCAATGAAAGACCTCGGTGAAGCTGCTTACATATTAGGCATTAAGATCTATAGAGATAGATCAAGACGCTTAATTGGACTTTCACAAAGCACATACCTTGACAAAGTTTTGAAGAAGTTCAAAATGGATCAAGCAAAGAAAGGGTTCTTGCCTGTGTTACAAGGTGTGAAGTTGAGTCAGACTCAATGCCCGACCACTGCAGAAGATAGAGAGAAAATGAAAGATGTTCCCTATGCTTCAGCCATAGGCTCTATCATGTATGCAATGCTGTGTACCAGACCTGATGTGTGCCTTGCTATAAGTCTAGTAGGGAGGTACCAAAGTAATCCAGGAGTGGATCACTGGACAGCGGTCAAGAACATCCTGAAATACCTGAAAAGGACTAAGGATATGTTTCTCATTTATGGAGGTGACAAAGAGCTAATCGTAAATGGTTACGTTGATGCAAGCTTTGACACTGATCCGGACGATTCTAAATCGCAAACCGGATACATGTTTACATTAAACGGTGGAGCTGTCAGTTGGTGCAGTTCTAAACAAAGCGTCGTGGCGGGATCTACATGTGAAGCGGAATACATAGCTGCTTCGGAAGCAGCAAATGAAGGAGTCTGGATGAAGGAGTTCATATCCGATCTAGGTGTCATACCTAGTGCATCGGGTCCAATGAAAATCTTTTGTGACAATACTGGTGCAATTGCCATGGCAAAGGAATCCAGATTTCACAAGAGAACCAAGCACATCAAGAGACGCTTCAATTCCATCCGGGATCTAGTCCAAGTGGGAGACATAGAGATTTGAAAGATACATACGGATCTGAACGTAGCAAACCCGTTGACTAAGCCTCTTCCACGAGCAAAACATGATCAGCACCAAGGCTCCATGGGTGTTAGAATCATTACTGTGTAATCTAGATTATTGACTCTAGTGCAAGTGGGAGACTGAAGGAAATATGCCCTAGAGGCAATAATAAAGTTATTATTTATTTCCTTATATCATGATAAATGTTTATTATTCATGCTAAAATTGTATTAACCAGAAACATAATACATGTGTGAATACATAGACAAACAGAGTGTCACTAGTATGCCTCTACTTGACTAGCTCGTTAATCAAAGATGGTTATGTTTCCTAACCATGGACAAAGAGTTGTTATTTGATTAACGGGATCACATCATTAGATGAATGATCTGATTGACATGACCCATTCCATTAGCTTAGCACCCGATCGTTTAGTATGTTGCTATTGCTTTCTTCATGACTTATACATGTTCCTATGACTATGAGATTATGCAACTCCCGTTTGCCGGAGGAACACTTTGTGTGCTACCAAACGTCACAACGTAACTGTGTGATTATAAAGGTGCTCTACAGGTGTCTCCAAAGGTACATGTTGGGTTGGCGTATTTCGAGATTAGGATTTGTCACTCCGATTGTCGGAGAGGTATCTCTGGGCCCTCTCGGTAATGCACATCACATAAGCCTTGCAAGCATTGCAACTAATGAGTTAGTTGTGAGATGATGTATTACGGAACGAGTAAAGAGACTTGCCGGTAACGAGATTGAACTAGGTATTGAGATACCGACAATCGAATCTCGGGCAAGTAACATACCGATGACAAAGGGAACAACGTATGTTGTTATGCGGTCTGACCGATAAAAGATCTTCGTAGAATATGTAGGAGCCAATATGAGCATCCAGGTTCCGCTATTGGTTATTGACCGGAGACGTGTCTCGGTCATGTCTACATTGTTCTCGAACCCGTAGGGTCCGCATGCTTAAGGTTTCGATGACAGTTATATTATGAGTTTATGCATTTTGATGTACCGAAGTTTGTTCGGAGTCCCGGATGTGATCACGGACATGACGAGGAGTCTCGAAATGGTCGAGACATAAAGATTGATATATTGGAAGCCTATATTTGGATATCGGAAGTGTTCCGGGTGAAATCGGGATTTTACCGGAGTACCGGGAGGTTACCGGAACCCCCCGGGAGGTAAATGGGCCTTAATGGGCTTTAGTGGAAGAGAGGAGAGGTGGCCAGGGCTGGGCCGCGCGCCCCTCCCCCCTAGTCCGAATAGGACAAAGGAGAGGGGGGCGGCGCCCCCCCTTCCTTCTCTCTCTCCTCTTTCCCCTTCCCGAATCCTATTCCAACTAGGAAAGGGGGGAATCCTACTCCCGGTGGGAGTAGGACTCCTCCTGGCGCCCTCCTCCTGGCCGGCCGCACCCCCCCCTTTGGTCCTTTATATACGGGGGCAGGGGCACCCCTAGACACACAAGTTGATCCATGTGATCATATTCTTAGCCGTGTGCGGTGCCCCCTTCCACCATAGTCCTCGATAATATTGTAGCGGTGCTTAGGCGAAGCCCTGCGACGGTAGTACTTCAAGATCGTCACCATGCCATCGTGCTGACGGAACTCTTCCCCGACACTTTGCTGGATCGGAGTCCGGGGATCGTCATCGAGTTGCACATGTGCTAGAACTCGGAGGTGCCGTAGTTTCGGTGCTTGATCGGTCGGGCTGTGAAGACGTATGACTACATCAACCACGTTGTGATAACGCTTCCGTTGTCGGTCTACAAGGGTACGTAGATCACACTCTCCCCTCTCGTAGCTATGCATCACCATGATCTTGCGTGTGCATAGGAAATTTTTTGAAATTACTACGTTCCCCAACAACCATAGCATGAAACATATGGATCCAAATCAGCCCCTTACGAAGCAATGCATAAACTAGGGTTTAAGCTTCTGTCACTCTAGCAACCTATCATCTACTTATTACTTCGCAATGCCTCCCTCTAGGCCCAAAAAATGGTGAAGTGTCATGTAGTCGACGTTCACATGACACCACTAGAGGGATGACAACATACATCTCATCAAAATATCAAACGAATACCAAATTCACATGACTACTAATAGCAAGACTTCTCCCATGTTCTCAGGAACAAACGTAACTACTCACAAAGCATATTCAGGTTCATAATCGGAGGGGTATTAATATGCATAATGGATCTGAACATATGATCTTCCACCAAGTCAACCAACTAGCATCAACTACAAGGAGTAATCAACACTACTAGCAACCCACAGGTACCAATCTAAGGTTTGGATACAAATATTGGATACAATAGATGAACTAGGGTTTGAGATGAGATGGTGCTGGTGAAGATGTTGGTGGATATTGACCCCCTCCCGATGAGAGGATCGTTGGTGATGAAGATGGTGATGATTTCCCCCTCCCGGAGGGAAGTTTCCCCAGCAGAACAGCTCTGTCGGAGCCCTAGATTGGTTCCGCCAACGTTCCGCCTCGTGGCGGCAGAGTTTCGTCCCGTAAGTTTGCTTATGATTTTTTCCTCGACGAAAGACCTCATATAGCAGAAGATGGGTAGAGGAGGGCCACCCGGGGGCCCACGAGGCAGGGGGCGTGCCCAGGGGGTAGGGCACGCCTCCCACCCTTGTGGCCAGGGTGTGGCCCCCCTCTGGAACTTTCTTCGCTCAATATTTTTCATATATTCTGGAAATAACTTCCGTGAAGTTTTAAGACTTTTGGAGCTGTGCAGAATAGGTCTCTAATATTTGCTCCTTTTCCAGCCCAGAATCCCAGCTGTCGGCATTCTCCCTCTTCATGTAAAACTTGTAAAATAAGAGAGAATAGGCATAAGTATTGTGACATAATGTGTAATAACATCCCATAATGCAATAAATATCGATATAAAAGCATGATGCAAAATGGACGTATCAACTCCCCCAAGCTTAGACCTCGCTTGTCCTCAAGTGAAAGCCGAAATCGAAAAATTTGTCCACATGTTTAGAGATAGAGGTGTCGATAAAAATAAAATACGGACATGAGGGCATCATGATTATTCTTAGTACAACAATATATATATATATATATTGTCATATGATCTCTTATGCTAAAGTAACAATTCAATCAAAATTTTAAGTATGAATCATAAAATTTATTGAGAACCAACAAACTCTAATCTCAGTCATTGAGGCAATTGCAATTTATCATAACATAGGAAAGAGTCAATATAAGAGCTTTTCAGCAAGTCCACATACTCAACCATCTTTTAGTATTTCACAATTGCTAACACTCACGCAATATTTATGGGTATGGAGTCTTAATTGGACACAGAGAAAGATATGGGCTTATAGTTTTGCCTCCCAACGTTTTACTTGAAGGGTAATGTCAACAATAATAGTCCACGAAAACTCACATCCAATTAGCTATATATATCTGGATCTTTCCAACACATTGTGCTTGCCAAAGGATAAAATGTAAAAAGGAAAGGTGAATATCACCATGACTCGTTGCATGAAGTATAAGACAAGAATAAAAGATAGGCCCTTCGTAGAGGGAAGCAGATATTTTCATGCGCTTTTATGGTTGGGTGCACGAAATCTTAATGCAAAAGAACGTCACTTTATATTGCCACTTGTGATATGGACCTTTATTATGATGTCCGTCGCTTTTATTTCTTCCATATCACAAGATCGTATAAAGCTTATTTTCTCCACACTAATAAGTCATACATATTTAGAGAGCAATTTTTATTGCTTGCATCGATGACAACTTACTTGAAGGATCTTACTCAATCCATAGGTAGATATGGTGGACTCTCATGCCAAAACTGGGTTTAGGGATGTTTGGAAGCACAAGTAGTATCTCTACTTGGTGCAAAGAAATTGGCTAGCATGAGAGGGAAAGGGAAGCTCAACATGTTGGATGATCCATGACAATATAATTTATCTCAGATGTAAGAAAACATAACCCATTACGTTTTCTTCCTTGTCCAACGTCAACTCTTTAACATGTCATACTTTAATGAGTGCTAACAATCATAAAAGATGTCCAAGATAGTATATTTATATGTGAACCTCTCTTTCTTTATTACTTCCTATTAATTGCAACGATGACCAAAACTATGTTTGTCAACTCTCAACAACTTTTATTCATCATACTCTTTATATGTGAACTCATTACTCTCCATAAGATCCATATGATCTCTTTATTTCTTGTCTTTTATTTTATTCCCTCAAGATCATAACATGGTAATCAAGCCCTTGACTCAACACTAATATTTATTATATATAGCTCACGGACTCGATTACATAGGAAGATCATAAAGCAAAACTCACAACTAGATCATACTAAAACTTTATTCTACTGGATCAAGATATTATCAAAAGGATCGAACTAAGAAAAACGATAAAGGTAAAAGTGATGGTGATACGATACTGGGACACTCCCACAAGCTTGGCAGTTGCCAAGGGGAGTGCCCATACCCGTGTGTTCATGTCTCCTTCTTCGAGGTTGGTGATGTGATATTCTTGGCGATGATGCCCCTCGGGATAGGATTCTCTTCCTCGAGCTTATTGACTTGCTGCTTGAGGTTTATTATTTCCTTACGGAGTTTGTCCGTGACGGCTACAGCTTCTTTCACCCAAGGATGTTGCATAGCTACAGTAGAACAAGTAACACTCTTTTTCATATTTTCGTAAGAAAGAAATCTAACATCGGAAGGGATGACCGAGTTTGGAATAGATGAGCTCTGTGGTTCCCCCATCGTGAATCTTGCCCGGAAACGAGAAGTAACTTCTTGATCCTCCTCCATGACATCTATCCTTTTCAAGTCAGCTTCCATATCTTCCTCCGTTGAGGGCCCAAAGTGATAGGCATCGCTGTTTGCACCTGGACCTGGTGTCGGATGAGACACCTGACTCTTCCCGACTGACTCTTGAGAAGACATGAAAGTGCTAGTGATCGACTAGAGGGGGGTGAATAGGCGATTTTTATGAAAGTCTTCAAAACATGTGAGTTTCGAAGATAAAAAATAGAAATAAACCTATTATCATGCAGCGAAAGGTAGACTACACTAGGCAAACCATAGTCATGTATTCAATGAAGTGAAAGCACAATGACAAATAGCAGCTAGGCAGTAAGGATCAGGTAGGAAGATGTTAAGAAGCCAATCAGTACATGTAATCACTTAGTGAAGTCAAATGGTGATGCTATCGTACAATGACTTCACAAGAACCAACAGTAAGTAAGAGAAGGGAAGGATGAAACCAGTGACTCGTTGAAGACAATGATTTGTTGGACCAGTTCCAGTTGCTGTGACAACTGTACGTCTGGTTAGGGAGGCTGAGATTCAACTCAGAAGACCTCGTCTTCACCTTATTCCCCTTGAGCTAAGGACACCCAGTCCTCGCCCAATTACTCTGGTAAGTCTTCAAGGTAGACTTCCAAACCTTCACAGACTTCGTTCATCGGCGATCCACAATGACTCTTGGATGCTCAGAACGCGACGCCTAACCGGCTGGAGGATTCACAGTCCTCAAGTGTAATAAGTCTTCAGGTCACATAGACAAGAAGACTTAAGTGATGCCTAACACTCTTTGGCTCTGGGTGGTTAGGGCTTTATCCTCTCAAGGAATTCTCTCTCAAAGGCTTCGAGGTGGGTTGCTCTCAAATGACAAAAGCCGTACTTTAACTCTGAGCAGCCAACCGTTTATGGTTGTAGGGGGTGGGCTATTTATAGCCACTAGGCAACCCGACCTGATTTGTCCGAAATGACCCTGGGTCACTAAGCAACTGACACGTGTTCCAACGGTCAGATTTCAAACACACACGACAACTTTACTTGGGCTACAAGCAAAGCTGACTTGTCCAACTCTGAACAAGATTCGCTCTCATAGTCTTCACTCGAAGACATAGGATTTTGGTTAAGCATCACTATAGTCATTCTGACTGGTTTTCTTGGACCCCACTTAACAGTACGGTGGTTCCTATGACTCAACAAAGAAGAAAAAGAACTACGAAAGATCTAAGTCTTCACGCTCCATAGTCTTCATGCGATGTGAAAGTGCGTTATATCGACTAGAGGGGGGGTGAATAGGCGATTTTTATGAAAGTCTTCAATACGTGGAAGTTATGAAGACAAACGATAGAAATAAACCTATTACCCTGCAGCGGAAGGTAGACTACACTAGGCAAGCCATAGTCAAGTATTCAATAGAGTGAAAGCACAATGACTTAGTAGCAGCAATGTAGTAAGGATCAGGTAGGAAGATATTATGAAGCCAGACAGAACACGCAGTCACTCAGTGAAGACAAAAGATAGTGCAAACATACAATGACTTCACAAGGAGTAACAGTAAGTAAAGGGAAGGGAAGATGAAACTAGTGACTCGTTGAAGGCAATGATTTGTTGGACCAGTTCCAGTTGTTGTGACAACTGTACGTCTGGTTAGGGCGGCTAGGTATTTAAACCTTAGGACACACAGTCCCGGACACCCAGTCCTGAACACGCAGCTCAGGACACCCAGTCCTCACCGTATTCCCCTTGAGCTAAGGTCACACAGACCTCAGCCAATCACTCTGGTAAGTCTTCAAGGTAGACTCCCAAACCTTCACAGACTTCGTTCACGGGCAATCCACAATGTCTCTTGGATTCTCAGAACGCGACGCCTAACCGGCTGGAGGATGCACAGTCCTCAAGTGTAATAAGTCTTCAGATCACACAGACAAGAAGACTTAAGTGATGCCTAATTCTCTTTGGCTCTGGGTGGTTAGGGCTTTATCCTCGCAAGGAATTCTCTCTCAATGGCTTCGAGGTGGGTTGCTCTCAAACGACAAAAGCCGTATTCTCAATCTAAGCAGCCAACCATTTATGGTTGTAGGAGGTGGGCTATTTATAGCCACTTGGCAACCCGACCTGATTTGTCCGAAATGACCCTGGGTCACTAAGGAACTGACATGTGTTCCAACGGTCAGATTTCAAAATCACACGGCAACTTTGCTTGGTCTGCAAGCAAAGCTGACTTGTCCGACTCTGCACAAGATTCCCTCTCATAGTCTTCACTCGAAGACATAGGTTTTGGTTAGGCATCACTTCAGTCATTCTGACTGGTTCTCTTGGACCCCACATAACAGTACGGTGGTTCCTATGACTCAACACAAAAGAAAGAGAACTACGAAAGATCTAAGTCTTCGAGCTCCATAGGCTTCATGTGGTGTCTTCTCTTGTCATAGTCTTCAATGTGAATATCTTCATATACCACCTTTGACTTCAATGTCTTCATACATTTTTAGGGGTCATCTCTGGTAGGAAAACCGAATCAATGAGGGACTTCTACCTGTGTTATCCTGCAATTCTCACAAACACATTAGTCCCTCAAATAGGTTTGTCGTCAATACTCCAAAACCAACTAGGGGTGGCACTAGATGCACTTACAATCTCCCCCTTTTTGGTGATTGATGACAAACTAGTTGAAGTTTTCAACGGGGAATATAATCTGTGAAACTGTAAAGGATAAGAAATTGTCTTCATAAGTTGCAAGGGCTCCCCCTGAAGATGTGCATATAAGTAATTTGCTTTTGGAATGCAAATGCACATGGCAGGATGAACTTACGGAGATCCACTTCAACTTATGATGACAATCCACTATGCATGTGAAAGTATATGAAGATAATGACATGCATAATGGAAAATGGACGTCTGCAGAATGATCTAAGTGCGGAATTTATCGTCGCACATGCGGAATTTATCATCACAAAATAAGGTGGCACATAAGTAGCAGACGACCATCGAGTTTAAGTGTTACAACTCAAAAAACCAAATGTAGCAAAACGAGAGTTGTAAGCACGAAGCAAAATATAAAGCACCCGCCCATATGGACCTGCTTGAAGACTATCAACCTCATATGCTTCTCCCCCTTTTGTCAGTAAGTACCAAAAAGGTTTGAAGACATAGAGCATCTACTCGTTCCCATGAGGAGTAGGTGAAGCAGCAGGGTCGTTGGTGGTGTTTGGCGGTGCTGAAGAGCTTGGAGCAGAGTCGAAGTGTGCTGAAGGAGGTGGCGGTGAAGTAGAGGAAGAGAACTCAGAGTCTTCAAGGGATGGAGTTCGTCGCAGCACAGCCCTTCAAGGAGGTGTGGAGTCAAACTTGAATCACTCAGTGAAGCCATCCTCTTGAAGATCATCTTCAGAACACATCATCGTTAGCCCTTTCCATGTGCGGCGAGAGGTTTCATGGGCAACAAAAAGCATTCTTTGTGGCAAGATTGCGAATGCGATTAACATCCACCAAGAGGCTTTGCATCTGACGCTTCAGCCAGTCATGATGCATATCCTGTTTCTGATGAAGAGCCACAAGAAGCTCTTGGTCGTTGAGAACACGAGTGTGCTTCTTAGGTCGTGGAGCAGTTGTACTATCAGTGGCTTCAGTGGAAGCAGGATGTGGTGCACATGTAGTGCCAGCCAAAGGATACACACGAGTGACTTCTTCAACTCCTTTAGTGTTCTGAGAGAAACTCTGATGCTCTGCATTCTGAAGACTTAGAGGTTCCTTGGCAAGCTCAGGATAGATGGCTTCAATAGAGATATCCACATCAGGCAGAAAAATCCGATGATTGTGAGCAGGTGGCTGATATGAGATAGTGGAGTGAAGTTTGATTAGCCGCATTACCCATGTTAGTAGGATCATCGGTCGGGAGTCAAGTCAAGGGAGTGAAGTTGAGGGAAAAGCTCTTTCTCTCAAAGTTTGTAGAACTTCAAGCCAAACAGATCAGAGCCTGATGCAGCAAGTTGGCGAATGAAGAAGTCCTGTGCATTGAAGCATTTTCCATGAAGAATATAGAAGACCAAAGTCTTCATTGCACCCTCAAGCTTGGCATGTGGAGAGTGCCCTTTGATGGGCCAGAGAGTTCGCCTGATGATGTGATAAATGGTTCTTGGCAGATACTCAAGGTCTTCAACGAAGAACTCCATGGGATAAGCAGCATCTTGGGGTAATGGCTTCATCATGCTGAGCATCTGACTCATATCAGGTTCAGGCTTCTGAAAGATGCTCTCAATAGCTTCACTATGCAGCTGACAGCCATGCTCGTAGAGATCGCCAGGAGTGGGTAAACCAGTGAGCTCAATGATGTCAAAGGCTTTGGCGTCGTGATGAACGTTTCCAGTCATCCACTCCAGGACCCAAGTCTTCGGATCTCTGCTATACCCGCGGATGTGAAGTGTGGCATAGAATTGGAGCAGCAACTCTTCATTCCAATGCTCTTGGTCAGTAACGAACGGCAGCAGTCCAACTTCCTTGAAGCAATCCAAAGCTTCTTCCAGACAGGGCAGACCAGCTATAGCTTCAATGTCAAGGCGCTTGTGTGGGAAGATGCGACCTTGGTTGTAAAGAATGCATGAGTAATAGCTTCGTTGCGGATAGCTCCATAACCGATCAGATGATATCCTTTACCTTCAGTAGGGGTTCCTGGAGCTATCGAAGAATGTGTTGTCTGCTTTGAAGCCATTGATATTGAAGGAGCTAGGTGTTGATGCAGGACCTGGGAACCTTGGCAATCATGGGATTGGCTTCTGTACCTGAGGCCTGTGCTCAACATGATAGTCGAACTGGGGACCGGCTGCATACTCAGGAACAGAAGTGGCGAGATCAGTGGCTTCGCTGTCTTCTAATGCTTTTGTTGGGGAGGGCTCCACATTAGCTTCATTGGTGGTTGTGGCAGCCGCAAGATTTTCAAGCACGTTCTCCTTGAGAACTGCTTCTTGGTGGGACAGGGGAGTGGCAACTTGTGGGACTTCTTCTTCTGCGGCTGATGCAGCCGGATTGTCTTCAGCAGAGACTTGAGGCCTTGGACCTTTGTGAAGCCTGCGCAACGCAGGCGACGCCTGTGTAGTTGGAGTTGGCTGGGCCTCAAAGTCTTCTTCCTCTTGTGGGCGATCCGCCCATGAAGCATTCTGTGCAATTGGCGTCAGTGGACGACCAATGCTGATGAGTTCGCTGTTCTCGAGCTGAGGAAGGACTGCACCATCTTCTACATGGTCATATTGACCAATGTCTTCAGCAGCGATGGGATCAGCTGCTGGAAAGTCTTCAGCTTCATGAGCCTCTGTGGAAGAAGGCTCATGGATTGTCAGTTGGCATTCAGCGTCAGGATAAACCATAGAAATGGGTTCAACTATCAAAGGCTCTGTGGGAGCAGCCCGATCTTTCTTGGTCTTCCTCTTCTTCTTGGAGGGGGCAGTAGGAGAGGCTTCAGGATGTTTCCTCTTCCTGGCTTCAGCCTCAGCAGTCCTCGTCTTCTTGAGCTCTGAAGCGTTTGACCGGCTTTTTGGCTTCGAGCCAGTCATTCTAGTTGGGAAGACAATAGGAACTGCTTCCTGCCTTGGTGCGTCGGGTTCAGCCGTAGCAGGCTTCTTCTTCTTCTTTGCGGCCATCCTGGGGTCGATGCCAGGACGCCCAAGGGCCTTGCGCTTCTCAGCCTCATTGTAGGCTTGCACACATCTGTCAGCCAGAACCTTCATGCGCTCAAGCGAACCCTAAGCTTCTGCACGTTTCTTTACAAAGGCTTCCTTGAGCTTGTGCATCATACTCTTGAAGTTCTTCACTTCTTGCACGCTGAGCTTGGACATATGGTTCTTGAACTGAGCCTTTTCATAGTCAATCTTTTGCTTCAGTTCAACAATGCGCTGGGCGACAGCTAGCTTTGAAGCAATGGCGCCTTGGAAGGCGACACTGAGGCCAATGGGTAGTTGCAGATCTTCAAAGCTGATGTTTGGCATGTCAAGCCACTCGTCAATGAAGTTGTGGATTATGGTTACATCAAAGAGAGGCAGATCATTGAAGATTTCTGCTTCTTCTTTGCTCTTGATGAGTTGCTCAAGAGCGTCATCTGCAAGATCTTCATCACTTGACAGATCGATGGCATCATTGCGCAGAATGGCAGCAGCTGTTAGCTCTTGGCCGGTGTGTGACAGAGGCATCTTGGCCTTCTGGGGCTTGGAGATGCGTGATAAATCTTCGGACTGCACACTGTCTTCAGGAGGTGCAGTTGCCAGTGGCTTCGCCCGTGAGATTTTTGGTGAAGGGGCAGGTTTTGAAGCTTTAGGCTTCTTCAACTTCTTTGGCTTCGGCGCTGCAGGCGCTTCATCTGATTCAGTGTCAGCTGCAGGCTCATTCACTGCAGTCCCTTGAACCAAGATATGGGTGATGAGGCCTTCAAGGTTGTAGAAAGGACCGATGACATTGGGTTCTGCATCTCGTGTGCCATCAGCCCTTGGAGCTGAGGGACCAGGGTTGAAGTCTAGTCCCAATGTCTTCTTGTTTTGCTTCACTGAGTTCTGAGCAAATTGGAAGTTGCGCTTGAACAGATTGTCGTCACGACACCATAGTAGTGACGATGGGTGTGCATCAGCAGGCTGTGGCCCACGGACCATGCAGGGATAGAAGCCTTGTTCAATGGCTTCATCTCTGGACCTGGGTAGAAGATTCTTGTATAGGATGTCTCCCCACGGTCTCTTGATGGCATTTTTGTCAGCATATTCCTGGGTTACAAATCGGTATTTGAACCATTGTTCTGCCCAATATCTTCGAATCCATTGGATTCGGGTCTTGCGCTGATTGTAATCCTCTTCAGGATCCGTCTTGTACAGTTCTGAGAGGTCATCTGGCAGATCTCTGGATGTTTCTCCACGATGCTTTCTGCCACCCTTCCTTGCTGATTTCTCTGAAGCCATAAACTTTAAACTGAAAGGCTTCAACACGTTCAAAGGCTTCAAAGGTTTTCGCTTGCTGGACAAACAGGAACTGGCTTCGGGAGAATTTATGTGATGCTGTAAGAATTCTGCAAATGAATGCAGACTATGAGAACCAAAGGATTCTCCCACGGACATGTACCTGTGACAGCATTAAGGTGCGAGGGAAGGGGAAGAGGTCATATGCATTCTCAGAAGATTTTGAAGATAAATCAGTTTAGAAGACATTGACCTCATCGTGCGAAGACATTAACTCATAGATAAGGAGTTGGTTCCAGATTTGTACGAATCCACAGATCAGTACAAGTGAGCAATCTAACTACTTTATGAAGCATAAGTGAATATACTAGGCATGTTATGAGATGCAGTATGAGAGAGATCTAACTTGTGTGAATAGAAACTGCTTTTGGTAGAAAGTGACAAAGCCATAGGATCAACGGTGCTGTAAAAAGGAAGTTTTATTTACCACACTAAGAACTGCTAGACGGAGTGGAAGATGAGGCCGAGCAGTTCGATCTTCCGTGCCCTAACTTGGCGACGGAGGACACCTACGGCGACGTTGGAGAGGACGATGTCCGCGGTCGGTGTGAAGACGGCATCGGAGAGGTTGCGGCAGCGAAGCGCTTCATCGCCGGCGTCGTCGAGGGCTAGCGGTGGCGCTAGGGTTCGTGCGAGAGTGGGAGAAGAGATAATGACCGCTATGAAGTGTGTATTTATAGGTACACGGGCGGTACTGCGTTATTACACAAGTGCCCCTGGCAATTCGCATCTGAGAAACACGTGGCCATTATGCGGAATTTTGGGGTTTGTTCCACGTCCCACGCACGCCTGGATTGTCGGGTGGTCGTTCCTACTTCTCCGGTTTTCATGTGGAGGAATGAGCATTGAAAACGGACTTAATGGTTGTCTCTGTATCTTCTGCTGACAAGGACGCAGAGAAGACATTCGACAGTTTCAATAGAATGCATATGATTTGGAGAGATAGAATTTGAGATAGAAAGCATAGAGAGGTTAGGGTCCGATCACATTCACTTAGTTCAAAAGATTCAACAAGAAGACATAGCTATAAGTGAATGCTGTAGAACACTAGTAGATATATATATATATATATATCTATATAATTAACATAGTGAAGATAATCATGAAGATATGTTGATATTGAAGCCAAGCTAAATGTGAAGACATAGCAAATGTAACGCCATGAGCGAAACACTTCAAAATAGAACATTTGGTGGTGGCGTTACCCACCGTATAGGAAGTATTAGACCCAGACACAGCGCACAATTATCATGGCGCTCCGAAGTCAAATTCCACATTAATGTATTCACACTTAGAATGTATGTCTTCATTGATTGAAGATATACTTTACTTCGTGTGTTGCACATCTAAGTCATCAATATGCATAAGGGTTAGGATGTGTGACTGATCATAGGACATTTGAGGATTCCAGGATATTTAGCTCACACCGTAACTTGCAAAATCTCTTCTCATCCAAGGCTTGGTGAAGATATCTGCCAATTGCTCTTCAGTGTTGACATGTATGATATCAATATCTTCCTTCACAACATGATCTCTGAGAAAGTGATGACGAATTTCAATGTGTTTTGTCTTCGAGTGCTGAACTGGGTTCTTGGCAATCTTGATGGCGCTTTCGTTGTCGCAGTAAAGTGGCACTTGCTTCAGATGAATGCCATAGTCCTTAAGTGTTTATTTCATCCACAGAAGCTGAGCGCAGCAAGATCCAACAACAATGTATTCAGATTCAGCAGTGGAGAGAGATACATAGTTCTACTTCTTTGAAGACCAACATACAAGTGATCGTCCCAGAAAGTGACATGTGCCTGATGTAGACTTGCGATCAACTTTGTCACCAGCATAATCAGCATCCGAGAATCCAACCAGATCAAACTCTGAGCCCTTTGGATACCATAATCCTAGAGTTGGGGTGTGAGCCAAATATCGAAGAATTTGCTTCAAAGCTAAGTGATGCGACTCCTTTGGTGCCGCTTGAAATCGAGCAAACATGCAAACACTAAGCATAATATCTGGCCTAGATGCACATAGATAAAGTAAAGACCCAATCATGGAGCGATATACCTTTTGATCGAACTCTTTACCATTATTGTCGGGACCCAGATGATGTTTGGCTGGCATTGGTGTCGTGAAGCCTTTGCAGTCTTGCATACCAAGCTTCTTCAGGCAATCTTTGAGATACTTTTCTTGAGATATGAAGATGCCCTTGCGTTGTTGTCGTATTTGAAGACCGAGGAAGAACTTCAGCTCTCCCATCATGGACATCTGATATTGCTCTTGCATCATATATCCAAACTCTTCACTGTACTTCTGATTGGTGCAGCTGAAGATAATGTCATCCACATATATTTGGCACACAAACAGTTCACCATCATATGTCTTCGTGAAGAGAGTGGGGTCTAGGGAACCAGTAATGAAGCCTTTGTTCTTCAGGAAGTATTTGACTGTGTCATACCAGGCCCGAGGGGCTTGTTTGAGGCCATACAGTGCCTTGTTGAGCTTGTATACCATGTCAGGATGTTTTGGATCTTCAAAGCCAGGCGGTTGCGCAACATACACTTCTTCTTCAATCTTGCCATTGAGAAAAGCACTCTTCACATCCATTTGATATAGAAGTATGTTATGATGATTTGCATAGGCCAGCAGTATGCGTATGGCTTCAAGTCTAGCCACATGAGCAAATGTTTCATCGAAGTCAATGCCTTCCACTTGAGTATATCCTTGAGCAACGAGACAAGCTTTGTTTCTGACAACTTGACCATGCTCATCTTGCTTGTTGCGGCATATCCATTTGGTGCCTATTATATTGTGCTTCCGTGGATCAGGACGCTTAACCAGTTCCCATACATTATTCAGCTCAAACTGTTGAAGCTCTTCTTGCATAGCTTGAATCCATTCAGGTTCCATGAAGGCTTCTTCAACTTTCTTGGGTTCTGTTATTGAGACGAATGTGATGTGCCCATAGAAATTTGCTAGCTGAGTTGCCCTTGAACGAGTGAGTGGACCGGGTGCATTGATGCTATCAATTATTCTTTCAATCTGCACTTCATTGGCAACGTGAGGATGTACAGGGCGAAGATTTTGCTCTTGCTGATCATTGTCGTTGTTAGAAGGAATGTCTTCAGGTTGAGCATTGTCTTCATGTTGATCAGGTGCTGAGATGATAAGTTCTTCTTCAGGATGAGCTTCAGAAGGTATAATTTCTCCAGTTCCCATTAGCTTGATTGATTCACTGGATGGAACTTCATCTAGCACATTTGGCAGTTGCTCTCTTTGTGAACCGTTGGTCTCATCGAACCGCACATCCACTGTTTCAACCACTTTGTAATGAAAGAGATTGAAGACTCTGTAGGAGTGCGAATCCTTTCCATATCCAAGCATAAAACCCTCATGTGCTTTTGGTGCAAACTTTGAGGTGTGATGTGGGTCTTTGATCCAGCACCTGGCGCCAAATACTCTGATGTAACTGACATTTGGCTACTTGCCAGTAAGGAGATCATAAGATGTCTTGTTTAGAAGCTTGTGAAGATAAACACGATTGATTGTATGGCATGCAGTATCAATGGCTTCAGGCCAGAATTTTCTTGGAGTCTTGTATTCATCTAGCATCGTTCTGGCCATCTCAATGAGTGTTCTGTTCTTGCGTTTGACGACGCCATTCTGCTGTGGCGTGTATGGGGCCGAGAATTCATGTGTGATGCCCAAGGTATCAAGATATGTATCAAGGCCAGTGTTCTTGAATTCAGTGCCATTGTCACTTCTAATGTGCTTTATCTTGGCGCCATAATTGTTCATAGCTTGATTGGCGAAGCGTCTGAAGATATCCTGCACTTCAGTCTTGTAAAGGACTATGTGCACCCAAGTATATCTAGAATAATCATCAACAATGACAAAGCCATAGAGACAAGCAGTAGTAGTAAGAGTTGAGTAATGAGTGGGACCGAAAAGATCCATGTGAAGTAGTTCGAAGGGTCGAGTAGTGGTCATGATTGTCTTCGAGGGATGTTTGGCCCTCGTCATCTTCCCTGCTTCACAGGAACCACATAAGTGATCTTTCTTGAACTTGACACCCTCGGTGCCTATGACATGCTTCTTCTTTGCATGGGTGTGGAGGTTCCTCATGCCAGCATGCCCTAGGCTCCGATGCCAGAGCCAGCATTCTGAAGCTTTTGCTAGAAGACATATGGCAAGCTGTGGTCCTGCTGAGAAATCTACCACGTACAAATCATCTTTTCGATACCCTTCAAATACTAGAGACTTGTCAGATTCCATTAGTACAAGGCAATGATATTTTCCAAATATTACGATCATGTTCAAATCGCAAAGCATTGAGACAGACATTAAGTTGAAGCCAAGGGATTCAACAAGCATGACTTTATCCATGTGTTGATCCCTTGAGATTGCAACTCTACCTAAACCCAATACCTTACTTTTACCAGTGTCAGCAAATGTGATGTGGCTCTTGTCGGATGGACGTAAGGTTGAGTCCATAAGAAGGCTTCTTTTGCCAGTCATGTGATTTGTACACCCACTATCAATAATCCATTCTAAAGACGCTGGTGTCGTACCCTACAGTGCAGTTAGGGGGATAGGCTTCACCAAGAGCATTGTGAAGCAAAAACATTTGACGAACCAATGGGTTATGAAAGCTTAGGTCCAGATTAGGACTAATAGGGAGAGTAGCAAGCGATTCAGGAACGAAGTACATAGTAAGACCATTCGGGCATTTGATCTTGCGCCCTACAAGATGTTTAAGGTCCCCAGCAATAGCATCAGACGATTTTGGTTTTCTGCTGGAGACCTTTCCCTGCAAAAGAGAGTTAAGCTTTCTTAGCCACCCACATCTTCAAGGGTGGCTTAGAAGCAATAAGTCTAAGTGCAGCATCTGAGAATTTTGGCTTTGGAGCCCTAGCAAACAGTCTTGCAGGTGGACAATAGTACTCATAAGAATAAGCAGAATAGTTCTTGGTCTTATGAACATGGCGGTTTGATGAACCACTCTCATATTCATATGCCTGAGTATGGTTTCCCTGCAAAACATTTGCGTTAGTGCGACTCGGGTGAGTCCTCTGTCTGTATGAAGCCTTTGGACCATATGAAGCCTTTGGTCTGAGGTTTGTCTTCTTCATGTGAGGTGTCATGATGACATTCACAGGAAGATTCTCCAGACACCTTTTCGGAACCCAGATTTTCTTCATAGGTGGTCCATTCCTGCAATTAGTACCAATGTACCTGGCAAACACTTCACCATTCTGATTCTTAAACAGTATATAGTTTGCATCAAAGGATTCATCAATGATAATGGGGTTAGCACAAGTGAAGCCAGATAGATTGGATGGATCTGCTGAAGGTTCCTTTGCAGCAACCCACATGGTTTTGGGGTACTGCTCAGGTTTCCAGTAAGAGCCATCAGCATTCATTTTCCTTACAAACCCAACACCCTCTTTCCTCGGGTTTCGGTTCAGAATCTGCTTTTTGAGGACATCACATAGTGTCTGATGCCCTTTAAGACTTTTTTACACCCCTGTTTCAAGCAATGTCTTCAACCAAGCATTCTCGTCAGCAATAGCGGTGGTATCCTCAGCAGAGGGGTTAGTTACCACATCAACAGTTGAAGATATTGCAACAGCAGTAGCAGTAGAACATTCAGCAACAGAAGTAGCATTATCACGCTCAATGCATTTAAGACATGGTGGTTCAAATCCTTCCTGGGCGGAACTGATCTGTTTGGCGCAAAGTGACTCGCTTTCCTTTTGAAGATCTTCATGAGCCGCTCTCAATTTCTCCAGATCTTGCTTCCTTTGAAGATAATCATAGGAAAGCTTTTCATGAGTTGTTGAGAGAGTTTCATGACGACTTTCAAGTTCCTGATACTTAACATGAAGATTTTTTATGTCTTCAATTAAGGATTCAGATCGAGTCATTTCAGCACCTAACAGATCATCGCTTCTTTCTAACAGTTTTTGAATATGTTCCATAGCTTTCTGTTGTTCAGTTGCAATTTTAGCAAGTGTTTTGTAGCTGGGTTTTGAACCACAATCGGAGTCATCGTCACTAGATGTTTGATAGTGAGTAGTGCGTGTGTTTACCTTGGCACCGCGTGCCATAAAGCAGTAGGTAGAAGCGGAGTAGTCCTTGTCATTTTGCATCAGTGTCGGTGATGAAGTCATTGTCTTCAGTGTTGAAGATGGACTTGGCAACGTATGCTGTAGCCAGACTTGCGATGCCTGAATCGGACTCCTCCTCAGACTCCACCTCCGCCTCCTCAGAAGCAGACTCCTCCTCTGAATCCATTTCCTTGCCAACAAACGCACATGCCTTGCCAGATGAGCTCTTCTTGTGTGATGAAGACTTTGAGGAAGATTTGGAAGAAGACTTTGAGTATTTCTTCTTCTTCTTGTCGTCAGAGTCATATTCCTTGCTCTTCTTCTTCTTTTTGTTCTCATTGTCCCACTGTGGACACTCAGAGATGAAGTGGCCAAGTTTCCTGCACTTGTGACATGTTTTCTTCTTGTAGTCATGAGCAGAAGCTTCATCATTTCTTGAGCTTGATCGGGAAGACTTTCTGAAGCCTTTCTTCTTGGTGAATTTTTGGAACTTCTTGACAAGCATAGCAAGTTCCCTTCCAATGTCTTCAGGATCATCAAAACTGCTGTCAGATTCTTCTTCAGATGAGGAGACAGCTTTTGCCTTCAAGGCACGAGTTCGCCCATAGTTTGGACCGTAGATATCTCTTTTCTCAGAAAGCTGAAACTCATGTGTATTGAGCCTCTCAAGTATGTCAGACGGATCGAGTATCTTGAAATCAGGACGTTTTTGAATCATCAGGGCTAGGGTGTCAAACGAACTATCAAGTGATCTCAGTAGTGTCTTGACGACTTCATGTTTGGTGATCTCAGTAGCGCCGAGGGCTTGAACCTCATTTGTGATGTTAGTGAGTCGGTCAAATGTGAGCTGGACATTCTCATTGTCATTTCGCTTGAAGCGGTTGAAGAGGTTGCGAAGGACACTGATTCTCTGATCTCTCTGGGTTGAGATGCCTTCATTGACCTTGGAGAGCCAGTCCCAGACCAGCTTAGATGTTTTCAAAGCACTCACACGGCCATACTGTCCTTTGGTCAGATGACCACAGATGATATTTTTGGCAGTAGAGTCCAGTTGAACGAATTTCTTGACATCAGTAGCAGTGACACCTTCTCCAGCCTTGGGAACGCTGTTCTCGACGACATACCATAGGTCGACGTCAACGGCTTCAAGATGCATGCGCATCTTATTCTTCCAGTAGGGATATTCAGTTCCATCGAAGACGGGGCACGCAGTGGAGACTTTAATTATCCCTGCAGTCGACATAGCTAAACCTCCAGGTGGTTAAACCGAATCACACAGAACAAGGGAGCACCTTGCTCTGATACCAATTGAAAGTGCGTTATATCGACTAGAGGGGGGTGAATAGGCGATTTTTATGAAAGTCTTCAATACGTGGAAGTTATGAAGACAAACAATAGAAATAAACCTATTACCCTGCAGCGGAAGGTAGACTACACTAGGCAAGCCATAGTCAAGTATTCAATAGAGTGAAAGCACAATGACTTAATAGCAGCAATGTAGTAAGGATCAGGTAGGAAGATATTATGAAGCCAGACAGAACACGCAGTCACTCAGTGAAGACAAAAGATAGTGCAAACATACAATGACTTCACAAGGAGTAACAGTAAGTAAAGGGAAGGGAAGATGAAACCAGTGACTTGTTGAAGGCAATGATTTGTTGGACCAGTTCCAGTTGCTGTGACAACTGTACGTCTGGTTAGGGCGGCTAGGTATTTAAACCTTAGGACACACAGTCCCGGACACCCAGTCCTGAACACGCAGCTCAGGACACCCAGTCCTCACCGTATTCCCCTTGAGCTAAGGTCACATAGACCTCGCCAAATCACTCTGGTAAGTCTTCAAGGTAGACTCCCAAACCTTCACAGACTTCGTTCACGGGCAATCCACAATGTCTCTTGGATGCTCAGAACGCGACGCCTAACCGGCTGGAGGATGCATGGTCCTCAAGTGTAATAAGTCTTCAAATCACATAGACAAGAAGACTTAAGTGATGCCTAATTCTCTTTGGCTCTGGGTGGTTAGGGCTTTATCCTCGCAAGGAATTCTCTCTCAATGGCTTCGAGGTGGGTTGCTCTCAAACGACAAAAGCCGTATTCTCAATCTGAGCAGCCAACCGTTTATGGTTGTAGGAGGTGGGCTATTTATAGCCACTTGGCAACCCTACCTGATTTGTCCGAAATGACCCTTGGTCACTAAGGAACTGACACGTGTTCCAACGGTCAGATTTCAAACTCACATGGCAACTTTGCTTGGGCTGCAAGCAAAGCTGACTTGTCCGACTCTGGACAAGATTCGCTCTCATAGTCTTCACTCGAAGACATAGGTTTTGGTTAGGCATCACTTCAGTCATTCTGACTGGTTCTCTTGGACCCCACTTAACAGTACGGTGGTTCCTATGACTCAATACAAAATAAAGAGAACTACGAAAGATCTAAGTCTTCGAGCTCCATAGGCTTCATGTGGTGTCTTCTCTTGTCATAGTCTTCAATGTGAATATCTTCATATACCACCTTTGACTTCAATGTCTTCATACATTTTTAGGGGTCATCTCTGGTAGGAAAACCGAATCAATGAGGGACTTCTACCTGTGTTATCCTGCAATTCTCACAAACACATTAGTCCCTCAACTAGGTTTGTCGTCAATACTCCAAAACCAACTAGGGGTGGCACTAGATGCACTTACACGATGTCTTCTCTTGTCATAGTCTTCAAGGTGAATGTCTTCACTTACCACCTTTGAATTCAATGTCTTCATACATTTTTAGGGGTCATCTCTGGTAGGAAAACCAAATCAATGGGGGACTTCTACCTGTCTTATCCTGCAATTCTTACAAACACATTAGTCCCTCAACTAGGTTTGTCGTCAATACTCCAAAACCAACTAGGGGTGGCACTAGATGCACTTACAATCTCCCCCTTTTTGGTGATTGATGACAAACTAGTTGAAGTTTTCGACGGGGAATATAATATGTGAAATTGTAAAGGATAAGGAATTGTCTTCATAAGTTGCAAGGGATCCCCCTGAAGATGTGCATATAAGTAATTTGCTTTTGGAATGCAAATGCACATGGCAGGTTGTACTTGTGGAGATCGTCTTCAACTTATGATGACAATTCATCATGCATGAAGGGTATGTGAAGATAATGACATGCATAATGAAAAATGGACGTCTGCAAAATGATCTAAGTGCGGAATTTATCGTCGCACATGCGGGATTTATCATCGCATCACAAAATAGCAAATAAGTAGCAGACGACCATCGAGTTTAAGTGTTACAACTCAAAGAACCAAATGTATCAAAGCGAGAGTTGTAAACACTAGGCAAAACATAAAGTAACCGCCCATATGGACCCGCTTGAAGACTATCAAACTCATATGCTTCTCCCCCTTTTGTTAGTGAGGACCAAAAAGGTTTGAAGACATAGAGCAGCTACTCATTCCCATGAAGAGTAGGTGAAGCAGCAGGGTCGTCAGTGGTGTTCGGCGGTGCAGAAGAACTTGGGGCAGTGTCGAGGCATGCAGAAGTAGGGGGCGGTGAAGTGGCATCATCTTCGTCCTCGATCACTCTAGCATTCACAGTTGCCGCAGAGGAAGAGAACTCAGAGTCTTCAAGAGATGGAGTTTGTCGTAGCACAGTCCTTCGGGGAGGTGGGGAGTCAAACTTGAAACGTTCAGAGAAGCCATCCTCTTGAAAATCATCCTCAGAACACATAAGCGTCAGCCCTTTCCATGTACGCCGACAGGTTTCATGGGCAACGAAGGCATTCTTGGTGGCAAGATTGCGAATGCGGTTGACATCCACCAAGAGGCTGTGCATTTGGCGCTTCAGCCAGTCATGATGCCTATCCTGTTTCTGATGAAGAGCAACCAGAAGCTCTCGGTCATTGAGAACACGAGATCGCTTCTTGGGTCGGTGGGCAATAGTGCTTTCAGTGGCATCAGTAAGGGCACGATGAGGTGCACGTGTAGTACCAGCCAGAGGATAAACACGAGTGACTGCTTCAACTCCTTCAATGTTCTGAGTGAAACTTTGATGCTCCGCATTCTGAAGACTAAGAGGTTCCTTGGCAGGCTCTGGATAAATGGCTTCAACGGACATATCCACATCAGGCAGAAAGATCTGATGATTGCGAGCAGATGGCTGATATGAGATAGCTGAGTGGAGTTTAATCAGCCGCATTATCCATGGAGCGTAGAACTTCAAGCCAAAAAGATCAGATCCTGATGCAGCAAGTTGGCGAATGAAGAAGTCTTGTGCATTGAAGCATTTGCCATGGAGAATATAGAAGACCAAAGTCTTCATTGCACCTTCCAGTTTTGCATGTGGAGAATGTCCTTTGATGGGCCAGAGAGTTCACCGTAGAATGTGATAGATAGTCCTTGGCAGATACTTCATGTCTTCAACAAAGAACTCCTTAGGATATGCAGCATCTTGTGGCAAAGGCTTCATCATACTGAGCATCTGACTCATGTTCGGTTCAGGCTTGTGAAAGATGCTCTCCATAGCTTCACTGTGAAGCTGACAGCCAGGTTCATAGAGATCTCCATGAGTGGGCAGACTAGTGAGCTCAATGATATCAAAGGCTTTGGCTTCGTGATGAACATTTCCTGTCATCCACTCAAGGACCCAAGTCTTCGGATCTCTGTTGTAACCACGTATGTGAAGTGTGGCATAAAATTGGAGCAGCAACTCTTCGTTCCAGTGCTCTTGGTCGGTGATGAAGGGCAGCAATCCAACCTCTTTGAAGCAATCTAGAGCTTCTTCCAAAAAGGGCAGACCAACTATTGCTTCGGTGTCAAGACTCATATGTGGGAAGATGCGACCTTGATTGTACAGAATGCATGAGTAATAGCTTCGCTGTGGATAGCTCCAGAACCGATCAGAAGATATTCGTTCCCTTGAGTAGGGGTTCTTGGAGCTATTGAAGAAGGTGTTGTCTGCTTTGAAGCCATTGACATTGAAGGATCCAGGTGCTGATGCAGGACCTGGAAACCTGGGCAACCTTGGCATGGGCTTCTATACCTGAGGCCTATGCTCAATATGATAGTCAAACTGAGGACCAGCAGCAGGCGCAGGAACAGAAGCAGTAGCATCATTGGCTTCGCTGACTTCTGGTTCTTGGATTGGTGTAGGCTCCACATTTGCTTTAGCCATGACAGCGTCAGTGGCTTCATTGGTGTTGGTGGTGGCAGCCTCAAGATTTTCTACCTCCACTTGATGAGCTGGAGGGTCGGGCACAGACACGTTCTCCTTGAGAACAGCTTCTTCAGTAGTTGGGGGAGTAGGGACACATTCTTCTTCTTGAGTGTCATCGGCTGATGCAGCCGGAATGTCTTCAGCAGTTTTAGCCTCAGACTCGGAGACTTGAGACCTTGGTCCTTTGCGAAGCCTGCGTAACACTGGCGACGCCTTTGGAGATGGAGTTTGCTGGGCCTCAAAGTCATCTTCTTCTTCTTGCCGGGGTGGTGTGACTTGTTGTTGTGGGTGATCAGCCCATGATGCATCCTGAGCAATTGGCATCAGAGGACGACCAATGCTGATGAGTTCGCTGTGCATAAGCACAGACGATGATACCTGTTGGTGCTCGATCTGAGGAAGAACTACATCATCTTCAACATGGTCATGGTGGCCAATGTCTTCAGCAGTGGTGGGATCAGCTGCTGGTATGTCTTCATCTTCATGAGCCTCTGTGAAAGCAGGCTCATGGACAGTCAGTTGGCGCTCTTGATGTTCAGCGGCAGGGCGAACCATGGAGATAGGTTCAACAATTAAGGGCTCTGTGGGAGCAGCCCGTTCCTTCTTGGTCTTCCGCTTCTTCTTGGAGGGAGCAGCAGCAGAGGCTTCAGGATGTTTCCTCTTTCTGGCTTCAGCCTCAGCAGTCCTCGTCTTCTTCAGTTCTGAAGCGGTAGACCTGGCTTTTGGCTTCAAGCCAATCATGCTGGTTGGAAAGACAATGGGATGTGCTTCCTGCCTTGGTGCGCTGGGTTCGGCCATAGCGGGCTTCTTCTTCTGCTGCTTTGCAGCCATCCTGGGGTCAATGCCAGGGCGCCCAAGGGCCTTGCGTTTCTTAGCCTCATTGTAGGCTTGCACACACTTGTCAGCCAGGTTCTTCATGCGCTCACGAGAACCTTGAGCTTCTTCACGCTTCTTGAGAAAGGCTTCTTCGAGCTCGTGCAGCATGATCTTGAAGTTCTTGACCTCTTGCACGCTGAGCTTGGCCATATGCTTCTTGAACTGAGCTTTCTCAAAGTCAATCTTCTGCTTTAGTTCAACGATGCACTAGGCTATAGCTAATTCTGAAGAAATGGCGCCATGGAAAGCGACACTGAGGCCAATGGGAAGTTGCAGATCTTCAAAGCTGAGGTTGGGCGTGTCAAACCACTCATCGATGACATCGTGGATGATTGCCACGTCAAAGAGAGGCAAATTGTTGAAGATTTCTGCTTCTTCTTTGCACTTGATCAGTTGCTCAACAGCGTCATCTGCAAGATCTTCATCACTGGACAGATCAATGGCATCGTTGCGCAGAATGGTAGCAGCAGTCAGTTCTTGGTTGGTGTGTGGCAGAGGCATCTTGACTCTCGAGGCCTTGGAGATACGTGACAGATCTTCAGACTGCACACTGTCTTCAGGAGGTGCAGTAGCCAGTGGCTTCGCCCGTGAGATTTTTGGTGCTGAGGCAAGCTTTGAAGCTTTAGGCAGCTTTGGCTTCTGCGGCTTTGGAGTAGGAGCTGGGGCTTCATCAGTGTCAGCATCATCATCAGAATGATCCACTTTGGCACCTTGAACAGAGATGTGAGTGATGAGGCCATCCAGATTGTAGAACGGACCGACGACATTGGGTTCGGCATCGTGGGTGCCATCTGCACGGGGAGCAGAGGGACCAGGGTCAAAGTCTAGTCCCAATGACTTCTTGTTCTGCTTCGCCAAATTCTGGGTAAACTGGAAGTTGCTCTTGAACAGATTGTCGTCACGACACCAGAGCAGTGACGATGGGTCAGCATCCGTAGGCTGTGGTCCACGGACCATGCAGGGATAGAAGCCTTGTTCAATGGCTTCATCTCTGGAGCTGGGTTGAAGATTTTTGTATAGGATGTCCCCCCATGGTCGCTTGATGGCATTCTTCTCAGCATATTCCTTTGTTACAAACCTGTACTTGAACCACTGTTCTGCCCAATATCGTCGAATCCATTGGATTCGTGTCTTGCGCTGATTGTAATCCTCTTCTGGATCTGTCTTGTACAGTTCTGAGAGGTCATCGGGCAGATCTCTTGATGTTTCACCTCGACGCTTTCTGCCACCTTTTCTTGCTGATTTCTCTGCAGCCATGAACTTTAAACTGAATGGCTTCAATACGTTCAAAGGATTCTAGGGCTTTCGCTTGCTGGAAAAACAGGAACTGGCTTCAGGAGAATTTATGTGATGATGTAAGAATTCTGCAAATGAATGCAAACTATGAGAACCAAGGGATTCTCCCACGGACATGTACCTGTGACAGCATTAAGGTGCGAGGGAAGGGGAAGAGGTCATATGCATTCTCAGAAGATTTTGAAGATAAATCAGTTTAGAAGACATTGACCTCATCGTGCGAAGACATTCACTCATAGATAAGGAGTTGGTTCCAGATTTGTACGAATCCACAAATCAGTACAAGTGAGGAATCTAACTATTTTGTGAAGCATAAGTGAACATACTAGGCATAATATGAGATGTAGTATGAAGTGGATCCAACTTGTGTGAACAGAAACTGCTTGTGGTAGAAAGTGGCGAATCTATAGGATCAAAGAGGCCGTAAAAAGGAAGTTTTATTTACCACACAAGGAACTGCTAGACGGAGTGGAAGAGGAGGCCGAGCAGTTCGATTGTCCGTGCCCTAACTTGGCGATGGAGGACACCTACGGCGACGGCGGAGAAGACGATGTCCGCGGCCGGCATGAAGACGGCGTCGGAGAGGTCACAGCAGCTAAGCGCTTCGTCGTCGGCATCGTCGAGGGCTAGTGGTGGCGCTAGGGTTCATGCGAGAGTGGAAGAAAGGATAATGACTATCGTAAGGCGTGTATTTATAGGGACAGGGACGGCACAACGTTATTACACAGGTGCCCCTGGCGATTCATATCTGAAGAACACGTGGCCATCATGCAACATATCGGAGGTTGTTCCACATTCCCACACACGCCTGGATTGTAGGATGGTCGTTCCCACTTCTCCGGGTTTCAGGTGAAGGAATTAGCATTGAAAACGGACTTAATGTTTGTCTCTGTATCTTCTGCTGACAAGGACGTAGAGAAGATATTCGACAGTTTCAATAGAATGCATATGATTTGGAGAGATAGAGTCTGAGATAGAAAGCATAGAGAGGTTAGGGTCCGATCACATTCACTTAGTTCAAAAGATTCAACAAGAAGACATAGCTATAAGTGAATGGTGTAGAGGACAGAACACTAGTATATATATATATATATATGATCAACATAATGAAGATAATCATGAAGACATGTTGAGATTGAAGACAAATCAAATGTGAAGACACAACAAATGTAACACCATGGGTAAAACACTTCAAACAGACGAATTTTGTGGTGGTGTTACCCACCGTATAGGAAGTATTAGACCCAGACACGACGCACAATTATCATGGCGCTCCGAAGTCAAATTCCACATTAATGTATTCACACTTAGAATGTATGTCTTCATTGATTGAAGATATACTTTACTTCGTGTGTTGCACATCTAAGTCATCAATATGCATAAGTGTTAGGATGTGTGTCTGATCACAGGACATTTGAAGATTCCAAGATATTTAGCTCACACCTTAACTTGCAAAATCTCTTCTCATCCAAGGGCTTGGTGAAGATATCTGCCAATTTCTCTTCAGTGTTGACGTGTATGATAGCAATATCTTCCTTCACAACATGATCTCTCAGAAAGTGATGACGAATTTCAATATGCTTTGTCTTCGAGTGCTGAACTGGGTTGTTGGCAATCTTGATGGCGCTTTCATTGTCGCAGTAGAGTGGCACTTGCTTCAGATGAATGCCATAGTCTTTGAGGGTTTGCTTCATCCACAGAAGTTGAGCGCAGCAAGATCCAGCAGCAATGTATTCAGATTCAGCAGTGGAGAGAGATACATAGTTCTGCTTCTTTGAAGACCAACATACAAGTGATCGTCCCAAAAAATGACATGTGCCTGATGTAGACTTGCGATCCACCTTGTCACCAGCATAATCAGCATCCGAGAATCCAACCAGATCAAACTCTGAGCCCTTTGGATACCATAATCCTAGAGTTGGGGTGTAAGCCAAATATCGAAGAATTCGCTTCACAGCTAAGTGATGCGATTCCTTTGGTGCCTCTTGGAATCGAGCACACATGCAAACACTAAGCATAATATCTGGCCTAGATGCACATAGATAAAGTAAAGAACCAATCATGGAGCAGCATACCTTTTGATCAAACTCTTTACCATTGTCGGCCGGACCCGAATGATGTTTGGCTGGCATTGGCGTCGTGAAGCCTTTGCAGTCTTGCATACCAAACTTCTTCAGACAATCTTTGAGAAACTTCTCTTGAGATATAAAGATGTCGTTGCGTTGCTGACGTACTTGATGACCAAGGAAGAACTTCAGCTCACCCATCATGGACATCTGATATTGCTCTTGCATCATATATCCAAACTCTTCACTATATTTCTGATTGGTGTAGCCGAAGATAATGTCATCCACATATATTTGGCACACAAACAGTTCACCATCATATGTCTTCGTGAAGAGAGTGGGTCGAGGGAACCAGATTTGAAGCCTTTGCTCTTCAGGAAGTCTTTGAGTGTGTCATACCAAGCCCGAGGGGCTTGTTTGAGGCCATACAGTGCCTTGTTGAGCTTGTATACCATGTCAGGATGTTTTGGATCTTCAAAGCTAGGTGGTTGTGCGACATATACTTTTTCTTCAATCTTGCCATTGAGAAAAGCGCTCTTCACATCCATTTGATACAGAAGTATGTTATGATGATTTGCATAGGCCAGCAGTATGCGTATGGCTTGAAGTCTAGCCACATGAGCAAATGTTTCATCGAAGTCAATCCCTTCAACTTGAGTGTATCCTTGAGCAACGAGACGAGCTTTGTTTCTGACAACTTGACCATGCTCATCTTGCTTGTTGCGATATATCCATTTGGTGCCTATTATATTGTGCTTCTGAGGATCAGGACGCTTAACCAGTTCCCATATATTATTCAGCTCAAACTGTTGAAGCTCTTCTTGCATAGCTTGAATCCATTTAGGTTCCTTGAAGGCTTCTTCAACTTTCTTGGGTTCTGTTATTAAGACGAATGCGAAGTGCCCACAAAAATTTGCTAGCTGTGTTGCCCTTGAACGAGTGAGTGGACCTGGTGCATTGATGCTATCGATTATTCTCTCAATCTGCACTTCATTTGCAACACGAGGATGTACAGGACGAAGATTTTGCTCTTGCTGATCATTATCATTGTTAGAGGGATTGTCTTCAGGCTGAGTATTGTCTTCAGGATGATCAGGTGCGGAGGTGATAAGTTCTTCTTCAGGTTGAGCTTCAGAAGGTATGATTTCTCCAGTTCCCATAAGTTTGATTGATTCACTAGATGGAACTTCATCTAGCACATTTGGCAGTTGCTCTCTTTGTGAGCCGTTAGTTTCATCGAACCACACATCCACTGTTTCAACCACTTTGTAATGAAAGAGATTGAAGACTCTGTAGGAGTGCGAATCCTTTCCATATCCAAGCATAAAACCCTCATGTGCTTTTGGTGCAAATTTTGAAGTGCGATGTGGATCCTTGATCCAGCACTTGGCGCCAAATACTCTGAAGTAACTGACATTTGGCTTCTTGCCAATAAGGAGTTCATAGGATGTCTTGTTTAGAAGCTTGTGAAGATAAACACGGTTGATGATATGGCATGCAGTGTCAATGGCTTCAGGCCAGAATTTTCTTGGAGTCTTGTATTCATCAAGCATCGTCCGAGCCATCTCAATAAGTGTTCTGCTCTTGCGTTCGACGACGCCATTCTGCTGTGGCATGTACGGAGCTGAAAATTCATGTGTGATGCCCAAAGTATCAAGATATGTATCAAGGCCAGTGTTCTTGAATTCAGTGCCATTGTCACTTCTGATGTGCTTTATCTTGGCGCCATAGTTGTTCATTGCTCGATTGGCGAAGCGTCTGAAGACATCCTGCACTTCAGTCTTGTAAAGGATTATATGCACCCAAGTATATCTTGAATAATCATCAACAATGACAAAGCCATAGAGACAAGCAGTAGTAGTAAGAGTTGAGTAATGAGTGGGACCGAAAAGATCCATGTGCAGCAGTTCGAAGGGTTGAGTCGTTGTCATGATTGTCTTCGAGGGATGCTTGGCCCTCGTCATCTTTCCTGCTTCATAGGCACCGCATAAGTGATCCTTCTTGAACTTGACGCCCTCGATGCCTATGACATGCTTTTTCCTTGCAAGGGTGTGGAGATTCCTCATGCCAGCATGCCCTAGGCTTCGATGCCAGAGCCAGCATTCATAAGCTTTTGCTAGAAGACATACTGCAAGTTGTGGTCCTGCTGAGAAATCTACAACATACAAATCATCTTTTCGATACCCTTCAAACACTAGAGACTTGTCAGATTCCATTAGTACAATACACCGATATTTTCCAAACATCATAATCATGTTTAAATCACAAAGCATTGAGACAGACATTAAGTTGAAACCAAGGGATTCAACAAGCATGACTTTATCCATGTGTTGATCCTTTGAGATTGCAACTCTACCTAGACCCAATACCTTGCTTTTACCAGTGTCAGCAAATGTGATGTGACTTTTGTCTGATGGACGTAAAGTTGAGTCCATGAGAAGGCTTCGCTGCCAGTCATGTGATTTGTACACCCACTATCAATAATACATTCTGAAGCAGCTGGTGTCGTACCCTACAGTGCAGTTAGGGGGATAGGCTTCACGAAGAGAATTGTGAAGCAAAAACATTTGACGAACCAGTGGATTATTAAAGCTTAGATCAAGATTAGGACTGATAGGGCAGGTTGCAAGCGATTCAGAAACAAAGTACATAGTAAGACCATTTGGGCATTTGATCTTGCACCCTACAAGATGTTTAAGGTCCCCAGCAATAGTGTCAGACGATTTTGGTTTTCGGCTGGAGACCTTTTCCTGCAAAAGAGAGTTAAGCTTTCTTAGCCACCCACATCTTCAGGGGTGGCTTCGAAGCAATAAGTCTAAGTGCAGCATCTGAGAACTTTGGCTTTGGAGCCCTAGCAAAAATTCTTGCAGGTGCACAATAGTATTCATAAGAATAAGCAGAGTAGTTCTTGGTCTTATGAACATGGCGGTTTGATGAACCGCGCTCATATTCATAGGCCTGAGTATGGCTTCCCTGCAAAACATTTGCGTTAGTGTGACTCAGGTGAGTCCTCTGTCTGTATGAAGCCTTTGGACCGTATGAGGCCTGTGGTCTGGGGTTTGTCTTCTTCACCTGTGGTGTCATGATGACATTCACAGGAAGATTCTCCAAACACCTTTTCGGCACCCAGATCTTCTTCATAGGCGGTCCATTCCTGCAGTTAGTACCAATATACCTGGCAAACACTTCACCATTCTGATTCTTAAACAGTTTGTAGTTTGCATCAAAGGATTCATCAATAACAATGGGGTTAGCACAAGTGAAGCCAGATAGAGTGGATAGATCTGCTGAAGGTTCCTTTGCAGCAACCCATGTGGTTTTGGGGTACTGCTCAGGTTTCAAGTAAGAGCCATCATCATTCATTTTCCTTATGAACCCAACACCCTCTTTCCTAGGGTTTCGGTTCAGGATCTGCCTTTTGAGGACATCACATAGTGTCTGATGCCCTTTGAGACTTTTGTACATCCCTGTTTCAAGCAGTGTCTTCAACCTAGCATTCTCATCAGCAATAGCAGTGGTGTCCTTAGCAGAGGGGTTAGTTTCCACATCAACAGTTGAAGATATTGCAACAGTAGCAGTAGTAGAACATTCAGCAACAGAAGTAGCGTTATCACGCTCAATACATTTAAGACATGGTGGTTCAAATCCTTCCTGAGCTGAACTGATCTGTTTGGCGCGAAGTGACTCGTTTTCTTTTTGAAGATCTTCATGAGCCGCTCTCAATTTCTCAAGATCTTGCTTCCTTTAAAGATAATCATAGGAAAGCCTTTCATGAGCTGTTGAGAGCGTTTCATGACGACTTTCAAGTTCCTCATACTTAACGTGAAGATTTTTTATGTCTTCAATTAAGGACTGAGATCGAGTCATTTCAGCGTCTAACAGATCATCGCTTTTGTCTAACAGTTTTTGAATGTGTTCCATGGTTTTCTGTTATTCAGTTGCAATTTTAGCAAGTGTTTTGTAGCTGGGTTTGGAGACACAATCAGAGTTATCGTCACTAGATGTTTGATAGTGAGTAGTGCGTGTGTTTACCTTGGCACCACGTGCCATGAAGCAGTAGGAAGGAGCGGAGTAGTCCTTGTCATTTGCATTGGTGTCGGTGATGAAGTCATTCTCTTCACTGTTGAAGATGGACTTGGCAACGTATGCTGTAGCCAGACTTGCAATGCCAGAATCGGACTCCTCCTCAGACTCCACCTCCTCCTCCTCAGATGCGGACTCATCCTCAGAGTCCATTTCCTTGCCAACAAATGCACGTGCCTTGCCAGATGAGCTCTTCTTGTGTGATGAAGACTTGGAGGAAGACTTGGAAGAAGATTTTGAGTATTTCTTCTTCTTCTTGTCATCAGAGTCATACTCCTTGATCTTCTTCTTCTTCTTCTTGTTCTCATTGTCCCACTGTGGACACTCAGAGATGTAGTGGCCAGGTTTCTTGCACTTGTGACATGTTCTCTTCTTGTAGTCATGAGCAGAAGCTTCATCATTCCTTGAGCTTGATCGTGAAGACTTTCAGAAGCCGTTCTTCTTGGTGCATTTTTGGAACTTCTTCACAAGCATAGCAAGCTCCCTTCCAATGTCTTCAGGATCATCAGAACTGCTGTCAGACTCTTCTTAGATGAGGAGACAGCCTTTGCCTTCAAGGCACGAGTTCGCCCATAGTTGGGACCGTAGATGTCTCTTTTCTCAGAAAGCTGAAACTTGTGTGTGTTGAGCCTTTCAAGTATGTCAGATGGATCGAGTGTCTTGAAATCAGGACATTCTTGAATCATCAGGGCTAGGGTGTCAAACAAACTGTCAAGTGATCTCAGGTGTGTCTTTACGACTTCATGCTTGGTGATCTCAGTAGCGCCGAGGGCTTGAAGCTCATTTGTGATGTCAGTGAGTCGATCGAACGTGAGCTGGACATTCTCATTGTCATTTCTCTTGAAGCGGTTGAAGAGGTTGTAAGGACACTAATTCTCTGATCCCTCTGGGTTGAGACGCCTTCGTTGACCTTGGATAGCCAGTCCCAGACTAGCTTAGATGTTTCCAAAGCACTCACGCGGCAATACTGTCCTTTGGTCAGATGACCACAGATGATATTCTTGGCAGTAGAGTCTAGTTGAACGAACTTCTTGACATCAGCGGCAGTGACACCTTCTCCAGCCTTGGGAACGCCGTTCTTGACGACATACCATAGGTCGACATCAATGGCTTCAAGATGCATGCGCATCTTATTCTTCCAGTAGGGATATTCAGTTCCATCAAAGACGGGGCACGCAGCGGAGACTTTAATTATCCCTGCAGTCGACATAGCTAAAACTCCAGGTGGTTAAACCGAATCACACAGAACAAGGGAGTACCTCGCTCTGATACCAATTGAAAGTGCTAGTGATTGACTAGAGGGGGGTGAATAGGCGATTTTTATGAAAGTCTTCAAAACATGTGAGTTTCGAAGAGAAACAATAGAAATAAACCTATTATCATGCAGAGGAAGGTAGACTACACTAGGCAAACCATAGTCATGTATTCAATGAAGTGAAAGCACAATGACAAATAGCAGCTAGGCAGTAAGGATCAGGTAGGAAGATCTTAAGAAGCCAATCAGTACATGTAATCACTTAGTGAAGTCAAATGGTGATGCTAACGTACAATGACTTCACAAGAACCAACAGTAAGTAAGGGAAGGGAAGGGAAGGATGAAACCAGTGACTCGTTGAAGACAATGATTTGTTGGACCAGTTCCAGTTGCTGTGACAACTGTACGTCTGGTTAGGGAGGCTAAGATTCAACTCAGAAGACCTCGTCTTCACCTTATTCCCCTTGAGCTAAGGACACCCAGTCCTCGCCCAATTACTCTGGTAAGTCTTCAAGGTACACTTCCAAACCTTCACAGACTTCGTTCACCGGCGATCCACAATGACTCTTGGATGCTCAGAACGCGACGCCTAACCGGCTGGAGGATTCACAGTCCTCAAGTGTAATAAGTCTTCAGATCACACAGGCAAGAAGACTTAAGTGATGCCTAACACTCTTTGGCTCTGGGTGGTTAGGGCTTTATCCTCTCAAGGAATTCTCTCTCAAAGGCTTTGAGGTGGGTTGCTCTCAAATGACAAAAGTCGTACTTTAAATCTGAGCAGCCAACCGTTTATGGTTGTCGGGGGTGGGCTATTTATAGCCACTAGGCAACCCGACCTGATTTGTCCGAAATGACCCCGAGTCACTAAGGAACTAACACGTGTTCCAACGGTCAGATTTCAGACACACACGGCAACTTTTCTTGGGCTACAAGCAAAGCTGACTTATCCAACTCTGAACAAGATTCGCTCTCATAGTCTTCACTCGAAGACATAGGATTTTGGTTAAGCATCACTATAGTCATTCTGACTGGTTTTCTTAGACCCCACTTAACAGTACGGTGGTTCCTATGACTCAACAAAGAAGAAAAAGAACTACGAAAGATCTAAGTCTTCGCGCTCCATAGTCTTCATGCGATGTCTTCTCTTGTCATAGTATTCAAGGTGAATGTCTTCACTTACCACCTTTGACTTCAATGTCTTCATACTTTTTTAGGGGTCATCTCTGGTTGGAAAACCGAATCAATGGGGGACTTCTACCTGTGTTACCCTGCAATTCTCACAAACACATTAGTCCCTCAACTAGGTTTGTCGTCAATACTCCAAAACCAACTAGGGGTGGCACTAGATGCACTTACAAGACATCTTGCTCTAATCTGTGGCAGAAACAGCTCAAAACAAAGACAAGAGATATTTGCGTGATATGGTGGTCAAAACCTTTGGGAGATTATATAATGAATTCTTACCGAACAAAAGAAGTATCGTGCAAGAAAACGGAGTCCGGAGAGCGCATGAGGTGCCCACGAGGCAGGGGCGCGCCCAGGGGGTAGGGCGCGCCCTCCACCCTCGTGGAAGCCTCGTGTCCTTTCCGATCTGCTTCTTATTTCCTATTTTCTTAAATATTCCAAAACGGAGAAAAATTGCCATTAGAACTGTTTTGGAGTCGATTTACTTACCGTACCACGTACCTATTCCTCTTCGGGGTCTGAAACGTTCTGGAAAGAGTCTCTTATGTATTCCTCCGGGGTTACAGTTTCAATAATATTGGTTTCAACATTTATGGGATTACCTGAGATATAATGTTTGATTCTTTGACCGTTCACCACCCTCGGATTTGTGCCTTTGAAGCTATTGATTTTTATGGCACCGGAACAATAGACCTCCTCGATGACGTAAGGGCCTTCCCATTTAGAGAGACGTTTTCCTGCAAAAAATCTTAAGTGAGAGATGTATAGAAATACATAATCACCTACATTAAACTCGTGCTTTTGTATCATTTTGTCATGACATCTTTTAACTTTGTCTTTAAACAGTTTGGAATTCTCATAGGCTTGGGTTCTCCATTCATCAAGTGAGCTAATGTCAAAAAGCCTCTTCTCACCAGCAAGTTTGAAGTCATAGTTGAGCTTAATATCCCAATATGCCTTATGTTCTAATTCAAGAGGTAAGTGACATGCTTTACCATAAACCATTTTATACGGAGACATACCCATTGGGTTTTTTATGCAGTTCTATAGGCCCATAATGCATCATCAAGTTTCTTGGACCAATTCTTCCTAGATCTATTAACATTCTTTTGCAAAATTAATTTGAGCTCTCTATTGCTAAGTTCTACTTGACCACTAGACTATGGATGATATGGAGATGCAATTCTATGATTAACATCATACTTAGCAAGCATTTTACGAAAGGCACCATGAATAAAATGTGAACCACCATCAGTCATTAAATATCTAGGGACTCCAAACCTCGGAAAAATAACTTCTTTAAGCATCTTAATAGAGGTGTTCTGATCAACACTACTAGTTGGAATAGTTTCTACCCACTTAGTAACGTAATCAACAGCAACTAAAATATGTGTATACCCATTAGAGGAAGGAAATGGTCCCATATAATCAAAGCCCCAAACATCAAATGGTTCAATAACAAGTGAATAATTCATAGGCATTTCTTGACGTCTACTAATATTACCAATTCTTTGACATTCATCACAAGATAAGACAAACTTACGGGCATCCTTGAAGAGAGTAGGCCAATAAAAACCAGACTGCAATACCTTGTGTGCAGTTCTATCTCCAGCATGGTGTCCTCCATAAGCTTCGGAGTGACACTTGCGTAAGATCCGTTCCTGTTCATGCTCAGGTACACAACGTCTAATAACACCATCTACTCCTTCTTTATAAAGATGTGGGTCATCCCAAAATTAATGTCGTAAATCATAGAAGAACTTTTTCTTTTGTTGGCATGTGAAACTAGGTGGTATAAATTTAGCAACAATATAATTAGCATAATCAACATACCATGGAGCAGTACGAGAAGCATTCATGACATTTAATTGTTCATCAGGCAAGCTATCATCAATAGGTAGTGGGTCATCAAGAACATTCTCTAACCTAGGCAAGTTGTCTGCAATAGGGTTCTCAGCTCCCTTTCTATCAATGGTATGCAAATCAAATTCTTGTAGTAGGAGAACCCATCTAATAAGTCTGGGTTTAGCATCTTTTTTTCGATAAGATATTTAATAGCAGCATGATCAGTGTGAACAGTTACTTTAGAATCAACAATATAAGGTCTGAACTTATCACAAGCAAATACAACTGCTAAAAATTCTTTTTCAGTAGTAGCATAATTTCTCTGGGCATTGTCTAGAGTTTTACTAGCATATTGAATAACATTTAATTTCTTGTCGACTCTTTGCCCTAGAACAGCACCTACAGCATAATCACTAGCATCGCACATAATTTCAAATGGTAAATTCCAATCGGGTGGCTGAACAATAGGTGTAGAAATCCCGGCTTTCTTAAGTACTTCAAATGCTTCTACACAGTCATCATCAAAGACAAAAGGAATATCTTTTTGTAATAGGTTAGTCAGAGGCTGAGAAATTTTTGAGAAGTCCTTAATGAACCTCCTATAAAAACCGGCATGACCAAGGAAACTTCTTATACCTTTGATGTCCTTGGGACACGACATCTTTTCAATAGTGTCAACCTTAGCTTTATCAACTTCAATACCTCTTTCAGAAATTTTATGCCCCAAGACAATACCTTCATTAACCATAAAGTGGCACTTCTACCAGTTCAATACAACATTAATTTCTTCACATCTCTGCAAAACTCGATCAAGGTTGCTCAAGCAATCATCAAAAGAGGATCCATAAATGGAGAAATCGTCCATGAATACCTCACAAATCTTTTCACAAAAGTTAGAAAATATAGCCGTCATGCATCTTTGAAAGGTAGCAGGTGCATTACATAAACCAAAAGGCATACGTCTATAAGCAAAAGGACCGAAAGGGCAAGTAAAAGTGGTCTTTGCTTGATCATCAGCTCACACAAGTATTTGAGAGAAGCCAGAGTAACCATCTAGAAAGAAAAAATGTGTATGTTTGGATAATCTTTCTAGCATTTGATCAATGAAAGGCAAAGGGTAATGATATTTTTAGTAGCTTTATTTAATTTGCGAAAATCAATTACCATCCTATAACCTGTAATAATTCTTTGTGGAATCAATTCATCTTTATCATTAGGAACGACAGTAATACCTCCCTTCTTAGGGACACAATGGACAGGACTTACCCACTGACTATCAGCAACGGGATAAATTATACCTGCCTCAAGGAGCTTTAATATCTCCTTTCTTACCACTTCTTTCATCTTAGCATTCAGCCATCGTTGGTGATCAATAACTGGTTTGGCATCTTTCTCCAAATTTATTTTGTGTTGACATAGAGTGGGACTAATGCCCTTAAGATCATCAAGAGTATATCCAATAGCAGTGCGGTGCTTCTTCAAAGTTTTCAATATTTTTTCTTCCTCCTTCTCTGAAAAGTTAGCACTAATAATAACAAGATATATCTTCTTTTCATCAAGATAAGCATATTTAAGAGTATCAGGCAATGGTTTAAGCTCAAACACGGGATCACCCTTGGGTGGAGGAGGATCCCCTAGGATTTCAACAGGAAAATATTGTTTCAGAATAGGTCCCTTTTTAAAGAATACTTCATCTATTTCCCTTCTTTCATTCATAAACATATCATTCTCATGGTCTAGCAAATATTGTTCTAAAGGATCTGTAGGAGGCACGACAATAGAAGCAAGACCAATAATTTCATCTTTACTAGGCAATTCTTTATCATGAGGTTGTCTACAACACTTAGCAAAATTAAACTCATGAGACATATCCCCTAAACCAATAGAAACAATATCCTTATTGGAGTCTATCTTAGCATTAACAGTATTCAAGAAGGGTCTACCAAATATAATGGGACAAAAGCTATCTTGTGGGGAACCAAGAACAAGAAAATCAGCAGGATATTTAACCTTCCCACACAAGAATTCAACATCTCTAACAATCCCAATCAGTGAAATAGTATCTCTATTGGCAAGCTTAATGGTAACATCAATATCTTCTACCTCAGCTGGTGCAATATCATGCATAATTTCTTTGTATAGGGAATGAGGTATTGCACATGCACTAGCACCCATATCACATAAACCATGATAGCAATGATCTCCTATTTTAACAGAAATAACAGGCATGACTACAACAGGTCTATGTTTATTTTTAGTATCAGGTCTAGCAATTCTAGCAGTCTCATCACAGAAGGAAATAACATGCCCATCAATATTATCAGCCAAGAGATCTTTAACCATAGCAATCTTAGGTTCAACTTTAATTTTCTTAGGGGGTTTAGGTGTCTTAATATTAGTTTTTTAACCACGGTTGAAGCTTTAGCATGATTCTTTATTCTAATAGGGAAAGGTGGTTTCTCAACATGAGCAGTAGGAACAACAAGATCATTGTAAGTGATAGTCTTTTCTTCAACTTTAATAGGTGCCACTACTTTTACTTCAATGGGAGGATTATATTTAAACCACTTCTCCTTAGGGAGATCAACATGAGTAGCAAACGATTCACAAAAGGAAGCTACTAATCTCAGAATCAAGTCCATATTTAGTGCTAAATTCACGAAAAGCATCGGTATCCATAAAAGATTTAACACAATCAAACTTAGGGGTTATACCTGACTCCTTACCTTCGTAGAGATCCCAATCTTCATAGTTGCATCTAATTATTTCCAATAAATCCCATTTGAATTCAATAGTCTTCATCATAAAAGATCCAATACAAGAAGTATCGAGCATGGACCGATTACTGAGAGAAAGCCGAGCATAAAAATTTGACTAATCATTTCTCTTGAGAGCTCATGATTGGGGCATGAATATAACATTGACTTAAGCCTCCCCCAAGCTTGAGAGATGCTTTCTCCTTCGCGAGGCCAAAAATTATATATATAATTACGATCACGATGAACAAGATGCACAGGATAAAACTTCTGATGGAATTCCAATTTCAATCGTTTGTAGTCCCATGATCCCATATCATCACATAGCCTATACCATGTCAATGCATCTCCCTTGATAAAGGGAAGACCTTCTTCTTGATAACATCATCGGGCATACCTGCAAGCTTAAATAATCCACAAACTTCATCCACATAGATTAAGTGTAAATCGGGATGCAATGTTCCATCTCCTGTAAAAGGATTAGCTAGCAGTTTCTCTATCATATCCGAAGGAATTTCAAAGTAAACATTTTCAGTAGGTTGAGTAGGTTGAGGAGAAACTCTTTGCTTTACTGGTCGGGGTGAAGATACCCCGAACAAGCCACTCAAAGGATTATGTTCCATAGTAACAAGTGACAGTAAATTTCAGCACACTATATAATTTTTCCTTACCAAATTCCACCTACCAAAGGTGCTTTACTCCCCGGAAACGGCACCAGAAAAGAGTCTTGATGACCCACAAGTATAGGGTATCTACCGTAGCCTTTTATATAAGTAGAGTGTCGAACCCAACGAGGAGCAGAAGGAAATGATAAGCAGTTTTTAGTAAGGTATTATGTGCAAGAACTGAAATTATCGGTAACAGATAGTTTTGTGATAAGGTAATTTGTAAGAGTAGCAAGTAATAGAAGTAAATAAGGTGCAGCAAGATGGCCCAATCCTTTTTGTAGCAAAGGACAAGCCTGGACAAACTCTTATATGAAGGAAAGCGCTCCCGAGGACACATGCGAATTATTGTCAAGCTAGTTTTCATCACGATCATATGATTCACGTTCAGTACTTTGATAATTTGATGTGTGGGTGGACCGGTGATTGGGTGCTGTCCTTACTTGGACAAGCATCCAACTTATGATTAACCCCTATTGCAAGCAGCCGCAACTACAATAGAATTATTAAGGTAAACATAACCATAGCATGAAACATATGGATCCAAATCAACCCCTTACGAGGCAACGCATAAACTAGGGTTTAAGCTTCTGTCATTCTAGCAACCCATCATCTACTTATTACTTCCCAATGCCTCCCTCTAGGCCCAAACTATGGTGAACTGTCATGTAGTCGACGTTCACATGACACCACTAGAGGGATGACAACATACATCTCATCAAAATATCAAACGAATACCAAATTCACATGACTACTAATAGCAAGACTTCTCCCATGTCCTCAGGGACAAACGTAACTACTCACAAAGCATATTCATGTTCATAATCAGAGGGGTATTAATATGCATAATGGATCTGAACATATGATCTTCCACCAAGTAAACCAACTAGCATCAACTACCAGGAGTAATCAACACTACTAGCAACACACAGGTACCAATCTGAGGTTTGTATACAAAGATTGGATACAAGAGATGAACTAGGGTTTGAGATGAGATGGTGCTGGTGAAGATGTTGACGGAGATTGACCCCCTCCTGACGAGAGGGTCGTTAGTGATGACGATGGTGATGATTTCCCCCTCCCGGAGGGAAGTTTCCCTGGAAGAATAGCTCTGCCGGAGCCCTAGATTGGTTCCACCAAGGTACTGCCTCGTGGCGGCGGAGTTTCGTCCCGTAAGCTTGCTTATGATTTTTTCCTCGACAAAAGACCTCATATAGCAGAAGATGGGCATTGGAGGGCCACCCGGGGGCCCACAAGGCAGGGGGCGCGCCCAGGGGGTAGGGCGTGCCCCCACCCTCGTGGCCAGGGTGTGGCCCCCCTTTGGAACTTTCTTCGCTCAATATTTTTTATATATTCCGGAAATAACTTCCGTGAAGTTTCAGGACTTTTGGAGCTGTGCAGAATAGGTCTCTAATATTTGCTCCTTTTCTAGACCAGAATCCCAGCTGTCGGCATTCTCTCTCTTTCATGTAAACCTTGTAAAGTAAGAGAGAATAGGCATAAGTATTGTGACATAATGTGTAATAACAACCCATAATGCAATACATATCGATATAAAAGCATGATGGAAAATGGACGTATCACATAACACATAGTGGGTGACTATAACTTGCAATATCGGATCAATGAAAAAATATATTCATGAAAACATAATAGATTCAGATCTGAAATCATGGCACTCGGGCCCTAGTGACAAGCATTAGGCAGAGCAAAGTCATAGCAACATCAATCTTAGAACATAGTGGATACTAGGGATCAAACCCTAACAAAACAAACTCAATTACATGGTAAATCTCATCCAACCCACCATGGTCCAACAAGCCTACGATGGAATTACTCACACACGGTGGTGAGCATCATGGCATTGGTGATGGAGGATGGTTGATGATGATGATGATGGCGATGGATTCCCCTCTCTGGAGGCCAAAACAGACTCCAGATATGCCCTCCCCCGAGTAAGAACAGGGCTTGGCGGCGGCTCCGTATCATAAAACACGATGGATCCTTCTCTCTGATTTTTTTCTCCCCGAAAGAGAATATATGGAGTTGGAGTTGAGGTTGGTGGAGGTCCAGGGGGGCCACAAGGTCGGAGGGCGCGCCCCAATGGGGTTGGTGCGCCCCCACCCTTGTGGCTAGGGTGTGGGCCCCATGATGTTGATTCTTTCACCAATATTTTTTATTAATTCCAAAACTTGGCTCCGTGAAGTTTCAGGTCATTCCGAGAACTTTTTATTCTGCACAAAAATAACACCATGGCAATTCTGCTGAAAACAACATCAGTCCGGGTTAGTTCCATTCAAATGATGCAAGTTAGAGTACAAAACAAGGACAAAAGAGTTTGGAAAAGTAGATACGATGGAAACGTATCATAGTCTTTTCTTAATCAGGTTGAGAAATAGGGATTTGTGAAAAACCACAGTATACATCAAGGAAGCAAAAATGTGTGTGCTTAGATAATCTTTCTAGCATTTGATCAATAAAAGGCAGAGGGTAATGATCTTTTCTAGTTGCTTTGTTTAATTTTCTAAAATCAATTACCATTCTATAGCCTGTAACAATTCTTTGTGGAATAAGTTCATTCTTATCATTAGGAACAACAGTAATGCCTCCTTTCTTAGGGACACAATGAGCAGAACTTACCCATCTACTATCAGCTATAGGATATATTATACCTGCTTCCGGAAGTTTTAATATTTCTGTTTTTACCACTTCCTTCATTTTTGGATTTAACCGACGTTGGTGATCAACAACGGGTTTAGCATCAGGTTCCATATTAATCTTGTGCTGACATAGAGTGGGACTAATTCCCTTTAAATCATCAAGAATATATCCAATAGCAGCTCGGCGCTTCCTCAGAACTTTCAATAATTGTTCTTCTTCATGTTCTGAAAGGTTAGCACTAATAATAACAAGATATATTTTCTTTTCATGAAGATAAGCATATTTCAAAGTGTCTGGAATTGTTTTAATTAAAACAAGATCACCTTTAGGTGGAGGAGGACCTCCTATAGTTTCAATAGGCAAATTGTGTTTAAGAGGAGGATGTTGTTCAAAGAAAATCTTATCTATTTCATTTCTTTCATGCATATGTAAATCATTTTCATGGTCTAACAGATATTGTTCTAGTGGATCAGTAGGAGGTACAACAATAGAAGCAAGACCAATTATTTCATCCTTACTAGGCAATTCTTTTTCATGAAGCTTTCTACTGAAGTTGGAAAAATTAAACTCATGAGACTCATCACCAAAACTAACACCGATAGTTTGTTTCTCACAATCAATTTTAGCATTAACGATGTTCAAGAAAGGTCTACCAAAGATAATGGGAGAAGAGTCATTTTGTGGGGAACCAAGAAAAAAATCAGTAGGGTACTTTATTTTCCCATACAAGACTTCAACATCTCTAACAATACCAATTGGTGATATAGTATCTCTATTAGCAAGTTTAATAGTAACATCAATGTCTTCTATCTCTACTGGTGCTATGTCATTCATTATTTCTTGATATAAGGTATAGGGAATAGCACTCATGCTAGAACCTATGTAACATAAACCATGATAACAATGATCTCCTCTTTTAACTGAGACAACGGGCATGCCAACAACAGGTCTATGATTATCTGTTTTATGGGGTTGGGATATTCTAGAAGCTTCTTCACAGAAGTAAATAACATGCCCATCTACATTTTCTTCCAGGAGATCCTTAACCATAGCAAGGCTAGGTTCTAATATGATTTGGTCATCAGGTTTAGGTGTTCTAATATAACTTTTGTTAACCACAGTTGAAACTTTAGCATGTTCCTTTATCCTAACAGGGAAAGGTGGTTTCTCAACATAAGCAGTAGGAACAACTGGATCAACACTATAAAGTATAGTTTCCTCTTTAGCTAGTACCGGTTCTTTAATTTCTTCTTTAATAGGTGGGTGATATTTGAACCACTTCTCCTTAGGGAGATCAACATGAGTAGCAAATGATTCACAAAAGGAGGCTACTATCTCAGTGTCAAGTCCATATTTAGTGCTAAATTTTTGAAAACGATCGGTATTCATAAAAGATTTAACACACTCATACTTAAGCTTAATACCTGACTCTTTACCTTCGTCAAGTTCCCAATCTTCAGAGTTGCGTTTAATCCTTTCCAAAAGATCCCACTGGAATTCAATAGTCTTCTTCATAAAAGAACCAGTACAAGAAGTATCGAGCATGGATTGATCATCACGAGAAAGCCGAGCATAGAATTTCTGGATAATAATTTCTCTTGAGAGCTCATTATTGGGGCCTGAATATAACATTGACTTAAGCCTCCCCCAAGCTAGAGAGATACTTTCTCCTTAATGAGGCCAAAAATTATATATGTAATTCTGATCACGATGAACTAGATGCATAGGATAAAAAATTTGATGGAACTCCAATTTCAATCAATTCCAATTCCAAGATCCAATGTCATCGCGTAGCCTATACCATGCCAATGCTTTTCCCTTAAAAGATAAAGGGAAAACCATTTTCCTAACATCATCTTCGGGTAAACCTGCAAGCTTAAACAATCAACAAGTTTGTTCCACCTATATCAAGTGCATATCAGGATGTTCGGTTCCATCTCCTGCATAAGGATTAGCTAGCAGTTGTTCTATCACACCCGAAGGAATTTCATATTCAACATTTTCAGTAGGTGCACTAGGTTGAGGGGTAACTAATTGTGGTTCCGGTCGAGGTGAAGATACCTCGAACAAAACCCTCAAAGGATTGTTTTCCATTGTAACAAGTGACAATAAATTTCAGCACACTATATAAATGTTTCCTTACCAATTTCCACTTAGCAAAGGCGCTTCACTCCCCGGCAAAGGCGCTAGAAAATAGCCTAGCCGACCCACAAGTATAGGTGATCAATTGTAGCTCTTTTCGATAAGTAAGAGTGTCGAACCCAACGAGGAGCAGAAGGAAAGGACCAGTGGTTTTCAGCAAGGTAATGTCTACAAGTGCTAAAATTGTAAGTAACATAGTAATTTGATAGCAAGATAATTTGTAACGATCAAGTAACGATAATAGTAACAAAATTGCAGCAAGATAGCCCAATCCTTTTGAGGAAAAGGTGTTGGGGAATGCAGTAATTTCAAAAATTTCCTACGCACATGCAAGATCATGGTGATGCATTGCAACAAGAGGGGAGAGTGTTGTCTACGTACCCTCGTAGACCGTAAGTGGAAGCGTTACGATATGACCGAGGTGGATTATGGTGGAGAGGGGCACCGCACACGGCTGGAAACAATCAACTTGTGTGTTCTAGGGTGCCCCTGCCCCCGTATATAAAGGAGCAAGGGGGAGGCCGGCCGGCCTTGGGGCGCGCCAAGGAGAGGGAGGAGTCCTCCTCCTAGTAGGAGTAGGACTCCCCCTTTACTAGTCCAACTAGGAAGAAGGAGGGGGAAAGAAAGAGAGGGGGAGTGGGAGGGAAAGAGGGGGCGCCGCCCCCCTCCTTGTCCAATTCGGACTCCCAAGGGGGGGCGGCCAGCCCTATGGCCCCTCCTCTCTCTCTCACAAGGCCCATGTTGGCCCATTAGTTCCCTCGGGGGTTCCGATAAACCCCGGCACTCCGATAATTATCCGGTGACCTCTGGAACTCATCCAGTGTCCGAATATAGTCATCCGATATATCAATCTTTATGTCTCGACAATTTAGAGACTCCTCATCATGTTCGTGATCACATCCGAGACTCCTAACTATCTTCGGTACGTCAAAACACATAAACTCATAATACCGATCGTTACCGAACGTTTAGCGTGCGGACCCTATGGGTTCGAGAACTATGTAGACATGACCGAGTCCTCCTCCTAGTAGGAGTAGGACTCCCCCTTTCCTAGTCCAACTAGGAAGAAGGAGGGGGAAAGAAAGAGAGGGGAGTGGGAGGGAAAGAGGGGGCGCCCCCTCCTTGTCCAATTCGAACTCCCAAGGAGGGCGGCCAGCCCTATGGCCCCTCCTCTCTCTCTCACAAGGCCCATGTTGGCCCATTAGTTCCCCCGGGGGTTCCGATAAACCCCAGCACTCTGATAATTATCAGGTGACCTCTGCAACTCATCCAATGTACGAATATAGTCATCCGATATATCAATCTTTATGTCTCGACAATTTTGAGACTCCTTGTCATGCCTGTGATCACATCCGGGACTCCTAACTATCTTCGGTACATCCAAACACATAAACTCATAATACCGATCGTTACTGAACATTTAGCGTGCGGACCCTACAGGTTTGAGAACTATGTAGACATGACCGAGACACGTCTCCGGTCAATAACCAATAGCACAACCTGGATGTTCATATTGGCTCCCGCATATTCTGCAAATATCTTTACCGGTCAAACCGCATAACGATATACATTGTTCCCTTTGTCATCGGTATGTTATTTGCCCGAGATTCGATCATCTATATCTCATTACCTAGTTCAATCTCGTTACCGGCAAGTCTCTTTACTCATTCCGTAATGCATCATCCCATAACTAACTCATTAGTCACATTGCTTGCAAGGCTTATATTATGTGCATTACTGAGAGGGCCCAGAGATACCTCTCCGACAATCGGAGTGACAAATCCTAATCTCGATCTATGCCAACTCAACAAACACCATCAAAGACACCTATAGAGCACCTTTATAATCACCCAGTTACGTTGTGACGTTTGTTAGCACACAAAGTGTTCCTCCAGTATTCGGGAGTTGCATGATCTCATAGTCATAGGAACATGTATAAGATATGGAGAAAGCAATAGCAACAAACTAAACGATCATCGTGCTAAGCTAACGGATGGGTCAATTCAATCACATCATTCTCTAATGATGTCATCCCGTTAATCAAATGACAACTCATGTTTATGTTTAAGAAACATAACCATCATTGATTCAATGAGCTAGTCAAGTAGAGGCATAATAGTGACATTCTGTTTGTCTATGTATTCACACATGTACTAAGTTTCTGGTTAATACAATTCTAGCATGAATAATAAACATTTATCATGATATAAGTAAATATAAATAACAACTTTATTATTGCCTCTAGGGAATATTTCCTTCAGTCTCCCACTTTCACTAGAGTCAATAATCTAGATTACATTGTAATGATTCTAACACCCATGGAGTCTTGGTGTTGATCAAGTTTCGCTCGTGAGAGAGGCTTAGTCAACGGGTCTGCAACATTCAGATCGTATGTATCTTGCAAATCTCTATGTCTCCCTCCTTGACTTGATTGGGGATGGAATTGAAGCGTCTCTTGATGTGCTTAGTTCTCTTGTGAAATCTGGATTCCTTTGCCAAGGCAATTGCACCAGTATTGTCACAAAAGATTTTCATTGGACCCGATGCACTAGGTATGGCACCTAGATCGGATATGAACTCCTTCATCTAGACTCCTTCATTTTCTGCTTCCGAAGTAGCTATGTATTCCGCTTCACACGTAGATCCCGCCACGACGCTCTGCTTGGCACTGCACCAACTGACAGCTCCACCATTTAATAAAAACACGTATCCGGTTTGTGACTTAGAGTCATCCGGATCAGTGTGAAAGCTTGCATCGACATAAACGTTTATGACAAGCTCTTTGTCACCTCCATATACGAGAAACATATCCTTAGTCCTTTTCAGGTATTTCCGGATGTTCTTGACCGCTGTCTAGTGATCGACTCCTGGATTACTTTGGTACCTCCCTACTAAACTGATAGCAAGGCACACATCAGGTCTGGCACACATCATTGCATACATGATAGAGCCTATGGCTGAAGCATATGGAACACCTTTCATTTTCTCTATCTTCTGCAGTGGTCGGGCATTGAGTCTGACTCAACTCCACGCCTTGTAACACAGGCAAGAACCCTTTCTTTGCTTGATCCATTTTGAACTTCTTCAAAAATTTATCAAGGTATGTGCTTTGTGAAAGTCCAATTAAGCATCTTGATCTATATCTATAGATCTTGATGCCTAATATATAAGCAGCTTCACCGAGGTCTTTCATTGAAAAATTGTTATTCAAGTATCATTTTATGCTATTCACAAATTTAGTATCATTTCTGATCAACAATATGTCATCTACATATAATATCAGAAATGCTACAGAGCTCCCACTCACTTTCTTGTAAATACAGGCTTCTCCAAAAGTCTGTATAAAACCATATGCTTTGATCACACTATCAAAGCGCATATTCCAACTCTAAGAGGCTTGCACCAATTCATAAATGGATTGTTGGAGTTTGCACACTTTGTTAGCACCTTTTGGATCGATAAAACCTTCTGGTTGCATCATATACAACTCTTCTTTAAGATATCCATTAAGGAATGCAGTTTTGACATCCATTTGCCAAATTTCATAATCATAAAATCCGGCAATTGCTAACATGATTCGGGCAGACTTAAGCATTGCTACGGGTGAGAAGGTCTCATCGTAGTCAACTCCTTGAACTTGTCGAAAACCGAACAAGTCGAGCTTTTTAGATAGTAATATTACCGTCAGCGTCAGTCTTCTTCTTGAAGATCCATTTATTCTCTATGGCCTGCCGATCATCGGGCAAGTCAACCAAAGTCCAGACTTTGTTCTCATACATGGATCCCATCTCAGATTTCATGGCCTCAAGCCATTTTGCGGAATCTGGGCTCATCATCGCTTCCTCATAGTTTGTAGGTTCGTCATGGTCAAGTAACATGACTTCCAGAACAGGATTATCGTACCACTCTAGTGTGGATCTTACTCTGGTTGACCTATGAGGTTCGGTAGTAACTTGATCAGAAGTTTCATGATCATCATCATTAGCTTCTTCACTTACTGGTGTAGGAATCACTGGAACTGATTTCAGTGATGAACTACTTTCCAATAAGGGAGAAGGTACAATTACCTCATCAACTTCTACTTTCCTCCCACTCACTTCTTTCGAGAGAAACTCCTTCTCTAGAAAAAGGATCCATTCTTAGCAACGAATATCTTGCCTTCGGAAGGTGTACCCAACAGTCTCCTTTGGGTATCCTATGAAGACACATTTCTCCGATTTGGGTTCGGGCTTATCAGGTTGAAGCTTTTTCACATAAGCATCGCAACCCCAAACTTTAAGAAACGACAACTTCGGTGTCTTGCCAAACCACAGTTCATAAGGTGTCGTCTCAATGGATTTAGATGGTGCCCTATTTAACATGAATGCAACCGTCTCTAAAGCATAACCCCAAAGTGATAGTGGTAAATCAGTAAGAGACATCATAGATCACACCATATCTAATAAAGTGAGGTTACGACGTTCGGACACACCATTACGTTGTGGTGTTGGTGTTCTAGGTGGCGTGAGTTGCGAAACTATTCCGCATTGTTTCAAATGAAGTCCAAACTCATAACTCAAATATTCACCTCCACGATCAGATTGTAGAAACTTTTCTTGTTACAATGATTTTCCACTTCACTCTGAAATTCTTTGAACTTTTCAAATGTTTCAGACTTATGTTTTGTTAAGTAGATATACCCATATCTGCTCAAATCATCTGTGAAGGTGAGAAAATAACGATATCCGCCGTGAGCTTCAATGTTCATTGGACCACATACATCAGTATGTATGATTTCCAGTAACTCTGTTGCTCGCTCCATTGTTCTAGAGAACGGAGTTTTAGTCATCTTGCCCATGAGGCATGGTTCGCAAGTACCAAATGATTCATAATCAAGTGATTCCAGAAGTCCATCGGAATGGAGTTTCTTCATGCGCTTTACACCAATATGACCTTGATAACCCACAAGTATAGGGGATCGCAACAGTTTTTGAGGGTAGAGTATTCAACCCAAATTTATTGATTCGACACAAGGGGAGCCAAAGAATATTCTCAAGTATTAGCAGCTGAGTTGTCAATTCAACCACACCTAGAAACTTAATATCTGTAGCAAAGTGTTTAGTAGCAAATTAATATGATAGTGATGATAATGGTAGCAAAAGGTAACAGTAGTAAAAGTAATATTTTTGGTATTTTGTAGTGATGATAGCAATAGCAACGGAAAAGTAAATAAGCGAAGAACAATATATGGAAAGCTCGTAGGCAATCGGTCGGTGATGGAGAATTATGCCGGATGCGGTTCATCATGTAAAATTCATAACCTAGGGTGACACAGAACTAGCTCCAGTTCATTGATATAATGTAGGCATGTATTCCGAACATAGTCATACGTGGTTATGGAAAAGAACTTGCATGACATCTTTTATCCTACCCTCCCGTGGCAGCGGGGTCCTTACGGAAACTAAGGGATATTAAGGCCTCCTTTTAATAGAGAACTGGAACAAAGCATTAACACATAGTGAATACATGAACTCCTCAAACTATGGTCATCATCGGTAAGTATCCTGATTATTGTCACTTCGGGGTTAACGGATCATAACACATAATAGGTGACTATAGACTTGCAAGATAGGATCAAGAACACTCATATATTGATGAAAACATAATATGTTCAGATCTGAAATCATGGCACTCGGGCCCTAGTGACAAGCATTAAGCATAGCAAAGTCATAGCAACATCAATCTCAGAACATAGTGGACACTAGGGATCAAACCCTAACAAAACTAACTCGATTACATGATAGATCCCATCCAACCCATCACCGTCCAGCAAGCCTACGATGGAATTACTCACACACGGCGGTGAGCATCATGAAATTGGTGATGGAGGATGGTTGATGATGACGACCCCCAAATGCATATAAGAGCCACTTCAACAATTTAATCATGGTCTTCTCCTATCGACCCCCAAAGAAAAGAAAAGAAATAAAACTATTTACACGGGAAAGCTCCCAACAAGCAAAAGAAGAACAGGAATTATTTTTGGGTTTTCTTTTTAATTACTACTACAAGCATGGAAAGTAAACTGATTAAAAGCTACAACTAATTTTTTTGGTTTTCTCTTAAGGTTTATTAAACACACAAGAAGAAAGCATAAAAAGGAAAATAAACTAGCATGGATGATACAATGAAAAAGTATGAGCACCGACATCTAGCAATAGTGTGGGAGCATAAATGTAATGTCAGTGAGAAATACGTACTCCCCCAAGCTTAGGCTTTTGGCCTAAGTTGGTTTATGGCCACGGCTGGCCTGGCTGATATCCATAATAGTAGCTGGGGTCATACTGTGATGCAGCAGCTATCGCCTGCTGAGCTGCAGCGTAGCGACGAGCGGCCTCCTCTCTCCTCTCATACTCATCTGCCTCCTCTCTGGTAATAGTATATCCTCCTCTTGCCTGATAATCAAAGAAGGCAGGGGCAGGGAGAGTAATACAGACAGCACGGCGTCTGTCAAAGATTAGTCGGTACTGGAGAGGTGATTCATTCCTCTCAACAAACTGGTGATAAACCATAGCATTAAAGTCTAGGTAAGCAGGTGGTAATTCAATATCATCTTCGCATACATCTATACCAAGAAAATTAGCTATGCAGGTTGCATAAATTCCACCAAAGAAATATCCACTACGTCTATTAAGATGCAACCTACATGCAACAATGGCTCCCAAATTATATGATTTGTCTCCCAGCACAGCACTCCTAAGAATACTGAGGTCAGGGACACACACGTGACATGCCTCATCTTTACCATTTATGCATCTACCTATGAAGAGAGCAAAATAATGTATAGCAGGAAAGTGAATGCTCCCTATGGTAGCTTGTGTGATATCTCTAGATTCTCCTACAATTATATTAGCAAGAAAATCTCTAAATTCAGATTTGCGAGGATCCCTTATACTACTCCATTGTGGAAGTTTGCATGCAGTGGTAAAATCCTCTAAGTCCATGGTATAAGATTTATCATAAAGATCAAATAGGACAGTTGGAGAATTACGTGAAGTTGAAAATTCAAACCTCCTCACAAAGGAACTAGTGAGATTATGATACTGACTGCACCTCTCTTCCTCGAAGCTCACAAGATCAGCGTTATGCAAATATGCGTTGAATTCTTCTTTTATTCCCGCTCGATCCATAAAATTTTCAGAAGGCCACTCGCAAGGACGCACTGGAGCGTCTCTTGGTGGCTCTTTGTCAGCATCACGCATTGCAAGCCTGGGTCCTTGCTTCCTTGAAGAACCACCTTGCAACATTTTCCTAAGCATTTTTCTTCCTCTAAAAAATTCTGAAAATTTTTAGTAACTTCAAAAATAAAAGTAAACCAAACTCAATAATATTGATAGTAACTACTCCTACAAGTGCCTAGGGCCTATATCATGCATCAAAACTACTTGGAACCATATAAATTTGACATGCAAGCTCAAGAACAGGGTCACCTAAGCAGCAAAATTTTTGCAATGAAGCACTAGAACAAAAACTAATTGGACCAATGGAGGAGTCACATACCAAGGAACAATCTCCCCAAGCAGTTTTGTGAGAGGTACTTTGAGCAAGGAGATCGAAAATGGCAGCAAAACAAGCTTGGACTCAGGTTTGAGCTGGTTATTCGTGTTTGGGGGAGGAAGATGAAGTGTATGGGTGAAGGAATAAGTGGAGGAGGGCCACCGTGGGCCCACAAGGCAGGGGGCGCGCCCTAGGGGGGTCGGCGCGCCCTCCACCCTCGTGGCAAGGTGGTTGGCCCCCTGGTGTGTTCTTTGTTCCATAAATCCTCAAATATTCTAGAAAAATCATATTTAATTTTCAGGGCATTTGGAGAACTTTTATTTTCGAGGTATTTTTATATTGCACGGATAATCAGATAACAGACAGACAAATATTTATTTTTATTTTATTTAACATAAATAACAGAAAGTAAAAGTGGGGTACAGAAGGTTGTGCCTTCTAGTTTCATCCATCTCACGATCATCAAAAGGATTCCGCTAACAAGGTTGATCAAGTCTTGTTAACGAACTCATTCTGAATAACATGGAACCGGAGAAATTTCGAATAACACTATGTTACCTCAACGGGGATATGCACATCCCCAATAATAAGAATATCATATTTCTTCTTGACAGTAGGAAGAGGAAATTCAAAACCTCCAAATATAATCGATGGAATTTTTCCAATAGAGTTGATACTATGAACTTGAGGTTGTTTCCTCGGAAAGTGTACCGTATGCTCATTACCATTAACATGAAAAGTGACATTGCCTTTAGTGCAATCAATAACATCCCCTTCAGTATTCAAAAAGGGTCTTCCAAGAATAATAGACATACTATCGTCCTCAGGAATATCAAGAATAACAAAGTACGTTAAAATAGTAACATTTGCAACTACAACAGGCACATCCTCACAAATACAGACAGGTATAGCAGTTGATTTATCTGCCATTTGCAAAGATATTTCAGTAGGTGTCAACTTATTCAAATCAAGTCTACGATATAAAGAGAGAGGCATAACACTAACACCGACTCCAAGATCACATAAAGCAGTTTTAACATAGTTTCTTTTAATAGAGCATTGTATAGTGGGTACTCCTGGATCTCCAAGTTTCTTTGGTATTCCACCCTTAAAAGTATAATTAGCAAGCATGGTGGAAATTTCAGCTTCCGTTGTCTTTCTTTTATTTGTAATAATATATTTCATATACTTAGCATAAGGATTGGTTTTAAGCATATTAGTTAATCGCATATGCAAAAAGATAGGTCTAATCATTTCAACAAAGCGCTCAAAATCCTCATCATCCTTTATCTTGTATGGTTTTGGAGGAAAAGGCATGGGTTTCTGAACCCATGGCTCTCTTTCTTTACCATGTTTCCAAGCAACAAAGTCTTTCTTATCGTAATGTTGATTCTTTGATTGTGGGTTATCAAGATCAATAGCAGGTTCAATTTCTATGTCATTATCATTACTAGGTTGAGCATCATCATTAACATTATCACTGATTTCGGGTTCATTACCAGATTGTGTTTCAGCATCAGAAATAGGAATATCATTTGGATTCTGAGGTGTTTCAACAATAGGATCACTATGAGCATGCAAAGTCCTATCATTGTTCCTTTTCTTATTTTTAGAAGAACTAGGTGCATCTAAATTATTTCTCTAAGAATCTTGCTCAATTCTCTTAGGGTAGCCTTCAGGATACAAAGGTACCTGAGTCATTCTACCAGTTCTAGTAGCCACTCTAACAGCATAATCATTATTATTACTATTCAATTCATTGAGCAAATCATTTTGAGCTTTAAGTACTTGTTCTACTTGAGTGGTAACCATAGAAGCATGTTTACTAATAAGTTTAAGTTCACCTTTGACATTAGCCATATAATCACCCAAGTGTCCAAGCATATTCGAATTGTATTTTAATTGTCTAACAAAATAAGCATTAAAATCTTCTTGCTTAGCCATAAACTTATCAAACTCATCTAAGCATGGGCTAGCAATTTTAGTAAATGGGATTACAGCTTTATCATATCTATAGAGAGAATTTACCTTTACTACCTGTGTCGGGTTATCAAGACCATGAGTTTCTTCAATAGGTAAAGGATTTGGATTATATGTTTCTTCAACAGGTGGTAAATTAAGACCATGTATTTCTTTAATAGGAGGTAAATTCTTAACATCTTCAGCTTTAATACCTTTTTCTTTCATAGATTTCATTGCCTCTTGCATATCTTCAGGACTGAGAAATAGAATACCCCTCTTCTTTGGAGTTGGTTTAGGAATAGGCTCAGGAATTGGTGTAACATCCCAAATTTTCAATTTGGAATGTTTTACAAATATTAGTTAAGCATCTATGCATTTTGTTTGAATTGTGTGGCATTTGGATTTTTTTTCAGAGGCATTTGAGTTGTTGTTTGAGTTGGATTCAACTTGGCAATTGAAAGTTATCCCTGACAAATACTTGAGAAAAAGTATGAGAGGAGCTAAGATGACACTCCAAAAATGTCAGAAGAAAATATTGCCAAAAGGTTTGAATTCAAATTTGAATTTTATTTGGAGTTTGTAGAAAATGTTCTTTTTAGTTTCTGTTTTGCCTCTGGAAAAATGTCCAAGTTGTAGGATTAATTCCCGTGAGAATTTTGATATATATATGTCTTATATAAAAAATATTATAGTTTTCTCTTAGTTAGTTTTTCTCTCTGCCTTATTCAAAAAAAGGAAAAGTACCCCCAAGCTGGCCAGGCCAACCAGCCCAGCCAACCACCCGGCGCGGCCCAACAGCGAGCCACAGCCGCAACCCAGCCGCGCCCGCACCCGAACCCCCTCGCGACCGGTCGCCCGACCGCACCCTTCCCTCTCTCTCTCACTGACCGCGGGGGCCCACCCTCATCTCTTTCCCCTCGCCCACGCTATGCCGCACCAGAGCGCGTTCGACGCTGCCGCCGCGTCCGGATTCCACGGGATCACGATCCCGAGTCGCCCCCTGCTCCAAGTTGATGTCCTATAAATTCCTACGCCCCTCCTCCTTTGGATCTCGCCGCAGCCGCCTCAGTTCATCGACGCCTCCACCGCCGGTGAGCAACAGCATGACTCCCTCTCCCACCTTTGAGCTTCCCCCGATGTTGCTCATCGTTTTGACATGGTCTGCCTCCCTCTTACCCACAGCAGCGACGCCCCCAAGCTCGACCGCCGCTCGCCGGAGCTGCAGCTCACCAGGGAGCCCTCGTCATCGCCCCGGCCATTTCCGTCGTCCACGAGCTCCAACAACTCCACCACCGCCTCCACCTCGCTTCGCCGCATCCGCCCGACGTCTTTGCCACCTTCGCCGATCGCCGGAGACCTCGCCTCGCTTGACGCCGACCTCCGCCACCCTCTGTCGCCGTCGACCACCGCCGTAGTAAGCCGCCACCTCCCCTCGCCGTTCGATCTGGAACCTACGGCTTAGATTAGATCCGCGAAGGGTTAGGTTTATTTGTATAGATCGGTTTAGTTTTGGTTTAGATCCGTTTATTTAATTGCGGTTTAGTTAGACCGGCCGATCGGTTTATTTCTGTTAGCCCATGGACGCAGTGAATCTATTGATCGCTCACGCGTTAGATAGTTTTAGAGCGCTCACTGTTTCGGCCCGTTAGCACGTTGGTTTGTTTTCTTTTCTTTTTTCGTTTCTGTTTTCTTCAGAATAGTTTCAATTTTGTAAAATCTGTATCTTTTAGGTTATTTATTATTTTTAGTTGATTCTTTTTTTGTTAGTTTACAAATTTCTTGTAGCTTCTGTAGAAATTAGATTCTGCCATGTTTAAGTTTATAAAAATAGTTTTATATTAGTTTTAGTCAGATTAGTATTTCTGCTATAAATTGAGCTAGGATTATTATTTTTAGGTGATTCTTTTGCCACTGCTTAGTTTTGACCTAGCCTAGTAGTAGGAACGTGTTGGGGTATTTGTAGATTGTATTAAAATTAGTTTTAGTCGAAATCAAGCTTTTCTAGTTTTATTTAGCTTGCTGCTGCTTCCTGCTGTTCTAGTTATGATAGAATTTTAGTTTACCCCTACTATAATTTATTTTAGATTAGTTTCTGTAGTTACAGAGGGTGAACATTTATTTGCAGCAAAATAAAAAGTTTTATTTTATTTTCTTATTAGTTTTGTTTTAGGTATAACAAGAGTTCTATAATAGATATTGATGTGATTCCTTTTGCATCTAGTTTATATGCTGTTTTCCTTTATGTTAGTTAGCAAAACCCTTGTTTTGGTTCTGTTAAGAAAAGTGTTGGTAGGATAAAACTATTTCTTTGTTGTTGCTTGAAGTGATGAAAACCTTGATTTTGTTTTCCTCGAGTTTTCTTTGGTTTTGGTTTGAGTGCTTGTGTGATTTCCTTTAGCTTGCTGTTATGTTATTTAGTGGAAGACTTATTTGTGCTATTGTTCGACTCGGTAGATTTTCCGGAGTGCGAAGCTTGCTATCTCGAGTCACTGGCATTTGAAGACCGTCAGCCAGGCAAGTCATTTGATCATGTTTTACAATACCTATGATTTTGTTGCATTAGAAATATTTCCTCCCCACCATGCATGCAGTAGGAGAATTTTAAGTTATGTCTTGAGTAGTATCATGAGGTATGATGAACCCAATTCCCCTTGCTACTATTGCCCGGGACGATGTAGGTTACCTTGCTATGCTCGTAGACGGGGTTGGTTGAGAGATTCATAAGGGAGATGCGAGAGTCAAGATGATGACAACCCCATGACTTCAAGCTCAAGATGGACTTCAAATTCACTACTGGGTGGAGGACGGTTGACCGGCACCCTGGAGGAACCAGTGGATGGCCGGGATGCATGGAGAAGCACCATGACATCTTGCGAAAAGCTTCACCCAGCCACGAAGAGACGGATGGATAGCCCTTGACCGGAAGCTTACCTGTGCAGCCGCAAGCCATTATGGGCTCTGGCTGGGTTGACCTTAGTCGTGACTCTAGACGGACGGTGCCAGCAGATGTAGAAGAATGGTAGGACATGGATGGGTACTGGCAGTGCTCAGAGAAACTCTACAGAAGACCATGTTTCGTTCATCCCGTCTTCAAACACCAGGCAGTGCAAGGACATAAAGGAGGGAACGATTCTTGCGGGTAAAGTGCACAAGACTCTGCAGAGTAATAACCTAATTGATTAGCCGTGTTCCCGGTTACAGACAAATGAGCCTCTGGAAACTGGAGTATTTCGGAAATCTCAACACCAAACAAATAAATTAATTGAGGGGTTAATTAATAATTGGGAATGAGACATTGGTTGGCGGAACCATCTCAATAACTACCCACATTTTGTAGTAATTTGTAAGCAAGTCCTTTGTTGTAGGAAAAAAACTGGCTTTTTCGCAAAAACATAAAACTCAGAGCCCCACAGCAAATTGCATATAGTGTTAGCATTATTATTGTTGTTCTCTCTATGACTTGCCGGCATATTCTAAATGCTGACCTACACGGCTGCAACATCTCATGTTGCAGAGGAGTTTTCCGACCAGGAGTGAGGCTACGATCTACGCTTGTCGATTACCCTATGTAGTCGGATGGACTCGCCATTCGTCTACGCTTCCGCAGCTTTGTTTAGTTTATTTCTCATGAGTTGGCCTTCGGCCGAATTTATTATGATGTAATAAAGACTCAATATGGGAATCGTGTAATAATTTCAGGTGTGATTGAACTTTGAATCTTTTCATCAATGTACTATGTGTGCCAGCATGATCTTGGGATGGTACAGCTACACAGAGACTTGGCCGATTTTGGGTCGGGTCATTACAGAGATGGTATTCAGAGCACACGCTGACCGTAGGACGTAACCCCTAGGATCGGAAAGCCATAGGAAGAAACTATTTTATTTTAGGTCCTTATCATTCCGTAATACTCCCCTATTCATTTCTGACTTCTCTCCGATTTCAACATTCTAGATGGTCATCAAGTTCATCCCAGTTCTGCTCCCGGAGTTTTGCCAGCCAGATGATACAATGCTTTTCGGCAGGAGGCTGGTCCAGATCACCAAGGAATTGAAGATTGCTCTGCCGTCTATCACCGGGACCCCTATCATGGCATTTCCAGAAGACCATCGTTATAGGATTAAGGTGCACATACCAGGGAGGACTTTCGGAAGTCTCTCGGCGCCTGTTGACTTCAGGTTCACTGCTCCCACTTGGATCCTCGGGAGAGACATAGCAGTTCATAGTGCACTTGGACGCATCCAGGAGGAATACATGACCGAGCTTGTTGGATCAGACCACACCATGATTTCTCGCGGGAGCAGATGGAGAGATCATCCACACCATAGATGACGACTCCGTTCACTCATATGTCCAAGATTTGGAGGCTCACATCAGGGGTCTAGAGATTCAGATGCGCATGGGCTTGAAGACGGTCCAAAAGTTGCATCTTCGTGAAATTGAACTGGAAGATGTAGCACGTGAAGCCCACTATGAGCATGAGGATGAAGTCAAGGATTTTATGGATAGACTCGAGGACCGGAAGAAATATATTGCCACACTGGAGGAGAAGATGGATCTGGGAGAAGACCTTTTCCCGAGTGGAGCTGATGGACCTCTCGTGAGCAATGACCAGGATTATGAAGAGAGCTCCACCGAAGGAAGCCGCAAGAGGAGGCGCCGCACCAGAGGACGCAGGGATAATTGATGAAGACATTTAGTCGACTGCCATGTTATTTTATTTTCATCGATCAGTTAGGCCGTTATTTTCGATTAGTCATGAGATTTTGTAATCAGAGATTGAACCTTGTTTGAGATGAATGAATAAATGATTGGTGTGATTATGTTTGTGCATTCATTTGGGTAGTGCTATTTTCTCATTAGACCCTTGTTCTATTCTAATTTCTCATCCACTCCATAACACTAGATGCCTCCGAGACGTGACCCCGGTTTCACTTTCCTTCCGGAGCTCACCCAGCTAATCCAACAGCAGAATGCCTTAATGCAAATGCTCATCCAAAACCAAGGCAACAACAACAATCCACCGCCACCACCCCCTGTCGATAACCTGACCCGATTCCTAAGGCTGAATCCACCGGTGTTCTCTAGTAGCACCGAGCCGATTGTAGCCGATGATTGGCTCCGCAAGATTGGAAGGGATCTAACAACTGCTGGATGCACAGATGCTGAGAAGGTGCATTTTGCCGCACATCAACTGAATGGACCTGCAGCCTCTCGGTGGGAAAACTACACCACCACTTATCCGGTTGCCACCATGACATGGGATCAGTTCCAGCGGGCTTTCCGCACCACGCATGTCTCAGCTGGAGCCATGAGTCTGAAGAAGCGTGAGTTCCGCAACTTACGCCAGGGGAACCGTACTGTGGGGCAGTATGTGGATGAGTTCAACAAATTATCTTGATATGCCCCAGATGATGTGGCCACAGATGCCACAAAATAGGAGAAGTTTCTTGAGGGACTCAATGATGAGCTGGGAATGCAGCTAATGGTGGCTACCTTCAACAACTACCAGGAGCTAGTAGACAAGGCCACTATACTTGAAGGCAAGCAGCAGCAGATTGAAAGCCACAAGCAGAAATATGGCCAGGGAAAGTACAACTCCGGAGCTCAGCAGAAGCCCCGCTATGCCCCATACTCGGGAGGACATAACCATCACACCCATGGAGGACATAATCATGGAGGACATAACCATGGAGGGAATGGGAACAATCGCAACCACGACAACAACTCCAAGTCAGGCAATGGAGGCAACGGCAACCAGCACTGTCCTGCTCCAACTCAGAAGGATCTGAGTCATATCACCTGTTTCAAGTGCCAGAAGACAGGACACTATGCCACCGATTGTCCGGATGCCAAGCAGAAGAATGTAAACAGCAACGACAATGGGATCTCAGCAAAGAAGCCCAACCCTTTTCCTCGTGCTCAGGTGAATCACATTGACGTGGAGGACGTCTATGATCAGCCAGATACTATGGTTGGTAAGTTTTTATTAAATTCACGTCCAGTATTGGTACTCTTTGATTCTGGTGCATATCAAGGGTAGTTGTGGGTAAGTATGGGTTGCCCACTAGGACCCTTAGAACCCCGATCCAAGTCACTTCCCCATGAGGAGAGATGATGGCAGGCTTAGGCTGTCATTCAACCCTCAGCATCGGAAATCGTGATTTTCCCGTAGACCTCATAGTCTTTGAATCCCAGGGATTGGACGTGATCCTAGGCATGGACTGGTTGACGAAGTTTGAAGGGAACATCGACTGTGCCCGCAAGACGATTTTGCTCACTACCTCGGAGCAGAAGAGGATCAAGTATGTATCCAGACGCGCACCGATAAAGAAGCAGGTGAATTCCCTCACGGGAGTGGTTCAGGAGGAAGTGCCTATAGTACAAGATTTTCCAGATGTATTTCCGGAGGAATCACCAGGAATGCCACCGGATATAGAAATAGAATTTTTGATCGAGTTATTACCTGGCACAGCCCCAATATCCAAGAGACCTTATTGGATGCCCCCGAATGATTTGGAAGAGATCAAGAAGCAGATCAAGGAATTATTGGAGAAAGGGTATATTCGCCCAAGTTCATCACCTTGGGGAGCCCCAGTTCTTTTGGTAGAGAAGAAGGATGGAACCCTGAGAATGGTTGTAGATTATCGTTCATTGAACGACGTGAGCATCAAGAATAAGTACCCTCTACCGATGATTAATGATTTATTTGATCGGCTAGTCGGAGCCAAAGTATTTTCCAAGATCGATCTTCGATCAGGGTATCACCAGCTGAAGATTCATGAACAGGATATACCCAAAACAGCTTTCACCACCAGGTATGGTTTATATGAGTGTACCGTCATGTCATTCGGATTGACTAATGCCCCTGCGTATTTCATGAGCATGATGAACAGGGTATTTATGGAATATCTGGACAAGTTTGTCGTGGTGTTCATCAATGACATATTGGTTTTCTCCAAGAGCGAGGAAGAGCACAAGGAACATCTGCGTCTAGTCCTGGAGAAACTCCGAGAACATCAGTTATATGCCAAGTTCAGAAAATGTGAATTTTGGTTGAAGGAAGTCGGATTCCTCGGACATGTTATTTCAGGAGAAGGAATAGCAGTCGACCCCACCAAGGTTGAATCGGTCACCAACTGGCAATCCCCCACCTCAGTCAAGGAGATCCGCAGTTTTCTCGGACTTGCAGGATATTATCAGAGATTTATTGAGAATTTCTCCAAGATTGCTAAACCCGACCGAGCTGTTGAAGAAGGAAACAAAGTACATTTGGACAAAGGATTGTGAAGCCAGTTTTCAGGAGTTGAAGAAATGTCTGGTTACAGCCCCAGTACTCATTTTGCCGGACATACACAAGGATTACCAGGTGTATTGTGACGCTTCTCGTCAAGGACTCGGAGGAGTGCTCATGCAGGAAGGAAAAGTTGTAGCTTATACCTCCAGACAGCTACGACCTCACGAGATGAATTATGCCACACACGATTTGGAATTAGCAGCCGTAGTGCACGCACTCAAGACATGGAGACATTTCCTTGTCGGAAATAGTTGTGATGTTTACACGGATCATAAGAGCTTGAAGTACATTTTCACACAGAAGGAGTTGAACCTCAGACAAAGGAGATGGCTCGAATTGATCAAGGACTATGATATGAGATTGCATTATCACCCAGGGAAAGCAAATGTTGTAGCAGATGCCTTGAGCCGTAAAAGCCATGTGAACACCCTCATAGCTGGAGGATTACCTCAGAAATTAGCCGACGATCTCAGAGACCTCCAATTGGAGATAGTACCAAGAGGATTTGTCGCCACCTTGGATATTCAATCCAGTCTGACCGAAAGAATCCGTGAAGCGCAGAAGACGGACAAGGAAATTGTAGAGATAAAGGAAAAGATGAGTAACGGAAAGGCTAAAGGTTTTCGTGAGGATGAACACGGAACTTTATGGTTTGAGGATTGTATCTATGTGCCTAATGACCCAGAGGTCCGGAAGTTAATTCTTTAGGAGGCCATGATTCACCGTACTCGATTCACCCAGGCCACACCAAGATGTATCTGGACTTGAAGGAAAGTTTCTGGTGGACAGGTATGAAGAATGATATTGCCGAGTATGTAGTAGTATGCGATGTTTGTCAGCGAGTAAAGGCGGAACATCAGAAGCCGGCAGGGTTACTTCAACCACTGCCGATTCCCGAGTGGAAATGGGAAAAACTTGGAATGGATTTTATCACGGGATTACCCAGGACCCGTTCAGATTATGATTCTATCTAGGTAGTAGTTGATCGCTTGACCAAGGTAGCTCATTTCATTCTCGTAAAGACTACATATACCAGCACTAAGTTAGCCAAGATATACATGACCAGGATCGTATGTCTGCATGGAGTTCTGAGGAGTATCGTGTCAGATAGAGGAACACAATTTACCTCAAAGTTTTGGAATCAGTTGCATGAAACCTTGCGTACGAGGCTGGAGTTAAGTACAACTTTTCATCTGCAGACAGATGGACAGACGAGAGAGTCAACCAGATTCTAGAGGACATGTTGAGAGCTTGTGCGCTAGACTATGGGTCTAGCTGGGATGACAATTTGCCATACGCAGAGTTCTCGTACAACAACAGCTATCAGACCAGTCTGAAGATGGCCCCTTTCGAAGCTCTATACGGAAGGAGGTGCAGAACACCATTGCTGTGGGATGGTGTTGGAGACCGAAAACTTTTTGGCCTCGATCTTATCAGAGACTCCGAAGAGAAAGTCAAGCTGATTCGAGATAGACTCAAGATAGCCCAGTCGAGACAGAAGAGTTATGCCGACAGTAAACGCAAGGAGATAACGTATGAAGTTGGAGATCAAGCATATCTCCGTGTGTCCCCACTTCGTGGAATCAAGAGATTTGGGGTTAAAGGAAAATTAGCACCCAGGTTCATTGGCCCCTACAAAATCCTCGAACGCAGAGGAGAAGTTGCGTATAAGCTGGAATTTCCAGAAGGATTGTCAGGAGTTCACGATGTCTTTCACGTATCCCAGCTAAAGAAATGCCCTGTCGAGATGGCTGATATTCCTTTGAGAGACACAGTGCCCCTAGAGGCCATACAGCTGGATAGTGATCTGACTTATGAGGAGAAACTCGTCAGAATTCTCGAGACTGCGAATAGAGTTACCCGCAGCAAGATCATCAAGTTTTGCAAGGTTCTATGGAGCCACCACTCCGAGGAGGAAGCTACCTGGGAGTGAGAAGAAGATCTCCGCCGAGACCACCCGCACCTATTTGCTAGCCAACCCGAATCTCGAGGGCGAGATTCATCTTAAGGTGGGTAGGTTTGTAACATCCCAAAGTTTCAATTTGGAATGTTCTACAAATTTTAGTTAAGTATCTATGCATTTTGTTTGAATTGTGTGGCATTTGGATATTTTTTTCAGAGGCATTTGAGTTGTTGTTTGAGTTGGATTCAACTTGGCAATTGAAAGTTATCCCTGACAAATACTTGAGAAAAAGTATCAGAGGAGCTAACATGACACTCCAAAAATGTCAGAAGAAAATATTGCCAAAAGGTTTGAATTCAAATTTGAATTTTATTTGGAGTTTGCAGAAAATGTTTTTTTAGTTTCTGTTTTGCCTCTGGAAAAATGTCCACGTTGTAGGATTTAATTCCCCTGAGAATTTTGATATATGTATGTCTTATATAAAAAAATATTATAGTTTTCCCTTAGTTAGTTTTTCTCTCTGCCTTATTCAAAAAAAAGGAAAGAACCCCCGAGCTGGCCAGGCCAACTGGCCCAGCCAACCACCCGGCGCGGCCCAACAGCGAGCCACACCCGCAGCCCAGCCACGCCCGCACCCAAACCTCCTCGCGACCGGTCGCCCGACCGCACCCTTCCCTCTCTCTCTCACTGACCGTGGGGCCCACCCTCATCTCTTTCCCTTCGCCCATGCTATGCCGCGCCAGAGCGCGTTCGACGCCGCCGCGTCGTCCAGATTCCACGGGATCACGATCCTGAGTCGCCCCCTGCTCCAAGTTGATGTCCTATAAATTCCTACGCCCCTCCTCTTCCGCATCCCCATAAAACCCTAGCCCAAAACCCACCGCAGCTCGCGCCCTCCTCCTTTGGATCTCGCCGCAGCCGCCTCAGTTCATCGCCGCCTCCACCGCCGATGAGCAACAGCACGACTCCCTCTCCCACCTTTGAGCTTCCCCCGATGTTGCGCATCGTTTTGACATGGTCTGCCTCCCTCTTACCCACAGCAGCGACGCCCCCGAGCTTGACTGCCGCTCGCCGGAGTTGCAGCTCACCAGGGAGCCGTCGTCATCGCCCCGGTCGTTTCCGTCGTCCCCGAGCTCCAACAACTCCACCACCACCTCCGCCTCGCTCTGCCGCATCCGCCCGACGTCTTTGCCACCTTCACCAATCGTCGGAGACCCCACCCCGCTCGATACCGACCTCCGCCACCCTCTGTCGCCGTCGACCACCACCGTAGTAAGCCGCCACCTCCCCACGCCGTTCGATCTGAAACCTACGGCTTAGATTAGATCCGCGAAGGGTTAGGCTTATTTGTATAGATAGGTTTAGTTTCGGTTTAGATCGGTTTATTTAATTGCGGTTTAGTTAGACCGGGCGATCGGTTTATTTCTGTTAGCCCATGGACGTAGTGAATCTATTAATCGCTCGCGCGTTAGATAGTTTTAGAGTGCTCACTGTTTCGGCCCGTTAGCACGTTGGTTTGTTTTCTTTTCTTTTTCCGTTTCTGTTTTCTTCAGAATAGTTTCAATTTTGTAAAATCTGTATATTTTAGGTTATTTATTATTTTTAGTTGATTCTTTTTTTGTTAGTTTAAAAATTTCTTGTAGCTTGTGTAGAAATTAGATTCGGCCATGTTTAAGGTTATAAAAATAGTTTTATATTAGTTTTAGTAAGATTAGTATTTCTGCTATAAATTGAGCTAGGATTATTATTTTTAGGTGATTCTTTTGCCACTGCTTAGTTTTGACCTAGCCTAGCAGTAGGAACTTGTTGGGGTATTTGTAGATTGTATTAAAATTAGTTTTAGTCGAAATCAAGCTTTTCTAGTTTTATTTATCTTGCTGCTGCTTCCTGCTGTTCTAGTTATTATAGAATTTTAGTTTACCCCTGCTATAATTTATTTTAGATTAGTTTCTGTAGTTACAGAGGGTGAACATTTATTTATAGCAAAATAAAAAGTTTTATTTTATTTTCTTATTAGTTTTGTTTTAGGTATAACAGGAGTTCTATAATAGATATTGATGTGATTCCTTTTGCATCTAGTTTATATGCTATTTTCCTTTATGTTAGTTAGCAAAACCCTTGTTTTGGTTCTGTTAAGAAAAGTGTTCGTAGGATAAAACTATTTCTTTGTTGTTGCTTGAAGTGATGAAAACCTTGATTTTGTTTTCCTCGAGTTTTCTTTGGTTTTGGTTTGAGTGCTTGTGTGATTTCCTTTAGCTTGCTGTTATGTTATTTAGTGGAAGACTTATTTGTGCTATTGTTCGACTCAGTAGATTTTCCGGAGTGCGAAGCTTGCTATCTCGAGTCACTAGCGTTTGAAGACCGTCAGCCAGGCAAGTCATTTGATCATGTTTTACAATACCTATGATTTTGTTGCATTAGAAATATTTCCTCCACACCATGCATGCAGTAGGAGAATTTTAAGTTATGTCTTAAGTAGTATCATGAGGTAGGATGAACCCAATTCCCCTTGCTACTATTGCCCGGGACGATGTAGGTTACCTTGCTATGCTCATAGACGGGGTTGGTTGAGAGATTCATAAGGGAGATGCGAGAGTCAAGATGATGACAACCCCATGACTTCAAGTCAAGATGGACTTCAAATTCACTACAGGGTGGAGGACGGTTGACCGGCACCCTGGAGGAACCAGCGGATGGCCGGGATGCATGGAGAAGCGCCATGACATCTTGCGAAAAGCTTCACCAAGCCATGAAGAGACGGATGGATACCCCTTGATCGGAAGCTTACCTGCGCAGCCGCAAGCCATTATGGGCTCTGGATGGGATGACCTTAGGCGTGACTCTGGACGGACGGTGCCAGCAGATGTAGAAGAACGGTAGGACATGGATGGGTACCGGCAGTGCTCGGAGAAACTCTACGGAAGACCCTGTGTCGGTGTACTAGAGTAGGGGTACCCTAGTATCCCGAACTTGTGCACGGGCAGTCGCAGCATCCCGCGGCAAGGCTTGCCGGGTGACCGCCAAGGTCCTCCGTGGTTCCCCTGGAGCCTTTCAAGGAGACAAGACCCCGGCAAGAGGAGCTTGCCGGGAAGGCCAGCTAAGGCACCTCAAGACCCCGGCAAGAGGAGCTTGCCGGGGAGGCCGCCCAAGGCATCTTAAGGAACTTGCCGCGGCGCGCCACGCGTCCCGACAAGGCCCGGTGAGCAACAAGCTCCCGGACGCGACAAGACAACGACCCCGGCAAGGCGCTTGCCGCGGCAAGCCACCACTCCGTGCCCGCGCTCCAGCACATCCACCAACGTGTCGCTCTGGGACCCTTCCCAGCGTACGTGGCGGGAGGCTGTGCAGCCAGCGGTGAGCGGTGGCAAGCGGCGCTGACAAGATTGCCGCCGTGGCGAGCGGTGGCATCCCTGACGGTCCCTTTTACACTGTTTAAGCGACGCAGACGGGCATTTAAGGCCCTTGTCCCCTGCCGTCAGGGTTAGGTATGATACACTGTAGCAGGTAGCTGTACCAACCGCATCACCTTTCCCTTTTTGCCCTTGTCTACGTTGCCACCTGTCGGTGACCCCTTGAGCATATAAAAGGAGGCCCATGCGCAACATAGAAGGGGGTTAGCTGGTTCGAACACTCACGCTCGGTCTCGTTAGCCGCTGGTGTGTACTGTAGCACTCCGCGCTCCCGAGCAAGAACTCAATACAAACCACAAAGCAGGAGTAGGGTTTTACGCATCCGTGCGGCCCGAACCTGGGTAAACTGCTCGTGTGCTTCGCCTCGATCCGCTCTTTGCACGACCTCCGCCCCCTCCGAACCGAAAGGGACTCGGCCCGCCGGTCCCATAGGTGCTCGTGGATCAGTACCCGGCATCTTTGGCGCGCCAGGTAGGGGGCGTCGAAGTTGTGTGAACCAGATCCGGCGTTCACGTGGGCTAGATCTTCATCATCTTCATCGACATGCTGCCGAAGAAGAAGGCTTCGGAGGCGGCTGCTCCGTCCGCCCCGCTACCACCAGAGCAAAGGGCTGATGGGGCGGACGCCGGCGGAAGAACGGGCGTCGACGAGGGAGCTCACGGTGCTGCCAGGTCCAAGGACAAGGCTGCGCTGCCCATCGGCGGCGTAGCCGGCTCCCACAACGACCGGGCGCACTCCAAGACCTCGGCGTCCATACATGCACCGCGCCTACCTCATGAGGCGCGGGACCGGCAGCGCCACGGTGCTCATAGTACCATGCGTTTGCTGGACCAAGATCGAGCTGGTGGGTCTCGGAGCGCTCCAGACCAGCATGCACACCAACATGCTGGCACGAGCGAGGCGCGGTCTCCTGGACGGGATACTGCTCCTTCTAACATAGTTAGAAGTCCGAGCATATCCCGCTCCTTGCACCGTTCGCCACCACCACCCGCCACTGCAGCAGAAGCTTTGGCGCGAGCTCAACTGCTCCTAGACTACCCTCCAACAGCAGACAAGATCGACGACTGGAGAGCCACCATTCAGAATCTCATCGGCTTCGCCAACGGTGACACTCAGCGGCAGCCGAGCACGTCGCAGCCGCGGCAAGTCAGCCAGGCATGAGCCGGTGGCGACAAGACCGGTGGGGGTGCAACCACTGTGCACTCTTCGCCCCGAAGGCCAAGATCACCGACTCGCCAGATCCACCTCGACAGCGACTCCACCGTGTCATCAGATCCGCGAGCTTGCCGTGATCAGCGCCAAGTTCTTCACAAACGACAGCAAGAAGACGCTCGTACTCGCATCGAGCGCCGAAGAGAAGCGTGACATCAATCAGACCAGCGCGCTGGGCCCTCTGTCGACATGCATGCGCCAGGGGAACCAGGCGACTTGCCGTACGTGGTAGGTTGCCCTGCGTTCACCCGTGAGCTGCGGCAAGTCCAGTGGCCCAGTACGAAGAATTTTAAACCAGACGTACCGGAGAAGTACGACGGCAAGTCGCATCCGTCGGAGTTCCTCAGCATCTACACCATCGCGGTGCATGCTGCCGGGGGACGGGACGACAAGATCCTTGCCAACTACTTCCCGCTGGTGCTCAAACCCAACGTCAGGTCCTGGCTCATGCACTTGCCGGACAACTCCATATCCTCCTGGGCAGACCTGTGCCATCAGTTTGTCGGCGCCTTTACAGGCGGCCACAAACCTCATGGCCAAGAGAGTGACCTTCATCTGTTAGCCCAGAAGGAAGGAGAGCCCCTGCGCAAGTATATTCAAAGATTCAGCCGTGTGCAGCACAACATCCCAGATGTCCACCCTGCCGCGGTCATCAGCGTGTTCCATCAGAACGTGCGTAACCGCAGGATGCGGGAGGAGATGGCGATGTGCAAGATCAGAGACGTCAGTGAGCTGTATGCCCTGGCCGACAAATGTGCACGTGCTGAGGAAGGGAGGAAACTCCCCGGAGAGAATATAGGAGCAGGAGGATCTGACAGTGAGGATGCTGCCCCGGCAAAGAAAAACCGGTGGCGGAACAGGAAGAAGAAAGGCAAAGATGTGCTAGTCGTTGAGCAGTCCGGCAAAGAAGGTGGCGCCCAGAAGGCCAAAGTTGGTAGCTCCGGCAAGGAGATTGCCGCATGCACCAACTGCCAGGCTGTGGCGGTCGCCGACAAGCAGGACGGCACCGACAAGCAGTACTGCAAGATTCACCGCACCAAGGGCCATGACCTCCAGAGCTGCAAGAAGGTCGAGCAGCTTGTCCAGCAACAAAAGGCTGAGTACGAGCGACGAGACAAGGAGAGGGCCCAAGGAGGCGCTGGAGAATCTGGCAAGAAGCGCGCCGGCCGGGGAGGACGCCGCGGCAAGGCCAAGCAGCGGCAAGGAGACAGACCTCCCCGCGGCCGCAACAAGGATGAAGACGACGACGACGACGAAGACATGGATGATGTTGAGACCAGTGAGCAGGAGTTCCAGAAAGCCATAGATGTTTTGTGTGTTGACAGCGGTGCTTCTCTGCATACTTCGCACCGCCAACTCAAGCAGTGGGTGCGGGAAGTCAATGCAGCAGAACCACCAGTCGAGTCACGCAAGCTTCTGAAATGGTCCAGCACGCCTATCATCTTTGATATTGAGGACCACCCTGACCGCACAACTGCGGTCGGGTGCTTGCCGATGTTGGTCTCACCAACTATCCGCAACCTCAAGGTCACTAAGATGTTAGTTGACGGCGGGGCCGGCTTGAACCTGATCTCCTCCGCCGTACTCCAGAAACTCCAGATCCCTGACAGCGAGCTCGAAGAGACCGGCACATTCCAAGGAATCAACCCGGGAAGGAGCAAGCCGAAGGGGAAGGTCACGTTGCCAGTAACATTTGGCAGCGAGCTCAACTTCAGGACTGAGAGGGTCACTTTTGACGTTGCCGATATTCCATTGCCTTACAATGGGATACTTGGCCGTCCAGCACTCGCCAAGTTCATGGCAGCCTCTCACTACGCATACAACATGCTGAAGATGCCAGGCCCGATAAGCATCATCTCTGTCCCCGGTGACAAGAATGATGCTCTTATCTGTGCCGACAAGATCTACCGGGAAGCAGCAGCCGCAGCAGACTGCAAGTCACTTGCCGCTGAAGCTCCCGGGGGGAAGAAGAAGACCAAGTCCGGCAAGAGTTCTGATGCCCACTCCGGCAAGCGCACCTCTTCGGAGTGCTGCGCTGCCGTCGAGGACGCACCATCGAGCTCCACCGGCAAGTGTAAGAAGACAATAGCAGCTCCGCCAGAGACGAAGAAGGTGTCCGCCAAGGAGGACGGCACTGGTGGTACCTTCACCATCAGTGCCACTCTCGACCCTAAATAGGAAAGCGCGCTCATTGCTTTCCTGCGGGCGAATGTCGACGTCTTTGCGTGGCAACCGTCTGACATCCCCGGTGTTCCCAGGAAAGTAATTGAGCACCACCTTGCCGTTTGTCCTCATGCGTGGCCCGTCAAGCAGAAGGTCAGGAAGCAAGTAGTGGAGCGCCAAGAATTCATTGCAGAAGAAATCAAGAAGTTGGAAGCAGCAGGCCTTGTCAGAGGAGTGCTCCATCCTACGTGGTTGGCCAATCCTGTAGTCGTGTGCAAGGCAAACGGGAAATGGAGACTTTGTATTGATTTTACCGATGTTAACAAAGCTTGTCCCAAAGACCCATTTCCTTTGCCGCGCATTGACCAGATTGTTGACTCCACGGCCGGATGTGACTTGCTTTCATTTCTTGACGCATACTCAGGATACCATCAGATCTTCATGGCAGAAGAGGATGAGGAGAAGACCGCGTTTATTACTCCATGTGGCACGTATTGTTTCGTACGGATGCCTTTTGGTTTAAAAAATGCTGGTTCAACATTTGCAAGAGTGGTCCATGTCGCTCTTGAGCCACAAATGCACAGGAATGTGGAAGCCTACATGGATGACATAGTGGTCAAGAGCAAGGACAAGGCGACTCTGATTCAAGATTTAGACGAGACCTTTGCAAATCTGCGCAAGATCAGCCTCAAGCTCAACCCAGAGAAGTGTGTGTTTGGAGTCCCCTTCGGCAAGCTTCTCGGGTTCTTTGTGTCTCAGCGGGGAATTGAAGCCAATCCCGACAAGATCAAGGCCATTGAGCAGATTGAAGCACCAAAGCGCGTCAAGGATGTACAAAGACTTGCCGGTTGCGTGGCTGCTCTCAGCAGGTTTATCTCTAGGTCTGCTGAGCGCGCCCTGCCATTTTTCAAATTATTGAAAAAGGCAGGTCCAATGAAATGGACTCCGGACGCGGAGGTTGCGCTGCAAGACTTGAAGAGATACCTGTCCTCCCCTCCAATACTTGTCGCACCTAAGCCACAAGAGAAGTTGCTGTTGTACATAGCGGCAACCAATCAAGTGGTTAGTGTTGCGTTAGTAGCAGAGAGGGAGGCAGATGACGAGCCAGCAACCACGGCAAGCGCATCCAGCGACAAGCAAGGGGCTTCCCCGGCAAGCTTTGCTCCCGACAAAGATGGATCTGCGCAGATGCACGAGGAGACACAGAAGAAAATGGTGCAGCGCCCAGTTTACTTTGTCAGTTCCCTTCTGCAGAGGGCTAGGTCAAGGTACTCTGGCGTGCAGAAATTGCTTTTCGGCCTTCTCATGGCCTCGAGAAAGCTGCGCCATTACTTCCAAGCACATGAGATCACAGTTTTCACTCGCTTTCCGCTGAAGAGGATACTACAGAATCCAGAAGCGACAGGCAGGATTGTTGAGTGGGCACTGGAACTGTCAAGCTTTGGCCTCAAGTTTGAGAGCACTTCAACTATCCAGAGCAGAGCATTGGCAGAATTCATAGCAGAATGGACGCCCACACCAGATGAAGAAATTCCAGAAACGAGCATCCCCGTCAAGGAAGCAAGCAAAGAGCGGCTGATGTACTTTGATGGTGCCTTTTCGCTGCAAGGCGCCGGCACTGGCGTGCTGCTTGTCGCACCCACTGGAGAGCACCTCAAGTACGTAGTCCAGATGCACTTTCCCAAGGAGCAAGCAACAAACAAATCTGCAGAGTATGAAGGCTTGCTTGCCGGTCTCAGGATCGCGGCAGACCTTGGGATCAAGAAGCTCATTGTCAGGGGTGACTCACAGCTTGTCGTCCGCCAAGTAAACAAGAGCTATCAGAGTCCGTTGATGGAAGCCTACGTTGACGAAGTGAGAAAGCTAGAAGAGCACTTTGACGGCCTACAAATGGAGCATGTTCCAAGAGCTCAGAACGCCATTGCTGATGGCCTGTCAAAGTGCGCTGCACTCAAGTTACCTGTGGAACCAGGGATCTTTGTGCTCAAGCTGACTCAACCGTCTGTAACGCCATCAACAGGACATAGCAAGAAGAGGAAGTTGATTTTTGGTGACTATTTGCCGGCAGAGCTTCCCGAAGCCGCCGCCAAGAAGGTCCCCAAGATCAACGCCCAGAGCGCTGAGGAGAAGTCTGCTCCGGCAAGCCCTAGGGTTTGTTCCGTTGAAGCACAAGGTCCCGATAAGTTTTGCTCCGGCAAGCTTGTCGGGGAACGTCAAGCTCCGGCAGAGCCGCAGCTTCTCGCCATAGAAGCGGATGTTCCCGCAGTAGCTGAGACCAACACCAAGAGCGCTGAGGAGCAAGATTCTCCGGCAAGCCCTACGGTTTGTTTCGTTGAAGCAGAAGCTCCTGACAAGTTTTGCTCCGGCAAGCTTGTCGGGGAACGTCAAGCTCCGGCAGAGCCGCAGGTTCTTGCCGTAGAAGCGGATGTTCCCACAGCAGCAGATTTGCCTTTAGTCTTCGTTGTCGAGCCACAGGCTCCAGCATGGGCGCAGCAGATTGTCCGTTTCCTTCAGACAGGAGAACTTCCCGAAGAGCAAGAAGAAGCGGAAAGAGTAGCCCGGCAGTCAAGTATGTACCAATTTGTCGACAAGACACTGTACAGAAGAAGACTCAACGGTGTGAAATTGAAGTGTATTCACCGGGAAGACGGACAAAAGCTGTTGGCAGAGATACATGGAGGCATATGTGGTCACCACATTGGCGCAAGAGCACTTGTCGGCAAAGCGTTCCGGCAAGGTTTCTTTTGGCCGACAGCTCTCCAGGATGCAACTGCACAAGTAACCAAGTGTGAAGCGTGCCAGTTCCATTCCAAGCAGATACACCAACCAGCTCAAGCTCTCCAGACGATCCCTTTATCCTGGCCATTTTCGGTCTGGGGGCTCGACATCCTCGGCCCCTTCCCCCGAGCAGTCGGGGGCTTTGAGTACTTGTACGTTGCAATCGACAAGTTCACAAAGTGGCCGGAAGTGGAACCAGTGAGGAAGGTGACAGCACAGTCAGCAGTCAAGTTCTTCAGGTCGATTGTTTGCCGCTTCAGGATCCCTAACAGGATAATCGCCGATAACGGTACGCAATTCGCGAGCCGCACCTTCATGCAATACGTCCAAGATCTTGGCGCCAAGGTCTGCTTCGCTTCTATTGCTCACCCGAGAAGCAATGGTCAAGCGGAGAGGGCAAATGCTGAAGTGCTGCGCGGGCTCAAGACCAGGACTTTCGACAGGCTGCACAAGTGCGGGAAAAACTGGATCGAGGAGCTGCCGGTGGTTCTTTGGTCGATCAGAACGACGCCAAATCGAGCCACTGGACAGACACCTTTCGCTCTAGTCTATGGAGCAGAGGCAGTTATCCCCACGGAACTCGTATACGGGTCACCTCGAGTGCTCGCTTATGATGAGCTCGAGCAAGGGCAGCTGCGACAAGATGACGCGCTGCTCCTTGAGGAAGACCGTCTTCAGGCTGCTGTGCGAGCTGCTCGCTACCAGCAAGCTTTGCGTCGCTATCATAGCCGCAAAGTTAACGCCAGAAGTCTCGAGGAAGGCGACCTTGTTCTTCAGCATGTTCAGTCCGCCAAGAATTCCAACAAGTTGACGCCGAAGTGGGAAGGCCCTTACCGGGTGAAACGAGTCACTAGGCCTGGCGCTGTCCGCCTTGAGACCAAAGATGCCATTCCGGTGAGCAACTCCTGGAATATTGAGCATCTTCGTAAGTTTTACCCGTAAGGCGCGGTTGCCGGAACCTGTTCCGGCAACCACCTTTTGTACAAGTCTTGCCGCTGTTGCATGTAATCCTTTGTACAAAGCCGGGCGCAGACCCCGTGCATAAGTAAAGCTCATGTGCTACGCACATTTTGTCATTTTCATGCTTTCTATTTTTTGCATATGTGATCTGAGACTTTGTGCAGCACCTACTCCCCGGTAAGCAATAACGAGCCGCAAGGCTCCATATCTTTATTTTCTCTTCTTTCTTTTTTCGCAAGGAAAGGAAGGTTCCCTCGCCCACAAGTTTGCCGGGGGGAAAGGGGAATATAATGGTATGGACCAGGCGTCGTTCAAGAAAGTTTCGCCTTGCCGGGAAGCAAACAACAGAAAAGCTAAGTTGCCAAAGTTTGAGCAATCGAATTTTTAAAATTTTTGAGATATCTCCCTTGAACGACCGCACTTTGTATGGAAAACCTGTGTGCGGAGGAACCAACTCGTAGCTAGTTGCGCCCTTACTTTGTTTTGAGTCCGCTCAACAACTTAAGTGAGCTGCAACTAGTTGCGACAAGGTTTCTTGTCGGTAGCGGCACCGCCAGCAGGCTGCTGACGTCCTGCACTCAGCACTCGCGGCTCAGGTGCCTGCACCGGCAAGTTCCCTAAAAGCGTAGGGTAAAAAGACATACAAAGGGAGGAATCAAGTAAAGGGAATAACATTGCAATCATTACCAAGAATAGAGTTATATTACAAAGATAGCTTGTCGCGGCTCTAACAGATTGTTTTCACAACATGACAAACAGCGACAAGAAAAGAAGAAATGGGCGGCCTAATCTATGCAATCGCCCTCGATCCTCTTGATCCCGCTCACCTTGTCCACAATGGGTGCGACAAGGGCCTTCAGCGCCTCCAGATCAGCATCCGGCGGTAGGGTCTTGAGGACGTTGGTGAGGTTGAGGCCCAGGTTGCGGAAGACCACCTTCACCAACACTTTCTGGAGGGCTCCCGCGTAGATCTTGCGCGACTCGTCGGCCAGCTGCTTTGGGATCCTCTCCCGGAGTCGCTGGAGGGCCGTCGCCACGCCCTTGAAGAACAAGACGAGCTTGGCGCTGGGTTGGAGGTTCTCGTCGGAGGGATACCCGAGATCCTCCATCCCCAGCTGCGCCAACTCCCTGTGAATGTCCGTGGCAGCACTCACAAGACTCTCCGTCCAGTGCTCCACAGTCTCCCGGAAAGCGTTTTGGGTGGCGGCGACACTTTCCAGCAGCGCCTTGTCGGCCTTGATCTCCTCCTTCCAGGCCGCCTCCTGCTTCTTGGCGCCGTCCAGCGTCTTGGTCAAAGCAGTCAACTTCGACTCAAGATCTGCATTGGAGTCCTTGGCGGCGCTGAGCTCTTTGCCCTTCTTGGCGAGATCGACCTCCAGCTACGCCACCTTCGTCTCCAACTCTTTCTTGGCAGCCTCAGCGGCGGCGGCAGCGTCCTCTGCTTGCTTGAGGGCTCCGCCGAGTTTTTCCTCGCGCGCGGCAAGCTCCTCCTCGTGGGTGTCAAGATTGACCTTCCGCTGCGCCAGCTCGCCCTCTTCCGCGGATAGCTTCACAGCGGCAAGCCGCTGCTGCTCTTCGACTTCGGCCTTCTCGAGGAGGAAGGCCTTCTGCGCTTCGTTGAGTTGCTCCCGCTCCTTTGCCAAGGACCGACGAGCTTCCTGGTGGAAGCCCCGGAGCTCCTCTGCGCGCTTCTCGATGTCTACTCCCGCCTTTGCGACAAGCGCCTCGCGGGAGTCTAGCTTGGCTTGCCGCGCGCGGTAGAGCGACATCAACTTCTGCAGAAGCCGCTCTTCTTTGGGCTCGTTGCTGCTGCTGCTTGGCGCGTCAACCAGCGTCAGCCCCGCGGAGGCGAGCACCTCCCCGTCGAAGATCTCTCCCTCGATCGGCGCCCTGGAGCTTGACGCCCAGGGGAGGTTGATGAAGACGCCTTCGCCGGCCTTCAGGTAGACGCCTGGCTGGGGCTCTTCGGAGCCTGGCGCTGCGGCAGCGGCGGACGGGTCGGCGGTCGGTGTAGTGCCTGGCGCTCCTGCGGCCTCAGGGCCGTCAGTGCGATCGCCAAACCCCTCGCCAGTTGCTGCGGCGGCAACCTTGGTGGCCTCTGCGCCGGCGGGATCGTCAGCGCCAGCCGCTTCTTCGGCAGCAACCTCGGTCTCCATCGGCTCCACAGCAGATGGGTCTGGCAGCCGGAAAGGGAAGAAGAGTCAAGCAAAAATCCAACAAAAAGAAGATCAAGAGAAGAAGAACCCAAGGGATGTTTTGAAGCAAGAGGAGTACCTGTGCCGGGGTCTGCAGTCGTGATCTCCACCGTTGGGGGGCCGCTGGCGCTCTCCCTTGCCGGAGACTTCTCCCTTACCGGGAAGCCCTCCCTTGCCAGAGAATTCTCCCTTGTCGGGGGATTCTCCCTTGGCTCCTGGTGGGGCTGCTCTGCTCCTACACAAATCAGCAATCAAATATCAGCAAAGACAGAGTATCCATGCGCACCTCACAAGCGGAAAGCAAACCATATACTTACGCTGGGGGCTGCTCTGGAGAAAAGTTGTCGGGTCCGGCAAGGTTGTCTCGGGCGCACCCCCCGCTGTCGCAGTAGGTTCGTCCTCGATGACAATCACCGGGACCTTGGCTCTCTTTGCTGCTCTCTGAGCCAGAGTCCTAAAAAGGAACAAGTTCAGAGCAAAGCAGATGAGATACAAGACAAACAGCAAGAATTGAAGAACAGCAAGTACAGCAAGAGAAGCTTACTCTTCTTCTTCTTCCTCGTCGGAGCTGAACGCGGAGAAGTCGAAGTCCGGCGCGCGCCCGGCGCGAGGAGGCGGAGGAGAAGCTTCCCTTGGCCGCTTGGCGGAAGCAGTGGCGGCGGTCTGAGACGACCCCGCTCCAGCTATCGTCGCGGCCTGAGAAGCGGCACGAGCAGAAGCGGTGGTCCGGGAGGGCCCCGCTCCAGTTGTCGTCGCAGCATGAGATGCTCCTGCGGCGACAGTGTTTGCCGCGGTGGAGCGTGTCACGCGGCGCGGCGACTGTTGACCCGCTTGCCGCTCCGCTACGTCACCGGCCTTGCGGAGACGCCTTCTTGGTGGGGATGGAGGCTCTGCTTGCGGCGAGCTGCCCGAAGACGAAGTGGAAGACGAGTTGATCTCCAGCGAGCCGCTCGTATCCTTGGCGGGCTCGCTCGACTCGACGTTCTGCCCGGCAAGCTCTTTCTCGCCGGCAGGCTCCCTTCGCTCGGCATGGCTTGCCGCCTCTGCTGCATCTGCCTCCTCCACGGTGAATCCAAATTCGCCCACGGCTGCGGCTGCCGCCGCCTCTTCCAGCCTGGTGGCGATGAGTGCCATCTCCGCATCGGTGGTGTTGCGGGTGAGGCCATCCTTCTCGTCGGAGCGGATTGGCACTTCTACCAAGTCATCGAAGAACTGCTGCATGACGTCGTCTGCAGGCTCCTGCCAAGTTGGCACAATTCCATGCGAGTCGCACTCCGGCATCATTGCACGGATGCGGTCGAGCGAGGAATTGTTGCACAACGGAACGACGCCCCCCGGCAACCTGAAAACTTCGGGATGTTGGGGGTCATACTTGAACAGTTCTTGGAGCATCGCGTTGAGCTCCAGAACAGTGAAGTTGTAGTTGAGTCCTGGCCGCAGTCTCATGATGTCTGCCGCATTCTTGAACTCCCAAGTGGGTCTCCCCCGTTCCTGCAGGGGGGCGATGCGGCGGCGAAGAAAATCTGCGCCAACGGCGCCTACAGTGAGCCCGGCAAGCCTGAGGCGCAGGATCCGGGTGACAGCAATCTTCAGCCTATCGTCTTCCGGGGCCACGTCACTCCAATCGCTGCCGCGTGCTACTGGGGTTTGGCGCCGGGCGGTGAATGGCTGCGGGTTCTCCTCGTCAATCCAGCACCAGTCCGCCCTCCACTCCTCCCACTTGCCGCGGAATTCTCCCTCCAGATAAGTTTCCTTCTTGCCGGCCCTTGAGATCCAGGCGATTCCGCCGGATAGAGGCTCTCCTCTCTCTACTCGGGGTATGAAGAAGTGGCGAAATAGGGCTATGTTGGGATGGACTCCGACAAAGTTTTCGCAGAGATGTGCGAAAACTGCCATGGTCAGAACGGCATTGGGGGTGAAGTCAAGGAGGTGGAATCCATAGGTATTCATGATGTCGCAGAAGAATTCAGAGAAAGGCGGGCAGAGCCCGCAGTAGAAGAACAGAGCGAAGAAGGGGTATCCATTTGGGGCCTTCTTCCAAGCGGCGGCGGGGAGTACCTTCGTGCGCGGATGGCTCGCGTCTCCGCCGACCAGAAGAGGTAGTAGTTCTCCCTCAGCTCCTTCGCGGCAAGCTTTGGGGGGAAAACTGCGTGCTCCTTCCGCAGCGCCTCAAGCCGCTGCGCCTCAGTTGACTTCACGACCTTCCCCTTGTCGGCTTTTGGAGCCATGGAAGAAGTGGTGGAGGAGGTCGACGGCGTTGGTGATGCTGGTGGCGATGGGGGGCGGAGCGCTGCTCTCTTTCGGCTTTGGGAAGATGAGGGAGCGGCGGAGATTTCTGAGATTGGAAGCAGCAACGGGAGAATGTGCGAACTGCCCCTGTTTCCCCTGCTTATAAAGAGGGAGGGGGCGGACGTTCCGCGTTTCTGAATAAAATAACCACCCACGATCTCTCCCACAACGCCACATTCAACGCGCGCCGTTCGGGGAGGGCGCGGTGGATACGGAGAAAGATACGGCGTAACCTAGGCCGCGCGTGCCCGTGCCCTGTTTTGGGCCTGGCCCAACAGCGCTCGGCACCTTGTATGGCCCAGGCCCGGGGGCTCCTGTCGGTGTACTAGAGTAGGGGTACCCTAGTATCCCGAACTTGTGCACGGGCAGTCGCAGCATCCCGCGACAAGGCTTGCTGGGTGACCGCCAAGGTCCTCCGTGGTTCCCCTGGAGCCTTTCAAGGAGACAAGACCCCGGCAAGAGGAGCTTGCCGGGAAGGCCAGCTAAGGCACCTCAAGACCCCGGCAAGAGGAGCTTGCCGGGAAGGCCGCCCAAGGCATCTTAAGGAACTTGCCGCGGTGCGCCACGCGTCCCGACAAGGCCCGGTGAGCGACAAGCTCCCGGACGCGACAAGATAACAACCGCGGCAAGGCGCTTGCCGCGGCAAGCCACCACTCCGTGCCCGCGCTCCAGCACATCCACCAACGTGTCGCACTGGGACCCTTCCCAGCGTACGTGGCGGGAGGTTGTGCAGCCAGCGGTGAGCGGTGGCAGGCGGCGCTGACAAGATTGCCGCCGTGGCGAGCGGTGGCGTCCCTGACGGTCCCTTTTACACTGTTTAAGCGACGCAGACGGGCATTTAAGGCCCTTGTCCCCTGCCGTCAGGGTTAGGTATGATACACTGTAGCAGGTAGCTGTACCAACCGCAGCACCTTTCCCTTTTTGCCCTTGTCTACGTTGCCACCTGTCGGTGACCCCTTGAGCATATAAAAGGAGGCCCATGCGCAACATAGAAGGGGGTTAGCTGGTTCGAACACTCACGCTCGGTCTCGTTAGCCGCTGGTGTGTACTGTAGCACTCCGCGCTCCCGAGCAAGAACTCAATACAAACCACAAAGCAGGAGTAGGGTTTTACGCATCCGTGCGGCCCGAACCTGGGTAAACTGCTCGTGTGCTTCGCCTTGATCCGCTCTTTGCACGACCTCTGCCCCCTCCGAACCGAAAGGGACTCGGCCCGCCGGTCCCATAGGTGCTCGTGGATCAGTACCCCGGCACCCTGTTTCGTTCATCCCGTCTTCAAACACCAGGCAGTGTGAGGACATAAAGGAGGGAACGATTCTTGCGGGTAAAGTGCACAAGACTCTGCAGAGTAATAACCTAATCGATTAGCCGTGTCCCCGGTTACGGACAAATCAGCCTCTGGAAACTGGAGTATTTCGGAAATCTCAATATCGAACAAATAAATTAATTGAGGGGTTAATTAATAATTGTAGCGACCAGACCTCAAACGGTCTGATCTCTGTGCTCAGGTGTCATCCCTGGATCAGTAATGCTGACACCACACAGTACTTGGAGGATTTATAACAGAGTAGCAATCACACACTTATTACATCGAGTGTCTCCATAGAGAACTTATTACAATAAATATGGCTTAAGGCCATCTAATAACGATAACAGCGGAAGGCTTGGAAGATAAGTGAGTCCATCAACTCCAGCGGCATCACTAAGTATAGAACCACGACCTAAAAACTCCTTAATCGTCATCTGAAAAGTCTGCAACATTAACGTTCTAGCCCGAAACGGGTCAGCACATGGAATATGCTGGCAAGGTAACACATAGAGAGTAATGGAATGAAACAGCTATACTATATGCATATTTGTCTGGTGGAAAGCTCTATGGTTACAGTTTTGCGTAAAGCCAATTTTTCCCTACTGCAAAGGAATAAATTTTATTTAACTATCATGGTGGTTGTTAAACATTGAGAATGGTTGACAGCATTCTCAATCCCCATTAGGCATCATCATTAAACAAACCCAATAAAATTAATTTAGAGTAACATGTTGAGATTCACATGATAATCCAAGTACTAGATACTCAAGCTGTCCATAACCGGGGACACGGCTAACCATGATTAGTTTATACACTCTGCAGAGGATTGCGCACTTTTCCCCACAAGACTCGATCGCCTCCGTTTGGTTTCTCGCACTACATGGTGTTTGAGAAGACGGATGACCGAGACATAGTCTTTCAGAAGCGCTAGCACCTTACGATGGATAGACCGTTACACCTACTTTCCCCTACATCTGCTAGTCTACCCTGTAAGAGTTCGCACGACTTAATCAACTATGCTAGAGCCCATAATAGCTTGTGGCTGCACACGGAAGTTTCTAGTATGAAAAATCTCACGATCCCTTTGGGCCTGGGTGGCGGTCCATAAAGAAAAACAGGCAATCCTGGAATACCCAGGTACCTCAATCCACCCAGATGTGTGTTTAAGTTGCCACCTTAGATAAACCATTAATTAACAAACTCACATCTGTCATGGATATCACTCACCCAATCCACATCTACTAGCATAGCATGGCATAATAGGAAAACGTAGAAGTAACTCCCAAAGGTTTGATAATATAACAGGTAATAGGTACTACCTCAACTACTTCCCATCTCACAATTTAATTAGATCCTAATCATGCAATGTTTGAGGATTTATCTAATGCAATAAAACTGGGTAGTAGGAGGTATGATCAAAGTGTTACTTGCCTTGCTGATGATCCGCGAAACCTAGAGATTTGAAGTAACAGGCGGCGCACTCCGGGTATTCTATCGCAGACAAACAAACAAGCATACAATAAGTATTCATCTAATGCACAGGTAAAACTCAAATAAGAGATCTAACCAGAAGTTTCGACTTAAGAACTCCGGTTTGCAAAAAGAATCAAAACAAACGAAGCAACAAAAGTCAAACGGCAAAAGAAACAGCCTTCGTTTACTATTCTGGATCTAGGGCAATTTTTACAGTGGCAAAAACTTGTTTAAGTTGGTTAAACGGATAGAGGGTTTCGAGACGAAACTCCAGGCGCTTGAATCGCCTGAATCCGATAAACGAGCGAAAAGTTATACTAAAACGAAAATCGGATTAGGAATCGCGATCAGAAAAATCGCGGATTAAATCCGAGAAAAAGAAAAACGACGAACGTTCGCTAGAACGAACGAACGAACGATCGCTATTTAAATAAATCGGAAAAAAACCGATCTATTAAAAAAACGGAAATAAAAAAAACCGACGAAAACCGACGGGTTTTTTCTAAAATAAAAAATAAAAACGGCGCGGATCGAGGCAACCTTGGGTGGCGGGTCGGTGGCGGCGGCGGGGGGTGGCGACGGCGGGCGGCGGCGGCGGCGCGCGGATCGAGGCGCGGCTAGGGTTAGGGTTGGCGGCGCGACGGGCTTGGGCTGGCGGCGGCTCTGGTGGGCTAGGGCGGCTCGGGCGGCGGCTATTTAAAGGCTGCCCCCGGGCGGAGTCCCGCTCGGGTACGTCCCGGAGTCGGTTCGCGTTTTTTTTAAATAATTACGCGCAAAAAAACAAATAAAAGAAATACTAAACGGACTCCAAAAATCCTGAAATAAATTTTCCCGGGCTTCTAAAATCAAGCCGCACAAGGTGAACATTTATTTGGGGCCTAAATGCAATTTTGAAAAACGCACATTTTTCCTAAATTCAAATAAAATACTGAAAAACTCCGAAATAAAATCTTATTTGATTTTATTATTAAATCATCAATATTTCTTTATTTTGGGAAAGTCATTTTATTCCCTCTCTTATATTTTGTAATAGAAATAATTGATGATAAAATAATTAAAATCAAATGATCCTATTCTCAAAATTCGAGAAAACTCGAATATGAAAATAATGAAATCCCCAACTCTCTCCGTGGGTCCTTGAGTTGCGTAGAATTTCTAGGATTAAAGCCAAAGGCAAATAAATTATGATATGCAATGATGAGCTAATGTATAACATTCCAAATTGAAAATTTGGGATGTTACAAACCTACCCCCCTTAAGATGAATCTCGCCCTCGAGATTCAGGTTGGCTAGAAATTAGGTGAGGGTGGTCCTTGAGCAAATCTTCCTCTCGCTCCCAGGTGGCTTCATCCTCCGTGTGGTGGCTCCACTGAACCTTGCAAAACTTGATAACCTTGCTGCGGGTGACTCGACTGGCATACTCTAGAATCTTAACTGGTTTCTCCTCATAGGTCAAATCACTGTCCAACCGAATTGCTTCCAGTGGTACCGTATCTCTCAGCGGTATGTCAGCCATCTCCGCGTGGCACTTCTTTAACTAAGAAACGTGGAACACATCATGAACTCCTGACAATCCTTCAGGCAATTCCAACTTGTAGGCCACTTCTCCCATACATTCCAATACTCGGTATGGTCCTACAAATCATGGCGCTAACTTTCCCTTAACACCAAAGCGCTTTGTTCCCCGAAGTGGGGATACTCGAAGATAAACTATGTCTCCAACTTCGTAAACTGTCTCCTTGCGTTTAGAATCTGCATAACTTTTCTGCCGAGATTGAGCTACCTTGAGCCTATCGCGAATCAATTTCACCTTCTGTTCAGAATCCTTAATCAAATCAGGTCCAAACAACTGGCGGTCTCCAAATTCATCCCACAACAACGGTGTCCTGCACCTTCTTCCGTACAAGGCTTCGAAAGGGGCCATCTTTAAACTGGATTGATAGCTGTTGTTGTAAGAGAATTCGGCATATGGAAAATTCTCGTCCCAACTAGATCCATAATCTAGCGCACAAGCTCTCAGCATGTCCTCCAAAATCTGATTGACTCTCTCGGTCTGTCCATCTGTCTATGGATGAAAAGCTGTGCTGAACTCTAGCCTGGTACCCAAAGTTTCGTGTAACCGATTCCAGAACTTTGAGGTAAACTGGGTTCCTCTATCTGATACTATACTCCTCAGAACTCCATGTAAGCATACAATCCTGGTCATGTATATCTTTGCCAACTTAGCACTGGTGTAAGTGGTCTTTACTGGGATGAAATGAGCTACTTTCATCAACCGATCGACTACAACCAAAATTGAGTCATAGCCTGAACGAGTCCTGGGTAATCCCGTGATAAAGTCCATGCCTAACTTATCCCACTTCCATTCGGGTATCGGCAATGGCTGTAGCAATCCTGCTGGCTTCTGATGCTCTGCCTTTACTCTCTGACACACATCACAAACTGCTACATACTCCGCAATATCTTTCTTCATTCCGGTCCACCAGAAAATATCCTTCAAATCCAAATACATCTTGGTATTTCCTAGGTGAATCGAATACGGTGAATCATGTGCCTCTTGCAGAATCAACCTCCTGATCTCCGGGTCATTGGGCACATAAACACGGTCTTCAAACCACAGGGTGTCGTGCTCATCCTCACGAAACCCTTTAGCCTTTCCTTCACTCATTTTCTCCTTTATAGAGGCAATCTCCCTGTCAGTCTTCTGAGCTTCTCTGATTCTATCCATTAAAGTTGACTGAATCTCCAATGCTGCTACATATCCTCTCGGAACTATTTCCAAACATAGCTCACGAAGATCCTCGGCTAACTCCTTTGGTATTTCTCCCGTCTTTAGTGTATTGAAATGGCTCTTACGGCTCAATGCGTCAGCTACTACATTAGCCTTTCCGGGATGGTAATGCAATCTCATATAATAATCCTTGATGAGCTCCAACCATCTCCTTTGTCTGAGGTTTAACTCCTTCTGCGTGAAAATGTATTTCAAACTCGTGTGATCCGTGTACACCTCACAATGATTTCCAATGAGGAAATTTCTCCATGTTTTCAATGCATGCACTACGGCTGCTAACTCCAAATCATGCGTAGCATAATTCAACTCATGAGGCTTAAGCTGTCTTGAGGCATATGAAACAACTCTCCCTTCCTGCATAAGCACTGCTCCAAGTCCTCGACGTGAAGCGTCGCAATACACCTCATAGTCCTTGGTCTGGTCTGGCAAAATCAACACTGGTGAAGTAACCAAGTGTTTCTTCAACTCCTGGAAACTAGCCTCACATTCCTCAGTCCATTTGAACTTGGTATCCTTCTTTGATAACTCCGTCATAGGCTTGAAATTCTCAATAAATCTCCGGTAGTATCCTGCGAGTCCAAGAAAACTCCGGATCTCTCCAACTGTTGTTGGCGCTTCCCAATTTGTCACAGTGTCAACCTTAGTGGGATCTACTGCTATACCTTCTCCGGATATAACGTGTCCGAGGAATCCTACTTCCTTCAACCTAAACTCACATTTGCTGAACTTGGCATACAACTGATGTTCTCTGAGCTTCTCAAGTACCAATCGCAAATGTTCCTTATGCTCATCTTCATTCTTCGAGTAAACCAGGATATCATCAATGAACACCACGACGAACTTATCCAAGAACTCCATAAACACTTTGTTCATCATGTTCATAAAATATGCAGGTACGTTAGTCAGACCAAATGACATAACGGTATACTCGTATAGCCCATAACTGGTGGTAAAAGTTGTCTTAGGTATATCCTGTTCTCGAATCTTCAACTGGTGGTATCCTGATCGCGGATCGATCTTGGAAAATACCTTAGCTCCTTGCAATCGATCAAACAGATCATTGATCATTGGTAGTGGGTACTTGTTCTTGATGGTTACTTCATTCAATCCTCGATAATCAACAACCATCCTTAACGATCCATCCTTCTTCTCCACTAGAAGTACTGGCAATCCCCAAGGCGAAGAACTTGGGTGAATATATCCCTTATCCAATAACTCCTTAATCTGCTTCTTAATCTCCACCAAATCCTTTGCAGGCATCATGTATGGTCTCTTTGATATTGGCCCTGTGCCTGGCAATAGCTTAATCAAAAACTCAATATCTCTATCCGGTGGCATGCCTGGCAACTCTTCTGGAAATACTTCAGGGAAATCCCTTACCATTGATACTTCCTCCTGCACAACTCCTGTTAAACAATTTACTTGAGTCCCTTTTGGCACATGTCGGGATACATACTTAATCCTTCTCCCTTCTGGGGTGGTAAGCAAAATTGTCTTACTGGCGCAATCGATGTTTCCTCTATACATCGACAGCCAATGCATACCCAGAATTACATCCAATCCTTGTGATTCAAAAATGATTAAATCCGAGGGAAACACATGCCTACCTATACTCAATGGCACTTGAAAACATCCTTGACTGGCCATATACTCCACTCCTGGTGAGCTTACTAGCATAGGTGTTCTAAGAACCTTAGTGGGCAGGTTATACTTATCCACAAATCCCCTTGATATGTATGAATGCGATGCACCAGTATCAAAAAGAACGAGTGCAGTAAATGACTTAACCAAAAACTTACCGATTACGGCATCCGGCTGCTCTTCAACCTCCTCCACGTTAACGTGGTTCACCTGTCCCCTGTTGAAAGGGTTCGGCTTCTTCCCAAAGCTTCCATTGCCATTCTGGCCTTCAGGACATTCATTGGCATAATGTCCGGTCTTCTGGCACTTAAAGCAAGTGACTTGGCTCCGGTCCTTCTTGGCTGGGGTTGATGGGTTGGTGCGATTCTGGCCATTGCTTCCTCCATTGCCGTTACCATTCTTGGTGCCATTGTGATTGTGCGAGCTACCTCCTCCATGGGTATGCTGAAAATGTCCTCCCGGTCTAGGGGTAAAACATGGCTTCTGCTGAGCTCCTGAATTGTACTTCCCTTGTCCGCATCTGGGCATCCTGCTGTGGTCAACTCTCTAGCTGTCTTGCGGAGCCAATCATCTGCTACTATCGGCTCGGTGCTACTGGAAAACACCGGCGGATTCAGCCTAAGAAAACGGGCTAAGTGATCAACAGGTGGTGGTGGTGGTGGTGGTGGGTTGTTGTTGTTGTTCCCCTGATTCTGATTCTCAATGTATTCTGTTGCTGGATCAACTGGGTGAGCTCCGGTGGAAAGGTAAATCCGGGGTCACGTCTCGGAGGCATCTGAGGGTTTAGAAAAGATGAGATTTAAGAATAGAGGGGTCTAAAGAGAAAACACTACCCATATGCACATGAGGCAAAAGCAAACAATTCACTTCATTCAATCAAACAAGGGCATACAATCGATCTAACTATCACAAAAGTGCTCGGACTACTGTATTTACATGGTGGACTACTACTACTGATGAGGTGGTCTACTAGAAATATTCTTCGGTTGCAGACTCCATGATATCTGCTCCGGCTTCATCAACATAGTCATCATCTCTGTCATCTGGGTCCGAGTCGGTGTCGTTGATGATGATGTAGTCTTCCGGGCGAATCTCCTTGGGTTCTTCGTCTTCATCTACTGGTGTAGGGCCTCCCATAAATATCCCGATCTTCTTGATCAGATCGTCATTCTTCTCCACCTACTTCGATTTCCTCTTCATAATCTTCACGTGTAGCCTTAAGTTCTTCCTCAAGTTCCTTGATTCTTGTCCTAGCCTTCTTCAGATCTATCATGTCGGCGCACATCTGGTTCTCCTGCCGTCGAATGTGCTGGTTTAATTCCTGGATAAAAGCTACAATTGATCTATACTTTCTGGTGTTGATCATCTCCCAGTGCTCATCTCGGCGCCCACAAATCTGGTAGATAGTATCCTTGAGATCATTGTGGTAGACTTCTCCAATGCGCCCCGTGGCGATGTGAGCTGCCATGCTCTTTCCTAGACTCCAAGTTGGTGCATCAAAAGAAAACTCTATGGGCTCAGTGACAGGCATGAACGTCCTTCCTGGAATTTGAACTTGAATCATCCAGCGCTCTTCTTCAGGTAAAGTGGCGTTGTAGGTTCCGGTGAAGCTTGGTACTCCTATGTTCAGGTATCTAGTGACTTCCTTCAAGTGGTGTCCAAAGGGTGTATCTTCATCCGGTTGCGTGAACTTGTTCCTTGCATCCGCCATCCTAAAGAATAGAAAAGAGGAGAGGTCAGAAGAGAAGAGAGTGAATAGTGTTCTAGGTCTTTAGCTTAGTGGTCGTGTCCTACAGTCAGCGTGTGCTCTAATACCATCTCTGTAGCGACCATACCTCAAACGGTCTGATCTCTGTGCTCAGGTGTCATCCCTGGATCAGTAATGCTGACACCACACAATACTTGGAGGATTTATAACAGAGTAGCAATCACACACTTATTACATCGAGTGTCTCCATAGATAACTTATTACAATAAATATGGCTTAAGGCCATCTAATAACGATAACAGCGGAAGGCTTGGAAGATAAGTGAGTCCATCAACTCCAACGACATCACTAAGAATAGAACCATGACCTAAAAACTCCTTAATCGTCGTCTGAAAAGTCTGCAACATTAACGTTGCAGCCCAAAACGGGTCAGCACATGGAATATGCTGGCAAGGTAACACATAGAGAGTAATGGAATGAAACAGCTATACTATATGCATATTTGGCTGGTGGAAAGCTCTATGGTTACAGTTTTGCGTAAAGCCAATTTTTCCCTACTGCAAAGGAATAAATTTTATTTAACTATCATGGTGGTTGTTAAACATTGAGAATGGTTGACAGCATTCTCAATCCCCATTAGGCATCATCATTAAACAAACCCAACAAAATTAATTTAGAGTACCATGTTGAGATTCACATGATAATCCAAGTACTAGATACTCAAGTTGTCCATAACCGGGGACACGGCTAACCATGATTAGTTTATACACTCTGCAGAGGTTTGTGCACTTTTCCCCACAAGACTCGATCGCCTCCGTTTGGTTTCTCGCACTACATGGTGTTTGAGAAGACGGATGACCGAGACATAGTCTTTCAGAAGCGCTAGCACCTTACGATGGATAGACCGTTACACCTACTTTCCCCTACATCTGCTAGTCTACCCTATAAGAGTTTGCACGACTTAATCAACTATGCTAGAGCCCATAATAGCTGGTGGCTGCACACGGAAGTTTCTAGTATGAAAAATCTCATGATCCCTTTGGGCCTGGGTGGCGGTCCATAAAGAAAAACAGGCAATCCTGGAATACCCAGGTACCTCAATCCACCCAGATGTGTGTTTAAGTTGCCACCTTAGATAAACCATTAATCAACAAACTCACATCTGGCATAATAGGCAAACGTAGAAGTAACTCCCAAAGGTTTGATAATATAACAGGTAATAGGTACTACCTCAACTACTTCCCATCCCACAATTTAATTAGATCCTAATCATGCAATGTTTGAGGATTTATCTAATGCAATAAAACTGGGTAGTAGGAGGTATGATCAAAGTGTTACTTGCCTTGCTGATGATCCGCCAAACCTAGAGATTCGAAGTAACAGGCGGCGCACTCCGGGTATTCTATCGCAGACAAACAAACAAGCATACAATAAGTATTCATATAATGCACAGGTAAAACTCAAATGAGAGATCTAACCAGAGGGTTCAACTTAAGAACTCCGGTTTGCAAAAAGAATCAAATCAAACGAAGCAACGAAAGTCAAACGGCAAAAGAAACAGGCTTCGTTTACTATTCTGGATTGTTGGGGAACATAGTAATTTCAAAAAAATTCCTACGCACACGCAAGATCATGGTGATGCATAGCAACGAGAGGGGGAGAGTGTGATCTACGTACCCTTGTAGATCGACAACGGAAGCGTTAACTTGGTTGATGTAGTCGTACGTCTCCACGGCCCGACTGATCAAGCACCGAAACTACGGCACCTCCGAGTTCTAGCACATCTTCAGCTCGATGACGATCCCCGGACTCTGATCCAGCAAAGTGTCGGGGAAGAGTTCCGTCAGCACGGCGGCGTGGTGACGATCTTGATGTACTATCGTCGCAGGGCTTCGCCTAAGCACCGCTACAATATTATCGAGGACTATGGTGGAAGGGGGCACCGCACACGGCTAAGAATATGATCACGTGGATCAACTTGTGTGTCTAGGGGTGCCCCCTGCCCCCGTATATAAAGGAGCAAGGGGAGGAGGCCGGCCGGCCCTATAGGCGCGCCAAGGAGGAGTCCTCCTCCTAGTAGGAGTAGGACTCCTACTAGGAGGGGGAAGGAAGTGGGGAGGGAGAGGGAAAGGGGGGCGCCGCCCCCCTCTCCTAGTCCAATTCGGACCAGGGGGGAGGAGGCGCGCGGCCCACCTTTGGCTGCTGCTCTCTCTCTCCACTAAGGCCCATATGGCCCATTACTTCTCCCGGGGGGTTTCCGGTAACCCTCCGGCTCTCCGGTTTTCTCCGAAATCACCCGGAACACTTCCGGTGTCCGAATATAGCGGTCCAATATATCAATCTTTATGTCTCGGCCATTTCGAGACTCCTCGTCATGTCCGTGATCACATCCGGGACTCCGAACTAACTTCGGTACATCAAAACTCATAAACTCATAATATAACTGTCATCGAAACCTTAAGCGTGCGGACCCTAAGGGTTCGAGAACAATGTAGACATGACCGAGACACGTCTCCGGTCAATAACCAATAGCGGAACCTGGATGCTCATATTGGCTCCTACATATTCTACGAAGATCTTTATCGGTCAGACTGCATAACAACATACGTTGTTCCCTTTGTCATCAGTATGTTACTTGCCCGAGATTCGATCGTCGGTATCTCAATACCTAGTTCAATCTCGTTACCAGCAAGTCTCTTTACCCGTTCTGTAATACATCATCCCGCAACTTACTCATTAGTTGCAATGCTTGCAAGGCTTAAGTGATGTGCATTACCGAGAGGGCCCAGAGATACCTCTCCGACAATCGGAGTGACAAATCCTAATCTCGAAATATGCCAACCCAACATGTACCTTTGGAGACACCTGTAGAGCTCCTTTATAATCACCCAGTTACGTTGTGACATTTGGTAGCACACAAAGTGTTCCTCTGGAAAACGGGAGTTGCATAATCTCATAGTCATAGGAACATGTATAAGTCATGAAGAAAGCAATAGCAACATACTAAACGATCAGGTGCTAAGCTAATGGAATGGGTCATGTCAATCAGATCATTCAACTAATGATGTGATCCCGTTAATCAAATAACAACTCTTTGTCCATGGTTAGGAAACATAACCATCTTTGATTAACGAGCTAGTCAAGTAGAGGCATACTAGTGACACTCTGTTTGTCTATGTATTCACACATGTATTATGTTTCCGGTTAATACAATTCTAGCATGAATAATAAACTTTTATCATGATATAAGGAAATAAATAATAACTTTATTATTGCCTCTAGGGCATATTTCCTTCAGTCTCCCACTTGCACTAGAGTCAGTAATCTAGATTACACAGTAATGATTCTAACACCCATGGAGCCTTGGTGCTGATCATGTTTTGCTCGTGGAAGAGGCTTAGTCAACGGGTCTGCAACATTCAGATCCGTATGTATCTTGCAAATCTCTATGTCTCCCACCTGGACTAGATCCCGGATGGAATTGAAGCGTCTCTTGATGTGCTTGGTTCTCTTGTGAAATCTGGATTCCTTCGCCAAGGCAATTGCACCAGTATTGTCACAAAAGATTTTCAATGGACCCGATGCACTAGGTATGACACCTAGATCGGATATGAACTCCTTCATCCAGACTCCTTCATTTGCTGCTTCCGAAGCAGCTATGTATTCCGCTTCACACGTAGATCCCGCCACGAATCTTTGTTTAGAACTGCACCAACTGACAGCTCCACCGTTTAATGTAAACACATATCCGGTTTGCGATTTAGAATTGTCCGAATCAATGTCAAAGCTTGCATCAACGTAACCATTTACGATGAGCTCTTTGTCACCTCCATATACGAGAAACATATTCTTAGTCCTTTTCAGGTACTTCAGGATGTTCTTGACCGCTGTCCAGTGATCCACTCCTGGATTACTTTGGTACCTCCCTGCTAGACTTATAGCAAGGCACACATCAGGTTTGGTACATAACATTGCATACATGATAGAGCCTATGGCTGAATCATAGGGAACATCTTTCATTTTCTCTCTATCTTCTGCAGTGGTTGGGCATTGAGTCTGACTCAACTTCACACCTTGTAACACAGGCAAGAACCCTTTCTTTGCTTGATCCATTTTGAACTTCTTCAAAATCTTGTCAAGGTATGTGCTTTGTGAAAGTCCAATTAAACGTCTTGATCTATCTCTATAGATCTTTATGCCTAATATGTAAGCAGCTTCACCGAGGTCTTTCATTGAAAAACTCTTATTCAAGTATCCCTTTATGCTATCCAGAAATTCTATATCATTTCCGATCAGTAATATGTCATCCACATATAATATCAGAAATGCTATAGAGCTCTCACTCACTTTCTTGTAAATACAGGCTTCTCCAAAAGTCTGTATAAAACCAAATGCTTTGATCACACTATCAAAGCGTTTATTCCAACTCCGAGAGGCTTGCACCAGTCCATAAATGGATCGCTGGAGCTTGCACACTTTGTTAGCTCCCTTTGGATCGACAAAACCTTCCGGTTGCATCATATACAACTCTTCTTCCAGAAATCAATTCAGGAATGCAGTTTTGACATCCATCTGCCAAATTTCATAATCATAAAATGCGGCAATTGCTAACATGATTCGGACGGACTTAAGCGTCGCTACGGGTGAGAAGGTCTCATCGTAGTCAACCCCTTGAACTTGCCGAAACCCTTTTGCGACAAGTCGAGCTTTGTAGACAGTAATATTACCGTCGGTGTCAGTCTTCTTCTTGAAGATCCATTTATTCTCAATTGCTTGCCGATCATTGGGCAAGTCAACCAAAGTCCACACTTTGTTCTCATACATGGATCCCATCTCAGATTTCATGGCTTCAAGCCATTTTGTGGAATCTGGGCTCACCATCGCTTCTTCATAGTTCGTAGGTTCATCATGATCTAGTAGCATGATTTCCAGAATTGGATTACCGTACCACTCTGGCGCGGATCTCACTCTGGTTGATCTACGAGGTTCAGTAGTATCTTGTTCTGAAGTTTCATGATCATTATCATTAGCTTCCTCACTAATTGGTGTAGGTGTCACAGAAACAGTTTTCTGTGATGCACTACTTTCCAATAAGGGAGCAGGTACAGTTACCTCGTCAAGTTCTACTTTCCTCCCACTCACTTCTTTCGAGAGAAACTCCTTCTCTAGAAAGTTTCCGAACTTAGCAACAAAAGTCTTGCCTTCGGATCTGTGATAGAAGTTGTATCCAATAGTCTCCTTTGGATATCCTATGAAGACACATTTCTCCGATTTGGGTTCGAGCTTATCAGGTTGAAGCTTTTTCACATAAGCATCGCAGCCCCAAACTTTCAGAAACGACAACTTTGGTTTCTTGCCAAACCATAGTTCATAAGGCGTCGTCTCAACGGATTTTGATGGTGCCCTATTTAACGTGAATGCGGCCGTCTCCAAAGCATAACCCCAAAACGATAGCGGTAAATCAGTAAGAGACATCATAGATCGCACCATATCTAGTAAAGTACAATTACGACGTTCGGACACACCATTACGCTGTGGTGTTCCGGGTGGCGTGAGTTGCGAAACTATTCCGCATTGTTTCAAATGTACACCAAACTCGTAACTCAAATATTCTCCTCCACGATCAGATCGTAGAAACTTTATTTTCTTGTTACGATGATTTTCAACTTCACTCTGAAATTCGTTGAACTTTTCAAACGTTTCAGACTTATGTTTCATTAAGTAGATATACCCATATCTGCTTAAGTCATCTGTGAAGGTGAGAAAATAACGATATCCGCCGCGAGCCTCAATATTCATCGGACCACATACATCTGTATGTATGATTTCCAACAAAATTTGTTGCTCTCTCCATAGTACCGGAGAATGGCGTTTTAGTCATCTTGCCCATGAGGCACGGTTCGCAAGTACCAAGTGATTCATAATCAAGTGGTTCCAAAAGTCCATCAGTATGGAGTTTCTTCATGCGCTTTACACCGCTATGACCTAAACGGCAGTGCCACAAATAAGTTGCACTATCATTATCAACTCTGCATCTTTTGGCTTCAACATTATGAATATGTGTGTTACTACTATCGAGATTCAATAAGAATAGACCACTCTTCAAGGGTGCATGACCATAAAAGATATTACTCATATAAATAGAACAACCATTATTCTCTGATTTAAATGAATAACCGTCTCGCATCAAACAAGATCCAGATATAATGTTCATGCTTAACACTGGCACCAAATAACAATTATTTAGGTCTAATATTAATCCCGAAGGTAGATGTAGAGGTAGCGTGCCGACCGCGATCACATCGACTTTGGAACCGTTTCCCACGCGCATCGTCACCTCGTCCTTAGCCAATCTTCGCTTAATTCGTAGTCCCTGTTTTGAGTTGCAAATATTAGCAACAGAACTAGTATCAAATACCCAGGTGCTACTGCGAGCATTAGTAAGGTACACATCAATAACATGTATATCACATATACCTTTGTTCACCTTGCCATCCTTCTTATCCGCCAAATACTTGGGGCAGTTCCGCTTCCAGTGACCAGTCTGCTTGCAGTAGAAGCACTCAGTTTCAGGCTTAGGTCCAGACTTGGGTTTCTTCTCTTGAGCAGCAACTTGCTTGATGTTCTTCTTGAAGTTCCCCTTCTTCTTCCCTTTGCCCTTTTTCTTGAAACTAGTGGTCTTGTTGACCATCAACACTTGATGCTCCTTTTTGATTTCTACCTCCGCAGCTTTCAGCATTGCGAAGAGTTCGGGAATAGTCTTATTCATCCCTTGCATATTATAGTTCATCACGAAGCTCTTGTAGCTTGGTGGCAGTGATTGGAGAATTCTGTCAATGACGCAATCATCTGGAAGATTAACTCCCATTTGAATCAAGTGATTATTATACCCAGACATTTTGAGTATATGCTCACTGACAGAACTGTTCTCCTCCATCTTGCAGCTATAGAACTTATTGGAGACTTCATATCTCTCAATCCGGGCATTTGCTTGAAATATTAACTTCAACTCCTGGAACATCTCATATGCTCCATGACGTTCAAAACGTCATTGAAGTCCCGGTTCTAAGCCGTAAAGCATGGCACACTGAACTATCGAGTAGTCATCAGCTTTGCTCTGCCCGACGTTCACAACATCTGGTGTTGCTCCAGCAGCAGGCCTGGCACCCAGCGGTGCTTCCAGGACGTAATTCTTCTGTGCAGCAATGAGGATAATCCTCAAGTTACGGACCCAGTCCGTGTAATTGCTACCATCATCTTTCAACTTTGCTTTCTCAAGGAACGCATTAAAATTCAACGGAACAACAGCACGGGCCATTTATCTACAATCATACATAAACAAGCAAGATACTATCAGGTACTAAGTTCATGATAAATTTAGGTTCAATTAATCATATTACTTAAAGAACTCCCACTTAGATAGACATCCCTCTAATCCTCTAAGTGATTACGTAATCCAAATCAACTAAACCATGTCCGATCATCACGTGAGATGGAGTAGTTTCATTGGTGAACATCACTATGTTGATCATATCTACTATATGATTCATGCTCGACCTTTCGGTCTCCGTGTTTCGAGGCCATATCTGTATATGCTTGGCTCGTCAAGTATAACCTGAGTATTCCGCGTGTGCAACTGTTTTGCACCCGTTGTATTTGAACGTAGAGCCTATCACACCCGATCATCATGTGGTGTCTCAGCACGAAGAACTTTCGCAACGGTGCATACTCAGGAAGAACACTTCTTGATAATTTAGTGAGAGATCATCTTATAATGCTACCGTCAATCAAAGCAAGATAAGATGCATAAAAGATAAACATCACATGCAATCAATATAAGTGCTTGTGATCTCCATCTCCGAAGCACCATCGTGATCACCATCGTCACCGGCGCGACACCTTGATCTCCATCGTAGCATCGTTGTCGTCTCGCCAATCTTATGCTTCCACGACTATCGCTACCACTTAGTGATAAAGTAAAGCGTTACAGCGCGATTGCATTGCATACAATAAAGCGACAACCATATGTCTCCTGCCAGTTGACGATAACTCGGTTACAAAACATGATCATCTCATACAATAAAATTTAGCATCATGTCTTGACCATATCACATCACAACATGCCCTGCAAAAACAAGTTAGACGTCCTCTACTTTGTTGTTGCAAGTTTTACGTGGCTGCTACGGGCTTAAGCAAGAACCAATCTTACCTACGCATCAAAACCACAACGATAGTTTGTCAAGTTGGTGTTGTTTTAACCTTCGCAAGGACCGGGCGTAGCCACACTCGGTTCAACTAAAGTTGGAGAAACTGTCACCCGCAAGCCACCTATGTGCAAAGCACGTCAGGAGAACCGGTCTCGTGTAAGCGTACGCGTAATGTCGGTCCGGGCCGCTTCGTCCAACAATACCGCCGAACCAAAGTATGACATGCTGGTAAGTAGTATGACTTATATCGCCCACAACTCACTTGTGTTCTACTCGTGCATATAACATCAACATATAAAACCTAGGCTCTGATACCACTGTTGGGGAACGTAGTAATTTCAAAAAAGTTCCTACGCACACGCAAGATCATGGTGATGCGTAGCAACGAGAGGGGGAGAGTGTGATCTACGTACCCTTGTAGATCGACAGCGGAAGCGTTAACTTGGTTGATGTAGTCGTATGTCTCCACGGCCCGACCGATCAAGCACCGCAACTACGGCACCTCCGAGTTCTAGCACACGTTCAGCTCGATGACGATCCCCGGACTCCGATCCAGCAAAGTGTCGGGGAAGAGTTCCGCCAGCACGACGGTGTGGTGACGATCTTGATGTACTACCGTCGCAGGGCTTCGCCTAAGCACCGCTACAATATTATCGAGGACTATGGTGGAAGGGGGCACCGCACACGGCTAAGAATATGATCACGTGGATCAACTTGTGTGTCTAGGGGTGCCCCCTGCCCCCGTATATAAAGGAGCAAGGGGAGGAGGCTGGCCGGCCCTATAGGCGCGCCAAGGAGGAGTCCTCCTCCTAGTAGGAGTAGGACTCCTAGTAGGAGTAGGACTCCTACTAGGAGGGGGAAGGAAGTGGGGAGGGAGAGGGAAAGGGGGGCGCCGCCCCCCCTCTCCTAGTCCAATTCAGACCAGGGGGGAGGCGCGCGGCCCACCTTTGGCTGCCCCACTCTCTCTCCACTAAGGCCCATATGGCCCATTACTTCTCCCGGGGGGTATCCGGTAACCCTCCGGCTCTCCGGTTTTCTCCGAAATCACTCGGAACCTTTCCGATGTCCGAATATAGTCGTCCAATATATCGATCTTTACGTCTCGACCATTTCGAGACTCCTCGTCATGTCCCCGATCTCATCCGGGACTCCAAACTCCTTCGGTACATCAAAACTCATAAACTCATAATATAACTGTCATCGAAACCTTAAGCGTGCGGACCCTACGGGTTCGAGAACAATGTAGACATGACCGAGACACGTCTCCGGTCAATAACCAATAGCGGGACCTGGATGCCCATATTGGCTCCTACATATTCTACGAAGATCTTTATCGGTCAGACCGCATAACAACATACGTTGTTCCCTTTGTCATCGGTATGTTACTTGCCCGAGATTCGATCGTCGGTATCTCAATACCTAGTTCAATCTCGTTACCGGCAAGTCTCTTTACTCGTTCTGTAATACATCATCCCGCAACTAACTCATTAGTTGCAATGCTTGCAAGGCTTAAGTGATGTGCATTACCGAGATGGCCCAGAGATACCTCTCCGACAATCGGAGTGACAAATCCTAATCTCGAAATACGCCAACCCAACATGTACCTTTGGAGACACCTGTAGAGCTCCTTTATAATCACCCAGTTACGTTGTGACGTTTGGTAGCACACAAAGTGTTCCTTTGGCAAACGGGAGTTGCATAATCTCATAGTCATAGGAACATGTATAAGCCATGAAGAAAGCAATAGCAACATACTAAACGATCGGGTGCTAAGCTAATGGAATGGGTCATGTCAATCAGATCATTCAACTAATGACGTGATCCCGTTAATCAACTAACAACTCTTTGTCCATGCTTAGGAAACATAACCATCTTTGATTAACGAGCTAGTCAAGTAGAGGCATACTAGTGACACTCTGTTTGTCTATGTATTCACACATGTATTATGTTTCCGGTTAATACAATTCTAGCATGAATAATAAACTTTTATCATGATATAAGGAAATGAATAATAACTTTATTATTGCCTCTAGGGCATATTTCCTTCATGGATATAGGGCAATTTTTACAGTGGCAAAAACTTGTTTAAGTTGGTTAAACGGATAGAGGGTTTCGAGACGAAACTCCACGCGCTTGAATCGCCTGAATCCGATAAACGAGTGAAAAGTTATACTAAAACGAAAATCGGATCAGGAATCGCGATCAGAAAAATCGCGGATTAAATCCGAGAAAAAGAAAAACAACGAATGTTCGCTAGAACAAACGAACGGACGAACACTCGCTATTTAAATAAATCGGAAAAAAACCGATCTATTAAAAACGGAAATAATAAAAAAACCGACGGGTTTTTTTTCTAAAAAAAATAAAAACGGCGCGCGGATCGAGGCAACCTCGGGTGGCGGGTCAGCGGCGGCGGGCGGCGGCGGGAGCGGGCTGCAGCGGCGGCGGCGGGCGGCGGCGGTGGCGCGCGGATCGAGGCGCGGCTAGGGTTAGGGTTGGCAGCGCGGCGGGCTTGGGCTGGCTGCGGCTCTGGTGGGCGGGGGCGGCTCAGGCGGCGGCTATTTAAAGGCTGCCCCCGGGCAGAGTCCCGCTTGGGTACGGCCCGGAGTCGTTTCGCGTTTTTTTAATAATTACGTCCAGAAAAACAAATAAAAGAAATACTAAACGGACTCCAAAAATCCCGAAATAAATTTTCCCGGGCTTATAAAATCAAGACGCACAAGGTGAACATTTATTTGGGGCCTAAATGCGATTTTGAAAAACGCACATTTTTCCTAAATTCAAATAAAATACTAAAAAACTCCAAAATAAAATCTTATTTGATTTTATTATTAAATCCTCAATATTTCTTTAATTTGGGAAAGTCATTTTATTCCCTCTCTCATATTTTTGTAATAGAAATAATTGATGATAAAATAATTAAAATCAAATGATCCTATTCTCAAAATTCGAGAAAACTCAAATATGAAAATAATGAAATCCCCAACTCTCTCCGTGGGTCCTTGAGTTGCGTAGAATTTCTAGGATCAAAGCCAAATGCAAATAAATTATGATATGCAATGATGAGCTAATGTATAACATTCCAAATTGAAAATTTGGGATGTTACAATAATTGGGAATGAGACATTGGTTGGCGGAACCATCTCAATAACTACCCACATTTTGTAGTAATTTGTAAGCAAGTCCTTTGTTGTAGGAAAAAACTGGCTTTTTCGCAAAAACATAAAACTCAGAGCCCCACAACCAAATTGCATATATTGTTAGCATCATTATTGTTGTTCTCTCTATGACTTGCCGGCATATTCTAAATGCTGACCTACACGGCTGCAACGTCTCATGTTGTAGAGGAGTTTTCCGACCAGGAGTGAGTCTACGATCTACGCTTGGCGATTGCCCTATGGAGTCGGATGGACTCGCCATTCGTCTATGCTTCCGCAGCTTTATTTAGTTTATTTCTCATGAGTTGGCCTTTGGCCAAATTTATTATGATGTAATAAAGACTCGATATGAGAATCGTGTAATAAATTCAGGTGTCATTGAACTTTGAATCTTTTCATCAATGTACTGTGTGTGCCAGCATGATCTTGGGATGGTACAGCTACACAGAGACTTGACCGGTTTTTGGGTCGGGTCATTACAATTGGTTCTAGAGGTGTCCAATTATTTTCATTTGTCAACATATTATTCAATAGAATTTCAGCTTCATCCGGTGTTCTTTCCCTGAAAACAGAACCAGCACAACTATCTAGGTAATCTCTGGAGGCATCAGTTAGTCCATTATAAAAGATATCAAGTATTTCATTTTTCTTAAGAGGATGATCAGGCAAAGCATTAAGTAATTGGAGAAGCCTCCCCCAAGCTTGTGGGAGACTCTCTTCTTCAATTTGCACAAAATTATATATATCCCTTAAAGCAGCTTGTTTCTTATGAGCAGGGAAATATTTAGCAGAGAAGTCATAAATCATATCCTGAGGACTAAGCACAAAATCAGGATCAAGAGAATTAAACCATATCTTAGCATCACCCTTTAATGAGAATGGAAATATTTTAAGGATATAAAAGTAGCGAGTTCTCTCATCTTTAGTGAACAGGGTAGCTATATCATTCGGTTTAGTAAGATGTGCCACAACAGTTTCAGATTCATAACCATGAAAAGGATCAGATTCAACCAAAGTAATTATATCAGGATCAACAGAGAATTCATAATCCTTATCAGTAACAAAGATAGGTGAAGTAGCAAAAGCTGGATCAGGTTTCATTCTAGCATTTAGAGATTGCTTACTACATTTAGCTAATAATTTTTTAGTTCAGTTCTATTTCTGCAAGCTAAAATAGCTAAAGAAGCATCTTGATCAAAAAGATAACCCTTAGGGATGGCAAGTGGTTCTTCATCATCACTTTCATTAGTATCATTAGATTCAATATTTTCAATATCTCTAGCCCTAGCAAGTTGTTTGTCAAGAAAAGCACTAAGTGGCATAGTAGTATCAGGCATAGAGGTAGTTTCATCATAAGTATCATGCATAGCAGAAGTGGCATCATCAATAACATGTGACATATCAGAACGAATAGCAGAAGCAGGTGTAGGTGTCGCAAGCTTACTCAAAACAGAACACGAATCAAGTGCAGAGCTAGATGGCAGTTCCTTACCTCCCCTCGTAGTTGAGGGAAGATCTTGGTTTTTGGATCTCTCAAGTTCTTCATAATGATAAGCAGATATATATCCCAAGTGACTCAAAGAATAAAGCTATGCTCCCCGGCAACGGTGCCAGAAAATAGTCTTGATAACCCACAAGTATAGGGGATCGCAACAGTTTTTGAGGGTAGAGTATTCAACCCAAATTTATTGATTCGACACAAGGGGAGCCAAAGAATATTCTCAAGTATTAGCAGCTGAGTTGTCAATTCAACCACACTTGGAAACTTAATATCTGCAACAAAGTGTTTAGTAGCAAAGTAATATGATAGTGATGATAACGGTAGCAAAGGCAACAGTAGTAAAAGTAATATTTTTGGTATTTTGTAGTGATGATAGCAATAGCAACGGAAAAGTAAATAAGCGAAGAACAATATATGGAAAGCTCGTAGGCAATGGATCGGTGATGGAGAATTATGCCGGATGCGGTTCATCATGTAACAGTCATAACCTAGGGTGACACAGAACTAGCTCCAGTTCATTGATATAATGTAGGCATGTATTCCGAACATAGTCATACGTGCTTATGGGAAGAACTTGCATGACATCTTTTGTCCTACCCTCCCGTGGCAGCGGGGTCCTTATGGAAACTAAGGGATATTAAGGCCTCCTTTTAATAGAGAACCGGAACAAAGCATTAACACATAGTGAATACATGAACTCCTCAAACTACGGTCATCACCGGTAAGTATCCTGATTATTGTCACTTCGGGTTAACGGATCATAACACATAATAGGTGACTATAGACTTGCAAGATAGGATCAAGAACACTCATATATTGATGAAAACATAATAGGTTCAGATCTGAAATCATGGCACTCGGGCCCTAGTGACAAGCATTAAGCATAGCAAAGTCATAGCAACATCAATCTCAGAACATAGTGGACACTAGGGATCAAACCCTAAGAAAACTAACTCGATTACATGATAGATCCCATCCAACCCATCACCGTCCAGCAAGCCTACGATGGAATTACTCAGGCACGGCGGTGAGCATCATGAAATTGGTGATGGAGGATGGTTGATGATGACGATGGCAACGGATCCCCCTCTCCGGAGCCCCGAACGGACTCCAGATCAGCCCTCCCGAGAGGTTTTAGGGCTTGGCGGCGGCTCCATATCATAAAACGCGATGATTTCTTCTCTCTGATTTTTTTCTCATCGAAACTCAACATATGGAGGTGGAGTTGGAGTCGGAGAGGCAACAGGGGGCCCATGAGGTAGGGGGGCGCGCCCCCACCCTCGTGGCAAGACGGTGGGCCCCCTGGCCTTCATCTTTGGCAGGTATTTTTCTTATTTTCTGAAAAGTTTCTCCGTGAAGTTTCAGGTCATTCCGAGAACGTTTGCTCCTGCACATAAATAACACCATGGTAATTCTGCTGAAAACAGCGTCAGTTCGGGTTAGTTCCATTCAAATCATGCAAGTTAGAGTCCAAAACAAGGGAAAAAGTGTTTGGAAAAGTAGATGCGTTGGAGACATATCAGACCTAAACGGCAGTGCCACAAATAAGTTGCACTATCATTATCAACTCTGCATCTTTTGGCTTCAATACTATGAACCTGTGTATTACTACTATCAAGATTTAGTAAAAATAGACCACTCATCAAGGGTGCATGACCATAAAAGATATTACTCATATAAATAGAACAACCATTATTCTCTGATTTAAATGAATAACCGTCTCGCATCAAACAAGATCCAGATATAATGTTCATGCTCAACGCTGGCACCGAATAACAATTATTTAGGTCTAAAACTAATCTCGAACGTAGATGTAGAGGTAGCGTGCCTACGGCGATCACATCGACTTTGGAACCATTTCCCACAAGCATCGTCACCTCGTCCTTAGCCAATCTTCGCTTAATCCGTAGCCCCTGTTTTGAGTTGCAAATGTTAGCAATTGAACCGGTATCAAATACCCAGGCACTACTGCGAGCATTAGTAAGGTACACATCAGTGACATGTATATGAAATATACCTTTCACTTTGCCATCCTTCTTCTCCACCAAATAATTGGGGCAGTTCCGCTTCCAATGACCAGTCCCTTTGAAGTAGAAGCACTCAGTCTCAGGCTTTGGTCCAGACTTGGGTTTCTTCACTTGAGCAGCAACTGGCTTGCTGTTCTTTTGAAGTTTCCCTTCTTCCATTTACCCTTTTTATTGAAACTGGTGGTCTTGTTGACCATCAACACTTGATGCTCTTTCTTGATTTCTACCTCCGCAGCTTTTAGCATTGCGAAGAGCTCAGGAATCGTCTTATCCATCCCTTGCATATTATAGTTCATCACGAAGCTCTTGTAGCTTGGTGGCAGTGATTGAAGAACTCTGTCAATGACACTATCATCAAGAAGATTAACTCCCAGCTGAGTCAAGTAGTTGTGGTACCCAGACATTCTGAGTATATGTTCACTGACAGAACTATTCTCCTCCATTTTGCAGCTGTAGAACCTATTGGAGACTTCATATCTCTCGATCCAGGCATTTGCTTGAAATTTTAACTTCAACTCCTGGAACATCTCATATGCTCCATGACGTTCAAAACGTCGTTGAAGTCCCGATTCTAAGTCGTAAAGCATGGCACACTAAACTATTGAGTAGTCATCAGCTTTGCTCTTCCAGGTGTTCACAACATCTGGCATTGCTCCTGCAGCGGGTTTGTCACCTAGTGGTGCTTCCAGGACGTAATTCTTCTGTGCAGCAATGAGGATAATCCTCAGGTTACAGACCCCGTCCGTGTAGTTGCTACCATCATCTTTCAACTTAGCTTTCTCTAGGAACGCATTAAAATTCAACGAAACAACAACACGGGCCATCTATCTACAACAACATAGACATGCAAAATAATATCAGGTACTAAGTTCATGATAAATTAAAGTTCAATTAATCAAATTACTTAAGAACTCCCACTTAGATAGACATCTCTCTAATCTTCTAAGTGATCACGTGATCCATATGAACTAAACCATGTTCGATCATCACGTGAGATGGAGTAGTTTTCAATGGTGAACATCACTATGTTGATCATATCTACTATATGATTCACGATCGACCTTTCGGTCTCAGTATCCCGAGGCCATATCTGCATATGCTAGGCTCATCAAGTTTAACCTCAGTATTCTGCGCGTGCAAAACTGGCTTGGACCCGTTGTATGTGAACGTAGAGCTTATCACACCCCGATCATCACGTGGTGTCTCGGCACGACGAACTGTAGCAACGGTGCATACTCAGGGAGAACACTTATACCTTGAAATTTAGTGAGAGATCATCTTATAATGCTACCGCCGATCTAAGCAAAATAAGATGCATAAAGGATAAACATCACATGCAATTAATATAAGTGATATGATATGGCCATCATCATCTTGTGCCTTTGATCTCCATCTCCAAAGCACTGTATCACCATCGTCACCGGCTTGACACCTTGATCTCCATCGAAGCATCGTTGTCGTCTCGCCAACTATTGCTTCTACGACTATCGCTACCGCTTAGTGATAAAGTAAAGCAATTACATGGCGATTGCATTTCATACAATAAAGCGACAACCATATGGCTCCTGCCAGTTGCCGATAACTCTGTTACAAAACATGATCATCTCATACAATAAAATTTAGCATCATGTCTTGACCATATCACATCACAACATGCCCTGCAAAAACAAGTTAGACGTCCTCTACTTTGTTGTTGCAAGTTTTAGGTGGCTGCTACAGGCTGAGCAAGAACCGTTCTTACCTACACATCAAAAACCACAACGCGGTATAGTTATTGCTTTTTGATCTTCAGAAAGAACCCTGTTCATTTAATCAGATTCAACTAAAGTTGGAGAAACTGACACCCACCAGCCACCTGTGTGCGAAGCACGTCGGTAGAACCAGTCTCACGTAAGCGTACACGTAATGTCGGTCTGGGCCGCTTCATCCAACAATATCGTCGAATCAAGAATCAACTAGTGATGGCAAGCAATATGTATATACCCACGCCCACAACTCCTTTGTGTTCTACTCGTGCATATAACATCTACGCATAAACCTGGCTCGGATGCCACTATTGGGGAACGCGGTAATTACAAAAATTTCCTACGCACATGCAAGATCATGGTGATGCGTAGCAACGAGAGGGGAGAGTGTTGTCTACATACCCTCGTAGACCATAAGCGGAAGCGTTATGACAACGTGGTTGATGTAGTCGTGCTTCTTCACGATCGACCGATCCTAGTACCGAAAGTATGGCACCTCCGCGATCTGCACACGTTCAGCTCGGTGACGTCCCACGAACTCACGATCCAGCAGAGTGTCGAGGGAGAGCTTCGTCAGCACAACGGTATGATGACGGTGATGATGATGCTACTGGAACAGGGCTTCACCTAAGCACCACTATGATATGACCGATGTGGATTATGGTGGAGGGGGGCAGCGCACACGGCTGGAAACAATCAACTTGTGTGTTCTAGGGTGTCCCCTGCCCCCCGTATATAAAGGAGCAAGGGGGGAAGCCGGCCGGCCTTGGGGCGCTCCAAGGAGAGGGAGGAGTCCTCCTCCTAGTAGGAGTAGGACTCCCCCTTTCCTAGTCCAACTAGGAAGAAGGAGGGGGAAGGAAAGAGAGGGAGAGTGGGAGGGAAAGAGGGGGCGCCGACCCCTCCTTGTCCAATTCGGACTCCCAAGGTGGGCGGCACATGGCCAGCCCTATGGCCCCTCCTCTCTCTCACACAAGGCCCATGTTGGCCCATTAGTTCCCCCGGGGGTTCTAATAACCCCCCAGCACTCCGATAATTATCCGATGACCTCCGGAACTCATCCAGTGTACGAATATAGTCATCCAATGTTTCAATCCTTATGTCTCGACCATTTTGAGACTCCTCGTCATGTTCATGATCACATCCGGTACTCTGAACTATCTTTGGTACATCAAAACACATAAACTCATAATACCGATCGTCACCGAACGTTAAGCGTGCGGACCCTACGGGTTCGAGAACTATGTAGACATGACCGAGACACGTCTCCGGTCAATAACCAATAGAGGAACCAGGATGTTCATATTGGCTCCCACATATTCTACGAAGATCTTTATCGGTCAAACCGCATAACAATATACATTGTTCCCTTTGTCATCGGTATGTTACTTGCCTGAGATTCGATCATTGGTATCTCAATACCTAGTTCAATCTCGTTACCGGCAAGTGTCTTTACTCGTTCCATAATGCATCATCCCGTAAGTAACTCATTAGTCACATTTTTTGCAAGGCTTATATTGATGTGCATTACCGAGAGGGCCCAAAGATACCTCTCCGACAATCAGACTGACAAATCCTAATCTCGATCTATGCCAACTCAACAAGCACCATCGAAGACACCTGTAGAGCGCCTTTATAATCACCCAATTACGTTGTGACGTTTGGTAGCACACAAAGTGTTCCTCTGGTATTCGGGAGTTGCATGATCTCATAGTCATAGGAACATGTGTAAGTTATGGAGAAAGCAATAGTAACAAACTAAACGATCATCGTGCTAAGCTAACGGATGGGTCGAGTCAATCACATCATTCTCTAATGATGTGATCCCGTTAATTGATACGTCCATTTTGCGTCATACTTTTATATCTATATTTATTGCATTATGGGTTTTTATTACACATTATGTCACAATACTTATGCCTATTCTCTCTTATTTTACAAGGTTTACATGAAGAGGGGGAATGCCGGCAGTTGGAATTATGGGCTGGAAAGGAGCAAATATTAGAGACCTATTCTGCACAGCTCCAAAAGTCCTGAAACTGCACAGAAGTTATTTTCAAATTATATGAAAAATACTGAGCGAAGAAAGCACCAGAGGGGGGCCGCCCACCAGCCACGAGGGTGGGGGCGCACCCTACCCCCTGGGCGCGCCCCCTGCCTCGTGGGCGCCCTGGTGGCCTCCCGATGCCCATCTTTGGCTATATGGAGTCTTTCGTCCGAGGAAAAATCATAAGCTAGCTCACGGGACGAAACTCCGCCGCCACGAGGCGGAACCTTGGCGGAACCAATCTAGGGCTCCGGCGGAGCTGTTCTGCTGGGGAAACTTCCCTTCGGGAGGGGGAAATCATCACCATCGTCATCACCAACGATCCTCTCATCGGGAGGGGGTCAATCTCCATCAACATCTTCACCAGCACCATCTCATCTCAAACCCTAGTTCATCTCTTGTATCCAATCTTTGTATCCAAACCTCAGATTGGTACCTGTGGGTTGCTAGTAGTGTTGATTACTCCTTGTAGTTAATGCTAGTTGGTTTACTTGGTGGAAGATCAAATGTTCAGATCCATTATGCATATTAATACCCCTCTAATTATGAACATGAATATGCTTTGTGGGTAGTTACGTTTGTTCCTGAGGACATGGGAGAAGTCTTGCTATAAGTAGTCATGTGAATTTGGTATTCATTTGATATTTTGATGAGATGTATGTTGTCTTTCCTCTAGTGGTGTTATGTGAACGTCGACTACATGACACTTCACCATTGTTTGGGCCTAGAGGAAGGCATTGGGAAGTAATAAGTAGATGATGGGTTGCTAGAGTGACACAAGCTTAAACCCTAGTTTATGCGTTGCTTCATAAGGGGCTGATTTGGATCCATATGTTTCATGCTATGGTTTAGGTTTACCTTAATACTTCTGTTGCGGATGCTTGCAATAGGATTAATCATAATTGGGATGCTTGTCCAAGTAAGGACAATACCCAAGCATCGGTCCACCCACATATCAAATTATCAAAGTACCGAACGTGAATCATATGATCGTGATGAAAACTAGCTTGACGATAATTCCCATGTGTCCTCGGGAGCGTTTTCCTTCATATAAGAGTTTGTACATGCTTGTCCTTTGCTACAAAAATTATTGGGCCATCTTGTTTCACCTTATTTACTTTTATTACTTGATATTCGTTACAAATTATCTTATCACAAAACTATCTGTTACCGATAATTTCAGTGCTTACAGAGAATACCTTACTGAAAACTGCTTATCATTTCCTTCTGCTCCTTGTTGGGTTCGACACTCTTACTTATCGAAAGGACTATGATAGATCCCCTATACTTGTGGGTCATCAAGACTCCTTTCTGGCACTTTCGGTACTTCTGCTTATACACCACTTTTACTTGCCCTTTCGGTAATTTTGCTTATAGACGTATGCCTTTTGGTTTATGTAATGCACCTACTACCTTTCGAAGATGCATGATGGCTATATTCTCTGACTTTTGTGAAAATATTTGTGAGGTATTCATGGATGATTTCTCCGTGTATGGATCCTCTTTTGATGATTGCTTGAGCAACCTTGATCGAGTTTTGCAGAGATGTGAAGAAACTAATCTCGTTTTGAATTGGGAGAAGTGCCACTTTATGGTTAATGAAGGCATTGTCTTGGGGCATAAAATTTCTGAAAGAGGCATTGAAGTTGACAAAGCTAAAGTTGATGCTATTGAAAAGATGGCGTGTCCTAAGGACATCAAAGGTATAAGAAGTTTTCTGGGTCATGCCGGTTTTTATAGGAGGTTTATTAAGGACTTTTCAAAAAATTCCCGGCCTCTGACTAATCTATTACAAAAAGATATTCCTTTTATCTTTGATGATGATTGTGTAGAAGCATTCGAAGTACTTAAGAAAGCTTTGATTTCTGCACCTATTGTTCAGCCACCTGATTGGAATTTACCTTTTGAAATTATGTGTGATGCTAGTGATTATGTTGTAGGTGTTCTTCTAGGACAAAGAGTTGATAAGAAGTTGAATGTTATCCAATATGCTAGTAAAACTCTAGATAGTGCCCAGAGAAATTATGCTACTACTGAAAAAGAATTTTTAGCAGTTGTTTTTGCTTGTGATAAGTTCAGACCTTATATTGTTGATTATAAAGTAACTATTCACACTGATCATGCTACTATTAAATACCTTATGGAAAAGAAAGATGCTAAACATAGACTTATTAGATGGGTTCTCCTGCTACAAGAATTTTATTTGCATATCATTGATAGAAAGGGAGCTGAGAACCCCATTGCAGACAACTTGTCTAGGTTAGAGAATGTAATTGATGACCCACTACCTATTGATGATAGCTTTCCTGATGAACAATTAAATGTCATAAATGCTTCTCGTACTACTCCATGGTATGCTGATTATGCTAATTATATTGTTGCTAAATTTATACCACCTAGTTTCACATACCAGCAAAAGAAAAAGTTCTTTGTTGATTTAAGACATTACTTTTGGGATGACCCACATCTTTATAAAGAAGGAGTAGATGGTGTTATTAGACGTTGTGTACCTGAGCATGAACAAGAACAGATCCTACGCAAGTGTCACTCCGAAGCCTACGGAGAACACCATGCTGGAGATAGAACTTCACATAAGGTATTGCAATCTGATTTTATGGGTCTACTCTCTTCAAGGATGCTCGTAAGTTTGTCTTGTCTTGTGATGAATGTCAAAGAGTTGGTAATATTAGTAGACGTCAAGAAATGCCTATGAATTATTCACTTGTTCTTGAACCATTTGATGTTTGGGGCTTTGATCATATGGGACCGTTTCCTTCCTCTAATGGGTATACACATATTTTAGTTGCTGTTGATTACGTTACTAAGTGGGTAAAAGCTATTCCAACTAGTAGTGCTAATCATAACACCTCTAGTAAGATGCTTAAAGAAGTTATTTTCCCGAGGTTTGGAGTCCCTAGATATTTAATAACTGATGGTGGTTCACATTTCATTCATGGTGCTTTTCGTAAAATGCTTGCTAAGTATGATGTTAATCATAGAATTTCATCTCCATATCACCGCAGTCTAGTGGTCAAGTTGAATTGAGTAACAGAGAGCTCAAATTAATTTTGCAAAAGACTATTAATAGATCTAGAAAGAATTGGTCCAAGAAACTTGATGATGCATTATGGGCTTATAGAACTGCATATAAAAATACTATGGGTATGTCTCCGTATAAAATGGTTTATGGAAAAGCATGTCACTTACCTCTCAAATTAGAACATAAGGCATATTGCGCCATTAAAGAGCTCAATTATGATTTCAAACTTGCCGGTGAAAGAGGTTATTTGACATTAGCTCACTTGATGAATGGAGAACCCAAGCCTATGAGAATGCCAAACTGTTTAAAGAAAAGGTTAAAAGATGGCATGACAAAAGGATACAAAAGCGTGAGTTTAATGTAGGTGATTATGTATTGCTATACAACTCTCGTTTGAGATTTTTAGCAGGCAAACTCCTCTCTAAATGGGAAGGTCCTTACGTCATCGAGGAGGTCTATCGTTCCGGTGCCATAAAAATCAACAACTTTGAAAGCACAAATCCGAGGGTGGTGAACGGTCAAAGAATCAAACATTATATCTCAGGTAATCCTATAAATGTTGAAACTAATGTTATTGAAACCGTAACCCCGGAAGAATACATAAAGGACACTTTCCGGGACGTTTCAGAATCCGAAAAGGAATAGGTATGTGGTACGGTGAGTAAACCGAATCCAAAACAGTTCTAATGGCATTTTTTCTCTGTTTTGGAATATTTAAGAAAATAGGGAAATAAGAAGCAGACCGGAAAGGACACGAGGCTTCCACGAGGGTGGAGGGCGCATCCTACCCCCTGGGCGCGCCCCTACCTTGTGGGCACCTAGTGCACTCTCCGGACTCCGTTTTCTTGTAGGATACTTCTTTTGGTCACTAAAAATTCATTATATAATCTCCCGAAGGTTTTGACCACCGTATCACGCAAATATCCTTTGTCTTTGTTTCAAGTTGTTCCTGCTGCAGATTAGAGCAATATGTCGTCCCAGGATTTGGAGGGAGAAAGCTATGTGGATGATTACCTTGCAGCTCCTAAGGTCTATGGGGATGTGGAGCATTGTGGTTGGACTACGGAAGAAGAAGAGGACTATGAACCCAAGGGAAATGAGGAGACGAGCTCAGATGAAGATGAAGTCCCATTACCTCAACCTGGGGACATGCATGTGGAGTTCAAAAAGTCAAGCCTCCCTGATAGAGCAGAGAAACCTAAGATCGAGTTTATCCCTTTTCGCCTCTTGCAGGAAAACAAACAGGAATTATGCAAGAATATATTAAGCCTTGAGCAGGAGATCGATGATCTAAGGGATCAAAATTCTGTCCTCAAGCGCAAATTAAGGAAGAAGCCTACGCCATCAACAAAACCAACACATTCTTCACCGACAAAGAAGAACTAAGCATCGGGTATGGGCACTCCCCTTGGCAACTGCCAAGCTTGGGGGAGTGCCCCGGTATCGTATCACCATCACTTTTATCTTTACCGCTTTTCTTAGTTCAATCCTTTTGATAATATCTTGATCTAGTAGAATAAAGTTTTAGTATGATCTAGTTGTGAGTTTTGCTTTATGATTCTTCTATGTAATCGAGTCCATGAGCTATATATAATAAAGATTAGTGTTGAGTCAAGGCCTTGATTATCTTGCTATGATCTTGAGGGAATAAAATAAAAGAGAAAGAATAAAAAGAAATAAAGAGATCATATGGATCTTATGGAGAGTAATGAGCTCACATATAAAGAGTATGATGAATAAAAGTTGTTGAGAGTTGATAAACATAGTTTTGGTCATCGTTGCAATTAATAGGAAGTAATAAAGAAAAATAGGTCTTCACATATAAATATACTATCTTGGACATCTTTTATGATTGTGAGCACTCATTAAAGTATGATATGCTAAAGAGTTGATGTTGGACAAGGAAGATAACATAATGGGTTATGTTTTCTTACATCTGAGATAAATTATATTGTCATGGATCATCCAACATGTTGAGCTTGCCTTTCCCTCTCATGCTAGCCAAGTTCTTTGCACCAAGTAGAAATACTACTTGTGCTTCCAAATATCCCTAAACCCAGTGTTGCCATGAGAGTCCACCATACCTACCTATGGATTGAGTAAGATCCTTCAAGTAAGTTGTCATCGGTGCATGCAATAAAAATTTCTCTCTAAATACGTATGACTTATTAATGTGGAGAAAATAAGCTTCATATGATCTTGTGATATGGAAGAAATAAAAGCGACAGATTGCATAATAAAGGTCCATATCACAAGTGGCAATATAATGATTTTGTGCATCCAACCATAAAAGTGCATGACAACCTCTGCTTCCCTCTGTGAAGGGCCTATCTTTTACTCTTATCTTCTACCTTATATAAGAGTCATGGTGATATTCGCCTTTCCTTTTTACATTTTATCCTTTGGCAAGCACAATGTGTTGGAAAGATCCAGATACATATAGCTAATTGGATGTGGGTTTGCATGAAGTATTATTGTTGACATTACCCTTGAGGTAAAAAGTTGGGAGGCAAAACTATAAGCCCCTATCTTTCTCAGTGTCCGATTAAAACTCCATACCCATAAGTATTGCATGAGTGTTAGCAATTGTGAAAGACTAAATGATAGTTGAGTATGTGGACTTGCTAAAAAGCTCTTATATTGACTCTTTCCTATGTTATGATAAATTGCAATTGCCTCAATGACTGAGATTAGAGTTTGTTGGTTCTCAATGAAGTTTATGATTCATACTTGAAATTGTGATTGAATTGTTACTTTAGCATAAGAAATCATATTACAATATATATATATATATAGTGTTACTATTCATCACCCAGGAGGCAGAATAAGTTATTCTTCACCCGAGGTAATCTTACGATCATTTCATAATTAAATTACATTTTGAATTCAAATAGTTACATTCCTATTGATTCACTACGTAAAATTTGACATAAGAAAATAAAAATATAGGTCATAAGAGAAGAAAATTTGCAGTTTATGTGTATTTTAGACTATGTTTTTACATTTGTAATTTTACATAACATAAAATATTTTTTACGATGATTATATATTTTCTTATGGTCTCTTTTTACGTCGGAAATAAGACAAAACTTACGGAACGTAAAATTACGGTGCATTGATGATAAAATAGAGGGGGGTGAAGAATAACTATTCCTCATCTAGGGTGACGAATAGCGCGACCCAGTGTTACTATTCATCACCCAGGAGGCAGAATAAGTTATTCTGATCACGGGATCAGAATAATATTCTGATCACAACATGAACTTCCCGAGTAATGCGTCTGACCTTCCCCGAGTACTAGGTTGAACTTCAGCTAAAAGGTGTCCAAATGGGGCTTGCGATATACCGTTGGATAGTTATGGACATCAGTATCATGACCCAAGTTAAAATTTTAGCAAAATGTAAGCGATTTAAGAGCAGTTTTGAAAACCGTTTTTTCTTCATACAAAAAACGTGAATCGTATTTTTGATTGCATTTTTAAACCGTCTATCGGAATGAGGCAAATAATATGGCGTTGGAAAGCTGCTGCAAAACCGCTCCTTCCACATGTTCAAAGTTTTCTCTAATTCCCTACGGTTAAAGAGTAATTCGGAAAATCGTAAAATTTCGTAAACTGAACACCCAAGTTCGTATTTTTGACGCCATTTCTAAACGGCTAATCCAATTGAGGCAAATAATATGGTGTTGGAAATCTTATGAAAATGCGCTACTTTTTTATGTTAAAAGTTTTTTCTAATTTTGAATGATTTAAAAGTAATTTAGAAAAATGGAACAAGTTCCACCGAGTTTGTATTTTTGAGCTAATTTTTTAACCGTACGTCCAAATGCAGCAAATGATATGGCGTTGGAAAGCTTGAAGAAATGCGAAACTTTTTTGTATATATTGTTTCTCCTAATTCACTGCGGTTTTATGTCAGTTTTGAAAATGGTTAAAAATGTATTTTTGCCGTAATTTCTACAAACTTTATCAGAATGGGGCAAATAATATACCGCTGAAAAGCTACGGAAAATGCGAAACTTTTTCATGTTGATGGTTTTCTATGGTTCCTAGCCGTTTTCAAGTAATTTCGAAAACGGCGGGATCATGCGTTCTGCCTTTATCGCGAAACAGATTCTTTGAAAATGCACCGCGTGAAGAACCTGGACTTCTCGGCGCGTGTACCTGAACTTCACTCTGTTTTTCACGTGATTTTTTGCTCGTAGGTCTCCATCCACTGCTCGTAGCTCTCCATCCACTCACCAGAATTGAGCAAGTGATATACCGGTGGAAAGCTGATGTAAGCACTTAACTTTTCCGTGTTGATCATTTTTTCATACTCGCGATGATTTTAAAAGTTTTTCATCTGAAATTCATTCAATGTAGTAGGTGAACTTCCTGCTGTTTTCAGTTGAACTTCTGTGAGGTATTTTCGTTTGTAATTTTCTCATCCATTAATCAGTGTTACACAAATGTTATTTCCTTTTGTACAAATCTCTCTCACAATAATTTTTTTGACTTTCTTCGACGAAGGACATGAACCTATAACAGCAAAACTTTTTGCCTTTTCTTTTTTGTTCTTTTTTTAATACAAAATGCATGACATGTATTACATGAACTTCTAGCAGTTATCAACCTGAACTTCTCTCGGTTACATGAAAATATTTGAGTTTTTTATGAATTTTTAATCTTATTTTTCTTAATCTTTTTTATGAATTTTGAAGCGCTCTATTTGTAATAGTTGAACTTCTTGTTATTTTATTTTTGAACTTCTTGTTTCCATTCTATAATAACAAGGAAAATCTGAGTTTTCTATAATCATCGAACTTCTCCATCTTTTTAATATGGACTTCCTGGTTTTATTTCTTAATCTTTTTTATGAAATTTTGAAGCGCTCTATTTTTTTAAAGTTGGACTTCTTGTTAATTTATTTTTGAACTTCTTGTTATTCTATTTTTAAACTTCTTGTTTCCATTCTTTAATAACGAGGGAAATATGAGATTTTTCTATAATCATCGAACTTCTCCGTCTTTTTAATATGGACTTCCTGGGTTTTTTTTATTAATATTTTTTATGAAATTTTGAAGCGCTCTATTTTTTAAAGTTGAAATTCTTGTTATTTTATTTTTGAACTTCTTGTTTCCATTCTTTACTAACGAGGAAAATCTGAGTTTCCTATAATCATTGAACTTCTCCATCTTTTTAATATGGACTTCCTAGTTTTATTTATTTTAGTAATGGAAAAAATCCTACTTTCCGATAGACATCGAACCACTCCGTTTTTAAATTTGAACTTCTAGGTTTATTTTAACAGAGAAATATTTTTTTACAAAATTGTTTGAGATGCTTTTTCTAATGACCTTTGGGTTTTTTTGGATGAAAGTTTTTGTTATGTGATACCTCTGAACTTAGTTTTTTCTAAAACATGAACTTCATGTTCGAAAAGCAAAAAATTACACAAGAATATACATGCACAGTACAACACCAATTCGTATTACACACAACACTATGTGCTGGTACACTATGTGCAGGCATTACACACAATACTATGGTCATCTTCCACGACCGCGGCGGCGGAGCAGGACGACGTCGCGGCCGGGCCTCGCGCGTGAACATCAAACTCTTTTTTTATTACAATGTCTTCGTTTATTTTTTTTTAGATACATGGAAATATGATTTTTTTTTAAACTATTTGAAGTTTTAACTTTTTACAATTTGAAATTTTCAAAATTTTCTAGACGGAACTCAAGTAAATTTTTCCATAAGCCAAATACAGAAACAATCAAACAAAAGAAGGACATAGTTTCAATTGTTTCCTGCTTGTTGCTATACGAACATTTTTCATATAAAAAAAGACATACTGTACCTCTCATTCCTCACCACACTTTGAACAGAAAAAGGTATAAGAGCACATATTTGGATGGTTAGTGCTCCCTCGAGTTAGGAGGAATAACTACAGAGAATCAAAACTGAATGTTTTTATGTTTGTACCTTAGGCAAACGAAACCACCTGCTCCTTTTGAATTGCTTAGTTAGCAGGATAACACAACGGACATCGACAGGCATCCGTGCTCATCTTTTTTCTAGTTTTTGGTGAAGTTCGACTTGGTCTGCAGGAGAAGCACGAACGTGCTCATCTTTTTTCTAGTTTTTGGTGAAGTTCGACTTGGTCTGCAGCAGAAGCACGAACGTGCTCATCTTTTTTCTAGTTTTTGGTGAAGTTTGACTTGGTCTTTAGGAGAAGCATGAACGGGATCACCGATGGCTGAGCCAGAAGGAGGTTGTTCCTTCCTTTTTATAGAATTTCACATGGGGAAATTAGGAAGAAGACGCTAAGAACTCTGTTGCTGCTGTAGTTGACCTACTAGTAGCGTACGAATTGAACTTCAGTTAAGCTGCTTTTTGCTGCCGAGGAGACGACGCGGCTGCCGGTGATGCATTGCTTGAGTGGCGTACCATTGTTTTGCCGCTCTATCCAGCCGCAATTCTTGTCAGTTGTTGTGAAATGTCAAAATACATACAGGTAGTAATATATGAACTTTTGGGGAAATAATAAATGAACTTCTAAAATACATTTTTGTTTTCTCACATAAACAAAATAAGAAACAGCATGGTTTTCTCACATACAGACAGCTAATGTTTTGTAGTACACAACAGCCTGAACCTGAATACCTGATGCACGCATTGAACCTACGAATTGAAGAAATGGGTATACGCTGCCTCACCGCCTGCTCAGTATGCTAATGCAAGAAAAGGTTCTCTCCCTCGATCTCGATCTACTTCCCCTTGAGCTTGCCGTTGGCGTCGGCCTCCTTGGAGTCCTTGGAGTTGAGCATGTCCCGGGCCTCGATCCAGATGACCATGGCGTCGGCGATCTTGATGAAGCAGGGGTCGATCTTGCCGAGCTTCTCCTTGACCTGCTGCGAGAGCGAGATGTAGCACTTCTGCACGGTGTCGCATTCCTTGTCAGCTTCGCGACCTAGAATAAGGGGATGATGTCCTCCTGCCAGAAGATGCCCTTGTACTCCTTCAGGTTCACGAACGGGTTGCTGGCCTTGCTGTGCCAGATGTAGGGCAGCCCCGTCTTGACTCCTAGCCCAAGGTGGTCGCAGATCACCTGCACACATACACAAATTATTCAGTAAAAGTTCAGTACAGCCGGACCAAACTCAAAGACGATGTGTGTGTTTAGTTTAGTTATAGTTACCTTGACGCACCAGTCGGCCACATGTCGTCGTAGCATCCGATGAGCTGGCCGTCGCCCATGAGGCCAAAGTATATGGGCGGGCCGATGAGCTCGCAGTCGAAGGCCAGGTTCATGCCGCACGTGGAGGAGGAGTAGGAGGGCGCGCCGGAGTAGAGGGCAGGCTGCACCGAAGGGGAGGGAAGGTCGAGGTGGTGTAGAGGGAAGTTCGCGCCGGACGGGAGGGAAGGGCGCGCCGCACTGCACCACCGGGCGATGGACGGTGACATCGCGGTGGCCGGATGGGGACGGCGGACGGATCTCGCGGTTGGGACGGCGGCTGGATCCTGCGGTGGGGGGCGGCGCCGCAGCCAGATTCGAGGCGTGTGGCGGAGTTGCAGCTGGATCCGGGGGACGGTGGCGGCGGGGTTGTAGGAGGAGACCGGCGGCGGGACCCATGGGCCGGGGGGTGCTCTAGTGGCGGGAGCGCGCTGGGGAAGAAGGGGCGGCCGAACCTGGCGCGGCGCTGGATCCGCTCGTCGGCGGGGGCGGTAGGTGGCCGGAGTTAGGCGCGCCGGCGGGATGTAGGGCGGCGGTGGTGGATCGGGAGAAGTTCATCGGCGGTGGCGCGATGCCGTGAGGAGTGTGCAGATGGGATCGGGAGAGGGTAGTGGAGGGAGTCGTGGGAAGTGGGTGGGTGGGTTTTTTTCTTTGACCGGTCGGGTGGGTTTTCTCAGGAGTTCGGGAACGCCTCTTCGGGCCCTATATAGGGCGCGCCGTGATCCAAATAGTTATTCTAATCCTGGGATTAGAATAGTGCTACTATATATATATATGTTGTTGTTCTAAGAATGATATTGATGCCCTCATGTCCGTATTTTATTTTATCGACACCTCTATCTGCAAACATGTGGACACATTTTTCTATTTCGGCTTTCGCTTGAGGACAAGCGAGGTCTAAGCTTGGGGGAGTTGATACATACATTTTGCATCATACTTTTATATCGATATTTATTGCATTATGGGCTGTTTTTACACATTATGTCACAATACTTATGCCTATTCTCTCTTATTTTACAAGGTTTACATGAAGAAGGGGAATGCCGGCGGCTGGAATTCTGGGCTGGAAAAGGAGCAAATATAAGAGACCTATTCTGCACAGCTCCAAAAGTCCTGAAACTTCACGGAAGTTGTTTTCAGAATATATAAAAAATACTGAGCGAAGAAAGCACCAGAGGGGGGCCACCCACCAGCCACGAGGGTGGGGGTGCGCCCCCTGCCTCATGGGCCCCCTGGTGGCCCTTCGATGCCCATCTTTGGCTATATGGAGTACTTCATTCGAGCAAAAATCATAAGCTAGCTCACGGGATGAAACTCCACCGCCACGAGGCGGAACCTTGGCGGAACCAATCTAGTGCTCCGTCGGAGCTGTTCTGCCGGGGAAACTTCCCTACGGGAGGGGGAAATCATCACCATCGTCATCACCAACAATCCTCTCATTAGGAGGGGGTCAATCTCCATCAACATCTTCACCAGCACCATCTCATCTCAAACCCTAGTTCATCTCTTGTATCCAATCTTTGTATCCAAACCTCAAATTGGTACCTATGGGTTGCTAGTAGTGTTGATTACTCCTTGTAGTTGATGCTAGTTGGTTTACTTAGTGGAAGATCATATGTTCAGATCCATTATGCATATTAATACCCCTCTAATTATGAACATGAATATGCTTTGTGAGTAGTTACGTTTGTTCCTGAGGACGTGGGAGAAGTCTTGCTATAAGTAGTCATGTGAATTTGGTATTCGTTTGATATTTTGATGAGATGTATGTTGTCTTTCCTCTAGTGGTGTTATGTGAACATCGACTACATGACACTTCACCATTGTTTGGGCCTAGAGGAAGGCATTGGGAAGTAATAAGTAGATGATGGGTTGCTAGAGTGACAGAAGCTTAAACCCTAGTTTATGCGTTGCTTCGTAAGGAGCTGATTTGGATCCATATGTTTCATGCTATGGTTAGGTTTACCTTAATACTTCTGTTGTAGTTGCGGATGCTTGCAATATGGGTTAATCATAAGTGGGATGCTTGTCCAAGTAAGGACAATACCCAAGCACCGGTCCACCCACATATCAAATTATCAAAGTACCAAACGTGAATCATATGATCGTGATGAAAACTAGCTTGACGATAATTCCCATGTGTCCTCGGGACCACTTTCCTTCATATAAGAGTTTGTCCAGGCTTGTCCTTTGCTAAAAAAGGATAGGGCCATCTTGCTGCACCTTATTTACTTTTATTACTTGCTATTCATTACGAATTATCTTATCGCAAAACTATCTGTTACCGATAATTTCAGTGCTTGCAGAGAATACCTTATTGAAAACCGCTTATCATTTCCTTCTGCTCCTCGTTGGGTTCGACACTCTTACTTATCGAAAGGACTATGATAGATCCCCTATACTTTGTGGGTCATCATTAATCAAATGACAACTCATGTCTATGGTTAGGAAACATAACCATCATTGATTCAACAAGCTAGTCAAGTAGAGGCATACTAGTGACATTCTGCTTGTCTATGTATTCACACATGTACTAAGTTTTCGGTTAATACAATTCTAGCATGAATAATAAACATTTACCATGATATAAGGAAATATAAATAACAACTTTATTATTGCCTCTAGGGCATATTTCCTTCAAAAGGAAAGGCCAAACAGTTTCTTTAGTAAGCAAAGCGTTCTTGAGGGTACACGGGAATTTCATCTAGTCACTTTCATCATCTTGATTCGATTTGTGTTTGCTACTTTGATAATTTGATATGTGGGTGGACCGCTGCTTAGGTATTGTTATTACTTGAACTAACCTCCTACTTATGATTAACCCCCTCACAAGCATCCGCAACTACAAGAAAAGTATTAAGAATAAATTCTAACCATAGCATTAAACTGTTGGATCCAATCAGTCCCTTAAGGAATAGCGCATAAACTAGGGTTTAAGCTTCTATCACTCTCGCAACCCATCATCTAATAACTACTGCATAATGCATTCCCTTAGGCCCAAATATGGTGAAGTGTCATGTAGTCGACATTCACATGACACCACTAATGAATCACAACATACACACTATCAAAATATCGAACACATATCAAGTTCACATGATTACTTGCACATGATTTCTCTCGTGACCTCAAGAACAAGAGTAACTACTCACAAATGGGAATCATGCTCAAGATCAGAGGGGTATTAAATAGCATATTGGATCTGAACATATAATCTTCCACCAAATAAACCACATAGTAATAAACTACAAGATGTAATCAACACTACTAGTCACCCACAAGCACCAATCTATAGTTAAGGTACAAAGATTGAACACAAGAGATGAACTAGGGTTTGAGAGGAGATGGTTATGTTGAAGATGTTGATGGAGATTGCCCTCCCCAAGATGGGAGAGTTGTTTGTGATGATGATGACGATGATTTCCCCCTCCGGGAGGGAAATTCCCCCGGCGGAATCACTCTACCAGAAGGCAAAAGTGCTCGTGCCCAAGTTCCGCCTCGAGACAGCGGCCCTCCATCCCGAAAGTCCTCTTTTGATTTTTTTTCTAGGTTAAAATGACTTATATACCAGAAGATGGGCATGATGTCACTTGAAGCTACCTCGGTATTTCCCCAAAGTGGAAGAGATGATGCAACACAACGGCGGTAGGTATTTCCCTCAGATATGAAACCAAGGTTATCGAACCAGTAGGATAACCAAGCAACACAACGTAAACAGCCCCTACACACACATAACATGTGGCACCCCGACTCAGAGAAACCGGAACGCCCCGTATTCCAGCCCAGAGATCGTGGAGAAGTCTTCTAGAATACGGCAATGCTTAGCATAGAACAAACCAGCTCTTTATTGCAAGCTATATTGGGTACAAGGGGATTACATCGGCACGGCGACACTACGCCTGCCACGGTTGCTCTATGTAAACAACAGAACAACTCGACACAGCGGAATGACTACTGGCAGCGGAATAACGACGGCGGTGATGAACTCCACTCCGCGGGGACTCTGGCTGGAACGCTTATCCTAGCACGCAAACGAGGGATCCACGGCAAACAAGCAATCATATCCAGCATGACCTGCAAACTGGCATGACACGCCAGGTCAGTACATTGAATGTACTTGCAAGCTCACAGCAACCAAAGCAATCAAGACTAACAATCGCATGGCAATTACAGGTTAACCAGGTTTAACATGATACTATCAGATCAATCATAGCATGAACAAAATGATATAGCTAGAACAATACGAGCATGGCATAAACATATGAACATGATGAGACTAGCATGCAACATGATGACGCTATCATGCTCCAACTTACTCTGCTCAGGTTACATCGTAACCATCACCGACAAAAACTTACCATCACGGACATCACACGATCATCTCAGGATCCAATCAAGTTTGGTATTAACAATATCGTAGTAATCATTAATGACCACAAAGAGCTTGATCGTTACCCTTGACTCTCGCATAAAACCATGAATATCCACAACCCGATATCCATGATGCCAAAGTGACCCTCTCGTGATCACAATAAAGATCAACCAACTTCTTTCATCATCGAACCGGGGTTGTTATTAAGTAAATTATTATTATTATTATTATTATTATTATTATTATTACTATTGACCTATAGTGTGACCAACTACGAACTGGGCCCTTATCCGCGGGCGCGGCCATCGATTGATTTAACACACACACTCTGCAGAGGTTAGCATACTGTACCCACACCACGGAACCCTGGCCTCGCACTCCCATTCGGGTGGACCAAAGCATTCCCACAAAACCGTCCTACTGCCATGACACCCTCCTGGACACTCCGACCAACTCCCCTTTGGGCTAAGTCCTGGGTGGCCCCGTGCCTACCAAAGGCACCAACGGCCACCGTCGTGGCAAAACAGTCCCAAATGGGGACAAGCATCCATACTCAACAACAGGCACACAAGGCTTATGCCGTCCTACCTGATCAGGGTAGCGCCCACGCATAACCTTCCCTCACAGGAGGCACCGATGGGAGGCATGACAATAGACCTAGTTAGGATCCCTCCCCATAGGGTAAGCATGGTTGCACTGGTCAGATCGATATGGTGGCACCATGACTCAGCCAACAGTTGTTCAAGTTCAATTTAATCCGGTTAAACTTGAATGCAATATGCTGAGCCATGACAAAAATAACCGGATGCAACTACAATGCATGAACATGATATCAAAATAAGCATGGAGGTGAAACATAATCAACGAGCATAACAACAACATTTAATCATTTATCCAGGTGAGCATGGCATACTGACGAGCATGAATATCACAACTAGAGCACTACTCAAAGCATAACATGACCACCAGCATCAACAATAAATACCATGCAATAACATAACGATAATCTACCATGCAAGCATTTAATCAACTAGGTGCAAAGGAACATGCATAACAATGGTACTCAGAACAGACGATGGTCATGCACCAAGGACCATCACCAACATGTACTATTACCAAGAATGGTCCATAAGAAAGTTATACTAGCATGAAGAACATAATAACAGAGTGCAAGAAAACATAGCAAGACGGTAAACACTGATCCATAAGCATAACCAAAATACCGACAGCAGCAGCAAAACAATCAAACAGTTATTAAAGATTCAAGTTGGAAACCAATGCTTCTGCATGGCTATCATGGAAATGGTGGTTGTGGCTTGCCTGGGGATGAAGAAGGCTCTGAGGAGAAGTGCGAAAAGATCGCGGAAGGAATTGCCGAAAAGGGTTCGCTCTCGGAGGGGGATGATTAGGGGCAAGGGCAAAATGGTCATTTTCAGAATGCTTGCACATGGTGAAAATGATACCAAAAGTTTGGGCTCGAATAGATGAAGACGTGGGCGTTGGTTTCACCTCAATCGGAGTTGTGGTTGAAAAGTTATAGTTGTTTTTCTGCCAGGGACTTATTTGTAAGAAAATCCTCACAAACAGGACCTCAGCCGGAAAAACTAAAAGCGCCTTTCGGTGAAATACACTTGCCAGCAGAGAAAACGTATTCTTGTTCGAAGCAGAGCCGAAGTACGCTTTCGTTTACTGAAAATGTATTCCTGCTAAACGCACGTCCACTTATCCACGTCAGCCCGCGTCTTGTTTGGCCAACGGGTGGGACTGCGACAGCTGGGGCTCGCATGGGCTGGTCTCCTTCAACCTCCTGCTCCACTCGCGCCGGTCGAGAGGGGGGCTCACCCCGACGACGACCGCGGGCGATTCTGGTCACCGTCTGGGACGCGTGACCTACCAAAATGATTAGTAGGACGAGCCGCACCGACTGGTAGGTGGCACGGTCGTCGGAGACGACGGAGGAGAGCGGGGCTATGGCCGCGGCGGACGAGGTCTTCGGGCTCCGCTGAACTCACGGCCAAAGGCATCAGGGAAGAGCGGGGAGCGCCGGGGTGGCTCTAGGGTACTAGGGGAGGGCCGTGGTGGCGGAAGAAGTGAGGAAGGGGCTCGGGCTCGCTCGAATTTGAGCAGAGGACGTCGGCGGCCGAGGCGGCCATGGGGGTCGAGGAGAGGCTCTGGATTGCGTCTAGTGGCTAGGCGGGGTCCTGGGAGTGGGGTGAGGTCCCTGGTGAGGTCGGGGCACCTCGGGGTGGGCTTATATAGCGGGGCAGCGAGGGGGTGAGGTGGCACGCGTGCGGCTACGTGTCCATGCTCCGGAGATGGGCACGCACGGCCAAGGGTCACGGGGAGGGGCGGCAAGACGACGAGGGGAGACACGGACGAGCGCCAGGGGTCACGGAGACGAGTGGAGCTCGGGGTCAAGGGAGGAAGAAGCCAACAGAGGAGAAGATGACGGTCGACTACAGCGCGCGCACTGTGCGACGAGGGGGGTGGCTCACCGGAGAAGAAGACGGAGAGGGAAAGGGCTCCAAAGGGACGGCGACTGGGGAAGGCTCTGGACAGGGCTAGGCGACGGGGGGACAAGCGCGCAGTGAGGAAGAAGAAGACAGAGACGCTAGAGCGCGAGAAACGCCATGCCAAAACGGTGGTCATCGCGCAGGCTGGCGAGGAGAAGATGCCAAGGGCTGTCGTGAGATGTCTAGCGACAAGTCCCTGCATAGTAGAGGCCCAGGGGTTGATGGATCGACAAAAGGAGCCAAGGAGATGAATGAGGGATCGTCTGAAATTTGTTGTATCAGTTTTGGATGAGAACTGGTGATCAACAGGGACTTGATTGGGTCAAATGGTGTTGTCTGGGATGATTAGGATAGGAAGGACTACGGTCCTGGAAAGTTTGGAGGGATTTGGACCACTAATTAATATAGTTGCTTTACAACTAAGTAATCTGGTCCAGAATGAAGATCATGATGGTGCACTCAAATGGAGAAGCCACTTGAGCTCAAATTTGGCAAGGCAGGGTGATTTGGGCATATGAGAGTGGTGTAAAAATTTCATGCCATTTGGCCAGACAAAAAATGGTACTTCCTTCATACGGCACCTCTTTGGACAGAATTTTAGGGAAAATCCTAAGGGAAAATGGCTAAACAAAATATCCCCAAATTTGGTGGAGATAGGTTAAATGGATAAGAGAAGGCCTAGGAAAATTTGCAGACATACTGGAGCAAGATGAAATATACTTGCTTCACTAACTAAAAATTTGGATAGAAACAAAGATTTGAAGCTGTGCTCTCAGGGAGGCATTGCATGAGCTAAATTATTGTGGAGAGCTTTTATTTGATAAAATGAAAGACCATGCAAAAATTCAACTCAATTGGATTAACCTGGCTAGTACTTCCTTCACAACCAATTCCCTCACACAGGAACTTTGAAAAATTGCTCAGGAATATTTACTAGAAAAATTAAGTTGAAATTTTTCATGAGGCAATTATTTGGACATTAAAAAATGTCCAAGAAGTTTGGAGTCAATTGGGCAAAGATAAATGGCACTTCCTTCACAATCTGCCATTCAGGACAGAATAGGAAATGAATTATTTGAGGATGACGGGAAACATGGCCAAGGAAATATTTTGCCACATTTGAGGAAGATATGACCCAAACAATTTATGAGAATTATTTGGGAATTTTAGGAGTGATGGAAATATAGGTTGCTTCACAACCTAGGGCAATTAGGGTCATTCCTTTAATAGAAAAGGATATTCCCAATAAAAAGAATATTGGGATTTGGGCTAGGATGAAAATGGAAAGGTCTAGGGAAGGATTTGAGGTTGAAAAGCCACTCTGGAAGCAAAGAAGAGGTCATCTTCTTCCGTTTCCAGAACACAAAGCCACGGAAAAAGAAAACTCAAGCAAAAATCTCAGAAAATGAAAAAAAGGCCAAAAATCAGGCTATGACAAACCTTCCCTCCTTAAAGAAATCTCGTCCTCAAGATTTGGTTGCTCAGGGAACAAGTATGCATATACTGACTTAAGGAAACCGTTTCCAACTCGGGTATCATTTTTCCTTTATTGATTGTTCCCATTAAATCCTTCATCTGACTTACTTGACTTGCTCTGGAGTGGTTTGCTTCACTGATTCCATATCCTGACAGAGCTTATCTCGCATTTTCATGCTTATACTGCCTCCAATTCTTTTCGTACCTGCTGACTTATGTGAGATTACCATGACTGAAATATGTGCCTATCTCGCAAATCCGAGAGTGATTTCCAATTGATGTGTCTATACTGAAAACTATCCATGAATTGGTGATCAGATTTTTCTTGATGCACACCCAAGCTCTGACTCCTTGCATTGGGTTCTCTTCACTAATGCAGGTCCTTTGGGTTCCAAATTGTGAGTTGAGGAATAACCGTTTCCTGACAGAGTCTGACTTATCACCTGAATTTCTGAATCATGCTGACTGGCTCCACTGTCCTGAGTCTCAGATTCATACCAAATATTTGATTGTTGCCTGTCGTGGCCAACATAAGGGGTATGACCTTATATGATAATATCCTTATCCTTGGTTGACGTTGGTTCAGAATTGAGTAGACCCCTTAGGTGAATATCCATGGCGGTCGATACTGACTTAGACTATCCGGGGTGCCTGCACCATTTCCATATCTGCACCACTGGTCTTGCTCCTTCATTATTGTTTTCTTGATCTGAATCCTTGGTTGAAAGAGCAGGGTCATATTACTTCTTCGGGTGACCATAGGTTCCGTCGGGTGCAACATTCTGACTGGGGGGAAATGATCATCTAAACCCTTGCAAGAAGTCGGCAAATAAATCAGTAGCCACCAGAACGGTCTTTACATCTCAAATTTGGGACATTACGGAAGTAACTCAACCACGGATCAAGACAGCTGATAAACAGCTCAGAGCATGAGACCAGGTTGATAAGAAGAAAGTGGCAGCTCCTTAAGATAGCTGAAAAGTAGCTAAAAGCATAGGGCCACTGTCACAAAAAGAAACGCAACAGCTGTACGAGATGGCCAGAAAGCAGCTCAGAACTCGCGACAGTTGTTGAATAGAGAAATATAAAGTCGGCATCCACCCTGGACGACCAAAAACGGCTCAAAGCACAGGCATGGTGCCATTACCAGAGAAAAGAAGACAAGGGCTCATCAGGATCATATTCCAGGTTCACCGGGACTTGTAGAGAGGTAAGTGTTGCCGTCAATCTTCATAGTCCTTTGTCACACTGAGGTGTATATATGGCTTCCTTCACATATATCTGAGAATCTGATTCCCGAGGCAGACTTGTGTTCCGACTGATTCTTGCTTCTGACCAACTATTGCGGATCTGATTCGGACACTTGCTTTCAATTCACAATGTACTATCTTGCACTAGTGCTGTACTGAGGATGATTGGATGGCTTATGCTGAAAACCATCGAGAGTATCTTGCTGAGGAAGACTGGGTTTTGTGCTAAAATAGGAATTACTAGACCATCCTCCTTTCTGAGAATCTGGCATATTCGTGCTTTCTTCCAGGCCTATCATGTTCCCAAATCATCCTCCCCGAAGAATCAAACCTTCTATCTGAACCATACCTTTAACTGAAATTGCATTGTTGGTCTTGCACATAGCTTATCTTCTTGCTGATCTGATCATTTCTGACATGAAGAGTGCACACTGAGGCAAACTTGATTATCTGTATTGTTGTAAGGAGTGCACGCTGATGCAAACATGATACTGACTGTCCATCCAGGATTCCTTTTGCACTCAGACGAGGTATTCCAAATTTCGTTGCAGTCTGCTGATAGCTTCACTCTGTTTATCTGAGCTTCCACATATTTGAATTCCTTACAGATTCTTTAGGTCTGGTGTTGGTTGACGATCAACTTTAATGAGGGGAAAATAATGCCACACCGAAGGCCCAAAGAAAGAAGCAAAAGAAACGACAAAAACAATAAAACAAACACACAAGCATACAATTAATATAAATAATCAAGCAACATCACATATTACTGCTACTCACACAATAATATGCATGCACACCTAAGCACACAAATCTCGCAAAAACTCCGGTGTTACGATCTAATATGCTGTGGCAGTGTGCATGAAAATGAAATCCATGTGTGGAAGGAATTGGTGTAACCAAGGCTACACCAAGCGCTGGCTGAACTCCGGTTGCAACAAGATGGATATGGAGGCGAGGACGGACTTGGTGATTATGTGGTGGAACACAAAAGTCATGACCACATCACCCTCAAGCGTACGAAACGAACCGTACACGTCCAAGGAATGGGATGACATGGCAAGATAGGGGGAAAAGTAAGGCTTGATGGCATTGCCCTTTTCTGATAACAATTATCAATAAGGGTTGCCGAAGGGACAAGATGGATGGCACGATTCGGGATGGAGACAAGTCTATCACCAAAATAATATGGGTGGATGGCGGAAAGATATCGACGCGCTACCTGAGCATAACTCCCGCAAATGGTGTCTGGAACACTCGGTACCAGGGCATCACTCTGCTGGGACAGAGATGACGCCAAACACCAAAAAGAAGGCATGCAAAGATGTAGGGTGCAGGTAGTGGATCGAAACCGATGCCACCTACACTCACAAGAGTAACCGTTAGTGACAAGAGAATACTCTATATGCATGCTATGCAACAAAAAAATGCAGCAATCAAGTGCAACAAACCAACGGGGCTCTATACTACCACATTCTAACGTTCGCGTGGGCTAGGGCATCCTACAGCCAGACCTGCTCTAATACCAAGCCTGTGGCACCCCAGCTCAGAGAAACCGGAATGCCCCATATTCCAGCCCAGAGATCGAGGAGAAGTATTCTGGAATACATCACTTCTTAGCATAGAACAAACCAGCTCTTTATTGTAAGCTATATTGGGTACAAGGGGATTACATCGGCACAACGACACTATGCCTGCCACGGTTGCTCTATGTAAACAGCAGAACAACTCGACGCAGCAAAATGACTACTGGCAATGGAATAACGACAGCGGTGATGAACTCCACTCCGCAGGGACTCTAGCTGGAACGCTTATCCTAGCGCGCAAACAAGGGATCCACAGCAAACAAGCAATCATATCCGGCATGACCTGCAAACTGGCATGACACACTAGGTCAGTACATTGAATGTACTTGCAAGCTCACAGCAACCAAAGCAATCAAGACAAACAATCGCATAGCAATTATAGGTTAACTAGGTTTAACATGATACTATCAGATCAATCATAGCATGAACAAAATGATACAGCTAGAACAATACGAGCATGGCATAAACATATGAACATGACAAGACTAGCATGCAACATGATGATGCTATCATGCTCCAACTTACTCTGCTCGGGTTACATCGTAACCATCACCTACACAAACTTACCATCACGGACATCACACGATCATCTCAGGATCCAATCAAGCTTGGTATTAACAATACCGTAGTAATCATTAATGACCACAAGGAGCTTGATCGTTACCCTTGACTCTCGCATAATACCACAAATATCCACAACTCGGTATCCACGATACCACAGTGACCCTCTCGTGATCACAATAAAGATCAACCAACTTCTTTCATCATCGAGTCGAGGTTGTTATTAAGTAAATTATTATTATTACTGTTGACCCATAGTGTGACCAACTACAAACTAGGCCATTATCCGCGGGCGCAGCTATCGATAGATTTAACACACACACACTCTGCAGAGGTTAGCACACTGTACCCACACCACGGAACCCTGGGATCACACTCCCATTCGGGTGGACCAAAGCGTTTCGACAAAACCGTCCTACTGCCATGACACCCTCCCGGCCACTCCGACCAACTCCCCTTTGGGCTAAGTTCTGGGTGGCCCCGCGCCTACCAAAGGCACCAATGGCCATCGTCGTGGTAAAACGGTCCCAAACGGGGACAAGGATCCATACTCAACAACGGGGACACAAGGCTTATGCCATCCTACCTGATCAGGGTAGCACCCACGCATAACCTTCCCTCGCGGGAGGCACCGGTGAGAGGCATGACAATAGACCCAGTTAGGACCCCCCCCATAGGGTAAGCGTGGTTGCACTAGTCAGATCGATATGGTGGCACCATGACTCAGCCAACAGTTGTTCAAGTTCAATTTAATCTGGTTAAACTTGAATGCAATATGCTGAGCCATGACAAAAATAACAGGATGCAACTACAATGCATGAACATGATATCAAAATATGCATGGAGGTGCAACATAATCAATGAGCATAATAACAACATTTAATCATTTATCCAGATGAGCATGGCATACTGACGAGCATGAATATCAGAACTAGAGCAGTACTCAAAGCATAACATGACCACCAGCATCAACAATAAATACCATGCAATAACCTAACGATAATCTACCATGCAAGCATTTAACCAACTGGGTGCAAAGGAACATTCATAACAATGGTACTCGGAATAGACGATAGTCATGCACGAAAGACCATCACCAACATGTACTATTACCAAGCATGGTCCATAAGAAAGTTATACTAGCATGAAGAACATAATAACAGAGTGCAAGAAAACATAGCAAGGCGGTAAACATTGATCCATAAGAATAACCGAAATACCAACAACAGCAGCAAAACAACCAAATAGTTATTAAAGATTCAAGTTGGAAACCAATGCTTCTGCATGGCTATCATGCAAATGGTGGTTGTGGCTTGCCTGGGGATGAAGAAGGCTCCAGGGAGAAGTGCGAAAAGATCATGGAAGGAGTCGCCGGAAAGGGTTCGCTCTCGGAGGGGGCTGATTAGGGGCAAGGGAAAAATGGTCCTTTTTAGAATGCTTACACATGGTGAAAATGATACCAAAAGTTTGGGCTCGAAGAGAGGAAGACGTGGGCATTGGTTTCACCTCAATCGGAGTTGTGGTTGAAAAGTTATAGTTGTTTTTCTGCCAGGGACTTATTTGTAAGAAAATCCTCACAAACAGGCTATCAGCCAGAAAAAGTAAAAGTGCCTTTCGGTGAAATACGCTTGCCACCAGGGAAAACGTATTCTTGGTCGAAGCAGAGCCGAAGTACGCTTTCGTTTACTGAAAACGTATTCCTGCTAAACACGCGTCCACTTATCCACGTCAGCCCGCGTCTTGTTTGGCTGAGGGGTGGAACCGCGGCAGCTGGGGCCCGCATGGGCTGGTCTCCTTCAACCTCCCGCTCCACTCACGCCAGCCGAGAGGGGGGCTCACCCCAACGACGACTGCGGGCGATTTCGGCCACCGTCTAGGACGCGCGACCTACCAAAACGATCAGTAGGACGAGCCGCACTGACTGGTAGGTGGCACGGTCGCCGAAGACGACGGAGGAGAGCGGGGCTACGGCCGCGGCGGACGAGGTCTTTGGGCTCCAGTGAACTCACGGCCAAAGGCCATCGGAGAAGAGCGGGGAGCTCTGGGGTGGCTCTAGGGTACTAGGGGAGATCTGTTGTGGTGGAAGAAGTGAGGGAGGGGCTCGGGCTCGCTCGAATTTGAGCAGAGGCCGTCGGCGGCCGAGACGGCCATGGGGGGCGAGGAAAGACTTTGGATCATAGGCTAGTGGCTAGGCAGGGTCCTGGGAGTGGGGTGAGGTCGCTGGTGAGGTTGGGGCACCTCGGGGTGGGCTTATATAGCTGGGGCAGCGAGGGGGTGAGGTGGGACGCGCGCGGCTACGTGTCCGCGCCCTGGCGACGGGTATGCGCGGCCAAGGGTCACGGGGAGGGGTGGCAAGACGACTAGGGGAGACACGGACGAGCGCCAGGGGTCACGAAGATGAGTGGAGCTCGGGGACAAGGGAGGAAGAAGCCAACAGAGGAGAAGATGATGGTCGGCTATAGCGCGCGCACTATGCGGCGAGGGGGGCGGCTCACTGGAGAAGAAGACGGAGGGGGCAAGGGCTCCAGAGGGAGGGCGACTGCTCGGGGAAGGCTCTGGACATAGCTAGGCGATGGGGGGACAAGCGTGCAGCGAGGGCGAAGAAGACAGAGGCGCTAGAGCGCGAGAAACGCCATGCCAAAATGGTGGTCACCACGCAGGCTGGCGAGGAGAAGATACCAAGGGCTGGCGTGAGATGTCTAGCGACAAGTCCCTGCGTAGTAGAGGCCGAGGGAGTTGATGGATCGACAAAAGGAGCCAAGGATATGAATGAGGGATTGTCTGAAGTTTGTTGTATCAGTTTTGTATGAGCACTGGTGATCAACAGGGACTTGATTGTGTCAAATGGTGTTGTCTGAAATGATTAATATAGGAAGGACTACGGTCCTGGAAAGTTTGGAGGGATTTGGACCACTAATTAATATAGTTGCTTTACAACTAAGTAATCTGGTCCAGCATGAAGATCATGATGGTGCACTCAAATGGAGAAGCCACTTAAGCTGAAATTTGGCAAGGCTGGGTGATTTGGGCATATGAGAATGCTGAAAAATTTCATGCCATTTGGCCAAACCAAAATGGTACTTCCTTCATACAACACCTCTCTGGAAAATGGCTAAACAAAATATATGCAAATTTAGTGGGGTTAGGTTAAATGAATAAGAGAAGGCCTAGGAAAATTTTCAGACATACTGGAGCAAGATAAAATATACTTGCTTCACTAACTGAAAATTTGGACAGAAACAAAGATTTGAAGCTATGATCACAGGGAGGCATTGCATGAGGTCAAATCTGGTGGAGAGCTTTTATTTGATAAAATTAAAGACCATGCAAAATTTCAACTCAATTGGATTAACCTAGCTAGTACTTCCTTCACAACCAATTCCCTCAGACAGGAACTTTGAAAAATTGCTCAGGAATATTTACTAGGCAAATTAAGTTGAAATTTGTCATGAGGCAATTATTTGGACATGAAAAAATGTCCAAGAAGTTTGGAATAAATTGGGCAAAGATAAATGGCACTTGCTTCACAATCTGCCATTCAGGACAGAATAGGAAATGAATTATTTGAGGATGATGGGAAACATGGCAAATGAAATATTTTGACACATTTGAGGCAGATATGACCCAAACAATTTATGGTAATTATTTGGGAATTTTAGGAGTGATGGAAATATAGGTGGCTTCACAACCTAGGGCAATTAGGGCCATTCCTTTAATAGAAAAGGAATATTCTCAATAAAAATAATATTGGGATTTGGGCCCAGATGAAAATGGAAAGGTCTAGGGAAGGATTTGAGGTTGACAAGCCACTCTGGAAGCAAAGAAGAGGTCATCTTCTTCCATTTGTAGACCCACAAAGCCATGCAAAAAAGAAAACTCAAGCAAAAATCTCAGAAAAACGGAAAAAGGGCCAAAAATCAGGCTGTGACATAACAAATCCTCGCAACCCGATGTGTTAAAGGGGTTGTCAATCCCTTTCGGGTAACCGTGCCAGAAATTGGTGCGATGACGGGAGAAAGTTGTAATAAATTGAATAAATAGATCGCAACTAAAATAAAGTGCAGAAAGATATTTTGGGGGTTTTGGATTAACAGATCTGAAAATAAAAGCAAATAAAAATAGATCGAAAAGCAAATAACATGAGAAAGATGACCCGGGGGCCGTAGGTTTCACTAGTGGCTTCTCTTGACAAAAATAGCAAATCGGTGGGTGAACAAATTACTGTTGGGTAATTGATAGAACTTCAAATAATTATGACGATATCCAGGCAATGATCATTATATAGGCATCACGTCCAAGATTAGTAGACCGACTCCTGCATGCATCTACTACTATTACTCCACACATCGACCGTTGGCCAGCATGCATCTAGTGTAATAAGTTCATGGAGAAACGGAGTAATTCAATAAGAACGATGACATGATGTAGACAAGATCTATCTATGTAGAGATAGACCCCATCGTTTTATCCTTAGTAGCAATGATACATACATGTTGTTTCCCTTTCTGTCACTGGGATCAAGCACCATAAGATCGAACCCACTACAAAGCACCTCTTCCCATTGCAAGATAAATAGATCAAGTTGGCCAAACAAAACCCAAATATCAGAGAAGAAATATGAGTCTATAAGCAATCATGCATAAAGGAGATCAAAGAAACTCAAATAATTTCATGGATATAAAAAGATATATTTGATCATAAACTCGAAGTTTATTAGATCCCAACAAACACATCACAAAAGTGTTACATCATATGGAACTCCAAGAGACCATTGTATTGAGAATCAAGAGAAAGAGAGAGAGAGAGAGATGAAGCCATCTAGCTACTAATTACGGACCCAAAGGTCTACAAAGAACTACTCATGCATCACCGGAGAGGCACCAATGGAGGTGGTGAACCCCATCCGAGATGGTGTCTAGATTGGATCTGGTGGTTCTGGACTCTACGGCGGATGGATGAATATTTTGTCGACTCCCCTAGGGTTCTAGAAATATTGGGGTATTTATAGAGCAAAGAGGCGCTCCGGGGGGGCACCCGAGGTGGGCACAACCCACCAGGGCGCGCCTGGGCCTCCTGGCGCGCCCTGGTGGGTTGTCCCCTCCTCGGGACTCCCCCCATGTGCAACCAGGGCCCAAAATGTTCCTTCTGGTCCATAAAAAATCTCTGTAAAGTTTCGTGGCATTTGGACTCCGTGTGATATTGATTTTCTGTGATGTAAAAACACGGCAAAAGAGGAACTGACACTTGGCACTATGTCAATAGGCTAGTACCAAAAAATGATATAAAATGACTTTAAAATGATTATAAAACATCCAAGATTGATAATATAACAGCATGGAACAATCAAAAATTATAGATACGTTGGAGACGTATCAGCATCCCCAAGCTTAACTCCTACTTGTCCTCAAGTAGGTAAGTGATAAAAACAGATTTTTTATGTGGAATGTTGCCTATCATGTCATATCATATTCTTTTCTTTATAGCATGGACAATTGGACTTTTAGTTGTTCAAAGCAATAGTCTAGTTTTGACATGATAATTTAGATACTCACGCATATCAACAAGCAACCATGTCTTTCAAAATATCAACGCTAAAATAAGTTATCCCTAGCCCATCATGCTCAAACATTGATCCATTCATGAAACACACTCGAATATTAGCTACACCCAATACTTAAGTACAATCATATTGCCTCCTAGTTGGTGCTTTTATAAGAGAAGATGGAGACTCAAATTCAAAAATAAAAATTGCATAAAGTAAAAGAAAGGCCCTTCGCAGAGGGAAGTATGGATTTGTAGAGGTGCCAGAGCTCAAAGTGAAAAACTTAGAGATAAAAACATTTTGAGAGGTGTATCTATCCCACCAACGAAAACGACTTAGAGTTCTCAATACTTTCCATGCATAGATATATAATAGGCGGTTCCCAAACAGAAAATAAAGTTTATTCCTTTTTCCACCATAACTTTCACTTTCCATGGCTAACCGTATCCGCGGGTGCCTTCCATACCAACACTTTCCAAGGAATTTATTATTTGACGACATAAAGTAAATTCATTTTTTTGCATTTTGGGACTAGGCATCCCTAATACCTTTGCCTTACTCTCGTGCAATGATAAGTGAATAAACACTCATCTTGAGAATAACACATCTAGCATGGAAAATATTAGCCACCCCTCACCGCTCCGCGAGCGAAACAGATACAAAGAAGAGAAGTTTATTTTGAAAATTAGAGATGGCACATGCAAATTTGCTTAGAACGGCAAAAGAATATCGCATATAGGTAGATACAGTGGACTCATGTGGTAAAATTGGGTTAAAGGTTATTGGATGCACAAGTAGTGATCATACTTAGTGCAAAATGAAGGCTAGCAGAAGATTGGGAAGCGACCAACTAAGAAACAAATAATCTCATAAGCAAGCATGCATTAAGCATAATTAACACCAAATAATGCACCATCAGTAGGATATAATTTCATTACATGACTATTGACTTTTGTACTTGCATAGGGAATCACAAACCTTAACACCAATATTCTTACTAAAGCATAATTACTCATCAAGATGACTCACATATCACATCATCATATCTCAAAACTATTACTAAGAATCAAGTTTATTTTGTCGAACGATCTTCATGAAAGTTTTTATTATATCCTTCTTGGATATCTATCACTTTGGGACTAATTTTCATGTGTTGCTTTTGACAAGCTCAAACAAATATAAGTGAAGATCATGAGCATAATGAATTTTTTATTTCTCTCAAATTAATTTAAGTGAAGCAAGAGAGAATTTCTTGAAAATTTTACTAACTCTCAAATAAATTTAAGTGAAGCAATGTAGCGACCTGACCTCAGACGGTCAAGTCTCTGTGCTTAAGTGTCATCCCTGGATCGGTATGCTGACACAGACAGTACTCGAGGATTTATAACAGAGGTAAATCACATATATAAAGTAATGTAAATACTATTACCTCGATCCATATAGCGGAAGTAACAACAAGGTTGTGGATTCCCATCAACACCACTGGCAAAGTTGAGTGTAGAAATCATAACCCTAACGTATCACTTACTCGTCGTAAGATCCTGCAACATGAGACGTTGCAGCCATGTAGGTCAGTACATTGAATGTACTGGCAAATTCACACCATAGGATAAAAATGATAATGGCTATCTCTATATGCATAATTGGCTGGTGGAGGCTCTAAGTTTAACATTTGCATAAAGCTAATTTTTCCCTACAACAGAGGAATATGTTTTATTTAACTACCAAGTTGGTTGAAAATTATTGAGAAGGTTCCTCCAACTAAATCCCAAATTAACATCAATAACCCGACAAATTAATTTAAGTGACGTGATGAGATCAAATCAATAATTCAAATACCAGATACTCAAGATGTCCATAACCGGGACACGGCTAATCATGATTAGTGTGTACACTCTGCAAAGGTTTGCGCACTTTTCCCCACAAGTCTCGATCTCCTTCGTTGAATTTATCGCACTACATGATGTTTGAGAAACGGATGATCGAGACAGTCTTTTAGAAGCATTAACTCTTTACTCTGGGTAGACAGTACCACCTACTTTCCCCCTACATCTGCTAGCCTACCACTGAAAGAGGTCACACAACTTCCTCAACTATGCCAGAGCCCATAATGGCTTGTGGCTGCACACGGAAGTTTCTAGCGTGAATAATCTTATGATCCCTTTGAGCCTGTGTGGCATTCGATAGGGTGATCACACGGGTACTCCGTGATCCCCTTGGGCAAGCACTGGGTTATCCAGGTGCCCGGGCAAACCATCGGGTGCTCCAGGATGCCCCAACCAATCCACCCAGATATGTATTAAAGTAGCCACCTTAAGTTAAACCTTAGTTAACAATAACTCTCACAACTTTCATGAATTCTCTCAAAAAACCAAACCACGTCTACGAGCATAGCATAGCAGTATAAGCATAACGTAGTAACACCCAGGGGTTTGAATATAAGTCAATAGGTTCCTACCTCATCAACTACTTCCCAAACCCATGTTATCAAATCCTACTCATGCAATGTTTGAGGGTGAAACTAATGCATAAAAACTGGGTAGGAAAAAATATGATCAAAGTGTGAACTTGCCTTGTGCTGTTGATGAAGATGATTCACACTCATAACTCTTGATAGTTCTACTCGTCACACTCCGGACAATCTATCATAAGCAAGCAAGAGTAACCATACATAAGCAATCATGCAAAAGAATCAAAGAAAAGATCTCGGAAAATTTCGAAAACATGCAAATAACTCTTGCAAAAGAAAACAATTTCTAACAGTACCAAAATTGGGTGGATTTGGCCTTATCAGAAAGTTTAGGTCAAGAGCTTCAATTAGCAAAAAGAACCAATTAAATCGGAGTTATAAAACTCGATTTATGAACAAAAGAAATTCAAATTCAAATCTGATCTAATTCAAAATTTAAAAATTCGAAAATATGTTTAAGTGGGTTATCTGGATAGAGGGGATCATAACGAAGAAGTGGGCGTTGGTTTCGTTGGATTTGTACCAACGGGCAAAAAGTTGTGACCGTTTGGAGAACAACGACTAATTTGTAAAAACTTTAATTGTGAAAAGGTCCCTCACCTAATTAAACAGAAAAATAAACTATCTAACGAACGCTCGTCTTCTAAACCTAACCAGCGAACGTTCTCTAAATAAGTAAATCTAAACAAAACTGGTTATATATATAGGAGTAGGATTTTCTACAAGTGATTGCCACAGAACTAGTTAAGGGTTTCAACGGTGCAAAAGTTCTCAAAAAATCTGAAAAAAATACTGAACCAACACACCTATAGTATAACATGATCCAACGGAGGGATTACAAAAAAACGACTGTATGTGTCCTGGACAAAAAAACAAATAGTTCAGTATATATTTATGTCGCAGTGAGCTGAAATGCTTATTATTTTTGCCGAGGACACATAGATGCATATTTTGACAATCCCTCCGTTGGATCATATTATTACATTAGAGAGATGCTCCCATATTTATTTCATATTTTTTATAACTTTTAAACCGTTAAAAGTTTAGCGACCCTTAACTAGTTCTGTGCCAAGCTATGGTAGACACAGTTTTACCTATATATATATATATATATATATATATATATATATATATATACAGCACTATTCTAATCCCAGGATTAGAATAGTTATTTGGATCACAGCAGCCCCTATATAGGGCCTGATGGACCCCTCCCGAACTTCCCTGAACTACCGACCCAACCAGACAGCATCTGACCCGATCCCGAGCCGCCCCGACAGGATCCACCTGATCCCCCGATCCCGAGCCGACCCACCCCCCTCCTCGCCGCTCCTCCCCTCGATCCCCGACCTCCTCCCCTCCTCGCCGCCCATCTTCACCGGATCCACCGCCTCCCCCGCCCCGTCTACAGCTCCTGGCCGGCCGGATCTGCCGCCTCCCCTCCTTCCCCAGCTCCTGGCTGACCGGGTCCTCCGCCTCCCCTCCGTCTCCAGCTCCTGGTTGGCCACCGGCGCGGGCGAATGAGCGAGCGACGGCGGATGCCGGCGCGAGGGAGCCCGCGTCGCCTGGACGCGGCGAAGCCGCCATGGACTTCAGGAAGCCGCATCCTCGTCCCATCACCACCGCCCGAAGCCTTGGCAGACCAGATGACTGGCCCGACGCAAGCTATGGCGAGCGGCGTGACCAAGACCAACAGAGCAACTCCTCCGCGAAGGCGGCATCTGCTGCGACCTCAAATTCAGCGGCAACAGTACATGAACTTCCTCCCAATTTTGCCTTCTTCTTCAATCTTGCCTTCTCTGACCTTCTTGCTTCGCGCAGATGAACTTCGTGCCCTCTGCAAGACATGGATTGCCATTGAATTCCTCTCATACCTCCACGACGAATTGTTCTCAAGGTGGCCTATCGGCTGCTGGAAAAAGGTTGGCCGACCTTCTAGCCAGGGTATGGTTGAACTTCTTCCTTCCTTCGGTTTGTTATTTGCTTACAGCTATGTGAAGTTCAGGTGGTGTGTGAGCATCAGTCCAGGCTACAAAAGCTTTTTTAAAATCTGCCTGCCTGCTTACAACCATGTGAAGTTCTGGTAGTGTATGAGCCTCAGTCCAGGCTACAAAACAGCATTGTAAAATCTGCCTGCCTGCTTATAGGCATGTGAAGTTCAGGTAGTATGTAAGCCTCAGTCCAGGCTACAAACACTACAAAATCTTCCTGCATTCACATTCACATGTGCAAAAGCCATGTGAAGTTCAACTAGTAAGTGTGCTAGAGTTCAGGTTGGTATGTGTCTGGTTCTGTGCAAAAAAATAAAAGGAAAATAGAACATGCATGTGATATGACATGAAGGTCAGATTGGTATGCACTAGCAGTCCAACCATTCAAAAACTCATGAAGGTTCAGGTTTTTTAACTGTAGACAGTATTTCCCCTTTGCAAAACAAGAAGTTCAGGTTGTGGAGAGTGCTCAGTTCACGTACATATAAGTAATCAAATATTGTAGAATCAAAAAACATGATGTGAAGTTCATTCTGTGAAGGGTGCTCAGTTCAAGTACAAAGGCATTGGCAGATGCTCAGCTCAGTGCATAGTGTGATGGCTCTCACCACTTTTATATGAGAAGTTCAGGCTGTGAATAATGCTAAGTTCAGTTACAAAGGTATATGCAGATATAACCTGTGTGCTAATAGACATTTTTTTTCTTTTATGTCAGCAAGACGAGAGACGCATGAAGAAGCTTAGAAGTTCCCAGCAGCAAGTACACAATCCAAAGTCTGTATGCGTTGCACCACCCCCTCAATGGGTCACACCTCAAACGCACCAACATCATTACCAACCTGCTCCAGACCAAAAATGGATGACACCCGAAACACACGGATACTTCCAAGATGCTGGGTCAGAGCCCTATCCGCACAGGTTTGCGCCTCCACCTGATTGGGTGACGCCGGAAATCCCCCGCGGATTCTTTGTATCCACCAGCAGACTCCCAAGCACGCCGATGGAGGACGGGGTTAGCTTAAGTCTTGCGTGTAACTCTGGAGGTTATCCTGGTGTGCCTCATCAATGCCAAAGCAAAGCAACTAAACCGGATCCCAGGACAAATCCAACAGCAACACACACACGGAGGAGAGTGATCTGCACACTACCACCGTTTGATCCTGCTGCTGCTACAGGTCAGAATTCTACGGGGCATAAGGTAGATGGATTGCTTCACAAAACAAAAGAGCAAACCAAGACCAGGATCGCAATACCTCCACAACCACCTCAAGCAAAAAGGACACAAACAAGAGAGAGGCCATCTTCAGCCCTCCTTCCTCCTCGTGATCCACTGCTGCATCCTGCTATGATTACTCCGCCATGCCCCATCCCAGAGGGACAGCAGCCGACACCGGCGGAGTTGCGATCATACACGCACGTAAGTGAAACAAAAAATATTTATATAAGCATCTTGTATTATCTGCACATTTTCTGCTCCCTCCAGGATAACAAGTTCATAAACTTCATTTTAAGGTGCTATTTGGATTTTTTTTTCTTTTTCTGCAGACGCCAGATCTACCGGATCATCTAATACCAAGACTAAAGATGCGATTCAAAGATGTAGAGAAAGAAAGGGAATTTTATAATAGATACGCCAGACACGCTGGTTTTGGAATCAGGAAGACGGGTGGAAATGACAACCACAAGTATTTTGTTTGCGCCTTCCAAGGGATACACACATCTTTTGTTTCAGAGGCCCATAGGAAGCGAAACAAAACATCACAGAGGACGGGCTGCAATGCAAGAATGAGGGTGAAGGTGTAGGAGGATGGCACATGCGTGGCAGTGGACATTGAGTACAATCATAATCACCAGCTCATGCAAACTGATGACATGCTGGTATTTTTGCACTCACACAAGAATTATGAACCCACTACTTTGGAGTACGTAAAGCTCCTGCAGTACCATGATGTCAAGAAGACAACAATCATGTCCATGCTATCTGAAAATGAAGATGGAAGCTACTTCCTAAGCATGACCGGACGAGACCTGCTAAACCAGTAAGTATTCAAACACCCACATACTCCAATGTAAAATAGCATCCTAGCTCACAACCCTTTCCTAGCAAAAAATAAACAAATGCATGTTTGCATGTGATTTGCAGGAAAGCCATGAATGCAAGGAAAGATGATTTGGATGATGTATTGAAACTTGTTTCATTCTTCAAAGACATGAAGGCAATAAATGATGAGTTTCTCTATGACATCCAAGTGGACAAGGACAGGTTAAAAACATTTTCTGGTCCAATGCAAGCTGCCGAGGAGCCTATCAAGACTTCGGCGATTGCGTAACATTCGACACGACTTACAAGACCAACAGATTTCATATGCCCCTGGGAGTGTTTGTTGGAACAAACCATCACTTGCAGTCAACGATATTTGCTGTTGCCCTGATAAGAGACGAAGATGCAAAGTCATTAAAGTGGTTGTTCGATACATTTCTACGGTGCATGAACAACAAGCACCCAAATTGCATTCTAACAGGTGAGTTTAAAAAAAACTCCTCAAGTTTCATCATATTTTCAATATATGGGTCTGTGTTGGTTGGGTACATTGGTTTTGTCTGAAAATAATGTAAAGAATGCAGTTCAACCACTATAAGCACAGAAGTCCAACTAGCAGTACGAGAAAGCAAAATTATCTGTCACATGTTTAGAAAAAAAATTAGTTATGAATGTGAAGTTCAAATACATGAATCATAGAAGTTCAAGGACAAATCTGTAAGATAAATATATGTAGCATGTTCAGAAAAATATAGTTATTTACGTGAAGTTCAAGCACTGCCACCACAGAAGTTCAACAACAATGCTTTAAGAAAAATTTTGATTGCGACACTACTAGTTTGTCCTACTACTAACTGTGAAGTTCAAGCACTGATACCAAAGAAGTTCAGCAACGCTGCTGTAAAGAAAAAATACATGTGACATTCTTTGATACCATACTGCCAAGACGTGTAGTTCAAGTACTTGTACAACATAAGTTCACCATCAGTACAAAAAAATAACCAAGTTTCATTTTTTTTAAATTCATGCAGACCAATGCCCATCGATGGAGAAAGCTATACCACAATCATTTCCAAACACCATCCACAAGCTATGCCGTTGGCACATCATGAAGAAGTACAGGGAATACCTCACGTTGCTGTACAAAAAGTATAAAACATTCAAAGAGGAGTTCACAGCTATATTAAACTGGCTGCTGATGCCAACGGAGTTTGAAGATGCCTGGGCTAAACTCGTGCACAACTACAACCTGGAGAACGACCAGATGATGATGTAGCTCTGGAGTGATAGGAAGATGTGGATTTCAGTATATTACAAGAACATTTTCTGTGCTAGAATGACTTCCACACAACGAAGCGAGAGCATGAACCACGTGCTAAAGGGTTTGTCAAGGGGACCCAGAACCTACACAAGTTTGCTAGGCGGGTCAATGTTTGCATACAAACTCGAATGCAGAAGGAGAACGAGCAAACAATGACCAGCATGGTATGATGACAAGTACAAAACACCCCCATGATGTTATATTTTACCTTCAACATGTGCACTTTGAATTTAAAAAAATGAAACCCATGACTCTGCTTCGACTAATATCTCACTTTTTCACATGCGCAGACCAATCTTGTGACAAAAACAACTTACGGCTACGAGGAAGACATGTCTATCAAGTATACGAGAGCCGTGTACACTGAGATGAGGAATAGGATGAGAAAGGCCACGCTATTTCGCGCAGAGCGTACAACAGAGCCCACTAAGTACCTTGTGTACTACCACAACAAGCCTGGCAATGATGACGAAGAAAGATTTTCCTGGTCAAAGCATGAATTCCAGGTTGTAGCTGACCCAGAGAAGGAAATATACGAGTGTGAATGCAAGCTCTGGACACACACAGGTGAGCGAAAAAACAAGATCATTAAATAGCTAGACTAGTAGTATCATATCAAAATTTATGAAACTCATTGCTGGCTCACAAACTATGTATTCTGCATTCATCACAAAAATGCAGGCCTGTTCTGCCTTCACATCATGAACATACTGGACTACATCAAGCCTGACAAATTTCCAAACAAGTATATCCTCAAACAGTACACAAAGACTGCAAGATCACAACCAACCTTTGATACAAGGGACTACAACACAACCGCATCGGATGGCAGCTCAAGGTTATCGAAGCAAGACATCTTGCTGCAGCTGAATTTGATGGTTAACAAGAAAGCGATGAGATGTGACCAGCAATATGACAGAGCCTACTATGTTCTCAAGAGGCTTGTGGAAGAGCTTGATGCAATACATTCAGCAAATCAAGCGGATGCTGACGAAAGGATGGCTGAAGAGGACGCTGAAATTGAAGATGACCTTCATTATTATGCAGCTGAAATGCTCAACACCGCCGCTGAAGCCAACCAATGCAAGCAGGGTGATGGCCAATCAATGGAGCAGCGACAGCAAGAGACGATGAAATTTCCGTTGTATTCTGAAACAAAGGGTAGGAAGAAAATTACTATAGTAATGAAAAGTGACAAGAGAGCTCAAATGAAGGCACCACCTGTAGGAAGAGTCGTCGTGCACGATGAGAACGGAGTGCCACTTCGACACAGGAAATGCAGTGTGTGCAACCAGGTTGCGGGACACAACAAGCTGACCTGTCCAACACTATTGGAAAGAAACAATGCTGAGGAGATCAAGCAAACCAAATCTCAAAAACAGCAGACCAAAGTTATGGAACAAAAGAAGGGACCACACCCAAAGAAAGCAAGCAGCAGATTTTGTAGCATATGCAAGGAGTATGAACCACATAATGCAAGAACATGCCCGAAGAGTGTAGATGATGAAAAGACAAGCAAAATGCCAGAGAAGAAACAGAAAGCAAGACCTAGAGCCAACAACAAGAAAGTGGTGGAAGATGAAGAGGAAGACAAAGATGAAGACACCGTCGAAGAAGAGGAAGACGAAGAGGAAGAGGAAGTGGAATGCGACGATGAAGAGGAAGACGACGATGAAGAGGAAGAGGTACATGTCAAGCAAAAACCTCTACCACCAAAGCCTAGGAGGAGCGCAAGGCTCATGAACAGTTAGAATAGGTCAATTAACACAATGCAAACTTGTTTCATGTCAATGTGCAGAACATTATGTCATCCCCTGGTAACATACACTGTGAAGTTCAAGTAATATTACTGCAGAAGTCCTGGTATGTTATGGCAGGAAGTGATGTGCTGGTGTTGTATTGCATGAAAGAGCAAGCAGTAATAAATTGAAAAACATACACTGTGAAGTTCAAGTAATATTACTGCAGAAGTCCTAGTATGTTATGGCAGGAAGTGATGTGCTGGTGTTGTATTGCATGAAAGAGCAACCAGCAAAATAATCATACAGTTTTGAAGTTCATGTCAGCTTACAGAAGAAGTTCTGGTATGTAAAATCGATGTAGGAAAATAATATGCTTAAAAAATAAAGTTTCACCGCATAAACTAAGGTTAGCAAGCCTAAGACAACGCGTTCAAATGTGAAGTTCTGCTTGGATACGTGCAGAAGTTCATGTACAATGCAACAAAGATAAAGAAACGTCAACAAAATTTCTACATAGATTTACATATGAAATATGTTCGCACTTGAAAAAACACAAAAAAACAAATATAGATTCTACACAAAAGCATACATATTGGTTGGGTTGAACATTACCAATACATTACACAACATAAAATATCCTCTCCATCTGAAACCAGCAGCTCAGCCACATCTCAAAGCAGAAGTTCAAGTCTATGATCATATGTTGGGAGCCCAAAAATAAACAACACAAAAAAATCAAGCAATTCAACCAAAAACCGAGGCAGAAGTTCAGGTACATCTGTTGGGGCAAAAACATTCAACACATGGATACTCAAAAACGATGCAGTATATTGAAATTCACAAAGCCAAATCATTCTTCACACCAAATGAATTTGTCCACAATATCATAAGTAATAGTGCTGCACCTATAGATACACAAATCACTAAAAACATTCTTACAACCAAATCTTTACGGAATTGTTCCAATCATTATCAAACCTAAAAATCTATACGAAATCAAATCTACAATGAAACTAATGCTTCGAATTCACGGGCCAAAGGACTGGATCTCTTCAGGGAGCTCTGAACGCACGACTTCATTCTTCTCGCTAAAAATCAGAGTGTGCATGAACTCAGCCTTCCAGTCATCTGCAGCAGCCTGCAAACAAAGAAAGGTGAAAACGACGGTTTAGTAATGGATATCTAAAACCACAGCAGGAGCGTCTCAGCAAAAACACACAAGAATAATCAAAGGATGATGAGACAAGAACAAAGACAGAACATACTTCCACATCACCAAAATCTTCAACAACCTCATCGCCATCATACGAAGAGCAGAACTTCACGGCAAAGAAACCACAATCATTACTCTTCTGCTTCGGAACATCGATGAAAGTCGGCCTCTTTGCAATAGTCACCCAGTTAGGCTGCTTGCTCGCCTTGTATGCAGCCTTGCCGTACACCTCCTCGAGCAACCCAACAAATCTCTTCATCTGCCAGAAATAACAAAATTAGATGAAGTCAAAAACATGTTAACCAAAATAGTTAAGTTCAGGTACATAAAAAAGCGACACTTGCATAAGATCCACCTAAACAAAATAGCAGAAGTTCAACTTCTAAATGACAGTCAGTTCAAGCAGTATTACCAAAACAGAGATAGCAACATATTTTGTCAACACAAGGCATAATAAACTTCATGTCAAACAAGAGAATGTGAAAGGAGGTTCAGGCTAAGAAACACTGACGATACTTTGGTAGTCCCCGTGGAAACTCGTTCATGACGTTTCCATATTAGCGTAAGAAAGTGAATCAAGGATGTCAATGCTCCCATGATATCTATTCACCACGTACACACTGTAGTGCGCCATTGTGCCAATTGGCTTGAATAGAATCAAGAAAACCTACAAAGAATGAAAGGACCGGTGAACACAAACTATAAAGCATATGTACTCAAGAACCGGCATGAACAAAAACTTCTTGACAAACTCAGCAAAAGGATGCACATGAAATTAAAAAAAGCAAGAGTTATGAAAAACTAACCAGCTTTGCGTTAAGAAGGTCTTCTTCCTTGCGAACAAACATTGGGAGGAGACCAGCAGATTTTTCTGCATCAAACTTTGGAACTTTTGCGGCGTAGAAATCATACTCCAGGCAGTACTAAGCATTCACCAAAACACAATTAAAACACCTCCCAGATGCCACTACAACAAAACTAAGGCAAAAAAAGGAGATAGGGGTGCAAAGAACTAAAACCTGTATGAAGTAGGGACTAAGTACAACCCTGTCAGCACTAGTGAAAATCTCAGAGGTCTCCGGCTTATCCTTCCACAAATTTATGAGATAATCCATTATGTCTCCTTCCATCTGCTGCCCTTCACCGAAAAGCGTATAAAGGACACGTCCTATGAGGTCAATCACATTCCCAAGGATGGTAAACATGCAGTAGCTTGTCCTGCAGAATACAAAAGGATGGTAAAAAATATATTAGAAGTTCAGATACAACAACAAACGGAAGTTCAGACACTATAACTCAAAAGGCAAGAGGAGACATAAAACAGAAGTTCAGATACTACAACAACGGCAGTTCAGACAATACAACAAACAGAAGTTCAGACATTATAACTCCAAGGCAAGGGAGAAATGAACGGAAGCCCACATACTACAACAACAGAAGTTTCAGACACAGAGTAGCATCTCTGGCAGCAACAAAGTTAAAGAAGAAGAAAACAAACTCAGAATACTTCTCCAGACCGTCTTTACTCAGCACATACTGTTTCAACTTCTGGGCCTCGAATAGATGAGGGTAACTATATTTTTTTAGGGGAGCGACAGGAGAACGCCACTTCAAAGGCAATCTTGATGCTCTCTTGGAGGAAGTTATGTTCCCAGACTCAACTGCCGGTTTCCTCCTGGTAATCACAGCATTCTTCCCACCTCTATCAGCAACAGTACCAGCAGCACATTTAACATTCTTCGGGTAAGCAATCTTCTCAAAATCATCATCGGACGAAATCACTTCTGCTTCGGCTGCTTCAACTGCATCAGCCTTCCTGTAGCAAGGGGTTTTTGGAGTACCACAAATACCACCAGCCTGCTTCCCCAACTTGGAAGGAATGAGGGTCTGAGGTCTAACATCTTCTATCGGAGCTGTACTCATCGGTTCCTCCCTAGGCTGGTATTCATGTGACCCGAGGAATGAGTAGTGGTAATCGGTCAACTCCAACGGATCCACTGTCAAAGAAAAAAGGAAGAGAAAACATCACCATTAAAATACAACTGAAGTTCAGGAACATCACAATGTGTAGTCCAACTAATAAAGATGACATGGTTACTACTCATGCTGACCTAAAAAAATTAGTTGCAGCAAAAAACTAAATGAAGTTCAGGCACAACCAGAGGCACAGCTCAAGATAAACCGATGAACTGGAAATCATCATCTCTGAAGTTCAATTAGAAAAGAAAATGCTCATGTCCATTTAAGCAATGGAAGGACAGAAATTATTGAAACAAAACACACAAGCAAAATTAAAAAAGATAGAAATGAAGTTCATGTACAAAGAAAATGCTCTTCTCCTTCCAAAACCAGCAGCCCAGCCAGACCTCAAGCAGAAGCCCAAGTTCAGAGAAAAATATGAAGTTCAGGTAGAATAAAAGATGCAGTGCAGGTAAGCAGTACAAGTTCCAAAAATACTTACATGTGTAGTAGCCAAATAGAGCTTGGAAGTCTGTCTCAAACAGGTTAGAAGAAGCGATTGAGTACAACCATGTCTTCCTGGTATCCCCGATATTCTCATGGGAATAATTTGCAAGAACCCCATCATGATACGAATTAACATTTGTAAGCATGAAGAATCCGCAGTCGATACTGCCATCAAACGAAGTAAAAGAAATAGTGTTAGGACAGAAAAAGAAAGCCAACGAATTAAACACATCGCAGCTTAAGTACAACTACAGTTAAACAGATGTGATAAAGAGAAAAAGTCGAACTCATACTTGTTTTGCTGCTGGGGGACATCAATCCAATCCAGAGGGAAATGGTCGATGCTAAGAGGACTGAAGGGTGTCTCCCTGTCATTGTTGGCATCCTTCCAAAGCCTCTTGATGTTGTCGGTCATCCGCCGAAACAGGCATACCGCACATTCATCTTTTGGTCTGTAGTAGGAATCGAGAAGTTGGAACCTTGAATTCTTCAGGTCAAGGAATACCGACACCCAATGATCGACACCACCCATGGAAGCAGGAATCTCAGGAGGGTCAAAAGTAGGGAAAACAACCTGAAGCATCATAAACACATGAATCATTAAAAACTGAGAATTAATATCAGAACGGTACAAAAGAAAAATAAAACAAATATTAACACAGTGGATCGCACTGCAAAACTAATACAGAGGCAAAGAACAAGATATTGCATACCAAATCATGTGTATCCATGCTATCTGGACCACTCGCCATGAAGTACTTCCTCACACGGGAATCAAATTGACCTCTGAAAATCTTGTCCTAAAATAATGCGGACAACACCAACATATGAAAAAATACAAAAATGAGACAAACAAGTTTTAACTAAAATGGTAAGGAACAGAACAGAAAAGAAATCACTGTATGGTTGACTTACACAAACCCAATACGGCAGGATGAGTTTATCCGATCCCTGGTACTTCGCAACAGAAGCTTCACACTCCTTGTTTCGGAACATAATCATTTCTCTAAAACAAGCGAATAGAAAGTAAAACAAGTTCAGCAGGAGGAACTCAGGAAGTTCATAACACATGTTAGCACAAAAGTTCAGCTATATCACAATAGGCAGTACAGTGCAAAAGAGGCCAGAAGTTCAGCACCAGAGAAGCAAAAAAAACAAGAAGTTCAGGTACATAGAGTTGGGAAGTTCAGGTAAGAAACCACAGGCAGTTCACAGGGGGTACATGGATGATGTAAATATTGAGCAGCTGCACTCACCTCTTGGAACGATCATTCCTAAGCCTAGTTACACTGTAATAAAAGTCATCAACCTTCTTTCGAACGACAGCAAGGTCGCTATCTGCTCACCAAAAAGAAAATAGCAATTAACAGCAACACTCAAAGCACATAGATTCATGACAGTTTCAATTAAGACCAACATTCAAGCACAAACATTCAAAACATAAGCACATCTCAGCTGCTACATCAGAAAAGATAAAACCACAGCATCATAGACATCACAACCCATGCATTACAAACCTCCACCCACATACAAAACAGGTTCACTTAACATTCTTTACAACCCACACGACAAACAACAAAACTAGAAGTTCAACTTAGACCACACAGGCAGTTCACAGGGGATATCATGGACTAAACCAAACAACAAAGAGGGAAGGGGATGAGGAAAGAAGAGAGAAGCATGCTCCTCTCTTCATGGATCCTTGCCTAGACCAGTGGCAGCACTGGAATGATCAACCTCCTCTCCATAACTATCGCTTTCGGTATCTTCATCGTCTCCAGTAGACGTTGCAGCGTCGTCGGGAAGGACACCAGCAGCAGCTGGAGCAACTGGAGAATCTGAAACAAGAAAAACATTTGGTTGTGCCTGTACAGCATCAACATCAACTGATGGCTCTGCTGCAGGAGACTTCTCCGGGCTTGCAGCAGCACTACCACCAGTTTGTACAGCACACTCAACATGATCTTTCTCCAAAATGATGTCTCCATTTGTCTTGCCCTGCTCAGCATCAGAAACCTCAGTGCCAATGGACGAAAAAGGTTCAGTCAGGACCACCCCGTCGGAGCAGCCGGTGCCTGAGACGGACATGTCTGCAACCTTCTCTGGAGCAACACTAACATCATCATTCTGCTGCTGCAAAAAAGAAACAAAAAGTCATTACAAAGGGCTGACTGAACCTCATGCACAGGGGCAGCAAGTCCGTCTCAGGGGCAAACAAGACAAATGGACAAGAAAAAATGGTACCTTATTTTCACTGCCATGAACCTCATCAACTATTACACCACTAGCGGGAGCAGGTTCATGCACAGGGGCAGCCTCATGCACAGGAGCAGCTTCATGCGTAGGTAAAACATCCTCCTCAACCCTAGCATCATCATCAACAGCCTACAAAAAGAAATCATGTAGAAAAAAATACCTAATCAGCAGAAGTTCAGATTGCATAATCAGTGAAGGTCAGCTATCACAACTGACATATAATGGAAGTCCAAATACAGTAAACATAGTAGGTCAGATATCAAACTACTCTAAGATACAAAAGGGAACAAAAAGGGCCAGTCATGGAAGTTCAGGTGCTATAGCAGTTGAAGTTCAGGTTCTATAAACAGAGAAGGTCACATAGGAACACTTGTGCTAAAAAACGGTTTACGACACATGAAATCAATAACGGGCGCCTATGACTACAAACAGTAATAACTGGAAGCTAACATTGAACATTATTGCAAAGAAATATCAAAAGCTAACATAAACAAACCTCTTTGGTACGCTCCACGTGGCCTCCTTCACGACCCGAACGAACAGAATACTGCCTCTGAATCTGTCTCACAACAACACTTGCCTCATCTTCAAAAGGCTTGCAACGAGCATCCTGCATTTCCTTGAATAGCCCAACGCTAGTCCAGAGGTGGGAAGTGCTCTGACGAAGCTCTTCAAGAAATTTAGCTTCAATAGATAAGACCCCCTTCGAAGACTCAGCATCAAATCCGTGTCCGGGAGGAAGAATCCCATTAATGCGACTAAGACGCTCAGCAGTTGAAGGAACACGAGCCAACTCCCCACAAACAGTTTCAAGAAGACTGTCAATCCTAACCAGAGAAACATTGGCAGCTTCAAACAAATTCTCGGAAGAAACGCCACCTGCAGCACTCACATGAGCAGAAGAACCTCCTGGATCTACAGGGGGGCACCGGTATTAACATTCCGGGAGAATTCAAATCTTGGGGAAGTTCCACTCCCTAGGCCGGCAGAACGAGGCATAGTTAGAACAGGACGTTCAATAACCCTAAAGAACACAACCTCAGCTTGTGTCTTCCACTGCATACAAAAACAAAAGTCAACACGTCAGAAAACAAATGAAGGAACATGGGAACAAAAAATATACAAGACAATACCAGAAGTTCAAGTTACACTACACAGGAAATAATAATGCATAGAAACACTCACAGGCAGTCTCCCAAACACCCAGTTGGCTGGGTCATCATCACCCTTCGTGACCAAGTCAGCCGCAGCAAGCTCAAGAAGCTTGGCCTGATCCATGAAATTGATGCGAGGGGTCCTCAAGTCAATATTAGGCGTCTTGCCAATGATAAGGCAGTCCAGATACATAAGCAGCGGCGCGATGGCACAGCCTGTGACAGCTTTTCCTCTGCTAGTACCTTGCTGATACCTAACAACAGCACTCTGAATATCGTCAACAACCAACTGGCAGTAGTCCATGTCTGCCATGTCCTCAAACACAAGGTTCTCGGCCATTGCTGCCTCCCTGGACACTCGTGTAGACGTTCCAGGGATAACCACCTTCATGAAAACAATAAGGTAAAACACCTGCAGAGCAAGATCATCCTTCGTCTCATCCTTCACAAGTTCAGCGAGGATATTCCGAAAATCCTTTGTCTTGATGTCGTCACTCCTAGCATACCCAAGCTTGCCCTTCAACCTCATAACAGCATCATCGAAACCATCATTCGAGGGCCTAGGGGGGTACGATTACCTTGAGGGAACCCAAAGAGATGGTGAATAGCATCACTTGTAATACGTATAACCTTGTTCGCCTCACCCATGTCCAAAATCATGGTTGAAAGGTCAATCCTCGTGTAGATGTTGCCCATCAAAGGACGAGAAATGTTGGAATCAACCTTCAAGTCAAACACACAACCAAAACCAGCATTGATAACCCTCGTCTTGTGCCTAAGTTGTAGCATGTCCGCACACGTCTTGACCTCTTTCAGTGAGCAGCAAACCGTCTTGTTAAAATGTTTCGCCTCACCTCCTCCTTGGCCACCTTCTTCGGGCTCTTTGCCTCCTCTCTTCCTCCTCTCAGGCCGCAGCACAAGCTGATACTGAAAAAAAATACATTGACAAGGAAAAAAGGCAGAACAATGAGACACACAAGCTTCACCAAAATTCCACTAATGCCTACATACGCACCACATCTCAGAAGTCCAACTATGTCTACATAGGCAGTACAACCATGTATGACCAGAAGTTAACATGCTTTCAAAAATGTTGGAAATTTACAAAAGCAGAAGTTCAACCATGTATACGAAGGCACTAATCAAACATGTATCTCAGAAGTCCAACTATGTCTACATAGGCAGTACAACCATGTATGAACACTAGTTAACATGCTTTCAAAAATGTTGGAAATTTAAAAAGCAGAAGTTCAACCATATACACTAAGGCAGTAATCAAACATGTATACAAACAAGTTGAGCTAATTTCTTCATGTATATACCCAGAAGTCCAACTATGTACACAAAGGCAGTAATACCATAAAAGCAAAGCACGTCGGCTAATTTATTCGTCTATATTGAGATGGAGCAGAAGGTCACCTATGTACGCCAAGGCAGTGCTAAAAACAATAAAACTACAGCAACAGCGACAAATGCTCTAAAAACAGTAAACATGAGACATTCATACCTGATTAGCGGCAGCAGCAGCATCGATGTCGTCCTCATCATCAGCATCATCCTTGTCCTCTGGATTAACACGAGAACGCTTCTTCACACCCTTGTTGACCTTTGCAGGTGGAACCTTGCGCTTCACGCTGCATTTCTTACCCTTACCAGATGCACCAGCACCAAGCGGAGAAGGTGTAGGCGCGGCAGTGGCAAGCACACGAGGACTACGGCGTGGCGTACCACCAAGGCCTAACCCTTCATCTTCAACAACTTCTGCAGGCCTTGAAACACGTGGGCTCCTCCGAGGAGTAACTTCACCAACTACTAGCTTCCTCGCAGCAGTCTTCTTGATTTTGTTCTTAACAGGGACAACCTTGCCATCACTACCACACGACACGTCTTCCTCAACAGTGAGCTCAGCCGCATGAACATATCCAGGAACATCAGAACCTTTCTCAAGGCGGGCCACCCTCTTCTTGTCAAAATCTTTTTGCTTCTTCCTCTTACGTTGGTCCTCCAGGAGAAGCTGAAGAGGCACATCCTCGGGTTGCGTGACAGGTTCAGTGCCATCAACAGACTGCGACTGTGTCTCTGACATCTGAAGAGAGCACAAAGGATCCGGAACGGAATCACAACCTTTGACTGACGGAGCCACCTCCTCAGCAGCAGCAGGGGTTTCTGATAAACCCAACTCAGATAAAACATCGTTGATGGTGTTCACAGCTTCCTCCTCTGTGGACACATCTGCAAAGAACACAAAAAATCGAAGCAAAAAATAAAAAAAAAAGTCAGGAACAAAAAACAAAAACAAACGACAAGAACAAGCTAAAAAAACATGGCTCAAAACTTTAAAATGAAAAAAGGGGATTTCACATACTAGGTGAAGCAAGAGCTGCAGAAGCAAGATCCTCAAGGCTTGAAAAATTCTCAAGGCTCGAAGCAACCTCGGCAATCACAGTCAAAGGGATAATGGGTGATTTAGCCGCATCAGATATTGGAGCATCAGTATTAACCTATGAAGCTCCATCTTGATCGCAGGCATTTTTTTCAGAACTATTCAACTCATCACCAACTACAAAAAATGCAAGTAAAAAGGCAGCTGAGTTCTAATCTGCAATCCTACACCAAAGGGACTTCTACTTTTACAACAATGTCCAATACCCAGAAGTTCAACAATACCTAACAAAGCAATAAACACAAAAAACAAACTAAAAATCTACAAACTAAATATAAAAACAATCTACACCAGAGGGGCTACTACATATATCATGAATGTCCAGAAGTTCAACGATACATAACAAAGCAGTAAAACAAAATGTGCATAACAGAAGTTCAACCAAATTTCATTACAATCAAACAATAATTAAAACCAGAAGTTCAACTATGTGACCCAAGCAAGTAGCACATAAAAAAGATGTAGCATGACCACAAACAGTATTTCACAGGCAAACTAAATATCAATGCCATCAACATGATAACAAAAAAACAAAGATATAAACTACAAAAATGGAACATCTGGGAAGTCCAACAACACTTGGTGACAAAGTTTCACCTGCAAAATCATCAACTACAAAGTAAGCAAACACTCTACTAACTCAAACTAATGGTAAAAGCATACACATAACCATTACTAGAAGTTCACACTATTAAGAATGGCAGTCCAACATGAATACTAAGTGAAGATATGGGCAGACATATATGAGAATAATGCTATTTAAAATACAAGATACAATTACATTAAGATACCCGGAGAAGGTTTTGAAGCCATGACAACACAACCGCCTTGATGAATGCAGCTCCAAACACTAGAACAACCTGCTAAAAACAGGGGATTGATTGCATATAGTTAGCAAGTACAAAATCACACAACAAAATACAAAAAGAAACTGAATCAAACCCTAGGATGAAACAACTACAACATACCAACAAAGGATGAACAGTAGCACATCTAGGCAAGCACAACAAAAAAATGTATCCATAAACTAAATACAATGTCACAAACATAATCTAGACTTCGATATCCACAACACTAATGCAATTAAATACATCAGATCCAGCATCAACCATCCATCACACCACACCCTCTCTTACATTCATCTGACTACTAAAATCAACAAAGGGGAAATGAAATCCACACAAGTATGAAGGGACAAATAGCACACACAAGCATCTCACAAACAAATCTGACCACGGGGAATTGAAATCCAACCACCACACGCACAAGAACCCTACCTAATCTACCACCAAACCATCAGAAGAAGGGGGAGGGAGGCGGACGCGAGAGCACACAGAAGAAACAGGCAGGCCTCGACAGATCTGGCGAAACTAGAAGCAAGCATTAGGAGGGGGCAGCACTTGTACCTCTCCAGATGACTCCCGCACGCACGAATCTGCGTCGGTTCTTCCACTCCCCACGACGCCACGCGCACCTTGCAACCGCGCAGGCAGTTGCCGCCCTCGCTTCAGAGCAGAAGAGAGCGGGCTGGGCGAGAGAGAGCGGGGCGTGGGGGAGAAATAGGAGCGGGGGCGTGCGCCAGTTACTCCAGCACGAGGGCAGGGGACAGGGGCGGAGAAATCGGGGGGAGTTGGAGGAGAGGAAGGCAGCGGAGCGACGGAGAGGGGGGAGAGAGCGAGCGACAAGGGGAGAGGAGTTTTCTGACAGGTGGTCGCTAGGGAGATGGTCACTTAATGCCTCTCTGTCGTGGGACTTGCAGCGCCACTGAATTTACACTTTTACCCCCCAACAGCTAAAATAGTAAATACATGTGTAGATAAATAAATGCACCATTTGAATGCATCTATTATAATGAGATAAGATCACAAAACAACACAGCTGATATCCTCAAAACCAAAAATAGATGGCAAATACAGTACTAAAGGAAGAAACATACATACATAAATATGCCTCTAAAAAACAAGAGAAAAAAAGTTCAAAAAATAAAGAACAGAAGTTCAAGTACACTAATAAAAGAAGTAAAGGAATAAGAATAAATAAACCATAAAGAAACAAAAAGAAGAAGTTCAACTACAAAAACAGATGAAGTTCACCCTAAACCCTAAAAACCCTAAGATAGATAGTGGGGTCACGGATGTGACGGACTCGCCTCCGCATGCGACGACGCGGCATGCCGCGTCGTCGCCTACTCCAGCTTGTTCCTGTATCGGCCTCGCAGGGGGAGGGGAGGGGGGTCCCGACCCCCCTCCCCCTGCTCGGCCTCGCGCTACTGCATTGCTGCGCGCTAGGATTTGACAGGACGCAATGCGGTTATTCTGTTTCCACCCCCACCGCACGCACCCTAAACCCTAAAAATCATAAGATAGATAGTGGGGTCACGGATGTGACGGACTCGCCTCCGCATGCGACGACGCGGCACGCCACATCGTCGCCTGCTCCGGCTCGTTCCTGTCTTGGCCTCGCAGGGGGAGGGGAGGGGGGTCCCCCCTCCCCCCTGCGAGGCCTCGCGCTACCGCATTGCTGCGCACTAGGATTTGACAGGACGCAATGCAGTTATTCTGTTTCCACCCCCACCGCACGCACCCTAAACCCTAAAAACCCTAAGATAGATAGTGGGGTCACGGATGTGACGGACTTTCCTCCGCATGCGACGACGCGGCACGCCGCGTCGTCGCCTGCTCCGGCTCGTTCCTGTCTCGGCCTCGCAGGGGGAGGGGAGGGGGGTACCGACCCTCCTCCCCCCTGCTCGGCCTCGCGCTACCGCATTGCTGCGCGCTAGGATTTGACAGGACGCAATGCGGTTATTCTGTTTCCACCCCCACCGCACGCACCCTAAACCCTAAAAACCCTAAGATAGATAGTGGGATCACGGATGTGACGGACTCGCCTCCGCATGCGACGACGCGGCACGCCGCGTCGTCGCCTACTCCGGCTCATTCCTGTCTCGGCCTCGCAGGGGGAGGGGAGGGGGGTCCCGACCCCCTCCCCCCTGCTCGGCCTCGCGCTACCGCGTTGCTGTGCGCTAGGATTTGACAGGACGCAATGCGGTTATTCTGTTTCCACCCCCACCGCACGCACCCTAAACCCTAAAAACCCTAAGATAGATAGTGGGGTCACGGATGTGACGGACTCGCCTCCGCATGCGACGACGCGGCACGCCGCGTCGTCGCCTGCTCCGGCTCGTTCCTGTCTCGGCCTCGCAGGGGGAGGGGAGGGGGTCCCTCCCCCCTCCCCCTGCTCGGCCTCGTGCTACCGCATTGCTGCGCGCTAGGATTTGACAAGACGCAATGCAGTTATTATGTTTCCACCCCCACCGCACGCACTCTATATTTTCTAAAACCTCAAATTAACATGTTAAAAATGATAATCATACAGAAGTTCAGGATAGTTAGTGAGTCAAGACCAACAACTATTATAAGTACAAAAACATACTAGAAAAAAATAAAAATAAAATATGCATATCCGTCGGCCAATTCCATGGCTGCTCATGGGACTAAGTCAAAAAATCCAAACCAACGCAAAGAATGAAAAATAACATAAAAAAGAAAGAAATACAGAGGACTTGCTGCATTACTTTGCAAAGAAGGAAAAGCAGAAGTTCATGTACGAACAACATAGAAGTCCAGCTTCTACAATGACCCTTAGATGATCTGGAAAAAGTGCATGCATACTTGGGCTAATCCCATGATTGCTCACGAGACAAAAGTCTAAAAACAACATCTGAAGAATTAAAATTACAAAGAAAACCAAACAAAGAAAATATAGAGCACCATGCACCTTCACCTTGCAAATGTGGAATGCAATCTGGAAAACCAGAAGTTCAACCATTAATAAAAAAAGGTCCAGATCCTACTGAAGATAGTGGATGATCAAAAAACTATACCAAAACATAGACTAAGGGAAAAGAGGATGCATGTGTCTGTGGTCCAGCTCCACACTTACACACTAGCTACAACAAATTGCAGAAGAAATCTAGTAAGGGTTTTTGATTCCCGGAATGTAATCTGTCCTGGAATATCAATGTCAAAAAGATGGACCTGCATTCATGAAAAGTTTCATTGTTGTGACATAAAAAACCAAGAAAGAAACACCTTAGGAATGATGATTTTTAGTGTCGAAGAAACAAAATGCGCGAGGCGTAAGTTAACTAATAAAATGTTCTAAATAAGGTAAGTTCAATAATTAGCTTCGTAACTCGGTAAATTTATATAAATATGTGCTTCTCTTGTGACTCCGCGAGGCATAAGTGAAGTCCAACAAACTATTAGAAGTACGAAAACAAACTAGAAAAAACAGAAAAAATATATGCATATCCATCGGCCAATTAATTCCATGGTCACTCATTAGGCTTAGTCAAAAAAATCAAAACAATGCAAGAATGAAAACTGACAGAAAAAAGGAAAGAAATACAAAGGACTTGCTGGATTACCTTGCAATGAAGGAAAAGAAGAAGTTTAGGTATGACAACGCAGAAGTCCAGCACAGAAACCCGGCCAGACCCACAGGATCCACCTGATCCTCCCCCATCCCAATCCTGATCCGCCCCAGCCCCGACAGGATCCAACGAAGGAAAAGTAGAAGTTCAGGTATGACAACGCAGAAGTCCAGCTTGTACAACGACCATTAGATGATCTAGAAATAATGAACGAACGAATTCGTCCGAAGCATAAAATCATCTGCACAAGATTACAACACGTCTGCACCCCCTTGGAAATGATCTGGCAACTCCCTTTCCACAACTAAAATGACCAGAGGGCAAATTTCAAAACCACAAAAATAACCTGTGCAAAAATCCGCGGGAGTGCTAACATCAAATCGCTAGAAATCAAACCGTACGGACCCTCCGATTAAAATTGACGACTTAGTAAGCCTTGAATTTCACTAAAGTATGCAAATCAGCCAGCAAACTTTATAGAAAAACAAGAAATCAACAGAAGCGCAGGCTGCAGCTCGGGCGGATGAAGAACACGGGCGATTTCAAATTTGTTTGAAATAACAAGAATTTGTGCACCAAACTCGTACCAAAACCTAATTCCCATCATGCCAGAGCTTCGACAACATCCACGGCATGCATTAAACTTGTTACATACACAAGTTCATCACCACCCCGAGAGCAAATCCGCCAATGACCGGAATTCCTATTTAAAACGGGAATTTAGTTGCTAAAAACTGTTTACAAATTACACTTACATAACAAACAACACGAATGATCAGAAAAACTCGCGGTAGAGGGCACAATTGCGAAGATAGCATGAAGGTTGGGTTCGTACAGAGGGAAGTTCAGGCGCGTTACTCAGGCAGTTCAGGTTGTGATCAGAATATTATTCTGATCCCGTGATCAGAATAGTGTTTATGTATATATATATATATATAAGCGAAAACAAAACTAAAAAATCGGCGAACCGAGCGGTTTATATCGATTCGGTGCAGATCGGTTCCGACAGCGGCGGATCGGTCAACTCTGGCGGTGGGGCAGTTTTCGACGGCTTTTTTCCGCGTCGGTGAACGCGACGGTGGCGGCGGCTTCGGGTGAGGGCGATGGGGCTTCGGTAGTGGTGGCGATGAGCGGGGCGAGGCAAGGCACGAGGCGGCGACGCGGTGGAGCAGCGGCGGCGGCGAAGTCGGCAGTGGCGGCGGCGGCTCGATGCAAAACTCAAGCAAAAATCTCAGAGAAACGAAAAAAGGGCCAAAAATCAGGCTGTGCCATAACAAATCCTCGCAACCCGACGTGTTAAAGGGGTTGTCAATCCCTTTCGGGTAACCGTGCCAGAAATTGGTGGGATGACGGGAGAAAGTTGTAATAGATTGAATAAATAGATCGCAACTAAAATAAAGTGCAGCAAGATATTTTTGGGGTTTTGGATTAACAGATCTGAAAATAAAAGCAAATAAAAATAGATCGAAAAGCAAATAATATGAGAAAGAAGACCCGGGGGCCGTAGGTTTCACTAGTGGCTTCTCTCGAGAAAAATAGCAAAGCGGAGGGTGAACAAATTACTGTTGGGCAATTGATAGAACTTCAAATAATTATGACGATATCCAGGCAATGATCATTATATAGGCATCATGTCCAAGATTAGTAGACTGACTCCAGCCTGCATCTACTACTATTACTCCACACATCTACCGCTGTCCAGCATGCATCTAGTGTATTAAGTGTTGGGGAACGTAGTAATTTCAAAAAAATTCCTACGCACACGCAAGATCATGGTGATGCATAGCAACGAGAGGGGAGAGTGTGACCTACATACCCTTGTAGACCGACAGCGGAAGCGTTAGCACAACGCGGTTGATGTAGTCGTACGTCTTCACGGCCCGACCGATCAAGCACTGAAACTACGGCACCTCCGAGTTCTAGCACACGTTCAGCTCGATGACGATCCCCGGACTCCGATCCAGCAAAGTGTCGGGGAAGAGTTCCGTTAGCACGATGGCGTGGTGACGATCTTGATGTACTACCGTCGCAGGGCTTCGCCTAAGCACCGCTACAATATTATCGAGGATTATGGTGCAAGGGGGCACCGCACACGGCTAAGAATATGATCACGTGGATCAACTTGTGTCTAGAGGTGCCCCCCTGCCCCCGTATATAAAGGAGCAAGGGAGGAGGAGGCCGGCCCTAGGAGGGGGCGCGCCAAGTGTGGAGTCCTACTAGGACTCCCTAGTCCTAGTAGGATTCCACCTCCCATATGGAATAGGAAAAGAGGAAGGGAAAAGGAGAAGGAAGGAAGGGGGCGCCCCCCTTCCCTAGTCCAATTCGGACCAGACCAAGGGGAGGGGTGCGGCCACCCTTGAGGCCCTTTTTCTTCTTTCCCGTATGGCCCAATAAGGCCCAATACGTATTCTCGTAACTCTCCGGTACTCCGAAAAATACCTGAATCACTCGGAACCTTTCCGATGTCCGAATATAGTCGTCCAATATATCGATCTTTATGTCTCGACCATTTTGAGACTCCTCGTCATGTCCCCGATCTCATCCGGGACTCTGAACTCCTTCGGTACATCAAAACTCATAAACTCATAATATAACTGTCATTGAAACCTTAAGCGTGCGGACCCTACGGGTTCGAGAACAATGTAGACATGACCGAGACACGTCTCCAGTCAATAACCAATAGCGGAACCTGGATGCTCATATTGGCTCCCACATATTCTACGAAGATCTTTATCGGTCAGACCGCATAACAATATATGTTGTTCCCTTTGTCATCGGTATGTTACTTTCCCGAGATTCGATCGTCGGTATCTTAATACCTAGTTCAATCTCGTTACCGGCAAGTCTCTTTACTCGTTCCGTAATACATCATCTCACAACTAACTCATTAGTTGAAATGCTTGCAAGGCTTATGTGATGTGCATTACCGAGAGGGCCCAGAGATACCTCTCCGACAATCGGAGTGACAAATCCTAATCTCGAAATACGCCAACCCAACATGTACCTTTGGAGACACCTGTAGAGCTCCTTTATAATCACCCAGTTACGTTGTGACGTTTGGTAGCACACAAAGTGTTCCTCCGGCAAACGGGAGTTGCATAATCTCATAGTCATAGGAACATGTATAAGTCATGAAGAAAGCAATAGCAACATACTAAATGATCGGGTGCTAAGCTAATGGAATGGGTCATGTCAATCACATCATTCTCCTAATGATGTGATCCCGTTAATCAAATAACAACTCTTTTGTTTATGGTTAGGAAACATAACCATCTTCGATTAACGAGCTAGTCAAGTAGAGGCATACTAGTGACACTCTGTTTGTCTATGTATTCACACATGTATTATGTTTCCGGTTAATACAATTCTAGCATGAATAATAAACATTTATCATGATATAAGGAAATAAATAATAACTTTATTATTGCCTCTAGGGCATATTTCCTTCAGTCTCCCACTTGCACTAGAGTCAATAATCTAGTTCACATCGCCATGTGATTCAACACTAAGAGTTCACATCACCATGTGATTAACACCCATAGTTCACATCGTCATGTGACCTATACCCAAAGGGTTTACTAGAGTCAATAATCTAGTTCACATCATTTATGTGATTAACATCCAAAGAGTACTAAGGTGTGATCATGTTTTGCTTGTGAGATAATTTTAGTCAACGGGTCTGTCACATACAGATCCGTAAGTATTTTGCGAATTCTATGTCTACAATGCTCTGTACGAAGCTACTCTAGCTAATTGCTCCCACTTTCAATATGTATCTAGATCGAGACTTAGAGTCATCCAGATCTGTGTCAAAACTTGCATCGACGTAACTTTTTACGACGAACCTTTTGTCACCTCCATAATCGAGAAATATTTCCTTATTCCACTAAGGATAATTTTGACCAATGTCCAGTGATCTACTCTTAGATCACTATTGTACTCCCTTGCTTAACACAGTGTAGGGTATACAATAGATCTGGTACACATCATGGCATACTTTATAGAACCTATGGCTGAGGCATGGGGAATGACTTTCATTCTCTTTCTATCTTCTGCCGTGGTCGGGCTTTGAGTCTTACTCAATTTCATACCTTGTAACACAGCCAAGAACTCTTTCTTTGACTGTTCCATTTTTGAACTACTTCAAAATATTGTCAAGGTATGTACTCATTGAAAAAACTTATCAAGCGTCTTGATCTATCTCTATAGATTTTGATGCTTAATATGTAAGCAGCTTCACCGAGGTCTTTCTTTGAAAAACTTCTTTAAAAACACTCCTTTATGATTTGCAGAATAATTCTACATTATTTCCGATCAACAATATGTCATTCACATATACTTATCAGAAATGTGTAGTGCTCCCACTCACTTTCTTGTAAATACAGGCTTCATCGCAAGTCTGTATAAAACTATATGCTTTGATCATACTATCAAAGCGTTTATTCCAACTCCGAGAGGCTTGCACCAGTCCATAAATGGATCGCTGGAGCTTGCACACTTTGTTAGCTCCTTTTGGATCGACAAAACCTTCCGGCTGCATCATATACAACTCTTCTTCCAGAAATCCATTCAGGAATGCAGTTTTGACATCCATTTGCTGGATTTCATAAAATGCGGCAATTGCTAACATGATTCGGACAGACTTAAGCATAGATACGAGTGAGAAACTCTCATCATAGTCAACACCTTGAACTTGTCGAAAACCTTTTTGCGACAATTCTAGCTTTGTAGATAGTAACACTACTATCAGCGTCCATCTTCCTCTTGAAGATCCATTTAATCTCAATGGCTCGCCGATCATTGGGCAAGTCAATCAAAGTCCATACTTTGTTCTCATACATGGATCTCATCTCAGATTTCATGGCCTCAAGCCATTTCGCGGAATCTAGGCTCATCATCGCTTCCTCATAGTTCGCAAGTTCGTCATGGTCTAGTAACATGACTTCCAGAACAGGATTACCGTACCACTATGGTGCGGATCTCACTCTGGTTTACCTACGAGATTCGGTATTAACTTGATCTGAAGTTACATGATCCTCATCATTAGTCTTCCTCACTAATTGGTGTAGTAATCACAGGAATAGATTTCTTGTGATGAACTACTTTTCAATAAGGGAGAAGGTACAATTACCTTATCAAGTTCTACTTTCCTCCCACTCACTTTTTTCAAGAGAAACTCCTTCTCTATAAAGGATCCATTCTTAGCAACGAATGTCTTGCCTTCGGATCTGTGATAGAAGGTGTACCCAATAGTCTCCTTTGGGTATCCTATGAAGACATATTTCTCTGATTTGGGTTTGAGCTTATCAGGATGAAACTTTTTCATATAAGCATCACAATCCCAAACTTTAAGAAACGGCAACTTTGGTTTCTTGCCAAACCACAGTTCAGATTGTGTCGTCTCAACGGACTTAGATGGTGCCCTTTTAAATGTGAATGCAGCTGTCCTTAATGCATAACCCCAAAACGATAGTGGTAGATCGGTAAGAGACATCATAGACCACACCATATCTAATAAAGTACGGTTATGATGTTCGGACACACCATTATGCTGTGGTGTTCCAGGTGGCGTGAGTAGTGAAACTATTTCACATTGTTTTAACTGAAGGCCAGACTCGTAACTCAAATATTTTACCTCTGCAATCATATCATAGAAACTTTTATTTTCTTGTTATGATGATTCTCCACTTCACTCTGAAATTCTTTGAACTTTTCAAATATTTCAGACTTGTGTTTCATTAAGTAGATATACCCATATCTGCTCAAATCATCTGTGAAGGTCAGAAAATAATGATACCCGCCACGAGCCTTAACACTCATCGGATCTCATACATCAGTATGTATTATTTCCAATAAGTCAGTTGCTCGCTCCATTGTTCCGGAGAACGGCGTTTTAGTCATCTTGCCCATGAGGCATGGTTCGCAAGCATCAACTGATTCATAATCAAGTGATTCCAAAAACCCATTAGCATGGAGTTTCTTCGCGCTTTACACCAATATGACCTAAACGGCAGTGCCACAAATAAGTTGCACTATCATTATTAACTTTGCATATTTTGGTTTCAATATTATGATTATGTGTATCACTACAATCGAGATCCAACGAACTATTTTCATTGGGTGTGTAACCATATAAGGTTTTGTTCATGTAAACAGAACAACAATTTATTCTCTTACTTAAATGAATAACCGTATTACAATAAACATGATCAAATCATATTCATGCTCAACGCAAACACCAAATAACACTTATTCAGGTTCAACACTAATCCCGAAAGTATAGGGAGTGTGCGACGATGATCATATCAATCTTGGAACCACTTCCAACACACATCGTCACTTCACCCTTAACTAGTCTCTGTTTATTCTGCAACTCCCGTTTCGAGTTACTAATCTTAGCAACTGAACTAGTATCAAATACTGAGGGGTTGCTATAAACACTAGTAAAGTACACATCAATAACATGTATATCAAATATACTTATGTTCACTTTGCCATCCTTCTTATCTGCCAATCACTTGGGGTAGTTCCGCTTCCAGTGACCAGTCCCTTTGCAGTAGAAACACTTAGTCTCAGGCTTAGGACCAGACTTGGGCTTCTTCACTTGAGCAGCAACTTGCTTGATGTTCTTCTTGAAGTTCCCCTTCTTCCCTCTGCCCTTTTCTTGAAACTAGTGGTCTTGTCTACCATCAACACTTGATGTTTTTCTCGATTTCTACCTCCGTCAATTTCCGCATTACGAAGAGCTTGGGAATCGTTTCTGTTATCCCTTGCATATCATAGTTCATCACGAAGTTCTACTAACTTGGTGATGGTGACTAGAGAATTCTATCAATCACTATCTTATCTGGAAGATTAACTCCCACTTGATTCAAGCGATTGTAGTACTCAGACAATCTGAGCACATGCTCACCAGTTGAGCGATTCTCCTCCATCTTTTAGCGAACTTGTTGGAGACTTCATATCTCTCAACTCGGGTATTTGCTTGAAATATTAACTTCAACTCCTGGAACATCTCATATGCTCCATGACGTTCAAAACGTCTTTGAAGTCCCGATTCTAAGCCATTAAGCATGGTGCACTAAACTATCAAGTAGTCATCATATTGAGGTAGCCAAACGTTCATAACGTCTGCATCTGCTCCTGCAAAAGGTCCGTCACCTAGCGGTGCATCAAGGACATAATTCTTCTGTGCAGCAATGAGGATAAACCTCAGATCACGGATCCAATCCGCATCATTGCTACTAACATCTTTCAACACAATTTTCTCTAGGAACATATCAAAATAAACACAGGGAAGCAACAACGCGAGCTATTGATCTACAACATAATTTGCAAAATACTACCAGGACTAAGTTCATGATAAATTTAAGTTCAATTAATCATATTACTTAAGAACTCCCACTTAGATAGACATCCCTCTAATCCTCTAAGTGATTACGTGATCCAAATCAACTAAACCATGTCCGATCATCACGTGAGATGGAGTAGTTTCATTGGTGAACATCGCTATGTTGATCATATCTGCTATATGATTCACGCTCGACCTTTCGGTCTCCATGTTCCGAGGCCATACCTGTATATTCTTGGCTCGTCAAGTATAACCTGAGTATTCTGCGTGTGCAACTGTTTTGCACCCGTTGTATTTGAACGTAGAGCCTATCACACCCGATCATCACGTGGTGTCTCAGCACGAAGAACTTTCGCAACGGTGCATACTCAGGGAGAACACTTCTTGATAATTAGTGAGAGATCATCATATAATGCTACCATCAATCAAAGCAAGATAAGATGCATAAAAGATAAACATCACATGCAATCAATATAAGTGATATGATATGGCCACCATCATCTTGTGCTTGTGATCTCCATCTTCGAAGCACCGTCATGATCACCATCGTCACCGGCGCGACACCTTGATCTCCATCGTAGCATCGTTGTCATCTCGCCAATCTTATGCTTCCACGACTATCGCTACCGCTTAGTGATAAAGTAAAGCATTACAACGCGATTGCATTGCATATAATAAAGCGACAACCATATGGCTCCTGCCAGTTGCCGATAACTCGGTTACAAAACATGATCATCTCATACAATAAAATTTAGCATCATGTCTTGACCATATCACATCACAACATGCCCTGCAAAAACAAGTTAGACGTCCTCTACTTTGTTGTTGCAAGTTTTACGTGGCTGCTACGGGCTTAAGCAAGAACCAATCTTACCTACGAATCAAAACCACAACGATAGTTTGTCAAGTTGGTGCTGTTTTAACCTTTGCAAGGACCGGGCGTAGCCACACTCGGTTCAATTAAAGTTGGAGAAACTGTCACCCGCTAGCCACCTTTGTGCAAAGCACGTCGGGAGAACCTATCTCGCGTAAGCGTACGCGTAATGTCAGTCCGGGCCGCTTCGTCCAACAATACCGCCAAACCAAAGTATGACATGCTGGTAAGCAGTATGACTTATATCGCCCACAACTCACTTGTGTTCTACTCGTGCATATAACATCAACACATAAAACCTGGCTCTGATACCACTGTTGGAGAACGTAGTAATTTCAAAAAAAATCCTACGCACACGCAAGATCATGGTGATGCATAGCAATGAGAGGGGAGAGTGTGATCTACGTATCCTTGTAGACCGACAGCGGAAGCGTTAGCACAACTCGGTTGATGTAGTCGTACGTCTTCACGGCCCGACCGATCAAGCACCGAAACTACGGCACCTCCGAGTTCTAGCACACGTTCAGCTCGATGACGATCCCCGGACTCCGATCCAGCAAAGTGTCGGGGAAGAGTTCCGTTAGCACGACGGCGTGGTGACGATCTTGATGTACTACCGTCGCAGGGCTTCGCCTAAGCACCGCTACAATATTATCGAGGATTATGGTGGAAGGGGGCACCGCACACGGCTAAGAATATGATCACGTGGATCAACTTGTGTCTAGAGGTGCCCCCCTACCCCCGTATATAAAGGAGCAAGGGAGGAGGAGGCCGGCCCTAGGAGGGGGCGCACCAAGTGTGGATTCCTACTAGGACTCCCTAGTCCTAGTAGGATTCCACCTCCCATATGGAATAGGAAAATAGGAAGGGAAAAGGAGAAGGAAGGAAGGGGGCGCCCCCCTTCCCTAGTCCAATTCGGACCAGACCAAGGGGAGGGGTGCGGCCACCCTTGAGGCCCTTTTTCTTCTTTCCCGTATGGCCCAATAAGGCCCAATACGTATTCCTGTAACTCTCCGGTACTCCGAAAAATACCCGAATCACTCGGAACCTTTCCGGTGTCCGAATATAGTCGTCCAATATATCGATCTTTACGTCTCAACCATTTCGAGACTCCTCGTCATGTCCCCGATCTCATCCGGGACTCCGAACTCCTTTGGTACATCAAAACTCATAAACTCATAATATAACTATCATTGAAACCTTAAGCGTGCGGACCCTACGGGTTCGAGAACAATGTAGACATGACCGAGACACGTCTCCAGTCAATAACCAATAGCGGAACCTGGATGCTCATATTGGCTCCCACATATTCTACGAAGATCTTTATCGGTCAGACCGCATAACAACATACGTTGTTCCCTTTGTCATTGGTATGTTACTTGCCCGAGATTCGATCGTCGGTATCTTAATACCTAGTTCAATCTCGTTACCGGCAAGTCTCTTTACTCGTTCCGTAATACATCATCTCACAACTAACTCATTAGTTGCAATGCTTGCAAGGCTTATGTGATGTGCATTACCGAGAGGGCCCAGAGATACCTCTCCGACAATCGGAGTGACAAATCCTAATCTCGAAATACGCCAACCCAACATGTACCTTTGGAGACACCTGTAGAGCTCCTTTATAATCACCCAGTTACGTTGTGATGTTTGGTAGCACACAAAGTGTTCCTCCGGCAAACGGGAGTTGCATAATCTCATAGTCATAGGAACATGTATAAGTCATGAATAAAGCAATAGCAACATACTAAACGATCGGGTGCTAAGCTAATGGAATGGGTCATGTCAATCACATCATTCTCCTAATGATGTGATCCCGTTAATCAAATAACAACTCTTTTATTTATGGTTAGGAAACATAACCATCTTCGATTAACGAGCTAGTCAAGTAGAGGCATACTAGTGACACTCTGTTTGTCTATGTATTCACACATGTATTATGTTTCCGGTTAATACAATTCTAGCATGAATAATAAACATTTATCATGATATAAGGAAATAAATAATAACTTTATTATTGCCTCTAGGGCATGTTTCCTTCATTAAGTTCATGGAGAAACGAAGTAATTGAATAAGAATGATGACATGATGTAGACAAGGTCTATCTATGTAGAGATAGACCCCATTGTTTTATCTTTAGTAGCAATGATACATACGTGTTGTTTCCCTTTCTGTCACTGGGATCAAGCACCGTAAGATCTAACCCACTACAAAGCACCTCTTCCCATTGCAAGATAAATAGATCAAGTTGGCCAAACAAAACCCAAATATCGGAGAAGAAATATGAGGCTATAAGCAATCATGCATAAAAGAGATCAAAGAAACTCAAATAATTTCATGGATATAAAAAGATATATCTGATCATAAACTCGAAGTTCATTAGATCCCAACAAACACACCACAAAAGTGTTACATCATATGGATCTCCAAGAGACCATTGTATTGAGAATCAAGAGAGATAGATGAAGCCATCTAGCTACTAACTACGGACCCGAAGGTCTACAAAGAACTACTCATGCATCATCGGAGAGGCGCCAATGGAGGTGGTGAACCCCATCCGAGATGGTGTCTAGATTGGATCTGGTGGTTCTGGACTCTATGGCGGCTGGATGAATATTTCGTCGACTCCCCTAGGGTTCTAGAAATATTGGGGTATTTATAGAGCAAAGAGGCGCTCCGGGGGGCACCCGAGGTGGGCACAACCCACCATTGTCCCCTCCTCGAGACTCCCCCCAGGTGCAACCAGGGCCCAAAATGTTCCTTCTGGTCCATAAAAAATCTCCGTAAAGTTTCGTGGCATTTGGACTCCGTCTAATATTGATTTTCTGTGATGTAAAAAAACATAGAAAAAGAGGAACTGGCACTTGGCACTATGTCAATAGGTTAGTACCAAAAAATGATATAAAATGACTATAAAATGATTATAAAACATCCAAGATTGATAATATAACAACATGGAACAATCAAAAATTATAGATACGTTGGAGACGTATCAGCATCCCCAAGCTTAACTCCTACTTGTCCTCGAGTAGGTAAGTGATAAAAACATAATTTTTGATGTGGAATGCTGCCTATCATGTCATATCATATTCTTTTCTTTATAGCATGGACAATTGGACTTTTATTTGTTCAAAGCAATAGTATAGTTTTGAAATGATAATTTAGATACTCAAGCATATCAACAAGCAACCATGTCTTTCAAAATATCAACGCTAAAATAAGTTATCCCTAGCCCATCATGCTCAAACATTGATCCATTCATGAAACACACTCGAATATTAGCTACACCCAATACTTAAGTACGATCATATTGCCTCCTAGTTGGTGCTTTTATTAGAGAATATGGAGACTCAAATTCAAAAATAAAAATTGCATAAAGTAAAAAAGAAAGGCCCTTCCCAGAGGGGAGTAGGGATTTGTAGAGGTGCCAAAGCTCAAAGCGAAAAACTTAGAGATAAAAACATTTTGAGAGGTGTATCTATCCCACCAACGAAAACGACTTAGAGTTCTCAATACTTTCCATGCATAGATATATAATAGGCGGTTCCCAAACAGAAAATAAAGTTTATTCCTTTTTCCACCATAACTTTCACTTTCCATGGCTAACCGTATCCACGGGTGCCCTCCATACCAACACTTTCCAAGGAATTTATTATTTGACAACATAAAGTAAATTCAATTCTTTGCATTTTGGGACTAGGCATCCCTAATACCTTTGCCTTACTCTCGTGCAATGATAAGTGAATAAACACTCATCTTGAGAATAACACATCTAGCATGGAAAATATTAGCCACCCCTCACCGCTCTGCGATCGAAACGGATACACAAAAGAGAACTTTATTTTGAAAATTAGAGATGGCACATGCAAATTTGCTTAGAATGGAAAAGGAATACCGCATATAGGTAGATACAGTGGACTCATGTGGCAAAACTGGGTTAAAGGTTTTTGGATGCACAAGTAGTGATCATACTTAGTGCAAAATGAAGGCTAGCAGAATATTGGGAAGCGACCAACTAAGAAACGAATAATCTCATAAGCAAGCATGCATTAAGCATAATTAACACCGAATAATGCACCATAAGTAGGATATAATTTCATTACATGACTATTGACTTTCGTACTTGCATAGGGAATCACAAACCTTAACACCAATATTCTTACTAAAGCATAATTACTCATCAAGATGACTCACATATCACATCATCATATCTCAAAACTATTACTAAGAACCAAGTTTATTTTGTCCAATGATCTTCATGAAAGTTTTTATTATATCTATCTTGAATATCTATCACTTTGGGACTAATTTTCATGTGTTGCTTTTGACAAGCTCAAACAAATATAAGTGAAGATCATGATCATAATAATTTTTTTATCTCAAATTAATTTAAGTGAAGCAAGAGAGAATTTCTTGAAAATTTTACTAACTCTCAAATAAATCTAAGTGAAGCAATGTAGCGACCCGACCTCAGACGGTCAAGTCTCTGTGCTTAAGTGTCATCCCTGGATCGGTATGCTGACACACACAGTACTCGAGGATTTATAACAGAGATAAATCACATATATAAAGTAATGTAAATACTATTACCTCGATCCATATAGCGGAAGTAACAACAAGGTTGTGGATTCCCGTCAACACCAACGGCAAAGTTAAGTGTAGAAATCATAACCCTAACGTAGCACTTACGCGTCGTAAGATCCTGCAACATGAGACGTTGCAGCCATGTAGGTCAGTACATTGAATGTACTGGCAAATTCACACCATAGGATAAAAATGATAATGGCTATCTCTATATGCATAATTGGTTGGTGGAGGCTCTAAGTTTAACATTTGCATAAAGCTAATTTTTCCCTACAACAAAGGAATATATTTTATTTAACTACCAAGTTGGTTGAAAATTATTGGGAAGGTTCCTCCAACTCAATCCCAAATTAACATCAATAGCCTGACAAATTAATTTAAGTGTGATGAGATCAAATCAATAATTCATATACCAGATACTCAAGATGTTCATAACCGGGGACACGGCTAATCATGATTAGTTTGTACACTCTGCAGAGGTTTGCACACTTTTCCCCACAAGTCTCGAACTCCTCCGTTGAATTTATCGCACTACATGATGTTTGAGAAACGGATGATCGAGACACAGTCTTTCAGAAGCATTAACTCGTTACTCTGGGTAGACAGTGCCACCTACTTTCCCTCTACATCTGCTAGCCTACCACTAAAAGAGGTCACACAACTTACTCAACTATGCCAGAGCCCATAATGGCTTGTGGCTGCACACAGAAGTTTCTAGCATGAATAATATTATGATCCCTTTGAGCCTGGGTGGCATTCCATAGGGTGATCACACGGGTACTCCGGGATCCCCTAGGGAAAGCACTGGGTTATCCAGGTGCCCGGGCAAACCACTGGGTGCTTCAGGATGCCCCAACGAATCTACCCAGATATGTATTAAAGTAGCCACCTTAAGTTAAACCTTAGTTAACAATAGCTCTCACAACTTTCATGAATTCTCTCAAAAAACCAAACCACGTCTACGAGCATAGCATAGCAGTATAAGCATAACGTAGTAACACCCAGGGGTTTGAATATAAGTCAATAGGTCCATACCTCATCAACTACTTCCCAAACCCATGTTATCAAATCCTACTCATGCAATGTTCGAGGGTGAAACTAATGCATAAAAACTAGGTAGGAAAAATATGATCAAAGTGTGAACTTGCCTTGTATTGTTGATGAATATGATTCACACTCATAACTCCTGATAGTTCTACTCGTCACACTCTGGTCAATCTATCGTAAGCAAGCAAGAGTAACCACACATAAGCAATCATGCAAAAGAATCGAAGAAAAGATCTCGGAAAATTTCGAAAACAAGCAAATAACTCTTGCAACATAAAACAATTTCTAGCAGTACCAAAATTGTGTGGATTTGGCCTTATCAGAAAGTTTAGGTCAAGAGCTTCAATTAGCAAAAAGAATCAATTAAATCAGAGTTATAAAACTCGATTTATGAACAAAAGAAATTCAAATTCAAATCTGATCTAATTCAAATTTTAAAAATTCAAAAATATGTTTAAGTGGGTTATCTGGATAGAGGGGATCATAACCAAGAAGTGGGCATTGGTTTCGTTGGATTTGTACCAACGGGCAAAAAGTTGTGACCGTTTGGAGAACAAGGACTAATTTGTAAAAACTTTAATTATGAAAAGGTCCCTGACATAATTAAACAGAAAAAGAAAAAACTATCTAACGAACACTCGTTTTCTAAACCTAACCAGCAAACGTTCTCTAAAGAAGCAAATCTAAACAAAACCCGTTATATATAACCGAAAACAAAACTAAAAAACCGGCGAACCGAGCGGTTTATATCGGTTCGGTGCAGATCGGGTCCGGCAGCGGCGGATCGGTCAACTCCGGCGGTGGGGCAGTTTCCGACGGTTTTTTTCGTGTCGGCGAACGCGACGGTGGCGACAGCTTCGGTTGAGGGCGGCGAGGTGGCGGCGGGGCTTCGGCAGTGGTGGCGATGAGCGGGGCGGGGCAAGGCGAGAGGTGGCGAGGCGGCGGAGCAGCGGCGCGGGTGACGGAGTGCGGCAGCGGCGGCTCGATGCAAAACTCAAGCAAAAATCTCTGAAAAACGGAAAAAAGGGCCAAAAATCAGGCTATGACATAACAAATCCTCGCAACCCGACGTGTTAAAGGGGTTGTCAATCCCTTTCGGGTAACCATGCCAGAAACTGGTGCGACGACCGGAGAAAGTTGTAATGGATTGAATAAATAGATCGCAACTAAAATAAAGCGCAACAAGATATTTTTGGGGTTTTGGATTAACAGATCTAAAAATAAAAGCAAATAAAAAAAGATCGAAAAGCAAATAATATGAGAAAGAAGACCCGGGGGCCATAGGTTTCACTAGTGGCTTCTCTCGAGAAAAATAGCAAAGCGCATGCTGAACAAATTACTGTTGGGCAATTGATAGAACTTCAAATGATTATGACGATATCCAGGCAATGATCATTATATAGGCATCACGTCCAAGATTAGTAGACCGACTCCTGCCTGCATCTACTACTATTACTCCACACATCGACCGCTGTCCAGCATGCATCTAGTGTATTAAGTTCATGGAGAAACGGAGTAATTCAATAAGAACGATGACATGATGTAGACAAAATCTATCTATGTAGAGATAGACCCCATCGTTTTATCCTTAGTAGCAATGATACATACGTGTTGTTTCCCTTTCTATCACTGGGGTCAAGCACCGTAAGATCGAACCCACTACAAAGCACCTCTTCCCATTGCAAGATAAATAGATCAAGTTGGCCAAACAAAACCCAAATATCGGAGAAGAAATATGAGGCTATAAGCAATCATGCATAAAAGAGATCAAAGAAACTCAAATAATTTCATGGATATAAAAAGATAGATCTGATCATAAACTCGAAGTTCATTAGATCCCAACAAACACACCGCAAAAGTGTTACATCATATGGATCTCCAAGAGACCATTGTATTGAGAATCAAGAGAGAGAGATGAATCCATCTAGCTACTAACTACGGACCCGAAGGTCTACAAAGAACTACTCATGCATCACCGGAGAGGCACCGATGGAGGTGGTAACCCCATCCGAGATGGTGTCTAGATTGGATCTGGTGGTTCTGGACTCTACGGCGGCTGGATGAATATTTCATCGACTCCCCTAGGGTTCTAGAAATATTGGGGTATTTATAGAGCAAAGAGGCGCTCCGGGGGGGCACCCGAGGTGGGCACAACCCACCAGGGCACGCTTGGGCCTCCTGGGGCGCCCTGGTGGGTTGTCACCTCCTCGAGAGTCCCCCCAGGTGCAACCAGGGCCCAAAATGTTCCTTTTGGTCCGTAAAAATCTCCGTAAAGTTTCGTGGCATTTGGACTCCGTCTGATATTGATTTTCTGTGATGTAAAAAACATAGAAAAAGAGGAACTGGCACTTGGCACTATGTCAATAGGTTAGTTCCAAAAAATGATATAAAATGACTATAAAATGATTATAAAACATCCAATATTGATAATATAACAGCATGGGACAATAAAAAATTATAGATACGTTGGAGACGTATCAGCATCCCCAAGCTTAACTCCTACTTGTCCTCGAGTAGGTAAGTGATAAAAACATAATTTTTGATGTGGAATGCTGCCTATCATGTCATATCATATTCTTTTCTTTATAGCATGGACAATTGGACTTTTAGTTGTTCAAAGCAATAGTCTAGTTTTGACATAATAATTTAGATACTCAAGCATATCAACAGGCAACCATGTCTTTCAAAATATCAACGCTAAAATAAGTTATCCCTAGCCCATCATGCTCAAACATTGATCCATTCATGAAACACACTCGAATATTAGCTACACCCAATACTTAAGTACGATCATATTGCCTCCTAGTTGGTGCTTTCTAACGAACGCTCATTTTCTAAACCTAACCAGCGAACATTCTCTAAGTAAGTAAATCTAAACAAAACCGGTTATATATATAAACATCTGGGCTATTCTGTTACGCATAACAGAATATTATTCTGTTACCCTACTTGAACTGATGAATTCAAGCGGTTGAATTGATGAAATACGAGCGGTTGAACTGATGCTCTCTGTTGTTGTTTAAAATCGTCTTCTTTAGTTCTAATTTTTTTGCAATTTTTTTTGTCGAAACGGGGTGTGTAATATGTCGTTGGAAAGCTCTTGACATCCACATTACAATCTTATAATTTGTTTTTGCAAAAAAATTATGATTTAAGAACAATTTTGAAAAAATAGTTTTTTTTTTCAAAACCGAAAACGCAATCGTATTTTGGACTTAATTTTCAAACGGTTTGTCGGAATTGAGCAAATGAGATGGCGTTGGAAAGCTTGTGAAAATCCGCATCTTCCATATATCTACTATTTTTTTCAAATTCTATATGATTTAAAAGTAATTTGAAAAACGGTGAAATTCTGGGTGAAACGTGTTTTCACTGTTTTTTTGCAAACGGTTCGCCGGATTGACGCAAATGATACGGCGTTGGAAACCTATGGAAAATGCGCAACTTTTGCGTATATAAAGTTTTTTCTAATTCCTTACGATTTAAATACGAATTCAAATACGGTTAAAATTAGTTTTGGACGCGTTTTTTTAAAAAGTTTGTCGAAATGGGGCAAATAATATACCGTTGGACAGCTATCGAAAATGCGAAACTTAGTCATGTTCGACGTTTTCTCTACTTCGCAACCGTTTAAGAGTAATCTTGAATACGGCATGACGGATTCTGCTGTTTTCTCGTCTGAAAAACAGAGTAGTCATACTGATATATGTGTATGTTTGTACTGAGCTATTTTTTGTAGAGTAATTTTAAATGTTTCTGAAAAAAGGTACTTGTACTGATGCTTGCATGTGTTTGTACTAAGCGTGTTTTCACTAGCTAGACTTTGCTATGTTTTTTGGGTAATATTTTTCTCGTAAATTTTCAACGGTTTACTGTATCCTAGCCCTGAACTTGCATGGTTTATATTATTGAACTGAATGTTATTGTATCGTCGGCCCCTGTACTTGCATGGTTTATATCATCGAACTGAATGATATTTTTTTCAAAAAGAAAATGTTTTTTATTCTTTTTTTTGAACTAAATATTTTTTACAACGATGTTCTGGACTTCTTTTATTTTATGACTTGTACTTTTACCATTTGAATTGCATGGGTTTTCCTTTTGCTTGAACTTTTACAATTTAAATTTCTGTCATTTCTTTTATTCCGAACGGACCACCATTTTTAACTTGTATTGATCAATATTTTTAATTAAACCAATTTTCCTTTGTAAAATGGACCACCGTTTTTGTTTGTACGGATCAATTGTAGAACTTGGACGTCAATGTCACAGAATTAATTTGTGAGCTTCTCACGTTTCCTTCTAAAGTTGTTTTTCCCTCTAACTTTATAGGCACCAAATTTTCTTTTCCGTGCCTCTCAAACTGATGCGAACTTTATTGGCACCAAATTTGTATACTTGAATTTCTATGTGTGTTTCCTTTTTAATTCAAACTGACAATTTCTTTTTATTCCAAACTGATCGACGTTTTTAACTCGGTACTGATCAATATTTTTAATTCAAACCTTTTTGTACTTTCATATGACCGAAATTATTCATCTCCCCTGACCTCTTAAAGTTCAAGACTCAGGCACAAACATCCTCATCTTAGCAATTTCTTTTTATTCCGAACTGATCGGCGTTTTTAACTCGTACTAGATAATATTTTTAATTCAAACCTTTTTGTACTTTCATATGACAGAAATTATTCATCTCCCCTGACCTCTTAAAGTTCAAGACTCAGGCACAAACATCCTCATCTTAGCAGGACAAGCTAATTCATTTGCATGCAGAGCAACAATAACAATACTCCTAATATACCAAGGGACATCACACTGGAAAAACACTGCAACCAACGTGTTCTCTCTAGTGGCAAAATCGAAATTTTTTGAACTTGCACGACATATAAACAAGAACTACATGATACACAATTTTCCATCATGCACCTGCTATCCTGAACATAAATGAAATGAGAGAAGGGTATCCTGAACATCTAAATAAGAACTTGCAATTTTTTCCATCATGCACCCAGAGGTTCTGCTTTCTCCCCCGGCCCTGAAACAAGAGCACCATCAATTTAGTTTTAAACAAATTGAAAGTTCGAACATGAGGCATGTAGATATTCAAATGATGAAAGTCACAAACGTGAGCTGTTTTTGTTTTACTTAAAATAATTCAACATGAAGGACATACAGGCATAATGGAAATCTGCAGAACTAACATGATGTATACTGATACATAGTACTGATGCTTTGGGAATTTTCGAACTGAGAAAAGAAGTGTAGGCGGCTCGAGCGTCAAGAGCAGAAAACATGGGCTCACCGAGGAAGGTGGTAGACAAATGACAACAACATTAGTTCTAGATCGAGACAGTAGCAGGAGAAGGTCCTTTTGAGGCCCGGCTTGCCGACATGCTTCAGTTCGGGCTGGATTCATCAAAGATGTCAAGATTATAAGCACTGTAAGAACAACCAAGATTGAGAGAATACACTGAGCACCATGTCTAATTCTTATGTTAGTGGTTGGTCCAATAAAATTACGAGGTCAATGCTTCCATAGAAGTAACAAGACGCAAGCTTTAATTAGTTCCTAGGTTAGAAATTTGTAAATACTAGTACTGCTACCAGCATTTACAAATACTAGTGAACTTGAACTTGTGGTCTATCGAGATCTTAACTGATTGTGTTACAAGCACTAACACAAAATCTAATAAACCTAGAGATTATATATTGGTGAACTTTTTCTTCCTATAGAACCGTTAATCAAATAAATGTACTGTTCACTAGGTTTTAGCAACATGATAAGTAGTAGCAATACTACTCTAGGTGGCAAAGTAGTAGCGCCACAAAGGAAGGCCACCATCAACAGTGCGTACTACCGCGACACCTAAAGTATGTGTTGGCCATACTACTCTAGGTGGCAAAGTAGTAGCGCCACGAAGGAAGGGCACCATCAACAGTGCGTACTACCGCGACACCTAAAGTATGTGTTGGCCACGCTTGCTTTACATAGTACTACAAGATTTTCATTAAAAAAATGTACTACAAGATTTGTGAACATGAGGTCGTATAGAAGTTGTACTGAGAGTGTGGATTAGAGCAGCCATACCACCAGATAAGTTCTTCTATCTGCATAACACATGTATATATACACACATCTCCATAACACATGTATACATACACACATCCCCCTCTATAAAGAAATATAAGATCATTTAGTTCACTAAAGTAGCAATCTAAACGCTCTTATATTTTTTTACGGAGGGAGTAATTGCTAAGAGAGAAAAAGGTGTGCTAGAACGTAAACCTGGAAAGGGAAAAACAAGAACAAGAGATAAATCTTGAAGGCAAGCGCTCCATGATGGCGTATACTTAAGTTATTTTATTTATTTTTTGGAACTGATGTATTCTTTTGCACTTGAACTAGTTTTTCTGTCGATGAAGGGAAAAATGACATAAGCAAGCAGAACCATGTTTTTTTGCTTTTTTGGGAGGAACCGAATCCAACAAAACAACATGCAGAACATTTTTCAAAAGCATCTAAGTGCTACAAACCAAAACAACAATGTAAAGCTATGAAAATCCCATCTTATACCTGCGAACCACCATGAGATACAAAACCAGCAGCAATCAAAACCTATGTTGTCAGTAGGTTCAACCAGCAGCAATCAAAATCCCATTCTAGACATTAAATAACCTCAAGACTAATTGAACTACAGGATAACATTAGAAGACCGATCCATGGATTATTGTCTCAGCAATCTCAAAGCCTAAATCTAGCAATTGACCAATGAAATGAACACCCGAGTCCGTAGCTTCATAAGTTAACAATTGCCAAATTTGACAAAAAAATGGTCAGCCATACAACTCCAAGAGATGGAACGAACCTATCAGAGTGATAAACGTATCATAGGGATATCTTCTTCACTGCAGAGTGACAAACATTATATCGCTTTGTGTACAAAGTTACTGCAAAAGAAATTAGCAGGCCAGAGAATGATCATACATGCAAGATGAAGCTGAAAATGCACATTTAAGGTGAACTGAAAAACCACCAGATGTTGAACTGAATGTACACAAGAGAAGGAGCATGAACATCCAATGGGAGGTGGGGCGAAAGCTGCGACGGGCACCTCCCGAGCTGGGCATCGAACGGCTTGGCGCTGTCATGTTGATCGACCCAAGATGGTGGCAATGAACAGCCGGGGCGCTGCAGCGACAGAGAAAAGTTGTTAGGAGGACAAGAAACCATTTTCCAAACAAGAAAATAAACAAGTACAAGCACGAGTATAGCAAGAGGGTTTGCTGGCATGTTTATGTGAATGCGTATGTTTGTTCAGTACACCATGTTTATGTTCTTCAGTACACTATGTGATGCACCCTAAAAATTTAAACACAACAAAATATCATCCTTTTGGCTCCCAAACCTCCTGCATATATATTTTCGAACTGATGCTCTTTGTGTCATTGCACTGTTTGTCGATATATATATATCAGATGGAACTACAAATGCAATACATTTTTTTATTTCTTTCAGGAATAAGAACAAACACCCACGGAGCACAAAATGCGCTAGGAACTAACACACAGAAAGAAACAAATCTACTGACCAGGGGGGCTAGCTCATTCTGGTACTATTTTACCCGACGCACAAGCAGAAAAGATATTCCAGAGAAAAAAGGTTCAGAAAGATATGTGATAGCTTCTGTGACCCACCTGCGGGAAAGAGGTAGAAGTTCAGAAGCATAACAACAAATTCAACTTCATTCAATAAGAAGAAAATCCATTTATACTCCTGTATACACTCAACAAGCATCAAATTCCATATACCTGAACTTCCATTTATTGATATACTTGAAGTTATTTGCTGTTAATGTACATGGACTTTGTAATTAAACATAGAAACTGAGAGAGATAGCAGTCTTTGAACCGAAACAAAATTAGGAATTGAATTGGACTAAATCAAGAAATTAAACTGAGTGTGCCATGATTTAGTCAATGTAGAAGATCATTCCATTTTGCTATCTCTCTCACACACTCACATCACCCTGCTGAACCAACAAACAATAGCAGCACACCAATGCAAGCAGTAGGGGCTTCATGCAACAGCAGACATTAGCAACCAGTAATAGCGCATTTTCCGAACTCTCCTTTTCTTTTATATCTTTTTTCTCAAACTTCCGCCGGTGAACCCTGGACTTATCTGCTTTTATAATTTGAACTTTTTAAAAATAATTGGTGTAAAGAAAAGCAGAGGATATCCGCAAGTGATCGTGTGATTGAAAGGTCTAAATAACTTGGTTATTATGTCTCCGACTTTGAGAGCCCACCCAAGCTGAATCATCACTGTACCACTTTTGCTCCATATAGCAAAGTGCAAGAAGAAACGTAAATTCTAGAATCATTACACAGCCGCAGTTTTTTCTATTGGAATTCATTGAACTGAATAAAGTCATATAGTGTGTACTGAAAAAACACTACAAGGTGAACTGAAAAAGGCATACAAGCATAGATGGGGGCACTATCAGTGTAATTACTTGCCTGCCAAGATGGATCATCATAATTTACCCGAATCGCGTCGCTGATTTCACCGACAATCTGTCTGAACTTCATGAGACAAAAAAGAGCAGCAACAGTAGAGAGATGAGTAGCGGTCAGTTCAGGGCTTCAAGCGAGGTTGACGAGGGAATAGATGTCACAGTGGGCGAGCAAGAGGCTATGCGGGAGGAGGGCGCGACCTGCAGCGGGAGGTTCTATAGGGGCGGCGCGGCGGGGGAAGCGGGGGCGGAGTGGTTGGGTCTCGGGGTGGCGGAGGTGGCTTGGACTGGGGGCGGTGGCGGTGGCTGGGTCCGGGAGTGGGAGGCGGAGGAGAGGCGGATCGCCGGTAGGTGGGAGGCGCGCTGGAGGCGGCGGGGCGGCGCGCTGTAAGGGGAGGGGCAGCGGGGCAGCGCGCTGGAAGGGGAGGGGCAGCGGGGCGGCGCGCTGGAAGGGGAGGGGTGGCGGGGCGGCGCGCTGGAAGGGGAGGAGCGGCGCGGCGGCGTGCTGGGGGCAGAGGAACGGCGCGGCGGCGCGCTGGGGGGAGGGGAGCGGCCTCTCGATGTCGTGGTTCGCACGGGTGGGATTTTTCTCTCTTTTCTTTTCTGTGCGTACCAGTTGGGCTGTTGGAAATCACGATCGGACCTATACAGGACTTGGGTAACAGAATAATATATATATATATATATATATATATATATATATATATATATATATACTCCCTCCGTTTCTAAATATTTGTTTTTCTAAACATTCCAAATGACTACAACATACAGATGTATGTAGACATATTTTAGAGTGTAGATTCACTCATTTTGCTCCGTATGTAGTCACTTGTTGAAATGCCTAGAAAGACAAGTATTTAGGAACGGAGGGAGTATGTATACATACATATATATATATATATATATATATATATATATATATATATATATATATATATATATATACGCCAGCGGCGGATTGGTCAACTCCGGCGGTGGGGCAGTTTCGGACGGCTTTTTTCCGCGTCGGCGAACTCGACGGCGGCGGCGGCTTCGGGTGAGGGCGGCGAGGTGGCGGCGGGGCTTCAGCAGTGGTGGCGATGAGCGGGGCGGGCGGAGCTTGGGACAAACATTAATTGCAGCAAATATATTCTCAAAAACATCATCTTCATCAAACATGGCATCCCCAAACTTGGGCCTTTTCATATCATAAGCATAATCACTCTCATCATTAATAGTATGGATAGCACCAATAGTATAGCAATTATCATATTTTCATGAGGCATAATAGTAATATGAGCAGCATTATTTAGAAGAGATATCTTTTTACCTCTCTTTCCTTTTCTTTTCTTTTTCTTGACCACATCATGTGTGGGTTCAATCCTCTTTTTGGAGCTCCTTATTAATGAGATTGGTTGAATAGGAGGCTCCTCCTCGTTACCTGATTCATCATAAGAAATAATAGAAGGGTATTGGGAAGTCTCTTCCCTTTCGTTACTATTCTCTTCATCCTCTATTTCTTTTCTTTTCTTTTTGTAATTGGAAATATAAGGATTTTCAATGCAATTCACCGTACAATACATATAAATTTCCTCTAGATCAAAGCCAAGCAGTTTATAACGAGCAAATTCTGGAAGATCCCTAGTTATATGTTTCATTTCTTCGCACCCCATAAGCAAGCTAAGTTCATAATAATGTGCAAGGGAAATCAACTCATCACAATTTTTGGACATGATTAGATCATGAAACAATTTGCATCGGATAGCTAAATGACTACTTTCATTGCAAAGTCCACAAGTACGGCTAAGAAAATTTAAATTTTCAGCACAATCATCTAGCCTTTCTTGCAACATTCTAAGTACTTATGCCTCTTGCAATATCTATCTTCCCTATTTGATGTGTACTTACAAACCCAATGCACTCCACAAAAATTGACATGTTTGTAGGAGATATTTTCATCATAACTAATGCAATCATCATTAGTACTATGGATATTCAGGGAGTTCATACTAACAACATTGCAATCATGCTCATCATTCAAAGATTTAGTGCCAAACATTTTAGTGCATTCTTCTTCTAACACTTTAGCACAATTTTCCTTTCCATCATACTCACAAAAGATATTAAAAAGATGAAATGTATGAGGCAAACTTAATTCCATTTTTTTTATTTTCTTTTGTAAACTAAACTAGTGATAAAACAAAAAACTAAAAGACTCGATTGCAAGATCTAAAGATATACCTTCAAGCACTCACCTCCCTGGCAACGGCGCCAGAAAAGAGCTCGATGTCTACTACACAACCTTCTTCTTGTAGACGTTGTTGGGCCTCCAAGTGCAGAGGTTTGTAGGACAGTAGCAAATTTCCCTCAAGTGGATGACCTAAGGTTTATCAGTCCGTAGGAGGCGTAGGATGAAGATGGTCTCTCTCAAGCAACCCTGCAACCAAATAACAAAGAGTCTCTTGTGTCCCCAACACACCCAATACAATAGTAAATTGTATAGGTGCACTAGTTCGCCGAAGAGATGGTGATACAAGTGGTATATGGATGGTAGATAAAGATTTTTGTAATCTAAAAATATAAAAACAGCAAGGTAACGAATGATAAAAGTGAGCGTAAACGGTATTGCAATGTGTTGAAACAAGGCCTAGGGTTCATACTTTCACTAGTGCAAGTCCTCTCAACAATAATAACATAATTGGATCATGTAACTATCCCTCAACATGCAACAAAGAGTCACTCTAAAGTCACTAATAGCGGAGAATGAATGAAGAGATTATGGTAGGGTACGAAACCACCTCAAAGTTATTCTTTCCAATCAATCTGTTAGGCTATTCCTATAAGTGTCACAAACAGCCCTAGAGTTCGTACTAGAATAACACCTTAAGATACAAATCAACCAAAACCCTAATGTCACCTAGATACTCCAATGTCACCTCAAGTATCCGTGGGTATGATTATATGATATGCATCACACAATCTCAGATTCATCTATTCAACCAACACATAGAACCTCAAAGAGTGCCCCAAAGTTTCTACCGGAGAATCACGACGAAAACGTGTGCCAACCCCTATGCATAGGTTCATGGGCGGAACCCGCAACTTGATCACCAAAACATACATCAAGTGAATCATGTGATATCCCATTGTCACCACAGATACGCACGGCAAGACATACATCAAGTGTTCTCAAATCTTTAAAGAATCAGTCCGATAAGATAACTTCAACGGGTAAACTCAATCCATTACAAGAGAGTAGAGGGGGCAAGAAACATCATAGGATCCAAATATAATAGCAAAGCTCGCGATACATCAAGATCGTATCACCTCAAGAACACGAGAGAGAGAGAGAGAGAGATCAAACACATAGCTACTGGTACATACCCTCAGCCCCGAGGGAGAACTACTCCCTCCTCGTCATGGAGAGCACCGGGATGATGAAGATGGCCATCGGAGAGGGATTGCACCCTCCGGCAGGGTGCCGGAACGGGTCTAGATTGGTTTTCGGTGGCTACGGAGGCTTTTGGCGGTGGAACTCACGATCTATTGTGCTCCCGGATGTTTTTAGGGTATATGGAGATATATAGGTGGAAGAAGTACGTCAGGGGGGCCACGAGGGGCCCATGAGGGTGGAGGGCGCGCCTAGGGGGGCGCCCCCTACCTCGTGGCCTCCTCGAAGCTTCCCTTACGTGGACTCCAAGTCTCTCGGGTTGCTTTTCTTCCAAAAATAAGTTCCGTGAAGTTTCAGGTCAATTGGACTCCGTTTGATTTTCCTTTTCTGCGATACTCTAAAACAAGGAAAAAACAGAAACTGGCACTGGGCTCTAGGTTAATAGGTTAGTCCCAAAAATCATATAAAATAGCATATAAATGCATATAAAACATCCAAGGTTGATAATATAATAGCATGGAACAATCAAAAATTATAGATACGTTGGAGACGTATCATCCCCCCAGGTGCAACCAGGGCCCAACATGTTCCTTCTGGTCCATAAAAAATCTCCATAAAGTTTCGTGGCATTCGGACTCCGTCTGATATTGATTTTCTGTGATGTAAAAAACACGGAAAAAATAGGAACTAGCACTTGGCACTATGTCAATAGGTTAGTACCAAAAAATGATATAAAATGATTATAAAATATCCAAGATTGATAATATAACAGCATGGAACAATCAAAAATTATAAGTACGTTGGAGACGTATCAGGGCACCGGAGGCGAGCCGAGGGGAGCACAACCCACCAGGGCGCGCATGGGCTCCCTGCCGCGCCCATGTGGGTTGTGCCCACCTGGTGGGCCCCCTCTGGTATTTATTGGCTCCAATATTCCTCATATATTCCATAAACATTCTCCATAAAGTTTCAACTTGTTTGGAGTTGTGCAGGATAGGTGGCCTCACGTAGCTTTTCCAGGTCTAGATTTCCAGCTGCCAGAATTCTCCCTCTTTGTGTGTACCTTGCAAATTATGAGAGAAAGGGCATTAGAATTACTCCAAAAAGCATTATTATGCATAAAAACATCAAAAATAACAGTAGGAAAACATGATGCAAAATGGATGTATTAGCATTCATTTAAAACTATGTGGAATAGTTTCCCAACTTACGCCACCTGGAACACCACAACGTAATGGTGTGTCCGAACGTCGTAACCGTACTTTATTAGATATGGTGCGATCTATGATGTCTCTTACCGATTTACCACTATGTTTTGGGGTTATGCATTAGGGACAGCTGCATTCACGTTAAATAGGGCACCGTCTAAATCCATTAAGACGACACCGTATGAACTATGGTTTGGCAAGAAACCTAAGCTGCCGTTTCTTAAAGTTTGGGGTTGCGACAATTACATCAAAAGGCTTCATGCTGATAAGCTCGAACCCAAATCAGAGAAGTGTGCCTTCATAGGATAGCCTAAGGAAACAATTGGGTACACCTTCTACCACAAATCCGAAGGCAAGATATTTGTTGCCAAGAGTGGAAACTTTCTAGAGAAGGAGTTTCTCTCGAAAGAAGTGAGTGGGAGGAAAGTAGAACTTGATGAGGTAATTGTACCTTCTCCCGGACTGGAAAGTAGCTCATCATAGAAATCTATTCCCGTGATGCCTACACCAACTAGAGAGGAAGCTAATGATGATGATCATGAAACTTCATATCAAGTTACTACAGGACTTTCTAGGTCGAACAGAGCATGTTCCGCACCAGAGTGGTATCGTAGCCCTATTCTGGAAGTCATGTTACTAGACCATGACGAACCTACGAACTATGAAGAAGCGATGATGAGCCCAGATTCCGATAAATGGCTTGAGGCCATGAAATCTGAGATAGGATCCATGTATGAGAACAAAGTTTGGACTTTGGTTGACTTTCCCGATGATCGGCGAGCCATAGAGAATAAATGGAACTTCAAGAAGAAGACTGACGTTGATGGTAATTATCGGTGTCAAAACCGGCGGATCTCGGGTAGGGGGTCCCGAACTGTGCATCTAAGGCGGATGGTAACAGGAGGCAGGGGACACGATGTTTACCCAGGTTTGGGCCCTCTTGATGGAGGTAATGCCCTACGTCCTGCTTGATTGTTCTTGATAATATGAGTAATACAAGAGTTGATCTACCACGAGATGAGAGAGGCTAAACCCTAGAAGCTAGCCTATGGTATGATTGTTGTTCTTGGTCCTACAGACTAAACCCTCCGGTTTATATAGACACCGAAGGGGGCTAGGGTTACACAGAGTCGGCTACAAGGAAGGAGATCTACATATCCGTATTGCCAAGCTTGCCTTCCACGCCAAGGAGAGTCCCATCTGGACACGGGACGAAGTCTTCAATCTTGTATCTTCATAGTCTAATAGTCCGGCCAAAGGATATAGTCCGGCTGTCCGGATACCCCCTAATCCAGGACTCCCTCAATAGCCCCTGAACCAGGCTTCAATGACGATGAGTCCGGCGCGCAGATTGTCTTCGGCATTGCAAGGCGGGTTCCTCCTCCGAATACTTCATAGAAGATTTTGAACACGAGGATCGTATCCGGCTCTGCAAAACGAGTTCCACATACCACCGTAGAGAGAATAATATTTCCACAAATCTAATCTACTGACGTACCCCGTAGTGTGACATCACACCACAGCCAGGTCTTTATTCGAATCATTTTTCATAACCATCTCAGCGTGTTTCGCGAGGCGGTTTCCTTGGCACGTTTTGTCGAAGCAGAGATCATGTCCCCTTTATCACGGGATTCTCATCAATACGGACGTGGGTAACCCAACCGTGCCTATGGTAGGACTCCTAGATCTTAGGCAAGTCCCAAACGGCCACGAGGAGGACGCTTGATATTCACCCTCTTTATAAAGGGGATAGGGTTTTTTCCTCTCGATCTTAATCGAATCTGCCTCCCGCCTCGAGTTCCAACACCCAAAGCTCAAGTCTAGGCACTTCAGACCTTCAACTATGTCCAGATCCAACCTTCAAGGTCAGTGGATGCCTTCCTCCGTCACGGAGGAGGACATCAAGAAGTTGAGAGAGGCCAGATATCTGACCGCCGAAATTTCGCATCGGCTGCCTGCCCGAGGGCAAGTCGTCCCTACTCCCGAACCCAACGAGAGCGTCGTGTTCGTCTCCCACTTCCTCCGAGGACTAGGCCTCGCTCTAGATCCCTTTGTTAGAGGTCTTATGTTCTATTATGGGCTAGATTTTCACGATCTGGCCCCGGATTCCCTTCTTCACATTTCGTCATTTATTGTCGTATGTGAGGCCTTCCTCCACATTACCCCTCACTTCGGCATGTGGCTCAAGACCTTCGATGTGAAGCCGAAGATGATCAAGGGGCAGCACGCATCGTGCGGAGGCGCTTCAATAAGAAAAATCGCTAACGCTCCATGGCCTGAGGGTAGCTTCCCAGAGGTGTCCGGATTGTGGCAGCGGGAGTGGTTCTACATCACAGCTCCCCGAAGTGCCAAGTGGGTAGCTGCCCCCACCTTTCGCTCAGGCCCCCCACCGCAACTGATGTCATGGATCAGCAGGGGGCTGAGATGGGGTCCAGCCAAGGACGTGCCAATACTGCAAAGCCGTATCCGAGATCTCTTTGAGAGAGATTTCAGTCTGGTTATGGTAGTGCAAGTTATGCTAGTTCGTCGAGTCCAGCCTTGCAAACGCCGTCCCCTCTGCATGTGGGAGTTCAACCCAGAGGGACCGCGAGCTATCCAACACTTCCTCGGCATGACGCCCGAGGAGATGTACAAATTGTTCTTCGGACCACAAATAATGTGTCCGGACATCACTGAGGATGCAGGTCTGAGCTGCAATCGCCCGGATACCCAAGTAAGTAGCCCCGCATCCGAACACACTGTCCGTTTATTTATCGCAATGTCGCCCTAAAAAAGCCGCTCTTTGACCAGGATTGGATAGCGAAGGCAAAGTTGATCAGGTGTCCGGCCCCCCTCCCTGAGACCTCACCAAATCCCGTGCTAACTAGGATGCTGGAGATCGCGCCTTATCAAGCGCCCTTAGGAGAAGATAAAGGGGGGAACAAGGAGGCTAGCGCCTCCACGAAGGAGGTTAGCCGGGGAGGAGGGACTGAAACTTCCTCTCCTCAGGGAAGGAAGAGGACCGCCTCCGAGGACCCAGAGACAATGGTCTCCAAATGGGGGAAGAAATCTTCGTCGGAGGGTCCTGCCCCGGGGGCTACCACGGCCGCACTATGCCCTCAAGGGGATCAGCCCTCCACCGAGCTGTAAGTAAAAGGGTACTTAATAATGAAAATACCTCGCTTTACTTCTGAGGCAAATAACCGAAGCATTTATCTTGTAGTTCGGATCTTAGCCCTTCTCAGCAGAGCTCGTCTTCAGGGGATCTTCTTCCAGAGATGATGGAGAGCAAAACGCCTCCCCCTGCCATACCACCTCAGGAGGCGGACGACCCCGAGGTGTCATCACGGAGGGTTTCTCCTGATCCGGCCAGGCCAGAAGGCAATCCTATGGCCACCCGAAGTCCTCATTATCCGGCTCTTGAAGAGAGCAATCGAAAGAGTCCGACACCGTCTGGTGTGCGGTCAGACGTACTGAGGGATCTGCTAGAGCGAGCGGCTATCTCAGAAGAGCACCGCACGTTGATGGGTACGGTGATTGAAAGGATTTCGTCCGCGGAAAGCGGGTTGCATGAAGCCTTTATGAGTCTATTGACGGGTTTTGAGGTACGCGAAATGATGTACATTTTTGATAGTACCGCACATTTTTAGATGTGCCCTGTGTAGATAGTAGCCCCTGAGACTCTGGGTGTTGTCAAAGACGACGGTGCACAGAGGATCATAGTCCCAGGAATAATCGTGCGGCCTTAATATGCAGGTGGCGGAGGGTCCGGTGGCCAGCCGGACTGATGAGTTTGCCGAGCTAAAGCGGCAGCTTGACGTGGCAGATGCCGACATCGTACTTGTCAACAAGGGGCTTGACGAGGCACATGGTATGTGATTCCTCCGGCGACACATGGAAGAGGAGCATGATGCCAGTATCTATAACATGTGTGTGAATGCAGATGGAGCTGCGGCCGTGGAGAACCTTTGGGCAGAACTTGCCCGAGCCAAAGAACAAGCCAGGAAAAGCGATGCAGCTGCCCTAAAGGCAGTTAAGGAGCTGAAAGCCGAACAGGCTGCTCACTGCCAAAGCAAGGAGGAGATAGCCAGGATGGCTATGGAATTGAAGAATGTCGCTGACCGTTATGAGCTTCTTGAAAAGGAAGATCGAGCGAAGAGGACAGACCTGGAGAAGGACACGATGGCGACCAAAGATGTAACATCCCAAAATTCTAAATTTTGGAATGTTATAAACAAATAGATAGATTGATTGATTGATTGTTTGATTGATTGCGTGAAATTGAGTGAAATTCGAATTCTTTTTGAAAGTTAAATGAGAGGGAATAAAAGGACTTTCCCAAACTTTCATATTTGTTTTCTGATCTTCGTGAATTCAAATTCTTTTCAAATACAAAACCCTAGAGAGAAGATGACATGACTTCTTCCATTTAAAATGAAAAGGGTGTTTGAAAAATATTTGAATTCCATTGGGAAATATTTCCAATTCAGAAACTTTAAGCAACTCAATGATTTTCACGAGAGAAGATAAAATGACTTCTTCAAATTATGAAATATGAGTTGGGAGTTTCAAAGAATTAAATTCAAAGTTCTTTTGAATTTATTTTTTTCAAATTGGAATACATTAGATCATCATGCATATCCTATTTTCTTGCATTTTGGTTGATCCTAGAAATTTCACGCAACTCAAGGACCCTCGGAGAGAGTTGGAGATTTCGTTATTTTCATTTGAGTTCTCTCAAATTTTGAAAAGAGGATCATTGGGTTTATTTATTTTATCTTCAATAATTTTTCCGATGTCAAAATATATGAGAGAGGGAATAATATGACTTTCCCAAAATATAGGAAAAAATGAAGATCTAATGAATAAATCAAATTTTGTTTTTCCGGTGTTTGTTTGCGTTTTATTTGGATAGGGAAAAATGTGCGTTTTTAAAAATTGCATTTTAGGTCCGTAGAAAAGTTCTTTTTGTTCGGCTCATTTTTAGGAGTCGGGGAAAATTTAATTTAGTGATTTTGGAGCCCGTTTAGATTTTCTTTTCTGAGTTTTTTTGCGCGCGAAATCTGTTAAAAAAATCCTCAGCGCCTTGGCCCCAAAGGCCCAAGCCGCCGCCGGCCAAGGCCAGGAGGCCATCGCGCGAGCGCCCAGGCTCCAGGGAGCCGCCGCCGTTGTCTTTTGGAAGTCCTAGTAGGACTTTTGTCCTACTCCCGTTTATTCTGTTTCTTTTTCTAGATCATTCCTACTCCTATTCCAATTCCTTGATCCCTCCTCCAAGTAACCCCCCCTCCCCCAATATAAATACCCAAGCACCCCCCTCTAAATCATCAAACCCAAAGCCTAGAGCTCCACCACACCCCGCGCCGCGCCACCCCTCACCCGCGCGCCGCCCTAAGCCGCCGCCCGCGCCCTGTGTCACCGCCGCCGCCGCCGCACCTTGCCGCCGCCGCCGGAGCCCCTCGCCGGAGACCTCGCCGGAGGTAGCCCCGCGCCGCATCTCTTCTTTTCATCAGATCGTTTTCTTCTAATCGTTCCGATTCTTTTCTTCTCTTCTAATTCGTTTTCTAGATCGGTTTTTTGTTTCGGTTTCTTTTCCGAAACCCTAGATCGGATTCGTTTTCTCTTCCGATTTAGTTACCTTTGGACCGTTCGTCGGACCGTTCGTCTCAACGAACGTGATCACCGATTATTCCCGGTTAACGACGCCCGTTCGTTTAACCGTTCTTCGTTTTCTTTTCGTCGGATTTATTCCGCGATCGCGATCTCAGATCCGATCTTCGTTCTAGTTTATCTTCTCGCTCGTTTATCGGAATCAGGTGATTCAAGCGCCTGTTTCGAAACCGCCGTTCCGTCTAATCAACTTAAACAAGTTTTTGCTACTGTAAAATTTTGACCTAGTTTCAACTTGCTAGAACCGAGTTGTTTTCTTCCGCCGTTTGTTTTCCGTTTCTTTGTTCGGTTCGTTCTTTCTTTGCAACCGGAGTTCTTAAGTTGAACTATCTGGTTCGTTTCTCTCGTTCGAGTTTTACTTGTGCATTAGATGAGTACTTACTGTGTGGTTACTAATGCTTGCTTACGATAGATTGACCGGAGTGTGACGAGTAGATCTATCAAGAGTTTTGAGTGCGAATCATCTTCATCAACATTGCAGGCAAGTTCACACTTTGATCATACCTTTTCTACAACCCATGTTTTATTGCATTAGATCAATTCCTCACACATTGCATGATTAGGATCTAATTAAATTGTGGGATGGGAAGTAGATGAGGTAGTACCTATCACCTGTATTATCATGAAACCTTTGGGAGTTACTTCTACGTTTGCTTATTATGCCATGCTATGCTAGTAGACGTGGATTGGGTGAGTGATATCCATGATAGATGTGAGTTGATAATTTTAATGGTTTATCTAAGGTGGCAACTTAAACACACATCTGGGTGGATTGAGGCACCTGATGTCTATCAGGACTTGCCTGTTTTTTTTGGACCGCCACCCAGGCTCAAAGGGATCATAAGATAATTCATGCTAGAAATTTCCGTGTGCAGCCACATGATACTATGGGCTCTGGCATAGTTGACTAAGTTGTGCGAACTCTTACGGGGTGGACTAGCAGATGTAGGGGTTGTAGGTGGTACGGTCTACCCCACATGTAAGGTGCTAGTGCTTCTGAAAGACTATGTCTCGGTCATCCGTTTCTCAAACACCATGTAGTGCGAGAAAACAAACGGAGGCGATCAAGTCATGTGGGGAAAAGTGCGCAAACCTCTGCAGAGTGTATAAACTAATCATGATTAGCCGTGTCCCCGGTTATGGACAACTTGAGTATCTAGTACTTGAATATCCGGTTGATCTCATCATGTTACTTTAAATGAATATTGTTGGGTTTTAATTATTTTTAATTGGGATTGAGAATGATGTCAACCATTCTCAATGTTTAACAACCACCATGATAGTTAAATAAACTTATTCCTTTGTAGTAGGGAAAAATTGGCTTTACGCAAAAACCTTATAACCATAGAGCTTTTCCACCAGCCAAATATGCATGTAGTGATAGCCATTGTTCATCATTCTCTATGGTGTGAATTTGCCAGTACATTCAATGTACTGACCCGTTTCGGGCTGCAACGTCTCATGTTGCAGGTTTCTTACGACGAGTAAGTGATACGTTAGGGTTACGATTTCTACACTCAACTTTGCCGTTGGGTTGATGGGAATCCACAACCTTGTTGCTTCCGCTATATGGATTGAGGTAATAGTATTTACGTTAGTTTATACATGTGATTTACCTCTGTTATAAATCCTTCGAGTACTGTGTGTGTCAGCATACCGATCCAGGGATGACACGTAAGCACAGAGACTTGATCCATTCGGGTTGGGTCACTACAAGATGGTATCAGAGCACATGTTGACTGTAGGACGTGACCCTAGAAACTGGCAAGCCCATAGCAAAGATTTTTCTCTACAACTTTCCCTTTCAAAAAGACCTTTTACCTCTCTTCTCTTCTGAGCTTATTCAAAATTCCCTTTAGTGAGACCATACCCCTTTCCCCTTTTGACCACTCGAAGATTCGACTGATGAGACCACTCCAAGAAGTACAAGATATCGGACAACCACGACCACTACGGAATGAGGGAGATTTTACCGTGCATCTGAATAATGGAAACTACAACAGTTGAAGACTCCAAAGACTAGGAGAATTTGAAGGACCTGTAAAACTTCTAGATTTGTATGACCTAGGAAGGCTACCCTTATGGAACTTGGCAGACTATGGAAGTTGTCAATACCCAAGATCAAGGTATATCGGAGAAAGACTGAAACAAGGAGTATGAGAACTCGAAGTTTTGTCAAAGAAAACCCTAAGGCAGGGGATATCAATTATGGAAGATAGCTCATGGGAATGACAAGGGCAGAAACACGGTTATCCGTGATGTCATCGCCGCTGATGCTATTTTCACCGTGCTGAGTTAAGGATGCATTTCATCCGAATGGATTTGATGGAAGAAGGCTGATGGAGCACCTATCATAAGATGAAGTTTTAGCCCTAGCCGGTGTATCACCAGGATCTGGAGTAGTACATCAAGAAGTTTAAAATGGAGCTCCAGGGAGTCGTATTAGACAAGGAAGTATTTCATGAGGAACTCAGAATCCTAAAGATGAGAGTAGCCAAGCTGGAAGAGCTACAACCTCGAGATACCGGAGAATTGTCAAGAACTGAAGGATAGTAGTACCATGGTTCATGCCAATGTTGAAACCCAGAAGTTTGGAATGCCACTCCAGAAATATTAAAGGACGTCACAAGAAACTTTTTGTCAACAGAGAGGATCTGGCAGAAGAGCTTGAGAAAGACAAGCATGATGGGAAGAAGCCATCGGAGACATGAACAAGACTTGAAGAGTTTGGAGACGTTGAAGATTTATTGACCTTAGAAGACCAAACCCCTGTTATATACCTACGTTAGATGCGACGTTTGTGAGCTGTCATTTGTTTGATGTTTTTCGACAGCCACAACAAAAATCTGTCTTTTCAAAACTGTTGTTTGCATTGTGTGCATCCCTCTCTATCTCTCTTATCTCACCCCAAACCCATGGACCCAATAGAGGATGAATGGAGATGAGCTTGTATTTTCTGGACCGATGAGTCAATTGGAGACAGACCGATGGATTCAGAACATGGAGGATCATATGGAGAACAACCCTATAGTCGGAAAGGATATGGCCCAGCATGCTCTTCAATGCTTTGAAAGAGGAGTTGCTACTTGGTGGAGGATGTACCAAACCATCAATGGATGGCAAGGAGTAACCACTTGGAAAGAATTTAAGTTGACTTTGCTAAAGTCACAGTTTGTGTCCCAGAAGTTGAAGCCTTATGGAAAAGACATGAAGAAACCTTGTGCATGCAAGATTTGTGGAGAAATCGGACACAACCATAAAGAACACAAGGATGAATGCCCTAATTGTGAAGGAAGTCACCCAGCTGAAGAATGCCCAACTAGGCAGATCACTTGTTTCTTGTGTGAAGGGACTACCCACTATCCTGCTCAGTGTCATATTTACCCCTTGGTACAAAGAACCATCCAACAGAAGGAAGAAGCAATGAAAGGAGCTCTTATGGAAAGTTTAGAAGAACCTGTGATGAAGAAAGAGGTGGAGGACACACCCAAAGAAGAACCAATTAAACCCTGCACCAAGTCTTGCTATTTATGTGGAGAAGATGGACACATCTCCCAAAATTGTATGAATGGGGATCTAGTAGAATTCCCGATGGAGGAAGTAGAATATGACCCACAGGAAATAGAAGCCATGATTGGTATGAAAAGGTCCAGAAAGAGAAACCGATTGGATTCCAGGAAGGATCTGAGTCATGTCACCTGTTATGGGTGCAAGGAGTCAGGGCACTACCACAACAATTGCCCAAAAAGGAAGCCAAGGACCCAAGTAGGCTATATAATCACAAGGAAACCTCGAATCTTCCCAGAAGTAATATGTTTCCGTTGTAATGAAGCCGGGCACTTTGCTAGAGAATGCCCCAAGGAGAAGGAAACCTTTGCTAGATAGTTGAGTTTGCAACAAAAGTAATGGAGTAGTAGAAGTGAGAACATTTTCTTTTATATTGAGGTGTTGAGTTGAGACATGAAATGGAAAAGCGAGAGATTGTAATCATTTGAGAATGAATAAAGTAGCATCGTTGGTACTGATATGGATTTTATGAGTTGTTACTCTATGAAGAAGGATTTTGACCATTTATGAGGATAAGAGAAATATGGTCTATGGAAGGTTTGTGCATTTTGAGGGTGGTAGTACCCTGTAATGGATTTCGGACAAAATAAATACGGGTTTTGTCTCGATATGTGTGATGCCCCAAGAGTACGTGGGATGAAGTTGGAGACCGTCAGTTGTTTGGACCAAATGTGATCAAGGAGTCAGAAGAGAATGTTAAGTTGATTCGAGATAGACTGAAGGTAGCTCAGTCCAGGCAGAAGAGTTGTGCAGACTCAAAACTCAAGGAGGTAGTCTATGAAATTGGAGACAGAGCATGTCTTCATGTGTTCCCTCTGCGAGGAGTTAAACGAATTGGAGTTAAAGTAAAGTTAGCCCCGAGATTTGTAGGATCATACCGAGTTTTGGAGCGTATGAGAGAAGTGGCCTACAAGTTGAGTTACCCGATGGACTGTCAGGAGTTCAAGATGTGTTTCACGTTTCCCAGTTGAAGAAGTGCCATGCAGAGATGGCCAATATTCCCCTGTAAGGACGCTCCGCGGAAAGGATAATGATGTTCCACGAAGTGGAATATGGACTTCATAAGTATAAGTTTTATCTCAGTATGAGGGATATCCCACGAGGATGGAGAGATAAATTACTATTGGATATAAAGGAGGTATGATATTGGAGATATGGATCAAGGGAAATTCCATGATGAGTTTGAGTAATCACGTTTTAGTTTGGAGCTAATAGAAGGAAGGAAGACATTACAATTGGATGGATTTAAGAATACTAGGAAGTTGGAAGTTGGAATAATGATAAGTTGCCCAATGATAAGTTCAAGGACTACAAGTGATGAGATATGCCATAACCCACAGGCCACAAGACCTTCCAAGAAGCAAGCACACACTTGCTGAAGGAAAAACCCTGGAAGTGGATATACCTTTGTCGACAGACGATTTCATAGGAGTTTACGCAAAACCTGAGAGTTGTGAAGGAACGATAGATGGTTGTTTGGCTTGCAGAATCTATGGATATATCCGAACCTGGTTCGTTGACAAGAGAAATTCTGCAATGCTTGTGAGGATGACCGAGTGTTAGAATGCGAGATTCGCTAAACCGTATACAAGGTAATGATTTGGGTGCGGGATGGATTGATCACCATACCGACTTACTCTTATTGTTCGCCTTGCTATATGGAATGGTAAATCTGAGTGACTTACCTATAGTAGAGAGACGACGATGAAAACCTTGTTAAACCTTAGAATGGTATAAGAATTTTTCCCTTGTACACGGCAGCTTTTTGCCAACCGTAGGTTATACGGTGAGGATCAACCCAGACCCATTTCCTGCAGGAGAAACCATAAATTGTTGACTACCATGAGATATCGATAGTCGTTTAGTTTTGGCGCCAGACCCGTCAGCTAAGAAGACCCGGTCTTGGAATAACCTTACCAAGATGAAAGGACAAAAGAATTGAGGAAAAGGTTATGCCACTACCAGAAGAGCCCGGATAAGGAATTATCCTGAAGATCTAAGAAGACCGACACTGTTAACAATATGGATGAAGTATATGAGTTTCGATGGAACAGTAACTGTGCTTCTAAGGGTGGTAGCACCCCAGACCCCTATGATGATCAATGGATTTTGAGGAGACCCCCAAACCCTAACCTTTTCTTGCTAGCCTCTCTGAATCTCGAGGACGAGATTCATTTTAAGGGTGGTAGGTTTGTAACATCCCAAAATTCTAAATTTTGGAATGTTATAAACAAATAGATAGATTGATTGATTGTTTGATTGATTGCGTGAAATTGAGTGAAATTCGAATTCTTTTTGAAAGTTAAATGAGAGGGAATAAAACGACTTTCCCAAACTTTCATATTTGTTTTCTGATCTTCGTGAATTCAAATTCTTTTCAAATACAAAACCCTAGAGAGAAGATGACATGACTTCTTCCATTTAAAATGAAAAGGGTGTTTGAAAAATATTTGAATTCCATTGGGAAATATTTCCAATTCAGAAACTTTAAGCAACTCAATGATTTTCACGAGAGAAGATAAAAATTTTCACGAGAGAAGATAAAATGACTTCTTCAAATTATGAAATATGAGTTGGGAGTTTCAAAGAATTAAATTCAAAGTTCTTTTGAATTTATTTTTTTCAAATTGGAATACATTAGATCATCATGCATATCCTATTTTCTTGCATTTTGGTTGATCCTAGAAATTTCACGCAACTCAAGGACCCTCGGAGAGAGTTGGAGATTTCATTATTTTCATTTGAGTTCTCTCAAATTTTGAAAAGAGGATCATTTGGTTTATTTATTTTATCTTCAATAATTTTTCCGATGTCAAAATATATGAGAGAGGGAATAATATGACTTTCCCAAAATATAGGAAAAAATGAAGATCTAATGAATAAATCAAATTTTGTTTTTCCAGTGTTTGTTTGTGTTTTATTTGGATAGGGAAAAATGCGCGTTTTCAAAAATTGCATTTTAGGTCCGTAGAAAAGTTCTTTTTGTTCGGCTCATTTTTAGGAGTCGGGGAAAATTTACTTTAGTGATTTTGGAGCCCGTTTAGATTTTCTTTTCTGAGTTTTTCTGCGCGCGAAATCTGTTAAAAAAAATCCTCAGCGCCTTGGGCCAAAGGCCCAAGCCGCCGCCGGCCAAGGCCAGGAGGCCATCGCGCGAGCGCCCAGGCTCCAGGGAGCCGCCGCCGTTGTCTTTTGGAAGTCCTAGTAGGACTTTTGTCCTACTCCCGTTTATTCCGTTTCTTTTTCTAGATCATTCCTACTCCTATTCCAATTCCTTGATCCCTCCTCCAAGTAAACCCCCCCTCCCCCAATATAAATACCCAAGCACCCCCCCTCTAAATCATCAAACCCAAAGCCTAGAGCTCCACCACACCCCGCGCCGCGCCACCCCTCACCCACGCGCCGCCCTAAGCCGCTGCCCGCGCCCTGCGTCACCGCCGCCGCCACCGCACCTTGCCGCCGCCGCCGGAGCCCCTCGCCGGAGGTAGCCCTGCGCCGCATCTCTTCTTTTCATCGGATCATTTTCTTCTAATCGTTCCGATTCTTTTCTTCTCTTCTAATTCGTTTTCTAGATCGGTTTTTCGTTTCGGTTTCTTTTCCGAAACCCTAGATCGGATTCGTTTTCTCTTCCGATTTAGTTGCCTTTGGACCGTTCGCCGGACCGTTCGTCTCAACGAACGTGATCACCGATTATTCCCGGTTAACGACGCCCGTTCGTTTAACCGTTCTTCGTTTTCTTTTCGTCGGATTTATTCCGCGATCGCGATCTCAGATCCGATCTTCATTCTAGTTTATCTTCTCGCTCGTTTATCGGAATCAGGTGATTCAAGCGCCTGTTTCGAAACCGCCGTTCCGTCTAATCAACTTAAACAAGTTTTTGCTACTGTAAAATTTTGACCTAGTTTCAACTTGCTAGAACCGAGTTGTTTTCTTCCGCCGTTTGTTTTCCGTTTCTTTGTTCGGTTCGTTCTTTCTTTGCAACCGGAGTTCTTAAGTTGAACTATCTGGTTCGTTTCTCTCGTTCGAGTTTTACTTGTGCATTAGATGAGTATTTACTGTGTGGTTACTAATGCTTGCTTACGATAGATTGACCGGAGTGTGACGAGTAGATCTATCAAGAGTTTTGAGTGCGAATCATCTTCATCAACATTGCAGGCAAGTTCACACTTTGATCATACCTTTTCTACAACCCATGTTTTATTGCATTAGATCAATTCCTCACACATTGCATGATTAGGATCTAATTAAATTGTGGGATGGGAAGTAGATGAGGTAGTACCTATCACCTGTATTATCATGAAACCTTTGGGAGTTACTTCTACGTTTGCTTATTATGCCATGCTATGCTAGTAGACGTGGATTGGGTGAGTGATATCCATGACAGATGTGAGTTGATAATTTTAATGGTTTATCTAAGGTGGCAACTTAAACACACATCTGGGTGGATTGAGGCACCTGATGTCTATCAGGACTTGCCTGTTTTTTTTGGACTGCCACCCAGGCTCAAAGGGATCATAAGATAATTCATGCTAGAAACTTCCGTGTGCAGCCACATGCTACTATGGGCTCTGGCATAGTTGACTAAGTTGTGCGAACTCTTACGGGGTGGACTAGCAGATGTAGGGGTTGTAGGTGGTACGGTCTACCCCACATGTAAGGTGCTAGTGCTTCTGAAAGACTATGTCTCGGTCATCCGTTTCTCAAACACCATGTAGTGCGAGAAAACAAACGGAGGTGATCGAGTCATGTGGGGAAAAGTGCGCAAACCTCTGCAGAGTGTATAAACTAATCATGATTAGCCGTGTCCCCGGTTATGGACAACTTGAGTATCTAGTACTTGAATATTCGGTTGATCTCATCATGTTACTTTAAATGAATATTGTTGGGTTTTAATTATTTTTAATTGGGATTGAGAATGTTTTCAACCATTCTCAATGTTTAACAACCACCATGATAGTTAAATAAACTTATTCCTTTGCAGTAGGGAAAAATTGGCTTTACGCAAAAACCTTATAACCATAGAGCTTTTCCACCAGCCAAATATGCATGTAGTGATAGCCATTGTTCATCATTCTCTATGGTGTGAATTTGCCAGTACATTCAATGTACTGACCCGTTTCGGGCTGCAACGTCTCATGTTGCAGGTTTCTTACGACGAGTAAGTGATACGTTAGGGTTACGATTTCTACACTCAACTTTGCCGTTGGGTTGATGGGAATCCACAACCTTGTTGCTTTCGCTATATGGATTGAGGTAATAGTATTTACGTTAGTTTATACATGTGATTTACCTCTGTTATAGATCCTTCGAGTACTGTGTGTGTCAGCATACCGATCCAGGGATGACATGTAAGCACAGAGATTTGATCCATTCGGGTCGGGTCGCTACAAAAGACACCCGCTCTGCAATGAGAGCGATGAAGGAGCAGCTGCGTCAAGCCGGGGATATCGTGGCTGGGAAGCCCTTTATGCTGCGGATGAAGTTTGGAGATCCTAGGTACGCCCCTTTGGACCGGCTGTGGAGTTCTGCGGACGCATATCTGGACTTAGCGGCGAGTGCTGCCGATGCGGCCGAATACTTCCGAGATAAAAAAGATCGCGAAGTGGAAAAGCTGTTCTGGTCACAATTTAACGTTCCAGAGCGTCCGCTTCCATTGACTGATCGGTTGGCCGAATGGGCCGAGCTGAATAGGTTGTCCGGACTCGCCATGAGGTCTGTTGTGGATCATCTGTGGCCGAAAAGGCCAAAGTCGAACAGTTAGTTTAGTTTGGTGCAGCAGTTCCTTGGTGTAGTGCCGCACATCAACGCGATGAAGAGGTCGGTGTGCGTAGAGGGTGCGCAGATGGCCCTTGCCCGTGTGAAGACATACTGGGCGGAGATGGAGGCCACCGCCATTGCAGCCCAAAATTCGGACGAGAGTCGAGTACCAGCCGAGCACTACTTTCGAGAAATTCTTGAGGGCGCTCGTTCAATAGAAGCGCAGTGCTCGAAGAATATTATGTTCTAATGACATGTATTCCCATTGAAAAACAATGTTTTACTGAATTGTAAAGGCTATTTTATACTTGTGCCTGAAAGAATTATAATACCTCATGTGCGGCCGTTTATGTATGTATGTATATAACCTGAAAGATGGCAGTCGTCGGCTTCAGCCCCCACGCATATAATGCGGGGGTGCTCGCTGAAGACGCATGTTCACACTTGATCCAATGTCTTGGTCCATTAAGGAGGTGATAGTGCAGCGAACTAGGCAATCGGACTATAATGCTTTAACACTTTCACTTAGCCAGAGGAGTTTGACAGTGGGGCTACTATATAGCCCCTGGTGGCTCCGCGCTCATCCGAATTCGGGGCGCGTACATGCCTGGCTGGGAAATGGCCCTTCGTTAAGGCGGAGGAATCCCGAAGATTCCTCTAGGTCATCGAGTGGTTGACCAGTCTCATGCTATATCATGATAGTCAGTTTTCGGCTTTCTCTACTAAGGTGCTCGTCCGGATGAATCAGGGCACAATCGCAGTAGTTCTCCTGGTGCCGCCTTAGCCGATAGAGCGGAACGTAAGGTAGCAAAACACAGGAGCCGGGAAAACCCAACATTTGACCAAAGACATTATTCGGAGCTGATGCATATAAGGCCAAACTCGCGACGCCGAACACTCCCTAAGGTATTCGGTCTTTATGATGTAAACCGGGCTAAACAATGCCCTTTGTCATAAGCCCCTGGTGTCCAGGTCAAAGGAAATATGCCCTAGAGGCAATAATAAAGTTATTATTTATTTCCTTATATCATGATAAATGTTTATTATTCATGCTAGAATTGTATTAACCGGAAACATAATACATGTGTGAATACATAGACAAACAGAGTGTCACTAGTATGCCTCTACTTGACTAGCTCGTTAATCAAAGATGGTTATGTTTCCTAACCATGAACAAAGAGTTGTTATTTGATTAACGAGGTCACATCATTAGTTGAATGATCTGATTGACATGACCCATTCCATTAGCTTAGCACCCGATCGTTTAGTATGTTGCTATTGCTTTCTTCATGACTTATACATGTTCCTATAACTATGAGATTATGCAACTCCCGTTTACCGGAGGAACACTTTGGGTACTACCAAACGTCACAACATAAGTGGGTGATTATAAAGGAGTACTACAGGTGTCTCCAATGGTACATGTTGGGTTGGCGTATTTCGAGATTAGGTTTTGTCACTCCGATTGTCGGAGAGGTATCTCTGGGCCCTCTCGGTAATGCACATCACATAAGCCTTGCAAGCATTACAACTAATATGTTGGTTGTGAGATGATGTATTACGGAATGAGTAAAGAGACTTGCCGGTAACGATATTGAACTAGGTATTGGATACCGACGATCGAATCTCGGGCAAGTAACATACCGATGACAAAGGGAACAACGTATGTTGTTATGCGGTCTGACCGATAAAGATCTTCGTAGAATATGTAGGAGCCAATATGGGCATCCAGGTCCCGCTATTGGTTATTGACCGGAGACGTGTCTCGGTCATGTCTACATTGTTCTCGAACCCGTAGGGTCCGCACGCTTAAGGTTACGATGACAGTTATATTATGAGTTTATGCATTTTGATGTACCGAAGGTTGTTCGGAGTCCCGGATGTGATCACGGACATGATGAGGAGTCTCGAAATGGTCGAGACGTAAAGATTGATATATTGGAAGCCTATGTTTGGATATCGGAAGTGTTCCGGGTGAAATCGGGATTTTACCGGAGTACCGGGAAGGTTACCGGAACCCCCCGGGAGCTAAATGGGCCATGATGGGCCTTAGTGGAAAAGAGAAGAGGCAGCCCTACATGGGCTGTGCGCCTCCCCCTTCCCCTAGTCCTATAAGGACTAGGAGAGGTGGCCGGCCCCCTCTCTCTCTTTCCCCCCTCCGCGAATCCTATTCCAACTAGGATTGGGGGGGAATCCTACTCCCAGAGGGAGTAGGACTCTCCTGGCGCACCCCTTGTGGCCGGCCAGCCTTCCCCCTTTGGTCCTTTACATACTGAGGTAGAGGCACCCTAGAACACACAAGTTGATCCACGTGATCTATTCCTTAGCCGTGTGCGGTGCCCCCAGCCACCATAGTCCTCGATAATACTGTAGCGGAGTTTAGGCGAAGCCCTGCTGCTGTAGTGCATCAAGATCGTCACCACGCCGTCATGCTGAAGGAACTCTTCCCCGACACTTTGCTGGATCGGAGTCCGGGGATCGTCATCGAGCTGAACGTGTGCTCGAACTCGGAGGTGCCGTAGTTTCGGTGCTTGATCGGTTGGATCGTGAAGACGTACGACTACTTCCTCTACGCGTGTCAGCGCTTCCGCAGTCGGTCTGCGTTGGGTACGTAGACAACACTCTCCCCTCTCGTTGCTATGCATCACATGATCTTGCGTGTGCGTAGGAAATTTTTTTGAAATTACTACGAAACCCAACAGTGGCATCCGAGCCTAGGTTATTTATGTTGATGTTATATGCACGAGTAGAACACAAGTGAGTTGTGGGCGATATAAGTCATACTGCCTACCAGCATGTCATACTTTGGTTCAGCGGTATTGTTGGACGAGATGACCCGGACCAACCTTACGTGTACGCTTACGCGAGACCGGTTCCCCCGACGTGCTTTGCACACAGGTGGCTTGCGGGCGACTGTCTCTCCAACTTTAGTTGAACCAAGTATGGCTACGCCCGGTCCTTGAGAAGGTTAAAACGGAGTCTATTTGACAAACTATCGTTGTGGTTTTGATGCGTAGGTGAGATTGGTTCTTACTTAAGCCTGTAGTAGCCACGTAAAACTTGCAACAACAAAGTAGAGGACGTCTAACTTGTTTTTGCAGGGCATGTTGTGACGGAACTCATCTTCTTCCTCGACGCCTTTACTGGATCAAGAGGACAAGGACGTCATCGAGCTGAATGTGTGCAGAACACGGAGGTGTCGTACGTTCGGTGCTTGATCGGTCGGATCTAGAAGATGTTCGACTACATCAACCGCGTTGTCAAATGCTTTCGCTTTCGGTTTGCGATGGTACATGGACACACTCTCCCCTCTCGTTGCTATGCATCTCCAAGATAGATCTTGCGTGAGCGTAGGAATTTTTCAAAATTGCATGCTACGTTTCCCAACAACTTAGTCTACATGTGTCGTTGAATTGACAACTCAACTGCTAATACTTGCAAATATTCTTTGGCTCCCCTTGTGTAGAATCAATAAATTTGGGTTGAATACTTTACTCTCGAAAACTGTTGCGATCCCCAATACTTGTGGGTTATCAGATGTCTCTCGGATCAGAAACGTAATGTTGAGGCCTAACGTGTGGGATAGACCGTGACTTCTCATACGTTTATTCTATGGAAATTGTCAGTAGTCGCTTGCCTATCCCCGATTGTTTCTGGGTCATGTGGGAAGGACCCCCCCTATCTCACACCCAGGCAAGGCGACGGTTTAAAACTCCATCACGGAAAGGGGTTAAAGTCATTTGTATAGCACGTAATGGTACCAATGATTAGCTTATAACTACTATAAACTTTCACTAGTATAAACTTTTACTACACTACAGCTTATAGCAAACATTTTCCAGTACAAACTAACATTGTATTTATGAGACCAAGTGCATGGTCATATCTGTGTATCCTTACTATAAAATGTTGCAAATCTATGAGTACAATAACTAAGAACAACTATACAATAAGAGAGAGAGAGAGAGAGAAAAGTGGTTACCGGGGTGGACTGAGATGACGGGGAGGGCAAGGACAATGGTGGTGGCGGACGACGAGGCTGAGAACATTGGAGGTGGAGGACGTGAGGGCAATGGTTACTGTGATGATGTTGGAGGCGACGACGGACAGCGGGGGCGATGACGTTCGAGCCGGCGCTGAATGGTGATGGCGATGGGGATGATGGGGACGGCGATGACATTGGAGGCGGCAGATGGCGAGCGCGCTGGTGGCGACGTTGAAGGCTACCAGGACGATGGCGACGATGGTGACATGAGAGAGGGGGGAGAATATTGGTCGGATAAGGTGTGAACGACTACTAGTGTGAGCGGCTTGGGGTGGATAAGGTGGTACCGACCAGTGACAGGCATCAGTAAGCACGCGCCATAGATACCATCAAGTGGTAGGCACCCCTAGGCACCCGCCATAGCTTCCATCAAGTGGCGGGCGGCACAAAGCACCCGCCACAACTAAGTTTTTGAATCACATCCTACCACACTCAAGCCAACTTGTAAAATCACTTGAACTTCAAACGTTTTCAATGATTAATACAGATCATACAAAGACTCATGCTCAAAGTTGGCCACTTTCGGGTTGGTTTGCTATTTTGAGACATTAACTAGCTTTCTGGCCATTAGAAACGGCAAAATAATCTTTAGATGCAAAGAAGGTCCGAAAGGGGTGAAACTTGACATGGTGTCTTTATTGGACCCAAGTAGGGTGTGCTTAGAAGTTGAGAGAATTACAACAAAAATTTAATGCATCTTGTGTACAAACCGAATTCTTCACCGAAGTGCCATGGTTTTGAACGTAAACCACATTCTGCCACAATGAACTAATATTTTTTAAATCATTTGAACTTCAAACTTTTTCTATGAGTAATACACACCATCCAAAGCCCCATGCTCAAATTTCATGACTTTTCGAGTTGATCTGCTACATACAAGACATCCGTTGATTTTTCGGCCACTAAAAAGGGTAAAAAGCTTTGAGCGTGAGAATGAGCTTGGAAAGGGATCAAACCTGACATGGTACACACCATCCAAAGCCCCATGCTCAATCTGAGACTGTTTTAGGTTTAGTAAATATGATTTTCTTAGGAACTTTTTTGGACCTAACATATGTGTGGCGGACGGCTCATAGGGCCCGCTACCCCTAACTTCTGAAATTTTTGATTTTTTTACGCGGTATATTGAAATATTGTTCTGGCAGGCATAAGAAGAAAAGGAAAAAAAATGAGTGGACACGGCTAGATGGAGAGGATAGACTGTGAGGAAGGAGATAAGAACGGGATGGGTCCCACGGACACATGCGATGCGAACGAGGTGGTTAGCACGAGCCGTGGTGCAACAAGAGACGCTAGATCGACCCAGAAACGAACTATGCACTCGCAAAGTTTGCCGGCTGGCCGTATTTGAATCGTTTACCAATAAAAAAAGCAAGACAGGTCGAAAAGGAGACTGTCCAGATGAGTGTGAAATTCGATACTGAGCTTACTCTTCTTTTACAAATTTGCGTTTGAAATTTGAATTGAGGGAATCTTCTAGTATTTTCATAAAGGAGAGTGGGTGAATCAATGAAGCATACTCTACTTTTACAGATTTGCGTTTGAAATTTGAGTAGAGGGAATCTTCTACTCCCGCTTGATTAGTATTTTCATGAAGGAGAGTGGGTGAATCGATGATCATACTCAATCGGCTTGATTAGTTGTGCCTCTCCTATGAATGTACGTATCCCACCTTGATGACCCAATTTTGGCCCGTAAATGCCGCGTACTTACGCTATCGTGCAACATGCACCCTGCACGAAACATTGCAACCTTAACTGTAGGCGCCGAGGAACCATTTACACATACGTACGTGTAGGGCAATTAATTTTGCATCACCGACAGCACCTTAATTAGCATGTCCATACATGGTGCATGCCACATTAATAGCAGAAATATGATCCCCAGCTGATGCAAGATCTACGCACATTTACTTGCATGTCTCCCTTCCGTTTTTGAAAGAACATATGTGAATTAATTATGGAATGTGACTTCCTTTCGCAACAACACCTAGGTTGCAAAAAAATGAAGACGCCAAATATTCTGCCACAAGACCTCTATTGCAAAAAAAAATGCAACACCGTCTTTGTTACAAATGTTTTTGTAACAATACTTGTGTTGCAAAAGGGAACTTGCAACACGACCTCTGTTGCAGAAGTAAGGACAACGCTAAGCCATGAGATTACACCGGATTTGACGGCTCGCAATCGGATGGATCTTTTAAAAAAATCCACCGGCCCACGCATAACACCTCCCTTATATTAAAGTTGTACAAGCCTTATAAGTCATCCTTAATAAAACAGAATAATAAGTGGAACATATCGACGCCGTCTTTCTCCAACGGAATGTCAGTAGCAGGAGTCAACGTCACATCTAGATCTCTGGAACATCCTCCAAGCTAGGGCAATATTGTTCACACAACGACCAGAAAGTTGTCGGTCGAAGCTAGAAAATGTTGGCCACAATGAACTAAGAATCGAATCGTGCTTTTCAAGAAGAAGGCATCGAAGAGCTGGACAACCATGCTAGATCTAGCCAGAAAGAATTAGGAAGGTCCTGCCTCACTAGCTTCTCAATGCAGATAAAGATGTCCATGCTTCACCGAACGGAGAACAAACCATAGCCATCTGCTTTATATGTCGAGTGTATAATCACATTTATGACTAGCTGACCAATAGCTAGATATAAGTTTTGAAGTATACATATATACTTATATATAACATGTAGGACAACCCCAATGTGACATGATTCAAAAGATAAAATAAGTATAATATGGTTAAAAAGATTCGTGAAACGTACAAAAATGTAGAGGACCCTCTTCTCCTCTCTTGAAACCCTAGACCAAAACCATCACCGCCTCCACCCCATCCCAATCTCCCTTGTTTCCATCCCTTCTCCAAAGTGGTAGCGGGACCCAATCCCTCGCCTGGTGCATGTTGGCCTATCTGGTGTATGTCCCAACGAAGATCATCTTCTTGGTCAACGGAAGTTGATGCACATGCAGTAGCTGCACTTCATCTGGGTGGACAAGGTGGCGTCGCTTGGCTGACAGCTAGTATTGTCATGTGTGATGGGAAAAATGATGGTGCCATTTTGACACTAAGTGAGTATGTCGCAGCATGGATGACCACAATGTGATCATGGATCAATCATGGAGACCTATCGGCATGGTCATATCCGATGCATCTTGGGCACTACACCAACTGTTTCTACCGAAGGTGGCAGAGTGTTCCTCCAATGAAGGTGGTAGGGGAGTGGCTTGCTCTTTGTCCCGTGTGGCATTTGTGAGGCAATACAAGGAGAGGATTTGCACAGTTGCCATAGGCATTTAGACGTTGTGTCCACAACTGAAGCCTTGTGAAAGGATCCGACGGTCATTCATTCTTTTCTCCTTGCTTATAGGTGGATATCTATCACTGGAGGTGAATGACTACATATTCGTTTTTGATAGGAGATGATTTTGGCCAGTCAATGCCGAGGCAGAGGAGTTCCAATCATAAACTAGATGGCTATCTCTAGGGGACACCAAGGTGGATCTCTCAGAGTAATCGGTGGACAATCCATAGAAGATCAACCATCAATACTATGGCAATAACTCTGCTACACATATCCTAGGTGAAAACCATTGATCTCACCATGACTAGTTAATTAGATCCGGAAAACTTGCCAATGCTCTGCCCTTGATCGGTTGGATTCCACATCACAAGGATGAAAATTCTTATCCTACCATTAAAATGTTGAGTCGAAGATATCAACGCGTGTGTCTATCCCCTTCTCCAAGGCATTTGCTGTGGAAAACTAGAACATAGTCGTAGGTGTGTATTCATCTTTCACATCTTGTTATGGGCCTACCTTTCTTGTCAGTTTCATGTACTCTGTGTCACATGTTGTCCTAGTTCCCCTGAACTTTACACAACAATATCAGGGTTGTTTGCACCTGCTGATGCAAATGGGAGAATAATATAATTGAATAAGATATTTTTCAAATTGTATATCACTAGTATAGTTCGGCGTCACTCCTAATTATGTACTATCCTCCAATGATCTTCCTCAACATCATTCTAATTGACGCTAAACTTTGGAGCACCGCAGGGGCTTAGAAACTAGGGGCAATCATAGTGTGTGAGGAATCTCCATGCGATGTATGAACAAACAAACTCTATTTTCCTCTTAATTAATAGACGAGGCAAAGCTTATGCCTCCATTTTAGATTTTTTTTGCATACCGTACTATTTCCACTTAGAAACCCCAAATGCGCATATTTCTTGCACAAAATTAGGAAGTTTACGATACATCATCGACAATATACTTACATGGTTTCATGAATTTTCTCATAATTCTATGTAAGCAATTTTTCTAACCGGGTGCATGAGCCAATAGGCTCCCGTGGAGAACATATTTTGTTAAAATTTCCATGAAACTGTGTTTTAAAGAGTAAAAAGAATCTTAGAAACCTAAATTAGTTTATTGGTGCTTTTCTATAGACACGGAAAATTGTAAGTAAAACTCATGTGTTTTATGCGGGACAATTTAAAGTTATGTTAACAATGGTTAGTGACCCCTTCCAAAATAATTACAAGCTTGAAGCCTAGAAATAATATATTAATAGAATATTGAACATCCCAAACATACTATTTAAGAATATTTTAACATAAAGAACAAACGATCCGACCTTGAGATGGATGCAAGATTCCACTATATTTCTTTGAACTCTGATAGGCTCATATTATTACTTTCCCTCTAAGGTTTCCTTTCGCTCATAGGATAGGAATATCATAAAAATACGAAAGTCCTAGGAAATAACATAGCATGTGTCTCCGTTCCTACAGTAAAAGAAATGTCATTTGATTCATAGGCTGCTATATTTCAAGAGGAATTAGCTAATGTTTTTTCTTCTTTTGAAATGTGAAGGATATGAATCAATCCTACATAGGAATAGGAATCCACTCCTACAAACCAAAGGGCTCTAAATTTTTTTCCTATATTATTCCTACCCTATAGAATTCCTACAAACGGAAGCCTAAATAAATAAATTACTAGATCATGGGTCTATGTTTCTAGACCGGTAAAAAATTGTCAACTAGGAAAGAAGATTTGTCAATTTATTAACACAATATGGTATTTTTTTTACCCTAGCTGAAAAATTTATCATAAATGGTTTTTCTTGTCAAAAATATATGAATGAATTTCTAAAAGCGATGAAATAAGATTCTCTAGGTAGAAAGGTCCTTAAAAATGATTTTAAAAACCAAACATAGTATTCATGTGGTTTTCACCTTATATTGGATTCATAGAATGTTCTATACATACCAATGTATTTACCGTTAATGCTGAATGGAGCTTGACCTCCATCGAAGCCGAATTTGAAATGATCAAAATTCATATTTGTACATTTCCAAAATTTTGAAAAAATACGCTTATAGTTAAAGACATAATGTGCAAGTTTGTAATTTTTGGACGAAATAAGTAAAATGAGTGCTTACACACAAAAAAATCTGTAGCATTTTAGTACATGCACTATTCATCCTCAAAGTCCATGATTTTTTTTGCACAGCTCGCATTTCATCCTAAATTTTTACATACATACACATCTTATCCTTGTATATTTGTACAATTTTTCAGATCTTTTTTGAAGCTGAGAAGTTCGAATTTTGTTTTTTTTAAAACTGGCCGCCATGCATACTACCAGTTTTCATTGCATCCGCATGCACATGTCCACATAACAGTAAATTAGTTAGGTAATAAGTACTTGCGGCCTTCAATACCCGCCTTCTGTGCCGTCAAATCCTTCACCCTCTCTGGAATTTTAGGATCCACGGCATCCACTGAACAGTAACGTCCTTGCCTGTGCGTAGTACACTGCTTGCAAAATGAATGTATTAATTGAAAGAAAAAAGGGCTAGATCTACAGCCGGAGTTGGCAAATCCGGACCCCTATACGCCCGCGGACACTAACCGGGCACTCCCTAAATCCCGGCCTCCATATTCGTGTATCTCGTATTTCAAACCCTATATCCATACAAATTCATGCAACTAGCATGTAGATCACAAAATGATTAAAATCGACAGGAAAACAACATATAAACTGATACCAAACTGGCATAATTCACATAAACATCACCCAAAAGATCATCAAACGAGCAAGTCACACATTTCAATGATCCAACACATTGTAAATACATACTACAACTAAATTATAAACAGGAGAGGGTGAGATTCAGCACTTCCTCGCCGACCCTTTGCCCTTCCGGTCGCCGACGCATTTGTAGGAGTGCGCGGCAGGAGGTGGGTCCATGTCGGAGCCATCGGACCCGTCGTCGGAGGAGGAATCGGAGATGACGATGTAGCCTGGCAAGCGCCGGACGACGCGGTCTTGCTTGCACTTGAGGCTTGGCCACCCTCGCCGCCTCTGCCGCCTCCCGCTCGGATTGCTCAATGCCGAGCCGGAGCTGCTTGTCGTTGATCCATCGGAACCATCGGGCCTTCATCTCCGCCTCAGTAAGTGACGGGCAGCACACCCACTCGAGGAGACGGCCCTCCTCGTCGGGCACCCGGCGGCGGTGGGCGGATTGCACAGATGCGTCAGACCTTCCCGCCATCTCCTTTGCCCCCCCCCCCCGCTTCTCGCGGCAGGTGGCACGTGCCTCCGACTTCGGAGTCCGCATCGGCGGCATCGGCGGAGCGGGCCCTCAAAGCTAGCACTGCTCGCGCGGATCAGCGACCGGAGGTGGAGGAGACCGTCGGGAGGGAGGAGCAGATCAGGCAACCCTCGCAGACCCGCACACGGGGCTTGAAGGGCCGGCGCCGGTGTCGGTGCTGCGGTGACGGGCGGCAGGTGGCGTCGCACCGGACCCGGAGTTGTTGCCCATATCAACCCACGAGCGCTCGAGCGCAATACGGAGCGCCATCTCCTCCTCGTCTAAGGAGTTACCGTCGGAGTGGTTGCCGGTGCTGGACATGCTCGTCGGCGCTAGGGAATTGACGGATTGGGAAATTGGGAGCATCGCGGAGCGGTGTGAGCTAGGGTTTCTGCTGAACGGGGTTTTTTGTGGGGTCGGGGTGCGCCAGGGTTGGGCCGGGTTGACGTGGCGGACGTGCCCAGGTGTTCTCGGGCCGCCTCATATTCACCCTACATTTGGAATGGATATGAGAGGTGCTGGTCAACCCGGGCGTTTGAGGCCCGTTTGGGAGCTTCCGTTAGGTCGGGTTTTTTGACCAGTCAGTGAATGGACGGCCCGGCCAGACGTACGAGACGAATATAGGGCGCACGGTTGTAGATACTTTAAGTTACTTATATGATATGCTGTTCTAGGGACTATGAAGATGATCATTCCGTGCATGCATGCAGACAATGATCCCGTCAGCACATGATAAGTTAGTATCATGCATATGATAATAGTTTAATATTACCTTCATAGTGCATAATATTATGGGCAATGCTAGACCTACGTAATAGTTGTTACGTTCTTTATGTAAATAGCGATGTAGAGTGTTATTAGTGGGTCATTAGGCGTGAAGAGGCCCACCCCCTGAAAATCAGGGGGGCTGAGAAGATTTAGAAAGGCAGGTTACGTAGGTCTTCGTAGCGGGTTACGTAGATGGGATCCGGCTTGCCCGCTCCTTCCACATGCTCCCATCCGTATTCCCACTTCATCCTATGGCTGTCCTTTTCTGTTTTTTCTTTCTAATTTAATCATCCCCTGATTTTAAGGGGGTGGGGCCAGGTCTTATTTTGTTCCAATCAAATCATGCCACGTATGCGGGAGCACGGATGGACGCACGCTGGGGGAGCAGGCAAGTCTCGTTCACGTAGATGTAGGATTATTGTAATATTATAGGTTAATTTTTGGAGATGACTCTATTTGTTATAATGAATGACACATCGTAGTATAACATTTATTATAATACCACAATAAAATAACTAGAGGGAATGCACCGCAGAGGATGCATGCCGTGTGTGCTCGCTGTTCACCATTTAGTGAAGATAAGAAGCTCTCTTGAAGACATTTACTACCATTCAATTCTGTAGTTATATCTGCTCATAACTCTGATGAACAGGATTTCTACCGATTCAAGTGGTGTTAATTTAACCTTCCAAGCATGTCCATCCAAATATTTAGTGTATAGCTGCAGCGAAGTATACTAGTACGTAATACAGATTGCACTCACCCTATTTTTTAATTCAAAAGGCAAATGCAGCACTTGTATGGAGGTTGGTGCCTAGTATTTTATTTAATTACATGAGTTCTTTTCCCAAAAAAGGCACGCACACATCCTTTGTTGTGAAATTCTATAGGTTCGTACAAAAAGAATGAAACATTAGTAGAAAACGGGCCATCAGTCCTAGTTTTTAAGGGCCTTTAGTCCCGGTTCTGCAACCAAAACTAAGCAATCATGACTAAAGACCCCCATTCGGTTGTGTCGCGAACCGGGATTAAAGGAGTTTCACGTGGCCGCTGTGGGGCGCCAGGGTAGGAGAAACTTTAGTCCCGGTTGGTAACATCAACCGGGACTAAAAGACAGACACGCGTCAGCAGCTGCAAGGCGCTGGTTTTTTTAAAGAAGGGGTTTAGGGGTTTCATATTGTGTTTCCCCCTTTTTTGTGTTTACCATCCAATTCTTTTACATTTAGGGTTTTCATTTTTATTTTATGTTTTCTATTCAACTAGACGCTAGCTACAACATATAGCAATGAAGGAACCACTACACGACATCGTCATGAACATAGAGAGAAGTGATCACCTCTCTTTCTTCATGCTTGGTCGAACAACAAGTTTTCGTATATCTACTCGAAGCTACCAGTACACGTTCATGCACATATATATAATAACATCTCTAACGATCCACAATATCTAATTACCAACTCTCAATTCCACTTCCCAATGGTATACTCCGGTTTTAGCTATGATCTCTTCAAGGAAGAATCTCGCCAATTTCTTTTGAAATTGCTTGTATGCAAGGCTTTGGTAGGACTTCGTCCCTCTTTCATTGGATCTAATTTTAAAAAGGGGGTCAATATATATGAATAAACTCAACATAGTTGATGGTAATAAAATAAAATTATGAATATTGTTTACGTACTTCAAGTTGTTCTAAAAATCCGCCCGTCTCACAGGTTGTCTGGCAAACGAACTCACAAATGTAGTATCCACATAAATTGTTCCCGGACCCCTGCCTCGAGCCCTTTACGAGAATAGAGTTCAATCAAAATAATAATCAAGGATGATAATGGTATTGAAACTAGAATCCAAGAGATGCGCGGACCTAGCTAGTACTACTTACATGGAGTTGTTGAAATCACAGCTCCTCTTTCCATTCACTCCTAGCCTCCTTGGTGAAATTTTTTCGAACCCCGTCCAGCAAAGAAAATGAATAAAGAAGTTATTAATTACTTGATATCAGAAAATGAATGAAAGTTGCCGATATAGTGCGATAATGATTGAAATTACCTCTGGAGCAATTCTCTCATGTCCGCCCACAGCTCCATGTCTTTACGTAACGAATCCATGACAAGTATTTTTCCTGCGTCAAACTGAATGACTAGCAGAATAAAGTGGAACTTGCGCATGCATAGCTCATCAATTACACTTAACATTGAGTAAGCGAAACAGAATGATGTGTACAAGATAGTATAACACTCACCCGAGGTTGTAAGTAAATAGTATTTCCGTTTTGGTTTGTTGTTCAAGTAACGCCCTTAGCAAGATCTTCTCTACATCCTTGGTGTTCCATTTTACCGTAGCTTCATGAATAGTATTTGGGTTAACGAACCCAATGTCCCAGATTTGTCCTCTTTTGCATTCAAGGATCTTCTTTCTGCATAATATAGTGAGGATAATTATACATGTAATGAATGAGCTGAGTTAGAGACTTAATTACAGGAATGATACTTACAAACAATAGCAACTGATGATAGACTTGTCGACGGCGTCTTGATTGTAGAACTGAAATAATTCTTCAAATTGAACGTAAATCAACTCGTCTCCATTGAAGTAATGTTCATCTTTAACCCGCGCAATGATATAGTTGGCCCCTCCCTTTGAGGCTTCCAAGTACCAGTCATACAATCTTCACATCATCGTTGGTAGATGCGGGAGCTCCTCAGGCCTGACGAGAGGCTTCCTGTGCTCGAATTTAAAGGCTAACTCAGCCATTTCGAACTGTACCTCATCGCCTAAGTAATCACCAAGAGTGAAACCAGGATGAGAGGTCGCTACCTTCGAATCATTAGCGATATCGGTAAACACCCTGAGCGGGGGGCATGATTGGTTTTCCTATTCACCAAGCTGGGGAATTGTTTTCCCCTTTGCACTACTGCTAATTCTGGACTACTTCTATGGATCTCCATTTGACTTAACAATCGAGCGGTCATAGTGGGATAGCAGCGGAGGCGGCGGTGACCTTGTAAGGTTTTTCAGAGTGCGCCTTGCTTTTACTGGATCTATTTTCTCTTCTAGATCTAGACGTTTATGTGCAAGCTGGCGTTTCACATTGGTAGCACGATGTCATTGGTTTCCTCGTCGGTCATGTCATCGGGTCTCTTGGCAGGAGCCTTCTTGACACTTGTACCTGCTCTGGATTTCTTCGCTGTTGTACTACTAGCCGTCGGAGTGATAGCGGATCTCTTTCGCCGGTGCTGAGGCGGCGGAAGAGGCGGAGTCAGCTTACACGGCGGATTCTGCTAAAGGGCCTCCTCCGGCGGAGTCCTCTAACGCGGAGGAGACAGCTGAGGAGGCGAAGGATTCTGCTGAGGGGCCTCCTCCAGCAGAGTCCACCAAGGCGGCGGAGATAGCTGAGGCGGCGGAGTGTGTGGACGCGGCGAAGACGGCTGAGGCAGTGGAGATAGAGCTGGACTGTGAGGAGTCTACTGAGGGGCCTCCTTCGGCCGAGTCTGCTGACGCGGCGGCCAGTGTGGAAGCACGATGTGTTCCTTTCTCCATAGAATGGTAGTCCTTATGGCATCTCTTAGATGAGTCTCCCCTTCACTTGTAGGGTACTCAAGCTCCAGCTCCGCAAATCTGTTCACAACTTCATCCACCCCGACAACAGCAAAGCCATCTGGAATCAGAGAGCAATGGAAAGTTCCATTAGGTCCACGAGGTAAGGCACAGCCGACCGCCACCTTCAAGGTTATGTTCATGCATTTTGCATGTAGATCACAATGTTCCTTCTCCATGATATCATCCACGAGGAAGCGAGGAGCCGTGATATCAGGCCAAGCGAGCTCCGTGGAAGCCACACTGCTTTTCTACTGAGATGGTGGGGTAGCTTCGTGGGTAGTATCGAATGAAGGATCTTCGTGCTGATGGTGGGCCGGTAGCTCGCTGACTGGTAAGTGCCTCTATTTTCTTCTCCTAGAATGCTAATCTTTCTTCTACCTTCTGCATCTGGTCTGCTTCCCCTTTCTTCTTTCACCCTCGGCTTCTATAAGTGGCACTGCTGCCGGGAAACCCATGCTTCCATGAAACGGATCCTGATGTGCCTCGTGTTCGTCCAGGGTGTTCAGGATTCTCGAGGGCACGTGACAGCTCGTCCTTCTTTCTGTCGGGATGGAAGTTCCCTTCCTGCACGGCCTTGATTTCATCCTAAATCTTTGCGATGGGTGTTGCAAGTTGAGCTTTCATATAAACACACTTCCCTGTTTCTGGGTGCAAAGTTCCCCCATGCCCGAAGAACCAAGTCCTTGCCCGCTTGGGCTAGTTCAACTCTTTGGTTTGACCCCTTTATCAAGCAGGTTGTTCTCAGCTCTGTCCCACTAGGCCGGGCAACCTTGTAGCCACCTGGCACCGTAACATGGTGATATTCCTTCTTTGCAACATTTAGCTTATTTATTTGTGACCTTTTCTTAGCTTTCTCCGATTTCTTGTACCCCACAAATGCGGGTCAGTGATCTTTTATCTTCGCATATTGACCGGTGAATTCTGGAGTCTTCTCTTTCTCGAAAAATTGTTCGTTCAATCTTTTCTTCCAGTTCTTGAATTGTTTGGCCATCTTCTTAAGAGCCCATGCCTTGACTTTTCGCTCTATAACTGGGTTATTTGGATCCTCCTTTGGCGGTAGGGTGAAATTTGTCATGAGCGAGTTCCAAAGCTCATCTTTGCATCTATCATCGACATAAGAAACTCCATCGTCCTTCTTATTCCATTCTTGGATGCTGATCGGGAAGCTGTCCCTAACAACAACTCCGCACTGATGTATAAATCGGTCTGAGGGCCGCTTGAGAAGAGTCGGTTTGCCATCTGTAGCGACGTCTTCAATCGTGAACCTTTCATTCTCGCCCAACCTTTTTTTCAGGCCTCGTCTCCTTACTGAAGGTTGCCTTGATCCGGAGGGCTAAAATAAGAAATAAGCGTTAATATATGTACATACAAATCAATTAACGCATCTAGTCAGCAGAGGCTTAATTAATATATATACCTCACTCGACTTTGCAACAGTTAAGACTCCAATAGCGGCGGAGCCGTCATCTTCTCCCTCCATTCGATCACCAGAGTCGTCATCTTCTCTTCCCGCACCATCGGAGTCATTGAGAAACTATGAGGTGATATCATCACCATCCCCGCCGCGGATTATTTCCCCCAAGATCTCTTCTTGTTCTATGTTTCTGTCGTGTTCCATAGTTTCTGCAAATATTACAACATGAATCTGTGAGTTGACAAGTTTTCCAGACTTAATGAAATCTGGGAATGCAAAACAGTAACATTACGATGACAACTAGAGAGCAAGATTGAGTCATGCTACAACAACTTTACATGGCAACCAAAGGCATGGCTCAAAGTACACATTACATAGACCAAATCATAAGAAGGAATCATATGCATATGAGCAATTGATTAGTGGAAAATATCATGCAAAGTTGACAAGTTTTATAATAGTCGGTTTCAAACTTAGTAGTTTTTCAGCAAGTGTAAAACAACAACAGTCGAGGACTCTTCCCCCCTCATGTTGAAGTTATACCGAAGTTATCAAGATTGATTACCTTCTGAGAAATTGCATTGAGGAATGCACATAGCTTCACAATGGCTAATCAAACATTTTCTGGTAGAAGCCCCCTAAATGCAACCGGAAGCAGTTGCGTCATAATCACGTGGCACTCATGAGACTTTAGGTTCCGGAATTTTTTCTCTGCCATATTTATTATTCCCTTTATATTCGACGAGAAGTCAAACGTGACCTTGATACTGAGCAGGTATTCGAAAAATTATTCCTTCTCTGCCTTGGTAAAAGCGCAGCTGGCAGGACCTTGATACTGCTTTGGATGCATGCCCTCTTTTTCGTTCATACATTGCCAGTCCTCCCGTGCCTCCGGTGTATCTTTTGTCTTCCCATACACGCCCAAGAAGCCTAGCAAGTTCACGCAAAGATTCTTCGTCACGTGCATCACATCGATTACATAGCGGACCTGTAGGTGTTTCCAATAGGGTAGGTACCAATATATATATTTCTTCTTCCACATGGGTGTGTGTCCGTCAGCGTCATTCAGAACAGATTGTCTGCCAGGATCCTTTCCAAAGATTGCTTTTAAACCCTTGACCATATCAAATATATCATCACCAATACGGAGGACATGCTTCTTCTGGTGATCTGCCTCACCTTTCAAATGTTTGCCTTTCTTTCTTAAGGCATGCTTGGTCGGAAGAAATCGACGATGTCCTAGGTACACATTCTTCTTACATTTGTCCAAATATATAATTTCTGTCTCATCTCACTACTGCAGGATACAGAAATGGGCAACCATATCAATGTGTGTGCGATGCAGGACACACGGTTAATCCATTCAAACTGTTTGTGATGAGGCAGAACAACAGAAATGGGCAGCCATATCAATGTGTGTGCGATGCATGACACACGGTTAATCCATTCGAACTGTTTGTGATGAGGTAGGACAACAGAAACGGGCAGCCATATCAATGTGTGTGCGATATACGGCATACGGTTCACTCAGACGAACTATTTTCGATTAGGGAACACAATAGAAACGATTCAACATAACAAGATGTGTGTGATATGCAGCATACAGTTCACATGGATGAACTATTTGCGATGAGCCAAAAGAACACAAATGAGTCATGTGAACAAGATGTGTGTGATACGTGGCAAACAGCCAACTCGGATGAACTGTTTGCGATGAGAAATTACAACACAGACGGTCAATATAGTTAGTTCGTGTGCGATTCTGTGTGTACAAAAAACTTTGAAAAATGCAAACTAGTTGTCTGCGGTGGCTAGGAGTATCGCACACGATGCATCTGCGAGTACTCGTGTGCGATGATTAGTATGTTACACATACGCTTCCTTATGTTAAAATGTGTGTGAATTTACAATATGGACAGTTAATATGCAAATGCCTTCTGGACATCGGGCGCACGCTTAAACTCAATGAACTGTGTACGATACTAATACTTTCCATGAAAACTTATGAACTTGGGTAACAACATTTGACTAACATATATATATAGTGGTACACTATTCGCCAAAAGGAGGATCTTCATAACACAGTTTTGACAACCATATAGTCCATATCTACATACTTAACATAGTAATAACTATCACATTTTAAGAGGCTAAGGGCCAACAACCATATGGTCCGTATCTACATACTTAACATATATAGTAACAACTAGCACATTTTAAGAGGCTGAGGGCCAACAACCACAACTATCCACTAGAAGCAGCTTGATCACGGCGACTCGACATCTCATCAATGAAAAGGAAGAGCCCTCCTGTGCCATGGTAGAGCATGAGTAAAACAGTGTCTCCAATTTTCCAATATGGATGCATTGCCACGAGAAGCGAGAACTTGTTAATTTTAATGGTTCCATTTCTGCGGGAAATGCAGTACCTTGCAATCACTTTGGCGTTATTAGCAGGCACAAGTGTAATTCGACCACACCGGGAAATCGATCCAGGAACTACTACAGGGGGCAATTTTTGTTGACATGTAGAATAAAAACCAATTGTAACATATCATTGAAGACATATATAGTTTATGAGCATCAACATTAAAATAAGACTTTTTACCAGCATTTTGTGCACACAATTGGTCTTGTTCAGTGTGTTCACCATAGGTCTAATTAATCCCTTCCAAAATCCAGCGTTCATACGCTGTTCCATCTCTGTCAGATTATCAACAAAGTTTATGACATGCTTCAAGTCCTTCTAGTAAAATTTGGTACGCTTAGTAACATACAGATCGTTCACTATGCATCCAACATATCCCGCTTAAAAGGTGGAAAGGTATTATTTATTTAGAACATGGCAGAAGCATATATAGTGTGCATAAATTGGTAAATAGAATTTGTTACTGCCTAGGAACGGAGTCTTAATATGAAATCACAATTGGTTGCTTAAATAGTGACCGATTAGTCAGAACAAATACCCCGATTTTGCTAAGTAATATGACAGCATGGAGAAAGTTGAAAGGACACTAATCTCGATCAGACTTTGATCGGCTAATGACGTTGGGGAAGTAAACATCCATGTTAATTAGACCAGGCTGTGGTGCACGCACTAGAATTTTATTGCCAGCTTTTAATTCATAACACTTAGACATTTTTCTCCAAAGGTCCACTCTAAAATAGGAGTGACCATCTTTATCAAGTTTTATGCTAACCATCATTGTAAATCCATGCTGCGTTGTCAATATGACATCCTGGGAGTCATCAATAAAGTAAAGCCCAAGATTTCCTTCTACTCCCGTTCTTGCAAAGTAAGGGATGTACTGCTTGAAATGAAAATTAAGATCGTAAATTAGATATATTGAAATAACAGAGCAAGATGCAAATATGGGAGTAACTGATAGAACAGATCAATATATAGATGAAAGCAAAGTACAAAAATATAGAATTAAAAATAGATAATGTAACAAAGATTTGATGCAAATATATAGATAATGTAGCAACGGACGGTATATGTTCACAAATTTAGGCCATGTCGACCGTGGTAGGTCGAGATTGAACATACCGAGCGTTCCCTGAAGTCATCTGGAATGGTGAGATAAAACTTCGTTTCTGATTGGCCACGACCATAGTTACCCGATTTGTGCTTGCACTATGGACATATGAATGAACACCCACGAATCAGCTAGAACAAAAATGAATCCACAACGATTTCCGCCGGTTGATTAACAACGACGGACGGACTGCGATAAGAGATGAGTGAATATTTTGCTAAGTTGATTACCTTCTCCATGAGAAAAATCCCTGGCCCAATCCCGCAGAAAACCCCGGTCGAGTCTAGAATGTCGGTGCAGATAGGCGGCGGAAAGCGGTAGGGGCGAAATCCCGTGCCGTTTGGAGCGCGACCTACACCCGCCGCAACAACCGTCGAGCTTAGGGTGCAGAGTTGCGAAGGAGTCCACGGCGAGTGAGTGGGGACGAAGTGGGCAAGGGTTTTCTTTTTTCCTTTTGCACGTGTCAGTGAACACACACGGTTCGTAGAGGCGATAGAGATGAATCGTGTGCGATAGTAAATCACTGAGATTGAATGAGAATCCAAGTTTCCTTTGTCCTTCATCCATGAGTTGTTTTCTACAATGAGCATAAACCCTGCTAATCAACATGTTCAAATTTGACACTTTTCCGGGTTCATTTACAATATTTAGGGGATTATGTGCATTTTGTAGGCATTAATGCACATAATTCAAATTCAAACAATTGGTGCTTGAAAAGGTGCACAAGAATGGTCTGAAAAAACCATACTCGTGGTATTTAGTAATTTCTCAAGCCTTTTACAAGGAATGGGTAGAGATTTCAATGGAATGCGTGGCAATAGTCAACCACAAACGCGTCATTTACATGCTTGAAAAACATGACGCCTAACATGGTGCCATGGTATGGCCTCGCCGTTCCCTGATGAAAAGCTGAGAAGGTTTGATTTATGTCGCCATGCACGCCCTTCATAAATCGAACCATCACCGAGGAAGTTCAATGCTTTCGAGAGGGAAATCACCAAGATTGAAGGGGAATCCAAATTTACGTCCTAGTTTGCCATTCAGTTTTTTTTCGACGATCAACATACCGCCTCAAATGCAACGTGTTCAAATTTGACATTTTTCCTAACTCATTTACCATATTTAGGGGATTATGTGCATTTTCTAGTCATTAATTATGCACATAATTCAAATTCGAACAATCGGTGCATGAAAAGGTGCACAAGAATGGTCTGGAAAACCATGCTCGTGCTATTTAGTACATTCTCATGCCTTTTACAAAGAATGGGAAGATATTTCAAGGAAATGTGTGGCAATAGTCAACCATAAACGTGTCGTTTACTGGGTTAACAACTATACAAAAAATGAAACACATGGTTGGAAAACACGACGCCTGGCGTGGTGCCATGGTATGGCCTCACCATGCCCTGGTAAAAATTGGAGAATGTTTCCTTATGTCGTGATGCACACCTTTCATAAATCGAACCATCACATAGGAAGTTTCATGGTTTCGAGGGGGAATTCACCAAGATTGAAGGGGGATCCAAATTTCCTTTGTCCTTTGTCCACGAGTTTTTTCTACGATGAACATAGAACCTGCAAATCACGTGTTCAAATTTGGCACTTTTCCTGGTTCATTTGCCATATTTAGGGGATTATGTGCATTTCCTAGGCATTAATGCACACAATTCAAGTTCAAACAACCAGTGCATGAAAGGGTGCACAAGAACGGCCTTGCTCGTGCCATTTAGTAAATTCTCATGCCTTTTACAAGGAAGGGACATATATTTCGATGAAATTGTGGCAAGAGTCAACCACAAACGTTTGTTTATTGGGTTTTCAACTATAGAAAAAATTAAATAAATGCTTGAAAAAGATGACACCTGGCATGGTGTGCCATGGTATGACCTCACCATGCCCTGGTAAAAATTTGAGAAGGTTTGGCTTATGTCTTCATGCATGCCCTTCATAAATCAAACCATCACCAAAGAAGTTCCATGCTTTCGAGAGGGAAATCACCAAGATTGAAGGGGAATACAAATTTTCTTCGTTCTTTGCCCTGGAGTTTTTTTCTATGACAAACATACACCCTGCAAATCACTGTGTTCAAATTTGGCATTTTCCGGGCTCATGTACAATATTTAGGGGATTATGTGCATTTTCTAGGCATTTAGCGCGTATAAATCCAATCCAGCTACAGGTGCACGGGTGTGATGTGAGGGACGTGGATTTTTGTTCGGTCGCGGCGTATCCTACGGGGCACACGTGCGATCTGCGTGGCTGGGGTTCTGGCCAATTATAACACAACACACAATAGGCTCAGCGCACACTGTTTCTGGAAGCGACGGAGATGAACCGTGTGCGATAATGAATGTGCAAAATTGTAAGGGAAGCCAAATTTCTGTTGTCGTTTGTCGTTGAGCTCTTGAATACCACCGCACTGTACGACTTCCCGGTGCCTCCGTCCCAGAGCTCTCTCCAGGCGTCGTTCATGGCACCGCGGCGCACAGTAACTAGTAAGGAAGCGATGGCATCCAGCCCCACCGTGTTCCTCGCCGCCGGTGACCGCACACATGGTAAGGAAGCGATGGCATCTCGCCGTGCCAAGTTCATCGTCGCCGATGGCCAGACGGTTACATGGGCGGACTTTGAGGCTGCCATGGCCGAATGGGTGGTGGATCTAGAGGCGGCCAAAGCCGCATGGAAGGAGCGGAAAAAGAAGAAAGCAGTGAAGAAAAGAGAGTCCTGCTACCGCAATAAAAAAGAGGCCTGAAAGTGCAACTATCCCTGGGTGGTTTTGGTAATTCCTAACAACATATAGCTCATTGAGCTAACATTATTCCATGATTAATATTTCAGGAAAAGCTCAATGAATGGCATGGCATGGATGAGGAAAGTGGATCCCTCAAAATTCTAAGGACAAAAAGTTTGGCTCAAGCTTCAAGATCAAGACTCTACATTTTATATTTTAGTGATCCAAGATCACATTGAGTCTATAGGAAAAGCCAATACTATCAAGGAGGGATGAGGTGTTGCCTAATGGCTTGCTTGATCAAAGTGCTTAGTGATATGCTCCAAAATGCTCAACTACTCTCCCACATCCACATATGACCTAAACCAAAAGTCAAACTCAGCCCCACCGATTCTTTCTATCCGGCGCCACCGAGTTTCAAATGTCATAGCCACTGCCACAAACCCTAGGTAAATCGGTCTCACCGATAGGGATCTCGGTCTCACCAAGATGGGATTGTAATCTCTCTGTTTCCCTTCGTAACGTTTTGGCCTTACCGAGATGAGCGATCGGTCCCACCGAGATTGCAATGTAAACTCTCTGCTTCCCTTTTGTAACATTTCGGTCTCACCGAGATGAGCAAATCGGTCCCATCGAGTTTACCTGACCAACTCTCTGGTTAGCTTATTACCAAAATCGGTCCCACCGAGTTTGTGTAATCGGTCACACCGAGATTACGTTATGCCCTAACCCTAACCATATCGGTCCTACCGAGTTGCATCTCAGTCCCACCGAAAATCCTAACGGTCACTAGGTTTGCTGAATCGGTCCGACCGAGTTTAACCATTCGGTCCCACCAAGTTTGGCAAATTGTGTGTAACGGTTAGATTTTGTGTGGAGGCTATATATACCCCTCCACCCACTCTTCATTCGTGAGGAGAGCCATCAGAACATACCTACACTTCCAATACACATTTTCTGAGAGAGAACCACCTACACTTGTGTTGAGGTCAAGATATTCCATTCCAACCATATGAATCTTGATCTCTAGCCTTCTCCAAGTTGCTTTCCACTCAAATATTCTTTCCACCAAATCCAAATCCTGTGAGAGAGAGTTGAGTGTTGGGGAGACTATCATTTGAAGCACAAGAGCAAGGAGTTCATCATCAACACACCATTTGTTACTTCTTGGAGAGTGGTGTATCCTAGATTGGCTAGGTGTCACTTGGGAGACTCCGACAAGATTGTGTAGTTGAAACAAGGAGTTTGTAAGGGCAAGGAGATTGCCTACTTCGTGAAGATCTACCGCTAGTGAGGCAAGTCCTTGACGGGCGACGGCCGTGATGGAATAGACAAGGTTGCTTCTTCGTGGACCCTTCTGGGTGGATCCCTCTGTGGACTCGCGCAACTGTTACCCTCCGTGGGTTGAAGTCTCCATCAATGTGGATGTACAATAGCACCACCTATCGGAACCACGACAAAAACATCCATGTATCCAATTGCGTTTGAATCCTCCAAACCCTTCCCTTTACATTCTTGCAAGTTGCATGCTTTACTTTCCGCTGCTCATATACTCTTTTGCATGCTTGCTTGAATTGTGTGTAGATTGCTTGACTTGTGCTAAGATAGCTAAAATCTGCCAAGAACTAAGATTGGGAAAAGGCTAGATTTTTATTTGGTCAAGTAGTCTAATCACCCCCCTCTAGACATACTTTTGATCCTACAAGTGGTATCAGAGCTTTGGTCTCCATTTGCTTTGATTTCCATAGCTTTTGGCGGTCATAGCGTTGGTTTCACAATCTAGGAGAGTATGGCGTCTAGCGAGGGAAATTATCACCGAAGAGGTCCTTACTTTGATGGTACAAATTTTGCTAGTTGGAAGCATAAGATGAAAATGCATATTCTTGGACATAACCCCGCCGTTTGGGCTATTGTGTGTGTTGGCATGCAAGGTGAATTCTTTGATGGGAGAGAACCGAATCGTGAAGCTACCGCAGATGAGTTGAAGATGCTACAATACAATGCTCAAGCTTGTGATATCCTCTTCAACGGATTGTGCCCCGAAGAATTCAACAAAATCAGTCGTCTTGAGAATGCAAAGGAAATTTGGGATACTTTGATTGATATGCATGAAGGTACCGACTCCGTCAAGGAATCCAAATTGGATGTGCTTCAAAGTCAACTTGACAAGTTCAAAATGAAGGATGGTGAAGGTGTCGCTGAAATGTACTCTAGGCTTGCTCTTATCACAAATGAGATTGCCGGCTTAGGGAGTGAAGAGATGACAGATAGATTCATCATCAAGAAGATCCTAAGAGCCTTGGATGGAAAATATGATACTGTGTGCACATTGATCCAAATGATGCCAAATTACAAAGATCTCAAGCCAACGGAAGTCATCGGAAGAATTGTTGCTCATGAGATGTCACTCAAGGATAAAGAGGAACTTCACAACAAATCAAGTGGTGCTTACAAAGCCTCATGTGAAGCCCCCACATCATCGAGTGAGAAACAAACCTTCAATGAAGAATTGAGCTTAATGGTGAAGAACTTGAACAAGTTCTACAAGAGTAGAAGCAAAGAGAGAAGCTCCAAGTCAAGGTCCTACAATGACAAAAGATCTTCTAGTCGAGAGCGAAACTGCTACAATTGTGGAAGGCCCGGACACTATTCCAATGAGTGTACGCCCCCCTATAAGAGAAGAGAAGATTCTCCCAAGAGAAGAAGTAGAAGAGAATAATCACCATCTAGAGAAAGGAGTAGAGATGATCGTTATGAACGAAGACCCTCACGGAGAAGCAATGATTCAGAAAGAAAGGACAAGTCATCAAGGAGCTACACAAAATGAAGACATCAAGCTCATGTTGGTGAATGGGTATCCGGCTCCGACTCTGACAACCACTCCGAGAGAAGCTATCACTCCGACTCCGAATATACTCAAGATGAAGGTGTTGCCGGTCTAGCACTTGTGACAACCAACTCCTACGGCATATTTGACTCACCAAATGAAGGAGTTGGAACATGCTTCATGGATAAAGGCCCAAAGGTATCACACCCCGAGTATGTTGATTTCAATAGTGATGAAGATGACTTGTTAGGTGATGATGATTTACTTGTTGACAACTCTAGTGATGAATACTATGATGAAACGTCAATTAATCATGCTAATCAAGATAAAACAAATGACAATGATAAGGAGAAGATTGAGTCTCTAACTAAAGAACTAAACACTCTTAAGTTAGCTCATGAAACTATCTTAGGAGATCATCGAGAACTTTTAAGGACTCATGAGAAATTGCGCTTTGAAAAGCTCAACCTTGAGCAAGTGAGTTCTTAAAAGCAATCAATGATGATCTTCGTAAGAAAAGTTCTTCTTACATTGCCAAGCGTTTACTCTTATCCACTTACATGCCTCAAGTCAAGTCTAGTAACAAGAACAAGAAAGATTCTTCCTCTAGTAGTAACAATAATCATGCTAAATCCAATATTGTTGCTTCTAGTAGTTCTCTTGATTCCACTAATGATTCTCTTAGCCAAGTTACACTTGAGCAAGAAAATAGCTTATTGAAGGGAATTATAGAGAAAGGTGTTTACAAGAGCCTTGCTGGAAGTAAGCAATTCGAGGAAATTGTACGCAAGCAAGGAAGGCACCGGAAGAATCAAGGTGTTGGTTTTGAACGAAAGTTCAATGCCAATGGAGTTGAGTGGGAAGAAGATCAATACCCCAAGACGAAGTTTGTTCCTCAACAAGAGAAGTATGATCCTACTTCTCTCAAAGGGACACAAGCTCAAGATGATCTTCCACCACAAGACCACAAGCAAAAAGGCAAGGACAAGCTTCAAGAGGAAATTGATGCATTTGAAGAAGCTCCTAAGGCCTTGGTCAAGTGGGTTCCCAAGACTACTTCAAGTTCCACTTCATCAAGTACAACTACAACACCGAGGATTCCCATCAAGATGGTGTGGATCCCGAAGAAGAAGAACTAGAGAGTTCTTGAGGGTGACTCCGCCAACATACTTCACTCTTATCATCTTGGCAAGAACAAGTGCAATCAACTTCCACATCTTGCACTAGTTCAAGGAGTCACAAACCCTCTTGTTGGTAAGACAAGGGACGAGGTAACCTAAAAGCTTTCATAGACATCATCTTGTGTGTGCATCACTCTATGTCTATGGATATCCTTGTTTGTTCCTTGTGGGACTAACCCGTGTAGGTATTGAAAGTGCAACTCACTCCAATGGATAGCTTCAAATGATCTACATCAACATTGAGCATCCACATCTTCAGCATCTACATGAAGTCATCATCGACAAAACCCAAGGTTAGTTCATCCCTCTTAGGGGGGATCTCACATCTAGAGGGAGCTTTACTCTAAGAATTGAGCTAAAGCAACTCTAATGGTGTGAACACAACAATGCTTTATGTAAAAGTGGTAACCCCATTTGTGCTTAAACGATGAGTATGACCTATGATCAAATGTTCTCATTTGACTCCTAAGTCAATATACTCATATATAGATGACCTAGTCATCGCAAATTGTTTGATAGATGCTAGAATTGGTTGTGCATGCTTTGCCACATATTTCAATTGCCATTTTATTGTGTGAGCATGTTGATTGCATATTTCACTCATTCGAGGACATCCACTTGTTATTTTGATTGATTGTTTTTTCTTTTATTTTGCCAAGTGGATGGACAAGAATGCCTAAGAACCCTCTCTAGCTATCTATGCTTTTCTCGTCTCAAACTCTATTCATGCTACATCACAAAATTTGATCAAGTTAGATTCGAACTACTCTGTGTGAGGAGCACTCGGAGTCCCCGATTCGTCATAGACTTAAACTTCCAAAACTTCTTTGTGCTTTTCGGTCTGACCGATTCCTCCATTTCGGTCATACCGAGATCACTAAGTCGATCTAGGTTTTCAATCTCGGTGCAACCGATTTGAAGTTTTCAGTCACACCGAGTTGTTGTAACTGTCAACAGTTATGCATCTCGGTGCCACCGAGTTGTTCCACTCGGTCACACCGACAAGGTCGGGCTATATATACTCACAGGCAAAATTTTGGAAATTTCTTTGAAACCCCTTCGCCCGCGCATAGCTCGCTCTGCCTCCTAGGTCTCCGGATCATCCTCCTCGTCGCCAGCCGCCTCATGTCGCTGGTCTCCGCCGCCGTCAACGGAATTCTTCCCCGCCGTTGCCGCCGTAGCGAGTTCATCGCCGAACTAGGGTATGGACTTGATCATAGTGCTATCCCCATCCGATTCCTAGCACATTGTGTTCATTATGATTCTTACCACAATTGAAACGCTTCTATCCAGTCAAAACACTCCGTAGATTAGAGTTGAATTGAAAATTTAGGGTTAGGTTTCCGCCGAAACCATCTCAGACCATCCGAGTTGTGGAACTCGGTACCACCGATTCGGCTCAGGCCATTGCACATGTAATTTTCGGTCTGACCGAGAATTGCAAATCGGTGTGACCGAGTTCAGGACTTTGTGAAACCCTAGCAATCTCGGTGCCACCGAACTGTGACTCGGTCTAACCGAGTTCACTAGTTTAGGTTCCAACAGCTGCTTCGGTATCACTGAGTTTACAAATCGGTTGATCCGAAATGCTTTCTGTGGAAAACTAAAACTAAGTTTTTGACTCATTCTCTTGCAAAAACCTCTGGATTTTGTGATGCTCATCCACTCTATCTCATCTATATCTATTCACAGGGTCTGTTGTCAGTGTTTGCAATATGTCTGATCAGAGTGATAGCCAGAACAGGTCAGAGGAGAAGGTTCACCTGAGTGAGGGCACTAGTCCCTCTAGCACTTCAGATGATGGTAGCAGGAGCACTCCCAGCAACTTGCCCAAAGATGCCACCAGAACAAGGAAGAAGAAAACTTCAGAGTCTGAGGATGAAGACTATGTGGCCACTGAGGATGATGCCACATCAAAGAAGAAAGTGCTTTAGGAGGAATATGGCACAGCTGCTTCAACTAAGCCAGGTCTGAAGACCAAGAGGTCAGCAGGGAGACAACCAATGTCTAAAGCCAGAGCCTCCTCTCAAGCATCTTTGGAATCTCAACCCAAAGAGGCTACTGCAGAAGGGAAGAATAGGAAGGAGAGGATCAAAAAGACCACTGCTAGAGTGCTTGGGAGATCCTCAATCATGCGAGATTCTGAAGAGGAAGAGGAAGAGGAAGAGGAAGAAGAAGTTGCTGCACCAGCACCTAAGGCCCAGAAGCTTATGGGTGATGCTATCAGGACAGGGGCTGCTTCATCAAAGCCCAAAGAAGCACCCAAAGCAGCCTCCAAGCCCAAGAGTGCACCTAAGAGGAATACTAGGAGTATACCAGCTGCTGAGAAGAACAAGGCCCAGTGCCTGAAGTTGCTGCTGATGAAGATGATGAAGGACAAGTCCCGAGGAAGCTCAAACCCAAGATTCCAGACCATAATGATGCTCATCCTGTGGCTGAGAACATGAAGATCAGGAGAGACTCAGGACTAAGGAAATGGAGAGAGACAGACCCATATGCTACAAGAAGAAGAACCGTTGTTGATTACAGGTTCCACACAAAGGAACAGCAAGATTTCTATGAGACAGTGCTGCTGGAAAAGAAGCCTATAGTGTGTGAAATGAGGTGGGTCGACTGGAAGTATATCAAGGAAAATGAGGAACACTATCCTAGTGTGTTTGACAGCTTCAGTGCTTGTGGAGTTGCAGACTTTGTTGGGCAGAAGCTCACAAAGTGGAATGAGGAGCTCATAATGCAATTCTACTCCACATCACACTTCTATTCAGATGGCATGATAGTATGGATGTCTGAAGGTACAAGGTACCACTCGACTATTGAGGAATGGGCAAATCTGATCAATGCTCCTAAGGAAGAAGAAGATGACTTGGATGTCTATGCCAAGAAGAAGATGGATCACAACTCTATGGCAAACATGTACAAGGAGATTCCTGAAGATGATCTTGAGACTCACCAGTTTGGGTCAGTAAAACACTTGCTGTCAGGGCTGCCTACAATCAATTGGATCCTTAGGCACACTCTCTTGCCCAAGTCTGGTGATCATAGAATGATCAGAGGCCATGCAATTAACTTGCTACATACATTTGATGTGCCACAGAAGTTCAAGGTCATGAGCCTTATAGTTGAGACTATCAAGAGGACTGCAGCTGACCAGAAAAGAAGATGTGGATATGCCCCACAGATCCAGGAGTTGATAAACTCAAAGATGGGCATAGACACATACTTATTGGATAAGGAACACTTGCCTATCTATCCTGACTTTGAGGACAATCAAGTTGTGATGAATGAGAATGAACCATCATCAGTACAAGCTCAAGAGAAGAAGGAGAAAGCAAAGAAAGAGAAGGCTGCCAAGATGCCAACTCAAGAGGAGGCATCTGAGTACTTTTTGAAAAGCAAGCAGGACCAGCTTGGTTATTTGATAGCATCAACTCTGAGAATTGAGAAGGGGTTGGCCACCCTAACTCAAAACCAGGAGAGCCTGGAAAGAATCGTGGAACAAAAATTCTATGATTTAGATGTCAAAGTAACTGAGATTCAGTCTGTTGTGGAGCAGCTACAGGATGACATGCAGGAGAGGAAGGCAAGACAACCACTAATTCATTTGCTAGAGTGCCTCGAGCTCAGAGATCTGCTGCAGTGCTTGTTCCAGACACTAGAGTCACTTCATCTGCACCAGCTACAGCTCTAGCGCAACCAGCTCCAGCACCAACTCCATCAGCTCCATCTACTTCGACTGAAGCCTTCATCCTTGGCGTTCTCCGGACACCACCACCCGAAGACCAAGCTTGAGAGACATTTTAGTGCTATGCATTTTCTATGAACTTTTTGGTAACTTGTTGCCAAGGGGGGAGAAAAATGTATAGATCATAGGCTTCGAGAGAGAGCGTTGCTTTTTATTCTCTCTTGCTTTGGTGGTTGAACTTTGTTTGTCTTTTGATTGCTTGAGATACTATGCTATTATCTGTGAGACATTGATGATCATGTGGTTGATCATAAGCTACACTTATGCTTGTTAGATGATATTATCTTACTTATCCTTATATGATCATTCACTTTGCTTGGTGATGAGTGCATGTATTTAATTCTTATCATTTTGAGCGCTCCATCAAGATGTATGTGACATGGAAGAGTAATCCATGATCCTAACTCATTGTGCATTTGCAGTCCAAAGCAAATCTTAAGATATGCACAAATTTAGGGGGAGCTCTTGCTTTTCACATACTTCTCAAAGCGACAATATCTTTCACTCTTATTATCATTTGTCGAAGCTTTGATCTATATGTTGTCATCAATTACCAAAAAGGGGGAGATTGAAAGTGCAACTATCCCTGGGTGGTTTTGGTAATTCCTAACAACATATATCTCATTGAGCTAACATTATTCCAAGATTAATATTTCAGGAAAAGCTCAATGAATGGCATGGCATGGATGAGGAAAGTGGATCCCTCAAAATTCTAAGGACAAAAAGTTTGGCTCAAGCTTCAAGATCAAGACTCTACATTTTATATTTTAGTGATCCAAGATCACATTGAGTCTATACGAAAAGCCAATACTATCAAGGAGGGATGAGGTGTTGCTTAATGGCTTGCTTGCTCAAAGTGCTTAGTGATATGCTCCAAAATCCTCAATTACTCTCCCACATACACATATGACCTAAACCAAAAGTCAAACTCGGCCCCACCGATTCTTTCTATCCAGCGCCACCGAGTTTCAAATGTCATAGCCACTGCCACAAACCCTAGGCAAATCGGTCTCACCGATAGGGATCTCGGTCTCACCGAGATGGGCTTGTAATCTCTCTGTTTCCCTTCGTAACGTTTCGGTCTTACCAAGATGAGCGATCGGTCCCACCGAGATTGCAATGTAAACTCTCTGTTTCCCTTTTGTAAAATTTCGGTCTCACCGAGATGCGGGAGTCGGTCCCACCGAGTTTACCTGACCAACTCTCTGGTTATCTTATTACCAAAATCGGTCCCACCGAGTTTGTGTAATCGGTCACACCGAGATTAAGTTATGCCCTAACCCTAACCATATCGGTCCTACCGAGTTGCATCTCAGTCCCACCGAAAATCCTAACGGTCACTAGGTTTGCTGAATCGGTCCGACCGAGTTTAACCATTCGGTCCCACCGAGTTTGGCAAATTGTGTGTAACGGTTAGATTTTGTGTGGAGGCTATATATACCCCTCCACCCACTCTTCATTCGTGAGGAGAGCCATCAGAACATACCTACACTTCCAATACACATTTTCTGAGAGAGAACCACCTACACTTGTGTTGGGGTCAAGATATTCCATTCCAACCATATGAATTTTGATCTCTAGCCTTCCCCAAGTTGCTTTCCACTCAAATCTTCTTTCCACCAAATCCAAATCCTGTGAGAGAGAGTTGAGTGTTGGGGAGACTATCATTTTAAGCACAAGAGCAAGGAGTTCATCATCAACACACCATTTGTTACTTCTTGGAGAGTGGTGTCTCCTAGATTGGCTAGGTGTCACTTGGGAGCCTCCGACAAGATTGTGGAGTTGAACCAAGGAGTTTGTAAGGGCAAGGAGATCGCCTACTTCGTGAAGATCTACCACTAGTGAGGCAAGTCCTTCGTGGACGACGGTCGTGATGGAATAGACAAGGTTGCTTCTTCGTGGACCCTTCATGGGTGGAGCCCTCCGTGGACTCGCGCAACCGTTACCCTCTGTGGGTTGAAGTCTTCATCAACGTGGATGTACGATAGCACCACCTATTGGAACCACGACAAAAACATCCGTGTCTCCAATTGCGTTTGAATCCTCCAAACCCTTCCCTTTACATTCTTTCAAGTTGCATGCTTTACTTTCCGCTTCTCATATACTCTTTTGCATGCTTGCTTGAATTGTGTGTAGATTGCTTGACTTGTGCTAAGATAGCTAAAATCTGCCAAGAACTAAAATTGGGAAAATGCTAGATTTTTATTTGGTCAAGTAGTCTAATCACCCCCTCTAGACATACTTTCGATCCTACAAGGCCGCACGCCATGGTGAGGTGAGTTTGGCGGGGATCGAAGCATGGTGGGCTGCCGCCTACAAGGTCGGGAAGGAGAACGCCGACATCTGGCCAGCATGCCCTAATGGCAGCCTGTGAGAAGTAGTTTAAGTTTGTAGTGTTAGAGCAAATTACCAGTAGTACTTTAAGTTTGTAGTATTAACATACAATGTCGGTAAGAGCATCCTTTGAGGGCTTTGAGCGTTGATTAGCATGTGTGCCCGTGTGCATTTTTATGCGTTAATCATTAGAAGATCACAAAACACACGGTTTCTATGTTGTACTCGTCTGCGTTTCTTTTGCGTTAATGATCCATAAGTCAGTTACCTGTGCGATGTTTCCTAATAAACCAGGCGTACCATTGACCGAAAAAAATCAACTGCACGTTACGCGCTTCGTTTGTGTTGTGTGTTTCCCTCACCCAAGTTTCAAGTTTCGCAGTGAAATTTTCATTAGGCGCGTGATTTCAGAATTTATTCCTCCAACCACATCGCCACCCTAAGTATCCCCCCTCGCGCCTCCCCCTATCGGCATCTCAAACGCCACTGCTGCAACCACAACTTTAACCACATCTACGTTCTGCTCGGATCCAGTCAGGTAACCCGCCGATCTCTATCACGGCCCTGACCTGATTGCTTAAATGGCGCCTGTGAAACATCCTCATGCCTCCAAATCCCCACCGCCAGGAGCTGATGGCGGTCCATGGCGCGATGGCCTCTGTGCGTGTTGACCCGGAGGAACACCTCGCCTCCGCCGCCGCTGACGTCATGGTGCAGGCTCTGGCCCAGATGAAGTGCCCCAGTGACTACCTCTTAGGACTTACCAAGTATGTACTCACTAGTTCAATCTTACCAATACCAGTTGCAATTAATGGCTATGTTCTGTACAGTCGATGTATTAAGCATGTTGTAGTAAACATGCCTAACACGTTTTAGCTATTTTCCCTATCTTTTTATAGACAACTGGGCCATTATCTGCTCTGGCAGCACCTGCCCTATGATGTTTAACTCTGCCAATTGCATTTTTATCAGTACCGGTTTCAATGGCCATTAAGCTTGTTGCAATTAACAGTTGTATCCATTTTTAAAGAGTTGTATTTCAATGGCTACAAACTTAAAAACATGAATTAGGATGTTGTTAAGCTTGTTGCAATTAACAGTTGTACCCTTTTTTTAATCCGTCCCTTTGCTACTATGCTACTCTTTCGCAATGAAGATATCACTATAGATGTTGCCGTTTTATTACCATTTGCTATTTTTGGTGAATGTTAACCCTGTTGTAGTTAACATTGGCTTTCTATGTACTTACACAGGGCTACAATGGGTGATGTTGTTGTTCGCCATCGAGGTTAGCTGCATCCTATGTCTTATACACCATATATTCCTAAATATAAGTATTTTTAGAGATTCCAATATAGAATACATAAGGAATAAAATGTGTGAATCTAGATTCTAATCTAAACTATATCTATAATTCTATATACATCCGTATGTAGTTCACATTGAAATCTCAAAAAAAATGTACTTAGGAACATAGGTAGTTGTATTTTACATCATTTGTGCAATCTCAGTTTAGCTTCTAACATTTATTGGTTGCTTGTAGGTACATATATGAGAGGTACTAATCCACGCTTCGATCCCTTTTGCATTTGGGGCAATGAGATATTCATGAACAAGCATCAAGTGAGGAAACTAAGAAATATTGTTAGGCGAAAGAAATGGGTGATTGGAATTTGTAAGTGCATCTAGTGCCACCCCTAGTTGGTTTTGGAGTATTGACGACAAACCTAGTTGAGGGACTAATGTGTTTGTGAGAATTGCAGGATAACACAGGTAGAAGTCCCTCATTGATTCGGTTTTACTACCAGAGATGACCCCTAAAAATGTATGAAGACATTGAAGTCAAAGGTGGTATATGAAGATATTCACATTGAAGACTATGACAAGAGAAGACACGATATGAAGCCTATGGAGCTCGAAGACTTAGATCTTTCGTAGTTCTTTTTCTTTTGTGTTGAGTCATAGGAACCACCGTACTGTTAAGTGGGGTCCAGGAGAACCAGTCAGAATGACTGAAGTGATGCCTAAACCAAAAAACCTATGTCTTCAAGTGAAGACAATGAGAGCGAATCTTGTCCAGAGCCGGACAAGTCAGCTTTGCTTGTAGCCCAAGTAAAGTTGCCATGAGAGTTTGAAATCTGACCGTTGAGACATGTGTCAGTTCCTTAGTGACCCAGGGTCATTTCGGACAAATCAGGTCGGGTTGCCAAGTGGCTATAAATAGCCCACCCCCTACAACCATAAACGGTTGGCTGCTCAGATTGAGAGTACGGCTTTTGTCGTTTGAGAGCAACCCACCTCGAAGCCTTTGAGAAAGAATTCCTTGCGAGGATAAAGCCCTAACCACCCAGAGCCAGAGAACATTGGGCATCACTTAAGTCTTCTTGTCTGTGTGATCTGAAGACTTATTACACTTGAGGACTGTGCATCCCCAGACGGTTAGGCGTCGCGTTCAGAGCATCCAAGAGACATTGTGGATTGCCAGTGAACGAAGTCTGTGAAGGTTTGGGAGTCTACCTTGAAGACTTACCAGAGTGATTGGGCGAGGACTATGTGACCTTAGCTCAAGGAGAATACGGTGAGGACTTGGTGTCCTGAGCTGCGTGTTTAGGACTGGGTGTCCGGGACTGTGTGTCCTAAGGTTTAAATACCTAGCCGCTCCAACTAGACGTACAGTTGTCACAGCAACTAGAACTGGTCCAACACATCATTGTCTTCAACGAGTCACTGGTTTCATCTTCACTTCCTTTTACTTACTGATCACTCATTGTGAAGTCATTGCGTGTCTGTTCTATCTTTTGTCTTCACAACATGAGTGTATGATCTGTTTGGCTTCATAGTATCTTCCTACCTGATCCTAATTACACTACAGCTATTTGTCACTGTGCTTTCACTCTGTTGATACTTGACCATGGCTTGCCTAGTGTAGTCTAACTTCCGCTGCATAGTAATAGGCATATCTCTACTGTTTGTCTTCATAACTTCCATGTTTTGAAGACTTTCATAAAAATCGCCTATTCACCCCCCCTCTAGTCGATATAACGCACTTTCAATTGGTATTAGAGCAAGGTGCTCCCTTGTTCTGTGTGATTCGGTTTAACCACCTGGAGTTTTAGCTATGTCGACTGCAGGGATAATTAAAGTCTCCGCTGCATGCCCCGTCTTCGATGGAACTGAATATCCCTACTGGAAGAATAAGATGCGTATGCATCTTGAAGCCATTGACGTCGACCTATGGTATGTCGTCGAGAACGGCGTTCCCAAGGCTGGAGAAGGTGTCACTGCTGCTGATGTCAAGAAATTCGTTCAACTGGACTCTACTGCCAAGAACATCATCTGTGGTCATCTGACCAAAGGAAGTATGGCCGTGTGAGTGCTTTGAAGACATCCAAGCTGGTCTGGGACTGGCTCTCCAAGGTCAATGAAGGCATCTCAACCCAGAGAGATCAAAGAATCAGTGTCCTTCGCAATCTCTTCAACCGCTTCAAGCGAAATGACAATGAGAATGTCCAGCACACATTTGACAGACTCACTGACATCACAAATGAGCTTCAAGCCCTCGGCGCTACTGAGATCACCAAACATGAAGTCGTCAAGACGCTGCTGAGATCACTTGATAGTTCGTTTGACATCCTAGCCCTGATGATTCAAGAACGTCCTGATTTCAAGACACTCGATCCATCTGACATACTTGAGAGGCTCAACACACATGAGTTTCAGCTTTCTGAGAAAAGAGATATCTACGGTCCAAACTATGGGCGAACTCGTGCCTTGAAGCCAAAAGCTGTTTCCTCATCTGAAGAAGAATCTGACAGCAGTTCTGATGATCCTGAAGACATTGGAAGGGAACTTGCAATGCTAGTAAAGAAGTTCCAAAAATTCACCAAGAAGAAAGGCTTCAGAAAGTCTTCACGATCAAGCTCAAGGAATGATAAAGCTTCTGCTCATGACTACAAGAAGAAAACATGCCACAAGTGCAAGAAAACTGGACACTTCATCTCTGAGTGTCCACAGTGGGACAATGAGAACAGAAAGAAGAAGAAGAGCAAGGAATATGACTCAGACGACAAGAAGAAGAAGAAGAAATACACAAAGTCTTCTTCCAAGTCTTCCTCAAAGTCTTCATCACACAAGAAGGGCTCATCTGGCAAGGCACGTGCGTTTGTTGGCAAGGAAATGGATTCAGAGGAGGTGTCCGCTTCTGAGGAGGCAGAGGTGGAGTCTGAGGAGGAGTCTGATTCTGGCATTGCAAGTCTGGCTACAGCATACGTCGCCAAGTCCATCTTCAACACTGAAGACAATGATTTCATCACCGACACCGATGCAAATGACAAGGACTACTCCACTCCTACCTACTGCTTCATGGCACGTGGTGCCAAGGTAAACAAATGCACTACTCACTATCAAACATCTAGTGACGATGACTCTGATTGTGATTCAAAACCCAGTTACAAAACACTTGCTAAAATTGCAATTGAACAACAGAAAGCCATGGAACATATTCAAAAACTGTTAGACAGAAGCGATGATCTGTTGGGTGCTGAAATGACTCGATCTGAATCCTTAATTGAAGACATAAAAAATCTTCACGTTAAGTATCAGGAACTTGAAGATCGTCATGATACTCTCTCAACAACTCATGAAAAGCTTTCCTATGATTATATTCAAAGGAAGCAAGAACTTGAGAAATTGAGAGCGGCTCATGAAGATCTTCAAAAGGAAAATGAGTCACTTTGCGCCGAACAGATCAGTTCCGCTCAGGAAGGATTTGAACCACCATGTCTTAAATGCATTGAGCGTGATAATGCTACTTCTGTTGCTGAATGTTCCACTGCTACTGCTGTTGCAATATCTTCAACTGTTGATGTTGTAACTAACCCCTCTGCTGAGAATACCACTGCTATTGCTGATGAGAATGCTAGGTTGAAGACATTGCTTGAAACAGGGATGTACAAAAGCCTTAAAGGGCATCAGACGCTATGTGATGTCCTGAAAAAGCAGATTCTAAACTGAAACCCTAGGAAAGAAGGTGTAGGGTTCGTAAGGAAAATAAATGCAGATGGCTCTTACTGGAAACCTGAGCAGTACCCCAAAACCAAGTGGGTTGCTGCAAAGGAACCTTCAGCAGATCCATCCAATTTATCTGGCTTCACCTGTGCTAACCCCATTATCATTGATGAATCCTTTGATGCAAACTATGTACTGTTTAAAAATCAGAATGGTGTAGTGTTTGTCAGGTACATTGGTACTAACTGCAGGAATGGACCGCCTATGAAGAAGATCCGGGTTCCGAAAAAGTGTCTGGAAAATCTTCCTGTGAATGTCTTCATGACACCTCACATGAAGAAGACAAACCTCAGTCCAAAGGCTTCATGCAGATAGAGGACTCACCCGAGTCACACTAACGCAAATGTTTTGCAGGAAAACCATACTCAGGCATATGAATATGAGAGCGGTTCATCAAACCGTCATGTTCATATGACCAAAAATTATTCTGCCTATTCTTATGAGTACTATTGTCCGCCTGCTAGACTGTTTGCTAGGGCTCCAAAACAAAAATTCTCAGATGCTGCACTTAGACTTATTGCTTCAAATCCACCCTTGATGTGGGTGGTTAAGAAAGCTTAACTCTCTTTTGCAGGGAAAGGCCTCCAGCAGAAAAACAAAATCTTCTGACGCTATTGCTGGGGACCTTAAAAATCTTGTAGGGCGCAAGATAAAATGCCCGAATGGCATCATTATGTACTTCGTTCCTGAATCGCATGCTACTCTCTCTATTAGTCCTAATCTGGATCTAAGTTTTCATAACCCACTGGTTCGTCAAATGTTTTTGCTTCACAATTCTCTTCGTGAAGCCTATCCCCCTAACTGCACTGTAGGGTACGACACCAGCGTCTTCAAAGTCTTTAGAATGGATTATTGACAGTGGGTGTACAAATCACATGACTGGCAAAAGAAGCCTTCTTATGGACTCAACCTTACGTCCATCCGACAAGAGCCACATCACATTTGCTGACACTGGTAAAAGTAAGGTATTGGGTCTAGGTAGAGTTGCAATCTCAAAGGATCAACACATGGATAAAGTCATGCTTGTTGAATCCCTTGGTTTCAACTTAATGTCTGTCTCAATGCTTTGCGATTTGAACATGGTCGTAATATTTGGAAAATATCGTTGCCTGGTACTAATGGAATCTGACAAGTCTCTAGTGTTTGAAGGGTATCGGAAAGATGATTTGTATGTGGTAGATTTCTCAGCAGGGCCACAACTTGCAGTATGTCTTCTTGCGAAAGCTTCAGAATGCTGGCTTTGGCATCGGAGGCTTGGGCATGCTGGCATGAGGAACCTCCACACCCTTGCAAAGAAGAAACATGTCATAGGCATCAAGGGCGTCAAGTTCAAGAAAGATCACTTATGCGGTGCCTGTGAAGCAGGGAAGATGACGAGGGCAAAACATCCCTCGAAGACAATCATGACCACTACTCGACCCTTCGAACTGCTTCACATGGATCTTTTTGGTCCCACTCACTACTCAACTTTTACTACTACTGCTTGCCTCTATGGCTTTGTCATTGTTGATGATTACTCTAGATATACTTGGGTGCGCATAATCCTTTACAAGACTGAAGTGCAGGATGTCTTCAGACGCTTCGCCAATCGAGCCATGAACAATTACGACGCCAAGATAAAGCACATCAGAAGTGACAATGGCACTGAATTCAAGAACACTGGCCTTGATACATATCTTGATACCTTGGGCATCACACATGAATTTTCAGCTCCGTACATGCCACAGCAGAATGGCGTCGTCGAACGCAAGAATAGAACACTCATTGAGATGGCCAGAACGATGCTAGATGAATACAAGACTCCAAGAAAATTCTGGACTGAAGCCATTGACACTGCATGCCATACAATCAATCGTGTTTATCTTCACAAGCCTCTGAACAAGACATCTTATGAACTCCTAACTGGCAAGAAGCCAAATGTCAATTATTTCAGAGTATTTGGCGCAAGGTGCTGGATCAAGGACCCACACCACACCTCAAAGTTTGCACCAAAAGCACATGAGGGTTTTATGCTTGGATATGGAAAGGATTCGCACTCCTACAGAGTCTTCAATCTCTTTCATTACAAAGTGGTTGAAACAGTGGATGTGCGGTTCGATGAGACAAATGGTTCACAAAGAGAGCAACTGCCAAATGTGCTAGATGAAATTCCAGCTAGTGAATCAATCAAGCTAATGGGAACTGGAGAGATTATACCTTCTGAAGCTCATCCTGAAGAAGAACTTATCATCTCAGCACCTGATCAACATGAAGACAATGCTCAGCCTGAAGACATTCCTCCCAACAACAACACAGACCAGCAAGAGCAAAGTCTTCGCCCTGTACATCCTCGTGTTGCCAATGAAGTGCAGATTGACAGAATAATTGACAGCATCAATGCACCTGGTCCACTTACTCGTTCAAGGGCAACTCAGCTAGCAAATTTCTGTGGGCACTTCGCATTCGTCTCAATATCAGAACCCAAGAAAGTTGAAGAAGCCTTCATGGAACCTGAATGGATTCAAGCTATGCAAGAAGAGCTTCAACAGTTTGAGCTGAATAATGTATGGGAACTGGTTAAGCGTCCTGATCCACGGAAGCACAACATAATAGGCACCAAATGGATATACCGCAACAAGCAAGATGAGCATGGTCAAGTTGTCAGAAACAAAGCTCGTCTCGTTGCTCAAGGATATACTCAAGTGGAAGGCATTGACTTCGATGAAACATTTGCTCCTGTGGCTAGGCTTGAAGCCATATGCATACTGCTGGCCTATGCAAATCATCATAACATTCTTCTATATCAAATGGATGTGAAGAGTGCCTTTCTCAATGGCAAGATTGAAGAAGAAGTGTATGTTGCACAACCGCCTGGCTTTGAAAATCCAAAACATCCTGACATGGTATACAAGCTCAACGAGGCGCTGTATGGCCTCAAACAAGCCCCTAGGGCCTGGTATGACACACTCAAATACTTCCTGAAGAGCAAAGGCTTCATACCTGGTTCCCTAGATCCCACTCTTTTCACGAAGACATATGATGGTGAACTGTTTGTGTGCCAAATATATGTGGATGACATTATCTTCGGCTGCACAAATCAGAAGTACAGTGAAGAGTTTGGATATATGATGCAAGAGCAATATCAGATGTCCATGATGGGGGAGCTGAAGTTCTTCCTTGATCTTCAAATACGACAACAACGCAATGGCATCTTCATATCTCAAGAGAAGTATCTCAAAGATTGCCTGAAGAAGTTTGGTATGCAAGACTGCAAAGGCTTCACAACACCAATGCCAGCCAAACATCATCTGGGTCCTGACGACAATGGTAAAGAGTTCGATCAAAAGGTATACCGCTCCATGATTGGTTATTTACTTTATTTATGTGCATCTAGGCCAGATATTATGCTTAGTGTTTGCATGTGTGCTCGATTTCAAGCGGCACCAAAGGAGTTGCATCACTTAGCTGTGAAGCGAATTCTTCGATATTTGGCTCACACCCCAACTCTAGGATTATGGTATCCAAAGGGCTCAGAGTTTGATTTGGTTGGATTCTCGGATGCTGATTATGCTGGTGACAAAGTTGATCACAAGTCTACATCAGGCACATGTCACTTTCTGGGACGATCACTTGTATGTTGGTCTTCAAAGAAGCAGAACTGTGTATCTCTCTCCACTGCTGAATCTGAATACATTGCTGTTGGATCTTGCTGCGCTCAGCTTCTGTGGATGAAGCAAACACTCAAGGACTATGGCATTCATCTGAAGCAAGTGCCACTTTACTGCGACAACGAAAGCACCATCAAGATTGCCAACAACCCAGTTCAGCACTCAAAGACAAAGCACATTGAAATTCGTCATCACTTTCTCAGAGATCATGTTGTGAAGGAAGACATTGATATCATACACGTCAACACTGAAGAGCAATTGGCAGATATCTTCACCAAGGCCTTGGATGAGAAGAGGTTTTGCAAGTTACGGTGTGAGCTAAATATCCTGGAATCCTCAAATGTCCTGTGATCAGGCACACATCCTAATCCTTATGCATATTGATGACTTAGATGTGCAACACACAAAGTGTAGTATATCTTCAATCAGTGAAGACATACATTCTAAGTGGGAATACATTAATGTGGAATTTGACTTCGGAGCGCCACGATAATTGTGCGCCGTGTCTGGGTCTAATACTTCCTATACGGTGGGTAACGCCACCACCAAACGTTCTATTTTGAAGTGTTTCTCTCATGGCGTTATCTTGCAATGTCTTCACATTTGGTTTGGCTTCGAACTCAACATATTCTCATGATTATCTTCACTGTGTTGACTATATATATATATATGCTAGTGTTCTATCCTCTACAACATTCACTTATAGCTATATCTTCGTGTTGAATCTTTTGAACTAAGTGAATGTGATCGGACCCCAACTTCTCTATGCTTTCTATCTCAAACTCTATCTCTCCAAGTCATATGCATTCTATTGAAACTGTTGAATGTCTTCACCGCGTCCTTGTCAGCAGAAGATATAGAGACAACCATAAAGTCCGTTTTCAATGCTCATTCCTCCACATAAAATCCGGAGAAGCAGGAACGACCACCCGACAATCCAGGCGTGCGTGGGACGTGGAACAAACCCCAAACTTCCGCAAACTGGCCACGCGTTCCTCAGATGCGAATCACCAGGGGCACCTGTGTAATAGCACAGTGCCGCCCTTGTGCCTATAAATACACACTCACAGCGGTAACTATCTCTTCTTCCACCCTCGCACGAACCCTAGCGCCACCGCTAGCTCTCGATGACGCCGGCGACGAAGCGCTTCGTTGCCGCAACCTCTCCGACGCCATCTTCACGCCGATCGCGGACATCATCCTCTCCGCCGTCGCCGTAGATCTACTCCGTCGCCAAGTTAGGGCACGGACGAGTGAACTGCTCGGCCTCATCTCTCGCTCCGTCTAGCAGTTCTTAGTGTGGTAAATAAAACTGCCTTTTACAGCACCGTTGATCCTATTGATCTGTCACTTTCTACCACAAGCAGTTTCTGCTCACACAAACTAGATCTCTCTCAAACTGCATCTCATAACATGCCTAGAATATTCACTTGTGCTTCAAAAAGTAGTTAGATTCCTCACTTGTACTGATCTGTGGATTCGTACAAATCTGGAACCAACTTCTTATCTATGAGTGAATGTCTTCGCACGATGAGGTCAATGTCTTCTAAACTGATTTATATTCAAAATCATCTGAGAATGCATATGACCTCTTCCCCTTCCCTCGCACCTTAATGCTGTCACAGGTACATGTCCGTGGGAGAATCCTTTGGTTCTCATAGTCTGCATTCATTTGCAGAATTCCTACAACATCACATAAATTCTCCTGAAGCCAGTTCCTGTTGGTCCAGCAAAAGAAAGCCTTTGAAGCCTTTGAACGTCTTAAAGCCTTCCAACTTAAGATTTATGGCTTCAGAAACAGCAGCAAGGAAGGGGGGCAGACAGCGACGTGGAGGAACATCCAAAGATCTGCCTGATGAACTGGCAGAAATGTATAAAACAGATCCTGAAGAGAATTATGGGCAGCGCAAGACCCGAATCCAATGGATTCGACGCTATTGGGCAGAACAATGGTTCAAATACCGCTTCACAACCCAAGAGTATGCTGAGAAAAGTGCCATCAAAAGACCATGGGGAGACATCTTATACAAGAACCTTGTACCCAGGTCCAGAGATGAAGCTATTGCCCAAAGCTTCTATCCATGCATGGTCCGTGGGCCACAGCCTGATGATGCACATCCGTCATCACTACTCTGGTGTCATGACGACAATCTGTTCAAGCGCAACTTCCAGTTTGCCCAAAACTCAGCGAAGCAGAACAAGAAGAAATTTGGGTTAGACTTCAACCCTGGTCCCTCAGCACCAAGGGCAGATGGCACACGAGAAGCAGAACCCAATGTCATCGGTCCGTATGCCAACCTTGAAGGCCTCATCACCTACATCTTGGTTCAAGGGACTGCAGTGAATGAGCCTGCAGCTGACACTGAGTCTGATGAAGCACCAGCAGTGCCTGCAGTGCCGAAGCCGAAGCAGTTGAAGAAGCCAAAAGCTTCAAAGCCAGCCCCTTCACCAAAAATCTCAAAGGCGAAGCCATTGGCGACTGCACCTCCTGAAGACAGTGTGCAGTCTGAAGACTTATCACGCGTCTCAAGGCACCAGAAGGACAAGATGCCTCAGTCTCACACTGGCAAAGAGCTCACAGCTGCTGCCATCCTGTGCAGTGAAGCCATTGATCTGTCAAGTGATGAAGATCTTGGAGATGACGCTCTTGAGCAACTCATCAAGAGCAAAGAAGAAGCAGAAATCTTCAACAATCTGCCTCTCTTTGATGTCGCCATCATCCACAACTTCATTGACGAGTGGTTTGCCACACCGAACATTAGCTTTGAAGATCTACAGCTGCCCGTTGGCCTCAGCGTCGCCTTCCAAGGCGCTATTGCTTCAGAACTTGCCATTGCCCAGCGCATTGTTGAACTGAAGCAGAAAATTGATCATGAAAAGGCTCAGTTCAAGAAGAATATGGCCAAGCTCAGCGTGCAAGAAGTGAAGAGCTTCAAGATCATGTTGAATGAGCTAAAGGAAAACTTTCTGAAGAAGCATGCAGAAGCTCAGGGTTCACGTAAGCGGATGAAGTCTCTAGCGGACAGATGTGTGCAAGCCTACAATGAGGCTGAGAAGCGCAAGGCACTTGGGCGTCCTGGCATCGACCCCAAGATGGCCGCAAAGAAAAAGAAGAAGACTGTTCCAGCTGAACCAGAGGCACCAAGGCAGGAAGCAGTTCCACTTGTCTTCCCAACTGCAACGACTGGCTCGAAGCCAAAGAGCCGGTCAACATCTTCAGAGCTCAAGAAGACAAGAACTGCTGAGGCTGAAGCCAGGAAGAGGAAAAGCTCTGAAGCCTCTCCTACTGCCCCCAGCAAGAAAAAGAGAAAGACCAAGAAATCTCGGGCTGCTCCCACAGAGCCCTTGATAGTTGAACCTATTTCTATGGTTCACCCTGACGCAGAACGTCAACTGACGGTGCATGAGCCTGCTTCCACAGAGGCTCCTGTTCCTGAAGACATTCCAGCAGCTGATCCCATCGCTTCTGAAGACATTGGTCATCGTGACAATGTAGAAGATGATGCAGTCCTTCCTCAGTTAGAACACAGCGAACTCCTCAGCATTGGTCGTCCACTGACGCCAATTGCACATGATGCTTCATGGGCGGATCGCTCTCAAGAGGAAGAAGACTATGAGGCCCAGCCCACTCCAACCCCACAGGCGTCGTCTGCGTTCCGCAGGCTTTGCAAAGGTCCAAGGCCACACGTCTATGCTGAAGACATTCCGGCTGCATCAGCCGCAGAAGAAGCACCACAAGAGCCCACTCCTCTGCTCCACCAAGAAGCAGTTCTCCAGGAGAACGTGCTTGTGACCGACCCTCCAGCTAGTCAAGCGGAGGATGAAAATCTTGAGGCTGCCACAACCAACAACGAAGCTAATGTGGAGCCCTCCCCAGCAAAAGCTTCAGAAGACAGCGAAGCCACTGAACCCACAACTTCTGTTCCTGAGTCTGCTGCAGGTCCCCAATTCAACTATCATGTTGAGCACAGGCCTCAGGTCCAGAAGCCAATCCCCAGACTGCCAAGGTTTCCAGGTCCTGCATCAGCACCTGGCTCCTTCAACATCAATGGCTTCAGGGCAGATAATACTTTCTTCAATAGCTCCATGAACCCCTATTCAAGGGAAAGGATTTCATCAGATAGGTTCTGGAGCTATCCTCAGCGTAGCTACTACTCTTGCATACTGTACAACCAAGGTCGCATTTTCCCGCACAAGCGCCTTGATGTTGAAGCTATTGCTGGTCTGCCCTGTCTAGAGGAAGCGTTGGATTGCTTCAAACAAGTGGGTCTGCTACAGTTCATTACTGATGAAGAGCATTGGAACGAAGAGCTCCTGCTACAATTCTATGCCACTCTGCACATCAAAGGATACAACAGAGATCCGAAGACTTGGGTCCTGGATTGGATGACCGGCAACGTTCATCACGAAGCCAATGCATTTGATATCATTGAGCTCACTGGCCTGCCCACTCCAGGCGAATTCTTCGAGCAAGGCTGTCGGCTACACATTGAAGCTATTGAGAGCATATTTCAGAGGCCTGAACCAAATATGAGTCAGATGCTCTCCATGATGAAGCCATTGCCCCACGATGCTTCTTATCCCACAGAGTTCTTCGTTGAAGACCTTGAGTACCTGCCCAGGACCATCTATCACATAATCCGGCGGACTCTCTGGCCCATTAAAGGACACTCTCCAAATGCCAAGATCGAGGGTGCAATGAAGACTCTGATATTCTGTATCCTTCATGGCAAATGCTTCAACGCACAGGATTTCTTCATACGCCAACTAGCTGCATCAGGCTCAGATCTGTTTGGTTTAAAGTTCTATGCTCCTTGGGTAATGAGGCTGATCAAACTTCACTCTGCCATCTCGTATCAGCCCTCAGCCCGCAACCATCAGATCTTCTTGCCTGATGTGGATACCTCTGCTGAAGCCATCTATCCTGAACCTGCCAAGCAACCTCTGAGTCTTCAGAATGCAGAACACCAGAGCTTCACTCAAAATGTTGAAGGTGTTGAAGCCATCTCCAGGGTGTATCCTTTGGCTGGCACTACACGTGCACCGCACCCTGCTTCAACTGAAGCCACTGACAGTGCCACTGCTTCAAGATCCAAGAAGCGCACTCGTGTTCTCAACGACCGGGAGCTTCTTGTGGCCCTTCATCAAAAGCAGGATAGGCATCATGACTGGTTGAAGAGACAGATGAAAAGCCTCTTGGTGGATGTAAATCGCATCCGAAATCTTGCCACCAAGAACGCTTTTGTTTCCCATGAAACCTGTCGCCGCACATGGAAAGGGCTAACGATGATGCTTTCTGAAGCTGATCTTCAAGAGGATGGCTTCACTAAGAGATTCAAATTTGACTCCACACCTCCTCGAAGAGCTGTGCTGCTGGGGACACCATCTCTTGAAGACTCTGAGTTTTCTTCCTCTGCCGCCACAGTCACTGCCAGAATCATTGAGGAAGAAGACGATGCTACCTCACCGCCACCTGCTTCAGCACCTCCAAGCTCTTCTGCACCGCCAAACAACGCCAACAACCCTACTACTTCATATACTCCTCATAGGAACGAGTAGAGGCTCTATGTCTTCAAACCTTTTTGGTCATTACTAACAAAAGGGGGAGAAGCATATGAGATTGATAGTCTTCAAGCGGGTTCATATGGGCGGGTGCCTTATATTTTGCTTCATGCTTACAACTCTCGTTTTTTTGCTACAGTTGGTTCTTATGAGTTGTAACACTTAAACCAGATGGTCGTCTGCTACTTGTTTGCCACCCTGTTTTGCGAAGATAAATTCCGCATGTGCGATGATAAATTCCGCACTTATCTCATTCTGCAGACGTCCATTTTCCATTATGCATGTCATTATCTTCATATACTTTCACATGCATAGTGGATTGTCATCATAAGCTGAAGTGGATCTCCACAAGTACAACCTGCCATGTGCATTTGCATTCCAAAAGCAAATTAACTTATATGCACATCTTCAGGGGGAGCCCTTGCAAGTTATGAAGACAATTCCTTATCCTTTACAATTTCACAGACTATATTCCCCGTTGAAAACTTCAACTAGTTTGTCATCAATCACCAAAAAGGGGGAGATTGTAAGTGCATCTAGTGCCACCCCTAGTTGGTTTTGGAGTATTGACGACAAACCTAGTTGAGGGACTAATGTGTTTGTGAGAATTGCAGGATAACACAGGTAGAAGTCCCTCATTGATTCGGTTTTACTACCAGAGATGACCCCTAAAAATGTATGAAGACATTGAAGTCAAAGGTGGTATATGAAGATATTCACATTGAAGACTATGACAAGAGAAGACACGATATGAAGCCTATGGAGCTCGAAGACTTAGATCTTTCGTAGTTCTTTTTCTTTTGTGTTGAGTCATAGGAACCATTGTACTGTTAAGTGGGGTCCAAGAGAACCAGTCAGAATGACTGAAGTGATGCCTAAACTAAAAAACCTATGTCTTCAAGTGAAGACAATGAGAGCGAATCTTGTCCAGAGCCGAACAAGTCAGCTTTGCTTGTAGCCCAAGTAAAGTTGCCATGAGAGTTTGAAATCTGACCGTTGAGACACGTGTCAGTTCCTTAGTGACCCAGGTCATTTCGAACAAATCAGGTCGGGTTGCCAAGTGGCTATAAATAGCCCACCCCCTACAACCATAAACGGTTGGCTGCTCAGATTGAGAGTACGGCTTTTGTCGTTTGAGAGCAACCCACCTCGAAGCCTTTGAGAGAGAATTCCTTGCGAGGATAAAGCCCTAACCACCCAGAGCTAGAGAACATTGGGCATCACTTAAGTCTTCTTGTCTGTGTGATCTGAAGACTTATTACACTTGAGGACTGTGCATCCCCAGACAGTTAGGCGTCGCGTTCAGAGCATCCAAGAGACATTGTGGATTGCCAGTGAACGAAGTCTGTGAAGGTTTGGGAGTCTACCTTGAAGACTTACCAGAGTGATTAGGCGAGGACTATGTGACCTTAGCTCAAGGAGAATACGGTGAGGACTTGGTGTCCTGAGCTGCGTGTTCAGGACTGGGTGTCCGGGACTGTGTGTCCTAAGGTTTAAATACCTAGCCGCTCCAACCAGACGTACAGTTGTCACAGCAACTGGAACTGGTCCAACACATCATTGTCTTCAACGAGTCACTGGTTTCATCTTCACTTCCTTTTACTTACTGATCACTCATTGTGAAGTCATTGCGTGTCTGTTCTATCTTTTGTCTTCACAACGTGAGTGTATGATCTGTTTGGCTTCATAGTATCTTCCTACCTGATCCTAATTACACTACAACTATTTGTCACTATGCTTTCACTCTGTTGATACTTGACCATGCTTTGCCTAGTGTAGTCTAACTTCCGCTGCATAGTAATAGGCATATCTCTACTGTTTGTCTTCATAACTTCCACGTTTTGAAGACTTTCATAGAAATCGCCTATTCACCCCCGTCTAGTCGATATAACGCACTTTCAGAATTAAGCTCCTTATTTAAACTTTGTCCATGACAAAGTGAACTTTAGGATGGTAAGTAATGTGTTGAATTTTCCCCCTGCCCACAACAAGTTACTCTACTAGATCACAGTATCTGATATTTTTCTCTTTTCAGTGGTTTCCGAAGCTATTTATTGAAGATTACCTTGCAAACTACATGACCGGAGTGGAGGCAACTAAGGTTAAAGTATATAATTCATGCTATCATCATAATGCTCTAGAAGTCTTCCTGAAGGCGGTGAAGGATGGGCGGGCGGTCGTCACAAGGGGTTGGATAAAAGTGGTTCATGCCTATGGCATGCAGGAAGGCACATTATGGGCATTCCGCTTCTTCAACACCATCGGCAGTCAAAATGATTTACACTTGTCTCTTCAACTTTACCGCCTTTAAATATTATGGTTCATCATAGTTAGTTGTTTCCCAATCCTGTAATTAGCGAACATATTGTACTTGCAATTTTATTTATGGATTCGTTGTTGAACCATTATGCTGAGAATTTGAATTTCACGTTTCATATTTCAAAATTTCCAATTCGAATAATAAATTACAGGAAAAAATAAAAATATACAGGAGATAATAAAATAATGTGCACACGGTTAGAAAGAAAATTGCGTGTACGATGAAAAAAGAGAACAGACGGTCATGGAACTTTGCAAACGATTCTAGCAGTAAAAGCGCCTGTGATGGATAGCCCAATGCCACACAGTTTTCTACATCAAATCGTGTGTGATGTAGTTCATAAAAGCAACCAGTTAACCAAGGCAGAGCATGTGTGATAGTTACACCTTTCACACACGAGCATATACATAAAACTGTGTGGGATGTACATATGAACGAAAACGTTTTCCATGGATTGACTGTGTGGGATGTACATAAGAACGGAGACGTATTCCTTGGATTGACTGTGTGTGATATACATACGAACGGAAATGTTTTTCTGGGATTCACCGTGTGGGATGTACATACGAACAAAAATGATTGGGTTTCAATGCCTCACCCAATCGCACACGAGTCCCAGGAGGGCCTATCCTCGACGGTTTCTGGGTTGTGTGGGAAGGACCCCCATATCGCCCACACTCACTTGGCGACGGTTCCAAATGTCGTCGTGAAAAGGGGTTAAAAACCGTTTGTATAGCACCGACGTGTACCAGTGTCTATACAGTGCGTGCATGTGTGGTATCCCTTGTTTGTCTGTCCTGAAAGGTTACTAAGAGCAGACCAATCATTGATGGTTACAAATAGCAACACTCGTAGATCAAATTCCTGCTATTTGTGCTCATCCCACACACTTACACCTTTGATATCCCACGACTGTAAAAGTTCTTCAACTATTGGCCTGAGGTACACATCAATGTCGTTGCCGTACTCCTCACCGTGGTAGAGGATGTAGTCATTAGGGCATGCATGTAACTTCTGCACCTCTAATCCTAGAGGGCAGAGAACCTTCTTTGCTTCGTATGTATTGTCACGCAATTTGTTATCCTTTGGAAGCTTCTTCTTCATTATTTTCAGTAGCGAACCAAATCCCTTGTCAAATACACCATCCTCTGCCTTCCATTGCAGTAATTCCAGTGTGGTACCGAGCTTTGTGTTGCCATCTTCGCAATTTGGGTACAACCGGTTTTTGTGATCCTCTAACATGCGATCAAACTTCAACTTCTCCCTTTCACTTTCGCATCCTCTCTGTGCATCATAATGACGCGGCGAAGATCATCATCGGGCACATCTGGTGCCTCTTGATCTTTAGCTTCCCCTGTTGCAGTATCACCGTATTCAGGGAACATAGGATAGTTGTCATCATCCTTTTCTTCTTCATTGTCTTCCATGATAACCCCTCTTTCTCCATGCTTGGTCCAAACATTATAGTGTGGCATGAAACCCTTCTCAAGCAGGTGGAAGTGAAGGTTTTTCGAGGAAGATTAATCCTTTGTATTCCCATAGATAGTATATGGACAATACATAAAACCATTATGCGTGTTTGCCTCAGCCACATCGAGAAAATTATGTAGGTCCGTAATGTACTCGGAGGTGCGTCGGTCACCGTACATCCATTGCCGATTCATCTACATGCATTATATAATTAAGTATATGAAAAACCATTCCAGAACATCATGAATAGAGAAATTGCCAACTTAATACAAGTTCATCATCACATTAAAACCAAAGTACAGTAGTGATCAAATGTTATTACTGAAAAAATAAATACATAAAGTTCATACATAGTTCTCATAGAACAATATACAACTCTCTAGAGCATCTAATTAAAACATACATTGAAACTAACATACAACTATGTAAAACATTTAAATGCAACAACAAATGCGATCAAAATCACAATAAGGTAACAATTGATCCAACAACATAATGATACCAAGCCTCATTACCGATGGCATATTTTCTAATCTTTCTAATCTTCAAGCGCATTGCATCCAAATGGATCTTGTGTAGATCGACGACATCGGCAACATGCAACTCCAATTTCATCTTCTCTTTTTCAATTCTTTTCAAGTTTTCTTTTAAATAATTATTTTCTTTTTCAACTAAATTTAACCTCTCGACAAGAGGGTCGGTTGGAATTTCCGGTTTACATACCTCCTAGATAAAAACATCTATGTCACATTGGTCGGCATAATTGTCATAAACACTAATTGAAACAAATAGTTATAAAAGATAATATACCATATTCGAATCATAGACCGGACGAGAGCCTACGGGAGCAGATACCAAAACCATGGCACTATATAATAACAAACAATATGACAAGTTAGAAAATTATAGAAGTAGATATATAAATCATACAAGTAAGAACTTTAAAAAAAGAAGAAGATAAGAACTGAAGGAAATATGCCCTAGAGGCAATAATAAAGTTGTTATTTATATTTCCTTATATCATGATAAATGTTTATTATTCATGCTAGAATTGTATTAACCGGAAACTTAGTACATGTGTGAAAACATAGACAAAGAGAGTGTCCCTAGTATGCCTCTACTTGACTAGCTCGTTAATCAAAGATGGTTAAGGTTCCTGACCATAGACATGTGTTGTCATTTGATGAACATGGTCATATCATTAGAGAATGATGTGATGGACAAGACCCATCCGTTAGCTTAGCATAATGATCGTTTAGTTTTACTGCTATTCCTTTCTTCATGACTTATACATATTCCCCTGACTATGAGATTATGCAACTCCCAAATATTGGAGGAACACCTTTTGTGCTATCAAACGTCACAATGTAACTGGGTGACTATAAAGATGTTCTGCAGGTGTCTCCAAAGGTGTTTGTTGGGTTGGCATAGATCGAGATTAGGATTTGTCACTCCGTGTATCGGAGAGGTATCTTTGGGCCCTGTCGGCAATGCACATCACCATGAGCCTTGCAAGCAATGTGACTAATGAGTTATTTGCGGGATGATGCATTATGGAACGAGTAAAGAGACTTGCCGGTAATGATATTTAACTAGGTATGATGATACCGACGATTGAATCTCGGGCAAGTAACATACCGATGACAAAGGGAATAACGTATGTTGTTTTGCGGTTTGACCGATAAAGATCTTCGGAGAATATGTAGGAACCAATATGAGCATCCAGGTTCCGCTATTGGTTATTAACTGGAGAAGTGTCTCGGTCATTTCTACATAGTTCTCGAACCCGTAGGTTCCGCACGCTTAACGTTCGATGACGATTTGTATTATGAGTTATGTGTTTTGGTGACTGAAGTTTGTTAGGAGTCCCGAATGAGATCACGGACATGATGAGGATTCTCGAAATGGTCGAGACGTAAAGATTGATATATTGGAAGGTTATATACGGACACCGGAATGGTTCCGATAATGTTCGGGGAATTTCGGAGTACTGGGAGGCTATCGGAACCCCCCGGGAAAGTTAATGGGCCTAATGGACCATAGTTGAGGAGATGAGGCATGCCACGGCAGGTGGCGCGCACCCCCTTGCCCAATCCTAATTGGACAAGGGGAGGGGTCGCCCCTGAGGGAGTCCTGGATTAGGGGGTGTCCGGATGGCCGGACTATACCTTCAGCCGGACTCCTGGACTATGAAGATACAAGATTGAAGACTTCGTCCCGTGTCCGGAAGGGACTTTCCTTGGCGTGGAAGGCAAGCTTGGCGATACGGATATGCAGATCTCCTACCATTGTAACCGACTTTGTGTAACCCTAACCCTCTCCGGTGTCTATATAAACCGGAGGGTTTTAGTCCGTAGGACAAAACATACACAACAACAATCATACCATAGGCTAGCTTCTAGGGTTTATCCTCTCCGATCTCATGGTAGATCTACTCTTGTACCACCCATATCATCAATATTAATCAAGCAGGACGTAGGGTTTTACCTCCATCGAGAGGGCCCGAACCTGGGTAAAACTTCATGTCCCTTGCCTCCTGTTACCATCCGGCCTAGACGCACAGTTCGGGACCCCCTACCCGAGATCCGCCGGTTTTGACACTGACAGCCCCCCTTTCCTTCTCCTTTCCCCCTTTCCCCTTTCCCCTCTCTGTTCGAAGGAAAGGGGGGCCGAATTCTACTAGGAACAAAGTCCTAGTAGGACTCCCCCCATGGCGCGCCCCCCCTTGGGACGGCCACCTCCTCCTCCCCTCCTTTATATAAGGGGGTGGGGGCACCCCAAAGGCACGACAGTTTGTTTCTTAGCCATGTGCGGTGCCCCCCTCCACAGTTTACTCCTCCGGTCATAGCGTCGTAGTGCTTAGGCGAAGCCCTGCGCGGATCACATCACTATCCCCGTCGCCACATCGCCGTGCTGACAGAACTCTCCCTCGACCCTGTACTGGATCAAGAGTTCGAGGGACATCATCGAGCTGAATGTGTGCTGAACACGGAGGTGCCGTACGTTCGGTACTTGGATCAGTTGGATCGTGAAGACGTTCGACTACATCAACCGCGTTAACCAAATGCTTCCGCTTTCAGTCTACGAGGGTATGTGGACACACTCTCCCCGTCTCGTTGCTATGCATCTCCTAGATAGATCTTGCGTGATCATAGGAATTATTTTGAAATTGCATGCTAACTTCGCCAACAGTGGCATCCGAGCTAGGTCTATGCGTAGATGATATGCACGAGTAGAACAGAAAGAGTTGTGGGCGATAATAGTCATATTGCTTACCACCAACGTCTTACTTTGATTCGGCGGTATTGTTGGATGAAGTGGCGCGGACCGACATTACATGACCGCGTTCATGAGACTAGTTCTACCGACGTGCTTTTCACACAGGTGGTTGGCGGGTGTCTGTTTCTCCAACTTTAGTTGAGTCGAGTTTGACTACGGCCGGTCCTTGTTGAAGGTTAAAACAACACACTTGATGAAAAATTGTTGTGGTTTTGATGCGTAGGTAAGAACAGTTCTTGCTAGAAGCCCGTAGCAGCAACATAAAACTTGCAACAACAAAGTAGAGGACGTCTAACTTGTTTTTGCAGGACATGTTGTGATGTGATATGATCAAAACGTGATGAGATATAAATTGTTGCATGAGAAGATCATGTGTTGTAAAAGTTATCGGCAACTGGTAGGAGCCTTATGGTTGTCGCTTTATTGTATGAAATGCAATCTCCTTGTAATTGCTTTACTTTATCACTAAGCGGTAGTGATAGTCGTAGAAGCAATAATTGGCAAGACGACAATGACACTATGATGGAGATCAAGGTGTCAAGCCAGTGACGATGGAGATCATGACGGTGCTTTGGAGATGGAGATCAAAGGCACAAGATGATGATGGCCATATCATGCCACATATTTTGATTGCATGTGATGTTTATCCTTTATGCATCTTATTTTGCTTAGTACGGCGGTAGCATTATAAGATGACCCCTCACTAAATTTCAAGGTACAAGTGTTCTCCCTAAGTATGCATCGTTGCTATAGTTCGTCGTGCCGAGACACCACGTGATGATCGGGTGTGATAAGCTCTACATTCACATACAACGGGTGCAAGCCAGTTTTGCACGTGCAGAATACTCGGGTTAAACTTGACGAGCCTAGCATATGCAGATATGGCCTTGGAACACTGAGACCAAAAGGTCGAACGTGAATCATACAGTAGATATGATCAACATAGTGATGTTCACCATTGAAAACTACTCCATCTCATGTGATGATCGGACATGGTTTAGTTGATATGGATCACGTGATCATTTAGTTGACTAGAGGGATGTCAATCTAAGTGGGAGTTCTTAAGTAATATGATTAATTGAACTTTAATTTATCATGAACTTAGTACCTGATAGTTTTTGCATATCTATGTTGTTGTAGATCAATGGCCCGTGCTACCGTTCCCTTGAATTTTAATGCGTTCCTAGAGAAAGCTAATTTGAAAGATGATGGTAGAAACTACACGGAACGGGTCCGTAACTTGTGGATTATCCTCATTGCTGCACAGAAGAATTACGTCCTGGAAGCACCGCTAGGTGCAAAACCCACTGCAGGAGCAACTCCGTACATTATGTAAGTCTGGCAAAGCAAAGCTGATGTCTACTCGATAGTTCAGTGTGCCATGCTTTACGGCTTAGAATCGGGACTTCAAAGACGTTTTGAACGTCATGGAGCATATGAGATGTTCCAGGAGTTGAAGTTAATATTTCAAGAAAATGCCCGAGTTGAGAGATATGAAGTCTCCAAAAAGTTCTACAGCTGCAAAATGGAGGAGAATAGTTCTGTCAGTGGACACATACTCAGAATGTTCGGGTACCATAACCACTTGACTCAGCTGGGAGTTAATCTTCCTGATGATAATGTCATTGACAGAGTTCTTCAATCACTACCACCAAGCTATAAAGGCTTCATGATGAACTATAATACGCAAGGGATGGAAAAGAAAATTCCCGAGCTCTTCGCGATGCTAAAGGTTGCAAAGGTAGAAATCAAGAAGGAGCATCAAGTGCTAATGGTTAACAAGACTACTAGTTTCAAGAAAAAGGGCAGAGGGAAGAAGGGGAACTTCAAGAAGAACAACAAGCAAGTTGCTACTCAAGGGAAGAAGCCCAAGTCTGGACCTAAGCCTGAAACTGAGTGCGTACTGCAAAGGGACTGGTCGCTGGAAGCGGAATTGCCCCAAGTATTTGGGTGATAAGAAAGATGGCAAAGTGGAAGGTATATTTGATATACATGTTATTGATGTGTACCTTACTAATGCTCGTAGTAGCGCTTGGGTATTTGACTCATATTTGCAACTCGAAACAGGGGCTACGGATTAAACGGAGATTGGCTAAGGATGAGGTGACGATGCGCGTCGGGAATGATTCCAAGGTTGATGTGATCGCTGTCGGCACGCTACCTCTACATCTACCATCGGGATTAGTTTTAGACCTAAATATTTGTTATTTGGTGCCGGCGTTGAGCATGCCACTACTGCAGGATGCTGCTAACGCGACACTACGATCGGAGACCCTTCGAGAAACTGTGTGCGATGCAATAATCACAAACGGTGTTGTATGAAAACCGTCAGAAATGTGTAAAACGTTTGCGATGACGGATGCATCAAACACGGTTCAGGTTTTAGTTGCGTGTGCGAAGGGCATATGGTTCAGTTCAATTAACTGTTTGCGATGAGGAGGAACAAAAGAAACGGGCAGCCAAATGAAGGCGTGTGCAATACACAGCATACGGTTCACTCAGATGAACTGTTTGTGATTAGGCAACACAAAAGAAACGGCCAGCCAGATCAAGGTGTGTGCGATATATTGGGTTCACTTGGATGAACTGTTTGCATTGAGACATGATAAGAAAAACGGTTCAACTTAACAAGATGTGTGTGATACGCGGCAAACAGGTCTGTAATCACAAATGTGTGTGAAGACCGATAATAACACAGATGGTTGCTGCTAATAAGACGTGTGTGGTGTGCGATGGGATTGCAAACAGAACAACATACACACACACACACACTTATAGGGACATGCTTACATAACCAAATTAAACATCCACTTACGTAGGTGGCTACTACAACCATGGCATTTGCACACACCAAAGTAAACTATTACATTCATAGTTACATAGGTGGCTACTACACACATGACATTTCCACACACACCAATAAAGTAAACTATATATTACATGCATGATTAACTAGCATAAATGATCATCTAATCATCATCTACTTCTTGTGACACTTGCTCTACTTGTGGATCGACCCGGGCTCGTCGATTTGGGTAACGAGGCACTTCCTCATGTCAACGATCCGCCTGTGCATCTCGTAGCATGTGTACATGCTCTTGGCCGCGAACCTGAGGTGAGGTTCATTCATTTGTCGCATCCAGGCCTTGTGCCAGGATACGGGACTTGTTCTCTGGGCATCCTGCTTCATCTTTTCAGAGTAGGGGTCGATGATGGCCGAGGCGAGTTCGACCAGGGAGTCCTGCTTCATGCTGCCCCAGACCCTGTAGTGGTCAAGGATTTTGACAAGGTTCTTGCAGGCCAAGCCCGTAACACTGAGCGATTTTACATCGTCTTTGGTATCCACCATGGAGAACTTGTAGTCGGTGTTGTTGACAAACCTATTGAAACGGCCGCAAGGCTCTGTGGCCATGCAGTAGTGGTAGATGAGGATATGATGGCACACGCACAACTGGGCGATGACAACCTTCTGATCTATGCCGGGACGACCGGCGGTGTACTGGAGGTCGATGCCGACCACCTTGTACTTGTCTCCAGCAAGCAACTGCTCAATGTTGTTGATGTAGTTGTCCACCACCGCCGGGTCGATGGTGTACACCACCGAGAGATCTGTCTCCCTCGTGTGGGTCTCCACTCTATGCTCGCTGAACTCCATTGGAGCGCCGCCGTACATCCCCTCTCTATGTGTCGTCGTGGGTGTGCTTGTTGTGTTGTGGGGCGCGATCGAAAGGTTGAAGATACTAAGGTTATAATGGGCACGGGAATTAAAGGGGAAGCCGGACGGCCAGGAATATCGGCAGGCCCTGATGGCAGTTCTAATTTGCAGCGCGTAACTCCATTGTGCCGCACGTAACTGCATCGTGTGGCAACGCGCGTGGCACAACCGCATGCATATGGGCCCCCTGATGTGATCGTGTGCATGCCCAACCACTGGCAGAGCGCACGCGGAGGGACGCGAGCAGAGCGCTCCGCGGTCGCCTCAAGGAAAAGCTGTCCACAAGCCAAGCGTGCCGACAGACACGAGCAGAGCGCGCCAACGGACGCGACAGAGCATGCCGCGGTGCCTAACGGCGAGCAGAGCTTGCCGAGGGACGCGAGCAGAGGACGGCACATTGATACATGGCAAATAAGACGAACTGTGTGAGCGATGTCGGAGACATCAAGCATGAATCTGATTAGAGTTGTGTGTGCGATACGTGGCAGACAGTTGATCCATCAGAGCTGTTTGTGCTGGAATAAGCTGTGTGTGTTGCGGGCAAACGCTTGCTGGTGTATAACCTTAAATTTAACCAAAAAAGTGTTAATGCATGTTACAAAAATTGTATAGCCGGAAACTATGTTCAAATACGACTCCAACGATATAATCTATGGCGGCATGTATTCGTATTTTATTAGTTAAAACCTACTTATAAACTAGGACGGGGGTATAGTAGGTAATTAAATCACAAACATTCTTTTACTAGATGTATGTGTACGTGTCCTCTCGTCCTCCTCTCGCACGTCTTGTCACCCTGCTGCCGCAGACGGCTTACAGCGCAAGCTTGTGCAGCGCGCATGGGCATTCTTTTGGCCCAACGGTGGCGCCAATGAATTGTCGGTGAGCCCGTTCCCACGCAACCTCGTAGGTTCTGGCGCGAGCTTCCCGCCCGACTCGGTGAAATTCCCCAAAATCCCAATGCTTGCCGGCCTGCTATAAAAACCCTCACGGCCGGTGAGTCATGCATCGCATTTTCCCCTCCCTCCCTGTAGCTTATCTCGTCTGCTTCTCCCACAATCGCCAATGGCACTGGTCCGTATTTGTCGCTCAGCCACTCCGCCGTCATTAGAGGACAACTCCAGCTGGGAAGCTACACCGCGGTGGCGGCATAGTCCCTGGCATAGTGTAGTGCGTGTGGCGTCCCTGTTGGGTGTGCGCAGAACACCCACCACACGCTCCACCACCGCTGCCCGTCGGCAGCTGTTGCTGGCCGCCATTGCCGCCACACCACTGTCAAAAGCCAGGGACATCTCCCGCTCCGCCGCCGTGGCCGAAGGCGGGAGGTGGCCGTCATGGCCTCCACCCCATTGCCGACCACCATGGCCATCACCCGCTCCGCCATCGTAGCCCGAAGGAGGGAGGTGGTGGTCGTGGCCGCCACCCATCGTCGGCCACCGTGGGCGCCAGCCCACCGTCGACCGCCCGGATCATCACCCGCTCCACCACCCCGCCCGAAGGAGGGAGGCAGAGGTGGAGGCCCGCACGTGCGTCAGTGATATGTCTCCAACGTATCTATAATCTTTGATTGTTCCATGCTATTATATTAAGTGTTTTGGGTATTTGTGGGCTTTGTTATAGACTTTTATATTATTTTTGGGACTAACCTATTAACCGAGGCCCAGTGCAAATTGTTGTTCTTTTGCCTATTTCAGTGTTTCATAGAAAAGGAATATCAAACAGAATCCAAACGGAATGAAACCTTCGCGATGATCTTTTTTGGAACAAACGCAATCCAGGAGACTTGGAGTGGACGTCAAGGAAGCAGCGAGGCAGCCACGAGGTAGGGCGGCATGCCCAGCGGGGCCAGGTGCGCCTCCCACCCTCGTGGGCCCCTCGCAGCTGCACCGACCTACTTCTTTCTCCTATACATACTCTTATACCCTAAAAACATCCAAGGGAGCCACGAAACCACTTTTCCACCGCCGCAACCTTATGTACCCGTGAGATCCCATCTGGGGACCTTTTTCGGCGATCTGCTGGAGGGGGATTCGATCATGGAGGGCTTCTACATCAACACCATAGCCTCTCCAATGATGTGTGAGTAGTTTACCACAGACCTTCAGGTCCATAGTTATTAGTTAGATGGCTTCTTCTCTCTCTTTGGATCTCAATACAAAATTCTCCTCGATGTTCTTGGAGATCTATTCAATGTAATTCTTTTTGCAGCGTGTTTGCCGAGATCTGATGAATTGTGGGTTTATGATTAAGATTATCTATGAAAAATATTTGATTCTTCTTTGAATTCTTATATGCATGATTTGATATCTTTGCAAGTCTCTTTGAATTATCAGTTTGGTTTGGCCTACTAGGTTGATCTTTCTTGCAATGGGAGAAGTGCCTAGCTTTGGGTTCAATCTTGCGGTGTCCTTTCCCAGTGGTAGTAGGGGCAGCAAGACATGTATTGTATTGTTGTCATCGAGGATAAAAAGATTGGGTTTATATCATATTCCTTGAGTTTATCCCTCTACATCATGTCATCTTGCCTAATGCGTTACTCTGTTCTTTTGAACTTAATACTCTAGATGCATGCTGGATAGCGGTCGATGTGTGGAGTAATATTAGTAGATGCAGAATCATTTCGGTCTACTTGACACGGACGTGATGCCTATGTTCATGATCATGCCTAGATATCATCATAACTATGCGCTTTTCTATCAATTGCTCGGCAATAATTTGTTCACCCACTGTAATTTATGCTATCTTGAGAGAAGCCCCCGGGTCTACTTTACATCATATAAGTTTCCGATCTACAATTCTAGTTTACTATTTATTTTGCAATCTTTACTTTTCAATCTATACAACAAAAATACCAAAATTATTTATCTCATTATCTCTATCAGACCTCACTTTCGTAAGTGACCGTGAAGGGATTGACAACCCCTTTATCGCGTTGGTTGTGAGGTTCTTGTTTGTTTGTGCAGGTACTAGGTGAGTTGCGTGTAGTCTCCTACTGGATTGATACCTTGGTTCTCAAAAACTAATGGAAATACTTACGCTACTTTGTTGCATCACCCTTTCCTCTTCAAGGGAAAACCAACGCATGCTCAAGAGGTAGCAAGAAGGATTTCTGGCGCCGTTGCCGGGGAGATCTACGCCAAGGCAAGACCTACCAAGTACCCATCACAAACTCTTATCCCTCGCATTACATTATTTGTCATTCGCCTCTTGTTTTCCTATCCCCCACTTCACCCTTGCCGTTTTATTTGCCTCTTTTCCGTTTGCCCTTTTTCCGTTCATCGCTTTTCGCTTGCCTTTTGTGTGTTCGTTCTAGTTCGTTTAGTTGCCATCATGTCTGAAACTGGGGAGGTTATCATTGGAAAGGATAGTAGTAACAATGGGGGAAACGTTAATGCTTTTGATTATCCTCATGCAGAACCTACTATTTTACACACTAAAAACTTTCGGATTGGTAGTGGTAATATTATTAGAAAAGGAGTTATTCAAGATTTCTTTACTTGTTCCGGTGCTTTGCTCACCATGAGCGGGTCTATTCTTCATAAAACTAGTAGTATTGCGGATGCTATATCTTTGCTCGTGGTTGAACTTGAAAGACAATTTATCCATATGCATCCTTGCATACAGAGGATTTTTCTAGAATTTTCTAATGTTGAGCATTCTTCAGTTAAGCGAGCAGCTACCATCTTTCTAGTTCATAAGTTCAGGTTTATAATAAAAGAGGCCAATGAAATTTTTGCGCATTATAGGGTGGATGCCGACCGTCCTCCCATAGAAGCAATCCTTTTTTATCAAGAGGACATAATGCGCTTATGATCTTTAGGTCATGTTGCTTTTATTGAAAACCTTAGAAAAAAGGTTCCTACCGATGTTCTTGTTGACAGGATTTCCGAACTTAATGATAATTTTGCTATCCAGAACAATGGGTTAGGTTTTTCCCTTGAACAAAGGCTCGTGACTTTTTGCCAAAAGAATGCTTATAATGATGAATTGGTTGTACAATATGAGGGGCCAAAGGAGGAACCAATACCTCCCGAGCTTGATCTTGGGGACTTTTGTCGCATTAAATTTAGCCCTTTTGATTACTTTTGCTTGCCACAAAGAAAGCTTGCTGCTGAACTTAGGGAGTATGAGATGAGTTTTCGCGATTTACCTTATCATTATCATGGCAATACCTAGATCTATTCTTGCATTTATGCCTAGCTAGGGGCGTTAAACGATAGCGCTTGTTGGGAGGCAACCCAATTTTATTTTTGTTCCTGTTTAGTAATAAATAAATCATCTATCCTCTGTTATGATTGTGTTTTTAATGTTTTAATTAATGTTTGTGCCAAGTAAAGCCTTTAGGATCTTCTTGGATGATTGTTATTTGATCTTGCTGAAAAAAAACAGAAAGTATGCGCTCACGAGAATAATTTTCATTTTTAACCAGGGAGCGATAAAATACTGATTCCAACTGCAGTAGATCAATATACAAATTATTTAGGATGTCCTCATTTCTCAGGATTTTTGGAGTTACAGAAGTATTCTAAACCTACAGATTACTACAGACTGTTATGTTTTTGACAGATTCTATTTTTCGTGTGTTATTTGCTTATTTTGATGAATCTATGGCTAGTATCGGGGGGTATGAACCATAGAGAGATTGGAATACAGTAGTTTTAACACCAATATAAATAAATAATGAGTTCATTACAGTACCTTAAAGTGGTGGTTTGTTTTCTTATACTAACGGAGCTCATTTTATAATCTCAATAAATAAGAATAGCAAGGTAGCAAATAGTAAATGGGCACAAAACAATATTGTAATTCTTGAAAATGAGGCCTAGGGTCCGTACTTTTGCTAGTGCAATCTCTCAACAATGCTAATATAATTGGAACGATTTTCTGTTGAGTTTTGTGTTGTGAAGTTTTCAAGTTTTTGGGTAAAGATTTGATGGATTTCGAAACAAGCAGCGGCAAGAGCCTAAGCTTGGGTATGCCCAAGGCACCCCAAGGTAAAATTCAACGACAACCAAAAGCCTAAGCTTGGGGATGCCCCGGAAGGCATCCCCTCTTTCGTCTTCATCTATCGGTAACTTTACTTGAGGCTATATTTTTATTCACCACATGATATGTGTTTTGCTTGGAGCGTCTTATATGATTTGAGTCTTTTCTTTTTAGTTTACCACAATCATCCTTTCTATACACACATTTTGGGAGAGACACACATGAACCGGAATTTATTAGAATATTCTATGTGCTTCACTTATATCTCTTGAGCTAGATAATTTTGCTCTAGTGCTTCCCTTATATCTTTTTAGATCACGGTGGTGGTTTTATTTCATAGAAATTATTGATCTCTCATGCTTCACTTATATTGTTTTGAGAGTCTTTTAGAACAACATGGTAATTTTCTTTGGTTACGAAATTAGTCCTAGTATGATAGACATCCGGGATGGGTATAATAAAAACTTTCATATAGAGTGCATTAAATGTTATGAGAAGTTTGACTCTTGATAGTTGTTTTGAGATATAAAGGTGGTAATATTAGAGTTGTGCTAGTTGAGTAATTATGGAATTGAGAAATACTTGTGTTAAAGTTGGCAAGTCCCGTAGCATGCACGTATGGTAAAAGTTGTGCGACAAATTTGAAGCATGGGGTGTTCTTTGATTGCTTTCCTTATGAGTGGCGGTCGGGGACGAGCAATGGTCTTTTCCTACCAATCTATCCCCCTAGGAGCATGCGCGTAGTGCTTGGTTTTGATGACTTGTAGATTTTTGCAATAAGTATATGAGTTCTTTAAGACTAATGTTGAGTCCATGGATTATACACACTCTCACCCTTGCATCATTGCTACCCTCTTCGGTACCGTGCATTGCCCTTTCTCATCTCGAGAGTTGGTGCAAACTTCACCGGTGCATCCAAACCCCGTGATATGATACACTCTATCACACATAAGCCTCCTTATATATTCCTCAAAACAGCCACCATACCTACCTATTATGGCATTTCCATAGCCATTCTGAGATATATTGCCATGCAACTTTCCACCGTTCCGTTTATTATGACACGCTCCATCATTGTCATATTGCCTTGCATGATCATGTAGTTGACATCATATTTGTGGCAAAGCCGCCTTCATAATTCTTTCATACATGTCACTCTTGATTCATTGCATATCCCGGTACACCGCCGGAGGCATTCACATGGAGTCATATTTTGTTCTAAGTATCGAGTTGTAATTCTTGAGTTGTAAAGTAAATAAAAGTGTGATGATTTTCGTTATTAGAGCATTGTCCCATGGGAGGAAAGTTCTTCAAAAAAAAAGAGAAAGGCCATAAAAAAGAGAGACCCCAAAAAATGAGAGAAAAAGAGAGAAGGGGCAATGTTACTATCCTTTTTCCACACATGTGCTTCAAAGTAGCACCATGATCTTCATGATTGAGAGTCTCTTATGTTGTCACTTTCATATACTAGTGGGAATCTTTCATTATAGAACTTGGCTTGTATATTCCAACAATGGGCTTCCTCAAAATGCCCTGGGTCTTCATGAGCAAGCAAGTTGGATGCACACCCACTTAGTTACTTTTGTTGAGCTTTCATATATTTATAGCTCTAGTGCATTCGTTGCATGGCAATCCCTACTCCTTGCATTGACATCAATTGATGGTAATCTCCATAGCCCGTTGATTAGCCACGTCAATCTGAGACTTTCTCCCTTTTTGTCTTCTCACACAACCTCCATCATCATATTCTATTCCACCCATAGTGATATATCCATGGCTCACGCTCATATATTGCGTGAAAGTTGAAAAAGTTTGAAAAGACTAAAGTATGAAACAACTGCTTGGCTTGTCGTCGGGGTTGTGCATGATGGGAGCATTTTGTGTGGAGAAAATGAAGCATGGACAAACTATATGATTTTGTAGGGATAAGCTTTCTTTGGCTATGTTATTTTGATAAGACATGATTGCTTGGTTAGCATTACTTGAAGTGTTATTATTTTATGTCAATATTAAACTTCTGTCTAGAATCTTTTGGATCTAAACATTCATGCCACAATAAAGAGAAATACATTGAAAATTATGTTAGGTAGCATTCCACATCAAAAAATTTGTTTTTATCATTTACCTAGTCAAGGACAAGCAGGAATTAAGCTTGGGGATGCTTGATACGTCTCCAACGTATCCATAATTTTTGATTGTTCCATGCTATTATATTATCTGTTTTGGATGTTTATTGGCTTTATTATACACTTTTATATTAATTTTGGGACTAACCTAATAACCGAAGGCCCAGTGCAAATTGCTGTCATTTTTGCCTATTTCAGTGTTTCACAGAAAAGGAATATCAAACGGAATCCAAACGGAATGAAACCTTTGTGAGGATCTTTTTTGGAACAAACGCAATCCAGGAGACTTGGAGTGGATGTCAAAGAAGCAGCGAGGCGGCCACAAAGTAGGGCGGCGCGCCCCCACCCTCATGGGCCCCTCGCAGCTCCACCGACCTACTTCTTTCGCCTATATATACTCTTATAACCTGAAAACACCCAGGGGAGCCACGAAACCACTTTTCCACCGCCGCAACCTTCTTTACCTGTGAGATCCGATCTGGGGGCCTTTTCCGGTGATCTGCCGAAGGGGGATTCAATCATGGAGGGCTTCTACATCAACCATAGCCTCTCCGATGATGTGTGAGTAGTTTACCACAGACCTTCGGGTCCATAGTTATTAGCTAGATGGCTTCTTCTCTCTCTTTGGATCTCAATACAAAGTTCTCCTCGATGTTCTTGGAGATCTATTCGATGTAATTCTTTTTGCGGTGTGTTTGCGGAGATCCGATGAATTGTGGGTTTATGATTAAGATTGTCTATGAACAATATTTGATTCTTCTCTGAATTATTATATGCATGGTTTGATATCTTTGCAAGTCTCTTCGAATTATTAGTTTGGTTTGGCCTACTAGATTGATCTTTCTTGCAATGGGAGAAGTGCTTAGATTTGGGTTCAATCTTGCGGTTTCTTTTCCCAGTGACAGTAGGGGCAGCAAGGCACATATTGTATTGTTTCCATCGAGGATAAAAAGATGGGGTTTATATCATATTGCTTGAGTTTATCCCTCTACATCATCTCATCTCGCCTAATGCGTTACTCTATTCTTTTGAACTTAATACTCTAGATGCATGATGCATAACGGTCAATGTGTGGAGTAATAGTAGTAGATGCAGAATCATTTCGGTCTACTTGACACGGACATGATGCCTACGTTCATGATCATGCCTAGATATCATCATAACTATGTGCTTTTCTATCAATTTCTTGGCAGTAATTTGTTCACCCACCATAATTTATGCTATCTTGAGAGAAGCCACTAGTGAAACCTATGGCCCCCGGGTCTACTTTACATCATATAAGTTTCTGATCTACAATTCTAGTTTACTATTTATTTTGCAATATTTACTTTTCAATCTATACAACAAAAATACCAAAATTATTTATCTTATTGTCTCTATCAGATCTCACTTTCCTCTGTGACCGTGAAGGGATTGACAACCCCTTCATCGCGTTGGTTGCGAGGTTATTGTTTGTTTGTGCATGTACTAGGTGACTTGCGTGTAGTCTCCTACTGGATTGATACCTTGGTTCTCAAAAACTAAGGGAAATAGTTACGCTACTTTGCTGCATCACCCTTTCTTCTTCAAGGGAAAGCCAACGCATGCTCAAGAGGTAGCAGTCAGCGACCTTGCGCGCTACATCGAGTTCCTGCGGGAGGAGGAGGAGCGCCTCTTCGAGCATGCAAAGAGCCTTACCGCAGCCATGGACGCAGCACACGCCGACGTAGAGGAGAGGAATCAGGAGATCTACGAGCAGTCCGGCCATTTCGAGAGGGATCGTCTGGAGCGACAGTGGGCGTTCGAGCTGGCGAGCATCGCTGAATGAGCAGCAGCGGTAGGAACCGTATTGCATTTGTCCAGCTCTTCGGTAGGCTCCTCCACCTCCTCTGCCTCTTACTAAGCGCGCTCGGCAGAGGAGAGGCTGCCAGAAGTAGCACAAAGTCCCTCCGTGGTAGTAGTATTTAGGGGCTATTTTGTTCAGTTCATCTGACTATAGATGTGTGGTCGAACTGTACAACATACTTAAAATTAGCTAGTATATATAGTTGAACTAGCTATTTTAGTATGACTGCTTAATCTATGAATGAAATCTATGCTTAATTACTGAATTTTAGCCGCAAAATTTACATAGTGCTAATGATTTCTAGCTGCATATTTTGACAAATCGTAGTGTTACAAGGATTGACAAATGGCAACGCTACTAGATCAACAAATGTAAATCTTTCTAGTTTGACAAATGGCAACATACCCAATATGACAGATGCAAATCTTACCAAATTGTTTGTACGTGGTTGCACACGGGTCATCCAAAACAATCGTTTGCGTTGAAGGGATGAACAAATCCTGCGCTGCTCTCACTTTGCATATGGGTGTTCTATCTAAATCGTTTGCAATCAAGAGCTACAGAAATCCTGCTCGACACATTTTCTCTTGGCTTCCTGGGGAAGTTGTCGGTTTGCATACGGGTGTTCTAACTAAAACATTTGCGATGAGTGTTTTATATTTAAAAAGCAAATTAAAATGCAGCTTGGGCTCCATTAATGGAGAGGATGTGAGCAAGGTGGGCGTCCATGGAAGTCAAAGGGCTCGCTTCCCAGTGAGCCTACACAGCGTACAACTGGCACGCTTCCCGGTGAGCCTGCACACTCGAGGACAGCTTGCACGCCTCTTGGTCAGCCTACGCACCAGACGGCGGTTGCACGCCTCCCGTTCAGTCAAGGTCAAGCAGCTGTCCACACAACACCTCCTACAACCATTAAAACCAAGACATGTGGCGTCACGTGAATGGTTAACAGAATTTTGGATTTACTAGAATTTAAAAACCAGGCATCTCAATGTTTTGCCGGCAATCAACGGTGCCCTAGTGTTTGAAATTCATTCTCATTTGTTGCATGGGACCTAAGCATGCACCCAAGGACACATATTTGATTTTTCAACCAATTTATATGCAGTGGAGCATGTGCATGTAGTTCAAATTTGAATTATGCACATAAATGCATTTAAAACTCAGTTAATGCATAAAAATGTCCAAACAAACCCCGAAAAATCACAAAAATTCACACAACACTCCTGTTGTTCTATGTTGACATGAAAAAAAATTGAAAGCAATAAGAGGCAATGGATATCGTTTCGTCCCCAAAGGTGGGACGTTCCCTATCTAAAACCATCATGCTTGTTGTGAGAAGCTCCAGTTTGTGAGAAGCATATACCCAAACCTACCCCAAATGGGACAAAATTTATAGCACGACATGTTGATGCCGCTCCATGATAGGCCAAGTTTCATGAACTTCATATGAGTTTTGGATTTACTAGAATTTAAAAACCAAGCGTTTCAATGTTTTGCCGGCAATCAACGGTGCCCTGGTGTTTGAAATTCATTCCCATTTCGTGCATGGGACCTAAGCATGCACCCAAGCACACATATTTGATTTTTCAGCCAATTTATATGCACTGGAGCATGTGCATGTAGTTCAGATTTGAATCATGCACATAAATGCATTGAAAACTCAATTAATGCATAAAAATGCCCAAACGAACCCCGAAAAATCACAAAAATTCACACAACACTCCTGTTATTCTATGTTGACACGAGGAAAAAATTTGAAAGCAATAAGAGGCAATGGATATCATTTCGTCCCCAAAGGTGGGACGTTCTCTACCAAAAACCATTATGCTTGTTGTGAGAAGCTCCGGTTTGTGAGAAGCATATACCCAAACCTGCCCCAAATGGGAAAAAAATTTGTACCACCACATGTTGATGCCGCTCCATGATAGCATGCCAAGTTTCATGAATTTCAGACGAGTTTTGGAATTACTAGAACTTAAAAACTAGGCATCTCAATGTTTTGCCTGCAATCAATGGTGCCCTGGTGTTTGGAATTCATTCCCATTTCTTGCATGGGACCTAAGCATGCACCCAAGGACACATATTTGATTTTTCAACCAATTTATATGCACAGGAGCATGTGCATGTAGTTCAAATTTGAATTATGCACATAAATGCATTGAAAACTCACTTAATGCATAAAAATGTCCAAACGAACCCCGAAAAATCACAAAAATTCACACTACACTCCTGTTGCTCTATGTTGACACGAGAAAAAAAATTGAAAGCAATAAGAGGCAATGGATATCGTTTCGTCCCCAAAGGTGGGACATTCCCTACTTAAAACCATCATGCTTATTGTGAGAAGCTCTAGTTTGTGAGAAGCATATACCCAAACCTGCCCCAAATGGGACAAAAATTTTTACCACGACATGTTGATGCCGCTCCATGATAGCATGCCAATTTTCATGAATTTAAGACGAGTTTTGGATTTACTAGAATTTAAAAACCAGGAATCTCAATGTTTTGTCGGCAATCAATGATGCCATGGTGTTTGAAATTCATTCCCATTTCTTGCATGGGACCTAAGCATGCACCCAAGGACAAAGATTTGATTTTTCAAAGAATTTATATGCACTGGAGCATGTGCATGTAGTTCAAATTTGAATTATGCATATAAATGCATTGAAAACTCACTTAATGCATAAAAATGTCCAAACGAACCCTGAATAATTCCAATTCTTTTATGATCACTGCAGATAAAAGGTCTAGCAATTCAAACACCGTCCATGGCCGCTGTGACCCCATTATGTGATTCGAATCAAGACGAAAAATCAAGTAGATCCCGCACAATTTGTTATAACCAACCATGTGAGATGCAGCACAAAATATCTTCAGACCGTGTCTGAATAAGGGACCGTGTCTGATGACACTTTGCGCGCCAGTTTTTTGGCTGAAGCGATTCCAAATTTTCGGCTTTCGCAGAAATATCTACGTCCCCGCCCCCTCTGTTGGGGAACGTAGCATAAATTCAAAATTTTCCTACGTGTCACCAAGATCTATCTATGGAGTCATCTAGCAACGAGGAGGAGTGGATCTACATACCCTTGTAGATCGCGCGCGGAAGCTTTCAAGAGAACGGGGTTGATGGAGTCGTACTCGTCGTGATCCAAATCACCGATGATCCTAGCGCCGAACGGACGACACCTCCGCGTTCAACACATGTACGGAGCAGCGACGTCTCCTCCTTCTTGATACAGCAAGGGGGGAGGAGAGGTTGATGGAGATCCAGCAGCACGACGGCGTGGTGGTGGAAGTAGCGGGATTCCAACAGGGCTTCGCCAAGCGCTGCGGGAGGAGGGAGATGTGTCATGGGAGGGAGAGGGAGGCGCCAGGGCTTAGGTGTTGCTGCCCTCCCTTCCCCCACTATATATAGGGCCAAGGGAGAGGGGGGGGGGTGCAGCCTTGGCCCTTCCTCCAAGGAAGGGTGCGGCCAAGGGAGGAGTCCATCCTCCCCAAAGCACCTCGGAGGTGCCTTCCCCCTTTAGGACTCTTCCTTTCCCTCTTCTCTTGGCACATGGGCCTCTTGGGGCTGGTTCCCTTGGTCCATATAGGCCAAGGCGCACCCCCTACAGCCCATGTGCCCCCCGGGGCAGGTGGCCCCACCCGGTGGACCCTCGGGACCCTTCCGGTGGTCCCGGTACAATACCGGTGACCCCGAAACTTGTCCCGATGACCGAAATAGCACTTCCTGTATATAATTCTTTACCTCCGGACCATTCCGGAACTCCTCATGACGTCTGGGATCTCATCCGGGACTCCGAACAACTTTCGGGTTACCGCATACTAATATCTCTATAACCCTAGCGTCACCGAACCTTAAGTGTGTAGACCCTACGGGTTCGGGAGACATGCAGACATGACCGAGATGACTCTCTAGTCAATAACCAACAGCAGGATCTGGATACCCATGTTGGCTCCCACATGTTCCACGATGATCTCATCGGATGAACCATGATGTCAAGGACTTAATCAATCCCGTATACAATTCCCTTTGTCTAGCGGTATGATACTTGCCCGAGATTCGATCGTCAGTATCCCGATACCTTGTTCAATCTCGTTACCGGCAAGTCTCTTTACTCGTTCCGTAACACATCATACCGTGATCAACTCCTTGATCACATTGTTCACATTATGATGATGTCCTACCAAGTGGGCCCAGAGATACCTCTCCGTTTACACGGAGTGACAAATCCCAGTCTTGATTCGTGCCAACCCAACAGACACTTCGGAGATACCCGTAGTGCACCTTTATAGTCACCCAGTTACGTTGTGATATTTGGCACACCCAAAGCACTCCTACGGTATCCGGGAGTTGCACAATCTCATGGTCTAAGGAAATGATACTTGACATTAGAAAAGCTTTAGCATACGAACTACATGATCTTGTGCTAGGCTTAGGATTGGGTCTTGTCCATCACATCATTCTCCTAATGATGTGATCTCGTTATCAACTACATCCAATGTCCATGGTCAGGAAACCGTAACCATCTATTGATCAATGAGCTAGTCAACTAGAGGCTTACTAGGGACATGGTGTTGTCTATGTATCCACACATGTATCTGAGTTTCCTATCAATACAATTCTAGCATGGATAATAAACGATTATCACGAACAAGGAAATATAATAATAATCAATTTATTATTGCCTCTAGGGCATATTTCCAACAGTCTCCCACTTGCACTAGAGTCAATAATCCAGTTCACATCGATATGTGATTAACACTCAAGGTCACATCCCCATGTGACTAACACCCAAAGAGTTTACTAGAGTTAATAATCTAGTTCACATTACCATGTGATTAACACTCGATGAGTTCTGGGTTTGATCATGTTATGCTTGTGAGAGATGTTATAGTCAACGGGTCTGAATCTTTCAGATCCGTATGTACTTCGCAAATTTCTTATGTCATCTTGTAGATACAACTACTACGCTACATTTGGAGCTATTCCAAATAACTGTTCTACTATACGAATCCAGTTTACTACTCAGGATAATCTGGATTAGTGTCAAAGTTTGCATCGGCATAACCCTTTACGACGAACTCTTTTACCACCTCCATAATCGAGAAAATTCCTTAGTCCACTAGTTACTAAGGATAACTTTGACCGCTGTCCTGTGATCCATTCTTAGATCACTCTTGTACCCCTTGACTGACTCATGGCAAGGCACATTTCAGGTGCGGTACACAGCATAGCATACTGTAGAGCCTATGTCTTAAGCATAGGGGACGACCTTCGTCCTTTCTCTCTATTCTGCCGTGGTCGAGCTTTAAGTCTTAACTTCATACTTTACAACTCAGGCAAGAACTCCTTCTTTGGCTGATCCATCTTGAACACCTTCAAGATCATGTCAAGGTGTGTGCTCATTTGAAAGTACCATTAAGCGTTTTGATCTATCCTTATAGATCTTGATTCTCAATGTTCAAGTAGCTTAATCCAGGCTTTCCATTGAAAAATACTTTCCAAATAACCCTATATGCTTTCCAGAAATTCTATGTCATTTCTGATTAACAATATGTCAACAACATATATTCATCAGAAATTCTATAGTGCTCCCACTCACTTCTTTGGAAATACAAGTTTCTCATAAACTTTTTATAAACCCAAAATCTTTGATCATCATCAAAGCATACATTCCAACTCCGAGATGCTTACTCCAGTCCCTAGAAGGATTGCTGGAGCTTTGCATACTTATTAGCATCTTTGAGGATTGACAAAACCTTCCAGTTTGTATCACATACAACCTTTCCTCAAAAAAACATCGAGGAAACAATGTTTTGACATCCTATCTGCAAGATTTCATAAATAATGCAGTAATCGCTAATATAATTCCAACAGACTCTTAGCATCGCTACGAGTGAGAAAGTCTCATCATAGTCAACTGCTTGAACTTGTCGGAAAAAATCTTAACGACAAGTCGAGCTTTCTTAATGGTGATACTTACCATCATTGTCCGTCTTCCTTTTAAAATCCATCTGTACTCAATAGCCTTACGACCATCGAGCCGTTCTGCCAAAGTCTTCACTTTGTTTTCATACATGGATCCTCTCTCGGATTTTATGGCCTCGAGCCATTTATCGGAATCCGGGCCCACCATTGCTTCTCCATAGCTCGTAGTTTCATTGTTGTCTAGCAACATGACTTCCAAGACAGGATTATGTACCACTCTGAAGTAGTATGCATCCTTGTCATCCCACGAGGTTTGGTAGTGACTTGATCTGAAGTTTCATGATCACTATCATAAGCTTCCACTTCAATTGGTGTAGGTGCCACAGGAACAACTCCCTGTGCTCTGCCACACACTAGTTGAAGAGACGGTTCAATAACCTCATCAAGTCTCCACCATCCTCCCACTCAATTCTTTCGAGAGAAACTTTTCCTCGAGAAAGGACCCGATTCTAGAAACAATCCCTTATTGCTTTCGGATCTGAGACAGGAGGTATACCCAACTATTTTGGGTGTCCTATGAAGATGCATTTATCCGCTTTGGGTTCGAGCTTATCAGCCTGAAACTTTTTCACATAAGCGTCGCAGCCCCAAACTTCTAAGAAATGACAGCTTAGGTTTCTCTAAACCATAGTTCATATGGTGTCATCTCATCGGAATTACGTGGTGCCCTATTTAAAGTGAATGTGGTTGTCTTTAATGCCTAACCCATAAACTATCGTGGCAATTCGATAAGAGACATCATGGTATGCATCATATCCAATAGGGTGCAGTTATGATGTTCGGACACACCATCACACTATGGTGTTCCAGGCTGTATTAGTTGTGAAACAATTTCCACAATGTCTTAATTCTGTGCCAAACTCGTAATTCAGATATTCCTCTCTATGATCATATCATAGATACTTTATCCTCTTGTCACGATGATCTTTCAACTTCACCCTGAAATTACTTGAACCTTTCAATAATTCAGACTCGTAATTCATCAAGTAAATATACTCAACATCTACTCAAATCATCTGTGAAGTAAGAACATAACGATATCCACTACATGCCTCAGCACTCATTGGATTGCACACATCAAAATGTATTACTTCCAACAAGTTGCTTTCTAGTTCCATTTTACTGAAAACGAGGCTTTCAATCATCTTGCCCATGTGGTATGATTTGCATGTCTCAAGTGATTCAAAATCAAGTGAGTCCAAACGGTCCATTTGCATAGAGTTTCTTCATGCATATCTACCAACAAACATGGTTCGCATGTCTCAATCCTTTCAAAAATGAGTGAGTCCAAAGATCCATCAACATGGAGCTTCTTCATGCATTTTATACCGATATGACTTACGTGGCAGTGCCACAAGTAGGTGGTACTATCATTACTATCTTTTGGCATGAACATGTGTATCACTATGATCGAGATTCAATAAACCATTCATTTCGGGTGTAAGACCATTGAAGGTATTATTCAAATAAAGAGAGTAACCATTATTCTCTTTAAATGAATAACCGTATTGCGATAGACATAATCCAATCATGTCTATGCTCAACGCAAACACCAATCTCGATGGTAGAGGGAGCGTAAGATATTTGATCAACCTTGGAAATACTTCCAACACATATCGTCATCTCACCTTTAGCTAGTCTCCGTTTATTCCGTAGCTTTTATTTCGAGTTACTAACACTTAGCAACCGAACCGGTATCTAATACCCTGGTGCTACTAGGAGTACTAGTAAAGTACACATTAACATAATACATCCAATATACTTCTATCGACCTTGCCAGCCTTCTTATCTACCAAGTATCTAGGGTAATTCTGCTCTAGTGGCTGTTCCCTTTATTACAGAAGCACTTAGTCTCGGGTTTGGGTTCAACCTTGGGTTTCTTCACTAGAGCAGCAGCTGATTTGCCGTTTCATGAAGCATCCCTTTTTTTTGCCCTTGCCCTTCTTGAAACTAGTGGTTTCACCAACCATCAACAATTGATGCTCCTTCTTGATCTCTACTTTTGTGGTGTCAAACATCGCGAATATCTCAAGGATCATCATATATGTCCCTGATATATTATAGTTCATCACGAAGCTCTAGCAGCTTGGTGGTAATGACTTCGGAGAAACATCACTATCTCATCTGGAAGATCAACTCCCACTCGATTCAAGCGATTGTTGTACTCAGACAATCTGAGCACAAGTTCAACAATTGAGCTTTTGTCCCTTAGTTTGCAGGCTAAGAACATCGTCGGAGGTCTTATACCTCTTGACGTGGGAACGAGCCTGAAATCCCAATTTCAGCCCTCGAAACATCTCATATGTTTTGCGACGTTTCAAAACGTCTTCGGTGCCTCAACTCTAAACCGTTTAACTGAACTATCACGTAGTTATCAAAATGTGTATGTCAGATGTTTGCAACATCCACAGACGACGTTCGAGGTTCAGCACACTGAGCGGTGCATTAAGGACATAAGCCTTCTATGAAGCAATGAGGACAATCCTCAGTTTACGGACCTAGTCCGCATAATTGCTACTATCAACTTTCAACTAAATTTTCTCTAGGAACATATCTAAACAGTAGAACTGAAGCGCGAGCTACGGCATAATTTGCGAAGACCTTTTGACTTTGTTCAGGATAATTAAGTTCATCTTATGAACTCCCACTCAGATAGACATCCCTCTAGTCATCTAAGTGATTACATGATCCGAGTCAACTAGGCCGTGTCCGATCATCACGTGAGACGGACTAGTCAACATCGGTGAACATCTTCATGTTGATCGTATCTTCTATACGACTCATGCTCGACCTTTCGGTCTCTTGTGTTCCGAGGCCATGTCTGTACATGCTAGGCTCGTCAAGTTATCCTAAGTGTTTCGCATGTGTTCCGAGGCCATGTCTATACATGCTAGGCTCGTCAACACTCGTTGTATTCGAACGTAAGAATCTATCACACCCGATCATCACGTGGTGCTTCAAAACGACGAACTTTCGCAACGGTGCACAGTTAGGGGGAACACCTTCTTGAAATTTTAGTGAGGGATCATCTTATTTACTACCGTCGTTCTAAGCAAATAAGATGTATAAACATGATAAACATCACATGCAATCAAATAGTGACATGATATGGCCAATATCATATTGCTCCTTTTGATCTCCATCTTCGGGGCTCCATGATCATCATCGTCACCGGCATGACACCATGATCTCCATCATCATGATCTCCATCATCGTGTCTCCATGAAGTTGCCTCGCCAACTATTACTTCTACTACTACAGCTAACGGTTAGCAATAAAGTAAAGTAATTACATGACGTTTATGTTGACACGCAGGTCATAAATAAATAAAGACAACTCCTATGGCTCCTGTCGATTGTCATACTCATCGACATGCAAGTCATGATTCCTATTATAAGAACATGATCATCTCATACATCACATATATCATTCATCACATCCTTTGGCCATATCACATCACATAGCATACCCTGCAAAAACAAGTTAGACGTCCTCTAATTGTTGTTTGCATGTTTTACGTGGCTGCTATGGGTTTCTAGCAAGAACGTTTCTTACCTACGCAAGAACCACAACGTGATATGCCAATTGCTATTTACCCTTCATAAGGACCCTTTTCATCGAATCCGATCCGACTAAAGTGGGAGAGACAAACACCCGCTAGCCACCTTATGCAACTAGTGCATGTCAGTCGGTGGAACCAGTCTCACGTAAGAGTACGTGTAAGGTCGGTCCGGGCCGCTTCATCCCACAATACCGTCGAAACAAGATTGGACTAGTAATGGTAAGCATATTGAACAAAATCAACGCCCACAACTACTTTGTGTTCTACTCGTGCATAGAATCTACGCAAAGACCTAGCTCATGATGCCACTGTTGGGGAACGTAGCATAAATTCAAAATTTTCCTACGTGTTACCAAGATCTATCTATGGAGTCATCTAGCAACAAGGGAGGAGTGGATCTACATACCCTTGTAGATCGCGCGCGGAAGCGTTCAAGAGAACGGGGTTGATGGAGTCGTACTCGTCGTGATCCAAATCACCGATGATCCTAGCGCCGAACGGATGGCACCTTCGCGTTCAACACACGTACGGAGCAGCGACGTCTCCTCCTTCTTGATCCAGCAAGGGGGGAGGAGAGGTTGATGGAGATCCAGCAGCACGACGGCGTGGTGGTGGAAGTAGCGGGATTCCAACAGGGCTTTGCCAAGCGCTGCGGGAGGAGGGAGATGTGTCATGGGAGGGAGAGGGAGGCGCCAGGGCTTAGGTGTTGCTGCCCTCCCTTCCCCCACTATATATAGGGCCAAGGGAGAGGGGGGGGGGTGCAGCCTTGGCCCTTCCTCCAAGGAAGGGTGCGGCCAAGGGAGGAGTCCATCCTCCCCAAAGCACCTCGGAGGTGCCTTCCCCCTTTAGGACTCTTCCTTTCCCTCTTCTCTTGGCGCATGGGCCTCTTGGGGCTGGTGCCCTTGGCCCATATAGGCCAAGGCGCACCCCCTACAGCCCATGTGCCCCCCCGGGGCAGGTGGCCCCACCCGGTGGACCCCCGGGACCCTTCCGGTGGTCCCGGTACAATACCGGTGACCCCGAAACTTGTCCCGATGGCCGAAATAGCACTTCCTATATATAATTCTTTACCTCCGGACCATTCCGGAACTCCTCGTGACGTCCGGGATCTCATCTGGGACTCCAAAAAACTTTCGGGTTACCGCATACTAATATCTCTATAACCCTAGCGTCACCGAACCTTAAGTGTGTAGACCCTACGGGTTCGGGAGACATGCAGACATGACCGAGATGACTCTCCGGTCAATAACCAACAGCGGGATCTGGATACCCATGTTGGCTCCCACATGTTCCACGATGATCTCATCGGATGAACCACGATGTCAAGTACTTAATCAATCCCGTATACAATTCCCTTTGTCTAGCGGTACGATACTTGCCCGAGATTTGATCGTCGGTATCCCAATACCTTGTTCAATCTCGTTACCGGCAAGTCTCTTTACTCGTTCCGTAACACATCATACCGTGATCAAGTCCTTGATCACATTGTGCACATTATGATGATGTCCTACCAAGTGGGCCCAGAGATACCTCTCCGTTTACACTGAGTGACAAATCCCAGTCTTGATTCGTGCCAACCCAACAGACACTTTCGGAGATACCCATAGTGCACCTTTATAGTAACCCAGTTACGTTGTGACGTTTGGCACACCCAAAGCACTCCTACGGTATCCAGGAGTTGCACAATCTCATGGTCTAAGGAAATGATACTTGACATTAGAAAAGCTTTAGCATACGAACTACATGATCTTGTGCTAGGCTTAGGATTGGGTCTTGTCCATCACATCATTCTCCTAATGATGTGATCCCGTTATCAACGACATCCAATGTCCATGGTCAGGAAACCGTAACCATCTATTGATCAACGAGCTAGTCAACTAGAGGCTTACTAGGGACATGGTGTTGTCTATGTATCCACACATGTATCCGAGTTTCCTATCAATACAATTCTAGCATGGATAATAAACGATTATCACGAACAAGGAAATATAATAATAAACAATTTATTATTGCCTCTAGGGCATATTTCCAACACCCTCCCCCTTACCAAAAGCCACATTTCCCCTCTTTCTGCCTTCCTTTCCAAGTTGACACCTTCACTCCTTGCTTGCAGCGCCGCCGCCTCCTCGCCGGCGACCCTCCTTCACGCTCCTCGGCCTCGCCTATCCAGGCAGGTAATCCACACCCGACCCCCATCCTCCTCCTCCTTCCACATCCCACATGCCCCTACCATCAGCGCGAGTGCGACACCTTCCACCCAAATCACCGACCCCTCCACCAAATAAGCGCCATCCTAAGCCATGGTGCACGCAGTATAGCCAGGACCTCAAGGAACATTTGGCAGCGGAGAAGCAAATCGCGGCCGCACACGCGGATGAGGTCGCGATGGCTGCCATTCGTGTCGACCCCCAGATCTTGAAGGAGCACCTTGCCATTTGCTAGCTACGCTGGTTAAGCATGCTCGGTTTACCCGTTGCGTGTGCTGCTCCTGCCTTTCCTTCACAAATTCTAGTGAATTGTGCTATCTAATTTTACCATGCAATCTGTTGCTCTAGTGTATATGTTCTATATGTCGTGCAGGGTGGTGCTCACTTATTAACTGTTTTATTAATTAGTTGTCATCTTCAGTTAATTGTTTGGTTCAATTCTGCAAATGTGATGTTCAATTCTTCAGTCTGCAATTTTGTACTGTCTTCCATGTGAGAAATAAATCAAATTTATATTTACAAAATTGTGGGTGCATTCTGTTATTGTATACCATGTGAGGAATAAATTGAATTTGGCTGTAGTAAATACATGAGATACAAATACAATTGCTACAATTGGCTGTAGTTAACTATTTGGTTAACTGTCTAATCTTCTATTAGGAGTATGTTATATTGTGCAATGTGGTGCTCAGTTAATGTTTGGTTCATTTGTTGTGGTGTTTAGTTAACTCCTTGGTTCAATTTTGCAATGCGATGTCTAATTGTCGTGGGTAGAATTTTGTATTGTTGTGCATGTGAGGAATAAATCATATTTGGCTGCACTTAATACATGAGAAACATATACAAGTGCTATGTTTCCTAGTTCTTAATCATGCTTGGTTTGGATAAATGGTCATCCGTGTGGCTTCAATTAATCTGATGAATCTTCAATGTGATCATTTTTCATCAACATATTTTACTGATAGCATGCGAACCCTTACTTAACCTGATGAGTAACTACCTTATATGTGTTGCAGGGAAACAATGGGAAGCACTGAGGTTTACAATCTTGGTAAGCACGTGCATGGTACGTTGTCTAATAGCACACTATTGTGCAATTATAGGAACCATTCTAATATTTAGGTTTTTAACAATTTGGTCTTGCCCATGTAGGTCCTGCTGTCAGAGGTATTGACCCACTGCTCGACCTTTTTTCATATGGGGAAATGAGTTGTCCATGAATATCAGTCAAGTCAAGAAACTCAGAAAGATTGTTAGGATAAAGAAATTAGCGACAAAAAACAACAAGATCTTTGTCTGCACAATGAAGAAGACATCAGTTCACTACAGGATGGTACTAACTATTATACCTTGCCTTTTTTCCTTTGCCCCGTTTCCAATATAGAGAAGATATTTATACACATCCATATTTTCAGGCCTTTCTAGAGCAGTTCACTGATGATTACCTCTCAAACCACCTGTATGGTCAGGAGGCGAGGAAAGTATTCATACAACACCCACGGTTCAATATTGAAGTGTTCCTGAAGAGGACGAATGATTGACGGTCAATCATCCACATGCACTGGCCTAAAGTTACAAAGACCTTCAACATAAATGAAGGCTCAATATTCGCCTTCTGCTTCAGCAGTTTTCCAGATGAGATACATCTGTCTATGTACCATCTATGATGCTAATTTCGAAAGGTTATAGATGTTGCATGTGAAACTTGGTCCTGGTGTAGTTGTGTAATGGGGTAGCTGACTGCTGAAGCTATATGATGTTGTACTCTGATGTATTTCAATTATGAAAATGAAATATATTGTGTGCTTAATATGAACTGTCAATTAGATTAATAAATGGATTATGAATAATCGGATAGTTAGCTTGCTAATTGGGTTTTTCTATTGCAAACGGTTGTTGAAAAAATACCGAGGGCGATGACCTCAGGCAACGCACACAGTTTCTAGGAATAAACCGTGTTGGATCAATGAACAATCACACACGACTTTCTCTTGAAAAATCTTTGCGTTAGGCCACCTTGCACAAAGGTTTTCCACATGAAAACTGTGTGTGATGGACAACCTTTGCCACACAGTTTCTTCCATGGACTGTGTGTGATATATTCAATAACGCAAGCGATTTAATGGGAGAAATTGTGTGTGATGTACCTGTGAACGGAAACATTTTCCTTGGAGCGACTGTATGGGATGTACATACAAATGTAAAAGTTTAGCAGGGACTGACCGTGTGGGGTGTACCTGCGACTGGAAACAATTTTGCCGTATAATTCTATTTTTTAGCTCTACTGTACGTATTTTCGTATTTGAGCGCTCGCCGGTCGCACACGACCTCATTTTGCCGAACGTGTGTGCCAGGAGGGCATATCCCGGACGGTTTCTAGTCGTGTGGGAAGGACCCCCCTATCGCCCACACTCACTTGGCGACGGTTCCAAATGCCGTCGCGGAAAGGGGTTAAAAACCGTTTGTTTAGGAGCTCAATGTACTAGTGTGAACATTATATATGGATCTAGTTTGATGCGAGACGGTTATTCATTTAAATAAGAGAATAATAGTTGTTCTATTTATATGAGTAATATCTTTTATGGTAATGCACCCTTGATGAGTGGTGTATTTTTGTTGAATCTCAATTGTAGTGGTTCACATATTCATATTATTGAAGCCAAAAGATGCAAAGTTAATAATGATAGTGCAATTTATTTGTGGCACTGCTGTTTAGGTCATATTGGTGTAAAGCGCATGAAGAAACTCCATATTGATGGACTTTTGGAATCACTTGATTAAGAATCACTTGATGCTTGTGAACCATGCCTCATGGGCAAGATAACTAAGACTCCGTTCTCCCGAACAATGGAGCGAGCAACTAACTTGTTGGAAATAATACATACTGATGTATGTGGTCCAATGAGTGTTGAGGCTCACGGCGGGTATCATAATTTTCTAACCTTGACAGATGATTTGAGCATATATGGGTATATCTACTTAATGAAACATAAGTCTGAAACATTTGAAAAGTTCAAAGAATTTTAGAGTGAAGTGGAAAATCATCGTAACAAGAAAATAAAGTTTCTACGATCTGATCGTGGAGGTGAATATTTGAGTTATGTGTTTGGTCTTCATTTAAAACAATGTGGAATAGTTTCGTAACTCACGCCACCTGAAACACCACAGCGTAATGGTGTGTCCAAATGTCGTTACCGTACTTTATTAGATATGGTGCGATCTATGATGTCTCTTACCGATTTACTGCTATCGTTTTGGGGTTATGCTTTAGAGACTGCTGTATTCACGTTAAATAGGGCGCCATCTAAATCCATTGAGACGACACCATATGAACTGTGGTTTAGCAAGAAACCTAAGCTGTCGTTTCTTAAAGTTTGGGGATGCAATGCTTATGTGAAAAAGCTTCAACCTGATAAGCATGAACCCAAATCGGAGAAATTTGTCTTCATAGGATACCCAAAAGAAACTGATCGGTACACCTTCTATCACAGATCCGAAGGCAAGATATTCGTTGCTAAGAATGGATCCTTTCTAGAGAAGGAGTTTCTCTCGAAAGAAGTGAGTGGGAGGAATGTAGAACTTGATGAGGTAATTGTACCTTCTCCCGAATTGGAAAGTAGTTCATCACAGAAATCAGTTCCAGTGATTCCTACACCAATTAGTGATGAAGTTAATGATGATGATCATGAAACTTCAGATCAAGTTACTACCGAACCTCGTAGGTCGACCAGAGTACGATCCGCACCAGAGTGGTACGGTAATCCTGTTCTGGAGGTCATGTTAGTTGACCATGACGAACCTACGAACTATGAAGAAGCGATGATGAGCCCAGATTCCGCGAAATGGCTTGAGGCCATGAAATATGAGATGGGATCCATGTATGAGAACAAAGTGTGGACTTTGGTTGACTTGCCCAACGATCGGCAAGCCATAGAGAATAAATGGATCTTCAAGAAGAAGACTGACACTGACGGTAATGTTACTGTCTACAAAGATCGACTTGTTGAAAAAGGTTTTTGACAAGTTCAAGGAGTTGACTACGATTAGACCTTCTCACCCGTAGCGATGCTTAAGTCTCTCTGAATCATGTTCGCAATTGCCGCATTTTATGATTATGAAATTTGGCAAATGGATGTCAAAACTGCATTCCTTAATGGATATCTTAAAGAAGAGTTGTATATGATGCAAACAGAAGGTTTTGTTGATTCTAAAGGTGCTAACAAAGTGTGCAAGCTCCAACGATCCATTTATGGACTGGTGCAAGCATCTCGGAGTTGGAATATACGCTTTGATAGTGTGATCAAAGCATAATACAGACTTTTGGAGAAGCTTGTTGTCGGTCAAAACCGGCGGATCTCGGGTAGGGGGTCCCGAACTATGCGTCTAGGCGGATGGTAACATGAGGCAGGGGACACGATGTTTTACCCAGGTTCGGGCCCTCTTGATGGAGGTAAAACCCTACGTCCTGCTTGATTAATATTGATGATATGGGTAGTACAAGAGTAGATCTACCACGAGATCGAGGAGGCTATACCCTAGAAGCTAGCCTATGGTATGATTGTTTTTCGTCCTATGGACTAAAACCCTTCGGTTTATATAGACATCGGAGAGGGCTAGGGTTACACAGAGTCGGTTACAATGGTAGGAGATCTACATATCCGTATCGCCAAGCTTGCCTTCCACGCCAAGGAAAGTCCCTTCCGGATACGGGACGAAGTCTTCGATCTTGTATCTTCATAGTCCAGGAGTCCGGCCGAAGGTATAGTACGGCTATCCGGACACCCCCTAATCCAGGACTCCCTCGGTAGCCCCTGAACCAGGCTTCAATGACGACGAGTCCGGCGCGCAGATTGTCTTCGGCATTGCAAGGCGGGTTCCTCCTCCAAGTACTTCATAGAATATTTTGAACACAAAGGTAGTGTCCGGCTCTGCAAAATAAGTTTCCACATATTGCCATAGAGAGAATAATATTTACACAAATCTAATCTGCTGACGTATTCCGTAGCGTGACAGCACACCACGGCCAAGTCTTTATTCGAATCGTTTTACTGTCCCACCTCAGCGCATTTAGTGAGGCGATTTCCTTGGCACGTCTTGTCAAAGCAGAGATCGTGTCCCCTTATTCCGGGATTCTCATCAATACGTGCGTGGGTAACCCAACCGCGCCATTGATTACGGCGCTTGGGAGATAAGCAAGTTTCACGAGGCTAGTGGGGAAGCATAGTCGCGTCCGCCCATATAAGGGGATAAGGATCCACCTTTTCATCCACGCCTTCTTCCTCCTTTTCCTATCCATTTCCGCGCACTCGAGCTCCAGCGCCCGAGTCTGCACACCCCACCTCAACCTTCTCCAGCCATGTCCAGAGCGGGAGGCAAGTGGATGGTCTCCTCCGTCACGGAGGGACACATCAAAAAACTGAGGAAGGCCGGATACTTGTCTAACGACATTGCGCACCGGCTTCCCGAAGAGGGGCAGCTCATCCCCACCCCTAGGCCCCATGAGAGGGTGGTGTTCCTCCCCCATTTCCTCCACGGACTGGGCTTCCCTCTCCACCCATTTGTCCGGGGGCTCATGTTCTACTATGGCCTGGATTTCCAAGATCTGGCCCCAAACTTTGTCCTCAACATCTCGGCGTTTAGCGTCGTGTGCGAGGCTTTCTTCTGCATCCGCCCCCATTTCGGCCTATGGCTCAAGACTTTCAATGTCAAGCCGAAGGTGGTGCGCGGCACCCAGGCGGAGTGCGGAGGCGCCATGGTGGGCAAGATATCCAACGTCCTATGGCTCGAGGGCTCCTTCATGGAGACCCTAAAGGGGTGGCAGTCGGGGTGGTTTTACATCACCGAGCCGCGCGACCCTGGATGGGTCGCAGCCCCCGAGTTCTGATCCGGACCCCCTACGCGGCTCACCTCCTGGAAAGAGACGGGCCTGTCGTGGGGTAAAAAAGGAGAGCTGACCGGACTCCAAACATGCGTCCAAACCCTGGTGGACAAGAAGCTCAAACTTGTCAACGTAGTCCAGGTTATGCTCATCCGCCGGATCCTCTCGTGCCAACAACGGGCTTTCAACCTGTGGGAGTTCGACCCGGCGCAGCACCGAACTCTGAGCAGGCTCTTCGACACGACGTACGAAGATGCCTGGAAGGTGCTTTTCAAGGGCGCCGAGGCCCCCGCATCCGCTACCGAGGATCGCGGATTCAGCACGCACTGTCACGCTAGTGCGGTAAGCCGTTTTTACCCTTTACACGGTATTAGTTTTTCATAGTTTGACTCCATGCGGGATCTAAGCTCCCTTACCTTTGACAGGATTGGCAGGAGACGTCCGGACAGATCAACTGTCCGGCTCCTTTGCCCGAAGACCCAGCGGACGCTCGCTTGGCGAAGCTGCTGGTTTCGGCACCCTATGTGGTGCCGGAGAAGAAGGCCAAGAAGAAGGCCACGGGGACTCGAAAGAGTGCCCGGCGCCTGGAGGTGTCGGTTTCATCATCCGACGACTCCAAGACACACTCCTCCCGTGAAGACGAGGAGGAGGAAGAAGAGACCTCTCCCCCTCCAGCGGGGGAAGGGAAGAAAAGGAAGGCCGCCCCAACTGGGGAGGCCGAAGGGTCCAAGAAGGGAAAAACCCTTCCTCCGGACTACTCCACCAACGCCGACGACGGCGAAGAGGAGTGGCCACTCAGGGCCAAGCCCCTGGCGAAATCGTAAGTATCCGGATACCAGAGTGATTCATAGTATTCCTCCGTTGCACAATTTTTCCTTACGTCGAACATGTTTATGCAGTCCACCCAAAGACCGGCTCGACGCGTCATCGAGCGGTTCCCTGGATTCGTCGGATGTGAATTCGCTTCCGACGGCTACCTCCCCCACCCTACGGACGACGCTAATGTGGCGTCCCAACAGGTTCCAAGCCAGGAGGAGGTGGTCCTGGAGGCGCCGCAAGGCGACCTCCCGGACTCCAGGTGTAAAGGGGATAGAACCCCCAAGGGCTCCAAGTCCGGCCTTGAGCCGGACACCGCGCCGGAACCTTCAACGGTTCCGGACTCCGGTAGGCAGCCTCCTTCCAAGAGGAGCAAGCCTACCGAGCCGACGACCTCCGTCCAACCGGAGGCACCGGACAATTTGCTGGAGGTGCTTAACGGCGCCTCCATCGACGAGGAGCACCGCACTATTATGAGTGCGGTGATCCAGAAGGTTCAGTCCGCCAAGAGCGGACTGACTGAAGCCTGTGCCAGCCTTCTAATAGGCTTTGAGGTAAGTAATGAATATGTAAAAATATTACCGCATAGACAGTAGCCCCTGATGCTCTGTTCGGCGTTCGGAAAGAAAAGCCGAATAGAGGATCTAATAACATTCGCAGGAGTCTAACATAATCAAGTCAATATGCGTATGCAGGCTTCGCTGCTGGCCTCCGCCGCACTGACTGCGGAGGTGGATACACTGAAGCAAAACCTCGCGCGGTCCGAGAACGAGCTCGGCCATGCCAAGAGGAAACTCGAGGAGAAGGAAGGTAAGTAATACCTTGCGCAAGTATATAGAGAAGATGTGGTTGCAAAAAATGACAGAATCAACGTGCTATTATAGGGGCCACGACTGAGGTGGCAACCCTTAAGAAAGCGCTATCCGAGGCCGAAAACAGAGCGGCCGCGGAGCGCACAGAGAGAGGGAAGCAGGAGGCGCGGGTGGAGGAGGTGCAGAAAGAGCTCCAGGCTCTCGTGGAAAAACACGAGAGTTTGGAGCATGACTCAAAGACGCAACCGTCCGAGCTTGTGACAGCCCTCGAAAGCGCGAAGTCTGCCAAGGCCGAAGCCCACAAAGCCCTCCAAGAAATTGAAGCGATGAAGAAGATAACGGCGGGTAAGGCATTGATTATGCAAAGCAAGCACATGAAAGTGAATTACTTGTTACTTACCCGAGTCCGGAGCTCTCCAGGAGCATTCGCAGGTTTGCCCGGCAGTGCGTCCGATGCCGCCACCTACTACCGATCCGAGGAGGGGAGCTCGACGGAGAAGGTGTTCTGGTCTCAGTATGCTGAGGCCGGACACCTGGTGCCTTTGAGCGACCAGCTAAAGCAAATGGTCGAGCTCCACAAGGTGGCCGAACAGGCCATAAAGGGCCTCATAGTTCGACTTTGGCCTGGAGAGACTCTGCCTGGTAGCTACTTCAGGCTGGTGAGGCGGCTGGTGGATGCCTGTCCATGGCTTGAAGTAATCAAGCGCTCCGTCTGCATCGAAGGTGCCCGTAGGGCGCTTGCCCGTGCTAAAGTGCACTGGGGCAAGATGGATGCGGAGAAGCTGGTGAAGGACGGGCCGCCGCCGGGCAAGGAGCATCGCATCCCGGAAGCATATTATGAGGGCGTCCTGAAGGGTGCCCGCCTTATAGCAGATGAATGCTCCAAAGATGTAATTTTTGAGTAAACTCGCATTTAGGATCCTGTACACTGAAAACTTGTTCATATTCGCTAAGCAACGCTTTTGAATTTAAAATATTACCTTCTGTGTGGCCGTTTATCAAATTTGAGAGATGGCGAGTCGTCGGCTTCTGCCCCCATGCCACGAGTGCTAGGGTGTTCGGGATAAACATGAGCGTTCTTTTTCCCATTCTTGGGTCCTTCGAGGGAGGCGCTCAACACAACAAACAAGGCAATCAGACTATAATGCTTGAACACTCTCACTTAGCCATAGAATTCTATAATTTTAAATTTCGGCGAAGCCCCTAGTGTTCGGAAGACCGAGTTCGGGGCGCTATCCACGCCTAGGCCGGACAAAGCCGATTCCTCGCTCTAAGCGGCATAAGTCTTTAGGGACTCGAAAACCTCTCGAACATCGACCAGCTCTCGCCTCATCATGACGGTCAGTTTTAGCTTTCTCTACTGAGGTGCTTAGCCCAGCTCAACTGGGGCACAATCGCAGTAGTTCTCCTAGTTCTACCTTAGCCGATATGACGGAACGTAAGGTACCAAAACATAGGAGCCGGGCAAACCCAACTATTGACCCAAGACATGATTTGGAGCCGATGCATATAATGCTATAAGTTCAGGGTGCCGCACTTGTGAAAGTGTTCGGACTTCTCACACCGTGTTGTGGGGTACTTAAGCCCCTGGCGTATTGGTCGTACCAAAGTGTACGGGTGCAACATGTCATTAATGAACATATATTCGTAAAAAAGAGTAATGCAATAATAGACGGAAGCTATGCATTGTTTATTTAAAAAAGCTACGATCAAAGCAGAATGATACAAATAGTGCAATAGGCAAAATATGGGACTATTTAACATGTCCTTTCCAGGGGCGAGCTGCGGAATGGTATGTGAAATAGGTATACTGCTCGTTATAGAGACCACCTTAGAGTTCCATAGTGCGACGTAGCTTTCTTCTTCCCTAGTTGTATCGTTTGTGCGGCAATTGTACTGCCGGACAAGCCTTCCGAAGAATGGAGTCCTGAAAATAAGAGAAAATTAAGAAATCGGTAGCCCCTAGTGCGGTTTAAGCCGCGTTTCGGGCGTGCCGTGATGGTGCCCCTCCCCCTGTGCCCATGGTATTTCCAGAGCATAGTTATGTACGCGCAATACTGGTTTCGCAAGTTCACGAGGGCTGGGGTTGGGGCCGCATTGCTACGCTTGCTCGGAATGTGCCAGGCGGTCTTGTTGTAGGTTACTCCGGGTGCGCTTGACGGTGTCCAGACGTTTAATGGCCGGACTGGAGAATTGCCTTGAGAGGCTGTTTTGTACTTCCGCTGCGATAGCCGCCATATGCTCCTCCATTCGGAGAGAGCATTCGGTGTTTCCATTGACCGTGATGACTCCTCGAGGGCCTGGCATCTTGAGCTTGAGGTATGCGTAGTGCAGCACCGCATTGAACTTGGCAAATGCGGTTCGCCCGAGCAGTGCGTGATAGCCACTGCGGAACAGGACTATGTCGAAGATTAACTCCTCGCTTCGAAAATTATCCGGAGATCCGAAAACCACATCAAGTGTAACTGAGCCTGTACAGTTGGCCTCTACACCTGGTATGACGCCTTTAAAGGTCGCTTTAGTGGGTTTAATCCTCAAGGGATCGATGCCCATTTTCCGCACTGTATCCTGGTAAAGTAGGTTCAGGCTGCTGCCGCCGTCCATAAGGACTCTAGTGAGGTGAAATCCGTCAATAATTGGGTCTAGAACCAATGCGGCGAATCCGGCATGACGGATGCTAGTGGGGTGGTCCCTTCGATCAAAAGTGATCAGGCAGGAATACCATGGGTTGAACTTTGGGGCGACTGGCTCCATCGCGTATACGTCCCTTAGCGCACGCTTCCGCTCCCTCTTCGGGACGTGGGTTGCGTATATCATGTTCACCGTCCGCGCTTGTGGGGGAAAACCTTTCTGTCCACTGTTGTTCGGTGGCCGGGGCTCCTCCTCGTCATCGCTATGCAGCCCCTTGTCTCTGCTTTCGGCATTTAACTTACCTGCCTGCTTGAACACCCAACAATCCCTGTTGGTGTGATTGGCTGGTTTTTCGGGGGTGCCATGTATCTGGCATGAGCGGTCGAGTATTCGGTCCAAACTGGACGGGCCCGGAGTATTTCTTTTGAATGGCTTTTTCTGCTGACCGGGTTTAGAGCCTCTGAATCCGGCATTAACTGTCGTATCCTCAGCATTGTCGCCGTTAATGCGGAGCTTTTGCTTGTTGCGACGTGACCTGCCACTGCTGTCCTTGGTATCCGAATTACCAGGGCTCTTGGTCATGTTATTGCTGCGAGCTAGCCAGCTGTCTTCTCCCGCGCAGAAGCGGGTCATAAGTGTCGTGAGGGCTGCCATAGATTTCGGCTTTTCCTGTCCTAGGTGCCGTGCAAGCCACTCGTCGCGGATGTTATGCTTGAAGGCTGCTAGGGCCTCTGCGTCCGGACAGTCGACGATTTGATTTTTCTTGGTTAGGAACCGTGTCCAGAATTGTCTGGCCAATTCCTCTGGCTGCTGAATTATGTGACTAAGGTCATCAGCGTCTGGTGGTCGCACATAAGTGCCCTGGAAATTGTCGAGGAATGCCGTTTCCAGGTCCTCCCAACAACCAAGCTGTTAAGCCAATGACGAGCTGGTCCTTTAAGCTTGAGTGGGAGGTATTTGATGGCGTGTAGGTCATCACCGCGGGCCATGTGGATGTGAAGGAGATAGTCCTCGATCCATACCGCAGGATCTGTTGTGCCATCGTATGATTCGATGTTCACGGGTTTGAAACCCTCGGGGATTTGATGATCCATTACTTCATTTGTGAAGCATAGTGGGTGTGCGGCGCCTCTGTATTGGGCTATATCACGACGCAGCTCAAACGAGCTTTGTCTACTGTGTTCGGCCCGGCCGGATTTACTGTATCCAGAGTGATGATTACCGTCTCGTGACGTGGGGCGCCCACGTGATCCATAGATCGATCTTGTTTGCCTTGCCTTGTCCTCCAATATATCTCGCAGGTCTGGCATGTTTTCCCGTGCCTTGGTATTTTTTGAGCGGCGCCGGGGTGCGGCTGGAGTGGAGGGCCGAGAGGCCTCTCTGTCGCGGCCACGGGGTGGTCGGTCGGCCGCATCATGCGCTGGTGATGTAGGTTTAGGTGCTTCCTCCTCTAATCGGGGTAGCAACCTGCGCTTTGGGTAGCTCTTGGAGGGGCGTTCGAGTTCATACTCTTCGGCCGCAAGGACTTCAGTCCATTTGTCGGCTAGCAAATCTTTATCAGCTCTAAGCTGTTGCTGTTTTTTATTGAGGCTGCTCGCCGTGGCCATAAGCCTGTGTTTGAAACGCTCTTGTTCGACAGGATCCTTCGGCACGACAAATTCGTCGTCGTCGAGGCTTGCCTCGTCTTCGGAGGGAGGCATATAATTATCATCCTCGACCTCTCTGTCTGCCCCTCTCTCATGAGGGCTGGCTTCTCCATCCTCCTGTGCTGAATCTTGCTGGAGGTGGTTGTCTTCGGCACTGTCCGGGGTGTTAGTATCTCCCGTGCCGGAATCATCGTTTTTGCTTTGGCGGGATTTAGAGCGGCGCCGCTGACACCGGCGCTTAGGCTGCTTCTTGGAGGGGTCATCCTCCGCTGTTCCATCGCCATTGCCTTCTTTTGGGGTGTCCACCATGTATATATCATATGATGAGGTGGCTTTCCAGTGCCCTACAGGCGCTGGTTCTTTATCGTCTCCTGCATCGGCGTCCATACCGTCGATGTCTTCGGAGTCGAAGTCGAGCATGTCGGTTAAATCATCGACAGTGGCTACGAAGTGGGTGGTGGGTGGGGTTTGAATTTCTTCATCATCCGCATCCCAACCTTGCTGACCATAGTCCGGCTAGGGCTCTCCTGATAAAGAGAGAGACTTTAGTGAATTCAGAATATCGCCGAAGGGCGAGTGCTGAAAGATGTCCGCGGCGGTGAACTCCATGATCGGCGCCCAGTCGGGTTCGATCGGTAGGGGCGCGGAGGGCTCGGAGTCTGGAGAGGAGTCCGGCTCATTGGAGTCACAGGCTTCGCAGAGAATAGGGCTGGTGTTCGGCTCGATCGCCGTAGAGATTGCAGCCCCCGAGGCGGTGTCCAACCACCCATCCTCGATTGGCGCAGTTGGCTCCGAATTAAGGGTCGGAGCTGATGCAGGTGCGGCCTCCAGGGCACTGTTCGGCGGCAGAGCTAGATCATGCCCATTGTGACAGTGCGGCGCGCTCGGCTGCGGCTCGAATCCGTCGAAGATCAAGTCTCCGCGGAGGTCGGCCGTGTAGCTCAAACTTCCAAATCTGACCTGATGGCCAGGGGCGTAGCTTTCGATATGCTCCAGATGACCAAGCGAATTGGCCCGCAGTGCAAAGCCGCCGATTACGAAGATCTGTCCGGGGAGAAAGGTCTCACCCTGGATCGCATCGCTGTTGATGATCGGAGAAGCCATCAGGCCTAAAAGTGACGACACAGAGGAACTCTCAATGAAAGCACCAATGTCGGTGTCAAAACCGGCGGATCTCAGGTAGGGGGTCCCGAACTGTGCGTCTAGGCGGATGGTAATAGGAGGCAGGGGACACGATGTTTTACCCAGGATTGGGACCTCTTGATGGAGGTAAAACCCTACGTCCTGCTTGATTAATATTGATGATATGGGTAGTACAAGAGTAGATCTACCACGAGATCGAGGAGGCTAAACCCTAGAAGCTAGCCTATGGTATGATTGTTTTTCGTCCTACAGACTAAAACCCTCCGGTTTATATAGACACCGGAGAGGGCTAGGGTTACACAGAGTCGGTTACAATGGTAGGAGATCTACATATCCGTATCGCCAAGCTTGCCTTCCACGCCAAGGAAAGTCCCTTCCGGACACGGGACGAAGTCTTCAATCTTGTATCTTCATAGTCCAGGAGTCTGGCCGAAGGTATAGTCCGGCTATCCGGACACCCCCTAATCCAGGACTCCCTCACTTGTATTTACAAGAAAGTGGGTGGGACCTCTGTAGCATTTCTAATATTATGTGTGGATGACATATTGTTGATTGGAAATAATACATAATTTCTGGATAACATAAAAGGATACTTGAATAAGAGTTTTCAATGAAAGACCTCGATGAAGCTGCTTATATATTGGTCATCAAGATATATAGAGATAGATCAGGACGCTTAATTGGACTTTCACAAAGCACATACCTTGATAAAGTTTTGAAGAAGTTCAAAATGGATCAGTCAAAGAAAGGGTTCTTGCCTGTGTTACAAGGTGTGAAGTTGAGTCAGACTCAATGCCCGACCACTACAGAAGATAGAGAGAAAATGAAGGTCATTCCCTATGCCTCAACCATAGGTTCTATCATGTATGCAATGATGTGTAACAGACCTGATGTGTGCCTTGCTATAAGTTTAGCAGGGAGGTACCAAAGTAATCCAGGAGTGGATCACTGGACAACGGTCAAGAACATCCTGAAATACCTAAAAAGGACTAAGGATATGTTTCTCGTTTATGGAGGTGACAAAGAGCTTGTCGTAAATGGTTACGTCGATGCAAGTTTTGACACTGATGCGGATGACTCTAAGTCACAAACCGGATACGTATTTATATTGAATGGTGGAGCTGTAAGTTGGTGCAGTTCCAAGCAGAGTGTCGTGGCGGGATCTACGTGTGAAGCGGAGTACATAGCTGCTTCGGAAACAACAAATGAAGGAGTCTGGACGAAGGAGTTCATATCTGATCTAGGTGTAATACCTAGTGCATCGGGCCCAATGAAAATCTTTTGTGACAATACTGGAGCAATTGCTTTTGCGAAGGAATCCAGATTTTAGAAGAGAACCAAACACATCAAGGGATGTTTCAATTCCATCCGCGATCAAGTCAAGGAGGGAGACATATAGATTTGCAAGATACATACGGATTTGAATGTTGCAGACCCGTTAACTAAGCCTCTTCCACGAGCAAAACATGATTAGCACCAAGACTCCATGGGTGTTAGAATCATTACTATGTAATCTAGATTATTAACTCTAGTGCAAGTGGGAGACTGAAGGAAATATGCCCTAGAGGCAATAATAAAGTTGTTATTTATATTTACTTATATCATGATAAATATTTATTATTCATGCTAGAATTGTATTAATCGTAAACTTAGTACATGTGTGAATACATAGACAAACAGAGTGTCCCTAGTATGCCTCTACTTGACTAGCTCGTTAATCAAAGATGGTTAAGTTTCCTGACCATAGACATGTGTTGTCATTTGATGAACAGGATCACATCATTAGAGAATGATGTGATGGACAAGACCCATCCATTAGCTTAGCATAATGATCATTTAGTTTTATTGCTATTGCTTTCTTCATGACTTTTACATATTCCCCTGACTATGAGATTATGCAACTCCCGAATATGGGAGAAACACCTTGTGTGCTATCAAACGTCACAACGTAACTGGGTGATTATAAAGATCCTCTACAGGTGTCTCCGATGGTGTTTGTTGAGTTGGCATAGATCGAGATTAGGATCTGTCACTCCGATTGTCGGAGAGGTATCTCTGGGCCCTCTCGGTAATGCATATCACTATGAGCCTTGCAAGCAATGTGACTAATGAGTTAGTTATGTGATGATGCATTACAGAACGAGTAAAGAGACTTGCCGGTAACGAGATTGAACTAGGTATGATGATACCGACGATCGAATCTCGGGAAAGTAACATACCGATAAAGATCTTCGTAGAATATGTAGGAACCAATATGAGCATCCAAGTTCCGCTATTGGTTATTGACCGGAGATGTGTCTCGGTCAGTACTTGGATCAGTTGGATCGTGAAGACGTTTGACTACATCAGCCGCGTTAACCTAACTCTTCCGCTTTCAGTCTACGAGGGTACGTGGACACACTCTCCCCGTCTCGTTGCTATACCTCCTAGATAGATCTTGCTTGATCATTTTTTTGAAACTGCATGCTACTTTTCCCCGACAAGAACAAGTGGCTCAGCACGGTGGTGCCGGCGACGAGATCGCCGCGGGCGATCGACGGCGGTGAGGACAGGAACGGGGACAGGATGACACCCTACACATGTGCAAACTCTAAGAAGTTAATTTGAGCTCAAATTGTGCATCTAAATCAAATGATCTCCCACGTACACTCCTCCACTAAAACCCACAAACCACTCTTGTTCTACAGCATTTGAAATGAACTAAACTAGCAGTGGGAGATGAAAGGATGAAGTTGCTAACCTTTTAGAACACTTGGATAGTTGGTGCACGGCCAAACCTACACAAATCTTGGGGAAAATGAAGCTTTGAGGTCTTGCTTGGAGATGAGAAAGCTTAAGTGTGGCTCGGGCATTTCATCAAACACCTCATGTGCATAGAAAGTGAGAACAGAGTAGCACACACCTCCCACACATTGGCCGGCCAAAAAACAGAGGAGAGGGCGGGCAGGGGCGAGCATATATATATATATATATATATATATATATATATATATATATATATATAATCCCGGTTGGTGTCTAGAACCGGGACTGAAGACTGACCTTTAGTCTCGGTTCCAGACACCAACCGGGACTAAAGGGTTGCGCTCCCAACCGGGACTAAAGGGCCTCGCTAGGAGCGCAACCCTTTAGTCCCGGTTGGTGTCTGGAACCGGGACTAAAGGTCCCAGCCGAACCGTGGCTGATGCGTGCGAGGCCCGGCCGGCGTCCTGGCTGCTCGAACCAGGACTGATGCTCGCATTAATCCCGGTTCATAACACGAACAGGACTGATGCTCTGATCTGGCCAAAACCAAATCCCTGTTTTCTACTAGTGAAAGAAAACAAAGCCAACATGCTCAACCCACCGCAAGTCCGCAACAGGATCACATGAGTATTTTATGAGAGATAATTGGATTTACACTACATACTGGAACATGTAATTTGAGTGATGGTGAAATTCCTGTATTCACATAGTGCTAGTCTATTCAAATTGCTTAGGGCAAGTACAGTAGGGGGGGAGGGTTATTGTCAAGTCTGCATGACACTTTTGCCTATGTGAAGGATAGAGAAGAAAAAATGGGCTCTAAATGCAAAAAAAAACTATCCTAATAGGAGTAGTTAATCTTTTAACCAACCCTATTATATGTGCAATTAATAATAGTAAAGCTAACTTTTAATGATATGACTGATTTATATAGCCGCTAGCTATATTATTAGCCATGCTCTTAGGCCTCTTTCAATGCATTGATGTTTAGGTGAGATGCTAAGTACATCAATAAGCTTAGCAACTAATCTATCAATGCGTCGGTGCTTAGTTTTTGTATCTAAGCTTCATTCATTTAAGTGTTTAACAACTAAACTCCTTAAGGCCTTTTGTAATGAATAGGTGGTTAGATGATGTGTTAAGCGCATTACGAATTTAGCAACTGAAGTCTCTAATGCATATGTGCTTAACTTGTTGTAGTAGCTAAGCTCCCTTCATTTAATTATTTAGCAATTAAACTCTTGTATGCACGGTAGGTTTCCTTCATTTAAGTATTTTGCCTAGATTCGTATGGCTGTCATTGTTTTTTCCTCGGTCACCAAAGTGCTCTATCTCCTCCTTAATTGCAAAGAAAGAAAATATTGCTTATGGCAGTTTAACACATGTACACAATGTATTATAGGGAAGGGCCTAATGCATTGATTGGTAGGTATTTTTGCATGGGTCCACATGTTTGGAATTGTTTCGATTATTTCTAGGGTCATCATATTGCTCTCTTCTCCTTCATTGCTTTGCCACATCAATTTATTATTGCATACGTGACATTCTTAGCATCTGTACCTTATGGCTTACATATTTTTTATTTATTTTATAAATCAGTAGTATTTTTTCTTGAGCATTTGTTGCGGGCTTAACTGCTTTTTTTTGCGGTGTGTGTGTGTGTGGGGGGGGGGGGGGGGGGGAGGGGGTTAACTGCTTAGCAATTAATGAATGGTAACCTTACTCAATTTGATTACATAAATGGTGGCAATTATGTCAGGAGAGGTACATGTTAATTAGCCATGGCTACACATTTAAGAGTGTACTAGCTACGGACGTAAATATCGAATCTCAGTGCTTTTATTAGTGCGAAAATTAAACACGGTGTGTCGACCTTATCAACAGTGCGGGGTTTCCAATTTGTACGTCTTGAAGAGTGAGATCCATGTCACCTCAGTTTTTATCCTAATTTAACCTTGGATGCGCCACCCTAACTCTACCCAAATGTAGTAGTAAAACGAGCTTTCTGTCACGTACGCCCGTGCCAATTGTGTCAAGCCATGTAGTAACGGAGAACTCAAACTTTCAAAGCCCAGTAGTTGGTCTAAACTGGGGGAGCATATGTACCGTAAATGACTATTCATATGAGGATATGGGGCTTGGCTAGCGGTGAAGCGAGAAACCACGCGTACGAGCATGCACTTCGATTGCCTGCGTATGCATGGCGACATCTGAATGTTTCCCTAAAAAAAAGCATGTACTACTACTAATTTCAAAAAAAAAAAGTACTACTACTACGTTTGTGCTTTTCGCCCGCCCCAAGAGGAAGCGGCTGCTATCCGGCCTTGTCGTGCATGCCATGGATCTCCACATCGTACACGCGCCGTGACCACAACCTTTAATTAATTTTCTGGAGCAAATGCACATCGTACGACCACGCCAATGCAAATGCAAATGCTTTGCCGTCAGAGATCCACAGACGACAGAATGAGTGAGTGAAGACACTTGTTAGGTTGTTTTACTACAACCAACAGAATGTCAAGTTCATCCATGCATGTGAGCTTGCAGCCAGGTCCATGCCTGATGATACCATACTACCTCGAGAGTCCAGACCAACGCGAATTTCAGTACCGTGCATGCGGCCACGTAACTAGCAGAGAAGGAGGGATCTTGGTCGAGACAGAGAATTTCTACCTCAAGAGAGAGAATGAGTAACGAAGCAGAGGACACCTGTTAGAAGTTTGTTACTACAACGAAATGACAAGTCTACTTAGGGCAACTCTAACAAAAAAATTTTAGGGCAAAGCATAGCTTTATTACTTAACGGTGCCGGGATAGATCACCCGAGACACAAACAACCACTTGGGTCGGTACATCTGACTCAAATTCCACATAGTGGTTCGTTGGGTACATACGGCCAACACTAGCCAATTCATGTGCGATTGAATTTGCACTACGGCGACACACCCCTACGACAAATCTAGAGAACCACATCTTCAATTAAAACTTGGTGTCCTCGATAATAGCCGCATATGGCGATGAGTCAACCTTCCGGAGATCCACTGCTTCGCCAGCAGTTGTGAGTCGTTTAGACGGAAAAGTTTGCAATACAATAGACATTGTATTGATGGGATGCTGGTGCACGTATATATATTATAAGGGAAGACCTCTACCTCAACTATACAAGACTAGGAGGTGGGTCACAACTCCAATACACGTGCAATACAAAACACATACTCAACACCCCCCGTAGTCGAAGCGTCGCCGGAGACACAGAGACTGGACCGAAACTCCTCGAAGACGGGAGTAGGCAATCCCTTAGTCATCACATCAGCAAACTGTTGCGTCGTCGGCACGTGGAGAACCCGAACACGGCCAAGGGCAACCTGCTCGCCCACGAAGTGAATATCGAGTTCAATATGCTTCGTCCGTCGATGGTGCACCGGGTTGGCGGAGAGGTAGACCACGCTGACGTTATTGCAATAGACAAGAGTGGCCTTGTGAACATCACAAAGCAATTCCTGGAGCAGCTGACGAATCCAAGAGCACTCGGCCACGGCATTAGCCACGACGCGATACTCTGCCTCGGCGCTGGAGCGGGAGACCGTGGGCTGCTGCTTCGATGACAAAGAGATCAACGAGGGCCCAAGGTACACGCAGTAGCCTGACGTAGAGCATCGCGTGTCGGGGCAGCCAGCCCAGTCGGCATCCGACTAGGCCACGAGGTCGGTGGAGGCGGAGGCCGTCAAGGTGAGTCCCAAGGACATGGTGCCACGTATGTAACATAGAATACGCTTCACCAGAGTCCAGTGAGAGTCACGCAGGGCGTGCATATGGAGGCACACCTGCTGGACAGCGTACTACAGGTCGGGGCGAGTCAGCGTCAGGTACTGTAAAGCACCGACAATAGAGCGATAAAATGCTCCATCGGACGCAAGGGACCCCTCGAGAGCAGAGACCTTCGCCTTCGTGTCGACGGGGGTGGGCGCCGACTTGCAGTTAAGCATACCGGCACGGTCCAGGAGCTCGTGGGCGTACTTCTGCTGATGCAGAAAGAAGCCGTTAGTCCGTCGGACCACCTCAATGCCAAGGAAGTAGTGCAGGGGCCCCAAGTCCTTGAGGGCGAACTCATCACGAAGACGAGCAGTCAGCCACTGAAGGAGGTCGGGGGCGGATGCCGTGAGGATGATGTCGTTGACATAGAGCAGCAGATATGCAGTGTCAACTCCTTGATGATACACGAAGAGTGAAGCATCGGAGCGAGTGGACCGAAATCGAGAGACTGCAGGAAGGCTGCAATACACTGGTACCAAGCCCGAGGCGCCTGCTTCAACCTGTAAAGAGAACGAGAGAGCAAGCACACGAAGTCGGGGTGGTCGTCGTCGACGAAACCAGTGGGCTGCTCACAGAACACCTGCTCGGCGAGATGGCCGTGCAAGAAGGCGTTGGAGACATCCAACTGGTGCACAGGCCAGGCGCGCGAGACTGCTAGCTGAAGTACGGTGCGAATCGTGCCCGGTTTCACAACCGAGGCGAAGGTGTCGGTGAAGTCCACGCCCGCGCACTGCCAAAAACCATGAACCACCCACCGAGCCTTGTAGCACTCGAGAGAACCGTCCGGACGAGTCTTGTGGCGAAACACCCACTTGCCAGAGATGATGTTGGCACGAGGGGGTCGCGGAACAAGCTGCCACGTGCAGTTGCGCTGTAAGGCGTCGAACTCCTCCTGCATCGCAGCTAGCCGGTGGGGATCCCGAATGGCAGCAAGAGCGGAGGTGGGGATGGGTGATGGCGTCGACGTCGAGGCGGTGCACACATACTCGTCGGCGGAGTAGCGCGTGCTGGGCCGAATCACTCCTGCTCAGGCACGGGTAGTCACGCCAAGTGACGGGGCAGCAGGGCCGGCGGGTGCTGTGGCGGCAGCGGGGACCTCGGCGGCAGCGGCGGCGGGGGCCGCGTCGGCCGATCCGGCGGCGGAAGAGGCGACGGGCGAGGTTGATGTCGAGCCCGTCACAGGTGTGGCGGGAGGGATGCCGGTCTCAACCTCGTATGAGGGAGACAGGGACTCGGGGGCCCGCTCGGACTCAACCTCGGGGGAGGGAGTCACGAAGCCAGGTGGTGGCGGCATAGGGCGCCATGCCGGGGGCGCCGCCAGGGGCTACCGCCACGCATCGCTCCACGAAGGGGGTGCGGGGGCCGGCGCCGAAGGGGCCGAAGCCGGAGGAACCTGAAAAAAGGGAACACCGTCTCGACAAAGTACACATGCCTCGAGGTCTACACACGATGAGTGACAGGATCATAGCACCAGTAACCTTTGGTATTAGGAGGGTAGCCAAGGAAGACGCATGGGACGGACACTGGTAGAAAAAGGGCCTATAGTCCCGGTTCGTAAGGGCCTTTAGTCCCGGTTCCGGAACCGGGACTAAAGTGTCGGTACTAATACCTCCCCCCTTTAGTCCCGGTTCAATCCAGAACCGGGACTAAAGGCCCTCCACGTGGGCAGTGCGCAGAGCCCAGTCAGGAGACCCTTTGGTCCCGGTTGGTGGCACCAACCGGGACCAATAGGCATCCACGCGTCAGCACTTCTATGGCTGGGGTTTTTGTTTTTTTTGAAGGGGGGGGGTTGGGGGTTTTGTGGGGTTAATTTAGGTGTTTCATATATTGTGTTAGCTAGTTATAATTAATAGAGAGAAGTGTCCTCTCTTATGTCCGTGCTTGGTCGACGCTACGTACTATACATACGTATATAGAGAGGACTAGACACGCTAGCTAGCTAGTAAGAAAACGAAGGAAACAGAAGATCGTCATGAACATATATGCATATATACAGAGAGAAGTGATATCGACCACCTCTCCTTCTCCGAGAGATTGGTCGAACAACAAGTTCTCGTATATCTATCTGACACTACCGGCTACATATATACAATAATTATCTCTTACAAATATAATCATACGGACTCAGGGTGCACATAGGATTCTCCATCTTCAGGGATCACGTGGTCAAGAAAGAATGCCGCCAATTCCTCTTGAATTGCTCGCATGCGAGCTGGTGCTAGGAGTTCATCCCGCTTCCGAAACATCTAATTTGAAGAAGGGGGTCAATACATATATATATATATAAATGAATGAAACTCAACACAAATGATGGTAATAAAATAAAATTGTGAATGTTGTTATTTACGTACTTCATATTGTTCGTTAGAGTACCCGCCCCGCTCACAGGTCGTGTGGCGGATGGACTCGCAGATGTAGTATCCACATAAATCATTCCCTTGTTCCTGCCACAACCACTTTACAAGAAAATAGAGGTCAATCAAACTGATAAGCAAGAATGCTAAATGGTATTGATGAAACTAGCGCTTGAATCACTAGGAGATGCGCGGAACATGCTACTATAGTACTTACTTTCGGGTGTCTAAATTCCAGCTCCTTCGGCAGTCCCGGAACTGTTTTGGTGAATTTTCTCCAAACCCTGCCGGACAAAGAAAACAATTACTTGATATCAGGAAATGAACAAAGTTGCTGATATGGTGGATAATGATCGATTTAACTTACTTCTTGAGGATTTCAGTCATGTCCGCATACTCCTTGGGATCTTTTCGTTTAGAGTCCAAGACGGTTACTACTCCCTGCTCAAGCTTAATCTCTAGGAGAATATAGTGGTAACTGCACACACATGCATAACTCATCAATTACATTACTATAACCTTGACTAATATATAAGGGAAACCGAATACGCACAAGACAGTAACACTCACCTGAAGCTGTAAGGAAAGAGTATTATATCTTTGTTTTGATTTATTACGAACGATCGTAGCAAGCTGGCCTCGGTAGCTGCGGCATGAAGTTTAACCTGAGTTGCATCTATGAGATATGTGTTAATGAACCCAATATCACCGACTTGTCTTTTCTTCAATTCGGCGATCTTCAATCTGCATAATATAGTGAGGATGATTATAAATACATGCAATGAAAGAGCTAAGCTATATAGAGAAACTTAATGACAGAAGTAGTACTACTTACAGACAGTAGCAGGCGACCGTTGTTTTATCGAGGGCCAATTGATTGAAAAACTGATAGAACTCCTCAAATGGAACAGGCAAAAGATCAATTCCAACGAGGTCATGCTCCGGTTTAACTCTCGCATACAAAGTACTCCTCCCCCAGAGTCTCTGCAGATTTTCAAGTACCAATCATGCAATCTTCGCATCATCGTTGATAGAGATCTTTCATCTTTGACGAGAGGCTTCCCGTACTCGTATCTTTGTATCTGCACCTCCATGGGTTCATAATGTACTTCGTCGGGCAAGTAATCTGCAAGATTGCTATAACCGGGCACCATCCTCGGATCATTATCGACGTTGTGGCTAGGCACCTTGAGCGGGGGGCACGATTGCTTCGCTTGTTCGCCGAGCTGGGCAATTTGTTTCCCAGCTCGTCGTTCTTTCAGCCTTTGATCACTGATAGTACTTCCCGACTGCTCCGCTTCGGCAGATTCCTTTCCAATAATGCGGTCATAGTTTCCTTTCGGCGGATTAGACTTCGGTGGTTTTGTCAGGGCAGCCAGAGTGCGCTTCACTTTCACCCGATCTACCTTCTCCTCCGAAGGTGGATGTTTCTTTGCTTTCACCCCTTCAAAGAAGTTCCTCACTTCTTCTCGCGCGATCTCGGCGTTCTCCTCCAGGGTCCTCTCATATGGTAACTTCTCTGGAGTCTTCAGAGAAGGACCGAATCTGTATGTCCTCCCACCTCTGGTTGTACTGCTAGACACCGACCGAGCAGACGGAGCGGTTGTCTTCTTTACTTGCTTAAGCGGCGGAGGAGAAGGACTACGACGCGCCGGAGCAGCTGGAGCGGCGGCAGGTCTCTTCCGCCCTTGCTGACGAGGCGGAGAAGGAGGAGGCTGGCTGCTCGGGCATGTCGGCGCAGGCGGAGAAGGAGGCGGAGTGCCGCCACGCGCCGGAGAAGGAGCCGGCCGAGGGCCCTGATCATCACTCGCCGGAGGAGGAGGCGGTGGAGGCGGAGTGCCCTGACTCGCCGGAGGAGGAGGAGGAGGCAGTGGCGTCCAGTTCGGAAGGTTGATGAGCTCCTTCCGCCATAGGCATGGAGTCTTCAGAGCAGACCCCAGCCGAGTCTCCCCTTCACCGGTAGGGTGGTCAAGCTGGAGGTCCTCAAATCCCTCCGTTATCTCATCCACCATCACCCTAGCATATCCTTCTGGAATCGGCCGGCAGTGAAAAGTTGCGCCGGGTTCAGTAGGATAAACAGAGCCAACAGCCACCTTGACCTTCAAATTCATCCATTGCATCATAAGGTGGCAGTTTTGAGACTCCGTTATAGCATCCACGGGATAGCTGGTAGGAGCCGTCAAGGCATGCTCCAGCTGAAGCAGCTCGGTGGAAGCCACGCTGCTTCTGCGCTGAGATGGCGGGGTAGCTTCGGGGGAGGCTTCGGCAGTACGTTTGCTGCGATTTGCTTCTCGTTTCTCTATCGCGTCTACCCTTGCTTGCAGCGCCTGTATTTGGGTCTGCTGCACTTTTTTCCTCCTCTCATGGGATTTGTAACCGCCTGCGTCCGGAAACCCAACCTTCCACGGAATGGAGCCTGGCGTGCCTCGTGTCCGTCCAGGGTGCTCAGGATTCCCGAGGGCCATTGTGAGCTCGTCGTTCTCTCTGTCTGGAAAGAATGCCCCTTCCTGCGCTGCTTCGATATACTGCTTAAGCTTACTGACTGGTATGTCCATTTGATCGTTCGTCCAAATGCACTTCCCTGTTACAGGGTCCAGTGTTCCGCCAGCCCCTAAGAACCAAGTCCGGCAACGGTTTGGCCAGTTAATTGTCTCTGGTTCGATCCCTTTATGAACCAGATCATTCTCAGTCTTGGACCACTTAGGCCGGGCTACGAGGTAGCCACCTGACCCCGTGCGATGGTGAAGCTTCTTCTTCGTAGCATTTTGCTTGTTTGTCGCCGACATCTTCTTACTCTTTTCTGATGTCTTATGGGCCACAAATGCGGGCCAGTGATCTCTGATCTTCTCATATCTGCCCTTGAATTCTGGTGTCTCATTATTTTCGACAAACTTATTTAGCTCTTTCTTCCACCTCCTGAATAGTTCTGCCATCCTCTTCAGAGCAAAAGACTTGATTAATTTCTCTTTAACTGGGTTCTCTGGATTATCCTCAGGCGGTAGGGTAAAATTTGACTTCAGCTCAGTCCAAAGATCATTTTTCTGCATATCATTGACATAAGACACCTCAGGGTCTTCTGTAGCCGGCTTAAACCATTGCTGGATGCTTATCGGGATCTTGTCCCTAACCAGAACCCCGCACTGAGCAACAAATGCGCTCTTTGTCCGGAGGGGTTCAATAGGTTGGCCGTCGGGCGCGATTGCTATGATCTCAAACTTTTCATCCGAGCTCAACTTTTTCTTTGGGCCTCGTCTCTTTACCGAAGTTGTGCTCGATTCGGAGGGCTAGAAAAAAGAACAAAGACTTACTTAATATGTGTACATACCAAAACAATGAATGCATCAATCAGCTAGTCAGCATAGGCTTAACTAATATATATACCTGGCCGGACTCGGTTCGGTCACCAGAGCCGTCATCACGGTCTCCTTCTTGCACCGGCATTGGGTCACTGGAGCCATCCTCATGTTCTTCTTCTTGCACCGGCATTAGGTCACCGTAGCCAGCTTGTTCACCCTCTCCTTCCAGACCATCGGTTTCGTTGAGAAACAACGAGATGGCATCACTTCCTTCTGCGATTATGTCCCTCAACAACGCTTCTTTTGTTGCTTCGTCAAGGGCGGTGTCCATAGTTTCTACAAATATTTACAACATGGCAATTATTATTCAAACATGACAAATGGATATATTAGTGCCAAACGTAGAACTAGCTACCTAATCATAGTAAGCTATCGGGAGGGGGTATATATCGACAACGACGACACTACATCTATGTCCCTCGACGACCCTAGTGTCAAAGGATTCAACAAAACCATGTCTTCATCATTAGGCGAAAGTAACATGTGCATGATGGTACGAAGCTCTTCAAAGTTGTTCTGGAACGGAGTCCCAGATAGGATAATTCGCTTTTTGGTACAAAGTTTAGAAAGAGCCTTCCGAATATCTCTATTTGGAAGGCCTTTGCTGAATTCGTACCAAAAGGCGGATTATTCTATCCGGGACTCCATTCCAGAACAACTTTGCAGAACTTCGTACCAACATGCCCTGGTTACTTCCGGCTAATGATGAAGGCATGGATTTCTTCAATACTTTGACACTAGGAAACCTCTCTCGACCCCTCGGCGATCCTCGACCCCTCGAACCCTCGACGACCCTGGAACCCTCGACCCCTAGACGACCCTCTTCTTCCTCTCATGTTCGAGAGGATCGCCGAGGGGTCGGGAGGTTGCCTAGTGTCAAAGGATTCAACAAAACCATGTCTTCATCATTAGGCGAAAGTAACATGTGCATGATGGTACGAAGCTCTTCAAAGTTGTTCTGGAACGGAGTCCCAGATAGAATAATTCGCTTTTTGGTACAAAGTTCAGCAAGAGCCTTCCAAATATCGCTATTTGGAAGGCCTTTGCTGAATTCGTACCAAAAAGTGGATTATTCTATCCGGGACTCCATTCCAGAATAACTTTGCAGAACTTCGTACCAACATGCCCTGGTTACTTCCGGCTAATGATGAAGGCATGGATTTCTTCAATACTTTGACACTAGGAAACCTCTCTCTACTTCCGGCTAAGAAGAAGAAGAAGAAGAAGAAGAAGAAGAAAAGAAGAAAAAAAAGAGGAGAAGAAGAAAGGAATAGTGGAGAAAAGAGAAAATAGAATATATTCTATTTTCTCTTCTTCTCCACTATTCCTTTCTTCTTCTCCTCTTCTTTTTCTTCTTTTTTCTTCTTCTTATTTATTTCTCCTCTTCTTTTCGGTAGAGGAAACCCTAAATAGCTAGCAAGTATCGTGGGTGTGAGATACATGTGGCCTTCGGTGTCGGACACTACATCCACGTCCCACAAGTGACGTGGGCGTCGAAGCCCGCGCCACTTGTGGGATGTGGATGTAGTGTCCGACACCGACAGTACATGTATCTCACACCGACGATACTTTCTATTTAGGGTTTCTCCTCTACCGCTCGGCGACCCTCTCGACGACCCTCGTTCCCGATAAAATAAAGAGGAAGAAGAAGAAAAAAGAAGAAGAGAAGAAAGAATAGAGGAGAAGACTTCCTCTTCTTCCTCTCCTCTTCTTCCCCTTCTTCCTCGCCTCTCTCATGAATGTCCGGCGTTCTCGACCCCCCCCACGTGTCGAAGAAAAAAAAGAAGAAAAAAAAGAGGAGAAGAAGAAAGGAATAGAGGAGAAAAGAGAAAATAGAATATATATTCTATTTTTCTCTTCTTCTCCTCTATTCCTTTCTTCTTCTCCTCTTCTTTTTTTTCTTTTTTCTTCTTCTTATTTATTTCTCCTCGTCTTCCTCTCCCCTCTCGGCGACCCTAGACCCCCTCTCGACCCTCGACCCCTAGGCGACCGTCGACCCCTCTCTTTTTTTTCTTCCTCTTCAATTTTATCCTCTTCTTCCTCTACCGCTCGGCGACCCTCGACGACCCTCGTTCCCGATAAAAAAAAGAGGAAGAAGAAGAAAAAAATAGGAGAAGAAAGAATAGAGGAGAACATCATCTCCTCTATTCTTTCTTCTCCTCTTTTTTATTTTCTTATTCCTCTTCTTTTTTTATCCTCTTCCTCCTCTCATGTTCGACGACCCTCGACCCCTCGGCGACCCTAGACCCCCTCTCGACCCCCTCTTCTTCTCCCTCTTCTAATTCATTTGTTCATATGAATATACAAACATTTTCATATTTACAATAATTAATATCACCAAAAAAAATCTATGAACAGAAAAAATCCTAATTTTTCTAAAAAACTATCTTTTGCATATATATATGAACATAGATATATACACAGAGAACATATGTATACATATATATAAAAAACAAGCATATATATATGAAAAAAAGCATATATATGAAAAAATGCTAGCTAGGGCGCCGGCCGGACCAGAGGAGGACCGCGGAGTCGGCGGCGAGGATGGCGACGGGGCAGTGGGCGCGCGCTTGGGGTAGGAGACGCGGGCGACGACGACGGCGGGCCGGGGCGGCGGGCGTCGGGCAAGGGGCCGGCCGGCGTGGGTGACGGTGAGGGCGGGACGGGGCGGTGCGCGTCGGGGCAGGGACGAGGGCGACGGCGACGGGGGCGGGCCGGGGCGGCGCGCGCCCCGGGCGACGGCGACGATGGGCGCGGGCGACGGCGACGATGGGGGCGGGCGGCGTCGGGGCAGCCTGGCGGCGTCGGCAACTGCAACTGCAAGATGAGAATGAAAAATTCCAAAGTGTGGCCTTATATAGGAGAGGTTTTAGTCTCGGTTCGTGGCAGCAACCGGGACTAAAGGTGGGCATTAGTCCCGGTTGCTTCCACGAACCGAGACCAATGGCCTCTTTTCGGCAACCCAAAGGGCGGGAAGCGAAGCCCATTGGTCTCGGTTGGTGGCACCAACTGGGACTAAAGGAGGGCAATGGTCACGGTTGGTGCCATGAACCGTGACGAATGCACTCTTTAGTCCCGGTTGGTGCCACCAACCGGGACCAATGCCCTTGTGCGCCCCGCGCCCAAAAGTTTAGTCCCACATCGCTAGTTGACAGCGCCCAACACCAGTTTATAAGCTCTGCTGCCTCCTCCCTCTCGAACTCCTCTGAACTGCAGGCCTATGGGCCTAATTTGACACTGCTTTGCCTGTGGGCCTATTGGGCCTTCTGCGGGCCTGAATCCTGGCCCATGTAGGGTTTCTAGTCGTATTCAGGCCGTGGAGGCCCAGTAGGTGGCATTTTTTTGTTTTTTCTTTTTTATTTCTACATTTTTTTGGTTTTTTATTTTTTTATTTCTACTTAAAACTAAATACTTACAGTTTTTTAGTGATTTCTTTTTGCTTTTAGGTCACAAAAATTATAAACTTTCTGTTAGTGCCATTAGTTTTAAATTTTAAATAGTTTAAATTTGAATTTTTAAAAATTTGTGTGAATCACTAGTTTATGAATAACTTTACTATAAAATTAGAATTTTTTTCTATTTATTTTTTATTTCTACTTACAACTAAATACTTACAGTTTTTTAGTGATTTTTTTTGCTTTTAGGTCACAAAAATTATAAACTTTCTGTTAGTGCCATTAGTTTTAAATTTTAAATAGTTTAAATTTGAATTTTTAAAAATTTGTGTGAATCACTAGTTTATGAATAACTTCACTATAAAATTAGAATTTTTTTCTTCTTTGCTATTTATTTTTTATTTTAGGTCACACAAATTATAGTTTGATTTTAGGTCACACAAATTATATTCTTTTTGCTATTGAAGAATATTATAGTTTTATTTTAGTTGATCATAACATAATATTTTAATTGATTGTTTTTATATTCATAAAAGTTTTGTAGTTCATTCTATTTGTTATTAATTCATTCTTTGAGCTAAATGACTCTGAAATTGGAAAGCATTTCAAAATGAACTCTGAAAAGGTTGAAAGTTGGCATGGTCTCATCATTTCACCCACATAGCATGTTCCAAAAAGTAGAGAGGGTTACGACAAAAACTTGATGCACTTCGTGTACAAAATGGACAATCACTTTCGAAGTATCAAAGTTTCAAACCATAAGACATGAAAGCATTTCAAATGAACTCTGAAAAAGTTGAAAGTTGGGATGGTATCATAATTTCACCCACATAGCATTTGCTTATTGCGGGAGAAAGTCTTCACTTTTTCTTCGCTTGTGTCATTTGCTTATTGCGCTGTAACCATGGATAATCTTCATTGTTTATCAGGATGCTTGGGTCAGCCTTGACATTGAAGGGAGGAATTTCATGAAACTTTTCATAATCTTCAGACATGTCTGTCTTGCCGTCCACTCCCAGGATGTCCCTTTTTCCTGAAAGAACTATGTGGCGCTTTGGCTCATCGTATGATGTATTCGCTTCCTTATCTTTTCTTTTTCTCGGTTTGGTAGACATGTCCTTCACATAGATAACCTGTGCCACATCATTGGCTAGGACGAACGGTTCGTCAGTGTACCCAAGATTTTTCAGATCCACTGTTGTCATTCCGTACTGTGGGTCTACCTGTACCCCGCCGCCTAATAGATTGACCCATTTGCACTTAAACAAAGGGACCTTAAAATCAGGTCCGTAGTCAAGTTCCCATATGTCCACTATGTAACCATAATATGTGTCCTTTCCACTCTCGGTTGCTGCATCAAAGCGGACACCGCTGTTTTGGTTGGTGCTCTTTTGATCTTGGGCGATCGTGTAAAATGTATTCCCATTTATCTCGTATCCTTTGTAAGTCAATACAGTCAAAGATGGTCCCCTGGACAACAAGTACAACTCATCACAAACAGTGTTGTCACCTCTGAGACGTGTTTCCAACCAACTGCTGAAAGTCCTGATGTGTTCACATGTAATCCAGTCGTCGCACTGCTCCGGGTGTTTGGAGCGCAGACTATTCTTGTATTCATCGACATACGGGGTCACCAAGGTAGAGTTCTGTAGAACTATGTAGTGTGCTTGAGACCAAGAATATCCGTCCCTGCATATTATTGAGTCTCTTCCAAGAGTGCCTTTTCCAGTCAGTCTCCCCTCATACCGCGATTTAGGGAGACCTATCTTGTTAAGGCCAGGAATGAAGTCAACACAAAACCCGATAACATCCTCTGTTTGATGGCCCATGGAGATGCTTCCTTCTGGCCTAGCGCGGTTACGGACATATTTCTTTAGGACTCCCATGAACCTCTCAAAGGGGAACATATTGTGTAGAAATACGGGCCCCAGGATGACAATCTCGTCGACTAGATGAACTATGACGTGCGTCATGATATTGAAGAAGGATGGTGGGAACACCAGCTCGAAACTGACAAGACATTGCGCCACATCACTCCTTAGCCTTGGTACGATTTCTGGATCGATCACCTTCTGAGAGATTGCATTGAGGAATGCACATAGCTTCACAATGGCTAATCGGACGTTTTCCGGTAGAAGCCCCCTCAATGCAACCGGAAGCAGTTGCGTCATAATCACGTGGAAGTCATGAGACTTTAGGTTGTGAAACTTTTTCTCTGGCATATTTATTATTCCCTTTATATTCGACGAGAAGCCAGTCGTGACCTTCATAATGAGCAGGCATTCAAAGAAGATTTCTTTCTCTTCTTTTGTAAGAGCGTAGCTGGCAGGACCTTTATACTGCTTCGGAGGCATGCCATCTTTTTCGTGCAAATGTTGCAGGTCCTCTCGTGCCTCAGGTGTATCTTTTGTCTTCCCATACATGCCCAAGAAGCCTAGCAGGTTCATGCAAAGGTTCTTCGTCACGTGCATCACGTCGATTGAGGAGCGGACCTCTAGGTCTTTCCAGTAGGGTAGGTCCCAAAATATAGATTTCTTCTTCCACATGGGTGCGTGTCCCTCAGCGTCATTCGGAACAGCTAGTCCACCGGGACCCTTTCCAAAGATTACGTAGTGTAAATCATTGACCATAGCAAGCACGTGATCACCGGTGCGCATGGCGGGCTTCTTCCAGTGATCTGCCTCGCCTTTGAAATGCTTGCCTTTCTTTCGACATTGATGGTTGGTCGGAAGAAATCGACGATGGCCCAGGTACACATTCTTCCTGCATTTGTCCAGGTATATACTTTCAGTGTCATCTAAACAGTGCGTGCATGCGTGGTATCCTTTGTTTGTCTGTCTTGAAAGGTTACTGAGAGCGGGCCAATTGTTGATGGTCACGAACAGCAATGCCTTAAGGTTAAATTCCTCCTGTCTGTGCTCATCCCACGTACGTACACCGTTTCCATTCCACAGCTGTAAAAGTTCTTCAACTAATGGCCTTAGGTACACATCAATTTCGTTTCCGGGTTGCTTAGGGCCTTGGATGAGAACTGGCATCATAATGAACTTCCGCTTCATGCACATCCAAGGAGGAAGGTTATACATACATAGAGTCACGGGCCAGGTGCTGTGATTGCTGCTCTGCTCCCCGAAAGGATTAATGCCATCCGCGCTTAAAGCAAACCATACATTCCTTGGGTCCTTTGCAAACTCATCCCAGTACTTTCTCTCAATTTTTCTCCACTGCGACCCGTCAGCGGGTGCTCTCAACTTCCCATCTTTCTTTCGGTTCTCACTGTGCCATCGCATCAACTTGGCATGCTCTTCGTTTCTGAACAGACGTTTCAACCATGGTATTATAGGAGCATACCACATCACCTTCGCAGGAACCCTCTTCCTGAGGGGCTCGCCGTCAACATCACCAGGGTCATCTCGTCTGATCTTATACCGCAACGCACCGCATACCGGGCATGCGTTCAGATCCTTGTATGCACCGCGGTAGAGGATGCAGTCATTAGGGCATGCATGTATCTTCTCCACCTCCAATCCTAGAGGGCATACGACCTTCTTTGCTGCGTATGTACTGTCGGGCAATTCGTTATCCTTTGGAAGCTTCTTCTTCAATATTTTCAGTAGCTTCGCAAATCCTTTGTCAGCCACAGCATTCTCTGCCTTCCACTGCAGCAATTCCAGTACGGTACCGAGCTTTGTGTTGCCATCTTCGCAATTGTGGTATAACCCTTTTTTGTGATCCTCTAACATGCGATCGAACTTCCGCTTCTCCTTTTGACTAATGCATTGCGTCCTTGCATCGACAATGACCCGGTGGAGATCATCATCATTGGGCACATCGTCTGGTTCCTCTTGATCTTCAGCAGCTTCACCCGTGGCAGCATCATTGGGCACATCGTCTGGTTCCTCTTGATCTTCACCAGCTCCCCCTGTTGCAGCATCACCGTATTCAGGGGGCACATAGTTGTCATCGTACTCTTCTTCTTCGCCGTCTTCCATCATAACCCCTATTTCTCTATGCCTCGTCCAAACATTATAGTGTGGCATGAAACCCTTGTAAAGCAGGTGGGAGTGAAGGATTTTCCGGTTAGAGTAAGACCTCGTATTCCCACATTCAGTGCATGGACAACACATAAAACCATTCTGCTTGTTTGCCTCAGCCGCATCGAGAAACTCATGCACGCCCTTAATGTACTCGCGGGTGTGTCTGTCACCGTACATCCATTGCCGGTTCATCTGCGTGCATTATATATAATTAAGTGTCCAAATTAATAGAAGTGTACAAATCTCGAGGAAAATGGAGCTTGGAGGTCAAGCTTCGAGAGGAGAAAGCTTAAGTAGTGTGGCTCGGGCATTCCATCGAACACCTCATGTGCATAGGAGGTGAGCTAGAGCACCACAAAGCCCTCTCCCCCTCGGCCAGAAAAAACAGAGCACTGTGCTCTGCTCTTGCGCGAGGGGGTATATATAGGCACCTCATTGGTCCCGGTTGGTGGCATGAACCGGGACTAAAGGGAAGCCTTTGGTCCCGGTTCAAGCCACCAACCGGGACCAATGGTGGTGGGCCAGGAGCGAGGCCCATTGGTCCCGGTTCGTCCCACCAACCGGGACCAAAAGGTCCAGACGAACCGGGACCAATGGCCCACGTGGCCCGGCCGCCCCCCTGGGCTCACGAACCGGGACCAATGCCCACATTGGTCCCGGTTCTACACTGAATCGGGACTAATGGGCTGAGCCGGCCTGGACCATAGCCCTGTTTTCTACTAGTGGGATCGTGGTGCGAGCTTGTGTGGCGTGGTGGATGCGGTGCTAGGATAATGTAGACACCCGAAGATGCGAGACCATCATAGGACGGTGGTGTGCCGAAGAGAAGGTGGTGAGGGGCGTAGTTCCACCGAGGGCGACACAGACGTAACTAAGAGAGTGGCGGTAGTGAGGGCATCGGGCCAAAACCGAGCGGGCACATTAGAGTGAAAGAGTAACGTGCGAACATAGTCATTAAGAGTGCGAAGAATGCGCTCGGCGCGACCGTTCTGCTGGGAAGTGTAGGGGCAAGTCAAACGGAAGATGGTGCCTTGAGAGGCTAGAAGTGTGCGAAGAGCGACGTTGTCAAACTCTTTTCCGTTATCAGTTTGGAGTGCCAGTATGGGGTGACCGAACTGGGTGGTGACATAGGAATAAAAGGCGGTGAGCGTGGCTAAAGCATCAGATTTATGATGAAGGGGAAAAGTCCACACATAATGAGAATAATCATCTAAAATCACCAAGTAGTATAGATAGCCTGTGTTACTCGCAACGGGAGATGTCCAAACATCACTATGAAGTAATTGAAATGGAAAATTAATTAGAAACTGAAGAAGACGCACTAAATGGAAGATGAATGTGCCTGCCTAAGCGACACGCCTCACAAGAGTGCTCGTCGAGCTTATCACATGAGAAAGAGAAAGTCCTAAGAATTTGACGTAAGACGGTGTGGTTGGGGTGACCCAAGCGAGCGTGCCAAAGGTCAACGCCGGCGCAAGAGCAATGGGTGTGGAGGTGGAGGCGCCGGCGTGCACGGGGTAGAGCTCACCGGGACTGTCACATCGGTGAAGGACCATCCGGGTACGGGCGTCTTTCACCGAAAAGCCGACACCATCAAATTCAACAGTAAGTGGGTTCTCACGAGTAAGACGATGAACGAAAACTAGGTTTGCGACTAAATCAGGTGAAACAAGAACATTAGACATAGTGATGGGTGTGGAAGTGGAGGGAAAGCTACTGCTACCGATATGAGTAATAGGTAAGGAGGAGCCGTTGCCGACGGTGATACGAGTGGATGTGTGAACGAGAGTGGAGGAGGTTAGGTTACCGGGATGAGCTGCCATGTGCACAGTAGCACCTGAGTCCATGTACCAGTCGCCTCCACCGACAGAGCTACTCGGCGACGGTGCGGAGTTCTGGGCAGCGTGGAGGGTGGGGTCCCATGGCATAGGTACCAGCGGCGGCGGAAGGCCTCCGTAGGGCGGCGTCGGGACGGGCGGGCCATAACCACCAAGGGGCGGCAGCGCGAGAAGGGCGCCGTAGCCGGCGCCAGTCGGCTGGAAGGGTGCGTCGATGAACGCCTGGTGGCCAGTGGGGAGAGCCTGCTGATAGTGCGGCGCCCCCCCCCCCCCCGACGTCCTGGGCCCGCGGCTGTTGCAGGCGGCAGCGACCACCGCCACGCCGGTTGCGTCCGCCCCTCTCCCTTGCGGGTGCTGCAGGGGAGGCGCTGGCGGTGACAACGGGTAACACCCGGCGGGTGCAGGAGGATGTGACTGGATCGGCGCATCCGGTGAAGCGGTTCCACGACAGATGGTGAAGTGGCCTGGAGAGTCCATGGAAGGCGCCAAAGGCGGCGACGCGGCAGGGGGCGCGCGGCGGCGGCAGTAAGTCAGCGCAACGGGTGGGAGCGGAAGTGACATGGCGGCACGGGGCGGCAGCGGCGTCATAGGAGGACGCGGTGGCGGCACGCGAGGAGGCGCTGCCCGGTGGCGGCGGCGCGCGCGGGGAGGCGCGGCGGTGACGGCGGCAGCGACACGCGCGAGGAAGCGTTGCGCGGCGGCGGCGGAGGGGAGCGGCGGCGGCGCGCGCCAGGAGGTGCGGCGTGGCGGCGGCGGCTTGCCCTAGGTCAGGACCTTCAAGATGATACCATGTAGACGGAAAAGTTTGCAATACAATAGATGTTGTATTGATGGGGTGCTGGTGCACCTATATATAATACAAGAGAAGGCCTCTACCTCAACTATACAAGACTAGGAGGTGGACCACAACTCCAATACACGTGCAATACAAAACACATACTCAACAAGTCGGTTTCAAATTCAGGTTGAACTAGTCCGAGGTCCGCTACTAATGCAACTGCATGTGACATAGCAATAACTTCAGCTACAAAGGGACCCCCAACATTCTCTTGTCTGCCCGCCCGAGCAGCGACAAGAACACCTTCAGAGGTGCGGGCAACTACTCCCCAACCCACATGATTTTCACCAGGGATAAACGACCCATCCAGGTTGATTTTAATCACTCCTTCCGCTGGTGGTTTCCACTTCAACAGAAAATGTTTTGGCCTTCGGAAGGTATACTTGCATATATTCCAGGACGGAGCTACAGGCTCGACGAGCCACAACACCAGGGGCTAGCGGAATTTCTCCCTTCCTTAGCTTATTTCTATTGGTCCACCACATCCACCAGAAAGTGAACACGTGCATGCGCTTTCCTTCCTCCAGACCCCATAGATAATCGAGCATTGCATGCTCGTCCGTGATGCGTTCCAGGTCCATTCTCTCTTTCTGCAATGCTAATTCCCTCCACACCTCCGTTGCCTTAATACATTTGACTAACAGGTGAGCACCATCCTCATCATATTTTCCACAGAAAAAGCATTTTGTGCTTTCCACTTTGAGTCCCCTTCGTTGCATATTGGTCAACATCGCGAGTGAGTTGTGCTTGATTCTCGGGAAAACATCTGAACATTCCTGGGACACGGCAATTTCCAAATTCTCTTCCATGAGTCGTCATCATAGCTGTTTAGATTGCCAACCACATGAGAGATTTGATACGCCCATTTTGCATCATGCTTTTATATCGATATCTATTGCATTATGGGCTGTTATTACACATTATGTCACAATACTTATGCCTATTCTCTCTTATTTTACAAGGTTTACATAAAGAGGGAGAATGCCGGCAGCTGGGATTCTGGGCTGGAAAAGGAGCAAATATTAGAGACCTATACTGCACAGCACCAAATGTCCTGAAACTTCACGGAAGTCATTTTCAGAATATATAAAAAATACTGAGCGCAAGAAGTTCCGAAGGGGGGCCACACCCTGCCCATGAGGGTGGGGGGCACACCCTACCCCCCTGGGCGCGCCCCTCTTCCTCGTGGGCCCCCTGGTGGCCCTCTGATGCTCATCTTCTGCAATATGGAGTCTTTCGATGAGAAAAAAAGCAAGCTTTCGGGATGAGACTCCGCCGCCATGAGGCGGAACCTTGGCGGAACCAATCTAGGGCTCCGGCGGAGCTGTTCTGCCAGGGAAACTTCCCTCTGGAAGGGGGAAATCATCGCCATCGTCATCACCAACGATCCTCTCAACGGGAGGGGATCAATCTCCATCAACATCTTCACCAGCACCATCTCTTCTCAAACCCTAGTTCATCTCTTGTATCCAATTCTTGTCTCTAAGTCCGGGATTGGTACCTATGGGTTGCTAGTAGTGTTAATTACTCCTTGTAGTTGATGCTAGTTGGTTTATTTGGTGGAAGATCATATGTTCAGATCCTATATGCACATTAATACCCCTCTGATTAAGAACATGAATATGCTTTGTGAGTAGTTACGTTTGTCCCTGAGGACATGAGAGAAGTCTTGCTATTAGTAGTCATGTGATTTTGGTATTCGTTCGATATTTTGATGAGATGTATGTTGTCTCTTCTCTAGTGGTGTTATGTGAATGTCGACTACATGACACTTCACCATTATTTTGGCCTAGATAAAGGCATTGGGAAGTAATAAGTAGATGATGGGTTGCTAGAGTGAGAGAAGCTTAAACCCTAGTTTATGCGTTGCTTCGTAAGGGGCTGATTTGGATCCATATGTTTCATGCTATGGTTAGGTTTACCTTAATACTTTTGCTGTAGTTGTGGATGCTTGCAATAGAGGTTAATAATAAGTGGGATGCTTGTCCAAGTAAGGGCAGTACCCAAGCACTGGTCCAACCACATACCAAATTATTAAAGTACCGAACGTGAATCTTATGATCGTGATGAAACCTAGCTTGACGATAATTCCCATGTGTCCTCTGTAATGCCCCGGACACACCCGCTGGTGGTCGTTACTCCTGGCGGGATCTAGACTAGCCCCACAGATCAATACTAGTCTTTTCTACGCACTTTGTCCTCACTCATGCGCACCCGGGAGCAACTTCCCGGTCGGTCACCCATCCTAACACTACTCCAAGCTGAGCACGCTTAACTTTGGAGTTCTGTCCGAATGGGCTCCCGGAAAAGAAGGAATTCCTTATTGATATGAGTAGTCTATCATCCCTAATAAGCCAGGCTATCACATACACCCCCACTCAGAGGAACCGACGTCCTCGTCGGGCCACAGGAACGTTCCCTCTTGGCACATACGTCTGTGTATCCAGTCCGGTACATGTGCCATGCCGGGTGCCACGACGGGTCACAAACGTCATGAACAACATGACCGCGCACCTGTCCGCAACCATCCGTGTAACCGCGAGGGTCGGCTCTGATACCAAACTTGTAACGCCCCGGACACACCCGCCGGTGGTCGTTACTCCTGGCGGGATCTAGACTGGCCCCACAGATCAATACTAGTCTTTTCTACGCACTTTGTCCTCACTCATGCGCACCCGGGAGCAACTTCCCGGTCGGTCACCCATCCTAACACTACTCCAAGCTGAGCATGCTTAACTTTGGAGTTCTGTCCGAATGGGCTCCCGGAAAAGAAGGAATTCCTTATTGATATGAGTAGTCTATCATCCTAATAAGCCAGGCTATCACATCCTCGGGAGCGCTTTTCTCTATATAAGAACTTGTCCAGGATTGTCCTTTGCTAGAAAAAGGATTGGGCCACCTTGCTGCACTTTATTTACTTTTGTTACTTGTTGCTCGTTACCAATTATCTTATCACAAAACTATCTGTTACCTATAATTTCAGTGCTTGTAGAGAATACCTTGCTGAAAACCGCTTATCATTTCCTTCTGCTCCTCGTTGGGTTTGACACTCTTACTTATCGAAAGGACTACGATAGATCCCCTATACTTGTGGGTCATCAAGACTATTTTCTGGCGCCGTTGCCGGGGAGTGAAGCGCCTTTGGTAGGTGGAATTTGGTAAGGAAAAATTTATATAGTGTGCTGAAATTTACTGTCACTTGTTACTATGGAAAGTAATCCTCTAAGGGGCTTGTTCGGGGTATCTTCACCCCGACCAATAGAGCAAAGAGTTGCTCCTCAACCTATTGAACCTAATGAAAATGAAAATGTCTACTTTGAGATTCCTTCGGGTATGATAGAAAAACTGCTAGTTTATCCTTTTGCAGGAGACGGAACAATGCATCCTGTTGAGCACCTAATATATGTGGATGAAGTTTGTGGATTATTTAAGCTTGCAGGTGTGCCCGATGATGTTATTAAGAAGAAGGTCTTCCCTTTATCATTGAAGGGAGATGCATTGACATGGTATAGGCTATGTGATGATATGGGATCATGGACCTACAAACGATTGAAATTGGAATTTCATCAGAAGTTTTATCCTATGCATCTTCTTCATCGTGATTGCAATAATATATATAATTTTTGGCCTCGCGAAGGATAAAGCATCACTCAAGCTTGGGGGAGGCTTAAATCAATGTTATATTCATGCCCTAATCATGAGCTCTCAAGAGAAATAATTATTCAGAATTTATATGCTCAACTTTCTGATAGCAATCGCACCATGCTCGATACTTGTTGTGCTGGCTCTTTTATGATGAAGACTATTGAATTCAAATGGGATTTATTAGAAAGAATTAAACGCAACTCTGAAGATTGAGACCTCGACGAAGGTAAGGAGTCAGGTATGACACCTAAGTTTGATTGTGTTAAATCTTTTATGGATACCGATGTTTTACGTAAATTTAGCACTAAATATAGACTTGACTCTGAAATAGTAGCTTCTTTCTGTGAATCTTTTGCTACTCATGTTGATCTCCCTAGGGAGAAGTGGTTAAACATCATCCTCCCATAAAAGTAAAAGTAGCTGCACTAAAATACTGTCACTTATAATGATCCTATTGTTCCTACTGATTATGTTGAGAAACCACCTTTTCCTGTTAGGATAAAAGATCATGCTAAAGTTCAACTGTGGTTCGTAAAAGCAATATTAGAACCTATACACCTCCTGAGCAAATTAAAGTTGAACCTAATATTGCTATTATTAAAGATCTCTTGTCTGATAATATTGATGAGCATGTTATTCATTTCCGTGATGAAACTGCTAGAATTTCTAAACCTTGTGCTAAAGATAAACATAGACCTGTGGTAGGCGTGCCTTTTATTTCTGTTAAAATAGGAGATCATTGTTATCATGGCTTATGTGATATTGGTGCAGTGCTAGTGCTATACCTCATGACTTATACAAAGAAATTATGCATGATATTACACCTGCTAAGATAGAAGATATTGATGTCACAATTAAACTTGCCAATAGAGATACTATTTCACCAATTGGAATTGTTAGAGATATTGAAGTCTTGTGTGGGAAAACTAAATATCCTGCTGATTTTCTTGTTCTTGGTTCCCCACAAGATAGCTTTTGTCCCAATATATTTGGTAGACCCTTCTTGAACACAGTTAATGCTAAGATAGATTGCGAAAAAGATGTTGTTACTATTGGTTTAGGTGATATGCCTCATGAATTTAATTTCTCTAAAATTCGTAGACAACACCGTGAAGAGGAATAGCCTAGTAAAGATGAAATTATTGGTCTTGCTTCTATTGCCGTGCCTCCTAGTGATCCTTTAGAACAATATTTGCTAGACCATGAAAATGATATGTTTATGAATGAAAGAAGGGAAATAGATGAAGTATTCTTTAAACAGGAATCCATCCTGAAACACAATTTGCCTGTTGAAATCCTAGGGGATCCTCCTCCACCCAAGGGTGATCCCGTGTTTGAGCTCAAACCATTACCTAATACTCTTAAATATGCTTATCTTGATGAGAAAAATATATATCCTGTTATTATTAGTGCTAACCTTTCAGAGCATGAAGAAGAGAGATTATTGAAAACTCTGAAGAAGCACCGTGCTGCTATTGGATATACTCTCGATGATCTTAAGGACATTAGTCCCACACTATGTCAACACAAAATAAATTTGGAGAAAGATGCCAAACTAGTTCGTGATCACCAACGACGGCTAAGTCCTAAGATGAAAGAAGTGGTAAGAAAGGAAATACTAAAGCTCCTTGAGGCAGGTATAATTTATCCCGTTGCTGATAGTCAGTGGGTAAGTCCTGTCCATTGTGTCCCTAAAAAGGGAGGTATTACTGTCATTCCTAATGATAAAGATGAATTGATTCCGCAAAGAATTATTACAGGTTATAGGATGGTAATTGATTTCCGCAAATTAAATAAGGCTACTAAAACAGATCATTACCCCTTACCTTTTATTGATCAAATGCTAGAAAGATTATCCAAACATACACATTTTTGCTTTCTAGATGGTTATTCTGGTTTCCCTCAAATACCTGTGTCAGCTGATGATCAATCTAAGACCACTTTTACTTGCCCGTTCGGTACTTTTGCTTATAGATGTATGCCTTTTGGTTTATGTAATGCACCTGCTACCTTCCAAAGATGCATGATGGCTATATTCTCTGACTTTTGTGAAAAGATTTGTGAGGTTTTCATGGATGATTTCTCCGTTTATGGATTCTCTTTTGATGATTGCTTAAGCAACCTTGATCGAGTTTTGCAGAGATGTGAAGAAACTAACCTTGTATTGAATTAGGAGAAGTGCCACATTATGGTTAATGAAGGTATTGTCTTGGGGCATAAAGTTTCTGAAAGGGGTATTGAAGTTGATAAAGCTAAGGTTGATGCTATTGAAAAGATGCCATGCCCCAAGGACATCAAAGGTATAATAAGTTTCCTTGGTCATGCCGGTTTTTATAGGAGGTTCATTAAGGACTTCTCAAAAATTTCTCGGCCTCTGACTAATTTATTACAAAAAGATATACCATTTGTTTTCGATGATGATTGCATAGAAGCATTTGAAATACTTAAGAAAGCATTAATCTCTGCACCTATTGTTCAGCCACCTGATTGAAATTTACCTTTTGAAATTATGTGTGATGCTAGTGATTATGCTGTAGGTGTTGTTCTAGGGCAAAGAGTTGATAAGAAATTAAATGTTATTCAATATGCTAGTAAAACTCTAGAAAATGCTCAGAGAAATTATGCTACTACTGAAAACGAATTCTTAGTAGTTGTATTTGCTTGTGATAAGTTCAGACCTTATATTGTTGATTCTAAAGTAACTATTCACACTGATCATGCTGCTATTAAATATCTTATGGAAAATAAAGATGCTAAAACTAGACTTATTAGATGGGTTCTCTTGCTACAAGAATTTGATTTGCATATTATTGATAGAAAGGGAGCTCAGAACCCCATTGTAGACAACTTGTCTAGGCTAGAGAATGTTCTTGATGACCCACTACCTATTGACGATAGTTTTCTTGATGAACAATTAAATGTCATAAATGCTTCTCATACTACTCCATGGTATGCTGATTATGCTAATTACATTGTTGCTAAATTTATACCACCTAGTTTCACATACCAACAAAAGAAAAAAAAATCTATGATTTAAGACATTACTTCTGGGATGATCCACATCTTTATAAAGATGGAGTAGATGGTGTTATTAGACTTTGTGTACCTGAGCATGAACAGGAACAGATCCTACGCAAGTGTCACTCCGAGGCTTATGGAGGACACCATGCTGGAGATAGAACTGCACACAAGGTATTGCAATCCAGTTTTTATTGGCCTACTCTCTTCAAGGATGCCCGTAAGTTTGTCTTGTCTTGTGATGAATGTCAAAGAATTGGTAATATTAGTAGACGTCAAGAAATGCCTATGAATTATTCACTTGTTATTGAACCATTTGATGTTTGGGGCTTTCATTATATGGGACCTTTTCCTGCTTCTAATGGATATACACATATTTTGGTTGTTGTTGATTACGTTACTAAGTGGGTAGAAGCTATTCCAACTAGTAGTGCTGATCATAACACCTCTATTAAGATGCTTAAAGAAGTTATTTTTCCAAGGTTTGGAGTCCCTAGATATTCAATGACTGATGGTGGTTCACATTTTATTCATGGTGCCTTCCGTAAAATGCTTGCTAAATATGATGTTAATCATAGAATTGCATCTCCTTATCACCCACAGTCTAGTGGTCAAGTAGAATTGAGCAATAGAGAACTCAAATTAATTTTGAAACAGACTGTTAATAGATCTAGAAAGAATTGGCCCAAGAAACTTGATGATGCATTATGGGCCTATAGAACTACATATAAAAATCCTATGGGTATGTCTCCGTATAAAATGGTTTATGGAAAAGCATGTCACTTACCTCTCTAACTAGAACATAAGGCTTATTGGGCTATTAAAGAGCTCAATTATGATTTCAAACTTGCCGGTGAGAAGAGGTTGTTTGACATTAGCTCACTTGATGAATGGAGAACCCAAGCCTATTAGAATGCTAAGTTGTTTAAAGAAAAAGTTAAAAGATGGCATGACAAAAGAATACAAAAGCGTGATTTTAATGTAGGTGATTATGTATTGCTATACAACTCTCATTTAAGATTTTTTGCAGGAAAACTTCTCTCTAAATGGGAAGGTCCTTACGTTATCGAGGAGGTCTATCGTTCCGGTGCCATAAAAATCAACAATTTTGAAGGCACAAATCCGAAGGTGGTGAACGGTCAAAGAATTAAACATTATATCTCAGGTAATCCTATAAATGTTGAAACCAATGTTATTGAAACCGTAACCACGGAGGAATACATAAGGGACACTTTCCGGAACGTTTCGGACTCCGAAAAGGAATAGGTATGTGGTACGGTAAGTAAACCGACTCCAAAACAGTTCTAATGGCAATTTTCTTCCATTTTGGAATATTTAGAAAAATAGAAAAATAAGAAGCAGTCCGGGAAGGACATGAGGGCTCATGGAGGGTGGAGGGCGTGCCCTACCCCCCTAGGCGCGCCCCTACCTCGTGGGCACCTCTGTGCTCTCCAGACTCCGTTTTCGTACACGACACGTATTTTGGTCGCTAAAAATTCATTATATAACCTCCCGAAGGTTTTGACCACAGTACCATGCAAACATCCTCTGTTTTTGTTTCGAGCTGTTTCTGCTGCAGATTTAGAGCAAGATGTCTTCTCAAGAGTCGGTCGGGGAGAGCCGGGTGTCTCATCCGACACCGGGACGAAGATCAAATAGTGATGCTGGCCACTTTGGGCCATCAATGGAAGAAGAGATGGAGGCCGATTTGAAAAGGATAGATGCCATGGAAGAGGATCAAGAATTCACTTCTCGTTTCCGATCTGGATTCACGATGGGGGAACTACAGATCTCGGCCATTCCAAACTCGGTCATTCCTTCCAATGTTAGATTTCTTTCTTATGAAAATATGAAAAAGAGTGTTACTTGTTCTCTCGCAGCTATGCAACATCCATGGGTGAAAGGAGCTTTAGCTGTCACGGGCAAGCTCCAAAAGGAAATAATCGGCCTCAAGCAGCAAGTCAATAAACTTGAAGAAGAGAATCGTATACTGAGGGGCATCATCGCGAAGAATATCACCTCACCACCTACGAAGAGGGAGACATAAACACATGGGTATGGGCACTCCCCTTGGCAACTTCCAAGCTTGGGGGAGTGCCCCGGTATCGTATCGTATCACCATCACTTTTATTTTTACCGATTTTCTTAGTTCGATCCTTTTGATAATATCTTGATCTAGTATAATAAAGTTTTAGTATGATCTAGTTGTGAGTTTTTCTTTATGATCCTTCTATGTAATCGAGTCCATGAGCTATATAATAAAGATTAGTGTTGAGTCAAGGGCTTGATTATTTTGCCATGATCTTGAGGGAATAAAATAAAAGACAAAGAAATAAAAAGAAACAAAGAGATCATATGGATCTTATGGAGAGTAATCAGCTCACATAGAAAGAGTATGTTGAATAAAAGTTGTTGAGAGTTGACAAACATAGTTTTGGTCATCGTTGCAATTAATAGGAAGTAATAAAGAGAGAGAGAGAGGTCTTCACATATAAATATACTATCTTGGACATCTTTGATGATTGTGAGCACTCATTAAAGTATGACATGCTAAAGAGTTGACGTTGGACAAGGAAGACAACATAATGGGTTGTGTTTTCTTACATCTGAGATAAATTATATTGGCATGGAGCATCCAACATGATTGTGCTTGCCTTTCTCCCTCATGCTAGCCAAATTCTTTGCACCAAGTAGAGATACTACTTGTGCTTCCAAACACCCTTAAACCAGTTTTGCCATGAGAGTCCACCATACCTACCTATGGATTGAGTAAGGTCCTCTAAGTAAGTTGTCATCGGTGCAAGCAATAAAAATTGCTCTCTAAATATGTATGACCTATTAGTGTGGGAGAAAATAAGCTTTATACGATCATGTGATACGGAAGAAATAAAAGCGACAAACTGCATAATAAAGGTCCATATCACAGGTGGCAATATAAAGTGATGTTCTTTCGCGTTAAGATTTTGTGCATCCAACCATAAAAGTGCATGACGACCTCTGCTTCCCTCTGCGAAGGGCCTATCTTTTACTATTATCTCCTACCTTACATAAGAGTCATGGTGATCTTCACCTTTCCTTTTTACATTTTATCCTTTGGCAAGCACAATATGTTGGAAAGATCTGGATATATATAGCTAATTGGATGTGAGTCTTCATGAACTATTATTGTTGACATTACCCTTGAGGTAAAACGTTGGGAGGCAAAACTATAAGCCCCTATCTTTCTCTGTGTCCGAATAAAACTCCATACCCATAAGTATTGCGTGAGTGTTAGCAATTGTGAAAGACTATATGATAGTTGAGTATGTGGACTTGCTGAAAAGCTCTTATATTGACTCTTTCCTATGTTATGATAAATTGCAATTGCTCCAATGACTGAGATTATAGTTTGTTAGTTGTCAATGAAGTTTATGATTCATACTTGAAATTGTGATTGAATTATTACTCTAGCATAAGAGATCATATGACAAGAATTATATAAGTTGCTGTTCTAAGAATGATCATGATGCCCTCATGTCCGTATTTTATTTTTATTGACACCTCTATCTCTAAACATGTGGACATATTTTTTGATTTCGGCTTTCGCTTGAGGACAAGCGAGGTCTAAGATTGAGGGAGTTGATACGTCCATTTTACATCATACTTTTATATTGATATTTATTGCATTATGGGCTGTTATTACACATTATGTCACAATACTTATGCCTATTCTCTCTTATTTTACAAGGTTTACATAAAGAGGGAGAATGCCGACAGCTGGGATTCTGGGCTGGAAAAGGAGAAAATATTAGAGACCTATTCCGCGCAGCTCCAAAAGTCCTGAAACTTTACGGAAGTCATTTTCAGAATATATAAAAAATAACTGAGCGCAAGAAGTTCCGGAGGGGGGCCACACCCTGCGCACGAGGGTGGGGGCGCGCCCTACCCCCTGGGTGCGCCCCCCCTGCCTCGTGGGCTCCCTGGTGGCCCTCCGATGCCCATCTTCTGCTATATGGAGTCTTTCAATGAGAAAAAAATAATAAGCAAGCTTTCGGGATGAGACTCTGCCGCCACGAGGCGGAACCTTGGCGGAACCAATCTAGGGCTCCGGCGGAGCTGTTCTGCCGGGGAAACTTCCCTCCGGGAGGGGGAAATCACCGCCATCATCATCACCAACGATCCTCTCATCGGGAGGGGGTCAATCTCCATCAACATCTTCACCAGCACCATCTCTTCTCAAACCCTAGTTCATCTCTTGTATCCAATTCTTGTCTATAAGTCCGGATTGGTACCTGTGGGTTGCTAGTAGTGTTAATTACTCCTTGTAGTTGATGCTAGTTGGTTTATTTGGTGGAAGATCATATGTTCAGATCCTATATGCACATTAATACCCATCTGATTATGAACATGAATATTCTTTGTGAGTAGTTACGTTTGTTCCTGGGGACATGGGAGAAGTCTTGCTATTAGTAGTCATGTGAATTTCATATTCGTTCGATATTTTGATGAGATGCATGTTGTCTCTCCTCTAGTGGTGTTATGTGAACGTCAACTACATGACACTTCACCATTATTTGGGCCTAGAGGAAGGCATTGGGAAGTAATAAGTATATGATGGGTTGCTAGAGTGACAGAAGCTTAAACCCTAGTTTATGCATTGCTTCGTAAATGGCTGATTTGTATCCATATGTTTCATGCTATGGTCAGGTTTACCTTAATACTTTTGTTGTAGTTGCGGATGCTTGCAATAGAGGTTAATCATAAGTGGGATGCTTGTCCAAGTAAGGGCAGTACCCAAGCACCGGTCCGCCCACATACCAAATTATCAAAGTACCGAACACGAATCATATGATCGTGATGAAACCTAGCTTGACGATAATTCCCATGTGTCCTCGGTAGCGCTTTTCTCTGTATAAGAACTTGTCCAGGCTTGTCCTTTGCTACAAAAAGGATTGAGACACCTTGCTGCACTTTATTTACTTTTGTTACTTGTTGCGCGTTACCAATTATCTTATCACAAAACTATCTGTTACCTATAATTTTAGTGCTTGCAGAGAATACCTGCTGAAAACTGCTTATCATTTCCTTCTTCTACTCGTTGGGTTCGACACTCTTACTTATCGAAAGGACTACGATAGATCCCCTATACTTGTGGGTCATCAAGCTTGTTCCCACACCACCACTCATGCATACATTTTGAAGCTCAACATGCAGTTTATACGCACTTTTCACCGTGTGTTCTCCCTTCGGCTCAAACTGCCAAGCGATAAAATCCTGGACTCCATCCCTTAGGGGCATCTTCCAAATGTGACGCACATCGTCTGGCCAAAAGGTTTCTCTCACTAGACTTTCATCCCACTGTCCAGTTGCCGGTTCTACAAGCTCGTGCACATACTGGCGAATATTATTCCCGTGAGGGGTTATAACTGTCCGCGACCAAGGCCTTGGAATCCAAGGGTCCGTCCAGATTTTGACTGAAGTGCCATCCCCAATACGCCAAATATAGCCCTCCCTAACAAGTTCCAGTCCTTTCAACATGCTCCTCCAGGCATAGGAAATGCCATCTTTAGCTTCGGCTTCCAGCAAGTGGCAATGGGGAAACTATCGAGCCTTGAGAACTCGACCACATAGGGTATCTGGGTTTTGCATTAGCCTCCAAGCTTGCCGCGACAACATGGCCATATTGAAGTTGTACATGTCTCAGAAACCAAGTCCCCCTTTGGCTTTTGGCTTGGTTAATTTCTCCCAGCTAATCCAATGGACCGTATTCTCCTTGTCTTGTTGACTCCACTAGTAGGTTACCGTTGGGGATGTTACTACTGGGCATAAACCGGCCTACCTGGGCCGGATTAACTCCATCAGTAGTTCAAAGGTGTTAAAGCCCAAAGAGGCAGATAAAGGCCCAGGGCCCGTAGTCGGTTTACAACCTGTAGCCGTACTCAGCTTTGTGCATATACTTGTAATATAAGTTAAGAACAAGGAGAGACCAACCCGGATACGAGTATGAACCGGTGTTGGGACTCTCTGAACCGGCAGGCGTCACCCATGTATCTAAGGGGACGACCTGGCAGCGGTTCAAGGACAGACAACAACTCGAGACATAGGCGAAGCTTGTTTGCTCCCTAGTCATCGAAACCCCATCAATTCCATCACAAGTAGACGTAGGCTTTACCTTCCTCGAAGGGGCCGGACTAGTATAAACTCTCTTGCGTCCTTGTGTCCGCTTTAACCCCTCCAAGCTAACCCGTCGCGGTGGCTCCATGACTAACTCCTTTCTCTAGGACATCTGCCGTGACAAAACCACGACAGTTACGATAAGTGAACTTAGTTCCTGACAAAAAGTTTTGGTAAGATGAAAGCAAGACATGGAAATTGTGGGTATCGCTTGTGCTACTGCCGTCACTAATGTTTCCTTTCCCACTTTAGCAATGACCTTCTCTTTCCACCCATACACATGCCCAACCATAGATCCTTTCAGATATCCAAAGGATTTCTTTCTAGATTTTCCCACATGCACCGGAAGGCCCAGGTACTTATCATTCCATGATTCGCTCTGGATTTGGAGGGCAGCTTTCACGCCATTTCTTACATCCACTGAAGTGTTTGGACTGCACATGACCACAGATTTTTCCAAGTTGATGCACTAACCTGAGCAATTCTCATAAAGGTCCAAGATCTCTCTTAGCGCTGTGGCCTCGTCTTGGTTTGCTTTCAGCAATAGAACTGAGTCATCCGCGAACAGCAGATGTGAGATAGCCGGTGCATTCTGATAGATCTTCACCCCACTGATAACTCCATTTCTCTCTGCATCATGCAACAACGCTGACAACCCTTCCGCGCATATAACAAAGAGATACGGGGACAAGGGGTCACCCTGCCGCAGGCCTCGTGAAGGGGTAAATTGGCCGGTTAGCTCCCTGTTAACCTTGATTTGGTATCTAACCGATGTAACACACTTCATGATGAGTGCAGTCCATGCTGTACCAAACCCAAGCCTCTCAAGCATGGCCTGCAAGATACTCCATTCGACGCGGTCATAGGCTTTACTCATATCCGCCTTGACTGCAGCGACTCCTTCCTTGCCCTTCCTCTTATTGAAGAAGAAGTGTGATAACTCATAAGCTATCAGAACGTTATCGGTGATTAACCTTCCAGGTACAAACACACTTTGGTTTTCTAAATTAAGTTCCGGTATGATGAGTTTGAGACGATTGGCCACTACCTTTGAGACGAGCTTATACAAGACATTGCATAGAGAGATTGGCCGAAGGTCCATTATTCTGGTTGGACTCTTGACTTTGGGTATCAACACAACCGTAGTGTCATTCTACCCTGCCGGTATGTCACCCCCATTCAACACAGCCAAAACCTCCTCCACAATGTGATCACCCATAAAATGCCAATTCTTCTTGTAGATGCTGGACAGCATCCCATCTGGCCCTGGCGCCTTCAAGTCTCCTATGTGATCGAGAGCAGCTTTGATTTCCTCTCTTGTGTACTCTGCGCTAACATGGGGCTGGTGACCCGCGGCTCCACTTTGTTTAACAGCTCAGGCACGCGATCACCCGCACTTGCGGTAAAGAGTTCCTGGAAAAAAGAATGCACATAGTTAGTCAGCTCCGACCCCTCCTTCACCTCTGATCCGTCCTCCTTCCTCATCATTTTCACCATATTATGTTTCTTCCTTGCCTCCACCACGGCCATAAAGTAACAGGTATTCCTATTGCCCTTCTTCATCCACGTAATGTGGGGATCTCTGCTTTGCCTTTGTGTTCTTCTCCTCTAAGTCACATATTGCACCTCTGAGCTTCGCCTCTTCTCTCACCTTCTGCTCCGAAATTGGTGCCCGCATACACCTTTCGAGATCTGTGCGTGCTCTCTTCGGTCTCCCTTCCAACTCCCCAACCACATCCTTATGCCATCTATGAATCCTTCCCGCCACCCTCTTCATTGCTTATGCTACTCCACCCTCCCCTGCCAACCAGCTCTCCTCCCACACACCTTGGATCTCCTCGCTACAGCCCTCTTCTTGCAACCACCACGCTTCAAACCGAAACCCCTGGTCGCCCCTTCCAAATTTCATACTGTCACCTGAAGTATTAACAATTATTGGCAATATAAAGTGATGTTCTTTCGCGTTAAGATTTTGTGCATCCAACCATAAAAGTGCATGACGACCTCTGCTTCCCTCTGCGAAGGGCCTATCTTTTACTATTATCTCCTACCTTACATAAGAGTCATGGTGATCTTCACCTTTCCTTTTTACATTTTATCCTTTGGCAAGCACAATATGTTGGAAAGATCTGGATATATATAGCTAATTGGATGTGAGTCTTCATGAACTATTATTGTTGACATTACCCTTGAGGTAAAATGTTGGGAGGCAAAACTATAAGCCCCTATTTTTCTCTGTGTCCGAATAAAACTCCATACCCATAAGTATTGCGTGAGTGTTAGCAATTGTGAAAGACTATATGATAGTTGAGTATGTGGACTTCCTGAAAAGCTCTTATATTGACTCTTTCCTATGTTATGATAAATTGCAATTGCTCCAATGACTGAGATTATAGTTTGTTAGTTGTCAATGAAGTTTATGATTCATACTTGAAATTGTGATTGAATTATTACTCTAGCATAAGAGATCATATGACAAGAATTATATAAGTTGCTGTTCTAAGAATGATCATGATGCCCTCATGTCCGTATTTTATTTTTATCGACACCTCTATCTCTAAACATGTGGACATATTTTTTGATTTCGGCTTTCGCTTGAGGACAAGTGAGCTCTAAGATTGGGGGAGTTGATACGTCCATTTTACATCATACTTTTATATTGATATTTATTGCATTATGGGCTGTTATTACACATTATGTCACAATACTTATGCCTATTCTATCTTATTTTACAAGGTTTACATAAAGAGGGAGAATGCCGACAGCTGGGATTCTGGGCTGGAAAAGGAGAAAATATTAGAGACCTATTCCGCGCAGCTCCAAAAGTCCTGAAACTTTACGGAAGTCATTTTTAGAATATATAAAAAAACTGAGCGCAAGAAGTTCCGGAGGGGGGCCACACCCTGCGCACGAGGGTGGGGGCGCGCCCTACCCCCTGGGCGCGCCCCCCTGCCTCGTGGGCTCCCTGGTGGCCCTTCGATGCCCATCTTTTGCTATATGGAGTCTTTCAATGAGAAAAAAATAATAAGCAAGCTTTCAGGATGAGACTCTGCCGCCACGAGGCGGAACCTTGGCGGAACCAATCTAGGGCTCCGGCGGAGCTGTTCTGCCGGGGAAACTTCCCTCCGGGAGGGGGAAATCACCGCCATCATCATCACCAACGATCCTCTCATCGGGAGGGGGTCAAGCTCCATCAACATCTTCACCAGCACCATCTCTTCTCAAACCCTAGTTCATCTCTTGTTTCCAATTCTTGTCTATAAGTCCGGATTGGTACCTGTGGGTTGCTAGTAGTGTTAATTACTCCTTGTAGTTGATGCTAGTTGGTTTATTTGGTGGAAGATCATATGTTCAGATCCTATATGCACATTAATACCCATCTGATTATGAACATGAATATTCTTTGTGAGTAGTTACGTTTGTTCCTGGGGACATGGGAGAAGTCTTGCTATTAGTAGTCATGTGAATTTCATATTCGTTCGATATTTTGATGAGATGCATGTTGTCTCTCCTCTAGTGGTGTTATGTGAACGTCAACTACATGACACTTCACCATTATTTGGGCCTAGAGGAAGGCATTGGGAAGTAATAAGTATATGATGGGTTGCTAGAGTGACAGAAGCTTAAACCCTAGTTTATGCGTTGCTTCGTAAAGGGCTGATTTGGATCCATATGTTTCATGCTATGGTCAGGTTTACCTTAATACTTTTGTTGTAGTTGCGGATGCTTGCAATATAGGTTAATCATAAGTGGGATGCTTGTCCAAGTAAGGGCAGTACCCAAGCACCGGTCCACCCACATACCAAATTATCAAAGTACCGAACACGAATCATATGATCGTGATGAAACCTAGCTTGACGATAATTCCCATGTGTCCTCGGTAGCGCTTTTCTCTGTATAAGAACTTGTCCAGGCTTGTCCTTTGCTACAAAAAGGATTGAGACACCTTGCTGCACTTTATTTACTTTTGTTACTTGTTGCGCGTTACCAATTATCTTATCACAAAACTATCTGTTACCTATAATTTCAGTGCTTGCAGAGAATACCTTGCTAAAAACTGCTTATCATTTCCTTCTTCTACTCGTTGGGTTCGACACTCTTACTTATCGAAAGGACTACGATAGATCCCCTATACTTGTGGGTCATCAAGCTTGTTCCCACACCACCACTCATGCATACATTTTGAAGCTCAACATGCAGTTTATACGCACTTTTCACCGTGTGTTCTCCCTTCGGCTCAAACTGCCAAGCGATAAAATCCTGGACTCCATCCCTTAGGGGCATCTTCCAAATGTGACGCACATCGTCTGGCCAAAAGGCTTCTCTCACTAGACTTTCATCCCACTGTCCAGTTGCCGGATCTACAAGCTCGTGCACATACTGGCGAATATTATTCCCGTGAGGGGTTATAACTGTCCGCGACCAAGGCCTTGGAATCCAAGGGTCCGTCCAGATTTTGACTGAAGTGCCATCCCCAATACGCCAAATATAGCCCTCCCTAACAAGTTCCAGTCCTTTCAACATGCTCCTCCAGGCATAGGAAATGCCATCTTTAGCTTCGGCTTCCAGCAAGTGGCAATGGGGAAACTATCGAGCCTTGAGAACTCGACCACATAGGGTATCTGGGTTTTGCATTAGCCTCCAAGCTTGCCGCGACAACATGGCCATATTGAAGTTGTACATGTCTCAGAAACCAAGTCCCCCTTTGGCTTTTGGCTTGGTTAATTTCTCCCAGCTAATCCAATGGACCGTATTCTCCTTGTCTTGTTGACTCCACTAGTAGGTTACCGTTGGGGATGTTACTACTGGGCATAAACCGGCCTACCTGGGCCGGATTAACTCCATCAGTAGTTCAAAGGTGTTAAAGCCCAAAGAGGCAGATAAAGGCCCAGGGCCCGTAGTCGGTTTACAACCTGTAGCCGTACTCAGCTTTGTGCATATACTTGTAATATAAGTTAGGAACAAGGAGAGACCAACCCGGATACGAGTATGAACCGGTGTTGGGACTCTCTGAACCGGCAGGTGTCACCCATGTATATAAGCGGACGACCCGGCAGCGGTTCAAGGACAGACAACAACTCGAGACATAGGCGAAGCTTGTTTGCTCCCTAGTCACTGAAACCCCATCAATTCCATCACAACTAGACGTAGGCTTTACCTTCCTCAAAGGGGCCGAACTAGTATAAACTCTCTTGCGTCCTTGTGTCCGCTTTAACCCCTCCAAGCTAACCCGTCGCGATGGCTCCACGACTAACTCATTTCTCTAGGACATTTGCCGTGACAAAACCACGACAGTTGGCGCCCACCGTGGGGCTATCGCACGATGGTTTCCGGTTCTTGGAGGGCCACTTTGAAGGACTCGAGGGCTATGCTGTAGGCCGGATGACTAAGAGTCATCGCGGCAGGCTCTACATCGACGATGCAGGCTGGGGCCCCGAGGCCGGCTCAGTTGAGTACGGGTACCGGGTCCCCTTTGGTAGCATTCACGTTTTCATTGTTAAGATCGGTGAACCGGGCCCTGAGCCGGACATCTGCACCGACCTCGTCGAGACGGCTCAGCATGCGCAATCCGCTCGGGTTAAACCGGCCATGAAGCATGCCTTCGTGGGAGTCATCCATGGAGGAAGTCATGAGGATGGATCGGGATTTCGCGGGGCGACTGTCATTTGTTCCGGTGACGAATCTTCGACCGGAGAAACCGAATCTCTTTATCAGCTACAAGATGGCCGGATTGGGAGCTGTTCCGATGGCGACAGTATTCCGGACCCCTCTGATCTGCCCAACCGGGTTGGGATATTCATGGCCGGAACACAAGCAGCTCTTCATTCTTCGACAGCTATGGCAACGATTTCCAGTTCAGCAGCAGCAACGGCTGCCGGGGCAAGAGGCCCTGTGCGCCTGCCGGCTCAGGTTCTATCAGAGCTATTTGATGCGTTGGCTGTGCTTATGGCGGAAGTTAATCCGCCAGATCAGGACGTTCACAACACGGAGATTGCAAAGGTAAAGGAACAGATCACCCAAGCCAAGGCGGATCTGGCGGCTGAGGACACCAGGATGGCCGCAGAGCGGGCTCCTTTAGACGCACAGGCCTACAGGCTTATGTTAGACTAGAGCGCATCACATGAAGTCATGAGAAGGAAGCACCGATCCCGCTTACCTCCGGTTTTCGAGGCCAGAGACCTTTTCAACACTCCAGGACCAAGAGCCAGTAATCCGCTGGAGGGGAACCGGGCAGAAGCCCCTGGGAACGGTGCACCGGTTCAGCCCCGTCAGATGGACCCACCTCGTCAAAACACCGTTATACCTCAGGATGCTTTAACACCTCCGGGTCACTACTCCAACCCAATGGACAATCTTGTTGCCGCTGCTGCACGACTGGAGGCCATTCCAGTTGAAGGTGACTCGCCGCAAGTAGTAGAGACGCAACGGGTCAAGGAACTTCTGAGGATAACTTTGGCCCAACAGGAGGCGTATTCGTACAGCCGCGACCGAGTCCACTCGACCCCCCGTCCAAGCCGGAGCTATAGCAGACATATGGATGAACCAGCAGTGTCGAGTAATGAACGACGTGGAGCACCCCGTGGTAACAACCCGACGGGTGGTGCTGATGACGCTCAGGAAGTGGTGAACCGGGCCCGAGCACGTAGGGAGGCCGAGTTAGCCGCACAGCATCAGGCTCGGCAGCTCACGCCGGTTCGTCCAACCATTTCGATCGAACCTGGTGTTACTTCTAGTTCTTTGGGGGTGCCTTGCCTCGTCCCCGCTTTATGCAACGTGCGTTTGCCCAAGGATTTCAAGGGCCCATGCAAGGTACCAAATTATACGGCGGATCAACCACCAGAGACATGGGTAGAGAGCTATGAGATGGCCATGGAGATGCTTGATGTGGATGACACGGCATGTGCGAAATACTTCACCATGATGCTTGAAGGAACGGCCCGTACTTGGTTAAAAAGCTTGCCCGCTAATTCTATCAGTTCATGGGCCCAATTACGAGCCTGGTTTATCAACAATTTCAAGGATACCTGTAAACAGCCTATGTCGATAGTGGACTTAGCTGCATGCGTCCAGGAGGATGGAGAGTCAACGACTCATTGGGTGCGCCGGGTTTCACAAGTGTTGCACTCCTCAGACCGCATCAACGCTAACACCGCAGTATTAACCCTAGAAGGCAACTACCGGTTTGGGCCCCTGAAGTTGAAATTGGGACGGATGAAGCGTCATTGCACCGACATGGGGACCCTCATGGCCGCTTTGGTAAAATATGCTGATTCTGATAGTACCAAGGATCCCGAATCTGATGATGACAAGACTGGGAAGGGGAAGAAGAACAGCAGCTCCAAAGGTCAGCAGCATCACTGGGTAGGCAATGGCGGAGGAGGCAAGCGTAAAGCGGATGGTAACATGGATTTTGTGGCTAATACCAACGTACAGGACAATGGCCAACGGCGCAAGGGTAGGCCGAAAAATCGTAGTGGAGCGCCCAACCCCAACCCAAACCGCCTGAACTATCTGCTAAGCCAGCCCTGTCCAAGACATGGGACGAAGGAGGAGCTAGCAAACCACCTTTGGAAGGATTGCTTTATTATGCAGGAGTTCAAGAATTCTAATAATTTCCGGTATGATCACGGATCTGGCGGTGGCTCAGGGTCCGGGCCGGGTTACGGTGGAGGAAGTTCCGGTTCAGGATTTAATGGTAATCCGGGCGGACATAATGGTCAAAATAGTCAGAACAACCAGGGCGGTAACAGCAGCAACAGTCAGGTCAGCAAAGCAACCCAAAGCAGTTGAGTAATGGGCAGTACCATGTCTTTACCACTAGCTTGGACAAGCGAGACCGGAAGGTTCAGAGGCGGGCATTCAACTCTGTTGAACCGGCCACACCCCGTTATCTACGTTGGTCTGAACAACCAATCATATGGAGAAGAGAGGATCACCCACTCCAGGTCGATAATCCGGGTCAGTTGGCTCTGGTGGTGGCGCCTCAGGTGGGAGGTTATAAGTTCACCAAGGTGCTCATGGATGGAGGGAGCAGCATTAACATCCTATACTATGAGACCTTCCGTCGTATGGGACTTACAGATAAGAATCTCAAACCGTCCAATACAATATTCCACGGTGTAGTGCCTGGCAGATCAGCCTATCCCGTTGGTAGGATAGCTCTTGAAGTGGCCTTTGGGGATGATCATGATTCCAGGTCGGAGACATTAACGTTTGAAGTGGTGAAAATCCAAAGTCCATATCATGCCCTCTTTGGGCGTCCGGCATACGCCAAGTTTATGGCTCGGCCCTGTTATGTGTATTTGCAGCTCAAGATGCCGGGTCACAAGGGGACAATAACGGTTCACGGAAGCCGCAAAATCGCTTTGGAATGCGAGGAAGGAGATGCGGCTTATGCAGAGTCGGTTTGTGCCACCGAGGAGTTGAAGTACTATAAAGACAATGTTGATCCGGCGGACATGACTCCGTTGAAGAAGCCAACTATGGAGCATGATCCGGCCCTGAAGTTCAAATCGGCAGCAGAAACTAAGCTTGTTGACTTCGTACCTGGCGATTCATCCAAGCAGTTCAACATTAGTGCTAACTTGGATCCGAAATAGGAAAGCGCACTCATCGAGTTCATCCGTGAGAATCGGGACATTTTTGCATGGTAGCCCTCCGACATGCCAGGTGTACCGAGGCAACTCGCTGAGCACACAATTAATGTGGATCCTAAATACAAACCGGTGAAACAGTTCCTCCGCCGGTTTAACGAAGAAAGACGCAAGGCGATTGGAGAAGAGGTAGCCAGGCTCTTAGCAGCTGATTTTATTGTTGAAGTTTTTCACCCTGAGTGGCTTGCCAATCCGGTGCTAGTCCTTAAGAAAAACGGCACCTGGCGTATCTGTGTGGATTACACAGATCTTAATAAAGCTTGTCCAGCAGATCCTTTTGCCCTCCCCTGTATTGATCAAATCATTGATGCTACGACGGGTTGTGAGCGTTTAAGTTTTTTGGACGCATATTCTGGCTATCATCAGATCAAAATGGCAGTTAAGGACTAGGAGAAGACGGCATTCATAACTCCCTTTGAAGCCTTCTGCTATGTGTCTATGCCCTTTGGGCTCAAAAGTGCCCAGGCAACTTACCAACGGTGTGTACAAAACTGTCTTCACAAGCAGATTGGCCGTAATGTACATGCTTACGTGGATGATATCGTGGTTAAATCCAGGGAGAAGGAGACTCTGGTTAATGATTTGAAGGAAACCTTTGATAACCTAAGGACGTACAAGATGATGCTTAATCCGGACAAGTGTGTCTTTGGTGTACCGGCGGGCAAGTTATTGGGTTTTCTGGTGTCCAACAGGGGAATTGAGGCTAATCCGGAGAAGATCACAGCCATCACCTCCTTGGCTAAACCAAAGTGTATCAATGATGTTCAACGCTTGGCAGGCCGGATTGCCACGTTAAGCCGGTTTATCAGCCGCCTTGGTGAGAAGGCGATCCCTTTGTATCAGATGTTGAAGAAGACGGATCAGTTCGTCTGGAGTTCTGCTGCTGATGAAGCATTTGAGGACTTAAAGCGGCAATTGGCCAATCCGCCTGTGCTCGCCGCTCCCATTGACAAGGAGCCGTTACTGCTATATGTTTCTGCTAATGCTCGTGCGGTCAGCGTGGCTATTGTGGTGGAACGAAAGGAGACAGGTAAGGAGCATCCGGTTCAACGTCCGGTCTATTATATCAGCGAGGTACTCATTGAGTCCAAGCAAAGGTATCTGCATTGGCAGAAGCTGGTGTACGGAGTTTTTATGGCAAGCCGGAAGCTTAAGCAATACTTCCAAGGGCACCCAATTACAGTGGTCAGTTCTGCTCCTTTGGGAGATATCATCCAGAACCGGGAAGCAACTGGCCGGATTCCAAAGTGGGCTATAGAGCTGGGGCCGTACGGTTTGAAATATGTGCCTCGGACAGCGATTAAGTCTCAAGCACTTGTTGATTTCATCAATTATTGGACGGAAATGCAAGCACCTGAAGAAAAGCCGGATCATATGTATTGGACCATCCATTTTGACGGATCCAGGCAGTTGGAAGGCTCGGGGGCTCGGGGCGGCGGCGTAGTCGGTAGCTCGAGGAGAGTGGAGCTGGGGCGAGCTAGCGAAGAAATGGTCACGGGCTCGTGTCGGTTACGCTCCTCATGCCGCATAGATCCTCCCCAACCTCTCCATTTCTTCGCTAGCTCGCCCCAGCTCCACTCTCCTCGAGCTCCCGACTACGCCGCCGCCTGCGCGCGTCGCCGGCGCCCTTCCGGTGACCAAATGGTCACGGGGCCGAGCCCTTTGTGCTCAGCGCATCGCGCAGCTCCACCCTAGCCTTCCCGCTCGCCCCGAAGCGCGCTGCGTCGCCGTCTTCATCCGCGCCCGAACAGCAGCCCGCCGCGCTCGTCGCCGGCGACCATTCCGGCCACCCCGCCGTCGTGCTCCCCTCCATCGGACGCGGCGCGAAGAGGCCGTTCATGAGAGCCTGGCCGCGCCCAATTTGGAGCCCCGTAGCATGATTCCGGCCAACTCCGGCGAGGGGCCGCCTCTGTTGGGTCGCCGGAGTCACTCCGGCACCGTCAGCCAACGTGGCTAGGCGGGCCCTACCCCTGGGCCGCTACCTGTGGGCCTGGGGGCCCCAACTGGCCACGTTGACCAAGTCAACTTCGCTGACGTGGCAGCTACTGCCACTGACATGCGGGCCCCATGCCATAAAACAAATAAAAACAAATATATAAACTACTAATTAATTAAGTTAATTAACTAAAACCTAATTAGACACTGACTGCTAGGGCCACCCACTAATTAACCCATTTTAGTTAGTTTTAAAACTCTGTTAGGGCCCTTGACAATGACATGTGGGTCCCACTAGACCCACCTGTCTGGTTTGACTGGTCAACCGACCAGTTGACCCGCTGACATCACTCTGATGTCATGCCTACGTCATCACACACTGTTTTGGATAATGTTGGAATTAAATATATAATTAAAATCAGAAAATGATTTAAATCTTTAGAAAATCATATCTTTTAATCCGTAACTCGGATGAAAATACTTTGTACATGAAAGTTGCTCAGAACGACGAGACGATTCCGGATACGCAACCCGTGCGTCCGCCACACCTCCCTAACCTATCGAACTCGTAACCTTCCCCCTCCGGCTCCTCTGCCCGAAAACGCGAAACACCGGGGATACCTTCCCGGATGTTTCCCCCCTTCACCGGTATCACCTCATACCGTGTTAGGGCACCCCTAGCACCGTTACTTGTCTTGTCATGCATCGTTATGCATCTGTTTGCATTGTATTCATCGTTTCTTCCCCCCTCTTCTTCCGCTAGACACCGAGACCGACGCCGCTGCTACCCAGTACGACTACGGAGTTGACGACCCTTCTCTCTTGCCATAGCAACCAGGCAAGCCCCCCCTTTTATCACCAGATATCGCCTACTCTTCTCCCTACTGCTTGCATTAGAGTAGTGTAACAAGTTACTGCTTTCTGTTAATCCTATTCTGATGCATAGCCTGTCCTTGCCACTACTGTTGATACCTTTACCTGCAATCCTAATGCTTAGTATAGGATGCTAGTGTTCCATCAGTGGACCTACACTCTTGTCCGTCTGCCATGCTATACTACTGGGCCGTGATCACTTCGGGAGGTGATCACGGGCATATACTATATACTTTACACAGTTACATTACCTGTGGTACTGTTCGGAGTTGGGGGCTGAAGGGGCAGGTGGCTCCATCCCGGTAGAGGTGGGCCTGGGTTCCTGACGGCCCCCGACTGTTACTTTGAGGCGGAGCGACAGGGCAGGTTGAGACCACCTAGGAGAGAGGTGGGCCTGGCCCTGGTCGGCGTTCGCAGATACTTAACACGTTTAACGAGATCTTGGTATTTGATCTGAGTCTGGCTACTGGCCTATACGCACTAACCATCTACGCGGGGACAGTTATGGGCACTCGACGTCGTGGTATCAACCGAAGCCTTCGTGACGTCCGCAACGGAGTGGCGCGCGCTGGATTGGACTGGAACGCCTACTAGGCTAGGTCTGCTTCCGGTCGCCCACGCAACGTGCAGGTGTGCTAAGGGCGATGGGCCCAGACCCCTGGGTGCTTAGGTTTAGACCGGCGTGCTGACCTCTCTGTTGGTCTAGGTGGGGCTGCGACGTGTTGATCTTCCGAGGCCGGGCATGACCCAGAAAAGTGTGTCCGCCCAAATGGGATCGAGCGTGTTGGGTTATGTGGTGCACCCCTGCAGGGAAGTTAAACTATTCGAATAGCCGTGATCTTCGGTAACATGACGACTTGGAGTTGTACCTTGACCTTATGACAACTAGAACCGGATACTTAATAAAACACACCCTTCCAAGTGCCAGATACAACCGGTGATCGCTCTCTCACAGGGCGACGAGGGGTGGATCATCGGTTAGGGTTATGCTATGCGATGCTACTTGGAGGACTTCAGTCTACTCTCTTCCACATGCTGCAAGATGGAGGTGGCCAGAAGCGTAGTCTTCGACAGGATTAGCTATCTCCCTCTTATTCTGGCTTTCTGCAGTTCAGTCCACCGATATGCCCCTTTACACATTTACCCATGCATATGTAGTGTAGCTCCTTGCTTGCGAGTACTTTGGATGAGTACTCACGGTTGCTTTCTCCATCTTTTCCCCCTATCCCTTCTACCTGGTTGTCGCAACCAGATGTTGGAGCCCAGGAGCCAGACGCCACCTTCGACGACGACTCCTACTACACCGGAGGTGCCTACTACTACGTGCTGCCCGCTGACGACGACCAGGAATAGTTAGGAGGATCCCAGGCAGGAGGCCTGCGCCTCTTTCGGTCTGTATCCTAGTTTGTGCTAGCCTTGTTAAGGCAAACTTGTTTAACTTATGTCTGTACTCAGATATTGTTGCTTCCGCTGACTCGTCTATGATCGAGCTTTTGTATTCGAGCCTTCGAGGCCCCTGGCTTGTAATATGATGCTTGTATGACTTATTTTATTTGTAGAGTTGTGTTGTGATATCTTCCCGTGAGTCCCTGATCTTGATCGTACACGTTTGCATGTATGATTAGTGTACGATTGAATCGGGGGCGTCACAACCTCCCTGGCTAAACCGAAGTGTATCAATGATGTTCAACGCTTGGCAGGCCGGATTGCCGCGTTAAGCTGGTTTATCAGCCGCCTTGGTGAGAAGGCGATCCATTTGTATCAGATGTTGAAGAAGACGGATCAGTTCGTCTGGAGTTCTGCTGCTGATGAAGCATTTGAGGACTTAAAGCGGCAATTGGCCAATCCGCCTGTGCTCGCCGATCCCATTGACAAGGAGCCGTTACTGCTACATGTTGCTGCTAATGCTCGTGCGGTCAGCGTGGCTATTGTGGTGGAATGAAAGGAGACAGGTAAGGAGCATCCGGTTCAACGTCCGGTCTATTATATCAGCGAGGTACTCATTGAGTCCAAGAAAAGGTATCCGCATTGGCAGAAGCTTGTGTACGGAGTTTTTATGGCAAGCCGGAAGCTTAAGCAATACTTCCAAGGGCACCCAATTACAGTGGTCAGTTCTGCTCCTTTGGGAGATATCATCCAGAACCGGGAAGCAACTGGCCGGATTGCAAAGTGGGCTATAGAGCTGGGGCCGTACGGTTTGAAATATGTGCCTCGGACAGCGATTATGTCTCAAGCACTTGTTGATTTCATCAATGATTGGATGGAAATGCAAGCACCTGAAGAAAAGCTGGATCATACGTATTAGACCATCCATTTTGACGGATCCAGGCAGTTGGAAGGCTCGGGGGCTGGAGTCGTATTAACTTCCCCACGAGGTGATAAGTTTTGTTACGTTCTCCGTTTAATGTTCCCTTGTACTAACAATGCAGCTGAGTATGAAGCCTTGCTCCATGGTCTTCGGATGGCTAAGGAGATGAATCTAAGTCGAGTTAAGTGCTTCGGTGATTCGGACCTTGTGGCTCAGCAAGTGTCTGGCACTTGGGACTCCAAGGACCCACTCATGGCAGCATATCATCGTGAGGTGGATATTGTTGCAGGTTATTTCGAGGCTATCAGGTGGACCACGTGGACCGGCGGAAAAATGAAGCGGCGGACGCTTTAAGTCGGCTGGGCTCTCAGCGCAAACCGGTCCCACCCAATGTTTTTCTGGATGTGCTGCACAACCCGTCGGTGAAGATCCCTGGTGAAGAGGATTTGGCCATTCCTGATCCGGAGGCTCAATTGGTGGCAGTTCTTCATGTTATTCCGGATTGGACGCTTCCTTATCTGGCGTACAAGAACCGGGGCGAGTTGCCAGAAGATGAGATTCTGGCCCGGCAGATAATCCGGCGATCCAAGTCCATGGCTGTCATCAACGGTGAGTTGCATCATTGCAGTGTATCAGGAGCTTTTCAACGTTGCGTGTCTCCTGAAGAAGGCCGTGAAATTTTGCGGGAGATCCACGAAGGAGATTGTGGTCATCACGCCGGTTCAAAGTCTCTGGTGGCTAAAGCGTTTCGCCATGGTTTCTATTGGTTAATTGCTCATGCTGATGCGAAGGATCTGGTCAGACGATGTGATGGCTGCCAAAGGTTTTCAAGACGTGCTCATGTACCGGCTCAAGAATTAAGGATGATTCCAATTACTTGGCCGTTTGCGACTTGGGGACTGGATATGGTTGGGCCTTTCAAAAGGTCCAAAGATAAGAAGACCCACCTCCTGGTGGCGGTGGACAAGTTTACAAAGTGGGTGGAGGCAGAACCTGTTAGCAAGTGTGATGCGGCCACGCGGTTCAGTTCATCAAAAAGGTGATTTTCCGATTTGGCTTTCCGCACAGTATTATCACAGATAATGGTACCAATTTATCCAAAGGTTCTATGAAGGAGTTCTGCGAACGGGAGCACATCCGGCTCGACGTTTCATCAGTGGCACATCCACAGTCCAATGGTCAAGCAGAAAGAGCTAATCAAGAGATCTTGAGAGGCATCAAGCCCCGGCTCATGGTTCCTTTGCAGAGAACGCCGGGTTGTTGGGTAGAAGAATTACCATCTGTGTTATGGAGCATCAATACAGCACCCAACAGATCAACAGGATACACACCATTCTTCATGGTTTATGGAGCGGAGGCGGTTCTCCCCAGCAATATCCGTCATGACTCACCTCGTGTCACGACTTATGTTGAAGCGGACAACGAGACATCACGGCAAGATGCTTTGGACCGGTTGGATGAAGAGCGTGACATCACAGCCGCCCGGTCGGCAATTTACCAGCAGGATCTTTGTCGTTATCACAGTCGCCGAGTCAGAACCAGAGCCTTCCAGGAAGGAGATTTGGTGCTTCGGCTCATCCAAGATCAGACTGATATGCATAAGCTATCCCCACCTTGGGAGGGACCTTTCGTGGTCAGCAAGAATCTGCACAACGGGTCGTACTATCTGATCGATATTCGAGAGCATAAGGACTCACGTACATCAAAGGAAGAGACTAACAGGCCGTGGAATATAGCTCATCTTCGGCCTTACTATACCTGAGCCATTGGCTATACTTATGTACATACAATGTATATATTATGATTAAGTATAATAAACCGGAACCTCAGCTAAAGCGGGGTATCTGTTCTTTTACATCATGTGAGGTTACACGGAGTTGCTCTAAAACGGCCTCCGGTTTACCCCTTGAGTTCACTTTGCTAAAAGCATCGTGTTATATCACTTGGAGGATTGGTCGTGTCCGAACCAATACCATGCCTCTTGATAGGCGAAAGCCACCAGATCACTTGGGGACTTGGTCATGCCTGAACCAGTCATGCCTCTTGATCGGCCTAAGGCCACAGAATCACTTGGGGGCTTGGTCGAACCCGAACCATGACCACGCCATTTGGTCGGCATAAATGCCACAGGAATCACTTGGGGACCTGGCTAACTAGAACCATAGTTACACCTAACGGGAGCTTGGTCGTGTTTGGCCATGGTTACGCCATTTGATCAGCTTAAAAAAAACTTTTTTGGCAAACGTTTTTGTCGTTGCTTTTGCTTCATACTTTTCTTTGAAGGGGGTTTTTTGCTTTTTATTGTGTTCTTTAAAGCGACAAAGTTTTTTAACCAATCAATTGACGGAACACAGTTCACGTCAATCCGGAGACTATTTGTCCAGTTTGATCCTTGTTGTTAACATCCTCTTATTGAGTAACACGGTGTTTATCATAACCCGGCACGGTTTACATGGTAAACCAGCGTCATATATATATACAGGAGCTGTTATCTCCTCCAAACAGTATGGGTTTGCAAAACTCGGCTTCAAGATTGGCCAAGCCAACTTCACGCTCAATGACGGCAGAAAGTGTTTTGAAAAGTTCATTGCCACAGGAAGAACAAATTATGCACGAAGGCATATCAACATCAAAGGTATCAGCTAGCCTATTACAAGGCAACATGGTGCCCATAATAATATAATTGTTTTTCGCGAAGAAGAGGCAGTTTTAAACCGGCATCTGGTTAAAGCTTGGTCACCAGCCTGGCCTGATGGTTGTGGGTCGTCCTGCGCCGCTTCAGCCTCTGTATCCCTACCCAGTGGCTGGAAATCCACAATTGTCCAGTCGATTCCCGTTAATGCTTGAAAAACAGCTTCATCGTGGATCATCAAGGACGGGTTAATATCGGGAGCGTAAGTATGCTTACGGATTGGAGGAATCAGATTTTCCGATTCATGGATTGGCGCATCTATTCGCTTGTTCTGACTGTCATATTGCGCTTGATAACGAGACAAGTCTGCTTCCTCAACCAACTGACAAGCTAGTGGACGCACCTCCCGGTTTATCGCTCGCAGATCCGCTTCACCGAATTCTGATCCATCTTCCTTCAAGCTGGGATAGCCCTGAGCCGCTTCAACAGGATCAAAGTCCGGCACCCAGGCTTTTTCCTGGATTAAAGCATTGATTGCGTCGGTTCGAGTAGCAGATTTCTTTAGCTCTTCAATCCGGGCAGGAAGCACCGACAGTTTCATCAGAGTATCTTGAATCAAAGTAGGCTCCGGTTTGTTATGAGAGGCGGTACAGATGATCCGCTGGGCACCAGTATACAATTGTTCAACCAATGTATAGGCGGCTTTTAGCTTCTTCCGTACATCTGACCCCAAGTGACCGATGCGTGTCCCTGAAATACCATAAAGGGTTAATAAGCCGGTGACTTTGTCTGAAGGCAGAGCCAATTCAGTAGGAAAACTGGCTTACCAAAGATATCAGCAGTCATGGCATGCACGTGCCGCTTTATGCTGGTCAGTTCATCTGCCACTGGTTTTAGTGCAGCCTCAGCATCCTCTGCTCGTTTCATCAAAGCGGATTTCTCAGTGGCCCAGTCCGCCCGTTTCTTTTTGAAGTTCTCCTTAAGTTGTTCCATGGCGCTTAAAGCACTGGCCAATTCCTCTTTTGCTTTGGAGGTTTCAGCTTGCTGGGTTTTCAGGGCTTCTTGAAGATCGATGACTTGGTTCTCTTTCGTCTTCAGCTCCGCCTGCATGCATACAGATATATGCTTCAGCAAACTGGTAGAAGGATTCAAGTACCAACCACATAACAAGTTATGCGCTTAGTACTTGGGGGCTAATGCATATTTGATTTAAAGCGGCCTCCAATTTACCCCTTCATCTTTCGATTGTTTACAAAGTCCCAAGATCAATACAAGTATTCAACTTGGCACTTGGGGGCTAATGGCTATTTGATCATATGTATTCTGATGCGGCAGTTTCAATTACTTAAAGTACCAGTTTAACTACGCTAAGTTGAACCGGCCCTTGGGGACTACATCAGCAAATTTCAAAGCATCAAGATTCATATTATTAAGTCCCGGTTTGAAAGAATATTTCAAATCGGCCCTTAGGGGCTAGGAGAGTCAGCAAGAATCAAAGCATACAAGCAGGAAGGAGCATATGGAAGTTACCTCATATTTATCCTTCATCATGTTAACCAGACCGGCTTCATAGTCACAGCTGGTATACAGCCGGTTCAGATAGCCGGAATGGATATCTTGGGCGTTTAGAGCAGTGTAAGCCATCAGATCAGCATTCCACTTGCCTTTGCCAAAAGCAGCTAGTTCTTCATTGGCAGAATGTTTGGATAAAGCGACAGGATTGCTTGGCTCAGTATGGCCAGTGCCAGTAATGACAACTTCATCATCATTGGTACCGCCGGTTTGCACTGGAGCTGTTGGCTTGTCAGTAGGTTTTGCAGGACCGGTGGAGCTTTCAACCCGGAGGGAACCTGTGGGCTGATGGACAGGACCTGAGGTATCAGTAGGTATTTCCTCAGCAGTAAGATTATCATCTAGCTGCGGTGGATCATTGGGAATATCCTCAGGAATAGCCTCTTCAAGATTGGGTGTGGTGCCTGGCTCAAGAATGACATCTTCTTCGGCCGGTTTATCCAGGCGGGCCTTCTTGCTTGGCCTAGGTTTGGCCCTGAGAAGAATAACAAAATTAAATACAGCATATGCTAAGGCAATATACTACAAACATCACAATAAATATAGCTTACCCAAGAACCGTTTTGAGCGGTGGGAGCTGAGTAGCTGACGACTCGCCAGAAGATGAGTGGGAAATAACCTGATAATTGGAGTCAGACGGATTAAGAGGTTGACGAAAGCAGCCCGCTTTAGGACAAGCACTGACAAGCGAATTAGAGACCTCGGAATGACGTTTCCGAACCGGACTGTTTGGTAAACCGGCGGAGGTAACTACCTGGCCGTTGTGTCGGGTGGTGCGGCGAGCTTCGTGTTGTTGAGTCTTCATAAGAAGTTTAGGATCCAAATAAGCAAGAGGATGAGAAAATTTAACTTTCCGGTTTGCCTGACGGATTTTTTGTGAAGGCAAAGTTTCTGAATCGGAAGAGAGAATAATTACCTCTGCAACATCTGCATGGCTGGCTTCGGCATCATCCTGACAAATATCATCATTAATAAGATGCATGAAAAATAAACCAAGTGAGTCAAGCTCTACCTCAAAGTCCGGATTATCCACCTCGTCATCAGGGCCGGATTAGAAGATGCAGTGGTTCTTTTCCGGTGGGCAGTCTTCTTCACAGCTTTAGTTTTTTGCCGGGTGGCTCTTTCCGGCTTATCTGTTTTCTCTGGTTTCTCCTGTGGCAGCTTTTTGCTCCAAAACGGATCATCGCCCTGGTTATGCAGACACTGATATTAAAAACAATGACCAGACATATCAATAACAGATTCAGCAAAGAGAAAAATCAAAGTCTTACAGCTGGCGGTTTGTTGCTAGCACAGAAGGGAAGCAGGCCGGTTCTAGCGCAGATGTGCTCCGGTTCATTCAGTATCTTACGCACAGCCTCTGTGATTTCTTCATCGGAGAGCTGGAGTCTTGAATGTCGCAGTGGGTCATCCACACTATCAGTATATTCGCACATCAAACCGGAGCACCGACTAAGGGGTAGTATGCTCCATGATATCCAACAGCGAGCAAGGTCAACTCCTATTAAACCGTTGGCCATAAAGGCCCTGATCTTTGACAGCTGAGGAGCATATTTGCTTCTCTCCTGGGCAGTCAATCGTTGAGGAAAAGGATGGGTATTGCTGAGCCGCTCCGGACGAAAGCCAGGCAAGGGATTCTCACCAGCAGGGGAGGTGTATTTGCAGTAGAACCATGTCTGATTCCACTCCTTGGGGTGACTGTGCAGCTTGGCGTGAGGGTATGTGACCTCTTTCCTTTTTTGAATCGCCATGCCACCCAACTCCGTATTAGAGCCATCAGTAAACTCAGTACGGCGGTTTAGATGGAAAAGATCTCTGAATAATTCCACTGTGGGCTCCTCTTGAAAGAACACCTCACAGAGCACTTGGAAGTGGCACATATTCATAACAGAGTTGGGGCCAGTGTCTTGCGGATGGAGTTGGAAATCAGCTAGAACATCCCGGTAGAATTTAAAACCGGAAGGTTTAAAACCCTGGGCTAAGTGTTCTACGAAAACAACAACCTCTCCTTCTCGAGGTGTGGGGGGGCATTCTTTGCCAGGAGCCCTCCAATGGACGGTGTCTTTGCTGCCCAAGGCGCCAATCAGGACTAAATCGTCCAGTTGATCCTCTATGACGCGAGAAGGGACCCAATTGCACTCATACACTTGCTTGGCCATGATGAAATCTACAAAGTACATTGATATGTGCAATGTTAAACCGGAAGCAGATCTATCTAAACCGGAGTTTCATGAAGCAACCAACATCTGGCGGTTCAACAAGGGGACTAATGGCATATACCGGTTCGGAAAATTTTCTATAAGGTTAAACCGCCTGACCTAAACATTGAAGCAATTGAGATTGTGGATGGTTAAGTATGCAGAAACAGGTTTCACAAGATCTTATTACGGCATTGGATCTGAAGCAAGTTCAGAAAATAAGAAAAATAGTCGAAGATCAAAGCAGAACAGTATTGAATCAATGAGCAGAAGTATATGTGAGATCTATGGTTTTGGGCAGGAAACTAGCGGCGGATACTGAAAGTTACCGCTACACAAAGCAAGGGTTTACCTGTGCATCCAGGAGCTAGTACATGAGTATGAAAAAGTGAGGAACACCGCAAGAACACGAAGCCCTAGATCAGATCTATGTTGAGAAGAACAGAAGACCTACCAGAGCTGAGGAAAACACGGAAGGTTGCCACGGCTTTCTGGCGCGTTCAAGTTGATGCAGCGGCCAAGGGTGATGCAGAAGACGACGGCGGTGGCGGAGCTCTGAGACTGGCGACGCGAGGAAGACGAAGAGGAAGGGCACGAAGGGAAGAAAAGAAATGACCCTTCGGGCCTATTTATAAGGCAAAGGACATGTGTCAGGCACGGGAATCAAGGGACCGCAGATTTTGGAAGTAGGGCGGTCACCTCGGTCATTGCGAATCTATTAAACAAGAAGATATCATGGATGTTTTCTTTATGACAGATGATGTCACGCCGGTTTACAGCAAACAGAGAAGATGACGTCACGGCGGTTCAACAAACTACAAGAAGATGTTGAAGACGAAGATTGTTGCTAAGGATTGACATGAACCTGTTCAAATCAATCTGGGGCCTAATGTTGGGGATATTACTACTGGGCATAAACCGGCCTACCTGGGCCGGATTAACTCCATCAGTAGTTCAAAGGTGTTAAAGCCCAAAGAGGCAGATAAAGGCCCAGGGCCCGTAGTCGGTTTACAACCTGTAGCCGTACTCAGCTTTGTGCATATACTTGTAATATAAGTTAGGAACAAGGAGAGACCAACCCGGATACGAGTATGAACCGGTGTTGGGACTCTCTGAACCGGCAGGCGTCACCCATGTATATAAGGGGACAACCCAGCAGCGGTTCAAGGACAGACAACAACTTGAGACATAGGCGAAGCTTGTTTGCTCCCTAGTCATCAAAACCCCATCAATTCCATCACAACTAGACGTAGGCTTTACCTTCCTCGAAGGGGCCGAACTAGTATAAACTCTCTTGCGTCCTTGTGTCCGCTTTAACCCCTCCAAGCTAACCCGTCGCGATGGCTCCACGACTAACTCCTTTCTCTAGGACATCTGCCGTGACAAAACCACGACAGTTACGATAAGTGAACTTAGTTCCTGACAAAAAGTTTTGGTAAGATCAAAGCAAGACATGGAAAATGTGGGTATCGCTTCTACTACTGCCGTCACTAATGTTTCCTTTCCCGCTTTAGCAATGACCTTCTCTTTCCACCCATACACATGCCCAACCATAGATCCTTTCAGATATCCAAAGGATTTCTTTCTAGATTTTCCCACATGCACCGGAAGGCCCAGGTACTTATCATTCCATGATTCGCTCTGGATTTGGAGGGCAGCTTTCACGCCATTTCTTACATCCACTGAAGTGTTTGGACTGCACATGACCACAGATTTTTCCAAGTTGATGCACTGACCTGAGCAATTCTCATAAAGGTCCAAGATCTCTCTTAGCGCTGTGGCCTCGTCTTGGTTTGCTTTCAGCAATAGAACTGAGTCATCCGCGAACAGCAGATGTGAGATAGCCGGTGCGTTCTGATAGATCTTCACCCCACTGATAACTCCATTTCTCTCTGCATCATGCAACAACGCTGACAACCCTTCCGCGCATATAACAAAGAGATACGGGGACAAGGGGTCACCCCGCCGCAGGCCTCGTGAAGGGGTAAATTGGCCGGTTAGCTCCCTGTTAACCTTGATTTGGTATCTAACCGATGTAACACACTTCATGATGAGTGCAGTCCATGCTGTACCAAACCCAAGCCTCTCAAGCATGGCCTGCAAGATACTCCATTCGACGCGGTCATAGGCTTTACTCATATCCGCCTTGACTGCAGCGACTCCTTCCTTGCCCTTCCTCTTATTGAACAAGAAGTGTGATAACTCATAAGCTATCAGAACGTTATCGGTGATTAACCTTCCAGGTACAAACACACTTTGGTTTTCTAAATTAAGTTCCGGTATGATGAGTTTGAGACGATTGGCCACTACCTTTGAGACGAGCTTATACAAGACATTGCATAGAGAGATTGGCCAAAGGTCCATTATTCTGGTTGGACTCTTGACTTTGGGTATCAACACAACCGTAGTGTCATTCTACCCTGCCGGTATGTCACCCCCATTCAACACAGCCAAAACCTCCTCCACAATGTGATCACCCATAAAATGCCAATTCTTCTTGTAGACGCTGGACAGCATCCCATCCGGCCCTGGCGCCTTCAAGTCTCCTATGTGATCGAGAGCAGCTTTGATTTCCTCTCTTGTGTACTCTGCGCTAACATGGGGCTGGTGACCCGCGGCTCCACTTTGTTTAACAGCTCAAGCACGCGATCACCCGCACTTGCGGTAAAGAGTTCCTGGAAAAAAGAATGCACATAGTTAGTCAGCTCCGACCCCTCCTTCACCTCTGATCCGTCCTCCTTCCTCATCATTTTCACCATATTATGTTTCTTCCTTGCCGCCACCACGGCCATAAAGTAACAGGTATTCCTATTGCCCTTCTTCATCCACGTAATGTGGGGATCTCTGCTTTGCCTTTGTGTTCTTCTCCTCTAAGTCACATATTGCACCTCTGAGCTTCGCCTCTTCTCTCACCTTCTGCTCCGAAATTGGTGCCCGCATACACCTTTCGAGATCTGTGCGTGCTCTCTTCGGTCTCCCTTCCAACTCCCCAACCACATCCTTATGCCATCTATGAATCCTTCCCGCCACCCTCTTCATTGCTTATGCTACTCCACCCTCCCCTGCCAACCAGCTCTCCTCCCACACACCTTGGATCTCCTCGCTACAGCCCTCTTCTTGCAACCACCACGCTTCAAACCGAAACCCCTGGTCGCCCCTTCCAAATTTCATACTTTCACCTTAAGTATTAACAATTATTGGCATGTGATCTGAATGTCGAGGATTACCATTGACCACCTCAAAATCCGGGAAGGTTTTGCACCACTTGGCATTTGGGGTTGCACGATCAAGTCTCTCACAAATGTGTGTATCTATCTCCTGGCTATGATTTCTCCAGCTGAACTTATCACCCACAAAACCAATGTCACACAGACCACAACTTTCCATGCTCGCCCTGAAGCAGTCCATACAAGCTTGGGAGCGAGGAACCCCTCCCAACTTCTCATCATTAGCTAGGATTTCGTTGAAGTCCCCTAGGCATATCCATGGCCTCCCATCTTGATGCTGCTGCCCTAACAAATTTATTGTACGTCACATCTCCTTCTTCCGCTCTGCAGCCGACTCTCCGTACACCCCTGTCATCCTCCAGATCATCTCGTTCTCCTCCATCACATCAATGTCAATGTGCCTCCTACCATATGAGCGGAGGGACGTGTCCAAACCTCTTCTCCAGAATAATGCAACCCCCTACTCCTTCCAACTGGGTCCCATGCAAGCATCTGGGTCAGACCCAGCGACCACCTAAAACCGTCCAACTCATGTTGTGTCAGCCTCATTTCAGAAATAAAGAGTACATCGGGATCCATCATTCTCCCCATTTTGAGGAGGCTTTGAACTGTCGGGCCATTCCCAAGTCCCCGGCAGTTTCAACTGACTATTTTCATTGCGCCCAGCGGGGCTGCTCCTGCAGCCCGGCCGACGTAGTTGCATTGTTGGTATGCACACCATTAATCACCTCCTAAACTTCTCCTTCTCCCTCATTCACCGCACTCCTACCCTTCTTAGCTTCCTTCACTTCATCAATGATAGATTGGCTTCTCTTCTAACCTAGGATCTTCTCTCTATGTTTATCTAGACATGGATCCCCATGCGTCCTCTCCACCCTCTTATACTTCTTGCCATTAGGGTTTTTAACACTAGTCCTGCTCATTAATCCACCTTCCTTGCTGTGTTTATCCTTATGCGCCTGGGCAACCAACACTCCCCCTGCTAATGCAGTACCTTGCTTCTCTCCTTCCCCGCCCATCCTCCCTTCTACTCCACTAGGGTCGAGTCCCTTTCCTTCACCCCCCTTCTTAGACTCTCACTCAATACCGAGCAGCAGCTTCCTAGGAGTTACTGAGCGATCATGCGCGTGTTTGTTTTTAGCCGGGCTTGTGACTTCTTCCCCCTTATCCGTGCAGTCGCCAAGCACACTGTTGGCGGCCAAGTCTACTTAGAGAAACTCTGTTGGCGGATGTTGAGTATCGTGATTATTTGGAAAGCTAGGATAGCGTAGGATATTATTCTACCTTGCCTTGTACTTCAAGTAGATCATGTACTCCTATGTATATGCCCACGAGGCTCAAGCAATACATCAACAATTCCACCAAATCCCTCTCTCCCTTCTAACATGGTATCAACCTAATCAATCCAAACCCTAGCCGCCGCCCGCCGCTTCCGCTCTGCATCGCCCCCGGGGCGGTCGGTCTCCATACTCCGTTTTCTTACACGACACGTATTTTGGTCGCTAAAAATTCATTATATAACCTCCCGAAGGTTTTGACCACAGTACCATGCAAACATCCTCTGTTTTTGTTTCGAGCTGTTTCTGCTGTAGATTTAGAGCAAGATGTCTTCTCAAGAGTCGGTCGGGGAGAGCCGGGTGTCTCATCCGACACCGGGACCAAGATCAAATAGTGATGCTGGCCACTTTGGTCCATCAATGGAAGAAGATATGGAGGCCGATTTGAAAAGGATAGATGCCATGGAAGAGGATCAAGAAGTCACTTCTCGTTTCCGATCTGGATTCACGATGGGGGAACTACAGAGCTCGGCCATTCCAAACTCGGTCATTCCTTCCGATGTTAGATTTCTTTCTTATGAAAATATGAAAAAGAGTGTTACTTGTTCTCCCGCAGCTATGCAACATCCATGGGTGAAAGGAGCTTTAGCTGTCACGGGCAAGCTCCAAAAGGAAATAATCGGCCTCAAGAAGCAAGTCAATAAACTTGAAGAAGAGAATCGTATCCTGAGGGGCATCATCGCGAAGAATATCACCTCACCACCTACGAAGAGGGAGACATAAACACATGGGTATGGGCACTCCCCTTGGCAACAGCCAAGCTTGGGGGAGTGCCCCGGTATCGTATCACCATCACTTTTATTTTTACCGATTTTCTTAGTTCGATCCTTTTGATAATATCTTGGTCTAGTATAATAAAGTTTTAGTATGATCTAGTTGTGAGTTTTTCTTTATGATCCTTCTATGTAATTGAGTCCATGAGCTATATAATAAAGATTAGTGTTGAGTCAAGGGCTTGATTATTTTGCCATGATCTTGAGGGAATAAAATAAAAGACAAAGAAATAAAAAGAAACAAAGAGATCACATGGATCTTATGGAGAGTAATGAGCTCACATAGAAAGAGTATGATGAATAAAAGTTGTTGAGAGTTGACAAACATAGTTTTGGTCATCGTTGCAATTAATAGGAAGTAATAAAGAGAGAGAGAGGTCTTCACATATAAATATACTATCTTGGACATCTTTGATGATTGTGAGCACTCATTAAAGTATGACATGCTAAAGAGTTGACGTTGGACAAGGAAGACAACGTAATGGGTTATGTTTTCTTACATCTGAGATAAATTATATTGGCATGGATCATCCAACATGATTGTGCTTGCCTTTCTCCCTCATGCTAGCCAAATTCTTTGCACCAAGTAGAGATACTACTTGTGCTTCCAAACACCCTTAAACCAGTTTTGCCATGAGAGTCCACCATACCTACCTATGGATTGAGTAAGGTCCTCTAAGTATGTTGTCATCGGTGCAAGCAATAAAAATTGCTCTCTAAATATGTATGACCTATTAGTGTGGGAGAAAATAAGCTTTATACGATCATGTGATACGGAAGAAATAAAAGCGACAAACTGCATAATAAAGGTCCATATCACAGGTGGCAATATAAAGTGATGTTCTTTCACATTAAGATTTTGTGCATCCAACCATAAAAGTGCATGACGACCTCTGCTTCCCTCTGCGAAGGGCCTATCTTTTACTATTATCTCCTACCTTACATAAGAGTCATGGTGATCTTCACCTTTCCTTTTTACATTTTATCCTTTGGCAAGCACAATATGTTGGAAAGATCTGGATATATATAGCTAATTGGATGTGAGTCTTCATGAACTATTATTGTTGACATTACCCTTGAGGTAAAACGTTGGGAGGCAAAACTATAAGCCCCTATCTTTCTCTGTGTCCGAATAAAACTCCATACCCATAAGTATTGCGTGAGTGTTAGCAATTGTGAAAGACTATATGATAGTTGAGTATGTGGACTTGCTGAAAAGCTCTTATATTGACTATTTCCTATGTTATGATAAATTGCAATTGCTCCAATGACTGAGATTATAGTTTGTTAGTTGTCAATGAAGTTTATGATTCATACCTGAAATTGTGATTGAATTATTACTCTAGCATAAGAGATCATATGACAAGAATTATATAAGTTGCTGTTCTAAGAATGATCATGATGCCCTCATGTCCGTATTTTATTTTTATCGACACCTCTATCTCTAAACATGTGGACATATTTTTTGATTTCGGCTTTCGCTTGAGGACAAGCGAGGTCTAAGATTGGGGGAGTTGATACGTCCATTTTACATCATACTTTTATATTGATATTTATTGCATTATGGGCTGTTATTACACATTATGTCACAATACTTATGCCTATTCTCTCTTATTTTACAAGGTTTACATAAAGAGGGAGAATGCCGACAGCTGGGATTCTGGGCTGGAAAAGGAGCAAATATTAGAGACCTATTCCGCGCAGCTCCAAAAGTCCTGAAACTTTACGGAAGTCATTTTCAGAATATATAAAAAAAACTGAGCGCAAGAAGTTCCGGAGGGGGGCCACACCCTGCGCACGAGGGTGGGGGCGCGCCCTACCCCCTGGGCACGCCCCCCTGCCTCGTGGGCTCCCTGGTGGCCCTCCGATGCCCATCTTCTGCTATATGGAGTCTTTCAATGAGAGAAAAATAATAAGCAAGCTTTCGGGATGAGACTCTGCCGCCACGAGGCGGAACCTTGGCGGAACCAATCTAGGGCTCCGGCAGAGCTGTTCTGCCGGGGAAACTTCCCTCCGGGAGGGGGAAATCACTGCCATCATCATCACCAGCGATCCTCTCATCGGGAGGGGGTCAATCTCCATCAACATCTTCACCAGCACCATCTCTTCTCAAACCCTAGTTCATCTCTTGTATCCAATTCTTGTCTATAAGTCCGGATTGGTACCTGTGGGTTGCTAGTAGTGTTAATTACTCCTTGTAGTTGATGCTAGTTGGTTTATTTGGTTGAAGATCATATGTTCAGATCCTATATGCACATTAATACCCATCTGATTATGAACATGAGTATTCTTTGTGAGTAGTTACGTTTGTTCCTGGGGACATGGGAGAAGTCTTGCTATTAGTAGTTATGTGAATTTCATATTTGTTCGATATTTTGATGAGATGCATGTTGTCTCTCCTCTAGTGGTGTTATGTGAATGTCAACTACATGACACTTCACCATTATTTGGGCCTAGAGGAAGGCATTGGGAAGTAATAAGTATATGATGGGTTGCTAGAGTGACAGAAGCTTAAACCCTAGTTTATGCGTTGCTTCGTAAAGGGCTGATTTGGATCCATATGTTTCATGCTATGGTCAGGTTTACCTTAATACTTTTGTTGTAGTTGCGGATGCTTGCAATAGAGGTTAATCATAAGTGGGATGCTTGTCCAAGTAAGGGCAGTACCCAAGCACCGGTCCACCCACATACCAAATTATCAAAGTACCGAACACGAATCATATGATCGTGATGAAACCTAGCTTGACGATAATTCCCATGTGTCCTCGGTAGCGCTTTTCTCTGTATAAGAACTTGTCCAGGCTTGTCCTTTGCTACAAAAAGGATTGAGACACCTTGCTGCACTTTATTTACTTTTGTTACTTGTTGCTCGTTACCAATTATCTTATCACAAAACTATCTGTTACCTATAATTTTAGTGCTTGCAGAGAATACCTTGCTGAAAACTGCTTATCATTTCCTTCTTCTACTCGTTGGGTTCGACACTCTTACTTATCGAAAGGACTACGATAGATCCCCTATACTTGTGGGTCATCAAGCTTGTTCCCACACCACCACTCATGCATACATTTTGAAGCTCAACATGCAGTTTATACGCACTTTTCACCGTGTGTTCTCCCTTCGGCTCAAACTGCCAAGCGATAAAATCCTAGACTCCATCCCTTAGGGGCATCTTCCAAATGTGACGCACATCGTCTGGCCAAAAGGTTTCTCTCACTAGACTTTCATCCCACTGTCCAGTTGCCGGATCTACAAGCTCGTGCACATACTGGCGAATATTATTCCCTTGAGGGGTTATAACTGTCCGCGACCAAGGCCTTGGAATCCAAGGGTCCGTCCAGATTTTGACTGAAGTGCCATCCCCAATACGCCAAATATAGCCCTCCCTAACAAGTTCCAGTCCTTTCAACGTGCTCCTCCAGGCATAGGAAATGCCATCTTTAGCTTCGGCTTCCAGCAAGTGGCAATGGGGAAACTATCGAGCCTTGAGAACTCGACCACATAGGGTATCTGGGTTTTGCATTAGCCTCCAAGCTTGCCGCGACAACATGGCCATATTGAAGTTGTACATGTCTCAGAAACCAAGTCCCCCTTTGGCTTTTGGCTTGGTTAATTTCTCCCAGCTAATCCAATGGACCGTATTCTCCTTGTCGTGTTGACTCCACTAGTAGGTTACCGTTGGGGATATTACTACTGGGCATAAACCGGCCTACCTGGGCCGGATTAACTCCATCAGTAGTTCAAAGGTGTTAAAGCCCAAAGAGGCAGATAAAGGCCCAGGGCCCGTAGTCGGTTTACAACCTGTAGCCGTACTCAGCTTTGTGCATATACTTGTAATATAAGTTAGGAACAAGGAGAGACCAACCCGGATACGAGTATGAACCGGTGTTGGGACTCTCTGAACCGGCAGGCGTCACCCATGTATATAAGGGGACGACCTGGCAGCGGTTCAAGGACAGACAACAACTCGAGACATAGGCGAAGCTTGTTTGCTCCCTAGTCATCGAAACCCCATCAATTCCATCACAACTAGACGTAGGCTTTACCTTCCTCGAAGGGGCCGAACTAGTATAAACTCTCTTGCGTCCTTGTGTCCGCTTTAACCCCTCCAAGCTAACCCGTCGCGATGGCTCCATGAGTAACTCCTTTCTCTAGGACATCTGCCGTGACAAAACCACGACAGTTACGATAAGTGAACTTAGTTCCTGACAAAAAGTTTTGGTAAGATGAAAGCAAGACATGGAAAATGTGGGTATCGCTTGTGCTACTGCCGTCACTAATGTTTCCTTTCCCGCTTTAGCAATGACCTTCTCTTTCCACCCATACACATGCCCAACCATAGATCCTTTCAGATATCCAAAGGATTTCTTTCTAGATTTTCCCACATGCACCGGAAGCCCAGGTACTTATCATTCCATGATTCGCTCTGGATTTGGAGGGCAGCTTTCACGCCATTTCTTACATCCACTGAAGTGTTTGGACTGCACATGACCACAGATTTTTCCAAGTTGATGCACTGACCTGAGCAATTCTCATAAAGGTCCAAGATCTCTCTTAGCGCTGTGGCCTCGTCTTGGTTTGCTTTCAGCAATAGAACTGAGTCATCCGTGAACAGCAGATGTGAGATAGCCGGTGCGTTCTGATAGATCTTCACCCCACTGATAACTCCATTTCTCTCTGCATCATGCAACAACGCTGACAACCCTTCCGTGCATATAACAAAGAGATACGGGGACAAGGGGTCACCCCGCCGCAGGCCTCGTGAAGGGGTAAATTGGCCGGTTAGCTCCCTGTTAACCTTGATTTGGTATCTAACCGATGTAACACACTTCATGATGAGTGCAGTCCATGCTGTACCAAACCCAAGCCTCTCAAGCATGGCCTGCAAGATACTCCATTCGACGCGGTCATAGGCTTTACTCATATCCGCCTTGACTGCAGCGACTCCTTCCTTGCCCTTCCTCTTATTGAACAAGAAGTGTGATAACTCATAAGCTATCAGAACGTTATCGGTGATTAACCTTCCAGGTACAAACACACTTTGGTTTTCTAAATTAAGTTCCGGTATGATGAGTTTGAGACGATTGGCCACTACCTTTGAGACGAGCTTATACAAGACATTGCATAGAGAGATTGGCCAAAGGTCCATTATTCTGGTTGGACTCTTGACTTTGGGTATCAACACAACCGTAGTGTCATTCTACCCTGCCGGTATGTCACCCCCATTCAACACAGCCAAAACCTCCTCCACAATGTGATCACCCATAAAATGCCAATTCTTCTTGTAGACGCTGGACAGCATCCCATCCGGCCCTGGCGCCTTCAAGTCTCCTATGTGATCGAGAGCAGCTTTGATTTCCTCTCTTGTGTACTCTGCGCTAACATGGGGCTGGTGACCCGCGGCTCCACTTTGTATAACAGCTCAGGCATGCGATCACCCGCACTTGCGGTAAAGAGTTCCTGGAAAAAAGAATGCACATAGTTAGTCAGCTCCGACCCCTCCTTCACCTCTGATCCGTCCTCCTTCCTCATCATTTTCACCATATTATGTTTCTTCCTTGCCGCCACCACGGCCATAAAGTAACAGGTATTCCTATTGCCCTTCTTCATCCACGTAATGTGGGGATCTCTGCTTTGCCTTTGTGTTCTTCTCCTCTAAGTCACATATTGCACCTCTGAGCTTCGCCTCTTCTCTCACCTTCTGCTCCGAAATTGGTGCCCACATACACCTTTCGAGATCTGTGCGTGCTCTCTTCGGTCTCCCTTCCAACTCCCCAACCACATCCTTATGCCATCTATGAATCCTTCCCGCCACCCTCTTCATTGCTTATGCTACTCCACCCTCCCCTGCCAACCAGCTCTCCTCCCACACACCTTGGATCTCCTCGCTACAGCCCTCTTCTTGCAACCACCACGCTTCAAACCGAAACCCCTGGTCGCCCCTTCCAAATTTCATACTTTCACCTGAGGTATTAACAATTATTGGCATGTGATCTGAATGTCGAGGATTACCATTGACCACCTCAAAATCCGGGAAGGTTTTGCACCACTTGGCATTTGGGGTTGCACGATCAAGTCTCTCACAAATGTGTGTATCTATCTCCTGGCTATGATTTCTCCAGCTGAACTTATCACCCACAAAACCAATGTCACACAGACCACAACTTTCCATGCTCGCCCTGAAGCAGTCCATACAAGCTTGGGAGCGAGGAACCCCTCCCAACTTCTCATCATTAGCTAGGATTTCGTTGAAGTCCCCTAGGCATATCCATGGCCTCCCATCTTGATGCTGCTGCCCTAACAAATTTATTGTACGTCACATCTCCTTCTTCCGCTCTGCAGCCGACTCTCCGTACACCCCTGTCATCCTCCAGATCATCTCGTTCTCCTCCATCACATCAATGTCAATGTGCCTCCTACCATATGAGCGGAGGGACGTGTCCAAACCTCTTCTCCAGAATAATGCAACCCCCTACTCCTTCCAACTGGGTCCCATGCAAGCATCTGGGTCAGACCCAGCGACCACCTAAAACCGTCCAACTCATGTTGTGTCAGCCTCATTTCAGAAATAAAGAGTACATCGGGATCCTTCGTTCTCCCCATTTTGAGGAGGCTTTGAACTGCCGGGCCATTCCCAAGTCCCCGGCAGTTTCAACTGACTATTTTCATTGCGCCCGGTGGGGCTGCTCCTGCAGCCCGGCCGACGTAGTTGCATTGTTGGTATGCACACCATTAATCACCTCCTAAACTTCTCCTTCTCCCTCATTCACCGCACTCCTACCCTTCTTAGCTTCCTTCACTTCATCAATGATAGATTGGCTTCTCTTCTAACCTAGGATCTTCTCTCTATGTTTATCTAGACATGGATCCCCATGCGTCCTCTCCACCCTCTTATACTTCTTGCCATTAGGGTTTTTAACACTAGTCCTACTCATTAATCCACCTTCCTTGCTGTGTTTATCCTTATGCGCCTGGGCAACCAACACTCCCCCTGCTAATGCAGTACCTTGCTTCTCTCCTTCCCCGCCCATCCTCCCTTCTACTCCACTAGGGTCGAGTCCCTTTCCTTCACCCCCCTTCTTAGACTCTCACTCAATACCGAGCAACAGCTTCCTAGGAGTTACTGAGCGATCATGCGCGTGTTTGTTTTTAGCCGGGCTTGTGACTTCTTCCCCCTTATCCGTGCAGTCGCCAAGCACACTGTTGGCGGCCAAGTCTACTTAGAGAAACTCTGTTGGCGGATGTTGAGTATCGTGATTATTTGGAAAGCTAGGATAGCGTAGGATATTATTCTACCTTGCCTTGTACTTCAAGTAGATCATGTACTCCTATGTATATGCCCACGAGGCTCAAGCAATACATCAACAATTCCACCAAATCCCTCTCTCCCTTCTAACATGGTATCAACCTAATCAATCCAAACCCTAGCCGCCGCCCTACGCTTCCACTCTGCATCGCCCCCGGGGCGGTCGGTCTCCATACTCGCCGTCGAGGGCCGCACGACCCGCATCTACGGTTCGTCTACCGGTCATGTTGATCGGCTGCCCTAAAGAGTCTTTTTTCGGATCTGTTGATTAGAATTTTCTCTCATGCCGATCGATTGATGGGTGCTCTTTTTTGGTTTTTCGATCCATTGATCAGTTTGCATTGCCTGCCTTCGTCCATCGTCTCCGACGTGCCTTTGCTCTACCATCTACCATCGACATTGACTCATGTTGCCAGCTTCACGGCCGGGTGTGTACTCCTGCAACGTGTCTCCTCGGCACAGCATGGCCGGACGCGTGCCCTGTTCCCATCCAGGCTAGCTCTTATGTGCATGCACATATGCATCGTTCTGGACGCTGGACAGTTTGGAAGCCGCACATCGCACCGATCTACGTCAAGCGGTGCCTTATCGTCTGATCCTCTACAGCCTGTCATAGAGTAACATGACTGCGGCCGCTTCAGCACCGCAGCTTGGACATGGTATTTGACGCTTGCCATTGCATCTTCATCGCCCCACAACCGAGTTGTGTTGTGTGTGCGTGTGCAAGGATCTAAAGAAGATAATTGTAGAGTATGTGCATCTCTCCGCCGATTGAGCAACAGGCTGCCGCTGTCGTGGCTCTGTCGGACCGCGGCACCGCCGTACTGTGGTTCTCCCCATGGCTGCACCGATCCGCGCTGCAGCTGCGTCGCCCCTTTGGGCCATAGTGCCATGGCACATGGTCCCTACCACTGCCCTGAGGCCGTTTCCGTGGTTGCACCCATCCGTGCACTGCCGCTGCATCACCTACGGGCCGTAGTGCCGCGGCCCGCGGTCAACCACCGCCTCAACACCGTCCGCTCCAGGCCGTCCCCAAGGCTGCCCTGACCCTCGCGCTGCCGCTGCGTCGCCTCGTCAGGCCATAGCGAGCATGGCACGCGGTCCTTGCAACCGCCCCGAGGTCTTCCCGCCGTTGCCCCGACCTGCCCGTCCGCCGCTGCTGTGTCGCCCCTTTGGGTCAGAGCGCCGCCACCGGCGGTCCACTCCGCCGTTACGGCATGTCGAGTTTTTGTGGAATGCGCCGCGCCGCCTCCCCTGGTGTGGGAACGCCACCGTCCGCGCAAGTCTTCGTCATGCTGTTGGGTTCTTCCTTGCCTACTTCGAGCACCGTCGCCACGCTTCTGACCTAGCCGCCGCCGCTGCTCTTCTTCTCGGTCCATGGTGACTACCTCGACACTGGCCACCCCGACTCGACATCGACCATGGCATCCCTCGCACGGCTACCTCAACAACGGCTACACCATCCTATGCTCTCTGCTACATCGACATCGGCACAAAGGGCTACTGCTTTGCTTGAGCAAACTCGTCGGTTTCCACTCCAGCCACGACTTCCATGATGCATCGACCGTTACGACTATGGGGGGGGGGTATCCGTCGGCTTACCTTCGGATTCTTCTCCAGTCTCACCGTCTGTGTCGCTACCGTTGTGACTGCGGGGGTGTTGAGTATCGTGATTATTAGGAAAGCTAGGATAGCGTAGGATATTATTCTACCTTACCTTGTACTCCAAGTAGATCATGTACTCCTATATATATGCCCATGAGGCTCAAGCAATACATCGACAATTCCATGAAATCCCTCTCTCCCTTCTAACAGCGGCCAAGCAGCATTTTGATGTTCGTATTAGTCGCATCCTTTGGGATTTAGGGGATCGATTTTCTGACATGGATAATGCTACGCTCATGGTACCTCTCTCTCATGAGGAGATTGTCGGCGTCCTGGGAACGGGGGTCCCCAGACTTGCCTGCCTGCTGCCCACGGTGTGGCTCTGTCAGCGGCCCTGTACGGCCCATCTTCACCAGCAAAAACTCAAGACCCTCGCGAGGGGTCAAGCCTCGCGGGGCGGACGATGCAAGACCTCCTCGGGGGCGGCCTCACCAGGCTGGCTCACGAGGGGCGGAGAGATCAAGAGAAGGGGCACCTTGCGAGGTCCCTGTGACGCAAGCCATGATGACCAAGGCCAGGCGGGCTCCAGGTGGGCGCCAGCGCGCGTAGTGTCCTCGTTTCCTCTTTGGTGCTAAGGAGGCAAGCGCAAACGAGGAGTCCCGAGGCATCAGGCAAAGGTTTCCATATTGGTGCAATGAGACCAAGACCAGCAGGACGGTAGGACGGAGGTCACCGTGGAGCCCAGGACGGCGTCATTACCAGAGCCTTTGGCACGCGAAGACCATCTTTTGTCAGGATAGCTTGTATTGGCTGTCCCCCTTCAAATTGGCCGTTGTAGGATCCCTTCCCGCCTAATATTTCGGAAGAGGACCTAGGCCTCTATATATAGGACTAGCCACCACCGTAAGGGGAGATCTCATCTTGGACCAGATCCATTCCACCAAGGCCACCACATAAGCTCACCAAGCACAACAGCACCTCTCCTTAGGAGGCCATTCTTCCCTTGTAACTGTTCATCCTCAGCCCAAGAGGCAATCCACCACACCACATTGGAGTAGGGTATTACACCACACCAGTGGCCCGAACCAGTATAAATCTTGTGTCCCTTTGTTCTGCGAGTTCGACGTGCTGAGCCTTGAGACTGCAATGAGGGCGTGAGCTAGAGGGAGGAGAGATCTTCGTGCGCACCCCAGTGTACGAACCTCAAGGGTTTAGCAGTAACATGAAATCCGACATTTGGCGCGCCAGGTAGGGGTGCGCCGAAGCTCCGCCTCTCCGCTTGCTTCGTCTAGCTCCATGGCAGACGCCACCCCTCTGGATAGGCCGGCGGGCGCCTGCGGATGCGCCTCGGGCGCCCGTGCCTTCACCCACGCCTTGCGGCAGGTGCGGTGGTTGCACAAGTTCAAGCCAGAGATGCTACCCCACTATGATGGTGCGGCAGATCCAGCAGCCTTCCTGCAGGAGTATGAGAAGGAAGCCCTCGAAGCCAGAGGCGACGACCAGGTCATGGCCAACTGGTTCCCCTTAGCCCTGGCCGGCGTGCCACACGCCTGGCTGCTCAGCTTGCCAGGATCTTCTATGACCACTTGGGAGGAGCTGCGCGGTCTCCTCGCCGTGCGCTTCACGGCACCAGCGCCCCTCGCCATCGCGGCCCTCCTCGGCGGCTTGCAAGCACCACCCTCGAACCGTCACACCAAGCCTTTCCTTCGCCATATCGGCACCGCTTCCGTGCGGCAGGGGGCTCCCTCGGGTTGGGCGGCACCCAAGGCCGACCAGACCTTCGACTAGGGGGATCACCCAGTCACCACCGTCGGCTCGGGCGTGCTCCCAATGCTTTGCATGCCCACCATCTGCGGCGTAGCTGTCACCAAGACCCTCATCGATGGCGGTGCCTACCTCAACCACTACAAAAAAAAGACACATCCGTGACATTTTGGGCCGAGTGATTTTTTTTTGTCGTACATATGACACTTCTATGACGATAATTGTGACAAAAGCTGGTATCATCATAGATGTGGTGGGCTCCTACTTCTACGACAAAAATCATGACAGAAAAATGGGCTTTTCGTCCTGGGCGGGCCGGAGACGTAGCTGCATGACATTATTTGGGCAGTCCATGACGGAAAAAACTGTGGTAGAAGCGAGGGGGAGGAAAATTTCACGGAGTTCCCGGTTTTGGTGGGAGGTCGGGGGCCGAGCGATGCGCGTTTCTCTCGTACACGTACGCGCGTGTGTGCGAGGCATTGGCTCTGACTGAAACCGAGCGAGACGTTGGGGCTGTAACTGAACCCAAGCGATTGCACTGTAGGCTATGCGTTACTGAACCCGAGTGATCGATCGATGGCTGTTAACTGAACCCGATCGAGCGATTCCTTCACTACTGCTGCTAACTGAAGCCGATCGATGCTGCCTCTGGGATGAACAGTGAGCGTTGTGGGGGGGCTTGGATGAACAGTGAGCGGTGGCATTGCCTCTGGATGAACAGGACCCCGTGGTGTGGTGGAGGGCTGGATGAACAGTAGACGGTGGAGGGGTGCCCGTGGAGGGGTGGTTGAACAGGACCCCGTCGTGTGGAGGGCTGGATGAACAGTAGACGGTGGAGGGGTGCCAGTGGAGGGGTGGTTGAACAGTAGCCGGTGGAGTAGCGCGCAGTGGAGGCTGGATGAACAGGAGCCCGTGGAGGCTGGAGGAGGTCAACGGTAGCCCGTGGAGGCTGGAGGAGGTCGACGGTGGAGATGAACAGTATCCCGTGGAGTCCCGTTTTGCGGTACACCACAGCCCTCCCGATCAACAGGACCCTTGTTTCGATCGTAGCGCTCCAACACAAGTCCGTTTCCTCCGTTTTGCGGTGCACCACACCCCTCCCAATCAACAGGACCCCCGTTTCGACCGTAGGAGGTCCATTTCCTCCGTTTTGCGGTACGCCAGACCCCTCCCGATGAACAGGATCCCGTTTCGAACGGGGCTGGTCCAACATAAGGCCGTTTCCTCCATTTTGCGGTACACCAGGCCTCGTTTCCATCACCTGTTCCGTCCAAGCCCTCCCGATGAACACGACCACACATTCCGTTCCGACCCAGCCGGTTGGCTCCCATGCGTTCTGTTGCCTCCCGATGAACACGACGCATTCCGTTGCCTCCCCATGAACACGACGCATTCCGTTGCCTCCCCATGAACACGACGACGACGTTGTTTCTCCGTTCCGACCCAGCCATGTACACGAGCCCTGGCCGTACGTATGCGCGAGTAGGCGTTCGAGACCCCGCCCATATGTACACATACGTGGCCATATTTTCTTTCTTGCACCCTGGCCACTGTACATACGTGTACATGCTACGTGCGCGCCTCTACTACGACACGTGTGCACCTCTACATCCACCAGTATATATGTACGTACACGTTCGTGACCAGAATGACAACGCTATGTACGCTTCGACCAGGTGGGTCCCGACTGTCAGGCACTTCCTTGCCTGCGAAGATGTAGCTGGTGGGTCCCAACAGTCAGGGGGCGAATCATTTTTTTTGCCCGGACGCACTTCCTTGCGTGCGAAGATGTAGCTGGTGGGTCCCAGCAGTCAGGGGCAAACATCTTTTTTGCAAAATACGGTGGCCCGTCCGGTGGGTCCCCGCTGTCAAGTGGAGGAATAATTAATTTGCACATAATAAGGAGGCACTTCCTTGCTGCGGCCGTGGATCCAGCTGTCAGCCTCTCCACGTACAGTCCACGTCCGATGGAAGCCGTTCCTTGACCACGTTGACCACGCCACGCCGAGAGCACCAGGGCGGTGGACGACGGCGAGGCCTAGGAAGGGGACAACGCGGAGCCGGGGAAGACGCGGCAGTGGATGCCCACGGGTAGAGGAGTACGAGGGTTCACTGGTTCGCTGCGGTGTGAGGCTGCCGTCGCCGTAGAATAATAGGGGTGTGGGTGAGTAGAGGGATGGCCTGGCCAGCGGTGGGAGTAGTAGGGGCGGTGAGGCCTCCGCCGCATTGCAGCCGGCCACGGGAGGCAGGAGCACGAGGCACGACCGACACTGGTTTGGGCGGCTGGAGCAAGAAGACCAGAGGTTGAAGAAGCACTACGGCCGTTGGATGGACATCGTACGGTCAATGGAGCTAGAATCGTGCATACTGACTAAGTTGACAAACCCCTCCCTCCCCGTCAACTTAGTAGGCCCACAAGTCAGCCTGCCACTATACTGGGTCCCAGCTAACAGGGGGAGTATTCATTTTTTTGTGCGTAATAAGGAGGCACTTCCTTGCGTGCGAAGATATAGCTGGTGGGTCCGAGCTGTCAGTGGCAGTAACATTTTTTTCACGAAATAAAGAGGCCCTTTCGGTGGGTCCCTGATGTCAGGTGGAGGAATCATTATTTTGCGCGTAATAAGGAGGCATTTCCTTGCGTGCGGCCGTGGACCCAGCTGTCGGCCTCTCCACGTACAGTCCACTTCAGATGCATGTCGGTCGTTGACCACGTTGACCAGGACGCGCCGAGAGCACCAGGGCAGTGGATGATGGCGAGGCCTAGGAAGGGAACGACACGTAGGCAGGGAAGACTCGGCAGTTGTTTCCCACGCAGAGGGGAGTACGAATGTACGAGGGTTTACTGGTTCATCTACCATCGCCGGAGAATAACAGCAGGTGTGGGTGAGTAGAGGGATGGCTAGGCCAGCGATGGGAGTACGGTGGGGCGGTGAGGCCTGCGCGGCAGCATAGCCGGCCGCGGGGAGGAGGGAGCAGGCAGTCCCGTCGGTGCTTGTTTGAGCGGCTGGAGCAGGAAGAGCAGGGATTGAAGAAGCACGACGGCCGTTCGATGGACATCCAATAGTCACTGCTTGTGCGTCAACCTTTTTTTAGGAAAGCCTCAAATTTGTGGAAAACAACATACAACCCATCTACCATTATTTCTAATAATTTACAGCCCATTTGGTAATTCTTAAGGTTTTTTTGCAGCCCATATTCTTTTTGTTAGCATTACAACCCATATTGTGGCCACGGTTAAAAAATTATACGAAATTTTGCATATTTTGGTGCAGTCTGAATTGTTTTTAATCCTGAAATTTCGACTCACATTCAAACTGATTTTAAAAATAAATGTATATCAATATAAAATCCAACAAATTCTCCACGCATAAAAATTAATATAATTTAAAATCTCGAAATGAAAAAAAAGATATTTGAAACTAATTGCTGGTTTGATGTGTTTTCAAAATGTACAGCCCATTTCTCATTACTGATAGGCCATTTTCTCGGCCAGCCGAATGAAGCTCTCCTCGTCTTGAAAGATTTGCAGCCCAACAGGCCTGACAAAGCGACTTACTTGGCAAATCACTAAAAAACTGGGCTGTGGCCGTGGACCCAGCTGTCAGCCTCTCCACGTATAGTACTCTTCCGATGGAAGTCGGTCGTTGACCACATTGACCACGCCGCGCCGAGAGCACCAAGGCGGTGGACGATGGCGAGGCCTAGGAAGGGAACGACACGGAGCCGGGGAAGACGCGGCAGTGGATGCCCACGCGGAGAGGAGTACGAGGGTTCACTGGTTCGGCTGCGGCGTGAGGCTGCCATCATCGTAGAATAACAAGGGGTGTGGGTGAGTATAGGGATACCCTGGGCCAGCGGTGGGAGTAGTAGGGGGCGGTGAGGCCTCCGGGGCATCACAGCCGGCCACGAGAGGCAGGAGCACGCGGCATGACAGGCGCTGCTTTGGGTGGCTGGAGCAAGAAGACTAGAGGTTGAAGAAGCACTATGGCCGTTGGATGGACATCGTACGGTCACTGGAGCTAGAATCGTTCATATTGACTAAGTTGACAAAGACCTCCATCCTCGTCAACTTAGTAGGCCCACAAGTCAGCCACCCACTATGGCTGTTCCGGCAACGCTGGGGGAAGAAGACGAGAGATTGAAGAAGAATGCCGGCCGTTGGATGTAAATCCAACGCCTTCTTAGGCTTCGACCTACTAGCCCACATGTGAGCCAGTCCATTTGTTTTTTAGTCCATTTGGTGGGCTGGGTGAAACAATGATGTAGCATCTATGCAGCCCATTTAAATCCCATTTGCATTTTTCTCGAAATCCACGAACTTGCTGGGCTGGGTGAAAATATCATGTTGTGCTAGATGGAGAAATGTTATAAACGCATAAACACATGATTGCACGTCAGCAAAATCTTTGCAAGCTTATGTACGCAATCACTAGAAGTTAACTTGCCAAGTTATATATAAGCAATTATTATTATTATTTTGTAAGAACTTTCAACTTACGAAATGAAATATCATTTTAATTTGATGAGTTAATAGTACGTGGGGTATTATTATTTTTTAGGCTAGACGTGGGACACTTGAGTTGGTTCTAGGGGAAAGTACTGGGAGAAAACTCAGTTTACATCGAAAAAGAAAGTGGGAGAAAATTCAGAGACCTGCTGGGTCCACCTGAGGAGGGGAATATGTTGGGAGGAAGGAGATTCAAAGCACGGCAGCTGAGTGAACTAGTTTTTTTAAGGACAAGTGAAGTAGTTTACACACATAAGCAAATAGCCACTAAAAAAGCAATCAGGTTAATGGGTTCTTAAAAGAAATATTTCGGACAAAACAGATAATTACGACACATAGGCTAATGCATGAAACACCCAGATGATAAAAGGTGCTTATAAACAGATAAAGTACAACATCTAGACATTCCTGGCACGCTTGATCATGACGCTGCGGCTGTCCATGTACTCGTCGGTTACAGGAAGCAGACACGCCCTCATGTCCAAAATCTGCCTGTAGATGTCGTAGCATGCGTATGCGTCCTTGGACGCGTAGGTTATGTAGGCTAGATTCACAGGTACCTCCCATGTGTTCAGATCGTCTTCTTTCATGTTGGCATATCAGGGGTCGATGATGGTCTCAGCGAGGTCAACCACAGAGTCCTTCTCCTGCCCGTTGGTGATGATCTTGTATTGCTTCTGGATGTCGACAAGCTTGTTGCACCAGATGGCCGAATCGTCGCGTTCTTCCTTCTCTCCACCGTAGCGAAGGTGCAGTCGGTGCTGCCAATGAAACGGGCGAATGCTCCAGAACCTGGTGCAGCCATAGGACTGAGGCGAGGCAGAGCTTCACCGAGTCCGTATCGTTTGTTGTCGGTGTCAAAACCGGCGGATCTCGGGTAGGGGGTCTCGAACTGTGCGTCTAGGCCGGATGGTAACAGGAGGCAGGGGACACGATGTTTTACCCAGGTTCGGGCCCTCTTGATGGAGGTAAAACCCTACGTCCTGCTTGATTAATATTGATGATATGGGTAGTACAAGAGTAGATCTACCATGAGATCAGAGAGGCTAAACCCTAGAAGCTAGCCTATGGTATGACTGTATGTTATGGTTGTTGTCCTACGGACAAAAACCCTTCGGTTTATATAGACACCGGAGATGGTTAGGGTTACACAAGGTCGGTTACAAAGGAGGAGATATCCATATCCGTATTGCCTAGCTTGCCTTCCACACCAAGTAGAATCCCATCCGGACACGAGACGAAGTCTTCAATCTTGTATCTTCATAGTCTAACAGTCCGGCCAATGGAGATAGTCCGGCTGTCCGGAGACCCCCTAATCCAGGACTCCCTCAGTAGCCCCTGAACCAGGCTTCAATGACGATGAGTCCGGCGTGCAGTATTGTCTTCGGCATTGCAAGGCGGGTTCCTTCTCCGAATACATCACAGAAGAATTTGAATACGAGGATAGTGTCCTACCCTGCAAAATAAGTTCCACATTCCATCGTAGAGAGAATAATATTTTCGCAGATCTAATTTGCTGGCTTGTTTTGGCAGCACGATGTTATGTCATGGCCCGGTGATTATTCGAACCGTTTCTTTTAACCAGCTCCACACATAACGCGAGGCAGTTTCTTGACACGTCTTGTCGAAGCGGAGATCGTGTTCCCCCAATTACGGGATTCTCATTAATGTGGTCGTGGGTAACCCAACCATGTCTAGGACTCCTAGATTATAGGCAAGTCCTAAACGGCTACGGAGAGGACGCTTGATATTCGCCCTCTTTATAAAGGGACAAGGTTTTCGCTTTTTCCCTCTCGTGCTCAATCGAACCCTTGCCCCGCCTCGAGTTCTAAAACCCAAAGCCCAGGTTAGGTGCTCCGGATCTTCAATCATGTCCGGATCCGGCCTTCAAGGCCGATGGATGCCCTCCTCCGTGACGGAAGAGGACATGAAGAAGTTGAGGGAGGCCAGATACCTGACCGCCAAGGTTTCGCATCGGCTTCCTGCTCGAGGGCAGGTCGTCCCTACTCCCGAACCTAACGAGAACGTCGTGTTCGTCTCCCACTTCCTCCGAGGCCTAGGCCTCACTCTAGATCCCTTCGTCAGGGGTTTGATGTTCTATTACGGGCTAGATTTCCATGATCTAGCTCCGGACTCCTTTCTCCACATCTCGACATTTATGGTCGTGTGTGAGGCCTTCCTCCTCATTACCCCTCACTTCGGCTTGTGGCTCAAGACCTTTGAAGTAAAGCCGAAGATGATCGAGGGGCAACATGCAACGTGCGGAGGTGCATCAATAGGCAAGATGGCAGGAGCTCCATGGCCGAAAGGTTCCTTTCCAGAGGTGTCCAAATTATGGCAGCGGGAGTGGTTTTACGTCACAGCTCCCAGAAGTGCCAAGTGGGCGGCTGCCCCCGCTTTCCGCTCGGGCCCCCCCACCACAACTGATGTCATGGATTAGCAGAGGTCTGAGCTGGGGTCGAGCCAAGGACGTGCCTATACTGCAAAGCTGCATCCGAGATCTATTCGAGGGAGATTTTAATTTGGCTGTGGTAATACAAGTTATGCTTGTTCGTCAAGTCCAGCCTTGCAAACGCCGGCCCCTTCGCTTGTGGGAGTTCAACCTAGAGGGACCGCGTGCCATTCAAAGCTTCCTCGGCCTAACGCACGAGGAGATGTACACGTCATTCTTCGGACCTCAAGTAGAGTGTCTGGATATTATCGAGGACGTGGGCCTGAGCAGTAACCGCGCCGTTGAACAAGTAAGAAATCCCCTGGCCGAACACACTGTCTTTTATTCGTCACGAAGTTATTTCTGAGAGTTTGCTTTTTGACCAGGACTGGCTAACAAAGGCGAAGATGATTCGGTGTTTGGCCCCCCTCCCTAAGGGTTTGGAAAATCCGGTATTGGAAAAGATGCTCGAGGTCACACCTTGCCCGGAGCCCTTGAAGGAAGATACCGAGGGGGATAATACGGGCGGATGCGGGCCCCCATCGCTGCCTGTTCCAACTGAGGGAATGAGCGTCTCCATGAAGGAGGACAACTGGGGGAGGAAAAGGACTGCTTCTGAGGATCCGGAAGCCGAAGCCTCCAAACGGGAGAAGAAGTCTCCCACAGAGGGTCCTGCCTCGGGGGGTGCTTTTGCTGCACAAAGTCCGCGGGGGGATCATCCCTCCAACGAGTCGTAAGTGATCCAAGATACTTTAATAGTAAAGGTATGCTATCTTTTTTCTGAGAAAATAACCACCGCATATATCTTGCAGTTCGGGCCTTAGCCCCTCTCAGCTGAGCTCGTCTTCGGGGGATCTTCTTCCAGAGATGATGGAGCGAAACGCCTCCCCCGGACTCCTCCGCTCAAGAAGCGGGCGACCCCGAAGTGTCGTCACGGAGGGCCTCTCCGGATCCGGTGAGGCCAGAAGATAATCCCATAGACCCCCAAAGTCCCCAGCGTCCGGCTCCCGAAGAGAGCAGACAAAAGAGTCCGGCACCGTCTGGTGTGCGGTCGGACGTTCTGAGGGAGTTGGTGGGGCGAGCGGCCATCTCAGAAGAACACCGTATGCTGATGAGTACGGTGATGGAGAGAATCTCGTCCGCCGAAAGCGGATTACATGAAGTTTTTATGAGTGTACTGACAGGCTTTGAGGTACGTGAGATAATATGTGATAGTACTGCACATGTTAGGTGTGCCCTGTGTAGATAGTAGCCCCTGAGACTCCGGTTGTCGTCGAGAACGGTGGCGAACAAAGGATCATATTCCCAGGCAATAACCAGACTGCCCCTATGTGCAGGTGGTGGAAGCTCCGGTGGCTAGCCGGACTAGTGAGTTTGCCAAATTAAAACGGCAACTGGATGCGGCAGACGCCGACATCGAGCTTGTTAATAAGAGGCTTGACGAGGCACAGGGTAAGTGTTATTATCTGGTGAACGCCACATAGTAAGAGCAGCATGATGCCAGTATCTTTAATATGTTGTGACTACAGATGGAGCTGCCACCGTGGAAACCTTGCGGGCAGAACTTGCTAGAGCCAAGGAACAAGCGAGGATTAGTAATGCGGCTGCTTTGAAGGCGGCCGAAGAGTTGAAAGCCGAGAAGGCCGCACATTGCGAGAGCCAAGAGAAGATGGCCAAGATGGCCGTAGAATTAAAAGACACTGCCGACCATTGCCAGGTCCTTGAAAAAGAAAACCGAGCGAAGGCAACGGACCTTGAGAAGGCCACGGCGGCGGACAAAGACACCCGTTCTGCTATGAGAGCGAAGGAGGAGGAGCTGCGGGAAGCCGGGGATATTGTGGCTAGGAAACCCTTCATGTTACGGAGGAAGTTCGAAGATCCACGGTATGCCCCTCTGGATCGACTGTGGAGTTCGGCAGGTGCGTATATGGATTTGGCGGCGAGCGCTGCCGATGCGGCCAAGTACTTCCAAGGTCAGACAGATTGTGAAGTGGACAAGCTGTTCTGGTCACAATTCCACATTCCAGAGCGTCCGCTTTCATTGACTGACCAGCTAGCCGAATGGGCCGAACTGAATAGGTTGTCCAAACTCGCCATGAGGTCTGTTGTGGATCAGCTATGGCTGGAAAAGCCAAAGTCAAACAGCTATTTTAGCTTAGTGTAGCAGTTCCTTGGTGCTGTGCCGCGCATTAATGTGATGTAGAGGTCGGCGTGCATAGAAGGCTCGTGGATGGCCCTTGCCCGTGTTAAAGCATACTGGGCGGAGATGGATGCTACCACTGTTGCGGCGCAGGGTTCGGCCATAGGTCTAGTGGCTGCCGAGCATTATTTCGAGGAGGCTCTTGAGGGTGCTCGTTTGATAGAGGCCCAGTGCTCGAAGAATATTATGTTTGAGTGATATGTATTCTCATTGTAAACACAATGCTTTTATGAAGTTTTTATAAGGCTATGTTTATACTTTTGCCTGAAAGTAGTATGATGCCTCATGTGCGGGCGTTTATGTATACATGTTTATAACCTGAAAGATTGCAGCCGTCAGCTTCAACCCCCACGCATATAATGGGGAGGTGCTCGCAAAAAACGCGTGTTCACACTTAACCCAACGTCTTGGTCCTATTAAGGAGGTGAGAGCATAGGGAACGTGGCAACCGGACTATAATGCTTTAACACTTTCACTTAGCCATAGGAGTTTGACAGTGGGGCTACTAGATATCCCCTGGTGGCTCCGCACTCTCCCGACCACGGGGTGCGTACATGCCTGGACGAAAAATGGCCCTTCGTTAAGGCGGAGGAATTCTATCATTCCGATAGGTCATCGAGTGGTTGACCAGTCTCACGCTATATCATGACAGTCAGTTTTCGGCTTTCTCTACTGAGGTGCTCGTCCGGATGAACTAGGGCACAATCGCAGTAGTTCTCCAGGTGCTACCTTAGCCGATAAAGCAGAACGTAAGGCACCAAAACATAGGAGCCGGGCAAACCCAACATTTGACCAAAGACAATGATTCGGAGCTGATGCATATAAGGCCAAACTCGCGACACCGAACACTCCCTAAGGTATTCGGTCTTTATGGTATAAACCGGGCCTAAATAGTGCCCTTTGTAAGAAGCCCCTTGTGTCCAGGTACGTGCATTATTCTGATGTGGCCACATGCCAAGATGTCAGCATCCTTCTCAACTGTGCTGAGAATTCGGTGGATATGTATCAACAAGAGACAGTAAAAATGGTTTACGCAGGGTCTTAATCTAAAAAGAATCCTTGGAGCGGGTCCCTGCTGCACGTCTGTGCATGTGTCTCTATTGTGTCATATCCTGGACGGGTGTAGCACGATGATCATTTGTCTGCGCGTGTTGAGCCCCTTGTATTTGTAATAGGGGTGCGACCATTGATCCATGAATTACATATAGCTACGCCGGACTCGTCTAACCGTGTCTATGGTCTTGACGATCTGATAAATGCTTTAGTTGGTCAGGATGTTTTTAGTGTGCGGCTGCCAAGGCAGCCGCACTCTCTTCAGCGCGCAAAGATCGCTTAATAATTCCGTTCACTGTGTTGGCTCATTGAAAATGTCAGAGTCTCGGGTAAGTAACTTATTCATACTGTTAGGTATTCTGGTTTCTTTGCTGGTGGTATTCACTGGAAAAGCTTGCAAGCAAGGTCAAAAAGAAGAGCAAGCCCACAGCTAGGCGTAGTATCAAGAGATTGCTCACCCGTCGCATGCCTAACGAATCCAGAGAAACAAGAAAAGCATGACCAATTGAAGGGGTCGACTGCCCAAGGAGACTAAAATAACTATTAAGTAAGGAAGGGCGGAAGGATTTACTTAAACGTTGTTGCATGAGCGGCTTCTAAATGAGTGGTTGATGATTCACTTTCTGATTATTACCCGCTAGCTATTGAAGCAGCAGCGTATAGCCACCTCGAAGCCCAATTAGCGCACGGGCTGCCCCCTCAACTCAACCCTGACGAGTACGCAAACTTGGTTAGGGAGCATTTAGATGGTGCAGTATTGGCTATGTCATCCTCTGTTTAGTAGATGTATGGTATGGTATGGTTACTAGGTAGTGTTGCTCGATACCCGAGCTTGCACCAGGAGAAAGGCCGGAACATCTGTCCAGCTGGTCCAAGGTGTGCAAACCGCTTTGTGAAGGCCGACTGAGAATGAGGGACCTAGTAGGTTCCCCGAAGCCCCGAATGGATTGGATCGTTTCTGCTTCTGCCAACGAAATGAAGGCCTCGCCGCCTTGCGAACTGTATCGGTCAACTATAGGAAACTGGCTTGGTAAAGGTCAACGGTCCTGTTCAAGCATTGGCGCATAATGGGAGCCAACTCAATAACCTAGCGGAGGAACCGTCCGGACATGAAACAGCGGATGCAACCCTTGCATTTCGTTCTTTTGTTCTTTACTCTATTTTCGCTTTGGCACTCACTTCCTTTGGAATAAGGTGATGCCACGTGGGCCGGGCATCTTGAGTGTGAGGGAAGCGTAGTGCGGTATTGCATTAAAGCGAATGAAAGCTTCGCGTCTGAGTAGTGCTTGATAGCCACTTTGGAACGGAGTGATGTGGAAGGTTAAATGTTCGCTACGGAAGTTATCGAGGAAGCCGAATATAACCTTTAGTAGCAGGGAGCCCGTGCAATGAGCCCCTGGGCCTGGCGTTACCCCTTTAAAGGTAGTATTGCTTTGGCAAAAAAAATTTTGGGTCTATCCCCATTTCGCGGATTGTGTCCTGGTATATCAGGTTTAGACTGCTGCCACCGTCCATCAGGACTCGTGTGAAGTGGTATCCGTCAATTATTGGGTCTAATACCAGGGCAGCCCATCCTGCACGCCGGATACTTGCTAAGTAATCACGATGGTCGAAAGTGATCGGTTGAGACGACCAGTGGCAGGACTCCGCGGTGATAGGCCCTTGGGCATATTTTTCTGGGAGTGCCGTTCTGTTTTTTCCCTTGATCACGTGTAACACGTTTACTGTTTTGAGTTCCGGTGGAAATTTCTTTTGTTCCCCAGTGTCTTGCTTGAGAGGTTCATCCTCGTCTTCACTTGGTGTATCCTCCCCCTTGTGTACGGCCTTGAGCTTGCCGGACTGCTTGAAGACCCAACATTCTCTGTGGGTATGATTAGCGGGTTTACCAGGGGTGCTATGGATATGAAATATTTGGTCCAGAATTTTGTTTAGGCTGGACAGTTCGTCTCTGGCGCCTTTAGAGGGCGGCTTTTGCTGACCTGGCCAAGAGATTTTGAATCCGGCGTTTACTGCCGTGCTCTTCGTGCTGTCTTCTTTATTCCGGCGTTTGTTATTGCTGTTGCGCCATGATTTCCCGTTTCCATCTCTAACTTCAGATGTACTGGGGTCGCTGGTGCTGCATCTGGCTAGTCAGCCGTCCTCACCCGCACAAAAGCGGGTCATGAGGCTTGTTAATGCTGCCATTGTTCTCGGCTTTTCTTGGCCGAGGTGTCTGGCAAGCCATTCGTCACGGACGCTATGCTTAAAAGCTGCCAAGGCTTCGGCGTCCGGACAGTCGACAATTTGGTTCTTTTTAGTAAGAAACCTGTTCCAAAGTTTTTGGGCTGACTCTCTGGGCTGCTGAGTTATATGACTCAAATCGTCCGCGTCCGGAGGTCGGACATAAGTCCCTTGAAAATTTGCCCGAAAAGCGTCTTCGAGCTCTTCCCAGCTTCCAATGGAGTTTTCGGGGAGGCTTTTGACCCAGTGACGAGCTGGCCCTTTGAGCTTGAGGGGTAAGTACTTGATGGCGTGGAGATCATCTGCTCGAGCCATATGGATATGGAGGATATAGTCCTCGACCCAGACCCCAGGGTTTGTTGTTCCGTCGTATGCCTCTATGTTTACGGGTTTGAATCCCTCTGGAAATTCATGGTCCAGCACCTCGTCGGTGAAACATAGGGGGTGTGCGGCACCCCTGTATCTGGGTGTACCGTGTTGTTCGGATGTTTGTTGTGTTACATCATATGCTGGGGCGCGCTTGCGTGGTCCATAGATGGATCTGGTTGCGCCGTCCTTTTGGTGCGAGCCCTCACGTGGATCGCGTATTGGCTTGTGAGTGGCGTTGTTTGCCGCTCGATGTTGGCCGTGAGGTCGTCTATCCGGCCAGGTGGCTGTTTTGATTTTTTGTTGTGGGGGGTCTGAGGCCTCCTCATCGAATTCAGGTAGCAACTTCCGCTTTGGGTAGCTGTTGGTGGGGCGATTGTCGCCGTACTTCGCTGCTGTGTTGAGTACTTTACTCCATCTAATTTGGAGTGTGTCCCGCGCAGCCTTGAGCCTTTGCTTTTGCTTTTTCAGACTCCTCGCGGTGGCAACAAGCCTTTGACGGGCATTCTGCTGCTCCGGGTGCCTGTCCGGTGTTATGTCGTCCGGACTATTATCTTTGACAGAATTAGTTTGTTCGGTTTGATTCTCCGTATTGCCGTAATCCGGCAGTGGTTCGCCTTGCTCCAACGCTGGGTCTGTATGATCCTTATTTTTGTCGAGGCGGGATTTAGGGCGGCGCTTGCACCGCCGCTTTAACTGCTTCTCGAGGGAACAAGCCTTCGGTGCGTCCTTCCGTTCCTCGTCGTTGTCTTCTTTTGGTGTATCCACCATGTATACGTCATATGATGAGGTGTACGTCCAGCGCCCTGTGGGCGGTGGTTCCTCTTCGCCTCCCGCATCGTCGTCCATACCGCCGATGTCTTCGGAGTCGAAGTCGAGCATGTCGGTTGATTCATCGACAGTGGCTATTAAGTGGGTGGTGGGTGGGCGTCGAATTTCTTCGTCATCTGCATCCCAATCCTGTTGGCCATAATCCGGCCAGGGCTCTCCTGACAAAGAGAGAGACCTTAGTGAATCCAGAATGTCGCCGAAGGGCGAGTGCTGAAAGATATCCGCGGCTCTGAATTCCATGATCGGTGCCCAATCGGATTCGATTGGCAGGAGCGCGGATGGTTCGGAGTTAGAAAAAGAGTCCGGCACCTTGGAGTCATGGGATGCGCAGAGGATTATGCTGGTGTTCGGCTCGATCGCCGTTGAGACTGCAGCCCCTGAGGCGGTGTCTAACCACCCGTCCTCGACTGGCGCAGTTGGCTCCGAGCTAAGGGTCGGAGCTGATGTGGGCGCAGCCTCTGGGGTACTGTTCGGCGACAGAGCTAGGTCATACCCATCGCGACAGTGCGGCGCGCCCGGCTGTGGCTCGAATCCGTCGAAGATCAAGTCTCCGCGGATGTTGGTCGTGTAGTTCAAACTTCGAAATCTGACCTGACGGCCAGGGGCGTAACTTTCAATCTGCTCCAGAAGGCCAAGCGAATTAGCCCGCAGTGCAAAGCCGCCGAATACGAAGATCTGTCCGGGGAGAAAAGTCTCATCCTGGACCACATCGCCATCGATGATAGTAGGAGCCATCAAGCCTAATGGCGACGACACAGAGGAACTATCAATGAAATCACCAATGTCGGTGTCAAAACCGGCGGATCTCGGGTAGGGGGTCCCGAACTATGCGTCTAGGTCGGATGGTAACAGGAGGCAGGGGACACAATGTTTTACCCAGGTTCAGGCCCTCTTGATGGAGGTAAAACCCTACGTCCTACTTGATTAATATTGATGATATGGGTAGTACAAGAGTAGATCTACCACGAGATCAGAGATGCTAAACCCTAGAAGCTAGCCTATGGTATGATTGTATGTTATGGTTGTTGTCCAACGGACTAAAACCCTTCGGTTTATATAGACACCAGAGAGGGTTAAGGTTACACAAGGTCGGTTACAAAGGAGCAGATATCCATATCCGTATTGCCTAGCTTGCCTTCCACGCCAAGTAGAGTCCCATCCGGACACGAGACAAAGTCTTCAATCTTGTATCTTCATAGTCTAACAGTCCGGCCAATGGAGATAGTCCGTCTGTCCGGAGACCCCCTAATCCAGGACTCCCTCATTGGTGTACATCACATTCAACTTGGTGTGGCCATAGGACTGAACGGTGAACTCAAAGGGGAACTCCTTGCTGAAGTCCATATCCAGCAGGCTCACCCCTCGGATCGCCATTGGAGTCTCTTCGAGTGAACGAGTGTGTAGGCGGCGGCAACAGTTCGTTTTTCAGCTCTTGGGGAACTGGATTCAACAGTAAGCTGAGCGTGTACAGGCGACAACAGTTACTACCCCTCCCTCGTCCGCTGCACGCCAGGCAGAAGATGCACCCTCGGCCACACGTCGATTCACGAGCGTGTCTGTATTGGTACTGTAATAACAGGAGTTAGTGGTCACTTTACTTAAATTTAATTAGCTTTAATAGAAATTTATACTTAAAACAAGCAATGCATTCGCTCGTTCTATCAGTGCCACAGGATCAACATGCACAAAATTTAGAATTATTATTCTCAGGACACACACGATCAGCACATTTGTCGCACTTTCACAAAGATAATACTACCAAGTTTGAACTGTTTGTTATGGTTGTTGTCCTCTGCATCATCATGCCGTGTTTCCCAGCTTGCAAGATTCGAAACCAACAAATAAGATCCAAATAATAAGTACAACAAAGATGCCTACACATCTCATTGATTCCCAGCTTGCAAGATTCAGAACCAACAAATAAGATTCAAATAATAAGTACAACAAAGATGCCTACACATCTCACTGATTCCCAGCTTGCAAGATTCAGAACCAACCCATTAGAGCCTTTTGATAAAGTGAATATCGGGATTAAATCCATCTTGGCTAGCCATGTCATACAATCGAAGAACTTGGAGAATGCTCTTGACAGTCACAACATCTGTAGTTGAGTATTCCTGTTTGCACAACATGTTTGCACAGCACAAACAAGGAGACAGGAGAGCATGATTTCGCTTTAATAGCGGCCTCCTTGAACGCAACCTCCAGCTCTACTTGGATGAGGTCTGCCTGGAGTTCCATGATTCAATTCATGCGCCTTTTTCTGCAGTTCACCTGAAATGAAGCAAAGATTGCATCATTCAGCTAGCAAGAAGTACTTGCTCTTGTGAGCTGGCAAGTTCATCTTTAGTAGTTGCACTAAAATTGAGGAACATTAAGGTTGGTTGTCCGGCTCATGTAAGGTGCAACTATAATTTTCTTATCCTTTTGTGTAGTTCCACTAAAATAAAGTGCCATTGTGGTTACAGTGACGGCTCCATCTTGCAAAGGCTAATAAAATGTTGCACGAGATTACCAGCAGAACTTGACGGAGATTTTGGACACTCCAATCACCATTTTGTGCAGTTCCACCAAAATTGAGAGATGTTGCCCACGTGACATTTTAGTTGAACTGCACAAGGCACTCATTCCAAAAAAAGTGTTTTGTGCAGTTCACCAAAAGGTCACAATAGCAATAAGGTGAAATGGATATCACTATCTGCACAAAAAGGTAGAAAGTAAACAGTTGCTGGTCAATAAGAATATACGAAACATATACAAAATGAAAAGAAGCATCTTAATTATGTTCATGGCAATCACGCAAGGACAGTAGAAATTTTAAAACGTCAGCAATGCTTCATGTTACCAGAAGCATTACGATCAACAATGAGATTCCTCATATATGGGATTGCTTTAATGGTGGCATTGCTTGTTTACCAGACACAGTAAATCAACAGCAGCTAAAGAGTTGGTTTAAGGGCATGGGACCGTGGGGACACCAGGACAGTTAACAGCGTAAAGGAGCAATTTACTTATCATACTGGGGAAAACAGCAGGAGTGCCATTGTACTATGTGAGGGCAGCAAATCTAATCTTGGAGACCTTGTACTATGTGAGGGCAGCAAATCTAATCCTGGAGACCTTTTACTATGTGAGGGCAGCAAATCTAATCCTGGAGACTTTTTACTATGGGAGGGCAGCAAATCTAATCCTGAGACCTTTTACTATGTGAGGGCAGCAAATCTAATCCTGGAGACCTTTTACTATGTGATGGCAGCAAATCTAATCCTGGACATACTCTATTGACTTGTCCACCAGCCACCACTTTCTATCCTTTTTTCAACCATTAATAGATATGTTCCTTATCCAGTTTGTACTGCGTTTTCCCATTATTTCCCTTTTCAACCAAGAGACCGATTGGGTATCCGGTCTCTACTACTTTCACCATATTATTCCCTCTTTGAATCAAGTCCTAGATTCATGCTACAACTTTGCCCCCTTTCTTCGTTGTTTGAACAAAGCCCTAGATTCGAATGCATGAAGTAGCTTTACCTCTAATAATACTAAAAATTTAGGTGGCTTTGGAAGAGCTGATGGGAGTAGAAAAAGATGCACATGCAGACACTTGGGGAGCTGGGGCAGTAGAGCAAGGCCGCTTTCGAAGAACTTATACCTGAGGGTCGCCGGGATGTCGGCGGCGGCAGGTCGGATCTGCGGACAATACGACAAGGAGGAAGAAGGGTCGGAGGACCTCCCGAGCCGACCATGTGTCGGAGAGAACGGCACGGGCAGAGGATCGGGCCCCTCCGGCGGCTGTGGGTTTCCTCCCTTGGCGGCGATGACCGCGTGAACGATGCACCTTTTAGTCCTCTACACACACCGGCCGAAGGGATCCGGCCGGATCTGTGACCAGCGGTGAGCAGAGAGAAAATGTCGCTACCGCTGTCTTGTTTATATCTGGAGAGGATGAGAGAAGGAAGAGAGCAACCGTAGTAAAGCAAGCGCTCAGGCCCCTGCGTCCATATATAGTGGAGTGATTATCTTTTTCTCTCCACAACAAGCGTTTCAATTTGTCTACGTGGCATTAAAGAAAAGAAACTCTCTATTTAAGGTGACTACTGTACGACTCCTACTTACTACTAGTAGTACTAAAGTATTATTCACTTGTGCTCCCCGCCCCTCCATTCATTGAACAACCCCACGAGTGAATAAACATATAGTAAGTACTGTATTTATATAGAACGAACAAGCTCGAACTATTTTCGCGTAGTTAAAAGTTGAGGGCGGGGCTTTTCCCAGGCAGTATGCGCGATAGTTTTCGGGTAGGGCCAGAAGACTATTTTAATTTTTTAAAAAACTTCGAGACGGCCACATAGCATGGAGCCAACCCCAACGATTTTAAGCTTACAGACACGGTACACGCTATCCTAGACTACTCTACACATGAAACTGCCACACGAGCGTCCGGGCTGCGCTTGGCTCTTCGCCTCTTCGGGAAGTCGAACAATGATGGAATACTACTGCACTAGGGGAGTACTACAGTACGCTCCTGGCCATCTGACACTGATTGAAATGCTGCATGTCCACCGCGTGCGGGAGGGAGAGCGTGTAGCGAAAGCTTCTCCTAGTCTTGCCAGCCACCACGCTCATGGGCGAGGGAGGGACGCTCCTGCCTTTGCGTGTATGACAGGTGGGCCCGACAGGTGTGTGGCCAACCTGTCATACAACCAAAGGTAGGTGTAGTTAAGTCCGCGAGAGAGAGGATAATCAAACTTCTCGTTGATGTACGAGTTGACGCGACACATCAAAGCACTGCACTCGATATATTTCAATAATTTGCATGTGTGACTCCCAGATGCAGAGGCCGGGGGTCGTCATCCTCCTTTTCGGGAAAAAACAGACGCGTGTGTGAGAGGAAGAATGCGTGCGTGCACCTCTTCTCTTCCTGTATAACATACTACTAAACTCAGAGTACAAGTTTTTGTGAGTGGCACGATGGTGCGTGCGAGAAGTCCCGAGAGATAGGTTTAATGCGTCTGAAAAAAGACTAGCCTAGAGCTCGCCACACGGCTATTCCTCTCGAACGCCCCATTAACCAAAAGATATGTATACGACGGTGCGAGTTATTGCACGTACACAACAGTACTCCCTCCTTTCCGGTTTATAGGGCTTAATTCAAAAATCTCACCAACCAAGATGGTGAGTGGTGGAATATTTTTTGTAGTTTGCAAAAGCACCTAATTAACGCTCTTGTTTTTCTCAAAAAATTATGTTTATCAATGCATTAATTGCAATGCATGCATGTAGAAAGTACATGCATTGGTCAATTTTCTCTTAATACTTGCATGCAATGATTAAATGCACCTTGGAATCTGGACATGTGTTGGGGAACAACCAAATTGAGCCTTATAAAATGGAAAAACTAAAATTTTGAGATAAGCCCTATAAAGCCAGAAAGGAGGGAGTAGAAAAAGAAGTACTCCATCCGGGAATAGTGCCGCACTTCGAAACTAGAACCGTCAATAAATTTTGAGCTTGCATCTCGTCACATTCCAAATTACTCCATGCTATATTGAATTGCAAACCTGTTCACACCGATCACAACCTAAACGATTTCCCACTTAGGAGTGTATTAGTACTCGGTTATAAATACTAGTATTCCAAGATGACTTCACATTCCTCCTCAACTCCTCATCCACAAAAACAAACAAGTCATTCAGCATCCTTCCCTTGCGTCTGCCATGGCCAGCGTGAGTTCTGGGTCGAGAGATTGCCACCAGGGAGAGGCGAGCATGGAAGCGGAAGCACGAGAGATGTCCCGCCTCGCTGCGAGAGCAGCCGACATCTCCCGCCGCGCGGAAGTAGAAGCACAGAGGTCCCACTGTGCCGCTGAAGCAGCACGGAGGTCCCGCTGCGCCGTCGATGCAGTAGACTGGTCCGGCCGCACCGCGGAAGCAGCAGAGATGTCCCGCCATGCCATGAATGCAGCAGAGATGTCCCGACGTGCCGCGGTGCCCTTGGAAAATTTCTTGCGGGCAGGCGACGACTGTTACAGGCGCATGCATGCGATCGTCCATAGACAGATCGATCAGATCTCCGGCTGGGCGAGGTTGCAGGATGACGTGAAAGCCTCGTTTGAACAGGCGACCGGCGTCATCCGGCAACTAAGGGAGGGCAATGAGAGGCTCTGGGCCGAGCACGACCTGCTGAGGGAGAAGATCGTCCGAAGTGCAGACCAGCAGGAGGAGACCAGTGCCTTGTTGAAGAGGACCGACGTCATCGTCAAGAAACTTATGGATGAGAATGACATGCTCCGCAACAAGCGCCAAAGGCTGGTGGAGGAATCCGTGGATGTTCTCAAGCAGCATCTTGAGGACACGAAAGAGCTCACCGCCGCTCGTCGCGGAGACTAGTTTCCTGGTTTCTTTTGATGTAGTAATTGGTTTAGGATGTGGATTGTGTCGTCGGTTGTGAAATTTTGGGTTCTAGCGCGGATGTTTGGCCTTTGTTGGCCTCTTGGGATGTTGCGATTTCAATCTGGTAGCTTTTAGTCCTTCGTGTTAGGCTGGAGTTGTGCTGAATTTCGTGTGAATTGTGGTGGTTTTCAGTAATGAAAATCAGAAGGGGAAAGCCCTTCTTTGATCAAAAAAATTAATCGTCCTTATATATTCATCAGTCTTGCTATAAGTCACAGTATATGCTATATAGGTACGTCGGATCTTACATCAAGATCCGTGCTTTCAGATTTTCTTTTTTCTCTCTTAAATCTCAGTCGAGTGAGACATAGCCACGCCATTAAACAGAGGCTCGGGCGCCATTAATGGAGACCTTGGGAGAGAGGTGGACGGCAGATGGAGGTCAAAGGGCTCTCCTCCCGATAAGCACACGCAGGGGTCTGATCGCACGCCTCTCATACTCAAATAGCTACCCTGCACGGCGCCTCCTAGCTAATAAAAAATGGGGACGCGTGGCGACACGTAAATGGTACTAGTAAGTAGAACGCTCACGGTTTCAATAATACTTGTGTTTCCGATTTCAACATGACAGCACTTGTTCCAAAATGACTTTGTTGATTGTTAATGTGTGCACCTTCGCAAATCGGACTGCAAATTTACCACAACATGTTGGTGCCATGTCATGGCACCAAGCCGAGTTCCATTATTTTCATGCGTGTTTTGGATTTACAGGAATTAAAAAACTAAGTTTCTCAATGTTTCCAACCCAGCCACGATGCCCAGAATTTTGAATTTCATTCCCATTTCTTGCATGGAACCTAGAAATTTACCCGAGGACACACATGGGATTTTTCAACCAACTTTGGTGCACTGGAACATGTGCTTGTATTTCAAATTTGAATTATGCACACAAAGGTGACACGTTCCCTCCCAGAACCACGAGCCTTCTTGAGAGAAGCTCTGATTTGCAAGAAGCTTATACCAAAATTTGTTCCTATTCGGCCATTTTTTTTACCACGGCATGGTACTACCATGACATGACACCATGCCAAGTTTCACGATTTTAAAACCAAGTTTCTCAATGTTCTCGACCGAGCCACGATGCCCAGATGTTTGAATTTTATTCTCATTTTTTGCATGGGACCTACTCCCTCCTTCCATCTATATAGGGCCTAATGTGTTTTTCAAGACAACCTTTGACTATTGACAAGATTAATAGCACATGAGATGTGTACTATGAAAATTATATTATTGGAAGCTCCTTTGACATACAAAATTGAAGGTATGCTTTGTGTAAGTTGCATGTCATATATTATTGCTCTAACGTTTGGTCAAAGTTAGCCTCGAAAAATGCATTAGGACGTATATAGATGGAAGGAGGGAGTAGAAATTCACCCGAGGACACAAATGTGATTTTTCAACCAACTTTGGTGCACGGGAGCATGTGCTTGTAGTTCAAATTTGAATTATGCACATTAAATGACCAAAAACTCAATTAATGTGTAAATAAGGCCAAACGAAGCCGGAATAATTCCAAAATTTAATAGGGCACTCATGTAGTTCTATGTTGCCTTTGTAAATAAACTCAAGGGGGACAACATATATCGTTTTGCACTCAAAGGTGGCACGTTCCCTCTCAGAACCACGAGCCTTCTTGGGAGAAGCTTCGGTTTGCAAAAGCTTATACCAAAATATGTTCCTATTTGGCCATTTTTTACCACAACATGGTAGTACCATGACATGACATCCATGCCAAGTTTCATGATTTTCAGAGTGTTTTGGATTTACAAGAATTTTAAAACCAAGTTTCTCAATGTTCTCGGCCAAGCCATGATGCCTAGATGTTTTAATTTTATTCTCATTTCTTGCATGGGACCTAGAAATTCACCCAAGGACACAAATGTGATTTTTCAACCAACTTTGGTGCACGAGAGCATGTGCTTGTAGTTCAAATTTGACTTATGCACATTAAATGACCAGAAACTCAATTAATGTATAAAAAACGGCAAACGAACCCGGAATAATTCCAAAATTTAACAGGGCACTAATGTAGTTCTATGTTGCCTTTGTTAAGAAACTCAAGGGGGGGGCAACGTATATCGTTTTACACTCAAAGGTGGCACGTTCCCTCTTAGAACCACGAGCTTCCAAATCGGCCCAATTTTTTACCACAACATGTTAGTGTCATGACATGACACCATGCCAAGTTTCATGATTTCCAGGCAAGTTTTGGATTTACATGAATTTGAAATCAAAGTTTCTCGATGTTCTCCGCCGAGTCATGACGCCCAGATGTTTGAATTTCATTCTCATTTCTTCCATGGGACCTAGAAATTCAACCAAGGACACACATGTGATTTTTCAACCCACTTTGGTGCACCGGAGCATGTGCATGCAATTCATATTTAGATTATGCACATTAAAAGTCCAGAAACTCAATTAATGTATAAAAAGGCCAAATGAACCAGAAATAATTCCAAAATTTAACAAGGCACTCATATAGTTCTATGTTGCCCCTGTAAATAAAATTAGGGGAGGCAGCGTATATCGTTTCACACACAAAGGTGACACGTTCCCTCTCGGTACCACGAGGCTTGTTGAGAGAATCTCCGGTTTTGCAAGAGGCTTATACCAAAACTTGTCCCAATTCAGCCAAAAATTATACGTATGAAAACAGGGTTTAGATTATCCCAAACATCTCGCTACCTAGACCAATAATGTACTATGATTTGAATTCAACATAAAATGGGTACAAATATTTGAATTGGAGAGCGTATGGTACATGTAGTTCATAGTGAAATATGATTACTGCTATATGTATGTTTTTTGTTATCAAGATAATATTTAAATTATTGTATAACTTGACAACAATCGTATTCAAATAAGGAAAATTGATTCAAATTTAGTCCATATGGTAGACGACAATATATATGTTCACATGGTGGAGTAAAATGTTCATATATGATGGAAGATCAAAATGTACGACTACATCAATTATAAACCGCAAGGTCAGCTCATGATATATTCGAATTCAACATAGTGTGGATTCAAAAATTGAAATTCGAGATCATGGCATCTGTAATCATATAAAAAGGGACATTACTCTTTCTTTGGTTGGAACTGATTTGTTTTTTGTTGTTGTTGAGGGAAGTGCGAATCGATTTGGTACTGTGCAGGGTAATCTTGTTCTCCTGATTTTTTTACATTTTTCTTGTAGTTTTTTCAATGGCATCTATAGAAAAATAGTAAAAGGGCACATGATTCTCTTGTGTCTTGTATGAATTGTTTTTTTAGACGTTAAGTTTGTTCTGCCGAACAAGGAATCAGCACCTTGTTATCCCGAAATTTTCAAGCTCGAGTATCTTTTGTCTCACCTGCTTTGAAACTCCCGCTTCTTCAACCCGCGCCGCGCCTTGTTATCCCGAAATTTGGACCCGCGCGAGAACTCCCTCCTCATCTAAAATCGCTCCCACAGCCCAGACACGCGAAATCCCCCTTCTACCCCTCAGCCAGAAATGAAGCTCCATGTCGTGGTGTCAAAACCGGTGGGGGTACGCTGGTAACTTACCCTACATTTCGGACAAGCGCGTCCCTAAGCTTGGCTCCCCCTCCCCTTTCGCCCCCCCATTCGTACATCGAGGCCGCCAAAACCCGCGAAACCCCACGCTCCTCCATTGGCCTCCCAACCGTCGCCCAGCCGGAGACTCTTCCCCGACTACGTCGTCCACCGCAACAGCTCGCTGTCCCTCATCCACCGCACCGGATGAGGATCCGATGCCGATCTCGTTGTCCCACCGGATCAACCGCCCCGTCCTCCACTTCCAAGGAGCTTCCTCGATGTTCGCCTCATCTATCGCGCCACCTCAATCCCCACAGCGCCGTCTTGACCTGCCCCACCGGAACCGCATCACCCTCACCAATTCCTCCGATGAAGCCGAGGCCAACTCAGAGCCACCAAGGAGGTTCTGCACTCACCGCTGCATTTTATCTTTTATTCGATCTCATGGGGCTGCCGGTGCTCGATAGCGAGCAGACATGGTGTGTCTCCATCGACAGTGCCATCGTCGGCCACATCATCCACGGCGTCTCTCCCCCATGTCGTTGCTTCCTCGGCGGCGACTTCCACAACGGCACTAGCTGCAGCTGCTCCGGCTCTTGCTCACGCTGCGGCTCTGTTCTTGCTACCGGTCGTGCTGCTGCACTGCTCCTGCTTTCGTTCGTGCTGCTACTCTGCTCTTGCTTGCACTGCTGCTGCTGCACGACCTCCGGCAGCTACAGGAGTTGCTGCTTTAGCACTCGCTCGCGGTGCTACTGCACGACTTGCTCTCTGCTAGTCCGTTCCCTGCTCGAGCGTCTGCTGATTTAGATCACTGCTTCTCTGCTACTAGTGCTCGAATGCCCTAAACATCTATTGCAATGCTCTGTTACTAGTTGAATCAGTTTCAACAGTAAAATTCAGTTTCGACTGTGAAGTTCATTTTATTCAGTTAAGTTCAGAGTGAACAGTACTCACAGCATCTGTCAGAGCGGCCGTGGCGCGGCTGATGCGTTTTACATCTAGCACTTTTTGGTTATGTATTTTACATCATCTATTGCAGATGATATTAGGGTCCCACTTCAGATTAACGTTGTCTGTCTTGTCATGCTTCAGCCTCATTGCCGTACACCTTAGCAGAGCTACTCAAACGATGGAACCGTCCATCATAGTGGAGCAGTACCCTCGGCGCCGTTTCCAGAGGCCTCGGATCTTCTTCCCCGCCTCCGACAGTCACACCAGCATCATCACCATCCTCCATGTCCAACCCAATGATGCTGAGGTCCACAAGGCTATGCCAAAGAGGTTGTACACTCGTCGCATCACTTTGTTTCTCCATTCCTCTGTTCTTCCAATTCATGTGAGCCAAACACCCAGGTTGACTGAAATCCTATGTTTCCAACTACTCTATTTTGCATGTGCATTCCTATCCTATTCCTGTGTTTTTCCTGTCCATGCGTTTATAGAATCCTCCAATTCTAAGGAGCCCTTACAAATTTACTTCATTTTCAGATAGGCGTCAAAGAAAACTCTGTGTGTTATGTCCTGCTCCTGCCGTGCTGTCATCCACCCCACCTGAGGTGCACCATCGACAGAAGCGTTCACTACAGCAGAGATCCCCCCTGCGGACTTCCTTTCGCCGCCTCAGATCATCTTCCCCATTGCCGGCAGCCACGCCAACTGCATTACCATCATCGACTGAGCAGATGAACCTGAGGACTACACAGTTCCGGAAGAGAGGTCGCAGTCTTTCGCGTTTGCTTACGTTATACATCAGTTATTATTACTTGCTACTTTATCATTCAATCTTGAGTTTTGAATTGCCCATGGGTCTCATATAGAGCCAGCAACAAATAGTATTTGTCTACTATATGGTTCATTTGGGGTCTTCTATGTGGTTCATGTTGGGTGGGCAACAAACAAAATAGATGATCCATTGTCTATCTTTTTAAACTGAAGCAATAATCTACCTGCTATCATTAGTTTTGGATCCATCCACTCGTTTGCTACCATCAGTCTTGATTTTTGCATGCACCCCTTAGGCCTTACAAAATCTTAACTATTTTTTTATTATGCATGTCAGATATTGTACACAATCGTACTGAACATGTAGAGAAAAAGAGAAGACCGTTGCATGTGAATATAATGTCATGCAGACGCCGCTCCATGCTGGGCGAAGTGCCCCCCTCCTGCATTTCCAGATTGTATTCCAGAGGAAGATAACTGTTCATATGGAGATTCAGAAGGAGCCGACCACGCCTGTTTACCACATGAGGTGTTTGCTCTAACCTGGCATGCTGATGTTAGTCATATCATGCATATGGCGCCTTGCATTGCTTACATTATACATCTTATATGTCATCAGCTTAGTTTAGATTTGCTTTGTTTGAATGCCACCTGTTTGGTTTCTATATCATACTCCCACCATTCCTAAATATTTGTCTTTTAGAGATTTCAACAAGTGACTACATACGGAACAAAATGAGTGAATCTACACTCTAAAATATGTCTATATACATCCGTATGTGGTAGTCCATTTGGAATCTCTAAAAAGACAAATATTTAGGAACAGAGGGAGTATATGGGAATTATGCAATGCCATCTTCTTTAGCCAGGCATCATATACGTGAATCATGCAATGCCATCCTGTTTAGCCAGTCATCGTATATGTGAATTGTATCGTGCCATATTTTTTTCCATAATGTACTCCATTTGTCAACAATGTTTATACATTCATCTACTCTTCCTGTGCATCAGCCATTTGAGTCGGTCATGGGAAAATCTGGAGTGAAAACAAGGTCTTCTGACCAGTCAGTGCTACCTGTTGATGCAGATTTCTTACTGGTTACAGATAGCTCCTCAGAGAAGGATTCGGATAGAGATGACCAGTTGTATCCCCCCCCCCCCGAGGTGCATGCTCTAACTTGGCTGGGTTATATTGCTCATATCATGCATATGATGTCTTGCATTGCCATGCCATCTACTTAGATTAGACATGCTTTGTGTGAATGCCTCATGTTTGCTTTCTATATCAGATATGTGAATTATGCAATGCCATGTTTTTCAGCCAGTTATCATATATGTGAATTATGCACCGCCATGGAGCCAGGCATCATATGTGAATTATCTCATGCCATCTTTTTTTCACTACGTATTCCATTTGTCGACAATCTGTGTATATTGAACTACTCTTCATGTGTATCAGCCATTTGAGCCGGTTATGCAAAAATCTGGAGTGAAAACAAGGTCTTCAAAGCAGGCAATGGTACCTATTGAAGCATATATCTCGATGGTTACAGGGAGCTCCTCAGAGGAGGATTCAGAGACAGATGACCAGTCCTATATCCCACCTGAGGTGTATGCTCTAAGTTGCAATGTTTATATTTCTCATATGATGCATATGGTGTCTTGCATTGCTTAGTTTAGACATCATATGCACAATATTGAATTCTATCTGCTTAGTTTAGAGATCATACATGCGAGTGCCAGCTGCTTAGTATATAAATCAATTATGTCAATTATATCATGCCATCCTGTATACTTAGACAACATGCATGTGAATTATTTCATCCCAACCTATTTTAGAAAGACATCATATAGTTTTGTCATGTCATCCTATTTAGGTACTCATCGTATGTTGAATTATGCCATTATATCCTGTTAAGTAATCCATCATATATCTGAAACTGTGTCATGCTATCCTGTTTAGTTAGGCATCATATATGTGAAATTGTGTCATGCTGTCCTGTTTGGTTAGACAACATATATGTGAATTACCACATCTGTCTATCATACAATGTCTGTATGTTCAATTTATTTTCTTGTTTATCAGCCATTTGAATTGGAGGGGGTGATGGCAGTATCTAAGGGAGCAAAAACCCGTTCTTCACAAAAGACAGTGCTACCCGTCGATGCAGATAGAACGATGGTTGTACTGGCCCACGAACTAGCCCCACCACACATAATCAAGACTCTTCTAGATTGCACACTTACACCGTTGGGCAGAGAACCAGCTACAACCCATCTAACCGCAACCCCAGCGGATATTAACCCACTTATAGTTGACAAAGCACCATGTCCACCACAGAGTACCCCCACACGAGCAGCTTGTAAAGCTACTGCAGTGCCCAAAGCACGAAGACCACCACAGCTAACCCAAACTCCGCGTTTAAAGCAGAAGAGCAACTGTTCTCAGGTCAGATTCCGTAGCTATGGTCCATAGTCCTTTGCTATTGCATCACTGTATTTACTCATACCAACTACTTTCGAATTTGAAGGATCCAATTGAAACTCCATTGGCGCAACAGGTATGTTTTAAACCTATTTCTTTAACTGGATTGTTGTTCTAACTTCTTGCTCTATGTTGATTTCAGTTTAAGTTGTATAAACAGTTATGTTCTCATGTGATGCACATTACAAGTGCTGCCAATGCTGTGTAGTTTCTGACACTTATATTCTGTCTATGCTGCTGTGTCTTAAAAATAAATGAGTTGAACTGTGTCTCTATCTTGATTAGGGAACATAAACTAGAATGATATGGACAATACAGTGACCATAGTACATAGATATATGTTTGTTTTATGCTGTTATCCTGTCCACCTTACTACTGAACCGGTTTACCAAAATGAGTTTCGTATACTACAAGCTAAACCTGTGATGTGTCTGCTTGTTTCTCTTGTAGTATCCAAACAGGATATTGGAGAAGAGCACCCCACTATGCAATGGTAGAGAAAGTAATGCAGATAAGGTTTAAGATAGTGAGACAACCCTGTTGGTCTCCAAGAAAGGTGATAAAAACGATCTTGTAGACAGTGAGAAAACCCCATAGTCCTGCGTTGATGTAGTGTTCGAGTTATTGGCCAGTACTGCTGGCACAAGCTCTTCGAACTCGCTGCCTGAATCACTTCGGCTTCTTCAGTCTCAGCTACAAGCTGAAAGGCATCAGTCAGTTGTGCTGCGGCAAGAAGCCGAAGTACTGAGGAAGTCCCTGCAGAATTCAGATGCGTACTTTCTTGTGCAACAGCAAGCGCTGGAGGATTTAAGCGCCAAACAAGAGAAAGTTAATAAGCTTGCTAAGCATCTTGCCAGCATTATGGGTACCTAGGATATTGTTTCTTGAACTCTTCTAAAGTGGTTTCAATTCTGGACTTGTTTTGCTGCGGCGTTTATATGCTGCTTTGTTCCCTATATTTGCACTGGTGGCGAACTTTGATGCCCAGTGGATGTAATATGTGTAATAGCCGTGATAGCCTAGCATAAGTTTCTTGCTTATTTATTTCCTTGTTATCTTGTTTATTTGTTTGCTTGTAGTCAGTGCAGTTCTTTTTCCGCGGTTTGCTAGTGGCTGCAATAACCTATTTTTAAAACTAGGCCACAATAACCATGGGCTAATATTTACTGTAGCCACACCGGGCCTCCTACGGGCCGTAGAAACAGTAGGCCTTCTACGGGCCGTAGAAATAATGGGCCTTCTATGGGCCGTAGAAACAATGGGCCTTCTACAGGCCGTATCATCAATGGGCCTTATACGGGCCGTATGATCGATTGGCCAAACATGGGCCAATAACAGGCCACATTATGGCTGTAAACGGGCTAGAGTTGGAATCGTCCATTCATGGGCCGACTATAACGGGCCATCATTAATAGGCCGTATTTGATGACGCTATGAAAACGGCCCAATGTATTAACGGAACACAAACAGGCCGACTATAACCACGGGCTGAATTTGGCCCACAAGCAGAAAATGACAGTAAGGGTTTGTAAGTAAACGAATGCTGGAAATGAGCCCAAGAATAAATGGGCTCTGAGAAGGCCGAAAGATAACATGGGCTGGAAACGGCCCAACGGAATAACGGGCCGTTAATGGGTATAAAGTGATACAATGTTCATTACGGGCCAGTTTCACCATGGGCCGTTAATGGGTGTAAAGTGATACACTGTTCATTACGTGCCAGTTTCACCGCGGGCCGTTAATAGGCCAAGAGTTACATAGGGCCTCATATGGGCCGAAAGACGTCATGGGCCATACATGGGACAGAAGTGAAAACGGGCTGGAATCATATTGGATGGCCCAGATGACGCTACTGGGCCTAATTCGGATAGGGCGTAACGGGCCTTGGGTTAGCGGGCTGTAAATGGGCTATATGCGAACAGGCCGTTAATAGGCTTTCCATGGGCCAGCCTGCCACCTTTTGACCAAGTCAAATGGGCCGGCCTTTTCACAAGAATGGGCCTCTGTTGGGCCGTGCCACGTGTCGACGTATCATAGGCGCCTTCTGGCCAATGAGTGGATGACATCTGTCCCAACGATGAGCCGACATGTGTTTCCTCCAGCCAATGATGATTTTACACGTGGAAAATCCCCATTGGTCGGGGCTGTTAATGGGTTATCGGATCCAAAACCCGCCCCGATAGCTTAACGGCGTTCCGTTACGGTGGATGCCACATGTCGGTCACCCTTGACGAAAGCACTTCTGTGACGCGCGATTTATCGTAATGGAAGTGCACACTTCCGTGATGATAATTTTGTAATGTCATGGAACACTTCTACAACAGCACAGGTATGACTATCTTGATTCTGTCATAAAATTGTCATGGATGTACATGCATGACAAAAAACGCGACCTACTGTGACAAACACGTATCATCACGGAAGTGTATTTTTTTGCAGTGAACATGCTCTCCGTGGAGGCTTTTAGCCTCCTTCACATGCCGCTCGAGCAGCTCTACCCTAACAAGCCCTTCTCCGGGGTCGGCGGCGGCTCCACCAACACCCTGGGGAAGATCCGTCTTCCCGTGACCTTCGGCACCCGCGACAACTATCGCACTGAGCTGATCGACTTCGACATCACCCGTATTGGCATCCCGTACAACGCCATCCGCGGGTACCTGACATTGGCTTAGTTTATGGCGGCAACCCATCCGTCCTACAACCTCATGAAGAGGCCCACGAGCAAGGGCGTCCTCACCGTAGTTGGAGATACCAAGGAGGCTCTGGCAGTGCTCAAGTGTGCTCTCAAAACCGCCGTGGTAGCGTGACCGGCCAACGAGGCCGCCCCAGGGGGTAAGGAGGCCGCTCCAGCAAAGAAGAAGTAGTTGTTCACTCAAGATCGGGCCACAACCAAGCAGGTGCCGGTCAAGGAAGATGGGTCCTCAGGAGCCACCTTCACCATTGGCGCCAACCTCGACCCAAATCAAGAGGAGGCATTGGTGAGGTTCCTGCGTGTGAACAAGGAAGTATTCGCCTGCGAACCCAAGCAGCTAGTAGGTGTCCCAAGAGGGTTGATCGAGCATCACTTGAGGGTGTGCCCCAATGTGCGCCCTATGAAGCAGAAGGCGCGACGACAATCCACGGAGAAGCAGTCCTTCATCGTCCAGGAAATCTGCAAGCTGGAGGTGGCAGGTGTCCCGAGTGGCTGGCGAACCCCATCGCCGTGCCAAATAAATGCATGTGCGTCGACTTCACCAACCTCAACAAGGCATGTCCCCAAGATCCGTTCCCACTTCCACGCATTGACCAGATTGTTGACTCCACTGCTGAGTGTGACCTGCTATGCTTCCTGGATGCGTTCTCGGGCTATCATCAGATCAAAATGGCGGTAGAGGATGTGGAGAAGACGGCCTTCCAAACCCCGTGCGGTGTGTACTGCTACACTTGCATGCCGTTCAGGCTGCGCAACACATGCACGACCTTCCAACGCGAATGCACATAGCCCTGGGTCAGCACCACGGGAGAAACGCTGAAGCCTACGTCGACGACATTGTGGTAAAATCTCAGGAGGCGAGGACTTTGATTCAAGACCTGGAGGAGACCTTCGGGAGCCTGCGCCAGGTGGACTTGCGGCTCAACCCGGAGAAGTGCGTGTTTGGTGTCCCTTCCAGCAAGCTGCTGGGCTTCCTCATGTCCCACAGGAGGATCGAGGCCAACCCGGAGGAGGTCAAGGCGATCGAAGACATGAGCCCACCGCAAACTCTCAAGGAGATGCAGAAACTTGCAGGCTGCGTGACTTCGCTGGGGCGCTTCATCTCCAAGCTGGGAGAGCACACTGTCGGTGTCAAAACCGGCGGATCTCGGGTAGGGGGTCCCGAACTGTGCGTCTGAGGATGATGGTAACAGGAGACAAGGAACACAATGTTTACCCTAGTTCGGGCCCTCTCGATGGAGGTAAAACCCTACGTCCTGCTAGATTAATATTGATGAGTATGGGGGTTACAGGAGTTGATCTACCACGAGATCGTAATGGCTAAACCCTAGAAGTCTAGCCTATCTAATTATGATGGTCCTCTTCTAAGGATCTAGACCTCCGGTTCATATAGGCACCGGAGGGATCTAGGGTTACATAAAGTCAGTTACAGTGAAAAGGAATCTTCATATTTGGTCGCCAAGCTTGCCTTCCACGCCAAAGAGAGTCCCATCCGGACATGGGTAGAGTCTTTGGTCTTTGTATCTTCAGTGCCCATCAGTCCGGCCCATGGCTAATAGGCCAGACGCCCGAGGACCCCTTAGTCCAGGACTCCCACACGCGCCCTACCATTCTTCTAGCTGATGAAGAAGAAGGGCCCGTTCGAGTGGACGCCAGAAGCTTACCAAGCGTTTCAAGACCTCAAGAGATACCTGACCAGTCCCCCGGTGATGGTGGCGCCTCAACCTCTTGATCCCCTAGTGATTTACCTTGTCGCCACTCCCTACTCTGCTAGTGCAGCTCTAGTGGCGGTTCGGAAAGAGCGCCAGGCCAAGGGGCTACCACGCCGCGCCGCACCACCAGGCTTCAATGACGAGGTGTCCGGCGTGCAGATTGTCTTTGGCATTGCAAGGAGGGTTCCCTTCTCCAAAATAGTCTTCGGACGCAAAGAATGTATCCGGATCTGTAACACAAGTACCACGCACAACCGTAGAGAGTATAATATTTCACGAGTCAAATCCACTGACAACTTTTTGCAATGTGACATCTCGTCTGACCGGTCATTATTTCGAACCGTTTTCGGCCTGCTATTTCGTATTTCGAGACGTGGTTTTATTGGCATGTCTTGTCAAAGCAGAGATCCTGTCGCCTAATTGCGGGATTCTCATCAATACGGGAGTGGGTAACCCAACCGCGCTGTCCGCACGACCCTTGGGAGCATGCGAGTTTCAAGGCGAGTGGGGAGGCACTTAATATTCACTGCCTTTTTTAAGGAGATAAGGATTCCCTCTTTCGCCCACGCCTTCTCTCTTTCTCTGCCCTTCCATTCTCGAGCTCCAGCGCCCTAGTCCTCATGTTTTCCGCCTCAAGGAAGCACTCAACCATGTCCGGATCTGGAGGGAAAGGAAAGTGGATGGCCTCCTCCGTTAAGGAGAAGGACATCACCAAGCTTCGGGAGGCCGGGTATTTGGCGAAAGAAATCGCCCACCGGCTTCCAGCCAAGGGTGGTGTTCATCCCCCACTTCGTCTGCGGGTTAGGGTTTCCTCTCCACCCTTTCGTCTGTGGACTTATGTTCTATTATGGGCTAGATTTCCATGATTTAGCCCTGAACTCTTTCCTCAACATCTCGGCATTCATTGTCGTGTGTGAGGCTTTCCTCCGCATCCCTCCCCACTTCGGACTGTGGCTGAAGACTTTTAATGTGAAGAAGAAGGTGGTGGGCGGCGAACACGCAGAATGTGGAGGAGCCATGGTGAGCAAAATGCCCAACGTCCTGTGGCCCAAAGGCACCTTCTAGAGACCATCAAGGGGTCGCAGAAGCTATGGTTTTATGTCACTGAGCCCCGCGACGCTGCCTAGGCCGCGGCTCCCGAATTCAAGTCTGGGGCCCCAATGCGGCTTACCTCCTGGCAGGAGAAGGGTCTGGAGTGGTCTTCGTCGGATGAGTTGACTGCGCTTCAGACGCGCATCAGGAGCATGATGGACAAGAATGTCAATCTCGTTGATGTGATTCAGGTGATGCTAATTCACCGGATCCTTCCCTGCCAGAACCGTGCTTGCCATCCATGGGAGTTCAATTCGGCCAAGCACAAGACCCTGCGACACTTCTTCAGAACTACGCACGAGGAGATCTGGAAGGTGCTCTTCAAGGACAATGCGACATGGACGGAGACAACCGAGGACTACGGACATGATCTGGCCCATCCCGCCAGTTCTGTAAGTATTCCATGCTTCAAGGCGTATCCCTTTCTGGCTTGCTCAAGGAGGTCGTCTCAACTTCCCTATTTTGGCTTTTCAGGGTTGGAGAAGAAGGCGGAGCGGAATCGGTGTTCGGCTCCGCTGCCCGAGGAACCAGCCATCCCGCTTTTGACGAAGATGTTTGTTCCGGCACCCTACGTGGAGCCGGAGAAGAAGGCGAAAAATAAGGTCAAGGGGACCAGAGGAGGCCTCCGTCCCAACGGCACTTCAGGCGCGGCGTCCGAAGATGCTGAAACTCGCTCCGTTGCCGAAGACGACGAGGAGGAGGAAGGGGAGGAAGAAAGCAACTTCCCCCTCCCCGAGGGGGGAGAAGAGGGCGGCCTCCACAGATCTGGAGGCGGAGGCATCCAAGAAGGGAAAGGCTTCCCTCGCGGATAGCTCTACGTGGGATGTCGATAGCAGCCCAGAGCGGCGCCCTCGAAACAAGCCCTTGGCCGAATCATGAGTACCCGAAGACCCTGAAGTATTCATACATCCTCTTTTTTCACCTCGTAATTCTAACATGCTGAATCATGCATTTGCAGTCCGGATCGCTCTGCCCTCGAGCAATCCTCGTCTACGGGGAACTTGCTGGATGTGAAGGTGATGGACAGCAGGTCCCTTCCAACGGCCTCCTCCCCCAAGGCTACGGACGATGCCGAGGTGTTGTCCCGAAGGACCCCTGGCTAGGGAGAGATGCAGGAGGTCATCAAGATGATGAGAGAGGGCGAGACATCGGCCGCCGAACACATGGAGGAGCACATCCCCATGGAGACCGGCGGTGGGGGCTATGTCCAATTCGGCCCGCAGCCGAATGTGCTCCCCGAGACCTATACGACTCCGGAATCCGGCCAGCAGCCTCATTCATCAGAAGGAGGTGTGCCCCTTCTTCCAGTGACCTCTGTCCAACCAGAGGCGCCGGATACTCTACGGGAAGCGCTGCGAAGCGCTTCCATTATTGAGGAACACCGTACCCTTATGGATGCGGTGATTGAGAAGATTCAGTCTGCGAAAAGCAGACTGACTGAAGCCTACGCGAGCCTTCTAACAAGCTTTGAGGTAAGCGCTGCATTTATGTGAAAAGAAAGCTACAGTATAGACAGTTGCCCCTGAGACTCTGTCCGGTGTTCGGAAAGAAAAAACCGAAACAGAGGATCAAATAGTTTGTCATAGGAGACTAATTTTTATATGTCTTTGTGAATAAGCAGGCGTCGCTGCTAGCCGTGACTTCTCGTGTTGCTGAAGTCTCCGCACTAAAGCAGAGGCTGGAGCAGACCAAGGAAGAGCTCGATCGTGTGAGAAGGCAGCTTGCGGACAAGCAGGGTATGTAACGACCTATTCAAATATAGCAAGATATGAATTGCTTGTATTGATCATGTGATAATTTGTAGGGGTGACGTCTGAGGTGGAAACCCTCAAAGCAGCGCTGGCCGAAGCCCAGAAGAGGGTAGCAGACGAGCAGGCCGCCCGCGGAAAGTACGAGGTCAGGGTCGGCGAGGTCTAGCAGGAACTGCAGGACGCCGTAAAGAAGTGTGAGGCATTGGAGCGCAAGAATGCAGACCAAGAGTCTGAACTTGCCCAGGCTCGTCGAAGTGCACAAGAGGCCCAGGTCGAAGCCCAGGGCGCCCTCTGGGAAATCCAGGAGTCCAAGAAAATTGCGGCTGGTAAGCCTTTTATTATGTAGAGCAAGTATGTGAAGAAGAGATATCTCATGCTAACCCGGATTTGGAGTTCTCAAGAGGTTTTTGCGGATCTGCCCTGCAGTGTTTCTGATGCCACGGCATTCTTTCGAGCCTAATATGGGAGCTCAACAGAGAAGCTGTTCTGGTCGCAGTATCTTGCGCCGAACATCCGGTGGCTTTCAGCGACCAGCTGGAGCAGCTGCTCGAGCTGCATAGGGTGGCCGAACTGGACATGAAGGACTTAATAATCTAGCTGTGGCCTACAGAGGCTATGCCCGGCAGCTACTTCGGACTCGTGAAGTGCCTGGTCCATGCTTGCCCTCGACTTGACATCGACAAGCGGTCGGTCTGTATAGAAGGTGCATGGATGGCCTTCGCCCGTGTCAAGGTGCAATGGGCGAAGATGAATGCCATCAAGCTCGCGACCGAAGGACCGCCCGAGGGAAAGGAGCATCTCACGCCCGCGCGATATTTCGACGATGTCCTGGAGGGATCCCGTATTGTAGCGGAGCAATGTGCAAAGGACATTATTTTTGAATGAATACATTCATGTAATCCCATCCTGTATGATGAAGGCAAGGCTTGATATGCAATATAATGCTTTGCTATTTTGTTTATTTAAAATTTTACCTCCTGTGCGACCGTTTTCATCAAATCTGAGAGTTGGCCAGTCGTCGGCCTCAGCCCCCATGTAGGTAGTATGGTGGTGTCCGGGATGAATCTAAACACTCTTTATGAAAGGGTTTGGACCTTAAAGGAGGTGTTTAGCGCAATGAACCAGGAAATCGGACTATGTGGCTTTGTTACCCTCACTTAGCCATAGGAGTTTGACAATGAAAATATATGCGCGGCCCCTAGTATCCAGACTAGGGTGTTGTGGACACCTGATCGGATAAGAACCGATTCATCACATAATGCGGAAAAAATCGCTAAAGATTTGAAACCTCCGAAGAGCTGACTGGCTCACGCCGCATCATGACAGTCAGTTTTTGGCTTTCTCTACTTAGGTACTCATCCGGATAAACCAGGACACAATCGCAGTAGTTCTCCCTTTACTACCCTAGCCGATATAGCAGAACGTAAGGTAGTAAGCACAGGAGCCGGGCAACCCAACTATTGACCAAATACATGATTCGGAGCCAATCCATATAATGCTAAATTCGGGGTGCCAAACTATACTATAATAGTGTTCGGACTTGTTGCCATAGTGTGGGGCGTAATAAAGCCCCGGGCGGATCATGGCGTACCAAGGTGTACGGATGCAAATTAAAATAGGAAAAAATAAAAGTAAAGAAGAAGCTAGTGCCACATATGCTGGGCCGTGAACTGTTTCCATTATAATTTTAATTAATACGTCAAAGCGTACGTGAAAAATCAAAGGGGTGCGAGAAGCAACAGTAGCTATTTAACATGCTAATATCAAGGAAGAGCTGCATACGGGTCCTGAAAATAGGTAGAGTGATCTCCAAGAAAGACATATAGAGATTCCCCCGTGCGTCTGTGCTACTTGCCACCTTGGTGCGTCCGTTCTTCGAAAGGACCAATTATGAGGTGGGCGAGAGGGACCTGCGGAATGGAAACCTGAAGAGAAAAAAGAAAAAGTGCAAGTATGTGTGTCCAAGGGAGGTTGAGCCTTATTATGGATCACAATCTAGTTATGCCTCTGTCTATGCCCATGGTCTTTTGAGTGCGTAATTATGTACGCGCGACGCGAATGCCACCGATTGGTGTGGTCTGGGACGGAGGCCGAATTGCTAGTTGAGCTCTTGACAAGCTGGGCTGTCCTGGCGCATGGTAGTCCGAACTCGTTTGACAATGTCCAGGAGTATGGCTGCCGAATTAAGGTTCTGCTTGCGGAGGACACTCTGTACTTCTGCTGCTAGGGCAGCGGTGTGCTCCTCGGTACGAAGGGAGCGCTCCGTATTTCCATTCACTGTTATGACATCGCGTGGTCCGGGCAGCTTGAGCTTGAGATAAGCATAGTGCTGCACCGCATTGAATCGGGCAAACATAGTTCGTCCGAGCAGTGCGTGATAGCCACTGCGGAAGGGGACGATATCGAAGATTAACTCCTCGCTTCGGAAGTTGTCCGGAGATCCGAAGACGACCTCCAATGTGATTGAGCCCGAGCAGCGGGCCTCTACACCCGGTATAACTCCTTTAAAGGTAGTGTTGGTGGGATTGATCTTTGATGGATTGATGACCATTTTGCACACTGTATCCTGGTAAAGCAGGTTGAGGCTACTGCCACCGTCCATGAGGACTCGTGTGAGATGAAATCCATCAGTTATTGGGTCGAGGACCAGTGCGGCTGACCCGCCATGATGGATACTGGTCGGATGATCCCTACGATCGAAAGTGATTGGGCATGACGACCATGGATTGAATTTTGGGGTGACTGGCTCTATCGCATAGACGTCCCTGAGCACGCGTTTGCGCTCCCTCTTGGGGATATGGGTGGCGTATATCATGTTCACTGTTTTGCTTTGAGGAGGAAACTTCTTCTGCCCCCCTGTGTTCAGTGGATGGGGCTCCTCGTCGCCCCTCTCACTTTGCGACCCCTTCTCTTTGTCTTCGGCATTTAACTTGCCGGCCTGTTTGAAGACCCAACAACTCCTGTGGGTATGATTGGCTGGTTTATCAGAGGTGTCGTGGATCTGGCTTGGGCGATCGAGTATGCGGTCCAGGCTGGAAGGGCCCTGATTATTTCTTTTATATGGCTTCTTCCGCTGACCGGACTTGGAGCCACTGAATCCGGTGTTGACCGCCGTGTCCTCGGCATTATCACCGTTGCCTCATCATCTATGTTTGTTGCGTCGGGGCTTGCCGTTGCAGCTTCTGGCTTCCGAAGTGCCATGTTCCCTTATATTGTTATTACTACGGGCTAGCCAGCTATCTTTGCCCGCGCAAAAGTGGGTCATGAGTGATCTTAGGGCTGCCATGGACTTCGACTTTTCTTGGCCGAGGTGTCGAGCGAGTCATTCATCCCGTATGCTATGTTTAAATGCCGCCAGGGCTTCGGCGTCCGGACAATCGACGATCTGGTTCTTTTGGGTTAAGAATCTAGTCCAGAATTTTCTGGCTGACTCTCCGGCTGTTGGATTATGTGACTTAAGTCGTCGGCATCCGGAGGTCGGACATATGTACCTTGGAAGTTGTCAATAAAGGCTTCTTCCCAGTCCTCCCAGCTGCTAATAGAGTTTCCAGGCAGGCTGTTCGGCTAGTGTCGGGCAGGCCCCTTGAGTTTTAGGGTAGGTATTTGATGGCACGAAGATCACCTCCGCGCGCCATATGAATATGGAGGATAAAGTCTTCAATCTGTACCGCGGGATTTCCATCATATGATTCGATATTGACGGGTTTGAACCCTTCTAGGAATTAATGTTCCATTACTTCATTAGTTAAGCAGAGGGGGTGTGCGACGCCTCTATGTCGGGCCAGGTTGCGATGTACCTCGGATGGAGTCCGTCTGCGATATTCGGCTCGGACGTAACTATACTTGCCATGTTTGGCTCGATAGATGTCATCGCGCGTCGGGGCATACCCCCGTGATACATAGATCGATCTGGCCGGACCTGCTTTATTCTTCAGGCCTTGCCGGAGATCATATGTGTATCTCTGAGTAGTTCTGTCTTTATGGTGAGGTGGTATAGGCTGGTGTTCGGCTTGGGTTGCCGCTTTGTCCTGACCATGTGGTGGTCGGTCCGCCGCTTTGAGCGCTGATGGCATGGGCTCCAATGCCTCGTCATCGAATTGAGGTAATAATTTGCGCTTCGGGTAAATTTTGAGTGGTCGCTTGAGGCCGTATTTCTCGGCTTCCAGGACGTTAGTCCATCTGTCATTGAGCAGGTCTTGATCAACTTGAAGCTATTGCTGCTTTTTTTCAGGCTCCTTGCAGTGGATATTAGCTGGCGCTTGGAACGCTCCTGCTCGAGGGGCTCCTCGGGCATGATGAAATCCTTGGTGTCGAGGCTTGCCTCATCCTCGAAGAGTGGAAGGTAATTACTATCCTCCGAGTCTTCGTGTATGGCCTATTCGTCAGGGCTGACTCGCACATCTTCCTGTTCGTCCTGTTCGGAAGTTGGCTGAACGGGGTCTTCATTTTCTTCTGCACCGTCCAGAGTGTTATCTTCTCCTGTGCTGGTGTTGCTGTCTTTGCTGCGGCATGACTTAGAGCGGCGCCGCTGACGCCGGTGCTTTGGTTGTATCTCGGGAGGTTTATCCTCAACCGGATCTTCCTTGTCATCGCCGCTATTCTCTTTTGGTGCATCCACCATGTATATGTCATACGAGGAAGTGGCCGTCCATCGTCCAGTAAATGGCGGGTTTTGGGCCTCTTCTTCTCCGGCATCGTTGTCCATACCTTCGATGTTGTTGGAGCCATAATCGAGCATGTCAATTAGGTCTTCAACAGTGGCTACTAAGTGGGCGGGGGTGGGGTGCGGAATTCTCCGTCATCAACCTCCAGTTCAAACCGGATATAATTCGGTTGTGCGTCCCCAGCTAGGGAGAGTGTTTTTAACGAGTTTAGCACATCACCTAAAGGCGAGTGCCGGAAGATGTCCATGGTGCTAAATTCAATGATCGACGCCTGATCAAGCTCTTCGGATGCACATGCCTTGGAACCTATAGCCGGAAATGTGTCTGAGGTTCTGGCATCACAAATCTCACTTGCGGTTAGGTCTGTGTGCGGCTCCAACGCTGCTGAGTCTGCGGCCTCCGTGGCGGGGTTGAGCCTCCCGTCCTCGGATGGCGTGACCTGCTCCGGATCTAGAGCCGAAGCAGTTGCATGTTCTATATCCTGGGTGTAGATCGATCACAGATTTAATTCATGTTCATCGTGGTGACAGGGAGCGACTACTGCCACGGTCTCGAATCCATCGAAGATCAAGTCTCCGCGGATGTCCGCGACATAGTTCAAGCTTCCAAATCTGACCTGATGGCCAGGGGAGTAGCTATCGATCTGCTCTAGATGGCCAAGCGAGGTGGCTCGCAGTGCGAAGCCGCCGAACACGAAGATCTGTCCGGGGAGGAAGGTTTCTCCCTGGACAATGTTGTTTTGGATGATTGACGGGGCCATCGAACCTCTTGGCGGCGACACAGCGGAACTCTCAATGAAAGCACCAATGTCGGTGTCAAAACCGGCGGATCTTGGGTAGGGGGTCCCGAACTATGCGTCTGAGGTTGATGTTAACAGGAGACAGGGAACACAATGTTTACCCAAGTTCGGGCCCTCTCGATGGAGGTAAAACCCTACGTCCAGCTAGATTAATATTGATGAGTATGGGGGTTACAAGAGTTGATGTACCACGAGATCGTAATGGCTAAGCCCTAGAAGGCTAGCCTATCTGATTAGATTGTCCTCTTCTAAGGATCTAGCCCTCTGGTTTATATAGGCACCGAAGGGATCTAGGGTTACATAAAGTCTGTTATAGTGAAAGGAATCTTCATATTTGGTCGCCAAGCTTGCCTTCCATGCCAAGGAGAGTCCCATCCGGACACGGGTAGAGTCTTCGGTCTTTGAATCTTCACTGCCCATCAATTTGGCCCATGGCTAACAGGCCGGACGCCCGAGGACCCCTTAGTCCAGGACTCCCACACGCGCCCTACCATTCTTCTAGCTGATGAAGAAGAAGGGCCCGTTCGAGTGGACGCCAGAAGCTTACCAAGCGTTTCAAGACCTCAAGAGATACCTGACCAGTCCCCCGGTGATGGTGGCGCCTCAACCTCTTGATCCCCTAGTGATTTACCTTGTCGCCACTCCCTACTCTGCTAGTGCAGCTCTAGTGGCGGTTCGGAAAGAGCGCCAGGTCAAGGGGCTACCACGCCGCGCCGCACCACCAGCCGAGGCGATACAGGACCCATGGAGCACCGCAAAGGCTGCAGCAATGCCAAAGAGTGACCAGGCCCAGCGAGGCGGCGTCCACGGGCCGGCAGAGGCCCCAGCAGGTGATCAGGCTCTTGGATTCCTGTCATCTCAGGATACGCCCCAACTTTTGGCAGGCGCAGGCTCCGTCGATGCTCCCGCTCTCGTCGAGCACTCAATGTACTTTTTCAGCACGGTACTGCAGGATGGTAGGGCACGATACCCCATGCCTCAGAAGCTCTTGCTCGCGCTCTTGGTGGCCTCGCGTAAACTACAACACTACTTCCAAGGTCACCCAATCAAGGTCGTCTCGGCCTACCCGCTGGAGAGGGTACTCAGGAGACCCAACGCTGCTGGAAGAGTCGCCGAATGGAACATCGAGATGCAAGTATTCCAGCTAGAGTTCAGCATGAGTAGGGTCATCAAGGGAGCTGCACTCGCCGACTTTATGGCAGAATGGACTGATGCCCCGGGGTTTAAAGCAGGCGAGGACCGGTCCCTCTCGCCAGGAAGTGAAGCACCAGATGGCTGGGTTATGTATTTCGATGGCGCGTTTGCACGCCAGGGCGAGGGAGCTGGAGCAGTCCTCATCTCGCCCACTCAAGACAAGCTCTACTACGCCGTGCAGCTCTACTTCCAGCAAGGCGAGAAGGTCTCCAACAACATTGCGGAGTACGAAGGCCTCATTGCTAGCCTCAAGGCCTCTGTGGCCCTGGGGGTGAAGCGCCTCATCATCAGGGGCGACTCGCAGCTTCTCGTCCACTTCTCCAACAAGGTGTACGAGCCGAAGGACGAGCACATGGAGGCATACCTTGCGGAGGTACGTGCTACCTCTTGAGAACTACGTTGGTTTTCCCCGAAGAGGAAGGGATGATGCAGCAAAGTAGCGTAAGTATTTCCCTCAGTTTTTGAGAACCAAGGTATCAATCCAGTAGGAGGCTACGCGCGAGTCCCTCACACCTGCACAAAACAAATAAATCCTCGCAACCAACGCGATAAGGGGTTGTCAATCCCTACACGGCCACTTACGAGAGTGAGATCTGATAGATATGATAAGATAAATATTTTTGGTATTTTTATCATAAAGATGCAAAGTAAAATAAAAGGCAATGAAAATAACTAACTATTGGAAGATTAATATGATGAAGATAGACCCAGGGGCCATATGTTTCACTAGTGGCTTCTCTCAAGAGCATAGGTATTCTACGGTGGGTGAACAAATTACTGTTGAGCAATTGACAGAATTGAGCATAGTTAGGAGAATATCTAGGCATGATCATGTATATAGGCATCACGTCCGAGACAAGTAGACTGACTCCTTCCTGCATCTACTACTATTACTCCACTCATCAACCGCTATCCAGCATGCATCTAGAGTATTAAGTTCATGAAAACAGAGTAACGCCTTAAGCAAGATGACATGATGTAGAGAGATAAACTCATGCAATATGATGAAAACCCCATCTTGTTATCCTCAATGGAAACAATACAATACGTGCCTTGCTGCCCCTATAGTCACTTGGAAAGGACACCGCAAGATTGAACCCAAAGCTAAGCACTTCTCCCATTGCAAGAAAGATCAATCTAGTAGGCCAAACCGAACTGATAATTCGAAGAGACTTGCAAAGATAACCAATCATACATAAAAGAATCCAGAGAAGATTCAAATATTGTTCGTAGATAGACTGGATCATAAACCCACAATTCATCGGTCTCAACAAACACACCGCAAAAAGAAGATTACATCGAATAGATCTCCACAAGAGAGGGGGAGAACATTGTATTGATATCCAAAAAGAGAGAAGAAGCCATCTAGCTAATAACTATGGACCCGAAGGTCTGAGGTAAACTACTCACACTTCATCGGAGGGGCTATGGTGATGATGTAGAATCCCTCCGTGATGGATACCCCCTTCGGCGGAGCTCCGGAACAGGCCCCAAGATGGGATCTCGTGGATACAGAAAGTTGCAGCGGTGGAATTAGGGTTTTGGCTCTGTATCTGATCGTTTGGGGGTACGTAGGTATATATAGGAGGAAGGAGTACATCGGTGGAGCACCAGGGGGCCCACGAGGGTGGAGGGCGCGCCTGGGGGGGTAGGCGCGCCCCCTACCTCGTGGCCTCCTCCTTTGTTTCTTAACGTAGGATCCAAGTCTCCTGGATCATGTTCGGTGAGAAAATCACGTTCCCGAAGGTTTCATTCCGTTTGGACTCCGTTTGATATTCCTTTTCTTCGAAACCCTAAAATAGGCAAAAAAAAACAGCAATTCTGGGTTGGGCCTCCGGTTAGTAGGTTAGTCCCAAAAATAATATAAAAGTGGATAATAAAGCCCAATAATGTCCAAAACAGTAGATAATATAGCATGGAGCAATAAAAAATTATAGATACGTTGGAGATGTATCAAGCATCCCCAAGCTTAATTCCTGCTCGTCCTCGAGTAGGTAAATGATAAAAACAAAATTTTTGATGTGGAGTGCTACTTGGTATAATTTTAATGTAATTCTTCTTAATTTTGGTATGAATATTCAGATCCAAAAGATTCAAGATAAAAGTTTAATATTGACATAAAAAATAATAATACTTCAAGCATACTAACAAAGCAATCATGTCTTCTCAAAATAACATGGCCAAAGAAAGTCATCCCTACAAAATCATATAGTCTGGCTATGCTCTATCTTCATCACACAAAGTATTTAAATCATGCACAACCCCGATGACTAGCCAAGAAATTGTTTCATACTTTTGACATTGTCAAACTTTTTTAGTCTTCACGCAATACATGAGCGTGAGCCATGGATATAGCACTATAAGTGGAACAGAATGGTGGTTGTGGATAAGACAAAAAGGGGGAAGATAGTCTCACATCAACTAGGCGTATCAACGGGCTATGGAGATGCCCATCAATAGATATCAATGTGAGTGAGTAGGGATTGCCATGGAACGGATGCACTAGAGCTATAAGTATATGAAAGCTCAACAAAAGAAACTAAGTGGGTGTGCATCCAACTTGCTTGCTCATGAAGACCTAGGGCATTTTGAGGAAGCCCATCATTGGAATATACAAGCCAAGTTCTATAATGAAAAATTCCCACTAGTATATGAAAGTGATAACATAGGAGACTCTCTATCATGAATATCATGGTGCTACTTTGAAGCACAAGTGTGGTAAAAGGATAGCAACATTGTCCCTTCTCTCTTTTCTCTCATTTTTTTATTTGGGCCTTTTCTCTCTTTTTTATGGCCTCTTTACTTTCTTTCTTTTTTATTTTTCGTCCGGAGACTCATCCCGACTTGTGGGGGAATCATAGTCTCCATCATCCTTTCCTCACTAGGACAATGCTCTAATAATGATGATCATCACACTTTTATTTTCTTACAACACAACAATTACAACTCGATACTTAGAACAAAATATGACTCTATATGAATGCCTCCGGCGGTGTACCGGGATATGCAATGAATCAAGAATGACATGTATGAAAGAATTATGAATGGTGGCTTTGCCACAAATACGATGTCAACTACATGATCATGCTAAGCAATATGACAATGATGGAGTGTGTCATAATAAACGGAATGGTGGAAAGTTGCATGGCAAAATATCTCGGAATGGCTATGGAAATGCCATAATAGGTAGGTATGGTGGCTGTTTTGAGGAAGGTATATGGTGGGTGTATGATACCGGCGAAATGTGCGCAGTATTAGAGAGGCTAGCAATGGTGGAAGGAAGAAAAGTGCGTATAATCCATGGACTCAACATTAGTCATAAAGAACTCATATACTTATTGCAAAAATCTACAAGTTATCAAAGCAAAGTATTATGCGCATGCTTCTAGGGGGATAGATTGGTAGGAAAAGACCATCACTCGTCCCCGACCGCCACTCATAAGGAAGACAATCAAAAAATAAATCATGCTCCGACTTCATCACATAACGGTTCACCATACATGCATGCTACGGGAATCACAAACCTTAACACAAGTATTTCTCAAATTCACAACTACTCAACTAGCATAACTTTAATATCACCATCTTCATATCTCAAAACAATTATCAAGCAGCAAACTTCTCATAGCATTCAACACACTCATAAGAAAGTTTTTACTATTATTGAATACCAAGCATATTGGGATTATTTAAGCAAATTACCATGCTATTTAGGACTCTCAAAATAATCTAAGTGAAGCATGAGAGATCAATAGTTTCTATAAAACAAATCCACCGTGCTCTACAAGATATAAGTGAAGTACTAGAGCAAAACTATATAACTCAAAAGAAATAAGCGAAGCACATAGAGTATTCTAACAAATTCCAAATCATGTATGGCTCTCTCAAAAGGTGTGTACAGCAAGGGTGATTGTGGTAAACTAAAAAGCAAAGACTCAAATCATACAAGACGCTCCAAGCAAAACACATATCATGTGGTGAATAAAAATATAGCTCCAAGTAAAGTTATCGATAGAAGTAGACAAAATGAGGGGGTGCCTTCCAGGGCATCCCCAAGCTTTGACTTTTAGGTGTCCTTAGATTATCTTGGGGGTGCCATGGGCATCTGATAACCCACAAGTACAGGGGATCAATTGTAGCCTCTTTCAATAAGTAAGAGTGTCGAACCCAACGAGGAGCTAAAGCTAGAACAAATATTCCCTCAAGTTCTATCGACCACCGATACAACTCTACGCACACTTGACGTTCGCTTTACAGGAAACAAGTATGAAACTAGAAGTACTTTGTAGGTTTTTTTGGGTACGCTTGCAAGAAAGTAAAGAGCACGAAAATAAAGACTAGGGACTGCTAAGATAAAGACACAACTAAATTAGCTTTAGTAAAGAGCTTTTGTCAACAAGAAAGTTATTTGTCCCTAGGCAATCGATAACTAGACCGGTAATCATTGTTGCAATTTTATTTGAGGGAGAGGCATAAGCTAACATACTTTCTCCACTTGGATCATATGCACTTATGATTGGAACTCTAGCAAGCATCCGCAACTACTAAAGATTCATTAAGGTAAAACCCAACCATAGCATTAAAGCATCAAGTCCCCTTTATCCCATATGCAAACAACCTACTTACTCGGGTCTGTGCTTCTGTCACTCACGCCACCCACCATAAGCAAATCATAAGCATATTGCAAACCCTACAGCGGGAATCCCTCACGCTTGCGCGACACGGAGAGCACCATAGGACAGCACCAATAATAAAACATACAACTCAAACCAATCACAATCATCAAATAGCCATTAGGACAAAACAGATCTACTCAAACATCATAGGATAGCCATACATCATTGGGAAATAATATATAGCGTTGAGAACCATGTTTAAGTAGAGATTACAGCGGGTAAGAGAGAGGTTACACTGCTGCATAGAAGGGGGAAGAGTTGGTGATGATGGCGGTGAAGTTGTTGGTGAAGATGGCGGTGATGATGATGTCCCCGGCAGCGCTCCGACGCCACCGGAAGCAAGGGGGAGAGAGCCCCCCTCCTTTTTCTTCTTCCTTGACCTCCTCCCTAGATGGGAGAAGGGTTTCCCCTCTGGTCCTTGGCTCCCATGGCGTGGGAGGGCGAGAGCCCCTCCGAGATTGGATCTATCTCTCTCTAGTTCTGCGTTCTCTCCTGGCTCTGTTTCATCGTTTCTGGTATATATGGAGATCCGTAACTCTGATTGGCCTGAAACCTTCGCCGTGATTTTTTCCCGAATATTAGCTTTCTTGCGGCAAAAGAAGAGCGTCAACTGCCTTATGGTGGGCTCACGAGGGTAGGGGGCGCGCCCAGGGGGGCAGGCGCGCCCCCCTGCCTCGTGACCACCTCGGGCACTGGTTCGCGTTGATTTTCCTTCCAAATTTTCCATATTTTCCAAAAATAAGCTCCGTCTGTTTTTATCCTGTTTGGACTCCGTTTGATATGGATATTCTGCGAAACCAAAAACATGCAACAGACAGGAACTGGCACTGGGCACTGGATCAATATGTTAGTCCCAAAAATAATATAAAAAGTTGCCAAAAAGTATATGAAAGAAGAATAATATTGGCATGGAACAATAAAAAATTATAGATATGACGGAGACGTATCAGCATCCCCAACCTTAATTCCTGCTCGTCCTCGAGTAGGTAAATGATAAAAAAGATAATTTTTGATGTGGAATGCTACCTAGCACAATCTTGATCATATGTCTAATCATGGCATGAGTATTAAGACACGAGTGATTCAAAGCAATAGTCTATCCTTTGACATAAAAATAATAACACTTCAAGCATACCAACCAAGCAATTATGTCTTATTGAAATAACATAGCCAAAGAAAGCTCATCCCTATAAAATCATATAGTCTGGCTATGCTCCATCTTCACCACACAAAGCATTCACATCATGCACAACCCCAATGACAAGCCAAGCAATTGTTTCATACTTTTGACGTTCTCAAACCTTTTCAACTTTCACGCAATACGTGAGCGTGAGCCATGGACATAACACTATAGGTGGAATAGAATATGATGATGGGGGTTATGTGGAGAAGACAAAAAAGGAGAAAGTCTCACATCAACTAGGCGTATCAACGGGCTATGGAGATGCCCATTAATAGATATCAATGTGAGTGAGTAGGGATTGCCATGCAACGGATGCACTAGAGCTATAAGTATATGAAAGCTCAAACTGAAACTTAGTGGGTGTGCATCCAACTTGCTTGCTCATGAAGACCTAGGGCATTTGAGGAAGCCCATCGTTGGAATATACAAGCCAAGTTCTATAATGAAAATTCCCACTAGTATATGAAAGTGATAACTCAAGAGACTCTCTATATGAAGAACATGGTGCTACTTTGAAGCACAAGTGTGGTAAAAGGATAGTAACATTGCCCCTTCTCTCTTTTTCTCTCATTTTTTGTTTTCTTTTTTCTCTTTTTTTGGGACTTCTCTTTTTTTGGCCTTTCTCTTTTTTTATTTTTTTATTTTTTTTATTTTTTCGTCCGGAGTCTCATCCCGACTTGAGGGGGAATCATAGTCTCCATCATCCTTTCCTCACTGGGGCAATGCTCTAATAATGATGATCATCCCACTTTTATTTACGTACGACTCAATATTACAACTCGATATCTAGAACAAATATATGACTCTATATGAATGCCTCCGGCGGTGTACCGGGATGTGCAATGATCTAGCGTAGCAATGACATCAAAAAACGGACAAGCCTTGAAAACATCATGCTAGCTATCTTACGATCATGCAAAGCAATATGAAAATAAATGCTCAAGTCATGTATATGATGATGATGGAAGTTGCATGGCAATATATCTCGGAATGGCTATGGAAATGCCATGATAGGTAGGTATGGTGGCTGTTTTGAGGAAGATATAAGGAGGTTTATGTGTGACAGAGCGTATCATATCACGGGGTTTGGATGCACCGGCGAAGTTTGCACCAACTCTCGAGGTGATAAAGGGCAATGCACAGTACCGAAGAGGCTAGCAATGATGGAAGGGTGAGAATGCGTATAATCCATGGACTCAACATTAGTCATAAAGAACTCACATACTTATTGCAAAAATCTATTAGTCATCGAAACAAAGTACTACGCGCATGCTCCTAGGGGGATAGATTGGTAGGAAAAGACCATCGCTCGTCCCCGACCGCCACTCATAAGGAAGACAATCAATAAACACCTCATGCTCCGACTTCGTTACATAACGGTTCACCATACGTGCATGCTACGCGACTTGCAAACCTCAACATAAGTATTTCTCAATTTCACAATTACTCGACTAGCATGACTCTAATATCACCACCTTTATATTGCAAAACTATTGCAAGGAATCAAACATATCATATTCAGCGATCTACAAGTTTATGTAGGATTTTATGACTAACCATGTGAATGACCAGTTCCTATCATCTCTCTAAATAGATATAAGTGAAGCAAGAGAGTTTAATTCTTTCTACAAAAGATATGCCCATGCTCTAACAAATAAGAGAAGAAAAAGAGCATTCTATAAATGGCGGTTGTCTATGTAAAGAGAAACAGGCAATCCAAACTTCAAATGATATAAGTGAAGCACATGAAGCATTCTATAAAGCCATACTCAAAAGATATAAGTGAAGTGCAAAGAGCATTCTATAAATCAACCAAGGACCATCTCATACCAGCATGGTGCATGAAAAGAAAAATTAAAAACCTAAATGCAAAAGACGCTCCAAGATTGCACATATTGCATGAACGAAACAAATCTGAAAACATACCGATGTTTGTTGAAGAAAGAGGGGATGCCTTCCCAGCATCCCCAAGCTTAGACGCTTGAGTCTCCTTGAATATTTACTTGGGGTGCCTTGGGCATCCCCAAGCTTGAGCTCTTGCCTCTCTTCCTTCTTCTCACATCGAAACCTTCTCGATCATCGAACACTTCATCCACACAAAACTCCAACAGAGAACTCGGTAAGATCCGTTAGTATAATAAAGCAAATTACTACTCTAAGTACTATTGCAAACCAATTCATATTTTGTTTTTGCATTGTGTCTACTGTAATATAACTCTTTCATGGCTTAATCCACTGATATAAGTTGATAGTTTCATCAAAACAAGTAAACTATGCATCAAAAACAGAATCTGTCTTAAAACAGAACAGTCTGTAATAATCTGAATATTCACCATACTTCTGATACTTGAAAAATTCTGCCAAAATTAGGACAAATAAAAAATTTGTATAGGAAGACAGTGCTAAAATAATCAGAACCATTTGACGTTCCAGCAAAAAATGTAAAATCGCGCACTACAGCCAAAGTTTCTGTCCTGCACCGTACAAACCATCAAGCAAATGTAAACATCCTAAAGGCAAGCCTTGGCACATTATTTTTATAATACAATGGAATTGTACAAGGGGATAATTATTTTTATTGAAAAGTTTCTGTAATCAAGATTCACAAAGTTTCCGTGAACATGAACAAAGTTCAAGGCTAGCTCCCACTTAAACAATGCTTGTCTCTCTCACTTTCACTTTCCTTTTTGAAAAAGTTTTAGGTTCCCCTCTTTATTTTTGTTGTTTTTAAACTATATGAAAGAACTCAACAGAAATAAATGACTCTCTAAAACTTCCGGGTTGTCTCCCTGGCAACGCTTTCTTTAAAGCCATTAAGCTAGGCATATAGTGCTCAAGTAGTGAATCCACTCGGATCCCAAGGTATATCAAAGCCAATTTTAATTAGCAATTGTAAGTGCATCTAGTGCCACCCCTAGTTGGTTTTGGAGTATTGACGACAAACCTAGTTGAGGGACTAATGTGTTTGTGAGAATTGCAGGAAAACACAGGTAGAAGTCCCTCATTGATTCGGTTTACTACCAGAGATGACCCCTAAAAATGAATGAAGACATTGAAGACAAAGGTGGTATATGAAGATATTCACATTGAAGACTATGACAACAGAAGACACGTTATGAAGCCTATGGAACTCGAAGACTTAGATCTTTCATAGTTCTTTTTATTTTTGTTGAGTCATAGGAACCACCGTACTGTTAAGTGGGGTCCAGGAGAACCAGTCAGAATGACTTAAGTGATGCCTAAATCAAAACCTATGTCTTCGAGTGAAGACAATGAGAGCAAATCTTGTCCAGAGCCGGACAAGTCAGCTTTGCTTGTAGCTCAAGTAAAGTTGCCATGAGAGTTCGAAATCTGACCGTTGAGACACGTGTCAGTTCCTTAGTGACCCAGGGTCATTTCGGACAAATCAGGTCGGGTTGCCAAGTGGCTATAAATAGCCCACCCCCACAACCATAAACAGTTGGCTGCTCAGATTTCAGTGCACGGCTTTTGTCGTTTGAGAGCAACCCACCTCGAAGCCTTTGAGAGAAAATTCCTAGTGAGGAGAAAAACCCTAACCACCCAAAGCCAGAGTAAATTGGGCATCACTTAAGTCTTCTTGTCTGTGTGATCTGAAGACTTATTACACTTGAGGACTGTGAATCCTCCAGACGGTTAGGCGTCGCGTTCAGAGCATCCAAGAGACATTGTGGATTGCCAGTGAACGAAGTCTGTGAAGGTTTGGGAGTCTACCTTGAAGACTTACCAGAGTGATTGGGCGAGGACTAAGTGACCTTAGCTCAAGGAGATTACGGTGAGGACTTGGTGTCCTGAACTGTGTGTTCAGGACTGGGTGTCCTAAGGTTTAAATACCTAGCAGCTCCAACCAGACGTACAGTTGTCACAGCAACTGGAACTGGTCCAACATATCATTGTCTTCAAAGAGTCACTGGTTTCATCTTCACTTCCTTCTCTTGCTGTTACTCATTGTGAAGTCATTGCGTGCTTGCTTTATCATTTGTCTTCACAACGTGAATGCATGATCTGTTTGGCTTCATATCTTCTTCCTACTTGATCCTTATTACACTGAAGCTGTTTGTCACTGTGCTTTCACTCTATTGAATACATGACCATGGCTGGCCTAGTGTAATCTAACTTCCGCTGCATAGTAATAGGCATAATCTTCACTGTTTGTCTTCATAACTCCCAAGTTTTGAAGACTTTCATAAAAATCGCCTATTCACCCCCCCTCTAGTCGATATAACGCACTTTCAGCAATGATTTGTAATTTAGTAGTGGGCACAACGCAACATATATCATGTAATGACGAAGTCTAACTCTCTTCCTATGCATCGGCATGTCATGTTGGAAACATAGAGAGGTGGAGATATAGTTCCTCTCCCATAATAATTACAAGTAGGAGCAGCAAGCACATGCATATTATATCTATCAAAATCATCATGTGCAACGGTAGAAGGCAACCCATCAATGTAATCCTTAATAAGTGCAAACTTCTCCGATATAGTGTAATCGGGAGAATTCAAAAAGATAATAGGACTATCATGCGTGGGTGCAATAGCAACAATTTCATGTTTAACATAAGGAACTATAGCAAGTTCATCTCCATAAGCATCATTCATATTGGCATATTGGCCACAAGCATAGCAAGCATCATCAAAAAATGATATTTCAAGAGAATCAATGGGATCATAACAGTCATCATAGCAATCATCCTTCGGTAAGCACGAAGGGAATTTAAACAATGTATGAGTTGAAGAGTTACTCTCATTAGAAGGTGGGCACGGGTAGCTAATCCGCTCTTCCTCCTTTTATTCTTCGCTCTCCTCATCATCTTTTTCATCCAATGAGCTCAAAGTTTCATCAATTTGTTCTTCCACAGTCTCCTGCAAAATATTATTTTCTTCTTGGGCAGTGGAGTACTCCTCAATATATTGTTTAACATAGGTAGTAGAAGCATAATTCTCATAACAATATTCAAGTATGGCAAAATTTTCAGATTTGTAAAGAGTAGCATCATACTTTTCAATCAAAGAAGCAATTTCAAAAGCACCATTAAAAGCAACAAATTCTTCAATTTGTTGAACATCATAGTAACTATAAGCACCTTTAGCATACAAAGATACGATTCCATTATCACTAAACTCACATTGGTAGGGAAGGTGTTTCTTAGGGTTTTCAGAACAACAAGTAAAATCATAATAATAGCATAAATTCCAAGCATAGCATTCATAGTATTAATTTGATGCTGTAAAAGTTTCCCTTTTTGAGATATACGGTGTCGCACATAACAAGCATGCTCATCTAAAGATTTGCCCTCAACTAAGCTAGTTGGGGTTTCAACACGAGCACATAGGGATCGAAGATGATCCAAGTAATAAGCTTTAGCAGTGTGATAGATTTTGATTGGTTCTTCAACCACTAGTTCAGTAGGTACAACTAATTTTTTTGGTATTTTGCGTTTCCTACCCATAACTAAAGATAGGAAACAACTAAGAACAGCAAATAAAAATTACTTAGTGATAAAGCAGACAAGCACACACGAGAATATTCACCCCACGCTATTGCTCCCCGGCAACGATGCCAGAAAAAGGTCTTGATAACCCACAAGTATAGGGGATCAATTGTAGCCTCTTTCGATAAGTAAGAGTGTCGAACCCAACGAGGAGCTAAAGGTAGAACAAATATTCCCTCAAGTTCTATCGGCCACCGATACAACTCTACGCACACTTGACGTTCGCATTACCGGAAACAAGTATGAAACTAGAAGTACTTTGTAGGTGTTTTTGGGTAAGCTTGCAAGAAAGTAAAGTGCACGAAAATAAAGACTAGGGGCTGCTAAGATAAAGACACAACTAAATTAGCTTTAGTAAAGAGCTTTTGTCAACAAGAAAGTTATTTGTCCCTAGGCAATCGATAACTAGACCGGTAATCATTATTGCAATTTTATTTGAGGGACAGGCATACGCTAACATACTTACTCTACTTGGATCATATGCACTTATGATTGGAACTCTAGCAAGCATCCGCAACTACGAAAGATTCATTAAGGTAAAACCCAACCATAGCATTAAAGCATCAAGTCCCCTTTATCCCATACGCAAACAACCTACTTACTCGGGTCTGTGCTTCTGTCACTCACGCCACCCACCATAAGAAAATCATAAGCATATTGCAAACCCTACAGCGGGAATCCCTCACGCTTGCACGACACGGAGAGCACCATAGGACAGCACCAATAATAAAACATACAACTCAAACCAATCACGATCATCAAATAGCCATTAGGACAAAACAGATCTACTCAAACATCATAGGATAGCCATACATCATTGGGAAATAATATATAGCGTTGAGCACCATGTTTAAGTAGAGATTACAGCGGGTAAGAGAGAGGTTACACCGCTGCATAGAGGGGGGAAGAGTTGGTGATGATGGCGGTGAAGTTGTTGGTGAAGATGGCGGTGATGATGATGGCCCCGGCAGCACTCCGGCGCCATCGGAAGCAAGGGGGAGAGAGCCCCCCTCCTTTTTCTTCTTCCCTGAATATTAGCTTTCTTGCGGCAAAAGAAGAGCGTCAACCGCCTTATGGTGGGCTCACGAGGATAGGGGGCGCGCCCAGGCGGGCAGGCGCGCCCCTTGCCTCGTGACCACCTCGGGCACTAGTTCGCGTTGATTTTCCTTCCAAATTTTCCATATTTTCCAAAAATAAGATCTGTCCATTTTTATCTCGTTTGGACTCCGTTTGATATGGATATTCTGTGAAACCAAAAACAAGCAACAGACAGGAACTGGCACTGGGCACTGGATCAATATGTTAGTCCCAAAAATAATATAAAAAGTTTCCAAAAAGTATATGAAAGTTGAATAATATTGGCATGGAACAATCAAAAATTATAGATACGACGGAGACGTATCAGCATCCCCAAGCTTAAGCTCTTGCACTCCTTGTTCCATAATCCATCAAATCTTTACCCAAAACTTGAAAACTTCACAACACAAAACTTAAAGTAGAAAATCTTGTGAGCTCCGTTAGCGAAAGAAAACAAAATACCGCTTCAAGGTACAGTAATGAACTCATTCTTTATTTATATTGGTGTTAAACCTACTCTATTCCAACTTCTCTATGGTTTATAAACTATTTTACTAGCCATAGATTCATCAAAATAAGCAAACAACACAAGATAAACAGAATCTGTCAAAAACGAAACAGTCTGTAGTAATCTGTAGCTAGCGCAGATCTGGAACCCCAAAAATTCAAAAATAAATTGCTGGACGTGAGGAATTTATGTATTAATCATCTTCAAAAAGCATTAACTAAATATCACTCTCCAAATAAAAATGGCAGCAGTTCTCGTGAGCGCTAAAGTTTCTGTTTATTACAGCAAGTTCAACAAGACTTTCCCCAAGTCTTCCCAACGGTTCTACTTGGCACAAACACTAATTAAGGACAAAAAACACAAACAAAACAGAGGCTAGATAAATTATTTATTACTAAACAGGAGCAAAAAGCAAGAAATAAAAATAAAATTGGGTTGCCTCCCAACAAGCGCTATCGTTTAACGCCCCTAGCTAGGCATAACAAGCAAGAATAGATCTAGGTATTGTCATCTTTGGTAGGCAATCCATAAGTGGCTCTCATAATATATTCATAAGGTAATTTAATTTTCTTTCTAGGAAATTGTTCCATGCCTTTCCTAAATGTAAATTGGAATCTAATATTTCCTTCCTTCATATCAATAATTGCACCAATCATTCTAAGGAAAGGTCTACCAAGAATAATAGGACATCAAGGATTGCAATCTATGTCAAGAACAATAAAATCTACGGGCACATATTTCCTATTTGCAACAATAATAACATCATTAATTCTTCTCATAGGTTTCTCAATAGTGGAATCCGCAAGGTGCAAGTTTAGAGAGCGATCATCAAAATCACGGAAACCTAACAATTCACACAAAGTCTTTGGAATTGTGGAAACACTAGAACCCAAATCACACAAAGCATAGCATTCACGATCTTTAATTTTAATTTTAATAGTTGGTTACCATTCATCATAAAGTTTTCTAGGGATAGAAACTTCCAATTCAAGTTTTTCTTCATAAGATTGCATCAGGGCATCAACGATATGTTTAGTGAACGCTTTGTTTTGACTATAAGCATGAGGAGAATTTAGCACGGATTGCAACAAGGAAATACAATCAATCAAAGAGAATTTTTCATAGTTAAATTCCTTGAAATCCATAATAGTAGGTTTAGCAACATCTAGGGTTTTAATTTCTTCAATCCCACTTTTATCAATTTTAGCATCAAGATCTAAAAACTCAGAATTCTTGGAACGTCTTATAGGTAAAGGTGGATCATATTTAGTCCCATCATTATCAAGATTCATATTGCAAAGCAAAGATTTAATAGGGGACACATCAATAACTTCTATATCTTCATCTTTATTTTCATAGGAACTACAAGAACACGCTCTTATAAAGGCATCTTTCTTAGCACGCATCCTAGCGGTTCTTTCTTTGCACTCATCAATGGAAATTCTCATGGCTTTGAGAGACTCATTGATATCATGATTAGGTGGAATAGATCTAAGTTTCAAAGAATCAACATCAAGAGAAATTCTATCAACTTTCCTAGTCAATTCATCAATCCTAAGCAAATTTTCTTCAAGCAAAGCATTGAAATTCTTTTGCGAAGTAATAAATTCTTTAATATTAGATTCAAAATCAGAGGGCATCTTATTATAATTTCCATAAGAATTGTTGCAGGAATTACCAAAATTATTAGAGGGATTACTAGGATAAGGCCTAGGATTAAAATTTCCTCTATACGCGTTGTTACAAAAATTGTTCCTACCAACAAAATTCACATCCATAGATTCATTATTATTCTCAATCAAAGTAGACAAGGGCATATCATTAGGATAAGAAGAAACACTTTTACTAGCGAATAATTTCATAAGTACATCCATCTTTCCACTCAAAACATTAATTTCTTCTATCGCATGCACCTTTTTATTAGTAGATCTTTCAGTATGCCATTGAGAATAATTAACCATAATATTATCTAGGAGTTTAGTAGCTTCTCATAAAGTGATTTCCATAAAAGTGCCTCCTGCGGCCGAATCTAAAAGATTTGTAGAAGCAAAATTCAATCCGGCATAATTTTTTTTGTATAATCATCCACAAATTCAAACCATGAGTAGGGCAATTACGTATCATTAATTTCATCCTCTCCCAAGCTTGTGCAACATGTTCATGATCAAGTTGCTTAAAATTCATAATATCGTTTCTAAGGGAGATGATCTTAGCGATAGGAAAATACTTAGAGATAAAAGCATCTTTGCACTTATTCCATGATTCAATACTATTTTTAGGCAAAGACGAAAACAAAGCTTTAGCATGATCTCTAAGCGAAATAGGAAATAGCTTCAATTTAACAATATCGTTATCCACATCTTTCTTCTTTTGCATATCACACAAATCAACGAAGCTATTTAGATGGGTAGCAACATCTTCTCTAGGAAGGCCGGAAAACGGATCTTTCATGACAAGATTCAGCAAAGCAGTATTAATTTCATAAGATTCAGCATCAGTAAGAGGAGCAATCGGAGTGGTAATAAAATCATTGTTGTTGGTATTGGTAAAGTCACACAATTTAGTGTTATCTTGATCCATCGTGACAAGCAAGCAATCCAACACACAAGCAAACAAAAAGCAAGCGGGCAAAAAGAGGAAAATAGAGAAAGAGAGGGAGGATAGAGAGAGAGGGCGAATAAACGGCAAGGGTGAAGTGGGGGAGAGGAAAACGAGAGGCAAATGGCAAATAATGTAATGCGGGAGATAAGGTGGGTGATCTCGTCCTGAGGTGGATTCTCTCCAGGGAAGGGATGGACAAGCTCTCGCCCATGTGGGAGGGCCTATTTAGGATCGCCCGCATCTCCAGGCCTAGCGCCGCACGCCTGGCGACGCAGGACGGGATCCCCATCCAGAACGCCTGGAACATCCAGCACCTCCGGAAGTTCTACCCATGAAGAAAGGCCCATCACCAGTGAAGCAAGGCCCCGTGCCTGTGAAGGTCTCCGCTTGTGACACTCTCACGTAATAATGAGTGGGGATGTACATGCCCCAGAGTCTCAGGAGTGCTGCCCTCGGGCCTCGGGGGCTCCCTCCCACGTCCTAGTGGCAGCACTTAGCTCTATGCTGGTGAGAAGACTAGACTAGGTGCCATACGCGGCTTTTTGTTTGCTTTCCGTATTTGGCTTGCCCCTTTTTCTTAATGGAAATTTGCTTTTTGGTGTTCCTTGCCGGCTTGGTTCCATCGCCTTTTGCCTCTGTTTCTGCCTTCGGTTCCTTGTTTTGACCCGTGCTCTCCCTCGCATGCCTCGCGAGAGGGCTGGATAGGGTGCCCTTGTGAGCGTTTTTTCCTGTTCTTGGCGAGGCACCCTCGCCCGAGCTCGCAAGCTGGCGCGCCTCTCTCAATTCGTGCCCCTCGGGTACCGCGATGCGAATCGCTGGGTCGTGGCCGGCTGCGCCCGCGACCAGGGCTCAGAAGAATAAGAGTTTCCTAACGAATTTTTGCAGTTCCTAGATGCCTCCTGAGCAAAGGAGGCCTCGCCAGGCACTGGGAAATGCGCGCCTCACGAGGCGGACACTACTTCGAGCGTGCCAAGCTAAGTTATTTCTATGCGTTTACATAAAACGCTGATGCTGCAACACGACATAGGAACGATAAACATATCATAGGAAATTGGAAATCATGGTCCATTGCACGCCCCTGCGGGGCCCCATACTTGTCTCTCTCTTAATGTAGGAAGAAAGGTAGAACGAAGCAAAAGTGGCGCGTGCCCCCATGGCAGTTCGCGAGGATGGGTCCATGGCGCTCTCCTCGGCTCAGCCAGACCCCTCCTCACGCTTCACTGGAGCACAGCGACGAGACGACCCGCTGCCGCCCTCGAAACTGGCGCGGTGGCGTGGCGACTGGTCGTAACCGCCGCTGCTGGAGCTGTCATCGGAAGAAGAGCCGCCATAGTTGGACGAGCCATGGCCAGCGCCAAGGACAAGGCCACCTTCATCCTCGTCGTGATCGTCGCCAAGGCCGAGCATCTCGTCGCCATCATTGTCCTCGGGGCAGCACCCGACACGGCGACCATCTTCCTCGAATACCCGCACGTAGAGGGTCGCATCACCGTCATACTTGAAGTGGAGGGTGCACCGCCTGCCCAGGCCGCGCGTGCGGGCAAACATGTGCCAGCCGCGAACCAGGGCTGCTTTGCCTGCGACGGAGACTTCCACCGTGACCCATGAAGCCTTACTGCAGCAGCCGTCTGCCTACAGCCAGAGACCGCCTGGACCTACGGCCGGCAGTTCACCGGCAAAGACCCGCGGGAACTAAAGCCAGGTGCCAGCCGGGTTCTCCGACCACACGATGAACTCCGGCATCACCTCCGCCGAGTGGAAGCGCGGCCGAGGAGGCCGCGCAACCATGGCGCGCCTCACTTCATCGACAGGACTGCCACGACCTGGGCGACTCCCACTGCGCGAGGAGGCGCCGCCGCAGCCGCGAGAGGACACGGTGGGGGTTGCGGCGTGCTTACGCGGGCGACCATGCCCCCTCTTGGGTGGCGGCTGTTGGCGTCCTGGGAACGGGGGTCCCCAGACTTGCCTGCCCACGTCCCACGGCGTGGCTGGGCTGGCAGGTCTATATGACCCATCTTCATCGACAAGGCATTCAAGACCCTTCCGAGGGGCCAAGCCTCGCGAGGCAAACGACGCAAGACCTCCCCAGGAGCGGCCTCGCCAGGCAGGCTCGCGAGGGGCGGAGATATCAAGGCAGGGCAGACCTCGCAAGGTCCCTATGACATGAACCATGACGATCAAGACTAGGCGGGCGCCAGCGCGCAGTGTCCTTGTTTCCTCTTTGGTGCCAAGGGGGCAAGTGCAGGCGCGGAGTACCAAGGCATCAGGCAAAGGTTTCCATATTGGTGCAACAAGACCAAGACCAAAAGGACGGCAGGACGGAGGTCACCATGGAGCCCAAGACGACGTCACCACCAGAGCCTTTGGTAGGCGAAGACCACCTTTTGTCAGGATAACTTGTACTAGTTGTCCCCTTTCAAATTGGCCGTTGTTGGCTCCCTTCCCGCTCAATATTTGGGGAGAGGACTAGGGCCTATATAAGTAGAACTAGGGATCACAAGAAAGGTGACCAGATCACAAGGACGGGGACGAGAGACAAGTGAGGATCGGCCTCATCGCAAGTCCACCAAGCACAAGAACACCTCAACCTCAGGAGGCTGTTCTTCCCCTTGTAACTGTTCTTCATCAGCCCAAGAGGCAATCCACCACCACCACACTGGAGTAGGGTATTACACCACAACGGTGGCCCGAACCAGTATAAATCTTGTGTCTTTCTGTGTTGTGAGTTCGTTGAGTTCATCTGCGAGATCTTAGAGAGCCAGGGCGTGGATCGATAGGGAGAAGACCTTCGCGTGCACCCCAGTGTTCGAACCTCAAGGATTTTCCCGAACCTGTGACCCGACATTTGGCGCACCAGGTAGGGGTGCACCGAAGCTTCCTTCTGTCGCTCCGTGCTCTGTTGCTTCACCGTCTCCACGGCAGACGCGCGCCACGCTCATGACGAGTGCCGGGCTGCCCTCGCCGCCCATGTTGCTCAGATGGCACCCGTCGGCGGGCCACCTCGTCGTTCCCGTCGCCTGCCACCAATGCCGCCACCGGCCCGGCGGGGAACGAGTAGCAAGCATCCTCGCTGCATCCCTCGGTGCGGCGGGACGGCCGCACTGCCACTCCATCGCTGAACCGGCCGGTTCTTGTTCCCATGCACGTCACCCGCCCATAGATGCACGGGATGTGCTCCTCACGGCGCACGAGCTCTTGCACCACCGTCCGGTCGAGACCTCTACGAGGACTGGCTTGACCGCATCGCTGAGCTTTTCCGCGCCGCAGGGGGATCCCCTGCGCTGTCCCTCTCTCTGCCTCGCCCTCCGCTAGCTACGGGTATGTTGACTTACCCCGCAATGTCAAATGAATTGTGTAGTATTTAAGCAACCAATTGTTATTCTCTTTTCTTACTATATTCCTACCTAATAACTTCTAGTTACCAGTACACTTTTCTATTGCCCTGTTTTAACTAAATATTCCATGTACTCCCATTTCTATCAGAATGCGCTGGTGACAAGGAGGCTCCGGAGGTGGAGAACGGGGCTGCCAACAAGCAGAGGCAGGGCGAGCTAGAACCACAAGTGACTCCAGCAGGCCTAGACTTAATCAGCAGCCTCCCCAATGATATGTTGAGAGTCATCATCTCCCTCCTCCCAATCAAATATGGGGCGCGGACAACCCTCCTTTCCCGATGGTGGCGCCCCCTATGGAACTCCAACCCTCTCGACCTCATCGACACCCACGAGCTCTGCCATGGCTATATCAAAAGCTTGGATGCATTATCCAAGATCCTCGGCAGTCACCTTGGCCCAACCAAAGGCCTTAGAATGGGCAAGTTTCATTCCGATGGCAAGGACCGAGCCAAGCTTGACGACTGGTTCTGACCCCCTGCCCTAGATCAGCTCAAGGATCTCACTTTTGATGATGGGCATATGCGGTCGCTGCCAACGTCCACACTCTGCCTCGCGCCCACGCTGCATGTCGCCAAGTTTAGGAACAACCATTTCCCGCCCCTTAATGACATGCCTGCTCCTATTCTACCACAACTGAAGAACCTCGAGCTTGTCGCCGTCTGACTCTCACAGGGTGACATTGAGCGCCTGCTCCGTGGCTGTAATGCACTCGAGTACCTTCGTCTTCAGGCGATCAATGGGTTGAGTACCTTCCACATCACCTCCATGACTCTCCGGACTATTTATGTGTGTTGTTGGTGCGGCAGGAAGACATCACAAGATGTGTACCATGGTATGGTCATCCAGGACACACCGGCACTTGAGATATTACTTGTAGTTGATCAAGAAGGTCCAACAAGAATCAATGTCATTTCTGCGCCGAAATTGACAATGGTGGGCTACTCATCTGACAAATGCTCCGAATATTGGATCCACACCCGTTCAGGTACAACAACCGCCTTCTACCTCTCCTTCTACAAATTAACATTATTTCTATTTTTGAAGATGTTTGTTTGTCTGTCATTCAGAAAATGATTTCAACAAGCTTGACCCCAAAACTGCGCACAGTGAATGTCTTGGCACTAGAATCCATCGGGCCCGACCTGGAGCAAGTTGTCAGTTTCCTGAGATGCTTTCCGTTCTTGGAGAAGCTATATATCAAGGTGATATTCCTTTCCTGTTAAATGTTAACCATAAGGGAGTTCAATTTGTGACTCCCTTTTCCAAGTTTACAATGACAATGTACTACGATTTCTGAAGGTTCTTTTGGAAGATTTTAGTACATACATGTCCCCCCCATATTGGTTGCTTGATCCATATGGTTACAATCAATAAGCATTTCTCCTTTGGATTCATTTGTACTATTTTTCTTAGGGAACTTTTCATCCACTCCAACCTCTTGTGAAGAAGGCTACATTTTTCTAGAATGTAATCAAATGCCCATGTTAATCATGTCAGATCAAAGATGACATGTTAGTGCATTTTACGAATCCTGCAAACCAAATAGCTAGGCCTGTAGTAATTTTTAAAACTGCATGTAGGCACTAACACGTTTTCTTCTTTTGCAGATAAGATTAGGCCCAGTGGTGGATAATGTGATACAATATAACAATCACGTCGAATGCCTAGACCTGCATCTCGCAGAAATTACTTTGAACTCCTATCGAGGGACCTTACCGGAGATTATATTCTCCAGGTTCTTTGTTCTCAGAGCTAGGGTGCTGAAGGAAATGAGGTTTGCCGTACATTTATTTCACAAAAATGAATGGTTTGTTGATCAGCATCGGCGCCTGCGGCAGAATGGAGTAGGCTCCAAAAATGCTGAATTTCATTTTGGAACTTCAGATGACAGAGTAATCGGAAGTCATCGTGTCAACCCCATGCATGACTTCTCATAGGCTGACCCCTTTGCAAAAATTGTGAGGTTTTGAAGCCAGACTTAGAAGCGGTGATATTAGTTTGAACCTCTCTGATATCCATGTTCAGCGGATCAGCGCCAGTGTTTGCAGCTAATGAGCTGAATTTCATTTCTAATATCAGTTTGAACCTTGTAATCTTCAAATTTGAGCCATATAACTCTGGAATTTGAACCTTGTAACATTTTGAGATTTTGTGGTACAATTGTTGAAATGGCATCGTATGAGGCTCGTATATTGCTAGCACTATTTTGACCTTAATATGCAATGGTCTTAGATTTTATTAACCATTCTCGAATCAGTTTACCTTGTCGATCTCACAGCAGATGATCTGTATAGCTAACTCGACTGCGATCTTTGACATTATTGCACACAGTTGGTTTCTTCCACTGTGTGCACTGTAGAGCGCAGAATTAATTATTGCACTTGAGTGTCCATCATCACCCTTCTGTGTAACTTTGACCTCATCACCCAAGGGTAAACTTGTGACCGAAGTCATTCCAAACACTTCGTTTTACAAAGCTTTTTGCGAATAAACACCCACGATTTGTCCCTCTTCTAGCCGACGCGTGGCCAAACAAGCCGGGCGGGAAGCTTGCACGGTAAATAGAGCGGTAGCGCGGGAACAGGCTCACCGATGATACATTTGGTGCCTCTTCGAGCCCACAAGTGTGGTGCGGTGTTGTCAAGCGTGCACTGGAATCCTCCGCTATAAACGTCGGACAAGACATGACGATTACATGCCGGCCGGCCCCCATTTATTACAACAGCCATTTAACCTACCCTTGTGTCTCTTCAACCTTTCGATTGTGCCCCACCATTGCAAGAAGCACACCCACCACGAGAAATTCTTAGAGGGTATCCTGCGCGGCTCCAATGGCACTTCGAGCGGCTGCCGACGACGAGCGGCAATTCACCATGTGTACACCAACGAACCGGTCTGGGTGGAGCACTCCATCCACATCATGGAGTTGTTGCTTGCCAGGGAGAAGTACAAGGTGGTCGGGTTTGACCTTGAGTACACCCGCACTCATGCTGTAGCGACCCGACCCGAATGGGTCAAGTCTCTGTGCTTACGTGTCATCCCTGGATCGGTATGCTGACACACACAGTACTCGAAGGATTTATAACAGAGGTAAATCACATGTATAAAGTAACGTAAATACTATTACCTCAATCCAAATAGCGGAAGCAACAAGGTTGAGGATTCCCATCAACACCAACGGCAAAGTTGAGTGTAGAAATCGTAACCCTAACGTATCACTTACTCGTCGTAAGAAACCTGCAACATAAGACGTTGCAGCTCGAAAACGGGTCAGTACATTGAATGTACTGGCAAATTCACACCATAGAGAATGATGAACAATGGCTATCACTACATGCATATTTGGCTGGTGGAAAAGCTCTATGGTTATAAGGTTTTTGCGTAAAGCTAATTTTTCCCTACTGCAAAGGAATAAATTTATTTAACTATCATGGTGGTTGTGTAACATTGAGAATGGTTGACAGCATTCTCAATCCCAATTAAAAATAATTAAAACCCAACAACATTAATTAGAAGTAGCATGATGAGATTCACAATGATATTCAAGTACTAGATACTCAAGTTGTCCATAACCGGGGACACGGCTAATCATGATTAGTTTGTACACTCTGCAGAGGTTTGCGCACTTTTCCCCACAAGACTCGATCGCCTCCGATGGATTTCTCGCACTACATGGTGTTTGAGAAACGGATGACCGAGACACAGTCTTTCAAAAGCGCTAGCACCTTACGATGGATAGACCGGTACACCTACTTTCCCCTACATCTGCTAGTCTACCCTGTAAGAGTTCACACGACTTAATCAACTATGCCAGAGCCCATAATGGCTTGTGGCTGCACACGGAAGTTTCTAGCATGAAAGATCTTATGATCCCTTTGAGCCTGGGTGGCAGTCCAAAAAAAACAGGCAAGTCCTGATAGATATCAGGTGCCTCAATCCACCCAGATGTGTGTTTAAGTTGCCACCTTAGATAAACCATTAAAATTATCAACTCACATCTGTCATGGATATCACTCACCCAATCCACGTCTACTAGCATAGCATGGCATAATAAGCAAACGTAGAAGTAACTCCCAAAGGTTTGATAATGAACAGGTAATAGGTACTACCTCATCTACTACCCATCCCACAATTTAATTAGATCCTAATCATGCAAGGTGAGAGGATTGATCTAATGCAATAAAACATGGGTTGTAGAAAAGGTATGATCAAAGTGTGAACTTGCCTGCAAGGTTGATGAAGATGATTCGCACTCAACATCTCTTGATAGATCTACTCGTCACACTCCGGTCAATCTATCATAAGCAAGCAATAGTAACCACACAATAAGTACTCATCTAATGCACAAGTAAAACTCGAACGAGAGAACGAACCAGAAAGTTCAACTTAAGAACTCCGGTTGCAAAGAGAGAATGAACCGAACAAACGACGGAAAACAACGGCGGAAGAAAACAACTCGGTTCTAGCAAGTTGAAACTAGGTCAAAATTTACCATAGAAAAAACTTGTTTAAGTTGATTCGACGGAACGGCGGTTTCAAAACGAAACTCCAGGCGCTTGAATCACCTGATTCCGATAAACGAGCGAGAAGAAAGACTAGAACGAAGATCGGATCTGAGATCGCGATCGCGGAATAAATCCGACGAGAAGAAAAAGAAGAACGGTTATACGAACAGACGTTCGTTAACCTAGAAGAATCCGGTGATCACGTTCGTTAGGATGAACGGTCCGGCGAACGGTCCAAAGGCAACTAAATCGGAAAAGAAAACGAATCCGATCTAGGGTTTCGGAGAAGAAAACCGAAACGAAAAACCGATCTAGAAAACGAACCAGAGGAGAAGAAAAGAATCAGAACGATTAGAAGAAAACGATCCGAGGAAAAGAGACGCGGGGCAACCTCCGGCGAGGGGCTCCGGCGGGTGGCGTAGGGCGGCGGCGGCGTGGGCAAGATGCGGCGATGGCGCGGGTGTGGGGTGGCGCGGCGGCGGTGTAGAGCGCGGGGTGGGGCGCGGCTTCGGGCTTGGGGGCTTGGGATTTGATTTGATGATTTAGAGGGGGGGGTCTTGGGGTATTTATATTGGTGAGGGGGGGATTTACTTGGGGTAGGGGACAAGAAAAAGAATAGGAATAGGAAATAGACTAAGAATAGGAAAGAATAAACGGAGTAGGACTAGGAATAACGAAACAAGGAAAAAGAGACAAGGGGGCGCCCTAGAATCCTAAAAGGATTCGGCAACAGGGAGAGGCGGCGGCGGCCTCCTGGCAGCGCTGGCGCACGGCGCCTGGCGCCTGGGAGCGCAGGGGCGGCGGCTTGGCTTGGGCCTTTGGCCCAGCTGGCGCTACTGATTTTTTTTAACAGATTTCGCACGCAGAAAAACATAGAAAAGAAAATCTAAACGAGCTCCAAAATTACTAAAGTAAATTTTCCCCGACTCCTAAAAATGAGTCGAACAAAATGAACTTTTCTCCGGACCTAAAATGCAATTTTCGAAAACATGCATTTTTCCCTATCCAAAGAAAAACAAACAAACACCGGAAAACGAAATTTGATCTATTTATTAAATCTTCATTTTTCCTATATTTTGGGAAAGTCATATTATTCCCTCTCTTATATTTTTTGACGTCGGAAAAATAATTGAAGATGAAATAAATAAATCAAATGATCCTCTTTTCCAATTCGAGAAAACTCTCAAATAAGAAAATAACGGAATCTCCAACTCTCTTCGAAGGTCCTTGAGTTGCGTGAAATTTCTAGGATCGACCAAAAAGCAAGAAAATAAGATATGCATGATGATCTAATGTATTCCAATTTGAAAATAAATAAATTCAAAAGAACTTTGAATTTAATTCTTTGAAACTCCCAACTCATATTTCATAATTTGAAGAAGTCATTTTATCTTCTCTCGTGAAAATCATTGAGTTGCTTAAAGTTTCTGAATTGGAAATATTTCCTAATGGAATTCAAATATTTTTCAAACACCCTTTTCATTTTAAATGGAAGAAGTCATGTCATCTTCTCTCTAGGGTTTTGTGTTGAAAGAATTTGAATTCATGGAGATCAGAAAGCAAATATGAAAGTTTGGGAAAGTCCTTTTATTCCCTCTCATTTAACTTTCAAAAAGTTTCGAATTCACTCACTTTCCGACAATCAATCAAACAATCAGTCAAATCTATCTATTTATTATAACATTCCAAAATTTAGACTTTTGGGATGTTACAAACATACCACCCTTAAAATGAATCTCGTCCTCGAGATTCGAAGAGGCTAGCGAGAAAAGGTTAGGGTTTGGGGGTCTCCTCAAAATCCATTGATCATCATAGGGGTCTGGGGTGCTACCACCCTTAGAAGCATGGTTACTGTTCCATCGAAACTCATATACTTCATCCATATTGTTAACAGTGTCGGTCTTCTTAGATCTTCAGGACAATTCCTTATCCGGGCTCTTCCGGTAGTGGCATAACCTTTTCCTCAATTCTTTTGTACTTTCATCCTGGTAAGGTTATTTAGAGATTGGGTCTTCTTAGCTAACGGGTCTGGCGCCATTACTAAACAACTATCGATATCTCATGGTGGTCAACCATTTATGGTTTCTCCTGCGGGAAATGGGTCTGGGTTGATCCTCACCGTATAACCTACGGTTGGCAAAAAGCTGCCGTGTACAAGGGAAAATTTTTTATACCATTCTAAGGTTTAACAAGGTTTAATATCGTCGTCTCTCTACTATAGGTAAGTCACTCAGATTTACCATCCCATATAGCAAGGCGAACAATAAGAGTAAGTCGGTATGGTGATCAATCCATCCCGCACCCAAATCATTACCTTGTATACGGTTTAGCGAATCTCGCATTCTAACACTCGGTCATCCTCACAAGCATTGCAGAATTTCTCTCGTCGACGAACCAAGTTCGGAATAATCCATTGATTCTACAAGCCAGACAAACATCTATCATTCCTTCACAACTCTCAGGTTTTGCATTACTCCTATAGGATCGTCTATCGATAAGGGCATATCCTCTTCCAGGGTTTTTCCTTCAGCAAGAGTGTGCTTGCTTCTTGGAAGGTCTTGGGGCCTGTGGGTTATGGCCCATCTCATCACTTGTAGTCCTTGAACTTATCATCGGGCAACTTATCGTTATCCCAACATCCAACTTCCAGCTTCCTAGCATACTTAGATCCATCCAATTGTACTGTCTTCCTTCCTTCTATTGGCTCCAAACTAGGACATGTTTACTCAGACTCATCATGGAATTTCCATTGATCCATATTTCCGACATCATGCCTCCTTTATATCCAATAGTAATTCACCTCTTCATCCTCGTGGGATATCCCTCATACCAAAATAAAACTTATACTTATGAAATCCATGTTCCACTTCGTGGAACATCATTATCCTTTCCAGGGTCAAGCGTCCTTACAGGGGAATATTGGCCATCTCTGCATGGCACTTCTTCAACAGGGAAACGTGAAACACATCTTGAACTCCTGACAGTCCTTCGGGTAACTCCAACTTGTAGGCCACTTCTCTCATACGCTCCAAAACTCAGTATGGTCCTACAAATCTCGGGGCTATCTTTACCTTAACTCCAAATCGTTTAACTCCTCGCAGAGGAAACACATGAAGACATGCTTTGTCTCCAATATTATAGACTACCTCCTTGAGTTTTTGAGTCTACATAACTCTTCTGCCTGGACTGAGCTACCTTCAGTCTATCTCGAATCAACTTAACATTCTCTTCTAACTCGTTGATCACATTCGGTCCAAACAACTGTCGGTCTCCAACTTCATCCCACATACTCTTGGGGTATCACACATATCGAGACAAAACTCGTATTCATTTTGTCCGAAATCCATTACAGGGTACTACCACCCTTAAAATGCACAAATCTTCCATAGACCATATTTCTCTGATCCTCAGAATGGCCAAAATTCTCCTTCATAGAGTAACAACTCATAAAATCCATATCAGTACCAATGATGCTACTTTATTGATTCTCAAATTATTACAATCTCCTGTTTTTCCATTACATGCCTCAACTCAACACCTCAATATAAAGGAAAATGTCCTCACTACTACGACTATATTTCTTCTGTTACAAACTCAACTACTTATCACAAGTCTCCTTCTCCTTCGGACAATCTCTGGCAAAGTTCCCTGCTTTATTACAACTAAAACATATTACTTCTGACAAGTATCGAGGTTTCCTTTTTGGGCATTTGTTGAGGTAGTGCCCTGACTCCTTGCACCCATAACAGATGGCATGACTCATATCCTTCCCGGAATCCAATCTACTTCTCTTTCTGGACTTTTCCATTCCAATCAGGGCTTCTATTTCCTGTGGGTCATACTCTACTTCCTTAGCCGGGAATTCTACTAGATCCCCATTCATACAATTTTGGGAGATGTGTCCTTCTTCTCCACATGAATAGCAAGACTTGGTGCAGGGTTTAATTGGTTCTTCTTTGGGTGTGTCCTCCACCTCTTTCTTCATCATAGGTTCTTCTAAACTTTCCATAAGAGCTCCTTTCATTGCTTCTTCCTTCTGCTGGATGGTTCTTTGTACCAAGGGGTAAATGTGACACTGAGCAGGATAGTGGGTAGTCCCTTCACACAAGAAACAAGTGATCTACCTAGTTGGGCATTCTTCAGCTGGGTGACTTCCTTCACAATTAGGGCATTCATCCTTGTGTTCTTTATGGTTGTGTCCGATTTCTCCACAAATCTTGCATGCACAAGGTTTCTTCATGTCTTTTCCATAAGGCTTCAACTTCTGGGACACAAACTGTGACTTTAGCAAAATCAACTTAAATTCTTTCCAAGTGGTTACTCCTTGCCATCCATTGATGGTTTGGTACATCCTCCACCAAGTAGCAGCACCTCTTTCAAAGCGTTGAAGAGCATACTGGGCCATATCCTTTCCGTCTATAGGGTTGTTCTCCATATGATCCTCCATGTTCTGAATCCATCGGTCTGTCTCCAATTGACTCATCGGTCTAGAAAATACAAGCTCATCTCCATTCATCATCTATTGGGTCCATGGGTTTGGGGTGAGATAAGAGAGATAGAGAGGGATGCACACAATGCAAACAGCAGTTTTGAAAAGACAGATTTTTGTTGTGGCTGTCGAAAAACATCAAACAAATGAAAGCTCACAATCGTCGCATCTAACGTAGGTATATAACAGGGGTTTGGTCTTCTAAAGGTCAATAACTCTTCAACGTCTCCAAACTCTTCAAGCCTTGTTCAAGCCTCCAATGGCTTCTTCCAATCATGCTTGTCCTTCTCAAGTTCTTTTGCCAGATCAATCTCTGTTGACGTGAAATCTCTCGTGACATCCTTTAATATTCTAGAGTTGTATTTCAAACTTATAGGTTTCAACATCCTTGGCATGAACCATTGTCATACTATCCTTCAGTTCCTGACAAATCTCCGGTATCTCGAGGTTGTAGCTCCTCCAGCTTGGCTAGTTTAGCTTCTTGGACCTAAGTTCTTCACAAAATGCTTCCTTGTCAAAATACGGCTTCATGCAGCTGCACCTTAAACTTCTTGATGTACTACTCCAGATCCTGGTGATACACCGGCTAAGGTTAAAACTTCATCTTACTAATAGGTGCTCCATCAGCCTTCTTCCATCAAATCCATTCTGAAGAAATGCATCCTTAACTCGGCACGGTGACAATAGCATCAGCGGGCGATGACATCACGGATAACCGTGTTTCTGCTCTTTTCATTCCCATGAGCTATCATTCCATAGTTGATATCTCCTGCCTTAGGGTTTTCTTGACAAAACTTTGAGTTCTCAACTCTCCATATTTTGACCTTTCTCCAATACACCTTGATCTCGGGTATTGACAACTTCCATAGTCTGCCAAGTTCCATAGGGGTAGCATTCCTAGGTCATACAAATCTGGGGATTCTTCAAAGCCTCCAATTCTCCTAGTCTTTAGAGTCTTCAACGTTGTAGTTTCCATTATCATAATGTATGGTAAAATCCTCTTCATTCCGAATGGTCTTACTTGTCTGATATCCTGTACTTCTTGGAGTGGTCTCATCAGTCGAATCTTCGAGTGGTCAAAAGGGGAAAGGGGTATGGTCTCACTAAAGGAATTTTTGAATAAGCTCAGAAGAGAAGAGAGGTAAAAGATCTTTTGAAAGGGAAAGTTGTAGAGAAAAATCTTTGCTATGGGCTTGCCAGTTTCTAGGGTCACGTCCTACAGTCAACATGTGCTCTGATACCATCTTGTAGCGACCCGACCCGAATGGGTCAAGTCTCTGTGCTTACGTGTCATCCCTGGATCGGTATGCTGACACACACAGTACTCGAAGGATTTATAACAGAGGTAAATCACATGTATAAAGTAACGTAAATACTATTACCTCAATCCAAATAGCGGAAGCAACAAGGTTGTGGATTCCCATCAACACCAACGGCAAAGTTGAGTGTAGAAATCGTAACCCTAACGTATCACTTACTCGTCGTAAGAAACCTGCAACATAAGCCGTTGCAGCCCGAAAACGGGTCAGTACATTGAATGTACTGGCAAATTCACACCATAGAGAATGATGAACAATGGCTATCACTACATGCATATTTGGCTGGTGGAAAAGCTCTATGGTTATAAGGTTTTTGCGTAAAGCCAATTTTTCCCTACTGCAAAGGAATAAATTTATTTAACTATCATGGTGGTTGTGTAACATTGAGAATGGTTGACAGCATTCTCAATCCCAACTAAAAATAATTAAAACCCAACAACATTAATTAGAAGTAGCATGATGAGATTCACAATGATATTCAAGTACTAGATACTCAAGTTGTCCATAACCGGGGACACGGCTAATCATGATTAGTTTGTACACTCTGCAGAGGTTTGCGCACTTTTCCCCACAAGACTCGATCGCCTCCGATGGATTTCTCGCACTACATGGTGTTTGAGAAACGGATGACCGAGACACAGTCTTTCAGAAGCGCTAGCACCTTACGATGGATAGACCGGTACACCTACTTTCCCCTACATCTGCTAGTCTACCCTGTAAGAGTTCGCACGACTTAATCAACTATGCCAGAGCCCATAATGGCTTGTGGCTGCACACGGAAGTTTCTAGCATGAAAGATCTTATGATCCCTTTGAGCCTGGGTGGCGGTCCAAAAAAAACAGGCAAGTCCTGATAGATATCAGGTGCCTCAATCCACCCAGATGTGTGTTTAAGTTGCCACCTTAGATAAACCGTTAAAATTATCAACTCACATCTGTCATGGATATTACTCACCCAATCCACGTCTACTAGCATAGCATGGCATAATAAGCAAACGTAGAAGTAACTCCCAAAGGTTTGATAATGAACAGGTAATAGGTACTACCACATCTACTTCCCATCCCACAGTTTAATTAGATCCTAATCATGCAAGGTGAGAGGATTGATCTAATGCAATTAAACATGGGTTGTAGAAAAGGTATGATCAAAGTGTGAACTTGCTTGCAAGGTTGATGAAGATGATTCGCACTCAAAATCTCTTGATAGATCTACTCGTCACACTCCGGTCAATCTTTCGTAAGCAAGCAATAGTAACCACGCAATAAGTACTCATCTAATGCACAAGTAAAACTCGAACGAGAGAACGAACCAGAAAGTTCAACTTAAGAACTCCGGTTGCAAAGAGAGAATGAACCGAACAAACAACGGAAAACAACGGCGGAAGAAAACAACTCGGTTCTAGCAAGTTGAAACTAGGTCAAATTTTACCATAGCAAAAACTTGTTTAAGTTGATTAGACGGAACGGCGGTTTCGAAACAAAACTCCATGCGCTTGAATCACCTGATTCCGATAAACGAGCGAGAAGAAAGACTAGAACGAAGATCGGATCTGAGATCGCGATCGCGGAATAAATCCGACGAGAAGAAAAAGAAGAACGGTTATACGAACGGACGTTCGTTAACCTAGAAGAATCCAGTGATCACGTTCGTTAGGACGAACGGTCCGGCGAACGGTCCAAAGGCAACTAAATCGGAAAAGAAAACGAATCCGATCTAGGGTTTTGGAGAAGAAAACCGAAACGAAAAACCGATCTAGAAAATGAATCAGAGGAGAAGAAAAGAATCAGAACGATTAGAAGAAAACGATCCGAGGAAAAGAGACACGGGGCAACCTCCGGCGAGGTCTCCGGCGAGGGGCTCCGGCGGTGTGGCGTAGGGCGGCGGCGGCGTGGGCAAGGTGCGGCGGTGGTGCGGGTGTGGGGTGGCGTGGCGGCGGTGTAGAGCGCGGGGTGGGGCGCGGCTTGGGGCTTGGGGGCTTGGGGTTTGATTTGATGATTTAGAGGGGGGGGGGGTCTTGGGGTATTTATATTGGTGAGGGGGGGATTTACTTGGGGTAGGGGACAAGAAAAAGAATAGGAATAGGAAATAGACTAAGAATAGGAAAGAATAAACGGAGTAGGACTAGGAATAACGAAACAAGGAAAAAGAGACAAGGGGGCGCCCTAGAATCCTAAAAGGATTCGGCAACAGGGAGAGGCGGCGGCGGCCTCCTGGCAGCGCTGGCGCTCGGCACCTGGCGCCTGGGAGCGCAGGGGCGGCGGCTTGGCTTGGGCCTTTGGCCCAGCTGGCGCTACTGATTTTTTTTAACAGATTTCGCACGCAGAAAAACACAGAAAAGAAAATCTAAACGAGCTCCAAAATTACTAAAGTAAATTTTCCCCGACTCCTAAAAATGAGTCGAACAAAATGAACTGTTCTCCAGACCTAAAATGCAATTTTCGAAAACGCGCATTTTTCCCTATCCAAAGAAAAACAAACAAACACCGGAAAACGAAATTTGATCTATTTATTAAATCTTCATTTTTCCTATATTTTGGGAATGTCATATTATTCCCTCTCTTATATTTTTTTGACGTCGGAAAAATAATTGAAGATGAAATAAATAAATCAAATGATCCTCTTTTCCAATTCGAGAAAACTCTCAAATAAGAAAATAACGGAATCTCCAACTCTCTCCGAAGGTCCTTGAGTTGCGTGAAATTTCTAGGATCGACCAAAAAGCAAGAAAATAAGATATGCATGATGATCTAATGTATTCCAATTTGAAAAAAAATAAATTCAAAAGAACTTTGAATTTAATTCTTTGAAACTCCCAACTCATATTTCATAATTTGAAGAAGTCATTTTATCTTCTCTCGTGAAAATCATTGAGTTGCTTAAAGTTTCTGAATTGGAAATATTTCCCAATGGAATTCAAATATTTTTCAAACACCCTTTTCATTTTAAATGGAAGAAGTCATGTCATCTTCTCTCTAGGGTTTTGTGTTGAAATAATTTGAATTCATTGAGATCAGAAAGCAAATATGAAAGTTTGGGAAAGTCCTTTTATTCCCTCTCATTTAACTTCCAAAAAGTTTCGAATTCACTCATTTTCCGACAATCAATCAAACAATCAGTCAAATCTATCTATTTATTATAACATTCCAAAATTTAGAATTTTGGGATGTTACACATGCCGGGTCTCGTCCCAAGGTCATCGTCGCCCAGATGTGCATGCGCCACCATGTCCTTGTCTACCACTACTGCCTAGCCACAAGGCCTTGCGAGCATTTCACCAGGTTTTTCAACAGCCCCCACTACATGTTCGCTACGGTGGACATCACCAACGATGTAAAGGCGCTCGAGAATTCGGGCATCGCCTGCCAGAATCTTGTCGACATCCAGGGCAATACAAGATCTAGGGTAGCAGGGAGCATGAGAAGGACTCACTGGTTCACCTCGCCGAGGCCATGATCGACCCCTACTACAGAGACATGAAGGATTCGTGCAACAAGGACAAGCATGCCTAGCACTCGGCCTGGATGGAGAAACTCGACAAATCTCATGTTGTGTATGCGGCCAAGGGAGGCATACACGAGCTACGACATGTACAGGCGGGTCGTTGACATAAGGAAGTGCCTCCTTCCCCAAAATGGCCAGGGATCTAGCCGGAAGCAGAGCAATGGCAAGCGTCGTCGCAACAATAAGTGGATGATTAGATCCTTGTTTCTCCTACTTTAGTATGAATGTAATTGCTTTCTTTGGTGTGTGGAAATGTTATGTGTGTAGTCACTTGTGTAATTGTATGCTTAATTTGGTTATGAAATGTTGTCTTTTGAAGTATATATGTTGATGCTCTATAGACAGAGCGTAGATGTTATGCGGACAAAGAAAATCACATCGCACACTGACTAAACAGTGGAACCCATTGGTGATGTTTTCATTAATCACTCACAATTGTAAACCAGCAATCGTTTGCTCACAACACACACGGCTTGTTAGCAATAATCGTCTGTGTTGTTATCGGTCTTCGCACACGTTTCTGATTACAGACCAATTTGCCTCGTATCACACACATCTTGTTCATTTGAACCATTTCTGTTCTCATGTCTCAACGCAACAGTTCATCCGAGTGAACCACATGCCATATATCGCACACACCTTTGATCTGGCTGACCGTTTCTTTTGTGTTGCCTAATCACAAACAGTTCATCCAAGTGAACCGTATGCTGTACATCACACACACCTTCATCTGGCTACCCGTTTCTTTTGTTCCTCCTCATCGTAAACGGTTAATTGAACTGAACCATATGCCCTCAATCACACACGCAACTAAAATCTGAACCGTGTTTGATGCATCCGTCAGCACAAACGTTTTGCACCTTTTTGACAGTTTTTTACACCACAGTTTGCGATTAGGGCATCGCACATAGTTTCGTCGAAGGGTCTCTGATCGTAGTGTCGCATTGGCAGCATCCTGTAGTAGTGAATGGTGATAACATAAACGGTTCAGATCTAAAATCATGGCACTTGGGCCCCAAGTGACAAGTATTAAGCATGGCAAAGTCATAGCAACATCAATCTCAGAACATAGTGGATTCTAGGGATCAAGCCCTAACAAAACTAACTCGATTACATGATGAATCTCATCCAACTCCTCACCAACAAGCGAGCCTACGAAGGAATTACTCACTCCCGGTGGAGAGAATCATGGAATTGGCGATGGAGGAGGGTTGGTGATGATGAACACCGAAGATTCCCCTCTCCGGAGCCCCACACGGACTCCAGATCTAGCCTCCCGATGAAGAACAGGAGGTGACAGCGGCTCCGTATCGCGAAACGAGATAACTCTTCCTCCTTGATGTTTTATGGAAATATGTGATTTTATAGCACGCCCTGGTGGATTGTTCCCACCCAGGTGCCCCATCTAGTGGTTCTTGGCTCCAGAAGTTATCTTTTATTGAATAAAAAATCCTCACAAAGTCTTGTCCCAATTTGAGAACTTATATTTCTGCACAAAAACAACACCATGGTAGTTCTGCTGAAAACAACGTCAGTCCGGGTTAGTTTCATTCAAATCATGAAAATTAGAGTCCAAAACAAGAGGAAAAGCGTTAGGAAACGTAGATATGACGGAGACGTATCAACGCTTGATTTTTATATGATTTTCTGAAGTGAGCTGTCGAACTAAGTAGAAAAGGACACTAGAGTGTACCTACACATGGTATAGGGCTGCTCGTCCCGCCTGGTGTTGAGGGAGCTAAAGTGGGAGCCTAAACCTTTGCTTGTCCTCAAGCAATTCAGTTGATAAACTGAAAGTGAAAAAGAAAAACTTTTACGAACTCTTTTGCTCTTGTTTGCATAAATAAGCTTAAACAACACCCAAGTTTCAACCAAGATTATAAAAACCATGTTGACAATAACTCTTAAAAATTATATTAACTCATATAGATGACATAATCAGCTAGCGACAAATAATAAGATATCTCAAACAACAACACGTTGTCAAAACAACCATGATATAATATGACAATAGTGGTATCTCGCTAGCCCTTTCTGAGACCGCAAAACATAAATGCAGAGCACCTCTAAAGTTCAAGTAGCGACTAAACATTGTGATTCATGGTAGAAAAGATTCAGTCATGATGCACCCAACATTAGCTACGCACAATGCATGAGCATGATAGCAGTGCTCTCAGGTTCTGGTGCTTATTTGAGAAGGTGATGACACAACATAGAAGTAAATAGATAGTCCCTTCGCAGAGGGAAGTAGTGATTTGCAGAGGTGCCATAGCTCAAGTTTTTAAAACATAGGTAAATGAAATTTTGAGAGATGCACCCTTCTTGTTTACTTCGTGACAATTAGTTATCAATATCTTCCATCCTAAATTCATTAGTGGCGGTTCCCAAGCGATAAAGTAAAGGTTATGACTCCGTAGGAGTTTTTGTTTGATTATTTGTCATCTCTTTTCTTTTTGCAGTTTGGGACTGGAAATCCCTATTACCGCCCCTCTCATGCAATGACGAGTGAATAAACACTCATCATGAGATTAACACGCTTAGCATGGAAGATACTGACTACCTCTTGCCGCTCTATGAACAATCCAGGCACACAAAAATGATATTTATTTGAAGTTTTTAGAGGTGGCACATGCAAATTTACCTAGGACGGCATGGTAATACCGCGTATAGGTAGGTATGGTGGACTCATCTGGAATAACTTGGGTTTAAGGTTTTTGATGCACAAGCAGAATTCCCGCTTACTACAGGCAAAGGCTAGCAATTAGGTTGAGAAGCGGCCAGCTAGAGAGCAACAACGGTCATGAACATGCATTAGGCATAAGTAACATTGGATACTAGCATGAGTAGGATATGAACACCATGAACATAAATATCATAGAGGCTATGTTGGTTTTGATTCAACTACATGCATGAACATGTGCCAAGTCAAGCCACTTGAACATTCAGAGGAGGATGCCATATCATCATACTACATCACAATCATTTTAACGCAATGTTGACATCCAAGATAAATCATTATCCACTCCTAGCTACTTATGAATGGCATGAGAAACTATAATCTCTAATTTTCAGTGCAAACATGTTCGATCATAATAGGTTTAATCATGGATACTAGGTTAAAGATATTTTAAAAAACAGGACAAGTCGAGTTCAAACCCGTTTCTCTCTGCCACAGCCAGTTCATCAAATATCGTCATTATTGCCTTTCACTTGCATGACCGAACGATATGAAAATAATTGTGCAAGAGTGTCATGGACTAAGCTGGAATCTGCAAACATTTTATTCAAAAGGAGAAGACATGATAATATGGGCTCTTTGTTACATCAACAGTAATGCATATGAGAGCCACTCAACACTTTCATCGTGGTCTTCTCTTCGGTGTGACTCAAAAGAAAGAAAAATAAATTCAGAGAAACACACTAAAATATTTTTGGGGTTTTTGGTTTTTCTTAAACAAGCAAATAAAAGGGAAAAGCAAAAAACGAGAAAAAGTATTTACACAGGAAAGCTCCCAACAAGTAAAAGAAGAACAAGGAATTTTTTTGGGTTCTCTTTTTAGATACTATAGCTAACTATACTAGAAAGAAAAATCAAAAAGAAGCAGGAAATATTTTTGGATTTTCTCAAAGTTTTTCAAACACACAAGAAGAAAGCGAGAAAATAAATTTAGCATGGATAATAGAATGATAGAGTGTGGAGACCGATAACTGAAATGAAATGTGTGAACATGAATGTAATGTCGGTGGAAATACGTACTCCCCCAAGCTTAGGCTTTTGGCCTAACTTGGGAATCAATCAGTAGCCTGCATAATGGTCGGAGTGATAGCTCATGGAGGCTCTCGGTGTGGATGCCTCGACCCGTCGTGCAGCCACAACTACCGCTTTATGAGCTCGGGCCTCGCTCTCAAGAACAAAATATCTTCCCTTATTGGGAACATCAAAGAGAGCAGGTGCATGCAAATATATGTCCACAACTAAACTTCTATTAAACAACCGTTTATAGGTGAAATTATGGGGTTCACCACTAAGGATCTTATGACATCTCATAGCATCAAATTCTAAGTACTGCATGGGTAAAATAGGGTCATATGGAAAAGGTGAAACACCCAACTCTCTTGCTAAGCGTGTGGCATAGATTCCACTATAAAAATATCCACTACCAGCGTTGTGTTGCAACCTGCGTGCAACAATGGCTCCCAGATTATAACTTTTGTCACCGGTGAGAGCGGTGCGTATGAGGCTCATGTCTGGAGCACAAAGTGTACTACAACATTGTTTACCTACAATACATTTTCCATTAAATAATGCAAAGTACTAGATTGAGGGAAAATGAATGCTCTTTATTCTACCCTACGTCACCCTCTAGTCTCACCATAGCAAAGACTAGTCAGGAATATCTCAAACTCAAATCTTGGTTGTTCATCAAGCAAACCCCAGAATGGGATTTTGCAGCAGTAGGCAAATCTTTCTAGAGATATGGTAAATGGATTTTCATACAGTTTAACTGACACCCTAGACTCACAGGGATGGAATTTAAATCCTTTGGTAAATGATTCAGTGAGAGTGGGGTGTTGGTTGCACTTATCTGAAATGTAGGGACCGAGCTCGGCATTGTGAACATATTGCTCAAATTCTTCCTTAATGCCCACAAGCACCATATAATCGTTGCATGGCCATAAACATGTTTTGGTGGCGGCATCTCGTATGGAACTTTCGCTTGGTTCAACATAAGACTGACGAGCGGAGCTGCTACTAGAAGATTCCTGTGAGGATCTCCTCCTCAAAGAACTCCTTCCAAAGAGGTTCATCATATTCACGTACAATTTTCTGAAAAATTTTGGGTCACAGAAATTTGTTAACAAAATTTCACAAGATTGAAAGTAACTACTCATAGGGATGCATAGAGGCCTGATGTTTACTATGCAACCTTCTTCTTGTAGACTCGTGTTGGGCCTCCAAGCGCAGAGTTCTGTAGGACAGTAGCAAATTTCCCTCAAGTGGATGACCTAAGGTTTATCAATCCGTGGGAGCCGTAGGATGAAGATGGTATCTCTCAAACAACCCTGCAACCAAATAACAAAGAGTCTCTTGTGTCCCCAACACACCCAATACAATGGTAAATTGTATAGGTGCACTAGTTCGGTGAAGAGATGGTGATACAAGTGCAATATGGATGGTAGATATAGGTTTTTGTAATCTAAAAATATAAAAACAGCAAGGTAGCAAGTGGTAAAAGTGAGAGAAAACGGTATTACAATGCTTCGAAACAAGGCCTAGGGTTCATACTTTCACTAGTGCAAGTTCTCTCAACAATGATAACATAATTAGATCATATAACAATCCCTCAACATGCAACAAAGAGTCACTCCAAAGTCACTAATAGCAGAGAACAAACGAAGAGATTATTGTAGGGTACGAAAGCACCTCAAAGTTATTCTTTCTGATTGATCTATTGGGCTATTCCTATAAGTGTCACAAACAGCCCTAGAGTTCGTACTAAAATAACACCTTAAGACACACATGAACCAAAACCGTAATGTCACCACAAGTATCCATGGGTTTGATTATACGATATGCATCACTGAATTTCAGATTCATCTATCCAAACCAACACAAAGAACTTCAAAGAGTGCCCAAAGTTTCTACCGGAGAGTCAAGACAAAAATGTGTGCCAACCCCTATGCATAAGTTCACAAGGTCACAGAACCCGCAAGTTGATCACCAAAGCATACATCAAGTAGATCACCTGAATATCCCATTGTCACCACAGATAAGCACATGCAAGACATACATCAAGTGTTCTCAAATCCTTAAGGACTCAATCCAATAAGATAACTTCAAAGGGAAAACTCAATCCATTACAAGAACGTAGAGGGGGGAACATCATAAGATCCATCTATAATAGTAAAGCTCGCGGTACATCAAGATCGTGCCAAATCAAGAACATGAGAGAGAGAGAGAGAGAGATCAAACACATAGCTAGTGGTACATACCCTCAGCCCCGAGGGTGAACTACCCCCTCCTCGTCATGCAGAGCTCCGGGATGATGAAGATGGCCACCGGTGATGGTTTCCCCCTCCGGCAGGGTGCCGGAACGGGCTCCTGATTGGTTTTTTGTGGCTACAAAGGCTCGATGTCTACTACGCAACTTTATTCTTGTAGACTCGTGTTGGGCCTCCAAGCACAGAGTTCTGTAGGACAGTAGCAATTCTCCCTCAAGTGGATGACCTAAGGTTTATCAATCCATGAGAGGTGTAGGATGAAGATGGTCTCTCTCAAATGACCCTATAACGAAATACAAGAAATCTCTTGTGTCCCCAACACACCTAATACAATGGCAAATTGTATAGGTGCACCAGTTCGGTGAAGAGATGGTGATAAAAGTGTAATATTGATGGTAGAAATATGTTTTTATAATCTGAATAAATAAAACAGCAAGGTAGCAAATAGTAAACAGGCACAAAACTGTATTGCAATGCTTGAAAATGAGGCCTAGGGTCCATACTTTCACTAGTGCAACCTCTCAACAATGCTAATATAATTGGATCAGATAACCACCCCTCAAAGTGCGATGAAGAATCACTCCAAAGTTCCTATCTAGCAGAGAACATAAGAATAAATTGTTTGTAGGGTACGAAACCACCTCAAAGCTATTCTTTCCGTTCGATCTATCCTAGAGTTTGTACTAAAATAACACCAAAGAAAATTCATATTCATAATACTCAATCCAACACAAAGAACTTCAAAGAGTTCCCCAAGATTTCTACCGGAGAAACAAAGACAAGAACATGCATCAACCCCTATGCATAGATTACCCCAATGTCACCGCGGGAATCAGCGAGTTGATTGCCAAAACACATATCAAGTGAATCAATATGATACCCCATTGTCACCACAAGTATTCATATGCAAGACATATATCAAGTTCTCTCAAATCCATAAAAGTATTCAATCCGATAACAACGAAATATCAACGGGAAAAACTCAATTCATCACAACAAGATAGAGAGGGGAAAACACCATATCATCCGACTATATTAACAAAGCCCGCGATACATCAAGATCGTGACATCTCAAGAACACGAGAGAGAGAGAGAGAGAGATTAAACACATAGCTATTGGTACAAACCCTTAGCCCCGAGGGTGGACTGCTCCCTCCTCATCGTGGTGGCCGCCGGGATCATGAAGATGGCCACTGAAGATGATTCCCCCCTCCTGTAGGGTGCCGTAAAGGGTCTAGATTGGTTTTCGGTGGCTACAGAGCCATATGGCAGTGGAACTTCTGATCTAGGTTAACCCCGAGGGTTTTCGGAATATTTGTGAAATTCTAGGGTAAAGAGCGGGTGCGGGAGGCCACCGAGGTGGGGACCCCTCAGGTGCTGCTTTGGCCCATTGGTGGTCTTCTGGTCCATAAAAAATCCAGAAAAAGTTTCGCGGTGTTTGGACTCCGTTTGATATTGATTTCCTACAATGTAAAAAACAAGCAAAAACCAACAACTGGCACCGGGCACTCGGTCATTAGGTTAGTCCCAAATAATGATATGAAGTTGCTATAAAATGATTGTAAAACATCCAATAATGATAATATAACAACATTAATACTTCATAAATTATAGATACGTCGGAGACGTATCAGCATCCCCAAGCTTAATTCCTACTCGTCCTCGAGTAGGTAAATGATAAAAGAAATAATTTATGAAGTGTGGATGCTAGTAAAGTGCATAAGTTTGATCAATGATGATTTCAATCACTTTTCCTAGCATCATAACAACAATTCTTTCTCATAAAATTTCTCATGTTAAAGTAGCAACCAATTCACATGTTAAGGTTCAAACCATGACTTCTCTTGAAACTCAATAACCTATGTTCTCAGTCACCAAACAATTGCAATTCAACTTATTCAACAGAGTATAAGTAAGAGCTCCACATACTCAACCATCATATAGTCTTCTATGATTGCTAACACTCATCGCATACACATGAGCAAAACGTTTCAACCGGACACGTAGAAAGATAGGGGCTTATAATTTCACCTCTCAACGTATTCACCTCAAAGGTGATGTCAACAATAATAACTCATGCTACCCATATCCAACTGGATATATGTGCCTAGATCTTTCCTCACCACATGATGCTTTCCAAAAGAGAAAAATAAAAAGGGAATAGGGAGAAAAACTTTGACTCTTTGCATAAAAGTCAATACTGAAAAGTAAAAGATAGGCCCATCGCAGAGGGAAGCAGAGGTTGCCATGCGCTTATTTGTTTGTATGCTCAACCCCTTAGTGCAAAAGAACGTCACGTTGTATTGCCCCTTGTGATGGCAACCTTTATTATGCAGTCTGTCGCTTTTATTCTTCGGCATCACAAGTTCGTACAACGCTCAATTTTCTTTTACACTAAATGATCTAACACTTTTAGAAGCAAATTTTATTGCCTTATTACACCGATGACAACTTACTTGAAGGATCTTGCTCAATCCTTAAGTAGGTATGGTGGACTCTTGAAGATAAGATTTCGGTTTAAGGGGTTTTGGATGCACAAGTAGTATCTCTACTTGGTGCGGAATTTTTGGCTAGCAAAGATGGGGGCAAGCACCACATGTTGAAGGATCTATGAGAATATAACTTCTATGTGAATATGAACAAACATAAACCATTACGTTATCTTCCTTGTCCAACGTCAACAATTTGGGCATATAATATTTTGATGGGGGCTCACAATCATAAAAGATTTCCAAGATAGTGTGTTTGCATGTGAAAGTTCTCTTCCTTATACTAATTATCCATGAATTGCTTATATGACCAATATTGTGATTGTTAAGCCTCAAAAGATTTCACTTTCTAAACCCAATGTGAAGCTACCACTAGGCATGATATGATTTCAACTTCATGACAATTAATTTATTCAACAATTTACTCATAGGATATAAGTGAAGCACAAGAGTAAATGACAAGCTACACCAAAAAGATATAAATGAAGATCATGAGCATAATATTTCTTTCTCTCAAATTAATTTAAGTGAAGCAAGAGAGAATTCTTCAAAAATACTAAAGCACACCATGCTCAAAATGATATAAGTGAAGCATGATACACCTCCAACGTATCTACTTTTCCTAATGATTTTCCTCTTGTTTTGGACTCTAATTTTCATGATTTGAATGAAACTAACCCCGGACTGATGATGTTTTCAGCAGAACTACCATGGTGTTGTTTTTGTGCAGAAATAAAAGTTCTCGGAATGGAATGAAACTTTGCGAGGAATTTTTATATAATATATAAGAATTTCTGGAGACAAGACCTACCGGAGAGGGGCCCTGGGTGGGCACAACCCACTAGGGCGCCCCCCTCTCCTAGCGTGCCCAGGTGGGTTGTCCCCACCTGGTGGCCCCGCAGACCCTGAAACCAACGCAATAAATTCCTATTTTCGGAGAAAAAATCGGGGAGAAAGAATTATTGCGATCCACGAGATGGAGCCGCCGCCAAGCCCTGTTCTTCCTCAGGAGGACAGATCTGGAGCCCGTTTGGGACTCCGGAGAGGAGGATCTTCGTTCTTCGTCATCACCAACCCTTCTCCATCGCCAATTCCATGATACTCCCCACCGGGAGTGAGTAATTCCATCGTAGGCTCGCTGGTCGGAGAGGAGTTGGATGAGATTCATCATGTAATCGAGTTAGTTTTGTTAGGGCTTGATCCCTAGTATCCACTATGTTCTTAGATTGATATTGCTATGACTTTGCCATTCTTAATGCTTGTCACTTTGGGCTCGAGTGCCATGATTTCAGATCTGAACCGTTTATGTTATCACCATTATATCCATGTTCTAGATCCGATCTTGCAAGTTATAGTCACCTACTACGTGTTATGATCCGGTAACCCTGGAGTGACAATAACCGGGACTTCTTCCGGTGATTACCGTAGTTTGAGGAGTTCATGTATTCACTATGTGTTAATGCTTTGTTCCGGTTCTCTATTAAAAGGAGGGCTTAATATCCCTTAGTTTCCAATATGGACCCCGCTGCCACGGGAGGGTAGGACAAAAGATGTCATGCAAGTTCTTTTAATAAAGCACGTATGCCTATTTAGGGAATACATGCCTACATTATATCGATGAACTAGAGCTAGTGCCATGTTGCCCTAGGTTATAACTATCACATGATAAATATCATCCAACAAGTCACCGATCCAATGCCTACGAACTTTTCCATATTGTTTCTGCTAAGTTACTACTGCTATCATCACTGTTACACTTGCTACAAAACTACTGTTATCACTGTTATTGTTACTATTGTTGTTGTCACTACTATCAAAACTATCAAACTACTTTGCTACTAATCACTTTGCTGCTGATAATTAATCACCAGGTGTGCTTGAATTGGCAACTTAGCTGCTAATACCTTAAAATATTCTTTGGCTCCCCTTGTGTTGAATCTATATTTGGGTTGAATACTCTACCCTCGAAAACTGTTGTGATCCCCTATACTTGTGGTTTATCAAGACTTTTTTCTGGCGCCGTTGCCGGGGAGCATAGCTATATTTGTTGAGTCACTTGGGATTATTACCAATTTATCACTATGAAGAATCTGAAGGATCCTAAGACTAAGATATTTCCCTCAAGGACGAGGGGAGGTAAGGAAATGCCATCCAGTTCTGCTTTAGATTCACCTTCTGTTATGAATAAACTTGCAACACCACCACATGCTATTAATTCTAATATGTCGCAAGTTATTGATGATGCTACTTCTACCATGAATGGTGCTTATGATTGTGCTAGTACCTTGATTGTTAATGATGATGTGCCACTTGGTGAATTTCTTGATGAACAAATTGCAAGAGTAATACAACATAATGTTGTTGAATCTGATGATGAGCTTGAAACTAAAACTCCCGAAACACCTACTAGAACTAGCCTTTTGTAACATCCCAAATTTTCAATTTGGAATGTTCTATAATTATTAGCTAAGCATCTATGAATTTTGTTTGAATTGAGTGGCATTTGGAAATTTCAGAGGCATTTGAGTTTTATTTGATTTTGAATTTGATTTTGGCAATTGAAATTTATTTCAAAAATACCTGACAAATACTTGAGCAAAAGTATGAGAGGAGTAAACATGACACTCCAAAGAAAAATGTCAGAAGAAAATATTGCCAAAAAAGTTTGAATTCAAATTTGATTTTATTTGGAATCTACAAAAAAAATGTTTTTATTTTGTTTCTATTTTGCCTCTGGAAAAATGTTCACGTTGTAGGATTTATTTCTCTGATTTTATTTATATATATATATGTCCTATATAAATATTATAGTTTTCTCTTATATTAGTTTTCTCTCTCTGTCGTAATTCAAAAAAAAGGAAAAGACCCAGGCACGAGCCAGGCCAACCGGCCCAGCCGACGCCAGGCCAAGCAAGCCCAGCAGCGCCGAGCCGCAGCCCACCAGCGACCGAGCCGGCCTGCCCCAGCGCTCGACGCCCGAACCCTTCCCTTCGGTCGACCACTCGCCGCCTCCTCTCTCCCTCTCACTGACCCGGGACCCCACCCTATCCCTAACCCCTCGCCCATGACACATCGTGCCGGAGCACGCGCAGAGCGCACCCGACACCGCGATCCTCTCGGGATCGTGATCCCGAGTCGACCCCTCGCCCACGCTTATGTCCTATAAATACCTACGCATCTCCTCTTCCGACCCCCCCCCAAACCCTACCTCAACTTCCACCGTAGCTCTCGCCCTCGCCAAACGCATCTCGCCGCCGCCGCCTCGGTTCACCGCCGCTACCGACCCAAGTGAGGATTCCCCTTACCTCTAAGCACCTTCACCCGAACCCCCTCTTCATTACGCACCTCTTTGACATCCTCTCATCGCCCAGGAACGACTGAAGTCGCCACCCCGAGCATCACCGCCCTCCGCCGGAGTTGCAGAGCACCAGGAGCCCCGCCGAGCTCGTCCCACTCGCCTCTGTCGTCCCCGAGCTCCACTGACTCCATCCCCGAGCTCCCTTCGAGCAGCCACACCCGCCCAACGACTCCGCCGCCGCCCCGGACCACCGGAGCACCCCCGCCACCAACGCCCGAGCCCACCTCACCGTTGACCGCCGCTGTAAGCCACCGGACTCCCCACCACTGTCCGATTTCCAATCTAGGGACTAGATTAGATCACGCGAAGAGTTTGGTTTTTCTTTAGTAGACTGGTTTAGTTTCGGTTAGATGGGTTTATTTTAAGTTGTGGTTTAGTTGGACCGGCCCGATCAGTTTATTTCTGTTAGCCGTGGACGCAGTGGTCTATTAATCGCTTAGGCGCTGTTTAGTTTTAGAGCGCTCACTATTTCGGCCCGTTAGCGCCTAGTTGTTTTATTTTAATTTTCGTTTCTGTTTTTAACAGAATAGTTTCAGTTTTGTAAAATCTATATCTTTTAAGTTATTTAATATTTTTTAGTTGATTCTTTTTGCTCTAGTTTGCAAATTTCCTATAGTTGCTGTAGAAAATTAGATTCGGCCATGTTTAGGTTTTTAAAAATTGTTTTATATTAGTTTTAGTCAGATTAGTTTTTCTGCTATAAATTGAGTTAGGATTATTTTATTTTAGTGATTCTTTTTGTCACTGCTTTGTTTTGACCTTGCCTAGCAGTAGGAATTTATTTGGGCATTTATAGTCTTTATTAAAAATAGTTTTTATGCGAAGACAAGCTTTTCTAGTTTATTTAGCTTGCTGTTGTTTTCTGCTGTTCTAGTTATTTTTTTAAATTTTAATTTTCCTATGTTATAATTTATTTTAGATTAGTTTCTGTAGTTACAGAGGGTGAACATTTATTTACAGCAAAATAAAAAGTTTTATTTTATTTTGTTATTAGTTTTGTTTTAGGTATAACAGGAGTTCTATAATAGATATTGGTTTGATTCTTTTTGCACCTAGTTTGTATGTTGTTTTCCTTTATGTTAGTTAGTAAAACCATTGTTTTGGATCTGTAAAGAAAGGTGTTAGTAGGTTAAAACTATTTCTTTGTTGTTGCTTGATGTGATGGAAACCTTGATTTTGTTTTCCTTGAGTTTTCTTTGATTTTGGTTTGAGTGCTTGTGTGTTTTCCTTCAGTTTGCTAATATGTCATTAGTGAAATACTTATTTGTGCTATTGTTTGACTTGATAGAATTTCCGGAGTGCGAAGGTTGCTATCTCGAGTCACTAGCGTTTGAAGATCGTCAGCCAGGCAAGTCATTTGATCATGTTTTACAATACCTATGATTTTGTTGCATTAGAATTGTTCTTCCCCACCACGCATGCAGTAGGAGAATTTTAAGTTAAGTTCTTGAGTAGTATCATGAGGTAGGATGAACCCAATTCCCCTTGTTACCATTGCCCGGGACGATGTAGTTTATTTTGCTATGTTCGTAGACGGGGTTGGTTGAGAGATTCATAAGGGAGATGTGAGAGTCAAGATGATGACAACCCCATGACTTCAAGATCAAGATGGACTTCTCATTCACTACTGGGTGGAGGATGGTTGACGGGCACCCTGGAGAAACCAGCGGATGGCCGGGATGCATGGAGAAGCGCCATGACATCTTGCGAAAAGCTTCACCCAGCCACGAAGAGACGGATGGATACCCCTTGACCGGAAGCTTACATGTGCGGCCGCAAGCCATTATGGGCTCTGGCTGGGTTGACCTTAGGCGTGACTCTGGACGAACGGTGCCAGCAGATGTAGAAGAACAGTAGGACATGGATGGGTACCGGCAGTGCTCAGAGAAACTCTAAGGAAGACCTTGTTTCATTCATCCCGGCTTCAAACACCAGGCAGTGCGAGGACATAAAGGAGGGAACGATTCTTGCGGCTAAAGTGCACAAGACTCTGCAGAGTAACAACCTAATCGATTAGTCGTGTCCTCGGTTACGGACAGATGAGCCTCTGGAAATTGGAGTATTTCGGAAATCTCAACACCGAACTTAATAAATTAATTGAGGGGTTATTTAATAATTGGGAATGAGACATTGATTGGCGGAACCAACTCAATAACAACCAACATTTTGTAGTAATTGTAAGAAAGTCCTTTTGTCATAGGGAAAAATTGGCTTTTTCGCAAAAACATAAAACTTAGAGCCCCACGGCCAAATTGCATATAGTGTTAGCATTATTATTGTTGTTCTCTCTATGACTTGCCAGCATATTCAAAATGCTGACCTACACGGCTGCAACGTCTTATGTTGCAGAGGAGTTTTCCGACCAGGAGTGAGGCTACGATCCACGCTTGGCGATTGCCTATGGAGTCGGATGGACTCGCTATTCGTCTACGCTTCCGCAGCTTTATTTAGTTTATTTATCATGAGCTGGCCTTCGGCCAAATTTATTCTATTGTAATAAAGACTCGATATGAGAATCGTGTAATAAATTCAGGTGTGATTGAACTTTGAATCTTTTCATCAATGTACGATGTGTGCCAGCATGATCTTGGGATGGTACAGCTACACAGAGACTTGACCGATTTTGGGTCGGGTCGCTACACCTTCCTAGATATGAATTACCAAAGGTACCAGAAGGTTATGTTATGAGTGAAAAACAACTAGAGATATTCTTGCTTGTAATGATAGAGATGATCTAGAGAAATTACTACACAAGTATAAAGAAAAATCTCTGAATGCTAGAATGAAATGTGATCCTAAGTTTTCTACCTCACCTATCTTTATTGATGATAAGGATTATGAATTCTCTGTCGACCCAGAGTTAATTACTTTGGTTGAATCTGATCATTTCCATGGTTATGAAACTGAAACTGTTGTGGCACATCTTACTAAGTTGAATGATATAGCCACCCTTTTGACTCATGATGGGAAAACTCACTATTACTTTATTCTCAAACTATTTGCTTTATCATTAAAGGGTGATGCTAAAGCTTGGTATAATACTCTTGCTCCTAGTTGTGTGCGTAGTCACCAGGATATGATTTACTACTTCTCTGAAAAATATTTTCCTGCTCATAAGAAACAAGCTGCCTTATAGGAAATATTTAACTTTGCTCAAACTAAAGAAGAGAGTCTCCCACAAGCTTGGGGGAGGCTTTGCCAGTTACTTAATGCTTTGCCTGATCATCCTCTTAAGAAAAATGAAATACTCGATATCTTCTATAATGGACTAACTGATACTTCTAGGAACTTCCTAGATAGTTGTGCTGGTTTTGTGTTCTCAGGGAACGAACTATTGGACAAGATGAGGAATTATTGAATAACATATTGAAAAACTATGATGATTGGAATATTCTTGAACCACTGCCTAAACCCACTCCAAAGAAGAGGGTATATTATATCTCGGTCCTAAAGATATGCAAGAGGCAAAGAAATCTATGAAGGAAAAAGGTATTAAAGCTGAGGATGTTAAAAATTTACCTCTTATGGAAGAAATACATGGGCTTAATGCACCACCGCTGCCTAAGGTGGTAAAGGTAAATTCTCTTATGAAGTTTAATGATAATGACAATCCTCACAATATTCATCCTAGTCAATGCCTTTATGAGTTTGAAAACTACATTAGGAAACAAGATCACTTCAATGCAAATGTTATGAAACAATTGAAATATAATTCTGATATGATTGCTCGCTTGAGTGACTTGTTATTCAGAATATCAAATGATGTTAGAGGTGTTGGAAAACATGCTTCTATGGTCCAAACACAATTAGAAAAAGTTGCTAAATCTCAAAGAGAATTGCTTCATGAAATGAATAATAATATGCATGACATTGTTGTTATAGTTGCTACTACAGGAGGTAAAATGACTCAGGAACCGCTTTATCCTGAGGGACACCCTAAAAGAATTGAACAATATTCACAAAGAGCTAACACAAGTGCACCTAGTTCTTCTAAAAATAAAAAGAAAAATAAGAATGATAGGACTTCACATGCTCCTAGTGAACCTGAAATAGAGAAACCTCTTGGCAATGATAATGAAACTTCTATCTCCGATGCTGAAACTCAGTCTAGTAATGAACACTCACCTAATGATAATGAAAAAGAAAATGATGAGGTTCATGAAGACTCTCAACCAACCAATGATAAAGAACCAGATAATGATGTTGAGATAGAACCACCTGTTGATCTTGATAACCCACAACCTAAAAATAAAAGATATGACAAAAGAGACTTTGTGGCTAGAAAACACGGCAAAGAAAGAGAACTGTGGGTTCAAAAACCTATGCCCTTTCCACCTAAGTCAACTAAAAAGAATGATGATGAAGAATTCGAACGCATTGATGAAATGCTGAGGCCAGTCTTTTTGCGTACTCGCTTGACTGATATCTTGAAAATGCATCCTTATGCAAAGTATATGAAAGACATCATCACAAATAAGAGAAACATACCGGAAGCTGAAATCTCCACTATGCTTGCTAATTACACTTTTAAAGATGGAGTACCTAAAAACTTGGAGATCCGGGAATACCAACTATACCTTGCTCTATCAAAAAGAATTATGTGAAACTGCTTTGTGTGATTTAGGAGTAGCTGTTAGTGTTATGCCTTTCTCTTTATATAAAAGACTTGACTTGAATAAACTCACACCTACTGAAATATGTTTGCAAATGGCTGTCAAATCAACTGCCATACCTATCGGTATCTGTGAGGATGTGCCCGTTGTTTTTGCTAATGTTACTATTTTCACTAACTTTGTTATACTTGAGATGCCCGAGGACGACAACATGTCGATTATCCTTGGTAGACCCTTCTTGAACACTGCAGGGGCTGTTATTGATTGCAATAAAAGCAAGGTCACTTTTTATATTAATGGCAATGAGCATATAGTGCACCATCCGAAGAAACAATTCCAAGTGAATGGTATGAATGTTATTGAAAAATCTTCAACAATCACTGAGGGAGTTCTGGATTAGGGGGTCTCCGGACAGCCGGACTATATCCTTTTTGCCGGACTGTTAGACTATGAAGATACAAGATTGAAGACTTCGCCTCGTGTCCGGATGGGACTCTACTTGGCATGGAAGGCAAGCTAGGCAGTACAGATATGGATATCTCCTCCTTTGTAACCGACCTTGTGTAACCCTAACCCTCTCCGGTGTCTATATAAACCGGAGGGTTTTAGTCCGTAGGACACAATAACATACAATCATACCATAGGCTAGCTTCTAGGCTTTAGCCTCTCTGATCTTGTGGTAGATCAACTCTTGTAATACTCATATGATCAAGAATAAATCAAGCAGGACGTAGGGTTTTACCTCCATCAAGAGGGCCCGAACCTGGGTAAAACATCGTGTCCCCTGCCTCCTATTACCATCCTCCTTAGACGCACAGTTCGGGACCCCCTACCCGAGATCCGCCGGTTTTGACACTTACATTGGTGCTTTCATTGAGAGTTCCTCTGTGTCGTCATCATCAGGCTTGATGGCTCCTTCGATCATCGTTAGCGATGCAGTCCAGGGTGAGACTTTTCTCCCCGGACAGATTTTTGTATTCGGCGGCTTTGCACTGCGGGCCAATTCGCTTGGCCATCTGGAGCAGATTGAAAGCTACGCCCCTGGCCATCAGGTCAGGTTTGGAAGCTTAAACTACACGACCGATATCCGCGGAGACTTGATCTTCGACGGATTCAAGCCCATGTCGAGTGCGCCGCACTGTCACGATGGGCATGATTTAGCTCTGCCGCCGAACAGTGCCCTGGAGGCCGCACCCGCATCCGCTCTGACCTTTAATTTGGAGCCAACTGCGCCGACCGAGGGCGGGTGGCTAGACCCCGCCGCGGAGGCTGCAGCCTCAACGGCGATCAAGCCGAACACCAACCTTATCCTTCGCGAGACCCGTGACTCCACATTGCCGGACTCTCCTTCGAACTCTGAACCATCCGCGCCCCTGCCAATCGAATCCGATTGGGCGCCGATCATGGAGTTCACTGCCGCGGATATCTTTCAGCACTCGCCCTTCGGCGACATACTGAATTCACTAAGGTCTCTCTCTTTGTCAGGAGAGTCCTGGCCGGATTACGACCCACAGGATTGGGATGCGGACGACGAATAAATTCGACGCCCACCCACCACCCACTTCATAGCCACTGTCGACGACTTAACCGAGATGCTCGACTTTGACTCCGAAGACATCGACGGTATGGACGACGATGCGGGAGACGAAGAGGAACCACTGGCCACAGGGCACTGGACAGCCACCTCATCATACTATATATATATGGTGGACACACCCAAAGAAGGCAATGGCGACGAGACAGCGGAGGATGACCCCTCCAAGAAGCAACCCCAGCACCGACGTCAACGGCGCCGCTCTAAGTCCCGCCGAAGCAAAAGTGGTGATACCGGCATAGGAGATAATAACACTCCGGATAGTGCCGAAGATGGCAACAATCCCCTCCAGCATGGACAGGAGGATGGAGAGGCCAGCCCTCCAGAGAGAGCGGCAGATGGAGAGGCGGAGGATGATAATTACATGCCCCCTCCGAAGATGAGGCAAGCCTCGACGATGACGAATTCGTCGTGCCAGAGGATCCCGTCGAACAAGAGCACTTCAAGCGCCGGCTTATAGGCACGACAAATAGCCTTAAGGAAAAGCAGCAGCAGCTTCAAGCTGATCAAGATCTGCTAGCTGACAGATGGACCGAAGTCCTCGCGACCAAGGAATATAAACTCGAACGCCCCTCCAAGAGTTACCCAAAATGCAGGTTGCTACCCCGACTGGAGGAAGAAGCGTATGACGCAGCTGATCGGCCACCTCGTGGCTGTGATAGAGAGGCATTCCAGCCAAAAGCTCAGCCTGCACCCCAACGCCATTCAAATAAAAAGGCATGGGGAAACACGCCAGACCTGCGAGACGTATTGGAGGACAAAGCAAAACATGCAAGATCGATCTACGGATCACGAGGGTGCGCCACTATGCAAGACGATAAACGTCACGCCGGATACAGTAAAAGTAAATCTGGCCGGGCCAAACACAGCGGGCAAGACTCATTGGAGATGCGTCGCGATATAGCCCAGTACAGAGGTGCCGCACACCCCTTATGCTTCACAAATGAAGTAATGGATCATCAAATCCCAGAGGGTTTCAAACCCGTAAACATATAATCATATGACGGCACGACAGATCCTGCGGTATGGATCGAGGATTTCCTCCTGCACATCCACATGGCCCGCGATGATGACCTACATGCAATTAAATACCTCCCACTCAAACTTAAAGGACCAGCTCGGCATTGGCTCAATAGCTTGCCAGCAGAGTCCATTGGCTGTTGGGAAGATCTGGAAGCCACATTCCTCGACAACTTTCAGGGCACTTATGTGCGACCACCAGACGCTGATGACCTGAGCCATATAATTTAGCAGCCAGAGGAATCGGCCAGGCAATTATGGACATGATTCCTAACAAAGAAAAATCAAATCGTCGACTATCCGGATGCAGAGGCCCTAGCAGCTTTTAAACACAACATCCGCGATGAGTGGCTAGCCTGGCACCTTGGTCAGGAAAAGCCGAAATCTATGGCAGCCCTCACGACACTCATGACCTGCTTTTGTGTGGGACAAGACAGCTGGCTGGCTCGCAGTAATAACATATCAAAGAACCGTGGTACTTCAGATACCAAGGACGGCAATGGCAGGTCACGTCGCAACAAACATAAGCACCGCATTAACAACGACAATACCGAGGATACGGCAGTCAATGCCGGATTCAAAGGCTCTAAACCCGGTCAGCGGAAAAAGCCATTTAAACGAAGCACTCCGGGCCCGTCCTATTTGGACTGTATACTCAATCACTCGTGTCAAATACACGGCACCCCAGACAAGCCAGCCAACCACACCAACAGGGATTGTTGGGTGTTCAAGCAGGCCGGCAAGTTAATTGCCGAAAACAAAGATAAGGGGCCACATAGCGATGACGAGGAAGAGCCCCGGCAGCCGAACACTGGAGGACAGAAGAGGTTCCCCCCACAAGTGCGGACGGTGAACATGATATATGCAACCCACATCCCCAAGAGGGAGCGGAAGCGTGCGCTCAGGGATGTGTATGCATTGGAGCCAGTCGCCCCAAAGTTCAACCCATGGTCCTCCTGTCCGATCACCTTCGATCGCAAGGACCACCCCACTAGTATCTGTCATGGCGGATTCGCCGCACTGGTCCTAGACCCAATCATTGACGGATTTCACCTCACTTGAGTCCTTATGGATGGCGGCAGCAGCCTGAACCTGCTTTATCAGGACAAAGTGCACAAAATGGGTATAGACCCCTCAAGGATCAAACCCACAAAAACGACCTTTAAAGGCGTCATACCAGGTGTAGAGGCCCATTGCACAGGCTCAGTCACACTGGAAGTGGTCTTCGGATCCCCGGATAACTTCCGAAGCGAAGAGTTAATCTTCGATATAGTCCCGTTCCGCAGTGGTTATCATGCACTGCTCGGGCGAACCGCATTTGCGAGATTCAATGCGGTACCGCATTATGCACACCTCAAGCTCAAGATGCCAGGACCTCAGGGGGGTCATTACAGTTAATGCAAACACAGAGCGCTCTCTCCGAACGGAGGAGCACACTGCGGCCCTCGCAGCGGAAGCGCAAAGCAGCCTCTCAAGGAAATCCACTAGTTCGGCGTTTATGGAACCGCACACCTTCAAGCGCGCCCGGAGTAATCGGCAACAGGACCGCCAGGCATGTTCGGAGCTCGCATAGCAATGCGGCCCCCACCCCGGCCCAACCCAAACGGTGAAACTCGTGCCATGTGTACATAATTACGCATTAAAAATATCATGGGCACAGGTAGGGAGGGGGCATGACTACGGCACGCCCCAAGACGCGGCTTAAACCGCACTAGGGGCTTACCGCTTTGTTATTTTTCTCTCTTTCAGGACATTAATCTTTGGAAACCCTGTCCGGCAGCATGATTGCCGAACACATGATGCAGCAACCAAGGAGGCAGAAAGCTACATCACACCACGGAACTCCCAGGTGGATTACGATAACGAGTGAAATACTTGCTTTAATATTATTCCTCAGATTGCCTTTGGAGGGGACATAGTCCTACTTTTTGCTTATCGCACTACCTGTATCATTCTGCTCTAACGTACGTTTTTTAATAAACAATGCATTGCATTAAGGCTTTTATTACATTCTTATATATATATATATGTTCATTCGTGACATCCAGCACCCGTACACTCTGGTACGGCCAATACGCTTAGGGCTCAAGCATACCCCACAATACAGCGTGAGAAGTCCGAACACTTTCGACAGTGCGGCACCCCGAACTTATAGCATTATATGCATCAGCTCCGAATCATGTCTTGGGTCAATAGTTGGGTTTGCCCGACTCCCATGTTTTGGTACCTTACATTTCGCTATATCGGCTAAGGTAGCACTGGGAGAACTACTACGATTATGCCCCTGTTCTGCTGGGCTAAGCACCTCAGTAGAGAAAGCTAAAACTGACTGTCATGATAAGGCGAGAGACTGGTCGCTGTTCGAGAGGTTTCGAGTCCCTAAAGGCTTATGCCGCTTAGAGCGAGGAGTCGGCCCTGTCCGGCTTAAGGCATGTATCGCGCCCCGAATTCGGCCTTCCGAATACTAGGGGCTTCGCCGAAATTTAAAATTATAGAATTCTATGGATAAGTGTGAGTGATAACGCATTATAGTCTGATTGCCTTGTTCGTTGTGTTGAGCACCTCCCTCGAAGGACCCAACAATGGGAACAAGAGTGCTCAGGTTTATCCCGAACACCCCAGCACTCATGGCGTGGGGGCAGAAGCCGACGACTAGCCATCTCTCAGATTTGATAAACAACCGAACAGAAGGTAATATTTTAAATTAAAACAAGCATTGCATAGCGCATATGAACAAGTTTTCATAAATACAGGATTACACGAGCGAATTTACTCGAATATTATATCTTTCGTACACTCGTCCGCTACGAGACAAGCACCCTTCAGGACACCCTCATAGTACATCTCGGGGTGGCGATGCTCCTTGCCCTCCGGCGACCCTTCATTAATCAGCTTCACGGCATCCAGCTTGGCCCATTGCACCTTCACACGGGCGAAAGCCCGGCGTGCACCTTCGATGCAGACGGACTGCTTGATGACTTCCAGCTGTGGGCAGGCATCCACAAGCCGCCTCACCAGCCGAAGTAGCTGTTGGGAAGGGCGTCGCCAGGCCACATCCGGTCTATAAAGCCCTTCATGGCCTGTTCGTCCGCCTTGTGCAGCTCGACCAGCTGCTTCAGTTGGTCGCTCAAAGGCATCGGGTGTTCTGTCCCAGTATACGGAGACCAGAATAGCTTCTCCGTTGAGCTTCCCTCCTCGGCCAGGTAAAACTGTGCGGCATCCGACACGCTGCGGGGCTAATCTGCGAATGCTCCTGGAGAGCTTCGGATTCGGGTAAGTAATAGGTAATTTACTTTCACATGCTTGCTTTGCATATAGAATGCCTTACCCGCCACTATCTTCTTCATCGCATCAATCTCCTGGAGGGCCTTTTGGGCTTCGGCCTTGGCATTCTTTGCACTCTCAAGGGCCGCGGCAAGCTCGGACTCTCGCATCTTCATGTCAAGCTCCAACGCCTCGTGCTTCGTCACGAGAGCGTGGAGCTCTTGCTGCACCTCGCCCACCCATGCCTCATGCCTTTCCCACTCGGTGCGCTCCTTGGCCGCTTTGTTTTCGGCCTCGGATAGCACTTGCTTCAGGGTCGCCACCTCGGTCGTGGCCCCTGGCAAATTTACGATAATCCTGTCATTTTGCAATCGCTTTCCTTTTATATAGATCCATAGACTAGGTACTACTTACCTTTGTTCTCCTCGAGCTACCTCTTGGCAAGGCCGAGCTCTTCCTTGGACCCTTTAAGGTCCTGCTTCAGTGCCGCGACCTCCGCATTCAGTGCGGCAGAGGCCAGCAGCGAAACCTGCATACGCATATAGACATACTTGTATTAGACTCCTACGATATTGTTTGATCCTATGTTCGGCTTTTCTTTGTGAACACCGAACAGAGCATCAGGGGCTACTGTCTATGCGGTAATATTTCTCCTATATTTCAAAAACTTACCTCAAAGCCTGTTAGAAGGCTAGCACAGGCTTCAGTCAGTCCGCTCTTGGCGGACTGAACCTTCTGGACCACCGCACTCATAATAGTGCGGTGCTCTTCGTCAATGGAAGCGCTGCGAAGCGCTCCCAGCAGATTGTCCGGTGCCTTTGGATGGGTAGAGGTCACCGGCACAGGCGTCATGCCCCTCTTGGAAGGAGGCCGCCTGCCTGAGTCCGGAACCACTGGAGGTTCCGGCGCGGTGTTTGGCTGAGGGCCGAACTCGGAGCCCTCGGAGGCTTTGCTCTCGCTGCTCCCGGAGTCCGAAAGGTCACTTTGAGGTGCATCCGGGACTGTGTCCCCTCGACCCAGTGACTCTTGAGACAACACCTCGGCGTTGTCCGTAGGGCAAGGGGAGGTGGCGGTCGGAAGTGGATCGCTATCCATACCCGATGAGCTCAGGGAGCCATCCGACGAGGATACGTCGATACGGGTTTGGGGCGGTCTGCACAATCATAATTCGGCGTTAGGAGAAGCAGTGCGACAAAGGAATGATATGAGTTACTCTGGTATCCGAATACTTACGACTTTGCCAGGGGCTTGGCCCTGAGCAGCCACTCGTCTTCGCCTTCAGCGGTGGTGGTGGAGTAGTCCAGAAGGAGAGTCCTTCCCTTCTTGGACCCTCCCCCCCAGTAGGGGCAGCCTTCCTTTTCTTGTCTCCCCCGACTGGAGGGGGAACATCTTCATCGTCCTCCTCGTCTTCGGGGGAGGAATGCGTCGCGGAGTTATCGGACGATGAGTCCCATAACACCTGGCGCCGGGAGCTCTTTCGGGTTCCCTTGGCCTTCTTAGTCTTCTCCGGCACCTTGTAAGGAGCCGGAGTCAGCATCTCCGTCAGGAGAGCGTCCGCAGTGTCCTCCGGCAGTGGGGCCGGACAGTTAATCTGCCCCGACGTCTCCACCCAGTCCTGTCAAAGGCATGGAGATCAGACCCCGCACATGGTTAAGCTAGGGGAAATAAATATCCTACCCGATGTATAGAACTCACCGAATGCGCTTGGTGCTTCGCGCTGAGCCCGCGGTCCTTGGTGAGAGAGGGAGGGACCTTGGCGCCCTTGAACAGCACCTTCCAGATGTCCTTGTGCGTCGTGTCGAGGAGCTCGCTCAGAGTCTGGTGCTGGGCCGGGTCGAACTCCCACAAGTTGAAGTCCCGTTGTTGGCACGGGAGTATCCGGCGGATGAGCATGACCTAGACTATGTTGACAAGCTTGAGCTTCTTGCTTGCCATACTCCGGATACATTTCTGGAGTCCATCCAGCTCCACTAATGAACCCCATGACAAGCCCTTCTCTTTGCAGGAAGGGGCCGTGTAGGGAATCCGGATCGAAGCTCGGGGGCCGCCGCCCATTTGGTGTCGCGCGGCTCGGTGACGTAGAACCGGGCCGATTGACACCCTTTATGGTCTCCATGAAGGAACCCTCAAGCCATGTGACATTGGGCATCTTGCCCACCATGGCTCCGCCGCATTCTGCTTGTTGGCCTCCCACCACCTTCGGCTTGATGTTAGAGGTCTTCATCCACAGGCCGAAGTGGAGCCGGACGCGGAGGAAAGCCTCACAGACGATGATGAACGCCGAAATGTTGAGGATGAAGTTCGGGGGCAGAACATGAAAGTCCAGCCCGTAGTAGATCATGAGACCACGGACGAAGGGATGAAGGGGAAACCCCAGTCCACAGAGGAAGTGGTGGAGGAAAACTACCCTCTCATGAGGTTCCGGGGCAGGAACGATCTGCCCCGCAGCGGGTAGCCGATGCGCGATATTCGCGACTAAGTATCCGGCGCCGCGCAGCTTTTTGATGTGCCCCTCCGTAACGGAGGAAGCCATCCATTTTTCCCCCTCTCTAGACATGTTTGGAGAAGGTTGAGGGGAAGGATGTGGACTTGGGCGTTGGAGCTCGAGTGCGCAAGAACGGATAGGAAAGGAGGAAGAAGGCGTGGGTAGAAAAAAGGTTAAACCTTGTCCCTTTATAAGGGCGGACGAAACTATGCGCCCCCACTAGCCTGGTAAAACTCGCTTATCCCCCAAGCGTCGTAATCGATGGCGCGGTTGGGTTACCCACGCCCGTATTGATGAGAATCCCGTAATAAGGGGAACACGATCTCAGCTTTGACAAGACGTGTCAAGAAACTGCCTCGCGTTGTGTGTGGGGCTAGTTAAAAGAAACAGTTTGAATAATTACCGGGCCATGGCATAATGTCATGTTGCCAAAACGTGTCAGCAGATTAGATTTGTGGAAATATTATTCTCTCTACGGTGGTATGTGGAACTTATTTTGCAGGGTCAGACACTATCCTTGTATTCAAATTCTTCCGTGATGTATTCGGAGGAGGAACACGCCTTGCAATGCCGAAGACAATACTGCGCGCTGGACTCATCGTCATTGAAGCCTGGGTCAGGGGCTACTGAGGGAGCCCTGGATTAGGGGGTCTCCGGACAGCCAGACTATATCCTTTTGCCGAACTGTTAGTCTATGAAGATACAAGATTGAAGACTTCGTCTCATGTCCGGATGTGACTCTACTTGGCGTGGAAGGCAAGCTAGGCAGTACGGATATGGATATCTCCTCCTTTGTAACCGACCTTGTGTAACCCTAACCCTCTCCGGTGTTTATATAAACCGGAGGGTTTTAGTCCGTAGGACACAATAACATACAATCATACCATAGGCTAGCTTCTGGGGTTTAGCCTCTCCGATCTCGTGGTAGATCAACTCCTGTAATACTCATATCATCAAGAATAAATCAAGCAGGACGTAGGGTTTTACCTCCATCAAGAGGGCCCGAACCTGGGTAAAACATCGTGTCCCCTGCCTCCTGTTACCATCCGCCTTAGACGCACAGTTCGGGACCCCCTACCCGAGATCCGCCGGTTTTGACACCGACAATCACTATTAGAAGTTTTCAAATACCTCTACCTACTGTCAAAAAGAAATATGAAATACTTATTGTGGGTAAATGCATATCCCCATTGAGGTAACATAGTGATTTACGAAAGTTCTTCGGTTTCATGCTAATTGAAAGTGGTTGTTAATAAGACTTGATCAACCTTATTAATGGATCATTTTTGAACGGTACGAAGTTGATGAATTTAGTAAGCACTACCTTCTGTCTTTATCTTTTGTTTTCTGTTTTTATTAGTTAATAAAAATAAAATGCCATGTTTTGTCCGTTTTCCGAATTTCCCGTGCAATAAAAAATGACCCAAAAATAAAAGTTCTCAGAATGCCCTGAAAAATTAACACGATTTTTTCTGAATATTTGAGAATTTTTGTGCAATAAACATCAGAGGGAGGTGCACCAGGTGGGCACAACCCACCTGGGCATGCCAGCACCCCCAGGCGCGCCCTGGTGGGTTGTGATCCCCACGTGGGCCCCCTCACTTAGCTCTTCATCCCACATCATCACTTACCTCCAGAAAAAAAATCTCCTTTGCTCTCTCTCCCGTGTTCTTGAGCTCAAACCCGTAGATTTCGATCTCTTTGCTCGAAGCTCCGTTTCCGAAACTGTTTCGGGGGATTGTTGCTTAGTATGTGACTCCACCATTTGTCCAATTAGTTTTTGTTTTAGTGCTTTATACTTTGAATAATTAGCTACTCTTGGTGGTACTGTAGATGTGCTTGCATGTTAAATTCTTAGTGTTCTAAGTAGTTTGAATGCTTGCTATGGCTTCTATGTATCCCTATGAGTAGTTGCTATCAATTTTTTTAAAGTTTTGTTGACAAATTTTTGTCACCCCCAAATTTTTATTTTCAGAAAATTGTACGCGGACATGATGAACTTATTTGGAAGGAGTTCTTCGAGGAGACGATCCTCGCGGGCATCTTCTACTGACAGTTCTGCTCAACGGTCTTATGTTGAACCAAGTGAAGTTCCACGCAAGATGCCGCCACCAAAACATTCTTATGGCCTTGCGATGAGTATATGGTGCGTGTGGGCATTAAGGAGGAATTTGAGCAATATGTTCGCAATGCTGGTCTCGGTCCCTACCTTTCAGATAAGTGTGAACAACACCAACTTCTCACTAAATCATTTGTCAAAGGATTTAAATACTTTCCACGTGAGTCTAGGCTATCGTTTATGCTTTATGATAGTCCATTTACCATATCACTAGGGAATTTTGCTTATCACTGCAAGCTTCCATTTTGGGGTTCGTTTGACAAACCACCAAAGGCTGAGTTCGAAACATTGTTGACGAGCCTTTGTTATGGTGAAAGGAGGGGAGTGACTCAAGGTAGAATAAAGAGCATTCATTTTCCCGCAATTCAGTGCTTTGCATTATTTAACGGGAAATGCATAGTAGGCAAGCAAGACTGTAGCACGCTTTATGCTCCAGACTTGAGCCTCATACGTACTGCTCTCACTGGTGAAAGGGATTATAACCTAGCAGCCATTGTTGCACGTAGAGTTCAACACAATGCTAACAACGGCTGGTTCTATGGTGGAATTTATGCCACACGTTTAGCTCAAGGGCTTGGTATTTCACCTTTGCCCTTTGATCCTATTCTACCCATGCAGTATTTATATTTTAACACCTTAACAGACCATAAGATTCTCAAGGGAAAGGCTGATAACTTCACTTATAGTCTTTTGTTTAACCAAACATCTCCCGTGCAAACATATTTGCCTGCGCTTGCTCTTTTCGATTATCACAGCAAGGGAAGATTTTTTGTTCTGGAGAGCGAGGCCCGAGCTCACAACGCAGCAGTAGAGGCAGCATGGCGGGCCGAGGTATCTGCACCAAGAGCCTCCGTGAGCTACCATGCAGACTACTACCCTCCAGGCTACTAATCGACTACCAAGTTAGGCCAAAATCCTAAGCTTGGGGGAGTACGTGTTTCCACCGACTTTACATTCATGTTCACTTATTCCATTTGTCAGTGCTCACACTTTTTCATTGTATCATCCATGCTTAGATATATTTTCTTGCTTTCTTCTTGTGTGTTTGATAAACTTTAGAAAAAAACTAAAAAATTAGTTGTAGCTAATTTAATTTCTATGCATGCTTAGCTGTAGTATTAAAAAGAAAACCCAAAAAGATTACCTTGTTCTTCTTTTGCTTGTTGGGAGCTCTCCCGTGTAAATAGTTTTTCTCATTTTGGTTTTTCCCATTTATTTTCTTGTTCAAGAAAACCAAAAACTCCAAAAATATTTCAGTATGTTTCTCTGAATTTTTTCTTTTTATTCGAGTTGTACCGAGGAGAAGACCAAGATGAAAATGTTGAGTGGCTCTCACATGAATAACTGTTGAACTAATAAAGAGCACATTTTACCTTGTCTTCTCCTATTGAATAAAATGTTTTGCAGATTCCAGCTTAGTCCATGGCACTCTTGCACTATTATTATTTTCATATCATTCGGTCGTGCAAGTGAAAGGCAATAATGATGACATTCGATGAACTAGCCATGGCAGAGAGAAACCGGTATGAACTTGACTTGTTCTGTGTGTGTAAATATGTTTAACCTAGTGTCCATGATTCAGCCCATTATGATTAATCATGTTTGCAATGACAATTATAGATTATAATTTATCATGCCATGCATAAGTAGCTGGGAGTTTATAATGATTTATCTTGGATATCAACATAGCGTTAAAATGATTGTGATGTAGTATCATGATATGGTATCCTCCTCTGAATGTTCGAGTGGCTTGACTTGGTACATGTTCATGCATGTAGTTGAATCAAAACCAACATAGCCTCTATAATATTTATGTTCATGGTGCTCATATCCTACTCATGCTAGTCTCCAATGTTACTTATGCATAATGCATGGTTATGATCGTTGTTACTCTCTAGTTGGCCGCTTCTCAATCTAAATTGCTAGCCTTCGCCTGTTGTCGGTGTCAAAACCGGCGGATCTCGGGTAGGGGGTCCCGAACTGTGCGTCTAGGCCGGATGGTAACAGGAGGCAAGGGACACGAAGTTTTACCCAGGTTCGGGCCCTCTCGATGGAGGTAAAACCCTACGTCCTGCTTGATTAATATTGATGATATGGGTAGTACAAGAGTAGATCTACCACGAGATCGGAGAGGCTAAACCCTAGAAGCTAGCCTATGGTATGATTGTTTATGTGTATGTTGTCCTACGGACTAAAACCCTCTGGTTTATATAGACACCGGAGAGGGTTAGGGTTACACAAAGTTGGTTACAATGGTAGGAGATCTGCATATCCATATCGCCAAGCTTGCCTTCCACACCAAGGAAAGTCCCTTCCGGACACGGGACGGAGTCTTCCATCTTGTATCTTCATAATCCAATAGTCCGGCCAAAGGATATAGTCCGGCTGTCCGGACACACCCTAATCCAGGCTTCAATGACAATGAGTCCGGCGCGCAGATTGTCTTCGGCATTGCAAGGCGGGTTCTCCTCCAAATTTCGTGTACCTGTTGAATAAAGTCCGGTTTCTTGTAGATGATTGCGCTCCTTGGCTTCTACACCCAATAATGACCGCTTCCCATGTGTCAAACGAATATGAGAAGTCTGAGTGTTTTTACATTCACACCCCTAGCCGCATAAATGAGCTGCCCTATTTAAGGGGGCGAGGATTTAGATCCAACCCACACCTTCTCCCCTCTGCGAGTGTTCATTAGAGCGCATCCGACAAAGGTCCATTCCACCATGGCCAGCCATCGCAACTCCTCCCCTCGCCCTTCCAGCCCTAAGCCTGGATATTGGGAGAGATGTTCCATCCCGCATAGCGAGCTAGTGACGCTCCGGACCAAGGGATTTATCCCCCCGGCTTATATGGTCCCGGTTCGAGCCGGTCTTGCCGTCTACAATGGCGGAGAGCAAGCAGAGAATGCCCCTAATCCCTCCAAAGGAGAGCGGGTGTGCCTCGTACCTTACTTAATAAGGGGGCTCGGATTTCCAATCCATCCATTTCTCCAGGGGCTGCTGGAGTTCTACGGCCTCCAGCTACATAATCTCATGCCTGCCTCAGTATTGCATATCACGGGCTTCGTAGCCCTCTGCGAGCTATTCTTGGGTGTTGAAGCTCATTTCGGACTGTGGAAGGAGCTATTTTTCCTCGTGCCCCATTCCAAGAAGGGGTCAATGTATCAAGTGGGCGGAGCCGAAGTGTGGCGCATCGCCGGGACCGGATATCTGTCCGGAACCCCAAAGAAGGCGTCTGAAGACTGGCCCTTGAAATGGTTTTATATAGAAGACGTCCCACTGCCGGATCCTGTCCGGATTGGCCTCCCTGAATTCAACAGTGCTCCCTTAAAGAAGCGCCTAAGCTGGCGCCCACGGAGCCCTCAAAGGGGAGGTGACAGGGACATCATTTACCTGATGGGTCGAATAAGATTGTTAGCCCATTCCGGACTAACCATGATCGGGGTTATGGCCGAATGCATTATGCGGGGGGTGAAGCCGCTTCAGTATAGAAGCCACCCCATGTGGGACTTCAACGGGGAGGACGACGCCACCCGCTACGGCCGTAAGGGGCCGGATTCAGCTGCCGCTCTACTAAAGATCTTGTCCACTTTGTATAAGGGAGAAGAGGAGGAATTTCTCCGCGTCAACCCTCAAGGTGGATTCTCCATGCACAATCCCCCAAGCTGGGTAAGCGGCCGTATTTACTTGTCCATCCATTTTGTATTCCCATTGTTAAATATTCAGTCTGACGACTTCAACGCAGGAACTGCGCCGGGCTGTTAAGGAAATAAGCAGCCCTCCTCCACAACCCGAGGACCCAGGATGGTCCCTCGACCCAGCCTCTCAAGAGGATCCGGACATATCTGTGGAGCTGATTGATGGAGTGTTCCATCAATTGAGCAAGAACAACGCCTTGGTGGCCATTACGGCCGATTACCCAGGGCTAATCCTGACCCCCCAGGTACCTAAGATCGAAGTCCCAGTACCCCGAATAGGTGTCCGCCCACTCGTGTTCAGTTTCCTGATTGCAACCGAACTTTGCAGGGAAGGTTTTTAAGGCAGAAGGCCGAACCTGCGGCGACAAGCCAACGAGGAGCCGTAGGGCCCCGCGGGCAGAAAAGAAGTGGAGTCCGGACCGAGGCGTCAGCGCAAAGGTATGGCGCGCCCCCTTATCCCAGGTGTTATACCTTCAAGGCATATTAACACTCGTCCTCTTTTCAGGACAAAGAGACCCCACCGGACTATATCCGGAGAGGCTGCCAATCGCGCCTCCACCAGCCAGGCTCCAAAGCCTGGTCCGGAGGCGGAGGCGAACGCAAGGCGCGCGCCAGATGCTCCTCCAATGGAGGATGTGGACGGGTTGTCTGCCACCAACTCCGAGGTGGAGAGTGCCATGAACCACAGGCGTCGCCGGACAATTCTTTGCGACACTTGTTTCTCCCAAGGGGCGTTAGATACCTTCAACTCGGGAGATGCGTACCACCGTGCCGCTCAAAATGGTCTAGCCAGAGCCACGGAGCAGTATGTAAAAGACATACGGGTAAGAAAATTCCGGTAATTATATGTATATACCAGTAGCCCCCGAGACTTGAAACAGTTAGAATAACTGATTTAAGGATCATTTGTTATGCAGGTTCTTACAGAAAAGAATTCCCTACTATCCAAGGAGCTAGAAGAGTGCAAAGCCCAACTTGAGGCCGCACTAGCCGCAACAGGGGAGCCCAAGGAGACCCCCTCTGGTAACATACACTTCGAAAGACAAGTATTTTGTGAAGCACGACATTGGTGCGAATCTGACAAATGAAATTGCAGATGGCGCCGGATTGAATCCGGAAAGGCAACACCTCCTACGCTAGCTAAAGGCTGGTGAGAAGGTGCTGACAAAGGTGAGGCGGGAGAAGAACGATCTCCAAGATGCCAACACCAAGCTGGGCGTTGAGCTGAAAGATGTTCGTGCCCAACTGTCAGACTCCGTGAAGGAGAATCAGTGGCTTCGGCGCGGCATATTTAGTAAGTGCTTGAACGAACCTTTGAAAGAAAGTTCAGCGGGGAAGTCGACTAACAGAGCAATGTCTGTAGGTGTGCTAACACGTCGTCCTGCAAAGGAGATGCCCGGTTCTATAGGTGACCTTCTTCCCGAGCTCTCGCAACTGCTCGATCGAGTTCGACAGGCGATGCACGGCGTCGCCCAGGCCCTGTGGCCATCCGTCTCCATGCCCGAAGTTCTTGGAGAGATTGCGGAGAAGCTAAAGGGAGCACGGTGGCACTTCCAATTGTGGAAGATATCAGCCTGTCGTCAAGGCGCTAGGGAGGCCTGGGCCATGGTGAAGACGCGGTACGCAAAGGCTGACCCCAACCACATGGCCGAGGTCGGTCCTGTAGGGCCCGATGGGAAGGAGATCCCTGTAAGCTTAGTATACGGGCAAGTAGAGTTGGCCGCAAAGTATTCCCAGCAGGACTGTAAATTAGACAGCCTGTTAGATGGTATTGAAGAGGAATACAATCAGTCAAAATGACTATGTAATTTAATTGACATTTATAATGCCTTCTAGCCGGATTGTAGATCATTTGTCATGGCCGACCTTTTCGCTTCAGCCTCGGGACCTGACGGTCCGCAGTGTGTCCGAATTCCCATGCGGTTATATAGGAACCGAGGAATGCATGGAGACCAGGCGTAGGGGTCATTAGGGCTTGAACAGACAAGTGCCCGACTAGTTATGTTATATTACATGGTTAGTAAGAAACATCTTCCAGGGAGAATAGTTCCGTTAGGGGTTCCTTTCCCTGGGAGGCATGCCCTAAGGTGCATGTCCATGCTACGAAAAGAAACGCAGGAAAAACATCTAGGGGCGTATAGATAAAAATAAAAATATCATCTTTAGTTCACCGACCGAATATTCCCTTAAGAACGCTAGCTTTCGGCTTCACCCAGTCTGAGGTACACGTCCGGCTGACCCGGCAGTAACAATCGCAGAGGTGCTCCCTTTACCACCTAGCCGAGCAACCGGGAACGTAGGGGTAAGCACAGGAGCCAGGCAACCCAGCTTGGCCAAAACTTAAGTCATATCGATGCATATAATGGTGAATAAAAGGTACATGCGGAAGTGTGACACATGTGTTGGGCATGAAGCCCGTATGAATAAGCTTTTGTTTAAAGAAGCCCCCAGGTTTAATGAGCGCAGATAGGGCGTCACTTTATGAGCCTTTAGAGGCTATAAGAGAGAGAGAGAGAAGAAGAGAAATGTAAGACAGAAAATATATAAAAAATGGACAGAGGAAGGAGACGAACACAGAGTCCGGCGCTAGGCATAGAATCTTCGGAGACGGGCTGCGTTCCATGGGTTTGGCTCGATTCGGTTATCCGATGCATCCCGTAGGCGGTACGCTCCACCAGTCAGGACTTGGTCAATTATGAAGGGACCTTCCCACTTGGGCTTGAGTTTGTCCTTTTTCTTGTCCGGTAGTCGTAGAACTAATTCGCCAACGTTGTAATTTTTGGCCCGTACTTCTCTTCTTTGGTATCTTCGAGCCTGCTGTTGATAGAATGCGGAACGAGCTTTTGCCACATCACGCTCCTCCTCCAATGCGTCCAAGCTGTCCTGCCGATCGAGCTCGGCTTCTCTTTCTTCGTACATGCGCACTCGAGGTGAGTCATGAATTATGTCGCAAGGCAAAACTGCCTCTGCGCCGTACACCATAAAGAATGGTGTGTATCCGGTGGTGCGATTCGGCGTGGTCTGCAGCCCCCAGAGTACGGAGTCGAGCTCCTCTACCTAGTGCGTGTTAGATTCCTTGAGGGACCGCACTAATCTGGGTTTGATGCCGCTCATGATAAGACCATCTGCATGTTCGACCTGGCCGTTAGTTTGTGGGTCATAGACGGAAGCATAATCAAGCTTGATGCCCATGTTTTTGCACCAGAGTTTTACCTCGTCGGCCGTGAAGTTCGTGCCGTTATCAGTGATGATGATGTGGGGGACGCCGTAACGGTGTACAACCCCGGATATAAAGTCTATCACCGGTCCGGATTCGGCCGTCTTAACAGGCTTGGCTTCTATCCATTTGGTGAACTTATCCACCATGACCAGTAAGTATTTTTGCTTGTGGGTTCCGCCTTTAAGGGCTCCAACCATGTCAAGCTCCCAGACCGCGAAGGGCCAAGTAATGGGGATAGTTTGGAGGGCGGTGGGTGGCATATGGCTTTGGTTTGCAAAGAGCTGGCAACCGGTGCATCGTTGGACTAAGTCCTGAGCGTCTACCCGGGACGTTGGCCAATAAAAGCCTATACGGAAGGCCTTGCTTACAAGGGACCGGGCTGCAGCGTGATGACCGCCGAGTCCGGCATGAATTTTAGCCAGAAGGTTCCGCCCCTCCTCTTCAGAGATGCACCTTTGAAGGACTCTGGTAGTGCTTTTCTTATAAAGCTCTCCCTCGTGGACTCTGTAGGCTTTGGATCGCCGCACTATGCAGCGTGCCTCATTTTGGTCCTCGGGGAGTTCCTGCCTAGTAAGGTAGGCGAGGAATGGTTCTGTCCACGGGGCGATGACGGCCATTATTACGTGGGCTGAAGGTGTTATTTCATTGGCAGAGCCTCCGATTGTGTCAGAATGTTCGGTGTCGGGCAGTGCGGTTGGGTCCGAGCTGTTATTGTTCGGCTCCCCTTCCCATACTACGGATGGCTTGAACAACCTTTCCAAGAAGATGTTGGGGGGGACTACATCGCGTTTTGTGCCGATGCGTGCCAGGACATCTGCCGCCTGATTATTTTCCCGGGCTATATGGTGAAATTCAAGCCCCTCGAACCGAGCTGACATTTTTAGGACGACGTTGCGGTAAGCTGCCATTTTTAAATCCGAAGCCTCACCCCATCTAAGGCTCAGAGGGCGAGGAATTTCCGAACTCGAAAATTTGGATTCCTGGATGTTGTCCAATGAATCCAGCCCGTCGCCTGACTCTAAATTCAGGTCTTGAGTGATATCCTCCCCTCCGCGGGTATCCGGCTTGGAGGGATCAGGAATCCGGACATAGCGAGTCCTTAAGATAGATAAAGGGTCGCCGCACTGTCCCTCTACCACGGCAACGTGATGGGTGAGTTGGGGAGAGTTAATCTCTCTCAGATCGGGTTTAGGCCCAATCTGGTCGTAATCCGTGGCGACTCCCAGGGCGGCGAAGCGATCCAAGAGCTCGTTTATGGAGGAGAGCTCCATTGGATCTAACTGCTCGGCGAGTTCCGAGCTGACATGAAGATTGTTTTCGATGGCTCGAGAGGTCATCGTCAGCGCAGAAGCCGAACAGGCGGTCATGAGAAAACCACCTAGCCAGAGGGTTTGGCCGACAGCCAAAGCTCCCTTAGCAACGGTTCCGTATTTAAAGACGGGGCGAGGCATCCTTCCTGATGGCGACGACACAGAGGAACTCTCAATGAAAGCACCAATGTCGGTGTCAAAACCGGCGGATCTCGGGTAGGGGGTCCCGAACTGTGCATCTAGGCTGGATGGTAACAGGAGGCAAGGGACACAAAGTTTTACCCAGGTTCGGTCCCTCTCAATGGAGGTAAAACCCTACGTCCTGCTTGATTAATATTAATGATATGGGTAGTACAAGAGTAGATCTACCACGAGATCGGAGAGGCTAAACCCTAGAAGCTAGCCTATGGTATGATTGTTTATGTGTATGTTGTCCTACGGACTAAAACCCTCCGGTTTATATAGACACCGGAGAGGGTTAGGGTTACACAAAGTCGGTTACAATGGTAGGAGATCTGCATATCCGTATCGCCAAGCTTGCCTTCCACGCCAAGGAAAGTCCCTTCTGGACACGGGACGGAGTCTTCAATCTTGTATCTTCATAATCCAACAGTCCGGCCAAAGGATAAAGTCCGGCTGTCCGGACACCCCCTAATCCAGGACTCCCTCACCTGTACTAAGTGGGGATTCTGCTTGTACATCAAAAACCTTGAACCCAAAGTTATTCCCGATGAGTCCACCATACCTACCTATATACGGTATTACCATGCCGTCCTAAGTAAATTTGCATGTGCCACCTCTAAAAAACTTCTAAAAATTATCCATTTTGTGTGCCTGGATCGTTCATGGAACGATAGGAGGTGGTCGGTATCTTCCATGTGAAACGGGTTATTCCCAATTCGAGTGTTTATTCACTCGCCATCACATGAGAAAAGGGCGGTAATAGGGATGCCCAGTCCCAACCTGCAAAATACAAAAACAGTTAATCGCTCGAATAATCAAACAAAAACTCCCAATGGAGTCAAAACCTTTACTTTTATCGCTTGGGAACCGACACTAGCCTGTTTAGCATGGGAGATATTGATAACTAATGGTTGTGAAGTAAATGAAAAGGGTGCATGTCTCAAAATATCATTTATCTCTATTTTAAAAATTGAGCTCTGGCACCTATGCAAATCACTGCTTCCCTCTGCGAAGGGACTTTCTATTTACTTTTATGTTGTGCCACCACCTTCTAAAACAAGCGCCAGAAACTAAGCAGATCACACTTGTCATGATTTATGCATTATGTGTAGCTAATGTTGGGTGCACCATGACTGGATCTTTTCTACCATGAATTACAATGTTTAGTCGCTGCTTGAACTTTGCAGGTGCTCTGTATTTATGTTTTGCGGTCTCAGAAAGGGCTAGCGAGATACCATTATTGTCATATAATATCATGGTTGTTCTGACAACGTGTTGCTGTTTGAGATATCTTATTATTGCTCGCTAGCTGATTATGTCACTGATATGAGTCATTATAATCTTTAAGAGTTATTGTCGACATGGTTAGTTATAATGTTGGCTGAAAACCTGGGTGCTGTTTAAGCTTATTTATGCAAACAAGAGCAAAAGAGTTAGTAAAAGTTTTTCTTTTTCACTTTCAGTTTATCAATTGAATTGCTTTAGGACAAGCAAAAGTTTAAGCTTGGGGGAGTTGATATGTCTCCAACGTATCTACTTTTCCTAACACTTTTCCTCTTGTTTTGGACTCTAATTTGCATGATTTGAATGAAACTAACCCCGGACTGACGCTGTTTTCAGCAGAACTACCATGGAGTTGTTTTTGTGCAGAAATAAAAGTTCTCGAAATGGAACGAAACTTTGCGAGGAATTTCTATATAATATATAAGAATTTCTGGAGCCAAGACCTACCGAAGAGGGGCCCGTGGGTGGGCACAACCCACCAGGGCGCGCCCCTTCTCCTGGCGTGCCCAGGTGGGTTGTCCCCACCTAGTGGCCCCGCAGACCATGAAACCAACACTATATATTCCTATTTTCGGAGAAAAAATTGGGGAGAAAGAATTATCGCGATCCATGAGACGAAGCTACCGCCAAGCCCTATTCTTCCTTGGGAGAGCAGATTTGCAGTCCGTTTGGGACTCCAGAGAGGGGGGTCTTCGTTCTTCGTCATCACCAACCGTTCTCCATCGCCAATTCCATGATGCTCCCCACCGGGAGTGAGTAATTCCTTCATAGGATCGCTGGTCGGTGAGGAGTTGGATGAGAGTCATCATGTAATCGAGTTAGTTTTGTTAGGGCTTGATCCCTAGTATCCACTATGTTCTTAGATTGATGTTGCTATGATTTTGCCATGCTTAATTCTTGTCACTTTGGGCCCGGGTGCCATGATTTCAGATCTGAACCGTTTATGTTATCATCATTATATCCATGTTCTAGATCCAATCTTGCAAGTTATAGTCACCTACTACGTGTTATTATCCGGTAACCCTGGAGTGACAATAACCGGGACTTCTTCCGATGATTATGTCACACCCTAGCTAGTTCATGCATTAGAGTGTTGCATCATGCTTATTTTCCCAGAAAACTGAAATGGGGATGACAGAACCCCCAGCACCCCCCTGGAACAACTAGGGTTTACTAAAAACTTTTCCAATGAACCTGAAATGCCCTTCTAAAAAGTCCACCCTTTTTTGTTTTGGGTTAAAACCTTTGACAAAAATGGTGCACATTTTTCTAGGACCTCATAAGGTCATTGGATTAATTCATTACTAATTGCATTTGGGTAATTTAAATCCTATAAATATTTTAAAATGCCCAAATAATCCTGAAAGTAATTTTAGGCTGTTGAGAATATTTTCAAATGTGCATGTGAATATTTTCAGGGTTTTCCTAAATGAAATAGTATTTTTACTATTTCAAAACACAAAACGGAATAAATAGAAAACAGAAAAAGAGAGAGAAAGGAAACTTACCTGGCGCCCACCTAGCAGGTCCACCTGCCGGCCCAGCCCAGCCACCGCTCGACGACGGCACCTGCGCGCGCCACGCAGCTGCCCGCCGCCCTGCTTTCTCCCCTCGCCGTGCTGCTGCCCTTGATCGGTCACACACTCCTCCCCCGAGCTCGCAGACACGCCCTCTCATCCCCAGCTCCTCTCCCTCGCTCTCCCGCACCATGGCCGACGCCCCTGCCGCCGCACCATCGACGTAGCCGCGCCCTCCGTCGTCCTCGCGCCGCGCCACCGTGTCCACGAGCTCCACCGTCATCGACTACTTCGAGCAGGCTGAGCCCCAAGCGCTCGCCCGCTCTGGAGTCGCCCCGACCCCGTCTTCTCCAACTCCGGCCACCGAAGATCCCCTTCGCCTTCGCCGCAGCACCAGCTCGTCCCCGACCTCGCCGTCTGCCTTGTTGTGATTGTCGTGAGCCCAGCTACCTCCTCCCCCTCTCCATTAACTCCCTCCTGCACTGTGTGCATCGCACCACGCTCACCCAAGCACCCGGTGCCGCCGAGCTCGTCGCCGACGTGACTCCGGCCAGCCACTGGCCACACCATTGTGACCAACGCACTCACCGCACACACAGGAGCCCATAGCACCACTCCACGCACCTCGCCGTGCCCCGCAGCCTCGGTTTCTACCTCGCCCGAACTCCGGCGACCGCCAAGGTCGTCGCCGGCGACGTTTCCGGCCACCCCAACTCCACCCACTGCCACCACTCGATGCGGCTTGCTCCCAGCTACGCGTAGATGCTCTCCGCCATCGTTTTGGTCGCCGGAGCACGAAACCCGCATCACTCCGCCGCGTCTGGCCTCGCCGGCGACTAAACGCCGGCGAGTTTGACCCTATTTGACCCCGTGTGGGCCCGGGTTGACTTCCCCTGAGTCTATGACACGTGGGACCGCCCTGCTAATTAACTTAGATTAGCACTAACCAAAATTAGTTAGTTAATTAACTATTGACACACGGGTCCCAATGGTCAGGTTTGACCTGGACCGGCCCTGTTGACCACTGACGTCACCCTGACGCAATGCTGGCGCAATAAATCATTTACTGGATTTATTCTTATACAGGAAATTCCAGAAAATATTACAAACTTCAAAAATTCATAACTTTTAATCTGTAACTCCAAAGGCAAAGATTTATATATGAAATTTGATCAGAAAAATTCAGTCTTTCCATCTGTAATGGTTTCATGCATGACAAAACACTTTCACCTTGCTGTTTAGGTGAAACAAGATAATACACTTATAAGGGTTAAGAACATAAGCTTCCATTTGAATCTTTCATTCAAATGGACCCAAACCAACTTGTTTCACATTGCATTAGGCAGGACACCTCATATTGCCATGTCATAGCATGCATCATATTGTTGCATATTGCCATGTGATGATTGTGTTCTGTGGTGTCTTTCATGGTAGGTTCTGCCTCCGAGGATATTTCCAAGTATCCAGCTGAAGGGCAGTACCCTACTACTACTCCATCAGGCAAGCAGCCCCATTGATCATATCGATACAATCCCATGTTCTCGCTTCTGCTCTCATTTACTGCATTAAGACAACAATGTTTCAAACTGCTGTGTGCTGCGGTAGTTGAACCCTTATCCTCTGCATGACCTGTCATTGCCACAGTAACTAGATGAAACCCACTAGCATGTGTAGGAGTTGATTGAGCCATGTGTGTGTTTCCTACCTTGCTATGCCTGCTATGCTTAGGGTTGTGTCAGGTCTGGTTCATCTGGGTGATGGGCTAGAGTGAAATGATTACGACGGTAATGTGAGGGATGTGTTGAACATGATTTGGTAATGGTATCGATGAGAGGCCATGTAGGAGTACATGGTGGGTTGTTTCATTGAGCCTGTCCCTAAGAACTGAGATCTGTATGCGTGATTTAAGATTAAGCTACTACCACACATTGGGCCCTGAAATACGACCCCGCTCGACTTACTGATCCCTCTCGTCCTCTGTCCAGGAGTTGCAACTAGTTTCTGGTGTTTATAGGTTATGTGTTGATGGTCGTGTGTAGCGCTGACCCCAGGGGTGGGCTATGATGCGGTAGATACACCATGGCACGGTGTACCGAGTCGCCCGTTTGGTGTCTCGGGAACCCTGCACACATCGTTTGGGGCCGTTGAGGACACCCCGGCCGGATTTCCTTGCGGATGGAACCCGAATAGGCGATAAGCCTGGACTAGAGACTTGTGCGGTTAGTCAGGTCGTGGTCTACACCCACGTCGGCTTTCGCTTGAAGTCTCTCAAGCACATGTCGTGTGCAGACGCTAAGTGGTGGAAACATGTGTGACGAAGTACACCCCTGCAGGGTATAAAACTATTCGAATAGCCGCGTCCGCGGTAAAGGACTACTTGGTTGCCTCTACAGTTCATAGACAAGTTAATGGTTACTACTAAAAGACTCAAGATAAGTGTGAGTACCAAGGATGGCCCTCTCGTAGGATGACGAGGGAGGATCCCCGGTGGAGTATTGTGTTGGTGATTAGTGGACTTGTGTGCGAAAACTATTTTAAAGTGGTGTCTCATAGGATAGCTTAGCCAAGAGTCAAAGCTGGCTTGCTGCAATAACTCCACCACCTTCTTGAGAATAAGCATGTATAGTAGGATCTGTTGTAAGGCTTGCTGAGTACCTTTGTACTCATGTTGCTTTAATTATTGTTTTCAAACGACAACACCGCCCTCTCCTATGGGTTTTACATAGACCTCGACGTCGATGAGTAACTTGCCACCCAGGTGGTGATTCTGGCCATGGAGGGCCCTATGTAGATAGACAGGCTTCGACAAGCCTTCTTTCTTTCTAGTGTCTGTACCCAGACTTATTTGCTTCCGCATGTGCTTCTATGCTTGTATGACTTGAGTGTCGGGTCTTGTGACCCCTACCTGTATGAACATGTTATGTATGGCTCTCCGGAGCCTTTAAATAAAGTACTTGAGTTGTAGAGTTTCGTTGTGATGCCATGTTGTATTTACACATATCGAGCATATTGTGTGTATGATTGAAATGCTTGGTATGTGTGGGATCCAACAATCTAGTTGTTTATCCTTGGCAGCCTCTCTGATGGGAAAATGTAGTCTAGTGCTCCTTGAGCCATAGTAGTCCGCTACAGCCCGGTTCACCGGAGTCCTGCTAGCCCAGCACTACTGCTCAGGACACTTGACTGGCCGACATGTGTTTCACTTTGTTCCTATGTCTGTCCCTTCGGGGAAATGTCACGCGGTGACATCCGGAGTCCTGCCTAGCCTGCTACAGCCCGGGTTCCCCAGAGTCCTATTAGCCCAGTGCTACTGCCTGGATTCACACGCTGTTGACCGACATGCTCGATGTGATTCATGTATGCCTGTCCCCATAGGTCTGTGCCGCTTTGGGTTCACTACTAGCCATGTCGGCCCGGCTTCTCTGTCATATGGATGCTAGCGACACTATCATATACGTGAGACAAAAGGCGCAAACGGTCCCGGGCCTTGGTAAGGCGACACCCGTGGGGATACCGTGTGTGAGGCCGCAAAGTGATATGAGGTGTTACAGGCTAGATCAATGTGACTTAGAATCGGGGTCCTGATAGCGTTGGCATTAGAGCCGGACTTCCTGTAGGTTCGTTGAGCCAAACTGGTCAATGTCGAGTCTAGAAATGCTTTAGTTATATGTAGGGGAATTGATTGTGGAAGGGAACGTAAGGCTCTTTTACTCCTTTACCTTATGCCCTCTGATCTGAGTCATTCTCTTCTCATTCTACGTGGGTTAAGGACTAGGCTCTCTTCTCTCTATCAGGTTCACGTGTTACTAATCCATAGTAGCTTATAGGATTGTTGTTACAAGCCTCAGTACAGTTTCTACTACTTTTAGTATGTTGTCAGTTGAACCAGAACCTTGATATGATGTTGTTGAGTGGTTTTGCAAACTGTTGTGAATGTCTCAAATCTTTTTCTGAGCATTTACAACCGTTATGCTGTCCGATTCCTCCTAGAAATTCTAATGCCTTTGCATTATTCTGTGCTTTCAGATGGCCAACCGTTCCCAGAACCAAGTGGTTCGTCTGACCCGGTGCCTCGATGTACCCGGTCACACGGCCATGTTAGTTCAAGTGATGGTCGAGACAGGCTATCGATGGTATTCGGAATATACCGTCGAGGAGCAGTTCCGAGACTTCAACCAGAGCCAGTACCTTTGTACCGTCAGGATATTTCCCTCTTATCCTGGAGCCACCGAGCCCCTTCACTGTTCCTATGGACTTGGGGTCACTATTGAGATGTCTATGTAGGATGCAGCTTACTCAATGATGACTATCATTCGAGCCAGGACTGCCTTGCTTCAGAACACCGATTTCCGCTACATGCCAGCCTCACTTCCTGGAGCACAGGGGTATTATCAGGCTTTGTACTATGACTCTACACATGAGGAGTCACTACTCCGCACCACTGCCGAGATGCTCGAGGATAAGGACCGCGAAAATCAGGCCTTGCATATGGAGCTTTTCAACTCTCGTGCTGATCACTGGGCCACCTTGACTCGGTTTGCACCTACGGTGCAGGAAGGATACATGGACCTGAGGGACTTGTACCCTGTACGGTCTGGGTTGCCAGATTGTATGGAGTGGCGTGATGTAGGAGGCATCACCCCTCCTCATGGTCCCCGTCTGCCACCATCTGTGGGACCAAGGCCACATCCGAGTCCCTATGGTCCGCAGGCTCCGCAGGACCGTCTGTTCCCAGATGATCATGTTCCACTTCCAGGCTTTGGTGGTGACTTTTATGAGGATTACTACGGAGCCGTCTGAGCTAGTAGTAGTTTCACTAGTACTATAATAGTTGTATTCTCCACAGTCCTGCATGACCGTGGGATACGACTTGGTGTGTATCACGCTCCGGAGGTGTAGAAAAATAATGTATAGGAGCTTGGAATGCCTCCAATAAGATGTAATGTCTTTCACCATAGTTGTACTCTAGCCTGGGCTTGTACTAAAATATGTACGGTGTGTATGACCAATGGTATATATATGGCAGTTTCTATATTACCATGTCGTGCAATGAGCATCTCAGCATTCCATGTTATCCATTACATTCTGCACTTCCTTGCCAAGATTGTGCCATCCCTGTCTAAACCGTTGTCTTGTTTTCCTAGGATGATCAACACCCGCAGCAACCCTGCTGCCCCGGAGCAGGGGGAAGCCAGTGCAGCTAGGGGTGAGAATCTGCCTCACCCGCCTTCTCTAGCCGAAGTTATGCTGGAGGCAGAAAGAAACAAGCGTGAGACTAACCGCTTGCTGGAGCGGATTGAGTAGAACACTGCACGTCATCAGCGAAACGACTTGGTGTCACTCAATGACTTTATCAAGTTGTACCCACCAACGTTTAATCATTCCGACCAGCCCCTCAACGCGGATGACTGGCTTCGCAGCATCACCCACAAGCTACATTCTGCCAACGTAGCCGAAGCTGATAAGGTTACCTATGCTGCCTATCACCTCGAAGGCCCTGGTAGCCTTTGGTGGGAAAACTTTGAGGCTATGCGCCTGGTCGGCCAAATCACTACTTGGGCTGAATTCAGTGAGGCTTTCCGTGAGCATCACATCCCGAAAGGTCTCATGGATCGTAAGAGGGAAGAGTTCTGCAATTTCACCCAAGGCAGACTGACTGTGGATGCTTATAGTCGTGAATTTGGGAATCTGGCACATTATGCTCCTGAAGAGGTATCCACCGATGCTAAGAAGCAGGCAAGGTTCCGCAAGGGACTCAGCCCCGAGCTTCACCGCGATCTTCGTCTGCACGAGTGCACCTCCTTCCAAAAGTTGGTCAATAAAGCCATCAGTTCTGAGAGAGGTCAGACTGACTATGACGCTTCATGCAAGCACTCTCGTGATTTTGGTTCTTCATCTCGCTCTGGATCTCAGAAGCGCCGGGTGTGGATTCCAAGCACAGCGCTGCCACCCAGGTTCATTCCGAGGCCATCCTTTGAGGCACCTCGCCCCAACCAGCAGTTTGCACCGCCTAAGACCTATGGTGGCCCCGCTGCTAATGCCGCTCCACGCCCCAATGTTGTGACATGTTTCAAGTGTGGAGAGTTGGGTCACTACATTAGAGAGTGTCCCCAAAACAACAACCCCAACCAGTCTGGAAAGTCCGTTGGCCGTGGTAAGCCAGCAGGAAAGACATTCTACGCCAAGCCAGCCACCACTACACGTGGCCATGTAAACTATGTCTCAACTGAGGAGGCTCATGATGATCCTAACATCGTCCTTGGTACGCTCCTTGTTAATTGCCATCCGGCATCTGTTCTTTTCGATACTAGAGCATCTCATTCATTCATATCTGAGAACTATGCTCGATTGCATAACACGACATTCTGTGACATGCCCACTTCCATGGTAATTCAAACTCCGGGTTCCAAATGGCAAACTTCTAGAGTAAGCCATGGGAATGAAATTCTTGTCGATAGACTTGTCTTCCTTGCATCCTTAATAGCTCTCTAGTCCTCGGACATAAACATCATCTTGGGTATGGACTGGATGTCAGCTCATTATGCTAAAGTTGATTGTGCCACTAGAACCGTTCAACTTACTCACCCATTGGGCAAGACAGTCAATGTCTTAACTCGAGTGGCCAAGCGCCAGCTTTACTCCCTAAATGCCAACCCCCTTCAAGACCTTGAAGATATTCCGGTAGTCCGAGACTTTCCGGATGTCTTTCCAGAAGAACTACCAGGTGTTCCACCTGACAGGGATGTCGAGTTTGTGATTGACCTTGTTCCAGGAACCGTCCCAATTTCTAGAAGACCCTATAAGATGGCACCCTTAGAACTAGCCGAGCTTAAGAACCGACTCAATGAGTCCTTGAAAAAGGGTTTCGTCCGTCCTAGTTCCTCTCCTTGGGCTTGACCCGTCCTCTTCGTCAAGAAGAAGGATGGAACAGATCAGATGGTTGTAGATTACCGACCTGTCAACTTGGTCACTATCAAGAACAAGTATCCGCTTCCCAGGATCAACGATCTGTATGATCAACTCGCTGGATCCTCAGTCTTTTCCAAGATGGATTTGAGGTTGGGCTACCATCAAATCAAAATCAAAAATGGGGACATTCCCAAAATGGCCTTTGTTACTCGCTATGGCCAATACGAGTACACTGTTATGTCCTTCGGTTTAACCAATGCCCCAGCCACTTTCTCTCGGTTAATGAACTCGGTCTTCATGGAGTATTTGGATAAATTCGTCATGGTATACCTCGATGATATACTCATCTACTCCAAGAGCGAGGAAGAACATGCCGAACATCTAAGGCTGGTATTGACGAAACTTCGAGAGCATCACCTTTATGCCAAATTCTCCAGGTGTGAATTTTGGTTGCCAGAAGTGACCTATCTAGGCCATGTAATCTCTGGTAAGGGTATTGCTATCAATCCCGAGCGAGTTCAAGCCGTCCTTGGTTGGACTCCACCTGAGACGGTCAAGCAAGTTCGGAGCTTCCTTGGCTTAGCGAGTTATTGTCGCTGCTTCGTCGAGAATTTCTCCAAGGTTGCTAAACCTCTAACTGAACTCCTCAAAAAAGATAGAAAGTTCGAGTGGACCCCATAGTGCGAGTTCAGCTTTCAGGAACTGAAAAGACGCCTGACATCTGCTCCTGTACTGGTACCACCAGACTTCTCCAAGGACTTTATTACCTATTGCGACACCTCGCGACAAGGACTAGGTTGCATACTCATGCAAGATCGGCACGTAATTGCCTATGCTTCACGGCAGTTACACCCACATGAGGAAAACTATCCCACACATGATCTAGAGCTTGCAGCTGTAGTCCATGCACTTAAAACTTGGCGACATTACCTTCTCGGTAATCGTTGCGAGATCTTCACTGATCACCAAAGTTTGAAATATATCTTCACCCAACCGGATTTGAATCTCAGGCAAAGACATTGGGTCGAGTTGATCTCGGATTATGACTTAGGAATAACTTACACCCCGGGCAAGGCCAATGTCATGGTTGGTGCGCTAAGTCATAAATCTTATTGTAACAAACTGATCTTAGAACAAAGTCAATCACTTCTCCACGAGGAATTTCGTAAGCTTAACCTTCACATAATTACTCGAGGATTCCTATCCACCCTGGTGGCGAAGCCTAACCTTACAGATCAAATCATAGCTGCCCAGAAGCGTGATAAGGGCATATCCCGGATTAAGGAAAACATCGCTAGCGTAGTTGCTAAATGTTTTTCCATGGATGAGCGAGGTGTTGTCTTCTTCGAGAACCGCTTGGTGGTTCCCAAGAAACAACATCTACGACAGTTGATTCTTAAGGAAGCTCATGAATCCCCTCTCGCCATTCATCCCGGTAGCACTAAAATGTATCAAGACCTACGCCAGAGGTTTTGGTAGACTAGGATGAAGAGAGAAATTGCTCAATACATTGCTAGTTGCAACGTCTGTCGTCGTGTTAAAGCAGAGCATCAACGGCCTGCTGGCACCCTTCAACCTTTGGTTATTCCTGAATGGAAATGGGATAAAATCAGTATGGATTTCATTACTAGGTTTCCCAGGACCGAGAGAGGGAATAATGCTATCTTCGTCGTGATCGATCATCTTTCCAAAGTAGCCCATTTCCTACCTGTTCGTGAGAGTATCATCGCTAGCCAGCTAGCTGACCTATACATCTCCCGAATAGTGTCTCTTCATGGTGTCCCATTGGAAATTAACTCAGACCGTGGAAGTCTCTTCACCTCTCAATTTTGGGAAAGTTTCCAAAATGCTATGGGAAGTCGTCTCTCTTTTAGCACCGCCTTCCACCCCCAATCAAGTGCTCAAGTAGAGCGAGTAAATCAAATTCTGGAGGATATGCTCCGAGCTTCTGTCATCTCATTCGGAATGGATTGGGAGAAATGCCTTCCATTCGCAGAATTCGCTTATAATAATAGTTATCAAGCTAGCTTGGGCAAAGCTCCTTTCGAAGTTCTCTATGGAAGAAAATGCCGAACGCCTCTTAACTGGTCAGAAACCGGGGAAAGACAACTCTTTGGCTCGGATATGATTCAGGAAGTAGAAGAGTAGGTTCATGTTATTCGTGAGAAATTGAAAACAACCCAATCTCGTCAAAAGAGTCAATATGACCATAAACATAAGCTCATGACCTATGAGGTTGGTGAGAAGGCTTACCTTCGGGTTACTCCGTTATAGGGAACCCATCGTTTCGGTATCAAAGGCAAATTGGCTCCTCGTTACATTGGACCTTTTTTGCATTCTTGCCAAATGAGGAGAAGTTGCCTACCAATTAGAACTACCTCCGCATCTTTCCAGAGTTCACAATGTCTTCCACGTTTCTCAACTCAGGCATTGGTTCGCGGATCCTATCCGTGGAGTGGACCACGAAACACTTGATCTACACGATAATCTCTCATATCGGGAATATCCCGTTCGTATCCTTGATCAAGCCAAGCGTACCACTCGACGCCACAACATCAAGTTTCTTAAGGTTCAATGGTCACACCACTCTGAAAAAGAAGCCACTTGGGAAACGGAGGATCGTCTTCGACTCGAGTACCCCACCTTCTTCCCAACGGATCCTAAATCTCGGGACGAGATTCTTTTGAGTGGGGGTGAGTTGTCACACCCTAGCTAGTTCATGCATTAGAGTGTTCCATTTGATAAAAAGTCCCTAGAACAACTAGGGTTTACTAAAAACTTTTTCAATGAACCTGAAATGCCCTTCTAAAAAGTCCACCCTTTTTGTTTTGGGTTAAAACCTTTGACAAAAATGGTGCACATTTTTCTAGGACCTCATAAGGTCATTGGATTAATTCATTACTAATTGCATTTGGGCAATTTAAATCCTATAAATATTTTAAAATGCCCAAGTAATCCTGAAAGTAATTTTAGGCTGTTGAGAATATTTTCAAATGTGCCTCTAAATATTTTCAGGGTTTTCCTAAATGAAATAGTATTTTTACTATTTCAATACACAAAACAGAATAAATAGAAAACAAAAAAAAGAGAGAGAAAGGAAACTTACCTGGCGCCCACCTAGCAGGCCCACCTGCCGGCCCAGCCCAGCCACCGCTCCAGCGAGCTGCTTGGCTTGGCCAGGCAGGCAGGCAGGTGCTTGACGCCGGCACATGCGCGCGCCACGCAGCTGCTCGCCACCCTGCTTCCTCCCCTCACCGTGCTCCTGCCCTGGATCGGTCACACACTCCTCCCCCGAGCTCGCAGACACGCCCTCTCCTCCCCAGCTCCTCTCCCTCGCTCTCCCGCACCATGGCCGACGCCCCTGCCGCCGCACCGTCGACGTAGCCGCGCCCTCCGTCGTCCTCGCGCCGCGCCACCGTGTCCACGAGCTCCGTCGTCATCGACTACGTCGAGCAGGCCGAGCCCCGAGCGCTCGCCCGCTCTGGAGTCGCCCCGACCCCGTCTTCTCCAACTCCGGCCACCGGAGATCCCCTTCGCCTTCACCGCAACACCAGCTCGTCCCCGACCTCGCCGTCTGCCTCGTTGTGATCGCCGTGAGCCCAGCTACCTCCTCCCCCTCTCCATTAACTCCCTCCTGCACCGGTGTGCACCGCACCACGCTCACCCGAGCACTCGCCGCTGCCGAGCTCGTCGCCGACGTGACTCCGGCCACCCACCGGCCACACCATTGTGACCAACGCACTCACCGCACACGCAGGAGCCCGTAGCACCACTCCACGCGCCTCGCCGTGCCCCGCAGCCTCGGTTTCTACCTTGCCCAAATTCCGGCGACCGCCAAGGTCGTCGCCGGTGACGTTTCCGGCCACCCCAGCTCCACCCACTGCCACCACTCGATGCGGCTTGCTCCCAGCTACGCATAGATTCTCTCCGCCATCGTTTTGGTCGCCGGAGCACGAAACCCGCATCACTCCGCCGCGTCTGGCCTCGCCGGCGACTAAACGCCGGCGAGTTTGACCCTATTTGACCCCGTGTGGGCCCGGGTTGACTTCCCCTGAGTCTATGACACGTGGGACCGCCCTGCTAATTAACTTAGATTAGCACTAACCAAAATTAGTTAGTTAATTAACTACTGACACGCGGGTCCCAATGGTCAGGTTTGACCTGGACCGGCCCTGTTGACCACTGACGTCACCCTGACGCAATGCTGGCACAATAAATCATTTACTGGATTTATTCTTATACAGGAAATTCTAGAAAATATTACAAACTTCAAAAATTCATAACTTTTAATCTGTAACTCCAAAGGCAAAGATTTATATATGAAATTTGATCAGAAAAATTCAGTCTTTCCATCTGTAATGGTTTCATGCATGACAAAACACTTTAACCTTGCTGTTTAGGTGAAACAAGATAATACACTTATAAGGGTTAAGAACATAAGCTTCCATTTGAATCTTTGATTCAAATGGACCCAAACCAACTTGTTTCACATTGCATTAGGCAGGACACCTCATATTGCCATGTCATAGCATGCATCATATTGTTGCATATTGTCATGTGATGATTGTGTTCTGTGGTGTCTTTCATGGTAGGTTCTGCCTCCGAGGATATTTCCAAGTATCCAGCTGAAGGGCAGTACCCTACTACTACTCCATCAGGCAAGCAGCCCCATTGATCATATCGATACAATCCCATGTTCTCGCTTCTGCTCTCATTTACTGCATTACGACAACAACGTTTCAAACTGATGTGTGCTGCGGTAGTTGAACCCTTATCCTCTGCATGACCTGTCATTGCCACAGTAACTAGATGAAACCCACTAGCATGTGTAGGAGTTGATTGAGCCATGTGTGTGTTTCCTACCTTGCTATGCCTGCTATGCTTAGGGTTGTGTCAGGTCTGGTTCATCTAGGTGATGGGCTAGAGTGAAATGATTACGACAGTAACGTGAGGGGTGTGTTGAACATGATTTGGTAAAGGTTTCGATGAGAGGCCATATAGGAGTACATGGTGGGTTGTTTCATTGAGACCGTCCCTAAGAACTGAGATCTGTATGTGTGATTTAAGATTAAGCTACTACCACACATTGGGCCCTGAAATACGACCCCTCTCAACTTACTGATCCCTCTCATCCTCTGTCTAGGAGTTGCAACTAGTTTCTGGTGTTTATAGGTTATGTGTTGGCGGCCATGCGTAGCGCTGACCCCAGGGGTGGGCTATGATGCGGTAGCTACACCGTGGCACGGGGTACCGAGTTGCCCGTTTGGTGTCTCCAGAACCCTGCACACATCGTTTGGGGCCGTTGAGGACACCCCGACCGAATTTCCTTGCGGATGGAACCCGAATAGGCGATAAACCTGGAGTAGAGACTTGTGTGGTTAGTTAGGTCGTGGTCTACACCCACGTCGGCTTTCGCTTGAAGTCTGCCGAGCACATGTCGTGTGCAGACGCTAAGTGGTGGAAACATGTGTGACAAAGTACACCCATGCATGGTATAAAACTATTCGAATAGCCACGTCCGCTGTAAAGGACTACTTGGTTGCCTATACGAATCATAGACAAGTCATTGGTTACTACTAAAAGACTCAAGATAAGTGTGAGTACCGAGGATGGCCCTCTCGTAGGATGACGAGGGAGGATCCCCCGTGGAGTATTTTGTTGCTGATTAGTGGACTCGTGTGCGAAAACTATTTTACAGTGGTGTCTCGTAGGATAGCTTAGCCAAGAGTCAAAGCTGGCTTGCTGCAATAACTCCACCACCTTCTTGATAATAAGCATGTATAGTAGGATCTGTTGTAAGACTTGCTGAGTACCTTTGTACTCATGTTGCTTTAAATACTGTTTTCAGACGACAACACCACCCCCTCCGATGGGTTTTACGTAGACCTCGACGTCGATGAGTAACTTGCCACCAAGGTGGTGATTCTGGCCATGGAGGGGCCTATGTAGATAGACAGGCTTCGACAAGCCTTCTTTCTTTCTAGTGTCTGTACCCAGACTTATTTGCTTCCGCATGTGCTTCTATGCTTGTATGACTTGAGTGTCGGGTCTTGTGACCCCTACCTGTATGAATATGTTATGTATGGCTCTCCGAAGCCTTTAAATAAAGTACTTGAGTTGTAGAGTTTTGTTGTGATGCCATGTTGTATTAAAAAAACAAGCATATTGTGTGTATGATTGAAATGTTTGGTATGTGTGGGATCCGACAATCTAGTTGTTTATCCTTAGCAGCCTGTCTTATGGGGAAATGTAGTCTAGTGCTCCTTGAGCCATATTAGTCCGCTACAGCCCGGTTCACCGGAGTCCTGCTAGCCCAGCACTATTGCTCAGGACACTTGACTAGCCGGCATGTGTTTCACTTTGTTCCTATGTCTGTCCCTTCGGGGAAATGTCACGCGGTGACATCCGGAGTCCTGCCTAGCCTGCTACATCCCGGGTTCCCCGCAGTCCTGTTAGCCTAGTGCTACAGCCCGGATTCACACGATGTTGACCGACATGCTCAATGTGATTCATGTATGCCTGTCCCCATAAGTCTGTGCCGCTTTCGGTTCACGACTAGCCATGTCGGCCCGGGTTCTCTGTCATATGGATGCTAGCGACACTATCATATACGTGAGCAAAAAGGCGCAAACGGTCCCAGGCCTTGGCAAGGCGACACCCATGGGGATACCGTGCATCAGGCCGCAAAGTGATATGAGGTGTCACCGGCTAGATCAATGTGACTTGGAATCGGGGTCCTGAAAGATTACCATAGTTTGAGGAGTTCATATATTCACTATGTATTAATGCTTTGTTCCGGTTCTCTATTAAAAGGAGGCCTTAATATCCCTTAGTTTCCAAAATGTACCTCGCCGCCACGGGAGGGTAGGACAAAATATGTCTTGCAAGTTCTTTTAATAAAGCACGTATGACTAGTGTCATGTCGCCCTAGGTTATAACTGTCACATGATGGATATCATCCAACAAGTCACCGAGCCAATGCCTATGAACTTTTCCATATTGTTTCTGCTAAGTTACTACTGCTATCATCACTATTAAACTTGCTACAAAACTACTGCTATCACTATTACTATTACTATTGTTGCTGTCACTACTATCAAAACTATCAAACTACTTTGCTACTGATCACTTTGCTGCAGATAATTAATCTCCAGGTGTGGTTGTATTGACAACTCAGCTGCTAATACCTTCAAATATTCTTTGGCTCCCCTTATGTTGAATCTATAAATTTGGGTTGAATACTCTACCCTCGAAAACTGTTGCGATTCCCTATACTTGCGGGTTATCAAAGTACTAGAGCAATTCCATAGAAAAGAGCTTCGTTGACGGGATTTGAATGCCGCTTACCTAGCCTCCCTGGCAACTATTTGAGGACTCTATTTTATTTAAAAACATTCAGATTTAAGCATTTTATTAAAACAACAATCAAAATGAAAATAAAATGACATTCCAAGAATAGCACACATCATGTGAAGAAGCAAAAACTTAGGCTCAACTGATACTAACCGATAATTGTTGAAGAAAAGAGGTGGGATGCCTACCGGAGCATCCCCGAGGATAGATGCTTGAGACTTCTTGAAAAATTATATTTGGGTGCCTTGGGCATCCCCAATCTTTAGCTTTTGTGTCTCCTTAATTCTTCTCATATCGCGGCTTCCCTAATTCTCAAAAGCTTAATCCACACAAAACTCAACAAGAACTCGTGAGATAAGTTAGTATAGACCAATGCAAGAACCTTATCATTCTCTACTATAGCAAATCACTTAAATTGTTATTCAACATTGCATAGTAAATGCCTCTGCATATTTAATACTCCTATCCTCAAATAGAATCATTAAACAAGCAAACATATGCAAATAATGCAAACATAACAGCAATCTTCCAAAACAGTACAGTTTGTAAAGAATGCAAGAGTATCAATACTTATTTAAATCCAAAAATTATGAAAATTTACCACACTATAGAAAATTATTAGAGATTACTTTTCACAAAGTTTCAACATTTTATCACATACTGACTTTTCTAGGGAATTTTTGCAACAACGGTAAACTTTCTGTTTTCAAACAACAACGTGTATACTTGTAAAATAAGCATAGTAAAGGCTCTCAATGCCACTTTTATTGAAATAAAAGATGCAAAACATTATTATAAATAACAGAATGCAACTCCTAGCAAAATAAAATGATGCTCCAAGCAAAACACATATCATGTGACGAATGAAAACATAGCTCCAAATGAGGTTACCGATAATGTTGGAGACGAAAGAGGGGATGCCTTCCGGGGCATCCCCAAGCTTAGTTGCTTGGATCTTCCTTGGATATTAACTTGGGTTGCCTTGGGAATCCCCAAGCTTAGGGTATTGTCACTCCTTATTCTCCTCATATCTATGTCTCACCCAAAACTTTAATCACACAAAACTTAACGGAACTTCGTGAGATAGGTTAGTATGATAAAGAGCAAACCATTCACTTTGGTACAGTCAAAGACAAGATCCATAATTTTTCTCACACAATGCCTATAGTAGAATATCATTTCCACAATTTATATTGAGCAATATAAGCCATGGAAACTAGAAAACAAGCAAACTATGCATTGAAAACAGAATCTGTCAAAAACAGAACAGTCTGTAATGATCTGTACTCCAACCATACGTCGGCTACTCCAAAAATTCTAAAAAATTAGGAAATCCTAGGAAATTTGTCTATTAATCTTCTTCAAAAAGAACCAGCATTTTACCACCCTTTAGTTAAAAATGAGAACTGTTTGCCTGACGCAAAAGTTTCTGTTTTTCAGCAAGATCAAATCAACTATCACCATAGACCATCCCAAAGGCTTCACTTGGCACTTCATTGAAACAAAAGCAATAAAACATGATCGATACAGTGGCATAATCATGTGAACACACAAAAACAGTAGGTAAAAGTGTTGGGTTGTCTCCCAACAAGCACTTTTCTTTTATGCCTTTTTAGCTAGGCATGATGATTCAATGATGCTCGCATAAACGATAAGAATTGAAACATGAAGACAACATCATGAAGCATATTACTAGAACATTTTAGGTCTAACACACTTCCTATGGATAGGAATTTTGTGAGCAAAAAACTTATGGGAACAAGAATCAACTTGCATAGGAAGGCAAAACAAGTGCAACTTCAAAACAATCAACACATAGAGAAGAAACTTGATATTATTGAGATATGTAAGAGCATAAGTTCCTTCCTCATAATAATTTTCAGAAACATCATGAATGGATTCAAAAATATAGCTATCACATACATCACTCTTTTCATGATTCACAAGCATAGAAGATTTATTACTCTTTATGGCATAGATGTCATCATAATAATCATCATATATAGCAACTTTATTGTCATAGTCAATTGAAACCTCTTCCAAAATAGTGGATGTATCACTAAATAAAGTCATGACCTCTCCAAATCCACTTTCATCAATACTGTAATAAGATTCAACACCCTCCAAAATAGTGGAATCACTACTACCTAGAGTTGACACTCCTCCAAACCCACTTCCATCAATGTAATCATCATAAATAGGAGGCATGCTATCATCATAATAATTTTTCTTATCGACAGTAGAAGGAATCAAAGGATCATATTCATTAAGCAAAGCATCCCCGCTTAGGACAAGAATTATTTCCAGCGAATAAATCTTAAAACATATCATATTCATTAAACATAGCATCCCCAAGCTTGTGGTTTTGCATATCATCACAATCATTCTTATCAATAGCCTGAATGGCACAAATAGTATAGCAAACATTATTATCATATTCTTCCAAGCAGGTGCTAAAAAGATTTTGAAGATCATAAGGGATATCGTTGCCTTCCCAATCATAATCATTACAACAAGTGGTAGGTATCACAAAATCACACTCAATATCATCATCCTCCATCAACATATTTGATTCACTTTCATGAGGCACAATGGTGATAGGAGCAACATTATTTGGGAGAGATACCTTTTTACCTTTATTCTTTCTTCTCTTCTTCTTCTTCTTCACCACATCATGTGTGGCTTTAGTTAATTCTTTCAAGCTTCTTATTGAATAGATTGATTGGATTGGAGCTCCTCCTTGTTACCCGATTCATCATAATAAACACTATGAGGGTATTGGGAAATATTTTCCCTTTCATTAGTACTCTCTTCATATTCTATTTGTTTTATTATCTTTAGATAGTTGGCAATATAAGGATTCTGAATGCAATTTACCGCACAAAACATATAAATTTCCTCTAGATCAAAATCAAGAAATCTCTTGGGATTTGGAAACACCTTAGTTATATGTTTCATTTCTTCATACTCCAAAAGAATACTAAGCTCTTTATGTTGCTCAAGGGAAATCAAGTTATCACAATTTTTGGACATGATTTGATCATGAACCAATTTGCATTAGAGATTTAAATGACCACGTTCATTGCAAACTTCACAAGGATGGCGAAAAAAATTACATCTTTCAGCACAATCATCCAGCCTCTCTTGCAACTTTTTCATTTCTAAACATTTATGCTTCTTACAAAATCTACATTCCCTTTTTGGTGTGCAAATGCATTCCCAATTCACTACGCAAAAATTGACATGCTTATAAGAAACATTTTTGTCATGACTTGTGCAATCATCATTAGCATTTTGGATATTCAAAGAATTTATACTAACAACATTGCAATCATGCTCATCATTCAAATAAGCATTTTATTGACTTCTTCTTCTAACAATTGAGCACAATTTTCCGATCCATCATTTTCAAGAAAGATATTATAAAGATGATCAAAAATACGATGCAGCCTCAATTCCATTTTTTTGTAGTTTTCTTTTATAAACAAACTAGTGATATAACAAGAAACTAAAAGATTCGATTGCCATATCTAAAGATATACCTTCAAGCACTCACCTCCCCGGCAACGGTGCAAGAAAAGAGCTTGACGTATACTACGCAACTTTATTCTTGTACACTCATGTTGGGCCTCAAAGCGTGGAGTTTTGTAGGACAGTAGAAATTTCCCTCAAGTGGATGACCTAAGGTTTATCAATCCGTGAGAGGTGTAGGATGAAGACGGTCTCTCTCAAACGACCCTGCAACCAAATACAAGAAATCTCTTGTGTCCCCAACACACCTAATACAATGGCAAATTGTATAAGTGCACTAGTTCAGCGAAGAGATGGTGATAAAAGTGTAATATTGATGGTAGAAATATATTTTATAATCTGAATAAATTAAAACAGCAAGGTAGAAAATAGTAAACGGGCACAAAAACGGTATTGCAATGCTTGAAAATGAGGCCTAGGGTCCGTACTTTCACTAGTGCAATCTCTCAACAATGCTAATATAATTGGATCATATAACCAATGTCACCGCGGGAATCCGCGAGTTGAATGCCAAAACACATATCAAGTGAATCAATATGATACCCCATTGTCACCACGAGTATTCATATGCAAGACATATATCAAGTGCTCTCAAATGCATAAAAGTACTCAATCCGATAACAACAAAATCTCAAAGGGAAAAACTCAATTCATCACAACAAGATAGAGAGGAGAAAAACACCATATGATCCGACTATATTAACAAAGCCCGCGATACATCAAGGTCGTGACATCTCAAGAACACGAGAGAGAGAGAGAGAGAGATTAAACACATAGCTACTGGTACAAACCCCTAGCCCCGAGGGTGGACTACTCCCTCCTCATCGTGGTGGCTGCCGGGATGATGAAGATGGCCATCGGAGATGATCCCCCCCCCCGGCAGGGTGCCGGAAAGGGTCTAGATTGGTTTTCGGTGGCTACAGAGCCTTGCGGCGGCGGATCTTTTGATCTAGGTTAATGCCGAGGTTTTTCGGAATATTTGTGAATTTATAGGGTAAAGAGGGGGTGCGGGAGGCGATCGAGGTGGGCACAACCCACCTGGGTGCGCCCTGGTGGGTTGTGCCCCCCTCGGGGCACCCCTAGGTGCTGGTCTGACCCATTGATGGTCTTCTGGTCCATAAAAAATCCACAAAAAATTTCACGGTGTTTGGACCTCATTTGATATTGATTTACTGTGATGTAAAAAACAAGCAAAAAACAACAACTGGCACTGGGCACTGGGTTAATAGGTTAGTCCCAAAAAATGATATAAAGTTTCTATAAAATGATTGTAAAACATCCAAGAATGATAATATAACAGCATGAATACTTCATAAATTATAGATACATTGGAAATCAAGGTTTGCGGCGGCGGAACTCCTGTGCCCCCCTCCTTATATGATCTGCCCCACCACCCGCCCCTCATCAAGCTGCCGCCGCCGCACGCACGCAGCAGTAGTAGCCGCAGCCCGCCGCCGCCTGCCGCACCGCCTCGCCGCCCCGCCGCGCTGCTCGTCGCCACCATTCACCGTGCCACCCCACCCCATAGCCATCGTCGCCCGCGCCGCCTCACGCCGGAGCCGCGCCGCCGCCGAAGCCCGATCACGTGTAAATGGTGGATACCCCTGAAAAGAAGGACGACGATAGTGCTCAATACCCGATTGAGGATAAGCCTGTCGAGGCACCACCAAAACATCGACGTCAGCGGCGCCGCTCACGATCGCGTCGCCAAAAGGAAAGATATACCGGCACCAGAGACAATGACACTCCGGAGAATGCTGAAGACTCCGACCACCCCGTCAAGCCTGCTATTGAGCAGGATGAGTGGGAAGATGGACAAGTCCATCCGGATGAACTTATCGAGCATGAGGATTCGGAAGATAGTAACTATCTAGCGGTCTCCGAGGAGGATGTCAGCCTCGGCAACGAAGATTTCATCATGCCAGAGGAACCCCTTGAGCAAGAGTGCTTCAAGCGACAGCTCATCGCCACTGCGAGGAGCCTCAAAAAGAAACAGCAACAGCTTCAAGCCGAATAGGATACGCTCAATGACAGATGGATGAAGGTCCTGGCCGCCGAAGAATACGGCTTCGAGCGCCCAACAAAAAGCTACCCGAAGCGTGGGCTACCGCCACAATTTGACGACGAGGCCCTTGAGCCAATACCGTCAAGATATAATCATGTTGATGAACCAGACCGAGCACCACATGGACGGGACAAAACGGCTAATTATGTCGAATACCATCTTGCACCACCCGTCATAGAGGCAAAGAGGCATCAGCTCCGGGTTATAAATATTACTTACGTCAGGACCTGGACAATAGAGCCGGCCATACCAGATCAATCTATGGATCAAGGGGACGTGCTTCGACACGAGACGACGGCCATCAAGTCTGGTGCAACAATCATCACCAAGTTCGGGCCGAGAACCCAATACAGACATCATCGAACTCCATCGTGATGTGGCCCGATATAGAGGCACCACAAACCCCTTGTGCTTTACCGATGAGGTAATGCAGCACCAATTTCTAGAAGGGTTCAAACCCATAAACATCAAGGCATATGATGGAACTACATATCCCACCGTATGGATTGAAGACTTTCTTCTCCATATTCACATGGCTCGTGGCAATGATCTCCATGCCATTAAATACCTTCCCCTAAAGCTAAAAGGACCAGCACGACAATGGTTGAATAGCCTCCCAGAGAACTCCATTGGTAGTTGGGAGGACTTGGAGGATGCTTTTCGAGACAACTTCCAAGGCACATATGTCCAACCACCGGACGCTGACGACCTTTGTCACATAGTTCAGTAACCCGAAGAGTCAGCCCGCAAACTCTGGACTCGGTTCTTAATTAACCAAATCGTCGATTGTATGAATGCCGAAGCCTTAGCGGCCTTTAAGCACAACATCGGCGACGAATGGCTCGCCCGACACCCCGGTCAGGAAAAGCTAAAAACTATGGCAGCTCTTACTGCACTTATGACCCGCTTCTGTGCGGGAGAAGATAGTTCGTTGGCTCATATAAGCAATAGCACCAGCGACCCTGGCACCTCTGAAGCCAAGGATGGCAATGGAAGGCCACGACATAACAAAAATAAGCGTCGGAACAACAACGAAGAAACTGGAGATACAACGATCAACGCCGGATTTAGTGGCTCCAAACCCGGTCAGCGGAAGAAGCCATTTAAAGGAAATAGAAACAGTCCATCTAATGTGGATAAGATACTAAAGAGGCCTTGCCAGATTCATGGCACCCCCGACAAGCCTTCCAACCACTGCAACAGAAACTGCAGGGTTTTCAAACAGACCAGTAAGTTAAATGCCGAACACAAGGGGAAAGGGCCTCAAAGCGAGGACGATGATGAACCCCGTCCACCGAACACAGGGGGAAAGAAGAAATTTCCCCCCAAGGTGAAAATAGTGAACATGATATATGTCACACATAACCCCCAAGAGGGAGCGCAAGCGTGCACTTAGGGACATCTACGCCATAGAGCTTGTCACCCCAAAATTCAACCCATGGTCGGCTTGTCCGATCACCTTCGATCGCAGGGACCACCCAACTATTACCCGTCATGGAGGTTTGGCGGCCCTACTACTCGACCCAATCATTGATGGATACCATCTCACTCGAGTCCTTATGGACAGCGGCAGTAGTCTTAACCTGATTTATCAAGACACTATCCATAAAATTTGTATTGACCCGTCAAAAATCAAGCCCAGTAACACTACCTTTAAAGGAGTGATTCCCGGCGAAGAGGCTCACTGCACGGGCTCCCTAGACATTGGATGTAGTCTTTGGTTCACCGGATAACTTCTGAAGCGAAGACCTGATCTTCAACATTGTCCCTTTTCGCAGTGGTTATCACGTGCTTCTCGGAGGAACTGCTTCCGCCCGTTTCAATGCAGTCCCGCACTATGCTTACTCAAAACTTAAGATGCCCGGACCGCGCGGCGTTATCACAGTCAATGGAAATATGGAGCGCTCCCTCCATACTGAGGAGCACATCGCGGCCCTCGCAGCCGAGGTACAGAACAACCTCATCAAGCCAAACAATTCATCGGTGATCAAGACCCATGACACTACCAAGCGAGTCCGGTCCACACTGCAGAACGACAACTCGGTGGATCCAGAGCTTGAATAGCAGTTTTGCCTCTGCCGATCGCCCCATAAAACCGCGGCATACGTAACGTGTGTGCATAATTACGCATGTAAAATACCTTGGGCAGCGACGGAGGCATACTGTAGAAAAGGTCTATAGTGTGGCTTGAACCTATTCGGACCTTATCTTTTTTCTCTTACTTTCCTTTTTCTTCCTCTCTCGTAATATAGGTTCATTAAAAACCTACCTATCCTACGGTCATGCAAGGGCTCTTTTTCATGCCCCCTTTCGTATAGACGACCATCGACTTCTCCTCTCAAAGGATTTTTCACCTAGGATAAAAGGCGCAGACGTGCGGGAGGGCACCACTGGGATCTTCAAGACTACCTTTTCTTTTAGGCCATGTATAAAGCTTCCCCTTGTGTACAAATTCTCAGCATGTAAAATAGCCTTGATGTTCATGGCATTGTCTGTAATAACATGTCTTGACGTATTAATCAGAGTATAAAGGAAACAGTTGATCGCCAACCTCTGTTTGGTATTGGTTTATTTTCCCATCTGTATTCCCTCCTTGACTCAGATTCCCACATATGCATGGGTCCGGCCTAACTGTCGGGGGATCTATCCGGCTATGCATATTTTCAAAAGTACGAACACCTATAGGGTACTCTTCGGCGTCCCGAATATTGCATTATATGCATCAGCTCTGAATCATGTCTTTGGTCTATAGCTGGGTTGCCCGGCTCCTGTGATTACCACCTTACATTCTGCTAGCTCGGCTAAGGTAGTAAAGGGAGAACTACTGCGATTGTGTTTCTGGTTCGTCCCGTCAAATACCTCTGTAGAGAAAGCAGAAAATTGACTGTCATGATATGGCGAGAGCTGGTCGGTGATTCGGCGACTTAATACAAATCATTAGTGATCCACTCCGTGTTATACGAAGGGATGGTCTTCGCCCAGTCATGCGACAAAGGCATCCTAGTTCGGATTGCCACCTACGCACTAGGGGCTAGTACTTAGCCCCACCGTCAAACTCCTATGGCTAAGTCAAAGTAATAAAGCTCCATAGTCTGATTGTCTGGTTCACTGCGCGGACACCTCCCTTATGGACCAAGATGTTGGATAAAGTGTGATCACGTGCTATACTGAACACCCCCGTAGCATCTGCGTGGGGGCTGAAACCGACGACTGACAAACTTTTAGAATTAAAACGGCTGCACATGCGGAAAATAACTCAAGATAAAGGCATAAATATATGACAAGCCTTGGTTCACGAAACAAAGTTTTTACAGCTCGGATACGTCTACTCAAATATAACATCCTTTGAGCATTGGCCCTCTACCATTCAAGCACTCGCAAGGACATCTTCAAAGTACCCCTCTGGCTTGCGGTGGTCCTTGCCTTCGGGCGGTCCTGCGGTTGCCACATCGGTGGCCTTCATCTTTTCCCAATGCATCTTGATGCGGGCAAAGGTCATCTGAGCTCCCTCTATGCACAACGAGCGCTTCACAGTATCAACCCAAGGCGGCGCATCGACGAGCCGCCTCACCAAACCGAAGTAGATACACGGAATGGGTTCGTCTGGCCATAACCGGACTATTAAATACTTCATGTCCAAGCCGGCCACCCTATGCAGCTCCGTCAGCTGTTTCATCTAGTTGTTCATGGGCGTCGGATGCTCCGGCGCAAGAAACTATGATCGGAACAGCTTCTCGGTCGAGTTCCCCTCTTGGGCTCGAAAGAATTGTGCGGCCTCAGCAGCACTCCTCGGGAGATCTGCAAACGCATCTGGAGAACTCCACACCCAAGTGAGCAAGTGACCTTAGAATATACTATGCAAACAAAAGGGGCCTTACAAGCCGCTATCTGCTTCACTTGCCAGATCTCCTCATGAGCACCCCAGGACTCAACCTGCCCCTCTTTAGCCTCCTGAAGAGCCTTGGCGAGTTCGGTCGATTGGGCCAAAGTCTTCTACTCTAGTTCCTCGCATTTAAGGATGGCGTCCTTCAACTCATGCTCGACTTCGGCCACCCGGACTTCATGTCGACGGCGGCGGCCTACTCGGTTTTCAGCTCTGCAGACGCTTTGTCAGCGGCTGCCTTGTTAGCCTTCACCTCTTGTTGGGCATTGGCAAGGGCGCCTTTGAGGGTCTGGACCTCGGCTGCCCCAACTATGCTCATAATCGAAGCATTACATGAGTTAGTCTCCGAATATAGCTATTACTTATGAGATACAGCTACACTATTAACACTATACGCATACCTTGTGTTTCATCAAACCGCTTGTTCACGCGGTTGATCTCTTCATCGGACAACTGAAGCTTCCGATTGAGTTCAGACACTTCTGCGGCCTAGGCGATCGCCGCCAGTAGGGAAGCCTGTTACAACAATAGAACAGTATGTCAACTATACCAGACAACGGCTCAGGGGCTACTATCTATATATGGGTATATTCCTTTATACGAAAAATGTTTTAGGACATTGCATCGCATACCTCAAAGCCTGATAGTAGGCTATGGAAGGCTTCGTTCAGTCCGCTCTTAGCAGACTGAACCTTCTCTACTACCGCACCCATCAGGGTGCGGTGGTCCACACCGATGGAAGCACGTTGCACTGCTTCCGTTAGAGTGTTTGACGCCTCTGGGTTAGTGGAGGTCGCCGGTGGAGTCGATGCTCCTCCCCCCTCTATTGAAGAGGCCTGCTCACCTGATCCCAGAGCTACATTGATCTCTGGAACGGTGTTTGGTTGGGGCCCGGATTGTTGGGGATCCCCACCGTCGGTTGCCATAAGGGTCGGTTCCCCTATGTCTTCGGGGACCAATGTATTACCCTCAGGCACCTTCTCGACAGCCTTGCCCGCCCCTTTGCGGCCTGGAGAGGACCTTCAGGACAACACCTCAGCATCATCCATGGTGACAGGTGAGGGGGCATGTGGCGGCGTCTCACTCTCTACCATCTCGGGTGGTAGAGAGCTACCCTCCGATAATGGAGTGTTCGGAAGCTCGCACGGAGCGCTGAAGAGCACATAACAAAATAACTTATATAATAGAAAGGGAGGACTAAAAATAAACAATGAGTATCTGAACACTTACGATGCGGCCAGGGGCTTCGCCCAAGGTGGCTTCTTGCGGATTTGTTCCGACTCTAAGTCCGAACTGTCCTTGAGGACGATTTTCCCCGTCTTGGACACCTCCCCCTCCGAGTCGTCGGAGGTCGTCCTCTTCTTCTTCCTCCCCTTTCGGGGGGAGTTGCTTTCCGCTTCCTCCTCTTCTTCTTCTTCCTCGTCCCCCTGGTGAGAGGAGAGGTCTTCGGTTTCTTCGGACATGGCATCCGAAGGACCTTTGTGGCAAGGGCCGCCCTTGGCCTCTTCGCCCTTTTTATTGGTCTTCTTCTCCAGCGCCTAATACGGTGCCGGAACCAGCATCTCCGTCAATTTGGGAGTGGCCGGTTTCTACGGCAGTGGCACCGGGCAGTCGATCTGCTCCGCTTTCTTCGTCCAGCCCTGTGTGAAAAGGGAAAATATAACTTTTATCACATCTGAAGTGTTAATCAAATAAGTCTTTGGAAGGGTCACGCTTACCGGTGAAGCCGGGTTCTCGATGTCGAGCATGATGTCCTCGGTCTCCATGGGCCAATTCTTCTGGGTCTTGAAAAGCTGCTTCCATATGTCTTTGTGTGTGGTGCCAAAGAAGCGCTTCAAGGTTCGGGGCATATCTAGATTGAACTCCCACATAGGGGAGGCCCGAAGTTGACAGGGGAGAACACGACGGAAGAGCATCACCTGGATCACGTTTGTGAGTTCGGTGTTTTTGCCCAACACATTGGAGATGCGCTGTTGCAACATCATCTCCTCCAGATGGGACCCCCAATCAAGGCCCTTGGCGGTCCACAAGGTGAGTCTCGTTGGGGGTCCGAATCCGAAGTCAGGTGCGGTCGCCCACTTGGCATCGCGGGGTTCAGTCATGTAGAACCACTCCTGTTGCCACACCTTGACTGTCTCCACAAAAGCCCCTTTGGGCCAGACAGCATTGGGAAGCTTGCTTACCATAGCGCCGCTGCAATCCACGTGCTGCCGGTAGACTTCCTTCGGCTTCATGTTGAAGACTTTAAGCCACAGGTCGAAGTGTGGGGGGATGTGAAGTAGAGCCTCACACACGACGATGAACGCCGAGATGTGAAGGAAAGAATTTGGGGCTAGATCATGGAAATCTAGCCTATAGTACTACATAAGGCCCGGACAAAGGGATGAAGGGGAAACCCTAGACCTCGGAGGAAATGGGGGATGAACACTACCTTCTCGCCGGGCTCTGGAGTAGGGATGATCTGATCCTTATTGGGAAGCCGGTGCGTGATATTCGCAGGCAAGTAGCCCGCACTTCGGAGTTCCTTGATGTCCTTCTCTGTGACACAGGAGGCCTCCCACTTTCCCTTAGAACCAGATCCGAACATGGCTGGAGGGGTTGGTGGTGGTGGGAATGGCTAAAGTTTGGGTGCTGAAGCTTGAGGATGGGAAGGCATGAGCGAGAAGAATGCGTGGGTGGAAAAGAGGATTATTTGCCCTCTTATAGGCAGTAAAATACCAAATGCCCCCCTTTCGAGCCTTAAAACTCACTTGTTCCCAAAGAGATCGTGCGAGCGGCACGGTTGTTTCACTCGAAACCATATTAATGGGAATACCATAATGGGCGGGCACGATCTCTATTTTGACAAGACGTGCCAATGGAGGCTATGCCTCGAAACACGAAACATGGGTATGAAAATGGTTCAAAATGTTAAAGAGCCAGATGAAACGCCTCGCTGAAAGGTTGTCATTAAAAAATAGTGTTTCATTTTGATACTCTGCCTTCGTGGCTAAGGGTTATATTTAAAATATAGAGCCATATACAGTTCTTTTGTTCAAAAATTGCTTTGAAGTATTCAGGAGGAGAAACCCGCCTTGCAATGCCGAAGACAATCCGCGTGCCAAACATATCGTCATTGAAGACTGGTTTAGGGGCTACTGAGGGTGTCCTGGATTAGGGTGTCCTCGGGTGTCCGGGCTATTCGATATGGGCCGGACTAAATGGGTCACGAATATACAAGGTGGAAGACCTTCCCTCCTGTACGGGTAGGACTCCCCTATGTGTGGATGGCAAGATTGGTGTTCAGATATGTAATTTCCTTCCTCTACAAACCAACCATGTACGACCCTAGGCCCCTCCGGCGTGTATATAAACCGGAGGGTTTAGTCCGTAGGCAAGACTAGAGTTCACATAGGCCAGACATCTAGGGTTTGGCCTTCATGATCTCGAGGTAGATCAACTCTTGTAACCCCTATACTTGTCAAATACAATCAATCAGGACGTAGGGTTTTACCTCCCTTAAGAGGGCCCGAACCTGGGTAAACATCTTGTTACCTTCGATCCTCAGACGCACAGTTCGGGACCCCCTACACGAGATCGACCAGTTTTGACACCGACATCAACCCCCAAGCACACCCTTCTCGTCATCATGCTGCCATGGCGACTGGCTCATGGTGACGAACTACCAGTACTATCAGAAGTCGGGCGATGTAGCGGTCTGCATCGTTGTTCACGCCAAGCACTGCTTTGGAAGCCATGGCGCGAGCCCGGCTCCTGCTGAGATTACCACCAGCGGCCAATTAAATGGATGAGTGGAGAGCCACCATTCAAATTTGATAGGTTTTGCTGAGGCGGGAGGATCACAGCAGGCAGATTCGCCACAGCACCCGGAAGCAGCCACAACGGCCTGAGCTGTTGACTTTGCTGAAGGGGCCACTCCGACGGTGAAGTCCCCTCCACGGCAGCCAGCATAAGGGTTGCAGCTAGAGCCACGCGACCAAGAGCCCGACGAGGTGTCGATGGCTTCATCCGATCCTTGGGCCCGTCGAGATCAGCGGCACATCCTGGAAGATAGGTGGAGGGAAGATGCACGTGTCACCATAGAGCTACACCATGAAACCCGCCGCCAGTCTGGTATGCACAACGGCCCTGACATTGACCAACCCGCGCCCAGTGGAGGTGGATACGTGCCTTTCAAGGTTGGGTGCCCTGCCTTCACTCGCAAGCTGCGGCAAGTACGTTGGTCGTCAGCCCATATGTTCAAGCCAGAGATACCAGAGAAGTATGATGGAAGACTGAAGCCGGCAGAGTTCTTGAGCATATACACCATCGCCTTTCAAGACGCCGGAGCAAGAGATGAAAAGGTATTTTCCAACTACTTCCCTTTGGCACTCAAGCCGAGCGTGAGGTCATGGCTGATGCACTTGCCGAAGAACTCCATCTCAACCTGGGCTGACCTGTGCAATGAGTTTGTTGGTGCCTTCATGGGCGGCCTTCAAGAACCAGGGCAGCCCAATGATTTTCAGCTCCTTCCACAAAAGGAAGGGGAGAGTCTGCGAAAGTACATGCATAGGTTTAGCCGGGTGCACAGGAACATTCCAGATATCCACCCAGCAGATGTGATTGTTGCATTCCAGTCCAACGTGCGCAACCGCGGCATACATTCCAAGACGAGCATTCGTTTGCCCAAGACTGTGAATGAGCTTTACACCTTGGCAGATAAGTGTGTACGTAAAGAGGAAGGGAGAAGACTCCCCGGAGAAGAAGATGGCATTGAAATTGACTCAGAAGATGACGACAATGCAGTCAACCAGAAGAAGAAGAACAAGAAACGCAACAAGAAGAGTAAGGAGAAGGCAGTGCTAGTTGTTGAAGGTTCTGGCACCCCTAGTACCGGCAAGAAGGCAAAGACCAAAGCTCTCAGCAAGGAAGTTGCATCATGCACTGACTGTCGGGAAGCTACGGCGGCCGAGAAGGCTGGGAAGGCTGACGGACCATACTGCAAGATCAATCGGACCAAGGGCCATGATATCCAAGAGTGTCATCAAGTTGAGCAACTCGGCAAGAAGCAGAAGGCTAAGTACGAGAAACGCGACAAGGAGAGAGACCAAGAAGGTGTTGGCGGGAAGGGCCAAGGTGGCAGACGAGGCCTCCCCGGCAAGATCCCTCAACATCAAGGGAAACCTACTAGAGGTCGTGAGAAGAAGGAAGGTGGTGACGAAAGCGATGAAGGGGATAAAGAAGAAACCAGTGAGCAGGAGTTTCAAAAAGCCACTGACACCCTGTGCATTGACGGAGGTGCATCTTTGCACTCCCCTCACTGCCAGCTTAAACAGTGGGAGCGTGAGCTCAATGTTGTGGAGCCATGGGTAGATTCTCGGAAACCACTCAAGTGGTCTCGTACGCCTATCATCCTTAACGAAGAGGATCACCCTAACAGCACCACTAAGGTAGGGTGCTTGCCATTGCTGGTTTCGCCAACAATCCGCAACCTCAAGATCACAAAGATCTTGGTTGACGGTGGGGCAGGGTTGAATCTGATTTCCCCTAAGGTAATCAGCAAGCTGCAAATATCAGATGAAGAGCTCAAGGTTACTGGCACGTTTGAAGGGATCAACCCTGGCAAGAGTTGTCCAAAGGGGAAGATCACGTTGCCGGTGACATTCAGAGGAGAATTGGATTATCGGACCGAGAATATTGTGTTCGACATGGTCGAGCTTCCTTTGCCATACAATGGGATACTTGGTCGACCTGCCCTGGCAAAGTTCATGGCGGCATCCCACTATGCCTACAACACCGTGAAGATGCCAGGACCAATGGGCATCATCTCCATCCCGTCAGACAAGAAGGATGCAATTATATGCGTGGACAAGATGTACCAGGATGCGGTCGCTGTCGAGGCCGCAGAAGCCGCAATCCCTGCCAAGGAAAACAAGGAAGGAAGGAAAGCTAGCAGGGATGCCAGCGAGGAATCCGGGAAGCGCGCATCTCCGCAGTGCGCTGCACCTGCCGATGACTTGCCAGAGAGTTCCACTAGCAAGAGGTCCAAGATTGCGGCACCTACTATGAAGAGGGTCCCAATAGGGCTGGTTGGCACTTATGGTACGTTCACTATCAGCTCCACCCTTGTCAAAAAATAAGAAAGTGTGGTTGTTTCCTTCCTGCAGGCGAATGTCGATGTGTTTGCTTGGAAACCATCCGACATCCCCGACGTTCCCAGGGAGGTAATCGAGCACTCATGCCCAGCCCGTCAAGCAGATGGTCAGGAAACAAGCATTGGAGCGACAGCAGTTCATTGCCGAGGAGATCAAGAAACTCAAAGTAGTTGGCTTGGTCAGAGGAGTATTGCATCCACTAGTAGAAAACGGAGCTTTAAAACCGGTTCGTAAGGGCCTTTAGTGCCGGTTCCATAACCGGCACTAAAGGGTGGGCACTAAAGGCCCCCCCTTTAGTACCGGTTCGGCACGAACCGGCGCTAAAGTGCCACCACGTGGCGTGAGCTCGCGCCCTGGTATGGGGGACATTTAGTACCGGTTGGTGTTACCAACCGGTACTAAATGTTTTTTTATTTTGGAAAAAAAATGATTTTTTCGATTTTTAATTTTTCTGAATTATTTGATGATTTAGTCTCTAATCACCCCTCTTAACTGCTCAAGTGTGGATCACTCATTCCAAATCGCCTAACTTCCCGGCCGGTCACCCATCCTCTCACTCCCCCAGCCTGAGCATGCTTAACTTCAAAGTTCTATTCCCCCTACATTCCAAGTCTACACTTGTTGTTTTCCTAACAAATGTAAGTTGTCAATCCTATTAACCCTCAGCAGTTTAGCTTGAGCATTAGGTCACACGTTTCAATGTTTCAGTTTGAAACTATTATTCTAAAAACAGTAATTATTTAGTAACACTAATATTTCTTGAATAAGTTTGACCACAGTTTGACCATAGTTTGACCAGATTTGACCAAAATTCAAAAAATTGAAATAATTATTTAGTAACACTAATATTCTTGAATAATTATGTAGTAACATTAATGCTTCTTGAATAAGTAGTTTGACCAGATTTAACCAATTTTTTTTAAAAAACTAAAATTTGACCATATCTTTTTTCCTTTTGGAATTTGAGGATTTTAAAAAATTGCAAACAGGCCGTAGGCAGTCTCCATCGGATGCGGATTTTCGTGCTGAATTTTTTGATATATTATACGTTTTTTTTCCAACATTGTATGCAAAAGTTATAGCCGTTTTACATTTTCCCTACACTTTTTGCAAAACATGTCCAAATTTAAGTTTTTAAATTTTCCTAACTAGTAGATGTAGTAATATAACTACCTCTCGAAGGATTTTATTTTTTGAAGTTTTTAGCATTTTCTTTTGATTTTTTCTAAACTGAAATGGCGATACACAGGGGGGGTAGAGTTCGAAAATTGCCCTATAGTCCCGGTTTGTGTCTCCAACCGCGATTATAGGTTAGACCCCTTTAGTCCCGGTTCGTGGCACGAACCGATACTAAAGGTGATCGTGGGGCCCCGGCCTGACGACAGCCTGCCACTACCCCTTTAGTACCGGTTCGTGGCACGAACCGGTACTGAAGGTTCAACACGAACCGGCATTAATGCATAGTCGTTCGAACCGGCACTAATGGTACCATTAGTGCCAGGCCAAAATCGAACCGGCACTAATGTGTCTCACATTAGGTCCTTTTTCCAATAGTGATCCAACATGGTTGGCAAACCCAATGGTAGTGCGCAAGGCGAATGGGAAGTGGAGGCTTTGCATAGATTTCACAGATCTGAATAAAGCTTGCCCAAAGGACACGTTCCCCTTGCCACGCATCGATCAAATTGTAGATTCCACTTTCGGATGTGATCTGATTTCCTTCTTGGATGCCTACTCCGGGTACCACCAGATATTCATGTCCAAGGAAGACGAGGAGAAGACCACCTTCATAACCCCATGTTGTGGCACGTACTACTTGTGCGGATGCCCTTTGGGTTAAAGAGCGTTGGGTCCACTTTTTGCGAGAGTGTGATATGTCTCCAACGTATCTATAATTTATGAAGTATTCGTGCCATTATATTATCATTCTTGGATGTTTTACAATCATTTTATAGCAACTTCATATCATTTTTTGGGACTAACCTACTGACCCAGTGCCCAGTGCTAGTTGCTGTTTTTTGGTTGTTTTTTGCGTCGCAGGAAATCAACATCAAACAGAGTACAAACACCGTGATTTTTTTTTGGAGATTTTTGAAGGACCAGAACACCCAGGATGGGCCAGAGAAGCACCTGGGGATGCCCCGAGGGGGGCACAACCCACCAGGGCGCGCCCAGGTGGGTTGTGCCCACCTCGGTGGCCTCCCGCACCCCCTCTTTACCCTATAAATTCCCCAAAATTCCAAAACCCTCGGGGTTAACCTAGATCAGAAGTTCCGCTACAGCAAGGCTCTGTAGCCACCGAGAACCAATCTCGACCCCGTTCTGGCACCCAACCGGAGTGGGGAATCATCTCCGGTGGCCATCTTCATCATCCCGGCGGCCACCACGATGAGGAAGGGGTAGTCCACCCGCGGGGCTGAGGATTTGTACCAGTAGCTATGTATTTAATCTCTCTCTCTCTCGTGTTCTTGAGATGTCACAATCTTGATGTATCGCGGGCTTTGTTAATACAATCGGATCATATGGTGTTTTCCCCTCTCTATCTTGTTGTGATAAATTGAGTTTTTCCCTTTGAGATTTTGTTGTTATCGGATTCAATAGTTTTATGGATTTGAGAGCACTTGATATATGTCTTGCATATGAATACTCGTGGTGACAATGAGGTATCATATTGATTCACTTGATATGTGTTTTGGCACTCAACTTGCGGATTCCCACAATGACATTGCGGTAATCTATGCATAGGGGTTTATGCACGTTCTCGTCTTTTGTTTCTCCGGTAGAAATCTTGGGGCACTCTTTGAGGTTTTTTGTGTTGGATTGAGTATTATGAATCTGAAATGGTGTTATTTTAGTACGAACTCTTGGATAGATCGATCGAAAAGAATAGCTTTGAGGTGGTTTCGTACCCTACAAATGATTTCTTCTTATGTTCTCCGCTAGATAGGAACTTTGGAGTGATTCTTCATCGCACTTTGAGGGGTCGTTATATGATCCAATTATATTAGCATTGTTGAGAGATTGCACTACCGAAAGTAGAGACCCTAGGCCTTGTTTTCAAGCATTGCAATACCGTTTTGTGCCTATTTACTATTTTCTACCTCTCTGTTTTTATTTATTCAGATTATAAAAATATATTTCTACCATCCATATTACACTTGTATCACCATCTCTTCGGCGAACTAGTGCACCTATACAATTTGCCATTGTATTGGGAGTGTTGGGGGCACGAGCTTGTATTTGGTTGTAGGGTTGTTTGAGAGAGACCATCTTCATCCTACACCTCCCACGGATTGATAAACCTTAGGTCATCCACTTGAGGGAAAATTGCTACTGTCCTACAAAACTTTGCGCTTGGAGGCCCAACGCGGGTCTACAAGAATAAAGTTGCCTAGTAGACATCAAGCTCTTTACTAGCGCCATTGCCGGGGAGGTGAATGCTTGAAGGTATATCTTTAGATCTTGCAATTGAATATTTTAATTTCTTGTTTTATCACTAGTTTGATTTATAAAAGAAAACTACATAAAAATGGAATTGAGGTTTCATCATATTATTGATCATCTTTATAATATCTTTCTTGAAAATGTTGAATCGGAAAATTGTGATCAATTGTTAGAAGAAGAAGTCAATAAAATGTTTGGCACAAAATATATGAATGATGAGCATGATTGCAATGTTGTTAGTATGAATTCTTTGAATAGCCATGATGCTAATGATATGCAAAGCCATAAGCTTGGGGATGCTATATTTGATGAATATGATATTTTTAGTCCCCCAAGTTTTGATGAGAAAATTTATTATGATGATTGCACACCTCCTATTTATGATGATTATATTGATGAAAGTGGATTCGGAGAGGTCATGACTTTATTTAATGATGAATCCACTATTTTGGAAGAGGTTGCAATTGATTATGACAACAAAGTTGCTATCTATGATGATTATGGCGATGACATGTATGCTATATTGAATAATGTTAACCATGAAACTTGTCATCATGATTTTAATTTTCATTCTCACGATGGTTGTTTTGTTGAGTTTGCTCCCACAACTATTCATGAGAATAAATTTGCTTATGTGGAGAGTAAGAAAATTTCTATGCTTATGTATCATGAAAAGAATGATTTATGTGATGGCTATACTGTTGAATTTATTCATGATGCTATTGGAAATTATTATGAGGGAGGAACTTATGCTTGTAGGAATTGCAATAATATCAAGTTTCCTCTCTTTGTGTTGAAAATCTTGAAGTTTTGCTTGTTTTGCCTTCCCATGCTAGTTGATTGTTGTTCCCATAAATTGTTTGCTCACAAAATCCCTATGCATAGGAAGTGGGTTAGACTTAAATGTGCTAGACATATGCTTAATGATGCTCTTTTTCATGTTTCAATCATTTACTTTTATGCGAGCATCATTGAAACCATCATGCCTAGCTAAAAGGAATTAAAGAAAAGAGCTTATTGGGAGACAACCCAACACTTTTACCTACTGTTTTTGTGTGTTCACATGATTAGGCTACTGCAGTAATCATGTTTTATTGCTTTAGTTTCAATAAAGTGCCAAGTAAGACCTTTGGGATGGCTTACGGTCATAGTTGATTTGATCTTGCTGAAAAACAGAAACTTTTGCGCTCAGGAAAACAATTCTCATTTTTAACAGAAGCGTGACAAAATGCTGATTCTTTTTTAAGAGTATTAATAGACAAATTACCCAGGTTTTCCTATTTTTCAGAATTTTTGGAGTAGAAGAAGTATGGTTGGAGTACAGATTACTACATATTGTTCTGTTTTTGACAGATTCTGTTTTCAATGCATAGTTTGCTTGTTTTCTAATTTCCATGGCTTATATTGCTCAATATAAATTGTGGAAATTATATGATATAGTAGGCATTGTGTGAGAATAGTTATTAATCTTGTCTTTGACAGTACCAAAAGTGAAATGGTTTGCTCTTTATCATACTAACCTATCTCACAAAGTTCCGTTAAGTTTTGTGTGGTTGAAGTTTTCAAGTTTTGGGTGAGATGTCGATATGAGGAGAATAAGGAGTGGCAATACCCTAAGCTTGGGGATGCCCAATGCACCCCAAGGTAATATTCAAGTAAGATCCAAGCAACTAAGCTTGGGGATGCCTCGGAAGGCAACCCCTCTTTCGTCTTCAACATTATCGGTAACCTCACTTAGGGCTATATTTTTATTCGACACATGATATGTGTTTTGCTTGGAGTGTCATTTTCTTTTGTTAGGATTTGCTTTCTGTTATTTATAATAATATTCTGCATCTTTTATTTCAATAAAAGTGGCAATGATAGCCTTTTCCATGCTTATTTTGCAAGTATACATGTTGCTGTTTGAAAACAGAAAGTTTACCGTTGTTGCAAAAATTCCCAAGAAAAGTCGGAATGTGCTAAAATGTTGAAACTTTTTGCAAAACGAGATCTGATAAATTTTATATAATGTGGTATTTTTCATAATTTTTGGAGTTGAATAAGTAATGATACTCTTGCATTCTTTATAGACTGTACTGTTTTGGTAGATTGCTGTTATGTTTGCATTGTTTGCATATATTTGCTTGTTTAATGCTTTTATTTGAGGATAGGAGTTTTAAATATGCAGAGGCATTTAGTATGCAATGTTGAATAATAATTTTAGTGATTTGCTACAGTAGAGAATGATAAGGTTTTTGCATTGGTTTATACTAACTTATCTCACGAGTTCTTGTTGAGTTTTGTGTGGATGAAGTTTTTAAGATTTAGGGAAACCGTGATATTGAAGGAATTAAGGAGACACAAAATCTCAAGCTTGGGGATGCACAAGGCATCCCAAGATAATATTTCAAGAATTCTCAAGCATCTAAGCTTGGGGATGCCCCGGTAGGCATCCCACCTTTCTTCATCAACAATTATCGGTTAGTATCGGTTGAGCCTAAGTTTTTTGCTTGTCCACGTGAGTTGTGCTATTGTTGGAATGTAATTTTATTTTATTTTTCTTGCTGTTTTAATAAAATACTTAGATCTGAAAGTTTTTAAATAAAATAGAGTCCTCAAATAGTTGCCAGGGAGGCTAGGTAAGCGACACGCACATCCCGTCAATGAAGCTCTTTTCTATGGAATTGCTATAGTGCTTCGCTTATATCTTTTTGAGCACGATGTGCTTTAGTATTTTTGAAGAAATTCTCTCTTGCTTCACTTAAATTAATTTGAGAGAAAGAAATAGTATGCTCATGATCTTCATTTATATCTTTTTGGAGCAGCTTGTCATTTACTCTTGTGCTTCACTTATATCCTATGAGTAAATTGTTGAATAAATTGAATGTCATGAAGTTGAAATCATATCATGCCTAGTGGTAACTTCCCATTGGGTTTAGAAAGTGAATCTTTTGAGGCTTGACAACACAATATTGGTCATACAAGCAATTCACGAATAATTAGTATAAGGAAGAGAACTTTCACATGCAAATACACTATCATGGAAAAATTTTGTGATTGTGAGCCCCCATCAAAATATTATATGCCAAAATTGTTGATGTTGGACAAGGAAGACAACTTAATGGTTTATGTGTGTTCATAATCACATAGAAGTTATATTGTAATATATACTTCACCATGTGGTGCTTGCCCCCCATCCTTGCTAGCCAAAAACTCCGCACCAAGTAGAGATACTACTTGTGCATCCAAAACCTTAAACCCAAATCTTATTTTCAAGAGTCCGCCATAGCTACCTAAGGATTGAGCAAGATCCTTCAAGTAAGTTGTCATCGGTGCAATAAGGCAATAAAAATTGCTTCTAAAAGAGTTAGATTATTTAGTGTAAGAGAAAATTGAGCATTGTACGAACTTGTGATGGCAAAGAATAAAAGCGATAGACTACATAATAAAGGTTGCTATCATAAGGGGCAATACAACGTGACGTTCATTTGCACTAAGGGGTTGAGCATACAAACAAATAAGCGCATGGCAACCTCTGCTTCCCTCTGCGAAGGGTCTATCTTTTACTTTTCGGTATTTACTTTTATGCAAAGAGTCAAAGTTTTTCTCTCTATTCCCTTTTTATTTTTCTCTTTTGGCAAGCATCATGTGGTGAGGAAAGATCTAGGCACATATATCCAGTTGGATATGGGTAGCATGAGTTATTATTGTTCACATCACCCTTGAGGTGAATACGTTGGGAGGCGAAATTATAAGCCCCTATTTTTCTATGTGTCTGGTTGAAATGTTTTGCTCATGTGTATGCGGTGAGAGTTAGCAATATCATAGAAAACTATAAGATGGTTGAGTATGTGGAGCTCTTACTTAAACTCTGTTGAATAAGTTGAATTGCAATTGCTTGGTGACTAAGAACATAGGTTGTTGAGTTTCAAGAGAGTTCATTGTTTGAACCTTAACATGTGAGTTGGTTGCTACTTTAACATGACAAATTTTATGAGAAACTAGCAAGCATGCCCGTGCGTTGCAACAGGAGAGAAAACGACATGCACCTAGACTAATGAGCATGACTCAAGACCTTCTTCCCATGGTCGCTACCATTGACCTCGCTCGGACAACTGCCTTACCCGGCGCCCCTACCTAGGACTACATCACTGGCACCACCGCCTACACTAGCTGCTGGTTACCTTGCCCGAACAACCACCTTAGCCTGCACCCCTACATCCCTACCTCACACTGCATCGCCTACACCACCGGCCGTGCTGAAACCTTGGACAAGGTTAGCGGATCAACCAAAGCAAAGCAACAATGAAGGGGATTATTTTTCCCTAAATACTTATCCCCTATAAGCACCCTTGACAAACTTCTATTTACAGAGGAACATAAACAATTCATGCAACTATTATTGCCTCCATCATTTTGAGATAGTTAGTTTAGTCTAAGGTGTTCATCTGAAAATGTTTATGTATGGTTCTAATACAAAAAATGTGGAACTATCATGGCAGGGGCATAAAGATGACAATTAGCCTTTTGACACTTTATAAAGAAAGGGTTAATTTATGTGTATGAAAATATCAGAAATATACTGGGCTAATTATGTCTGCTTACTCCTAAAATTTTGGCACGTACTTCCTATAAATTTAACATACACATCCTTTTGAATAACATTTGATCATTTTTTATGTTGCAAAATTTCATAATTTTGAAATCACCTTTGATATTTTTTTTGTATTTTTGTAAATCCACTCTCCTGTCTCGCCAGAAAAATTGTAGTATTTCTTTTTTGAAACTGTCAACAGGGGGAAAGACTCCCTATGAGTAGTAATGAAGGAACCCATGCTATACCATGAATGGAACGGAAAGATTACAGCCTTGTAACTATGAACATTAAGTTGGCAATCGCACACAAAAAAACATAAATTTCGCAATCAGTTCATCAATAAATCAATTTGGAAGCACAAACTGATTAACAGAGCTGCACTGCTAAAAGAATATAGAAATTAGGAGGCACCTTTTCTAGATGAAGGTGTATGTTGCACCAAGATATTGGCATTGATATATGATGAAAAATATGCGCTTGTACGACTTCACCGGCCTGCAAAAGAAAATAACATAAATAAAATATTTCTCCACGCATAAACCTGTGGACTTCAGTGCCAACAAATACCTAGTTGTCTGATTAGCATGATGGATTGATATCATTGGGGGGCAACGCTCTATAGCCATGGATGTGGAACCTCACTGACACGTTGGAACACTTGCATAAACTACGTGCAATTGTGATGTAAACGCACCAAAGTAAAAAAGGATGCAAGAATCATATGCTGCCATGACATGTTCTTCTTACCTGAAAAGTTCAGATATTTGCGGACACCATATGTCATTCTTGCTCATCTAAAGAATAGCATGGAAAATACTGAATAAAAATTAAAAAAAGTAAACCTAGTTGGATACCGATGGGTAAGAATGATAAAAAATTCTGATCAAAGCTTCGAATAAACACATCTGCAACCCTCAAGAAGAGCATAATTAATCAATAAACCCAGATTGTATGAGGAACTGAGGAGTGTCGGTATGTAGCTAAAAGGAAGAATAGTACATACGGGAATTAAGTTACAGCTGCCGTTCGCTCAAATTCCTACTTTAGTTCCACCTCATCGTTTGATGTTTGCATTGGCTCAGACTTAGGCATGGCCCCACCTGAGCAGAGTAACCGCCGCTGCCGCTGCTTTGGCATGCCCGTGCACCACCACGACGGTGCTTCATAGCATCCACCGCTCGTCGGCGAACGATGCTTGAGGGCGTTGCCATAGCTGCTAGCACACCTACAGCCATTGGCCGTGCCTGAAAGTGTCGCTAGTTGAAAATATCCATGCACCATGGAAGGCCGCATCGGAAGTTGGGGCGCCGGGTCCGAGGTCCGCCGTGTGATCTGCTTCGTGGGCCATCTCTGCCTTGGGACAATCCTGATGCCGGGCTGGAGTGCATCGTGCAGCGACACGTCAAAGGTCGTCATCGGGCGTACGCCGCTGTCCGCTCTCAATCTCCACACCCTTGTCATCCAATTTATCAAGCATACTACCGAGCGCTACTCTACTTGCCGACGGGGAGGATGGAGCTTCGGGCCGCAGGCGTCGTACACGACGACGACAAAGTTGTGCGCCACCATGGATGGACCTACTAGGTGATCTTCAGGCGTGCTATTGTGTTTTCCCTAGCCGCTAGGGCTTTGAGATGTTGATCGGCCGACGGTCACAATGTTTGTTGCGTGTACCGGTGACGTTATTTGCTGGCCTATCCAATGCATCAGGTCCTTTCCTTTTTTCTAGTGGTTATCATTGAAAACATGTCGTATGGCATCAGGACTTGAGATTGAGTGTTCTTTATCCAATACCTGCCTATTTTACAAGAACAGATTGATCCATCGACCACGATGGTTTTTTCGGAGACAGATCCATCCACCCATATGGGTACTGAACAGATCGATCAATCTTTTATATATGTATAGCCGAGAAATCTCGGCCGTCAATCTTTATAGTTAACATAAAATTAATGGATTTAAAAGGATGACGTATGGAGAACTATGAAAGTCTCCGTCCTTATTATTAGGTAAAGATAATTGTTGTTATGATGCTAGGAAAAGTGATTGAAATTATTATTGATCAAACGTGTGCATTTTGCTAGCATTCACACTTCATAAGTTATATCTTTTATCGTTTACCTACTCGAGGACGAGTAGGAATTAAGCTTGAGGATGCTGATACGTCTCCAACGTATCTATAATTTATGAAGTATTCATGCATTATATTATCATTCTTGGATATTTTACAATCATTTTATAGCAACTTTATATCATTTTTTGGGACTAACCTATTGACCCAGTGCCCAGTGCCAATTGCTGTATTTTGCTTGTATTTACATGCAGGAAATCAATATCAAACGGAGTTCAAACACCGTGAAACTTTTTGGAGATTTTTGATGGACCAGAACACCCAGGATGGGCCAGAGAAGCACCTGGGGGTGCCCCGAGGGGGGCACAACCCACCAGGGCGTGCCCAAGTGGGTTGTTCCCACCTCGGTGGCCTCCCGCACCCCCTCTTTACCCTATAAATCCCCAAAAATTCCAAAAACCCTCGGGGTTAACCTAAATCAGAAGTTCCGCCGCCGCAAGGCTCTGTAGCCACCTAAAACCAATCTATACCCCATTTCGGCACCCAGCCAAAGGGGGAATCATCTCCGGTGGCCGTCTTCATCATCCCGGCGGCCACCACAACGAGGATGGAGTAGTCCACCCTCGGGGCTGAGGGTTTGTATCAGTAGCTATGTGTTTAATCTCTCTCTCTCTTGTGTTCTTGAGATGTCACGATCTTGATGTATCGCGGGCTTTGTTCATATAGTCGGGTCTTATGGTGTTTTCCCCTCTCTATCTTGTTGTGATGAATTGAGTTTTTCCCTTTGAGTTTTCATTGTTATTGGATTGAATACTTTTATGGATTTGAGAGAACTTGATATATATCTTGCATATGAATACTCGTGGTGACAATGGGGTATCATATTGATTCACTTGATATGTGTTTTGGCACTCAACTTGCGGATTCCTGCAGTGACATTGGGGTAATCTATGCATAGGGGTTGATGCACGTTGTCGTCTTTTGTTTCTTCGGTAGAAATCTTGGGGCACTCTTTGAGGTTCTTTGTGTTGGATTGAGTATTATGAATCTGAAATTATTTTGTGTTATTTTAGTACGAACTCTTGGATAGATCGATCGGAAAGAATAGCTTCAAGGTGGTTTCGTACCCTACAAATGATTTCTTCTTATGTTCTCCGCTAGATAGGAACTTTGGAATGATTCTTCACCGCACTTTGAGGGGTGGTTATATGATCCAATTATATTAGCTTTGTTGAGAGATTTCACTAGCGAAAGTACGGACCCTAGGCCTTGTTTTCAAGCATTGCAATACCGTTTTTTTGCATGTTTACTATTTGCTACCTTGCTGTTTTTATTTATTCAGATTATAAAAATATATTTCTACCATCTATATTACACTTATATCACTATCTCTTCGCCGAACTAGTGCACCTATTCAATTTGCCATTGTATTGGGTGCATTGGGGACTCAAGAGATTTCTTGTATTTGGTTGCATGGTTGTTTGAGAAAGACCATCTTCATCCTACACCTCCCATGGATTGATAAACCTTAGGTCATACACTTGAAGGAAAATTGCTACAGTCCTACAAAACTCTGTGCTTGGAGGCCCAACACGAGTCTACAAGAATAAAGTTGTGTAGTGTACATCAGAGCGGTGCAAATTGCTTTTGAGTCTCAGCTGCATACGAATATTGAAGCTTACATGGATGACATAGTGGTCAAGACCAGGGACAGATCAGCACTTATTCAGGACTTGGAAGAAACCTTTACAAACCTGCGCAAGATCAACTTGAAGCTGAACCCGGGGAAATGTGTGTATGGCGTTCCCTCTGGCAAGCTGCTTGGCTTCTTTGTGTCTCACCGAGGGATAGAGGCCAACCCCGACAAGATCAGAGCAATTGAAAAGATTTAAGCACCCAAGACAGTCAAGGACGTGAGGCATTTAACTGGATGTGTTGCCGCACTGAGTAGGTTCATTTCCAAGTCTGCCAAGCGCACCCTGTCGTTCTTCAAAATTTTGAAGAAGGCATGGCCCATGAAGTGGACCCCGGAGGTGGAACCAGCGCTACAGGACTTAAAAACTTATATTTCCTCTGTTCGCACCTTGGTTGCTCCGAAACCACAAGAGTCGTTGCTGCTTTACTTAGTAGCAACCAACCAAGTGGTTAGTGCAGCATTGGTGGCGCAGCGGGAAGTAGAAGAAGGAGCAGCTGCAGCTACTCCCCGGATAAGGAAGTGGACCAGTCATGATAGGGTTGAGTGCAGATCAGGAGGAAGAAGAGCAGGGTAGTGAAGGCAATCCCAAGACCACAACAAAGAAGAAGGTGGTGTAGCGACTAATTTACTTTGTTAGCTCCCTGTTACAGGGGGCTAGTTCAAGGTATTCTGGGGTACAGAAGTTGATCTTCGACCTTGTCATGGCCTCGAGGAAGCTGCACCATTACTTCCAAGCCCACAAGATCACAGTTGTCACCCGTTTCCCTTGCAATGCATACTGGGGAACCCCGAGGCCACCGGCATAATAGTTGAGTGGGCATTAGAGTTGTCGAGCTTTGGACTGAAGTATGAAAGTACCACAACCGGAAACAGTTATCCCCAGCAAGGAAGCGCCCCAAGAGTGGATCATGTACTTTGATGGTGCCTTCTCATTGAAAGGCGCAGGAGCTGGAGTGCTCTTCGTCGCACCCACTGGAGAGCACCTCAAGTATGTAGTCCAGATGCACTTTCCCCAGGAGAAGGCTACCAACAATAGTACTGCTGAGTATGAAGGGATCCTTGCCGGGCTTAGGATTGCGATGGTGTTGGCGATTAAGAAGTTGATCATCCATGGAGATTCACAGCTTGTGGTATGGCAAGTCAACAAGGATTACCAAAGCCCATTAATGGAGGCGTACGTTGAAGAAGTGAGAAACTTAGAGGAATACTTTGACGAATTGCAAATGGAGCACGTACCACGTGTGGAAAATAGCACGGCTGATTCTCGGTCAAAGTGTGTTGCACAAAAGCTCCCTATGGATCCAGGGACCTTTGTCCTTCATCTGACTCAACCATCAGTATCTCTGTTGGCGGTGACTAGGAAGAGGAGGAAGCTGGACTCCGGCAAGCCTTTACCGGTAGAACCATCAGAGGTCCCCGGTAGAGGAGCAGCTGAGAACGACTCCACTTTGCTTGGTGAGCTGCGCTCTTCCGCAGGACCACCGGTCTTTGTGGTCGAGGTAGGCGCTCCCACGAGTGAGCAGGTGCTATTGGTCCTGGTTGTCGAGCCACAAGCTCCAATTTGGGCACAACACATCGTCCGCTACCTCCAAAGTAGAGAACTTCCAGAAGAGTAAGAAGAAGCCGAAAGAGTAGCCTGGAGGGCCTGTATGTATCAGTTTGTCGATGACAGCTATAAAGAAGAAGGCCCAACGGTGTGAGGTTGAAGTGCATTTCGCGAGAAGAGGGGAAGGAACTATTGGCAGAGATACACAAAGGCATGTGCGGCTCTCATATTGAATCAAAGGCCTTGGTTGGAAAAGCTTTCCGGCAAGGTTTCTACTAGCCCAGAAGCAATGGAAAATCTGAGAGGGCGAACGCTGAAGTGCTGCGAGGACTCAAGACAGGAACATTTGATAAGTTGCAAAAGTGTGGCAGACGTTGGATCGGCGAGCTGCCGGTGGTTCTTTGGTCCCTCCGTATGACACCAAATCGAGCTACCGGCCAGACTCCCTTCTCCCTAGTCTATGGGGCAGAAGCAGTGATCCCCACGGAAATCATATACGGGTCACCTCGAGTATTTGCCTATGATGAAGTGTCGACGCCGTGACGACGTGAAGACGCCGTGCTCCTTGAGGAGAACCGTCTCCGGGCTATTGTACATGCTGCACGCTACCAGCAAGTCATGCGCCACTATCACAGCCAGGGTCCATGCCTGGAGCCTTGAGGAAGGAGACCTTGTCCTTAGGTGTGTTTAGTCCGCCAAGGGTACCAACAAGTTGACGCCAAAGTGGGAAGGCCCTTACCGAGTAGTGCGAGTCACCAGACTTGGCGCAGTCCGTCTGGAGACCGAAGCTGGCATTCAAATGCAAAACTCATGGAATATTGAGCATCTTCGCAAGTTCTACCCATAAGGCGCGGCTGTCGGGCCCTGCCTTGGTAGCCACCCTTTTGTACAAGGCTTGCCGATGTTGCATGTAACCCTTTGTACAAAGCCAGGCGCAGACCCTGGGAAACAGAGAAAAAAACGAAGCGTTGGCGCCCTAAAAACAACATGCATGCATGATTAGCTTAGCATAAGCATGCCATGATCATATAGATGAGGTCATATGCCGCTATGTTTTCCTCTGCACTAACTGCAGGATTCTTGCCGCGGACCTGATCCTGGGAAGAAGAAGCAGAAAACAACCTCGCATATCAACCCTCGACAAGCCAAACAGATAAGTTTTCTTTTTATCCATACATGCCTTTGTAAGAATAAAACTTGCGCATAGAGAAACCTTGTCGCCTTCGAAACATTTGTGCTCCCATCCTGTAATGCGAACGTTGCTTCGGTCAGGAAGCTTGTAGTAGCATTAAAAGAGGAGGATTGACAATGGGCTGGTTTCCTTCCATAATTCTGAGCCATTCAGGCCAGGCCCCGTGGCAACAATGGAAGGCACCAACAAGATAGCTTGCCGAGGAAACTTGTTTACTTAGAATTATAGAGGTGTTTCTCCTCTGCATGGATAGAATACATGCACATGTACCCGTCAAGGCTTGTCTTTTTCATTAATATGCAGATAAGCAAGTACAAATCTTACAAAGCATGAACATGGATAACATAGATTACATATTTAAGACTAAAGTTCGGCAAATGCCTACATATTTTAGACTGAAAAAAGGTAAGTGCCCTCTAATCCCTTTCTTGTCCCTCTCCTCCTACGAACTAAAGTGGGAGGTGAAGAGGGCAAAAGGAGCGCCTGGGCAGAAGCCCAACCTGACTCCATCAGGGGCTTCGAGGAGCAGCCTGGCAAGATCGGGAGTGGTGAGGCTGCGAAGGTGGAGGACAAAGCAAGCAGCTAGGCGGCCCCCTAGCCGCAACCGCTAGAACCGAAGGGTGTGCCCAACAGAAGGCACCAAGAGAGCATCCCCTCCCCGGCAACCGTCCGGAGGAGGCTGGTGATGATGGTGCCGGGACGGGGGAAGAGTCGGAGAATGGGGCGACGAATAGGCAGTATGAGATGAAGGCATTGGTACCATTGTACTCCGACCTGACGGCCTGCCACCCGCCTTCCTCGTCTTCTCCGGTTTTCGCCTCGACACTATCGCTCCGGGAAAGCAACAGGCCCTTGGCTCATCACTTTCCTCAGAGGGCTACTGGTGGCGGTGGCAGCCCACGGGGCGCGTTGAGGACGCTGCCCCCCACCTTGGTGGGCAGGAGAGCACTGCCATTTTCAGCGTCGTCCTCGGCCTTGCCGAGAAGGGCAACTCTGGGATCATTAGAGATCCCAAGCATGGCGCCACAGACAAACACCAGAAGCCATGAAGACTCTACCAACGGGTCTTGGAACTCCAGCAGCTTACGGCCAAAACGACCCCCTACCCTAGACGAATGGCTAATACGAAGGGTGTGAGCACCCTACCGTTGAGAAGGTACATGGCGCCTCCCATGCTGGAGTTAGTACGGCGTCCATGGGTGCGCAGCCACCAGCCGCGACTGAACCGACCGCAACCTCTATGCTACCTCTTGAGAACTTGCGTTGGTTTTCCCTTGAAGAGGAAAGGGTGATGCAGCAAAGTAGCGTAAGTATTTCCTTCAGTTTTTGAGAACCAAGGTATCAATCCAGTAGGAGGCCACGCACGAGTCCCTCGCACCTACACAAACAAATAAATCCTCGCAACCAACGCGATAAGGGGTTTTCAATCCCTACACGGTCACTTACGAGAGTGAGATCTGATAGATATGATAAGATAATATTTTTGGTATTTTTATGATAAAGATGCAAAGTAAAATAAAAGGCAATAAAAATAACTAAGTGTTGGAAGATTAATATGATAGAAGATAGACCCGGGGGCCATAGGTTTCACTAGTGGCTTCTCCCAAGAGCATAAGTATTCACGGTGGGTAAACAAATTACTGTTGAGCAATTGACAGAATTGAGCATAGTTTTGAGAATATCTAGGTATGATCATGTATATAGGCATCACGTCCGAGACAAGTAGACCGACTCATGCCTACATCTACTACTATTACTCCACACATCGACCGCTATCCAGCATGCATCTAGAGTATTAAGTTCATAAGAACAGAGTAACGCTTTAAGCAAGATGACATGATGTAGAGGGATAAACTCATGCAATATGAAATAAACCCCATCTTGTTATCCTCGATGGCAACAATACAATACGTGCCTTGCTGCCCCTATTGTCACTAGGAAAGGACACTGCAAGATTGAACCCAAAGCTAAGCACTTCTCCCATTGCAAGAAAGATCAATCTAGTAGGCCAAACCAAACTGATAATTCGAAGAGACTTGCAAAGATAATCAATCATACATAAAAGAATTCAGAGAAGATTCAAATATTTTTCATAGATAAACTTGATCATAAACCCACAATTCATCGGTCTCAACAAACACACCACAAAAGAAGATTACATCGAATAGATCTTCACAAGAGAGGGGGAGAACTTTGTATTGAGATCCAAAAAGAGAGAAGAAGCCATCTAGCTAATAACTATGGACCCGTAGGTCTGAGGTAAATTACTCACACTTCATCGGAGGGGCTATGGTGTTGATGTATAAGCCCTCCGTGATCGATGCCCCCTCCGGCGGAGCTCCGGAACAGGCCCCAAGATGGGATCTCGTGGACACAGAAAGTTACAGTGGTGGAATTAGGGTTTTGGCTCCGTATCTGGTAGTTTGGGGGTACGTAGGTATATATAGGAGGAAGGAGTACGTTGGTGGAGCAATAGGGGGCCCACGAGGGTGGAGGGCGCGCCCCCTACCTCGTGGCCTCCTGGTTGATGTCTTGACGTAAGGTCCAAGTCCTCTGGATCATGTTCATTCTGAAAATCACGTTCTCGAAGGTTTCATTCCATTTGGACTCCGTTTGATATTCTTTTTCTACGAAACCCTAAAATAGGAAAAAAAAAACAACAATTCTGGGCTGGGCCTCCGGTTAATAGGTTAGTCCCAAAAATAATATAAAAGTGTATAATAAAGCCCAATAATGTCCAAAACAGAATATAATCTAGCATGGAACAATAAAAAATTATAGATACGTTGGAGACGTATCACTCTATGTCTCCCGCGGCCCCGGACCAAACTCACTCCCCAAATACCAACACTAGCCTTCGGAATCATCGCTCCCAAGCTGAGGCCTGGGGCCTGGCCCTGGTCCCTCCCTCTCGGCATGGTGAGCAAGGAACCAAGGAAGGAGAAAGAGGAAGTGCATGGACGGATGCCTCCACGACCCCTCATGCCCCCTTTTCAAAGGCAAGCTGGGGCCGGGGGCTACTTCTCCACCCGCTCATGAAGAACTCCTTCAAACTCAACTCGTCCGAGCTACTGGCAGCGACCGAGCTCATCGATCGCCCTCTTACGCCAATCCAGGGCAATCGGGTTACTACCACAACACTCCTTCCTGCGCCATCTATCACCTACCCCGTGCGAGGCATGCGGCGTACGTGGTAGAAAAGGCGAGCGTAGTGGGAAGAGTGAAATGGCAGTTACCTCCCTGTGAACAAAAGTCATTCACATACCACTACAGAGGCGGCCCCACCGTGTTCACCGTTAAGCGACGCAGGAAGAAAATCGGGAACTGACTCAAGCACAGGTTAATAAAGAAGACCTTTGTATGTTGCCCAGACTGTACACAGGCACAAGGGTAAAATTACTACAAGAACAAGCATACATGACAAGACCAAGCCGGAGATATAGCTCTTTGAGGAATCAAAGGGCAGATCAAAAAGACCAAGACAAGCCAAAGGGACAAGATATCACTAAAGAAAAGCCTCCCTCACCGGGCGGGAGAGCCCGGTCAGGTCGAGGCTTCGCCAAGGGCGAGCCCCAAGATTCCCCCAGCAAGCTTGCAGGAGCCACCAAGGGCGGATCTCCCAGCCAACACTCCACCGCTCCACCGCACAGCGACGCAAGTAACTTATCGGTGCGGTGTCGAGCCCCTAAATGATTAAGTGCTTGTCATTTGGCACGTGGCAGGCATTCGGAAACAAGATCCACCCTGTGTGACACCCATCCAGAGGCGTGTCATGCAGACAGATAAGAGGGTGCTTGAGCGGTGCGGTAGGCTTGTCGGGCTTCATACTCAGCATGACACCTAGCAGTGCATTTAATGCGTTTTGTCCTAACTGACAGAGTTAGGTATGATAGTATTGTTGGCTACCTAATCAGTAGTTAATGACTGATTTTCCACTGTGGTAACCCCTTAAGCCTATAAAAGGAGGGACATGGCAACCTAAAATAGGATTGGGACCCCTGTACACTCTTACGCGTGTAGCTGCTCTCCCCGAGGCAACCTTGCCGGGATTGAGCGATGCATGTTCGTCACGGTCCTCCATCCAATCCACCAAAGCAGGAGTAGGGTTTTATGCTTCGCAGCGGCCTGAACCTGGGTAAAAGCTCCCCGCCTCACCACTGTCGTCTGCTCCACGGCCTCCGCTCTTTGTGCAACGCGCCCTTCCCCCTTGCCGAACCATAAGGGGCTGATGGCCCCATAGGTGATCGTGTTCTGCCACGACAACAAGCAAACAAAAAAGCGAACAAAATGAAGGCGGATGGAAAGGAAAATATTTTTGTGTTTTTCTAAAAAAGTTTTAGAAGTGGGGGATGAAAACGATAGGCAAATGGTGAATAATGTAAATGCAAGAGATGAGAGTTTATGATAGGTACTTGGTAGGCTTGATGTAGATCTTCCCCGGCAACGGCGTCAGAAATTCTTCCTGCTACTTCTTGAAGAGGAAAGGGTGATGCAGCAAAGTAGAGATAAGTATTTCCCTTAATTAAGAACCAAGGTAACAATCCAGTAGGAGGAATACACAAGTCCGCAATGATAGCACCTACACAAACAAACAAATACTTGCACCCAACATGATAAAAGACAAGTAGACCCTTTTATCAAAGACAACTTAAAGTGCAAAATAAAGTAAAGGTAAATAAATTGTAGAAAGGTATTTTTGTGTTTTTGGTTTTATAGATCTGAAAATAATATGATAGAAATAGACCTGGGGGCCATCGTTTTCAGTAGAGGCTTCTCTCTTGAAAGAACGCATATTGCGGGTAAACAAATTACAGTTGAGCAATTGATAGAAAAGTGCATAGTTATGACGATATCTAATTATGGTAATGATCATGACTATAGGCATCACGTCCGTGACAAGTAGACCGACTCCTGCCTACATCTACTACTATTACTCCACACATCGACCGCTATCTAGCATGCATCTAGTGTATTAAGTTAACAAGAATGGAGTAATGCCTTAAGCAAGATGACATGATGTAGAGGGATAGATCCAATCAATATGAACAAACCCCATCTTTCTATCCTTAATGTCAACAATACAAATACATGCCTCTCTACCCTTTCTGTCACTGGGTGTGGACACCGCAAGATTTAACCCATTACAAAGCACCTCTCCCATTGCAAGAAAAAATTAATCTAGTTGGCCGATCTAGTTGGCCGCAAGATCTGACGCAATATTTCTTTTTCTGGTTTAAAATTAATCAGGAAATTCCAGAAAGTGTTCAAAACTTCAAAAATTCATAGAAATTCAACCGTAGCTCAGATTGAAATAATTTATATATGAAAAATGATCAAAAAAATTCAATCTATCCATCTGTACCATTTTCATGCATGAAAAACCAACCTATACATGTTGTATATATGAAAAAACATGAATGGACTTATTGTATATAAGAGCTTATTTTGGAGTTGCATTTGAACCTTTGGTTCAAATGGACTTCAACCAAATAAATGCTAGATGCATTACCTCAAACAACATCACATATTCATGCCATCTTCATGCATCATATTGTTGCATATGATTGTGTATTGATTGCCGACACCGTTCCTTCTCGATAGGTCCTGCTCCGAAGACCGATCCAGAGTACCTGTCTGAGGAGCAGTGCCCCTTGTTGATCTACCAGGCAAGCAAAACCCCCTTGTTCATTCTGATACAATCCCACTCTCTCGCTCCTGCTCTCTTTTATTGCATTAGGACAACAACGATTCAACTGCTACTTTATGCTGCGGTAGTTGAACCCATTCCTCTGCATGACCTGTCATTGCCACAGTAAATAGTTGGTACCCACTAGCATGTGTAGGAGTTGATTGAGCCATGTTATGCTTCTACTATGCCATGCCTGCTATTTCTTAGAGTTGAGTCAGGTCTGATTCATTGGGAATGGATTGGAGTGTTATGCTATGTTCTGATGCCGAGAGTTAACCGTGTGAACATGATTTGGTAAAGGTAGCGGTGAGAGGCCATGTAGGAGTACATGGTGGGTTGTCTCATTGGGACCGTCCTTAAGAACCGAGTTCTGTGTAAGTTGTCCAATGACTAGCTACTACCACACATTGGGTTCCGGTAACTCGACCCCTCTCTACTTATTAACCAACTTGATCTCTGTCCAGGAGTTGCAACTAGTTTCTGGTGTTTGTAGGTAGTGCTATTTTTCTACCGAGTGGCACCCAGCAGGGTGGACTTGGGACAGACTAGGCAACATGGCCCGGTGTACCGAGTGGCACCCGGATGGTGGGCTCGGGAACCCTGTACACATCGTTTGGGGCCGTGAGCGACACCCCGGCTGGATCTCCTTGCGGATGGAACCCGAATAGGTGATAAACCTGGACTAGAGTCTTGTGTGGTTAGTTAGGTCGTGGCCGACACCCTCACCAGGCTTCCGCTTGAAGGTTGCTGAGATACATGAAGTGTATATGGTGATAAGTGGTGAGAGCGTGTGTGAAGAAGTACACCCCTGCAGGGTTATCATGATCTATTCGAATAGCCGTGTCCTCGGTTATGGACTTCTTGGATGCTTACGTGGTACATAGACAACTTGAAGTGGATACTCTAAAAGGCTCAAGACAAGTGTGAGTGCTATGGATGGCCTTCTCGTAGGAGAGATGGGGATGAATCCATGGTAGTGTATTGATGTGGTGATTAGTGGACTCGTGTGCGCTGCCTCCCCTCAAAGAAGTTTCTCATTGTCGTAGAACAGGATAGCCACTGAGTCAAAGCTGGCTTGCTGCAACTAAACCCCACATTACCTTCTTGATACAAATGCATGTATGATAGTATCTGATGTAAGTCTTGCTGAGTACCTTTGTACTCACATTGCTTTATTTATGTTTTGCAGGTGAGATATCTGTCTCACTAGTAGTACCGCTCGGACTTCGACGAGTAGCTTGTTACCTCAGCTATGATCTTGCACCCTTGGGTGGACTTGTAGATAGTCAGGCTTCTCGGCCTTTTTCTTTTGTAGTTGTCTGTACTCAGACATGTAATGCTTCCGTTGCTTGTATGCTCTGAATGATGGGTCATGTGACCCCTGTTTGTATTGATGCTATGTGGCTCTTCTGAGCCTTTATCTATATGAGTTGCGTTATGTTGTGATGCCATGTTGTACAGCACATACTTGCATGTTATGCGTACGTGTGATGTGTATTGCTATGTGTGGGATCCGACCATCTAGTTGTTTATCCTTGGCAGCCTCTCTTATGGGGAAATGTAGTCTGGTGCTTCCTTGAGCCATAGTAGTCCGCTACAGCCCGGTTCACCGGAGTCCTGCTAGCCCAGCACTACTGCTCAAAACACTTGACTGGTCGGCATGTGTTCCACTTCGTTCCTATGTCTGTCCCTTCGGAGAAATGTCACGTGGTGACTTCCGGAGTCCTGTTAGCCCAGTGCTACAGCCCGGATTCACACGCTGTTGACCGACATGCTCGATGTGATTCATGTATGCCTGTCTCCATAGGTCTGTGCCGCTTTGGGTTCACGACTAGCCATGTCGGCTCGGGTTCTCTGTCATATGGATGCTAGCGACACTATCATATACGTGAGCCAAAAGGCGCAAACGGTCCCGGGCCATGGTAAGGCGACACCCGTGGGGATACCGTGCGTGAGGCCGCAAAGTGATATGAGGTGTTACATGCTAGATCGGTGTGACTTAGAATCGGGGTCCCGACAGCTACTCTCCTGCACTTGATCCTCTCCTGCCACCTATGCATCGGGTTCCGCACCAGAGTATCCGCGGACCCCAGGCTACTCGCGTGGAGGTCTTCCCTTCGCGTCACTACCGCTGTCGGGCTACACCTACCTGCGCAGTACCGCGTGGGATTGATGTAGACTTGCTTGTTAGTGTTAGATGCATTCGCCGCGAGCCTGTGTGCCGCCTATGATGTCTTAGTCTATGTGCCGAACTCTGTGTACCGAACTCTATGCATGATCTCTTTTGTAAGATATGCCGACTACTATGTAGTATCTATCGTGCTGCTTTCATTGTGCATGTTTCATCATGAATGATTCTTGTCCTTGCAAATTTCTCAATGCTGAACTACCCCTGTTATATATTAGCAGGATGGTTAGACCAGGTGGTCGTGGTCGTGGTCGTGGTGGCAACGCCCCACCACTGCCTGAGTACATGGCTGGGATGATGCAACAGTTTGAGCTGAATCGTCAGTTCATGGAGAATATTATGGCTCAGTTTCCTCGCCCCAATATGAACCAGCAGCCAACCCAAGTGACTCTGCAGGATTTCATGCGCCTCAACCCAACCGTGTACCACAGCTCAACTCAGCCTCTGGATGCTGATGACTAGCTCCGTGACATCACCTATGAGATAGAGTCTGCTGATGTAGCCCCTGCCAGCTACATCACCTTTGCTTCTTTCTTCCTGAAAGGACCCGCAGCTCAATGGTGGGACAGCCACAGGCGTACTCTGCCAGCTGGAACAATCATCACCTGGCCAGACTTCCAAGCTGCCTTCCGTGCTCGCTTCATTCCTCAGGGAGTCATGGACCGGAAGAAGCTTGAGTTCCGCAACCTCACCCAAGGCAACAAAACTGTGGAAGCTTATCAGCGGGAGTTTCTGGATCTGTCCCGCTATGCTGAAGAAGACATTGCAACTGATGCACGCAGATAGGAGAAGTTCCGTGATGGCCTTCAAGCTGACATCAAGCTCGCACTTCTAGTGCATGACTTTGCTGATTTCGCCACCCTGGTGAACAAGGCCATCAATGACGAAACTAGTCTGCAAGAATACCAGAGTTCTCACAGGCGCAACCGTGACACAGGCTCATCTTCGGGCCCGTCCTCACAGAAGCGTAAGATATGGATTCCCAACAGCATGTACCAGCCAACTGCACCTGCCCCAAGGCAGTCCTATGCTGCACCTCGTCTGCCTGCTCCACCAACTAGGCAGCCAAGGCTTCCAGCTCCACCACCCCAAGCTCCTGTTCCCACTCCCAATAATGGTCTGTGCTACAAGTGTGGCCAACCTGGTCACCTTGCCAGGAACTGCTATCAGAATCAGAACCAGAATCAACTAGCCCTTCCCTCAGTTGGCCGCGGAAGCAACCAGCCTCGCAATAACAATGCCAAGTCTTATGGTCGTGTTCATGCCAACCACGTTGATCTCAATGAAGTTCTAGACTAGCCTGCTACCGTGATGGGTACACTCCTCGTAAACTCAGTACCTGCATATGTTTTATTCGATTCAGGAGCATCGCATTCATTCATGTCAGAAGATTTTGCATACAAACATGACGTTAAATGTGAGGAGATGAACACTTCGGTATTGGTAAAAACCCCCGTGGGACAATGTCAAACCTCACTGGTTGGCATTGATGTCGCCGTGGAAATCGAAGGGCTAGAATTCTATGCATCTCCCATTATCCTAAAGTCGTCTAACATTGACCTCATTCTGGGAATGGATTGGTTGAAAGCGCATACTGCTTCTATAGTTTGCGCCACTAAGGTCGTCCATCTGCTACACCCTTCTGACGAAATAATAGCTTACCAAGCTCATCTAGTTCAGAACGCCAAGGCACGGATTTATGCCTTGAATGCGTTGAATGCTGCACCACTCGAGGGCATTGAAAACATTCCCGTTGTTCGTGAATTTCAAGACGTCTTCCCAGAAGAACTTCCAGGGATTCTCCTGCTAGAGCTATCGAATTCATCATCGACTTGAAACCCGGCACCACCCCTATAGCTAAACGACCCTATAAGATGCCGCCGCATGAACTCATTGAGCTTAAGGAGGAAATAGACAAATCTCTTGTCAAAGGTTTCATTCACCCAAGTTTCTCTCCTTGGGGAGCACCTTCTCTCTTTGTTAAGAAGAAGGATGGGACAAACCGATTAGTCCAAGACTACCGTCCTATAAACCAAGCTACCATTCAGAATAAATACCCTCTTCCTCGGATCAATGATCTTTATGATCAACTGGCTGGCTCATCAGTGTTCTCCAAACTCGACTTGAGGTTGGGTTACCACCAGATCCGTGTTCGTGAAGAGGACATCCCAAAAACCGCCTTCGTGACTCGGTATGGATCATACGAGTACACCATCATGTCATTCGGCTTAACGAATGCTCCAGCCACCTTCTCTCGTCTGATGAATTATATATTCATGGATTACCTCGACAAGTTCGTCGTGGTTTATCTGGACGATATCCTTGTATTTCCCAAGAACAAGGAAGAACATGCTGAACATCTTCGTCTTATGCTGGAAAAGCTTCGAGAGCATCAGCTGTATGCTAAGTATTCCAAGTGTGAATTCTGGCTCCCCGAAGTAACCTATCTTGGGCATGTCATATCCAAGGATGGTATTGCCGTCAACCCTGAACGAGTTCAGGCTATTCTCGATTGGACTCCTCCGAAGAATGTCAAGCAAGTCCGAAGTTTTCTCGGTATCGCCAGCTATTGCCGTCGATTCGTCGAGAACTTCTCCAAGATTGCCAGACCTCTGACTAATCTATTGCATAAGGGTGTCAAGTTCGACTGGACAGACAAGTGTCAGGAAAGTTTCCAGGCGCTCAAAGACAAGTTGACTTCTGCCCCCGTGCTTGCTCCACCTGATACTAAGAAGGACTTCGTCATTTACTGCGACGCTTCCCGTTAAGGATTAGGCTGTGTCCTAATGCAAGAGCGCAGAGTGATTGCTTATGCCTCTCGTCAACTGCGCCCTCACGAAGAAAACTACCCAGTTCACGACCTCGAGCTTGCTGCTGTCATTCATGCACTGAAGCAGTGGCGACATTACCTTCTCGGTAATCGTTGCGAGATCTTCACCGACCACCAAATTCTGAAGTATCTGTTTACTCAGCCAGATCTGAACCTCCGTCAGCAGAGATGGATGGAGACTGTTGCAGACTTTGACGTGGGTATATCCTATACCCCCGGCAAGGCTAATGTAATGGCTGATGCCTTGAGCCGCGAGTCTTACTGCAACCACCTCCAGGTTCACAAAGTTCAGCCCTCGCTTGTCGAAGAATTTAGAAAGCTGAACCTTCATATTGCTCCTCCTGGAGCACTCTCTCCCCCTCCCCCGGAGTTCCGCAAGATGAATCTTCTTGTTGTTACTAAGGGTTCTCTAAATACCCTGGCTGTCGTACCAGATCTCGTAGCTAGCATAAAGACTATTCAAGGTTATGACTCTGAAGTCCATAAGATTAAACGCCATCTAGCAAAAGGAAAGCCCTCATTCTTCACTATCGCCGACGATGGCGCCTTGTACTTCAAAGGTCGCCTAGTGGTACCATGTTCGAAGAAAAACCTGGATAAGACTAAAAGGGTTATGCAAGAAGCCCATGATACACCTCTGTCCATCCATCCTGGTAGTACAAAGATGTACCAGGATATTCGTCAAAGATTCTGGTGGTCTAATATGAAGCAAGACATTGCTCGTTATGTTGCTGAGTGTGATGTTTGCCGCCGTATCAAAGTAGAGCATCAAAGGCCTGCAGGAACTCTGCAACCTATCTCTATTCCTGAATGGAAATGGGGCCATGTTGAAATGGACTTCGTCACTGGATTTCCCGAATCGCAGAAAGGTAATGATGCTATTCTTGTCGTCATTGACCGGCTTTCCAAAGTTGCCCATTTTCTGGCGGTCAAAGAGACAATCACTGCTAGTCAGCTTGCAACTCTCTACATGTCCAGAATTGTTTCGCTTCATGGTATTCCACTGGTTATCAGTTCAGACCGTGGCAGCTTATTCACCTCAAGATTTTGGGCGAGTTTCCAAGAAGCTATGGGAACGCACCTGTCGTTCAGTACTGTGTTTCATCCTCAGTCGCAAGGACATGTTGAACGTGTCAACCAAGTTCTCGAAGACATGCTTCGAGCTTGTGTAATTTCCTTCGGCAAGAAATGGGAGGAATCTCTTCCATATGCTGAGTTCTCTTATAATAATAGCTATCAAGCTAGTCTGAAGATGTCCCCCTTCGAAGTGCTATATGGACGAAAGTGTCGAACCCCTCTGAACTGGTCAGAAACTGGGGAACGTCCACTCTTCGGTCCGGATATTATCCAATAAGCCGAAGAACAAATTCGCATTATTCGCGAGAATCTCAAGACTGCTCAGTCACGTCAGAAAAGTCAGTATGACCGTCATCACCAAGACATGGTCTATCAACCTGGCGAAAAGGCTTATCTTCGAGTTACACCAATGAAGGGTGCTCACCGCTTCGGGATCAAGGGCAAGCTAGCTCCTCACTATATCGGTCCCTTCACTATTCTCGAAAGGCGTGGAAAAGTGGCATATCAACTGGAGCTTCCGCCGAACCTTTCTCAGGTTCACGATGTGTTCCACGTGTCACAGCTCCGCCGTTGCTTCAAGGATCCAATCCGAGCAGTGGATCATGAAGTGCTCGAATTGCAACAGGACCTCTCCTATAAAGAGCATCCAGTTCGCATTCTCGACCAAGCTGAACGCCGCACACGTCAGAAGGCGATCAAGTTCCTCAAAGTCCAGTGGTCGAATCACTCTGAAGAAAAAGCCACTTGGGAACGCGAGGACCGCCTGAGAGATGAATACCCCGCACTGTTTCCTTCTACCTCCTAAATCTCGGGACGAGATTTTTTTGTAGTGGAGGAGATTTGTAACGCCTGGATAATCATGCTACAGTAATCTCACGATAATGGTGCCACGTCACCTCTGTCACTGTAGTTAATCTCGGGTTAATTCGAAACCGTTTCAAATTTAAATTCTAAACAAGTCAAACGACAAAAGTTTTCAAAACATTAAACAAAAATGTTCGGTTGGTGCATAATATCACATAGTTAATTATGGTGAAGAAAACACATGTTTAGAAAATGCATAAATGTCTTAAATTGAATTAAAACAGAAAAGGAAAAAGGGAAATAAAAAAATAAAAACAGAAAACTAACAAAAGAAAAAAAAGGAAACACCCCCCCAGCAGGCCATTGGGCCACCCACCTGGCCGGCCCACTCCCTCTCCCCATAACCCCCCACTACCCCCAGTCAACCCACCGACACTCCCCCCCACTCCCCAAAAATATCTCCCCCTCTCCCCCGACTGGATCGGAATCGAGGGAGGGGCACTCGTCGCCCGCCGCCGCCAGGATCACACGCCGCCTCGCCGGACGCCCCCGCCAGCCTGCCCCTCTCCGCCGACGACGTCCCCGTCCTCCCCCACGACTCCCGCTGCCCCGTCCCTGCTCCTCGATGTGAGCACGCCCCCTTCCTCTCCCTGTCCAGACGCCCCGCCTCACGCCGCCCTGCGCCCGGCGCCTAGCACCCGCAGCCGCCCGCGGCCTCGCCCCCCTGCCGGCGCCCGCGTACCTGGCTGCCTGTGCGTGCGCCAGGCCGAGACCCCTCCACCCCGCGCACGCCCCGCGTCCTGCGCGCGTGGCAGCACCGGTCCGGCTCGCCGTCGCCACCGTGACCCTAGCCCCTGCTGCTCCCGCTCTCCCCTGCCCGCGCCGTCGCCCCCGTCCGACGTGCCTACCCTGCTCGCCGCCCGTCTTTGCTCAACTTGCCCCGCTTCGTTGCCGCTCGCGCAGCCTCGCTATGCTGCCGCTGCCTCTGCAGTCCGCGGCCACGCCCGTACCGCCGCAGCATGCCGCACGTTCCGGCGCCGTCCTCGCGTGGCCGCGCCACCTCGCCTCCTCTCGCATGCCCCTGGTCACCCCCCTACGCCCGCGCGCTGTCTCACCTCGCCTGGCCTCGCCACTGCCGCCTCAGGCGGCCGGCCTCGCCGTGCCCGTGGCCGGCGGCGTCCCCCCTTCAATCTGGGCGTATGCCCAATCGGGCTGAGCGCTAGCGCCCGACGCCTGCCTCGCCCGACCCGCTAGGCCCCAGGGGCCACAGACAGCTGGGCCCACCCCAGTACCTATGACAAAGGGGCCCCACCCCAGAACGTATTTAAAAATAAAATAATAAAAATAATAAAAATAATTAATTAATTAAAGAATTAATTAACTTAATCAATTTTGATTAATTAAACTAAAACAACTAATTAACCTAATCCCTAATTAACTAAAAACAGTCAATGACAGGGGGTCCCACCCCTGTTGACCAGTCAAACGTTGACTGGTCAACTGGGTCCCTCTGGCCCACCTGTCAGTCACTGGGTACACTTTTGTGTACACTGTGCTGGGTGCGCCTAGCAATTTAGCAATTATTTTCGAATTAAAAATAATTCCAGAAATTAATAAAATCTTTAGGAAATCATATCTTTTAATCCGTAACTCAGATTAAATTATTTTCGACATGAAAGTTGCTCAGAGCGACGAGACGAATCCGGATACGCAGCCCGTTCGTCCGCCACACATCCCTAGCATAGCAAACACGCAACTTTCCCCCTCCGGTTCATCTGTCCGAAAACGCAAAACACCGGGAATACTTTCCCGGATGTTTTCCCCCTTCACCAGTACCACCTCGTACCGCGTTAGGGCACACCTAGCATCACGCTTTGCCATGTCATGCATCGCCATGCATTTGTTTGCATTATATTTATTGTTTCTTCCCCCTCTTCTCTCGCTAGACACCGAGTCCGACGTCGCTGCTACCCAGTACGACTACGGAGTTGACGACCCCTCTCTCTTGCCAGAGCAACCAGGCAAGCCCCCCCTTGATCACCAGATATCGCCTACTCTCCTTTATACTGCTTGCATTAGAGTAGTGTAGCCTGTTACCGCTTTCCGTTAATCCTATTTTGATGCATATCCTGTCATTGTTGCTACAACTGTTGATACCTTACCTGCAATCCTAATGCTTAGTATAGGATGCTAGTTTATCATCAATGGCCCTACATTCTTGTATGTCTGCCATGCTATACTATCGGGCCGTGATCACTTGGGAGGTGGTCACGGATATATACTTGTACATAATATATGATACTTGTGGTGATTAAAGTCGGGTCGGCTCGTAGGAGTACCCACGAGTGATTCCGATGTTGGGGGCTGAAGGGGCCGGTGGTTCCATCCCGGTAGAGGTGGGCCTGAGTTCTCAAAGGCCCTCGACTGTTACTTTATGGCGGAGCGACAGGGCAGGTTGAGACCACCTAGGAGAGAGGTGGGCCTGGCCCTGGTCGGCGTCCGTGGTTATTTCCAAATAACACGCATAACGAGATCTTGGTATTTGATTTGAGTCTGGCTACTGGCCTATACGCACTAACCATCTATGCGGGGACAGTTATGGGCACTCGACATCGTGGTATCAGCCGAAGCCTTCGTGACGTCAGCGACTAAGCGGCGCGCGCTGGGTTGGACCGCGTAACGCAACTTCCTTTGTAATGGAGGTTGCTAGGTCTGCTCTCCGGCCGCGTACGCAACGTGCAGGTGTGCAATGGGCGATGGGCCCAGACCCCTGCGCCATAGGATTTAGACCGGCGTGCTAACCTCTTTGTTGTGCCTAGGTAGGGCTGCGACGTGTTGATCTTCCGAGGCCGGGCATGACCCAGGAAAGTGTGTCCGGCCAAATGGGATCGAGCGTGTTGGGTTATGTGGTGCACCCCTGCAGGGAAGTTAAACTATTCGAATAGGCGTGATCTTCGGTAACAGGACGACTTGGAGTTGTACCTTGACCTTATGACAACTAGAACCGGATAATTAATAAAACACACCCTTCCAAGTGCCAGATACAACCGGTGATCGCTCTCTCACAGGGCGACGAGGGGAGGATCATCGGTTAGGATTATGTTATGCGATGATACTTGGAGGACTTCAGTCTACTCTCTCCTACATGCTGCAAGACGGAGGCTACCAGAAGCGTAGTCTTCGAAAGCGCTAGCTATCCCCCACTTATTCCGGCTTTCTGTAGTTCAGTCCACATATAATAGCCTTATTCCAGTTGATACCAATGCATACATATGTAGTGTAGCTCCTTGCTTGCAAGTACTTTGGATGAGTACTCATGGTTGCTTTTCTCCCCCTTTTCCCCTTTCCTATACCCGATTGCTGCGACCAGACGTTGGAGCCCAGGAGCCAGACGCCACCGTCGACGACGACTACTACTACACTGGGGGTGCCTAGTACTACGTGCAGCCCGCTGATGATGACCCAGGAGTAGTTTAGGAGGATCCCAGGCAGGAGGCCTGCGCCTCTTTCGATCTGTATCCCAGTTTGTGCTAGCCTTCTTAAGGAAAACTTGTTTAACTTATGTCTGTACTCAGATATTGTTGCTTCCGCTGACTCGTCTATGATCGAGCTCTTGTATTCGAGCCCTCGAGGCCCCTGGCTTGTAATATGATGCTTGTATGACTTATTTTATTTGTAGAGTTGTGTTGTGATATCTTCCCGTGAGTCCCTGATCTTCATCGTACACGTTTGCGTGTATGATTAGTGTACGGTCAAATCGGGGGCGTCACAGTTTGGAACCTTCTTTTTAGCATTTTCCTCAAGAGCATGAGGATCTCGAGACATATATGTCCATATCTATCATCTAAGATCTCATCTATCATAGCGCACTCATAACTCATGACACAAAAGTCAAAGATTCTCTAGCTTCTCGCACTATAAAATCAAATTCATTCACGAGGATAATTGTAGCTATCTTTTTAGCCTTAGGATCGCTTATAACTAGTGACTCGAAGAATAATCTTTGCAAAGTGGGACGAGTATGCATGAATCTTCTTTCAAGTTTAATAATAGGTGCAGAGATAGCGTTGGCATTACTATTGTTTCTTTGAAGAATAGGAATATCATTGGACACCAATGTTCCTGCACAAGTAAAGAACTCTTGAATGATACTTTTCCTTATAATATTCCCACTTCTCGTCATAAAAGTTTTAGTATCCAAATTTACGGGAGTTTCATTCTCATGAATTTTGCTATCCTCACTCCCACCTTTAGCGATAACAAATTCACACATGATAGCAAGTAAGCAAGCAAACAAAATATTTTTGTGTTTTTTGATTTTTAGAGAAGTGGGGGGAGATGAAAAAGAGAGGAAAATAAAAAGTAGAGCAAGTTGATGATAGTTTGAGTGTAGGTACTTGTAACTATTGGTTCTTTTAAGAATAGGAATATCATTAGACACCAATGTTCCTGCACAAGTAAAGAACTCTTGAATGATACTTTTCCTTATAATATTCCCACTTCTCATCATAAAAGTTTTAGTATCCAAATTTACGGGAGTTTCATTCTCATGAATTTTGCTATCCTCACTCCCACCTTTAGTGATAACAAATTCACACATGATAGCAAGTAAGCAAGCAAACAAAATATTTTTGTGTTTTTTGATTTTTAGAGAAGTGGAGGGAGACGAAAAAGAGAGGCAAATAAAAAGTAGAGCAAGCTGATGATAGTTTGAGTGTAGGTACTTGTAGGTATTTGATGATGTCTCCCCAGCAACGATGCCAGAATTTCTTTCTGCTACTTGTGAGCTTCATTGGAATCTTCCCCAAAAAGGAAGGGCGAAGCAATATAGTAGCTGATAAGTATTTCCCTCGATGAGAACCAAGGTTATCGAACCAATTGGAGGACCACGCAAATCCTAGTGAATAGCACCTGCACACACAAAAGCAAATATTTGCACCCAACGCGGGCAAGAGGGCCGACAATCCCCTTGAACTCGTTACTTGCAAGGATTAAATCTGGTAGTGGTAGATAGATAAAAAGTAAATAAATAAATTGCAGCAAGCTATTTTTGGTTTTAGTAATATGACTAAAGTAGACCCAAGGGCCATAGTTTTCACTAGAGGCTTCTCTCTCGAAACAATAGCATACGATGGGTAGACACATTACTATTGAGCAATTGATAGAAAAGCGCATAGTTATGATGTTATTCATGGCAATGATCATGTATATAGGCATCATATCGGTGACAAGTAGACCGACTCCTGCCTGTATCTACTACTATTACTCCACCAAGCGACCGACTCATGCCTCCATCTATGGTATTAAGTTCATAACAAACAGCGTAACGCTATAAGCAGGATGACATGATCTGGATAGAATAAAACTGAGCAATATGATTAAACTCCATTGTTTTACCCTTAATGGCAATAGTAAAAATACGTGTCTCGCTACCCCTTCTGTCACTGGATGAGGACACCGCAAGATTGAACCCATTACAAAACACCTTTCCACTAAAGATAAATCAATCTAGCTGGCCAAACCAAACGGATAGATTGGAGAGAAATACAAAATTGTAACAATCATGCATAATAAAGTTCAGAAAAGACTCAATTACTTTCAATGAATAATCTGGTCATAAACCCACAATTCATCGGATTCCAACAAACACACCGCAAAAGAAGATTACATCGGATAGAACTCCATGGAGATGATGGAGAACATTGTATTAAAGATCAAAGAGAGAGAGAAGAAGCCATCTAGCTACTAGCTACAGGCCCGTAGGTCTGTGGTGAACTACTCATTCATCATCGGAAGGGTGGCAAGGTTGATGTAGAAGTCCTCCATGATCGAGTCCCCCTCTGGCAGAATACCGGAAAAGGCCTCCAGATGGGATCGCGGAAGAACAGAAGCTTGCAGCGGAGTAAATGTTGTTTCGGGTGGCTCTATTAGGTCAAATGGAGCCAGTAGGACCCACAATGTATCAAGGCACGCCTACCCCCCCCCCCCCCCGGGCGCGCCCTGTTGCCTCGCCATCTCCTTCTCCTTGCTTCTCGTCTGGTCTTGTCCTGAAGCTTCTACCGTTTGGTACACAAAACAGCAACTTGCACTAGGCATTGAGTTAATAGGTTAGTCTCCTAAAAATGATATAAAATTGTATAAAAAATCCAAGATTGATAATATAATAGAATGAGGTAAAAAAATAGATACGTTGGAGACGTCCACCGCCGCGAGGGCTGCCGCCGTCTCCCGCGCCTGCTGCCTCGCAAGGCGGGCGCGCCGGGCCATGTTTGCGTTGGACGACGCCCAAGGTGCGTCCATGGCATCGGCGCGTCAACGGAGGGGTTGCACATCCGCCACCGCGTTCAGACGCCAGAAAGACCGCATCGCCTCCGGTGAAGCAGCGACAACACACCTAGCGCCGGATTCGTGCGCCATTTGGACGGACACAATGGATTCCTGGCGGAAGGAGTCTGAGCGCTGCCTCACACGGGCCTCCTCCCGAGAGCGACGGAGCACAAGCCGGACGACCATCTCCTCCTCAGGGCCGCGTGGGATGAGCTCGGGGTCGACGGATCTAGAGGTGCAAGACTCGGATCCGCTGCCCGACATGCCGGCGACGGCCGGAGATCGCCGGACGGGAGTTTGAGTGGCGGAGGAGAGTGCAGTGAAGCGGTTAGGGTTTGGTCCGACGAGTGGATGAGAAGGAATAGACGTGGGGTTGGGTGGGCTAGCATGGACCGGGTCCGACGTGACAGACACGCCCGAGCGTCCCCTTATCTGCCTCAGATTTGGGCTAGATATAAGGGATGTCGATCAGCCTGGCGTTTGAGATCCGTTTGAGACGTTCGTGTGGGTTGAATTTTTGTGACCAGGTCGTTCGTCCGCACATTTAGGACGGGTTCGAGGCGTCCCAGTGTGGATGCTGGAGTTGAGATTTAGGTGGGGTCGTTTGCGCAGATAAAGGACGGGAGAAGGCTAAGAGCCGAAGAGATGCCATCATTGCCTCTCTCCTTCTCCGGCCTCCACGACCTTTTTAGCCTGAAGGCACGCACAACCCTTCCTGCTGCACAGACACATACTCCGGCGGTCCGGCCTCTTTCTTTCTTACCCATCAGTCAGGCCGCGCGTCACCACCTTTCTCATCCGCGCTCGGAATAGCCGGCCATGATGAGCAGCAGGCTAAGCGGCGGCACGATGGCACCGGTTAGCGACATGGCCGACTTCGGTTACGCTCCCATGCAGTCCTACCCCAACTTTGAGCCAGCCGGCATGGTCATGCCCGGGGACCGGCAGCCGCCCTTCCAGCACCACCACCTCTACGACAGCCTCGACTTCAACGCCGCTGCATTCTCGTTCCAAGACCCGGTCGCGCTCTTCTCCAGCGGCTCGGCGTTCAGTAACCAGCTCCAGCAGCCGTTCCTCCAGACGCAGGTCACCACGCCGACGATGGCGTCGTCGTCGCTGCTGCAGGCGCCGATGATGACCCTTCCGGGTATGCTGACGTCTTCCTCGGCGTCGCCGGTGGACGCATGCACCTTCGGTGGCGGCGGCAGTGCTGGGTTCCTGAAGCGGGAGGAGGGCGGCCCCTTCTCAGACGTCGGCGGTGGGGGGAGGATCGGGCTGAACCTCGGCCGCAGGACATACTTTTCCCCGGCGGACGTGCTGGCCGTGGACCGCCTGCTGATGCGCTCCCGCTTCGCCGGAGCCGGCGCAATGGGCATGCTGGGGCTGGGGCTCGGCGCCGCCGCCCACCACCACCAGACCCCGCGGTGCCAGGCTGAGGGCTGCAAGGCCGACCTCTCCGCCGCCAAGCACTACCACCGCCGCCACAAGGTCTGCGAGTACCACGCCAAGGCCACCACAGTCGCCGCCTCTGGCAAGCAGCAGCGCTTCTGCCAACAATGCAGCCGGTATGTACGTTTATCCTCTGGCATGGGTGGATCGTTGATGCATGCGCAGCTTTGCTAGCAGACGAAAAAATCAGCAGTAGAAAGGCTGCGAGCTTTCGATCTAGTGGCATTGACGCTAGCAGCTATATGCACTGATCATATCATTCATGTCAACATGTCATATATCAGAAATGGCGCACATCAGATCAGATCTTGTTCCTCTGAGCGTATCGGCATCTGCATCCCTTTGTCCAATGTACTACTAGCACGCCCATCATGGCATTGCAGTGGAGTTCGATCAGATACCTAAACCTAGTCTGTGTAGATACATCATACATGGCGTGTATTACTTACAACGGTAGACATGTATATACCCAAGATCCGGTTGTGTGAATATAACTGGTTCTTGTTTGGGTACGTTTGTTGGGCTAGGTTTCATGTGCTCGCTGAGTTTGACGAGGCCAAGAGGAGCTGCCGGAAGCGGCTCACGGAGCACAACCGGCGCCGCCGAAAGCCTGCCGGCGCGCAGGGCAAGGATTCGCCGCCGCCTTCCAAGAAGGCAGACGCTAGCATCACCAGCTCATACACCGGCAATCACAAGAGTAAGACCACTCCTCTGATACATGTATAGACTTAAACACTGGATATATGCTTATTATTGGCTTTTTTAAAGCTTGATCACTTTAAGAAGTTGGCCCAGTAAGCTAGCTAGCTACCTAGAAACTCCTGAAACTTTGTTAGAGCTTAGTGGGTAATTTGAACTAAAAGCATGACACTTCTTTTGCAACAAGGGAACATTTCAATAACGTATACCAAGTAAAAAACACAACAAAAACAGTTTGCCTAATTCTTAATTGTCCGAAAATTTAGTAAATCTATTTTGTCTTGAAATGGCACATCACTGGGCTAACCTAATAATGTACTCCGTAGCATCTTAAGTGTGTAACTGAAGTAAGATATAACTGTAGTTTTGACGGTGCACTTCAGCACTTGGCTGCAGTACACACCGGTAATTCTATGTGCCAGCAAGCACGTTACAACGTTCGGTTGGATAGAAACTAGTAGTACACGACATGACATGCCTAGATGCTACTTCTACATTTTGGTCGGTCGATCTGACGTACGTACCTACTAGGAGTACTACTCAGCTCAATTAACATGATGTTCATACGATGGCGCCAAAACATCTTATACGTACATACGTAGGTGTACCATCGTACTATACACTAGACGGTAGGTGCAACTCCTGCTACATACATGTGGCAGTCACATCTTGCCGTCTTGTCTGACGCCGCGACGTGTATATGATCAGCCAACAAGTCGACGACGGGGGCGGCCTTCTCGCCGAGCGCCGGTGGCTTCAGCTGCCTTCAGCAGCAGCAGCAGCAGCATGAGATCGACAACGGCGGCCAGTCGAGCAACGCCACGCCGACTAACCTGTCCCTGGCGGCGCCACCGCCACCGCCGCCGCCTCAAGACGACGCCGGCTTCGGCGCCGGCCTTGACACCATGCTGCTGATTCAGCAGCAAGGGCCCGATGAACAGGAGGAGGAGGAGGAGCAGCATTTCATGATGACCTCTCTCGTGCAGTCGCATCGCCAGCAGCAGCAGCACGGCGACAGCGGCAACATCTTATCGTGCTCGACGACGTCGCCGTCGGATCAGCGTCGCCATCAGAACGACGGCGACAGCTGCTGCAACGGCAACAGCATGCAGCATTTCTTTGAGGTGGAGTTCATGTAGCACGATGCATGCATGCACTGCATGAATGAACCTGGCCTAGCCTAGCCTAGAGGTGGTTTGACTGCATTATCGTGAGGTGTGTGTGCATGAGGTGAAAGAGAAAACAAGCTGGTTGCATGCACTAGGCTGTGCATGGAGTATAGCTAGTAGGGTACGTAGGCGTGCAGGCTTTTTCTTTCCAGATTTAATTTCCTGACCTTTTCTGCATACTGTGTTTTTACTTGTACTTTTCTCAGTGTTACCCTCTTACAAGGGGGAATAGTGTATGTACTCCTGTAATTATGTTAGTATGCATGCTAACACTATATGTTAGCCTCCTCTTCTTTGATAAGCCATGTTTTGTTTCCTTCTATTAATATATTTATGTTATTGCAAACCTGTTGAGGATTCTAGTGGATTTAATATATGTTATTACAAAGCCATACTGACAGCTATATGTTATTGCAAAGTTTATACTCCCTTCGGTTGGGTTTATACGCGGGACATGAGTTTTTAGGTCTTCGATTTGACTAGAAAAAATGTATTATATTTTACAAAAAAAATCTTTGGATTCATCGTCAAATGAAGTTTCTCACCAAACATTTTTTATGGCATATTATACATTTTCGAAAACACTAACGCCCACATGTGTGGGCGTCTGGCAACTTACCCACACGCATGGATCTTCATCCAACCAATTCTGCACGAATCTTGGCGCGTTCTAGCAGTTTTTGTATGCCACGTAGGACTAAGCTGGTGTGTGGGTATTCATCCGGTCGCCCACACGTCTTTTTTCATCACACGGTGGGCTGGTGTATGGGCGTTTAGCAATTCGCCCACACCAGTTTTCACGCACGCAGAGGGGGCTGGTGTGTGGGCGTTTAGCAATTCGCCCACACGCCCATCTCCTCGCCCACACTCAAAGCTGTCAGTTGTCATGTGTTTCTGCAGGGTACATGGCAACTGCCCTAGCTTTGCTTGTAAGCAGATGGCAACTCTCTTTTACCTGAGTTGCCATGTGTTTTTACATGGTATATGGCAACTGCCCTAGCGTGCACGTAAGCAGATGACAACTCTTTCTCTTTACATGGCAACTGCCCTAGCGTACTTGTGAGCACATGACAACTCTCTCTTTTACCCGAACATGTTTTTTTTGCCATACTTTTTTGTAGTGCTACATGGCAACTGCCTAGTGTTAGTGGGAGGTAACTCCTAAAGTTTTGAAATCATGGCAACTGCAGTAGATCAGACCATACATGGCATCTGCAGTTGAGCAACCATGGCAACTATAGTTGTCCGACATGGCAACCAAAGTTCAGCGACATGGCAACTGCAGTTAAACGAATATGGATGAGGGTCTGGACCATGGCAACTGCGGGACGCGCGATGACTGTACGAGGCCTGACGTACGAGGCGTGCGGGCGTTATCTATTTTGCCCACACGCACGCATGTAAAAGGGATCGGGAGGGCAAAAAAAAGATGTGTGGGCATTACTTGTTTTGCCCACACGTAGGTGTGTGGGCTGTTCCTCTTATACACCACACAAAATGTGTGGGCAGACTCCATAACACCCACACGTGTGGCACTTATCGACGTCCTACATTTTTTATTAGTCAAATCAAAGATCCAAAAACCTGTGCCTGACTTATAATCCCAACCTGATCGGAGAGAGTTAGGGTCAGTTCGTCTGGTGGCTTTTTTGGGCTTCTAGAATAAACTGTCCCCTACCCAGCTTATTCTAGAAGCCCAACTAAAATATTTTTTAAAATCCTACTAGTCAGGCCTTAATTAATAGGCTTCTAAAAAATAAATTTAGTTGGGCTTCTAGCCAGTGGCGGAGCTTAGTGGAACCCTGCAAGGGCCATGCCCCCCCCCCCCCCCACACGCCCAAGTTTGAGTAAATTAGTGAAAAAATAAATTCTGAGACAATATAGATTAGAGGAAACAGTCTGCTTGCCCCCCTCCCCCCCCCCCAATTGATCCTTGTCAAACTCCGCCACTGCTTCTAGCATAAGCTGGGTAGGGGCAGCCTATCCAACTTATTCTAGAAGCTAGTAAAAGAACTGGCCCTTACCCATTACAAAGAAGTCAAAGAACATACTACCCCTATATAAAAAGGGAGACCAACCCGGGCTAGACTACATTGTTGGCATTTTTTTATAGAAAAAAACTCCGTGAATATTAAATGCTCAAGCCGAGACTTGAATCCTGATGGGCTGGCTGCAAGCTCCCGCGCCTTGCCAACTAAGCTACACTTAGTTCTCATACTACCCCTATATGACATCAGTAGAAATGTTTACATAAAACACTTGTGCATTATAAGTTCTATTGTCATACTATTGCCACACACACAAATTATTGTTATGCTAACATCCAAATCAGCTAAACAATAAAGCCCATGCAGTCATCTTCAAATGGTTATCTCTCAGCATCTGTGGGCACCTCCCAGCTTGAAGGTGTTCTTGTGGCTGGCTTCGCAGAACATTTGTTGGACTTAAGATCGGCTCGCGCGGCCTGGCCTAACACACCAATCAGCATGCCCTTTGTACTGTACATCCTAGTTTCCCGCAAAAATAAATTGCCTTGCGGTGTGTTATTGAGCAGAACATTCAAAGCATATTTATAAACATTTAGTACTCACTAATTCCCACTCCAAGTCAGTACATTTACCTAGCTATACAATATGTCTGCAGTTAAGCAGTGAATCTGAACGGAAATTAAAAGAAGATCTATGCGTGATCTTTGCCTGGTAATTAGCGATTCTGCGTATTAAAATGTGAGGGACCGCCGCGCAGTTACTGGCTGGATGCTGTAGGATTTTTTTTATGCATGGATTCCGACGGGAATTAAAGATGAAGTACGTTCATGGGGGCCATTCGGCTGGGATCCCACCATAGCGCGCTTTCTGCGATGATGTAAGAGACGACTTTTGATTCCGGAACAAAAGGACAGATGATTTTGGTCAGTGAAATATCCGACCCTACCCTTGTTAAAAAAGATGCTCCGAAGAGATCAACAGGTAAAAAAAATCACCATGCACAGCTCAGATGGAATTTTTTTTTTTGAAAAAAGGATGAGCTCAGATGAATTTTAACAAGCCAATTACAAAGGTGAGCATCTAATTCGGAACATTGTCCTCTATGGCTGCCATGTAATGCTTGGAGCGGGCAGAGAGAAGCTTTTTGTGCTCCCATTGCCAGATATATACACGTGCATGTAACATGTGTGTGTGTGTGGGTCTTTCTTTTCGTCGGCAAAGAATTTATCTAGGCTTAACGAACCTACACTTACCTTTGCCTGAAGCGAAATCTGGCGAGGATATGTGTATGTGGTACGTATAATTAGTTACGTAGGTCATGAATGCATGAGTGAATGGGCTAGCCGACCGTATCCAGAGTCTCTACTGGCCTACTCACGGTCTAAGCTGTAGCTGTTGCTTGTTCGGGTTTTTGTCGGGGATGGGTTCTGGGGGCAAACGCAAAATCAGCTGCAGCGATCTGTGGCTTCTGTATGCATGCGGCCACCTTTAATTTTTGTCCTCGAACGAGTACACACTTTCCGATTTAGACCAAATTATGGTCGTTCGAAGTTTGTATAAATCTTGGTCACCTGAAATTGCAGTGTATAAATTAACTATGTTCATTAGCAAAAAAATATGGTAATGTCAGCCAGCTCACGTTCGTTTGAAGAGGGGTGGCAAGGGAACGTCGTTTGATGGCAGTTTAAGTTGTGAAGAAAAATTAAACGACGTCAGTTTTAAAACAAAAGATGCCTTCTCTGAAGATACTGTCATGTCGCTGTGAAGAAATTGTTACCCCCTCACAACCAAAAATGCCACCTAAAAATTCTGCGTGTGTGACCCTCTCGGGCGAACGTTCGCCAGTTATGAGCATTCAAAAATTAACCAAGTACTTTTAGTTTTCAAGGAACTTTTTTTAAAACACAGTACAACCGTATACATACACACATACACTCACCCCTATAAATGCACGTACGCTCCTTATCCATATGAGCACCTCCAGTAGACTGAGTCAGCATATCAACTTGAGATTGACGAAGTTGATGTGTACGTCTATTATCGCCGAAGGGTCTGAAAGAAATCAAAGTAAAGATTGACGAAGCCGACGTGAACATCTCCTATCGCCGGAGGACTTGAAATAAATCCAGAAAAATGCAACCACCAATGCCAAGTCTAGGACTTGACCCCTAGTGGGTGGGTTCCATCACAAGGAACCTAACCATCTGATGTACGCTCAGTTCGCAGTTTGCAAGGAACTTAACAGACTGATGTAGATACAGTTGATCCAAATCATACTCGCAGAGGCTCCTTTCCTTCCCAAACCCTAGGCGGCTAGGGCAAACTCTCCCCTCCAGACTTCCCTGGTGAGCTTGTAGATTCGACTCCCATTTGCCTGTTGTCGGTGCTAAATCTGGCATATGTCGAGGTAGGGGTCCTAAGTTAGGCGTGTTGGAGCGATGGTAACATGGACACAGGATTTTACCCAGGTTCAAGCTCTCGAAGGGATAATACCCTACGCCATGCTTTTGATTGTATTGAAATGGTGGATAATACATAGTATAGGTATCTACCACGAGATTGTTGTATATGATTCCAATGATCTATTGTGTAGCCTGGCCATGGTTTATATAATGCACCGGGGGCCTGGGGTTTAGAAGAGTCCTCGTCTTGTGCGCCAAGTCTTGTGGAGTCTTCCTTGTATACGTCATAGGCTGCCCGAAGTGGCCCATTAGTGAACCGCCATGGGGATCCTCGGCCTAACTCACCTGGTCTGGAGACGACGTGGTGAGTACCCCCTAGTCCAGGACTCCATCAATAGCCCCTTGAACCGGTCTTCAAGATGGGCACGCTCCTCGGTTCTTCCAAACTGTTCTTCGTCTTCAGTCTTCGGTCTTGAAATCTGGTTCAAAAAATCTTCTCGTCTTTGATCTTGAGGATCGTCGAACTGTATCCTAAAAGCTCACACATCGGGCATCCGAGGAGCCCCTTTAAATTCTTGGCTTTTGTAGATGCCTTGTTATTGTTGGGGAACGTAGCATGCAATTTCAAAATTTTCATACGCTCACGCAAGATCTATCTAGGAGATGCATAGCAACAAGAGGGGAGAGTGTGTCCACGTACCCTCGTAGACCGAAAGCGGAAGCGGAAGCGGTTGACAACGCGGTTAATGTAGTCGAACTTCTTCTCGTTCCGACCGATCAAGCACCGAACGTACAACACCTCCGAGTTCTGCACACGTTCAGCTCGATGACGTCCCTCGAACTCTTGATTCAGCAAAGTGTCAAGGGAGATTTCCGTCAGCACGACGGCGTGGTGACGGTGATGGTGAAGTGATCCGCGCAGGGCTTCTCCTAAGCACTACGTGAATATGACCGGAGGCGTAAACTATAGAGGGGGTGCCGCACATGGCTAACAATGTTTGTTGTGTGTTCTAGCGGTGTCCCCCCCTCCCGCGCATATATATATATGTTGGAGGGAAGGAGAGGCAGCCAAGGGGCGCCCCAAGTAGGAGGAATCCTACTTGGGGTCCCCCCAATTCGGCCTCCCCCTTTCCTATTCCTATTCGGAGTAGGAAGGGAAGAGGGGGGAGGGGGAATCCTATTCCCTTTTTCCTTTCCTTCTTCCCCTTTCCTTCTCCAATTTGGCCAGCCCATATGGGGGGGGCGCACTAGCCCCTTAGTGGCTGGTGTGTTTCTCCTCTTGGCCCATTATGCCCATATAACTTGCCGGGGGTTGCCTGGAACCCCTTCCGGTGACCCGATACGTACCTGGTACCCCCAGAACACTTCCGGTATCCGAATACTATCGTCCTATATATGACTCTTTACCTCTCGACCATTTTGAGAATCCTCGTCATGTCTGTGATCTCATCCGGGACTCCGAACAACATTCGCTCACCAAATCACATAACACATATAATACAAAATTGTCATTAAACGTTAAGCATGCGGACCCTACGGGTTCGATAACTACGTAGACATGACCGAGACACCTCTCCGGTCAATAACCAATAGCGGAACCTAGATGTTCATATTGGTTCCTACATATTCTACGAAGATCTTTATCATTCAAATCGTAATGACAACATACGTTATTCCCTTTGTCATCAGTATGTTACTTGCCCGAGATTCGATCGTCGGTATCTTCATACCTAGTTCAACCTCGTTACTGGCAAGTCTCTTTACTCGTTCCGTAATGCATCATCCCGCAACTAACTCATTAGTCACATTGCTTGCAAGGCTTATCATGATGTGCATTACCGAGAGGGCCCGAAGATACCTCTCCGATACTCGGAGTGACCAATCCTAATCTCGATCTATGCCAACCCAACAAACACCTTCGGAGATACCTATAGAGCATCTTTATAATCACCCAGTTACATTGTGACGTTTGATAGCACACAAGGTATTCCTCTAGTATTCGGGAGTTGCATAATCTCATAGTCAAAGAAATATGTATAGTCATGAAGAAAGCAATAGCAACAAAACTTAACGATCATTATGCTAAGCTAACGGATGAGTCTTGTCCATCACATCATTCTCCTAATGATGTGATCCTTCTTATCAAATGACAACACATGTCTATGGTTAGGAAACTTAACCATCTTTGATTAACGAGCTAGTCTAGTAGAGGCTTACTAGGGACACGGTGTTTTGTCTATGTATCCACACATGTATCAAGTTTCCGGTTAATACAATTCTAGCATGAATAATAAACATTTATCATGATATAAGTAAATATAAAACAACAACTTTATTATTGCCTCTAGGGCATATTTCCTTCAGTCTCCCACTTACACTAGAGTCAATAATCTAGTTCACATCGCCATGTGATTTAACACCCATAGTTCACATCGCCATGTGACCAACACCCAAAGGGTTTACTAGAGTCAATAATCTAGTTCACATCGCTATGTGATTAACACCCAAAGAGCACTAAGGTGTGATGATGTTTTGCTTGTGAGAGAAGTTTAGTTAACGGGTCTGCCACATTCAGATCCGTATGTATTTTGCAAATTTCTATGTCTACAATGCTCTGCATGGAGCTACTCTAGCTAATTGCTCCCACTTTCAATATGTATCTAGATCAAGACTTAGAGTCATCCAGATCAGTGTCAAAGCTTGCATCGATGTAACTCTTTACGACAAACTCTTTATCACCTCCATAACCGAGAAACATTTCCTTAGTCCTCTTTAGGTACCTAAAGATAATTTTGACAACTGTCCAGTGATCTACTCCTGGATTACTATTGTACCCCCTTGCCAAACTCATGGCAAGGCACACAATAGGTCTGGTACACAGCATGGCATACTTTATAGAACCTATGACTGAGGCATATGGAATGACTTTCATTCTCTCTCTATATTCTGTCGTGTTCGGGTTTTGAGTCTTACTCAACTTCACACCTTGTAACACAGGCAAGAACCCTTTCTTTGACTGATCCATTTTGAACTGCTTCAAAACTTTATCAAGGTATGTGCTTTGTGAAAGTCCTATCAAGCGTCTTGATCTATCTCTATAGATCTTGATGCCCAACATATAAGCAGCTTCACCGAGGTCTTTCATTGAAAAAAATCTTATTCAAGTATCCTTTTTATGCTATCCAGAAATTCTATATCATTCCCGATCAACAATATGCCATCCACATATAATATCAGAAATGCTATAGGGCTCCCACTCACTTTGTTGTAAATACAGGCTTCACCATAAGTCTGTATAAAAAACCATATGCTTTGATCACCTCATCAAAGCATATATTCCAACTCCGAGATGCTTGCACCAGTCCATAGATGGATCGCTGGAGTTTGCACACTTTGTTAGCACCTTTAGGATCAACAAAACCTTCTGGTTGCATCATATACAACTATTTTTTTAAGAAATCCATTAAGGAATGCAGTTTTTTACATCTGTTTGCCAGATTTTATAAAATGTTGCAATTGCTAACATGATTTGGATAGACTTAAGCACCTCTACGAGTGAGAAAATCTCATCGTAGTCAACACCTTGAACTTGTCAAAAACCTTTTGCGACAAGTCGAGCTTTGTAGATAGTAACACTACCATCAGCGTCCGTCTTCCTCTTGAAGATCCATTTATTCTCAATGGCTTGCCGATCATCGGGCAAGTCCACACTTTGTTCTCCTACTTGGATCCTATCTCAGATTTCATGGACTCAAACCATTTATCGGAATCTGGGCTCATCATCACTTCCTCATAGTTCATAGGTTCATCATGGTCTAGTAACATGACTTCCAGAACAGGATTACCATACCACTCTAGTGCGGAACGTGCTCTGGTTGACCTACGAGGTTCGGTAGTAACTTAATCTGAAGGTTCATGATCATCATCATTGGCTTCCTCTCTAGTTGGTGTACGCATCACGAGAATGGATTTCTCTGATGAGTTACTTTCCAATTCGAGAGAAGGTATAATTACCTCATCAAGTTCTACTTTCCTCCCACTCACTTCTTTTGAAGGAAACTCCTTTTCTAGAAAGGATCCATTCTTAGCAACAAAGATCTTTCCTTCGAATATGTGATAGAAGGTGTACCCAACAGTTTATTTTGGGTATCCTATGAAGACATATTTCTCTGATTTGGGTTCAAGCTTATCAGGCCGAAGCTTTTTTCACATAAGCATCGCAACCCCAAACTTTAAGAAACGTTAGCTTAGGTTTCTTGAGAAACCACAGTTCATATGGTTTTGTATCAATGGATTTAGATGGTGCCCTTTTTAACGTGGTTGCAGCTGTATCTAATGCATAACCCCAAAACCATTGTGGTAAATTGGTAAGAGACATCGTTGATCGCACCATATCTAACAAAGTACGGCTACGACGTTCGGACACACCATTACGCTGTGGTGTTCCAGGTGGCGTGAGTTGTGAAACTATTCCACATTGTTTTAAATGAAGGCCAAACTCATAACTCAAATATTCACCTCCGCGATCAGATCGTAGAAACTTTATTTTCTTGTTACGATGATTCTCCACTTCACTCTGAAATTCTTTGAACTCTTCAAATGTTTCAAACTTGTGTTTCATCAAGTAGATATACCCATATCTGCTCAAATCATCTGTGAAGGTCGGAAAATAACGATACCGCCGCGCGCCTCAACACTCATCGGACCTCATACATCGGTATGTATTATTTCCTATAAGTTAGTGGCTCGCTCCATTTTTCCGGAGAATGGTGTTTTAGTCATCTTGCCCATGAGGCATGGTTCGCAAGCATCAAATGATTCATAATCAAGTGATTCCAAAAGTCCATCCGCATGGAGTTTCTTCATGCGCTTTACACCAATATGACCTAAACAGGAGTGCCACAAATATGTTGCTCTATCACTATCAACTTTGCATCTTTTGGCATCAATATTATGAATATGCGTATCACCACGATTGAGATTCAATAAACCATTCACACTGGGTGTACGACCATAGATGGTTTATTCATGTAAATAGAACAACAATTATTCTCTGACTTAAATGAATAACCGTATTGCAACAAACATGATCTAATCATATTCATGCTCAACGCAAACACCAAATAACATTTATTTAATTAGGTTCAACACTAATCTCAAAGGTAGAGGGAGTGTGCGATGATGATCGTATCAACCTTGGAATCACTTCCAACACACATCATCACACTACTAGGAAAAAGGCTACTAGTAGCGCGGGTACCCGCGCTACTAGTATCGCGCTACAGCTAAAAGTTAGTAGTAACGTGGGGTAAACCCACACTACTACTAACATTTTACTAGTAGCGCGGATGTCACCCGCGCTACTACTAACAAAATAGTAGTAGCGGGTCTATAGTACCACACGCTACTAGTATCCTAAATACTAGTAGCGCTCCATTTCTCCCCACGCTACTACTAACTAATTAGGAATAAAAAAATCCATCAATTCCATTTTATGCATACAATTTTAACAACTAAAACAAGCCCATATTTGTAATAAACCAGCAACATTACACATCATTCCAAATCGAAGATTTATAGTAAACCAGGAGCATTAGAGCATATCCATACATCTACACTTATTGCCTAGTCACTTATTCCCAGCTAGTGCAAACACAGTTGAAAGCAAACAAAAATGCATAAAAACACCATACAGTGGCATTCTATCCCTCCAAATGATTTGCTCCCTCTCCATCCTTGCAATCATCTTCTTCTCCCTTATGTGCTTCTCCCATTTATGAATCCAAGATTTCTGTAAAGAGCAAAGAACAAATAAAATTAAATTTCAGCAGACATATATTTCCTTGCATGTTGTGATGTACAGTAGCTACGGGAATAAATATACGAAAAAGTGAGTGATTTCTATTAACAAGAGATCGCCTATGTAATAGGTACAAACAAATGAAATTAATGTCTAGATAATATATATTGCCAACCAAGCCTAGAAGAACTATATATTGCCAGGTAATAGGACATATCTAATTTTCACATTAATTGCCTTTAGTTTTCTTCAAAACTAAATATACTTAAACTTAGATCATTTCATATAGATGTTCAAAGGATAATACGGCTAAAAGAATCCAATTTCTTTGTTTTTTGAAGTAGTTTAAAAGGAAAGCATTAACACATAATAGAAATGATTATCTGCCATAGGGTGATGCTGGACAGCTAAAAAGCTCACAACCCTGGAAAGAAGAACGGCGTGACAAAGGCACGCGTTCCCTTCTAGTGACTACCATTTCTCCCCTGCGGGTTTCCTTAAAAAAACTTCTACGGCTTCTTAACAACCACCAGGCATGAACCTGGGTTACTTGCTATCAAGAGAGACCACATCCAAAGCTTCACTGAAGAAAGGTGGTACTCTGAAGAACGGAAGCACATCACGGCTGAGTTAAGTTCAGTTAGTGGTTGGCCTAGATGGGACACGTGAAGACCCGATGGTAGGGTTGCAAAAACAGAGGAGGGGCTACTCTGTTTCGGGCAACAACAATGCCTTTTAGTTTAGCATTTTTCAGGTACGTGACAAGACAAGATAGGTAGTTAGTGGTGAGTGCCACGGTGAAGGGCCAAGCAGCACATGACATCGAGCCTCTGGGCCTGCGTGGCATTCACTTGATCAATTCGTCTGCTGGTTCCTCTCAGCTCTTGCTCACCAACTCACGATAGTTTTTTTGCTTTTCTTGTGTTAGTTCATCACAGCTGTCTGCTCACAAAGGATGTGGACTTATCAACCGTTTTGTGGATAAGGAGGTTGTTAGATTTCAAAGAAGTAACACATACATAGTATAACATTATGCATAATGAATACTGAATCTATTTTTTCTCATGTCTTTCTTTATTTTATTTTACGTCGATAGGATAGCACAAATCTTATAGGATGATTTTCCAAAACGAAAGCAGACCAACAAGGACAAACAACGACCCATTAGACCACTTGCTGTGAACTACAAGAACATTATTTCACCTCCTCATATGGTACTACTAAACTCGCAATGAACATCGACACTGAATTAAGTTGTAGTCCCCCCTCAACAAGTGTGAGTTGCAATTAATTAACTACAGCAGCATTGGTAGTCTCAACAAAATAAAACAACAGCATTGGTAGTCTCAACAAAATAAAACAGCAGCACTGGTAGCAACACTATCAATGCCATCCCTTCAAGCAGAATAAGTAGGAAAACATCGTGATCCCTTAAGGAGAACTTCCCATATCGTTCGTGTTCAACAACTAATTCTATGTGTTTCATTGGTAGTCAAATACTGTATTATATTTTATTCTATCTGTATATACCAGGATAGCAGGGTTACCTTTGCTTCCTTAACAGGAATCTGCAAGGAAAGAAGTGAAGATGATGCGTCTGCATTCAGTAAATGAGATAAAACTCGAGACTCTTGATAGCCAATATCCATTCTTACTTGTAATATTACATATATAGAACTGACAAATGATCTTCATATTAAGAAGATACCACTTTCTAAGGTGCAAACATCCAAGGAAACTTAGTTGGTGCTAATCAATCATCCACAAACTACCTCCGTCCCTTAAAAAACAGTGAGAACAATGAAGCAGCGATTCTACAAACAAATGTGGATACTCAACTTCAGCAAGTCAATTCAGTTGTTAAATATACGTATGGCACAATCAAAAGAAATAATGGGATCAGATTAAATCCACTTCAGAGAGAAAAGTTCATTGAATCTTGGCTCACCTCTGTTCTTCCTGTTGTTTATGCTTCTGCCCCACCAGCAAACTGTGACATGGAGGACACATAGCAATGGCTTAGTACAAGCACCACATTAAGACTATATAACAAGTCCTATAATAATATCCTTATGACTAGTTTCTGCAGACGTAATAAAACAGTTATTCAAAATGAATTGGATCATGCACTTCTGTTCTGCATTTAACACCATAGGGCACTTCGGACCCAGCAGCAAACACAACAGATCTGCAGGCTGCAATAGCAACAACAACAAATCGTCACTTTAGAATTTCATTTCCTAGTGAATACACTACATCAGCCATCGGGTGTAATTTGGCATCGAATTATCCTAGTGCAGACACTACATCAGCCATCAAATGTTAGTCCGTGCTCTAATAAGCCGATGAACACGCTGAAAATGGCAGCGAGCTGAGCCCGTGGATGTGCCTGCTTACCAGGTCGTAGGTGGCGGGCTCGACGTGGCCGGGGGACCCCTCCTCGCCGGTGTGCAGCGGGGCGCCGTAGCCATAGCAGCAGGCGACGCCGGAGGGCGTCTTCTTGGCCAGGGCCCTTCGCTTCTCCTTGCGGCAGCGGCGCCTCTCGGCGTCCTCCTCCGGTGCATGCATGTGGGTGCCCGCCGCGGCCGTGGCCGTGAGCTGCCGCCCGAGGTACACGTCGCCCCGTGTCGGTGCCGCGGGGCCGACCCCGTCTACCGGAGGAGACGACAAGGGGGACGGGGCACTGGGGGAGGCGACGCGCGTGCGGGTGGAGAGGGAGGCGGTGGCGGACGGGTGGTGCTTGGTGGGGACGACGGGCGGCGGTGCCGGGGACTTGGGGAAAAGGAGAGGAAGAGCGGGCGGAGTGGTCGGTCAGGCGAGGCGGAGGGGAATTTGGGCTTTGAACTCCGCGAGCTATGTGTGTATAGATCCGTTGGTGGTTATATAGTAGTAGCGCTGGGTTTATACCCCACGCTGCTACTACGGCGGGTCATGGGAGACACGATGGACAACACATAGTAGTAGCATGGGGTTTATACACCGCGCTACTATTATCAACTTATTAGTAGCGTGGGTTTATATCTTGCGCTACTACTACTGCTTGTCCCGGCGGGCACGGTGGACACCACTTAGTAGTAGCGTAGGTTTATACCCTGCGCTACTACTATCAACTTAGTAGTAGCGCATGTTTTTACCCCTCGCTACTGCTATACCTCTGTGTATAGGCTTTTACCTAGTAGTGTCACCTCACCCTTAACTAGTCTCTATTCATTTTGCAACTCCCGTTTCGAGTTACTATCTTAGCAACTGAACCGGTTTGAAATACCTAGGGGCTACTACGAACACTAGTAAGGTACACAACTATAATCTGTATATCAAATATACCTTTGTTCACTTTTCCATCCTTCTTATCTGCCAAGTATTTGGGGCAGTTCCGCTTTTAATGACCATTCCCTTTGCAGTATAAGTACTTAGTTTCAGGCTTAGGTCCAGCTTTGGGATTCTTCACGGGAGTGACAACTTGTTTGTCATTCTTCTTGAAGTTCCATTTCTTTACCTTGCCCTTTTCTTGAAACTAGTGGTCTTGATAACCATCAACATTTGATGCTCTTTCTTGATTTCTACCTTCAGCGATTTCAGCATCGGAAGAGCTTGTTTTCGTCATCCCTTGCATATTATAGTTCATCACGAAGTTCTAGTAGCTTGGTGATAGTGACTAGGGAACTCTGTAAATCATTATCTTATCTGGAAGATTAACTCCCACTTGATTCAAGTGATTGTAGTACCTTGACATTCTGAGCATATGCTCACTAGTTGAGCTATTCTCCTCCATCTTATAGGAAAAGTACTTGTCAGAGGTCTCATACCTCTCGACACAGGCATGAGTCTGAAATACCAATTTAAGCTCTTGGAACATCTCATATGCTCTGTGGCGTTCAAAATGTTTTTGAAGTCCCGGTTTTAATCCGTAAAGCATGGTGCACTAAACTATCAAGTAGTCATCATACCATGCTTGTCAAGCGTTCATAATGTCTGCATCTGCTCCTGCAATAGGTCTATCACCTAGCGGTGCATCTAGGAAATAATTCTTCTGTGTAGCAACGAGGATAATCCTCAGATCACGGATCTAGTCCGCATCATTGCTACTATCATCTTTCAACTTGGCTTTCTCTAGGAACATATCAAAAAGATAGGGGAGCTACAATGTGAGCTATTGATCTACAACATAATTTGCAAATACTATCAGGACTAAGTTCATGATAAATTAAAGTTCAATTAATCATATTACTTAAGAACTCCCACTTAGATAGACATCCCTCAAGTCATCTAAATGATCACATGATCCCTATCAACTAAACCATGTTTGATCATCACGTGAGATGGATTAGTCTTCAATGGTGAACATCTCTATGTTGATCATATCTACTATATGATCCACGTTCGAGCTTTCAGTCTCTAATGTTCTGAGGCCATGTCTGTACATGCTAGGTTCGTCAAGTTTAACCCGATTATTCCGCATGTGCAAAACTGTCTTGCACCCGTTTTATTTAGAATGTAGAGCTTATCACACCCGATCATCATGTGGTGTCTCGGCACAATGAGCTATCGCAACGGTGCATACTCAGGGAGAACACTTATACCTTGAAATTTTAGTGAGGGATCATCTTATAATGCTACCGCCGTACTAAGTGATACGTCTCCGTCGTATCTACTTTTCCAAACACTTTTGCCCTTGTTTTGGACTCTAACTTGTATGATTTTAATGGAACTAACCCGGACTGACGTTGTTTTCAGCAGAATTGCCATGATGTTGTTTTATGTGCAGAAAACAAAAGTTCTCGGAATGACCTGAAACTCCACGGAATATCTTACAATAAATAATAAAAAATCCTCGCCAAAGATGAAGACCAGGGGGCCCACACCCTGTCCACGAGGGTGGGGGGCGCGCCCCCCTAGGGCATGTCCCCTACCTCGTGGGCCCCTTGGAGACCTCCCGACTCCAACTCCAACTCTATATATCTGCTTTCGGGGAGAAACAAATAGGAGAGAAGATTTCATCACGTTTTACGATATGGAGCCGCCGCCAAGCCCTAAAACCTCTCGGGAGGGCTGATCTGGAGTCCATTCGGGGCTCCGGAGAGGGGGATTCGTCGCCATCGTCATCACCAACTATCCTCCATCACCAATTTCATGATGCTCACCGCCGTGCGTGAGTAATTCCATCGTAGGCTTGCTGGACGGTGATGGGTTGGATGAGATTTACCATGTAATCGAGTTAGTTTTGTTAGGGTTTGATCCCTAGTATCCACTATGTTCTGAGATTGATGTTGCTATGACTTTGCTATGCTTAATGCTTGTCACTAGGGCCCGAGTGCCATGATTTCAGATCTGAACCTATTATGTTTTCATCAATATATGAGAGTTCTTGATCCTATTGCTACCTCTTGAGCACTGCGTTGGATTTCCCCGAAGAGGAAGGGATGATGCAGCAAAGCAGCGTAAGTATTTCCCTCAGTTTTTTAAAACCAAGGTATCAATCTAGTAGGAGGCTACGCTTGAGTCCCTCGTACCTACACAAAACAATAGCTCAACGCAACCAATGCGCTTAGGGGTTGTCAATCCCTTCACGGTCACTTACGAAAGTGAGATCTGATAGAGATAATAAATAATATTTTTTTGGTATTTTTGGTATAGAGATGCAAACTAAATAAAATAAAAACAAAGTAAAAGCAAAGCAATAGTAAAGTGATGGAGATTGATATGATGAGAAAGAGACCCCGGGGCCATAGGTTTCACTAGTGGCTTCTCTCAAGAGCATAAGTATTCTGCGGTGGGTGAACAAATTACTGTTAAGCAATTGACAGAATTGAGCATAGTTATGAGAATATCTAGGTATGATCATGCATATAGGCATCACGTCCGAGACAAGTAGACCGAAACGATTCTGCATCTACTACTATTACTCCACTCATCGACCGCTATCCAGCATGCATCTAGAGTATTAAGTTAAAAACAGAGTAACGCCTTAAGCAAGATGACATGATGTAGAGGGATAGTTTCATGCAATATGATAAAAACCCCATCTTGTTATCCTCGATGGCAACAATACAATACGTGCCTTGCTGCCCCTTCTGTCACTAGGAAAGGACACCGCAAGATTGAACCCAAAGCTAAGCACTTCTCCCATGGCAAGAACAACCAATCTAGTAGGCCAAACCAAACTGATAATGCGAAGAGACTTGCAAAGATAACCAATCATACATAAAATAATTCAGAGAAGATTCAAATATTATTCATAGATAGACTTGATCATAAACCCACAATTCATCAGTCTCAACAAACACACTGCAAAGAGAAGATTAAATCGAATAGATCTCCATGAGAGAGGGGGAGAACATTGTATTTAGATCCAAAAAGAGAGAAGAAGCCATCTAGCTACTAGCTGTGGACCCGTAGATCTGAAGTAAAATACTCACACTTCATCGGAGGGGCTTGGATGATGATGTAGAAGCCCTCCGTGATCGATGCCCCCTCCGGCGGAGCTCCGGAATAGGCCCCAAGATGGGATCTCATGGATATAGAAAGTTGCGGCGGTGGAATTAGGTTTTTGCCTCCATCCCCGATCGTTTGGGGGTATGTGGATATATATAGGAGGAAGAAGTACGTCGGTGGAGCTTCGAGGGGCCCACTAGACAGGGGGTGCCCCCTAGGGGGGCGCCCCTACCCTCGTGAGCACCTCGTGGCTTTCTTGACGGAGGGTCCAAGTCTCCTGGATCTTATCTGACGAGAAAATCACGTTTCTGAAGGTTTCATTCGGTTTGGACTCCGTTTGATACTCCTTTTCTTCGAAACCCTAAAACAGGCAAAAAACAGCAATTCTGGGCTGGGCCTCCGGTTAATAGGTTAGTCCCAAAAATAATATAAAAGTGGAAAATAAAGCCCAATAATGTCTAAAACAGTAGATAATATAGCATGGAGCAATAAAAAATTATAGATACATTGGATACGTATCAAGCGTCCCCAAGCTTAATTCCTGCTCTTCCTCGAGTAGGTAAATGATAAAAACAGAATTTTTGATGCGGAGTGCTACTTGGCATAATTTAATTGTAATTCTTATTAATTTTGGTATGAATATTCAGATCCGGAAGATTCAAGACAAAAGTTCATATTGACATAAAAATGATAATACTTCAAGCATACTAACTAAGCAATTATGTCTTCTCAAAATAACATGGCCAAAGAAAGTTCATCCCTACAAAATCATATAGTTTAGTCATGTGTCATTTTCGTCACACAAGAATGCTATCATCATGCACAACCCCGATGACAAGCCAAGCAAGTGTTTCATACTTTAGTAATCTCAAACCTATAAACTTTCACACAATATATGAGCGTGAGCCATGGACATAGCACTATGGGTGGAATAGAATATAATGAAGGGGGGTTATGTGGAGAAGACAAAAAAGGAGAAAGTCTCACATCAACGAGGCTAATCAATGGGCTATGGAGATGCCCACCGATTGATGTTAATGCAAGGAGTAGGGATTGCCATGCAACGGATGCACTAGAGCTATAAATGTATGAAAGCTCAACAAAAGAAACTAGTGGGTGTGCATCCAACTTGCTTGCTCATGAAGACCTAGGGCACTTGAGGAGGCCCATTGTTGGAATATACAAGCCAAGTTCTATAATGAAAAATTCCCACTAGTATATGAAAGTGATAACATGAGAGACTCTCTACTATGAAGATCATGGTGCTACTTTGAAACACAAGTGTGGTAAAAGGATAGTAACATCGTCCCTTCTCTCTTTTTCTCTCATTCTTTTTTTGGGCCTTCTCTTTTTTATGGCCTTTCTCTTTTTTTGGGCCTTATCTTTTTATGGCCTTTTTTATACCTCACTTGGGACAATGCTCTAATAATGATGATCATCACACTTCTATTTATTTACAACTCAATGATTACAACTCGATACTAGAACAAAGATGACTCTATGTGAATGCCTCTGGCGGTGTACCGGGATATGCAATGAACCAAGAGTGACATGTATGAAATAATTATGAACGGTGGCTTTTCCACAAATACTATGTCAACTACATGATCATGCTAAGCAATATGACAATGATGAATGTGTCATGATGAACAGAATGATGGAAAGTTGCATGGCAATATATCTCGGAATGGCTATGAAAATGCCATAATAGGTAGGTATGGTGGCTGTTTTGAGGAAGATATAAGGAGGTTTATGTGTGAAAGAGCGTATCATATCACGGGGTTTGGATGCACCGGCGAAGTTTGCGCCAACTCTCAATGTGAGAAAGGGCAGTGCACGGTACCGAAGAGGCTAGCAAGGGTGGAAGGGTGAGAGTGCGTATAATCCATGGACTCAACATTAGTCATAAAGAACTCACATACTTATTGCAAAAATCTATAAGTCATCAAAAACCTCGGCACTACGCGCATGCTCCTAGGGGGATAGATTGGTAGGAAAAGACCATCGCTCGTCCCCGACCGCCACTCATAAGGAAGACAATCAAATAACACCTCATGTTTCAAATCTGTTGCATAACATTTACCATACGTGCATGCTACGGGACTTGCAAACCTCAACACAAGTATTTATCAATTTCAAAACTACTCAACTATCATGACTTTGATATTATTACCTCCATATCTCAAAACAATCATCAAGCATCAAACTTTTCTTAGTATTCAACACACTCATAAGAAAGTTTTATTATTAATCTTACATACCAAGCATATTAGGATTTTAAGCAAATTACCATGCTATTAAGACTCTCAAAATGATCTAAGTGAAGCATGAGAGAACAATAGTTTCTATAAAACAAATCCACCATCGTGCTCTAAAAGATATAAGTGAAGCACTAGAGCAAAATTATAAAGCTCAAAAGATATAAGTGAAGCACATAGAGTATTCTATCATATTCCAAATCATGTATGGCTCTATCAAAAGATTTGTACAGAAAGGATGATTGTGGTAAACTAATAAGCAAAGACTCAAATCATACAAGACGCTCCAAGCAAAACACATATCATGTGGTGAATAAAAATATAGCTCCAAGTAAAGTTACCGATAGAAGTAGACAAAAAAGGGGATGCCTTCCGGGGAATCCCCAAGCTTTGGTTTTAGGTGTCCTTAGATTATCTTGGGGGTGCCATGGGAATCCCCAAGCTTAGTCTCTTGCCACTCCTTGTTCCATAATCCATCAAATCTTTACCCAAAACTTGAAAACTTCACAACACAAAACTTAAAGTAGAAAACTCGTGAGTTCCGTTAGCGAAAGAAAACAAAAGACCACTTCAAGGTACTGTAATGAAATCATTCTTTATTTATATTGGTGTTAAACCTACTGTATTCCAACTTCCCTATGTATTATAAACTATTTTACTAGCCATAGATTCATCAAAATAAGCAAACAACACACGAAAAACAGAATCTGTCAAAAAAGAACAGTCTGTAGTAATCTGTAGCTAGCGCAAGATCTGGAGCCCCCAAAATTCTAAAATAAATTGATGGAAGCGAGGAATTTATCTGTTAATCATCTTCAAAAATAATTAAATAAATATCACTTTCCAAATAAAAATTACAGCAGTTCTCGTGAGTGCTAAAGTTTCTGTTTTTTACAGCAAGTTCAACAAGACTTTCCCCAAGTCTTCCCAACGGTTCTACTTGGCACAAACACTAATTAAACACAAAAAACACAACCAAAACAGAGGCTAAATAATTTATTTATTACTAAACAGGAGCAAAAAGCAAGGAATAAAAATAAAATTGGGTTGCCTCCCAACAAGCGCTATCGTTTAACGCCCCTAGCTAGGCATAACAAGCAAGAATAGATCTAGGTATTGCCATCTTTGGTAGGCAATCCATAAGTGACTCTCATGATAGATTCATATGGTAATTTTATTTTCTTTCTAGGGAAGTTTTCCATGCCCTTTTTAATGGAAATTGAAATCTAATATTCCCTGCCTTCATATCAATAATTGCACCAACCGTTCTAAGGAAAGGTCTACCAAAAATAATAGGGCAAGAAGGATTGCAATCTATATCAAGAACGATAAAATCTACGGGCACATAATTCCTATTAGCAACAATAAGAACATCATTAATTCTTCCCATAGGTTTCTTAATAGTGGAATCCGCAAGATGCAAGTTTAGAGAGCAATCATCAAAATCACGGAAATCTAGTAAATCACACAAAGTTTTGGGAATAGTAGAGACACTAGCACCCAAATCACACAAAGCATAAAACTCATAATTTTTAATTTTAATCTTAATAGTTGGTTCCCACTCATCATAAAGTTTTCTAGGGATAGAAACTTCCAATTCAAGTTTTTCTTCATAAGATTGCATCAAGGCATCAACGATATGTTTAGTAAACGCTTTATTTTGACTATAAGCGTGAGGAGATTTTAGCACAGATTGCAACAAGGAAATACAATCAATAAAAGAGCAATTTTCATAGTTAAATTCCTTGAAATCCATAATAGTGGGTGAGGGAGTCCTGGATTAGGGGGTGTCCGGATGGCCGGACTATACCTTCAGCCGGACTCCGGGACTATGAAGATACAAGATTGAAGACTTCGTCCCGTGTCCGGAAGGGACTTTCCTTGGCGTGGAAGGCAAGCTTGGCGATACGGATATGAAGATCTCCTACCATTGTAACCGACTTTGTGTAACCCTAACCCTCTCCGGTGTCTATATAAACCGGAGGGTTTTAGTCCGTAGGACAACATACGTCACAACAATCATACCATAGGCTAGCTTCTAGGGTTTAGCCTCTTCGATCTCGTGGTAGATCTACTCTTGTACTACCCATATCATCAATATTAATCAAGAAGGACGTAGGGTTTTACCTCCATTGAGAGGGCCCGAACCTGGGTAAAACTTCGTGTCCCTTGCCTCCTGTTACCATCCGGCCTAGACGCATAGTTCGGGACCCCCTACCCGAGATCCGCCGGTTTTGACACCGACATTGATGCTTTCATTGAGAGTTCCTCTGTGTCGTTGCCGTCAGGCTCGATGGCTCCTACGATCATCAATAGCGATGCAGTCCAGGGTGAGACCTTCCTCCCCAGACAAATCTTCGTCTTCGGCGGCTAAGCACCGCGGGCCAATTCACTTGGCTGTCTGGAGAAGATCGAAAGCTACGCCCCTGGCCGTCAGGTCAGATTTGGAAGTTTAAACTACACGGCTAACATCCGCGGGGACTTGATCTTCGACGGATTCGAGCCACTGCCGAGCGCGCCGCACTGTCCCGACGAGCATGATCTAGCTCTGCCGCCAAACAGTGCCTTGGAGGCCGCACCCGCATCATCTCCGACCCTTAATTCGGAGCCAACTGCGCCGATCGAGGATGGGCGATTGGACGCCACCTCGGGGGCTGCGACCCCAACAGTGATTGAGCCGAACACCAGCCCCGTACTTTGCGAGACTCGTGACTCCAAGGAGCCGGACTCCTCTCCGGACTCTGAACCCTCCGCGCCCCTGCCGATCAAATCCGATTGGGCGCCGATCAAATCTGATTGGGCGCCGATCATGGAGTTCACTGCCGCGGACATGTTTCAGCACTCGCCTTTCGACGATATCCTGAAGTCACTGAAGTCTCTCTCTTTATCAGGAGAGCCCTGGCCGGACTACGGTCAGCAAGGTTGGGGTACGGACGATTAAGAAATTCAAAGCCCACCCACCACCCACTTTGTAGCCACTGTCGACGACTTAACCGACATGCTCGACTTCGACTCCGAAGACATCGACGGTATGGACGCCGATGAAGGAGATGATGAAGAACCAGCGCCTACTAGGCCCTGGAAAGCCACCTCGTCATATGACATATACATGGTGGACACCCCAAAAGAGGGAGATGGCGATGGAACAGCGGAGGATGACCCCTCCAAGAAGCAGCCTAAGCGCCGGCGTCAGTGGCGCCGCTCAAAATCCTGCCAAAACAAATACGGTGATTCCAGCACGGGAGATAATAATACTTCGGAAAGCGCCGAAGAAAACCCCCTCCAGCAAGATTTAGCACAGGAGGATGGAGAAACCAGCCCTCATGAGAGAGTGGCAGACAGAGAGGTCGAGGATGATAATTATATGCCTCCCTCCGAAGACGAGGCAAGCCTCGAAGATGACGAATTTGTCGTGCCAGAGGATCCCGTTGAGCAAGAGCGTTTTCAACGTAGGCTTATGGCCACGGCAAGAAGCCTCAAGAAAAAACAGCAACAGCTTAGAGCTGATCAAGATTTGCTAGTCGACAGATGGATTGAAGTCCTTGCGGCCGAAGAGCATAAACTCGAACGCCCCTCCAAGAGCTACCCAAAGCGCAGGTTGCTACCCCGATTAGAGGAGGAAGCACTTGATGCGGCCGACCGGCCACCTCATGGCCGCGACAGAGAGGCCTCTCGGCCCTCCACTCAAGCCGCACCCCGTACCAAGGCACGGGAATATGCGCCGGACTTACGAGATATGTTGGAGGACAATGCAAGGCAAACAAGATCGATCTACGGATCGCGGGGGCGCCCCACGGCTCAAGACGGTAACCGTCATGCCGGCCACAAATTCGGCAGGGCCGAACACAGTAGGCAAAGCTCATTGGAGCTACGTCATGATATAGCCCAGTACAGAGGCGCTGCATACCCACTATGCTTCACAGACGAAATAATGGATCATCAAATCCCCGAGGGTTTCAAACCCGTAAACATCGAATCATATGATGGCACAACAGATCCTGCGGTATGGATCGAGGATTATCTCCTTCATATCCACATGGCCCGCGGCGATGATTTCCACGCCATCAAATACCTCCCACTCAAGCTTAAAGGACCAGCTCGGCATTGGCTTAACAGCTTGCCAACAGGATCAATCAGTTGTTGGGAGGACCTGGAAGCCGCATTCCTCGACAATTTCCAGGGCACTTACGTGCGACCCCCAGACGCCGATGACCTAAGTCACGTAATTCAGCAGCCAGAGGAATCGGCCAGGCAATTCTGGACATGGTTCCTAACAAAGAAAAATCAAATAGTTGACTGTCCGAACGCTGAGGCCCTAGCAGCCTTCAAGCACAATATCTGTGACGAGTGGCTGGCCCGGCACCTTGGACAGGAAAAGCCGAAATCTATGGCAGCACTCACGACACTCATGACCCGCTTTTGCGCGGGAGAAGATAGTTGGCTTGCTCGTAGCAACAATATGACCAAGAACCCTGGCAATTCGGACACCAGGGACAGTAGTGGCAGGTCGCGTCGCAACAAGCAGAAGCGCCGCATTAACGGCGACAATGCTGAGGATACGGCAGTTAATGCCGGATTCAGAGGCTCTAAATCCGGTCAGCGGAAAAAGCCATTCAAAAGGAATCCTAGGGGCCTGTCCAGTTTGGACCGAATACTCGACCGCTTGTGCCAGATACATGGCACCCCCGAAAAGCCGACCAATCACACCAACAAGGATTGTTGGGTGTTCAAGCAGGCAGGCAAGTTAAACGCCGAAAATGAAGACAAGGGGCTGCATAGCGATGACGACGAGGAGCCCCGGCCGCCGAACAATAGTGGACAGAAGGGTTTTCCCCCACAAGTGTGGACGGTGAACATGATATACGCAACCCACGTCCCCAAAAGGGAGCGGAAGCGCGCGTTAAGGGACGTCTACACGGTAGAGCCAGTCGCCCCAAAGTTCAACCCATGGTCCTCCTGCCCGATCACCTTTGATCAAAGGGACCATCCCACTAGCATCCGTCATGGCGGATTCGCTGCATTGGTTCTAGACCCAATTATTGACGGATTTCATCTCACTAGAGTCCTTATGGACGGCGGTAGCAGCCTGAACCTGCTTTACCAGGATACAGTGCGGAAAATGGGCATAGATACCTTGAGGATTAAGCCCACCAAAACGACCTTTAAAGGCATAATACCAGGTGTAGAGGCCAACTGTACAGGCTCAGTCACACTTGAAGTGGTCTTCGGATCTCCGGATAATTTCCGAAGCGAGGAGTTAATCTTTGACATAGTCCCGTTCCGCAGTGGTTATCACGCACTGCTCGGGCGAACCGCATTCGCCAAGTTCAATGCGGTACCGCACTATGCATACCTTAAGCTCAAGATGCCAGGCCCTCGAGGAGTAATTACGGTCAATGGAAACACCGAACGCCCCCTCCGAACAGAGGAGCACACGGCGGCCCTTGCAGCGGAAGTACAAAGCAGCCTCTCCAGGCAGTTCTCTAGTCCGGCCACTAAACGTCCAGACACCGTCAAGCGCGCCCGGAGTAACCTACAACAAGACCGCCTGGCACGATCCGAGCAGGCATAGCAATGCGGCCCCAACCCCAACCCTTGTAAAAAGGCGACGCCAGTACTTCACGTACATAACTACGCTTTAGAGATACCATGGGTAAAGGGGGAGGGGCACCATCACGGCACGCCCATAACACGGCTTAAACCGTACCAGGGGCTGCCGATTTTTTAATTTTCTCTTACTTTCAGGACTCCATCCTTCGGAAGCCCTGTTCGGCAGTTCAATTGCCGCACAAACGAGGCAAGAACTAGGGAAGCAGACAAGCCACGCCACATTACGGAACTCCTAGGTGGTCTCTATCACGAGTAGTATACCTGTTCCGCATACTATTCCGCAGCTTGCCCCTGGAACGGACATGTTAACTAGCCCAACCTTCCACTTATCGCATTATTTGTATTGTTCTGCTTTGATCGCAGCCCTTTTTTAATAAACAATTCATAGCTTTCGTCTATTTTTGCCTTACCTTTTTTCTTTATATATGTTCCTTAACGACATGTTGCACCCGTACACGTTGGTACGGCCAAAATACGCCAGGGGCTTTAGTACCCCTCAATATGGTGTGAGAAGTCCGAACACTTTAACAAGTGCGGCACCCCGAACTTATAGCATTATATGCATCGGCTCTGAATCATGTCTTGGGTCAATAGTTGGGTTTGCCCGGCTCCTATGTTTTGGTGCCTTACGTTCCGCTATATCGGCTAAGGTAGCACTAGGAGAACCACTGCGATTGTGCCCCAGTTGAGCTGGGTCGAGCACCTTAGTGGAGAAAGCTAAAACTGACTGTCATGATAAAGCGAGAGCTGGTCGCTGTTCGAGAGGTTTTTCGAGTCCCTAAAGACTTATGCCGCTTAGGGCGAGGAGCTGGCTCTGTCCGGCCAAGGCGTGGATAGCGCCCCGAACTCGGTCTTCCGAATAACAGGGGCTTCGCCGAAATTTAAAATTATAGAATTCTATGGCTAAGTGAGAGTGTTCACGCATTATAGTCTGATTGCCTTGTTCGTTGGGCTGAGCGCCTCCCTCGAAGGACCCAAACATGGGAAAAAGAGGGCTCAGGTTTATCCCCGAACACCCCAGCACTAGCGGCACGGGGGCAGAAGCCGACGACTCGCCATCTCTCAGAATTGATAAACAGCCGCATAGAAGGTAATATTTTAAATTCCAACAGCATTTCTTAGCGCATATGAACAAGTTTTCAGCGCACAGGACAAAACAAGCAAGTTTCACTCAAAAATTACATCCCTAGAACATTCATCCGCCACAAGGCAGGCACCCTTCAGAACATCCTTATAGTAATTCTCGGGCTTGCGATGCTCTTTCCCCGGCGGTGGCCCATCCTTCACAAGCTTCTCAGCATCCAGCTTGCCCCAGTGCACCTTAGCACGGGTAAGGGCCCTACGGGCACCTTCAATGCAGACGGAGCGCTTGATGACTTCGAGCCTTGGACAGGCCTCCACCAGCCGCCGCACCAGCCCGAAATAGCTCCCAGACAGAGCCCCTCCAGGCCACAGCCGAACAATGAGGCCCTTCATGGCCTATTCGGCCGCCTTGTGGAGCTCGACTAGTTGATTCAATTGGTCGCTCAGGGGCACGGGGTGTCCGGCCTCAGCATACTGAGACCAGAACACCTTCTCTGTCGAGCTGCCCTCCTCGGCTCAATAGAATGCGGCGGCATTGGACACACTCCGGGGAAGATCTGCGAATGCTCCTGGAGAGCTCCGGATTCGGGTAAGTAACAAATAACTCACGTTTATGTGTTTGCTTTGCATAAAGAATGCCTTACCCACCGCTATCTTCTTCACCTCATCCAACTCCTGGAGGGTCTTCTGGGATTCGGCCTTGGCAGACTTGGCATTTTCAATAGCCACCGCGAGCTCGGACGCTCGCGTCTTTGAGTCAAGCTCCAAACTCTCATGTTTTTCCATGAGAGCCTGGAGCTCTTGCCGTACCTTGCCAACCTCGGCCTCATACTTCTCCCGCTCGGTGCGCTCCGAGGCCGCCCTCTTCTCGGCCTCGACCAGCGCTTGCTTAAGGGTCGCCACCTCAGACGAGGCCCCTACAATAGCCACGATAATCCTGTCATTTTTTTCAATTGCACATTTTTATATATATTTGAACAAGGTATTTCTTACCTTCATTGTCCTCGAGCTACTTCTTGGCACGCCCGAGCTCTTGCTCGGACCGCTCGAGGTTCTGCCTTAGCGTGTCCACCTCTGCAGTTAGTGCGGCGGACGCAAGCAGAGAAGCCTGCATACGCATATTGACTCATTTTTGTTAGACTCCTGTGAATTTTATTTGATCCTCCATTTGGCTTTTCTTTTCGAACGCCAAACAGAGCATTAGGGGCTACTGTCTATGCGGTAATATTATTTATTCATTCTTTACTTACCTCAAAGCCTGTTAACAGGCTAGTACAAGCTTCAGTCAGCCCGCTTTTGGCAGACTGAACCTTCTGGATCACCGCACTCATAATAGTGCAGTGCCCCTCGTCGATGGAGGCACCTTGGAGCGCCTCCAACAGATTGTCCGACGCCTCCGGTTGGGTCACCGGCACAGTGGGCTGGCTCCTCTTGGAAGGAGGTCACCCGCCGGACTCTGGAACCTTTGAAGGTTCCGGAGCAGTGTCCGGCCTAGGGCCGGACTTGGAGCCCTGGGGGGTCTCATCCCCTTTACTCCTGGAGTCCGGAAGGTCGCCTTGCGGCGCCTCCAGGACCACCTCCTCCCGGCTTGGAACCTGTTGGGACAACACTTCGGTGTCATCCGTAGGGCGGGGGGAGGAAGCCGTCGGAAGCGAGTTCACATCCGACGAGTCCAGTGAACCGCTCGACGACGCGTCGAGCCGGTCTTTGGGTGGGCTGCATAAACATATTCGACATATGGGAAAGCTGTGCAATAAACGAATACTATGAATTACTCTGGTATCTGGATACTTACGATTTTGTCAGGGGCTTGGCCCTGGGCTGCCACTCCTCTCCGCCGTCATCGGCGTCGGTGGAGTAGTCCGGAGAAAGGGTTTTCCCCTTCTTGGACCCTCCGGCCTCCCCAGAGAGGGCGGCCTTCCTTTTCTTCTCTCCTCCCGCTGGAGGGGGAGAGGTCTCTTCTTCTTCCTCCTCGTCTTCACGGGAGGAATGCGCCTCGGAACCGTCGGATGATGGATCCGACACCTCCTGGCGCCAGGCACTCTTTCGAGTCCCCGTGGCCTTCTTCTTGGCCTTCTTCTCCGGCACCACATAGGTGTCGGAACCAGCAACTTCACCAAGCGAGCGTCCGCTGGGTCTTCGGGCAAAGGAGCCGGACAGTTGATCTGTCCGGACGTCTCCTGCCAATCCTGTCAAAGGTAAGGGAGCTTAGATCCCGCATGGAGTTAAACTATGAAAAACTGATACCCTGTAAAAGGAAAAAACAGCTTACCACGAGAGCGTGACGCTGCGTGCTGAATCCGCGATCCTCGGTAGCGGATGCGGGGGCCTCGGCGCCCTTGAAAAGCACCTTCCAGGCATCTTCGTATGTCGTGTCGAAGAGCCTGCTTAGAGTTTGGTGCTGCGCCGGGTCGAACTCCCACAGGTTGAAAGCCCATTGTTGGCATGTGAGGATCCGGTGGATGAGCATAACCTGGACTATGTTGACAAGTTTGAGCTTCTTGTCCACCAGGGTTTGGACACATGTTTGGAGTCCGGTCAGCTCTCCTTTTTTACCCCACGACAGGCCCATCTCCTTCCAGGAGTTGAGCCACGTAGGGGGTCCGGATCGAAACTCGGGGGCTGCGACCCATTCGGCGTCGCGCAGCTCGGTGATGTAAAACCACCCCGACTACCACCCCTTCAGGGTCTCCATAAAGGAGCCCTCGAGCCATAGGACGTTGGCCATCTTTCCCACCATGGCGCCTCCACACTCCGCCTGGTTGCCGCGCACCACCTTTGGCTTGACGTTGAAAGTCTTGAGCCATAGGCCGAAATGGGGGCGGATGCGGAGGAAAGCCTCGCACACGATGATAAACGCTGAGATGTTGAGGACAAAGTTCGGGGCTAGATCGTGGAAATCCAGGCCATAGTAGAACATGAGCCCCCAGACAAATGGGTGGAGAGGGAAGTCCAGTCCACGGAGGAAATGGGGGAGGAACACCACCCTCTCATGGGGCCTAGGGGTGGGGATGAGCTGCCCCTTTTCGGGAAGCCGGTACGCGATGTCGTTAGACAGGTATCCGGCCTTCCTCAGCTTTTTGATGTGTCCCTCCGTGACGGAGGAGACCATCCACTTGCCTCCCACTCCGGACATGGCTGGAGAAGGTTGAGGTGGGGAGTGCGGACTTGGGCGCTGGAGCTCGAGTGCGCAAGAATGGATAGGCGAAGGAGGAAGAAGGCATAGGTGAAAAGGTGGATCCTTATCCCCTTATATGGGTGTACACAACTACATGTCCCCACCAGCCTGGTAAAACTCGTTTATCTCCAAGCGCCGTAATCAATGGCGCGGTTGGGTTACCCATGCCCGTATTGATGAGAATCCCGGAATAAGGGGACACGATCTCTGCTTTAACAAGACGTGCCAAGGAAACCGCCTCACATGACACGCTGAGGTGGGATAATGAAACGACTCGGATAAAGGCTTGGCCGTGGTGTGTCACACTACAGAATACGTCAGCAGATTAGATTTGTGTAAATATTATTCTCTCTATGGCAATATGTGGAAACTTATTTTGCAGAGCCGGACACTACCTTTGTGTTCAAAATCTTCTATGAAGTACTTGGAGGAGGAACCCGCCTTGCAATAGCGAAAGAAAACAAAAGACCACTTCAAGGTACTGTAATGAAATCATTCTTTATTTATATTGGTGTTAAACCTACTGTATTCCAACTTCTCTATGGATTATAAACTATTTTACTAGCCATAGATTCATCAAAATAAGCAAACAACACACGAAAAACAGAATCTGTCAAAAAAGAAGTCTGTAGTAATCTATAGCTAGCGCAAGATCTGGAGCCCCAAAAATTCTAAAATAAATTGATGGAAGTGAGGAATTTATCTGTTAATCATCTGCAAAAATAATTAACTAAATATCACTTTCCAAATAAAAATTACAGCAGTGCTCGTGAGTGCTAAAGTTTCTGTTTTTTACAGCAAGTTCAACAAGACTTTCCCCAAGTCTTCCCAACGGTTCTACTTGGCACAAACACTAATTAAACACAAAAAACACAACCAAAACAGAGGCTAAATAATTTATCTATTACTAAACAGGAGCAAAAAGCAAGTAATAAAAATAAAATTGGGTTGCCTCCCAACAGGCGCTATCGTTTAACGCCCCTAGCTAGGCATAACAAGCGAGAATAGATCTAGGTATTGCCATCTTTGGTAGGCAATCCATAAGTGACTCTCATGATAGATTCATATGGTAATTTTATTTTCTTTCTAGGGAAGTGTTCCATGCCCTTTTTAATGGAAATTGAAATCTAATATTCCCTACCTTCATATCAATAATTGCACCAACCGTTCTAAGGAAAGGTCTACCAAGAATAATAGGGCAAGAAGGATTGCAATCTATATCAAGAACGATAAAATCTACGGGCACATAATTCCTATTAGCAACAATAAGAACATCATTAATTCTTCCCATAGGTTTCTTAATAGTGGAATCTGCAAGATGCAAGTTTAGAGAGCAATCATCAAAATCACGGAAATCTAGTAAATCACACAAAGTTTTGGGAATAGTAGAGACACTAGCATCCAAATTACACAAAGCATAAAACTCATAATTTTTAATTTTAATGTTAATAGTTGGTTCCCACTCATCATAAAGTTTTATAGGGATAGAAACTTCCAATTCAAGTTTTTCTTCATAAGATTGCATCAAGGCATCAACGATATGTTTAGTAAACGCTTTATTTTGACTATAAGCGTGAGGAGATTTTAGCACGGATTGCAACAAGGAAATACAATCAATCAAAGAGCAATTTTCATAGTTAAATTCCTTGAAATCCATAATAGTGGGTGAGGGAGTCCTGGATTAGGGGGTGTCCGGATGGCCGGACTATACCTTCAGCCGGACTCCTGGACTATGAAGATACAAGATTGAAGACTTCGTCCCGTGTCCGGAAGGGACTTTCCTTGGCGTGGAAGGCAAGCTTGGCGATACGGATATGAAGATCTCCTACCATTGTAACCGACTTTGTGTAACCCTAACCCTCTCCAGTGTCTATATAAACCGGAGGGTTTTAGTCCGTAGGACAACATACGTCACAACAATCATACCATAGGCTAGCTTCTAGGGTTTAGCCTCTTTGATCTCGTGGTAGATCTACTCTTGTACTACCCATATCATCAATATTAATCAAGTAGGACGTAGGGTTTTACCTCCAATGAGAGGGCCCGAACCTGGGTAAAACTTAGTGTCCCTTGCCTCCTGTTACCATCTGGCCTAGACGCATAGTTCGGGACCCCCTACCCGAGATCCGCCGGTTTTGACACCGACAATGGGTTTATCAACATCTAGGGTTTTAATTTCTTCAATCCCACTTTTATCAAATTTAGCATCAAAATCAACAAATTCCGAATTGTTAGAACGCCTTCTAGGTAAAGGTGGATCATATTCAGTCCCATCATTATCAAGATTCATATTGCAAAACAAAGATTTAATATGGGACACATCAATAACTTTTAGATCTTCATCGTTATTTTCATAGGAACTAGAAGAACACGCTTTTATAAAGGCATCTTTCTTAGCACGCATCCTAGCGGTTGTTTCTTTGCATTCGTCAATGGAAATTCTCATGGCTTTGAGAGACTCGTTGATATCATGCTTAGGTGGAATAGATCTAAGTTTCAAAGAATCAACATCAAGAGCAATTCTATCAACGTTCCTAGCCAAATCATCAATCTTAAGCAATTTTTCTTCAATCATAGCATTAAAATTCTTTTGCAAAGAAATAAATTCTTTAATATTAGATTCAAAATAAGAGGGCATCTTATTATAATTTCCATAAGAATTGTTGTAGGAATTACCATAATTATTAGAGGGATTACTAGGATAAGGCCTAGGATTGAAATTTCCTCTATATGCGTTGTTACCAAAATTGTTCCTACCAACAAAATTCACATCCATAGATTCATTATTATTCTCAATCAAAGTAGACAAGGGAACATCATTAGGATTAGAAGAAACACTCTTATTAGCAAATAATTTCATAAGTTCATCCATCTTTCCACTCAAAACATTAATTTCTTCTATCACATGCACCTTTTTAGTAGAGCTTTCAGTATGCCATTGAGAATAATTAACCATAATATTATCTAGGAGTTTAGTAGCTTCTCCTAAGGTGATTTCCATAAAAGTGCCTCCCGCGGCCGAATCTAAAAGATTTCTAGAAGCAAAATTCAATCCGACATAAAATTTTTGTATAATCATCCACAAATTCAAACCATGAGTAGGGCAATTACGTATCATTAATTTCATTCTCTCCCAAGCTTGTGCAACATGTTCATGATCAAGTTGTTTAAAATTCATAATATAGTTTCTAAGAGAGATGATCTTAGCGGGAGGAAAATACTTAGAGATAAAAGCATCTTTGCACTTGTTCCATGAATCAATACTATTTTTAGGCAAAGACGAAAACCAAGCTGTAGCACGATCTCTAACCGAAAAAGGAAATAGCTTCAATTTAACAATATCATTATCGACATCTTTTTTCTTTTGCATGTCACACAAATCAACGAAGCTATTAAGATGAGTAGTGGCATATTCACTAGGAAGGACGGAGAACGGATCTTTCATGACAAGATTCAACAAAGCAGTATTAATTTCACAAGATTCAGCATCAGTAAGAGGAGCAATCAGAGTGCTAAGGAAATCATTATTTTTGGTATTGGTGAAGTCACACAATTTAGTATTATCTTGAGCCATCGCGACAAACAAGCAATCCAACACACGAGCAAACAAGAGCAAACAGGCAAAACAGGCAAATAGAGATGGAGGATAGAGGGAGAGAGGGCGAATAAAACGGCAAGGGTGAAGTGGGGGAGAGGAAAACGAGAGGCAAATGGCAAATAATGTAATGCGGGACATAGGGATTGTGATGGGTACTTGGTATGTTGACTTTTGCACAGACTCCCCGGCAACGGCGCCAGAAATTCTTCTTGCTACCTCTTGAGCAGTGCGTTGGATTTCCCCGAAGAGGAAGGGATGATGCAGCAAAAGAGCGTAAGTATTTCCCTCAGTTTTTGAGAACCAAGGTATCAATCCAGTAGGAGGCTATGCTCAAGTCCCTCGTACCTACACAAAAACAATAGCTCAACGCAACCAACGCACTTAGGGGTTGTCAATCCCTTCACGGTCACTTATGAAAGTGAGATCTGATAGAGATAATAAATAATATATATTTTTTGGTATTTTTGGTATAGAGATGCAAAATAAATAAAGTAAAAACAAAGTAAAAGCAAAGCAATAGTAAAGTGATGGAGATTGATATGATGAGAAAGAGACCCGGGGGCCATAGGTTTGACTAGTGGCTTCTCTCAAGAGCATAAGTATTCTGCGGTGGGTGAACACATTACTGTTGAGCAATTGACAGAATTGAGCATAGTTATGAGAATATCTAGGTATGATAATGTATATAGGAATCACATCCGAGACAAGTAGACCGAAACGATTCTGCATCTACTACTATTACTCCACTCATCGACCGCTATCCAGCATGCATCTAGAGTATTAAGTTAAAAATAGAGGAACGCCTTAAGCAAGATGACATGATGTAGAGGGATAGTTTCATGCAATATGATAAAAACCCCTTCTTGTTATCCTCGATGGCAACAATACAATATGTGCCTTGCTGCCCCTTCTGTCACTGGGAAAGGACACCGCAAGATTGAACCCAAAGCTAAGCACTTCTCCCATGGCAAGAACAACCAATCTAGTAGGCCAAACCAAACTGATAATTCGAAGAGACTTGCAAAGATAACCAATCATACATAAAATAATTTAGAGAAGATTCAAATATTATTCATAGATAGACTTGATCATAAACCCACAATTCATCGGTCTCAACAAACACAGTGCAAAAAGAAGATTACATCGAATAGATCTCCATGAGAGAGGAGGAGAACATTGTAGTGAGATCCAAAAAGAGAGAAGAAGCCATCTAGCTACTAGCTATGGACCCATAGGTCTGAAGTAAACAACTCACACTTCATCGGAGGGGCTTGGATGATGATGTAGAAGCCCTCCGTGATCGATGCCCCCTCCGGCGGAGCTCCGGAACAGGCCCCAAGATGGGATCTTGTGGATACAGAAAGTTGTAGCGGTGGAATTAGGTTTTTGGCTCCGTCCCCGATCGTTTGGGGGTACGTGGATATATATAGGAGGAAGAAGTACGTCGGTGGAGCTTTGAGGGGCCCACGAGGCAGGGGGCGCGCCCTAGGGGGGCGTGCCCCTACCCTCGTGAGCACCTTGTGGCTTTCTTGATGGAGGGTCCAAGTCTCCTGGATCTTATCTGATGAGAAAATCACGTTTCCGAAGGTTTCATTCCGTTTGGACTCCGTTTGATATTCCTTTTCTTTGAAACCCTAAAACAGGCAAAAAACAGCAATTCTGGGCTGGGCCTCCGGTTAATAGGTTAGTCCCAAAAATAATATAAAAGTGGAAAATAAAGCCCAATAATGTCTAAAATAGTAGATAATATAGCATGGAGCAATCCAAAATTATAGATACGTTGGAGACGTATCACCTATCTTGCAAGTCTATAGTCACCTATTATGTGTTATGATCCGTTAACCCCGAAGTGACAATAATCGGGATAGTTACCGGTGATGACCGTAGTTTGAGGAGTTCATGTATTCACTATGTGCTAATGCTTTGTTCCGGTTCTCTATTAAAAGGAGGCCTTAATATCCCTTAGTTTCCATTAGGACCCCGCTGCCACGGGTGGGTAGGACAAAAGATGTCATGCAAGTTCTTTTCCATAAGCACATATGACTATATTCGGAATACATGCCTACATTACATTGATGAATTGGAGCTAGTTCTGTGTCACCCTATGTTATGACTGTTACATGATGAACCACATCCGGCATAATTATCCATCACTGATCTAATGCCTACGAGCTTTCCATATACTAGTTTACGCTTATTTACTTTCCCATTGCTATTGTTACAATCACTACATAATACCAAAAATATTACTTTGCTTTCATTACTCTTTTGTTACTGTTACCACCACTATCGTATTACTTTGCTACTAAACACTCTGCTACAGATACTAAGTTTCCAGGTGTGGTTGAATTGACAACTCAGCTGCTAATACTTGAGAATATTCTTTGGCTCCCCTTGTGTCGAATCAATAAATTTGGGTTGAATACTCTATCCTCGAAAGCTGTTGCGATCCCCTATACTTGTGGGTTATCAAGACTAATTTCTGGCGCCGTTGCCAGGGAGCATAGCTCTATTCTTTGAGTCACTTGGGATTTATATCTGCTGGACACTATGAAGAACTTGAAAGACCCTTAGACGACAATTTATCCCTCAGCTACGAGGGGAGGTAAGGAACTACCATCTAGCTCTGCACTTGATTCACCTTCTGTTATGAGTAAGCTTGCGACACCTAAACCTACTTCTGCTATTCGTTCTGATATATCTCATGTTATTGATGATGCCACTTCTGCCATGCATGATACTTATGATGAAACTACATCTATGCCTGATACTACTATGCCACTTAGTGATTTTCTCAATGAACAACTTGCTAGGGCTAGAGAGATTGACAATATTGAATCTCATTATGATGATGAAAGTGATGATGAAGAATCACTTGTTATTCCTGAGGGTTATTTATTTGATCAAGAAGCTTCTTGAGCTATTTTAGCTTGCAAAGATAGATATGAACTCAAAAGGTTATTAGCTAAATGGAATAAGCAATCTCTAAATGCTAGGATGAAACCTGACCCTTTTTTGCTACTTCACCTATCTGTGTTACTGATAAGGATTATGAATTCTCTGTTGATCCTAATATAATTACTTTGGTTGAATCTGATCCTTTTCATGGCTATGAATCTGAAACTGTTGTGGCACATCTTACTAAATTAAATGATATAGCCACCCTGTTCACTAATGATGAGAGACCTCGCTACTTTTATATCCTTAAAATATTTCCTTTCTAATTAAAGGGTGATGCTAAGATATGGTTTGATTCTCTTGATCCTGGTTGTGTGCGTAGTCCCCAGTATATGATCTATTACTTCTCTGCTAAATATTTCCCTGCTCATAAGAAACAAGCTGCTTTAAAGGAAATATACAACTTTGTGCAAATTAAAGAAGAGAGTCTCCCAAAAGCTTGGGGGAGGCTTCTCAAGTTACTTAATGCTTTGCCTGGTCATCCTCTTAAGAAAAATGAAATACTTGAGATCTTTTATAATGGACTAACCAATGCTTCCAGAGATTACCTGGATAGTTGTGCTGGTTCTCTTTTCAGGGAAAGAACACCGGATGAAGCTGAAATCTTATTGAATAATATGTTGACAAATGAAAACAATTGGGCACCTCCTGAGCTAGCTCCTGCTCCAATTAATGATCCTATTCCTAAAGCAACTCCGAAGAAGAGAGGTGTTCTATTTCTCAGTCCCGAAGATATGCAAGAGGCAAAGAAATCTATGAAAGAAAAAGGTATTAAGGCTGAAGATGTTAAGAATTTACCTCCCATTGAAGAAATACATGGTCTTAATTTACCGCCTGCCGAAGAAACATATGATCTTAATCCTTTATTTATTGAAGAACCTCCAGACCCCGATAACCCGACACAAGTAGTAAAGGTAAATTCTCTCTATAGATATGATAAAGCTGAAATCCCTCCTACTAAAATTGCTAGTCAATGTTTGGATGAGTTTGATAATTTTATGTTTAAGCAAGAAGACTTCAATTCTTATTTCGGTAGACAATTAAAACATGATGCTGATATGATTAAATACTTGGGTGATTATATGGCTAATATTAGAGGTGAACTTAAACTTGTTAGCAAACATGCTTCTATGGTTACCACTCAAGTAGAACAAGTACTTAAAGCTCAAAAGGAATTGCTCAATGAGATGAATAGTAAGAAAAATAATTATGCTGTTAAAGTGGCTACTAGAACTGGTAGAATGACTCAGGAACCTTTGTATCCTGAAGGCCACCCTAAGAGAATTGAGCAATATTCTCAGAGAAATAATGTTGATGCACCTAGTTCTTCTAAAAAGAAGAAAAATAAAAATGATAGAACTGTGCAAACTTCTAGTGAACCTATTGCTGAACCACCTGATAATCCAAATGATATCTCCATGTCTGATGCTGAAACACAATCTGGCAATGAACATGAACCTAATGAAAATGTTAATGATGATGTTCATAATGATGCTCAACCTAGTAATGATAATGATGTAGAAATTGAACCTGCTGCTGATCTTGATAACCCACAATCAAAGAATCAACGTTATGATAAGAAAGACTTTGTTGCTAGGAAACATGGTAAAGAAAGAGAGCCTTGGGTTCAGAAACCCATGCCGTTTCCTCCGAAACCATCCAAGAAAAAGGACGATGAGGATTTTGAGCGCTTTGCTGAAATGATTAGACCTATCTTTTTGCGTATGCGATTGACTGATATGCTCAAAATGAATCCTTATGCTAAGTACATGAAAGATATTGTTACAAATAAAAGAAAGATACCAGAAGCTAAAATTTCCACCATGCTTGCTAATTATACTTTTAAGGGTGGAATACCAAAGAAACTTGGAGATCCCAGAGTACCTACTATACCATGCTCCATTAAAATAAACTATGTTAAAACTGCTTTTATGTGATCTTGGAGCCGGTGTTAGTGTTATGCCTCTCTCTTTATATCGTAGACTTGACTTGAATAAGTTGACACCTACTGAAATATCTTTGCAAATGGCTGATAAATCAACTGCTATACCTGTCAGTATTTGTGAGGATGTGCCTGTTGTGGTTGCAAACGTTACTATTTTAACGGACTTTGTTATTCTTGATATTCCCGAAGACGATAGTATGTCTATTATTCTTGGAAGACCTTTTCTTAATACTGCAGGGGCTGTTATTGATTGCAACAAAGGCAATGCCACTTTTCATGTTAATGGTAATGAGCATATGGTACACTTTCCGAGGAAACAACCTCAAGTTCATAGTATCAACTCTATTGGAAAAATTCCATCGATTATATTTGGAGGTTTTGAATTTCCTCTTCCTACTGTCAAGAAGAAATATGATATACTTATTATTGGGGATGTGCATATCCCCGTTGAGGTAACCTAGTGTTATTCGAAATTTCTCCGGTTTCATGTTAATCGGAATGAGTTCGTTAACAAGACTTGATCAACCTTGTTAGTGGATTCCTTTTGATGAGCATGAGATGGCTGAAACTAGAAGCACAACCTTCTATACCCTCTCTATACTTTCTGTTATTTAGTTGAAATAAAGTAAAAATAAATAATTTTCTGTCTGTTATCTGATTATCCGTGCAATATAAAAATACCTCGAAAATAAAAGTTCTCCATATGCCCTAAAAATTAAATATGATTTTTTTCTAGAATATTTGAGGATTTATGGAAGAAAGAACACACCAGGGGGGCCAACCACCTTGCCATGAGGGAGGAGGGCGCGGCCACCCCCCTAGGGCGCGCCCCCTGCCTCGTGGGCCCACGATTGCCCTCCTCCACTTATTCCTGCACCCATCCTCTTCTTCCTCCCACAAACACGAATAACCAACTCAAGCACGAGTTCCAGCCCTCTTTGCTGTCATCTTCGATCTCCTTGCTCAAAGCACCTCTCACAAAACTGCTTGGGGAGATTGTTCCTTGGTATGTGACTCCTGCATTGGTCCAATTAGTTTTTGTTCTAGTGCTTTATTCATTACAATTTTTTGCTGCTTAGGTGACCTTGTTCTTGAGCTTGCATATCAAATTTATATGGTCAAAAGTAGTTTTGATGCATGATATAGGCCCTAGGCACTTGTAGGAGTGGCTGCTATCAATATTATTGAGTTTGGTTTACTTTTATTTTGAAGTTACTAAAAAATTCAGAATTTTTCAGAGGAAGAAAAATGCTTAGGAAGATGTTCCAAGGTGGTTCTTCAAAGAAGCAAGGACCCAGGCTTGCAATGCGTGATGCTGACGAAGAGCCACCAAGAGACACTCCAGTGCGTCCTTGCGAGTGGCCTTCTGAAAATTTTATGGATCGAGCGGGAATAAAAGAAGAATTCAACGCATATTTGCGTAACGCTGATCTTGTGAGCTTCGAGGATGAGAAGTGCAGACAGTATCATAACCTCACTAGTTCCTTTGTGAGGAGGTTTGAATTTTCCACTTCACGTAATTCTCCAACTGTCCTGTTTGATCTTTATGATAAGTCTTATACCATGGACATAGAGGATTTTACCACTGCATGCAAACTTCCACAATGGGGTAGTATAAGGGATCCTCGCAAATCTGAATTTAGAGATTTTCTTGCTAATATAACTGTGGGAGAATCTAGAAATATTACACAAGCTACCATAGGGAGCATCCACTTTCCTGCTATACATTATTTTGCTCTCTTCATAGGTAGATGCATAAATGGTAAAGATGAGGCATGTCACGTGTGTGTCCCTGACCTCAGTATTCTTAGGAGTGCTGTGTTAGGAGACAAATCATATAATTTGGGAGCCATTGTTGCACGTAGGTTGCATATTAATAGACTTAATGGAGATTTCTTTGGTGGAATTTATGCAACTCGCGTAGCTAATTTTCTTGATATAGATGTATGCGAAGATGATATTGAATTACCTCCTGCCTATCTAGATTTTAATGCTATGGTTCACCACCATTTTGTCGAGAGGAACGCATCACCTCTCCAGTACCGACTAATCTTTGACAGACGCCGTGCTGTCTGTATTACTCTCCCTGCTCCTGCTTTCTTAGATTATCAGGCAAGAGGAGGGTATACTATTACCAAAGAGGAGGCAGATGAGTATGAGAGGAGGGCGGAGGCCGCTCGTCGCCACACTGCAGCTCAGGAGGCGTTAGCCGCTGTATCACATTACAACCCCAACAACTATTATTATGGATATCAGTCAGGCCAGCCGTGGCCATAGACCAATTTAGGCCAAAAGCCTAAGCTTGGGGGAGTACGTATTTCTCACCGACATTACATTTATGTTCACACACACTCATTTCTAGATGTCGGTGCTCATATTTTTTCATTGTATCATCCATACTAGTTTATTTCCTTTTATGCTTTCTTCTTGTGTGTTTAATAAACCTTAAGAAAAACCAAAAAAATTAGTTGTAGCTTTTAATCAGTTTAATTTCCATGCTTGTAGTAGTAATTAAAAAAGAAAACCCAAAAAGATTTCCTGTTCTTCTTTTGCTTGTTGGGAGCTTTCCCGTGTAAATAGTTTTATTTCCTTTCTCTTCTTTGGGGGTCAGTAGGAGAAGACCATGATTAAATTGTTGAAGTGGCTCTTATATGCTTTGTTGTTGATTTAACCAAGAGCCCATATTGCTTTGTATTCTCATGTTTATTGAATGCTCGCAGATTCCAGCTTAGTCCAATGCACATGCACTCCTATTATTATTCACATCGTTCGGTCATGCAAGTGAAAGGCAATTATGATGATATATGATGGACTGACTGAGATGAGAAAAGCTGGTATGAACTCGACCTCTTTTGTTGTTGTAAATATGATGAGTTCATCGTTCTTGATTCAGCTTGTTATGAATAAACATGTTCGCAATGACAATTAGAGATCATAGTTGCGTGTGCCATGCTTGATTAGCTATGAGTTATAATGGTTTACCTTGCGTGCTAACATGCTATTGAGATGGTTATGATGTGGTATGATGGGGTGGTATCCTCCTTTGAATGATTTAAGTGACTTGACTTGGCACATGTTCACGCATGTAGTTGAAACAAATCAACATAGCCTTAACGATATTTATGTTCATGGTGGATTATATCCTACTCATGCTTGCATCCAATGTTTATTAATTTTAATGCATGTACATGGCTATTGTCGCTCTCTAGTTGGTCGCTTCCCAGTCTTTTGCTAGCCTTCACCTGTACTAAGCGGGAATACTACTTGTGCATCCAATCCCTTAAACCCCAAAGTTATTCCAGATGAGTCCACTATACCTTCCTATATGCGGTATCTATCTGCCGTTCCAAGTAAATTTGTATGTGCCAAACTCTAAACCTTCAAATAATCATCCTGTTTTGTATGCTCGAATAGCTCATGTATCAACTAGGGCTGCCTGTATCATCCATGCTAGGCGGGTTATTCTCAAGAGGAGTGGACTCCGCTCCTCACTCACGAGAAAATGGCTGGTCACCGGGATGCCCAGTCCCATGCTTTTTGCAAACTAAATCAAAGTAATTGCAAAACAAAACTCCCCCTGGGACTGTTGTTAGTTGGAGGCACTCGTTGTTTCGAGCAAGCCATGGATTGATGTTTGTTGGTGGAGGGGTAGTATAAACTTTACCATTCTGTTTGGGAACCGCCTATAATGTGTGTAGCATGGAAGATATCGCCATCTCTTGGTTGTTATGTTGACAATGAAAGTATACCGCTCAAAATATTATTCACCTCTACTTAAAAACCGAGCTCTGGCACCTCTACAAATCCCTGCTTCCCTCTGCGAAGGGCCTATCTATTTACTTTTATGTTGAGTCATCACCCTCTTATTAAAAGCACTAGCTGGAGAGCGCAGCTGTCATTTGCATTCATCACTGTTAATTTATATTGGGTGTGACTATGATTGGATCTCTTTTACCATGAATTACAATATCTAGTCAGTCCTTAATCTTTAAAGGTGCTCTGCATTTATGTTTTGCGGTCTCAGAAAGGGCTAGCGAGATACCATCTTGTTATATCATATTATGATTGTTTTGAGAAAGTGTTGTCATCCGAGATTTATTATTATGGCTTGCTAGTTGATTATGCTATTGATATGGGTAATCATGAGATCTGAGAATTATTGCAAATGTGGTTAGTTATAATGAAAACTTGAATGCTAGCTTGACATATTTATAACAACAAGAGCAAACAGAGTTTGTAAAAGTTTTTCTTTATTTCTTTCAGTTTGTCAACTGAATTGCTTGAGGACAAGCAAGGGGTTAAGCTTGGGGGAGTTGATACGTCTCTGTCGTATCTAGTTTTCCAAACACTTTTGCCCTTGTTTGGGACTCTAACTTGTATGATTTGAATGGAACTAACCCGGACTGACGCTGTTTTCAGCAGAATTGCCATGATGTTGTTTTATGTGCAGAAAACAAAAGTTCTCACAATGACCTGAAACTCGACGGAATATCTTACAATAAATAATAAAAAATCCTCGCCAAAGATGAAGACCAGGGGGCCCACACCCTGTCCACGAGGGTGGGGGTGCCCCCCCAAGGGCGCGCCCCCTACCTCGCGGGCCCCCTGGAGACCTCTCGACTCCAACTCCAACTCTATATATCTGCTTTCGGGGAGAAAAAAATAGGAGAGAAGATTTCATCGCGTTTTGCGATATGCAGCCGCCGCCAAGCCCTAAAACCTCTCGGGAGGGCCGATCTGGAGTCCGTTCGGGGCTCTGGAGAGGGGGATTCGTCACCGTCGTCATCACCAACCATCCTCCATCACCAATTTCATGATTCTCACCGCCGTGCGTGAGTAATTCCATCATAGGCTTGCTGGACGGTGATGGGTTGGATGAGATTTACCATGTAATCGAGTTAGTTTTGTTAGGGTTTGATCCCTAGTATCCACTATGTTCTGAGATTGATGTTGCTATGACTTTGCTATGCTTAATGCTTGTCACTAGGGCCCGAGTGCCATGATTTCAGATCTGAACCTATTATGTTTCCATCAATATATGAGAGTTCTTGATCCTATCTTGCAAGTCTATAGTCACCTATTATGTGTTATGATTCGTTTACCCCGAAGTGACAATAATCGGGATACTTACCGGTGATGACCGTAGTTTGAGGAGTTCATGTATTCACTATGTGCTAATGCTTTGTTCCGGTTCTCTATTAAAAGGAGGCCTTAATATCCCTTAGTTTCCATTAGGACTCCGCTGCCACAGGAGGGTAGGACAAAATATGTCATGCAAGTCCTTTTCCATAAGCACATATGACTATATTCGGAATACATGCCTACATTACATTGATGAATTGGAGCTAGTTTTGTGTCACCCTATGTTATGACTGTTACATGGTGAACCACATCCGGCATAATTATCCATCACTGATCCTATGCCTATGAGCTTTCCATATACTGGTTTACGCTTATTTACTTTCCCGTTGCTATTGTTACAATCACTACATAATACCAAAAATATTACTTTGCTTTCATTACTCTTTTGTTACTGTTACCACCACTATCGTATTACTTTGCTACTAAACACTCTGCTGCAGATACTAAGTTTCTAGGTGTGGTTGAATTGACAACTCAGCTGCTAATACTTGAGAATATTCTTTGGCTCCCCTTGTGTCGAATCAATAAATTTGGGTTGAATACTCTACCCTCGAAAGCTGTTGCGATCCCCTATACTTGTGGGTTATCACTAAGGAAAATAAGATGCATAAAAGATAAACATCACATGCAATCAAAATATGTGACATGATATGGCCATCATCATCTTGTGCCTTTGATCTCCATCTCCAAAGCACTGTCATGATCTCCATCGTCGCCGGCTTGACACCTTGATCTCCATCGTAGCGTCGTTGTCGTCTCGCCAACTATTGCTTCTACAACTATCGCTAATGCATAGTGATAAAATAAAGCAATTACACGGCGGTTGCATTTCATACAATAAAGCGACAACCATAAAGCTCCTGCCAGTTGCCGATAACTTTTACAAAACATGATCATCTCATACAATAACGTATACCACATCATGTCTTGACCGTTTCACATCACAACACTACCGCCGGATGGTCCAAACACGACACTACGATCAGAGACCCTTCAATGAAACTGTGTGCGATGCCATAATCACAAACGGGGGTGTAAAAAAACGTCAAAAAGGTGCAAAACGTTTGCGATGACGGATGCATCAAACATGATTCATATTTTAGTTGCGTGTGCGATGCAAGTCATACGGTTCAGTTCAATTAACTGTTTGGGATGACGAGGAACAAAAGAAACGGGCAACCAGATGAAGGCGTGTGTGATATATAGCATATGGTTCACTAGGATGAACTGTGTGTGATTAGGCAACACAATGGAAACGGTTCAACTGAACAAGATGTGTGTGATACTCGGCAAACAGGTTCTTAATCAGAAATGTGTGCGAAGACCAATAATAACACAGACAATTGCTGCTAATAAGCCATGTGATTTGCTCTGTCTATAGTAGAATAACATGTTTATATATATATATGTAACTGAAATGAACATCCAATTACATAAGTGACTATACAGATCATTCGCACACACCTCAATAAACAATTGCGTGCATTCTAAAGTAGGAGAAACAATCGTCTAGTCATCTACTTCTTATGACGATCCCGCCACTTCTATGTGGCTCGATACCTCGTCTGGGTCAAGAAGAAGACAGTTCCTCATGTCAACGATCCGCCTGTACATCTCGTAGCTTGAGTACGCGTCCATGGCCGCGTACTTGACATGTTGTTCATCCAGTCTCTTATGCCACACACTGTCCCAGGCGTTCCTGTCCTCATTGCTCTCATTCTTCATCTCATGGCCAAGGCGAGGTCAACCAGGGAGTTCAGTTTATTTTTGTCGCTGCCCCAGACCTTGTAGTGGCTTTGGATGTTGACAAGATTCGAGCATTTCAAGCATGAAACCTTGAGCGCTTTTAGATCGTTGGTGGTGTCCACCGCAGCGAAACTGTTGTCGGAGCTGTTGATAAACCTGGAAAAATGCTCGCAAGGCGTTGTGGCTAGGTGGTAGTGGTAGACGAGGACGTCATGTCGCACGCACAACTATGTGATGGCAACCTTCTGATCGTGCCCAGCACGACCCATGGTGTACTCGAGGTCAAAGCCGACCACTTGGTACTTGTCCTCGGCAAGGAACTGCTTTATAGTTTGGATGGAGCTCTCCACCGAGACCGGATCGTTCGTGTACAGCACCGAGAGAGCCTTCCCCCTCACGTGGGTGTCCACGACGTTTGCATGGTGAACTGCCCGCCGTTGTCGTCGGCGGCCAATGGGAGCGCCATCGGAGCCACGAGGAGCGCCGTTGGAATCGCTGGATGTCCTCTCTGTATGTGTCCTCGTGGGTGTGCTTATTGTGTCGTGTGAGACGAGAGATGAAGGTAAATGGCTGCAGGAATAAAAGGGGTTGGGAAGCGTGGATTCTCGGCCCGTACGCATGGCAGCTTTTGCAGTGGGTAACTGCATCGTCGCGCCGCACCCAGCGCAACCGCAAGCACACGAATGTGTGTGATCATGCGCCGGCCCCAAACACTAGCAACACGCGTGGAGGGACGAGTGACGGTGTCCTGTACTAGGGGGTATTCACCACATCGTCTCCCGATCAGTTGGATTGGGCTAAGGACCCCCATGGTCGTTTACTCATGGGCCAGTTTGGACAGCCGAAGACATATACGAGGAAGATTCTACAAGACTTGGTGATCAAGATAAGGAATCCTCTCCACCGACGTATTCGACTAGGACTCTTGTTATCCTAGGCCTCTGATATGTTATATAAGCTGAGGCCAGGCTAGTCAATAGAGGATTATGATATTACTCATCATACCTCTAGGGTTTATACCACAATATATGATCTCGAGGTAGGTCAACTCTTGTAACACTCATATCCATCAAGATCAATCAAGCAGGAAGTAGGGTATTACCTCCATAGAGAGGGCCCGAACCTGGGCAAACATTGTGTCCCCCGTCTCCTGTTATCATCGATCCTAGACGCACAGTTTGGGACCCCCTACCCGAGATCCGCCGGTTTTGACACCAACATTGGTTCTTTCATTGAGAGTTCCACTATGTGATCGGCAAAGGATCAATGGCTCGCCCGTAGATCTACTGCAACGCCGGCATCTTCGTCGCCGGCTCGACTGGTCACCTTGGCTCGACCGAGGACCGCGCTCCATCTCCGATCGTCATTTTCGGATGGGGGCCTTCATCTACATCAACTCCGATCTCTATCAAGATCATGGAGGAATCATCCATGGAGCTCGGGGGCTCAACGTCAACATTGCCCTCGAGCGACCGTGCTGTTTTTCTGTACAACGAACTCGTATCTGCGGCCACCGCCTCCTCGAGTATCGCTTTGACGATTGCTTCAGTGGGATTGTGTGGAATTGAGTCTACAACAACCATGCAAAATTTCATCGAGTTCCGATGGAGGAATCTCTGGCAATCTATGATATACCGGAGCCGTTTCGAATTTGGACGAGAATCTGGACGAGTTTGGAGCGTGGCGTCCAGCATCTAGCTCAGACGTCCTTTGGAAGATCCAACCGTTGATCGGCTACAGAATTCTAATATCTACCAACCCTAAAAATTTCAGATCGATCCGACCGTTCAAACTCCGGGAAACCTCCGATGAGCGCAACGATTTTCGGATCCGTTTTCTGCGCGAATACGAATCTGGCCCAAGTTCATGTTTCTTCATGAACGGGATATCGGACACCCCTTTTGAAGGAATTTTTTTAGGGTATTATGCGTTCTTTTTAAACACGTTCCCATAAAATTTTAAGCCTCCTCCGAGGTAATCTTCACCATCACGTTGGTGTCAAACCAGTCCGGCAGTATTGCTCCATGGCTGCTAACCTGCGCTAGACACGTCGCCGCTTTGCTGAGCCGAGCTCAACTCCTTCGATCATCATCTCGGCAAGCTGAACAATAGTTCGACATCACGAAGGATAAATCATCATCAACGTCGCTGCCCCACAGATTACACGGAGCGGGCACACCGGCATCGCCACGCGGTAGCTTCATCAAGCTAGCGTTGATCGCGTCACAAGTCTTGACCTGCGTCAGCATCACCATGCTACCTCTTCTTCAAATCATCATCAAACACGCCGACCTGTTTCAACACATTGGCTGATAGGTAGACTACGACATCTCTTCGCTGAGCTGCTCCAACACCTCGGCTAGACCGGGGGCTTCATCATCTCTTCATTAACCTACTCCGGTGACTTTGGCGTCACCAGCCGACCAGCTTCGTCACGATTAGCTGGACCGAGGGCTTTGTCTCGGCAAGCCAACCTTTGCCAGCATCGCCATGCCGGCGCTTTATCACCCATCACACAATGGGTGTGCGGATCGAGTCCCAATGTTGGGAGTCACCTTTCTTCAGATTGCTACAATAAATAAACCCGGTGCTATTTATCCCAGTAATTTTTGCTTGTTTGGGTCTATTCTCTCCAAAGAATTATTACTCTGGTTTGTTCCATCATCTCTACGCAGGCCTGTCAAATGGCGGCCGCATTACCGACGGTCACGCGGTGGTGATCGACTTCGACTGCGTTACGCGGTCGCTTCGGCAAGCCAACTCCGCTGTCTCAAATTGGCATAAATCGGCTTGCGTGATCACCTTGTTTGTCGTGTTGCCATACCGACGTGTTCGGTTTCCTCAGGGACTTCGGCATCGCCGAGAGAGCTCTACCTCACCGAGTGTTCGGCGCACAGGTCATACTTCTTTTATTACTGACTTTGCATAAATTATTTATTATGCAACAATTTTATTTATCATTATTACCATTATCTCCGGTTTGCACTATTTTTTGTGCACAGGTAAATGAATCGAGTTGGGCAGTGCTGTCCCCTCGGTTGGACAGGAGGTTTCGTCAACACTTCATTAACCCGCACCGGGGGCTTCGGCGTCACTCTACCAGCCCGCTTTGGCCGTGCTATGCCACCACTTCAGAGTGCCGAGCTCTTCGCTCCGCCACCTTGGGACTGGCTTGGGGGATGGAACCTTGTCCTGCATCAATCTTGGACCGTGTCATCAATGCCGAACACATTAACAAGCTAAGTCGCTTTCATGCTCCAAAGCTTTCGGTTTTAATTTTTTTCCCGGTTCGACCAAGCATCATACTTCCTTGTCAAAACTTTCTTTGTGACGCACAAATTCAAATACACTGTTTACTTGGGGGCTTCCTTCATGAAGCCTTTCCTCTTGCATATGATTATACTTGTACGGCTTCGTTCCTTGTTCGTGTATTACGCCACAATATGCACCATATTGCCTTAAGTGTTCCGCAAGCTGGGTTGCCTGGCTCATGTGCTTATCCCTACGTTCCCGATTGTTCGGCTAGGGAGTAAAGGGAGCACCTTTGTGATTGTCATGACCGGGTCATCCGAGCTCTGACCTCAGACTGGGTGGAGCCGAAAGCTAGCGCTCTTATTGTTTTCAATCATGGTCGGCACACAACGGAACTCATGAGTACAAAAATCTATTGCACAAGTCTCATAGTAATAATGAGCACCGAAGAAAGGTATCGGTGGGGGTACTATTTTCTTCGAAGATGCTTCTTACACTTCGTCAGGAATATAGCACAAGTTCCCTAAGCGCGCTTTGTCTGTTACAGCCTTATGGCCTGATTGCCTGGTCATCAGAAACACCATCGATACTCTCGACAGGTGGAGTACATGACACTTTTCGGCCCTTGGCCGAAGAGGGAGAAGCCGACGGTCGGTTAAGACACGTTTAAAGTTCGGGTGAACACAGATATGATATAAGTACTTCGGTATATACAATCATTATACATAAAATTCTTTTACCCAAGTCACTTGGGGGCTCTTAAAATTTAGCTGTTTTATAGTAAATGTGTTTTCTTCTTGGTCGTTGCAAAGTCTTTTTCTACCGCTCCTTTTTCGACTCGAGTTTATGGTCAATAGCCGGATAGCCTGTATTCTCTCTGAAAGCCGCTTGAGTTTAGTTTGCTAAACTGACCTCGGAGAAGTACTCCGCCTTTGGGATAAGGAGCTTGAAGCCGTAGGCTGACCCGCGTGAAGTCTTGAGATCGGAAGTGTCATGTTCAAGCACGATAGAAGCACAATTTTATTTTCCAATTTTCGGATTGGCACCGGACACTTGATCTTGTTCGGACGTCAAGTTTTACTGACGTTTTTTTGGTTTTCCACTCTTATGGCACTTTCAAACTATTTTGTGTGTTTTCAGCACAAGTCTCACAGTGCAACGCCGGACACCTTTAGAGATTCGGCAAAAACATTCTCGGATATTGCTATATATGCATCGGTTTCGAATTGTGTCTTCGGTCAATAGTTGGGTTGCCCGGCTCCCGCGCTTTCCTCCTACGTTCCGCTTTGTTCGGCTAGGTGTGCAAAGCGAGAACCACTGCGATTGTGCTTCCAGTTCACATGGTTAAGCACATAGTGGAGAAAGCCGAAAACTGACTATCACAATAAGCGTAAACTGGTCAGCGATCCAATGACTGTGTTAAATGACGGGCCATTCATAACATTGGCCGAAGTGTTTACGGTTTGACCTCGACTGTCGTCGAACACTACCGGGGGCTAGTAACTGGCCTCCCAAACAAAATCCTGAATAGTTTGCTCTTAGATTAGAGCTGAGGTTTCATGATCTTGCTTAGCATGACAACCCAAAGAAAGGAACCGATAGCGGGACTATTTTCTTTGAAGACATTTCTTATGTTAAACAGTAATATAACATATCTCTCTGCGTACCTTTGTTTATAAAACCGTATGACCAGATTGCCTTGTTTGTCGTAAATCTTTGCCCTCATAAAGGCTTTATAAAGTAGGACAAACACTACTCGGCTACTGATCGAGGAGGTGGAAGCCGATGGTCGGTCAACAAAGTTTTGTACAATGCGGATCTGAGCATTAATGATGTAACTTCCTTGGATACATAGAGTCATTACACATAATTTGTGATTTTACTATGGATATCGATCCTTAATTCGGCCACTCGTGCCCGCATTAAGCCTCGGGGGCTACTGGACTTCCTGCTCATTATTTATAAAGGGGCACATCGATCCCCTGATCTGGTGTTGCCACCCGACCAGTGTCTCGGGGGCTACTGCATTGGCAATACAGTGCAGAAAATTTAAGTGCAATATAGCTTTCGAGGAGATTATGATCCTCAGGATTGGTCGGCCGCACCCAACCTGAGTCTCAAGGACTTTGCAAACCGCTTTTTTGTCCCGAAGTATTCTGTCGAGCTATGGGTTGATGCTCAGGCCGATTTTGCAAATCAACTTGAGTCTCAGTGGCTACTGGGATCAGCGGTCTTATGTCATCCTTCAGGTGCATCTCGGGTTTTAGACCGATACACACCTTGAGGGCTACTTGCTATATATCTCGGTAGAGAATAAATTGCACCAATCAAAAATACTGACAAAAAATCGGCCCACAGTCGGGGTGGTGCACCACCTCGGAAGCAGTCCGGCATAAAGCTCGGGCGCTAGTGGCTGGCTCCATAGAGGGCATTTACGGCATTAAGCTCGGCTAAACTCCTTCAAATTTTTTGAACCAAGGTGATTTATGACACCTCGGATACAGTCCGGCGTTAGAGCTTGGACATAATCCGGCATTGGAGCTCGGATACAGTCCGGCGTTGGAGCTTGGACAGAGTCCGGCGTTGGAGCTCGGATACATTCCAGCGTTGGAGCTCGAATGTAGTCCGGCGTTGGTGCTCGGCTGCAAAAGATACCTCGAATGCAGTCCGGCGTTGGAGCTCAGACGCAAGAGGACGCTGCCGCCCGGGAACAACTTCAAACCTGAGGTGTGGCATAAAAATAACAAGGCATTGATAAAGGCCGAAGACTTAAAGGGCTCCTCGGATACCCGACGTGTGAGATCTTCAGGTTTAGCTCGGCAATCTTCAAGATAGAAGATGGGAAGATTTGTTGAACCAGTTTTCAAGGCCGATGACCGAAGACAAAGAACAGTTCGGAAGAACCAAGGAGCGTCCCCAACTTGAAGACTGGTTCAGGGGGCTATTGACGGTGTCCTGGACTAGGGGGTATTCACCACATCGTCTCTCGATCAGTTGTATTGGGCCGAGGACCCCCATGGCTGTTTACTCATGGGCCAGTTTGGACAGCCAAAGACATATACGAGGAAGATTCTACAAGACTTGGTGATCAAGACAAGGACTTCTCTCCACCGACGTATTCGACTAGGACTCTTGTTATCCTAGGCCTCTGGTATGTTATATAAGCCGAGGCCAGGCTAGTCAATAGAGGATTATGATATTACTCATCATACCTCTAGGATTTAGACCACAACATATGATCTCAAGGTAGATCAATTCTTGTAACACTCATATCCATCAAGATCAATCAAGCAGGAAGTAGGGTATTACCTCCATAGAGAGGGCCCAAACCTGGGTAAACATTGTGTCCCCCGTCTCCTGTTACCATCGATCCTAGATGCACAGTGCGGGACCCCCTACCCGAGATCCGCTGGTTTTGACACCGACAACGAGGGCAGAGCACCTGGAGGGACACAAGAGTAGCGCGTGTGGCGGGACACGAGTAGAGCGCGCCATGGCCGCCTGAACCGCAAGAAACCACACACATAGAGCAGTTGAATATGCAGGAAATGGTCGCCTACAAGGCGGCCGACAATTGCGTCGCTGCGTAGAGAGCGGCCGTGTGCTACCACCTCCGTCTAGTCTATACTCCCCTTTATATTCTATGACACACTTTTCCCTCAAATTTAACCAACAAAATGTTAATGCATGTTATAAAAATTATATAATTGGAAACTATGTTCAAATACGAATCCAACTATATAATCTTCGGCGACATGCATTCGTATTTTATTAGTTAAATCATACTTATAAACCATTATGGGGGTATAGTAGGTAATTAAATCGTAGGCGTTTTTTATTAACCCCGTATGTGTAAGTGGCCTTTCGTCCTCCTCTCGCACGTCTTGTCACCCCGCTACCACAGACGGCTTACAGCGCAAGCTTGCGCCACGCGCGGGGGCGTTCTATTAGCCAAATGGCGGCGCCAATGAATCATCGGTGAGCCTGTTCCCGTGCAACCTCGCAGGTTCCCGCGCAAGCTTCCCGCCCGACTCGGTGAAATCCCCTATAATCCCAATGCTTACGGGCCTGCTATAAAACCCTCATGTCCAGAGAGTCCCGCGTCGCATTTTCCGCTCCCTTCCTGTAGTTTATCTCGTCTGCTTCTCCCACAATCGCCAATGGCACCGGTCCATCGTCGTCGCTCAGCCACTCCGCCGTCATCAGAGGACAGCTCTAGCTGGGAGGCTACACCGCTGCGGAGGCGCAGTCCCTAGCGTAGTGTAGTGCACGTGGCATCCCTATTGGGTGTGCGCGGAACACCCACCACACGCTCCGCCGCCAGTGCCCGTCGGCAGATATTGCCGGCCGCCGTTGCTGCCACAGTACCGTCAAAAGCTAGGTCCATCGCATGCTCCGCCGCCACGACACGAAGGAAGGAGGTGGCCGTCGTGGCCGCCACCCCACTGCCAGCCACCGTGGCCATCACCCGCTCTGCCATCGCGGCCCGAAAGCGGGAGGTGGTGTTCATGGCCGCCAGCCCACCGTCGACCGCCGGGGTCATCACCCGCTCCGCCACCGCCGCCCGACGGCGGGAGGCGGAGGTGGATGCCCGCACGTACGTCAGCGACTTTGCGCGCTACACCGAGTTTCTGCGAGAGTAGGAGGAGCGCCTCGTCAAGCACGCAAAGAGCCTTACCGCCACCGTGGCCATGGCACACGCCACCTCAGATGCAAGGAAACAGGAGATCTATGAGGATAACCACCGCTTCGAGAGGGGTCGTCTAGAGCGGCAAAGGGCATTCGAGGTGAGCGTTGCTGAAGCTACAATAGCGGCAGGAACCTTGTTGCAGTTGCCCAGCTCATTGGTAGGCTCCTCCTCCTCCGCCTCTTACTGAGCGCGCTCGGCAGAGGAGAGGCATCCGGAAGTAGTACAAAGCCCCTCTGCAGTAGTAGTAGTATTTAGGGGCTATTTTGTTTAGTTCATCTGACTATAGATGTGGTGGAACTATACAACGTACTTAAAATTAGCTAGTATATATAGTTGAACTGCTATTTCAGTACGTGGTTGGCAATAATTGGGGAAAAGTTTGGTCGGTTCTGCTGTCGAGTTGAACTATTTGTATAAATTAAGAACGAATGCTTAATATATGAATGAAATCTATGCTTGATTACTGAATTTTAGTTGCAAAAATTAGATACTGCTAGTGATTTTTAGCTTCATATTTTGACAAATCGCAGTGTTACAAGGTTGACAAATGGCAATCTTACTAGATCAACAAATGTCAATCTTTGCAGTTTGACAAATGGTAAGATACCCAATATGACAGATGCAAATCTTACCAAATTGTTTGTAAGTGGTTGCACACGGGTCATCCAAAAGAATCATTTGCATTGAAGAGATGCACAAATCCTACTCTCACTTTGCATCATGTCGTCCCGGGGTCGAAGGGCGGGGTGCGGGAGGATGGCAGCTGGCGGCGCTGAGAGGTAGCGCTCGACAGCGACGTCCCATGCCGCTGAGGTGGGGGGGGCACGGAGAGGAAGGCGGGCATCCATGGAAGTCAAAGGGCTCGCTTCCCAATGAGCCTACGCAGCGTATATCTCGCACGGTTCCCGGTGAGCCTGCACATTGGAGGAGAGCTTGCACTCCTCTCGGTCAGACTGCGCAGCGGACTGCGCTCGCACGCCTCCCGTTCAGTCAAGGTCAAGCAGCTGTACGCACGACACCTCCTACAACCATTAAGACCAAGACACGTGGCGTCACGTGAATGGTTAACAGAACGCACACGGTTTGTATTATACAAACGTTTGAGATATTAAAGTGGCAACTATTTTTTCAAATAGCGTTTGTTGGCTGTCATTATTCGGGTGCGCCTTCTCTCAAAATGGACACAAAAAATACCACATCATGTCGGGTGCCATTCCATGATAGCATGCCAAGTTTCATGAATTTCAGACGAGTTTTGGATTTACTAGAATTTAAAAACCAGGTATCTCAATGTTTTGCCGGCAATCAACGGTGCCCTAGTGTTTGAAATTCATTCTCATTTCTTGCATGGTACCTAAGCATGCACCCAAGGACATAGATTTGATTTTTCAACCAATTTATATGCACTGGAGCATGTAATTCAAATTTGAATTATGCACATAAATGCATTAAAAACTCAATTAATGCATAAAAATGTACAAACAAACCCCGAAAATTCACAAAAATTGACACAACACTCTTATTGTTCTATATTGACACGAGAAAAAAATTGGAAGCAATAAGAGGCAATGGATATCGTTTCGTCCCCAAAGGTGGGACGTTCCCTACCCAAACCATCATGCTTATTGTGAGAAGCTCTGGTTTGTGAGAAGCATATACCCAAACCTGCCCCAAACGGGACAAAATTTTTACCACGGCATGTTGATGCCGCTCCATGATAGCATGCCAAGTTTCATGAATTTCAGATGAGTTTTGGATTTACTAGAATTTAAAAACTAGACATCTCAATGTTTTGCCGACAATCAACGGTGCCCTGGTGTTTGAAATTCATTCCCATTTCTTGCATGGGACCTAAGCATGCACCCAAGGACACATATTTGATTTTTCAACCAATTTATGTGCACTGGAGCATGTGCATGTATTTCAAATTTGAATTATGCACATAAATGCATTGAAAACTCAGTTAATGCATAAAAATGTCCAAACGAACCCCGAAAAATCACAAAAAATGACACAACACTCCTGTTGTCTATGTTGACACGAGAAAATTTATGGAAGCAATAAGAGGCAATGGATATCGTTTCGTCCCCAAAGGTGGGGCGTTCCCTACCCAAACCATCATGCTTGTTGTGAGAAGCTCTGGTTTGTGAGAAGCATATACCCAAACCTGCCCCAAACAGGGATGGCAATGGGTAGGGTATGGGTGGGTACATCCTCCTCTTGCCCAAACCCATACCCATAGAAACTTTCTATACCCACCCATTTCAATACCCATGGGCACAAATTGACACCCATGCCCATACCCATCAGGTATCCTGTACCCAATGGGTACAATATATATATAGCATTTAAATTTTAAAGAAGTACATACATTAGTGTAATATTCAAGCGATAATGGGCAATCAATCTAGTACCGACACAACGTCCTCTGGTGTGTGGCCAATTCCAGCTGGCAAGGGATTATGATAAGTGGTTGGTGGAAGCCGACATAGTGGAAGGCGATGACGGGAACTGGGGTTTGCTAGTTTGAGAGTTGGAAGAGAGTGTGTTGGTGATGAGTCAAGATTTCATCATTTCGAGGAGTCACATAGGACATAGGAGGAGTGTGAGATGGCTGTTGGGAGCCTATTAGCTATGGTTTGTTTAGGGAATAAGGAATTAAGAGTTGGGCAATAGGAGTTGGATGTAGACCCCACATTTCATAGGAGTTATTTTCATTCATTAATATTTTTAGGTACCCATTGGGTTACCCATGGGCGCAATCTCATACCCATGCCCTACCCATATATTTTGCAGGTATGGATACCCATTACCCATGGGTACAGAATCATGCCAAGTCTTGCCCATGCCCACTATTTTCGGGTAGGGTACCCGCGGATACCCATACCCATGGGCGGAATTACCATCCCTAGCCCCAAATGGGACAAAAAATTTACCACGACATTTTGATGTCGCTCCATGATAGAATGCCAAGTTTTATGAATTTCAGACGAGTTTTGGATCTACTAGAATTTAAAAACCAGGCATCTCAATGTTTTGCCGGCAATCAACGGTGCCTTGGTGTTTGAAATTCATTCCCATTTCTTGCATGGGACCTAAGCATGCACCCAAGGACACATATTTGATGTTTCAACTAAATTATATGCACTGGAGCATGTGCATGTAGTTCAAATTTTAATTATGCACATAAATGCATTGAAAACTCAGTTAATGCATTAAAATGTCCGAACGAACCCCGAAAAATCACAAAAAATGACACAACACTCCTGTTGTTCTATGTTGACACGAGAATTTTTTTGGAAGCAATAAGAGGAAATGGATATCGTTTCGTCCCCAAAGGTGGGACGTTCCCTACCGAAACCAGCACACTTGTTGTGTGAGAAGCTTATACCCAAACCTGCCCCAAATGGGACAAAAAATTTACCACGACATGTTGATTCCTCTCCATGATAGCATGCCAAGTTTCATGAATTTTGGACGAATTTTGGATTTACTAGAATTATAAAAGCAAGTACGTCGACGTTTGCTGGAGAGCCACGGTGCTATGGTGTTCGAATTTCATCCCCATTTCTTGCACGGGAGATAAGCATAAACCCATGGACACATATATGATTTTACAACCCATGTTGGTGCACCGGAGCATGTGCATGTAGTTTAATTTTGAATTGTGCACCTGAAATGGCTAGAAAACCAATTTAATGTATAAAATGGTCAAACGAACCCTGAATAATTCCAATTCTTTTACGACACACATATAGTTGCATGTTCACTTCAGATAAAAGGTCTAGCAATTCAAACAGCGTCCATTGCCGCTGTGACCCCATTTTGTAATTCAAATCAACTAGATCCCACATAGTTTATTATCACCAACCGTGTGAGTTGTAGTACAAAATATCTTGGAGCACCGTCGGTGTATAGTACGCCTATGGCTTACACGAGAAGGTGCGTCAGTTACAGTCCACAGCCGGCGTCTCAAGCACACTAGCTCGCTCCCCAAATATCATTTCACTGTTCAGTCGTTGCCGGTGAAAGATGGGCACGTGGACCCGCGTCGTGAGGGCAACTTCCGTGGCCCACTCCGGCGAGAGCGTGGCCACAGCCGCCATGCGCGTGCTAACAAGGTGCATGAGCACGGCTGCAATCTGCGACTGGGCGGCCATGGCAGCCCAAACGACCAATGTTGCTTCTCAGGTGGTGGCAGCAACATCTGGCTCGGGGATAACAACTGGCGAGATCAGCACAGCAGCTATCCGTTCAACAGCGGCGGCCTTAGCCCTGATGGAGGCCGCCCACGCCTAGCTCCTGGCGGTCACCGCACAAATCAAATGAACCTTCTCCGACAACGGTCGGCAACCCACAACTGAAGAGCTGGCAATCGCCGAGAGCATTCGAGCAGCCGTCCGTTCCTCCGCCGCATACCTTGCGACGATGGAGCCCGTCCAAGCCCAAATCGCTTCCGCCCACGCCCAGCTCATGGTGACCTTTTCCAAAGAGATGGTGGACGCGGATGGCAAGATGCTTGCCGAGTATGGTGTGATGGATGCCATGGAGCCCCTTCCCCAGGAGACCGTCGGGCACGAGCTGGACATGGAGGCGACGGCGGAGATCGACGAGCACTAGCCGTAGTAGTACTCTTTGTTTTGTCTAATTAAGAGCGCCGTTCTTTAATTTGTTAGAGTAATGTTTAGGTCAGCTAGCTCTGTTTAATTGCTGAACTTGCTCGATTAAGAAGTTAGTCTCCTTTGTGTACCCAAATTATGCAATGACGTGGATGACTACTGTAACCATGGAAATTTGAACCAAAATTTTTGCTGTTCAAACTCATCACACACGGGTTAAGCTATCTGAATCGTTTGTGATGTTCACATATCGTACACAGTTCTCAATAAGGGACCGTGTCTGATGACACTTTGCACGCCATTTTTTTCGCTGAAGCGATTCCAAATTTTTGGCTTCCGCGGAAATATCTACCTCCCCGCCCCTCCCCCTTACCAAAAGCCACATTTCCCCTGTTTCCGCCTTCCTTTCCAAGTTGAAACCTTCACTCCTTGCTTGCAGCGCCGCCTCCTCATCGGCAACCCTCCTTCATGCTGCTCGGCCTCGTCTATCCAGACAGGTAATCCACACCCGACCCCCATCCTCCTCCTCCTTCCACATCCCACAGGCCCCGATCACCGGCACGAGCGCCACACCTTCCAGCCAAATCATCGACCCCTCCACCAAATAAGCGCGGCCCTAAGCCATGGTGCACGTAGTATGGCCAGGATCTCAAGGAGCATTTGGCAGCGGAGAAGCAAATCATGGCCGCACGCGCGGATGAGGTCACGATGGCTGCCATTCGTGCCGACCCCTAGATCTTGGAGGAGCACCTTGCCGTTTGCTAGCTACGCCGATTAAGCATGCTCAGTTTACCTGTTGTGTGTGCTGCTCCTGCCGTTCCTTCACAAATTCTAGTGAATTGTGCTATCTAATTTTACCATGCAATATGTTGCTCTAGTGTATATGTTCTATATGTCGTGCAGTGTGGTGCTCACTTATTAACTATTTTTTAATTAGTTGTCATCTTCAGTTAGCTGTTTGGTTCAATTCTGCAAATGTGATGTTCAATTCTTCAGGCTGCAATTTTGTATTGTCTTCCATGTGAGAAATAAATCGAATTTATCTTTACAAAATACATGAGAAATGAATACAATTGCTATATTTCCAAGTTGTCAAGCATGCTTGGTTTGGTTATACATTGTGCAATGTGGTGCTCAGTTAACGTTTGGTTCATTTGTGTTGTGGTGTTTAGTTAACTCTTTGGTTCAATTCTGCAATGTGATGTTCAATAGTTGTTGGTGCATCCTGTTATTGTATACCATGTGAGGAATAAATTGAATTTTGCTATAGTAAATACTTAACCTCATGACTAACTACCTTATATGTGTTGCAGGGAAACAATGGGAAGCACTGAGGTTTACAATCGAGGTTAGCACGTGCATGGTCCATTGTCTAATAGCACATTATTGTGCAATTGCAGGAAGCATTCTAATATTTTGTTTTTAACAATTTGGTCTTGCACATCTAGGTCCTGCTGTGAGAGGTTTTGACCCACTGTTCGACCCTTTTTGCATAAGGAGAAATGAGTTGTCCATGAATATCAATCAAATAAAGAAACTCAGAAAGATTGTTAGGATAAAGAAATTAGCGTAAAAAACAACAAGATCTTTGTCTGCAAAATGAAGAAGACATCAGGTCACTACAAGATGGTACTAACTATTATACTTTGCCTTTTTTTATTCCTTTGCCCCATTTCAAATATAGAGAAGATATTTATGCACATCCTTGTTTTCAGGCCTTTCCAAAGCAGTTCACTGATGATTACCTATCAACCCACCTCTATGGTCAGGAGGCAAGAAAGTTTTTCATACAACACCCACGGTTCAATATTGAAGTGTTCCTAAAGAGGACGAAGGACGGACGGTCAATCATCCACAGGCACTGGCCTAAAGTTGTAAAGACCTTCAACATGAATGAAGGCTCAATATTCGCCTTCCGCTTCAGCAGTTTTCCAGATGAGATGCATCTGTCTATATACCATCTATGGTGCTAATTTCGATAGGTTCTATATGCTGCATGTGAAACTTGGTGCTAGCGCAGTTGTGTAATGGGGTAGCTGAGTGCTAAAGTTATATCATGTTGTACTCTGATGTATTTCAATTATGAAATTCTGCTTCCTTAATATGGAAATGAAATATATTATGTGCTCAATATGAATGTCAATTAGATTAATAAATGGATTATTAATAATAGGCAATTAGCCTGCTAATGGCGAATTAGCCTGCTAATTGGGTTTTGCTATTGCAAACAGTTGTTCAAAAAATACCGTGGGCGATGACCTCAGGCGACGCACATAGTTTCTAGGAATAAACCGTGTTGGATAAATGAACAATCACACACGACTTTCTCTTGAAAATTGTTTGCGTTAGGTCACCTTGCACAAACGTTTACCACATAAAAACTGTGTGTGATGGACTGCCTTTGCCAGACAGTTTCTTCTACGGACCGTGTGTGATACATTCAATAACGCAAATGATTTAACGGGAAAAATTTTGTGTGATGTACCTGTGAACGGAAACATTTTCCTTGGAGCGACTGTGTGGTATGTACATACGAACGGAAACAATTTCGCCGTATAATTGTATTCTTTAGCTCTACTGTCCATATTTCCCTATTTGAGCGCTCATCGATTGCACACGACCTCATTTTGCCGACCGTGTGTGCCAGGAGGGCATATCCGTAACGATTTCTGGATCGTGTGGGAAGGACCCTCCCTATCGCCCACACTCACTTGGCGATGGTTCCAAATGCCGTCACGGAAAGGGGTTAAAAACCTTTTGTTTAGGACCGACGCGTACCAGTGCAACATGCCCTACAAAAACAAGTTAGACGTCTCTACTTTGTTGTTGCAAGTTTTGCGTGGCTGCTATGGGCTTCTAGTAAGAACCGTTCTTACCCACGCATCAAAACCACAAGGATGTTTCGTCAAGTTTGTTGTTTTAACCTTCAACAAGGACCGGCCGTAGTCAAATTCGATTCAACTAAAGTTGGAGAAACAGACACCCGCCAACCACCTTTATGCAAAACAAGTTGCATGTCTGTTGGTGGAACTGGTCTCATGACCGTGGTCATGTAAGGTTGGTCCGGGCCGCTTCATCCAACAATACCGCCGAATCAAAATAAGACGTTGGTGGTAAGCAATATGACTATCATTGCCCACAACTCTTTGTGTTCTACTCGTGCATACCATCTACGCATAGACCTGGCTCGGATGCCACTGTTGGGGAACGTAGCATGCAATTTCAAAAATTTCCTACGCTCACGCAAGATCTATCTAGGAGATGCATAGCAACGAGAGGGGGAGAGTGTGTCCAAATACCCTCATAGACCGAAAGCGGAAGAAGAAGCATTTGAAAACATGGTTAATGTAGTTGAACTTCTTCTCGTTCCAACCGATCAAGCATCGAACGTACGGCACCTCCGACTTCTGCACACGTGCAGCTCGATGACGTCCCTCGAATTCTTGATCCAGCAAAGTGTCGAGGGAGAGTTCCTTCACCACGACAGTGCGGTGACGGTGATGGTGAAGTGATCCGCGCAGGGCTTCGCCTAAGCACTACGTGAATATGACCGGAGGCGTAAACTGTGGAGGGGTGTGCCGCACACGGCTAACAATGTTTGTTGTGTGTTCTAGCGGTGCCCCCCGACATAAACATAGGTTGGAGGGGAGGAGAGGCAGCCAAGTAGGAGGAATCCTACTTGGGGTCCTCCCAATTCTGCCTCCCCCTTTCCTATTCCAATTCGGAGTAGGAAGGGAAGAGGGGGAAGGGGGAATCATATTCCCCTTTTCCTTTCCTTCTTCCCCTTTCCTTATCGAATTTTTCCAGCCCATATGGGGGGCACACTAGCCCCTTAGTGGCTGGTGTGTTTCCCCTCTTGGCCCATTAGGCCCATATAGCTTGCCGGGGGTTGCCCGGAACCCCTTTTGGTGTCCCGGTACGTACCCGGTACCCCCAGAACACTTCCGGTGTCTGAATACTATCGTCCTATATATGACTCTTTACCTATCAACCATTTTGAGACTCCTCGTCATGTCCGTAATCTCATCCAGGACTCCAAACAACAATCGGTCACCAAATCACATAATTCATATAATACAAAATTGTCATCGAACATTAAGCGCGTGGACCCTGCGGGTTTGAGAATTATGTAGACATGACTGAGACACCTCTCCGATCAATAACCAATAGCGGAACCTGGATGCTCATATTGGTTCCTACACATTCTACGAAGATCTTTATCGGTCAAACCGTAATAACAACATACGTTATTCCCTTTGTCATTGGTATGTTACTTGCCCGAGATTCGGTCATCGGTATCTTCATACCTAGTTCAACCTCGTTACTGGCAAGTCTCTTTACTCGTTCCGTAATGCATCGTCCCACAACTAACTCATTAGTCAGATTGCTTGCAAGGCTTATCATGATGTACATTACCGAGAGAGCCCAGAGATAGTTCTTCGATACTCAGAGTGACAAATCCTAATCTCGATCTATGCCAATCTAGCAAACATCTTCGGAGATACCTGTAGAGCATCTTTATAATCACCCAGTTACGTTGTGACGTTTGATAGCACATAAGGTATTCCTCTGGTATTCGGGAGTTGCATAATCGCATAGTCAAAGGAACATGTATAAGTCATGAAAGCAATAGCAATAAAACATAACGATCATTATGCTAATCTAATGGATGGGTCTTGTCCATCACATCATTCTCCTAATGATGTGATCCTGTTTATCAAATGACCACACATTTCTATGGTTAGGAAACTTAACCATCTTTGATTAACGAGCTAGTCTAGTATAGGCTTACCAGGGACACGATGTTTTGTCTATGTATCCACACATGTATCAAGTTTCTCGTTAATACAATTCTAGCATGAATAATAAACATTTATCATGATATAAGGAAATATAAAATAACAACTTTATTATTGCCTCTAGGGCATATTTCCTTCAGTCTCGCACTTGCACTAGAGTCAATAATCTAGTTCACATCTCCTTGTGATTTAACACCCATAGTTCACATCGCCATGTGACCAACACCCAAAGGGTTCACTAGAGTCAATAATCTAGTTCACATCGCTATGTGATTAACACCCAAAGAGCACTAAGGTGTGATCATGTTTTGCTTGTGAGAGAAGTTTAGTCAATGGGTCTGCCACATTTAGATCCGTATGTATTTTGCAAATTTCTATGTCTACAATGCTCTGCATGGAGCTACTCTAGCTAATTGCTCCCACTTTCAATAGGTATCCAGATCAAGACTCAGAGTCATCTAGATCGGTGTTAAAGCTTGCATCGACGTAAATCTTTACGATGAACTCTTTATCACCTCCATAACCGAGAAAAATTTCCTTAGTCCTCTTTAGGTACCTGAGGATAATTTTGACCGCTATCTAGTGATCTACTCCTGGATCACTATTGTACCCGCTTGCCAAACTCATGGCAAAATTTCCATGGTGTTATTTTGTGTAGAAATAAAAGTTCTCGGAATGACCTAAAACTTCACAAAGATCAGTTTTGGAATAAGTAAAAAATATTGACGAAAGAATCAACCAAAGGGGGCCCATACCCGGGTCACAAGCGTGGAGGGCGCGCCCTCTGTCCTTATGGGGCCCCTGGACCTCCACCAACCTCAACTCCAACTCCATATATTCATGCTCGGGTAGAAAAAAATCAGAGTGAAGGATTCATCGTGTTTTACGATACGGAGCCACCGCCAAGCCCTGTTCTTCCTTGGGAGGGCAGATCTAGAGTCTATTTTGGGCTCCGGAGAGGGGAAATCGTCGCCATCGTCATCATCAACCATCCTCCATCACCAATTTCATGATGCGCATCGCCATGCGTGAGTAATTCCATCGTAGGCTTGCTGGACCATGGTGGGTTGGATGAGATTAACCATGTAATCGAATTAGTTTTGTTAGGGTTTGATCCCTAGTACCCACTATGTTCTAAGATTGATATTGCTATGACTTTGCTATGCTTAATGCTTGTCACTAGGGCCCGAGTGCCATGATTTCAGATCTGAACCTATTATGTTTTCATGAATATATTTGTGTTCTTGATCCGATCTTGCAAGTTATAGTCACCTACTATGTGTTATGATCCGGCAACCCCGGAGTGACAATAGTCGGGACACTTCCCGTTGATGATCGTAGTTTGAGGAGTTCATGTATTCACTAAGTGCTAATGCTTTGGTCCGGTTCTCTATTAAAAGGAGGCCTTAATATCCCTTAGTTTCCAATAGGACCCCGCTGCCAGGGAGGGTATGATAAAAGATGTCATGCAAGTTCTTTTCCATAAGCACGTATGGCTATATTCGGAATACATGCCTACATTATATTGATGAATTGGAGCTAGTTCTGTGTCACCCTATGTTATAACTGTTGCATAATGAATGCCATCTGACATAATTATCCATCATTGATCCATTGGCTACGAGTTTGTCTCATATTGATCTTTACTTCGTTAGTTTTCCGTTGCCACTGTTATGATTGCTACGAAACTGTTACTGTTACTTTTGCCACTGTTACTGTTACTACCATACTACTTTGCTACTAAATAATTTAATGCAGACATTAAGTCTTTCAGGTGTGGTTGAATTAACAACTCATCTGCTAATACTTGAGAACATTCTTTGTCTCCCCTTGTGTCGAATCAATAAATTTGGGTTGAATACTCTACCCTCGAAAACTGTTGCGATCCCCTATACTTGGGGTTATCAAGACCTTTTTCTGGCGCCGTTGCCGAGGAGCATAGCTCTATTCTCTGAGTCACTTGGGATTTATATCTGTTGATCAATATGAGGAATCTTAAAGACAACAAAACCAAGATCTATTCCTCAACTATGAGGGAAGGTAAGGAACTCCCATCTAGCTCTACACTTGATTCTCCTTCTGTTTTGAGTAAACTTGTGACACCTACACCTGCTATTGATTCCTATATGTCACATGTTATTGATGATGCCACTTCTGCAATGCATGATGATTATGATGAAACTACTTCTCTACTTGATAATACTGTGCCACTAGGTGAATTTCTTGATGAACAACTTGCTAGGGTTAGAGGGAATGAAATTACCGAAACTGATGATATTATTGAAACTGAAGATTATGATTCTCCCCTTAGATATGAGTTGCCAGCTGTACCCGAGGGTTATATTATGGATGAGGAAACTTCCAGGGACTTTCTTGCTTGTAGTGATAGAGATGATCTTAAGAAACTGATGATCTTAAGTCTTTGAATGCTAGAATGAAATATGATCCCACTTTTGCTACTTCACCTGTCTTTGTTACTGATAAGGATTATGAACTCTCTGTCGATCCTGAGTTAATTACTTTATTTGAATATGATCCTTTCTATGGTAATGAATCTGAAACTGTTGTGGCACATCTTACTAAATTGAATGATATAGCCACCATATTTGCTCATGAGGAAAAAATCGCTATTACTATATTCTTAGATTGTTTCCTTTATAGTTAAAGGGTGATGCTAAGTTATAGTTTAATTATCTTGCTCCTGGTTGTGTGCGTAGCCCCCAGGATATGATTTAATACTTATCTGAAAAATATTTCCCCGCTCATAAGAAACAAGCTACCTTACGGGAAATATTTAACTTTGTGCAAATTGAAGAAGAGAGTCTCCCACAAGCTTGGGGGAGGCTTATCCAATTACTTAATGCTTTGCCAGATTATCCTATCAATAAAAATGAAATACTTGATATCTTTTATAATGGACTAACCGATGCTTCCAGAGACCTACAAAAAAAAGACACATCCGTGACATTTTGGGCCGAACGAATTTTTTTCTGTCATGCTTATGGCACTTCTATGACGATAATTGTGGCAAAACCCGGTATCATCATAGATGTGGTGGGCTCCTACTTCTATAACAAAAAACCATGACAAAAAATGGGCTTTTCATCCTGGGCGGGCTGGAGATGCAGCTGCATGACATTCTTTGGGCCGTCCATGATGGAAAAAACCGTGGTAAAAAGCGAGCGCGAGGAAAATATCGGGGAGTTCGCGGTTACGGTGGGTGGTCGGGGGCCGAGCGATGCACGTTTCTTACGTACACATACGCGCATGGGTGTGAGGCATTGGGCTCTAAATGAACCCGAGAGAGGCGTTCGCCTACTGAAACCGAGCGATTGCACTGTAGGCTACGCGTTACTGAACCCGAGCGATCGATCGATGGCTGTTAACTAAACCCGATCGAGCGATTCCTTCGCTACTGCTGCTAACTGAAGCTGATCAATGCTGCATCTAGATGAATAGTAGTGTTGTTTGGGGGGGGGGGTTTGATGAACAGTTCCCGGTGGGGGGTTGGATGAACAGGACCCCGTGGTGTTGCCGCTGGATGAACAGGACCCCGATCGATTGAGCTGGTTGGGGGTGGATGAACAGGACCCCGTGGAGGGCTGGTTGAACAGTAGCCGGTGGAGGGCTGGATGAACAGTAGCCCGTGGAGGGGTGGTTGAACAAGACCCCGTGGAGAGGGCTAGTTGAACAGTAGCCAGTGGAAGAACGATGACGGCTGGATGAACAGGAGCACGTGGATGAACAGTCACGGGTGGAGGCTGGAGGAGGTCGACAGTGGAGACGAACAGTATCTCGTGGAGTCCCGTTTTGCGGTACGCCACACCCCTCCTGATGAACAGGACCCCCGTTTCGACCGTAGCGCTCCAACACAAGTCCGTTTCCTCCGTTTTGCGGTATGCCACACCCCTCCCAATGAACAGGATCCCGTTTCGACCGTGGCCGGTCGAACACAAGGCCATTTCCTCTGTTCTGCGGTACGCCAGGCCTCGTTTCGATCGACTGTTCTGTCCAAGCCGGTTGGCTCCTGATGAACACGACGTATTCCATTGCCTCCCGATGAACATGATGCATTCTGTTGCCTCCTGATGAACACGACGACGCAGTTTCTCTGTTCTGAACCAGCCATGTACACGAGCCCTGGCCGTATGTATGCGTGAGTAGGCGTTCGAGACCCCGCCCGTATGTACGTACCGATCCGTATTTACTTTCTCGCACCCTGGTTGTACGTACGTGTACATGCTACGTGTGCGTCTCTACTATGACACGTGCCCTTCCTTACTCGGCCATGGTTCATCGCTGCAGCCTGCAGACAGACCAATCGATCTGTATGTACGTACATGTTCGCGGCTAGAATGACAACGCTATGTATGCTTCGACCAGGTGGGTCCCGACTGTCAGGCACTTCCTTTCGTGCAAAGATGTAGCTGGTGGGTCCCAGCAGTCAGTGGCGAAAAGTTTTTTTCATGAAATACGGTGGCCCACCCGATGGGTCCCTGCTATCAGGTGGAGGAATCATTATTTTGCGCGTAATAAGGAGGCACTTCCTTGCTGCGGCCATGGACCTAGCTGCCAGCCTCGCCACTTATAGTACTCTTTCGATGGAAGTCATTCGTTGACCACATTGGCCACGCCGTGCCGAGAGCACCAAGGTGGTGGACGACAACGAGGCCTAGGAAGGGCACCACGCGGAGCCGGGGAAGATGGGGCAGTGGATGCCCACGCGGAGAGGAGTATGAGGGTTCACTGGTCCGGGTTCGGTGTGAGGCTGCCATCGCCGCAGGGCGTGGCCAGCGGTGGGAGTAGTAGGGAGCGGTGAGGCCTCTGCGGCAGCACAGCCAGCCACAGGAGGCAAGAGCACACGGCACGACCGGCGCTGGTTTGGATGGCTGGAGCAAGAAGACTGGAGGCTGAAGAAGCACTACGGCCATTGGATGGACATCGTACGGTCACTGGAGCTAAAATTGTTCATATTTACTAAGTTGAGAAAGCCCTCCGTCCCCGTCGACTTAGTAGGCCCACAAGTCAGCCTCCCACTACAGTGGGTTCCAGCTAGCAGGGGAGTATTCATTTTTTGTGTGTAATAAGGAGGCACTTCCTTGCATGCGAAGATATAGCTGGTGTGTCCAAGCTGACAGCAGAGGCAACGTTTTTTCGCGAAATACGGAGGCCCTTTCGGTGGGTCCCAGCTGTCAGGTGGAGGAATCATTTTTTTGCGCGTAATAAGGAGGCATTTCCTTGTGTGGGTCCCTACTGTCAGCCTCTTCTGATGGCTATTGTTTGTTGACCATGTTGACCTCGCTCATGTGTTGAGGTCAAGATATTCCATTCCAACCATATGAATCTTGATCTATAGCCTTCTCCAAGTTGCTCTCCACTCAAATCATCTTTCCACCAAATCCAAATCAGTGAGAGAGAGAGAGTTGAGTGTTGGGGAGACTATCATTTGAAGCACAAGAGCAAGGAGTTCATCATCAACACACCGTCTATTACCTTTTGGAGAGTGGTGTCTCCTAGATTGGTTAGGTGTCACTTGGGAGCCTCCATCAAGATTGTGGAGTTGAACCAAGGAGTTTGTATGGGCAAGGAGATCGCCTACTTCGTGAAGATCTACCCTAGTGAGGCAAGTCCTTCGTGGGCGATGGCCATGGTGGGATAGAAAAGGTTGCTTCTTTGTGGACCCTTCGTTGGTGGAGCCCTCTGTGGACTCGCGCAACCGTTACCCTTCGTGGGTTGAAGTCTCCATCAACGGGGATGTACGACAGCACCACCTATCGGAACCATGCCAAAAATCTCCATGTCTACATTGTGTTTGCTCCCTCCAAACTCCTCCCTTTACCTTCATGTGCAATGTTTTACATTTCGCTGCTATAATCTTAGACTTGCATGTGGAGGTTGTTTACTTGACTAGTGCTAAGTTGCTAAAATCTGCCAAGACTTAAAATTGGGAAAAGGCTAGATTTTTATTTGGTCAAGTATTCTAATCACCCCCCTATAGACATACTTTCAACCCTACAAGTGGTATCAGAGCTTTGGTCTCCATTTGCCTTGATTTCCATAGCTTTTGGTGATCATAGCCTTGGTTTCACAACCTAGGAGAGCATGGCATCTAGCAAGGGAAATTATCACCGTAGAGGTCCTTACTTTGATGGTACTAATTTTGCTAGTTGGAAGCATAAGATGAAAATGCATATTCTTGGACATAACCCCGCCGTTTGGGCTATTCTGTGTATTGTCTTGCAAGGTGAATTCTTTGATGGGAGAGAACCGAACAATGAAGCTAGCGCAGAAGAGTTGAAGATGCTGCAATACAATGCTGAAGCTTGTGATATTCTCTTCAACGGACTGTGCCCTGAAGAATTCAACAAAATCAGCCATCTTGAGAATGCAAAAGAAATTTGGGACACTTTGATTGATCTGCACGAAGGTACCGACTCCGTCAAGGAATCCAAATTGGATGTGCTTCAAAGTCAACTTGACAAGTTCAAAATGAAGGATGGTGAAGGTGTCGCTGAAATGTACTCTAGGCTTGCTCTCATCACAAATGAGATTGCCGGCTTAGGAAGTGAAGAGATGACTGATAGATTCATCATCAAGAAGATCCTAAGACCCTTGGATGGAAAATATGATACCATGGGCACATTGATCCAAATGATGCCCAATTACAAAGATCTCAAGCCAACGGAAGTTATTGGAAGAATTGTTGCTCATGAGATGTCACTCAAGGATAAGGAAGAGCTTCACAACAAGTCAAGTGGTGCTTACAAAGCCTCATGTGATGCTCTCACATCATCAAGTGAGAAACAAGCCTTCAATGAAGAATCGAGCCTAATGGTGAAGAACTTCAACAAGTTCTACAAGGGTAGAACCAAGGAAAGTAGTTCCAAGTCAAGGTCCTACAGTGACAAAAGATCTTCAAGCAATTGCTAAATTGTGGAAGACCCGGACACTACTCCAATGAGTGTACGTCTCCCTACAAAAGAAGAGAAGATTCTCCCAAAAGAAGAAGTAGAAGAGAAGAATCACCACCAAGAGAGAGAAGGAGTAGAGATGACCGTTATGAACGAAGAACATCACGGAGAAGCAAGGATTTGGAAAGAAAGGACAAATCATCAAGGAGCTACACAAAACAAAGACATCAAGCTCATGTTGGTGAATGAGTATCCGGCTCCGACTCCGACAATCACTCCGAGAGAAGTTATCACTCCGACTCCGAATATACTCAAGATGAAGGTATTGCCGGTCAAGCACTTATGTCAACCAACTCCTACGACATATTTGAGTCACCAAATGAAGGAATTGGAAGATGCTTCATGGCTAAAGGCCCAAAGGTATCACACCCCGAGTATGTAGATTTCAATAGTGATGAAGCTGATTTGCTAGGTGATGATGATTTACTTGTTGAAAATTCTACTGATGAAAACTATGATGAACTTGCTATAAATCATGCTAATCAAGATAAAAAGAATGACGATGATAAGAAGGAGATTGAGTGTCTAACTAAAGAACTAATCACTCTTAAGTTAGATCATGAAACTACCTTGGAAAATCATCGAGAGCTTTTAAAGACTCATGAGAAGTTATGCTTCGAAAAGCTTAACCTTGAGCAAGAGCATGGGTTCTTAAAAGCGATCAATGATGATCTTCACAAGAAAAGTTCTTCTTACATTCCCAAGCATTTACTCTTGTCTACTTACATGCCACAAGTTAAATCTAGCAAAAAGAGTAAGAAATATTCTTCTTCTAGTAGTAACAATAATCATGCTAAACCCAATGTTGTTGCTTCTAGTAGTTCTCTTGATTCCACTAATGATTCTCTTATCAAGTTACACTTGAGCAAGAAAATAGCTTATTGAAGGGAATTATAGAGAAAGGTGTTTACAAGAGCCTTGCCGGAAGTAAGCAATTTGAGGAAATTGTACGCAAACAAGGAAGACACCAGAAGAATCAAGGAATTGGTTTTGAACGAAGGTTCAATGCCAATGGACTTGAGTGGGAAGAAGATCAATACCCCAAGACAAAGTTTGTTCCTCAACAATAGAAGTATGATCCTACTTCTTTCCAAGGAACACAAGCTCAAGATGATCTTCCACCACAAGACCACAAGCAAAAAGGCAAGGACAAGCTTCAAGAGGAGATTGATGCATTTGAAGAAGCTCCCAAGGCCTTGGTCAAGGGGGTTCCAAAGACTACATCAAGTTCCACTTCATCAAGTATGACTACAACTCCAAGGATTCCCATCAAGATGGTGTGGATCCCGAAGAAAAAGAACTAGAGAGTTCTTGAGGGTGACTCCGCCAACATATTTCACTCATATCTTTTGGCAAGGACACGTGCAAACAACTTCCATATATTGCACTAGTTCAAGGAGTCACAAACCCTCTTGTAGGTAAGACAAGGGACAAGGTAACCTAATGCTTTCATGGACATCATCTTACGTGAACATCACTCTATGTCTATGGATATCCTTGGTTGTTCCTTGTGGGACTAACCCGTGTAGGTATTAAAAGTGCAACTCACTCCAATGGATTGCTCCAAATGATCTACATCAACATTGAGTATCTACATCTTCAAAACCTACGTGAAGTCATCATCGACAAAACCCATGGTTAGTTCATCCCTCTTAGGGGGATATCACATCTAGGGGGAGCTTTACTCTAATCAATTGAGCTAAAGCAACTCTAATGGTGTGAACACAACAATGCTTTATGTAAAAGTGGCAACCCCACTTATGCTTAAAGATGAGTATGACCTACGATCAAATGTTCTCATTTGACTCCGCAGTCAATATATTCATCGCCAATTGCTTGATAGATGCTAGAGTGTTTGTGCATGCTCTGCCACATATTTCATTTGCCATTTTATTGTATGAGCATGTTTGTTGCATATTTTACTCATTCGAGGACATCCACTTGTTGTTTTGATTGTTTGGCGTTTTTCTCTTTTGCCAAGTGGATGGACAAGAATGCCTAAGAACCCCCTCTAGCTATCTATGCTTTTCTCGTCCCAAACTTTATTCATGCTACATCACAAAGTCTGATCAGGTTAGATTCGAACCACTCTGTGTGAGGAGCACTCGGAGTCCCCGATTCGTCATAGACATAAACTTCCTAAACCTCTTTGTGCATTTCGGTATGACCGAGTCATCCACTTCGGTCACACCGAGTTCACTAAGTTGATCTAAGTTTTCCATCTCGATGGAAACGATTTGAACTTTTCGCATCGAGTTGCAGTAGCCGCTCGCGATTCCGCATCTCGGTGCCACCAAGTTGTTCCACTCAGTCACACCGATAGGGTCGGGATATATATACCCACGGGTGAGGATTTGGAAATTTCTTCAAACTGCTCAGCCCACGCGTGTGTCCTACTCTAGCTCCTCAGGTCTTTGGATCGTCTCCTCGCCGCCAGCGACCTCCCGCCACTGGTCTTCATCACCGTCAACGGATTTCTGCTCTGCCGTTGCCACCGTAGTGAACCTCCATCGAAATAGGGTATGGGTTCGACTCTATGTGCTAATTCCTTAACTACGATTCATAGCACATTACTTTTCCATGATCATGACCACGTATGCAAACAATCCATCCACCGAAAACTTCCTTTAGATTAGATTGGATTTGAAAATTTAGGGTTAGGTCTCTGTCGGACTCATCTCGGACCGACCGAAGTGTAGAAATTGGTCTCACCGATTTGGCTTAGGCCTTAGCACATGCATTTTCGGTCTGACCGAGTTCGATTCTCTGTGAAACCCTAGCAGTCTCGGTGCCACCAAACTGTGACTTGGTCTAACCGAGTTCACTAGTTTAGGTTCCAAAAGCTGCTTCAGTATCACCGAGTTTATCAAATCGGTAGCTCCAAAATGCTTTCTGTGGAGAACTAAAACTAAGTTTTTAAGTCATCTGTTTTGCAAAAACTCTGCACTTTGTGATGCTCATCCACTCTACCTCATCTACATCTATTCACAGGATCTGCTGTCAGTGATTGCCAAGATGTCTGACCAGAGTGACAGTCAGTATAGATCTGAGAAACATGTGCAATTGAGTGAGGGTTCAGATCCATCAAGCACATTAGATGATGGCAGCAGAAGCACTCCTAGTAACTTGCCAAAGGCAGCCACTAGGACAAGGCAGAAGAGAACCTCAGACTCTGAGGATGGAGACTATGTGGCTGTTGAGGATGAGGCCACCTCAAAGAAGAAAGTGCTGAAGAAGGAGTATGGCTCAGCTGCTACAACAAAGCCAGGGATGCACAAGAAGGCACCTGCCAAGAGAATGCCAACATCCAAGCCTAGGAAAGCAGCCTTGGAAGAAACTATGGAGTTCACTCTTGAACCCAAAGAGGCTGGAGAAGGCAAGAAGAGAAAGGAAAGGGTCAAGAAGACCACTGCCAGAGTTCTAGGAGATCATCCATGTATAAGGATCCCACAAAAGAAGAGGAAGAGGATGCTCCAGCACCCAAAGCACAGAAGCCTATGGGAGATGCAATTAAGTCAAGGGCTGCAACATCAAAGCCCAAGTCTGCTCCCAAAGCTCAAGCTCAGAAGTCAAGAGAAACACTATAAGTATTCCTGCAGAAGAGAAGAACACGGCCCCAGTGCCTCAAACTTAAGAAGAGGATGATGAGTCTCTTGTTTTGAGGAAATTAAAACCCAAGATCCCAGACCACAATGATGCTCATCCAGTGGCTAAAAGACATGCACATCAGAAAAGATGCTGAACTGAGATTGTGGAGACAGTCTGATCCCTATGCTATTAGGAAGAGGACTGCAGTTGACTACATATTTCATACAAAAGAACGGCAAGACTTCTATGAGACAATTTTGCTCGACAAGAAGCCCATTGTTTGTGACATGAGATGGGTTGATTGGGAATACATTAAGGAAAATGAAGATCACTTCCCAGGAGTATATAACAGCATCAAAGCATGTGGAGTAGATGAGTTTGTTGGATAGAAGTTCACAAAATGGAATGATGAGCTGATCATGTAGTTTTACTCCACTGCTCACTTTTTCCCACATGGGAAGATCATATGGATGTCTGAAGGTACTAGGTACCCATCCACTATTGAAGAATGGGCCAAGCTGATCAATGCCCCAGAGGAACATGAGGATGACTTGGACGTGTATGCCAAGAAGAATAAAGACCACAAATCCATGGCAAACGTGTACAAACACATCCCTAATAAAGCTTTGGAGACTCACAAGCTTGGATCTGTACATTACTTGTTGTCTGGTCTGCCTACCATCAACTGGATCCTAAGGCACACATTGCTACCCAGGTCAGGAGATCACAAGATGATCATAGGACATTCCATCAACATGCTGCAAATCTTTGATGTCCCTCAGAAGTTTAAAGTCATGAGCCTGATTGTAGAGACAGTCAGGAGGACAGCTACTAACCAAAAGAGAAGCTGTGGGTATGCTCCACATATTTAGGAGCTCATCAATTATAAGATGGGCACAGGAACATACTTGTTGGACAAGGAGCATCTACCCCTATATCCTGAATTTGAAGATAATGAAGTTGTCATGAATGAGAATGAACCGTCATCAGCTCAAGCACAAGAGAAGAGAGCCAAAGCTAAGGTAGAGAAATCTACAAGGATGCCAAGTGCAGAAGAAGTATCTCAGGTGTTCCTGAAGCCAAAACAAGTTCAATTGGGCTATCTGATTCGAGCTACACTGAGTATTGATAAGGGCTTGGCCACCCTGACTCAAAATCAGGAGAGCCTGGAGAGGATTGTTGAGACAAAATTCTATGATCTTGACCTCAAGGTAACTGAGATACAGACTGAAGTTGAGCAGCTCCAGGAGGAAGCAGAAGAGAGGAGAGGGAAGGCAACTACTGATGCTTTTTAGCGTGTGCCACGAGGTCAGAGGACTGCCGCAGTGCTAATACCAGTTTCTAGAACTACTTTGTCAGCATCAGCAGCTACAGCCTCAGTACCTCCTCCAGTAGCCACTCCACCAGCTCCAACTACATCGATAGATGCCTTTGTCCTTGGAGTTCTCTCTACACCACGTCCTGAATACCAAGCGTGAGAGACGCATAGCACTACGCATTTTCAATCTTTTTGGTAACTTGTTGCCAAAGGGGGAGAATTATGTATAGATCATAGGCTTTGAGAGAGAGTGTTTTGCTTTTTTATCTCTCTTGTTTTTGGTTGAACCTTTCTATGCGCTTGGTTGATACACTATGTCTTTGTCTATGTGAGATACTCGTTTGATCATGTGACTGATCATATGCTACCTTAATGCTTGCTTGGATGATATTATCTCTTATATTCCATATATGATCATTCACTTTGCTTGGTGATGAGTGCACGTTTTTAATGTTTATCATTTTGAGCGCTCCACCAAGATGTATGTGACATGGAAGAGTGACCCATGATCCTAATCGATTGTGCATTTGCATTCAAGAGCAAATTTTAAATAATGCACAAATTTAGGGGGAGCTCTTGCTTATCACATACTTCTCAAAGCGACGATGTATTTCAATCTTATAACCACTTGTCGAAGCTTTGATCTATATGTTGTCATCAATTACCAAAAATGGGAAGATTGAAAGTGCAACTATCCCTGGGTGGGTTTGGTAATTCCTAACAACATATAGCTCATTGAGCTAATACTATTTCAAGATAAATATTTCAGGAAAGCTCAATGATTGGCATGGCATGGATTAGAAATGTGGACCCCTCAAAATGCTAAGGACAAAAGATTGGCTCATGCTCTAAAGCTCAAGACTCTACATTTTACTTTTTAGTGATCCAAGATCACATTGAGTCCATAGAAAAAGCCAATACTATTAAAAGGGGATACAGTGTTGTTTAATGGGTTACTTGCTCAAAATTCTTAGTGATATGCTCCAAAACCCTCAACCACTTTCTCATATCCACATATGTCCCAAACCAAAAGTCAAACTCGGCCCCACCAAAACTTTCTATCCAGCGCCACCGAGTTCAGTTGACATAGCCACTGCCACAAAACCCTAGTCTTTTCGGTCTCACCGATAGGGATCTCGGTCTCACCGAGATGGGATTGCAAACTCTCTATTTCCTTTCATAATGTTTCGGTCCAACCGAAATAAGCGATTGGTCCCATCGAGTTCGCAATGCAAACTCTCTGTTTCCCCTTCGTAACGTTTCGGTCTCACCGAGATGAGCGAATCGGTCCCACCGAGTTTGCCTGACCAACTCTCTGATTAGCTTATTACCAAAATCGGTCCCACCGAGTTTGTGTAATCGGTCTCACCGAGATTATGTTATGCCCTAACCCTAATGAAATCGGTCTCACCGAGTTAACATGTCGGTCCCACCGAAAGTCCTAACGTTCACATTTTGAACTAAATCGGTCCCACCGAGTTTGGTGATTTGCGTGTAACGGTTAGATTTTGTGTGGAGGCTATAAATACCCCTCCACCCACTCTTCATTAGAAGAGAGACCATCAGAACATGCCTACACTTCCATCATACATTTTCTGAGAGAGAACCACCTACTCATGTGCTGAGGTCAAGATATTCCATTCCAACCATATGAATCTTGATCTCTAGCCTTCTCCAAGTTTCTTTCCACTCAAATCATCTTTCCACCAAATCCAAATCAATGAGAGAGAGTTGAGTGTTGGGGAGACTATCATTTGAATCACAAGAGCAAGGAGTTCATCATCAACACACTGTCTATTACCTTTTGCAGAGTGGTGTCTCCTAGATTGGTTAGGTGTCACTTGGGAGCCTCCGTCAAGATTGTGGAGTTGAACCAAGGAGTTTGTACGGGCAAGGAGATTGCCTAATTCGTGAAGATCTACCCTAGTGAGGCAAGTCCTTCGTGGGCGATGGCCATGGTGGGATAGACAAGGTTGCTTCTTCGTGGACCCTTCGTGGGTGGAGCCCTCCGTGGACTCGCGCAACCGTTACCCTTCGTGGGTTGAAATCTCCATCAACGTGGATGTATGATAGCACCACCTATCGAAACCACGCCCAAAATCTCCATGTCTACATTGCGTTTGCTCCCTCCAAACACCTCCCTTTACCTTCATGTGCAATGTTTTACATTCCGCTGCTATACTCGTAGACTTGCATGTGTAGGTTGTTTACTTGACTAGTGCTAAGTTGCTAAAATCTGCCAAGACTTAAAATTGGGAAAAGGCTAGATTTTTATTTGGTGAAGTAGTCTAATCACCCCCCCTCTAGACATACTTTCGATCCTACATAACCCAACCACTCTTTTTCACAGTCACAAACAAATGGATCGGTTTGATCCATAAAATCAACATCATGGGCAAAAAATTATTTCAGGATGAGTACAACTTGTTGTAAATAGAAGCCGAGCATGTTTAAAAGCTCATTTATCCACCTGAAACTTCTCTTTTTGCTGTTCAACGTGTCCGTCCATGAGAAATCTCTTGCGGTAAAACTTAAGCCTCACGGGCAATAGTAACCTCGCATTCAACAGGAAGAAAGTGACAAAGCTTCTGTTTGCCTGGTTGGATGCATATCCTTCCATCGTTACTGTCCTCAAACGAATGTCATGAGAACTAAGAAAATCCTGGTGCTTATTACGCCACCGATTGGTTATATGTTTTTCTCCATGTGGTTGCAGTACCTAAGTAGACATGAAGATTTGAAAACAGTTAAGGTCTGAAAAAGAGTATGTCGAAAGAGCAATAGCTGAACGGTTAATTATAGTACAATATATACGGTCTTTCAATGTGCATGAAATCGTCACGTTTATATATAAATTCTCCAGAGACCGAAAGCATCACAGCAAGCCAATAATTATGTTCAGATCATAACTAAACATTCTGATATATATGATCTTGACAGAATCCAGCAGCATTGATAGGCTATCCATGGACGAACTCTTCATTGAGCATATAACATAATATTAGTACCCAAAGTGTACTCCAAGATGATATAAAACTTATTCGCACAAATGAAAAATGCATCTTATTATTACAAATGTGTAGATGATAATATACGGTACCTGAAGAAGTGAGGAGCCAAACACCAACTTGTTGTGGTCATCAAATGGAGTACTAATTAGACCACAAATTAGACCCAAGGTCTCCAGTTTGGGCGCAGAGATGACAGTTATTTGCGAAGGTTTATAACAATCATCAAGGAGCAACCTTTGAAGTGAAGGGGCATCTTCGATGATAAGCTGTAGTTCTTCAAAACAAATTCCAATGCTTTTAAGGTGAGGCGACTTTATTTGGAGACAACTGATAGGGATTTCTATTCCCAAAACAATCAGCAAGCGCTCTAGGGCCGGGCAACTGGAGTGGATGATGTTGTGTAGTGAGGCCTTCGACAAATAAACCACCACAAGCGAAAGTTTTTTTAGCAGTGGGAGTCGAAGCATTTGTACTAGATCGTCTGGTACATGGCACCGGGCGAAGGTGCCGGTGTGGAGAGAAGAGGAAAACCGCGGTATGGACAATGGTGGTGTGGGTAAAAATTCTTGGTGTGTTCGTGGTATGAAACTTACGTGGTAATGGTAGAACTCAAACTGCTGGAGTTTTTCGAATTCAGGGGATGTCACCAAGCGTCCACCGTGCCGGGTATGGACAACATGTAGCGTGTCAGGATGCAGAGGCATTGAACGGGGCCCTGCTGGTGAGAGGAGATGATGGCTCTGAGGAGATCAAATTCAGGAAGTACAGATATCTAACGACAGTCGAGATTGAGGGGCGCGGTGCGCCATAGAGGGCACCACCGAGTTGAGAGGACTTGTGTGCAGCCGCAATCCTTGGTGGGGAGAAGCGAGATGATCTCCTCAAGGATAATGTCCGGGATATCGCTGATGCGGTCCATCGGAGATTCTACCGGTTCCTCAGATCCGGGTGGGGGGGGGGCTCGCTGCTTCTCCCCGCACTACTGGGTGCGGGGTCTACAACCGGCGTCGCCGCTGGCGGGAGCCTCATCTTCTGGGCGCTGGGACCAGTCAACTCCATTTTCCTTGTGGGCGTCGCGCTGAGCTCACGAGTTTGAGCAGAGTAGCCAGAGACGAGCCTAGTGGCAGTGCGCGTGGGGAAGAAGGAGGGCTGGGGTTTCTGTGGGAGTGGAAGAAGAGGAGGATGCGTTTTCTGTACGGGTGAGGAAGAAGAGGAGCAGGCGTTTTCTGTACGAGTGAGGAAGATGGGGAGCAGGGGAATTGGGGGGCGACGGAAGCGGGAGAGTCCAGTGAGCTGCAGTTTAAGTGGAAGCGAGGAGGAAGGAGGGTTTTTCTGGGATCGTCCCCTCTTCAAGAAATATGGGCTTCTCCTCGCAAAAAACAAAAACAAATGGGCTTTAAGATGGATAGGCTTTTGTATCGGCCCAGTCGGCTGCCCGTGTTTCGTGCTGTAGAGCCTTAACACTAGAGGCAGCCCATTAGAGACACTCTCCAGCTCTCCAGCTTATTGCCCATTCGAAAGAAAATAAGAGACACCACCAGCTTAATTATGGCTCCTCATCGGTAACATTTTTCAACTTGAAAAAAAAGTTATATCTCCTTTTCGATCTGGCTTGGCATCCACCAAATTTGAGGATGGTGTACTACATCCAGACACTCACACTGGTCGTAGCGCGGCAAAATGAGGGGTCAAATAACATGCCCACAATATACATAGATTAACAGGAATTGTGGGGGATTAAATCATGTACAAGCCAAATTCCCCTACATTCCTCTCCAAACCCCTTGGGAGGATGTTGAATTGAACAAGGCCTAAGACTGAGTAACTTAGGCTAGTCAGGCTAGTAATAGTAGGAGTAACTTAGGTAGTAACATAGCGCACTTCAAGAAATTTTTGCTTATGTGGCATGTAGTTAATGAGGTGAGAGGTGTTTAGAGTAACATAATATGTTACTATAACATAGTGCTTCCCGAAAAAGGATGAGTCTACAAGCTAATAAATGAACCCATCTATGACACTACTATTATGTTACTTTGCATTATGGAGGTAGTAACTTAGACTAGTGTCATATGCATGACACTAGTATAAGTTACTCCCCACTATGACCGGCCTCATATGGGAGTAACTTAGGTAGTAACATAGCGCACTCCAAGAAAATTTTGCTTATGTGGCATGTAGTTAATGAGGAGAGAGATGTTTAGAGTAACGTAGTATATGTTATAGTATAAGTTACTCCACCATCTATAGGTGCTAAGCCTGCCACGTAGGCATAAAAATATGATGTGGCAAGTTAATTAAGAAGAGATAGACTAGTTTGGTGACCCCAGGAAGAAACGGTGCTAAGCGCGTGTACCTAGGTGGAAAGACAGTTTTGAGTCTATAGCTAATTAAATGAAGCAAGCTTAGCAACAACAAACTAAGCACCTATGCATTGGAGACTTGAGTTGCTAATCCATTTAATGCACCTAGCACCTCATCTAAGCACATTTGTACAATATCATAATATGATACTCAACCCTCTCTTTATTCATTTAATTCTATGCCACCTCATCAAATTTGCCTACTACTAGTTGGCATGCATGATACTACTTATAATACTCCCATTACAACCAGCCTGGTAGAATTAAAATACCTAATCTAAATGGTCGCCGCCCAATCTATTTGTCCTCCTCCAGCATCCGGCAGAAGAAGAATCATGCATGACACTGGCTGTATTCGCCGGCGTCGCCTCGGTGGTGGCCTTCATGGGATACAATCGGCGGCGGCCTCCCGTGTTCTACTTCTCCTCGATGATGGCGGCGGGCGGGGACGTGCTGCCCGTCACCTCATTGACATCCACGTAGCCGCGTCGCCTCATCGACATTCACGACGGCTTCTTTCTCTACCTGCATGTCGCGGCTACGCGCGCGTCGATGGCGGATGGCGCAGTCGCAGACACTGGAGGCGCTATACGACACGGTGGCATCGAGAGCAACGACGATGCCCGTGCCGTCGTGTTCCCTGACAAGCCGACATGGAGCAAGTCGGCACTCTTCCTCGAGCTGTATTGGAGAGGCTAGCTATAGAACCACGCGCTGGCTTATTGCGGCAACTGCCTCCGACGGACTAGGCGAGATAGGTCGAGAAGCGAGCTGCCTCTCTCGTAAATGCGGGGCTCGGTAGGCCACCTAGATGGCTTTTATGCTGAAGAACTGCTCTTCCTGCTCGTCGAATGCCGCCTAAAGAGTGGACAAAATGGTGGAAGGAGGAGCTTGGCCGGCGTCCTGCTCCTGAACGGACGTGTGTGGCCGGAGTTGGTTTCTCGCATTCCACGCGGGGTTAAATGTAGGTTTTTGAATGCGGCGAGGAGGCGGATATAGCTGGGACTGCAGCGGGCGGCGCCTTGGGCCGGCGCGCGCTTCAAATGGGGATGCAGTGAGAGGTCGCGTCCGCCCTTACCCCCTTGACTGTGGACCTTGACGGTCACCTTGTGTCCAGATCTGAGATGCCACGTGTACCAGATGAATGACTCCAAGTTCGACCACCATGATGCTAGAGGTGCAAGCTGAGGAACACTGTTGGAGACACCCCCTCATAGTTTTCCTCGTCATCATCTGAGTCCTAGAAGATCTCACCCACATCATCATTAGGCATGCAACCACCTTCATAGACAATGTGCATACAAGGAGTAGAGGCGACTAGGGACACACCATGTTGTGGGCACTCCGTATGTGCTCGTGTGCATGCAGCGTGCGTGCTTTTCCATCGGTGCTAGCTCTAAGGCCGAGGTTGCGGTCGTCTTTGTCTCGGGCTAGTCGTTGAGCAACGACGGCAGAGAGGTGCTGCAAGAGATGCGTAGGCACTGTTGTGTGCGAGCTTCGCCGTAGCACGATGAACCAGACGTCGCCACAGATCACTACAAGAAAAGACACATGCGTGACATTTTGGGCCGAACGAAAATTTTATCTATCATACTGATGACACTTCTATGACAATAATTGTGACAAAACACGGTATCATCATAGATGTGGTGGGGTCCTGCTTCTATGACAAAAAAACATGACAAAGAATGGGATTTTTGTCCTGGGCGAGCCGGAGATGTAGCTGCATGAAATTCTTTGGGTCGTCCATGACGGAAAACCGTGGTAGAAGCGAGGGCGAGGAAAATATCAGGGTGTTACCGGTTACGGTGGATGGTCGGGGCCGAGCGATGCTCGTTTCTCTCGTTCACGCACGCGGGTGCGAGGCGTTGGGCTCTAACTGAACCCGAGCGAGGTGTTGGGCTTTAACTGAACCCGAGCGAGGCGTTGGGCTCTAACTGAACCCGAGCGAGGCGTTGGGCTCTAACTGAACCCGAGCGATTGCACTGCAGGCTATGCGTTAGTGAACCCGAGTGATCGATCGATGGCTGTTAACTAAACCCGATCGAGCGATTCCTTCGCTACTGCAGCTAACTGAAGGCAATCGATGCTGCCTCTGGATGAACAGTAAGTGTTGCTGTGGGGGTTTGGATGAACAGTTCCCGGTGGGGGTGGATGAATAGGACGCCGTGGTGTTGCCTCTAGATGAACAGTGAGCGTTGCTGGGGGGTTTGGATGAATAGTTCTCGGTGGGGGTGGATGAACAGGACCCCATGGTGTTGCCTCTGGATGAACAGGACCCTGATCGATCGAGCCGGTTGGGGCTAGATGAACAGGACCCCGTGGAGGGTTGGATGAACAGGACCACCCCGTGGAGGGCAGGATGAACAGTGGACGGTGGAGGGCTGGATGAACAGTGGCCCGTGGAGGGGTGGTTGAACTGGAGCCCGTGGAGAGGGCTGGTTGAACAGTAGCCGGTGGAGTAGCGCGCGGTGGAGGCTAGATGAACATGAGCCCGTGGATGAACAGTCGAAGCTGGAGGCTGGAGGAGGTCGAAGGTGGATGAACAGTAGCCCATGGAGGCTGGAGGGGGTCGACGGTGGAGATGAACAGTATCCCGTGGAGTCCCGTTTTGCGGTACGCCACACCCCTCCCAATGAACAGGACCCCCGTTTCGACCGTAGTGCTCCAACACAAGTCCGTTTCCTCCGTTTTGCGGTACGCCACACCCCTCCCGATCAACAGGAGCCCCGTTTCGACCATAAGAGGTCTATTTCGTCCGCTTTGCGGTACGCCAGACCCCTTGAGGGAGTCCTGGATTAGGGGGTCTCCGGACAGCCGGACTATATCCTTTGGCCGGGCTGTTGGACTGTGAAGATACAAGATTGAAGACTTCGTCTCGTGTCCGGATGGGACTCTACTTGGCGTGGAAGGCAAGCTAGGCAATACAGATATGGATATCCCCTCCTTTGTAACTGACCTTGTGTAACCCTAACCCTCTCCGGTGTCTATATAAACCGAAGGGTTTTAGTCCGTAGAACGACAACAACCATAACATACAATCATACCATAGGCTAGCTTCTAGGGTTTAGCCTCTCCGATCTCGTGGTAGATCTACTCTTGTACTACCCATATCATCAATATTAATCAAGCAGGACGTAGGGTTTTACCTCCATCAAGAGGGCCCGAACATGGGTAAAACATCGTGTCCCCTGCCTCCTGTTACCATCCGACCTAGACGCACAGTTCGGGACCCCCTACCCGAGATCTGCCGGTTTTGACACCGACACCCCTCCCGATGAACAGGATCCCGTTTCGAACATGACCAGTCGAACACAAGGCCGTTTCCTCCGTTCTGCGGTACGCCAGGCCTCGTTTCCATCGGCTGTTCTGTCCAAGCCCTCCCGATGAACACGGCAATGCATTCCGTTCCGACCCAGCCGGTTGGCTCCCCATGAACACGACGACGATGCAGCTGCTCCGTTCCGACCTAGCCATGTACACGAGCACTAGCCGTACGTATGCGTGAGTAGGCATTTGAGACCCTGCCCGTATGTACGTACGTGGCCATATTTTCTTTCTTGCACACTTGCCACTGTACGTACGTGTACATGCTACGTGCACGCCTCTACTACGACACATGCGCACCTCTACATCAACCAGTATGTATGTACACGTTCGCGACTAGAATGCCAATGCTACGTACACTTCGACCAGGTGGGTCCCGACTGTCAGGTAATTCCTTGCATGCGAAGATGTAGCTCGTGGGTCCCAGCAGTCAGGGGGGCGAATCATTTTTTTGCCCGGACGCACTTCCTTGCGTGCAAAGATGTAGCTGGTGGGTCCCATCAGTCAAGGCAAACATTTTTTTGCGAAATACGGTGGCCCGTCCGGTGGGTCCCCGCTGTCAAGTGCGGGAATAATTATTTTGCGCGGAATAAGGAGGCACTTCCTTGCTGCGTCCGTGGAGCCAGCTGTCAGCCTCTACACGTATAGTCCACGTCGAAGCCGTTCCTTGACCACATTGACCACGCCGCACCGAGAGCACCAGGGCGGTGGATGACGGCGAGGCCTAGGAAGGGGACGACACGGAGCCGGGGAAGACGCGGCAGTGGATGCCCACGCGTAGAGGAGTATGAGGGTTCACTGGTTTGCCGCAGAATAACAGGGGGTGTGGGTGAGCAAAGGGATGGCCTGGCCAGCGGTGGGAGTAGTAGGGGGCGGTGAGGCCTCCGCCGCATCGCAGGCGGCCACGGGAGGCAGGAGCATGAGGCACGACCGGCACTGGTTTGGGCGGCTTGAGCAAGAAGACCAAAGGTTGAAGAAGCACTACGGCTGTTGGATGGACATCGTACGGTCACTGGAGCTAGAATCGTGTATATTGACTAAGTTGACAAAGCCCTCCGTCCCCGTCAACTTAGTAGACCCACAAGTCACCCTGCAACTATACTGGGTCCTAGATAGCAGTGGGAGTATTCTTTTTTGTGCGTAATAAGGAGGCACTTCCTTGCATGTGAAGATATAGCTGGTGGGTCCAAGCTGTCGGCGGAGGTAACATTTTTTTCATGATATACAGAGGCCGTTTCGGTGGGTCCCAGATGTCAGGTGGAGGAATCATTATTTTGCGCATAATAACGAGGCAATTCCTTCCGTGCGGCCGTGGACCCAGCTATCAGCCTCTCCATGTACAGTCCACTTGAGATGCATGTCGGTCGTTGACCACGTTGACCAGGTCACGCCGAGAGCACCAGGGCGGTGGGCGACAATGAGGCCTAGTAAGGGAACGACATGGAGGCAGGGAAGACTCGGCGGTTGTTTTCCACGCGGAGGGGAGTAAGACTGTACGAGGGTTTACTGGTTCGTTTGCCGTCGCCGGAGAATAACAATAGGTGTGGGTAAGTAGAGGGATGGCTAGGCCAGCGATGGGAGTACGGTGGGGCGGTGAGGCCTGTGCGGCAGCACAGCCAGCTGCAGGGAGGAGGGAGCAGGCAGTCCCGCCGACGCTTGTTTGAGCGGCTGGAGCAGGAAGAGCAGACATTGAAGAAGCACGACGGCCGTTGGATGGACATCCAACAGTCACTGCTTGTGCGTCAACCTTTTTTTTAGGAAAGCCTCAAATCTATGGAAAACATCATACAGCCCATCTGCCATTATTTCTAATTATTGACAGTCCATTTGCTAATTCTTAACGTTTTTTTGGAGCCCATATTCTTTTTGTTAGCATTACAGCCCATATTGTGGCCACGGTTAAAAAATTATACGAAATTTCGCATATTTCGGTGCGGTCCGAGCTGTTTTAATCCCGAAATTTCGAGTCACATTCAAACTGATTTAAAAAATAAATGTATATCAATATGAAATCCAACAAATTGTCCACGCATAAAAATCAATGCAATTTAAAATATCGAAATGAAAAAAAGAAATTTGAAACTAATTGCCAGTTTGATGTGTTTTGAAAATGTACATCCCATTTCTCATTACTGATAGGCCATTTTCTCGGCAAGCCGAATGAAGCTCTCCTCGTCTTGAAAGATTTGCAGCCCAATAGGCCTGACAAAGTGACCTACTTGGCAAATCACAAAAAACTGGGCTGTTGCCATGCACCCAGCTGTCAGCCTCTCCACATACAGTACTCTTCCGATGGAAGTCGGTCGTTGACCACATTGAACATGCCGCGCCGAGAGCACCAAGGCGGTGGACGACGGCGAGGCCTAGGAAGGGGACGACGTGGGGCTGGGGAAGATGCGGAAGTGGATGCCCACGCGGAGAGGAGTACGAGGGTTCACTGGTTCGGTTGCGGTGTGAGGCTGCCGTCGCTGCAGAATAACAGTGGGTGTGGGTGAGTGGATGGATGGCCTGGCCAGCGGTGGGAGTAGTATGGGGGCGGTGAGGCCTCCGCGGCAGCACAGCCGGCCACGGGAGGCAGGAGCAGGCGGCACGACCGACGCTACTTTGGGTGGCTGGAGCAAGAAGACTAGAGGTTGAAGAAGCACTACGGCCGTTGGATGGACATCGTACGGTCACTGGAGCTAGAATCGTTCATATTGACTAAGTTGACAAAGCCCTCCATCCGCGTCAACTTAGTAGGCCCACAAGTCAGCCTCCCATATGGTGGGTCCCAGCTAGCAGGGGGAGTATTCATTTTTTTTGTGCGTAATAAGGAGGCACTTCCTTGCGTGCGAAGATATAGCTAGTGGATCCGAGCTGTCAGTGGGGGCAACAATTTTTTCACGAAATAAAGAGGCCCTTTCGGTGGGTCCCAGATGTCAGGTGGAGGAATCATTATTTTGCGCGTAATAAGGTGGCATTTCCTTGTGTGTGGCCGTGGACCCAGCTGTCAGCATCTCCATGTACAGTCCACTTCTGATGGATGTCGTTCATTGACCACATTTACCACGCCGTGCCGAGAGCACCAGGGAGGTGGACGACAGCGAGGCCTACGTAGGGAACGACACGGAGCCGGGGAAGACACGGCAGTGGCTGCCCACGCGGTGGAGAGTATGAGGGTTGACTGGTTCGGCTGCCGTCGCCGGAAAATAACAAGAGGTGTGGGTGAGTAGAGGGATAGACAGGCCAGGGATGCGAGTATGTGATGGGTTCATGAGGCCTGCCCGGCAGCACAGCCGGCCACGGGAGGCGGGAGCAGGCTGTTCCGACGGCGCTGGTTTGGGCGGCTGGGGAGGAAGATCAGAGACTGAAGAAGCACGATTGCCGTTAGATTGACATCTAACGGTCTTACGCTAGTAGAGTCGATTGTTGACTAAGTTTCTTTTTTGATAAACCTTGTGTATGCATGAACTTAGTAGGCCCACAAGTCATCCTCCAAATCTGTGGCAGACAACATAGAGCCCATTTGCTATTTTTTAATAATTTGCGGCCCATTTGCTAATTCTTAAGTAATTTATTATAGCCCATTTTCTGCCCAAGACCACGGTCAAAAAGTTCAACCTTATTTTGCATATTTCTATGGAGTCCGAACTTTTGTATTCCCGAAATGATAAACATTTTTAAGAACTTATTGATTTGCCAAAAAATCATTTTGTCTTTGTAAGAAAATAAGACGTGGGCCAATTGAGTTGGTTTAAGGGAAAACCAGTGGTAAAAAAATCAGCGCTAGGAGGGAAAACAACAACAAAAATAAGGATGTAAATATGAAAAGGGAATTTTATGTATTTTCAGTATAATGATACGTGTATATGAACTAGTAAAACTATAGGTAGAGATTAGAAAACGGATGTAGGACATGCGTTTCAAGAGGAAAACAGAACTGGGCTGTGTGTTTGATTCAGTAAAAAAAAGTGCCTGCGGATGTTGTAATACAAAATATAACTAACGCTGGCGGGCCAGAGGCCAGTAGATACCTGCTGGATCTTTGTGCCCCGTTGTCGTCATGGGCTGGGCCTGTTAAAAACAAAACCAAGCCTGGGCAGTCTACAACCCAGTTGAAACTTGCTCGACCTGAAAAAACAATATACGTGCTCAATAAACGAGAGAATTTTGCAAGTACAGACTGATAACTGGGATGCAGCAGGGATATTGTTTTTTCATCGTGATAATAAGAGCATGCACTTGTTTCAAAAAAATGGAGAACAGGGAATTTAAATGGGAGGTGCTTATGCTACCCATCAAATAAAAATCAGGTGCCTGAAAATTCGTTTAGAAACAAATGATTCAGCTTTATATCCACGTAGACCCTCGGCATGATGGTTGGAAGCAAATGCCAAGTTCATACCAAAAGATCATTAACAACAATACCAACTTGCGGACGATAAGGTAGTACAAGTACCAATACCAAACTAACTTATAATCTTTTTACTCCTGGCCCTAGTGTTCGTCTGGTAGAAAATCATGCAGAGGACCAGCTCCCGCTCCTTCTCTTGCTCCAGGTCCCCGAGGTGGTACTGGTGCATCACCTAGTTGGTCCTCTGCTGGTCGAAGTTCTTGTTGGTGTGCAGCACCATAACCTTTTTGTTGCCCGTCTGCTGGCCGTTGACCATCACCGGCAAGGTATAGCCGGTGTTGTGCCACATCTCGAGCATACCGCACTCCGACTGTATCTTGCGACGCGCCCACGTGCCCTTTTTGAACGCCCTGTAATTGCGCTGGAAGAAATGCTTGCTTAGGCCACTCAGTGTGATACCTGCTGTATTGTCGAATACAGGTTTTAGTGTACGTAGTTGGCATTTTCATAACATCTTTGGCATGTTGCAGTCACTTGTTTCACTTTTTATTAACTGTCAAATTGTAATTGCTTCACCAGGTCTGCGTCTAAAAAGAAAAATAGAGCTATAAACAAAGGAATATGTTTGTGCACGTAGACGGCCAATCGGTGTCTTACCTGGAAGTTTCTCAGGATGGGTGTAGCATATGTCGTGCTCGCTGTCGACGGTTGGTATGAACAAATCAATGAGAGGGTGAGATCTCGTGTTGTCAGCACTCACTTTGGCCTCAAGGTGCTCGAACAGCTCCTGATCCGTGTGATCGAACTTGACGCCAGCCGGCACCACCGGCTAATCCTTCTTCGACTTGCATGGGTTAATTCCAGTTATATGGTACTCAATGTATGATCAATCGACTGTTTAAGTGAATGATGAAAGATTTCGACAGATAAGTGGTACTCCAAATGTGAAGTCCAGAATACCCGAACACGCCGCCGGGATTCTTGTGTCACCTCACGCGCAGCGTGTTGTCATGTCAATTCAATGTGTGGACATGATGAATAATTTGACCGACGTATACTAGTACTGCTATTGTACTACTTACTAGTCGTATTTAGTGTCACATTTTAGGTTTAACTAACAAGTACGCACTTGAAGCCTAAGTGATATATATATATATATATAGGGTCGCGCTATTCTTCACCCTCCCTCTATTTTAATATCAATGCACCGTAATTTTACATTACGTAAATTTTGTCTTATTTCATACGTAAAAGAGACCGTAAGAAAATATATGGTCACCGTAAAAATATATTTTATGTTACATAAAATTACAAAGTAAAAACAAAGTGTTAAATGTACATAAAATGAAAATTTTTGGGTTTTATGACATATAATTTTGTTTTCTAATATCAAATTTTACGTAGTGAATCAATATGAATGTAACTATTGATATTTTGAATGTAATTTATTTATGAAATGATAGTAAAATTACCTCGGATGAATAATAACGTATTCTGCACCCTATTCATCACTCAGGGTGCAGAATAAGTTATTCTTCACCCGAGGTAATATTATGATCATTTCATAATTAAATTACGTTTGGAATTCAAATAGTTACATTCCTATTGATTCACTACGTAAAATTTGACATAAGAAAATAAAAATATAGGTCATAAGAGAAGAAAATTTACAGTTTATGTGTATTTTAGACTATGTTTTTACGTTTGTAATTTTACATAACATAAAATATTTTTTACGGAGATTATATATTTTCGTACGGTCTCTTTTTGCGTCGGAAATAAGACAAAACTTACGGAACGTAAAATTACGGTGCATTGATGGTAAAATAGAGGGGGTGGAGAATAACTATTCCTCACCCAGGGTGACGAATCTCCATCATCATTATCAGTACATCCTGCGCAGGTGAGTTAGGATGCACTTGATCCCAGAAAGGCATCTATCCTTAGAGGAGTTCTTCAAACTAACAACAGTACATAATATCTAACAAAAGAGGGTCATGCTACAGCAGCAGAATACATGGCTCAGTCTACATATCAGTACGAATCAAGTTGTGCATATTTGCTATTGCCATGGACCACATTGCCGCATGTCGGGTTTGCAAAAGCCATCCATCGCATGGAAGCTTGATGCCTTTCACACACTGAAGATTATCTGGCAACAAGCTATGTTGACGAATCTCAGGATATGGTGATTCACGAAACCCATGGTATGTTGTGTAAACACAGTCCCCCCTGGCGAATGAAAGTTGCATAGCACGGTAATCATCGCCGGTGATATGATTGATGATTGGTTGGATGATCGGATAATTGAGCCCGAGGAAAATGGAGTGGTTGCCGAGGCTGTAAACTCGCCTCCAATTGAATACGCCTGGCCCAACGGAGCTGGGATCTTTCTCGAACACGAAGCAACCATAGCCATCAATGTCATGAACGCCCCAGGCATTATACTGCATGTGGTTGGATGAAATGGTTTGGTCAATTTGGTACGTGCAAATGAGCATCAAATGACCACCGTCAGCTGAACAAGCGATAAACCACCACCCATCGGCTGGTATGATTCCAGGTCCTGGAATCATGAAGGCCAGCGCATTTGCGTCTGCTGCAACAATTCAAATTGGATACCAAAAGGACAAAAATAAACAATCATGTTCAGAGTATGTGTGGAATTAAGATTATTATAACAGTGACACATATCATAGACAGAGAATTGCAATGTCGTGGTCATAATCATACCCAAGTTAAAAAAATAAGCCAATGGCTTTCATATTCTAGCAATATATCATGGTTCAGACATCATGTAACAATGAGAGGAAAACAGATATGACAGGGCCTACTCATATTCTACCATAGCACTTACTACAATTATCATATCAACTCTAAGTAATAACATGCGTTGTTATAAAAATCCTGGAAATGAGAGTAACATATAGCAATCATGAGGTTATACTCATAATATCTATTCTAACAATCATGAGATACCAATTATTCTCATATCAACTCTAACAATAACATGTGTGGTCAAAAAAATCTAGGAAATGATAGGAACATATAGCAATGATGTGGTTATAGACATACTATATATTCTAAATTTGTAACAATGAACATGCAGTCATATTCTTAAGGTAAATATGAGATGAGATAGAAAAATTACACGACGATAGATTCCACCAGTATAGGCAGCCAATCTGTGCGTTGACCGCATAAATGACGCCATCGTGCACTATAGCATCAGACAAAAGTGTTGGGTAAAGAGGATCGATGATGAGCCATAACCATGTATGGAGACCAGATTCCAGATAGACTAATCCCATGTTGAACACGGCAATGAGCTTGTAATCCATGTAGTCTTTTGATGATGTGGGCACTTCGCGGATTACAACCTTCAGCAAACAGAGGTCGAGCCAAAAGCTCGACGCATCTCGTGCGTAGTAGGTAGGAGTGTCCGGCGGGCCGCGAGGCTCGATGGTGGTGGTATCCAAAGATGGAAGGGTGATCTCTCGCTGGGTGTAGATATCCACGAGACGACACAGACTACCGGATTGGTGGATGAGGACGATCCAGTTGGCCTTCATGCCCGCCCAGTAGTGGCCGCGCATGAAGGACAGGTGGACGGGTACTGGTAGCATGTCGAGGGGCACCACGGCAACCTCCGTAGGATCGTCAAGTCGATGTCTAGGCCACCTACGAGGATCGGGCATCAGCAAGTAGGGTGTCTTGAAAAGAGCCGGCCGGTTGCAGACGAGTAGATGGTACAAAGACACCAAGCATGCGGCCAGACGGACGGTGCGGAGTTGGTCCATACGATTACAGATCTACTCCAAGAGAACATCGGGGAGGGAATTCCAATCGCGGCTCTGCGTGTCAGTCGGTTCTGCCATTGGGGTTTTCGGTGCCTGCAAGCCAGCCGGGAAGTGGATTCGGGCGGGCGAGCGAAGAAGCTTCTCCTCGCGTGGCCGAGTAGTGAGCGGGGGGATATGGTACGCGCGAGCTACCAAGGAAGATAGCGCGGGCGGGCGAGCAGAGAGCAGGGGGAAATGGTGTGCAGCCGACGATGGGGAAGAGAAGAGGAAGAAGAAGAGAGGAGGAAGAAGAGTGGAAGACGGGGAAGAAAGTGTATTAAATGTCAATTCTACTACTACTACCAGGATATATCGTCCTTCGGAGTGTAAACAGTTACACCGATGACATATGTGTCTACCACAAGAGGGCACATATGTCAGTTAATGGAGGATAGAAGCGTGCTCTACTGGCAAACACGATGGCAGTATTGGGTAAGGCTGATTTAGTAACACCAACATGCTGGTTCAACTTATTAATTAAGTGTCCCATCTGCTGCAGCGTGTATTGTCACTTCACTGCGAAGACTAGTTGAATAGTTCTCTCTGACCGAGATGGGGAATAATGGACCGCATAGACTTCCTTTCTACATTATCCCTATGCCTCTACGCTCACTTCACTCATTTTTCTCCGCACGTAGTCACTTGTTGAAATCTCTAGAAAGACAAATACTCCGTATTTGGGAACAGAGGGAGGATTTTACTCCGTATTTGGGAACATAGGGAGGATTTTACTCTGTATTTGGGAACAGAGGGAGTATCACCATATGGAGGGAACAGAGGAAGCTTGAAATAGGAACATGGCAATGGGAGGGAGTAAGCCCCATGCATGCATGCATGCATGCAACATGCAACACTCACACGTACACATGGATGCACGCAACACTCACGCACCCATGCGGCACACAGCACATGACGCAACACACATGCTCACACTCAAGTGCTCAACCTACTCGCTATGTCCGTGAAAGACTGTACATTTAGAGATTTACACATTGACCAGGGCATAATTAACACCCAAAAGTAGCAGACTTATGTCTGCATGCGACCATTGGGAGAAGAAGATTAAATGAAGGTCGTTGCATGCTGTAATTAAGGACAGACATGTAGCCTATACCTAGAGCACAAGTTGGTGCATTAGTCAATCAAAATCGATTTAGATTAAAGGCTAAATGCATTGGAAGTGTAGATGTACTACACTCTTTGTTTTTAGCTGATTTCTTTGCTCTGCCAACTGGCAGGTGGGACCCAGAAACCAGGTGACAACTTAACCAGTCAACAAAGTGCCACGTCGACTATGTGGCCAGTCAGTAGGGTGCAATACGGTGCTCAACGATGAGCTAGTGATCGTATAATCACCGCAAAACTATATATAGTGAACGTAAAGAGCGTATTGTTACATACGTTGACCGCCAGTGTATTTTTCTCGTTTCAAATTAAGCCATATTAACTGGAAAGGACGCAGTATGGACTAGTACTAGTACTGCTTTGATGTGTCCCGTCAACTCGCCGAACGAGGAGAAGCTTGCTTACTACGCCTTTCCCTCGCCCACGCGCGCGGTGGTTCACAGGACGAGGAGAGGGTTTTGACTACAACACCCTCTCCCTCGCCCTCGCCCTCTCCCTCGCGGTGGACGTGTAGCAGTTCAATCGGTGTCAGATTGCTAGAAGCATAATGTGTACTGTAGTATCATCATTGTTGGACCTTCCGAAGAGGCGAAGAGCCAAGTGCAAGGTTCACACGAGTATGAACTGTTGAACCTCCTGAAGAGGCAGAGCCAAGCGCAAGGTTTTATAGGAGTTGTCGTCCTAGTAGGAGTGTACTACAACCATAGCGAACGATGCTACTGTATGATGCCGCCATGTCACGTATATCCAAAGTTGTGCCACCTTTTTTTCTCAAAGAGCGTGTTGGAGCCCGTGCAACAACCACACAAGTTGCACGTACACATAACACATTTACTAGTAATAAATCCTGAAGGACAAATGCCAGTATGCCACACAAGTTCATCTCCAATTCATGTGATAAATTTGTGCACGACTAGTCTACATATATTCACAGCGCTACCGTTCACAATTTACCATACTCCACTTACACGTTATAGATGGACTACATGTCATCCTCCAGGTTCCAGTCCCAGGTGTTCTTCATGGATGGCACGACCCATAGCGGTGGGCAACGGGAATCATTATCGCAGCTTTCTAGTCCAGCTCCACACGATGGAGACTCATCCAAGCTGAAGCGGCATAAATCAGGGATAGCGTGTCCCAGCATGTCGTTCATCCGACGGTGCGCACTGAAGACACAACCATCACTACAAGAAATATGTCAACTTATGACCTTCTGTCAGTGACCCTGGAAGAATTGGTCATAAATTTAGGACCATTTTAGACCAATTGGTCAAAAGCTGTTCAGGGGGCTCCAAACCCTAACCCATAACAACCATTCTGGTCAGAAAGGTCGTAATTTCATTAGAGGAAATGGTCATAAAGCAGACAGCCCTGGTTCTTGCCTCAATTCTAACAAATTACGACCAATATGAATGGTCGTTACACTTGAGTTTTAATGCAGTTGTATGATTAGGCGGCCACCTCAGCAGTCTCGCCTATGTGGAGTGCTTAGTTGTCATTTTCGCTTACATGTGTATATTCAACATGAGCTCGTTTACAGGAGGGACCCACTTGACAGGCCCTAAATTTGTTAGTAAAAAAGATGCGCAAGGTGGGACTCGAACCCATGACCTCGCGCTGTTTAACTTGTTCGCTACCACTGGGCTAGAGAGGGATTGTTGTCCATCTAGCGGAATGGCTCTGTATATTATATTATAGCGCCAAATCTAAGTCATTGACAAGTGGGACCTATACCGACCAGGTGGCGGCGGGCTGCGGGCAGAGCCAACACTTAGCCAAAAAATTCTAGGTCTTCCTACCAGGTGGCGGCGGGCTGTGGGCAGAGGCGTGGCCGGCAGCCGAAGCGACCATCAGGGGTGGGGGCGACTGGCGGTGGTGGGGGTGGGGGCAGGAACGGCCTCGCCGCAGGTGACCTCGCCCACGGCCTCGCCGCAAGTGACCTCGCCCACGGCCTCGCCGCTCGCCTTGTCCCCGGCGGGGGCAGCAGCGAAAGCAACCGGAGGGTGTGGAGGCGGGGCTAGGTGCCGAAATGACCAGCAGGGGCGTGGGCCACCTGCGGTGGTGGGGGCGGGCGCAGGAACGACGCCCACGCAAGGAGAGGCTCGCCGAGCATGGGAGACTCGCCGCCGCCGCAAGAACACCTCCCGTTATGCACCCCTCTCCTCTTCCCCCCTCTCCTCTCTCACTATCTGCACCTCGTCGCCGAGCATAGATGAATTTTGTTGATGAATTTTGTCATATGTTCTTTAACATAGATGAATTTTGTTGATGCACTGTTAGGAATTAGGAGATAGCTTGCTTGTTTGGTAGATATTGCATAGATGAATTTTCTTGATGTACTGTTGGGAGTTCTTCAGCTTGTTTGTTAAGAATTGTTCAGGCCTTTTTCGGTTAAGATTTGGGGGGAATTTCAGCTAGATGGGATTTAATCCCTGCCAATATCTGTTAACCCCTCTCATTTATGAAGGCCAGAAACAAGGCCTTGGTCTTCAATTTTTTGTCTACAGATTGTTAGGCTAATTGTAATTGTAATTGGTAGAAACAGCATAGTATTTGTTAGGAGCTAGCTAGCTAGTTTGGTTTATTTTGAATTAGCCTTCTCTGCAACATAAATTCATGCCAATTTCAGTGTTGGTTTGATTTATAGTTTGGTTTGTTTCAGTGTTGTGGTTAGGCAATTAGCATATAAAATTTTCTGGAATTTTAGCTTCCATTATTACTTCCATCCATTTTCATTAATTAATGTTGATGCACTTAGATTGATTTTCTAAGTTGCAACAATTTGTTGTCTTTGGCAGCTGGATAGAAGCTGGATTAGAAAAGGAGTTAGAAAGTTTTTGAAATAACATATGAAAGGAGTTGATGATTTCATGGCATTTGTTCAGGCAAATTTTGCCAACGACGCTCACATTCTTTGCCCATGTTGTGAATGCCTCAACCGTCCAAGAATGGCTCAAGGAAGAGTGGAAGATCATCTGCTTCTTAATGGGATGTTCAGCACATATGATAGATGGATATATCATGGAGAACGTTTAGACAGACAACCTCAACATTTTGAAGCTGATACAGAGGCCCCTCATATGATGGGTGGTGGTGATGCTGGCATTGATTTCATGGAAAAGGTTTTGCGATATAATGTTGTTTTGGAGGAAGAGGATGGGCATGAAGATGATAGGATTCCTGACCTACCGAAGGATTTGTACGATGCTGAAGATCGTGCTGATGGACAGAAGTCATTGTATCCTAAGGTGTTAGAGGAGGTGAAGTGCGTAGCTCATGAAGGTGGTAAATTTTCAATATGTACCTTCACAGTGAAGTTACTTCACATCAAGTCTTTCTACCGGATTAACAATGCTGCATTCAACGCAATACTCCATATTTTGAGCTTGCAATTCCCTGATAGTTGTGTTCCCAGATCTTATGATGAAGTATTGAGCATAATCCGCAGGCTAGGGTTAGGTTATGTGTCAATACATGTGTGCCCAAATAACTGTGTCTTGTTTCAGAAGGATTTAGAAAAGCATGACAACTGTCCAAAATGCAATACATCTAGGTGGAAAGATGCTGATGGGAAGAAGTCAATACCGGAGAAGGTACTGAGGCACTTTCCCTTGATACCAAGGCTGCAGCGGATGTTCATCTCGAAGAAATCATCGCGTGAGGTACAGTGGCACAAGCTGAAGCGGCAACCTGTGGACAATGAGCTGAGCCATCCAGCGGATGGAGAGGCATGGAAAGAGTTTGACCGTATACATTTAGATTTTGCTGCAGATCCAAGGAACATAAAACTTGGCATTGCCACAGATGGGTTTAATCTGTTTGGGAACATGAGCACGTCTTATAGCATGTGGCCAGTTTTTGTGGTGCCGTACAACCTGCCACCATGGGCATGCATGGATCAGTCCAACTTCATGATGTCATTGCTTATCCCGGGTCCAGAGTCTCCAGGAAAGGATTTTGATGTCTTTATGGAGCCCCTCGTAGAAGAACTGCTCCAGCTTTGGACTGGTGTACCTACATACGATGCCTTGAGCCCGGAAGAAAAGTTCAATCTACGTGCTGCAATCATATGGTCCATCCATGATTTCCCGGCTCTGCATACTCTGTCTGGGAGGATCACAGCGGGTTATCAGGCTTGTGTCCATTGTGACAAAGACCCTTGCTCAAAGAGAATAAGGAGCAAGATCTGCTATATTGGGCACCGCCGCTTTCTTCCCCGAAACCATCGCTGGCGAAGAAGCAAAGATTTTAATGGTGAGAATGAAACCTGTGACAAGCCAGCTGAATTCACTAAAGAAGAGCTGGAGCAGCAACTTGAAAAGGTGAAAGATGTGGGACCAGGAAAGCTGGCGAAGAAAAGAAAGCGTGAGGAAGGTCAATGTTGGGACCGGAGGTCTTGTTTGTGGGACCTGCCATACTGGGCTGATCTGAAATTAAGGCATAATCTCGATGTAATGCACATTGAGAAAAACATATGCGAGAATCTGCTAGGGACATTTCTGAACGTTGAAGGGAAGACAAAGGACACGGTTAGTTCTAGGCTTGATTTGGAGGACATGGGCATAATAGAAGATTTGCATCTACAACACAATGAAGATGAATATTCATTTGAAATGCCACGAGCATGGTATACAATGAGTAAGGAACAAAAGCTTGCATTCTGTGAATTCTTAAGAGCGGTGAAATTTCCAGATGGTTACGCTGCTAACCTAGCAAAGTGTGTTACTTCTGATGGATTCAAGCTTTCAGTACTGAAAACCCATGATTTTCACATCCTCCACCAAAGGATTTTACCGGCGGGCCTCAGAGGAATCATGGACAAGGATATATATGAAGCGGTTGCTGAGCTGGGAAATTTCTTTAGAGAACTGTGCTGCGAAACACACAAGTTAACTGTCCTGGAAAGACTTGAAAAAGAAATCCCAATTATTCTTTACAAGCTCGAGAAGATTTTCCCTCCAGCTTTCTTCACCGTGATGGTCCATTTGGCAGTGCACTTACCAAAAGAGGCAATGCTTAGAGGCCCTGTGCAATACGGTTGGATGTACCCAATCGAAAGAAGGCTGCTTACTTGTAAGCGTTATGTGCGAAACACGGCAAGACCTGAAGGTTCTATTGCTGAAGCATATGTCGTTGACGAGTGCTTGACTTTTTGCTCTAGATACTTTGGTGATGTGGAAACAAGATGGAACCGGCCGTGCAGAAATAGAGAGCGGTCTGATTCACAAAGTGGTGATGTCCCTGTTTTCAACCATGGTGTGAACTTTCTTGGAGCCTCACAATACTTGGAGGCTGGTGATGAGTATGACAAGATGGTTTGGTTTGTGCTCAGCAATTGCGTCGAGGTTCTACCATATATCGAGTACGTTATATCTTGTGCACTCATTAAATATTTTTTTGCTTGGGTTGGCACCAGCCTAATGTTTTAATTCACCTGTTTTGTTGGCATTGCAGGAAATGCAAGGAAGAGTTAAATCAGGAAGAAAGCAATATCCATGTTGATAAAAGGGTTGCCAAGGGGTTTGCTAAGTGGTTTAAGAATCATGTGAGATCTTTAGCCACATGTCTTATGTTTTCTGTGTTATTCACCAATTGTTAAATACCATTGTTTGCTAAATGGTTTATTTGTGCAGATTGGAAAGTTGCATGAGGAGAAGAAGGTCAGTGATGATCTATTTGCTTTGGCATGCTTACCGGATAAGCGAGTGAGAGTGTATTCAGCATGCATTGCTGATGGTGTCCGGTACCACACCGTTGACCGCGAGGAAAAAAGGAAGACACAGAATAGTTGAATCGTCACTAAGGGGTCACATGATGGTGAGATCATTGCCTTCTATGGTCAGTTGAGAAGCATCGTAGAGTTGCAGTACAACTCTAGTGGAGGCATCCATCGCTCGGTTGTCTTATTTCGCTGTGACTGGTTTGAGCTTGGTAGCAAGAAGAGGAGAGACTCTTTTTGTCAAATATGATGGCCACTTCAAAAGCATCAACACTGCAAGGTGCTGATATAAGAGTGATCCCTTTATTCTAACAACACAAGCAACAATGGTGTTTTATCTGCTAGACACTCGTTTGCACGGAAAATGGCGAGTTGTGCAAAACTTTCAGCACAGACACTTGTGGAGTGTGACTGAAACTGAAGTGGAAAAGGGCCCCGGTGATGGTGGACTAACATACCAAGATGATGACTCTACAGAAGTTCTGTTGCAAGCTAATGATGACTCTATGGAAGTTCCGGTGCAAAGCAGAGTGCGAAGGGACCGGGAACGTGTGATCGTTGGTGATGCAACAGTTGAAGGCATCAAGAAAAGAAGAAAGGTGGTAGCGGATGGGCATGAGAGCGAGGATGAGGAAAACAGGACGGATCATACTATACTGCAATATTGTAGTGATGATGAGGAAAACATGAGTGGGCATAGAGTTCCTTGTTTTCGTATCGACGACGATGAGTAGCGAAGGTAAATTTGGTCTCCTTGGTGATCTAATGCTATTTTGTCTCCTTGGTAGTTGTTGTTGCTGTGATCCTGATGTAGTTTTTGTACTACAAATCTCTCCAGGTACCAAAATGCATGAGACTGTGTAGTGATGGAGAGGCAGACGATGGTTGAAGATACAATGCAAAATGATGTAGTTTTGGTGATGGAAGATACAATGCAAAATGAAGATGTTGTTTTGAATGAAGATGCAAAATGATGAACTGAAGATGTTGTTTTTAGAGATGTTTTTCTTAGTTTTGGTGATCATGTAGTTTTGGTTGTGATGTAAAAGATTGCAAAATGATGTTGTTTTTGGACTAAAGATGTTTTTTGAAGTGAAGATGTTGTTTTTGGTGAACTGAAGATGTTGTTTTTGGTGAACTGAAGATGTTTTCAGAGCTGTTTTAACTGAATTTTGCACTACATGGGCGCGCTCCATCAGACAGCCGTCTGATCCCACGCGCGGCTCCAATTCATTGTGAGCAAAAAAATATGCGCGAGCGGGGACTCGAGCCCATGACCGTGCGCTCGTTTCACTGTGTTTCTACCACTGGGCTAGGAAGAGGCTACTGGTCTTCCACTCTATGCCATCTCTTTTCAAATCATCAAACCAGTCAAGTATCAAACACATACCTCACTGACAAGTGGGCCACTCGACCAACTCGCTGACAAGTGGGCCATTTTGCTACTCTACCCACTCGACCCTTTTCCCCCTAAGCTACCAAAAAATATTGGGCGAGCGGGGGCTCGAACCCATGACCTGCCGCTTATTCCACTGTTTTTCTACCACTGGGCTAGTTAGAGGCTATTGGTTTGTACTCTATGCCAACCCTTTTCAATATACCAAAACAGAACTCGCTGACAAGTGGACCCACTCTTTCCCCCACTCCTCCTCTCCACTTGACCCGCTCCTCCTCTCCATTATCCACTCGACCCACTCCTCCTCTCCGCCGCTGGCATCCCCTTCTCCTCCATCGACGGCGATGACCTCCCTAGCGACCCACTCCTCCATCGACGGCGACAGCGACGGCCCCCTAAGGTATGAATCCACCGACTCCTTCCTGTTCCTGTTCCTATTGATTAGATTAGGGTTCCATGGTGCATGCTGATAAGGGTTCCTCTTCCTATTGATCTGCCGAAGCAGATCCACGAGATCAAGAGGAGGCATGCACCCTCTGCGTCCACGACACCCTCTGCAGTCGCCGCCCCCCTAGGTCCGTTCCGTTCCCCCTTTGCAGATTAGGGTTCTTTGATTTGCTTTCGCTATTGGCTTAATTTGCTTTTAGAGATTATAAAGCTGTTCAGTTTTAAGCCAATAGCCTTCATGCGGTGTTCTGAATGCATGATTCAGTAACTCAACTGAATCATTCTGTTACTATTTAATTTTTGGTTGGGGTTCCTATTGTTATTTTTGGTTGGGGTTAGATGCACTAGGTTGTGTTTAATTAAAGTATTAGGAAAGCTCAGTGACAGATTTGATGATGAAATCAACCTTGTTTGCCTCAATGTAGCTTGCAAGGCAATGCCTAATGCTGGCCTTCCTCTTTGGATTGTGACATAAATATACATGTAGTGCTAAAAAGTAGAAATGGGTGTGGTTTTGACAGGCCATGAAGAAATGTTGATATTTATGGTTAGGTTTGATGCAGTAGGTTGTACTCCCTCTATAAGAAATATTGATATTTATGGTTAGGTTTAATACCTTTTCTTCCATTTATAGTAGATTTATAGATATGTTCAGTTATGTTTATGCCAATGTTCAGATATGCCAAGGCCAACAAGGCCAACAAGCATGCTGATTTAGGAGTTACTTGTATTGTGCCTGCGCGTGCGTCCCTACTGGAATTGTGGTATACTACATGGCTAATGGCCGTATTGTGCCTGCGAGTGCGTTCTGTTGATTCCAGCCCAACTATCGAGCGATTGGACCATATTTAGAGGGATTTTGCAGACTGAATTAGGCATTTAGATTTAGGTCCATTTTGGCCATGTTCAGTTGATGTGGTGCTACCTTGCTAGGTATGCTAGTTTCCATGTGGTTCTCTTCACAGTGACGTAGAATTCATCAGAAATAGAAAAGGCAGAACGAAAGGGGGAAAAATGATGCTAGGTGTGTTTAAATTGAGAATCTAGGGTTGAGTTCTTAAGTGCTGGGTTCTAACAAAATGTAGCACATGGGAAGATATGGTCCATTTATAGTAGATATGGTTCATTGTAGATATGGTCCATTTATAGTAGATATGATCCTAATACTGTGATTGCCATTTATAGTAGACATGGGCAGATATGGTCCAGCTGCTCCCACAACGCATCCGTTGAATAGTTTCTGATAATATGCCCAAATTCGACGCATGCCTCCGTCTTGTGATGCCAAACAATGTTGCCAAAGCGAGGTTCCAACTTGTTTAACAAAAAAACCTTTTTTCATTTTTTGAATGCTAAATACATGCGTTTTTCGTGAATCGGCTACAAGGAGGGTCACCCCAAACAGCGCCATTCCATGTCTATCTCAAAGTAGACCCTATTTTATGGACGGTCGCCAAAAAGCATGCATTTCCGACCCTCGTAGCTACTCCCGGCAATTCAGACCACCTTCAGCCGATTCAGCTAGAACCGACTGGAATTTGAACTGCGGGTCCTCCATAGCTGGCCCGTTATTTTCACTAAAAATGATTTTTAGCTTCATAGGTAGGCATTTCATTATAGAATCGACAACAGATTGGCACGGCTCAAACCCTAGCCACGGACGGCCGCCGCGACGAAATCGGCCGGTTTTTGAAAACATCGTAAAAATTCAAAAAAATCAAAAAAATGGGAGACCTCCGCATCACATCATCAAATGTGGCCTACCAACTAGCAAAAATACTAAACTTGCAATACCCGCATTTTCTTGAAAAAGTGTTCTACAAAACGACCTACCATGAACGAAGATTCATGGTTTTCAAGCCAAACTAGCAATGATATGGCCGCATCCGTTGAATAGTTTCTGATAATATGCCCAAATTTGGCGCATGCCTCCGTCTTGTGATGGCAAACAATGTTGCCAAAGCGAGGTTCCAACTTGTTTAATAAAAAAACCGTTTTTCATTTTTTGAATCCTAAATACATGCGTTTTTCGTGAACCGGCTACAAGGAGGGTCACCCCAAACGGCGCCATTCCATGTCTACCTCAAAGTAGACCCTATTTTACGGATGGTCGCCAAAAAGCATGCATTTCTGACCCTCGTAGCTACTCCCGGCAATTCAGACCACCTTCGGCCGATTCAGCTGGAACCGACTGGTATTTGAACTGCGGGTCCTCCATAGCTTGCCTGTTATTTTCACTAAAAATGCTTTTTATCTTCACAGGTAGGCATTTCATCACAGAATCGACAACAGATTGGCACGACTCAAACCCTAGCCATGGACGGCCGCCACGACGAAATCGGCTGGTTTTTGAAAACATCGTAAAAAATTCAAAAAAAATCAAAAAAATGGGAGACCTCCGCGTCACGTCATCAAATGTGGCCTACCAACTAGTAAAAATACTAAACTTGCAATACCGGCGTTTTCTTGAGCTATTTGGTATGATTTTAACCATGATTTCTACAAAGTTTACAAAAAAAACCCTGATTTTTTCTGCCTCCAAACCTCTAAAAACTGGTGAAAATTTCCCTCCCACCCCACCAAAATTTCCCTCCTAGCACCAAATTTTCCCTCCCATCCCACCAAAATTTCCCACCACTTCTCTCCCACTACCAGGCGGGTCCCACCACTCCCTCTCCCACTAACACGCGGGATCCCCTCCCCTCCCCTCCCAAAATTTCCCCATTCCCTGCCCCTCTCCCCGACGAACCCTAGCTTCTCCCTCCCCTTCTCCGCGCCGCCCCGCTGACGACCACTCCCTCCCCTGCTCCGCGCCACCCCGCCGCCCGTCCTCTGCTCCGCCTCTCCCCGACGAATCCCCACAACCCCCCACAACCCTAGACACCCCTTCCTTGCTCTGCGCCGCCCCTCCCTTGCTCCGCGCCGCCCCGCTGCCCCTCTCCTACTCCGCGCCTCCCCGACGACGAATCCCCCTCCCCTCTCCCCCCACGACGGCAGCTACGTCGACGACATCTACGGCTACATCGACCGCCCCGGCTACGACTACGTCGACGACGACGACTACATCGACGACGGCGACTACATCATCTACATCATCGACGATCGACGACGGCAGGTACGTTGCTCTCCTTGATCCATCCCCCCTTGATGTTTAGATCTTCTAGGGATCGATAGATACCCCTCGATGTTTAGATCTTCTAGGGTTCATGGGGATGGATCGACGCGGGTTAGGGTTAGGATTCATGGGGTTAGGGTTAGGGTATACGTTGCTCTCTGGTTCATGGGGTAGGATCGATGGGGATTCATGGGGATGATCTCCCTCTGGTTCATGGGGTTCATGGGGTTAGGGTTCATTGGTTTCATGGGGGTCTGAGTGCATGTTCTAAATTGCCTCCCTATGCATGATTTCAATTGTTGCTAAGAGTATGTGCATGTTCTCAGGGGTTAGCCTACACAAAGCCACTTACTTGCAATTGTTGTTGGTCTATATGGGTTGATATAGCAAATCATGCATGCCTATGAGAATGTCCATAATTCTTTTTTCTATTCCATTCTGATGAGAAAGTGCTACTGCACATTGATTATGATGAGTAATCTAATTTTGTATGGGGTTGGATTCATGGGGTTAGGGTTTTGTGGGGAGGTGGTTCTTTATTCTAGATTTTGTATGCTCTATTTGATTGTGCATCCCTGTCAATGACTCTAACATGGCCTGTGGCTTGATATCATTCTAGATTGTTTCTTGATGTTTTGCGTTGTCATGTGGACGCCCTGTGGCAGCTCATCCATGGCCTTGTTTGTCCTGCAGGTCATTGAGCAGCATCAGGAGGAGGAGCTCAAGCACGGCTACCACGACGCACCACCACAAAAGCAGGTTATTGTCCATCTCCATCTCCCTCTCCCTCTTCTACCAATCCTGTTATTTGTTCTTGATTATGGTCACCACTAAATCTAAAGCTCTGTAGTTGTTGTTCCCATGCTATATAGGGCTTGTAGGTTCCCATTCATGTTTGTTTTCTATCCTATGAGCTCCTGCCATGCTTTGGTTTACATATGGATGATCTAGTTCCATAGCTATGTTCCTGGGTTTGCTAAATTGGTAAGTGGCAGTGCTGATCTCTCATTGCTTCCTATGGGACTCTGTTGTTCATATAGAAAGCTTCCTGCTCACTGCACTACTAGAGTAGTTAATGTAGGTGTGATATATGCTCTCTGGGTTGGTCTAGTTAATTCACGGTGTTCATTACTAAATGATTAAGTCCATCTGCCATTTCTCTGAGCCTTATTCTATTGATTGTCTGGTTGTGTTAGTTTGTTAGTTTGTGCTACTTTTATGTAATGACACCAATTAACTTAGTTGAGGTATGTACATTGCTACCCCCTGCTTTATGTAGTCAAGATTTTAAGGCATGCTTCATATCCTTCCTGTGTACATGCATGCTTGTTTAGTGCAATTACATGGTTGCTTAATTAATTTAACTACATCACTATATTGTTGATCCAGCAAGTTTGCTTCACATGTATTATTACTGATGCATTGCTACACCTGTGTGTGGATGTTGGTTCAAGTGCTTTCCTTTATTGATACAAGTGCATCATTCTACTTTGTCCCTGTTATATCTCATTCTTGTTTATTTTATTTTGCAAGCTATTATAGAAACGTTCCAACCACCTCAAGATCATCCATGGCAAGGATGACAAGGTCAAGCATGAGGCCAACCGTTGGTATGCAACTTGCTCCTTCTGGTTATACTGCCAGTTTCATAAAATCTGTGTCTTAATATGCTAAGTGAAATGCATTGCTGCAATCTGAATAAGCTGGCTTAATTGTGCCTGTGTGCTGTTAGTCTTCCTTACCTGAATAACTAGGATTAAATGATAATAAAATTTCATAAGATATGTTTGGCTGCCTATCCATGCATTCCAAACATTCACCTAATAGTTACGTTTCCTTTATCATGCAAAGAAGAGCCTCTCACCGAGTACGAGAAGGTTAGGGCTAGAAATATCATGAGGAACAATCGAATGTTCCAGTCCCTTGGCATCGGTGCAATAGCGTCGATGATTAGGAAAACAAATGGTGTACAAGAAGGTAGAAGTGATGAGGTTCAAGAAGGTAGTGGAGTTATCAATGATGACCCAGAGTACAATCCTAAGGAGGATGAAGTTATTGATGGAGAGGGAGTGGACGATGTTGTAGTGAACAAGACTGTTAAGGTGCAAACTCTGTCTTGCTTGGAGGGTTGGGGTTCTTTCATGCAATGTTATTCCTTGTGCTCACATATTTCTCTTGTGATCTAATGCTTTTTTCTGTGCTGTTTATATGAGGCACTGAAGGAATCTAGGACGAAGAGGCCTGGTGTTAAGAAGACAGTCAGCAAGAAGAAGAAGAGCTCAGACACATCTGCTGCAATGCCTCCAGGAAGGGTGATGGCCCCAGCTCTAGGACAAAAAAAGAGGATCCTGGAACCTGATGAACCTGCCCTTGATAGAGTCACAAGGCAGAAATCAAAGATGGCGACTACGACGGACCATCAGGAAAGTCTGCTGCGCATGGACTCTGAGACCTCGGTGCAAATGGCTGATGAGTTGCCGCCCATGGATGAAGGAACCACTCTCAGCATGGATGGAAGTGGCACTGTCTGCCTAGATGAAGTAGCAACCATCTGCATTGATGAAGCAGGCACTGTCCACACAGACCTCAGCCCTGTTGCACCTTCTATTGACAGGAATGCTGTCATCAATGAAGAAGAACAGCAGCTTGTGCTTCAAACAGGCAAGTTGACCTTTGCAATGCTATCTTTTACTAGTGCATTTTCCAAATGGAATGAGAATGTATGCTTTTGTCGATTCCTACAATTGTTGATTTCTATTCTAATTTATGAGTTCAATTTCATTTTCAGATGCAATGACTACCAAGACTAGACTTAGAAAGGGCAAAGGGCTAGAGAGGATCACCAAGTCGCTTGGTAGCAAGGTGCCTATCCAAATTGCCGAAGGGATGAAGCGTCCAGAGAAGCCTCTGCAGGCAGCAAAGCTTGCTTCTGAGTGTGGACTCATTGCAAGAAGCCATCTTCCGGTTCTTCCTCACTTCAAGCTATACAAGAAAAATGCTAGTCTATTGGAGAACTACATTGGGAAAGTTGCTGTAAGCTACTTATTTAATAGTTAATGTGCTATCTATTTTCTATTACACCTATGCATCATCACTACTATTGTTCCTACCTTGTTTGTTGTCTTGGTAGGCAAATTTTGAGATGAACACGGACTCGGAGACCACCAAGACCGCGTGCAAAGATATTCTGTAGAAAAATTCAAAGAACAGACGCCATCAGATCAAGAAGAAGTATTTTGATACCGTAGCCGCAAATAAAGTCAGCATTAAGTCTCCTGTGCCTGATCTGACGGATGGTGAATGGCAAGCTCTGGTGGAGATGTGGTCTACCCCAAGACACAAGGTTTGTCTCTGCTTTGTTTGATGCTTTATGTTCTGCACATGATATGCTAGTGCTAGATCATGCTGAAAGTATGCTTTTTTGTAGGAAACCTGTGTGTCGAACAAGATGAATCGAGAAAAAGTCGTGTACAATCAGAGAACTGGTTCCAGGCACTACACAGCACACATTTTTGCCACTGTGAGAACTTTTCTCTACAGACCTTATCGTTTGATCCTCATTGAATAACATTTCTGATTCTTGCTGAATAACATTTTGATTTTTGTTGAAAAACATTTCAGAAAGAAGAGCGTAATGGTGAGGAGCTATCTGCGATTGACTTGTTTAAGGCCACCCACAACAGCAAGAAGCACGGGTTTTCGGAGTCAGTCAAGACTGCTATAGTAAGTCACTCCATGCTTTGCCCTGTTTGATTCACAGCCAGCTTTGATGCTTTGATGATTTGATGCTGTTTGATTCGGAGCCAGTCAAGAACACACGCTATGTTTCATGCTTTGATGCTATTTGATAGTTCAACAAAGATATCAGAACTTGCTGTAGCTATTTGTTGCATTTTTTATGATATGATGAAATTTGATCTGAATGTTAGTTTGATGATTGGCTCACTCGGGAAGCCATCTTATATAGAACCACCATTCTAGGCTTAATGAAGCGATCATATTGTTCCAATTGCATGTCTCCAGGTCACTAGTCATCATCTTCTTGTATAGATTTTGTGTGCTGGTTTGGTTACTTCAAATAATCCATTTGTGTGCTGGTTTGGTTTCTCTTGCTTGGTTTGGTTTGGAAACTGTGAAATAGATCTCCCACTAATTCCTATCATTTTCCTACATATGCTAGCTTGAGATGGAAAAAATGAAGGATGCACCGGTACCAGAAGGTGAAGAGCCAAAGTCTGCTATTGAAATTGTCGAAGAAGTGCTCAAGACCGAAGTCAACCAAAGCACATTCCTCGGGAATGTTGGGCTCCAGTCATCTAGGAACTCCGCCAAAGCAACTGCTAAAGTGGCTGCTCATGTTCGTGACCTTGAGCAGAAGCTGGAGAGGTCTGGGCTCACTAGTAGAAAACAGGGCTTTGGTCCAGGCCGGGTCAGCCCATTAGTCCCGGTTCAGTCCAGAACCGGGACCAATGTGGGCATTGGTCCTGGTTCGTGAGCCCAGGGGGCCGGCCAGGCCACGTGGGCCATTGGTCCCGGTTCATCTGGACCTTTTAGTCCCGGTTGGTGGGATGAACCGGGACCAATGGGCTGAGCTCCTGGCCCACCACCATTGGTCCCGGTTGGTGGCTTGAACCGGGACCAAAGGCTCACCTTTATTTCTGGCTCATGTCACCAACCGGGACCAATGAGGTGCCTATATATACCCCTCGCTCGCGAGCAGAGCACCCAGTGCTCTGTTTTTCTCTGGCCGAGGGGGAGAGGGCTTGGTGGTGCTCTAGCTCACCTCCTATGCACACAAGGTGTTCGATGGAATGCCCGAGCCACACTACTTAAGCTTTCTCCTCTCCAAGCTCGACCTCCAAGCTCCATTTTCCATAATATTTGACTAGGTTTAGCGGTCCGTCACGCCCCGTCCCTGTCTTCACCGCCGTCGATCACCCGCGCCGAGCTCATCGCCGGCACCACCGTGGTGAGCCTCTTGTTCTTATATTCTTTTTGAAAGGAAAAATATTCTTACTTGTATGTTTACATAGATACTAGTATTATTTTCTTACTTTTATTATTGCATCTTATATAGTGCGATGGTTTTGGTATCCGCCCCCGTCGGCCCTCGTCCTGTCTATGATTCGGATGTGGTATATATATTATCTTTATAACTATTGTTTCATTTATTGTTTATGAAAATTATGCCGACCAACGTGACATAGATTTTATTTATGTAGGATGTATGTGAATCGGAAATGCCAACCGACCCTATTGTCGAGAGGTTAAATTTAGTTGAAGAAGAAAACAATTTGTTGAAGGAAAAAATAAAAAAAATTGAGGAGGAGAAGATGATATTGGAGTTGCATGTTGCGGATGTCGTCGATGCTCACAAGATCAAGATGGATGCAATGCGCTTGAAGATTAGAAAGATTAGAAAATATGCCATTCATACCGAGGCTTGGTATCATTATGCCGTTGGATCAATTGTTACCTTGGTTGCAATTATGATCGCATTTGTTTTCGCATTGAAATGTTTCACATAGTTTCAATGTATGGTTTAATTAATTAGATGCTCTGCAGAGCTATATGTTGTTAGATGAGAACTATGTATGCACTTTGGTTTTAATGTGATGATGAACTTCTATTAATTTGGACACTTAATTATATATAATGCACGCAGATGAACCGGCAATGGATGTACGGTGACAGACACACCCGCGAGTACATTAAGGGCATGCATGAGTTTCTCGATGCGGCTGAGGCAAACAAGCAGAATGGTTTTATGTGTTGTCCATGCACTGAATGTGGGAATACGAGGTCTTACTCTAACCGGAAAATCCTTCACTCCCACCTGCTTTACAAGGGTTTCATGCCACACTATAATGTTTGGACAAGGTACGGAGAAATAGGGGTTATGATGGAAGACGGCGAAGAAGAAGAGTACGATGACAACTATGTGCCCCCTGAATACGGTGATGCTGCAACGGGGGGCAACGGGGGAGCTGGTGAAGATCAAGAGGAACCAGACGATGTGCCTAATGATGCTGCAACGGGTGAAGCTACTGAAGATCAAGAGGAAATAGACAATGTGCCCGATGATGATGATCTCCGCTGGGTCATTGTCGATGCAAGGACGCAATGCGAAAGTCAAAAGGAGAAGCTGAAGTTCGATCGCATGTTAGAGGATCACAAAAAAGGGTTATACCCCAATTGCGAAGATGGCAACACAAAGCTCGGTACCGTACTGGAATTGCTGCAGTGGAAGGAAGAGAATGATGTGGCTGACAAAGGATTTGAGAAGCTACTGAAAATATTGAAGAAGAAGCTTCCAAAGGATAACGAACTGCCCGACAATACATACGCAGCAAAGAAGGTCGTATGCCCTCTACGATTGGAGGTGGAGAAGATACATGCATGCCCTAATGACTGCATCCTCTACCGTGGTGCATACAAGGATCTGAACGCATGTCCAGTATGCGGTGCATTGCGGTATAAGATTAGACGAGATGACACTAGTGATGTTGACGGCGAGCCCCCCAGGAAGAGGGTTCCTGCGAAGGTGATGTGGTATGCTCCTATAATACCACGGTTGAAACGTCTGTTCAGAAACGAAGAGCATGCCAAGTTGATGCGATGGCATAGTGAGAACCGAAAGAAAGATGGGAAGTTGAGAGCACCCGCTGACGGGTCGCAGTGGAGAAAAATCGAGAGAAAGTACTGGGATGAGTTTGCAAAGGACCAAAGGAATGTATGGTTTGCTTTAAGCGCGGATGGCATTAATCCTTTCGGGGAGCAGAGCAGCAATCACAACACCTGGCCCGTGACTCTATGTATGTATAACCTTCCTCCTTGGATGTGCATGAAGCGGAAGTTCATTATGATGCCAGTTCTCATCCAAGGCCCTAAGCAACCCGGCAACGAAATTGATGTGTACCTAAGGCCATTAGTTGAAGAACTTTTACAGCTGTGGAATGGAAACGGTGTACGTACGTGAGATGAGCACAGACAGGAGGAATTTAACCTTAAGGCATTGCTGTTCGTGACCATCAACGATTGGCCCGCTCTCAGTAACCTTTCAGGACAGACAAACAAAGGATACCACGCATGCACACACTTCTTAGATGACACTGAAAGTATATACCTAGACAAATGCAGGAAGAATGTGTACCTGGGCCATCGTCGATTTCTTCCGACCAACCATCAATGTCGAAAGAATGGCAATCATTTCAAAGGCGAGGCAGATCACCGGAAGAAGCCCGCCATGCGCACCGGTGATCACGTGCTTGCTATGGTCAATGATTTACACTACGTAATCTTTGGAAAGGGCACAGGTTATCTATGTGAAGGACATGTCTACCAAACCGAGAAAAAGAAAAGATAAGGAAGAGAATACATCATACGATGAGCCAAAGCGCCACATAGTTCTTTCAGGAAAAAGGGACATCCTGGGAGTGGACGGCAAGACAGAAATGTCTGAAGATTATGAAAAGTTTCATGAAATTCCTCCCTTCAATGTCAAGGCTGACCCAAGCTTCCTGATAAACAATGAAGATTATCCATGGTTACGGTGCAATAAGCAAATGACACAAGCGAAGAAAAAGTGAAGACTTTCTCCCGCAACTATTATGATGATACCATGCCAACTTTGTAACACACGAACATGCTACCATTATCTGTTTTGTACATGCACATGCTATGTGGGTGAAATTATGATACCATCCCAACTTTCAACTTTTTCAGAGTTCATTTGAAATGCTTTCATGTCTTATGGTTCGGCCCTCGTAATACCATGACCATTAGTCCCTCGCCCATTCCAACTTTCAACTTTCTAAAACTAATGGCACTAACAGAAAGTTTATAATTTTGCTCCTCGCCCCTGGCCCATGACCATTAGTCCCGGTTTGTGCCACAAACCGGGACTAAAGGGTTGGTCCTCGTTGCGGGCAGAGTTTAGTCCCACCTCGCCAACTGAAGGGGCTCACACCGGTTTATAAGCCCTTCCCTCTCTGCCTTGTTGAGCTCCTCTCAAAGTGAAAATAGATGCCCTAATAGAGAAAAGTTTAACCTAAATTCATAGTGAATTTCTCTCAAATTCATAAAAATTTACTAGGAATTTAGGTTGAATTTTCTCTATAAGCGCATCTATTCTCATTTTTTAGTAAGTTAATCACAAACTTGTGATTCAAACAATTTTCAAAGAATTCAAATTTTAACTATTCAAATTTGAAAACTAATGGCACTAATAGAAAGTTTATAATTTTTCTAAAACTAATGGCACTAACAGAAAGTTTATAATTTTGCTAACCTAAAAGCAAACAGAATTAAAAATTAAAGCAAAAAACAAAAGAAAATAAATAATCAAAAAAACAAATAAAAAAAGGAAAAAAACTATTTTTATAGTAAAGTTAATCACAAAATAAAATAAATAAAACAACAAAGAAAACAAAAAAACTAAAAAAGTGTTTTCAAATTTGAAAACTAATGGCACTAACAGAAAGTTTATAATTTTTCTAAAACTAAAAGCAAAAGGAATAAAAAAATAAAGCAAAAAACAAAAGAAAATAAATAATGCAGAAAACAAAACAAAAAAACTGGAAAAAAGAGCAACAATAAGTATTTTGTTGTAAGTAGAAACAAAATAAAATAAATAAAGCAACAGAAAGTTTATAATTTTGCTGACCTAAATGTAAAAAGAATTAAAAAAATAAAGCAAAAAACAAAAGAAAATAAATAATACAGAAAACAAAACAAAAAAACTGGAAAAAAATAAAAATAGCAACAATAAGTATTTTGTTGTAAGTAGAAACAAAATAAAATAAATAAAGCAACAAAGAAAACAAAAAAACAAAAAAAACAAAAAAAGTTCCTCCTACTGGGCACCCACGGCCTGAATACGACTAGAAACCCTACCATGGGCCGGGATTCAGGCCCGCGGGAGGCCCAGTAGGCCCACAGGCACACATTGCACGGTTAGGCCCGAAAGCCTGCTTTAGAGAGGAGCTCGAGAGGGAAGGCACACCACACCTTATAAATAGGTGCGGCTCCCTCTCAACTAGCGAGGTGGGACTAAACATTTGGGCGCGGGGCAGCACAAGGCCTTTGGTCCCGGTTGGCGGCACCAACCGGGACTAAAGGGGGCATTGGTCACGGTTGGTGACACCAACCATGACCAATGCCCCCCTTTAGGCACCAACCGGGACCAAAGGCCGCCGCTTCTTGCCCTTTGGGCTGCTGAAAAGAGGCCTTTGGTCCCGGTTGATATCACCAACCGGGACTAAAGGGGTCATTGGTCACGGTTTGTGCCACGAACCGTGACCAATGCCTTAGCTATATAAGCAACACTTAGGAAATTTTCACCATTTCCCTCGCCAGTTGCCCCGACGATGCCGAGCTCATCGACGTCGCCAGGCTGCCCCGACGCCGTTCGCCGCCCCTGCCGTCGCCCGTGCCTCGCCGTCGCGTCTCCGTCGCCGTCGCCGAGCCCGCGCGCCCCTGCCCTCGCCCCCGAGCGGGCCTCCGCCGTCCCCGAGCCTAGCTTCTTCCTCGTCGCCGACGCCACCTCGCGGTGAGCGCCGCCCCGTTCCCCTGCTCCTCCCCCTGTACTGGCTGCCGTCGCCGCCGCGCACTGCCATCGCGCCACCGCCCCTGCCCTTCGCTGCCGCCGCGCGCCGCCCCTGCCTTGCACGGCCGCCGCGCGCCGCCCCTGCCCTTCGCTGCCGCCTTACGCCGCCCCGCCGCATGCCGCCCCTACCCTTCGCTGCCGCAGCGCGCCGCCCCTGCCTTGCACGGCCGCCGCGCGCCGCCCCCGCCCTGCCGTGCCGCCGCCCCTGCCCTTCATTTTTTTAAGTTTAATTTTTTTGTTCATGTATATATAATGTATATGTGTATGTACGTATGTGGCTATGTGTATGTATATGTTCATAGAAAATTTTGTATAATGTATATGTGTATGTATAATGTATATGTGTATGTATATGTGTATGTATAATGTTCATATACAATGTATAATGTATATGTGTATGTATATGTGTATGTATAATGTTCATATACAATGTATAATGTATATGTGTATGTTAGTTTAATTTTTTTGTTCATAGATTTTTTTTTCATATATATATAGAAAGTTTTTTGTTCATAGAAAGTTTTTTGTTCATATATAGAAAGTTAGAAGAAAATTTTGAATATGCTAAAATTTATAAGAAAAAGAAGGATAGGAAAGAAGAAAATAAGAAGAGGAAAGAAAGAAGAAGAGGAGAGGAAAAGAAAAGGAGAAATAAATAAGAAGAAGAAAAAAGAAGAAAAAGAAGAGGAGAAGAAGAAAGGAATAGTGGAGAGGAAGAGAAAATAGAATATTCTATTTTCTCTTCCTCTCCACTATTCCTTTCTTCTTCTCCTCTTTTTTTTCTTCGATCTTCTCCTCTAGCTATTCCTTTCTTCTTCTCCTCTTTCTTCTTCTTCTTCTTCTTCTTCTTCTTCTTCTTCTTCTTCTTCTTCTTAATTTTTATCGGGAACGAGGGTGTCGAGGATCGCCAAGGGGTCGAGGGTCGGGAACTAGGGTAGAGGGTCGAGGGTCGTTAAGGGGTCAAGGGTCGAGGGTTTCAGGGTCGAGGGTTCGAGGGTTCTATAGGGTCGAGGGATCGAGGGTCAAGGGTTCCAGGGTCGTCTAGGGGTCGAGGGTGCTAGGGTCGTCGAGGGTTCGAGGGGTCGAGGATCGCTGAGGGGTCGAGAGAGGTTTCCTAGTGTCAAAGTATTGAAGAAATCCATGGCTTCATCATTAGCCGGAAGTAACCAGGGCATGACGAAGTCCTCCAAAGTTATTTTGGAATGGTGTCCTGGATAGGATAATTTGCCTTTTTGTATGAATTTCAGCAAAGGCCTTCCAAATAACGATATTTGGAAGGTTCTTGCTGAACTTTGACCAAAAAGAAAATTATCCTATCTAGGACTCCGTTCCAAAATAACTTTGGAGAGCTTCGTACCATCATGCACCTGTTACTTTCACCTAATGATGAAGACATGGTTTTGTTGAATCCTTTGACACTAGGCAACCTCCCGACCCCTCGGCGATCCTCTCGAACATGAGAGGAAGAAGAGGATCGCCGAGGGGTCGAGGGTTCCAGGGTCGTCGAGGGTTCGAGGGGTCAAGGATCGCCGAGGGGTCGAGGGTTCCAGGGTCGTCGAGGGTTCGAGGGGTCGAGGATGGCCGAGGGGTCGAGAGAGGTTTCCTAGTGTCAAAGTATTGAAGAAATCCATGGCTTCATCATTAGCCGGAAGTAACTAGGGCATGACGAAGTCCTCCAAAGTTATTTTGGAATGGTGTCCCGGATAGGATAATTTGCCTTTTTATATGAATTTCCGCAAAGGCCTTCCAAATAACGATATTTGGAAGGTTCTTGCTGAACTTTGTACCAAAAAGCGAATTATCCTATCTAGGACTCTGTTCCAAAATAACTTTGGAGAGCTTCGTACCATCATGCACCTGTTACTTTCGCCTAATGATGAAGACATGGTTTTGTTGAATCCTTTGACACTAGACAACCTCCCGACCCCTCGGCGATCCTCTCGAACATGAGAGAAAGAAGAGGATAAAAAAAGAAGAAGAAGAAGAAAAAAAGAGGAGAAGAAAGAATAGAGGAGTTCTTCTCCTCTATTCTTTCTTCTCCTCTTTTTTTTCTTCTTCTTCCTCTTTTTTTTATCGGGAACGAGGGTCGTCGAGGGACATAGATGTAGTGTCATCGTTGTCGATATACCCCCTCCCGATAGCTTCAACACGTGGGGGGGGTCGATATTACCCCCTCCTTGAAGCGTTCTCGAGGCCACCCCAAACCCTTGAATTGTTGTCGAGGCCACCCCAAACCCTAGAGAAGCAGCGTCGAGGCCACTAATTAATATATATGATTCCTTACTATGATTAGGTAGCTAGTTCTACGTTTGCCACTAATATATCCATCTGTCATGTTTGAATAATAATTGCCATGTTGTAAATATTTGTAGAAACTATGGACACCGCCCGAGACGAAGCAAATGAAGCGTTGTTGAGGGACATAATCGCAGAAGGAAGTGATGCCGTCTCGTTGTTTCTCAACGACACCGATGGTCTGGAAGGAGAGGGTGAAGAAGCTGGCTACGGTGACCTAATGCCAGTGCAAGAAGAAGAACATGAGGACGGCTCCGGTGAACCAATGCCGGTGCAAGAAGGAGACCGTGATGACGGCTCCGGTGACCGAACCGAGTTCGGCCAGGTATATATATTAGTTAAGCCTGTGCTGACTAGCGAATTGATGCATTCATTGTTTTGGTATGTACACATATTAATTAAGTCTTTGTTCTTTTTTCTAGCCCTCCGGATCGAGAACAACTTCGGTAAAGAGACGAGGCCCAAAGAAAAAGTTGAGCTCGGATGAAAGGTTTGAGATCATAGCAATCGCGCCCGACGGCCAACCGATTGAACCCATCCGAACAAAGAACACATTTGTTGCTCAGTGCGGGGTTCTGGTTAGGGACAAGATCCCGATCAGCATCCAGCAATGGTTTAAGCCGGCTACAGAAGACCCTGAGGTGTCTTATGTCAATGATATGCAGAAAAATGATCTTTGGACTGAGCTGAAGTCAAATTTCACCGTACCGCCAGAGGATAATCCAGAGAACCCAGTTAAAGAGCAATTAATCAAGTCTTTTGCTCTTAAGAGGATGGCAGAACTATTCAGGAGGTGGAAGAAAGAGCTGAATAAGTTTGTCAAAAATAATGAGACACCAGAATTCAAGGGCAGATATGAGAAGATCAGAGATCACTGGCCCGCATTTGGGGCCCACAAGACATCGGAAAAGAGTAAGAAGATGTCGGCGACAAACAAGCAAAATGCTGCGAAGAAGAAGCATCACCATCGCACGGGGTCAGGTGGCTACCTCGTAGCCCGGCCTAAGTGGGCCAAGACTGAGAATGATCTGATTGATAAAGGGATCGAACCAGAGACAATTAACTGGCCAGACCGTTGCCGGACTTGGTTCTTCGGGGCTGGCGGAACCTTGGACCCTGTAACAGGGAAGTGCATTTGGACGAACAATCAACTGGACATACTAGTCAGGCAGCTTCAGCAGTATATCGAAGCAGCGCGGCAAGGGACGTTCTTTCCAGACAGAGAGAACGACGAGCTCACAATGGCCCTCGGGAATCCTGAGCACCTTGGACGGACACAAATGCAGGCGCTGCAAGCAAGGGTACAAGCGATAGAGGAACGAGAAGCAAATCGCAGCAAACGTACTGCCGAAGCTTCCCCCGAAGCTACCCCGCCATCTCAGTGGAGAAGTAGCATGGCTTCCACCGAGCTGCTTCAGCCGGAGCATGCCTTGACGGCTCCTTCCAGATATCCCATGGATGCTATCACGGAGTCTCAAAATTGCCACCTTATGACGCAATGGATGAATTTGAAGGTCAAGGCGGCTGTGCTCTGTTTATCCTACTAAACCCGGTGCAACTTTTCACTGTCGGCCGATTCCAGAAGGATATGCTAGGGTGATGGTGGATGAAATAACGGAGGGATTTGAGGACCTCCAGCTTGACCACCCTACCGGTGAAGGGGAGACTAGGCTGGGGTCTGCTCTGAAGACTCCATGCCTATGGCGGAAGGAGCTCATCAACCTTCCGAACTGGACGCCTCCGCCTCCTCCTCCTTCTCTGGCAAGTCAGGGCACTCCGCCTCCTCCACCGCCTCCTCCTCCAGCGAGTAAGGGCACTCCGCCTCCTCCACCGCCTCCTCCTTCGGCGAGTGACGATCAGGGCACTCGACCGGCTCCTTCTCCAGCGCGTGGCGGCACTCCGCCTCCTTCTCCGCCTGCGCCGACGCGCCCGAGCAGCCAGCCTCCTCCTTCTCCGCCTCGTTAGCAAGGGCGGAAGAGACCTGCCGCCGCTCCGGCTGCTCCGGCGCGTCGTAGTCCTTCTCCTCCGCCTCGTAAGCAAGTAAAGAAGACAACCGCTCCGTCTGCTCGGCCAGCGTCTAGCAGTACAGCCAGAGGCGGGAGGACATACAGATTCGGTCCTTCTCTGAAGACTCCATAGAAGTTACCATACGAAAGGACCCCGGAGGAGAACGCCGAGATCGCACGAACCGAAGTGGATGACTGGTTTCAAGGGTTGAAAGCAAAGAGACATCCACTTCCAGAGGAGAAGGTAGATCCGGTGAAAGCGAAGCGCACTCTGGCTGCCCTGACAAAACCACCCAAGTCTCCGCCGAAAGGAAACTATGAGCGCATTATTGGAAAGGAATTTGCCGAAGCGGAGCGGTCGGGAAGTACTGTCAGTGATCAAAGGCTGAAAGAACAATGAGCTGGGAAACAAATTGGCCAGCTCGGCGAACAAGCGAAGCAATCGTGCCCCCTGCTCAAGGTGCCTAGCCACAACGTCGCTAATGATCCGAGGATGGTGCCCGGTTATAGCAATCTTGCAGATTCCCTGCCCGACGATGTACATTATGAACCCATGGAGGTGCAGATACAAAGATATGAGTACGGGAAGCCTCTCGTCAAAGATTAAAGATCTCTATCAACGATGATGCGAAGATTGCATGATTGGTACTTGAAAATCTGCAGAGACTCTGGGGGAGGAGTACTTTGTATGTGAAAGTTAAAAAGGAGCATGACCTCGTTGGAATTGAACTGTTGCCTGTTCCATTTGAGGAGTTCTATCAGTTTTTCAATTAATTGGCCCTCGATAAAACAACGGTCGCCTACTACTGTCTGTAAGTAGTACTACTTCTGTCATTAAGTCTCTCTATATAGCTCAGCTCTTTCATTGCATGTATTTATAATCATCCTCACTATATTATGCAGATTGAAGATCGCCGAATTGAAGAAAAGACAAGTCGGTGATATTGGGTTCATTAACACATATCTCATAGATGCAACTCAGGTTAAATTTCATGCCGCAGCTACCGAGGCCAACTTGCTACGATCGTTGGTAATAAATGAAAACAAAGATATAATACTCTTTCCTTACAACTTCAAGTGAGTGTTACTGTCTTGTGCGTATTCAGTTTCCCTTATATATTAGTCAAGGTTATAGTAATGTAATTGATGAGTTATGCATGCATGTGCAGTTTCCACTATATTCTCCTAGAGATTAAGCTTGAGCAGGGACTAGTAACCGTCTTAGACTCAAGACGAAAAGATCCCCAGGACTATGCAGACATGACTCAAATACTCGAGAAGTAAGTTAAATCGATCATTATCCACCATATCAGCAACTTTGTTCATTTCCTGATATATCAAGTAATTGTTTTCTTTGTCCGGCAGGGTTTGGAGAAAATTCACTAGAAAAGCTCCGGGACTGCCGAAGGAGCTGTAATTTAGACACCCGAAAGTCAGTACTATAGTAGCATGTTCCGCGCATCTACTAGTCATTCAAGCGCTAGTTTCATCAATACCATTTGGCATTCTTGCTTATCAGTTTGATTGACCTCTATTTCTTGTAAAGTGGTTGTGGCAGGAACAAGGGAATGATTTCTGTGGATACTACGTTTGCGAGTCCATCCGCCACACGACCTGTGAGCGAGGCTACACTTACGAACAATATGAAGTACGTAAATAACAACATTCACAATTTTATTTTAATACCATCATTTGTGTTGAGTTTCATTCATTCATATATATATATATATATATATATATATATGTATTGACCCCCTTCTTTAAATTAGATGTTTTGGAAGCGGGATGAACTCCTAGCACCAGCTCGCATGCGAGCAATTCAAGAGGAATTGGCGGCATTCTTTCTTGACCACGTGATCCCTGAAGACGGAGAATACTATGTGGACCCTGAGTCCGTATGATTATATTTGTAAGAGATAATTATTGTATATATGTAGCCGGTAGTGTCGGATAGATATACGAGAACTTGTTGTTCGACCAATCTCTCGGAGAAGGAGAGGTGGTCGATATCACTTCTCTCTGTATGCATATATGTTCATGACGATCTTCTGTTTCCTTCGTTTGCTTACTAGCTAGCTAGCGTGTCTAGTCCTCTCTATACGTATGTATAGTACGTAGCGTCGACCAAGCACGTACATAAGAGAGGACACTTCTCTCTATTAATTATAGCTAGCTAACACAATACATGAAACACCTAAATTAACCCCCCAACCCCCCCCCCTTTCAAAAAAACAAAAACCCCAGCCACAGAAATGCTGACGCGTGGATGCCTATTGGTCCCAGTTGGTGCCACCAATCGGGACCAAAGGGTCTCCTCCCTGGGCTCCGTGCACAGGCCACGTGGAGGCCCATCTGTCCCGGTTCTAGATTGAATCGGGACTAAAGGGACAGGGCATTAGTACCGACCCTTTAGTCCCGGTTCCAAAACCGGGACAAAAGGCCCTTACGAACCGGGAAAACAGGCCCTTTTTCTACCAGTGGCTTCAAGCTGAAGTGATGCAAGAAGAATTGGCGGCAATCAAGATGAAGGCGGAAGAATCTGAAGCTGCACGCGACAAGGAACTTGAGCTGCTACGCAAGAAGTCTCAAGAGCAGGAAGAGAAGTTAGCCCACTTGATGGCTCTCTTTGGAGCTAAGGCAGTTTGATGGCTGTGCCGTTTGAGCAGGTAGTTGCATTGCTGCCTAGTTTGATGGCTGTTTGATGGCTGTGAACCTCTTGTGCAGTTTGTCTTTGAGCATTTTGTTGCATTGCTGCCTGTGAACCTGTGAAGTTATGTGATCTTATGAACCTGTGAAGTTATGTGAACCTATGAAGTTATGATCTTGTGAACCTGTGTTTATTTTCTGTGAAGTTATGTGGATCACTTGTGCACTTGGGCCTTGCTGTTTGAACCTGGGCTTGTGGATCACTTGTGCACCTGGGCATTTCTGTGTATAGTTATGCAAAATAAGAACCTGGGCTCTAAAAAGGCCGAGGCCCAAACAAGAATTAGACTAAAAAGGCTTGGGCCTAAAAAAAGAAATGACTGTAAGAAAAAATATTTATGAAAGGCTGCATAACAGAAAATAAAAAGGCCAAGGCGAAAATTCGAACTAGATTAAAAAGGCTGTGGCCCAAAACAATAATGGACTATAAAAAAATTCATCAGAAAAAGGCTCCATTCCCAGAAAATAAAAGGCCAAATTATTGGGCCAGGCCCATGCAGATAAGCAAAATAAAGAGAGAGAAAATTAAATGGGCTGAATTATTGGGCTTGTCCCATGTAGACGGCTGAAATGGACCGGGCTGATTCTATTTTACGACCTTTTCATTTGGTCGTAATTCTGCCACGTCAGCTTGCCACAGTGGATCTGATGTGGTGTGGTCGGATTGCTAGTGACCAAAATAATTGGTCGTTAAATCTATGACCTTTTTTTGGTCATAAACGTCTACGACCATTCCAGAAGAAAGGTTACTAATGTCAGTTTACGACGGCCAGCTTTTGACCTTATGTTTTTGGTCACAAATGGAAAACTGTGACCATTTAGTGACCAATAGTGGTGGTCACAAGTTGACATATTTCTTGTAGTGCATGCTTCATGAATGGAAGGCCTTCCGTGTCGTGCACGGAAGTTGGCATCCGCTTCACAATGGGCTAGTTGTCCCCAATGAAAATCGAGTACTCTCCAAGAGTGTTCTTCGGCACCCACGTAGCATCACGGGGGTCGAACTCGACGCCGTTCATCTGGTACACGCGGCATCTCAGATCTGGAGACATGGTGACATACATAGTCAAGGTCCATGCATAATAATGTTGTGCTCAAATATGGCGGTCAGTAATACTGTGCAGCAAATAGTACTACTCCGGTATAGAGGAAGTAAAATAACCGGCTTATTATATATAGCCACTCTTGGCTACATGGATGAGATAGTAAGACATGGAAAAACAAAAATGGTGGCAGCTAGTGTGTTCAAGTCTTCAAGGGCCTAGCTAGCTATACACGTCCTCCAAGGTAAAAAGTACTCCTACTAGTATGTAAGTACAGTACTAGTACAACAATGAAAGAGAAGGCGAGAGGGTTAAAAAATGGAATACCTGGGTAGATGGTGACGGTCTGATCGTGGTAGATTGTGTGACCATGTTGGACATCAGTGGTACCATGGGTAACGATTGCTAAGGTAGTTGGTCCCAATATGCCAAAGTTAGCTACAAGGTTCCAGGTTTGACCGAATTGCGGATGCAAATGCACATCCAGGATCGGCGATCTTATTTTGATCGTGGGATGACTGGTCGCTACAAAATAATGGAGTACCGTTAGGGATGCAAATGATGGTTTGTGCATTCCGTTTGTAATCTCTCGTACTATAGGATGGCAACCAAATGAAACAAGTCTCCTGGCTTGTCACCGCGAAGATGCAGCCTAGATGGCGCACGGTGTCATCGAACGTGTAGGGGTACAAATCTGCCACCGCTAACATGCGCCAGCCTCTGCCGTTACTGCCTCTTGCATTGATGGCAAACCTTATGTCAAACACCGCGATGAGATAGTAATCGTCGTAGCTACGTCACTTTGTCGGCGGGTCCGCAATTGCTATCTTCTTCAATCTCATGTAGGCATCATCATACGTATTCAAGCCCAGCCAGTCTGGAAGGCCAATCCCAATGGTGGAGAAGGAGTCTACCCGAACAGCCGCACTGTTGTGGATGTTGTGCAAAATGATGGTGGTATCCGGCCGGAGGTATGCAAGCCAATCTTCGTTGGCACCGACCCAGACCTATATATAAGACGGTGGGCAGTGGAGAAATTATAGGATGGAAATGGAATAACTAAGTACTACATGATCAAACTCCATTACTGACCTGCTCATCGGACAAAATCCGAGTACCTCTCAACATCGACAACTCTAGCGGAGTCAACGTGCAACCATGGCCAGGGAGCGGTGGACTGTTCAAAGGATTGTCCCATAGAAGAACCTTCTCCTCGAGGACACATGGAAGACCAACAAGCATGGCCTTTTCCCAAGCCTTTTTAAGCACCGTCTTGAAAAAGTAGGTGTAGGAAGCACCGGGTCTTGCGACGATGAGGATGTCGGAGCGGCGTGCGATTTCTCCCAGAGGATCATCGTCCAAGGTCTCCCAGCCCCGACGAGGAGCAGAACCGCCTGGCAAATCCATGGGAGCAGCGACGAATTGCCTTCTTTTCGGGGGGAGGGGAACTGGTGAGGAGGAGATAAGAGCGTAGTAACCGCAGGGCCTCGTCCCTTCCAACTATAGATCGTTCCTTAGCGAAGGGGTGAGGCTATTATTTACTACTAGTACTAGCATTATGGGACGTTATGGGATTCCATTATACTGTAAATAATAGCACTAGTAAGAAATTTTTGGCACTAGCTAGTAGTTTTTGGCGTGATTTAAGAAATTTTGGGTATGTTTTTGCTATTTTTTGTACACGCCAACTAGTGTCAAAAACCGTCTTACATTATGTGACGGAGGAGTACGTACTCGTACTGTAGTAGTACTAGTACTACTTTCTCAACTAGTAGTGCGATGTATTGTACTTCTAGTATAGTGCACCAGTTTTGAACTCTTGAATCTCAGGGCCAAGGAGCTACAGTTGGAAGTGGAGGGTACTAGTACTGTTCTCTAGAACCATCGTTGAACTATCAATGCAGGGAAAGTACACCTGCGTAGTGGCCTAGTGGGTACTCTCGGTGCTCTATTCAGCCACTCCTCTCACGTAGCTGGCCTACTCAGCCGCTCCTCTCACGCACACACTAGAAGGCTGTTTATCAGTGACGGTTACTATGGGGGCAGAACATTTGAGTTATTTGATACAACGAGACTAGGCTTTTCGCTTCCATTTGTGGAGGTGTAATGGATCTCGTCGAACTTTGTTAGTAGTTCGTTCTTTATGAATGAGATGAAGCAAAGCTTTTGCCTCCGTTTCAAAAAAAACACATCAAGAGGAATTTCTTTTATAGTAGAGCCAACAATGGAGTGAAGTCCATGCGTGCAACACCCCAAGCTACAGAGTAGTAGTAGAGCACTTTACGTACAGAGCCATATTGCACCGCTCACAATGCCCCACTAGGCTTTTCCGGCTCCTCGGGCTTAATTGGGAGGCGCTAGTTTAAATATGCTAGTAGCTGGTGAGGAAGCTGCAAGCAAGGTGCGGCTAGGGCGAGCATACGAGCCATGAGATGATGGGAAGGAAAACCCGTTCACGTGGCTAGGCTATCCTGTGCACCCAGATTGTGGTGCCGCACGTCCGTTTGACTTCAAAAATCAAACTACCCATGTAAAATATTGGCTCGCAGCGAAGTTACTATTTAAAAAAAGGCCGCCGTGCGTTCGGCTGGGATCGAACCCACAAAATGAGGTATACAGTCCTGCGACCACTAGTAGTACTCGTTGGAGTACAACGCAGCCTAGAATCACCTTTTGTCGCTAGTAGTACATTGTTCCTTACAAGAAACCCCTAAATGCAAGAAACCACTAATAATGCCAAGAAACTACTACCACTTGCATACGTGGCAGACTTAAGATAAGACTACCTTATCAACCATTGTACATGCTCTTACCAACCAGCCCTACCAAGAAACGACTACTCTACAAAGTTCCGTTGTAGGCACGTTTCAACCCATGGCCCTGTTTGGATACATTTGTTGTCAATCTAACCCTGCCATCCAAACACCACTTTGGTTAGAGTTAGTTCAGGGTTAGAATCTAATCTCTGGCTTAGAGTATCCAAACAGGACCCATGTCGCCCATTAAGTCAATGCCTTCTATTCGACCGGGCGTTATGACTTGTGGGACCTACATGTTAGTCTCCAAAAAAATCCCCGAGTGACCTCCTACCTCCGGCCCATCCACCTAGTCATCCTCGGCCATGGGACGCAGCTACCGCCGCCGGCAGAAGGCAAGGTCAAAACCGCCGGCGGTGTGGAGCCCATCTTGCGGCAGCCCGGATGCCAGCTCTGTCCGACGCTCGCGGCTGCTAGCTAGCCAAGATAGCTCCATCCAGTTGCTTGTCTGCAAGGTTTTCTAGCTAGATTGGCACGGCGGCGCGGCGGCTTGCTCGCGCGCACCGCGCTAAGGCCAGCCATCTGGCTCAAGCGAAGGACAGCGCGGCGGCTTGCTCGCTCGTGAGTCACGCTTGGGCCAGCCTGCCAACCCGTGCGGATGCCAGCGCGGCGTCCGGCCCGCCCGGCGGAGCGGCGGCCAACTCTCTCATCACCGGCACCACCGACGAACACGCATCAGTACTATTTGAAGTAATGTTTAGGAAAAATAATGATTTGAGGGGGAATAACAGGATAGAAGGTCAGATGTGGGTCCCTCGTGTCAACGGTCAAACAAAATGTGTTGGTTTAAGCTGCCTCGTCAGCACGGATGTGTGGCCCAACCCTATCATAAATGGGTTTAAACTAACCTAATCGGAAGGTAGTAGTTTTTGCCATGGATTAATAAATTTTGGGTATGTTTTTGCTATTTTTTGTACAATAGATTCTTCCTAGGGCTGGTTGAAAGTGGTAGTTTTTTGTTAAATACTCTACATATTGTAAGTAGGAGTGAAAGTTAAGCTTTGGAACCCAATAAGCAAAGCTAGTTACATAGTGCATATGTGTACATGATTGAAAGTAAATATCAACCATGAGTGACTAATATCTTGATGGAAAACTCGAAACTATGGTATACTAGGGAAAAAATTGCATGGTTGGAAATACTAGCAATGTTCATGTGCGTTGCAACGAATCATAATTAGAATAATACTTATTCACAAACTTGATACAAAACACTCTAATTTTGATATACATATATCACTAGAGATATATTATGTTTCAATTAGAATATATTCCTTGGGCTGTTTTGGTGAGGTCAGGGAGGGATGTGATTGGTTTTAAGATACTAATTATGGGTTTTTCTACAAATTGGTAGACAAGTGGGATGTTTGTGAGAAAAGGCAACATTTTACCTCACAGTCGGAGTAAATTGCACAAAAGTGCCACAATTGAGGCATTGGAAGCAGATTGGTACCAAGATTGATAATTTTTATGTGTCAGTACCAACTTTGGGACGAGGCGTTGCAAAAGAGGCTAAAACTGTTGTTTATACGTATTGACAGGGAAACTGACGGGTTGGGCCCGTCTGTCGGGTGCTGATGTGGCATGTTTTTTTGCAGAAAACTCCCTTGCTTTGTACGTAATCCCATAAATGTCCAATTATTTCGGGGAGAAAGGCTCAAATGAGAGGCTTTTTTCCGTTCGTAATTTCCACCCCCGATTTAGACTCATTTGAAAACTTGAGCCGGTTTGAACAAATAAATAAAACAAACCAAAATTGAATCCCGTGCAGGTTTCGAACGGCCAACCTGCGGCTAGGCAGCGCCGCACGCTAGCCAACCCGCCATGGCAGCGCTCGCGACATACAACATGCTAGACCGCTTTTATACTAGATCAAAGACGTTGGGCCGGCCCAGCGAGGCTGCGCGTTGGATTACTGTTTTTTTAATCATGATATTAATACATATATTTTTTGTGACTACATATTAGTATTATTATTTTTTGAGCAGAAAAAGTATCCTTTATTGAATGTTCAAACACATAGGGATACAGATGATATTGGGCAGAGTTGTAAGCCAAACATGGCGCCCGGGAGGGAGAGAAGAAGCCGCCTTAGCTAAGGCATGAGCTTCCTCATTATGTCTTCTATTCTCGTGCACAAACTGAATATCTTGGATAGAATGCCTCCTATGCTTGATCTCCTCCAAAATAGCAAAATATCGGCATGGGACACCAGTATGGATATTGGTGATCACCTCGAGGCAATCCGAAGCAACACACATGGATTGAGCATGGAGGTCCGTAGCAAGAGCAAGGGCCTCGTTGCACGCCTGGGCTTCGAGTGTAGTTGGGTCAAGAAAACCCTCGAAAATAACCGCTGAAGCACCAAGAAACATGCCATGCCTATCCATGCAGATCACCGCCGACGCTCCTCGGTCTCCAACCTTGGAAAGGCCACCGTCAACATTAATCTTCACGTCATGCTTTGCTGGAGGGAGCCAGACCGCCTGAACTGATTGGTCGTGCTGCACTGATTCATCCCGGGGCATTACATGCACGTCCCTGGGCGTTGCATGCAGGTCCTTGGATTTTGCATTTCGGTCCCTGGGTCGCTCCTTCCTGTCGGGGATCGCCTCCAACTCTGACAAAAATTTCTCAATGAACATATGCGTGCTTAGAGGACTTTGGTACTGATCATCGTGGATAGCTCGACGTCGTGCCCATGAAATTACCCACATCGTCACGAGGACGCACGCAAGTTCCATCGAGGGAAGAGTATCAACAAGCCACAACATCCACAATTTTGCATCATCAGTTCGGTTCGAGACAATGGTTTCCATGAGATCCTCATCAGCTAGTGCCCAAACGCACCTAGCCATCTTGCAATCAAAAAATGAGTGACGCCACGTATCCACTGCCACCTTGCAAAGGGTGCACTCTGGTGTTTCATCCGTGCTCCTATTCTTGCGGACTTCTCCCGTAGGGATGGAAGATTTAGCCAATCTCCATGCAAAAATTCTAACTTTGGAAGGGACCGATGCTCCCCACAGCTTTGTCCAAGATCAGCGATCAGACTTGAGGCGCGAGTGGCCATCGTTGTGCTCTAGCCAGTCCGTTCGTTGTCACTTCATGGAGGCCAAGAGTCTATAAGCAGATCGTACTGTGAAAACACCCCCTTTCATAATGCCAAGTCCAGAAATCATCACGGACTCTTGAACTTAACGGGATGTTAAGGATTTCTTCAACATCCATGGGGTAGAGGTGCTGATCAAGAACATCTCGGTCCCATGTCATATTAACTGGATCAATAAGGTCCGACACCTTGTGAGGAGGATTCAAAGTCTTTGGGCAAACCGACCGAAGCTTGAAATCACGTGGAATCCAATTATCATTCCATATGTTTGTGTCCTCTCCTGAACCAATCCGTTTCACAAGCCCAAGCTTCAAAGTGTCTCTGCCTTTAATTATGGAGCACCAAACTTGTGAAGGATGATTGCCCACTTCTGCATCAAGAATGGTGGAAAAAGGGTAGTAAACAGCTGTTAGGATCCGCACACTCAAAGAGGTGGGTTCCTGTAGGAGGCGCCAGGCCTGTCTGTCCAGTAATGCCAGGTTAAAAAGCTTGATATCTCGGAAACACATTCCTCCCATGAACTTTGGTTGTGACATGACTTCCCAAGAGACACAGGCAGTCTTTCTTTCTCCCTTTTTGAGTCCCACCAAAACTTGCGTAAGAACCCATTAATGTGTTGGCATAATCCTCTAGGAAGTTTGAAACAGGCCATGGAGTAGGTAGGAATAGCTTGAGCAACGGATTTAATAAGCACCTCTTTGCCCCCAACGGACAAAGTTTTATCCATCCAACCTTGAATGTGCTTCTAGATTATATCTTTCCAATAGTTGAAAGCACCCTCTTTGGCCTGACCAACGTCAGAGGGGAGACCAAGATATTTCTCACAGAGCTGCTCATTCAGAACATCCAAAATTTGCTTGATTTCGTGTCTCACAGGTTCAGCACAGCCCTTGCTAAAGAAGACGGAGAATTTATCTTTATTTATGCGTTGACCTGAGGCAGAACAATACCTTTGCAAAAGATCATCCACCCGTTTTGCCATCTCCGGTGTATCATTAAAGAAAAGAAGGCTATCATCTTCAAAGACAAGATGGTTTACCTCCGGTGAACCTGCTGCCACCATAATGCCTTGTATCCTCTCCATTGGAAGCATCGATTTCAACAAACATGAAAGGCCCTTAGCCGCCAGTAGGAAGAGATATGGAGATATGGGACCCCCCTGCCTCAAACTGCGCGATGGCGTGAAGTCTTCTTGTTTCCCTCCATTGAAGATAACAGAAAAGGATACAGAAGAGACACACCGCATCACAATCTCTATGAACTTTGGGCTGATTCCCAATTTCAACATGACCTTCTCCAAACAATTCCACTCTAAACGATCATAGGCTTTCATCATATCAAGTTTCAGAGCACAGAACATGTTTCCCTTGAGCTTCCTTGTTTTCATGTAGTGTAGGCACTCATAGGCTGAGATAAAATTGTTGGTGATTAGACAACCAGGTACAAATGCCGGCTGTTCTTCTGAGATGATATCGGGGAGAATAAGTTTGAGCCGATTGGCCAGGACCTTTGATGCAATCTTGAAGATCACGTTACAAAGGCTAATCGGTCGAAACTGTCCTAAGTTTTTTGGACCTGCAATCTTGGGTATTAAGATGATATCGGTTACCTCCTCACCACATAGATCCCAATGCCGTTGAAAAAATGTGCAGGGAAGCCGTCGGGTCCTGGAGCCTTTGTAGGAAACATTTGAAAGAGAGCCTCCTTGACCTCGGCGTTGGTGTAACGAGCCGTCGAAATATTGTTCACGGCATCATCCACTTTCCTTGGTATATGAGATAGGACTTCCTTGATCCCAACCGTATTCTCGGAAGCATACAAGTTGCTATAAAAGTTCGTGGCCATACTAGCCATTTCCTGCTCATCTTTGCTTACAGAACCATCCGCCAGCTGAAGTTCTGTGATACGATTTCGGATCTTTCTTGCACTAGCTTTGTGATGGAAGAACTTGGTGTTACTATCACCTTCTGCTAGCCATTGAATACGGGCTCGTTGATGCCACATAATCTCCTCCCGCAGACATAACTCGATCATCCGGGCTTCGACCCTTTTTTCTTCATCAGACGGGCCGACTCGGCTAGGCATATCACGCAAGTCCTGCAGCTACGTGCGTAGAGCCCAAAGTTCCGCTCGGACACCACCAAAAGTGATGCGACCCCAGCGCTGTAGAGAGCCAGCAACCGAGGCCAGTTTGTGCGATAGATCAGCCGCGGTCGACGCTCGGGCCATGGCATTCCAAGCTTTAGTGACCACATATTCAAATCTTGGGTCCCACTCCCACATACACCCGTAACAGAATTGTTTCTGTCGTGCTCTTACACTGGTATTCACCAGATTAGACTCTAATAGTATTGGGCAGTGATCGGACTTGGCTGCCGTGAGGTGCTCAACAATGGCGAAAGGGAATAGTCCTGACCAACAAGCTGTCGCTAAAGCTCGGTCCAGACGAACTCTATAGTAATGACCACCAGCCACTTTTTTCTCCCAAGTCCAATCTAGGCCCTGGTATCCAAGATCAGCAAGGCCACACACATCCACCGCTTCTCTGAATGCTTCGATCTGGCCACTATCCCGTTCGTTAGGACCATGTTGTTCATCAGCTCTCAAGATCTCGTTGAAATCACCTATGCACATCCATGGGAGGGTACTCTCCCCCCTAAGTCTCGTCATTGTGTTCCATGTTTTATACCTCAAACTTCTTGTTGCTTCTCCATAAAAACACGTCAACCTCCATTGTTCCCTACCTGGTTCGGTAACCCAGGTGTCCACATGATACTCTGAATAGTTCTTTATTGCAACATCAAGAGAGTTTTTCCAAAAGATACAAATGCCGCCACTACGACCAGTACTACCATCACCAAAACTGAAATCAAAACCTAAGGAAGAACGAAGACCCTCAACACGAGCCTTTTGTAACTGAGTTTCTACTAAACAAAGGATAGATGGCGAGATGATCTCAAGGAGATCACGGAGTTCGCGAACTATCGCGGGATCTCCTATCCCACGGTAGTTCCAACTTAATATTTTCATTGGGCCTGGCGGAACCCCTAGTCGGAGCCCGCCAATGTCGCCATTTTATCATTGCTCTGCTTTAAGGGAGAGCAGCCCTTCCTTTGTTTCTTGAGGTCTCGTGGTGAGACATACGCCGGAGGGAGCGGCGAGGTTGCACCCTGGACGGTGCCCGTCGGGGCTTGAGCCTCAAAAGGTATTGCCATAGAGCCGGGCCAAACCATCAGTGCGGCTGTGTTGGCACTCTCCGACATCGTTGCATCCAGGTTGCGTCGAGCCCCCACTTCATCTCTGACCTCGGTCTCTGCTGCTACAGCCGTTTTGAGGGGGCTGGTCACTTCTTCCTCCTCTGCCCCTGAGTCCAGGCCGGCCTCCTGCGATGATCTCTTCCGGGGGCGAATTTTGGCGACGCTCTGGACCTCTACGCCTTGCCCTGCCTCGCACTCGTCCTCCCGCACGGCCACCCCGTGCCCCACAGGCATGGCCCAAATTTAATGTGTCTGCACTGAGGATACTATTATGTATCCTAATTACTATGTATCTGATGCTCAAAAAAATACAATGTATCCTAACTATATTATTCAAGTACACAACTTAAAAAAATGCCCAACACACAGATTTTTATTTGAGTTACTCGCATATTGATTGTATTTTTAAAAATGCACTGTTACTTAAAAGTTGACAACATGTATTAAAAATAAATGTGTAATCATAATAAATTTTAGAAATGCATTAAAACTGTTCAACTTTTATAAAAAAAAATCGACGCGTCTCTTGAAATGCAAGAATGATTTATGTAATAAGTTTTTAACACATGCTGAACATTTCTTGAAATACAAATAATTCACCATCTATTAAGAAAATGTTCACCATAATGCCCTTGAAACTCATCTGTATTAAGAAAATGCTCACCATAAATTACAAAAACTCACCGCGCATTAAGTAAACTTTTCTTCATATCTTAAGAAAATATTACAAAAATATTCAATTTGCATTCAAAATATGTTCAATGTTCATATTATTGGAAAAATGTTCACCGTATGTAAAGAAAAGTTCATCGTGCATTAAAAATGTTCACTATAAATTAAGAAATTATGTAATCATAATGTTCTTGAAAATCATCGTGTAATAAGAAAATGTACACCATAAATTACGAAAATTTCACCATATACTAAAACCCATCATAAAAAAATATTCAGTAAATATGTTAAAGATCCAGGAGAAAAACCAACTAGTGAATGAAAAAAGAAGAAAGAAAAAGCAAGGAAGGAAAACCTAAAAATAAGCCAAAACTAGAAACAAAAATATAAAGCATAATAAGTAAGAAAAATGAAACATAAAGAAATTTGGCCAACGAATGAGCTCCAACACGCGTGGCAGGTAAGTGCGAAACAAAAAATAATTCGCAGGCCTCGGTGGGCCGGCCCAGCGTTCTTGAGCTAGTATAAAAAGGACCTCGCCTGTTGTACATCGCGAGAGCGGCCTTGGCGTTGTGGCCGTCGCGCGGCACTGCTGAGCCGCAGGTCGGCGGTTCAAAACCTGCGCGGGATTCAATTTTGGTTTCTTTTATTTATTTGTTCAAACCGACTCAAATTTTCAAACGAGTCCAAATCGGTGGTGGAAATTACAAATGGAAAAAACCTCTCATTTGAGCAAATTGAAAGCTAAGCAGTGGTAATTAAGACCCTCGGGGGAAAATAGGGATGTCTCCTACGTTACCCATAATATGTGGAAGTATCGACGTAATTTCATAGAGTAATTCGATCTGAATGCTACATGAAGAACATAAGCCAGATGACGGAAGAGCAAATGATCTTATTCGCGATTTCCTAAGAATTGAGTTAGTCAAGTCCACTATTTCGAATACACGAAAAAGGTATGGTAGGAGAAGTGTAGGACCGATTCCCCATAATAGGTTAGATCGCGCCAATATCAATTCTTTTTATTCCAAGGCGAAGATTGAATCACTTAGCCAACATCCAGAAGCTATTGGCACTTTGTTGAATCGAAATAAAGAATACCACTCTTTGATGATTTTGTCGGCATCCAACTGTTCTCGAATTGGTTTATTGGTGAAATTGGTAGACACGCTGCTCTTAGGAAGCAGTGCTCAAGCATCTCGGTTCGAATCCGAGTGGCGGCATTCTTGAAAAAGAATACAATAGATTAGAAATCAATTCGAAATTTACAATTTTGTAATGGGCTTTTTTTGGTACCAACAATTAAGAAACTTTTTCCCTGACTTGCTGCATCAAAAACTAAATCACAAGCTTTTGATAAAAAACGAGCCATTCTAGCGAGATTTATAATATGAGTACCTTTACGCTTTGCCGAAATGTAAGGGGCCATTTTAGGATTCCATTTCTTAATACCATGACCAAAATGAACTCCTGCTTCTATCATCTCTTTCAAATTAATGTTCCAATATCTTCTTGTCATTTTTCCCACACTTCCTTTTTTTTAATCCTACCATTCCATTACGGAATTTAGTTCTTTTTGAAGATTAAGAAAGATCCGAAATAGCTTGAAATAAATAATAATTGTTCCGAGAGAACCTTGTACTAAGATAAGAGTTGGCCATTGATACATGGTATAAACATAACCACCTTAATGAATTAACTGACTTGTTTTACTTATTAAAATAAAAATCTTAAAAATCTAAAATTTGCCGAAATAATTGGGCATTTATGGGATTACGTACAAAGCAAGGGAGTTTTCTGCAAAAAACATGCCACTTCAGCATCTGATAGGCGGGCCCAACCAGTCAGTTTCCCTGTCAATACGTATAAACTGCAGTTTTAGTCTCTTTTGCAACGCCTCGCCCCAAAGATAGTACTTACACGTAAAAATTACCAATCTGCTTCCAATGCCTCAATTGTGGTACTTCTGTGCAATTTACTCTCACACCATTGTCACCAACTTAGTCTTCTATAGGAGTACTAGCAAGATCTGTGCATTGCACGAAACATCAAGATGCATATTTTTATAAAAACACTCATTGTTATTGACCCATGCGGGAGTAATCCCATGTGTAAAAACTACTGATATCTCGAGAAATAGGATATAAGGTGAAGAGGAATGGGGCGTGGTGGTGATTGGTGGTCGGAGTCAGCGGAGGCATGGGGATTGACGACGCCGGCAGCGGCCACCAGGCCAGTTTGTTCCAGAGGCTTCCTTTCTTAATTGCTCAATAATGAGGTTGTTGAAGATAAGGATGAACGAGGGAAGGCCTTGTCTGCAAATGTGGAGAGGGGTGCGGGTATCTTTTAGTTTAATTTCCATCAGTCAGATATAGATCGGACGGTCTATATTGCAAGATGGCACGCGCACCATCATCACCAACTCGGTTTTTTATAAGAGAAGAAATATAAGTATGGAGACACAAACGTATTATCGATACTTGTTTCTTTAAACTAGCATCTACATTCTATTCAACGCCTCAGCATGTGAGGCCTTAGCACAATGACTTCTCGATTGTGTAAAACAAAGGTTTTCCCGTCGCCGATAAGGAGGGGGTGACGGCGGCACGCTTTTTGGCTTTCTCTAGTCCTAGTAGTCATACTAGGTGGTCTAAGCACGTGTATATTTATTCTTTTTCACGTCTTGTGTTCGCCGTGCTGCCACGACTGTTGATGAATAAACGGTAAGTTATTCACGAGGAAACCCTTGTTGAGCATGTTTGCGAGAGAGAGACAGTGTGTGTGTGATATGTCTAGAGACTGAGGCAATGGTAACAGATTCTTTGTGTCTATGTGTGTGGAGGATAGAGAGAGACATGTACATGGGGCTTTGTGTTGTGTAACGTGGAGAGACATATACATAATTAGAGAGTGAGTGTGTGAGATACACATGCGGACATGGGGAGAGATGAGGATCCAGATGAATGGGTGTTTGTGCACGCGTTTGTGTGTGAGAGGGAGTGTGTGTATGTGGAGTAGAGAGACCACTAATGATGTAAACCTAGTATAAGGGAAGGGGGAATGGTGTGACATGTGTAGTAGCGGGATAGTATGGGTGCGGGCGGGGGGAGCAGACTATTTGGAAGAGACAACGATTGTGTGTGGGAGAGGGGTGTGAGAGCGAGAAAGAGTGAGGGAGTCCTGGATTAGGGGGTCTCCGGACAGCCGGACTATATCCTATGGCTGGACTGTTGGACTATGAAGATATAAGATTAAAGACTTCGTCCAGTATCCGGATGGGACTTTCCTTGGCGTGGAAGGCAAGCTTGGCAATACAGATATTTAGATCTCCTCCCTTGTAACCGACTCTGTGTAACCCTAGCCCCCTCCGGTGTCTATATAAACCAGAGGGTTTAGCCCGTAGGACAACAGACAATCAGACCATAGGGTAGCTTCTAGGGTTTAGCCTCTACGATCTCGTGGTAGATCAACTCTTGTGATACTCATATCATCAAGATCAATCAAGCAGGATGTAGGGTATTACCTCCATCGAGAGGGACCGAACCTGGGTAAACATCGTGTCCCTTGCCTCCTATTACCATCTGCCTTAGACGCACAGTTCGGGACCCCCTGCCCGAGATCCGCCAGTTTTGACACCGACATTGGTGATTTCATTGAGAGTTCCACCGTGCCGTCACTGTAAGGCTCGATGGACCCTTCGATCATTGGTAACGATGCGGTCCAGGGTGAGGTTTTCCTCCCCGGACAGATCTTCATATTCGGCGGCTTCGCACTGCGGGCCAACTCGCTTGGCCATCTGGAGCAGATCGAGAGCTACGCCCTTGGCCATCATGTCAGGTTCAGAAACCTAAACTACACTGCCGACATCCTCGGAGACTTGGTCTTCGACGGATTCGAGACCATGTCATGTGCGCCGCACGATCACGATGAGCTTGATTTAGCTCTACCGTCGGACAGTGTTCGGGAGATCACACCTACAATTACTCAGGCCTTCAATCCGGAGCAAATTGCGCCATCCGAGGACGGAGGGATAGACCCCGCCGCGGAGGCCGCAATCTCAGTGGCGATGGAGCCGGATACTGACTTCACCCCTTACGAGAGCCGTGTTGCCAAACCACTGGATTCGTCTCCGGCCATGGACTCCGTGCCGCCTGCATCCGTGCCTATCGAATCCGATTGGGCGCCAATCATGGAGTTCACCTCCGCGGATATCTTTCAGCACTCACCTTTCGGCGACGTGCTAAATTCATTAAGGTCTCTCTCCTTGTCAGGAGATCCTTGGCCGAACTATGTCCGGCTAGATTGGGATGCGGACGGCGAAGAAATTCGCTGCCCACCCAGCACCCACTTAGTATCCTATGTTGACGATTTAACCGACGTGCTCGATTTCGACTCTGCAGACATCGACGGCATGGACGACGATGCAGGAGAGGAACAGGAACTAGTGCCCACAGCGCACTGGACAGCCACTTCATCACATGACATATACATGGTGGATACACCCAAAGAAAACGATGACGAGGAACGGGAGGAGACAATGGAGGATGACCCCTCCAAGAAGCAAACAAAGCGTCGGCGTAGGCGCCGCTCCAAATCCCGCCTCGGCAAAACAGCGATAACAGCGCAAGAGAAAAACAACACTCTCGTCGACTCCAGAGGAAATAACGACCACATTGCCCTGGCGGCAGAGCACGATGAAGCTGCAAATGGCGAACATAGTATGGATCCGACATCCGAACACGGCGACGCCGAGGATAAACCTCATCAAACCCCCTCTGACGAGGAAAACAGTCCGGACGAAGATGCACACATCATCCCGGAAACGCACTTGGAGCAAGAGAACCTCCGCAGAAGGCTTATTCCCACAACGAGGAGTCTGAAGAAGCAGAAGAAAAGGCTTAAGGCCGAACAGAATACGCTCAACAATAGGTGGAACAAAGTGCTCGACAACGAGGAAAAGTATGGTGGAGGTTACCACACAAAGAGCTATCCAAAGCGCAAGCTATTACCCGAATTCGACGATGAGGCCTTAGAGCCCATACAACCAAAAAATAAAACGGCCAACCGGCCGGATCAACCACCTTGTGACCGCAATAGATCGGCTAACAAGGTCGCACATAAGTCAACACATGATCTACGTGAGGACTTGCGCCAAAAATCCAGTATGACCAGATCCATCTATGGATCTAGGAAACGCGCTCCCGCACAAAATCAAAACCGAATACTACAATCGTCCGAACGCCATGATACATCCAAATACAGGGGTGCCGCACACCCCCTATGTTTCACCGATGAGGTGCTGGACCACGAATTCCCAGAAGGATTCAAACCAGTGAACATAGAGTCGTACGACGGGACCATAGACCCTAGGGTCTGGATTGAGGACTTTATCCTCCATATCCATATGGCTCGCAGAGACGATCTTCATGCCATCAAGTGCTTGCCCCTCAAGCTTAAAGGACCAGCTCGGCACTGGCTGAAAAGCCTCCCCAAAACTCAATTGGAAGTTGGGAGGCGAGGATGCTTTTCAGGCTAATTTCAAGGGACCTATGTCCGACCTTCGGACGCAGACGATTTAGGTCATATAATTCAACAACCCGGAGAGTCAGCCCGAAAGCTTTGGAACAGGTTTCTCACGAAGAAGAACCAAATTGTCGACTATCCTGACGCCGAAGCCTTAGTAGCTTTCAAACGGCCAAGAAAAACTGAGAACAATGGCATCCCTGACAAGCCTCATGACCCGCTTTTGCGCGGGCGAAGATAGCTGGTTAGCACGCAGTAGCACCAGCGACCCAAGCACATCTGAAGTCAGGGATGGGAATGGAAAACCACGACGCAGTAAAAGCAATCATCGCAATAAAGAAGACAGACCAGATAATACTGCGGTAAACGCCGGATTCAGAGGCTCTCGACCAGGTCAGAGGAAAAAGCCTTTCAAAGGCAGCAGATATGGACCGTCTAGCCTAAACAAGATTCTCGACAAACTATGTTAGATTCATGGCACCCCCGATAAACCTGCAAATCACACCCACAGAGAATGCTGGGTCTTCAAGCAGGCCGGCAAGCTAAACGCCGAACACAAGGGGAGGGAGACACCATGTGAAGACGAGGACGAGCCTCGCCAGCAAAGCATCGGGGGACAGAAAAAATTCCCACCAGAGGTTAAAACAGTAAACATGATCCACATGACAAAGAGGAGAAGAAAACATGCACTCCAAAACACACGCGCCGTAGAGCCCGTCACCCCTAAGTTCAACCCCTGGTTGGCCTGCCCGATCACTTTTGATCGCGGGGATCACGCGACAAGCATCCAACATGAAGGATTGGCTGCCTTGGTGTTAGACCCAATAAAAAATGGATACCATCTCACATGAGTCTTTATGGACGGCGGCAGTGGTCTAAATATGATACATCAGGACACAGTCTGCAAAATGGGGATAGACCCAACAAAAATCAGCTGCAGCAATACTTCCTTCAAGGGAGTAATACCAGGTGTGGGAGTCCTGGATTAGGGGTTCTCCGGATAGCCGGACTATCTCCATTGGCCGGACTGTTAGACTATGAAGATACAAGATTCAAGACTTTGTCTCGTGTCCGGATGGGACTCTACTTGGCGTGGAAGGCAAGCTAGGCAATACGTATATGGATATCTCCTCCTTTGTAACCGACCTTGTGTAACCCTAACCCTCTCCAGTGTCTATATAAACCGAAGGGTTTTAGTCCATAGGACAACAATCACAATATACAATCATACCATAGGCTAGATTCTAGGGTTTAGCCTCTCTGATCTTGTGGTAGATCTACTCTTGTAACACCCATATCATCAATATTAATCAAGCAGGACGTAGGGTTTTACCTCCATCAAGAGGGCCCGAACCTGAGTAAAACTTCGTGTCCCTTGTCTCGTGTTACCATTCGGCCTAGATGCACAGTTCGGGACCCCCTACCTGAGATCCACCGGTTTTGACACCGACATTGGTGCTTTCATTGAGAGTTCCTCTGTGTCGTCGCCGTTAGGCTTGATGGCTCCTACTATCATCGATAGCGATGCGGTCCAGGGTGAGACTTTTCTCCCTGGACAGATCTTCGTATTCGGCGGCTTTGCACTGCGGGCTAATTCGCTTGGCCATCTGGAGCAGATTGAAAGTTGCGCCCCTGGCCATCAGGTCAGATTTGGAAGTTTGAATTACACGGCCAATATCCGTGGGGACTTGATCTTCGACGGATTCGAGCCACAGCCGGGCGCACCGCACGGTCGCAATGGGTATGACCTAGCTCTGCCACCGGACGGTACTCCAGAGGTCGCGCCCGCATCAGCTCCGACCCTTAGCTCGGAGCCAACTGCGCCAATCGAGGACGGGTGGCTAGACACCGCCTCAGGGGTTGCAGTCTCGACGGCGATTGAGCCAAACACCAGCATAATCCTCTGCACAGCCCGTGACTCCAAGGTGTCGGAATCTCTTCCGGACCCAGAACCATCCGTGCCCCTGCCAATCGAATCCGAGTGGGCGCCGATCATGGAATTCACCGCCGCGGATATCTTTCAGCACTCGCCCTTCGGCGACATTCTGAATTCACTAAGGTCTCTCTCTTTGTCAGGAGAGCCCTGGTCGGATTATGGCCAACAGGATTGAGATGCGGACGACGAAGAAATTAGACGCCCACCCACCACCCACTTTGTAGCCACTGTCGATGACTTAACCGACATGCTCGACTTCGACTCTGAAGACATCAACGGTATGGACGACGATGTAGGAGACGAACATGAACAAGCACCTACAGGGCACTGGACAGCCACCTCGTTGTATGACATATACATGGTGGATACACCCAATGAAGGCAACGGCGACGAGATAACGAAGGATGACCCCTCCAAGAAGCAACCCAAGCGCCGACGTCAGCGGCGCCGCTCTAAGTCCCGCCAAAGCAAAAGTGGTGATATTGGCACAGGAGATAATAACACTCCGGATAGCGCCGAAGACAACAACAATCCCCTTCAGCAAGATTTAGAGCAGGAGGATGAAGGAGCCAACTCTCCTGAGAGAGCGGCTGGCGGAGAGGAGGAGGATGACAATTACATGCCCCCCTCCGAAGACGAGGCAAGCCTCGGCGACGATGAATTCGCCGTACCAGAGTCCGGAAGGTCGCCTTGAGGCACCTCCAGGACTGTCTCCCCTCGACCCGATGCCTCTTGAGACAGCACCTCGGTGTCGTCAGCAGGATGAGGGGAGGTGGCGGTCGGTACTGGATCGCTATCCATGTCCGACGAGCCCAGGGAGCCGTCCGATGATACATCGATGCTGGTTCGTGGCGGCCTACATAATCATGTTCGGCGCTAGGGAAAGCGGTGTGACAAAGGAATGCTACGAGTTACTCTGGTATCCGAATACTTACGATCTCCCCAAGGGCTTGGCCCTAGGCAACCACTCGTCTTTGTCTTCGTTGGCGGCAGTGGAGCTGTCCGGAAGGAGAGTCCTTCCCTTCTTGGACCCTTCGGCCCCCCAGTTAGGGCGGCCTTCCTTTTCTTATCTCCCCCTGCAGGAGGGGGAGCATCTTCTTCTTCTTCCTCGTCTTCGGGGGAGGAGTGCGCCGCAGAGTCATCGGACGGTGAGTCCGACGATGCCTGGCGTTGGGAACTCTTTCGGGTTCCCTTGGCCTTCTTGGTCTTCTCCGGCACCGTATAAGGAGCCGGAGTCAGCATCTTCGCCAGAAGAGCATCTGCTAGGCCTTCGGGCAAAGGAGCCAGACAATCGATCTGTCCGACCGTCTCCTGCCAGTCCTGTCAAAGGTACGGGAGTTTAGATCCCGCATGGAGTCAACCTACAAAAAATAAGTATCCTGCGAGAGGTAAAGCAGCTTACCACTTTGGCTTGGCGCTTCGCGCTGAATCCATGATCCACAATAATGGGAGGGGGGACCTCGGCGCTTTTGAGCAGCACCCTCCAGGCAGCTTCGTGAGTTGTGTCGAAAAGCCTGTTCAGAGTTCGGTGCCGCACCGGGTCGAACTCCCACAAGTTGAACTCCCGTTGTTGGCACGGGAGAATCCGGCGGTGGAGCATGACCTAGACCACGTTGACAACTTTGAGCTTCTTGTTCACCATGTTTTGAATACATGTTTGGAGTCCGGTCAGCTCTTCCGAACTACCCCAGGACAGGCCCTTCTCTTTCCAGGAGGTCAGCCGCATGGGGATGCCAGATCGGAACTCGGGGGCCGCTGCCCGTACAGGGTCGCGCTGCTCGGTGATGTAGAACCACCCCGATTGCCACCCCTTTATGGTTTCCACAAAGGAGCCCTCGAGCCATGTTACGTTGGGCATTTTTCCCACCATGGCGCCTCCGCACTCCGCCTGGCGGCTGCCCACCACCTTCAGCTTGACATTAAAGGTCTTCAACCATAAGCCGAAGTGGGGCTTGATGCGGAGGAAGGCCTCGCACATGACGATAACTGCCGAGATGTTGAGGATGAAGTTCAGGGCCAGATCATGGAAATCCAGGCCGTAATAGAACATGATCTCCCGGACGAATGGATGGAGAGGGAATCCCAGTCCGCGGAGGAAATGGGTGAGGAACACTACCCTTTCATGGGGCCTGGGGGTGGGGATGAGCTGCCCCTCATCTGGGAGCCGGTGCACGATGTCGTCGGGCAGGTATCTGGCTCTCCTTAGTTTCTTGATGTCTCCCTCCGTGACGGAGGAGACCATCCACCTGCCTCCTACTCCAGACATGGTTGGAGAAGGTTGAGGTGGGAAGTGTGGACTTGGGCGCTAGAGCTCGAGTGTACGAAAACGGATGAGCAAATGAGGAAGAAGGCGTGGATAGAAAGGTGAATCCTTATCCCTTTATATGGGCGGACGAAGCTAAGCGTCCCCACTTGCCTGGTGAAACTCGCTTATCCCCCAAGCGCCGTAATTGATGGCGCGGTTGGGTTACCCACGCCCGTATTGATGAGAATCCTGTAATAAGGGGACACGATCTCTGCTTTGACAAGATGTGTCGAAAAACTGCCTCGCGTTATGTGCGGGGCTGATTGAAGGAAACGGTTCGAAAATATTATTCTCTCTACGGTGGAATGTGGAACTTATTTTGCAGGGTTGGACACTATCCTCGTATTCAAATTCTTCTGTGATGTATTCAGAGAAGGAACCCGCCTTGCAATGCCGAAGACAATACTGCATGCCGGATTCATCGTCATTGAAGCCTGATTCAGGGGCTACTGAGGGAGTCCTGGATTGGGGGGGGTCTCTGGACAGCCGGACTATATCCTTTGGCCGGACTGTTGGACTATGAAGATACAAGATTGAAGACTTCGTCTCGTGTACGGATGGGACTCTACTTGGCGTGGAAGGCAAGCTAGGCAATACGGATATGGATATCCCCTCCTTTGTAACCGACCTTGTGTAACCCTAACCCTCTCCGGTGTCTATATAAACCGAAGGGTTTTAGTCCGTAGGACGACAACAACCATAACATACAATCACACCATAGGCTAGCTTCTAGGCTTTAGCCTGTCCGATCTCGTGGTAGATCTACTCTTGTACTACCCATATCATCAATATTAATCAAGCAGGACGTAGGGTTTTACCTCCATCAAGAGGGCCCGAACCTGGGTAAAACATCGTGTCCCCTGCCTCCTGTTACCATCCGGCCTAGACGCACATTTCGGGACCCCCTACCCGAGATCCGCCGGTTTTGACACCAACACCCCTCCCGATGAACAGGATCCCGTTTCGAACGTGACCGGTCGAACACAAGGCCGTTTCCTCCATTCTGCGGTACGCCAGGCCTCGTTTCCATCGGTTGTTCTGTCCAAGCACTCCCGATGAACACGGCGACGCATTTCGTTCCGACCCAGCCGGTTGGCTCCCCATGAACACGACGACGATGCAGTTGCTCCGTTCCGACCCAGCCATGTACACGAGCCCTAGCCGTACATATGCGCGAGTAGGCATTCGAGACCCTGCCCGTATGTACATACGTGGCCGTATTTTCTTTCTTGCACACTTGCCGCTGTACATACGTGTACATGCTACGCGCACGCCTCTACTACGACATGTGCGCGCCTCTACATCAACCAGTATGTATGTATACGTTCGTGACCAGAATGAAAATGCTACGTACGCTTCGACCAGGTGGGTCCCAACTGTCAGGCAATTCCTTGCTTGCGAAGATGTAGCTAGTGGGTCCCAGCAGTCAGGGGGGCGAATCGTTTTTTTGCCCGGACGCACTTCCTTGCGTGCGAAGATGTAGCTGGTGGGTCCCATCAGTCAGGGCAAACATTTTTTTGCGAAATACGGTGGCCCGTCCGGTGGGTCCCCGCTGTCAAGTGCAGGAATAATTATTTTGCGCGTAATAAGGAGGCACTTCCTTGCTGCGGCCATGGAGCCAGCTGTCAGCCTCTACACGTATAGTCCACGTCTGATGGAAGCCGTTCCTTGACCACATTGACCACGCCGCGCCGAGAGCACCAGGGCGGTGGACGACGGCGAGGCCTAGGAAGGGGACGACACGGAGCCGGGGAAGACGTGGCAGTGGATGCCCACGCGTAGAGGAGTATGAGGGTTCACTGGTTCGCCGCAGAATAACAGGGGGTGTGGTTGAGCAAAGGGATGGCCTGGCCAGCGGTGGGAGTAGTAGGGGGCGGTGAGGCCCCCGCCGCATCGCAGCCGGCCACGGGAGGCAGGAGCACGAGGCACGACCGGCGCTGGTTTGGGAGGCTTGAGCAAGAAGACCAAAGGTTGAAGAAGCACTACGGTTGTTGGATGGACATAGTACGGTCACTAGAGCTAGAATCGTGCATATTGACTAAGTTGACAAAGCCCTCCGTCCCCGTCAACTTAGTAGACCCACAAGTCAGCCTGCAACTATACTAGGTCCCAGCTAGCAGTGGGAGTATTCATTTTTTGTGCGTAATAAGGAGGCACTTCCTTGCGTGTGAAGATATAGCTGGTGGGTCCAAGCTGTCGGCGGAGGTAACGTTTTTTTGTGATATACAGAGGCCCTTTCGGTGGGTCCCAGATGTCAGGTGGAGGAATCATTATTTTGCGCATAATAACGAGGCATTTCCTTCCGTGCGGCCGTGGACCCAGCTATCAGCCTCTCCACGTAGAGTCCACTTGAGATGCATCTCGGTCGTTGACCATGTTGACCAGGTCACACCGAGAGCACCAGGGCGGTGGGCGACAACGAGGCCTAGGAAGGGAACGACATGGGGGCAGGGAAGAATCGGTGGTTGTTTTCCACGCAAAGGGGAGTACGACTTTACAAGGGTTTACTGGTTCGTTTGCCGTCGCCGGAGAATAATAATAGGTGTGGGTGAGTAGAGGGATGGCTAGGCCAACGATGGGAGTACGGTGGGTCGGTGAGGCCAGTGCGGCAGCACAGCCGACCGCGGGGAGGAGGGAGCAGGCAGACCCGCCGGCGCTTGTTTGAGTGGCTGGAGCAGGAAGAGCAGAGATTGAAGAAGCACGACGGCCGTTGGATGGACATCCAACAGTCACTACTTGTCCGTCAACCTTTTTTTAGGAAAGCCTCAAATCTATGGAAAACATCATACAGCCCATCTGCCATTATTTCTAATAATTTACAGCCCATTTGCTAATTCTTAAGATTGTTTGGAGCCCATATTCTTTTTGTTAGCATTACAGCCCATATTGTGGCCACGGTTAAAAAATTATACGAAATTTCGCATATTTCGGTGCGGTCCGAGCTGTTTTTAATCCCGAAATTTCGAGTCACATTCAAACTGATTTTAAAAATAAATGTATATCAATATGAAATCCAACAAATTGTCCACGCATAAAAATCAATGCAATTTAAAATCTCGAAATGAAAAAAAGAAATTTGAAACTAATTGCCGGTTTGATGTGTTTTAAAAATGTACATCCCATTTCTCATTACTGATAGGCCATTTTCTCGGTGAGCCGAAGGAAGCTCTCCTCGTCTTGAAAGATTTGCAGCCCAACAGGCCTGACAAAGTGACCTACTTGGCAAATCACAAAAAACTGGCCTGTTGCCATGGACCCAGCTGTCAGCCTCTCCACGTACAGTACTCTTCCGATGGAAGTCGGTCGTTGACCACATTGACCACGCCGTGCTGAGAGCACCAAGGCGGTGGACGACGGTGAGGCCTAGGAAGGGGACGACGCGGGGCCGAGGAAGATGCGGCAGTGGATGCCCACACGGAGAGGAGTACGAGGGTTCACTGGTTCGGTTGTGGTGTGAGGCTGCCATCGCTGTAGAATAACAGGGGTGTGGGTGAGTGGAGGGATGGCCTGGCCAGCGGTGGGAGTAGTATGGGGGCGGTGAGGCCTCCGCGGCAGCACAGCCGGCCACGGGAGGCAGGAGCAGGCGGCATGATCGGCGCTGCTTTGGGTGGCTGGAGCAAGAAGACCAGAGGTTCAAGAAGCACTACGGTCGTTGGATGGACATCGTACGGTCACTGGAGCTAGAATCGTTCATATTGACTAAGTTGACAAAGCCCTCCATCCGCGTCAACTTAGTAGGCCCACAAGTCAGCCTTCCATATGGTGGGTCCCAGCTAGCAGGGGGAGTATTTCATTTTTTTGTGCGTAATAAGGAGGCACTTCCTTGTGTGCGAAGATATAGCTGGTGGATCCGAGCTGTCAGTGGGGGCAACAATTTTTTCACGAAATAAAGAGGCCCTTTCGGTGGGTCCTGGATGTCAGGTGGAGGAATCATTATTTTGCGCGTGATAAGGTGGCATTTCCTTGTCTGTGGCCGTGGACCCAGCTGTCAGCATCTCCACGTATAGTCCACTTCCGATGGATGTCGTTCATTGACCACATTTACCACGCCGCGCCGAGAGCACCAGGGTGGTGGACGACAGCGAGGCCTACGTAGGGAACGACACGGAGCCGGGGAAGACACGGCAGTGGCTGCCCACGCGGTGGAGAGTACGAGGGTTGACTTGGTCGGCTGCCGTCGCCGGAAAATAACAAGAGGTGTGGGTGAGTAGAGGGATAGACAGGCCATGGATGCGAGTATGTGATGGGTTCGTGAGGCCTGCCCAGCAGCACAGCCGGCCACGGGATGCGGGAGCAGGCGGTTCCGACGGCGCTGGTTTGGGTGGTTGGGGAGGAAGATCAGAGACCGAGGAAGCACGATTGCTGTTAGATTGACATCTAACGGTCTTACGCTAGTAGAGTCGATTGTTGACTAAGTTTCTTTTTTGATAAACCTTGTGTATGCATGAACTTAGTAGGCCCACAAGTCATCCTCCAAATCTATGGCAGACAACATAGAGCCCATTTGCTATTTTTTAATAATTTGCGGCCCATTTGCTAATTCTTAAGTAATTTATTATAGTCCATTTTCTGCCCAGGACCACGGTCAAAAAGTTCAACCTTATTTTGCATATTTCTATGGAGTCCGATCTTTTGTATTCCCGAAATGATAAACATTTTTTAAGAACTTATTGTTTTGCCAAAAAATCATTTTGTCTTTGTAAGAAAATAAGACGTGGGACAATTGAGTTGGTTTAAGGGAAAACCAGTGGTAAAAAAATCAGCGCTAGGAGGGAAAACAACAACAAAAATAAGGATTTAATATGAAAAGGGAATTTTATGTATTTTCAGTATAATGATACGTGTATATGAACTAGTAAAACTATAGGTAGAGATTAGAAAACGGATGTAGGACATGCGTTTCAAGATGAAAACAGAACTGGGCTGTGTGTTTGATTTAGTAAAAAAAGTGCCTGCGGATGTTGTAATACAAAATATAACTAACGCTGGCGGGCCAGAGGCCAGTAGATACCTGCTGGATCTTTGTGCCCCGTTGTCGTCATGGGCTGGGCCTGTTAAACACAAAACCAAGCTTGGGCAGTCTACAACCCAGTTGAAACTTGCTCGACCTGAAAAAACAATATACGTGCTCAATAAATGAGAGAATTTTGCAAGTACAGACTAATAACTAGGATGTAGCAGGGATATTGTTTTTTCATCGTGATAATAAGAGCATGTACTTGTTTAAAAAAATGGAGAATTGGGAATTCAAACGGCAGGTGCTTATGCTACCCATCAAATAAAAATCAGGTGCTTGAAAATTCGTTTAGAAACAAATGATTCAGCTTTATATCCACGTCGACCCTCGGCATGATGGTTGGAAGCAAATGCCAAGTTCATACCAAAAGATCATTAACAGCAATACCAACTTGCGGACGATAAGGTAGTACAAGTACCAATACCAAACTAACTTACAATCTTTTTACTCCTGGCCCTAGTGTTCGTCTGGTAGAAAATCATGCAGAGGACCAGCTCCCGCTCCTTCTCTTGCTCCAGGTCCCCGAGGTGGTACTGGTGCATCACCTAGTTGGTCCTCTGCTGGTCGAAGTTCTTGTTGGTGTGCAGCACCAGAACCTTTTTGCTGCCCGTCTGCCAGCCGTTAACCATCACCGGCAAGGTATTGTCGGTGTTGTGCCACATCTCGTGCATGCCGCACTACGACTGTATCTTGTGACGCACCCACGTGCCCTTTTTGAACGCCCTGTAATTGCGCTGGAAGAAATGCTTGCTTAGGCCACTCAGTGTGATACCTGCAGTATTGTCGAATATAGGTTTTAGTGTACGTAGTTGGCATTTTCATAACATCTTTGGCATGTTGCAGTCACTTGTTTCACTTTTTATTAACTGTCAAATTGTAATTGCTTCACCAGGTCTGCGTCTAAAAAGAAAAATAGAGCTATAAACAAAGGAATATGTTTGTGCAAGTAGACGGCCGATCGGTGTCTTACTTGGAAGTTTCTCAGGATGGGTGTAGCATATGTCGTGCTCGCTGTCGACGGTTGGTATGAACAAATCAATGAGAGGGTGAGATCTCGCGTTGTCAGCACTCACTTTGGCCTCAAGGTGCTAGATCAGCTCCTGATCCGTGGGCTCGAACTTGACGTCAGCCGGCACCACCGGCCAATCCTTCTTCGACTTGGATGGGTTAATTCCAGTTATATGGTACTCAATGTATGATCAATCGACTGCTTAAGTGAATGATGAAAGATTTCGATAGATAAGTGGTACTCCAAATCTGAAGTATAGAATATCCGAACACGCCGCCGGGATTCTTGTGACACCTCACGCGCAGCGTGTTGTCACGTCAATTCAATGTGTGGACATGATGAATAATTTGACCGACGTATACTAGTACTTCTACTGTACTACTTACTAGTCGTATTTAGTGTCACATTTTAGGTTTAACTAACAAGTACGCACTTGAAGCCTAAGTGATATATATATATATAGGGTCGCGCTATTCGTCACCCTGGGTGAGGAATAGTTATTCTTCACCCTCCCTCTATTTTAATATCAATGCACCATAATTTTACATTCCGTAAATTTTGTCTTATTTCATACGTAAAAGAGACCGTAAGAAAATATATGGTCACCGTAAAAATATATTTTATGTTACGTAAAATTACAAAGGAAAAACATAGTGTAAAATGTACATAAAATGATTTTTTTTGGGTTTTATGACATATAATTTTGTTTTCTAATATCAAATTTTACTTAGTGAATCAATATGAATGTAACTATTAATATTTTGAATCTAATTTATTTATGAAACGATAGTAAAATTATCTCGGATGAATAATAGTGATCATAAGATTACCTCGGGTGAAGAATAACTTATTCTGCACCCTGGATGATGAATAGGGTGCAGAATACGTTATTATTCATCCGAGATAATTTTACTATCGTTTCATAAATAAATTAGATTCAAAATATTAATAGTTACATTCCTATTGATTCACTACGTAAAATTTGACATAAGAAAATAAAAATATAGGTCATAAGACAAGAAAATTTACAGTTTATGTGTATTTTAGACTATGTTTTTACGTTTGTAATTTTATACAACATAAAATATTTTTTATGGCGATTATATATTTTCTTATGGTCTCTTTTTGCGTCGGAAATAAGACAAAACTTACGGAACGTAAAATTACGGTGCATTGATGGTAAAATAGAGGGGGTGGAGAATAACTATTCCTCACCCAGGGTGACGAATCTCCATCATCATTATCAGTACATCCTGCGCAGGTGAGTTAGGATGCACTTGATCCCAGAAAGGCATCTATCCTTAGAGGAGTTCTTCAAACTAACAACAATACATAATATCCAACAAAAGAGGGTCGTGCTACAGCAGCAGAATACATGGCTCAGTCTACATATCAGTACGAATCAAGTTGTGCATATTTGCTGTTGGCATGAACCACATTGCCGCATGTCGGGTTTGCAAAAGCCATCCATCTCATGGAAGCTTGATGCCTTTCACACACTGAAGATTATCTGGCAACAAGCTATGTCGACGAATCTATGGATAAGGTGATTCACGAAACCCATGGTATGTTGTGTAAACACAGTCCCCCCCTAGCGAATGAAAGTTGCATAGCACAGTAATCATCACCGGTGATATGCTTGATGATTGGTTGGATGATCGGATAATTGAGCCCGAGGAAAATGGAGTTGTTGCCGAGGCTGTAAACTCGCCTCCAATTGAATACGCCTGGCCCAACGGAGCTGGGATCTTTCTCAAACACGAAGTAGCCATAGCCATCAATGTCACGAACGCCCCAAGCATTGTACTGCATGTGGTTGGATGAAATGGTTTGGTCAATTTGGTACGTGCAAATGAGCATCAAATGACCACCGTCAGCTGAACGAGTGATAAACCACCACCCATCGGCTGGTATGATTCCAGGTCCTGGAATCATGAAGGCCAGCGCATTTGCGTCTGCTGCAACAATTCAAATTGGAGACCAAAAGGACAAAAATAAATAATCATGTTCAGAGTATGTGTGGACAGTGACACATATCATAGACAGAGAATTGCAATGTCGTGGTCATAATCATACCCCAAGTTAAAAAAATAAGCCAATGGCTTTCATATTCTAGCAATATATCATGGTTCAGACATCATCTAACAATGAGAGGAAAACAGATATGACAGGGCCTACTCATATTCTACCATAGCACTTACTACAGTTATCATATCAACTCTAAGCAATAACATGCGTTGTTATAAAAATCCTGGAAATGAGAGTAACATATAGCAATCATGAGGTTATACTCATAATATCTATTCTAACAATCATGAGATACCAATTATTCTCATATCAACTCTAACAATAACATGTGTGGTCAAAAAAATCTAGGAAATGAGAGGAACATATAGCAATGATGTGGTTATAGACATACTATATATTCTAAATTTGTAACAATGAACATGCAGTCGTATTCTTAAGGCAAATATGAGATGAGATAGAACAATTACACGAGATAGATTCCACCAGTATAGGCAGCCAATCTGTGCGTCGACCGCATAAATGACGCCATCCTGCACTATAGCATCAGACAAAAGTGTTGGGTAAAGAGGATCGACGATGAGCCATAACCATGTATGGAGACCGGATTCCAGATAGACTAATCCCATGTTGAACACGACAATGAGCTTGTAATCCATGTAGTCTTCTGATGATGTGGGCACTTCGCGGATTACAACCTTCAGCAAACAGAGGTCGAGCCAAAAGCTCGACGCATCTCGTGCGTAGTAGGTAGGAGTGTCTGGCGGGCCGCGAGGCTCGATGGCGGCGGTATCCAAAGATGGAAGGGTGATCTCTCACTGGGTGTAGATATCCACGAGACGACACAGACTACCGGATTGGTGGATGAGGACGATCCAGTTGGCCTTCATGCCTGCCCAGTAGTGGCCACGCATGAAGGACAGGTGGACTGGTACTGGTAGCATGTCGAGGGGCACCACGGCAACCTCCGTAGGATCGTCAAGTCGATATCTAGGCCACCTACGATGATCGGGCATCAGCAAGCAGGGTGTCTTGAAAAGAGCCGGCCGGTTGCAGATGAGTAGACGATACAAAGACACCAAGCATGCGGCCAAACGGACGGTGCGGAGTAGGTCCATACGATTACAGATCTACTCCAAGAGAACATCGGGGAGGGAATTCCAATCACGGCTCTACGTGTCAGTCGGTTCTGCCATTGGGGTTTTCGGTGCCTGCGAGCCAGCCGGGAAGTGGATTCGGGCGGGCGAGTGAAGAAGCTTCTCCTCGCGTGGCCGAGTAGTGAGCGGGGGGATATGGTACGCGCGAGCGACCAAGGAAGATAGCGCGGGCGGGCGAGCAGAGAGCGGGGGGAAATGGTGTGCAGCCGACGATGGGGAAGAGAAGAGGAAGAAGAAGAGAGGAGGAAGAAGAGTGGAAGACGGGGAAGAAAGTGTATTAAATCTCAATTCTACTACTACTACCAGGATATATCGTCCTTCAGAGTGTAAATAGTTACACCGATGACATATGTGTCTCCCACAAGAGGGCACATATGTCAGTTAATGGAGGATAGAAGTGTGCTCTACTGGCAAACATGATGGCAGTACTAGGTAAGGTTGATTTAGTAACACCAACACGCTGGTTCAACTTATTAATTAAGTGTCCCATCTGCTGCAGCGTGTATTGTCACTTCACTGCGAAGACTAGTTGAATAGTTCTCTCTGACCGAGATGGGGAATAATGGACCGCGAAGACTTCCTTTCTACATTATCCCTATGCCTCTACGCTCACTTCACTCATTTTGCTCCGCACGTAGTCACTTGTTGAAATCTCTAGAAAGACAAATACTCCGTATTTGGGAACAGAGGGAGGATTTTACTCCGTATTTGGGAACATAGGGAGGATTTTACTCTGTATTTGGGAACAGAGGGAGTATCACCATATGGAGGGAACAGAGGAAGCTTGAAATATGAACATGGCAATGGGAGGGAGTAAGCCCCATGTGTCGTGGTTTTGTCACGGCAGATGTCCTAGAGAAAGGACTTAGTCGTGGAGCCATCGCGATGGGTTAGCTTGAAGGGGTTAAAGCGGACACAGGGACGCAAGAGAGTTTATACTAGTTCAGCCCCTTCAATAAAGGTAAAAGCCTACGTCTAGTTGTGATGGAATTGATGGGGTTTCGATGACTAGGGAGCAAACAAGCTTCGCCTATGTCTCGAGTTGTTGTCTGTTGTCCTTGAACCGCCGCCGGGTCGTCCCCTTATATACACGGGTGACACCCGTCGGTTCACAGAGTCACAACACCGGTCGACATTCGTATCCGGGTTGGTCTCTCCTTATTCTTTACAATACAAGTTTATATACAAGTTCCGGTTTACAGCTACAAGTCTTGAACCGGCTACGGGCCTCAGGCCCTCATCTGCCTTCTTGGGCTTTATCACTTCTGGAACTACTGATGAAGTTGACCCGGCCCAGATAGGCCGGTTTACGCCCAGCAGTAATATCCCCAACATTAGGCCCCAATTGATTTGAACGGGTTCATGTCAATCCTTTAACAAAAACTTCATCTTCAACGTCTTCTAATAAATTGGTAAACCGCCATGATGTCATCTTCTCTGATTACTATAACCCGGAGTGACGTCACCTGTCATCAAGAAGATATCCATTATGCTTCTTTATTTAATATATATGCGGAAATCGAGGCGACCGCTCCGTTTCGTGGCCCCTTGATTGTCGCGCCTGACACATGTCTTTTTGCCTTATAAATAGGACCGAAGGGTCATTTCCTTTCTCTTTCCCTTCTTCCCCTTCTGCTTCGTCTTCCTCGCATCGCCCGGCTTCAGAGCTCCGCCGCCACCGTCGACCTCTGCCTCAACCTTGGCCGCTGCATCAACCTGGGCACACCAGAGCATCGCGGCAACCTTCCACGTCTTCCTCAGCTCCGGTAAACCTTCTATCCTTTCCCCTGCAGATCTGTTTTAGGGTTTCACAGTTCTTCAGTATTCATCGTCTGCCTCTTGCTCATACGATAGATCTTTAGATGAATCGGCAAATCTTTACTCTGTGCAATGATAGTTGTTTGACCTTCGCCTTCACTTATGCATCTCAAAACCACAGATCTATATGAACGTTTTTCTCATTGGTTCGGTACTGCTCCTTTGATCCTCTAAGTATTTATCTCTTTTCTGAACTTGCTTCAGATCCAATGCTATAAGGAAATCTTGTGAAACCTGTTTCTGCATACTTGTCCATCCGCAATGCTTAGATCAGGCGGTTTAACCTTATAGAAATTTTTTCCAAATCGGTATATGCCATTAGTCCCCTTATTGAACCGTCAGATGCTTGTTGCTTCATAAAACTCCGGTTCAAATAGTTCTGTCTCCGGTTTAACAGTGCCCATACCAATGTATCTTGATCAAATGCATTTTTGAACCGGGATCTTCTACCTTGTAGATTCCATCATGGCCAAGCAAGTGTATGAGTGAAATTGGGTTCCTTCTCGCGTCACAGAGGCTCAACTGGACGATTTAGTCCTGATTGGAGCTTTAGGCAGCAAAGATACCATCCATTGGAGGGCTCCTGGCAAAGAATGCCCTCCCACACCTCGAGAAGGAGAGGTTGTTGTTTTCGTAGATCACTTAGCCCGGGGCTTTAAGCCGCCCAGTTCTAAATTTTACCAGGATGTTTTAGCCGATTTCCAGCTCCATCCACAAGATACTGGTCCCAACTCTGTTACAAATATGTGTCACTTCCAAGTGCTCTGTGAAGCGTTCTTTCAAGAGGAGCCCACAGTGGAATTGTTCAGAGACCTTTTCCATCTAAACTGCCGTACTGAGTTTACTGACGGCTCCAATACGGAGTTGGGTGGCGTGGCAATTCAGAAAAGGAAAGAGGTCACATACCCTCACGCGAAACTGCATAGCCACCCCAAAGAATGGAATCAGACATGGTTCTACTGCAATGACACCTCCCCTGCTGGTGAGAATCCCTTGCCTGGCTTTCGTCCGGAGCGGCTCAACAACACACACCCTTTTCCACAAAGATTGACTGCACAGGAGAGAAGCAAATATGCTCCTCAACTGTCAAAGCTCAGAGTCTTTATGGCCAATGGTTTAACAGGGGTTGATCTCGCTCGCTGTTGGATATCATGGAGCATACTGCCCCTTAGTCAGCGCTCCGGTTTGATGTGCGAGTATACTGGCAGTGTTGATGACCCACAGCGACATTCCAAAATCCAGCTCACCGATGAAGAAATCACAGAGGCTGTGAATAAGATGCTGAATGAACCGGAACACGTCTGTGCTAGAAATGGCCTGCTTCCCTTCTGTGCCACCAACAAACCGCCAGCTGTAAGACTTTGATTTTTCTTTTTGCTGAATCTGTTAATGATATATCTGGTCTTTGTTTAATATCAGTGTCTGTGTAATCAGGGCAATGATCCGTTTTGGAGCAAGAAACTGCCGTAGGAGAAACCAGAAAAACCAGACAAACCAGAAAGAGCAACTCGGCAAAAGACTAAAGCTGTGAAGAAAACTGCCCACGGGAAAAGAACCACTCCATCTTCTAATCCGGCCCCTGATGATGATGTGGATAATCCGGACTTTGAGGTTGTAACACCCTCGATGCGACTATAGCTCCCATGTGTCGAGGGACGACTTAGAGACATAATCGCATTGAAGGCATATGTCGCAAGTTAGGTAATCTTCACAACATCCCATGTAATGTAAATAATAAAGGGGAGATAACATAGTTGGCTTACACTCACCACGTCAATCAAGTACATAAATAACATTACATCATCCAAACACTCATGGCCCAACTACGGCGCCAAAATAAAAGATAACCCAACATGCGACACGGTCCCAATCACCCCCAACTGGGCACCACTACTGATCATCGGGAAAAGAAATATAGTAACGTTGAGAGTCTTCGTCGAACTCCCACTTGAGCTCATACGCGTCTCCTGGAGCGGAATCATCAGGCCCTGCATCTGTTGTAATAGTAATCTGTGAGCCACAGGGACTCAGCAATCTCGCATCCTCGTGATCAAGACTATTTAAGCTTATAGGTGAGGCAAGGTAAAATATGAGTGGAGCTGCAGCAAGCGACTAGCAAGTATGGTGGCTAACTTATATGCAAAAGAGAGCGAGAAGAGGAGGCAAAGAGCGAGCGAGAAACTAGAGAGCAACCTGCGCAAACATTACTCCAACACCGTGTCCGCTTCCCGAACTCCGCCGAGAAGAGGCCATCACGGTAACACACTCAGTTGATTCATTTTAATTAATTAAGGTTCAAGTTATCTACAACCAGACATTAACAAATTCCCATCTGCCCATAACCGCGGGCATGGCTTTCGAAAGTTCAAATCCCTGCAGGGGAGTCCCAACTTAGCCCATGACAAGCTCTCACGGTCAACGAAGGAATAGACCTCCTCCCAAGACGTTCCGATCAGACTCGGTATCTCGGTAATTCAAGACACTTCGACAGGTTAAAACAAGACCAGCAACACCGCCCGAATATGCCGACAAATCCCGATAGGAGCTTCACATATCTCGTTCTCAGGGCACACTCTGATCATACATCCTACGAGTAAAACCAACCCTCAAGTTGCCCCGAGGTGGCCCCGCAGTCTACTCGGTCGGACCAACACTCAGAGGAGCACTGGCCCGGGGGGGGGGGGGGTTAAAATAAGATGACCCTTGGGCTCCCGTAACCCAAGGGAAAAAGAGGCTAGGTGGCGAATGGTAAAACCAAGGTTGGGCATTGCTAGAAAAGCTTTAATCAAGGCAAACTATCAAGGGTTTCCCGTTATAACCCAACCGCGTAAGGAACGCAAAATCCGGGAACATAACACCGATATGACGGAAACTAGGGCGGCAAGAGTGGAACAAAACACTAGGCGAGAGGCCGAGCCTTCCACCCTTTACCAAGTATATAGATGCATTAAGATAGCAAGATAATATAATGATATCCCAACAAGTAAATAAAGGTTCCAACAAGGAACGAACTTCAATCTTCACCTGCAACTAGCAACGCTATAAGAGGACTGAGCAAAGCGGTAACATAGCCAATCAACGGTTTGCTAGGACATGGTGGGTTAGAGGTTTGACATGGAAATTTGGGAGGCTTGAAAGCAAGTGGTAGGCATCGTAGCAATGGCATAGCAAAAGAGCGAGCAAACTAGCATAGCAAAGATAGTAGTGATTTCGAGGGTATGATCATCTTGCCTGCACAGTTGTCAGAGTTGACTGGATCCTCGAAAGCAAACTCAACGGGCTCCTCGTTAGCGAACTCGTCTCCCGGCTCTATCAAAACAAGACAAACAAGCAACAAGGGCACAATCAACCACGTGCAAACTCAAACAACGCAATGCAAAGATGATATGCTATGCGGGATGCGATGCGGGAAGCATAATGCAAGATATGACAGGAAATGCATGAACCTGGCCTCAACTTGGAAATCCAAGTGTGCCACTTGAAAGATGAGACGAAATCGCTTGAAAACAATATAAAGAACGCCAGAATCGGAGTTACGGTTTGGAAATGGCAAGCGATTCAAAAATGACACCGGTCTGCGATTTACAACAAGTAGCCAACTAAATGCAATGAGATGAACATGCTACAGCAACCAAACAAGACAACAAAATACATGGCAGGGATGCACACAAGATTCTTAACAAAAGTCTAGCACTGAGCTACGGCCAATTCATCCATTAACAGGTTCAAACAAGCATGGCAAAAATGCATATGGCAAACAGATCTCAGACTTAGTGAAATTAACACTTGTCTGGAATTTCAGATCAGGTAGCTCTCTTCGGAGTAACAAAACTAAATGCTACAGGACCTGAACATGGCAAAGTAAAGCATGGCATGGAGCTACTCAAAGAGCTTAACAAAAGTCCCTTAGAGAACTTGAGCCAAAAGGGATCAGAAAATACAATTGCAAGCATGTGAACATAGCAAAAACATAATCAGTTTTCCGACTTCGTGAAAAACTGACACATGCTGAAATATAACTCAAGTAGGCATGTTTACGAGCTCGATGCACTCACTACGGTGCAAGTCATGGCAAGACAAGCATACACCCATCAAGAAGGCACAAAATGCAATCTAGAAATGGCAAGAACAATAGCATAGAATGCACGGATCAACCACAACATCATCGGCAAAATTGCAAACAAGTTGACAATCTGCCCAGATTCACAAAGTAGCAAAAGTAGAGCTCGATTGACTCAAGCTAGGGTGCTACATAATTGCAATCAAAGACATGGATGGATAGAGCACTACAATAATAACAAAACATCCTTACTGATCATCCTCAAAAGAGGCACGGATCACTAGGAAACAACATGAACATATGGCATCATCAGATAGACAGATCAAGGACTTAGTGGAATTGCTAAGTCCCTGAAAACAGAATTAACAAGTGCACCACTTTGCAAGCTTGTGCTAGTCACCACACACATCACAAAAATACATGCGTTGCACCTCTGGAAAGATGGCAAAACCCTTAACAAAACATATGTAGAGCATCAGGGCACATCATGCACACAATAATCATGGCAAAAATGACAAAAAGCTAAACAGAGTAGCAGATCTGACAATTATCTCAAGTAGCCCTCTTCTAACAGCATTTCGGGCATCAAGATGAACTCAAATGAAAATGATGCAATGGAATGAAATGATGTACTCTCTGAGATGAACAGTTTGATATGCTATATGCATGAATCGGAGCTACGGATGCAAAGTTACAATGCGATGAACATGAGCACTTGGATCTAGGATTCTCGGGACTTAGTGAAATTATACCTCCGTAAAAAGTCAAACCGGGACGAAGTGGTGCGGGATGGCTAGATCCGGGATAGGGGGAGGCGTTTGGATGGCGGGGTGAGTGGATCTGGTCCAGATCTGGCCGGACCGAAATTCCGGTGAGACGAGGCGCGAACTCCGGCGATGCTCCGGTCGCCGGAGGCGGCGCGGCAGGAGGCACGGCGTGCAGGACCGGCGAGGGCGGCGACCCGGCCGGCGGCAGCGGCGCTCAAAGGGCGGCGGCGAGCAAACGCGGCGGCGTCGGACCCAGCGGCGAGGGCGCGGGGCACCGGCGAGCTTCGTTGGCGACGGGGGGGAGCCGGCAGGCGGCGCGGCGCTCAAAGGGCGGCGGCGGCGGGCGGTCCAGGCGCGGGCGGTTGGTGGCGACTGGCGCCAGGCGGCAGCGGATCTGGGCCCGCGCGGGCCGGCCTCGGGCCCCGCGGGCCGGCGGCGGCGGGAGGAGAAAGGGCGTGGGCGCTGGATGAGGTGGCGGCGGCTGAGTGGCTGAAGGTGGCGGCGGCGGTGACGTGGCCCGCTCTCATTGGCCGGAGGTAGCTGGCCGGCGAACGCGTCCGGCGCGGACGGACATGTCCGGCGGCGCGGAGAGAAGTTAGGGTAGGGTTTGATCTGTGCGGAATTTTCAGGGAGAGCCACATATATATAGGTAGAGGGAGCTAGGAGAGTCCAAATGAGGTGCGGTTTTCGGCCACGCGATCGTGATCGAACGCTCTAGATGATGGAGCAGGTTTAGGTGGGTTTTGGGCCAAATTGGAGGGGTGTTGGGCTGCAACACACACGAGGCCTTTTCGGTCCCTCGGTTAACCGTTGGAGTATCAAACGAAGTCCAAATGGTACGAAACTTGACAGGCGGTCTACCGGTAGTAAACCAAGGCCGCTTGGCAAATCTCGGTCCAATCCGGAAATGTTTAATCCCCACACATGAAAGAAAGGTAGAAATGACCACTGGAGGAGAACGGAGCGACGGATTGCAAAACGGACAAAGGGAAAAATGCTCGGATGCATGAGACGAACATGTATGCAAATGAAATGCACATGATGACATGATATGCAATGCATGACAGGCAAGCAATGACAAGGCAACAACAGCGAATAACTGCACGACACCTGGCACATCGGTCTCGGGGCGTTACAACACTCCACCACTACGAGAGGATCTCGTCCCGAGATCTAGAATGGCACCGGAGGGAAAAAACGGAAGAGAAAGAGAAGAGGTAAAACTAAGTTGCTTCTTTGACAAACGAGTGAAACCAAAGAACCTTGAGAGGTTGAACAAATTCGAGAAAAGAATACAACGAAGGTGAACAAGGTCGAAAACACTCCGTTAGAAAAGAGGGACAAAGAATATTGCGAAAAACCTTGAGGTTGAAGGGCAAGATGTATATTGAAACCACTCCGGTTAAAAAGGATAAGGACGAAAAGAATACGATCCTGACAAAATAAGAAGATGGGTTGCAGAGAGCAACATCACAATGCCTCCGGAACGAAAAAGTAGAGTAAAGATAATTGAGACAAACGAATGTAGAAGACAATGCCAACTTCTGCTACAAAAGAGCCTGAAAAGGCATCTTTAGGAGAAGGGTTGAACGGAGTTGTTGGAAAATCAAAACGAAAAGAATAAGATTGATATGGTCTTATGGAACACATCTCAAAATTATGAGGTGGAATTTTGCCACTGACGAAAAATAATGGATTGGATTGATATCAACAAAGGAGACGAGAAACTAATTTCACAGGGAAGGATAGATGAACTTGGATCATATATTATCACCATTAATAGCATTAATCCTTAGGAAAAGCTTTAGGTTAAATATAACTCCAGATAACTCCAAATGACGAAATTGATGGATTTAAAATATCTCATTCTTAACAACATGTGAAACAAGGAACATGAACTCAAATTATCAAGAATGACATAATACCGCCTCTATTGATACGGAAGGAAGAATTGCACCCCGGATTACAAGAAGAAGACTGCTTGAGCTCCTTAAAAGAATCTCGATGAAAACTTCGAGAAGGAAATAAATCCTTGATGAACCATCATGTAGAACCTCCATGAAGAACTCCGTTAAACAAAAGAATGATCAAACGGAAGTAAAGAGAAGTTGAAAACACAAAGTGAATCCTTGTACCGATTTAGATGGATCTCCGTGATAATTAGCGCTCGGAACTCCGGGAAAGACAAGATGAACAAAAGAAAGTCAAGAATTTAATGAGCCTCAGGAATAAGGAATTAATCACTTGGAAGAACAAGAATAAGGATTACGTTATGCGTATCCTTCACCAATTTAAATTGATGACAAACAACAGATTTGGCATACTACTTATTCTTGAAGAAAGGATTAAGATAGATATCGCGCCAACTTGAGGAGGTCTTCGATGATCCACCGGTAGGATTTGAAAGAACGAAAGAATTATTATGATAACCATGGAAGAGAATCTTGAGCAAACCATCGTAAGAATTGAAAACGAACGAAGTAAAGATAAAGAAACACCGGGAAGAATTAGAAAATACATGAAGATGCTTGAGAGGATTTAGATACATGAGGGCGAAGAGATCACGAGCCGATTAAAGATCATTTGAACGAAGCACCGGTAAAATTGGAGAATGATAACTGAAAGCTGAGAATTAATAAATCTTATGAAATGATGGGCTCCGAATGAACAAACTGAAAAGGCTCCTGAATTACTCCGGCTGGTTGAAAAGAATTCTCACGATCAAAACAAATACGAGAGGATGGCAACAAGCTAGAATCACGAAACTTGAAGAGAATGGAGCAAGATTAAGAGAAAAATCTACTTCGGTCTTCAAAATCTGAGAATGATGATGAGAAACACCACCATGAATTATTTAGACACTCTGGAAGAATCAAAACGAAGAGGTTGAGCCAACGATGAAAAGAATTGTGAAAGATCTAGGAGATGGCATTTGACTGATGATAACTCATTCTTACGTCAAACTTCGAAAAGAATTTAGTATAGCTCCGGGAAAATAAGAAGAGTCAGGTAAGATCCTGGGAAAATACCTATGGGTTAGGGCCCACTGAAAAGATACACCGTAGAATGATTCAAAAGAGAGAAAGCACCGGTTGAATTAAGTGGCTAGAATGAGATAACATCCTCGAAAGAGCTGGAACGAAAGTAGAGTGGAAACACGAATCTCCGAGATATCTTGAGCACTCCGGAACAATTGAATAGCGAGAAGTGAATGATTAAGAATTGCACCGGCATGAGAAAGTATTGAAACGAGGAAAGGATATGATCAAACACCAAAGCCTTGATTTGAACCCACCGGAGAAGAGAAGATCGAAGAATACAACACTTGAAGCTCCATTAGAATCTTCATGAGAATCGCCGGATAAGGACATTGAAGGAAAAGAATGAAGCGACTTCACATCAATAAGATGATACTTGATTAAGAAATCTGAGTCCTTAAAGAAAACAAAGGGGGAGGGCGGGAAAACAAAGGCAGCTTGGGACGGATGAAATGAACACCGTTGAGAAAGCTGAGATTGAATCCTGCGGATGTAGAAGTGATCGGATCTGTTTGAAGAGAAACACGCTGGTGTAGAAGGAATTTAGATGACAATCTCGATGATTAAGAAGGATTTGTATTCACATAGAAATACGAGAACACCGCTTAAGCAAGGTATGGAATCAGCATTTGACTTTGAAGCAACTCAAATACCACAACTGAAAAAAACAAAACAAGGATTGGCTTGCAGAATAAGCCAGAATAAACATATGATAGAGATTTCGTCCGAAGTTTTCGTGGTGGGGCCTACACGGGCTCGATTGTACAGCACCATCATGTACAAGGCAGTGCACATGACATACGAAGCGTCCCCGAGTCAGCATAGCCAAGGACTCTTTAAGACACAACGAGACCATTGTAAAACCGACCGTGAATAGGCGGACCACTAGACGTCGAACCCCAATTTCATATCATACATCTGTCGGAAAGATATCCTAAGAGCTACTTGAATTCCCACCTATGGAACTCCCGAAACTTTCCGGTTATGCAATCAGGTGTTGGGGATACAGGGGAAGCATAATATCTCACCCAAACTAGCAAATCCTACATCCAGCTGTATCCATCCTTCAACACATAACCAAGAAACCTTCGGAAATCATCTACCTCAACCTTCGAAAAGCATCCGTTATACGAGTTATGGCGATACTCCCGAACTCCCGCCCCAGTACTGGGTGGCGTCGAGGTTATCTCACCAACAAACTGCATAAAAGAGATTTTCGATGTCGGCGTACTAAACTCAGGTATTCCAGAACTGCAACGATAAAATTATGATGACAACACCTCAGAGCTCAACTCCCCGGGACACTTCCACAAAACCCCTGATAGGAGGCACCAAGACAATGTTCTCATTATAAAACCATCGGAACGATTCCAAGATACTCGCGTGATCCTAAATTTTTTTTAGTGAAATTTGAGAAGAGAAGAGTCAAAACTCTAGGTCAGGATGCCTTACCAGAGCGATGAGGAGACTGAGGAGTAAACAGAATTCCTAAACTCTTCGATATATAATTCCTAAAAGACTCAAAACATTTTTCTAGACACAACTCGGCCGCTAAAACAATCAAGCAATGGGGCTCCTAAGGTCGGGGAAGGCTCTGATACCAACTTGTAACACCCTCGATCCGACTATAGCTCCCACGTGTCGAGGCACGACTTAGAGACATAATCGCATTGAAGGCATATGTCACAAGTTAGGTAATCTTCACAACATCCCGTGTAATGTAAATAATAAAGGGGGGATAACATAGTTGGCTTACACTCGCCACGTCAATCAAGTACATAAATAACATTACATCATCAAACACTCATGGCCCGACTACGGCGCCAAAATAAAAGATAACCCAACATGCGACACGGTCCCAATCACCCCCAACTGGGCACCACTACTGATCATCGGGAAAAGAAACATAGTAACGTTGAGAGTCTTCGTCGAACTCCCACTTGAGCTCATACGCGTCTCCTGGAGCGGAATCATCAGGCCCTGCATCTGTTGTAATAGTAATCTGTGAGCCACAGGGACTCAGCAATCTCGCACCCTCGCGATCAAGACTATTTAAGCTTATAGGTGAGGCAAGGTAAAATATGAGTGGAGCTGCAGCAAGCGACTAGTAAGTATGGTGGCTAACTTATAAGCAAAAGAGAGCGAGAAGAGGAGGCAAAGCGCGAGCGAGAAACTAGAGAGCAACCTGCGCAAACATTACTCCAACACCGTGTCCGCTTCCCAGACTCCGCCGAGAAGAGGCCATCACGGTAACACACTCAGTTGATTCATTTTAATTAATTAAGGTTCAAGTTATCTACAACCGGACATTAACAAATTCCCATCTGCCCATAACCGCGGGCACGGCTTTCGAAAGTTCAAATCCCTGCAGGGGAGTCCCAACTTAGCCCATGACAAGCTCTCACGGTCAACGAAGGAATAGACCTCCTCCCAAGACGTTCCGATCAGACTCGGTATCTCGGTAATTCAAGACACTTCGACAGGTTAAAACAAGACCAGCAACACCGCCCGAATGTGCCGACAAATCCCGGTAGGAGCTGCACATATCTCGTTCTCAGGGCACACTCAGATGAGACATCCTACGAGTAAAACCAACCCTCAAGTTGCCCCGAGGTGGCCCTGCAGTCTACTCGGTCGGACCAACACTCAGAGGAGCACTGGCCCGGGGGGGTTAAAATAAGATGACCCTTGGGCTCCGGTAACCCAAGGGAAAAAGAGGCTAGGTGGCGAATGGTAAAACCAAGGTTGGGCATTGCTGGAAAAGCTTTAATCAAGGCAAACTATCAAGGGGTTCCCATTATAACCCAACCGCGTAAGGAACGCAAAATCCGGGAACATAACACCGATATGACGGAAACTAGGGCGGCCAGAGTGGAACAAAACACTAGGCAAGAGGCCGAGCCTTCCACCCTTTACCAAGTATATAGATGCATTAAGATAGCAAGATAATATAATGATATCCCAACAAGAAAATAAAGGTTCCAACAAGGAACGGCCTTCAATCTTCACCTGCAACTAGCAACGCTATAAAAGGGGCTGAGCAAAGCGGTAACATAGCCAATCAATGGTTTGCTAGGACATGGTGGGTTAGAGGTTTGACATGGAAATTTGGGAGGCTTGAAAGCAAATGGTAGGCATCGTAGCAATGGCAAAAGAGCGAGCAAACTAGCATAGCAAAGATAGTAGTGATTTTGAGGGTATGATCATCTTGCCTGCACAGTTGTCAGAGTTGACTGGATCCTCGAAGGCAAACTCAACGGGCTCCTCGTTAGCGAACTCGTCTCCCGGCTCTAACCAAACAAGACAAACAAGCAACAAGGGCACAATCAACCACGTGCAAACTCAAACAACGCAATGCAAAGATGATATGCTATGCGGGATGCGATGCGGGATGCATAATGCAAGATATGACAGTAAATGGATGAACCTGGCCTCAACACAGAAATTCAAGTGTGCCACTGGAAAGATGAGACGAAATCACTTGAAAACAACATAAAGAACGCCGGAATCGGAGTTACGGTTTGGAAATGGCAAGCGATTCAAAAATGACACCGGTCTGCGATTTACAGCAAGTAGCCAACTAAATGCAATGAGATGAACATGCTACAGCAACCAAACAAGACAACAAAATACATGGCAGGGATGCACACAAGATGCTTAACAAAAGTCTAGCACTGAGCTACGACCAATTCATCCATTAACAGGTTCAAACAAGCATGGCAAAAATGTATATGGCAAACAGATCTCAGACTTAGTGAAATTAACACTTGTCTGGAGCTACTCAAAACATGCTACAGGACCTGAACATGGAAAAGTAAAGCATGGCATGGAGCTACTCAAAGAGCTTAACAAAAGTCCCTTAGTGACCTTGAGCCAAAAGGGATCAGAAAATACAATTGCAAGCATGTGAACATAGCAAAAACATAATCAGTTTTCAGACTTCGTGAAAAACTGACACATGCTGAAATATAACTCAAGTAGGCATGTTTACGAGCTCGATGCACTCACTACGGTGCAAGTCATGGTAAGACAAGCATACACCCATCAAGAAGGCACAAAATGCAATCTAGACATGGCAAGAACAATAGCATAGCATGCACGGATCAACCACAACATCATCGGCAAAATTGCAAACAAGTTGACAATCTGCCCAGATTCAAAAAGTAGCAAAAGTAGAGCTCGATTGACTCAAGCTAGGGTGCTCCATAATTGCAAACAAAGACATGGATGGATAGAGCACTACAATAATAACAAAACATCCTTACTGATCATCCTCAAAAGAGGCACGGATCACTAGGAAACAACATGAACATATGGCATCATCAGATAAACAGATCAAGGACTTAGTGGAATTGCTAAGTCCCTGAAAACAGAATTAACAAGTGCACCACTTTGCAAGCTTGTGCTAGTCACCACACACATCACAGAAATACATGGGTTGCACCTCTGGAAAGATGGCAAAACCCTTAACAAAACATATGTAGAGCATCAGGGCACATCATGCACACAATAATCATGGCAAAAATGACAAAAAGCTAAACAGAGTAGCAGATCTGACAATTATCTCAAGTAGCCCTCTTCTAACAGCATTTCGGGCATCCAGATGAACTCAAATGAAAATGATGCAATGGAATGAAATGATGTACTCTCTGAGATGAACATTTTGATATGCTATATGCATGAATCGGAGCTACGGATGCAAAGTTACAATGCGATGAACATGAGCACTTGGATCTGGGATTCTCGGGACTTAGTGAAATTATACCTCCGGAAAAAGTCAAACCGGGACGAAGTGGTGCGGGATGGCTAGATCCGGGACAGGGGGAGGCGTTTGGATGGCGGGGTTGGTGGATCTGGTCCAGATCTGGCCGGACCGAAACTCCGGCGAGACGAGGCGCGAACTCTGGCGATGCTCCGGTCGCCGAAGGCGGCGAGGCAGGAGGCACGGCGTGCGGGACCAACGAGGGCGGCGACCCGGCCGGCGGCAGCGGCGCTCAAAGGGCGGCGACGAGCAAACGCGGCGGCGTCGGACCCAGCGGCGAGGGCGCGGGGCACCGGCGAGCTTCGTTGGCGACGGGGGGGGGGGAGCCGGCAGGCGGCGCGGCGCTCAAAGGGCGGCGGCGGCGGGCGGTCCAGGCGCGGGCGGTTGGTGGCGATTGGCGCCAGGAGGCGGCGGATCTGGGCCCGCGCGGGCCGGCCTCGGGCCCGCGGGCCGGCGGCGGAGGGAGGAGAGAGGGCGTGGGCGCTGGATGAGGTGGCGACGGCTGAGTGGCTGAAGGTGGCGGCAGCGGTGACGTGGCCCGCTCTCATTGGCCGGAGGTAGCTGGCCGGCGAACGCGTCCGGCGCGGACGGACATGTCCGGCGGCGCGGAGGGAAGTTAGGGTAGGGTTTGATCTGCGCGGAATTTTCGGGGAGAGCCACATATATATAGGTAGAGGGAGCTAGGAGAGTCCAAATGAGGTGCGGTTTTCGGCCACGCGATCGTGATCGCATGCTCTAGATGATGGGGCAGGTTTAGGTGGGTTTTGGGCAAAATTGGAGGGGTGTTGGGCTGCAACACACACGAGGCCTTTTCGGTCCCTCGGTTAACCGTTGGAGTATCAAACAAAGTCCAAATGGTACGAAACTTGACAGGCGGTCTACCGGTAGTAAATCAAGGCCGCTTGGCAAATCTCGGTCCAATCCGGAAATGTTTAATCCCCACACATGAAAGAAAGGTAGAAATGACCACCGGAGGAGAATGGAGCGACGGATTGCAAAACGGACAACGGGAAAAATGCTCGGATGCATGAGACGAACACGTATGCAAATGAAATGCACATGGTGACATGATATGCAATGCATGACAGGCAAGTAATGACAAGGCAACAACAGCGAATAACTGCACGACACCTGGCACATCGGTCTCGGGGCGTTACAGAGGTAGAGCTTGACCCACTTGGTTTATTTTTCATGTGTCTTATTGATGATGATATTTGTCAGGATGATGCCGAAGCCAGCCACGTGGATGTTGCAGAGGTAATTATTCTCTCTTCCGATTCAGAAACTTTGCCTTCACAAAAAATCCATCAGGCAAACCGGAAAATTAAATTTTCTCATCCTCTTGCTTATTTGGATCCTAAATTTCTTATGAAGACCCAACAACACGAAGCTCGTCGCACAACCCAGCACAGCGGCCAGGTAGTTACATCCGCCGGTTTACCGATTAGTCCGGTTCGGAAACGCCATTTAGAGGTCTCTAATTTGCTTGTCAGTGCTTGTCCTAAAGCGGGCTGCTTTCGTCAACCTCTTAATCCGTCTGACTCCGATTACTAGGTTACTTCCCACTCATCATCTGGCGAGTCATCGGCTACTCAGCTCCCACCGCTCAAAACGGTGCTTGGGTAAGCTATACTTATTGTGATGTTTGCAGTACATCGCCTTAGAACATATGCTGTATTTGATTTTGTTATTCTTCTCAGGGCCAAACCTAGGCCAAGCAAGAAGGCCCGCCTGGACAAAGCAGCCGAAGAAGATGTCGTTCTTGAACCAGGCAAGACACCCAATCTTGAAGCGGCTATTCCTGAGGATATACCCAACGATCCACCGCAGCAAGACGATGATCTTATTGCTGAAGAGAGACCTACTGATGCCTCAGGTCATATCAATCAGCCCACAGGTTCCGTCCGGATTGAAAGCTCCACCGGTCCAGCAAAACCTACTAACAAGCCAACAGCCCTAGTGCAAACCGGCGGTACCCAGGATGATGAGGTTGTCATTACTAGCACTGGCCATACTGAGCCAAGCAATCCTGTCGCTTTATCCAAACATTCTGCCAAGGAAAAATTTGCTGCCTTTGGCAAAGGCAAGTGGAACGCTGATCTGACGACTTATGCTGCTCTGAACGCCCAAGATATCCATTCCGGCTATCTGAACCGGTTGTATACCAGTCGCGACTATGAAGCCGGTCTGGTTAATATGATGAAAGATAAATATGAGGTAACTTCCATATGCTCCTTCCTGCTTGTCTGCTTCCATTCTTGCTGACTCTCCTAGCCCCCAAGGGCCGGTTTGTAATATTCTTTCAAACCGGGACTTACTAATATAAATCTTGATGCTTTGAAATTCGCTGATGTAGCCCCCAAGGGCCGGTTCAACTTAGCGTAGTTAAACCGGTACTTTAAGTAATTGAAATTGCCGCATCAGAATATATACGAGCAAATAGCCATTAGCCCCCAAGTGCCACGTTGAATACTTGTATTGATCTTGGGACTTCGTAAGCAATTGAAAGATGAAGATCGAATATACATTAGCCCCCAAGTGCCAAGTGCATAACTTGTTATGTGGTTGGTACTTCAATCCTTGTACCGTTTTGTTGAAGCATATAACTGTTTGGATGCAGGCTGAGCTGAAGACGAAAGAAAACCAAATAGCTGACCTCCAAAAACCTGAAAACCCAACAAGCTGAAACCTCCAAAGCAAAACAGGAATTAACCAGCGCTTTAAGCGCCATGGAGCAGCTTAAGGAGAGCTTAAAGAAGAAACAGGCAGATTGGGCCACTGAAAAGTCCACTTTAATCAAACGAGCAGAGGATGCCGAGGCTGCACTAAAACCGGTGGCGGATGAATTGACCAGTATAAAGAGGCACGTGCATACTATGACCACTGCTATCTTTGGTAAGCCAGTTTGACTTCTGAATTGACTCAGCCTTCTTACAGAGCTGCCGGTTTAACCCTTATGATATTTCAGGGACACACACTGGTCATTTGGGTTCAGATGTGCGGAAAAAATTAAAGGCCGTCTACACGTTGGTCGAACAGTTGTATACTGGCGCACAGCGGATCATCTGTACCGCATCTCACAACAAACCGGTGCCCACTTTGATTCAAGATACCCTGATGAAACTGTCGGTGCTTCCCGCCCGGGTTGTAGAGCTGAAGAAATCTGCTGCTCGAACCAGTGCGATCAATGCCTTTATGCGGGCAAAAGCCTGGGTGCCGGATTTTGATCCTATTGAAGCGGCTCAGGGCTATCCCAGCTTGAAAGAAGATGGGTCAGAATTTAATGAAGCGGATCAGCGAGCCATAAACTGGGATGTGCGTCCGCTAGCTTGTCAACTGGCTGAAGAAGCAGACTTGTCTTGTTATCAAGCTCAATATGATAATCAGAACAAGCGAATAGCTGCCCCAATTCATGAGTCATAAAATCTTATCCCTCCAATCCGTAAGCACACTTACGCTCCCGATATTGACCCGTCATTGCTGATCCACGATGAAGCTGTTTTTCAAGCATTAATGGGAATAGACTGGACAACTGTTGATTTCCAGCCACTGGGTAGAGAAACGGAGGCTGAAGCGGCGCAGGGTGACCCACAACCATCAGGCCAGGCTGGTGACCAAGCTTGAACCGGAACCTGATTTTGAAACTGCCTCACCTTTGCGAAAAACAATGATATTATTATGGGCACCGTGTTGCCTTGTAATAGGCTAGCTGATAATTTTGACGTTGATATGCCTTCATGCATAATTTGTTCTTCCTGTGGTGATAAACTTTCCAAAGCACCTTCTGCAATAAAAAACTCTTCAAGTGCCACCGCGGTTGTACCGTCCGGCGGAATATGATGTCTACATATATGAAGTCAAAACATCCAAAAAAAATCTTAAGTATATGACCAAAATTTTGTGATACATAATACCTACCCTCGTTGAGCATGAAGTTGGCTTGGCCAATCTTGAAGCGGAGTTTTGCAAACCCACACTGTTGGAGGAGATAACAGCTCCTGTATATATATGACGCTGGTTTACCATGTAAACCGTGCCGGGCTATAATAAACACCGTGTTACTCCATAAGAGGATGTTAACAACAAGGATCAAACCGGGCAAATAGTCTCCGGATTGACGTGAACTGTGTTCCATCAATTGATTGGTTAAAAAACTTTGTCGGTTTAAAAAACGCAATAAAAAGCAAAACCCCCCTTCAAAGAAAAGTGTAAATCAAGTGCAATGACAAAACGTTGCAAAAAAAGGTTTATTTGAGCTGATCAGATGGTGTTACCATGGCTGAACATGACCAAGCTCCCGTTAGGTGTAACTATGGTTCTAGTCAGCCAGTTCCCCAAATGAAACCGTGGCATTTATGCCGATCAAGTGGCATGGTCATGGTTCGGGTTCGACCAAGCCCCCAAGTGATTCTGTGGCCTTAAGCCGATCAAGAGGCATGACTGGTTCAGACATGACCAAGTCCCCAAGTGATCTGGTGGCTCTCGCCTATCAAGAGGTATGGTATTAATTCGGACACGACCAAACCCCCAAGTGATATGATGCTTTTAAAAAGCGAACTCAAGGGGTAAACCGGAGGCCGCTTTAGAGCAACTCCATGTAACCTCACATGATGTAAAAGAACAGATACCCCGCTTTAGCTGAGGTTCCGGTTTATTATATTTAATCATAATATATACATTGTCGTAATATGTACATAAGTATAGCCAATGGCTCAGGTATAGTAAGGCTGAAGATGAGCTATGTTCCACGGCCTGTTAGTCTCCTCCTCTGATGAAGGTGAGTCTTTATGCTCTCGAATATCGATCAGATAGTATGAGCCGTTGTGAAGATTCTTGCTGACCATGAAAGGCCCCTCCCAAGGTGGGGATAACTTATGCATATCGGTCTGATCTTGGATGAGCCGAAGCACCAAATCTCCTTCCTGAAAGGTTCTGGTTCTGACTCGGCGACTGTGATAACGACGAAGATCCTGCTGGTAAATCGCCGATCGGGCGGCTGCGATGTCACGCTCTTCATCCAACCGGTCCAAAGCATCTTGCCGTGCTGTCTCGTTGTCTGCTTCAATATAAGCCATTACACGAGGTGAATCATGACGGATATCACTGGGGAGAACCGCCTCCGCTCCATAAACCATGAAGAACGGTGTGTATCCTATTGATCTGTTGGGTGTTGTATTGATGCTCCATAACACAGATGGTAATTCTTCTACCCAACAACCCGGCGTTCTCTGCAAAGGAAACATGAGCCGGGGCTTGATGCCTCTCAAGATCTCTTGATTAGCTCTTTCTGCTTGACCATTGGACTGTGGATGTGCCACTGATGAAACGTCGAGCCGGATGTGCTCCCGTTCGCAGAACTCCTTCATAGTACCTTTGGACAAATTGGTACCATTATCTGTGATAATACTGTGCAGAAAGCCAAACCGGAAAATCACCTTTCGATGAACTGAACCGCCGTGGCCGCATCACACTTGCTAACAGGTTCTGCCTCCACCCACTTTGTAAACTTGTCAACCGCCACCAGGAGGTGGGTCTTCTTATCTTTGGACCTTTTGAAAGGCCCAACCATATCCAGCCCCCAAGTCGCAAACGGCCAAGTAATTGGAATCATTCTCAATTCTTGAGGCAGTACCTGAGCACGTCTTCAAAACCTTTGGCAACCATCACATCGTCTGACCAGATCCTCCGCATCAGCATGAGCAGTTAACCAATAGAAGCCATGGCGAAACGCTTTAGCCACCAGAGACTTTGAACCGGCGTGGTGACCATAATCTCCTTCGTGGATCTCACGCAAAATTTCACGGCCTTCTTCAGGAGACACGCAGCGTTGATAAGCTCCTGATACACTGCAATGATGCAACTTGCCGTTGATGATAGCCATGGACTTGGATCGCCGGATTATCTGCCGGGCCAAAATCTCATCCTCTGGCAACTCGCCCCGGTTCTTGTACGCCAGGTAAGGAAGCGTCCAATCCGGAATAACATGAAGAGCCACCACCAATTGAGCCTCCGGATCAGGAATAGCCAAATCCTCTTCACCAGGGATCTTGACCGACGGGTTGTGCAGCACATCCAGAAAAACATTGAGCGGGACCGGTTTGTGCTGAGAGCCCAGCCGGCTTAAAGCGTCCGCCGCTTCATTTTTCCGCCGGTCCACGTGGTCCACCTAATAGCCTTCGAAATAACCTGCAACAGTATCCACCTCCCGACGATACGCTGCCATGAGTGGGTCCTTGGAGTCCCAAGTGCCAGACACTTGCTGAGCCACAAGGTCCGAGTCACCGAAGCACTTAACTCGACTTAGATTCATCTCCTTAGCCATCCGGAGACCATGGAGCAAGGCTTCATACTCAGCTGCATTTTTAGTACAAGGGAACATTAAGCGGAGAAAATAACAAAACTTATCACCTCGTGGGGAAGTTAATACGACTCCAGCCCCCGAGCCTTCCAACTGCCTGGATCCGTCAAAATGGATGGTCCAATACGTGTGATCCGGCTTTTCTTCAGGTGCTTGCATTTCCGTCCAATCATTGATGAAATCAACAAGTGCTTGAGACTTAACCGCTGTCCGAGGCACATACTTCAAACTGTACGGCCCCAGCTCTATGGCCCACTTTGCAATCAGGCCAGTTGCTTCCCGGTTCTGGATGATATCTCCCAAAGGAGCAGAACTGACCACCGTAATTGGGTGCCCTTGGAAATATTGTTTAAGCTTCCGGCTTGCCATAAAAACTCCATACACCAGCTTCTTCCAATGCGGATACCTTTGCTTGGACTCGATTAGCACCTCGCTGATATAATAGACCGGTCGTTGAACCGGATGCTCCTTGCCTGCCTCCTCTCGCTCCACCATAATAGCCACGCTGACCGCCCGGGCATTAGCAGCAACATACAGCAGTAACGGCTCCTTGTCAATGGGAGCGGCGAGCACAGGTGGATTGGCCAACTGCCACTTTAAGTCCTCAAATGCTTCATTAGCGGCGGAGCTCCAAACAAACTGATCCGTTTTTTTCAACATCTGATACAAAGGGATTGCCTTCTCACCAAGACGACTGATAAACCGGCTTAACGCGGCAATCCAGCCTGCCAGGCGTTGAACATCGTTGATACACTTCGGTTTAGCCAGGGAGGTGATAGCCATGATCTTCTCCGGATTAGCCTCAATTCCCCTGTTGGACACCAGAAAACCCAATAGCTTGCCCGCCGGTACACCAAAGACACACTTGTCCGGATTAAGCATCATCTTGTATGTTCTCAGGTTATCAAAGGTTTCCTTCAAATCATCAATCAGAGTCTCCTTCTCCCTGGACTTAACCACGATATCATCCACGTAAGCATGTACATTACGGCCAATCTGCTTGTGAAGACAATTTTGTACACACCGTTGGTAAGTTGCCTGGGCACTCTTGAGCCCGAAGGGCATAGACACATAGCAGAAAGCTCCAAAGGGAGTTATAAATGTTGTCTTCTCCTGGTCCTTAACTGCCATTTTGATCTGATGATAGCCAGAATACGCATCCAAAAAACTTAAATGCTCACAACCCGCCGTAGCATCAATAATTTGATCAATACGGGGGAGGGCAAAAGGATCTGCTGGACAAGCCTTATTAAGATCTGTGTAATCCACACACATGCGTCAGGTGCCGTTTTTCTTGAGGACCAGCACCGGATTGGCAAGCCACTCAGGGTGAAAAACTTCAACAATAAAGCCAGCTGCTAAGAACCTGGCTACCTCTTCTCCAATCACCTTGCGTCTTTCTTTGTTAAACCGGCGGAGGAACTGTTTCACCAGTTTATATTTAGGATCCACATTAAGTGTGTGCTCAGCGAGTTGCCTCGGTACACCTGGCATGTCAGAGGGCTTCCATGCAAAAATGTCCCGATTCTCACGGATGAACAAGATGAGCGCGCTTTCCTATTTCGGATCCAAGTTGGCACTGATGCTGAACTGCTTGGACGAATTTCCAGGTACGAAGTCAACAAGCTTAGTTTCTGCTGCCGATTTGAATTTCAGGGCCGGATCATGCTCCGTAGTTGGCTTCTTCAACAGAGTCATGTCCGCCGCATCAACATTGTCTTTATAGTACTTCAACTCCTCGGTGGCACAAACCGACTCTGCATAAGCCACATCTCCTTCCTCGCATTCCAAAGCGATTTTGCGGCTTCCGTGAATCGTTATTGTCCCCCTGTGACCCAGCATCCTAAGCTGCAAATACACATAACAGGGCCGTGCCGTAAACTTGGCGTCAGCCAGTCGCCCAAACAGGGCGTGATATGGACTCTGGATTTTCACCACTTCAAACGTCAATGTATCCGACCTGGAATCATGGTCATCCCCAAAGGCCACTTCCAGAGCTATCTTACCAACGGGATACGCTGATCTGCCTGGCACTACGCCGTGGAACACTGTATTAGACGGTTTGAGATTTTTATCTGTTAGTCCCATACGACGGAAGGTCTCATAATACAGGATGTTAATGCTGCTCCCTCCGTCCATGAGCACCTTGGTGAACTTATAACCTCCCACCTGAGGCGCCACCACTAGAGCCAACTGACCCGGATTATCAACCTGGGGAGGGTGATCCTCTCTGCTCCATATGATTGGTTGTTCCGACCAACATAGATAACGGGGTATGGCCGGTTCAATAGAGTTGACCGCCCGCCTCTGAACCTTCCGGTCTCGCTTGTCCAAGCTAGTGGTGAAGACATGGTACTGCCCACTACTCAACTGCTTTGGGTTGCTCTGGTAACCTGACTGTTGCTGCTGTTGGTTGCAACCACCCTGGTTGTTCTGACTATTTTGACCATTATGTCCGCCCGGATTACCATTGAATCCTGAACCGGAACTTCCTCCACCGTAACCCGGCCCGGATCCTAAGCCACCGCCAGATTCGTGATCATACCGGAAATTATTAGAATTCTTGAACTCCTGCATAATAAAGCAATCCTTCCAAAGGTGGTTTGCTGGCGCCTCCTTCGTCCCATGTCTTGGACAGGGCTGGCTTAGCAGATAGTTTAGGCGGTTTGGGTTAGGGTTGGGTGCTCCATTACGATTTTTCGGTCTACCCTTGCGTCGCTGGCCATTATCCTGTGCGTTGGTATTAGCCACAAAGTCCATGTTACCATCCGCTTTACGCTTGCCTCCACCACCATTGCCTGCCCAGTGATGCTGCTGACCTTTGGAGCTGATGTTCTTCTTCCCTTTCCCTGTCTTGTCATCATCAGATTCGGGATCCTTGGTACTATCAGAATCAGAATATTTCACCAAAGCGGCCATGAGGGTCCCCATGTCGGAGCAATGACGCTTCATCCGTCCCAACTTCAGCATCAGGGGCCAAACCGGTAGTTGCCTTCTAGGGTTAATACTGCGGTGTCAGCGTTGATGCGGTCTGATGAGTGCAACACTTGTGTAACCCGGCGCACCCAATGAGTCGCTTATTCTCCTTCCTCCTGGACGCATGCAGCTAAGTCCACTATCGACATAGGCCGTTTACAGGTATCCTTGAAATTGCTGATAAACCGGGCTCGTAATTGGGCCCGTGAATTGATAGAATTAGCCGGCAAGCTTTTTAACCAAGTACGGGCCGTTCCTTCAAGCATCATGGTGAAGTATTTCGCACACGCCGCGTCATCCACATCAAGCATCTCCATGGCCATCTCATAGCTCTCCACCCATGTCTCTGGAGGTTGATCCGCCGTGTAATTTGGTACCTTGCGCGGGCCTTTGAAATCCTTGGGCAGGCGCACGTTGCGTAAAGCGGGGATAAGGCAAGGCACCCCCAAAGAACTAGAAGTAACACCAGGTTCAGTCAAGGTGGTTGGACGAACCGGCGTGAGCTGCCGAGCCTGATGCTGTGTGGCTAACTCGGCCTCCCTGCGCGCGCGGGCCCGGTCCACCACTCCCTGAGCGTTATCAGCACCACCCGCCGGGTTGTTGTCACGGGGTGCCCCACGTTGTTCATTTCTCGACACTGCTGGTTCATCCATATGTCTGCTATCGCTCTGGGTCGGACGGGGGTCGAGTGGATCCGGTCGCGGCTGTACGAGTACGCTTCCTGTTGGGCCAAAGCTGTCCTCAGAAGTTCCTTGACCCGTCGCGTCTCTACTGCCTGTGGCGAGTCACCTTCAATTGGAATGGCCTCCAGCCGTGCAGCAGCGGCAAAAAGATTGTCCATTGGGTTGGAGTAGTGACCCGGAGGTGTTAAAGCAGCCTGAGGTATAACGGTGTTTTGACGAGGCGGGTCCATCTGACGAGGCTGAACCGGTGCACCGGTCCAAGGGGCTTCTGCCCGGTTTCCCTCCAGCGGATTGCCGGCTCTTGGTCCTGGAGTGTTGAAAAGGTCTCTGGCCTCGAAAACCGGAGGTAAGTGGGATCGGTGCTTCCTCCTCATGACTTCATGCGACGCGCTCTAGTCCAACATAAGCCTGTAGGCCTGTGCGTCTAAAGCGGCCCGCTCTGCGCCCATCCTGGTGTCCTCAGCCGCCAGATCCGCCTTGGCCTGGGTGATCTGTTCCTTTACCTTTGCAATCTCCGCGTTGTGAACGTCCTGATCCGGCGGATTAACTTCCGCCATAAGCACAACCAATGCATCAAATAGTTCTGATAGAACCTGAGCCGGCGGGCGCACAGGGCCTCCTGCCCCGGCAGCCGTCGCTGCTGCTGAACCGGAGATCGTTGCTGCAGCTGTCGAAGAATGAAGCGCTGCTTGTGTTCCGGCCATGAATATTCCAATCCGGTTGGGCAGATCAGAGGGGTCCGGAATACTGTCGCCATTGGAGCAGCTCCCAATCCGGCCATCTTGTAGCCGATAAAGAGACTCGGTTTCTCTGGTCGAAGATTCGTCACCGGAACAAACGACGGTCGCGCCGCGAAATTCCGATCCGTCCTCATAACTTCCTCCATGGATGACTCCCACGAAGGCACGCATCATGGCCGGTTTAACCCGGGCGGATCGCGCACGCTGAGCCGTCTCGACGAGGTCGGTGCAGATGTTCGGCTCAGGGCCCGGTTCACCGATCTTGCCAATGAAAACGTGAATGCTACCAAAGGGGACCCAGTACCCGTACTCAATTGAGCCGGCCTCGGGGCCCCAGCCTGCGTCGTCGATGTAGAGCTTGCCGCGACGACTCTTAGTCATCCGGCCTACAGCGTAGCCCTCGAGTCCTTCAAAGCGGCCCTCCAAGAACCGGAAACCATCGTGCGATTGCCCCACGGTGGGTGCCAACTGTCGTGGTTTTGTCACGGCAGATGTCCTAGAGAAAGGACTTAGTCGTGGAGCCATCGCGACGGGTTAGCTTGAAGGGGTTAAAGCGGACACAAGGACGCAAGAGAGTTTATACTAGTTCGGCCCCTTCAATGAAGGTAAAAGCCTACGTCTAGTTGTGATGGAATTGATGGGGTTTCGATGACTAGGGAGCAAACAAGCTTCGCCTATGTCTCAAGTTGTTGTCTGTTGTCCTTGAACCACCGCCGGGTCGTCCCCTTATATACACGGGTGACACCCGTCGGTTCACAGAGTCCCAACACCGGTCGATATTCGTATTCGGGTTGGTCTCTCCTTATTCCTTACAATACAAGTTTATATACAAATTCCGGTTTACAGCTACAAGTCTTGAACCGGCTACAGGCCTCAGGCCCTCATCTGCCTTCTTGGGCTTTATCACTTCTGGAACTACTGATGAAGTTGACCCGACCCAGATAGGCCGGTTTATGCCCAGCAGTAATATCCCCAACACCATGCATGCATGCATGCAACATGCAACACTCACACGTACACATGGATGCACGCAACACTCACGCACCCATGCGGCACACATCACACGACGCAACACACATGCTCACGCTCAAGTCTTCAACCTACTCCCTATGTCCGTGAAAGACTATACATTTAGAGATTTAGACATTGACCAGGGCATAATTAACGCCCAAAAGTAGCAGACTTATGTCTGCATGCGACCATTGAGAGAAGAAGATTAAATGAAGGTCGTTGCATGCTGTAATTAAGGACAGACTTGTAGCCTATACCTAGAGCACAAGTTGGGGCATTAGTCAATCAATATCGATTTAGATTAAAGGCTAAATGCATTGGAAGTGTAGATGTACTACACTCTTTGTTTTTTAGCTGATTTTTTTGCTCTGCCAACTGACAGGTGGGACCCAGAAACCAGGTGACAATTTAAACAGTCAACAAAGTGCCACGTCGACTATGCGGCCAGTCAGTAGGGTGCAATACGGTGCTCAACGATGAGCTAGTGATCGTATAATCACCGCAAAACTATATATAGTGACCGTAAAGAGCGTATTGTTACATACGTTGACCGCCAGTGTATTTTTCTCGTTTCAAATTAAGCCATATTAACTGGAAAGGACGCAGTATGGACTAGTACTAGTAGTTCTTTGATGTGTCCCGTCAACTCGCCAAACGAGGAGAAGCTTGCTTACTACGCCTTTCCCTCGCCCACACGCGCGGTGGTTCGCAGGACGAGGAGAGGGTTTTGACTACAGCACCCTCTCCCTCGCCCTCGCCCTCTCCCTCGCAGCTGAAATGGACTGGGCTGATTCTATTTTACGACCTTTTCATTTGGTCGTAATTCTGCCACGTCAGCTTGCCACAGTGGATCTGACGTGGTGTGGTCGGATTGCTAGTGACCAAAATAATTGGTCGTTAAATCTGCGACCTTTTTTTGGTCATAAACGTCTACGACCATTCCAGAAGAAAGGTCGCTAATGTCAGTTTACGACGGCCAGCTTTTGACCTTATGTTTTTGGTCACGAAAAGGTCACAAATGGAAAACTGTGACCATTCAGTGACCAATAGTGGTGGTCACAAGTTGACATATTTCTTGTAGTGCATGCTTCATGAACGGCAGACCTTCTGTGTCGTGCACGGAAGGTGGCATCCGCTTCACAATGGGGTAGTTGTCCCCAATGAAAATCAAGTACTCTCCAAGAGTGTTCCTAGGCACCCACGTAGCATCACGGGGGTCAAACTCGACGCCGTTCATCTGGTACACGCGGCATCTCAGATCTGGAGACATGGTGACGTACATAGTCAAGGTCCATGCATAATAATGTTGTGCTCAAATATGGCGGTTAGTAATACTGTGCAGAAAATAGTACTACTCCGGTATAGAGGAAGTAAAATAACCGGCTTATTATATATAGCCACTCTTGGCTACATGGATGAGATAGTAAGACATGGAAAAACAAAAATGGTGGCAGCTAGTGTGTTCAAGTCTTCAAGGGCCTAGCTAGCTATACGCGTCCTCCAAGGTAAAAAGTACTCCTACTAGTACGTAAGTAGAGTACTAGTACAACAATGAAAGAGAAGGCGAGAGGGTTAAAAAATGGAATACCTGGGTAGATGGTGATGGTCTGATCGTGGTAGATTGTGTGACCATGTTGGACATCAGTGGTACCATGGGTAACGATTGCTAAGGTAGTTGATCCCAATATGCCAAAGTTAGCTACAAGGTTCCAGGTTTGACCGAATTGCGGATGCAAATGCACATCCAGGATCGGCGATCTTATTTTGATCGTGGGATGACTGGTCCCTGCAAAATAATGGACTACCGTTAGGGATGCAAATGATGGTTTGTGCATTCCGTTTGTAATCTCCCGTACTGTAGGATGGCAATGAAATGAAACAAGTCTCCTGGCTTGTCACCGCGAAGAGGCAGCCTAGATGGCGCACGGCGTCATCGAACGTGTAGGGGTACAAATCTGCCACCGCTAACATGTGCCAGCCTCTGCCGTTACTGCCTCTTGCATTGATGGAAAACCTTATGTCGAACACCGCGATGAGATAGTAATCTTCATAGCTACGTCGCTTTGTCGGCGGGTCCGCAATTGCTATCTTCTTCAATCTCATGTAGGCATCATCATACGTATTCAAGCCCAGCCAGTCCGGAAGGCCGATCCCAATGGTGGAGAAGGGGTCTACCCAAACGGCCGCACTGTTGTGGATGTTGTGCAAAATGATGGTGGTATCTGGCCGGAGGTATGCAAGCCGATCTTCGTTGGCACCGACCCAGACCTATATATAAGATGGTGGGCAGCGAAGAAATTACGGGATGGAAATGGAATAACGAAGTACTACATGATCAAACTCCATTACTGACCTGCTCATCGGACAAAATCCGACTACCTCTCAACATCGACAACTCTAGCGGAGTCAACGTGCAACCATGGCCAGGGAGCGGTGGACTGTTCGAAGGATTGTCCCATAGAAGAACCTTCTCCTCAAGGACGCATGGAAGACCAACAAGCATGGCCTTTTCCCAAGCCTTTTTAAGCACCGTCTTGAAAAAGTAGGTGTAGGAAGCACCGAGTCTTGCAACGATGAGGATGTCGGAGCGGCGTGCGATCTCTCCCAGAGGATCGTCGTCCAAGGTCTCCCAGCCCCGACGAGGAGCAGAACCACCTGGCAAATCCATGGGAGCAGCGACGAACTGCCTTCTCTTCGGGGGGAGGGGAACTAGTGAGGAGGAGATAAGAGCGTAGTAACCGCAGGGCCTTGTCCCTTCCAACTGTAGATCGTTCCTTAGCGAAGGGGTGAGGCTATTATTTACTACTAGTACTAGCATTATGGGACGTTATGGGATTGCATTATACTGTAAATAATAGCACTAGTAAGAAATTTTTGGCACTAGCTAGTAGTTTTTGGCGTGGATTAAGAAATTTTGGGTATGTTTTTGCTATTTTTTGTACACGCCAACTAGTGTCAAAAAACATCTTACATTATGTGACGGAGGAGTACGTACTCGTACTATAGCAGTACTAGTACTACTTTCTCAACTAGTAGTGTGATGTACTGTACTTCTAGTATAGTGCACCAGTTTTGAACTCTTGAATCTCAGGGCCAAGGAGCTACAGTTGGAAGTGGAGGGTACTAGTACTGTTCTCTAGAACCATCATTGTACTATCAATGCAGGGAAAGTACACCTGCGTAGTGGCCTAGTGGGTACTCTCGGTGCTCTATTCAGCCACTCCTCTCACATAGCTGGCCTACTCAGCCGCTCCTCTCACGCACACACTAGAAGCCTGTTTATCAGTGATGGCTACTACGGGGGCAGAACATTTGAGTTATTTGATACAACGGGACTAGGCTTTTCGCTTCCATTTGTGGAGGTGTAATGGATCTCGTCGAACTTTGTTAGTAGTTCCTTCTTTATGAATGAGATGAAGCAAAGCTTTTGCCTCTGTTTCAAAAAAAACACGTCAAGAGGAATTTCTTTTATAATAGAGCCAACAATGGAGTGAAGTCCATGCGTGCAACACCACAAGCTACAGAGTAGTAGTAGAGCACTTTACGTACAGAGCCATATTGCACCGTTCACAATGCCCCACTAGGCTTTTCCGGCTCCTCGGCTTAATTGGGAGGCGCTAGTTTAAATATGCTAGTAGCTGACGAGGAAGCTGCAAGAAGGATGCGGCTAGGGAGAGCATACGAGCCACGAGATGATGGGAAGGAAAGCCCGTTCACGTGGCTAGGCTATCCTGTGCACCCAGATTGTGGTGCCGCACGTCCGTTTGACTTCAAAAATCAAACTACCCATGTAAAATATTGGCTCGCAGCGAAGTTACTATTTAAAAAAAGGCCGCCGTGCGTTCGGCTGGGATCGAACCCACAAAATGAGGTATACACTCCTGCGACCACTAGTAGTACTCGCTGAAGTACAACGCAACCTAGAATCACCTTTTGTCGCTAGTAGCACATTGTTCCTTACAAGAAACCCCTAATAATGCAAGAAACCACTAATAATGCCAAGAAACTACTACCACTTGCATACGTGGCAGACTTAAGATAATACTACCTTATCAACCATTGTACATGCTATTACCAACCAGCCCTACCAAGAAACGACTACTCTACAAAGTTCCGTTGTAGGCACGTTTCAACCCATGGCCCTGTTTGGATACATTTGTTGTCAATCTAACCTTGCCATCCAAACACCACTTTGGTTAGAGTTAGTTCAGCGTTAGAATCTAATCTCTAGCTTAGAGTATCCAAACAGGGCCCATGTCGCCCATTAAGTCAACGCCTTCTATTCGACCGGGCATTCTGACTTGTGGGACCTACATGTTAGTCTGCAAAAAAATCCCCGAGTGACCTCCTACCTCCGGCCCGTCCACCTAGTCATCCTCGGCCATGGGACGCAGCTACCGCCGCCGGCAGAAGGCAAGGTCAAAACCGCCGGCGATGTGGAGCCCATCTTGCGGCAGCCCGGATGCCAGCTCCGTCCGACGCTCGCGGCTGCTAGCTAGCCAAGATAGCTCCATCCAGCTGCTTGTCTGCAATGTTTTCTAGCTAGATTGGCACGGCGGCACGGCGGCTTGCTCGCGCGCGCCGCGCTAAGGCCTGCCATCTGGCTCAAGCGAAGGCCAGCGCGGCGGCTTGCTCGCTCGTGAGTCACGCTCGGGCCAGCATGCCAACCCGTGCGGATGCCAGCGCGGCGTCCGGCCCGCCCGGCGGAGTGGCGGCCAACTCTCTCATCACCGGCACCACCGACGAACACGCATCAGTACTATTTGAAGTAATGTTTAGGAAAAATAATGATTTGAGGGGGAATAACAGGATAGAAGGTCAGATGTGGGTCCCTCGTGTCAACGGTCAAACAAAATATGTTGGTTTAAGCTGCCTCGTCAGCACGGATGTGTGGGCCAACCCTATCATAAATGGGTTTAAACTAACCTAATCGGAAGGTAGTAGTTTTTGGCGTGGATTAAGAAATTTTGGGTATGTTTTTGCTATTTTTTGTACAATAGATTCTTCCTAGGGCTAACATATTGTAAGTAGGAGTGAAAGTTAAGCTTTGGAACCTAATAAGCAAGGCTAGTTACATAGTGCATATGTGTACATGATTGAAAGTAAATATCAACCATGAGTGACTAATATCTTGATGGAAAACTCGAAACTATGGAATACTAGGGAAAAATTGCATGGTTTGAAATACTAGCAATGTTCATGTGCGTTGCAACGAATCATAATTAGAATAATACTTATTCACAAACTTGATACAAAACACTCTAATTTTGATATACATATATCTCTAGAGATATATTATGTTTCAATTAGAATATATTCCTTGGGCTGTTTTGGTGAGGTTAGGGAGGGATGAGGTTGGTTTTAAGATACTAATTATGGGTTTTTCTGCAAATTGGTAGAGAAGTGGGATGTTTGTGAGAAAAGGCAACACCTTACCTCACAGTCGAAGTAAATTGCACAAAAGTGCCACAATTGAGGCATTGGAAGTAGATTGGTACCAAGATTGATAATTTTTACGTGTCAGTACCAACTTTGGGACGAGGCGTTGCAAAAGAGGCTAAAACTGTTGTTTATACGTATTGACAGGGAAACTCCCTTGCTTTGTACGTAATCCCATAAATGTCCAATTATTTCGGGGGAAAAGGCTCAAATATGAGGCTTTTTTCCGTTCGTAATTTCCACCCCCGATTCAGACTCATTTGAAAACTTGAGCCGGTTTGAACAAACAAATAAAACAAACCAAAATTGATTCCCGTGGAGGTTTCGAACCGCCAACCTGCGGCTACGCAGCGCCGCGTGCTAGCCAACCCGCCACGGCAGCGCTCGCAACGTACAACATGCTAGACCGCTTTTATACTAGATCAAAGACGTTGGGCCGGCCCAGCGAGGCTGCGCGTTGGATTACTGTTTTTTTAATCATGATATTAATACATATATTTTTTGTGACTACATATTAGTATTATTATTTTTTGAGCAGAAAAAGTATCCTTTAATGAATGTTCAAACACATGGGGATACAAATGATATTGGGCAGAGTTGTAAGCCAAACATGGCGCCCGGGAGGGAGAGAAGCAGCCACCTTAGCTAAGGCATGAGCTTCCTCATTATGTCTTCTATTCTCGTGCACAAACTGAATATCTTGGATAGAATACCTCCTATGCTTGATCTCCTCCAAAATAGCAAAATATCGGCATGGGGCACCAGTATGGATATTGGTGATCACCTCGAGGCAATCCGAAGCAACACACACGGATTGAGAATGGAGGTCCGTAGCAAGAGCAAGGGCCTCGTTGCATGCCTGGGCTTCGAGTGTAGTTGGGTCAAGACAACCCTCGAAAATAACCGCTGAAGCACCAAGAAACATGCCATGCCTATCCATGCAGATCACCGCCGACGCTCCTCGGTCTCCAACCTTGGAAAGGCCACCGTCAACATTAATCTTCATGTCATGCTTCGCTGGAGGGAGCCACACCGCCTGAACTAATTGGTCGTGCTACACTGATGCTCCCCACAGCTTTGTCCAAGATCAGCGATCAGACTTGAGGCGCGAGTGGCCATCGTTGTGCTCTAGCCAGTCCGTTCATTGTCGCTTCATGGAGGCCAAGAGTCTATAAGCAGATCGTACTGTGAAAACACCCCCTTTCATAATGCCAAGTCCAGAAATCATCACGGACTCTTGAACTTAACGGGATGTTAAGGATTTCTTCAACATCCATGGGGTAGAGGTGCTGATCAAGAACATCTCGGTCCCATGTCATATTAACTGGATCAATAAGGTCCGACACCTTGTGAGGAGGATTCAAAGTCTTTGGGCAAACCGACCGAAGCTTGAAATCACGTGGAATCCAATTATCATTCCATATGTTTGTGTCCTCTCCTGAACCAATCCGTTTCACAAGCCCAAGCTTCAAAGTGTCTCTGCCTTTAATTATGGAGCACCAAACTTGTGAAGGATGATTGCCCACTTCTGCATCAAGAATGGTGGAAAAAGGGTAGTAAACAGCTGTTAGGATCCGCACACTCAAAGAGGTGGGTTCCTGTAGGAGGCGCCAGGCCTGTCTGTCCAGTAATGCCAGGTTAAAAAGCTTGATATCTCGGAAACACATTCCTCCCATGAACTTTGGTTGTGACATGACTTCCCAAGAGACACAGGCAGTCTTTCTTTCTCCCTTTTTGAGTCCCACCAAAACTTGCGTAAGAACCCATTAATGTGTTGGCATAATCCTCTAGGAAGTTTGAAATAGGCCATGGAGTAGGTAGGAATAGCTTGAGAAACGGATTTAATAAGCACCTCTTTGCCCCCAACGGACAAAGTTTTATCCATCCAACCTTGAATGTACTTCCAGATTCTATCTTTCAAATACTTGAAAGCACCCTCTTTGGCCTGACCAACGTCAGAGGGGAGACCAAGATATTTCTCATAGAGCTACTCATTCAGAACATCCAAAATTTGCTTGATTTCCTGTCTCACAGGTTCAGCACAGCCCTTGCTAAAGAAGACGGAGGATTTATCTTTATTTATGCGTTGACCCGAGGCAGAACAATACCTTTGCAAAAGATCATCCACCCGTTTTGCCATCTCCGGTGTAGCATTAAAGAAAAGAAGGCTATCATCTTCAAAGACAAGATGGTTTACCTCCGGTGCACCTGCTGCCACCGTAATGCCTTGTATCCTCTCCATTGGAAGCACCGATTTCAACAAACATGAAAGGCCCTTAGCCGCCAGTAGGAAGAGATGTGGAGATATGGGACCCCCTGCCTCAAACTGCGCGATGGCGTGAAGTCTTCTTGTTTCCCTCCATTGAAGATAACAGAAAAGGATACAGAAGAGACACACTGCATCACAATCTCTGTGAACTTTGGGATGATTCCCAATTTCAACATAACCTTCTCCAAATAATTCCACTCTAAATGATCATAGGCTTTCATCATATCAAGTTTCAGAGCACAGAACATGTTTCCCATGAGCTTCCTTGTTTTCATGTAGTGTAGGCACTCATAGGCTGAGGTAAAATTGTCGGTGATTAGACGACCAGGTACAAATGCCGGCTATTCTTCTAAGATGATATCGGGGAGAATAAGTTTGAGCCGATTGGCCAGGACCTTTGATGCAATCTTGAAGATCATGTTACAAAGGCTAATCGGTTGAAACTGTCCTATGTTTTTCGGACCTGCAATCTTGGGTATTAAGATGATATCGGTTACCTCATCAACACATAGATCCCAATGCCGTTGAAAAAATGTGCAGGGAAGCCGTCGGGTCCTGGAGCCTTTGTAGGAAACATTTGAAAGAGAGCCTCCTTGACCTCGGCGTTGGTGTAACGAGCCGTCGGAATATTGTTCACGGCATCATCCACTTTCCTTGGTATATGAGATAGGACTTCCTTGATCCCAACCGTATTCTCGGAAGCATACAAGTTGCTATAAAAGTTCGTGGCCATACTAGCCATTTCCTGCTCATCTTTGCTTACAGAACCATCCGCCCGCTGAAGTTTTGTGATACGATTTCGGATCTTTCTTGCACTAGCTTTGTGATGGAAGAACTTGGTGTTACTATCACCTTCTGCCAGCCATTGAATACGGGCTCGTTGACGCCACATAATCTCCTCCTACAGACATAACTCGGTCATCCGGGCTTCGACCCTTTCTCTTCATCAGACGGGCCGACTCGGCTATGCATATCACACAAGTCCAGCAGCTACGTGCGTAGAGCCCGAAGTTCCGCCCGGAGAGCACCAAAAGTGATGCGACCCCAGCGCTGTAGAGAGCCAGCAACCGAGGCCATTTTGTGCAATAGATCAGCCACGGTCGATGCTCGGGCCGTGGCATTCCAAGCTTCAGTGACCACATATCCAAATCTTGGGTCCCGCTCCCACATACACCCGTAATGGAATTTTTTCTGTCGTGCTCTTACACTTGTATCCACCAGATTAGTCTCTAATAGTATTGGGCAGTGATCGGACTTGCCTGCCGTGAGGTGCTCAACAATGGCGAAAGGGAATAGTCCTGACCAACCAGCTGTCGCTAAAGCTCGGTCCAGACGAACTCTATAGTAATGACCACCAGCCACTTTTTTCTCCCAAGTCCAATCTAGGCCCCGTTATCCAAGATCAGCAAGGGCACACACATCCACCGCTTCTCTGAATGCTTCGATCTGGCCACTATCCCGTTCGTTAGGACCATGTTGTTCATCGGCTCTCAAGATCTCATTGAAATCACCTATGCACATCCATGCGAGGGTACTCTCCCCCCTAAGTCTCGTCATTGTGTTCCATGTTTTATACCTCAAACTTCTTGTTGCTTCTCCATAAAAACACGTCAACCTCCATTGTTCCCTACCTGGTTCGGTAACCCAGGTGTCCACATGATACTCTGAATAGTTCTTTATTGCAACATCAAGAGAGTTTTTCCAAAAGATACAAATGCCGCCACTGCGACCAGTACTACCAACACCAAAACTGAAATCAAAACCTAAGGAAGAACGAAGACCCTCAACACGAGCCTTTTGTAACTGAGTTTCTACTAAACAAAGGATAGATGGCGAGCTGATCTCAAGGCGATCACGGATTTCGCGAACTGTGGCGGGATCGCCTATCCCACGGTAGTTCCAACTTAATATTTTCATTGGGCCTGGCGAAACCCCTGGTCGGAGCCCGCCAATGTCGCCATTTTGTCATTGCTCTGCTTTAAGGGAGAGCAGCCCTTCCGTTGTTTCTTGAGGTCTCCTGGTGAGACATACGCCGGAGGGAGCGGTGGGGTTGCACCCTGGACGGTGCCCGCCAGTGCTTGAGCCTCCAAAGATATTGCCGTAGAGCCGGGCCAAACCATCAGTGCGGCTGCGGTGGCACTCTCCGACATCGCTGCATCTAGGTTGCGTCGATCCCCCACTTCATCTCTGACCTTGGTCTCTGCTGCTACAGCCGTTTTGAGGGGGCCGGTCAGTTCTTCCTCCCCTGCCCCTGAGTCCAGGCCGGCCTCCTGTGATGATCTCTTCTGGGGGCGAGTTTTGGCGATGTTCTGGACCTCTACGCCTTGCCCTGCCTCGCACTCGTCCTCCCGCATGGCCACCCCGGGTCTGCACTGAGGATATTATTATGTATCCTAATTACTATGTATCCGATGCTCAAAAAAATACAATGTATCCTAACTATATTATTCAAGTACGCAACTTAAAAAATGCCCAACACACAGATTTTTATTTGAGTTACTCGCATATTGATTGTATTTTTAAAAATGCACTGTTACTTAAAAGTTGACAACATGTATTAAACATAAATGTGTAATCATAATAAATTTTAGAAATGCATTACAACTGTTCAACTTTTATTAAAAAAATCGACACGTCTCTTGAAATGCAAGAATGATTTACATAATAAGTTTTTAACACATGCTGAACATTTCTTGAAATACAAATAATTCACCATGTATTAAGAAAATGTTCACCATAATGCTCTTGAAACTCATCTGTATTAAGAAAATGCTCACCATAAATTACAAAAACTCACCGCGCATTAAGTAAACTTTTCTTCATATCTTAAGAAAATATTACAAAAATATTCAATTTGCATTCAAAATATGTTCAATGTTCATATTATTGAAAAAATGTTCACCGTATGTAAAGAAAAGTTCATCGTGCATTAAAAATGTTCAGTATAAATTAAGAAATTATGTAATCATAATGTTCTTGAAAATCATCGTGTAATAAGAAAATGTACACCATAAATTACGAAAATTTCACCATATACTAAAACCCGTCATAAAAAAATATTCAGTAAATATGTTAAAGATCCAGGAGAAAAACCAACTAGTGAATGAAAAAAGAAGAAAGAAAAAGCAAGGAAGGAAAACCTAAAAATAAGACAAAACTAGAAACAAAAATATAAAGCATAATAAGTAAGAAAAATGAAACATAAAGAAATCTGGGCAACGAATGAGCTCCAACACGCGCGGCAGGTAAGTGCGAAACGAAAAATAATTTGCAGGCCTCGGTGGGCCGGCCCAGCGTTCTTGAGCTAGTATAAAAAGGACCTCGCCTGTTGTACATTGCGAGAGCGGTCTTGGCGGGGTGGCCGTCGCGCGGCGCTGCTGAGCCGCAGGTCGGCGGTTCGAAACCTGCGCGGGATTCAATTTTGGTTTCTTTTATTTATTTGTTCAAACCGACTCAAATTTTCAAACGAGTGCAAATCGGTGGTGGAAATTACAAACGAAAAAAACCTCTCATTTGAGCCCTTTTTCCGAAATAATTGGGGATTTATGGGATTACGTACAAAGCAAGGGAGTTTTCTGCAAAAAACATGCCACTTCAGCATCCGATAGGCGGGCCCAACCAGTCAGTTTCCCTGTCAATACATATAAACTGCAGTTTTAGTCTCTTTTGCAATGCCTCGCCCCAAAGATAGTACTTACACATAAAAATTACCAATCTGCTTCCAATGCCTCAATTGTGGTACTTCTGTGCAATTTACACTCACACTATCATCACCAACTTAGTCTTCTGTAGGAGTACTAGCAAGATCTGTGCATTGCACGAAACATCAAGATGCATATTTTTATAAAAACACTCATTGTGATTGACCCATGCGGGACTAATCCCATGTGTAAAAACTAATGATATCTCGAGAAATAGGATATAAGGTGAAGAGGAATGCGGCGTGGTGGTGATTGGTGGTCGGAGTGAGCGGAGGCATGGGGATTGACGTCGCCGGCAGCGGCCACCAGGCCAGTTTGTTCCAGAGGCTTCCTTTCTTAATTGCTCAATAATGAGGTTGTCGAAGATAAGGATGAACGAGGGAAGGCCTTGTCTGCAAATGTGGAGAGGGGTGCGGGTATCTTTTAGTTTAATTTCCATCAGTTAGATATAGATCGGACGGTCTATATTGCAAGATGGCACGCGCACCATCATCACCAACTCGGTTTTTTATAAGAGAAGAAATATAAGTATGGAGACACAAACGTATGATCGATACTTGTTTCCGTAAACTAGCATCTACATTCTATTCAACGCCTCATCATGTGAGGCCTTAGCACAATGACTTCTCGACTGTGTAAAACAAAGGTTTTCCCGTCGCCGATAAGAAGGGGGTGACGGTTGCGCGCTTTTTGGCTTGCTCTAGTCCTAGTAGTCATACTAGGTGGTCTAAGCACGTGTATATTTATTCTTTTTCACGTCTTGTGTTCGCCGTGCTTCCATGACTGTTGATGAATAGACGGTAAGTTATTCACGAGGAAACCCTTGTTGAGCGTGTTTGCGAGAGAGAGACAGTGTGTGTGTGTGATATGTCTAGAGACTAAGGCAATGATAACAGATTCTTTGTGTCTATGTGTGTGGAGGATAGAGAGAGACATGTACATCGGGCTTTGTGTTGTGTAACGTGGAGACACATATACATAATTAGAGAGTGAGTGTGTGAGATACACATGCGGACATGGGGAGAGATGAGGATCCAGATGAATGGGTGTTTGTGCACGCGTTTGTGTGTGAGAGGGAGTGTGTGTATGTGGAGTAGAGAGACCACTAATGATGTAAACCTAGTATAAGGGAAGGGGGAATGGTGTGACATGTGTAGTAGCGGGATAGTATGGGTGCGGGCGGGGGGAGCAGACTATTTGGAAGAGACAACGATTGTGTGTGGGAGAGGGGTGTGAGAGCGAGAGAGAGTGAGGGAGTCCTGGATTAGGGGGTCTCCGGACAGCCGGACTATATCCTTTGGCTGGACTGTTGGACTATGAAGATACAAGATTAAAGACTTCGTCCCGTGTCCGGATGGGACTTTCCTTGGCATGGAAGGCAAGCTTGGCAATACGGATATTTAGATCTCCTCCCTTGTAACCGACTCTGTGTAACCCTAGCCCCCTCCGGTGTCTATATAAACCAGAGGGTTTAGCCCGTAGGACAACAGACAATCAGACCATAGGGTAGCTTCTAGGGTTTAGCCTCTACGATCTCGTGGTAGATCAACTCTTGTAATACTCATATCATGAAGATCAATCAAGCAGGATGTAGGGTATTACCTCCATCGAGAGGGCCCGAACCTGGGTAAACATGGTGTCCCCTGCCTCCTGTTACCATCCGCCTTAGACGCATAGTTCGGGACCCCCTACCCGAGATCCGCCAATTTTGACACCGACATTGGTGCTTTCATTGAGAGTTCCACTGTGCCGTCACTTTAAGGCTCGATGGCCCCTTCGATCATCGGTAACGATGCGGTCCAGGGTGAGGTTTTCCTTCCCGGACAGATCTTCGTATTCGGCAGCTTCATACTGCGGGCCAACTCGCTTGGCCATCTGGAGTAGATCGAGAGATACGCCCCTGGCCATCAGGTCAGGTTTAGAAACCTAAACTACACTGCCGACATCCGCGGAGACTTGGTCTTCGACAGATTCGAGACCATGTCAGGTGCGCCGCACGATCACGACGAGCATGATTTAGCTCTGCCGTCGGACAGTGTTCGGGAGATCACACCTACAATTACTCAGGCCTTCAATCTGGAGCAAATTGCGCCATCCGAGGACGGAGGGATAGACCCCGCCGCGGAGGCCGCACTCTTAGTGGCGATGGAGCCGGATACTGACTTCACCTCTTACGAGAGCCGTGTTGCCGAACCACTGGATTCGTCTACAGCCACGGACTCCGAGCCGCCTGCATCCGTGCCTATCGAATCCGATTGGGCGCCAATCATGGAGTTCACCTCCACGGATATCTTTCAGCACTCACCTTTCGGTAACGTGCTAAATTCATTAAGGTCTCTCTCCTTGTCAGGAGATCCTTGGCCGAACTATGTCCGGCTAGATTGGGTTGCGGACGACAAAGAAATTCGCTGCCCACCCAGCACCCACTTAGTAGCCTCTGTCGACGATTTAACCGACGTGCTCGATTTCGACTCCGCAGACATCGACGGCATGGACGACGATGCAGGAGAGGAACAGGAACTAGTGACCACAGGGCACTGGACAGCCACTTCATCACATGACATATACATGGTGGATACACCCAAAGAAAACGATGATGAGGAATGGGAGGAGACAACGGAGGATGACCCCTCCAAGAAGCAAACAAAGCGTCGGCGTAGGCGCCGCTCCAAATCCCGCCTCGGCAAAAACAGTGATAATAGCGCAAGAGAAAAACAACACTCTAGTCGACTGCGGAGGAAACGACGACCACATTGCCCCGGCGGCAGAGCACGATGAAGCTGCAAATGGTGAACATAGTACGGATCTGACATCCGAACACGGCGACGCCGATGATAAACCTCATCAAACCTCCTCTGAGGAGGAAAACAGTCCGTACGAAGATGCACACATCATCCCGGAAACGCACTTGGAGCAAGAGAACCTCCGCAGAAGGCTTATTGCCACAACGAGGAGTCTGAAGAAGCAGAAGAAAAGGCTTAAGGCCGAACAGAATACGCTCAACAGCAGGTGGAACAAAGTGCTCGACAACGAGGAAAAGTATGGTGGAGGTTACCACACAAAGAGCTATCCAAAGCGCAAGCTATTACCCGAATTCGACGATGAGGCCTTAGAGCCCATACAGCCGAAAAATAAAATGTCCAACCGGCCGGATCAACCACCTTGTGACCGCGATAGAGCGGCTAACAAGGTCGCACATAAGTCAACATATGATCTACGTGAGGACTTGCGCCAAAAATCCAGTATGACCAGATCCATCTATGGATCTAGGAAATGCGCTCCGACACAAAATCAAAACCGAATACTACAACCATCCGAACGCCATGATACATCCAAATACAGGGGTGCCGCACACCCCCTATGTTTCACCGATGAGGTGCTGGACCACGAATTCCCAGAAGGATTCAAACCAGTGAACATAGAGGCGTATGACGGGACCATAGACCCTAGGGTCTGGATTGAGGACTTTATCCTCCATATCCATATGGCTCGCGGAGACGATCTCCATGCCATCAAGTGCTTGCCCCTCAAGCTTAAAGGACCAGCTCGGCACTGGCTGAAAAGCCTCCCCAAAACTCAATTGGAAGTTGGGAGGCGAGGATGCTTTTCAGGCTAATTTTCAAGGGACCTATGTCCGACCTCCGGACGCAGACGATTTAGGTCATATAATTCAACAACCCGGAGAGTCAGCCTGAAAGCTTTGGAACAGGTTTCTCCCGAAGAAGAACCAAATCATTGATTGTCCAGACGCTGAAGCCTTAGCAGCTTTCAAACACAGCGTCCGAGACGAATGGTTCCCCAGACACCTCGGCCAAGAAAAACCGAGAATAATGGCAGCCCTGACAAGCCTCATGACCCGCTTTTGTGCGGGCGAAGATAGCTGGTTAACCCGTAGTAGCACCAGCGACCCAAGCACATCTAAAGTCAGGGATGGGAATGGAAAACCACGACGCGGTAAAAGCAAGCATCGCAATAAAGAAGACAGCCCATATAATACGGCGGTAAACGCCGGATTCAGAGGCTCTCGACCAGGTCAGAGGAAAAAGCCTTTCAAAGGTAGCAGAGATGGACCGTCTAGCCTAAACAAGATTCTCGGCAAACTATGTCAGATTCAAGGCACCCCCGATAAACCTGCAAATCACACCCACAGAGAATGCTGGGTCTTCAAGGAGGCCGGCAAGCTAAACGCCGAACACAAGGGGAGGGAGACACCAAGTGAAGACGAGGACGAGCCTCGCCAGCAAAGCACTGGGGGACAGAAAAAAAATTCCCACCAGAGGTTAAAACAGTAAACATGATCCACGTGACAAAGAGGAGAAGAAAACATGCACTCCGAAACACACGCGCCGTAGAGCCCGTCACCCCTAAGTTCAACCACTAGTTGGCCTACCCGATCACTTTTGATCGCGGGGATCACGCGACAAGCATCCAACATGAAGGATTGGCTGCCTTGGTCTTAGACCCAATAATAAACGGATACCATCTCACATGAGTCTTTATGGACGGTGGCAATACGTATATGGATATCTCCTCCTTTGTAACCGACCTTGTGTAACCCTAACCCTCTCCGGTGTCTATATAAACCAAAGGGTTTTAGTCCGTAGGACAACAATCACAACATACAATCATACCATAGGCTAGCTTCTAGTGTTTAGCCTCTCTGATCTCGTGGTAGATCTACTCTTGTAACACCCATATCATCAATATTAATCAAGCAGGACGTAGGGTTTTACCTCCATCAAGAGGGCCCGAACCTGGGTAAAACTTCGTGTCCCTTGTCTCCTATTACCATCCGGCCTAGACGCACAGTTCGGGACCCCCTACCCGAGATCCACCGGTTTTGACACCGACATTGGTGCTTTCATTGAGAGTTCCTCTGTGTCGTCGCCGTTAGGCTTGATGGCTCCTACTATCATCGATAGCGATGCGGTCCAGGGTGAGACTTTTCTCCCTGGACAGATCTTCGTATTCGGCGGCTTTGCACTGCGGGCTAATTCGCTTGGCCATCTGGAGCAGATTGAAAGTTGCGCCCCTGGCCATCAGGTCAGATTTGGAAGTTTGAATTACACGGCCAATATCCGTGGGGACTTGATCTTCGACGGATTCGAGCCACAGCCGGGCGCGCCGCACGGTCGCAATGGGTATGACCTAGCTCTGCCACCGGACGGTACTCCAGAGGTCGCGCCCGCATCAGCTCTGACCCTTAGCTCAGAGCCAACTGCGCCAATCGAGGACGGGTGGCTAGACACCACCTCAGGGGCTGCAGTCTCGACGGCGATCGAGCCAAACACCAGCATAATCCTCTGCACAGCCCGTGACTCCAAGGTGTCAGACTCTCTTCCGGACCCAGAACCATCCGTGCCCCTGCCAATCAAATCCGAGTGGGCGCCGATCATGGAATTCACCGACGCGGATATCTTTCAGCACTCGCCCTTCGGCGACATTCTGAATTCACTAAGGTCTCTCTCTTTGTCAGGAGAGCCCTGGCCAGATTATGGCCAACAGGATTGGGATGCGGACGACGAAGAAATTCGACGCCCACCCACCACCCACTTTGTAGCCACTGTCGATGACTTAACCGACATGCTCGACTTCGACTCCGAAGACATCGACGGTATGGACGACGATGTAGGAGACGAACATGAACCAGCACCTACAGGGCACTAGACAGCCACCTCGTCATATGACATATACATGGTGGATACACCCAATGAAGGCAACGGCGATGAGATAACAAAGGATGACCCCTCCAATAAGCAACCCAAGCACCGACGTCAGCGGCGCCGCTCTAAGTCCCGCCAAAGAAAAAGTGGTGATATCGGCACAGGAGATAATAACACTTCGGATAGCGCCGAAGACAACAACAATCCCCTCCAGCAAGATTTAGAGCAAGAGGATGAAGGAGCCAGCTCTACTGATAGAGCGGCTGGCGGAGAGGAGGAGGATGACAATTACATGCCCCCCTCCGAAGACGAGGCAAGCGTCGGAGATGATGAATTCGCCGTACCAGAGGATCCCGTCGAACAAAAGCGCTTCAAGCGTAGGCTCATGGCCACGGCAAATAGCCTGAAGAAAAAGCAGCAGCAGCTTCGAGCTGACCAAGATCTCCTAGCTGACAAATGGACTGAAGTCCTCGCGGCTGAGCAATATAAACTCGAGCGTCCCTCCAAGAGTTATCCAAGGCGCAGGTTATTTCCCCGAATGGAGGAAGAAGCGTATGAAACGGCTGATCGACCACCTCGTGGCCGCGATAGAGAGGCATTCCAGTCAAAAGCTCAACCTCCACCCCAACGCCATTCAAATAAAAAGGCATGGGGAGATACGCCAGACCCGCGAGACATCTTGGAGGACAAAGCAAAGCATTCAAGATCGATCTACGGATCACGAGGGCGCACCACTCTACAAGACGATAAACGTCACGCCGGATATAGTAAAAGCAAATCTGGCCAGGCTGAACACAGCGGGAAGGACCCATTCGAGCTGCGTCGCGATATAGCCCAATACAGAGGTGTCGCACATCAATTCCCAGAAGGTTTCAAACCTGTAAACATTGAATCATACGACGGCACTACAGACCCCGCGGTATGGATTGAGGACTTCCTCCTCCACATCCACATGGCCCGCAGTGATGACTTACATGCCATCAAGTACCTCCCACTAAAACTCAAAGGACCAGCGCGGCATTGGCTCAATAGCTTGCCAGCGGACTCCATTAGCTGTTGGGAAGATCTGGAAGCCGCATTCCTCGACAACTTTCAGGGCACTTATGTGAGATCACATAATTTAGCAGCTAGAAGAGTCGGCCAGGCGGTTCTGGACTCGGTTCCTTACAAAGAAAAATCAAATCGTCGACTGTCCGGATGCAGAGGCCTTAGCGGCTTTCAAGCACAACATCAGAGACGAGTGGCTAGCCCGGCACCTTGGTCAGGAAAAGCCGAAATCTATGGCAGCCCTCACGACGCTCATGACCCGCTTTTGTGTGGGAGAAGACAGCTGGTTGGCTCGCAGTAATAACATATCAAAGAACCATGGTACCTCAGATACCAAGGACAGCAATAGCAGGTCACGTCGCAACAAGCATAAGCGCCGCATTAACGGCGAAAGTACTAAGGATACGGCAGTCAATGCCAGATTCAAAGGCTCTAAACCCGGTCAATGGAAAAAGCCATTCAAACAAAGTACGCCGGGTTTGTCCAGCTTGGATCGTATACTCGATCGCTCGTGTCAAATACACGGCACCCCAGACAAGCTAGCCAATCACACCAACAGGGATTGTTGGGTGTTCAAGCAGGCCGGCAAGTTAATTGCTGAAAACAAGGACAAGGGGCCGCATAGTGATGACGAGGAAGAACCCCGGGAGCCGCACACTGGAGGACAGAAGAGGTTTCCCCCGCAAGTGCGGACTGTGAACATGATATAAGCAACCCACATCACCAAGAGGGAGCAGAAGTTTGCGCTCAGGGACGTATATGTGTTGGAGCCAGTCGCCCCAAAGTTCAACCCTTGGTCCTCCTGTCCGATCACCTTCGATCGCAGGGACCACCCCACTAGTATCCGTGACGGCGGATTCGCCGCACTGGTCCTAGACCCAATCATCGACGGATTTCACCTCACTCGAGTCCTTATGGACGGTGGCAGCACCCTGAACCAGCTTTATCAGGACACAGTGCGCAAAATGGGTATAGACCCCTCAAGGATCAAACCCAAAAAGACGACCTTTAAGGGCGTCATTCCAGGCGTAGAGGCCCACTGCACAGGCTCAATTACACTAGAAGTGGTCTTCGGATCCCCGGATAACTTCTGAAGCGAAGAGTTAATCTTCGATATAGTCCCGTTCCGCAGTGGTTATCACGCACTGCTCGGACGAACCACATTTGCTAGATTCAATGCAGTACCACATTATGCATACCTCAAGCTCAAGATTCCAGGACCTCGCGGAGTTATTACAGTCAATGGAAACACATAGCGCTCTCTCCGAACAGAGGAGCACACCGCGGCCCTTGCAGCAGAAGCGCAAAGCAGCCTCTCAAGGCAATCTACCAGTTCGGCGTTTCAAAGCCCAGACACCTTCAAGCGCGCTCGGGGCAATCGGCAAACAGACCGACTGGCACGATCGGAGCTCGCGTAGCAATACGGCGGCCACCCCAATCCCAGCCCAACAACGTTGTTTGTGCCGCGCGTACATAATTATGCATTAAAAATACCATGGGCACAGGTGGGGAAGGGGGCACAACTACGGCATGCCCCAAAACGCGGCCTAAACCGCACCAGGGGCTTCCCGTTTGGTTATTTTTCTTTTTCTTTCAGGACTTCAATCTCTGGAAACACTGTGCGACATCTCTATTGCCGAACACATGATACAATAACCAAGGAGGCCGACAACTACGGAATTCCCAAGTGGATTACAGATTTCATATAATTCCTCAGCTCGCCCTTGGAAGGGACATAGTCCTACTCTTTTGCTTATCACACTATCTGTATTACTCTGCTTTAATGCAATTTTTTAATATACAATGTGTAAGTGCATCTAGTGCCACCCCTAGTTGGTTTTGGAGTATTGACGACAAACCTAGCTGAGGGACTAATGTGTTTGTCAGAATTGCAGGAAAACACAGGTAGAAGTCCCTCATTGATTCGGTTTTACTACCAGAGATGACCCCTAAAATGTACGAAGACATTGAAGACAATGGTGGTTTATGAAGATATTCGTATTGAAGACAATGACATGAGAAGACTCCCTATGAAGCTTTTGGAACTCGAAGACCTAGATCCTTCGTAGTTTTATTTCATTCATGTTGTGTCATAGGAACCACCGTACTGTTAAGTGGGGTCCAAAAGAACCAGTCAGAATGACTGTAGTGATGCCTAATTCAAATCCTATGTCTTCGAGCGAAGCCTATGAGAGAAAATCTTGTCCAGAGTCAGACAAGTCAGCTTTACTTGTAGCCCAAGTAAAGTTGCTGTGTGAGTTCGAAATCCGACCGTTGGTACACGTGTCAGTTCCTTAGTGACCCAGGGTCATTTTGGACAGATCAGGTCGGGTTGCCAAGTGGCTATAAATAGTCCACCCACCACAACCATAAACGGTTGGCTGCTCAGATTTCAGTGCACGGCTTTTGTCGTTTGAGAGCAACCCACCTCGAAGCCTTTGAAAGAAAAATTCCCAGTGAGGAGAAAAGCCCTAACCACCCAGAGCCAGAGTAAATTGGGCATCACTTAAGTCTTCGTGTCTATGTGATTTGAAGACTTATTACACTTGAGGACTGTGCATCCTCCAGACGGTTAGGCGTCGCGTTCTGAGCATCCAAGAGAAATTGTGGATTGTCAGTGAACGAAGTCTGTGAAGGTTTGGCAGTCTACCTTGAAGACTTACCTGAGTGATTGGGCGAGGTCTGTGTGACCTTAGCTCAAGGAGAAAACGGTGAGGACTGGGTGTCTTGGACTAAGTGTCCTTGACTGGGTGTCCGGGACTGTTTGTCCTTTGGTTTAAATACCTAACCGCTCCAACCAGACGTACAGTTGTCACAGCAACTGGAACTGGTCCAACAAATCATTGTCTTCAACGTGTCACTGGTTTCATCTTCACTTCCTTTCGCTTACAGTTATTCATTGTGAAGCCATTGCATGCTTGATTTATCTTTTGTCTTCACAACATGAATGTATGATCTGTTCGGCCTCATAACTTCTTCCTACCTAATCCTTATTACACTGAAGCTGCTTGTCATTGCGCTTTCACTCTATTGAATACATGACCATGGCTGGCCTAGTGTAATCTAACTTCCGCTGCATAGTAATAGGCATGATCTTCACTGTTTGTCTTCACAATTCTCACGTTTTGAAAACTTTCATAAAAATCGCCTATTCACCCCCCTCTAGTCGATATAACGCACTTTCAGTTGGTATCAGAGCAAGGTGCTCCCTTGTTCTGTGTGATTCGGTTTAACCACCTGGAGTTTTAGTTATGTCGACTGCAGGGATAATCAAAGTCTCCGCTGCTTGCCCCGTCTTCGATGGAACTGAATATCCCTACTGGAAGAATAAGATGCGCATGCATCTTGAAGCCATTGACATCGACCTATGGTATGTCGTCGAGAACGGCGTTCCCAAGGCTGGAGAAGGTGTCACTGCTGCTGATGTCAAGAAGTTCACTCAACTGGACTCCACTGCCAAGAATATCATATGTGGTCATCTGACCAAAGGACAGTATGGCCGTGTGAGTGCTTTGAAGACATCCAAGCTAGTCTGAGACTGGCTCTCAAAGGTCAATGAAGGCATCTCAACCCAGAGAGATCAAAGAATCAGTGTTCTTCGCAACCTCTTCAACCGCTTCAAGCGAAATGACAATGAGAATGTCCAGCACACATTTGACCGGCTCACTGACATCACAAATGAGCTTCAAGCCCTCGGCGCTACTGAGATCACCAAACATGAAATCGTCAAGACGCTGCTGAGATCACTTGATAGTTCGTTTGACATTCAGGCCCTGATGATTCAAGAACGTCCTGATTTCAAGACACTCGATCCGTCTGACATACTTGAGAGGATCAACACACATGAGTTTCAGCTTTCTGAGAAAAGAGATATCTACGGCCCAAACTATGGGCGAACTCGTGCCTTGAAGGCAAAAGCTGTCTCCTCATCTGAAGAAGAATCTGACTGCAGTTCTGATGATCCTGAAGACATTGGAAGAGAACTTGCAATGCTAGTGAAGAAGTTCCAAAAATTCACTAAGAAGAAAGGCTTCAGGAAATCTTCACGATCAAGCTCAAGGAATGATGAAGCTTCTGCTCATGACTACAAGAAGAAAAAATGTCACAAGTGCAAGAACACTGGACACTTCATCTCTGAGTGTCCACAGTGGGACAATGAGAACAGAAGGAAGAAGAAGAGCAAGGAATATGATTCTGACGACAAGAAGAAGAAGAAATACTCAAAGTCTTCTTCCAAAACTTCATTAAGGTCTTCATCACACAAGAAGAGCTCATCTGGCAAGGCACGTGCGTTTGTTGGAAAGGAGATGGATTCAGAGGAGGAGTCCGCATCTGAGGAGGCAGAGGTGGAGTCTGAGGAGGAGTCTGATTCTGGCATTGCGAGTCTGGCTACAGCATACGTCGCCAAGTCCATCTTCAATACTGAAGACAATGACTGCATCACCGACACCGACGCAAATGACAAGAACGACTCCACTCCTACCTACTGCTTCATGGCACACGGTGCCAAGGTAAACACACGCACAACTCGCTATGAAACATCTAGTGACGATGACTCTGAATGTGATTCAAAACCTAGCTACAAAACACTTGCTCAAATTGCAACTGAACAACAGAAAGCTATGGAACATATTCAAAAATTGTTAGACAGAAGCGATGATCTGTTGGGTGCTGAAATGACTCGATCTGAATCCTTAATTGAAGACATAAAAAACCTTCACGTTAAGTATCAGGAACTTGAAGATCGTCATGATACTCTCTCAACAACTCATGAAAAGCTTTCCTATGATTATCTTCAAAGGAAGCAAGAACTTGAGAAATTGAGGGTGGCTCATGAAGATCTTCAACAGGAAAACGAGTCACTTCGCGCTGAACAGATCAGTCCCGCTCAGGAAGGATTTGAACCACCATGTCTTAAATGCATTGAGCGTGATAATGCTGCTTCTGTTGCTGAATGTTCCACTGCTACTACTGTTTCAATATCTTCAACTGTTGATGTGGTAACTAACCCCTCTGCTGAGGATACCACTGCTATTGCTGATGAGAATGCTAGGTTGAACACATTGCTTGAAACAGGGATGTACAAAAGTCTGAAAGGGCATCAAACATTATGTCATGTCCTTAAGAAGCAGATTCTGAACCGAAACCCTAGGAAAGAGGGTGTTGGGTTCGAGAGGAGAATTAATGCAGATGGCTCTTACTGGAAACCTGAGCAGTACCCCAAAACCATATGGGTTGCTGCAAAGGAATCCTCAGTAGATCCATCTAATCTGTCTGGCTTCACTTGTGCTAACCCAATTATCACTGATGAATCCTTTGATGCAAACTATAAACTGTTTAAAAATCAGAATGGTGAAGTGTTTGCCAGGTACATTGGTACTAACTGCAGGAATGGACCGCCTATGAAGAAGATCTGGGTTCCGAAAACATGTCTGGAAAATCTTCCTGTGAATGTCTTCATGACACCTCACTTGAAGAAGACAAACCTCGGTCCAAAGGCTTCATACAGACAGAGGACTCACCTGAGTCACACTAACGCAAATGTTTTGCAGGGAAACCATACTCAGGCATATGAATATGAGAGCGGTTCATCGAACCGTCATGTTCACATGACCAAAAATTATTCTGCTTATTCCTATGAGTATTATTGTCCCCCTGCTAGACTGTTTGCTAAGGCTTCAAAGCCAAAATTCTCAGATGCTGCACTTAGACTCATAGCTTCTAAGCCACCCGTGAAGATGTGGGTGGTTAAGAAAGCTTAACTCTCTTTTGCAGGGAAAGGTCTCCAGCACAAAAACAAAATCTTCTGATGCTATTGCTGGGGACCATAAAAATTTTGTGGGGCACAAGATAAAATGCCCAAATGGCATCATTATGTACTTCGTTCCTGAATCGCATGCTATTCTCCCCATTAGTCGTAATCTGGATCTAAGTTTTCATAACCCACTGGTTCGTCAAATGTTTATGCTTCACAACACTCTTTGTGAAGCCTATCCCCCTAACTGCACTGTAGGGTACGACACCAGCGACTTCAAAGTCTTCAGAATGGATTATTGACAGTGGGTGTACAGATCACATGACTAGCAGAAGAAGCCTTCTTATGGACTCAACTTTACGTCCATCCGACAAGAGCCACATTACATTCGCTGACACTGGTAAAAGTAAGGTATTGGGTCTAGGTAGAGTTGCAATCTCAAAGGATCAACACATGGATAAAGTCATGCTTGTTGAATCACTTGGCTTCAACTTAATGTCTGTCTCAATGCTTTGCGATTTGAATATGATTGTAATGTTTGGCAAATATCGCTGCCTGGTGCTAATGGAATCTGACAAATCTCTAGTGTTTGAAAGGTATAGGAAAGGTGATTTGTATGTGGTAGATTTCTCAGCAGGACCACAACTTGCAGTATGTCTTCTTGCAAAAGCTTCAGAATGCTGGCTTTGGCATCGAAGGCTTGGGCATGCTGGCATGAGGAACCTCCACACCCTTGCGAAGAAAAAGCACGTCATAGGCATCGAGGGCGTCAAGTTTAAGAAAGATCACTTATGCGGTGCCTGTGAAGCAGGGAAGATGACAAGGGCAAAACATCCTTCGAAGACAATCATGACTACTACACAACCCTTTGAACTGCTTCACATGGATCTTTTCGGTCCCACTCACTACTCAACTTTTACTACTTCTGCATGCCTCTATGGCTTCGTAATTGTTGATGATTATTCTAGATATACTTGGGTGCACATAATCCTTTACAAGACTGAAGTGCAGGATGTCTTCAGACGCTTCGCAAATCGAGCTATGAACAATTTTGGAGCCAAGATAAAGCACATCAGAAGTGACAATGGCACTGAATTCAAGAACACTGGCATTGATACATATCTGGATACCTTGGGCATCACACATGAATTCTCAGCTCCATACACGCCACAGCAGAATGGCGTCGTCGAACGCAAGAACAGAACACTCATTGAGATGGCCAGAACAATGCTAGATGAATACAAGACTCCAAGAAAATTCTGGACTGAAGCCATTGATACTGCATGCCATACAATCAATCGTGTTTATCTTCACAAGCTTCTGAACAAGACATCCTATGAACTCCTAACTGGCAAGAAGCCAAATGTCAGTTATTTCAGAGTATTTGGCGCAAAATGCTGGATCAAGGACCCACACCACACCTCAAAGTTTGCACCAAAAGCACATGAAGGCTTCATGCTTGGATATGGAAAGGATTCGCACTCCTACAGAGTCTTCAATCTCTTCCACTACAAAGTGGTTGAAACAGTGGATGTGCGATTTGATGAAACCAATGGATCACAAAGAGAGCAATTGCCAATTGTGCTAGATGAAGTTCCAGCAAATGAATTAATCAAGCTTATGGGAACTGGAGAAATTGTACCTTCTGAAGCTCAACCTGAAGAAGAACTTATCATCTCAGCACCTGATCCACATGAAGACAATGCTCAGCCTGAAGATATACCTTCAAATGACCACATAGATCAGCAAGAGCAAAGTCTTCGCCCCACACACCCTCGTGTTGCAAATGAAGTACAAATTGACAAAATACTGGACAGCATCAATGCACCTGGTCCACTCACTCGTTCAAGGGCAACTCAGCTAACAAACTTCTGTGGGCATTTCGCATTCGTCTCAATATCAGAACCCAAGAAAGTTGAAGAAGCCTTCATGGAACCTGAATGGATTCAAGCTATGCAAGAAGAGCTTCAACAGTTTGAGCTGAATAATGTATGGGAACTGGTTAAGCGTCCTGATCCACGGAAGCACAACATAATAGGCACCAAATGGATATACCGCAACAAGCAAGATGAGCATGGTCAAGTTGTCAGAAACAAAGCTCGTCTAGTTTCTCAAGGATATACTCAAGTGGAGGGCATTGACTTCGATGAAACATTTGCTCCTGTGGCTAGGCTTGAAGCCATACGCATACTGCTGGCCTATGCAAATCATCATAACATACTTCTCTATCAGATGGATGTGAAAAGTGCCTTTCTCAATGGCAAGATTGAAGAAGAAGTGTATGTTGCACAACCACCTGGCTTTGAAAATCCAAAACATCCTGATATGGTATACAAGCTCAACAAGGCACTGTATGGCCTCAAACAAGCCCCTAGGGCCTGGTATGATACACTCAAGTACTTTCTGAAAAGCAAAGGCTTCATACCTGGTTCCCTGGATCCCACTCTTTTCACGAAGACATATGATGGTGAACTGTTTGTGTGCCAAATATATGTGGATGACATTATCTTCGGCTGCACCAATCAGAAGTATAGTGAAGAGTTTGGATACATGATGCAAGAGCAATATCAGATGTCCATGATGCGGGAGCTGAAGTTCTTTCTCGGTCTTCAAATACGGCAACAATGCAACGGCATCTTCATATCTCAAGAGAAATATCTTAAAGAGTGCCTGAAGAAGTTCGGTATGCAAGACTGCGAAGGCTTCACAACACTAATGCCAGCCAAGCATCATCTGGGTCCCGACGACAATGGTAAAGAGTTCGATCAAAAGGTATACCGCTCCATGATTGGGTCTTTGCTTTATTTATGTGCATCTAGGCCAGATATCATGCTTAGTGTTTGCATGTGTGCTCGATTTCAAGCGACACCAAAGGAGTCGCATCACTTAGCTGTGAAGCGAATTCTTTGATATTTGGCTCACACCCCAACTCTAGGATTATGGTATCCAAAGGGCTCAGAGTTTGATTTAGTTGGATTTTCGGATGCTGATTATGCTGGTGACAAAGTTGATCGCAAGTCTACATCAGGCACATGTCACTTTCTGGGACGATCACTTGTATGTTGGTCTTCAAAGAAGCAGAACTGTGTATCACTCTCCACTGCTGAATCTGAATACATTGCTGCTGGATCTTGCTGCGCTCAGCTTCTGTGGATGAAGCAAACACTCAAGGATTATGGCATTCATCTAAAGCAAGTGCCACTTTACTGCGACAACGAAAGCGCCATCAAGATTGCCAACAACCCAGTTCAGCACTCGAAGACAAAGCACATTGAAACTCATCATCACTTTCTCAGAGATCATGTTGTGAAGGAAGACATTGATATCATACACGTCAACACTGAAGAGCAATTGGCAGATATCTTCACCAAGCCCTTGGATGAGAAGAGATTTTGCAAGTTACGGTGTGAGCTAAATATCTTGGAATCCTCAAATGTCCTGTGATCAGGCACACATCCTAACACTTAAGCATATTGATGACTTAGATGTGCAACACACGAAGTAGCGTATATCTTCAAACAATGAAGACATACATTCTAAGTGTGAATACATTAATGTGGAATTTGACTTCGGAGCGCCACGATAATTCTGCGCCGTGTCTGGGTCTAATACTTCCTATACGGTGGGTAACGCCACCACCAAACGTTCCATTTTGAAGTGTTACCTCTCAATGTCTTCACAATTGGTTTGGTTTCATTCTCAATATGTCTTCATGATTATCTTCACTACATTGATTATATGGATATATATGTACTGATGTTCTGTCCTCTACAGCATTCACTTATAGCTATGTCTTCTTGGTTGAATCTTTTGAACTAAGTGAATGTGATCGGACCCTAACCTCTCTATGCTTTCTATCTCAAACTCTATCTCTCCAAGTCATATGCATTCTGTTGAAACTGTCAAATGTCTTCACTGTGTCCTTGTCAGCTGAAGACATAGTGACAACCATAAAAGTCCGTTTTTAATGCTCATTCCTCCACATAAGATCCGGAGAAGAAGGAACGACCTCCCGACAATTTAGGCGTGCGTGGGACATGGAACAAATCCAAATCTTCCTCTAACTGGCCACGCGTGCCTCAAATGCGAACCGCCAGGGGTACCTGCGTAATAGCGCAGTGCCGCCTCTATCCCTATAAATACACGATTCACTGCGGTCATTATCTCCTTCTTCCACCCTCGCACGAACCCTAGCGCCACCGCTAGCACTCGACGACGCCGGCGATGAAGCGCTTCACTGCCGCAACCTCTCCGACGCCGTTTTCACGCCGACAGCGGACATCGCTCTCTCCGCCGTCGCCGTAGGTGTCTTCCGTTGCCAAGTTAGGGCACGGAGGATTGAACTGCTCGACCTCAACTCTCACTTCGTCTAGCAGTTCCAAGTGTGGTAAATAAAACCTCTTTTAACAGCCTCTTTTGATCCTACAGTTCAGTCACTTTCTGCCATAAGAAGTTTCTCTTCACACCAGTTAAATCTCTCGCTGCATCTCATAAAATGCCTAGTATATTCACTTGTACTTCATAAAGTAGTTAGATTCCTCACTTGTACTGATCTATGGGTTCGTACAAATCTGGAACCAACTTCTTATCTGCAAGTGAATGTCTTCGCATAATGAGGTCAATGTCTTCTAAACCGATTTATCTTCAAAATCTTCTGAGAATGCATATGACCTCTTCCCCTTCCCTCGCACCTTAATGCTGTCACAGGTACATGTCCGTGGGAGAATCGTTTGGTTCTCATAGTCTGCATTCATTTGCAGAGTACTTGCAGCATCACATCAACTCACCTGAAGCCAGTTCTTGCAAAAGGAAGCCTTTGAAGCCTTTGAACATCTTGAAGCCTTCCAAGTTATTCATGGCTTCAGAAATAGCAGCAAGGAAGGGAGGCAGACAGCGACATGGTGAAACGTCCAAAGATCTGCCTGATGAATTGGCAGAGATGTACAAAACTGATCCTGAAGAAAGCTATGGTCAGCGCAAGACACGAATCCAATGGATTCGAAGATATTGGGCAGAGCAATGGTTCCACTACCGCTTCGTCACTCAGGAATATGCAGAGAAGTGCGACATCAAGAGACCGTGGGGAGATGTATTATACAAAAATCTCGTACCCAGGTCCAGAGACGAAGCCATTGCTCAAGGCTTCTATCCATGCATGGTGAGAGGACCACAGCCAGCTGAGGCACATCCGTCATCACTTCTCTGGTGCCGCGATCATAATCTCTTCAAGCGCAACTTTCAGTTTGCACAACAGCCAGCGAAGATAAACAAGAAGAAATTTGGGCTTGACGTCAACCCTGGTCCCTCCTCACCAAGGGCAGATGGCACACGCAACGCCGATCCCAATATCATCGGGCCGTATGCCAATCTTGCAGGCCTCATCACTCGCATCCTAGTCCAAGGGACTGCTGTGAATGACCCTCCAGCAGATACTGAGTCAGATGACGCCCCTGCTGCTCCGAAGCCAAAGTAGAAGAAGCCAAAAGCTCCAAAATCTTCAAAGCCAGCCGCTTCTCCCAAGATCGCAAGAGTGAAGCCTTTAGCAACTGCACCTCCTGAAGCCAGTGTGCAGTCAGAAGGCTTATCACGAGTGTCCAAGCCCCAAGAAGCCAAGAAGCCTCAGCCACACACAGGCAAAGAGCTCACAGCTGCTGACATTCTGCGCTGCGAAGCCATTGATCTCTCAAGTGATGAAGATCTTGGAGATGATGCTCTTGAGCAGCTCATCAAGAGCAAGGAGGAGGCTGAAATCTTCAACAATCTGCCTCTGTTTGATGTCGCCATCATCCACAACTTCATTGATGAATGGTTTGACACACCAGACATAAGCTTCAATGATCTGCAGCTACCCGTAGGCCTCAGCGTTGCCTTTCAAGGTGCAATTGCTTCAGAACTTGCAATAGCCCAGCGAATTGTCGAACTGAAGCAGAAAATTGATCATGAAAAGGCTCAGTTCAAGAAGCACGTGGCCAAGCTCAGTGTGCAAGAAGTGAAAAACTTCAAGATCATGTTGCACGAGCTGAAAGAGAACTTCCTGAAGACGCGTGCCGAAGCTCAAGGCTCGCGAGAACGCATGAAGACTTTGGCTGATCGTTGCGTGCAAGCCTACAATGAGGCAGAAAATCGCAAGGCACTTGGGCGTCCCGGCATTGACCCCAGGATGGCCGCGAAGAAGAAAAAGAAGGCGGTTGTGCCCGAACCTGAAGCGCCAAGGTCAGAAACTGCTCCGATTGTCTTCCCCGCTGCAACGACTGGCTCGAAGCCAAAGAGTCGATCAACCGCCTCACAGCACAAGAAGACACGGACTGCAGAGGCTGAAGCTAAGAAGAGAAAACATTCTGAAGCCTCTCCTTCTGAACCCATCATCAAGAAGCGCAAGACCAAGAAATCTCGGGCTGCTCCCACAGAGCCCCTGATAGTTGAACCACTCTGCGTCCGCTATCCTGACGCAGATCGTCAGTTGACAGTGCATGAGCCTGCTTACATAGAGGCTCCGCATGCTGAAGACATTCCAGCAGCCAACCCCAATGCTGCTGAAGACATTGGTCCCCAAGACAATGTGCGAGGTGATGCAGCCCTTCCTCAGCTTGAGACAAGCGAACAGATCAGTATTGGTCGTCCATTGACGCCAATCACACAAAATGCGTCGTGGGCAGATCGCCCACAGGAGGAAGATGAGCCCCAACTCACTGCAACTCCACCAGCGCCTACACTTCATAGGCTTCGCAAAGGGCCAAGGGCTCAGGCTGCTGAAGACATTCCGGCTGCATCAGCCGAAGAGCAAGCAGAAATACCACAAGCTCCAACTGCCCCGCACCAACAAGAAGCAGTTCTCAAGGAGAACGTGCCTGAAGCTGAAAATGTTGAGGCTGCCACAAACAACGCCGAAGCAAATGTGGAGCCCTCCCCAACAACAGCTTCAGAAGACACCGAAGCTACTGCTCCTGAACATTCTGTGCCCGTGTCTGCTGCCGGACCACAATTCAACTATCATATTGCGCACAGGCCCCAGGTCCAGAAGCCGATCCCACGACTACCAAGGTTCCCAGGTCCTACATCAGCTCCTGGTTCCTTCAACATCAACGGCTTCAGGGCAGATAACACGTTTTTCGACCGCTCCAAGAACCCTTATTCAAGGGAACGGATTGTATCAGATAGGTTCTGGAGCCATCAACAGCGCAGCTATTATTCATGCATCCTCTACAACCAAGGCCGCATCTTTCCTCACAAGCGCCTTGAGGTTGAAGCTGTTGCAGGTCTGCCTGGTCTGGAAGAAGCACTGGATTGCTTCAAGCAAGTGGGTTTGCTGCCATTTATCACTGACGAAGAGCACTGGAACGAAGAGCTTCTGCTCCAGTTCTATGCCACCTTGCATATCAAAGGCTATAACAGAGATCCGAAGACATGGATCCTGGAGTGGATGATAGGCAATATCCATCATGAAGCCAATGCTTTCGACCTAATTGAGCTTACTGGCCTTCCCACTCCTGGCGAATTCTTTGAAGAAGGGTGCCAACTCCATGCTGAAGCAATTGAGAGCATATTTCAGCGTCCTGAGCCAGATATGAGTCAGATGCTCTCAATGATGAAGCCATTTCCTCCAAATGCACCCTATCCAACTAGGTTCTTCGTTGAAGACTTAGAGTACCTGCCCAGAACAATATATCACATCATAAGGCGGACTCTCTGGCCAGTCAAGGGACACTCTCGATATGCAACGATTGATGGTGCAATGAAGACTCTCATCTTCTGCATTCTTCACGGCAAATGCTTCAATACACAGGATCTCTTCATCCGTCAATTTGCAGCGTCTGCTTCAGAACTGTTTGGATTAAAGTTTTATGCTCCTTGGGTTATGAGGCTGATCAAGCTTCACTCTGCAATCTCCTATCAACCCTCAGCCCGCAATCATAGGATATTTTTGCCAGATGTGGACACATCTGCTGAAGCAATATATCCAGAGCCGGCCAAGCAACCACTAAGTCTTCAGAATGCAGAACAGCAGAGCTTCACTCAAAATATTGAAGGTGTTGAAGCTCTCTCCCGAGTGTATCCAATGGCTGGCACCACACGTGCCCCTGCATCAACTGAAGCCACCAACAGCACAGCTGCAAAGAGACCCAAGAAGCGCGCTCGTGCACTCAATGACAGAGAGCTTCTTGTGGCTCTTCACCAAAAGCACGATAGGCATCACGACTGGCTCAAGAGGCAGATGAGAAGCATCATGCAAGACGTCAATCGCATCAGAAATATGGCAACCAAGAATGCATTTGTCACACACGAGACCTGTCGCCGCACTTGGAAGGGCCTCACCATGATGTGCCCTGAAGCTGAACTGCATGAGGATGGCTTCACAGAGCACTTCAAATTTGACTCCACGCCTCCAAGAAGAGCGGTGATGCGCAGCACACCATCACTTGAAGAGTCAGAGTTCTCTTCTTCTGCTGCCACCGTGTCTGCCCGGATTATTGAAGAAGAAGACGACGCGACATCATCTCCACCTGCTTCAACGCGCTTCGAATCTGCACCAAGCTCGTCTGCACCACCGCCAAACAACTCCACCGACCCTGCTGCGCCTGGGAACGCGTAGAAACCTCTATGTCTTCAAACCTTTTTGGTCATCACTGACAAAAGGGGGAGAAGCATATGATGGTTATAGTCTTCAAGCGGGTCACTATGGGCGGGTGCCTTCATATTTTGCTACATTTTGCTTCGTGCTTACAACTCCCGTTTTTTTTGCTACATTTGCTTCATTGAGTTGTAACACTTAGCCTTGATGGTCGTCTGCTACCTGTTTTTCACTCCGTTGTGCGACGATAAATTCCGCACTCATCTCATTCTGCAGACGTCCATTTTCCATTATGCATGTCATTATCTTCATATACTTTCACATGCATAGTGGATTGTCATAAGTTGAAGTGGATCTCCACAAGTACAACCTGCCATGTGCATTTGCATTCAAGAAGCAAATTACTTATATGCACATCTTCAGGGGGAGCCCTTGCAACTTATGAAGACAATTCTTTTACAATTTCACAAATTATGTTTCCCGTTGAAAACTTCAACTAGTTTGTCATCAATCACCAAAAGGGGGAGATTGTAAGTGCATCTAGTGCCACCCCTAGTTGGTTTTGGAGTATTGACGACAAACCTAGCTGAGGGACTAATGTGTTTGTGAGAATTGCAGGAAAACACAGGTAGAAGTCCCTCATTGATTCGGTTTACTACCAGAGATGACCCATAAAATGTACGAAGACATTGAAGACAATGGTGGTTTATGAAGATATTCGTATTGAAGACAATGACATGAGAAGACTCCCTATGAAGCTTTTGGAACTCGAAGACCTAGATCCTTCGTAGTTTTATTTCATTCATGTTGTGTCATAGGAACCACCGTACTGTTAAGTGGGGTCCAAAAGAACCAGTCAGAATGACTGTAGTGATGCCTAATTCAAATCCTATGTCTTCGAGCGAAGCCTATGAGAGAAAATCTTGTCCAGAGTCAGACAAGTCAGCTTTACTTGTAGCCCAAGTAAAGTTGCCGTGTGAGTTCGAAATCCGACCGTTGGTACACGTGTCAGTTCCTTAGTGACCCAGGGTCATTTCGGACAGATCAGGTCGGGTTGCCAAGTGGCTATAAATAGTCCACCCACCACAACCATAAATGGTTGGCTGCTTAGATTTCAGTGCACGGCTTTTGTCGTTTGAGAGCAACCCACCTCGAAGCCTTTGAAAGAAAAATTCCCAGTGAGGAGAAAAGCCCTAACCACCCAGAGCCAGAGTAAATTGGGAATCACTTAAGTCTTCGTGTCTGTGTGATTTGAAGACTTATTACACTTGAGGATTGTGCATCCTCCAGACGGTTAGGCGTCGCGTTCTGAGCATCCAAGAGAAATTGTGGATTGTCAGTGAACGAAGTCTGTGATGGTTTGGGAGTCTACCTTGAAGACTTACCTGAGTGATTGGGCGAGGTCTGTGTGACCTTAGCTCAAGGAGAAAACGGTGAGGACTGGGTGTCTTGGACTAAGTGTCCTTGACTGGGTGTCCGGGACTGTGTGTCCTTTGGTTTAAATACCTAACCGCTCCAACCAGACGTACAGTTGTCACAGCAACTGGAACTGGTCCAACAAATCATTGTCTTCAACGTGTCACTGGTTTCATCTTCACTTCCTTTCGCTTACAGTTATTCATTGTGAAGCCATTGCATGCTTGATTTATCTTTTGTCTTCACAACATGAATGTATGATCTGTTCGGCCTCATAACTTCTTCCTACCTGATCCTTATTACACTGAAGCTGCTTGTCATTGCGCTTTCACTCTATTGAATACATGACCATGGCTGGCCTAGTGTAATCTAACTTCCGCTGCATAGTAATAGGCATGATCTTCACTGTTTGTCTTCACAACTCTCACGTTTTGAAGACTTTCATAAAAATCGCCTATTCACCCCCCCTCTAGTCGATATAACGCACTTTCACAATGCATGACATTACGACTATTATCGCAGTTTTGTTATATATATACATATCTATGTGTTCATTAATGATGCCTAGCAACCGTACACTCTAGTACGGCCAATGCACCAGGGGCTTACGTACCTAGAATATGGTGTGAAAAGTCCGAACACTTTCACAAGTGCGGCACCCCAAACTTATAGCATTATATGCATCAGCTCCGAATCATGTCTTTGGTCAAATGTTGGGTTTGCCCGGCTCTTATGTTTTGGTACCTTACGTTCCGCTCTATCGGCTAAGGTAGCGCTAGGAGAACTACTGCGATTGTGCCCCGGTTCTGCCGGGCCGAGCACCTCAGTAGAGAAAGCTAAAACTGACTGTCATGATAAGCCGAGAGACCGGTCGCTGTTCGGCGAGGTTTTTCGAGTCCCTAAAGACTTATGCCACTTAGGGCGAGGGGTCGGCTCTGTCCGGCTTACAGGCGTGTATCGTGCCCCGAATTCGGCCTTCCGAATACCAGGGGCTTCACCGAAATTTAAAATTATAGAATTCTATTGCTAAGTGAGAGTGATAAAGCATTATTAGTACGGTTGCCTTGTTCGTTGTGCTGAGCACCTCCCTCGAAGGACCCAACCATGGGAACAAGAGTGCTCAGGTTTATCCTGAACACCCCGGCACTCGTGGCATGGGGGCAGAAGCCGAGGACTAGCCATCTCTCAGATTGGATAAATAGCCTAACAGAAGGTAATATTTTAAATTCACACAAGCGTTGCATAGCGAATACGATACAAGTTTTCATACATACAGGACAAACGAGCAAGTCTCATTCAAATATTACATTTTTCAAACACTCATCCGCGATAAGACGGGCGCCCGGCAGAACACCCTCGTAGTACATCTCGGGGTGGCAGTGCTCCTTGCCCTCTGGCGCCCCCTCCTTGATCAGCTTCACGGCGTCTAGCTTGACCCACTGCGATTTTACACGGGCGAAGGCCCGGCATGCACCTTCAATGCAGACGGATCACTTGACCACCTCCAGCCATGGGCAGGCATCCACAAGCCGCCTCACTAGGCCAAAGAAGCGGTTCGGAAGGGCATCACCAGGCCACAACCAGACTATGAAGCCCTTCATGGCCTGATCGCCCGCCTTATGTAGCTAGGCCATCTGCTTCAGCTGGTCGCTCATCGGCACCGGATGTTCGGCCTCAGCATACTGAGACCAGAACAGCTTCTCCGTCAAGGTACCGTCCTCGGCCTGGTAAAATTGTGCGGCATCGGAGACATTGCGGGGCAAATCTGCGAATGCTCCTAAAGAGCTCCGGATCCGGGTAAGAAATCCATAATTTACTTTTACATGCTTGCTTTGCATATAGAAAGCCTTACCCGCCGCTATCTTCTTTATCGCGTCGATCTCCTGAAGGGCCTTCTGGGCCTCAGCCTTGGCACTCTTCGCGCTCTCACGGGCCGCGGCAAGCTTAGACTATCGCGTCTTTATGTCAAGCTCCAACGCCTCGTGCTTCGTCACGAGAGCCTGGAGCTCTTGCCGCACCTCGCCCACCCGAGCCTCGTGCCTCTCTCGCTCGGTGTGCTCCTGGGCCGCCTTCTCTTCGTCCTGGGACAGCACTTGCTTCAGGGTCGCCACCTCAATCATGGCCGCTGGCAAACATACAATGATCCTGTCATTTAGCAATCGCGTCCTTTTTCTCATCTATAGACGGGGTATTACTTACCCTTGTTCTCCACGAGCTGCCTCTTAGCAAGGCCGAGTTCTTTCTGGGACCCCTCGAGGGCCTCCTTCAGTACGGCGACCTCCAGAGTTAGTGCGGCGGATGCCAGTAGTGAAGCCTGCATATGCATATTGACATACTTATATTAGACACCTGCGATATTATTTGATCCTCTGTTCGGCTTTTCTTTGTGAACACCGAACAAAGCATCAGGGGCTACTGTCTATGCAGTAATATTTATACTACATTTTAAAACACTTACCTCGAAGCCTGCTAGAAGGCTAGTATAGGCTTCAGTCAATCCGCTCTTGGCGGACTGAACCTTCTGGATCACCGCACTCATGATAGTGCGGTGCTCCTCCTTGATGGAAGCGCTGCGAAGCGCTTCCAACATATTGTCCGGCGCCTCTGGATGGACAGAGGTCACCGGCATAGGCGTCTCACCCCTCTTAGAAGGAGACAGCCTGCCCGAGCCCGGAACCGCTGGAGGTTCTGGCGCGGGGTTCGGTTGAGGGCCGAACTCGGAGCTCTGAGGGGGCCCGTCCCCTCTGCTCCCGGAGTCCGGAAGGTTGCCTTGAGACGCCTTCAGGACTGTCTCCCCTTGATCCGGTGCCTCTTGGGACAACACCTCGGTGTTGTCCGCAGGATGAGGGGAGGTGGCAGTCGGGACTGGATCGCTATCCATGTCCGACGAACCCAGGGAGCCGTCTGATGATACCTCGATATTGGCTCGTGGCGGCCTGCGTAATTATGTTCGGCGATTAGGGAAAGCAGTGCGACAATGGAATCCTATGGGTTACTTTGGTATCCAAATACTTACGATCTCCCCTAGGGCTTGGCCCTAGGCAACCACTCGTCTTCACTTTCGTCGGCGGCGGTGGAGCTATCCGGAAGGAGAGTCCTTCCCTTCTTGGACCCTCCGGCCTCCCCAGTTGGGGCGGCCTTCCTTTTCTTGTCTCCCCCCGTCGGTGGGGGAGCCTCTTCTTTCTCTTCCTCATCTTCAGGGGAAGAGTGCGCCATAGAGTCGTCGGACGGTGAGTCCGACGACGCCCGGCGTCGGGAACTCTTTCCAGCTCCCTTGGCCTTCTTGGTCTTCTCCGGCACCTTATAAGGGGCCGGAGTCAGCATCTTCGTCAAAAGAGCATCTGCGGGGCCTTCGGGCAAGGGAGCCGGACAGTCGATCTGTCCGGCCATCTTCTGCCAGTCCTGTCAAAATTACGGGAGTTTAGATCCCGCATAGAGTCAATCTATATAAAAATAAGTATCCTGTGAAAGGTAAAACAACTTACCGCGCTGGCTTGGCACTTCGTGCTGAATCCGCGATCCTCAGTAATGGGGGGAGGGACCTCGGCGCTCTTGAACAGCACCCTCCAGGCATCTTCATGAGTCGTGCCGAAGAGCCTGTTTAGAGTTCGGTGCTGCGCCGGATTGAACTCCCACAAAGTGAACTCCCGTTGTTGGCACGGGAGTATCCGGCGGACGAGCATAACCTGGACTATGTTGACGAGCTTGAGCTTCTTGTCCACCATGTTTTGAATACATGACTGGAGGCCGGTTAGCTCTTTTGAATTACCCCAGGACAGGCCCTTCTCCTTCCAGGAGGTGAGCCGCATGGGGGTTCCTGATCGGAACTCGGGGGCCGCTACCCATGCGGGGTCGCGCGGCTCGGTTATGTAGAACCACCCCGATTGCCAGCCCTTTATGGTTTCCACAAAGGAGCCCTCGATCCATGTTATGTTGGGAATATTTCCCACCATGGCGCCTCCGCACTCCGCTTGGCGGCCGCCCACCACCTTCGGCTTGACGTTGAAGGTCTTCAGCCATAGGCCGAAGTTGGGCTTGACGCGGAGAAAGGCCTCGCACACGACGATAAACGCTGAGATGTTGAGGATGAAGTTCGGGGCCAGATCATGGAAATCCAGGCCGTAATAGAACATGAGCCCACGGACAAAGGGATGGAGAGGGAATCCCAGTCCGCAGAAGAAATGGGTGAGGAATACGACCCTCTCATGGGGCCTGGGGGTGGGGATGAGTTGCCCCTCATCTGGGAGCCGGTGCGCGATGTCGTCGGGCAGGTATCCGGCTCTCCTCAGTTTCTTGACGTCTCCCTCCGTGACTTAGGAGACCATCCACTTGCCTCCCGCTCCGGACATGGTTGGAGAAGGTTGAGATGGAAGTGAGGACTTGGGCGCTAGATCTCAAGTGTGTGGGAGCAGATGAGCAGAGGAGGAAGAAGGCATGGATAGAAAGGTGAATCCTTATCCCTTTATATGGGCGGACAAAACTAAGCATCCCCACTTTCCTGGTAAAACTTGCTTATCCCCCAAGCGCTGTAATTAATGGCGTGGTTGGGTTACCCACACCCGTATTGATGAGAATCCCGTAATAAGGGGACACGATATCTGCTTTGACAAGACGTGTCGAAAAACTGCCTCGCATTATGTGCGGGGCTGGTTAAAAGAAACGGTTTGAATAATCACCAGGCCATGACGTAACATCATGTTGCCAAAACAAGCTAGCGGATTAGATCTGCGAAAACATTATTCTCTCTACGGTGAAATATGGAACTCATTTTGCAGGGTCGGACACTATCCTCGTATTCAAATTCTTCTGTGATGTATTCGAAGAAGGAACCCGCCTTGTAATGCCGAAGACAACTGCGCGCCGGACTCATCGTCATTGAAGCCTGGTTCAGGGGCTACTGTGGGAGTCTTGGATTAGGGGGTCTCTGGATAGCCGGACTATCTCCAGTGGCTGGACTGTTAGACTATGAAGATACAAGATTGAAGACTTTGTCTCGTGTCCGGATGGGACTCTACTTGGCGTGGAAGGCAAGCTAGGCAATACGTATATGGATATCTCCTCCTTTGTAACCGACCTTGTGTAACCCTAACCCTCTCCGGTGTCTATATAAACCAAAGGGTTTTAGTCCGTAGGACAACAATCACAACATACAATCATACCATAGGCTAGCTTCTAGTGTTTAGCCTCTCTGATCTCGTGGTAGATCTACTCTTGTAACACCCATATCATCAATATTAATCAAGCAGGACGTAGGGTTTTACCTCCATCAAGAGGCCCCGAACCCGAGTAACACTTCGTGTCCCTTGTCTCCTGTTACCATCCGGCCTAGACGCATAGTTCGGGACCCCCTACCCGAGATCCGCCGGTTTTGACACCGACACCAGGCCAAGAGGCCCGCTGCATGAGCTCTCTATTACTAGAGGTTGTATTCGGTTCTTTCGACAACTTCCTAAGCGAAAAGTTAACTTTCTACATCGCTCCATTCCGAAGTGGCTAGCAAGAACTACTCGGAAGAGCGGCCTTCGCTCATTTTAATGCAGTACCGCATTACGCTTCTCTCAAGCTTAAGATGCCCGGTACACGTGGCACCATCACAGTTAGTGGAAATACTGAGCGTTCTCTATGCACGGAAGAATGTGCGGCGGCTTTAACACCCGAGCACTAGACGGCCTCACCAACCAGAAAAAATGAGAGGTCGTCAAGACCACGGACACGGTTAGACGAGTCCGGCGCATCACTACATATACATGAGATTGGTTTGATGGTTAAATCCTCATAAACGGTACCAGGGGCTTCCCGCGTGTAATCAGGGCTAGTTCGGCTCAACTTGACTTATCTTGAATTTTAATGGCTTATTGATAAGAACCAATTTTCTGGCACGACAACTTTCACCTAAGTTCTTCTCTTTTATAGATGACAATCGTGCTACACCTGTCCAGGACATGGCACAACGGAGACACAGGCACAGACATGCAACAGGGACCTGCTCAAAGGTTTCTTTTCAGATTAAGACCCTGCGTAAACCTTTTTTTACTGTATCTTGTTGTTCACATCCTCCGGATATTCAATACAACCGAGAAGGATGCTGACGTTATTGGCATGTGGCCATGTCACGATATTGCACGTACCTGGACACTCGGGGTTTATTATTAAGGGCATTGTTCAGCCCGTCATATGTTATAAAGACCGAATACCTTCGGGAGTGTTCGGCGTCGCGAGTTTGGCCTTATATGCATCAGCTCCGAATCATGTCTTTGGTCCAATGTTGGGTTTGCCCGGCTCCCATGTTTTGGTACGTTACGTTCCGCTATATTGGCTAAGGTAGCACTGGGAGAACTACTGCGATTGTGCCCTCGTTCATCCGGATGAGGACCTCAGTAGAGAAAACCGAAAACTGACTGTCATGATAAAGCGCGAGACTGGTCAACCACTCGATGACTTAGCGGAATCTTCGGGATTCCTCCGCATTAACGAAGGGTCGTTCCCCGGTCATGTACGTACGCGCCCCGTATTCGGACATGCGCGGAGGTACCGGGGGCTATCTAGTAGTCCCGTCGTCAAACTCCTATGGCTAAGTGAAAGTGTTAAAGCAATATAGTCTGATTGCCTCGTTCGCTGCACTACCACCTCCTTTATGGATCAAGACGTTGGATCAAGTGTGAATATGAGTTTTTTGCGAACACCCCCGCATTATATGCGTGGGGGCTGAAGCCGACGACTGCAAATTTTCAGGTTATATTCATATATACAAAAACGGCCGCAGAGGAGGCATCATAATACTCTCAGGCAAAAGTATAAACACAGCCTTTATAATTCAATAAAACATTTTTTTACAATGGGAATACATGTCACTAGAACATAATATTCTTCGAGCACTGCGCCTCTATTGAACGAGAGCCTTCAAGGACTTCTTCAAAGTAGTGCTCGGCAGCTACTCGGCCCACGGCCAAACCCTGTGTTGCAATAGTGGTGGCCTCCATCTCTGCCCAGTATGTCTTGACACGGGCAAGTGCCAGCTTCGCACCCTCTATGCACGCCGACCTCTTCATAGCGTCGATGTGCGGCACAACACCAAGGAATTGTTGCACTAAACCAAAGTAACTATTCGGCCTTGGCCCTTCCGGCCACAGATGATCCACAACAAACCTCATGGCAAGTCCGGACAACCTATGGAGCTCAGCCCACTCAGCCATTCGCTCATTCAACAGCAGCGGATGCACTGGAGCATGGAACTGTGACCAGAACAACTTTTCCACTTCATGATCTTTTTGATCCTTGAAGTACTCGGCCGCATCAGCAGCACTTCTCTAGGTCTGTCGCCTTCGTTTGGCTTCCAATCCACGTATGCGTCTGCAGAACTCCATAGTTGATCAAGAGGGGCATACTTCAGATCTATGAACTTAGTCCGCAACAAAAAGGGCCTCCCAGCCGCGATATCTCCAGCTTGACGCAACTCCTCCTTCGTCGCTCTGATTTTGGAGCGAGTTTCCTTGGCTGCTACCATGGCCTTCTCCAGGTCCGTCGCCTTCGTTCGGCTTTCTTTTTCAAGAAGCTGGTAACGGTCGGCGGCATCTTTCAACTCAACGGCCATCTTGGCCATTCTTTCCTTGCTCTGGCAATGCACGGCCTGTTCGGCTCTCAGCTCTTCGACCGCCTTTAGAGCGGCTGCATCGCTATTTCTGGCTTGTTCCTTGGCTCGGGCAAGTTCCGCCTGAAGGGTCTCCACGGTGGCAGCTCCATCTGCAGTCACAACATAGGAAAGATAATGGCATCATGCTCCTCTTACTATGTGTTGATCACCAGAGAAATCACATACCCTATGCCTCGTTAAGCCGCTTGTTGACAAGCACGATGTCGGCATCTGCCGCATCAAGTTGCCGCTTTAGCTCGGCAAACTCATCAGTCCGTCTAGCCACCAGACCTTCAGCCACCTACACATGAAGGCGGTCTAGTTATTACCTGGGACTATGATCCTCTGTTTACCGCTGTTTTCAATGGCAACCAGAGTCTCTGGGGCTACTATCTGCATAGGGCACACCTATGTGTGCAGTACTGTAAAAAACATACACTATTTCACGTACCTCAAAGCCTTTCAGCAGACTCATAAAAGCTTCATGCAACCCGCTTTCGGTGGATGAAATCCTTTCAATCACCGTACCCATCAGCGTATGATGCGCTTCTGAGATGGCCACTTGCTCCAGAAGATCATTCAGTGCGTCCGACCGCACACTGTATGGTTCCAGACTCTTTTTGTTGCTCTCTTTAGGAGCCGAATACTGAGGACTTCGGGTGGCCAAAGGATTACCCTCCGACCTTGGTGGATCAGGAGAAACCCTCCGCGACGACACTTCAGGGTCGCCCACCTCATGAGGTGGGGTGGCAGGGGGAGGTGTTTCTCTCTCCATCATCTCCGGAAGAAGATCCCCCGAAGACGAACTCTGTCGAGAAGGGCTACGATCCGAACTGCAAGATATATGCTTCGGTTATTATCTTCAGAAGTAATGTAAGATATTTTTACTACTAAGCACTTTTTGTTTACTTACAGCTCGGTAGATGGCTGATCCCCTTGTGGACACGGTGCGGCAAGAGTACCCTCCGAGGCAGGACCCTCTGGCGAAGATTTCTTCCCTCATTTGGAAACCTTTGTTTCCAGGACTTCCGAGGTGGTCCTCTTCCTTCCTTGGGGAGAGGGAGTTTCATATTGTTCTCCCTGGCTATCCTCCTTCGCGGAGGCGCTAATTCCACCGGTTTGGATGAATAATGAGTGAGGCCCGCTTTCAACCTCTTTATTCTCCCCTTTATCTTCCCCTGAGGGTGCCTGATAAGGCGCCGGCTCAAGCATTCTAGCTAGTACTGGATTTGCTGAACCTTTGGGAAGCGGGGCCGAACACCTGATCATCTTCACCATTGTTACCCAGTCCTGGTCAAAGAGCAACTTTTCAGAATGATGTTATGGTAAATAAAAAGACAGCATGTTCGGCCACGGTCTTACTTACTTGGGTATCTGGGCGATTGCAACTCAGACCCGCATCCTGGGTTGTGTCCGGACACCTTATTTGTGGTCCGAAGAACAATTTGTACATCTCTTCGATCGTCATGTAGAGGAAGTGCTGAATAATTCGCGGTCCTTCCGGGTTGAACTCGCACATACAGAGGGGTCGATGTTTGCAAGGCGGGACCTGACGAACTAGCATGACTTGCATCACCGAGACCAGGCTGACATCTCTCTCAAGGAGATCTCGGATGCGACTCTGCAATATTGGCACATCATTTACTGGCCCCCAGTTCAGCCCCTTGTTGATCCATGACATCAGTTGTGGTCGGGGGCCTGAGCGAAAGGTAGGGGCTGCTACCCACTTGGTACTCCGAGGAGCTGTGATATAAAACCACTCCCGCTGCCACAAACTGGACACCTCTGGGAAGGAACCCTCTGGCCATGGAGCATCAACGCTTTTGCTTATTACGGCACCTCCGCACTCTGCGTGTTGCCCCTCGATCATCTTCGGCTTCACATTGAAAGTCTTGAGCCATAGGCTGAAGTGTGGGGTAATGCGGAGGAAGGCCTCACACACGACGATGAATGACGAGATGTGAAGGAGGGAATCCGGGGCCAGATCATGGAAATCCAGCCCATAATAGAACATGAGCCCCTAACAAAGGGATCCAGAGTGAGGCCTGGCCCTCGGAGGAAGTGAGAGATGAACACAACACTCTCGTTGGGTTCGAGAGTGGGGATGACCTGCCCTCGGGCAGGCAGCCTGTGCGAGATTTCGGCTGTCAGGTACCTGGCCTCCCCCAGCTTCTTGATGTCCTCCTCTATGACACAGGAAGGCATCCACCGACCTTGGAGGTTGGATCCGGACATGGTTGAAGGTCCAAAGCGCCTGACCTGAGCCTTGGGTGTTGGAACACGGGGCGGGGGAAGGATTCAATTGAGCACGAGAGGGAAAAAAGGATAGGCCTTGGCCTCTTTATAAAGAGGGTGAATATCAAGCGTCCTCCTCGTGGCCGTTTGGGACTTGCCTAAAATCGAGGAGTCATACCAACAGGCACGATGGGGTTACCCACGTCCGTATTGATGAGAATCGCGTAATAAGGGGGACACGATCTCTGCTTTGACAAGATGTGTCAGGAAAACCGCCTCGCGATATGTGCAGTGCTGGTTGAGAAAAACGGTTCGAATAAAGACTGGGCCGTGGCATGATGTCATGTTGCTAAACATGTTAGCAGATTAGATTTGTAGAAATATTATTCTCTCTACGGTTGTATGTGGAACTTGTTTTGCAGAGCCGGACACTATCCTTGTGTTCAAAATCTTCTATGGAGTATTCGGAGGAGGAACCCGCCTTGCAATGCCGAAGACGAATCTGCGCGCTGGACTCATCGTCATTGAAGCCTGGTTCAGGAGCTACTGAGGGTGTCCTGGATTAGGGGGTCTCCGGACAGCCAGACTATATCCTTTGGCTGGACTGTTGGACTATGAAGATACAAGATTAAATACTTCATCCCGTGTCCGGATGGGACTTTCCTTGGCGTGGAAGGCAAGCTTGGCAATACGGATATGTAGATCTCCTCCCTTGAAACCGACTCTGTGTAACCCTAGCCCCCTCCGGTGTCTATATAAACCGGAGGGTTTAGCCCGTACGACAACAGACAATCAGACCATAGGCTAGCTTCTAGGGTTTAGCCTCTACCATCTCGTGGTAGATCAACTCTTGTAATACTCATATCATCAAGATCAATCAAGCAGGACATAGGGTATTACCTCCATCGAGAGGGCCCGAACCTAGGTAAACATCGTGTCCCCTGCCTCCTATTACCCTCCGCCTTAGACGCACAGTTCGGGACCCCCTACCCGAGATCCGCCGGTTTTGACACCGACAGAGAGAGAGAGAGAGAGAACTAGCGACGGAGGGAGAGAGAGGAAGAGAGGGGCGAGAGAGGCGGCGCTTGTGTCCATAAATGGTGTATAGATAGGGAGACAATGTTGATGTTGTTTGAAATTGGCCTATGTACGGAGACGCAAGGGAAGCGAGTCATCGTGTGTGTGATAGGGACTTCATGAGAGATCTAGAAAAGATGGTGTAGAGAACAATGTGCGAGATCGAGAACGATGATACATTAGGGATCTATGGAAAGAGTCACGACATATATGTATACAGGGAGGAGCTGGGGCGGGTCCGCATGTGGGAGAGATAGAAAGAGGAGAGTGGTGCACATGGAGACAAAGAGGGCTTGTTTTGTAGTGGGGGTGGTGTATGAGGTGAGTGTGTGAGAACCACATAACTAGGGAGATAGAAGTTTGGGGGCGGCGTTTTGTGTGTATGGGAATGATACACTCTACATGGTGCGTGTGCTTGGGAAAGAGAGATGCCGGGAGACCTAGCTAGAGAGTGGGGGAAGAGATGTGTGCATGCCCAAGAGACAAAGTGATAGAGACCTATATTGAGGTCCGGACTTTAGAAGAGAGAGGGGTGTTAATGTGCTCGTGTGTTGGTGTTTGGGGGAGAGAACGACTTCTGTGTGTGTGGGGGGCGACAAGGGGGGGGGGGTTGGCTTCAAATAAAGAGTGAGGTGTCTATATTTGAGGGACTTTAGCGTAATTGAGATATACATGGTCAATAGTGTGTGCAATCAAGGTTGATCAATTTGTTTCATAGTTTGGACTATGAGATAACGATACTTTTGAACATGTGTGATATACTTTGATGTACCAGAATTACAAACCTAAGATTGGAATTTCGGAATTCGACTCCATCATTAGCTTTTGTAATTCATTTAAACGGAGGTACCTTTTTAAGCCGGGATTTCGTGATTTCAAATTCAAATACCAAACCTAGAGATATACACATACGTGCATGTTCAAACTTTATAATCATATTCATACACATACACATTTTTGCTTTTGTCATCATATTTAGGATAAACACATTTGGAATTTCATTTGAATTTCACCATATGATGGTATTTGCTTGCAGTAGCTCAATGATCCGTATTTGAATTGAATGGACAATCTAAGTTTCGAGTTGGAGATATTGATTTTCAAAACTTGCACTTTTTTTGCATGCAAAACAAACAAATTCTCGGCCATGATATCATAGTCGGTCGTACAAGAGCAGAATATAATTTCAGGTGCCAAAAGCTTTCAAACTTCCCGCTCACATCGAAATATCTCGCGCCCGAAAGTTTAGCCCTGCGATATTCCTGTTTTACCCCTGCCACATGAACGGAAAAGGGCTGCTTTGGTTACTCCATTGTTTTCTCCTTTTTGCCCCCAACATTCTTCCCTAGATCCCCTCCCCTTCCCCTCCCTGACCCCCCCCTCGCCCAACCACGGCAAGCCGCCGAATCTAGTCCTCCACCGCAACGGTGGACCTCAGACCTTGACGGATCTACCTTCCGCACCTTGGAACCCTGAACTGCCAACTCACCACTTTACCGGAGCCGCTTTAGCGTCTGTCTTGTACACCGCTCAAGATCTCCTTGATCGCCATCATGGTCCACCGCACCAGATCTGCTTAAACAGTGCCCTCGTCCACCATAGTGTAGGCCCTTCACTGACTCCCTCGTCCGTCCCTTTGTTGGCCCTTCATACAAGCCCTTGTCCACCGCAATAGATCCGCCTCATCAAAAGCACTGTACAACGCGCCCGCCGTAGCCTTCGTCCACTGCACCGGACCCGCTCCACGGACGCCATATTCAACTCCACTGGCCCTGCTTTACCGACATCGCAGCATCATCAGGTTATTTTGATCTGTACTCCTTCGGTTTTCTCTTTATCGTGCAACTGTTCACTTACCACAGATGAGCTTTCTTGTATGTCGACAGGGGCCGCAACTGTAGCACTGGAGCTGCTTCAACAATGGCAACAGCCGGCCCAAACTCAACCGCAACACGAGCACCATCAACGATCCTTAGCTATTAAGTATGCAAATGATACCCATACGCCGCCGAGAATTAGGTACTATTATCCAACGGCCGGCGCCTACGTTCACTTTCTTAGCATAAGCACCGCACCTTTGAATTTCTTCAGGGCATCATTCAGTTTTTCATGAGACACGTTATTCTGCTTGCACCTGTAGGGCCATACTTCTAGCAGTGAACATGTTACATGTGCTAAGTTACATACGAGTGCACATATAGTTAATATGCTTTAGTTTTGTCCTAAGTATTACTGTACTTCATAGATATCACTACCTACTATTTTACTTCTTGCATGCTATATTTATGATAATTGTGTTGTTCTGATGGCACCTGTTGGTTCCATCAGACTGCTTCATGTTCTCTATGCTTAATTACACATTAGCAAACTTGCATGTGGTTCCGTTGGTTTTTGTTCGTTTTACCCTACATTTTCTGATGCTTGCTATTACATCACTGCTACGAGCCTCTGTTCATTATTTTTTGTGTGTTCTTGATCTTCCCAAGTTGCATGACTAATTTGATGCTTCTATTAATTATGGAGCTGCCTACCCCATCAAGCAAAATATTTGTTCTTTTGGGGCTGGCACCTCGAACAAGCATAAAAATAGAGGGAAGCAGATATATTGTCGTGTATGCACACACCCTTCTTTCATTAGTTTAGATGAACCATTGATGATCAATTCAAACCAATGCATGCGATTAAAATTAATTTTACCTAAATATAGGGTGTAGAATAAACTACAACAAGTAGATTTGCAACCACGGGATGCTGACGATATCTTCAAAGAACATTGCAATAGCGGTGAGGCTTCATAGCAACATATGGTAAGCCAGTGTGTTTTAGTACATGTGAAATGTAATGCATGTGGGATGCTTTCTTGGCTTGTGCCCTCAACCTGTAATCCTATGGAATATCAAATAGTTCAGTTGTCTGCTTTGCTGTATTGCTTGATTCAAATGCTTGTTTGTTACATGTTACGCTATACCTGAGTTGGCCAATATGTCAACAGTGCCTACTGTAGTATCGTAAAGAAATTCATGCCTAGTTCATTTGAGTCCTTAACTTTTCCTTTGAAGTTCATCACAAGACTGTCTTCATAATTTATATGAGGCCACACTGTTAAGTGCTTTCTTAGATTATTTCAACTGCTTAGATGCCTTGGCAACTTAAATATAGCGGTGGTACACTCCCTTTCAACTAGGGATGTCAACTGGGTCCCGTTTAATCCCGATTAAAGTCCACTAGTGGTATGATAGTTCAAAAGAGTTTCTGTTTTTTGAGGAAAATGAACCAGGGAGCTAGCAAAAACTAACTAGATGGGACTGGCGGATGTCGTTTATTTGCCACTTACATCCCTAGTTTCACCTTACCATTTTAATTTCTTTTCGGCTGATGCTGCTTCGAACCATTTAAATATAGCTTGCCATGCTCGGCAATAATTCGTATGTCGTTTACCATGTAAGCTTACTGCCTAGATCATGCGATAACTATCTCTTACTTATGTCCAGCGGAAACCTTTCAGGATGCCATTCACACTAGGACACAATGTACAACCCCATAATCTATTTGTGGAAGCAGTGCGCCATCCATGTTACCAGATGGTAGCAGTTCAGAGGAAACACCGATGGAGAGTAGTATGAGCACATATATTATAGTTCTTGAGGCTCTACTAGAAGCGGAAAGAGATGGTTTGGCTGCCATGAATGGGGTAATCTCGATCTTGAAGCTGGAAATTATGCAATTAGCTGCACGCATTATGCAAGCAACCCAAGAATTGGAGGAAGTAAGAATGTTGCATTTCAAGACGGAGGAGGTCCTGCTGCTTCTGCTATTTGAAGCCCAGGGTAATCCCAGTTCTTCTTTAGATAGCAGTTGAAATTGTCATTAGATTATTGTACTTGCATGTTGTGTCATGTCTCTGAATGGATTATGTTGTAAGATCCCCTATGTTGTCCATGTGTTGTAATGATCCGAATTTTTTAGGCGTGGTAATCCTCAGTACTTGTATGATTGACATAAGGTGAACTGTTTTTCGTGTGAGCATATTGTATTGGATGAAATAAATGTTTGTCTCAAAGTGTATCGAACCTACTAAATTCGAAGATCACAGCATTTCTAAATCATAATCATATATAAAGGTGGAATAAATCTTAGTTGTGGTTTTGAAGAAATAAATAATGAAACATAGAATTATCTGTGGATATTCGTAATCGAATAAAAATTGGATTTGGATTCAGTTCCCAGGGCCCAGGGCAAACGTGAATGCTAATTCTCCCAAGTTTTGAACGAAGTGGCAAAACACCCACTATCATTTGTGGGCTGCCTGAAGCAGGTGTTTGCGAGATGGAAATTACTGCCTACCCCTGACACTTGACATCCTTATCAACCAGATTTACACTGCTGTCAATAGGGGTATACTAGTAACTTCAATCAGACGTGACACGACGGCCTCTGAACCCATTCAGACACGGTGGGCACCAAACGTGGGCGGAAAAACACATTTGATTCAAGCTCGTCCGAAAGACATGTGTCTCTCCCTCCATTTCCCCATTCATCCACGGTGGGCTGCAAAACAAACTCTCCTCGTCCAAAATCGATGTAGGCTAATATTTTAAATAGGGGCATGTCGGCGTCCTGGGAATGGGGGTCCCCAGACTTTCCTGCCTGCGGCCCGCGGCGTGGCTGAGCCAGCAGGCCGTACGACCCATATTCATCAACAAGGCATCCATGACCCTCGCGAGGCGGACGATGCAAGACCTCCTCGGGAGTGGCCTAGACAGGCAGGCTCACGAGGAGCGGAGATATCAAGGCGGGGCAAACCTCATGAGACCCTCGTGATGTGAGCCGTGACGCACGACACCAGGCGGGCGCCAGCGCACGCAGCGTCCTTGTTTCCTCTTTGGTGCTAAGGTGGCTAGTGCAAGCGAAGAGTACGAAGGCATCAGGCAAAGGTTGCTATATTGGTGCAACGAGACCAAGACCAAGAGGACGGCAAGACGGAGGTCATCGTGGAGCCCAAGAGGGCGTCGCGACACAGCTTTTCGCAGGCGAAGACCACTTTTGTCAGGATAGCTTGTACTAGATGTCCCCCTTCAAATTGGCCCACCATTGTTGGCTTCCTTCCCACTCGATATTTTAGAAGAGGACCAGGGCCAATATAAATAGGACTAGCGACCACCTTAGCAAAAGACGGATTCATTCAGACCATCCACACACCCAGGGATCATTGAGACCATCCTCACACACACAAGCTCACCGAGCTCAAGAACACCTCAACCTCGGGAGGCTGCTCTTCCCTTGTACTGTTCATCATTAGCCCTAGAGGCAATCCACCACCACACTGGAGTAGGGTATAACACCACAACGGTGGCCCGAACTAGTATAAATCTTGTGTCTTTCTGTGTTGCGAGTTCGTCCGCGAGATTGTAGTGAGCTAGGGCGTAGATCGGTGGGAGGGAAAGACTTCGCGCGCACCCCAGTGTTCGAACCTTATGGGTTTGCCGGAACCCCACATCCGACATTTGGCGCGCCAGGTAGGGGTGCGCCGGGGCTTCTCTCCACCAACCAGCGCCCTGTACCACTGCACTACACTCCCATGGCAGGTGCCTCGCCGCCAACCTCTGCGGCCAACACCAGTAGCAGGGAGTCTGGGTACCGTGCCCTGGCCCCCGCTCTGCGGCGAGTGCAGTGGCCGGCCAAGTTCAGGCCGGAGATGCCGCCGCGTTACGACGGGGCGGCAGACCCGGCGCCGTTCCTGCTGGCGTACGAGGAGGCCGTCCTCAAGGCCGGAGGCGACGACAAGATCATGGCCAACTGGTTTCCCATGGCCCTCGCCGGCGAGCTGCACGCCCGGCTGCTCAACCTCCTGGGATCCACGGTGGCATCCTGGGGGGGAACTCTGCTACCTCCCGGTGCCAGCGCACCACGCAGTCGTGGCACTGCTGGGTGGCTCCCAAGCACCGCCTTTAGATCGCCATGTCAAACCTTTCTTCCATCAGATTGGGGCATCCTTCAAGCACCCAGGGGCTCCACCGGGTTGGGCTGCGCCGGAGGCCGACCTCACTTTCGGCTCGGAAGACCACCCCGGCTCCACCGCCGGCTCCGGGATGCTCCCGATGCTCCCGATGCTTTGCACGCCCACCATCTGCAACGTGGCTGTCACCAAGACCCTCATCGACGGCGGCGCCAGCCTCAACTTGCTCTCTGTAGAAGCCTTCAGCCTTCTTCATGTGCCGCTCGAACGGCTCGGCCTCAGCAAGCCATTCACAAGAGTGGGTGATGGAGCTGCCCACTCTCTGGGGCAGATCCGCCTCCCCATCACCTTTGGCATGTGAGACAACTATCGCACTGAGCTGGTGGACTTTGACATCGCCCGCATCGGTCTCCCGTACAATGCCATCCTCGGGTACCCGGCTCTCGCTCAGTTCATGGCGGTGACTCACCCGGCCCACAACCTCATGAAGATGCCAGGGAGCAAGGGCGTCCTCACCATTAAGGGGGACACTAAGGAGGTCGTGGTGGCGCTCAGGCTCGCCTTCAAAACCGCGGCAGCAGCATAGCCAGCCGGCGTCGGTACACCCGAGGCCAAGGAAACCGCACCCACCAAGAAGAAGCAGCTATTCAATCAGGACAAGGCGGAGACCAAGCGGGTGCCGGTCAACGAGGACGGGCCTTCAAGAGCCACCTTCACCATAGCAACCGGCCTTGACCCGGGACAAGAAGAAGCTTTGGTGAGGTTTTTGCGCGCGAACAAGGAGATATTCGCGTGGGAGCCCAATCAGCTGGTAGGGGTCTTGAGAGATGTAATCTAGCATCATCTAAGGGTGTGCCCCAACGTACGCCCCGTGAAGCAGCGAGCAAGACGGCAGTCCACTGAGTAGCAGGCCTTCATCGTCCAAGAGACACGCAAGCTGGAGGCGGCAGGTACCATCCGAGAAGTTCGATACCCCGAATGGCTGGCGAACCCCATCGTAGTACCGAAGAAAGGCGGGAAGGAACGGATGTGTGTCGACTTCACCAACCTTAACAAAAGCGTGCCCCCAAGATCCGTTCCCGCTTCCACGCATCGACCAAATTGTCGACTCCACCACCGAGTGCGACCTGCTATGTTTCCTGGATGCATTCTCAGGATACCACCAAATCAAGATGGCGGTGGAGGATGTGGAGAAGACAGCCTTCCTGACACCATGCGGGGTGTACTGCTATACCTGCATGCCCTTCGGGCTGCGCAATGTGGGCGCAACCTTTCAACGGTTGATGCAAATCGCCTTGGGGCGGCAGCTCGGCAGAAACACAGAGGCCTACGTTGATGACATAGTGGTCAAATCTCGCGAGGCGAGGACGTTGATTCAGGACCTGGAGGAGACCTTCGAGAGCTTGCGCCAAGTGAACTTGAGGCTTAACCCGGAGAAGTGCGTGTTTAGCGTCCCCTCCGGAAAGCTACTGGGTTCCTCGTATCCCACAGAGGGATCGAGGCGAACCCGGAGAAGATCAAGGCCATCGAAGACATGATCCCACCAGGGACCCTCAAGGAAATGCAAAAGCTAGCAGGGCAGGTGACCGCATTAGGGCATTTCATCTCCAAGCTAGGCGAGCGCGTCTTACCCTTCTTTAAGCTCATGAAGAAGAAGGGCATGTTCGAGTATACCTCGGAGGCTGACCGGGACTTCCAAGACATCAAGAGGTACCTCACCAGCCCCTAGTGATGGTGGCACCGTGGCCTCTCGAGCCTCTGGTGCTCTACCTCGCCGCCACCCCGTACTCCGCCAACGCGGCGCTGGTAGCAGTTCGGGAGGAGCGCCAAGACAAGGGTGTGCCGTGCCAAGCCTGAGCTGATGCAGCGCGGGGTCAGGAAGGCGCGGCAAAGCCATCAGCGGCGGAAGACCAAGCTCAACAGGGCAACACCGCAGAAGCTCCTGAGGACAGCCAGGTCTCAGGAAACCCACCACCTTAGGATATGCCACAATCTCCGCGGGACCCGAGCCTCAACAATGTGCCAGCCCTCATCGAGCACCCGGTGTACTTCGTCAGCACCATACTGCGGGACGCGAGGGCACGCTACCCCATGCCGCAAAAGCTCCTGCTCGCACTCTTGGTGGCCTCGCGCAAGCTGCGGCACTACTTCCAGGGCCATCCCATCAAGGTCGTCTCAGCCTACCCATTGGAGAGGGTGCTCAGGAGCCCTAACTCAGCCGGAAGTGTTGGTGAGTGGAACATCGAGTTGCAAGCATTCCAGTTGGAGTTCAGCACTACCAGGGTCATCAAGGGAGGTGCGCTCGCCGATTTTGTGGCAGAATGGACAGATGCCCAGGCTCTTGAGGAAGGGGAAGACCGGTCCACCTTCCCAGGAAGCGAGGAACCAGACGGCCGGGTCATGTATTTCGATGGCGCCTTCGCGCATCAGGGCGCAGGGGCTGGAGCAGTGCTCATCTCGCCCACTCAGGACAAGCTCTACTACGCCGTGCAACTCTGTTTTCAGCACGGCAGAAGGTCTCCAACAACATCGCAGAATATGAAGGCCTCATAGCTGGCCTGAGGGCTGTGGCGGCTCTAGGGGTGAAGCCCTCACCCTCAAAGGCGACTCGCAGATCCTCGTCAACTTTTCCAACAAGGTGTACGAGCCGAAGGACGAACACATGGAGGCCTACCTCGTGGAGGTGCGCAAGAAAAGCAGTTCTCGGGCCTGGAGCTGCAGCACGTGCCCCGGGGCACCAACAAGGAAGCCGATGACATCGCCAGGAGAGCATCCAAGCAGCAACCGCAAGAGCCCGGTGTCTTTGAAGAGTGGCTCTTCAAGCCATCAGCTTCGCCACCTCTTTCAAGCATGACTCAGCCTCGGGAGGAACTCCCATAGCCCCCGGCCACGGAAGCCCCAGCCTGTGGCCCGACCTCAGGAGCTCGGCTGCTCTTGGCACTCGAGCCCCAGCAGGAGTTCTGGATCAAGGAATTCAAGGAGTACCTGGTGCATGGGACGCTGCCGGAAAAGGAAGAGGACGCGGAGCGCGTGGCCCAGCAGGCCACGGCCTACTGTATCCAAGACGGCGAGTTATACAGGAAACGAACGAACGACATCATGCTGTGCTGCATCTCCAGCGATCAAGGAAGGGAGTTGCTGATTGACATACACGGCAGTGACTGCGGACATCACTTGTCGTCACGGACCCTCGTCGGCAAGGCGTTCCGCAACGGGTTCTATTGGCCTACAGCACTCAACGACGCGGCCGAGCTGGTGAAGTCCTGTGAAGCTTGCCAATTCCACGCTAGGCAAATCCATCAGCCTGCTCAGGGCCTCCAAACCATCCCGCTCACATGGCCGTTTGCGGTCTGGGGGTGGACATCCTAGGCCCATTTCCTTGGGCTCCAGGGGCTACCGCTATCTCTATCTCGCCATCGACAAGTTCACCAAGTGGGCGGAAGTGGAAGCCGTCCGTACCATCCCATCCGGCTCTGCTGTCAAGTTCATCAAGGGCCTCATGAGCCGCTTCGGGGTCCCAAACCGCATCATCACAGACAACGGTTCATAGTTTACTAGCAACTTCTTCAAAACCTACTGTGCTAACCTTGGAACGCAGATCTGCTACGCTTCGGTGGCCCACCCCAGGAGTAACGGTCAGGCCGAGCGCACTAACGCGGAGGTCCTGAGGGGCCTCATGACCAGGACCTTCAAGAAGAAGCTGGAGGCCTGCGGCAGGGGCTGGCACGATGAGCTCCAGTCCGTGTTGTGGTCCATCCGAACCACCGCCACCAAGCCAACGGGAGAGACTCCATTCTTCCTCGTCTACGAAGCTGAAGCAGTCGTTCCTCATGAGGTCAAGCATCGCTCTGCGCGGGTCCTAACGTTCGACGAAACGCAGCAAGACGCCATGCAGGGGATGGATCTCGTGCTGGGGGAGGAACACCGTCGCGAAGCTGCGTTGAGGGCAGCAAGGTACCAACAAGCGCTGCGGCGATACCACTGCCGCAACATCCTCTCCAGGACGCTCAAGGTCGGCGACCTCGTCCTTAGGCGGGTCCTCTCCAGGGAAGGGCTGCACAAGCTCTCACCCATGTGGGAGGGCCCGTTCAGGGTCATCCACGTCTCCAAGCCGGGTGCAGCGTGCCTGGAGACGCGGGACGGGATACCTATCCAGAACGCCTGGAACATCCAGCACCTCCGAAAGTTCTATCCATGAAGCAAGGCCCAGAGCCTGAGAAGCAAGGCCCGCAGCCTGAGAAGCAAGGCCCAGGGCCAGTGAAGAAGGCCCGGTGCCTGTGAAGAATCGCCACCCATGACACTCTCACGTAATAATGAGTGGGGCTGTACACGCCTCGGAGTCTCAGGAGCGTCGGCCTTAGGCCCCGGGGCTCCCTCCCAAGCCTAGTGGACAGTACTTAGCTCCACGCTGGTGAGAAGACTTGAAGACTAGATTAGGTGTCGGACGCAAATTTTCATTTGCTTTCCGTAGTTGACTCGCTTTTCCTCAATCAAAGTTTGCCCTTGGCGTTCCTTGCCGATTTGATTCCCTCGCCTCTCACTGCATTTTTTCTGGCTCGAATTTTCTCGTGTTCTCTCTCTCGCATGCCTCGCGAGGGGGCTAGGCAGGTGCCCTCGCGAGCATTTTTTCTCCTTTCTGCCTTCTCCTAGTCCGTGCCCCTCGGGTACCGCGACACAAAGCGCCAGGAAAGGGTTAGGATGAATGGAAAATCTTTTAACGCACTCCCTAATGAGTTTTTCGCAGTTCCTGAGCGAATGTAGGCCACCAAGGCAAGATGAATGCGAGGAAATAAACGCTTCGCAAGAAGAGGACGTCCTGAGTATACCAGGTTAAGTTATTTTTGTGTAAAATAACGACATAGCACGAGAACAGCACGCATACTAATATAAACAAGGAACCATAGTTCGATACACGCCCCCCTTGGGCCCATGCTGGTTTCATTCTTGATGCAGGAAAAGAGCAAAACAAAAGTAGTGTTGGAGCGATCCGCGAGGATAGGCACCTAGCACTACCCCAAGCCTAGCCAGATCCTTCCTCACGCTTCACGGAGGTGCGTCGACGAGACGACCCAATGCCGCCTTCAAAACGGGCGCAGAGGCTGGGCATAGCCGCCACAGCTGGAGCTGTAGCCGGAGGAAGAGCCGCCGTAGCTGGAAGAGACATGATCGCCGACGAGGGCGGGCTCACCCTCGTCCTCGTTGCGACAGTCCCCAAGGCCGAGTACCTCCTCACTGTCGTTCGCCTCGGGGCAGCACCCGGCGTGACGACCATCTTCCCCAAACACCCACACATAAAGGGTCGACCCACCATCGTACATGAAGTGGAGGGTGCACCGCCTGCCCATCAGCGCACGCGGGCGAATGTCTGCCAGCTGTGGTCCAGGGCTATGTTGCCCGCGGTGAAAGTCTCGACCGCAACCCAAGAGGCCTTGCTGCAGCAGCTGTCCGCCTACAGCCAGAGTCCCCCTGGGCCAGAGGCCGGCAGATCGCCGACAAAGAAGCGCGGGAGTTGGAGCCAGTTGCCGGCCGGGTTCTCCGACCAGACGACGAACTCCGGCGACACCTCTGCCGTGTGGAAGCGCGGACTAGGGGGCCGCGCCACCATGGCGTGCCTCCCCTCATCAACTGGATCGCCATGGCCAGGATGGCCCACTCCGCGTGTCATGGCGCCATCTCGACAATGGGCCATGGCGGGGGTCGCGGCATGTTTACGCGGGCGCCCGCGGCCGCGCTTGGGCGTCGGGGAGTCGGGTCCCTCGCGAGGGGCTTTCCCCTTCTCGGCGGCGGAGAGCTTCCTTCGTGTTGCCATGGGTGTCTCTGCAAGTGATGGAGCGAGGAGGAAGGAGCAAGCTAGCAAGGAAGAGATGGGCAAAGGGGGCTCCTTCCCCCTTCCCATTTATAGCAAGGGAAGTCCAACCGGCATCTCCCACGATCGCAGGTAATGATGGTTTTCCATGCTTGTCGCAGGGACCTAACAAGTCGAACAGTTGCCGAGGCAACGTGGGGAAGCGGAGACGCCCACGTCCAACCATCCACCATGCGTCGATCGAGGCCGCAGGCTTTTAGGGCCCGTGATGCTCCGAACTTGGCCCTTGGCTTTGCCGTGAAGCCAAGCCCGAGCATACCTTGGGCCTTGGGGCTACTGTCGGTGTTCTAGGAACGGGGGTCCCCAGACTTGCCTGCATGCGGCCCGCGGCGTGGCTGAGCCAGCAGGCCATACGGCCCATCTTCATCAACAAGGCATCCAAGACCCTCGCGAGGGTCCAAGCCTCGCGAGGCGGACGACGCAAGACCTCCTCGGGAGTGGCCTAGCCAGGTAGGCTCACGGGGAGCAGAGATATCAAGGCGGGGCAAACCTCACGAGACCCTCATGACATGAGCCGTGACGCATGACACCAGGCGGGCGCTAGCGCGCGCAGCGTCCTTGTTTCCTCTTTGGTGCTAAGGAGGCTAGCGCAGGCGAAGAGTATCGAGGCATCAGGCAAAGGTTGCTATATTGGTGCAATGAGACCAAGACCAAGAGGACGGCAAGACGGAGGTCATCATGGAGCCCAAGACGGCGTCGCCATAGAGCTTTTCACAGGCGAAGACCACTTTTGTCAGGATAGCTTGTACTAGTTGTCCCCCTTAAAATTGGCCCGCCATTGTTGGCTTCCTTCCCGCTCGATATTTGGGAAGAGGACCAGGGCCAATATAAATAGGACTAGCCACCACCTTAGCGAAAGACGGATTCATTCAGACCATCCACACACAGGGATCATTGAGACCATCCTCACACACACAAGCTCACCGAGCTCAAGAACACCCCAACCTTATGAGGCTGTTCGTCCCTTGTACTATTCATCATTAGCCCTAGATGCAATCCACCACCACCACACTGAAGTAGGGTATTACACCACAACGGTGGCCCGAACTAGTATAAATCTTGTGTCTTTCTGTGTTGCGAGTTCGTCGAGTTCGCCCGCGAGATCTTAGTGAGCTAGGGCGTAGATCAGTGGGAGGGAAAGACTTCGCCCGCACCCCAGTGTTCGAACCTTAAGGGTTTGCCAGAACCCCACATCCGACAGGGCACATGTGTAACTTCCCTCAGACGTGACACAACGGCCCTACCTGTCAGCCCCGTTCATACACCGTGGGCGCCAACCGTGGGCGGGAAAACACCCTCTCCTCGCCCGAAATCGTTACCGGCGAATATTTGGGAGATGCGAGATTACCGTCCTATCCCCAACCGATGTGATGTCCAAAATTTTAAACGGAGGATAAGTTCGTAACTTTCCCACATTTCAGACAAGCGCGTCCCAAAGTTTGAGATCCCCCCTCCCTCTCCATTTCCCCATTCATACACCGTCAGTGCCACGACAACCTCCCCACTGCGGCCAGCCTCATCCGTCCGCCACCCCATCCTCCACCTTGCCGGAGCCGCTACCCCTACCCCGTCGTCCACTGCAAGAGATTGACGTCTCTCATCCACGGCGCCGGACCAAGATCCTTTCATCGCGTCGTATCGCTTCATCGGTGCCGTCGTCCACTTTGCCGGTGCCGCTCCTACGACCGCCTCATCCACGGCAACGGGATTAACCCCCAACATGGCCGTTTGCCATCTAAAGTTTTCTTCCCCGCCGCCGACAGCCATCGCACCCGCAGCACCCTCAACGTATCAGCAGGGGCCTACATGGCGTCGCAAGAGTGGTGGTACTCTTCCATATGTGCTTAAGTTATTGATCTCACCCAAAAAATAGATCATAAATTGTTTACTGTACTTTTCTTGTCCGTACCAAATTGTAGTGGCTAGTTGAATGCAAAGATTGGTTGCGAAGTAGCTTTGTCTGGTTTGCACCTTCAGATCCGCCATGTCACTATCACTATACTGGTAAAGCTTATGGTTTCCCCCCTTTATATTCACTACCATCATCGTAGGTGCTTCACTGCTTCGTGTCATGCTAGCACTGCTCCTCAAGACCTCAACCCATCAAGCGAAACAACATGCCACTCATAATTCCAAAGCTTACATGTTGAAATACGAATCTGATATGATGCTCATATTACTAAAATAGAGAACGTTTAATTGGTCCCCTAATGTTCCTATATTCGTTTCGAAAAGCATGTGCGCTACCCACTGGTCCAGCTAGTTCCACTTTCCTGATTTTACTCTTGATGCTTAGGGTTTTCCCCTTTTATCTACTCTACTATGATCTGCGTAGGTGCTTTCTGTCATACTAGCATTACTCCACCCTTCAAGCTAAACAACACAACACTCAAAATTCCAAAGCTTAGTTGTTCAAATATGATTGTGATATGATACTGATATTAGTTAATAGACACACTTAATTGGTTAGCTAAAGGTACCACTTGAGTTTCCAAATGCATGTCACGACATATAGAGAGACAACATAATTGCATTTCTTTGTCACTTGCTGACTGTACTTTCTTGTCCATACCAAATCTTAGTTGTTATTTCAAAGCAAATATCAGTTTCTAACTACCCTTTGCACGGTTTGCAGCCTCAGATCGGCCATCCCACTACCATGGTCAACACTATACTCATCATGCTTACGATTTCCCCATTTTATGATGACCAAGATTAGCCTATGTGGTTCGTGTCGTTATAGCACTGCTCCACCCATCGAGCTAAACAAGCTTACTTGTACAAATTCAAATATGATATTATGCTGATATTACTAAAACTGTGACATGTTTAATTGGTCAGCTAAATGTTCCTACTTTAGTTTTGAAATGCATGTGAGCCACATATGGAGAGACCGAAAGGAATAGTTTTTTTCTGTGCGCTCTGGTTCATCATCGGTGGCCAACCGACATTGTACATAAAGACTTGTAATATCTTCAATCTGCTTGCTCTTCTGCTCTTCTTTAAGATGATCCTCTTCTCTCGCGGTCGACTAGTCAGGTCGAGTTATTCTCCCTTAGTATATTTTGAATCTGTCAGGTCAGGTCGACTTGTTCTTCTTTACTACATGTTGAAGCAGTCATCTGCGAAGTATCATCACTTCTGGAGCTCTCATATTTTGAGTAGTAGGCCACATTATATTAATGCACACACCAAATTATAGCATGCATGGCACCTCTTAGAAGAATTGCAGATATAGCACAAAGTGGTTTACAAGGAGGGAATATTGGATTAGAATCACTTCTGCATTACAAAGACAATCTCACTTGTTTTTATGTTTTCATGCATGTCAGGTATTGAACATTATCAAAATGAATAAGAGAATGGACGCATGAGAGGAATATTTCAGAACAATCCACTGGCTAACAAACTTGGCATGGTGGAGTATGGCCTATCTTATTCACCCATCAAGGTGCATGCTCTAACTTGGCCAGGTTGTATTGGTTGCACATATTTTGCATCCGACCTCTTGCATTACTTCTACTTTGTTACACCATCTGCTTAGTTTCAGCATCCTATATGAGTATATGCCATACCTATCCATTTTCTGTACCTATTCCATGTGTCGTCATACTATGTTTCTTCAGTCAAATGTTGTTCTTTCGTAATAGATGTCCAAAAGGAAGAGGGTGATTGCAGACCCTCAAGGAGTACAAACTAGGTATTTGGAAAAGGTAGTGATACCTATTAAATCAGATAGATCAGCAGCCATAGAAAAAACAGGCCCAACTATAACAAACTTTACCCCTACTCCAGCGGCCACCCCCCTACTAGAACTGCTGACAGCCTAGCGTTAGGTATTGTCTATGGTATCAATTCAAAATTGGAGCTCCTAAATTTCTGCATGTGCCTTACCTTCTCCCTTGTATCAAAACTAATTTCAGATAAATCTCCTTGCTCAAAGGATCATTGGATCTCACGACAATACTGGGCTCTGCATTGCTCTTGTCAGTACCTTTTGCCCTTTGTCGTCATACTTACACGCATTGCTGTTTGATTATGTAGCATCACTGTAGATGTTCGCTTCTTTATCCTCCCTTTGCTTGAAATTATAAGATCTATATTTACTCTTAGATAAATGTAGAAGTAACACAATGGTTATGAAGTTTGGGATTGCTCATGTAAGTACCTATTGTCATGTACTCCCTCTGTATCGAATTAATTGTTGATCAATTGGATGTATTTAGAACTTAATAGTGCTAGATACATCCATTTGAGTGACAACTAATAACGGATGGTGGTGGTATTACTGTACATGCATCGCGGGATAGTTAATTGTCTAGCATTACTCTGCATCTTATCTGCCCTGCCCTCCACTTTCTCCAAATTATCATATCTACATTTACTCTTACCAAAATGTTGAATAAAGCCAATGCCACTGCACACGTCGATGTCGGCATTCCTCTTGTTAGTACCTTTTGCCTTGTAACACTATACTTAATTAATTGCTATTTGATTATGTATCATCAGTCTGCACCTGAGCTTCATTATCATCTATTTCTTCCAATATTATTTTATCTATATTTACTCTTTGCAAAATGTAGAATTATGGCAACGCTTAGAAAGAATTTTCTTTGGGGAATTTGTTGAATTATCTTTCCATCAACATGGAGAAGGGCTTTGTCCAGCCCGTGTTAACATGTAATGTAAGTTCATCCTTATCAAGCCTTCAAACTTTGTTCTAGTATAGATTTGGATAGGCATCATTTCCTCCACTGCTGTTTACATCTGATTGGATGTTTGCAACAACTACCAGTTTTAAATTGTAGTTGTAAAAACATGTTCCTTATGCAGAACCGATCCATTTATTTGCTTATATAATTGTGAAACATGTTACGCATCTCCTTGTTTCTCTTTCAGAGTCGTATCTCTTATGCCAGGCAGAACTTTAGGAAAGATAGTGAGCCCAACCATCTTCAGGACAGCGAGATGACCCCAAGGTCCTGTCTTGATGAAGACAGTGAGTTAAAGCTACTCACCAGCAGGTGTGAGACAACCTCTATGCAGTCGCTGCCTCAATCAGTTCAACTTCTTTAGTCTCAACTTAAAGCAGAAAGTCTTGCTTCAGCTCAGCTCCGACTTGAAGTCAAAGATGTAATGAAGATGTCACGGGACTGCCTTGCGCACTATGGTGCCATACAACTAGGGATGAAGTATCTATCGTTGACACAACTGAGGTCTCATCAGCTTGTTTGGCTGCTTGCGGGGCCCGAGCTTGCTAGGTCTAGTGCCTTCTGAAGTGCTCTCAATTTTGTATATTCTTTTGTTGAAGCGTTAATATGCACTGGTGGCAACCTTTGATGCCCAGTGTATGTAATCCGCGGTCATGTTGCGCTTTATTATCATCGGTAGCGAGCTTTGATTCCCAGTGGATGTAATATGTCGTAATTTCTTTGTTGTATAGTCTAGGTTTATTCTTTGGTCGGTATGTTGTAATTTAGGCCGGACGGTTCAGTGGATCTCAGTGTTGTCTCTCTTCAAGCCGACCCATTACTCATATGGGCCAAAACGTGGGCCTATAATCATCTTGGGCCATTAGCAGGTCTAAACCTATAGTAGTTTCCCGCCTACATATTTACTATAGTGACACTGGGCTTCCTACGGGCCGTAGAAACAATGGGCCTTCTACAGTCCGTAGAAACAATGGGCCTGCTGCGGGCCGTAGAAACGATGGGCCTTCTACGAGCCGTATCATCAATGGGCCTTAGACGGGTCGTATGATCGATTGGCCAAACATGGGCCAAAAACAGACCGCATTATGGCCGTAAACGGGCTAGAGTTGGAGTCGTTCGTTCATGGGCCGACCATAACGGGCCGTCATTAATAGCCTGTATTTGATAACGCTATGAAAACGGCCCAGCGTATTAACAGGCCACAAACGGGCCGACTGTAACCACAGGCTGAATTTGGCCCACAAGCAGAAAATGGCAGTAACGGGCCGTAAGTAACCGAATGCTGGAAATGAGCCCAAGAATAAATGGGCCCTGAGAAGGCCGAAAGATAACATGGGCTGCAAACGACCCAATGGATTAATGGCCGTTAATGGGTATAAAGTGATACACTGTTCAGTACGGGCCAGTTTCACCATGGGTTGTTAATGGGCCAAGAGTTACAAAGGGCCTCATATGGGCCGAAAGATGTCATGGGCCATACATAGGCCGGAACTTAAAATGGGCTGGAATCATATTGGACGGCCCAGATGACACTACTGGGCTTAATTCGGATAGGTCGTAACGGGCCCTGTGTTAGCGGGCTGTAAATGGGCTATATGCGAACAGGCTATTAATAGGCTTTCCATGGGCTGGCCCCCCACCTTTTGACGAAGTCAAACGGGCTGGCCTTTTCACAGGAATGGGCCTCTGTTCGGCTGTGCCACGTGTCGACGTATCATAGGCGCCTTCGGTCCAATGAGTGGATGACATCTGTCCCAACGGTGAGCCGACACGTGTTTCCTCCAGCCAATGATGATTTTACACGTGGAAAATCCCCATTGGTCAGGGCTATTAGCGGGTTATCGGATCCAAAACTAGACCCGTTAGCTTAACGGTGTTCCGATACGGTGGATGCCATGTGGCGGTCACCCTTGACGAAAGCACTTATGTGATGTGCGATTTATCATCATGGAAGTGGACACTTCCGTGATGATAATTTTGGTAATGTCATGGAACACTTCTACGACATCACAGCTATGACTATCTTGATTCTGTCATAAAATTTTCATGGATGTACATGCATGACAAAAAATGCGACCTACTGTGACAAACACGTATCATCACGGAAGTGTATTTTTTGTAGTGGATGGCGCACGCCTCCATGCAGCCGAGTGTGTGCGCATGCATGTGTTATTCACATGCATTCTGCAGCCGAGTGTGTGTGCATGCATGTGTTGTGTATGTGCGTTGTGTGCTCTATGTTGTGCGCGTATGTGCATGAGTTGGATCGGCATGAGTTAGTGCGTAGGCGTGTGTACATGCATGGTTGCATGCGTCCTGTACATGTGTGGCTTCTTGCGTGGTTATCAATATAAACTATAAAATATCTTCAACTTAGCATCCTGATGTATCGTCTCTAGTGGTTAGAGAAGAGTTCAAGTTCTTTTATTTGTTTATAGGTGGGCAGGCAGCAAAAAAACAGGGCAAAACGTGCAAGGTTCCTTGCAGACGCTCCACCACGAGGTTCCTTGCTCCTTCTTGGTTGTCGGGAATCTATGTTCTTCCACTCTTTTTTTACGTGAGCTTTGTTCATCCTTTTGCCAACACGCGAGACATCTAGCATCAAGGTGCACGTGTCATGCAAGAAAATGGAGATAATTACATAAGCAATGCTTAAGTGAGTCGTGCACTTCGACGGCACCTACTATGCAATATGTTTTCTCCTCGATGGCACGTGAATAGTGCACATACTCAATGACGAAGCACGAGATGGTAGCCACGACATGGTCAGCCCTTTTTGGAGAGAGTACGTACTAAATAACTTTGATGTGTCCCGTGAACACGTAGAATGATGAGAAGCTTGCTTACTATGCCTTCTCCCTCGCCAACACGTGCGCGGTGGCTCGCGTCACGAGGAGAAACGTTTGCTTACAAGTGGTGGACGTGCAGCAGTTCATTTGGTGTCAGATTACCAGAAGTACTACTGTAGTACCATCATTATCGTTCGACTTCCGGAAGAGGCGAAGAGCCAAGCGCAAGGTCACCTACTAACCTTAGGCTAGCCATAGTGCGAGTAACATAAGTAGGTGTACCTCCTTTTTTATTCTAGAAACAACCACACGCGAATATTGGATGGTAGCAGCATAGCAACTGAATCAAAAATGGAAACCAAAGAATGAACTACTACTACTAGTGAGCATTTGCTGGTATCATGTACTCCATCTGTCCATGTATATAGGGCTTAATGCGTTTTCCGAGACTAACTTTGGCCATGTTTGGATCCATGGGTTAGAGTTAGTTTGAGCTAGTTGGGACTCAAATAGCCCTAAAGTATCCAAACATGAGGGTTAAATTGCAGCAAGTTGCCCCAAACCCACCAAAAAACTATCCCACCCAAGAGTCGCTAACATGTGATGAGTTAACCGACCTCAATAGACGGCAAAAACGCCAGTCCGCCGCACTTTGAGAGAGATGAGGCGCGAGAAGCGATACAGGATGGTGGATTACTAGAGCTAGGTGTCGCACGGAGGCCAAGAAATATGGTGATAGCGTAGGTTAGCCATGTAGTATGATGTAACTACACCGGGCTGTCGTGTTTCATACTCTTCCAGTCTATTGTGGAGATGATTGGCACACACTCATAATATTTTATATTACAGGCTAACCTATGCTATCACCATATTTTTTGGCCTCTGTGCAACACCTAGCTCTAGTAATCCACTAGCTCGTATCGATTCTCGCTCCTCGTCTCTCTCAAAGTGCGGTGGGCTGGCGTTTTTGTTGTCTATTGAGGTCGGTTAACTCATCACATGTTAGCGACATGCCAAGAGCATTCTAAAAAAATATTGTGCTCTATTTTTATGCCAAGAATAGGAAGCACTTTGACCGACGGGCCAAACGAGACAGGCATGTCGTGTCATGAGTGGGTCCAGTTTCTCGTTTTGAACTTGTTTGGTGTAGTAGTAACACTTGCTTTTGATTGATAAGATTTTGTATAGGGCCTAATGTATTCTTTGAGGATTCCTTTAACTATTGATAATATTTTATATAATTTGAAAATTATATCATTCGAAGATCCTTTCATGTTCCGTTTTTTCTTTTTTAAAAGATCCTTTCACATACTAATTTGAGTGTATGCTTTGAGCAACTTGCATGTCCTATACTGCTCCTGTTTTGATACTCTAACTTAGCTAGAGGTTAGACTAACTCATGACTAACCCTGAACTAACTATAGCCAAAGAGGTGTTCGGGTGATAGGGTTAGATTGACAATAAATTCACTTGATGGAGAGAGAAAAGTGATTTTTCAGTGGGCCCAATGAGAACTATCTCCAATTAGCACCTCTTGGGTGGGATAGTTTTTTTGGTGGGTTCGGTGCAACTTGCTCCAATTTAACCCTCATGCTTGGATACTTTAGGGCTATTTGAGCCCAACTAGCTCAAACTAACTCTAACCCATGGATCCAAACAAGGCCAAAGTTAGTCTCAGAAAACGCATTAAGCCATATATACATGAACAGACGGAGCAAACGCTCACCATTAGTAGTAGTTCATTGGTTGGTTGGATTTTTGATTCAGTTGATGTGCGGCTACCGTCCAATATTCGCGTGTGGTTGTCTCTAGAGTAAAAAAGGACGTACTAGTACTTACTATGGGAAAGGTGAAGTGATGGTTGCTTCTCCCAAGCAACTTATTACTCTGGGAATATGGGAGTACCAGCGGATTCAACGAACAGAGAAATGATGGTTGCTTCGTCCGAGCAACTTACTGTGGCGAAGGTGGGGCTTTGTGATTTGACTGCTCACTAGTCATTACTACTGCGGCGCAACAACCAGGGTGAATCTTTCCCTGCAGTTGTGCACTCAATATTGCTACATGGTAGGAGGAGCTAAATCAAGGATGTCCCACATGTCGGTGAAATGAAGTTGAATTATTTCTGGCATTGCTATCAATCCTTCAGGATTTGTTTATATGTCCACATAATTTTAATGAAATTGTACTGTGATGCTATGAAGGTTTCAACTTTGGTTCCTACAGTAAAAAAAGGTTTCAACTTAGGATTTATGTGTCCTCTTGCCTTAAGATTATCTCGTTACAACATTCCATCAAATACAAATGAAACTACCATGGCTGCTAATGCATCTCAATGATTCACAGATCAACGCAAATATTCATGTCACAACTGAATACAAAGTTGTGAGAAGGTGTACAAATAAAGAAAAATATATAATTGATCGATGTTGTTCGTAGGCATGGCTCCATTTCCTGGGCACGGTGCTCATTGGTTGGCAGCTAGTTTCACCCAGCTCTGTAGCCAAAAAAGAGGTGTATGGAGGACACCACAATCCGATAATTTTGTGCAGCTCCACTAAAATCGAGTTGACCATCCTTGTTTGCAAAGATATCCAGTCAGTGTGAATACAATAATAGTGGAACTAGATGATGAAACATAACACACACAAATAGAAGTCGGTCACCTCTGTGATCTCTCTTTAGGACTAACTACTTGTTGGAGAAGATTAGGCATGGAGTTGGATGAGGAGGATAGCAAAACCAATCTCCCTTTCTGCAGTCACATAGAAATGTAAAAACGTTGCCCGTGTGACATTTTGGCGGAACTACATAAAACACTCTTAAGAAAAAAGTGATTTGTGCAGTTCACTAAAAGGTCGCAATAGCAACAAGGTGAAATGGATAGCCCTGTTTGCAAAAGGAGGTAGAAAGGAAACAATTACTACCCAATAATAGGAGTTGAAGACACATACACCGACAAAAAAGGAAGCATATTCCATGTAATAAGGGAAAGATAACGGCATGGTGGTTTATCAAAAATGGTTTGAGGACGAGATTGCAAGATGGAAAGTACACCGGTCGAGATACATTTTAAGAAAACAACTAAAGAAGATCCACATGCAGCAACGTGGGAAGATGGCAGTGGAGCAAGGCCGGAGGAAGTTGTACCTGAGAATCGTCAGGATGTTACTAGGAGGGTGCCGGCGGCCGGGATCTACCCATATTGCGGTAGCGAGGAAGTGGCGAAGGCCCTACTGCGTCGTTGCTTGGTCAGGGAGAACAACGAGTACCACATATCAGGACGTGCTGCCTCAATGCCGTCCAACGGAGAAATGATGCACATCCTCCCTTTCCGCTGGCAGACGGGATGCGACCGGATCACTGACAAACGGTGAGAGAGAGGCCACCGCCGCCTTGTGTGAGATGGTGTAACGAGAGACAAACCCCGGCAGGCAGGCTCTGTTGTATATAGTGGAGCGGATTTTTTTCATTTTCCCCATGATAATCGTTTTATATTCTGTACGTGCCATTGAGGAATATATAACTTTATTTAATACTAACACGTCAAGTCGAATTTTGCTCCGTCTAGGCGTGGTACCCGACCCTCCTTCGAGTAAACAACCGCTACACGTGTCAAATTATCACGTGGTCTGCCTTTTCATATAGAAATGAACTCCACCGTGTACCCGCACGGGTGTGGCTGGGAACGAGACGTGAGTGCGTGCGTCCTACGTGCACCTCTTTTTTAGGTGCATGTATGTACGTGGGTGGGTGTGACAGAGATGGTTTGTGCGAAACAGAGGCAATGTGTCGATGATATCTCAAACAATAAATGCAAACATATGCAATGTGTGTGAAACAGAGTCATGGATATATCATATATAGAGGGAGCGATCCACGAGAAGAGAGTGGAGGGATCATCGGCGTGAGATATCGATAGAATCAAAAACAAGGATGAAGTGCGTGGCTGCGCGATTGATAAAGAGTGCCATCGAATTTGTGTTTGCCCACGTCAAAGATACAGGGCGGCTGGCTTACTGGAATTTGAGAGGGCAAAGGTGCATTTTTTTTCTCTATGGCATGGATACCTACCTACAATGTTCGACTATCGGTGTGTGTGGGGGGGAGGGGGCAGAGACCTAACTATAGAGAGGTAGATCGACTAGTATATGTGTGGAGAAGGAGAGACCTGGCTATGTATTGAGGGAGATCGATCGGCATCCATGCATATGTGTAGCAGAGGAATAAGGTTGGGAGAAAGACATTGGTAGAGTGTCGGAGGGTTGGTGGTGGTGTGGCGTCTCACAAATGGTGGGGGAGGCCTGCTAGACAAACGGAGGGTACTAGTGCAATACCAATAAGAGAGGGCCGGGCATGTCTGTCTGTCTATGCACGTGCAAGTGAGAGACGGGTCGAGCGGTATGAAAGAATGATGAGGGGAGACGATATGGTTGTGGTAATCATACGTAACTACATAGGAAGATCAATCGTCGTGTGTTTGAGAAAGGGAGAGACATAACTAGTGAGGTAAGTCTATCGGTGCGTCGGGAAAATGAATTATAGTCGGCCTGGCTATATGTAGGGAGATCGGTATGTATACATGCATGCATTTGTTAGAAGCAAATAAGGTCCGGAGAGGCAGACAGGGCAGAGGGGTGCAGCTAGGAGGTGGTGCACTGGGCCTACCATGTCGAGGGGAGAGGAGTATGCGAGTATGAGATCGATGAAAAGAGGGGTGGGAGTGTGCACCTGCGTGGAACCGTATTGGACATAGGGGGGCATGGACGGTGAGAAGAGAAGAGGGGAAGTATGTGTTTGTGGTAGGCACACTTGGCTAGAGGGGTATATCCACTGGTGTGTGCCGGAAAGAAGGAGCCGGGGGACCTACAAACACCGCGGGTGAACGACCTAAAGAGAAATAACGAACGTGCGCGATGGAGGGGACGCTGAGGGAGGGTGAGAGCGGGGCGGGCGTGTGCTTGCATTATAGAAAGTTAGAGCTAGCTAGCTACAAAGAGAAGAGGATCGTGAAGGTGTAAAAGACGAACAAAGATCATAATTCATTATAAAAAAGTGGATACGGAAACTTGAAGAGGATATCATAATGTCGAACATTGATTATAATTTGGGCTAATGTGTAGCATTTGCAGCTCAGGGCTAAATACTTGTCATAATGTAGGGGGCGGGGCACTATACTTTGTGTGATAAACACGGTGTACGTGTGGAACATGGTTTAGATTATGAATATCTAGTTAGTACATCAAATATACTATTATTTGGAATCAACATCAAGTGTATTCAAAAAATTGAATTCGAGTTCATATAGTACACATAGTTCATATCTATCCCTATAGTAATCATGTGGTGTGTTGTTAAGGTATTACACGAATGATGGTTGAAGTTGGCAACAATCATGATTGTAGATTCTTATTGAAATAGAGAAACGAATTCAAATTTAGTTCAAATTGCAGCGGTAGTATAGACATTTGGAAAGCACTAAAATGTTGGTATGAGTAGGTTACATGCATTATACAGCCAGCGAAAAAATTTAATTGGACATAACATGGATTCATAGCTTTGAATAGAATTTGTATAGTAAAATGGGACAAGACTCTCTTTGTGTGGTGTGAATAGTTTTATTTTTTTCATTTTTTCGTTGAGGGAAATGCAAATTGATTTGGTACTTAAAAGTACAATATTACATGTTAGGCTTGTCCCTAAAATTCAACCTGCGCCTTCTTATATCCCGAAAATTCAGATATCGTGCTCCCAAAACTAGCACCTTCACAACCCGCGGCTTGCTATCCTGAAATTACAACGCGCACGAAAACTCCCTCCAGCTGCCAAATCCCGACACGCAAAATCCCCCTTCTAACCCTGAGCCGAAAGGGCCGCTAGCTCAAATCAGTGGGGATACTTTTGTAACACACCCTATATTTTGGACAAACGCATCAGTAAGTCATGGTTCCCCCCTCCCATCGCCTCCTTTTCGCCATTCGAAATCCCAGGCCGCCATAACCTCTCCGCTCCAGCCGTGAAACCCCACCCTCCTCCGTCCACCACCTCACTGCTGCCCAGCCGAAGCCTCTTCCCCGACGACATCATCCACCGCAACAGCTCGACGTCCCTCATCCTCCTCCCCAGATGAGGATTCGTCGTCCATCTCGTCATCCCGCTGGTTCAGCCGCCCCATCCTCCACCCCCAAGGAACTGCTCCGAGGATCACCTCATCTATCGCGGCTGCTCCACTGGAACCGCAGCGCCGCCTTAACCTGCTCCACTGGAACCGCAGCATCCTGACTAACTCCTCGGACAAAGCCGAGGCCTACTCGGCGCCACCAAAGAGGTTGTACACTCATCGCATCGCACCTTCTCCTTAACTCGACCTCCTGGCACCGACGATGCTCCATCTCACACCCCCATGGAGCGGCTACCTCGAAGCCGGTGCCGCGGGTGACATCTCCATGGCGGCTCTCCCCCCAGTGCAAGGCCCCTTCGGCGGCGGCGGCCATACCAGCCGGATCTGCTGCTGCTACTCCGGCTCTCGCTCGCGTTGTTTGCTGCTGCTCCAGCTCTCGCTCGCTCGCATAGCTACTACTGCTTCGGCTCTCGCTCGCTCGCTCGCGCTGCTGCTGCTGGTCCGGCTCTCGCTCGTTCTCTCGCATTGCTGTTGCTGCTCCAGCTCTCGCTCGCTTGAGATGCTGCTTTGCTTCGGTTTAGCTACACTTCAGTCGACTGAATTGACTTTTGGGTCAGTCGATTTTCTGGGGGTGGGGGCTCGCCGGAGTTAAGGAAGAACCGCCAGCAGTGGGGAGGGGGGCTCGCAAGAGAGGTACCCCACTATCTATCTTAGGGTTCAGGGTGGCGCGGTGGTCACCGGCGCTGGGGGGCACGATGGTGGGGCGGTGGCGTGGGGGTCGCCGGAGAAAAAGCTCGGCGCGGGGGGGGAGGAGGATTACAGGGCTGGCCGGGGCGGCGGCGGACCGGTGGTAGGGAGTTGTTTCGGTGCAGCGAGGCGGTGGCAGACTGGCGGTGGGGAGTTGTTTCGGGGCGACGAGGCGACGTGGGGGCGGCGGTTCGGCCGGTGGTGGCTGGCGGCTCAGGAGGTGCAGGTTGAAGATGAACTGCAGGCCCTCCCTAAACTACATGTGAAGTGCCTCTCTGGTACCATCGCGTTCAGTTTCGACAGTAACATTCAGATTCCACAGTAAATTTCAATTTCGACAGTTAAGTTCAGAGTCAACAGTTTTTACCTCATCTGTTGTAGTTAGGTGTTTTTTGGTGGTAATGTATTTTACATCATCTATAGGAGATGCTATTAGAATCCCACTAGAGATTAAGGATGTATGTCTTGTGTTGTTTCAGCCTCGGCGTCTTACGACTCACCGGAGCTGCTCCAACGACGGAACGATCCATCACAACAGAGCAGTGCCCTGGACGCCGTCTACAGATTCCTCAGATCTTCCTCCACACCTTCAACAGCCACCTCTGCCTCAACTTCTTCAGCGACCAACCCAATGATGTTGAGGTGGACACAGCTACGGCAAAGAGGTTGTACACTTGTTGCATCACTTATTACTCTACATTCATGTCGATCCATTAGGGCTATTTTGGTTCAACGGAAAAATATAGCAATAGGGAATTTTCCTATGGCACTCTACTATTCAATTATTCATGCATTTTGTTGAAAGGAATGGAGCAAAACATCCACCTAGACCTACTTTTCAAAATCATATGCATGAAAACAAGACCAAGTGCACTAGTGCTAGAATAACATTCTAACTGTACACGCTTTCATATGGTTTCACTTTATTTTGGCCATGTTTCTTTGCATTCCTCTGCTCTTCCAATTCCTGTGAACCAAACACACAAGTTGACAGAAATTATGTGCTTACAAATGCTCTGTTTACCATGTGCATTCCTATCATATTCCGTTTTTCCTATCCCTGCGTTTTTAGAATCATGCAAGCCAAATGAGCCCTTACAGAATTACTTATGTTACAGGTAGGTGTCGAAGGAAACTTTGTGTGGTTTCCTGCTCCTGCCGTGACGTCATCCACCTCACCTGAACTGCTCCATCGACGGAAGCATCCACCAAACCAGACATCATGACTCCTGACCATCTTTCGCCGCCTCAGATCCCCTTCCCTACCACTGGCACCCACCGCAATGGCATCACCATCATCGATTTAGCGGATGAACCTGAGGAGTGCACAGGTCCACAAGAGAGGTCGCACTCTTTTGTTTCTACTTATGTTATGCATTGCTTAAAATTACCTGCTACTTTATCGTCCTGTTCACCTCTTAGACTCGAAGTCATGTCCAAATTAATGTTCAAACTTGAGTTCTAAATTAGTTGTGGGGCACATATCGAGGCAGCAATGAATAGTATTTATGTCTAATATCTGGTTCACCTAGGGTATGCATATGTTGCTCATCTTGGGTGTGAAACAAATAGTCAAGCAATCATCATATGTCTTTTTATTAAATTAAAATAATCATCAGCCTCCTATCATTATTTTTGGATCCATCCACTAGTTGTTACCATCACTCTAGATTTGTGCATGCTCTCCTTACATAATCTTACCATATTTTTTTTCTATGCATGTCAAATATTGTACACAGTCATGCTGAACATGTAGAGAAAAAGAGAAGAGTTTTGCATGGCAATACAATGTCATGCAGACATCGCTCCATGGTGGGTTCAATGGCAAACCCACCCCATGTAACGCCCTCGATGCGGCTATATCTCCTACGTGTCGAAGCACGACTTAGAGGCATAACCGCATTGAAAGCTATGTCGCAAGTAAGGTAATCTTCACAACAACCCATGTAAATAAATAAAACGGGAAAAGATACATAGTTGGCTTACACTCGCCACGTCACACAAATACATGAATAACATTACAATCATCCAATACACTCATGGTTCGTCTACGGTACCAAAATAAAGATCAACCCCCACATGCGACAAAGTCCTCGATCGCCCCAACTGGGCACCACTACTGATCATCTGGGAAAGACACATAGTACCGGTGAGAGTCTTCATCGAACTCCCACTTGAGCTCAAGCGCATCGTCTGGAACGGTATCATCGGTCCCTGCATCTGGTTTGGAAGTAATCTGTGAGTCACGGGGACTCAGCAATCTCGCACCCTCGTGATCAAGACTATTTAAGCTTATAGGTAAGACAAGGTATGATGTGGAGATGCAGCAAGCAACTAGCAAATATGGTGGCTAACCTATTCGCAAAAGAGAGCGAGAAGAGAAGGCAAAAGCACGGTCGAAGAACTATGATCAAGAAGTGATCCTAGAACAACCTACGTCAGGCATTACTCCAACACCGTGTTCACTTGCCGGACTCCGCCGAGAAGAGACCATCACGGTTACACACGCGGTTGGTTCATTTTAATTAAGTTAAGTTTCAGGTTATCTACAACCGGACATTAACAAATTCCCATCTGTCCATAACCGCGGGCATGGCTTTCGAAAGTTCAAATCCCTGCAGGGGAGTCCCAACTTAGCCCATCAAAAGCTCTCACAGTCAACAAAGGATATTCCTTCTCCCGAGAAATTCCGATCAGACTCGGCATCCCGGTTAAAAGACATCCTCGACAATGATAAAACAAGTCCAGCAACACCGCCCGAATGTGCCGACAAATCCCAATAGGAGTTGCACATATCTCATTCTCAGGGCACACTCAAATTGTCCAATCTTCTGGTAGGCCAGCCCAGAGTTGCCCCTGGCGGCCACCGGCGGCTGACGAGGTGGACCAACACTCATAGGAGCACTGGCCCGGGGGGGTTTAAAATAAGATGACCCTCGGGCTCCGGAAACCCAAGGGAAAATAGGCTAGGTGGAAAATGGTAAAACCAAGGTTGGGCATTGCTGGAGGAGTTTTATTCAAGGCGAACTGTCAAGGGGTTCCCATTATCACCCAACCGTGTAAGGAACACAAAATCCGGGAACATAACACCGATATGACGGAAACTAGGGCGGCAAGAGTGGAACAAAACACTAGGCAAAAGGCCGAGCCTTCCACCCTTTACCAAGTATATAGATGCATTAAGATAAACAAGATAATATTGTGATATCCCAACAATAAACATGTTCCAACAAGGAACGATCTCCAATCTTCACCTGCAACTAGCAACGCTATAAGAGGGGCTGAGCAAAGCGGTAACATAGCCAAACAACGGTTTTGTAGGACATGGTGGGTTAGAGGTTTGACATGGCAATATGGGAGGCATGATAAGTAAGTGGTAGGTATCGTAGCATATGCATAGCAAAAGAGCGAGCATCTAGCAAGCAAAGATAGAAGTGATTTCGAGGGTATGGTCATCTTGCAAGCAAAGTTGTCAGAGTTGACTTGATCCTCGTAAGTGAACTCAATGGGCTCCTCGTTCACGAACTCGTCTCCCAGCTCTACCCAAACAAGAGCAACAAGCAAAAGGAGCACAATCAACCACATGCAATGCTCAAGAAACATGATGCAAACATGGTATGATATGCGGGATGCGATATGTGATGCATATGCAAGATTTGACAAGGAAAGATAGATCCTGGCCTCAAGTTGGAAATCTAAGAGTGCCACTGGGAAGGTGCGGTGATTTCGGTTGAAATCGATATAAAGATTACCGGAATCGGATGCACGGTTTGGAAATGGCAAGCAAAACAAATATGGCACCGGTCTGCGGTAATCAGCAAGTGACCAACTAAATGCATCAAGATAAATATGCTACAGCACTCAAACATGGCAACAAAATACATGGCAGGGATCCACTCATGAAGTTTGACAAAAGATGAACACTGAGCTACGACTAGTGCATCAATTAACAGGTTCAAACAAGCATGGAAAAAGTGCAAATGACAACAGGTTTCAGACTTAGTGAAATTAACACAAGTCTGGAATTTATCATCAGGAAGCAAACTTTAGATCATGAAAACTACATGCTACAGGAACTTAACATGGCAAAGCAAGGCATGGCAGGAATCTACTCAAAGCACTTAACAAAAGTCCCTTAGTGACCTTGAGCCAAAAGGGATCAGAAAATACAATTGCAAGCATGTGAACATGGCAAAATCATAAACAGATTCATACTTAGTGAAAAACTGGAGCATGCAAAACAGTTAATGAGTAGGCATGTTTACGAGCTCGATGCACTCACTACAGAGAACTGCATGACTAAATAAGCATACACCCATCAAGAAGACATGGCATAGGAGCTAGAAATGGCAAGAACAACAACATAGCATGCACGGATCAATAGCAACATCCTCGGCAAAATCGCTAAACATGTCAACAATCTGCCAGGATTCACTTTATAGCAAAAGTAGAGCTCGATTGACTCAAGCTAGGGTGCTCCATAATTGCAAAAAAGACATGGATGGATAAAGCACCACAATATTAACAAAACATCCTCACTGATCATCCTCAAAAGAGGCACGGATCACTAGGAAACAACATGAACATATGGCATAAAAATAATGACAGGGCAAGGACTTAGTGAAATTTGAAGTCCCTGAAATCAGCATCAACGATTACGCTACTTTGCAAGCTTGTGCTAGTCACCCCAAATATCACAAAAATACATGGCATATACCCATGTAAAGATGGCATGGCATATAACAAAACACATGTAGAACTCAGGATCATAGCATGCACACATTAATCATGGCAAAAATGACAAAAAGCCATTTGCTGAAACAGATCTGACGAATTCATCACATAGCCCTATTCCAACAGCATTTCGGGCATAAAATGAAAATGATGCAATGAGATGAAATGATGTACTCGTCGAGACAAACATTTTGATATGCTACACGCATGAATCGGAGCTACGAATGCAAAGTTATGGCATGTCAAAGTATGCAAGAAAATTAGGGTTTAGGGACGAAAAGTCAACGAGGAGATTGATCCAGATCCAGATCCGATCGTGCACGGAAAACAAGGACGGTCGGCTGGAGTACTGTTCGCCGGAGAAGAGCCTGAGGTCGCCGGAGCTGGTGAGGAGGGGCGGCACCGGCGTTGAGGGACGTCGAGGAGGCGGCGGCGGCGCGGAAGCTGAGGTCGGCGAGTGGCGGATCTGGCGTGGCAGCGGAGTTGCGGCGCCGTGGTGGGGCGAGGTCGCCGGAGGCCGGCGCGGTGGCGGCGGAGGACGGTGGCCGGGCGGCGGGCGGCGGACGAGGCGGCGGGCGGCGCACGAGGCGGCGGCCGCGGGGGCTCTCCCTGGGCCTCGCGGGCTGCGGCGGTCGGGAGGCCGGCGCGCCACGTGGCAGCCTGCCACTGGTGTGGGGTGGCGGCGCGACGTGTTCGGCTGGAGACGGACACGTCCGGCGGCGGCGCGAGCGGATCTAGGGTTTTAGGGGGTGTTTTGACCCGGAATTTTTGGAGGAGGGGCTATAAATAGAGGTAGGAGGAGATAGCAGACTCCAAATGAGGTGCGATTTTCGGCCACGCGATCGTGATCGAACGCTCTAGATGATGGGGAGGGTTTAGGTGGGTTTTGGGCCAGTTTGGAGAGGTGTTGGGCTGCAACACACACGAGGCCTCTTCGGTCCCTCGGTTAACCGTTGGAGTATCAAACGAAGTCCAAATGGCGCGAAACTTGACAGGCGGTCTACCGGTAGTAAACCAAGGCCGCATGGGAAGTGCCGATCCAACCCGGAAATGTTTAACCCCCACACACGAAAAGAGGTAGAAAGGACCACCGGAGGACATAGGAGCGCCAGAATGCAAAACGGACAACGGGGAAAATGCTCGAATGCATGAGACGAACACGAATGTGAATGCAATGCACATGATGAGATGATATGAGATGCATGACAAAGACAACAACACACGGAGACAAAAACCTGACAGCGGAGAAATAAAATAACTTAGCACCGGAAATGGCAAGAGTTGGAATACATATAAGGTAAATTACATCCGGGGTGCTACAATGCTCCACCACTACGAAAGGATCTCGTCCCGAGATCTAGGACTGGAAAAACTCCGGGTACTCAGAACAGAGGTGATCCTCGCATTCCCAGGTGGCTTCACGGTCGGAATGGTGTGACCACTTGACTTTGAGGAATTTGATTGACTTGTTGCGAGTCTTGCGCTTAGTTTCTTCAATAATAGCAACTGGGTGCTCACGATAAGAAAGGTCTTCTTGGATTTCAATGTCTTCGAAGTTGACGGTGCGGTCAGGGGTCTTGAAGCACTTGCGGAGCTGAGAGACATGGAACACGTCGTGCACGTTTGCAAAGTTGGAGGGAAGCTCGAGTTGATAGGCAAGATCGCCTCTCTTGCTGATGATCTTGAAAGTACCCACGTATCTAGGTGCAAGCTTCCCTTTGATACCGAAGCGACGAGTACCTTTCATTGGAGAGACGCGGAGGTAAACATGGTCTCCGATCTCGAAAGCCAAACCACGATGCTTACTATCATAGTAACTCTTCTGGCGCGATTGTGCTGCTTTGAGGTTATCACGAATGACTTTGCACATCTCTTCTGCCTCTGTGATCAAGTCATTGCCAAGAAGTTGATGTTCACCAGTCTCTGACCAGTTAAGAGGAGTACGACACTTCCTGCCATAGAGAATTTCAAATGGGGCCTTGCCCGAACTCGCTTGAAAGCTGTTGTTGTAGGAAAACTCAGCATATGGAAGACAATCTTCCCACTTCATACCGAAAGAGATAACGCAAGCCCTGAGCATATCTTCAAGAATCTGATTGACACGCTCGACTTGGCCGCTAGTTTGAGGATGAAAAGCTATGCTGAAACGGATGTTGGTGCCCATGGCCTTCTGAAAAGAATCCCAAAACTTCAAGGTGAAGATGCTGCCACGATCTGAAGATATCAACTGCGGAATGCCGTGCAGAGAGACAATCCGAGAGGTATAAAGCTCTGCCAATTGAGCTGCAGTGATAGACTCTTTGATAGGAAGGAAATGAGCCACTTTAGTGAGTTTGTCGATGACAACGAATATAGCCTCATTGCCACGCTTAGACTTTGGAAATCCCGTCATGAAGTCCATCTCAATGTGGTCAAACTTCCATTCTGGAATGGCAAGAGGTTGGAGGAGACCAGCTGGTCGTTGGTGTTCTTCCTTCACTCTTCTGCAGACATCACATTCGTTCATGAACTGAGCAATCTCACGCTTCATTCGAGTCCACCAATACACCTGCTTGAGGTCCTGGTACATCTTTGTACTCCTAGGGTGGATAGAGAGGAGTGAATTGTGAGCCTCATTCATAATGACTTTACGAAGGTCACCTTTAGGCACAACAATGCGATCCTCGAAGAAGGGAGTATTCTTGTCATCAAGGTGATAACACTTGTACTTGGGTTGACTCTTGGCAATCCCAATCTTCACTTTCTTCACCATAGCATCAAGAAGTTGAGCCTCGCGAATTTGATCTTCCAAAGTAGGAGAGACTTGGAGGTTGGCGAGGAAACCTTGAGGAACAACTTGCAGATTGAGTTTGTGGAAAGCTTCACAAAGCTTGGGTTGGTAAGGCTTGAGAATCAAACTGTTGCAGTAAGCCTTCCTGCTCAATGCATCAGCAATTACATTGGCCTTGCCTGGAGTATATTCGATGCTCGGATTATACTCTTGAATCATTTCGACCCAACGCGTCTGCCTAATGTTGAGATTAGGCTGAGTGAAGATGTACCTGAGACTCTTGTGGTCAGTGAAGATGTCCACTTTTCTTCCCAATAAGAGATGTCTCCAAGTCAAAAGAGCATCCAAAACTGCCGCCAACTCGAGGTCATGAGTGGGGTAGTTCTTCTCATTGGGCTTCAACTGGCGAGAAGTATAGGACACAACTTTCTTCTCTTGCATCAACACTGCACCCAGACCTTGAAGAGAGGCATCACAGAAGACCTCGAACGGTTTGGATTCATCAGGAGGAGTCAGAACTGGAGCAGTGACTAATTTCTCTTTCAGGGTGTTGAAAGCGATGTCACATTCAGGAGACCAAATGTACTTCACGTGCTTCTGGAGAAGGTTGGAAAGAGGCTTCGCGATCTTTGAAAAGTTCTCAACGAACCTTCGACAATAACTTGCGAGACCAAGGAATCTACGGAGTTTCTTTACGTTCTGAGGTGGTTCCCAATTCACAATTGTAGACACCTTCTCAGGATTCACCGCTATGCCCTTGGCAGAGATGATATGCCCAAGGTAGAGAACCTCATCGAGCCAAAACTCGCACTTTGAAAACTTGGCATAGAACTGATGTTCTCTGAGCTTATCCAGCACCAAACGCAAGTGCTTGGCATGATCTTCCTTTTTCTTGGAAAAGACCAAAATGTCATCGAGGTAGAACAAGACGAAGTCATTTGTGTAGGGGTTGAAGATGAAGTTCATCATGCGAGAGAATGTCGGAGGAGCGTTGACGAGGCCAAAAGACATGACAGTGTATTCATATGAACCATAGCTTGTTCTAAATGGTGTCTTGGGGATATCTTGCTCACGAATATGAATCTGGTGATAGCCCATACGGAGATCAAGCTTGGAGAATACTTGAGCACCTTTGAGTTGTTCAAATAGCTCATTGATGTTGGGAAGTGGGTACTTGTTCTTTATAGACTTCTTGTTCAATGGACAGTAGTCAACACAAAGTCGGTCCGTTCCATCCTTCTTCTTCACAAAAAGAACTCCACAACCCCACGGAGAAGAACTAGGTCGGATGAGACCCATTCGCTCTTGAATATCGAGTTGCTTCTTCAGCTCCTTCAACTCTTCAGGTCCAAGCTTGTAAGGACGTTTGCAAACAGGTTCCGTGTCAGGCTCAAGATCGATGACAAATTCAACTGGCCGGTGCGAAGGCATTCCTGGAAGCTCTTCTGGAAAGACGTCTTGATATTCGCAAACGACCGGAATTTGAGAGATGGCATCCAGCTCGCCCTTCTCATTGAGAAAAAACAAACGGATTGTATTATCCCGAGCGGCAAAGACAATTACATCCTCAGACGAATGAGTCAATTGAATCTTCCTGGCGGCACAATCAAGCTGAGCCTTGTTCTTAGAAAGCCAGTCCATTCCAAGAATAAGATCAATATCCGAGTTACCAAGGACCATTGGAGAAGCCAGAAACTTGAAGTCACCTATCATGATAGAAATATCCAGAACCTCGTAGTTTGCGAGCAAACATTTACCCGGTGAGACAACTGCTAATGGTTTATGCAAAACTTGAGAAGACAATTCATGCTTAGATGCAAAAAGTCTCGAGATGAAACAATGCGATGCATCAGTGTCAAAAAGTACTTTTGCAGGAACATCATTAACAGGAAGGTTACCCATGATGACATCTGACGAGTCCTCTGCCTGAGCTGCATTCATCAAGTTGACCTTGGCGTGCTTGGGGTTATGCTTGACCATAGCTGTACTTGCAGATCTCATAGGAGGAGGAGGGAGATGCCTCTGATTGAAGCATTTGTTGGCATAGTGACCCTTCTGTTGGCACTTGTTGCACGTGACCTCCGAGAGCGAATGGTGATACGGAGCACTTGATCTTGGAGCTTGAGACGAAGAGTTGTTCTGAAAGCCATGGTTGGGTGGGTGGGAAGATCCATTGCCACCTTTTCTCTTCTGCTGATAAGGCTGACGGAACGGAGGAGGAGGAAGCCAATACTTTTGCTGCTTAGCCACTTGAGTTGAGGAAGAAGGAGTTGCATCTCTGACTCGCTTCTTGGAAGCATCGCACTTCAGTTGAGCAGTCTCTTGCTTCATTGCCATGTTGTAAAACTCATCGTACTTCTTGGGCTCAAAGAGGACGAGAGCTAGCTGGAGGTCTTCACTGAGACCACCCCTGAACTGGTATATCATGCTCTTCTCGTCAGGGACGTCCTGCTTAGCGAAATGGGCGAGCTTCTGAAACATGATGTTGTACTGGTAAACAGACATAGTGCCTTGCTTCAGGTTGCGGAATTCCTCATGCTTGCTTTCAACCACACTATGAGGAATATGATGAGCTTTGAAGTCTTGACGGACCCAGTTACACCCCACCCCCTCCAGATTGTAATCCAGAGGAAGATATTTGTTCTGAGGCGGATTCAGACGCAACTGACCACTCCTATTTACCACCCAAGGTGTTTGCTCTACCTTGGCATGATGATGTTAGTCATATCATGCATATGTTGCCTTGCAGTGCCTACTTTTGACATCATATATGTCATATGCTTAGTTTAGACATGTTCTATAATGCCACATGTTTAGTTTCTATATCATATATGGGAATTATGCAGTCTCATGTCTTTTAGCCAGCCATAATATATGTGAAATGTGCAATGCCATCTTGTTTAACCAGGCATAATATATTTGAATGATATCTTGCCCATCCATTTATACATTACATTTCCATCTGTCGACAATGTGTGTACATTAAACTACTCTTCATGTGAATCAGCCATTTGGGTGGGAGATGGAAAAATCTGGAGTTAAAACAAGGCCTTCAGAGTAGACAGTACTACCTATCAAAGCAGATCTCTTGTTGGCTCCTGATAGCTCCTCATAGATGTATTCATCGATAGATGACCAGTCCTATTCCCCCACCGAGGTGTATGATCTAACTTGGCATGGTTATACTGCTCATATCATGCATATGGTGTCTTGCACTGCATAGTTTAGACATCATATATGCGAATGCCCTATTCTTAGCATACAAATCACATATTTGAATTAAATCATGTGATCCTGATTACTTAGATAACATCACTACTGCAAGATGCTGCTAACGTGACACTTCGATCAGAGACCCTTCGAGAAACTGTGTGCGATGCAGTAATCACAAACGGTGGTGTATGAAAACCGTCAAAAAATGTGCAAAACGTTTGCGATGTAGGATGCATCAAACACGGTTCAGATTTTAGTTGCGTGTGCGATTCAGGCCACACGGTTAACCCGTTCGAACTGTTTGCGATGATGCAGAACAACAGAAATGGGTAGTCATATCAATGTGTGTGCAATATACAGCATACAGTTCGCTTTGATGAACCGTTTGCTATTAGGGAGTGCAACATAAACGGTTAGCCACATCAAGGTGTGTGTGATATAGGGCATATGGTTCACTCTAACGAACTGTTTTCGATTAGCGAACGCAATAGAAACGGTTCAACTTAACAAGATGTGTGTGATATGTGGCAAACAGCCAATGCGGATGAACTGTTTGCGATGAGAATTTACAACACAGACGGTTAATACAGTTAGTTCGTGTGTGATTCTGTGTGTACAAAAAACTTTGAAAAATGCAAACTAGTTGCTTGCGGTGGCTAGGAGTATCACACACGGCCGCAAGGGTGCTATGCTGATCATGGAGTCTGAGAATACCATCGTCGGAAGGCCGCCAGCTCAGCCTTTTAGCTTATATTTTATTATAATTGTATGCATATGTAGGTCATGAGTGTTTTGGGCCTTGCTGCATTTGGCATTTTAAATTATCCTGAATATGTAAGACAATTATTAAGAATTATTAACAGTTGCCATCGTAACTTTGCCTCAACGGCGAGCAGAGCGCGCGCAGGGACGCCAGAGCGGAGCGCGCCGCGGCTGCCTGAACGGCGAGCAACCACGTGGTCAACCTTCTGCCATCAATAAATTTTGACCTTGTTTCTCGTCACATTGCTGATTACAACACAATAAGTAATTGCAAATCAGTTCACACCTCTCAAACTAATATGTGTTCACACCTAGCACCGGGCTATAAAAACTACCCACTCGAAAATTACTTCACAGTTCATCTCCTCATCACCCACAAAACTGGTTTTCTCTGTCAAGTCGTTCCGCCATGACCGGTAGGAGGAGTTTAGGGTGGACATATAACCAGGCAACAAAGACCAAGGCCGCGGAAGCACTAGAGAGGCCCCACCACGAAGCCGCAGCCGCAGCAGAGATGTCCGGGCACGCCGCGGAGCCCTCGAACGAGCTCTCACGGGCACGTGAGGGCTCTCACAAGCGCATTCGCGGCATCGGCCATCGTGACGAGCCAACGTTCCTGAAGTCCTTCGCCGGTGATGATGGCATTCCCGCTAGCGTCACTACGCAGCAGGAGCTGGTCGACAACTTGATGAAGCTGCTCAAGATCAGTGATGCCTCGGTTGACAAGGTGACCGGCCTCATCGAGCAACTCATGGATGACAATGCGAAGCTGCTCAAGTTGGTCACTGAGAAGGAGGAGGAGGCCGCCGGATGGAAGATGCTGCATGAGTAGAGCAATGCCTCGGAGATGACGCTGAAAGCGGTCGTCGAGGAACTGATGGGTGGCTTGAGGAAGCTACGGATCGAGCGCGAGCAGGAGGTGGAGGAATCCATGCCTGCTTTCAAGCAAAGTCGTGAGGATTTGAAGAAGGAGCTAGAGGATTTCGCCGCCCGGCGATCCATCGACGAGTAGAGACAGTAGTGACCCAGATCGTTGTCTGCAATTTCCTTCTTCTCTTGCCCCCGTGTCTTCCGGGCTTTGCCGCATGTGGCATTTTAAATTATCCGGAATATGTAAGACAATTATTATGTGCGCCATTGTAAATTAGTCGTCGTATTATCCGTTTCCATTGTATTTGTGTTCATATTATCCGTTGCCCTATGTGGCAATTTAAATTAGGGCGGAATGCTAGTTGAAAACACGAACAAAGCAAATGCTACCATGGGATCACAAGCAAACACCCTCCGTCCAGATGCTTTAATTAACCCATTAATGGAGAAGTTGAGCGAGGCGGGCGATGAATGGTGCATGGAGGTCAAAGAGCTCGCTTCTCGGTGAGCATGGGCGGCCTTGCTGCTCGCACGTGTCCCGTCGAGCCTGCGAGGTGGACACGATGCACGCGTCCCGTCGAGCCTACGCGGCGGATTGCTCGCACACGTCCCGTCGAAGCTGCACGGCGGACTTCTCGCGCTCGTACCGTCTAATCAAACAGCTGCACGCACGCCACCAAATATGGTTAAATTTCGACACAATAAATATAATACAACCATTTGCGATATTAACATGTCACCTTTTTTTTCAAAAAGGACATCGTTGGCTACTGATGTGTGCACCTCTTCTGAAACTAGAGGATTTTTCTTACCATGGCATATATGTGCCATGTCATGAAACCATGCCAAGTTTCATGTTTTTTGGGTGACTTTTTTATTTACTGGGATTTAAGAACCGAGATTCTCATTGTTTCAGGACGACGACAAGTTTGTAATTCATTCTCATTCCTTAAACGAGACCTAAACATGCACCCAATGACACATGTATGATTTCCCACCCATTTTTCTTCATTGGAGCATGTGGTTTTAGTTCAAATTTGAATTATGGACTACATTAAATGCATAGAAAACTTAGTAATTAGTAATATATACAATGTCCAAACGAACCCTGAACAGTTTCAAATTTCAGCCCAAAACTCCTATTATTCGATGTTGCCTATAGAAAACAAAGTTCAAGGCGAGAAGAGGCATCGATTATCGTTTCACCCACAAGACGGGCATGTTTCCCTACCGGAACCACGAGGGTTGCGACAGGCTCTGGTTTTTAAAAGGCTTGTAATATAGCTTCGCCCAAATTGGACAATTATATATACCATGTAGTGACACCATACCAAGTTTCATGATTTCCTGGTGAGTTTTGGATTTATAGACATTTAAAAACCGAGATTCGCAATATTTGTGGCCAGGCCAGGACGGCGAGAAGGTTGAATTCGTTCCCATTCGTTCCATGCACTAGTAGAAAACGGACCATTAGTACCGGTTTGTAAGGGCCTTTAGTGCCGGTTATGGAACCGGCACTAAAGTTTCGGCACTAAAGCCCCCCCCCCCTTTAGTACCGGTTAGGCACGAACCGGCGCTAAAGTGCCACCACGTGGCGTGAGCTCACGCCCTAGTACGGGGGACCTTTAGTACCGGTTGGTGTTACCAACTGGTACTAAGGGTTTTTTTTGAATTTTTTTTAAAAAATTTGGAATTTTTTTTTGTTTTTTTTTAATTTTTCTGAATTATTTGATGATTTAGTCTCTAATCACCTCTCTTAACTGCTCAAGTGTGGATCACTCATTCCAAATCATCTAACTTCCCGACCGGTCACCCATCCCTCTCACTACTCCAGCCCGAGCATGCTTAACTTTCAGGTTCTATTCTCCTTCGTTTCCGAGTCTGCACTTGTTGTTTTCCTGACAATAGTAAGATGTCAATCCTATTAACCTTCAGGAATTTTTCTTGAGCATGAAGTGACACATTTCACTGTTTGAGTTTGAAACTATTGTTTTAAAAACAATAATTATTTAGTAACACTAATATTTCTTGAATAATTAGTTTGACCATTGTTTGACCACAGTTTGACCAGATTTGACCAAAATTGAAATAACTAAAATAATTATTTAGTAACACTAATATTTTAGAATAATTAGTTTGACCATTGTTTGACCACAGTTTGCCCACTGTTTGAATATTTTTCAATTTTTTCCACTCTAGATCTTAAAAGCCCCGTAACTTTTTTTCTATTAGGTTTTTGAGGATTTTGCAAATGTTTAACGGGGTTCCCCCGGTTAAATTAGGATGTAACTTTTCGAGTAGATGATTTTTCATATAAAAAACTTTTTCATCCGAGTTAGTATGCAAAAGTTATGGCCATTTTTACAAATTTCAGAGAGATTTTGCAAATAAAGTCAAAATTCACATTTGCAAATTTTCCCAACAACTAGACCACATATCACATGAGAAACTTATTTTCTTTTATTTTTTTGACATTTCCATTATTTTCTTTTATTTTTTTAAAACTGAAAAGGCGATCCACGGGGGGGGGGGGGGGGGTAGAGTTTGAAAATGGGACCTTTAGTACCGGTTCGTGGCACGAACCGGTACTATAGGTTAGACCTTTAGTACCGGTTCGTGCCACGAACCGGTACTAAAGGGGATCGTGGGGCCCCGGCCCGACGCCAGCCTGCCACTGTCCCTTTAGTACCAGTTCGTGCCACGAACCGGTACTAAAGGTTCAACACGAACCGGCATTAATGCAAATCCGTTCGAACCGGCACTAATGGTACCATTAGTACCGGCTCAAATACAAATCGGCACTAATGTGCTTCACGTTTGACCCTTTTTCTACTAGTGATGGCACCTAAACATGCACCCCATGGAAACATGTACATTTTTTCTAGCCATTTTGGTGCACTGGAGCATGTATTTGTAGTTCGGATTTGAATGATGGACATTAAATGCCTAGAAAACTCAATTAATGGATAAAAAGGTCAAACGAACCATGAATAATTTCAAAGTTCAGCCCGAATCTCCAGTTGTTCTGTGTCGCGTGTAGAAGAAAATACGAGGCTAGAAGAGGGAGTGATTATCATTTGGCCCTCAAGGGGACACGTTTCCCTATCGAAACCATGAGGGTTCTTGCGACAGGCTCCGGTTTGTAAGAGGTTTGTAATAAAGCTTGGCCCAAATTGGCAATGTTTTTACCATGACATATATGTGCCATGACATGACACCTTGCCACCTTTGATGACTTTCTGTTGAGTTTAGGATTTATGGGGACTTAAAAACCGAGATTCGAAATGTTTGAGGAAAAGCCAGGACACTGGTACGGTTGTAATTCGCTTCCATTCCTGGCATGAGACCTAAACATGCACCCAAGGACACGTGTATAATTTTTCTAGCCATTTTGGTGAACTGGAGCATGTATTTGTATTTCAGATTTGAATTATGGGCATTAAATGCCTAGGAAACTCAATTAGTGTATAAAAATGCCAAACGAACCCTGAATAAGTTTAAATTTCGGCATGGATATCCTGTGGTTCCATGTTGCCCGTGGAAGAAAATACAAGGCGGAAAGAGGCAGTGATTATGTTTCACCCACAAGGGGAACACGTTTCCCTATCAGAACCACGAGGATTCTTTGAGAGAAGCTCCAGTTTTTGTAAGAGGTTTGTAATAAAGCTTGGCCCAAATTGGACAATGTTTTTACCACGACATATATGTGCCATGACGTGACACCATGCCACCTTTGATGACTTTCTGGTGAGTTTAGGATTTATGGGGACTTAAAAACCGAGATTCGAAATGTTTGAGTACGAGCCATGACACCAGTACGGTTGTAATTCGTTCCCATTCCTGGCATGGGACCTAAACATGCACCCAAGGTCACATGTATAATTTTTCTAGCCATTTTGGTGACCTGGAGCATGTATTTGTAGTTCAGATTTGAATTATGGACATTAAATGCCTAGGAAACTCAATTAGTGTATAAAAAGGCCAAACGAACCCTGAATAAGTTTAAATTTCAGCACGGATATCATGTCATTCCATGTTGCCCGTGGAAGAAAATACAAGGTGAAAAGAGGTAGTGATTATGTTTTGCCCACAAGGGAGACACGTTTCCCTATCGTAACCACAAGGCTTCTTTCAAAGAAGCTCCGGTTTGTAAGAGGCTTGTAATAAAACTTGCGCCACAATGGACAAAAAAATTCCTCGACATATAAGTGCGATGTCGTGACACCATGGCAGGTTTCACGATTTTCAGCTTAGTTTTGGATTTACGGGGATTTAAAAACCGAGATTCTTCTCACGAAATGTTTTCAAATAGCACAAGGTTCACTCACAAAAGCCAATTTTCAATGAAAACTTCATGGAAACCATATTTTAAAGTTTCATAAAAATCTGAAAAAAATGTGGATGCTAAGAAGGTGATGTTTTATTGCGACACAAAATTTCAAGTTGAAAAACATTACGACATGTCTCCTATGAAAAAGACAATTTCTGCCCTGAATAGTGACATTACTATTCGGCACTATTCAACACTGATTTTGTCTTTTTCATCGCTCACATATCTTAATGTGTTTCAACTTGAAATTTTGTGTGCCAATAAAACATCGTCGTCTTGAATTTTTTTTAAACTTCAAAACATCTTTTTCTCGTGGTTTTCACCGGTTTCCACCGAATGTTGGTTTCCGTATGATATCCCCCCCCCCGCGCCGCGCGCTCGATCTGAGTCCTGCTTCTAACTGGCCAGAACCCAAACCCCACGGATCGTACATGTGCATTGTTGGATACTCCCAGATCGAACGGCAACCCTGAGCCCTTTCGACAACACATGCAGTACATGGGTAAGCACTGTGCGCATGCATCGTGTAGCTCACGCTTCCATCTCTACTAGGTTTTCACTCAAAACAGGTGTAGCGACCTGACCTCAAACGGTCAAGCCTCTGTGTTTCAGTGTCATCCTTGGATCGGTAATGCTGACACACACACAATACTTGAAGAATATGTAACAGAGTGGCAATCACACACTTATTACAACGAATGTCTCAAGAGAGTGCTTATTACAATAAATATGGCTTAAGGCCGTCTAATACGATAACAGCGGAAAACTTGGAAGATAAAATGAGTCCATCAACTCCAACGGCAAAGCTGAGTGCATGACAAAGGACCTATCGCACCTTTACTCGTCGTCTGAAAAGTCTGCAACAGAATACATTGCAGCCCGAAAACGGGTCAGCACATGGAATATGCTAGCAATATAACACAGTAGAGCAATGAACAGAATAATGCTATCACTATATGCATATATGGCTGGTGGAGGCTCTATGGTTATAAGTTTTTGCGAAAAGCCAATTTTTTCCTACAACAAAGGATTAAATTTTATTTTAACTATCATGGTAGTTGAAACATCATTGAGAATGGTACCCCCATCTCAATCCCAATTAAAAATAATTATCAACCCAACAAATTAAAATTAGATTGATGAGATACAGTAGGATAATCCAATTACTAGATACTCAAGATGTCCATAACCGGTGACACGGCTAACCATGATTAGTTTGTACACTCTACAGAGGTTTGCGCACTTTTCCCCACAATACTCGATCTCCTCTGTTGGATTACTCGCACTACATGATGTTTGAGAAACAGATGACTGAGACACAGTCTTTCAGAAGCATTAACTCTTTACTCCGGGCAGACCGGTACACCTACAATCCCCCTACATCTGCTAGTCCACCTCTTCAAGAGCTCAGGCAACTTACTCAACTATGCCAGAGCCCATAATGGCTTGTGGCTACACAAGGAAGTTTCTAGCATGAATAATCTTATGATCCCTTTGAGCCTGGGTGCCAAACCATAGGATGATCACATGGTAAGCCCGGGATCTCCTAGGACAACACTGGTATATCCCCAGGTGTCCAAACAAGCAATCCACCCAGATGTGTATTGAAGTTGCCACCTTAAGTTGAACCATTAAATAACAATCTCACATATGTCATGGATACACTCAAACCCAATCCACGTCTACGAGCATAGGAATATAGGCATAACGTAGAAGTAACTCCCAGGGTTTGATAATAAAACAGGTAATAGGTTCTACCACATCTTCTACTTCCCAAACCCACATGTTAAGAGATCCTACTCATGCAATGTGTAAGGGTTGATACACATGCATAAAAACTGGGTGATAAAGGGTATGATCAAAGTGTTACTTGTCTTGCTGATGATCCGCAAAACCAAGAGACTCGTAGTAGCACGCTTCACACTCCAAGTGTTCTATCGCAAACAAACAATAGCATACATAAGAAATCAAGCAAAGATGCACGAGTAAAACTCAAATAAGAAGATCTAACCAGAAAGTTCAACTTAAGAACTCCGGTTTGCAAAAAGAATTAAATCAAACGGAGCAACGAAACTCAAACGGAAAAAGAAACAAGATCCGATTACTAATCTGGACAAAAGTCAAATTTTACAGTTTCAAAATTTTGTTCAAGTTGGTTAAACAGAAAGAGGGCTTCGAGACAAAGATCCAGGCGCTTGAATCGCCTGATTCTGATAAACGAGCGAAAAGATAAACTAAAATGAAAATCGGATCAGAAATCACGATCATAAATAATCACGAAAAACCCGAGAAAAAGAAAAACTGACGAACGGGCAAGCGAATGAGTGTTTGCTGCCTGCGACTAACGGGTGAACGGTGCTCGTTTAAACGAATGAACGGACGAACGTCCGCAAAATAAATAAACCAGCAAAAAGACCGATCTAACGAAATAAACTGGAAAATAAAAAAATCGGGGTTTTAGCCGAAGAAAACCGACCGGTCAATGGCGGTCAACGGCGACGAGATCCAGCGGGAGGCGACGACGGGCAGCGGCAGCGCGGCACGACGCGCGAGGCGGCAGCGGTGGCTGGCGGCATCTGTGCGCTTGGGCGGCGGCGTGCTAGGGTTTGGGGCGCGGGGTGGGCTGGCGGCGGCGGTGGGCTGCGGGGCAGGGGGCGGCTTATAAGGGGGCCCTGGGGAGGAGTCCGGGCCGGATACGGCCCGTAGGTCGGTTCCCCTTATTTTTAAAATAATTCCGATGCGCAGAAAAATGAAGAAAAAGAATACTAAACGGACTCCTAAAATCCCGAAATAAATTTTCCTCGTCCTCTAAAAATATGTCGGACAAGGTGAACATTTATTTGGGCCTATAATGCAATTTGAACAACGCATATTTTTTCTAATTCAAATAAAATAGCAATAAAATCAAATATTTGATTTTAATATTTTCCTCCAATATTTCATTTACTTTGGAGAAGTCATATTATCTACGCTCATATATTTTAAGATGAAATATTTTCTGAGAGAAAAATAATAAAACACATGATCCTCCTTTCGATATTTGATAAAATTCAAATATGAAAACGATGAAATCCCCAACTCTCTCCGAGGGTCCTTGAGTTGCTTAGAATTTCGAGGATCGCGAAACGAAATGCAATAAAATATGATATGCAATGATGATCTAATGCATAACATTCCAAATTGAAAATTTGGGATGTTATAATAGGCTACCATTTCTCGCCACTCCTCTCATCGGTTTCCCGCCTCTTCTCCCAGATATTCATGATGTAGATGTTAGTTTAATTCTTGTTGTTCATCTCATCCAAAATCAATTAGTTTTCTATTAAAAACTATTTTAAGATTCATGGAATTGTGCATTGTAAAGATAAAAACAAATAGTGACAATTCATTTAGAAAAAAAGGTTTGGGCAATTAAGATATGGAAGATTCTAGAGAACAAAGGAGAAGTGCTTGTGTTTATAGGTTTGTGCATTATGCTTAAGTTCAACCATGGAGGCTTCTAGATTGTACATGTGGCAGAATCTGGTGGAATGTAGAGATATCCAATGACCAGTAGTGCTCGGATTTGTCATCTTTGTACCATCGGATTGGCTTCATCCAACGAGCAACTTTCATAGTTATTCACACACTAGACATATATATATAGATGTATAGATGTATAGATATATATATATATATAGATGTATCCCATGCTAGACAAAATTAAGTTTGAGCGCATGCGTGGGACGACCCCCCCCCCCCCCCCCGCTGTCGTCTCGAAGTTGGGAAATTGACGTCATAGGTATTGAACCAGGCTTGCAGTTGGGTACGGTGTTCGGTTTGTAATGTACTTGGCGTGGCCCATCGAAGTTGTGCATTTGGGATTTAAACACATCATACACCATCGTACCCATACATATTTTCGGGCCAGATGCAGTGTATATGGGGTCTTCTGATCGACCACGTCTCCCTTGTGCGGTTTTTTGTGATGACACGAATATATGTGGGCTCCTCGAGTATATATATTTCATCCGTTTGATCGATGTGAGGGGTATGTGTTTGCCATGAATGGATTCCTCCTAGTTCATGTTAGGGCAGGTCACCGTCAAATGTCGGTCAACCAAAACTTGAGCTCATGCGTTGTCAGGATTCCCTCCCAGATGCTCGAATTGCTGGGTTCGACCTACATCAAACCATGCATATGTATCTCGTCCTTAACTACCTTGCCTTCATGGTTGTTGTCTGTATCGAGAGGTAGGCACCACATCTAAATTGTACATTATTCTATATTGAAACACACATCACCCCTTCCCAACGCACATCATTTTGGGCCGCATGCAAGAGGTGCTGGTTTTTTGGTCCCTCTTGTGCGATGTTTATGATGGTTCAATCTATTGGCCCAAGCGGTTTATCGACAACAACAACTGTCATTTGACCAAATGAAAGATTCATTGGTCTGTCTTATGGTAGGTCATGTCGACATGCATGTATGACCAAAGTGTCGATCATTATGTGCATCCGCCCCGCTGACACGAAGTGGGAGGTGGTGGGCCAAGCATCCTAGCTAGGTACGACATTATGTCATTATATATATATCCTAGCTAGGTGGTTGTTAGGGTGCTTTTGGGTTTGCGAGGCAGGTGCCACCAAAGTTATGCATTGTGTATTTAAAGTTCCCCAATATTCGTACATATATTTGGCCACTTCCAGGTGGTTCTTGACTTCTGGCCCCTCTCATCGATCTTCAATGATGCGTCCAACCGTGGGCCCGCGGGGTCAAAGTTGTGCATTGGAATTTTGAACATCACATTCCACCCTTTTCACTCATATATATTCGGGCCACATGCTGGTGTGGCTATCTTTTGACCCTCCCTAACGTTATATTTTGCTGCAAAGACTCTGATGATCCTCAACGGACATGGGGTATAATATCTAAACCGTGTGCGATACAAGTGCGATGTGAATCACCATGACCATGCAAGCGCGAGAAAATTAAGGTGGAGGTACTGGCTCAACCGTGTGCGATGCACGTGCGCTGAAATCACCACGACCGCGCAAGCGCGAGCAAAGGGTGGAGGTACTGGCTTAACCGTGTGCGATGCATGTGCGCTGTAAAACCACCACCTGTGGAAGCTAAAGGCGGGTAAGTTTATTTGGAAATTAGGACAAACCGTGTGCGATAGACCAGCTAGCTAGAAATATAAAAAACAAACTACCCGCCTTGAGCATTGAAAAAATCGGCGGATCCACGCCACTTTTCCTTATTATCATACGCGCATATTGTTATTGGACCGTGCACGATCTTGGGCACTCCCGCCCCGCATCTTCAATATTAGCAGCCGAGGCATTTGAACCGTCGCCCTCTGTCGTCCACCACCATCTCCACCCACCATTACTAAAATTTTCAATAGCCGCGGCATATCCTCAAACACCACCCCCCTCCACAGTCCCCCACCCGACCCCCACCCCCCTTCAAACCCTAGCTCACGGCCGCCGCCGGCGCCGCCGCCAACCCTTCTGGTCTGCCCGTTCCTCCTAGCTAAGATAATAAAGTTCAGGTTATCCAGCGATTCCCATACCGTCGCCCCACTCCCCTAAGTTTTTAGATGAGGCCTGCGGTGTCCCTCTCCGCCAGATCCACATCCCCTGCTCCAGAATGTCGTAGCCTAAGCTCGACCACGTATCCCGGGGAGCCCGACGAGCGTTCGGCCAAGAAGAGGTTTATCATGGCCTCTCCGATGGACGTTGGCAAGGTGGCCGCCGTTCGCCCCGACCTGTCGATCCCGGAGCAACACGTCGCCGCGGAAGCCGGCGAAGACGTTGACTATGTTGCCATGCCGAAGGCTTCATGTCAGCAGGCTAGTATATTACTGTATCTCGGGAAAGCTGGCTACGACATCAAGCTCATCCACACCGACGGCTTCACACGGGCCATGTCAAAGGTTAAGTGGTCCATCCCCAACCCCTCTGGTTCAACCGCCGTCGATCTCTTCGACGGCCCTACCGCTGATCTCCTCTGCCAAGCGGTCAAGGATTTGCGATCTTTATACGCCATTGAGCCCATTTTGTCACTTCTGAAGGACACGTTCTACGGCGGCGGCTTGGGATCCTCAGTTGCCAAGTTAGATCTCATCGACCACGACCACGACCATGAGGAGGGCACCCACGAAGGTTCTTCCAAGGTGAAACAACCCATCTGTGACATCAAAGAGCGCACCATGGGTCTATGCTCTTCCAACTGGAAGGATCCCGTCCATGAAATGTGAGGCAACATTCTATCAGCAAATATTACCTTTTGTAGCTTGCTAACCCGTACCCTTTGTTGTAGTAGCATTTGCCGTGCAGTGCTTTAACTGTGCCGTGTTTAATTATTTCAGTTATGCAAAAATGTATTGTTCAATAGGTCTATGTGATGTTTAAGTATGAATTGTCCACTTTCGTTTCATGAATGGCTATATTTGATTGTTTATAGTGAGTAGATGCCTTGTTTATCTGTATTTGGTTGTGAGATTGGTTGGAGTGAGCATTTTTTCAGTTATCGAGCAGATGCCATGTTTATCTGTATTTGGTTCTTAGTTTGGTTGTAGTGACTATTTGTCCAATTATCAAACAGATGCCTTGTTTATCTGTATTTGGTTGATAGGTTGCTTTTTTAGCATTTGTCCAGTTATCAAGCATATGCCTTGTTTATCTGTATTTGGTTGTTAGGTTGCTTTTTTTGGCATTTCTCCAGTTATCAAGCAGATGCCTTATTTACCTTTATATGCTTGTTAGGTTGGTTACAGTGAGTATTTGTCCAGTTTTCAAGCATGTGCCCTGTTTATCTGTATTTGCTTGTTAGGTTTGTTGCAGTGAGACTCTGTACAGTTTTCAATGGCTATATTTGGTTGTTATACTGCTCATTTATGCCTTGTTTATTTCAGTCATTCACAATGTGTGGTTCATTATGTGCAAGTTGAAACTGTGCCGCTCGACTACATCAATACCAGTTTGAACGGCTATATTTGGTTCCAGTTATTCCTGGTGTAGTTAACACATGCCCTTTATTTTCAGTTTTACACATTTATCCAGTGTGATGTTTAAGCATTACCTACGTTCTATTCATTTTCAACAATACCAGTTTGAATTGCAATATTTGATGGCTGTTAAGCCTACTGTCGGTAACATTGCCTTCCATTTTATATCTACTTTAACAACATGCTGAAACCAACACCTTCAAGCTATCTTTTGAAGATGATGTTGTTTACCTTTGCTATATTTGTTTGATGTTAAGATTGCTATACCCACTACTTATGCAGGACAACAATGGGAGTGGCCACCATTTTCCGCCGAGGTTAGTTTCATCCCTCAGCTTGTACTCCCCCATCGTTCCATATTGTAGTGCATATAGATCCAGGCCTGGACACTAGTTAGCTTCTAATATTGACTTGTTGCTTGTCGGTACATATGCCCTTGGCAAGGATCCACGCATTGACCCTTTTTGCGTATGGGGCAATGAGATATTGATGAACAAGCATCAAGTGAGGAAACTGATAAGGATTATTAGCAAAAAGGTACGAACGGTGGCAAGCAAATTATTTGTTTATGCTCTATCCAACACAACAGTGAGCTGTAGGATGGTAACTACAAACTCTGCAACCTTCTCTTTTTACTGCCCATAATGAGTCGTTAGACAACAATGTCTGAATCTTTTTCATTCCCAGTGGTTCCCGAAGCAGTTCACTCAAGATTACCTCGCAAAGTACATGATTGGTGGACACGCGATGAAGGTTAAAGAATTTCATCCAAACTACAATGAGCATTGAGAGGTCCTAATGAAGACAGTGAAGGATGGATGGGCAGCCATCACAAGGGGTTGCCTAGAGTCGTGCGTGCCTTACACATGGAGGAGGGCACAATATGAGCATTCCGCTTCACCTTCTCCAGCATCCAGAATGTCTTTCGCCGCTGTCTTTACAGTCTTTAGTACAACTGTGGTTCATCATTATTTACTTGGTGCTTCTGTTGTTCTTCAGTATATGTACATGTGCATTGAATTATGGATTCGTGGTTGAACCTATATTTGTAATAAACATGGTTGGATATGAAATAAGTGATTGCCTACTTTCAAATTCATAACATGTGATTTTTAAATTAGGGATTAATTATGGATTCAATAGGGATTACATTGCACATAGTTTGCGAAAGCGAAACGTCTACGATATACGTGGAGATCAAAAACGTTTCTAGGATCCACTACGTGTGCGATCAATCTCCATTGCACAGACGACTTTCTCTTGAAAACTGTTTTCGTTAGGTCACCTTGCGCAAACGTTTATCACATAAAAAGTGTGTGTGATGGACAGCCGTTGCCACATAGTTTCTTTGTACGCACCGTGTGTGATGCATTCAATAACGCAAATGATAAAATTATTAATATCGTGTGCAATGGAAACACTATCGCAAACGATTTAACGGGAAAAATTGTGTGTGATGTACCTGTGAACGGACACGTTTTCCTTGGAGCGACTGTGTGGGATGTACATACGAACGGAAACGTTTAGCGGGGACTGACTGTGTGGGATGTACTTGCGACTAGAAACAATTTCGCTGTATAATTGTATTTTTTTTCTATACTATACGTATTTCCATATTTGAGCGCTCGCCGGTCGCACACGGCCTCATTTTGCTGAACGTGTGTGCCAGGAGGGCATATCCCCGACGGTTTCTTGGTCGTGTGGAAAGGACCCCCCCCCCTATCGCCCACACTCACTTGGCGACGGTTCCAGATGCCGTCACGGAAAGTGGTTTTAAACCGTTTGTTTAGGACCGAGGCGCACCAGTGCATGTATGTGAATTATGTCATGCGATCCTATTTAGTTATTCATCATATCTTTGAATTATGTTATGCTATGCTATCCAGTTTAGATAGACATCATATATGTGAAATTATGTCATGCTTGTTGGAAATATGCCCTAGAGGCAATAATAAAAGCATTATTATTATATTTCCTTGTTCATGATAATTGTCTTTATTCATGCTATAATTGTATTATCCGGAAATCGTAATACATGTGTGAATAACAGACACCAACATGTCCCTAGTAAGCCTCTAGTTGACTAGCTCGTTGATCAACAGATAGTCATGGTTTCCTGACTATGGACATTGGATGTCATTGATAACGGGATTACATCATTAGGAGAATGATGTGATGGACAAGACCCAATCCTAAACATAGCTTAAAGATCGTATAGTTCGTTTGCTAGAGTTTTTCCAATGTCAAAGTGTCTTTTCCTTAGACCATGAGATCGTGTAACTCCCGGATACCGTAGGAGTGCTTTGGGTATACCAAACGTCACAACGTAACTGGGTGACTATAAAGGTATACTACGGGTATCTCCGAAAGTGTCTGTTGGGTTGACACGGATCAAGACTGGGATTTCTCACTCCGTATGACGGAGAGGTATCACTGGGCCCACTCAGTAATGCATCATCATAATGAGCTCAAAGTGACCAAGTGTCTGGTCACGGGATCATGCATTATGGTACGAGTAAAGTGACTTGCCGGTAACGAGATTGAACGAGGTATTGGGATACCGACGATCGAATCTCGGGCAAGTAACATACCGATTGACAAAGGGAATTGTATACGGGGTTGCTTGAATCCTCGACATCGTGGTTCATCCAATGAGATCATCGAGGAGCATGTGGGAGCCAACATGGGTATCCAGATCCCACTGTTGGTTATTGACTGGAAAGTCGTCTCGGTCATGTCTGCATGTCTCCCGAACCCGTAGGGTCTACACACTTAAGGTTCGGTGACGCTAGGGTTGTAGGGATATGTATATGCAGTAACCCAAATGTTGTTCGGAGTCCCGGATGAGATCCCGGACGTCACGAGGAGTTCCGGAATGGTCCGGAGGTAAAGAATTATATATAGGAAGTGCTGTTTCGGCCATCGGGACAAGTTTCGGGGTTATCGGTATTGTACTGGGACCACCGGAAGGGTCCCAGGGGTCCACCGGGTGGGTCCACCTGACCCGGGGGGCCACATGGGCTGTAGGGGGTGCGCCTTGGCCTACATGGGCCAAGGGCACCAGCCCCAAGAGGCCCATGCGCCTAGGGTTCACAAAAGGGAAGAGTCCCACTAGTGGAAGGCACCTCCTAGGTGCCTTGGGGGGGAGGGAAACCTCCCTTGGCCGCCGCCCCCTAGGAGATTGGATCTCCTAGGGCCGGCGCCCCCCTGGCCCTCCTATATGTAGTGGGGGAAGGAGGGCTTTTCATCCACGCCTTTGGTTGCCTCCTTCTCCCTCTCCAACACCTCCTCCTCCTCCATAGTGCTTGGCGACGCCCTGACGGAGTACTGCAGCTCCATCACCACCACGCCGTCGTGCTGCTGCTGAAGCCATCTTCCTCAACCTCTCCTTCCCTCTTGCTGGATCAAGAAGAAGGAGACGTTACGCAGACCGTACGTGTGTTGAACGCGGAGGTGCCGTCCGTTCGGTGCTAGGATCTCCGGTGATTTGGATCACGTCGTGTTCGACTACCTCATCCCCGTTCTTTGAACGCTTCCGCTCGCGATCTACAAAGGTATGTAGATGCATCCGATCACTCGTTGCTAGATGAACTCATAGATGGATCTTGGTGAAACCGTAGGAAAATTTTTGTTTTCTGCAACGTTCCCCAACAGTGGCATCATGAGCTAGGTCTATGCGTAGTTCTTGCGCGAGTAGAACACAATTGTTGTGGGCGTAGATGTTGTCAACTTTCTTTCCGTTACTAGTCTTATCTTGCTTCAACGGTATTGTGGGATGAAGCAGCCCGGACCAACCTTACACGTACGCTTACGTGAGACCGGTTCCACCGACTAACATGCACTAGTTGCATAAGGTGGCTGGCGGGTGTCTGTCTCTCCTACTTTAGTTGGAGCGGATTCGATGAAAAGGGTCCTTATGAAGGGTAAATAGAAGTTGACAAATCACGTTGTGGTTTTCACGTAGGTAAGAAAACGTTCTTGCTAGAACCCTACTTCAGCCACGTAAAACTTGCAACAACAATTAGAGGACGTCTAACTTGTTTTTGCAGCAAGTGCTTTGTGATATGATATGGCCAAAGTTGTGATGAATGATGAATGATCTATATGTGATGTATGAGATGTTCATGCTATTGTAATAGGAATCACGACTTGCATGTCGATGAGTATGACAACCGGCAGGAGCCATAGGAGTTGTCTTTATTTTTTGTATGACCTGCGTGTCATTGAGAAACGCCATGTAAATTACTTTACTTTATTGCTAAACGCGTTAGCCGTAGTAGTAGAAGTAATAGTTGGCAAGCAACTTCATGAGACACAATGATGGAGATCATGATGATGGAGATCATGGTGTCATGCCGGTGACAAGGTGATCATGGAGCCCCAAGATAGAGATCAAAGGAGCTATGTGATATTGGCCATATCATGTCACTATTATTATTTGATTGCATGTGATGTTTATCATGTTTAGCATCTTGTTTACTTAGTACGACGGTAGTAAATAAGATGATCCCTCATAATAATTTCAAGAAAGTGTTCCCCCTAACTATGCACCGTTGCGACAGTTCGTTGTTTCGAAGCACCACGTGATGATCGAGTGTGATAGATTCTAACGTTCACATACAACGGGTGTAAGACAGATTTACACATGCAAACACTTAGGTTGACTTGACGAGCCTAGCATGTGTATAGACATGGCCTCGGAACACAGAAGACCGAAAGGTCGAGCATGAGTCGTATAGAAGATAGGATCAACATGAAGATGTTCACCGACGTTGACTAGCCCGTCTCACGTGATGATCGGACACGGCCTAGTTGACTCGGATCATGTTATACTTAGATGACTAGAAGGGGGATGTCTATCTAAGTGGGAGTTCATTGAATAATTTGATTAGATGAACTTAATTCTCATGAACTTAGTCTAAAATATTTACAATATGTCTTGTAGATCAAATGGCCAACGTAGTCCTCAACTTCAACGCGTTCCTAGAGAAAACCAAGCTGAAAGACGATGGCAGCAACTATACGGACTGGGTCCGGAACCTGAGGATCATCCTCATAGCTGCCAAGAAAGATTATGTCCTACAAGCACCGCTAGGTGATGCACCTGTTCTCCCTGCAGAACAAGACGTTATGAATGCTTGGCAGGCACGTACCAATGACTACTCCCTCGTTCAGTGTGGCATGCTTTACAGCTTAGAGCCGGGGCTCCAAAAGCGTTTTGTGAGACACGGAGCATATGAGATGTTCGAAGAGCTGAAAATGGTTTTCCAAGCTCATGCCCGGGTCGAGAGATATGAAGTCTCCGACAAATTCTTCAGCTATAAGATGGAGGAAAATAGTTCTGTTAGTGAGCACATACTCACTATGTCTGGGTTACATAACCGCTTGACTCAGCTGGGAGTTAATCTCCCGGATGACGCGGTCATTGACAGAATCCTTCAGTCGCTTCCACCGAGCTACAAGAGCTTTGTGATGAACTTCAATATGCAGGGGATGGAAAAGACCATTCCTGAAGTATTTGCTATGCTGAAATCAGCAGAGGTAGAAGTCAAGAAGGAACATCAAGTGTTGATGGTCAATAAAACCACCAAGTTCAATAAGGGCAAGGGTAAAAAGAACTTCAAGAAGGACGGCAAGGGAGTTGCCGCGCCCGGCAAGCAAGCTGCCGGGAAGAAGCCAAAGAATGGACCCAAGCCCGAGACTGAGTGCTTTTATTGCAAGGAGAGTGGTCACTGGAAGCGGAACTGCCCCAAATACTTAGCGGACAAGAAGGCCGGCAAAACAAAAGGTATATGTGATATACATGTAATTGATGTGTACCTTACCAGTACTCGTAGTAGCTCTTGGGTATTTGATACCGGTGCAGTTGCTCACATTTGTAACTCAAAGCAGGAGCTGCGGAATAAGCGGAGACTGGCGAAGGACGAGGTGACGATGCGCGTCGGGAATGGTTCCAAGGTCGATGTGATCGCCGTCGGCACGCTGCCTCTACATTTACCTACGGGATTAGTTTTAAACCTCAATAATTGTTATTTAGTGCCAGCTTTGAGCATGAACATTGTATCGGGATCTCGTTTAATTCGAGATGGCTACTCATTTAAATCCGAGAATAATGGTTGTTCCATTTATATGAGAGATATGTTTTATGGTCATGCTCCTATGGTGAATGGTTTATTCTTAATGAATCTCGAGCGTAATGCTACACATATTCATAGTGTGAGTACCAAAAGATGTAAGGTTGATAATGATAGTCCCACATACTTGTGGCACTGCCGCCTTGGTCACATAGGTGTCAAACGCATGAAGAAGCTCCATGCAGATGGACTTTTAGAGTCTCTTGATTACGAATCATTTGACACGTGTGAACCATGCCTCATGGGTAAAATGACCAAGACTCCGTTCTCAGGAACAATGGAGCGAGCAACCAACTTATTGGAAATCATACATACTGATGTGTGCGGTCCAATGAGTGTTGAGGCTCGCGGTGGCTATCGTTATGTTCTCACCCTCACTGATGACTTAAGTAGATATGGGTATGTCTACTTAATGAAACACAAGTCTGAAACCTTTGAAAAGTTCAAGGAATTTCAGAGTGAGGTTGAGAATCAACGTGACAGGAAAATCAAGTTCCTACGATCAGATCGTGGAGGAGAATACTTGAGTCATGAGTTTGGCACACACTTAAGAAAATGTGGAATAGTTTCACAGCTCACGCCGCCTGGAACACCTCAGCGTAATGGTGTGTCCGAACGTCGTAATCGCACTCTATTAGATATGGTGCGATCTATGATGTCTCTTGCCGATTTACCGTTATCTTTTTGGGGGTATGCTTTAGAGACTGCCGCATTCACTTTAAATAGGGCTCCGTCGAAATCCGTTGAGACGACACCGTTTGAATTATGGTTTGGTAAGAAACCTAAGTTGTCGTTTCTTAAAGTTTGGGGATGCGATGCTTATGTCAAGAAACTTCAACCTGAAAAGCTCGAACCCAAGTCGGAAAAATGCGTCTTCATAGGATACCCTAAAGAAACTGTTGGGTATACCTTCTACCTCAGATCCGAAGGCAATATCTTTGTTGCCAAGAATGGATCCTTTCTAGAGAAGGAGTTTCTCTCGAAAGAAGTAAGTGGGAGGAAAGTAGGACTTGATGAAGTATTACCTCTTGAACCGGAAAATGGCGCAACTCAAGAAAATGTTCCTGAGGTGCCTGCACCGACTAGAGAGGAAGTTAATGATAATGATCAAGATACTTATGATAAAGCTCCTACTGAAATTCGAAGGTCCACGAGGACACGTTCCGCACCAGAGTGGTACGGCAACCCTGTCTTGGAAATCATGTTGTTAGACAACGGTGAACCTTCGAACTATGAAGAAGCGATGGCGGGCCCGGATTCCGACAAATGGCTGGAAGCCATGAAATCCGAGATAGGATCCATGTATGAAAACAAAGTATGGACTTTGACTGACTTGCCCGTTGAACGGCGAGCCATAGAAAATAAATGGATCTTTAAGAAGAAGACAGACGCGGATGGTAATGTGACCATCTATAAAGCTCGGCTTGTCGCTAAGGGTTATCGACAAGTTCAAGGGGTTGACTACGATGAGACTTTCTCACCGATAGCGAAGCTAAAGTCCGTCCGAATCATGTTAGCAATTGCCGCATTCTACGATTATGAGATATGGCAAATGGACGTCAAAATGGCATTCCTTAAGGAAGAATTGTATATGATGCAGCCGGAAGGTTTTGTCGATCCTAAGAATGCTGACAAGGTGTGCAAGCTCCAACGCTCGATTTATGGGCTGGTGCAAGCATCTCGGAGTTGGAACATTCGCTTTGATGAGATGATCAAAGCGTTTGGGTTTACGCAGACTTATGGAGAAGCCTGCGTTTACAAGAAAGTGAGTGCGAGCTCTATAGCATTTCTCATATTATATGTAGATGACATACTTTTGATGGGAAATGATATAGAACTCTTGGACAGCATCAAGGCCTACTTGAATAAGAGTTTTTCAATGAAGGACCTTGGAGAAGCTACTTATATATTAGGAATCAAGATCTATAGAGATAGATCGAGACGCCTCATATGTCTTTCACAAAGCACATACCTTGATAAGATATTGAAGAAGTTCAATATGGATCAGTCTAAGAAGGTGTTCTTTCCTGTGCTGCAAGGTGTGAAATTGAGCTCAGCTCAATGTCCGACCACGGCAGAAGATATAGAAGAGATGAGTGTCATCCCCTATGCCTCAGCCATAGGTTCTATTATGTATGCCATGCTGTGTACCAGACCTGATGTAAACCTTGCCGTAAGTTTGGTAGGAAGGTACCAGAGTAATCCCGGTAAGGAACACTGGACAGCGGTCAAGAATATCCTAAAGTACCTGAAAAGGACTAAGGAAATGTTTCTCGTTTATGGAGGTGACGAAGAGCTCGCCGTAAAGGGTTACGTCGACGCTAGCTTCGACACAGATCTGGATGACTCTAAGTCACAGACCGGATACGTGTATATTTTGAATGGTGGGGCAGTAAGCTGGTGCAGTTGCAAGCAGAGCGTCGTGGCGGGATCTACATGTGAAGCGGAGTACATGGCAGCCTCGGAGGCAACACATGAAGCAATATGGGTGAAGGAGTTCATCACCGACCTAGGAGTCATACCCAATGCGTCGGGGCCAATCAAACTCTTCTGTGACAACACTGGAGCTATTGCACTTGCCAAGGAGCCCAGGTTTCACAAGAAGACAAGGCACATCAAGCGTCGCTTCAACTCCATTCGTGAAAATGTTCAAGATGGAGACGTAGATATTTGTAAAGTGCGTACAGACCTGAATGTAGCAGATCCATTGACTAAACCTCTCCCTAGGGCAAAACATGATCAACACCAGAATTCCATGGGTGTTCGATTCATCACAATGTAACTAGATTATTGACTCTAGTGCAAGTGGGAGACTGTTGGAAATATGCCCTAGAGGCAATAATAAAAGCATTATTATTATATTTCCTTGTTCATGATAATTGTCTTTATTCATGCTATAATTGTATTATCCGAAAATCGTAATACATGTGTGAATAACAGACACCAACATGTCCCTAGTAAGCCTCTTGTTGACTAGCTCGTTGATCAACAGATAGTCATGGTTTCCTGACTATGGACATTGGATGTCATTGATAATGGGATCACATCATTAACAGAATGATGTGATGGACAAGACCCAATCCTAAACATAGCTTAAAGATCATATAGTTCGTTTGCTAGAGTTTTTCCAATGTCAAAGTGTCTTTTCCTTAGACCATGAGATCGTGTAACTCCCGGATACCGTAGGAGTGCTTTGGGTATACCAAACGTCACAACGTAACTGGGTGACTATAAAGGTATACTACGGGTATCTCCGAAAGTGTCTGTTGGGTTGACACGGATCAAGACTGGGATTTCTCACTCCGTATGACGGAGAGGTATCACTGGGCCCACTCAGTAATGCATCATCATAATGAGCTCAAAGTGACCAAGTGTCTGGTCACGGGATCATGCATTACGGTACGAGTAAAGTGACTTGCCGGTAACGAGATTGAACGAGGTATTGGGATACCGACGATCGAATCTCGGGCAAGTAACATACCGATTGACAAAGGGAATTGTATACGGGGTTGCTTGAATCCTCAACATCGTGGTTCATCCGATGAGATCATCCAGATCCCGTTGTTGGTTATTGACCGGAAAGTCGTCTCGGTCATGTCTGCATGTCTCCCGAACCCGTAGGGTCTACACACTTAAGGTTCGGTGACGCTAGGGTTGTAGGGATATGTATATGCAGTAACCCGAATGTTGTTCGGAGTCCCAGATGAGATCCCGGACGTCACGGGGAGTTCCGGAATGGTCCGGAGGTAAAGAATTATATATAGGAAGTGCTGTTTCAGCCATCGGGACAAGTTTCGGGGTTATCGTTATTGTACCGGGACCACCGGAAGGGTCCCGGGGGTCCACCGCGTGGGTCCTCCTGACCCGGGGGGCACATGGGCTGTAGGGGGTGCGCCTTGGCCTACATGGGCCAAGGGCACCAGCCCCAAGAGGCCCATGCGCCTAGGTTTCACAAAAGGGAAGAGTCCCACTAGTGGAAGGCATCTCCTAGGTGCCTTGGGGGGGAGGGAAACCTCCCTTGGCCGCTGCCCCCCCTAGGAGATTGGATCTCCTAGGGCCGGCGCCCCCCCCCTTGGCCCTCCTATATATAGTGGGGGAAGGAGGGCTTTTCATCCACGCCTTTGGTTGCCTCCTTCTCCCTCTCCAACACCTCCTCCTCCTCCATAGTGCTTGGCGAAGCCCTGACGGAGTACTGCAGCTCCATCACCACCACGCCGCCGTGCTGCTGCTGAAGCCATCTTCCTCAACCTCTCCTTCCCTCTTGCTGGATCAAGAAGAAGGAGACGTTACGCAGACCGTACGTGTGTTGAACGCGGAGGTGTCGTCCGTTCGGTGCTAGGATCTCCGGTGATTTGGATCACGTCGTGTTCGACTACCTCATCCCCGTTCTTTGAACGCTTCCGCTCGCGATCTACAAAGGTATGTAGATGCATCCGATCACTCGTTGCTAGATGAACTCATAGATGGATCTTGGTGAAACCGTAGGAAAATTTTTGTTTTCTGCAACGTTCCCCAACAATGCTACCCATTTTAGTTAAACAATATACATGTCAACTATTCCATGCCCTCTTTTTTCCACACTATCTATTGCATCTGTCTCTCATAAAATGTCTGTACATTCAACTATGTTTCCTGTTTATCAGCCACTTGAATTGGAGCGGGTGATGCTAATATCTAGCGGAGTAAAAACATGGTCTTCAAATAAAACAATGCTACCTCTTGGTGGAGATAGCACCGCGGTTGTACATGCATGAGAACCAGCCCTACCACACATAACGATTGTGCCCCTACTGCGATGGACAGAGAACCAGCTTCACCCAATCTAACCCCAACCCCAGCAGATAGTAACCCAGCTCCTGTTGACACAACACCATCTCCACCACAAAGCTCCCAAACAAGAGCACTTAGTAAGGCAGCTCCAGTGTCCAAAGGGCCAGTACTACCACGGTGAACCCCAACTCCACCAGTTAGTACGCCTATTCCTGTGGAGGAAGCACAACCAGCCAGTCATAGTTTAGCATCTATCACATTTGATGTTGTTAAATCCTATGTGCGTATCTTCCCATCTTGGAAATATTACACTGAAGATGAAGGAAAATGCCAATTGCAGGTGTTTGTCCAGGAGTTATGTGTAAGTAATGTTATTCATGGCAATTACTTTGCTTTGTCCCATACATTCTGCCTCCATGATGGTTATAATACAACAAATTTCCCATTTTTCTCTATAGAGAAGGACCGATTTGGAAACTCATGATGAGGAATCAGTGCTAATACCTCTGCTATCTTGAAGAATGCTTGGTGGCAGTATCGGAATTACCTGAAGAAAATGTACTTCACTGGCAAAGAAACTCATCAAATTCTCTTACATTCTCCTGAGACACATTTACTGGACGATGACTGGGAAAGCCTTGTTCTGTACTGGTCCCGAACCAAGAATGTGGTAAGGTCTATGAGCTCATTTTCTATTTTTAAGTACTATATTCTTGCGTCTTACTGTAAGTGCATCTAGTGCCACCCCTAGTTGGTTTTGGAGTATTGACGACAAACCTGGTTGAGGGACTAATGTGTTTGTGAGAATTGCAGGACAACACAGGTAGTAGTCCCTCATTGATTCGGTTTACCTAACGGAGATGACTCCTAAAAATGTATGAAGACATTGAAGACAAAGGTGGTATGTGAAGATATTCACACTGAAGACTATGACAAGAGAAGACATAGCGTGAAGACTATGGAGCGTGAAGACTTAGTAGTTTTGTTGTTTCCTTTTCTTCTTTGTTGAGTCATAGGAACCACCGTACTGTTAAGTGGGGTCCCAGTGAACAAAGTTAGAGTGACTGAAGTGATGCTTAACCAAAATCCTATGTCTTCGAGCGAAGACAATGAGAGAAAAACTTATCCAGAGCTGGACAAGTCAGCTTTACTTGTAGCCCAAGTAAAGGTGTCGCGTGTGTTTGAAATATGACCGTTGGAACACGTGTCAGTTCCTTAGTGACCCAGGGTCATTTCGGACAAATCAGGTCAGGTTGCCCAGTGGCTATAAATAGCCCACCCCCTACACCATAAATTGGTTGGCTGCTCAGAGTTAGAACACGACTTTTGTCGTTTGAGAGCAACCCACCTCGAAGCCTTTGAGAGAGAGAGAGAAATCCTTGCGAGAACAAAGCCCTAAACATCCAGAGCCAAAGAGTGTTAGGCATCACTGAAGTCTTCCTGTATGTGTGATCTAAAGACTTATTACACTTGAGGACTGTGAATCCTCCAGCCGGTTAGGCGTCGCATTCTGAGCATCCAAGAGTCATTGTGGATCGCGGGTGAACGAAGTCCATGAAGGTTTTGGAAGTCTACCTTGAAGACTTACCTGAGTGATTGGGCGAGGACTGGGTGTCCTTAGCTCAAGGGGAATAAGGTGAAGACAAGGTCTTCTGAGTTAAATCTCAGCCTCCCTAACCAGACGTACAGTTGTCACAACAACTGGAACTGGTCCAACAAATCATTGTCTTCAACGAGCAACTAGTTCTATCCTTCCCATCTCTTTATTTACAGTTGGTCCTTGTGAAGTCATTGCCTATTTGCATTATCTATTTGTCTTCACTGTGTGACTGTTTGTTCTGATTGGCTTCATACTATCTTCCATCCTGATCCATACTACCTAGCTGCTATTAGTATTCGTGCTTTCACTTTACTGAATACTTGACTATGGCTTGCCTAGTGTAGTCTACCTTCCGCTGCATGTTTATAGGTTCATTTCTATCGTTTGTCTTCGAAACCTCCATGTTTTGAAGACTTTCATAAACCTATTCACCCCCCTCTAGTCGATCACTGGCACTTTCAATTGGTATTAGAGCAAGGTACTCCCTTGTTCTGTGTGATTCGGTTTAACCACCTCGAGTTTTAGCTATATCAACTGCAGGGATAATCAAAGTCTCCGTTGTGTGCCCCGTCTTTGATGGAACTGAATATCCCTACTGGAAGAATAAGATGCGTATGCATCTTGAAGCCATTGATGTCGACCTCTGGTATGTCGTCAAGAATGGCATTCCCAAGACTAGTGAAGGTGTCACCCCTACTGATGTCAAGAAGTTCGTTCAACTGGATTCTACTGCCAAGAACATTATCTGTGGTCATCTGACCAAAGGACAGTATGGCCGTGTAAGTGCTCTGGAAACATCGAAGCTAGTCTAGGACTGGCTCTCCAAGGTCAACGAAGGCGTCTCAACCTAGAGAGATCAAAGGATTAGTGTCCTTCGCAACCTCTTCAACCACTTCAAGAGAAACGACAATGAGAATGTTCAGCTCACGTTTGATCGCCTCACTGACATCACAAATGAGCTTCAAGCTCTCGACGCTACTGAGATCACCAAGCATGAAATCATCAAGACGCTCTTGAGATCACTTGACAGCTCGTTTGACACCCTAGCCCTAATGATTCAAGAACGCCCTGACTTCAAGACACTCGATCCGTCTGACATACTTGAAAGGCTCAACACACATGAGTTTCAGCTTACTGAGAAAAGAGATATCTACGGTCCCAACTATGGCCGAACTCGTGCCTTGAAGGCAAAAGTTGTTTCCTCATCTGAAGAACAATCTGACTGCAGTTCTGATGATCCTGAAGACATTGGAAAGGATCTTGCTATGCTTGTGAAGAAGTTCTAGAAATTCACCAAGAAGAAAGGCTTCAGAAAGTCTTCTCGATCCGGCTCAAGAAATGATGAGGCCTCTACCCGTGACTATAAGAAGGGAACATGCCACAAGTGCAAGAAACCTGGTCACTACATCTTTGAGTGTCCGTAGTGGGACAATGAGAACAAGAAGAAGAAGAAGAAGAAGAAGAAGAAGAAGAGCAAGGAATATGATTCTGATGACAAGAAGAAGAAGAAATACTCAAAGTACTCTTCCAAGTCTTCCTCAAAGTCTTCTTCACACAAGAAGAGCTCGTCTGGCAGGGCTCGTGCGTTTGTTGGCAAGGAAATGGATTCAGAGGAGGAGTCTGCGTTCGAGGAGGCGGAGGTGGAGTCTGAGGAAGAGTCCGACTCTGGCGTTGCAAGTCTGGCTACATCCTACATTGCCAAGTCCATCTTCAACACTGAAGACAATGACTTCGTCACTGACGCTGATGTTAATGACAAGGACGACTCCGCTCCCACCTATTGCTTCATGGCACGCGGTGCCAAGGTAAACTCACGCAATGCTCACTATCAAACAACCAGTGCAGATGACTCTTATTGTGATTCCAAACCCAGCTACAAAACACTTGCTAAAATTGCAACTAAACAACAGAAAGCTATGGAACATATTCAAAAACTGTTAGACAAAAGCGATGACCTGTTGGACGCTGAAATGACTCGATCTCAGTCCTTAATTGTAGACATAAAAAATCTTCATGTTAAGTATGAGGAACTTGAAAGTCGTCATGAAACGCTCTCAACAACTCATGAAAAGCTTTCCTATGATTATCTTCAAAGGAAGCAAGAACTTGAGAAATTGAGAGCGGTTCATGAAGATCTTCAAAAGGAAAACGAGTCACTTCACGCTCAACAGATCAGTCCCGCTCAGGAAGGTTTTGAACCACCATGTCTAAAATGCCTTGAGCATGATAACGCTACTTCTGTTGCTGAATGTTCTACTGCTGCTAGTGTTGCAATATCTTCAATTGTTGATGTGGTAACTAACCCCTCTGCTGAGGATGCCACTGCTATTGCTAATGAAAATGCTAGGTTGAAGACATTGCTTGAAACAGGGATGTACAAAAGTCTCAAAGGGCATCAGACACTATGTGATGTCCTCAAAAGGCATATTTTGAACCGAAACCCTAGGAAAGAGGGTGTTGGGTTCGAAAGGAAAATGAATGTTGATGGCTCTTACTGGAAGCCTGAGCAGTACCCCAAAACCACATGGGTTGCTGCAAAGGAACCTTCAGTGGATCCATCCACCCTATCTGGCTTCACTTGTGCTAACTCTATTGCCATTGATGAATCCTTTGATACAAACTATAAACTGTTTAAGAATCAGAATGGTGAAGTGTTTGCCAGGTATATTGGTACTAACTGTAGGAATGGGCCACCTATGAAGAAAGTCTGGGTGCCCAAAAGGTGTCTGGAGAATCTTCCTGTGAATGTCTTCATGACACCACAAGGGAAGAAGACAAACCCCGGACCACAGGCTTCATATGGTCCAAAGGCTTCATATAGATAGAGGACTCACCTGAGTCGCACTAACACAAATGTTTTGCAGGGAAACCATACTCAGGCCATGTTCATAAGACCAAGAACTATTCTGCTTATTCATATGAGTACTATTCACCTCTTGCAAGGCTATTTGCTAGGGCTCCAAAGCCAAAGTTCTCAGATGCTGCACTTGGACTCATTGCTTCTAAGCCACCCCTGAAGATGTGGGTGGTTAAGAAGAATTAACTTTCTTTTTCAGGGAAAGGTCTCCAGCTGGAAATCAAAGGCATCTGATGCTATTGGTGGGGACCTAAAACATCTTGTAGGGCGCAAGATCAAATGCCCAAATGGTCTTATTATGTATTTTGTTCCTGAGTCACTTGCTATTCGTCCTATCAGTCCTAACCTTGATCTAAGCTTTCATAATCCACTTGCTCATCAAATGTTTATGCTTCACAATGCTCTTCATGAAGCCTATCCCCCTAACTGTTCTGTAGGGTATGACATCAGCTGCTTCAGAATGGATTATCGATAGTGGATGCACTAATCATATGACTGGTAATCAAAGTCTTCTCATGGACTCAACCTTACGTCCATCTGAGAAGAGTCACATCACATTTGCTGACACTGGTAAAAGCAAGGTATTGGGTCTAGGTAGAGTTGCAATCTCAAAGGATCAGCACATGGATAAAGTGATGCTTGTTGAATCCCTTGGCTTCAACTTAATGTCTGTCTCAATGCTTTGCGATTTGAACATGATTGTGATATTTGGAAAATATCGTTGCCTTGTTCTAATGGAATCTGACAAGTCTCTAGTCTTTGAAGGGTATTGGAAAGATGATTTGTACATGGTAGATTTCTCAGCAGGACCACAGCTTGCCGTATGTCTTCTTGCAAAAGCTTCAGAGTGCTGGCTCTGGCATCGGAGACTAGGGCATGCTGGCATGAGGAACTTGCATACTCTCGCAAAGAAGAAGCACGTCATAGTCATCGAGGGCGTCAAGTTCAAGAAGGACCACTTATGCGGTGCCTGCGAAGCTAGAAAGATGACGAGGGCCAAGCATCTGTCGAAGACAATCATGACAACGGCTCAACGCTTCGAATTGCTACACATGGACCTCTTCGGCCCTACTCACTACTCTACTCTAACTACTACGCTTGTCTCTATGGCTGCGTCATTGTTGATGATTATTCAAGATATACCTGGGTACACATAATCCTCTACAAGACTGAAGTGCAGGATGTCTTCAGATGCTTCGCCAATCGAGCCATGAACAACTATGGCATCAAGATCAAGCACATCAGAAGTGACAATGGCACTGAATTCAAGAACACCGGCCTCGACACTTATCTTGATACATTGGGCATCACTCATGAGTTCTCAGCTCCGTACATGCCGCAGCAGAATGGCATCATGGAGCGCAAGAACAGAACACTCATTGAGATGGCTCGGACGATGCTCGATGAATAGAAGACACCAAGAAAGTTTTGGCCTGAAGCTATTGATACTGCATGCCATGTCATCAACTGTGTTTATCTTCACAAGCTTCTGAAGAAAACATCCTATGAACTCATCACTGGTAAGAAGCCAAATGTCAGTTACTTCAGAGTATTTGGTGCTAGGTGCTGGATCAACGATCCACATCACACTTCAAAATTTGCACTGAAAGCACATGAAGGTTTTATGCTTGGTTACAGAAAGGATTCGCACTCCTACAAAGTCTTCAACCTCTTTCACTATAAAGTGGTTGAAACTGTGGATGTGCGGTTCGATGAGACTAACAGCTCACAAAGAGAGCACCTGCCAAATGTGCTAGATGAAATTCCACCTAGTGAATCCATCAAGCTTATGGGAACTGGAGAACTTATACCGTCTGAAGTACAGCCTGAAGAGGACCTTATCATTTCTGCACCTAATAAACCTGAAGACAATGCTCAGCCTGAAGACAATCCTTCAAACGATGAAAATGATCAGCAAGAGCAAAATCTTTGTCCAGTTCATCCTCGTGTTGCAAATGAAGTACAGATTGAGAAGATAATTGATAGCATCAATGCACCTGGTCCACTCACTCGTTCAAGGACAACACAGCTAGCAAATTTCTATGGACACTTTGCATTTGTCTCAATATCTGAACCCAAGAAAGTTGATGAAGCCTTCATGGAACCTAAATGGATTCAAGCCATGCAAGAAGAGCTTCAACAGTTCGAGCTGAATAATGTTTGGGAACTGGTCAAGCGTCCTGGTCCTTGTAAACACAATATCATAGGCACTAAGTGGATATATCGCAACAAGCAAGATGAGCATGGTCAAGTTGTCAGAAACAAGGATCGTCTCATTGCTCAAGGATACACTCAAGTTGAAGGAATTGACTTCGATGAAACATTTTCTCATGTGGCTAGGCTTGAAGCTATTCGCATACTGCTAGCCTATGCAAATCATCATAACATTCTTCTGTATCAAATGGATGTGAAGAGTGCCTTTCTCAATGGCAAGATTGAAGAAGAAGTGTTTGTTTCACAACCGCCTGGTTTTGAAGATCCAAAACATCCTGACATGGTTTACAAGCTCAACAAGGCACTGTATGGCCTCAAACAAGCCCCTCGTGCTTGGTATGACACACTCAAAGACTTCCTGAAGAGCAAAGGCTTCAAACCTGGTTCCCTGGATCCCACACTCTTCACGAATACATATGATGGTGAACTGTTTGTGTGCCAAATATATGTGGATGACATTATCTTCGGCTGCACTAATCAAAAATACAGTGATGAGTTTGGACACATGATGCAAGAGCAATATCAGATGTCCATGATGGGTGAGCTGAAGTTCTTCCTTGGTCTTCAAATACGGCAGCAACGCAATGACATCTTCATATCTCAAGAGAAATACCTCAAATATTTCCTGAAGAAGTTTGGAATGCAAGACTGCAAAGGTTACACGACGCCAATGCCAACCAAGAGTCATCTTGGTCCTGACGCCGATGGTAAAGAGTTCGATCAAAAGGTATATCGCTCCATGATTGGTTCTTTGCTTTATTTATGTGCATCTAGGCCAGATATCATGCTTAGTGTTTGCATGTGTGCCCGATTCTAAGCGGCACCAAGGGAATCACATCACTTAGCTGTGAAGCGAATTCTTCAATATTTGGCTTACCCCCCAACACTAGGATTATGGTATCCAAAGGGCTCAGAATTTGATCTAGTTCGATTCTCGGATGTTGATTATGCTGGTGACAAGGTGGATCGCAAGTCTACATCAGGCACATGTCACTTTCTGGGATGATCACTTGTGTGTTGGTCTTCAAAGAAGCAGAACTGTGTATCTCTCTCCACTGTTGAATCTGAATACATTGCTGCTGGATTTTGCTGCGCTCAGCTTCTATGGATGAGGCAAACACTCAAAGACTATGGCATTCATCTGAAGCAAGTGCCATTCTACTGCGACAATGAAAGCGCCATCAAGATTGCCAACAACCCAGTTCATCACTCAAAGACAAAGCACATTCAGATCCGTCATCACTTTCTCAGAGATCATGTCATGAAGGAAGATATTGATATCATTCACGTCAACACTGAAGAGCAACTGGCAGATATCTTCACAAAGCCTTTGGATGAGAAAAGGTTTTGCAAGTTGCGGTGTGAGCTAAATATCTTGGAATCCTCAAATGTCCTGTGAAAAGGCACACATCCTAACACTTATGCATGTTGATGACTTAGATGTGCAACACACGAAGTAACGTATATCTTCAATTAATGAAGACTTACACTCTGAGTATGAATACATTAACGCGGAATTTGACTTCGGAGCGCCACGATAAGTGCGCGCCGTGTCTGGGTCTAATACTACCTATACAGCAGGTAATGCCACCACCAAACTTTTGTTTGGAGTGTTTTCTGTTGGCATTACATTTGCTATGTCTTCACATTTGGTTTGTCTTCAAATTTCAACATGACTTCATATTTATCTTCACTATATTGATTTGGTTGTATTCTGATATGTACATATATTAGTGTGCTGTCCTCTACAGCATTCACTTATAGCTATGTCTTCTCGTTTGAATCTTTTGAACTAAGTGAATGTGATCGGACCCTAACCTTTCTATGCTCCCATTTCAAATCTATCTGTCCAAATCATATGCATTCTATTGAAACTGTCGAATGTCTTCTCTGCATCCCTGTCAGCAGAAGATACAGAGACAAACATTAAATCTGTTTTAAATGCTCAATCCTTTTTGCCTGAAACTCGAAGAAGCGGGAACGACCACCCGACAATCCAGGCGTGCGTGGGAACGTGGAACAACCTCCAATGTGTTGCATGTTCGCCACGTGTCCTTCAGATGTAAACCTCCAGGGTGTAAGTGCATCTAGTGCCACCCCTAGTTGGTTTTGGAGTATTGAAGACAAACCTAGTTGAGGGACTAATGTGTTTGTGAGAATTGCAGGATAACACAGGTAGCAGTCCCTCATTGATTCGGCCTTCCTACCAGAGATGACCCCTAAAAATGTATGAAGACATTGAAGTCAAAGGTGGTATGTGAAGACATTCACATTGAAGTCTATGACAAGAGAAGACATCGCATGAAGACTATGGAGCGCGAAGACTTAGTTGTTTCGTCGTTCTTTTTCTTCTTTGTTAAGTCATAGGAACCACCGTACTGTTAAGTGGGGTCCAAGTGAACCAGTCAGAATGACTGAAGTGATGCTTACCCAAAATCCTATGTCTTCGAGTGAAGACTATGAGAGCAAATCTTGTCCAGAGTTGCATAAGTCAGCTTTGCTTGTAGCCCAAGTAAAGTTGTCGTGTGTGTTTGAAATCTGACTGTTGGAACACGTGTCAGTTCCTTAGTGACCGAGGGTCATTTCGAACAAATCAAGTCGGGTTGCCTAGTGGCTATAAATAGCCCACCCCCTACAACCATAAACGGTTGGCTGCTCAGAGTTAGTGCACGGCTTTTGTCGTTTGAGAGCAACCCACCTCGAAGCCTTTGAGAGAGAATTCCTTGCGAGGATAAAGCCCTAACAACCCAGAGCCAAAGAGAGTTAGGCATCACTGAAGTCTTCCTGTCTGTGTGATCTGAAGACTTATTACACTTGAGGACTGTGAATCCTCCAGCCGGTTAGGCGTCGCGTTCTGAGCATCCAAGAGTCATTGTGGATCGCCGGTGAATGAAGTCTGTGAAGGTTTGGAAGTCTACCTTGAAGACTTACCAGAGTGATTGGGCAAGGACTGGGTATCCTTAGTTCAAGGGGAATAAGGTGAAGACGCGGTCTTCTAAGTTGAATCTCAGCCTCCCTAACCAGACGTACAGTTGTCACAGCAACTGGAACTGGTCCAACAAATCATTGTCTTCAGCGAGTCACTCGTTTCATCCTTCCCATTCCTTTACTTACTGTTGGCCCGGGGGAAGTCATTGCATGATTGCATTATCTTTTGTCTTCATTGAGTGACTGCTTGTTCTGATTGGCTTCACTATATCTTCCTACCTAATCTTTACTGCCTAGCTGCTATTAGTCATTGCGCTTTCACTTCATTGAATACTTGACTATGGTTTGCCTAGTGTAGTCTACCTTCCGCTGCATGGTAATAGGTTTATTTCTATCGTTTGTGTTTGAAACTTCCATGTTTGGAAGACTTTCATAAAAATCGCCTATTCACCCCCCCCTCTAGTCGATCACTAGCACTTTCAATTGGTATCAGAGCAAGGTACTCCCTTGTTCTGTGTGATTCAGTTTAACCACCTGGAGTTTTTAGCTATGTCGAGTGCAGGGATAATCAAAGTCTCCGCTGCGTGCCTAGTCTTCGATGGAACTGAATATCCCTACTGGAAGAATAAGATGCGCATGCATCTTGAAGCCATTGATGTCGACCTATGGTATGTCATCAAGAATGGTGTTCCCAAGGCTGGTGAAGGTGTCACCGCTATTGATGTCAAGAAGTTCGTTCAACTGGACTCCACTGCCAAGAACATCATCTGTGGTCATCTGACCAAAGGACAGTATGGCCGTGTGAGTGCTTTGGAAACATCCAAGCTAGTCTGGGACTGGCTCTCCAAGGTCAACGAAGGCGTCTCAACCCAGAGAGATCAGAGAATCAGTGTCCTTCACAACCTCTTCAACCGCTTCAAGAGAAATGACAATGAGAATGTTCAGCTCACGTTTGATCGACTCACTGACATCACAAATGAGCTTCAAGCCCTCGGCGCCACTGAGATCACCAAGCATGAAGTTGTCAAGACACTCCTGAGATCACTTGACAGCTCGTTTGACACCCTAGCCCTGATGATTCAAGAACGTCCTGACTTCAAAACACTCGATCCGTCTGACATGCTTGAGAGGCTCAACACACACGAGTTTCAGCTTTCTGAGAAAAGAGACATCTACGGACCCAACTATGGGCGAACTCGTGTCTTGAAGGCAAAAGCTGTCTCTTCATCTGAAGAAGAATCTGACAGTAGTTCTGATGATCCTGAAGACATTGGAAAGGAGCTTGCTATGCTTGTGAAGAAGTTCCAAAAATTCACCAAGAAGAAAGGCTTCAGGAAGTCCTCACGATCAAGCTCAAGGAATGATGAAGCTTCTGCTCATGACTACAAGAAGAGAACATGCCACAAGTGTAAGAAACATGGCCACTACATCTCTGAGTGTCCACAGTGGGACAATGAGAACAAGAAGAAAAAGAAGAGCAAGGAGTATGATTCTGACGACAAGAAGAAGAAGAAATACTCAATGTCTTCTTCCAAGTCCTCCTCAAAGTCTTCATCACACAAGAAGAGCTCATCTGGCAAGGCACGTGCATTTGTTGGCAAGGAAATGGACTCAGAGGAGGAGTCCATTTCTGAGGAGGCGGAGGTGGAGTCTGAGGGGGAGTCCGATTCTGGCATTGCGCGTCTGGCTACAGCATACGTTGCCAAGTCCATCTTCAACACTGAAGACAATGACTCCGTCACCGACACTGATGCAAATGACAAGGACTACTCCGCTCCTACCTACTGCTTCATGGCACGCGGTGTCAAGGTAAACACACGCCCTACTCACTATCAAACTTCCAGTGAAGATGACTCTGATTGTGGTTCCAAACCTAGCTACAAAACACTTGCTAAAATTGCAACTGAACAACAGAAAGCTATGGAACATATTCAAAAGCTGTTAGACAAAAGCGATGACCTGTTAGACGCTGAAATGACTCGATCTCAGTCCTTAATTGAAGACATAAAAAATCTTCACGTTAAGTATGAGGAACTTGAAAGTCGTCATGAAACGATCTCAACAACTCATGAAAAGCTTTCCTATGATTATCTTCAAAGGAAGCAAGATCTTGAGAAATTGAGAGCGGCTCATGAAGATCTTCAAAAGGAAAACGAGTCACTTCGTGCCAAACAGATCAGTTCCGCTCAGGAAGGATTTGAACCACCATGTCTTAAATGTATTGAGCGTGACAACTCTACTTCTGTTACTGGTTGTTCTACTGCTACTACTATCGCAATATCTTCAACTGCTGATGTGCCAACTAACCCCTCTGCTGAGGATGCCACTGCTATTCCTGATGAGAATGCTAGGTTGAAGACATTGCTTGAAATAGGGATGTTCCAAAGTCTCAAAGGGCATCAGACACTATGTGATGTCCTCAAAAGGCAGATCCTGAACCGAAACCCTAGGAAAGAGGGTGTTGGGTTTGAAAGGAAAATGAATACTGATGGCTCTTACTGGAAACCTGAGCAGTACCCCAAAACCACATGGGTTGCTGCAAAGGGACCTTTAGTGGATCCATCCACCCTATCTGGCTTCACTTGTGCTAATCCCATTGTTATTGATGAATCCTTTGATACAAACTATAAACTGTTTAAGAATCAGAAGGGTGAAGTGTTTGCCAAGTATATTGGTACTAACTGCAGGAATGGACCGCCTATGAAGAAGGTCTGGGTGCCGAAAAGGTGTTTGGAGAATCTTCCTGTGAATGTCGTCATGACACCACAAGTGAAGAAGAAAAACCCCAGACCACAGGCTTCATACGGTCCAAAGGCTTCATATAGACAGAGGACTCACCTGAGTCGCACTAACGCAAATGTTTTGCAGGGAAGCCATACTCAGGCCTGTGAATATGAGCGCGTTTCATCAAACCACCATGTTCATAAGACCAAGAACTATTCTGCTTATTCTTATGAGTTCTATTGTCCACCTGCAAGATTTTTTGCTAGGGCTCCAAAGCCAAAGTTCTCAGATGTTGCACTTAGACTCATTGCTTCAAAGCCACCCTTGAAGATGTGGGTGGCTAAGAAAGCTTAACTCTCTTTTGCAGGGAAAGGTCTCCAGCCGAAACCCAAAATGGTCTGAAGCTATTGCTGGGGACCTTAAACATCTTGTAGGGCGCGAGATCAAATGCCCAAATGGTCTTATTATGTACTTTGTTCCTGAGTCGCTTGCTACTAGCCCTATCAGTCCTAACCTCGATCTAAGCTTTCATAATCCACTTGCTTGTAAAATGTTTTTGCTTCACAATTCTCTTCGTGAAGCCTATCCCCCTAAGTGCAGTGTAGGGTTCGACACCAGCTGCTTCTGAATGGATTATTGATAGTGGGTGTACTAATCACACGACTGGCAAGCGAAGTCTTCTTATGGAGTCAACCTTACGTCCATCTGACAAAAGTCACATCACATTTGCTGACACTGGTAAAAGTAAGGTATTGGGCCTAGGTAGAGTTGCAATCTCAAAGGATCAACACATGGATAAAGTCATGCTTGTTGAATCCCTTGGTTTCAACTTAATGTCTGTCTCAATGCTTTGCGATTTAAACATGATTGTGATGTTTGGAAAATATTGTTGCCTTGTTCTAATGGAATCTGACGAGTCTCTAGTGTTTGAAGGGTATCGGAAAGATGATTTGTACGTGGTAGATTTCTCAGCAGCACCACAACTTGCCATATGTCTTCTAGCAAAAGCTTCAGAATGCTGGCTCTGGCATCGGAGGCTAGGGCATGCTGTCATGAGGAACTTGCACACTCTTGCAAGAAAGAAGCATGTCATAGGCATCGAAGGCGTCAAGTTCAAGAAGGATCACTTATGCGGTGCCTGTGAAGCAGGAAAGATGACGAGGGCCAAGCATCCCTCGAAGACAATCATGACAACGAATCAACCCTTCGAACTGCTACACATGGACCTCTTCGGTCCCACTCACTACTCAACTCTTACTACTACTGCTTGTCTCTATGGCTTTGTCATTGTTGATGATTATTCAAGATATACTTGGGTGCATATAATCCTCTACAAGACTGAAGTGCAGGATGTCTTCAGACGCTTCGCCAATCGAGCCATGAACAACTATGGCGTCAAGATAAAGCACATCCGAAATGACAATGGCACTGAATTCAAGAACACTGGGCTAGATACATATCTTGATACTTTGGGCATCACACATGAATTCTCAGCTCCGTACACGCCACAGCAGAATGGCGTCATCGAACGCAAGAACAGAACACTTATTGAGATGGCTCGGACGATGCTTGATGAATACAAGACTCCAAGAAAATTCTGGCCTGAAGCCATTGATACTACATGCCATATCATCAACCGTGTTTATCTTCACAAGCTTCTGAACAAGACATCCTATGAGCTCCTTACTGGCAAGAAGCCAATTGTCAGTTACTTCAGAGTATTTGGTGCCAGGTGCTGGATCAAGGATCCACATCACACTTCAAAATTTGCACCAAAAGCACATGAAGGTTTTATGCTTGGATATGGAAAGGATTCGCACTCCTCAGAGTCTTCAACCTCTTTCACTATAAAGTGGTTGAAACTGTGGATGTGCGGTTTGATGAGACTAACGGCTCGCAAAGAGAGCACCTGCCAACTATGCTAGATGAAGTTCCATCAAGTGAATCAATCAAACTTATGGGAACTGGAGAAATCATACCATCTAATCCTCAGCCTGAAGAGGAACTTATCATCTCCGCACCTGATCAACCTGAAGACAATGCTCAGCCTGAAGACAATCCTTCTAACGATGAAAATGATCAGCAAGAGCAGAATCTTCGTCCTGTACATCCTCGTGTTGCAAATGAAGTGCAGATTGAGAGAATAATTGATAGCATCAATGCACCAGGTCCACTCACTCGTTCAAAGGCAACACAACTAGCAAATTTCTGTGGACACTTCACATTCGTCTCAATATCTGAACCCAAGAAAGTTGACGAAGCCTTCATGGAACCTGAATGGATTCAAGCTATGCAAGAAGAGCTTCAACAGTTTGAGCTGAATAATGTATGGGAACTGGTTAAGAGTCCTGATCCTCGGAAGCACAATATAATAGGCACCAAATGGATATATCACAACAAGCAAGATGAGCATGGTCAAGTTGTCAGAAACAAAGCTCGTCGTTGCTCAAGGATACACTCAAGTTGAAGGGATTGACTTCGATGAAACATTTGCTCATGTGGCTAGAATTGAAGCCATACGCATACTGATGGCCTATGCAAATCATCATAACATTCTTCTGCATCAAATGGATGTGAAGAGCGCTTTTCTCAATGGCAAGATTGACGAAGAAGTGTATGTTGCACAACCGCCTGGCTTTGAAGATTCAAAACATCCTGATATGGTGTACAAGCTCAACAAGGCACTGTATGGCCTCAAACAAGCCCCTAGGGCTTGGTATGACACACTCAAAGACTTCCTGAAGAGCAAAGGCTTCAAACTTGGTTCCCTCGACCCCACTCTCTTCACGAAGACATATGATGGTGAACTGTTTGTGTGCCAAATATATGTGGATGACATTATCTTCGGCTACACCAATCAGAAATATACTGATGAGTTTGGATATATGATGCAAGAGCAATATCAGATGTCCATGATGGGAGAGCTGAAGTTCTTCCTTGGTCTTCAAATATGTCAGTGTCGGATTTCGGATTCCGGCAAACCCTTGAGGTTCGAACACTGGGGTGCGCGCGGAGATTTCGCCTCCTACCTACCTGCACCCCTCCGCCTTGCTAAGATCTGAGCTATGGAAAGAACAACACGAGAGACACGGGGTTTATACTGGTTCGGGCCACCGTTGTGGTGTAATACCCTACTCCAGTGTGTGGTGTGGTGGATTGCCTCTTGGGCTGATGATGATGAACAATACAAGGAACAACGGCCTCGCATGGGTCTGTTCTTGGCTGGGGGGATGAACTGCTGGGAGGAGTTCAGTCACCCTTCTCTCTCTCTCTCTCTCTCCGATTGTCGATGCCCTAGTTCTTGATTCTCTCCTTCTTCTTCCTTCCTCGTTTTCTCTCTTCTTTTCTTCCTCTTTTTTCGTCCCGTCCCCCTTGTTCTGTGGGTGGCTGGTCCTATTTATAGGGGCCCTGGTCCTCTTCCCAAATATCAAGCGGGAAGGGAGCCAACAATGGCGGGCTAATTTGAAGGGGGACAGCTAGTACCAGCTATCTTGACAAAAGTAGTCTTCGCCTGCACAAAGCTCTGGTCGTGACGCCGTCTTGGGCTCCACGATGACCTCCGTCTTACAGTCCTCCTGGTCTTGGTCTTGTTGCACCGAAATGGCAACCTTTGCTTGATGCCACGGTACTCCGCGGCTGCGCTTGCTCCCATTGCACCAAAGAGGAAAGGAGGATGCTGCGCGGCCTGGCACCCGCCTGGCGCCTTTGGTCGTCATGGCTTGCGTCACAGGCACCTCGTGAGGTACCCCGCCTTGATCTCTCCGCCTCCTCGCGATCCAGCCTGATGAGGCCGTGCCTGAGGAAGCTCCGCATCGTCCGCCCTGCGAGGCTTGGCCCCTCGCGAGGGTCTTGGGTCTGTGTTGGTGAAGATGGGCTGTGCTGGGCCCCCCTTTGAGCCACGCCGCAGGCCGCAGGCAGGCAAGTCTGGGGACCCCCGTTCCCAGAACACCGACAGTAGCCCCCGGGCCCAAGGCGCACCAGGACTTGGCCGAGCAGGGAAGCGGAAGGGCGAGGGCGAAGCGCCACGGGCCCTAATAGCCTGCGGCCTTGGGCGCCGCATGGCGGTTGATTGGACGTGGGCGTCTCCACTTCCCCGTGGCACCTCGGCAACTGCACGGATTGGACAAGTCCCTGCATGCAAAGCGGGTCATGATTACCTGCGATTGTGGAGGTCGGCGGTTGGCCTTCGCTGGCTATAAGTACGGAATGGTGCGCGCCCTTCCAGTCCATCCCTTCTTGCTTCTCCTTCTTCCCGATCCTTGCTCCGTCTTGCTGCGATGGCTCCGATCCGCCGGTTCTCGACGGTAGAGAAGGGAAAGGCTCCCCGAGAGGAACCAGACCCGCTCCCGCCGAAGAAACGGCTCGTCCTCCATGGCCCGGACGAGGGGGCCCATCAGGTGGTGTCGAGGCCTTGGTGCGAGCGGGCACCGCCGGGGTTCCCGCTTCCCTTGTACGCCCACATCGAGGGCCCTGAGGGAGCTGATGTTGATCGCCATGGGCGGCGCCACCATCGACGCCGACGGGTCATGAAGGTGTGGGTCGTCCCACCTGGGGTCCACACCGAGGGCTCCTCCCGAGAGCTCGTGCTCCACGTCGCCATGCCTCCTCAGTCTTGGATTCGCCTTCCTCCCTTCTTTGCCTCCATCGTCCCGCAGGGAGAGCCCCTGGAGCTTTGGCTGCAGCACGCCGGCTGCAGCACCCTCGCAACCGAGGTAGAGGTCGCGGTCATTACCCCAGGCGAGGTCTTCATGACTCGAGGCTGGAGCGAAATCCCTCGGGTTTGCAGGACAGGAGGCGCCTTCGCGATCCACTTGGAGTACGACGGTCCTTCGGTGATGTTCTTCAAGGTCTTCGATGCGAACAGGCGCCGGCTGGAGTGCTGCCCCGGGAGAGGTGGCCGGGACCCTGCTGCAGCGAGGACTGGGCCCGCCGACCGCTCCCTTGGCGGCTCCTCAGGCGGCGGAGGCGTCGGAGGTTCCAGCGACTCCGGCGAGCTCTTCGCGACTCCGGAGACGAGCGACGACAGCTACGAGCCCCCGAGCCGGCGCCGCTCCTGGAGCAGGGCGGGCTCGTCAGGCCACCGCCGACTCTGATCTGGATGGGGTTGGCGCCGGTGCTTGACGGCCCACTGTTGATGATGGCGTCTCTTGCAGGGGCGCGCGTAGTTAGTGTCCCTTTAGGATCTGTTCCCTGCGAGGAATCAAATACGCGTCCCGTGGGGGCTTGTAAGGTGCCTGTGATCCAGTTTCGTTAATATAACCCTTGTCGTAGAATTGTGCGAGTTGCTCATTCCGTCTTAGCTCAGTTCTCCCTTTCGAACCTCACGAGGGCTTGGTGCTCTGCACCGACAAGTCCTAGTCCCAAGGCGGCTTCAGCCGTCGCTGGTATGCCATGTCGCGATGCCGTGGTTAAGGCCAGGAGGTGAGCGACCCGGAGTCCGGTAAGAGCCCCTGAGTCGCGATGCTCAGGAGGTCCCCTTTGGCGCTCAAGCAGCCGTTGTTCGGTGAGAAAGGAGAGTGGCATCGCTAACAAGGGATTGCATTAGGTGCGGGGATGGTGCCACGGTAGCTGGCGCTTCCGGGTGGTGACTTATCTCGAGAATCAGGGGTCGCTCTCTGATGTGTCGCCGGGTCCGTGCATCGGCAGGCGCGAGGTTGCTCGGCGAGGTCCTCACGTGTCCCTCCCCTCTCGCCTTTGCTCCCCTTTCTGCTCTACGTCCTCGGGTCCCGGTCCTCGAGCGAGTCTCAGCCGTTGCTGGTATTCCAGGTCGCGATGCCGGGGACAAGGCCAGAGGGTGAGGGCTGGAGAGCCAGTAGGAGCCCTGAGTCGCGATGCTCAGGCACCCCCCCCTATAACGTGCAAGCGGTTCGCGCGGATGAGAGTGAAGGAGACACCGCAAGGGCCTCGCCTGATGCAGCTCCTTCAGGAGATCCTGTAGACCCATCATAGAAAAAACGAGGGGTTGCCATGACAATTGACAGTCAGCCGTTGGTTGCTTCCGAGGGGTACCAGGCACTCAAGGCTTGACAAGGTGGCGCCGTGCGGGGCTGTCGCGGCCAGAGCTCAGCCGTTCAGGTTTGTTGGCGTTGCAGGGATGGACCCATGCGCAAGCATCATGCGTTTGAGAGCAGTTCCGTCAGTTGGCGTCAGTTGAGTGGGCAGCTAGGTCGGCATGGAGAAGAAGAGGTGCCATGGACCGGCATCAAATAATCAAGCATGGTGGGTATAACGCATAACCGGAAATAAATGCAAATGGGATACATGCCGCTGGGCCTGGCCCGACGGACTTGGGGATGATGCAGCCCGAGGGGCGCCCCCAACAAGGTAAGTTAACAACATGAAATAAAAGGGATACACGCTATAGGGACGGACCCACGCGGCCTGGGAATAATGCAGCCCTGGGGGGGTGCTCCCAGCTGGAAGTGAAACTTGAAAGATCTCACCTGATGACGTTAAGGACGAAGGGGTGTTGGTGTAGCAGACTCGGTGGGCTGTGGAAGCCGATCCTCACGAGCCCCCAGGCCCGGGGGCCTCGGGAGGCTCCGGAGGTGCTGGCGCCTCCCCGCGGACCATCTCCATATCCGCCAGGGTTGCGGAACGCCTGGCCTCTTGTGCCTCCATGATGCCCCTCGTGAGGCGCTGGTACGTGGTAGCCGCGTGCGGCAAGCCGTAAGGCATGCGAACGTAGCTGTGGGGTGGACCTCCGCAGCGCCCCACTCGCGAGGGCCAGAGGCGCTCCAGAGAGGCGACTCAGTTGAGCCCTGGTATGTTGATGCAGACGTGCAGCCCACCATCCTCGCCTGGATGGGGAGCCACTGCTGGTAGACGGCGGCCGCCTTTCATGACCCTTGACTCTTGTAGCTCCTGAATGGCCTTGTTGACGAACTCCTGAGGGTCTGGCTCTCCTTGCCTTACTCCTTGATGAGGGAAACGTGCTTCGAAACACGCCTCCATGTGGTGCCCGAGCGCCTCCCTCGTGACCCTAGCCAGGTCGGTGGCCCTCTAGGGGAGAGCCCCCGAGCCCTGCCAGAGGAGGGCGCCGGGCGCGCTTTCCTATGCGATGGAAGGAGGTTCCCCCTGGGCAGGCACGGGCCCAGAGGGGCCTGCCTCCTGAGGGGCCAGGCCGGACGATGTCTTCTTCTTCTTGGGGGCGGTCTCGGGAGGCCTCCTGCTTCCGCGGTCCGGGTCTTCCAGTGACGCGGCCTGAAAGGCTCGTTCCAGGGAACACACCGCGTCCTTCTCTTCACAGGGCACCGTGATGACTCCGCCACTTCCTGGCATCTTGAGGACGTTGTAGCCGTGGTGAGTTACAGCCATGAACTTGGCCAGTGCTGGGTACCCAAGGATTGTGTTGTACGGCAGGCGAATGTGAGCGAAGTCGAAGTCGATGAGCTCGGTGCGGTAGTTGTCGCGTGCCCCGAAGGTGACAGGGAGGCGGACCTGCCCAATCAGGACCGTGGAGCCGTCAGTGATTCCGAAGAACGGCTTGGTTGGCTGAAGCTGGATGTAGGGCACTTGGAGATTGTTGAATGTTTCCACGGATAGGACGTTGAGCCCTGCCCCGCCATCGATGAGGGTCCTGGTGACCACCACGTTGCTGATGATTGGGGAACAAAGCATTGGGAGGACTCTGGCTGTAGCCGCACACTTGAGCTGATCTACTGAGCTGAATGTGATGGCGCACGCCGACCACCTGAGAGGGCGCGTGGCTTCAAGCCTGGGGAGGACTGCATTCACTTCGCGGGCGAACTGCTTGAAGATGCGTTGAGAGGCTGGGGCTTGAGCCCCGCCCAGGATGCAGGCGATCGCGCGCGGCTCCTGGAAGCCCCCAGCCCCCACGTCTTGGTGGCGGTCCATGTTTCTCCTTGGCTGCGGCAGCAGCGGAGGGAGGTCTGCATTGCCATGCGGGCGATCCTCGCGAGGCTGATCCCTCCAGTCTCCCTCGTGAGGCGGGTCTTGCCAGCGATCCTCGCGAGGTTGATCGCGCCACCCTTGGCACGGGCCACGGTCTTCCCAGCGTCTTGCGTTCCTTCCTCCTCCTCGACCGTAGCCCCGGTCACCGCGGTCGGGGCGATGGCCGATCCTTCCTTCTCGCACGGCTCAGAGCTCTTGACATTCGTTGGTGTTGTGGGTGTGGAGGTCGTGGTACACACAGTACCGGCTGCCCTTGGAAGGTTCGGGCTGATCCCTTCCCCGCTTGGTGTCTGGTTCTGCCGCAAGCATGGCAGCCCCCTTGCGCTTCACGTCCTTGGCCTTGGGCTTCTTCTCTTCTGGGTCTGTGGCAGGCAGCTCGAGGAGGGAGAGACGCCCTTCCTCAGCCCTGGCGCACTTGGTTGCCAAGTTGAACAGCTCCAAGGAAGTGCACAGGTCTTCATGCATCGCCAGCTCCTCCTTCATCTTGACATCACGCACGCCGTCGGAGAAGGCTGAGATGATGGCCTTCTCAGTCACCTTGGGAATCTTGAGGCGTGCGTTGTTGAAGCGTTGGATGTACTTCTGCAGGGTCTCCCCGGGTTGTTGCTTGATGCGGCGCATGTCGCTCACGGCGGGTGGCCGGTCGCGAGTACCTTGGAAGTTGGCGATGAAGCGGGTGCGCATCTCATCCCAGGAGGAGATCATGCCTGGAGCCAGGTTCAGGAGCCAGGTGCGGGCCCCGTCCTTGAGTGCCATGGGAAACCAGTTCGCCATGACCTTCTCGTCTCCGTTGGCAGCTTCGATGCCCAGCTCGTAGAGCTGGAGGAACTCCGCTGGGTCAGCCGTGCCGTCGTAATGAGGAGGCAGGTCCGGCTTGAACTTGCCGGGCCACGCGATGCTGCGTAGCTCGATGGTGAAGGCACGACAGCCTGCTGTGGCCATGGGAGGCCTTGGGTGACGGAGAGCTTGGTCTTGCATGTCCCCACGCGCTGCAGCTGGGTCTTGACGTGCGGGAGCAGGAGCATGGTCGCGATGTGCTGGAGCACGGAGTGCCCGGGCAGCTTCTTGCAGGCGAGGAACTTCTTGGCAGCTCTGCTCTTGCCGTGCTGGCACCTGACGGAGCGGGTTCCGCCCAGGGGCCACACGCCTTGGAGCCATGGCGCCTTCTTGAGGAAGAGGCGGCCGGGGCGCCGCCAGAGCTTCGTCCCCCGCGCGGGGCGGGGTGCGGTGCAGTGGAACGGACGGCGCAGGAGAGCCCCCTGCGGCGCGGACGAGCTCGGCGATGCGGTCGAGCCATTCTTCGTAGACGTCGTCGACGCGATGGTAGCGCAGGAGCTTGTTTGCCGCGATGAGCGCAGCTCGAGCCTCCATGGGTGCGCGGAGCGCATGGGACGAAGAACCGGCTGGGGTGAGTGAGGGAGTTGCGGTGCGGCCGTCTTGCCGCACGGACGGATGCTGAGACGATGCTTGCTGCTCGTCCCCCGCCGGGCCGGTGGCAGCGTTGACGGCAGGTGACGGGGAACGGCGGGGACGCCCGCCGACAGGAGCCGTCTGGCCGACGCGGGAAGCGAGAGCGGCCCGGTGCTCGGTGCGGGCCCGACGAGCGTCAGACATGGGCGCGATGGTCGGAGGAGAACGGGGTGGTGGAAGATGAATTCCGGCGCACCCCTACCTGGCGCGCCAAATGTCGGATTTAGGGTTCCGGCAGACCCTTGAGGTTCGAACACTGGGGTGCGCGCGGAGATTTCGCCGCCTACCTAACTGCACCCCTCCGCCTCGCTAAGATCTGAGCTATGGAAAGAACAACACGAGAGACACAGGGTTTATACTGGTTCGGGCCACTATTCTGGTGTAATACCCTACTCCAGTGTGTGGTGTGGTGGATTGCCTCTTGGGCTGATGATGATGAACAATACAAGGAAGAACGGCCTCGCGAGGGTCTGTTCTTGGCTGGGGGGATGAACTACTGGGAGGAGTTCAGTCACCCTTCTCTCTCTCTCTCCGATTGTCGATGCCCTAGTTCTTGATTCTCTCCTCCTTCTTCCTTCCTCGTTTTCTCTCTTCTCTCCTTCCTCTTTTTTCCGTCCCGTCCCCCTTGTTCTGTGGGTGGCTGGTCCTATTTATAGGGGCCCTGGTCCTCTTCCCAAATATCGAGCGGGAAGGGAGCCAACAATGGCTGGCTAATTTGAAGGGGGACAGCTAGTTCTAGCTATCCTGACAAAAGTAGTCTTTGCCTGCACAAAGGTCTGGTGGTGACGCCGTCTTGGGCCCCACGATGACCTCCGTCTTGCAGTCCTCCTGGTCTTGGTCTTGTTGCACCGAAATGGCAACCTTTGCCTGATGCCTCGGTACTCCGCGGCTGCGCTTGCTCCCTTTGCACCAAAGAGGAAAGGAGGACGATGCGCGGCCTGGCACCCGCCTGGCGCCTTTGGTCATCATGGCTTGCGTCACGGGCACCTCGTGAGGTACCCCGCCTTGATCTCTCCGCCTCCTCGCGATCCAGCCTGATGAGGCCGTGCCTGAGGAAGCTCCGCGTCATCCGCCCCACGAGTCTTGGCCCCTCGCGAGGGTCTTGGGTCTGTGTTGGTGAAGATGGGCCGTGCTGGGCCCCCCTTTGAGCCACGCCGCAGGTCGCAGGCAGGCAAGTCTGGGGACCCCCATTCCCAGAACGCCGACAGTCAGCAACGCAATGGCATCTTTATATCTCAAGAGAAATACCTCAAAGATTTCCTGAAGAAATTTGGAATGCAAGATTGCAAAGGCTACACGACGCCAATGCCAGCCAAACATCATCTAGGTCCCGACGACAATGGCAAAGAGTTCGATCAAAAGGTATATCGCTCCATGATTGGTTCCTTGCTTTATTTATGTGCATCTAGGCCAGATATCATGATTAGTGTTTGCATGTGTGCCCGGTTCCTAGCGGCACCAAAGGAATCGCATCACTTTGCTCTGAAGCGAATTCTTAGATATTTGGCTCAGACCCCAACACTAGGATTATGGTATCCAAAGGGCTCAGAGTTTGATCTAGTTGGATTCTCGGATGCTGATTATGCTGGTGACAAGGTGAATCGCAAGTCTACATCAGGCACATGTCATTTTCTGGGACGATCACTTGTATGTTGGTCTTCAAAGAAGCAGAACTGTGTATCTCTCTCCACCGCTGAATCTGATGAAGCGCCTGCACCCCCGAAGCCAAAGAAACTGAAGAAGCCTAAAGCTTCAAGGCCTACTCCTACACCAAAGGTCTTACAGGCAAAGCCTCTGGCCACTGCACCTCCTGAACACAGTGTGCAGTCTGAAGATTTGTCACGCATCTCCAAGCCCTCGAGAGTGAAGATGCCCTTGCAACCCACCAGCCATGAACTGACTGTTGCTGCTATTCTGCGCAATGATGCCATTGATCTGTCCAGCGATGAAGATCTTGCAGATGACGCTCTTGAGCAACTGATTAAGAGCAAAGAAGAAGCAGAAATCTTCAATGATTTGTCTCTCTTTGACGTGGAAATCCTCCACAACTTCATTGATGAGTGGTTTGAAACCCCCAATCTCAGCTTTGATGATCTGCAACTTTCAATTGGCCTCAGCGTCGCTTTCACTGGCGCCATTGCTTCTGAGCTAGCTCTAGCTCAGCGCATCGTTGAACTGAAGCAAAAGATCGACTATGAGAAAGCTCAGTTCAAGAAGCACATGGCAAAGCTCAGCGTGCAAGATGTGAAAAACTTCAAGATTATGCTGCACGAGCTCAAGGAAGCTTTTCTCAAGAAACATGAAGAAGTTAAAGGGACTCGTGAGCGCATGAAGAGTCTGACTAACAAGTGCGTGCAAGCCTACAATGAAGCTGAGAAGCGCAAGGCTCTTGGGCGTCCTGGCATCGACCCCAGAATGGCGGCCAAGCCAAAGAAGAAGAAGCCAGTTGTGGCCGAACCCGAAGCAACAAGGCAGGAAGTACATCCCATTGTATTCCCTGCCAGTATGACAGGTTCGAAGCCTATGGTCCCTACAGTGGCTTCAGAACTAAAGAAGACAAGGGCTGCCGAGGCTGAAGCTAGATAGAGGAAAAATCCTGAAGCTTCTAATGTCGCTCCCTCCAAGAAGAAGCGCAAAACCAAGAAAGATCGGGCTGCTCCCACAGAGCCCCTTGTTGTTGAGCCCATCTCGGTTGCTCGTCCTGCCTCCTCGCATCAAGAACGACGAATGATAGTTCATGAGCCTGCTTCCACAGAGGCTCCTGAAGCTGAAGACATTCCAACAATTGACCCCACCGCTGCTGAAGACATTGGTCACCATGATAATGTTGAAGATTATGAAGTCCTTCCTCAGATCGAGCACCAATTGGTATCATAGCCTGTGCTCACACACAGCGAACTCATCAGCATTGGTCGTCCTCTGACGCCAACTTCTCAGGATGCATCGTGGCTGATCACCCACAGAGACAAGATACTCCAAGCTCTCCCCCACTGCAAGCTACCCCAACAGTGCAAAATGATGATGACTTTGAGGCCTCGCACGCTCCATCTCCACAAGCGTCGCCCGCATTACGCAGGCTTCGCAAAGGACCCAGGCCCCAAGTCACTCCCACAATGCACGTGTCTGAATCCGAAGCCAAAATGGCTGAAGATGCTCCGGCTGCATCAGCCGATGAAGAAGATGAAGAAGAAGCCCCAAGAGTTACTAGAGTTGCTACACCCCTGTCTCACCAAGATGTTGTTCTCGAGGAGAACGTGACCGACCCACCAGCTTCTGAAGTGGAGGTTCACAACCCTGAGGCGGCCACCAACATCATTGCTGACGCCAATGACGTTGTCATGGTTGACGCCAATACGGCGCCAGAAGCCAATGAGGCGCCAGAAGCCAATGAGGCACCAGAAGTCAATGCAACACCTGAAGTCCAAGCACCTGAAGCACATGTGGCCCCTGAAGCCCATGAAGACAATACCAATGCCCCTGTTCACAATGGAGCTGGCATTTGATCGTGGTCAGCCAGTTATGGTTCGATGGCCCATTCTGACTCCTCCGCCTGCTGTTGGTCCACAATTTGAGTACCACGTCGAACACAGGCCTCAAGTTCAAAAGCCCAAGCGAAGACTTCCACGATTCCCAGGCACTGCCACTTCACCTGGGGTCTTCAATGCAAATGGCTTCGTGGCACATAATACCTTCTTCAACAGCTCCAAGAACCCCTATACAAGACCGCGCATTTTCTCAGATCGGTTCTGGAGCTATCAGCAGCGCAGCTACTATTCCTGTGTCCTATACAATCAAGGGCGCATATTTCCACATATGTGCCTCGACTCTGAAGCTATAGCTAGTCTGCCCTGCCTCGAAGAAGCATTGGACTGTTTCAGAGATGCTGGTCTGTTGCAGTTCGTCACTGACAAGGAGCACTGGAACGAAGAATTGCTGCTTCAATTCTATGCCACTCTTCATATTCGAGGCTACAACAGGGATCCGAAGACTTGGGTCCTTGAGTGGATGACAGGCAATGTCCATCATGAAGCTAAACCTCTTGATATCATTGAGCTCACAGGCCTGCCCACTCTTGGTGAATACTATGAACCAGGTTGTCAACAACATCAAAATGCCTTGGAAAGCATCTTTCAGAAGCCAGAACCCAACATGAGTCAAATGCTGAGCATGATGAAGCCTCTGCCTCATGACGCTGAATACCCATCTGAGTTCTTTGTTGAAGACCCAGAGTACCTGCCTCGCACCATTTACCACATCATCAGGAAGACTCTATGGCCTGTCAAAGGACACTCATCTGCAGCAAAGCTTGAAGGAGCAATGAAGACTTTGGTTTTCTATATCTTCAATGGCATCATCTTCAATGCTCAAGACTTCTTCATCAGGCAGTTGGCTGTGTCTGGCTCTGACATCTTTTGGTTGAAATTCTATGCTCCATGGGTCATGCATCTGATAAAGCGTCACTCGGCTTTCAACTATCAGCCGTCTGTGCGCAATCATCTTATATTCTTGCCCGAGGTTGATCTATCAGTTGAAGCCATTTACCCAGAGCCTGCTAAGGATCCCATTTATCTTCACAACGCTGATCACCAAAGCTTCACCCAGCCCATTGAAGGGATTCCAGCCGTTTCTCGTGTTTATCCTCTGGCTGGAAACACACGTGTCCCTCGTGCTCAAACTGATTTCACTGGTAGCACCATTGCGCAAAGGCCTCAAAGACGATCTCGTGCCCTCAATGACCGAGAGCTTCTCGTTGCGCTGCATCAGAAACAGGGCAAACATCACGACTGGCTTAAGCATCAGATGCAAAGCCTCTTGGTGGATGTCAACCGCATTCGCAATCTTGCCACCAAGAATGCGTTTGTTACTCATGAAACCTGTCGGAGGTCATGGAAGAGTTTGACCCTACTTAGTGCTGAAGCTGATTTGCATGACGATGGCTTCACCGAACGCTTCAAGTTTGACTCAACTCCTCCCAGAAATGCTCACTTGCGTCGGACTCCCTCACTTGAAGACCCTGAATACTCATCCTTAGCTGTGACCGTAAATGCCAGAGTCATCGATGACCAAGATGATGCAACTTCACCTCCTCCAACTTCAGCACATGTCGACACTGCACCAAGTTCCTCTGCACCACCGGATCTCACCGACGACCCTGCTGCCTCGCCTGCACTCATGGGAACGAGTAGGCGCTCTATGTCTTCAAACCTTTTTGGTCCTCACTAACAAAAGGGGGAGAAGCATATTGAGTTGATAGTCTTCAAGCGGGTCTATATGGGTGGTTGATTTACTTTTTGCTACTTTTTGCCAAGTTCTTACAACTCTCATTTTCGATACATTTGGTTCTTTGAGTTGTCTACTTATTTCCTATACTGTGATGCGATGATAAATTCCGCATGTGCGACGATAAATTCCGCACTTAGATCATTTTGCAGACTTCCATTTTTCATTATGCATGTCATTATCTTCATTACATCATATCTTGCATAATGAATTGTCATCATAAGTTGAAGAGGATATCCACAAGTACAACCTGCCATGTGCATTTGCATACCAGAAGCAAATTACTTATATGCACATCTTCAGGGGGGGCCTTTGCCACTTATGAAGACAATCCCCTATCCTTTACAATTTCACATATTTTATTCCCCGTTGAAAACTTCAACTAGTTTGTCATCAACCACCAAAAAGGGGGACATTGTAAGTGCATCTAGTGCCACCCCTAGTTGGTTTTGGAGTATTGACGACAAACCTAGTTGAGGGACTAATGTGTTTGTGAGAATTGCAGGATAACACAGGTAGAAGTCCCTCATTGATTCGGTTTTCCTACCAGAGATGACCCCTAAAAATGTATGAAGACATTGAAGTCAAAGGTGGTATGTGAAGACATTCACATTGAAGTCTATGACAAGAGAAGACATCGCATGAAGACTATGGAGCGCGAAGACTTAGTTGTTTCGTCGTTCTTTTTCTTCTTTGTTAAGTCATAGGAACCACCGTACTATTAAGTGGGGTCCAAGTGAACCAGTCAGAATGACTGAAGTGATGCTTAACCAAAATCCTATGTCTTCGAGTGAAGACTATGAGAGCAAATCTTGTCCAGAGTTGGATAAGTCAGCTTTGCTTGTAGCCCAAGTAAAGTTGTCGTGTGTGTTTGAAATCTGACCGTTGGAACACGTGTCAGTTCCTTAGTGACAGAGGGTCATTTCAGACAAATCAGGTTGGGTTGCCTAGTGGCTATAAATAGCCCACCCCCTACAACCATAAACGGTTGGCTGCTCAGAGTTAGTGCACGGCTTTTGCCGTTTGAGAGCAACCCACCTCGAAGCCTTTGAGAGAGAATTCCTTGCGAGGATAAAGCCCTAACCACCCAGAGCCAAAGAGAGTTAGGCATCACTGAAGTCTTCCTGTCTGTGTGATCTGAAGACTTATTACACTTGAGGACTGTGAATCCTCCAGCCGGTTAGGCGTCGCGTTCTGAGCATCCAAGAGTCATTGTGGATCGCCGGTGAACGAAGTCTGTGAAGGTTTGGAAGTCTACCTTGAAGACTTACCAGAGTGATTGGGCAAGGACTGGGTGTCCTTAGCTCAAGGGGAATAAGGTGAAGACGTGGTCTTCTGAGTTGAATCTCAGCCTCCCTAACCAGACGTACAGTTGTCACAGCAACTGGAACTAGTCCAACAAATCATTGTCTTCAACGAGTCACTGGTTTCATTCTTCCCATTCCTTTACTTACTATTGGCCCGGGCGAAGTCATTGCATGATTGCATTATATTTTGTCTTCATTGAGTGACTGCTTGTTCTGATTGGCTTCACTATATCTTCCTACCTGATCTTTACTTCCTAGCTGCTTTTAGTCACTGTGCTTTCACTTCATTGAATACTTGACTATGGTTTGCCTAGTGTAGTCTACCTTCCACTGCATGGTAATAGGTTTATTTCTATCATTTGTCTTCGAAACTTCCATGTTTTGAAGACTTCCATAAAAATCGCCTATTCACCCCCCTCTAGTCGATCACTAGCACTTTCACAGGGGCACCTGCGTAATAACGTTGCGCCGTCCCTATCCTTATAAATACACGCCACACCCCAGTCATTATCTCTTCTTCCACTTCTCCTTCTCACACAAACCCTAGCGCCACCACTAGCTCTCGACGACGCCGGCGACGAAGCGCTTAGCTGCCGCGACCTCACCAGCGTCGTCCTCACGCCGGCCGCAGACATTCTCTTCTCCACCGTCGCCGTAGGTGTCCTCCATCACCAAGTTAGGGCACGGAAGATCGAACTGCTCGGCCTCATCTCCTACTCCGTCAAGCAGTTCCTCGAGTGGTAAATAAAAACTCTTTTTACAGTCCTTTTTGATCTGATAGATTCATCTTTTTCAACCACAAGTGGTTTCTATCCCAACAAATTGAATCTATCCTTTTCTGCATCTCATAACATGCCTAGTATGTTCACTTATGCTTCACAAAGTAGTTAGATTCCTCACTTGTACTTATTCGTGGATTCGTACAAATCTGGAACCAACTCTCTACATATGAGTGAATGTCTTTGCACTATGAGGTCAATGTCTTCTAAACTGATTTATCTTCAAAATCTTCTGAGAATGCATATGACCTCTTCCCCTTCCCTCGCATCTCTAATGCTGTCACAGGTACATGTCCGTGGGAGAATCCCTTGGTTCTCATAGTCTGCATTCATTTGCAGAGTTCTTACAGCATCACATCAATTCTCCCGAAGCTAATTCCTGTCTGACCAGTAGAAGGAAGCCTTTGCACGTTCTGAAGCCATTCAGTCTGAACTTCATAGCGACAGAAAAATCAGTCAGGAAGGGCGGCAGACAGCACCGTGAAAACACTGCCAAGGACCTGCCACCGGATCTGTATGATCTATACAAGTCAGATCCAGAAGAGACCTATGGAGAATGCAAGAACTGAATCCAATGGATTCAAAGACATTGGACAGAGGAATGGTTCAAGTACAGATTTGTCACTGACGAATATGCTGAAAAGAATGCCATCAAGGGCCCCTGGGGAGATATAATATACAAAGGTCTTCAGCCCAAGTCGAAGTCTGAAGCTATTGCTCAAGGCTTCTACCCCTGCATGATACGTGGATCTCAGCCTGCTAATGCCGACCCATCCTCTCTGTTATGGTGTCGTGAAGACAATCTCTTTAAGCCCAGATTGCCAAAACTTCTGCCAAAGAGAACAAGAAGTCGCTTGGGTTAGACTTCAACCCCAGTCCCTCTGCTCCTCGTGCCGACGGCACACGCGATACCAAACCCAATATTGTTGGGCCCTTCTACAACCTTGAAGGTCTCATCACTCACATTCAGGTTCAAGGGGCAGCCGTGGATCACTCTGTCGATGACCCTGATTCTGACGAAGCGCCTGCACCACCGAAGTCTGTGAAGCAAAAGAAACCAAAGGCTTCAAAGCCCTTCTCTGAACCAAAAGTTTTGCGGGTGAAGCCTCTAGCTACCGCACCTCCTGAAGCCAGTGTGCAGTCTGAAGATCTCTCTCGCATCTCCAAGTCTGACAAGATGAAGAAGCCCATGCAACCAACTGGTCAGGCACTAACCCCTGCTGCCGTTCTGAGGAATGGGAACGAAGCCATTGATCTGTCAAGCGACGACGATCTTGGCAATGATTCTCTTGAGCTGCTTATAAAGAGCAAACAAGAGGCGGAAATCTTCAATGATCTTCCCTTCTTTGATGTGGAGATCCTGTACAAGTTCATTGATGAGTGGTTTGACAGCCGAGACCTTAGTTTTGATGATCTTCAACTCCCAATTGGCCTCAGCGTATCCTTCCATGGATCCATTGCTCCTGAGCTGGCTCTTGCATAGAGAATTGTTGAGCTGAAGCACAAGATTGATTATGAAAAGGCTCAGTTCAAGAAGCACATGGCCAAGCTCAACATGGAAGACGTCCAAAACTTCAAGGTCATGATGCATGAGCTCAAGGAGGCGTTCCACAAGAAACGTGAAGAAGCTAAAGGTTCTCGAGAGCGCATGAAACACCTGGCTGCCAAATGTGTTCAAGGCTACAATGAAGCTGAAAAGCGCAAGGCTCTAGGGCGACCAGGCATCGACCCTAGAATGGCTGCCAAGAAGAAGAAGAAGCCTACTGTGGCCCAACCAGAAGCATCAAGGCAGGAAGAACCTCTCATTGTCTTCCCGGCCAGTATGACAGGCTTGAAGCCTAAGGTCCCCACAGTGGCTTCGGAGCTCAAGAAAACAAGGGCAGCTAAAGCCGAAGCACGAAAGCGCAAGACCAAGGCCACCACTGACGATGCTCCACCGACCAAGAAGAGAAAAACCAAGAAGAAAGATCGGGCTGCTCCCACAGAGCCCCTTGTCGTCGAGCCAATCTCAGTTGCTCATCCTGCGTCTGAACACCGTGAGCGCTAGTTGATAGTTCATGAGCCTGCTTCCATAGAGGCTCCAGAAGTTGAAGACATTCCGGCTGTTGAACCCACCGCAGCTGAAGACATTGGTCATCAAGACAATGTTGAAGATGATGAAGTCCTTCCTCAGATCGAACACAATGTGGTATCATCGCCTGTTCTCACGAACAGCGAACTCGTCAGCATTGGTTGTCCATTGACGCCAATTGCTCAGGATGACTCATGGGTTGATCACCCACAAGACTCCCCCCGTCAAGAAGAATCACCAAGTACTCCCCCACCTCAAGTCACCACTCCGGTGCTTGAAGACAATGACTTTGTGGCCCAGCCAACTCCATCTTCACAAGCGTCGCCAGCATTCTGCAGGCTTCGCAAAGGACCAAGGCCACAGGTCACTTTGTCAAGTGTTCCAGAAGGAGAAGAGCGCCAATCTGTTTCACGCCAAGTCTTTCCTGAAGCCTCTCCTACTGCGAACATCCCCGAGTCTGAAGCCAAAGCAGCTGAAGATATTCCTGTTGCATCAACCGATGAACAAGAAGAACCAAGAGATGAAGAACGTGTTGCTACACCCTCGTCCAACCCTAAAGTTGTTCTCGAGGAGAACGTGTCCGACCCTCCAGCTACTCGAGTGGAGGTTGAAAATTTGAGGTGGCCACTAACACCAACACTGAAGCCAATGACGTTGTCATGGCCGAAGCTAATGTGGCGCCTGAAGCTGATGTGGTGCCAGAAGTGATTGCACCTGAAGCCAATGCTGCTCCTAACGCAAATCTGCAGCCAGAAGTCAATGCCACTACTCCTGTACCACCTCCACAGCCACACACCCTTGAGAAAGCATTCTATCAAGGCCAACTTATCACCGTCCGCTGGCCCATTCTGGTTCCTCCACCTGCTGCCGGTCCGCAATTTGACTATCATGTGGAGCACAAGCCTCACGTCCAGAAGCCAAAGCCAAGGCTGCCAAGGTTTCCAGGTACTGCAACTTCACCAGGATCATTTAATCTGAATGGCTTCAAGGCACACAACACATTCTTTGACAGTGCCAAGAACCCCTACACAAGGCCAAGAATCTCATCAGATCGATTCTCGAGTTATCAGCAGCGCAGTTACTATTCATGCATCTTATACAATCAGGGGCGCATTTTCCCTCATATGTGTCTAGACAGTGAAGCCATGGCTGGCATGTCTTGCCTAGAAGAAGCCCTTGACTCCTTCAGAGATGCTGGCCTTCTACAGTTTGTGACTACCAAAGAACATTGGAATGAAGAGCTTCTGCTACAATTTTATGCTGCCCTGCACATTCACGGCTACAACAGGGATCCAAAGACATGGATCCTTGAGTGGATGATAGGCGATGTACACCATGAAGCTAAAGCCCAAGACATCATTGAGCTTACTGCCCTGCCCACTCCTGGCGAACATTATGAACTGATACGTCTCCAACGTATCTATAATTTTTGATTGCTCCATGCTATATTATCTACTGTTTTGGGCATTATTGGGCTTTATTATCCACTTTTATATTACTTTCGGGACTAACCTATTAACCGGAGGCCCAACCCAGATTTGTTGTTTTATGCCTATTATGGTGTTTCGAAGAAAAGGAATATCAAACAGAGTCGAAACGCAACGAAATCAACTGGAGAAGTTATTTTTGGAACGAAAGCCACCAGATAGACTTGGACTCCACGTCAGGAGATACGGGAGGTTCTCACGAGGGTTCCCCCCCTAGGGCGCGCCCCCTGCCTCGTGGGGCCCCCGTGGCTCCTCCGATGTACTTTCTGCACCCATATATATCGTCGTACCCTAAAACTTCCAGAACACACAATAGATCGGGAGTTCCGCCGCCAGAAGCCTCCATAGCCACCGAAAACCAATCTAGACCCGTTCCGGCACCCTGCCGGAGGGGGCAATCCCTCTCCGGTGGCCATCTTCATCATCCCGGTGCTCTCCATGACGAGGAGGGAGTAGTTCTCCCTCGGGGCTGAGGGTATGTACCAGTAGCTATGTGTTTGATCTCTCTCTCTCGTGTTCTTGAGATGATACGATCTTGATGTATCGCGAGCTTTGCTATTATAGTTGGATCTTATGTTTCTCCTCCCCCTCTTCTCTCTTGTAATGAATTGAGTTTCCCATTTGAAGTAATCTTATCGGATTGAGTCTTTAAAGATTTGAGAACACTTGATGTATGTCTTGCCGTGGATATCTGTGGTGACAATGGGAAACCACGTGCCACTTGATGTATGTTTTGGTGACCAACTTGTGGGTTTCGTGACATTGGGAACCTATGCATAGGGGTTGGCACACATTTTCGTCATGATTCTCTGGTAGGAACTTCGGGGCACTCTTTGAGGTCCTTTGTGTTGGTTGAATAGATGAATCTGAGATTGTGTGATGCATATCGTATAATCATACCCACGGATACTTGAGGTGACATTGGAGTATCTAGGTGACATTAGGGTTTTGGTTGATTTGTGTCTTAAGGTGTTATTCTAGTACGAACTCTAGGGCTGTTTGTGACACTTATAGGAATAGCCCAATGGATTGATTGGAAAGAATAACTTTGAGGTGGTTTCATACCCTACCATAATCTCTTTGTTCGTTCTCCGCTATTAGTGACATTGGAGTGACTCTTTGTTTCATGTTGAGGGATAGTTATGTGATCCAATTATGTTATCATTGTTGAGGGAACTTACACTAGTGAAAGTATGAACCCTAGGCCTTGTTTCAACGCATTGCAATACCATTTACGCTCACTTTTATCACTTGCTACCTTGCTGTTTTTATTATTTCAGATTACAAAAACTATTATCTACTATCCATATTGCACTTGTATCACCATCTCTTCGCTGAACTAGTGCACCTATACAATTTACCATTGTATTGGGCGTGTTGGGGACACAAGAGACTCTTTGTTATTTGGTTGCAGGGTTGCTTGAGAGAGACCATCTTCATCCTACGCCTCCTACGGATTGATAAACCTTAGGTCATCCACTTGAGGGAAATTTGCTACTGTCCTCCAAACCTCTGCACTTGGAGGCCCAACAACGTCTACAAGAAGAAGGTTGTGTAGTAGACATCAAGCTCTTTTCTGGCGCTGTTGCCGGGGAGGTTAGCGCTTGAAGGTATATCTTTAGATCTTGAAATTGAGTCTCTTAGTTTCTTGTTTTATCACTAGTTTAGTTTATAAAACAAAACTATAAAAAATGGAATTGAGTTTGTCTCATATGCTTCACCTTTTTAATATCTTTCGTGAGTATGATGGAAAGGATAATTGTGCTCAAGTGCTCGACGAAGAAATCTATAAAATGTTTGGCACTAAATATTTGAATGATGAGCATGATTGCAATGTTGTTAGTACGAATTCCTTGAATATCCATGATGCTAATGATATGCAAAGCCACAAGCTTGGGGAAGCTCTGTTTGATGAAGATGATATTTTTTGCCCCCCAAGCTTTGATGAGCAAATTTACTATGATGAAAGCATGCCTCCTATCTATGATGATTATTGTGATGACACGTATGCTTTAAAGAATAATTATAACCATGAAACTTGTCATCTTGATCTTCATTTTCAATCACATGATAGTTATTTAGTTGAGTTTACTCCCACTATTATCCATGAGAAGAATTTTGCTTATGTGGAGAGTAATAAAATTTCTATGCTTGTAGATCATGAAAAGAATGCTTTAGGTTCTGGTTATATTGTTGAATTCATTCATGATGCTACTGAAAATTATTATGAGGGAGGAATATATGCTTGTAGGAGTTGCAATAATATCAAGTTTCCTCTCTATGTGCTTAAAGTTTTGAAGTTATGCTTGTTTTACCTTCCTATGCAAGTTGATTCTTGTTCCCATAAGTTGTTTGATCACAAAATCCCTATGCATAGTAAGTATGTTAGACTTAAATTTTCTAGTCATATTCTTCATGATGCTCTCTTTATGTTTCAATTCTTATCCTTTATGTGAGCATCATTGAAATCATCATGCCTAGCTAGGGGCGTTAAACGATAGCGCTTGTTGGGAGCCAACCCAATTTTATTCTTGTTCCTTGCTTTTTGCTCCTGTTTAGTAATAAATAATTCATCTAGACTCTGTTCATATGTGTTTTTATGTTTTAATTAGTGCTTGTACCAAGTAGAACCTTTGGGAAGACTTGGGGAAAGTCTTGTTGATCATGCTGTAAAAAACAGAAACTTTAGCACTCACGAGAATTGCTGCCATTTCTATTTGGAGAGTGATATTTAGTTTATTCTTTTTGCAGATGATTACTAGATAAATTCCTCAGGTCCAGAAATTTATTTGATAATTTTATGAGTTGAATAAGTATACGTTTGATCCAGATTACTACAGACTGTTCTGTTTTTGACAGATTCTGTTTTTCATGTGTTGTTTACTTATTTTGATGAATCTATGGCTAGTAAAATAGTTTATAAACCATAGAGAAGTTGGAATACAGTAGGTTTAACACCAATATAATTAAATAATGAGTTCATTACAGTACCTTGAAGTGGTGGTTTATTTTCTTATACTAACGGAGCTTACGAGTTTTCTGTTAAGTTTTGTGTTGTGAAGTTTTCAAGTTTTGGGTAAGGATTCGATGGACTATGGAATAAGGAGTGGCAAGAGCCTAAGCTTGGGGATGCCCAAGGCACCCCAAGGTAATATTCAAGGACAACCAAGACCCTAAGCTTGGGGATGCCCTGGAAGGCATCCCCTCTTTCGTCTTCGTTCATCGGTAACTTTACTTAGAGCTATATTTTTATTCGCCACATGATATGTGTTCTGCTTGGAGCGTCATTTTATTTTGTTTTGCTTGCTGTTTGAATAAAATACCAAGATCTGAAATAATTAAATATTAGAGAGTCTTCACATAGTTGCATAATTATTCGACTACTCATTGATCTTCACTTATCTTTCGGAGTACTTTGTCATTTGCTCTAGTGCTTCACTTATATCTTTTAGAGCATGGTGGTAGTTTTATTTTGAAGAAATAGATGAACTCTCACGCTTCACTTAGATTATTTTGAGAGTCTTAAATAGCATGGTAATTTTCTTAAAATCCTAATATGCTAGGTATTCAAGAATAATAAAATTCTCTTATGAGTGTGTTGAATACTATGAGAAGTTTGATACTTGATAATTGTTTTGAGATATGGAGATGGTGATATTAGAGTCATGCTAGTTGAGTGGTTATGAATTTGAGAAATACTTGTGTTGAAGTTTGTGATTCCCGTAGCATGCACGTATGCTGAACCGTTATGTGATGAAGTCGGAGCATGATTTATTTATTGATTGTCTTCCTTATGAGTGGCGGTCGGGGACGTGCGATGGTCTTTTCCTACCATCTATCCCCCTAGGAGCATGTGAGTAGTACTTTGTTTCGATAACTAATAGATTTTTGCAATAAGTATGTGAGTTCTTTATGACTAATGTTGAGTCCATGGATTATACGCACTCTCACCCTTCCACTATTGCTAGCCTCTCTAGTACCACGGAACTTTCGCCGGTACCATAAACCCACCATACACCTCCCTCAAAACAGCCACCATACCTACCTATCATGGCATTTCCATAGCCATTCCGAGATATATTGCCATGCAACTTTCCACCATTCCATTATTATGACATGCTTCATCATTGTCATATTGCTTGGCATGATCATGTAGTTGGCATCGTATTTGTGGCAAAGCCACCATTCATAATTCTTTCATACATGTCACTCATGAGTCATTGCATATCTCGGTACACCGCCGGAGGCATCCATATAGAGTCATACTTTGTTTTAGAATCGAGTTGTAATCATTGAGTAGTAAATAAATAAAAGTGTGATGATCATCATTCAATAGAGCATTGTCCCAATAAAAAAAGAGAGAAAGGCCAAAGAAAAAAAAGAAGGCCCAAAAAAAGGGGCAATGCTACTATCCTTTTTCCACACTTGTGCTTCAAAGTAGCACCATGATATAGCGAGTCTCATATATTGTGCTTCAAAGTAGCACCATGTTCTTCATATAGAGAGTCTCATATGTTGTCACTTTCATATACTAGTGGGAATTTTACATTATAGAACTTGGCTTGTATATTCCAATGATGGGCTTCCTCAAAATTGCCCTAGGTCTTCGTGAGCAAGCAAGTTGGATGCACACCCACTTAGTTTCTTTTTGAGCTTCCATACATTTATAGCTCTAGTGCATCCGTTGCATGGCAATCCCTACTCACTCACATTGATATCTATTAATGGGCATCTCCATAGCCCGTTGATACGCCTAGTTGATGTGAGACTATCTTCTCCCTTTTTGTCTTCTCCACAACCACCATTCTATTCCACCTATAGTTCTATGTCCATGGCTCACCCTCATGTATTGCGTGAAGATTGAAAAAGTTTGAGAACATCAAAAGTATGAAACAATTTCTTGGCTTGTCATCAGGGTTGTCCATGATTTAAATATTTTGTGTGGTGAAGATAGAGCATAGCCAGACTATATGATTTTGTAGGGATGGCTTTCTTTGGCCATGTTATTTTGAGAAGACAAAATTGCTGAGTTAGTATGCTTGAATTATTATTATTTTTATGTCAATATGAACTTTTGTCTTGAATCTTATGGATCTGAATATTCATATCACAAGTAAGAAGAATTACATTGAAATTTTGCCAACTAGCATTACACATCAAAAATTATCTTTTTTATCATTTACCTACTCGAGGACGAGCAGGAATTAAGCTTGGGGATGCTTGATACGTCTCCAATGTATCTATAATTTTTGATTGCTCCATGCTATATTATCTACTATTTTGGGCTTTATTATCCACTTTTATATTACTTTCGGGACTAACCTATTAACCGGAGGCCCAGCCCAGATTTGCTGTTTTATGCCTATTTCAGTGTTTCGAAGAAAAGGAATATCAAACAGAGTCAAAACGGAACGAAATCAACTGGAGAAGTTATTTTTGGAACGAAAGCCACCAGATAGACTTGGACTCCACGTCAGGAGATACGGGAGGTGCTCATGAGGGTGGGGGCGGCCCGCCCTAGGGCGCGCCCCCCTACCTCGTGGGGCCCCCGTGGCTCCTCCGACGTACTTCCTGCACCCATATATATCGTCGTACCCTAAAACTTCCAGAACACACAATAGATCGGATGTTCCGCTGCCAGAAGCCTCCGTAGCCACCGAAAACCAATCTAGACCCGTTCCGGCACCCTGCCGGAGGGGGCAATCCCTCTCCGGTGGCCATCTTTATCATCCCGGTGCTCTCCATGACGAGGAGGGAGTAGTTCTCCCTCGGGGCTGAGGGTATGTACCAGTAGCTATGTGTTTGATCTCTCTCTCGTGTTCTTGAGATGATACGATCTTGATGTATCGCAAGCTTTGCTATTATAGTTGGATCTTATGTTTCTCCTCCCCCTCTTCTCTCTTGTAATGAATTGAGTTTCCCCTTTGAAGTAATCTTATCGGATTGAGTCTTTAAAGATTTGAGAACACTTGATGTATGTCTTGCCGTGGATACCTGTGGTGACAATGGGATACCACGTGCCACTTGATGTATGTTTTGATGACAAACTTGTGGGTTTCGTGACATTGGGAACCTATGCATAGGGGTTGGCACACGTTTTCGTCATGATTATCCGGTAGGAACTTCGGGGCACTCTTTGAGGTCCTTTGTGTTGGTTGAACAGATGAATCTGAGATTGTGTGATGCATATCGTATAATCATACCCACGGATACTTGAGGTGACATTGGAGTATCTAGGTGACATTAGGGTTTTGGTTGATTTGTGTCTTAAGGTGTTATTCTAGTACGAACTCTAGGGCTGTTTGTGACACTTATAGGAATAGCCCAACGGATTGATTGGAAAGAATAACTATCGGTGTCAAAACCGGCGGATCTCGGGTAGGGGGTCCCGAACTGTGCGTCTAGGCCGGATGGTAACAGGAGGCAAGGGACACGAAGTTTTACCCAGGTTCGGGCCCTCTCGATGGAGGTAAAACCCTACGTCCTGCTTGATTAATATTGATGATATGGGTAGTACAAGAGTAGATCTACCACGAGATTGGAGAGGCTAAACCCTAGAAGCTAGCCTATGGTATGATTGTTGTTCTGTATGTTGTCCTACGGACTAAAACCCTCCGGTTTATATAGACACTGGAGAGGGTTAGGGTTACACAAAGTCGGTTACAATGGTAGGAGATCTGCATATCCGTATCGCCAAGCTTGCCTTCCACGCCAAGGAAAGTCCCTTCCGGACACGGGACGAAGTCTTCAATCTTGTATCTTCATAGTCCAGGAGTCCTGCTGAAGGTATAGTCCGGCCATCCGGACACCCCCTAATCCAGGACTCCCTCAGTAGCCCCTGAACCAGGCTTCAATGACGACGAGTCCGGCGCGCAGATTGTCTTCGGCATTGCAAGGCGGGTTCCTCCTCCAAGTACTTCATAGAAGATTTTGAACACAAAGATAGTGTCTGGCTCTGCAAAATAAGTTTCCACATATTGCCATAGAGAGAATAATATTTACACAAATCTAATCTGCTGACGTATTCCATAGTGTGACACACCACGGCCAAGCCTTTATCCAAGTCGTTTCATTATCCCACCTCCGCGCGTCATGCGAGGCGGTTTCCTTGGCACGTCTTGTTAAAGCAGAGATCGTGTCCCCTTATTCCGGGATTCTCATCAATACAGGCGTGGGTAACCCAACCGCTTCTAGGACTCCTAGATTATAGGCAAGTCCAAACGGACACGGAGAGGACGCTTGATATTCACCCTCTTTATAAAGGGACAAGGCTTTTATTTTTCCCTCTCGTGCTCAATCGAATGCTTCCCCCACTTCAAGCTCAAGCGCCCAAAGTTCAGGTCAGGTGCTCCGAACCTTCAGTCATGTCCGGATCTAGCCTTCAAGGCCGATGGGTGCCTTCCTCCGTCACGGAAGAAGACATCAAAAAGTTGAGGGAGGCCAGATATCTGACCGCCGAGATTTTACACCAGCTGCCTCCCCGAGGGCAGGCCGTCCCCACCCCCGAACCCAACGAGAACGTCGTGTTCGTCTCCCACTTCCTCCGAGGTCTAGGCCTTGCTCTGGATCCTTTCGTCAGGGGTTTGATGTTTTACTACGGGCTAGACTTCCATGATCTAGCTCCGGACTCCTTTCTTCATATCACAACATTTATTGTCGTGTGCGAGGCCTTCCTCCGGGTTACCCCTCACTTTGGCCTATGGCTCAAGACCTTTGAAGTGAAGCCGAAGATGATCGAGGGGCAACATGCAGTGTGTGGAGGTGCCTCAATATGCAAGATGACAGGAGCTCCATGTCCCAAAGGATCCATCCTAGAGGTGTCTGAATTGTGGCAACAGGAGTGGTTCTACATCACGGCTCCTAGAAGTGCCAAGTGGGCAGCCGCCCCTGTTTTCCGCTCGGTCCCTCAACCACAACTGATGTCATGGATCAGCAGAGGTCTGAGCTGGATTCTAGCCAAGGACGTGCCTATACTGCAAAGCCGCATTCGAGGTCTCTTCAATGGAGATTTCAGTTTGGTTGCGGTAATACAAGTTATGCTAGTTCGTCAAGTCCAGCCTTGCAAACGCCGGCCTCTTCGCCTGTGGGAGTTCAATCTCGAGGGACCGCGTGCCATTCAAAATTTTCTCGGCCTGGTGCACAAGGAAATGTACAAGTCAATCTTCGGACCTTAGGTGGAGTGTCCGGAAATCACCGAGGACGTGGGCCTGAGTAGTAACCGCGCCGCCGAACAGGTAAGGCATCTTCCGGCCGAACATAATATCTCTCCTTTCTTACGAAGTTATTTCTGAGAGTTCGCTTTTTGACCAGGACTGGCTAACAAAGGCAAAGTTGATTCTGTGTTCGGCCCCCCTCCCTGAGGGTTTGGAAAATCTGGTATTGGAAAAGATGCTCCAGACCGCACCTTGCCCGGAGCCCTTGAAGGAAGATACTGTGGAGGATAATGCGGGTGGACGCGGGCCCCCAACGCTACCCATTCTAGCCGAGGGAGCGATCGTCTCCATGAAGGAAGACGACCAGAAGAGGAAAAGGACAGCACCCGGGGATTCGGAAGCCGAAGCTTCCAAACGGGAGAAGAAGTCTCCCACAGAGGGTCCTACCTTGGGGGGTGCTGTTGCCGCACAAAGTCCGCGGGGGGATCAATTCTCCCGCGAGTCGTAAGTGACCCGAAATACTTTAATAGTACAGATATGCCATCTTTTTCTTCTGAGAAAATAACCACCGCATATATTTTTGCAGTTCGGGCCTTAGCCCCTCTCAAATGAGCTCGTCTTCGGGGGATCTTGTTCCAGAGATGATGGAGAGCGAAACGCCTCCTCCGGACTCCTCCGCTCCGGAAGCGGGCGACCCTGAAGTGTCGTCGTGGAGGGCCTCTCCGAGTCTGGTGAGACCGGAAGATAATCCCATTGACCCCCGAAGCTCCCAGTGTCCGGCTCCCGAAGAGAGCAGACAAAAGAGTCCGGAACCGTATAGTGTGCGATCGGATGTTCTGAGGGAGTTGGTGGGGCGAGCGGCCATCTCAGATGAACACCGTGTGCTAATGAATACGGTGATGGAGAGAATATCGTCCGCCGAAAGCGGATTGCATGAAGCTTTTATGAGTCTACTGACAGGCTTTGAGGTAAGTAAAAGAATGTATGATAGTCCTGCACATGCTAGGTGTGCCCTGTGTAGATAGTAGCCCCTGAGACTCTGGTTGTCATCGAAAATGACGGCGAACAGAGGATCATATTCCCAGGTAATAACCATACTGCCTCTATGTGCAGGTGATGGAAGCTCCGGTGGCTAGCCGGACTAGCGAATTTTCCCATTTAGAATGGCAGTTGGATGCGGCAGATGCCGACATCGAGCTTGTTAACAAAAGGCTTGACGAGGCACAGGGTAAGTGTTATTATCTGGTAAAGGCCACATAGGAAGAGCAGCATGATGCCAGTATCTTTAATATGTTGTGACTGCAGATGGAGCTACCATTGTTGAAGCCTTGCGGGCAGAACTTGCCCGAGCCAAGGAAAAAGCGAGGTTGGGTAATGCGGCTGCTTTGAAGGCGGCCGAAGAGTTGCAAGCCGAGAAGGCCGCGCATGGCGAGAGCCGAGACAAGATGGCCAAGATGGCCATAGAATTAAAAGTTGCCGCCGACCGTTGCCGGGTTCTTGAAAAGGAAAACCAAGCGAAGGCATTGGACCTTGAGAAGGCTGCTGCGACGAAAAAGGACCTCCGCTCTGCTATGAGGGCAAAGAAGGAGGAGCTGCGGGAAGCCGGGGATATTGTAGCTGGGAAATCCTTTATGTTGCGGAGGAAGTTCGGAGATCCACGGTATGCCCCTCTGGATCGGCTGTGGAGTTCGGAGGATGTATATATGGATTTGGCGGCGAGCGCTGCCGATGCAGCCAAGTATTTCCAGGGTCAGACGGACCGTGAAGTAGACCAGCTGTTTTGGAGACAATTCCATTCTCCCGAGCGTCCTCTTTCATTGACTGACCAATTAGCCGAATGGGCCAAACTAAATAGGTTGTCCGGACTTTCCATGAGGTCTATTGTGGATCATCTATGGCCGGAAAGGTCAAAACCGAATAGCTATTTCAGCTTGGTGCAGCAGTTCTTTGACGTGGTGCCGCGCATTGATGCAATGAAGAGGTCGGCGTGCATAGAGGGCGCACGGATGGCCTTTGCCCGTGTTAAGGCATACTGGGCGGAGATGGATGCTACCAATGTTGCAGCGCGGGATTCGGCTATAGGTCGAAAGGCTACTGAGCACTACTTTGAAGAGGTTCTTGAGGGTGCCCGTTTGATAGAGACCCAGTGCTCAAAAAATATTATGTTTCAGTGATATGTAATCTCATTGTAAGCGAAATTCTTTTATAAATTTTTATAAGGCTATTTTTATACTTTTGCCTGAAAGTAATATGATGCCTCCTGGGCGGCCGTTTATGTATACATGTGTATAACCTGAAAGATTGCAGTCGTCGGCTTCAACCCCCACGCATATAATGCGGAGGTGCTCGCAAAAACACGCGTTCACAATTAACCCAACGTCTTGGTCCTATTAAGGAGGTGATAGCGGAGCCAGCGAGGCAACCGAACTATAATGCTTTAGCACTTTCACTTAGCCATAGGAGTTTGACAGTGGGGCTACTAGATAGCCCCTGGTGGCTCCGCACTCTCCCGATTCCGGGGTGCGTACATGCCTGGCCGGAAAATGGCCCTTCGTTAAGGCGGAGGAATTCTAACAGTCCCATAGGTCATCGAGTGGTTGACCAGTCTCACGCTATATCATGACAGTCAGTTCTCGGCTTTCTCTACTGAGGTGCTCGTCCGGATGAACCAGGACACAATCGCAATAGTTCTCCTGGTGCTACCTTAGCCGGTAAAGCGGAACGTAAGGCAGCAAAACACAGGAGCCGGGCAAACCCAACATTTGACCAAAGACAATGATTCGGAGCTGATGCATATAGGGCCAAACTCACGTCGCCGAACACTCCCTAAGGTGTTCGGTCTTTGCGGTATAAACCAGGCCTAAATAATGGCCTTTGTAAGAAGCCCCTTGTGTCCAGGTACGTGCATTGTTCTGGCGTGGCCACATGCCAAGACGTCAGCATCCTTCTCAACGGTGGATATGTATCAACAAGAGACAGTAAAAAAGGTTTACGCAGGGTCTTAATCTAAAAAGAATCCTTGGAGCGGGTCCCTGCTGCACGTCTACGCCTGTGTCTCTGTTGTGTCATATCCTGGACGGGTGTAGCACGATGATCGTCTGTAAAAGAGAGGAAGTTAAGTGAAAAAGTTGTCGTGCAAAAAGATAGTTTTTAAAGAAACCATGTATAATTCAAGATGATAAGAAATTGCCACTTGTCTGCGCGCATTGAGCCCCTCGTATTGACAAACAGGGGTGTGACCACTTATTCGGTATAAATAGTGGCGTCGGACTTGATTAGTTGTGACTGAGGTCTTGACGACCTATTTGGATGCTTTCACTGGTCCGGGCGCCTTTAGTGTGCGGCTGCCCAGCCGCACTCTCTTCGGCGCGCAGAGATCGCTTGATATTTCGGTTCACTGAAATGATGCCACGTGGACCGGGCATCTTGAGTGTGAGGGAGGCGTAGTGTGGTATTGCATTAAAGCGAGCGAAAGCTTCGCGTCCGAGCAGTGCTTGATAGCCACTTTGAAACGGAGCGATGTGGAAGGTTAAGTGCTCGTGATGGAAGTTATCGGGGGAGCCGAATATAACCTGTAGTAGGAGGGAGCCCGTACAACGAGCCCCTGGGCCTGGCGTTACTCCTTTAAAGGTAGTATTGCTATGGCGAATTTGTGTTGGGTCTAACCCCATCCCGCGGATTGTAACCTGATATATTAAATTAAGGCTGCTGCCGCCGTCCATCAAGACTCATGTGAAGTGATATCCGCCAATTACTGGGTCTAATACCAGGGCAGCCCATCCTGCGTGTCGGATACTTGCTGAGTAATCGCGATGGTCGAAAATGATTGGTTGAGACGACCAGTGGCAGGACTTCACGGTGACAAGCACTTGGGTATACTTTACTGGGAGTGTCATGTTGTTTTTTTCCCTTGATCACGTGTAACACGTTTACTATTTTGACTTTTTGTGGAAATTTCTTTTGTTCCGCCGTGTCTTGCTTGGGAGGCTCATCCTCATCTTCACTTGGTGTATCCTCCCCCTTATGTACGGCGTTGAGCTTGCCGGACTGCTTGAAGACCCAACATTCTCTGTGGGTATGATTAGCAGGTTTACCAGGGGTACTATGGATCTGCCATACTTGGTCCAGAATTTTGTTGAGGCTGGACAGTTCATCCCTGGTGACTTTAGGGGGCGGCTTTTGACCTGGCCGAGAGCATTTGAATCCAGCATTTACTGTCGTGCCCTTCGTGTCGTCTTCTTTATTCCGGCGTTTGTTATTGTTGTTGCACCGTGATTTCCCGTTTCCATCTCTAACTTCAGATGTACTGGGGTCGCTGGTGCTGCATCTGGCTAGCCAGCTGTCCTCCCCCGCGCAAAAGCGGGTCATGAGGTTTGTTAATGCGGCCATCGTTCTTGTCTTATTTTGGCCGAGGTGTCCGGCGAGCCATTCGTCACGGACGCTATGCTTGAAAGCTGCCAAGGCTTCGGCGTCCGGACAGTCGACAATCTGGTTCCTTTTAGTAAGAAACATGTTGCAAAGCTTTCGGGCTGACTCTCTGGGCTGTTGAGTTATATGACTCAAATCGTCTGCATCCGGAGGCCGGACATAAGTCCCTTGAGAATTTTCCCGAAAGGCGTCTTCGAGCTCTTCCCAACTTCCAATGGAGCTTTCGGGGAGGCCTTTGAGCCAGTGGCGAGCTGGCCCTTTGAGCTTGAGGGGTAAGTACTTGATGGCGTGGAGATCATCTCCTCGAGCCATATGGATATGGAGGATGTAGTCCTCAATCCAGACCCCAGGGTCTGTTGTTCCGTCGTATGCCTCTATGTTTACGGGCTTGAATCCTTCTGGAAATTCATGGTCCAGCACCTCATCGGTGAAACATAGGGGGTGTGCGGCACCCCTGTAGCTGGGTGTACCGCATTGTTCAGATGTTTGTTGTGTTGCATTGTATGTTGGGGCGCGCTTGTGTGGTCCATAGATGGGTCTTGTTGCACCGTCCTTTGGGTGCGAGCCCTCGCATGGGTCGCGTGTTGTATTGTGAGCGGCGTTGTATGCCGCTCTGTGTTGGTAGAGGGGTCGTCTATCTAACCAGGTGGCTGCTTTGATATTTGGCTATGGGGGGTCTAAGGCCTCCACATCGAATTCGGGTAGCAGCTTCCGCTTTGGGTAGCTCTTGGAGGGGCGATTGTCGCCGTACCTTGCTACTGTGTTGAGTATTTTACTCCATCTGATTTGGAGTGTGTCTTGCGCGGCCTTGAGCCTTTGCTTCTGCTTTTTCAGACTCCTCGCGGTGGCAACAAGCCTTTTACGAGCAGTCTGCTGCTCCGGGTGCCTGTCCGGCGTTATGTCGTCCAGACCATTATCCTTGGTAGGATTTGTTTATTCGGTTTGATTATCCGGATTGCCGTTGTCCGGCAGCGGTTCGCCCTGCTCCAGCGCTGGGTCTGTGTGATCGCTATTTCTATCGAGGCGGGATTTGGGGCGGCGCTTGCGTCGCCACTTTGACTGCTTTTCGAGGGAACAAGCCTTTGGTGCGTCCTTCTGCTCCTCGTCGTCATCTTTTGGTGCGTCCACCATGTATACGTCATATGACGAGGTGGCGTTCCAGGGCCCAATAGGCACTGGTTCTTCATCGTCTCCTTCATCGGCGTCCATACCGTCGATGTCTTCGGAGTCGAAGTCGAGCATGTCGGTTAAATCGTCGACAGTGGCTACAAAGTGGGTGGTGGGTGGGCTTTGAATTTCTTCATCGTCCGTATCCCAATCTCGCTGACCGTAGTCCGGCCAGGGCTCTCCTGATAAAGAGAGAGACTTTAGTGATTTTATAATATCGCCAAAGGGCGAGTGCTGAAAGATGTCCGCGGCAGTAAAATCCATGATCGGTGCCCAATCGGATTCGACTGGCAGAGGCGCGAATGGTTCAGAGTCCGGAGAGGAGTCCGGCTCCTTGGAATCACGAGTCTCGCGAAGTGCGGGGCTGGTGTTCGGCTCGATCACAGCTAGGATCGCAGCCCCCGAGGTGGCGTCCATCCACCCATCCTCGATCGGCGCAGTTGGCTCCGAATTAAGGGTCGAAGCCGATGCGGGTGCAGCCTTCAGGGCACTGTTAGGCGGCAGAGCTAGATCATGCTCGTCGTGGCAGTGCGGCGCGCTTGGCAGTGGCTTGAATCCGTCGAAGATCAAGTCCCCGTGGATGTCAGCTGTGTAGTTTAAACTTCCAAATCTAACCTGATGGCCAGGGGCATAGCTTTGGATCTGCTCCAGATGGCCAAGTGAATTGGCCCGTAGTGCAAAGCCGCCGAAGACAGAGATTTGTCCGGGGAGGAAGGTCTCACCCTGGACTGCATTGCTGTTGATGATCGTAGGAGCCATCAATCCTGACAGCGACGACACAGAGGAACTCTCAATGAAAGCACCAATGTCGGTGTCAAAACCGGCGAATCTCGGGTAGGGGGTCCCGAACTGTGCGTCTAGGCCGGATGGTAACAGGAGGCAAGGGACACGAAGTTTTACCCAGGTTCGGGCCCTCTCGATGGAGGTAAAACCCTATGTCCTGCTTGATTAATATTGATGATATGGGTAGTACAAGAGTAGATCTACCATGAGATCGGAGAGGCTAAACCCTAGAAGCTAGCCTATGGTATGATTGTTGTTCTGTATGTTGTCCTACGGACTAAAACCCTCCGGTTTATATAGACACCGGAGAGGGTTAGGGTTACACAAAGTCGGTTACAATGGTAGGAGATTTGCATATCCGTATCGCTAAGCTTGCCTTCCATGCCAAGGAAAGTCCCTTCCGAACACCAGACGAAGTCTTCAATCTTGTATCTTCATAGTCCAGGAGTCCGGCTGAAGGTATAGTCCGGCCATCCGGACACCCCCTAATCCAGGACTCCCTCAATAACTTTGAGGTGGTTTCGTACCCTACCATAATCTCTTTGTTCGTTCTCCGCTATTAGTGACTTTGGAGTGACTCTTTGTTTCATGTTGAGGGATAGTTATGTGATCCAATTATGTTATCATTGTTGAGGGAACTTACACTAGCGAAAGTATGAACCCTAGGCCTTGTTTCAACGCATTGCAATACCGTTTACGCTCACTTTTATCACTTGCTACCTTGCTGTTTTTATTATTTCAGATTACAAAAACTATTATCTACTATCCATATTGCACTGGTATCACCATCTCTTCGCTGAACTAGTGCACCTATACAATTTACCATTGTATTGGGCGTGTTGGGGACACAAGAGACTCTTTGTTATTTGGTTGCAGGGTTGCTTGAGAGAGACCATCTTCGTCCTATGCCTCCTACGGATTGATAAACCTTAGGTCATCCACTTGAGGGAAATTTGCTACTGTCCTACAAACCTCTGCACTTGGAGGCCCAACAGCGTCTACAAGAAGAAGGTTGTGTAGTAGACATCAAGCTCTTTTCTGGCGCCGTTGCCGGGGAGGTTAGCGCTTGAAGGTATATCTTTAGATCTTGAAATCGAGTCTCTTAGTTTCTTGTTTTATCACTAGTTTAGTTTATAAAAGAAAATTATAAAAAATGGAATTGAGTTTGTCTCATACGCTTCACCTTTTTAATATCTTTCGTGAGTATGATGGAAAGGATAATTGTGCTCATGCTAGACGAAGAAATCTATAAAATGTTTGGCACTAAATATTTGAATGATGAGCATGATTGAAATTTTGTTAGTACGAATTCCTTGAATATCCATGATGCTAATGATATGCAAAGCCACAAGCTTGGGGAAGCTATTTTTGATGAAGATGATATTTTTTGCCCCACAAGCTTTGATGAGCAAATTTACTATGATGAAAGCATGCCTCCTATCGATGATGATTATTGTGATGACACGTATGCTTTAAAGAATAATGATAACCATGAAACTTGTCATCTTGATCTTAATTTTCAATCACATGATAGTTATTTTGTTGATTTTGCTCCCACTATTATCCATGAGAAGAATTTTGCTTATGTGGAGAGTAATAAAATTTCTATGCTTGTAGATCATGAAAAGAATGCTTTAGGTTCTGGTTATATTGTTGAATTCATTCATGATGCTACTGAAAATTATTATGAGGGAGGAATATATGCTTGTAGGAGTTGCAATAATATCAAGTTTCCTCTCTATGTGCTTAAAGTTTTGAAGTTATGCTTGTTTTACATTCCTATGCAAGTTGATTCTTGTTCCCATAAGTTTTTTGATCACAAAATCCCTATGCATAGGAAGTATGTTAGACTTAAATTTTCTAGTCATATTCTTCATGATGCTCTCTTTATGTTTCAATTCTTATCCTTTATGTGAGCATCATTGAAATCATCATGCCTAGCTAGGGGCGTTAAACGATAGCGCTTGTTGGGAGGGAACCCAATTTTATTCATGTTCCTTGCTTTTTGCTCCTGTTTAGTAATAAATAATTCATCTGGCCTCTGTTTAGATGTGTATTTATGTTTTAATTAGTGCTTGTGCCAAGTAGAACCTTTGGGAAGACTTGGGGAAAGTCTTGTTGATCATGCTGTAAAAAACATAAACTTTAGCGCTCACGAGAATTGCTGCCATTTCTATTTGAAGAGTGCTATTTAGATAATTCTTTTTGCAAATGATTACCAGATAAATTCCTCAGGTCCAGAAATTTATTTGACTATTTTATGAGTTCCATAACTATACGTTTGATCCATATTACTACAGACTGTTCTGTTTTTGACAGATTCTGTTTTTCATGTGTTGTTTACTTATTTTGCTGAATCTATGGCTAGTAAAATAGTTTATAAACCATAGAGAAGTTGGAATACAGTAGGTTTAACACCAATATAATTAAATAATGAGTTCATTACAGTACCTTGAAGTGGTGGTTTATTTTCTTATACTAACGGAGCTTACGAGTTTTCTGTTAAGTTTTGTGTTGTGAAGTTTTCATGTTTTGGGTAAGGATTCGATGGACTATGGAATAAGGAGTGGAAAGAGCCTAAGCTTGGGGATGCCCAAGGCACCCCAAGGTAATATTCAAGGACAACCAAGAGCCTAAGCTTGGGGATGCCCCGGAAGGCATCCCCTCTTTCGTTTGCGTTCATCGGTAACTTTACTTGGAGCTATATTTTTATTCGCCACATGATATGTGTTCTGCTTCGAGCGTAATTTTATTTTGTTTTGCTTGCTGTTTGAATAAAATACCAAGATCTGAAATAATTAAATGTTAGAGAGTCTTCACATAGTTTCATAATTATTCGACTACTCATTGATCTTCACTTATATCTTCCGGAGTAGTTTGTCATTTGCTCTAGTGCTTCACTTATATCTTTTAGAGCATGGTGGTAGTTTTATTTTGAAGAAATAGATGAATTCTCACGCTTCACTTAGATTATTTTGAGAGTCTTAAATAGCATGGTAATTTTCTTAAAATCCTAATATTCTATGTATTCAAGAATAATAAAATTCTCTTATGAGTGTGTTGAATACTATGAGAAGCTTGATACTTGATAATTGTTTTGAGATATGGAGATGGTGATATTAGAGTCATGCTAGTTGAGTGGTTATGAATTTGAGAAATACTTGTGTTGAAGTTCGTGATTCCCGTAGCATGAACGTATGCTGAACCGTTATGTGATGAAGTCGGAGCATGATTTATTTATTGATTGTCTTCCTTATGAGTGGCGGTCGGGGACGTGCAATGGTCTTTTCCTACCAATCTATCCCCCTAGGAGCATGCGCGTAGTACTTTGTTTCGATAACTAATATATTTTTGCAATAAGTATGTGAGTTCTTTATGACTAATGTTGAGTCCATGGATTATACGCACTCTCACCCTTCCACCATTGCTAGCCTCTCTAGTACCACGCAACTTTCGCCGGTACCATAAACCCACCATACACCTCCCTCAAAACAGCCACCATACCTACCTATCATGGCATTTCCATAGCCATTCCGAGATATATTGCCATGCAACTTTCCACCATTCCATTATTATGACATGCTTCATCATTGTCATATTGCTTGGTATGATCATGTAGTTGACATCGTATTTGTGGCAAAGCCACCATTCATAATTCTTTCATAAATGTCACTCATGAGTCATTGCATATCCCGATACACCGCCGGAGGCATCCATATAGAGTCATACTTTGTTTTAGAATCGAGTCGTAATCATTGAGTTGTAAATAAATAAAAGTATGATGATCATCATTCAATAGAGCATTGTCCCAATAAAAAAGAGAGAAAGGCCAAAGAAAAAAAAGAAGGCCCAAAAAAAGGGGCAATGCTACTACCCTTTTTTCCACACTTGTGCTTCAAAGTAGCACCATGATATAGCGAGTCTCATATATTGTGCTTCAAAGTAGCACCATGTTCTTCATATAGAGAGTCTCATATGTTGTCACTTTCATATACTAGTGGGAATTTTACATTATAGAACTTGGCTTGTATATTCCAATGATGGGCTTCCTCAAAATTGCCCTAGGTCTTCGTGAGCAAGCAAGTTGGATGCACACCCACTTAGTTTCTTTTTGAGCTTCCATACATTTATAGCTCTAGTGCATCCGTTGCATGGCAATCCCTACTCACTCACATTGATATCTATTAATGGGCATCTCCATAGCCCGTTGATACGCCTAGTTGATGTGAGACTATCTTCTCCCTTTTTGTCTTCTCCACAACCACCATTCTATTCCACCTATAGTGCTATGTCCATGGCTCACGCTCAAGTATTGCGTGAAGATTGAAAAAGTTTGAGAACATCAAAAGTATGAAACAATTGCTTGGCTTGTCATCAGGGTTGTGCATGATTTAAATATTTTGTGTGGTGAAGATAGAGCATAGCCAGACTATATGATTTTGTAGGGATGGCTTTCTTTGGCCATGTTATTTTGAGAAGACAAAATTCCTTAGTTAGTATGCTTGAATTATTATTATTTTTATGTCAATATGAACTTTTGTCTTGAATCATATGGATCTGAATATTCATATCACAAGTAAGAAGAATTACATTGAAATTTTGCCAACTAGCATTCCACATCAAAAATTATCTTTTTTATCATTTACCTACTCGAGGACGAGCGGGAATTAAGCTTGGGGATGCTTGATACGTCTCCAACGGATCTATAATTTTTGATTGCTCCATGCTATATTATCTACTGTTTTGGGCATTATTGGGCTTTATTATCCACTTTTATATTACTTTCGGGACTAACCTATTAACCGGAGGCCCAGCCCAGATTTGTTGTTTTATGCCTATTTCAGTGTTTCGAAGAAAAGGAATATCAAATAGAGTCTAAACGGAACGAAATCAACTGGAGAAGTTATTTTTGGAACGAAAGCCACCAGATAGACTTGGACTCCACGTCAGGAGATACGGGAGGTGCTCACGAGGGTGGGGGCGCCCCCCCCTAGGGCGCGCCCCCTGCCTCGTGGGGCCCCCGTGGCTCCTCCGACGTACTTCCTGCACCCATATATATCGTCGTCCCTAAAACTTCCAGAACACACAATAGATCGGGAGTTCCGTCGCCAGAAGCCTCCGTAGCCACCGAAAACCAATCTAGACCCGTTCTGGCACCCTGCCGAAGAGGGAAATCCCTCTCCGGTGGCCATCTTTATCATCCCGGTGCTCTCCATGACGAGGAGGGAGTAGTTCTCCCTCGGGTCTGAGCGTATGTACCAGTAGCTATGTGTTTGATCTCTCTCTCGTGTTCTTGAGATGATACGATCATGATGTATTCCGAGCTTTGCTATTATGGTTGGATCTTATGTTTCTCCTCCCCCTCTTCTCTCTTGTAATGAATTGAGTTTCCCCTTTGAAGTAATCTTATCGGATTGAGTCTTTAAAGATTTGAGAACACTTGATGTATGTCTTGCCGTGGATATCTGTGGTGACAATGGGATACCATGTGCCACTTGATGTATGTTTTGGTGACCAACTTGCGGGTTTCGTGACATTGGGAACCTATGCATAGGGGTTGGCACACGTTTTCGTCGTGATTCTCCGGAGGAACTTCGGGGCACTCTTTGAGGTCCTTTGTGTTGGTTGAATAGATGAATCTGAGATTGTGTGATGCATATCGTATAATCATACCCACGGATACTTTAGGTGACATTGGAGTATCTAGGTGACATTAGGGTTTTGGTTGATTTGTGTCTTAAGGTGTTATTCTAGTACGAACTCTAGGGCTGTTTGTGAAACTTATAGGAATAGCCCAACGGATTGATTGGAAAGAATAACTTTGAGGTGGTTTCGTACCCTGCCATAATCTCTTCGTTCGTTCTCTGCTATTAGTGACTTTGGAGTGACTATTTGTTGCATGTTGAGGGATAGTTATGTGATCCAATTATGTTATCATTGTTGAGGGAACTTACACTAGCGAAAGTATGAACCCTAGGCCTTGTTTCAACGCATTGCAATACTGTTTACGCTCACTTTTATCACTTGCTACCTTGCTGTTTTTTTATTTCAGATTACAAAAACTATTATCTACTATCCATATTGCACTTGTATCACCATCTCTTCGCCGAACTAGTGCACCTATACAATTTACCATTGTATTGGGTGTGTTGGGGACACAAGAGACTCTTTGTTATTTGGTTGCAGGGTTGCTTGAGAGAGACCATCTTCATCCTACGCCTCCTACGGAATGATAAGCCTTAGGTCATCCACTTGAGGGAAATTTGCTACTGTCATACAAACCTCTGCACTTGGAGGCCCAACAACGTCTACAAGAAGAAGGTTGTGTAGTAGACATCATGAACCAGGTTGTCAGCTACACCAGAATGCGTTGGAAAGCATCTTCCAGAAGCTAGAGCCAAACATGAGCCAAATGCTGAGCATGATGAAGCCACTGCCACAAGACGTTGACTATCCAAAGGAGTTCTTTGTTGAAGACCTAGAGTATCTGCCCCGCACTATTTATCATATTATCAGGAGAACTCTCTGGCTGGTCAAAGGACATTCTCCTGCAGTGAAGCTTGAAGGAGCAATGAAGACATTGGTTTTCTATATCTTCAATGGCATCAGCTTCAATGCTCAAGACTTATTCATCAGACAATTGGCTGTTGTCAGTGTCAAAACCGGCGGATCTCGGGTAGGCGGTCCCGAACTGTGCGTCTAGGCTGGATGGTAACAGGAGGCAAGGAACACGATCTTTGGTCTAAAGTTCTATGATCCATGGGTAATGCGCCTCATCAAGCTTCACTCTGCTATCAACTATCAGCCGTCTGCGCGCAATCATCTTATATTCTTGCCAGAGGTTGATCCGTTTGTCGAAGCCATTTACCCAGAGCCTGTAAAGGAGCCAATTTATCTTCACAATGTCGATCATCAAAGCTTCACCCATCCCATTGAAGGAGTTCAGGCTGTTTCTCTTGTTTATCCCTTGGCTAGCAATACACGTGCCCCTCGCACCCAAACTGAAGCCACTGCAAGTACCATCGCCCAAAGGCCTCGGAAGTGATCTCGTGTTCTCAATGACCGAGAGCTTCTCATCGCTCTACATCAGAAACAGGATAAGCATCATGACTGGCTTAAGCGTCAGATGCAAAGCCTCTTGGTGGACGTCAATCGCATTCGCAATCTTGCCACCAAGAATGTCTATGTTACACATGAAACCTGTCGGAGGTCATGGAAGAGCTTGACATTGCTCAGTGCTGAAGCTGATCTTCAAGACGATGGCTTCACAGAGAGATTCAAGTTTGACTCAACTCCTCCAAGGAATGCTGACTTGCGTCGGACTCCCTCACTCAAAGACTCTGACTATTCCTCCTCAGCTGCAACGGTTAATGCCAGAGTCATAGACGATCAAGATGATGCTACCTCACCACCTCCAACTTCAGCGCGTGTCGACACTGCACCAAGTTCTTCTGCACCACCAAACCTCAATGACAACCCTGCTGCTTCGCCTACTCCTCATGCGAACGAGTAGAAGCTCTATGTCTTCAAACCTTTTTGGTCATTACTGGCAAAAGGGGGAGAAGCATATGAGTTGATAGTCTTCAAGCGGGTCCATATGGGTGGTTGCTATACTTTTGCTACATTTGCCAAGTGCTTACAACTCTCGCTTTTGATACATATGGTTAGTTTTGAGTTGTAACATTTAAACTTGATGGTCATCTGCTACCTTTTTGACAACTATGTGATGCGATGATAAATTCCGCATGTGCGATGATAAATTCCGTACGAAGTCATTTTGCAGACGTCCATTTTTCATTATGCATGTCATTATCTTCATTATATCCTTTCATGCATGATGAATTGGCTTCATAAGTAGAAGAGGAGCTCCGCAAGTACAACCTGCCATGTGCATTTGCATTCAAAAGCAAAATACTTATATGCACATCTTCAGGGGGAGCCTTTCTTCTACTTACAAAGACAATACCTAAATCCTTTACAATTTCACATACATTTATCCTCGTTGAAAAATTCAACCAGTTTGTCATCAATCACCAAAAAGGGGGAGATTGTAGGTGCATCTACTGCCACCCCTAGTTGGTTTTGGAGTATTGACGACAAACCTGGTTGAGGGACTAATGTGTTTGTGAGAATTGCAGGACAACACAGGTAGTTGTCCCTCATTGATTCGGTTTACCTACCGGTGATGACCCCTAAAAATGTATGAAGACATTGAAGACAAAGGTGGTATGTGAAGATATTCACATTGAAGACTATGACAAGAGAAGACATCGTGTGAAGACTATGGAGCGTGAAGACTTAGTTGTTTCGTTGTTTCCTTTTCTTCTTTGTTGAGTCATAGGAACCACCGTACTGTTAAGTGGGGTCCCAGTGAACAAAGTTAGAGTGACTGAAGTGATGCTTAACCAAAATCCTATGTCTTCGAGTGAAGACTATGAGAGCAAATCTTGTCCAGAGTTGGATAAGTCAGCTTTGCTTGTAGCCCAAGTAAAGTTGTCGTGTGTGTTTGAAATCTGACCGTTGGAACACGTGTCAGTTCCTTAGTGACCCAGGGTCATTTCGGACAAATCAGGTCGGGTTGCCTAGTGGCTATAAATAGCCCACCCCCTACACCATAAATTGGTTGGCTGCTCAGAGAGAGAGAAATCCTTCCGAGGACAAAGCCCTAAACACCCAGAGCCAAAGAGTGTTAGGCATCACCGAAGTCTTCTTGTCTGTGCGATCTGAAGACTTGTTACACTTGAGGACTGTGAATCCTCCAGCCGGTTAGGCGTCGCGTTCTGAGCATCCAAGAGTCATTGTGGATCGTCGGTGAATGAAGTCTGTGAAGGTTTGGAAGTCTACCTTGAAGACTTACCTGAGTGATTGGGCGAGGACTGGGTGTCCTTAGCTCAAGGGGAATAAGGTAAAGACAAGGTCTTCTGAGTTAAATCTCAGCCTCTCTAACCAGACGTATAGTTGTCACAGCAACTGGAACTGGTCCAACAAATCATTGTCTTCAACGAGCAACTGGTTCTATCCTTCCCATCTCTTTATTTACAGTTGGTCCTTGTGAAGTCATTGCATGTTTGTGTTATCTATTTGTCTTCACTGCATGACTGTTTGTTCTGATTGGCTTCATACTATCTTCCATCCTGATCCGTACTGCCTAGCTGCTATTAGTCTTCGTGCTTTCACTTTACTGAATACTTGACTATGGCTTGCCTAGGATTTTTATATGTTGTTCTATAGGCCCATAATGCATCATCAAGTTTCTTGGACCAATTCTCTCTAAATATATTAACAGTCTTGTGTAAAATTAATTTAAGCTCTCAATTGCTCAGTTCTACTTGACCACTAGAGTGTGGGTGATATGGGGATGCAATTCTATTATTAACATCATACTTAGCAAGCATTTTACGAAAGGCACCATGAATAAAGTGTGAACCACCATCAGTCATTAAGTATCTAGGGACTCCAAACCTCGGAAAAATAACTTCTTTAAGCATCTTAATAGAGGTGTTATGATCAGCACTACTAGTTGGAATAGCTTCTACCCACTTAGTAACATAATCAACAGCAACTAAAATATGTGTATACCCATTAGAGGAAGGAAACGGTCCCATATAATCAAAGCCCCAAACATCAAATGGTTCAATAACAAGTGAATAATTCATAGGCATTTCTTGACGTCTACTAATATTACCAATTCTTTGACATTCATCACAAGACAAGACAAACTTACGGGCATCCTTGAAGAGAGTAGGCCAATAAAAACCGGATTGCAATACCTTATGTGCAGTTCTATCTCCAGCATGGTGTCCTCCGTAAGCCTAGGAGTGACACTTGCGTAAGATCTATTCCTATTCATGCTCAGGTACACAACGTCTAATAACACCATCTACTCCTTCTTTATGAAGGTGTGGGTCATCCCAGAAGTAATGTCTTAAATCATAGAAAAACTTTTTCTTTTGCTGATATGTGAAACTAGGTGGTATAAATTTAGCGACAATGTAATTAGCATAATCAGCATACCATGGAGCAGTACGAGAAGCATTTATGATAGCTAATTGTTCATCGGGAAAGCTATCATCAATAGGTAGTGGGTAATCAAGAACATTCTCTAACCTAGACAAGTTGTCTGCAACGGGGTTCTCAGCTCCCTTTCTATCAATAATATGCAAATCAAATTCTTGTAGCAAGAGAACCCATCTAATAAGTCTAGGTTTAGCATCTTTATTTTCCATAAGATATTTAGTAGCAGCATGATCAGTGTGAACAGTTACTTTAGAATCAACAATATAAGGTCTGAACTTTTCACAAGCAAATACAACTGCTAAAAATTCTTTTTCAGTAGTAGCATAATTTCTCTAGGCACTGTCTAGAGTTTTACTAGCATATTGGATAACATTTAATTTCTTATCAACTCTTTGTCCTAGAAGAACACCTATAGCATAATCACTAGCATCACACATAATTTCAAAGGGTAAATTCCAATCAGGTGGCTGAACAATGGGTGCAGAAATCAAAGCTTTCTTAAGTATTTCAAATGCTTCTACACAATCATCATCAAAGACAAAAGGAACATCTTTTTGTAAGAGATTAGTCAGAGGCCTGGAAACTTTTGAGAAGTCTTTAATGAACCTCCTATAAAAACTGGCATGACCAAGGAAACTTCGTATACCTTTAATGTCCTTAGGACATGGCATCTTTTCAATAGCATCAACTTTAGCTTTATCAACTTCAATACCTCTTTCAGAAATTTTATGCCCCAAGACAATACCTTCATTAACCATAAGGTGGCACTTCTCCCAATTCAAGACAAGATTAGTTTCTTCACATCTCTGCAAAACTCGATCAAGGTTGCTTAAGAAATCATCAAAAGAAGTTCCATATACAGAAAAACCATCCATGAAAACCTCAACAATATTTTCACAAAAGTCAGAGAATATAGCAGTCATGCATCTTTGAAAGGTAGCAGGTGCATTACATAAACCAAAAGGCAATACGTCTATAAGAAAAGGTACCGAAAGGGCAAGTAAAAGTGGTCTTTTCATGATCCTTTTTTGACACAGGTATTTGAGAGAAACCAGAATAACCATCTAGAAAGCGAAAATGTGTATGTTTGGATAATCTTTCTAGCATCTGATCAATAAAAGGTAAAGGGCAATGATCCTTTTTAGTAGCTTTATTTAATTTTCGAAAGTCAATTACCATTCTATAACCTGTAACAATTCTTTGTGGGATCAATTCATCTTTATCATTAGGAACAACAATAATACCTCCCTTCTTAGGGACACAATGGACAGGACTTACCCACTGACTATCAACAACGGGATAAATTATAGCTGCCTCCAGAAGCTTTAGTATTTCTTTTCTTACCACTTCTTTCATCTTAGGATTTAACCGTCATTGGTGATCAACAACCGGTTTAGCGTCTTTCTCTAATTTTATTTTGTGCTGGCATAGAGTGACTAATGCCCTTAAGATCATCAAGAGTATATCCAATAGCAGCACGGTGCTTCTTCAGAGTTTTCAATAATTTCTCTTCTTCTTGCTCTGAAAGGTTAGCACTAATAATAATAGGATATATCTTCTTTTCATCAAGATAAGCATATTTAAGAGTAACAGGTAATGGTTTAAGCTCAAACACGGGATCACCCTTGGGTGGAGGAGAATCCCCTAGAATTTCAATGGGCAAGTTGTGTTTCAAAATACGTCCTTGTTTAAAGAATACTTCATCTATTTCCCTTCTTTCATTCATAAACATATCATTTTCATGGCCTAGCAAATATTGTTCTAAAGGATCATTAGGAGGTACGACAATAGAAGCAATACCAATAATTTCATCTCTACTAGGCAATTCTTTATCATGGGGTTGTCTACGAAATTTAGCAAAATTAAAATCATGAGACATATCCCCTAAACCAACAAAAACTTTTTGCAGTCTATCTTAGCATTAATAGTATTCAAGAAGGGTCTACCAAATATAATGGGACAAAAGTCATCTTGTGGGGAACCAAGAACAAGAAAATCAGCAGGATATTTAACTTTCCCACACAAGACTTCAACATCTCTAACAATCCCAACGGATGAAATAGTATCTCTACTGGCAAGCTTAATTGTAACATCAATACCTTCTAACTCAGCAGGTGCAATATCATGCATAATTTCTTCATATAAAGAATGAGGTATGGCACTCACACTAGCACCCACATCACATAAGCCATGATAGCAATGATCTCCTATTTTAACAGAAATAACAGGCATGCCTACAACAGGTCTATGTTTATTTTTAGTATCGGGTCTAGCAATTCTAGCAGCTTCATCACAAAAGTAAATAACATGCCCATCAATATTATCGCACAAGAGATCCTTAACCATAGCAATACTAGGTTCAAATTTAATTTGCTCAGAGGGTGTAGGTGTTCTAGTATTACTCTTACGAACCACATTTCAAGCTTTAGCATGATCCTTTATTATAGTAGGGAAAGGTGGTTTCTCAATATAAGCGGTGGGAACAATAGGATCAACATCATGAGTGATAGTCTTTTCTTCAACTTTAATAGGTTCAACTACTTTTACTTCAATGGGAGGATGCTATTTAATCCACTTCTCCTTAGGGAGATCAACATGAGTAGCAAATGATTCACAGAAAGAAGCTACTATATCAGAGTCAAGTCCATATTTAGTGCTAAATTCACAAAAACCATCAGTATCCATAAAAGATTTAAGACAATCAAAATTAGGTGTTATACCTGACTCATTACCTTCGTCGAGTTCCCAATCTTCAGAGTTGCGTTTAATTCTTTCAAATAAATCCCATTTGAATTCAATAGTCTTCATCATAAAAGATCGAGTACAAGAAGTATCGAGCATGGAGCGATTATTGAGAGAAAGTCGAGCATAAAATTTTTGAATAATAATTTCTCTTGAGAGCTCATGATTGGGGCATGAATATAACATTGACTTAAGCCTTCCCCAAGCTTGAGCGATGCTTTCTCCTACGCGAGGCCAAAAATTATATATATATAATTACGATCACGATGAACCAGATGCATAGGATAAAACTTCTGATGAAATTCCAGTTTCAATCGGTTGTAGTTCCATGATCCAATATCATCACATATCCTAAACCATGTCAATGCCTTTCCCTTCAAAGATAAAGGGAAGACCTTTTTCTTGATAACATCCTCGGGCATACCTTCAAGCTTAAATAATCCACAAACTTCATCCACATAGATTAAGTGCAAATTGGGATGCAATGTTCCATCTCTTGTAAAAGGATTAGCTAGCAGTTTCTCTATCATACCTGAAGGAATTTCAAAGTAAACATTTTCAGTAGGTTCAATAGGTTGAGGAGCAACTCTTTGCTCTACTGGTCGGGGTGAAGATACACCGAACAAGCCCCTCAAAGGATTACTTTCCATAGTAACAAGTGACAGTAAATTTCGGCACACTATATAAATTTTTCCTTACCAAATTCCACCTACCAAAGGCGCTTCACTCCCCGACAACGGCGCCAGAAAAGAGTCTTGATGACCCACAAGTATAGGGGATCTATCGTAGTCCTTTCAATAAGTAAGAGTGTCGAACCCAACGAGGAGCAGAGGGAAATGGCAAGCGGTTTTCAGTAAGGTATACTCTGCAAGCACTAAAATTATCGGTAACAGATAGTTTTACGATAAGGTAATTTGTAACGGGTAACAAGTAACAAAAGTAAATAAGGTGCAACAGGATGGCCCAATCCTTTTTGTAGCAAAGGACAAGCCTGGACAAACTCTTATATAAAGGAAAGCACTCCCGAGGACACATGGGAATTATCGTCAAGCTAGTTTTCATAACGTTCATATGATTCGCGTTTGGTACTTTGATAATTTGATATGTGGGTGGACCGGTGCTTGGGTACTGCCCTTCCTTGGACAAGAATCCCACTTATGATTAACCCCTCTTGCAAGCATCCGCAACTACAAAAGAGGTATTAAGGTAAACCTAACCATAGCATGAAACATATGGATCCAAATCAGGCCCTTACGAAGCAACACATAAACTAGGGTTTAAGCTTCTGTCACTCTAGCAACCCATCATCTACTTATTACTTCCCAATTCCTTCCCCTAGACCCAAACAATGGTGAAGTGTCATGTAGTCGACGTTCACATGACACCACTAGAGGAGAGACAACATACATCCTATCAAAATATCAAACAAATACCAAATTCACATGACTACTTATAGCAAGACTTCTCCCATGTCCTTAGGAACAAACGTAACTACTCACAAATCATATTCATGTTCATAATCAGAGGGGTATTAATATGCATAAAGGATCTGAACATATGATCTTCCACCAAATAAACCAACTAGCATCAACTACAAGGAGTAATCAACACTACTAGCATCCCACAGGTACCAATCTGAGGTTTTGAGACAAAGATTGGATACAAGAGATGAACTAGGGTTTGAGATGAGATGGTGCTGGTGAAGATGTTGATGAAGATTGACCCCCTCCCGATGAGAGGATCGATGGTGATGATGATGGTGATGATTTCCCCCTCCTGGAGGGATGTTTCCCCGGTAGAACAGCTCCGCCGGAGCCCTAGATTGGTTCCGCCAAGGTCTCTAATATTTGCTCCTTTTCCAGCCTAGAATTCCAGCTGCCGGCATTCCCCCTCTTCGTGTAATCCTTGTAAAATAAGATAGAATAGGCATAAGTATTGTGACATAATGTGTAATAACATCCCATAATGCAATAAATGTTGATATAAAAGCATGATGCAAAATGGATGTATTAGTCCACAAGGGTGGAGGGCGTGCCCCCTACCTTGTGGGTCCCACGTGGGTACCATCCACTTATTCTAGCACCCATCCACTTCGTCTTCCTCCAGAAAAAATCACTCCACAGCTCAAACCCGTGTTCTTGCTCATTTTACTGCCATTTTCGATCTCCTTGCTCGAACCTCCATTCACAAAACTGCTTTGGGGGATTGTTCTTCAGTATGTGACTCTCCAATGGTCCAATTACTTTTTGTTCTAGTGCTTTATCTATTGCAAATTTTTACTGCTATGGTGACCCTATTCTTGAGCTTGCATGTCAAATTTATATGGTCCAAAGTAGGTTTGACGCATGATATAGCTTCTAGATAGTAGTAAGAGTAGTTGCTATCAATCTTGTTGAGTTTTGTTCACTTTTATTTTGAGTCACTAAAAATTTCAGAAATTTTTCAGAGGAAGAAAATGATGAGGAGATTGTTGAGAGGCTCTTCGAGACGGGGTTTGAAGGAAAAAGAGAATGAGGAGAAGGAGAAGCCCAAGTACAATCTTCCTCGCACCGCGGAGATTCGGCCGTGTGAATGGCCATGTGACGCATTCTTGGAGTCAGCCGAAATTTATGAGGATTTCTATTATTTGGCTGAGAATGCAGGCCTCACCGACTTGCTCCATGACCAGTGTGATAAGTATCTCCTACTCACTAATACTTTCATGCAAAAATTTTATTTTCATGCTAGGAGATCACCACCCATGGTAGAGTTTGATTTATATGATGAGCATAAGGAGATGACGCTTTATGACTTTTGTGAGGTTTGTAAATTACTTTATGAGGGTAGCGTCGAGGAACCACATCCTAGAGATGTGGAAGATTTTATTGCTGAAGTTACCGTAGGGGAAAGGAGAAAGGTGTCAGAGGCGAGAGTGGCTAGTTTACATTTTTCTTGTTTTGCGCTACTACTCCTTATTTGCTGGGAGATGTTTAATTGGTAGCGGGGACAGTGGAGGACTTAGTGCTCCTGACCTTGCCATTTTGTGCCATGCTTTACTTCGTGATAGAACTTTCAGTTTAGGAGCTATGGTTCCTAAACGGTTGAGTTTAAACCATACAAAGGGTCCTATTTTCGGAGGTATCTTTGCCTCCCACCTTGCTAAGTGCTTTGAGATACCCATTAGGCACGATGAAAAGGAGGAGAAGCTGCTACCCACAATATACTTAGATTATGATAGCATGGTAGCACCTAAGTTTATTCGCTATGATGAGGAAAAGAGACTCATTTATAACTTGATATTTAGCGAGGATATTTTTCAAATTATTACCTTGCCTGCACCTACTTTGTTCGATATTAATTCAGGCAGGTACTTCGTTTTGCTCGCAAACATTCATGCATATTGGGAGGGGACGTGATCCCCAATTCCGGAGCCAGAGCCATCACCTGACCCATATCAGGAGTCTATTTATCAGTGGGCACCATAGGAGCTTGCTAACCAGTGGAACCCCCAGGATCCTCCTCAATACACCGGAGAGGGTTACTTTGACCGATGGGTATAGACCAACTTAGGCCAAAATCCTAAGCCTGGGGGAGTACGTATTTCTCGCCGATATTACATTCATGTTCACGCACTCATTCCAGTTTGTCAGTGCTCATACTTTTTCATTGTAATATCCATGCTTGTTTAATTATTTTTCTTGCATTCTTCTTGTGTGTTTGATAAACCTTAAGAAAAACAAAAAAAGTTAGTAGTAGTTTAGTTTAATTTTCATGCATGCTTAGTAGTAGTATTAAAAGAAAACCCAAAAGGATTTATCGTTCTTCTTTTGCTTGTTCGGATCTTTCCCGTGTAAATAGTTTTTCTCGTTCTTGTTTTACTTTCTTCATAAAAACAAAAACTCCAAAAATATTTTAGTGTGTTTCTTTGAAATTCTTTTCTTTTCTTTCGGGGTTGAGAGGAGAAGACCATGACGAAAATGTTGAGTGGCTCTCATATGCATTATTGTTGATCTAACAAGAGCCCATATTACCTTGTCTTCTCCTTTGAATAAATGTTTGCAGATTCCAGCTTAGTCCAATGCATGTGCACTATTATTATTATCCACACCGTTCGGTCATGCAAGTGAAAGGCAATAATGATGATATATGATGAAATGATTGAGACGAGGAAAAGCAGGTATGAACTCGACCTATCTTGTTTTTGTAAATATGGTTAGTTCATCATTCCTGATTCAGCCTATTTTGAATGAAACATGTTTGTAATGAAAATTAGAGATTATAGTTACTCATGCCATGCTTAATAAGCTAGGAGTATATAATGGTTTACCTTGTGTGCCAACATGCTTTTAAAATGGTTGTGATGTGGTATGATAGGATGTCCTCCTTTGAATGATTCGGGTGGCTTGACTTGGCATATGTTCACGCATGTAGTTGAAACAAAATCAACATAGCCTCCACGATATTTATGTTCATGGTGATTTATATCCTACTCATGCTTCCACTCAATGTTGGTTAATTTCAATGCATGTTTATGACTGTTGTCTCTCTCTAGTTGGTCACTTCCCAGTCTTTTTCTAGCCTTCACTTGTACCAAGCGGGAATACTGCTTGTGCATCCACTTCCATAACCCAAAATTTGTTCCATATGAGTCCAACATACCTACCTATATGCGGTATTTACCTGTCATTCCAAGTAAATTTGCATGTGCCAAACTCTAAACTTTCAAATGATAATCTATTTTGTATGCTTGAATTGCTCATATAGCAACTAGGACTATCAATATCTTCCATGCTAGGTGGGTTATTCTCACGATGAGGGGACTCCGCTCATCATTCACGAGAAAATGGCTGGTAACCAGGATGCCCAGTACCATGCTCAAAGCAAATCAAAATAATTGCAAACAAAACTCCCCCAGGACTGTTATTAGTTGGACAGTACCCGTTGTTTCAGACCAAACGTGGAGTGTACTTGTTGATGGTGGGGGAGTATAAACTTTACAATTCTGTTTGGGAACCGCCTATAATATATCTAGTATGGAAGATAACGAGATCTCTTGGTTGTTATGTTGACAGTGAAAGCATACCGCTCGAAATATTATTCCTCCCTATTTCAAAAACTCAAGCTCTGGCACCTCTGCAAATCCCTGCTTCCCTCTACGAAGGTCCTATCTATTTACTTTTATTGTTGAGTCATCATCCTCTTATAAAAAGCACCAGTTAGAGAGCACCACTGTCATTTGTATGCATTGTTATTAATTTATATTGAGTATGAATGTGACTGGATCTCTTTTACCATGAATTACAATGTCTGGTCTTGATCTTCAGGGGTGCTCTATATTTATGTTTTGCTGTCTCAAAAAGGGCTAGCGAGATACCATCTTGTTATATCATATCATGATTGTTTTGAGGAAGTGTTGTCATCTGAGATTTCTTATTATTGCTCGCTAGTTGATTACGCCATTGATATGAGTAAATGTCAGACCTAAATGTTATTGTGAATATGGTTAGTTCATAATCTTTGCTGAAAACTTGAATGCTGGCTTTACATCTTTGCAACAACAAGATCAAACAGAGTTTGTAAAAGTTTTTCTTTATCACTTTCAGTTTGTCAACTGAATTGCTTGAGGACAAGCAATGGGTTGAGTTTGGGGGAGTTGATACGTCTCCATCGTATCTACTTTTCCAAACTCTTTTGCCCTTGTTTTGGACTCTAATTTGCATAATTTGAATGGAACTAACCCGGACTGACGCTATTTTCAGCAGAATTGCCATGGTGTTATTTTGTGCAGAAATAAAAGTTCTCAGAATGGCCTAAAACTGCACGGAGATCAGTTTTGGACTGAATAAAAAATATTGGTGAAAGAATAAACCGAAGGGGGCCCACACCCTGGCCACAAGGGTGGAGGGCTAGGGTGTGGGTCCCCTGGTGTTGATTCATCGGATCTCGGCAAACACACCGCAAAAGAGTATTACATCAAATAGATCTCCAAGAACATCGAGGGGAACTTTGTGTTGATAATCAAAGAGAGAGAAGAAGCCATCTAGCTAATAACTATGGACCCGAAGGTCTGTGGTAAACTACTCACTCTTCATCGGAGAGGCTATGGTGTTGATGTAGAAGCCCTCCGTGATCGATTCCCCTTCCGGCAGATCGCCGAAAAAGGCCCCAAGATGGGATCTCACGGGTATAGAATGTTGCGACGGTGGAAAAGTGGTTTCGTGGCTCTCCGCGATCGATCTAGGGTATAAGAGTATATATAGGAAAAAGAAGTACGTCGGTGGAGCTACGAGGAGCCCACGAGGGTGGGGGGCGCGCCCTCCTGCCTCGTGGCCGCCTCATGGAGTTCCAGACTTCGACTCCAAGTCTTCTGGATTGCTTTCTGTCCAAGAAAGATCATCGCGATGGTTTCGTCCCGTTTGGACTCCGTTTGGTATTCCTTTTCTGTGAAACTCTGAAATAGGTAAAAAAAACAGACACTAGCACTAGGCCTTCGGTTAATAGGTTAGTCCCAAAAATAATATAAAAGAGCATATTGAAGCCCATTAAACATCCAAAACAGATAATTTAATAGCATGGAACAATCAAAAATTATAGATACGTTGGATTCAAAGACTTTAACTAGTGATGAGCCCACTCTTTTGGATTCAAAGAATTTAATTATTATAGTTGCTCTTTGATTGATTGTATTTCTTTGTTTCAATCCATAATTAATTCACCCCGTGCTTATGAACAAAATAAAGCTTTTACTAAACATATTGTTAATGCTTTGATGAAAGCTTTGGAAGAAAAATTGGAATCAGAAGTTTCAATTCCTAGAAAATTGCATGATGAGTGGGAACCTACTATCGAAGTCAAGATTAAAAAATATGAGTGTTTTGCCTTATGTGACTTGGGTTCTAGTGTTTCTACAATTCCGAAATCTTTATGTGATGTGCTTGGTCTTACCGATATTGAAAAGTGTTCTTTAAATTTGCACTTGGCGGATTCTACTATTAAAAAGCCTACGGGAAGAATTAATGATGTTCTTATTTTTGAAAATAGGAATTATGTGCTCATAGATTTTATTGTTCTTGATATTGATTGTAATCTGTCTTGTCCAATTATTCTTGGTAGGCCGTTTTTACGTACTATTGGTGTCGTGATTGATATGAAAGAAGGCAATATTAAATTTCAATTTCCACTAAGTAAGGGTATGGAACACTTCCCTAGAAAAAGAATTAGGCCACCATATGAATCAATAATGAGGGCATCAGATGGATCTAGAAACAAAGATGACAAAACTTAGATCCTTGCATTATGCCTAGCTAGGGGCATAAAACAATAGCGCTTGTTGGGAGGCAACCCAATGAATAAATTTTATTTTTGTCTTTTTCTTTCTATTCTTGAGTGTTTGCACAATTATGATACTATTATGATTGTGCTTTTTGTGTTCTAATTAGTATTTGTGCCAAGTAAAGCCTTTAGGATCTTGTTGGATGATAGTTGACTTGATCTTGCTAAAAAACAGAAACTTTTGCGCTCATGAAAATAATTATCATTTTTAACAGGAGCGTGCTAAAATACCAATTCTTTTTTCATAAGATTAATATACAAATGTCTCACGTGGTCCTAATTGTTCAAAATTGTTGGAGTTACATAAGTATTCGAAATATGCTGATTGCTACAGATTGTTCTATTTTTGACAGATTCTGTTTTCTTTGCATTCTATGCTTATTTTGATGATTCTATGGTTTTATTTGAAGAGTTTTTGCCATAGAAAATTTTTAATGTAGTAGATATAATGTAAGAATAAAATAAGAATGGGTTTGCAATGGTACTTATAGTAGTGATTTGTTTTCTTATACTAACGGGTCTCACGAAGGTTTTGTTGAGTTTTGTGTCATTGAAGTTTTCATGTTTTGGGTGATGTTATGATGGATGAAGGAATAAGGAGTAAGAAGAGCCTAAGCTTGGGGATTCTCATGGCATCCCAAGCTATTATCCAAAGAGAGCAAGCAACTAAGCTTGGGGATTCCCGAGTGGCATCCCCTCTTTCTTCTAACGACCATCGGTATTTTACTCGAGGCTATATTTTTATTCGTCACATACTATGACTTTTACTTGGAGCGTCTTGTATGATATGAGTCTTGTTTTGTTTTTGTTTTAAGCCTTGAATCCTTTCTGGACACACCTATTTGAGATAGCCAAAATTATGCCATGACTTGTTAGAATTGCTCTCTATGCTTCACTTAAATCTTTATGAGCTATGGAATTGCTCTAGTGCTTTACTTATATCTTTTTTAGCATGGTGTGCTTTGTTATTTTTGAAGAAATGCTCTCATGCTTCACTTAGATTTATTTGAGAGTTAGTATTTTTTTTAATAAATTCTCTCTTGCTTCACTTAAATTAATTTGATAGAAAATAAATATTATGCTCATGATCTTCACTTATATTTGTTTGAGCTTATCAAAAGCAACACATGAAAATTAGTTCCAAAGCGATAGATATCCAAGGAGGATATAATAAAAACTTTCATGAAGATCATTGGAAAAAATAAACTTGATTCCTTGTAATAGTTTTGAGATATGATGATGTGATATGTGAGTCATGTTGATGAGTAATTATGCTGTAGTAAGAATATTGGTGTTAAGGTTTGTGATTCCCTATACAAGCACGAAATTCAATAGTTATGCAATGAAATTACATCCTACTTGTGGTGCATTATTTGGTGTTAATTATGCTTAATGCTCGCTTATGAGATTTTTTGTTTCTTGGTTGGTCGCTTCTCAATCTTTTGCTAGCCTTCATTTTGCACAAAGTATGATCACTACTTGTGCATCCAAAATCCTTTAAACCAGTTTTGCCACATGAGTCCACCATACCTACCTATATGCGGTATTTCCGTGCCATTCTAAGCAAATTTGTATCTGCCATCTCTAATTTTCAAAATAAATTTCTCTGTTGTGTGCTCGTACCTCTCATGAAAAAGTAGGGGTGGCTAATATATTTCCATGCTAGATATGTTATTCTCACGATGAGTGTTTATTCACTTGTCATTGCACAGGAGTAAGGCAAAGGTATTAGGGATGCCCAGTCCTGAAATGAAAAATGAATTTACTTTATGTTGTTAAATAATAAATTCCTTGGAAAGTGTTGGTATGGAAGGCACCCATGGATACGGTTGTCAGTGTCAAAACTGGCGGATCTCGGGTAGGGGGTACCGAACTGTGCGTCTAAGGTTGATGGTAACAGGAGACAGGGGACACGATGTTTACCTGGGTTAGGGCCCTCTCTATGGAGGTAATACCCTACTTCCTGCTTGATTGATCTTGATGAATATGAGTATTACAATAGTTGTTCTACCTCGTGATCGTAATGGCTAAAACCCTAAAAGTCTAGCTTATGTGATTATGATTGTCTCTATGGACTAAACCCTCCGGTTTATATAGACACCGAAGGAGACTAGGGTTATACAAAGTCGGTTACAGAGAAAGGAATCTTCATATCCGAACGCCAAGCTTGCCATCCACGTCAAGGAGAGTCCCATCCAGACACGGGTGAAAGTCTTCGGTCTAGTATCTTCATAGCCCATCAATCCAGCCCATGTCCAACAGGTCGGACATCCGAGGACCCCTTAGTCCAGGACTCTCTCGGTAGCCCCCGAACCAGTCTTCCAATGATGATGTGTCCGGCACGCAGATTGTCTTCGGCAATGCAAGGTGGGTTCCTCCTCCGATTATGTAACGCCCTCGATGCGGCTATATCTCCCACATGTCGAAGCACGACTTAGAGGCATAACCGCATTGAAAGCAATGTCGCAAGTGAGGTAATCTTCACACACCCCATGTAATACATAAGGGAAAGAGATACATAGTTGGCTTACAATCGCCACTTCACATAATTACATGAATAAGCATTACATCAACCAGATACAATCAAGGTCCGGCTACGGAACCAAAATAAAAGAAGACTACCACAAATGCTACACAGATCCCCGATCGTCCCAACTGGGCTCCACTACTGATCAACTGAAATGAAACAACACAAAGGACAAGACCTTCATCGAGCTCCTCTTTGAGCTTGGTTGCGCCACCGGTACGGTTTCATCGGCACCTGCAAGCTGGTTTTTGAAGTATCTGTGAGTCACGGTGACTCAGCAATCTCACACCCTCGCGATCAAGACTATTTAAGCTTATAGGTAGGGTAAAAGGTATGAGGTGGAGCTGCAGCAAGCGACTAGCATATTTGGTGGCTAACATACGCAAATGAGAGCGAGAAGAGAAGGCAAAAGCACGGTCGAACAACTATGATCAAGAAGTGATCCTAAAACAACCTACGTCAAACATAACTCCAACACCGTGTTCACTTCCCGGACTACGCCAGAAAGAGACCATCACGGTTACACACGCGGTTGGTGCATTTTAATTAAGGTAAGCTTTAGGTTTTCTACAACCGGACATTAACAAATTCCCATCTGCCCATAACCGCGGGCACGGCTTTCGAAAGTTCAAATGCCTGCAGGGGTGTCCCAACTTAGCCCATCACAAGCTCTCACGGTCAACGAAGGATATTCCTTCTCCCAAGACAATCCGATCAGACTCAGCATCCCGGTTACAAGACATCCTCCACAATGGTAAAACAAATCCAGCAAAGCCGCCCGAATGTGCCGACAAATCCCGATAGGAGCTGCACATATCTCGTTCTCAGGGCACACTCAGATAGGTCAAGCTACGAGTAAAACCAGCCCTCGAGTTTCCCCGAGGTGGCCCCACAGGCTGCCCATTTCGGACCAACACTTAGAGAAGCACTGGCCCGGGGGGGTTAAAACGAAGATGACCCTTGAGTCTGCAGAACCCAAGGGAAAGAATAGGCTAGGTGGCAAATGGTAAAACCAATGTTGGGCCTTGCTGGAGGAGTTGTATTCAAGGCGAACTGTCAAGGGGTTCCCATTATAACCCAACCGTGTAAGGAACGCAAAATCCGGGAACATAACACCGATATGACAGAAACTAGGGCTGCAAGAGTGGAACAAAACACCAGGCATAAGGCCGAGCCTTCCACCCTTTACCAAGTATATAGGTGCATTAATAAAATAAGAGATATTGTGATATCCAAACAATAATCATGTTCCAACAAGGAACAAACTCCAATCTTCACATGCAACTAACAACGCTATAAGAGGGGCTGAGCAAAACGGTAACATAGCCAAACATCGGTTTGCTAGGACAAGGTGGGTTAGAGGCTTGGCTTCGCAACATGGGAGGCATGATAAGCAAGTGGTAGGTATCGCAGCATAGGCATAGCAAAAGAGCGAGCAACTAGCAAGCAAAGATAGAAGTGATTTCGAGGGCATGGTCATCTTGCCTGAGATCCCGCAAGGAAGAAGAACGAGTCCATGAAGAAGACAAACGGACGTAGCCGAAGCAATCCTCCCAACACGACGTTACCGGATCCAACCCGAAGAAGCAACACCGGAAAGAAGCACACAACATAGTAGACAACCACTACAACAACATGGCATGATGCACAACAAATATGATGCATGTCCGGTTTAATGAAGCATGGCATGGCAAAATGCACAAACAATCCTACAAATTAAGTGGAGCTCAACATGCAACTCCGTTGCATATTGACGAAACACCACATTCAAGTTATTTAGTTCGATCTCGTTTATGTACCCAACAAAATTAAATGTTGATTAACATGCCAAGGGGTGAAGCAAAAGAAAACTACCTATCTAGGCAAGTTTAAATGAGGCCGAAACAACAAACAACAAGTCTGGAGACTCCTCATGTGCATATTTGAGGTTTTGGTGCTGTTCTGCCTTAAACCATATTTTATAGTTGTTAAACATGCAAAGTAAGGCCACCATGATAAACTAGGCAAAATTCTACCTCATTTACATATAAAGTTTATTAAATTCGGAGTTACGGTTATTTAGTTATGAATTAAAGTATTTTAGCATGGCATTTAAGCAAATTTAAAAAAAAACATTTTAAACATTTCAAACATGGGTGAAAGTGACATATTATGAAACTAGACACAATTTTAAGCATTTTTCATATATAGAGTTTTTACATATGATGCATAGATTGTGAATTAAGATACGCATGAAGTTTAGGGACCCTTCTGCAAAATTGCAAAACCCTGGAAAAATGATAAAAATCGTGCAAAGGATAAAACACCTACGGGCCGATTCTAAGGCACTCTGGGCTGGAGGAGCTGCTCACCATGGGCCTTGGCCCGTTCGGTGGAGGAGGGAGGCCTCGCGCTGGCTTTGCGGTCCAGGAGGCTGGTTGGCGGATCTGGGCCACGCGACGAGAAGTCAACGCGGGCACGGCTCCATTGTTCTCGCATGCGGAAGCAGGGAAGGCCGGCAAGGGGCTTGGGCGCGAGGACTTGGGGCTCCGGCGAGATGGGAAGTCCAGCAACGACGGGGAGGGTCGGGACCCGACGGATCCGATGCGAAGGAGGTCGAGGAGGGACGAAGCGAAGCACTAGCGTTCTCCTCTGCTCGAAACAGAGCAAGCAGCGACCGGCGAAACAAGCTTCAGGCGCCGGGGAGGAGCAAGCGGGGCGCCGGCAGGCACGGGACGCGGCGGGTCGACGTGGTTCACCGGGACGATGGCAGCAGGCGGCGTACTTGACGCGGAGGCTGAAGATGGCGGGGTTGAGGAGGAGCGGAGGCGGCCTGCTCCGGGCGGCGTCTTGCGAGGACTAGGCGCGGGCTTCGTCAGGGACGCAGGGTCGCCGGGTAGCTAGGAATGAAGGGAGGTGACGCGAGGGACTTGGTGGCGCTGGAGGTCAACCCCGACGGGGAAGGCAGGGCCAGGAAGGAGAGGGCACACGGCAGCTTCGGTCGTCGGCAGCCACGGCATCAGGGGCGAGCCCCTTTCGTATCCTGGCAGAGAAGAAATCAAATGAGGGGGAAGAGATTAGAGGAGGAAAGATAGGAAAACAGGGGAAGAAAAGGAGACGGGCAGCGACTCATCTACTCGTCGGCAGCCGCTGAACGGAGGCGCGCGGGAGGAGGGGCTGGAGTGCTCCTGGTGCTCCGGTGGTGGACTTCCCTGGCTGGCGGCGCCATGATTGGAGGAGGCAGCTGCAGAATGGCTCGGGATCCTCTGGTCGCTGGGGGAATGGGTGGATCGGGAGGGATTGGTTTTGGTTGGCTAGTGTGAAATCGAGGAGGGGATGGATCCCGAGAGGGATTTGGTGGAGAGGCGACGGCGATGGGACAAACCCCCTAGAAATTAGGGTTGGCTTGATTTGGCAGGGGTTGGACTATATATATGGAAATAGGATTGTGGTTGGACCCTCCGATTGTAATCGGACGATCGCGAATAATATAGCTAGGGAGTCCAAATAAGAAAACGGAGACGTTTTGTAGATGTTTGGGGATGATCCGGACACAGCGGTGCCGACTACTCGGGTCGGGTCCGGGACAATTTTTCAGACGCGCGCGCGAGGAGGGCCGCGGGCTGACGAGAGGTTAGGTAGGGCCTGACGGTGAGTGGTAGTGGGCTGTGCAGAAGGCCTCAGGCTGAGAGAAGAGAAAAGAGAGAGGCCCGGCGACTGTTTCCGGAGACCGAAAACGTCCGCTATTAGACCGGCTATAATGCCGCTATAGTTTAACGGTTGGGCTATCAAACGAACTCCGAATGCGATGAAACCTGACAGTCGGTCTATATACACTATAATAAGACCACATGCCTACTTTCAATCCAATCCGAGAACATTTTCCGGCCACTTATAAAATACTATTTCGGACATGCCGCGGGCGCGTGCAAGTGTGTCTGGGCTCAAAACGGACAACGGAAGGAACTGGGGGACCCGGACTAATGCAAGTTTTGAAAACATGATGATGCAATGCACATGATGACATGATGAAATGCAACACGCAAGCAAAAGACATGGCAATGACAGCGAATAACTGGAAGACACCTGGCGCAACGGTCTCGGGGCGTCACAGATTACTTCAAAGTCCCTGACTTAAAGAGAAAAAATCAGCCTTCCATTTAATGTTGCGCCCATCGGCTTCCACGCCTTCCTGACTCCAGCTTCCACGTGTCGAGCGAATACGAGAGGTCGGGGTATTTTTTCACATAACACCCTAACCATACAAGAAAGGCGCCTATTTAAAGAGATTAGATCTCAGATCCATTCTGCACCCTGCGAAAAAATCCTCAGAGCTCGCAAGGAGGAACCACTCCAACATGGCTAGCGCTCCCAGCTCTTCCTCTTGTCCCCACGGCTCTGAAAAAGGTGATTGGGAGAGATGTTCCGTGTCTCACGGTCAGCTAATGAAGCTGCAAAAACAGGGCTTTCTTCCCCCTGCGGATCTAGTCCCCGTCCGAGCAGGATCGACGTCCTTCAACGGCGGGGTTCAGGCGGAGAATTTCCCCAATCCATCCAGGTGGGAACGAGTGTGCTTTGTTCCCTACTTTCTAAGAGGCATCGAATTTCCAATCCAATCATTCCTTCATGGACTTCTGGAGTATTATGGCCTCCAACTGCACAATTTTACTCCTGCCTCCATCTTGCACATTGCGGGTTATGTTGCTCTTGTGAGCTATTCCTGGGCTGTGAGGCCCATTTTGAATTATGGAGGAAATTGTTCTGCCTTGTCCTCGTAACCAAGGGGGATCAATATTCGAAGTGGGAGGAGCCGAGGTATGGCGCATCGCCGGGACCCGATACCTGTCCGGCACGCCGAAGAAGGCATTCGAAGAGTGGCCTTCCGAATGGTTCTATATTGACGACGTCGCTCTTCCTGACCCAGTCTGGATGGGTCTCCCCAAATTTCCAAGCGCTCCATTGAAGAAACGCCATAGCTGGCGCCCTCGGAGCCTCGAGGAGGAGGATAGCACGGAAGTCAGTCAGTTGATGGGCAAGATTAAGATGCTCGCCCAGTCCAGATTATCAATAATTGAGGTAATGGTGATTTCTATAGTGCGGGGGGTCCAACCACTCCAATACAGAGGGATTCCCATGTGGCACTATAATGGGTAAGATGACGCCTCACGCTGTGGTCGGAAGGGTCCGAAAACCCCCGCCGCTTTGGCCAAAATATTGGCCGAATTGTACAAAGGGGAGATGGAGGAGTTCACTCGTCTCCAATGTCGGGATGGATTTTCCATGTATAATCCTCCTAGCTGGGTAAGTTCCAATCCCACCATTTTACTCAATCATCTCCCTGAATCATTTCTACTGGATAGTAACCTATCCACACGCAACAGGAATGGCAGAAGGCTACCGAGGGGATCCATAGCCCCGCCCCCCAGCCGGAGGGTCACAACCGGGACCTTGACCCCGGATTCGAAGAAGATCCGGACGTATTTGTGGAGCTTGAGAATGGAGTATTCTACCAGACGAGCTATGATGGTACGGAAGTGCCCATCATTGCCGATTATCCCGGCCTCCTTCCTGCTTCGCATGTAAGTAATTTTAAGAGACACCTTCTTCGAAAGAGATTACTTATTATGCCTCACCCACCGCACTATTTAGTGCTCCAAATGGGAGGCGCTCGACGCTGCAACGTGCACCAGAAGCATCTCCGAGGAGAGCGGTGCCCGCGCCGAGCACATCTTCGAAGAGAAAGGCGAACAATAATACGGTAGAACCTTCATCAAAGAGGTAAGGCTTTCTTTTAAAAATATGCCTCCTAGTCTCCACATCAAATCGTGATGTCATCTGCCGCATTCTTATCAGGAAAAGTGTCCGCCGGACTATGTCTGGGGATCCTGCCGGTCGTGCCTCCACTAGTCAGGTTCCAGACCCTGCCCTCAGGACAGGGCCTAACGTGGGAGTGGTGCCGGACTGTCCTTCCGTAGAGGATTCGGACGATATGTCTGTTACGAACTCTGAAGTGGAGAGCGCCATGAATCATCATCGTCGGAGGGCCGTTCTCCGTGACCCCGACTTTTCAAAGGAGGCATTTGATGCCTTTAGCTCGGCCGATGCGTACATCCAAGCTGCTCAGGATGGACTTGCCAGAGCCACGGACCAGCATCTAAAAGATATGCGGGTAAGTGTAGATTTAATAATCATATACCAGTAGCCCCCGAGACTTAAAGCAGTTGATACAACTGATTTAAGGATCATTGTATAATCAGGCACTTATGGAGAAGAATAGCCTGCTGTCTCAAGAGCTAGCAAAGTGTCAGACTCAGCTAATTGCGGTTACCGCCGAATTGGAAAAATCCAAGGAGGCACCTCCTGGTAATGCTTCTCCCCGTTAGAAAAAGTTATAATCATATACCAGCTGTATTAATACTGTTGTGTTTCTGCTGACAGAATCAGTAGAGCAACTGAGAGGGAAACTGAAGGAAGCCCAGGTTGGTGAACAAGAGGCCAAAAGGAAACATGCGGCAGGCGAACGTGTGCTGACGCGGGTCAGGGATGAAAAGAATAAGCTGCAGGATTCCCATACCCAATTGGGCGAAGAACTAAAAGATGTTTGAGCCCAGCTAGCTGACGCCGTCAGGGAGAATAGGAGGCTACAAGGCGGCATATTCAGTATGCTTTTCAAACTTGCCTCCCTATAATTTGGCGAGGGCCAGAGGTGTGATAACCAACAAGTATAGGGAATCGCCACAGTTTTCAATAAGTAAGAGTGTCGAACCCAACGAGGAGCTAAAGGCGGAACAAATATTCCCTCAAGTTCTATCGACCACCGATACATCTCTACGCATGCTTGACGTTCGCTTTACCTAGAACAAGTATGAAACTAGAAGTACTTTATAGGTGTTGTTGGATAGGTTTGCAAGATAATAAAGATTACATAAAAAAATGTAGGGATGTTTAGATAAAGCAATAACTAAGTTGGTTTTAGTAAAGAGCTTGTTCTTACGAGAAAGTTATTTGTCCCTAGGCAATCGATAACTAGACCGGTAATCATTATTGCAATTTTATACGAGGGAGAGGCATAAGCTAACATACTTTCTCTACTTGGATCATATGCACTTATGATTGGAACTCTAGCAAGCATCCGCAACTACTAAAGATCATTAAGGTAAAACCCAACCATAGCATTAAAGCATCAAGTCCTCTTTATCCCATACGCAACAACCCCCTTACTCGGGTTTGTGTTTCAGTCACTCACGCAACCCACTATAAGCGAATCATGAACGTATTGCAACACCCTACAGCGGGGATCCCTCACGCTTGCGCGACATGGAGAGCACCATAGGACAGCACCAATAATAAAACATGCAACTCAAACCAATCTTGATCATCAAATAGCCCATAGGACAAAACGGATCTACTCAAACATCATAGGATAGCCATACATCATTGGGAAATAATATATAGCGTTGAGCACCATGTTTAAGTAGAGATTACAGCGGGTAAGAGAGAGGTTACACCGCTGCATAGAGTGGGGAAGAGTTGGTGATGATGGCGGTGAAGTCATTGGTGAAGATTGCGGTGATGATGATGGCCACGGAAGCGTTCCGGTGCCACCAGAAGAGAAGGGGAGAGGGGGCCCCTTCGTCTTCTTCTTCCTTGACCTCCTCCCTAGATGGGAGAAGGGTTTCCCCTCTGGTCCTTGTCCTACATGGCGTGGGAGGGGTGAGAGCCCCTCAGAGATTGGATATGTCTCTCTGTCTCTCTGTCTCTCTCTCTCTATTTCTGCGTTCTCGGATTCTACCCTTTCACCGTTTCTTATATTCCCGGAGATCCGTAACTCTGATTGGGCTGAAATTTTAACACAATCTCTATCCGGATATTAGCTTTCTTGTGGCGAAACAAGGGCATCAACCGCCTTACGGGGTGGCCACGAGGGTCAGGGGCGCGCCCCCGTGCCTCGTGGGCCCCTTGAGCATCGTCTCGCGTTGATTTTTCTTCCCAAAAATCACATATATTTCAAAAAAAAATCTCCGTCAATTTTTATCCCGTTTGGACTCCGTTTGATATGGATATTCTGCGAAACAAAAAACATGCAACAAACAGGAACTGGCACTGGGCACTAGATCAATATGTTAGTCCCAAAAATAGTATAAAAAGTTGCCAAAAGTATATGAAAGTTGTAGAATATTGGCATGGAACAATCAAAAATTATAGATACGACGGAGACGTATCAGCATCCCCAAGCTTAATTCCTGCTCGTCCTCGAGTAGGTAAATGATAAAAATATAATTTTTGATGTGGAATGCTACCTAGCATAATCTTGATCATGTATCTAATCATGGCATGAATATTAAGATACGAGTGATTCAAAGCAATAGTCTATAATTTGACATAAAAACAATAATACTTCAAGCCTACTAATAAAGCAATCATGTCTTTTTAAAATAACATGGCCAAAGAAAGTTATCCCTACAAAATCATATAGTCTCGCTATGCTCCATATTCACCACATAAAATATTCACATCATGCACAACCCCGATGACAAGACAAGCAATTGTTTCATACTTTTGACGTTCTCAAACCTTTTCAACTTTCACGCAATACATGAGCGTGAGCCATGGATATAGCACTATGGGTGGAATAGAATGGTGGTTGTGGAGAACACAAAAAGGAGAAGATAGTCTCACATCAACTAGGTGTATCAACGGGCTATGGAGATGCCCATCAATAGATATCAATGTGAGTGAGTAGGGATTGCCATGCAACGGATGCACTAGAGCTATAAGTGTATGAAAGCTCCAACCAAAACAAAGTGGGTGTGCATCCAACTTGCTTGCTCATGAAGACCTCGGGCATTAGAGGAAGCCCATCATCGGAATATACAAGCCAAGTTCTATAATGAAAATTCCCACTAGTATATGAAAGTGATAACTCAAGAGACTCTCTATATGAAGAACATGGTGCTACTCTGAAGCACAAGTGTGGTAAAAGGATAGTAACATTGCCCCTTCTCTCTTTTTCTCTCTATTTTTGTTTTTTTATTTTTTTTGGTGGGCTTCTTTGGCCTATTTTTTTATTTGAGATTCTTTGGCCTCTTTTATTTTTTTGTAAAGTCTGGAGTCTCATCCCGACTTATGGAGGAATCATAGTCTCCATCATACTTTCCTCACTGGGGCAATGCTCTAATAATGATGATCATCACACTTTTATTTACTTATAACTCAATATTACAACTCAATGTCTAGAACAAAGTATGACTCTATATGGATGCCTCCGGCGGTGTACCGAGATGTGCAATGATCTAGCGTAGCAATGACATCAAAAAACGGACAAGCCATGAAAACATCATGCTAGCTATCTTACGATCATGCAAAGCAATATGACAATGAATGCTTAGGTCATGTATATGATGATGATGGAAGTTGCATGGCAATATATCTCGGAATGGCTATGGAAATTCCATGATAGGTAGGTATGGTGGCTATTTTGAGGAAGGTATATGGTGGGTTTATTGTACCGACGAAAGTTGCGCGGTACTAGAGAGGCTAGCAATGGTGGAAGGGTGAGAGTGCGTATAATCCATGGACTCAACATTAGTCATAAAGAACTCACATACTTATTGCAAAAATCTATTAGTTATCAAAACAAAGTACTACGCGCATGCTCCTAGGGGGATAGATTGGTAGGAAAAGACCATCGCTCATCCCCGGCCGCCACTCATAAGGAAGACAATCAATAAATAAATCATGCTCCGACTTCATCACATAACGGTTCACCATACGTGCATGCTACGGGAATCACAATCCTCAACACAAGTATTTCTACTAGTCCACAACTACCCACTAGCATGACTCTAATATCATCATCTTTATATCGCAAAACTATTGCAAGGAATCAAACATATCATATTCAGTGATCTACAAGTTTTATGTAGGATTTTATGACTAACCATGTGAATGACCAATTCATGTCATCTCTCTAAATAGATATAAGTGAAGCATGAGAGCTTAATTCTTCCTACAAAAGATATGCCCATGCTCTAATAAATATAAGTGAAGCAAAAGAGCATTCTACAAATGGTGGTTTTCTATGTAAAGAGAAACAGGCAATCCAAGCTTCAAATGATATAAGTGAAGCACATGAAGCATTCTATAAAGCCATACTCAAAAGATATAAGTGAAGTGCATAGATCATTCTATAAATAAACCAAGGACTATCTCATACCAGCATTGTGCATAAAATAAAAATGAAAACTAATTTCAAAAGATGATCCAAGATTGCACATATCGCATGAACGAAACGAATCCAAAAACATACCGATACTTGTTGAAGAAAGAGGGGATGCCTTCCGGGGCATCCCCAAGCTTAGACGCTTGAGTCTCCTTGAATATTTACTTGGGGTGCCGCGGGCATCCCCAAGCTTGAGCTCTTGCCTCTCTTCCTTCTTCTCACATCGAGACCTTCTCGATCATCGAACACTTCATCCACACAAAACTTCAACAGAAAACTCGGTAAGATCCGTTAGTATAATAAAGCAAATCACTACTCTAAGTACTATTGAAAACCAATTAATATTTTGTTTTTTCATTGTGTCTACTGTAATATAACTTTTCCATGGCTTAATCCACTGATATAAATCGATAGTTTCATCAAAACAAGCAAACTATGCATCAAAAACAGAATCTATCTAAAACAGAACAGTCTGTAATAAGCTGAACATTTACCATACTTTTTATACTTTAAAAATTCTGCCAAAATTAGGAAAAATAAAAACTTTTTATATAAAGACAGTTCAAAAAGAATCAGAACCATTTGACGTTCCATCTAGAAATGTAAAATCGCACACTACAGCCAAAGTTTCTGTCCTGCACCGTACAAACCAACAAGCATCTAAAACATCCTAAAGGCAAACCTTGGCACATTATTTTTCTAATACAATGGAATTGTACAAGGGGATAATTATTGTTTTTGAAAATTTTCTGTAATCAAGATTCACAAAGTTTCTGTGAGCATGAAAAAAGTTCAAGGAGCTCTCCCACTTCAACAATGCTTGTCTTTCTCACTTTCACTTTCCTTTTTGAAAAAGTTTTGGGTTCCCCTCTTTATTTTATTTTGTTTTTAAACTATATAAAAGCACTCAACAGAAATAAATGACTCTCTAAAACTTCCGAGTTGTCTCCCTGGCAGCACTTTCTTTAAAGCCATTAAGCTAGGCATATAGTGCTCAAGTAATGAATCCACCCGGATCCCAAGGTATATCAAGCCAATTTTAATTAACAATGATTTGTAATTTAGTAGTGAGCACAAAGTAACATATATCATGTAGCAATGAAGTCTAACTCTCTTCCTATGCATCGGCATGTCATAAAAGAACAATGCATGCACACATAGTGAAGGCCAATGCATAGTATAAACAGTTCCTTGCAATTTTATCGTATTGGAAACATAGAGAGGTGGAGATATAGTTCCTCTCTCATAATAATTGCAAGTAGAAGCAGAAATCACATGCATATTATATTCATCAAAATCATCATGTGCAACGGTATAAGGCAACCCGTCAATATAATCCTTAATAAGGGTAAACTTCTCCGATATAGTGTAGTTGGGAGAATTCAAAAAGATAATAGGACTATCATGTGTGGGTGCAATAGCAACAATTTCATGTTTAACATAAGGAACTATAGCAAGTTCATCTCCATAAGCATAATTCATATTAGCATCTTGGCCACAAGCATAGCAAGCATCATCAAAAAGGGATATTTCAAAAGAATCAACGGGATCATAGCAATTATCATAGTATTCATCCTTCGGTAAGCATGAAGGGGAATTAAACAATGTATGAGTTGAAGAGTTACTCTCATTAGAAGGTGGGCACGGGTGATCAATCCTCTCTTCCTCCTTTTGTTCTTCACTCTCCTCCTCATCTTTTTCATCCAATGAGCTCACAGTTTCATCAATTTCTTCTTCCATAGATTCCTGTAAAATATTAGTCTCTTGTTGCACAGCGGAGACTTTCTTAATAAGCACATTAATATAGGAATTATATTCATAATTATCATAGCAATATTTTAGGATAGCTAAATTTCCAGGCCTATAAACATCATCATCAAAAGCTTCATACTTTTCAAACAAAGATTCAATTTCATAAGCACCCTTAAAAGCGACAAATTCTTCTATTTGTTCCACATCATAGTAACCATATATACCATTAGCATAAGAAGCTAAGGTTTCATTATCATTAAATTCACATGAAAAGGGAAGGTGTGGAGCCTTCATCCTAGAGCAACAAGTATAATCATATCTCAAGCATAGTTGCCTAACATACCAATACAATATATAAATTAGATCCCATAATAGTTTCCCTTTTTGGGTCAAGCGATAATCCCTAAAGTATTCATGTTGATCCAACGTTACTCCCATTACCAGATTGAATGAGGTTTTCTCAGGATTATCAAAGTGGTACATAATATTTTTCACCTATTGAGCATCGAGGGTTTTAGGAGGTTCCCCATCTCCATGAGTAGTAGGTACACCTATTTTTTTGGTATTTCGTATTCCATATCCATAACTAAAGATAGAGAACAACTAAGAACAGCAAATAAAAATTACTTAGTGATAAAGGAAACAAGCACACACGAGAATATTCACCCCACGCTATTGCTCCCCGGCAACGGCGCCAGAAAAAGGTCTTGATAACCCACAAGTATAGGGGATCGCAACAGTTTTCGATAAGTAAGAGTGTCGAACCCAACGAGGAGATAAAGGCAGAACAAATATTCCCTCAAGTTCTATCGACCACCGATACAACTCTACGCACGCTTGACGTTCGCTTTACCTAGAACAAGTATGAAACTAGAAGTACTTTATAGGTGTTGTTGGATAGGTTTGCAAGATAATAAAGATTACGTAAACAAAAAGTAGGGGCTGTTTAGATAAAGGAATAACTAAGTTGGTTTTAGTAAAGAGCTTGTTGTTACGAGAAAGTTATTTGTCCCTAGGCAATCGATAACTAGACCGGTAATCATTATTGCAATTTTATATGAGGGAGAGGCATAAGCTAACATACTTTCTCTACTTGGATCATATGCACTTATGATTGGAACTCCAGCAAGCATCTGCAACTACTAAAGATCATTAAGGTAAAACCCAACCATAGCATTAAAGCATCAAGTCCTCTTTATCCCATACGCAACAACCCCCTTACTCGGGTTTGTGTTTCAGTCACTCACGCAACCCACTATAAGTGAATCATGAATGTACCGCAACTCCCTACAGTGGGGATCCCTCACGCTTGCACGACACGGAGAGCACCATAGGACATCACCAATAATAAAACATGCAACTCAAACCAATCTTGATCATCAAATAGCCCATAGGACAAAACGGATCTACTCAAACATCATAGGATAGCCATACATCATTGGGAAATACTATATAGCATTGAGCACCATGTTTAAGTAGAGATTACAGTGGGTAAGAGAGGTTTTATACCGCTGCATAGAGGTGGGAAGAGTTGGTGATGATGGCGGTGAAGTCGTTGGTGAAGATTGCGGTGATGATGATGGCCACGGAAGCGTTCCGGCGCCACCAGAAGAGAAGGGGAGAGGGGGGGCCTTCGTCTTCTTCCTTGACCTCCTCCCTAGATGGGAGAAGGGTTTTCCCTCTCGTCCTTGGCCTCCATGGCGTGGGAGGGGCGAGAGCCCCTCCGAGATTGGATCTGTCTCTCTGTCTCTCTCTGTTTCTGCGTTCTCAGATTCTACCCTTTCACCGTTTCGTATATTCCCGGAGATACGTAACTCCGATTGGGCTGAAATTTTAACACGATCTCTATCCAGATATTAGCTTTCTTGCAGAGAAAGAAGGGCATCAACCACCTTACGGGGTGGCCACGAGGATCAAGGGCGTGCCTGCCCCCTGGGGCACGCCCCCCTGCCTCGTGGGCCCCTCGAGCATCGTCTCGCGTTGATTTTTCTTCCCAAAAATCACATATATTCCAAAAAAATATCTCCATCTGTTTTTATCCCGTTTGGACTCCGTTTGATATGGATATTCTGCGAAACAAAAAACATGCAACAAACAGGAACTGGCACTGGGCACTGGATCAAAGGTTAGTCCCAAAAATAGTATAAAAAGTTGCCAAAAGTATATGAAAGTTGTAGAATATTGGCATGGAACAATCAAAAATTATAGATACGGCGGAGACGTATCAAGGTGATAGATTTATGTCTGCAGGTATGCTGACTGGCCGTCCCGAATAGGAAATGTCCGGATCTCAAGGCGACCTGCTACAAGAGTTGTCCCAGATGCACGAGCGAGTTTGGCAAGCAATGTGGAGTGTTGCCAAGGCTTTATGGCCATCCTCCTCTCCTCCGGGAGGTATGGCAGAGCTCGTGGAGTTGTTCAAAGGGGCACGGCGGCATATTGGATTATGGAAGATATCAGCCTGCCAAGAAGGTGTGCGAGAGGCCTGGGCCATGGTAAAAACACGGTATACCAAGCTTGATCCAAATCATATGGCCCGGGTCGGACCTCTAGGGTCAGATAAGAAAGAAATCCTAGTTAATTTGGTATATGACCAAGTAGAAGTAGCCACCAAATATTCCTAACAGGATTGTAAGCTAGACAGCCTGTTAGACGTTATAGAGGAAATTTTTGAGTCCAAGTGACTATGTACTTTCCCTGACATATTTGTCCCTAGCCGAATTGTAAAACGATTGTCATGGCTGACCTTTTCACTTCGAATACCTGAGCGGTGAAATAGACCGGGGTATGCCTGGAAACCAGGCATAGGGGTCATAGTTGCCTGAACAGACAAGTTGTATCCAGCTAGCTATGTTATATTACATTGTGATTGTAAGAAACATCTTCGAGAGAGAATAGTTCTGTTAAGGGTTTCTTTCCCTGGGTGTACATGCGTTAATGTGCATGTCCAAACTGTGATTGAAAAGATCGCAGTATACGTAACATCTGGGGGTTCATAGTGGGAGGAATATAAAAACATCTTTAGTCCGCCGACCGAATATTCCCTTAAGGACGCTAGCTTTCGGCTTCACCCAGTCTAAGGTACACCTCCAGATGACCCGGTAGTAGAAATCGTAGAGGCGCTCCCTTTATGCCCTAGCTGAACTAACGGGAACGTAGGGCATGAGCACAGGAGCCAGGCAACCCAGCTTGGCCAAAACTTAAGTCATATCGATGCATATAATGGTGAAAAAAAGGTACATATGAGGAGAAAACGCATATGTGATGAGCTTGATGCTCGAAAAATAACAATAATAAGCTTCTGTGCGAGAAGCCCCCAGGTATAATGGACGTTTACATTTAAAGATGTATACGTCATATGTGCATGTTTTGGCCGTACGAAAGCTTTAAGGCTGAAAAAAAGAAAAAGCAGAATGAGAGGAGAAAAAATAATGGAGACAATAGGGAGAAGGGGACAAACGAAGAGTTCGGCGCTAGGCATAGAATCTTCGGAGTCTGGCCGCGTTCCAGGGGTTCGGCTCTAGGCGATTGTCTGATGCATCATGTAGGCGGTACGCTCCTCCAGTGAGAACTTCGTCAATGATGAAGGGACCCTCCCACTTAGGCTTGAGTTTGTCCTTTTTCTTCTCCAGCAAGTGTAGAACGAGTTCGCCAACATTATAAGTCTTGGCCCGCACTTCTCTGCTTTGATATCTGTGGGCCTGTTGTTGATAAAATGTGGAACGAGCTTTTGCAGTGTCGCGCTCCTCCTCCAGGGCATCTAAGTTGTCCTGCCGATCAATCTCGGCCTCTCTCTCTTCATACATGCGCACTCGAGGTGAGTCATGAATAATATCGCAGGGTAACACAGCCTCTGTGTCGTACACCATAAAGAAAGGTATATATCCGGTAGTACGATTGGGCGTGGTCCGCAGCCCCCAGAGTATGGAGTCGAGCTCCTCAACCCAGTGCTTGTCTGATTCTTTCAAAGACCGCACTAGTCTGGGTTTAATGCTGCTCATAATAAGGCCATTGGCTCGTTCACTTGACCGTTTGTTTGCGGATGATAGACGGAGGCGTAATCGAGCTTAATGTCTAGATTAGCACACCAGGTTTACACCTCATCGGCTGTAAAATTGGAGCCGTTATCGGTGATGATGCCGTGTGGAACGCCATAACGGTGCACAATGCCGGATATGAAGTCTATCACTGGTCCAGCTTTAGCCGTTTTAACTGGTTTGGCCTCTATCCACTTAGTGAATTTATCCACCATGACCAACAGATACTTTTTCTTATGGCTTCCTCCTTTAAGGGGTCCGACCATGTCAAGCCCCCAGACCACGAAAGGCCAAGTGATGGGGATTGTTTGTAGAGCAGTGGGTGGCATATGGCTTTGGTTGGCGAAAAGCTCGCATCCGAAGCAACGTTGGACAAGGTCATGTGCATCTGCTCGGGCCATCGGCCAATAGAAACCTGTACGGAATGCCTTGCTTACAAGGGCCCAAGCTGCGGCGTGGTGACCACCGAGGCCGGCATGAATTTTAGCCAAGAGTTGTCGCCCCTCTTCCTAGGAGATACATCTTTGAAGTACTCCGGTAGCGCTTTTCTTGTAGAGCTCTCCTTCGTGGACCTTGTAGGCTTTCGAACGCCGAACAATGCAGCGAGCCTCATTCTGATCCTCAGGGATCTCTCGCCTATTAAAGTAGGCCAATAAGGGTTCGGTCCATGGGGCAATGACTGCCATGATAAGTTGGGCCGGCTGTGTTATTTCGGTGGCTAAGCCTCCGATGATATCAGTGTGTTCGGAATCTGGGGTTATGGTCAGATCCGGACTGGTGTTGCTGCTCTCCCCTTGCCACACCATGGATGGCTTGAAAAGACTTTCCAGAAAGATGTTAGGTGGGACGGGGTCGCGCTTGGCGCCGATGCGAGCAAGGACATCCATCGCTTGATTACTTTCTCGAGCCACATGGTGAAACTCGAGCCCCTCGAACCGAGCCAACATTTTGAGAACGGCGTTACGGTAAGCCGCCATCTTCGGATCTTTGGCATCAAAATCTCCATTTATTTGAGATATTGCGAGGTTCGAGTCCCCGCGCACTTCCAGGCATTGTATGCCCATGGAGACAGCCATCCGAAGACCATGCAATAAGCCCTCGTATTCGGCTGCATTGTTGGAGTCTGTGTATAATATTTGGAGTACGTACTGAACTATATCTCCGGCGGGGGACGTTAAGACAACGCCCGCCCCTAAGCCAGCCAGCATTTTAGAACCATCGAAGTGCATGACCTAGTTGGAATATGTGTCGTACTCTTTAGGGAGTTCGGCCTCTATCCATTCAGCGACGAAGTCGGCCAGTACTTGCGATTTGATGGCCTGGCGTGGATTATATGTTTTGTCAAATGGAAGGAGCTCAATGGCCCACTTGGCAAAATGGCCCATGGCGTCACGGTTGTTTATTATGTCATTCAGTGGTACTTCGGAAGCCACCGTGATCGAACACTCTTGGAAATAATGCCGTAGCTTCCGGGATGCCATGAAGACCGCATATGCTATCATTTGATAATGAGGGTACTGGGATTTGCATGGAGTTAGGATAGTAGATACATAGTATACCGGCTTCTGGAGCGGGAATCTATGTCCGTCCTCCTCTCGCTCGACGATGAGTACGGCGCTCACCACCTGGTGTGTTGCAGAGATGTATAATACCATTGGTTCGCCGACGCTTGGCACGGCCAGGATTGGGTTGCTTGCTAAAAGAGCCTTTATTTCTTCCAATCCGGCCATTGCCGCATCCGTCCACTCAAAGTGGTCGGTGCGTCGGAGAAGTCGATAAAGTGGCGATGCTTTTTCTCCTAGTCTGGAGATAAAGCGGCTTAAAGCTGCCACACATCCGGCTAGCTTTTGGACATGTTTAAGGTCTATTGGTAAAGCCAATTGTGATAGAGCTCGGATTTGGCTGGATTTGCCTCGATTCCTCTACTCGGAACAATGAAGCCCAGCAATTTTCCAGAGGGAACACCGAAAACACATTTTTCCGGATTGAGTTTAATGTCATATGTCTGGAGGTTGTCGAATGTGAGGTGTAGGTCGTCTATTAATGACTCGACGTGCTTGGTCTTGATGAGACGTCGTCCACATACGCTTCAACTGTCTTGCTAATTTGTTTCTCCAGGCATGTTTGAATCATGCGTTGGTAGGTGGTGCCGGCGTTTTTAAGCCCAAAGGGCATAGTGTTGAAGCAGAAAGGCCCATATGGGGTAATAAATGTCGTTGCGGCTTGGTCGGATTCCTTCATTTTAATTTGATGGTATCTGGAATATGCATCGAGGAAACACGGTGAGTCTTGTCCTGCAGTGGCATCAATAATTTGATCGATGCGGGGGAGGGAGAAGGGATCCTTAGGGCAAGCTTTGTTGAGGTCTTTGAAATTGACGCATAGGCATCAGGATTTATCCTTCTTTGGCACCATCACCAGGTTTGCTAGCCAGTCTGTTTCTCTAATGAATCCGGCCTCAGTTAACTTGGCTAGCTCCTCCCCCATAGCTTGTCGTTTGGGTTCGGAAAAGCGCCGCAGTGTTTGCTTGACCGGCTTATCTCCCTTCAATATTTGAGGTTGTGCTCGGCCAACCTGTGTGGGATTCCTGGCATATCAGAAGGGTGCCAGGCGAATATGTCCCAGTTCTCGCGTAGGAACGCTCGTAGTGCGGCATCTACCATTGGGTCCAGCTATGCCCCGATGGAGGTTGTCTTCTTTGGGTCCATCGGGTGGACTTGAAATTTGACTATTTCTTCTACTGGTTTGAAGGAGTTGTATTTGGAGCGCTTATCAAGGATTACGTCGTCCCTATCCACCGTCGAGCGCAACGCGGTTAACTCTTCAGCCGCGAGGGCCTCAGATAGTGCCTCGAGGGCCAGGGATGTTGTTTTGTTTTCGGCGCGAAGGGCTATATCCGGATCACTAGCGAGAGTGATAATACCATTGGGCCCGAGCATCTTGAGCTTCATATACCCGTAATGAGGTATGGCTTGAAAGAGTGTGAATGCATCTCGCCCCAACAGGGCGTGGTATCCATTGTTGAAAGGGGCCACTTGGAAAGTTATCTCTTCGGGCCGATAGTTCTCCGGCGTGCCGAATACCACGTCAAGTGTAATTTTTCCCGCGCATTGTGCCTCCCGACTAGGAATGATTCCTCGGAAGGTCGTGCTGCTTTGCTCGATATGGCTCCTGTCTATTTCCATTTTTTGAATGTATCCTCATAGATGAGGTTTAATCCGCTGCCGCCGTCCATGAGCACTTTGGTGAGTCAAAAGCCGTCCACAATTGGATTGAGGACCAAGGCGGCTAGTGCCCGGGTTGTCCGGGATTTTGGTTCGTCACTGCCATTGAAAGTTATGGCCGTGTCGTTCCAGGGGTTTATTGTTGTGACTTGGCAGACTTCGGCAAGGTCGCGGAGGGCCCTTTTGTGCCGATTGTTTGAAGCGAAAGTCTCAAAGACCGTCAATACCCTGAGGTCGTTGTCTTTCGAGGGGTGTTGCTCTGAGGTATTTTTGGTGAGGATATCCTCGCCACTCTTGGCCACTTGCCGGAGTATCCAACATGCTCTAAGGCTGTGGGTCGGTATGGTATCCGGTGTTATGTGTATTTTGCATGGCCTATCAAGCCATACCTCCAGAACGGTTCCGCGCCACATAATGGGTTTAGATTTCTTTACTGCTGTGTTGGACGCCCCGTGAGGGTGCATCCTTTTTGCCCGGACGAAGGGTTGATTGGAAACTGGTGGTTCCCAGCGAGTTGCCTGAGTTTTCCAGGCGCTTTCCATTGCACAGTACTTCTGTACTATGGTTTCCAAGTCCGCGAAGTGTAACACGTGACGGCGGTTGATAGCGTTGAGGATTCCTTCATCCATACAATTACTGCGGAATAATGAGATCGCATCTTTGTCGCGGCAATCTTTAATCTTGTCCTTGACAAGGAGGAATCTGGCCCAAAAGTGATGGACTGTTTCCTGAGACTGCTGCCGTAGATATGTGAGATCTCGTATATCTGGGTGGTGGGTGGATTTAAATCTGAACCCTGACCCAATTTGGGATCCGGAGTTTGAGAAATTTCCGAGCTTGATAGTTCGGGCTCCGGGAGATCGACCGATTTTTAGGTCTACCGTCTGATTCTGGGTTCGGAGAACAGGGCAAACCGTTCCACGGATAGGTATCCGGCTCTTCGAGCTCGGAGATCTGAACATAGTTCGTCCTCAGTATAGAGGGAGAGTTTTTGTGTTGCTCCTCTACTACCACTATCTGATGGGTGATCGGTGGAGAATTGATTTCCCTCTGATCGGGTTTAAGCCCAATCCGATCGTAGTCTGTAGCGACCCCCAAGGCGGCGATGCGATCCAGGAGTTCGTTCAAGGATGACAATTCCGTTGGATCCATCCGTTTGGAGTATTCGGAGTCAACTCGGAGGCGATTTTCGATGACCGGAGAAGTCATCGTCGGCTCACAGGTCGAACCGGCAGTCATGATGAAGCCACCCAGACGAAGGGTTTGGCTCGGGGCCAGAGCTCCTTCGGCGGTGATATTGTCCTTGATCACAAGGCGAGCCATCAACCATGACTTCGACGTCACAGTGGAACTCTCAATGAAAGCACCAATGTCGGTGTCAAAACCGGCGGATCTCGGGTAGGGGTCCCGAACTGGGCGTCTAAGGTTGATGGTAACAGGAGACAGGGGACACGATGTTTACCCAGGTTCGGGCCCTCTCTATGAAGGTAATACCCTACTTCCTGCTTGATTGATCTTAATGAATATGAGTATCACAAGAGTTGATCTACCTCGAGATCATAATTTCTGAAACCCTAAAAGTCTAGCCTATGTGATTATGATTGTCTCTACGGACTAAACCATCTGGTTTATATAGACACCGGAGGAGACTAGGGTTATACAAAGTCGGTTACAGAGAAAGGAATCTTCATATCTGAACGCCAAGGAGAGTCACATCCAGACACGGGTGAAAGTCTTCAGTCTTGTATCTTCATAGCCCATCAGTCCGGCCCATGTCCAACAGGCCAGACGTCCGAGGACCCCTTAGTCCAGGACTCCCTCAATGGCTAGCCATGGAAAGTGAAAGTATGGTTGAAAAAGGAATAAACTTTAATTTATGTTTGGAAACCGCCTATGATATATCTAGCATGGAAAGTATTGGGAACTACTCGATCGTTCTCGTTGAAAGGAAAAGCATGCCTCCCAAAATGTTTTTTATCTCTATCTTTTTCGCTTTGAGCTCTGGCACCTCTACAAATCCCTACTTCCCTCTGCGAAGGGCCTTTCTTTTACTTTATGCAACTTTTATTTTTAATTTGAGTCTCCATCTTCTCTTATAAAGCACCAACTAAGGGGCACTATGATCGTACTTGAGCATTGGGTGTAGCCAAGTGTGTTTCAAGAATGGATCAATGATTGAGCATAATGGGCAAGGGATAACTTATTTTAGCATTGATATTTTGAAAGACATGGTTACTTGTTGATATGCTTGAGTATTTAAGCCTCATGTCAAAACTAGACTATTGTTTAAACCATATAAAAGTCCAAATATCCATGCTACAAAGAAAAGAATATGTGATGAACATGTTAGGCAGCATTCCACATCAAAAATTCTGTTTTTATCATTTACCTACTTGAGGATGAGAAGGAATTAAGCTTGAGGATGCTGATACGTATCCAACGTATCTATAATTTTTGATTGTTCCATGCTATTATATTATCATTCTTGGATGTTTTACAATCATTTTATAGTCATTTTATATCATTTTTTGGTACAAACCTATTGACATAGTGCCAAGTGCCAGTTGCTATTTTCTGCATGTTTTTTACATCGCGGGAAATCAATATCAAATGAAGTCCAAACGCAGCAGAACTTTTTGTGGATTTTTTTTGCACTAGAAAACATATAGTGGGCCAAAGAAGTACCGAAGAGGGAGCCAGAGGTGAGCACAAGACACCGGGGCACGCATGGAGGCCGATGCACGCCCTGGTGGGTTGTGCCCACCTTGGTGGCCTCCCGAACCGCCTCTTTGCTCTATAAATACCCCAATATTCCTAAAACCCTAGGGGAGTTGACGAAAATCAATTCCAGCCTCCACAAGTTCCAGAACCACCAGATCCAATCTAGACACCATCACGGACGGGTTCATCATGTCCATTGGTGCTTCTCCGATGATGCCTGATCGGTTCTTTGTAGACCTTCGGGTACGTAGTTAGTAGCTAGATGGCTTCCTCTCTCTTGTTTGATTCTCAATACAATGGTCTCTTGGAGATCCATATGATGTAACTCTTTTTGCGGTGTGTTTGTTGGGATCCGATGAACTTTGAGTTTATGATCAGATCTATCTTTTCGTCCATGAAAGTTATTTGAGTCTTCTTTGATCTCTTATATGCATGATTGCTTATAGCCTCGTATTTCTTCTCCGATATTTGGGTTTTGTTTGGCCAACTTGATCTATTTATCTTGCAATGGGAAGAGGTGCTTTGTGATGGACTCGATCTTACGGTGCTTGATACCAGTGACAGAAGGGGAACCGACATGTATGTATCGTTGCCATTAAGGATAACAAGATGGGGTCTATTTCTACATAAATAGATCTTGTCTACATCATGTCATCATTCTTATTGCATTACTCCGTTTCTTCATGAACTTAATACACTAGATGCATGCTGGATAGCGGTCGATGTGTGGAGTAATAGTAGTAGATGCAGGCAGGAGTCGGTCTACTAATCTTGGACGCGATGCCTATATAATGACCATTGCCTAGATATCATTATGATTATTTGAAGTTCTATCAATTGCCCAATAGTAATTCGTTTACCCACTATTTGCTATTTTTCTCGAGAGAAGCCACTAGTGAAACCTATGGCCCCCGGGTCTCTTCTTTATCATATTTTCCTTTGCGATTTATTTTTATTTGCTTTTATTTTTAGATCTATTAAACCAAAAATACAAAAATACCTTGCTGCAATTTATTCCTATTTATTTTCTTCTCGCATTCCCGCGCGATGTATCTATCAATTTATTACAACTTTCTCACGTCCATTTGCCAATTTCTAGCGCCGTTGACCGAAAGGGATTGACAACCCCTTTAATACGTCGGTTTGCAAGTATTTGTTATTTGTGTGCAGGTGCCATTCATGTAGTGTTGCGTGGTTCTCCTACTGGTTCGATAACCTTGGTCTCATCACTGAGGGAAATACCTACCATTGTTGTGCTGCATCATCCCTTCCTCTTTGGGGAAATACCGACATAGTTCAAGAAAACATCAAAAGGAATTTTTGGCGCCGTTGCCGGGGAGGGATTGACAAACCCTTTAATACGACGGGTTGCGAGTATTTGTTATTTGTGTGTAGGTGCCGTTCACGTAGTGTTGCGTGGTTCTCCTACTGGTTCGATAACCTTAGTCTCATCACTAAGGGAAATACCTACTATTGTTGTGCTGCATCATCCCTTCCTCTTTGTGGAAATATCGACGTAGTTCAAGCAGACATCAATCTGATCTTGCATGTTATAGTCACCTACTACGTGTTATGATCCAGCAACCCCGGAGTGACAATAGTCGGGACACTTCCCGGTGATGACCGTAGTTTGAGGAGTTCATGTATTCACTAAGTACTAATGCTTTGGTCCGATTCTCTATTAAAACGAGGCCTTAATATCCCTTAGTTTCCAGTAGGACCCCACTGCCACGGGAGGGTAGGACAAAAGATGTCATGCAAGTTCTTTTCCATAAGCATGTATGACTATATTTGGAATACATGCCTACATTATATTGATGAATTGGAGCTAGTTCTGTGTCACCCTATGTTATAACTGTTGCATGATGAATGTTATCCTAAATAATTATCCATCATTGATCCATTGCCTAAGAGTTCGTCTCATATTGATCTTTGCTCCGTTACTTTTCCGTTGCCACTATTACGATTGCTACGAAACTACTACTATTACTTTTGCCACTGTTACCGTTACTTCCATACTACTTTACTACTAAATATTTCGCTGCAGATATTAAGTCTTTCGGGTGTGGTTGAATTGACAACTTAGCTGCTAATACTTGAGAATATCCTTTGGCTCCCCTTGTGTCAAATTAATAAATTTGGGTTGAATATTCCACCCTCGAAAACTATTGCGATCCCCTATACTTGTGGGTTATCAAGCTTAATACCGAAAAAGTCCTCTAGGGAGCTAGCCATTTGCATCCAATCTTTATGCCGGATTGCCTCCGAGGTGGTGCACTACCTTAGCCGTGGGCTGATTTTTTCTGGAATTTAGTTCCGATCGGTGCAATTTATTTACTACGGAGATGTATAGTCAGTAGCCCTCAAGGTGCATGTGGGCCTAAAATCCGGGATGCACTTGAAGGATAAAATAAAACTGCTAATCCCAGTAGCCCCTGAGACTCTAGACGATTCGTGAAATCGGCCTGAGTATCAAGTCCTTGATTGGTAGCATACTTAGGAGCAGAAATGCAGCACACAATAGCTCCCGAGACTCGGGTTGGCTGTGGCCGACCAACCTGAGGATCGTAATATCCCTGGAAACTGTTTTGCACTTTATTTCTCCATTGAATCATCGATGCAGCAGCCCCCGAGCCACTGGTCAGGTGGAAACACTTGATCAGGGGATCGATGTACCCCTTTAATGGCTTTTAATTGAGAAGCGTAAAGCCTAGTAGCCCCTGAGCCTTAATTTGGGCACGGGTGGCTGAATTAAGGATCAACATTTGTTTGACACAAAGTTTTTTTACGTTTGACAAAGATTTCTCGGCAACAATGGCCCTGGCGAGCGCGTGGCTACAGAGCAAGGGTCTTGCGAGTGCATACGGGGCTCGGCCAGGAGCAATAGCGGCACAGCCGGGGATGCGACAGTGGCGCACAGGGATGCAAGCAGCGCGCGGCCTGGCAGCACGGGCATGCGGGCGCTTGGCCAGGGGCGCGGCGAGCGTAGCTCCGGCGCGATGGGACTACACGGGAAGACGCAGGGCGATACAGCAAGGGGGGATAGGGGCGGCGCGGTGCTCACAGTGGAGCTCAGGGAGGGCTCGGCGTGGGTTCGTAGTAGCAGAAGACAGCAGAATGGACGGACAAGTGTCGATGGCTGACGGGAAGAAGACGATGAGGAGGAGCTCATTGCGGACACGTTGAGCTCCAACTAGTGGCCTCAGGCGACATAGGGGATGGTGGTGGAGCTCCAGGACGCGGCCTCGGGGCACGGAGAGGACGGTGGCCATGAGCTTCATGGCAGAGCAGCCATGGGCTACTCGGATCTGCATGGGGATGGAGCGAGCGATGAGACAGGGGGAAAGGTTGGCGCTAGGTTTCGGGAGTGGCGCGGGGTAGTACTTGTAGGCGGCCAGGGTGGTTGGATGGCCGCCGCGCATGGTATGGCCGGTGGATGGCCGCCAAGATCCACCATGCCTCCCCTCTGTACAGTACAGAGGCAGGTGAGAGGCTGGTTGTGGGCTTGGGCTGCACTGCGCACTTGCGGCCCAAGTGCACAGTGAACCTTATCTTTTTCTCTTTTTCTTTTCCTGTCTTCTATTTATTTTCTGTTTTGCACTTTAGTTCACAGACTAAATGAATTCAGTTGAATCCAATATTGAGCACATAAATATTAGGCAGTGGTTTGAGCTATCACAACAAGAGTCAAATATTTTTGAATAGTGTAGGTGTTTGTTTAAATTTGAAATGTCCCAAATAAATGTTGCTGGTCCAATTTTGAATATTTTAGGGGCATTTAAATATCTTAAACGATGATGATTTATTCATGAAAATTAGTTAGTGAATATTTGCAAGCCAACTAACATTTTTAATTTACCTTTTGAAGAATTAATAATTTGACTTGTATTTTGAATTTAAATTGAGTTTGACTTGGAACAAAGTGATGATTAGCAAAAAATAATTAAGATGACTTACCAGTCAAGCGAAAGTTTACTGTAGCATGACAACAGGGGTGTTACACTTCCAGAATGATCTACACCAACTTTTCTTCCGCTGCAACTCGAAGTTGGTAACGATCTGATCTAACCTTGTATGCCTCTTCATAGTGTTTATGGGATCTTTGTAGCGACCAGACCTCAAACGGTCTGATCTCTGTGCTCCGGTGTCATCCCTGGATCAGTAATGCTGACACCACACAGTACTCGGAGGATTTATAGCAGAGTAGCAATCACACACTTATTACATCGAGTGTCTCCATAGAGAACTTATTACAATAAATATGGCTTAAGGCCATCTAATAACGATAACAGCGGAAGGCTTGGAAGATAAGTGAGTCCATCAACTCCAACGGCATCACTGAGTATAGAACCACGACCTAAAAACTCCTTAATCGTCGTCTGAAAAGTCTGCAACATTAACGTTGCAGCCCGAAACGGGTCAGCACATGGAATATGCTGGCAATGTAGCACATAGAGAGTAATGGAATGAAACAGCTATACTATATGCATATTTGGCTGGTGGAAAGCTCTATGGTTACAGTTTTACGTAAAGCCAATTTTTCCCTACTTCAAAGGAATAAATTTATTTAACTATCATGGTAGTGGTTAAACATTGAGAATGGTTGATAGCATTCTCAATCCCAATTAAGCATCATCATTTAACATAACCCAACAAAATTAATTTAGAGTAACATGTTGAGATTCACATGAAAATCCAAGTACTAGATACTCAAGATGTCCATAACTGGGGACACGGCTAATCATGATTAGTTTATTACACTCTGCAGAGGTTTGCGCACTTTTCCCCACAAGACTCGATCGCCTCCGTTTGGTTTCTCGCACTACATGGTGTTTGAGAAGACGGATGACCGAGACATAGTCTTTCAAAAGCGCTAGCACCTTACGATCGGGTAGACCGTACCACCTACATCCCCTACATCTGCTAGTCTACCACTGTAAGAGTTCGCACAACTTAGTCAACTATGCTAGAGCCCATAATAGCTTGTGGCCGCACACGGAAGTTTCTAGTATGAATAGTCTCATGATCCCTTTGAGCCTGGGTGGCGGTCCAAAAGAAAACAGGCAAGTCCTGGAATACCCAGGTGCCTCAATCCACCCAGATGTGTGTTTAAGTTGCCACCTTAGATAAACCATTAATTAACAATCTCACATCTGTCATGGATATCACTCACCCAATCCACGTCTACTAGCATAACATGGCTTAATAAGCAAACGTAGAAGTAACTCCCAAAGGTTTGATAATAAACAGGTATTAGGTACTACGTCAACTATTTCCCATCCCACAATTTAATTAGATCCTAATCATGCAATGTGTGAGGATTGATCTAATGCAATAAAACTGGGTAGTAGGAAAGGTATGATCAAAGTGTTACTTGCCTTGCTCATGATCCGCGAAACCTAGAGATTCGAAGTAACAAGCGGCGCACTCCGGGTATTCTATCACAGACAAACAAACAAGCATACAATAAGTACTCATCTAATGCACAGGTAAAACTCAGATAAGAGATCTAACCATAAGGTTCAACTTAAGAACTCCGGTTGGCAAAAGAATCAAATCAAACGAAGCAACGAAAGTCAAACGGCGAAAGAAAACAACTTCGTTCTAGTAATCTGGATCTAGGGCAAATTTTACAGTAGCAAAATCTTATTTAAGTTGGTTAAACGAATAGAGGGTTTCGAGACGAAGCTCTAGGCGCTTGAATCGCCTGATTTCGATAAACGAGCGAAAAGTTATACTAAAACGAAAATCGGATCAGGAATCGCGATCAGAAAAATCGCGGATTTAATCCGAGAAAAAGAAAAACGACGAACGCTCGCTAGAATGAACGAACGGACGAACGCTCGCTATTTAAATAAACCGGAAAAACCGATCTATTTAAAAAAACTGAAACAAAAAAAACCGACGAAAACCGATCTTTTTTTTTAAACGATGGCACGGAAGTCGAGGCGGCGGCGAACCTCGGCGGCAGAATCCGGCGGGCGGCGGCGGCGAGGCGGCGCGGTGGTGCGGCGGCGGCGGCGAGGCGGCGGCGGCGGCGGGCGGGGTCGGGCGGCTGGGCTAGGGTTTCCCCCGGGTGGGCTGCCCCGGCTTATATACCCTAGTCGGGCCGGAGTCCTAGTCGGACACGGCTCGTTAGGTCGGTTCGTTTTTTTTTAAATAATTCCGCTCGGAAGAAAAAAATAAAAAGAAATACTAAACGGACTCCAAAAATTCTGAAATAAATTTTCACGGGCTTCTAAAATCAAGCCGCACAAGGTGAACCTTTATTTGGGACCTAAATGCAATTTTGAAAAACGCACATTTTTCCTAAATTCAAATAAAACACCGAAAAACTCTGAAATAAAATCTTATTTGATTTTATTATTAAATCCTCAATATTTCTTTATTTTGGGAAAGTCATTTTATTCCCTCTCTCATATTTTTGTAATAGAAATAATTGATGATAAAATAAATAAAATCAAATGATCCTATTCTCAAAATTTGAGAAAACTCAAATATGAAAATAACGAAATCCCCAACTCTCTCCGTGGGTCATTGAGTTGCGTAGAATTTCTAGGATCAACCAAAATGCAAAATAAAATATGACATGCATTGATGATCTTATGTATAACATTCCACATTGAAAATTTGGGATGTTACAAACCTACCCCCCTTAAGATGAATCTCGCCCTCGAGATTCGGGTTGGCTAGAAAATAGGTGAGGGTGGTCTTTGAGCAAGTCTTCCTCTCGCTCCCAGGTGGCTTCATCCTCTGTGTGGTGGCTCCACTGAACTTTGCAAAACTTGATAACCTTGCTGCGAGTAACTTGGCTGGCAAATTCAAGGATCTTAACTGGTTTCTCCTCGTAGGTCAAATCGTTATCCAACTGAATTGTTTCCAATGGCACTGTGTCTCTCAACGGTATGTCAGCCATCTCCGCGTGACATTTCTTTAACTGAGAAACGTGGTACACATCATGAACTCCTGACAATCCTTCGGGCAATTCCAACTTGTAGGCCACTTCTCTCATACGTTCCAAAACTCGATATGGTCCTACAAATCGTGGCGCTAACTTCCCTTTAACTCCAAAACGCTTTGTTCCTCGAAGTGGAGATACTCGAAGATAAGCTCTATCTCCAACTTCGTAAACTGTCTCCTTATGTTTAGAATCTGCATAACTTTTCTGTTTGGACTGGGCTACCTTGAGCCTATCGCGAATCAACTTCACCTTCTGTTCAGACTCTTTAATCAAGTCAGGTCCAAACAACTGGCGGTCTCCAACTTCGTCCCACGATAACGGTGTCCTGCACCTCCTTCCGTACAAAGCTTCGAAAGGGGCCATCTTTAAACTGGTTTGGTAACTATTGTTGTAAGAGAACTCTGCATATGGCAAATTATCGTCCCAACTAGATCCATAATCTAGCGCACAAGCTCTCAGCATATCCTCCAAAATCTGATTGACTTTCTCGGTCTGTCCATCTGTCTGTGGATGAAAAGCTGTACTGAATTCTAGCCTGTACCCAAAGTTTCGTGCAACTGCTTCCAGAACTTTGAGGTAAACTGGGTTCCTCTATCTGATACGATACTCCTTGGAAATCCATGCAAACATACGATCCTGGTCATGTATATCTTTGCCAACTTAGCACTGGTGTAAGTGGTCTTTACTGGGATGAAATGAGCTACTTTCGTCAATCAATCGACTACAACCCAAATCGAGTCATAGCCTGAACGAGTCCTGGGCAATCCCGTGATAAAATCCATACCTGACTTATCCCACTTCCATTCGGGTATCGGCAATGGTTGTAACAATCCTGCTGGCTTCTGATGCTCTGCCTTTACTCTCTGACATACATCACCAACTGCTACATACTCCGCAATATCCTTCTTCATTCCGGTCCACCAGAAAATATTCTTCAAATCCAAATACATCTTGGTATTTCCTGGGTGAATCGAATATGGTGAATCGTGCGCCTCTTGCAGTATCAACTTCCTGATCTCCGGGTCATTGGGCACATAAACACGGTCTTCAAACCATAGGGTGTCGTGCTCATCCTCATGAAATCCTTTAGCTTTTCCTTTTCTTAGTTTCTCCTTTATAGCGGCAATCTCTTTGTCAGCTTTCTGAGCTTCTCTGATTCTATCCATCAAAGTTGACTGAATCTCCAATGCTGCTACGTAGCCTCTCAGAACTATTTCCAAACATAGTTCATGAAGATTTTCTACTAACTCCTTGGGTATTTCTCCCATCATTAATGTATTGACATGGCTCTTACGGCTTAATGCGTCAGCTACAACATTAGCCTTTCCGGGGTGATGATGCAATTTCATATCATAATCCTTGATAAGCTCCAACCATCTCCTTTGTCTGAGATTCAACTCCTTCTGGGTGAAAATGTACTTCAAACTCTTATGATCTGTGTACACCTCACAATGATTACCAATGAGAAAATGTCTCCATGTTTTCAAAGCATGCACTACGGCTGCTAAATCCAAATCATGTGTAGCATAATTCAACTCATGAGGCTTCAGTTGTCTTGAGTCATATGAAACAAATCTCCCTTCCTGCATAAGCACTGCTCCAAGTCCTCGATGTGAAGCGTCGCAATACACCTCATAATCTTTGTTCTGGTCTGGCAAAATCAATACTGGTGAGGTAACTAAGTGTTTCTTCAACTCCTGGAAACTAGCCTCACATTCCTCTGTCCATATGAACTTGGTATCCTTCTTTAACAACTCAGTCATAGGCTTCGCAATCTTTGAGAAATTTTCAATAAATCTCTAGTAGTATCCTGCGAGTCCAAGAAAACTCCAGCTCTCTCCAACTGTTGTTGGGGCTTCCCACTTGGTCACGGTATCAACTTTAGTGGGATCAACTGCTATACCTTCTCCAGATATAACGTGTCCGAGGAATCCTACTTCCTTCAACCAAAACTCACATTTTCTGAACTTGGCATATAATTGATGTTCTCTGAGCTTTCCAAGTACCAAACGCAAATGCTCCTTATGCTCCTCTTCATTCTTCGAGTAAACCAGGATATCATCAATGAACACTATGACGAACTTATCCAAAAACTCCATAAACACTTTGTTCATCATGTTCATAAAATATGCAGGTGCGTTAGTCAGACCAAATGACATAAAGGTATACTCGTACAGCCCATACCTGGTGGTAAAAGCTGTCTTCGGAATATCCTGTTCTCGAATCTTCAACTGGCGGTATCCTGATCGTAGATCAATCTTGGAAAATACCTTAGCTCCTTGCAATCGATCAAACAGATCGTTGATCATTGGTAGTGGGTACTTGTTCTTGATCGTTACTTCATTCAATCCTCGATAATCAACAACCATCCTTAACGATCCATCCTTCTTCTCCACTAGTAGTACTGGCGATCCCCAAGGTGAAGAACTTGGGCGAATATATCCCTTATCCAGTAACTCCTTAATCTGCTTCTTAATTTCCACCAAATCCTTTGATGGCATCCTATATGGTCTCTTTGATATTGGACCTGTGCCTGGCAATAGCTCAATCAAAAACTCAATATCTCTATCCGGTGGCATGCCTGGCAACTCTTCTGGAAATACATCAGGGAAATCCCTTACCACTGGTACTTCCTCCTGCACAACTCCTGTTAAGAAATTTACTTGAGTCCTCTTTGGCACATGCCGGGATACATACTTGATCCTTCTCCCTTCTGGGGTGGTAAGCAAAATCGACTTACTAGCACATTCTATATTCCCTTCATACTTTGATAACCAATCCATGCCTAATATCACATCCAATCCTTGGGATTCCAATACTATTAGGTCTGAGGGAAAAACATAGTTACCAATCCTTAATGGTAACCGTCACACCATAGACTAGCCACATACTCTGCTCCGGGCGAGGTTACTAACATGGGTGACCTAAGGGCTTGGGTTGGTAGGTTATACTTATCCACAAATCCCCTTGAGATGTATGAATGCGATGCACCAGTATCAAAAAGAATGAGTGTAGTAAATGACTTAACCAAAAACTTACCTATTACTGCATCGGGCTGAGCTTCAACCTCCTCCACGCTAACGTGGTTCACCTGTCCCCTGTTGAAAGGGTTCGGCTTCTTCCTAGAACTTCCATTGCCATTTTGGCCTTCAGGACATTCATTGGCATAATGTCCGGTCTTCTGACACTTAAAGCAAGTGACTTGGCTTAGGTCCTTCTTGGCTGGGGTTGATGGGTTGGTGCGGTTCTGGCCGTTGCTTCCTCCATTGCCATTACCATTCTTGGTGCCATTGTGATTGTGCGAGCTACCTCCTCCATGGGTATGCTGAAAATGTCCTCCCGGTCTAGGGGTAAAACGTGGCTTCTGCTGAGCTCCTGAATTGTACTTCCCTTGTCCATACTTCCTCTTGCGATTCTCGATTTGCTGCTGCTTCCCTTCAATCATAAGAGCACGATCTACCAACTCCTGGTAATTGTTGAAGGTTGCTACCATCAACTGCATGCTCAACTCATCATTCAGTCCTTCCAGAAATTTCTCCTGCTTAGTTGCATCCGTAGCGACGTCATTTGGTGCATAACGTGCTAACTTACTAAATTCCTCCACATACTGGCCAACTGTCCATCCTCCTTGGCGCAAGTTGCGAAACTCACGCTTCTTCTTGGCCATAGCTCCTGCTGAAACATGGGCAGTACGAAAAGCCTGCTGAAACTGGTCCCATGTGACAGTGTCAACTAGGAAAGTGGCTGTGAAATTCTCCCACCATGATGGTGCGGGTCCTTCTAGCTGATGTGCGGCAAACTTCACCTTTTCCGCATCTGTGCATCCTGCTGTGGTCAACTCCCTAGCTGTCTTGCAGAGCCAATCATCTGCTACTATCGGCTCAGTGCTACTGGAAAACACCGGCGGGTTCAGCCTAAGAAAACGGGCTAAGTGGTAAACAGGTGGTGGTGGTGGTGGTGGGTTGTTGTTGTTGTTCCCCTTATTCTGATTCTGGACTAGCAACTGCATCAATGTGTTCTGCTGCTGGATCAATTGGGTGAGCTCCAGTGGAAAGGCAAATCCGGGGTCACGTCTCCGAGGCATCTGAGGGTTTAGAAAAGATGAGATATAAGAATAGAGGGGGTCTAAAGAGAAAACACTATCCATATGCACATGAGGCAAAAGCAAACAATTCACTTCATTCAATCAAACAAAGGCATACAATCGATCTAACTATCGCAAAAGTGCTCGGACTACTATATTTACATGGTGGACTACTAATACTAATGGGGTGGTCTACTAGAAATATTCTTCGGTTGCAGACTCCATGATATCTGCTCCAGCTTCATCAACATAGTCATCATCGCTACTATCTTGATCCGAGTCGGTGTCGTCGATGATGATGTAGTCTTCCGGGCTAATCTCCTTAGGTTCTTCGTCTTCCTCTACTGGTGTAGGGCCTCCCATAAATATTCCAATCTTCTTGATCAGGTCGTCATTCTTCTCCACCAATACTCCAATTTCCTCTTCATAATCTTCACGTGAAGCCTTGAGTTTTTCCTCCAGCTCCTTGATTCTTGTCTTAGCCTTCTTCAGATCTATCATGTCGGCGCACATCTTGTTCTCCTGTCGTCGAATGTGCTGATTTAACTCCTGGATAAAAGCAGCGATTGATCTATCCTTCCTGGTGCTGATCATCTCCCAGTGCTCATCTCGGCGCCCACAAATCTGGTAGATAGTATCCTTGAGATCCTTGCGGTAGACTTCTCCAATGCGTCCCATGGCGATGTGAGCTGTCATGCTCTTTCCTAGACTCCAAGTTGGTGCATCAAAAGAAAACTCTATGGGCTGAGTGACTGGCATGAACGTCCTTCCTGAAACTTGAACTTGAATCATCCAGCGCTCTTCTTCAGGTAAAGTGGCGTTGTAGGTTCCTGTGAAGCTTGGTACTCCTATGTTCAGGTATCTAGTGACTTCCTTCAAGTGTCGTCCAAAGGGTGTATCTTTATCCGGTTGTGTGAACTTGTTCCTTGCATCCGCCATCCTAAAGAGTAGAAAAGATGAGAAGTCAGAAGAGAAGAGAATGGATAGTGATCTAGGTCTTTTGCTTAGTGGCGTGTCCTACAGTCAGCGTGTGCTCTGATACCATCTTTATAGCGACCAGACCTCAAACGGTCTGATCTCTGTGCTCCGGTGTCATCCCTGGATCAGTAATGCTGACACCACACAGTACTCGGAGGATTTATAGCAGAGTAGCAATCACACACTTATTACATCGAGTGTCTCCATAGAGAACTTATTACAATAAATATGGCTTAAGGCCATCTAATAACGATAACAGCGGAAGGCTTGGAAGATAAGTGAGTCCATCAACTCCAACGGCATCACTGAGTATAGAACCACGACCTAAAAACTCCTTAATCATCGTCTGAAAAGTCTGCAACATTAACGTTGCAGCCCGAAACGGGTCAGCACATGGAATATGCTGGCAATGTAGCACATAGAGAGTAATGGAATGAAACAGCTATACTATATGCATATTTGGCTAGTGGAAAGCTCTATGATTACAGTTTTACGTAAAGCCAATTTTTCCCTACTTCAAAGGAATAAATTTATTTAACTATCATGGTAGTGGTTAAACATTGAGAATGGTTGACAGCATTCTCAATCCCAATTAAGCATCATCATTTAACATAACCCAACAAAATTAATTTAGAGTAACATGTTGAGATTTACATGAAAATCCAAGTACTAGATACTCAAGATGTCCATAACCGGGGACATGGCTAATCATGATTAGTTTATTACACTCTGCAGAGGTTTGCGCACTTTTCCCCACAAGACTCGATCGCCTCCGTTTGGTTTCTCGCACTACATGGTGTTTGAGAAGACGGATGACCGAGACATAGTCTTTCAGAAGCGCTAGCACCTTACGATCGGGTAGACCGTACCACCTACATCCCCTACATCTGCTAGTCTACCACTGTAAGAGTTCGCACAACTTAGTCAACTATGCTAGAGCCCATAATAGCTTGTGGCTGCACACGGAAGTTTCTAGTATGAATAGTCTCATGATCCCTTTGAGCCTGGGTGGCGGTCCAAAAGAAAACAGGCAAGTCCTGGAATACCCAGGTGCCTCAATCCACCCAGATGTGTGTTTAAGTTGCCACCTTAGATAAACCATTAATTAACAATCTCACATATGTCATGGATATCACTCACCCAATCCACGTCTACTAGCATAGCATGGCATAATAAGCAAACGTAGAAGTAACTCCCAAAGGTTTGATAATAAATAGGTATTAGGTACTACCTCAACTACTTCTCATCCCATAATTTAATTAGATCCTAATCATGCAATGTGTGAGGATTAATGTAATGCAATAAAACTAGGTAGTAGGAAAGGTATGATCAAAGTGTTACTTGCCTTGCTGATGATCCGTGAAACCTAGAGATTCGAAGTAACAAGCGGCGCACTCCGGGTATTCTATCGCAGACAAACAAATTAGCATATAATAAGTACTCATCTAATGCACAGGTAAAACTCAGATAATAGATCTAACCAGAAGGTTCAACTTAAGAACTCCGGTTGGCAAAAGAATCAAATCGAACGAAGCAACGAAAGACAAACGGCGAAAGAAAACAACTTCGTTCTAGTAATCTGGATCTAGGGCAAATTTTACAGTAGCAAAATCTTGTTTAAGTTGGTTAAACATATAGAGGGTTTCAAGACGAAACTCTAGATGCTTGAATCGCCTGATTCCGATAAACAAGCGAAAAGTTATACTAAAACGAAAATCGGATCAGGAATCGCGATCAGAAAAATCGCGGATTTAATCCGAGAAAAAAAAACGACGAACGCTCACTAGAACAAACGAACGGACGAACGCTCGCTATTTAAATAAACCGGAAAACCGATCTATTTAAAAAAACCGAAACAAAAAAAAACGATGAAAACCGATCTTTTTTTTAAACGATGGCACGGAAGTCGAGGCGGCGGCGAACCTCGGCGGCGGAATCCGGTGGGCGGCGGCTGCGGCGGCGACAAGGCGGCGGCGGCGGTGGGCGGGGTCGGGCGGCTGGGCTAGGGTTTCCCCCGGGTGGGCTGCCCCGGCTTATATACCCTAGTCGGGCCGGAGTCCTAGCCGGACACGGCCCGTTAGGTCGGTTCGTTTTTTTTTTAAATAATTCTGCTCGGAAGAAAAAAATAAAAATAAATACTAAACGGACTTCAAAAATTCCGAAATAAATTTTCACGGGCTTCTAAAATCAAGCCGCACAAGGTGAACATTTATTTGGGACCTAAATGCAATTTTGAAAAACGCATATTTTTCCTAAATTCAAATAAAACACCGAAAAACTCCGAAATAAAATCTTATTTAATTTTATTATTAAATCCTCAATATTTCTTTCTTTTGGGAAAGTCATTTTATTCCTTCTCTCATATTTTTGTAATAGAAATAATTGATGATAAAATAAATAAAATTAAATGATCCTATTTTCAAAATTTGAGAAAACTCAAATATGAAAATAACGAAATCCCCAACTCTCTCCGTGGGTCATTGAGTTGCGTAGAATTTCTAGAATCAACAAAAATGCAAAATAAAATATGACATGCATTGATGATCTAATGTATAACATTTCAAATTGAAAATTTGGGATGTTACAATCTTGATCGTATATCGATTTTTTTTCCTACTATATTTCCCAACACACTTGCTCTGTGTTCAATTGAATTGGGGGGAATTCATACAGTGTATGAAAAATTGGTCCCACCAGCAGAAATATATGGAACCTCCATAAATTATAGCCCTCACCTCCAAAATGCATTCAGGAATCCAAAATACAGCGCATCTGCTAGAAGAGTTGCTCTAATCCACGATTCCACACTACGCACACTCCATCAAATAACCATGTGTTTGATCTAGTCATCCCAAAATTTGTTTTCTCGGAAGCTTTTCTTTCCCCTCTGCAAGGTGACTAGGGGAACACCTTTTTCCCCTCGAACTCTACTGGCGAATCCGTGAATATGCCTTCTCCCCGCCTACTGCTCCGGCTTGTAGATAGATAGGGTTTTAGTTCTCGTAGAGGCGGTATTGCGACGGACGAATCAATCTTCCGAGCTCTGATCCTCCTCAAATTTGTCCATTGGGATGAAATAAATGAAACTCTGGCGTAGATTTCTGTCAGCAAGGTTAGAGTTTCTTGTCATACATACACAACGACGAGATTTGGTGTTAGGTTCTCCAAATTGATTAAAGGATTCAACGGCACGACTGCGCCTTCGAGGCGTTGATCTTTAGGGGCACGTGCGCAAAGACTTCCGGGTTGTTATCAGTAAGGTCAAGTCGGCTTCAATAGGAGCGACGACAGCGACACATCGGTGGCTCGTTTTGACGGCGGCAGTGGTCGTTCGATGATCCATGTACCTCGATATAATTTTTATCATGTTTAAGGTGCTTTACACTTCTGATGAATCTTTATAATATAATAGATATAGATATGACCCTTTAAAAAAGAAATCAGAGCAACTTCAATGGGGCGACCCATTTCGTCCGCGGCCGTCCGTTTGGGTCGGCGCGGACAGAAAAGGCGACCCAACGCGCCGACCCAAACGGACGCGCGTCCGTTTTTCGTCCGCGGGCGACCCATTCCCCGCCCATTTTTTAGCCTAATTTGCGTCGGTGCGGACACGCGACGGACGCGCGCTTGCTCGCCTACTCCTGTCCCCGGGCCCGCTCGTCTGTGGCATATTGGCCTTCCCTCCCCCCAGCCAACAAGCAACCCTCTCCCCCGCCTCCTCCGTCACCGACGCCGCCGCTCATTTTGCCGGCGACTCTTCTAGCTACCGCCGCCTCCACATCCGCCCAGCAACGCCGCCCCTGCCCCCAGTCGCCCGCCGCCGCCGTTTTGCCACCGGGGAGCAAGCTGGTTCCCCGCCGCTGTTTCCCCCACGCCCAGCCACCCCGCGACCAAAAAGACGCCTCGCCGCCCCAGCCACAGACGACCGATACGCTCGTCGGACGCCGTCACCCTCGTCGGGCGCCGGCCGGGCAGCTAGCTGGTCTATGGGCGCCACGTCTCCCCTCGCCGGCCGTCTCCTTCTTCGACGCCCGCAAGCTGTTCGATAGTTTGCCAAGGTACGAAAATGGACTCCGCCGACGAGTTCTTTTTCCATAATTTCCTTTGCGACTCAGACGAATTCGTCCAACGACGAGGAGGAGATATTGGCTGCTATGTTGGTCCATCACCACCTCAACAACCAGCGGACGTTGTTTCGTGGCTTCATTCCGGGCCACCTTCCGGCGTTGAATCGTAACCGGGAGAGTGGGCATTTCCTTCTCTGGAAGGACAATTTGATACAACAAACCCGTTGTTCAAACATCAGAAATTCCGCCGCCGGTTCCGTATGAGTAGGCATGTTTTCAACCGTATTAGAGAGGGAGTGGTCGGCTATGATGACTACTTCGAGTGCAAAGAGGATGCCATCGGCAAGGTTGGTTTCTCCTCTTATCAGAAATGCACTGCCGCCATCCGAATGCTTGCATACGGAGTGCCCGGTGATCTCATTGACGAGTACGTCCGTATGAGTGAGTCTACATGCCTAGAGTCCCTGTATAAGTTTTGCAAGGCTGTGATTGCTGTGTTTGGCCCTGAGTACTTAAGAGAGCTGACAGTTGAAGATACAACCCGTTTATTGGCGATGAATGCTAGCAGGGGCTTCCCGGGGATGCTTGGCAGTATAGACTGCATGCACTGGGAGTGGAAGAACTGCCCTTCTGCTTGGCAAGGGCAGTATAAGGGACATGTCAGGGCTTGCACTGTCATACTAGAGGCCGTGGCGTCTCAAGATCTCTGGATCTGGCACTCTTTCTTTGGCATGGCTGGATCACACAATGATATCAACGTGCTTCAGCGCTTGCCGGTGTTTGCTAGGCTTGCCGAAGGCAACAGCCCACCGGTGAACTTTACTGTCAACGGCCACACCTGCGACAAAGGGTATTATCTGGGTGACGATATCTATCCTCAGTGGACCACTATTGTCAAGACAATACCCAACCCTGTCGAAGAGAAAAGGAAAAGATTTGCCCAAGAGTAAGAGAGTGCTAGAAAGGATGTCGAGCGTGCCTTTGGTGTTTTGCAATCTCGATGGGCATCGTTCGGTATCGTGCTAATACTTGGAGCACGCAGAAACTATGGGAGGTGATGTCTGCTTGTGTGATCATGCACAACATGATCGTAGAAGACGAGCGCCCGGAACGTCTGTACGATCAAGGCTTTCAGTTTCAGGGTGAGAATGTTGTGCCTGAGCATGGAGTAGCGGCAACATTTGAGCAGTTCACTCAGTTTCATGAAGACATGCGTGATTGGGAAACTCACGTGCAACTGCAAAATGATTTGGTTGAGCATATGTGGACTCATGTTGGCAACCAATAGATGTATCTTTTTTATTCGTTTTGTAAAACTATGTGAAACATTTTTATTTTTATTTGACCTGTAAACTATACTATTTATTTAGACAGACTATTTTGTTTGTTAAATTTTTATTTCACCATATGTGAGAATGCAATGCAAAATTGGGCGGCCAGCCGGCCACGCCTACACATATGGGTCGGCGCGTTGGGCGCGTTGTCGACCCATATGAAAAACAGGGCAGACGCCGGGCGGGCGGCCGACCCAAACGGACAAAAAGCGGACGAAATCGCCGTCCGTTTGGATCGGTCCGTTGGAGTTGCTATCATGTGTTCATTTTGCGGCAGCGGGAAATGTGAGTGACTATGTCCGGCCGGAGATGATTAGTGGCCACGACGGGCGTTTGTCCATTGCGGTGGAGTAGACTGATGGATGGAGGAGCGTGACGATGGATTGGATGGAGGTGATGGATTGTTGTGACGCGATGCGAGAGGGCCTTGTCAGTGAACCGCTAGATCCCGGCCCAGAAAGCCTGGTCTGCAGGTGGCGCGGCGCGCAGCTGCCCTTCGCGCACATGGGCACCTGCACACACCAGTTAGGGCATCTTCAATGGTTGTAAAATAGTTCTTGGTAGACTTTGCCACATAGAATTTTTGATAATGTGTTATATAATAAATGAGGTAAGAGAAGAAGGTTGTATGTACATGAACCAACACCTCTTGCACAAACTCCAATGTAGAATGAGAGAGCACCTTATTTATTATCTCACATCTTATTGGGCAAACTAGATACAACCCATTGGAGTTGTTGTATGTTAAGGTGTTGGTTGATGACATGGCATATTTTATCAACAAGCTAACATATAGACTGTTGGAGATGCCCTTAGTGGGATCTGCTTCCTTCCTTTGTTCTTCATTGGCCCTGTTTGGATACTCTAACTAAGTTAGAGGTTAGAGTTATATTTTAACCCTAAACTAACTCTAATCAAAGAGATATTTGGATGGTAGGGTTAGATTGACAATAAATATTCTTTCTTAATTATTTGAGTACTTTGGACTCTATTTGAATGGGAGAGGTAACTTTTTTTACTATTTTTTAGTAGGCCCAGAAGAACTAACCCAAATAAGCTCCTCTAGTGTGGGCTAGTTTTTTGAGGTGGGTTAGATCCAACTAACCCAAACTAACCTACCATGTTTGGATACTTTTGGATTATTTGAGCCCCAACTAACTAAAATTAACTCTAACCTAGGAATCCAAACATGGCCATTATTCTTACGGCACTCATCGGACGTGACAGTCACACCCGTGCTCCGGAGTTGTGTGTACATTAAGAGCATCTACAACCGAACGCCCTAAATAGGCCTCAAACGCCTCGACATTATTAATCGGTCACGGAATTTTGATTGCGATTGGCATCTCAAACAGGTCTCAAACATTCAGGCTAACCGTCACCCCTCGTATCCAGTCCAAATGTGGAGCGGATATGAGGCGCCCGAATGCATCCGCTAGGGTGGACAGATGTTGGGGTCCCACGCGGAATCATCCGGAAACCCGGTGGTCCGAGGGACATCTCCTTCAATGGGAGGGGGGTTGAACGTCGTGTGACGCCGATCTGACTCGACGCCCGAGCCCAAATCCGACTATTTAAGCCGGTCGGCGTCCCCAAACCCTAGCCCATCCGCCTTCTCTCTCTCAGCGTCGCCAGCCCAAGCCCATCCACCTCCTCTCTCCCGTACCGGCGCTCTTCCCACGCTCTTCGGCTTCGCCATGGTCCAAGAAAAGATAACTACCTACGCCATGCTCATGGCTAAGCGCCGGTACGAGATCGAGTAGGAGAGCCGCGCGAGGCACGCCGCGCGCGCTTCCCGCGTCGTTGTCGGGCTACTTCCGGACTCGCCGGAGGAGGAGGAGGAGTACGCGGAGGAGGAGGAGGAGGGAGAGGAGCAGCAGCCAGCTCCGATGTATGACGATGAGGAGGCGGAGCAGCTGAAGCAAGAGCTGGCGCCGGCTTCGATGTATGACGATGAGGAGGCGGAGCAGCTGAAGCAAGAGCTGGCGCCGGCTCCGATGTATGACGATGAGGAGGCGGAGCAGCCGAAGCAAGAGTTGGCGCCGGCTCCGGACTTCAAGATGGAGCAAGCGGGGGCGGAGTTCGTCGTCGCCCAAGCGGACAAGATGACGGAGCAGTAGACCATCCCAGAGTCCATCCAATATGAGGCCTATGTGGAGGCCAACCGGCGGTTCGTCCAGTAGGAACGGGCGGCGACCGACGGCCTCTTCGACGAGGTCGAAGCGAAGATGGATGCGTAGGCCGCTGCGGAGCCGGAGTTGCGGCTGTCGTCCATGTAACCAGCGTCAGGCACAGAGGTAGTGGATATTTCCGACTAGAACTAGACTAGTTGATCTATGTAGTATGTAGGATTTTTTTTTTCATGCTTTGTATGGATTTAATATTTTTACTATAAGACATTCGGATGCAGATAAGAAAAATTGAGACTTGACCAGTGGACGTCTCAGAGCCCCGGATTTGACTACCCTTGCTATAGATGCTCTGAGAACAGGAGAAACAGAGCTCGAAAATGGAGCCGGAAATGGAGCAGTGCACTGGAGGCAGAGGGACAAGCTGCGCGGGTTGGGCTGCATGCCTTGGCTTCAGTGTACAAGGGGGTTGTCGAATTAGAAACTGACTGCCAGGCAAGGGGCTAGTGGACGAGCTGCGAGTTGGATCTCAGAACAGGTCTCAGGCATTTTCTCCGACTCTTGACATCAAATCGGCCCTCGCAGGTTTTGCCAGCCACAAAATCACCCATCTTGGAAGGGCACGAAACACTCTAGCCCATGAACTAGCCACGGAAGCAAGGACCAACGGAGATCAGCGCATGACGGCCAACATCCCTGATAGTCGATAGATTGAAGAAGTTAATGCATTCGGAATGTTATGTAATCCCTCATTGGAGTAAGCTTGTCTAGACTATCCACAGTAGAAGTAACATAAATGGTAACATTACATATTTCTAGACAAAATAGATGATATGGCGAGTAATTAATGAAAAAAAAGAGGCATGTAGTAACATAACTAGTTACTGTAACATCACACATACCAAGACAAGATGAATCTACAACCTACTAAATGAAGTGTTGCATGACATCACTCATATGTTACTCCACACTGTAGAGGTAGTAACATAGACTAGTAACATATGCATGTTATTAGTCTAAGTTATTACCCATTGTGACTAGTCTTACTGTAGTACTCCCGCCTTCCCATTATAAGGCGTTTTAGCTGTTTGCATGAAAATTAACGCATAGTGTAGATCATTGGTGCCACACAATCATACGAGGCGATCTAAGCTCAACAATATCTCCTAACAGCCATAGTGTACTGTTTTATTGCTAGGTGCAGCAACAAATTCATTACCACAAGAGAATGTTGGAGTGCTACAGCTAACACGACTTATATTTTGCGATTTTCTAGAAAAGCTTACACGCCTAATATAATGGGAAGGGGGGAGTACTAAAAAAATGGAGCCGGAAAGGACGAGAACCTGCCAACCTTTTTTTTTGAGAGAGAGAGAGAGAGACAAGAACCCGCCGACACCCCCCCCCCCCCCCCCCCCTTCTCTTTTTTGAGGGGTACAAGAACCTGCCGGGAGCTCCGATCGGGAACTGTAGCACAAAAATAAAAGCGCCAAACGGGTATCGAGCAAAGGATCTCGTACTAGCGTAAATGCGCTACTACCAATGGAGCTAGCAGCTTTAATTCTCAAAATACAACGCAAACATTTAAGAACGAACTACCGAGCGCAAATCCAATTTTTTTTCAGAATTTCAAACGCATTTAAAAAAAACTGAATGTTTTGTGAAACGCAACTACTTTTCAATACCGTGAACATTTTTTTTTCAAAAACTACCACATTTTCGAAAATCATGAACAATGTTTTGATATGGGAACAATTTTGTAATCCCAAAACAAAATTTGTAAAGGTAAAGAAATTTATGAAACCGTGAACATTTTTTGAAATGTGAATAAATTTTGTAACCGCACATTTTTTGAATTGTGAACAAATTTTGAAACATGAACAAATTTCAAATTGACGAACAAAATTTGTGAATATTTTTTGAATTATGAACAAATTTTGAAACCGTAAACATTTTTCGAATTGTGAATTTTTTTTTGAAACATGCATAAATTTCAAATTCGTGAACAAAATTATAAAACGGCGAACATTTTTCAAATCTGCGAAAAAATTTGAAAACTGCGAACATTTTTCTAATTGTGAACAAATTTCAAAATTCGTGAACAAAATTATAATGTTGTGAATTTTTCGAATTCTGAACAAATTTTGAAACTGCAATTTTTTTTCTAATTGTGAACAAATTTTAAAACATGAATAAATTTCAATTTTTTGACCAAAGAACAGTAGGGTAAATCCCCTACTGTGAGTCATTTTCATTTATAAAGAGAGTATCCAAATTACATAATCAATTGATTGTTGGGGGGGACAACCAAGAAGATACAATCTAGGGGGAGGAAAGTAAGGAAATTATTGAAAAGTTAAATATTGTCTATCCATGAAGACATGCCCTCTTTTAGAGTGGGTTTAGCCCTTAGCATGGTCATTTTGAAATATCTCACAAAGTCAATCTTGCAATCATTTATTGAGCAAGGTATCCCTTCAAAGATCATCCCATTCCTTTGGTTCCATATGCTCCAGCAACCAAGAATCATGATTTCCATGAAGTGGTCAATTTTATATCTGTGTTTAGCATCAATAATCATATTGTTGATCTCCATATCCGAATTCCATTCAAATCCAATGTTCCACCAGAAACCTTGACTAAATGGACAAGTGAATAGAAGATGAGTCCTGTCTTCATAGTCTTCATTGTTGCATAGAACACATATAGTGGAATCCAGGTGCATGCCTTTTCTGGTCAAAAGATCACATATATTTATTTTGTCATTTAGCATGAGCCAACAGAAAAATTTATGTCTTGGAAGACAACATGATTTCCATATCCATTTAAATGTGTCAGCTGCATCTTCACCATTCATAAGGTATCCATAGATCTTCTTTGTAATGTTCTTATTGTTACCCCAGTTGAAGGTCCATGTCTCCTTATCATCCGAGTTTTTGATATTGTTTAGTTCTCCTGATAGTAAGTGGAATTGTTGATGGGCTTGAATGGAGAGTGGAAGTTGGAACAGACTATAAAGGTTATCCAGTTCTTAGCTTCTTTGATTGATATGCTTTCCTTTTGGGTAAAAGAGTGAAGCTCGGGGTATTTAGTTTTCCTAATATCTCCATTCCATATGTCATCCCATAGCATATTAGTGCAACCAGATTTGATGTCACAAGTAGTCATTTCCTTGAAAAAGTCATACATTTTCATGCAATCTTTTCACCAAAAGGATCCTTCGCTCCTGTTGTAATGAGGGACCTCATTGTTGTGGTAGTGAGCTTCCCAGATTAATTTTACCCATGGGATATCCACTTTGTTATAGAACTTGAACAAGTGCTTTATGAGAAGAGCTTTATTTTGTTCTCTAAGATTCAAAACCCCTAGTCCTCCTTGCTGTTTGGGTTTACATATCATCTCCCAGCTGGCCAGGCATTTACCACCTTTATTGATTTCATTTCCATACCAGAGGAAAATTCTGCTTGATTTATCCACATGGTCCAGAATGGTGACATGGACTTTAAGAGAACACATGGCAAATATAGGCATTGAAGCAACAACAGAGTTGACATAAGTGAGTCTCCCAGAATGGTTCATGAACCTGGCAACCCCTGATAATCTCTTATCAATTCTAGATATAACTGTGATGAGGTCATGAACAGAGGGTTTGGTGGTGCCCATAGGTAGCCCAAGATAGGTGAATGGAAGGCTTTCAACTTTACAACCAAATGAGTTTGCAAGATTGTTGATTGATTGTTGATCCATATTTATTGGAATCATGGATGATTTGCTGTAATTAACAAATAGCCCAGTGGACATACTGAATAGATTAAGCAGGTATTTGAGATGGCTGAGTTGCTCTTCATCAGCAGGCATGATCAATAAAGTATCATCGGCATATTGAATAATAGGGTAGTCAAGGCCATATGCCTGATTTGTGGGGAGAGTGATTTCACCATTTTCCCAAGCAGCATTAATAATAGACTGAAGAAGATCAGCAGCAATGATATATAGAAGTGGAGAGTGAGGATCTCCTTGTCTGACTCCTCTTTTACATATAATTTTTTCCCAGCAACACCATTTAACAGGACAGATGTTGATGCAGTATTGAGTATATTGGTTACCCAATTTATCCATCTTGGACCAAATCCCTTAGCTTTCAACATGGCAATAATTGCATTGTATTCAATCTTGTCAAAAGCTTTCTCAAAATCAAGTTTGAGTATGATGATAGGTTTTCTAGACTAATGGCATAGATGAATGTATTCAAATGAAAATCCCAAGCCGTCCTGGATATTTCTCCCTTTTATGAAACCATATTGATTCTGATGAATGACAGAGGTAATGATTTTCTGAGCTCTATTGGCCATTAGTTTTGTGATGATTTTGAGAGGAAGGCTGACCAAGGAAATGGGTCTGAAATCATTCATGTCAATAGGGTTTGTAATCTTTGGGATGAGAGTAATAAAAGCAGTATTAATGCTCTGAATATCAATGTTCCCTTCAAAAAAATCCCAGATCATAGTGTAAATATCTTGTTTGATGATATCCCAACATTTCTTCAGAAATAAGCCATTAAACCCATCAGGTCCTGGTGCTCTGTCAGAGTGGATGTCTTTAATAACTTGGTCAATTTCATCCATGGAAAAAGGGGCCTCAAGTTCAGATAGATCTTTAGGCTGAATAAGTTCCTCAAGGTTGAATAACATAGGGGGGTTGATAGCTTTTCCCAATCTATCTTTGTATGATTTCCAAATAATGGCAGCCTTGTGATCATGATTTTGAAAAGGAGTCCCATCTTCATCTTGTAGAGAAGTTATGAAATTCTTCCTGTAGCTTTGGGTAGCCATGGCATGAAAAAATTCAGTATTTTCATCATCAAGCTGAATACTCCTCATCTTAAACCTGGATTTCCAATATAATCTTTTGACTTCCAATAACTTGGCTATGTGATTCTCGATAATAGTTCTGAAGTTTGCTTCAATAGTGCTCAGATTACTTTGATCCTCAATGCCATCAATCATAGATAGAACATAGTTACAAGCAGAAATATTAGTGCTAAGTTTTGATAGATTTTTGCTCCATTTCTTTAAACCCATTCTGAGACATTTGAACCTGGCAGCAGTATCCTTGGCAGAGTTTGTCAATTGTTGATTTATGTTCCAACATTGAATAACAGTCTCATAGAACTCATCAAATTCAAGCCAATAATTTTCAAATCTGAATATAGAGGATTTTGGAATATCACTGCCTATCTGAATGTGAATAGGAATACGATCTGATGTGAATCTAGCAAGTGGGTGTGCTAAAGTATTTGGGAATGTCAGGGTCCAGTTGGCAGAAGTAAAAATCCAGTCAAGTTTTTCCAGTAGTGGAGAGTCCTGCATGTTAGACCATGTGAAATTCCTACCCTTGATAGGTATTTCCACAAGATCCTGTTGTTGGAGTAGGTTGTTAAATATAAGCATATTATTGGTGTCTCCTCCTAGTCTGTTTCTGTCAAGTGGGCTCCTTATTAGATTGAAATCACCCATTAAAATCCAATGATCCATCTGAGAGGCATCTATATTGCTCAGCCAATCAAAAAATTCAGTTCTGTCATCATTGTGGCAGGGTCCATAAATATTGCTGATGTAGAAAATGTTCCCAGATAGATTGCATGATAATCTCATAGTGATTTGGTATGTATTTTGGCTGACAACAGATCCTGTAAAGAGACTGCCATTCCATATAGTAATAATCCCTCCTGATAGGCCAACAGAGGCAGTATATGCAAATTGGTTGTATCTTCTAGGTGAAATTTTTTTGAGGTAAGCTTGGTCAAAATAATCTCTCTTAGTTTCTTGCAAGCAAATAATGCCACAGTTGCTTTCTTCAATTTTTGCTCTAACATCATCCCATCTAATCTGGGAATTTATCCCTCTGACATTCCAATTTAGTATGTTCCAGTTTCTACTCATTGATCAAATTAGTAGGACAGTGATTATCTTGGATAGATTTAATCAAATCCAAAGAAACATGGCAACAATCATAGGATGTGATGAAATATGACAGCCATGTGAACTGATGAATCATAATGCTAAGAAGCATCAGATACATACTCCATTGACCATTCAGACCTCTTAAAACATAATATAAATAGTGCATGATGTTCCACTCACAAACATATAATATGGAGTCTGACTCCTTACAACCCAGGTTCTTAATAAAAACAGATAATATAGTCCAAATGCAGATAAAGTAAACAGACTTTCTGAGTCCATATAATATTGATCTTGATATAACAAGACCAATTAAAGCAACTAAGTTCTTCATTCATGGTCCGTCTTGGCCATCAGCTTCTCTTCGGAAACCTCCTCAGGAGGAATCATGCACTGCTTAGTTGCAAGAGCTTGGATTGTTCCAAGTGGAAGTTCGGGTGGTGGAGGAGCAGTTGGGTCTCTGACTTCATGCTCAAATTCAGTGTTCAGATTCTTCTGGTAGTTGCTGATGTTTTTGGCTTTGTTTGCAGCAGCTTCGTTCTTGAAGCCCACACTCAGACCAGCAAGGCGGCGGCGGCGCAGATCATTTACATCAAATGGAGCATTGGACTTCTTCCTTTTGTTGACCACATGCACGGAGGGGATGGCAGGAGGAGCAGTTGGTTCCTTGGGCAGCCCCTGGGATGGCTCAGCAGATGGAGAGTTTGGGTTACTGGCCATGAAATCTAGCATGGCAGGTGACATGTCAGGTTCATGCCCATGCAATAGGGCAACAACAGAAGTTTCAGATAGATCCAGCTCTTCAGAAATCATAACAGTGGAGATCAATGGTTCAGGTTGGGTTTCAGTAACAACAGTCAACAGGCATTTCTTCACAGGACCATGGACATCATCAACATTGATCAACTGGACACGGGTACTGACCACAGCAACACCTTCTAGCATCTCAAGAACATCAGGTGCAGTGGAGATAATTTTTGACATCATGTCATGCAGAGCGACAAATGCATCAGCAGCTTCAATTGCAGGTTGAAACGACTGATCCTGATGAGCAATCTCAGGGTCTTGGGGTGGGGTGTTCACCATGGGTATGTCCTCTTGTGCATCTTCAGGGGCATGGTGGGCAGCAGGCGCAGCATGAGGGTTTTCATTGTGTACAAAATCAGCATCATGCCATATACCACCAAATGGAGCATGAGGCATGGGGTGCAAGACACCGTCAGGGGGATCGGATCTTCATCGCCACCCATAGCCCCAAGGAGTTCAGTTGACAGAATATACACATCACTAGTCCAAGACTGCCCATGGCCATAATCATCTAGGCTTTCACATATGACATGACTGACAGGTATTTCCAAAAGATCAGGCACTCTAATCTTGACCAATATACGAGCTCTATTGGATAAATCTCTATTCCATACTAAAAACTTAGCAAACCCACTAACAGATTCACGGACTTTATCTGGCGTCCATGCCTCAAGAGGGAAATTGACCATCATGATCCAAACATCATGGGAGAAAGTGTAGTCTCGATAGTTTATACCTCGGTCATGGCGGATCACACGTAGTGTCGAGTCACCTACGAAGTAGGGACTGTTGGCGATAGCAGTGTCGATGTCGCAGGCGTGCTGGAAGCGAACGAGAGCGGCTCCCATGCCGCACCTTGATACTTCAGCAATGCGGAAGCCACGCTCATGGTCAAGATAGTGACGAATGAGCATGGCGTCCGTGTCGAACTGGTTGGGGTCCGGCGGCGGGGCGAGGGAGATGATGGCCCATTCCCCTGATTGGACCAGAGCTTCTCCGCCAAGGTAGTGGAAGGATCGACGACGGCGGTCTCCATGGGCTTCGATGATGGCAGTGCCTGGGGGAAGGAGGGGGTCGCATGGGTAGGTGGCCATGGTGGCAAAGGAAGTTGGGGCGACAATGGAGAAACACGACGGAGCAAAGCAGGGGTGTAATGGAGAGCAGGGGGTTTGGCAGGCCTGGCGGTCGAATAGAGGGGGAGGGGTGGGGTTTTGGGGAGACGAGTCGTCGTCTGGGTTATCGGGTACGGGTGTGGGGGGTGAGGGGGAGTTTGGTAGGATTTGACCCGATAGACAAGGGTTTTGTTTTTGGATAATAAACAGAAACGGGAAATATGCTCGTAGCGATAACAAGATCGGCATCTAAACTGATTTTTGCAGTCGATACATAGGTGCCCAGAGGATAAGCATTTACCGCAGAAAGATAAAAGAGGAGTCTGTTGATGGCCAGGTGGGTCTAGTTCGGTGCGGTGGGCTAGAATGGGTCGGTGGTTGGTGATGGAAGTGGGCTGGGCTCCAGTCATAAGAAGGGTGGTGGTGGGCTGTGGTGATTCGGTAGGCCTCGAAGTTGGGTCTTTGCGGATAGAATTTTGAAAGGAGATAATCCCGCTCGCCGTTGGCTCGTGATCCGAGGTTGACGAGGTATTGTTGACGGCAGCCGGAGTTGAGCATGATGATGGGTTGGGTGGACGCCGTGCACCGATGGGAACAGAATTTGCACCGGTGAGATGACCTGGAGGGGTTCTAGAGACCGTAGTCCATTCGTGATCTAGCTCGTAAAGCCATAGATTGTATTCTCTAATCCATGATGGTCCACCAAAACCCCAAAGGTGAAAATGACATGAAAAGCTGGGGCATCGAAAAGATCTTAAGCGGTAGATCATAAATCCAACCGCCTTTGATATAACAGAGAATTTAAAAACTTGTCCACGAATGAGAGAAACATTGAGATGGGATGGAGACCCCCCAATGCAAGCCTCTAGGGCTAAGCCAACGTGTTCAACATTTAGGAGGAAGGAAGAATGGCTAAAGGAGACCACCAGATGAAATGCGTGGTTGGGACCGAGGCAATGAACAGAAGTGGAGAATCAGGCTCTAACCTTGTTGGCAATTTCCACCCCCGGAGAAAGGTCCAGGAGAGGTGGCACCATCTTGGCCGGAGGGATTCACAAAGTTGGAGCACCATGGATCGCCGGTGGAGTCGCCCTAGGAGTCGCCAGAGAGGTGGTGGAGGGGGGAGCCATGGTGCATAGTGCCTTTGACCACCTTATCCCCCCTTTTGGACCCATGAATAAATTTCAAATTCGCGAACAAAATTATAAAATTGTAAACAAATTTGAAATTTCGAACAACGTGAACAAAATTTTGGAACACGAACAAATTTCAAATTCATGAACAAAATTATAAAATTATGAACATTTTCATTAAACCGTGAACATTATGAAAATAGAAACAAATGAAAAAACAGAAAAAAGAAAATGAGAGAAAAAGAAAACAAAACAAAAAACGGAATAAAGAAAAACCAATTCAAGGAACCTTTTAGAAGTTTCTCAAAACCAGAAAAAACCAGCTGGGAACCTCTAGAAGGTTCCCAAAACCGGGAGCGTTGGAACGGTTAAACGGGCCAGCCCGTTGCGTCGCTGCTCGGTCGCTCGCCTGTGCGAAGCGCCGGCAGTTTGATGCAGCGAGCGGCAAATAGGATTTTCGGAACCTGCCGACCTGGTGGCTCGGTGGAGATCCACGGCCTGCACGGTAGGTATAAGGGCTGACCGAAAACAAGCCCAGTGGATGGCCCTCAGGGGTTCCGGCCTGCACGGGAGCCGAAGCCAACATTTCGGCCCGGGGTAAACTCGGACCGGGCCGTTAATCGCTACAACATCGCAGAAATCGTAGTCCATGTTGCGATCCGTGTTTTTTTGAGAGAAAGAAAAATGTTGCGATCCGTGTCCAGCGTTGTGGAACTTGGAAGTAGTCCAGTCACTGCTCCAACCGTTCAAACGCCTCCGACCGCTCCCTTGCCGCCATCTCCGACACCCCCCGCACCACGCACGCGCCGTATAAATCAGCACCAAGCTCCATCACTGATCCTTAACCCTCTCAGCCTCGGTGCATGCGAGAGTAGGCAAGCCGACCCCAAGACCCGATCATGGCCAATCCCCCCTTCCTGCTCACGCTCGCCGCCGTCCTCCTGCTCCTCCCGGCGACGCCGGCCAGCGCCGAGGCCGCCGCCGCCGCGCCCGTGCCCTTCGACATCGTCAAGATCCTGTCCGGCTTCCCCGAGTTCAGCGACTTCACCTGCATGCTGGTCGACACGGGAGTGGCCCGCTCCATCAACGCCCAGAAGAAGGTCACCGTGCTCGCCGCCAACAACACCGGCCTCCCCACCGCTGCCCTCCGCCGCCTCCCGCACCCGCTCCTCGGCGACCTCCTCTCGCTCCACGTCGTCCTCGACTTCCTCGACCCGGAGAAGCTCGACGCGCTGCGGCTTGGGCGCACGGGCAAGGGCTCCAAGGTCACCACGCTGCTGCCGGGAGACGAGCTGAAGCTCCTCCGCGTCGCCGGCGGCGAGAAGGGCCGCATCACCTTCTCCTACGCCGGGCCCATCGGGACCGGGCCGCAGCCACTGAATGCCACGCTCCTCAGGGTCGTCACCGCGCAGGCGTTCAACGTCATGGTGCTCCAGGTGAGCGGCCTCGTCCTCCCGGGGATGATGCCCGCCACGACCGCCTCCCCATTCGACGTAATCAAGATCCTCTCCTCCTACCCGGAGTACAGCGCCTTCAGCTCCCTGCTCACCCAGACCGGGCTCGCGCGCGCCATCAACGAGCACCCCATTGTCACCATCCTCGCCGTCAACAACACCGCGCTCTCCAACGAGCTCCAAGGCCTGCCGCGCCTCCCTATGCCGGCGCTCGCCGACCTGCTCGCGCTCCACGCAGTCCTCGACTTCCTCGACCAGGAGAGGCTCGACGCGCTGCGCCAGGGCCGAACGGGCGACGGATCCATCGTCACGACGATGCTCCAGGGGACCGGAGCCGGCGCGCGGGGCCGCGGCGTCGGGTTCGTCCGCGTGTCCGGAGGCGACACCAGCCGCATCACGTTCTCCTCTGGCGCGCCGGGCGGGGGCGCGCGACGCAACTCCACGCTTGTCAAGGTGGTCACCTCGCAGGCGTTCAGCGTGCTGGTGCTCCAGGTGAGCGACCTCATCCTCCCGCCTGGCATCGTTGCGCCCGCACCCGGACCGCAGAACCCGAGGGCTAGGCACATGTCGCTGCCTCCCACCCCGGCCCCAGCGCCGATGCAGCAGGTCCCGTCCCCGGGCATGCCGGAGCCTGAACCGGAAGTGCCGGACACCACGCCGCCGCCATCTACGGTCATCCCGATACCAAGTGTGCACGGCGGCGTGGCGGCCAAGATACCAGAAGCCGCGGCCGGACGCGGAGCGGTGGGGAGCTGGTGGAGCGGTGCCGGTGCGGCGTTGGGGGTCATGGCCTGCCTGCTTGGACGTTTGTAATGACTAGGGCAGTTTTTGCTAGGGTGATGTTCGGCTTAGCTTCGATCCAGTTTGTTCTTTCATTTTCTTTTCTGTTCAGTGGTTAGTTTGGAACAGCATCATGCAGTTTTCCATTTGTTTAGATAAAGATAATGGGTGTATTTGGGACGTAATGTGTTGCGTGATGATCCATTTTGTACCAGGGTTTTGCTAGGTTTCAATGGACAGAGATTTTCTTAAGTCTCAATCAATTCAGAAAAGAAAAATACAGCTTGCACTTCTTCACTAAACTAAAGTTGCATTTTCCTAGATCGATTGAGAAACCTTTATGCTGATGAAGGACAAAGTGGTGATAGACTTTACATTTCCTTGTTTGTTACTCCTTCAATCTCAAAATGTAAGAAGTTTTTTGACAAGAGGGGGTATTAACAAGTAGCCTAAGAAAAATTGTGTGCAAGTCCAGTCAGCCAATCCTCACTCGACAGCTTCCTCCTTATTTAGGAAAAAGCCAAACCATGCGCGGATGGATCCTTTTTTCAACCTTGATTTTGCAGAGAAGAAGATGAAGGCAGAGTGAGCATGGAGCTCCGTGGCATCGAGATAGGACACCTCAACATCCCCTGTGAGGCCTTGTCGGTCGAATTAAATAGCAACCTCGGTCGAGGCGAGGCAGCGATGGAAGAAAAGTTGGGCGGCTGGAGAAGGAAAAAGGGTTTGTATATATAGTTGACTTACACAAGGAAAAAGGATTCTTATATGTTAGAGTTGTGTCAAATATTATTATACAAGATAGGTTACAATTGGACTCAGAGTCTGTAACATCCCAAATTTCCAATTTAAAATGTTATACATAGGTCATCATATGCATATCATATTTCATTAGCATTTTGGCTTTGTGATCAAAAAAAAATCCTAAGCAACTCAAGGACCCACGGAGAGAGTTGGGAATTTTATTGTTTTCATATTTGAATTTTCTCAAATATTGAAAAGTGGATCATTTTGGTTTTAATTATTTTTCTCTCCAAATAATATTTCCAATATTAAAATATACGAGAGGAGATAATATGACTTCTCCAAAGTAATTGAAATATTGGAGGAAAATTTATTAAAATCAAATAAATTATTTTATTTGGATTTTAGCGCTATTTTATTTGAATTAGAAAAATATGCATTTTTCAAAATTTCATTTTTAGGCCAAGAAAATGTTTACTTTGTTCTAAATATTTTATTTAGACAGTGAAAATTTGTTTTGGCATTTTTTAAATTTTTTATTTATTTAGGATTTTTCTCGGCGGAATCGTTTCTTTTTTTAAAAAATCCGGACAGAACTGGGCCGAAGGCCCAGCCGGCCCACCACAGCGCGTCGCCTTCCCGCTCGCCCGCGTGACCGAGCCGAACTCCGGCCAGAGTCCGGGTTGCCCCCGCCGCCGCGGCCTACCCCTCCCCCAAGTCGGCTCCGCCCCCCTCCTCTTACATAGTGCCGCCGCCGCCCCTTGCCACCACCTCGCCCCGCCCCGCAGCAGCAGCGCAGCCGCCGCCGTCGCGCCACTTCGCCGCCGCCGCGCCGCCGCAGCCCCACGTCGCCTCGCCTCGCCCCGCCACCTCGCCGCCCGCCGAAAAGCCGTCGCCCGCCCGCCGGAAACCGCCGCCGTTGACCGGTCGGTTTTTCTTCATTAATCCCGGTTTTTTTAGTTTCGCGGTTATTTTCCTTAGATCGGTTTTCGTTGGTTTATTTACTTAGCGGACGTTCATCCTTTCGTTCGTTTTAACGAACGTTGTTTGCCGGTTAGGTTCAGACAGCGAACGTTCATTCGTTAGTCTTTTCTTTTTATTTTATTTTCGGCCAGGGACCTATCCGCGATTATTTTTATCGCAGATTAGCCTCTGATCTTCAAACCCTCGCCGTTTCTTAACCGTTTGCCCAAATCCAGTGAAACCAATGCCAAAATCTTCGTCTCGAACCCCTCTTCCTGTTTAATCAACTTGAATAGTGTTTTGACAAATTAAAATTTGGTTTCAAGCAGATTTGTCTACGAAGTTCTTTTGACCGTAGTTTCAGTTCCGTATCTCCGTTTTGATTGATTCTTTTTTTTGCAAATCGAACCTCTTCAGTTGAACCTTCCGTATGGATCTTCTTAGTTTTCCCCTTGCATCTTTGCTTGAGTGCTTATGCATGCTATTGTTTGTTTGCGCTAGAATTCCCAGAGTGCGCAGCGTGCTACTACGAGTCACTAGGTTTTGCGGATCATCAGCAAGGCAAGGAACACTTTGATCATATCTCTTTTACTCAGTTTTTATGCATTAGTTACAACCCTCAAACATTGCATGAGTAGGATCTCTTAACTTGTGGGATTGGTTGCGGGCACCTGGGGATATACCAGTGCTGTCTTTTTTGGTTCGCCACCCAGGCTCAAAGGGATCATAAGATTATTCATGCTGGAAACTTCCGTGTGCAGCCACAAGCCATTATGGGCTCTGCATAGTTGAGTAAGTTGTGGGGATCCTTTCTATGATTGGCTAGCAGATGTAGGGGATTGTAGGTGTACCGGCCTATCTATCGGTTAAGGGGACCTCTTCGGAAAGACTGTGTCTCGGTCATCCATTTCTCAAACACCATGTAGTGCGAGAAATACAACGGAGGAGATCGAGTCTTGTGGGGAAAGGTATGCAAACTGTTGGGGAACGTAGCAGAATTTTTAAAATTTTCTACGCATCACCAAGATCAATCTATGGAATCATCTAGCAACGAGGGAGAGAGGAGTGCATCTACATACCCTTGTAGATCGCGCGTGGAAGCGTTCAAGAGAACAGGGTTGATGGAGTCGTACTCGACGTGATCCAAATCACCGATGACCAAGTGCCGAACGGACGGCATCTTCGCGTTCAACACACGTACGGTTGTGAAGACGTCTCCTCCAACTTGATCCAGCAAGGGGGAAGGAGAGGTTGATGAAGATCCAGCAGCACGACGGTGTGGTGGTGGAAGCAATGGTGATCTCGGCAGGGCTTCGCCAAGCGCAGGGAGATGGAGGGGTGTCACGGGAGGGAGAGGGAGAGGCCAGGGGCTTGGGTGCGGCTACCCTCCCTCCCCCCACTATATATAGGGTGCCTAGGGGGGGCGCCGGCCCTAGGAGATCCAATCTCCTAGGGGGGCGCCGGCCAAAGGGGGTGCCTTGCCCCCCAAGGCAAGGGTGGCGCCCCCCACCCCTAGGGTTTCCAACCCTAGGCGCAGGGGGAGGCCCAAGGGGGGCGCACCAGCCCACTAGGGTCTGGTTCCCCTCCCACTTCAGCCCATGGGGCCCTCCGGGATAGGTGGCCCCACCCGGTGGACCCCGGGACCCTTCCGGTGGTCCCGGTACAATACCGATTACCCCCGAAACTTTCCCGATGGCCGAAACTTGACTTCCTATATATAAATCTTCACCTCTGGACCATTCCGGAACTCCTTGTGACGTCCGGGATCTCATCCGGGACTCCGAACAACTTTCGGGTTACCGTATGCTAATATCTCTACAACCCTAGCGTCACCGAACCTTAAGTGTGTAGACCCTACGGGTTCGGGAGACATGCAGACATGACCGAGACGCCTCTCCGGTCAATAACCAACAGCGGGATCTGGATACCCATGTTGCCTCCCACATGCTCCACGATGATCTCATCGGATGAACCACAATGTCGAGGATTCAATCAATCCGTATACAATTCCCTTTGTCAATTGGTACGTTACTTGCCCGAGACTCGATCGTCGGTATCCCAATACCTAGTTCAATCTCGTTACCGGCAAGTCACTTTACTCGTGCCGTAATGCATGATCCCGTGATCAACCACTTGGTCACATTGAGCTCATTATGATGATGCATTACCGAGTGGGCCCAGAGATACCTCTCCGTCATACGGAGTGACAAATCCCAGTCTCGATTCGTGCCAACCCAACAGACACTTTCAGAGATACCTGTAATGTACCTTTATAGTCACCCAGTTACGTTGTGACGTTTGGCACACCCAAGGCACTCCTACGGTATCCGGGAGTTGCACAATCTCATGGTCTAAGGAAATGATACTTGACATTCAGAAAAGATATAGCAAACGAACTACACGATCTTTGAGCTAAGCTTAGGATTGGGTCTTGTCCATCACATCATTCTCCTAATGATGTGATCCCGTTATCAATGACATCCAATGTCCATAGTCAGGAAACCATGACTATCTTTGATCAACGAGCTAGTCAACTAGAGGCTCACTAGGGACGTGTTGTGGTCTATGTATTCACACATGTATTACGATTTCCAGATAACACAATTATAGCATGAACAATAGACAATTATCATGAACAAAGAAATATAATAATAACCATTTTATTATTGCCTCTAGGGCATATTTCCAACAGTCTCCCACTTGCACTAGAGTCAATAGTCTAGTTACATTGTGATGAATCGAACACCCATGCAGTTCTGGTGTTGATCATGTTTTGCTCTAGGGAGAGGTTTAGTCAATGGATCTGCCACATTCAGGTCCGTATGTACTTTACAAATCTCTATGTCTCCATTTTGAACACTTTCACGAATGGAGTTGAAGCGACGCTTGATATGCCTGGTCTTCCCGTGAAACCTGGGCTCCTTGGCAAGGGCAACAGCTCCAGTGTTGTCACAGAAGAGAGTCATCGGGCCCGACGCATTGGGTATGACTCCTAGGTCGGTAATGAACTCCTTCACCCAGACTGCTTCTTGTGCTGCCTCCGAGGCTGCTATGTACTCCGCTTCACATGTAGATCCCGCCACAACGCTTTGCTTGCAACTGCACCAGCTTACTGCCCCACCATTCAAAATATACACGTATCCGGTTTGTGACTTAGAGTCATCTAGATCTGTGTCGAAGCTAGCATCGAGCTCTTCGTCACCTCCATAGACGAGAAACATGTCCTTAGTTTCAGGTACTTCAGGATATTCTTGACCGCTGTCCAGTGTTCCATGCCGGGATTACTTTGGTACCTTCCTACCAAACTTACGGCAAGGTTTACATCAGGTCTGGTACACAGCATAGCATACATGATAGACCCTATGGCCGAGGCATAGGGGACGACACTCATCTTTTCTCTATCTTCTGCCGTGGTCGGGCATTGAGCCGTGCTCAATCTCGTACCTTGCAATACAGGCAAGAACCCCTTCTTTGACTGATCCATTTTGAACTTCTTCAATATCTTGTCAAGGTACGTACTCTGTGAAAGACCAATGAGGCATCTCGATCTATCTCTATAGATCTTGATGCCTAATATATAAGCAGCTTCTCCAAGGTCCTTCATTGAAAAACACTTGTTCAAGTAGGCCTTTATGCTTTCCAAGAATTCTATATCATTTCCCATCAACAGTATGTCATCCACATACAATATCAGAAATGCTACAGAGCTCCCACTCACTTTCTTGTAAATGCAGGCTTCTCCATAAGTCTACGTAAACCCAAACGCTTTGATCATCTCATCAAAACGAATGTTCCAACTCCGAGATGCTTGCACCAGCCCATAAATCGAGCGTTGGATCTTGCACACCTTGTCAGCATTCTTAGGATCGACAAAACCTTCCGGCTGCATCATATACAATTCTTCCTTAAGGAAACCATTAAGGAATGCCGTTTGACGTCCATTTGCCATATCTCATAATCATAGAATGCGGCAATTGCTAACATGATTCGGACGGACTTCAGCTTCGCTACGGGTGAGAAAGTCTCATCATAGTCAACCCCTTGAACTTGTCGATAACCCTTAGCGACAAGCTGAGCTTTATAGATGGTCACATTACCATCCGCGTCTGTCTTCTTCTTAAAGATCCATTTATTTTCTATGGCTCGCCGATCATCGGGCAAGTCAGTCAAAGTCCACACTTCGTTTTCATACATGGATCCTATCTCGGATTTCATGGCTTCCAGCCATTTGTCGGAATCCGGGCCCGCCATCGCTTCTTCATAGTTCGAAGGTTCACCGTTGTCTAACAACATGATTTCCAAGACAGGGTTGCCGTACCACTCTGGTGCGGAACATGTCCTCGTGGACCTACGAAGTTCAGTAGTAACTTGATCTGAAGTTTCATGATCATCATCATTAACTTCCTCTCTAGTCGGTGCAGGCACCTCAGGAACATTTTCTTGAGCTGCACCACTTACCGGTTCAAGAGGTAATACTTCATCAAGTTCTACTTTCCTCCCACTTATTTCTTTCGAGAGAAACTCTTTCTCTAGAAAGGACCCATTCTTGGCAACAAAGATCTTGCCTTCGGATCTGAAGTAGAAGGTATACCCAACAGTTTCTTTAGGGTATCCTATGAAGACGCATTTTTCCGACTTGGGTTCGAGCTTTTCAGGTTGAAGTTTGTTGACATAAGCATCGCATCCCCAAACTTTTAGAAACGACAACTTAGGTTTCTTCCCAAACCATAATTCCTACGGTGTCATCTCAACGAATTTCGACGGAGCCCTATTTAAAGTGAATGCGGCAGTCTCTAAAGCATAGCCCCAAAATGACAGCGGCAAATAGGTAAGAGACATCATAGATCGCACCATATCCAATAGAGTGCGATTACGACGTTCGGACACACCATTACGCTGAGGTGTTCCAGGCGGCGTGAGTTGTGAAACTATTCCACATTTTCTTAAGTGTGTGCCAAATTCGTGACTCAAGTATTCTCCCCCAGGATCTGATCGCAAGAAGTTGATTTTCTTGTCACGTTGATTCTCAACCTCACTCTGAAATTCCTTGAACTTTTCAAAGGTCTCAGACTTGTGTTTCATTAAGTAGACATACCCATATCTGCTCAAGTCATCAGTGAGGGTGAGAACATAACGATAGCCACTGCGAGCCTCAACACTCATTGGACCGCACACATCAGTATGTATGATTTCCAATAAGTTGGTTGCTCGCTCCATTGTTCCTGAGAACGAAGTCTTGGTCATTTTACCCATGAGGCATGGTTCGCACGTGTCAAATGATTCGTAATCAAGAGACTCTAAAAGTCCATCTGCATGGAGCTTCTTCATGCGTTTGACACCTATGTGACCAAGGCAGCAGTGCCACAAGTATGTGGGACTATCATTATCAACCTTACATCTTTTGGTATTCACACTATGAATATGTGTAGCATTACGCTCGAGATTCATTAAGAATAAACCATTCACCATCGGAGCATGACCATAAAACATATCTCTCATATAAATAGAACAACCATTATTCTCGGATTTAAATGAGTAGCCATCTCGAATTAAACAAGATCCTGATACAATGTTCATGCTCACAGCTGGCACTAAATAACAATTATTGAGGTTTAAAACTAATCCCGTAGGTAAATGTAGAGGCAGCGTGCCGACGGCGATCACATCGACCTTGGAACCATTCCCGACGCGCATCGTCACCTCGTCCTTCGCCAGTCTCCGCTTATTCCGCAGCTCCTGCTTTGAGTTACAAATGTGAGCAACTGCACCGGTATCAAATACCCAGGAGCTACTACGAGTACTAGTAAGGTACACATCAATTACATGTATATCACATATACCTTTAGTGTTGCCGGCCTTCTTGTCCGCTAAGTATTTGGGGCAGTTCCGCTTCCAGTGACCTCTTCCCTTGCAATAAAAACACTCAGTCTCGGGCTTGGGTCCATTCTTTGGCTTCTTCCCGGCAGCTTGCTTACCGGGCGCGGCAACTCCCTTGCCGTCCTTCTTGAAGTTCTTCTTACCCTTGCCTTTCTTGAACTTAGTGGTTTTATTCACCATCAACACTTGATGTTCCTTTTTGATTTCCACCTCTGCTGATTTCAGCATTGAATACACCTCAGGAATGGTCTTTTCCATCCCCTGCATATTGAAGTTCATCACAAAGCTCTTGTAGCTCGGTGGAAGGGACTGAAGGATTCTGTCAATGACCGCGTCATCCGGGAGATTAACTCCCAGCTGAGTCAAGCGGTTATGCAACCCAGACATTCTGAGTATGTGCTCACTGACAGAACTATTTTCCTCCATCTCACAGCTGAAGAACTTGTCGGAGACTTCATATCCCTCGACCCAGGCATGAGCTTGGAAAACCATTTTCAGCTCTTCAAACATCTCATATGCTCCGTGTCGCTCAAAAAGCTTTTGGAGCCCCGGTTCTAAGCTGTAAAGCATGCCGCACTGAACGAGGGAGTAATCATCAGCACGTGTCTGACAAGCGTTCATAACGTCTTGGTTCTCTGGGACAGGTGCGTCACCTAGCGGTGCTTCTAGGACATAATCTTTCTTGGCAGCTATGAGGATGATCCTCAGGTTCCGGACCCAGTCCGTATAGTTGCTGCCATCGTCTTTCAGCTTGGTTTTCTCTAGGAACGCGTTGAAGTTGAGGACAACATGGGCCATTTGATCTACAAGACATATTGTAAAGATTTTAGACTAAGTTCATGATAATTAAGTTCATCTAATCAAATTACTCAATGAACTCCCACTCAGATAGACATCCCTCCAGTCATCTAAGTGAAACATGATCCGAGTTAACTAGGCCGTGTCCGATCATCACGTGAGACGGACTAGCCAACATCGGTGAACATCTTCATGTTGATCGTATCTCCTATACGACTCATGCTCGACCTTTCGGTCTTCCGTGTTCCGAGGCCATGTTTGTACATGCTAGGCTTGTCAAGTCAACCTAAGTGTATTGCGTGTGTAAATCTGGCTTACACCCGTTGTATTCTAACATTAGAATCTATCACACCTGATCATCACGTGGTGCTTCGAAACAACGAACCTTTGCAACGGTGCACAGTTAGGGGGAACACTGGATCATCTTATTTAAGCTACCGTCGTTCTAAGCAAATAAGATGTAAAACATGATAAACATCACATGCAATCAAATAGTGACATGATATGGCCAATATCATTTGCTCCTTTTGATCTCCATCTTCGGGGCTCCATGATCATCGTTGTCACCGGCATGACACCATGATTTCCATCATCGTGTCTTCTTGAAGTTGTCTCGTCATCTATTACTTCTACTACTATGGCTAACGCTTTAGAAATAAAGTAAAGTAATTACATGACGTTTATGTTGACACGCAGGTCATAAATAAATAAAGACAACTCCTATGGCTCCTGCCGGTTGTCATACTCATCGACATGCAAGTGGTGATTCCTATTACAAGAACATGATCATCTCATACATCACATCCTTTGGCCATATCACATCACAAAACACTTGCTGCAGAAACAAGTTAGACGTCCTCTAATTGTTGTTGCAAGTTTTTACGTGGCTGCTATAGGTTTCTAGCAAGAACGTTTCTTACCTACGCCAAAACCACAACGTGAATTGCCAATTTCTATTTACCCTTCATAAGGACCCTGTTCATCGAATCCGATCCGACTAAAGTGGGAGAGACAGACACCCGCCAGCCACCTTATGAAACTAGTGCATGTCAGTCGGTGGAACCAGTCTCACGTAAGCGTACGTGTAAGGTCGGCCCGGGCCGCTTCAACCCACAATGCCGCCGAATCAAGATAATACTAGTAACGGCAAGCAAATTGACAATATCGACGCCCACAACTGCTTTGTGTTCTACTCGTGCATAGTAACTACGCATAGACCTAGCTCATGATACCACTGTTGGGGAACGTAGCAGAATTTTTAAAATTTTCTACGCATCACCAAGATCAATCTATGGAGTCATCTAGCAACGAGGGAGAGAGGAGTGCATCTACATACCCTTGTAGATTGCGCGCGGAAGCGTTCAAGAGAACGGGGTTGATGGAGTCGTACTGACGTGATCCAAATCACCGATGACCAAGTGCTGAACGGACGGCACCTCCGCGTTCAACACACGTACGGTTGGGAAGACGTCTCCTCCAACTTGATCCAGCAAGGGGGAAGGAGAGGTTGATGAAGATCCAGCAGCATGACGGCGTGGTGGTGGTAGCAACGATGATCTCGGCAGGGCTTCGCCAAGCGCAGGGAGACGGAGGGGTGTCACGGGAGGGAGAGGGAGAGGCTAGGGGCTTGGGTGCGGCTGCCCTCCCTCCCCCCACTATATATAGGGTGCCTAGGGGGGCGCCGGCCCTAGGAGATCCAATCTCCTAGGGGGGGGCGGCCAAAGGGGGTGCCTTGCCCCCCAAGGCAAGGGTGGCGCCCCTACCCCTAGGGTTTCCAACCCTAGGCGCAGGAGGAGGCCCAAGGGGGGCGCACCAGCCCACTAGGGGCTGGTTCCCCTCCCACTTCAGCCCATGGGGCCCTCCGGGATAGGTGGCCCCACCCGGTGGACCCCCGGGACCCTTCCGGTGGTCCCGGTACAATACTGATTACCCCCGAAACTTTCCCGATAGCCGAAACTTGACTTCCTATATATAAATCTTCACCTCAGGACCATTCCGGAACTCCTCGTGACGTCCGGGATCTCATCCGGGACTCCGAACAACTTTCGTGTTACCGCATGCTAATATCTCTACAACCCTAGCGTCACCAAACCTTAAGTGTGTCGACCCTACGGGTTCGGGAGACATGCAGACATGACCGAGACGCCTCTCCGGTCAATAACCAACAGCGGGATCTAGATACCTATGTTGCCTCCCACATGCTCCACGATGATCTCATCGGATGAACCATGATGTCGAGGATTCAATCAATCCGTATACAATTCCCTTTGTCAATCGGTACGTTACTTGCCTGAGACTCGATCGTCGGTATCCCAATACCTAGTTCAATCTCGTTACCGGCAAGTCACTTTACTCGTGCCGTAATGCATGATCCCGTGATCAACCACTTGGTCACATTGAGCTCATTATGATGATGCATTACCGAGTGGGCCCAGAGATACCTCTTCGTCATACGGAGTGACAAATCCCAGTCTCGATTCGTGCCAACCCAACAGACACTTTCGGAGATACCTGTAATGTACCTTTATAGTCACCAAGTTACGTTGTGACGTTTGGCACACCCAAGGCACTCCTACGGTATCCGGGAGTTGCACAATCTCATGGTCTAAGGAAATGATACTTGACATTCAGAAAAGCTACAACAAACGAACTACACGATCTTTGAGCTAAGCTTAGGATTGGGTCTTGTCCATCACATCATTCTCCTAATGATGTGATCCCGTTATCAATGACATCCAATGTCCATAGTCAGGAAACCATGACTATCCTTTGATCAACGAGCTAGTCAACTAGAGGCTCACTAGGGACGTGTTGTGGTCTATGTATTCACACATGTATTACGATTTCCGGATAACACAATTATAGCATGAACAATAGACAATTATCATGAACAAAGAAATATAATAATAACCATTTTATTATTGCCTCTAGGGCATATTTCCAACACAAACCTCTGCAGAGTGTACAAACTAATCATGTGAAAGGATCGAGAAGAGGTGTCTAGAGGGGGGGGTGATTAGACACTAAGTGCTAAAAGTTGCAGTTTTTAATTTCTTTAAGTTGAAGTGGAGTTTTGGCACAAGTTTAACAAACACAATACATATCAAGAAAGCATGCAAAGAGTATATGAGCAGCGGAAAGTAAAGCGTGCAACTTGCAAGAATGTAAAGAGATGGGATTGGAGTGTGCAAACACAATTTGGAGACACGGAGATTTTTGAGACGTGGTTCCGATAGGTGGTGCTATTGTACATCCATGTTGATGGAGACTTCAACCCACGAAGGGTAACGGATGCGCGAGTCCACGGAGGGCTCCACCCACGAAGGGTCCACGAAGAAGCAACCTTGTCTATCCCACCATGGCCGTCGCCCACGAAGGACTTGCCTCACTAGCAGTAAATCTTCATGAAGTAGGTGATCTCCTTGCCCTTACAAACTCCTTGGTTCAACTCCACAATCTTGTCAGAGGCTCCCAAGTGACACCTAGCCAATCTAGGAGACACCACTCTCCAAGAAGTAACAAATGGTGTGTTGATGATGAACTCCTTGCTCTTGTGCTTCAAATGGTAGTCTCCCCAACACTCAACTCTCTCTCACATGATATGGATTTGGTGGAAAGAAGATTTGAGTGGAAAGCAACTTGGGGAAGGCTAGAGATCAAGATTCATACGGTAAGAATGGAATATCTTGGCCTTAACACAAGTGTAGGTGGTTCTCTCTCAGAAAAAGTAGGTTGGAAGTGTAGGTTTTTTCTGATGGCTCTCTACACGAATGAAGAGGTGGTGGAGGGGTATATATAGCCTCCACACAAAATCTAACTGTTACACACAACTTGCCAATCTCGGTGGGACCGAATTGATAAACTCGGTCGGACCAATTCAACAAATCTAGTGACCGTTAGGTGTTTCGTGTTGGGGAACGTAGCAGAAATTCAAAATTTTCCTACGTGTCACCAAGATCTATCTATGGAGAGACCAGCAACGAGGGGAAGGAGAGTGCATCTACATACCCTTGTAGATCGCTAAGCGGAAGCGTTCAAGTGAACGGGGTTGATGGAGTCGTACTCGTCGTGATTCAAATCACCGATGACCAAGTGCCGAACACACGACACCTCCGCGTTCAACACACGTGCAGCCCGGTGACGTCTCCCACGCCTTGATCCAGCAAGGAGAGAGGGAGAGGTTGAGGAAGACTCCATCCAGCAGCAGCACAACGGCGTGGTGGTGATGGAGGAGCGTGGCAATCCTGCAGGGCTTCGCCAAGCACCACAGAAGAGGGGGGAGAGAGAAATGCAGGGCTGCACCAACGAGAGATCGAATCGCATCTTATGGGCAGCCCTATGCCTCATATATATAGGGAAGGGGAGGGGCTGCGCCCCCTCTAGGGTTCCCACCCCTAGGGGGCGGCAGCCCTAGATGGGGAGCAAGGGGGCGGCCAAGAGGGGATGGGAGAGGGAGGCGCACCCATATGGGCCCTAAGGCCCATATCCCATCAGGGTTTGCCCCCTCTCCATCTCTTAGGCGCATGGGCCTTAGTGGGGCTGGTGCCCTTGGCCCATGTAGGCCAAGGAACACTCCCTATAGCCCATGTGGCCCCCCCGGAGCTGGTGGCCCCACTTGGTGGACCCCCGGGACCCTCCCGGTGGTCCCGGTACGTTACCGATAAACCCCGAAACTCTTCCGGTGACCAAAACAGGACTTCCCATATATAAATCTTTACCTCCGGACCATTCCGGAACTCCTCGTGACGTCCAGGATCTCATCCGGGACTCCGAACAACATTCGGTAACCACATACAAACTTCCTTTATAACCCTAGCGTCATCGAACCTTAAGTGTGTAGACCCTACGGGTTCGGGAGACATGCAGACATGACCGAGACGTTCTCCGGTCAATAACCAACAGCAGGATCTGGATACCCATGTTGGCTCCCACATGTTCCACGATGATCTCATCGGATGAACCACGATGTCGAGGATTCGATCAATCCCGTATACAATTCCCTTTGTCTATCGGTACGATACTTGCCCGAGATACGATCGTCGGTATCCCGATACCTTGTTCAATCTCGTTACCGGCAAGTCTCTTTCCATTGAAAACACTTTCCAAATAACCCTATATGCTTTCCAGAAATTCTACGTCATTTCCGATCAACAATATGTTAAAACATATACTCATCAGAAATTCTATAGTGCTCCCACTCACTTCTTTGGAGATACAAGTTTCTCATAAACTTTGTATAAACCCAAAATCTTTGATCATCTCATCAAAGTGTACATTCCAACTCCGAGATGCTCACTCCAGTCCTCAGAAGGATTGCTGGAGCTTTGCATCCTTATTAGCATCTTTTCAGGATTGACAAAACCTTCGGTTGTATCACATACAACCTTTCCTCAAGAAAATCGTCGAGGAAACAATGTTTTGACATCCTATCTGCAAGATTTCATAAATAATGCAGTGACTGCTAATATAATTCCAACAGACTCTTAGCATCGCTACGAGTGAGAAAATCTCACCGTAGTCAACTCCTTGAACTTGTTAGAAAACATCTTGACGACAAGTCGAGCTTTCTTAATGGTGACATTTACCATCATTGTCCGTCTTCCTTTTAAAATCCATCTACACTCAATAGCCTTACGACCATCAAGTAGTTCTTCCAAAGTCTACACTTTGTTTTCATACATGGATCCTCTCTCGGATTATATGGCCTCAAGCCATTTATCGGAATCCAGGCCCACCATCGCTTCTCCATAGCTCGTAGGTTCATTGTTGTCTAGCAACATGACTTCCAAGATAGGATTACGTACCACTCTGAAGTAGTACGCATCCTTGTCATCCCACGAGGTTTGGGAGTGACTTGATCCGAAGTCTCATGATCAATATCATAAGCTTCCACTTCAATTGGTGTAGGTGCCACAGGAACAACTCTTTGTGCCCTGCTATACACTAGTTGAAGTGACGGTTCAATAACCTCATCAAGTCTCCACCATCCTCCCACTCAATTCTTTCGAGAGAAACTTTTCCTCGAGAAAGGACCCGATTCTAGAAACAATCCTTTATTGTTTTCGGATCTGAGACAGGAGGTATACCCAACTGTTTTTGGGTTTTCCTATGAAGATGCATTTATCCGCTTTGGGTTCGAGCTTATCGGCCTGAAACTTTTCCACATAAGCGTCACAGCCCCAAACTTTTAAGAAATGACAGCTTAGGTTTCTCTAAACCATAGGTCATACGGTGTCATCTCATCGGAATTACGTGGTTCCCTATTTAAAGTGAATGTGGTTGTCTCTAATGCTTAACCCATAAACTATTGTGGTAATTCGATAAGAGACATCATGGTATGCATCATATCCAACAGGGTGCAGTTATGATGTTCGGACACACCATCACACTATGGTGTTCCAGGCTGTATTAGTTGTGAAACGATTTCCACAATGTCTTAATTTTGTGCCAAACTCGTAATTCAGATATTCATCTCTATGATCATATCATAGATCTTTTATCCTCTTGTCACGACGATCTTTCAACTTCACACTGAAATTACTTGAACCTTTCAATAATTCAAACTCGTGATTCATCAAGTAAATGTACTCAACATCTACTCAAATCATCTGTGAAGAAAGAACATAACGATATCCACTACATTCCTCAACACTCATTGGACTGCACACATCAAAATGTATTACTTCCAACAATTTGCTTTCTAGTTCCATTTTACTGAAACCGAGGCTTTCAGTCATCTTGCCCATGTGGTATGATTTGCATGCCTCAAGTGATTCAAAATCAAGTGAGTCCAAACGGTCCATTTGCATGGAGTTTCTTCATGCATACACACCAATAGACATGGTTCGCATGTCTCAAACTTTTCAAAAATGAGTGAGTCCAAAGATCCATCAACATGGAGCTTCTTCATGCGTTTTATACCGATATGACTTACGTGGCTGTGCCACAAGTAGGTGGTACTATCATTACTATCTTTTGGCATGAACATGTGTATCACTACGATTGAGATTCAATAAACCATTCATTTTAGGTGTAAGACCATTGAAGGTATTATTCAAATAAACAGAGTAACCATTATTCTCCTTAAATGAATAACCGTATTGCGATAGACATAATCCAATCATGTCTATGCTCAACACAAACACCAATCTCGATGGTAGAAGGAGCGTACGATATTTGATTATATCAACATTGGAAACACTTCCAACACATATCATCAGCTCACCTTTAGCTAGTCTCCGTTTATTCCGTAGCTTTTATTTTGAGTTACTAACACTTAGCAACCGAACCGGTATCTAATACCCTGGTGCTACTAGGAGTACTAGTAAAGTACACATCAACACAATGTATATCCAATATACTTCTATCGACCTTGCCAGCCTTCTAATCTACCAAGTATCTAGGGTAATTCTGCTCCAGTGGTTGTTCCCCTTATTACAGAAGCACTTAATCTCGGGTTTGGGTTCAACCTTGGGTTTCTTCACTAGAGCAGCAGCTGAATTGCCGTGTCATGAAGTATCCCTTCTTGCCCTTGCCCTTCTTGAAACTAGTGGTTTCACTAACCATCAACAATTGATGCTCCTTCTTGATTTCTACTTTCGCGGTGTCAAACATCGCGAATATCTCAAGGATCATCATATATGTCCCTGATACATTATAGTTCATCACAAAGCTCTAGCAGCTTGGTGGTAATGACTTCGGAGAAACATCACTATCTTATCTGGAAGATCAACTCCCACTTGATTCAAATGATTGTCGTACTCAGACAATCTGAGCACAAGCTCAACAATTGAGCTTTTCTCCCTTAGTTTGCAGGCTAAGAAAATCGTCGGAGGTCTTATACCTCTTGACGTGGGCACGAGCCTGAAATCCCAATTTCAGCCCTCAAAACATCTCATATGTTTCGCGACGTTTCAAAACGTCTTCGGTGCCTCAATTCTAAACCGTTTAACTGAACTATCACGTAGTTATCAAAATGTGTATGTCAGATGTTCGCAACATCCATAGACGACGTTCGAGGTTCAGCACACTAAGCGGTGCATTAAGGACATAAGCCTTCTATGAAGCAATGAGGACAATCCTCAGTTTACGAACCTAGTCCGCACAATTGCTACTATCAACTTTCAACTAATTTTTCTCTAGGAACATATCTAAACAGTAGAACTAAAGCGCGAGCTACGACATATTTTGCAAAATCCTTTTGACTATGTTCAGGATAATTAAGTTCATCTTATGAACTCCCACTCAGATAGACATCCCTCTAGTCATCTAAGTGATTACATGATCCGAGTCAACTAGGCCGTGTCCGATCATCACGTGAGACGGACTAGCCAACATCGGTGAACATCTTCATGTTGATCGTATCTACCATACGACTCATGCTCGACCTTTCGGTCTTCTGTGTTCCGAGGCCATGTCTGTACATGCTAGGCTTGTCAAGTTAACCTAAGTGTTTGCATGTGTTCCGAGGCCATGTCTGTACATGCTAGGCTCGTCAACACCCGTTGTATGTGAACGTTTGGATCAAACACCCGATCATCACGTGGTGCATTGAAACTATGAACTGTCGCAACGGTGCACAGTTAGGGGGAACACTTTCTTGAAATTTTAATGAGAGATCATCTTATTTACTACCATTGTTCTAAGTAAACAAGATGTATAAACATGATAAACATCACATGCAATCAAATAGTGACATGATATGGCCAATATCATATTGCTCCTCTTGATCTCCATCTTCGGGGCTCCATGATCATCATCGTCACCGGCATGACACCATGATCTCCATCATCATGATCTCCATCATCGTGTCTTCATGAAGTTGTCACGTCATCTATTACTTCTACTACTACAGCTAACGGTTAGCAATAAAAGTAAAGTAATTACATGATGTTTAAGTTGACACGCAGGTCATAAATAAATAAAGACAACTCCTATGGCTCCTGCCGGTTGTCATATTCATCGACATGCATGTCGTGATTCCTATTACAAGAACATGGTCAATCTCATACATCACATATATCATTCATCACATCCTTTGGCCATATCACATCACATAGCATACCCTGCAAAAACAAGTTAGACGTCCTCTAATTGTTGTTTGCATGTTTTACGTGGCTGCTATGGGTTTCTAGCAAGAACGTTTCTTACCTACGCAAAGACCACAACGTGATATGCCAATTGCTATTTACCCTTCATAAGGACCCTTTTCATCGAATCCGATCCGACTAAAGTGGGAGAGACAGACACCCGCTAGCCACCTTATGCAACTAGTGCATGTCAGTCGGTGGAACCAGTCTCACGTAAGAGTACGTGTAAGGTCGGTCCGGGCCGCTTCATCCCACGATGCCGCCGAATCAAGATAAGACTAGTAACGGCAAGCATATTGAACAAAATCAACGCCCACAACTACTTTGTGTTCTACTCGTGCATAGAATCTACGCAATAGACCTAGCTCATGATGCCACTGTTGGGGAACGTAGCAGAAATTCAAAATTTTCCTACGTGTCACCAAGATCTATCTATGGAGAGACCAGCAACGAGGGGAAGGAGAGTGCATCTACATACCCTTGTAGATCGCTAAGCGGAAGCGTTCAAGTGAACAGGGTTGATGGAGTCGTACTCGTCGTGATTCAAATCACCGATGACCAAGTGCCGAACGCACGGCACCTCCGCGTTCAACACACGTGCAGCCCGGTGACGTCTCCCACGCCTTGATCCAGCAAGGAGAGAGGGAGAGGTTGAGGAAGACTCCATCCAGCAGAAGCACAATGGCGTGGTGGTGATGGAGGAGCGTGGCAATCCTGCAGGGCTTCGCCAAGCACCACAGAAGAGGAGGGAGAGAGAAATGCAGGGCTGCACCAACGAGAGATCGAATCGCATCTTATGGGCAGCCCTATGCCTCATATATATAGGGAAGGGGAGGGGCTGCGCCCCCTCTAGGGTTCCCACCCCTAGGGGGCGGCATCCCTAGATGGGGAGCAAGGGGGCGGCCAAGAGGGGATGGGAGAGGGAGGCGCACCAATATGGGCCCTAAGGCCCATATCCCATTAGGGTTTGCCCCCTCTCCATCTCTTAGGCGCATGGGCCTTAGTGGGGCTGGTGCCCTTGGCCCATGTAGGCCAAGGAACACTCCCTACAGCCCATGTGGCCCCCCCGGAGCTGGTGGCCCCACTTGGTGGACCCCCGGGACCCTCCCGGTGGTCCCGGTACGTTACCGATAAACCCCGAAACTCTTCCGGTGACCAAAACAGGACTTCCCATATATAAATCTTTACCTCCGGATCATTCCGGAACTCCTCGTGATGTCCGGGATCTCATCCGGGACTCCGAACAACATTCGCTAACCACATACAAACTTCCTTTATAACCCTAGCGTCATCGAACCTTAAGTGTGTAGACCCTACGGGTTCGGGAGACATGCAGACATGACCGAGACGTTCTCCGGTCAATAACCAACAGCGGGATCTGGATACCCATGTTGGCTCCCACATGTTCCACGATGATCTCATCGGATGAACCACGATGTCGAGGATTCGATCAATCCTGTATACAATTCCCTTTGTCTATCGGTACGATACTTGCCCGAGATACGATCGTCGGTATCCCGATACCTTGTTCAATCTCGTTACCGGCAAGTCTCTTTACTCGTTCCGTAACACATCATCCCGTGATCAACTCCTTGATCACGTTGTGCACATTATGATGATGTCCTACCGAGTGGGCCCAGAGATACCTCTCCGTTTACACGGAGTGACAAATCCCAGTCTCGATTCGTGCCAACCCAACAGACACTTTCGGAGATACCTGTAGTGCACCTTTATAGTCACCCAGTTACGTTGTGACGTTTGATACACCCAAAGCACTCCTACGGTATCCGGGAGTTTCACAATCTCATGGTCTAAGGAAATGATACTTGACATTAGAAAAGCTTTAGCATACGAACTACACGATCTAGTGCTATGCTTAGGATTGGGTCTTGTCCATCACATCATTCTCCTAATGATGTGATCCCGTTATCAACGACATCCAATGTCCATGGTTAGGAAACCATAACCATCTATTGATCAACGAGCTAGTCAACTAGAGGCTCACTAGGGACATGGTGTTGTCTATGTATCCACACATGTATCTGAGTTTCCTATCAATACAATTATAGCATGGATAATAAACGATTATCATGAACAAGGAAATATAATAATAATCAATTTATTATTGCCTCTAGGGCATATTTCCAACATTTTGGTGGGACCGACTGGATCAACTCGGCGAGACCAATGTGCTAGGGTTAGGGTAAATCCAAAACTCGGTTTGACCGATTACTCAAACTCGGTGGGACCAATTTGGGTAATAAGCGAAACAGAGAGTTGGCCAAGCAAACTCAGTGGGGCCGATTGCATATCTCGGTGGGACCGAAACTATTGCAATAGGTAACAAAGAGTTTGCAAGCCCATCTCGGTGAGACCGAGATCCCATCGGTGAGACCGAACTGATTAGGGTTTCTGGCAGTGGCTATGTCAACTGAACTCGGTGGCTCCAGATAGAAAGAATCGGTGGGGCTGAGTTGGATATTTGGTGTGGGACATATTTGGAAGTGAGAAAGTGGTTGAGGGCTTTGGAGCATATCACTAAGCACTTTGAGCAAGCAAGCCATTAAGCTACACCTCATCCCTTCTTAATAGTATTGGCTTTACTATAGACTCAATGTGATCTTGGATCACTAAAATAGAAAATGTAGAGTCTTGAGCTTGGAGCTTGAGCCAATCCTTTGTCCTTAGCATTTTGAAGGGGTTCCACATCCTCTAGTCCATGCCACTTCATTGTTGAACTTATCTTAAACATACTAGGTAAAAGTGTTAGTCCAACAAGAGATATGTTGACATTAATTACCAAAACCACCTAGGGAGCACTTGTGCTTTCAATCTCCCCCTTTTTGGTAATTGATGACAACATACATCAAAGCTTTAGATAAAGATATGGAGAAAAGTAAAGCTTTGGAAAGACATGTAACATGCATAGGCTCCCCCTACATCTATGCAATCATGTGAATATGGAATATAGAAGCATGTAAATGCATAAACATGACAGAGTAAGCAATGTGTTATATGTATCTTGGCTATATGCATCAGAGCAAATGATGTGAATATGAGAAATGTACCTTCATGCTCATGAGTCCTTCTTGCAAACAGTATGTACATCAACAAGAATTTCTCATACGCATGACGGTGATGCATATACTTACCTTGTGGTCTTGAGCTGGCTTAGGATGGAATGAACCTGCGTAAACAAGGTTAGATAACACAGATACACCTACTGGCCAGAGCAAACAAAAGAAACCACAAGAGTACCAAGACTGGGATGACATGTAGAGTGAGTACTAAGTACCACATTGGATATAGACATGTCCCCAAAGGTAAAGATGTGCAATAAATCAAGGATTTCCTTCCCTTGGATGTCTTGCTCCCCCTGAATCTAGCATGGGATACTAGGAGAAGATAGGGAACAGAAAATCAGAGCAAAATCAGAGCTCAAAGGAAATAAATAAAGCTAATGCAAACGAGCAAATATGAACATGTCTTTCCCCTCTTGAAGACATGTGACTTCTCTCCTCTTGAACACCAAGCATCTGGGGTCCTTGATGATTACTCTTTATTCCCTTGAATATTCTCTCCCCCTATAGATATGATTAAGCTTTGATGTGATCTCTCTCTCCCCCTTTGACATCAATTTCCAAGAAGGGTTCTTTTGGATTTTGTCATGATGGGTTTGGTCCTTGAGTCACAGAACAAAGCAGCAAGTTGAATGGGATGCTGGTCGAGGACAATATTCATTGAGTGGAGCTGGATGAAAAAAGAATGCAGAAGCAAGTGGCAAGATGTCTTTCCTGTAGTGAAATTGGTGACACCGAGTTGTATGGTTCGATTGTACCGAGAGGATTCGGTTGGACCGAAAGCATCAGACCGGTGAGACCGAGTTCATCGTAGAGATAACATTTGTCACCTCAGCTCACTAGACAAGTAAGATCTCACAAGGATTTGCAAGGAATTAACTGAAAGATTTGCAATGAATTTGATGCAAGGAATGCAGAACAGAAAATAAAATAAACTAAAAAGAAGTCTAGATGAAGTTGGAAACAAATATGCATGAGACAAATGCAAGAGCACGAAAAAAGGAACACAAGAGAACTTCATCTAGAATTGGTCGGCGACAAAGTCACCTACGTTAGAGTATATTGACTTAGGAGTCAAGTGAGATCACTTGATCATAGGTCATACTCATCGTTTAAGCTCAAAATGGGGTTACCATTTTTCGTTTAAGCTTTTTGATGTATTCACATCTTGTCGAGTTGATTTCACTCATGACTTGGAGTAAAGCTTCTCTAAGATGGAATAACATACCTTGGGGGTGGCATTGATCATGATCATGTAGTTGAACTTGTGTGGGTTGCTCAAGGTTGATGTAGCTCATGAAGACTTGGGAGCACCACTTGGAGTTTGAGTTCATCTACCTACATGGGTTAGTTCTTGCAAGGAAGATGATACATCTCCAACGTATCTATAATTTTTGATTGCTCCATGCTATATTATCTACAGTTTTGGACATTATTGGGCTTTATTATTCACTTTTATATTATTTTTGGGACTAACCTATTAACTGGAGGCCCAGCCCAGAATTGCTGTTTTTTTGCCTATTTTAGGGTTTCGAAGAAAAGGTATATCAAACGGAGTCCAAACGGAATGAAACCTTAGGGAACGTGATTTTCTCACCGAACATGATCCAGGAGACTTGGACCCTACGTCAAGAAACAAAGGAGGAGGCCACGAGGTAGGGGGGAGCGCCTATCCCCCCCAGGCACGCCCTCCACCCTCGTGGGCCCCCTGTTGCTCCACCGACGTACTCCTTCCTCCTATATATACCTACGTACCCCCAAACGATCAGATGCGGAGCCAAAACCCTAATTCCACCGCCGTAACTTTCTGTATCCACGAGATCCCATCTTGGGGCCTGTTCCGGAGCTCCGCTGGAGGGGGTATCCATCACGGAGGGCTTCTACATCAACACCATAGCCTCTTCGATGAAGTGTGAGTAGTTTACCTCAGACCTTCGGGTCCATAGTTATTAGCTAGATGGCTTCTTCTCTCTTTTTGGATCTCAATACAATGTTCCCCCCTCTCTTGTGGAGATCTATTCAATGTAATCTTCTTTTTGCGGTGTGTTTGTTGAGATCGATGAATTGTGGGTTTATGATCAAGTCTATCTATGAACAATATTTGAATCTTCTCTGAATTCTTTTATGTATGATTGGTTATCTTTGCAAGTCTCTTCGAATTATCAGTTTGGTTTGGCCTACTAGATTGATCTTTCTTGCAATGAGAGAAGTGCTTAGCTTTGGGTTCAATCTTGTGGTGTCCTTTCCTAGTGACAGTAGGGGCACCAAGGCATGTATTGTATTGTTGCCATCGAGGATAACAAGATGGTTTTTTTTATCATATTGCATGAACTTATCCCTCTACATCATGTCATCTTGCTTAAGGCGTTACTCTGTTTTCATGAAATTAATACTCTAGATGCATGCTGGATAGCGGTCGATGAGTGGAGTAATAGTAGTAGATGCAGGCAGGAGTCGGTCTACTTGTCTTGGACGTGATGCCTATATACATGATCATACCTAGATATTCTCATAACTATGCTCAATTCTGTCAATTGCTCAACAGTAATTCTTCCACCCATTGTAAAATACTTATGCTCTTGAGAGAAGCCACTAGTGAAACCTATGGCCCCCGAGTCTATCTTCAGCATATTAATCTTCCAATACTTAGTTATTTCCTTTGCCTTTATTTTACTTTGCATCTTTATCACAAAAATACCAAAAATCTTATCTTATCATATCTATCAGATCTCACTCTCGTAAGTGACCGTGAAGAGATTGACAACCCCTTATCGCGTTGGTTGCGAGGAGTTATTTGCTTTTTTTAGGTACTAGGGGACGCGCGCGCAACCTCCTACTGGATTGATACCTTGGTTCTCAAAAACTGAGGGAAATACTTATGCTACTTTGCTGCATCATCCTTTCCTCTTCGGGAAAATACAACGCAATGCTCAAGAGGTAGCAAGAAGAATTTCTGGCGCCGTTGCCGGGGAGGTTCGTGCAAGTCAAGATTTGACTTCCAACAACGAGGCATTTTTGGCGTCTACGCAAAAGTCAACATACCAAGTACCCATCACAATCCTTATCTCCCGCATTACATTATTTTCCATTTGCCTCTCGTTTTCCTCTCCCCCACTTCACCCTTGCCGTTTTATTCGCCCTCTCTCTCTCTATCCTCCCTCTCTTTCTCTATTTGCCTCTTTCTGCCCGCTTGCTTTTTGTTTGCTTGTGTGTTGGATTGCTTGCTTGTCACGATGGCTCAAGATAACACTAAATTGTGTGACTTTACCAATACCAACAACAATGATTTTATTAGCACTCCGATTGCTCCTCTTACCAATGCTGAATCTTGTGAAATTAATGCTGCTTTGCTGAATCTTGTTATGAAAGATCCGTTCTCCGGCCTTCCTAGTGAAGATGCCGCTACCCGTCTAAATGGCTTCGTTGATTTGTGTGATATGCAAAAGAATAAAGATGTGGATAATGATATTGTTAAGTTGAAGCTATTTCATTTTTTGCTTAGAGATCGTGCTAAAGCTTGGTTTTTGTCTTTGCCTAAAAATAGTATTGATTCTTGGAACAAGTGCAAAGATGCTTTTATCTCTAAGTATTTTCCTCCCGTTAAGATTATCTCCCTTAGAAACGATATTATAAATTTTAAGCAACTTGATCATGAACATGTTGCACAAGCTTGGGAGAGGATGAAATTAATGATACGTAATTGCCTACTCATGGTTTAAATTTGTGGATGATTATACAATTTTTTTATGCCGGATTGAATTTTGCTTCTAGAAATCTTTTAGATTCGGCCGCGGGAGGCACTTTTATGGAAATCACTTTAAGATAATCTACTAAACTCCTAGATAATATTATGGTTAATTATTCTCAATGGCATACTGAAAGATCTACTAATAGAAAGGTGCATGCGATAGAAGAAATTAATGTTTTGAGTGGAAAGATGGATGAACTTATGAAATTATTTGCTAGTAAGAGTGTTTCTTCTGATCCTAATGATATGCCCTTGTCTACCTTGATTTAGAATAATAATGAATCTATGGGTGTGAATTTTGTTGGTAGGAATAATTTTGGTAACAACGCGTATAGAGGAAATTTTAATCCTAGGCCTTATCCTAGTAATCCCTCTAATAATTATGGTAATTCCTACAACAATTCTTATGGAAATTATAATAATATGCCCTCTTATTTTGAATCTAATATTAAAGAATTTATTACTTCGCAAAAGAATTTCAATGCTTTGATTGAAGAAAAATTGCTTAAGATTGATGACTTAGCTAGGAACGTTGATAGAATTTCTCTTGATGTTGATTCTTTGAAACTCAGATCTATTCCACCTAAGCATGATATCAATGAGTCTCTCAAAGCCATGAGAATTTCCATTGATGAGTGCAAAGAAAGAACCGCTAGGATGCGTGCTAAGAAAGATGCCTTTATAAGAGCGTGTTCTTCTAGTTCCTATGAAAATAAAGATGAAGATCTAAAATTTATTGATGTGTCCCCTGTTAAATCTTTGTTTTGCAATATGAATCATAATAATGATGGGATTGAATATGATCCACCTTTACCTATAAGGCGTTCCAAAAATTCGGAGTTTTTAGATCTTAATGCTAAATTTGATAAAAATGGGATTGAAGAAATTAAAACCCTAGATGTTGCTAAACCCACTATTATGGATTTCAAGGAATTTAATTATGAAAATTGCTATTTGATTGATTTTATTTCCTTGTTGCAATCCGTGCTAAATTCTCCTCATGCTTATAGTCAAAATAAAGCGTTTACTAAACATATCGTTGATGCCTTGATGCAATCTTATGAAGAAAAACTTGAATTGGAAGTTTCTATCCCTAGAAAACTTTATGATGAGTGGGAACCAACTATTAAAATTAAGATTAAAGATCATGAGTTCTATGCTTTGTGTGATTTGGGTGCTAGTGTTTCCACGATTCCAAAGACTTTGTGTGATTTGTTAGGTTTCCGTGATTTTGATGATTGCTCTTTAAACTTGCACCTTGCGGATTCCACTATTAAGAAACCTATGGGAAGAATTAATGATGTTCTTATTGTTGCAAATAGGAATTATGTGCCCATATATTTTATCGTTCTTGACATAGATTGCAATCCTTCATGTCCTATTATTCTTGGTAGACCTTTCCTTAGAACGATTGGTGCAATTATTGATATGAAGGAAGGAAATATTAGATTCCAATTTCCGTTAAGGAAAGGCATGGAACACTTTCCTAGAAAGAAAATTAAATTACCTTATGAATCTATTATGAGAGCCACTTATGGATTGCCTACTAAAGATGGCAATACCTAGATCTATCCTTGCTTTTTATGCCTAGCTAGGGGCATTAAACGATAGCGCTTGTTGGGAGGCAACCCAATTTTATTTTTATTTCTTGCTTTTTGCTCCTGTTTAGTAATAAATAATTTACCTATCCTATTTTTTGGTTGTGTTTTTGGTGTTTAATTAGTGTTTGTGCCAAGTAAAACCGTTGGGAAGACTTGGGAAAAGTCTTGATATCTTGCTGTAAAAAACAGAAACTTTAGCGCTCACGAGAACTGCTGCCATTTTTATTTGGAAAGTGCTATTTAGTTAATTATTTTTGCAGATGATTAATAGATAAATTCCTCACGTCCAACAATTTATTTTAGAATTTTTGGGGTTCCAGATCTTGCGCTAGCTACAGATTACTACAGACTGTTCTGTTTTTGACAGAATCTGTTTTTCGTGTGTTGTTTGCTTATTTGGATGAATCTATGGCTAGTAAAATAGTTTATAAACCATAGAGAAGTTGGAATACAGTAGGTTTAACACCAATATAAATAAATAATTAGTTCATTACAGTACCTTGAAGTGGTCTTTTGTTTTCTTTCGCTAACGGAGCTCACGAGATTTTCTACTATGAGTTTTGTGTTGTGAAGTTTCAAGTTTTGGGTAAAGATTTGATGGATTATGGAACAAGGAGTTGCAAGAGCCTAAGATTGGGGATGCCCATGGCACCCCCAAGATAATCTAAGGACACCTAAAATACAAAGCTTGGGGATGCCCCGGAAGGCATCCCCTCTTTCGTCTACTTCTATCGGTAACTTTACTTGGAGCTATATTTTTATTCACCACATGATATGTGTTTTGCTTGGAGCGTCTTGTATGATTTGAGTCTTTGCTTTTTAGTTAAACACAATCATCCTTGCTGTACACACCTTTTGAGAGAGCCATACATGATTTGGAATTTGTTAGAATACTCTATGTGCTTCGCTTATATTTTTTGAGTTATATAGTTTTGCTCTAGTACTTCACTTATATCTTTTAGAGCATCATGGTGGATTTGTTTTATAGAAACTATTGATCTCTCATGCTTCACTTAGATTATTTTGATAGTCTTTAATAGCATGGTAATTTTCTTAAATAATCCTAATATGCTAGGTATTCAAGATTAGTAAAAAAATTCCTATGAGTGTTTTAAATACTAAGAGAAGTTTGATGCTTGATGATTGTTTTGAGATATGGAGGTAATAATATCAAAGTCGTGCTAGTTGAGTAGTTGTGAATTTGAGAAGTGCTTGTGTTGAAGTTTGCAAGTCCCGTAGCATGCACGTATGGTAAACGTTGTGTAACAAATTTGAAACATGAGGTGTTCTTTGATTGTCTTCCTTATGAGTGGCGGTCGGGGACGAGCGATGGTCTTTTCCTATCAATCTATCCCCCTAGGAGCATGCGCATAGTGCTTTGGTTTTTGATGACTTGTAGATTTTTGCAATAAGTATGTGAGTTCTTTATGACTAATGTCGAGTCCATGGATTATACGCACTATCAACCTTCCATCATTGCTAGCCTCTTCGGTACCGTGCATTGCCCTTTCTCACATTGAGAGTTGGTGCAAACTTCGCCGGTGCATCCAAACCCCATGATATGATACGCTCTTTCACACATAAACCTCCTTATATCTTCCTCAAAACAACCACCATACCCTATTGTTGGGTTTCGTAGTAATTTCAAAAAATTTCCTACGCACACGCAAGATCATGGTGATGCATAGCAACGAGAGGGGAGAGTGTGATCTACGTACCCTTGTAGATCGACAACGGAAGCATTAGCACAACGTGGTTGATGTAGTCGTACGTCTTCACGGTCCGACCGATCCAAGCACCGTTACTCCGGCACCTCCGAGTTCTTGGCACACGTTCAGCTCGATGACGATCCCCGGGCTCTGATCCAGCAAAGCGTCGGGGAGGAGTTCCGTCAGCACGACGGCGTGGTGATGATCTTGATGTTCTACCGTCGCAGGGCTTCGCCTAAGCACCGCTACAATATGACCGAGGTGGAATATGGTGGAGGGGGGCACCGCACACGGCTAAGGAATGATCACGAAGATCAACTTGTGTGTCTAGAGGTGCCCCCCTGCCCCCGTATATAAAGGAGCAAGGGGGAGGGGCGGCCGGCCTAGGAAGGGGCGCGCCAAGGGGAGTCCTACTCCCACCGGGAGTAGGACTCCTTCCTTCCTTGTTGGAGTAGGAGAAGGGGAAAGAGGGGGAGAGGAAGAAGGAAAAGGGGGCTGCGCCCCTTGTCCAATTTGGACCAGAGGGGGGGCGCAGGCCTCCTTCCTTTTGGCCTCTCTCCTCTATTCCCGTATGGCCCAATAAGGCCCATATACTCCCCGGCGAATTCCCGTAACTCTCCGGTACTCCGAAAAATACCCGAATCACTCGGAACCTTTCCGATGTCCGAATATAGTCGTCCAATATATCGATCTTTACATCTGGACCATTTCGAGACTCCTCGTCATGTCCCCGATCTCATCCGGGACTCCGAACTCCTTCGGTACATCAAAACTCATAAACTCATAATATAACTGTCATTGAAACCTTAAGCGTGCGGACCCTATGGTTCGAGAACAATGTAGACATGACCGAGACACGTCTCCGGTCAATAACCAATAGCGGGACCTGGATGCCCATATTGGCTCCTACATATTCTACGAAGATCTTTATCGGTCAGACCGCATAACAACATACGTTGTTCCCTTTGTCATCGGTATGTTACTTGCCCGAGATTCGATCGTCGGTATCTTAATACCTAGTTCGATATCGTTACCGGCAAGTCTCTTTACTCGTTCTGTAATACATCATCTCACAACTAACTCATTAGTTACAATGCTTGCAAGGCTTATGTGATGTGCATTACCGAGAGGGCCCAGAGATACCTCTCCGACAATCGGAGTGACAAATCCTAATCTCGAAATACGCCAACCCAACATGTACCTTTGGAGACACCTGTAGAGCTCCTTTATAATCACCTAGTTACGTTGTGACGTTTGGTAGCACACAAAGTGTTCGTCCGGCAAACGGGAGTTGCATAATCTCATAGTCATAGGAACATGTATAAGTCATGAAGAAAGCAATAGCAACATACTAAACGATCGGGTGCTAAGCTAATGGAATGGGTCATGTCAATCACATCATTCTCCTAATGATGTGATCCCGTTAATCAAATAACAACTCTTTTGTTTATGGTTAGGAAACATAACCATCTTCGATTAACGAGCTAGTCAAGTAGAGGCATACTAGTGACACTCTGTTTGTCTATGTATTCACACATGTATTACGTTTCTGGTTAATACAATTCTAGCATGAATAATAAACATTTATCATGATATAAGGAAATAAATAATAACTTTATTATTGCCTCTAGGGCATATTTCCTTCAGTCTCCCACTTGCACTAGAGTCAATAATCTAGATCACATCGCCATGTGATTTAACATCAATAGTTCACATCACCATGTGATTAACACCCATAGTTCACATCGTCATGTGACCTATACCCAAAGGGTTTACTAGAGTCAATAATCTAGTTCACATTATTTATGTGATTAACACCCAAAGAGTACTAAGGTGTTAGCATGTTTTGCTTGTGAGATAATTTTAATCAACGGGTCTGTCACATACAGATCCGTAAGTATTTTGCGAATTCTATGTCTACAATGCTCTGCACGGAGCTACTCTAGCTAATTGCTCCCACTTTCAATATGTATCTAGATCGAGACTTAGAGTCATCCAGATCTATGTCAAAACTTGCATCGACGTAACTTTTACGATGAACCTTTTGTCACCTCCATAATCGAGAAATATTTCCTTATTCCACTATGGATAATTTTGACCAATGTCCAGTGATCTACTCTTAGATCATTATTGTACTCCCTTGCTTAACACAGTGTAGGGTATACAATAGATCTGGTACACATCATGGCATACTTTATAGAACCTATGGCTGAGGCATAGGGAATGACTTTCATTCTCTTTCTATCTTCTGCCGTGGTCGGGCTTTGAGTCTTACTCAATTTCATACCTTGTAACACAGCCAAGAACTCTTTCTTTGACTGTTCCATTTTTGAACTACTTCAAAATATTGTCAAGGTATGTACTCATTGAAAAAACTTATCAAGCATCTTGATCTATCTCTATAGATTTTGATGCTTAATATGTAAGCAGCTTCACCAAGGTCTTTCTTTGAAAAACTTCTTTAAAAACACTCCTTTATGCTTTGCAGATTAATTCTACATTATTTCCGATCAACAATATGTCATTCACATATATTTATCAGAAATGCTGTAGTGCTCCCACTCACTTTCTTGTAAATACAGGCTTCATCGCAAGTCTGTATAAAACTATATGCTTTGATCAACTTATCAAAGCGTATATTCCAACTCCGAGATGCTTGCACCAGTCCATAGATGGATCGCTGGAGCTTGCATATTTTGTTAGCACCTTTAGAATTGACAAAACCTTCTGGTTGTATCATATACAACTCTTCTTTAATAAATCTATTAAGGAATGCAGTTTTGTTTATCCATTTGCCAGATTTCATAAAATGCGGCAATTGCTAACATGATTCGGACAGACTTAAGCATAGATACGAGTGAGAAAGTCTCATCGTAGTCAACACTTTGAACTTGTCGAAAACCTTTTGCGACAATTCTAGCTTTGTAGATAGTAACACTACTATCAGCGTCCATCTTCCTCCATTTATTCTCAATTGCTTGCCGATCAGTGGGCAAGTCAACCAAAGTCCATACTTTGTTCTCATACATGGATCCCATCTCAGATTTCACGGCTTCAAGCCATTTTGCGGAATCTGGGCTCACCATCGCTTCTTCATAGTTCATAGGTTCATCATGGTCAAGTAGCATGACCTCCAAAACAGGATTACCGTACCACTCTGGTGCGGATCTCACTCTGGTTTACCTACGAGATTCGGTAGTTACTTGATCTGAAGTTACATGATCATCATCATTAGCTTCCTCACTAATTGGTGTAGTAGTCACAGGAATAGATTTCTGTGATGAACTACTTTCCAATAAGGGAGAAGGTACAATTACCTTATCAAGTTCTACTTTCCTCCCACTCACTTCTTTCGAGAGAACCTCCTTCTCTAGAAAGGATCCATTCTTAGCAACGAATGCCTTGCCTTCGGATCTGTGATAGAAGGTGTACCCAACAGTAACTTTTTGGGTATCCTATGAAGACACACTTTTCCGATTTGGGTTTGAGCTTATCAGGATGAAACTCTTTCACATAAGCATTGCAACCCCAAACTTTAAGAAATGACAACTTTGGTTTCTTGCCAAACCACAGTTCATACGGTGTCGTCTCAACAGATTTAGATGGTGCCCTTTTAACATGAATGCAGCTGTCTCTAATGCATAACCCCAAAACAATAGTGGTAGATCGGTAAGAGACATCATAGATTGCACTATATCCAATAAAGTACGGTTATGACGTTCGGACACACCATTATGCTGAGGTGTTCCATGTGGCATGAGTTTGTGAAACTATTCCACATTGTTTTAATTGAAGACCAAACTCGTAACTCAAATATTTGTCTCCGCGATCAGATCGTAGAAACTTTATTTTCTTGTCACGATGATTTTTCACTTCACTCTGAAATTCTTTGAACTTTTCAAATGTTTCAGACTTATGTCTCATCAATTAGATATACCCATATCTGCTCAAATCATCTGTGAAGTTCAGAAAATAACGATACTTGCCGTGAGCTTTAACACTCATCGGACCGCATACATCAGTATGTATTATTTCCAATAAGTCAGTTGCTCGCTCTGGAGAACGGAGTCTTAGTCATCTTGCCCATGAGGCATGGTTCGCAAGCATCAAGTGATTCATAATCAAGTGATTCCAAAATCCCATCAGCATGGAGTTTCTTCATGCGCTTTACACCAATATGACCTAAACGGCAGTGCTACAAATAAGTTGCACTATCATTATTAACTTTGCATCTTTTGGCTTCAATATTATGAATATGTGTATCACTACAATCGAGATCCAACAAACCATTTTCGTTGGTGTGTATGACCATAGAAGGTTTTATTCATGTAAACAGAACAACAATTGTTCTCTAACTTAAATGAATAACCGTATTGCAATAAACATGATCAAATCATATTCATGCTCAACGCAAACACCAAATAACACTTATTTAGGTTCAACACTAATCTCGAAAGTATAGGGAGTCTGCGATGATGATCATATCAATCTTGGAACCACTTCCAACACACATCATCACTTCACCCTTAACTAGTCTCTGTTTATTCTGCAACTCCTGTTTCGAGTTACTAATCTTAGCAACTGAACTAGTATCAAATACTGAGGGGTTGCTATAAACACTAGTAAAGTACACATCAATAACATGTATATCAAATATACTTATGTTCACTTGGCCATCCTTCTTATCTGCCAATCACTTGGGGTAGTTCCGCTTCTAGTGACCAGTCCCTTTGCAGTAGAAACACTTAGTCTCAGGCTTAGCACCAGACTTGGGCTTCTTCACTTGAGCAGCAACTTGCTTGCTGTTCTTCTTGAAGTTCCCCTTCTTCCCTCTGCCCTTTTCTTGAAACTAGTGGTCTTGTCTACCATCAACACTTGATGTTTTTCTCGATTTCTACCTTCGTCAATTTCCGCATTACGAAGAGCTTGGGAATAGTTTCCGTTATCCCTTGCATATCATAGTTCATCATGAAGTTCTACTAACTTGGTGATGGTGACTAGAGAATTATGTCAATCACTATCTTATCTGGAAGATTAACTCCCACTTGATTCAAGCGATTGTAGTACTCAGACAATCTGAGCACATGCTCACTAGTTGAGCGATTCTCCTTCATCTTTTAGCTATAGAACTTGTTGGAGACTTCATATCTCTCAACTCGGGTATTTGCTTGAAATATTAACTTCAACTCCTGGAACATCTCATATGCTCCATGACGTTCAAAACGTCTTTGAAGTCCCGATTCTAAGCCATTAAGCATGGTGCACTAAACTATCAAGTAGTCATCATATTGAGCTAGCCAAATGTTCATAACGTCTGCATCTGCTCCTGCAATAGGTCCGTCACCTAGCGGTGCATCAAGGACATAATTCTTCTGTGCAGCAATGAGGATAAACCTCAGATCACGGATCCAATCCGCATCATTGCTACTAACATCTTTCAACACAATTTTCTCTAGGAACATATCAAAATAAACACAGGGAAGCAACAACTTGAGCTATTGATCTACAACATAATTTGCAAAATACTACCAGGACTAAGTTCATGATAAATTTAAGTTCAATTAATCATATTACTTAAGAACTCCCACTTAGATAGACATCCCTCTAATCCTCTAAGTGATTACGTGATCCAAATCAACTAAACCATGTCCGATCATCACGTGATATGGAGTAGTTTCATTGGTAAACATCGCTATGTTGATCATATCTGCTATATGATTCACGCTCGACCTTTTGGTCTCCATGTTCCGAGGCCATATCTGTATATGCTTGGCTCGTCAAGTATAACCTGAGTATTCTGCGTGTGCAACTGTTTTGCACCCGTTGTATTTGAACGTAGAGCCTATCACACCCGATCATCACGTGGTGTCTCAGCACGAAGAACTTTCGCAACGGTGCATACTCAGGGAGAACACTTCTTGATAATTAGTGAGAGATCATCTTATAATGCTACCGTCAATCAAAGCAAGATAAGATACATAAAAGATAAACATCACATGCAATCAATATAAGTGATATGATATGGCCACCATCATCTTGTGCTTGTGATCTCCATCTTCAAAGCACCGTCATGATCACCATCGTCACCGGCGCGACACCTTGATCTCCATCGTAGCATCGTTGTCGTCTCGCCAATCTTATGCTTCCACGACTATCGCTACCGCTTAGTGATAAAGTAAAGCATTACAGGGCGATTGCATTGCATACAATAAAGCGACAACCATATGGCTCCTGCCAGTTGTCGATAACTCGGTTACAAAACATGATCATCTCATACAATAAAATTTAGCATCATGTCTTGACCATATCACATCACAACATGCCCTGCAAAAACAAGTTAGACGTCCTCTACTTTGTTGTTGCAAGTTTTACGTGGATGCTACGGGCTTAAGCAAGAACCAATCTTACCTACGCATCAAAACCACACCGATAGTTTGTCAAGTTGGCGCTGTTTTAACCTTCGCAAGGACCGGGCGTAGCCACACTCGGTTCAACTAAAGTTGGAGAAACTGTCACCCGCTAGCCACCTTTGTGCAAAGCACGTCGGGAGAACCGGTCTCGCGTAAGCGTACGCGTAATGTCGGTCCGGGCCGCTTCGTCCAACAATACCGCCGAACCAAAGTATGACATGCTGGTAAGCAGTATGACTTATATCGCCCACAACTCACTTGTGTTCTACTCGTGCATATAACATCAACACATAAAACCTAGGCTCGGATGCCACTGTTGGGTTTCGTAGTAATTTCAAAAAAAATTCCTACACACACGCAAGATCATGGTGATGCATAGCAACGAGAGGGGAGAGTGTGATCTACGTACCCTTGTAGATCGACAACGGACGCATTAGCACAACGTGGTTGATGTAGTCGTACGTCTTCACGGTCCGACCGATCCAAGCACCGTTACTCCGGCACCTCCGAGTTCTTGGCACACGTTCAGCTCGATGACGATCCCCGGGCTCCGATCCAGCAAAGCATCGGGGAGGAGTTCCGTCAGCACGACGGCATGGTGACGATCTTGATGTTCTACCGTTGCAGGGCTTCGCCTAAGCACCGCTACAATATGACCGAGGTGGAATATGGTGGAGGGGGGCACCGCACACGGCTAAGGAACGATCACGAAGATCAACTTGTGTGTCTAGAGGTGCCCCCTGCCCCCGTATATAAAGGAGCAAGGGGGAGGGCGGCCGGCCTAGGAGGGAGCGCGCCAAGGGGAGTCCTACTCCCACCGGCAGTAGGACTCCTTCCTTCCTTGTTGGAGTAGGAGAAGGGGAAAGAGGGGGAGAGGAAGAAGGAAAAGGGGGCTGCGCCCCTTGTCCAATTCGGACCAGAGGGGGGGCGCAGGCCTCCTTCCTTTTGGCCTCTCTCCTCTATTCCCGTATGGCCCAATAAGGCCCATATACTCCCCGGCGAATTCCCGTAACTCTCCGGTACTCCGAAAAATACCCGAATCACTCGGAACCTTTCCGATGTCCGAATATAGTCGTCCAATATATCGATCTTTACATCTGGACCATTTCGAGACTCCTCGTCATGTCCCCGATCTCATCCGAGACTCCGAACTCCTTCGGTACATCAAAACTTATAAACTCATAATATAACTGTCATCGAAACCTTAAGCGTGCGGACCCTATGGTTCGAGAACAATGTAGACATGACCGAGACACGTCTCCGGTCAATAACCAATAGCGGGACCTGGATGCCCATATTGGCTCCTACATATTCTACGAAGATCTTTATCGGTCAGACCGCATAACAACATACGGTGTTCCCTTTGTCATCGGTATGTTACTTTCCCGAGATTCAATCGTCGGTATCTTAATACCTAGTTCGATCTCGTTACCGGCAAGTCTCTTTACTCGTTCCGTAATACATCATCTCACAACTAACTCATTAGTTACAATGCTTGCAAGGCTTATGTGATGTGCATTACCGAGAGGGCCCACAGATACCTCTCCGAAAATCGGAGTGACAAATCCTAATCTCGAAATACGCCAACCCAACATGTACCTTTGGAGACACCTGTAGAGCTCCTTTATAATCACCTAGTTACGTTGTGACGTTTGGTAGCACACAAAGTGTTCCTCCGGCAAACGGGAGTTGCATAATCTCATAGTCATAGGAACATGTATAAGTCATGAAGAAAGCAATAGCAACATACTAAACGATCGGGTGCTAAGCTAATGGAATGGGTCATGTCAATCACATAATTCTCCTAATGATGTGATCCCGTTAATCAAATAACAACTCTTTTGTTTATGGTTAGGAAACATAACCATCTTCGATTAACGAGCTAGTCAAGTAGAGGCATACTAGTGACACTCTGTTTGTCTATGTATTCACACATGTATTATGTTTCCGGTTAATACAATTCTAGCATGAATAATAAACATTTATCATGATATAAGGAAATAAATAATAACTTTATTATTGCCTCTAGGGCATATTTCCTTCACCTATTATGGCATTTCTATAGCCATTCCAAGATATATTGCCATGCAACTTTCCACCATTCCGTTTATCATGACACATTCATCATTGTCATATTTCTTAGCATGATCATGTAGTTTACATAGTATTTTTGGCGAAGCCACCATTCATAATTTTCATACATGTCACTCTTGATTCATTGCATATCCCGGTACACTGCCGGAGGCATTCATATAGCGTCATCTTTTGTTCTAGTATCGAGTTGTAATCATTGAGTTGTAAGTAAATAGAAGTGTGATGATCATCATTTTCTAGAGCATTGTCCCAAGTGAGGAATGTAAAAATAAGAAAGGCCATAAAAAAGAGAAGGCCCAAATAAAAAAATGAGAGAAAAAGAGAGAAGGGACAATGCTACTATCCTTTGCCACACTTGTGCTTCAAAGTAGCACCATAATCTTCATGATAGAGAGTCTTTTGTTTTGTCACTTTCATATAACTAGTGGGAAATTTTCATTATAGAACTTGGCTTGTATATTCCAAAAATGGGCCTCCTCAAGTGCCCTAGGTCTTCGTGAGCAAGCAAGTTGGATGCACACCCACTTAGTTTCTTTTGTTGAGCTTTCATACATTTATAGCTCTAGTGCATCTGTTGCATGGCAATCCCTACTCCTTGCATTAACATCAATCGATGGGCATCTCCATAGCCCATTGATTAGCCTCGTTGATGTGAGACTTTCTCCCTTTTTGTCTTTTTCACATAACCCCCATCATCATATTCTATTCCACCCATAGTGCTATGTCCATGGCTCGCGCTCATATATTGCGTGAAAGTTTATAGGTTTTAGATTGCTAAAGTATGAAACAATTGCTTGGCTTGTCATCGGGGTTGTGCATGATGAGAGTATTCTTGTGTGACGAAAATGAAGCATGACTAAACTATATGATTTTGTAGGGATGAACTTTCTTTGGCCATGTTATTTTGAGAAGACATAATTGCTTAGTTAGTATGCTTGAAGTATTATTATTTTTATGTCAATATGAACTTTTATCTTGAATCTTTCGGATCTGAATATTCATGCCACAATTAAGAAGAATTACATTGAAATTATGCCAAGTAGCACTCCGCATCAAAAATTCTGTTTTTTTCATTTACCTACTCGAGGACGAGCAGGAATTAAGCTTGGGGATCCTTGATATGTCTCCAACGTATCTATAATTTTTGATTGCTCCATACTATATTATCTACTATTTTGGACATTATTCGGCTTTATTATTCACTTTTATATTATTTTTGGGACTAACCTATTAACCGGAGGCCCAGCCCAGAATTGCTGTTTTTCCCCTATTTTAGGGTTTCGAAGAAAAGGAATATCAAACGAAGTCCAAACGCAATGAAACCTTCGGGAACGTGATTTTCTCACCGAACATGATACAGGAGACTTGGACCCTACTTCAAGAAACAAAGGAGGAGACCACAAGGTAGGGGGCGCGCCTACCCCCCAGGCGCGCCCTCCACCCTCATGGGCCCCCTGTTGCTCCACCGATGTACTCCTTCCTCCTATATATACCTATGTACCCCCAAATGATCAGATACGGAGCCAAAACCCTAATTCCACCGCCGTAACTTTCTGTATCCACGAGATCTCATCTTGGGGCCTATTCCGGAGCTTTGCCGGAGGGTGTATCCATCACGGAGGGCTTCTACATTAACACCATAGCCTCTCCGATGAAGTGTGAATAGTTTACCTCAGACCTTCGGGTCCATAGTTATTAGCTAGATGGCTTCTTCTCTCTTTTTGGATCTCAATATAATGTTCTCCCCCTCTCTTGTGGAGATCTATCCGATGTAATCTTCTTTTTGTAGTGTGTTTGTTGAGATCGATGAATTGTGGGTTTATGATCAAGTCTATCTATGAACAATATTTGAATCTTCTCTGAATTCTTTTATGTATGATTGGTTATCTTTGCAAGTCTCTTCGAATTATCAGTTTGGTTTGGCCTACTAGATTGATCTTTCTTGCAATGGGAGAAGTGCTTAGCTTTGGGTTCAATCTTGCGGTGTCCTTTCCCAGTGACAGTAGGGGCAGCAAGGCACGTATTGTATTGTTGCCATCGAGGATAACAAGATGTGGTTTTTTATCATATTGCATGAATTTATCCCTCTACATCATGTCATCTTGCTTAAGGCGTTACTCTGTTTTCATGAACTTAATACTCTAGATGCATGCTGGATAGCGGTCAATGAGTGGAGTAATAGTAGTAGATGCAGGAAGGAGTCGGTCTACTTCTCTCGGACGTGATGCCTATATACATGATCATACCTAGATATTCTCATAACTATGCTGAATTCTGTCAATTGCTCAACAGTAATTTGTTCACCCACCGTAAAATACTTATGCTCTTGAGAGAAGCCACTAGTGAAACCTATGGCCCCCGGGTCTATCTTCATCATATTAATCTTCCAATACTTAGTTATTTTCTTTGCCTTTATTTTACTTTGTATCTTTATCACAAAAATACCAAAAATATTATCTTATCATATCTATCAGATCTCACTCTCGTAAGTGACCGTGAAGGGATTGACAACCCCTTATCGCGTTGGTTGCGAGGAGTTATTTGCTTTGTTTAGGTACTAGGGGACGCGCGCACAACCTCCTACTGGATTGATACCTTGGTTCTCAAAAACTAAGGGAAATACTTACGCTACTTTGCTGCATCATCCTTTCCTCTTTGGGGAAATCCAACGCAATGCTCAAGAGGTAGCAGAAGAGCACTTGTATATCCAAAATGACAATCATGAAACTCAACATAAAATTTGTCAAGGGATATGTTTGAATGGTTGTGTGCTTCCTTGTCTTCATCCACCAGTGTGTAGAGACTTGGTGATATAGAAATTGCTCAAGATATGAGTGAGTTGCAATTTCATAGATTTAGATTCATCCAAGTACCTACACGGGTGATATAACATGCAAGGTGCAAATATATCCAAGACTTAAGATAGTCAACATAAGAGAAATATCAAGGATCAGTCATAGGCTCATGCCTTGCATGTATCAAATGGAGTTCCTACTCCAAGTTTGAAGCATCAATGATGTTCAATTCACCTCTTAACCTGGAAAACACTTTCTCATCAAGTGGTTTCATGAATATATCAGCTAACTGCTTTTTGGTGCGAACATGCTTAAGATTAATGTCCCCTTTGGCAACATGATCTTGAATGAAATGTTGACGAACTTCAATATGCTTAGTTCGAGAATGTTGCACGGGATTGTGAGCAATCTTAATAGCACTTTCATTGTCACAAAGTAACGGAACATGTTTCATAGATATCCCATAATCTTTAAGAGTTCGGGTCATCCAAAGTAATTGAGCACAAGATGATCAAGCGGCAATGTATTCCGCTTCGGCAGTGGATAAGGATACCGAGTTTTGTTTCTTGGAAGACCAAGACACAAGAGATCTACCAAGAAATTGACAAGTACCCGAAGTGGACTTTCTATCAACCTTGTCACCGGCATAGTCCGAGTCGGAGTAGCCAACAATATCAAAGGAGGCCCTCTTTGGATACCAAATGCCAAAATTTGGTGTATGGATTAAGTATCTCACTATCCTTTTCATGGCCTTAAGATGACATTCTTTAGGAGCGGCTTGATATTGTGCACACATGCACACACTTAGCATAATATCGGGGCGTGAAGCACACAGATATAACAATGGACCAATCATAGAGCGATAAACCTTTTGATCAACCGGTTCACCATCTTTGGTTAAACCAAGATGTCCACTAGTAGGCATGGGTGTAGTCATACCTTTGCATTCTTGCATATTGAACTTCTTGAATAAGTCCTTGGTGTACTTAGTCTGAGAGACAAAGGTACCTTCCTTAGTTTGCTTGATTTGCAAACCAAGAAATAATTTGAGTTCACTCATCATCGACATCTCAAACTTCTCCGACATTAGCTTTCCAAACTTTTCACTAAAATGAGGGTTAGTTGATCCAAATATAATATCATCGACATAAATTTGGCACATAAATAGTTCTCCATTAACCCTTTTAGTAAAAGGAGTAGAATCTATTTTTCCAATTTCAAAGCCTTTTTCAATAAGGAACTTGGTCAAGCATTTATACCATGCTCTAGGAGCTTGTTTAAGACCATAAAGAGCTTTGTGAAGTTTGTAAACATGATTAGGTTTCTTAGGATTGACAAATCTGGGAGGTTGCTTAAGATAAACTTCCTCCTCTGTTTCACCATTCAGAAAAGCACTTTTAATGTCCATTTGGTACAAGGTGATATCATGATGATTAGCATAGGCAAGTAAGATGCGAATGGACTCAAGTCTAGCAAAGGGGGCATATGTCTCACCAGAGTCCATACCTTCGACTTGAGTGTAGCCTTGGGTGACGAGACATGCTTTGTTGCGAACTACTTGTCCATCTTCATCTTGCTTGTTGCGAAACACCCATTTGGTACCGATGATGTTGTGGTTGTTGTCGTGCTTCTCAACTAATGTCCAAACTTGATTTCTCTCAATGTTGTGTAGCTCTTCATGCATGGCATTTATCCAATCCGGATCTTCCAAAGCTTCTTCAACCTTCATAGGTTCAATGCTAGAGATGAATGAATAGTGTTCACAAAAGTTAGCTAAACAAGTTTTCGAGCGAGTGATTCTCCCGGTTTGGATATCATTGTAGATTTGCTCGACGGGATGGTCTTTAGCAATTCTTGCTCGAATTCGTGAAAGCTTTTTCTTGGATCTTGGTTGAACATCTTCTTAATCTTGTTCTACTTCTTGGCCTTCTTCGTTGTTGACGTTGTCGTTCTCTTGTCGTGGTGGAGAAGGAGGTTGTTGGCGTTCATCTTGGTGCACTTCCTCGTTTTCTTCATCTTGGTGTGTCCCACTTGTGGATGCTTCCGTATCAACTCTTGGTTCACCTTGTCGTGAGGTAGAAGCTTCCACTTGGACGGATGAGGTACTCTCCTTCACCTCCGTTGGACGAATCTTGCCAATAGAAAAGTCTTGGATTGCTTCCGAAGGGTCTTTGTCTCCTACATCAATTGTCAATTGCTCTACTTGTGAGCCGTTAGATTCATCAAACTTCACATCTACCGTCTCTTCAACCTTTCGGGTGAAATTATTGTAGACACAGTATGTGTGAGAGTTTGAGCCATAACCAAGTAGGAAACCTTCATGAGACTTAGGAGCAAATTTAGAACGACGATGCTTATCAAGAATGTAGCACTTTGAGGCGAATACTCGAAAGTATCCAACTTGTGGTTTGTTACCGGTGAGGAGCTCGTATGCCGTCTTGCTGAGTAGCTTGTGAAGATACAAGCGATTTGTTGCATGACAAGCTGTCTCAACCGCTTCCGCCCAAAAGTGCTTTGGCGTCTTGTACTCATCAAGCATCGTTCTCACCATTTTGATGAGTGTCCGGTTCTTCCTCTCAACAACTCCATTCTGTTGAGGTGTGTACGTAGCCGAGAACTCATGTGAAATCCCTTCTTCGTCAAGAAAGGTGTCCACATTTGCGTTCTTGAACTCCGTTATGTTGTCGCTGCGAACCTTCTTGATTTTCACTTCAAACTGTTTTTGAAGATCTTTTGGACCTGCGATTTATCATCGAGAAAGAACACCCACGTAAATCTTGAAAAATCATCAACTATAACTAGACCAAAAACATTTCCACCGAGACTTTTGTAAGCGTTAGGACCAAAAAGATCCATGTGAAGTAGCTCGAGTGGCCTCCTTGTGGTCATGATGTTCTTCACGGGATGCCTTCCTCCAACCTATTTACCTGCTTGACAAGCACTGCAAAGTCTATCCTTATCAAATATGACATCGTTGATGCCAAGGATATGATTTCCTTTAATAAGCTTGTCAAGGTTTCGCATACCAACATGACCTAATCGTCTATGCCATAACCAACCTTTAGAAGATTTAGCAATTAAGCAAGTTCTAGGTTGAGCCTTTTTAGTGAAATCTGCAATGTAAAGATCACCTCTGCGTGTACCGGTAAAGACTATTTTATGATTATCTCTATGAAACACTTGGCAATCTACTTAAGTAAATAGGACATTGAAACCGAAATTGGGAAGTATAGATACTGAAAGTAAATTGTAGCCAAGGGATTCAACGAGCATGACATTTTGTATGGATCTATCATGTGAGATGGCCACCTTACCTAGGCCAACCACCTTACCCTTTGAGTTATCACCAAAGGTGACATACTTTCGAGGGTCGTCGTTTTCAGCAAGCTCACAGAACATATCTTTATCTCTGGTCATATGATCAGTACATCCACTATCAAGAACCCATTCCTTTCCTCCAGCCATGTAGCCGCGAAGATTTGCCATAAGACCAAAGTGTCTCATTGCATCATCAAGATCATAGTCACTGTCATCATCATCCTCATCATAGTATCCATGTTCAACATCATCTTGTGATTGATCAATTCCTGGAGAGGGTAATTCATTAGATAAATGATCATTTCTATGGTTATCTTTATGAATTCTAATAGCTTTGGAAATGATATTGCTAATGATTCCAACATCTCCTTTGGCACTCGTAAGATTAGTAAGCTCAAATAAGCAGTCACCAAATTTGGGATCATTGGAACTCATCTAATCAAGGCAATAGACTTATGGAGAATTTCATCTAGATTTTTTAAGGAATAATTTGGAAAGCGTTCCTCAAGAAATCTCCATATAGTGTAGGCACAATCAAGAGTAGGCAAACATTCAATCAAGTTTCTAGGCAAGCCTCTAGTGATAAGATTAACAGTTCTAAGGTTGCGGATCATGTCAATAGACTCATCAAGGGTAGGATGCAAAGGATCAACATGAGGTGCACAAGGGCTAGTAATGTACTTGTTCAAATGATATTCATTGATAATCTCAAGCATTTCATTTTCCACTCATGAAAATACTCTCCATCAAGTATAGGCACTCTATGTCTAAGACTCCCCAAAGTAGACTCATCCATCTTCCTCCAATGGTGTTTAAACCAAGGCAATGGAGACCAAAGCTCTGATACCAATTGAAAGGATCGAGAAGAGGTGTCTGGAGGGGGGTGATTAGACACTAAGTGCTAAAAGTTGCAGTTTTTAATTTCATTAAGTTGAAGTGGAGTTTTGGCACAAGTTTAACAAACACAATACATATCAAGCAAGCATGCAAAGAGTATATCAAGCAAGTCAAGCACAAGTTTAATTTGGAGACACGGAGATTTTTGAGACGTGGTTCCGATAGGTGGTGCTATCGTACATCCACGTTGATGGAGACTTCAACCCACGAAGTGTAATGGCTGCGCGAGTCCACGGAGGGCTCTACCCACAAAGGGTCCACGAAGAAGCAACCTTGTCTATCCCACCATGACCGTCGCCCACGAAGGACTTGCCTCACTAGCGGTAGATCTTCACGAAGTAGGCGATCTCCTTGACCTTACAAACTCCTTGGTTCAACTCCACAATCTTGTCAGAGGCTCCCAAGTGACACCTAGCTAATCTAGGAGACACCACTCTCCAAGAAGTAACAAATGGTGTGTTGATGATGAACTCCTTGCTCTTGTGCTTCAAATGATAGTCTCCCCAACACTCAACTCTCTCTCACAGGATATGGATTTGGTGGAAAGAAGATTTGAGTGGAAAGCAACTTGGGGAAGGCTAGAGATCAAGATTCATATGGTAAGATTGAAATATCTTGGCCTCAACACAAGTGTAGGTGGTTCTCTCTCAGAAAAAGTAGGTTGGAAGTGTAGGTTTGTTCTAATGGCTCTCTCCATGAATGAATAGGTGGTGGAGGGGTATATATAGCCTCCACACAAAATCTAACCGTTACACACAACTTGCCAATCTCGGTGGAACCGAATTGATAAACTCGGTCGGACCGATTCAGCAAATCTAGTGACCATTAGGTGCTTCAGTGGGACCGACTGGATCAACTCAGTGGGACCGACTGGATCAACTCAGTGGGACCAATGTGCTAGGGTTAGGGTAAATCCAAAACTCGGTTTGACCGATTACTCAAACTCGGTGAGACCGATTTGGGTAATAAGCGAAACAGAGAGTTGGCTAAGCAAACTCGGTGGGCCGATTGCATATCTCGGTGGGACTGAAACTATTGCAATAGGTAACAGAGAGTTTGCAAGCCCATCTCGGTGAGACCGAGATCCCATCGGTGAGAACGAACTGATTAGGGTTTCTGGCAGTGGCTATGTCAACTGAACTCGGTGGCTCCAGATAGAAAGAATTGGTGGGGCCGAGTTGGATATTTGGTGTGGGACATATTTGGAAGTGAGAAAGTGGTTGAGGGCTTTGGAGCATATCACTAAGCATTTCGAGCAAGGAAGCCATTAAGCTACACCTCATCCCTTCTTAATAGTATTGGCTTTCCTATAGACTCAATGTGATCTTGGATCACTAAAATAGAAAATGTAGAGTCTTGAGCTTGGAGCTTGAGCCAATCCTTTGTCCTTAGCATTTTGAAGGGGTTCCACATCCTCTAGTCCATGCCACTTCATTGTTGAACTTATCTGAAACATACTAGGTAAAAGTGTTAGTCCAACAAGAGATATGTTGACATTAATTACCAAAACCACCTAGGGAGCACTTGTGCTTTCATCATGATTAGTCGTGTCCCCGGTTATGGACATCTTGAGTATCTGGTTCTTGAATTATCATGTGGATCTCATAATTCTAAATTAATTTGTTGGGATGTTAATTACTCTTAATTAGGATTGAGATGGGGTCTTACCATTCTCAATGATTTTCAACTACCGTGATAGTTAAATAAAATATATTCTTTGTTGTAGGGAAAAATTGGCTTTTCGGAAAAACATTAAACCATAGAGCCTCCACTAGCCATATATGCATGTAGTGATAGCATTTACTTGTTCATTGCTCTACTGTGTTATTTTGCCAGCATATTCTATGTGCTGACCAGTTTTCGGGCTGCAACATATCATGTTGCATACTTTTCAGACGAAGAATAAGGTGTGCTAGGTCGTTTGTCGTGCACTCAGCTATGCCGTTGGAATTGATGGACTCACTTTATCTTCCAAGCCTTCCGCTATTATCTTACCTAGATGGCCTTAAGCCATACTTATTGTAATAAGTTATTTTTTGAGATATTCGATGTAATAAGTGTGTGATTGCTACTCTATTATAAATCCTTCAAATACTGTGTGTGTCAGCATTACCGATCCAGAGATGACACTTATACACAGAGATTTGACCGTTTGAGGTCGGATCGCTACCGAGTCGTATGGTGTGTAGATAGGATATGGCATCGTGTCCTAATAGGACACTTGTATCCTTAGCCTCTTATATATGTGTGGTTAGACACATGATGTAACCTATGCCAACATAATAACATAGACACGCAGGGAGACCCGACGGTGTGCCCTGTTTGGATCGACGTTTTGGTTTTTAAATACCTACATAAAGAATACATGCCTCGGTCGGTCTTTTTGTTTCCGACCTGAAATTACTTATTAGCCGGTAAGTTACACCTGTAATCAGAACACCTTCGTATTATTTTACAACCATCCCAAGCGTGGCCCTACATTTCTCAAGCCAAACATGGAATGGTGCAAGTAGAACCCTGTACTACTGAAATCCTGCTCTAGTTTGGCATGTTGTCCCAAACATGGAATGGACTATCTATTGGCTCAAACCAAACACCCAACAAATTGACAATGCGGACGTTTGCTTTGAATAATAACCTCATCAGATCGTTTGTCTGTAATACCAAAGTGGCTATGGATGAAGAAATGATATACCTCAAACGAAATGAGTGAGGTAGGAACGGAGGGTCAATTCGGCATATAGTTTCCAAAACCCGGCACCCCAAAATAGAATTGCTCAAGAAATTCAGTACTTCTAACACTCAGCAAGGACGATAGCACCATCCAGACGATTGAAAACTGAAAAATCTGGTCACCAGTACAACCAAACATGTAGATAGCACGGGAGCAGGTAAATCGTACATCCTGCATCAATAGAGACTACATCTGAAACAGGGCTAGATTGGCACGTTCATGTCAGATATCTACGCGTGACAGCGGTCCATGTCTTCTCATGCTGCATCCTCTATCTCGATATCCTCTGGAACGCCACGCATATACATAACATTGTTGCACCTGTTGACCAAGGAAAGAACACACCATGAGGGACAACTAGGTACCAAATGTCACAATTTGATCAAGGAATACATGATGCAAGTGCAGACATCAAATATGGAATCAGCCATTATCGGCATGTAATTTCCGTGAACTGAATACACACAATGATTCTATTTCATCAAGTGACAATAAAACATGAGAGCTGCTATACGTACGAGAAATTCTGGTCCGATCTTTGTACGACACCTACCATCAGCCATCCATCACATTATTAGTTTAAGCTAGATGGTCCGATCGCATATTGTACAAGCATCGGACTCTAAATGTCGGACGTGCAGTACTTCCGGTAAAATTTAGAACACATAGTGGTAGATGCATGCTTTAGGCCTTGTACAATGCAAGGTGTTTAAAAAAATAAACCAGTGTTTCTTTAAGCACCAGTGCTTATTTGGAGAGGGTAGACGCTTAATTAGGCATCCCTCATGTGAAAATAGGCACTGGTGCTTCAGAAAAAACCCGGGTTATTTTTCTAAGCACTTCCCTAAGCAGTTAGCATTGTACAAGGCCTTAGCAGGGATAGCTCGTCAAGTACATAGGTATCAAATCCACTTAAGCTCCCTAGGGGTTGGTGCTCTCACATTCAATTGGGGTGTACAATTTTCTGATTGTGCTGTTGATTTTGACTGGATCATTCGCCTGCTGGGGCCCTTTGGTCAGGCAGGGGATCTTTCTCCCAATGATCTCTCCCGTATCCCCAGTTCCCCACCTGCCCATCCTCATGTCCTTCGTGCGGGTAGAAGGGAAAAGCTTTGGAAAGTGTTGGGTCAAGACCTCAAGGGGGTGGCGCTGTTCACACAATTACCACGCCCAGCACCCCTCTTGCCAAATCCAACTATCGATGATGGTGATCTACTTTAGCAACCGCACCTCTATGCTCCTCTCAACGTCTCGCTATAGATTCTCGCGATCTCATAGCCTTCTTGCCGTCGCTGGCACCACCGAGACTAGCCCTAGGTCATGCTCTTTGGCTCGACGGTATCGTTGGCCTCCGTGCTGGTCATGATGCCGCACTGCCAGGATGATTGTACGTCCGGGACGACGGCCTCGCTTGGTGCTTGTGTGATGGCTTGGCTTATTAGGGATGATAGACTACTCATATCAATAAGGAATTCCTTCTTTTCTGGGAGCCCATTCGGACAAAACTCCAAAGTTAAGCGTGCTCAGCTTGGAGTAGTGTCAGGATGGGTGACCGACCGGGAAGTTGCTCCCGGGTGCGCACGAGTGAGGACAAAGTGCGCAGAAAAGACTAGTATTGATCTGTGGGGCCAGTCTAGATCCCGCCAGGAGTAACGACCACCGGCGGGTGTGTCCGGGGCATTACAAGTTGGTATCAGAGCCGACCCTCGCGGTTACACGGATGTTTGCGGACAGGTGCGTGGTCATGTTGTTCATGACGTTTGTGACCCGTCGTGACACACGGCATGGTACATGTACCGGACTGGATGCACAGACATATGTGCCAAGAGGGAACGTTCCTGGGGCCCGACGAGGACGTCGGTTCCTCTGAGTGGGGATGTATGCGATGGCCTGACTTATTAGGGATGATAGACTACTCATATCAATAAGGAATTCCTTCTTTTCTGGGAGCCCATTCGGACAGAACTCCAAAGTTAAGCGTGCTCAGCTTGGAGTAGTGTCAGGATGGGTGACCGACCGGGAAGTTGCTCCCGGGTGCGCACGAGTGAGGACAAAGTGCGCAGAAAAGACTAGTATTGATCTGTGGGGCCAGTCTAGATCCCGCCAGGAGTAACGACCACCGGCAGGTGTGTCCGGGGCGTTACAGCTTGGTTGAGAGCAGTGGTGGCTCATGCATACGATCCTGCAGAGGTGGTACTGCATTAGGTAAGTATTCGCCTTCCCATCCCTCTACATCTATTCCTAGCACACTTCGTTGTTGCCCCAACTTCTACTCTGGCGATAGTTGTTTCACAGTCTGGACATATCGAGATTGGCTTAAGCAACATGTACGGTGTACCAAGTGTTCGATGTTTCTCCCCAATGGGATGGTTTACTCCCTGGGTTGCTATAAGCTAAAGTTGATGGTAAATATGTGGTGCTAAGTTATTTATTGTTCAACTGTATGAAAATATTTAACCTTGAGGAGATGCGAACCATATGAGTTGTTCTGATTCAAGGCCCTGCATATCCTCTAGTACAGGACTAATTCACACTAGCAAAGGTAAAGGTGATCATAAATTGTTACCTTATCAGTATATCTCCAAGGTTTCCAGAGAATTGTCCATCAATATACTCCTCTGTATCAGCAAGCTGCAAGCAGTAGGAAAGACAGTAACAAAATTAAAAATATTGATCCATCAGAAGGCACTGATAATGTTTAATTTTGACATGCTGATCCATCACAGCTTTAATAATGTAGCAAAACAAAAAAAGTAATACCTGCAGATTCATGTAAGAGTCCACAGAAACAAGGTACCCTGGGGATGAAAGTATTGTCAGTCATCATTACTGAAGACAAGGGGGTTCTGGGAAATAAAGTACATACACTAAACAAGGAAATAATAGAAGTGGAAATAAGAAAAGGGCACATATTACCTTTGTACTCCATACCCCATTTTAGTTTGACAATAACAGACTTCCCTGTCAGGTTGTTCAGGAAAGGCTTCGGGTTAACTGGTACAGTGGCCTGCAAAAAGTATGAACCCGTTAGGAAGTGAACCACGAGGTCATATTTCATTGTTGATGGAGTAGATATGACAACATAGGAACATTTCATTGCTTTGACCTCTTTGTTATCAGTAAATTCCATTTATCAACTGCATGATAGTTTTTCAACACGAAAAGCTTACAATTATATAATAAAACATGGAAGATTTTCGACGTTTCACTTAAATTAAATGTCAGAAATACACATCATGATCTTTTTACAGTAAAAGTCAGGTATTCTGAATCAATTGTCCATATCTAATCATATTTCTTTTGCACTAATAGCAGCTAAAAAATGGTTATGCTAGCTCATTAGCAAACAAAAATGCCTGAATATCAAGATCACTAGAAATTTCATGATTTGAGTGCAAAATTTGGAGCGAACACTCTAGCAAAATCTGAAGTCAAATATGTGTGCGTCTTTGGATTGGAAAACCAAGCTACACAACTGATGCTACTAGAAATGATAAGCTAATGATATCACTTGGTCAACTTGGGTCAACATGGATAAGGTAGTGTTGATCGAGATCACAATCACTTGAAATGGCAAATTGGCATCCATAACAAGAAAGAAAGGTGCAACAAGATCACTAACGGAAAAAAATCAAGATGTGTTGCCGCTCGTGGTTCTCCGGCAGGGCTTCGTCAAGCACTAGGAAGAGGAGGAGGAGTTGGAGAGGGGGAGGGATGCGCCAGGGGAAGGGTGTGGCTTCCCCCATCCCCTCAATATATATAGGGGGAAGGGGAGAGGGGGAGGCGCCCTAGGGTTTCCCCTAGGGGGCGGCGGCTAGGGCAGATTGGATCTCTCTAGGGAAACCCTAGGGAGACTTGCCCCCCAAGCCAAGCAGGTGGAGGCTTGCCGTGGAGGCGCCCCACCTCCCCAAGTAACATGGGAAAAGGGTGTGGGGGCGCACAACCCCTTAGTGGGCTGGTTTGCCCCTCCCCTTGGCCCATGAGGCCCTGCAACACTTGTCGGGGCCCCCGAAACACCTTTCGGTCATGCTAGCCATAGCCTGGTACCTCCGGAACACTTTCGGTCTCCAATACCCTTCGCCCAATATATCGATCTTCACCTCCGGACAATTCTGGAACTCCTCGTCACATCCGGGACCTCATTCGGGACTCCGAACAACCTTCGGTAACCACATACTATTTCCCATAACAACTCTAGAGTCAGTGAACCTTAAGTGTGTAGACCCTACGGGTTCGGGAACCATGCAGACATGACCGAGACACCTCTCAGGCCAATAACCAATAGCGGGATCTGGATACCCCTAACATATCTATATTTTTTTATTGTTTCATGCTATTATATTATCAACCTTGGATGTTTTATATGCATTTATATGCTATTTTATATGATTTTTGGGACTAACCTATTAACCTAGAGCCCAGTGCCAGTTTCTGTTTTTCCTTGTTTTAGAGTATCGCAGAAAAGGAAAATCAAATGGAGTCCAATTGACCTGAAACTTCACGGAACTTATTTTTGGACCAGAAGAAGCCCACGGTGTATCGGAGATGGACCAGGAGAGTCCCGGGCTGCCCACGAGGGTGGGGGGCGTGCCCACCCCCTGGGCACGCCAGCCTGCCTCGTGGACAGCCCGGAGGTCCACCGATGTACTTCTTCCTCCCATATATACCCATATACCCTAAAAACATCGGGGAGCACAATAGATCGGGAGTTCCGCCACCAGAAGCCTCCGTAGCCACCGAAAACCAATCTAGACCTGTTCCGGCACCCTGCCGGAGGGGGAATCCCTCTCCGGTGGCCATCTTCATCCTCCCGATGCTCTCCATTACGAGGAGGGAGTAGTTCTCCCTCGAGGCTGAGGGTATGTACCAGTAGCTATGTGTTTGATCTCTCTCTCTCTCTCGTGTTCTTGAGGTGGTACGATCTTGATGTATCGTGAGCTTTGCTATTATAGTTGGATCTTATGATGTTTCTCCCCCTCTACTCTCTTCTAATGGATTGAGTTTTCCCTTTGAAGTTATCTTATCGGATTGAGTCTTTAAGTATTTGAGAACACTTGGTGTATGTCTTGCGTGGGATACCCGTGGTGAGAATGGGGTACTCTATTGATCCACTTGATTTAAGTTTTGGTGATCAACTTGCGGGTTTCGCCCATGAACCTATGCATAAGGGTTGGCACATGTTTTCGTCTTGACTCTCCGGTAGAATCTTTGGGGCACTCTTTGAAGTTCTTTGTGTTGGTTGAATAGATGAATCTAAGATTGTGTGATGCATATCGTATAATCATACCCACGGATACTTGAGGTGACATTGGAGTATCTAGGTGACATTAGGGTTTTGGTTGATTTGTGTCTTAAGGTGTTATTCTAGTATGAACTCTATGATGGATTGAACTGAGAGAATAGCTTCGTGTTATTTTACTACGGACTCTTGAATAGATCGATCAGAAAGGATAACTTTGAGGTGGTTTCGTACCCTACCATAATCTTCGTTTGTTCTCCGCTATTAGTGACTTTGGAGTGACTCTTTGTTGCATGTTGAGGGATAGTTATGTGATCCAATTATGTTATTATTGTTGAGAGGACTTGCACTAGTGAAAGTATGAACCCTAGGCCTTGTTTCCTAGCATTGCAATACCGTTTACGCTCACTTTTATCATTAGTTACCTTGCTGTTTTTATATTTTCAGATTACAAAAACCATTATCTACTATCCATATTGCACTTGTATCACCATCTCTTCACCGAACTAGTGCACCTATACAATTTACCATTGTATTGGGTGTGTTGGGGACACAAGAGACTCTTTGTTATTTGGTTGCAGGGTTTCTTGAGAGAGACCATCTTCATCCTACGCCTCCTACAGATTGATAAACCTTAGGTCATCCACTTGAGGGAAATTTTCTACTATCCTACAAACCTCTGCACTTGGAGGCCCAACAACGTCTACAAGAAGAAGGTTGTGTAGTAGACATCAAGCTCTTTTCTGGCGCCGTTGCCGGGGAGGTTAGCGCGTGAAGGTATATCTTTAGATCTTGCAATCGAGTCTTTTAGTTTCTTGTTTTATCACTAGTTTAGTTTATAAAAGAAAATTACAAAAAAATGGAATTAGGTTTGCCTCATACGCTTCATCTTTTTAATATCTTTCGTGAGTATGATGGAAAGAAAAATTGTGCCAAAGTGTTAGAAGAAGAATGCATTAAAATGTTTGGCACTAAATCTTTGAATGATGAGCATGTTTGGCACTCCTTGAATATCCATAGTACTAATGATGATTGCACTAGTTATGATGAAAATGTCTCCTATAAACATGTCAATTTTTGTGGAGTGCATTGGGTTTGCAAGTACACACCAAATAGGGAAGATACATATTGCAAGAGGCATAAGCATTTAGAAAGTAAATTGTTGCAAGAAAGGCTAGATGTTTGTGCTGAAAGATTCAATATTTATCGCCATCCTTGTAAACTTTGCAATGAACATGGTCATTTAAAGCTCCAATGCTATTTGTTTCATGATCAAGTCGTGTCCAAAAATTGTGATAACTTGATTAACCTTGAGCATCATAAAGAGCTTAGTCTTATTTTGGGTTATGAAGAAATGAAACATATAACTAAGGGTATTCCAAAATTTAATCTCGATAAATTTCTTGATTTTGATCTAGAGGAAATTTATATGTATTGTGCGGTGAATTGCATTGAAAACCCTTATATTGCCAATTACATAAAGAAAAGAAAACAAATAGAGCATGAAGAGAATACTAATGAAAGGGAAGAGCCTTCCCAATATCCTCCTATTATTTCTTATGATGAACCAGGTAACGAGGAGGAGCCTTTTATTCAACCAATCTCATTAATAAGGAGCTCCAAAAAGAGTATTGAACCCACACATGATGTGGTGAATAAGAAGAAAAGAAAAATGAAGAGAGGTAAAAAGATATATCTCCCAAATAATGCTGCTCCTATTACTGTTGTGCCTCATTAAAATATAATTGTGGAAGATGGTGCACTTGATGATGATCTCGTTATGCCTATTGCTTGTTGTGATGATTATGATTGGGAAGATAATGATACTTCTTATGATCTTGAAAATCTTTTTGGCACTTGCTTGGAAGAATATGATAATTGCTATACTATTGGTGCTATCCATACTATTGATGATGAGAGTGATTATGCTTATGATATGAAAAGGCCCAAGCTTGGGGATGCTATGTTTGAAGAAGATGATGTTTTTGAGAATATATTTGCTGTAATTAATGTTTGTCCCAAGCTTGGGGATGCTACATTTATTGAAGATGATATTTTTAGTCTCCCAAGTTTTGATATGCAAATTTATAATGATGATAGCATGCCTCCTACTTATGATGATTGCACTGATGAAAGTGGATTTGGAGAGGTCATGCCTTTATTTAGTAATGATTCCACTATCTTGGAAGAGGTTTCAATTGATTATGATGAGAACAAAGTTGCTACTTATAATAATTATTGTGATGATACATATGCTATAAAAGGTAGTGATGATTATATTTATAAAACTTGTCATGATTATGATTACCCTTTTTCTGAACATTACTCTTTTAATGTGGAAACAATCTATAGTATTCGAGTCTCTTATGATACTCCCACTATTCCGAAGGAGAAGAATCTTGCTTATGTGGAGAGTAGTAAATTTTCTATGCTTGTAGATCATGAAAAGAATGCTTTAGGTGCTGGTTATATTGTTGAAATTCATTCATGATGCTACTGAAAATTATTATGAGGGAGGAATATATGCTTGTAGGAATTGCAATAATATCAAGTTTCCTCTGTGCTTAAGGTTTCAAAGTTATGCTTGTTTTGCCTTCCTATACTAGTTGATTATTGTTCCCATAAGTTGTTTGCTCACAAAATCCCTATGCATAGGAAGTGGGTTAGAAGTAAATGTGTTAGTCATATTCTTCATGATGGTCTCTTTATGTTTCAATTCTTATCCTTTATGTGAGCATCATTGAAATCATCATGCCTAGCTAGGGGCGTTAAACGATAGCGCTTGTTGGGAGGCAACCCAATTTTATTTTTGTTCCTTGCTTTTTGTTCCTGTTTAGTAATAAATAATTTATCTAGCCTCTGTTATGATTGATTTTTTATGTTTCAGTTAGTGTTTGTGCCAAGTAGAACCGCTGGGAAGACTTGGGGAAAGTCTTGTAGATCTTGCTGTAAAAAATAGAAACTTTAGCGCTCAAGAGTGCTATTTAGTTAATTCTTTTTTTCAGATGATTAATATATAAATTCCTCACGTCCAGCAATTTAGTTTAGAATTTTTGGGGTTCCAGAAGTTTGCGTTAGTTACAGATTACTACAGACTGTTCTGTTTTTGACAGATTCTGTTTTTTCATGTGTTGTTTACTTATTTTGATGAATCTATGGCTAGTAAAAGAGTTTATAAACCATAGAAAAGTTGGAATACAGTAGGTTTAACACCAATATAAATAAAGAATGAGTTCACAACAATACCAATAGTGGTGATTTATTTTCTTATACTAACGGAGCTCACAAGTTTTCTGTTAAGTTTTGTGTTGTGAAGTTTTCAAGTTTAGGGTAAAGATTCGATGGACTATGGAATAAGGAGTGGCAAGAGCCTAAGCTTGGGGATTCCCAAGGCACCCCAAGGTAATATTCAAGGACAACCAAGAGCCTAAGCTTGGGGATGCCCCGGAAGGCATCCCCTCTTTCGTCTTCGTTCATCGATAACTTTACTTGGAGCGTCATTTTATTTTATTTAGTTTTGCTTGCTGTTTGAATGAAATACCAAGATCTGAAATTCTTAAATGTTAGAGAGTCTTCATATAGTTGCATAATTATTCGACTACTCATTGATCTTCACTTATATCTTTCGGAGTAGTTTGTCATTTGCTCTAGTGCTTCACTTATATCTTTTTAGGGCACGGTGGTGGTTTTATTTTGAACAAATAGATGAACTCCCGGGCTTCACTTATATTATTTTGAGAGTCTTTTAGAACAGCATGGTAATTTGCTTTGGTTATGAAATTAGTCCTAATATGATGGGCATCCAAGAGGGATATAATAAAAACTTTTATATAGAGTGCATTGAATACTGTGAGAAGTTTGATACTTGATAATTGTTTTGAGATATGGAGATGGTGATATTAGAGTCATGCTAGTTGAGTAGTTATGAATTTGAGAAATACTTGTGTTGAAGTTTGTGATTCTCGTAGCATGCACGTATGGTGAACCGTTATGTGATGAAGTCGGAGCATGATTTATTTATTGATTGTCTTCCTTATGAGTGGCAGTCGGGGACGAGCGATCGTCTTTTCCTACCAATCTACCCCCTAGGAGCATGCGCATAATACTTTGTTTCAATAACTAATAAATTTTTGCAATAAGTATGTGAGTTCTTTATGACTAATGTTGAGTCCATGGATTATACGCACTCTTACCCTTCCACCATTGCTAGCCTCTCTAATACCGCGCACCTTTTGCCGGTATGTAACATCCCAAATTTTCAATTTGGAATGTTATACATAGATCATTCTTGCATATCATATTTTATTGCATTTCGTCTCGCGATCCTCGAAAATCCTAAGCAACTCAAGGACCCTCGGAGAGAGTTGGGGATTTCCCGGTTTTCAAATTTGATTATTACTATCAAATATTGAAACGAGGATTTTTGGTTTTAATTATTTTTCTCTCCCAAAATATTTCATATTAAAATATATGAGAGGAGATAATATGACTTCTCCAAAATAATTGAAATATTGGAGGAAAAATATTAAAATCAAATATTTGTTTTTATTTGGAGTTTATTGCAATTTTGTTTGCATTAGAAAAATTGCACGTTTTTAAAATTGCATTTTAGGGCCAAGAAAATGTTCATCTCGTTCTAAATATTTTATTTAGACAGTGAAAACTTGTTTTGGCATTTTTAGTTTTTTATTTTATTTTCTAAGATTTTTTTTCTGTTCGGCGTAATTGTTTTAAAAAAATCTTCGGGTGCCGACTCGCCCGAAACCCAGCCGGGCCGGCCCATCTCCCGCGCCGCCGTCCCGAGCCAGGATGCGCGCCGCCGCCACCGCCGACTCGGACAGGAGTCCGAGCCGGACTCCTCCACCACCGCCGCCTTGCCCCCTCCTCCAAAGCCACCTCCCCCCTTTATATGCCGCCCCAAGCCCCCCCGCCACCTCCACCGACCACCGCTGCCGCTCCCGTGCCGCAGCGCCTCGCCGCCTCGCCCCGTGTCTCGCTGGACCCGACGAGGTAGCCGTTCGCTGTCGTTTTTTTTAAGAAAACCGATTCGTTTTTTTGAAAAACCTAGTTTGTTTTTTTAGATCAGTTCGCCGGTTTTTCCCGGTTCTTCTCTTGAGCGGACGTTCGTCCATACGTTCTTTTAGACGAACGGTTTTGACTCGTTAGTTACAGACAATGAACGCTCGTTCATTAGCCTGTTCGTCGGTTTTCTTTTATCGGATTTTTCCACGATTATTTCTGATCGCGATCTCTGATCCGATTTTCGTTTTAGTTCATCTTTTCGCTTGTTTATCGGAATCAGGCGATTCAAGCGCCTAGATCTTCATCTCGAGACCCTCTTTCTGTTTAATCAACTTAAAGAAGATTTTTCTACTGTAAAATTTGACCTTAGTCCAGATTAGTAAACGGATCTTGTTTTCTTTCGCCATTTGAGTTTCGTTGCTCCGTTTGATTTGATTCTTTTTGCAAACCGGAGTTCTTAAGTTGAACTTTCTGGTTAGATCTTATTATTTGAGATTTACCCGTGCTTCTTTGCTTGATTGCTTATGTATGATATTGTTTGTTTGTGATAAAATTCCCGAAGTGCGAAGCGTGTTATTTGGAGTCCCTAGGTTTCATAGATCGTCAGCAAGGCAAGTAACACTTTGATCATACCCCTTTATCACCCAGTTTTTATGCATTAGTTCAAATCCTCAAACATTGCATGATTAGGATGCCAATAACATGTGGGTTGGGAAGTAGTTGATGAGGTAGAACCTATTGCCTTGTTACATTCAAACCCTTGGGAGTTACTTCGACGCGTTGCTTATATTGCTATGCTATGCTCGTAGACGTGGTTTGGTTGAGTGAAATCCATGGCAGATGTGAGATTGTTAATTAAATGTTCAACTTAAGGTGGCAACTTGAATACACATCTGGGTGGATTGAGGCACCTGGAGAACCCAGTGTTGCCTGTATTTTTTTGGAAATCCCGGGGTTCCATGTGATTTTCCTATGGACCGCCACCCAGGTGTTGGGGAACGTAGCAGAAATTCAAAATTTTCCTACGTGTCACCAAGATCTATCTATGGAGAGACCAGCAACAAGGGGAAGGAGAGTGCATCTACATACCCTTGTAGATTGCTAAGCGGAAGCGTTCAAGAGAACGGGGTTGATGGAGTCGTACTCGTCGTGATCCAAATCACCGATGATCCTAGCGCCGAACGGACGGCACCTCCGCGTTCAACACACGTACGGAGCAGCAACGTCTCCTCCTTCTTGATCCAGCAAGGGGGGAGGATAGGTTGATGGAGATCCAGCAGCACAACGGCGTGGTGGTGGAAGTAGCGGGATTCCAACAGGGCTTCGCTAAGCGCTGCGGGAGGAGGGAGATGTGTCACGGGAGGGAGAGGGAGGCGCCATGCCTTAGATATGGTTGCCCTCCCTTCCCCCCACTATATATAGGGACAAGGGAGAGGGGGAGGGCGCAACCTTGCCCCTTCCTCCAAGGAAGGGTGCGGCCAAGGGGGGAGGAGTCCATCCTCCCCAAGGCACCTCGGAGGTGCCTTCCCCCTTTAGGACTCTCCCCTCCTCTTGTCCCTTTGGCGCATGGGCCTCTAGGGGCTGGTGCCCTTGGCCCATATAGGCCAAGGCGCACCCCCTACAGCCCATGTGGCCCCCGGGGTAGGTGGCCCCACCCGGTGGACCCCCGGGACCCTTCCGGTGGTCCCGGTACAATACCGGTGACCCCGAAACTTGTCCCGATGGCCGAAACAGCACTTCCTATATATAATTCTTTACCTCCGGACCATTCCGGAACTCCTCATGACGTCCGGGATCTCATCCGGGACTCCGAACAACTTTCGGGTTACCGCATACTAATATCTCTATAACCCTAGCGTCACCGAACCTTAAGTGTGTAGACCCTACGGGTTCGGGAGACATGCAGACATGACCGAGATGACTCTCCGGTCAATAACCAACAGCGGGATCTGGATACCCATGTTGGCTCCCACATGTTCCACGATGATCTCATCGGATGAACCACGATGTCAAGGACTTAATCAATCCTGTATACAATTCCCTTTGTCTAGCGGTACGATACTTGCCCGAGATTCGATCGTCGGTATCCCGATACCTTGTTCAATCTCGTTACTGGCAAGTCTCTTTACTCGTTCCGTAACACATCATCCCGTGATCAACTCCTTGATCACATTGTGCACATTATGATGATGTCCTACCGAGTGGGCCCAGAGATACCTCTCCGTCACACGGAGTGACAAATCCCAGTCTCGATTCGTGCCAACCCAATAGACACTTTCGGAGATACCCGTAGTGTACCTTTATAGTCACCCAGTTACGTTGTGACGTTTGGCACACCCAAAGTATTCCTACGGTATCCGGGAGTTGCACAATCTCATGGTCTAAGGAAATGATACTTGACATTAGAAAAGCTTTAGCATACGAACTACACGATCTTGTGCTATGCTTAGGATTGGGTCTTGTCCATCACATCATTCTCCTAATGATGTGATCCCGTTATCAATGACATCCAATGTCCATGGTCAGGAAACCGTAACCATCTATTGATCAACGAGCTAGTCAACTAGAGGCTTACTAGGGACATGGTGTTGTCTATGTATCCACACATGTATCTGAGTTTCCTATCAATACAATTATAGCATGGATAATAAATGATTATCATGAACAAGGAAATATAATAATAACTATTTATTATTGCCTCTAGGGCATATTTCCAACAGTCTCCCACTTGCACTAGAGTCAATAATCTAGTTCACATCGTCATGTGATTAACACTCACAGGTCACATCGCCATGTGACCAACACCCAAAGAGTTTACTAGAGTCAATAATCTAGTTCACATTACCATGTGATTAACACTCGATGAGTTCTGGGTTTGATCATGTTATGCTTGTGAGAGATGTTATAGTCAACGGGTCTGAATCTTTCAGATCCGTATGTACTTCGCAAATCTCTATGTCATCTTGTAGATGCAGCTACTACGCTATATTTGGAGCTTATTCCAAATAACTGTTCTACTATACGAATCCAGTTTACTACTCAGAATAATCTAGATTAGTGTTAAAGTTTGCATCGGCGTAACCCTTTACGACGAACTCTTTTACCACCTCCATAATCGAGAAAATTCCTTAGTCCACTAGTTACTAAGGATAACTTTGACCGCTGTCCTGTGATCCATTCTTAGATCACTCTTGTACCCCTTGACTGACTCATGGCAAGGCACATTTCAGGTGCGGTACACAGCATAGCATACTGTAGAGCCTATGTCTTAAGCATAGGGAACGACCTTCGTCATTTCTCTCTATTCTGCCGTGGTCGAGCTTTAAGTCTTAACTTCATACCTTACAACTCAGGCAAGAACTCCTTCTTTGACTGATCCATCTTGAACACCTTCAAGATCATGTCAAGGTATGTGCTCATTTGAAAGTACCATTAAGCGTTTTGATCTATCCTTATAGATCTTGATGCTCAATACTCAAATAGCTTAATCCAGGCTTTCCATTGAAAAACACTTTCCAAATAACCCTATATGCTTTCCAGAAATTCTACGTCATTTCTGATCAACAATATGTCAACAACATATATTCATCAGAAATTCTATAGTGCTCCCACTCACTTCTTTGGAAATACAAGTTTCTCATAAAATTTGTATACACCCAAAATCTTTGATCATCTCATCAAAGCATACATTCCAACTCCGAGATGCTTACTCCAGTCCCTAGAAGGATTGCTGGAGCTTTGCATACTTATTAGCATCTTTCAGGATTGACAAAACCTTCCGGTTTGTATCACATACAACCTTTCCTCAAGAAAATCGTCGAGGAAACAATGTTTTGACATCCTATCTGCAAGATTTCATAAATAATGCAGTAATCGCTAATATAATTCCAACAGACTCTTAGCATCGCTACGAGTGAGAAAGTCTCATCGCAGTCAACTCCTTGAACTTGTCGGAAAACATCTTAACGACAAGTCGAGCTTTCTTAATGGTGAAATTTACCATCATTGTCCGTCTTCCTTTTAAAATCCATCTGTACTCAACAGCCTCACGACCATCGAGCTGTTCTGCCAAAGTCTACACTTTGTTTTCATACATGGATCCTCTCTCGGATTTTATGGCCTTGAGCCATTTATCAGAATCCAGGCCCACCATCGCTTCTCCATAGCTCGTAGGTTCATTGTTGTCTAGCAACATGACTTCCAAGACAGGATTACGTACCACTCTGAAGTAGTACGCATCCTTGTCATCCCACGAGGTTTGGTAGTGACTTGATCTGAAGTTTCATGATCACTATCATAAGCTTCCACTTCAATTGGTGTAGGTGCCACAGGAACAACTTCATGTGCCCTGCCACACACTAGTTGAAGAGACGGTTTAATAACCTCATCAAGTCTCCACCATCCTCCCACTCAATTCTTTCGAGAGAAACTTTTCCTCGAGAAAGGACCCGATTCTAGAAACAATCCCTTATTGCTTTCGGATCTGAGACAGGAGGTATACCCAACTGTTTTGGGTGTCCTATGAAGATGCATTTATCCGCTTTGGGTTCGAGCTTATCAGCCTGAAACTTTTTCACATAAGCGTCGCAGCCCCAAACTTTTAAGAAATGACAGCTTAGGTTTCTCTAAACCATAGTTCATACGGTGTCGTCTCAACGGAATTACGTGGTGCCCTATTTAAAGTGAATGTGGTTGTCTCTAATGCCTAACCCATAAACTATCGTGGTAATTCGATAAGAGACATCATGGTATGCATCATATCCAATAGGGTGCAGTTATGATGTTCGGACACACCATCACACTATGGTGTTCCAGGCTGTATTAGTTGTGAAACAATTTCCACAATGTCTTAATTCTGTGCCAAACTCGTAATTCAGATATTCATCTCTATGATCATATCATAGATATTTTATCCTCTCGTCACGACGATCTTTCAACTTCACCCTGAAATTACTTGAACCTTTCAATAATTCAGACTCGTGATTCATCAACTAAATATACTCAACATCTACTCAAATCATCTGTGAAGTAAGAACATAACGATATCCACTACATGCCTCAGCACTCATTGGACTGCACACATCAAAATGTATTACTTCCAACAAGTTGCTTTCTAGTTCCATTTTACTGAAACCGAGGCTTTCAGTCATCTTGCCCATGTGGTATGATTTGCATGTCTCAAGTGATTCAAAATCAAGTGAGTCCAAACGATCCATCTGCATGGAGTTTCTTCATGCATATACACCAATAGACATGGTTCGCATGTCTCAAACCTTTCAAAAACGAGTGAGCCCAAAGATCCATCAACATGGAGCTTCTTCATGCGTTTTATACCGATATGAGTTACGTGGCAGTGCCACAAGTAGGTGGTACTATCATTACTATCTTTTGGCATGAACATGTGTATCACTACGATCGAGATTCAATGAACCATTCATTTTAGGTGCAAGACCATTGAAGGTATTATTCAAATAAACAGAGTAACCATTATTCTCTTTAAATGAATAACCGTATTGCGATATACATAATCCAATCATGTCTATGCTCAACGCAAACACCAATCTCGATGGTAGAGGGAGCGTGCGATGCTTGATCATATCAACATTGGAAACACTTCCAACACATATCGTCAGCTCACCTTTAGCTAGTCTCCATTTATTCCGTAGCTTTTATTTTGAGTTACTAACACTTAGCAACCGAACCGGTATCTAATACCCTGGTGCTACTAGGAGTACTAGTAAAGTACACATTAACACAATGTATATCCAATATACTTCTATCGACTTTGCCAGCCTTCTCATCTACCAAGTATCTAGGGTAATTCTGCTCCAGTGGCTGTTCCCCTTATTACAGAAGCACTTAGTCTCGGGTTTGGGTTCAACTTTGGGTTTCTTCACTTGAGCAGCAACTGACTTGTCGTTTCATGAAGTATCCCTTTCTTGCCCTTGCCCTTCTTGAAACTAGTGGTTTCACCAACCATCAACAATTGATGCTCCTTCTTGAAACTACTTTTATGGTGTCAAACATCGCGAATATCTCAAGGATCATCATATATGTCCCTGATATATTATAGTTCATCACGAAGCTCTAGCAGCTTGGTGGTAATGACTTCGGAGAATCATCACTATTTCATCTCGAAGATCAACTCCCACTCGATTCAAGCGATTGTTGTACTCAGACAATCTGAGCACAAGCTCAACAATTGAGCTTTTCTCCTTAGTTTGCAGGCTAAGAAAATCGTCGGAGGTCTTATACCTCTTGACGTGGGCACGAGCCTGAAATTCCAATTTCAGCCCTCGAAACATCTCATATGTTTCACGATGTTTCAAAAACCGTCTTCGGTGCCTCAACTCTAAACTGTTTAACTGAACTATCACGTAGTTATCAAAACGTGTATGTCAGATGTTCGCAACATCCACAGACGACGTTCGAGGTTCAGCACACTGAGCGGTGCATTAAGGACATAAGCCTTCTATGAAGCAATGAGGACAATCCTCAGTTTACGGACCTAGTCCGCATAATTTCTACTATCAACTTTTCAACTAAATTTTCTCTAGGAACATATCTAAACAGTAGAACCGAAGCGCGAGCTACGACATAATTCGTGAAGACCTTTTGACCATGTTCAAGATAATTAAGTTCATCTTATGAACTCCCACTCAGATAGACATCCCTCTAGGCATCTAAGCGATTACATGATCCGAGTCAACTAGGCCGTGTCCGATCATCACGTGAGACGGACTAGTCAACGTCGGTGAACATCTTCATGTTGATCGTATCTACCATACGACTCATGCTCGACCTTTCGGTCTTCTGTGTTCCGAGGCCATGTCTATGCACATGCTAGGCTCGTCAAGTTAACCCTAAGTGTTTTGCATGTGTAAAACTGTCTTACACCCGTTGTATGTGAACGTAAGGATCTATCACACCCGATCATCACGTGGTGCTTCGAAACGACGAACTTTAGCAACGGTGCACAGTTAGGGGAGAACACATTCTTGAAATTGTAATGAGGGATCATCTTATTTACTACCATCGTTCTAAGCAAATAAGATGTATAAACATGATAAACATCACATGCAATCAAATAATAGTGACATGATATGGCCAATATCATATAGCTCCTTTGATCTCCATCTTGGGGCTCCATGATCATCTTGTCACGTCATCGACATGCAAGTCGTGATTCCTATTACAAGAACATGATCAATCTCATACATCACATATATCATTCATCACATCCTTTTGGCCATATCACATCACATAGCATACCCTGCAAAAACAAGTTAGACGTCCTCTAATTGTTGTTTGCATGTTTTACGTGGCTGCTATGGGTTTCTAGCAAGAACGTTTCTTACCTACGCAAAGACCACAACGTGATATGCCAATTGCTATTTACCCTTCATAAGGACCCTTTTCATCGAATCCGATCCGACTAAAGTGGGAGAGACAGACACCCGCTAGCCACCTTATACAACTAGTGCATGTCAGTCGGTGGAACCAGTCTCACGTAAGAGTACGTGTAAGGTCGGTCCGGGCCGCTTCATCCCACGATGCCGCCGAATCAAGATAAGACTAGTAACGGTAAGCATATTGAACAAAATCAACGCCCACAACTACTTTGTGTTCTACTCATGCATAGAAACTACGCATAGACCTGGCTCTGATACCACTGTTGGGGAACGTAGCAGAAATTCAAAATTTTCCTACGTGTCACCAAGATCTATCTATGGAGAGACCAGCAATAAGGGGAAGGAGAGTGCATCTACATACCCTTGTAGATTGCTAAGCGGAAGCGTTCAAGAGAACGGGGTTGATGGAGTCGTACTCGTCGTGATCCAAATCACCGATGATCCTAGCGCCGAACGGACGGCACCTCCGCGTTCAACACACGTACGGAGCAGCGACGTCTCCTCCTTCTTGATCCAGCAAGGGGGGAGGAGAGGTTGATGGAGATCCAGCAGCACAACGGCGTGGTGGTGGAAGTAGCGGGATTCCAACAGGGCTTCGCTAAGCGCTGCGGGAGGAGGGAGATGTGTCACGGGAGGGAGAGGGAGGCGCCAGGCCTTAGATATGGTTGCCCTCCCTTCCCCCGACTATATATAGGGCCAAGGGAGAGGGGGAGGGCGCAGCCTTGCCCCTTCCTCCAAGGAAGGGTGCGGCCAAGGGGGGGAGGAGTCCATCCTCCCCAAGGCACCTCGGAGGTGCCTTCCCCCTTTAGGACTCTCCCCTCCTCTTGTCCCTTTGGCGCATGGGCCTCTAGGGGCTGGTGCCCTTGGCCCATATAGGCCAAGGCGCACCCCCTACAGCCCATGTGGCCCCCGGGGCAGGTGGCCCCACCCGGTGGACCCCCGGGACCCTTCCGGTGGTCCCGGTACAATACCGGTGACCCCGAAACTTGTCCCGATGGCCGAAACAGCACTTCCTATATATAATTCTTTACCTCCGAACCATTCCGGAACTCCTCGTGACGTCCGGGATCTCATCCAGGACTCCGAACAACTTTCGGGTTACCGCATACTAATATCTCTATAACCCTAGCGTCACCGAACCTTAAGTGTGTAGACCCTACGGGTTCGGGAGACATGCAGACATGACCGAGATGACTCTCCGGTCAATAACCAACAGCGGGATCTGGATACCCATGTTGGCTCCCACATGTTCCACGATGATCTCATCGGATGAACCACGATGTCAAGGACTTAATCAATCCTGTATACAATTCCCTTTGTCTAGCGGTACGATACTTGCCCGAGATTCGATCGTCGGTATCCCGATACCTTGTTCAATCTCGTTACCGGCAAGTGTCTTTACTCGTTCCTTAACACATCATCCCGTGATCAACTCCTTGATCACATTGTGCACATTATGATGATGTCCTACCGAGTGGGCCCAGAGATACCTCTCCGTCACACGAAGTGACAAATCCCAGTCTCGATTCGTGCCAACCCAATAGACACTTTCGGAGATACCCGTAGTGTACCTTTATAGTCACCCAGTTACGTTGTGACGTTTGGCACACCCAAAGTATTCCTACGGTATCCGGGAGTTGCACAATCTCATGGTCTAAGGAAATGATACTTGACATTAGAAAAGCTTTAGCATACGAACTACATGATCTTGTGCTATGCTTAGGATTGGGTCTTGTCCATCACATCATTCTCCTAATGATGTGATCCCGTTATCAATGACATCCAATGTCCATGTCAGGAAACCGTAACCATCTATTGATCAACGAGCTAGTCAACTAGAGGCTTACTAGGGACATGGTGTTGTCTATGTATCCACACATGTATCTGAGTTTCCTATCAATACAATTATAGCATGGATAATAAACGATTATCATGAACAAGGAAATATAATAATAACTATTTATTATTGCCTCTAGGGCATATTTCCAACACCAGGCTCAAAGGGAACTGAGATGATTCATGCTAGAAACTTCCGTGTGCAGCCACAAGCTATTATGGGCTGTAGCATAGTTGAGTAAGTTACGTGAAGCTCTCGAAGAGGTAGATTAGCGGGTAGTGGGTTGTAGGTTTGGTATGGTCTACCCGGAGTAGAGAGTTAATGTTTCTGAAAGACTGTGTCTCGGGCATTCGTTTCTCAAACACCATGTAGTGTGACAAATTCAACGGAGGCGATCGAGTCATGTGGTGAAAAGTGCGCAAACCTCTGCAGAGTGTATAAACTAATCATGGTTAGACGTGTCCCAGGTTATGGAAAATCTTGAGTATCTAGTACTTGGAGTATCTTAAGTATCTCATCACTTTTTTTAACTTAATATTGTTGGGTTGATAATTACTTTAATTGGGATTGAGTTGGAGGAACCTTCTCAATGATGTTTCAACTACCATGATAGTTAAATTAAAATATATTCCTTTGTTGTAGGGAAAAATTGGCCTTTCACAAAACTATAACCATAGAGCTTTCCACCGGCCAAATATGCATGTAGTGATAGCATTATTCTGTTCTTGCTCTACTGTGTTATTCTGCCAGCATATTCCATGTGCTGACCCGTTTTCGGGCTGCAACGTATTATGTTGCAGACTTTTCAGACGAGGAGTAAGGTTCGTTAGGTCTTTGTCGTGCAGCTCAGCTATGCCGTTGGAGTTGATGGACTCACTTTATCTTCCAAGCCTTCCGCTGTTATTGTATTAGATGGCCTTAAGCCATATTTATTATAATAAGTTCTCTTTTGAGACATTCGATGTAATAAATTTGTGATTGCTACTCTGTTATAAATCCTTCGAGTACTGTGTGTGTGTCAGCATTACCGATCCAGGGATGACACTGAAGCACAGAGACTTGACCGTTTGAGGTCGGGTCGCTACAAGATGGTATCAAAGCACACGCTGAGTGTAGGACACGACCACTATGCTAAAGCCCTAGATCACTATTCTCTTCTCATTTCTGACTCCTCTCCACTTTCCACTCTTTAGGATGACGGACGCAAGGAACAAGTTTGCATAACCGGATGAAGACACACCCTTTGGACGACACTTGAAGGAAGTCACTAGGTACCTAAACATAGGAATACCAAGCTTCACCGGGACTTACAATGCCACTTTACCAGAAGAGGAGCGATGGATGATTCAAGTTCAAGTTCCCGGAAGGACATTCACGCCAGTCACTAAGCCCATAGAGTTTTCTTTCGATGCACCAACCTGGAGTCTAGGAAAGAGTATGGCAGCTCACATCACCATGGGACGCATTGGAGAAGTTTACCAAAAGGAGCTTAAGGATACTATCTACTAGATCTGTGGGCGCTGAGATGAGCAATGGGAGATGATCAGCACCAGGAAAGATAGATCAATTGTAGCTTTCATCCAGGAATTAAACCAGCACATTCGACGTCAGGAGAATGAAATGTGCGCATGCATGATAGATCTAAAGAAGGCGAAAACAGGGATCATTAAGCTAGAAGAAGAACTTAAGTCTACACGCGATGGATACGAGGAGGAAATTATGACACTATTGGATAAGAATTACAACCTAATTAAGAAGATCGGAGTATTCATGGGAGACCCCGCACCAGGAGAAGAAGACGAAGAACCCAAGGAGATTCGCCCGGAGCACTACATCATCATCGATGACACCGACTCCGACCTTAGAGATGATGACTTTGAAGACGAAGCTGGAGCAGATATCATGGAGTCTTCAACCGAAGAATATTTTAGTAGACCACCACATCAGTAGTAGTATTCCACCATGTAAATAGTGTAGTCCGAGCACTTTTGCGATAGTTCTAGATCGATTGTATGCCCTTGCTTGATTGATTTAGTGAAATGATTGTTTGTCTCATGTGCATATGGGTAGTGCTTTCTCAATAGACCTCATTCTATTCTAAATCTCTCCCCTCTAAACCCATCAGATGCCTCCGAGATGTGACCCCGGATTCGCTTTCCCACCGGAGCTCACTCAGTTGATCCAGCAGCAGAATATCCTGATGCAGTTGTTAGTCCAGAACCAAGGAAACAACAACAATCCACCACCACCACCACCAGTTGACAACTTAGCCCGTTTTCTGAGGTTGCAGCCGCTGGTGTTTTCCAGTAGCACCGAGCCCATAGTAGCAGATGATTGGCTCTGCAGGATTGGAAGGGAGTTAACCACTTCAGGATGTGCCGATGCTGAGAAGGTGCATTTTGTCGCACATCTGTTGGATGGACCAGTAACCTCATGGTGGGAGAATTACACTGTCACCTACCCTATAGCCACGGTGACATGGGATCAGTTTCAGCAAGCTTTCCGCACAACCCATGTTTCAACTGGAGCCATGAATATGAAGAAGCGTGAGTTTCACAACTTACGCCAGGGGAACCGTACTGTGGCTCAGTACACGGATGAATTTAGCAAGTTATCTCGCTATGCCCTTGATGATGTGGCCACAGATGCCGCAAAGCAGGAGAAGTTTATGGAAGGGCTGAATGATGAGATGAGCATGCAGTTGATGGTGGCAACATTCAACAACTACCAGGAGTTGGTAGATAAGGCTCTTATAATTGAAGGGAAGCAGCAGCGGATTGAGAACCGTAAGAGGAAGTATGGACAAGGGAGGTATAACTCAGGAGCTCAGCAGAAGCCTCGCCTAACCCCGAACTCGGGAGGACTTGTTCATAACCATGGAGGCCACACCCATAATGGAGGAAGTAACCATAACCATACTAACCCAAGGAATGGGAATGGGAATGGAGCAAGCAACAATCAGAACCGCCCCAATCCAGTCACACCCGCCAAGAGAGACCTAAGCCACGTTACTTGTTTCAAGTGCGGGAAGACTGGACACTATGCCATGGAGTGCCCTGAAGGGAAGAATGGAAACGGAAATGGGAGCGCTGGGAAGAAGCCCAATCCATTCAACAAAGGACAAGTAAACCCCATTAATGTGGAGGAGGTTGAAGAGCAGCCAGACGCGGTTATAGGTAAGTTTTTGGTTAAGTCATTTACCGCTCTTGTTCTTTTTGATACTTCTGTCGCATTCATACATATTAAGGGAATTCGTGGATAAGTTTAAACTACCGACCCAAACCCTTAGGACCCCTTTGTTAGTGAGCTCACCTGGAGCAGAGTATATGGCTAGTCGATGGTGCAACCAGATACCCTTAACCATTGGCAACCATGTTATTCCGTCTGACCTAATTATCTTGGAGTCACAAGGATTGGATGTGATATTAGGAATGGACTGGATGTCAAAGTACAGAGGAAGCATTGACTGTGCTAGTAGGTCAATTTGTCTCACCACCCCTGAGGGAAAAAGGATCAAGTATGTATCTAGGCATGCGCCAAGAAGTAGCCAAGTAAATACCCTCACGGGAGTTGTTCAGGAGGAAGTGCCTGTAGTAAAGGATTACCCGGATGTTTTCCCAGAGGAATTACCAGGCATGCCACCGGATCGAGATATCGAGTTTTTGATAGAATTATTACCAGGTACATGGCCAATATCCAAGAGACCCTATCGGATGCCCGCGAATGATCTGGAGGAGATTAAGAAACAGATCAAGGAGTTATTGGAGAAAGGTTACATTCGACGGAGTTCATCACCATGGGGAGCCCCAGTGCTTTTGGTCGAGAAGAAGGATAAGTCCCTAAGAATGGATGTTGATTATCGGGCCTTGAATGAAGTGACAATCAAGAACAAGTACCCATTGCCGATGATCAATGATCTGTTTGACCAGCTGCAAGGAGCTAAGGTGTTTTTGAAGATCGATTTGCGATCAGGATACCACCAGTTGAAGATTTGAGAGAAGGATATACCCAAGACAACATTCACCACAAGGTACGGGCTATACAAATATACGGTCATGTTGTTTGGACTGACTAATGCCCCTGCCTATTTCATGAGCATGATGAACAAGGTGTTCATGGAGTATTTGGACAAGTTTGTTGTGGTGTTTATTAATGATATAATGGTATACTCGAAGAATGAAGAGGAGCATAATGAGCATTTGCGTTTAGTTCTCGAGAAACTCAGGGAACATTAGTTGTATGCCAAGTTCAGCAAATGCGAGTTTTTGTTGAAGGAAGTCGGATTCCTTGGACATGTTATATCAGGAGAAGGTGTAGCAGTAGACCCAACCAAGGTTCAGTCAGTCACTGAATGGTTGGCACCCACTTCAGTTAGCGAGATCCACAGTTTTCTTGGGCTCGCAGGATACTACCGGAGATTTATTGAGAATTTTTCCAAGATTGCGAAGCCGATGACGGAATTATTGAAGAAAGATACCAAGTTTAATTGGATGGAAGATTGCGAGGCAAGTTTCCAGGAGTTGAAGAAACGTTTGACTACAGCCCCAGTGCTAACACTGCCAGATATACGTAAGGATTTCCAAGTGTATTGCGACGCCTCTCACTTAGGACTTGGAAGTGTGCTTATGCAGGACGGAAGAGTTGTTTCGTATGCCTCACGACAACTAAAACCGCATGAACTGAATTATGCCACGCCTAATTTGGAGTTAGCAGCCGTAGTGCATGCGTTGAAGACCTGGAGGCATTACCTTATTGGAAACCATTGTGATGTGTACACGGATCATAAGAGTTTGAAGTACATCTTCACATAGAAGGAACTGAACCTTAGGCAGAGGAGATGGTTGGAGCTTATAAAGGATTATGACCTGAAGCTGCACTATCATCCAGGAAAGGCCAATGTCGTAGCAGATGCTTTGAGCCGGAAGAGTTATGCTAATACCCTAGAGAGCACGGGATTGCCGAAGGAGTTAGCAGAGGATCTCCGGGAACTTCAATTGGAGATTGTTCCTAGAGGTTTTGTTGCAACGATGGAGGTTCAGTCTACATTGTTGGGAAAGATTCAAGAAGCTCAGAAGGATGACAAAGAGATTGCCGAGATAAAAGGGAGAATGAGCGAAGGAAAGGCCAAAGGTTTTCGTGAGGATGAGAACGACACCTTATGGTTTGAGGACCGAGTTTATGTGCCCAATGACCCAGAGATCAGGAAATTAATACTTCAGGAGGCTCGTGACTCACCATACTCGATACACCCCGGAAACACCAAGATGTATTTGGATTTGAAGGAACGTTTCCTGGTGGACAGGGATGAAGAAGGATATCGCCTAGTATGTAGCCGTATGTGATGTATGTCAGAGAGTGAAGGCAGAGCATCAAAAGCCAGCAGGATTGCTACAGCCTATGCCGATACCCGAATGGAAGTGGGATAAACTTGGCATGGATTTTATCACCGGATTACCCAGGACCAAATCAGGATATGATTCTATATGGGTAGTAGTTGATCGCTTGACCAAAGTGGCACACTTTATCCCAGTGAAAACAACTTATACAAGTGCGAAGTTGGCCAAGATATATATGTCCAGGATCGTATGTCTTCATGGAGTTCCAAGGACCATCGTATCCGATAGAGGAACACAGTTTACCTCAAAGTTTTGGCATCAGTTGCACCAAACTTTGGGAACGAGATTGGAGTTTAGTACAACATTTCACCCGCAAACGGATGGACAGACCGAGAGAGTCAACCAGATTCTGGAGGACATGTTGAGAGCCTGTGCGCTAGACTATGGATCTAGTTGGGATGACAATTTGCCTTACATAGAGTTCTCATACAACAATAGTTACCAAGCCAGTTTGAAGATGGCATCGTTCGAAGCCCTGTATGGACGAAGGTGCAGAACACCGTTGATGTGGGATGAAGTTGGAGACCGACAGTTGTTTGGACCAGACTTGATCAAAGAGTCTGAGGAGAAAGTTAAACTGATTCGAGATAGACTGAAGATAGCTCAGTCCAGACAGAAGAGTTATGCAGATTCGAAATGCAAGGAGGTAACCTATGAAATTGGAGATAGAACATATCTGCGAGTATCACCTTTGTGAGGAGTGAAACGTTTTGGAGTTAAGGGAAAGTTAGCCCCAAGATTTGTAGGACCGTATCGTGTTTTGGAACGGATGGGAGAAGTTTCCTACAAGTTGGAGTTACCTGAAGGACTGTCAGGAGTTCACGATGTGTTTCACGTTTCCCAGTTGAAGAAGTGCCATGCTGAGACGGCCGATATACCGCTAAGAGATACCGTACCCTTGGAGGCGATTTAGTTGGACAATGATTTGACTTATGAGGAGAAGCCAGTCAAGATTTGGAGTTTGCCAGTCGAGTCACCCGCAGCAAGGTTATCAAGTTTTGCAAAGTTCAGTGGAGCCACCATACCGAAGATGAAGCCACCTGGGAACGTGAGGATGATCTTCGCAAAGACCACCCACACCTATTTTCTAGCCAACCCGAATCTCGAGGGCGAGATTCATCTTAAGGGGGGTAGGTTTGTAACATCCCAAATTTTCAATTTGGAATGTTATACATAGATCATTCTTGCATATCATATTTTATTGCATTTTGTCTCACGATCCTCGAAAATCCTAAGCAACTCAAGGACCCTCATAGAGAGTTGGGGATTTCCCGGTTTTCAAATTTGATTATTATCAAATATTGAAATGAGGATTTTTGGTTTTAATTATTTTTCTCTCCGAAAATATTTCATATTAAAATATATGAGAGGAGATAATATGACTTCTCCAAAATAATTGAAATATTGGAGGAAAAATATTAAAATCAAATATTTGTTTTTATTTGGAGTTTATTGCAATTTTGTTTGCATTAGAAAAATTGCACGTTTTCAAAATTGCATTTTAGGGCCAAGAAAATGTTCATCTCGTTCTAAATATTTTATTTAGACGGTGAAAATTTGTTTTGGCATTTTTATATTTTTATTTTATTTTCTAGGATTTTTTTCTGTTCGGCGGGATTGTTTTAAAAAAAATCTTCGGGCGCCGACTGGGCCGAAACCCAGCCGGGTCGGCCCATCTCCCGTGCCGTCGTCCCGCGCCAGGACGTGCGTTGCCGCCACCGCCAACTCGGACAAGAGTCCGAGCCGGACTCCTCCTCCTCCGCCGCCTTGCCCCCTCCTCCAAGCCACCTCCCCCCTTTATATGCTGCCCAAGCCCCCCTCCCCCCGCCAGCACCACCGACCACCGCCGCCGCAGCCCGCCGCCGCTCCCGTGCCGCAGCGCCTCGCCGCCGCCGCCTCGCCGCGCCGTGCTGCCTTGCCCCACCGGAGCCCCGCGTCTCGCCGGGACGAGGTAGCCGTTCGCCGCCTTTTTTTTAAGAAAACCGATTCATTTTTTTTGAAAAACCTAGCTCATTTTTTTAGATCGGTTTGCCGGTTTTTCTCGGTTCTTCTCTTTAGCGGACGTTCGTCCATACGTTCGTTTAAACGAATGGTTTTCGCTCGTTAGTTACAGACAACGAACGCTAGTTCGTTAGCCTGTACGTCAGTTCTCTTTTATCGGATTTTTCCGCGATTATTTTTGATCGCCATCTCTGATCCGATTTTCGTTTCAGTTTATCTTTTTGCTTGTTTATCGAAATCAGGCGATTCAAGCGCCTAGATCTTCGTCTCGAGACCCTCTTTCCGTTTAATCAAATTAAACAAGATTTTTCTACTGTAAAATTTGACCTTAGTACAGATTAGTAAACGGATCTTGTTTTTTTTTTTGCCGTTTGAGTTTCGTTGCTCCGTTTGATTTGATTCTTTTTGCATACCGGAGTTCTTAAGTTGAACTTTCTGGTTAGATCTTCTTATTTGAGATTTACCCGTGCTTCTTTGCTTGATTGCTTATGTATGATATTGTTTGTTTGCGATAGAATTCCCGAAGTGCGAAGCGTGTTATTTGGAGTCCCTAGGTTTCGCGGATCGTCAGCAAGGCAAGTAACACTTTGATCATACCCCTTTATCACCTAGTTTTTATGCATTAGTTCCAATCCTCAAACATTGCATGATTAGGATGCCAATAACATGTGGGTTGGGAAGTAGTTGATGAGGTAGAACCTATTGCCTTGTTACATTCAAACCCTTGGGAGTTACTTCGACGCGTTGCTTATATTGCTATGCTATGCTCGTAGACGTGGTTTGGTTGAGTGAAATCCATGACAGATGTGAGATTGTTAATTAATGGTTCAACTTAAGGTGGCAACTTGAATACACATCTGGGTGGATTGAGGCACCTGTAGAACCCAGTGTTGCATGTATTTTTTTTGGAAATCCCGGGGTTCCATGGGATTTTCCTATGGACCGCCACCCAGGCTCAAAGGGAACTGAGATGATTCATGCTAGAAAGTTCTGTGTGCAGCCACAAGCTATTATGGGCTGTAGCATAGTTGAGTAAGTTACGTGAAGCTCTCGAAGAGGTAGATCAGCGGGTAGTGGGTTGTAGGTTTGGTATGGTCTGCCCGGAGTAGAGAGTTAATGTTTCTGAAAGACTGTGTCTCGGTCATTCGTTTCTCAAAGACCATGTAGTGCGAGAAATTCAACGGAGGCGATCGAGTCATGTGGTGAAAAGTGCGCAAACCTCTGCAGAGTGTATAAACTAACCATGGTTAGCCGTGTCCCCAGTTATGGACAATCTTGAGTATCTAGTACTTGGAGTATCTTAAGTATCTCATCACTTTTTTTAACTTAATATTGTTGGGTTGATAATTACTTTAATTGGGATTGAGTTGGAGGAACCTTCTCAATGATGTTTCAACTACCCTGATAGTTAAATTAAAATCTATTCCTTTGTTGTAGGGAAAAATTGGCTTTTCGCAAAACTATAACCATAGAGCTTTCCACCAGCCAAATATGCATGTAGTGATAGCATTATTCTGTTCTTGCTCTACTATGTTATTTTGCCAGCATATTCCATGTGCTGACCTGTTTTCGGGCTGCAACATATTATGTTGCAGACTTTTCAGACAAGGAGTATGGTTCGTTAGGTCATTGCCGTGCAGCTCAGCTATGCCATTGGAGTTGATGGACTCACTTTATCTTCCAAGCCTTCCGCTATTATCGTATTAGATGGCCTTAAGCCATATTTATTGTAATAAGTTCTCTTTGAGACATTCGATGTAATAAGTGTGTGATTGCTACTCTGTTATAAATCCTTCGACTACTGTGTGTGTCAGCATTACCGATCCAGGGATGACACTGAAGCACAGAGACTTGACCGTTTGAGGTCGGGTCGCTACACGGTATCATAAACCTACCATATACCTTCCTCAAAACAGTCACCATACGTACCTATTATGGAATTTCCATAGCCATTCCGAGATATATTGCCATGCAACTCTCCACCGTTCCGTTTATTATGACACGCTCCATCATTGTCATATTGCTATGCATGATCATGTAGTTGACATCGTATTTGTGGCAAAGCCACCGTTCATAATTCTTCCATACACTACTAGGAAAAGGCCTACTAATGGCGCACCAGTTTTGCCTACTGGCGCACCAGTAGTGCGCCATTAGTATGCCTAGATGTGCGCCATTACTATCTGACTTAGTAATGGCACACCACATAGAAGTGCGCCATTAGTAATAATTTTTTTTTCAATTTTTTTCTTAATCTCGGGTCACTATGGCTTAATCTCGAGTCAATATGCTTAATCTCAGGTCAAATCACACTCTGTGGTCAAACCTCCCGAATGGTCACCCATCCTCACACTACTCCAGCCCAAGCACGCTTAACTTCATAGTTCTATCCAACCCCAGCACCACCTCACTACACAAGCACTTGTTGATATATCTATCATATCAATCCTATTAAACCTTGCTGATGTCTAGGACTTTGTTCATGTTCATGAATATGATGAAATTTTGAAAAAATATTTCAAACTTCACGATCATATTACGCATCATGTTTTGAAAAATAATTCAATTTTTTTTCAAAACCAATTTTTTTTCTGTTACTAGTGGCGCACCTAGCATACGGTGCGCCACTAGTAAGTTTGAATTTTTTTGAATTTTTTTGCCTCCGGATCTTAGAAGCCCCGTAACTTTTTTCTGTTAGGTTTTTGGGGATTTTGAAAATGTTTAACGGGGTTCCCCCCGTTAAATTCGGATGTAACTTTTCGAGTAGATGATTTTTCATATAAAAAACTTTTTCATCCGAGTTCGTACGCAAAAGTTATGCCCATTTTACAAATTCTCGAGAGATTTCGCAAATAAAGTTGAAATTCATATTTGTAAATTTTCACAACAACTAGACCACATATCACATGGGAAACTTATTTTCTTTTATTTTTTTGGCATTTCCATCATTTATTTTTATTTTTTAAAAACTGAAAAGGCGGTCCACGGGGGGGGGTGCATTCGGTGGAATTGCTGGCCAAGTTACTAATGGCGCACCGTGGGAGTAGTGCGCCATTACTAGTTCAACTAGTAATGGTGCACCACTCCCACGGTGCGCCATTAAAAAAATTTAAATTTTTTTCAAAACTACTAATGGCGCACCGTGGGAGTGGTGCGCCATTACTAGTTCAACTAGTAATGCCATTACTAGTTGAACTAGTAATGGCGCACCACTCCCACGGTGCGCCATTAGTAGTTTTGAAAAAAAAATTAAAATTTTTTTGTTACTAATGGCGCACCGTGGATGTGGTGCGCCATTAGTATTTGGACACTAATGGCGCACCAACACATGGTGCACCATTAGTGTCATTTCCATCTATAGCCCTTTTCCTAGTAGTGATACATGTCACTCATGAGTCATTGCACATCCCGGTACACCGCCGGAGGCATTCATATAGAGTCATATCTTGTTCTAAGTATCGAGTTGTAATTCTTGAGTTGTAAGTAAATAAAAGTGTGATGATCATCATTATTAGAGCATTGTCCCAGTGAGGAAAGGATGATGGAGACTATGATTCCCCCACAAGTTGGGATGAGACTCCGGACGAAAATAAATAAATAAAAGAGGCCAAAGAAGCCCAAATAAAAAAAGGAAGAGAAAAGAGGCCATAAAAAAGAGAAGACCCAAATAAAAAAAATAAAAAATGAGAGAAAAAGAGAGAAGGGGTAATGCTACTATCCTTTTACCACACTTGTGCTTCAAAGTAGCACCATGATCTTCATGATAGAGAGTCTCCTATGTTGTCACTTTCATATACTAGTGGGAATCTTTGATTATAGAACTTGGCTTGTATATTCCAATGATGGGCTTCCTCAAAATGCCCTATGTCTTGGTGAGCAAGCAAGTTGGATGCACACCCACTAGTTTCTTTTGTTGAGCTTTCATACACTTATATCTCTAGTGCATCCGTTGCATGGCAATCCCTACTCACTCACATTGATATCTATTGATGGGCATCTCCATAGCCCGTTGATACGCCTAGTTGATGTGAGACTGTCTTCTCCTTTTTGTCTTCTCCACAACCACCATTCTATTCCACCTATAGTGCTATGTCCATGGCTCTCGCTCATGTATTGCGTGAAGATTGAAAAAGTTTGAGAACATCAAAAGTATGAAACAATTGCTTGGCTTGTCATCGGGGTTGTGCATGATTTAAATATTTTGTGTGGTGAAGATAGAGCATAGCCAGACTATATGATTTTGTAGGGATAGCTTTCTTTGGCCATATTATTTTGAGGAGACATGATTACTTGGTTAGTATGCTTGAAGTACTATTATTTTTATGTCAATATTAAACTTTTGTCTTGAATCTTATGGATCTGAATATTCTTGCCACAATAAAGATAACTACATGGATAAATATGTTAGGTAGCATTCCACATCAAAAATTCTGTTTTTATCATTTACCTACTCGAGGATGAGCAGGAATTAAGCTTGGGGATGCTGATACATCTCCAATGTATCTATAATTTTTTATTGTTCCATGCTATTATATTATCAACCTTGGATGTTTTATATGCATTTATATGCTATTTTATATGATTTTTGGGACTAACCTATTAACCTAGAGCCCAGTGCCAGTTTCTGTTTTTTCCCTTGTTTTAGAGTATCGCAGAAATGGAAAATCAAACGGAGTCCCATTGACCTGAAACTTCACGGAACTTATTTTTGGACCATAAGAAGCCCACGGAGTATCGGAGATGGACCAGGAGAGTCCCGGGCTACCCACGAGGGTGGGGGGCGCGCCCCCTGCCTCGTGGACAGCCCGGAGGTCCACCGACGTACTTCTTCCTCCCATATATACCCATATACCCTAAAAACATCGGGGAGCACAATAGATCGGGAGTTCCGCCGCGAGAAGCCTCCGTAGCCACCGAAATCCAATCTAGACCCGTTCCGGCACCCTGCTGGAGGGGGAATCCCTCTCCGGTGGCCATCTTCATCCTCCCGGTGCTCTCCATGACGAGGAGGGAGTAGTTCTCCCTCGGGGCTGAGGGTATGTACCAGTAGCTATGTGTTTGATCTCTCTCTCGTGTTCTTGAGGTGGTACGATCTTGATGTATTGCGAGCTTTGCTATTATAGTTGGATCTTATGATGTTTCTCCCCCTCTACTCTCTTGTAATGGATTGATTTTTCCCTTTGAAGTTATCTTATCGGATTGAGTCTTTAAGGATTTGACAACACTTGATGTATGTCTTGCGTGGGATACCCGTGGTGACAATGGGGTATTCTATTGATCCACTTGATGTATGTTTTGGTGATCAACTTGCGGGTTCTGCCGATGAACTTATGCATAGGGGTTGGCACACGTTTTCGTCTTGACTCTCCGGTAGAATCTTTGGGGCACTCTTTGAAGTTCTTTGTGTTGGTTGAGTAGATGAATCTGAGATTGTGTGATGCATATCGTATAATCATACCCATGGATACTTGAGGTGACATTGGAGTATCTAGGTGATATTAGGGTTTTGGTTGATTTGTGTCTTAAGGTGTTATTCTAGTACGAACTCTATAATGGATTGAACTAAAAGAATAGCTTCGTGTTATTTTACTATGGACTCTTGAATAGATCGATCAGAAAAGGATAACTTTGAGGTGGTTTCATACCCTACCATAATCTCTTCGTTTGTTCTCCGCTATTAGTGACTTTGGAGTGATTGTTGCATGTTGAGGGATAGTTATGTGATACAATTATGTTAATATTGTTGAGAGGACTTGCACTAGTGAAAGTATGAACCCTAGGCCTGCATTGTAATACCGTTTACGCTCACTTTTATCATTAGTTACCTTGCTGTTTTTATATTTTCAGATTACAAAAACCATTATCTACTATCCATATTGCACTTGTATCACCATCTCTTCGCCGAACTAGTGCACCTATACAATTTACCATTGTATTGGGTGTGTTGGGGACACAAGAGACTCCTTTTTATTTGGTTGCAGCGTTGCTTGAGAGACACCATCTTCATCCTACGCCTCCTACGGATTGATAAACCTTAGGTCATCCACTTGAGGGAAATTTTCTACTGTCCTACAAACCTCTGCACTTGGAGGCCCAACAACGTCTACAAGAAGAAGGTTGTGTGGTAGACATCAGCTCCCACATGTTCCACGATGATCTCATCGGATGAACCACGATGTCGGGGATTCAATCAATCCCGTATAGAATTCCCTTTGTCCATCAGTATGTTACTTGCCCGAGATTCGATCATCGGTATCCCCATACCTCGTTCAATCTCGTTATCGGAAACTCTCTTTACTCGTTCCGTAACACATGATCCCATGAGCAACTCCTTAGTCACATTGAGCTCATTATGATGATGCATTACGGAGTGGGCCCAGAGATACCTCTCTGTCATACGGAGTGAAAAATCCCAGTCTCGATTCGTGCCAACCCAACAGACACTTTCGGAGATACATGTAGTGCATCTTTATAGCCACCCAGTTATGTTGTGACATTTGGTACACCCAAAGTATTCCTATGGTATCCGGGAGTTGCACAATCTCATGGTCTAAGGAAATGATACTTGACATTAGAAAAGCTCTAGCAAACGAACTACACGATCTTGTGCTATGCTTAGGATTGGGTCTTGTCCATCACATCATTCTCCTAATGTTGTGATCCCGTTATCAACGACATCCAATGTCCATGGTCAGGAAACCATAACCATCTATTGATCAAGGAGCTAGTCAACTAGAGGCTTACTAGGGACATGTTGTGGTCTATGTATTCACACATGCATTATGGTTTCCGGTTAATACAATTATAGCATGAACAATAGACAATTATCATGAACAAGGAAATATAATAATAACCATTTTATTATTGCCTCTAGGACATATTTCCAACAGTCTCCCACTTGCACTAGAGTCAATAATCTAGTTACATTGTGATGAATCGAACACCCATAGAGTTTACTAGAGTCAATAATCTAGTTCACATCGCCATGTGATTAACACCCAAGAGTTTACTAGAGTCAATAATCTAGTTCACATCACCATTTGATTAAGACTCAATGAGTTCTAGGGTTTGATCATGTTATGCTTACGAGAGAGGTTTTAGTCAACGGGTCTGCAACATTCAGATCCGTGTGATCTTCGAAAATCTCTATTTCATATTGTAGATGTTGCTACTATGCTCCACTTGGAGCTATTCCAAATGGCCGTTCCACTATACGTATCCGGTTTGCTACTCAGAGTCAACCGGATAGGTGTTAAAGCTTGCATCGACGTAACCCTTTACGTCGAACTCTTCATCACCTCCATTATCGAGAAACATTTCCTTATTCCCAAGGAAAAATTTTGACCTTGTCCAATGATCCACTCCTGGCTCACTCTTATACCCCCTTGCCAGACACGTGGCAAGGCACGTCGCGGTACACAACATGGCATATCGTATAGAGACTATGGCTAAGGCATAGGGGACGACTTTCGTCCTTTCTCTTTCTTCTGCCATGGTCGAGCTTCAAGTATTAACTTCACACCTTATAACTCATTCAAGAACTCCTTCTTTGACTGATCCATCTTGAACTCCTTCAAGATCATATCTAGGTATGTGCTCTGTGAAAGTCTTATCAGGCATCTTGATCTATCCCTATAGATCTTGATACCCAATACGTAAGAAGTTTTACATAGGTCTTCCTTTGGAAAACTCCATTCAAACAACCCTTTATGCTTTCCAGAAATTCTACATCATTTCTGATCAACAATATGTCATCCACATATACTTATAAAAAATGTTGTAGTGCTCCCACTCACTTTCTTGTAAATACAAGTTTTTTGCAAACTTTGTATAAACCCAAAAGCTTTGATCACCTCATCAAAGCGTATGTTCCAACTCCGAGATGCTTGCTCCAGTCCATAGAAGGATCGCTGGAGTTTGCATACCTTTTAGCATCCTTAGGATTGACAAAACCTTCTGGTTGTATCATATACAGCCTTTCCTCACGGAAATCGTCAAGGAAACTTTGTTTTGACATCCATATGCCAGATTTCGTAAATGAAAATGCAGCAACTGCTAACATAATTCTAACAAAACTTTAGCATCACTATGATTGAGAAAGTCTCATCACAGTCAACTCCATGAACTTGTCGGGAACTTCTTTGAGACAAGTCGAGCTTCATAAATGGTGACATTACCATCAACTTCTGTCTTCTTCTTAAAGATCCATTTATTCTCAATGGCTTGCCGATCATCGGGCAAGTCCACCAAAGTCCATACTTTGTTCTCATACATGGATCCTATCATGGATTTCATGGCTTCCAGCCATTTGTTGGAATCAGGGTCCACCATTGCTTCTCCATAGCTCATAGGTTCATCGTTGTCGAACAACATGACCTTTAAGACAGGGTTACCTCTCAGAAGTTGTACACACCCTTGTCGACCTACGAGATTCAATAGTAACTTGATCTAAAGCTCCATGATCATCATCATTAGCTTTCTCTTCAACTGAGGTAGGTGCCACAGAAACATCTTTCTGTGTTGTGCTACTCTCTGGTTGAAGTAAAGGTTCAACAACCTCATCAAGTTCTATCTTCCTCCCACTCAATTCTTTCGAAAGAAACTCTTTCTCAAGAAAGGACTTGTTCATAGTGACAAACACTTTGCCCTCAGGTTTGAGATAGAAGGTATACCCAATCATCTTGTTTGGGTATTCTATGAAGACACAATTTTCCGCTTTGGGTTCGAGCTTTTCTGGCCGAAGCCTAACGACATAAGCATCGTAGCCCCAAACCTTAAGAAACAACAACTTAGGTTTCTTGCCAAACCATAGTTCATATGGTGTCGTCTCCACGGAATTAGATGGTGCCCTATTTAAAGTGAATGTAATTGTCTCTAATGCATAAACCCAAAATGATAGCGATAGATCGGTAAGAGACATCATAGATTGCACCATATCCAATAGGGTGCGACTACGACGTTCAGACACACCATTACGCTATGGTGTTCCAGGTGGCGTCAACTGTGAAACGATTCCACCTTGTCTTTAGTGATTGCCAAACTCATAACTCAGATACTCTCCCCTTGATCAGATCGTAGGAACTTGATCTTCTTGTTATGATGATTCTCAACTTCACTCTGAAATTGCTTGAACTTTTCAAACGTTTCAGACTTATGCTTCATTAAGTAAATATACCCATATCTACTCAATTCATCGGTGAAGGTGAGAAAATAATGATATCCACTGCGTGCGTCAACACTCATCGGACCGCACACATCAGCATGTGTGATTTCCAACAAGTCACTTGCCCGTTCCATTGTTCCAGAAAACGGGGTTTTAGTCATCTTGCCTATGAGGCATGGTTCGCATGTGTCAGGTGATTCAAAATCAAGTGACTCCAAAAGTCCATTAGCTTGGAGGTTCTTCATGCGCTTTACATGAATATGACCTAAGCGACAGTGCTACATGAAAGTGGTACTATCATTATCAACTCTACATATTTTGGCATCAATGTTATGAACATGTGTAACACTGCGACCGAGATTCAATAAACCATTCACACTGGGTGCATGACCATAGAAGGTATTATTCATGTAAACAGAATAACCATTATTCTCTGACTTAAATGAATAACTGTATTGCAATAAACATGATCTAATCATGTTCATGCTCAACGCAGACACCAATGCAAACAACATTTATCTGGGTTCAACACTAATCCCGAAAGTAGAGGGAGCGTGCGATGGTGATCACATCATCCTTGGAAACACTTACAACACACATCGTCACCTCGCCTTTCGCTAGTCTCCGTTTATTCCGTAGCTTTTGTTTTGAGTTGCCAATATTAGCAACTGAACCGGTATCTAATACCCAGGTGTTACTAGGAGTACTAGTAAGGTACACATCAATAACACATATATCAAATATACTTTTGTTGAAGTTGCCAGCCTTCTTATCTACCAAGTATTTGAGGCAGTTCCGCTACCAGTGACCATTCCCCTAATAGAAGCACTTCGTCTCGGGTTTGGGTTCTTGGGTTTCTTCACTAGAGCGGCAACTGGCTTGCCATTCATGAAGTTTCCCTTCTTGCCCTTGCCCTTCTTTGAAACCAGTGGTCTTGTTAACCATCAACACTTTGATGCTCCTTCTTGATTTCTACCTTTACGGCCTTAAGCATGACGAACAGCTCCGGGATCATCTTCCCTTGCATGTTATAGTTCATCACGAAACTCTAGTAGCTTGGTGATAGTGACTGGAGAACTTTGTCAATCACTCTCTTACCTAGAATATTAACTCCCACTTGATTCAAGCGATTGAAGTACCCAGACATTCTGAGCACATGCTCACCGGCTGAGCTATTCTCCCCATCTTGTAGGCAAAGATCTTGTCAGAGGTCTCAAACCTCTCAACACGGGCATGAGCCTGAATACCTATTTCAGCTCTTGGAACATCTCATATGTTCCATGGCGTTCAAAATGCTTTTGGAGCCCCGACTCTAAGTCGTAAAGCATGGTGCACTAAACTATCAGGTAGTCATCATTACGTGTCTGCCAGATGTTCACAACATCCATAGACGATGCCAGAGGGGTTGGCACACCGAGCGGTGCATCAAGGACAGAAGCCTTCTGTGTAGCAGTGGGGACAATCCTCAGACTACGGCTGTCGGTGTCAAAAATGGCGGATCTCGGGTAGGGGGTCCCAAACTGTGCGTCTAAGGCAGATGGTAACAGGAGGCAGGGGACACGATGTTTTACCCAGGTTCGGGCCCTCTTGATGGAGGTAAAGCCCTATGTCCTGCTTGATTATTCTTGATAATATGAGTAGTACAAGAGTTGATCTACCACGAGATCGGAGAGGCTAAACCCTAGAAGCTAGCCTATTGTATGATTGTATGTTGTCCTACAGACTAAAACCCTCTGGTTTATATAGACACCGGAGGAGGCTAGGGTTACACAGAGTCGGTTACATCGAAGGAGATCTACATATCCGTATTGCTAAGCTTGCCTTCCACGCCAAGGAGAGTCCTATCCGGACACGGGACAAAGTATACAATCTTGTATCTTCATAGTCCAATAGTCTGGCCAAAGGTTATAGTCCGGCTTTCTGGATACCCCCTAATCCAGGACTCCCTTAGTAGTTCCTGAACCAGGCTTCAATGACGATGAGTCCGGCGCGCAGATAGTCTTCGGCATTGCAAGGTGGGTTCCTCCTCCGAATACTTCATAGAAGATCTTGAACACCAGGATCGTGTCCGGCTCTGCAAAACAAGTTGCACATACCACCGTAGAGAGAATAGTATTTCCACAAATCTGATCTGCTGACGTACCCCGTAGCGTGGCATCACACCACAACTAGGTCTTTATTCGAATCGTTTTTCATAACCCATCTCGGCATGTTTCGCGAGGCAGTTTCCTTGGCACGTCTTGTTGAAGCAGAGATCGTGTCCCCTTATTATGGGACTCCCATCAATACGGGTGTGGGTAACCCAACCGCGCCACCAATTACGACGCTTGGGGGATAAGCGAGTTTTACCAGGTTGGTGGGGGCGCATAGTTTCGTCCGCCCTTATAAAGGGATAAGGTTTCACCTTTTTCTACCCACGCCTTCTTCCTCCTTGCTCATCCATTCTCGCGCGCTCGAGCTCCAACGCCCAAGTCCACATCCTTCTCCCCAACTCTCTCCAAACATGTCCGGAGCGGGAGGTAAGTGGATGGCCTCCTCCGTCACGGAGGGGCACATCAAAAAGCTATGTGGAGCCGGATACTTAGCCGTGGATATCGCGCACTGGCTGCCAGCCGCGGGGCAGGTCGTCCCTACCCCGGAACCTCACGAAAGGGTGGTTTTCCTCCCCCACTTCGTCCGTGGACTGGGGTTTCCCCTCCATCCATTCGTCGTGGCCTCATGTTCTATTATGGGCTGGACTTTCATGATCTGGCCCCGAATTTCGTCCTCAACATCTCGGCATTCATCGTCGTGTGCGAGGCTTTCCTCCGCATCCGGCCCCACTTCGGCCTGTGGCTGAAGACCTTCAATATCAAGCCGAAGGTGGTGGGCGGCCAACAAGCGAAATGCGGCGGAGCCATAGTGGGCAAAATGCCCAATGTTATATGGCTCGAGGGCTCCTTCGTGGAGACCATAAAGGGGTGGCAATCGGGGTGGTTCTACATCACCGAGCCGCGCGACACCAACTGGGAGGCGGCCCCCGAGTTTCGATCCGGAATCCCCACACGGCTCACTTCCTGGAAGGAGAAGGGCCTGTCCTGGGGTTCATCGGTGGAGCTGGACGGACTCCAGAAGTGTATCCGGAACATGATAAGCAAGAAACTTAAGCTTGTCAACATAGTCCAGGTCATGCTCTTCTGCCGGATCCTCCCGTGTCAACAACGGGATTTCAACTTATGGGAGTTCGACCCAGCCCAGCACCAGACTCTACACGAGCTCTTCAATACAACGCATAAGGACGTCTGGAGGGTGTTGTTCAAGGGCGCCGAGGTCCCTCCTTCGCTTACCGAGGACCGCAGACTAAGTGCGAAGCGCTCTGCGAATTTGGTAAGTTATGTACATCTGGTAGGATATTTCCCATAGCTTAACCATGTGCGGGGTCTGAGCTCCCATGCCTTTGACAAGACTGGGTGGAGACATCGGAGCAGATTAACTGCTCGGCCCCTCTTGCCCGAAGACCCTGCGGACGCTCTCCTGACGGAGATGCGGACTCCGGCTCCTTATGAGGTGCCGGAGAAGACCAAGAAGAAGGCCAAGGGAACCCGGAAGAGTTCCCGGCGCTAGGTGATATCGGACTCATCGTCCGATAATACCGAGACACATTCCTCCTGTGAAAACGAGGAGAAGGAAGATGAAGACTCTCCCCCTCCAGCCGGGGGAGACAAGAAAAGGAAGGCCGCCCCAACCGGGGAGGCCGAAGGGTCCAAGAAGGGAAGGACTCTCCTTACGGACTGCTCCACCACCGCCGCCGACGGTGAAGACGAGTGGCTACTCAGGGCCAAGCCCCTGGCAAAGTCGTAAGTATCCAGATACCAGAGTAACTCATAGCATACCTTTGTCGCACTGCTTCTCCTAACGTCGAATATGATTATGCAGTCCGCCCCAAGCCTGTATCGACGTATCATCGTCGGATGGTTCCTTGGACTCGTCGGACATGAATAGTGATACACTTCCAACCGCCTCCTCCCCTTGCCCTACGGACAATGCTGAGGTATTGTCTCAAGGAGCACCGAGCCGGGGGAGATAGTCCCGGAGGTGCCTCAAGGCGACCTTCCGGACTCCAGGAGCAAAGGGAGCAAGGCTCCCGGGGGCTCCAAGTTCGGCTCTCAGCCGAACACCGCGCCGGAACCTCCAGTGCTTTCGGACTCGGGCAGGCGGCCCCCTTCCAAAAGGGGCAAGCCGCCCGTGCCGGTGACCTCTGTCCATCCAGAGGCACCGGACAACCTGCTGGGAGCGCTTCGCGGCGCTTCCATCGACGAAGAGCACCGCACTATTATGAGTGCGGTGATCAAGGTTCAGTCCGCCAAGAGCGGACTGACTAAAGCCTGTGCCAGCCTTCTAACAGGCTTTTAGGTAAGTATTTAAAATATAGGAAAAATATTACCGCATAGACAGTAGCCCCTGATGCTCTGTTTGGTGTTCACAAAGAAAAGCCGAATAGAGGATCAAATAATATCTGCAGGAGTCTAATATAAGTATGTCTATGCGTATGCAGGCTTCGCTGCTGACCTCTGCCGCACTGACTGCGAAGGTCGCCGCACTGAAGCAGGACCTCGAGGGGTCCGAAAAAGAGCTCGGCCTTTCCAAGAGGCAGCTCGAGGAGAACAAAGGTAAGTAATACCTTGTCTATATATAAAATAAAATGTGGTTGCGAAATGACAGGATCATCATGAATGTGCCAGGGGCCACGACCGAAGTGGCGACCCTGAAGCAAGCGTCGTCCGAGGCCGAAAACAAAGCGGCCAAGGAGCGCACCGAGTGAGAAAAGCAAGAGGCATGGGTGGGCGAGGTGCAGCAAGAGCTCCAGGCTCTCATGAAGAAGCACGAGGCTTGGAGCTTGACTCGAAGACGCGAGAGTCCGAGCTTGCCACGGCCCTTGAGAGCACAAAGAATGCCAAGGCTGAAGCCCAAAAGGCCCTCCAGGAGATCGAGGCGATGAGGAAGATAGCGGTGGGTAAGGCATTCAATATGCAAAGCAAGCATGTGAAAGTAAATTACTTGTTACTTACCTGAGTCCGGAGCTCTGTAGGAGCATTCGCAGATTTGCCCCGCAGCGTGTCGGATGCCGCGAAATATTACCAGGCCGAGGAGAGAAGCTCGACGGAGAAGTTGTTCTGGTCTCAGTATACTGGGATCGCACACCCGATGCCTATGAGCGACCAGCTGAAGCAACTAGTCGAGCTGCACAAGGCGGCCGAACAGGCCATGAAGGGCTTTATAGTCCGGATGTGGCCTGGCAACTCCCTTCCCAACAGCTACTTCGGCCTGGTGAGGCAGCTTGTGGATGCCTGCCCACGGCTGAAAGTCATCAAGCGGTCTGTCTATATCAAAGGTGCCCGCCAGGCTTTTGCCCGTGCAAAGGTGCACTGGGCCAAGATGGACGCTGAGAAGCTGGTGAAGCAGGGGCCGCCGCAGGGCAAGGAGCATCGCCACCCCGAGATGTATTATGAGGGGTCCTGAAGGGTGCCCGTCTTGTGGCAGACGAGTGTGCGAAGGATGTAATTTTTGAGTGAACATGCTCGTGTGATCCTGTATTATGAAAACTTGTTCATATGCGCTATGCAACGCTTGTTTGAATTTAAAATATTACCTTCTGTGCAGCTGTTTATCAAATCTGAGAGATGGCCAGTCGTCGGCTTCTGACCCCATGCCACGAGTGCTGGGGTGTTCGGGATAAATCCGAGCACTCTTTTCCCCATTGTTGGGTCCTTCGAGGGAGGTGCTCAGCACAACGAACAAGGCAATCAGACTATAATGCTTTATCACTCTCACTTAGCCATAGAAGTCTACAATTTTAAATTTTGGCGAAGCCCCTAGTATTCGGAAGGCCGAATTCGGGGCGCTATACACGCCTTAAGCCGGACAAAGCCGACTCCTCGCTCTAAGCGGCATAAGTCTTTAGGGACTCGAGACCTCTCGAACAGCGACCAGCTCTCGCCTTATCATGACACTCAGTTTTAGCTTTCTCTACTGGGGTACTTAGCCCAGATGAATCGGGGCACAATCGTAGTAGTTCTCCAGTGCTACCTTAGCCAATATAGCGGAACGTAAGGTACCAAAACATGGGACCCGGGCAAACCCAACTATTGACCCAAGACATGATTCGGAGCTGATGCATATAATGCTATAAGTTCCGGGTGCCGCACTGTCAAAAGTATTCGGACTTCTCACGCCTTATTATGGGGTATGCTTAAGCCCCTGGCGTATTGACCGTACCAGAGTGTACGGGTGCTGAATGTCATGAATGAACATATATATATATAAGAAGAATAGAGAATGCGATAATAGTCTAGTGCTATGCATTGTTTATTCAAAAAGGTGCGTCGAAGCAGAATGATACAAGTAGTGCGATAAGCAAAAAGTAGGACTATTTGACATGTCCCCTCCAAGGGCAAGCTCAGGAATGGTATTTAAAGCAGGTATTTCACCCGTTATCAGGGACCACCTGGGAGTTCTATGGTGCGACGTAGCTTTCTGCCTCCTTGGTTGTTGCATCGTGTGTCCGGCAACCGTACTGCCGGACAGGGCTTCCAGAGATTAAAGTCCTGAAAGAGAGAAAAATAACAAAGCGGGAAGCCCCTAGTGCGGTTGAGCTGCGTCTTGGGGTGTGCCGTAGTCGTGCCCCCCTCCCCACCTGTGCCCATGGTATTTTCAATGCGTAATTATGTACACGTGGCACGGATTTCGCCGTTTGGCTGGGACTGGGGTGGGGGCCGCATTGCTATGCGAGCTCGGAACGTGCCAGGCGGTCTTGTTGCCGATTACTCCAGGCGCGCTTGAAGGTGTCCGGGTCCTTAATAGCCGAACTGGTGGATTGCCTTAATAGGCTGCTTTGCGCTTCTGCTGCGAGGGCCGCAGTGTGCTCCTCCGTGCCGAGAGAGCGCTCTGTGTTTCCATTGACTGTGATGACCCCCCGAGGTCCTGGCATCTTGAGCTTGAGGTATGCATAATGCGGTACCGCATTGAATCTCGCAAATGCGGTTCGCCCGAGCAGTGCATGATAGCCACTGCGGAACGGGACTATATCGAAGATGAACTCCTCACTTCGGAAGTTAACCGGGGATGCGAAGACCACTTCCAGTGTGACTGAGCCTGTGCAATGGGCCTCTACACCTGGTATGACGCCTTTGAAGGTCGTTTTTGTGGGTTTGATCCTTGAGGGGTCTATACCCATTTTGCACACTGTGTCCTGATAAAGCAGGCTCAGGCTGCTGCCGCCGTCCATAAGGACTCGAGTGAGGTGAAATCCGTCGATGATTGGGTCTAGGACCAGTGCGGCGAATCCGCCATGACGGATACTAGTGGGGTGGTCCCTGCGATCGAAGGTGATCGGACAGGAGGACCATGGGTTGAACTTTGGGGCGACTGGCTCCAACGCATATACGTCCCTTAGCGCACGCTTCCGCTCTCTCTTGGGGATGTGGGTTGCGTATATCATGTTCACCGTCCGCACTTGTGGGGGGAACCTCTTCTGTCCTCCGGTGTTCGGCGGCTGGGGCTCCTCTTCGTCATTGCTATGTAACCCCTTATCTTTGTTTTCGGCATTTAACTTGCCGGCCTGCTTGAACACCCAACAATCCCTGTTGGTGTGGTTGGCTGGCTTGTCGGGGGTGTCGTGTATTTGACACGAGCGATCGAGTATACGGTCCAAACTGGATGGGCCCGGAGTGCTTCTTTTGAATGGCTTTTTCCGCTGACTGGGTTTAGAGCCTTTGAATCCGGCATTGACTGCCGTATCCTCAGTATTGTCGCTGTTGATGTGGCGCTTGTGTTTGTTGCGACGTGACTTGCCATTGCTATCCTTGGTATCCGGAGTACCATGGTTCTTTGATATGTTATTGTTGCGAGCCAGCCAGCTGTCCTCTCCCGCACAAAAGCGGGTCATGAGTGTCGTGAGGGTTGCCATAGATTTCGGCTTTTCCTGGCCAAGGTGCCCAGCGAGCCACTCGTCACGGATGTTGTGCTTAAAAGCTGCTAGGGCCTCTGCATCCGGACAGTCGGCGATTTGATTTTTCTTTGTCTGGAACCGTGTCCAGAATTGCCTGGCCGATTCCTCTGGCTGCTGAATTATGTGGCTCAAGTCATCGGCATCTGGTGGTCGCACATAAGTGCCCTGGAAGTTGTCGAGGAATGCGGCTTCCAGATCTTCCCAACAGCCAATGGATTCTGCTAGCAGGCTGTTGAGCCAATGCCGAGCTGGTCTTTTGAGTTTGAGTGGGAGGTATTTGATGGCGTGTAGATCGTCACCGCGGGCCATGTGGATGTGTAGGAGGAAGTCCTCGATCCATACTGGAGGATCTGTTGTGCCGTCGTATGATTCGATATTTACGGGTTTGAAACCCTCTGGGATTTGGTGATCCATTACTTCGTCTGTGAAGCATAGGGGGTGTGCGGCGCCTCTGTACTGGGCTATATCGCGACGTAGCTCAAATGAGTCTTGTCCGCTGTGTTCGGCCCGGCCGGACTTACTTTTACTGTATCCGGCGTGACGGTTATTGTCTCGCATAGTGGCGCGCCCTCGTGATCCGTAGATCGATCTTGCGTGTTTTGCTTTGTCCTCCAATACGTCTCGCGGATCTGGCGTATTTCCCCATGCCTTGACATTTTTATTTGAGTGGCGTCGGGGTGCGGGCTGAGCTTTTGGCTGAAATGCCTCTCTGTCGTGGCCATGAGGTGGCCCATCAGCCGCGTCATACGCTGGAGATGTAGGTTTTGGTGCTTCCTCCTCCAGTCGGGGTAGCAACCTGTGCTTTGGGTAACTCTTGGAGGGACATTCGAGTTTATATTCCTCGGCCGCAAGGACTTCAGTCCATCTGTCAGCTAGCAAATCTTGATCAGCCTGAAGCTGCTGTTGCTTTTTCTTAAGGCTATTTGCTGTGGCTATAAGCCGGCGCTTGAAGAGCTCTTCTTCGACGGGATCCTCAGGCACGACAAATTCGTCATCGTCGAGGCTTGCCTCGTCCTCGAAGGAAGGCATGTAATTATCATCCTCCGCCTCTCCATCTGCCGCTCTCTCGGGAGGGCTAGCTTCTCCATCCTCCTGCTCTAAATCTTGCTAGAGGGGATTGTTATTATCTTCGGCACTATCCAGAGTGCTATTATCTCCTATGCCGGTATCACCGCTTTTGCCTTGGCGAGACTTAGAGTGGCGCTGCTGACGTCGGCGCTTGGGTTGCTTCTTGGAGGGGTCATCCTCCGCTGTCCCGTCGCCATTGCCTTCTTTGGGTGTGTCCACCATATATGTGTCATATGACAAGGTGGCTGTCCAGTGCCCTATGGGCAGTGGTTCTTGTTCGCCTCCTGCATCATCTTCCATGCCGTCAATGTCTTCGGAGTCGAAGTCGAGCATGTCGGTCAAATCATCGACAGTGGCTACTAAGTGGGTGGTGGGTGGGCGGCAAATTTCTTCATCATCCGCATCCCAATCCTGCCGGACATAGTTCGACCAGGACTCTCCTGACAAGAGAGAGACCTTAATGAGTTCAGTATGTCACCGAAGGGCGAGTGCTGAAAGATATCCGCGGAGGTAAACTCCATGATCGACACCCAGTCGGATTCGATAGGCACGGGCGCAGGCGGTTCGGAGTCCGTGGCCGGGGAAGGATCCGGCAGCTTGGCATCACGGCTCTCATGAAGGGTAAGGTCGATACTCGGCTCGATCTCCGCTGAGGGTACGACCTCCGTGGTGGGGTCTATCCACCTGTCCATGGATGGCGCAACTGGTTCCGAATTGAGGGTCGGAGCGGTTGCCGGTGCGATCTCCTGAACACTGTCCGATGGTAGAGCTAAATCATGCTCATCGTGACCGTGTGGCACACTAGGCAGGGGCTCGAATCCGTCGAAGATCAAGTCTCCGCGGATATCGGCCATGTAGTTTAAGCTTCCAAACCTGACCTGGTGGCCAGGGGCGTAACTCTCGATCCGCTCCAGATGGCCAAGCGAGTTGGCCCGCAGTGCGAAGCCGCCGAACACAAAGATCTATCTGGGGAGAAAAGTCTAACCCTGGAATGCATTGCTATCGATGATTGAAGGAGACATCAAGCCTAATGATGAAGACACAGAGGAACTCTCAATGAAAGCACCAATGTCGGTGTCAAAACCGGCAGATCTCGGGTAGGGGGGCCCGAACTGTGCGTCTAAGGCGGATGGTAACAGGAGGCAGGGGACACGATGTTTTACCCAGGTTCAGGCCCTCTTGATGGAGGTAAAACCCTACGTCCTGCTTGATTATTCTTGATAATATGAGTAGTACAAGAGTTGATCTACCACAAGATCGGAGAGGCTAAACCCTAGAAGCTAGCCTATGGTATGATTGTATGTTGTCCTATGGACTAAAACCCTCTGGTTTATATAGACACTGGAGGAGGCTAGGGTTACACAGAGTCGGTTACAAGGAAGGAGATCTACATATCCGTATTGCCAAGCTTGCCTTCCACGCCAAGGAGAGTCCTATCTAGACACGGGACGAAGTCTTCAATCTTGTATCTTCATAGTCCAACAGTCCGGCCAAAGGATATAGTCCGGCTGTCCGGATACCCCCTAATCTAGGACTCCCTCAATGGCCCTAGTCCGCAAAATTGCTTACAATATCTTTCAACTTAGTCTTTCTCTAGGAACATATTAAAACAAGGAGCTAAAGCGCGAGCTATTAATCCACAACATAATTTGTAAAGACAATTTAGACTATGTTCATGATAATTAAGTTCATCTAATCAAATTATTTAATGAACTCCCACTTAGATAGACATCCCTCTATTCATCTGAGTGATACATGATCCGAATTGACTAGGCCATGTCCGATCATCACGTGAGACGGACTAGTCATCAACGGTGAACATCTCCATGTTGATCGCATCTACTATACGACTCATGTTCGACCTTTCGGTCTCTTGTGTTCTGAGGCCATGTTTGTACATGCTAGGCTCGTCAAGTCAACCTAAGTGTTTCACATGTGTAAATCTGGCTTACACCCATTGTATGCGAACGTTAGAATCTATCACACCCAATCATCACGTGGTGCTTCGAAACAACGATCCTTTGCAATGGTGCACGGTTAGGGGAAACACTTCCTTGAAATTTTATGAGGGATCATCTTATTTATACTACCGTCATTCTAAGCAAATAAGATGCAAACATGATAAACATCACATGCAAATCATAAAGTGACATGATATGGCCAATATCATCTTGCGCCTTTTGATCTCCATCTTCGAGGCGTGGCATGATCACCTTCGTCACCGACATGACACCATGATCTCCATCATCATGATCTCCATCATCGTGTCTTCATGAAGTTGTCTCGCCAACTATTACTTCTACAATTATGGCTAACGGTTAGCAATAAAGTAAAGTAATTACATGGCGTTTTTTTCATTGACACGCAGGTCATACAATAAATTAAGACAACTCCTATGGCTCCTGTCGGTTGTCATACTCATCGACATGCAAGTCGTGAATCCTATTACAAGAACATGATCAATCTCATACATCACATATATATAATTCATCACATCCTTTTGGCCATATCACATCACATAGCATACCCTGCAAAAACAAGTTAGACGTCCTCTGATTGTTGTTGCATGTTGATACGTCTCCGTCGTATCTACTTTTCCAAACACTTTTGCCCTTGTTTTGGACTCTAACTTGCATGATTTGAATGGAACTCACCCGGACTAATGCTATTTTCAGCAGAATTGCCATGATGTTATTTTTGTGCAGAAATAAAAGTTCTCGGAATGACCTAAAAATCAACAGAGAATTATTTTGGAATATATAAAAAATACTGGAAGGAAGATCCACGTTAGGGGGCCCTCCACCTGTCCACGAGGGTGGGGGCGCGCCCTACCCCCCTGGGCGCGCCCCTACCTCGTGGGCCCCCTGACGCTCCACCGACCTCAACCCTGACTCCATATATTCACATTCGGGGAGAAAAAAACCAGGGAGAAGGATTCATCGCGTTTTATGATACGGAGCCGCCGCCAAGCCCTAAACTCTCTCGGGAGGGCTGATCTGGAGTCCGTTCGGGGCTTCGGAGAGGGGAATCCGTCGCCATCGTCATCATCAACCATCCTCCATCACCAATTTCATGATGCTCACCGCCGTGCGTGAGTAATTCCATCGTAGGCTTGCTGGACGGTGATGGGTTGGATGAGATTTATCATGTAATCGAGTTAGTTATGTTAGGGTTTAATCCCTAGTATCCACTATGTTCTGAGATTGATGTTGCTATGACTTTGCTATGCTTAATGCTTGTCACTAGGGCCCGAGTGCCATGATTTCAGATCTGAACCTATTATGTTTTCATCAATATATGAGATTTCTTGATCCTATCTTGCTAGTCTATAGTCACCTATTATGTGTTATGATCCGTTAACCCCGAAGTGACAATAATCGGGATACTTACCGGTGATGACCGTAGTTTGAGGAGTTCATGTATTCACTATGTGTTAATGCTTTGGTCCAGTACTCTATTAAAAGGAGGCCTTAATATCCCTTAGTTTCCAATAGGACCCCGCTGCCACGGGAGGGTAGGACAAAAGATGTCATGCAAGTTCTTTTCCATAAGCACGTATGACTATATTCGGAATACATGCCTACATTACATTGATGAACTAGAGCTAGTTCTGTGTCACCCTAGGTTATGACTGTTACGTGATGAACCACATCCGACATAATTCTCCATCACCGATCCATTGCCTACGAGCTTTCCATATATTGTTCTTCGCCTATTTACTTTTTCGTTGCTATTGTTATCATCACTATAAAACACCAAAAATATTACTTTTGCTACCGTTACCTTTTACTACCGTTACCATTACTATCATATTACTTTGCTACTAAACACTTTGCTGCAGATATTAAGTTCCCAAGTGTGGTTGAATTGACAACTCAGCTTCTAATACTTGAGAATATTCTTTGGCTCCCCTTGTGTCGAATCAATAAATTTGGGTTGAATACTCTACCCTCGAAAACTGTTGCGATCCCCTATACTTGTGGGTTATCAAGACTATTTTCTGGCGTCATTGCCGGGGATCATAGCTCTATTCTTTGAGTCATTCTTGGAGTCACTTGGGATTTATATCTGCTTATCATTATGAAGAACTTGAAAGACGGGAAAACAAAGATTTATCCCTCAACTACGAGGGGAGGTAAGGAACTGCCATCTAGCTCTGCACTTGATTCACCTTCTGTTTTGAGTAAGCTTGCGACACCTACACCTGCTATTCATTCTGATATGTCACATGTTATTGATGATGCCACTTCTAGTATGCATGATACTTATGATGAAACTACTTCTATGCTTGATACTACTATGCCACTTGGTGAATTTTTTGTGAACAACTTGCGAGGGCTAGAGAGAATGAAATTATTGAAACTGATAATATTGATGAAAGTGATGATGAAGATTCTCCCCCTAGATATGAATTACCTGTTGTGCCTGAGGGCTATGTTATGGATGAAGAAACTGCTAGAGATTTTCTTGCTTGCAATGATAGGAGTGATCTTAAGAAATTATTAGCTAAGCTGAAACAAAAAACTCTAAATGCTAGAATGAAATATGATCCTACTTATGCTACTTCACCTATCTTTGTTATTGATAAGGATTATGATTTCTCTGTCGACCCTGAGATAATTACTTTAGTTGAATCTGATCCTTTCTATGGCTATGAATCTGAAACTGTTGTGGCACATCTTACTAAATTAAGTGATATAGCCACCCTGTTCACTAATGATGAGAAAACTCGCTATTATTATATCCTTAAGATATTTCCGTTCTCATTAAAGGGTGATGCTAAGACATGGTTTAATTCTCTTGATCATGGTTGTGTGTGTAGTCCCCAGGATATGATTTATTACTTCTCTGCTAAATATTTCCCCGCTCATAAGAAACAGGCCGCTTTAAGGGAAATATATAATTTTGTGCAAATTGAAGAAGAGAGTCTCCCACAATCTTGGGGGAGGCTTCTCCAATTACTTAATGCATTGCCTGATCATCCTCTTAAGAAAAATGAAATACTTGATATCTTTTATAATTGACTAACCGATGTTTCCAGAGACCACCTGGATAGTTGTGTTGGTTGTGTTTTCAGGGAAAGAACACTAGAGGAAGCTGAAATTCTATTGAATAATATGTTAACTAATGAAAATAATTGGACACTTCATGATCCAATTCCTGAACTAACTCCTAAGCCAACTCCGAAGAAAAGGGGTATTCTATTTCTCAGTCCTGAAGATATGCAAGAGGCAAAGAAATCTATGAAAGAAAAAGGTATTAAAGCAGAGGATGTTAAGAATTTACCACCTATTGAAGAAATACATGGCCTTAATTTACTGCATGTTGAAGAAATACATGGTTGATACGTCTCCAACGTATCTATAATTTTGGATTGTTCCATGTTATTTATATGCATTTATATGCTATTTTATATGATTTTTGGGACTAACCTATCAACCTAGAGCCCAGTGCCAGTTTCTGTTTTTTCTTGTTTTAGAGTATCGCAGAAAAGGAAAATCAAACGGAGTCCAATTGACCTGAAACTTCACGGAACTTATTTTTGGAAGGAAAGCAACCCGGGAGACTTGGAGTCCACGTCAAGGAAGCTTCGAGGAAGCCACGAGGTAGGGGGGCGTGCCCACCCCCCTGGGCTCGCCCTCCACACTCGTGGGCCCCTCGTGGCTCCCCTGACATACTTTTTCCTCCTATATATCTCCATATACCCTAAAACGATTAGGGAGCACAATAGATCGGGTGTTCCGCCGCCAGAAGCCTCCGTAGCCACCGAAAGCCAATCTAGACCCGTTCCGGCACCTTGCCGGAGGGGGAATCCTTCTCTGGTGGCCATCTTCATCATCCCGGTGCTCTCCATGATGAGGAGGGAGTAGTTCTCCCTCGAGGTTGAGGGTATGTACTAGTAGATATGTGTTTGATCTTTCTCTTGTGTTCTTGATTTGGCACGATCTTGATGTATCGCGAGCTTTGCTATTATAGTTGGATCTTATGTTTCTTCTCCCCCTCTACTCTCTTGTAATGGATTGAGTTTTCCCTTTGAAGTTATCTTATCGGATTGAGTCTTTAATGATTTGAGAACACTTGATGTATGTCTTGCCGTGCATATCTTTGATGACAATGGGATATCACATGATTCACTTGATGTATGTTTTGGTGACCAACTTGCGGGTTCCACCCATGAACTTATTGTAACATCCCAAATTTTCAAATTTGGAATGTTAATAGGATCATTCTTTTCATCATGATTTCTATGCTTATTTAATTTTTCTGAATATTTAAAGTGTTTTCCAACTCAAGGCAATATATTTGGAGTGGAGATAATATGACTTCTCCCCTATTAATTATATTTGGAAAACACTAAGAATATATATTCTGGTGTCTAACTAAGTTATTTTGGAGTCTCTGAGCTCAAAATTATTTTATAGTTGTTATCATACTCTTTATATGCGTGTATTGCAAAATATTCTTTCTAGTGTATTTGTGTTTTAAAAATGTTCACTATTTTGTAAAGTAGCATTAATGTCTTACTATGTGTTCTGGTAATTTTATTTTGTTTTGTTTTAGATTTGTTTAGCTATATTATTATTTCTGTAGCAGAGGTTTAAAAAAAAGAGAAACCGCACACGCGTGCACAGTGCCGTCGTGCAGCACAGCTACAACACAGCTCCTTTTCCTCGCCCGCGCGCGCAGCAGCTGGCAGCCCATTTCGGCGTAGCAGAGCCCACCCGGCAGGTCCCCTTCTATTTTTTTGTCTTCTTCCACCTGCTCTCTGCCGCTGACGTTGGGTCCCGCTTGTCATCTCCCACCTCAGCCGTGATCTTCCTGGACAACGAGTCCGATCTGAATCTTTTGATCGATCCGCTGCTCCTCCTGCACGCCCCTCTCCATATATATACTCCCCACGTCCGGCTTGTCCGAGTTTTCGCCAAAATCGTAGTCTCCCGTGCCCTAGGTTGATTTCGCGATCTCTCCGGAGCTCGCCGCCGTCTGAAGCTTCTGCCGGTCGATTGCATCGCCTCTGGAGGTTCCCAGCTTCTCCTCCTGCCCCTAGTATTTTCCCCTTGGTCTCGTCTTTCTCCCTCAACTTCTAGTTTACGCAGGGGAGCACCAAACCGAGCACATCGAGCTCGACCCGAAGCTCCCCTTCGCCGTCGCCGCTCCAGCCGGACGTCACCGACGCTAGCAGAAGCCCCGGTCATCCCCGAGGAGGTTTTCGAGTTCTCTGTCGGCTGCGTCACCTTGTCCCATCCTCCAGTAGCTCTGGAGATCAACCCAGCGACGCCACGGTCAACAATCCGAGCCGCCAGTGGCCATCGTCTTCAAGTCCGGCGGTCAGGCCCTGTTTCTCCGGTGAGCAAACGACAGCCGCCCGATCTTCTGTAAACGGCCAAGATTAGATCTGTGTTTATTTTTATTTTAGCCGAACTGTTATCTGTTAAGTTGCGGCCATCCGCTCTTTAGCCACTGCAGCAAACAACCTCCAGCCAATCAGCATCTGCCACGTGGCACATCCACAGTGCCGCGGCAGTTCTTCCCAGAACGCTTTTATGGCATAATTTTTCTTTGCAGATTCCATATCAAATTTTCATTTAAATTTATCTTGACATCCGGAACTCCCAATTCATCGATTCTTTTTCCTGTGTGCTCGTGGAGACCAGGAGAATACCGCAGAACCAAAATTTCACATTTTTGAACTATTCAAATCTGAAGTTGTTTAAATTTGAATTCAAGCTTCCGGAGGCCATATCTTTTAAACCGTTGATCCAAATTAGTTGATTCTTTCTGCATTGTGATCCTACCAACATGTAGATAATATATACCTACTGATATTTTCTGTTATTTAAGTTTTATTTGAATTCATTGTTGTTTACTTTATTGTGGTGCTATGTGAGTACGATTTTATTTATCGGTGCCTCCGTTAATCGTATAGATTGTCCGGAGTATGAAGCGGATCGGAATTAATCGTTAGAATACTTCAACACTGTTCAAAGAAATTTGCTACTGTCCTACAAACCTCTGAACTTGGAGGCCCAATAACGTCTACAAGAAGAAGGTTGTGTAGTAGACATCAAGCTCTTTTCTGGCGCCGTTGCCGGGGAGGTGAGTGCTTGAAGGTATATCTTTAGATCTTGCAATCGAGTCTTTTAGTTTCTTGTTTTATCACTAGTTTAGTTTATAAAAGAAAACTACAAAAAAATGAAATTGAGTTTGTCTCATATGCTTCATCTTTTTAATATCTTTCGTGAGTATGATGGAAAGGAAAATTGTGCCAAAGTGTTAGAAGAAGAATGCATTAAAATGTTTGGCACTAAATATTTGAATTATGAGCATGATTGCAATGTTGTTAGTATGAACTCCTTGAATATCCATGGTACTAATGATGATTGCACTAGTTATGATGAAAATGTCTCATATAAACATGTCAATTTTTGTGGAGTGCATTGGATTTGCAAGTACACACCAAATAGGGAAGATAGATATTGCAAGAGGCATAAGCACTTAGAAACTAAATTGTTGCAAGAAAGGCTAGATGATTGTGCTGAAAATTTAAATTTTCTTGGCCGTACTTGTGGACTTTGCAATGAAAGTGGTCATTTAGCTATCTGATGCAAATTGTTTCATGATCTAATCGTGTCCAAAAATTGTGATGAGTTGATTTCCCTTGCACATTATAATGAACTTAGCTTGCTTATGGGTTGCGAGGAAATGAAACTTATAACTGGGCATCTTCCAGAATTTTCCCGTTGTAAACTTCTTGGTTTTGATCTAGAGGAAATTTATATGTATTGTGCGGTGAATTGCATTGAAAATCCTTATATTGCCACTTACATAAAGAAAAGAAAACAAATAGAAGATGAAGACAATACTAATGAAAGGGAAGAGACTTCCCAATACCCTCCTATTATTTCTTATGATGAATCAGGTAATGAGGAGGAGCTTCCTATTCAACCAATCTCATTAATAAGGAGCTCTAAAAAGAGGATTGAACCCACACATGATGTGGCGAAGAAGAAGAAAAAAAAAGGAAGAGAGGTAAAAAGACATCTCTCCCAAATAATGCTGCTCCTATTACTATTGTGCCTCATGAAAATATAATTGTGGAAGATAATGATACTTCTTATGATCTTGAAAATCTTTTTGGCACATGCTTGGAAGAATATGATAATTGCTATACTATTGGTGCTATCCATACTATTAATTATGAGAGTGATTATGCTTATGGTATGAAAAGGCCCAAGCTTGGGGATGCTATGTTTGATGAAGATGATGTTTTTGAGAATATATTTGCTGCAATTAATGTTTGTCCCAAGCTTGGGGATGCTACGTTTAATGAAGGTGATATTTGTAGTCTCCCAAGTTTTGATATGCAAATTTGTTATAATGATAGCATGCCTCCTACTTATGATGATTATATTGATGAAAGTGGGTTTGGAAGAGTGTCAACTTTAGGAAGTAGTAACCCCACTATTTTGGAGGATGTTGAATCTCATTGTGATAATTATGAAAGTGGATTTGGAGAGGTCGTGACTTTATTTAGTAATGATTCCACTACCTTGGAAGAGGTTTCAATTGATTATGATGAGAACAAAGTTGCTACTTATGATGATTATTGTGATGAAACTTATGCTATAAAAAGTAGTGATGATTATATTTATAAAACTTGTCATGATTATGATTACCCTTTATCTCAACATTACTCTTTTAATGTGGAAACAATTTATAGTATCCGAGTCTCTTATGATACTCCCACTATTATTCATGAGAAGAAATTTGCTTATGTAGAGTGTAGTAAATTTTCTATGCTTGTAGATCATGAAAAGAATGCTTTAGGTGATGGTTATATTGTTGAATTCATTCATGATTCTACTGAAAATTATTATGAGGGAGGAACATATGCTTGCAGGAATTGCAATAATATCAAGTTTCCTCTCTATGTGCTTAAAGTTTTAAAGTTATGCCTGTTTTACCTTCCTATGCAAGTTGATTCTTGTTCTCACAAGTTGTTTGCTCACAAAATCCCTATGCATAAGAAGTGGGTTAGACTTAAATGTGCCAGTTATATTCTTCATGATGCTCTCTTTATGTTTCAATTCTTATCTTTTATACGAGCATCATTGAAATCATCATGCCTAGCTAGGGGCGTTAAACGATAGCGCTTGTTGGGAGGTAACCCAATTTTATTTCTGTTCCTTGCTTTTTGCTCCTGTTTAGTAATAAATAATTTATCTAGCCTCTGTTATGATTGAGTTTTTATGTTTTAATTAGTGTTTTTGTCAAGTAGAACCTTTGGGAAGACTTGGGTGAAGTCTTTATAATCTTGCTGTAAAAAAACATAAACTTTAGCGCTCACGAGAATTGCTGCCAGTTTTTATTGGATAGTGCTATTGAGTTAATTCTTTTTGAAGATGATTAATAGAAAAATTACTCAGGTCCACCAATTTATTTGAGAATTTTATGAGTTCCACAAGTATACGTTTGATACATATTACTACAGACTGTTCTGTTTTTGACAGATTCTGTTTTTCATGTGTTGTTTGCTTATTTTGATGAATCTATGGCTAGTAAAAGATTTTATAAACCATAGAGAAGTTGGAATACAGTAGGTTTAACACCAATATAAATAAAGAATGAGTTCATTACAGTACCTTGAAGTGGTGTTTTGTTTTCTTTCGCTAACGGAGCTCACGAGTTTTCTGTTATGTTTTGTGTTGTGAAGTTTTCAAGTTTTGGGTGAAGATTCGATGGACTATGGAATAAGGATTGGAAAGAGCCTAAGCTTGGGGATGACCAAGGCACCCCCAAGGTAATATTCAAGGACAACCAAAAGCCTAAGCTTGGGGATGCCCCAGAAGGCATCCCCTCTTTCGTCTTCGTTCATCGGTAACTTTACTTGGAGCTATATTTTTATTCACCACAGGATATGTGTTTTGTTTGGAGCGTCATTTTATTTTATTTTGTTTTGCTTGCAGTTTGAATAAAATACCAATATATGAAATTATTAAATGTTAGAGAGTCTTCACATAGTTGCATAATTATTCGACTACTCATTGATCTTCACTTATATCTTTCGGTGTAGTTTGTCATTTGCTCTAGTGCTTCACTTATATCCTTTTAGAGAACAGTGGTGGTTTTATTTTATAGAAATAGATGAACTCTCATGCTTCACTTATATTATTTTGAGAGTCCTAAACAGCATGGTAATTTGCTTTGGTTATGAAACTAGTCCTAATATGATGGGCATCCAAGAGGGATATATTAAAAACTTTCATATAAGTGCATTGAATACTAAGAGAAGTTTGATGCTTGATGATTGTTTTGAGATATGGAGGTAGTGATATTAAAGTCGTGCTAGTTGAGTAGTTGTGAACTTGAGAAATGCTTGTGTTGAAGTTTGCAAGTCCCGTAGCATGCACGTATGGTAAACATTGTGTAACAAATTTGAAACATGAGGTGTTATTTGATTGTCTTCCTTATGAGTGGCGGTTGGGGACGAGCGATGTTCTTTTCCTACCAATCTATCCCCCTAGGAGCATGCGCGTAGTGCTTGGTTTTTATGACTTGTTGTAGATTTTTGCAATAAGTATGTGAGTTCTTTATGACTAATGTTGAGTCCATGGATTATACGCACTTTCACCCTTCCATCATTGCTAGCCTCTTCGGTACCGTGCATTGCCCTTTCTCACATTGAGAGTTGGTGCAAACTTCGCCGGTGCATCCAAACGCCGTGATATGATACGCTCTTTCACACATAAACCTCCTTATATCTTCCTTAAAACAGCCAGCATACCTACCTATTATGGCATTTCCATAGCCATTCCGAGATATATTGCCATGCAACTTTCCACCGTTCCGTTTATTATGACACGCATCATCATTGTCATATTGCTTAGCATGATCATGTAGTTGACATAGTATTTGTGGCAAGGCCACCATTCATAATCCTTTCATACATGTCACTCTTGACTCATCGCAAACCCGGTACACCGACGGAGGCATTCATATAGAGTCATACTTTGTTCTAGTATTGAGTTGTAAATAAATAGAAGTGTGATGATCATCATTTTCTAGAGCATTGTCCCAAGTGAGGAATAAAAAAAGAGAAAGGCCATAAAAAAGAGAGAATGCCCAAAAAAAGAGAAAGGCCATAAAAAAGAGAAGGCCCAAAAAAATTAGAGAAAAAGAGAGAAGGACAATGCTACTATCCTTTGCCACACTTATGCTTCAAAGTAGCACCATAATCTTCATGATAGAGAGTCTTTTGTTTTGTCACTTTCATATACTAGTGGGAATTTTTCATTATAGAACTTGGCTTGTATATTCCAACAATGGGCCTCCTCAAGTGCCCTAGGTCTTCCTGAGCAAGCAAGTTGGATGCACACCCACTTAGTTTCTTTTGTTGAGCTTTCATACATTTATAGCTCTTGTGCATCCGTTGCATGGCAATCCCTACTCCTTGCATTAACATCAAGCGATGGGCATCTCCATAGCCCATTGATTAGCCTCGTTGATGTGAGACTTTCTCCTTTTTTGTCTTCTCCACATAACCCCCGTCATCATATTCTATTCCACCTATAGTGCTATGTCCATGGCTCGCGCTCATATATTGCGTGAAAGTTTATAGGTTTGAGATTACTAAAGTATGAAACAATTGCTTGGCTTGTCATCGGGGTTGTGCATTATGAGAGCATTCTTGTGTGACGAAAATGGAGCATGACCAAACTATATGATTTTGTAGGGATGAACTTTTTTTGGCCATGTTATTTTGAGAAGACATGATTGCTTAGTTAGTATACTTGAAGTATTATTATTTTTATGTCAATATGAACTTTTGTCTTGAATCTTATGGATCTGAATATTCTTGATACAATAAAGAGAAATACATGATGAATATGTTAGGTAGCATTCCACATCAAAAATTCTGTTTTTATCATTTACCTACTCGAGGACGAGCAGGAATTAAGCTTGGGGATGCTGATACGTCTCCAACGTATCTATAATTTTTGATTGTTCCATGCTATTTATATGCATTTATATGCTATTTCATATGATTTTTGGGACTAACCTATTAACCTAGAGCCCAGTGCCAGTTTCTGTTTTTTCCTTGTTTTAGAGTATCCCAGAAAAGGAAAATCAAACGGAGTCCAATTGACCTGAAACTTCACGGAACTTATTTTTGGAAGGAAAGCAACCCGGGAGACTTGGAGTCCACGTCAAGGAAGCTTCGAGGAAGCCACGAGGTAGGGGGGCGCGCCCACCCCCTGGGCGCGCCCTCCACCCTCGTGGGCCCCTCGTGGCTCCCCTGACGTACTTTTTCCTCCTATATATCTCCATATACCCTAAAACGATCGGGGAGCACAATAGATAGGGAGTTCCGCCGCCAGAAGCCTCTGTAGCCACCGAAAGCCAATCTAGACCCATTCCGGCACTCTGCCGGAGGGGGAATCCTTCTCCGGTGACCATCTTCATTATCCCGGTGCTCTCCATGACAAGGAGGGAGTAGTTCTCCCTCTGGGCTGAGGGTATGTACCAGTAGCTATGTGTTTGATCTCTCTCTCTCTCTCTCTCTCTCTCTCTCGTATTCTTGATTTGGCACGATCTTGATATATCGCGAGCTTTGCTATTATAGTTGGATATTATGTTTCTTCTCCCCCTCTACTCTCTTGTAATGGATTGAGTTTTCCCTTTGAAGTTATCTTATCGGATTGAGTCTTTAATTATTTGAGAACACTCGATGTATGTCTTGTCGTGCGTATCTGTGGTGACAATGGATATCACGTGATTCACTTGATGTATGTTTTGGTGACCAACTTGCGGGTTCCGCCCATGAACTTATGCATAGGGGTTGGCACACGTTTTCGTCTTGATTCTCCGGTAGAAACTTTAGGGCACTCTTTGAGGTTCTATGTGTTGGTTGAATAGATGAATCTTAGATTGTGTGATGCATATCGTATAATCATACCCACAGATACTTGAGGTGACATTGGAGTATCTAGGTGACATTAGGGTTTTGGTTGATTTGTGTCTTAAGGTGTTATTCTAGTACGAACTCTAGGGCTGTTTGTGACACTTGAATAGCCCAACGGATTGATTGGAAAGAATAACTTTGAGGTGGTTTCGTACCCTACCATAATCTCTTTGCTTGTTCTCTGCTATTAGTGACTTTGGAGTGACTCTCTGTTGCATGTTGAGGGATAGTTATGTGATCCAATTATGTTATTATTGTTGAGAGAACTTGCACTAGTGAAAGTATGAACCCTAGGCCTTGTTTCAACGCATTGCAATACCGTTTACGCTCACTTTTATCATCAGTTACCTTGCTGTTTTTATATTTTCAGATTACAAAAACATATATCTACCGTCCATATTGCACTTGTATCACCATCTCTTCGCCGAACTATGCACCTATACAATTTACCATTGTATTGGGTGTGTCGGGGACACAAGAGACTCTTTGTTGTTTGGTTGCAGGGTTGCTTGAGAGAGACCATCTTCATCCTACGCCTCCTACGGATTGATAAACCTTAGGTCATCCACTTGAGGGAAATTTGCTACTGTCCTATAAACCTCTGCACTTGGAGGCCCAACAACGTCTACAAGAAGAAGGTTGTGTAGTAGACATCAATGGTCTTGATAACCCGATACAAGTAGTAAAGGTAAATTCTCTCTATAGATATGATAAAGCTGAAATCCCATTTACTAAGTTTGCTAGCCCATGCTTGGAAGAGTTTGATGACTTTATGGTTAAACAAGAAAACTTCAATGCTTATTTTGGTAGAGAATTAAAATGCAATGCTGATATGCTTGAACACTTGGGTGATTATATGGCTAATGTTAAAGATGAAATAAAACTTATTAGTAAACATGCTTCTATGGTTACCGCTCAAGTAGAATACGTACTTAAAGCTTAGAATGATTTGCTCAATGAATTGAATAGTAAGTGAGGGATTCCTGGATTAGGGGGTATCCGGACAGCCGGATTATATCCTTTGGCCGGACTGTTGGACCATGAAGATACAAGATTGAAGACTTCGTCTCGTGTCCGGATGGGACTCTACTTGGCGTGGAAGGCAAGCTAGGCAATACGGATATGTATATCTCCTCCTTTGTAACCGACCTTGTGTAAACCTAGCCCCCTCCGGTGTCTATATAAACCGGAGGGTTTTAGTCCGTAGGACAACATACAATCATACCATAGGCTAGCTTTTAGGGTTTAGCCTCTCCGATCTCGTGGTAGATCAACTCTTGTAATACTCATATCATCAAGAATAAATCAAGCAGGACGTAGGGTTTTACCTCCATCAAGAGGGCCCGAACATGGGTAAAACATCGTGTCCCCTGCCTCCTGTTACCATCCGCCTTAGACGCACAGTTCGGGACCCCCTACCCGAGATTCGCCGGTTTTGACACCGACATTGGTGCTTTCATTGAGAGTTCCTCTGTGACGTCGCCGTAAGGAAGGATGCCGCGTCTCGTTGTTAAAAGCAACATTACCGCCGGGGGAGCTCTGGCTGTCGGCCAAACTCTCCGGCTAGGCAGTTTCGTCATGACTGCCCGTTCGGCCGCTGCACCGACGATGACTTCTCGGGTCATCAAAAACAGCCTCCATGTCAGCTCGGAAGTCGCCGAGCAGATGGATACAATGGAGCTCTCTTCCCTAAACGAACTCTTGGATCGCATCACCGCCTTGGGAGTTGCTACAGACTATGATCGGATTGGGCTTAAACCCAATCAAAGGGAGATTAACGCTCCACCGGTCACCCATCACGTTGCGGTGGTGGAGGAACAATGCGGCAACTCTTCCTCTATTTTGAGGACTAACTATGTCCGGATTTCTGAGCTCTCCGAGCCGGATACCCGCTTACGGGAGGACATCACCCAAGCCCTGAACCTAGAATCAGGCAGCGGGCGAGACTTATCGGGTAACACTCCGGAACCCGAACTTCCAAGATCAGAAACTCCTCGGCCCCTGGGTCTCAGATCGGGTAGGGGTTCGGACTCAAATCCACCCACCCACCCAAACATAAACGATCTTTCCCACATCAGGCAAGAGCCCCATGAAACAGTACATCATTATTGGGCCAGATTCCTCCTTGTGATGAACAAGGTTAAGGACTGTCGCGAGGAAGATGCAGTCTCACTTTTCCGCAATAATTGCACGAACAAGGGAATCCTTAACGCCTTAACTCGCCGTGACATATCACGCTTCGCTGACTTGGCGTCCATAGTACGAAAGTAATGTGCGATGGAAAACGCCTGAAAAACTGAAACAAAATTTTGGGATAATCCGGCTCCGAATACACACCCGGTCCGAAGTAAAAGGGTGCACTATCATAAGACACCCGAGCTAGTTGCAAAGAAACAAAAGTCCTCTACATGGCATGGAACCGTACTGGAGGGATGGCTTAACGGACCCTGCAAAATTCATAGTAAAGCGGATACGATACCAACGCACAGCCTTAGAGCATGTTGGATACTCCGGCAGGTGGCCAAAAGTGGTGAGGATCTTCTTATCCCAAATGCCACAGAGCACCATCCCGTGGATAACAATATGGTGTTAACAGTCTTTGAGACCTTTGCATCAAATAATAGGCGCAAGCAAACACTCCGCAGCATGGCCGAAATCTGCCATGTAGCAGCAATAAATCCATGGAGTGACACGGCTATTACCTTCAATGCCAGTGATGAACCTAAATTCCAAACAGCCCGAGCACCAGCCGCACTGGTCCTCAATCCAATTGTGGACGACTTTCGACTCACCAAAGTACTCATGGACGGCGGCAGTGGATTAAACCTCATCTATGAGGAAACTCTTCAAAAATGGAAATAGACTGGAACCGCATTGAGCAAAGTAGCACAACCTTTAGGGGAATCATACCCAGTCGGGAGGCACGATGCGCCGGGAAAATCACACTAGATGTGGTATTCGGTACACCAAAGAATTATAGGTCCGAAGAAATTACATTTCAAGTGGCCCCGTTCAGCAGTGGATACCATGCCCTTTTAGGACGTGAGGCGTTCACGATCTTCCAAGCCGTACCCCATTATGGGTACATGAAGCTCAAAATGCCCGGGCCCAATGGAATCATCACCCTCGGCAGTGATCCGGACACAGCACTCCACGCCAAAAACAAAACAGCCGCACTGGCCCTCGAGGCATTATCCGAAGCCCTCTCGTCCGAGGAATTAACCACACTACGCTCCACAGTGGACAGGGACGATGTGATACTCGATAAGATATCCAAGTCCACTTCTTCTAAACCAGCGGATGAAATAGTCAAATTCCAAGTCCACCCAACGGACCCTACAAAAACAGCCTCCATTGGGGCACAGTTAAATCCTGCCGTGGACGCCGCACTACGAGAGTTCTTGCGCGAGAATTGGGACATATTCGCCTGGCACCCCTCAGACATGCCAGGAATCCCACACAGGCTGGCCGAGCATAGCCTCAATATCCTAAAGGGATTCAAGCCGGTTAAGCAAGCTCTTCAGCGTTTCTCCGAACCTAAGAGACAGGCCATGGGAGAGGAACTAGACAAGTTATTGGAGGCCAGATTCATCAGAGAGATAAAACACCCGGACTGGCTAGCAAACCTGGTGATGGTACCAAAGAAGGATAAATCTTGGCGCCTTTGTGTCGATTTCAAGGACCTCAATAAAGCTTGCCCAAAGGATCCCTTCCCCCTCCCCCGCATCGATCAAATTATCGATGCTACCGCAGGACACGAGTCATTGTGTTTCCTCGACGCATACTCCAGTTACCACCAAATCAAGATGGCGGAGTCCGACCAAGCCGCAACGGCATTCATCACACCATACGGCCCCTTCTGTTTCAACACAATGCCTTTTGGGCTAAAAAACGCCGGCGCAACATATCAGCGCATGATTTAGACATGTCTGGAGAAACAAATCGGCAAAACAATAGAGGCATACGTAGACGATGTGGTCATCAAAACCAAACACGTTGACTCTTTGATAGACGACTTGAGGCTCACATTCGACAACCTCCGAACATACGACATCAAGCTCAATCTGGAAAAATGCGTTTTCGGCGTACCAGCCGGAAAGCTCCTGGGTTTCATTGTCTCCAGTACAGGTATTGAAGCTAATCCGGCCAAAATCCGAGCTTTGTCACAGTTGGCTACCCCAACAGACCTCAAACAAATCCATAAGTTAACTGGATGTGTGGCGGCTCTAAGCCGCTTTATCTCCCGCTTAGGATAAAAGGCTTTACCCCTTTATCGCCTCCTTCGGTGCACCGAACACTTTGAGTGGACCAACGCTGCCACAGCCGGATTGGAAGAAATAAAGGTCATTTTGGCAACCAACCCAATCCTGGCCGCGCCAAACATCGACGAACCAATGCTGTTGTACATTGCGGCAACTCATCAAGTTGTAAGCGCAGTGCTCGTCGTCGAACGAGGAGCTGACGGACATAAATTCCCTCTTCAAAAGCCGGTATACTATGTATCCACTGTCCTCACTCCATGCAAATCACGGTACCCACATTATCAAAAGATAGCCTATGCGGTATTCATGGCATCCCGGAAGCTGCGACACTACTTTCAAGAGTGTTCGATTACAGTAGCCTCGGAAGTGCCACTTAATGATATTATAAACAACCGCGATGCTACGGGCCGGATTGCTAAATGGGCCATTGAGCTCCTCCCGTTCGACATAACATACAAACCTCGACGAGCCATTAAGTCGCAAGTATTGGCCGACTTTGTCACCGAATGGACGGAGGCCGAACTCCCTAAAGAGTACGACGCATACTCCAATTGGATCATGTACTTCGACGGTTCTAAAATGTTGGCTGGTCTAGGGGCCGGCGTCGTCCTGACGTCCCCAACCGGAGATACCGTTCAGTAGGTACTGCAAATATTATATACAGACTCCAACAACGCAGCCGAATACGAAGCTCTATTGCATGGTCTTCGGATGGCAGTCTCCATGGGCATTCAACGCCTAGAGGTGCATGGGGATTCAAACCTTGCAATATCCCAAATAAATGGAGATTTTGACGCCAAGGATCCGAAATGGCGGCCTACGAAACGCTGTCCTAAAAATGTCAGCTCGGTTCGAGGGGCTCGAATTTCACCATGTGGCTCGGGAAAACAATCAAGCGGCGGATATCCTCACCCGCATCGGCGCAAAACGCGATGTGGTCCCCCCCAACATATTTCTGGAAAGGCTGTTCAAGCCATCCGTAGCATGGGAAGGGGACACCGGTAACAATAGTCCAGACCCAGCCAAAATGCCCGATACCGAACACTCTGACACAATCGGAGGCTCCGCCACCGAAATAACACCTTCCGCCCACGTAATAATGGCCATTATAGCCCCGTGGACAGAACCATTCCTGGCCTACCTAACTAGGCAGGAACTTCCGGAGGACCAAAATGAGGCACGCTGCATAGTGCGGCGATCTAAGGCCTACAGGGTCCACGAGGGAGAATTGTATAAAAAAATCACTACCGGAGTCCTTCAAAGGTGCATCTCCAAAGAGGAAGGGCGGAACCTTTTGGCAGAAATCCACGCCGGACTCGGCGGTCACCACGCCGCAGCCCGGGCTCTTGTAAGCAATGCCTTCCGTACAGGATTCTATTGGCCAACGGCCCGGCAAGATGCACAGGACTTGGTCCAACGTTGCGCCGGTTGCCAGCTCTTTGCAAATCAAATCCACATGCCACCCACCGCCCTCCAAACAATCCCCATTATGTGGCCCTTCACGGTCTGGGGGCTTGACATGGTTGGACCCCTTAAAGGGAGAACCCACAAGAAAAAATACTTACTGGTCATGGTGGATAAATTCACCAAATGGATAGAGGCCAAACCTGTTAAAATAGCCGAATCCGGACCAGTGATAGACTTCATATCTGGGGTCATACACCGTTATGGCGTCCCCCACAACATCATCATTGACAATGGCACAAACTTCATAGCTGATGAGGTAAAACTCTGGTGCAGCAAAATGGGCATCAAGCTCGATTATGCTTCAGTCTATCACCCACAAACCAACGGCCAAGTCGAGCGAGCAAACGGTCTTATAATGAGCGGCATTAAACCCAGATTAGTGTGTTCCTTAACGGAGTCTAACACGCACTGGGTAGAGGAGCTCGACTCCGTACTCTGGGGGCTGCGGACCACGCCGAATCATAGTACCGGATATACACCCTTCTTTATGGTGTACGGCGCAGAGGCAGTCTTGCCTTGTGACATAATTCATGACTCACCTCGAGTGCGCATGTACGAAGAAAGAGAAGCCGAGCTCGATCGGCAGGACAGTCTGGACACCCTGGAGGAGGAATGCGACGTAGCCAAAGCATGTTCCGCATTTTATCAGCAACAGGCTCGCAGATACCGAAGCAGAGAAGTACGGGCCAAAACTTATAACGTTGGCGAACTAGTTCTACGCTTGTTGGATAAGAAAAAGAACAAGCTCGAGCCCAAATGGGAAGGTCCCTTCATTGTTGACCAAGTTTTGACCGGTGGAGCGTACCGACTTCGGGATGCATCGACTAGTCGACTCGAGCCGAACCCATGGAACGCGGCCAGGCTCCGAAGATTCTACGCCTAGCACCGGACTCTATGTTCGTCCCCTCCCTTTGTCCATTTTTTGCATATACATTATTTGTCTTGTTTTTCTTTCTTCCTTCTTTTATTCTTTCTCTAGGCCTTCAAGGGCCAACTTGTGCCTCGCTTGCACATTATAGATGCGCTAGCCACGCTCATCATACCTGGGGGCTTCTTTCACAGAAGCTTAATTATTTATCTGGGCCTCAGGCCCCGCACATGTGTCATGCTTCCGCATGTACCTTTTTTTCGCCATTATATGCATCGATATGACTTAAGTTTTGGCCAAGCTGGGTTGCCTGTCTCTTGTATTTGTGCCCTACGTTCCCGTTAATTCAGCTAGGGCATAAGGGGAGCACCTCTGCGATTGTTACTGCCGGGTCAGCCGGATGTGTACCTCAGACTGGGTGAAGCCGAAAGCTAGCTTTCTTAAGGGAATATTCGGTCGGTGAACAAAAGATGATTTTTATTTATTGTCCATATCTGACCCCAGATGTTTTTCCTGCGTTTCCTATCGCAGTCCGGACATGCACTTTAGGGCATGCTTACCCAGGGAAAGGAACCCTTAACGGAACTATTCTCCCTGGAAGATGTTTCTTACTACCCATGTAATATAACATAACTAGTTGGGCACTTGTCTGTTCAAGCACTAATGACCCCTACGCCTGGTCTCCACGCATACCCCGGTTCTCAAGCACTAATGGGTCTGCCTTGGTATACCGCGTCTTCACCATGGCCCAGGCTTCTCTGGCACCCTGTCGGCAGGCCGATATCTTCCATAATCGAAAGCGCCGCCGTGCTCCCTTGAGCTTCTCCGTAAGCTCTGCAACGCCCTCTGGCAGGGAGACGGATGGCCAAAAGGCCTGGGCAACACCTTGAATCACCTACCGAACTTGTTCGTGCAGATGTCAGAGCTCGGATAGAAGATCACCCGCAGACCCGAGCATTTCCTCCGCGGGACGACCCGTCAGCATACCTACAGACATAACGTTATTAGTCGGCCTCTTCGCCAAAATCCTTTAAAAGGATTCGTTCAAGCACTTACTGAAAATGTCACGCCGAAGCCGCTTATTCTCCTTCACGGAGTCTGCAAGCTGAGCTCGAACGTCTTTTAGTTCCACGCTCAGCTTGATATTGGCGTCTTGGAGATTGTTTTTCTCCCGCCTAACCTCAGTCAGCACACGTTTGCCAGCCTCTAGCTGTCGCATAACATGCTGGTCCTCCGAATTTTCTCCGGATTCATCTGCAACATCTATTGTTAGATCTGCAGCCATGCCGCACACTATATGGTAACCATCATTCTTTAAAGTAAATGTTACCAGCGGGTGACTTTTTCGGTTCCTGCAATGCAGCAACAGCGGCCCGCAGTTGGTTCTTGCATTCCTCTAGCTCCTGTGACAGCCTAGTATTCTTCTCTGTAAGAACCTGCACAATAAAGATGATCCTTAAATCAGTTCTGCTAACTATTTCAAGTCTCAAGGGCTACTGATACATATAAATCGTCAGATTTACTTACCCGTACATCCTTTACATACTGATCCGTGGCTCTGGCTAGACCATCTTGAGCAGCTCGGAGGTACGCCTCTCTAGAATTGAAGGCATCAAATGCCTCTGGTGAGAAACAAGTGTCACGAAGTACGGCCCGGTGGCGCCTATGATTCATGGTGCTTTCCACTTCTGAGTTTGTAGCGGATAATCTATCCGCATCCTCTGTAGGGGGAGTATCCGGCGCCCGCCCCATATCGGTTTCCGCCTCTATGTCCGGTCCTGGCGCCCGACTGGTGGAAGCGTGATTAGTAACATCGCCGGACATATTCCGGCGAGTGTTTTTTCTGTTAAAGAAACATGGGCGTCATTATATTTCGAGAAAGACGACAACCACGGAGCGGGGTTTTTGTCATACCTTTGCGCCGGCGTCTCCGTCCTGACCGCCTTCCTTTTTGGCCTACCCGGCCTCGGCGCCTCTTGCTGGCAAGTTGCTGCGGGTTCAGCAGGGCGTCCCGAATGCCTTCCGTGTAAAAATGCCATGTGTATATGGTGGGTGAAGTGTCTAAAAGGGGATCCTAGTTTTTGGAGTTGGGATTTTTGGTTTTTCTTACGTGCAATGCAGGGAGCAGTCCGGGATAGTCGGCCGTAATGGCCACCATGGCATCATCGCAGCTTAACTGATAGAACTGCCGGTCTATTAGCTGCACGAATATAACTGGATCTTCTTCAAGCCCGGAATCGAGGGCCCAGTCAGGGTCCTCTGGTTGTGGAGAAGGGCTGCTGACCTCCTTTATGGCTTTTCGCAGTTCCTACCGCAAAGTGGCAACGTGAATAGTTACGACAAAGAATACGGGAGAAATGGGAGTAGGGAGATATAACTTACCCAGCTTGGAGGATTGTACATAGAGAATCCATCCCGTGGCTTGATGCTGGTGAACTCCTCTTCCTCACCCTTGAACAATTCGGACAGAATTTTCGTTAAAGCGGCAGCATTGTCTGGACCCTTACGCCCGCAGCGGGTGGCATCATCCGCCCCATTAAAACACCACAAGGGGTGTCCACGATATTGTAGTGGTTGCACTCCCCGCATTATGCAAATCGACATAATTTCGATTACTGTCAAACCTGATCGAGCCAGTGCTTTAATCCGGTTCATCAGATAGAGGACTTCTCCATTGTCTTCCACCTGGGGGCTCCGTGGGTGCCAACTTCGGTGTTTCTTCAGAGGAGCATCGTTGAACTCAGGAAGACCCCGCCGAACAGGGTCCAGAAGGGGAACGTCCTCCATATAAAACCATTCTGAAGGCCAGTCTTCGGACGACTTCTTCGGGGTACCGGACAGGTATCCGGTATCGGCGATGCGCCATATTTTGGCTCTGCCCACTTGATAAAGTGACCCCCTCTGTGTGCGAGGGACGAGGCAAAATAGCCTTTTCCATAGCTCGAAGTGAGCCTCACAGCCCAGGAACAACTCGCAGAGAGCAACATAGCCGACGATATGTAGGATGGAGGCGGGGGTGAAATTGTGTAATTGGAGGCCGTAGAACTCCAGGAGCCCGTGGAGGAACGGATGAATTGGAAATTCGAGTCCCCTTAATAAATAGGGAACAAGGCAGACCCGTTCCCCCATAGAGGGGCAGGGAAAGCTCTCCGCTTGCTCCCCGCCATTGTAGGTGGCAAGCCCAGCTCGAACGGGCACCATATACGCCGGAGGGAGAAATCCCTTAGTCTGCAATTCGACTAATCGACTGTGCGGAACTGAACACCTCTCCCAATCACCGGGCTTAGGGCTACGGGGGCGGGAGGAGGAGCTGCGGAGGTCGGCCATGCTGGAATGGATCTTTCCGAAATGCGCTCTGATGGATTATCGCTGGGGGAGGATGGTATGGATTGGATCTAAGGATCCCCATCCCTTTAATAGACAATTTATTTATCTGGCTAGGGGGGTGAACGTAAAAATGCCCTGGCACCTCGTATTCATTCGATGCATGGGAGATAGCCCTTATTGGGCACAGAAGCCAAGAGGTCCAAACATTTATGGGACCGGACATTGCTTTACAAACACTCGAAAGATGGAGAAGAACCCGCCTTGCAATACCGAAGACAACTGTGCGCCAGACTCATCATCATTGAAGCCTGGTTCAGGGGCTACTGAGGGAGTCCTGGATTAGGGGGTATCCGGACAGCCGGATTATATCCTTTTGCCGGACTGTTGGACTATGAAGATACAAGATTGAAGACTTCGTCTCGTGTCCGGATGGGACTCTACTTGGCGTGGAAGGCAAGCTAGGCAATACGGATATGTATATCTCCTCCTTTGTAACCGACCTTGTGTAAACCTAGCCCCCTCCGGTGTCTATATAAACCGGAGGATTTTAGTCCGTAGAACAACATACAATAATACCATAGTCTAGCTTCTAGGGTTTAGCCTCTCCGATCTCATGGTAGATTAACTCTTGTAATACTCATATCACCAAGAATAAATCAAGCAGGACGTAGGGTTTTACCTCGATCAAGAGGGCCCGAACCTGGGTAAAACATCGTGTCCCCTACCCCATGTTGCCATCCGCCTTAGACGCACAGTTCGGGACCCCCTACCCGAGATCCGCCGGTTTTGACACCGACAGTAAGAAAAATGATAATGATGTTAGAGTTATGACTAGAGGTGGTAAAATGACTCAGGAACCTTTGTATCCTAAGGGCCATCCTAAGAGAATTGAGCAAGATTCTTAGAGAACTAATATTGATGCACCTAGTCCTTCTAAGAGGAAGAAAAAGAAAAATGATAGGACTTTGCATGCTTCTAGTGAACCTGTTGATGACACACCTGAGAATCCCAATGATATTTCTATTTCTGATGCTGAAACACAATCTGGTAATGAGCATGAACCTAGTGATTATGTTAATAATGATTTTCATGTTGATGCTCAACCTAGTAATGATAATGATGTAGAGATTGAACCTGTTGTTGATCTTGATAAGCCACAATCAAAGAATCAACGTTATGATAAGAGAGACTTTGTTGCTAGGAAGCACGATAAAGAAAGAGAACCATGGGTTCAGAAACCCATGCCTTTTCCTCCTAAACCATCCAAGAAAAAGGATGATGAGGATTTTGAGCACTTTGCTGAAATGATTAGACCTATCTTTTTGCGTATGTGTTTGACTGATATGCTTAAAATGAATCCTTATGCTAAGTACATGAAAGATATTGTTACTAATAAAAGAAAGATACCAGAAGCTGAAATTTCCACCATGCTTGCTAATTCTACTTTTGAAGGCGGAATACCAAAGAAACTTGGAGATCCCGGAGTACCAACTGTACCATGCTCCACTAAAAGAAACTATGTTAAAAATGCTTTATGTGATCTTGGAGCCGGTGTTAGTGTTATGCCTCTCTCTTTATATCGTAGACTTGATTTGAATAAGTTGACACCTACTGAATTATCTTTGCAAATGGATGATAAATTAACTGCTATACATGTCGGTATTTGTGAGGATGTGCCTGTTGTGGTTGCAAATGTTACCATTTTAACAGACTTTGTTATTCTTGATATTCCCGAGGACGATAGTATGTCTATTATTCTTGGAAGACCCTTTTTGAATACTACAGGGGCTGTTATTGATTGCACCAAAGGCAATGTCACTTTTCATGTTAATGGCAATGAGCATACGGTACACTTTCCGAGGAAACAACCTCAAGTTCATAGTACAAACTCTACTGGAAAAATTCCATTGATTATTTTTGGAGGTTTTGAATTTCCTCTTCCTACCGTCAAGAATAAATATGATATTCTTATTGTTGGGGATGTGCATATCCCCGTTAAAGTAACCTAGTGTTATTCGAAAATTCTCTGGTTCCATGTTATTCGGAATGAGTTTGTTAACAAGACCTGATCAACTTTGTTAGTGGATTCCTTTTGATGAGCATGAGATGGATGAATTTAGAAAACACAACTCTCTGTACCCTCTTTTTACTTTCTGTCATTTAGTTTAAATAAAGCAAAAACAGTAATTTCTGTCTGTTTTTTGAATTATCCATGCAATAAAATACCACGAAAATAAAAGTTCTCCAAATGCCCTGAAATTTAAATATGATTTTTTTCTGGAATATTTGAGAATATCTGGCACTGAGAACACAGCAGGGGGAGCAAGCACCTATCCACGAGGGTAGAGGGCGCGCCCTACCCCCTTGGGTGTGATACGTCTCCGTCGAATCTATCTTTCCAAACACTTTTGCCCTTGTTTTCGACTCTAACTTGCATGATTTGAATGGAACTAACCCGGACTGGCGCTGTTTTCAACAGAATTGCCATGGTGTTATTTATGTGCAGAAACAAAAGTTCTCGGAATGACCTGAAACTCCACGGAGCGTATTTTTGGAAATAATAAAAAATACTGGCAAAAGATCAAGACCAGGGGCCCACACCCTAGCCACGAGGGTGGGGGCGCGCCTGCCCCCCTGGGCGCGCCCCCTACCTCGTGGGCCCCCTGGAGCTCCTTCGACCTCAGCTCCAACTCTATATATTCGTGTTCGGAGAGAAAAAATCAAGGAGAAGGATTCATTGCGTTTTACGATACGGAGCCACCACCAAGCCCTAAAACCTCTCGGGAGGGCTGATCTGGAGTCCGTTCGGGGCTCCGGAGAGGGGAATCCGTCGCCATTGTCATTGACGATGTCCTGGACTAGGGAGTACTCACCATGTTGTCTCCTGATCTGTTAGATTGGGCCGAGGACCCCCATGGCCATATACTCATGGGCCAGTTCGGACAACTGCCGCATACATGGAAGATTCCACACGACTTGGCGATCAAGACAAGGACTCCTCCCCACCGGCATATTCGGCAAGGACTCTTGTTATCCTAGGCCTCTGGTGCATTATATAAACCGGTGCCAGGCTAGTCGATAGGGATATACAACAATCATACCATAGGCTAGCTTCTAGGGTTTTAGCCTCTACGATCTCGTGGTAGATCAACTCTTGTAATACTCATATCATCAATATCGATCAAGCATGATGTAGGGTATTACCTCCATCAAGAGGGCCCGAATCTGGGTAAACATTGTGTCCCCTACCTCCTGTTACCATCGATCCTATACGCACAGTTCGGGACCCCCTACCCGAGATCCGCCAGTTTTGACACCGACATTGGTGCTTTCATTGAGAGTTCCGCTGTGTGATCGGCAAAAGGATCGATGGCTCATCTACAGATTGACTGCGACGTCGACATCTTCATCACCAGCTCGATTGGTCACCTTGGCTTGACCGAGGACTGTGCCCTGCCTCCGATCGTCATGTTCGGACGAGGTCCTTCATCAACATCAACTCCGATCTCTATCAAGATCATGGAGGAATCATCCATGGAGCTCGGGGGCTCAACGTCAACATTGCCCTCAGGCGACCGTGCTGTTTTTCCGAACAGCGAACTTGTATCCACTGCCACCACCTCTTAGAGCATCGCTTTGACGACCCCTTTGGTGGGATTGTGCGGAATTGAGTCTACAACAACCATGCAAAATTTCGTCGAGTTCCAATGGAGGAATCTCCGGCAATCTACGATATATCGGAGCCCTGTCAAATCTGGACGGGAATCTGGACGAGTTTAGGGCGTGGTCTCCAGAACCTAGCTCGGACATCCTTTGGAAGATCCAACCATTGACCGGCTACGGAATTCCTATATCTAACACCCCTCAAAATTTCAGCTCGAGCCGACCGTCCAAACTCCGGGAACCTTCCGATTAGTGCATCACTTTTCGGGTCTGTTTTCTGCGCGAATACAGATCCGACCCGAATTCATGTTTCTTTATGAACGTGATATGGGAAAACCTTCTTAAATGAATATTCTCCTAGGGTATTGTGCGTTGTTTTTAAACATGTGCCCATAAAATTTTAAGCCTCCTCTGAGGTAAACTTCACTATCATACTAGTGTCAAACCAGTCCGACAATACTGCTCCACGGCTACCGACCTGCGCTAGACACGTCGTCGCCTTTTGAGCGAAGCTCAACTACTTTGGATCATCATCTCGGTGAGCGAACAAGATTTCGGAATCACCAAGGATAAATCATCACCAACATCGCCGCCCCACGGAATACACGGAGCGGGAACACAGGCATCTCCGCATGGTCACTTCATCAAGCCAGCATTGACCGCGTCCACAAGTTACGACCTGCGTCGACTGAGGGCTTCACCATCTCTTCATCAACTTACTTCGGAGACTTCGGCGTCACCAGCCGACCAACTTCATCACATTAGCTGGACCACGGGCTTTTCCTCGGCGAGCCAACCTTTGCTAGCATCGCCATGCCACCGCTTCATCACCCACCAGGCAATGGGTGTGCGGATCAAGCCCCAATTTTGGGAGTAACCTTTCTCCAGATTGCTACAACAAATAAACCAGGTGCTATTAATCCTAGTATTTTTTGCTTGCTCGGGTTCATTTTTCCCAAGGAATTATTACTCTAGTTTGTTCATCATATGTACACAGATCTATCAAATAATGGCCGCATTAAAGATGGTCGCATGGTGGTTCGGTCAGTTTCCGTACATGCCCGGCGAACGCCGCATCCGGAACTCGGATCGACCTGTGAATTCAGGCTTTGCCACGCCTTTACCGCATCACGCCGACGCCCTGCATCGACATTGACTTCGGCGCCAGACCATATTTCTTTTATTACTCACTTTGCATAAATTATTCATTATGCAACGATTTTTTTAATTGTCATTATTATTATTATTATCTCCGATTTGCACTATTTTTTGTGCACAGAAAAATGATCCAGTCGGACTATATCCTTTGGCGTCACCTCGGCTGGACGCGGGGCTTCGTCAACACTTCATTACCCCATGCCGGGGACTTCGGCATCACTCGGCCGGCCTGCATTGACTGTGCTATGTCACAACTTTGGAGTGCCGAGCTCTTTGCTCTGCCACCTCGGGACCGGCTTGGGGGATGGAACCTTGTCCCGCATCAAGCTCGGACCGCGTCGTCAATACCGAACACATTAACCAGCTAAGTTGCCTTCATGCTCCAAGTTTTAAATTTTTAACTTGTGTTCGGTTCGACCAAGCATTATACTTTTTTTGGAAAAAAGTTGCTTGTAGAAAATCTCCTTGTCAAAACTTTGTTTGTGACACACAAATTCAAATACCCCGTTTACTTGGGGGCTCCCTTGATGGAGATTTTCCTCTTGCATATGATTATACTTGTACGGCTTCGTTCCTTGTTCATGTATTATGCCACAATATGCACCATATTGACTTAAGCAATTTGCAAGCTGGGTTGCCTGGCTCCTGTGCTTACCCCTACGTTCCCGATTGTTCGGCTAGGGAGTAAAGGGAGCACCTCTGCGATTGTCACGACCGGGTCCTCCGAGCTCTGACCTCAGACTGGGTGAAGCCGAAAGCTAGCGCTCTTATTGTTTTCAATCATGGTCGGCACACAACGGAACTCATGAGTACAAAAAATCTATTGCACAAGTCTCATAGTAATAATGAGCATCAAAGAAAGGTATCGGTGGGGGTACTATTTTCTTCGAAGATGCTTCTTACACTTCGTCTGTAATATAGCATAAGTTCACTGAGCGCGCTTTTTCTGTTACAGTCTTATGGCCAAGTGGCCTGGTTATCGGAAACACTATCGATATTCTCGATAGGTGGAGTACATAACACTTTTCGGTCCTTGACCGAAGAGGGAGAAGACGACGGTCGGTTAAGACGCGTTTAAAGTTCGGGTGAACAAAGATATGAAATTAGTACTTCGGTACATACAATCATTATACATAAAATTCTTTTACCCAAGTCACTTGGGGGCTCTTAAATTTATATGAGCAATTTTATAATAAGTGTTCTTCTTCTTAATTGTTGCAAAGTTTTTATTACTATTATTATTCATCACTCCTTTTTTCGACACGAGTGTGTGGTCACTAGCCGGGGAGCCTAATTTCTCTCTCAAAGCCGCTAGAGTTTAGTTTGCTAAACTGGCCTAATGAGAAGTACTCCGCCTTCGGGATAGGAGGTCGAAGCCGTAGGCTGACCCACTTGAAGTCTTGAGATAGGATGTGTCATGTTAAAGCATGACAGAAGCACTCTTTTTTTTCCTAAGACCAATTTTTGGATTGGCACCGAACAATTGATCTTGTTCGGACGTCAAGTTTTTACTGACGCTTTTGGGTTTTCCAAGCTTGTGACACTTTTAAACTATTTGTGTGTTTTCAGCACAAGTCTCGCAGTGCAACGCCGGACACCTTTAGAGATTCGGCAATAACATTCTCGGATGTTGCTATATATGCATCGGTTTTAAATTGTGTCTTCGGTCAATAGTTGGGTTGCCTGGCTCCTGCACTTGCTTCCTATGTTTCGCTTTGTTCGGCTAGGAGTGTGAAGGGAGAACCACTGCGATTGTGCTTCCAGCTCACATGGTTAAGCACCTCAGTGGAGAAAGCCGAAAACTGACTGTCACAAATTCCGGTAAACTGGTCAGCGATCCGATGACTGTGTTAAATGACGGGCCATTCATAACAATGGCCGAAGTGTTTATGGCTTGACCTCGACTGTCGCCGAAGACTACCGGGGGCTATTAACTGGCCTCCCAAACTAAATCCTCGATATTTTGCTCTTACATTGGAGCTGAGGTTTCATGATCATGCTTAGCATGACAACCCAAAGAAAGGAACCGATAGCGGGACTCTTTTCTTTGGAAGACATTTCTTATGTTAAACAGTAATATAACATATCTCTCTGCGTACCTTTGTTTATAAAACCGTATGGCCAGATTGCCTTGTTTGTCGTAAATCTTTGCCCTCATAAAGGCTTTATAAAGTAGGACAAACACTCCTCGGCTACTGGCAGAGGAGGTGGAAGCCGATGGTCGGTCAACAAAGTTTTGTACAATGCGGATCCGAGCATTAATGACGTAAAGTACTTGGATACATAGAGTCATTACACATAATTTGTAATTTTACTATGGATATCGATCCTTAATTCGGCCACCCGTGCCCGCATTGAAGCTCGGGGGCTACTGGGCTTCGGGCTTATTATTTACAAATATTAAAGGGGCACATCGATCCCCTGATCTGGTGTTGCCACCCGACCAGTGTCTCGGGGGCTACTGCATTGCCTGTTCAATGCAGAAAATTTTAAGTGCAATACGGTTTCCAACGAGATTTTGATCCTCAGGTTGGTCGGCCGCACCCAACCCGAGTCCCGAGGACTGAGCATGCCGCTTTTGTGTCCCGAAGTATTCTGCCGAGCTAGGACTAGATCCTCAGGCCGATTTTGCAAATCAACCTGAGTCTCATCGGCTACTGGGATCAGCGGTCTTACGTCATCCTTCAGGTGCATCTCCAGTTTTAGACCGATACACACCTTGAGGGCTACTGACTATATATCTCGGCAGAGAATAAATTGCACCAATCAAAAATATTGAAAAAAAATCAGCCCACAGTCAGGGTGGTGCACCACCTCGGAAGCAGTCCGGCATAAAGCTCGGGCGCTAGTGGCTGGCTCCATAGAGGGCATTTCCAGCATTAAGCTCGGCTAAACTCCTTCAACTTTTTTGAACCAAGGTGATATGACACCTCGGATATAGTCCGGCGTTGGAGCCCGGATACAGTCCGACGTTGGAGTTTGGACATAGTCCGACGTTGGAGCTCGGATACATTCCGGCATTGGAGCTCAGAAAGCGGTCCGACGTTGGTGCTCGGCTGCAAAAGATACCTCAAATGCAGTCCGGCGTTAGAGCTCGGACGCAAGAGGACACTGCCTCCCGGGAACAACTTCAAACCCGAGGTGTGGCATAAAAATAACAAGGCATTGATAAAGGCCGGAAACTTAAAAGGGCTCCTCGGATACCCGACGTGTAAACTCGCCGAATGCATTTCGGCGATCCTCAAGATCGAAGATGAGAAGATTTGTTGATCCAGTTTTCAAGACCGACAACCGAAGATGAAGAACAGTTCGGAAGAATCGAGGAGCGTCCCTAACTTGAAGACCGGTTCAGGGGGCTACTGACGGTGTCCTGGTAGGGGGTACTCACCACGTCGTCTCCCGATCTGTTAGATTGGGCCGAGGACCCCCATGGCCGTATACTCATGGGCCAGTTTGGACAACTGCCGCATACATGGAAGATTCCACACGACTTGGCGATCAAGACAAGGACTCCTCCCCACCGGCGTATTCGGCAAGGACTCTTGTTATCCTAGGCCTCTGGTGCATTATATAAACCGGGGCCAGGCTAGTCGATAGAGATATACAACAATCATACCATAGGCTAGCTTCTAGGGTTTTAGCCTCTACGATCTCGTGGTAGATCAACTCTTGTAATACTCATATCATCAATATCAATCAAGCAGGACGTAGGGTATTACCTCCATCAAGAGGGCCCGAACCTGGGTAAACATCGTGTCCCCTGCCTCCTGTTACCATCGATCCTAGACGCACAGTTCGGGACCTCCTACCCGAGATCCGCCGGTTTTGACACCGACAGTCATCATCAACCATCCTCCATCACCAATTTCATGATGCTCACCGCCGTGCGTGAGTAATTCTATCGTAGGCTTGCTGGACGTGATGGGTTGGATGAGATTTATCATGTAATCGAGTTAGTTTTGTTAGGGTTTGATCCCTAGTACCCACTATGTTCTGAGATTGATGTTGCTATGACTTTGCTATGCTTAATGCTTCTCACTAGGGCCCGAGTGCCATGATTTCAGATCTAAACCTATTATGTTTTCATGAATATATGTGAGTTCTTGATCCTATCTTGCAAGTCTATAGTGACCTACTATGTGTTATGATCCGGCAACCCCAAAGTGACAATAATCGGGACCACTCCCGGTGATGACCGTAGTTTGAGGAGTTCATGTATTCACTATGTGTTAATGCTTTGGTCCGGTACTCTATTAAAAGGAGGCCTTAATAACCCTTAGTTTCCGCTAGGACCCAGCTGCGACGGGAGGGTAGGACAAAAGATGTCATGCAATTTCTTTTCCATAAGCACGTATGACTATATTCGGAATACATGCCTACATCACATTGATGAATTGGAGCTAGTTCTGTGTCACCCTAGGTTATGACTGTTACATGATGAACCGCATCCGGCATAATTCTCTATCACCGATCCATTGCCTACGAGCTTTCCATATATTGTACTCCGCTTATTTACTCTTCCATTGCTATTGTTACAATCACTACAAAATACCAAAAACATTACTTTTGTTATCATTACCTTTTGCTACCGTTACCACTACTATCATATTACCTTGCTACTAAATACTTTGCTGCAGATATTAAGTTTCCAGGTGTGGTTGAATTGACAACTCAGCTGCTAATACTTGAGAATATTCTTTGGCTCCCCTTGTGTCGAATCAATAAATTTGGGTTGAATACTCTACCCTCGAAAACTGTTGCGGTCCCCTATACTTGTGTGTTATCAAGACTATTTTCTGGCGCCGTTGCCGGGGAGCATAGCTCTATTCTTTGAGTCACTTGGGATTTATATCTGCTTATCATTATGAAGAACTTGAAAGATCCAAGAACCAAGATGTATCCCTCAACTACGAGGGGAGGTAAGGAACTGCCATCTAGCTCTACACTTGATTCACCTTCTGTTTTGAGTAAGCTTGCGACACCTAAACCTGCTTCTACTATTGATTCTGATATGTCGCATGTTATTGATGATGCCACTTCTGCTATGCATGATACTTATGATGAAACTACTTCTATGCTTGATACTACTGTGCCACTTGGTGAATTTCTTTATGAACAACTTGCTAGGGTTAGCGAGAATGGAATTATTGAAACTGATAATATTGATGAAAGTGATGATGAAGACTCTCCCCTTAATAAATATGAATTGCATGTTGTTCTTGAGGGTTATGTTATGGATGAAGAAGCTACTAGAGCTATTTTAGCTTGCAATGATAGATATGATCTAAAGAGGTTATTAGCTAAATGGAAGCAGCAATCCCTTAATGCTAGAATGAAACCTGACCCTGCTTTTGCTACTTCACCTATCTGTGTTACTGATAAGGATTATGAATTCTCTGTTGATCCTGATAATTACTTTGGTTGAATCTGATCCTTTTTATGGCTATGAATCTGAAACTGTTGTGGCACATCTTACTAAATTAAATGATATAGCTACCCTGTTCACTAATGATGAGAGAACTCGTTACTTTTTATATCCTTAAAATATTCCCATTCTCATTAAAGGGTGATGCTAAGATATGGTTTAATTCTCTTGATCCTGGTTGTGTGCGTAGTCCCCACGATATGATTTATTACTTCTCTGCTAAATATTTCCCTGCTCATAAGAAACAAGATGCCTTAAGGGATATATATAATTTTGTGCAACTTGAAGAAGAGAGTCTCCCACAAGCTTGGGGGAGGCTTCTCCAATTACTTAATGCTTTGCCTGATCATCCTCTTAAGAAAAATGAAATACTTGATATCTTTTATAATGGACTAACCGATGCTTCCAGAGATTACCTGGATAGTTGTGCTGGTTCTGTTTTCAGGGAAAGAACACCGGATGAAGCTAAAATTCTATTAAATAATATGTTGACTAATGAAAATAATTGGACACTTCCAGAGCCTATTCCTAAACCAACTCCGAAGAAGAGATGTGTTCTATTTCTCAGTCCTGAAGATATGCAAGAGGCAAAGAAATCCATGAAAGAAAAGGGTATTAAAGCTGAAGATGTTAAGAATTTACCTCATATTGAAGAAATACATGGTCTTAATTTACCGCCTGTAGAAGAAATGCATAATTTTAATCCATCTCCTATTGAAGAAATACATGGTCTTGACAACCCGACATAAGTAGTAAAGGTAAATTCTCTCTATAGACATGATAAAGCTGAAATCCCATTTACTAAGTTTGCTAGCCCATGCTTAGATGAGTTTGATAAATTTATGGTTAAGCAAGAAGACTTCAATGCTTATTTTGGTAGAGAATTAAAATGCAGTGCTGATATGCTTGAACACTTGGGTGATTATATGGCTAATGTCAAAGGTGAACTTAAACTTATTAGTAAACATGCTTCTATGGTTACCACTCAAGTAGAACAAGTACTTAAAGCTCAAAATGATTTGCTTAATGAATTGAATAGTAAGAATAATGATTTTGCTGTTAGAGTGACTACTAGAACTAGTAAAATGACTCAGGAACCTTCGTATCCTAAAGGCCACCCTAAGAGAATTGAGCAAGATTCTCACAGAAATAATATAGACGCACCTAGTCTTTCTAAAAGGAAGAAAAAGCAAAATGATAGGACTTTGCATGCTTCTAGTGAACCTATTACTGAAACACCTGAGAATCCAAATGATATTTCTATTTCTGATGTTGAAACACAATCTGGTAATGAACTTGAAACTAGTGATAATGTTAATGATAATGTTCATGTTGATGCCCAACCTAGCAATTATAATGATATAGAAATTCAACCTACTGTTGATCTTGATAACCCACAAACAAACAATCAACGTTATGATAAGAGAGACTTTGTTGCTAGGAAACATGGTAAAGAAATAGAACCATGGGTTCAAAAACCCATGCCTTTTCCTCCCAAACCATCCAAGAAAAAGGATGATGGGGATTTTAAGCGCTTTGCTGAAACAATTAGACCTATCTTTTGCGTATGCAATTAACTGATATGCTTAAAATGAATCCTTATGCTAGGTACATTGAAGAAATTGTTACTAATAAAAGAAAGATACCAGAAGCTGAAATTTCCACCATGCTTGTTAATTATACTTTTAAGGATGGAATACCAAAGAAACTTGAAGATCTAGGAGTACCCACTATACCATGCTCCATTAAAAGAAACTATGTTAAAACTGCTTTATGTGCTCTTGGAGCCGGTGTTAGTGTTATGCCTCTCTCTTTATATCATAGACTTGATTTGAATAAGTTGACACCTACTGAAATACCTTTGCAAATGGTTGATAAATCAACTGCTATACCTGTCGGTATTTGTGAGGATGTGCCTGTTGTGGTTGCAAATGTTACTATTTTAACGGACTTTGTTATTCTTGATATTCCCGAGGACGATAGTATGTCTATTATTCTTGGAAGACCCTTTTTGAATACTGCAGGGGATGTTATTGATTGCAACAAAGGCAATGTCACTTTTCATGTTAATGGTAATGAGCATACGGTACACTTTCCAAGGAAAAACCTCAAGTCCACAGTATTAATTCTATTGGAAAAATTCCATCAATTATTTTTGGAGGTTTTGAATTTCCTCTTCCTACTATCAAGAAGAAATATGATATTCTTATTGTTGGGGATGTGCATATCCCTGTTGAGGTAACCTAGAGTTATTCAAAAATTCTCTGGTTCCATGTTATTCGGAATGAGTTTGTTAACAAGACTTGATCAACCTTGTTAATGGATTCCTTTTGATGATCATGAGATGGATGAAGTTAGAAAGCACAACCCCCTGTACCCTCCTTTTACTTTATGTTATTCATATTAAATAAAGTAAAAATAGTATTTTCTGTCTGTTATCTGAATTATCCGTGTAATATAAAAATACCCCGAAAATAAAAGTTCTCCAAATGCCCTTAAATTTAAATATGATTTTTTCTGGAATATTTGAGAATATTTGGCACTGAGAACACAGCGGGGGGGGGGGGGGCATCCACCTGGCCACGAGGGTGGAGGGCGCGCCCCCTACCTCATGGGCCCACGGTGGCCCTCCTCCACTTATTCCTGCACCCACACACTCCTTCTTCCTCCCACAAACACCATTATCCATCCCAAGCACGAGTTTTAGCTCATTTTGCTACGATTTTCGATCTCCTTGCTCAAAGCACCTCTCACAAAACTGCTTTGGGGGATTGTTCCTTGGTATGTGACTCCTCCAATGGTCCAATTAGTTCTTGTTCTAGTGCTTTATTCATTGCAAATTTGTGTTGCCTAGGTGACCATGTTCTTGAGCTTGCGTGTCAAATTTATGTGGTTCCATGTAGTTTTGATGCATTATATAGGCTCTAGGCACTTGTAGGAGTAGTTGCTATCAATTTTGTTGAGTTTGGTTCACTTTTATTTGAAGTTACTAAAAAATTCAGAATTTTTCAGAAAATAATGAAGAGATTTTCGAGGGGCTCATCGAGCCGAAGCTCGAAGTAAAAGCAAAATGAAGAAGCAAAGAAGCCCAAATATAATCTGCCTCGCATCATGGAGGTTCGGCCGTGTGAATGGCCTTGTGATGATTTCTTGAGAGCAGCCGTGATTTATGATGATTTCTATGAATTGGCTGAGAATGTAGGCCTCACCGCCTTCCTCCACGGCTAGCGCGAATAGTATCTCTTACTCACCAATATCTGTGTGCAAAACTTTCATTTCCATGCTAGGAGCTCACCACCTACGGTGGAGTTTTATTTATATGATGAGCATAAGGAGATGTCACTTCGTGATTTTTGTCGGGTTTATTTGATCCCTTTCGAGGGCATCATAGAAGAACCACATCGCGGCGATGTGGATGGGTTTATTGATACCATCACTGTAGGGCAAACGAGGAAGGTTTCCGATGCACGAACTACTAGCATACACTTTCTTGTTCTATGTTACTTTGCTATATTTGCTAGTAGATGCTTAATTGGGCACGGAAACTAGGGAAACCTGAGTGCCCCTGATATTGTTATTTTGTGCCATGCCTTATTTCGTGATGATACATTCAGCATGGGTGCTATTATTGCAAAGCGGTTAAATCTTAACTGTACTGAGGGCCTAGTCTTTGGAGGCATCTTCGCCTCGCGCCTAGCTGCACATTTTAACATACCTATTAGGCATTATGAGAAGGAAGAAAAATTGCTGCCTCACATTTATTTAGATTATAAGAGTATGGTAGAACACGATTTTATTGTTAAGAATAGGGGAAATGAACTCAAATACAAATTATTCTTTGATAAACATCATCCTGAGACTATTACCCTCCATGCTCCTTCCTTGTTTGATTTATCTGCAGGCAAGTACCTTGTTCCATTGGAGGCTATTCACGCCTACCGGAACCCTACATCAGCCACAGAGACAGAGTCAGAACCACGAGGTGATCCTCCACGACGGTCTAATTACTAGTGGGATCCGGAGATGATTGCCAACCAGTGGCAATCAGAGTCTTCTTCTTCGCAGTGCGATCCCAACTATTACTATGGATATCCGCCATGCCAACCGTGGCCATAGACCAACTTAGGCCAAAAGCCTAAGCTTGGGGGAGTACATATTTCTCACCGACATTACATTTATGTTCACACACTCATTGCTAGATGTCGGTGCTCATACTTTTTCATTGTAACATCCATGCTAGTTGATTTCCTTTTTATGCTTTCTTCTTGTGTGTTTAATAAACCTTAAAAAACCAAAAAAATTAGTTGTAGATTTTAGCTAGTTTTAATTTCTATGCTTGTAGTAGTAATTAAAAAGAAAACCCAAAAAGATTTCCTGTTCTTCTTTTGCTTGTTGGGAGCTTTCCTGTGTAAATAGTTTTATTTCTTTTCCTTTTGTTGGGGGTCGATAGGAGAAGACCATAATTAAATTATTAAAGTGGCTCTTATATGCATTATTGTTGATCTGACAAAAGAGCCCATATTGCCTTGTCTTCTCATGTTTATTGAATGCTTGCAGATTCCAGCTTAGTCCAATGCACGTGCACTATTATTATTATCCACAACATTCAGTCGTGCAAGTGAAAGGCAATTATGACGATATATCATGGACTAACTGAGATGAGAAAAGCTGGTATGAACTCAACCTCTCTTGCTTTTGTAAATATGATTAGTTCATCGTTCCTGATTCAGCCTATTATGAATATACATGTTTGCAATGACAACTAGAGATCATAGTTTCTTGTGCCATGCTTAATTAGCTAGGAGCTTATAATGGTTTACCTTGCATGCCAACATGCTATTAAAATGGTTGTGATGTGGTATGATAGGGTGGTATCCTCTTTTGAATGATTCGAGTGGCTTGACTTGTCACATGTTCATGCATGTAGTTGAAACAAAATCAACATAGCCTCTATGATATTTATGTTCATGGTGCATTATATCCTACTCATGCTTGCATTCGGTGTTGATTAATTTTAATGCATGTTCATGACTGTTGTCGCTCTCTAGCTGGTCGCTTCCCAGTCTTTTTCTAGCCTTCACCTGTACTAAGGGGGAATACTGCTTGTGCATCCAACTCCATCAACCCCAAAGTTATTCCATATGACTCCACCATACCTACCTATATACGGTATTTGCCTGCCGTTCCAAGTAAATTTGTATGTGCCAAACTATAAATTTCAAATAAATATCCTGTTTTGTATGCTCGAATAGCTCATGTAGTAACTAGGGTTGTCCATATCTTCCATGTTAGGCAGGTTATTCTCAAGAGGAGTGGACTTCGCTCCTCACTCACGAGAAAATGGCTGGTCACCGGGATGCCCAGTCCCATGCTTTATGCAAACTAAATCAAAATATTTGCAAACAAAACTCCCCCTGGGACTCTTGTTAGTTGGAGGCACTCGTTGTTTCGAGCAAGCCATGGATTGATGCTTGTTGGTGGAGGGGGAGTATAAACTTTACCACTCTATTTGGGAACCGCCTATAATGTGTGTAGCATGGAAGATATCGCCATCTCTTGGTTGTTATGTTGACAATGAAAGTATACTGCTCAAAATATTATTCATCTCTATTTTAAAAACCGAGCTCTGGCACCTCTACAAATCCCTGCTTCCCTCTGCGAAGGGCCTATCTATTTACTTTTATGTTGAGTCATCATCCTCTTATTAAAAAGCACCAGTTGGAGAGCACCACTGTCATTTGCATTCATTACTGTTAGTTTACATTGAGTATGACTTGACTGGATAGTATGACTTGACTAGATCTCTTTTACCATGAATTACAATGTCCAGTCAGTCCTTGATCTTTAAAGGTGCTCTGCATTTATGTTTTGCGGTCTCAGAAAGGGCTAGCGAGATACCATCTTGTCATATCATATTATGATTGTTTTGAGAAAGTGTTGTCATCCGAGATTTATTATTATTGCTCGCTAGTTGATTATGCCATTGATATGAGTAAACATGAGACCTAAGCATTATTGTGAATATGGTTAGTTTATAATCTTTGCTGAAAACTTGAATGTTGGCTTTACATATTTACAACAACAAGAGCAAACAGAGTTTGTAAAAGTTTTTCTTTATCACTTTAAGTTTATCAACTGAATTGCTTGAGCACAAGCAAAGGTTTAAGCTTGGGGGAGTTGATACGTCTCCGTCGTATCTACTTTTCGGAACACTTTTGCCCTTGTTTTGGACTCTAACTTGCATGATTTGAATGGAACTAACCCGGACTGACGCTGTTTTCAGCAGAATTGCCATGGTGTTATTTATGTGCAGAAACAAAAGTTCTCGGAATGACCTAAAACTCCATGGAGCGTATTTTTGGAAATAACAAAAAATACTGGCAAAAGATCAAGACCAGGGGTCCCACACCCTAGCCACGAGGGTGGGGGCGCGCTTGCCCCCCTGGGTGCGCCCCCTACCTCGCGGGGCCCCTGGAGATCCTCTGACCTCAAATCCAACTCTACATATTCGTGTTTGGAGAGAAAAAAATCAAGGAGAAGGATTCATTGCGTTTTACGATACGGAGCCGCCGCCAAGCCCTAAAACCTCTTGGGAGGGCTGATCTGCAGTCCGTTCGGGGCTCCGGAGAGGGGAATCCGTCGCCATCATCATCAACCATCCTCCATCACCAATTTCATGATGCTCACCGCCGTGCGTGAGTAATTCCATTGTAGGCTTGCTGGACGGTGATGGGTTGGATGAGATTTATCATGTAATCGAGTTAGTTTTGTTAGGGTTTGATCCCTAGTATCCACTATGTTCTGAGATTGATGTTGCTATGACTTTGCTATGCTTAATGCTTGTCACTGGGGCCCGAGTGCCATGATTTCAGATCTGAACCTATGATGTTTTCATGAATATATGTGAGTTCATGATCCTATCTTGCAAGTCTATAGTCACCTACTATGTGTTATGATCCAGCAACCCCGAAGTGACAATAATCGGGACCACTCCCGGTGATGACCGTAGTTTGAGGAGTTCATGTATTCACTATGTGTTAATGCTTTGGTTCGGTACTCTATTAAAAGGAGGCCTTAATATCCCTTAGTTTCCGCTAGGACTCCACTGCCACGGGAGGGTAGGACAAAAGATGAAATGCAAGTTCTTTTCCATAAGCACATATGCCTATATTCGGAATACATGCCTACATTACATTGATGAATTGGAGCTAGTTCTGTGTCACCCTAGGTTATGACTGTTACATGATGAACCGCATCCGGCATAATTCTCTATCACCGATCCATTGCCTATGAGCTTTCCATATATTGTTCTCCGCTTATTTACTCTTCCGTTGCTATTGTTACAATCACTACAAAATACCAAAAACATTACTTTTGTTATCATTACCTTTTGCTACCTTACCACTACTATCATATTACTTTACTACTAAATACTTTGCTGCAGATATTAAGTTTCCAGGTGTGGTTGAATTGACAACTGAGCTGCTAATACTTGAGAATATTCTTTGGCTCCCCTTGTGCCGAATCAATAAATTTGGGTTGAGTACTCTACCCTTGAAAACTGTTGCGATCCCCTATACTTGTGGGTTATCAGGGCGCGCCCCCCTGCCTCGTGGGCCCATGGTGGCTCCCCTCCACTTATTCCAGCTACCACACACTCCTTCTTCCTCCCACAAATACCACTAACCAGCTCAAACCCAAGTCCAAGCTTATTTTGCTGCCATTTTTGATCTCCTTGCTCAAAGCACCTCTCACAAAACTACTTTGGGGGATTGTTCCTTGGTATGTGACTCCTCCAATGGTCCAAATAGTTTTTGTTCTAGTGCTTTATTCATTGCATATTTTTGCTGCTTAGGTGACCCTGTTCTTGAGCTTGCATGTCAAATTTATGTGGTGAAAAGTAGTTTTGATGCATGATATTGCCTCTAGGCACTTGTAGGAGTAGTTGCTATCAATTTTGTTGAGCTTGGTTCACTTTCATTTTGAAGTTACTAAAATTTTAGAAATTTTTCAGAGAAAGAAATATGTTTAGGAAAATGTACCAAGGTGGTCCTTCAAGGAAGCAAGGACCCAGGCTCGCAATACGCGATGCCAACGAAGAACAACCGAGGGAAGCTCCAGTGCGGGCTTGTGAATGGCCTTCAGAGGACTTTATGGATCGAGCAGGAATCAAGGAAGAATTTAACGCATATGTGCGTAATGCTGATCTTGAGAGCTTCGAGGCAGATAAGTGCCGCCAGTACCACTATCTCACCGATTCCTTTGTGAGAAGGTTTGAATTTTCATCATCACGCAAATTTGAAAATGTCATGTTTGATCTTTATGAAAATTCTTATACTATGGACCTAGAGAATTTTAACACTGCTTGCAAACTTCCATAATGGGGTAGTCCTAATGAACCTCGCAAATCTGAATTTAGAGATTTTCTTGCTATTATAATTGTGGGAGAATCTAGAGATATAACACAAGCTACCATAGGGAGCATTCATTTTCCTGCTATACATTATTTTGCTCTCTTCATAGGTAGATGCATTAATGGTAAAGATGAAGCATGTCACATGTGTGTGCCTGATCTTAGCGTTCTCAGAAGCGTTGTTTTAGGAGATAAACAATACAACTTAGGGGCTATCGTTGCACGTAGGTTGCATAATAATCGTATTCATGGATATTTCTTCGGTGGAATTTATGCAACTCGTCTAGCTAATTTTCTTGATATACCCATATGTGGGTATGATATTGAGTTGCCTCCTGTTTATTTAGATTATGAGGCCATGGTTCGTCATTAGTTTGTTGAGAGGAACGATCAGTCCCTCCAGTACCGACTAATCTTTGACAGACAACGCACCTATCACGTCGCTCTCCCTGCTCCTGCTTTCTTTGACTCTCAGGCAAAAGGGAGATATGTTATAACCAGGGAGGAGGTAGACGAGTATAAGAGGAGGATGGAGACGGCCTGTCTCCAAGCACCAGCTCATGAGGCAATAGCTGCTGCGTCTCAGTACGACCCCAACTATTACTTTGGATATCCACCAGGCCAGCCGTGGCCATAGACCAACTTAGGCCAAAAGCCTAAGCTTGGGGGAGTACGTATTTCTCACCGACATTACATTCATGTTCACACACTCATTGCTAGTTGTCGGTGCTCATACTTTTTCATTGTATCATCCATGCTAGTTTTTTTTCCTTTTTATGCTTTCTTCTTGTGTGTTTAATAAACCTTAAGAAAAAAATTAGTTGTAACTTTTAATTAGTTTACTTTCCATGCTTGTAGTAGTAATAAAAAAGAAAACCCAAAAAGTTTTCTCATTCTTGTTTTGCTTGTTGGGAGCTTTCCCGTGTAAATAGTTTTATTTCTTTTCTTTCCTTTGGGGGTCGAGAGGAGAAGATCATAATGAAAATTTTAAAGTGGCTCTCATATGCATTATTGTTGATCTAACAAAGAGCCCATATTACCTTGTCTTCTCTCTTGAATTGAATGCTTGCATATTCCAGCTTAGTCCAATGCACATGCACTGTTATTATTATCCACACTATTTGGTCGTGCAACTGAAAGGCAATAATGATGATTATATGATGAACTTATTGAGATGAGAAAAGCTGGTATGAACTCGACCTCTCTTGTTTATGTAAATATGATTAGTTCATCGTTCCTGATTCAGCCTATTATGAATAACCATGTTTGCAATGACAATTAGAGATTATAGTTGCTTATGACATGCTTAATTTGCTAGGAGCTTATAATGGTTTACCTTGTGTGCCAACATGCTATTAAAATGGTTGTGATGTGGTATGATAGGGTGGTATCCTCTTTTGAACGATTCGTGTGGCTTGACTTGGCACATGTTCACGCATGTAGTTGAAACAAAATCAACATAGCCTATATGATATTTATGTTCATGGTGCATTATATCCTACTCATGCTTGCATTCAGTGTTGATTAATTTTAATGCATGTTCATGACTGTTGTCGCTCTCTAGCTGGTCGCTTCCCAGTCTTTTGCTAGCCTTCACTTGTACTAAGAGGGAATACTGCGTGTGCATCCAATTCCATAAACCCCAAAGTTGTTCCATATGAGTCCACCGTACCTACCTATATACAGTATCTACCTGCCGTTCCACGTAAATTTGTATGTGTCAAACTCTAAACCTTCAAATAAACATTCTGTTTTGTATGCTCGAATAGCTCATTTATCAACTAGGGATGTCCGTATCTTCCATGTTAGGTGGGTTATTCTCAAGAGGAGTGGACTCCGCTCCTCACTCACGAGAAAATGGCTGGTCACCGGGATGCCCAGTCCCATGCTTTATGCAAATCAAATCAAAATAACTGCAAACAAAACTCCCCCGGGACTCTTGTTAGTTGGAGGCACTCGTTGTTTCGAGCAAGCCATGGATTGATGCTTGTTGGTGGAGGCGGAGTATAAACTTTACCATTCTGTTTGGGAACCGCCTATAATGTGTGTAGCATGGAAGATATCGCCATATCTTGGTTGTTATGTTGACAATGAAAGTATACTGCTCAAAATATTATTCATCTCTATTTTAAAAACCGAGCTCTGGCACCTCTACAAATCCCTGCTTCCCTCTGCGAAGGGCCTATCTATTTACTTTTATGATGAGTCATCATCCTCTTATTAAAAAGCACTAGTTGGAGAGCACCACTGTCATTTGCATCCATTACTGTTAGTTTACATTGAGTATGAATTGACTGGATCTCATTTACCATGAATTACAATATCTAGTCAGTCCTTGATCTTTAAAAGTGCTCTGCATTTATGTTTTGCGGTCTCAGAAAGGGCTAGCGAGATACCATCTTGTTATATCATATCATGATTGTTTTGAGAAAGTGTTGTCATCCAAGATATATTATTATTGCTCGCTAGTTGATTATGTCATTGATATGAGTAAACATGAGACCTAAATGTTATTGTGAATATGGTTAGTTCATAATCTTTGCTGAAAACTTGAATGCTAGCTTTACATATTTGCAACAACAAGAGCTAACAGAGTTTGTAAAAGTTTTTTTATTTTTCAGTCTATCAACTGAATTGCTTGAGGACAAGCAAACGTTTAAGCTTGGGGGAGTTGATACGTCTCCGTCGTATCTACTTTTCCAAACACTTTTGCCCTTGTTTTGGACTCTAACTTGCATGATTTGAATGGAACTAACCTGGACTGACGCTGTTTTCAGCAGAATTGCCATGGTGTTATTTTTGTGCAAAAATAAAAGTTCTCGAATGACCTGAAAATCAACGGAGAATAATTTTGGAATATATAAAAAATATTGGTAGGAAGATCCACGTCAGGGGGGCCTCCACCTATCCACGAGGGTGGGGGGCGCGCCCTACCCCCCCTGGGTGAGCCCCCTGTCTCGTGGGCCCCCTGACTCTCCACCGACCTCAACCCTGACTCCATATATTCACTTTCGGGGAGAAAAAAACAAGGGAGAAGGATTCATCATGTTTTACGATACGGAGCTGCCGCCAAGCCCTAAACTCTCTCGGGAAGGCTGATCTGGAGTCCGTTCGGGGCTCCGGAGACGGGAATCCGTCGCCATCGTCATCATCAACCATCCTCCATCACCAATTTCATGATGCTCATCGCCGTGCATGAGTAATTCCATCGTAGGCTTGCTGGACGGTGATGGGTTGGATGAGATTTATCATGTAATCGAGTTAGTTTTGTTAGGGTTTGATCCCTAGTATCCACTATGTTCTGAGATTGATGTTGCTATGACTTTGCTATGCTTAATGCTTGTCACTAGGGCCCGAGTGCCATGATTTCAGATCTGAACATATTATGTTTTCATCAATATATGAGAGTTCTTGATCCTATCTTGCAAGTCTATAGTCACCTATTATGTGTTATGATCCATTAACCCCGAAATGACAATAATCAGGATACTTACCGGTGATGACCGTAGTTTGAGGAGTTCATGTATTCACTATGTGTTAATGCTTTGGTCTCGTACTCTATTAAAAGGAGGCCTTAATATACCTTAGTTTCCAATAGGACCCCGCTGCCACGGGAGGGTAGGACAAAAGATGTCATGCAAGTTCTTTTCCACAAGCACGTATGACTATATTCGGAATACATGCCTACATTACATTGATGAACTGGAGCTAGTTCTTTGTCACCCTAGGTTATGACTGTTACATGATGAACCACATCCGGCATAATTCTCCATCCCCGATCCATTGCCTATGAGCTTTCCATATATTATTCTTCGCTTATTTACTTTTCCGTTGCTATTGTTATCATCACTATAAAACACCAAAAATATTACTTTTGCTATCGTTACCTTTTACTACCGTTACCATTACTATCATATTACTTTGCTACTAAACACTTTGCTGCAGATATTAAGTTCCCAGGTGTGGTTGAATTGACAACTCAGCTGCTAATACTTGAGAATATTCTTTGGCCCCCCTTGTGTCGAATCAATAAATTTGGGTTGAATACTCTACCCTCAAAAATTGTTGCGATCCCCTATACTTGTGGGTTATCACATATTTTACGTGACTGCTATGGGTTTCTAGCAAAACGTTTCTTACCTGCACAAAAGCCACAACGGTGATATGACAATTGCTATTTACCCTTCATAAGGACCCTCTTCATCGAATCCGATCCGACTAAAGTGGGAGAGATGGACACCCGCTAGCCACCTTATGCATCAAGTGCATGTCTGTCGGTGGAACCAGTCTCACGTAAGCGTACGTGTAAGGTCGTTTTGGGCCGCTTCATCCCACAATGCTACTGAATCAAGATAAGACTAGTAATGGTAAGCAAATCGAACAAATCATCGCCCACAACTACTTGTGTTCTACTCGTGCATAGAATCTACGCATAGACCTAGCTATGATACCACTATTGGGGATCGTAGTAATTATTCAAAAAAATTCCTACGTGTCACCAAGATCAATATAGGAGATGCTAGCAATGAGAGAGAGAGGGAGTGCATCTTCATACCCTTGAAGATCGCTAAGCGGAAGCGTTACAAGAACGCGGTTGATGGAGTCGTACTCACGGCGATTCAAATCGTGGAAGATCCGATCTAGCAGTGAACGGACGGTGCCCCTGCGTTCAACACACGTACAGCCCGGGGACGTCTCCTCCTTCTTGATCCAGCAAGGGGAGAGGAGAAGTTGAGGGAGAACTCCAGCAGCACGACGGCGTGGTGATGGAGGAGCTCGTGGTTCTCCGGCAGGGCTTCGCCAAGCACTACGGAAGAGGAGGAGGAGTTGGAGAGGGGAAGGGCTGCGCCAGGGAAAGGGTGTGGCTGCCCTCCCACCCCCTCACTATATATAGGGGGGAGGGGAGAGGGGGAGGCGCCTGCAACACTTGCCGGGGCCCATGAAACACCTTTCGGTCATGCTGGCCGTAGCCTGGTACCTCCGGAACACTTCCAAACTCCAATACCCTTCATCCAATATATCGATATTTACCTCCGGACCATTCCGGAACTCCTCGTCACGTCCAGGATCTCATCTAGGACTCCGAACAACCTTCGGTAACCACATACTATTTCCCATAACAACTCTAGCGTCACCGAACCTTAAGTGTGTAGACCCTACGGGTTCGGGAACCATGCAGACATGACCGAGACACCTCTCAGGCCAATAACCAATAGCGAGATCTAGATACCCATATTGGCTCCCACATGTTCCACGATGATCTCATCAGATGAACCACGATGTCGGGGATTCAATCAATCCCGTATACAATTCCCTTTGTCCATCGGTATGTTACTTGCCCGAGATTCGATCGTGGTATCCCCATACCTCGTTCAATCTCGTTACCGGCAAGTCTCTTTACTCGTTCCGTAACGCATGATCCCGTGACCAACTCCTTAGTCACATTGAGTTCATTATGATGATGCATTACCGACTGGGCCCAGAGATACCTCTCTGTCATACGGAGTGACAAATCCCAATCTCGATTCATGCCAACTCAACAGACACTTTCGGAGATACCTGTAGTGCATCTTTATAGCCACCCAGTTACGTTGTGACGTTTGGTGCACCCGAAGCGTTCCTACGGTATCCGGGAGTTGCACAATCTTATGGTCTGAGGAAATGATACTTGACATTAGAAAAGCTCTAGCGAACGAACTACACGATCTTGTGCTATGCTTAGGATTGGGTCTTGTCCATCACATCATTCTCCTAATGATGTGATCCCGTTATCAACGACATCCGATGTCCATGGTTAGGAAACCACAACCATCTATTGATCAATGAGCTAGTCAACTAGAGTCTTACTAGGGACATGTTGTGGTCTATGTATTCGCACATGTATTATGGTTTCCGGTTAATACAATTATAGCATGAACAATAGACAATTATCATGAACAAGGAAATATAATAATAACCATTTTATTATTGCCTCTCATATTTCCAACAATTCGGACACCGGAATTGTTCCGGGGGTACCGGGTGCATATTGGGTCACCGGAAGGGGTTCCGGGCATCCCCGCGGCAACTACATGGGCCTTAATGGGCCAAGAGGGGGACAGACCAACCCCTAAGGGGCTGGTGCGCCCCATGTAGGCCGAAATAAGGGGGGAGGAAAGAGGACAAGGGAGAAAGGAAGGGGAGGGATTCGGCCTCCCTCTTCCTTCCGTCCTCCCTCCTCCTTCCCTTCCCCTCCGGATGGATATGGAAGGGGGAGGCCGAATTGGGAGGCGCCCAAGTAGGATTCCTCCAACTTGGGGCCCCCTTGGCTGCCTCTCCTCCCTTCCAACCTATATATATGGGGGCGCACCACTAGAACACACAACAACGATTGTTAGCCGCGTGCGGTGCCCCCTCCACAGTTTATGCCTCCGGTCATATTGTCGTAGTGCTTAGGCGAAGCCCTGCGCGGATCACTTCACCATCACCGTCACCACACCATCGTGCTGATGAGACTCTCCCTTGACACTCTGCTGGATCAAGAGTTCGAGGGACGTCATCGAGCTGAATGTGTGCAGAACTCGAAGGTGTCATACGTTCAGTGCTTGATCAGTCGGAACAAGAACAAGTTCGACTACATCAACCGCGTTGTCAAACGCTTCCGCTTTCGGTATATGAGGGTACGTGTACACACTCTCCCCCTCTCGTTGCTATGCATCTCCTAGATAGATCTTGCATGAGCGTAGGATTTTTTTTTTGAAATTGCATGATATGTTTCCCAACAGTGGCATCCGAGCCAGGTCTATTGCGTAGATGATATGCACGAGTAGAACACAAAGAGTTGTGGGCGGTGATCGTCATACTGCTTACCACCAATGTCTTATTTTGATTCAGCGGTATTGTTGGATGAAGCGGCCCGGACCAACCTTACATGACCATGTTCATGAGACCGGTTCCATCGACAGACATGCAACTAGTTTTGCATAAAGGTGGCTGATAATCCCCAAGTGCAAGGAATCATCGTAGCAATTTCCAAAAGTGGAAGTGATAATATGGAGTGTCGAACCCACAAGGATCTAAAGGTAAGATCAATATTCTCTCAAGCCCTATCTGCCACTGATACGACTCTACGTACACCCATTTGCTTCCAATAAGAAACGAGGAATAAAACTACATCGTGGGTATGAAGTGGATAACTTTGTATGATATCGGAGAGCTAAAATATGAAAGTAGGTGCTGTTATCATAAAGTTAGAATATATTACTAAATATTATAAATAGCGAGTGTGGAATAATGGTGGATCGGTGTGCGGAATTGTCCTAGGCAATTGTTAACAAGACCGGTAATCACTATTGTAGTTTCATATGAGGGAGAGGCATAAGCTAACATACTTTCTCTACTTGGATCATATGCACTTATGATTGGAACTCTAGCAAGCATCTGCAACTACTAACGATCATTAAAGTAAAACCCAACCATAGCATTAAAGCATCAAGTCCTCTTTCTTCCCACACGCAACAACCCCCTTACTCGGGTTTGTGTTTCAGTCACTCACCAACCCACTATAAGCGAATCATGAACGTATTGCAACACTCTACATCGAGAGTCCCTCACGCTTGTGCGACACGGAGGGCACCATAGGACAACACCAAAGTAAAACATACAACTCGTACCAATCTAGATCATCAATCAACCCAAAGACAAAGGATATCTACTCAAAACATCATAGGATGGCAACACATCATTGGATAACAATATGTGGCATAAAACACCATGTTCAAGTAGGGATTTTAGTGGGGTGCGGGAGAGTGGACCGCGTAAAAGAGATGAGGATGGTGATGATGATGGTGATGTTGATGAAGACAATCACTGCGGCGATGATTCCCCTCCCGATGTCACTCCGATGCCACCGAGAGAGAGGAGGAGAGGTTATCCCCCTTGTGCTTCCTCCTCCATGGCCTCCCCTGGATGGGGAGAGGTTCTCCCTTTGGTCCTTGGGCTTCATGACGATAATGGCCCCTCCGGGATCCTCCGCCATGCCCTCCGGTGATGATGGCCCCCTCCGAGAGGGTGCCGAAGAGGGCCTAGATTGTTTTTCGGTGGCTACGGAGGCTTCTGGCGGTGGAACTCCCGATCTAGGTTAATTTTCTGAGGTTTCTGTATTTATAGGAATTTTTGGCGTTAGTCTCACGTCGAGGAGGTGCCCGAGGCGTCCACGAGGCAGGCTAACGCGCCTGGGGGGGTGGGCGTGCCCCCACCCTCATGGACGCCCCGAGACTCTCCTGGCCCAACTCTTTTACTCCGGGGTCTTCTTTTGGTCCATACAAAATCGTCAAAAATTGGCACGTCAATTGGACTCCATTTGATATTCCTTTTCTGTAAAACTCAAAAACAAGGAAAAACAGAAACAGGCACTGGGCACTAGGTTAATAGGTTAGTCCCAAAAATCATATAAAATAGCATATAAATGCATATAAAACATCCAAGGTTGATAATATAATAGCATGAATACTTCATAAATTATAGATACATTGGAGACGTATCAGCATCCCCAAGCTTAATTCTTGCTCGTCCTCGAGTAGGTAAATGATAAAAGAAATAATTTATGAAGTGTGAATGCTAGCAAGTGCATAAGTTTCATCAATGATAGTTTCAATCACTTTTTATAGCATCATTATATATCATAACACTATCTCATCTTCATAAAACTTTTCATGATCAAGTAACAAGCTATTCACATGTTAAAGTATAGATCATAAACTTTCTTGAAACTAACAAACTATATTCTCAGTCATCAAACAATTGCAATTCATCTTATTTTCATGAAGGGTCTATGTTAGAGCTTTGATTTAGCAAACTCCACATACTCAACTATCATTTAATCTTTCACAATTGCTAACACTCACGTGATATTTATGGGTTCAAAGTTTTAACCAGACACAGAGAAAGATAGGGGCTTATAGATTTGCCTCCCAACCTTTTACCTCAAGGGTAATGTCAACAACAATAGTTCATGATACTTACATCCAATTGTATATATATATCAGGATCTTTCCAACACAATGTGCTTGCCAAAGGATAAAATGTAAAAAGGAAAGGCATGACTCTTGCATAAGGGTAGAAGAGTAAAAGATAGGCCCTTCGTAGAGGGAAGCAAAGGTTGTCATGCGCTTTTATGGTTGGATGCACAAAAACTTAATGCAAAAGAACGTCACTTCATATTGCCACTAGTGATATGGACCTTTATTATGTAGTCCGTCGCTTTTATTTCTTCCACATCACAAGATCGTATAAAGCTTATTTTCTCCACATTAATAGATCATACATATTTAGAGGGCAATTTTTTATTGCATGCACCGATGACAACTTACTTGAAGGATCTTACTCAATCCATAGGTAGGTATGGTGGACTCTCATGGCAAAACTACTTTAAGGAATGTTTGGAAGCACAAGTAGTATCTCTACTTGGTGCAAAGAATTTGTCTAGCATGAGGGGGAAAAGCAAGCTCAACATGTTGGATGATCCAAGACAATATACTTTATTTCGGATATAAGAAAACATAACCCATTACATTGTCTTCCTTGTCCGACATCAACCTTTTAGCATGTCATATTTTAATGAGTCCTCATAATTACAAAAGTTGTCCAAGATAGTATATTTATATGTGAAATCTCTCTTCCTTCAATATTCTTTCATGAATTGTTCAAGTGACCGATTCTACGTTTGCTAACTTTCAAAAAGTTCACTACCTATACTTATTCTATGTGAAGTCATTAATCCCCATGGTATAAGCATATGAAACATATATAAATTCAGATTTATGATATTCAATTACTCAACCATTTACTCATAGGATATACGTGAAGCACGTGAGTAAATGACAAACTACTCCAAAAGATAATAGTGAAGGACACTGGGTAGTCAAATAATTAACTAGCCATGGGAGGATTCCTTTTCATTTAATATTTCAGATCCAATGATTTTATTCAAACAGCAAGTAAAATTGAAAATACGCTCCAGGCAAAACACATATCATGTGACGAATAAAAATATAGCTTCGAGTAAGGTATACCGATAGTTTTGAAGACGAAAGAGGGGATGCCTTCCGGGGCATCCCCAAGCTTAGGCACTTGATTCTTCCTTGAATATTACCTTGGGGTGCCTTGGGAATCCCCAAGCTTAGGGTCTTCCCACTCCTTATTCTCCTCATATCGATATCTCACGCAAAGCTTGAAAACTTCAATCACACAAAACTTAACGGAACTTCGTGAGATAGGTTAGTATGATAAAGAGTAAACCATTCACCTTGGTACTGTCAAATACAAAGATCATAATTGTTCTCACACAATGCCTACTTTACCATATCATTTCTACAATTTATATTGAGGAATATAAGTCACAGGAACAAGAAAACAAGCAAACTATGCAATGAAAACAGAATCTGTCAGAAACAGAACAGTCTGTAATGATCTGAACACTAACCATACTTATACTACTCAAAAAATTGTGAAATAAATTGGTGGAAGTTTGGAATTTTTCTATTAATCTTCTGCAAAAATAATCAGCACCAAAGCACTCTTCTGTAAAAAAAAATGGCAGCTAATCTCGTGAGCGCAAAGTTTCTGTTTTTTACAGCAAGATCACATTAACTTCCACCCAAGTCTTCCCAAAGGTCTTACTTGGCACTTTATTAAGACAAAAGCTATAAAACATGATTACTACAATAGATTAATCATTTAAAGACACAAAAATAGTAACGGTAAATATTGGGTTGTCTCCCAACAAGCGCTTTTCTTTACTGCCTTTTAGCTAGGCATGATGATTTCAATGATGATCACATGAAAGATAAGACTTGAAGATAAAGAGAGCATCATGAAGAATATGACTAGCACATTTAAACCTAACCCACTTCCTATGCCTAGGGATTTTGTGAGCACACAATTTATGGGAACAAGAATCAACTAGCATAGGAAGGCAAAACAAGTATAACTTCAAAACTTTAAGCACATAGAGAGGAAAAGTTGATATTATTGCACTCCTACAAGCATGTATTCCTCCCTCATAATAATTTTCAGTAGCATCATGAATGATTTCAACAATATTACCATCACATAAAGCATTCTTTTCATGATCTACGAGCATAGAAATTTTACTACTCTCCACATAAGCAAAATTCTCCTCATTCGGAATGGCAGGATCACTAGTTCCTAAAGTTGACACTCTTCCAAACCTGCTTTAGATGATAGTATTATTCATACTCCAGAAGATATAAGTGAAGTTCATGGAGCATTCTACAATTAATATAAACTAACCAATGTCCAAGCTCAAAATGTATGAGTGAAGCACACAGAGCAATTCTATAAGATCATACTTAAAAGATATAAGTGAAGCACATGAAGCATTCTATAAATCAATTAAGGGCTATCTCATACTAGCATGGTTCATAAAGGAAGAACAAAAAACACAAAGAACATAAATCATGTGAATGAAACAAAAACCTAGGTATACCGATAATTGTTGAAGAAGAAAGATGGGATGCCAACCGGGGCATCCCCAAGCTTAGATGCTTGAGTATCCTTAGAATATTTACTTGTGGTGCCTTGGTCATCCCCAAGCTTGAGCTCTTGCCTCTCTTTATTCTTCTCACATCGGTAACTCCTCATTCATCGAACACTTCATCCACAAAAAACTTTAACAAAAACTTTGTGAGATCCGTTAGTATAATAAAGCAAATCACTACCTTTAGGTACTGTTGAAAACTCATTCCAATTTCATATTAGAACTATATCTACTGTATTCCAACTTCACCATGGTTCATACCCCCCGATACTACCGATAGATTCATCAAAATAAGCAAACAACACACGAAAAATAGAATCTGTCTAAAACAGGACAGTCTGTAGAAATCTGAAGGTTTAGTAAACTTATCTAACTCCAAAAATTATGAAATAAATTTGAAAATTTGAAAAATTTATACAGAAGTAACGTGCAAAAAGTTTCAGACCCATTTTACTTTCCATTAAAAAATGTAAAATCACGCGCTACAGCCAAAGTTTTTGTTCTCAACATAGTAAACAAGCAATCTAATCATCCTAAAACCAAAGCTTGGCACATTATTTTTATAATACAATGGATATATATAAGGGGATAATTATTTATAGAGAAACTTCCATGAAAAATTCTACATTGTTTCCGTGAGCATGAACACAAGTGCTCAAGGTCGACCGTCACTTCTTCAATGCATAACTTTCTAATCACTTCTCCTTTTGGAAAACTTTTTAGGCAAGAGAGGCAAGTAATTTTTTTGGTATTTTCATTCTTTTTAAAAAAATTGTATGTTTCACCCACAACTAAACAGAAACAAAAAGGAAAAACAAAATCTACTTAGTGAAGAAAGCAAACAAGCATACACGAGAATATCAACCCCACGCTATTGCTCCCCGGCAATGGCGCCAGAAAAGAGCTTGATAAGCCCCAAGTGCAGGGAATCATCATAGTAATTTCCAAAGGTGGAAGTGATAAGTATGGAGTGTCGAACCCACAAGGAGCTAAAGGTAAGATCAATATTCTCTCAAGCCCTATCTGCCACTGATACGACTCTACGTACACCCATTTGCTTCCAACTAGAAACAAGGAATAAAACTACGTTGTGCGTATGAAGTGGATAACTTTGTATGATAGCGGAGAGCTAAAATATGAAAGTAGGTGCTGTTATCATAAAGTTAGAATATATTACTAAATATTATAAATAGCGAGTTGGAATAATGGTGGATCGGTGTGCGGAATTGTCCTAGGCAATTGTTAACAAGACCGGTAATCACTATTGCAGTTTCATATGAGGGAGAGACATAAGCTAACATACTTTATCTACTTGGATCATTTGCACTTATGATTGGAACTCTAGCAAGCATCCGCAACTACTAAAGATCATTAAGGTAAAACCCAACCATAGCATTAAAGCATCAAGTCCTCTTTCTTCCCATACGCAACAACCCCCTTACTCGGGTTTGTGTTTCAGTCACTCACCAACCCACTATAAGCGAATCATGAACGTATTGCAACACCCTACAGCGGGAATCCCTCACGCTTGTGCGACACGGAGGGCACCATAGGACAGCACCAAAGTAAAACATCCAACTCATACCAATCTAGATCATCAATCAACCCAAAGACAAAGGATATCTACTCAAAACATCATAGGATGGCAACACATCATTGGATCATAATATGTGGCATAAAGCACCATGTTCAAGTAGGGATTACAGTGGGGTGTGGGAGAGTGGACCGCGTAAAAGAGATGATGATGGTGATGATGATGGTGATGTTGATGAAGATGATCACCGCGGCGATGATTCCCCTCCCGATGGCACTCCGATGCCACCGAGAGAGAGGAGGAGAGGTTCTCCCCCTTGTGCTTCCTCCTCCATGGCCTCCCCCTTGGATGGGGAGAAGTTCTCCCTCTGGTCCTTGGCCTTCATGACGATAATGGCCCCTCCGGGATCCTCCTCGATGCCCTCCGGTGATGATGGCCCGCTCCGGCAGGGTGCCAGAGAGGGTCTAGATTAGTTTTCGGTGGCTACGGAGGCTTCTGGCGGCGGAACTCCTGATCTAGGTTAATTTTCCGAGGTTTCTGTATTTATAGGAATTTTTGGCATCGATCTCACGTCAAGGAGGTGCCCAAGGTGTCCACGAGGCAGGCCCACGCGCCTAGTGGGGTGGGCGTGCCCCCACCCTCGTGGACGTCCCGGGACTCTCCTGGCCCAACTCTTTTACTCCGGGGTCTTCTTTTGGTCCATAAAAAATCGTCAAAAAATGGCACGTCAATTGGACTCCGTTTGATATTCCTTTTCTATAAAACTCAAAAACAAGGAAAAAACAGAAACTGTCACTGAGCACTAGGTTAATAGGTTAGTCCCAAAAATCAAATAAAATAGCATATAAATGCATATAAAACATCCAAGGTTGATAATATAATAGCATGAATACTTCATAAATTATAGATACGTTGGAGACGTATTAGTGGCTGGCCGATGTCTGTTTCTCCAACTTTAGTTGAATCAAATTTACCTACGGCCAGTCCTTGGTTAAGGTTAAAACGGCAAACTTGATAAATCACCGTTGTGGTTTTGATGCGTAGGTAAGAACGGTTCTTACTAGAAGCCCGTAGCAGCCACGTAAAACTCGGAACAACAAAGTAGAGGACGTCTAACTTGTTTCTGCAGGGCATGTTGTGATGTGATATGGTCAAGACATGATGATATATACGTTATTGTATGAGATTATCATGTTTTGTAAAAGTTATCGGCAACTAGCAGGAGCCTTATGGTTGTCGCTTTATTGTATGAAATGCAAACGCCATGTAATTGCTTTACTTTATCTGTAACATCCCAAATTTCCAATTTGGAATGTTATACATAGATCATTCATGTATATCCTTTTTTGCTACATTTCGTTTCGAGATCCTCGAAATCCTAAGCAACTCAAGGACCTTCGGAGAGAGTTGGGGATTTCCCTGTTTTCATATTTGAGTTTTATCAAATATTGAAACGAGGATTTTTGATTTTAATTATTTTTCTCTCCGAAAATATTTCATATGAAAATATATGAGAAGGGATAATATGACTTCTCCAAAATAAATGAAATATTGGAGGAAAAATATTAAAATCAAATATTTGTTTTTATTCTGAGTTTATTGCTATTTTATTTGAATTAGAAAAATTGCATGTTTTTCAAATTTGCATTTTAGGGCCAAGAAAATGTTCATCTTGTTCTAAATATTTTATTTAGACGGTGAAAAATTGTTTTGGAATTTTTAGCTTTTTATTTTATTTTATAAGATTTATTTAAGTTTTGGCGAAATTATTTAAAAAAAATCTCCAGCGCCCGACTGGGCCGGAGCCCAGCCGAGCCGGCCCACCTCCCCGCGCCTCGTCTCCCTCCAGGAGACCGGGAGGCCGCCGCCGCCCGAAGTCGAGTCCGGCCAGGACTCTCCCGCGCCGCCTTGCCCCTCCCCCAAGAAAGCCCCCCTTCTTTTATAGCGCCGCCCCGCTCCCCCCCCCACACCACCACCCGCCAACCCCGCCGCCTGCCTCGCCCCGCCCGTCGCAGCGCCGCCGCTGCTGTCGCACCTCGCCCGCCGCCGCGCCGCACCGCCCGCCGCCCCGCAGCACCGCCTAGACCCCGCGGAGACCGCCGGACCTCACTGGAGCCCCGCCAAGGTAGTCGCCTCGCCGCCGCCGGTTTTGAGAGAAAAACCGATCCAGGTTTTTCTAGAAAATCCTAGGTTTTTTTTAGAATAGATCGGTTTTATTTTTTTTCGGTTTAGTTTATTTAGCGGACGTTCGTCCGTATGTTCGTTTTAACGAACCGTGTTCACTCATTAGCCGCAGACAGCGAACGTTCGCTCATTAGCCTGTTCATCAGTTTTTCTTTTTCTCAGATTTTCCGCGATTATTTTCGATCGCGATTACTGATCCGATTTTCGTTTTAGTTTATCTTTTCGCTCGTTTATCGGAATTAGGCGATTCAAGCGCCTAGATCTTCGTCTCGAAACCCTCTCTCTGTTTAACCAACTTGAACAAGATTTTGGTACTGTAAAATTTGACTTAGGTCCAGATTAGTAATCGGATCTTGTTTCTTTCGCAGTTTGAGTTTCGTTGCTCCGTTTGATTTGATTCTTTTTGCAAACCGGAGTTCTTAAGTTGAACTTTCTGGTTAGATCTTCTTATTTGAGTTTTACCCGTGCTTCTTTGCTTGATTGCTTATGCATGGTATTTTTTGTTTGTGATAGAACACCCGGAGTGAAGCGTGCTACTACGAGTCTCTAGGTTTTGCGGATCATCAGCAAGGCAAGTAACACTTTGATCATACTATTTTCATACCTAGTTCTTATGCATTAGCTCCAATCCTCAAACATTGCATGATTAGGATGTGTTTAACATGTGGGATGGGAAGTAGTTGATGAGGTAGAACCTATTGCCCAGTTTTTATCAAACCCTTGGGAGTTACTTCTATGTACTGCTTATATTGCTATGCTATGCTCATAGACCTGGTTTGGGCGAGTGAATCCATGACAGATGTGAGATTATTAATTAATGGTTCAACTTAAGGTGGCAACTTAAATACACATCTGGGTGGATTGTTTGTTGGGCACCTGGAGAATCCAGTGTTGTCCTAGGATATCCCGGAGTACCCGTGTGATAATCCTAAGGTCCGCCACCCAGGCTCAAAGGGAATTGAGATATTTCATGCTAGAAACTTCCGTGTGCAGCCACAAGCTATTATGGGCTCTAGCATAGTTGAGTAAGTTGCGTGAAGCTCTTGAAGAGGTGGATCAGCAGGTAGAGGTATGTAGGTTGGTATGGTCTGCCCAGAGTAAGGAGTTAATGCTTCTGAAAGACTGTGTCTCGGTCATCCGTTTCTCAAACACCCGGCAGTGCGAGAAATCCAACGAAGGAGATCGGGTCTTGTGGGGAAAAGTGCGCAAACCTCTGCAGAGTGTATAAACTAATCATGGTTAGCCGTGTCCCCGGTTATGGAAAAATCTTGAGTATCTAGTACTTGGATTATCTTATGTATCTCATCACTCTAAATTAATATTGTTGGGTTGATAATTACTTTTAATAGGGATTGAGTTGGAGGAACCTTCTCAATGTTGTTTCAACTACCATGATAGTTAAATAAAATCTATTCCTTTGTTGTAGGAAAAAATTGGCTTTTTGCAAAACTATAACCATAGAGCTTTCCACCAGCCAAATATGCATGTAGTGATAGTATTATTCTGTTTCTGCTCTACTGTGTTACATTGCCAGCATATTCCATGTGCTGCCCCGTTTTCGGGCTGCAACGTATTATGTTGCAGACTTTTCAGATGAGGAGTAAGGTTCATTAGGTCGTTGTCGTGCAGCTCATCTATGCCGTTGGAGTTGATGGACTCACTTTATCTTCCAAGCCTTCCGCTATTATCGTATTAGATGGCCTTAAGCCATATTTATTGTAATAAGTTCTCTTTTGAGACATTCGATGTAATAAGTGTGTGATTGCTACTCTGTTATAAATCCTCGAGTACTGTGTGTGTCAGCATTACCGATCCAGGGATGACACTGAAACACAGAGACTTGACCGTTTGAGGTCGGGTCGCTACATTATCACTATGCGTTAGCGATAGTTGTAGAAGCAATACTTGGCGAGACGACCACGACGCTACGATGGATATCAAGGTGTCAAGCCGGTGACGATGGAGATCATAACGGTGCTTTGGAGATGGAGATCAAAGGCTCAAGATGATGATGGCCATATCATGTCACATATTATGATTGCATGTGATGTCTATCTTTTATGCATCTTATTTTCCTTAGTACGGCGGTAACATTATAAGATGATCCCTTACTAAAATTTCAAGGTATAAGTGTTCTCCCTGAGTATGCACCGTTGCGACAGTTCGTCGTGCCGAGACACCACGTGATGATCGGGTGTGATAAGCTCTACGTTCACATACAACGGGTGCAACACAGTTTTGCACATGCGGAATACTCAGGTTAAACTTGACGAGCCTAGCATGTACAAACATGGCCTCGGAACACTAGAGACTGAAAGGTCAAACGTGAATCATATAGTAGATATGATCAACATATAGATGTTCACCATCAAAGACTACTCCATCTCACGTGATGATCAGACATGGTTTAGTTGATTTGGATCACATGATCATTTAGATGACTTGAGGGATGTCTATCTAAGTGGGAGTTCTTAAGTAATATGATTAATTGAACTTTTTATCATGAACTTAGTCCTGATGGTACTTGCATATCTATGTTGTAGATAAATAGCTCACGTTGTTCCTCCCCTATGTTTTTGATATGTTCCTAGAGAAAACTAATTTGAAAGATGATAATAGCAATGATGCGGACTGGGTCCGTGATTTGAGGATTATCCTCATTGTTGCAGAGAAGAATTATGTCCTTGATGCACCACTAGGTGACGAACCTGTTGCAAGAGTAGATGCGCAAGCTCGGTATGATGACTACTTGATAGTTTAGTGCACCATGGTTTATGGCTTAGAACCGGGACTTCCAAAATGTTTTGAATGCCATGGAGCATATGAGATGTTCCAAGAAGCTGAAAATGATATTTCAGACTCATGCCCATGTCAAGAGGTATGAGACCTCTGACAAGTACTTTGCCTACAAGATGGAGGAGAATAGATCAGCTAGTGAGCATGTACTCAGAATGTCTGGGTACTACAATCGCTTGAATCAAGTGGGAATTAATCTTCGAGATAAGATAGTGATTGACAGAGTTCTCTAGTCACTGCCACCAAGTTACTAGAACTTCGTGATGAACTATAATATGCAAGGGATGACGAAAATGATTCCCAAGCTCTTCGCAATGCTGAAATCAGCGAAGTTAGAAATCAAGAAATAGCATCAAGTGTTGATGGTTAACAAGACCACTAGTTTCAATAAAAAGGGCAAGGGAAAGAAAGGTAAACTTCAAAAGAATGGCAAGAAAGTTGCCACTCCCATGAAGAAGCCCAAAGCTAGACCCGAGCCTGAAACTGAGTGCTTCTACTGCAAAGGAAATAGTCACTGGAAGTGAAACTGCCCTAGATACATGGCGGATAAGAAGGATGGCGAAGTGAACAAAGGTATATTTGATATACATGTTATTGATGTGTGCTTTACTAGTGTTTATAGCAATCCCTCGGTATTTGATACTAGTTCAGTTGCTAAGAGTAGTAAACTCTAAACAGGAGTTGCAAAATAAACAGAGACTAGTTAAGGACGAGGTGACGATGTGTGTTCGAAGTAATTCCAAGGTTGATACGAACACCATCGCACACTCCCTCTACCTTCAGGATTAGTGTTGGACCTAAATAAATGTTATTTGGTTTTTGCGTTGAGCATGAATATGATTGGATCATGTTTATTGCAATACAATTATTCATTTAAGTCACAGAATAATTGTTGTTCTATTTACATGAATAAAGCATTCTAATGTCATACACCCAATGTAAATGGTTTACTAAATCTCGATATTAGTGATACACACATTCATAATATTGGTGCTAAAAGATGCAAAGTTGATAATGATAGTGCAACATATTTGTGGCACTGCCGTTTAGATCATATTGGTGTAAAGCGCATGAAGAAACTCCATGCTGATGGACTTTTGGAATCACTTGATTATGAATCATTTGATGCTTGCGAACCATGCCTCATGAGAAAGATGACTAAGACTCCGTTCTTCGGAACAATGGAGCCAGCCACTGACTTATTGGAAATAATACATACCGATGTATGTGGTCCGATGAGTGTTGAGGCTCGTGATAAGTATCGTTATTTTCTGACCTCAGATGTTTTGAGCAGATATGGGTATATCTACTTAATGAAACACAAGTTTGAAACATTTGAAAAGTTTAAAGAATTCCAGAGTAAAGTGGAGAATCATCATAACAAGAAAATAAAGTTTCTATGATCTGATCGCGGAGGCGAATATTTGAGTTACGAGTTTGGCCTTCATTTAAAACAATGTGGAATAGTGTCACAACTCACACCACCTGGAACACCACATCGTAACGGTGTGTCCGAACGTCGTAACCCTACTTTATTAGATATGGTGCGATCTATGATGTCTCTTATCGATTTAGCGCTATCATTTTGGGGTTATGCATTAGAGACATCTGCATTCACGTTAAATAGGGCACCGTCTAAATCCGTTGAGATGACACCGCATGAACTATAGATTGGTAAGAAACCAAAGCTGTCGTTTATTAAAATTTGGGGTTGCGATGCTTATGTGAAAAGGTTTCAAACTGATAAGCTCGAACCCAAATCGGAGAAGTGCGTCTTCATAGGATACCCAAAAGAAACTATTGGGTACACCTTCTATCACAGATCCGAAGGCAAGATTTTTGTTGCTAAGAATGGATCCTTTCTAGAGAAGGAGTTTCTCTTGAAATAAGTGAGTGGGAGGAAAGTAGAACTTGATGAGGTAATTGTACCTTCTCTCGAATTGGAAAGTAGCTCATCACAAAAATCAGTTCTAGTGATGCCTACACCAACTAGAGAGGAAGCTAATGATAATGATTATGAAACTTCAGATCAAGTTACTACCGAACCTCGTAGGTCAATCAGAGCACGCTTCGCACTAGAGTGATACGGTAATCTGATATGTCTCCAACGTATCTTTAATTTTTGATCATTCCATGCTATTATATTATCTGTTTTGGATGTTTAACGGGCTTTATTATACACTTTTATATTATTTTTGGGACTAACCTACTAACCCAAGGCCCAGTTCAAATTGTTGTTTTTTGCCTATTTCAGTGTTTTGCAGAAAAGGAATATCAAACGGAATCCAAACAGAATGAAACCTCCGGGAGAGTTATTTTTGAACAAACGTGATCCAAGGGACTTGGAGTAGACTTCAAGAAAGAAACAAGGTGGCCACGAGGTAGGGAGGCGCGCCTGCCCCCCTGGGCGCACCCCCACCCTTGTGGGCCCCTCGCAGCTCCACCGACCTACTTCTTCCTCCTATATATATCCATATACCCCAAAAACATACAGGAGCACCACGAAACCCTATTTCCACCACCGCAACCTTCTGTACCCAAGAGATCCCACCTTGGGGCCTTTTCCGGAGCTCCGCCGGAGGGGGGAATCAATCACGGAGGGCTTCTACATCAACACCATAGCCTCTCCGATGATGTGTGAGTAGTTTACCATAGACCTTCGGGTCCATAGTTATTAGCTAGACGGCTTCCTCTCTCTCTTTGGATCTCAATACAATGATCTCCTCGATCTTCTTGGAGATCTATTCGATGTAACTCTTTTTGCGATGTGTTTGTCGAGATCCGATGAATTGTGGGTTTATGATCAAGTTTATCTATGAACAATATTTGATTCTTCTCTGAAATCTTTTATGTATGATTGGTTATCTTTGCAAGTCTCTTTGAATTATCAGTTTAATTTGGCCTACTAGATTGATCTTTCTTGCAATGGGATAAGTGCTTAGCTTTGGGTTCAATCTTGCGGTGTCCTTTCCCAGTGACAGCAGGGGCAGCAAGGCATGTATTGTATTGTTTCCATTGAGGATAAAAATATGGGGTTTATATCATATTGCTTGATTTTATCCCTCTACATCATGTCATCTTGCCTAATGCGTTACTCTGTTCTTATGAACTTAATACTCTAGATGCATGCTGGATAGCGGTCGATGTGTGGAGTAATAGTAGTAGATGCAGAATCGTTTCGGTCTACTTGTCGCGGATGTGATGCCTACATACATGATCATGCCTAGATATTCTCATAATTATATACTTTTCTATCAATTGCTCGACAGTAATTTGTTCACCCACCGCAATACTTATGCTATCTTGAGAGAAGCCACTAGTGAAACCTATGGTCCCCAGGTCTATCTTTTATCATATAAGTTTCCAATCTATTTTGCAATCTTTACTTTCAATCTATATCATAAAAATACCAAAAATATTTATCTTATTATCTCTATCAGATCTCACTCTCGTAAGTGACCGTGAAGGGATTGACAACCCCTTTATCGCGTTGGTTGCGAGGTTCTTATTTGTTTGTGTAGGTACGAGGGACTTGCGTGTAGTCTCCTACTGGATTGATACCTTGGTTCTCAAAAACTGAGGGAAATACTTACACTACTTTGCTACATCACCCTTTACTCTTCAAGGGAAAACCAACGCAGTGCTCAAGAGGTAGCAATAATGATTTCTGGTGCCATTGCCGGGGAGATCTACGCACAAGTCAAGACATACCAAGTACCCATCACAAACTCTTATCCCTCGCATTACATTATTTTCCATTTGCCTCTCGTTTTCCTCTCCCCCACTTCACCCTTGCCGTTTTATTCGCCCTCTTTTTTCTGTTCGCCTTTTTGTGCTTGCCTCTTGCTGCCACCATGTCTGAAATTGGGGAGGTTATCGTTGATAAGGATAGTGGTAATAACATGGAAAACTTTGATGCTTTTGTTGATCCTCCTGAAGAACCTACTATTTTACACACTAAAAAGTTTCGGATTGGTAGTGGTAATATTATTGGAAAAGGAGTTATTCAAGATTTCTTTACTTGTGTCGGTGCTTTACCTACTATGGGAGGGTCTATTCTCCATACAACTAGAAGTTCTATGGATGCTATATCTTCCACGGATGCTATATCTTTGCTCATAGTTGAACTTGAAAGACAATTTATTCATATGCACCCTTGCATCCAAAGGATTTTTCTAGAATTTTCTAATATTGAGCACTCTTCTGTTAAGCGAGCAACTACTATCTTTTTAGCTCTTGAGTTCAGATTTATAATGAAAGAAGCCAATGAAATTTTTGCACATTATAAGGTGGACGCCGGCCGTCCTCCCATTGAAGCAATCCTTTTTTTATCAAGAAGACATAATGCGCTTACGATCCTTAGATCATGTTGCTTTTAACGAAAACCTTAGAAAGAAGGTTCCTACAGATGTTCTTGTTGACAGTATTTCTGAACTTAATAATAATTTTGCCATCCAAAATAATGGGTTGGGTTTTTCCCTTGAACAAAGGCTCATGACTTTTGCCAAAAGAATGCTTATAATGATGAGTTGGTTGTGCAATATGAGGAGCCAAAGGAGGAACCAATACCTCCCGAGCTTGATCTTGGGGACTTTTGTCCCATTAAATTTAGCCCTTTTGATTACTTTTGCTTGCCACAAAGAAATCTTTCTGCTAAACGTAGGGAGTATGAGATGAGTTTTCGCGATTTACCTTATCACTATCATAGCAATACCTAGATCTATTCTTGCTTTTATGCCTAGCTAGGGGCGTTAAACGATAGCGCTTGTTGGGCGGCAACCCAATTTTATTTTTGTTTCTTGATTTTGATTCTGTTTAGTAATAAATAATTCATCTATCCTTTGTTTAGATGTGGTTTTATGCTTTTAATTAGTGTTTGTGCCAAGTAGAACCTTTGGGAAGACTTGGGGGAAGTTTTAGCGATCTTCCTGTAAAAAACAGAAACTTTAGCACTCACGATATTTGCTGCCATTTTTTACTGGAGAGTGAGATTAGGTTGATTCTTTTTGCAGATGATTATTAGACAAATTCCTCACGTACAACAATTTATTTTAGAATTTTTGGGGTTACATAAGTATTCGAAACCTACATATTACTACAGACTGTTCTGTTTTTGACAGATTCTGTTTTTCGTGTGTTATTTGCTTATTTTGATGAATCTATGGCTAGTATCGGAGAGTATGAACCATAGAGAAGTTGGAATACAGTAGGTTTAACACCAATATAAATAAAGAATTAGTTCATTACAGTACCTTAAGTGGTGGTTTGTTTTCTTATACTAACGGAGCTCATGAGATTTTCTGTTGAGTTTTGTGTTGTGAAGTTTTCAAGTTTTGGGTAAAGATTTGATGGATTATGGAATAAGGAGTGGAAAGAGCCTAATCTTGGGGATGTCCAAGGCAACCCAAGGTAAAATTAAATGAGAACCAAAATCCTAATCTTGGGGATGCCCCGGAAGGCATCCCCTCTTTCGTCTTCTTCCATCGGTAACTTTACTTGAGGCTATATTTTTATTCACCACATGATATGTGTTTCGCTTGGAGCGTCTTGTATGATTTGAGTCTTTGCTTTTTAGTTTACCACAATCATCCTTTGTGTACACACCTTTTGGGAGAGACACACATGAATTGGAATTTATTAGAATACTCTATGTGCTTCACTTATATCTTTTGAGCTAGATAATTTTGCTCTAGTGCTTCACTTATATCTTTTAGAGCACGGTGGTGGTTTTATTTTATATAAATTATTGATCTCTTATGATTCACTTATATTATTTTGAGAGTCCTTTATAACATCATGGTAATTTGCTTTGGTTATAAAAATTGGTCCTAATATGATAGGCAACCAGGATGGGTATAATAAAAACTATCATAAAAAGTGTGTTGAATACTATGAGATGTTGGATGCTTGATAATTGTTTTGAGATATGAGGATGGTGATATTAAAGTTGTGCTAGTTGAGTAGTTGTGAATTTGAGAAATACTTGTGTTGAAGATTTCAAGTCAGGTAGCATGCACGTATGGTAACCGTTGTGTAACAAATTTGAAACTTGAGGTGTTCTTTGATTGTCTTCCTTATGAGTGGCGGTCGGGGATGAGCGATGGTCTTTTTCTACCAATTTATCCCCCTAGGAGCATGTGCGTAATGCTTGGTTTTTGATGACTTGTAGATTTTTGCAATAAGTATGTGAGTTCTTTATGACTAATGTTGAGTCCATGGATTATACGCACTCTCACCCTTCCATCATTGCTAGCCTCTTTGGTATCGTGCATTGCCCTTTCTCACCTTGAGAGTTGGTGCAAACTTCGCCGGTGCATCCAAACCCCGTGACATGATATGCTCTATCACACATAAACCTCCTTATATCTTCCTCAAAACAGCCACCATACCTACCTATTATGGCATTTCCATAGCTATTCTGAGATATATTGACATGCAACTTTCCACTGTTTCATTCATGACACGCTTCATCATTGTCATATTGCTTTGCATGATCATGTAGTTGACATTCGTACTTGTGGCAAAGCCACCATGCATAATTTATCATACATGTCACTCTTGATTCATTGCCCTTCCCGGTACACCGCCGGAGGCATTCATATAGAGTCATATTTTGTTCTAGTATCGAGTTGTAATCATTGAGTTGTAAATAAATAGAAGTGTGATGATCATCATTAATAGAGCATTGTCCCAAATAAAAAAAGAGAAAGGACAAATAAAAAAAGAAAGGCCCAAAAAAAGAAAAAAGAAAAGAAATAAAAGGGACAATGCTACTATCCTCTTTTTCCACACTTGTGCTTCAAAGTAGCACCATGATCTTTATGATAGAGAGTCTCTTGTTTTGTCACTTTCATATACTAGTGGGAATATTTCATAATAGAACTTGGCTTGTATATTCCAACAATGGGCTTCCTCAAATGCCCTAGGTCTTCGTGAGCAAGCAAGTTGGATGCACACCCACTTAGTTTATTTGGTTGAGCTTTCATACATTTATAGCTCTAGTGCATCTGTTGCATGACAATCCCTACTCCTTACATTGACATCAATTGATGGGCATCTCCATAGCCCGTTGATTAGCCATGTCGATGTGAGACTTTCTCCTTTTTTGTCTTCTCCACATAACCCCCATCATATTATTCTATTCCACCCATAGTGCTATATCCATGGCTCATGCTCATGTATTGCGTGAAAGTTGAAAAGAGTTTGAGATTACTAAAGTATGAAACCATTGCTTGGCTTGTCATCGGGGTTGTGCAAGATGAGAGCATTCTTGTGTGACGAAAATGGAGCATGACCAAACTATATGATTTTGTAGGGATGAACTTTCTTTTGCCATGTTACTTTGAGAAGACATGATTGCTTAGTTAGTATGCTTGAAGTATTATTATTTTTATGTCAATATTAAACTTTTGTCTTGAATCTTTCGGATCTGAATATTCATTCCACAATAAAGAAGATTACATTGAGAATTATGCTAGGTAGCATTCCACATCAAAAATTCTGTTTTTATCATTTACCTACTCGGGGACGAGCAGGAATTAAGCTTGGGGATGCTTGATACGTCTCCAACGTATCTATAATTTTTTATTGTTCCATGCTATTATATTATTTGTTTTGGATGTTTAATGGGCTTTATTATACACTTCTATATTATTTTTGGGACTAACCTACTAACCCAAGGCCCAGTGCAAATTGCTATTTTTTGCATATTCCAGTTTTTCACAGAAAAGGAATATCAAACGGAATGAAACCTTCGGGAGAGTTATTTTTGGAAAAAAGTGATCCAGGGGACTTGGAGTAGACGTCAAGAAAGAAACAAGGTGGCCACGAGGCAGGGAGGCGCCTGCCCCCCTGGGCGCGCCCCCACCCTCGTGATCCCCTCGCAGCTCAACCGACCTACTTCTTCCTCCTATATATATCGATATATCCCGAAAACATCCAGGAGCACCACGAAACCCTATTTCCACCGCCGCAACCTTCTGTACCCAAGAGATCCCATCTTGGGGCCTTTTCCAGAGCTCCGCCGGAGGGGGAATCAATCACGAACGGCTTCTACATCAACACTATAGCCTCTCCGATGATCTGTGAGTAGTTTACCACAGACCTTCGGGTCCATAGTTATTAGCTAGATGGCTTCTTCTCTCTCTTCGGATCGCAATACAAAGTTCTCCTCGATTCTCTTGGAGATCTATTTGATGTAACTCTTTTTGCGGTGTGTTTGCCGAGATCCGATGAATTGTGGGTTTATGAACTTGACTATCTATGAATATTATTTGATTCTTCTCTGAATTCTTATATGCATGATTTGATATCTTTGCAAGTCTCTTCGAATTATCGGTTTAGTTTGGCCTACTAGATTGATCTTTCTTGCAATGGGAGAAGTGCTTACTTTGGGTTCAATCTTGCGGTGTCCTTTCCCAGTGACAGCAGGGACAGCAAGGCACATATTGTATTGTTGCCATCGAGGATAAAAATATGGGGTTTATACCATATTGTTTGCGTTTATCCCTCTACATCATGTCATCTTGCCTAATGTGTCACTCTGTTCTTATGAACTTAATACTCTAGATGCATGCTGGATAGCAGTCGATGTGTGGAGTAATAGTAGTAGATGTAGAATCATTTCGGTCTACTTGTCGCAGACGTGATGCCTATATACATGATCATGCCTAGATATTCTCATAATTATGCACTTTTCTATCAATTGCTCGACAGTAATTTGTTCACCCACCGCAATACTTATGCTATCTTGAGAGAAGCTACTAGTGAAACCTATGGTCCCGGGTCTATCTTTTATCATGTAAGTTTCTAATATATTTTGTAATCTTTACTTTTAATCTATATCATAAAAATACCAAAAATATATATCTTATTATCTCTATCAGATCTCACTCTCGTAAGTGACCGTGAAGGGATTGACAACCCCTTTATTGCATTGGTTGCGAGGTTCTTATTTGTTTGTGTAGGTACGAGGGACTTGCGTGTAGTCTCCTACTGGATTGATACCTTGGTTCTCAAAAAACTGATACGTCTCCAACTATAATTTATGAAGTATTCATGTTATTATATTAGCCATCTACGATGTTTTATATGTTATTTATATGATTTTTGGGACTAACCTATTAACCTAGAGCCCAGTGCCAGTTTCTATTTTTTCGTTGTTTTTGAGTATCGCAGAAAAGGAAAACCAAACGAGTCCAATTGACCTGAAACTTTATGGAGCTTATTTTTGGACCAGAAGAAGGCCAGGAAGTAAAAGAACTGAGCCAGAAGATTCTCAGGCTGCCCACGAGGGTGGGGGGCGCGCCCCCCTGCCTCGTGGACAGCCCGGAGACCCCCCTGCCTTCCCGACTCCAACACCTGTTATATAACCCAAAATTTCCAGAAAGAAACCTAGATCGGGAGTTTCGCCGCCAGAAGCCTCCGTAGCCACCGAAAACCAATCTAGGCCCTCTCTGGCACCTTGCCGGAGGGGGCCATCATCACCGGAGGGCATGGAGGAGGATCCCGGAGGGGCCATCATCGTCATGAAGGCCAAGGACCAGAGGGAGAACCTCTCCCCAACCAGGGGGGAGGCCATGGAGGAGGAAGCGCAAGGGGAGAACCTCTCCTCCTCTCTCTCGGTGGCATCGGAGTGCCATCGGGAGTGGAATCATCGCCGCGGTGATTGTCTTCATCAACATCACCATCATCATCTCTTTTACGCGGTCCACTCTCCCGCACCCCGCTGTAATCCCTACTTGAACATGGTGCTTTATGCCACATATTATGATCCAATGATGTGTTGCCATCCTATGATGTTTTGAGTAGATATCCTTTGTCTTTGGGTTGATTGATGATCTAGATTGGTATGAGTTGTATGTTTTACTTTGGTGCTGTCCTATGGTGCCCTCGGTGCCGCGCAAGCGTGAGGGATTCCTGCTATAGTGTGTTGCAATACATTCATGATTTGCTTATAGTGGGTTGGTGAGTGACTGAAACACAAAACCGAGTAAGGGGGTTGTTGCGTATGGGAATAAAGAGGACTTGATGCTTTAATGCTATGGTTGGGTTTTACCTTAATGATCTTTAGTAGTTGCGGATGCTTGATACGTCTCCAACGTATCTATAATTCTTTATTGTTCCATGGTATTATATTATCAACCTTGGATGTTTTATATGCATTTATATGCTATTTTATATGATTTTTGGGACTAACCTATTAACCTAGAGCCCAGTGCCAGTTTCTGTTTTTTCCTTGTTTTAGAGTATCGCGGAAAGGGAAAATCAAACGGAGTCCAATTGACCTGAAACTTCACGGAACTTATTTTTGGACCAGAAGAAGCCCACGGAGTATCGGAGATGGACCAGGAGAGTCCCGGGCTGCCCACGAGAGTGGGGGGCGCGCCCACCCCCTGGGCGCGCCCCCTGCCTCGTGGACAGCCCGAAGGTCCACCGACGTACTTCTTCCTCCCATAAATACACATATACCCTAAAAACATCGGGCAGCACAATAGATCTGGAGTTCCGCCGCCAGAAGCCTCCGTAACCACCGAAAACCAATCTAGACCCGTTCCGGCACCCTGCCAGAGCGGGGATCCCTCTCTGGTGGCCATCTTCATCATCCCGGTGCTCTCCGTGACGAGGAGGGAGTAGTTCTCCCTCGGGGCTGAGGGTATGTACCAGTAGCTATGTGTTTGATCTCTCTCTCTCGTGTTCTTGAGGTGGTACGATCTTAACGTATCGCGAGCTTTGCTATTATAGTTGGTTCTTATGATGTTTCTCCCCCTCTACTCTCTTGTAATGGATTGAGTTTTCCCTTTGAAGTTATCTTATCGGATTTAGTCTTTAAGGATTTGAGAACACTTGATGTATGTTCTGCATGGGATACCCGTGGTGACAATGGGGTATTCTATTGATCCACTTGATGTATGTTTTGGTGATCAACTTGCGGGTTCCTCCCATGAACCTATGCATAGGGGTTGGCACACGTTTTCGTCTTGACTCTCCGGTAGAATCTTTGGGGCAGTCTTTGAAGTTCTTTGTGTTGGTTGAATAGATGAATCTGAGATTGTGTGATGCATACCGTATAATTATACCCACGGATACTTGAGGTGACATTGGAGTATCTATGTGACATTAGGGTTTTGGTTGATTTGTGTCTTAAGGTGTTATTCTAGTGCGAACTCTATGATGGATTGAACTGAAAGAATGGCTTCGTGTTATTTTACTACGGACTCTTGAATAGATCGATTAGAAAGGATAACTTTGAGGTGGTTTCGTACCCTACCATAATCTCTTCGTTTGTTCTCCACTATTAGTGACTTTGGAGTGACTCTTTGTTTCATGTTGAGGGATAGTTATGTGATCCAATTATGTTATTATTGTTGAGAGGACTTGCACTAGTGAAAGTATGAACCCTAGGCCTTGTTTCCTAGCATTGCGATACCGTTTACGCTCACTTTTATCATTAGTTACCTTGTTATTTTTATATTTTTGGATTACAAAAACCATTATCTACTATCCATATTGCACTTGTATCACCATCTCTTCGCCGAACTAGTGCACCTATACAATTTACCATTGTATTGGGTGTGTTGGGGACACAAGAGACTCTTTGTTATTTGGTTGCATGGTTGCTTGAGAGAGACCATCTTCATCCTACGACTCCTACGGATTGATAAACCTTAGGTCATCCACTTGAGGGAAATTTTCTACTGTCCTACAAACCTCTGCACTTGGAGGCCCAACAACGTCTACAAGAAGAAGGTTGTGTAGTAGACATCAAGCTCTTTTCTGGCGCCGTTGCCGGGGAGGTTAGCGCTTGAAGGTATATCTTTAGATATTGCAATTGAATCTTTTTGTTTCTTGTTTTATCACTAGTTTAGTTTATAAAAGAAAACTACAAAAAATATGGAATTGAGTTTGCCTCATACGCTTCATCTTTTTAATATCTTTCATGAGTATGATGGAAAGGAAAATTGTGCCAAAGTGTTAGAAGAAGAATGCATTAAAATGTTTGTCACTAAATCTTTGAATGATGAGTATGATTGCAATGTTGTTAGTATGAACTCCTTGAATATCCATAGTACTAATGATGATTGCACTAGTTATGATGAAAATGTGTCCTATAAACATGTCAATTTTTGTGGAGTGCATTGGGTTTGCAAGTACACACCAAATAGGGAAGATATATATTGCAAGAGGCATAAGCATTTAGAAACTAAATTGTTGCAAGAAAGGCTAGATGTTTGTGCTGAAAGATTCAATATTTATCACCATCCTTGTGAACTTTGCAATGAACATGGTCATTTAAAGCTCCAATGCTATTTGTTTCATGATCAAGTCGTGTCCAAAAATTGTGATAACTTGATTACCCTTGAGCATCATAAAGAGCTTAGTATTCTTTTGGGTTATGAATAAATGAAACATATAACTGAGGGTATTCCAAAATTTAATCTCGATAAATTTCTTGATTTTGATCTAGAGGAAATTTATATGTATTGTGCGGTGAATTGCATTGAAAACCCTTATATTGCCAATTACATAAAGAAAAGAAAACAAATATAGGATGAAGAGAATACTAATGAAAGGGAAGAGACTTCACAATATCCTCCTATTATTTCTTATGATGAATCAGGTAACGAGGAGGATCCTTCTATTCAACCAATCTCATTAATAAGGAGCTCCAAAAAGAAGATTAAACCCACACATGATGTGAAGAATAAAAAGAAAAGACGGAGAAGCAAAGGTAGAAAGGTATCTCTCCCAAATAATGTTGCTCATATTACTCATTGTGATGATGATAATTGCTATACTATTGGTGCTATCCATACTATGATATGAAAATGCCCAAGCTTGGGGATGCTATGTTTGATGAAGATGATGTTTTTGAGAATATATTTGCTGCAATTAATGTTTGTCCCAAGCTTGGGGATGCTACGTCTAATGAAGATGATATTTTTAGTCTCCCAAGTTTTGATATGCAAATTTATAATGATGATAGCATGCCTCCTACTTATGATAATTATGAAAGTGGATTTGGAGAGGTCATGACTTTATTTAGTGATGATTCCACTATCTTGGAAGAGGTTTCAATCGATTATGATGAGAACAAAGTTGCTACTTATGATGATTATTGTGATGACATGTATGCTATAAAAATTAGTGATGATTATATTTATAAAACTTGTCATGATTATGATTACCCCTTTTCTGAACATTACTCTTTTAATGTGGAAACAATTTATAGTATTCGAGTCTCTTATGATACTCCCACTATTCTGAAAGAGAAGAATTTTGCTTATGCGGAGAGTAGTAAAATTTCTATGCAAGTAGATTATGAAAAGAATGATTTAGGTGCTGGTTATATTGTTGAATTCATTCATGATGCTACTGAAAATTATTGTGAGGGAGTAACATATGCTTGTAGGAATTGCAATAATATCAAGTTTCCGCTCTATGTGCTTAAAGTTTTGAAGTTATGCTTGTTTTGCCTTCCTATGCTAGTTGATTATTGTTCCCACAAGTTGTTTGCTCACAAAATACCTATGGATAGGAAGTGGGTTAGACTTAAATGTGCTAGTCATTTTCTTCATGATGCTCTTTTTATGTTTCAATTCTTATCTTTTATGTGAGCATCATTGAAATCATCATGCCTAGCTAGGGGCGTTAAACGTTAGCGCTTGTTGGGAGGCAACCCAATTTTATTTTTGTTCTTTGCTTTTTTCTCCTGTTTAGTAATAAATAATTCATCTAACCTCTGTTTAGATGTGTTTTTATTTTTTAATTAATGTTTGTGCCAAGTAGAACCTTTGGGAAGACTTGGGGAAAGTCTTTGCGATCTTGCTGTAAAAAACAGAAACTTTAGCGCTCACGAGAATTGCTACCATTTTTTATTGGAGAGTTCTATTTAGTTAATTCTTTTTGAAGATTATTAATAGATAAATTCCTCACGTCCAGAAATTTATTTTAGAATTTTTGGGGTTCCAGAACTTGCGTTAGCTGCAGACTACTACAGACTGTTCTGTTTTTGACAGATTCTGTTTTCCGTGTGTTGTTTGCTTATTTTGATGAATCTATGGCTAGTAAAATAGTTTATAAACCATAGAGAAGTTGTAATAGAGTGGGTTTAACACCAATATAAATAAATAATGAGTTCATTACAGTACCTTGAAGTGGTGTTTTGTTTTCTTTCGCTAACGGAGCTCACGAGATTTTCTACTTTAAGTTTTGTGTTGTGAAGTCTTCAAGATTTGGGTAAAAGATTTGATGGATTATGGAACAAGGAGTGGCAAAAGCTAAGCTTGGGGATGCCCATGGCACCCCAAGATAATCTAAGGACACCTAAAAGCCAAAGCTTGGGGATGCCCCAGAAGGCATCCCCTCTTTCGTCTACTTCTATCGGTAACTTTACTTGGAGCTATATTTTTATTTACCACATGATATGTGTTTTGCTTGGAGCGTCTTGTATGATTTGAGTATTTGCTTGTTAGTTTACCACAATCATCCTTGCTGTACACACCTTTTGAGAGAGCCATACATGATTTGGAATTTGTTAGAATACTCTATGTGCTTTGCTTAAATCTTTTGAGTTATATAATTTTGCTCTATGTGCTTCACTTATATCTTTTAGAGCACGGTGGTGGATTTGTTTTATAGAAACTATTGATATCTCATGCTTCACTTAGATTATTTTGAGAGTCCTAATAGCATGGTAATTTGCTTAAAATCCTAATATGCTTGGTATGCAAGATTAATAATAGAACTCTCTTATGAGTGTGTTGAATACCATGAGAAGTTTGATACTTGATAATTGTTTTGAGATATAGAGATGGTGATATTAAAGTCATGCTAGTTGATTAGTTGTGAATTTGAGAAATACTTGTGTTGAAGCTTGTGATTCCCGTAGCATGCACGTATGGTGAACCGTTATGTGATGAAGTCGGAGCATGATTTATTTATTGATTGTCTCCCTTATGAGTGGCGGTCGGGGACGAGCGATGGTCTTTTCCTACCAATCTATATCCCTAGGAGCATGTGCGTAATACTTTGGTTTGACAACTTGTAGATTTTTGCAATAAGTATATGAGTTCTTTATGACTAATGTTGAGTCCATGGATTATACACACTCTCACCCTTCCACCTTTGCTAGCCTCTCTAATACCGCGCACCTTTCGCCCGTATCATACACCTACCATATACCTTCCTCAAAACAGCCACCATACCTACCTATTATGGCATTTCCATAGCCATTCCGAGATATATTGCCATGCAACTTTCCACCGTTCCGTTTATTATGACGCACTCCATCATTGTCATATTGCATATCCCGGCACACCGCCGGAGGCATTCATATAGAGTCATATTTTGTTCTAAGTATCGAGTTGTAATTGTTGAGTTGTAAGAAAAATAAAAGTGTGATGATCATCATTATTAGAGCATTGTCCCAGTGAGGAAAGGATGATGGAGACTATGATTCCCCCACAAGTCGGGATGAGACTCCGGACGATAAATAAAAGAGGCCAAAGAAGCCCAAATAAAAAAAGAGAAAGAAAAGAGGCCATAAAAAAGAGAAAAGGCCCAAATAAAAAAAATAAAAAAAAATGAGAGAAAAAGAGAGAAGGGACAATGTTACTATCCTTTTACCGCACTTGTGCTTCAAAGTAGCACCATGATCTTCATAGTAGAGAGTCTCTCATGTTATCACTTTCATATAATAGTGGGAATTTTTCATTATAGAACTTGGATTGTATATTCCAATGATGGGCTTCCTCAAATTGCCCTAGGTCTTCATGAGCAAGCAAGTTGGATGCACACCCACTTAGTTTCTTTTTGAGCTTTCATATACTTATAGCTCTAGTGCATCCGTTGCATGGCAATCCCTACTCACTCACATTGATATCTATTGATGGGCATCTCCATAGCCCGTTGATACGCCTAGTTGATGTGAGACTATCTTCTCCTTTTTGTCTTCTCCACAACCACCACCCTATTCCACCTATAGTGATATATCCATGGCTCACGCTCATGTATTGCGTGAAGATTGAAAAAGTTTTGAGAATGTCAAAAGTATGAAACAATTGCTTGGCTTGTCATCGGGGTTGTGCATGATTTAAATATTTTGTGTGGTGAAGATAGAGCATAGCCAGACTATATGATTTTGTAGGGATAACTTTCTTTAGCCATGTTATTTTGAGAAGACATAATTGCTTTGTTAGTATGCTTGAAGTATTATCGTTTTTATGTCAATATGAACTTTTGTCTTGAATCTTTCGGATCTGAATATTCATACCACAATTAAGAAGAATTACATTAAAATTATGCCAAGTAGCACTCCGCATCAAAAATTCTGTTTTTTATCATTTACCTACTCGAGGACGAGCAGGGATTAAGCTTGGGGATGCTTGATACGTCTCCAACGTATCTATAATTTTTGATTGCTCCATGCTATATTATCTACTGTTTTGGACATTATTGGGCTTTATTATCAACTTTCATATTATTTTTGGGACTAACCTATTAACCGGAGGCCCAGCCCAGAATTGCTGTTATCCACTTTCATATTATTTAGTTAATTCCTTTTGAAGATGATTAATAGATAAATTACTCAGGTCCAGCAATTTATTTTAGAATTTTTGGGGTTCTAGAAGTTTGCGTTAGTTACAGATTACTACAGACTGTTCTGTTTTTGACAGATTCTGTTTTCTATGTGTTGATTGCTTATTTTGATGAATCTATGAGTAGTATCAGAGGGTATGAACCATAGAGAAGTTGGAATACAGTAGGTTTAACACCAATATAAATAAAGAATGAGTTCATTATAGTACCTTGAAGTGGCATTTTGTTTTCTTTTGCTAACGGAGCTTACGAGTTTTCTGTTAAGTTTTGTGTTGTGAAGTTTTCAAGTTTTGGGTAAAGATTCGATGGACTATAGAATAAGGAGTGGCAAGAGCCTAAGATTGGGGATGCCCAAGGCACCCCAAGGTAATATTAAAGGACAACCAAGAGCCTAAGCTTGGGGATGCCCCGGAAGGCATCCCCTCTTTCGTCTTCGTTCATCGGTAACTTTACTTGGAGCTATATTTTTATTTACCACATGATATGTGTTTTGCTTGGAGCATCATTTTATTTTATTTAGTTTTGCTTGCTGTTTGAATAAAATACCAAGATCTGAAATTATTAAATGTTAGAGAGTCTTCACATAGTTGCATAATTATTCGACTACTCATTGATCTTCACTTATATCTTTCGGAGTAGTTTGTCATTTGCTCTAGTGCTTCACTTATATCTTTTTAGAGCACGGCGGTGGTTTTATTTTGAAGAAATAGATGAACTCTCATGCTTCACTTATATCATTTTGAGAGTCTCTAAACAGCATGGTAGTTTGCTTTGGTTATGAATTTAGTCCTAATATGATGGGCATCCAAGAGGGATATAATAAAAACTTTCATATAAAGTGCATTGAATACTATGAGAAGTTTGATACTTGATGATTGCTTTGAGATATGAGGATGGTAATATTAGAGTCATGCTAGTTGAGTAGTTGTGAATTTGAGAAATACTTGTGTTGAAGTTTGTGATTCCCGTAGCATGCACGTATGGTGAACCGTTATGTGATGAAGTCGGAGCATGATTTATTTATTGATTGTCTTCCTTATGAGTGGCGGTCGGGGACGAGCGATGGTCTTTTCCTACCAATCTATCCCCCTAGGAGCATGCGCGCAATACTTTGTTTCGATAACTAATAAATTTTTGCAATAATTATGTGAGTTCTTTATGACTAATGCTGAGTCCATGGATTATACACACTCTCACCCTTCCACCATTGCTAGCCTCTCTAATACCGCGCACCTTTCGCCGGTATCATAAACCCACCATATACCTTCCTCAAAACAGCCACCGTACCTACCTATTATGGCATTTCCATAGCCATTCCGAGATATATTGCCATGCAACTCTCCACCGTTCCGTTTATTATGACACGCTCCATCATTATCATATTGCTATGCATGATCATGTAGTTGACATCGTATTTGTGGCAAAGCCACCGTTCATAATTCTTCCATACATGTCACTCATGAGTCATTGCACATCCCGGTACACCGCCGGAGGCATTCATATAGAGTCATATCTTGTTCTAAGTATCGAGTTGTAATTCTTGAGTTGTAAGTAAATAAAAGTGTGATGATCATCATTATTAGAGCATTGTCCCAGTGAGGAAAGGATGATGGAGACTATGATTCCCCCACAAGTCGGGATGAGACTCCGGACGAAAATAAATAAATAAAATAGGCCAAAGAAGACCAAATAAAAAAAGAAGAGAAAGAGGCCATAAAAAAGAGAAGGCCCAAATTAAAAAAAATGAGAGAAAAAGAGAGAAGGGGCAATGCTACTATCCTTTTACCACACTTGTGCTTCAAAGTAGCACCATGATCTTCATGATAGAGAGTCTCCTATGTTGTCACTTTCATACTAGTGGGAATCTTTCATTATAGAACTTGGCTTGTATATTCCAATGATGGGCTTCCTCAAAATGCCCTAGGTCTTCATGAGCAAGCAAGTTGGATGCACACACACTAGTTTCTTTTGTTGATCTTTCATACACTTATAGCTCTAGTGCATCCGTTGCATGGCAATCCCTACTCACTCACATTGATATCTATTGATGGGCATCTCCATAGCCCGTTGATACGCCTAGTTGATGTGAGACTATCTTCTTCTTTTTGTCTTCTCCACAACCACCATTCTATTCCACCTATAGTGCTATGTCCATGGCTCACGCTCATGTATTGCGTGAAGATTGAAAAAGTTTGAGAACATCAAAAGTATGAAACAATTGATTGGCTTGTCATCGGAGTTGTGCATGATTTAAATATTTTGTGTGGTGAAGATAGAGCATAGCCACACTATATGATTTTGTAGGGATAGCTTTCTTTGGCCATGTTATTTTGAGAAGACATGATTACTTGGTTAGTATGCTTGAAGTATTATTATTTTTATGTCACTATTAACCTTTTGTCTTGAATCTTATGGATCTGAATATTCTTGCCACAATAAAGAGAACTACATGGATAAATATGTTAGATAGCATTCCACATCAAAAACTCTGTTTTTATCATTTACCTACTCGAGGACGAGCAGGAATTAAGCTTGGGGATGCTGATACGTCTCCAAAGTATCTATAATTTTTGATTGTTCCATGCTATTATATTATCAACCTTGGATGTTTTATATGCATTTATATGCTATTTTATATGATTTTTGGGACTAACCTATTAACCTAGAGCCTAGTGCCAGTTTCTGTTTTTTCCTTGTTTTAGAGTATCGCAGAAAAGGAAAATCAAACGGAGTCCAATTGACCTGAAACTTCACGGAACTTATTTTTGGACCAGAAGAAGCCCATGGAGTATCAGAGATGGACCAGGAGAGTCCCAGGCTGCCCACGAGGGTGGGGGCGCGCCCACCCCCCCCCCCCCCCCTGGGCACGCCCCCTGCCTCGTGGATAGCCTGGAGGTCCACCGACGTACTTCTTCCTCCCATATATACTCATATACCCTAAAAACATCGGGGAGCACAATAGATCGGGAGTTCCGCCGCCAGAAGCCTCCGTAGCCACCGAAAACCAATCTAGACCCGTTCCGGCACCCTGCCGGAGGGGGGATCCCTCTCCGGTGGCCATCTTCATCATCCTGGTGCTCTCCATGACGAGGAGGAAGTAGTTCTCTCTTGGGGCTGAGGGTATGTACCAGTAGCTATGTGTTTGATCTCTCTCTCTCTCTCTCGTGTTCTTGAGGTGGTACGATCTTGATATATCTCGAGCTTTGCTATTATAGTTGGATCTTATGATGTTTCTCCCCCTCTACTCTCTTGTAATGGATTGAATTTTCCCTTTGAAGTTATCTTATTGGATTGAGTCTTTAAGGATTTGAGAACACTTGATGTATGTCTTGCGCGGGATACCCGTGGTGACAATGGGGTATTCTATTGATCCACTTGATGTATGTTTTGGTGATCAACTTGCGGGTTCCGCCCATGAACCTATGCATAGGGGTTGGCACACATTTTCGTCTTGACTCTCCGGTAGAATCTTTGGGGCACTCTTTGAAGTTCTTTGTGTTGGTTGAATAGATGAACCTGAGATTGTGTGATGCATATCGTATAATCATACCCACGGATACTTGAGGTGACATTGGAGTATCTGGGTGACATTAGGGTTTTGGTTGATTTGTGTCTTAAGGTGTTATTCTAGTACGAACTCTATGATGGGTTGAACTTAAAGAATAGCTTCGTGTTATTTTACTATGGACTCTTGAATAGATCGATCAGAAAGGATAACTTTGAGGTGGTTTTGTACCCTACCATAATCTCTTCGTTTGTTCTCCGCTATTAGTGACTTTGGAGTGACTCTTTGTTGCATGTTGAGGGATAGTTATGTGATCCAATTATGTTATTATTGTTGATAGGACTTGCACTAGTGAAAGTATGAACCCTAGGCCTTGTTACCTATCATTGCAATACCGTTTACGCTCACTTTTATCATTAGTTACCTTGCTGTTTTTATATTTTCAGATTACAAAAACCATTTATCCATATTGCACTTGTATCACCATCTCTTCGCCGAACTAGTGCACCTATACAATTTACCATTGTATTGGGTGTGTTGGGGACACAAGAGACTCTTTGTTATTTGGTTGCAGGGTTGCTTGAGAGAGACCATCTTAATCCTACGCCTCCTACGGATTGATAACCTTAGGTCATCCACTTGAGGGAAATTTGCTACTGTCCTACAAACCTCTGCACTTGGAGTCCCAACAACGTCTACAAGAAGAAGGTTGTGTAGTAGACATCAATGCTTGATAGAGTTCCAATCATAAGTGCATATGATCCAAGTAAAGAAAGTATGTTAACTTATGCCTCTCCCTCATATGAAACTGCAATAGTGATTACCAGTCTTGTTAACAATTTCCTAGGACAATTCCGCACACTGATCCATCATTATTCCACACTCGCTATTTATAATATTTAGCAATATATTCTAACTTTACGATACCAGCCCCTACTTTTATATTTTAGCTCTCCGATATCATACAAAATTATCCTCTTCATACCCACAACGTAGTTTTATTTCTCGTTGCTAGTTGGAAGCAAACGCTCGGTGTACGTAAAGTCGTATCAGTGGCAGATAGGGCTTGAGAGAATATTGATCTTACCTTTAGCTCCTTGTGGGTTCGACACTCCATACTTATCACTTCCACCTTTGGAAATAGCTACGATGATTCCCTGCACTTGGGGATTATCAAGCTCTTTTCTGGCGCCGTTGCCGGGGAGCAATAGCGTGGGGTTGATATTCTCGTGTGTGCTTGTTTGCTTTCTTCACTAAGTAGATTTTGTTTTTCTTTTTTGTTTCTGTTTAGTTGTGGGTGAAACATACAAAAAAATATTGAATGAAAATACAAAAAAAACTTGCCTCTCATGCCTAAAAAGTTTTTCAAAGAGAGAAGTGATTAGAAAGTTATGCATTGAAGAAGTGAGGGTCGACCTTGAGCACTTGTGTTCATGCTCACGGAAACAATGTAGAATTTTTCATGGAAGTTTCTATGTAAATAATTATCCCCTTATATATATATATATATATATATCCATTGTATTATAAAAATAATGTACCAAGCTTTGGTTTTAGGATGATTAGATTGCTTGTTTACTATGTGCAGAACAAAAACAGAAACCTTGGCTGTAGCGCGTGATTTTACATTTTTTACTGGAAGGTCAAATGGGTCCGAGACTTTTTGAAAATTACTTCTGTACAAATTTTTCAAAATTTCAAATTTATTTCTTAATTTTTGGAGTTACAGAAGTTCACTAAACCTCCAGATTACTACATACTGTCCAGTTTTAGACAGATTCTGTTTTTCATGTGTTGTTTGCTTATTTTGATGAATCTATGGGTAGTATCGGGGGGTATGAACCATGGTGAAGCTGGAATACAGTATATATAGTTCTAATATGAAATTGGAATGAGTTTGCAAAAGTACATAAAGGTAGTGATTTGCTTTATTATACTAACGGATCTCACAAAGTTTTTGTTAAAGTCTTTTGTGGATGAAGTGTTCAAAGAACGAGGAGTTACCGATGTGAGAAGAATAAAGAGAGGCAAGAGATCAAGCTTGGGGATGCCCAAGGCACCCCAAGTAAATATTCTAAGGATACTCAAGCATCTAAGCTTGGGGATGCCCCGGTTGGCATCCTATCTTTCTTCTTCAACAATTATCGGTATACCTTGGTGTTTTTTTGTTCACATGATTTGTGTCCTTTGTGTTTTTTGTTATTCCTTTATGAACCATGCTAGTATGAGATAGCCCTTCATTGATTTATATAATGTTTCATGTGCTTCACTTATATCTTTTAAGTATGATCTTATAGAATTGCTCTTTGTGCTTCACTTAAATCTTTTGAGTATGGTTAGAATACTTCGTGTGCTTCACTTATATATTTTGAGCTTGGATATTGGTTAGTCTATATTAATTGTAGAATGCTCCATGAAATTCACTTATATCTTTTGGAGTATGAATAATACTATATTCTAAAGTGGATCTGGAAGAGTGTCAACTTTAGTAATGATTCCACTATTCCGAATGAGAAGAATTTTGTTTATGTGGAGAGTGGAAAAATTTCTATGCTTTTAGATCATGAAAAGAATGCTTTATGTGATGGTTATGTTTTTGAATTAATTCATGATGCTACTGAAAATTATTATGAGGGAGGAATATATGCTTGTAGGAGTTGCAATAATATCAAGTTTCCTCTCTATGTGCTTAAAGTTTTGAAGTTATACTTGTTTTGCCTTCCTATGCTAGTTGATTCTTGTTCCTATAAATTATGTGCTCAAAAAATCCCTAGGAATAGGAAGTGGGTTACATTTAAATATGCTAGTCATATTCTTCATGATGCTCTCTTTATGTTTCAATTCTTATCTTTTATGTGAGCATCATTGAAATCATCATGCCTAGCTAAAAGGCTTTAGAGAAAAGTGCTTGTTGGGAGACAACCCAATATTTATCCTTACTGTTTTTGTGTGTTCTCATGATTAAGATACTATAGTAATCATGTTTTATAGCTTTTGTTTCAATAAAGTGCCAAGTAAGACCTTTGGGAAGACTTGGGTGAAAGTTAATGTGATCTTGCTGTAAAAAACAGAAACTTTGCGCTCACGAGATTAGCTGCCATTTTTATAGAAGAGTGCGATTGAGTTGATTCTTTTTTCGGAAGATTAATAGAAAAATTACTCACGTCCACCAATTTATTTCATAATTGTTTGAGTAGCAGAAGTATGGTTAGTGTTCAGATCATTACAGATTGTTCTGTTTCTGACAGATTCTGTTTTCATTGCATAATTTGCTTGTTTTCTAGTTTCTATGTCTTATATTTCTCAATATAAATTGTAGAAATGATATGGTACAATAGGCATTGTGTGAGAAAATTATGAACCTTGTCTTTTACAGTACCAAAGTGAATGGTTTACTCTTTATCATACTAACCTATCTCATGAAGTTCCGTTAAGTTTTGTGTGATTGAAGTTTTCAAGATTTGGGTGAGATATCGATATGAGGAGAATAAGGAGTGGAAAGACCCTAAGCTTGGTGATGCCCGAGGCACCCCAAGGTAATATTCAAGGAAGACTCAAGTGCCTAAGCTTGGGGATGCCCCGGAAGGCATCCCCTCTTTCATCTTCAAAACTATCGGTATACCTTACTCGGAGCTATATTTTTATTCGTCACATGATATGTGTTTTGCTTGGAGAATATTTTAAATTTTACTTGCTGTTTGAATAAAATCATTGGATTTTAAATATTAAATGAAAAATAATCCTCCCATGGCTAGTTAATTATTTGACTACTCAGTGTCCTTCACTATTATCTTTTGGAGTAGTTTGTCATTTACTCACGTGCTTCACGTATATCCTATGAGTAAATGGTTGAGTAATTAAATATCATAAATCTGAATTTATATATGTTTCATATGCTTATACCATGGGGATTAATGACTTCACATAGAATAAGTATAGGTAGTGAACTTTTTGAAAGTTAGCAAACGTAGAATCGGTCACTTGAACAATTCATGAAAGAATATTGAAGGAAGAGAGATTTCACATATAAATATACTATCTTGGACATCTTTTGTAATTGTGAGCACTCATTAAAATATGACATGCTAAAAGGTTGATGTCGGACAAGGAAGACAACGTAATGGGTTATGTTTTCTTATATCCGAAATAAAGTATATTGTCTTGGATCATCCAACATGTTGAGATTGCTTTTCCCCTCATGCTAGCCAAATTCATTGCACCAAGTAGAGATACTACTTGTGCTTCCAAACATTCCTTAAACCAGTTTTGCCATGAGAGTCCACCATACCTACCTATGGATTGAGTAAGATCCTTCAAGTAAGTTGTCATCGGTGCATGCAATAAAAATTGCCCTCTAAATATGTATGATCTATTAATGTGGAGAAAATAAGCTTTATACGATCTTGTGATGTGGAAGAAATAAAAGCGACGGACTGCATAATAAAGGTCCATATCACAAGTGGCAATATAAAGTGATGTTTTTTTGCATTAAGATTTTGTGCATCCAACCATAAAAGCGCATGACAACCTCTGCTTCCCTCTGCGAAGGACCTATCTTTTACTTTTATCTTCTACCCTTATGCAAGAGTCATGGTGATCTTCACCTTTCCTTTTTACATTTTATCCTTTGGCAAGCACATTGTGTTGGAAAGATCCTGATATATAGGGTCGCGCTATTCGTCACCCCGGGTGAGGAATAGTTATTCTTCACCCCCTCTATTTTACCATCAATGCACCGTAATTTTACGTTCCGTAAGTTTTGTCTTATTTCTGACGCAAAAAGAGACCGTAAGAAAATATATAATCGTCGTAAAAAATATTTTATGTTATGTAAAATTACAAACGTAAAAACATAGTCTAAAATACACATAAACTGTTAATTTTTTTGTCTTGTGACCTATATTTTTATTTTTCTTATGTCAAATTTTACGTAGTGAATCAATAGGAATGTAACTATTTGAATTCCAAACGTAATTTAATTATAAAACGAGGTAATCTTACGATCATTTCATAATTAAATTATGTTTGCAATTTAAATAGTTACATTTATATTGATTCACTACGTAAAATTTGGCATAAGAAAAAATAAAAATATAGGTCATAAGCCAAGAAAATTTGTAGTTTATGTGTATTTTACACTATGTTTTTATGTTTGTAATTTTACATAAAATAAAATATTTTTTACAACGATTATATATTTTCTTACGGTCTCTTTTTACGTCGGAAATAAGACAAAACTTACAGAACGTAAAATTACGGGGCATTGACGGTAAAATAGAAGGCGGTGAAGAATAACTATTTCTCACCCAGGATGACGAATAGCGCGTCCCTATATATATATATATATATCCAATTGGATGTAAGTTATCATGAAATATTATTGTTGACATTACCCTTAAGGTAAAAGGTTGGGAGGCGAATCTATAAGCCCCTATCTTTCTCTGTGTTCGATTAAAACTTTGAACCCATAAATATCACGTGAGTGTTAGCAATTGTGAAAGATTAAATGATAGTTGAGTATGTGGAGTTTGCTAAATCAAAGCTCTGACATAGACCCTTCCTGAAAATAAGATGAATTGCAATTGTTTGATGACTGAGAATATAGTTTGTTAGTTTCAAGAAAGTTTATGATCTATACTTTAACATGTGAATAGCTTGTTACTTGATCATGAAAAGTTTTATGAAGATGAGATATTGTTATGATATATAATGATGCTAGAAAAAGTGATTGGAACTATCATTGATGAAACTTATGCACTTGCTAGCATTCACACTTCGTAAATTATTTCTTTTAACATTTACCTACTCGAGGACGAGCAGGCATTAAGCTTGGGGATGCTGATACGTCTCCAACGTATCTATAATTTATGAAGTATTCATGCTATTATATTATCCATCTAGTATGTTTTATATGCATTTATATGCTATTTTATATGATTTTTGGGACTAAACTATTAACCTAGAGCCCAATGCCAGTTTCTGTTTTTTCGTTGTTTTTGAGTATCGCAGAAAAGGAAAACCAAACGGAATCCAACTGACCTGAAACTTGACGGAGCTTATTTTTGGACCAGAAGAAGGCCAGAAAGTAAAAGAACTGGGCCAGAAGAGTCTCGAGCTGCCCACGAGGGTGGGGGGGCGCCCACCCCCCTGGGCGCGCCCCCCTGCCTCATGGATAGCCCGGAGACCCCCCTGCCTTGTTCCCGACTCCAACACCTCTTATATAACCCAAAACTTCCAAAAAGAAACCTAGATCGGGAGTTCCGTCGCCAGAAGCCTCCGTAGCCACCGAAAACCAATCTATGCCCTCTCTGGCACCCTGTCGGAGGGGGCCATCATCACCGGAGGGCATGGAGGAGGATCCCGGAGGGGCCATCATCATCATTAAGGCCAAGGACCAGAGGGAGAACCTCTCCCCAACCAGGGGGGAGGCCATGGAGGAGGAAGCGCAAGGGGGAGAACCTCTCCTCCTCTCTCTCGGTGGCATCAGAGTGCCATCGGGAGGGGAATCATCGCCTGGTGATTGTCTTCATCAACATCACCATCATCATCACCATCCTCATCTCTTTTACGCGTTACACTCTCCCGCACCCCGTTGGAATCCCTACTTGAACATGGTGCTTTATGCCACATATTATGATCCAATGATGTGTTGCCATCCTATGATGTTTTGAGTAGATATCCTTTGTCTTTGGGTTGATTGATGATCTAGATTGGTATGAGTTGTATGTTTTACTTTGGTGCTGTCCTATGGTGCCCTCCGTGTCGCGTAAGCGTGAGGGATTCCCGCTGTAGGGTGTTGCAATACGTTCATGATTCGCTTATAGTGGGTTGGTGAGTGACTGAAACACAAACCCGAGTAAGGGGGTTGTTGCGTGTGGGAATAAATAGGACTTGATGCTTTAATGCTATGGTTGGGTTTTACCTTAATGATCTTTAGTAGTTGTGGATGCTTGCTAGAGTTCCAATCATAAGTGCATATGATCCAAGTAGAGAAAGTATGTTAGCTTATGCCTCTCCCTCATATGAAACTGCAATATTAATTACCGGTCTTCTTAACAATTGCCTAAGACAATTCTGCACACCGATCCATCATTATTCCACACTCGCTATTTATAATATTTAGCAATATATTTTAACTTTATGATAACAGCCCCTACTTTTATATTTTAGCTCTCCAATATCATACAAAATTATCATCTTCATACCCACAACGTAGTTTTATTTTTCGTTGCTAGCTGGAAGCAAACGTTCGGTGTACGTAGAGTCGTATCAGTGGCAGGTAGGGCTTGAGAGAATATTGATCTTACCTTTAGTTCCTTGTGGGTTCGATACTCCATACTTATCACTTCCACCTTTGGAAATTGCTATGATGATTCCCTGCACTTGGGGATTATCAAAAACTGAGGGAAATACTTACGCTACTTTGCTGCATCACCCTTTCCTCTTCAAGGGAAAACCAACGCAGTGCTCAAGAGGTAGCATAATCATGTTCTGGAAGTCATGTTACTAGACCATGACGAACCTACGAACTATGAGGAAGAGATGATGAGCCCAGATTCCGATAAATGGCTTGAGGCCATGAAATCTGAGATAGGATCCATGTATGAGAACAAACTGTGGACTTTGGTTGACTTGCCCGATGGTCGGCGAGCCATAGAGAATAAATGGATCTTCAAGAATAAGACTGACGTTGATGGTAATGTTACTGTCTAGAAAGCTCGACTTGTTGCGAAAGGTTTTCAACAAGTTCAAGGAGTTGACTACGATGAGACCTTCTCACTTGTAGCGATGCTTAAGTCTGTCCAATCATGTTAGCAATTGTCGCATTTTATGATTATGAAATTTGGCAAATGAATGTCAAAACTGCATTCCCTAATGAATTTCTTGAAGAAGAGTTGTATATGCTGCAACTAGAAGGTTTTGTCGATCCTAAAGGTGGTAACAAAGTGTGCAAGCTCCAGCGATCCATTTATGGACTGGTGCAAGCATCTCAGAGTTGGAATATACGCTTTGATAATGTGATCAAAGCATATGGTTTTATACAGACTTTTGGAGAAGCCTGTATTTACAAGAAAGTGAGTGGGAGCTGTGTAGCATTTCTAATATTATATATGGATGACATATTGTTGACACTGATCCGGATGAGTCTAAGTCACAAACCGGATACGTATTTATATTGAATGGTGGAGTTGTAAGTTGGTGCAGTTCCAAGCAGAGCGTCATGGCGGGATCTACGTGTGAAGCGGAGTACATAGCTGCTTCGGAAGCAGCAAATGAAGGAGTTCATATCCGATCTAGGTGTAATACCTAGTGCATCGGGTCCATTGAAAATCTTTTGTGACAATACTGGAGCAATTTCCTTAGCGAAGGAATCCAGATTTCACAAGAGAACCAAACACATCAAGAGACGCTTCAATTCCATCTGCGATCAAGTCAAGGAGGGAGACATAGAGATTTGCAAGATACATACGGATCTGAATGTTGCAGACTCATTGACTAAGCCTCTTTCGTGAGCCAAACATGATCAGCACCAAGACTCCATGGGTATTAGAATCGTTACTATGTAATCAAGATTATTGACTCTAGTGCAAGTGGGAGACTGAAAAAAATATGCCCTAGACGCAATAATAAAGTTGTTATTTATATTTCCTTATATCATGATAAATGTTTATTATTCATGCTAGAATTGTATTAACCGGAAACTTAGCACATGTGTGAATACATAGACAAAACAGAGTGTCCCTAGTATTCCTCTACTTGACTAGCTCGTTAATCAAAGATGGTTAAGTTTCCTGACCATAGAGATGTGTTGTCATTTGATGAACGGGATCACATCATTAGAGAATGATGTGATGGACAAGACCATTCATTAGCTTAGCATCATGATCGTTAAGTTTTATTGCTATTGCTTTCTTCATGACTTATACATATTCCTCTGACTATGAGATTATGCAACTCCCGAATGCCGGAGGAACACCTTGTGTGCTATCAAACGTCACAACATAACTGAGTGATTATAAAGATGCTCTACAGGTGTCTTCGAAGGTGTTTGTTGGGTTGGCATAGATCAAGATTAGAATTTGTCACTCCGAGTATCGGAGAGGTATCTATGGGCCCTCTCGGTAATGCACATCACCATAAGCCTTGCAAGCAATGTGACTAATGAGTTAGTTACGGATGGTGCATTACAGAACGAGTAAAGAGACTTGCCGGTAATGATATTGAACTAGGTATGATGATACTGACGATCGAATCTCGGGCAAGTAACATACCGATGACAAAGGGAATAACGTATGTTGTTATTACGGTTTGACCGATAAAGATCTTTGTAGAATATGTAGGAACCAATATGAGCATCCAGGTCCTGCTATTGGTTATTGATCGGAGATGTGTCTCGGTCATGTCTACATAGTTCTTGAACCCGTAGGGTCCGCACGCTTAACATTCGGTGACGATTTGTATTATGAGTTATGTGTTTTGGTGACCGAAGTTTTGTTCGGAGTCCTGGATGAGATCACATACATGACGAGGAGCCTCGAAATAGTCAAGAGGTAAAGATTCATATATTGGAAGGTTATATACAGACACTGGAATGGTTTCGAAGAGGTTTGAGGATTTTTCGGAGTACCGGGAGGTTACCGGACCCCCCTCCCCCCGGGAAAGTTAATGGGCCTCATGGGCCATAGTGGAGAGGAGGAGGAAGGCCACGCCCCCCCTAAGCCAATCCGAATTGGACAAGGGGTGGGGGCACGAACCCCCTTTCCTTCTCCCTCTCCACCTCTTTCCCCTTTCCCCCTCTCCATTGGAAGGAAGGGGGGCCGACTAGGACTAGGAGTCCTAGTGGGACTCCCCCCCACTTGGCGTGCCCCTAGGGCCGGCCGGCCTCCCCTCTCCTCCTTTATATACGGGGGCGGGGGCACCCCAAAGGCACATTAATTGTTCTCTTAGCCGTGTGCGGTGCCCCCTCCATAGTTTACTCCTTCGGTCATAGTGTCGTAGTGCGAAGCCCTGCGTGGATCACATCACCATCACTATCACCACGACGTCGTGCTGACGGAACTCTCCCTCGACCCTCTGCTGGATCAAGAGTTCGAGGGACGTCATCGAGCTGAACGTGTGCCGAACACGGAGGTGTCGTACGTTCGGTACTAAGATCGGTTGGATCGCGAAGACGTTCGACTACATCAACCGCGTTAATCTAACGCTTCCGCTTTCGGTCTACGAGGGTACGTGGACACATTCTCCCCTTCTCGTTGCTATGCATATCATAGATAGGTCTTGCATGATCGTAGGTAAAATTTTGAAATTGCATGCCACGTTCCCCAACACCAAACACTCCAGAAAAATCATTACGGGAGCTCCTATTCCCCGACCAGTGCGGTGGAAAGGGAGCAAATGCATGCCAGGACTACACTTCTCTTGTTGCGAGAAGTACACCCGGCTCGCCTCAAGGTTTTGGCCAGCCTTTTTCATTGCATTTTTTCCGTTTGCTGATCGCTCAGGTTTGGTTCGTCCATTCGGTTTCATTCACTCGTTGTAGAGTTGTTTTTTCTTTACTTCTTCTATTTATTGGTTACACGCCAGGGTTTTTGTTGGGTTTTTTGTGTGTTTTTCTTTGTTGTGTTTATCCTTACGGTTTTTATCGGGTTTTTCATTTCTTTCTTTTCTGTGTGTTTTCTTTATGGTTTTTCTTTAGTTTCTTTGTTTTCCCCTTTCTTCTCATTTTTATTCTTTCATTGGATTTCACCAATTCTTTATATTTTATATGTTCCTTTACCGGTTTCTCCACTTTTCTTTTTTTTCATTTTCTTCCTCTTTGGATGTCACCAGTTTTCTTCATTTTTAATGTTTCTCTGCTGGGTTTCTACTGTTTTATTTTTTCACCTTTACTTTTTCTTCTTTCTCTGGTTTTCATCATTTTCTTTATTTTTATGTTTCTCTACCGTTTTCTTTGGCTTTTTTCTTATACATTTTGATTCCTTTTTTCACACACAATGTACATTTTTCGTATACATTAGTTCTATTTTTCTATACATTAGGAAATTGTTTCACACACACTGTACATCTTTTGCATACATTGAACACTTTCTTATACAGTTTAAATTTTCTTAAATATATGTCTTGATGTCTAATTTTTTCAACACATGCCTACATTTTTATATGGACACTGTACATTTTTTGCATAAATGATAAATACTTTTTATACATGCTTAAGATTTTTTTAAATACAAGATTTTTTTTCATATATATGTTTTGATGTCTACTCTTTTCATACATAGTCTAAATTTTCCGTATACATATGAAACATTTTTTGTACAGGTTTAATATTTTTCAAATACATTATTAAGATTTTTTGAAACATGTGTTTTGATGTCTACTTTTTCATACACATTGTACATTTTTTCATATACGCTTGAAACAATTTCTTATACCTGTTTAATTTTTTATTAATTGATGATTAATATGTTTTTCAATTATATGTTTTAGTGACTGCTTTGTTGCATACATGTACACATTTTTCGTGTACATCAAAAACATTTTTGCATATATTCAACCTTTGCATCTACATGATTAAAAATGTATGATGAACACTTAAAAAAAGGGAAATGATAAAGTAGAGTTAGAAAATTAGAAACATAATATAAATACATAAACGCAAAACAGAAGAAAACGAAAATGAAAAAAAAGGTGAGTAGAAAATCGGAAGAAAAAAAAGGAAACCAGCATTCGTACACTGGCTCGTGGAGAAAAGCGTGAGGATCTAGGCCCTGACCCATTGTCGAGCGCTACAGACGACACCACAGTAAAAATCACTGTTAGGGATGTTGATGCATAAAAATATGTTCATGATTTTGAAAATATCCGTGCTTTGAGAAAAAAAATCAATGTTTCAAAAATTGCTCAAGAATTCAAATAATGTTAACGGATAAAAAAATATTCATGTGTTCGGAAAATATTTGAGATTTCAAAAAAATTGCATGGTTTCGAGACATTTTTGAGAATTCAATATATTTTTTATTTCAAAAAAATTTCGTGAAATTAAAAAGTTTTCAAATTAAAAAATGTCCGTAATTTATTTTAAAAATTAACGAATTTGAAAAGTATTTTATATTTCAAAAATGTTCGCGGATACGAAAATGGTTTGAGAATTAAAATATTAAGAATTTCAAACATTGTTAAACTAAGTCAAAAGAATCACAAATTCATGAATGTTTATAAATTTCTAAAAAATTGCAACTTCGAAAAATGTTTCATTTCAAAGGAACATGACTCATAAAATATTCGTGAATTCCAAAATGTTTGCAATTTCAAATGATGTTCATGAATACAGAAATGGTTCAAGAATTCAAAAAATGATCGCGAATGAAAAAGTAAAAGAATGAAAATGAAAAACCATAAAAAACCAAAAGATACAAACAAAAATAAAAAAGGGTCTGGGAAGATTCTAGAATATTCCGAAAACAAGAATAGGGAGTTTTCAAAAAATTCCTACATGGGCCGACCCAATATCTATGCCCAGTGAATCATAGGGGTATGTGTTCGCCTGCTACCCAACAACCCGCGCGACAAATAGGACTGGCCCTCTAGCACATCCCATAGGTGATGCATCATGGTGGCTACACACCAGGGGTGGAACTACAAGGTGGACAAGGTAGGCCGTGGGATTTTGGATAAGCATGTATATTAGTGATTATAAGATGGGACCGACCTATAAAGAGAAAGGAAAGGAGATGGGCTGAGGGAAAATAAAACAAAGCTCAACAAGCACCGCCTATTCATCCCTGCCATTCCACACTACTCCGGTCCCCGATTCCTCTCTGACTCTACACCTATTGACTAAGCCATTATACTCATTTCTACTAGAACTCATGAAAGGATCGATATGGTTGACTAGAGGGGGGGTGAATAGGCAACCAACAATTTTTAGCTTTTCTTTAACAATTTAAACTTTGCATCAAAGTAGGTTGTCTAGATATGCAACTAGGTGAGCAACCTATATGATGCAACAAGGATAGGAACACAAGCAAGCAAGTGATATGAAATAAATAAGCTTGCTCAAATAAAGGCACGAGATAACCAAGAGTGGAGACAGTGGAGACGAGGATGTGTTGCCAAAGTTCCTTCTCTTTGAGAGGAAGTACGTCTCCGTTGGAGCGGTGTGGAGGCACAATGCTCCCCAAGAAGCCACTAGGGCCACCGTATTCTCCTCACGCCCTCACACAATGCGAGATGTCCTGATTCCACTATTGGTGCCCTTGAAGGCGGCGACCGAACCTTTACAAACAAGGTTGGGGCTCTCTCCACAACATAATTGGAGGCTCCCAATGAAACCACGAAGCTTCACCACAATGGAATATGGCTCCGAAGTGACCTCAACCATCTAGGGTGCTCAAACACCCAAGAGTAACAAAATCCACACAAGAAAGTATGGGGGAAGCAAATATCCTTTGGTGGAAGTGTAGATCTAGGTCTCCTCCTTCAATCCCTAGCAAATCAACAAGTTTGAGTGGCTAGAGAGAGAGATCGGGCAAGAGAGCTTGAAGTGCATTAATGGTGGAGTGAGAGAGGTCAAAGGTAAGAGTGGTAGGTGGGAGAAGCTCACTTATATAGTCATCCACAATTCCAACCGTTACTGCGTTTTTTGCACTACAGGGGTACAACCGGTCCTTGTCCCGGTACAACCGGGACTCACGGTGTATCTGCAGAACCCTACCAAGCGGTACAACCGGACAGGCGGGCGGTAGTACCGGCTAAGAAAAATAACCGGACTAACCGCCTGGCCACCGCACAACCACCGCATCAAAACAGGAGCTTGACCGGTACTTGGGCGGTGCCTGGCCGGAACAACCGCATGGCCTTGATCTCTTGGGCGGCTAAGTTCTGAGCGGAAGAACCGCTCGGACCACCGGTGATACCGGTCATCGTGGAACGACCGGACCAACCGGGCCACTACCGCCCAAGAACCGCATCAAAACAGAAGCGCGAGCGGTACTTGAGCGGTGCATGGACGGAACCACCGCCCCAGCATTTGCAGAGCATGGTGGCGGTACCACCGCCCGGAGGCAGCGGTACAACCGCTCGAGCAAAGCTGGTGAGCGACAAGACCCAGCGGTACAACCGCTCCAGAGAGCGGTACAACCGCTGGGCAGAAACAGTGAGCAGGAAGGATAGGGGAAGAGACAAGGAAAAACTCTCTCTCTCTCACACCTGAGGAAGACAAAGTAGGGGTGATGAACGTGTACGTGAAAAGATTCCCCCATTGCTTTCTAATGAGGATTCCCTCTTGATAGTACGGGTTCCCTACGACCAAAGAGAATAAAAGTGTAGAGGACACGTCTTCGATCTTTTCCTACGAGAGGCAATAGCAATCCGATGTAAGCCTAATCATCGAGAACCTGAAACGTATAGCACACAATTAGACCAACAAAGGGTTGTCATTATCATCCAAAACATAAAGAAGGGAAATGCCCTTTCAACTCACCGCGTCGCCAGACACCCAGAAGGCCAGGAGCCGCCCAAGGTCCACCCCTCCCGCCCAACACCACCCTGCCCAATCCGCACGCAGTCGACGTGGATAGGTCGGAGGTGTGTGGGTGTCAGGCTTGCCGCAGCCGCAGCCGCCAGCGGCTAGCCATCTCGATTTGTCCAGACTCCGGTGGTACGTTGTCTAGTAACCTCAGTCTACACTCCCCATTACACATTACCCAAAACCTCTCATTGCCTTATCGCTTGTTAAGGTTTTATTCTTTGCTGGTTGTATCCAAGGTCCAATTATGATTGACAGAATATAAATTAATTCTTGTAGAATTGTTGAAGAATGAATAGGACCTCAGACATTCCTTATCTTTTCTGGATTATAATTAGTTAAGATTGTTCAAACAAAGAGGCATATAATTCATAATTTTGTGTACTTGTTCCCAAAATTGGTATTACTTCTACTAGTGGTGATGACCAATGTTAAGAGCATTTTGTTCCATGAGTTTAGACAAGAGTAAGGTTGAGTAGTTGGCATGTCATATTTTTTTTATGGTGGACCACCCTGTTTCAAAATCTTAGATATGCTACTGCTACGTAGCACACTCTGCCTCACCAGTTCCTTACTAGAGTTTCTTAGCAAGTGATCCCCTTACCCTGTCATTTAGAGTTTTATCTATTCCGCCGGCTATCGGATCTTTGGTAGAGTTTCCTTCGTTTACTAATGGTGACTTTCCTTCGAAGTAGAGACATGGTGTGACGCCCCCGATTCAATCGTACACTAATCATACACGCAAACGTGTACGATCAAGATCAGGGACTCACGGGAAGATATCACAACACAACTCTACAAATAAAATAAGTCATACAAGCATCATATTACAAGCCAGGGGCCTCGAGGGCTCGAATACAAGAGCTCGATCATAGACGAGTCAGCGGAAGCAACAATATCTGAGTACAGACATAAGTTAAACAAGTTTGCCTTAAGAAGGCTAGCACAAACTGGGATACAGATCGAAAGAGGCGCAGGCCTCCTGCCTGGGATCCTCCTAAACTACTCCTGGTCGTCGTCAGCGGGCACGTAGTAGTAGGCACCTCCGGTGTAGTAGGAGTCGTAGTCGACGGTGGCGTCTGGCTCCTGGTCTCCAACATCTGGTTGCGACAACCAGGTAGAAGGGATAGAGGGAAAGGAAGGAGAAAGCAACCGTGAGTACTCATCCAAAGTACTCGCAAGCAAGGAGCTACACTACATATGCATGGGTAAATGTGTAAAGGGCCATATCGGTGGACTGAACTGCAGAAAGCCAGAATAAGAGGGGGATAGCTAATCCTGTCGAAGACTACGCTTCTGGCCACCTCCATCTTGCAGCATGTAGAAGAGAGTAGACTGAAGTCCTCCAAGTAGCATCGCATAGCATAACCCTAACCGATGATCCTCCCCTCGTCGCCTTGTGAGAGAGTGATCACCGGTTGTATCTGGCACTTGGAAGGGTGTGTTTTATTAAGTATCCGGTTCTAGTTGTCATAAGGTCAAGGTACAACTCCAAGTCGTCTTGTTACCGAAGATCACGGCTATTCGAATAGATTAACTTCCCTGCAGGGGTGCACCACATATCCCAACACGCTCGATCCCATTTGGCCGGACACACTTTCCTGGGTCATGCCCGGCCTCGGAAGATCAACACGTCGCAGCCCTACCTAGGCACAACAGAGAGGTCAGCACGCCGGTCTAAATCCTATGGCGCAGGGGTCTGGGCCCATCGCCCTTTGCACACCTGCACGTTGCGAACGCGGCCGGAAGCAGAACTAGCCCCCTTAATACAAGAGCAGGCTTACGGTCCAATCCGGCGTGCGCCACTCAGTCGCTGACATCACGAAGGCTTCGGCTGATACGACGACGTCGAGTGCCCATAACTGTCCCCGCGCAGATGGTTAGTGCGTATAGGCCAGTAGCCAGACTCAGATCAAATACCAAGATCTCGTTAAACGTGTTAAGTATCTGCGAACGCCGACCAGGGCCAGGCCCACCTCTCTCCTAGGTGGTCTCAACCTGCCCTGTCGCTCCGCCACAAAGTAATAGTCGGGGCCGTCGGGAACCCAGGCCCACCTCTACCGGGATGGAGCCACCTGCCCCTTCAGCCCCCATCTCCGAACAGTATCATAAGAAATGTAACTGTGTAAAGTATATAGTATATGCCCGTGATCACCTCCCGAAGTGATCACGGCCCAGTAGTATAGCATGGCAGACGGACAAGAGTGTAGAGCCACTGATGGAACACTAGCATCCTATACTAAGCAGTAGGATAGCAGGTAATGGTAACAACAGTAGTAGCAAGTACAGGCTATGCATCAGGATAGGAATAACGGAAAGCAGTAACATGCTACACTACTCTAATGCAAGTAGTATAGAGAAGAGTAGGCGATATCTAGTGATCAAAGGGGGGGCTTGCCTGGTTGCTCTGGCAAGAGAGAGGGGTCGTCAACACCGTAGTCGTACTGGGTAGCAGCGGCGTTGGTCTCGGTGTCTAGCGAGAGAAGAGGGGGGAGAAACAATAAATATTTAAGCAAACAGATGCATAGCGATGCATGACATGACAAGTATCGGTGCTAGGGGTGTCCTATCGCGGTATGAGGTGATACCGGTTAAGGGGGGAAACATCCGGGAAAGTATCCCCGGTGTTTCTCGTTTTCGGACAGATGAAACGGAGGGGGAAAGTTGCGTGTTCGCTATGCTAGGGATGCGTGGCGGGCGAACGGGCTGCGTATTCGGATTCGTCTCGTCGTTCTGAGCAACTTTCATGTTGAAAATAATTTAATCCGAGTTACGGATTAAAAGATATGATTTTCTAAAGATTTTACTAATTTCTAGAATTTAATTAATTATTTTAAAACAACATTGACGCCAGCAGTCAACAGGGCGTTGACTGGGTCAACTGACGTGTGGGTCCCGCATGTCATTCACTGTTAGTTAATTAATCAAAGTTAATTAGGTGAAACTAGTTAATTAGGCTAATCTAATTAGGATTAATTAAGTTAATTAATTAATTAATGTTTTATTTTTATTTAGTTTTCTAAAATCTTTTTTTATTAAACGTTCTGGGGCTGGGCCCCATGTGTCATTGGCCCTGGGGGCCGTTGCGGGTTAGCGGGCGCTACGGGCGCCTGTGCGAGCGCTCGCCCGCAGGGAGCGGCGGGGCGAGGCCAGAGGTCAGGGCGGCGGGCTTAGCACGGGGGCTGCTGGAGGCGCGCGGCGGCGCAGGCGGGCGAGCAGCGGGGCCGGCGAGGAGGGGGCGGTCGGCGCAGCGAAGCAACAACGGTGGCGGGGGGCGCTGCAGGGCACGCGCGGCGCGGCGCGGCGGTGGCGGTGGCGGCACGGCCCAGGCGACGGCGCGGGCAAGCAGCTGCAGCAGCAGGGGAGGAGGCGCGCGCCGGGGCGAGGCCGTGGGGGGCAGCGGCAGCAGTGCTGCGGTCGATGGCAGCGGGCGGGAGTCGCGGTGTGCGGCAGCGTTCACGTGGAAGACAGGGGAGGAGAGGGGGAAGCTCACGGGGCGGAGTAGGGACGGGGCAACGGGCTCGGTGGAGGTCGGGGAGGTCGACGGGGACGAGTGGCGGAGCAAGGCGAGGGGAGGCCGGATCCGCGACGGGGCCTCCGGGATCCGTCCATCTCCGGCGAGGAGGCGGCTTGGCGCGGTCGACGCGGGCTCTGGACGACGACGGACGGCATCGGGCGGGTGCAGGGCGAGCGGCGGTGTCGAGGGACGAGCGGGGAGATGCGGGATCGGGGTCGGGGTCGTTGCCCCCGATCCAGATCGAGGAAGCAAAGGGAGGCGTGCGGGGAAAGGAGAGGGGGGAGTGGGGGCGTCGGTCGTCTAGGGTTAGGTCGGGCGGCGGCTGGGCCGACTGGACCGGCCTAGTGGGTCCAGAGGCCTGCTGGGCCGTGGCCCAGTGGGGGGGGGGGTTCTTCTATTTCCCTTTTTTTGTTAGTTTTGTTTTCTGTTTTTTTATACTTTGCTTTCTTTTAGTTTCCTTTTATTTTAGTTTTAGTAAATTACCAAAGTGGCACCTAAATAGGATTTTACAAATTATGCCACTGCCACAATAGTTTAATACTTATAACAATTTAGTTTTGAAAATGTTTATTATTTTTAAAGCATTAAAATAATTGTTTTTGCTACTCTTTTATTCATTTAGGAGTATTTAAACATTTTATAAAAGTGTGGTTTTCCACCATAATTATCTATGCAATATTTGGTTCACTCCGAACATTTTAGTTTTAATATTTGAAAACTTTTATTGTTTGCCTATTTTTGAATTTGAATTTGAATCGGTTTCGAACTAACTCGAGATTAGCAACTATAAACGAGGTGACGTGGCACCATTAGGAGAGGATCACTGTAGCTTAATTACCCGGGCGTCACAATTCTCCTCCACTACAAGAAATCTCGTCCCGAGATTTAAGCGGTGGAGTAAGGGGCGAAGGTGTTGGTAGCGAAAAACCTAACGAGTCTTCTCGGTCTTGGCTGCCCTTTCGAAGAGGTTGATCCCTTTCGTTGATGTCTTCATTTCACTGCTTCAAGTCACCATGATCAATTTGTCATCCGTTCTTCGGGATCTCCATCGTACTTACGAATAGGTAAGGGGCAGCTCTACAACGATAGGATGTTACAAGGGAAAATCTTCTGGGGGTTTCCCAAGTATGAACATATGAGTATCTCTCGAGTTGAACAAATGAAACACATCGAGAGCAAAGTAAGACGGTGCAATAAGAAGTTTCAAGCGGATAGGCAATCGTTCATTGCCTGAAACAGAGTGTGAATGGGGTTCAGAGCAACGGGAATAAGTATTGTGTCCGATACCAGAATTGATCACTGGGAAGGTGGCTCGCAAATTACATATGAAGTCAAGCTCTAGGAATAACTTTGGCAACAAGGTGTATAGGAGAGTCAGGTTTCGATCATGTGAAACTATGGGTTATGGGCCCACCATGTGGTTCTTTTTTTTATAGGAGCAGTGACATCTTGCACGGTCATGATAGCAAGGCATGTCAGGGAGTACCATGTCAGCTATGTCGGCAACAACATTGGTACCAAGGGTGAGGGACGAAGAGAACCATTTTCCTGCTCGTTGAACGAGGCGGGCCAATAGGCAAGGTTCCCGTCCATCGGTGGCTACCGAAATGTCATCAACAATAGTAACAGGGTCTGACTGATAAGGTGGTACACCGAGGTGTTTTCGTAAGCAGGAAAATATTACTGCTTAGATCATATAAACCTCAAGAAAGGTTAAACCAAACAATGGAAAGGATAATATGATTATCAAATTAATCAGAACAATGGAAAGGAAAATGTGTTTAAACACATATATCAGGGGTATATCCTCCCCAAAGTCAAGCAGAGGATGATATCCAAGACAGGATATGAAGTAGAAAACCTTTTAGGTAAGGGGGGAGGAATATCATGATATTACCCATACAACGGTGTTAGGATAAATGATAAATAAAATTTAGCATCGTGCTTCAAATGTTCCTGTTGAAAATCGGAGTACCATTGACATGCTTCGAGATAGCATTGACATGGTCATCAGGTGAAGATCAGACTTTGGAAACACAAAGGATCCATCAGGAATAACTTGTAGAATAAGTCTTACAATTTCCTCAGGGAAGAATGGATAACCTTGTTAAAAAGGAAACATTAACAATAGGTCCTCCGGCCAGGTGTACTGGGCAAGACATCACCTTACCGGGTCATAAAAGAACATTGTTATTACCCTTGGAAATATATTCCAACCATCATATCTGACCGGTATTCAGATCTGGTCGGTGTTAGGATACCTCAGACTCAGGGTGCCTGAGAAGAAAAGGTGTAACACACATTGACTAGATGATAATGTAAGATCCTTGGAAATGAACTATGGAAGCGAGTTCCAAAACAAGAGTTCATCATTTAACCAATGAGAGGACGAGGAGGTGGCTGATGGACTCAGCGTCAATTCCTCGAGATTTCCAAAAGGATGGATTTCTGCAACTATGTGAATAAGGAAATAACATTTCTCAGATCAGATGACATAAGGAGGTATGCTTGAGGAAAACATACACAATTAAACATTTGTTGAAAGGTGCACCCGAATTATGGGGTTATGTAGCATGATCAATGTTAGAATGGTGGTTCAGCAACTGATAGTCTAAGAATGAAATTTCGATCATTAACTTCAAAGCAATAGGGTTGCTAGAAGTGCAGAATCCATACCCCACCTTTCACTTGTGGGTACCCCGGTTGGAATCAACACGAGGACCAAGAAAGAATGGTGATGGTGAGAAGTATCATTATAGAAAGAATTCTTAAGAGGTGGAGAATCCTCACAACCTTCTTGACATTAAATATGGTAATACTCTGCGGTAGAACATATCATAAGTCGGATAGCAAGGAACTCAAGGTACAACACAAATCAGGAACAAGTTTTGTGTTGGAGGGAATGCAATAATGTTGTCGATGATAACCCAAATCATCGAGGGCAAAGGATGCTATTTCTCATCAAGAATTCAATTGATATCCTGGAAACACTCAGAATGTCTATGATGATCACGACACTTTTGTGGAGAGGTTTCATGAAGATGTAATCAACCAGCGACGACATCAATTCAAAGGAATGATGAAGCGAAAGGTTATTGGAACCATGGGTACGGCACAACTCGAAATCAGGCTTGTTGTTCAAGGCAAAATGATATGATGAGGAAAATCGACGTAAGCTTAGCTCATTGTCAAATAATTGTGCTACGGGAAGAAGGACCGGGTAGCACAGTTAAAATTTAACATGGTAATGATATAGCCGATCAGGCTAGGAGTGACTTGAAGGATTATTAAACTCATAAGCAATGGAGATTAACTTATTGAGTCGGAGTGCGGAATTGATTCACTTGTCGGTGTCCTTGAGGGGTTCTAACAACTCAGAACCCGTTGGAAAAATGGAATCGACGAGAATAATAGTTGATGAAGAACTCATAAGAAGTTATGTAGTTCCGTGTTATTCTCGAGACACCAGAGGGTAATACTCGAAGGTAGATCAGAATAAGGATTGGACAGGTATAATGAACTGCAGAAGACAAGTACTTTAACTTGTCCAAGAAATGGATCAAAGGAAGAAATTTTGGTCGAAACCACATCCAAGGATACAAGATGATCTTGTAACAAGGGGATAATTATTTTAAGAGAAGCTTCCATGATCAGGTATACATCATGTCCATGGGCATGAACACAGGGTTCAAGGTCGACTCCCACTTGTTCAACGCATAACCTTTCATGCACCTCTTGTATTTTGAAAATGACATTAGTTGTTGAAAGTTTTACCTGGTGCAATACCAGATAAGTATGACCCGTGAAATCTTCCGGGTTTGCACAGATTAGGGAAGGCATTAGTTCAAACCATCGGGTATCTTAGGAACATATATCACAAACTTCAGGAGTAAATAACACAAGCTCAAAAGTAGAGCATGGATGACAAGGCAGAGGATACAGTTTACCAAAGGCATGATATACCTGTGGAAAGGCTCACAAGGTTATTGAACATTAAGGACGATGTCGGATGAAATCAAACAATGGATCTGACGATACACAATGGAGTTGATGTGAGTATCGGTACTTTACCAGAAGAAGAAAGAATGCAAAGGCATTGGATTATGGAAACAACTGACTAATCCAGAGCTCAAGTGCAAAGGAATTATGATTTTCAAATCAAGGGATCAGAAGCAATGTTCTGATTAGGGATGGATAAGTTGAATAGCCTTAGGGGTACAATCGACGGCAATTGGATTTGTTGAGAACCAGCCCATGTTCAAAATGACGTTTGAGCCGGAAAGATAATTTAAAAGGATCAACTGATGATTGCGTGCATTCGCACTCATGTTGAATCAAAGGGATCAAAATGACGGTGCCTAAGGATACTAACGAATATTGCCAGACATATGGAAAGCACCCATCATGCAAGCAGACAAGTATTGCAGAGCAATAAGCTACTAAGGATTTTTTTGGAGGATCGAATAGTATTTCGATGACCATTGTGAAACACATGAACAACTAGGGATGAGTAGATACTCGATAAGGGAGAGATATTATCCGTAGGGGTATTCAGGTGGCGAGGAACTGCAAGTCAGTAGGCACAAAATATTCTCGGAACAATACAGAGAATTTTCGGTGTATCTTGTAATAACAAGATCAATGGGATTTAAAAGGGCAAGTGGATGTAGTTATCCATAATGATATAACAGTGGTAGGGGATTTGCAAAGGCGATGGGCACAAAGTCTCGAAAGAGTAGCAGAGAGTAACTACGAAATCTTCTGGTGCAGCAGGCGATCATCTGGCCTGAATGGGGCTCTTCGGGAGGAAGTATTTTCGAGAACCTAAAGTTAGATTTTAGCAAAATCATTTAACCCGAATAGAAGAGAGATCAGAGTCCCAGAGTATAGATGAGGAATAAAAGATCCTAATACCACCCAATGGCGACGTGGGCCCATGGGCCGCACAGCCATGTTAGTAAAAGTTTTTGTAATGTCTAGACTCAACTTCGGTCAAGGAGCGTGGAAGGCAGATTCCTATAGGCAGTCGGCTCTGATACCAACTTGTGATGCCCCCGATTCAATCGTACACTAACCATACACGCAAACGTGTACGATCAAGATCAGGGACTCACGGGAAGATATCACAACACAACTCTACAAATAAAATAAGTCATACAAGCATCATATTACAAGCCAGGGGCCTCGAGGGCTCGAATACAAGAGCTCGATCATAGACGAGTCAGCGAAAGCAACAATATTTGAGTACAGACATAAGTTAAACAAGTTTGCCTTAACAAGGCTAGCACAAACTGGGATACAGATCGAAAGAGGCGCAGGCCTCCTGCCTGGGATCCTCCTAAACTACTCCTGGTCATCGTCAGCGGGCAGCACATAGTAGTAGGCACCTCCGGTGTAGTAGGAGTCGTCGTCGACGGTGGCGTCTGGCTCCTGGTCTCCAACATCTGGTTGCGACAACCAGGTAGAAGGGATAGAGGGAAAGGAAGGAGAAAGCAACCGTGAGTACTCATCCAAAGTACTCGCAAGCAAGGAGCTACACTACATATGCATGGGTAAATGTGTAAAGGGCCATATCGGTGGACTGAACTGCAGAAAGCCAGAATAAGAGGGGGATAGCTAATCCTGTCGAAGACTACGCTTCTGGCCACCTCCATCTTGCAGCATGTAGAAGAGAGTAGACTGAAGTCCTCCAAGTAGCATCGCATAGCATAACCCTAACCGATGATCCTCCCCTCGTCGCCCTGTGAGAGAGAGATCACCGGTTGTATCTGGCACTTGGAAGGGTGTGTTTTATTAAGTATCCGGTTCTAGTTGTCATAAGGTCAAGGTACAACTCCAAGTTGTCCTGTTACCGAAGATCACGGCTATTCGAATAGATTAACTTCCCTGTAGGGGTGCGCCACATATCCCAACACACTCGATCCCATTTGGCCGGACACACTTTCCTGGGTCATGCCCGGCCTCGGAAGATCAACACGTCGCAGCCGTACCTAGGCACAACAGAGAGGTCAGCACGCCGGTCTAAATCCTATGGCGCAGGGGTCTAGGCCCATCGCCCTTTGCACACCTGCACGTTGCGAACGCGGCCGGAAGCAGAACTAGCCCCCTTAATACAAGAGCAGGCTTACGGTCCAATCCGGCGTGCGCCACTCAGTCGCTGACGTCACGAAGGCTTCGGCTGATACCACGACGTCGAGTGCCCATAACTGTCCCCGCGTAGATGGTTAGTGCGTTTAGGCCATTAGCCAGACTCAGATCAAATACCAAGATCTCGTTAAACGTGTTAAGTATCTGCGAACGCCGACCAGGGCCAGGCCCACCTCTCTCCTAGGTGGTCTCAACCTGCCCTGTCGCTCCGTCACAAAGTAACAGTCGGGGGCCGTCGGGAACCCAGGCCCACCTCTACCGGGATGGAGCCACCTGCCCCTTCAGCCCCCATCTCCGAACAGTATCATAAGTAATGTAATTGTGTAAAGTATATAGTATATGCCCGTGATCACCTCCCGAAGTGATCACGGCCCAGTAGTATAGCATGGCAGATGGACAAGAGTGTAGAGCCACTGATGGAACACTAGCATCCTATACTAAGCAGTAGGATAGCAGGTAATGGTAACAACAGTAGTAGCAAGGACAGGCTATGCATCAGGATAGGAATAACGGAAAGCAGTAACATGCTACACTACTCTAATGCAAGTAGTATAGAGAAGAGTAGGCGATATCTGGTGATCAAAGGGGGGGCTTGCCTGGTTGCTCTGGCAAGAGAGAGGGGTCGTCAACACCGTAGTCGTACTGGGTAGCAGCGGCGTCGGTCTCGGTGTCTAGCGAGAGAAGAGGGGAGAGAAACAATAAATATTTAAGCAAACAGATGCATAGCGATGCATGACATGACAAGTATCGGTGCTAGGGGTGCCCTATCGCGGTATGAGGTGATACCGGTGAAGGGGGGAAACATCCGGGAAAGTATCCCCGGTGTTTCGCGTTTTCGGACAGATGAAACGGAGGGGGAAAGTTGCGTGTTCGCTATGCTAGGGATGTGTGGCGGGCGAAGGGGCTGCGTATTCGGATTCGTCTCGTCGTTCTGAGCAACTTTCATGTTGAAAATAATTTAATCCGAGTTACGGATTAAAAGATATGATTTTCTAAAGATTTTACTAATTTATGGAATTTAATTAATTATTTTAAACCATTATCCAGAATAGTGCATGCTGACGTCATCGCATGACGCCAGCAGTCAACAGGGCGTTGACTGGGTCAACTGACATGTGGGTCCCGCATGTCATTCACTGTTAGTTAATTAATCAAAGTTAATTAGGTGAAACTAGTTAATTAGGCTAATCTAATTAGGATTAATTAAGTTAATTAATTAATTAATGTTTTTATTTTTATTTAGTTTTTTAAAATCTTTTTTTATTAAACGTTCTGGGGCTGGGCCCCATGTGTCATTGGCCCTGGGGGCCGTTGCGGGTTAGCGGGCGCTACGGGCGCCTGTGCGAGCGCTCGCCCGCAGGGAGCGGCGGGGCGAGGCCAGAGGTCAGGGCGGCGGGCTTAGCACGGGGGCTGCTGGAGGCGCGCGGCGGCGCAGGCGGGCGAGCAGCGGGGCCGGCGAGGAGGGGGCGGTCGGCGCAGCGAAGCAACAACGGTGGCGGGGGGCGCTGCAGGGCACGCGCGGCGCGGCGCGGCGCGGCGGTGGCGGCACGGCCCAGGCGACGGCGCGGGCAAGCAGCTGCAGCAGCAGGGGAGGAGGCGCGCGCCGGGGCGAGGCCGTGGGGGGCAGCGGCAGCAGTGCTGCGGTCGATGGCAGCGGGCGGGAGTCGCGGTGTGCGGCAGCGTTCGCGTGGAAGACAGGGGAGGAGAGGGGGAAGCTCACGGGGCGGAGTAGGGACGGGGCAACGGGCTCGGTGGAGGTCGGGGAGGTCGACGGGGACGAGTGGCGGAGCAAGGCGAGGGGAGGCCGGATCCGCGACGGGGCCTCCGGGACCCGTCCATCTTCGGCGAGGAGGCGGCTTGGCGCGGTCGACGCGGGCTCCGGACGACGACGGACGGCATCGGGCGGGTGCAGGGCGAGCGGCGGTGTCGAGGGACGAGCGGGGCGATGCGGGATCGGGGTCGGGGTCGTTGCCCCCGATCCAGATCGAGGAAGTAGAGGGAGGCATGCGGGAAACGAGAGGGGGGAGTGGGGAACGAGGGGAGTGGGGGCGTCGGTCGTCTAGGGTTAGGTCGGGCGGCGGCTGGGCCGACTGGTCCGGCCTAGTGGGTCCAGAGGCCAGCTGGGCCGTGGCCCAGTGGGGGGGGTTCTTCTATTTCCTTTTTTTGTTAGTTTTGTTTTCTGTTTTTTTATACTTTGCTTTCTTTTAGTTTCCTTTTATTTTAGTTTTAGTAAATTACCAAAGTGGCACCTAAATAGGATTTTACAAATTATGCCACTGCCACAATAGTTTAATACTTATAACAATTTAGTTTTGAAAATGTTTATTATTTTTAAAGCATTAAAATAATTGTTTTTGCTACTCTTTTATTCATTTAAGAGTATTTAAACATTTTATAAAAGTGTGGTTTCTCCACCATAATTATCTATGCAATATTTGGTTCACTCCGAACATTTTAGTTTTAATATTTGAAAACTTTTATTGTTTGCCTATTTTTGAATTTGAATTTGAATCGGTTTCGAACTAACTCAAGATTAGCAACTATAAACGAGGTGACGTGGCACCATTAGCAGAGGATCACTGTAGCTTAATTTACCCGGGCGTCACACTTGGCGACTCCTATGGCATCATCCTTGTACATGTCGGGGGCTAGTTTTTCAGCAACGGCTAGGGATGCGAGGGATGACAATCTAGAAGAGATGTTGAAGCACCTCGATATGAAGGATGACGAGCTTGATGATGTGGTTATTGGCAAGGAGGAAGTGGAGAACATTGAGAAGGATGCGAGATGGTTGGCGGTCGGGCGCCTCAATACCAACCGTCCGTTCAGTCACAGTGCCATGTTCGAGACTCTGAATTTTGTGTGGGGTTGGCCCAAACACGAAAGTATCGGGAAGCCGGTGAAAATTTATTCATATTTCAGATGTTTTGTTTGGACGATTGAAAGGTGTTGCATGGAGGTCCTTAGATCTTCAGGGGACATGGACAAATTTTCAAAAATTTAGCATGTGTGCTAGAAAAACATATTCATAACAGAAACTTGCTTTTGGAAAGAAAATTACTTACAAATTATTCATCGAACTGTGCTCATGTGAGATCTAGTTTCTAAGATCTCATCGCAACAAACAAACCAGTAAAGCGGATATTTATTTGGATGCATGCACGATGTAGAAGCAATGCTTCCTTTTGCAATTTTAGGAAATAGGTTTGCATGGCAATGATGTCATCTTGTGTGTGTGTGTGGGGGGGGGGGGGGGGGGGGTATGTTGCATCATGCACAGAGGTACGTGTAGGCGTGTCCGTGAAGTGAAAAGCGTGTGTGTATTATTTAACATTTGGTTATTTTTAACAGAGTATAGATGTAGATGCTATGTACGAATATACACCCTAAAAGGATTGACAAAAACAGGTAGTAGCAGATTGTTATCCACCTGAGTTGCCTAAAACTGGGTAACTTACAGGTTATTGTCTTCTTAGTTTTAGCTCTGTTGATTGGATCACTGTGTCGTCACGACTTCACTTTTTAGACCATGTATACCCTTTATATATGTTATGTATTTCATGCATCAACGTATAAATAAATACTCGATGACAAAACATATAAACATCTACTATATGCGATCCAGAGCTTGGAAACAGAACGGAAATTTCAAGGTTGCCTCATAGGCAGCCCCAGCAACGCAAAGCATACTCCAAACACTTGATGTGCTTATCCCAATATTTTTAATCATGCCAAATTGTTGGTGTGCATATATCGATCAATCATCAACTCCATATGTACTCTATCTGACAATTGGCTTGGTATATTATATTCAGCCTCCACATGTGTCTAATTAGTTGCGTTAACACGGTCATTCAGGCTAGGGACATTTTGGGATATAAAATAAATAAAAGTTATCTAAAACATATCCTCTAAAGCTTTAACCATCACTTTCAGATAAGCAGTATTGGACCCACTTATCTAAAACATGGTTTAGATCAGTAACCACTATAGACTATGTATTCCCTTGTATTCAGTTTTTTTTAATTTCATGCATCGACAATAAACAACTCCTATAACCGATCCCGAACCAGAACTTCAAGGATAAGTAGACTCCGAACACTTTCTAGTATCTCTACCGTAACGCTTCAAGGAGATGTGTTTATCTCATGTTTTCGAAAAACTTAATGTGTCAAATTGCAGGCAATCGTTGATCAATCAAACATCAACTACAGATGTACATGTACTCTATCAAAAATATCTAATGATGTTGCCACCAGTTGACTTGGTATATATGTATTCAGCTCCCACGTCTTTACTTAGTTACATTAATACAACCAATCGAGCTAGAGATGGCGAATTCAGGGATACATATATATGCTTGAGTGGCGATGACTTCAGGCGACTGGGATCTAAAACTTATCCTTTAACCATCATTTTCAGATACGCATTATTGGACCCATTTATCTGTTCAAGTCGGCCAATTTAATCTTATTTAGATCAAGCATTTATGTTTTTATCCATTCCACATCCTAGACACATTCCGATGGTAGACTGGGGAACTAGAGATAACATCAGCGCAGAGAGAAGGAGAGAGAGAGGGAGAGAGATGAGGGGCTATTTCAAGTGATTTATAAACGCATAGATGAGTTGCATCATTTCCAATATAAAAGGAAAAGAAAAAAGATGAGATGCACGTGCATGGTTCGCCTCGCACGGAATACTGGAGCTTTGAAACTGGCGCCACCAAAACCTCCACCTCCGTGGCCGCGAGAATGTATAAAGGAACATTTAGATCACTTGTGCGGTTTTTTAGCAACATGGGTCACGCCCCCAATTCCATTTTCATTGATAATGAAACCAAAACAAATACCACAAAATCCCACAGCTTCCTGCAGGAAGACTGCCTCGTTACAACGTCTATAGACATAAGTTCAAAACAGAAAAATCTCCATCACCGCAAACAAAAACCATGAAAAACAAGGGGCACACACACCAGATACGTCAACATACTCAGTGCACACCTATCCAAACTCAGCTCAACCAAAGAAGACAACATGGATCGACTCGCTACTACAAGGATTCTTCTGTAAGAAACTTAGGGAGCTTCTCCCTCCATGCAATTGTCCTCTGGATGTAGCCTCCCATGAGTCATGACATCACCTCAGCCATGTTATGGCACTCCCTCAGTGTGGCTCGGTCTCCAATGGAGCTGACATTTTTAGAACAACCAGCTCTAGGAAGATCATCATCTTACCTTTTTGAGATCATCGAATTGTTTTGTCCAATCTATCAGATATGTCAAGATCCTGCCCCACACCTGCTTCACATTGATCCAAATCCAAGTACACCGGTTAAACCCTAAGGCATTTCTACAATTCCGAAGCCCACAAGGGACCGTAGAAGATGCAACATTCAAGTGCGGGGTTTCCTTATTATAGCTAGTGTTTAACTTCTCCTCGAGACAAAAGATGGCGCCATGGATCGATCCGAGGGATCGGGTGGCGCCATGGCTCATTTTTTTCTTGAGAATCCATACATCCCTTATCAGCGTATGGAGAGCTATCTCGCGAGCATAGATTAAGGTTCATCGTCAATGCGCAAATTGAGCACCTAACGACGCATCTTCACTGATAAAGAACCACGATATCACCCATTTAATTCTGACATGACGAAGGGATTGTTAGAAGGGAGAGAGAGGATTGGTGGAATAGTTTTTGTATTGCTTGAGCCTCGTGGGCATATATATAGGAGTACAATGATCTACTTAGAGTACAAGACAAACCAGAACAAATCCTAGTCTATCTCGTCTTTCCTAACAATCAATATACCCAACATCCCCCCACAGTCACAACGGTAGCGACGCAGATGGTGAGACTGGAGAAGAATCCGAAGGCAAGCCAACGGACATCCCCCCACAGTCATAACGGTCGATGCATCGCGGAAGTCGTGGCTGGTGTGAAACCTGACAGGGTTGCTCAAGCAAGGCGGTAGCCCTTTGTGTCGTTTGTCGAGGTAGCCGAGAGCATAGGTGGTGTCGCCGTAGTCGAGGTAGCCATGCGAAGCACGCCGTGGTTGCTGTCGAGTCGGGGGTTGTTGGGGAACGTTGCAGAAAACAAAAAAAATTCCTACGGTTTCACCAAGATCTATCTAGGAGTTCATCTAGCAACGAGTGATCGGATTGCATCTACATACCTTTGTAGATCACGCGCGGAAGCGTTCAAAGAACGGGGATGAGGAAGGCGTACTCGACGTGATCCAAATCACCGGAGATCCTAGCGCCGAACGGACGGCACCTCCGTGTTCAACACACGTACGGTCAGCGTGACGTCTCCTCCTTCTTGATCCAGCAAGGGGAAGGAGAGGTTGAGGAAGATGGCTCCAGCAGCAGCACGATGGCGTGGTGGTGGTGGAGCTGCAGTACTCCGTCAGGGCTTCGCCAAGCTCTACGGAGGAGGAGGAGGTGTTGGAGAGGGAGAGGGAGGCGCCAGGGCTTAGGTGTGGCTGCCCTCCCTTCCCCCCACTATATATAGGGCCAAGGGAGAGGGGGGGCACAGCCTTGGCCCTTCCTCCAAGGAAGGGTGCGGCCAGGGAGGAGTCCATCCTCCCCAAGGCACCTAGGAGGTGCCTTCCCCCTTTAGGACTCTTCCTTTCCCTCATCTCTTGGCGCATGGGCCTCTTGGGGCTGGTGCCCTTGGCCCATATAGGCCAAGGCGCACACCCCTACAGCCCATGTGCCCCCCCGGGGCAGGTGGACCCCCTTGGTGGACCCCCGGACCCCTTTCGGCACTCCCGGTACAATACCGATAATGCGCGAAACCTTTCCGGTGACCAAAACAAGACTTCCCATATATAATTCTTCACCTCCGGACCATTCCGGAACTCCTTGTGACGTCCGGGATCTCATCCGGGATTCCGAACAACATTCGGGTTACTGCATATACATATCCCTACAACCCTAGCATCACCGAACCTTAAGTGTGTAGACCCTACGGGTTCGGGAGACATGTAGACATGACCGAGATGCTGTCCGGTCAATAACCAACAGTGGGATTTGGATACTCATGTTGGCTCCCACATGCTCCTCAATGATCTCATCGGATGAACCACGATGTCGAGGATTCAAGCAACCCCGTATACAATTCCCTTTGTCAATCGGTATGTTACTTGCCCGAGATTCGATCGTCAGTATCCCAATACCTCGTTCAATCTTGTTACCGGCAAGTCACTTTACTCGTACCGTAGTGCATGATCCCGTGACCAGACACTTGGTCACTTTGAGCTCATTATGATGATGCATTACCGAGTGGGCCCAGTGATACCTCTCCGTCATACGGAGTGACAAATCCCAGTCTTGATCCATGTCAACCCAACAGACACTTTCGGAGATACCCGTAGTATACCTTGATAGTCACCCAGTTACGTTGTGACGTTTGGTACACCCAAAGCACTCCTACGGTATCCGGGAGTTACATGATCTCATGGTCTAAGGAAAGGATACTTGACATTGGAAAACTCTAGCAAACGAACTATACGATCTTGTGCTATGTTTAGGATTGGGTCTTGTCCATCACATCATTCTCCTAATGATGTGATCTCGTTATCAATGACATCCAATGTCCATAGTCCGGAAACCATGACTATCTGTTGATCAACGAGCTAGTCAACTAGAGGCTTACTAGGGACATGTTGGTGTCTATTATTCACACATGTATTACGATTTCCGGATAACACAATTATAGCATGAATAAAGACAATTATCATGAACAAGGAAATATAATAATAATGCTTTTATTATTGCCTCTAGGGCATATTTCCAACAGTCTCCCACTTGCACTAGAGTCAATAATCTAGTTACATTGTGATGAATCTAACACCCATGGAATTCTGGTGTTGATCATGTTTTGCTCTAGGGAGAGGTTTAGTCAACAGATATGCTACATTCAGGTCCATGTGTACTTTACAAATATCTATGTCTCCATCTGGAACATTTTCACGAATGGAGTTGAAGCGACGCTTGATGTGCCTTGTCTTCTTGTGAAACCTGGGCTCCTTGGCAAGAGCAATAGCTCCAGTGTTGTCATAGAAGAGCTTGATTGGCCCCGACGCATTGGGTATGACTCCTAGGTCGGTGATGAACTCCTTCACCCAAATTGCTTCATGTGCTGCCTCCGAGGCTGCCATGTACTCCGCTTCACATGTAGACCCCGCCACGACGCTCTGCTTGCAACTTCACCAGCTTACTGCCCCACCATTCAAAATATACACGTATCGGGTTTGTGACTTAGAGTCATCCAGATCTGTGTCGAAGCTAGCATCGACGTAACCCTTTACGACAAGCTCTTCGTCACCTCCATAAACGAGAAACATTTCCTTAGTCCTTTTCAGGTACTTCAGGATATTCTTGACCGCTGTCCAGTGTTCCTTGCCGGGATTACTTTGGTACCTTCCTACCAAACTCACGGCAAGGTTTACATCACGTCTGGTACACAACATGGCATACATAATAGAACCTATGGCTGAGGCATAGGGGATGACACTCATCTCTTCTATATCTTCTGCCGTGGTCGGACATTGAGTTGAGCTCAATTTCACACCTTGCAACACAGGCAAGAACCCCTTCTTAGACTGATCCATATTGAACTTCTTCAATATCTTATCAAGGTATGTGCTTTGTGAAAGACCTATGAGGCGTCTTGATCTATCTCTGTAGATCTTGATGCCTAATATATAAGCAGCTTCTCCAAGGTCCTTCATTGAAAAACTCTTATTCAAGTAGGCCTTTATGCTTTTCAAGAGTTCTATATCATTTCCCATCAAAAGTATGTCATCTACATATAATATGAGAAATGCTACAGAGCTCCCACTCACTTTCTTGTAAACACAGGCTTCTCCATAAGTCTGCGTAAACCCAAACACTTTGATCATCTCATCAAAGCGAATGTTCCAACTCCGAGATGCTTGCACAAGCCCATAAATCGAGCGTTGGAGCTTGCACACCTTGTCAGCATTCTTAGGATCGACAAAACCTTCCGGCTGTATCATATACAATTCTTCCTTAAGGAAACCATTAAGGAATGCCGTTTTGACGTCCATTTGCCATATTTCATAATCATAGAATGCGGCAATCGCTAACATGATTCTGACGGACTTCAGCTTCGCTACCGGTGAGAAAGTCTCATCGTAGTCAACCCCTTGAACTTGTCGATAACCCTTAGCGACAAGCCGAGCTTTATAGATGGTCACATTACCATCCGCGTCTGTCTTCTTCTTAAAGATCCATTTATTTTCTATGGCTCGCCGCTCAACGGGCAAGTCAGTCAAAGTCCATACTTCGTTTCCATACATGGATCCTATCTCGGATTTCATGGCTTCTAGCCATTTGTCGGAATCCGGGCCCGCCATCGCTTCTTCATAGTTCGAAGGTTCACCGTTGTCTAACAACATGATTTCCAAGACAGGGTTGCCGTACCACTCTGGTGCGGAACGTGTCCTTGTGGACCTTCGAATTTCAGTAGGAGCTTGATCAGAAGTATCTTGATCATCATCATTAACTTCCTCTCTAGTCGGTGCAGGCACCTCAGGAACATTTTCTTGAGTTGCGCCATTTTCCGGTTCAAGAGGTAATACTTCATCAAGTTCTACTTTCCTCCTACTTACTTCTTTCGAGAGAAACTCTTTCTCTAGAAAGGACCCATTCTTGGCAACAAAGATCTTGCCTTCGGATCTGAGGTAGAAGGTATACCCAATGGTTTCTTTAGGGTATCCTATGAAGACGCATTTTTCCGATTTGGGTTCGAGCTTTTCAGGTTGAAGTTTCTTGACATAAGCATCGCATCCCCAAACTTTTAGAAACGACAGTTTAGGTTTCTTCCCAAACCATAATTCATACGGTATCGTCTCAACGGATTTTGACGAAGCCCTATTTAAAGTGAATGCGGCAGTCTCTAAAGCATACCCCCAAAAAGATAGCGGTAAATCGGTAAGAGACATCATAGATCGCACCATATCTAATAGAGTGCGATTACGATGTTCGGACACACCATTACGCTGAGGTGTTCCAGGCGGCGTGAGTTGTGAAACTATTCCACATTTTCTTAAGTGTGTGCCAAACTCGTGACTCAAGTATTCTCCTCCACGATCTGATCGCAGGAACTTGATTTTCCTGTCACGTTGATTCTCAACCTCACTCTGAAATTCCTTGAACTTTTCAAAGGACTCAGACTTGTGTTTCATTAAGTAGACATACCCATATCTACTCAAGTCATCAGTGAGGGTGAGAACATAACGATAGCCACCGCGAGCCTCAACACTCATTGGACCGCACACATCAGTATGTATGATTTCCAATAAGTTGGTTGCTCGCTCCATTGTTCCTAAGAACGGAGTCTTGGTCATTTTACCCATGAGGCATGGTTCGCACGTGTCAAATGATTCATAATCAAGAGACTCTAAAAGTCCATCAGTATGGAGCTTCTTCATGCGTTTGACACCTATGTGACCAAGGCGGCAGTGCCACAAGTATGTGGGACTATCATTATCAATCTTACATCTTTTGGTATTCACACTATGAATATGTGTAGCATTACGCTCGAGATTCATTAAGAATAATCTATTCACCATTGGAGCATGATCATAAAACATATCTCTCATATAAATAGAACAACCAATTATTCTCGGATTTAAATGAGTAGCCATCTCGAATTAAACGAGATCCTGATACAATGTTCATGCTCAAAGCTGGCACTAAATAACGATTATTAAGGTTTAAAATTAATCCCGAAGGTAAATGCAGAGGTAGCGTGCCGACGGCGATCACATTGACCTTGGAACCATTCCCGACGCGCATCGTCACCTCGTCCTTCGCCAGTCTCCGCTTATTCCGCAGCTCCTGTTTTGAGTTACAAATGTGAGCAACCGCACCGGTATCAAATACCCAGGAGCTACTACGAGTACTGGTAAGGTACACATCAATTACATGTATATCACATATACCTTTCGTTTTGCCAGCCTTCTTGTCCGCTAAGTATTTGGGGCAGTTCCGCTTCCAGTGACCACTTTCCTTGCAATAAAAGCACTCAGTCTCGGGCTTGGGTCCATTCTTTGGCTTCTTCCCGGCAGCTTGCTTGCCGGGCGCGGCAACTCCCTTGCCGTCCTTCTTGAAAGCTTTCTTTCCCTTGCCCTTCTTGAACTTAGTGGTTTTATTCACCATCAACACTTGATGTTCCTTTTTGACTTCTACCTCTGCTGATTTCAGCATTGCAAATACTTCAGGAATGGTCTTTTCCATCCCCTGCATATTGAAGTTCATCACAAAGCTCTTGTAGCTCGGTGGAAGCGACTGAAGGATTCTGTCAATGACCGCGTCATCCGGGAGATTAACTCCCAGCTGAGTCAAGCGGTTATGCAACCCAGACATAGTGAGTATGTGCTCACTGACAGAACTGTTTTCCTCCATCTTACAGCTGAAGAACTTGTCGGAGACTTGATATCTCTCGACCCGGGCATGAGCTTGGAAAACCATTTTCAGCTCTTCGAACATCTCATATGCTCCGTGTCTCTCAAAACGCTTTTGGAGCCCTGGCTCTAAGCTGTAAAGCATGCCGCACTGAACGAGGGAGTAGTCATCGGTACGTGCCTGCCAAGCGTTCATAACGTCTTGTTCTGCAGGGAGAACAGGTGCATCACCTAGCGGTGCTTGTAGGACATAATCTTTCTTGGCAGCTATGAGGATGATCCTCAGGTTCCGGACCCAGTCCGTGTAGTTGCTGCCATCGTCTTTCAGCTTGGTTTTCTCTAGGAACGTGTTGAAGTTGAGGACTACGTTGGCCATTTGATCTACAAGACATATTGTAAAATTTTTAGACTAAGTTCATGATAATTAAGTTCATCTAATCAAATTATTCAATCAACTCCCACTTAGATAGACATCCCTCCAGTAATCTAAGTATAACATGATCCGAGTTAACTAGGCCGTGTCCGATCATCACGTGAGACGGACTAGTCAACATCGGTGAACATCTTCATGTTGATCGTATCTTCTATACGACTCATGCTCGACCTTTCGGTCTTCTGTGTTTCGAGGCCATGTCTGTACATGCTAGGCTCGTCAAGTCAACCTAAGTGTTTGCATGTGTAAATCTGTCTTACACCCGTTGTATGTGAACGTTGGAATCTATCACACCCGATCATCACGTGGTGCTTCGAAACAACGAACTGTCGCAACGGTGCATAGTTAGGGGGAACACTTTCTTGAAATTATTATGAGGGATCATCTTATTTACTACCGTCGTTCTAAGTAAACAAGATGCAGAAACACGATAAACATCACATGCAATCAAACAATAATAGTGACATGATATGGCCAATATCACATAGCTCCTTTGATCTCCATCTTGGGGCTCCATGATCATCTTGTCACCGGCATGACACCATGATCTCCATCATCATGATCTCCATCATCGTGTCTCCATGAAGTTGCTCGCCAACTATTACTTCTACTACTACGGCTAACGCGTTTAGCAATAAAGTAAAGTAATTTACATGGCGTTTCTCAATGACACGTAGGTCATACAAAAAATAAAGACAACTCCTATGGCTCCTGCCGGTTGTCATACTCATCGACATGCAAGTCGTGATTCCTATTACAATAGCATGAACATCTCATACATCACATATATATCATTCATCATTCATCACAACTTTGGCCATATCACATCACAGAACACTTGCTGCAAAAACAAGTTAGACGTCCTCTAATTGTTGTTGCAAGTTTTACGTGGCTGCAAAAGGGTTCTAGCAAGAACATTTTCTTACCTACGTGAAAGCCACAACGTGATTTGTCAACTTCTATTTACCCTTCATAAGGACCCTTTTCATCAAACCCGCTCCAACTAAAGTGGGAGAGACAGACACCCGCCAGCCACCTTATGCAACTTGTGCATGTTAGTCGGTGGAACCGGTCTCACGTATGCGTACGTGTAAGGTTGGTCCGGGCCGCTTCATCCCACAATACCGTTGAAGCAAGATAAGACTAGTAGCGGCAAGAAAGTGGACAACATCAACGCCCACAACAAATTGTGTTCTACTCATGCAAGAGAACTACGCATAGACCTAGCTCATGATGCCACTGTTGGGGAACGTTGCAGAAAACAAAAAAAATTCCTACGGTTTCACCAAGATCCATCTAGGAGTTCATCTAGAATTGAGTGATCGGATTGCATCTACATACCTTTGTAGATCACGCGCGGAAGCGTTCAAAGAACGGGGATGAGGAAGGCGTACTCGACGTGATCCAAATCACCGGAGATCCTAGCGCCGAACGGACGGCACCTCCGTGTTCAACACACGTACGGTCAGCGTGACGTCTCCTCCTTCTTGATCCAGCAAGGGGAAGGAGAGGTTGAGGAAGATGGCTCCAGCAGCAGCACGACGGCGTGGTGGTGGTGGTGGAGCTGCAGTACTCCGTCAGGGCTTCGCCAAGCTCTACGGAGGAGGAGGAGGTGTTGGAGAGGGAGAGGGAGGCGCCAGGGCTTAGGTGTGGCTGCCCTCCCTTTCCCCCACTATATATAGGGCCAAGGGAGAGGGGGGGCATAGCCTTGGCCCTTCCTCCAAGGAAGGGTGCGGCCAGGGAGGAGTCCATCCTCCCCAAGGCACCTAGGAGGTGCCTTCCCCCTTTAGGACTCTTCCTTTCCATCATCTCTTGGCGCATGGGCCTCTTGGGGCTGGTGCCCTTGGACCATATAGGCCAAGGCGCACACCCCTACAGCCCATGTGGCCCCCCGGGGCAGGTGGACCCCCTTGGTGGACCCCCGAACCCCTTTCGGCACTCCCGGTACAATACCGATAATGCACGAAACCTTTCCGGTGACCAAAACAAGACTTCCCATATATAATTCTTTACCTCCGGACCATTCCGGAACTCCTCGTGACGTCCGGGATCTCATCCGGGACTCCGAACAACATTCGGGTTACTGCATATACATATCCCTACAACCCTAGCGTCACCGAACCTTAAGTGTGTAGACCCTACGGGTTCGGGAGACATGTAGACATGACCGAGATGCTCTCCGGTCAATAACCAACAGCGGGATCTGGATACCCATGTTGGCTCCCACATGCTCCTCGATGATCTCATCGGATGAACCACGATGTCGAGGATTCAAGCAACCCCGTATACAATTCCCTTTGTCAATCGGTATGTTACTTGCCCGAGATTCGATCGTCGGTATCCCAATACCTCGTTCAATCTCGTTACCGGCAAGTCACTTTACTTGTACCGTAGTGCATGATCCCGTGACCAGACACTTGGTCACTTTGAGCTCATTATGATGATGCATTACCGAGTGGGCCCAGTGATACCTCTCCATCATACGGAGTGACAAATCCCAGTCTTGATCCATGTCAACCCAACAGACACTTTCGGAGATACCCGTAGTATACCTTTATAGTCACCCAGTTACGTTGTGACGTTTGGTACACCCAAAGCACTCCTACGGTATCCGGGAGTTACATGATCTCATGGTCTAAGGAAAGGATACTTGACATTGGAAAACTCTAGCAAACGAACTATACGATCTTGTGCTATGTTTAGGATTGGGTCTTGTCCATCACATCATTCTCCTAATGATGTGATCTCATTATCAATGACATCCAATGTCCATAGTCAGGAAACCATGACTATCTGTTGATCAACGAGCTAGTCAACTAGAGGCTTACTAGGGACATGTTGGTTTCTATTATTCACACATGTATTACGATTTCCGGATAACACAATTATAGCATGAATAAAGACAATTATCATGAACAAGGAAATATAATAATAATGCTTTTATTATTGCCTCTAGGGCATATTTCCAACAGGGGTTGCCGGTGTCGAGGTAGTCGTCATGGAGCCGCGAAAGAAGAGCAGCGGCGGCGACGGCCTAAGGAGGCGGCGGCTGCTAGAGAAGGAGGGAGGGGGCGGTGCTCGAAGTAGGCGATAATGAACCCGACAGCGTGACGAAGACCGGCGCATATTACGTGGAAGTCAACACGCGTGGACGACGATGGACTGTGGGCCGCAGTGTTATGACCCGAAGGGGCGACGCAACGGCGACGGGCAGGTCGGGGCGATGGCGGGGAAGACCTCAGGGCGGTTGCAGGGATCGCGTGCCACGCTCACTAGGGCCCGATGGGGCGACGCAGCGGCAGCGCGAGGGTCGATGCAGCCTCGGCAATGGCCTGGAGCGGACGGCATCAGTGCGGTGGTTGACCGTGGGCCGCGGCACTACGGCCCGAAGGGGCGACGTAGCGGCAATGCGTGAGGTGGTGCAACCACGGGAACGACCTCAGAGCGGCAGCGGGGATCACGTGTCGCGGCACTACGGCCCGAAGGGGTGACGCAGTGACGGCGCAGATCGGTGCAGCCACGGGAAGAACCACGGGGCGTTGGCGCTGTGGCCCGATGGGGCGACGCAGTGGCAGCCTGTTGCTCGATCGGCGGAGGGGCGCGCTGAACTCGGGGACAGAGCAGTGATGGACGGCTTAGATTGACGAGCGGGTCAACACGCGGACGACGTCCGTTAGGGGCCGCCTGTCGCACGAGGCCGCCGGGTCGATGAAGAGGCCGGTCGGTCACGCCGGAGTCGGAGTAGAGGCGCACGAGGATCGACGGCGGCAGTGGGCGACGCAAACCGATCAAGCATATATCGGAAAACCAAAAAGAAAAATGCCGATCAAAATGACCGGCGAGAGAGCAAAAAACCCGGAGCAAGGGCTCGGGAAAAAGACTCCGCAGGGCAGCCGATCAACACAACCGGCGGATGAACCCTAGGTACGGGCGGCGCGGCCCTCGGCGACGGTCATAGAGGCCGACCGCCCCAGGCGCGATGCACGGGTGCGGAAGCGGCAGCAGCTAGGGTTTAGAACTCGGAAACTGATACCATGTTGGAAGGGAGAAATGATTGGTGAAATTGTTGGATGTATTGCTTGAGCCTTGTGGGCTATATAGGAATACAATGATCAACTTGAAGTACAAGACAAGCCAGAAGAAATCCTGATCTATTTCGTCTTTCCTAATAATCAATATACTCAACAGGATCATACCATTTAAGCCTTCTTGTCATGCTTTTCTCGATGGTGTCGAGAAAAGTAGCAACCAATAGGACTTCCTAATTAATCACCTCTTCCTTTCAGAAAGAAGGTGAATTCGTTTTAAAAAATTGGGAGCAGAGCCTGATGCCAAGTTTATAGATTCCATATCCAGTAAAAGATGGGCAGCGATCTGCGCCGGCGCACCGGCGAAACTTGTGATGCCCCCGATTTGACCGTACACTAATCATACATGTAAACGTGTATGATCAAGATCAAGGACTCACGGGAAGATATCACAACACAACTCTACAAATAAAATAAGTCATACAAGCATCATATTACAAGCCAGGGGCCTTGAGGGCTCGAATACAAGAGCTCGATCATAGACGAGTCAGTGGAAGCAACAATATCTGAGTACAGACATAAGTTACAAGTTGACATAAGATGGCTAGCACAAACTGGGATACAGATCGATAGAGGCGCAGGCCTCCTGCCTGGGATCCTCCTAAACTACTCCAAGTCGTCGTCAGCGGGCTCCACGTAGTAGTAGGCACCTCCCGAGTAGTAGTAGTCGTCGTCGACGGTAGCGTCTGGCTCCTGGGCTCCAACGTCTGGTTGCAACAATCGAGTATAGAAAGGGGGAAAAGGGGGAGCAAGGCAACCGTGAGTACTCATCCAAAGTACTCGCAAGGAAGGAGCTACACTACATATGTATGCATTTGTATCAAATGGATTAAGGGTATCATATGAGGACTGAACTGCAGAATGCCGAAATAAGAGGAGGATAGCTAATCCTATCGAAGACTACACTTCTGGTAACCTCCATATTGCAGCAGGAGAAGAGAGTAGATGGCAAGTTCACCAAGTAGCATCGCATAGCATAATCCTAACTGATGATCCTCCCCTCGTCTCCCTATGAGAGAGCGATCACCGGTTGTATCTGGCACTTGGAAGGGTGTGTTTTATTAAGTATCATGTTCTAGTTGTCATAAGGTCAAGGTACAACTCCAAGTCGTCCTGTTACCGAAGATCACGGCTATTCGAATAGATTAACTTCCCTGCAGGGGTGCACCACATAACCCAACACGCTCGATCCCATTTGGCCGGACACACCTTTCTGGGTCATGCCCGGCCTCGGAAGATCAACACGTCGCAGCCCTACCTAGGCACAACAGAGAGTTCAGCACGCCGGTCTAAATCCTATAGCGCAGGGGTCTGAGCCCATCGCCCATTGCACACCTGCACGTTGCGTACGCGGCCGGTGAGCATACCTGGCCTCCCTTATACAAGAGTAGGCGTTCCAGCCCAACCCGGCGCACGCCGCTCAGTCGTTGACGTCACGAAGGCTTCGACTGATACCACGATGTCGAGTGCCCATAACTGTCCCCGCGTAGATGGTTAGTGCGTATAGGCCAGTAGCCAAACTCAGATCAAATACCAAGATCTCGTTAAACGTGTTATTTTGAAATAACCGCGAACGCCGACCAGGGCCAGGCCCACCTCTCTCCTAGGTGGTCTCAACCTGCCCTGTCGCTTCGCCACAAAGATCCACTCAGAGGGCCGTCGGGACAAACGTCCTTTCAGACCCAATCCGTGATTCACTCGCGGGTACACCTACGAGCCGACCCGTCTTTAGTCACCACAAGTATCATATATTATGTATATGTATATACCCATGATCAACTCCCGAATGATCACGGCCCGATAGTATAGCATGGCAGACAGACAAGAATGTAGGGCCACTAATGGTAAACTAGCATCCTATACTAAGCATATAGGATTGCAGGTAAGGTATCAACAGCTGGGGCAACAATGACAGGCTATGCATCAGAATAGGATGAACGGAAAGCGGTAACATGCTACACTACTCTAATGCAAGTAGTATACAGGAGAGTAGGCGATATCTGGTGATCAAGGGGGGGCTTGCCTGGTTGCTCTGGCAAGAGAGAGGGGTCGTCAACACCGTAGTCATACGGGGTAGCAGCGGCGTCGGTCTCGATATCTAGCGAGAGAAGAGGGGGAAGAAACAATAAATATTAAGCAAACAGATGCATAGCGATGCATGACATGACAAGTATCGGTGTTAGGGGTGTCCTAACATGGTACGAGGCGGTACCGGTGAAGGGGGGGAACATCCGGGGAAATATCCCGGTGTTTCGCGTTTTCGGACAAATGAACCGGAGGGGGAAAGTTGTGTGTTCTCTATACTAGGGATGCGTGGCGGACGAACGAGTTGCGTATCCAGATTCGTCTCGTTCTTCTGAGCAACTTTCATATATAAAACTTTTTCATCCGAGTTACGGATTATTTTCTGTGATTTTTCAAAGTTTTAACAATATTCTGGAATTATTATTAATTCGAAAATAAAGACTAAATGCTAGGTGCACCCAGCTCCGTATACACAGCAATATACACAAAGGGCGACAAGTGGGTCCAGGGGGGCTGAGTCACTGTTGGCTGGTCAAACTGACCAATGAGTCCCTTCTGTCAGTGAGACATTTTATTTACAGGTTTTTTTAAAAAAAATAGTCTAATTAGTAGGTGGGACCGAGCTGTCAGTGGCTGGTCAATTAACAGAGTTAATTTAAAATAATCCTAATACTTAAAGTGGGGGGTCCATATGTCAGTGGGGGTTTCAGGGCTGGGGTTAGTGGCTAATGACCGTGGGCCCACCTGTCGGTGCCCCAGGGAGGTTCAAACCGTGGCGGCGCACCGGCGACAGAGCCCCGGCGACAACAGGGATGGCGGAGGGGTTCGGGATCACGCCTCATGCGTCCATTCAACGCGCGGCCAGAGGGGATCGGACGCGGGCAGCGCCGCGCGTCGCCCGGTGGTAGTGGCAGCAGCAGGGGAGGCCGAGGTTGGCCGGAGCGGCGACGAAGGGTGGCGGTGGCGCTCGGGTGAGCACGAGCACGCGACTATAGCTCACTTTCGAGCGCACTAAGCGGCTAGGCGGGGCCTATGTGGTGCGGTAGGGACGACGAGCATGGTCCCGTGACCATTAGGTCATCGGAGACGCGCCGGTGACGAGCCAGGCGGCAGCGAGCTGCTGCAATGGCGGAGCTAGCAGCAACAACAGAAAATCGAGGGGGGGACGGAGGGGGAACGCGACGCTGCTCACATTGATGACGGGGACTTGCTCGGGGAGGCGCTGGTTGCAGCGGAGCGGTGGTAATCGTCAGCGAGATCCGGGTCGGGGCCGGAGAAGAAAGGAGGGTGTGGCGTCGATGTGATGCTCCCCGACTTGATCTCCTCCTTGGATTCGATGAAGACGACGAGGGGGAAGCTCCAGGACGCGGTAGCACAGCGCGGGGATCGACGGTGTCCGCGATGGCATCGACGGCCATGGCGTACGCGAGCTCGGGCGAGCGGGCACGTCGAGGGAGAGCAAGGTGCGGCGCGAGGATGAAGGGGGAAGAGGCAGGGCGTCCTAGGGTTCGAGGGGGAGGGGCTCTGTGGTCTTGTAGGTGAGGGGGAGCCGACAGATGGCCTCCACGGTGTCGGTCGGCCGACGGATGGCCTCCATGCCTCTGCCCTCTGTAGCGAGGTAGCAGGAGGGGTGGAGGTGGGCTGCTAGGCCAGCAGGCCAACTAGGCCAAGTGGCCCAGGGGAGGGGAGGGGCTTTTCTCCTCCTCTCCTTTTTTTGTTTTGTTTTATGTTTTTGCATTTTCTTTTCTTTTTCTTTATTTCTTTTACTATTTTATTTTATTTTCTATTTACTAAAGTTTTATAAAAAAAGTATATATAATTTGTTCCTAAAATAATGTTACTACTTATGCTAATGCCACAATAACTTGGGCTCCCAAATAAATTAGTTTAATATTTTGTATATTACAAAAGCATTTGATTATTGGTTGTAGCTACTAATTTAATTAGTTAGTGCATTTAAATATTTTATAAAAACTTGTTTTCTCTACCAATATATCTTGTGAATTATTTGTCAGAATAATAAAATTTTAGTTTTAATATTTGAAAACTTTTATTGTTTGCTAGAATTTTAATTTAAATTTGAACCGGTTTCGAACTAACGCGAGATTAGCAACAGTAATCGAGGTGATGTGGCATCATTAGCAGAGGTTCACTGTAGCTTAAGTATCCGGGCGTCACAATTCTCCTCCACTACAAGAAATCTCATCCCGAGATTTAAGAGGTAGTGTAAGGGGGAAATGGTTGGTATCGAATCTATCGGGTCTTCTCGGTCTTAGTGGCTCTTCTCGAAGAGGTCGGTCCATTACATTGATGTCTTCTTTTCTCTGCTTCAGATCATCTTGATGAAGTCGTCATCCTTTCTTCGAGAATTTTCTTCGTACTTACAAAAAGGATAAGGGGTAGCTTCGGAAGAACTTTACAAGGTTGACTATTTGTTAGATAACTCGGGGAATGTGGCAGAAAGCATCTCTCGAATTGAAACTTAAGAAAATATCGAGAGCAAAGTAAGGAGGTATCATGGGAAGTTTCGAGCGGGCAGACAACCGTTCGGTGCCTGTTACAGGACGTGGAAGGGGTCCAAAGCAACGAGAATAAGCATTGTGTCTGATACCAGAATTGATGATCTCTCGGAAGGTGGCTCGTGAATTACATACGAGGCCACACGCGAGGAACAACCTTAGCAATAGGGGCGTATAGGAGAGTCAGGTTTAGATCCTATGGAACTGTGGGTTATGGGCCCACCATGTAGGTTAAAAGTAGAAAGGGCGGTGATATCTTGTACAGTCATGATAACAAAGGCATGTCAGAGGATAGCCTATCAGTTATGTTGGCAACAACATCGGTACCAAGGGAGAGGGACGAAGAGAACCATTTTGCTGCTCGTTGAAACGAGGCGGACCAATAGGCAAAGTTCTCGTCCATCGGTGGATACCGGAATGTCGTCAACAATAGTAACAGGTTCTTACCAACCGAGTTGTACACAGAGGTGCTTACAAAAGCAGGAGAATATTACTGCTTAGATCATATAGATCACAAGAAAGATTAAACCAAACAATGGAAAGGAAAACATATGTATCAGATTAAACAGAACAATGGAAAGGAAAATGAGTTTAAACACATATTTTAGGGGTATATCCTTCCCAAGGACAAGCAAAGCATGATTTCCTTGACAGGATATAATGTAGAAAACCCTTTAGGTAAAGGGGGGGGATTTCATGACATTACCCATACAATGGTGTTTGGGTAATTGAGCAGGAAACATTTAGCATTGGGCTTCAAATGTTCTCTTTGAAAATCAGAGTACCTCAGACATGCTTCGAGATAGCATTGACATGGTCTTCAATCAAAGGTCAGGTTCTGGATACACGAAAGGATTCATCATTAAGCCAAGGAGAGGATGAGGAGGTGGCTGATGGACTCAGCAATAATTCAACGAGGTATCCAAAAGATGGATTTCCACCGTTATGTGAACAAGGAGATAACATTTGTCGGATCAAATGATATAATGATGTATGCTCAAGGAAAAACATACACAATTAAACACTAGTTGAAAAGGGTGCCCAAGGTATGGCCTTAGGTAGCATGATCAATGTTAGAAAGGTGATTCAACAACCAATAGTCTAAGAATGAAATATCGACCATTAACTTGAAAGCAATAGGGTGCTAGAGACACGAACAAGTTTGTGTTGAACGGAAGGCAATAAAGTGGTCGATGATAACACAAATCATCGAGGGCAAGGAGGGTACTTATCATCATGAATTCAATCGATATCTTGGAAGGGGTCAAAATGTTGATGATGATCACGACACATTTGTCGAGAGGTTTCAAGAAGATGTAACCGATCGGCGATGACATCAAGTCAACGGAATGATGAAGCGAGAAGCTATTGAGACCATAGGTACGACACAAACTTGAAATCAAGATTGTCATTCAAGGAAAATTGTCATGACGAGGAAGATCGACGTAAGATTAGCTCACCTCGAAATTTTTGCTCTAGAAAGAAGGACCAGATAGCACAGTTAAAATTGGCATGACAAGGATATAGCCAAGCAGGCTAGAAATGACGTGATCGAGTTCAAACTCGTAAGTCACGAAGGTTACCAAGATTTGCTTAATCGCAGTGCGGACTTCAGTCAGTTATCGGTGTCTTTGAGTGTTTAATAACTCAGAGCCTGTGAAAAATTGGAATCAGTGAGAATGTAGCACTTGATGAAGAACTCATAAGAAGTAGGCAGTTCCATGATAATCTCGAGATACCAGTGGGTAATACTCGATGACATATCATATTAGAGGTTGGACTAGGGTAATTCTCTGCAGAAGACAATTGCTCAAATTTGCACGAGAAATGGAATCAAGGAGAAACATGGTCGGAACCATGTCCACAGATACAAGATGAACTTATAACAAGGGGATAATTATTTTAAGAGAAGCTTCCATGATAAGGTATACATCATTTCCATGGGCATGAACACAGGGTTCAAGGTCGACTCCCACTTCTCCAATGCATAACCTTTCATTCACTTCTCATTTTCGAAGAAGTTGCAGTGTTGAAATTTTATCTGGCGAAGCACCAGAAGAGTATGACTCATGAAAACTTTCGGGTTCACATGGTTTTAGAGAAGGTATAGGTTCAACCCATCGGGGCATCTTAGAAACATATACCACAAGCTTCAAGAGTAAATATCACAAGCTCGAAAGTTGAGCATGGTTAGCAAAATAGAGGATACAATTTACCAAAGGTATCATATACCCATGGAAAGGCTCATAAGGTTATTGAATAGGAAGGACACTGCCGGATAATAATCCAACAAGGGGTCCTATGGTCTACAATGGAGCTGGTGCGAGTATCGGTACTCTATCTGAGGAAGATGGAATGAAAGGGCATCAGATTATATAAACAACTGACTATTTCAAATCTCAAATACAAAGGAATTATCATTTCCAAATCAAGGGATCAAAAGACAACACTCTCATTAAGAATAGATCAGTCGAATAGACTTAGGGGTACAATCGACGACAATTTGATTGGTCGATAACCAGCTCATGTTTAAAATGACGTGTGAGCTGCAAGGATGAATCATTGGATCTGATTGAGGATGGTGAGCATTCACAACATTTTGAATCAATGGACTCAAAATGATAATGACAAGGGATGCCAATAAAATTATAGACTTATGGGATTAACCATAATGCAAGCAAGTAAGAACTTCAAGAGTAATAGGCTACTCAGGATTTTCGGAAGTTCAAATAGTATTTTGAAGACTTTTGTGAAATACATGAACCAACTGGGGATGAGCAAATATCTGGTGAGTGCTAGAAATTACCCATAGTGGTATTCATGTGGCAAAGAAATGCAAGGCAGTAGGCACAAAGTATTCTCAGAACAATAGAGAGAATTTTGGGGCATCTTGTAATAACCAGATCAATGGGGGATGATCGTATGAATGGCAAGTGTAAGTAGTTATCCATAAGGATTTATCGGTGGTCGGGAATAGCAAAAGTGGTGGGCACAAGTCTCGAGAGAATATCGAAGAGTATCTTCGAAATCTTCCGGTGAAGCAGGTGGTCATCGGTAACACAGGGCTCTCCGGTTGGAAGTGATCACGAGATCCTAATGTTAGAGTTAGCAAAATTCACTTAACCCGAATAGAAGGGAGATCAGAGTCCCAGAGCATAGACAAGGAATAAAAGATCCTAATACCACCCAATGGCGACGTGGGCCCATAGGCCACACAGCCATGTTAGTAAAGGTTTTGCAATGACTAGACTCAACTTCGGCCAAGGAGTTGGAAAGGGGATTCCTACAGGCAATCGTCTCTGATACCAACTTGTGACGCCCCCGATTTGACCGTACACTAATCGTACACGCAAACGTGTATGATAAAGATCAAGGACTTACGGGAAGATATCACAACACAACTCTACAAATAAAATAAGTCATACAAGCATCATATTACAAGCCAGGGGCCTTGAGGGCTCGAATACAAGAGCTCGATCATAGACGAGTCAGTGGAAGCAACAATATCTGAGTACATACATAAGTTAAACAAGTTGCCATAAGATGGCTAGCACAAACTAGGATACAGATCGAAAGAGGCGCAGGCCTCCTGCCTGGGATCCTCCTAAACTACTCCAGGTCGTCGTCAGCAGTCTGCACGTAGTAGTAGGCACCTCCCTAGTAGTAGTAGTCGTCATCGACGGTGGCGTCTGACTCCTGGGCTCCAACGTCTGGTTGCAACTATCGATTATAGAAAGGGGGAAAGGGGGGAGCAAGGCAACCGTGAGTACTCATCCAAAGTACTCGCAAGCAAGGAGCTACACTACATATGTATGCATTGGTATCAAATGGATTAAGGGTATCATATGAGGACTAAACTGCAGAATGCCGGAATAAGAGGAGGATAGCTAATCCTATCGAAGACTACACTTCTGGTAACCTCCATCTTGCAGCAGGAGAAGAGAGTAGATGGTAAGTTCACCAAGTAGCATCGCATAGCATAATCCTAACCGATGATCCTCCCCTCGTCGCCCTGTGAGAGAGCGATCACCGGTTGTATCTGGCACTTGGAAGGGTGTGTTTTATTAAGTATCATGTTCTAGTTGTCATAAGGTCAAGGTACAACTCCAAGTCGTCCTGTTACCGAAGATCACAGCTATTCGAATAGATTAACTTCCCTGCAGGGGTGCACCACATAACCCAACACGCTCGATCCCATTTGGCCGGACACACCTTTCTGGGTCATGCCCGGTGAGGGAGTCCTGGATTAGGGGGTGTTTGGATAGCCAAACTATACCTTCAAGCTGGACTCCTGGACTATGAAGATACAAGATTGAAGACTCCGTCCCGTGTCCGGAAGGGACTTTCCTTGGCGTGGAAGGCAAGCTTGGTGATACGGATGTTCAGATCTCCTGCCATTGTAACCGACTCTATGTAACCCTAACCCTATCCGGTGTCTATATAAACTGGAGGGTTTTAGTCCGTAGGACAACACACACATCAACAATCATACCATAGGCTAGCTTCTAGGGTTTAGCCTCTCTGATCTCGTGGTAGATCAACTCTTGTACTACCCATATCATCAATATTAATCAAGCAGGACGTAGGGTTTTACCTCCATCGAGAGGGCCCGAACTTGGGTAAACTTCGTGTCCCCTGCCACCTGTTACCATCCAGCCTAGACGGACAGTTCGGGACCCCCTACCCGAGATCCGCCGGTTTTGACACCGACATTGGTGCTTTCATTGAGAGTTCCTCTGTGCCATCGCCGTTAGGCCCGATGGCTCCTACGATCATCAATGGAGATGTAGTCTAGGGTGAGACCTTCCTCCCTGGACAGATCTTCGTCTTTGGCGGTTTCACACTGCGGGCCGATTCACTTGGCCATCTAGAGCAGATCGAAAGCTACGCCCCTGGCCGTCAGGTCAGATTCGGAAGTTCAAACTACACGGCCGACATCCGCGGGGACTTGATCTTCGACGGATTCGAACCACTGCCGAGCGCGCCACACTGTCACGACGAGCATGATCTAGCTCTGCCGCCGAACAGTGCCCTGGAGGCCGCACCTGCATCGGCTCCGGCCCCTAGTTCGGAGCCGACCGCGCCGATCGAGGATGGGCGGTTGGACGCCGCCTCGGGGGCTGTGATCCCAACGGCGGTTGAGCCGAACACCAGCCCCGTACTCTGCAAGACTCATGACTCTGTGGAGCCGGATTCTTCTCCAGATTCCGAACCCTCCGCGCCCCTGCCGAGCGAATCCGATTGGGCGCCGATCATGGAGTTCACGGCCGCGGACGTCTTTCAGCACTCACCTTTCGGCGATATCCTGAAATCACTGAAGTCTCTCTCTTTGTCGGGAGAGCCCTGGCCGGACTATGGTCAGCAAGGTTGGGGTACGGACGATGAAGAAATTCAAAACCCGCCCACCACCCACTTTGTAGCCACTGTCGACAACTTAACCGACATGCTCGACTTCGACTCCGAAGACATCGACGGGATGGACGCCGGTGAAGGAGATGATGAAGAACCAGCGCCTACTAAGCCCTGGAAAGCCACCTCATCATATGACATATACGTGGTGGACACCCCAAAAGAGGGAGAGGGCGATGGAACAGCGGAGGATGACCCCTCCAAGAAACAGCAAAAGCATCGGCGTCAGCGGCGCCGCTCAAAATCCCGCCAACACAAAAATGGCGATTCTAGCACGGGAGATAATAATACCCCACAAAGTGCCGAAGAACATCCCCCCGAGCAAGATTTAGCACAGGAGGATGGAGAAACCAGCCCCCATGGGAGAGCGGCTCACAGAGAGGTCGAGGACGATAATCATATGCCTCCCTCCGAAGACGAGGCAAGCCTCGACGACAACGAATTTGCCGTGCCAGAGGATCCTGTCGAACAAGAGCGTTTTCAACGCAGGCTTATGGCCACGGCAAGAAGCCTCAAGAAAAAACAGCAACAGCTTAAAGCTGATCAAGATGGGCTAGTCGATAGATGGACTGAAGTCCTCGCGGCCAAAGAGCATAAACCCGAACGCCCCTCCAAGTGCTACCCGAAGCGCAGGTTGCTACCCCCATTAGAGGAGGAAGCACTCAATGCGGCCGACAGGCCACCTCGTGGCCGCGACAGAGAGGCCTCATGGCCCTCCACTCAAGCCGCACCCCGTACCAAGGCACGGGAATATGCGCCGGACTTACGAGACATGTTGGAGGACAAGACAAGGCAAACAAGATCGATCTACGGATCGCGTAGGCACCCCACGGCTCGAGACGATAACCGTCACGCCGGCCACAAATTCGGCAGGGCCGAACACAGTAGACAAAGCTCATTGGAGCTACGTCATGATATCGCCCAGTACAGAGGCGCCGCACACCCGTTGTGCTTCACAGACGAAATAATGGATCATCAAATCCCCTAGGGTTTCAAACCCGTAAACATCGAATCATATGATGGCTCAACAGACCCCGCGGTACGGATCGAGGATTATCTCCTTCATATCCACATGGCCCGCGGCGATGATTTTCACGCCATCAAATACCTCCCACTCAAGCTTAAAGGACCAGCCCGGCAGTGGCTTAACAACCTGCCAATAGGTTCAATCAGCTGTTGGGAGGACCTGGAAGCCGCATTCGACAATTTCCAGGGCACCTATGTGCGACCCCCAGACGCTGACGACCTAAGCCACGTAATTCAGCAGCCAGAAGAATCGGTCAGGCAATTCTGGACACGGTTCCCAACAAAGAAAAATCAAATACTCGACTGTCCGGATGCAGAGGCCTTAGCAGCCTTCAAGCATAATATCCATGACGAGTGGCTTGCCCGGCACCTAGGACAGGAGAAGCCAAAATCTATGGCAGCACTCACGGCACTCATGACCCGCTTTTGCGCGGGAGAAGACAGCTGGCTTGCTCGTAGCAACAATATGACCAAGAACCCTGGTCGTTCGGACACCAGGGACATTAGTGGCAGGTCGCGTCGCAACCAACAGAAGCGCCGCATCAACGGCGACAATGCTAAGGATACGGCAGTTAATGCCGGATTCAGAGGCTCTAAATCCGGTCAGCGGAAAAAATCATTCAAAAGGAATCCCAGGGGCCCGTCCAGCTTGGACCGAATACTCGACCGCTTGTGCCAAATACATGGCACCCCCGAAAAGCCGGCCAATCACACCAATAGGGACTGTTGGGTGTTCAAGCAGGCAGGCAGATTAAGCGCCGACAATGAAGACAAGGGGTCGCATAGCGATGACGACGAGGAGCCCCGGCCGCCGAACAACAATGGACAGAAGGGCTTTCCCCCACAAGTGTGGACGGTGAACATGATATATGCCACCCACGTCCCCAAGAGGGAGCGGAAGCGCGCGTTGAGGGACGTATACGCGGTAGAGCCAGTCGCCCCAAAGTTCAACCCATGGTCCTCCTGTCCGATCACTTTTGATCGAAGAGACCATCCCACCAGAATCCGTCATGGCGGATTCGCCGCATTGGTTCTCGACCCAATTATTGACGGATTTCATCTCACTAGAGTCCTTATGGACGGCGGCAGTAGCCTGAACCTGCTTTACCAGGATACAGTGCGGAAAATGGGTATAGATCCCTCGAGGATTAAGCCCACCAAAACGACCTTTAAAGGCGTAATACCAGGTGTAGAGGCCAGCTGCACAGGCTCAGTCACACTTGAAGTGGTCTTTGGATCTCTGGATAATTTCCGAAGCGAGGAGTTAATCTTCGACATAGTCCCGTTCCGCAGTGGTTATCATGCACTGCTCGGGCGAACCGCATTTGCCAAGTTCAATGCGGTTCTGCACTACGCATACCTTAAGCTCAATATGTCAGGCCCTCGAGGAGTAATTACGGTCAATGGAAACACCGAACGCTCCCTCCGAACGGAGGAGCACATGGCAGCCCTCGCAGCGGAAGTACAAACAGCCTCTCCAGGTAGTTCTCCAGTCCGTCCATTCAACGACCGGACACCGTCAAGCGTGCCCGGAGTGACCTACAACAAGACCGCCTGGCACGTTCCGAGCAGGCGTAGAAATACGGCCCCAGCCCCAACCCTCGCAAAAAGGCGATGCCAGTACTTCGCGTCCATAACTATGCTCTGAAAATACCATGGGCATAGGGGGAGGGGCACCATCACGGCACGCCCAAAACACGGCTTAAACCACACCAGGGGCTGCCGATTTTTTACTTTTCTCTTACTTTCAGGACTCTACTCTTTGGAAGGCCTGTTCGGCAGTTCAACTGCCGCACAAACGATGCAAGAACCAGGGAAGCAGACAAGCCATGCCGCATTACGGAAATCACAGGTGGTCTCTATCACAAGCAGTATACCTGTTTCGCATACTATTCCGCAGCTTGCCCCTGGAGCAGACATGTTAAATAGTCCAACTTTTCATTTATCGCATCACTTGTATCGTTCTGCCTTGATCGCAGCTATTTTTATGAACAATGCATAGCTTATGTCTATTTTTTGTATTACCCTTTTTTTAATATATATATATGTTCCTTAATGACATGTTGCACCCGTACACTTTGGTACGGCCAAAATACGCCAGGGGCTTCAGTACCCCTCAACATGGTGTAAGAAGTCTGAACACTTTCACAAGTGCGGCACACCGAACTTATAGCATTATATGCATCGGTTCCGAATCATGTCTTGGGTCAATAGTTGGGTTTGCCCGGCTCCTATGTTTTGGTGCCTTACGTTCCGCTATATCGGCTAAGGTAGCATTAGGAGAACCACTGCGATTGTGCCCCAGTTAAGCTGGCCGAGCACCTCAGTGGAGAAAGCTAAAACTGACCGTCATGATAAGGTGAGAGCTGGTCGTTGTTCGAGAGGTCTTTTCGAGTCCTTAAAGACTTATGCCGCTTAGGGCGAGGAGTCGGCTCTGTCCGGCCAAGGCGTGGATAGCGCCCCGAACTCGGTCTTCCGAATACTAGGGGCTTCGCCGAAATTTAAAATTATAGAATTCTATGGCTAAGTGAGAGTGTTCACGTATTATAGTCCGATGCCTCGTTCGTTAGGCTGAGCGCCTCCCTCGAAGGACCCAAATATGGGAAAAAGAGCGCCCAGGTTTATCCCCGAACACCCCAGCACTAGCGGCAAGGGGGCAGAAGCCGACGACTCGCCATCTCTCAGTATTGATAAACAGCCGCACAGAAGGTAATATTTTAAATTCAAGCAACATTGCTTAGCGAATATGAACAAGTTTTCAGCGCACAGGATAACATGAGCAGGTTTTACTCAAAAAATACATCCTTGGTACATTCATCCGCAATAAGGCGGGCACCCTTCAGAACATCCTTATAATAATTCTTGGGCTTGCGATGCTCTTTCCCCGGTGGTGGCCCGTCCTTCACAAGCTTCTCCGCATCCAGCTTGCCCCAGTGCACCTTAGCACGGGCAAGGGCCCTACGGGCACCTTCAATGCAGACGGAGCGCTTGATGTCTTCAAGCCTCGGACAAGACTCCACTAGCCGCCGCACCAGCCCAAAATAGCTCCCAGGCAGAGCCTCTCCAAGCCACAGCCGAACTAGGAGGCCCTTCATGGCCTGTTCGGCCGCCTTGTGGAGCTCGACTAGTTGCTTCAGCTGGTCGCTCAGGGGCACGGGGTGTTCGGCCTCAGCGTACTGGGACCAGAACACCTTCTCCGTCGAGCTGCCCTCCCCGGCTCGATAGAATGCGGCGGCATCAGATACACTCCGGGGAAGATCTGCGAACGCTCCTGGAGAGCTCCAGATTCGGGTAAGTAACAGGTAACTCACGTTTATGTGTTTGCTTTGCATAAAGAATGCCTTACCCGCCGCAATCTTCTTCACCTCATCCAACTCCTGGAGGGTCTTCTGGGACTCGGCCTTGGCAGACTTGGCATTTTCTATAGTTGTCGCGAGCTCGGACGCTCGCATCTTCGAGTCAATCTCCAAACTCTCATGTTTCTTCATGAGAACCTGGAGCTCTTGCCGCACCTTGCCAACCTCAGCCTCATACCTCTCCCGCTCGGCGCGCTCCACGGCCGCACTCTTCTCGGCCTCGAGCAGCCCTTGCTTAAGGGTCGCCACCTCAGACGTGGCCCCTGCAATAGCCATGTCAATCCTGTCATTTTTTGCAATTGCACCTTTTTATATACATATTCAAACAGGGTATTTCTTACCTTACTTCTCCTCGAGCTTCTTCTTGGCACGCCCGAGCTCTTGCTCGGACTTCTCGAGACTCTGCTTCAGCACGTCCACTTCCGCAATCAGTACGGCGGACGCTAGCAGAGAAGCCTGCATACGCATATTGACTCCTTTTGTTAGACTCCTGCAAATTCTTTGATCCTCTATTCGGCTTTTCTTCCCGAACGCCCAACAGAGCATCAGGGGCTACTGTCTATGCGGTAACATTATTTGAACATTCTTTACTTACCTCAAAGCCTGTTAAAAGGCTTGTACAAGCTTCAGTCAGTCCGCTTTTGGCGGACTGAACCTTCTGGATCACCGCACTCATAATAGTGTGGTGCCCCTCGTCGATGGAGGCACCTTGGAGCGCCTCCAACATATTGTCCGACGCCTCCGGTTGGACGGAGGACACCGGCACGGTAGTCTTGCTCCTCTTGGAAGGAGGTCGCCCGCCGGACTCTGGAACCCTTGAAGATTCCAGAGCTGTGTCCGGCCTTGAGCCGGACTTGGAGCCCTGGGGGGCTTCATCCCCCTTACTCCTGGATTCCGGGAGGTCACCTTGCGGCGCCTCCAGGACCACCTCCTCCCAGCTTGGAACCTGCTGGGACAACACTTTGGTGTCGTCCGCAGGGCGGGGGGATGAAGCCGTCGGAAGCGAGTTCACTTCCGACGGGTCCAGTGAGCCGCTCGATGATGCGTCGAGCCTGTCTTTGGGTGGGCTACATAAACACATTCGACATAAGGAAAAGCTGTGCGAAAAACGAATACTATGAATTACCCCGGTATCCGGACACTTACGATTTCGCCAGGGGCTTGGCCCTGGGCAGCCACTCCTCTTCGTCGTCGTCGGCGTCAGTGGAGCAGTCCGGAGGAAGGGTTTTCCCCTTCTTGGACCCTCCGGCCTCCTCGGAGAGGGCGGCCTTCCTTTTCTTCTCTCCTCCCGCTAGAGGGGGAGAGGTCTCTTCTTCTTCCTCCTCGTCTTCACGAGAGGAAGGCGCTTCGGGACCGTCGGATGACGAATCCGACACCTCCTGGCGCCGGGCGCTCTTTCGAGTCCCTGTGGTCCTTTTCGTGGCCTTCTTCTCCGGCACCACATAGGGCGCCGGAACCAGCAGCTTCGCCAAGCGAGCCTCTGCTGGGCCTTCGGGCAGAGGAGCCGGACAGTTGACCTGTCTGGACGTCACCACCCAATCCTATCCAAGATAAGGGAACTCAGATCCCGCATAGAGTCAAACTATGAAAAACTGATACCCTGTAAAAGGACGAAAACAGCTTACCGCATGAGCGTGATGCTGAGTACTGAATCCGCCATCCTCGGCAGCGGATGCGGGAGCTGCGGCGCCCTTGAAAAGCACCCTCCAGGCATCTTCGTACGTCGTGTCGAAGAGCCTGTTAAGAGTTTGATGCTGCGCCGGGTCGAATTCCCAAAGGTTGAAGGCCCGTCGTTGACACGGGAGGATCAGGCGGACGAGCATAACCTGGACTACGTTGACAAGCTTGAGCTTCTTGTCCACCAGGGTTTGGATGCATGTTTGGAGTCCGGTCAGCTCTCCTTTTTTACCCCAAGACAGGCCTGTCTCCTTCCAGGAGGTGAGCCGCGTGGGGGGGCCGGATCGGAACTCAGGGGGTGCGACCCATTCGGCGTCCCGTGGCTCAGTGATGTAAAACCACCCAGATTGCCACCCCTTCAGGGTCTCCACAAAGGAGCCCTCGAGCCACAGGGCGTTGGCCATTTTGCCAACCATGGCGTCGCCGCACTCCGCCTGGCTGCCGCGCAGCACCTTCGGCTTGACGTTGAAGGTCTTTAGCCATAAGCCGAAATGAGGGCGGATGCGGAGGAAAGCCTCGCACACGACGATAAACGCCGAGATGTTGAGGACGAAGTTCGGGGCCAGATTGTGGAAATCCAGGCCGTAATAGAACATGAGCCCCGGACAAATGGATGCAGAGGGAAGCCCAGTCCGCAGAGGAAATGGGGGAGAAATACCACCCTCTCATGGGGCCTAGGAGTGGGGATGAGCTGCCCCTTTTCGGGGAGCCGGTGCGCGATGTCGCTGGCCAGATATCCGGCCTTCCTCAGCTTTTTGATGTGTCCCTCCGTGACGGAGGAGACCATCCACTTGCCTCCCGCTCTGGACATGACTGGAGAGGGTTGAGGTGGTAGTGCGGACTTGGGCGCTGGAGCTCGAGTGCGCAAGAATGGATAGGCAGAGGAGGAAGAAGGCGTGGGTGAAAAGGTGGATCCTTATCCCCTTATATGGGTGGACGCAATTATGTGTCCCCACCAGCCTGGTAAAACTTGCTTATCTTCAAGCGCCGTAATCAAAGGCGCGGTTGGGTTACCCACGCCCGTATTGATGAGAATCCCGAAATGAGGGGACACGATCTCTGCTTTGACGAGACGTGCCAAGGAAACCGCCTCGCATAACGCGCTGAGGTGGGATAATGAAACGATTTGGATAAAGGCTTGGCCGTGGCGTGTCGCACCACGGAATACGTCAGCAGATTAGATTTGTGTTAATATTATTATTCTCTCTATGGCAATATGTGGAAACTTATTTTGCAGAGCCGGACACTATCTTTGTGTTCAAGATCTTCTATGAAGTATTTGGAGGTGGAACCCGCCTTGCAATGCCGAAGACAATTTGTGCGCCGGACTCGTCGTCATTGAAGCCTGGTTCAGGGGCTACTGAGGGAGTCCTCGATTAGGGGGTGTTCGGATAGCTGAACTATACCTTCAAGATGGACTCCTGGACTATGAAGATACAAGATTGAAGACTCCGTCCCATGTCCGGAAGGGACTTTCCTTGGCGTGGAAGGCAAGCTTGGCGATACGGATGTTCAGATCTCCTACCATTGTAACCGACTCTATGTAACCCTAACCCTATCCGGTGTCTATATAAACCGGAGGGTTTTAGTCCGTAGGACAACACACACATCAACAATCATACCATAGGCTAGCTTCTAGGGTTTAGCCTCTCTGATCTCATGGTAGATCAACTCTTGTACTACCCATATCATCAATATTAATCAAGCAGGACGTAGGGTTTTACCTCCATCGAGAGGGCCCGAACCTGGGTAAACTTCGTGTCCCCTGCCTCCTATTACCATCCGGCCTAGATGCACAGTTCGGGACCCCCTACCCGAGATCCGCCAATTTTGACACCGACACCCGGCCTCGAAGATCAACACGTCGCAGCCCTACCTAGGCACAACAGAGAGGTCAGCACGCTGGTCTAAATCCTATGGCGCAGGGGTCTGGGCCCATCGCCCATTGCACACCTGCACGTTGCGTACGTGGCCGGTGAGCAGACCTAGCCTCCCTTATACAAGAGTAGGCGTTCCAGTCCAACCCGGCGCGCCGCTCAGTCGCTGACGTCACGAAGGCTTCGGCTGATACCACGACGTCGAGTGCCCATAACTGTCACCGCGTAGATGGTTAGTGCGTATAGGCCAGTAGCCAGACTCAGATCAAATACCAAGATCTCGTTAAACGTGTTATTTAAAATAACCACGAACGCCGACCAGGGCCAGGCCCACCTCTCTCCTAGGTGGTCTCAACCTGCCCTGTCACTTCGCCACAAAGATCCACTCAGAGGGCCGTCGGGACAAATGTCCTTTCAGACCCAATCCGTGAATCACTCGCGGGTACTCCTATGAGCCGACCCGTCTTTAGTCACCACAAGTATCATATATTATGTATATGTATATACCCGTGATCAACTCCCGAGTGATCACGGCCCGATAGTATAGCATGGCAGACAGACGAGAATGTAGGGCCACTGATGGTAAACTAGCATCCTATACTAAGCATATAGGATTGCAGGTAAGGTATCAACAGCTGGAGCAACAATGACAGGCTATGCATCAGAATAGGATTAACGGAAAGCAGTAACATGCTACACTACTCTAATGCAAGTGGTATAGAGGAGAGTAGGCGATATCTGGTGATCAAGGGGGGGCTTGCCTGGTTGCTCTGGCAAGAGAGAGGGGTCGTCACCACCGTAGTCATGTTGGATACCAGCGACGTCGGTCTCGATATCTAGCGAGAGAAGAGGGGGAAGAAACAATAAATATTAAGCAAACAGATGCACAGCGATGCATGACATGACAAGTATCGGTGCTAGGGGTGTCCTAACGCGGTACGAGGCGGTGCCGGTGAAGGGGGGAAACATCCGGGGAAATATCCTCGGTGTTTCGCGTTTTCGGACAAACGAACCGGAGGGGGAAAGTTGCGTGTTCACTATACTAGGGATCTGTGGCGGACGAACGGGCTGCGTATCCGGATTCGTCTCGTTGTTCTGAGCAACTTTCATATATAAAACTTTTTCATCCGAGTTACGGATTATTTTCTATGATTTTTCAAAGTTTTAACAATATTCTGGAATTATTATTAATTTGAAAATAAAGACTAAATGCTAGGTGCACCCAGCTCCGTATACACAGCAATATACACAGAGGGCGACAAGTGGGTCCAAGGGGGCTGAGTCAGCAGTCAAAGTTTGACTGTTGGCTGGTCAAACTGACCAATGAGTCCCTTCTGTCAGTGAGACATTTTATTTACAGGTTTTATTTATTTATTTTTAAAAAATAGTCTAATTAGTAGGTGGGACCGAGCTGTCAGTGGCTGGGTCAATTAACATAGTTAATTTAAATTAATCCTAATACTTAAAGTGGGGGGTCCACATGTCAGTGGGGGTTTTAGGGCTGGGGTTAGTGGCTAATGACCGTGGGCCCACCTGTCGGTGCCCCAGGGAGGTTCAAACCGTGGCGGCGCACCGGCGACAGAGCCCTGGCGACAACAGGGATGGCGGAGGGGTTTGGTATCACGCCTCCTGCGTCCATTCAACGCGCGGCCAAAGGGGATCGGACGCGGGCAACACCGAACGTCGCCCGGTGGTAGTGGCAGCAGCAGGGGAGGCCGAGGTTGGCTGGAGCGGCGACGAAGGGTGGCAGTGGCGCTCGGGTGAGCACGAGCGCGCGGCTATAGCTCGCTTTCGAGCGCACTAAGCGGCTAGGAGGGGCCTACGTGGTGCGGTAGGGATGACGAGCATGGTCCCGTGACCATTAGGTCATCGGAGACGCGTCGGCGACGAGCCAGGCGGCAGCGAGCTGCTGCAATGGCGGAGCTAGCAGCAGCAACAGAAAAATCGAGGGGGAGGACGGAGGGGGAACGCGACGCTGCTCACATCGATGACGGGGACTTGCTCGGGGAGGCGCTGGGTGCAGCGGAGCGGTGGTAATCGTCAGCGAGATCCGGGTCGGGGCCGGAGAAGAAAGGAGGGCGTGGCGTCGATGTGATGCTCCCCGACTTGATCTCCTCCTTGGATTCGATGAAGACGATGAGGGGGAAGCTCCAGGACGCGGTAGCACAGCGCGGGGATCGACGGTGTCCGCTATGGCATCGACGGCCATGGCGTACGCGAGCTCGGGCGAGCAGGCACGTCGAGGGAGAGCGAGGCGCAGCGCGAGGAGAAAGGGGGAAGAGGCAGGGGCGTCCTACGGTTCGAGGGGGAGCGGCTCCATGGTCTTGTAGGTGAGGGGGAGCCGGCAGATGGCCTCCACAGTGTCGGTCGGCCGACGGATGGCCTCCACGCCCCTGCCCTCTGTAGTGAGGTAGCAGGAAGGGTGGAGGTGGGCTGCTGGGCCAGCAGGCCAACTGGGCCAAGTGGCCGAGGGGAGGGGAGGGGCTTTTCTCCTCCTCTCCTTTTTTTGTTTTGTTTTATGTTTTTGCATTTTCATTTCTTTTACTGTTTTATTTTATTTTCTATTTACTAAAGTTTTATAAAAAAAAGTATATATAGTTTGTTCCTAAAATAATGTTACTACTTATGCTAATGCCACAATAACTTGGGCTCCCAAATAAATTAGTTTAATATTTTCTATATTACAAAAGCATTTGACTATTGGTTATAGCTACTAATTTAATTAGTTTAGTGCATTTAAACATTTTATAAAAACTTGTTTTCTCTACCAATATATCTTGTGAATTATTTTTCAGAATAATAACATTTTAGTTTTAATATTTGAAAACTTTTATTGTTTGCTAGATTTTTAATTTAAATTCGAACCGGTTTCGAACTAACGCGAGATTAGCAACAGTAATCGAGGTGACGTGGCATCATTAGCAGAGGTTCACTGTAGCTTAAGTATCTGGGCGTCACACCAACTGTTGGGCCGGTCGAGCCCGAGCCGTCCGATGCGGTTAGCGTGAACCGTTAGATCTGCGCGCGAGTGTGTACCGAACCAACCGTTGCAGCAAGAAAGACACGTTTTGGTGCAACCGTTGTATGAACAGCCACAACCAGAAAAACAGGGGAGCTGGATCCCCCGCATCTGCCCGTCCCCGATCCACGGCGGTGGTGGCCGGATCCGCCTATTTTAAGTTCCTCGCGGCCGAATCACGTCGAGGAGGGGCTCCCCCATATATCAAGCGGCCTTGGAATTGCTTCCTCGCGGCCGAATCATGTCTTACATCCATAATGACCTCCTTGCCTCCATGGATTTGGGCTCGAGCTCCGCTGTCGTTCATGGCCGAAGTCCCCTGAGGCGGCAAGGCCCTGGTGGTAGTGGACCGGTGCTGCAACGGTATTACAATCCTGGTGTGGTCTTCCAAGATGCAGCACGGCATGGACGGGATGAAATTGATCTGATATGATTTCCAATTGCAACCCTAGATCCTTTTGTTCACAAAAAAAGTTGCAACCTTTGATTTCAATTGATGAGCATGAGATTAAAAAGAGATTGTCGGTGTCAAAACCGGCGGATCTCGGGTAGGGGGTCCCGAACTGTGCGTCTAGGCCAGATGCTAACAGGAGGCAATGGACACGAAGTTTTACCCAGGTTCGGGCCCTCTTGATGGAGGTAAAACCCTACGTCCCGCTTGATTAATATTGAAGATATGGGTATTACAAGAGTAGATCTACCACGAGATCAGAGAGGCTAAACCCTAGAAGCTAGCCTACGGTATGATTGTATGTTGTGATTCGTTCTCCTACGAACTAAAACCCTCCGGTTTATATAGACACCGGAGAGGGTTTAGGGTTACAAGGTCGGTTACAAAGGAGGAGATATCTATATACGTATTGCCTAGCTTGCCTTTCACGCCAAGTAGAGTCCCATCCGGACACGAGACGAAGTCTTCAATCTTGTATCTTCATAGTCTAACAGTCCGGCCAATGGAGATAGTCCGGCTGTCCGAAGACCCCCTAATCCAGGACTCCCACAGTAGCCCCTGAACCAGGCTTCAATGACGATGAGTCCGGCGTGCAGTTGTCTTCGGCATTGCAAGGCGGGTTCCTTCTCCGAATACATTACAGAAGAAGTTGAATACGAGGATAGTGTCCGACCCTGCAAAATAAGTCCCACATTTCACCGCAGAGAGAATAATGTTTTTTCGCAGATCCAATTTGCCAGCTTGTTTTGGCAACATGACGTTAGGTCATGGCCCGGTGATTATTCGAACCGTTTCTTTTAACCAGCCCCGCACATAACGTGAGGCAGTTTTTCGACACGTCTTGTCAAAGCAGAGATCGTGTCCCCTTATTACGGGATTCTCATCAATACGGGCGTGGGTAACCCAACCGCGCCATCAATTGCGGCGCTTGGGGGATAAGGGAGTTTTACTAGGCAAGTGGGGACGTTTAATTTTGTCCGCCCATATAAAGGGATAAGGATTCACCTTTCTATCCATGCCTTCTTCCTCCTCTGCTCATCTGCTCCCGCATACTCGAGCTCTAGCGCCCAAGTCCTCACTTCCATCTCAACCTTCTCCGACCATGTCCGGAGCGGGAGGCAAGTGGATGGTCTCCTCCGTCACAGAGGGAGACGCCAAGAAACTGAGGAGAGTCGGATACCTGCACGACGACATCGCGCACCGGCTCCCAGATGAGGGATAGCTCATCGCCACCCCCGAGCCCCATGAGAGGGTGGTATTCCTCACCCATTTCCTCCGCGGACTAGGATTCCCTCTCCATCCCTTTGTCCGGGGCCTCATGTTTTATTACGACCTGGATTTCCATGATCTAGCCCCAAACTTCGTCCTCAACATCTCGGCGTTTATTGTCGTGTGCGAGGCCTTCCTCCGCATCAAGCCCCACTTCGGCTTATGGCTGAAGACCTTCAATGTCAAGACGAAGGTAGTGAGCGGCCGCCAGGTGGAGTGCGGAGGCGTCATGGTGGGCAAGATGCCCAACATCACATGGCTCGAGGGCACCTTCGTGGACACCATAAAGGGGTGGCAATCGGGGTGGTTCTATATCACCGAGCCGCGCGACCCCGCATGGGTAGCGGCCCCCGAGTTCCGATCTGGCATCCCCATGCGGCTCACCTCCTGGAAAGAGAAGGGCATGTCCTGGGGTAATTCAAAAGAGCTGACCGGACTCCAGTCATGTATTCAGAACATGGTGGATAAGAAGCTCAAGCTTGTCAACATAGTCCAGGTTATGCTCGTTCGCCGGATACTCCCGTGCCAACAACGGGAGTTTACCTTGTGGGAGTTCAATCCGGCGCAGCACTGAACTCTGAACAGGCTCTTCGACACGACTCATGAAGATGCCCGGAGGGTGTTGTTCAAGGGCGCCGCGGTCCCTCCCCCCATTGCTGAGGATCGCGGATTCAGCGCGAAGCGCCACGCCAGTGTGGTAAGTTGTTTTACCTCTTATAGGATATTTGTTTTATATATATAGATTGGCTCTATGCGGGATCTAAACTCCCGTAATTTTGACAGGACAGGCAGAAGATGGCCGGACAGATCGACTGTCCGGCTCCCTTGCCCGAAGGCCCCGCAGACGCTCTTCCGACGAAGATGCTGACTCCGGCCCCTTATAAGGTGCCGGAGAAGACCAAGAAGGCCAAGGGAGCTCGAAAGAGTTCCCGACGCCAGGCGTCGTCGGACTCACCGTCCGATGACTCTGTGGCGCACTCTTCGCCTGAAGACGAGGAAGAGGAAGAAGAGGCTCCCCCACCGACTAGGGGAGACAAGAAAAGGAAGGCCGCCCCAACTGGGGAGGCCGAAGGGTCCAAGAAGGGAAGGACGCTCCTTCTGGACAGCTCCATTGCCGCCAACGAAAGTGAAGACGAGTGGTTGCCCAGGGGCAAGCCCCAGGGGAGATCGTAAGTGTTCGGATACCAAAGTAACCCATAGGATTCCTTTGTCGCATTGCTTTCCCTAACGCTGAACTCAACTGTACAGGCCGCCCCGAGCCAATATCAAGGTATCCTCGGACGGCTCCCTGGGCTCATCAGACATGGATAGCGATCCAATCTCGACCGCCACCTCCCCTCATACGGCCGACGATGCCGAGGTGCTGTCTCAAGAGGCACCGGATCGAGGGGGACAGTCTTGGAGGTGCCTCAAGGCGACCTTCCGGACTCCGGGAGCCGAGGGGACGGGGTCCCCGAGACCTCCGAGTTCGGCCCTCAGCCGAACACCGTGCCGGACCCTCCAACGGATCCGAGCTCGGGCAGGTGGTCCCCTTCTAAGGAGGGTGAGACGCCAGTGCCGGTGACCTCTGTCCACCCAGAGGCGCCAGACACTATGTTGGAAGCGCTTCGCAGCGCCTCCATCGAGGAGGAGCACCGCACTATCATGAGTGTGGTGATCCAGAAGGTTCAGTCCGCCAAGAGCGGATTGACTGAAGCCTGTACTAGCCTTCTAACAGGCTTCGAGGTAAGTGTTTTAAAATGTAGTAGAAGTGTTACAGCATAGACAGTAGCCCTGATACTTTGTTCGGTGTTCACAAAGAAAAGCTGAACAGAGGATCAAATAATATCGCAGGAGTCTAATATAAGTATGTCAATATGCATGTGCAGGCTTCGCTGCTGGCGTCCGCCGCACTAACTGCGGAGGTCGCCGTACTGAAGGAGGCCCTCGAGGGGTCCCGGAAGGAGCTCGGCCTTGCTAAGAGGCAGCTCGAGGAGAACAAGGGTAAGTGATACCCCGTCTATAGATGAGAAAAAGGACGTGATTGCTAAATGACAGGATCATTGTATGTTTGCCAGGGGCCACGACCGAGGTGGCGACCCTAAAGCAAGCGCTGTCCTAGGCCGAAGAAAAGGCGGCCCAGGAGCGCACGAGTGAGAGAGGCACGAGGCTCGGGTGGGCGAGGTGCAGCAAGAGCTCCAAGCTCTCGTGACGATGCACGAGGTGTTGGAGCTTGACTTGAAGACGAGAGAGTCTGAGCTTGCCGCGGCCCATGAGAGCGCGAAGAGTGCCAAGGCCGAGGCCCAGAAGGCCCTTCAGGAGATCGACGCGATGATGAAGATAGCGGCGGGTAAGGCTTTCTATATGCAAAGCAAGCATGCAACGGTGAATTACCGATTACTTACCCGAATCCGGAGCTCATCAGGAGCATTCGCAGATTTGCCCCACAGTGTGTCCGATGCCGCACTATTCTACCAGGCCGAGGACGGAAGCTCGACGGAGAAGCTGTTGTGGTCTCAGTATGCTGAGGCCGAACATCCGGTGCCAATGAGCGACCAGCTGAAGCAGATGGCCGAGCTACATAAGGCGGCCGATCAGGCCATGAAGGGCTTCATAGTCCGGTTGTGGCCTGGCGACGCCCTTCCGAACAGCTTCTTCGGCCTGGTGAGGCGGCTTGTGGATGCCTGCCCACGGCTGGAGGTCGTCAAGCGATCCGTCTGCATTGAAGGTGCACGTCGGGCCTTCGCCCATGTGAAAACGCAGTGGGTCAAGCTAGACGCCGTGAAGCTTATCAAGGAGGGGCCGCCGGAGGGCAAGGAGCACCACCACCCCGAGATGTACTATGAGGGTGTTCTGCCGGGCGCCCGTCTTATCGCGGATGAGTGTTCACAAAATGTAATATTTGAATGAGACTTGCTCGTTTTTTATCCTGTGTAATGAAAACTTGTTTCATATGCGCTATGCAACGCTTGTGTGAATTTAAAATATTACCTTCTGTTTGGCTGTTTATCCAATCTGAGAGATGGCTAGTCCTCGGCTTCTGCCCCCATGCCACGAGTGCCGGGGTGTTCGGGATAAACCTGAGCACTCTTGTTCCCATGTTTGGGTCCTTCGAGGGAGGTGCTCAGCACAACGAACAAGGCAATCGGACTAATAATGCTTTATCACTCTCACTTAGCCATAGAATTCTATAATTTTAAATTTCAGCGAAGCCCCTAGTATTCGGAAGGCCGAATTCGGGGCGCGATACACGCCTATAAGCCGGACGGAGCCGGCCCCTCGCCCTAAGCGGCATAAGTCTTTAGGGACTCGAAAAACCTCGCCGAACAGCGACCAGTCTCTCGCCTTATCATGACAGTCAGTTTTAGCTTTCTCTACTGAGGTGCTCGGCCCGACAGAACCGGGGCACAATCGCAGTAGTTCTCCTAGCGCTACCTTAGCCGATAGAGCAGAACGTAAGGTACCAAAACATAGGAGCCGGGCAAACCCAACATTTGACCAAATACATGATTCGGAGCTGATGCATATAATGCTATAAGTTCGGGGTGCCGCACTTGTGAGAGTGTTCGAACTTTTCACACCATATTGTGGGTACGTAAGCCCCTGGTGCATTGGCCGTACCAGAGTGTACGGTTGCTAGGCGTCATTAATGAACGCATAGATATGTATACATATAACAAAAATGCGATAATAATCGTAATGTCATGCATTGTATATTAAAAAAATGCATTAAAGCAGAGTGATACAGATAGTGTAATGAGCAAAAGAGTAGGCCTATGTCCCTTCCAAGGGCGAGCTGAGGAATTATGTGTAATCTGTAATCCACCTGGGAATTCCTAGTCGTCGGCCTCCTTGGTTGCTATATCATGTGTTCGGCAATAGAGCTGCCGGACAGTGTTTCCAGAGATTGAAGTCCTGAAAGAAAAAGAAAAATAACCAAACGGGAAGCCCCTGGTGTGGTTTAGGCCGCGTTTTGGGACGTGCCGTAGTTGTGCCTCCCCCTCCCCATCTGTGCCCGTGGTATTTTTAATGCGTAATGATGTACGCGCGGCACGAACAACGTTGTTGGGCTGGGATTGAGGTGGCCGTCGTATTGCTACGCCAGGCGGTCTATTTGCCGATTGCCCCGAGCGCGCTTGAAGGTGTCCGGGCTTTGAAACGCCGAACTGGTAGATTGCCTTGAGAGGCTGCTTTGCGCTTCTGCTGCGAGGGCCGCGGTGTGCTCCTTTGTTCGGAGAGAGCGCTCTGTGTTTCCATTGACTGCAATAACTCCGCGAGGTCCTGGCATCTTGAGCTTGAGGTATGCATAATGTGGTACCGCATTGAATCTAGCGAATGCGGTTCGTCCGAGCAGTGCGTGATAACCACTGCGGAACGGGACTATATCGAAGATTAACTCTTCGCTTCGGAAGTTATCCGGGGATCCGAAGACCACTTCCATTGTAATTGAGCCTATGCAGTGGGCCTCTACGCCTGGAATGACGCCTTTAAAGGTCGTCTTTGTGGGTTTGATCCTTGAGGGGTCTATACCCATTTTGCGCATTGTGTCCTGATAAAGCAGGTTCAGGCTGCTGCCGCCGTCCATGAGGACTCGAGTGAGGTGAAATCCGTCGATGATTGGGTCTAGGACCAGTGCGGCGAATCCGCCATGACGGATACTAGTGGGGTGGTCCCTGCGATCGAAGGTGATCGGACAGGAGGACCAAGGGTTGAACTTCGGGGCGACTGGCTGCAACGCATATACATCCCTGAGTGCACGCTTCCGCTCCCTCTTGGGGATGTGGGTTGCGTATATCATGTTCACCGTCCACACTTGCGGGGGAAACCTCTTCTGTCCTCCGGTATGCGGCTGCCGGGGTTCTTCCTCGTCATCGCTATGCGGCCCCTTGTCCTTGTTTTCGGCGATTAACTTGCCGGCCTGCTTGAACACCCAACAATCCCTGTTGGTCTGATTGGCTGGCTTGTCTGGGGTGCCGTGTATTTGACACGAGCGATCGAGTATACGGTCCAAGCTGGACGGACCCGGCATACTTTGTTTAAATGGCTTTTTCCGCTGAGCGGGTTTAGAGCCTTTGAATCCGGCATTGACTGCCGTATCCTCAGTACTTTCGCCGTTAATGCGGCGCTTATGCTTGTTGCAATGTGACCTGCTGTTGCCGTCCTTGGTATCTGAGGTACCATGGTTCTTTGATATGTTGTTACTGCGAGCCAGCCAGCTGTCTTCTCCCGCACAAAAGCGGGTCATGAGCGTCGTGTGGGCTGCCATAGATTTCGGCTTTTCCTGACCAAGGTGCCGGGCTAGCCACTCGTCTCAGATGTTGTGCTTGAAAGCCGCTAAGGCCTCCGCATCCGGACAGTCGACGATTTGGTTTTTCTTTGTAAGGAACCGAGTCCAGAATTGCTTGGCCGACTCTTATGGCTGCTGAATTATGTGGCTCAAGTCATCGGCGTCTGGTGGTCGCACATAAGTGCCCTAAAAGTTGTTGAGGAATGCGGCTTCCAGATCTTCCCAACAGCTAATGAAGTCCGCTGGCAAGCTATTAAGCCAATGTCGTGCTGGTCCTTTGAGTTTTAGTGGGAGGTACTTGATGGCATGTAAGTCATCACCGCGGGCCATGTGGATGTGGAGGAGGAAGTCCTCAATCCATACCTCGGGATCTGTTGTGTCGTCATATGATTCAATGTTTACAGGTTTGAAACCTTCTGGGAATTGATGTTCCATTACTTCGTCTGTGAAGCATAAGGGGTGTGCGGCGCCTCTGTATTGGGCTATATCGCGACGCAGCTCGTATGGGTCCTGCCCGCTGTGTTCGGCCCGGCCGGATTTGCTTTTACTGTATCTGGTGTGACGTTTACCGTCTCGTAGAGTGGTGCGTCCTCATGATCCGTATATCGATCTTGAGTGCTTTGCTTTGTACTCCAATATGTCTCGCAGGTCTGGCGTATCTCCCCATGCCTTTTTATTTGGATGGCGTTGGGGTGGAGGCTGAGCTTTTGGCTGGAATGCCTCTCTATCGCGGCCACGAGGTGGCCGGTCAGCCATATCATACGCTTCTTCCTCCAGTCGGGGTAGTAACCTGCGCCTTGGGTAACTCTTGGAGGGACGCTCGAGTTTATATTCCTCGGCTGCGAGGACTTCAGTCCATTTGTCAGCTAGCAGATCTTGATCAGCTTGAAGTTGCTGCTGCTGCTTTTTATTTAGGCTATTTGCCGTGGCCATAAGCCTACGCTTGAAGCGCTCTTGTTCGACGGGATCCTCTGGTACGGCAAATTCATTGTCGCCGAGGCTTGCCTCGTCTTCGGAGGGGGGCATGTAATTGTCATCCTCCTCCTCTCTGCCAGCCGCTCTCTCAAGAGAGCTGGCACCTTCATCCTCCTGATCTAACTCTTGCTGGAGGGGATTTTCGTTATATATGGCGCTATCCGGAGTGTTATTATCTCCTGCGTTGGTATCACCACTTTTGCTTTGGCGGGACTTAGAGCGGCGCCGCTGACGTCGGCGCTTGGGTTGCTTCTTGGAGGGGTCATCCTCCGCTATCTCCTCGCGGTTGCCTTCATTGGGTGTATCCACTATGTATATGTCATACGACGAGGTGGCTTTCCAGTGCCCTATAGGTGCCGGTTCATGTTCGTCTCCTACATCGTCGTCCCTGCCGTCGATGTCTTCGGAGTCGAAGTCGAGCATGTCGGTTAAATCATCGACACTGGCTACAAAGTGGGTGGTGGGTGGGCGTCGAATTTCTTCGTCGTCCGCATCCCAGTCTTGTTGGCCATAATCCGGCCAGGGCTCTCCTGACAAAGAGAGAGACCTTAGTGAATTCAGAATGTCGCCGAAGGGCGAGTGCTGAAAGATATCCGCGGCGGTGAATTCCATGATCGGCGCCCACTCAGATTCGATTGGCAGGGGCGCGGATGGTTCGGGGTCCGGAAGAGAGTCCGGCACCTTGGAGTCATGGGCTGCGCAGAGGATTATGCTGGTGTTTGGCTCGATCGCCATTGAGACTGCAGCCCCTGAGGCGGTGTCTAGCCACCCGTCCTCGATTGGCGCAGTTGGCTCCGAGCTAAGGGTCGGAGCCGGTGTGGGCGCGGCCTCTGGAGTACCGTCCAGTGGCAGAGCTAGGTCATGCCCATCGAGACAGTGCGGCGTGCCTGGCTGTGGCTCGAATCCGTCGAAGATCAAGTCTCCGCGGATATTGGCCATGTAGTTCAAACTTCCAAATCTGACCTGATGGCCAGGGGCGTAGCTTTCAATCTGCTCCAGATGGCCAAGCGAATTAGCCAGCAGTGCAAAGCCGCCAAATACGAAGATCTGTCCAGGGAGAAAAGTCTCACCCTAGACCGCATCGCTACCGATGATAGTAGGAGCCATCAAGCCTAACGACGATGACACAGAGGAACTCTCAATGAAAGCACCAATGTCGGTGTCAAAACCGGCGGATCTAGAGTAGGGGGTCCCGAACTGTGCGTCTAGGCCGGATGGTAAAAGGAGGCAAGGGACACGAAGTTTTACCCAGGTTCGGGCCCTCTTGATGGAGGTAAAACCCTACGTCCTGCTTGATTAATATTGAAGATATGGGCATTACAAGAGTAGATCTACCACGAGATCAGAGAGGCTAAATCCTAGAAGCTAGCCTACGGTATGATTGTATGTTGTGATCCGTTGTCCTACAAACTAAAACCCTCCGGTTTATATAGACACCAGAGAGGGTTTAGGGTTACACAAGGTCGGTTACAAAGGAGGAGATATCCATATACGTATTGCCTAGCTTGCCTTCCACGCCAAGTAGAGTCCCATCCGGACACGAGACGAAGTCTTCAATCTTGTATCTTCATAGTCTAACAGTCCGGCCAATGGAGATAGTCCGGCTGTCCGGAGACCCCCTAATCCAGGACTCCCACAGAGATGTTCTCAACATACTTGTGTTTGATTTTTGTGTAATGTTTCTGATATGTTGTCAATTAATGCTAGCATCTTCCTGCTGTCTGCTAGTAAAATGTTACAAGTATGTGTTGCAATTGCTACGTGCTACTTGCTGGATGTTACATGCTACATCCTAAAATGTTGCATGCAGGAGTTGTTTTGGAATTGTGATTGACATGCTGCATCCACTTTTTTTGTTTGTGTTTTTTGCATGTTTTTTCATGCAGCAAAAAAAACGGACTTGGGTGCTGATTTTGTTGCAGAATGTTGCTGTGGAGCCATAGATTTTCCTTGATGATGATATGCAAAATGTTGCGCACGAAAAAGAAGATGATGGCATTGATCTGAATGATACTCTGGGACATGATAGTGACGATTCCTTGCAGCTGAACACGGATGGTGCAGCTCCAAAACATTGCAATGCCCGTGTGGCCGGTGACAATGCCAATGGAAATGCTGCAACACTTGTTGATGAACCAGACGAAGATATATCATCACAGCCAGTTGTCCCTTTTGTTGGAATGATTTTTGACAATGTTGAAGAATCTCAGCATGTTTACAATGAATATGCTTCAAAGATGGGCTTTGGAACTCGCATTGTGACGTCAAAGCATAGTAGGAAAAATAGCTTGGAGCAGAAGCGCATCCTAATCTATAGAGTTTTTGAGTGCATACACTCAGGGAAAGATCCTTCGAAGAATGTTGGTGGAAGCATTTCTGATGGGGCTGCAACAAATCAAAGTGATGATGTTGATATGAGCTATGCTAGTAATAAAAAATCTCCAAGCAAACAAGCTGGCATCTATATGGATGTGAGCGACAAGAGGCGAAGAAACCGGTTGGAGCGGTATGATTGCAAGGCTCGTATGGGTGTTAGCTGAAGGAAATATGCCCTAGAGGCAATGATAAAGTTATTATTTATTTCCTTATATCATGATAAATGTTTATTATTCATGCTAGAATTGTATTAACCGGAAACATAATACATGTGTGAATACATAGACAAACAGAGTGTCACTAGTATGCCTCTACTTGACTAGCTCGTTGATCAAAGATGGTTATGTTTCCTAACCATAGACATGAGTTGTCATTTGATTAACGGGATCACATCATTAGGAGAATGATGTGATTGACTTGACCCATTCCGTTAGCATAGCACTTGATCGTTTAGTTTGTTGTTATTGCTTTCTTCATGACTTATACATGTTCCTATGACTATGAGATTATGCAACTCCCGTTTACCGGAGGAACACTTTGGGTACTACCAAACGTCACAACGTAACTGGGTGATTATAAAGGTGCTCTACAGGTGTCTCCAAAGGTACATGTTGGGTTGGCGTATTTCGAGATTAGGATTTGTGTGCTACCAAACTTCACAACGTAACTGGGTGATTATAAAGGTGCTCTAGAGGTGTCTCTGAAGGTACTTGTTGGGTTGGCGTCTTTCGAGATTAGGATTTGTCACTCCGATTGTCGGAGAGGTATCTCTGGGCCCAATCGGTAATGCACATCACTATAAGCCTTGCAAGCATTGCAACTAATGAGTTAGTTGCGGGGTGATGTGTTACGGAACGAGTAAAGAGACTTGCCGGTAACGAGATTGAACTAGGTATTGAGATACCAACGATCGAATCTCGGGCAAGTAACATACCGATGGCAAAGGGAACAACGTATATTGCTATGCGGTTTGACCGATAAAGATCTTCGTAGAATATGTGGGAGCCAATATGAGCATCCAGGTTCCGCTATTGGTTATTGACCGGAGACGTGTCTCGGTCATGTCTACCTAGTTCTCGAACCTGTAGGGTCCGCACGCTTAAGGTTTCGATGACAGTTATATTATGAGTTTATGAGTTTTGATGTACCGAAGGAGTTCGGAGTCCCATATGAGATCGGGGACATGACGAGGAGTCTCGAAATGGTCAAGATGTAAAGATCGATATATTGGACGACTATATTCGGACATCGGAAAGGTTCCGAGTGATTCAGGTATTTTTCGGAGTACCGGAGAGTTACGGGAATTCGCCGGGGAGTATATGAGCCTTATTGGGCCATACGGGAATATAGGAGAGAGGCCAAAAGGAAGGAGGCGCGCGCCCCCCCTCTGGTCCGAATTGGACAAGGGGTGCAGCCCACTTTTCCTTGTTCCTCTCCCCCTCTTTCCTTCTCTCCTACTCCAACAAGGGAAGGAGGAGTCCTACTCCCGGTGGGAGTAGGACTCCCCCCTTGGCGCGCCCTCCTCCTAGGCCAGCCGCCTCCCTCCCTTGCTCCTTTATATACGGGGGCAGGGGCACCCCATAGACACAACAGTTGATCATTGATCCCTTAGCCGTGTGCGGTGCCCCCCTTCCACCATATTCCACCTCGGTCATATCGTAGCAGTGCTTAGGCGAAGCCTTGCGTCGGTAGACCATCATCACCATCATCACGCCGTCGTGCTGACGAAACTCTCCCTCAACGTTTTGCTGGATCGGAGCTCAAGGGACGTCACCGAGTTAAACGTGTGCAGAACTCGGAGGTGCCGTACGTTTGGTACTTGGATCGGTCGGATCGGGAAGACGTACGACTACTTCCTCTATGTTGTGTCAACGCTTCCGTTGCCGGTCTACGAGGGTACATAGACAACACTCTCCCCTCTTGTTGCTATGCATCACCATGATCTTGCGTGTGCGTAGGAATTTTTTTGAAATTACTACGTTCCCCAACAGTGGCATCCGAGCCTAGGTTTTATGCATTGATGTTGTGCACGAGTAGAACACAAGTGAGTTGTGGGCGATATAAGTCATACTGCTTACCAGCATGTCATACTTTGGTTCGGCGGTATTGTTGGATGAAGCGGCCCGGACCGACATTACACGTACGCTTATGCGAGACTGGTTCTACCGACGTGCTTTGCACACAGATGGCTGGCGGGTGTCAGTTTCTCCAACTTTAGTTGAACCAAGTGTGGCTACGCCCGGTCCTTGCGAAGGTTAAAACAGCACCAACTTGACAAACTATCGTTGTGGTTTTGATGCGTAGGTAAGAACGGTTCCTGCTTAAGCCCTTAGCAGCCACGTAAAACTTGCAACAACAAAGTATAGGACGTCTAACTTGTTTTTGCAGGGCATGTTGTGATGTGATATGGTCAAGACATGATGCTAAATTTTATTGTATGAGATGATCATGTTTTGTAACCGAGTTATCGGCAACTGACAGGAGCCATATGGTTGTCGCTTTATTGTATGCAATGCAATTGCGCTGTAATGCTTTACTTTATCACTAAGCGGTAGCGATAATCGTGGAAGCATAAGATTGGCGAGACGACAACGATGCTACGATTGATCAAGGTGTCGCGCCGGTGACGATGGTGATCATGACGGTGCTTCGGAGATGGAGATCACAAGCACAAGATGATGATGGCCATATCATATCACTTATATTGATTGCATGTGATGTTTAACTTTTATGCATCTTATCTTTCTTTGATTGACGGTAGCATTATAAGATGATCTCTCAATAAATTTCAAGATAAAAGTGTTCTCCCTGAGTATGCACCATTGCCAAAGCTCGTCGTGCCCAGACACCACGTGATGATCGGGTGTGATAAGCTCTACGTCCATCTACAACGGGTGCAAGCCAGTTTTGCACACACAGAATACTCAGGTTAAACTTGACGAGCCTAGCATATGCAGATATGGCCTCGGAACACTGAGACCGAAAGGCCGAGCGCGAATCATATAGTAGATATGATCAACATATTGATGTTCACCATTGAAAGCTACTCCATTTCACGTGATGATCGGTTATGGTTTAGTTGATTTGGATCACGTGATCACTTAGAAGATTAGAGGGATGTCTTTCTAAGTGGGAGTCCTTAAGTAATATGATTAATTGAACTTTAATTTATCATGAACTTAGTCCTGGTAGTATTAGCATATCTATGTTGTAGATCAATAGCTCGCGATGTTGCTCCCAGTTTATTGTGTTCCTAGAGAAAAATTATGTTGAAAAATGTTAGTAGAAATGATGCAGATTGGATCCGTGATCTGAGGATTATCCTCATTGCTGCACAGAAGAACTATGTCCTTAATGCACCGCTAGGTGACAGACCTATTGCAGGAGCAGATGCAGACGTTATGAACATTTGGCTAGCTCAATATGATGACTACTTGATAGTTTAGTGCACCATGCTTAAACGGCTTAGAATCGGGACTTCAAAGACGTTTTGAATGTCATGGACCATATGAGATGTTCCAGGAGTTGAAGTTAATATTTCAAGGAGATATGAAGTCTCCAACAAGTTCTATAGCTAAAAGATGGAGGAGAATAGCTCAAGCAGTGAGCATGTGCTCAGATTGTCTGGGTACTACAATCGCTTGAATCAAGTGGGAGTTAATCTTCCAGATAAGATAGTGATTGACAGAATTCTCTAGTCACCATCACCAAGTTAGTAGAACTTCGTGATGAACTATGATATGCAAGGGATAACGGAAACGATTCCCAAGCTTTTCATGATGATGAAATCAATGAAGGTAGAAATCAAGAAAAGCATCAAGTGTTGATGGTTGACAAGACCACTAGTTTCAAGAAAAGGGCAAAGCGAAGAAGGGGAAATTCAAGAAGAATGGCAAGCAAGTTGCTGCTCAAGTGAAGAAGCCCAAGTCTGGTCCTAAGCCTGAGACTAAGTGCTTTTACTGCAAAGGGACTGGTCACTGGAAGCGGAACTGCCCCAAGTATTTGGCGGATAAGAAGGATGGCAAAGTGAACAAAGGTATATTTGATATACAGATTATTGATGTGTATTTTACTAGTGTTCGTAGCAACCCCTCGGTATTTGACACTGGTTTAGTTGCTAAGAGTAGTAACTCAAAACGGGAGTTGCAGAATGAACAAAGACTAGTTAAGGGTGAAGTGACGATGTGTGTTGGAAGTGGTTCCAAGATTCATATGATCATCATCGCACACTCCATATACTTTCGGGATTAGTGTTGAACCTAAATAAGTGTTATTTGGTGTTTGCGTTGAGCATGAATATGATTTGATCATGTTTATTGCAATACGGTTATTCATTTAAGTAAGAGAATAAATTGTTGTTCTGTTTACATGAATAAAACCTTATATGGTTACACACCCAATGAAAATGGTTCGTTGGATCTCGATCGTAGTGATACACATATTCATAATATTGAAACCAAAAGATGCAAAGTTAATAATGATAGTGCAACTTATTTGTGGCACTGCCGTTTAGATCATATTGGTGTAAAGCGCATGAAGAAACTCCATGGTGATGGACTTTTGGAATCACTTGATTATGAATCATTTGATGCTTGCGAACCATGCCTCATGGGCAAGATGACTAAGACTCCGTTCTCCGAAACAATGGAGCGAGCAACTGACTTATTGGAAATAATACATACTGATGTATGCGGTCCGATGAGTGTTAAGGCTCACGACAAGTATCGTTATTTTCTGACCTTCACAGATGATTTGAGCAGATATGGGTATATCTACTTAATGAAACACAAGTCTGAAACATTTGAAAAGTTCAAAGAATTTCAGAGTGAAGTGGAGAATCATCGTAACAAAAATAAAAGTTTCTACGATATGATCGCAGAAGAAAAATATTTGAGTTGCGAGTTTGGCCTTCAGTTAAAACAACGTGAAATAGTTTCACTACTCACGCCACCTGGAACACCACAGTGTAATGGTGTATCCGAATGTCATAACCCTACTTTATTAGATATGGTGCGATCTATGATGTCTCTTACCGATTTACCACTATCATTTTGGGGTTATGCATTAGAGACAGCTGCATTCACGTTAAATAGGGCACCATCTAAATCCGTTGAGATGACACAGTATGAACTATGGTTTGGCAAGAAACCAAAGTTGTTGTTTCTTAAAGTTTGAGGTTGCAATGCTTATGTGAAAAAGTTTCAACCTGATAATCTCAAACCCAAATCGGAGAAGTGCATCTTCATAGGATACCCAAAATAAAATGTTGGGTACACCTTCTATCACAGATCCGAAGGCAAGATATTCATTGCTGAGAATGGATCCTTTCTAGAGAAGGAGTTTCTCTCGAAAGAAGTGAGTGGGAGGAAAGTAGAACTTGATGAGGTAACTGTACCTGCTCCCTTATTGGAAAGTAGTTCATCACAGAAATCTGTTCCTGTGACTACTACACCAATTAGTGAGGAAGCTAATGATGATGATCATGTAACTTCAGACCAAGTTACTACCGAACCTCGTAGGTAAACCAGAGTGAGATCCGCACCAGAGTGGTACGGTAATCCTGTTCTGGAGGTCATGTTACTTGACCATGACGAGCCTACGAACTATGAGGAAGCGATGGTGAGCCCAGATTCCATGAAATGGCTTGAGGCCATGAAATCTGAGATGAGATCCATGTATGAGAACAAAGTATGGACTTTGATTGACTTGCCCATTGATCGGCGAGCCATTGAGATTAAATGGATCTTTAGGAGGAAGACGAACGTTGATAGTAGTGTTACTATCTACAAAGCTAGAATTGTTGCAAAAGGTTTTCGACAAGTTCAAGGTGTTGACTACGATGAGAGTTTCTCACTTGTATCTATGCTTAAGTCTGTCGAATCATGTTAGCAATTGCCACATTTTATGAAATATGGCAAATGGATAAACAAAACTACATTCCTTAATGGATTTATTAAATAAGAGTTGTATATGATGCAACAAGAAAGTTTTGTCAATCCTAAAGGTGCTAACAAAATATGCAAGCTCCAGCGATCCATCTATGGACTGGTGCAAGCATCTCGGAGTTGGAATATACGCTTTGATAAGTTGATCGAAGCATATAGTTTTATACAGACTTGCAGTGAAGTCTGTATTTACAAGAAAGTGAGTGGGAGCACTACAGCATTTCTGATAAGTATATGTGTATAACATATTGTTGATCGGAAATAATGTAGAATTATTCTGCAAAGCATAAAGGAGTGTTTGAAAGGAGTTTTTCAAAGAAAACCTCGGTGAAGCTGCTTACATATTGAGCATCAAGATCTATAGAGATAGATCAAGACGCTTGATAAGTTTTCAATGAGTACATACCTTGACAAGTTTTTGAAGTAGTTCAAAATGGAATAGTCAAAGAAAGAGTTCTTGCCTGTGTTACAAGGTGTGAAGTTGAGTAAGACTCAAAACCCGACCACGGCAGAAGATAGAGAGAGAATGAAAGTCATTCCCTATGCCTTGGCCATAGGTTCTATAAAGTATGCCATGCTGTGTACCAGACCTAATGTATACCCTACCCTGAGTTGGGCAAGGGAGTACAATAGTGATCTAGGAGTAGATCACTGGACATTGGTCAAAATTATCCTTAGTGGAATAAGGATATGTTTCTTGATTATGGAGGTGACAAAAGGTTCGTCGTAAAGGGTTACGTCGATGCAAGTTTTGACACTAATCCATATGACTCTAATTCTCAATCTGGATACATATTGAAAGTGGGAGCAATTAGCTAGAGTTGCTCCGTGCAGAGCATTGTTGACATAGAAATTTGCAAAATACGTACGGATCTGATTAAACTTCTCTCACAAGCAAAACATGATCACACCTTAGTACTCTTTGGTTGTTAATCACATAGCGATGTGAACTAGATTATTGACTCTAGTAAACCCTTTGGGTGTTGGTCACATGTCAATAAAAACTATGGGTGTTAATCACATGGTGATGTGAACTATTGGTATTAAATCACATGGTGATGTGAACTAGATTATTGACTCTAGTGCAAGTGGGAGACTGAAGGAAATATGCCCTAGAGGCAATGATAAAGTTATTATTTATTTCCTTATATCATGATAAATGTTTATTATTCATGCTAGAATTATATTAACCGGAAACATAATGCATGTGTGAATACATAGACAAACAGAGTGTCACTAGTATGCCTCTACTTGACTAGCTCGTTGATCAAAGATGGTTATGTTTCATAACCATTGACATGAGTTGTCATTTGATTAACGGGATCACATCATTAGGAGAATGATGTGATTGACTTGACCCATTCTGTTAGCATAGCACTTGATCGTTTAGTTTCTTGCTATTGCTTTTTTCATGACTTATACATGTTCCTATGACTATGAGATTATGCAACTCCCGTTTAGCGGAGGAACACTTTGTGTGCTACCAAACATCACAACGTAACTGGGTGACTATAAAGGTGCTCTACAGGTGTCTCTGAAGGTACTTGTTGGGTTGGCGTATTTCGAGATTAGGATTTGTCACTCCGATTGTCGGAGAGGTATCTCTGGGCCCACTCGGTAATGCACATCACTATAAGCCTTGCAGGCATTGCAACTAATGAGTTAGTTGCGTGATGATGTGTTACGGAATGAGTAAAGAGACTTGCCGGTAACGAGATTGAACTAGGTATTGAGATACCAACGATCGAATCTCGGGAAAGTAACATACCGATGGCAAAGGGAACCACGTATGTTGTTATGCGGTTTGACCGATAAAGATCTTCGTAGAATATGTGGGAGCCAATATGAGCATCCAGGTTCAGCTATTGGCATGTCTACATAGTTCTCGAACCCATAGGGTCCGCACACTTAAGGTTTCGATGACAGTTATATTATGAGTTTATGAGTTTTGATGTACCGAAGGAGTTCGGAGTCCCGGATGAGATCGGGGACATGACGAGGAGTCTCGAAATGGTCGATACATAAAGATCTATATATTGGGCGACTATATTCGGACATCGGAAAGGTTTTGAGTGATTCGGGTATTTTTTGGAATACCGGAGAGTTACGGGAATTCGCCGGGGAGTATATGGGCCTTATTGGGCCATACGGGAATATAGGAGAGAGGCCAAAAGGAAGGAGGCGCGCGCCCCCCTCTGGTCCGAATTGGACAAGGGGGTGCAGCCCACTTTTCCTTGTTCCTCTCCCCCTCTTTCCTTCTCTCCTACTCCAACAAGGGAAGGAGGAGTCCTACTCCCGATGGGAGTAGGACTCCCCCCTTGGCGCGCCCTCCTCCTAGGCCGGTTGCCTCCCTCCCTTTCTCCTATATATACGGGGGCAGGGGGCACCCCATAGACACAATAGTTGATCATTGATCTCTTAGCCGTGTGCGGTGCCCCCCTTCCACCATATTCCACCTCGGTCATATCGTAGCGGTGCTTAGGCGAAGCCCTGCATCGGTAGAACATCATCACCGTCATCACGCCGTCGTGCTGACGAAACTCTCCCTCAACGTTTTGCTGGATCGGAGCTCGAGGGACGTCACCGAGTTAAACGTGTGCAGAACTCGGAGGTGTCGTACGTTCAATACTTGGATCGGTCGGATCGGGAAGACATACGACTACTTCCTCTACGTTGTGTCAACGCTTCCGTTGCCGGTCTACGAGGGTACGTAGACAACACTCTCCCCTCTCGTTGCTATGCATCACCATGATCTTGCGTGTGCGTAGGGAATTTTTTGAAATTACTACGTTCCCCAACATTAGCCTCAAAGACGGTAGCTGGGTTGTGACAGTTTTTGAGGCCGATCACACACACCAGCTGATGTTGCAAAGGGGGCGTCGGAGATTTTGCTGCTCTCACAGAAAGTTCCCCGATGCAGACATGCAATACATCACTTCGATGCACTATCACAACATATCAATGGCTAATATGATGGGCTTGCTTGGAGTTGCACGGTGTTGCGATCTAAGGAGTTTGCCGTATGTGAAGACTGATGTGACAAATGCAAGAGCAAAGCTGCGAAGGGGCCTGTCAGAGCGTGATTTGGAGCTGACAATCAAGTACTTTGAGAGAAGACAAGTGGAGAATCCCAACTTCTTTTTCTCGAAGCTAGAACAAGATGGAACTGTTAGGGCACTTTTCTGGGTTGATGGGAGAACAAGGGCCTTGTATCCAAAGTACAAAGATTGTGTGTTTTTCAACACCACATTCTGCACAAATCGCTACAACTTGCCCTTTGCTCCGATTGTTGGCATTAACAACCACACACATACTGTTTGCTTGGGGTGCGCTTTGTTGCCTGATGAGACCATAGAAACTTTCAAGTGAGTCTTCCAGCAATGGATGTTGGCAATGAATAACGAGCATCTGTTGAACATTATGACTGATCAAGACCAGGCAATGGCTAAAGCCATCTCAATGGTATTTCCACATTCAACACATAGATGTTGCAAGTGGCATGTCTTCCGGGTTGCAAGGATGAAACTAGGGAAGATGCTGGGCAAGGATGAGCCTTTTGCTGAAGCATTCTATGGTTGCATCAATGATTCAGATACCGGTGAGGAGTTTGAAGAATGGTGGAAGCAGATGGTTGAGTTATTTGGTGTGGCTGATAAGAAACACCTCAAGAACATGTGGGATAGCAGGGAGATGTGGGCTCCTGTGTACTTTAGGAATAAGTTCTTCCCATTCACAGGAACAACAAGGCGGTCCGAGGGCATGAATTCCTACTTCAAGACTTTAAATCATCATGGAGACTCAGTTTGGACATGTGTCCAGCAGTTTGAGCTTTGCCAGGAGCTAATGCTTGATCGTGAATACAATGTTGGCTTCATCAATGAAGCGACGAGGCCGCCACTCTGGGGCAAGTAAGTCCAAAGTCATGTAGCATTTTTTAGTTTCCCAGTACAGTGTTGTTGCAACATTTCTTTGAAACATATGTAGCAACTATTATTGATGTTGGAAGCTTTTTTTGTTTGCAGTTACAACATTGAAAAGCAAGCTGCAGATTTCTATACCAGAGAGGTATTTTCCAAGTTTCAAAAACTATTGGCTAAATCAACAGGCTATGGTATGCAATATCATCTGCAAGGGGATGTCATCTGGTTTCGCCTTGTTGCAAATTATGGCTTCAACCTAATAGTGTACACGATGCGTGTTGCTCCTAAAGATCAGACATACATGTGCACCTGCAACATGTTTGAGATGTGTGGACTAATCTGCCCACATATCATCCGTGTCATGGTGCACCTGAACGTGCAAACAATACCTGTGACTTACATGCTTCCAAGATGGTCTAAGAGAGCAACCGACCTTGCGCCTGAACCGGGCGATGGGCATAGAGCTATGCATTTCGGCGTCCCCACAACAAACACCCTGAAGTTTAACTCTCTATGTCAGAAGTTTGGTAAACTCGCTTCTGATGCATGCTTCAATGATGAAGCTTATAGTTTTCTCTCTGGGCTAATTGATCAAGGCAGTGTTGGGGTTGTTGCAATAAAAGATAGAGCAACTGATGGGGTTGCAGGAGACGAAGAAGCCCAAGGTCATGCAGGAAATGAACAAGTCTCAGGGGGTCCAAGTACAGGTCAGCGGGATCCACCCCCCGTAGGACTGCGGAACCCACCAAAGTCAACAAAGAAGGGGAGGCCAAAGGAGAAAGAGAAGTGTCGTGGTTTTGTCACGGCAGATGTCCTAGAGAAAGGACTTAGTCGTGGAGCCATCGCGATGGGTTAGCTTGAAGGGGTTAAAGCGGACACAGGGACGCAAGAGAGTTTATACTAGTTCGGCCCCTTCGATGAAGGTAAAAGCCTACGTCTAGTTGTGATGGAATTGATGGGGTTTCGATGACTAGGGAGCAAACAAGCTTCGCCTATGTCTCGAGTTGTTGTATGTTGTCCTTGAACCGCCGCCGGGTCGTCCCCTTATATACACGGGTGACGCCCGTCGGTTCACCAAGTCCCAACACCGGTCGATATTCGTATCCGGGTTGGTCTCTCCTTATTCCTAACTTACAATACAAGTTTATATACAAATACCAGTTTACAGCTACAAGTCTTAAACCGACTACGGGCCTTAAGCCCTCATCTGTCTTCCTGGGCTTTAGCACTCTTGAACTACTGATGAAGCTGACCCGGACCAGATAGGCTGGTTTACGCCCAGCAGTAATATCCCCAACATTAGGCCCCAGATTGATTTGAACGGGTTCATGTCAATCCTTTAACAAAAACTTCATCTTCAACATCTTCTCATACATTGGTAAACCGCCATGATGTCATCTTCTCTGATTGCTGTAAACCGGAGTGATGTCACCTATCATAATGAAGCTATCCATTATGCTTCCTTGTTTAATAGATCTGCGGAAATCGAGGCGATAGCTCCGTTTCGTGGCCCCTTGATTGTCGCGCCTGACACATGTCCTTTTGCCTTATAAATAGGACCGAAGGGTCATTTCTTTTCTCCCCTTCGTGCCTTTCTTCTTCGTGTTCCTCGCATCGCCAGCCTCGAAGCTCCGCCGCCGCCGTCGACCTCTGCCTCAACCTTGGCCACTGCATCAACCTGGGCGCACCAGAGCATCGCGGCAACCTTTCGCGTGTTCCTCAGCTCCGGTAAATCTTCTATCCTTTCACCCGCAGATCTGCTCTAGGGTTTCACAGTTCTTCAGTGTTCATCGTCTGCCTCTTGCTCATACGATAGATCTTTAGATGAATCCACAAATCTTTATTCTGTGCAATGGTAGTTGTTTAACCTTCGCCTTCACTTACGCATCTCAAAACCATAGATCTATATGTACGTTTTGCTCATTGATTCGGTACTGCTCCTTTTGGACCTCTGAATATTTATCTCTTTTCTGAACTTGCTTCAGATCCATTGCTGTAGAGAAATCTTATGAAATCTGTTTCTATAAACTTACTCATCTGCTTCAATGTTTAGACCAGGCGGTTTAACCTTGATCAATGCATTTTTGAACCGGGATCTTCTACCTTGTAGATTTCATCATGGCCAAGCAAGTATATGAGTGCAATTGGGTTCCTTCTCGCGTCACAGAGGCTCAGCTGGACGATTTAGTCCTGATCGGCGCTTTAGGCAGCAAAGATACCATCCATTGGAGGGCTCCTAGCAAAGAATACCCTCCCACACCTCAAGAAGGAGAGGTCGTTGTTTTCGTAGATCACTTAGCCCGAGGCTTTAAGCCGCCCGGTTCTAAATTTTACCGGGATGTTTTAGCCGATTTCCAACTCCATCCACAAGACACTGGCCCCAACTCTGTTACAAATATGTGTCACTTCCAAGTGCTCTGTGAGGCGTTCTTTCAAGAGGAGCCCACGGTGGAATTGTTCAGGGACCTTTTCCATCTAAACCGCCGCACTGAGTTTACTGACGGCTCCAATACGGAGTTGGGTGGCGTGGCGATCCAGAAAAGGAAAGAGGTCACATACCCTCACGCCAAACTGCACAGCCACCCCAAAGAATGGAATCAGACATGGTTCTATTGCAAAGATACCTCCCCTGCTGGTGAGAATCCCTTGCCCGGCTTTCGTCCGGAGCGGCTCAGCAATACACACCTCTTTCCGCAAAGATTGACTGCCCAGGACAGAAGCAAATATGCTCCTCAACTATCGAAGCTCAGAGCCTTTATGGCCAACGGTTTAACAGGGGTTGATCTCGCTCGCTGTTGGATATCATGGAGTATACTGCCCCTTAGTCAGCGCTCCGGTTTGATGTGCGAGTATACTGGCAGTGTTGATGACCCACTGCGACATTCCAACATCCAGCTCACCGACGAAGAAATCACAGAGGCTGTGAATAAGATGTTGAATGAACCAGAACACATCTGTGCTAAAAATGGCCTGCTTCCCTTCTGTGCCACCAACAAACCGCCAGCTGTAAGACTTTGATTTTTCTTTTTGCTGAATCTGTTATTGATATATATGGTCATTGATTAATATCAGTGTCTGTGTAATCAGGGCAATGATCCGTTTTGGAGTAAGAAACTGCCGCAGGAGAAACCAGAAAAACCAGAAAAACCCGAAAGAGCAACCCGGCAAAAGACTAAAGTTGTGAAGAAGACTGCCCACAGGAAAAGAACCACTGCATCCTCTAATCCGGCCCCTGATGATGATGTGGATAATCCGGACCTTGAGGTAGAGCTTGACTCACTTGGCTTATTTTTCATGCGTCTTATTGATGATGATATTTGTCAGGATGATGCCGAAGCCAGCCACGCTGATGCTGCAGAGGTAATTATTCTCTCTTCCGATTCAGAACCTTTGCCTTCACTAAAAATCCGTCAGGCAAACCGGAAAGTTAAATTTTCTCATCCTCTTGCTTATTTGGATCCCAAATTTCTTATGAAGACCCAACAGCACGAAGCTCGTCGCACAACCAGGCACAGCGGCCAGTTAGTTACCTCCGCCGGTTTACCGAACAGTCCGGTTCGGAAACACCGTTCAGAGGTCTCTAATTTGCTTGTCAGTGCTTGTCCTAAAGCGGGCTGCTTTCGTCAACCTCTTAATCCATCTGACTCCGATTACCAGGTTACTTCGCACTCATCTTCTGGCGAGTCATCGGCTACTTAGCTGCCACTGCTCAAAACGGTGCTTGGGTAAGCTATACTTATCATAATATTTGCAGCACATCGCCTTAGAACATATGTTGTATTTGATTTTGTTATTCCTTTCAGGGCCAAACCTAGGCCAAGCAAGAAGGCTCGCCTGGACAAAGCGGCCGAAGAAGATGCCGTCCTTGAACCGGGCAAGACACCAGATCTTGAAGCGGCTATTCCCTGAGGATATACCCAATGATCCACCACAGCGAGACGACGATCTTATTACTGAAGAGAGACCTACTGATGCCTCAGGTCCTGTCAATCAGCCCACAAGCTCCATCCGGATTGAGAAATCCACCGGTCCAGCAAAGCCTACTGACAAGCCAACTGCACCAGTGCAAACCGGCGATACCAAGGACGATGAGGTTGTCATTACTGGCACTGGCCATACCGAGCCAAGCAATCCTGTTGCTTTGTCCAAACATTCTGCCAAGGAAGAATTTGCTGCCTTTGGCAAAGGCAAGTGGAATGCTGATCTGGCGACTTACGCTGCTCTAAACGCCCAAGATATCCATTCCGGCTACCTGAACCGGCTGTATACCAGTCGTGACTATGAAGCCGGTCTGGTTAATATGATGAAAGATAAATATGAGGTAACTTCCATATGCTCTTTCCTGCTTGTATGCTTCAATTCTTGCTGACTCTCCTAGCCCCCAAGGCCCGGTTTGTAATCTTCTTTTAAACCGGGACTTACTAATATAAATCTTAATGCTTTGAAATTCTCTGATGTAGCCCCCAAGGGCCGGTTCAACTTAGCGCAGTTAAACCGGTACTTTAAGTAATTGAGATTGCCGCATCAGGATATATATGAGCAAATAGCCATTAGCCCCCAAGTGCCAAGTTGAATACTTGTATTGATCTTGGGACTTTGTAAGCAATTGAAAGATGAAGATCGAATATGCATTAGCCCCCAAGTGCTAAGTGCATAACTTGTTATGTGGTTGGTACTTCAATCCTTGTACCGTTTTGTTGAAGCATATGACTGTCTGCATGCAGGCTGAGCTGAAGACGAAAGAAAGCCAAGTCGCCGATCTCCAAGAAAACCTAAAAACCCAACAAGCTGAAACCTCCAAAGCAAAAGAGGAATTAGCCAGCGCTTTAAGCGCCATGGAACAGCTTAAGGAGAGCTTCAAGAAGAAGCGGGCGGATTGGGCCACTGAAAAGTCCGCTTTAATCAAACGAGCAGAGGATGCCGAGGCTGCACTAAAACCGGTGGCCGATGAACTGACCAGCATAAAGCGGCACGTGCATGCCATGACCACTTCTATCTTTGGTAAGCCAGTTTGACTTCTGAATTGACTCGGCCTTCTTACAGAGCTGCCGGTTTGTTAACCCTTTATGATATTTCAGGGACACACATTGGTCACTTGGGGTCAGATGTGCGGAAGAAATTGAAAGCCGCCTATACGTTGGTAGAACAACTGTACACTGGTGCACAGCGGATCATCTGTACCGCATCCCACAACAAACCGGCACCCACTTTGATTCAAGACACTCTGATGAAACTGTCGGTGCTTCCTGCCCGGGTTGAAGAGCTGAAGAAATCTGCTGCTCGAACCGGTGCGATCAATGCCTTAATCCGGGCAAAAGCCTGGGTGCCGGATTTTGATCCTATTGAAGCGGCTCAGGGCTATCCCAGCTTGAAGGAAGATGGGTCAGAGTTTGGTGAAGCGGATCTGTGAGCAATAAACCGGGAGGTGCGTCCACTAGCTTGTCAATTGGCTGAAGAAGCAGACTTGTCTCATTATCAAGCCCAATATGACAATCAGAACAAGCGAATAGCTGCACCAATTCATGAATCGGAAAACCTCATCCCTCCAATCCGTAAGCATACTTACACTCCCGATATTGACCCGTCATTGCTGATCCATGATGAAGCTGTTTTTCAAGCATTAATGGGAATCGACTGGACAACTGTTGATTTCCAGCCGCTGGGTAGAGAAACTGAAGCTGAAGCGGCACAGGATGACCCACAACCATTAGGCCAGGCTGGTGACCAAGCTTGAACCGTAAGCCGGTTTAAAACTGCTTCTCCTTTGCAAAAAACAATGATCTTCTTGTGGGCACTGTGTTGCCTTGTAATAGGCTAGCTGATACTTTTGATGTTGATATGCCTTCGTGCATAATTTGCTCTTCCTTTGGGTGATGAACTTTCCAAAGTACTTTCTGCAATAAAAAATCTTCAAGTGCCACCGTGGTTGTACTGTCAGGCGGAATATTATGTCTGCATACATGAAATCAAAACATCCAAAAAAAATTTAAGTATATGACCAAATTTTTGAGATACATAATACCTGCCATCTTTGAGCGTGAAGTTGGCTCGGCCAATCTTGTAGTGGAGTTTTATAAACCCACACTGTTGGAGGAGATAGCAGCTCTCATATATATATGACGCCGGTTTACCATGTAAACTGTACCGGGTTATAAAAAACACCGTGTTACTCCATAAGAGGATGTTAACAAAAAAGATCAAATCGGGCAAATAGTCTCCGGATTGAAATGAACCGTGTTCCGTCAATTGACAGTATTAATCGGTTGAAAACTTTGTCGGTTTAAAAAACGCAATAAAAAAGAAAGAAGTACTTTTCAAAGAAAAGTGTGAAGCAAATGCAATGACAAAACCGTTTGCAAAAAAGGTTTATTTGAGCTGATCAGATGGCGTTACCATGGCCGAACACGACCAAGCTCCCGTTAGGTGTAACTATGGTTCTAGTCAGCCAGGTCCCCAAATGAAACTGTGGCATTTATGTCGATCAAGTGGCATGGCAATGGTTCGGGTTCGACCAAGCCCCCAAGTGATTTTGTGGCCTTAGGCCGATCAAGAGGCATGACTGGTTCAGACGTGACCAAGTCCCCAAGTGATCTGGTGGATCTCGCCTATCAAGAGGTATGGTATTGGTTCGGACACGACCAAACCCCCAAGTGATATAACATGATGCTTTTAAAAATCTAACTCAAGGGGTAAACCGGAGGCCGCTTTAGAACAACTCCGTGTAACCACACATGATGTAAAAGAAAACAGATACCCCGCTTTAGCTGAGGTTCCGGTTTATTATATTTAATCATAATATATACATCGTCGTAATATGTACATAAGTAGAGCCAATGACTCAGGTATAGTAAGGCCGAAGATGAGCTATGTTCCACGGCCTGTTGGTCTCCTCCTCTGATGTACGTGAGTCCTTATGCTCTCGAATATCGATCAGATAGTATGACCCGTTGTGCAGATTCTTGCTGACCACGAAAGGCCCCTCCCAAGGTGGGGATAGCTTATGCATATCAGTCTGATCTTGGATGAGCCGAAGCACCAAATATCCTTCCTGAAAGGTTCTGGTTCTGACTCGGCGACTGTGATAACGACGAAGATCTTGTTGGTAAATCGCCGATCGGGCGGCTGCTATGTCACGCTCTTCATCCAACCGGTCCAAAGCATCTTGCCGTGTTGTCTCGTTGTCCGCTTCAATATAAGCCGTCACACGAGGTGAATCATGACGGATATCACTGGGGAGAACCGCCTCCGCTCCATAAACCATGAAGAACAGTGTGTATCCTGTTGATCTGTTGGGTGTTGTGTTGATGCTCCATAACACAGATGGTAATTCTTCTACCCAACAACCCAGCGTTCTCTGCAAAGGAACCATGAGCCGGGGCTTGATGCCTCTAAAGATCTCTTGATTAGCTCTTTCTGCTTGACCATTGGATTGTGGGTGTGCCACTGATGAAACATCAAGCCGGATGTGCTCCCGTTCGCAGAACTCCTTCATGGCACCTTTGGACAAATTGGTACCATTATCTGTGATGATACAGTGTGGAAAGCCAAACCGGAAAATCACTTTTTTAACGAACTGAACCGCCATGGCCGCATCACACTTGCTAACAGGTTCTGCCTCCACCCACTTTGTAAACTTGTCAACCGCCACCAGGAGGTGGGTCTTCTTATCTTTGGACCTTTTGAAAGGCCCAACCATATCCAGCCCCCAAGTCGCAAACGGCCAAGTAATTGGAATCATTCTCAATTCTTGAGCCGGTACATGATCACGTCTTGAAAACTTTTGGCAACCATCACATCGTCTGACCAGATCCTCCGCATTAGCATGAGCAGTTAAGCAATAGAAGCCATGGCGAAACGCTTTAGCCACCAGAGATTTTGAACCGGCGTGGTGACCACAATCTCCTTCGTGGATCTCACGCAAAATTTCACGGCCTTCTTCAGGAGACACACAGCGTTGAAATGCTCCTGACACACTACAATGATGCAACTTGCCGTTGATAATAGTCATGGACTTGGATCACCGGATTATCTGTCGGGCCAGAGTCTCATCCTCTGGTAACTCGCCCCCGTTCTTGTACGCCATGTAAGGAAGCGTCCAATCCGGAATAACATGAAGGGTTGTCACCAATTGAGCCTCCGGATCAGGAATAGCCAAATCCGCTTCACCAGGGATCTTGACCGATGGGTTGTGCAGCACATCCAGAAAAACATTGGGCGGGACCGGTTTGCGCTGAGAGCCCAGCCGGCTTAAGGCGTTCGCCTCTTCGTTTTTCCGCCGATCCACGTGGTCCACCTGATAGCCTTTGAAATGACCTGCAACAATATCCACCTCACGACGATATGCTGCCATGAGTGGGTCCTTGGAGTCCCAAGTGCCAGACACTTGCTGAGCCACGAGGTCCGAGTCACCGAAGCACTTAACTCGACTTAGATTCATCTCCTTAGCCATCCGGAGACCATGGAGCAAGGCTTCATACTCAGCTGCATTGTTAGTACAAGGGAACATTAAGCGGAGAACATAACAAAACTTATCACCTCGTGGGGAAGTTAATACGACTCCAGCCCCCGAGCCTTCCAATTGCCTGGATCCGTCAAAATGGATGGTCCAATATGTGTGATCCGGTTTTTCTTCAGGTGCTTGCATTTCCGTCCAATCATTGATAAAATTAACAAGTGCTTGAGACTTAACCGCCGTCCGAGGCACATACTTCAAATCGTGCGGCCCAAGCTCTATAGCCCACTTGGCAATCCAGCAAGTTGCTTCCCGGTTCTGGATGATATCCCCCAAAGGAGCAGAACTGACCACCGTAATTGGATGCCCTTGGAAGTATTGTTTAAGCTTCCGGCTTGCCATAAAAACTCCATACACCAGCTTCTGCCAATGCGGATACCTTTGCTTGGACTCGATGAGTACCTCGCTGATATAATAGACCGGACGTTGAACCAGATGCTCCTTACCTGCCTCCTTTTGCTCCACCACAATAGCCACGCTGACTGCCCGAGCATTAGCAGCAACATATAGCAGTAACGGCTCCTTGTCAATGGGAGCGGCGAGCACAGGCGGATTGGCCAATTGCCGCTTTAAGTCCTCAAATGCTTCATCAGCAGCGGAACTCTAGACAAACTGATCCGTTTTTTTTGATACAAAGGGATTGCCTTCTCACCAAGACGACTGATAAACCGGCTTAACGCAGCGATCCGGCCTGCCAGGCGTTGAACATCATTGATACACTTCGGTTTAGCCAGGGAGGTGATGGCTGTGATCTTCTCCGGATTAGCCTCAATTCCCCTGTTGGACACCAGAAAACCCAATAACTTGCCCGCCGGTACACCAAAGACACACTTGTCCGGATTAAGCATCATCTTGTATGTCCTCAGGTTATCAAAGGTTTCCCTCAAATCATCAATCAGAGTCTCCTTCTCCCTGGACTTAACCACGATATCATCCATGTAAGCATGTACATTACGGCCAATCTGCTTGTGAAGACAATTTTGTACACACCATTGATAAGTTGCCTGGGCACTCTTGAGCCCGAAGGGCATAGACACATAGCAGAAGGCTCCAAAAGGAGTTATAAATGCCGTCTTCTCCTGATCCTTAACTGCCATTTTGATCTGATGATAGCCAGAATATGCATCCAAAAAACTTAAACGCTCACAACCCGACGTAGCATCAATAATTTGATCAATACGGGGGAGGGCAAAAGGATCTGCTGGACAAGCCTTATTAAGATCTGTGTAATCCACACACATGCGCCAGGTGCCGTTTTTCTTAAGGACCAGCACCGGATTGGCAAGCCACTCAGGGTGAAAAACTTCAACAATAAAGCCAGCTTCTAAGAGCCTGGCTACCTCTTCTCCAATCGCCTTGCGTCTTTCTTCGTTAAACCGGCGGAGGAACTGTTTCACTGGTTTGTATTTAGGATCCACATTAAGGGTGTGCTCAGCGAGTTGCCTCGGTACACCTGGCATGTCAGAGGGCTTCCATGCAAAAATGTCCCGATTCTCACGGATGAACTCGATGAGCGCGCTTTCCTATTTCGGATCCAAGTTGGCACTGATGCTAAACTGCTTGGACGAATCGCCAGGTACGAAGTCAACAAGCTTAGTTTCTGCTGCCGATTTGAACTTCAGGGCCGGATCATGCTCCGTAGTTGGCTTCTTTAATGGAGTCATGTCCGCCGGATCAACATTGTCCTTATAATACTTCAACTCTTCGGTGGCACAAACCGACTCTGCATAGGCCGCATCTCCTTCCTCGCACTCCAAAGCGATTTTGCGGCTTCTGTGAACCGTTATTGTCCCCTTGTGACCCGGCATCTTGAGCTGCAAATACACATAACAGGGTCGTGCCATAAACTTGGCGTAAGCCGGTCGCCCAAACAGGGCGTGATATGGACTTTGGATTTTCACCACTTCAAACGTCAATGTCTCCGACCTGGAATCATGATCATCCCCAAAGGCCACTTCCAGAGCTATCTTACCAACAGGATATGCTGATCTGCCAGGTACTACACCGTGGAACACTGTATTAGACGGTTTGAGATTTTTATCTGTTAGTCCCATACGACGGAAGGTCTCATAGTACAAGATATTGATGCTGCTCCCTCCATCCATGAGCACCTTGGTAAACTTGTAACCTCCCACCTGAGGCGCCACCACTAGAGCCAACTGACCCGGATTATCAACCTGGGGAGGGTGATCCTCTTTGCTCCATATGATTGGCTGTTCAGACCAGCGTAGATAACGGGTATGGCCGGTTCAACAGAGTTGACCGCCCGCCTCTGAACCTTCCGGTCCCGCTTGTCCAAGCTAGTGGTGAAGACATGGTACTGCCCACTACTCAACTGCTTTGGGTTGCTCTGGTAACCTGACTGTTGATGCTGTTGGTTGTAACCACCCTGGTTGTTCTGACTATTTTGATTGTTATGTCCGCTCGGATTACCGTTAAATCCTGAACCGGAATTTCCTCCACCGTAACCCGGCCCGGACCCTGAGCCACCGCCGGAGCCGTGATCATACCGGAAAGCATTAGAATTCTTGAACTCCTGCATAATGAAGCAATCCTTCCAAAGGCGGTTTGCTGGCGCTTCCTTCATCCCATGTCTTGGACAAGGCTGGCTCAGTAGATAGTTTAGGCGGTCCGGGTTAGGGTTGGGTGCCCCATTGCGATTTTTCGGTTTACCCTTGCATCGCTGGCCATTGTCCTGCGTGTTGGTATTAGCCACAAAGTCCATGTTACCATCCGCTTTACGCTTGCCTCCACCACCATTGCCTGCCCAGTGATGCTGCTGGCCTTTGGAGTTGTTGTTCCTCTTTCCCTTCCCTGCCTTGTCATCATCAGATTTGGGATCCTTGGTACTATCAGAATCAGCATACTTTACCAAAGGAGCCATGAGGGTTCCCATGTCAGTGCAATGATGCTTCAGCCGTCCCAACTTCAGCTTTAGGGGCCCAAACCGGCAGTTGCCTTCTAGGGTTAATATAGCGGTGTCAGCGTTGATGCGGTCTGATGAATGCAACACTTGTGAAACCCGGCGCACCCAATGAGTCGTCGATTCTCCTTCCTCCTGGATGCAGGCAGCTAAGTCCACTATCAACATAGGCTGTTTACATGTATCCTTGAAATTGCTGATAAACCGGGCTCGTAATTGGGCCCATGAACTGATAGAATTAGCCGGCAAGCTTTTTAACCAAGTACGGGTCATTCCTTCAAGCATCATGGTGAAGTATTTCGCACACGCCGCGTCATCCACATCAAGCATCTCCATGGCCATCTCATAGCTCTCCACCCATGTCTCTGGAGGTTGATCCGCCGTGTAATTTGGTACTTTGTGCGGGCCTTTGAAATCCTTGGGCAGGCGCACATTGCCTAAAGCGGGGACAAGGCAAGGCACCCCCAAAGAGCTAGAAGTAACTCCAGGTTCGATCGAGATAGTTGGACGAACCGGTGTGAGCTGCCGAGCCTGATGCTGTGCGGCTAACTCGGCCTCCCTGCGCGCTCGGGCCCGGTCCACCACTTCCTGAGCGTTATCAGCACCACCCGCCGGGTTGTTGCCACGGGGTGCTCCACGTCGCTCATTACTCGATACTGTCGGTTCATCCATATGTCTGCTATAGCTCCGGCTTGGACGGGGGGTTGAGTGGATCTGGTCGCGGCTATACGAGTATGCTTCCTGTTGGACCAAAGCTGTCCACAGAAGCTCCTTGACCCGTCGCGTTTCTACTGCCTGCGGCGAGTCACCTTCAATTGGAATGGCCTCCAGCCGTGCAGCAGCGGTGACGAGATTGTCCATTGGGTTGGAGTAATGACCCGGAGGTGTTAAAATAGCCTGAGGTACCACGGTGTTTTGACGAGGCGGGTCCATCTGACAAGGCTGAACCGGTGCACCGGTCCCAGGAGCTTCCGCCCGGTTTCCCTCCAGCGGATTGCCGGTTCCTGCTCCTGGAGTGTTGAAAAGGTCTCTGGCCTGGAAAACCGGAGGCAAACGGGATCGGTACTTCCTCCTCATGACTTCCTGCGACGCGCTCTGGTCCAACATGAGCATGTAGGCTTGTGCGTCTAAAGCGGCCTGCTCCGTGGCCATCCTGGTGTCCTCAGCTGCCAGATCTGCCTTGGCCTGGGTGATCTGTTCCTTCACCTTTGCAATCTCCGCGTTGTGAACGCCCTGATCCGCCGGATTAGCTTCCGCCATAAGCGCAGCCAATGCATCAAATAGCTCTGATAGAACTTGAGCCGGCGGGCGCACAGGGCCTCCTGCCCCGGCAGCCGTCGCCGCTGCTGAACCGGAGGTTGTTGCCGCAATGGTCGAAGAATGAAAAGCTGCTTGTGTGCCAGCCATGAATATTCCAACCCGGTTGGGCAGATCAGAGGGGTCCGGAATACTATCGCCATCGGAACAGCCCCCAATCCGGCCGTCTTGTAGTTGATAAAGAGATTCGGTTTCTCCGGTCGATGACTCGTCATCGGAACAAACGACGGTATCGCCGCGAGATTCCGATCCATCCTCATAACTTCCTCCATGGATGACTCCCACTAAGGCACGCTTCATGGCCGGTTTAACCCGGGCGGGTCGCGCACGCTGAGCCGTCTCGACGAGGTCGGTGCAGATGTCCGGCTCAGTGCCCGTTTCACCATCTTGCCAATGAAAACGTGAATGCCACCAAAGGGGACCCGGTACCCGTACTCAACTGAGCCGGCCTCGGGGCCCCAGCCTGCGTCGTCGATGTAGAGCTTGCCGCGACGACTCTTAGTCATTTGACCTACAGCGTAGCCCTCGAGTCCTTCAAAGTGGCCCTCCAAGAACGTGAAACCATCGTGCGATAGCCCCATGGTGGGCGCCAATTATCGTGGTTTTGTCACGGCAGATGTCCTAGAGAAAGGACTTAGTCGTGGAGCCATCGCGATGGGTTAGCTTGAAGGGGTTAAAGCGGACACAGGGACGCAAGAGAGTTTATACTAGTTCGGCCCCTTCAATGAAGGTAAAAGCCTACATCTAGTTGTGATGGAATTGATGGGGTTTCGATGACTAGGGAGCAAACAAGCTTCGCCTATGTCTCGAGTTGTTGTCTGTTGTCCTTGAACCGCCGCCGGGTCGTCCCCTTATATACACGGGTGACGCCCGTCGGTTCACCAAGTCCCAACACCGGTCGATATTCGTATCCAGGTTGGTCTCTCCTTATTCCTAACTTACAATACAAGTTTATATACAAATACTGGTTTACAGCTACAAGTCTTAAACCGACTACGGGCCTTAAGCCCTCATCTGTCTTCCTGGGCTTTAGCACTCTTGAACTACTGATGAAGCTGACCCGGCCTAGATAGGCCGGTTTACGCCCAGTAGTAATATCCCCAACAAGAAGCGCAGGAAGCCACTAATTGAGATTCAAGAAGATGAAATGAAGAAGAAAGCAAAGAAGGACGCGACGAAAACGAAGAAAGCTCCAAAGCCAAGGGAAAAGAAGACTCCGTGCAAATATTGTGAAGATGAAGATCACAACATGAAGGATTGCCAACTCCTTGCAGCTTTTCTTGCTGCGAGTGCGAGCGCAAAAGCTCCGGGTGTCGAAACAATCCTTACACTTTAGGATATTTTCATGAGGGAAAAAATGATGAATTGCCTTGTAACACCCCATGACTTATGATAAAAAGTTGTGTTGACTAGCTGTGAATGTTTGTTTTGTGGGATTGCAACATATTACTACATGCGTGGTTTGAAAAAAAGCAGAATGTTGCTTTTTACAAGAGTTGGTTTAAAAAAATTCTTATTGTTATATGTTTGTGAGAGCTTACTTTTTGTAGTATGATGGTGCCAAAATTCATAGAATTTTTTGCAAAAAGCAGAATGTGGGTTTTTCCTTATTTTTTTTAAAAAATAGTACTCAATGGTTGTTGTAACCACACCTTGATCCATGTTTAAAAAGAACATGTTTTAAGCTTTTGAAAAGCATGGTTGGAGCTTTTGAAAAACATGGTTGAATCTTTTTGAAAATATGGTTGAAGCTTTTAGGAAACATGTTTGAAGCTTTAAGAAAACATGTTTAGAAGATTTCTGAAAAGTATGGTTGCAGCTTTTTAAAAACATGGTTGAAGCTTCTGTAAACAAGGTTGCAGCTTTTAGGAAACATGGTTGAAGCTTTTGAAAACTTGGTTGAAACTTTTTCAAAGTATGGTTGAAACTTTTTCAAAATATGGTTGCAACTTTTAGGAAACATGGTTGAAGCTTTTTGCAAACATGGTTGAAGCTTTTTAAAATATGGTTGAAGCAAAATAACAAGTTTGAAAAGGAAAAAGGCTTGAATGATTTAAAGTGTTGATTTAGTTGTACAGCAAAAAGTTGGGAAAGGAAGCTTATTTACATTATGTTTCCAGCAAAAATATTGTAGGGACGTAGCTAATTTGCAGGTAAAAATATATATTTTGGCTTTGCAACAAATCTAACAGAAGGTTGTAGCTATTTCCTGTGAGCTTCCAGCAATTTAAGTGTGTGATAAAAGTAGCATTCACATATTATTTTTCAGAAAAAATATGTTTTGAGGGGAAAAATGCGCAGAGATTCCCTTGAAACTTCGATGGATGAAGTTTGAAATATTTTCATATTTCAGAACCAGTGAAACAAAAAACAATTGTCAATGCATGGTCATGTTGGCAAAAAGAAGAACGCATCCATTAAAAACATAAGTGCATCATCCAAATATCAAGTTATCATCAGTTTACATACCAAAAGGACACATATGTTTACTGGAGGTATCAACAGTTTACATACGAACGCGCACTACTCTAATCCTATTAGAACGCTACCACCTCGGACATGATCTAGACCTAACGAAGAAACAAGCTTGTTCGTCTTGAACCTTCCAGAAAATCAAGCCGCCAACTCATCCTTGAACGCCCGCTCCTTTGGGGCATTGTTCATTGGGTGACTGAAAAGGTTGTATGCCATATCCATGCGATATCGCGCCATGTCTTCCTGTAAAAAATGAATACAAAAAGTAAGCAAGTATGATACTAGTTATTCTTTGTTGCATGAGTATTTAAAACAAAAGGTAAACAAGTATGATACTAGTTATTCTTGTGTTGCATGAGTGATGAATGCAAAAAGTTCACATCCATCCACCGCAAAAAATTGATATGGATGTAGCAAAATTATGATATGGATGAAGCAAAAGCAGAAATGTAGTTGTAGCACACTAGACATATGGATGTAGCAAAAAAGCCTAGTAGGTATGAACTTAAACCACATATGAAGCAAAAACAAAACATGGTATTCTTCTGTTGCATGAGTATTGAAAACAAAGAAAGTATATTGTAACAAAATGACAAGACAAAAAATTAAAAATGTGTACCTGCTTGAACTCTCTCACTGACTTCCCATCATAGTTCTCCACATATTTGAGCCCAAAAAAGCCACAATCACATCTGTGAGATAAAAAAAGTTCTCCATCATACTTCTCATGTGTAGTTGAAAAAATAAAATGTTGAAATGGAACACATGATTGAAGCAAAATTCAAAAAAAAACTCACAGGGTATCTTGCTTTGGGTAATCCTCTAGGTCAACACGAGCGAAGGATCCAACATTGACATTGAATTCGCTGCACTCTTGTGCGAGGGTTGCAAAGTTTGTGATCTAGCACCGAAAACACACACAAAAGTTTCAAAAATAAAATGAGGTGTGTAAAGATGACAACAGGGCATTTATGCAGATGAATCAGAAGGGTAAACAGAAAAAATTAGAGAGCATGAGCCTACCAGGTTATTGGCTTGCTTCTTCAAAGAAGATTGTTTTCCTTTTGAATGGATTGAGTCAAATACATTCCACTGCTTGTGAAGCAAGTTTGCGCAAACAACTATCCAATGGAGATCATGAACAATTGTGAAAAAGATCTACAAAAAACAAAAGAAAGGCAAAAAGGTACTCAGAACATGTAAAAAATGTTACAGCCACGTCGCTTCATTGGATCATATTTGGAAGTATTTTTTGGTGTGGAACAAAAGAAAGCTTCGTGAAACTTACGAGGTCAAACTTTTGAACCTTCAACATTTTCATAGCCCTTTCAAGCTCAGCCATGAGTTTTGCTGGTTGGAAAGTTGATGGGTCTTGTTTTAGTAGGATCTACTTGAAAGATACAACAAAATGGTTAGTGTGTGTTGAAACGAAAATGTGAAAGAAAGAAAGGAATGAAGCATTGCTTGTTTTTACAAAAACTTACCCTCGCGTGGACTGAGAAAATGTATTTCTTCAAATCCCTTTCTTTTGCTGCACGGGATGCGAGGTTGTTCATCTCGATACATAGTGACATAACCTCATCATTCATATTACCGCGAGGCTTGAAGCATGCAAGGAATTTCTTGTATCCAATGAAAAATCCACCTAGCTTGATGAAAGGTGTCTTGTTACCATAGATGCAACCAAATGAATCATTTGTTTCGAGCAGAAAAAATAAAAAATAGAAAGCAAAAACAGATTGGGCTTAGGTAGCTCACACTTGTTCATTGGGTTGTGATTTCCTCAATGGTTTCCCATGCTTTACAAACCTTTCATACATTTCTGCAGCCTTGTCGACCTTTTGCTTCTTTGCCTTGGTATTTTTTATGGCTGGAACTTTGGCCATCCTCTTCTTCCTAGTCTTTTTGTCATGTGTGCTAGGGCCACTGCTTGCATCAGCAAAATGCTCTTCTATAGCGACCATCTTAGGAGTTGTAGCAAAAAAATAAAGATGGATGAGTTTGCAAGAGATTGTACAAAAAGAATTTGCTGGAATCACATAAATGTGAAAAAATGATATGGAGAAAAACAAAAAGAAATGATGCAAGAGGAAGGAAGCATACTTGGGCTGTCATCATTATCTGAAACAGGAAACACGGGGATGTTTGCATATATGGGGCTGACTGTGCTCTTCTTAATTGTAGGCTCATCCGTGGAATGCATCATCTCATAGTCTTAGGATCCCTTTGGGAACAACTCACAGGATGGCTCGTCGTCCCAAATGTCGGCTGTCGCACTCCTGGGTGCATCATAGAAGAGTGGGGGGCTGTGAGGTGAGGCGTTGCCTTCCATCTCGAAACTCACTCTTTGTTGCTCACGAGTTTCCGCAGCCTCTGTTGCAACTTCTAGGTTCAATCCGGTGACTTCATCCTTGTTGATGCTAGGTGTTGTACCTTGAGCTTGAGCTTGAGCACCAATGTCGGCATTTGCAGCTTTAGCATCATTCTCTTTTCCGCGACATTCGTCCATGATAGGTGCTTCAAAGGAAAAGTTGGGCTCATTGGTAGCTGCGATGGCGTCTCCAACATCATGAAGGAGAGCGGCCATCCGGTTGCACTGCAATCCCTTTAAACACTGTCCAAACTTCCCTACTACACCATCCACCTCTGCTGCAAAAATACCCTTGTGCTTGTCGTAGAGCATTTGAAACTGAGTTGGTACCTACAAGAAGGCAAGTGTCCAACATTTTTAGTGATAAGTATATCCAGATTTTGAGAAGTATGGATGTAAAAAAACACAAATGTGGGTGTAGCACATTAGAGGTATGGATGAAGCGAGAAACAAGTAGGTGTGCTGCTGTGTCACTATGTATCAAATAAACAGTGTGATTGTAGCAATTTACTGTCATGGATGAAGCATAAAAAACAAATGGTCTATACCTCTAGGTAGCAAATTATTGATATGGATGTAGCAAAATTATGATATGTTTGAAGCAGAAACAGAATGTAGTTGTAGCACACTAGACATATGGATGCAGCAAAAAAGCCTAGTAGGTATGAACTTCTACATATGAAGCAAAAACAGAACATGGTTGTATCACATCAGAATGAGGGATGCAGCAAACAAAATATACACTTGCAACTGGGTATAGTAAATAATGCAAAGCCAAAGGTAAATAGGAAATGAATACAAAGAAAAGGATAGTGTAGATTTGGAAAGAGTACCCTTAGACCTTGCATGCTAGAGAATGATTGATGAAGCCAATTGTTGAGTGATGATGATAGGTGTGGTTCAGCATCAACATTTTGTTGAGCCTCGTTTGATTGAGATTCCTTTGCTTGAATGTCAGCACCTTGAATTTGGCTTCCTTGGCCACTAGTTCCTTGGCCACTAGGTGCTTCAGCACTAACTACCTACCCACTGGCTGCTTCAGCACCAACTTCCTGTCCCATGAGTTGTGCTGCATAGGGGGTGTTGCACAAACTCCGGATCTAGGAAAACAAAACATGAGGGGAGACAAATAAGAAGGCTGCCATAACCTAAATGGAAAAGCAAAGATTGCTAAATGCAAATTCAGTGAGAAAAAATAGGGGGATGTTAATACTCCATTGGCAAAGGAAAATACATAGGCGGGATGTAGCAAAATTACTTGGGTGTGTATCCCGTAGAAAGGTTGGACAGGAGTGAGCTTGTTCTTGTCAACTTTATCCAACCAATCAAAATCCTTTTGGCAAACAAAGCGTATCCTCGGCACGGAATAATCAATGGCATGCTCATTTGGGAGGTCAGCCGGGATATCAATATGATCCATGTATATGATCTGTATAGAATGGAAAAAGGACATTAGCCAACAAAAACATAAATGCGAGCTATAGAAATGTACAGAAGGTTTCATGCAGCAAAGAAAGAAGATGGAGGTATTTCATAATGTTGTGTTGCATACCGCTAACATGGGGAGGCATGAAGCGATCTGAAACTCTGCTGCTTTTTTTGTATTTGCTTGCATCCTCTTCTTCTCTTGAAAGACTCCAGCCTCCTCCATCACTCGTGCCAACAAGTGCTCATCCCAAGCGAATTCATGCACCAAAGACATATCTTCCAAGGAAGCTAGATACTCGAGATTCACCATGTTGCCAGTGCTTGGGCACAAAACTGTTGCCAACGTAAGGAGTGTCCAAGTCCTATTTACCATAACCACGTCCTCATCGCTGCAACTAGTGAGCAACTTGACAACATGAGCGATTGGAGCCCTGTTCCCCTCCTTGTAGATGTTGTGAAGATCATGTTCATCACTCTTCTTAAGAAGCTTCACAGGTCTATCACTGGATGGCACGTTGAAAATCCTTTTCACCATGAGCTTGCTGAAGGTGATGGACTTGTTCTTGTGTTTGAACTCAGAGAGTATGTGATTCGTGTTCATCACAACAAACTCAATGAGCTCATGGGGCGCCTTGAAAGACCGGATGTCCAACAAGTCTCCAAACGGTCCCTCCCTTATGATTCTCTGTTTTTATGGTGTTACTTGCTTCCTAATCTCAGCCAGTTTTTTGAGTTAAACCTTGACTTAAAGCCATATAGATTGCCTTTTTTCTTATTCTTCTTCTTAGCCTTCTTACTCCCCTCATTCTCACCAACGGTGCCTGCGACATCTACAAAAAGGAAAAAAACAAGTCAATAAAACCCTAAAACTGCATCATCAGTAGCTAGGAAAAAACATACATGAACACCTAAAAAATCTGTAAAACCTATGAAACATACAAGCACACATAAAAAATGTACAGAATAAAACATTGCACTCTAAAATTAGCATTTATACAAATACGTCTGCTATAGAATAAAACCTAGGATATTTTGCAGCACCAAGAAACCTATTTACAAATTTACATGGCAAACAAGGATGCCTCTGTGCGGTGTGTGATTCCTTCACGATCTCAAACAAGTTAATTTTTAGCGTCATTCTATTCAGCGCTGGAGCTTGAGATACATAAGTAAGAGTTCACATGTTTCGTGTAACTCTGCTGCTGCGAACACGTGTAGGATCGAAAGTATGTCTAGAGGGGGGTGATTAGACTACTTGACCAAATAAAAACTTAACCTTTTCCCAATTTTAGTTCTTGGCAGATTTTACCTATTTTAGGACAAGTCAAGCAATCATCACACAATTCAAGCAAGCATGCAAAGAGTATATTGGCAGCGGAAAGTAAAGCATGCAACTTGCAAGAATGTAAAGGGAAGGGTTTGGAGAATTCAAACGCAATTGGAGACACGGATGTTTTTCCCATGGTTCGGATAGGTGGTGCTATCCTACATCCACGTTGATGGAGACTTCAACCCACAAAGGGTAACGGTTGCGAGAGTCCACGGAGGGCTCCACCCACAAAGGGTAACGGTTGCGCGAGTCCACACAGGGCTCCACCCACGAAGGGTCCACGAAGAAGCAATCACCCACAAAGGGTCCACGAAGAAGCAACCTTGTCTATCCCACCATGGCCATCGCCCACACAGGACTTGCCTCACTAGCGGTAGATCTTCACGAAGTAGGTGATCTCCTTGCCCTTACAAACTCCTTGGTTCAACTCCACAATCTTGTCCGAGGCTCCCAAGTGACACCTAGCCAATCTAGGAGACACCACTCTCCAAGAAGTAACAAATGGTGTGTAGGTAATGAACTCCTTGCTCTTGTGCTGCAAATGATAGTCTCCCCAACACTCAACTCTCTCTCATAGGATTTAGATTTTGTGGAAAGAAGATTTGAGTGGAAAGCAACTTGGAAAGGCTAGAGATCAAGATTCATATGATAGGAATGGAATATCTTGGTCTCAACACATGAGTAGGTGGTTCTCTCTCAGAACATATGAGTTGGAATGGTGTATGTGTTCTGATGGCTCTCTCCACGAATGAAGAGGAGGTGGAGGGGTATATATAGCCTCCACACAAAATCCAACCGTTACACACAGTTTTCCAATCTCGGTGGGACCGAATCAACAAACTCGGTCGGACCAAAAATGTAAACCTAGTGACCGTTAGAGATTTTCGGTGGGACTGACATGCAACTCGGTAGGACCGATATGGTTAGGGTTTGGGCATAACGTAATCTCGGTGAGACCGATTACACAAACTCGGTGAGACCGAATTTGGTAATTAGCTAACCAGAGAGTTGGTCAGGCAAACTCGGTGGGACCGATTTGCCCTTTCGGTGAGACCGAAAAGTTACAAAGGGGAAACACTGAATTTACATTGCAATCTCGGTGGGACCGATTCGCTCTTTCGGTGAGACCGAAAAGTTACGAAAGGGAAACAGAGATTTTGCAATCCCATCTCGGTGAGACCGAGATCCCTATCGGTAGAACCGAATTGCTAGGGTTTGGCAGTGGCTTATGACAAGTGAAACTCGGTGGCGCCGGATAGGAAGAATCGGTAGGACCGAGTTTGGCTTAGGGTTTAGGTCATATGTGGATATGGGAAAGTAGTTGAGGGTTTTGGAGCATATCACTAAGCACATGAAGCAAGAGGCTCATTAAGCAACACCTCATCCCTCCTTGATAGTATTGGCTTTTCCTAAAGACTCAATGTGATCTTGGATCACTAAAATATAAAATGAAGAGTCTTGAGCTTTTGAGCTTGAGCCAATCCTTTGTCCTTAGCATTTTGAGGGTTCCACTTTCACATCCATGCCATGCCAATCATTGAGCTTTCCTGAAATAATCATCTTGGAATAGCATTAGCTCAATGAGCTATATGTTGTTATGAATTACCAAAACCACCTAGGGATAGTTGCACTTTCAATCTCCCCCTTTTTGGTAATTGATGACAACATATAGATCAAAGCTTCGACAAATGATAATAAGCATGAAATAGATCGTCGCTTTGAGAAGTATGTGATAAGTAAGAGCTCCCCCCTAAGTTTGTGCATATTTAAAATTTGCTTTGGACTGCAAATGCACAAGGAGTTAGAGTCATGGGTTACTCTTCCATGTCACATACATCTTGGTGGAGCGCTTAAAATGATAAGAATGAAATACATGCACTCATCACCAAGAATAGTGAATGATCACATAAGATAGATAAGATAATAGCATTAAGCAAGCATTAAGTGTAGCTTATGATCAAACACATGATCATCAATGTCTCACAAGCAATGACATCAAAAGCAAACAAGTTCGAAAAACCACCAAATAAAGCAAGAGAGAAAAGCAACACACTCTCTCTCGAAGCCTATGATCTATACATTTTTATCCCCCTTTGGCAACAATTTACCAAAAAGTTCCTAGAAAAATGCATAGTGCTAAGTCGACGCTCAGGCTTGATCTTCAGGTGGTGGTGGAGTCCGGATCACTGCAAGGACGAAGGCTTCTGTAGACGCTGAAGTAGACGCTGGAGTTGGAGCTGAAGTAGATGCTGGAGCTGGTGGAACTGAGGCTGTAGCTGGTGCTGAGGTGGTGGCTCTGGTGGCAGAAACTGGCACGGCAGACGACCTCGGACCTCGTGGCACTCTGGCAAAGGCATCAGTGGTAGTCCTGCCTCTCCTCTCTTGCATGTCATCCTGGAGCTGCTCCACTGCAGTCTGAATCTCTGTCACCTTGACATCCAAGTCATAGAACTTTTGTTCCATGATCCTCTCTAAGCTTGCCTGGTTCTGAGTTAGGGTGGCTAGTCCTTTCTCAATCCGCAGGGTGGATGCAATCAGGTAACCAAGCTGCTCTTGTTTAGTTTTCAAGAAATACTCAGATGCCTCCTCTTGGGTTGGCATCTTGGCAGCTTTCTCCTTCCTTGCCTTCTCCTTCTTGGCTTGTGCTTGGGCAGATGATGGCTCATTCTCAGTCATGACTACTTGATTGTCCTCAAAATCTGGACGGATGGGCAAGTGTTCCTTATCCAGCAAGTATATGCCCGTGCCCATCTTGGAGTTAATGAGCTCCTGAATTTGATGGGCATAACCACAGCTCCTCTTCTGATCTACTGCAGTCCTCTTGATAGTCTCTACTATGAGGCTCATGACCTTGAATTTCTGTGGCACATCAAATACATGTAGCAAGTTGATTGCATGGCCTCTAATCATCTTGTGATCACCTGACTTGGGCAAGAGAGTGTGCCTCAATATCCAATTGATTGTTGGCAGCCCTGATAGAAGATAGTGCACAGACCCAAACTTGAAAGTATCAAGAGCTTCATTGGGAATCTCCTTGTACATGTTGGACATTGAGTTGTGGTCCATCTTCTTCTTGGCATAAATGTCCAAGTCATCTGCTTGCTCCTCTGGGGCATTGATCAACTTTTCCCATTCCTCAATAGTTGATTGGTACCTCGTACCTTCAGACATCCATGTGATCCTTCCATCTGGGTAGAAGTGTGCTGTGGAGTAGAATTGCATGATAAGCTCCTCGTTCCACTTTGTGAGCTTCTGCCCAACAAAGTCTTCAACTCCACATGCACTAAAGCTGTCATACACTCCAGGGTAGTGTTCCTCATTTTTCTTCATGTAGGTCCAGTCGACCCATCTCATGTCACAAACAATGGGCTTCTTGTCAAGCAGTACTGTCTCATAGAAATCTTGCTGCTCCTTGGTGTGAAATCTGTAATCCACAGCAGTCCTTCTCCTTGAAGCATATGGATCTGCTTCTCTCCACTTCCTCAGCCCTGAGTCTCTCCTGAGCTTCATGTCCTCAGCCACAGGATGAGCATCATTGTGGTCTGGGATCTTGGGCTTGAGTTTTCGGAGAACTTGCTCTTCATCCTCTTCTTCAGCAGCTTCAGGCACTGGGGCCTTGTTCTTTTCAGCAGCAGGTATGCTCCTTATATTTCTCTTTGGTGCTGTCTTGACCTTTGATGCAGCCTTGGGCTTAGATGCAGTAGCCCCTGATTTTATAGCATCACCCATTAGCTTGGGTGCCTTAGGTGCTGGTGCAGCAACCTCTTCTTCCTCTTCCTCTTCCATAATGGAAGCCTTTCCAAGCACTCTGGCTACGGTCTTCTTGACCCTTTCCTTCCTCTTCTTGCCTTCAGCAACAACTGGCTCTTTGGGTGCAGGCTTTTCAGTTGAAGCTCTAGCCTTTGACATAGGCTGCCTGCCTGCTGGCCTTTTGATCTTCAGTCCTGGCTTTGTGCCTTGAGCTAGCTCAACTCTATTTGATGTGGCCTCTTCCTCTGCCACATAATCTTCATCTTCAGAATCAGAAGTTCTCTTCTTCCTTTGTCTAGTGGCAGCTTTTGGCAGATTGCTTGGGGTACTTCTGCTGCCATCATCTGAAGAGCTGGAGGGACTAGTGCCCTCACTCATCACCACTTGTTGTTCTGACATATTCTGGCTGTCACTCTGATCTGACATGTTGAACAAGCTGACTGCTGACCCTGTGAACAGTTTATAGATGAGGTAGAATAGATGAGCATCACAAAATGCAGAGATTTTTGCACAAGAATGATCCAAAAACTTAGTTTTAGTTTCCCACTGAAATCATCTCGGATCTACCGATTTTTAAACTCGGTGATACCGAAGCAGTTTTGGCACCTAAACTAGTGAACTCGGTCAGACCGAGTCACAGTTCGGTGGCACCGAGACTGCTAGGGTTTCACAAAGTTCCAAAATCGGTCACACCGATAAGTAATTCTCGGTCAGACCGAGTCTCACTTGTGCAATGGCATAAGCCAAATCGGTGGGACCGAGTTTTTCAACTCGGTGGGTCCGAGATGGTTTCGGCGGAAACCTAACCCTAAAATTTTCGAATCAAACCTAATCTATGAGCGCATTGACTGGATAGGAGTGTTTCAATCGTGGCAAGAATCATGATGATCACAATGTGCTAAGAATCGGATTGGAGAATAGCACAAAGATCGAGTCCATACCCTAGTTCGGCGGAGACTCGCTACGGCGGCAACGGCGGGGTAGAATTCCCTTTGACGGCGACGGAGACCAGCGACTGGAGGCGGCTGGCGGCGAGGAGATGATTCGGAGACCACGTTGGCAGAGCAGGCTATCGCGCGGGCGAAGGGGTTCGGAGAAATTTCCAAAATTTTGCCCGTGACTATATATAGCCCGACCCTGTCGGTGTGACCGAGTGGAACAACTCGGTGGCACCAAGATTCATAACTGCAGGCAGTTACTGAAACTCGGTGTGACCAAAAGATTCAAATCGGTTGCACCGAGATCAAAAACCTAGATCAACTTAATGATCTCGGTAGGACCGAAAGTGGGGTATCGGTCAGACCGAGAATCATAAAGAGGTTTTGGAAGTTTAAGTCTATGACGAATCGGGGACTCCGAGCGCTCCTCACACAGAGTGGTTCGAATCTGACTTGATCAAATTTTGTGATGCAGCATGAATAGAGTTTGAGACGAGAAAAGCATAGATAGATAGAGGAGGTTCTTAGGCATTCTTGTCCATCCACTTGGCAAAAGAAAATAAAACCAAACAATCAAAACAACAAGTGGATGTCCTCGAATGAGTAAAATATGCAACCAGCATGCTCACACAATAAGATGGCAAATGAAATATGTGACAAGGCATGCACAACCAATTCTAGCAACTATCAAGCAATTTGCGATGACTAGGTCATCTATATATGAGTATATTGACTTAGGAGTCAAGTGAGAACACTTGATCATAGGTCATACTCATCGTTTAAGCTCAAGTGGGGTTACCACTTTTACATAAAGCATTGTTGTGTTCACATCTTTAGAGTTGTTTTAGCTCAAGTCTTAGAGTAAAGCTCCCCCTAGATGTGATACCCCCCCCCCTAAGAGGGATGAACTAACCTTGGGTTTTGTCGATGATGACTTCATGTAGATGTTGAAGATGTGGATGCTCAATGTTGATGTAGATCACTTGGAGCTATCCATTTGAGTGAATTGCACTTTCAATACCTACATGGGTTAGTCCCACAAGGAACAAACAAGGATATCCATAGACATAGAGTGATGCACACACAAGATGATGTCCATGAAAACTTTTAGGTTACCTTGTCCCTTGTCTTACCTACAAGAGGGTTTGTGACTCCTTGAACTAGTGCAGGATGTGGAAGTTGATTGCACTTGTTCTTGCCAAAATGATAAGAGTGAAGTATGTTGGCGGAGTCACCCTCAAGGACTCTCTAGTTCTTCTTCTTTTGGATCCACATCATCTTGATGGGAATCCTTGGAGTTGTAGTCGTACTTGATGAAGTGGAACTTGAAGTAGTCTTGGGAATCCACTTGACTAAGGTCTTAGGAGCTTCTTCAAATGCGTCAATTTTCTCTTGAAGCTTGTCCTTGCCTTTTTGCTTGTAGTCTTGTGGTGGAAGATCATCTTGAGCTTGTGTCCCCTTGAAAGAAGTATCATACTTCTCTTGTTGAGGAACAAACTTTGTCTTGGGGTATTGATCTTCTTCCCACTCAACTCCATTGGCATTGAACTTTCGTTCAAAACCAACACCTTAATTCTTCCGGTGCATTCCTTGCTTGCACACAATTTCCTCGAATTGCTTGCTCCCGGCAAGGCTTTTGTACACTCCTTTCTCTATAATTCCCTTCAATAAGCTATTTTCTTGCTCAAGTGTAACTTGGCTAAGAGAATCATTAGTGGAATCAAGAGAACTACTAGAAGCAACAATATTGGATTTAGCATGATCATTGTTACTGCTAGAGGAAGAATCTTTCTTGTTCTTGTTACTAGACTTGACTTGAGGCATGTAAGTGGATAAGAGTAAACGCTTGGCAATGTAAGAAGAACTTTTCTTGCGGAGATCATCATTGATTGCTTTTAAGAACTCATGCTCTTGCTCAAGATTGAGCTTTTCAAAGCGTAATTTCTCATGAGCTCTTAAAAGTTCTCGATGATCTTCGAAGATAGTTTCATGAGCTAACTTAAGAGTGTTTAGTTCTTTAGTTAGAGCCTCAATATTTTCCTTATCATTGTCATTCTTTTTTTCTTGATTAGCATGATTAATTGACATTTCATCATAGTATTCATCACTAGAGTTGTCAACAAGCAAATCATCACCTAACAAGTCATCTTCATCACTATTGAAATCAACATACTCGGGGTGTGTTACCTTAGGACCTTTGGCCATGAAGCATCTTCCAATTCCTTTATTTGGTGAGTCAAATATGTCGTAGGAGTTGGTTGACACAAGTGCTAGACCGGCAACACCTTCATCTTGAGTATCTTCGGAGTCGGAGTGATAACTTCTCTCGGAGTGGCTGTCGGAGTCGGAGCCGGATACCCATTCACCAACATGAGCTTGATGTCTTCGTCTTGTGTAACTCCTTGATGATTTTTCCTTCCTTTCCGAATCCTTGCTTCTCCGTGAGTATCTTCGTTCATAACGATCATCTCTACTCCTTCTCTCTCTTGGTGGTGATTCTTTGCTTCTTCTTTTTGGAGAATCTTCTCTTCTCTTGTAGGGAGCCGTACACTCATTGGAATAGTGTCCGGGTCTTCCACAACTGTAGCAGTTTCGCTCTCGACTAGAAGATCTTTTGTCATTGTAGGACCTTGACTTGAAGCTTCTATCTTTGCTTCTACTCTTGTAGAACTTGTTGAAGTTCTTCACCATTAAGCTCAATTCTTCATTGAAATCTTGTTTCTCACTTGATGATGTAGGGGCTTCACATGAGGCTTTATAGGCACCACTTGATTTGTTGTGAAGTTCCTCTTTATCCTTAAGTGACATCTCATGAGCAACAATTCTTCCAATCACCTCCGTTAGCTTGAGATCTTTGTAATTGGGCATCATTTGGATCAATGTGCACACGGTATCATATTTTCCATCCAAAGCTCTTAGAATCTTCATGATGATGAATCTATCGGTCATCTCTTCACTTCCTAAGCCGGCAATCTCATTTGTGATGAGAGCAAGCCTAGAGTACATTTCAGCGACACCTTCACCATCCTTCATCTTGAACTTGTCAAGTTGACTTTGAAGCACATCCAACTTGGATTCCTTGATGGAGTAGGTACCTTCGTGCATATCAATCAAAGTGTCCCAAATTTCCTTCGCATTCTCAAGACGGCTGATTTTGTTGAATTCTTCGGGGCACAATCCGTTGAAGAGAATATCACAAGCTTGAGCATTGTATTGCAACATCTTCAACTCATCCGCGGTAGCTTCACGGTTTGGTTCTTTCCCATCAAAGAAGTCACCTTGCAAACCAACACACACAATAGCCCAAACGGCGGGGTTATGTCCAAGAATATGCATTTTCATTTTATGCTTCCAACTAGCAAAAATAGTACCATCAAAGTAGGAACCTCTACGGTGATAATTTCCCTCGCTAGACGCCATACTCTCCTAGGTTGTGAAACCAAGGCTATGACCACCAAAAGCTATGGAGATCAAAACAAATGGAGACCAAAGCTGTGATACCACTTGTAGGATCGAAAGTATGTCTAGAGGGGGGTGATTAGACTACTTGACCAAATAAAAACTTAACCTTTTCCCAATTTTAGTTCTTGGCAGATTTTACCTATTTTAGGACAAGTCAAGCAATCATCACACAATTCAAGCAAGCATGCAAAGAGTATATTGGCAGCGGAAAGTAAAGCATGCAACTTGCAAGAATGTAAAGGGAAGGGTTTGGAGAATTCAAACGCAATTGGAGACACGGATGTTTTTCCCGTGGTTCGGATAGGTGGTGCTATCCTACATCCACGTTGATGGAGACTTCAACCCACAAAGGGTAACGGTTGCGAGAGTCCACGGAGGGCTCCACCCACAAAGGGTAACGGTTGCGCGAGTCCACACAGGGCTCCACCCACGAAGGGTCCACGAAGAAGCAATCACCCACAAAGGGTCCACGAAAAAGCAACCTTGTCTATCCCACCATGGTCATCGCCCACACAGGACTTGCCTCACTAGCGGTAGATCTTCACGAAGTAGGCGATCTCCTTACCCTTACAAACTCCTTGGTTCAACTCCACAATCTTGTCGGAGGCTCCCAAGTGACACCTAGCCAATCTAGGAGACACCACTCTCCAAGAAGTAACAAATGGTGTGTAGGTAATGAACTCCTTGCTCTTGTGCTGCAAATGATAGTCTCCCCAACACTCAACTTTCTCTCATAGGATTTAGATTTTGTGGAAAGAAGATTTGAGTGGAAAGCAACTTGGAAAGGCTAGAGATCAAGATTCATATGATAGGAATGGAATATCTTGGTCTCAACACATGAGTAGGTGGTTCTCTCTCAGAACATATGAGTTGGAATGGTGTATGTGTTCTGATGGCTCTCTCCACGAATGAAGAGGAGGTGGAGGGGTATATATAGCCTCCACACAAAATCCAACCGTTACACACAGTTTTCCAATCTCGGTGGGACCGAATCAACAAACTCGGTCGGACCGAAAATGTAAACTTAGTGACCGTTAGAGATTTTCGGTGGGACTGACATGCAACTCGGTAGGACCGATATGGTTAGGGTTTGGGCATAACGTAATCTCGGTGAGACCGATTACACAAACTCGGTGAGACCGAATTTGGTAATTAGCTAACCAAAGAGTTGGTCAGGCAAACTCGGTGGGACCGATTTGCTCTTTCGGTGAGACCGAAAAGTTACAAAGGGGAAACACTGAATTTACATTGCAATCTCGGTGGGACCGATTCGCTCTTTCGGTGAGACCGAAAAGTTACGAAAGGGAAACAGAGAGTTTGCAATCCCATCTCGGTGAGACCGAGATCCCTATCGGTAGAACCGAATTGCTAGGGTTTGGCGGTGGCTTATGACAAGTGAAACTCGGTGGCGCCGGATAGGAAGAATCGGTAGGACCGAGTTTGGCTTAGGGTTTAGGTCATATGTGGATATGGGAAAGTAGTTGAGGGTTTTGGAGCATATCACTAAGCACATGAAGCAAGAGGCTCATTAAGCAACACCTCATCCCTCCTTGATAGTATTGGCTTTTCCTAAAGACTCAATGTGATCTTGGATCACTAAAATATAAAATGAAGAGTCTTGAGCTTTTGAGCTTGAGCCAATCCTTTGTCCTTAGCATTTTGAGGGTTCCACTTTCACATCCATGCCATGCCAATCATTGAGCTTTCCTGAAATAATCATCTTGGAATAGCATTAGCTCAGTGAGCTATATGTTGTTATGAATTACCAAAACCACCTAGGGATAGTTGCACTTTCAACACGCGTTCGGCACAAGGCTGGTCATAACTCTGTCACTCCGTGTAAGCTACTGGTAAATCCGCCGTATAAGAGTCATGTTCAGAGATGAATTCATTTCTGTTCGTTCTAGTTTCAGCAATCAAATCTGAATGATCCTCAATTCAGAAGCAGGGGTGTTGGGCTGCGGAGTTCAAACTTGCTTCATCATACGCAAAAAAAAGGTTCAGAATATATATTGATCTAGTACATTTGCTGGTAAACTTTAGTACTCCTACATGCTTGCAGATGATGATCTTAAACAAAGTGCACGTACATTTGCAAAAGTGCAAAGTTGGTTTCGGCCGTATATACAACACAAAAACACAAACACAGCAGTGTGCATGCATCTTCACATGTAGTGATATGAAGTTTACTCTGTTCTACTGTACCATCTAAAATAAATGTTCCTCACAAATTCCCCTCGAAAGTGTCCAGTGACCATTTAAACATGGCAATACCATTTCCCTGTATCCGATAATTCGTGGATGAACAAAATCCCAAATCCTAATCCCAATCCCATCCCAAATTCGTAGCGAACAAAAGATTCAAATCCACCACCCCGCCCCCTCCCTCTGCCCGCGGGAACACAACCCCGCCCCCTCCCTCGACCCGCGGGAACACCATCCCGTCCCCTCCCTCGACCCGCGGGAACACCACCCCGCCCCCTCCCTCTGCCCACAGGAACACCACCCCGCCCCCTCCCTCGACCCGTGGGAACACCACCTCGTCCCCGTCCGCGCCGGCGCCAACGCCGGCCCGCGGGAACACAAACGGCTCGCCCGCACCATAACCCGCCCTAACCCTAAAGCCAACGGGGGAGGGGGAGACAACAACGAAAGGGAGAGCAGGAGGGGAGAGTTACCATCCGGTGGAGCCATAGATCGCCGGAGAATCGAGATCCGCCCTGGGCCGCCGCCGCCGCTCCTGATCTCCAGGCGCCAACAAGCCGGTCGCCCTGCCTCCTCGCACCGAAATGACACCCCCGTGCGGTTGCAGCAAAAACTAGAGAAAGAATAACCCGTGCGCGTTTAAAAAAAAACATGGGTCTAATAACACGTGGCGCAGACATCGTCCTTGGATCAAAAGAGATCCAACGCGCGGAGCGCGACCGGCGCAACGGTTCGGCCGGCGCCCCGGCCACAAACACTTCCGGTAAAAGATTCATGGTAAACTTTCTCGGTGGAGGGTTCGTGTGCAGGGATGAACAGGTCAGAACGTACACACGCGTTCAACGCCTTAATTAATAAAAACATTTGAGAAAGTCAAAATATTATTATCCTCTAAGCCAGCTAACCCTATGATTAAGGGCTGCTAGGTGCACCATACGTGCTAGGTAATGAGTGGGATCGAGACATGTATGTTTCCAGCTCCTGGTTAGGTCGCTGTGCCATTTTTTCAATGTGTAGACAAGACAGACACGAAAGGCTGGCGAACATGTCTTATTAGTTATCAGGTGACAAACTATACCCCGTTTTTCTTTCTTTTGTGGCTACAAAGTTGCATCTTGTCAATGTGAGTATATTACTCTTACCCGATGGTCACAAGAATCTGTATTTTGCCGAAACTGATCATTGCGGAACCAAAGGCAAATATCCACTTCGGTTCGAGCTCATTTAATATCGGTGAACAGTAAAATAAAAAAATACTAATTTTTTTCAGAAAATACTAAAAAAAATTACATGAAAGATTTTTAGTGCGTGAGGTCCGTGCCAAATTTTAACTCGTTTGAACATCTGAACTGCTCTCAGCAAAAATAACAAAATCGGTCCCGAACAATGCGAAACTGTAAAAATTTTCACATGCTTTAATTTTGCTTTTTTTGCTGAGAGCTGCTCATATGTCCAAATAAGCTGAAATTTTGCCTGGGCATCACACAGTAAAACATCTTCCATGCAAAAAATGATTTTTAAAATTTTTTCTAGTATTTATTTTGATTTTACTGTTCATACGCAGGAGCATATGAGCTCGGGAGCCATTTAGGGCATGTACAATGGTGTTATCTTAGGAGTGTCACGTAGGATAAATGATGAGGTGGAGAAGAGAGAACTCATAAGAGAAGGCTTGTCTTCTCTTATTTAATATGAGACAAGAGATGATCTCTTAATACAATATGTCTCACCACATTTTTAGGAATTGCTACTTATTGAAGATAAGGCTAAGAGATGATCCATTGTAGACATTTTTTTTGTCATCTCTAAATTATATGCAAAACTTAAGATAAAACTATCTTATCAACCATTGTACATGTCCTTAGCCGCTCTCCCCTCAAAGGAACCCATCTTGTCGTCAGAGCCAACATAGAATCTCTCTCTCTCTCAAAAAAAAAAGAGCTAACATGGACGCATAGTCTGCTGCTCCGTAGTGAGCCACACTGGATATATAGCAAGACACTCGTCGTGCGTGTACATCTTTCCATTGTGTCATCCGAAGAAAAACTGGACGATGCCGTCTAGCGGATATGTCACTCGGGACCTCCACCCAACAACCCCCGGAAAGCAACGGGTAGTCGGGTTCGCATGGAACGCCACCGTACGCTGCGTGCGCACCTGGACCATGCCCAGCAAGTAAGCAAGAATGCGCTGCGCACCGCCGCCACTCCATGCTGCCCTGCCCACTGCGGCCACTCCACACGAGCCAGCGCTCGCCATCTTCCCTACCTGCTGCCTGCCGGCCGGAGCGGCGCTCGCCTTTCCCTGCACGCTGGACCGCCGGCCCACTCACCCATCGAGGATCGGACGGCCCCGTGGCGTCAGCGTGGCGTCGCTCGCTCCACCACCCCGCTCGGCACCACTCGTTTGTGTGTGTGTTTTTTTTTTTGAGGGGATTTGTGTTTTTTTTTTCAGAATCCCCACTCGTTTGTGTTGGACCGGCCGGTGGTAGGTGGAACCGATGGCCCGTCGCCTCGCGGCCGTCGGAGCGCTCCGGTCCCGTCGGGCCCGATCCAGACCTTTGCGAGGTAGACGGGTAGTAGTGGTGGCGTGCGAGAGCATTATACAACGAGGGAACTGCGCGCCCTGTCAGATGATATATACTCTTAGCACTGTTTGACTGCTACAAGTTCATTTTCCTCGTAGAGGTTCCTTCTAGTACTATCGTGGGACCATAATGTATATTGACGGCGCGCACCATGCGACCTACTAGTGGTGTGCAGAAATATTCGCCACTATGCGCGGCCACTCAGGGTCAAGCACAAGCTGCCCTGGATTGACGTTACAGTGCTAGATCGTACTTCCTTCGTTCCAAATTACTCGTTCTAAAAATGGATGTATGTTCGATATATTTATTTCCGCGACGAGTAATTTGAAACGGAGGGAGTAATAGTACTAGTTGTAATCTGCCGATTCCAATCGTAAAGATGGCAAGGATGCGGTTGTTAAGCACACTGCTTCGTGGTGGTCCTTTCTGTTAGTGCTTTTAGAATTGAGTTCTCGAGGAATTCCGATGCAGAAAAATAAGAATCAAGTTTTTTTACGGCAAAAAGGAATCAGGTTTTTGCCACTATGCGCGGCCACTCAGGTCAAAGCACAAGCTGCCCTGGATTGACTTTACAGTGTTAGATCGTAGTACTAGTTGTGATCTGCCGTTTCCAATTGTAAAGACGGCAAGGATGCGGTTGTTAAAGCATGGTTAATAATACACCCAACAATCAGTTATAAGAAGTTGTCATGTCATTTACATCTAACCTCTTAGCCTATATACAATAGTAAGTTTTAAATATGTATTAGTTTATCAATTGTTGGCCTACCTTACATTCTCACAAAGCGTCTTGGGTTTCGTGTTGCAGCTGGCTATTAACTAAGAACCCATTTCTCTTCTCTCTCCTCCAACTAAGCAAGTCTCGCTACAGTCTTCTTGACATTTTTATTAGTTAAGAAGAGAAACATATCGAGCGAAAGCCGACACAAACTACTAATCACACACACACACACACACAAGAAATCGAAGAAAACAACACCAAAATTGCACAATGGCATCATCGTCATCACTTCTCTCGAACAAGCAATTCCGATTTCAGCGCAAGATGTACATTTTACATCACAATTTTATAAGATAAAATGTTCATTCATTATGTGTGCTCGTATTTTCCACTTTTTATCTTTATTTCCTCTGCATACACAAATTTGCACTGGAAAGAGACCAAAATCCTGCTACAACTGCAAAATTGGAGAAGACATGCGAAGAAGGTCATATTTAGAGTAAAGAAAAAAATCCAACAAATATATATGAATAAAAATGAGTTGGGAGCCAGAGGGGCACCTAAGGGGAAGGGTTGGCTCACATGGCACCCTCCTTAGCTTGTGTCGGGCACACCTTGCACTCCTCCAACTTTCTCATTGATGGAGGCATTTTCGTCTTCAAGAACACCATATTCATCTACAACACCACCCATCGACATCAACATCCATGTGTAATTGGTGTAGAATGGTTATTGTGATCACGTTCCCATGTTAATAGATGTTTAGCAGATGATGCTTTGTATTTATTTGGTGGTGAAGATTCATACTTCTAGATTGCAATCCATATTATATTCCATTGATCATTATTATGATGATGGATGATGGCTAATTCATGTAACGTTCTTCGGGTCATCAAAGAAAGCTTATTGTGAAGGCTCATATGATACTTTTTTTCAATAGAGATTGATGTGTTGATTATATGTTGTGATGTAATTTTATAGTGGTGATGCATGAACATCAAGTGCAGGTCACTTCACCTTCATGGACCTAGAGGGGAGTAGTATGCTATAATGAATGTACGAGGGGAGGGGCAGAGTGATAGAAGTGACAGAACACCATTTCAAAGTTTAGAGTCATATCATCAGGATGTAATAGTACCTTAGATCTTAAAGTTGCGGTTAGACTTTGTCTTAATTATTTCCAATAGATAATAGGATTGTCCATAGTGAGTACAAACATAAGTATATGTGATAAATGGTTTTTCAATATATAGTCTTAGACTCTATCAACATGCTGATAGTCGAGCAATAACAATCAATGAAACAATTATAAAACTTAATGACTAGTTAATTTTCATGCCGTACTTGAGAACGATCTAGTCCACAAATGATTGCCCTTAGCGCTATCAAGGATCATGCTACTTGTTGCAATCTTTTACTTTTCATATTTCAATACTTGCAGCCATCAAAATCAACCAAACACACATTTATCACTTAGATTCAGTTTTTACAATGAGTCATAACCATGTTTAATGCACCAATTTCTCTTGCTACTCATTGAGTTTGACACTAAAAAAATCCACAAGGCGTTCCCTACGTTTATGGGTGTCAACCATCGACAAAACCCACACCACAAAGGCTTCGAGAAGCGACGTACAACTCCGAGCCAATCCTATAACCCAAGATGTATACCACGAACTGTCGCTTTTGATCATTAATAAAGCTTGGGTTACCCCTAAAAAAAACTCCGAGTCAAGCAAACAATCACGTCTGGAAGCATGGCTGCTCTGGATCCACGAACAACACATGTCGGAAAACTATGCAAACGTTCACAACATGAAGGATCATCGAGCTAGGCTACCCAACTCATGTCAATGTTGCCGCACAGACACACCGTCTCTGCGCAGCTCTGACTCTCGATAAGTTAGGCATAGATGCAATAGGAGTATGAGGGATGTCCTTTTTGGCTTTGGGGAGCATACGCTCCTGGCTGAACAGCGAATCCAAAACACATACTAGTAAATAAAATTTAAAATTCTATTTTTAAATTCTCATGTTAGTGTAAGAAGCGTGCTTGATAAGTTTCGTGCAAAACGGAACATCAGCGCTTCATCGGTGAAAATAAAACAAAATTAAGTCTAACATTTGTTGTTCGACTTTTTTTCATAGGTCAAGGTGATTAGAGCAACTCCAACGCACGACTCCAAACAGACGCCTGTTTCGTCCAGATTTCGTTCGTTTAGGGCGGAAAAACGCACACGCCCTTCCGCTTGTGATTGCGCGGTTGTCGGTGCACCCAACGGGCCCGCCGCATCCCAAACCGTGTTTTTGGACTTCGATTTTGGCCAAAAAAACAAAATAAAGGTTGCAAATAATATAAAAACATAGACATAAATAATTAAACGTCCACAGTACCCAAGTTCAACACAGTTCTTAATTAAACTAAAACTTAAAAGATATAAAATAAACTAGATAAGGCCCGTCGCCGGTGAGGCCGCCGCCGTCTTCAGGAGCCACCATCCTACTCGTCGTCATCGCCGGCGAGGTCGATGTATGGAGGTGGCTGCCAAAGGTGGGATGGCGGCCCTTGCCAGACCAGAGGCACCTGCGAAACCTGCACCACCTCCTCCTGTGGCTCCTACTCCTGCTCTGGTGACCGCGGCGGTGTGGTTGACCATGGGCCGACACCCACCGAGTCGGCCATCTCCGGCGCCGTGCACGACCAGCTCCACCGCTGGCCCACTAGACACGGGTTCCACGGGACAATGGGCGGCTCCTCAATCACCTCCTCCCGCACCTCCTCCTTGGTAGCCATGTCCAGCTCCGAGATGGCCACGTCACCGGCCACAAAAGAGGCCAACTGGGTTTCCAAGCCCTCCCATTGGCGCTCATCGTGGGTGTTCATGGAGTCCTCCATGGCACGCCTCATGAGCTCGGCCTCCTCCTCCTCGGTCATGGAAGGTGGCGGTGGCGGGGACGGGAACGGAGATGGTGTCGGCGTGATGCCTCACACACGCCTACGACCGCGCGTTTGGGGCAGGCTGTCAGCACGAGCAGGACGTGGGCGGCGCGAGCTTGGAGGACGACCGACAAAAAAGAATTGCCGCCACAGGTCGTGCTCGCCATGGAGCCACGTATCCCACATCGGCGAATCAATGGCATACCTGCGGTCAAGGTTGTCAGAATCGTGATTCTGAATCGGATCGGAGCTCCGATGGCGGGATCGCAAATCGTAGAATCTTCACTATCAGGATCGTAAAAGCGTAGATTCTATGAACCAAAATCGTAGAATCCGAGGGGTTAGTTTGGATCGTAAAGTCGTAGAATCGTACAACAGAATCGCGATTCTGACAACCTTGCCTGCGGTCGTAGAGCAGATCCGATGGCAGGCGGGCACGGCCGCTCACCGACACTGGTGGGGTTGGCACACGATCCGCGAAGAAATGCCAGTTGTTGGGGAGGTGGACATTTCTCCACAAGAGTGGCGTCGCCGTCTCCGAGTAGCACCGACAGATGTCGGCGGAGACGTACGGCCTGTTGCGCTGCAGGGCCGCCAGCGACGTGATGCCAAATGCGGGCGGTGCAGGCGGCGCGAACCTGGTGGAGCGGCGACGACCAGAGGAGGAGCCGGCCTCATGGTCGTGCTTCCCCTTGCTCATCCAATGTCAGCCCATGGCGCCGGCGGGGAAGTGGGATGCGACGACGGCGGCTAGGGTTTGCTAGCTCGTGTCAGGGGTCGAGGAGGCATGCCGGGTAGGAAGTGTAAGCTATGGATTGGCCGGTCCATGACTTTCACATTAAGAAGGATGACGATCCACCTACTAGGGGCTGACAGCCGGGGCCCGCCGCACGTGCGCATTCATTTTGAACGGTGGAGGTAGGTGGACGGCCGCCACGCGTTGATAACCCATAAGTATAGGGGATCACAACAGTTTTCGAGGGTAAAGTATTTGTGACGCCCCCGATTCAATCGTACACTAATCATACACGCAAACGTGTACGATCAAGATCAGGGACTCACGGGAAGATATCACAACACAACTCTACAAATAAAAATAAGTCATACAAGCATCATATTACAAGCCAGGGGCCTCGGGGGCTCGAATACAAGAGCTCGATCATAGACGAGTCAGCGGAAGCAACAATATCTGAGTACAGACATAAGTTAAACAAGTTTGCCTTAAGAAGGCTAGCACAAACTGGGATACAGATCGAAAGAGGCGCAGGCCTCCTGCCTGGGATCCTCCTAACTACTCCTGGTCGTCGTCAGCGGGCATCACGTAGTAGTAGGCACCTCCGGTGTAGTAGGGGTCGTCGTCGACGGTGGCGTCTGGCTCCTGGGCTCCAACATCTGGTTGCGACAACCAGGTAGAAGGGAAAGAGGGAAAGAAGGAGAAAGCAACCGTGAGTACTCATCCAAAGTACTCGCAAGCAAGGAGCTACACTACATATGCATGGGTAAATGTGTAAAGGGCCATATCGGTGGACTGAACTGCAGAAAGCCAGAATAAGAGGGGGGGATAGCTAATCCTTTCGAATACTACGCTTCTGGCAGCCTCCGTCTTGCAACATGTAGAAGAGAGTAGACTGAAGTCCTCCAAGTAGCATCGCATAGCATAATCCTAACCGATGATCCTCCCCCCGTCGCCCTGTGAGAGAGCGACCACCGGTTGTATCTGGCACTTGGAAGGGTGTGTTTTATTAAGTATCCGGTTCTAGTTGTCATAAGGTCAAGGTACAACTCCAAATCGTCCTGTTACCGAAGATCACGGCTATTCGAATAGATTAACTTCCCTGCAGGGGTGCACCACATACCCCAACACGCTCGATCCCATTTGGCCGGACACACTTTCCTGGGTCATGCCCGGCCTCGGAAGATCAACACGTCGCAGCCCCACCTAGACCAACAGAGAGGTCAGCACGCCGGTCTAAACCTAAGCGCCCATGGGTCTGGGCCCATCGCCCTTAGCACACCTGCACGTTGCGTGGGCGGCCGGAAGCAGACCTAGCCTAGTGGCGTTCCAGTCCAATCCAGCGCGCGCCGCTCCGTCGCTGACGTCAAGAAGGCTTCGGCTGATACCACGACGCCGGGATACCCATAACTACTCCCGCGTAGATGGTTAATGCGTATAGACCAAATGGCCAGACTCAGATCAAATACCCAGATCTCGTTAAGCGTGTTAAGTATCCGCGAACGCCGACCAGGGCCAGGCCCACCTCTCTCCTAGGTGGTCGGAACCTGCCCTGTCGCTCCGCCTCAAAGATCCACACAGAGGGCCGTTGGGACAAAGGTCCTTTCAGCCCCCAATCCGTGAATCACTCGCGGGTGCTCCACAAGCCGACCCGTCTTTAGTCACCACATGTATCATGTATAAAGCATATAGTATATACCCGTGATCAACTCCCGAGTGATCACGGCCCAATAGTATAGCATGGCAGACGGACAAGGATGTAGGGCCACTGATGAAAATACTAGCATCCTATGCTAAGCATTAGGATTGCAGGTAAAGGTAACAACAGTAGTAGCAAGGACAGGCTATGCATCAATATAGGATTAACGGGAAGCAGTAACATGCTACACTACTCTAATGCAAGCAGTATAGAGAAGAGTAGGCGATATCTGGTGATCAAAGGGGGGGGCTTGCCTGGTTGCTCTGGCAAGAGAGAGGGGTCGTCAACACCGTAGTCGTACGGGGTAGCAGCGGCGTCGGTCTCGGTGTCTAGAGAGAGAAGAGGGGGAAGAAACAATAAATATAATGCAAGCATATGCATAGTGAAGCATGACATGACAAGTAACGATGCTAGGCGTGCCCTAACGTGGTATGAGGTGGTACCGGTTAAGGGGGAAAACATCCGGGAAAGTATTCCCGGTGTTTCGTGATTTCGGGCAGAGGAGCCGGAGGGGGAAAGTTGCGGGTTCGATAGGTTAGGGGTGTGTGGCGGACGAACGGACTGCGAAACCGGATTCGTCTCGTCGTTCTGAGCAACTTTCATGGTGAAAATATTTTAATCCGAGTTACGGATTAAAAGATATGATTTTCTAAAGATTTTATTAATTTCTGGAATTTAATTAATTAATTATTTAATTCAAAAAATGAATTTATGACGTCAGCATGATGTCATGCTGACGTCAGCAGTCAACAGGGTTGACTTGGTCAACCTGACAGGTGGGTCCCGTTCGTCATACTCTGTTAGTTAATTAACAATAGTTAATTAGGTTAATTAGCCATTAGGTTAATTAATCAGGATTAATTAATTTAAGTATTTACTTAATTAATTAATTAATATTTTAATTATCATTTATTTTTATTTTTAACGTTCTGGGGGGGGGCCTGCGGTCAGTGGCATGGCCGGTCCAGTCAGCAAGGCTGACCGGGTCAACAGGCCGGCCGGGCCCCTAGGGCCCACGGGTTAGTGACCCAGGGGTGGCCCCAGGTCGGCCACGTCGGCGGCCGGCGTTGGGGAGCTCCGGGGAGCGTTCCCGCGGCGGAGGGGCGCCGGACCTCGCCGGGATTCGCCGTCCGGCGGCAAAAATGGCCGCGGGCGGGTGCGTTCGAACGTGGAGGGGATGCCGCGTCCAACGGTGGCAGAGGCACGGCCGGACTTGGCCGGAAACGACGCCGGCGAGCGGCGGAGGCGGCGGTGGGATTCGGGACCGCGTCGGGATCGCGCTACGGGGCTAACGGGAAGGCCAGGGGGGCTGCGCGACGCGCTGAGCACCAGGGGCTCGGCCCCGTGACCATTTGGTCACCGGAAGGGCGCCGGCGACGAGATCTGCGACGGGGGCGCTCGGGTACGGAGGGGAACGAGGGGGAAGAGGAGGGGGGGGCCTTGACCGAGCGGAGGAGGCGCGAGGGGAGGGGGGTACGTGGGGCGCGGTGAGCCGGCGCGAGCCGGAGCGCGACGAGCGCGGCGCCGGAGCGAGCTCCGGCCATGGCGACCGAGCGCGGGGGTCGACCCCTACGGCTACAGAGCGAAGCAGGGGAGGGAAGAGCTCACGGGGGGGGGGGACGCGTGGGGTCTCGGAAACGGGCTCGGGGCGGTCGGGGGCGTCCGGCGGGGAGGAGGTCGAGGCGGCGGCCGTCCGGCGATGCGGATCCGGCGAGGTGGGAGTCGGGGACGGTCCCGAGGCGACGAGGGGGGGGGAGGGTTCGGGCGTCCTGCGCGGCCGGTCGGGGAGGAGGGGAGGAGGACGAGGGGCGCCGGCGTCGGGGGCGACGGTATCGGGCGGATCCCGATCCAGATCGGCGGGGGAGGGGGGAGAAGGGGATCGGGGGGGGAATGGGGGTCGGCTAGGGTTTCCGCCGACCGGGGGGGTTATGGGAGTGAGGGGGTGGGCCGGGCCAGGGGCTGGCCGGCTGGGCCAGGTGGGCTTGGCTCAGTTGGGCCACGGCCCAGGGAGGGGGGGGGCTTTTCTCTTCTTCTCTTTTTTTTGTTGCCTTGACCCTTTTCGTATTTTCTTTCTTTTATTTATTTTCTCTTGTGTCTCAATTCAGTTTAAAATATTTATGCATTTTATAAAACTGGGGCTCCTACACCACAATTATCTATGTAATATTTAGTACAAACCGAACATTTTTATTTCAATGTTTGAAAACTTTTATTATTTACCAAAGTTTGAATTTGAATCTTGGTCCGGTTTTGATCTAACGACCGATTAGCAACAGTAACGTAGGTAACGTGGCTCCATTAGCGTGGGATTACTGTAGCTTAATTACCCGGGCGTTACAAATCTCCTCCACTACAAGAAATCTCGTCCCGAGATTTAGGAGGTAGAAGGAAACAACGCGGGGTATTCTTCACGCAGGCGATCCTCGCGTTCCCAAGTGGCTTCGTCTTCAGAGTGATTCGACCACTGGACTTTGAGGAACTCGATCGCCTTCTGACGTGTGCGGCGTTCAGCTTGGTCGAGAATGCGGACCGGATGCTCTTTATAGGAGAGGTCCTGCTGCAATTCGAGCACTTCATGATCCACCGCTCGGATTGGATCCTTGAAGCAACGGCGGAGTTGTGACACATGGAACACATCGTGAACCTGAGAAAGGTTCGGCGGAAGCTCCAGTTGATATGCCACCTTTCCACGCCTTTCGAGAATAGTGAAGGGACCGATATAGCGAGGAGCTAGCTTGCCCTTGATCCCGAAGCGGTGAGCACCCCTCATTGGGGTAACTCGAAGATAAGCCTTTTCGCCAGGTTGATAGACCATGTCTTGGTGATGACGGTCATACTGACTTTTCTGACGTGACTGAGCAGTCTTGAGATTCTCGCGAATAATGCGAACTTGTTCTTCGGCCTGTTGGATAATATCCGGACCGAAGAATGGGCGTTCCCCAGTTTCTGACCAGTTCAGAGGGGTTCGACACTTTCGTCCATATAGCACTTCGAAGGGGGACATCTTCAGACTAGCTTGATAGCTATTATTATAAGAGAACTCGGCATATGGAAGAGATTCCTCCCATTTCTTGCCGAATGAGATTACACAAGCTCGAAGCATGTCTTCGAGAACTTGGTTGACACGTTCAACTTGCCCTTGCGATTGAGGATGGAACGCAGTACTGAACGACAGATGAGTCCCCATAGCTTCTTGGAAACTCGCCCAAAACCTTGAAGTGAATAAACTGCCACGGTCTGAACTGATAACCAGTGGAATACCGTGAAGTGAAACAATTCTGGCCATGTAGAGAGTAGCAAGCTGACTAGCAGTGATTGTCTCTTTGACCGCCAGAAAATGGGCAACTTTGGAAAGCCGGTCAATGACGACAAGAATAGCATCATTACCTTTCTGCGATTTGGGAAATCCAGTGACGAAGTCCATTTCAACATGGTCCCATTTCCATTCAGGAATAGAGATAGGTTGCAGAGTCCCAGCAGGCCTTTGATGCTCTGCTTTGATTCGGCGACAAATGTCACACTCAGCAACATAACGAGCAATGTCCTGCTTCATATTAGACCACCAGAATCTTTGACGAATATCCTGATACATCTTTGTACTACCAGGATGGATGGACAGAGGCGTATCATGAGCTTCTTGCATAACCCTTTTAGTCTTATCTAGGTTTTTCTTCGAACATGGTACCACTAAGTGGCCTTTGAAATACAAGGCGCCATCGTCGGCGATCGTGAAGAATGAGGGCTTTCCCCTTTTGAGGTCGCGCTTAATCTTGAGGACTTCATCGTCACATTTCTGTATCCATTTGATGGTGTCCACAAGATCTGGTTTCGCAACCAGGGTATTGAGAGAACCCTTGGAAACAACATGGAGGTTCTGTTTGGGGAAACCTTCGGGAGGGGGAGCGAGTGATCCCGGAGGAACAATATGGAGGTTCAGCCTTCTAAATTCTTCGGTAAGCGAGGGCTGAACTTTGTGGACCTGGAGGTGGTTGCAGTAAGACTTGCGGCTCAGGGCATCAGCCATTACATTAGCCTTGCCGGGGGTATATGATATATCCACGTCAAAGTCTGCAACAGTCTCCATCCATCTTTGCTGACGTAGATTCAAATCTGGCTGAGTAAACAGATACTTCAGACTTTGATGGTCGGTGAAGATCTCGCAACGATTACCGAGAAGGTAATGTCGCCACTGCTTCAGTGCATGAATGACAGCAGCAAGCTCGAGGTCGTGAATCGGGTAGTTTTCTTCGTGAGGGCGCAATTGACGAGAGGCATAAGCAATCACTCTGCGCTCCTGCATTAGGACACAGCCTAATCCTTGGCGGGAAGCGTCGCAGTAAATGACGAAGTCCTTCTTAGTATCAGGTGGTGCAAGCACGGGGGCAGAAGTCAACTTGTCTTTGAGCGCCTGAAAACTTTCCTGACACTTGTCTGTCCAGTCAAACTTGACACCCTTATGCAACAGATTAGTCAGGGGCCTGGCAATCTTGGAGAAGTTCTCGACGAATCGACGGCAGTAGCTGGCGAGACCGAGGAAACTTCGGACTTGCTTGACGTTCTTCGGAGGAGTCCAATCGAGAATAGCTTGAACTCGTTCAGGGTTGACGGCAATACCATCCTTGGAGATGACATGCCCAAGATAGGTTACTTTGGGGAGCCAGAATTCACACTTGGAATACTTAGCATACAGTTGATGTTCTCGAAGCTTCTCTAGCACAAGACGCAGATGTCCAGCATGTTCTTCCTCGTTCTTGGAAAATACAAGGATATCGTCCAGATAAACCACGACGAACTTGTCGAGGTAATCCATGAATATATAATTCATCAGACGAGAGAAGGTGGCGGGAGCATTCGTTAAGCCGAATGACATGACTGTGTACTCATATGATCCATACCGAGTCACGAAGGCGGTTTTTGGGATGTCCTCTTCACGAACACGGATCTGGTGGTAACCCAACCTCAAGTCGAGTTTGGAGAACACTGATGAACCAGCCAGTTGATCATAAAGATCATTGATCCGAGGAAGAGGGTATTTATTCTGAATGGTAGCTTGGTTTATAGGACGGTAGTCTTGGACCAATCGGTTTGTTCCATCCTTCTTCCTAACAAAGAGAGAAGGTGCTCCCCAAGGAGAGCAACTTGGGCGAATGAAACCTTTGACAAGAGATTTGTCGATTTCCTCCTTAAGCTCAAGGAGTTCATGCGGCGGCATCTTGTAGGGTCGCTTAGCTATAGGGGTAGTGCCGGGTTTCAAGTCGATGATGAATTCGACAGCTCTAGCAGGGGGAATCCCTGGAAGTTCTTCAGGGAATACATCTTGGAATTCACGAACGACGGGAACGTTTTCAATGCCCTCGAGTGGTGCAGCGTTCAACGCGTTCAAGGCATAAAGTCGTGCCTCGGCGTTCTGAACTAGATGAGCTTGATAAGCTATTATTTCATCAGAAGGGTGTAGCAAATGGACGACCTTAGTGGCGCAAACTATAGAAGCAGTATGCGCTTTTAACCAATTCATTCCCAGAATGAGATCAATGCTACAGGACTTCAGTACGATGGGAGAGACAAGGAATTCCAGTCCTTCGATTTCTACAGGGACGTCGTTGCAAATCATGGAGGTTCGACATTGGCCCGCAGGGGTGTGTACTAATAGTGAAGCATCCATGTTCTCACATTTAATGTCGTGCAAGCATGCAAAACCTTCTGACATGAATGAATGCGATGCACCTGTATCAAATAAAACGGATGCTGGTACTGAATTTACGAGGAGGGTACCCATCACAGTAGCAGGCTGGTCTTGAGCTTCGCTCAGATCAACGTGGTTGGCATGAACACGACCATAAGACTTGGCATTGTTGCTGCGGGGCTGGTTGCTTCCACGGCCAGTTGCTGGAAGGGCCAGTTGATTCGGGTTCTGGTTGCATTCCCTAGCACGATGCCCTGGTTGTCCACACCTGAAGCACAATCCATTATTGGGAGTGGGAACAGGAGCTTGTGGTGGTGGAGCTGGGAGTCTTGGCCGCCTAGTCGGAGGAGTAGGCAGACGAGGTGCAGCATAGGTCTGCCTTGGGGTAGGTGCATCCGGTTGGTACAAGCTATTGGGAATCCATATCTTGCGCTTCTGCGAGGACGGGCCCGAAGATGAGCCCGTGTCACGGTTGCGCCTGTGAGAGCTCTGGTATTCCTGCAGACCAGTTTCGACATTGATGGCTTTGTTCACCAGAGTGGCGAAATCAGCAAAATCATGCACTAGAAGTGCGAGTTTGATGTCAGCTTGAAGGCCATCCCGGAACTTCTCCTGTCTGCGTGCATCAGTTGCAATGTCCTCTTCAGCATAGCGGGACAAGTCAAGAAACTCCCGCTGATAAGCTTCCACAGTTTTGTTGCCTTGGGTGAGGTTGCGGAACTCACGCTTCTTCCGGTCCATGACTCCCTGAGGAATGAAGCGAGCACGGAAGGCAGCTTGGAAGTCTGGCCAGGTGATGATTGTTCCAACTGGCAGTGTACGCCTGTGGCTGTCCCACCATTGAGCTGCGGGTCCTTTCAGGAAGAAGGAAGCAAAGGTGACATAGCTGGCAGGGGCTACATCAGCAGACTCCATCTCATAGGTGATGTCACGGAGCCAGTCATCAGCATCCAGAGGCTGAGTTGAGCTGCGGTACACAGTTGGGTTCAGGCGCATGAAATCCTGCAGAGTCACTGGGGTTGGCTGCTGGTTCATATTGGGGCGAGGAAACTGAGCCATCATATTCTCCATGAACTGGCGATTCATCTCAAGCTGTTGGATCATACCAGCCATGTACTCAGGCGGTGGTGGGGCGTTGCCACCACGACCACGACCACCTGGTCTAACCATCCTGCTAATATTTAACAGGGGTAGTTCAGCATTGAGGAATTGTAAAAACAAGAATCATTCATGATGAACCATGCACAACGAAAGCAGCACGATAGATACCACATAGTAGTCGGCATATCTTACAAAAGAGATCATGCATAGAGTTCGTTACACAGTGTTCAGTACATAGACTAAGACATCATAGGCGGCACACAGGCTCGCGGCGAATGCATCTAACACTAATAAGCAAGTCTACGTCAGTCCCATGCGGTACTGCGGAGGTAGGTGTAGCCCGACAGCTGGTAGTGACGCGAAGGGAAGACCTCCACGCGAGTAGCCTGGGGTCCACGGATACTCTGGTGCGGAACCCGTTGCGCAGGTGGCAAGAGAGGGCCCAATGCAGGAGAGTAGCCTCCCACATCTGGCCAGCCGACGCCCTGGGGCATCACGGTCCGGGCAGGGTAGATCGCAGAGCGCGATAAATCACCAGATCGGACAGAGGGGTGCAACAGTGTCAGAGCACGGTAGAGGTGCTGACGAGTGGTGTACAACTCGTGGCGAAGAGCTCGGTTAGCTCTATCCAGCCCATCAGCATGCAGAACCAGGTTCTGATGGTAGAAGGGCTCTCGGGTGACAATGGAGTAGGCAGCAGTGTAGTATCCCTCCGCACCATCATCGGATGCGATAGCAATGTGCCTGAAGGGGGAGGTGTCCAACTCCTGATACTCGCCACGGAGACGTGTCAGAGCAGCATAAGCAGCATCGTGGACCGCCATATCGATAGTCACTCCAACACCATGAGCAGTGTGCAGCACGGTAGTGGAGTCATACTCTCGAGAGTAGAGGTGGACGATGGCACGGTACTGCTCCTGGTTGAAGTCCTGATACTCCTCATAGACGGTGTACTCAGGGTGCCAGCGATAACCCAGATAGGTCATCATCTCAACCAACACAGCAGGTGACCCTGAGGCACCAATGGCCGTCGTGTGGCGCACGACCTGCCTCGTGGGTTCCATCTGAAAACACAGATGTTTTCACAGGAGTCAAATGACAATGTGGATAATGTTCAAATACAATTCTAAAGAATAACTAGGGCTTATCCAACTTTGGGGTGAATGTCGTAACGGGATCCTAGTGTCAGAGTTAGTAAATTCGTTTAACCCGAGTAGAAGAGAGTTCAGAGTCCCAGAGTAAAGGTCGAGGAGTAAAAGATACTAGTACCACCCGATGGCGACGTGGGCCCGTAAGGCACACAGCCAAGTTAGTAAAAGTTTTTACAATGTCTAGACTCGACTTCGGCCAAGGAGTGTGGAAGGGGAGTTCCTACAGGCAGTCGGCTCTGATACCAACTTGTGACGCCCCCGATTCAATCGTACACTAATCATACACGCAAACGTGTACGATCAAGATCAGGGACTCACGGGAAGATATCACAACACAACTCTACAAATAAAAATAAGTCATACAAGCATCATATTACAAGCCAGGGGCCTCGGGGGCTCGAATACAAGAGCTCGATCATAGACGAGTCAGCGGAAGCAACAATATCTGAGTACAGACATAAGTTAAACAAGTTTGCCTTAAGAAGGCTAGCACAAACTGGGATACAGATCGAAAGAGGCGCAGGCCTCCTGCCTGGGATCCTCCTAACTACTCCTGGTCGTCGTCAGCGGGCATCACGTAGTAGTAGGCACCTCCGGTGTAGTAGGGGTCGTCGTCGACGGTGGCGTCTGGCTCCTGGGCTCCAACATCTGGTTGCGACAACCAGGTAGAAGGGAAAGAGGGAAAGAAGGAGAAAGCAACCGTGAGTACTCATCCAAAGTACTCGCAAGCAAGGAGCTACACTACATATGCATGGGTAAATGTGTAAAGGGCCATATCGGTGGACTGAACTGCAGAAAGCCAGAATAAGAGGGGGGGATAGCTAATCCTTTCGAATACTACGCTTCTGGCAGCCTCCGTCTTGCAACATGTAGAAGAGAGTAGACTGAAGTCCTCCAAGTAGCATCGCATAGCATAATCCTAACCGATGATCCTCCCCCCGTCGCCCTGTGAGAGAGCGACCACCAGTTGTATCTGGCACTTGGAAGGGTGTGTTTTATTAAGTATCCGGTTCTAGTTGTCATAAGGTCAAGGTACAACTCCAAATCGTCCTGTTACCGAAGATCACGGCTATTCGAATAGATTAACTTCCCTACAGGGGTGCACCACATACCCCAACACGCTCGATCCCATTTGGCCGGACACACTTTCCTGGGTCATGCCCGGCCTCGGAAGATCAACACGTTGCAGCCCCACCTAGACCAACAGAGAGGTCAGCACGCCGGTCTAAACCTAAGCGCCCAGGGGTCTGGGCCCATCGCCCTTAGCACACCTGCACGTTGCGTGGGCGGCCGGAAGCAGACCTAGCCTAGTGGCGTTCCAGTCCAATCCAGCGCGCGCCGCTCCGTCGCTGACGTTAAGAAGGCTTCGGCTGATACCACGACGCCGGGATACCCATAACTACTCCCGCGTAGATGGTTAGTGCGTATAGACCAAATGGCCAGACTCAGATCAAATACCCAGATCTCGTTAAGCGTGTTAAGTATCCGCGAACGCCGACCAGGGCCAGGCCCACCTCTCTCCTAGGTGGTCGGAACCTGCCCTGTCGCTCCGCCTCAAAGATCCACACAGAGGGCCATTGGGACAAAGGTCCTTTCAGCCCCCAATCCGTGAATCACTCGCGGGTGCTCCACAAGCCGACCCGTCTTTAGTCACCACATGTATCATGTATAAAGCATATAGTATATACCCGTGATCAACTCCCGAGTGATCACGGCCCGATAGTATAGCATGGCAGACGGACAAGGATGTAGGGCCACTGATGAAAATACTAGCATCCTATGCTAAGCATTAGGATTGCAGGTAAAGGTAACAACAGTAGTAGCAAGGACAGGCTATGCATCAATATAGGATTAACGGGAAGCAGTAACATGCTACACTACTCTAATGCAAGCAGTATAGAGAAGAGTAGGCGATATCTGGTGATCAAAGGGGGGGGCTTGCCTGGTTGCTCTGGCAAGAGAGAGGGGTCGTCAACACCGTAGTCGTACGGGGTAGCAGCGGCGTCGGTCTCGGTGTCTAGAGAGAGAAGAGGGGGAAGAAACAATAAATATAATGCAAGCATATGCATAGTGAAGCATGACATGACAAGTAACGATGCTAGGCGTGCCCTAACGTGGTATGAGGTGGTACCGGTTAAGGGGGAAAACATCCGGGAAAGTATTCCCGGTGTTTCGTGATTTCGGGCAGAGGAGCCGGAGGGGGAAAGTTGCGGGTTCGATAGGTTAGGGGTGTGTGGCGGACGAACGGACTGCGAAACCGGATTCATCTCGTCGTTCTGAGCAACTTTCATGTTGAAAATATTTTAATCCGAGTTACGGATTAAAAGATATGATTTTCTAAAGATTTTATTAATTTCTGGAATTTAATTAATTAATTATTTAATTCGAAAAATGAATTTATGACGTCAGCATGATGTCATGCTGACGTCAGCAGTCAACAGGGTTGACTTGGTCAACCTGACAGGTGGGTCCCGTTCGTCATACTCTGTTAGTTAATTAACAATAGTTAATTAGGTTAATTAGCCATTAGGTTAATTAATCAGGATTAATTAATTTAAGTATTTACTTAATTAATTAATTAATATTTTAATTATCATTTATTTTTATTTTTAACGTTCTGGGGGGGGGCCTGCGGTCAGTGGCATGGCCGGTCCAGTCAGCAAGGCTGACCGGGTCAACAGGCCGGCCGGGCCCCTAGGGCCCACGGGTTAGTGACCCAGGGGTGGCCCCAGGTCGGCCACGTCGGTGGCCGGCGTTGGGGAGCTCCGGGGAGCGTTCCCGCGGCGGAGGGGCGCCGGACCTCGCCGGGATTCGCCGTCCGGCGGCAAAAATGGCCGCGGGCGGGTGCGTTCGAACGTGGAGGGGATGCCGCGTCCAACGGTGGCAGAGGCACGGCCGGACTTGGCCGGAAACGACGCCGGCGAGCGGCGGAGGCGGCGGTGGGATTCGGGACCGCGTCGGGATCGCGCTACGGGGCTAACGGGAAGGCCAGGGGGGCTGCGCGACGCGCTGAGCACCAGGGGCTCGGCCCCGTGACCATTTGGTCACCGGAAGGGCGCCGGCGACGAGATCCGCGACGGGGGCGCTCGGGTACGGAGGGGAACGAGGGGGGAGAGGAGGGGGGGGCCTTGACCGAGCGGAGGAGGCGCGAGGGGAGGGGGGTACGTGGGGCGCGGTGAGCCGGCGCGAGCCGGAGCGCGACGAGCGCGGCGCCGGAGCGAGCTCCGGCCATGGCGACCGAGCGCGGGGGTCGACCCCTACGGCTACAGAGCGAAGCAGGGGAGGGAAGAGCTCACGGGGGGGGGGGGGACGCGTGGGGTCTCGGAAACGGGCTCGGGGCGGTCGGGGGCGTCCGGCGGGGAGGAGGTCGAGGCGGCGGCCGTCCGGCGATGCGGATCCGGCGAGGTGGGAGTCGGGGACGGTCCCGAGGCGACGAGGGGGGGGGGTTCGGGCGTCCTGCGCGGCCGGTCGGGGAGGAGGGGAGGAGGACGAGGGGCGCCGGCGTCGGGGGCGACGGGATCGGGCGGATCCCGATCCAGACCGGCGGGGGAGGGAGGAGAAGGGGATCGGGGGGGGAATGGGGGTCGGCTAGGGTTTCCGCCGACCGGGGGGGTTATGGGAGTGAGGGGGTGGGCCGGGCCAGGGGCTGGCCGGCTGGGCCAGGTGGGCTTGGCTCAGTTGGGCCACGGCCCAGGGAGGGGGGGGGGCTTTTCTCTTCTTCTCTTTTTTTTTGTTGCCTTGACCCTTTTCGTATTTTCTTTCTTTTATTTATTTTCTCTTGTGTCTCAATTCAGTTTAAAATATTTATGCATTTTATAAAACTGGGGCTCCTACACCACAATTATCTATGTAATATTTAGTACAAACCGAACATTTTTATTTCAATGTTTGAAAACTTTTATTATTTACCAAAGTTTGAATTTGAATCTTGGTCCGGTTTTGATCTAACGACCGATTAGCAACAGTAACGTAGGTAACGTGGCTCCATTAGCGTGGGATTACTGTAGCTTAATTACCCGGGCGTTACAGTATTCAACCCAAATTTATTGATTCGACACAAGGGGAGCCGAAGAATACTCTCAAGTATTAGCAGCTGAGTTGTCAATTCAACCACATCTAGAAACTTAATATCTACAGCAAAGTATTTAGTAGCAAAGTAATATGATAATAGTGATAACGGTAACAAAAGGTAACGGTAGTAAAAGCAATGTTTTTGGTATTTTGTAGTGATGATAGCAATAGCAACGGAAAAGTAAATAAGCGAAGAACAATATGTGGAAAGCTCGTAGGCAATGGATCGGTGATGGAGAATTATGCCGGATGCGGTTCATCATGTAACATTCATAACCTAGGGTGACACAGAACTAGCTCCAGTTCGTCAATGTAATGCAGGCATGTATTCCGAATATAGTCATACGTGCTTATGGAAAAGAACTTGCATGACATCTTTTGTCCTACCGTCCCATGGCAGCGGGGTCCTTACGGAAACTAAGGGATATTAAGGCCTCCTTTTAATAGAGAACCGGAACAAAGCATTAACACATAGTGAATACATGAACTCCTCAAACTACGGTCATCACCGGTAAGTATCCCGACTATTGTCACTTCGGGGTTAACGGATCATAATACATAATAGGTGACTATAGACTTGCAAGATAGGATCAAGAACACTCATATATTGATGAAAACATAATAGGTTCAGATCTGAAATCATGGCACTCGGGCCCTACTGACAAGCATTAAGCATAGCAAAGTCATAGCAACATCAATCTCAGAACATAGTGGACACTAGGGATCAAACCCTAACAAAATTAACTCGATTACATGATAGATCCCATCCAACCCATCACCGTCCAGCAAGTCTACGATGGAATTACTCACGCACGGCGGTGAGGATCATGAAATTGGTGATGGAGGATGGTTGATGATGACGATGGCGACGGATTCCCCTCTCCGGAGCCCCGAACGGACTCCAGATCAGCCCTCCCGAGAGGTTTTAGGGCTTGGCGGCGGCTCCGTATCGTAAAACGTGATGATTTCTTCTCTCTGATTTTTCTCTCCCCGAAACTCAATATATGGAGTTGGAGTCGGAGTTGGAGAGGCAACAGGGGGCCCACGAGGTAGGGGGCGCGCCCTAGGGGGGCAGGCGCGCCCGCACCCTCATGGGCAGGTGGTGGGCCCCCCTGGCCTTCATCTTTTGCAGATATTTTTTCTTATTTTCTGAAAAGTGTCTCCGTAAAGTTTCAGGTCATTCCGAGAACGTTTGCTCCTGCACATAAATAACACCATGGTAATTCTGCTGAAAACAGCGTCAGTCCAGGTTAGTTTCATTCAAATCATGCAAGTTAGAGTCCAAAATAAGGGCAAAAGTGTTTGGGAAAGTAGATACGTTGGAGACGTATCACGCGTCCCTGAGGCGGATGAGGAGCAAGCGCGTGCCCGTCCGTTCGGCGCCCGTGTGGATGCAAACCAGACGCATGTTTTTGCCAGAAATGAGACGGGCCGGACGCGGAACAAGCAAAAATGCGGATGCGGCCGCACGTTGGGCCATGTCGTCTGTCCATTTAAGCCCAAACGGACAGACCCATATTTTATGGGGTCGTTCATTGGAGTTGCCCTTAAGCTTTCCCTCAAAAATTGATAGGGTCTTGCATGTAGCATTTTTTTAGGGTCTTGCATGTAGCATTTTTTTTAGGGTTTTACATGTAGCATTTGGGTGTGCAATGAACACATATATTGTTTTTCAGTTTTTGCTGACTCAAAAAGAAACATTTTTGAACCGCAGGAGCATATGCTCCAGGCCGAATTGGATTTCCGGTGCCGTCTGTCTCCCAGTACTCACCGCGTATGTCTTTTTTTTTTTGCCAAAATTCCCAATTGCGCGTATTCATGCTCCACCAGAATCTTCTGTATTATCTCAGCTCGATCGGGGCGTGCTAGACGTGCAATAACATCGGTATTGCCATGCGGATCGGATCGGATCGGATAGGATGAGTGGGCACAAGCCAGACAAAGTAGTAATGCATACACCACCATAGATCATACAACCAACAAATCATCGATGGCAAGAAAGTTATACAACAACGCTCCTTTTCAAAAGCCGCATTTTCTTCTACAAATACAATTATAGCCCCCCTCCATCCAAACTCCCAGGTAAAAAACGAGCGAGCAGGAACCGCTGCGTGAAAGGCGAAACATGCCTGTCGTACGGAACCATCGCCCGAACCCGAAGCCACCCAGTTCACCAAACTTCAACCCCGAAAGACCAGCAAGGTTCAGCATGAAAAGTTCGACCTCTTGTATTGGCGTGTTAAAATGCAGCCGTGACACATGTGCCTGGGCAGGTTTGGGCCTTGGACTTTTTCCGCGGCTTGAAAGGCAAACGACCACTCGCTCGTCACCAACCCCGGCGCACGAAAGCCCCGACCAATGCGTGGAGCAGCATTCCGGCTGCCCGAGCACAAGCAGTCGCCGATAATGGATGCGGTAGGTAAACGATGGCACAGTCAACGAACCCCAGCCGCTCTCTCTCACCCACCAACCCTGCCCAACCCCGCTGCCATCCCGGCCCCACGCGTCATCCTCCGCCGACCCCACTCACCAACTCCCCAACTCACCCCGCAATCCCACCGTATATTAAACCCGCCATCTTCCCTTCCTCCGTTCTTCTTCAGGAGATCAAGCGAGCGCGCGCCCGCACACGCACACAACGCAGCCATCTCCTCCTACGCCAACTAATTTAACCAGCTTCGTAGGTTTATCATCTTCCGTTTGCCGGTCGATCGCCGTCGAGGTAGCACGACGATCGTTGAAATGGGGTCCGTGCCGGAGGAGTCGGTCGCGGCGGAGGTGGTGTTCCGGTCGAGGCTGCCGGACATCGAGATCCCCAACGAGCAGACGCTGCAGAGCTACTGCTTCGCCAAGATGGCCGAGGTGGGGTCCCGCCCCTGCATCATCGACGGCCAGACGGGCGCCTCCTACACCTACGCCGAGGTGGAGTCGCTCTCCCGGAAGGCGGCGGCGGGGCTCCGGCGGATGGGCGTCGGCAAGGGCGACGTGGTCATGAACCTGCTCCGCAACTGCCCCGAGTTCGCCTTCTCCTTCCTCGGCGCCGCGCGCCTGGGCGCCGCCACCACCACCGCCAACCCCTTCTACACCCCGCACGAGATCCACCGGCAGGCGGACGCGGCCGGCGCCATGCTGATCGTCACCGAGGCCTGCGCCGTGGACAAGGTGCTGGAGTACGCGGCCGGCAAGGGCCTGCCCGTGGTCACCGTCGACGGGGCGCGCGACGGGTGCGTGGACTTCGCCGAGCTGATCGCCGGCGAGGAGCTGCCGCGGGACGAGGAGGCCGGGATCCACCCCGACGACGTCGTCGCGCTGCCCTACTCCTCCGGCACCACCGGGCTGCCCAAGGGCGTCATGCTCACGCACCGCAGCCTCATCACCAGCGTCGCCCAGCAGGTACGCACGCACGCACGCATGCCATTCCTCTGCTCCGAGCTCTGCCTCCGTTCCGATCATTCGCCATGTCCTCCGGGTCAACGGAGCTCTCGGCCTGCGACAATTCCGCTCCTGTCGGCGCCGAGCCAGCGTAGCTGCTGCTGAGCTGCTCCTCACTCGCGGCAGAGCACGACAGGTGGGCCCGCGTTGTATACGCGTATACCCCTCGGACCCACATGTCGGTGCCACTAAGGATACTATTTCCCTCCGCGTGGTCAGAGCTCTGGGTGCCAATCAAGCTGGCCGGCCGGCTCATAAATCCGGGCGTTTAAATTATTTTATTAATTGTACAGTAACTATTATTGGCATCTCGTGCTGTATGCTTTATTCAGGCTCGTAATAGTATAAAATCCGCCCACTGGTAGTAATATTATACGGTTCCCTGCACGCGGGGCCCACTGGGCCAGGTGCATGCCTGACCCACGCGCCAAGATTCGTGCTGACACGATGCGTTTGGCGCCAAAGTCAGAGGTTTCGAACTAGTAGAACTTTTTTTTTCTTGTTCTGATGATGAAATGGTGGTGGTGGTTTTCAGGTGGACGGAGAGAACCCGAACCTGTACTTCAGCAAGGAGGACGTGCTGCTGTGCCTGCTGCCGCTGTTCCACATCTACTCGCTCAACTCGGTGCTGCTGGCGGGGCTGCGGGCCGGGTCGGCGATGGTGATCATGCGCAAGTTCGACATCGGCGCGCTGGTGGAGCTGGTGCGCGCGCACGGCATCACCATCGCGCCCTTCGTGCCGCCCATCGTGGTGGAGATCGCCAAGAGCCCCCAGGTGACCGCCGGCGATCTCGCCTCCATCCGCATGGTCATGTCCGGCGCCGCGCCCATGGGCAAGGACCTCCAGGACGCCTTCATGGCCAAGATCCCCAACGCCGTGCTCGGCCAGGTCGGTCCAGTCGCTTGATGATCATGTTGCTTCTGTCTGTCTGCCCGTCGATGGCAATGAATGCCGGTGGCTGACACGGGCGGGTGCGTTTGGTTTCAGGGGTACGGGATGACGGAGGCCGGGCCGGTGCTGGCCATGTGCCTGGCGTTCGCCAAGGAGCCGTTCAAGGTCAAGTCCGGGTCGTGCGGCACGGTGGTGCGCAACGCGGGGCTCAAGATCGTCGACCCCGACACCGGCGCCTCCCTCGGCCGCAACCAGCCCGGCGAGATCTGCATCCGCGGCGAGCAGATCATGAAAGGTACCACCAACTCTACGTACTTTGTTGGCTTGGCGTTGTGAACCACCCCACACTTGGCGGCCGGGCGTGCGTGCGTTCGGGTTGGCATGTCCGCCTTTTGGTTTGCGTGTTTGGCGCGTTGGCGGCAGCTACCGGCGATGTGGACAACAAACTTGCTACTCCCGCTACAGCACATAGGTTGCAACTACTACTACCAATCTTGGTTGGTCCATGCCGACCGGCCGATCGATCGATTCGGCCGAACGACCACCACCAAAACCTTTTGTTTCCCCCAACCCGGATGGGGACTTGGACGAGCAACCCAACCAAGGCCGCGCCTGGTTCTCACCTGAGAGCCGAAACAGCTGACACAGCAGTAGTTCTAATAAGTTTGAAGAAAAACATACGTTTGCCCGTTCTGTGTGAAGTGTCCTCATCACAACTTCAAACCCTTTCACCACACACAAAAAATGACAAACATAAAAGAAGTTGATCTGATCCGTACCCCTACTAGTTGGGCACTTTAAGGTGGTGGAGACTTCGCGGAAGTTGCTGTCCATTGGCTTGGTCCGAGGTCTATTCTGAATTCCCAATGACTGTTGCAGCGAGGATTTCCCGTCAGTTCCACTCCACGTTTTTTTTGAGGTTCCACTCCACGTTCTTGGGTTAGCAGCCGCAGGCGCAGGCGCGTGGTGGTTGGCACGGCACGCTCAACTGCTGCAACCTTGGCAGACCAGTAGTAATACTATATCGTTAGCCAACGAATGAATGAATAAAACAGCGACGCACGTTGCTAACGACCTGCAAATCATACATTCCCTCCATGTTGTCTTCGCACAGCGCACCGTCGCCCTCCATGGCGCGATCAATTCCAGAATCCAAGTTGCACATGACCAAAGATGCGACCCCCACACACCCGGATAAAAAATAAAACAAAAATAGAGATGCAACGTACCCCACACATGGGCAAGTTGGTAGGAGTACTACTAGGCAAAGCCAAAATTTGGTGGAGGAACAAGAGGAAGGATGCTGTTAGGTACCGGCAGGCTGTGCGCCTAGGACAGGGACATCAACCGCTGAGGCTGCACAAGCATCTTGGAAGAACCCATCACTAGTAGTATTACTTTATCAAGTTGACAAAAATACATAGTGCTGTACTGTACTAGTATATCCCTGAACTCAGGATTCAATACACTGCCATGACCATGACACTGGCATAGAAATGAAGTACCTTGAGATGTTGCCAGTCTACCAGGATTTTGTTAGGTCTGCGCAGCTGAACGACCCATCGGTTGGTACTTGGCGTGCAAAAGTGGAGATCACGTCAGATCCTCATGATCAGGAGACTGACCAACTCATGCCGTGATTCCCGCCAAAAAAAAGTGATTCATCTACAACTATCTGTTAAGTTCAACCACTAATGAACCAAACCAAAGGGGAAAAAAGCTATAGCCGTGCTCACAATGATTAGCATGGACGCCCAAAAGGTGCCTAGAGTAACAAAGGTAACCTAAGTTTAGCATTGATACATCTCATTGGAACAAAGGAATAAGCCACGATTACATTGGTGTTGTTAGGTGCCGCTAGTGAGTGTTTGGTGGCCCATCATGTGACCAAGAAAAGCCCCGGTTGGGTGACCAACTCCAGCTTGTAGGAGAACTAACCTGGTATCACTGGCCAATTCCAGCAGACATTTTCCATGAAAGAGCCATGTCTGATAGTTGCACATGAATCACTTCCGAGAACCTTTTCTCTACTGAACCCATGTGAGGTCTCGTTTTCAGACAGATTGTATCCATGCTGCAGCAAGCAGCATCAAACGGGAACTGCCATGTGCTTCACGAGGTTCACTAGCTGAAGCCATCGCGTGAATGCGCCTTTTGAATGTTTGAGTGCGCTTGAATGATGGCAGCAGAGATGAACACCACCTGAGATGTGCAGCGGCACCATTGCCATCATGGTGTGTGCGCCTCTGCAGATGCAGTTTGGGCCGGTCAGCCAACGTTGCTGCTTTCATGTGCAAACTGCAGTTGCGTTATGGTGGCTTCTGTGACGCTGTCCTGCCTTTCCGGACGGAATCTTGTAGTCCTTCCTAACAATATGGAACGATTACCTTTGCTTGCACAACCACTTCTTGAAAATTCTTGATACGCACTGTATTTTAATTTTTAGAAAGTATTCTTCAAAATTCTCTGAACTAACATGCGCCCGGCGTGGAATTCTGCAGGTTACCTTAACGACCCAGAGTCCACCAAGAACACCATCGACAAGGATGGATGGCTGCACACCGGAGACATCGGCCTCGTCGACGACGACGACGAGATCTTCATCGTCGACAGGCTCAAGGAGATCATCAAGTACAAGGGCTTCCAGGTGGCGCCGGCGGAGCTCGAGGCCCTCCTCATCACGCACCCGGAGATCAAGGACGCCGCCGTCGTATCGTAAGTCATAGCTTTCTCTTCCTTGTCATTTTCAGTTGCACAGTTCGTTGCCGCAACTGTACTTTAAAACAAAATTCTCCTGCTGTCTGTTTTCTTTAACAAGAAGGCTCACTTTCCCCATGATTATGTTCTTTCAGACTGAAGGACGATCTTGCTGGCGAAGTCCCGGTCGCCTTCGTGATGCGGATCGAAGGCTCCGAAATCACCGAGGATGACATCAAGAAATTCGTCGCAAAGGAGGTAAATAGTGCCATCTTTCCCAAGTTTCCATGTAGTCAAAGTGTCAAACACATTGTATCGAAACTTCAGAACAAGTCAACTGGAACTATATGATATACATATCAGTTACTAATCATCATGTTCAGCTTAGTCAAATATTCGGATTTGCCCATGAACAACTGCTACTTAGGAACCAGATTTTTTGTGGATGGAGAATTAGAACTCGTGACTAAGATGCATTACACGCTGCAACAGGTTGTTTTCTACAAGAGGATCCACAAGGTGTTCTTCACCGACTCCATCCCCAAGAACCCTTCCGGCAAGATCCTGAGGAAGGATTTGAGAGCCAGGCTCGCCGCCGGCATCCCCAGCTAGGGGCTGCGGCCGTCGTCCGCTTCTCAGGCACTCAGCCAGCCAGCAGGGTGCTGTTATAGATCATGTAATATTGTTTGATCTCCATGAAATGGTCGGAGGAGGTTGAGTTTGTTGGTTCTTCCTGCTTGTGTAATGTTGATAAAAATGAAATGATATATGTAGATGCGTTGTTGTTGACCACAAGAACAAGGCTGGCTTCCAAAGGGTACAATGTATACTTCTTTTCCATCAGAGAATATCTTGTCCGAATCATATCATCCATTTTTTCTTTCATTATGTTTCGTCTCCTATACATGAATTCGGTACGAATCCGACATGAGTTGAAACATTTTTTTTCTTGAGATTCATGCTTCATGAGAATGTAGGTTTGCTACAGTGGAGCACGCGTGCCAAAGGAATAATTTTCCTTATATAACAGAAAAAAATAGAAAGGAAAACAAATAGCTGAGTGACTATGTCTAAGATGTTTTAAAAATAGTTATTTGTTAGTTAACTACTCACCTATATACCTATAATACCACTGTTAGGAAATATGCAACTTGTATTTTCAGGAGGCCATAGGCCAATATATATACATGTACAGGTGTGGAATATATGCAGGAAACCCCTTATATAATAGGGTAAATATGAAAGGTTACATGGCTATATATATATACTCTAACACCCCCCTCAAACTCATGGTGGATTAACAACACTGAGTTTGGAGAGATAGAAGCCATGCTGCGCTCTAGTCTGGGCCTTCGTCAGAAAATCCGCCAACTGTAACTCGGAAGGCACATACTGAAGAGCAATAACCTGATCCTGCACACCAGCGCGCACATGGAAAGCATCAACACCAATATGCTTGGTGAGCTCATGCTTCACAGGATCGCGCGCAATGCTAATAGCACCTATACTGTCAGACAAGAGCAGAGTAGGTGTAGTAACAGAAACACCAAAATCCTGAAGTAACCACCTTAACCAAGTCACCTCTCCCGTCAAAAGAGTCATAGCTCGTAACTCAGCCTCTGCACTCGAACGGGAAACTGCAGTCTATTTCTTCGTCTTCCAGGCAATGAGAGAACCAACAAGAAAAACACAGTAAGCAGAAAGTGAACGGCGATCAGAGGGATCACTAGCCCACGTGAATCCGAATAGGCCTGAAGCTGTAGAGAACTGGAGCGAGGAAAGAATAAACGGTGAGAGATCGTGCCCCGAAGATATCGGAGAACACGAAGGAGGTGACTATAGTGAACCGAAGTGGGAGCGGAGACAAACTGACTTAGAATATGAACCGGATAAGAGATATCCGGACGAGTGACAGCTAGATAGACAAGACTCCCAACAAGATGACGATAGCATGTCGGGTCAGGCAAGGGGTCACCATCAGTATAACGGAGGTGAACATTGAGCTCCATGGGAGTCTCAACAATGCGCTCATCGATAAGAGCAGTACGAGCAAGAAGATCCTGTATATACTTTTCATGGGATATAAAAAAGCCATCAGAGGTAGAAGAGACTTCAATCCCAAGAAAGTAGCGAAGAGGTCCAAGATCGGACATAAGAAACTACTCACTAAGACGGGCCTTTACAAAGGCAATATACTCGGGATCGTCACCAGTGATGACCATGTCATCAACATAGAGAAGAAGAAGAGTTCGACCACGAGAAGAAAGGTGGGCAAACAATGCTGGATCATGAGCACTCGCTGAAAAACCAGCGGCAGTTACCACAGAGGCAAAACGCTCAAACCAGGCGCGGGGGCTTGCTTAAGGCCATAGAGAGAGCGACGAAGGCGACATACCATGCCATCAGGAACAGAATACTCAGGTGGTGGCTGCATGTATACCTCCTCACGCAGCTCACCGTTAAGAAAGGCATTCTTAACATCAAGATGAGATACATACCAGTGGCGTGCAGAGGCCACAGCAAGAAGTGTACGAATAGTGGTCATATGGGCCATAGGAGCAAAAGTCTCGTTGTAATCACAACCATGCTCCTGCTGAAAACCACGAGCCACAAGACGAGCTTTGTAACGCTCAAGAGAACCATCGAAGCGAGTCTTAACCTTATAGACCCACTTACAAGTGATGGGACGGACACCTGGAGGAAGAGAAACAAGATCCCATGTACCAGTGCGTTCAAGAGCAGCAATCTCCTCTGCCATCGCAAACTGCCATTCAGGATGAACAACAGCCTCACGATAAGAAGTCGGCTCAAGAACAGCAGCACCAGCGGTTGAAAAACCAAGGCGATCAACAGGCGGAAGCGGACGAGGACGCAAGCCATAGGTAGGCTGAGACAAGGAGGACGGCACATCAGCAGACGCATCCACATTACGTGAACGACGAGTGTAATGCTGAGGAAAAGATGGAAGAATACGAGGAGAAGTAGCCAAGGTAGAATCAGGAGGTGGAGAAGAAGAAATCACCGGGGATGAAGGTGCAGAATCCGGTGACATGCGAGGTGAGGAAACCGTGGGAGATGGTGGCGGCAAATCGACAAGATGTGGAGAAGTAGAGTGAGCAGGACGGAAAGACAAGGGCTCAACTGGGGCGATAGGTGTGTCGGGAAAAGTGAGGAAAGAGATATCCTCCACTGAAAAGGTCGAAGAAGATGGACGCAGGTAGAAGGGACGAGACTCATCAAAAGTCACATCCCAAGAAATACGCATCCGACGACCGATATGATCCCAACAACGATAGCCCTTATGCTCATCACTATAGCCTAAGAAAATACACTCAACAGACTGAGCGGTCAGTTTGGTGCGTTCGCGAGGGGCAAGAAGAACATAGCAAACACAACCAAACACGCGAAGCGTCGAATAATCAGGAGAACAATCAAAGAGATGCTCAAAAGGAACACCACCCTGGAGAGCAGCGGACGGCTGAAGGTTGATGAGATAGGTGGAGGTGAAGATAGCCTCGGCCCAAAAATGAGGTGGAAGAGAAGCGGCGATCATCAACGCACGAGCCGTCTCAAGAAGGTGGCGATGCTTTCGCTCAGCCCCGCCATTTTGAGCATGAGCACCAGGACAAGAGAACTGAGGAAGAGTGCCCTGCTCAGCAAGAATGCCACGCAACATCTTGGAAATATACTCGCCAGCGGAGTCAGCACGGAACACACGAATAGGCGAAGAGAACTGAGTTTGAACCATGGCAGGAAAACGCTTATAGATGGAAAGAACCTCACTGCGAGAAGTCATAAAATAAAGCCAAGTGTAACGAGAGAAATCATCTATAAAAATAATATAGTATCGATGGCCCCCTTTCGAAGCGAAGGGAGCCGGACCCCATACATCAGAATGGACTAAATCAAAAGGACGTTGAGACACCGACTCACTAGTAGGATAAGGTAACTGAATCTGTTTTCCTAGTCTACAACCCTGACACTCTAAAGAGACATCTCCTGAGACAAACCCCAGAAGACCTCGACGAACTAATGACGACAAGCGAGACCCACAAAGATGACCAAGTCGATGATGCCACTGCTAGAAGGAGCCGGTAGCTGAAGCGACAGGAGCGGATGGACTGGCAATAGTGGTGGAAGCGGAAGGAACATGAAGCCAATCTAGCTCCCAAAGATCCTGAGAGTCACGACGGCGAGGGCCAGCCCCAACCAAAGTGTGCGTTTGACGATCCTGAACAGAACAAGAGTCAACGTCAAGGATGACGCTACAACCAGAATCAGTAAGTTGACCAGCATAAAAAAGATTCATGGTGAGCCGAGGAACATGAGCAACATCAGGAACAGAGTAAGAGGGTGTGGTAAGATTGCCCCGACTAGCAACAGAAAGAGGAGTACCATCAGCAGTGAGTACATGAACAGGAAAATCAAGCGATTTAAGAGAGGACAAATTTGAAGAATGAGAAGACATATGAAAAGAAGCTCCGGAGTCTAGAACCCATGAGGATGTACCTGACTGTGTAGAGGGTGGTTGCTCAGTGCGGGAAGCATCAGTCACAGAAGCTGCAGTACCCGTCGAAGGAGAACCTGACGTGGCAAGCACACGCTTAAGTCGCAAAATATCTTGCTCAGTCAAGGCGGTGGCGGAAGATGTCGAAGTAGAAGAAGAAGTCCCTGAAGCTAATGACCACGCCTTACGCAGGTGTTTCTTCTTCTGGAAGCACTGATACTCAACATGACCATCCATATTGCAGTAGCCACAGTGAGGACGAGACCGACCCTGGCCGCCCGTAGGAGTAGGCAAGAGCGGAGGAGCACTGGAGCTGGATGGAGTCGGTGCAGCAGGCGACATAACAGGAACTCGAGCAGCAAGCACAAAGGGAACCTCAAGTAGACCAGCACCACGTAGGCGAGTCTCCTCAGCATGAATCTCAGAAAGCGCCTCCATGAGGGAGATACGACCATGAGCAAACAACTGAGCACGCCGGGGCTCAAACTCCTTACGGAGCCGAGATAAGAACTCGTAGACACGATGAAACACCAAATCAGCTCACACAGCCTGGCAACACTGACAAGTACAGCAACCAGTAGTGCGGAGAGAATCAAGCTGACGCCAGATAGCAGAACTCTGAGCATAGAAATCGTCAACACTGGAGTCACCCTGCTGAAGAGCATGTTCCTGCTGGACCATAGACAGATATAAGGCATCACCAGAGGGTTGATAGCGCTGACAGAGACGGGTCCACATGTCAAATACGGTAGGGAGCCCCAAGAACTCAGAGGCAAACTGAGGCAGAACACTAGCAGTGAGAACAGCTGTGGCACGGGCATCCTCATCAAGCCACTGAGTGTAAGCAGAAAGAGCCTCATGATAAGTCTGAAGAGCCTCCTCATAAGTCGAAACCTGGGTATCACAAGCATGGACGACAGCGTCATCTGCAAGCTTAGCTGCATCCTTCGCAGCTTGATCAGCATCAGCAGCAAGAACCGGTGGCGTCGGCGGAGTAGGAGCCATAGGTGAAACCGGACACGGCGGACAACGGACCTCGCCAGAAAGAACACCCCAAAGACGAATGCCACGCATATGAATGCGCATGAAGCCAACAAACTTGATGTAGTTAGTGCCATCAAAGATCACCGGGCAGCGAGGAACTGCGACATAGCCTGACGGTGTAGACATTTTTTTTGCAATCACCGGGCAGACAGTAGGATCCTGACGAGCAGCCGCAGTCAGCGCTCGCGGCGGCAGCAGATGGATGGGAAGAGAACAGCAGCAGGGACCAAATCCCGTGAGGGTGGAAATCACCGCCGGCTGTTGTGCTGACTTCGTGAGAACGGGAGAACACCCGCAGATGGATCGAGCCAGCAGCAGGAATCTGGCGGCTGGGTTGGTGGCGGGGCGATCTGCTGCCTCGAACGAAGACTACACGGGGGCGGGGGGGGGGGGGGGGGTCGATCGGGAGAGGCCCGTTCTGCGGGGCGAGAGCGATGGATCAGGAGAGGCCGACTGCGGGGCGACGACGACCAGATAGGGAGAGGCCCAAAGCCCAACTACGGGACGGGGCGGAGCGAACGGAAGACGGCCGCTCGACTCGATCTGATCGATCGGGAGGGGCAAGCGGCCGACGGCTGGATCGAAAGTAATCCAGAGAACCGGAGAGGATACCGGCAGCAGGAGCGGATCAATGGCATGAGTTGCGGCGTGCAAAAAATTGACCTAGCTCTAATACCATGTTAGGAAATATGCAACTTGTATTTCTAGGAGGCCATAGGCCAATATATATACATGTACAGGTGTGGAATATATGCAGGAAACCCCTTATACAATAGGGTAAATACGAAAGGTTACATGGCTATATATATACTCTAACAACCACTACATAATGTGGCAATACCTTCAAATATTAGTAGTTGGATATGCTCCATCTAGCGACTGAGAGGTGGCAAATCCGAGTATTACCACATGTTGCATAATATTTTCATTCATGGGATTTTGCCATGTTGCCTTCTCCAGCAACTTCACCGCCGCCGATTGCTACCCCCTTGACCCCCACACTGTGAAATCCTCCTTGCCACCGGCAAAGCACATCCTAGTCTCGAAGAAGCTGTTTGCTGAGATCCTCGCCATGGCAGAAACACAAGGAAGAGGACATGGGAGAGGGAGGGGAGGGAATCCAAAGGGGAACAAGCAGACGGCCCAGGGCCAGGGCGACCAGCGGGACGGCGCGCCATCAGGTCAGTGGTTCCCTCCCATGGATCCGCAGTTCGGTCCGCCGCCGCCGCAGTTCCAGTTTGGGTATGGCTTCCCTGGAGGACAGCAGACCCCCCCTGCTTGGTTCCCTGGACCGTATTCCCCCCTCAGATGAATCAGTGGAGGAATGGAGGTGGGTGGGGATCTGGGCACATCTAGGGGCTTGCAGGGCCTTCAGATAGCAACTTCCAAGGGCAAAAACAGCAGCAGTTGCCGCAAATGCAGCAGAAGTTGCCACAGATGCAGTAGCACCAACAGCTCGCACAAAATCAGACAGCTGAGCAGCAGCAACATCCTAGTAATGGCCAGCAACCCAATTTTTAGAAGCAAAACAACTCCTCTGCAGCTCAGACACAGAAGAGAAACAAGCCTGCTGGGAAGCCAAAACAAAATCTCAGTAAGGACAAAGGGAATTCTTTGACTGAATATGTGGATGTCATCTGTTACAGTTGTGGGGAGCCTGGACACCACAAAGCCCAGTGCCCTAAACCTCCAGCCTGCTTTATTTGCAAGATGGTGACACATAAAGTAGAGGAATGTCCAGTTAGGAAGAAGCCTAGAACTCCTGCAAAGTTTGTTGGCAGTGGTGCTCCTAGTTTGGGATACTACCAGGTGGATGTGTCTGATGTTAATGATCAGCACATGGGACACAGGAAGAATGTGGGCATTGTGTATGTTGAGTCTGGGCAGGTGAGCAAATCTGAGCTTGCACACAACTCGTCTCTCATATACAAAACTAACTGGCCCTGGCAAGTTAGGAAGCTAGATGACTGGACCTTTCTTGTCAAGTTCCCATCACATATCCCTGTTGAGCAAGTGGATGGATACCCCATGTTTGGGTTACCAGAAATTGATGGAGTCACTATTAAGGTGGAAGTGTGGAAAGGAGAATTAGAGCATCATAGTGAACTCCAAAAAGTCTGGGTCCAACTGAGAGGAGTGGCTCCTGCTTGGGCTGAATGGGCAGTCCTGAAGCAATTTGCATCTGTCTTTGGTTCCTTGATTGATGTGGATTGGCAGGGTAACTTCAGATCCTTCTTTGAGGTGGTCAGAATCAAAATCAGGTGTAGAGACCACACCAAAGTACCCACAGACAGGATTTTTGGCATTGGGGACAAGCTCTACAAGATACATATTCAAGTGGAGCCACCTGAAGAGGATTTTGAAGATGATGACCTCCTTGATGATGATCTAGAAGGAAATAGGAAAGAAGCTGAAAGAAGAGGTCCAGATGCTGATGATGGTAACACCACCAATAGTAACAAAGGTGATGGGACTACTAGTTCAACCTCCTCTCTGTCAAGCAGCAAAAACCCTGGGGCTAGCACTACAACTAATTCAAGGCAAAAGACCATGGAATACCTCAAACAGCTTCCTGATCCACTCTCAAATGGACCACACCTATTCCCTGCTGCAGGAAATGGATTTGATGGGAGATGATGATGATGATGATGAGGACTTGGTAGATGAGATTGCTGATGATGGAGAACTGGAGCGAGATAACAATGCTGAAGTGGTATTTAGTCCACCAACACATCACCCTCTTGCCACTTATGAACACCTTAGCAACATGGCTCATGCGAAACAACAATGGGGCCCGGTTCTGGCTCTGAGGAAAAGTAACAGGGTTGATATAGGAGACATGACTATGCTGGAAATTGCTATGAACAACAAGAAAATGCAGAACCTGGAAGCCAACAAAGAGGAGATCAAAGGTACCATTGTCAACACCTCTTTTGAATACTTCACTGACCCTGAATTTATTGCTATAGCTAGTAAAATTGGTGTTGAAATAGATGATGGCCAGACACCATCTGCATGACACGTTGAAAGCCAATTAGAAACTCAACCCCCCCCCCCCCTCAAATGTCTGCAGGACATGAGGATACTTTTCTTTTGAACAAAGCTATCAATGTTAATGAGATAGGAAACCTAAAACCTATAAAAACCACTGGCACTCAACCAGTGGATGTGGCTAGTGAGCACTCTGAAGGAGTGTTTTGCTGCAATAATGCCCTAGATTCTCCTAGAACACCTACTACACCTGAGGGGTTAAAGGGTATATCAGCTGTTATAGATGACTATAGTGTTGGTTGGACTCATATTAGCAAATATGGACGGGGCAAGCACCCTAGGAAAACCATGCACAAATGAATGCTCTTTTTTTGGAATATTAGAGGGATTACTGCCCCTGGCAAGAGGACATGTATTAATGATACTCTTTCCAAGCATAACCCTAGCATTATCTCTTTCCAGGAGACCAAAAAGGAGCATCTTACTCATGCATTTCTGAAAACTATTAGAAAACTATGACTAGCACCACCTACCTGTTGAAGGCACTTCTGGTGGGGTGCTGGTGGGAGTGGATCTTGACATTTTTGATGTCACTAGCTAGACCCCTCTCAAATTCTCTGTTTCTTGTGTGTTGACACTCAAGAAAAAAACATATCCTTTAGGTTTGTTGCATTTTATGGGTCTCCTTATGATGAAGGAAAGGATGATTTCCTGTCAGAACTGCATAGCTTGTTTATTGATGACCACCTGCCTACTGTCATAGGAGGGGACTTGAACCTAGTTAGATATCAGAAAGATAAAAGCAATGGCAAGATTAATCACGGTTGGAGTGATAAATTCAATGCCTGGATTGAAATTTGGGGCCTACTAGAAATTAAAATGTCTGGTAGATAGTTCACTTGGGCCAACAACCAGGAGAACCTGATCATGTCTACCATTGACAGAGTCTTCTGTACAACAGAACTAGATGCCCTTTTTTTTTCCTTTAAGTAACTTTCAAGCCCTGCCCAGAACTGGGAATGATCACACTCCCATCCTCTGGAACTCAGGGATTGAATGTGTTCCTAGGAGCCCTAGTTTTAAATTTGAGAAATGGTGGCTCCTCCAAGCAAACTTTAAAGATCTGGTTATTAAAAAATGGTCTACCCCTGTTAAGAGTACCACCCCTATTGATATTTGGCAAGAGAAAGCTAGGAGGTTTAGAAAATTTAGTAGAGGATGGAGTAGAAATGTTGGGGCTGAGCTTAGAAAGCTTAAGCAATCCCTGACAGAGGAATATGATAGACTGGATGTCAGTTCTGAAAATGCACCCCTCTCTGAGCTAGAATCAGATAGGATGAGATGCATCATCTCTGAGCTCCAAGCCATTTGGCTCAAGGAGGAAACAAAGGCAAGACAGAGATCCAGGGATAAGGATATATTAGAAGGTGACAGAAATACTAAATATTTTATGGCTGTTGCCAACCAGAGAAGGAGGAAAATATTGATTCATACACTAGAGGGCCCTTCTGGGCCTACTTCAGACATTGATGACATGTTAAACATAGCTACATCCTACTACAAAACCCTCTTCCAGAAGGAAGATAGAAAAGGTTTTTGTCTTAGTGATCAATTCTTCTCAGATGATGATAAAATCAAAGATTTTGACAACTTAGAATTGCAGAAGCCTTTTACCGAAGAGGAAGTGAGAGAAGCTTTATTTGGATCATACTCTGATGGAGCCCCTGGTCCATATGGACTTTCTTTCCTTTTCCTTCAGCAATTTTGGGATACCATTAAAACTGATATTATGGCCATGTTCACTAACTTCTATAATGGGGACTTGGACATCTATAGGCTCAACTTTGCTATCCTCACTCTTATTCCTAAAGAGAAGGAGGCTTCTCTTATGAACATATTTAGACCTATTAGCATACTAAACTGTATTTTTAAGCTCTTTACTAAGGTCCTCACAAATAGATTAGTTGTTCTTATGAACCTGCTTACTTCCAGCAACCAAACTGCCTTCATTAAAGGTAGGTTTATCCTGGAAAGTGTGGTAACAGCACATGAGGTGCTACACTCCACTTATCACTCAGGTAGCCTTGGTTTGGTGCTTAAGTTAGATTATGAGAAGGCTTTTGATAAGGTAAACCTAGATTTTCTCATGGAGATCCTTGAGAAAAGAAACTTTGGACCTAGATGGATGAAATGGATCTACCAGATCACACATCTAGGATCTGTAGGAGTAAAACTTAATGGTGTTGAGGGTAATTTTTTCACTACTGGCAAAGGGCTTAGACAAGGGGATACCATTTCCCCCCTTTTGTTCAACTTAGTGGTAGATGTCCTTAGTAAAATGCTTGCTAAAGCAGTGAGAAACGATCTTATCCAAGGGCTATGCTCTAATTTGATTCCCAGTGGGGTAGTCTGTCTGCAGTATACAGATGACACCATTCTTTTTTATGGAAAAAGATGAGAATAAAGCTGAGAATCTCAAGAAAGTTTTAACCTGCTTTGAACAAGTCTCTGGGATGAGAATTAACTACTCTAAGAGTGAAATCATCCCAATTGGTCTTACAGATGAGGAGACTGTTATTTTTTCAAATATCATGGGGTGCACTATGGGTGCTTTCCCCATCAAATACCTAGGAATCCCCCTACACTATGATAAGTTGAGGAGAGAGGATATCCAACCTCTCATTGATAAGATCCTCAAGAAAATGGCTGGCTGGAGAGGGAAATTACTCTCCTATACAGCTAGACTAATACTTATCAAAACCTGCCTTGCTAGTGTACCTGTCTATCTGTTATCCTTCTTTAAATTCCCTAAGTGGGCCCTGGATCTGATTAACAGCTAGCTGGCCCACTGCCTTTGGAGTGATTTTGAAGGAAAATAGGAAATTACATCTTGCCAACTGGCATTTAGTTTGCATGAAAAAAGAGCATGGGGGTCTTGGGGGTGCCAAACATTAGAGATGTCAACCTCTGCCTACTGGGGAGATGGGTTAAGAGATATATCAAGGATGAGGGGAAAATGTGGAGATCCCTGGTAGATGCCAAATACCTTCATAATTCCCCCAACATACTTGATTGTAATGCTCAATGCTACCTCTTGAGCACTGCGTTGGTTTTCCCCGAAGAGGAAGGGATGATGCAGCAAAGTAGCGTAAGTATTTGATATGTCTCCAAAGTATCTATAATTTTTGATTGTTCCATGCTATTATATTATCAACCTTGGATGTTTTATATGCATTTATATGCTATTTTATATGATTTTTGGGACTAACCTATTAACCCAGAGCCCAGTGCCAGTTTCTGTTTTTTCCTTGTTTTAGAGTATCGCGGAAAAGGAAAATCAAACGGAGTCCAATTGACCTGAAACTTCACGGAACTTATTTTTGGAACGGAAGCTACCTGATAGACTTGGAGTGCACGTCAGGAAAGAAACGAGGGAGCCACGAGGTAGGGGGCGGGCCCACCCCCTGGGCACGCCCTCCACCCTCGTGGGCCCCTCATGGCTCTCCTAACGTACTTCTTCCGCCTATATATCGCCATATACCCTAAAAACATTAGGGAGCACAATAGATCGGGAGTTCCGCCGCCAGAAGCCTCCGTAGCCACCGAAAACCAATCTAGACCCGTTCCGGCACCCTGCCGGAGGGGGCAATCCCTCTCCGGTGGCCATCTTCATCATCCCGGTGCTCTCCATGACGAGGAGGGAGTAGTTCTCCCTCGGGGCTGAGGGTATGTACCAGTAGCTATGTGTTTGATCTCTCTCTCATGTTCTTGAGGTGATACGATCTTGATGTATCGCGAGCTTTGCTATTATATTTGGATCCTATGATGTTTTCCCCCCTCTACTCTCTTGTAATGGATTGAGTTTCCCCTTTGAAGTTATTTGTTGGGGAACGTAGCAGAATTTTAAAATTTTCTACGCATCACCAAGATCAATCTATGGAGTCATCTATCAACGAGGGAAAGAGGAGTGCATCTACATACCCTTGTAGATCACGAGCGGAAGCGTTCAAGAGAACGGGGTTGATGGAGTCGTACTCGACGTGATTCAAATCACCGATGACCAAGTGCCGAACGGACAACACCTCCGCGTTCAACACACATACGGTTGGGAAGACGTCTCCTCCAACTTGATCCAGCAAGGGGGAAGGAGAGGTTGATGAAAATCCAGCAGCACGACGGCGTGGTGGTGGAAGCAACGGTGATCTCGGCAGGGCTTCGCCAAGTGCTGGGAGACGGAGGAGTGTCACGGGAGGGAGAGGGAGAGGCCAGGGGCTTGGGTGCGCAGCCCTCCCTCCCCCCCACTATATATAGGGTGCCTAGGGGGGGCTCCGGCCCTAGGAGATCCAATCTCCTAGGGGGGCGGCGGCCAAAGGGGGTGCCTTGCCCCCCAAGGCAAGGGTGGCGCCCCCACCCCTAGGGTTTCCAACCCTAGCCGCAGGGGGAGGCCCAAGGGGGGCGCACCAGCCCACTAGGGGCTGGTTCCCCTCCCACTTCAGCCCATGGGGCCCTCCGGGATAGGTGGCCCCACCCGGTGGACCCCCGGGACCCTTCCGGTGGTCCCGGTACAATACCGGTGACCCCCGAAACCTTCCCGATGGCCGAAACTGGACTTCCTATATATGAATATTTACCTCCGGACCATTCTGGAACTCCTCGTGACGTCCGAGATCTCATCCGGGACTCCGAACAACTTTCGTGTTACCGTGTGCTAATATCTCTACAACCCTAGCGTCACCGAACCTTAAATGTGTAGACCCTACGGGTTCGGGAGACATGCAGACATGACCGAGAAGCCTCTCCGGTCAATAACCAACAGCGGGATCTGGATACCCATGTTGGCTCCCACATTCTCCACGATGATCTCATCGGATGAACCACGATGTCGAGGATTCAATCAATACGTATACAATTCCCTTTGTCAATCGGTACGTTACTTGCCCGAGACTCAATCGTCGGTATCCCAATACCTTGTTCAGTCTCGTTACCGGTAAGTCACTTTACTCGTACCGTAATGCATGATCCTGTGATCAGCTACTTGATCACATTGACCTCATTATGATGATGCATTACCGAGTGGGCCCAGAGATACCTCTCCGTCATACGGAGTGACAAATCCCAGTCTCGATTCGTGCCAACCCAACAGACACTTTCGGAGATACCTGTAATGTACCTTTATAGTCACCCAGTTACGTTGTGACATTTGGAACACCCAAGGTACTCCTACGGTATCCGGGAGTTGCACAATCTCATGGTCTAAGGAAATGAAACTTGACATTCAGAAAAGCTACAGCAAACGAACTACACGATCTTTGAGCTAAGCTTAGGATTGGGTCTTGTCCATCACATCATTCTCCTAATGATGTGATCCCGTTATCAATGACATCTAATGTCCATAGTCAGGAAACCATGACTATCCTTTGATCAACGAGCTAGTCAACTAGAGGCTCACTAGGGACGTGTTGTGGTCTATGTATTCACACATGTATTACGATTTCCGGATAACACAATTATAGCATGAACAATCGACAATTATCATGAACAAAGAAATATAATAATAACCATTTTATTATTGCCTCTAGGGCATATTTCCAACAGTCTCCCACTTGCACTAGAGTCAATATTCTAGTTACATTGTGATGAATCGAACACCCATGCGGTTCTGGTGTTGATCATGTTTTGCTCTAGGGAGAGGTTTAGTCAACGGATCTGCTACATTCAGGTCCGTATGTACTTTACAAATCTCTATGCCTCCATTTTGAACACTTTCACGAATGGAGTTGAAGCGACGCTTGATATGCCTGGTCTTCCTGTGAAACCTGGGCTCCTTGGCAAGGGCAATAGCTCCAGTGTTGTCACAGAAGAGAGTCATCGGGCCCGACGCATTGGGTATGACTCCTAGGTCGGTAATGAACTCCTTCACCCAGACTGCTTCTTGTGCTGCCGCCGAGGCTGCCATGTACTCCGCTTCACATGTAGATCCCGCCACAACGCTTTGCTTGCAACTGCACCAGCTTACTGCCCCACCATTCAAAATATACACGTATCCGGTTTGTGACTTAGAGTCATCCAGATCTGTGTCGAAGCTAGCATCGACGTAACCCTTTACGACGAGCTCTTCGTAACCTCCATAAACGAGAAACATTTCCTTAGTCCTTTTCAGGTACTTCAGGATATTCTTGACCGCTGTCCAGTGTTCCATGCCGGGATTACTTTGGTACCTTCCTACCAAACTTACGGCAAGGTTTACATCAGGTCTAGTACACAGCATAGCATACATGATAGACCCTATGGCCGAGGCATAGGGGACGACACTCATCTTTTCTCTATCTTCTGCCGTGGTCGGGCATTGAGCCGTGCTCAATCTCGTACCTTGCAATACAGGCAAGAACCCCTTCTTTGATTGATCCATCTTGAACTTCTTCAATATCTTGTCAAGGTACGTGCTCTGTGAAAGACCAATGAGGCGTCTCGATCTATCTCTATAGATCTTGATGCCTAATATATAAGCAGCTTCTCCAAGGTCCTTCATTGAAAAACACTTGTTCAAGTAGGCCTTTATGCTTTCCAAGAATTCTATATCATTTCCCATCAACAGTATGTCATCCACATACAATATGAGAAAAGCTACAGAGCTCCCACTCACTTTCTTGTAAATGCAGGCTTCTCCATAAGTCTGCATAAACCCAAACACTTTGATCACCTCATCAAAACGAATGTTCCAACTCTGAGATGCTTGCACCAGCCCATAAATCGAGCGTTGGAGCTTGCACACCTTGTCAGCATTCTTAGGATCGACAAAACCTTCCGGTTGCATCATATACAATTCTTCCTTAAGGAAACCATTAAGGAATGCCGTTTTGACGTCCATTTGCCATATCTCATAATCATAGAATGCGGCAATTGCTAACATGATTCGGACCGACTTCAGCTTCGCTATGGGTGAGAAAGTCTCATCGTAGTCAACCCCTTGAACTTGTCGATAACCCTTAGCGACAAGCCGAGCTTTATAGATGGTCACATTAGCATCCACGTATGTCTTCTTCTTAAAGATCTATTTATTTTCTATGGCTCGCCGATCAACGGGCAAGTCAGTCAAAGTCCATACTTCGTTTTCATACATGGATCCTATCTCGGATTTCATGGCTTCCAACCATTTGTCAGAATCCGGGCCCGCCATCGCTTCTTCATAGTTCGAAGGTTCACCGTTGTCTAACAACATGATTTCCAAGACAGGGTTGCCGTACCACTCTGGTGCGGAACGTGTCCTTGTGGACCTACGAAGTTCAGTAGCAACTTGATCTGAAGTTTCATGATCATCATCAACTTCCTCTCTAGTCGGTGCAGGCACCTCAGGAACATTTTCTTGAGCTGCGCCACTTACCGGTTCAAGAGGTAATACTTCATCAAGTTCTACCTTCCTCCCACTTATTTCTTTCGAGAGAAACTCTTTCTCTAGAAAGGACCCATTCTTGGCAACAAAGATCTTGCCTTCGGATCTGAGGTAGAAGGTATACCCAACAGTTTCTTTAGGGTATCCTATGAAGACACATTTTTCCGACTTGGGTTCGAGCTTTTCAGGTTGAAGTTTCTTGACATAAGCATCGCATCCCCAAACTTTTAGAAACGACAGCTTAGGTTTCTTCCCAAACCATAATTCATACGGTGTCGTCTCAACGGATTTCGACGGAGCCCTATTTAAAGTGAATGCGACAGTCTCTAAAGCATAGCCCCAAAATGATAGCGGTAAATTGGTAAGAGACATCATAGATCGCACCATATCTAATAGAGTGCGATTACGATGTTCGGACACACCATTACGCTGAGGTGTTCCAGGTGGCGTTAGTTGTGAAACTATTCCACATTTTCTTAAGTGTGTGCCAAATTCGTGACTCAAGTATTCTCCCCCACGATCTGATCGCAAGAACTTGATTTTCCTGTCACGTTGATTCTCAACCTCACTCTGAAATTCCTTGAACTTTTCAAAGGTCTCAGACTTGTGTTTCATTAAGTAGACATACCCATATCTACTCAATTCATCAGTGAGGGTGAGAACATAACGATAGCCACCACGAGCCTCAACACTCATTGGACCGCACACATCAGTATGTATGATTTCCAATAAGTTGGTTGCTTGCTCCATTGTTCCTGAGAACGGAGTCTTGGTCATTTTAGCCATGAGGCATGGTTCGCACGTGTCAAATGATTCGTAATCAAGAGACTCTAAAAGTCCATCTGCATGGAGCTTCTTCATGCGTTTGACACCTATGTGACCAAGGCAGCAGTGCCACAAGTATGTGGGACTATCATTATCAACCTTACATCTTTTGGTATTCACACTATGAATATGTGTAGCATTACGCTCGAGATTCATTAGGAATAAACCATTCACCATCGGAGCATGACCATAAAACATATCTCTCATATAAATAGAACAACCATTATTCCCGGATTTAAATGAGTAGCCATCTCGTATTAAACGAGATCCTGATACAATGTTCATGCTCAAAGCTGGCACTAAATAACAATTATTGAGGTTTAAAACTAATCCCGTAGGTAAATGTAGAGGTAGCGTGCCGACGGCGATCACATCGACCTTGGAACCATTCCCGACGCACATCGTCACCTCGTCCTTCGCCAGTCTCCGTTTATTCCGCAGCTCCTGCTTTGAGTTACAAATGTGAGCAACCGCACTGGTATCAAATACCCAGGAGCTACTACGAGTACTGGTAAGGTACACATCAATTACATGTATATCACATATACCTTTCGTGATGCCGGCCTTCTTGTCCGCTAAGTATTTGGGGAAGTTCCGCTTCCAGTGACCACTTCCCTTGCAATAAAAACACTCAGTCTCGGCCTTGGGTCCATTCTTTGGCTTCTTCCCGGCAGCTTGCTTACCGGGCGCGGCAACTCCCTTGCCGTCCTTCTTGAAGTTCTTCTTACCCTTGCCTTTCTTGAACTTAGTGGTTTTATTCACCATCAACACTTGATGTTCCTTTTTGATTTCCACCTCTGTTGATTTCAGCATTGAATACACCTCAGGAATGGTCTTTTCCATCCCCTGCATATTGATGTTCATCACCAAGCTCTTGTAGCTCGGTGGAAGCGACTGAAGGATTCTGTCAATGACCGCGTCATCCAGGAGATTAACTCCCAGCTGAGTCAAGCGGTTATGCAACCCAGACATTTTGAGTATGTGCTCACTGACAGAACTATTTTCCTCCATCTTACAGCTAAAGAACTTGTCGGAGACTTCATATCTCTCGACCCGGGCATGAGCTTGAAAAACCATTTTCAGCTCTTCGAACATCTCATATGCTCCGTGTCTCTCAAAACGCTTTTGTAGCCCGGTTCTAAGCTGTAAAGCATGCCGCACTGAACGAGGGAGTAATCATCAGCACATGTCTGCCAAGCATTCATAACGTCTTGGTTCTGTGGGACGGGTGTGTCACCTAGTGGTGCTTCTAGGACATAATCTTTCTTGGCAGCTATGAGGATGATCCTCAGGTTCCGGACCCAGTCCGTATAGTTGCTGCCATCGTCTTTCAGCTTGGTTTTCTCTAGGAACGCGTTGAAGTTGAGGACAACATTGGCCATTTGATCTACAAGACATATTGTAAAGATTTTAGACTAAGTTCATGATAATTAAGTTCATCTAATCAAATTATTCAATGAACTCCCACTCAGATAGACATCCCTCCAGTCATCTAAGTATAACATGATCCGAGTTAACTAGACTGTGTCCGATCATCACGTGAGACGGACTAGTCAACATCAGTGAACATCTTCATGTTGATCGTATCTTCTATACGACTCATGCTCGACCTTTCGATCTTCTGTGTTCCGAGGCCATGTCTGTACATGCTAGGCTCGTCAAGTCAACCTAAGTGTATTGCGTGTGTAAATCTGGCTTACACCCGTTGTATTCGAACGTTAGAATCTATCACACCCGATCATCACGTGGTGCTTCGAAACAACGAACCTTCGCAACGGTGCACAGTTAGGGTGAACACTTTCTTGAAATTTTACGAGGGATCATCTTATTTAAGCTACCGTCATTCTAAGCAAATAAGATGTAAAACATGATAAACATCACATGCAATCAAATAGTGATATGATATGGCCAATATCATTTGCTCCATCTTCGGGGCTCCATGATCATCATTGTCACCGGCATGACACCATGATCTCCATCATCTTGATCTCCATCATCGTGTCTTCTTGAAGTTGTCACGTCAACTATTACTTCTACTACTATGGCTAACGCTTTAGCAATAAAGTAAAGTAATTACATGACGTTTATGTTGACACGCAGGTCATAAATAAATAAAGACAACTCCTATGGCTCCTGCCGGTTGTCATACTCATCGACATGCAAGTCATGATTCCAATTACAAGAACATGATCATCTCATACATCACATATATCATTCATCACATCCTTTGGCCATATCACATCACAAAACACTTGCTGCAAAAACAAGTTAGACGTCCTCTAATTGTTGTTGCAAGTTTTTGCGTGGCTGCTATAGGTTTCTAGCAAGAACGTTTCTTACCTACGCCAAAACCACAACGTGAATTGCCAATTTCTATTTACCCTTCATAAGGACCCTGTTCATCGAATCCGATCCGACTAACGTGGGAGAGACAGACACCCGCCAGCCACCTTATGCAACTAGTGCATGTCAGTCGGTGGAACCGGTCTCACGTAAGCGTACATGTAAGGTTGGTCCGGGCCGCTTCATCCCACGATGCCGCCGAATCAAGATAAGACTAGTAACGAAAAGATAATTGAAAATATCGACGCCCACAACTACTCTGTGTTCTACTCGTGCATAGTAACTACGCATAGACCTAGCTCATGATGCCACTGTTGGCGAACGTAGCAGAATTTTGAAATTTTCTACGCATCACCAAGATCAATCTATGGAGTCATGTATCAACGAGGGAAAGTGGAGTGCATCTACATACCCTTGTAGATCACGAGCGGAAGCGTTCAAGAGAACGGGGTTGATGGAGTCGTACTCGACGTGATTCAAATCACCGATGACCAAGTGCCGAACGGACAACACCTCCGCGTTCAACACATGTACGGTTGGGAAGACGTCTCCTCCAACTTGATCCAGCAAGGGGGAAGGAGAGGTTGATGAAGATCCAGCAGCATGACGGCGTGGTGGTGGAAGCAACGGTGATCTCGGCAGGGCTTCGCCAAGCGCTGGGAGACGGAGGAGTGTCACGGGAGGGAGAGGGAGAGTCCAGGGGCTTGGGTGCGCAGCCCTCCCTCCCCCCACTATATATAGGGTGCCTAGGGGGGGGGGCGCCGGCCCTAGGAGATCCAATCTCCTAGGGGGGGAGGCGGCCAAAGGGGGTGCCTTGCCCCCCAAGGCAAGGGTGGCGCCCCCACCCCTAGGGTTTCCAACCCTAGGCGCAGGGGGAGGCCCAAGGGGGGGGCGCACCAGCCCACTAGGGGCTGGTTCACCTCCCACTTCAGCCCATGGGGCCCTCCGGGATAGGTGGCCCCACCCGGTGGACCCCCGGGACCCTTCCGGTGGTCCCGGTACAATACCGGTGACCCCCGAAACCTTCCCGATGGCCGAAACTGGACTTCCTATATATGAATCTTTACGTCCGGACCATTCCAGAACTCCTCGTGATGTCCGAGATCTCATCCGAGACTCCGAACAACTTTCGGGTTACCGTGTGCTAATATCTCAACAACCCTAGCGTCACCGAACCTTAAGTGTGTAGACCCTATGGGTTCGGAAGACATGCAGACATGACCGAGAAGCCTCTCCGGTCAATAACCAACAGCAGGATCTGGATACCCATGTTGGCTCCCACATGCTCCACGATGATCTCATCGGATGAACCACGATGTCGAGGATTCAATCAATCCGTATACAATTCCCTTTGTCAGTCGGTACGTTACTTGCCCGAGACTCGATCGTTAGTATCCCAATACCTTGTTCAGTCTCGTTACTGGCAAGTCACTTTACTCGTACCGTAATGCATGATCCCGTGATCAGCCACTTGATCACATTGAGCTCATTATGATGATGCATTACCGAGTGGTCCCAGACATACCTCTCCGTCATACAGAGTGACAAATCCCAGTCTCGATTCGTGCCAACCCAACAGACACTTTCAGAGATACCTGTAATGTACCTTTATAGTCACCCAGTTACGTTGTGACGTTTGGCACACCCAAGGTACTCCTACGGTATCCGGGAGTTGCACAATCTCATGGTCTAAGGAAATGATACTTGACATTCAGAAAAGCTACAGCAAACGAACTACACGATCTTTGAGCTAAGCTTAGGATTGGGTCTTGTCCATCACATCATTCTCCTAATGATGTGATCCCGTTATTAATGACATCTAATGTCCATAGTCAGGAAACCATGACTATCCTTTGATCAACGAGCTAGTCAACTAGAGGCTCACTAGGGACGTGTTGTGGTCTATGTATTCACAGATGTATTACGATTTCCAGATAACACAATTATAGCATGAACAATAGACAATTATCATGAACAAAGAAATATAATAATAACCATTTTATTATTGCCTCTAGGGCATATTTCCAACATTATCTTATCGGATTGAGTCTTTAAAGATTTGAGAACACTTGATGTATGTCTTGCCGTGCGTATCTGTGGTGACAATGGGATACCATGTGATTCACTTGATGTATGTTTTGGTGATCAACTTGCGGGTTCCGTCCATGAACCTATGCATAGGGGTTGGCACACGTTTTCGTCGTGATTCTCCGGTAGAAACTTTGGGGCACTCTTTGAGGTGCTATGTGTTGGTTGAATAGATGAATCTGAGATTGTGTGATGCATATCGTATAATCATACCCACGGATACTTGAGGTGACATTGGAGTATCTAGGTGACATTAGAGTTTTGATTGATTTGTGTCTTAAGGTGTTATTCTAGTACGAACTCTAGGGCTGTTTGTGACACTTATAGGAATAGGCCAACGGATTGATTGGAAAGAATAACTTTGAGGTGGTTTCGTACCCTACCATAATCTCTTTGTTTGTTCTCCGCTATTAGTGACTTTGGAGTGACTCTTTGTTGCATGTTGAGGGATAGTTATTTGATCCAATTATGTTATTATTGTTGAGAGGACTTGCACTAGTGAAAGTATGAACCCTAGGCCTTGTTTCAACGCATTGCAATACCGTTTTAGCTCACTTTTATCATTAGTTACCTTGCTTTTTTTATAATTTCAGATTACAAAAACTATTATCTACTATCCATATACCACTTGTATCACCATCTCTTCGCCGAACTAGTGCACCTATACAATTTACCATTGTATTGGGTGTGTTGGGGACACAAGAGACTCTTTGTTATTTGGTTGCAGGGTTGCTTGAGAGAGACCATCTTCATCCTACGCCTCCTACAGATTGATAAACCTTAGGTCATCCACTTGAGGGAAATTTGCTACTGTCCTACAAACCTCTGCACTTGGAGGCCCAACAACGTCTACAAGAAGAAGGTTGTGTAGTAGACATCAAGCTCTTTTCTGGCGCCATTGCCGGGGAGTTTAGCGCTTGAAGATATATCTTTAGATCTTGCAATCGAGTCTTTTAGTTTCTTGTTTTATCACTATTTAGTTTATAAAAGAAAATTACAAAAAAAGGAATTGAGTTTACCTCATACGCTTCATCTTTTTAACATCTTTCGTGAGTATGATGGAAAGGAAAATTGTGCTCAAATACTAGAATAAGAATTACATAGAATGCTTGACATAAATATGTGAATGATGAGCATGATTGCAATGTTGTTAGTACGAATTCTTTGAATATCCATGATACTAATGATGATTTCACTAGTTATGATGAAAATGTCTCCTATAAACATGTCAATTTTTGTGGAGTGCGTTGGGTTTGTAAGTACACACCAAAAAGGGAAGATAGATATTGCAAGAAGCATAAGTACTTAGAAACTAAATTGTTGCAAGAAATACTAGATGATTGTGCTGAAAATTTAAATTTTCTTGGCCGTACTTGTGGACTTTGCAATGAACAGGGTCATTTAGCTATCTGATGCAAATTGTTCCATGATCTAATCGTGTCCAAAAATTGTGATGACTTGATTTCCCTTGCACATTATAATGAAATTAGTTTGCTTATGGGTTATGAAGAAATGAAATGTTTAACTAATCATCTTCCAGAATTTGCCCGTTACAAACTTCTTGGCTTTGATCTAGAGGAAATTTATATGTATTGTGAGGTGAATTGCATTGAAAATCCTTATATTGCCAATTACATGAAGAAAAGAAAACAAATAGAAGATGAAGAGAATACTAATGAAAGGGAAGAGACTTCCCAATATTCTCCTATTATTTCTTATGATGAATCAGGTAACGAGGAGGAGCCTCCTATTCAACCAATCTCATTAATAAGGAGCTCCAAAAATAGGATTGAACCCACACATGATGTGGTGAAGAAGAAGAAAAGAAAAAGGAAGAGAGGTAAAAAGATATCTCTCCCAAATAATGCTGCTCCTATTACTATTGTGCCTCATGAAAATATAATTGTGGAATATAATGATACTTATTATGATCTTGAAAATCTTTTTGGCACTTGCTTGGAAGAACATGATAATTGCTATACTATTGGTGCTATCCATACTATTAATGATGAGAGTGGTTATGCTTATAATATGAAAAGGCCCAAGCTTGGGGATGCTATGTTTGATGAAGATGATGTTTTTGAGAATATATTTGCTGCAATTAATGTTTGTCCCAAGCTTGGGGATGCTACATTTAATGAAGATTATATTTTAAGTCTCCCAAGTTTTGATATGCAAATTTATAATGATGATAGCATGCCTCCTATTTATGATGACTATTGCGATGACACTTATGCTATACAAAGTAGTGATGATTATATTTATAAAACTTGTCATGATTATGATTACCCTTTTTCTGAACATTACTCTTTTAATGTGGAAACAATTTATAGTATTCGAGTTTCTTATGATACTCCCACTATTCCGAATGAGAAGAATTTTGCTTATGTGGAGAGTAATAAAATTTCTATGCTTGTAGATCATGAAAAGAATGCTTTAGGTGCTGGTTATATTGTTGAATTCATTCATGATGATACTGAAAACTATTATGAGGGAGGAATATATGCTTGTAAGAATTGCAATAATATCAAGTTCCCTCTCTATATGCTTAAAATTTTGAAGTTATGCTTGTTTTACCTTCCTATGAAAGTTGATTCTTGTTCCCACAAGTTGTTTGCTCACAAAATCCCTATGCATAGGAAGTGGGTTAGACTTAAATGTGCTAGTCATGCTCTTCATGATGCCCTCTTTATGTTTCAATTCTTATCCTTTATGTGAGCATCATTGAAATCATCATGCCTAGCTAGGGGCGTTAAACGATAGCGCTTGTCGGGAGGCAACCCAAATTTATTTTTATTCCTTACTTTTTGCTCTTGTTTGGTAATAAATAATTCATCTAGCCTCTGTTATGATTCAGTTTTTATGTTTTAATTAGTGTTTGTGCCAAGTAGAACCTTTGGGAAGACTTGGGGAAAGTCTTTGCGATCATGCTGTAAAAAACAGAAACTTTAGCACTCACGAGAATTGCTGCCATTTTTATTTGGAGAGTGCTATTTAGTTAATTACTTTTGAATATGATTAATAGATAAATTACTCAGGTCCAGCAATTTATTTTAGAATTTTTGGGGTTCCAGAAGTTTGCGTTAGTTACAGATTACTACAGACTGTTCTGTTTTTGACAGATTCTGTTTTCTATGTGTTGATTGCTTATTTTGATGAATCTATGAGTAGTATCAGAGGGTATGAACCATAGAGAAGTTGGAATACAGTAGGTTTAACACCAATATAAATAAATAATGAGTTTATTACATTACCTTGAAGTGGTGTTTTGTTTTCTTTTGCTAACGGAGCTTACGAGTTTTCTGTTAAGTTTTGTGTTGTGAAGTTTTCAAGTTTTGGGTAAAGATTCGATGGACTATAGAATAAGGAGTGGCAAGAGCCTAAGATTGGGGATGCCCAAGGCACCCCAAGGTAATATTAAAGTACAACCAAGAGCCTAAGCTTGGGGATGCCCCGGAAGGCATCCCCTCTTTCGTCTTCATTCATTGGTAACTTTACTTGGAACTATATTTTTATTTACCACATGATATGTGTTTTGCTTGGAGCGTCATTTTTATTTTATTTAGTTTTGCTTTCTGTTTGAATAATTATTAAATGTTAGAGAGTCTTCACATAGCTAAATAATTATTTAACTACTCATTGGTCTTCACTTATATCTTTCGGAGTAGTTTGTTGTTTGCTCTAGTACTTCACTTATATCTTTTAGAGCATGGTGGTAGTTTTATTTTGAAGAAATAGATGAACTCTCGTGCTTCACTTATATTATTTTGAGAGCCTTTAGAACATCATGGTAGTTTGCTTTGGTTATGAATCTAGTCCTAATATGATGGGCATCCAAGAGGGATATAATAAAAACCTTCATATAAAGTGCATTGAATACTATGAGAAGTTTGATACTTGATGATTGTTTTGAGATATGAGGATGGTAATATGAGAGTCATGCTAGTTGAGCAGTTGTGAATTTGAGGAATACTTGTGTTGAAGTTTGTGATTCCCATAGCATGCATGTATGGTGAACCGTTATGTGATGAAGTCGGAGCATGATTTATTTATTGATTGCCTTCCTTATGAGTGGCGGTCGGGGACGAGCGATGGTCTTTTCCTACCAATCTATCCCCCTAGGAGCATGCGTGTAATACTTTGTTTCAATAACTAATAAATTTTTGCAATAAGTATGTGAGTTCTTTATGACTAATGTTGAGTCCATGGATTATACACACTCTCACCCTTCCACCATTGCTAGCCTCTCTAGTACCGTGCAACTTTCACCGGTACCTTAAACCCACCATATACCTTCCTCAAAACAGCCACCATATCTACCTATTATGGCATTTCCATAGCCATTCCGAGATATATTGCCATGCAACTTTCCACCGTTCTGTTTATTATGACACGTTCCATCATTGTCATATTGCTTTGCATGATCATGTAGTTGACATTGTATTTGTGGCAAAGCCACCTTTCATAATTCTTTCATACATGTCACTCATGCATCATTGCACATCCCGTTACACCGCTGGAGGCATTCATATAGAGTCATATCTTGTTCTAAGTATCTAGTTGTAATACTTGAGTTGTAAGTAAATAAAAGTGTGATGATCATCATTATTAGAGCGTCGTCCCAGTGAGGAAAGGATGACGGAGACTATGATTCCCCCACAAGTCAGGATGAGACTCCGGACGAAAATAAATAAATAAAAGAGGCCAAAGAAGCCCAAATAAAAAAAGGAAAAAAAGAGGCCATAAAAAAAGAGAAAGGCCCAAATAAATAAATAAATAATGAGAGAAAAAGAGAGAAGGGGCAATGCTACTATCCTTTTACCACACTTGTGCTTCAAAGTAGCACCATGATCTTCATGATAGAGAGTCCCATATGTTGTCCCTTTCATATACTAGTGGGAATCTTTCATTATATAACTTGGCTTGTATATTCCAATGATGGGCTTCCTCAAAATGCCCTAGGTCTTCGTGAGCAAGCAAGTTGGATGCACACCCACTTAGTTTCCTTTTGAGCTTTCATACACTTATAGCTCTAGTGCATCTGTTGCATGGCAATCCCTACTCACTCACATTGATATCTATTGATGGGCATCTCCATAGCCCGTTGATACGCCTAGTTGATGTGAGACTATCTTCTCCTTTTTGTCTCCTCCACAACCACCATTCTATTCCACTATAGTGCTATATCCATGGCTCACGCTCATGTATTGCATGAAGATTGAAAAAGTTTGAGAACATCAAAAGTATGAAACAATTGCTTGGCTTGTCAACGGGGTTGTGCATGATTTAAATATTTTGTGTGGTGAAGATGGAGCATAGCCAGACTATATGATTTTGTAGGGATAGCTTTCTTTGGCCATGTTATTTTGAGAAGACATGATTGCTTAGTTAGTATGCTTGAAGTATGATTATTTTTATGTCAATATGAACTTTTGTCTTGAATCTTATGGATCTGAATATTCTTGCTACAATAAAGAAGATTACATGGATAAATATGTTAGGTAGCATTCCACATCAAAAATTCTGTTTTTATCATTTACCTGCTCGAGGACGAGCAGGAATTAAGCTTGGGGATGCTGATACGTCTCCAACGTATCTATAATTTTTGAGTGTTCCATGCTATTATATTATCAACCCTGGATGTTTTATATGCATTTATATGCTATTTTATATGATTTTTGGGACTAACCTATTAACCCAGAGCCCAGTGCCAGTTTCTGTTTTTTCCTTGTTTTAGAGTACCGCAGAAAAGGAAAATCAAACGGAGTCCAATTGACCTGAAACTTCACGGAACTTATTTTTGGAACGGAAGCTACCTGATAGACTTGGAGTGCATGTCAGGAAAGAAACGAGGAAGCCACGAGGTAGGGGGCGCACCCACCCCCTGGGCGCGCCCTCCACCCTCGTGGGCCACTCGTGGCTCCCCTGACGTACTTCTTCCGCCTGTATATCTCCATATACCCTAAAAACATCAGGGAGCACAATAGATCGGGAGTTCCACCGCCAGAAGCCTCTGTAGCCACCGAAAACCAATCTAGACCCGTTCTGGCACCCTGTGGAGGGGGCAATCCCTCTCCGGTGGCCATCTTCATCATCCGGGTGCTCTCCATGACGAGGAGGGAGTAGTTCTCCCTCGGGGCTGAGGGTATGTACTAGTAGCTATGTGTTTGATCTCTCTCTCTCTCTCTCTCTCTCTCTCGTGTTCTTGAGGTGATACGATCTTGATGTATCGCGAGCTTTACTATTATATTTGTATCCTATGATGTTTCTTCCCCCCTCTACTCTCTTGTAATGGTTTGAGTTTCCCCTTTGAAGTTATCTTATCGGATTGAGTCTTTAAAGATTTGAGAACACTTGATGTATGTCTTGCCATGCGTATCTGTGGTGACAATGGGATACCACGTGATTCACTTGATGTATGTTTTGGTGATCAACTTGCGGGTTCCGCCCATGAACCTATGCATAGGGGTTGGCACACATTTTCGTCGTGATTCTCCGGTAGAAACTTTGGGGCACTCTTTGAGGTCCTATGTGTTGGTTGAATAGATGAATCTGAGATTGTGTGATGCATATCGTATAATCATACCCACGGATACTTGAGGTGACATTGGAGTATCTAGGTGACATTGGAGTTTTGATTGATTTGTGTCTTAAGGTGTTATTATAGTACGAACTCTAGGGCTGTTTGTGACACTTATATGAATAGCCCAATGGATTGATTGGAAAGAATAACTTTGAGGTGGTTTCGTACCCTACAATAATCTCTTCATTTGTTCTCCGCTATTAGTGACTTTGGAGTGACTCTTTGTTGCATGTTGAGGGATAGTTATTTGATTCAATTATGTTATTATTGTTGAGAGGACTTGCACTAGTGAAAGTATGAACCCTAGGACTTGTTTCAACGCATTGCAATACCGTTTTAGCTCACTTTTATCATTAGTTACCTTACTGTTTTTGTAATTTCAGATTACAAAAACTATTATCTACTATCCATATACCACTTGTATCACCATCTCTTCGCCAAACTTGTAACATCCCAAATTTTCAATTTGGAATATTATACACTAGATCATCATTGCATATCATATTTTATTGCATTTTTGTTGATCCTAGAAATTCTATGCGACTCAAGGACCCTCGAAGAGAGTTGGGGATTTCGTTATTTTCATATTTGAGTTTTCTCAAATTTTGAAAATAGGATCATTTGATTTTATTTATTTTATCTTTAATTATTTCTATTATCAAAATATGAGAGAGGGAATAAAATGACTTTCCCAAAATAAAGAAATATTGAGGATTTAATAAAAAATCAAATAAGATTTTATTTTGGTTTTATTTGATTTTAGGAAAAATGCGCGTTTTTCAAAATTGCATTTAGGCCCCAAATAAATGTTCATCCTGTGTGGTTTGATTTTAGAAGCCGGGGAAAATTTACTTCGGGATTTTTGGAGTCCGTTTAGTATTCCTTTTTTTTTCAGAGCGTAATTATTTAAAAAAAAGTCCGAACCGACTCTGGGCCGTAACCGGCTAGGACTCCACCTGGCCGGGCTTTAAGTAGCGCCGCCCGAGGCCCGGGAGCAGCCCAAGCCGCGCCCCGCCCAAACCCTAACCCTAGCCCCGCCGCCCCCGCCCCGCGCCGCCGCCGCGCCACCCGCGCCGCCGCCTCCCCGCAGCGCCGCCACCCGCCGCCCCGCCGCCGCCGTCGACAATCGCCGGAGCTGCCGCCGCCGCCGTTCGCCAGAGTCGACGGAGGTAGACCTCGCCGCCGCCGTTTTTTTTCGAAAAACCGTTCGGTTTTTCCGTTGGTTTTTTGTTCGGTTTTTTTAGTTTCGTTTTTTAAATAGATCGGTTTTTCTGGTTTATTTAATTAGAGAGCGTTTGCTCGTTCGTTAGTTTTAACGAACGCATTCTTCGTTTAGATCCAGTTAACGAACGTCCGTTCATTAATCTGTTCATCGTTTTCTTTTTCTCGGATTAAATCCGCGTTTTTTCAGATCGCGATTCCTGATCCGTTTTTCGTTCTAGTATAACTTTTCGCTCCTTTATCGGAATCAGGCGATTCAAGCGCCTGGAGTTTCGTTTCGAAACCCTCTTTCTGTTTAACCCAACTAAAACAATTTTTTGGCACTGTAAAAATTGCCCTAGATCCAGAATAGTAAACGAAGCTTGTTTCTTTTGCCGTTTGTCTTTCGTTGCTTCGTTCGATTTGATTCTTTTTGCCAACCGGGGTTCTTAAGTTGAACTTTCTGGTTAGATCTCTTATTCGAGTTTTACCTGTGCATTAGTTGAGTACTTATTGTATGCTTGTTTGTTTGCGATAGAGTACTCGGAGTGCGCCGCTTGCTACTTCGAATCGCTAGGTTTCGCGGATCATCAGCAAGGCAAGTAACACTTTGATCATACTTCCAATTACCCAGTTTTATTGCATTAGATCAATCCTCACACATTGCATGATTAAGATCTAATTAAATTGTGGGTTTGGGAAGTAGTTGAGGTAGTACCTATTACCTATTATTATCAAACCTTTGGGAGTTACTTCTATGTTTGCTTATTATGCCATGCTATGCTAGTAGACGTGGATTGGGTGAGTGAAATCCATGACAGATGTGAGATTGTTAAAGTAAAGGTTTATCTAAGGTGGCAACTTAAATACACATCTGGGTGGACTGAGGCACCTGGGTATTCCAGCGATTGCCTGTTTTTTTTGGACCGCCACCTAGGCTCAAAGGGATCATGAGATTATTCATGCTAGAAACTTCCGTGTGCAGCCACAAGCTACTATGGGCTCTAGCATAGTTGATTAAGTCGTGCGAACTCTTACAGTGGTAAACTAGCAGATGTAGGGGAAAGTAGGTGTAACGGTCTACCCGATCGTAAGGTGCTAGCGCTTCTGAAAGACTATATCTCGGTCATCCATTTCTCAAACACCATGTAGTGCGAGATATTCAACGGAGGAGATCGAGTCTTGTGGGCAAAAGTGCGCAAACCTCTGCAGAGTGTATAAACTAATCATGGTTAGACATGTCCCCGGTTATGGACATCTTGAGTATCTAGTACCTGGATTATCATGTGAATCTCATCATGTTACTCTAAAATAAATTTTGTTGGGTTTTGTTTAATGATGATGTTTAATTGGGATTGAGAATGCTGTCAACCATTCTCAATGTTTAACAACTACCATGATAGTTAAATAAAAATTATTCCTTTGTAGTAGGGAAAAATTGGCTTTACGCAAAACTGTAACCATAGAGCTTTCCACTAGCCAAATATGCATGTAGTATAGTCCTATTCTTTCATACTCTCTATGTGTTACATTGCCAGCATATTCCATGTGCTGACCCGTTTCGGGCTGCAACGTTAATGTTGCATACTTTTCAGACGACAATTAAGGTGCTTTTAGGTCGTGGTTCTATACTCAGTGATGCCGTTGGAGTTGATGGACTCACTTATCTTCCAAGCCTTCCGTTGTTATCATATTTAGATGGCCTTAAGCCATATTTATTGTAATAAGTTCTCTTTTGAGACTCTCGATGTAATAAGTGTGTGATTGCTACTCTGTTATTAATCCTTCAAGTACTGTGTGGTGTCAGCATTACTGATCCAGGGATGACACCTGAGCACAGAGATTGGACCGTTTGAGGTCTGGTCGCTACAAGATGGTATCAGAGCACACGCTGACTGTAGGACACGACCACTAAGCTAAAAGACCTAGATCACTACTCACTCTCTTCTCATTCTGACTCCTCATCTTTTCTACTCTTTTAGGATGGCGGATGCAAGGAACAAGTTCACGCAACCGGGTGAAGATACACCCTTTGGACGTCACCTGAAGGAAGTCACAAGATATCTGAACATAGGAGTACCAAGTTTCACCAGAACCTACAACGCCACTTTACCGGAAGAGGAGCGCTGGATGATTCAAGTTCAAGTTCCAGGAAGGACGTTCATGCCAGTCACTGAGCCCATAGAGTTTTCTTTTGATGCACCAACTTGGAATCTAGGAAAGAGCATGGCAGCTCACATCGCCATGGGACGCATTGGAGAAGTTTACCGCAATGATCTCAAGGATACTATCTACCAGATTTGTGGGCGCCGAGATGAGCACTGGGAGATGATCAGCACCAGGAAGGATAGATCAATTGCAGCTTTTATCCAGGAGTTAAAACAGCACATTCGACGTCAGGAGAACCAGATGTGCGCTGACATGATAGATCTGAAGAAGGCGAGGACAAGAATCAAGGAACTAGAGGAAGAACTCAAGGCTACACGTGAAGATTATGAACAGGAAATTGAAGTATTAGTGGAGAAGAATGACGATCTGATCAAGAAGATTGGAATATTCATGGGAGGCCCTACACCAGTAGAAGAAGACGAAGAACCCAAGGAGATTCGCCCGGAAGACTACATCATCATTGACTACACCGACTCAGATCCAGATGATAGCGATGATGACTATGTTGATGAAGCTGGAGCAGATATCATGGAGTATGCAACCGAAGAATATTTCTAGTAGACCACCCCATCAGTAGTAGTAGTCCACCATGTAAATATAGTAGTTCGAGCACTTTTGCGATAGTTAGATCGATTGTATGCCCTGTTTGATTGATTGAATGAAGTGAATTGTTTGCTTTTGCCTCATGTGCATATGGGTAGTGTTTTCTCTCTAGACCCCTCTCTATTCTTAAATCTCATCCTTTCTAAAACCCTCAGATGCCTCCGAGACGTGACCCCGGATTTACCTTCCCACCGGAGCTCACCCAGTTGATCCAGCAGCAGAACACATTGATGCAGTTGCTAGTCCAGAATCAGAATCAGGGGAACAACAACAACAACCCACCACCACCACCACCTGTTTATCACTTAGCCCGTTTTCTTAGGCTGAATCCGCTGGTGTTCTCCAGTAGCACCGAGCCGATAGTAGCAGATGATTGGCTCCGCAAGATAGCAAGGGAGTTGACCACAACAGGATGCACAGATGCGGAAAAGGTGAAGTTTGCCGCACATCAGCTTGAAGGACCCGCAGCATCATGGTGGGAGAATTTCACAGCCACTTTCCCTGTCGACACTGTCACGTGGGACCAGTTTCAACAGGCTTTCCGTACTGCCCATGTTTCAGCAGGAGCTATGCCCATGAAGAAGCGAGAGTTTCGCAACTTGCGCCAAGGAGGAAGGACAGTTGGCCAGTATGTGGAGGACTTTAGTAAGTTAGCACGTTATGCCCCAGATGATGTTGCTATGGATGCAGCTAGGCAGGAGAAGTTTCTGAAAGGACTGAATGATGAGTTGAGCATGCAATTGATGGTAGCAACCTTCAACAACTACCAGGAGTTGGTAGATCGTGCCCTCATGATTGAAGGGAAGCAGCAGCCGATTGAGACCCGCAAGAGGAAGCATGGACAAGGGAAGTACAATTCAGGAGCTCAACAGAAGCCACCTTTTACCCCTAGTCCGGGAGGACATTTTTAGCATACCCATGGAGGAGGTAGCTCGCACAATCATAATGGCACCAAGAATGGTAATGGGAATGGAGGAAGCAATGGCCAGAACCGCACCAACCCATCAACCCCAGCCAAGAGAGACCTGAGCCAAGTCACTTGTTTCAAGTGCCAGAAGACCGAACATTATGCTAATGAATGTCATGAATCCGAGAATGGAAATGGCAATGGAAGCTCTGGGAAGAAGCCGAACCCTTTCAACAGGGGACAGGTGAACCACGTTAACGTGGAGGAGGTTGAAGACCAGCCGGATGCAGTAATCGACAAGTTTTTGGTTAAGTCTTTTAGTGCACTCGTTCTTTTTGATACTGGTGCATCGCATTCATACATATCAAGGGGATTTGTTGATAAGTATAATCCGCCCACCAAAGTTCTTAGAACACCTATGTTAGTAAGCTCACCAGGAGCGGAGTATATGGCTAGCCAAGGATGTTTTCAAGTGCCATTGAGTATAGGTAGGCATGTGTTTCCCTCGGATTTAATCATTTTGGAATCACAAGGATTGGATGTAATTCTGGGTATGGATTGGCTGTCGATGTATGGAGGAAACATCGATTGCGCCAGTAAGTCGATCTTGCTTACCACCCCAGAAGGGAGAAGGATCAAGTATGTATCCCGACATGTGCCAAAAGGGACTCAAGTAAATTGTTTAACAGGAGTTGTGTAGGAGGAAGTACTAGTAGTGAAGGATTTTCCTGATGTATTTCCAGAGGAGTTGCCAGGTGAGGGAGTCCTGGATTAGGGGGTGTCCGGATAGCCGGACTATACCTTCGGCCGGACTCCTGGACTATGAAGATACAAGATTAAAGACTTTGTCCCGTGTCCGGAAGGGACTTTCCTTGGCGTGGAAGGAAAGCTTGGCGATACGGATATGTAGATCTCCTACCATTGTAACCAACTCTGTGTAACCCTAGCCCTCTCCGATGTCTATATAAATCGGAGGGTTTTAGTCCGTAGGAACAACAATCATACCATAGGCTAGCTTCTAGGGTTTAGCCTCTCTGATCTCGTGGTAGATCTACTCTTGTACTACACATATCATCAATATTAATCAAGTAGGACGTAGGGTTTTACCTCCATCGAGAAGGCCCGAACTTGGGTAAAAACATCGTGTCCCTCGTCTCCTATTACCATCCGCCTAGATGCACAGTTCGGGACCCCCTACCCGAGATCCGCCGGTTTTGACACCGACATTGGTGCTTTCATTGAGAGTTCCTCTGTGCCGTCGCCATCAGGAAGGATGCCTCATCCCGTCTTTAAAGACGACACCGTTGCTAAGGGAGCTTTGGCTGTCGGCCAAACTCTCAGGCTAGGTGGTTTCCTTATGACCGCCTGTTCGGCTGCTGCGCCGACGATGACCTCTCGGGTCATCGAAAGCAATCTTCACGTCAGCTCGGAATTCGCTGAGCAGCTAGATCCAATGGAGCTCTCTTCCCTAAACAAGCTCTTGGATCGCTTCACCGCCCTGGGAGTCGCTACGGATTACGACCAGATTGGGCCTAAACCCGATCTGAGAGAGATTAACTCTCCCCAGGTCACCCATCACGTTGTCGTGGTAGAGGGACAGTGCGGCGACCCTTCATCTATCTTAAGGACTAGCTATGTCCGGATTCCCGATGCCTCCAAGCCGGATACCCGCGGAGGGGAGGACATCACTCAAGACCTGAACTTAAAGTCAGGCGATGGGCTAGATTCATTGGACAACATCCAAGAATCCAAACTTCTGAGTTCGGAAACTCCTTGGCCCCTGGGTCTCAGATTGGGTGAGCTTTCGGATTTGATTCCACCCACCCACCCATACATAAGTGATCTATACCAAATTAGGCAAGAGCCCGAAGAAACAGTACATCATTACTGGGCCAGATTCCTCCTGGTTATGAACAGGATAAAGGACTGCCGTGAGGAAGATGCAATTTCATTCTTCTGCAATAATTGCACGGACAAGGGAATCCTCAACGCCATAAGTCGCCGTGATATTACACGCTTCGCTGACTTGGCGTCCATAGTACGAAAGTACTGTGCGATGGAAAGCACCTGGAAAACCGAAATAAAATTTTGGGACAATCCGGCCCTGAATACAAACCCAGTCCGAAATAAAAGGGTGCATCATCGCCAGACACCCGGGTTCAATACCAAAAAGCAAAAGCCCTCTACAGGGCACGGAACCGTACTGGAAGGATGGCTTAATGGACCCTGTAAATTCACAGTGCAGAGGACGCCACACTAACTCACAACCTTAGAGCATGTTGGATACTCCGGCAGGTGGCAAAAATTGGTGAAGATCTTCTAATTCCAGAAGCCACAGAAAGCCACCCAGAGACACCAGTACGGTATTAACAGTCTTCGAGACTTTCGCATCAAATAATAGGCGAAAAAGAACACTCCGCAGCCTTGCCGAAGTCTACCAAGTATCAACAATAAACTCATGGAGTGACACGGCTATTACTTTTAATGCCAGTGATGAACCTAAATTCTGAACAGCCCGAGCACCAGCTGCATTGGTCCTCAGTCCAATAGTGGACGGCTTTCGTCTTACCAAGGTACTCATGGATGGCGGTAGCGGATTGAACCTCATTTATGAGGAAACCCTTCAAAAAATGGAAATAGACTGGAACCGCATTGAGCGAAGTAGCACAACCTTTAGAGGAATAATCCCCACTCGGGAAGCGCGCTGCACAGGAAAAATTACACTAGATGTGGTGTTCGGCACGCCGGATAATTACAGGTCTGAAGAGGTCACGTTCCAAGTGGCCCCGTTCAGTAGCGGATATCACGCTCTGCTAGGGCGGGAAGCGTTTACAATCTTCCAAGCAATACCCCATTAAGCGTTCATGAAGCTCAAGATGCCCGGGCCTAACGGAATCATCACTCTCGCTAGTGATCCGGACATAGCACTCCGCGCCGAAAACAAGATAGCCGCACTGGCCCTCGAGGCGCTATCTGAAGCCCAAGCGGCTGAGGAACTGACTGCGCTGCGCTCCACGGTGAACAGGGACGATGTGATACTTGACAAAAGATCCAAGTCCACCTCCTTTAAACCGGCGGACGAAATAGTCAAATTCCAGGTCCATCCAATGGACCCCAATAAAACAGCTTCCATCAGGGCACAGTTAAACCCTGATGTAGACGCCGCACTGCGAGAGTTCCTACGAGAGAACTGGGACATTTTCGCCTGGCACCCTTCAGACATGCCAGGAATCCCACGTAGGCTGGCCGAACACAGCTTAAATATCCTAAAAGGATTCAAGCCAGTCAAATAGGCTCTTCGGCGTTTTTCCGAACCTAAGAGACAAGCCATGGGAGAGGAACTAGCCAAGCTATTGGAGGCCGGATTCATCAAAGATATAAAACACCCAGACTGGCTAGCAAACCTAGTGATGGTACCAAAGAAGGACAAATCCTGGCGCCTGTGCGTTGATTTTAAAGACCTTAACAAGGCTTGCCCAAAGGATCCCTTCCCTCTCCCCCGCATCGATCAAATTATCGACGCTACCGCAGGACACGATTTGTTGTGTTTCCTCGACGCATACTCCGGCTACCATCAAATAAAGATGGCAGAGTCAGACCAAGCCGCAACGGCATTCATCACACCATACGGCCCATTCTGCTTCAACACAATGCCCTTCGGGCTCAAAAACACCGGCGCAACATATCAGCGCATGATTTAGACATGTCTGGCAAACCAGATCGGCAAAACAGTGGAGGCATACATAGATGATGTGGTCGTTAAAACAAGAAATGTCGAATCTCTAGTAGATGACTTGAGGCTAACAGTCGATAACCTCCGAACATACGACATCAAGCTCAACCCGGAAAAATGCGTTTTCGGCGTTCCAGCCGGAAAGCTCTTGGGCTTCATTGTATCCGGTAGAGGAATTGAAGCAAATCCAGCCAAGATCTGAGCTCTGTCACAATTGGATATCCCGAAGGACCTCAAACAAATACAAAAATTAACCGGATGCGTGGCGGCTCTAAGCCGCTTTATCTCCCGCTTGGGAGAAAAGGCCCTACCCCTTGACCGCCTCCTTCGGTGCACCGAACACTTTGAGTGGACGGATGCAGCCACGGCCGGACTCGATGAAATAAAAGCCATCTTGGAAACAAACCCAGTCCTGGCCGCGCCAAACATTGGCGAACCAATGCTATTATACATTGCAGCAACCCATCAGGTCGTAACCGCAGTGCTTGTCGTCAAACGAGAAACGGACGGACACAAATTCCCCCTTCAAAAGCCGGTCTATTATGTGTCCACTGTCCTTACTCCGGCAAGTCACGGTACCCGCATTATCAAAAGATTGCGTACGCGGTATTTATGGCATCCCGGAAGCTGCGACACTACTTTGTAGAGTGTTCAATAACAGTAGCCTCGGAAGTGCCACTTAACGATATTATAAACAACCACGACGCGACGGGCCGGATTGCAAAATGGACATTGAGCTCCTCCCGTTCGACATAACTTACAAGCCACGGCGAGCTATCAAGTCGCAAGTTGTGGCCGACTTCGTCGCAGAATGGACGGAGGCCGAACTCCCTAAAGAGTACGACACATATTCAAACTGGGCCATGCACTTCGACGGCTCCAAAATGTTGTCCGGTCTAGGGGCTGGCGTCGTTTTGACGTCCCCCACAGGAGACACAGTTCAATACGTACTCCAGATAATGTATACAGACTCCAACAATGCAGCCAAATATGAGGCCCTTTTACATGGTCTCCGGATGGCAGTATCCATGGGCATTCAACACCTAGAGGTGCGCGGGGACTCGAACCTCGCAATATCCCAAATAAATGGAGACTTTGATGCCAAGTATCCAAAAATGGCAGCTTATCGCAACACCGTCCTAAAAATGTCAGCTCGGTTCGAAGGGCTCGAATTTCACCATATAGCCCGGGAAAATAATCAGGCGGCAGATGTCCTGGCATGCATTGGCGCAAAACGCGATGTAGTCCCCCCAAAATCTTCTTGGAAAGGCTGTTCAAGCCATCCGTAGTATGGGAAGGGGAACCCGGCAATAACAACCCGGACCCAACCGCACTGCCCGACACCGAACACTCTGACATAATTGGAGGCTCTGCCAATGAAATAACACCTTCAGCCCACGTAATAATGGCCGTCATCGCCCCGTGGACAGCACCATTCCTCGCCTACCTTACTAGGCAGGAACTCCCCGAGGACCAAAATGAGGCACGCTGCATAGTGCGGCGATCTAAAGCCTATAAAGTCCATGAGGGAAAGCTTTATAAGAAAAGCACTACCGGAGTCCTTCAAATGTGCATCTTTGAAGAGGAAGGGCGGAACCTCCTGGCTGAAATTCATGCTGGACTCGGCGGTCATCATGCTGCAGCTCGGTCCCTTGTAAGCAAGGCCTTCCGTACAGGCTTTTATTGGCCGACGGCCCGGGCAGACGCCCAGGACTTAGTCCAACGATGCGTCGGTTGCCAGCTTTTTGCAAACCAAAGCCATATGCCACCCACCGCCCTCCAAACTATCCCCATCACTTGGCCCTTCGCGGTCTGGGGGCTTGACATGGTTGGACCCCTTAAAGGCAGAACCCACAAGAAAAATACTTACTGGTCATGGTGGATAAGTTCACCAAATGGATAGAAGCCAAGCCTGTTAAGACGGCTGAATCCGGACCAGTGATAGACTTTATATACGGGGTTGTACACCATTACGGCGTCCCCCACAGCATCATCACTGATAACGGCACGAACTTTACGGCCGACGAGGTAAAACTCTGGTGCAAAAACATGGGCATCAAGCTCGATTATGCTTCCGTCTATCACCCATAAACTAACGGCCAGGTCGAACGTGCAAATGGTCTTATCATGAGCGGCATCAAACCCAGATTAGTGCGGTCCCTTAAGGAATCTAATACGCACTGGGTAGAGGAGCTCGACTACGTACTCCGGGGGCTGCGAACCACGCCGAATCGCACCACCGGATACACACCATTCTTCATGGTGTACGGCGCAGAGGCAGTTTTGCCTTGTGACATAATTCATGACTCACCTCGAGTGCACATGTACGAAGAAAGAGAAGCCAAGATCGATCGGCAGGACAATTTGGACGCCTTGGAGGAAGAGCGTGACGTGGCAAAAGCCCGTTCTGCATTCTATCAAGAGCAGGCTTGAAGATACCAAAGCAGAGAAGTACAGGCGAAAAATTACAACGTTGGCGAATTAGTTCTACGCCTGCCGGACAAGAAGAAGGACAAACTCAAGCCCAAGTGGGAAGGTTGTTGGAAATATGCCCTAGAGGCAATAATAAAATGGTTATTATTATATTTCTTTGTTCATGATAATTGTCTATTGTTCATGCTATAATTGTGTTATCCGGAAATCGTAATACACGTGTGAATACATAGACCACAACACGTCCCTAGTGAGCCTCTAGTTGACTAGCTCGTTGATCAAAAGATAGTCATGGTTTCCTGACTATGGACATTGGATGTCATTGATAACGGGATCACATCATTAGGAGAATGATGTGATGGACAAGACCCAATCCTAAGCATAGCTCAAAGATCGTGTAGTTCGTTTGTTGTAGCTTTTTCGAATGTCAACTATCATTTCCTTAGACCATGAGATTGTGCAACTCCCGGATACCGTAGGAGTGCCTTGGGTGTGCCAAACGTCACAACGTAACTGGGTGACTATAAAGGTACATTACAGGTATCTCCGAAAGTGTCTGTTGGGTTGGCACGAATCGAGACTGGGATTTGTCACTCCGTATGATGGAGAGGTATGACTGGGCCCACTTGGTAATGCATCATCATAATGAGCTCAATGTGACCAAGTGGTTGATCACGGGATCATGCATTACGGCACGAGTAAAGTGACTTGCCGGTAACGAGATTGAACTAGGTATTGGGATACCGACGATCAAGTCTCGGGCAACATACCGATTGACAAAGGGAATTGTATACGGATTGATTGAATCCTAGACATCGTGGTTCATCCGATGAGATCAGCGTGGAGCATGTGGGAGCCAACATGGGTATCCAGATCCTGTTGTTGGTTATTGACCGGAGAGGCGTCTCGGTTATGTCTACATGTCTCCCGAACCCGTAGGGTCTACACACTTAAGGTTCGGTGACGCTAGGGTTGTTGAGATATTAGCATACGGTAACCCGAAAGTTGTTCGGAGTCCCGGATGAGATCCCGGACGTCACGAGGAGATCCGGAATGGTCTGGAGGTAAAGATTTATATATAGGAAGTCAAGTTTCGGCCATCGGGAAAGTTTCGGGGGTAATCGGTATTGTACTGGGACCACCGGAAGGGTCCCGGGGGTCCACCGGGTGGGGCCACCTATCCCGAAGGGCCCCATGGGCTGAAGTGGGAGGGGAACCAGCCCCTAGTGGGATGGTGCGCCCCCCTTGGGCCTCCCCCTGCGCCTGGGGTTGGAAACCCTAGGGGTGGGGGTGCCACCCTTGCCTTGGGGGGCAAGGCACCCCCTTGGCCGCCACCCCCCTAGGAGATTGGATCTCCTAGGGCCAGCGCCCCCCTAGGCACCCTATATATAGTGGGGGTGAGGGAGGGCAGCCGCACCCAAGCCCCTGGCCTCTCCCTCTCCCTCCCGTGACACTCCTCCGTCTCCCTGCGTTTGGCGAAGCCCTGCCGAGATCACCGTTGCTTCCACCACCACGCCGTCGTGCTGCTGGATCTTCATCAACCTCTCCTTCCCCCTTGCTGGATCAAGTTGGAGGAGACGTCTTCCCAACCGTACGTGTGTTGAACGCGGAGGTGTCGTCCGTTCGGCACTTGGTCATCGGTGATTTGGATCACATCGAGTACGACCCCATCAACCCTATTCTCTTGAACGCTTCCGCACGCGATCTACAAGGGTATGTAGATGCACTCCTCTCTCCCTCGTTGCTAGATGACTCCATAGATTGATCTTGGTGATGCGTAGAAAATTTTAAAATTCTGCTACGTTCCCCAACAGTGGTATCAGAGCCAGGTTTATGCATAGTTACTATGCACGAGTAGAACACAAAGCAGTTGTGGGCGTCGATATTGTCAATTTACTTGCTGTTACTAGTCTTATCTTGATTCGGCGACATTGTGGGATGAAGCGGCCCGGACCGACCTTACGCGTACGCTTACGTGAGACTGGTTCCACCGACTGACATGCACTAGTTGCATAAGGTGGCTGGCGGGTGTCTGTCTCTCCCACTTTAGTCGGATCGGATTCGATGAACAGGGTCCTTATGATGGGTAAATAGAAATTGGCAATTCACGTTGTGGTTTTGGCGTAGGTAAGAAACGTTCTTGCTAGAAACCTATAGCAGCCACGTAAAAACTTGCAACAACAATTAGAGGACGTCTAACTTGTTTTTGCAGTAAGTGTTTTGTGATGTGATATGGCCAAAGGATGTGATGAATGATATATGTGATGTATGAGATGATCATGTTCTTGTAATAGGAATCACGACTTGCATGTCGATGAGTATGACAACCGGCAGGAGCCATAGGAGTTGTCTTTATTTATTTATGACCTGCGTGTCAACATAAACGTCATGTAATTACTTTACTTTATTGCTAAAGCGTTAGCCATAGTAGTAGAAGTAATAGTTGACGGGACAACTTCAAGAAGACACGATGATGGAGATCATGATGATGGAGATCATGGTGTCATGCCAGTGACAACGATGATCATGGAGCCCCGAAGATGGAGATCAAAAGGAGCAAATGATATTGGCCATATCATGTCACTATTTGATTGCATGTGATGTTTATCATGTTTTACATCTTATTTGCTTAGAACGACGGTAGCTTAAATAAGATGATCCCTCGTAATAATTTCAAGAAAGTGTTCCCCCTAACTGTGCACCATTGCAAAGGTTCGTTGTTTTGAAGCACCACGTGATGATCGGGTGTGATAGATTCTAACGTTCAAATACAACGGGTGTAAGCCAGATTTACACACGCAATACCCTTAGGTTGACTTGACGAGCCTAGCATGTACAGACATGGCCTCGGAACACGGAAGACCGAAAGGTCGAGCATGAGTCGTATAGAAGATACGATCAACATGAAGATGTTCACCGATGTTGGCTAGTCCGTCTCACGTGATGATCGGACACGGCCTAGTTAACTCGGATCATGTTTCACTTAGATGACTGGAGGGATGTCTATCTGAGTGGGAGGTCATTGAATAATTTGATTAGATGAACTTAATTATCACGAACTTAGTCTAAAATCTTTACAATATGTCTTGTAGATCAAATGGCCCATGTTGTCCTCAATTTCAACGCGTTCCTAGAGAAAACCAAGCTGAAAGATGATGGCAACAACTATACGGACTGGGTCCGGAACCTGAGGATCATCCTCATAGCTGCCAAGAAAGATTATGTCCTAGAAGCACCGCTAGGTGGCGCACCTGTCCCAGAGAACCAAGACGTTATGAACGCTTGGCAGTCACGTGCTGATGATTACTCCCTCATTTAGTGCGGCATGCTTTACAGCTTAGAACCGGGGCTCCAAAAGCGTTTTGAGAGACACAGATCATATGAGATGTTCGAAGAGCTGAAAATGGTTTTTCAAGCTCATGCCCGGGTCGAGAGATATGAAGTCTCCGACAAGTTCTTCAGCTGTAAGATGGAGGAAAATAGTTCTGTCAGTGAGCACATACTCAAAATGTCTGGGTTGTATAACCGCTTGACTCAGCTGGGAGTTAATCTCCCGGATGACGCGGTCATTGACAGAATCCTTCAGTCGCTTCCACCAAGCTACAAGAGCTTTGCTGGAAAATACCATTCGTGAGGTGTATTCAATGCTGAAATCAACAGAGGTGGAAATCAAAAAGGAACATCAAGTGTTGATGGTGAATAAAACCACTAAGTTCAAGAAAGACAAGGGTAAGAAGAACTTCAAGAAGGACGGCAAGGGAGTTGCCGCGCCCGGTAAGCAAGCTGCCGGGAAGAAGCCAAAGAATGGACCCAAGCCCGAGACTGAGTGTTTTTATTGCAAGGGAAGTGGTCACTGGAAGCGTAACTACCCCAAATACTTAGCGGACAAGAAGGCCGGCAACATTAAAGGTATATGTGATATACATGTAATTGATGTGTACCTTACCAGTACTCGTAGTAGCTCCTGGGTATTTGATACCGGTCCGGTTGCTCACATTTGTAACTCAAAGCAGGAGCAGCGGAATAAGCGGAGACTGGCGAAGGACGAGGTGACGATGCGCGTCGGGAATGGTTCCAAGGTCGATGTGATCGCCGTCGGCACGCTGCCTCTACATTTACCTACGGGATTAGTTTTAAAACTCAATAATTGTTATTTAGTGCCAGCTTTGAGCATGAACATTGTATCAGGATCTCGTTTAATTCGAGATGGCTACTCATTTAAATCCGAGAATAATGGTTGTTCTATTTATATGAGAGATATGTTTTATGGTCATGCTCCGATGGTGAATGGTTTATTCTTAATGAATCTCGAGCGTAATGCTACACATATTCATAGTGTGAATACCAAAAGATGTAAGGTTGACAATGATAGTCCCACATACTTGTGGCACTGCCGCCTTGGTCACATAGGTGTCAAACGCATGAAGAAGCTCCATGCAGATGGACTTTTAGAGTCTCTTGATTACGAATCATTTGACACGTGCGAACCATGCCTCATGGGTAAAATGACCAAGATTCCGTTCTCAGGAACAATGGAGCGAGCAACCAACTTATTGGAAATCATACATACTGATGTGTGCGGTCCAATGAGTGTTGAGGCTCGCGGTGGCTATCGTTATGTTCTCACCCTCACTGATGACTTGAGTAGATATGGGTATGTCTACTTAATGAAACACAAGTCTGAGACCTTTGAAAAGTTCAAGGAATTTTAGAGTGAGGTTGAGAATCAACGTGACAAGAAAATCAAGTTCTTGCGATCAGATCGTAGGGGAGAATACTTGAGTCACGAATTTGGCACACACTTAAGAAAATGTGGAATAGTTTCACAACTCACGCCACCTGGAACACCTCAGCGGAATGGTGTGTCCGAACGTCATAATTAGGGATGGCACCCGCAGGGTTTGGGTACAGGTGGAGTTACCACATACCCTTACCCATCCCCTTTGAGCATATCCATTACCCGTACCCATACTCGTTGATGGGTATATTTTTTCCCCATACCCATCACCTGGCAGGGTAAATGGGTACCCACGGGTAAAAATACCCACATGTGCACACACCAACCTAAGCAAGAAATAATCATAAACGACAACACACAATGCTCATATATAGGTACATCATAACATCTCTATGTATTGTCTATATACCAAAAAATATTACTCATCACAGCAGCTATATAAATCATGTATAGGCAGAAATCAATGCTCGTATGGACGATGAGCACTGAAATCATGACGCTCATATATACTCCCTCCATTCCTAAATATAAGTCTTTTTAAAGATTTCAAATGGACTGCCACATACAGATGTATATAGACATATCTTAGAGTGTAGATTCACTCATTTTTCTCCGTATGTAGTCATTTGTTAAAATCTCTAGAAAGACCTATATTTAGAAACGGAGGGAGTACAGTGTAACATCACTACGTATCATGTATATACAAAAATATCATATTCATCGCAGCACCTATATACATCATCTATACATCTACGTACCATTTAAGAATGCATCTCACCATCTACACAAAAAACAAAAACTACAAGATTAATGCTCATATTCAAAAAATCATACACAAAAATGAAACTCACGAAGCCAAAATAGTCTTGGTCTTGTTCTTGTTCTTGGTGGTAGAAGAGGATCGACAAAGCGGGGTAGGGCGAGGTGGCCGGCTTGACGTGTTGTGACCGTGTTGTGCCTTGGATGCTTACATTGCCCGGGCCATTTCCTGGCGGATGGATACGGATGGCACCATCGAACGACGGTGATGCGCTGTGGTAGCCGCCGCCGTTCGACTCACTTCATGTGAGCGTGCGTTGCATCTCCTCCCCGTCACCGTCCACGTGAAAGCTATGGTCCTTATCCCCAAGGTCCACGGCGTCCAAGCGGCTGGAAGCGCTGGCAACGACGAGGCGGTGAGCAGCTGGAGCGTGGCTGCGTAGCGGCGGCAACTAGCGATGTTTGAGGGGGCAAGGAGACGAGGAGATGGGGAGGATATCAATCTTCGTCTCCCTGAATATGGAACATGATCACGTAATTATTATTTACCTAAGCGGTTAAGCCTAATCACGTTAATCACGCAGTGAAAGAGAGATATATATGGGATTCCTTGTATCATTCCATCTATGTTTCTTTTGAGCGAAAATCATTCCAACTACATGTGTGTGTGGGCAAATCATGTATCTCGTGGGCTACATAAAATGATTTACGGGCAAGTTAGATTAGATTAATGAATATTGAAGGCCCACTTGACAGATTTTACGTGGGTATATGGGTACACGGGTATGGGTTATGCTGTCCCATACCCGTACCCACTCTACCCAACGGGTTTAATATTTTTCTATTAATATATCCATGGGTAATTGTTTACCCCATACCCTTACCCTAATAGGGTTTTTACCCGCCGGGTACGTGGGTAATGGGTACCCATTGCCATCCCTAGTCGTAATCGCACTCTATTGGATATGGTGCGATCTATGATGTCTCTTACCGATTTACCGCTGTCATTTTGGGGCTATGCTTTAGAGACTGCCGCATTCACTTTAAATAGGGCTCCGTCGAAATCCGTTGAGACGACACCGTATGAATTATGGTTTGGGAAGAAACCTAAGCTGACGTTTCTAAAAGTTTGGGGATGCGATGCTTATGTCAAGAAACTTCAACCTGAAAAGCTCGAACCCAAGTCCGAAAAATGCGTCTTCATAGGATACCCTAAAGAAACTGTTGGGTATACCTTCTACCTCAGATCCGAAGGCAAGATCTTTGTTGCCAAGAATGGGTCCTTTCTAGAGAAAGAGTTTCTCTCGAAAGAAATAAGTGGGAGGAAAGTAGAACTTGATGAAATATTACCTCTTGAACCGGTAAGTGGCGCAGCTCAAGAAAATGTTCCTGAGGTGCCTGCACCGACTAGAGAGGAAGTTAATGATGATGATCATGAAACTTCAGATCAAGTTACTACTGAACTTCATAGGTCCACGAGGACACGTTCCGCACCAGAGTGGTACGGCAACCCTCTCTTGGAAATCATGTTCTTAGACAACGGTGAACCTTCGAACTATGAAGAAGCGATGGCGGGCCCGGATTCCGAAAAATGGCTGGAAGCCATGAAATCTGAGATAGGATCCATGTATGAAAACGAAGTATGGACTTTGACTGACTTGCCCGATGATCGGCGAGCCATAGAAAATAAATGGATCTTTAAGAAGAAGACAGACGCGGATGGTAATGTGACCATCTATAAAGCTCGGCTTGTCGCTAAGGGTTATCGACAAGTTCAAGGGGTTGACTATGATGAGACTTTCTCACCTGTAGCGAAGCTGAAGTCCATCCGAATCATGTTAGCAATTGCCGCATTCTATAATTATGAGATATGGCAAATGGACGTCAAAACGGCATTCCTTAATGGTTTCCTTAAGGAAGAATTGTATATGATGCAGCCGGAAGGTTTTGTCGATCCTAAAGATGCTGACAAGGTGTGCAAGCTCCAACGCTCGATTTATGGGCTGGTGCAAGCATCTCGGAGTTGGAACATTTGTTTTGATGAGATGATCAAAGCGTTTGGGTTTACGCAGACTTATGGAGAAGCCTGCATTTACAAGAAAGTGAGTGGGAGCTCTGTAGCATTTCTCATATTGTATGTGGATGACATACTATTGATGGGAAATGATATAGAATTCTTGGAAAGCATAAAGGCCTACTTGAACAAGTGTTTTTCAATGAAGGACCTTGGAGAAGCTGCTTATATATTAGGCATCAAGATCTATAGAGATAGATCGAGACGCCTCATTGGTCTTTCACAGAGTACGTACCTTGACAAGATATTGAAGAAGTTCAAAATGGATCAGTCAAAGAAGGGGTTCTTACCTGTATTGCAAGGTACGAGATTGAGCACGGCTCAATGCCCGACCACGGCAGAAGATAGAGAAAAGATGAGTGTCGTCCCCTATGCCTCGGCCATAGGGTCTATCATGTATGCTATGCTGTGTACCAGACCTGATGTAAACCTTGCCGTAAGTTTGGTAGGAAGGTACCAAAGTAATCCCGGCATGGAACACTGGACAGCAGTCAAGAATATCCTAAAGTACCTGAAAAGGACTAAGGACATGTTTCTCGTGTATGGAGGTGACGAAGAGCTCGTCGTAAAGGGTTACATCGATGCTAGCTTCGACACAGATCTGGATGACTCTAAGTCACAAACCGGATACGTGTATATTTTGAATGGTGGGGCAGTAAGCTGGTGCAGTTGCAAGCAAAGCATTGTGGCGGGATCTACATGTGAAGCGGAGTACATGGCAGCCTCGGAGGCAGCACAAGAATCAGTCTGGGTGAAGGAGTTCATTACCGACCTAGGAGTCATACCCAATGCGTCGGGCCCGATGACTCTCTTCTGTGACAACACTGGAGCTATTTCCCTTGCCAAGGAGCCCAAGTTTCATAGGAAGACCAGTCATATCAAGTGTCGCTTCAACTCCATTCGTGAAAGTGTTCAAAATGGAGACATATAGATTTGTAAAGTACACACGGACCTGAATGTGGCAGATCCGTTGACTAAACCTCTCCCTAGAGCAAAACATGATCAACACCAGAACTGCATGGGTGCTTGATTCATCACAATGTAACTAGAATATTGACTCTAGTGCAAGTGGGAGACTGTTGGAAATATGCCCTAGAGGCAATAATAAAATGGTTATTATTATATTTCTTTGTTCATGACAATTGTCTATTGTTCATGCTATAATTGTGTTATCCGGAAATCGTAATACATGTGTGAATACATAGACCACAACACGTCCCTAGTGAGCCTCTAGTTGACTAGCTCGTTGATCAAAAGATAGTCATGGTTTCCTGACTATGGACATTGGATGTCATTGATAACGGGATCACATCATTAGGAGAATGATGTGATGGACAAGACCCAATCCTAAGCATAGCTCAAAGATCGTGTAGTTCGTTTGTTGTAGCTTTTTTGAATGTCAACTATCATTTCCTTAGACCATGAGATTGTGCAACTCCCGGATACCGTAGGAGTGCCTTGGGTGTGCCAAACGTCACAACGTAACTGGGTGACTATAAAGGTACATTACAGGTATCTCCGAAAGTGTCTGTTGGGTTGGCACGAATCGAGACTGGGATTTGTCACTCCGTATGATGGAGAGGTATGACTGGGCCCACTTGGTAATGCATCATCATAATGAGCTCAATGTGACCAAGTGGTTGATCACGGGATCATGCATTACGGCACGAGTAAAGTGACTTGCCGGTAACGAGATTGAACTAGGTATTGGGATACCGACGATCGAGTTTCGGACAACATACCGATTGACAAAGGGAATTGTATACGGATTGATTGAATCCTAGACATCGTGGTTCATCCAATGAGATCAGCGTGGAGCATGTGGGAGCCAACATGGGTATCCAGATCCTGTTGTTGGTTATTGACCGGAGAGGCATCTCGGTCATGTCTACATGTCTCCCGAACCCGTAGGGTCTACACACTTAAGGTTCGGTGACGCTAGGGTTGTTGAGATATTAGCATACGGTAACCCGAAAGTTGTTCGGAGTCCCGGATGAGATCCTGGACGTCACGAGGAGTTCCGGAACGGTCTGGAGGTGAAGATTTATATATAGGAAGTCAAGTTTCGGCCACCGGGAAAGTTTCGGGGGTAATCGGTATTGTACTGGGACCACCGGAAGGGTCCCGGGGGTCCACCGGGTGGGGCCACCTATCCCGAAGGGCCCCATGGGCTGAAGTGGCAGGGGAACCAGCCCCTAGTGGGATGGTGCTGTAACGCCCCAGATTTACTTTCCATATTTGTATCCAACTCTTGCCGTCTCCGGCGCTAAGTTATATTTATTTCTCGGGTTCGGGTCTTTGTCTCCGTGTGTTGTTTTCTTTTTCGTGCATCTCTTATCATGTCATCTCGTGCATTGCATTTGCATACATGTTCATCTCATGCATTCGAGCGTTTTCCCCGTTGTCCGTTTTGCATTCCGGCGCTTCGTTCTCCTCTGGTGGCCATTTCTAGTTTTCTTTCGTGTGTGGGGTTCAAACATTTCCGGATTGGACCGAGACTTGTCATGCGGCCTTGGTTTACTACCGGTAGACCGCCTGTCAAGTTTCGTATCATTTGGACTTCGTTTGATACTCCAACGGTTAACCGAGGGACCGAAAAGGCCTCGTGTGTGTTGCAGCCCAACACCCCTCCAATTTGGCCCAAAACCCACCAAACCCTGCTCCATGTCCTAGAGCGTTCGATCACGATCGCGTGGGCGAAAACCGCACCTCATTTGGACTCTCCTAGCTCCACTTATGTCTATTTATACCCCCCTCCATTTCGGATCTCGTCTTCCACCTCGAAACCCTAGTTTAAAAAAAAACATCCCCCGTCAGATCCGCCGCCGACGGACATGTCCGGACCCTAGCCGGACACGTCCGCCGCGCCCCGCCAGCCACTCACGCCTTGCCGCGTGTCGCCGCCGCCTCCTACCCCCGCCGCCGGGCCCGAGGCCCGCAGCCGGCCCCCGAGAGCCCGCGCGCCTCCGCCGCCTTTCGCCTCGTCCGCCGCCGCCCTCTCCGTCGCCGGTGGCCGGCGCCGCGGCGGGACGCCGCCGCGCCGCCGCGGGCCACGCCGCCGCCCGTGCGGGACCTCGCCGCCACGCCCGGCCGCCGCCTCGCTTCGGTCGGCACCGCCGCCGTCCCCACGAGCCGGCACCGCCGCCCCGTCGCCCGGTCCTCTCCTCGCCGCCCTCCTCTTCCCGGACGGTCGCCGGCGCGCCATTCCCGGTGAGCCCGAGCTCGGTCTGCTACAGTGCCCGATCCGGAGCTATAGTAACCGGACAAACCCTAGATCCGGTTGACTTTCTTCCCTCTCCCCCCTGATTTTTGTGCTATATTTGACTGCTCGTATCTCCGCATCCGTAACTCCGATTTGGACATATAATATATCAAAATCTTCGTCTCGACGATTACATCATTTCATTCCATTGCATAAATTGCATTTGAGGTCACCTTGTTGCCCAAAATGCTGTTAGAAGGAGGCTTCGTGAGTTAAATTGCAGATCCGTTAGTTCATCATGCACTTTTGTCATTTTTGCCATGTTTAATTCGTGCATGATATGCCTGTGCCCCTTTGGGATGAATTGTTAAGAATTTTGTCTTCTTTCCAGAGGTGCCACCCATGCATTTTTAGGATGTGTGTGTTGTCTTGTGCAAGCTTGCGAAGAGAGGTACCTGAGATTGCTGATTTCAGGGACTTAGTGATTTTCACTAAGTCTGGGATATTTTAGTTCATGATGCTATATGTCCAGCTTGTTTCCTAGTGATCCGTGCCTCTTTTGAGGACGATCAGTAAGGGAGTTTTGATATTTATGTTATGCTCTATCCATCCATGTCTTTGTTTGCATGTGTGGAGTGCTCTAGGTTGACTCAATCGAGCTCAACTTTTGCTTCGTTGTTAATCTGGGCAGATCGTCAACTTGTTTGCGATGTTGCCGATGCTACCGTTAGTGTTCCATGCATGCTATGCCTTTGTTCTTTCCATGTGTAGCTAGCATATTGTGTATTCTTTATGGATATATGCTTGCCTTGACATGACTTGCACCCTAGTGAGTGCATCGAGCTCGTTTACATGCCTTCGCGAGTTAAATTTCTGCATGTCTCAGTTTTCACCAAGTCTGAAAACTGATTGTGTTCGAGCTATGTTCGTGAGCTCGGTAGAGTATTTTGTGAACCCTTTTGGCCCCGGGTCACTTTGGATGTTTTGTTAAGCTTGTTGAGTAGCTCCATGCCATATTCTTACTTGTCATGTTCAGGTCAGTTATAATGTTGTTTTGCTGCTCCGAAGAGGGCTTCGTGATCTGAAATTTCAGGCTAGTGTTAATTTCACTAAGTCTGGAATCTGTTTTGCATATTCATTTTTGCCATGCTTGTTTGAACCTCTTAATGGATGAATTTGCCTATGGCTCAGTGCTAGTGTTTTGTTAAGCATCTTGTGTACATCACTGCCATGTATTTTGTTTTCATGTTTGGTGGCTATAGCATGTTCATTTCGTTGCATTTAGATGCCTACTTGCTGTAAATCGCAGACCGGTGTCATATCTTAAAACGCTTGCCATTTCCAAACCGTAACTCCGATTCCAATGATCTTCATATCGTTTTCAAGCGATTTCATCCCCTCTATCCAGTGGAACCCTTGGAATTCCAAGTTGAGGCCAGGTTCATGCATTTCCTGTCATATCTTGCATTTTGCATCCCGCATCGCATCCCGCATAGCATATCATCATTTCATCATATTGCTTGGTCTTGCACGTGGTTGATTGTATCCTTGTTGCTTGTTTGTATTGTTGGGTAGAGCCGGGAGACGAGTTTGCTAACGAGGAGCCCGTTGAGTTTGCTTGTGAGGATCCAGTCGACTCTGACAACTGTGCAGGCAAGATGATCATACCCTCGAAATCACTACTATCTTTGCTATGCTAGTTTGCTCGCTCTTGCTATGCCAATGCTACGATGCCTACCTTTTGCTTGTCAGCCTCCCAATTGCCATGTTGAACCTCTAACCCACCATGTCCTAGCAAACCGTTGATTGGCTATGTTACCGCTTTGCTCAGCCCCTCTTATAGCGTTGCTAGTTGCAGGTGAAGTTTGAAGGTCGTTCCTTGTTGGAACATTTATTTACTTGTTGGGATATCATTATATTGCCATGTTATCTTAATGCATCTATATACTTGGTAAAGGATGGAAGGCTCGGCCTCTCGCCTAGTGTTTTGTTCCACTCTTGCCGCCCTAGTTTCCGTCATATCGGTGTTATGTTCCCGGTTTTTGCGTTCCTTACGCGGTTAGGTTATAATGGGAACCCCTTGATATTTCGCCTCGATTAAATCTTTTCCAGCAATGCCCAACATTGGTTTTACCATTTGCCACCTAGCCTTTTTTCCCTTGGGTTCTGCAGACTCAAGGGTCATCTTATTTTAACCCCCCCGGGCCAGTGCTCCTCTGAGTGTTGGTCCAAACTAGAGCACCGTGCGGGGCCGTCCCTCGGCAACTTGGGTTACGTTGGCTCCCGTACGCTTAGCTTATTCGTTGCGCCCTGAGAACGAGATATGTGCAGCTCCTATCGGGATTTGTCGGCACAGCGGGTGGTGTTGCTGGTCTTGTTTTAACCTGTCGAAGTGTCTTGAGTTACCGAGATACCGAGTCTGATCGGAACGTCTTGGGAGGAGGTCTATTCCTTCGTTGACCGTGAGAGCTTGTCATGGGCTAAGTTGGGACCCCCCTGCAGGGATTGAACTTTCGAAAGCCGTGCCCGCGGTTATGGGCAGATGGGAATTTGTTAATGTCCGGTTGTACATAACGTAAACCTTAATTAATTAAAATGAATCAACTGAGTGTGTGACCGTGATGGCCTCTTTTCGGCGGAGTCCGGGAAGTGGACACGGTGTTGGAGTAATGCTTGCGCAGGTTGTTCCTTCTAGTTTCTCACTCGCGCTTTGCCTCCTCTTCTCGCTCTCCTTTGCGAATAAGTTAGCCACCATATATGCTAGTCGCTTGCTGCAGCTCCACATATACTTGCCTTATCCTGTCCTATAAGCTTAAATAGTCTTGATCGCGTGGGTGAGAGATTGCTGAGTCCTTGTGGCTCACAAATACTATAATTCCAGATGCAGGTCCAGGTGATTCCGCTCCAGGTGACGAGTACGAGCTAAAGTGGGAGTTCGACGAGGACTCTCAGCGTTATTATGTTTCCTTTCCCGATGATCAGTAGTGGTGCCTAGTTGGGGTTCGATTCAAGGCCTTGTCGCATGTTGGGTTCTTTTCCATTTTGGCGCCGTAGTCGGGCCATGAGTGTTTGTTTGATGGATGTTATTTATGTACTCTGATGTGACGTGGCGAGTGTAAGCCAACTATGTTATCTCCCCCTTTTTAATATGTATTACATGGGATGTTGTAATGATTGCCTGACTTGCGACATTGCTTTCAATGCGGTTATGTCTCTAAGTCGTGCCTCGACACGTGGGAGCTATAGCCCCATCGAGGGCGTTACAAGTTGGTATCAGAGCCTTCCCCGACCTTAGGAGCCCCCATTGCTTGATCATTTTTAGAAGCCGAGTTGTGTCTAGAAAAATGTTTTGAGTCCTTAGGAATTATATATCGGAGAGCTTAGGAATTCTTTTTTACTTCCCAGTCTCCTCATCGCTCTGGTAAGGCATCCTGACATAGAGTTTTAACTCTTCTCTTCTCAAATTTCACTAAATTTTTTTTTAGGATCACGCGAGTATCTTGGTTTTGTTCCGATGGTTTTGTGATGAGAACATTGTTCTTGGTGCCTCCTGTCTTTAGGGGTTGTGGCAGTGTCCCGGGGAGTTGAGCTCCGAGGTGTTGTCGTCACAATTTTATCGTTGCAATTCTGGTATACTTGAGATTTGTGCGCGACATCGAAAATCTCTTTTATGCAGTTCGTTGGTGAGATAACCTCGACGCCACCCAGTACTGGGGCGGGAGTTCGGGAGTATCGCCATAACTTGTATAACGGATGCTTTTCGAAGGTTGAGATAGATGGTTTCCGAAGGTTTCTTGGTTATGTGTTGAAGGATGGATACAGCTGGATGTAGGATTTGCTAGCTTGAGTGAGATATTATGCTCCCCTGTATCCCCAACACCTGATTGCATAACCGGAAAATTTCGGGAATTTCATAGGTGGGAATTCAAGTAGCCTTAGGATATCTTTCCGATAGATGTATGATATGAAATTGGGGTTCGACGTCTAGTGGTTCGCCTATTCACGGTCGATTTTACAGTGGTCTCGTTGTGTCTTAAAGAGTCCTTGGCTATGCTGACTCGGGGACGCTTCGTATGTCAAGTGCACTGCCTTGTACATGATGGTGCTGTACGATCGAGCCCGTGTAGGTCCCACCACGAAAACTTCGGACGAAATTTCTATCATGTATTTGTTCCGGCTTATTCCGCAAGCCAACCCTTGGTTTTATTTCGAGTTGTGGCATTCGTTTTGCTTCGACGTCATATGTTGATTCCATCCCTCGTTGTTGTACTCCTTCTACCTGATTCTTCGTGGCTTCGCAATTTAGGAATAGGTGACCACTTCAAGAGAAATGCATTCGTTCATTTTGTTCGGATGTGAAGACTTTATGTTACAATTTTCATTCCGTTGGTTTCAGCTTCATTTATCTGTCTTTGTGCTAACGGTGGTCAACCTCTTCAGGATGGCTCCCGCTAAGAGCACCAGTCAGAACCAGAATCAAGATCCGCCTCCACCTCCGCCTCCTCCGGAAGCATGGCAAGCTGTGATGGCCGCAACCAATGCAAACACTCAGCTGATCATGCAAATTATCCAAGAGCGCAATCAAGGCAGTCAAGGGAATCAAGATAGCATTCAGAACAAGCTTTGGTTCATATGAATACACTGTCATGTCTTTTGGCCTCGCCAACGCTCCTCCAACGTTCTCTCGCATGATGAATTTCATCTTCAACGCCTACACCAATGACTTCGTTTTGGTCTATCTCGACGACATTCTGGTTTTCTCGAAGAACAAGGAAGATCATGCCAAGCACTTGCGTTTGGTTCTCGATAAGCTCAGGGAACATCAGTTCTACGCCAAGTTCTCCAAGTGTGAATTTTGGCTCGATGAGGTTCTTTATCTTGGCCATATCATCTCTGCCAAGGGCATTTCCGTGAATCCCGAGAAGGTTTCCGCAATTGTGAATTGGGAACCTCCTCAGAACGTGAAGCAACTCCGCAGTTTTCTCGGTCTCGCAAGCTATTGCCGAAGATTCATTGAAAACTTTTCCAAGATCGCGAAGCCTCTCTCAAATCTTCTTCAGAAGCACGTCAAGTACGTTTGGTCTCCGGAGTGTGATATTGCTTTCAACACTTTGAAAGAGAAGTTGATCACTGCTCCAGTTCTGACTCCGCCTGATGAAACCAAGCCGTACGATGTCTTTTGTGATGCATCTCTCCAAGGTCTAGGTGTTGTACTGATGCAAGAGAAGAAAGTTGTTGCTTATACCTCTCGCCAGTTGAAGCCTAATGAGAAGAACTACCCCACTCATGATCTCGAGTTGGCGGCAGTTGTGCACGCTTTGTTGACTTGGAGACATCTTCTATTGGGAAGAAAAGTGGACATTTTCACTGATCACAAGAGTCTCAAGTACATCTTCACCCAGCCTAATCTCAACCTCAGGCAAACTCGATGGGTCGAAATGATTCAAGAGTACAATCCGAGTATTGAGTATACTCCAGGCAAGGCTAATGTGATTGCTGACGCTTTGAGCAGAAAAGCATATTGCAACAGTCTGATTCTCAAGCCCTATCAACCCGAGCTTTGTGAAGCTTTCCGCAAACTTAATCTACAAGTTGTTCCTCAAGGTTTCCTCGCCAACCTTCAAGTCTCTCCTACCTTAGAAGACCAGATTCGCCAAGCGCAGCTTCTTGATGCTATGGTGAAAAAGGTGAAGATTGGTATTGCAAAGAGTCAGTCCAAGTACAAGTGCTACCGACTTGATGACAAGGACACTCTCTTCTTCGAGGATCGAATTGTTGTGCCCAAAGGTGACCTCCGTAAAGTGATCATGAACGAGGCTCACAACTCTCTCCTCTCCATCCACCCTGGTAGTACGAAGATGTATCAGGATCTCAAGCAAGCTTATTGGTGGACTCGAATGAAGCGCGAGATCGCTCAATTCGTGAACGAGTGTGATGTCTGCAGAAGAGTGAAGGCAGAACACCAAAGGCCAGCAGGTCTCCTCCAACCTCTTGCCATTCCAGAATGGAAGTTTGACCACATTGAAATGGACTTCGTGACTGGGTTTCCAAAGTCCAAGCGTGGCAATGATGCTATATTTGTTGTCATTGACAAGCTCACCAAAGTGGCTCATTTTCTGCCTATCAAAGAGTCGATCACTGCAGCTCAATTGGCGGAACTCTATACCTCTCGCATTGTCTCTCTGCATGGTATTCCTCAAGTGATATCTTCAGACCGTGGCAGCATCTTTACCTCCAAGTTTTGGGATTCTTTTCAGAAGGCCATGGGCACAAACATCCGCTTCAGCACTGCTTTCCATCCTCAAACAAGCGGTCAAGTCGAGCGTGTCAACCAGATTCTTGAAGATATGCTCAGGGCTTGCGTAATTTCTTTCGGCATGAAGTGGGAGGACTGTCTTCCTTATGCTGAATTCTCATACAACAACAGTTTTCAAGCAAGTTCGGGCAAGGCCCCCTTTGAAATTCTATATGGCAGGAAGTGCCGCACCCCTCTCAACTGGTCTGAAACCGGTGAACGTCAGCTGCTGGGTAATGACCTGATCACAGAGGCAGAAGAGATGTGCAAGGTCATTCGTGATAACCTCAAAGCAGCCCAATCCCGCCAGAAGAGCTACTATGATAGTAAGCACCATGATTTGGCTTTCGAGATCGGAGATCATGTTTACCTCCGTGTCTCTCCTATGAAAGGTACTCGTCGCTTTGGTATCAAAGGGAAGCTTGCCCCTAGATACGTGGGACCTTTCAAGATTGTCAGCAAGAGAGGCGACCTCGCCTATCAACTTGAGCTTCCTTCAAACTTTGCAAATGTTCATGATGTGTTCCATGTCTCCCAACTCCGAAAGTGCTTCAAGATGCCTGAACGCACTGTCAACTTCGAGGACATTGAGCTCCAAGAAGATCTCTCTTACCGTGAGCACCCAGTTGCCATTCTTGAAGAGACTGAACGCAGAACTCGCAACAAGTCAATTAAATTTCTCAAAGTCAAGTGGTCTCACCATTCCGACCGTGAAGCTACCTGGGAACGCGAGGATCACCTCCGTTCTGAGTACCCGGAGTTCTTTCAGTCCTAGATCTCGGGACAAGATCTTTTCATAGTGGTGGAGTGTTGTAACGCCCCAGATTTACTTTCCATATTTGTATCCAACTCTTGCCGTCTCCGGCGCTAAGTTATATTTATTTCTCGGGTTCGGGTCTTTGTCTCCGTGTGTTGTTTTCTTTTTCGTGCATCTCTTATCATGTCATCTCGTGCATTGCATTTGCATACATGTTCATCTCATGCATTCGAGCGTTTTCCCCGTTGTCCGTTTTGCATTTCGGCGCTTCGTTCTCCTCTGGTGGCCATTTCTAGTTTTCTTTCGTGTGTGGGGTTCAAACATTTCCGGATTGGACCGAGACTTGTCATGCGGCCTTGGTTTACTACCGGTAGACCGCCTGTCAAGTTTCGTATCATTGGACTTCGTTTGATACTCCAACGGTTAACCGAGGGACCGAAAAGGCCTCGTGTGTGTTGCAGCCCAACACCCCTCCAATTTGGCCCAAAACCCACCAAACCCTACTCCATGTCCTAGAGCGTTCGATCACGATCGCGTGGGCGAAAACCGCACCTCATTTGGACTCTCCTAGCTCCACTTATGTCTATTTATACCCCCCTCCATTTCGGATCTCGTCTTCCACCTCGAAACCCTAGTTTAAAAAAAAACATCCCCCGTCAGATCCGCCGCCGACGGACATGTCCGGACCCTAGCCGGACACGTCCGCCGCGCCCCGCCAGCCACTCACGCCTTGCCGCGTGTCGCCGCCGCCTCCTACCCCCGCCGCCGGGCCCGAGGCCCGCAGCCGGCCCCCGAGAGCCCGCGCGCCTCCGCCGCCTTTCGCCTCGTCCGCCGCCGCCCTCTCCGTCGCCGGTGGCCGGCGCCGCGGCGGGACGCCGCCGCGCCGCCGCGGGCCACGCCGCCGCCCGTGCGGGACCTCGCCGCCACGCCCGGCCGCCGCCTCGCTTCGGTCGGCACCGCCGCCGTCCCCACGAGCCGGCACCGCCGCCCCGTCGCCCGGTCCTCTCCTCGCCGCCCTCCTCTTCCCGGACGGTCGCCGGCGCGCCATTCCCGGTGAGCCCGAGCTCGGTCTGCTACAGTGCCCGATCCGGAGCTACAGTAACCGGACAAACCCTAGATCCGGTTGACTTTATTCCCTCTCCCCCCTGATTTTTGTGCTATATTTGACTGCTCGTATCTCCGCATCCGTAACTCCGATTTGGACATATAATATATCAAAATCTTCGTCTCGACGAGTACATCATTTCATTCCATTGCATAAATTGCATTTGAGGTCATCTTGTTGCCCAAAATGCTGTTAGAAGGAGGCTTCATGAGTTAAATTGCAGATCCGTTAGTTCATCATGCACTTTTGTCATTTTTGCCATGTTTAATTCGTGCATGATATGCCTGTGCCCCTTTGGGATGAATTGTTAAGCATTTTGTCTTCTTTCCAGATGTGCAACCCATGCATTTTTAGGATGTGTGTGTTTTCTTGTGCAAGCTTGCGAAGAGAGGTACCTGAGATTGCTGATTTCAGGGACTTAGTGATTTTCACTAAGTCTGGGATATTTTAGTTCATGATGCTATATGTCCAGCTTGTTTCCTAGTGATCCGTGCCTCTTTTGAGGATGATCAGTAAGGGAGTTTTGATATTTATGTTATGCTCTATCCAGCCATGTCTTTGTTTGCATGTGTGGAGTGCTCTAGGTTGACTCAATCGAGCTCAACTTTTGCTTCGTTATTAATCTAGGCAGACCGTCAACTTGTTTGCGATGTTGCCGATGCTACCGTTAGTGTTCCATGCATGCTATGCCTTTGTTCTTGCCATGTGTAGTTAGAATATTGTGTCTTCTTTCTGGATATATGCTTGCCTTTCCATGACTTGCACCCTAGTGAGTGCATCGAGCTCGTTTACATGCCTTCGCGAGTTAAATTTCTGCATGTCTCAGTTTTCACTAAGTCTGAAAACTGATTGTGTTCGAGCTATGTTCGTGAGCTCGGTAGAGTATTTTCTGAACCCTTTTGGCCCCAGGTCACTTTGGGTGTTTTGTTAAGCTTGTTGAGTAGCTCCATGCCATATTATTACTTGTCATGTTCAGGTCAGTTATAATGTTGTTTTGCTGCTCCGAAGAGGGCTTCGTGATCTGAAATTTCAGGCTAGTGTTAATTTCACTAAGTCTGGAATCTGTTTTGCATATTCATTTTTGCCATGCTTGTTTGAACCTCTTAATGGATGAATTTGCCTATGGCTCAGTGCTAGTGTTTTGTTAAGCATCTTGTGTACATCACTGCCATGTATTTTGTTTTCATGTTTGGTGGCTGTAGCATGTTCATTTCGTTCCATTTAGATGCCTACTTGCTGTAAATCGCAGACCGGTGTCATATCTTAAAACGCTTGCCATTTCCAAACCGTAACTCCGATTCCAATGATCTTCATATCGTTTTCAAGAGATTTCATCCCCTCTATCCAGTGGCACCCTTGGAATTCCAAGTTGAGGCCAGGTTTATGCATTTCCTGTCATATCTTGCATTTTGCATCCCGCATCGCATCCCGCATAGCATATCATCATTTCATCATATTGCTTGGTCTTGCACGTGGTTGATTGTATCCTTGTTGCTTGTTTGTCTTGTTGGGTAGATCCGGGAGACGAGTTCACTAACGAGGATCCCGTTGAGTTTGCTTGTGAGGATCCAGTCGACTCTGACAACTGTGCAGGCAAGATGATCATACCCTCGAAATCACTACTATCTTTGCTATGCTAGTTTGCTCGCTCTTGCTATGCCAATGCTACGATGCCTACCTTTTGCTTGTAAGCCTCCCAATTGCCATGTTGAACCTCTAACCCACCATGTCCTAGCAAACCGTTGATTGGCTATGTTACCGCTTTGCTCAGCCCCTCTTATAGCGTTGCTAGTTGTAGGTGAAGTTTGAAGGCCGTTCCTTGTTGGAACATTTATTTACTTGTTGGGATATCATTATATTGCCATGTTATCTTAATGCATCTATATACTTGGTAAAGTATGGAAGGCTCGGCCTCTCGCCTAGTGTTTTGTTCCACTCTTGCCGCCCTAGTTTCCGTCATATCGGTGTTATGTTCCCGGTTTTTGCGTTCCTTACGCGGTTGGGTTATAATGGGAACCCCTTGATATTTCGCCTCGATTAAAGCTTTTCCAGCAATGCCCAACATTGGTTTTACCATTTGCCACCTAGCCTTTTTTTCCCTTGGGTTCTGCAGACTCAAGGGTCATCTTATTTTAACCCCCCCCCCCCCCGGGCCAGTGCTCCTCTGAGTGTTGGTCCAAACTAGAGCACCGTGCGGGGTCGTCCTTCGGCAACTTGGGTTACGTTGGCTCCCGTACGCTTAGCTTATCCGTTGTGCCCTGAGAACGAGATATGTGCAGCTCCTATCGGGATTTGTCGGCACAGCGGGTGGTGTTGCTGGTCTTGTTTTAACCTGTCGAAGTGTCTTGAGTTACCGAGATACTGAGTCTGATCGGAACGTCTTGGGAGGAGGTCTATTCCTTCGTTGACCGTGAGAGCTTGTCATGGGCTAAGTTGGGACCCCCCTGCAGGGATTAAACTTTCGAAAGCCGTGCCCGCGGTTATGGGCAGATGGGAATTTGTTAATGTCCGGTTGTAGATAACGTAAACCTTAATTAATTAAAATGAATCAACTGAGTGTGTGACCGTGATGGCCTCTTTTCGGCGGAGTCCGGGAAGTGGACACGGTGTTGGAGTAATGCTTGCGCAGGTTGTTCCTTCTAGTTTCTCGCTCGCGCTTTGCCTCCTCTTCTCGCTCTCCTTTGCGAATAAGTTAGCCACCATATATGCTAGTCGCTTGCTGCAGCTCCACATATACTTGCTTTATCCTGTCCTATAAGCTTAAATAGTCTTGATCGCGTGGGTGAGAGATTGCTGAGTCCTTGTGGCTCACAAATACTATAATTCCAGATGCAGGTCCAGGTGATTCCGCTCCAGGTGACGAGTACGAGCTAAAGTGGGAGTTCGACGAGGACTCTCAGCGTTATTATGTTTCCTTTCCCGATGATCAGTAGTGGTGCCTAGTTGGGGTTCGATTCAAGGCCTTGTCGCATGTTGGGTTCTTTTCCATTTTGGCGCCGTAGTCGGGCCATGAGTGTTTGTTTGATGGATGTTATTTATGTACTCTGATGTGACGTGGCGAGTGTAAGCCAACTATGTTATCTCCCCCTTTTTAATATGTATTACATGGGATGTTGTAATGATTGCCTGACTTGCGACATTGCTTTCAATGCGGTTATGTCTCTAAGTCGTGCCTCGACACGTGGGAGCTATAGCCGCATCGAGGGCGTTACAGGTGCACCCCCCTTGGGCCTCCCCCTGCGCCTGGGGTTGGAAACCCTAGGGGTGGGGGGCGCCACCCTTGCCTTGGGGGGCAAGGCACCCCCTTGGCCGCCACCCCCCTAGGAGATTGGATCTCCTAGGGCCAGCGCCCCCCTAGGCACCCTATATATAGTGGGGGTGAGGGAGGGCAGCCGCACCCAAGCCCCTGGCCTCTCCCTCTCCCTCCCGTGACACTCCTCCGTCTCCCTGCGTTTGGCGAAGCCCTGCCGAGATCACCGTTGCTTCCACCACCACGCCGTCGTGCTGCTGGATCTTCATCAACCTCTCCTTCCCCCTTGCTGGATCAAGTTGGAGGAGACGTCTTCCCAACCGTACGTGTGTTGAACGCGGAGGTGTCGTCCGTTCGGCACTTGGTCATCGGTGATTTGGATCACGTCGAGTACGACTCCATCAACCCCGTTCTCTTGAACGCTTCTGCGCGCGATCTACAAGGGTATGTAGATGCACTCCTCTCCCCCTCATTGCTAGATGACTCCATAGATTGATCTTGGTGATGCGTAGAAAATTTTAAAATTCTGCTACGTTCCCCAACAAAGGTTCCTTCATAATTGACCAAGTCCTGACTGGTGGAGCGTACCGCCTGCGAGATGCATCGGATAACTGACTCGAGCCGAACCCATGGAACGCAGCCCGTCTCCGAAGATTCTATGCCTAGCGCCAGACTCTGTGTTCGTCTCCTTCCTCTGTCCATTTTTTATATACTTTCTGTCTTACATTTCTCTCCTTCTCCCCCCTCTCTCTCTTATACCCTTTAAAGGCTCATAAAGTGACGCTCTATCTGCGCTCATTAAACCTGGGGGCTTCTTTAAATAGAAGCTTATTTATATGGGCTTCATGCCCAACACATGTGTCACACTTCCGCATGTACCTTTTATTCACCATTATATGCATCGATATGACTTAAGTTTTGGCCAAGCTGGGTTGCCTGGCTCCTGTGCTTACCCCTACGTTCCCGATTGTTCGGCTAGGTGGTAAAGGGAGCACCTCTGCGATTGTTACTGTCGGGTCAGCCGGATGTGTACCTCAGACTGGGTGAAGCCGAAAGCTAGCGTTCTTAAGGGAATATTCGGTCGGTGAACTAAAGATGATCTTTTTTCACTTATTTATCTATACGCCCCCAGATGTTTTTCCTGCGTCTATTTTCGCAGAATGGACATGCACTTTAGGGCATGCCTCCCAGGGAAAGGAACCCCTAACAGAACTATTCTCCCTGGAAGATGTTTCTTACTAACCATGTAATATAACATAACTAGTTGGGCACTTGTCTGTTCAAGCACTAATGACCCCTACGCCTGGTCTTCATGCATACCCCGGTTCTTATATAACCGCGAGGGTATTCAAACACACTCCGGACCGTCAGGTCCCGAGGTTGAAGCGAAAAGGTCGGGCATGACAAACGATCTACAATTCGGCTAGAAGACATTACACATGTCAATTAAAATTACATAGTCAATATGACTGATTGTATTCCTCTTCAATACCATCTAACAGGCTGTCTAGCTTACAGTCCTGTTGGGAATACTTTGCGGCCAATTCTACTTGGTCGTATACTAAGCTCACAGGGATCTCCTTCCCATCGGGCCCCACGGGTCCGACCTCGGCCATGCGGTTTGGGTCAGCCTTCGTGTACCGCGTCTTCACCATGGCCCAGGCCTCCCTGGCGCCTTGACGGCAGGCCGACATATTCCACAATCGGAAGCGCCGCCGCGCTCCCTTCAGCTTCTCTACAAGCTCTCCAAGGCCTTCGGGCATGGAGACAGATGGCCACAAGGCCTGGGCGACGCCTTGCATCACCTGCCGAACTCGCTCGTGCAGTTGTGAGAGCTCGGGAAGAAGGTCACCCGTAGAACCGGGCATTTCCTCTGCAGGACGACCTGTTAGCATACCTACAGACATTACTCTGTTAGTCGACTTCCTCGCCGAACTCTTTTTTTCAAAGTATGTTTAAGCACTTTCTAAATATGCCGCACCGAAGCCGCTGATTCTCCTTAACGGAGTCCAACAGCTGGGCACGAACATCCTTTAGTTCAAGGCCTAGCTTGGTGTTGGCATCTTGGAGATCGTTCTTCTCCCACCTCACCTTTGTCAGCACACTCTCACCAGCCTTCAGCTGGCGTAGGAGTTGTTGCTTTTCCGGATTTAATCCAGCGCCATCTGCAATTTCATTTGTCAGATTTGCACCCACGCCGCACTTCGCAAAATACTTATCTTTCGAAGCGTATATTACCAGAGGGGGTCTCCTTGGGCTCCCCTGCCGTGGCTAGTGCGGCCTCAAGTTGGGCTTTGCACTCTTCCAGCTCCTGGGACAGTAGGGTATTCTTTTCTGTAAGAACCTGCATAACAAATGATCCTTAAATCAGTTATTCTAACTGTTTCAAGTCTCGGGGGCTACTGGTATATATATAATTACCAAAATTTTCTTACCCGTATGTCTTTTACATACTGCTCCGTGGCTCTGGCTAGACCATTTTGAGCGGCACGGAGGTACGCATCTCCCGAATTGAAGGCATCCAACGCCTCTTGGGGGAAACAAGCGTCACGAAGAACTGTCCGGCGACGCCTGTGGTTCATGGCACTCTCCACCTCGGAATTTGCGGCAGACACCATGTCCGCATCCTCTGTCGGAGGAGTGTCTGGTGCGTGCCTTGTGTTCGCCTCCGCTTCCGGACCAGGCTTTGGAGCCTGGCTGGTGGAGGCGCGATTGGCAACCCCTCCGGATATAGTCCGGCGAGGTCTCTTCGTCCTGAAGAGAGCACGAGCGTTAATATGCCTTGAAGGAATAACACCTGGGAATAAGATGGCGCGCTATACCTTTGCGCCGGTGTCTCAGTCCGGACCGCACTTCTTTTCAGCCTGCGGGGCCTTGCCGCCCCTCGTTGGCTAGTCGCCGCAGGCTCAGCCTCCCGTCTCAAGGACCTCCCCTGCAAAACACGGTTGTCATACGGCAATCGAAAACACGCGAGGATAGATCCCTTTTCAAAGTGTTGGGACTTCGGTCTCGGTTACCTGTGAGGCTGGGAGTAGCCCTGGGTAATCGGCCGTAATGGCCACCAAGGCGTTGTCCTTGCTCAATTGATGAAACACCCCATCAATCAGCTCCATAGATAAGTCCGGATCCTCTTGAGAGGCCGGGTCGAGGGACCGTCCCGGATCCTCGGGTTGTGGAGGAGGGCTGTTTATTTCTTTAACAGCCTGGCGCAGTTCCTGCGTTGAAGTCGTTAGACTGAATATTTAACAATGGGAATATAAAATGGATGGGCAAGTAAAAGTGTCCACTTACCCAACTTGGGGGATTGTACATAGAAAATCCACCCTGTGGGTTGACGCGGAGAAATTCCTCCTCTTCTCCCTTGTACAAAGCGGACAAGATCTTTATTAGAGCGGCAGCCGAATCCGGCCCCTTACGGCCGTGGCGGGTGGCGTCGTCCTCCCCGTTGAAGTCCCACATGGGGTGGCCTCTATACTGAAGCGGCTGCACCCCTCGCATGATGCATGCGGCCATGACCCCGATCATGGTCAGTCCGGAATGAGCTAACAATCTTATCCGGCCCATCAGGTAAAGAACGTCCTTGTCGCTTTCCGTCTGAGGGCTCTGTGGACGCCAGCTTAGGCGCTTCTTTAGGGGAGCACTGTCGAACTCAGGGAGGCCGATCCGGACAGGATCCGGCAGCGGGACGTCCTCTATATAAAACCATTCCGAAGGCCAGTCCTCGGACGCCTTCTTTGGGGTTCCGGATAGATATCCGGTCCCGGCGATGCGCCACACTTTGGCTCCGCCCACTTGATATATTGAACCCTTCTAAGAACGGGGCACAAGGCAGAATAGCCTTTTCCACAGCGCGAAATGAGCCTCGCAGCCCAAAAACAGCTCGCAAAGGGCTACGAAGCCCGCGATATGCAATATGGAGGCAGGCGTGAGGTTGTGCAGCTGGAGGCCATAGAACTCCAGGAGCCCCCGGAGAAACGGATGAATTGGAAATCCGGTCCCTCTTATTAAGTAAGGGACAAGGCATACCCGCTCTCCTTTGGAGGGATTGGGGGCGCTCTCTGCTTGCTCTCCGCCATTATAGGTGGCAAGTCCGGCTCGAACCGGGACCATATAGGCCGGGGGGAGAAATCCCTTGGTCTGGAACGTCACTAGCTCGCTGTGCGGGATGGAGCATCTCTCCCAATCTCCAGGCTGAGGGCTGGAAGGGCGAGAGGAGGAGCTGCGGCGGCCGGCCATGATAGAATGGACCTCTGTCGGATACGCTCTGATGAATACTCGCGGAGGGGAGAAGGTGTGGTTTGGATCTAAATCCTCGTCCCCTTAAATTGGCGGCTCATTCACGCGGCTAGGGGTGTAAATGTAAAAACACCCTGACTTTTCGTATTCGTTTGACACATGGAAGACGGCCATTATTGGGTGTAGAAGCCAAGGAGCGCTACATTTACAAGAAACCGGACATTATTCGACAGGTACACGGAATTTGGAGGAGAACCCGCCTTGCAATGCCGAAGACAATCTGCGCGCCGGACTCGTCGTCATTGAAGCCTGGTTCGGGGGCTACTGAGGGAGTCCTGGATTAGGGGGTGTCCGGATAGCCGGACTATACCTTCGGCCGGACTCCTGGACTACGAAGATACAAGATTGAAGACTTTGTCCCATGTCTGGAAGGGACTTTCCTTGGCGTGGAAGGCAAGCTTGGCGATATGGATATGTAGATCTCCTACCATTGTAACCGACTCTGTGTAACCCTAGCCCTCTCCGGTGTCTATATAAACCGGAGGGTTTTAGTCCGTAGGAACAACAATCATACCATAGGCTAGCTTCTAGGGTTTAGCCTCTCTGATCTCGTGGTAGATCTACTCTTGTACTACCCATATCATCAATATTAATCAAGCAGGACGTAGGGTTTTACCTCCATCGAGAGGGCCCGAACCTGGGTAAAAACATCGTGTCCCTCGTCTCCTGTTACCATCTACCTAGACGCACAGTTCGGGACCCCCTACCCGAGATCTGCCGGTTTTGACACCGACACCAGGCATGCCACCGGATAGAGATATTGAGTCTTTGATTGAGCTTTTGCCAGGCACAGGGCCAATATCAAAGAGACCATATAGGATGCCCGCAAAGGATTTGGTGGAGATTAACAAGCAGATTAAGGAGTTACTGGATAAAGGATATATTCGCCCAAGTTCTTCGCCTTGGGTATCACGAGTACTTCTAGTGGAGACGAAGGATGGATCGTTAAGGATGGTTGCTGATTATCGAGGATTGAATGAAGTAACCATCAAGAACAAGTACCCACTACCAACGATTAATGATCTGTTTGATCGATTGCAAGGAGCTAAGGTATTTTCCAAGATCGATCTGCGATCAGGATACCACCAGTTGAAGATTCGAGAACAGGATATACCTAAGACGGCTTTTACCACCAGGTATGGGTTGTACGAGTATACCGTTATGTCATTTGGTCTGACTAACGCACCTGCATATTTTATGAACATGCTGAACAAAGTATTCATGGAGTTTTTGGATAAGTTCGTCGTGGTGTTCATTGATGATATCCTGGTATACTCGAAGAACGAAGAGGAGCATAAGGAGCATTTGCGTTTGGTACTCGGTAAGCTCAGAGAACACCAATTATATGCCAAGTTTAGCAAATGCGAGTTTTGGTTGAAGGAATTTGGATTTCTCGGACACGTTATATCCAGAGAAGGTATAGCAGTAGATCCCACAAAGGTTGATACTGTGACAAATTGGGAAGCCGCAACAACAGTTGGAGAGATCCGGAGTTTTCTTGGACTTGCAGGATACTACCGGAGATTTATTGAAAATTTCTCGAAGATTGCAAAGCCTATGATGGAGTTGTTGAAGAAGGATACCAAGTTCATATGGACTGAAGAATGTGAGGCCAGTTTCTAGGAGTTGAAGAAACGTTTGGTTACATCACCCGTGTTGATTTTGACAAATCAGACCAAGGATTATGAGGTGTATTGTGACGCTTCACGTCGAGGACTTGGGGCAGTTCTTATGCAGGAAGGAAGAGTTGTTTCCTATGCCTCACGACAGCTTAAGCCTCATGAGTTAAATTATGCCACGCATGATTTGGACTTAGCAGCCGTAGTGCATGCATTGAAAACCTGGAGACACTTTCTCATTGGAAACCATTGTGAGGTGTACACGGATCACAAGAGTTTGAAGTATATTTTCACGCAGAAGGAGTTGAACCTCAGGCAAAGGAGATGGTTGGAGCTCCTCAAGGATTATGATATGACATTGCATTATCACCTCGGAAAGGCTAACATAGTAGCTGACACGTTGAGCCGTAAAAGTCATGTCAACACCTTAATGACGGGAGATTTACCAAGGGAGTTAGCCGAAAACCTTCATGAGCTATGTTTGGAAATAGTACCAAGAGGCTATGTAGCAGCATTGGAGATTCAGTCTACTTTGATGGATAAGATCAGAGACGCCCAGAAGACTGACAAGGAGATTACTTCTATTAAGGATAAAATGAGCAAAGGAAAAGCTAAGGGATTTCGTGAAGATGAGCACGATACCTTATGGTTTGAAGACCGTGTTTATGTGCCTAATGACCCAGAGATCAGGAAGTTAATTCTGCAGGAAGCCCATGATTCACCATATTCGATTCACCCAGGAAATACCAAGATGTATTTGGATTTGAAGGATACTTTTTAGTGGACCGGAATGAAGAAGGATATTGTAGAGTATGTAGCAGTTTGTGATGTATGTCAGAGAGTAAAGACAGAGCATCAGAAGCCAGCAGGATTGCTACGGCCATTGCCGATACCCGAATGGAAGTGGGATAAGTTAGGCATGGATTTTATTACGGGTTTACCCAGAACTCGTTCAGGCTATGACTCAATATGGGTTGTAGTCGATCGTTTGACAAAGGTAGCTCATTTCATTCCAGTGAAGACTACCTATACCAGTGCAAAGTTGGCAAAGATATACATGACCAGAACCATATGTCTGCATGGAGTTCCAAGGAGCATTGTATCAGATAGAGGAACCCAATTTACCTCAAAGTTTTGGAATCAGTTGCATGAAACTTGGGGAACCAGGCTAGAATTCAGTACAGCTTTCCATCCGCAGACAAATGGACAGACCGAGAGAGTCAATCAGATTTTGGAGGATATGCTGAGAGCTTGTGCGCTAGATTACGGATCTAGCTGGGACGAGAATTTGCCATATGCAGAGTTCTCTTACAACAACAGTTATCAATCCAGTTTGAAGATGGACCCTTTCGAAGCCCTGTACGGAAGGAGGTGCAGGACCCCACTGTCATGGGATGAAGTTGGAGACCGCCAGTTGTTTGGACCAGATCTGATTAAGGAGTCTGAGCAGAAAGTGAAATTGATTCGCGATAGGCTCAAGGTAGCTCAATCCAGGCAGAAGAGCTACACAGATTCTAAACGCAAGGAGACAGCTTACGCAGTCGGAGACCGAGTTTATCTTCGAGTATCTCCACTTCGAGGAGTTAAGCGCTTTGGAGTTAAGGGAAAGTTAGCGCCACGTTTTGTAGGCCCATACAAAGTTTTGGAGCGTATGGGAGAAGTAGCTTATAAGTTGGAATTGCCCGAAGGATTGTCAGGAGTTCACAACGTGTTCCACGTTTCCCAGTTGAAGAAGTGCCACGCAGAGATGGCTGATATACCGCTGAGAGATACAGTGCCACTGGAAGCGATTCAGTTGGACAGTGATTTGACTTATGAGGAGAAACCAGTCAGGATTCTTGAGTATGCCAGTCGAGTCACCTGCAGCAAGGTTATCAAGTTTTGCGAAGTTCAGTGGAGCCACCACACGGAGGATGAAGCCACCTGGGAGCGAGAGGAAGATTTGCTGAAGGACCACCCTCACCTATTTTCTAGCCAACCCGAATCTCGAGGGCGAGATTCATCTTAAGGGGGGTAGGTTTGTAACATCCCAAATTTTCAATTTGGAATGTTATACACTAGATCATCATTGCATATCATATTTTATTGCATTTTGGTTGATGCTAGAAATTCTACGCGACTCAAGGACCCTCGGAGAGAGTTGGGGATTTCGTTATTTTCATATTTGAGTTTTCTCAAATTTTGAAAATAGGATCATTTGATTTTATTTATTTTATCTTCAATTATTTCTACTATCAAATTATGAGAGATAGAATAAAATGAGTTTCCCAAAATAAAGAAATATTGAGGATTTAATAAAAAAATCAAATAAGATTTTATTTTGGTTTTATTTGATTTTAGGAAAAATGCGGGTTTTTCAAAATTGCATTTAGGCCCCAAATAAATGTTCATCCTGTGCGGCTTGATTTTAGAAGCCGGTGAAAATTTATTTCGGGATTTTTGGAGTCCGTTTAGTATTCCTTTTGTTTTTTTTCTGAGCGTAATTATTAAAAAAAAGTCCAAACCGACTCTGGGTCGTAACCGGCCAGGGCTTTAAGTAGCGCCGCTCGAGGCCCGGGAGAAGCCCAAGCCGCGCCCCGCCCAAACCCTAACCCTAGCCCCGCCGCGCCGCCCCGCGCCGCCCCGCGCTGCCCCCGCGCCACCCGCGCCGCAGCCGCCCCGCGCCGCCGCCGCCCCGCCGCGCCACCACCCGCCGCCCCGCCGCCCCTCTGCCCCACCGCCGCCGCCGTTCGTCGGAGTCGCCGGAGGTAGACCTCGCTGCCGCCATTTTTTTCTTCGAAAAACCGTTCAGTTTTTTCGTCGGTTTTTCGTTCGTTTTTTTAGTTTCGTTTTTTAAATAGATCGGTTTTTCCGGTTTATTTAATTAGAGAGCGTTCGCTCATTCATTCGTTTTAACGAACGCGTTCTTCGTTTAGATCCAGTTAACGAACGTCCATTCGTTAATCTGTTCATCGTTTTCTTTTTCTCGGATTAAATCCGCGATTTTTCAGATTGCGATTCCTGATCCGTTTTTCGTTCTAGTATAACTTTTCGCTCGTTTATCGGAATCAGGCGATTCAAGCGCCTGGAGTTTCGTCTCGAAACCCTCTTTCTGTTTAACCCAACTCAAACAAGTTTTTACCACTGTAAAAATTGCCCTAGATCCAGAATAGTAAATGAAGCTTGTTTCTTTTGCCGTTTGTCTTTCGTTGCTTCGTTCGATTTGATTCTTTTTGCCAACCGGGGTTCTTAAGTTGAACTTTCTGGTTAGATCTCTTATTCAAATTTTACCTGTGCATTAGTTGAGTACTTATTGTCCCTGTTCAAGAATTCATCCGATTAACCAGTTAACTTGCCAATTAATCCCTACTCGTAGGGTCACCGAGTAGCCGATAAACTGATAAATTGTCCGATTAATTGATTAAATGGCCGATTAACTTGCCGATTAGCCTATTAATCCCCTACTCGCCAGCCAACCGAGCAGTTACCAGTTAACGATTTCCTCAACAATGTTTATTGTATGCTTGTTTGTTTGCGATAGAGTACCCGGAGTGCGCCGCTTGCTACTTCAAATCGCTAGGTTTTGCGGATCATCAGCAAGGCAAGTAACACTTTGATCATACTTCCAATTACCCAGTTTTATTGCATTAGATCAATCCTCACACATTGCATGATTAGGATCTAATTAAATTGTGGGTTTGGGAAGTAGTTGAGGTAGTACCTATTACCTGTTATTATCAAACCTTTGAGAGTTACTTCTACGTTTGCTTATTATGCCATGCTATGCTAGTAGACGTGGATTGGGTGAGTGAAATCCATGACAGATGTGAGATTGTTAAAGTAAAGGTTTATCTAAGGTGGCAACTTAAATACACATCTGGGTGGATTGAGGCACCTGGGTATTCCAGCGATTGCCTGTTTTCTTTTGGACTGCCACCCAGGCTTAAAGGGATCATGAGATTATTCATGCTAGAAATTTCCGTGTGCAGCCACAAGCTACTATGGGCTCTAGCATAGTTGATTAAGTCGTGCGAACTCTTACAGTGGTAGACTAGCAGATGTAGGAGAAAGTAGGTGTAACGGTCTACTCGATTGTAAGGTGCTAGCGCTTCTGAAAGACTATGTCTCGGTCATCCATTTCTCAAACACCATGTAGTGCGAGATATTCAACGGAGGAGATCGAGTCTTGTGGGGAAAAGTGTGCAAACCTCTGCAGAGTGTATAAACTAATCATGGTTAGTCGTGTCCCCGGTTATGGACATCTTGAGTATCTAGTACCTGGATTATCATGTGAATCTCATCATGTTACTCTAAAATAAATTGTGTTGGGTTTTGTTTAATGATGATGTTTAATTGGGATTGAGAATGCTGCCAACCATTCTCAATGTTTAACAACTACCATGATAGTTAAATAAAATTTATTCCTTTGCAGTAGGGAAAAATTGGCTTTACGCAAAACTGTAACCATAGAGCTTTCCACCAGCCAAATATGCATGTAGTATAGTCCTATTCTTTCATACTCTCTATGTGTTACATTGCCAGCATATTCCATGTGCTGACCCGTTTCAGGCTGCAACGATAATGTTGCAGACTTTTCAGATGACGATTAAGGTGTTTTTAGGTCGTGGTTCTATACTCAGTGATGCCGTTGGAGTTGATGGACTCACTTATCTTCCAAGCCTTCTGCTGTTATCGTATTTAGATGGCCTTAAGCCATATTTATTGTAAAAAGTTCTCTTTTGAGACTCTCGATGTAATAAGTGTGTGATTGCTACTCTGTTATAAATCCTTCAAGTACTGTGTGGTGTCAGCATTACTAATCCAGGGATGACACCTGAGCACAGAGATTGGACCGTTTGAGGTCTGGTCGCTATAGAACTAGTGCACCTATACAATTTACCATTGTATTGGGTGTGTTGGGGACACAAGAGACTCTTTGTTATTTGGTTGCAGGGTTGCTCGAGAGAGACCATCTTCATCCTACACCTCCTACGGATTGATAAACCTTAGGTCATCCACTTGAGGGAAATTTGCTACTATCCTGCAAACCTCTGCACTTGGAGGCTCAACAACGTCTACAAGAAGAAGGTTGTGTAGCACATGTCAGTATTTCCCTCAGTTTTTGAGAACCAAGGTATCAATCCAGTAGGAGGCTAAGCGCGAGTCCCTCGTACATGCACAAAACAAATAAATCCTCGCAACCAACCCGAATAGGGGTTGTCAATCCCTACACGACCACTTACGAGAGTGAGATCTGATAGATATGATAAGATAATATTTTTGGTATTTTTGTGATAAAAATGCAAAGTAAAATAAAGGCAAAGTAAAAAATCAAAGGAAATAACTAAGTAGTAGGAGATTAATATGATGAAGATAGACCCGGGGGCCATAGGTTTCACTAGTGGCTTCTCTCGAGAGCATAAGTATTCTACGGTGGGTGAACAAATTACTATTGAGCAATTGACAGAATTGAGCATAGTTATGAGAATATCTAGGTATGATCATGTATATAGGCATCACGTCCGAGACAAGTAGACCGACTACTGCCTGCATCTACTACTATTACTCCACTCATCGACCGCTATCCAGCATGCATCTAGAGTATTAAGTTAAAAACAGAGTAACGCCTTAAGCAAGATGACATGATATAGAGGGATAGACTCATGCAATATGATGAAAACCCCATCTTGTTATCCTCGATGGCAACAATACAATACGTGCCTTGCTGCCCCTACTGTCACTGGGAAAGGACACCGCAAGATTGAACCCAAAGCTAAGCACTTCTCCCATTGCAAGAAAAATCAATCTAGTAGGCCAAACCAAACTGATAATTCAAAGAGACTTGCAAAGATAACCAATCATACATAAAAGAATTCAGAGAAGATTCAAATATTGTTCAAAGATAGACTTGATCATAAACCCACAATTCATCGGTCTCAACAAACACACTGCAAAAAGAAGATTACATCGAATAGTTCTCCACAAGAGAGGGGGAGAACATTGTATTGAGAGCCAAAAGGAGAGAAGAAGCCATCTAGCTACTAACTATGGACCCGTAGGTCTGAGGTAAACTACTCACACTTCATCAGAGGGGCTATGGTGTTGATGTAGAAGCCCTCCGTGATCAATGCCCCCTCCGGCGGAGCTCCGGAACAGGCCCCAAGATGGGATCTCATGGATACAGAAAGTTGCGGCGGTGGAATTAGGGTTTTGGCTCTATCCCTGATCGTTTGGGGGTACGTAGGTATATATAGGAGGAAGGAGTACGTCGGTGGAGCAACAGGGGGCCCACGAGGGTGGAGGGCGCGCCTGGGGGGGAGGGGGTAGGCACGCCCCTACCTCGTGGCCTCCTCTTTTGTGTCTTGATGTAGGGTCCAAGTCTCCTGGGTCTTGTTCGTTGAGAAAATCACGTTCCCGAAGGTTTCATTCCGTTTGGACTCCGTTTGATATTCCTTTTCTTCGAAACTCTAAAACAGGCAAAAAACAGCAATTCTGAGCTGGGCCTCCGGTTAATAGGTTAGTCCCAAATATAATATAAAAGTGTATAATAAAGCCCAATAATGTCCAAAACAGTAGATAATATAGCATGGAGTAATCAGAAATTATAGATTTGTTGGAGACGTATCAAGCATCCCCAAGCTCAATTCCTGCTCGTCCTCGAGTAGGTAAATGATAAAAACAGAATTTTTGATGCGGAGTGCTACTTGGCATAATTTTAATGTAATTCTTCTTAATTGTGGCATGAATATTCATATCCGAAAGATTCAAGACAAAAGTTCATATTGACATAAAGATAATAATACTTCAAGCATACTAACTAAGCAATTATGTCTTCTCAAAATAACATGGCCAAAGAAAGTTCATCCCTACAAAATCATATAGTTTAGTCATGTTTCATTTTTGTCACACAAGAATGTTCTCATCATGCACAACCCCAATGACAAGGCAAGCAATTGTTTCATACTTTAGTAATCTCAAACCTATAAACTTTCACGCAATATATGAGCGCGAGCCATGGACATAGCACTATGGGTGGAATAGAATATAATAAGGGGGGTTATGTGGAGAAGAGAAAAAAGGAGAAAGCCTCACATCAACGAGGCTAATCAATGGGCTATAGAGATGCCCACCGATTGATGTTAATGCAAGGAGTAGGGATTGCCATGCAATGGATGCACTAGAGCTATAAATGTATGAAAGCTCAACAAAAGAAACTAAGTGGGTGTGCATCCAACTTTCTTGCTCACAAAGACCTAGGGCACTTGAGGATATACAAGCCAATTTCTATAATGAAAAATTCCCAATAGTATATGAAAATGACAAACAAGAGACTCTCTATCATGAAGATTACGATGCTACTTTGAAGCACAAGTGTGGAAAAAGGATAGTAGCATTGTCCCTTCTCTCTTTTTCTCTCATTTTTGGGACTTCTCTTTTTTATATGGCCTTTCTTTTTTTATATATTCCTCACTTGGGACAATGCTCTAAAAAATGATGATCATCACACTTCTCTTTATTTACAACTCAATGATTACAACTCGATACTAGAACAAAAGATGACTCTATATGAATGCCTCCGGCGGTGTACCGGGATATGCAATGGACCAAGAGTGGCATGTATGAAAGAATATGAACGGTGGCTTTGCCCCAAATACTATGTCAACGACATGGTCATGCTAAGCAATATGACAATGATGAATGTGTCATGATAAACGGAATGGTGGAAAGTTGCATGGCAATATATCTCGGAATGGCTATGGAAATGCCTGATAACCCACAAGTATAGGGGATCGCAACAGCTTTCGAGGGTAGAGTATTCAACCCAAATTTATTGATTCGACACAAGGGGAGCCAAAGAATATTCTCAAGTATTAGCAGCTGAGTTGTCAATTCAACCACACCTGGAAACTTAGTATCTGCAACAAAGTGTTTAGTAGCAAAGTAATATGATAGTGATGGTAAGGGTAACAAAAGAGTAACGAAAGCAAAGAAATGTTTTTGGTATTTTGTAGTGATTGTAACAATAGCAACGGGAAAGTAAATAAGCGTAAACCAGTATATGGAAAGCTCGTAGGCATCAGATCAATGATGGATAATTATGCCGGATGCGGTTCATCATGTAACAGTCATAACATAGGGTGACACAGAACTAGCTCCAATTCATCAATGTAATGTAGGCATGTATTCCGAATATAGTCATACATGCTTATGGAAAAGAACTTGCATGACATCTTTTTTCCTACCCTCCCGTGGCAGCGGGGTCCTTACGGAAACTAAGGGATATTAAGGCCTCCTTTTAATAGAGAACCAGAACAAAGCATTAGCACATAGTGAATACATGAACTCCTCAAACTACGGTCATCACTGGTAAGTATCCCGATTATTGTCACTACGGGGTTAACGGATCATAACACATAATAGGTGACTATAGACTTGTAAGATAGGATCAAGAACTCACATATATTAATGAAAACATAATAGGTTCAGATCTGAAATCATGGCACTCGGGCCCTAGTGACAAGCATTAAGCATAGCAAAGTCATAGCAACATCAATCTCAGAACATAGTGGATACTAGGGATCAAACCCTAACAAAACTAACTCGATTACATGATAAATCTCATACAACCCATCACCGTCCAGCAAGCCCACGATGGAATTACTCACGCATGGCGGTGAGCATCATGAAATTGATGATCGAGGATGGTTGATGATGACGACGGCGGCGATGAATCCCCCTCTCCGGAGCCCCGAACGGACTCCAGATCAGCCCTCCCAAGAGGTTTTAGGGCTTGGCAGCGGCTCCGTATCGTAAAACACGATGAAATCTTCTCTTTTAATTTTTTTCTCCCCGAAAGCAGTTATATAGAGTTGGAGTTGGAGTCGGGAGGTCTCCAGGGGGCCCACGAGGTACGGGGCGCGCCCTAGGGGGGGCGCCCCCACCCTCGTGAGAAGGGTGTGGGCTCCCTGGTCTTCATCTTTGGCGAGGATTTTTTATTATTTATTGTAAGACATTCCGTGGTGTTTCAGGTCATTCCGAGAACTTCTGTTTTCTGCACATAAAACAACATCATGGCAATTCTGCTGAAAACAGCGTCAGTCCAGGTTAGTTCCATTCAAATCATACAAGTTAGAGTCCAAAACAAGGGCAAAAGTGTTTGGAAAAGTAGATACGACGGAGACGTATCAACTCCCCCAAGCTTAAACCCTTGCTTGTTCTCAAGCAATTCAGTTGACAAACTGAAAGAAATAAAGAAAAACTTTTACAAACTCTGTTTGCTCTTGTTGTTGTAAATATGTCAAGCTAACATTCAAGTTTTCAGCAAAGGTTATAACTAACCACATTTGCAATAATTCTCAGGTCTCATGATTACCCATATCAATAGCATAATCAACTAGCAAGTCATAATAATAAATATCGGATGACAACACTTTCTCAAAACAATCATAATATGATATAACAAGATGATATCTCGCTAGACCTTTCTGAGACCGCAAAACATAAATGCAAAGCACCTTTAAAGATCAAGGACTGACTAGACATTGTAATTCATGGTAAAAGAGAACCAATCATAGTCACACCCAGTATAAATTAACAGTAATGAATGCAAATGACAACTGTGCTCTCCAACTAGTGCTTTTTAATAAGAGGGTGATGACTCAACATAAAAGTAAATAGATAGGCCCTTCGCAGAGGGAAGTAGGGATTTGTAGAGGTGCCAAAGCTCGGTTTTGAAATAGAGGTGAATAATATTTTAAGCGGTATACTTTCATTGTCAACATAACAAGCAAGAGATGGCGATATCTTCCATGCTACACACATTATAGGCGGTTCCCAAATAGAATGGTAAAGTTTATACTCCCCCTCCACCAACAATCATCAATCCATGGCTTGCTCGAAACAACGAGTGCCTCCAACATACATCAGGTCCCAGGGGGAGTTTTGTTTTGCAATTATTTTTGATTTAGTTTGCATAAAGCATGGGACTGGGCATCCCGGTGACCAGCCATTTTCTCGTGAGTGAGGAGCGGAGCCCACTCCTCTTGAGAATAACCCGCCTAACATGGAAGATACGGGCAGCCCTAGTTGATACATGAGCTATTTGAGCATACAAACCAGGATGATTATTTGAAGGTTTAGAGTTTGGCACATACAAATTTACTTAGAATGGCAGGTAGATACCGCATAGAGGAAGGTATAGTGGACTCGTCTGGAATAACTTTGGGGTTTAAGGGATTGGATGCACAAGCAGTATTCCCGCTTAGTACAGGTGAAGGCTAGCAAGAGACTAGGAAGCGACCAACTAGAGAGCGACAACAGCCATGTACATGCATTAAAATTAATAAACATTGGATACAAGCATGAGTAGGATATAATCCACCATGAACATAAATATCGTGAAGGCTATGTTGATTTGTTTCAACTACATGCGTGAACATGTGCCAAGTCAAGTCACTTAAATCATTCAGAGGAGGATACCGCCCTATCATACCACATCATAACCATTTTAATAGCATGTTGGCACGCAAGATAAACCATTATAACTCATAGCTAATCAAGCATGGCACAAGCAACTATGATCTGTAATTGTTATTGCAAACATGTTTATTCATAACAAGCTGAATCAAGAACGATGAACTCATCATATTTACAAAAACAAAAGAGGTCGAGTTCATACCAGCTTTTCTCATCTCAGTCAGTCCATCATATATCATCATAATTGCCTTTCACTTGCATGACCGAACGATGTGAATAATAATAAGAGTGCACGTGCATTGGACTAAGCTAGAATCTGCGAGCATTCAATAAACAGGAGAAGACAAAGCAATATGGGCTCTATTATCAGATCAACAATAATGCATATAAGAGCCACTTCAACAATTTAATCATGGTCTTCTCCTACTGACCCCCAAAGAAAAGAAAAGAAATAAAACTATTTACGGGAAAGCTCCCAACAAGCAAAAGAAGAACAAGAAATCTTTTTGGGTTTTCTTTTTTAATTACTACTACAAGCATGGAAAGTAAACTATTTAAAAGCTACAACTATTTTTTTGGGTTTTTCTTAAGGTTTATTAAACACAAAAGAAGAAAGCATAAAAGGAAATAAACTAGCATGGATGATACAATGAAAAAGTATGAGCACCGACATCTAGCAATGAGGTTGTGTGAACATAAATGTAATGTCGGTGGGAAATACATACTCCCCCAAGCTTAGGCTTTTGGCCTAAGTTGGTCTATGGCCACGTCTGGCGTGGCGGATATCCATAATAATAGTTGTTGGGGTCGTACTGCGATGAGGAAGAAGAAGGCTCTGATTGCCTCTGGCTGGCAATCATCTCCGGATCCCACTGATAGTTAGACTGTCGTGAAGGATCAAATTGTGGTTCCGGTTCTGGCTCCTCGGCTAGTGCAGGGTTCCGGTAGGCGTGGATATCCGTCAACGGAACAAGGTACTTGCCTACAGTCAAATCAAACAAAGAAGGAGCAGGCAAGGTAATAGTCTCAGGATGATGTTTATTAAAGAACAATTGATATTTAAGCTCTCCTGCCCTATTCTTAATAATAAAATCATGTGCCACCATACTTTTATAATCTAGATAAACATGAGGCAACACTTTTTCTTCCTTATCAGCATGCCTAATAGGTATGTTAAAATGTGCAGCAAGGCGTGTAGCATAGATGCCTCCAAAGATGGGACCTTTGGTATGGTTCATACTTAACCGTCTAGCAATAATACCGCCCATACAAAAAGTGTTATCACTGTATAAACCGTGGAGCAGAATAATTATATCAGGGATACTAAGGTTTCCACAGTTTCCGCGTCCAATTAAGCAACGACTAGCAAATAATGCAAAGTAACGTAAAACAGGAAAATGTATGCTAGTGATTCGTGCATCGGAAACCTTCCTAGTTTCTCCTACAGTGATAGTATCAATAAACCCCTCGACATCATCATGATGTGGTTCTTCTGTCTTGCCCTCAAAAGGGACTAAACAAATCCGACAAAAATCATAAAGTGACATCTCCTTATGTTCATCATATAAATGAAACTCCACCGTGGGTGGCGAGTTCCTAGAATGGAAATGAAAGTTTTGCACAAAGGTATTTCTGAGTAAGAGATACTGATCGCATTGGTCGTGGAGGAAAGCAGTGAGGCCTGCATTATGAGCCAATTCATGAAAATCTTCATAGATACCGGCCGCTCTCAAGAAATCATCAGAAGGCCATTCACACGCCCGAATCTCCGCGGTGCGCGGCAAATTATACTTAGGCTTCGGTGCCTTTTCCTTCGAGCTTTGGCTCGATGAGCCCCTCAATAATCTCCTCATAATTTTCTGAAAAATTCTGAAATTTTTAGTAACTTCAAAATAAAAGTAAACCAAACTCAATAATATTGATAGCAACCACTCCTACAAGTGCCTAGGGCCTATATCATGCATCAAAACTACTTTTGACCATATAAATTTGACATGCAAGCTCAAGAACAGGGTCACCTAAGCAGCAAAAATTTGTAATGAATAAAGCACTAGAACAAAAACTAATTGGACCAATGGAGGAGTCACATACCAAGGAACAATCTCCCCAAGTAGTTTTGTGAGAGGTGCTTTGAGCAAGGAGATCGAAAATGGCAGCAAAGAGGGCTGGAACTCGTGCTTGAGTTGGTTTTTCGTGTTTGTGGGAGGAAGAAGAAGAGGATGGGTGCAGGAATAAGTGGAGGAGGGCCACCGTGGGCCCACGAGGCAGGGGCGCGCCCTCCACCCTCGTGGCAAGGTGGTTGGCCCCCTGGTGTGTTCTTTGTTCCATAAATCCTCAAATATTCTAGAAAAAATCATATTTAATTTTCAGGGCATTTGGAGAACTTTTATTTTCGAGGTATTTTTATATTGCACGGAAAATCAGATAACAGACAGAAAATTATTTATTTTTTTACTTTATTTCAACTAAATAACAGAAAGTATAGAGAGGGTACAAAAGGTTGTGCTTCTAGTTTCAACCATCTCATGCTCGTCAAAAGGAATCCACTAACAAGGTTGATCAAGTCTTGTTAACGAACTCATTCCAAATAACATGGAACCGGAGAAATTTCGAATAACACTATGTTACCTCAACGGGGATATGCACATCCCCAATAATAAGTATATCATATTTCTTCTTGACAGTAGGAAGAGGAAATTCAAAACCTCCAAATATAATCGATGGAATTTTTCTGATAGAATTGATACTATGAACTTGAGGTTGTTTCCTCGGAAAGTGTACCGTATGCTCATTACCATTAACATGAAAAGTGACATTGCCTTTGTTGCAATCAATAATAGCCCCTGCGGTATTAAGAAAATGTCTTCCAAGAATAATAGACATACTATCGTCCTCGGGAATATCAAGAATAACAAAGTCCGTTAAATAGTAACGTTTGCAACCACAACAGGCACATCCTCACAAATACCGACAGGTATAGCAGTTGATTTATCAGCCATTTGCAAAGATATTTCAGTAGGTGTCAACTTATTCAAGTCAAGTCTACGATATAAATAGAGAGGCATAACACTAACACCGGCTCCAAGATCACATAAAGCAGTTTAACATAGTTTCTTTTAATAGAGCATGGTATAGTAGGTACTCCTGGATCTCCAAGTTTCTTTGCTATTCCACCCTTAAAAGTATAATTAGCAAGCATGGTGGAAATTTCAGCTTCTGGTATCTTTCTTTTATTTGTAATAATATCTTTCATGTACTTAGCATAAGGATTGGTTTTGAATATATCAGTTAATCGCATACGCAAAAAGATAGGTCTAATCATTTCAGCAAAGCGCTCAAAATCCTCATCATCCTTTTTCTTGGATGGTTTGGGAGGAAAAGGCATTGGTTTCTGAACCCAAGGTTCTCTTTCTTTACCATGTTTCCTAGCAACAAAATCTTTCTTATCATAACATTGATTCTTTGATTGTGGGTTATCAAGATCAACCGCAGGTTCAATTTCTACATCATTATCATTACTAGGTTGAGCATTATTATGAACATCATCGTTAACATTTTCATTAGGTTCATGTTCATTGCCAGATTGTGTTTCAGCATCAGACATAGAGGTATCATTTGGATTATCAGGTGGTTCAGCAATAGGTTCACTAGAAGTTTGCACAGTTCTATCATTTTTCTTTTTCTTCTTTTTAGAAGAACTAGGTGCATCAATATTATTTCTCTGAGAATCTTGATCAATTCTCTTAGGGTGGCCTTCAAGATACAAAGGTTCCTGAGTCATTCTACCAGTTCTAGTAGCCACTTTAACAGCATAATTATTTTTCTTACCATTCATCTCATTGAGCAATTCTTTTTGAGCTTTAAGTACTTGTTCTACTTGAGTGGTAACCATACAAGCATGTTTTCTAATAAGTTTAAGTTCACCTCTAATATTAGCCATATAATCACCCAAGTATTTAATCATATCAGCATCTTGTTTTAATTGTCTACCAAAATAAGCATTGAAGTCTTCTTGCTTAAACATAAAATTATCAAACTCATCCAAGCACTGACTAGCAATTTTAGTCAGAGGGATTTCAGCTTTATCATATCTATAAAGAGAATTTACCATTACTACCTGTGTCAGGTTATCGAGGTCTGGAGGTTCTTCAATAAATAAAGGGTTAAGGTCATATGTTTATTCAATAGGCGGTAAATTAAGACCATGTATTTCTTCAATAGGAGGTAAATTCTTAACATCTTCAGCTTTAATACCTTTTTCTTTCATAGATTTCTTTGCCTCTTGCATATCTTCAGGACTGAGAAATAGAATACCCCTCTTCTTTGGATTAGGTTTAGGAATAGGATCATTAATTGGAGCAGGAGCTGGCTCAGGAGGTGCCCAATTATTTTCATTTGTCAACATATTATTCAATAAGATTTCAGCTTCATCCGGTGTTCTTTCCCTGAAAAGAGAACCAGCACAACTATCCACGTAATCTCTGGAAGCATCGGTTAGTCCATTGTAAAAGATATCAAGTATTTCATTTTTCTTAAGAGGATGATCAGGCAAAGCATTAAGTAACTTGAGAAGCCTCCCCCAAGCTTGTGGGATACTCTCTTCTTTAATTTGCACAAAGTTGTATATTTCCTTTAAAGCAGCTTGTTTCTTATGAGCAGGGAAATATTTAGCAGAGAAGTAATAAATCATATCCTGGGGACTACGCACACAACCAGGATCAAGAGAATTAAACCATATCTTAGCATCACCCTTTAATGAGAACAGAAATATTTTAAGGATATAAAAGCAGCGAGATCTCTCATCATTAGTGAACAGGGTGGCTATATCATTTAATTTGGTAAGATGTGCCACAACAGTTTCAGATTCATAGCCATGAAAATGATCAGATTCAACTAAAGTAATTATATCAGGATCAACAGAGAATTCATAATCCTTATCAGTAACAAAGATGGGTGAAGTAGCAAAAGTAGGGTCAGGTTTCATCCTAGCATTTAGAGATTGCTTATTCCATTTAGCTAATAACCTTTTGAGTTCGTATCTATCTTTGCAAGCTAAAATAGCAAAAGAAGCTTCTTGATCAAATAAATAACCCTCAGGAATAACAAGTGATTCTTCATCATCACTTTCATCATCATAATCAGATTCAATATTTTCAATCTCTCTAGCCCTAGCAAGTCGTTCCTCGAGAAAATCACTAAGTGGCATAGTAGTATCAGGCATAGAGGTAGTTTCATCATAAGTATCATGCATAGCAGAAGTGGCATCATCAATAACATGTGACATATCAGAACGAATAGCAGAAGCAAGTGTAGGTGTTGCAAATTTACTCACAACAGAAGGTGAATCAAGTGTGGAGCTAGATGGTAGTTCCTTACCTCCCCTCGTAGTTGAGGGATAGATCTTGGTTTTTGGATCTCTCAAGTTCTTCATAATGTCCAGCAGATATAAATCCCAAGTGACTCAAAGAATAGAGCTATGCTCCCCGGCAACGGCGCCAGAAATTAGTCTTGATAACCCACAAGTATTGGGGATCGCAATAGCTTTCGAGGGTAGAGTATTCAACCCAAATTTATTGATTCGACACAAGGGGAGCCAAAGAATATTCTCAAGTATTAGCAGCTGAGTTGTCAATTCAACCACACCTGGAAACTTAGTATCTGCAGCAAAGTGTTTAGTAGCAAAGTAATATGATAGTGATGGTAAGGGTAACAAAAGAATAATGAAAGCAAAGTAATGTTTTTGGTATTTTGTAGTGATTGTAACAATAGCAACGGGAAAGTAAATAAGCGTAAACCAGCATATGGAAAGCTCGTAGGCATTGGGTCAATGATGGATAATTATGCCGGATGCGGTTCATCATGTAACAGTCATAACATAGGGTGACACAGAACTAGCTCCAATTCATCAATGTAATGTAGGCTCGTATTCCGAATATAGTCATACATGCTTATGGAAAAGAACTTGCATGACATCTTTTGTCCTACCCTCCCGTGGCAGCGGAGTCCTTACGGAAACTAAGGGATATTAAGGCCTCCTTTTAATAGAGAACCGGAACAAAGCATTAGCACATAGTGAATACATGAACTCCTCAAACTACGGTCATCACTGGTAAGTATCCCGATTATTGTCACTTTGGGGTTAACGGATCATAACACATAATAGGTGACTATAGACTTGCAAGATAGGATCAAAAACTCTCATATATTAATGAAAACATAATAGGTTCAGATCTGAAATCATGGCACTCGGGCCCTAGTGACAAGCATTAAGCATAGCAAAGTCATAGCAACATCAATCTCAGAACATAGTGGATACTAAGGATCAAACCCTAACAAAACTAACTTGATTACATGATAAGTCTCATCCAACCCATCACCGTCCAGCAAGCCTACGATGGAATTACTCACGCACGGCGGTGAGCATCATGAAATTGGTGATGGAGGATGGTTGATGATGACGACGGCGACGAATCCCCCTCTCCGGAGCCCCGAATGGACTCCAGATCAGCCCTCCCGAGAGGTTTTAGGGCTTGGCGGCGGCTCCGTATCGTAAAACGCGATGAAATCTTCTCTTTTATTTTTTTCTCCCCAAAAGCAGTTATATAGAGTTGGAGTTGGAGTCGGGAGGTCTCCAGGGGGCCCACGAGGTAGGGGGCGCGCCCTAGGGGGCGCCCCCACCCTCGTGAGAAGGGTGTGGGCCCCCTGGTCTTCATCTTTAGCGAGGATTTTTTATTATTTATTGTAAGACATTCCATGGAGTTTCAGGTCATTCCAAGAACTTTTGTTTTCAGCACATAAAACAACATCATGGCAATTCTGCTGAAAACAGCGTCAGTCCGGGTTAGTTCCATTCAAATCATACAAGTTAGAGTCCAAAACAAGGGCAAAAGTGTTTGGAAAAGTAGATACGATGGAGACGTATCAATGCCATAATAGGTAGGTATGGTGGCTATTTTGAGGAAGATATAAGGAGGTTTATGTGTGAAAGAGCGTATCATATCACGGGGTATGGATACACCAGCGAAGTTTGCGCCAACTCTCAATGTGAGAAAGGGCAATGCATGGTACCGAAGAGGCTAGCAAGGATGGAAGGGTGAGAGTGCGTATAATCCATGGACTCAACATTAGTCATAAAGAACTCACATACTTATTGCAAAAATCTACAAGTCATCAAAAACCTTGGCACTATGCACATGCTCCTAGGGGGATAGATTGGTAGGAAAAGACCATCGCTCGTCCCCGACCGCCACTCATAAGGAGGACAATCAAATAACACCTCATGTTTCAAATTTGTTAAATAACGTTTACCATACGTGCATGCTACGGGACTTGCAAACTTCAACACAGGCATTTCTCAATTTCACAACTACTCAACTAGCACGACTTTCATATTATTACTTCCATATCTCAAAACAATCATCAAGCATCAAACTTCTCTTAGTATTCAAAACACTCATAAGAAAATTTTAGTAATCTTGAATACCTAGCGTATTAGGATTTTAAGAAAATTACCATGCTATTTAAGACTCTCAAAATAATCTAAGTGAAGCATGAGAGATGGTTTCTATAAAACAAATCCACCACCGTGCTCTAAAAGATATAAGAGAAGTACTAGAGCAAAACTATATAACTCAAAAGATATAAATGAAGCACATAGAGTATTCTAAAAAATTCTAAATCATGTATGGCTCTCTAAAAAGGTGTGTACAGCTAGTATGATTGTGGTAAACTAAAAAGTAAATACTCAAATCATACAAGACGCTCCAAGCAAAACACATATCATGTGGCGAATAAAAATATAGCTCCAAGTAAAGTTACCGATAGAAGTAGACGAAAGAGGGGATGCCTTCTGGGGCATCTCCAAGCTTTGGCTTTTAGGTGTCCTTAGATTATCTTGGGGGTGCCATGGGCATCCCCAATCTTAGGCTCTTGCCACTCCTTGCTCTATAATCCATCAAATCTTTACCCAAAACTTGAAAACTTCACAACACAAAACTTAAAGTAGAAAATCTCGCGAGCTCCGTTAGCGAAAGAAAACAAAAGACCACTTCAAGGTACTGTAATGAACTCATTATTTATTTATATTGGTGTTATACCTATTGTATTCCAACTTCTCTATGGTTTATAAACTATTTTACTAGCCATAGATTCATCAAAATAAGCAAACAACACACGAAAAACAGAATCTGTCAAAAACAGAACAGTCTGTAGTAATCTGTAGCTAGCGCAATATATGGAACCCCAAAAATTCTAAAATAAATTTCTGGACGTGAGGAATTTATATATTAATCATCTTCAGAAAGAATTAACTAAATAGCTCTTTCCAAATAAAAATGGCAGCAGTTCTCGTGAGCGCTAAAGTTTCTGTTTTTTACAGCAAGTGTAACAAGACTTTCCCCAAGTCTCCCCAACGGTTCTACTTGGCACAAACACTAATTAAACAAAAAAACATAAAAAAATAGAGGCTAGATAAATTATTTATTACTAAACAGGAGCAAAAATCAAGGAATAAAAATAAAATTGGGTTGCCTCCCAACAAGCGCTATCGCTTAACGCCCCTAGCTAGGCATAACAAGCAAGGATAGATCTAGGTATTGCCATCTTTGGTAGGCAATCCATAAGTGGCTCTCATAATAGATTCATAAGGTAATTTAATTTTCTTTCTAGTAAAGTGTTCCATGCCTTTCTTTAATGGAAATTGGAATCTAATATTTCCTTCCTTCATATCAATAATTGCACCAATCGTTCTAAGGAAAGGTCTACCAAGAATAATAGGACATGAAGGATTGCAACCTATGTCAAGAACAATAAAATCTATGGGCACATAATTCCTATTTGCAACAATAAGAACATCATTAATTCTTCCCATAGGTTTCTTAATAGTGGAATCCGCACGGTGCAAGTTTAGAGAGCAATCATCAAAATCACGGAAACCTAACAAATCACACAAAGTCTTTGGAATCGTGGAAACACTAGCACCCAAATCACATAAAGCATAGCATTCATGATATTTAATTTTAATTTTAATAGTTGGTTCCCACTCATCATAAAGTTTTCTAGGGATAGAAACTTCCAATTCAACTTTTTCTTCATAAGATTGCATCAAGGCATCAATGATATGTTTAGTAAACGCTTTATTTTGACTATAAGAGTGCGGAGAATTTAGCACGGATTGTAACAAGGAAATACAATCAATCAAAGAGCAATTTTCATAGTTAAATTCCTTGAAATCCATAATAGTGGGTTTAGCAACATCTAGGGTTTTAACTTCTTCAATCCCACTTTAATCAATTTTAGCATCAAGATCAACAAATTCCGAATTCTTGGAACGCCTTCTAGGTAAAGGTGGATCATATTCAGTCCCATCATTATAAAGATTCATATTGCAAAACAAAGATTTAATAGGGGACACATCAATAACTTTTAGATCTTCATATTTATTTTCATAGGAACTAGAAGAACATGCTCTTATAAAGGCATCTTTCTTAGCACGCATCCTAGCGGTTCTTTCTTTGCACTCATCAATGGAAATTCTAATGGCCTTGAGAGACTCATTGATATCATGCTTAGGTGGAATAGATCTAAGTTTCAAAGAATCAACATCAAGAGAAATTCTATCAACGTTCCTAGCCAACTCATCAATCTTAAGCAATTTTTCTTCAATCAAAGCATTAAAATTCTTTTGCAAAGTAATAAATTCTTCAATATTAGATTCAAAATCAGAGGGCATATTATTATAATTTCCATAAGAATTGTTGTAGGAATTACCATAATTATTAGAGGGATTACTAGGATAAGGACTAGGATTAAAATTTCCTCTATACGCGTTGTTAGCAAAATTGTTCCTACCAACAAAATTCACATCCATAGATTCATTATTATTCTCAATCAAATTAGACAAGGGCATATCATTAGGATCAGAAGAAACACTCTTATTAGCAAATAATTTCATAAGTTCATCCATCTTTCCACTCAAAACATTAATTTCTTCTATCGCATGCACCTTTTTATTAGTAGATCTTTCAGTGTGCCATTGAGAATAATTAACCATAATATTATCTAGGAGTTTAGTAGCTTCTCCTAAAGTGATTTCCATAAAAGTGCCTCCCGCGGCCGAATCTAAAAGATTTCTAGAAGCAAAATTCAATCCGGCATAAAAGTTTTGTATAATCATCCACAAATTTAAACCATGAGTAGGGAAATTACGTATCATTAGTTTCATTCTCTCCCAAGCTTGTGCAACATGTTCATGACCAAGTTGCTTAAAATTCATAATATCGTTTCTAAAAGAGATGATCTTAGTGAGAGGAAAATACTTAGAGATAAAAGCATCTTTGCACTTGTTCCATGAATCAATACTATTTTTAGGCAAAGACGAAAACCAAGCTTTAGCACGATCTCTAAGCGAAAAAGGAAATAGCTTAAATTTAACAATATCATTATCCACATCTTTCTTCTTTTGCATATCACACAAATCAACGAAGCTATTTAGATGGGTAGCGGCATCTTCACTAGGAAGGCCGGAAAACAGATCTTTCATGACAAGATTCAGCAAAGCAGTATTAATTTCACAAGATTCAGCATCGGTAAGAGGAGCAATCATAGTGCTAATAAAATCATTGTTGTTGGTATTGGTGAAGTCACACAATTTAGTATTATCTTGAGCCATCGTGACAAGCAAGCAAACTAACACACAAGAAAACAAAAAGCAAGCGGGAAAAAAGAGGCAAATAGAGAAAGAGAGGGAGGATAGAGAGAGAGGGCGAATAAAACGGCAAGGGTGAAGTGGGGGAGAGGAAAACGAGAGGCAAATGGCAAATAATGTAATGCGGGAGATAAGGGTATGTGATGGGTACTTGGTATGTTGACTTTTGCGTAGACCTCCCCGGCAACGGCGCCAAAAATCCTTCTTGCTACCTCTTTGAGCACTGCGTTGGTTTTCCCCGAAGAGGAAGGGATGATGCAGCAAAGTAACATAAGTATTTCCCTCAGTTTTTGAGAACCAAGGTATCAATCCAGTAGGAGGCTACGCGCGAGTCCCTCGTACCTGCACAAAACAAATAAATCCTCGCAACCAACGCGAATAGGGGTTGTCAATCCCTAAACGGCCACTTACGAGAGTGAGATCTGATAGATATGATAAGATAATATTTTTGGTATTTTTGTGATAAATATGCAAAGTAAAATAAAGGCAAAGTAAAAAAGCAAAGGAAATAACTAAGTAGTAGGAGATTAATATGATGAAGATAGACCCAGGGGCCATAGGTTTCACTAGTGGCTTCTCTCGAGAGCATAAGTATTCTACGGTGGGTGAACAAATTATTGTTGAGCAATTGACAGAATTGAGAATAGTTATGAGAATATCTAGGTATGATCATGTATATAGGCATCACGTCCGAGACAAGTAGACCGACTCCTGCGTGCATCTACTACTATTACTCCACTCATCGACCGCTATCCAGCATGCATCTAGAGTATTAAGTTAAAAAACAGAGTAACGCCATAAGCAAGATGACATGATGTAGAGGGATAGACTCATGCAATATGATGAAAACCCCATCTTGTTATCCTCGATGGCAACAATACAATACGTGCCTTGCTGCCCCTACTGTCACTGGGAAAGGACGCCGCAAGATTGAACCCAAAGCTAAGCACTTCTCCCATTGCAAGAAAAATCAATCTAGTAGGCCAAACCAAACTGATAATTCGAAGAGACTTGCAAAGATAACCAATCATACATAAAAGAATTCAGAGAAGATTCAAATATTGTTCATAGATAGATTTGATCACAAACCCACAATTCATCGGTCTCAACAAACACACCGCAAAAGGAAGATTACATCGAATAGTTCTCGACAAGAGAAGGGGAGTGCTACCTCTTTTAGAACTGCGTTGGTTTTCCCCGAAGAGGAAGGGATGATGCAGCAAAGTAGCGTAAGTATTTCCCTCAGTTTTTGAGAACCAAGGTATCAATCCAGTAGGAGGCTACGCGCGAGTCCCTCGCACCTGCACAAAACAAATAAATCCTCGCAACCAACGCAAATAGGGGTTGTCAATCCCTATAGGGCCACTTACGAGAGTGAGATCTGATAGATATGATAAGATAATATTTTTGGTACTTTTATGATAAAGATGCAAAGTAAAATAAAGGCAAAGTAAATAACTAAGTAGTAGGAGATTGATATGATAAAGATAGACCCGGGGGCCATAGGTTTCACTAGTGGCTTCTCTCGAGAGCATAAGTATTCTACGGTGGGTGAACAAATTACTCTTGAGCAATTGACAGAATTGAGCATGGTTATGAGAATATCTAGGTATGATCATGTATATAGGCATCACATCCGAGACAAGTAGACCGACTCCTGCGTGCATCTACTACTATTACTCCACTCATCGACCGCTATCTAGCATGCATCTAGAGTATTAAGTTAAAAATAGAGTAACGCCTTAAGCAAGATGACATGATGTAGAGGGATAGACTCATGTAATATGAAGAAAACCCCATCTTGTTATCCTCGATGGCAATAATACAATACGTGCCTTGCTGCCCTTACTGTCATCGGGAAAGGACACCGCAAGATTGAATCCAAAGCTAAGCACTTCTCCCATTGCAAGAAAGATCAATCTAGTAGGCCAAACCAAACTGATAATTCGAAGAGACTTGCAAAGATAACCAATCATACATAAAAGAATTCAGAGAAGATTCAAATATTATTCATAGATAGACTTGATCATAAACCCACAATTCATCGGTCTCAACAAACACACCGCAAAAAGAAGATTACATCGAATAGATCTCCACAAGAGAGGGGGAGAACATTGTATTAAGATCCAAAAAGAGAGAAGAAGCCATCTAGCTACTAACTATGGACCCGTAGGTCTGAGGTAAACTACTCACACTTCATCGGAGGGGCTATGGTGTTGATGTAGAAGCCCTCCGTGATCGATGCCCCCTCCGGCGGTGCTCTGGAACAGGCCCCAAGATGGGATCTCGTGGATACAAAAAGTTACGGCGGTGGAATTAGGGTTTTGGCTCCGTATCTGATCGTTTGGGGCTACGTGGGTATATATATAGGAGGAAGAAGTACATCCGTGGAGTAACTGGGGGCCCACGAGGGTGGAGGGCGCGCCTGGGGGGGGGGGGGTAGGCGCGCCCCCTACCTCGTGGCCTCCTGTTACGTGTCTTGACATAGGGTCCAAGTCTCGTGAGTTGTATTCGATGAGAAAATCATGTTCCCGAAGGTTTCATTCCGTTTGGACTCCGTTTGATATTCCTTTTCTTCAAAACCCTAAAACAGGCAAAAAACAACAATTCTGGGCTGGGCCTGCGGTTAATAAGTTAGTCCCAAAAATAATATGAAAGTGGATAATAAAGCCCAATAATGTCCAAAACAGTAGATACTATAGCATGGAGCAATCAAAAATTATAGATACGTTGGAGACGTATCAAGCATCCCCAAGCTTAATCCCTGCTCGTCCTCGAGTAGGTAAACAATAAAAACAGAATTTTTGATGCGGAGTGCTACTTGGCATAATTTTAATGTAATTCTTCTTAATTGTGGTATGAATATTCAGATCCGAAAGATTCAAGACAAAAGTTCATATTGACATAAAAACGATAATACTTCAAGCATACTAACAAAGCAATTATGTCTTCTCAAAATAACATGGCTAAAGAAAGTTATCCCTACAAAATCATATAGTCTGGCTATGCTCTATCTTCACCACAAAAAATATTTAAATCATGCACAACCCAGATGACAAGCCAAGCAATTGTTTCATACTTTTGACATTCTCAAAACTTTTTCAATCTTCACGCAATACATGAGCGTGAGCCATGGATATAGAACTATAGGTGGAATAGAGTTGTGGTTGCGGAGAAGACAAAAAGGAGAAGATAGTCTCACATCAACTAGGCGTATCAACGGGCTATGGAGATGCCCATCAATAGATATCAATGTGAGTGAGTAGGGATTGCCATGCAACGGATGCACTAGAGCTATAAGTATATGAAAGCTCAAAAAGAAACTAAGTGGGTGTGCATCCAACTTGCTTGCTCATGAAGACCTAGGGCAATTTGAGGAAGCCCATCATTGGAATATACAATCCAAGTTCTATAATGAAAAATTCCCACTAGTATATGAAAGTGATAACATGAGAGACTCTCTACTATGAAGATCATGGTGCTACTTTGAAGCACAAGTGCGGTAAAAGGATAGTAACATTGTCCCTTCTCTCTTTTTCTCTCATTTTTTTATTTTTTATATTTTTTTATTTGGGCCTTTTCTCTTTTTTATGGCCTCTTTTCTTTCTCTTTTTTTATTTGGGCTTCTTTGGCCTCTTTTATTTATCGTCCGGAGTCTCATCCCGACTTGTGGGGGAATCATAGTCTCCATCATCCTTTCCTCATTGGGACAATGCTCTAATAATGATGATCATCACACTTTTATTTTTCTTACAACTCAACAATTACAACTCGATACTTAGAACAAAATATGACTCTATATGAATGCCTCCGGCGGTGTGCCGGGATATGCAATATGACAATGATGGAGTGTGTCATAATAAAAGGAACGGTGGAAAGTTGCATGGAAATATATCTCGGAATGGCTATGGAAATGCCATAATAGGTAGGTATGGTGGCTGTTTTGAGGAAGGTATATGGTAGGTGTATGATACGGGCGAAAGGTGTGCGGTATTAGAGAGGCTAGCAAAGGTGGAAGGGTGAGAGTGCGTATAATCCATGGACTCAACATTAGTCATAAAGAACTCATATACTTATTGCAAAAATCTACAAGTTATCAAAGCAAAGTATTACACGCATGCTCCTAGGGATATAGATTGGTAGGAAAAGACCATCGCTCGTCCCCGACCGCCACTCATAAGGGAGACAATCAATAAATAAATCATGCTCCGACTTCATCACATAACGGTTCACCATACGTGCATGCTATGAGAATCACAAGCTTCAACACAAGTATTTCTCAAATTCACAACTACTCAACTAGCATGACTTTAATATCACCATCTCCATATCTCAAAACAATTATCAAGTATCAAACTTCTCATAGTATTCAACACACTCATAAGAGAGTTTTATTATTAATCTTGCATACCAAGCATATTAGGATTTTAAGCAAATTACCATGCTATTAGGACTCCCAAAATAATCTAAGTGAAGCATGAGAGATCAATAGTTTCTATAAAACAAATCCACCACCGTGCTCTAAAAGATATAAGTGAAGCACATAGAGCAAAATTATATAACTCAAAAGATTTAAGCGAAGCACATAGAGTATTCTAACAAATTCCAAATCATGTATGGCTCTCTCAAAAGGTGTGTACAGCAAGGATGATTTTTGTAAACTAACAAGCAAATACTCAAATCATACAAGACTCTCCAAGCAAAACACATATCGTGTGGTAAATAAAAATATAGCTCCAAGTAAAGTTACCGATAGAAGTAGACGAAAGAGGGGATGCCTTCCGGGGCATCCCCAAGCTTTGGCTTTTAGGTGTCCTTAGATTATCTTGGGGGTGCCATGGGAATCCCCAAACTTAGGCTCTTTCCACTCCTTGTTCCATAATCCATCAAATCTTTACCCAAAACTTGAAAACTTCACAACACAAAACTTAAAGTAGAAAATCGCGTGAGCTCCATTAGCAAAAGAAAACAAACGAACACTTCAAGGTACTGTAATGAACTCATTCTTTATTTATATGGGTGTTATACCTACTGTATTCCAACTTCTCTATGGTTCATAAACTATTTTACTAGTCATAGATTCATCAAAATAAGCAAACAACACATGAAAAACAGAATCTGTCAAAAACAGAACAGTCTGTAGTAATTTGTAGCTAGGGCAAGATCTGGAACCCCAAAAATTCTAAAATAAATTGATGGACGTGAGTAATTTATCTATTAATCATATGAAAAATAATTAACTAAATATCGCTTTCCAAATAAGAATGACAGCAGTTCTCGTGAGCGCTAAAGTTTCTGTTTTTTACAGCAAGTTCAACAAGACTTTCCCCAAGTCTTCCCAACGGTTCTACTTGGCACAAACACTAATTAAACACAAAAAAACACAACCAAAACAGAGGCTAGATAATTTATTTATTACTAAACAGGAGCAAAAAGCAAGGAATAAAAATAAAATTGGGTTGCCTCCCAACAAGCGCTATCGTTTAACGCCCCTAGCTAGGCATAACAAGCAAGAATAGATATAGGTATTGCCATCTTTGGTAGGCAATCCATAAGTGGCTCTCATAATAGATTCATAAGGTAATTTAATTTTCTTTCTAGGAAAGTCTTCCATGCCTTTCCTTAATGGAAATTGGAATCTAATATTTCCTTCCTTCAAATCAATAACTGCACCAATCGTTCTAAGAAAAGGTCTACCAAGAATAATAGGACATGAAGGATTGCAATATATGTCAAGAACAATAAAATCTAAGGGCACATAATTCCTATTTTCAACAATAAGAACATCATTAATTATTCCCATAGGTCTCTTAATAGTGGAATCCGCAAGGTGCAAGTTTAGTGAGCAATCATCAAAATCACGGAAACCTAACAAATCACACAAAGTCTTTGGAATGGTGGAAACACTAGCACCCAAATCACATAAAGCATAGCATTCATGATCTTTAATTTTAATTTTAATAGTTGGTTCCCACTCATCATAAAGTTTTCTAGGGATAGAAACTTCCAATTCAAGTTTTTCTTCATAAGATTGCATCAAGGCACCAACGATATGTTTAGTAAACGCTTTATTTTGACTATAAGAGTGAGGAGAATTTAGCACGGATTGCAACAAGGAAATACAATCAATCAAAGAGCAATTTTCATAGTTAAATTCCTTGAAATCCATAATAGTGGGTTTAGCAACATCTAGGGTTTTAATTTCTTCAATCCCACTTTTATCAAATTTAGCATCAAGATAAAAAGATTCAGAATTCTTGGAACGCCTTCTAGGTAAGGGTGGATCATATTAAGTCCCATCATTATCAAGATTCATATTGCAAAACAAAGATTTAATAGGTGACACATCAATAACTTTTAGATCTTCATCATTATTTTCATAGGAACTAGAAGAACACGCTTTTATAAAGGCATCTTTCTTAGCACGCATCCTAGCGGTTCTTTCTTTGCACTCATCAATGGAAATTATCATGGCTTTGAGAGACTCATTGATATCATGCTTAGGTGGAATAGATCTAAGTTTCAAAGAATCAACATCAAGAGCAATTCTATCAACGTTCCTAGCCAAATCATCAATCTTAAGCAATTTTTCTTCAATCATAGCATTAAAATTCTTTTGCAAAGTAATAAATTCTTTAATATTAGATTCAAAATTAGAGGGCATCTTGTTATAATTTCCATAAGCAATGTTGTAGGAATTACCATAATTATTAGAGGGGTTACTAGGATAAGGCCTAGGATTGAAATTTCATCTATACGCGTTGTTACCAAAATTGTTCCTACCAACAAAATTCACATCCATAGATTCATTATTATTCTCAATCAAAGTAGACAAGGGTGTATCATTAGGATCAGAAGAAACACTCTTATTAGCAAATAATTTCATAAGTTCATCCATCTTTCCACTCAAAACATTAATTTCTTCTATCGCATGCACCCTTTTATTAGTAGATCTTTCAGTATCCCATTGAGAATAATTAACTATAATATTATCTAGGAGTTTAGTAGCTTCTCCTAAAGTGATTTCCATAAAAGTACCTCCCGTGGCCGAATCTAAAAGATTTCTAGAAGCGAAATTCAATCCGGCATAAATTTTTTGTATAATCATCCATAAATTTAAACCATGAGTAGGGCAATTACGTATCATTAATTTCATTCTCTCCCAAGCTTGTGCAACATGTTCATGATCAAGTTGCTTAAAGTTCATAATACCGTTTCTAAGAGAGATGATCTTAGCAGGAGGAAAATACTTAGAGATAAAAGCATCTTTGCATTTGTTCCATGAATCAATACTATTTTTAGGCAAAGACAAAAACCAAGCTTTAGCACGATCTCTAAGAGAAAAGGAAATAGCTTCAATTTAACAATATCATTATCCACATCTTTCTTCTTTTGCATGTCACACAAATCAACGAAGCTATTTAGATGGGTAGCGACATCTTCACTAGGAAGGCCGGAGAACGGATCTTTCATGACAAGATTCAGCAAAGCAGTATTAATTTCACAAGATTCAGCATCGGTAAGAGGAGCAATCGGAGTGCTACTAAAATCATTGTTGTTGGTATTGGTGAAGTCACACAATTTAGTATTATCTTGATCCATCGTGACAAGCAAGCAAAGTAACACACAAGCAAAAAAAAGCAAGCGGACAAAATGAGGCAAATAGAGAAAGAGAGGGAGGATAGAGAGAGAGGGGGCAAATAAAACGGCAAGGGTGAAGTGGGGGAGAGGAAAACGAGAGGCAAATGGAAAATAATGTAATGCGGGAGATAAGGGTATGTGATGGGTACTTGGTATGTTGACTTTTGCGTAGACCTCCCCGACAACGGCGCCAGAAATCCTTCTTGCTACCTCTTTTAGCACTGCGTTGGTTTTCGCCGAAGAGGAAGGGATGATGTAGCAAAGTAGCGTAAGTATTTCCCTCAGTTTTTGAGAACCAAGGTATCAATCCAGTAGGAGGCTACGTGCGAGTCCCTCGCACCTGCACAAAACAAACAAATCCTCGCAACCAACGCAAAAAGGGGTTGTCAATCCCTATAGGGCCACTTATGAGAGTGAGATCTGATAGATATGATAAGATAATATTTTTGGTATTTTTATGATAAAGATGCAAAGTAAATAACTAAGTAGTAGGAGATTGATATGATAAAGATAGATCCGGGGGCCATAGGTTTCACTAGTGGCTTCTCTCGAGAGCATAAGTATTCTACGGTGAGTGAACAAATTACTATTGAACAATTGAGAGAATTGAGCATAGTTATGAGAATATCTAGGTATGATCATGTATATAGGCATCACGTCCGAGACAAGTAGACCGACTCCTGCCTGCATCTACTACTATTACTCCACTCATCGACCGCTATCCAGCATGCATCTAGAGTATTAAGTTAAAAATAGAGTAACGCCTTAAGCAAGATGACATGATGTAGAGGGATAGACTCATGCAATATGAAGAAAACCCCATCTTGTTATCCTCGATGGCAACAATACAATACGTGCCTTGCTGCCCTTACTGTCACCGGGAAAGGACACCGCAAGATTGAACCCAAAGCTAAGCACTTCTCCCATTGCAAGAAAAAGATCAATCTAGTAGGCCAAACCAAACTAATAATTCGAAGAGACTTGCAAAGATAACCAATCATACATAAAAGAATTCAGAGAAGATTCAAATATTATTCATAGATAGACTTGATCATAAACCCACAATTCATCGGTCTCAACAAACACACCGCAAAAAGAAGATTACATCGAATAGATCTCCACAAGAGAGGGGGAGAACATTGTATTGAGATCCAAAAAGAGAGAAGAAGCCATCTAGCTACTAACTATGGACCCGTAGGTCTGAGGTAAACTACTCACACTTCATCGGAGGGGCTATGGTGTTGATGTAGAAGCCCTCCGTGATCGATGCCCCCTCCGGCGGAGCTCCGAAACAGGCCCCAAGATGGGATCTCATGGATACAGAAAGTTACGGCGGTGGAATTAGGGTTTTGGCTCCGTATCTGATCATTTGGGGGTACGTGGGTATACATAGGAGGAAGAAGTATGTCGGTGGAGTAACTGGGGCCCACGAGGGTGGAGGGCGCGCCTGGGGGGGGGGGGGGGGGGGGGTAGGCGCGCCCCCTACCTCGTGGCCTCCTGTTACGTGTCTTGACGTAGGGTCCAAGTCTCCTGAGTTGTATTTGATGAGAAAATCACGTTTCTGAAGGTTTCATTCCGTTTGGACTCCGTTTGATATTCCTTTTCTTCGAAACCCTAAAACAGGCAACAAAACAAGAATTCTGGGCTGGGCCTCCGGTTAATAGGTTAGTCCCAAAAATAATATAAAAGTGGAAAATAAAGCCCAATAATGTCCAAAATAGTAGATAATATAGCATGGAGCAATAAAAAATTATAGATACGTTGGAGATGTATTAGGGAGAACATTGTATTGAGATCCAAAAAGAGAGAAGAAGCCATCTAGCTACTAACTATGGACCCGTAGGTCTGAGGTAAACTACTCACACTTCATCTGAGGGGCTATGGTGTTGATGTAGAAGCCCTCCGTGATCGATGCCCCCTCCGGCGGAGCTCCGGAACAGGCCCCAAGATGGGATCTCGTGGATACAGAAAGTTGTGGCGGTGGAATTAGGGTTTTGGCTCCGTCCCTGATCGTTTGGGGGTACGTAGGTATATATAGGAGGAAGGAGTACGTCGCTGGAGCTACAGGGGGCCCACGAGGGTGGAGGGCACGCCTGGGGGGGGGGGGGTAGGCGCGCCCCCCTACCTCGTGGCCTCCTCTTTTGTGTCTTGACGTAGGGTCCGAGTCTCCCGGGTCTTGTTCATTGAGAAAATCACGTCCCGAAGGTTTCATTCCGTTTGGACTCTGTTTGATATTCCTTTTCTTCGAAACCCTAAAACAGGCAAAAAAACAACAATTCTGGGCTGGGCCTCCGGTTAATAGGTTAGTCCCAAAAATAATACAAAAGTGGATAATAAAGCCCAATAATGTCCAAAACAGTAGATAATATAGCATGGAGCAATCAAAAATTATAGATACATTGGAGACGTATCACTCAACGCCCCTCCAAGTTCTGGCAAGGGGTCATGTGGGCAGCCAAGGCCTTGAAATTTGGTTATAGATGGGTAGTTGGTAATGGACAAAAGATCAGGTTTTGGGGGGACATTTGGTTTGGTACCTCACCACTGTCTGTCCAGTTTTGGCCCCTTTATGTCATTTGCCACCAGCATGGTGAGACTCTTGATAAGATCTGGGACCAAAACAATATCAAAGTAACCTTTAGACGGATTTTTACACCTACTATTGAAAGTGCTAGTTATCGACTAGAGGGGGGTGAATAGGTGATTTTTATGAAAGTCTTCAAAACATGGGAGTTTCAAAGACAAATGATAGAAATGAACCTATAACCATGCAGCGGAAGGTAGACTACACTAGACAAGCCATAGTCAAGTATCAAATGAAGTGAGGGCACGAAGACTAATAGCAGCTAGGCAGTACGGATCAGGATGGAAGATAGTATGAAACCAATCAGAACAAACAGTCACACAGTGAAGACAAATGGACAATGCAAACATGCAATGACTTCACAAGGACCAACTGTAAATAAAGAGATGGAAAGGATAGAATCAGTTGCTTGTTGAAGACAATGATTTGTTGGACCAGTTCCAGTTGCTGTGACAACTGTACGTCTGGTTAGGGAGGCTGAGATTTAACTCAGAAGACCATGTCTTCACCTTATTCCCCTTGAGCTAAGGACACCTAGTCCTCGCTCAATCACTCTGGTAAGTCTTCAAGGTAGACTTCCAAACCTTCACAGACTTCGTTCATCGGCGATCCACAATGACTCTTGGATGCTCAGAACGCGACGCCTAACCGGATGGAGGATTCACAGTCTTCAAGTGTAACAAGTCTTCAGATCACACAGATAGGAAGACTTTAGTGATGCCTAACACTCTTTGGCTCTGGGTGTTTAGGGCTTTGTCCTGGCAAGGATTTCTCTCTCAAAGGCTTCGAGGTGGGTTGCTCTCAAACGACAAAAGCCATGCACTAACTCTGAGCAGCCACCAATTTATGGTGTAGGGGGTGGGCTATTTATAGCCACTAGGCAACCCGACCTGATTTGTCTGAAATGACCCTGGGTCACTAAGGAACTGACACGTGTTCCGACGGTCAGATTTCAAACACACGCGGCAACTTTACTTGGGCTACAAGTAAAGCTGACTTATCCAGCTCTGGATAAGTATTGTTCTCATTGTCTTCGCTCGAAGACATAGGATTTTGGTTAAGCATCACTTAAGTCACTCTGACTTTGTTCACTGGGACCCCACTTAACAGTACGGTGGTTCCTATGACTCAACAAAGAAGAAAAGGAAACAACGAAACAACTAAGTCTTCACGCTCCATAGTCTTCACGTGATGTCTTCTCTTGTCATAGTCTTCAATGTGAATATCTTCACATACCACCTTTGTCTTCAATGTCTTCATACATTTTTAGGGGTCATCTCCGGTAGGTAAACCGAATCAATGAGGGACTACTACCTGTGTTATCCTGCAATTCTCACAAACACATTAGTCCCTCAACCAGGTTTGTCGTCAATACTCCAAAACCAACTAGGGGTGGCACTAGATGCACTTACAACTATGATGGAGAGTTGGTACTGCCTAGAACAAATTATTACTAGTACAAAATATCCTGGAGGTGAATACTCCCTGATTTGGCAACATGAATCCAAAGGGGAGTACACAACTGGGTCCTTATATAGTATAATTAACTTTAGAGGTGTTCAACCTATTTACATTCCTTCAGTTTGGTCTATTAAAATCCCCCTAGAGTCCAAGTTTTTCTGTGGCTTCTTTCTCATAATAAGCTGATGACCAGAGACAACCTCTCTAAAAGAGGCCTTGAAAAATCTCATGAATGTGTCTACTACTCTGAGAAAGAGTCTATACAACACCTTTTTTTGAATGTGTGGTTGCTAAGAAAATATGGAAATCTGTATCAGACTTCTTCTCCTGCTCTTTGGGGGTGATTACCTTTCCATTGCTAGATTTTGGATAGCCAATAAGAAACACACTGCTCTAAATGTTATTTGTGCTGATGTGCTATGGGCTATCTGGAAACATAGAAATTCCTGCATTTTTAGAAATGTAATGTGGATTGATTTGAAACAGATTTGGAACTTGATGATGGGGCTCTTGAGGAGATGGCTGATTCTTCTCAAGGACGCTGCTCACGCGAAGATGGAGGAATTCATGACCAGGGTTACCCTGATCCTGAATACCCCCTTCCAGATCACAGTGGGGTAGTTGAGCTTGACAAAAACACTGAAGGCGTTTTCAGTCAAGTACTTCTCTCCAAGCTGAATCTGGGGGTAATGTCAATCCAGCCTTCTGACGCTATGCGATCATCCCCGCCCAGGAGCCCGGGCAGTTTCACCTGCAAGCATACCCCGCTGAGCCCGGTGACGCCGCTGGACCTCCTGGGCTCCCCTGCCCAACCAGCAAAGAAGATCAGGCGCCCCGGAGTTACGTCCGCTGGTTTGTGGAAGATGAAGATCTCGCAACCGCTGGAGGAAACCAAACAAGACAGCTGCGCCGCCCTGGGAATCCCAGCCTGAGTCTGGGTTGCCCACTATAATAGTTTAATTTGCTGGGGGGGAGGGGGGCGGCCCTCCTATTATTCTAAAAAATTGAACCCCCACTCTATCATCTTCTAAATCACTAGGGGTAAAACTCCTAGGAGCATTCAGGCCACCGATTCAGTTTCTCACATCGATTTTGTCTCGGTCCTCCCAACGTGAACTAGGCTGCATCAGCTGCCTGTTTTGTGAGCCTTTTTTGTGGTGTGAAGCCATGGGCCCGGGCAGTCGTTGAGTGGGATAGGCCATTTCTGCTTGATGGTTCCTCTTGCTTGATGATCCATGCCAAGTTTTCACCGTCCAACACACACGTCCACCCGTGTGAGTCCATTAGGACCGACCGCATAATTTTTTTTTGAAACAAGGCAAAAGACATGCCATTTTCATTGATTAATAAAAGGGTTTAGACATAAGCCGCGATGCGGCAAAAAAAGGTCTACTCTCGCGACATAACACTACTAAGCTGCTTGGCTCCCACCAAAGACCAAAGACGGGCCTTCTCTTTGAATTTTGTGATAACAATGGAGGTCGGGGCGGAGACATTTTGAAAAATTCTTGCGTTGCGCTCCTTTCAAATTTCCCACAAGACAAGCATCATCAAGGAGGCGATGGCCTTCCTGCAGCCACCTCCACCATTGACCGCCTTGAGCCACCAGACAGAAAAGGCCCACCAAAACCCAACATGAAAAAAAGGAACCACAACTCATTGTTTCCCTAGGCGCCAACACCTAAATAGGAAAACTTCATATGGCACAACAGGGGCAGTGAAGCGTGCCTTGTCCTTCTAGTCTCATTTTTTTCTAGAAGAATCTTTCTCATGCTTATTTGATTCTCTAATAAAAAAATTAAGACAAAGAAAAATCCGAATTTTAGAAGTGTGAGAACCAAGTCGGCATAGAGTTGTATCTTGTCCAATATGGATCGCGAGGAGAGAAATAAATATCTTATTTTAATTTTACCAGTCCCTATATTTATATGAATAACCTAGAATATGGATCGTTGGATGAACTATATCCAATGGCTGAGAGGTGGCAAATCCAGGTGTTGATGACCATTCGATTTCCTATTCATTGCATCATATTCTGCAAATCCAGGAGTATTTAGAATATTTAAATTGTTAAACATAGCACACCCATTAATGGGTGATGTAATTGCCACATGTACTATCTTGGCACACTTGTCCTTTATTCTAGACTCTTTCATGCATACTCTTGCTCCAATAGTTTTTCCCTTTTGGATAAAAGTGTTGCCACTTGTGAGATTACCTTGTAAAATTTTGTTCAAGGTGGAACACTTATGATCACCACTTCTTAAAGTCTATGATTTCTAGATAACTTCTACCAAACCCTAGCAATCTTATGGGGCACCCTGCACTAAATATACATGCTCATTGAATTTTATTCTTGTGGCCCATACATACAATGTATCATATACGCATGCAACTTGGAGCACTATACGGCTACAATTTTTTTTACTCCCTCTGTCTCCCAAAAGAAGGCCTATAAATTTTGTCTGAAGTCAAACGTTGCAAAGTTTGATCAAGTTAACTATTGACGATTATAATACTAAATAGATATAATCTAAAGACATATTTTATTGTGTATATAATAGTGCTAATTCTGCATTGTAATTGTTGGTATTATTTTCAACAGAAAAACTAGTATCATTGTCCGAGCTTATGGGTTCTATTTCTTCACCGTCTTTACTTTCAGTATTTTTCTCACTGTTGTGAAGAACTTCTCATGTATATTTTCTTTGTGATTGTTGTGAAGACTTTGCTGAGAACTATCTTATTCTGATGCAGGCTGCTTAGCTTTGTTCTCTGTCTTGCTGTACTAAAGACTATCTATTTGTTTGTCAGGCTTGTTTACTTGTACTCCAACTTAGTTATTCTTCTGTCTAGCATATGTTATTGCCTTTGACTCAGTAGTTTTAGCCTATTATCCGTCATTTGCTGTCTGTCCTAGTTCTTCTTTAGTTCAACATCATTTCAATTAGTATTATTCGTACTATTTTCTTCATAAAATCTTTTCTTTCGAATAATTTGTCATATCTACCATTCACCCCCATATGGTAGATATCTGAACCTACAAAATGTGTGAACACTTTTTTCAATTAGATGAAACATTTTTCAAATATATGACGATTTTTTTAATGCATGGACATTTTTAATACATAGTGAGCATTTTATTAAAATATACTAAACATTTTTCTAATAGCGAGTAAAACTTTTTGATACACGCTACACGGTGAGCAATTAAAATACATAATGAACTATTTTTGAGTATAATGAACTATATTTTAAATACACGATAAAAAATTTTAAGTGAAAATTTAGAAACAAATGATGAATATGTTTTAATACACAATGAATATTTCTTAATACACAGTGAATATTTCTAAGAATACACTACAAATATTTTTTAATATAGGATTAGCTTTTTTATACATGATGAGCATTTCTAGAATACATGATGACCATTTTTAATACAAGATGAAATATTTTTAAAATATGCGTCACTTTTTAAACACACACTTAAAACATTATTAATACACTATGAATATTTATGAATTATATGATTAACAAAAAACAACTCTTGATGGGTGTTTTCAGTTTTTCGCAATGCTAAACTAGTGCTCCAGGAAAAGCTAGGCGCTCTATTTCCTCTTCCCCTAGGATAGACCCCAGGCAATCATGTTTCCTCCTTCTCTTGTCGGTGGCGACAAATGTCCGCCCTGCCTCCAAAGGCATTTGGGCCTTGGAGGTCCTTGGGCCCCCGTAGGCTGGAGAGACCCCTCTCCCGTTCTTATTAGGTTTAGCATCTTTGTTGGGACAGTGTGGTGTCGACGAAGTCCCTCAACAGGAATAATGATTCCCACATTCGATTCCATCCTGATGGTGCATCTAGTGTTGTCGGAGGGCGTGTGAAGGTGTGTTTTCATCGGATCTCACGGAATTCCATTGGTGCTGATTTTTGTTGGATCTGTTTGGATCCAGTCATTGTTCTTCTTTGTTTGGTTGTTCACATGTTTAATCCTCTCGATCTACGACTTTCTTAATTGACGATGGTTGTTGCTTTTGTGCGTTGATTCCATGGGGTATTAGCACGACAATTTTTTGACTGTCTATTATAATAAGGTTTTGCCTGGCTCCAATGAGGGAGAGACGTTGGCAACGACACACCTTCGACTCGTTACCTACTTGTAGCTGTCGCTAGGTGATCAATGGACCTACTATAATAAGTTTTATGCTCTTTTTGAAAAAGAAGCAAAATGAAAGCGAAAAATGAAATTATAAAAAGGAAAAACAAAAAAAACAGAAAAAGAGGAACAAAAATAAATTTAAAACTATTAAAAATTTTAAGCCAAAAAGAAACAGGAAAAAAAAACTACCTCACACAACATAAAATGAAAAATAAACTCAACAAAAAAAACCCAAGACAAACCAAAAAGAAAAAGCCCACACATTTGGATACTGGAAAGAAAATCGCCCTAGCATGCATCTTTCTACCAATCTGGTTACAGTCTTTCTACCGAAGTCTTGACAGTATTTCATGTTGCAAAGATTGACACCACAAAGAAGACGATTCTTAAAATCTCAATGTAGTTCCCAGTTATAGGAATTATTTTGCAACTTTCTGGATCTATCATCCAAAGAATTGTGTCTATAATTTTGTTGAGTTCGAATATAGTTAAGTCATTCTAAAAAAATCAAAGAAAATTGAGAAGAATCATCATACGGACAAAAAAGACAACTAAGGTAAAGACAATCCAGACATATGAAAAATATCAAAAACGATAATAAACATGAGAAATAATTTCTCGGCCAAGAGTCCAGTTTTCCTTTATTTTGAGTTTGAGTCCCGTTTTATGTTTATTTAATTAAACAACCAATAATTATGTCATCCTATTTAATTCCAGTCAATTCCACAAAGTCAACACTACACCATCATGACTACGTAGTTGCCTAGCTAGAAAAGTTCCCCGGCAAGCCTAGCTAGAAAAGTTCCCCGGCAAAATTCCTGATATCCTCGTCCCTGAACGACGGCGAGGCCATCCCCTTGAACTGCCTGAGGTCAGACGGGCTCCGCCCAAGCTGCAGCGCCACTTTGGTCTCAAACAATTCGCCGTTCTCCCTCCGCCTGAGGTTGGCTTCCTCGAGGTTGTCCTCGATGTCGTCCTGTATCTTCCGGTACAGCCCCGTGACGTTGCGGCACAGCTCGAACACCATGCCCACCTGCCCGCCGTGCTCCACCGTGTTCACCGCCGCGGCCAGAGCGCCGCAGAGGACCGCCGCCCCGGACGCCCAAGACGTCCCGGTGTCGCCGGACCCGATGAACGCTGCGGCGATCACGGCTGTGCCGGCCAGCGCCGGGCCGGCAACCGCGAGGCCTCTGTTCAGTGTGAGCACCGCCTTACCGAACGACAGGTACTCCTGCTCGTCCTTGGCCTTGAGCACCCGTGCGATGCCTCTCATCTCCTCTTCCAGCTCCAGGGTCCAGCCGTTGTCGCCGGCCACGGAAACTCGCCGGGCGCCATGTCTGGTTGTATTGCACGACGCGCTCCGACGAGCCGGGTTCTTCTCCGGCCACCAGCGCGTGGGCTCGACGATGTCGGGGAACTTCTCCAGCATGCCGGGGAGCAGCGGGAGCGGGTAAGCGGCGTCGAGCGCGAGCACCCGGTCCATGGCCTCCTGAAAGAAGTCGCCGTTGGTCACCGACGACGACGCGCCGCTGAGCGCGAGCGTTGCGCGGACGTCGCGCTCGAGCTGCCGCCACAGCCACGTAGCGTTGCGCTGCTCCTCGGCGAGCTGCGAGGGCTGGATCCTGTTGACCGCCGCCATCGTCACGGCCGCCGATGCCAGGAGCGCCCCCGCGGACGCCTTGAGCGCGAGCAGGCTCGTCGACGCCGGCGCGAGCGCGGCCATGGCGCAGGCGGCGAGCGCGAGGGAGTTGGTGGAGTGGAGCAGCAGGTGGTTCCAGTTGTCCCTCTGCCTGCCGATGATGTCGTGCATCTGGGCCCGGTCCGCCGCCGCCTCTGCGACCGCGCGGAGCTTCTCGACCTCCGCGGCGCCGTCGTCCCCCGTTGTGATCACGACGCGGTCATCGGCGCCCGCAATGGGGTCTACGTCTACCCGGCCGAGCGTAAGCTCGTCGATGCTGCTCACCAGCTGCCGCTGGTCGGATGTGGTGGTGCTGGTGCTGTTGCTTCCGACGCCGCGCAGGCTCGCCCGGCAGCACAACGCACTCCGGCCACGCAATCGCGACTTGGCCGGCGGTACGAGGCTGCTGCCGGCCAGCAGCCGGACAACACTTGCCATCTGTGCCCTGTGCTCTGTGCTGTATACACGTTCGTTCTTCCCCATGCTCGACGAGTGCTTATATAGTTCACGCGCGCGGGAGAGAACATGATCAGGAGGTCAGCAGCCGGGGAGTGAAGGGAGGGTGAGGAGGAGAGTCTAGCTTGTTGACGAGGGCAGACGGTCATGCTTGGTTGGGCTGGGTCGAGGAACGCGCCATCAGGCGCTTCAAATCTGGAATGGTTTTGGGTGCTGGCTGGCTGGCGACTAAGTTATTCTACCGGTGCCGGTAGGTACCGCTATTACATCCACCGTTCCTCATTTTTCTCAAAATCTACGTCATCAGCTTCCGTATAAATTAGTAATCGCACAGGAACATTTATACAATGGGAATACCTCTGTCCATTCTGACAGGTAGTATAAAATACTGTGTAATGGAGCCCACCCACTGTGGATATTTTATCTTTCTATCGTTCTCCTCCACACACCAGTATGCTCTGTTTCCCCCATTTACATTCTATCTCTATCTCTCCATCGCCATTGTTTCTACGGAAGTTCTTCCCTCTGGTTATGAGTATATTGGTGAGTCAAGTTCTCTCACTGTCCATCGCCATTGTTTCTCCTCAAGTTGTACCTTATAATATCTTCCTTAGTAATCGATTGCAAATCTTATGTGTCAGTTTTCTAATCAGATTTGAAGCCACGAAGCAGCTGTAGGACATATAAGATCTGATTTTAGGCCGGGATGAGTTGAAGGTACTGACTGGGATCTCTCTGTCCATCATTTATCCAAGATCTTAGCGGGACATCAATATTTTCGCCGCTGAGGAAAGCAAATAAGGTGGGTCCAGAACGCAGTTCCAGTAGTTCCTTGTAGGATTAGGATTTTGTTCTGTTGTGTTAAAAATTGATCCCATGCTGTATAGTGTGCTTCAATTTTTTTAATCATATACGTTTCTGTCATTAATTTATATTATTTGATTACATAGTTGTAATATTAATTTCGCTTCTTTGAAATCATTTGCGGTTGTAGGCTAATATGGATAGTGAGAGGGACAGCATCCCAGGCAGTTTTATGGAACTACTAAACATGGTTGAGCAGCCCATGTCAAATTTCAATCAAGAGTAAGTTTACATAATTTATATGTTAATGTATATATTATTAATATGTTCGCCCCTGACTTTTCAATTTATTATCCTAATTGTGCTAATATAGTAACAAATTCATTAATTTTTTTAGAAACACTATGAACTCAATACCCGAAGAAAGTTCGTGCTTTTCTGATAGACCATATTGTTCAGAAGACACTGATGTACTTTCGAGACCTAACTTAAGGTAAAGTGCAGAAATTCCATTATCACAATCCTCACATGTAGTTTACATAAATCTATGTATGTTCATGTACTTGTAATCATTATTTTAAACAGGGTTGACACTTATGATTATGTCGATGAGTCAAATGAAGTTCAGTCCAGTCTTGAATGTATGAAAGAAAAGTTTGCGATTGCTGATATGATTTCTGCCCCTGAAAATCTTGATGAGCAGTACTTATTTTCTGCATACAATGTTCAGAATGAGGAGTCTGATTCTAATGAACGATACCTTGAGTAAGAACGACCTTTCTAAAATTTGTTTTATACTGAATAGATAATAGCAGTTTGATATAAAGATGTTTATTTGTTTTGGATAGAGGAGGACAAGTTGGAGCTGTGGAACACGGGATTAGAAGTTTTTGTGAAGACACATCTGTTCAAATGTTAAAGACGATTGTTGGTATGAAGTTTTCATCAAAGGCAGAAGCATATGACTTCTACAATACATATTCTTGGGTGCTTGGTTTCAGTATTCGGAATGGTGATAATTATATTAATTGCAATGGCGTACAGACAATGCAGGAATTAATTTGCCAACGAGCGGTAAGTAAATTATGAACTACTGCAGCTTTCTATGTCCCTAGTAAACATTAGGAATGTTAATCCAGTTACTAAACTTCTTACTAGGCTTAATGATATTTAATCTTATCGAGCCATTTATTGTGCAGGGAATCACCAAGAATACTAAATATGCAACTACTAGATGTGATTGCAAAGCAACACTCAGGGTACATCTTAATGAAAATTCAGAATGGTATGTCAAAGTTTTTAGGGAGGAACACAATCATTCCCTTGTAGAATCTTGTAGCGAGAAGAAGCACCTGCATTCACATCAACATATTGACAAGCCAATAAGAGATTTAATAAAGAATCTTCGGGAGAATAATGTTTCACTAACGAGGGTTAATTCTATAGTAGCAGGTTTCTATGGCTCAACAAAGAAAGTACCATTCTGTAAGAGGAAGTTGCGAACTGTATGTTCTCAGATTGCTAGTGAAACACTTCAGGACGACATTGCTAAGACACTGGAGAACTTCCGTGATATGATAGCACTGGACGATAGATTTGCTTTTTGTGCACAGGTTGATGATGACAACAGGCTTAAGTCACTAATGTGGACTACTGGAAGGAGTAGATCATTATATAATCACTTTAGAGATGCAATAACTTTTGACACTACTTATGGAACAAACATCTACAAAATGCCATTTGGTATGTTTGTAGGAGTTAGTAACCACTTTGAAAGTGTAATTTTCGCTGGAGTGTTTTTGACTAATGAGAAGGAAGAGAATTTCTGTTGGGCTTTTAAGCAATTTGTTGCTATGATGGGAGGAAAACACCGAGTTACTATTCTTACAGGTATAGAATACTTTGAAAAGACCTTTATGTGTTGCTTGTTTACCTTATGTTTAGTTTGTTACTTTCATCCAAAAATTTATTTTCAGTACTTTTCAGATATAAGAATAGTAATGAAACATACTTTATTCCATATCTTCATATATACAATATATATTATTAATCCATTCTTTTACATCATTTCTTAATTTCAGATTAGGCTAGAGCAATTGGAAACGCAGTCAAGAAAGAGTTTCCTCATGCAGAACATAGATGGTGCAAATGGCACGTCCTGAAGAGGGCTCATGAACTTCTTGGTGCTGTGTATAGCAAGCACAAAACTTTTGCCGATGATTTCCATAAGTTAGTGAACCACAGGCTGACTGTAGAAGAGTTTGAAGATGCGTGGGATTTCGTTACCGTCAAATATGGTTTGCAGGAACATCCTTTCATGACTAGAGCCTACGAGTGTAGGCACAAATGGGCGAAACCATATTTTAGCAAAGTTTTCTGTGCCAGAATGTGTAGCACTCAACGTAGTGAGTGTGCAAACTTTATGCTGAAGATACATACTATATGCAATTCTTCAATAAATGCATTCATTACACAATACACTAAGCTTATAGACGATCGTGAGAGTTGTGATGCAGATGCTGAAAGGAAGAACAAACGGGTAAAATTTCTGAAAACAACAATTTTGTACCATTTAAAATGTTATCTTGCTACTACATTTATTGTTTGTTCATTTATCTAGAAATCTAACTTTCTGTAATAAAATGCAGAAAATAATTAAGGTCCATTTTGGATATCCAATGGAGAAGCATGCTTCAGTTATCTATACTGCGAAGGTTTATAATCTATTCAAGAAGGAGCTCATTAAGTCAACATAATACCTTGTGCTTCCTAGCTTGGAGGAACATACTTTTGTTGTCAAGCACGTCTAGGCCGAGTCTAGGGAATCGTGGTCGAAAGTTATATACAAAATCAAAGTAGACGAGTCTATTGGATATTACACTTGTGAATGTGGACTTTACGAACATTTTGGTGTTCTTTGTAGCCACGTCCTAGCGGTATGAATCATATATATTTCAAGTATTAAACTTGATGTTGTATTGGCAAGCAACTAATTTTCGCTCTTGTTGTTATTTGTCGCAGATTTTTGTGAACAGAGGTGTCTGCAAAATCCTCGATTGTCATATAATGAAGCGGTGGACAAAGCAAGCCAGGTCATCTACTTTCAACAATAAGTTGGAAAAGTATATCTGTGACACGAACGAGGAATCTAGATCATTTAGGCACAAGCTATTATATTTTGCTGTAATAGATATAGTGAATGAAGCTGAAACTGATCCAGATGCTTTTGCAATAGCAAAGTCTAATTTTACTCGCTGCAAGAAGGAATTACATGAGCACAAACTTTCAAAGACAACTACATGCCAGGTCGGATATGGATCAATCCCTGAACATGAAGTAAGTACACAGTCTGGTATTCAACAGGAAGACGACGAAGTTGGTGATTCATGTATTCAAATAGTTGATACCGCAAGAAATCTCTCTATTCTGGTATCTTCAATTCTTGCACCTGCTATAATGAAGAAGAACGGTAGACCATCAAATAAAAGGTACATGTCTAGCATGGAAGCAAACATCAAGAAGAAGAAGAAACGTGGGAAAAAACCTGACCCGAAGAGCAAACAACCTGGTGGTGTGTTAGGGGTTGTCCAGTCAAGGTTTTGCAGCAAATGTCGATCACCAATCCACACGATAAAAAATTGTCCTGAACTATATTTACCTTAATGTTATTTGTTTGCTTTATGTGGTTTCAATGAAATGACTAATGAAGTGTGTAATGATTGGCAACTGCTGTGTATTAATCGGTGAGCTAAGTTCCATCTTATTAACGTTAGTATTTATTTATAAAGTAGGTTTGCCATATAAATTCCGTAATTTGATTTCGATGTCTTATTTTCAACATTCATTTCTATCCATTGAAATTCTGGATATCAAATATAATGAGAAGATAATTTGCATTAATGCATATTATTATATTCATTACATAGTTTTCCTGTTCATAATTTTTATTATTAAAGTGGACATATTTTGTAATTACTTGTCAGAAATTCGTAATCAATTGAAACATGGTTTGATAGAATTGTATAGCATTTTTGGTAAGTTTTTAACTTTTAATTACTTACCAGGTTAGTTTACCTTTTACAGTAAAACCATTGCAATTCGACATCTCTTATACAAATGTTTTGTAAGAGAAATCTCTCATTAATGGAAAGTTTCAAACATTGTACATATCTATATTAACCTGATTTTTATGTTGCTGTCCTATATTGTTTGAAAGTTTGGTAATTAATTTTACTTTAGTAAATGAGTAAGTACGATATAGTCCACTTTACTTTAATTATCAAACCATTATCGAGTGCATTGATCAATTGTTACATTGATGTACAATGTCTTACTAGTTTGTTAATGTACAATCCGTGTTGCGAGGAATATGTATTATGCATTCTTACTATATATTTCACAATAACAAATACTAATTATTTCTTCGTTAATTGTTTAAAACGAAATCATTAATGATATGTCTTTTTCTCAAGTATTATAATTAATAACAATTAAACATTGTTTCTTTATTTTTTAATTTCAACATAGATTAGTAACTTATAGTTGTATGTTTCATATTTCAATATTATTGACTTCTTTTCAATTGCAGTTATTACTTTCTTTTATAGTCAAATGAAACTAAAAATCAATTTCAATTATCACTTATAATAATTTACGTCTTAGGGTTGACATTCATTGTGCAAGATTTGGGGCATTCATGATTATTATTTGTTTTAAGTTAAGCTATTTTAATAATGTTTGTAATGTGAAATTACATTTATGTAAACCGTACGAGCATAACTACAAGTCTGAGATTACAATTACTTATCGTTAATCTAGTACTGTACGTAATGCATTATTATAACAGGAAGTAATTTGAACAGATGAAGTACATTATTTTACTTACAATTATTTGTTTACTTGTGAATATTTTATAGAGCGGTTGAAAAATTACAAATGGATAGGAAATGATATTCGAATAAATTGAAATTTGTTACGTTCTGCATATTATGGTACAGGTACATGTGATATAATGCAGATAGATTAACTACTTTCAAAGTAAATTGAAATCTGAAAAGTTTTCCATAATTTTTATGATACTTTGAATACAAATAATAATTGTCCTCAAGTATCATGAAAGTAGATAACATAAATATCTCATACAAAATATTTAAATATCACGTCCAATTGTTCAATTCAACTCTGGTGCTATTCCCCTAATCATCAATTGTTTCTATGTAGGAAGTAGGAACTGTTCCATGGTTTCCTTTAATGGACATCAACTCATACAACAACAAAGGCTTGAATGACATTATTGTTTCCTGCAGAAGAAGGAACATGTAATGAAATCTTAGTAAGATGCAACAGATTTTCAAGAAGGTATATGGATAGAAGATGTCACTATTTTTGATAATTACCTGTGTGTGGGCTCCAATAATTGTGTCTCCATGGAAATCCCGAATGGATATAATCGTCACCAAACCAGAGTCGTCGCTGTCGAACATTTCAGTATTAGAAAAACCTATACACAAATATTACTTGTGAATGCATTCTCAAAGTTTAAGCAATAGTACCTGCTAGCACCGTGAATTATAGGCTTCAAGTAATTGGTGTCCCATGTGGTGAAATCAACTTCCCATTCAGAGTAAAGCTCTTTCACTACTTTTGTCATTGCACATAGAATTTTCTTGACGTTTGAATCATGCATCTTCTTTAGTTCAATTTCATTTGATCGTACATACGTTGGGTCAGCAACATGTACACATTTTAGCATCATGTCAAGGAAATACGAGCACCATGTAACATTAACTAGAGCAGGAACTATAAGATTAATAACCTAGTTAATACGCCGTAATTTGATTGCTCCTTACATATTATTTCTGAAAATAAGAAACTTCGAAACATATATATTTATTTGATGCCAACAAACTTACGGTTCTGCACTCTGATATATCATAGAATACTGCAATCTTCCTAAATTGATCAAGAATAGATCTGCTGGACATAACATTTTCATTTCCTAGAACCATCATCTGCATTCATTATATCAAATTGCATTATTTTCCATTCATATTAAAAAACACACAATAATTACTAATAATCTAATGTTAATATTTATATCTTGTTTAATTTTAGGAAACTTACAGCGAAGTCGGACTCCATTATATGCCTACACCTTTGCTTCTTTGATGTGCCATAAATCAACATTTCTAGTTGAACCAATCTTCTGATACATAAATCAAATACTTCATAGCTAAATGGTTTGAATAGTACGAGTGTATCCTTCAATTCATTCCCTGTGACCTCTATGTACCTTGGTTCATAATTTATTATCCAGCACCTGTTATAGTTAATGTATGAGCTGTATTAATAAATGTATATATTTTGTATATGTCATTCTTTAAATGCACTATACTTACACTTCATTTTCCTCTTGCTTGCTGTGTAGTATCCAATTTGAGAATGTAGCTAGCATGGCTGATGATTTTTGAAGCATTGTAGTACCGACAAGCACATGATTACTTGCCAATTGACCGTTGCTTACTTTAATTTTCTCAATCGGTGAGTCCGTGAACTCTGCTTCAAGTGCTCTTGCATTTAAGTTAAGGATATCTTCTCGCTGAAACAACCGGAATGCAACAGCTATTTCTGACATCCTACTAGCAACTGTTGCTGGTGAAAGTTCATTCCTTGGTGTTTGTACATTCTCAAATCTCGATATGTATTAGAACATGGTGTTTGTAGTGCATTAGTTGGTGTTCTTGTTGCATCCATATCTCCTGAAACTAAAATATTTGCAAATTAATTAGTATCAACCAGATAACTATGGTTGTTGGACTTATTTCAATATAGAAAACACATGACATATAACGTAATCATTGCAGAATAAACTACTATGAGTTCATATATATTACCAGCAATTTGAAACATTTTGCTTTTGGATGAGTCGATTTTTTGGAAGTGCCTGAATCATTAATAGAAAAAACTTATCAGTAAATAGTATGCGTAGAAAAAGTTAAATTTTGTTGCAAACTACTTACAATCACTATTTGAATCAGCTCCGCTATATTCACTTCCAGAATGCTTTAAACTGTTTATGCACTTTGGTGGACCTTCTGATCGAACTTCTACTGCCGGGACATGCTCATGAAGCCTCTTTGCTAATTCAAGGTTATAATTTAAAATGATTTCCAAAAGATTGTCTATTTTGGCATATAAATTATCCGTTGCTGATGTTGACAATGCTTGGTTATTACAAATTGGTTGTGCAATTGATTTGAACTCATTCATATGTCTTATGATCCTAGCACTGTGCCATCTAAGATCAATTATTTGAGGAATGGATAGCTGATCAAATAAAAAGTGTTAGCATTGAAAGTTCATTCTTCTAAAATTTATGTACTATCCAAATGTTAGAATTATGTACCTTCTTTGGTGTTGTTCCTTGTACATAAGAATCCAGGAAAATATTGAGTGGGCGCTTTGCATGACTAGTAGTTTGTACTGTTGCAGGCTTGCTTGTGCCTTGGTAAGGTATAAATGGAGGTTTATTCATTGTAACAGTTGCAAAATTGTATTTAGTAGCAGCTTCGTTACGAACATTTTGTTTCCTGTTCCTGAATGACTTTACCTGATAAACATAGAAAACAAATTTGATTAGTTACACAAAATCTAATAAATTTTATATTATAGCATACTAAATATAATTGCACCTCATTAGATCCAAAATAATCATTATCAGACTTCTGCCTCACAAGTTCTATCATCTTTGACATCTTTTCACAATCAAACGCAGATATAGTAGGCACTACATAATCAGGTATGTTCAGAAAGCCAAGATTGAGGCTGTCTAAAACGAAAGCCTGTTGTATTTTTATGAAAGCAAAACAATTAGTTTCATTGAATTATCAAATGATAAACTAGAAGAAAGAAAAAAATGAATATGCATCGTACTTATTTGAATTAAATTACTCACCTGCAAGAGTAGCGGGCAGCTAGAAACATATTTGATAGATTTTTTGGTTTTAAATTCATACTGAGCTTTTCTTGCTGCATTCATAATTTCATCAATTGCTGCTGAGCAGAAGTTGTATGATGGTATTTCATTTGGTGTGAGTAGTGAACCCCAGAAATCTTTGGCACCATGATTTGCACTGCTACAAGCTATTAAGAAATAATCCAGTATGAAGCAAACAAAAGAAGTCTTGAATTGGTCAACCTGTGTTGCATCCATACCATTTGGGTACTCCCTGCTTATTATTGTTTCAGCCACCTTCAAGTTGTTCATCTCTTCAGGATCGTATGTAACAGATCCCATTGCAAGTCACAAGAATTTTATTTTCTTGTCTACTGATTGGCAGTCCAATCCTCTCAATATCTTAGGACCTTTAGGTATTCTTAGAATTCTGTGTACATCATCATCAGTTATTCGCAGCGAAACTTTTCCAGCCTTATTGTTCTAGTATCAGGATCAGTGTTGCAGAGTAGCAGTACTGTGAACTTTCTATCTAACTTGTTTATTTATGGAAGGTCCAACAGTCCTCCAAAATCCATATCTTTCACAAGCTTCCTTTTATAATTGTCAAACTTGCTTATCACTGTTGCAACCTTTTTGCAAGAACTTCTAGGAGTTGCTGCATCACATTCAGAAGCATCTGAATTTTTAGAATCATTGGACGTCCTCTCTGAACTATGATCATGTCCTGACATGTTGTAGCAAATCCTAGGAAATTACAGTAGGTAACAAATTAGATTTCTTTCACTTTAAATGAACTATGTTTCAATCATTTCTTTAAATATGTATAATGAAAAATTATATGGATAAAGTTGATAGACAATGGTCAAGTAAAATATTCCATTCTTTCTGTGTTAAATCTAATTCCAATATGCAGGAAATTAGATGAGTTAGCTTAGTTGTGGAATGTAAGAACACAACCTATTTTCTGGTTATTTACTATATATATATATATATATATGTACATATCAGTAAATATGTTATACGATATATCTTCAGGATATACATGTTTATTAATGTCTTCTATTTTTCACTTGATGAAAATTTACATTTGTTTTTTAGTGAGCATGTCAATAATATTACACTTACAACTGTAATTAATGAAACAATATTGGAGTTAACCTTTGTAGTAGCAAGTGAAATGATATATCACTAAATATTCACATTTCAATGCAGAACTAAAATTCTGTACATATCACTAAATATGTTATACAATACTTATTCATGATATACATTTCTATTATTGTAATGTGTTTTCCAGTGAATAAAAAGTGAAAGGTGATATACATGTTTACCATATTCCAGCAAACCATTGTAACAGGAATTGAAATACTATATCATTAACTTAACATATTTCAGTGTAGAAAAAAAAACTAAGCTATCTTGCAGGCATTCAACACTTCCGATTTGATGGTCCAAATAAACATAGAGGTATGTAGCAGATTGGAAAAAAATAGTAAGTTCTGCTCGAACGGAGCAGAAATATGTTTGTTCAACAGAAAGAAAATTTAAGAGATTGAACTAACTGAAACAGAATCCTTACTAACCTCTTTTTGTTAAAGAATCTTGTGTTTCTTCAGATCAGTACAACTCTAGTTGCCATCATAAGCGCCGGGATCTTTGGATTGAGACTGGAAGAGAAGTATCACTCTTTAGCTGATGCAGTCAAGAGGTAGAAGAAGAACATCAATGGCGATTGAGTGAGAGCTCTGGGTTACAGAGTTCTTGTATGGCTGTGAGGTTGAGGTATGGGCAGAGATAGTGGGAGAGATGGGTTGCCTAGTACCACGCGTGCTGTGACAGAAGTCGTTGCCTCGGTCTACGAAATAGATTGGACATGGATATGACAACACACTACACTGCCTTAATGGTTAGTACTATTTGGTAGCAGACATGTAAATTTTACACATTGGCCACCTAGTTAGCATTCATATGTAAATTCCTTTTGCCAGTATTATATCACATTAAAAATTACATGTCACTGAAACAAGAGACCCAACAGTGAAACTTCTTATTGTATGGAGGTGTTATATGTGAAAAAACAAGTAGGAGTGTTATAAAAACAGTTGTCCTGGATATTTCCATTGTCTGGTTTCAAATTTTGGAGGTACATTTTGGTGGGAAACTTACCTCTAGAAGTAGTAGTATAAAAGCCAGGCTGAGACTTGTCCATGCCCCCTCCCGATGAAAATCTTACTCCACAATGAGCCAGGAAGAGAACAATGTTGTGGCTCTCTCAGCCTTCACCAATGGCAGCATTGATGCAAATCCGATGGAAGAAAATCTTAGTTTCTCCAAGGTAATTACTATAAGATGTTCCTTGTTATGTTATGTTCAGTGACATTTGAAGTTTCCTATTTCACTTTCATTTGGTATGCTGTTAGAGATCTTCTTCTGGTTTTTTATTTCAATTTCTCTTTCTTCTGTTTGATAGAAAATATCGGATGGGAGCTCATGTGAAGATGATGCTGACTCTAGCAGACGTTCAGTACATACAAAAATCGTGAAGGACAGCCATGTGGAACAAATAGAAGTAAGCACACTTTAGTACATTAAACTTCCATTCATGGATGATTAATATGTTATTTCTATGCAGCATCCTTTGTTAGTAGTTGAAGAAGACCATTTGCTGGAGCATGTTGGGGAAAACATTGTTGTTGAGCATATACATTTTGAAGCAGAGCTAGATGAAGGCGACGCTGCGTCTGATGTTGAAGTTGAAAGAGTACATCGTGTACATGAAGAGCCAATTACATACTTCCAGCTGCGTAGGATTGGTGCGGATGGAAGATCGATGAAGAGGAGAAGAATCAATGAGTAACTTTGAAACATGGAACTTGCAGATGGTAGAAGTGTTTCATATTTCATTTTGTGTGTCAACATAGTTGGCATTTTATTTTGGGTTCAAATTACAAGATATTCTCTATCCTATATTAAGTAGACTTAAAAAGTTGTGGCCAATATATGTTAGTTCTTAGTTAATGTTTAAAATTGAAGTTGCTTCTTATTTAATAATTTATCCATTACATATTTCAGTTCAATGAAATGGCTGAGCTGTATGTCATTTCATTGAAATTTAAAACCTCTAACATTATTGGTATGCGGGACTACTCAAATGTATTATGTATTTTAACCGCAGCTCTTCAAATAGTCGATATAGAATTTCAATTCCTACAATTTAGATACGTAATCAAATCTTCACGTTTCACTTACATAAGCTGTGAAAATTAAGTACAAACAGCTTACATGAATTGTACAATGAAGTTACTTAACTTTTGTATTTAAAATAGTTGACTTTAATCAAATCATCCCGAAACTCAGGAAACAAATCCAACCAAGTTAAGATAATATGGAAGAAAAACTTTAGTAGCACAATGATATATAATTTGTTTTTTCATTATATGAAATACTGAAATGTATTGATACTGAAGCGAGTACATAGAAGCATGAAATCTGGTGCTGAATAATAGTACAATGAGCTATAAAAGAGGTTCACTGATAGTAAACACTAATGATTATCACAAGACATGAAATCAACAATAGTATTACGTAGTCTTTCTTCTTTGACTCAGCAGTAATGGACAGCAATCGATCATTCAGCAGCTTATTCTTTACAAGGAAAAAGTTCTCTCGGTTACTTTTCTCTTCATTGGCATCTTCTAGTTTGACCATTGTATTTTCCATGTCAAGATGAAGGCTAGCCAGGTAGTTCTTCATTGGAGATGCATTCTTAGGATCAACCCAACATGTCCATGCACATTCATCTCCCTAAAAATAATTCCATTTTTGGAAAAGTAAATACAAATAAAAGAATCACACATGTAATATAGGTTTGAGTTTGTACTTCTTACATCTAGAGGACAGCCGAGGAAACGCCTACCCCCATGCTCGATACCCCATGCAACCCTGCGGGCAGGACTGTATCCATGGATGCATCGTCGGAGAGTTTGCTTGGCAATCCCCTTCCAGCTATCACATGGTTTGGTTATGTACAGAACATCTTCATATACAACTAAACCGGCACCCTAGACAGAAAATGGCAGTAACACATTTACAGCATGCAGTTATACAAACCAAATGTTAATAAGTAGTTTTGAAAGAAATAAGAACTCACCTGGTTCTCCACAGCTAGATTCATTCTTGAGATATCAAGATGTGGTTCTAAGGAGGAGCAGTGCTTGGAGATTGAGTGCGTGCATGTGCTGGTGACTTGGGTGAATGTGTGTTGTGTATAATATAGGCAGACAGCACCTAGCCAGCCGTTGGTTTGCAATAAATGAGCAATAAGTTGGCAGGTTGGCTTATAACTGTAGCATCACTTATTGAATCCACAGTAGTAGCTTTATATTACGTCCCACCAACCTTCTGTGCCAGGTGATGAAATTAAATTGCATATGATTAATTTCATTAATGATTATAATTGAAATCTTATACGTAACTAATTTCATATTTCAATCAAGTGTTCTTATCGTTAATTTCACTATGTTTGCCGCACTACAATTTCTACCATTAGAAAACATGGCTGTATAAAACTCCATCATTCCGTCAAAATATAAAAAGAAAAATCAGATAAGATATAAAAAATTTATCATTAGGTACATTTTAGCTCTGCAATGGTATTTCAATTTGTTACTATTAGGTGCAATTTGTATTTGAAATCGTTTCTATTAGGTCAAATTCATTGCTATTATATATCGAAGATAAACGATTGGTATTATATATCGAAGATAAACGATGTAGTAATATGAACTATGATATCTAATACTTTCATATGAAATTTTATATTTAAATAATTCTTTATTTGTGAAGGTGTTGAAAATAATTATGTTAGATATTATAAGTCAGATGATACATTTTAGTACGTCCTTTATATTTGTAAAAGGAAAATAATACTTATATATAAATATTTATGTTATTATGAAGGAATTTAGCATTATTTTGATACTATATTGAAGTAAGTACTTGTGTTAGTGAAATTAAAAAAACAATAGCAATGAATGCCATTAATTGATATAGCTAGAACTGAATGCAATGTAGATTGATGGAACATTAGTTTGCTTATGTTATAAAATGCCAATTTCAATGATTAGCTACTACATCCATTGAATACAATCGATCTTTACGGTTCCCAGTCCGGAAGTGATAAGAAAACAATTGAAAAACACTCATCACATATAATATATAATATGATTTTATGAATGAAGACATTGTGTCTCATATAGTTCCTACTTACTTCAATATAGAAGTTATTGAGATTAGATTACATATGATAATTTTCATTATGTACTCTTATTAAAATGGTAATTTGGTACTTTTACCATTTTACCTACTACTTATGTATCACTATCTTCCATTAGAACTTAAAAGTGCTTGTACATATCTTTTAAATGTCATGTTAACTTAAATGTTAGCTCATTAGTGACATTTGATATCGTTAATGACATGTCAAATTCGTTCAACATGTTAGATTGGGAAGATACAACTATACACCCATGTTAGATATAATTAAATTAAAATGATAAGTGTGTGCCACACTTGTTAGGAGTAATAAATGAAATTTTTTAACAGGAAATAAGCACGTTTTAGGGAAAAGGGCTGATCCAGACTTAATTTTATTGAAATAGAGGTAGAGCTGACATGTTAGTATATATGTTTTGTGTAAGTATCATATCAGAAGCATGATTTTGAGCTGCCAATCATTTTGTCCATTGCGTTTAACGAGGAAAATTCATTATTGAGCGCTCCCCGATGAAAGTCTTATATCTGAGTAATAATAAACAATAAGTTGCATAAAATGATTGCAATACTTCAATCCTTATTAAAACGTTAATCCTATGGGAAACAATTCTGTTATTGAATTATTATACATGAGATGATAAACATCACAATAATAGTACAAATAAAATATGAACAAAGGGATCTTGTGTACATCCTTCCTCTTGCTAGGATTAACCTTATTAATGGGCTTCACCGACTAGTACTCGAATCAACCACTACAATGTTGTTGTGATGCGAACTGTGAATTATGCTTACATGAGCAACTCTTGCAGACATCGCTAACATGAGGGCCGTATCTGAATAACGACAAGGCCTGCTAAAGTTTTCGAGGTGGGCGTGATAGTCTATGCGTGAAACAATTTCATCGTTGGTTTCAACCTCACCGTTGATTTCACCTGCATATAATGGTAAGCAGTTAGTGTGTTGGAAATCCCCTCTTGAATTTAATGCACCTTCCCTCTCACAGTTAACCAAACCACCTTCCCTCTCTCATTTAACGCACCAACACTCCGGCTAAACGACTAAGTAGGAGCACGCACAAATGGGGCCAACCGCACGACGACTCCCCTCCTGTCAACCTGCTTCGTCTTGCCTATTGCTTAGCAAACCGATGTAATGGTCATTGATCATGTCATCCAGCCTGGAAAAGGTCTCATCGCCGTATGCTGGTATAGGTTAGCCGACCGTGGCGGCCTATTATTTGCTCGAATGAGTTCTTATGGCCATCCACCGTGGTCGGTGCTAACGCAGCGTCTCAGTGCCTTGACGATGCCGCGCATATAGACAGACGACTTCTAGCGGAAAGTGCGGCGGCTAAACTCTAGAAAACCAAAGAAGCAATGAACGTTGTTTTTGATAATCAAAACGACGGGGTTGGTGCAGTAGCTTTAGCTCATTTCAGAGCTCTTTGTTTGATTTTTTTGCGGTAGTAGAAAGGTAAACTATTAACTAGTTTCAAGAATGTGACTGAAACTAGTGAAACTTTATTCTTAGTTTAGTGAAATAAGATTTATAAGTGAAGTTAATTATTGAAATTATTAACTAGTTACACTAGCCTAAAAAATAACATAATTCACTCTTTGGAACTTTTGAAGCAAGTGCAAATTGTTATTGAAACAACTGAAATAAGAAATTTAATAATGAAACTAGTTAAGATTTTTGGAACGGAGTGAAATGTGTTATTGACAGCGAGTGCAATTATATAAATAAGATGAAAACAATTGTTGAATTCACCTAGTAAAATTAGTGAAACAAGTTAAATTAGTGGAATGTGTTAAAAATGATATTGAAATAAGTGAAATAAGATAATTATTTTAGCAAAAGGATTGATATGACTGAAATATTGTATTGAAAAGATTGAAACATGAAATTGAAAGAAGTAAAATATGTTATAACTTTTAATCCTGGATAAAAAATTGTCGTTGGATGTATAATAAAAGGTGACTGCAAGGGCTCATGTTAGGCCCTGACTGCCAGCAGGCATGTCACCTCAGCCCAGCCATAGTAAAAACATATTTTAGTAGGTCATATATCTATGTACGTGGAGTGGTGCACAGAGACCTTTCCTATAGTGTGTCCTCTACCTCTCGCCGTCTAGTAAGCGTTGAACCACACAGCTACAGGAAACATGAGCAGAGACTAGACGGCACAAGGAGAAGAGGAGCAGTGAAGATAATGCAACAACTTTCAAGAAGAATCTCTAGGCCGTATCATTAGTAGTGAGAAGCTCGTCCAGGCTGCTATCCTTACCGCGGAGAAGCAACTCCAAGCTTCCTATTTTTCTCTGAAATCGACGGTATGTTCCCTTACCGCGGGGTGACATCTTTGGAAATTATAGGTCTGTCCTCTGGTCATCACTTTCCTTACTTTTGTGACTATCCGATTTTTGAAAATAATAAAGAGAACCTACTAGTTATGTACTACTTAAACTTGAAATAATGACTGATACATGTGGTGATTTACCTGAATCTTTTGGTAGAACTGTTACTTGAACACCAGCTTGACTATTAATATTTTAACTTGTTTATATTGTGTATAAATTTTTTGGGAGTAAAATTATGTATTTACATGTCTTAGGTCCTACTCTGATACTATGATTGATGGTGTACTTAAATAGATTTTCTTTCTATAATGGTTCATTCTTTCAACATCTCACAATGATCAAGTTAAAAATTGCAGTTAATAAGTGCAATTGGTAATTTTAGTTAGATTTAAAATAAGTACATTGTTTCAGGATGGAAGATCAAAACGATGAAGAAACAGGTGACCTGTCAGTACTACCTAATGAGATTAAACAAATTATTTTAGCACGATTGCCAGCACACCCAAATAGTCTGGCTAGAGCTATAAGTGTGTGCAAAAAGTGGAATAGGCTGATTCTAACGAATTCCTTTAGGAGACTGTTGATTGATAATCAGAAGAGTCCTCCTTTCCTAGGAGTTTTCACAAGAATAGATGGAATTTTTATATTCCTTCCTGTTGGTGAACATCCTGATATGATTAGAGCTCAAGTGTTTGAGGAACATTTGCAAAGTGAAACTGACGATCCTTTCTTAAATAATCTGCGAATAGTTGATGTTCGTCATGGGAAGGTACTATTGTTGTGCACACAAGGTAGGATTCTAGCTGTCTGGAATCCTATGAATGGAGAAACAACATTGACACAAGAACCAAAGAATGAAATGAATAGCCAGGCTAGTATATTGTGTGCTGCCAACATGATCACAATGGTGGATGCAATAATTGTCCTATCAAAATCATTTGGATTAGCGCAGGAAGAAATCCAACCAAGGTGTACACCTTTTCTTATGCTACTGCTGAGTGGCAATGTGTTGTGTGTGTTCATCCTTATTTGTCATATGTAGAATTCTGTCCTGGAACCATTGTTGGAAATGTCATGTATTGGGTACTTATTGTGAACCACCTGTTTAGTTTCAATATGATTGACAACAGCATGAGCTACATAGAATAACCTCATGAAGTTGATGCAATTCTTAGGAGGAATGTTCATGTAATGAAGATTAGAAATGATGTACTTGGTGTTGCTGTTGTTATTAATTATGAGATGAGAATATGGAGGATGGAAACTGAATTAGATGAGACAATTTGCTGGATCCCTCATAAAGTGATTCAACTACAGCGAATCATTTCCTTCCCAAGAACAACCCATCTGTGCTGGAAGCCTAAAGCAATTATACTGCATATTTTTGAAGATGGAGAAAAGATGATTGTTAGAACCGCAGCTGGTGTCTATGAAGTTGACATTTGCAATGAAGGTGGTACAATGCTGTTTGGGCCAGAAGTTACTATGTCAGTGTACCCATATGCAACTTTACATATCCCTGGTATGATTTTGTTTATTAATTGAACCATGATATTAAGTAGAACTAGTTATGAAACACTGACATTTCAGTTCTAAATGTAAGCTTATCTGGGTACGTGAACTAAGAAGGAGAAAGTGTTAGTATTTTGGGCAATCAAGACGAATAATGGACAAGTGTAACCAGTAGTTGTTTTGTCGTACCGTTTGGCGAAGCAACCTTTACTATCACGTACTTTGGTATTACTGGATGTTATTCCTACCAGGATCATAGTAGCTACATTGTAATATATTTGAATGTTTCGAACTTGGCTTCAATCTATAATATTTTAATTTGAAGTTAGCTATTACAGTGTTGAGATTTCCTTCCATGTGGTACATGGTTAATACTGTTCTTATATGGGCTAATATTAAAGATCACTAAAAAATAAATTCAAAAATATCATATTGCCAAATTACGATATATTAATAGAATATAATTATTATAATTGGATGTCTATATTTAACTTATGAAATTTGAAATTAACAAATAACACAAGTTTTAGTTCTATGAAAAAAAACATATTGTATAATATACAAATGGTATTTCATTATCATATGAATTAGAAAGTAAAATCCTTATGTATTGAAATATAATTTTGTTACAGACAACCTAATAAAGATACAAATTGTGTATTAACGTATGTGAAACATGACATATGAAAATCAGTACAAATCTTTGAAACATATTTGAAAAGATAGTACTCTCTTCATTTTTAATTTTTTTTCATGTTAACTATGTGAACAGCTAAGACATATTTTATTTAATATAATAAATGTGGAATTACTATTAGGTTAATAGCTATTTAATTTCATATTATTACGTTGCAATGATAAATTTGAAAGTTTCCGCATTGCAATATTGACCTGATAGGAACCATATGAAGCATGTAATTATTAGAATATGGCAGCAAATTGACGTATGTAATACTTACCATATTTTTCATGTACAAATCATAAGAACACAAATTTCAGTATGAAATGTCCTAGTTGTTAGTAATGAAAATATGTAATGTAATAGAGATATCATATTTCATATATATGAAATTACATATGGATCACATTTTGGATAGAATGAAAAAAGGAGATGCTTTCATTATGACATTCCAATTTTCGTAACATTAAAATGAAATATTATGTGGAAAATAGATTATGATGTGTTGTAAAAAGAACAATTTACTTTTGTAATATAAGTCCGAAGGTATTAAACTTTGGTTGAAACAAACAAGGATTATTATATTTCATTCCTTGTTGGCAGATACTGAAATGTGTAAGGTCTTGTATATCATATTCCACTTTTAGATATGTTGTAAAAATAACATATAACTTTCTTAATATTATATCTTAATAATATCACATTTCAATTTTATAATAACAAATGAGAAAATAGAATAGGACATTTCACATGTATAAAATGACATATGGTTCACATTGTGGATACAATGAAATATGAAATTGCAATTTGAATTAGCACAGATATTCATATTACAAATAAGTGAAAAATGAAATTTCAAATATATTATATGTCACATACGTATCAGTATTTGATTTAAACAAAGAAGGAATATTATATTTCAATTTTATACATACTATATATTTGATTTAAAAGAATGTCCCATTTTATATTTTAAAGAAAGAAACAAACAAAGAAAGAAACTAAAAGGCATGTACTATCATGTAAAAATGATATTTCATTGATGTTTTTTATACATACTTTATACTCCCTCCGTTTTTATTTAGTTCGCGTATTAGCTTTGGTCAAAGTCAAGCTTTGTAAACTTTGACCAATTTTATAAACACAAATATTAACATACATGATAACAAATCAACATCATTAGATTTATTATTGAATGTACTTTCACATAGTATAAATTTGTTATGATAAATGTTTATATTATTTTCTATGAACTTGGTCAAACTTTACGAAGTTTGACTTCAGTCAACTCTAATATGCGGAGTAAATAAAAATAGAGGGAGTACTAACAAACAATTTGTGAACTATGATACGCATGACTTTATGTATTTCACTTTTGTTTAGCTCGTGAATGCTATTAGATTTGTGTGCATGTATGGAATTGGGGCTACATCCCTGCTGTTCCCAATTCCATACATGCACACAAAGTTTAATAACGTACTTCACGAGGTAAACAGCAGGGATGTAGCCCCAATTCCATACGTTATTAAACTTTGTGTGCATGTATGGAATTGGGGCTACATACTTGCTATAAGCATGCAAATTTTGATCATATATTCATGTTATAATACAATGCAATTTTTTGGCGCAATATTTATAATATCGCAAATGATTGCAGTTCACCAACATAAGAGATACATTGATACAAATATCATTACATATATTAAGTAGCTAGAACATTATAGGTCGATAAAAGTAGCAACTAATAATTTAAGATACAAGGTGGAAAACATAAAAAAATAGTAACCTAAGCATCAATATCTCCGTCATTTGAAGATAAGATTATAATGCTATTAGATTTTTTGCGCGAAGAAGACGGTTCATAGTCCTCCTGTGCGTTGTTGTCTCCTTTGGCTTTGACATTGGATCTCTCATTATCAGTATATGAAACACTTTCTTTCATATTCCTTAAGCAGGACACATAAGGATCAGCTTGATATGAATCACTTTCATTGTTATTATTTATCCTGCCATACATTTTTGCTTCACCCTTGATGTGTTCAGATACCAAGTCTGGGGTCAAGAATCGGATGACCTCAGGGGATAGATGGCAGCACTCACTTGCATCGTCAAATGTTGAAGATGAGTCGGTGGTATTTGTTGGTGTAGGAGCACCACTTGTAGCAGCTTCAACTTGAGCGTCAATAGATTTCCCAGACGCCATTAGGAACCAAGGTATCTTTGCTACATCCTTCCTCTTGGTTTGATTAACCTTGTTCTTCTGCTTGCGCGGTGGCATATGAATCACTTTCTAGTGGAATGAGTGAATGGAATGTTGTTGTCATGGCAGCTCTGAAATCTGGTTCTTATATAGAGGGATAGAGTGTCTGCAATAGGATAAGTGTATGTACCAATGTTTGAAATTGTTTCTTCTAAAAAAATGAAAGGTAGTCACGGGCGTTGGCTGGTAATGGATCAATGCATATCTATTGATGTGACAATACTATATGGAGAGATAGCTTTCCAGATAAAATGTAAGACAGTAACGTGTTACAGCTTCCTACCTGTACAATCATAAGATTCTCTTACAAGTACTATGCTGCCAACTTTTTCTATTGAATGAGTACAAGCGTGCTCTCAAAAATCAACTTCTTGTGTAATGGGCATACAAATAGCTAAAATTATAGACAATGCCCTCCCAGATGGTTGTACTATGTTATAATGAAAGTATATTTTATCGTTCAATAGAAAAGTTAACAGCAATGATGTTATATTTAAAAATTGAAGCACCAAAAAAATACTGATGTACGTATTAATGATACAGTACTATTTAGAAAAAATTAATATATGTCATTAAGTATTGTTATATTGTAATATGGTTGAAGCCCTATGGAATTTGGAATATATAAGTTATGAGCATTTCATTTTTCATTGTCATCCTAGGTAGACCGTAACTTCTTAAACTTCAACACTGATTCATAAAATTTATTTGCTTGATCTAAGTTATAATTATATTGTAACAGAAACAGAAAATGTAGGTAAGCAATATAGTTAGAAAAATGACAAATAAATCTATCAAAATTTTGGAATTAGAATTCATGTAATGTAAATTTCATAGTTAATGAAACAAGTTGTTTATCAAATTTCAATATACTGATGTAACATCCCAAAATTCTAAATTTTGGAATGTTATAATAAATAGATAGATTTGATTGTTTGATTGATTGACTGAAAGTGAGTGAAATTCGAAACTTTTGAAAGTTAAATGAGAGGGAATAAAAGGACTTTCCCAAACTTTCATTTTTGCATTTTATGATCTCTGTGAATTCAAATTCTTTTCAAATACAAAACCCTTGAGCGAAGATGATATGACTTCTTCCATTAAATTAAATGAAAGGGTATTTGGAAATATTTGAATTTCATTTTGAAATAATTCAATTCTGAAACTTTATGCAACTCAATGATTTTCACGAGAGAAGATAAAATGACGTCTTCAAATTATATGAAATATGAGTTGGGAGTTTCAAAGGATCAATTTCAAAATCCTTTTGAAATTATTTTCAATTCGGATTTAATTGAGTATTATTCAAATTATTTTTCCCCAAAAACAAAATACATGGAAAATAGGGTAACATGATTCCCTATAATAGAAAATTGGAGAGAAATTAATTTGAAATCATTTTGGTATTTTTAAAATGATTTTTACTGGATTTTATTAGAGCAGAAGCACTCTTTGAATTATTTGAATTTTTCTGGATTTTATTTGACTTTATAAAAATGTCCATGTTGTAGAAAATCTTTTTCTAATTTTTTTGATATATTATATGCCTATATTATATTTTTAATTATTTTGTTATTTTAGTTCTCTGAAAAAATTAAAAAAAAAACTTCCTCCGCCGAACTGGGCCGGCCCAGCTCCCAGGCCAGGCCACGGCCCAGCCCACCTCCGCGCCCATCCCCAATCTCCCGCAGGAGACCGACTCCCGCACGGGAGCGCCGCCGCCGGAGTCCGCCCGGACTCCTCCTTCCTTGCCCCCTCCTCCACGCACTCGCCGCCCTCCCCTGCCTTTTAAGCGGAGCCCCGCCGCCTCTCTCTCCTCATCCCGCTCTCGCGCCGCCGCCGCATCTTACTGTCGCCGCCGCCTGCACCACCGCCGCACTCCGCCAGCGTCGCCGCCCCGCCGCACCTCGCCGCCGCCCCATGCCGCGCGCCGTCGCCGCTGTTGCTTTCCCTGCTGCCGCCGCCCGCGCCTGGATCCGCCGCCCCGCGCCGCTGCTAGCTCCGCCGGAGCCGCTTCACCGCCGATCCGCTGCCGCCGGAGTAACCGCCGCCGCCGCCGGTTTTTCTTTGGTGAACCGGTAAAACCTGAGAACAAAACCGCCCGGTTTTTTTTATTTATTTATTTTAAAGTTCGGTTTCTGTTTCGTTAGAACGGTTTATTTTTTTGGTTTTATTATTTAGCGGACGATCTCTATTTAGATCTCCTTAGTGAGCGGTTTTCGTCGCGTATGCTTCTGTAGCGAACGTTCGTTCGATAGGATTTTTCCTTTTATTTTAATTTCGGCCAGGGACCCATCCGTGAATATTTTTCTTTGCAGATTAGCCCCTGGTTTTCAAACGATCATAACTTTTTACTCGCTAGTCCAAATCCAACGAAACCAACGCCCACGTCTTCGTTATGATCTCCTCTATCCAGTAATCCAACTCAAACATGTTTTTGAAAATTTTAAAATTTGAATTAGATCAGATTTGAATTCAAACTTCATTTGATCATAACTTGAGTTTCGTAGCTCCGTTTGAGTTGATTCTTTTTGCAAATCGAAGCGCTTGACCTAAACATTCTAATAAGGCCAAATTCATATAATTTTGGTACTGTTAGAAATTGTTTTATGTTGCAAGAGTTATTTGCTTGGTTTCGATGTTTTCCGATTTGTTTTCTTCGTTCTTCCCGATCTTTTGAGTGATTGCTTATGTGTGGTTACTATTGTTTGCTTACGATAGATTGACCGGAGTGTGACGAGTAGAACTATCAAGAGTTTTGAGTGCGAATCATCTTCATCAACATTGCAGGCAAGTTCACACTTTGATCATACCTTTTCTACAACCCATGTTTTATTGCATTAGATCAATCCTCTCACATTGCATGATTAGGATCTAATTAAATTGTGGGATGGGAAGTAGATGAGGTAGTACCTATTACCTGTATTATTATGAAACCTTTGGGAGTTGTTTCTACGCTTGCTTATTATGCCATGCTATGCTAGTAGACGTGGATTGGGTGAGTGATAACCATGACAGATGTGAGATTGAAAATTAAGGGTTTATCTAAGGTGGCAACCTAACACACATCTGGGTGGATTGAGGCACCTGATGTCTATCAGGACTTGCCTGTTTTCTTTGGACCGCCACCCAGGCTCAAAGGGATCATAAGATCATTCATGCTAGAAACTTCCGTGTGCAGCCACAAGCCATTATGGGCTCTGGCATAGTTGATTAAGTCGTGCGAACTCTTACGGGTAGACTAGCAGATGTAGGGGAAAGTAGGTGTACCGGTCTACCCACATGTAAGGTGCTAGCGCTTCTGAAAGACTGTGTCTCGGTCATCCGTCTTCTCAAACACCCTGCAGTGCGAGAAACCAAACGGAGGCGATCGAGTCTTGTGGGGAAAAGTGCGCAAACCTCTGCAGAGTGTATAAACTAATCATGATTAGCCGTGTCCCCGGTTATGGACATCTTGAGTATCTAGTTCTTGGATTATCCTGTTGATCTCATCACGTTACTTTAAATGAATATTGTTGGGTTTAATGATGTTACTTAATTGGGATTGAGAATGCTGTCAACCATTCTCAATGTTCAACAACCACCATGATAGTTAAATAAAATTTATTCCTTTGAAGTAGAAAAAAATTGGCTTTACGCAAAAACCTTATAACCATAGAGCTTTTCCACCAGCCAAATATGCATGTAGTGATAGCCATTGTTCATCATTCTCTATGGTGTGAATTTGCCAGTACATTCAATGTACTGACCCGTTTCGGGCTGCAACGTCTCATGTTGCAGGTTTCTTACGACGAGTAAGTGATACGTTAGGGTTACGGTTTGTACACTCAACTTTGCCGTTGGTGTTGATGGGAATCCACAACCTTGTTGCTTCTGCTATATGGATTTAGGTAATAGTATTTACGTTACTTTATACATGTGATTTACCTCTGTTATAAATCCTTCGAGTACTGTGTGTGTCAGCATACCGATCCAGGGATGACACTTAAGCACAGAGACTTGATCCATTCGGGTCAGGTCGCTACAAGATGGTATCAGAGCACATGTTGACTGTAGGACGTGACCCTAGAAACTGGCAAGCCCATAGCAAATATTTTTCTCTACAACTTTCCCTTTCAAAAAGATCTTTTACCTCTCTTCTCTTCTGAGCTTATTCAAAAATTCCCTTTTGTGAGACCATACCCCTTTCCCCTTTTGACCACACGAAGATTCGACTGATGAGACCACTCCAAGAAGTACAAGATATCGGACAACTAAGACCACTTCGGAATGAAGAGTATTTTCCGTGCATCTGAATAAGGGAAACTACAACGGTTGAAGACCGAAGACAAGTAGAATTTGAAGGTTCTGAAGAATTCCCAAATTTGTATGACCTAGGAAGGCTACCCTTATGGAACTTGGCAGACTATGGAAGTTGTCAATACCAGAGATCAAGGTGTATCAGAGAAAGACCAAGCATGGAGAGTTAAAAACCTCAAAGTTTTGTCAAGAAAACCCTAAGGCAGGGGATATCAATTATGGAAGATAGCTCCTGGCAATGACAAGGGCAGAAACACGGTTATCCGTGATGTCATCGCCGCTGATGCTATTGTCACCGTGCTGAGTTAAGGATGCATTTCATCAGAATGGATTTGATGGAAGAAGGCTGATGGAGCACCTATCATAAGATGAAGTTTTAGCCCTAGCCGGTGTATCACCAGGATCTGGAGTAGTACATCAAGAAGTTTAAAATGGAGCTCTAGGAAGTCGTATTAGACAAGGAAGCATTTCATGAAGAACTCAGGAACCAAAAGCTGAAAGTAGCCAAGATGGAGGAGCTACAACCTCGAGATACCGGAGAATTGTCAAGAACTGAAGGACAGTATGACCATGGTTCATGTGAAGGATGTTGAAACCAGAAGTTTGAAATGCAACTCCGGAATATTAAAGGATGTCACGAGAGATTTCACGTCAACCGAGATTGATCTAGCAAAAGAACTTGAGAAAGACAAGCATGATCGGAAGAAGCCATTGGAGGCATGAACAAGGCTTGAAGAGTTTGGAGACGTTGAAGATTTATTGACCTTTAGAAGACCAAACCCCTGTTATATACCTACGTTAGATGTGATGTTTGTGAGCTGTCATTTGTTTGATGTTTTTCCCAACAACCACAAATAAAATCTATCTTTTCAAAACTTTTGTCTGTATTGTGTGTATCCCTCTCCCTCTCTCTTATCTTACCCCAAACCCACATGGACCCAATAGCGGATGAATGGAGATGAGCTTGTATTTTCTGGACCGATGGGTTAGTTGGAGACAGACCGATGGATTCAGAACATGGAGGATCACATGGAGAATAACCCTATAGTCGAAAAGGATATGACCCAGCATGCTCTTCAGTGCTTTGAAAGAGGTGCTTCTACTTGGTGGAGGATGTACCAAACCATCAATGGATGGCAAGGAGTAACAACCTGGAGAGAAGTAAAGTTGACTCTGCAAAGATCTCACCTTGTGTCCCAGAAGTTGAAGCCTTATGGAAAGGATATGAAGAAACCTTGTGCATGCAAGATTTGTGGAGAAATAGGACACACCCATAAAGAACACAAGGATGAATGCCCTATTTGTGAAGGAAGTCACCCAGTTGAAGAATGCCCAACTAGGCAGATTTCTTGTTTCTTGTGTGAAGGGACTACCCACTATCCTGCTCAGTGTCACATTTACCCCATGGTACAACGAACCATCCAACAGAAGAAAGAAGTAATGAAAGGATCCCTTACGGAAATTTTAGAAGAAGCTGTGATGGAGGACACACGTAAAGAGGACCCGAGTAAACCCTGCACTAAGTCTTGCTATTCATATGGAGAAGAAAGACACATCTCCCAGAATTGTTGAATGGGGATCTAGTAGAATTCCCGACGGAGGAAGTAGATTATGACCCACAGGAAATAGAAGCCCTGATTGGAATGGAAAAGTCTAGGAAGAGAAGTAGATTGGATCCCAGGAACAAACCAATTTCTACAAAGAAAGACCTGAGTCATATCACATGTTTCAGGTGCAAAAATTCAGGACACTACTTCAATGATTGCCCAAAAGGGAAGATAAGGACCCCAGGAGGCTATATAATCACAAGGAAACCTCGAAACTTGTCAGAAGTAATATGTTTCCGTTGTAATGAAGCAGGGCACTTTGCCAGAGATTGTCCGAAGGAGAAGGGGACTTGTGATAAATAGTTGAGTTTATAACAGAAGAAATATAGTAGTAGTAGTGAGAACATTTTCCTTCATATTGAGGTGTTGAGTTGAGGCATGTAATGGAGAAGCAAGAGATTGTAATCATTTGAGAATGAATAAAGTAGCATCGTTGGTACTGATATGGATTTTATGAGTTGTTACTCTATGAAGAAGAATTTTGACCATTTTGAGGATAAGAGAAATATGGTCTATGGAAGATTTGTGCATTTTAAGGGTGGTAGTACCTTGTAATGGATTTCGGACAAAATGAATACGAGTTTTGTCTTGATATGTGTGATGCCCCAAAAGTATGTAGGATGAAGTTGGAGACCGTCAGTTGTTTGGACCAAAGGTGATCAAAGGAGCCAGAAGAGAATGTTAAGTTGATTCGAGATAGACTGAAGGTAGCTCAGTCCAGGCAGAAGAGTTATGTAGACTCAAAAACTCAAGGAGGTAGTCTATGAAATTGGAGACAGAGCATGTCTTCATGTGTTCCCTCTGCGAGGAGTTAAACGAATTAGAGTTAAGGGACAGTTAGCCCCGAGATTTGTAGGACCATACCGAGTTTTGGAGCATATGGGAGAAGTGGTCAACAAGTTGGAGTCACCCGAAGGACTGTCAGGAGTTCAAGATGTGTTTCACGTTTCCCAGTTGAAGAAGTGCCATGCAGAGATGGCCAATATTCCCCTGTAAGGACGCTTGACCCTGGAAAGGATAATGATCTTCCATGAAGTGGAATATGAACTTCATAAGTATAGGTTTTTATCTCGGTATGAGGGATATCCCACGGGGATGAAGAGATAAATTACTATTGGATATAAAGGAGGTATGATGTTGGAAATATGGATCAATGAAAATTCCATGATGAGTCTGAGTAATCATGTCCTAGTTTTGGTGCCAATAGAAGGAAGGAAGACAATACAATTGGATGGATTTAAGAATACTAGGAAGTTGGAAGTTGGAATAATGATAAGTTGCCCAATGATAAGTTCAAGGACTACAAGTGATGAGATGGGCCATAACCCACAGGCCCCAGGACCTGCCAAGAAGCAAGCACATTCTTGCTGAAGGAAAAACCCTGGAAGTGGATATACCTTTGTCGACAGACGATTTTATAGGAGTTTACGCAAAACCTGAGAGTTGTGAAGGAACGATAGATGGTTGTTTGGCTTGCAGAATCTATGGATTTATCCGAACTTGGTTCATCGACAAGAGAAATTCTGCAATGCTTGTGAGGATGACCGAGTGTTAGAATGCGAGATTCGCTAAACTGTATACATGGTAATGATTTGGGTGCGGGATGGATTGATCACCATACCGACTTACTCTTATTATTCGCCTTGCTATGTGGGATGGTAAATCTGAGTGACTTTCCTATAGTAGAGAGACGACAATATTAAACCTTGTTTGAACCTTAGAATGGTATAAGTATTTTTCCCTTGTACACGACAGCTTTTGCCAACCGTAGGTTATACGGTGAGGATCAACCCAGACCCATTTCCTGCAGGAGAAACCATAAATTGTTGACCACCATGAGATATCGATAGTTGTTTAGTTTTGGCGCCTGACCCATCAGCTAAGAAGACCCAATCTCGGAATAACCTTACCAAGAGGAAAGGACAGAAGAATTGAGGAAAAGGTTATGCCACTACCGGAAGAGCCAGAGAAGGAATTTTCTGAGGATTTGAGAAGACCGACACTATTAACAATATGGATGAAGTATATGAGTTTTTGATGGAGCTGTAACCATGCTTCTAAGGGTGGTAGCACCCCAGACCCCTGTGATGATTGATGGATTTTGAGAAGACCCCAAACCCTAACCTTTTGTTTCTAGCCTCTCCGAATCTCGAGGACGAGATTCATTTTAAGGGTAGTACGTTTGTAACATCCCAAAATTCTAAATTTTGGAATGTTATAATAAATAGATAGATTTGATTGTTTGATTGATTGACTGAAAGTGAGTGAAATTCGAAACTTTTGAAAGTTAAATGAGAGGGAATAAAAGGACTTTCCCAAACTTTCATTTTTGCATTTTATGATCTCTGTGAATTCAAATTCTTTTCAAATACAAAACCCTTGAGCGAAGATGATATGACTTCTTCCATTAAATTAAATGAAAGGGTATTTGGAAATATTTGAATTTCATTTTGAAATAATTTAATTTTGAAACTTTATGCAACTCAATGATTTTCACGAAAGAAGATAAAATGACCTCTTCAAATTATATGAAATATGAGTTGGGAGTTTCAAAGGATCAATTTCAAAATCCTTTTGAAATTATTTTCAATTCGGATTTAATTGAGTATTATTCAAATTATTTTTCTCCAAAAACAAAATACATGGAAAATAGGGTAACATGATTCCCTACAATAGAAAATTGGAGAGAAATTAATTTGAAATCATTTTGGTATTTTTAAAATGATTTTTATTAGATTTTATTAGAGCAGAAGCACTCTTTGAATTATTTGAATTTTTCTGGATTCTATTTGACTTTATAAAAATGTCCATGTTGTAGAAAATCTTTTTCTAAAATTTTTGATATATTATATGCCTATATTATATTTTTAGTTATTTTGTTATTTTAGTTCTCTGAAAAAAAAATTAAAAAAAAACTTCCTCCGCCAAACTGGGCCGGCCCAGCTCCCAGGCCAGGCCACGGCCCAGCCCACCTCCGCGCCCATCCCCAATCTCCCGCAGGAGACCGACTCCCGCACGGGAGCGCCGCCGCCGGAGTCCGCCCGGACTCCTCCTTCCTTGCCCCCTCCTCCACGCACTCGCCGCCCTCCCATGCCTTTTAAGCGGAGCCCCGCCGCCTCTCTCTCCTCGTCCCGCTCTCACGCCGCCGCCGCATCTTACTGCCGCCACCGCCTGCACCACCGCCGCACTCCGCCAGCGTCGCCGCCCCGCCGCACCTCGCCGCCGTCCCGTGCCGCGCGCCGTCGCCGCTGCTGCTTTCCCTTCTGCCGCCGCCCGCGCCTGGATCCGCCGCCCCGCGCCGCTGCTAGCTCCGCCGGAGCCGCTTCGCCGCCGATCCGCTGCCGCCGGAGTAACCGCCGCCGCCGCCGGTTTTTCTTTGGTGAACCGGTAAAACCCGAGAACAAAACCGCCCGGGTTTTTTTATTTATTTATTTTAAAGTTCGGTTTCTGTTTCGTTAGAACGGTTTATTTTTTTTGGTTTTATTATTTAGCGGACGATCTCTGTTTAGATCTCCTTAGCGAGCGGTTTTCGTCGCGTATGCTTCTGTAGCGAACGTTCGTTCGATAGGATTTTTCCTTTTATTTTAATTTCGGCCAGGGACCCATCCGTGAATATTTTTCTTTGCAGATTAGCCCCTGGTTTTCAAACGATCATAACTTTTTACTCGCTAGTCCAAATCCAACGAAACCAACGCCCACGTCTTCGTTATGATCTCCTCTATCCAGTAATCCAACTCAAACATGTTTTTGAAAATTTTAAAATTTGAATTAGATCAGATTTGAATTCAAACTTCATTTGATCATAACTTGAGTTTCGTAGCTCCGTTTGAGTTGATTCTTTTTGCAAATCGAAGCGCTTGACCTAAACATTCTAATAAGGCCAAATTCATATAATTTTGGTACTGTTAGAAATTGTTTTATGTTGCAAGAGTTATTTGCTTGGTTTCGATGTTTTCCGATTTGTTTTCTTCGTTCTTCCCGATCTTTTGAGTGATGGCATGATGATTCACAAATTTATATATGGGGAAAATATGTTAGCTTCTAGATGTATTGGTATAATTGTTTTCTACATAACATCTTTTAGATATAATCTTCACATTGTATATATACACGTACTTCAAAAGTACAAAATAAAGGAATTTCCATAGTAGTTTAGTCAGAGAAAGAACAAGAACTAATTAAACAATATATTACTCCCTTCGTCTAGATTTTTTTAATGCTAGATACATCAATTTGAGCGATAACTAATTCGGGACGAGTATTAGGAAAGAGAGACCCATGACCGAACACTACGATAGTGTACAAAATGGAAGACCCATGTGCTACAAAATGACATGTCCGCAACAATTATGCAGTAATACCAAATGGATTCTAACAACTCAATTGTCGTAGACAAAGCAAGAAACTTCGATGACTAATGCTTACAGAATGATTCTTCTATGCAATATGATGAAGATAGGCCATGCTTCAACAACTATATCAAAATAACTAACATTCCGATGTGACAGGTAGCAATCACAAAAAGTCACAACTCAATTGGCAGAGAGGAAGCGCTAACATTGGTGAGTAATGATTAAAATAATAATTAGAAGACAAGAAAAAGAATTAGATTACAAAAAGAATTAGAAGACAATATAAATGGTTAGAAGACAATGGAGAGATAAGATAGGAAAAACTTAGTTACACAGCAAACATATATCGTCCAATGAAGTATCTATTGAAGGAAATGTGCCCTAAAGAATCTAGGAGTATAATTCCGTACTTCCAAGGAATATTTATGAAGTATTTCTACATTTTATACTACATTTGCAATTTAATAAATGTCACAAATACCTAATCGATCCATTTAAAAAAATTCTAGCCCGTGCGAATGCACGGGTTGACGACTAGTAGTAATAATAATAATTAAAAAAATCGTTGCATAATAAATAATTTATGCAAAGTGAGTAATAAAAGAAATATGGCCTAGTGCCGAAGTCAATGTCGATGCAGGGCGTCGGCGTGATGCGGTAAAGGCGTGGCAAAGCCTGAATTCACATGTCGGCCTGAGTTTCGGATGCGGCGTTCGCCGGACTATGTACGAAAACTGACCGAATCACCACGCGACCGTCATTAATGCGGCCATCATTTGATAGACCTGTGTACAGATGATGGACAAAACAGAGTAATAATTCTTTGGAAAAAATAAACCCAAACAAGCAAAAAAATACTAGGATTAATAACACCTGGTTTATTTGTTGTAGCAATCCGAAGAAAGGTGATTCCCAAAATTGGGACTTGATCTGCACACCCATTGCCTGATGGGCGATAAAGCTACGGTATATCGATGCTGGCAAAGGTTGGCTCGCCGAGGCAAAGCCCTCGGTCCAGCTAACGTGACGGAGCTGGTCGGCTAGTGACGCCGAAGTCTCCGGAGTAGGTTGATGAAGAGATGGCGAAGCCCCCGGTCCAGCCGAGATGTCGAAGCCTCGATGTCAGCTGATGAGTCAAAGTCGGTCGGTGTGATGGACACCGGCTTGAAGAAGCAATAGTGCGGCCCTGCCGATGCAGGTCGTGACGTGGTCGATGCCGGCTTGATGAAGTGACAGTGCGGCGATGCCGGTAATGCCCGCTCCGTGTAATCTGTGGGGCGGCGATGTTGGTGATGATTTATCCTTCGTGATGCCGGACTCTTGTTCGGCTTGCCGAGATGATGATCCGAAGAAGTTGAGCTCGGCTCAACAAAGTGACGACGTGTCTAGCGCAGGTCGGCGGCCTTGGAGCAATATCGCCGAACTGGTTTGACACCAGCATGATGATTAAGGCGACCTCAGGGGAGGCTTAAAAATTTAGGGGCACGTGTTTAAAAACAACGCACAATACCCTAGAGGAGAATTCCTCTAAAAAGGTTGTCCAATGTCACGTTCATAAAGAAACATGAATTCGGGTCGGATCCGTATTCGCGCAGAAAACGGATCCGAAAATTGATCCACTCATCGGAAAGTTCCCGGAGTTTGAACCATCGGATCGAGCTGAAATTTGGAGAGGTGGTAGATATGGGAATTACGCAGTTGATGAACGGTTGGATCTTCCAAAGGACCTCCGAGCTAGGCTCTGGAGACCACGCCCTAAACTCGTCCAGATTCCCGTCCAGATTTAATAGGGCTCCGGTATATCGTAGATTGTCGGAGATTCCTCCATCGGAACTCGACGAAATTTTGCATGGATGTTGTAGAATCAATTCCGCACAATTCCGCCAAAGGAATCGTCAAAACGATGCTCTAAGAGGTGGTGGAAGCAGATACAAATTTGCTATTCGGAAAAACAGCACGGTCGCCCGAGGGCAATGTTGACGTTGAGCCCTCGAGCTCCATGGATGATTCCTCCATGATCTTGATAGAGATCGGAGTTGATGTTGATGAAGGCCCTCGTCTGAACATGACGATCGGAGATGAAGCACGGTCCTCGGTCGAGCCAAGGTGACTAGTCGAGCCGGCGATGAAGATGCCGGCATCACAGGTAACCCCTTTAGCCATAAAAGGAGGGTCAAGGCAACCTTTACAAGGTTGTACCCCTTTGCAACCTTCACACATAGGCATTAATTTTTGATTGTTCCATGCCAATATTATTCAACTTTCATATACTTTTTGGCAACTTTTTATATTATTTTTGGGACTAACATATTGATCCAGTGCCCGGTGTTAGTTCCTGTTTGTTGCATGTTTTTTGTTTCGCAGAAAACCCATACCAAACGGAATAAAAACTGACGGAGATTTATTTTGGAATATTTATAAATTTTGGGAAGTGGAATCATCGCAAGACGGTGCCCGAGGGGGGCACGAGGTAGGGGGGCGCGCCCCAGGGTGTCAGGCGCGCCCCTGACCCTCGTGGCCACCCCGTAAGGCGGTTGGAGCCCTTCTCTTGCCGCAAGAAAACTAATTTTCGGATAGAGACTGTGTTAAAATTTCAGCCCAATCGGAGTTATGGATCTCCGGGAATATAAGAAACAGTGAGAGGGAAGAATCTGAGAACGCAGAATCAGAGAGAGACAGAGAGATAGATCCAATCTCAGAGGGGCTCTTGCCCCTCCCACGCCATGGAGGCCATGGACCAGAGGGGAAACCCTTCTCCCATCTAGGGACGAGGTCAAGGAATAATAAGAAGGAGGGGGGCTCTCTCCCCCTCGCTTCCGGTGGCACTGGAGTGCCACCGGGGGCCATCATCATCACCGCGATCTTCACCAACAACTTCACCGCCATCATCACCAACTCTTCTCCCCTCTATGCAGCGATGTAACCTCTTTCTTACCCGCTGTAATCTCTACTTAAACATGGTGCTCAATGTTATATATTATTTCCCAATGATGTTTGAGTAGATCTGATTTGTCCTAATGGCTATTTGATGATCGTGATTGGTTTGAGTTGTATGTTTTATTATTGGTGTTGTCCTATGATGCTCTCCGTGTCGCGCAAGCGTGAGGGATTCCCGCTATAGGGTTTGCAATGTGTTTATGATTTTCTTATGGTGGGTGGCGTGAGTGACAGAAGCACAGACCCGATGAAAGTGCAACTATCCCTGGGTGGTTTTGATAATTCCTAACAACATATAGCTCATTGAGCTAACATTATTCCAAGATTAATATTTCAGGAAAAGCTCAATGAATGGCATGGCATGGATGAGGAAAGTGGATCCCTCAAAATTCTAAGGACAAAAAGTTTGGTTCAAGCTTGAAGCTCAAGACTCTACATTTTATATTTTAGTGATCCAAGATCACATTGAGTCTATAGGAAAAGCCAATACTATCAAGGAGGGATGAGGTGTTGCTTAATGGCTTGCTTGCTCAAAATGCTTAGTGATATGCTCCAAAACCCTCAACTACCTTCCCACATCCACATATGACCTAAACCAAAAGTCAAACTCGGCCCCACCGATTCTTTCTATCCGGCGCCACCGAGTTTCAAATGTGATAGCCACTACCACAAACCCTAGGCAAATCGGTCTCACCGATAGGGATCTCGGTCTCACCGAGATGGGATTGTAATCTCTCTGTTTCCCTTCGTAACGCTTCGATCTTACCTAGATGAGCGATTGGTCCCACCAAGATTGCAATGTAAACTCTCTGTTTCCCTTTTGTAACATTTCGGTCTCACCGAGATGAGCGAATCGGTCCCACCGAGTTTACCTGACCAACTCTCTGGTTAGCTTATTACCAAAATCGGTCTCATCGAGTTTGTGTAATCGGTCACACCGAGATGACGTTATGCCCTAACCCTAACCATATCGGTCCTACCGAGTTGCATCTCAGTCCCACCGAAAATCCTAACAGTCACTAGGTTTGCTGAATCGGTCCGACTGAGTTTAACCATTCGGTCCCACCGAGTTTGGCAAATTGTGTGTAACGGTTAGATTTTGTGTGGAGGCTATATATACCCCTCCACCCACTCTTCATTTGGGGGAGAGAGCCATCAGAACATACCTACACTTCCAATACACATTTTCTGAGAGAGAACCACCTACACTTGTGTTGAGGTCAAGATATTCCATTCCAACCATATGAATCTTGATCTCTAGCCTTCCCCAAGTTGCTTTCAACTCAAATCTTCTTTCCACCAAATCCAAATCCTGTGAGAGAGAGTTGAGTGTTGGGGAGAGTATCATTTGAAGCACAAGAGCAAGGAGTTCATCATCAACATACCATTTGTTACTTCTTGGAGAGTGGTGTCTCCTAGATTGGCTAGGTGTCACTTGGGAGCCTCCGACAAGATTGTGGAGTTGAACCAAGAAGTTTGTAAGGGCAAGGAGATCGCCTACTTCGTGAAGATCTACCGCTAGTGAGGCAAGTCCTTCATGGGCGACGGCCGTGATGGAATAGACAAGGTTGCTTCTTCGTGGACCCTTCGTGGGTGGAGCTCTCCGTGGACTCGCGCAACCGTTACCCTCCGTGGGTTGAAGTCTCCATCAACGTGGATGTACGATAGCACCACCTATCGGAACCACGACAAAAACATCCGTGTCTCCAATTGCGTTTGAATCCTCCAAACCCTTCCCTTTACATTCTTGTAAGTTGCATGCTTTACTTTCCGCTGCTCATATACTCTTTTGCATGCTTGCTTGAATTGTGTGGAGATTGCTTGACTTGTGCTAAGATAGCTAAAATCTGCCAAGAACTAAAATTGGGAAAAGGCTAGATTTTTATTTGGTCAAGTAGTCTAATCACCCCCCCTCTAGACATACTTTTGATCCTACACCCGCGTAAGTAGGTTGTTTGCGTATGGAATATAAGGGACTTGGCTTTAATGCTATGGTTGGGTTTTAAATTAATGAATCTTTAGTAGTTGCGGATGCTTGCTAGAGTTCCAATCATAAGTGCATATGATCCAAGTAGAGAAAGTATGTTAGCTTATGCCTCTCCCTCAAATAAAATTGCAATAATGATTACCGGTCTAGTTATCGATTGCCTAGGGACAAATAACCTTCTTGTTGACAAAAGCTCTTTACTAAAACTAATTTAGTTGTGTCTTCATCTAAACAACCCCTACTTTATATTTACTTGCTCTTTATTATCTTGCATACCTATCCAACAACACCTACAAAGTACTTCTAGTTTCATACTTGTTTCTGGTAAAGCGAACGTCAAGTGTGCGTAGAGTTGTATCGGTGGTCGATAGAACTTGAGGGAATATTTGTTCTACCTTTAGCTCCTCGTTGGGTTCGACACTCTTACTTATCGAAAGAGGCTACAATTGATCCCCTATACTTGTGGGTTATTAGTATTTGTGCAGCTGCCCTCTCCTAGTGACTTGCCGGGGGAGAGCGCTCTGTATATTTTCTTCCACACTCATCCAATACACAAAAGCAGGGGTAAGGTTTTACGCTTCTCGGTGGCCTGAACCTGGGTAAAATTGTGTCCTTCGTCGTCTTGCTCTTTGCATTGCGTGCACCCCCTTGCCGAACCAGCAAAGGGGCAGCCTTGTCCCATAGGCCAGCTCCACGCCGACATCTTTGGCATGCCAGGTAGGGGGACATCACCGGCGTGAATCAAGCCGACGAACGACACTTCAACCTCATCAAGATCACCGTCTTCTTCACCCTTTAGGGCACCCAAGAAGAAGGGTTGCATGACGACTAAGCCATCGACATCCAAGCTCCTGCCGCATGCGCCCGCGGGCGGCGCTGCGGATGCCACGGGGGGCACGACTGACACAGAAGGTGTAGTCATCGTGCCCGCTACGGCGGAGACTGGAAGAGGAGACGCTGGGATGGGCATCTACCACAACCCTCCAGCGAAGATAGCAACAATGGTGCGGGAGTGATACGTCTCCAACGTATCTATAATTTTTGATTGCTCCATGCTATATTATCTACTGTTTTGGGCAATATTGGGCTTTATTTTCCACTTTTATATTATTTTTGGGACTAACCTATTAACCGGAGGCCCAACCCAGATTTGCTGTTTTATGCCTATTTCAGTGTTTCGAGGAAAAGGAATATCAAACGGAGTCAAAACGGAACGAAATCAACTGGAGAAGTTATTTTTGGAAGGAAACCTACCGGATAGACTTGGACCCTACGTCAGAAGATGAAGGAGGTGCTCACGAGGGTAGGGGCACGCCCACCCCCCTGGGGCGCGCCCCCCTGCCTTGTGGCCACCCCTTCGGTCCACCAACGTACTCCTTTCACCCATATATACCCACGCATCCTAAAACTTCCAGAACGGAGATTAGATCGGGAGTTCCACCGCCAGAAGCCTCCGTAGCCACCGAAAGCCAATCTAGACCCGTTCCGGCACCCTGCCGGAGGGGGCAATCCCTCTCCGGTGGCCATCTTCATCATCCCGATGCTCTCCATGACGAGGAGGGAGTAGTTCTCCCTCGGGGCTGAGGGTATGTACCAGTAGCTATGTGTTTGATCTCTCTCTCTCTCTCTCTTGTGTTCTTGATTTGGCATGATCTTGATGTATCGTGAGCTTTGCTATTATAGTTGGATCTTATGTTTCTCCTCCCCCTCTTCTCTCTTGTAATGAATTGAGTTACCCCTTTGAAGTAACCTTATCGGATTGAGTCTTTAAAGATTTGAGAACACTTGATGTATGTCTTGCCGTGGATATCAGTGGTGACAATGGGATATCACGTGATTCACTTGATGTATGTTTTGGTGATCAACTTGCGGGTTCCGCCCATGAACCTATGCATAGGGGTTGGCACACATTTTCTTCGTGATTCTCCGGTAGAAACTTTGGGGCACTCTTTGAGGTCCTTTGTGTTGGTTGAATAGATGAATCTGAGATTGTGTGATGCATATCGTATAATCATACCCACGGATACTTGAGGTGACATTGGAGTACCTAGGTGACATTAGGATTAGGGTTGATTTGTGTCTTAAGGTGTTATTCTAGTACGAACTCTAGGGCTGTTTGTGACACTTATAGGAATAGCCCAATAGATTGATTGGAAAGAATAACTTTGATGTGGTTTCGTACCCTACCATAATCTCTTCGTTCGTTCTCCGCTATTAGTGACTTTGGAGTGACTCTTTGTTGCATGTTGAGGGATAGTTATGTGATCCAATTATGTTAGTATTGTTGAGGGAACTTACACTAGCGAAAGTATGAACCCTAGGCCCTATTTCCTATCATTGCAATACCGTTTACGCTCACTTTTATCACTTGCTACCTTGCTGTTTTTATTATTTCAGATTACAAATACCTTTATCTACTATCCATATACCACTTGTTTCACTATCTCTTCGCCGAACTAGTGCACCTATACAATTTACCATTGTATTGGGTGTGTTGGGGACACAAGAGACTCTTTGTTATTTGGTTGCAGGGTTGCTTGAGAGAGACCATCTTCATCCTACGCCTCCTATGGATTGATAAACCTTAGGTCATCCACTTGAGGGAAATTTGCTACTGTCCTACAAACCTCTGCACTTGGAGGCCCAACAGCGTCTACAAGAAGAAGGTTGTGTAGTATACATCAAGCTCTTTTCTGGCGCCGTTGCCGGGGAGGTTAGCGCTTGAAGGTATATCTTTAGATCTTGCAATCGAGTCTTTTAGTTTCTTGTTTTATCACTAGTTTAGTTTATAAAACAAAACTACCAAAAAATGGAATTGAGTTTGTCCTATACGCTTCATCTTTTTAATATATTTCGTGAGTATGATGAAAAGGATAATTGTGCTCAAGTGCTAGAAGAAGAAATCTATAAAAATTTTGGCACTAAATATTTGAATGATGAGCATGATTGCAATGTTGTTAGTATGAATTCCTTGAATATCCATGATGCTAATGATATGCAAAGCCACAAGCTTGGGGAAGCTATGTTTGATGAAGATGGTATTTTTTGTCCCCCAAGCTTTGATGAGCAAATTTACTATGATGAAAGCATGCCTCCTATCTATGATGATTATTGTGATGACACGTATGCTTTAAAGAATAATGATAACAATGAAACTTGTCATCTTGATCTTAATTTTCAATCACATGATAGTTATTTTGTTGAGTTTGCTCCCACTATTATTCATGAGAAGAATTTTGCTTGTGTGGAGAGTAGTAAATTTTATATGCTTGTAGATCATGAAAAGAATGCTTTAGGTGCGTGATGTCTACTACACAACCTTCTTCTTGTAGACGTTGTTGGGCCTCCAAGTGCAGAGGTTTGTAGGACAGTAGCAAATTTCCCTCAAGTGGATGACCTAAGGTTTATCAATCCGTAGGAGGCATAGGATGAAGATGGTCTCTCTCGAGCAACCCTGCAACCAAATAATAAAGAGTCTCTTGTGTCCCCAACACACCCAATACAATGGTAAATTGTATAGGTGCACATTAGTTCGGCAAAGAGATGGTGATACAAGTGGTATATGGATGGTAGATAATAGTTTTTGTAATCTGAAATAATAAAAACAGCAAGGTAACTAATGATAAAAGTGAGTGTAAACGGTATTGCAATGCTAGGAAACAAGGCCTAGGGTTCATACTTTCACTAGTGTAAGTCCTCTCAACAATACTAACATAATTGGATCACATAACTATCCCTCAACATGCAACAAAGAGTCACTCCAAAGTCACTAATAGCGGAGAACGAACGAAGAGATTATGGTAGGGTACGAAACCACCTCAAAGTTATTCTTTCCAATCAATCCGTTGGGCTATTCCTATAAGTGTCACAAACAGCCCTAGAGTTCGTACTAAAATAACACCTTAAGACACAAATCAACCAAAACCCTAATGTCATCTAGATACTCCAATGTCACCTCAAGTATCCGTGGGTATGATTATACGATATGCATCACACAATCTCAATTCATCTATTCAACCAACACAAAGGACCTCAAAGAGTGCCCCAAAGTTCTACCGGAGAATCACGACAAAAATGTGTGCCAACCCCTATGCATAGGTTCATGGGCGGAACCCGCAAGTTGGTCACCAAAACATACATCAAGTGGCATGTGGTATCCCATTTTCACCACAGATATCCACGGCAAGACATACATCAAGTGTTCTCAAGTCTTTAAAGACTCAATCCGATAAGATTACTTCAAAGGGGAAACTCGATTCATTACAAGAGAGAAGAGGGGGAGGAGAAACATAAGATACAACTATAATAGCAAAGCTCGCGATACATCAAGATCGTGCCAAATCAAGAACACGAGAGAGAGATCAAACACATAGCTACTGGTACATACCCTCAGCCCCGAGGGAGAACTACTCCCTCCTCGTCATGGAGAGCACCGGGATGATGAAGATGGCCACCGGAGAAGGATTACCCCCTCCGGCAGGGTGCCGGAACGGGTCTAGATTGGTTTTTGGTGGCTACGGAGGCTTCTGGCGGCGGAACTCCCGATCTATTTTGCGTTCTGGAAGTTTTAGGTCACGTAGGTATATATGGGTGCAGGAGGTACGCAGGGGAGCCACGAGGGCCCCACGAGACAGGGGGCGCGCCCTAAGGGGGCGCCCCCACCCTCATGGGCACCTCGTTCCTTCCTGGACGTGAGGTCCAAGTCCATCAGGTGTGTTTCCTTCCAAAAATAACTTCTCCAGTTGATTTCGTTCCGTTTCGACTCCGTCTGATATTACTTTTCTTCAAAACACTGAAATAGGCATAAAACAACAAATCTGGGCTGGGCCTCCAGTTAATAGGTTAGTCCCGAAAGTAATATAAAAGTGGATAATAAAGCCCAATATTGCCCAAAACAGTAGATAATATAGCATGGAGCAATCAAAAATTATAGATACGTTGGAGACGTATCAAGCATCCCCAAGCTTAATTCCTGCTCGTCCTCGAGTAGGTAAATGATAAAAAAGATAATTTTTTATGTGGAATGCTAGTTGGCATAATTTCAATGTAATTCTTCTTACTTGTGATATGAATATTCAGATCCGAAAGATTCAAGACAAAAGTTCATATTGACATAGAAATAATAATACTTCAAGCATACTAACAAAGCAATTATGTTTTCTCAAAATAACATGGCTAAAGAAAGTTATCCCTACAAAATCATATAGTCTGGCTATGCTCCATCTTCACCACACAAAATATTTAAATCATGCACAACCCCGATGACAAGCCAAGCAATTGTTTCATACTTTTGATGTTCTCAAACTTTTTCAATCTTCACGCAATACATGAGCGTGAGCCATGGACATAGCACTATAGGTGGAATAGAATGGTGGTTGTGGAGAAGACAAAAAGGGAGAAGATAGTCTCACATCGACTAGGCGTATCAACGGGCTATGGAGATTCCCATCAATAGATATCAATGTGAGTGAGTAGGGATTGCCATGCAACGGATGCACTAGAGCGATAAATGTATGAAAGCTCAACAAAAGAAACTAAGTGGGTGTGCATCCAACTTGCTTGCTCACGAAGACCTAGGGCATTTTGAGGAAGCCCATCATTGGAACATACAAGCCAAGTTCTATAATGTAAAATTACCACTAGTATAAGAAAGTGACAACATATGAGACTCTCTATATGAAGAACATGGTGCTGCTTTGAAGCACAAGTGTGGAAAAAAGGATAGTAGCATTGCCCTTTTTTTATTTGACCTTCCTTTTTTGGCCTTTTTTTGGGACAATGCTCTATTGAATGATGATCATCACACTTCTATTTATTTACAACTCAATGATACAACTCGATACTTAGAACAAGATATGACTCTATATGAATGCCTCCGGCGGTGTACCGGGATGTGCAGTGATGCATGAGTGACATGTATGAAAGAATTGTGAACGGTGGCTTTGCCACAATACAATGTCAACTACATGATCATGCTAAGCAATATGACAATGATGAAGCGTGTCATAATAAACGGAATGGTGGAAAGTTGCATGGCAATATATCTCGGAATGGCTATGGAAATGCCATAATAGGTAGGTATGGTGGCTGTTCTGGGGAAGGTATATGGTGGGTTTATGGTACCAGCGAAAGTTGCGCGGTACTAGAGAGGCTAGCAATGGTGGAAGGGTGAGAGTGCGTATAATCCATGGACTCAACATTAGTCATAAAGAAATCACATACTTATTGCAAAAATCTATTTTAGTTATCGAAACAAAGTATTACGCGCATGCTCCTAGGGGGATAGATTGGTAGGAAAAGACCATCGCTCGTCCCCGACCGCCACTCATAAGGAAGACAATCAATAAATAAATCATGCTCCGACTTCATCACATAACGGTTCACCATATGTGCATGCTACGGGAATCACAAACTTCAACACAAGTATTTCTCAAATTCACAACTACTCAACTAGCATGACTCTAATATCACCATCTCCATATCTCAAAACAGTTATCAAGTATCAAACTTCTCATAGTATTCAACACACTCATAAGAGAATTTTATTATTCTTGAATACCTAGCATATTAGGATTTTAAGAAAATTACCATGCTATTTAAGACTCTCAAAATAATCTAAGTGAAGCATGAGAGTTCATCTATTTCTTCAAAATAAAACTACGACCATGCTCTAAAAGATATAAGTGAAGCACTAGAACAAATGACAAACTACTCCGAGAGATATAAGTGAAGATCAATGAGTAGTCGAATAATTATAAAACTATGTGAAGGCTCTCTAACATTTAATAATTTCAGATCTTGATACTCTATTCAAACAGAAAGCAAAGCAAAATAAAATGACATTCTAAGAATAGCAAACATCATGTGAAGAAGGAAAAACTTAGGATCAACCGAAACTAACCGATAGTTGTTGAAGAAGAAATGTGGGATGCCAACCGGGGCATCCCCAAGCTTAGATGTTTGAGACTTTTGAAATATTATATTGGGGTGCGTTGGGCATCCCCAAGCTTGAGCTTTTGTGTCTCCTTAATTCCTCTCATATCAAGGTCTCCCTAAATCTCAAAAGCTTCATCCACACAAAACTCAACAAGGACTCGTGAGATAAGTTAGTATAAACCACTGCAAAAACCTTATCATACTCTACTGAAGCAAATCACTAAAATTATTCTTCAACATTGCATACTAAATGCCTATGCATATTTAATAGTCCTATCCTCAAATAGAATCATTAAAGAAGCAAACATATGCAAACAATGCAAACATAACAGCAATCTTCCTAAACAGGATAGTCTGTAAAGAATGCTGCAACATCCATACTTCCCTAGCTCCAAAAATTATGAAAGAAAATTCCCACTGTAGTAAATTTATCAGAGCTTAATATGCAAAAGGTTTTCAACATTTTATCACATTCTGACTTTTCTAGGGAATTATTGCAACAGCGGTAAACTTTCTGTTTTCAAACAGCAACATGTATACTTGTAACATAGGCATAGTAAAGGCTATCAATGCCACTTTTATTGAAATAAAAGATGCAAAAAAATTGTTCTAAATAACAGAAAGCAAATCCTAACAAAATAAATTGACGCTCCAAGCAAAACACATATCATGTGGTAAATAAAAATATAGCTCCAAGTAAAGTTACCGATGAACGAAGACGAAAGAGGGGATGCCTTCCGGGGCATCCCCAAGCTTAGGCTCTTGGATATCCTTGAATATTACCTTGGGGTTCCTTGGGCATCCCCAATATTAGGCTCTTGCCACTCCTTATTCCATAGTCCATCGAATCCTTACCCAAAACTTGAAAACTTCGCAACACAAAACTTAACAGAAAACTCGTAAGCTCCGTTAGTATAAGAAAGTAAATCATCACTTCAAGGTACTGTAATGAACTCATTATTTATTTATATTGGTGTTAAACCTACTGTATTCCAACTTCTCTATGGTTTATAAACTATTTTACTAGCCATAGATTCATCAAAATAAGTAAACAACACATGACAAACAGAATCTGTCAAAAACAGAACAGTCTGTAGTAATCCGGATCAAACGTATACTTCTGGAACTCGTAAAATTCTCAAATAAATTGCTGGACCTGAGTAATTTATCTATTAATCATATCCAAAAATAATTAACTAAATATCACTCTCCAAATAAAAATGGCAGAAATTCTCGTGAGCGCTAAAGTTTCTGTTTTTGACAGCATGATCAACAAGACTTCCCCCAAGTCTTCCCAAAGGTTCTACTTGGCACAAACACTAATTAAAAGCATAGAACCACATCTAAAAAGAGGCTAGATGGATTATTTATTATTAAACAGGAACAAAAAGCAAGGGACAAACATAAAGTTGGGTTGCCTCCCAACAAGCGCTATCGTTTAACGCCCCTAGCTAGGCATGATGATTTCAATGATGCTCACACAAAAGATAAGAATTGTAACATAAAGAGAGCATCATGAAGAATATGAATAGCAAATTTAAGTCTAACATACTTCCCATGCATAGGGATTTTGTGAGCAAACAACTTATGGAAACAAGAATCAACTTGCATAGGAAGGTAAAACAAGCATAACTTCAAAATTTTAAGCACATAGAGAGGAAACTTGATATTATTGCAACTCCTACAAGCATATGTTCCTCCCTCATAATAATTTTAAGTAGAATCATGAATGAATTAAACAATATAACCAGCACCTAAACCATTCTTTTCATGATCTACAAGCATAGAAAATTTACTACTCTCCACATAAGCAAACTTATTCTCATGAATAATAGTGGGAGCTAACTCAACAAAATAACTATCATGTGATTGAAAATTAAGATGAAGATGACAAGTTTCATGGTTATCATCATTCTTTAAAGCATACGTGTCATCACAATAATCATCATAGATAGGAGGCATGCTTTATCATAATAAATTTGCTCATCAAAGCTTGGGGGACAAAAATATCATCTTCATCAAACATAGCTTCCCCAAGCTTGTGGCTTTGCATATCATTAGCATCATGGATATTCAAGGAATTCATACTGACAACATTGCAATCATGCTCATCATTCAAATATTTAGTGCCAAACATTTTATAGATTTCTTCTTCTAGCACTTGAGCACAATTATCCTTTTCATCATACTCACGAAAGATATTAAAAAGATGAAGCGTATAGGACAAACTCAATTCCATTTTTTGGTAGTTTTGTTTTATAAACTAAACTAGTGATAAAACAAGAAACTAAAAGACTCGATTGCAAGATCTAAAGATATACCTTCAAGCGCTAACCTCCCCGGCAACGGCGCCAGAAAAGAGCTTGATGTATACTACACAACCTTCTTCTTGTAGACGCTGTTGGGCCTCCAAGTGCAGAGGTTTGTAGGACAGTAGCAAATTTCCCTCAAGTGGATGACCTAAGGTTTATCAATCCATAGGAGGCGTAGGATGAAGATGGTCTCTCTCAAGCAACCCTGCAACCAAATAACAAAGAGTCTCTTGTGTCCCCAACACACCCAATACAATGGTAAATTGTATAGGTGCACTAGTTCGGCGAAGAGATAGTGAAACAAGTGGTATATGGATAGTAGATAAAGGTATTTGTAATCTGAAATAATAAAAACAGCAAGGTAGCAAGTGATAAAAGTGAGCGTAAACGGTATTGCAATGATAGGAAATAGGGCCTAGGGTTCATACTTTCGCTAGTGTAAGTTCCCTCAACAATACTAACATAATTGGATCACATAACTATCCCTCAACATGCAACAAAGAGTCACTCCAAAGTCACTAATAGCGGAGAACGAACGAAGAGATTATGGTAGGGTACGAAACCACATCAAAGTTATTCTTTCCAATCAATCTATTGGGATATTCCTATAAGTGTCACAAACAGCCCTAGAGTTCATACTAGAATAACACCTTAAGACACAAATCAACCAAAACCCTAATGTCACCTAGATACTCCAATGTCACCTCAAGTATCCGTGGGTATGATTATATGATATGCATCACACAATCTCAGATTCATCTATTCAACCAACACAAAGGACCTCAAAGAGTGCCCCAAAGTTCTACCAGAGAATCACGACGAAAACGTGTGCCAACCACTATGCATAGGTTCATGGGCGGAACCCGCAAGTTGGTCACCAAAACATACATCAAGTGGCACGTGGTATCCCATTGTCACCACAGATATCCACGGCAAGACATACATCAAGTGTTCTCAAGTCTTTAAAGACTCAATCCGATAAGATTACTTCAAAGGGGAAACTCGATTCATTACAAGAGAGAAGAAGGGGAGGAGAAACATAAGGTCCAACTATAATAGCAAAGCTCGCGATACATCAAGATCGTGCCAAATCAAGAACACGAGAGAGAGAGAGATCAAACACATAGCTACTGGTACATACCCTCAGCCTCGAGGGAGAACTACTCCCTCCTTGTCATGGAGAGCACCGGGATGATGAAGATGGCCATCGGAGAAGGATTTCCCCCTCCGGTAGGGTGCCGGAACGGGTCTAGATTGGTTTTTGGTGGCTACCGAGGCTTCTGGCGGCGGAACTCCCGATCTATTTTGCGTTCTGGAAGTTTTAGGTCACGTAGGTATATATGGGTGCAGGAGGTACGTCAGGGGAGCCACAAGGGCCCCACGAGACAGGGGGCGCGCCCTAGGGGTGGGGGGGCCACCCTCGTGGGCACCTCGTTCCTTTCTTGACGTGAGGTCCAAGTCCATCAGGTGTGTTTCCTTCCAAAAATAACTTCTCCAGTTGATTTCGTTCCGTTTTGACTCCGTCTGATATTCCTTTTCTTCAAAACACTGAAATAGGCATAAAACAACAAATCTGGGCTGGGCCTCCGATTAATAGGTTAGTCCCGAAAGTAATATAAAAGTGGATAATAAAGCCCAATATTGCCCAAAACAGTAGATAATATAGCATGGAGCAATCAAAAATTATAGATACGTTGGAGACGTATCAGTGCTGGTTATATTGTTGAATTCATTCATGATGCTACTGAAAATTATTACGAGGGAGGAATATATGCTTGTAGGAATTGCAATAATATCAAGTTTCCTCTCTATGTGCTTAAAGTTTTGAAGTTATGCTTGTTTTACCTTCCTATGCAAGTTGATTCTTGTTCCCATAAGTTGTTTGCTCACAAAATCCCTATGCATAGGAAGTATGTTAGACTTAAATGTGCTAGTCATATTCTTTATGATGCTCTCTTTATGTTTCAATTCTTATCTTTTATGTGAGCATCATTGAAATCATCATGCCTAGCTAGGGGCGTTAAACGATAGCGCTTGTTGGGAGGCAACCCAATTTTATTTTAGCTCCTTGATTTTTGTTACTGTTTAATAATAAATAATCCATCTAGCCTCTGTTTAGATGTGGTTTTATGTGTTTAATTAGTGTTTGTGCCAAGTAGAACCGTTGGGAAGACTTGGGGAAAGTCTTTGCAATCATGCTGTAAAAAACAGAAACTTTAGCGCTCACGAGAATTGCTGCCATTTTTATTTGGAGAGTGCTATTTAGTTAATTCTTTTTGCAGATGATTAATAGATAAATTACTCAGGTCCAGAAATTTATTTGAGAATTTTATGGGTTCCAGAAGTATACGTTTGATCCAGATTACTACAGACTGTTCTGTTTTTGACAGATTCTGTTTTTCATGTGTTGTTTACTTATTTTGATGAATCTATGGCTAGTAAAATAGTTTATAAACCATAGAGAAGTTGGAATACAGTAGGTTTAACACCAATATAAATAAAGAATGAGTTCATTACAGTACCTTGAAGTGGTGATTTATTTTCTTATACTAACGGAGCTTACGAGTTTTCTGTTAAGTTTTGTGTTGTGAAGTTTTCAAGTTTTGGGTAAAGATTCGATGGACTATGGAATAAGGAGTGGCAAGAGCCTAAGCCTGGGGATGCCCCGGAAGGCATCCCCTCTTTCGTCTTCGTTCATCGGTAACTTTACTTGGAGCTATATTTTTATTTACCACATGATATGTGTTTTGCTTGGAGCGTCAATTTATTTTGTTAATATTTGCTTGCTGTTATTTAGAAAAATGTTTTGCATCTTTTATTTCAATAAAAGTGGCATTGATAGCCTTTACTATGCCTATGTTACAAGTATACATGTTGCTGTTTGAAAACAGAAAGTTTACCGCTGTTGCAATAATTCCCTAGAAAAGTCAGAATGTGATAAAATGTTGAAACCTTTTGCATATTAAGCTCTGATAAATTTACTACAGTGGGAACTTTATTTCATAATTTTTGGAGCTAGGGAAGTATGGATGTTGCAGCATTCTTTACAGACTATCCTGTTTAGGAAGATTGCTGTTATGTTTGCATTGTTTGCATATGTTTGCTTCTCTAATGATTCTATTTGAGGATGGGACTACTAAATATGCAGAGGCATTTAGTATGCAATGTTGAATAATAATTTTAGTGATTTGCTACAGTAGAGTATGATAAGGTTTTTGCAATGATTTATACTAACTTATCTCACGAGTCCTTGTTGAGTTTTGTGTGGATGAAGCTTTTGAGATTTAGGGAGACCGTGATATGAGAGGAATTAAGGAGACACAAAAGCTCAAGATTGGGGATGCCCAAGGCACCCCAAGATAGTATTTCAAGAAGTCTCAAGCGTCTAAGCTTGGGTATGCCCCGGTTGGCATCCCACCTTTCTTATTCAACAACTATCGGTTAGTATCGGTTGATCCTAAGTTTTTGCTTCTTCACATGATGTTTGCCGTTCTTAGAATGTCATTTTATTTAGCTTTGCTTGCTGTTTAAATAGAATACCAAGATCTGAAATTATTAAATGAGAGAGAGTCTTCACATAGTTGCATAATTATTCGACTACTCATTGATCTTCACTTATATCTTTCGGAGTAGTTTGTCATTTGCTCTAGTGCTTCACTTGTATCTTTTAGAGCATGGTGGTAGTTTTATTTTGAAGAAATAGATGAACTCTGATGCTTCACTTAGATTATTTTGAGAGTATTAAATAGCATGTAATTTGCTTAAAATCCTAATATGCTAGGTATACAAGATTAATAATAAAATTCTCTTATGAGTGTGTTGAATACTAAGAGAAGTTTGATACTTGATGATTGTTTTGAGATATGAGGATGGTAATATTAGAGTCATGCTAGTTGAGTAGTTGTGAATTTGAGAAATACTTGTGTCGAAGTTTGTGATTCCCGTAGCATGCATGTATGGTGAACCGTTATGTGATGAAGTCGGAGCATGATTTATTTATTGATTGTCTTCCTTATGAGTGGCGGTCGGGGACGAGCGATGGTCTTTTCCTACCAATCTATCCCCCTAGGAGCATGCGCGTAATACTTCGCTTTGATAACTTGTAGATTTTTGCAATAAGTATATGAGTTCTCTATGACTAATGTTGAGTCCATGGATTATACGCACTCTCACCCTTCCACCATTGCTAGCCTCTCTAGTACCTCGCAACTTTCGCCGGTACCATAAACCCACCATATACCTTCCTCAAAATAGCCACCATACCTACCTATCATGGCATTTCCGAGATATATTGCCATGCAACTTTCCACCATTCCGTTTATTATGACACGCTTCATCATTGTCATATTGCTTTGCATGATCATGTAGTTGACATCGTATTTGTGGCAAAGCCACCATTCATAATTCTTTAATACATGTCACTCATGAGTCATTGCACATCCCGGTACACCACCGGAGGCATTCATATAGAGTCATATCTTGTTCTAAGTATCGAGTTGTAATTCTTGAGTTGTAAGTAAATAAAAGTGTGAGGATCATCATTATTAGAGCATTGTCCCAGTGAGGAAAGGATGATGGAGACTATGATTCCCCCATAAGTCAGGATGAGACTCCGGACGAAAATAAATAAATAAAAGAGGCCAAAGAAGCCCAAATAAAAAAAAGAAAAGAGGCCATAAAAAAGACAAGGCCCAAAAAAAGAGAGAAAAAGAGAGAAGGGGCAATGCTACTATCCTTTTACCAGACTTGTGCTTCAAAGTAGCACCATGATCTTCATGATAGAGAGTCTCCTATGTTGTCACTTTCATATACTAGTGGGAATCTTTCATTATAGAACTTGGCTTGTATATTCCAATGATGGGCTTCCTCAAAATGCCCTAGGTCTTCGTGAGCAAGCAAGTTGGATGCACACCCACTTAGTTTCTTTTTGAGCTTTCATACACTTATATCTCTAGTGCATCCGTTGCATGGCAATCCCTACTCACTGACATTGATATCTATTGATGGGCACCTCCATAGCCCGTTGATACGCCTAGTTGATGCGAGACTATCTTCTCCTTTTTGTCTTCTCCACAACCACCATTCTATTCCACCTATAGTGCTATGTCCATGGCTCACGCTCATATATTGCGTGAAGATTGAAAAAGTTTGAGAACATCAAAAGTATGAAACAATTGCTTGGCTTGTCATCGGGGTTGTGCATGATTTAAATATTTTGTGTGGTGAAGATGGAGCATAGTCAGACTATATGATTTTGTAGGGATAGCTCCCTTTGGCCATGTTATTTTGAGAAGACATAATTGCTTAGTTAGTATGCTTGAAGTATTATTATTTCTATGTCAATATGAACTTTTGTCTTGAATCTTATGGATCTGAATATTCTTTCCACAATTAAGAAGAATTACATTGAAATTATGCCAAGTAGCACTCCACATCAAAAAAATTGTTTTTATCATTTACCTACTTGAGGACGAGCAGGAATTAAGCTTGGGGATGCTGATACGTCTCCAACATATCTATAATTTTTGATTGCTCCATGCTATATTATCTACTGTTTTGGGCAATATTGGGCTTTATTTTCCACTATTATATTATTTTTGGGACTAACCTATTAACCGGAGGCCCAGCCCAGATTTGCTGTTTTATGCTTGTTTCAGTGTTTTGAGGAAAAGGTATATCAAACGGGGTCAAAACGGAACGAAATCAACTGGAGAAGTTATTTTTGGAAGGAAACCTACCGGATAGACTTGGACCCTACGTCAGAAGATGAAGGAGGTGCTCACGAGGGTAGGGGCGCGCCCACCCCCCTGGGGCACGCCCCCCTGCCTCGTGGCCACCCCTTGGGTCCACCAACGTACTCCTTTCACCCATATATACCCACGTATCCTAAAACTTCCAGAACGGAGATTAGATCGGGAGTTCCGCCGCTAGAAGCCTCCGTAGCCACCGAAAACCAATCTAGACCCGTTCTGACACCTTGTCGGAGGGGGCAATCCCTCTCCGGTGGCCATCTTCATCATCCCGATGCTCTCCATGACGAGGAGGGAGTAGTTCTCCCTCGGGGCTGAGGGTATGTACCATTAGCTATGTGTTTGATCTCTCTCTCTCTCTCGTGTTCTTGATTTGGCACGATCTTGATGTATCGCGAGCTTTGCTATTATAGTTGGATCTTATGTTTCTCCTCCCCCTCTTCTCTCTTGTAATGAATTGAGTTTCCCCTTTGAAGTAATCTTATCGGATTGAGTCTTTAAAGATTTGAGAACACTTGATGTATGTCTTGCCGTGGATATCTGTGGTGACAATGGGATATCACATGATTCACTTGATCTATGTTTTGGTGATCAACTTGCGGGTTCGGCCCATGAACCTATGCATAGGGTTTGGCATACGTTTTCGTCATGATTCTCTGGTAGAAACTTTGGGGCACTCTTTGAGGTCCTTTGTGTTGGTTGAATAGATGAATCTGAGATTGTGTGATGCATATCGTATAATCATACCCACGGATACTTGAGGTGACATTGGAGTATCTAGGTGACATTAGGGTTTTGGTTGATTTGTGTCTTAAGGTGTTATTCTAGTACGAACTCTAGGGCTGTTTGTGACACTTATAGGAATAGCCCAACAGATTGATTGGAAAGAATAACTTTGAGGTGGTGTCATACCCTACCATAATCTCTTCGTTCGTTCTCCGCTATTAGTGACTTTGGAGTGACTCTTTGTTGCATGTTGAGGGATAGTTATGTGATCCAATTATGTTAGTATTGTTGAGGGAACTTACACTAGCGAAAGTATGAACCCTAGGCCCTATTTCCTATCATTGCAATACCGTTTACGCTCACTTTTATCACTTGCTACCTTGCTGTTTTTATTATTTCAGATTACAAATACCTTTATCTACTATCCATATACCACTTGTTTCACTATCTCTTCGCCGAACTAGTGCACCTATACAATGTACCATTGTATTGGGTGTTGGGGACACAAGAGACTCTTTGTTATTTGGTTGCAGGGTTGCTTGAGAGAGACCATCTTCATCCTACGCCTCCTACGGATTGATAAACCTTAGGTCATCCACTTGAGGGAAATTTGCTACTGTCCTACAAACCTCTGCATTTGGAGGCCCAACAACGTCTACAGGGAGAAGGTTGTGTAGTAGACATCAGGGAGGCGCGGGCGTGTAGCCCCCTCCTCCTCGACGTACCGGCGAATGAAGCTAGCAGAATGACCATGTCCGGTCAAGCGCAAGCCGCGACCCTCTCACCACGACGACTCCGATGGCGGCAACCAGGGGAACAACATCGAGACATGTCCCACGTCCTTCACAAGATGAGCACGACATGGCACCAAGCGACGTTGCGGTGCCTCAACAGTAGCGTTCGCATAGCAAATCGCTCGTTGATCAGGTCTAAGATCTTTAGGCATCACTCCTGCCACACCAACCCACTACCGCTCTCGCAATTCAGCGACAAGATCGTAACGGCGCTCCTGCTGGCTCTGCTAGGAGTCGAGCGACGTCATGTTCTTCATGCTCCAACATGCCCTCTATAGTGACACAAGAAATGGCGCAAGCACAGATGCCGCTGGACTTCCCTCTAGTAGCTGACAAGATGGACGAATGGAGAGCCACTATTTGGAGCGTGATCGAATTTCCTGATGCAAATAGATCGCAATTGGCGGAGCCCTCACGGCACCCACCAGCCGTGCTGGTAGCTCAAACTAATGGTCGTGCGGCGGGTGGTGCGTCAATGGTGCAATCACTCCCACAGTAACAGTCCTAGCACCCACCCAAGAAATCGTCGTGAACTCAGTAGGATGTATAGCTCAACGACGTGTCGATGGCCTCCTCAGATCTGTGGACGCAGGAAGATCAGCGGCAAGTACTACTGGAAAGGTGCGCGGAAGATGCTCGCACCACCATTCAACGACGCTGGGAGGCGTGCCATCAATCAGACGAGCGCAACGGCCCAACCGCCAATGAGCCAGCGCGCGTTGTTGGCGGGTATCTACCTGACGAGGTTGGGTGCCCTGCCTTCACATGTGATCTAGGGCAAGTCCGTTGGCCGTCTCTCCGCGCGTTCAAGCCCGAAGTACCACAAAAGCATGACCGCAAGTTGAACCCGGCAGAATTCTTGGGCATTTACACAATTGTCGTGCAGGCTGCCGGGGGAAGGGATGAAAAGATCTTGGCCAACTTTCCCATTGGTACTCAAACCTGATGTGAGAGCCTGGCTAATGAACTTACTAGAGAACTCCATTTCCTCGTGGTCAGATCTATGCAATGAGTTCGTTGGTGCATTTACCGGAGGACGGAAGGGCCCCATGTTGCCCAGTGACTTGCAAGTGATCCCACAGAAGGAAGGAGAAGATCTGCATAGGTACATCCAGTGGTTCAGTCGTGTACACCGCAGCATTCCGGATGAGTACCCGGTAGCTGTGATCGCCGAGTTCCATAAGAATGTGCGCAATCGCAAGATGCGGGAGAAAATGTATGTATGGTTTCCAAAGACCATCAATGAGCTCTATACATTGGCAGACAAGTGTTCATGGGATGAAGAAGGAAGAAGGCTTCTCGAGGAGGATGCTGGCGTTGAAGTTGATTCTGATGACGATGACGCCACCGCCCCAGGGAAGAAAGGTCAAAGATGCAATAGAAATCGCAAGGGCAAATCAATTATGGTTGTCAAAAAGTCCGGCGACTCCAGCCCCGCCAAGAAGACCAAGGCGGAAGGTGCTGGCAAGGAAGCAGCTACATGCGTTGATTGCCAAGTCGCTGTGGCAGGAGAAAAGTCTAGCAATTCTGATGGATCGTACTGCAAGGTTCACCGTACCAAGGGTCACGACCTCCAGGAATGCCGCCAAGTTGAACAGCTGGTTGAAAAATAGAAGGCCGAGTATGAGAAGTGGGACAAGGAGAAGGTCCAGGATGGCACAGGTGGATCCAGCAAGAAGGGTCATGGTGGTTGAGGAGGACACCGCGGCAATGCAAACCCAAAGAAGGATAAGCCCGCCAGGGTCAGATATAAGAAAGGAGAGGATGAAGAGAGTGAGGATGAGGACGACAAAGAGTCAAGTGAACCTGAATTCCAGAAGGCAACTGAAGCCATGTGCATTGAAGGGGGTGCATCTTTGCACTCCTCTCACCGCTAGCTCAAGTAGTGGCTACATGAGGTTAATGCAATGGAACCGACAGTGGAGGCACAAAGGACCCTCAAATGGTCTCACACGCCTATTATTTTTTATGCTTAGGACCACCCTGACCGCACAACAGCGGTCGGGTGTTTGTCGTTGTTAGTTTCACCAACGATACGCAACCTCTAAGTCACGAAAATAATAGTTGACGGTGGGGCCGGCTTGAACTTGATCTCCCCAGAGGTGATCGAGAGGCTGCAGATTCCTGATGAAGAGCTCCGAAATACCGGTACATTTCAGGGAATCGACCCGAGAAGGAGCCAGCCGAAGGGAAATATCATGCTGCCGGTGCCATTTGGTGGGGAGCTAAATTACAGGACCGAGAAGATCACGTTTGATGTTGTCAAGATCCCCTTGCCATTCAATGGAATTCTTGGTCGCCCAGCCTTGGCCAAGTTCATGGCGACATCTCACTATGCCTACAATAGCCTGAAGATGCCAGGGCCCATGGGTGTCATCACTATCAACTCTGACAAGAAAGATGCAGTCATATGTGTAGACAAGCTCTACAGAGAAGCGGTAGTAGCAGAGTCCGTCAAGGCAACAGCTCCCGCCAAGCCTAAGAATAGCAAAAAGCCCGGCAAGACATCTAGTGAGGCTTCCAAGAAGCGCGCCTCCTCGGAGTGCCATGCACCCATCGAGGACTTGCCAGAAAGCTCTGCTGACAAGAGATCCAAGGCCACTCCACCTGCGACGAATAAGGTGCTCGCAAGGGAGGATGGCACTGGTGGTACCTTTACCATCAGTGCTACTCTAGACAACAAATGGGAAAGCACGCTCATTGCCTTCCTACAAGTGAATGTAGATGTGTTTGCATGGAAACCATCTGACATCTCTAGTGTTCCTAGGGAGGTAATTGAGCACCACCTTGCTGTCTTCCCTCATGTTCGGCCCGTCAAGCAGAATGTCGGGAAGCAAGCTTTGGAATGGCAACAATTTATAACAGAAGAAATCAAGAAGGCAGCTGGCCTGGTCAGAGGAGTGCTACATCCAACCTGGTTGGCGAATCCGGTTGTTGTGCACAAGGTGAATGGGAAATGGAGACTTTGTATTGATTACACTGATCTCAACAAAGCATGTCCCAAGGATCCCTTCCCCTTGCCGCGCATCGACCAGATTGTGGACTCCACTGCCGACTGTGATTTGCTCTCGTTTCTTGATGCCTACTCCGGATATCACTAGATATTCATGTCCAAGGAAGATGAGGAGAAAACTGCATCTATTACTCCATGTGGCGTGTACTGCTTTGTACAAATGCCTTCCGGGCTAAAGAGTGTGGGTTCAACGTTTGCAAGGGCAGTTCAGATTGGTTTTGAGCCACTATTGCACAGGAACATAGAAGCTTACATGGATGATATTATGGTCAAAACCAAGGACAAATCCACCCTAATTCAAGATTTGGAGGAAACCTTTTCCAACTTGCGGAAGATCGACATGAAGTTGAACCCCGAGAAGTGTGTGTTTGGTGTCCCCTCCGGCAAGCTCCTTGGATTCTTTATATCTCAGCATGGAATCGTGGCAAACCCCGACAAGATTAAGGCCATCAAACAGATCCAAGCACCCAAGACCCGTCAAGGATGTGAGGCGTCTTGCCGGTTGTGTCGCAGCTTTGAGCATGTTTATTTCAAGGTCTGCTTAGCATGCCCTGCCATTTTTCAAGATATTGAAAAAGGCAGGTCCGGTAAAATGGACTACGGAAGTGGAGGCTGCGGTGCAAGACCTAAAAAGATACCTGACCTCTATGCCAACTCTAGTCGTGCCCAAACCACAAGAACCGTTGCTTCTATACTTGGCGGTGACGAATCAAGTGGTAAGTGATGCGCTAGTTGCACAGAGGGAAGCTGACGACGCAGAACCATCCCACAACGAAGCGGCATCTTCTCCAGCAGAGCTAGATGTCAGGGAGGGAAGAGTGGTGCAAGAGAGGATGGATGATCGACAAGTTACATTGAAGAAGAAAGTGGTGCAGTGGCTAGTATACATTGTCAGCTCTCTTGCAGGGAGCTAGATCGAGGTATTCGGGTGTGCAGAAGTTGCTCTTTGGCCTGCTCATGGCTTCAAGGAAGTTGGGCCACTGTTTTCAAGCACATGAGGTCATGGTGGTCACTCGCTTCCCATTGCAGAGCATTCTGAGGAATCCAGAGGCAGCTGATACGTATCCAACGTATCTATAATTTTTTGTTGTTCCATGCTATTATATTATCTGTTTTGGATGTTTAATGGGCTTTAATATACCTTTTTATATTATTTTTGGGACTAACCTGCTAACCAAAGGCCCAGTGCAAATTGCTGTTTTTTTGCCTATTTCAGTGTTTCGCAGAAAAGGAATATCAAATGGAATCCAAACGGAATGAAACCTTTGGGGGAGTTGTTTTTGGAACAAACATGATCCAGGAGACTTGGAGTGGACGTCAAGAAAGAAGAGAGGAGGCCACGAGGCAGGAGGGCGCGCCCAGGGGGTCCAGTCGCGCCCCCACCCTCGTGGGCCCCTCGCAGCTCCACCGACCTACTTCTTCCTCCTATATATACCCATATACCCTGAAAACATCCGATAGCACCACGAAACCCTATTTCCACCTCCACAACCTTCTGTACCCGTGAGATCCCATCTTGGGGCCTTTTCCGGTGCTCCACCGGAGGGGGAATCGATCACGGAGGGGTTCTACATCAACACCATAGCCTCTCCGATGATGTGTGAGTAGTTTACCGCAGACCTTCGGGTCCATAGTTATTAGCTAGATGGCTTCTTCTCTCTCTTTGGATCCCAATACAAAGTTCTCCTCGATTCTCTTGGAGATCTATTCGATGTAATTCTTTTTGTGGTGTGTTTGTCGAGATCCGATGAATTGTGGGTTTATGATCAAGATTATCTATGAACAATATTTGATTCTTCTCTGAATTCTTTTATGCATGATTTAATATCTTTGCAAGTCTCTTCGAATTATCAGTTTGGTTTGGCCTACTAGATTGATCTTTCTTGCAATGGGAGAAGTGCTTAGCTTTGGGTTCAATCTTGCGGTGTCCTTTCCCAGTGACAGCAGGGGCATCAAGGCACGTATTGTATTTGTTGCCATCGAGGATAAAAAGACGGGGTTTATATCATATTGCTTGAGTTTATCCCTCTCATGTCATCTTGCATAATGCGTTACTCTGTTCTTATGAACTTAATACTCTAGATGCATGCTGGATAGTGGTCGATGTGTGGAGTAATAGTAGTAGATGTAGAATCATTTCGGTCTACTTGTCGCGGACGTGATGCCTATATACATGATCATGCCTAGATATTCTCGTAACTATGCGCTTTTCTATCAATTGCTCAATAGTAATTCGTTCACCCACCGTAGAATTTGCTATCTTGAGAGAAGCCACTAGTGAAACCTATGGCCCCCGGGTCTATCTTCCATCATATTATTTTCCTATCTACTTACTATTTCCATATTTGTTTATTTTGCAATTTATATTTTCCAATCTATACAATAAAAATACCAAAAATATTTATCTTATTATCTCTATCAGATCTCACTTTCGTAAGTGACCGTGAAGGGATTGACAACCCCTTTATCGCGTTGGTTGTGAGGTTCTTGTTTGTTTGTGCAGGTACTAGGGACTTGCGTGTTACCTCCTAGTGGATTGATACCTTGGTTCTCAAAAACCGAGGTAAATACTTACACTACTTTGCTGCATCACCCTTTCCTCTTCAAGGGAAAACCAACGCATGCTCAAGAGGTATCAAGAAGGATTTCTAGCGCTGTTGCCGGGGAGGTTGCACCAAGTCAAGTCAAGATTTGATCTCCTGTCAACAAGCCATTTCTGGCACCGTTTCCGGGGAGATCTACACACAAGTCAAGACATACCAAGTAACCATCACAAACTCTTATCCCTCACATTACATTATTTGCCATTTCCCTCTTGTTTTCCTCTCCCCCACTTCACCTTTGCCGCTTTATTCACCCTCTTTTCCATTCGCTCTTCTTCTTGCTTTTTGTGTGCCCGTTCTTTGTGCAATTTGCTGCCATCATGTCTGAAATTGGGGAGGTTATCATTGATAAGGATAGCGGTAATAACATGGAAAACGTTGATGCTTTTGATTATCCTCATGAAGAACCTACTATTTTGCACACTAAAAAGTTTCGGATCGGTAGTGGTAATATTATTGGAAAAGGAGTTATTCAACATTTCTTTACTTGTGCCAGTGCTTTACCCACTATGGGAGGGTTTATTCTTCATAGAACTAGTAGTTTTGTGGATGCTATATCTTTGCTCATAGTTGAACTTGAAAGACAATTTATTCATATGCACCCTTGCATCCAAAGGATTTTTCTAGAATTTTCCAATATTGAGCATTCTTATGTTAAGCGAGCAGCTACCATCTTTTTAGCTCATGAGTTCAGATCTATAATAAAAGAAGCCAATGAAATTTTTGCGCATTATAGGGTGGATGCCAGCCGTCCTCCCATAGAAGCAATCCTTTTTTATCAAGAAGACATAATGCGCTTACGATCTTTAGATCATGTTGCTTTTAATGAAAACCTTAGAAAAAAGGTTCCTACCAATGTTCTAGTTGACAGGATTTTTGAACTTAACAATAATTTTGCTATCTAGAACAATGGGTTAGGTTTTTATCTTGAACAAAAGCTCATGAATTTTTGCCAAAAGAATGCTTATAACGATGAATTGGTTGTGCAATATGAGGGGCCAAAGGCGGAATCAATACCTCCCGAGCATGATCTTGGGGACTTTTGTCCCATTAAATTTAGCCATTTTGATTACTTTTTCTTGCCACAAAGAAAACTTACCGCTGAACGTAGGGAGTATGAGATGAGTTTTCGCAATTTGTTTATCATTATCATGGCAATACCTAGATCTATTCTTGTTTTTATGCCTAGCTAGGGGCGTTAAACGATAGCGCTTGTTGGGAGGCAACCCAATTTTATTTTTGTTTCTTGTTTTTGTTCTTGTTTAGTAATAAATAATTCATCTAGATTATTTTTAGATGTGGTTTTATGTTTTTAATTAGTGTTTGTGCCAAGTAGAACCTTTGGGAAGACTTGGGGGAAGTCTTTGCGATCTTGCTGTAAAAAACAGAAACTTTAGCGCTCATGAAGTGCTCACGAGATTGGCTGCCATTTTTTACTGGAGAGTGCGATTAGGTTTATTATTTTTGCAGATGATTAATAGACAAATTCCTCACGTCCAACAATTTATTTCAGAATTTTTGGGGTTACAGAAGTATTCGAAACCTACAGATTACTACAGACTATTCTGTTTTTGACAGATTCTGTTTCTCGTGTGTTGTTTGCTTATTTTGATGAATCTATGGCTAGTATCGGGGGGTATGAACCATAGAGAAGATGGAATACAGTAGGTTTAACACCAATATAAATAAAGAATGAGTTCATTATAGTACCTTGAAGTGGTGATTTGTTTTCTTATACTAACGGAGCTCATGAGATTTTCTGTTGAGTTTTGTGTTGTGGAGTTTTCAATTTTGGGTAAAGATTTGATGGATTTTGGAATAAGGTGTGGAAAGAGCCTAAGCTTGGGGATGCCCAAGGCACCCCAAGGTAAAATTCAAGGACAACCAAAAGCCTAAGCTTGGGGATTCCCCGGAAGACATCCCCTCTTTCGTCTTCGTCCATAAGTAACTTTACTTGAGACTATATTTTTATTCATGAGATGATATGTGTTTTGCTTGGAGTGCCTTGTATGATTTGAGTCTTTGCTTTTTAGTTTACCACAATCATCCTTGCTGTACACACCTTTTTGAGAGACACACATGAATCGGAATTTATTAGAATAATCTATGTGCTTCACTTATATCTTTTGAGCTAGACAATTTTGCTCTAGTGCTTCACTTATATCTTTAAGAGCACGGTGGTGGTTTTATTTTATAGAAATTATTAATATCTCATGCTTCACTTATATTATTTCGAGAGTCTTTTATAACAGCATGGTAATTTTCTTTGGCTACAAAATTAGTCCTAATATGATAGGCATCCAAGATGGGTATACTAAAAACTTTCATAAAAAGTGCATTGAATACTATGAGAAGTTTGATACTTGATGATTGTTTTGAGATATTAAGATGGTGATATTAGAGTCATGCTAGTTGAGTAGTTTTGAATTTGAGAAATACTTGTTCTAAAGTTTGTGATTCCTGTAGCATGCACGTATGGTGAACCATTATGTGATGAAGTTGGTAGCATGATTTATTTAGTGATTGTCTTCCTTATGAGTGGCGGTCAGGGACGATCGATGGTCCTTTCCTACCAATCTATCCCCCTAGGAGCATTCCCGTAGTACTTTGTTTCGATAACTAATAGATTTTTGCAATAAGTATGTGAGTTCTTTATGACTAGTGTTGAGTCCATGGATTATACACACTCTCACCCTTCCACCATTGCTAGCCTCTCTAGTACCGCACAACTTTCACCGGTACCATACATGTGACACCCCAAGACCGATGCTCGAGAAGACTTCCATAGGTTCCGGGTTTCTCCGTGTGTTTCATTTTTTCTTGCCCCTTTTATTTTTTGCATTGCATCATGTCATCATGCCATCATATCATTAATTTTTTGCAACTCAACTAAGTAAACCGTATGGATCTTCAATCCGTTTAAATTGAGGGAACTCACATGGTGGTTTCTCTTTAAAACATACCCTCCCGATATTTAGGGACATATTATAAAATATCCCTTTATTTTGGAATTACCTTTAACACACTAGCAAATAATCACATGTCTTTTCTGCGTCAAGTTTGGCCCCAAACTTTGCCCATAATTTCTTTCATCATTTTCCGAAGCTCTACCAAAATTCTCAACATTTTTGGATACTCCTAGAACCTAGCCCTAGTTCAAACCCATTTGAATTAAATTCAAATGAGTTTGAATTTTCATCTTCCAATCCTGGCCTTTTCTATTTTCTCGGAACAAGCGTATTTTTGTGAGTTCGGGAAAATTATCCCCTTGTCCAAAATCTTTTCCTAAACCTCTCTTTCTTTTCCTCTCTTTTTTGTCTTTAATGCTAAAGAAATATGAGGGGGTGAGAGAGGTCCAGTTGGCCACTTGGGCATCAGTGCCAGGCCGGCCTGCTTCCCCCACTTCTCCCTAAGGCCCAGGCCGGCCAACCAGTACTCCACCGCGCTGGCCCATTTGGCCCAAGGCCATCCCGCAGCCCAGCCGCACTAACCCTAGCCGAAGGACACGCCCCGTGCTCGATCCCACTCCTCCTCGTTTCCTCGCGCCACCAGGGAACCGCTAGCCCGATCCATCTCTCCCACGATCCCATCTCCTTCCCTCCAGCGCCGCGCTGCCCGATCCCATCCTCCTCTCTCACTCCCTGCTCAACCTCCAGCGCCACCAGGAAGCCCGATCCCCATCTCTCCCTCCTCGCGCTCTCTTCCTCGCGCCGCACCACCAGACCCGACGCCCGGCCTCTTCCTCGCCCTGCCATGCCCTGCCGTCGTTGGCACCAGCTCCTCCCAGCACAGCCCCGCCTGCTCCCATGTCTCTTTCCTCCATGCCTCTGCCGCGCCGGCCTGTGACCGCAGCCGTCGTCCTTGTCCGCGCCCAGAGGAGCACGCCGCCGAGCTCCGTCGCGCCCCCCGCGCCCTCAAGTGCCCCTGCGCGCCAAGTCCGTCCACCGGAGCAGCACCTTGCTGCCGCCGTTTTCTCGTGTGCCGCGTCCAGGACCCCGGCAGGCTGCGCCACTCGTCGGAGCCTCGAGTCGCTCCCTGTTCGTCTTTCCGCAGGCACTCGAGCCCGAGACAGGGGACGAGCAACTCGTTCCATCCCTGGTCGCTTGCCACCGCCCGGAGCCATGCCTTCGACGGGATGCATGTCATCCGGCCTGTCCCGCCTCCTGCAACCGTCCTCGACCTCGCCTCGTGCACGACGTCGACCAGCTCCCCTGCTCCAGGTGTGGACACCTCCTGCTCGAGACCCCACCTTCGGCCTCGCCACGGTTCCCTTGCACCAGCTATGTCCGTCAAGGAAGTTACCCCGTTGCCTTCTCTTGTCGAGACCGAGACCCCGTGAGCGTCAAGTTCTTCCACGAAGCCCGAACAACTACAAGCCGGGACGCCAAGTCGAATGACCACTGAACAGGGAACATCGCCAAGTACCACGACGTGTTTTTTTTGCCAAGTACCGCGACACTCAGATCCCTCGGATCGGTCAAGTTCATCTACGAAAACGTGTATGCCTGTCGTTGAAACTGCAAAGTACCTCTATGCACGGATAATGAAGTACATGGATACGCCGAGCTTCTCTCCGAATGTGTGTACAACTACCGTAGCGTCGAAGACCTTGGATGATCGAAAGAGTACCGAACGAAACACCAAGTACCACTATCGCCGAGTATGACTACTTCCACGATGATACGAGAACAACTACCGTCGACCCTCGAAGCCTCCATGGACGTCAAGTCCCTCGCTGTGATCCCGAACATCTACAGAAAATTGTGCAACTAAGAGTGTGAACGACTACCGCCGCCAAGATCACGAGTACCTCTACCGTCGTCATGTACCCCTACTTCCACTACCGAACGTCCCGAGAACGTCTACTTCCCCTACACCGCATCGAACTTGAACCCCTTCGATAACGCACGCCTCGAAGGTATAACCATCGAGACGACGTCCGTGAATGAATGCTTGCGATGTTTGAGATGCTCGTGTTTGCGCCGTGTCCAAATTGTCACTCATTTCCTTGTCGCCAACTCGTGGGACACCCGGAATCCAAGAGCGCCCCACCATCTTTTGCACGCATCTACACACTTCTCCTTTGCATCGGTATCTCAATTGAGCTACCGGAACCGTTATGGTTGCTGTGGCACCCCTTTTTCTTTCCACCACGGTGACAAATGCTTCATAAATGCTCTTATCAACCTTTTCATAAAATTGCATAACTTGCACATGTCATCCGCATCATGATAACAACAACTAAAATGTTTAAAATTGTTGTTGCATTATATTGCTAAATGCATATGGAGATTTACCGGATTCGTTATTTGTTATATCCGGCCTCATTTAAATTGTTTAGATGGTGTAGTTTTGTTATGCCTCACCTCTTGCCATGTTTAACAACATTTAATATTATTGAGTACTTAACCGGGAGAGAACTAAATAATTGATGTGGTGTTCCGTCAATATGCAACTCGTTGCATATTGAGCTCCACTTAATTTGTAGGATTGTTTGTGCACTTTGCCATGCCATGCTTCATTAAACTGGACATGCATCATACTTGATTGTGCATCATGCCATGTTCATATGTTGGTTATTTACTATGTTGTTTCCTTTCTTTCCAGTGTTGCTTCTTTGGGTTAGTTCCGATAACGTCGCGTTTGTGAGGATCCGTTCGACAACGTTCGTTTGTCTTCTTCATGGACTCGTTCTTCTTCCTTGCGGGATTTCAGGCAAGATGACCATACCCTCAAAATCACTTCTATCTTTGCTTGCTAGATGCTCGCTCTTTTGCTATGCCTATGCCGTGATACCTACCACTTGCTTATCATGCCTCCCATATTGTTAAGCCAAGCCTCTAACCCACCTTGTCCTAGCAAACCGTTGTTTGGCTATGTTACCGCTTTGCTCAGCCCCTCTTATAGCGTTGTTAGCTGCAGGTGAAGATTAGAGTTTGTTCCATGTTGGAACATGGATACTTGTTGGGATATCACAATATCTCTTATTTAATTAATGCATCTATATACTTGGTAAAGGGTGGAAGGCTCGGCCTTATGCCTAGTGTTTTGCTCCACTCTTGCCGCCCTAGTTTCTGTCATATCGGTGTTATATTCTCGGATTTTGCGTTCCTTACACGGTTGGGTTATAATGGGAACCCCTTGACAGTTCGCCTTGAATAAAACTCCTCCAGCAATGCCCAACATTGGTTTTACCATTCGCCACCTAGCCTTTTCTTTCCCTTGGGTTCTGTAGACTCAAGGGTCATCTTTATTTAAACCCCCCCGGGCCAGTGCTCCTCTGAGTGTTGGTCCAAACTAGAGCCCCTTGCAGCTCCACCTCAGGGAAACTCGAGGGCTCGTTTTAGTTGTACGGATTGCTTATCCGGTGTGCCCTGAGAACGAGATATGTGCAGCTCCTATCGGGATTTGTCGGCACATTCGGGTGGTGTTGCTGGACTTGTTTTACCATTGTCGAGGATGTCTTGTAACCGGGATGCCGAGTCTGATCGGATTGTCTTGGGAGAAGGAATATCCTTCGTTGACCGTGAGAGCTTGTGATGGGCTAAGTTGGACACCCCTGCAGGGTTTTGAACTTTTGAAAGTCGTGCCCGCGATTATGGGCAGATGGGAATTTGTTAATGTCCGGTTGTAGAAAACTTGACACTTAACTTAATTAAAATGCATCAACCGCGTGTGTAGCCGTGATGGTCTCTTTCCGACGGTGTCCGGGAAGTGAACACGATGTTGGAGTTATGCTTGAACGTAAGTAGTTTCAGGATCACTTCTTGATCACTTCTAGTTCACGGCCGTGCTTTGCCTTCTCTCCCCGCTCTCATTTGCGTATGTTAGCCACCATATATGCTAGTGCTTGCTGCAGCTCCACCTCATACCTTTTACCTACCCATTAGCTTAAATAGTCTTGATCTCGCGGGTGTGAGATTGCTGAGTCCCCGTGACTCACAGATACTTCCGAAACCAGTTTGCAGGTGCTGATGATATCGTGCAGGTGACGCAAGCGAGCTCAAGGAGGAGCTCGATGAAGATCTTGTTCTTTGTGTTGTTCCGTTTCCAGTTGATCAGTAGCGGAGCCCAGTTGGGACGATCGGGGATCTGTGTAGCATTTGGGGTAGTCTTCTTTTATTTTGGTTCCGTAGTCGGACCTTGATTGTATCTGGATGATGTAATGCTTTATTCATGTATTGTGTGAAGTGGCGATTGTAAGCCAACTATGTACCTCTTATTCCCCTATTTCATTACATGGGTTGTTGTGAAGGTTACCTCACTTGCGACATTGCTTTCAATGCAGTTATGCCTCTAAGTCGTGCTTCGACACGTGGGAGATATAGCCGCATCGAGGGCGTTACAAGTTGGTAATCAGAGCCTTCCCCGACTTAGGAGCCCCTGCTTGATCGAATCGCTGGCGTTGTTGAGTCTAAAAAAATGTTTTGAGTCATTTAGGATTATATATATTGGAGAGTAGGATTCTTTTTACTCCTCAGTCCCTTCGTCGCTCTGGTGAGGCATCCTGACGTAGAGTTTTGACTCTTCTCTTCTCAAATTTCACTAAAAAAATTTAGGATCACGCGGGTATCTTGGAATCGTTCCGATGGTTTTGTGACAAGAACATTGTTCATGGTGCCTCCTGACATTTAGGGGTTGTGGCAGTGTCCCGGGGAGTTGAGCTCCGAGGTGTTGTCGTCACAATTTTATCGTTGCAATTCTAGAATATCTGAGTTTCGCCGACATCGAAAATCTCTTTTATGCAGTTGTTGGTGAGATAACCGCGACGCCACCCAGTACTAGGGCGGGAGTTCGGGAGTATTTCCATAACTCGTATAACGGATGCTTTTCAAAGGTTGAGGTAAATGATTTCCGAAGGTTTCTTAGTTATGTGTTGAAGGATGGATACAGCTGGATGTAGGATTTGCTAGTTTTGGGTGAGATATTATGCTTCCCCTGTATCCCCAACACCTGATTGCATAACCGGAAAATTTCAGGAGTTTATAAGTGGGAATTCTAGTAGCTCTTAGGATATCTTTCCGACAGATGCATGATATGAAATTGGGGTTCGACGTCTAGTGGTCTGCCTATCCACGGTTGGTTTTACAGTGGTCTCGTTGTTTCTTAAAGAGTCCTTGGCTATGCTGACTCAGGTTCGCTTCGTATGTCATGTGCACTGCCTTGTACATGATGGTGCTATACGATCGAGCCCGTGTAGGCCCCACCACAAAAACTTCGGACGAAATCTCTATCATATGTATGTTTCCGGCTTATTCTGCAAGCCAATCCTTTGTTTTGTTTTCAGTTGTGGTATTCGAGTTGCTTCAATGTCAAGTGTGGATTCCATACCTTTCCTAAGCGGTGTTCTCATACTCCGATGTGAATACCAATCCTTCTCGATCTTCGAGTTTGTCATGCCAATCCTTTTCAACCGGCATGTTTCTCTTCAAGTGGATCCGATCACTTCAACATTCGCAAGATCAATTATCAGTTCTTCTCAACGGTGTTTGTTTCATTCGTCCCAAGCTGCCTTTGTTTTCCCGCCCTCCCACCCTTTTTCTTCAAGGACTCATATATCTTAATCAAGTGTCCATTTTATTCATGTGAATTTTCTCCATTCCTTTCTTTCAAAGTTCTTACCCGGTGTTTCTCATGAAGATACTAACGGAGCCTCAAGTTCATCATTCTTCATTATTTTTCTTCTCCGGTGGATTCAATTCAAGCTTTTGGTGTTGATCATATCATTTTTCCTCGTTTCAATGCTTTCTCATGCCAGTGCACCTCTTAATCATCCATTTCTTGCTATTCATTTGTTCTAGAGTGCTGAAGATATCTCAAAAGGCTCGTCTTGTCATTCAAGATCCGTTCAACCTATTTCGAGGTTGTTATCTCATTCAAGCCATTTAATTCAACCGGTGTAATCTCTCTTCAAGATCCTTCAACGGTGTATCTTTTGAGTGGGCCCTAACCCACAGGTCTTTTTCCAAGATCATACCTGACTCTTCTAATTTTCCCGGAGCTATTCTCAAATCTTCTAAAGTTTGACGTAAGAATGAATCATCATCAGCCATATGTATTTCTCCAATATCGCTTTCAAATTATTTTCATCGTTGGCTCAACCTTTCTATTCGTCATCCCGGAGTATCTCAACAATTCTTGGTGGTGTTTCTCATTGGTATTCTCAACATTTGAAGACCGAAGAAGATTTGTTTTCTCTCAATCTTGCTCCATTCTCTTCAAGATTCTTGGATCTAGCTTCATGCCATCCTCTCATAATTGTTTCGGTTGTGAGAATTTCTTTTCACCCATCCAGAGTATTTCAAGAGTATTTCAGTTTGTTTTCTACGAAGCCCATCATTTCAGAAGATTTATCCATTCTAGCTTTCAGCTCTTGCTCTCCAAATCTTACCGGTGCATCACTCAAGTATTCTCTTGTCAGTTCGCGATCTATTCGTCCTCATGTATCAAATCCCCTCAAGTATCGTCATTCGTTTCCCAATTCTTTCCGGTGATTTGTGTCTTTGCCACTTTCATTTTTAATTCTTACGGTGGTTCGTTCAAGATTTTCTCTTACCTTGTTATCATATCAATTCATTCGTTGTTTCAATCCTACCGGTGGATTCGTCAAAGACCTTACTCAAGTTTGCGCTATATCTATCTTAATCCTTTCTACGAGGATAAGTAGTATGCCAAATCCGTTGCTTGTCATCAATTTAACTGATGAAGGATAAGCATAATGTAATTCTTATTCTTGTTTTCTTTCAAGCGATTAATTCTTTATTCCGGAGGTTAATCAAATTCTCGGTTTCAATTGCTTTATATTTTCTTCCAGAGTTCCAAGTTTCCACTTTGTCTCATCGCAAAGCTTCATCTAAATCATCGCAAGGATTCACCTTGTGTTTTAACTTCTCTTTCCTTTTTGTTTGATCATCTTTTTGTTACCGGAGTTCTTCATGAAGGTTCTACATGATGGTTCACCAATGATTTAATTCCTTCTCGAAGTGCTCATCAAGATTCTTTTCAGAGGAGTTCAAGCATTATTCATCTTGCATCCCAAACTCCAATTCGTTCTATCTTATCTTTTGAGGTGGTGTTATGTCATTTTTGATAATTTTCCTTCGTGTTTCATGATTCACAAGTTATCAAGAATGAGATATTTTAAATCCATCAATCTCGTCATTGGAGTTATCTTGGTCTATATTTCACCTAAAGCTTTCCCTAAGGATTGTTGCTATATATGGTGCTTATAAATGATCCAAGTTCTTCTTTTATCCTCCCGATGAAATAAGTTTCTCGTCTCCTTGTTCATATCAATCCAATTCATTTTCCCGTGAGTGGCAGGTTGTCACCTCATAATTTGAGATGTATTCCATAAGACCATATCAAGCTTATTCTTTTCATTGTTGGTTTTTTGCAACAACTCCTTTCTAGCATTTGTTGTAAGCGTGCTCTCTCAAGATCTTGGTTCCCTTCGTTCATTCCATTACATTCTTACTTTTGTTCTGGAGGCATTGTGATGTTGCTCTCTTCAACCCATCTTCTTGTTTTATCAGGATCGTGTTCTTTTCATGCTTATTCACTTAACCGGAGTGTTGTGTCCATTATTCCTCTTCTAACCGGAGTCGCATCCAAGTGCTTTCATTTTGCCAAGTTCATATTCTATGCCTCCCATTTCCAACCGGAGTGTTATCGTAATTGATCCTTATCGTCCCTTGTACATCTCGTTTCAACCGGAGTACTTGCATGTACTTCTTGTTCATTGAAACCTTTTTCTTATGTCTTCAACCTACAAGGTTCTATTAATGTTCCTTGTTCCTCTTGTCTAACGGAGTGTTTTCAACTTTGTGCATCTTCGTTGTTTTCTTCCGTTCAATTTGCAAACCTCTCGAGGTTCTTTGGTTTCACTCGTTTGTCAAAGAAGCAACTTAGTTTTACCTCTTCTCTTCATCTTCCTTTTCCCTCCGGTGCCATCCTAGATCTCGGGAGGAGATCCTCTCATAGTGGTGGAGTGTTGTGACGCCCCAAGACCGATGCTCGAGAAGACTTCCATAGGTTCCGTATTTCTCCGTGTGTTTCATTTTTGCTTGCTCCTTTTATTTTTTGCATTGCATCATGTCATCATGCCATCATATCATTAATTTTTTTTGCAACTCAACTAAGTAAACCGTTTGGATCTTCGATCCGTTTAAATTGAGGGAACTCACATGGTGGTTTCTCTTTAAAACATACCCTCCCGATATTTAGGGAGATATTATAAAATATTCCTTTATTTTGGAATTACCTTTAACACACTAGCAAATAATCACATGTCTTTTCTGCGTCAAGTTTGGCCCCAAACATTGCCCATAATTTCTTTCATCATTTTCCGGAGCTCTACCAAAATTCTCAACATTTTTGGATACTCCTAGAACCTAGCCCTAGTTCAAACCCATTTGAATTAAATTCAAATGAGTTTGAATTTTCATCTTCCAATCTTGGCCTTTTCTATTTTCTCAGAACAAGCGTATTTTTGTGAGTTCGGGAAAATTATCCCCTTGTCCAAAATCTTTTCCTAAACCTCTCTTTCTTTTCCTCTCTTTTTTGTCTTTAATGCTAAAGAAATATGAGGGGGTGAGAGAGGTCCAGTTGGCCACTTGGGCCTCAGTGCCAGGCCGGCCTGCTTCCCCCACTTCTCCCTAAGGCCCAGGTCGGCCAACCAGTACTCCACCGCGCTGGCCCATTTGGCCCAAGGCCATCCCGCAGCCCAGCCGCACTAACCCTAGCTGCAGGACACACCCCGTGCTCGATCCCACTCCTCCTCATTTCCTCGCGCCGCCAGGGAACCGCTAGCCCGATCCATCTCTCCCATGATCCCATCACCTTCCCTCCAGCGCCGCGCTGCCCGATCCCATCCTCCTCTCTCGCTCCCTGCTCGACCTCCAGCGCCACCAGGAAGCCCGATCCCCATCTCTCCCTCCTCGCGCTCTCTTCCTCGCGCCGCACCACCAGACCCGACGCCCGGCCTCTTCCTCGCCCTGCCATGCCCTGCCGCCATTGGCACCAGCTCCTCCCAGCACAGCCCCGCCTGCTCCCATGTCTCTTTCCTCCATGCCTCTACCGCGCCGGCCTGTGACCGCAGCCGTCGTCCTTGTCCGCGCCCAGAGGAGCACGCCGCCGAGCTCCGTCGCGCCCCCCGCGCCCTCAAGTGCCCTTGCGCGCCAAGTCCCTCCACCGGAGCAGCGCCTTGCTGCCGCTGTTTTCTCGTGCGCCGCGTCCAGGACCCCGGCAGGCCGCGCCACTCGCCGGAGCCTCGAGTCGCTCCACGTTCGTTTTTCCCCAGGCACTTGAGCCTGAGCCAGGGGACGAGCAACTCGTTCCATCCCTAGTCGCTTGCCTCCGCCCGAATCCATGCCTTCGACGGGATGCATGTCATCCAGCCCGTCCCGCCTCCTGTGACCGTCCTCGACCTCGCCTCGTGCACGACATCGACCAGCTCCCCTGCTCCAGGTGTGGACACCTCCTGCTCGAGACCCCACCTTTGGCCTCGCCACGGTTTCCCTGCACCAGCTGCGTCCGTCAAGGACATTACCCCGCTGCCTTCTCTTGTCGAGACCGAGACCCCGTGAGCGTCAAGTTCTTCCACGAAGCCCGAATGACTACAGGCCGGTACGCCAAGTCCAACGACCACTGAACAGGGAACATCGCCAAGTACCTCGACGTGTGTTTTTTTGCCAAGTACAGCCACAGATCCGTCGGATCGGTCAAGCTCATCTACGAAAACGTGTATGTCTGTCGTCGAAACTGCAAAGTACCTCTACACACGGATAATGCCAAGTACATGGATACGCCGAGCTTCTCTCCGAATGTGTGTACGACTACCATAGCGCCGAAGACCTTGGATGCTCGAACGAGTACCGAACGAAATGCCAAGTACCACTATCGCTGAGTATGACTACTTACACGATGATACGAGAAAAACTACCATCGACCCTCGAAGCCTCCATGGACGTCAAGTCCCTCGCTGTGATTCCGAACATCTACGGAAAATTGTGCAACTAAGAGCGTGAAAGACTAACGCCGCCAAGATCACGAGTACCTCTACCGTCGTCATGTACCCCTACTTCCACTACCGAACGTCCCGAGAACGTCTACTTCCCCAACACCGCATCGAACTTGAACCCCTCCGATAACGCACGCTTCGAAGGTATAGCCATCGAGACGACGTCCATGAATGAATGCTTGCAATGTTTGAGATGCTCGTGTTTGCGTCATGTCCAAATTGTCACTTGTTTCCTTGTCTCCAACTCGTGGGACACCCGGAATCTGGGAGCGCCCCACCATCTTTTGCACGCATCCGCACACTTCTCCTTTGCATCGGTATCTCAATTGAGCTACCAGAATCGTTATCGTTGCCGTGGCACCCCTTTTTCTTTCCACCACGGTGACAAATGCTTCATAAATGCTCTTATAAACCTTTTCATTAAATTGCATAACTTGCACATGTCATCCGCATCATGATAACACCAATTAAAATGTTTAAAATTGTTGTTGCATTATATTGCTAAATGCATATGGGGATTTATCGGATTCGTTATTTGTTATATCCGGCCCCATTTAAATTGTTTAGATGGTATAGTTTTGTTATGCCTCACCTCTTGCCATGTTTAACAACATTTAATATTGTTGAGTACCTAACCGGGAGAGAACTAAATAATTGATGTGGCGTTCCGTTAATATGCAACTCGTTGCATATTGAGCTCCACTTAATTTGTAGGATTGTTTGTGCACTTTGCCATGCCATGCTTCATTAAACCGGACATGCATCATACTTGATTGTGCATCATGACATGTTCATATGTTGGTTGTTTACTATGTTGTTTCCTTTCTTTCCGGTGTTGCTTCTTCGGGTTAGTTCCGACAACGTCGCGTTTGTGAGGATCCGTTCGACAACGTCCGTTTGTCTTCTTCATGGACTCGTTCTTCTTCCTTGCGGGATTTCAGGCAAGATGATCATACCCTCGAAATCACTTCTATCTTTGCTTGCTAGATGCTCGCTCTTTTGCTATGCCTATGCCGTGATACCTACCACTTGCTTATCATACCTCCCATATTGTTAAGCAAAGACTCTAACCCACCTTGTCCTAGCAACCCGTTGTTTGGCTATGTTACCGCTTTGCTCAGCCCCTCTTATAGCGTTGTTAGCTGCAGGTGAAGATTGGAGTTTGTTCCATGTTGGAACATGGCTACTTGTTGGGATATCACAATATCTCTTATTTAATTAATGCATCTATATACTTGGTAAAGGGTGGAAGGCTCGGCCTTATGCCTAGTGTTTTGCTCCACTCTTGGCGCCCTAGTTTCTGTCATATCGGTGTTATGTTCCCGGATTTTGCGTTCCTTACACGGTTGGGTTATAATGGGAACCCCTTGACAGTTCGCCTTGAATAAAACTCCTCCAGCAATGCCCAACATTGGTTTTACCATTCGCCACCTAGCCTTTTCTTTCCCTTGGGTTCTGCAGACTCAAGGGTCATCTTTATTTAAACCCCCCCGGGCCAGTGCTGCTCTGAGTGTTGGTCCAAACTAGAGCCCCTTGCAGCGCCACCTCAGGGGAACTCGAGGGCTGGTTTTAGTTGTACGGATTGCTTATCCGGTGTGCCCCGAGAATGAGATATGTGCAGCTCCTATCGGGATCTGTCGGCACATTCGGGTGGTGTTGCTGGACTTGTTTTACCATTGTCGAGGATGTCTTGTAACCGGGATGCCGAGTCTGATCGGATTGTCTTGGGAGAAGGAATATCCTTCGTTGACCGTGAGAGCTTGTGATGGGCTAAGTTGGGACACCCCTGCAGGGTTTTGAACTTTCGAAAGCCGTGCCCATGGTTATGGGCAGATGGGAATTTGTTAATGTCCGGTTGTAAAAAACTTGACACTTAACTTAACTAAAATGCATCAACCGTGTGTGTAGCAGTGATGGTCTCTTTCCGGCGGTGTCCAGGAAGTGAACACGGTGTTAGAGTTATGCTTGAACGTAAGTAGTTTCAGGATCACTTCTTGATCACTTCTAGTTCACGACCATGCTTTGCCTTCTCCCCCCGCTCTCATTTGCGTATGTTAGCCACCATATATGCTAGTGCTTGCTACAGATCCACCTCATACCTTTTACCTACCCATAAGCTTAAATAGTCTTGATCTCGCGGGTGTGAGATTGCTGAGTCCCCGTGACTCACAAATACTTCAAAAACCAGTTTGCAGGTGCCGATGATATCATGCAGGTGACGCAACCGAGCTCAAGGAGGAGCTCGATGAAGATCTTGTTCTTTGTGTTGTTCCGTTTCTAGTTGATTAGTAGTGGAGCCCAGTTGGGACGATCGGGGATCTGTGTAGCATTTGGGGTAGTCTTTTTTTATTTTGGTTCCATAGTCGGACCTTGATTGTATCTGGATGATGTAATGCTTTATTCATGTATTGTGTGAAGTGGCGATTGTAAGCCAACTATGTACCTCTTATTCCCCTATTTCATTACATGGGTTGTTGTGAAGATTACCTCACTTGTGACATTGCTTTCAATGTGGTTATGCCTCTAAGTCGTGCTTCGACACGTGGGAGATATAGCCGCACCGAGGGCATTACAATACACCCACCATATACCTTCCTAGAAATAGCCACCATACCTACCTATGATGGCATTTCCGTAGCCATTCTGAGATATATTGCCATGCAACTTACCACTGTTCCATTTGTTATGACACGTTACATCATTGTCATATTGCTTTGCATGATCATGTAGTTGACATCGTATTTGTGGCAAAGCCACCTTTATAATTCTTTCATACATGTCACTCTTGATTCATTGCATATCTCGGTACACCGCCGAAGGCATTCACATAGATTCATATTTGTTCTTGTATCGAGTTGTAATTTTTGAGTTGTAAGTAAATAAAAGTGTGATGATCATGATTATTAGATCATTGTCCCAAGTGAGGAAAGGATGATGGAGACTATGATTCCCCCACAAGTCGGGATGAGACTCCGGACGAAAAGAAAAAAAAGAGAAAAAAGAAGCCATAAAAAGAGAGAGGAAAAGGCCTAAATAAAAAAAAGAAAAAAAAATGAGAAATGAGAGAAAAAGAGAGAATGGACAATGTTACTATCCTTTTACCACTCTTGTGCTTCAAAGTAGCACTATGATCTTCATGATAGAGAGTCTCCTATGTTGTCACTTTCATATGCTAGTGGGAATTTTACATTATAGAACTTGGCTTGTATATTCCAATGATGGGCTTCCTCAAAATGCCCTAGGTCTTCATGGGCAAGTGAGTTGGATGCACACCCACTTAGTTTCTTGTCAGGACCCCGATCCTAAGTCAAACCGATCTAGCATGTAACACATCATATCACTTTGCGGCCTCACGCATGGTAGTCCCACGGGTGCCACCTTACCTGGCCCGGGACCATTTGCGCCTTTTGGCTGACGTATATGATAGTGTCGCTAGCATCCATATGACAAAGAACCCGGGCCGACATGGCTAATCGTGAACCCAAAGCGGCACTAATCCATGGGGACAGGCATACATGAATCAACTTCGAGCATGTCGGTCAGCAGCGTGTGAATCCGGGCTGTAGCACTGGGCTAACAGGACTCCGGTAACCCGGGCTATAGCAGGCTAGGCAGGACTCCGGATGTCACCGCGTGACATTTCCCCGAAGGGACAGACACAGGAACGAAGTGAAACACATGCCGACCAGTTAAGTGTCCTAAGCAGTAGTGCTGGGCTAGCAGGACTCCGGTGAACCGGGCTGTAGCGGACTACTATGGCTCAAGGAAGCACTAGACTACATTTCCCCATAAGAGAGGCCGCCGAGGATAAACAACTAGATTGTCGGATCCCACACATACCAAGCATTTCAATCATACACACAATATGCTCGATATGTGTAAATACAACATGGCATCACAACATAACTCTACGACTCAAAGTATTTATTCATTAGGCTCCGAAGAGCCAGACATTACAACCATGGGTCTCATGACCCCACATTCAGAGCATACAAGTCAAAGCACAAGCGGAAGCTTAACATGTCTGAGTACAGACAACTACAAATGAAAAAGGCTGAGAAGCCTGACTATCTACTAGATCCTGCCGAGGGCACAAGATCGTAGCTGAGGTATCAAGCTAAACGTCGAAGTCCACATGGAACTACTAGCGAGACTGACATCTCTCTGCAAAACATAAAATAGGCAAACGTGAGTACAAATGTACCCAGCAAGACTTACATCAGAACTAACTACATATGCATCGGCATCAATAAAGGGGTGGTGGAGTTTGACTGCAGCAAGCCAACTTTGACTCGGTGGCTATCCTGAACTACGACTGCAAGTAACTCTTTTGAGGTGGCGCACACGAGTCCACATATTCACCATATCAATACCGCTACTATGGATCCGCTCCCATCTCCCTACGAGAACGCCATCCATAGCACTCACACTTATCTTGCGCATTTTAGAGTATCCACTTTCACTTGTCTATGAACTATGCAAGGGGTCCAAGTTTCCATATCCGAGGAATCCGGCTATTCGAATAGATAATGATAACCCTGCAGGGGTGTACTTCTTCACACACGCTCTCGCCACTTATCGCCCTGTACACGTCATGTACCTCGGCAACCTTCAAGCGGAAGCCGGGCGAGGGAGTCGGCCACGACCTGACTAACCAACAAGTCTCTAGTCCAGGTTTATCGCCTATTCGGGTTCCATCCGCAAGGAGATCCGGCCGGGGTGTCGCTCACGGCCCCAAACGATGTGTGCAGGGTTCCCAAGCCCACCATCCGGGTGCCACTTGGTACACCGTGCCACTGTGCCTAGTCTGTCCCAAGCCCACCTGTACCGGGTGCCACTTGGTAGACTACTAACACTACCTACAAACACCAGAAACTAGTTGCAACTCCTGGACAGAGATCAAGTTGATTAATAAGCTGAGAGGGGCCGAGTTACCAGAACCCATTGTGTGGTAGTAACTGTTCATGGATCACAAACACAGAACTCAGTTCCTGAGAATGGCTACAATGAGACAACCCACCATGTACTCCTACATGGCCTCTCACTGCTACCTTTACCAAATCGTGTTCACACACTTAGCTCACACACAGTAGGACATGTTCACCACATTCCAATTCATTCCCGATGAATCAGACCTGACTCAACTCTAAGCAGTAGTAGGCATGACAACAATCATGAATGAGTAGGCACATCAGGGCTCAAGCAACTCCTACTCATGCTAGTGGGTTTCATCTATTTACTGTGGCAATGACAGGTCATGCAGAGGAAAGGGGTTCAACTACCGCAGCATGTAACATTGAATCGTTGTTGTCCTAATGCAGTAAAAGAGAGCAGGAGCGAGAGAGTGGGATTGTATCGGAATGAACAAGGGGGTTTTGCTTGCCTGGCACTTCTGAAGATAGTATAGTTCTTCATCGGTGTCATCGAACTCGTCGTCGGGATACGCCTACCGAGAGGGGACAAGCACCGGCAATAGAGAAGAACACAATCAATGCAAATGCGACAATATGATGCATGATCATGGCATGTATATGTGATGTTGTTTGTGCTAATGCAAACAACAACAAGTTCAATGGAGCTCATTTGAATCAAGGGTTCAAATGCAACTCCAAACTTAAGCATTTTAAATGCCCTTTATGTGTTTTCATCTATACAGCAGGTTTAGGTTGGTTTGTCATGCATTAAACTAGTACAGATGGATAGATTGAATTTTTCTGATAATTTTTCATATATAAATTATTTCATTTGGAGTTACGGTTGAATTTCTATGATTTTTTGAAGTTTTGGGAATTTTCTGAAAATAATAAATCATTTAAGATTTATCTAAATTCCAGAAAGGAATTATTGCGTCAACATTACCTCACAGTGACGTCAACAGGTCAACGGCTTGGTCCAGGTCAAACCTGATGTGTGGGGTCCACATGTCAGTGACACAGTTAACTACCAGGGTTAATTAAAATTAAACTAGCCTAATCTAGATTAGTTAAGGCCTGGGCCCACATGTCAGTGGCACTTGCTCTAATTAGAGATTAAGTTAAAACTATTAGGGCACTGGGCCCACTAGTCAGTGACTATACTAATTAATCTAAGTTAGTTAGCACTAACCTAAAACTAATTAGAGATTAACAGGGCGGGCCCGCGCGTCAGTGAGTCAGGGTGAAAGTCAAACCCCTGGTCAACAGGGCCTAACCAGCCGATGGCTCGTCGCCGGTGGCAACAGGCGCGGCGGAGGGCTCAGTTTCGCTCTCCCGGTGCCCAAACGAGCGGCGGAGGGCACCCGCGGGGAGCTGGAGCTCTCCCACATCCAGCACAGCAAGCAGCAGCGGCTAGGGAGGCCGGAGCTCGTCGGAAACGAGCTCGGGGCGGCGGCCGGCGATCGGGCGCAAGTGGCGCGGTGGCTACGGCGTGCGAGAGGAAAAACAGAGGAAGGGAGAAGAGTCAGTTGCTCACGGCGGTTGCGACGGTGGCCTCGGGGAGCTCGGGGAGGGACTGGTGACGGCAGGAGGTCGCCGGCGATCTCGGCGACCCGAGGAAGAAGAAGATGTCGGGGGCGGAGCTTCGGGGGTCTTCCAGTCACGTGGCTCGGTGAGGGGGTTGGCGACGAGGTGCAGGAGCTCGGGAGCCAGTCAGGGAAGCGAGGGGGAGGCGGTGGCTGCGGTGGTGCACGTAGGCGGCAGCGGGCGCGTTTGGGTGGTGCGAGGGAGAGAGCCAGAGGAGGGGACGAGGCCGGGGGAGAGTGAGAGGGGGTCAAGAGGGCTGCGTGGCGTCGTCTGGAGCCGTCCAGGCCGTCGAGGAGGCAGGCAAGCAGGGTGGAGGTGGCGCGCGCGTGCGCCGTGCCCAGCTTCTCCTCTGCCTACTAGCAAGAGGTCGAAGACAAGGCTGCCCCTGGTGGGCTGGGCCGCCAGGTGTGCTGGCCAGCTGGGCTGTAACAGCGCCAGGCTAGGTAAGCCAGGTGGGTTTCTCTCTCTGCTCTAGTTTCTGTTTTATTAATGTTTTCTATTATTCTGTAAACTTTAGGGCTTTATTAAAAATGCCAGGGCATTACCAAAAATCATGAAACTGCTCCATGTCACTGTTTGGAATATTTCCAACAGTAAACATTTCAGTTTGTGATTATTTGAGCATTTAAAATATTATTAGCAATTAAATGCCCAAATGCAAATACTATATAATTTAATTCAAAAATCCAGGATGGCCTAGAAATATGTTCATCATTTTTGGAAGAGGTTTTCACCTTTAACAGAAATCATGAACATTTCCAAAGGGCATTCTGGGTTATTGAAAATATTTTTATTGAACCTAGTTAAATTTCATTTGGTGCTAGGGTTTCAACAATCCCCATTTCAAATTTCTTTGGAATTTAAACATGATGGCATGATGAACAAGCAAAGTCAAGCAAGGGCTGAACTGGGGATGTGACATTTCTTTTGTTGAGCTTTCATACACTTATAGCTCTGAGTGCATCTGTTGCATGGCAATCCCTACTCACTCACATTGATATCTATTGATGGGCATCTCCATAGCCCGTTGATACGCCTAGTTGATGTGAGACTATCTTCTCCTTTTTTGTCTTCTCCACAACCACCGCTCTATTCCACATATAGTGCTATGTGCATGGCTCACGCTCATATATTGCGTGAATATTGAAAAAGTTTGAGAACGTCAAAAGTATGAACCAATTGTTTAGCTTGTCATCGGGGTTGTGCATGATTTAAATATTTTGTGTGGTGAAGATAGAGCATAGCCAGACTATATGGTTTTGTAGGGATAACTTTCTTTGGCCATGTTATTTTGAGAAGACATGATTGCTTTGTTAGTATGCTTGAAGTATTATTATTTTTATGTCAATATTAAAATTTTGTCTTGAATCTTTCGGATCTGAACATTCATGCCACAATAAAGAAAATTATATTGAGAATTATGCTAGGTAGCATTCCACATCACAAATTCTGTTTTTATCATTTACCTACTCGAGGACGAGCATGAATTAAGCTTGGGGATGCTTGATAGTCTCCAACGTATGTATAATTTCTGATTGTTCCATGCTATTATATTATCTGTTTTGGATGTTTAATGGGCTTTAATATACATTTTTATATTATTTTTGGGACTAACCTACTAACCAAAGGCCCAGTGCAAATTGCTGTTTTTTGCCTATTTCAGTGTTTCGCAGAAAAGGAAATCAAACGGAATGAAACCTTCAGGAGAGTTATTTTTGGAACAAACGTGATCCAGGAGACTTGGAGTGGACGTCAAGAAAGAAGCGAGGAGGCCACGAGGCAGGAGGGCGCGCCCAGGGGGACCAGGTGCGCCCCCACCCTCATGGGCCCCTCATAGCTCCACCGACCTACTCCTTCCTCCTATATATACCCATATACCCTGAAAACATCCGAGAGCACCATGATACCCTATTTCCACCGCCGCAACCTTCTGTACCCATGAGATCCCATCTTGGGGCCTTTTTCGGCGCTCCTCCGGAGGGGGAATCGATCATGGAGGGCTTCTACATCAACACCATAGAATCTCAGATGATGTCTGAGTAGTTTACCGCAGACCTTCTGGTTCATAGTTATTAGCTAGATGGCTTCTTCTCTCTCTTTGGATCTCAATACAAAGTTCTCCTCGATTCTCTTGGAGATCTATTCGATGTAATTCTTTTTGCGGTGTGTTTGTCGAGATCCGATGAATTGTGGATTTATGATCAAGATTATCTATGAACAATATTTGATTCTTCTCCGAATTCTTTTATGCATGATTTAATATCTTTGCAAGTCTCTTCAAATTATCAGTTTGGTTTGGCCTACTAGATTGATCTTTCTTGCAATGGGAGAAGTGCTTAGCTTTGGGTTCAATCTTGTGGTGTCCTTTCCCAGTGACAGCAGGGGCATCAAGGAATGTATTGTATTGTTGCCATCGAGGATAAACAGATGGGGTTTATATCATATTGCTTGAGTTTATCCCTCTACATCATGTCATCTTGCCTAATGCGTTACTCTGTTCTTATGAACTTAATACTCTAGATGCATGCTGGATAGCGGTCGATGTGTGCAGTAATAGTAGTAGATGCAGAATCGTTTTGGCCTAGTTGTTGCGGTCGTGATGCCTATATACATGATCATGCCTAGATATTCTCGTAACTATGCGCTTTTGTATCAATTGCTCGACAGTAATTCGTTCACCAACCGTAGAATTTGCTATCTTGAGAGAAGCCACTAGTGAAACCTATGGCCCCTGGGTCTATCTTCCATCATATTATTTTCCTATCTACTTGCTATTTCCATCTTTGTTTAATTTGCAATCTTTATTTTCCAATCTATACAATAAAAATACCAAAAATATTTATCTTATTATCTCTATCAGATCTCACTTTCTTAAGTGACTGTGAAGGGATTGACAACCCCTTTATCGCGTTGGTTATGAGGTTCTTGTTTGTTTGTGCAGGTACTAGGGACTTGCGTGTTACCTCCTACTGGATTGATACCTTGGTTCTCAAAAACTGAGGGAAATACTTATGCTACTTTGCTGCATCACCCTTTCCTCTTCAAGGGAAAACCAACGCATGCTCAAGAGGTAGCAACGACCGACAGAATAGTAGAGTGGGCATTGGAACTATTAAGATTTGCACCCAAGTTTGAGAGTACATCAACTATTCAGAGCAGAGGATTGGTCGAATTCATTGCAAAATTGACACCAACGCCAGATGATGAGATCCAGGAGTTAGCCCTCCCTAATAGGGAAACCAAAAGGGATTGGATCATGTACTTTGACGGTGCTTTCTCGTTGCAAGGTGCCGGTGCTGGAGTGTTGTTTATCGCACCCACCAGAGAGCATCTCAAGTACGTGTTTCAAATGCACTTTCCCCGGGAGGAAGCAACCAACAATACTGCTTAGTATGATGGATGATACGTCTCCAACGTATCTATAATTTTTGCTTGTTCCATGCTGTTATATTATCATTCTTGGATGTTTTATAATCATTTTATAGAAACTTTATATCATTTTTGGGACTAACCTATTGACATAGTGCCCAGTGCCAGTTGCTATTTTTTGCTTGTTTTTTACTTCGCAGAATATCAGTACCAAACGGGGTCCAAACACAGCGAAACTTTTTGGAGAATTTTTCTGGGCCAGAAGACACCTGATGGGCCAAAGAATTACCAGAGGGGGCTCCGAGGGGAGCACAAACCACCAGGGCGCACCCGGGAGCCCATGCTCCCCCAGGTGGGTTTTGCCCACCTTGGTGGCCTCCTGCACCGCCTTTTCGCCCTATAAATACCCAAATATTCCAAAAACACTAGGGGAGTCAACGAAACACAATTCTAGCCGTCGCAAGTTCCAGAACCACGATATCCAATCTAGAAACCATCACAGAGGGGGTTCATCATCCTCATTGGCGCCTCTCCGATGATGTGTGAGTAGTTCATCATAGACCTACGGGTCCGTAGTCAGTAGCTAGATGACTTCCTCTCTATCTTTTGATTCTCAATACAATGGTATCTTGGAGATCTATTTGATGTAACTCTTTTTTGCGGTGTGTTTGCTGGGATCCGATGAACTTTGAGTTTATGATCAGATGTTTATCCATGAATATTATTTGAGTCTTCTTTTGGTCTCTTATATGCATGATTATCTATAGCCTCATATTTCTTCCGCTAATCTTTGGTTTAGTTAGGCCAACTAGATTGATTTTTCTTGCCATGGGAAGAGGTGCTTTGTGATGGGTTCAAGCATGCGGTGTTCTTTCCCAGTGACAGAAGGGGCAGCTAGACACACATGTATCATTGCTATTAAGGATAACAAGATGGGGGCTATTCCTACATGAATAGATCTCGTCTACATGATGTCATCGTTCTTATTGCATTACTCCGTTTCTTCATGAACTTAATACACTAGAGGCATGCTGGATAGCGGTCGATGTGTGGAGTAATAGTAGTAGATGCAGGCAGGAGTCGGTCTACTAATCTTGGACGTGATGCCTATATATTGATCATTTCCTTGGATGTCATCATAATTATTCGATCTTCTATCAATTGCCCAACAGTAATTTGTTTACTCACCATGTGCTATTTCTTGAGACAAGCCACTAGTGAAACCTACGGCCCTCGGGTCTATTCTTTATCATATTTTCTTTCTGATCTATTATTTGCCACTTTTATTTTTAGATCTATCATTCCAAAAACTCAAAAATACCTTGCTGCATTTTTTATTTGCATCTTTTATTTCACGTTTTATCGAGACCTATTTATCCAATCTACCACAATTTTTATCCCGTCAACTTGACAATTTCTAGCGCCGTTAGCCAAAAAAGGGATTGACAACCCCTTATAAGCATCGGGTTGCAAGTATTTGTTCTTTGTGTGCAGGTAACATTTACATAGGGTTGCCTGGTTCTCCTACTAGATTGATACCTTGGTTTCATAACTGAGGGAAATATCTACTATAGCTGTGCTGCATCATCCCTTCCTCTTTGGGGAAATATCGATGTAGTTCAAGCGACATCAAGGGACTGCTTGCTGATACGTCTCCAACGTATCTATAATTTCTGATTGTTCCATGCTATTATATTATCTATTTTGTATGTTAATGGGCTTTATTTTACACTTTTATATTATTTTTGGGACTAACGTATTAACCCAAGGCCTAGTGCAAATTGCTGTTTTTTGCCTATTTCAGTGTTTCACAGAAAAGGAATATCAACCGGAATCCAAACGGAATGAAACCTTCGGGAGAGTTATTTTTGGAACAAATGTGATCTAGAGGACTTGGAGTGGACGCCAAGCAATCAACGAGGAGTCCACTAGGCAGGGGGCATGCCTACCCCCCTAGGCGTGCCCTCCCCCCTCGTGGGCCCCTCATGGCTCAACCAAACTACTTCTTCCTCCTATATATACTCATATACCCTAAAAACATCCAGGAGCACCATGAAACCCTATTTCCACCGCCACAACCTTCTGTACCCAAGAGATCCCATCTTGGGGCCTTTTCCGGAGCTCCGCCGGAGGGGGCATCGATCACGGAGGGCCTCTACATCAACTCCATGGCCCCTCCGATGATGTGTGAGTAGTTTACTTCAGACCTTCGGGTCCATAGTTATTAGCTAGACGACATATTCTCTCTCTTTGGATCTCAATACAAAATTCTCCTCGATCTTCTTGGAGATCTATTCGATGTAACTCTTTTTGTGGTGTGTTTGTCGAGATCCGATGAATTGTGGGTTTATGATCAAGTCTATCTATGAACAATATTTGATTCTTCTCTGAAATCTTTTATGTATGATTGGTTATCTTTGCAAGTCTCTTCGAATTATCAGTTTGGTTTGGCCTACTAGACTGATCTTTCTTGCAATGGGAGAAGTGCTTAGCTTTGGGTTCAATATTGCGGTGCTCGATCCCAATGACAGAAAGGGAAACGACACGTATTGTATTGTTGCCATCGAGGATAAAAAGATGGGGTTTATATCATATTGCCTGAGTTTATCCTTCTACATCATGTCATCTTACCTAATGTGTTACTCTGTTCTTATGAACTTAATACTCTAGATGCATGCTGGATAGCGGTCGATGTGTGGAGTAATAGTAGTAGATGCAGGCAGGAGTCGGTCTACTTGTCACGGACGTGATGCCTATATACATGATCATGCCTAGATATTCTCATAATTATTCACTTTTCTATCAATTGCTCGACAGTAATTTGTTCACCCACCGTAATACGTATGCTATCTTGAGAGAAGCCACTAGTGAAACCTATGGCCCCTGGGTCTATTCTCCTTTATATTAATCTTCCGTCAACAAGCTATTTATATTACCTTTTATTTTGCAATCTTTACTTTTAATATTTATCATAAAAAGACCAAAAATATTATCTTATCATCTCTATCAGATCTCACTCTCGTAAGTGACCGTGAAGGGATTGACAACCCCTTTATCGCGTTGGTTGCGAGGTTCTTATATGTTTGTGTAGGTACGAGGGACTTGCGTGTGGCCTCCTACTGGATTGATACCTTGGTTCTCAAAAACTGAGGGAAATACTTACGCTACTTGCTGCATCACCCTTTCCTCTTCAAGGGAAAACCAACGCAGTGCTCAAGAGTTAGCAAGAAGGATTTCTGGCGCCGTTGCCGGGGATTCTACGCACAAGTCAAGACATACCAAGTACCCATCACAAACTCTTATCCCTCGCATTACATTATTTGTCATTTGCCTCTCGTTTTCCTCTCCCACACTTCACCCTTGCCGTTTTATTCGCCCGCTTTTTCTGTTCCCCTTCTCTTTTCTAGTTTGTCTTTTTTTGCTTGTTTCTTATTTGCTTGTGTGTTGGATTGCTTGCTTGTCACGGTGTCTCAAGATAATACTAAATTGTGTGATTTTTCCAATACCAACAATAATGATTTTATTAGCACTCCGATTGCTCCTCTTACCGATGCTGAATCTTGTGAAATTAATGTTGCTTTGCTGAATCTTGTCATGAAAGATCCGTTTTCCTGCCTTCCTAATGAAGATGCCGCTACCCATCTAAACAACTTTGTTGATTTGTGTGATATGCAAAAGAATAAAGATGTGGATAATGATATTGTTAAACTGAAGCTATTCCCGTTTTCTCTCTTAGAGATCGTGTTAAAACTTGGTTTTCGTCTTTGCCTAAAAATAGTATCGATTCATGGAATAAGTGCAAATATGCTTTTATCTCTAAGTATTTTCCTCCTGCTAAGATCATCACTCTTAGAAACGATATTATGAATTTTAAGCAACATGATCATGAACATGTTGCACAAGCTTGGGAGAGGATGAAATTAATGATACATAATTGCCCTACACATGGTTTGAATCTTTGGATGATTATACAAAATTTTTATGCCGGATTGAACTTTGCTTCTAGAAATATTTTCGATTCGGTCGCGGGAGGCACTTTTATGGAAATCACTCTAGGAGAAGCTACTAAACTCTTAGATAATATTATGGTTAATTATTCTCAATGGCATACTGAAAGATCTACTAATAAAAAGTTGCATGCTATAGAAGAAATCAATGTTTTGAGTGGAAAGATGGATGAGCTTATGAAATTGTTTGCTAATAAGAGTGTTCCTTCTGATCCTAATGATATGCCTTTGTCTACTTTGTTTGAGAATAATAATGAATCTATGGATGTGAATTTTGTTGGTAGGAACAATTTTGGTAATAACGCGTATAGAGGTAATTTTCCTAGTAATTCCTCTAATAATTATGGTAATTCCTACAAAAATTCTTATCGAAATTATAATAAGATGCCCTCTGATTTTGAATCTAATATTAAAGAATTTATTAGTTCGCAAAAGAGTTTCAATGCTTTGATTGAATAAAAATTGTCTAAGATTGATGAGTTGGCTACGAACGTGGATAGAATTTCTCTTGATGTTGATTCTTTGAAACTTAGATCTATTCCACCAAAGCATGATATCAATGAGTCTCTCAAAGCTATGAGAATTTCCATTGATGAGTGCAAAGAAAGAACCGCTAGGATGCGTGCTAAAAAAGATTGCTTTGTGAAAGCGCATTCTTCTAGTTTCCATGATAATAATGATGAAGATCTAAAAGTTATTGGTGTGTCCCCTATTAAATCTTTGTTTTGCAATATGAATCTTGATAATGATGGGACTGGAGATGAGTCAACTTTAGTTAGAAGGCGTCCCAATGATTCGGAGTTTTTAGATCTTGATGCAAGAATTGATAAAAGTGGGATGGGAGAGGTCAAAACTTTAAATAGCAACGAACCCACTATCTTGGATTTAAAGGAATATAATTATGATAATTGTTCTTTAGTAGATTATATTTCCTTGTTGCAATCCATGCTAAATTCTCCGCATGCTTATAGTCAAAACAAAGCTTTTACTAAACATATCGTTGATGCTTTAATGCAACCTTATGAGGAAAAGCTTGAATTGGAAGTTTCTATCCCTAGAAAACTTCATGATGAGTGGGAACCTACTATTAAAATTAAGATTAAAGATCATGAATGCTATGCTTTATGTGATTTGGGTGCTAGTGTTTCCACGATTCCTAAGACTTTGTGTGATTTGCTAGGTTTCCGTGAATTTGATGTTTGTTCTTTAAACTTGCATCTTGCGGATTCCACCATTAAGAAACCTATGTGAAGAATTAATGATGTTCTTATTGTTGCAAATAGTAATTATGTGCCCGTAGACTTCATTATTCTTGATATAGATTGCAATCCTTCATGTCCTATTATTCTTGGTAGACCTTTCTTTAGAATGATTGGTGCAATTATTGATATGAAAGAAGGGAATATTAGATTCCAATTTCCGTTAAGGAAGGGTGAGGGAGTCCTGGATTAGGGGGTCTCCAGACAGCCGAACTATATCCTTTGGCCGGACTGTAGGACTATGAAGATACAAGATTGAAGACTTCGTCCCGTGTCCGGATGGGACTCTACTTGGCGTGGAAGGCAAGCTAGGCAATACGGATATGTATATCTCCTCCTTTGTAACTGACCTTGTATAACCCTAGCCCCCTCCGGTGTCTATATAAACCGGAGGGTTTTAGTCCGTAGGACAACATACAATCATACCATAGGCTAGCTTCTAGGGTTTATCCTCTCCGATCTCGTGATAGATCAACTCTTGTACTACTCATATTATCAAGAATTATCAAGCAGGACGTAGGGTTTTACCTCCATCAAGAGGGCCCGAACCTGGGTAAAACATCGTGTCCCTTGCCTCCTGTTACCGTCTGCCTTAGACGCATAGTTCGGGACCGCCTACCCGAGATCCGTCGGTTTTGACACCGACATTGGTGCTTTCATTGAGAGTTCCTCTGTGTCATCGCCGTTAGACTTGATGGCTCCTACGATCATCGATAGCGATGCAGTCCAGGGCGAGACTTTTCTCCCCATACAGATCTTTGTATTCGGCGGCTTCGCACTGCGGGCCAACTCGCTTGGCCATCTGGAGCAGATTGAGAGTTACGCCCCTGGCCATCAGGTTAGGTTTGGAAGCTTAAACTACACGGCAGATATCCGCGGAGACTTGATCTTCGACGGATTCGAGCCCCTGCCTAGTGCGCCACATGGTCACGATGAGCATGATTTAGCTCTGCCATCGGACAGTGTCCAGGAGATTGCGCCGTCAACCGCTCCGACCCTCAATTCGGAGTTAGCTGCGCCATCCATGGGCGGGTGGATAGAACCCGCCACGGAGGTCGTATCCTCAGCGGCGATTGAGCCGAATATCGACCTTACCCTTCACGAGAGCCATGATGCCACTCTGCCGGATCCTTCCCCGGCCACGGACTCTGAACCGCCTGCGCCCGTGCCTATCGAATCTGATTGGGCGACGATCATGGAGTTTACCTCCGCGGATATCTTTCAGCACTCGACCTTCGGCGACATACTGAACTCATTGAGGTCTCTCTCCTTGTTAGGAGAGTCCTGGCCGAACTATGTCCGGCAGGATTGGGGTGCGGATGACAAAGAAATTCACCGCCCACCCACCACCCACTTAGTAGCCACTGTCGACGATTTGACCGACATGCTCGACCTCGACTCTGAAGACATCGACGGTATGGACGACGATGCAGGAGACGAACAGGAACCACTGCCCACAGGGCACTGGACGCCCACCTCATCATATGATGTATACATGGTGGACACACCCAAAGAAAACGACGATGAGGAATGAAAGGATGCAACGAAGGGTTGTTCCCTCGAGAAGCAGTCAAAGCAGTGGCGTAAGCGCCGCTTCAAATCCCGCCTCGGTAGAAACAATGGTCACATAGACCCAGCGATAGAGCAGGGTGAACCATCGCCCGACCAGGGCAACACGGAGAATCAAACCGAACAACCCGACTTCGTCGAAGATAACAGTCCGGACGATATCACACCGGACAGGCGCCCGGAGCAACAGAACGCCCATCAAAGGCTTGTTGCCACTGCGAGGAGTCTGAAAAAGCAGAAGCAAAGGCTCAGGGCTGCGCAAGACACACTCAGAATCAGATGGAGTGAAGTACTCAACACTGCAGCGAAGTACGGCGGTAATCGCCACACCAAGAGCTACCTGAAGCGAAAGTTGCTACCTGAATTCGACGAGGAGGCCTTAGATCCCTCGCAATTAGAAAATAAAACGGCCATCCGGTCGGATAGACGACCTCGCAGCCAATATAGAGCGGCAAACGACGCCGCACATAAGCCAGTACGCGATCCACGCGAGGGCTCGCATCAAAAGGACGGCGCAACCAGATCCATATATAGGCCACACAAGCGTGCTCCAATATGCAATACAACACAACAAACATCCGAACACCACAGTACGCCCAAATACAGGGGTGCCGCACACCCCCTATGTTTCACCGATGAGGTGCTGGACCATGAATTTCCAGAGGGATTCAAACCCGTAAACATAGAGGCGTACGACGGAACAACAGACCCTGGGGTCTGGATTGAGGACTATATCCTCCATTTCCACATGGCTCGAGGAGACTCTCCATGCCATCAAGTACTTACCCCTCAAGCTCAAAGGGCCAACTCAGCACTGGCTTAAAAGCCTCCCTGAAAATTCCATTGGAAGCTGGGAAGAGCTCGAAGACGCCTTTCGGGCAAATTTTCAAGGGACCTATGTCCGACCACCAGATGCAGACGATTTAAGTCATATAACTCAACAGCCCGGAGAGTCAGCCCGAAAGCTTTGGAACAGGTTCCTCACTAAGAAGAACCAAATAGTAGATTGTCCGGACGCCGAAGCCTTAGCAGCTTTCAAGCACAGCGTTCGAGACGAATGGCTCGCCAGACACCTCGGCCAAGAAAAGCCGAGAACAATGGCAGCATTAACAAGCCTCATGACCCGCTTTTGCGCGGGCGAGGACAGCTGGTTAGCCCGATGCAGCACCAGCGACCCAAGTACATCCAAAGTCAGGGACAGAAACGGGAAATCACGATGCAGCAAAAACAAGCGCCGGAATAAAGAAGGCAGCCCGAAGAGCACAGCGGTAAATGCCGGATTCAGAAGCTCTCGACCAGGTCAGCAAAAGCCGCCCTCCAAAGGCAACAGAGATGAAATGTCCAGCCCAATGTTGGGGATATCGCTTATCGGAAACTTATCGGTCGACCCATGATAAGGGGTAAATCGGCTAGTTTATCGGCATATCTGCCAGTTTATCGACATATCGGCCGATTTATCGCCATATCGGCTCATTTATCGGACGATTTATCTTATCGGTCAGACAGCAGTAAGCGATAAATCGGCCGATTTATCGGCATATCGGAAGATATCTTGAACAGTGGTCCAGCCTAAACAAGATTCTGGACCAAATATGTTAGATCCATAGTACCCCCGACAAACCTGCAAATCATACCCATAGAGAATGTTGGGTCTTCAAGCAGTCCGGCAAGCTCAACGCCGAACATAAGGGGCAGGATACACCAAGCGAAGACGAGGACGAGCCTCGCAAGCAAAGCACTGGGGAACATAAGAAATTCCCACCAGAAGTCAAAAAAGTCAACGTGTTATACGTGATAAAGGGGAGAAACAAAGCGGCACTCCCAGAGACACATGCCCCAGGGCCTATCACCGCGGAGTTCTGCCATTGGTCGTCCCAACCGATCACTTTTGACCATCGGGATTACTCAGCAAGTGTTCGGCATGCAGGATGGGCTGCCTTGGTATTAGACCCAATAATTGACGGATACCACTTCACACGAGTCCTGATGGACGGCGGCAGCAGTCCAAACCTGATATATCAGGACACAGTCCGCAACATGGGGATAGACCCAGCAAAAATTAGCCATAGAAACACTACCTTTAAAGGAGTAACGCCAGGCCCAGAAGCCCATTGCACGGGCTCCCTGCTACTAGAGGTTATATTCGGCTTCCCCGATAACTTCCGCAGTGAAAAATTAACCTTCCACATCGCTCCGTTCCAAAGCGGATATCAAGCACTACTCGGACGTGAAGCTTTCGCTCACTTTAACAAAATACCGCATTACGCATCCCTCATGCTTAAGATGCCCGGTCCACGTGGCATCATTACAGTAAATGGAAATATTGAGCGCTCCTTGCGCGCGGAAGACCATGCGGCTACCTCGGCAGCCGCACACTAAACGGCCTCACTAACTAAAGCATCTGACAGGTCGTTAAGACCACGGACACGGTTGGATGAGTTCGGCGCAGTTATATGTAATTGATACAAGTTTGATGGCTATACCCCTATTACAATACAAGGGGATCAACGCGCGCAAACAAGTGGCAATTAGGCTCAACTTTACTCATCTTGAACTGTACATATTTTCTTTAGTACAACCTACCTTTTTTGCATGACAACTTTTCAACTAAGTTCCTCTCTTTTATAGATGACCATCGTGCTACACCCGTCCAGGGTACGGCACAACGGAGACACAGGCGCAGACGTGCAGCAGGGATCCGTTCCAAGGATTCTTTTTAGATTAAGACCCTGCGTAAACCTTTTTGTACTGTCTCTTGTTGATACACATCACCCGGATTCTCAGTATAATTGAGAAGGATGCTGATGTATTGTCATGTGGCCACGTCAGAATATTGCATGTACCTGGACACCAGGGGCTTATTACAAAGGGCACTGTTTAGGCCCGGTTTACACCATAAAGACCGATTACCTTAGGGAGTGTTCGGCGTTGTGAGTTTGTCCATATATGCATCAGCTCCGAATCATGTCTTTAGTCAAATGTTGGGTTTGCCCGGCTCCTTGCTGCCTTATGTTACGCTCTATCGGCTAAGGCGGCACCAGGAGAACTACTGCGATTGTGTCCTGGTTCATCCGGACGAGCACCTCAGTAGAGAAAGCCGAAAACTGACTGTCATGATATAGCGTGAGACTGGTCAACCACTCGATGACCTACCGGAATCTTCGGGATTCCTCCGCCTTAACGAAGGGCCGTTTCCCGGCCAGGCATGTACGCACCCCGAATTCGGATGAGTGCGGAGCCACCAGGGGCTATATAGTAGCCCCACTATCAAACTCCTCTGGCTAAGTGAAAGTGGTAAAGCATTATAGTCCGATTGCCTAGTTCGCTGCGCTATCACCTCCTTAATGGACCAAGACGTTGGATCAAGTGTGAACATGCATCTTCTACGAACACCCCCGCATTATATGCATGGGGGCTGAAGCCGACGACTGCAATCTTTCAGGTTATATACATATATACATAAACGGCCGCACAGGAGGCATCATAATACTTTCGGGCAAAAGTATAAATAGAGCCTTGATAAACTTAATAAAACATTGTTTTTACAATGGGAATACATGTCATTCAAACATAATATTCTTCGAGCACTGGGCCTCTATCGAACGAGCGCCTTCAAGAACTTCTTCAAAATAGTGCTCGGCAGCCACTCGGCCTATGGCCGAACCCTGCGCCGCGACAGTAGTGGCATCCATCTCCGCCTAGTATGTTTTGACACGGGCAAGGGCCATCTGCGAGCCTTCTATGCACGCCGACCTCTTCATCGCATTAATGCGCGGCACCGCACCAAGGAACTGATGCACCAAACTAAAATAGCTGTTCGGCTTTGGCCTTTCCGGCCACAGATGATCCACAGCAGACCTCATGGCGAGTCCGGACAATCTATTCAGCTCGGCCCATTCGGCAAGCTGATCAGTCAATGGAAGCAGATGCTCTGGAACATTAAATTGTGTCCAGAATAGCTTGTCCACTTCACGACCTGTTTGATCCCGGAAGTATTCGGCTGCATCGACAGCACTTGCCGCCAAGTCCAGATATGCGTCCGCCGAACTCCACAGCCGGTCCAGAGGGGCATACTGAGGATCTCCAAACTTCCTCCGCAGCATGAAGGGTTTCCCAGCCACGATATCCCCGGCTTGACGCAGCTCCTCCTTCTTCGCTCTCATCGCAGAGCGGGTGCCTTTGGTTGCTATCGTGGCCTTTTCCAGGTCCATCGCCTTCGCCCGGTTTTCTTCTTCAAGAAGCTGGCAACGGTCGGCAGTGTCTTTTAACTTTACAGCCATCTTGACCATTTTCTCTTTGCTCTCGCAATGCGCGGCCTTTTCAGCTCTTAACTCTTCGACCGCCTTTAAAGCAGCCGCATTACTACTCCTTACTTGCTCCTTGGCTCGGGCAAGCTCCGCCCGAAGGGCCTCCATGGTGGCAGCTCCATCTGCAGTCACGACATATTAAAGATACTGGCATCATGCTGCTCTTATTATGTGACGATCACCAGAAAAATCACTCACCCTGAGCCTCGTCAAGCCGCTTGTTGACAAGCACAATATCGGCATCTGCCGCATCCAATTGCCGCTTTAGTCCGGCAAACCCATCAGTCCGGCTAGCCACCGGAGCTTCAACCACCTGCACATAAAGGCGGTCTGGTTATTACCTGGGACTACGATCCTCTATTTTCCGCCGTTCTCGACGACAACCAGAGTCTCAGGGGCTACTATCTACACAGGGCACACCTTAAAATGTGCGATACTGTCAAAAATGTACATCATTTCACGTACCTCAAAACCCGTTAGTAGACTCATAAAGGCTTCATGCAACCCGCTTTCAGCGGACGAAATCCTTTCAACCACCGTACCCATCAACGCACGGTGCTCTTCTGAGATAGTCGCTCGCTCTAGCAGATCCCTCAGTACGTCCGACCGCATACCAGACGGTGTCAGACTCTTTTGGTTGCTCTCTTCAAGAGCCGGATACTGGGGACTTCGGGTGGCCATAGGATTGTCTTCTGGCCTCGCCGGATCCGGAGAGGCCCTCTGCGATGACACTTCAAGGTCGCCCGCTTTTTGAGCTGGGGAGTCCGGGGGAGGCGTTTTGCTCTCCATCATCTCTGGAAGAAGACCCCCCGAAGACGAGCTCTGCTGAGAAGGGCTAAGATCCGAACTGCAAGATAAACGCTTCGGTTATTTTCCTCGGAAGTAAGGTAGGATATCTTCACTATTAAGTACTTTTTTGATTACTTACAGTTTGTTAGAGGGCTAATCCCCGCGCGGACATTGTGCAGCAAGAGCACCCTCCTAGACAGGACCCTCTGGGGGAGATTTCTTCTCCCGTTTGGAAACCTTGGTTTCCGGATCTTCAGAGGTAGTCCTCTTCCTTCCCCGGGGCGAGAGAATGTCAGATTCTTCCCCTGGGTTGTCCGCCCTCACGGAGACGCTCATTCCCTCGGTTGGAATAGGTAGCGGTGGAGGCCCGCTTTCGCCCTCTTTATTCCCCCCTTCATCTTCCTTTGAGGGCACCAGGCAAGGTGCTAGCTCGAGCATCTTTTCCAGCACCGGATTGTCCAAGCCTTCAGGAAGGGGGCCCGAACACTGGATCATCTTCGCCTTTGTTATCCAGTCCTGGTCAAAGAGCGATTCTTCAGAATGATGTCATGATAAAGAAAAGGACAGTGTGTTCGGCCATGGGATTACTTACTTGGGCCGTCGTGTGGTTGCTGCTCAGGCCCACATCCTCGGTAGTGTCCGGACATTCTATTTGGGGTCCGAAGAACGATTTATACATCTCCTCATGCGTCAGGCCAAGGAAATTCTGAATAGTGCGTGGTCCTTTCGGGTTGAATTCCCACATGCGGAGGGGTCGGCGTTTGCAAGGGTGGACTCGACGAACCAGTATGACTTGCATCACCATAACCAGACTGAAATCTCCCTCGAAGAGATCTCGGATGCGGCTCTGCAGTATGGGCACGTCCTTGGTTGGGCCCCAGCTCAGCCCCTGCTGATCCATGACATCAATTATGGTGGAGGGCCCGAGCGGAAGGTGGGGGCGGCTACCCACTTGGCACTTCGTGGAGCTGTGACGTAAAACCACTCCCATTGCCACAGTCCGGACACCTCTGGAAAGGAGCCCTTCGGCCATGGAGCGCCAGCAATTTTGCCTATTAGAGCATCTCCACACGCTGCGTACTGCCCCTCGACCATCTTCAGCTTCACATCAAAGGTCTTGAACCACAGACCGAAGTGAGGGGTAATGTGGAGGAAGGCCTCACAAACGACAATAAATGACGAGATGTGAAGGAGGGAATCCGGGGCTAGGTCGTGAAAATCCAGCCCGTAATAGAACATAAGACCCCTAACAAAAGGATCCAGAGCGAGGCCTTGTGACGCCCCAAGACAGGAGCTTCAGATGCCTTCCATGATTTCCGGGTTTTCGTTGTGTGATTTGTTTGGTTCGTTGCATTTTTGCATTGCATCATGTCATCATGCCATCTTTTCTCAAAGCTAACTAAAACTCTCTTAAATAAATTGCATGGATCTTCGGTCCATTTAGACCGAGGGAACTCACGTGGTGATTCTCTTTACAACATATCTTCCCAATATTAGGGAGCTATTATGAAATATTCCATCCTTATGGAATCGACCAAAAACACGCTTGCATCTTTCTCTCTTGCCACCAAATCCTCTTCTAGTTGAAAACCAATCACCAGCTTCTTTCCTTCAAATTTACCCATTCGTTGCAAGTGACATTTTTCTGTCACATATAAATGTTCATTCTTTCCCTATTAATCTTATACCATGCCTACACCGTCCCTCAAATTTCAGCTCTTTCGGGTTTGGTCTGGTTGGCTTCAAAAATGGCTCAAGTTTGAATTAAATTCAAACTTGAATTATTTTTCTATCTCTAAAAATTGCCAAACCATTTAATTCTGTTTGTGCAATTTCCAACGCTCCAAGAATATTTTATTTTTTGAGACATTCCAACCCTAACCCTCTCTTTCTATTTTATTTCTTTCTTCTTCTATCTAATTTTTCTCTTCTCTATTTGGCTAAGAGAAGAGAGTAGAGAGAGCCTAGCCGAACTGGGCTCCAGCGAGGCCCATCCAGCCAGCAGGCCTCTGGCCACTTCCCCTCCCTGGGCCGGCCTCCAAGGCCCAGTTCCTCCCCTCCTAACCCTAACCCTCTGCCTGGCCCGATCCCCATCTCCCATTCTCCTCCCTCCCGCAACACCGCACACATTCAGCACCGCCAACCTCCCTCGTCCTCCTCCCGATCGCACTGCCAGGGGAGTGCCGATCACTCGATCCTCCCATCTCTCCCCTGTTGCCCGCCGCTTCTCACCCGCGCCCCATGCTCGATCCCCTCCTCCCTCGATGCGCCGCTAGAGAGGGAGAGAGAGCAGCGCCGCACCTCCCTCTTCTTCCCTCCTGCTTCGTCCCCATGGCGCCGTCGTCGCCCCGGCTTCTCCTTCCTCGCGTTGCACCACCATGGAGGCCCAAGACGCCATCCCCATCGGGCGTCCACCTCCATCCCGCGCCTGCGACCCTGCTCTAGGGAGAGAGGAGTTCGATCCCAACCGCTGCACGCCAAGAGCAGCACCTCGCATCGCCACCTCCTCACCATGGCGCCCTGCCGGCTGGCGAGCCCAAGCCTGCCGCCGCGCCGACCGAGTCTCCTTCTGCTGCTCCTCTGCCTCAACTCTGGCCTGACCGAATCGGTTCCCCGCCACCTCGCCCAGTCCATGGGGTCGCCTCCTTGTGCTCCTTTGCCCTGCCTCGTCGTCCGATGACCGGCGACGCCTCCAGCGCCCACGGGTCCTGCGCCATGCTCCGGCACCGCGTTGCTGCAACCTGGTTACTTGCGTCGGCATGGATGCCCGCAGGACGACGCCACCGTCCTCTTGCTGCAACCCTGCCGGGCTCCTCTCCATGCGCGCCTGCACCCCTGCTTCGCTCCTGAAGACACGCAGCGGCCCGTTAGCTCCTGCGATGCCTGCCGCTGCCGCTGTTTCCCTTGGTCAAACGAACAAATGCCTCCACCGGAAACCGCCAAGACAGACCAGGATTCGCCAAGTACCATGCCGTCGGTGTCCCTCCAAGTTTGATGTTGGAACGTGCACGACTATGCATTCGCCAAGTACCGCGACGCCCCCTCGAAGAGTTTGGGTTCGACAAGTCCGATGTCGCGCTTGTATAACTACGCTGCCGAGACCGAGACCGGCGAGACCGATCTTGTAACGCTACGCCAAGTACCAAGAACACGTGTACCACTATCGACGACTGAGACCCTGGATTAGACAAGTTCCTCACAGTGACCCTAAACATCTACGGGACATGCACGACTTCGAACCGTGTACCACGTCGAACATGTACGGCTACATGACAAAACGCCAAGTACCACGACGACCATCGGCATGTACCCCTACACCGCATCGGAACGCCGAGTTCCTCTTCGGATGTGTGTACGACTATCAGGGCCAAAAGACCCATACATCATTATCGTCTCCAAAGAACCATGTAATGGAACTGTCAAGTTCGACTACGACTCATGTACGGCTACGCGGGATTCCTCGGACGCCAAGTTCAACGATGCATCAAGTTCCTCGCCGTGACCCCGAACATCTACGAAAACCCATGCAACGATAGACATGTACCACTACTGCCGCCCGTACTTCTACAGAACGTGTACCACAACCATCGCCGAAGACCCGTGAACGACTAACGATGACCCTCCAAGTTCATCCATGATTGCTATGTGCCACTACCATCTACGTGAACCACTACTTCCACTACGGCATCAGTACAACTACTACCACTACGAACATGGCGAGACCGTCTACTTCCGCTACGAACTTGTTCCGTTCCGAAAAGTCTCACCTTGAAGGTATAACCCCGAGACGATGCCCGTGAACGAATGAATGCATGTTGGATGAGATGCACCCTTTGTCTGCACTGTGTCTGTTTTGTCACTCGTTTCCATGCCACTAACTCGTGGGACACCCGGAATCCGGGAGCACCCCACCATCTCTTGCATGTTCCACATGTCCGCATCCTTCTCTTTTGCATCGGTATCTCAATCGAGTTACCGATACCGATATGTTGCCGTGGCACCCTTCAGTTCCGCCATGGTGACCAAATGCTTCCTATCATGTTCATGTCAACTTTTAACAAAAATAGCATAAAACTTGCACATGTCATCCGCATCATGATAATAACATTTAAAATGTTAAAATTGTTGTTTGCATTAAATTGCTAAATGCATATGGGGTTTTACCAGAATTGTTGTTTATTATTTCCGGCCTCATTTAAACTTGCCTAAATGTTTAGTTACTTATGCTCCACCTCTTGCCATGCTTAACAACATTTAATATTGTTGGGTACATAAACGGGAGAGAACTAAATAAGCCATGTGGTGTTTCATCAATATGCAACTCGTTGCATATTGGGCTCCACTTAAATTGTAGTTTTGTTTGTGCACTTTACCATGCCATGCATATTTAAACCGGACATGCATCATACTTGTTTGCGCATCATGCCATGATTATGTGATGGTTGTTTACTATGTTGTTTGCTTCTTTCCGGGTTACTTCTCGCGTTAGCTTCGGTTTCGTTCCGGAGTTGTGAGGATCCGTTCGACTACGCCCGCTTGTCTCCTTCATGGACTTGTTCTTCTTCCTTGTGGGATCTCAGGCAAGATGACCATGCCCTCGAAATCACTTCTATCTTTGCTTGCTAGATGCTTGCTCTTTTGCTATGCCTATGTTGCGATACCTACCACTTGCTTATCATGCCTCCCATATTGTTAAGCCAAGCCTCTAACCCACCTTGTCCTAGCAAACCATTGTTTGGCTATGTTACCGCCTTGCTGAGCCCCTCTTATAGCGTTGTTAGTTGCAGGTGAAGATTGGAGTTTGTTCCTTGTTTGGAACATGGATATTTTGTTGGGATGGCACAATATCTCTTATTTAATTAATGCATCTATATACTTGGTAAAGGGTGGAAGGCTCGGCCTTATGCCTGGTGTTTTGTTCCACTCTTGCCGCCCTAGTTTCCGTCATATCGGTGTTATGTTCCCGGATTTTGCGTTCCTTACACGGTTGGGTTATAATGGGAACCCCTTGACAGTTCGCTTTGAATAAAACTCCTCCAGCAATGCCCAACATTGGTTTTACCATTTGCCACCTAGCCTTTTCTTTCCCTTGGGTAGGCCTGCCCAAGGGTCATCTTTATTTAAACCCCGGGCCAGTGCTTCTCTAAGTGTTGGTCCAAACTAGAGCACCGTGCAGGGCCATCCCTTGGCAACTTGGGTTACGTCGGCTCCTGTACGTTTAGCTTATTCGGTGTGCCCTGAGAACAAGATATGTGCAGCTCCTATCGGGATTTGTCGACATAGCGGGTGGTCTTGCTGGACTTGTTTTACCATTGCCGAGGATGTCTTGTAACCGGGATGCCGAGTCTGATCGGATTGTCTTGGGAGAAGGAATATCCCTCGTTGACCATGAGAGCTTGTGATGGGCTAAGTTGGCACACCCCTGCAGGGATTTGAACTTTCGAAAGCCGTGCCCGCGGTTATGGGCAGATGGGAATTTGTTAATGTCCGGTTGTAGAAAACCTGAAGTTTATCTTAATTGAAATGCACCAACCGAGTGTGTAACCATGATGGTCTCTTCTCGGTGGGGTTCGGGGAGTGAACACGATGTTGGAGTTATGATTGGCGTAGGTTGTTCTAGGATCACTTCTTGATCATAGTTGTTCGACCGTGCTTTTGCCTTCTCTTCTCGCTCTCATTTGCGTATGTTAGCCACCAAATATGCTAGTCGCTTGCTGCAGCTCCACCTCATACCTTTTTACCCTACCTATAAGCTTAAATAGTCTTGATCGCGAGGGTGTGAGATTGCTGAGTCCCCGTGACTCACAGATATTTCCAAAACCAGTTTGCAGGTGCCGATGTAACCGTGCGAGTGATGCAACCGAGCTCAAGGAGGAGTTTGATGAAGACCTTGTTCGTAGTGTTGTTTCGTTTCAGTTGATCAGTAGTGGAGCCCAGTTGGGACGATCGAGGATCTGTGTAGCATTTGGGGTAGTCTTCTTTTATTTTGGTTCCGTAGTCGGACCTTGATTGTATTTGGATGATGTAATGCTTTATTCATGTATTGTGTGAAGTGGCGATTGTAAGCCAACTATGTATCTTTTCCCCTTATTTATTACATGGGTTGTTGTGAAGATTACCTCACTTGCGACATTGCTTTCAATGCGGTTATGCCTCTAAGTCGTGCTTCGACACATGGGAGATATAGCCGCATCGAGGGCGTTACAAGTTGGTAATCAGAGCCTTCCCCGACTTTAGGAGCCCCCTGCTTGATCGAATCGCTGGCATTGTTGAGTCTATAAAAATGTTTTGAGTCATTTAGGAATTATATATATCGGAGAGTAGGATTCTTTTTACTCCTCGGTCCCTTCGTCGCTCTGGTGAGGCATCCTGACGTAGAGTTTTGACTCTTCTCTTCTCAAATTTCACTAAATTTTTTTAGGATCACGCGGGTATCTTGGAATTGTTCCGATGGTTTTGTGACGAGAACATTGTTCTTGGTGCCTCCTAACATTTAGGGGTTGTGGCAGTGTCCCGGGGAGTTGAGCTCCGAGGTGTTGTCGTCACAATTTTATCGTTGCAGTTCTGGAATACCTGAGTTTCGCCGACATCGAAAATCTCTTTTATGCAGTTGTTGGTGAGATAACCTTGACACCACCCAGTACTGGGGCGGGAGTTCGGGAGTATTGCCATAACTCGTATAACGGATGCTTTTTGAAGGTTGAGGTAAATGATTTCCGAAGGCTTCTTGGTTATGTGTTGAAGGATGGATACAACTGGATGTAGGATTTGCTAGTTTTGGGTGAGATACTATGCTTCCCATGTATCCCCAACACCTGATTGTATAACCGGAAAATTTCGGGAGTTTATAAGTGGGAATTCAAGTAGCTCTTAGGATATCTTTTCCGACAGATGTATGATATGAGATTGGGGTTCGACGTCTAGTGGTCCGCCTATCCACGGTTGGTTTTACAGTGGTCTCGTTGTGTCTTAAAGAGTCCTTGGCTATGCTGACTCGGGGACGCTTCGTATGTCATGTGCACTGCCTTGTACATGATGGTGCTGTACGATCGAGCCCGTGTAGGCCCCACCACGATAACTTCGGATGAAATCTCTATCATATGTTTGTTCCGGCTTATTTCGCAAGCCAATCCTTTGTTTTGTTTTCAGTTGTGGTATTCGAGTTGCTTCGAAGTCAAGTGTTGATTCCATACCTTTCCGAACCGGTGTTCTCATACTCCGACGTGAATACCAATCCTTCATGATAATCGAGATTGTCATGTCAATCCTTTTCATCTGGCGTGTTTCTCTTCAAGTGGATCCGATCATTTCAATATCAGCAAGATCAATTATCAGTTCTTCTCAACGGTGTTCGTTTCATCCATCCCAAGTTGTATTTGTTTTTCCCGCCCTCCCACCCTTGTTTTTCTTCAAGGATTCAGATTTCTTAATCAAGTATCCATTTTATTCATGTAAAGTCTCTCCATTTTTTCTTCAATGTTCTTATCCGGTGATTCTCAGAATGATACTAACAGAGCCTCAAGTTCATCATTATTCATTCCCTTTCTTCTCCGGTGGAACCAATTCAAGCTTCCGGTGTTGATCATATTCTTTTCCTTATTTCAAATGCCTTCTCATGCCGATGCACCTCTTAATCATCCACTTCTCACTATTCAATTTTTCCGGAGTGCTCAAGATATCTTGAAGATTCGTGTTTCCACTCTGCATTCGTTCAAGATCTTTCGAGGATGTTCTCTCATTCAAGTCTTTTAATTCAACCGGTCTAATCTATCTTCCAAGCGACCTTTTCAACGGTGTTTCTTTGAGTGGGTCCTAACCCACAGGTCTTTTCCCAGGATCTTACCTGACTCTTCTAATTCTCCCGGAGCTATCCTCAAAAAAAAAATTATTTTCGAAGTTTGACGTAAGAATGAATTGTCATCAGTCAAATGCTTTTCTCCAAGATCTTTCTTTTTTTCCATTGTTGGCTCAACCTCTTTGCTTTTGATTCTCCCGGAGTGTCTAAATAATTCATGGTGGTGTTTCTCATCGTCATTCTCGGATTTTGAAGACCGAAGAAGAGTTTTCTTCAAAATCTTAACCATTCTCTCAGAGATGCGTAGTTCAAGCTTGATACCATCCTCTCATAATTGTTTTCGATTGTGAGAATTCTTTTCACCTATCCGGAGCAATTCAAGATTCTGTTCAGTTTGATTATCCGGAGCCCATCATCTAAGATTTATTCATTCTCAGCTTTCAGCTATGGTTCTCCAAATATTACCGGTGCTTCATTCAAGTGATCTCTAATCATTTCATGATCCCTTCGTTCTCATGTATCTAGATTCTCTCAAGCATCTTCGTTCATTTGCAAATTCTTCCCGGTGATTCGTTATCTTTTATTCGTTCTTTTTCAATCCTTACGGTGGTCCATTCAAGAGTTTTCTCTTCCTTCTTTATCATATCAATTTATTCGTCGTTTCAACCCTTCCGGTGGTTAGTTGAAGACCTTCTAAAGTTGGCGCCATATCTATCCTAATCCTTTCTTCGAGAATAAGTTGTATGCAATCCGTTTGCTCATCATCAATTTGATTGATGAAGGAGGAGCATAACATAATTCTTATTCTTGATTCAGCCAAATGATTAATTCTTTATTCCGGAGGCTCATCAAATTCTCGGTTCGAGATGCTTTATGTATTCTTTTCCCGGAGTTCCAAGTTCTCTCAATTATTTCATCGCGAAGATCCATCTAATCATTGCAAGGATTCACCTTGTGTTTTCAATTTCTCTTTCCTTTCGTTTGATCATTATTTTATTACCGGAGTTCTTCATGAAGGTTCTACATGATGGTTCATCAAGGATTTAATTTCCTTCTCGAAGTGTTCATCAAGATTCTTTTCAAAGGAGCTCAAGTTTCTTCATCTTGCAATCCGGAGTGCAATTCTTTCTTCCATATCATTGGAGGTGGTATTATGTCATTCTTGATAATTTGAGTTCATGTTTCATGATTCACAGGTTGTTAAGAATGGGGTATTTTAAATCCATCAACCTCTTCGTTGGAGTTATATTGGGTTATATTTCACCTAAAGCTTTCCCTAAGGATTGTTGCTATTATGGTGCTTATAAGAAAGATCAATTCAAATCCATTGTTTTCCGTTAGTGGCAGAATTTCAACTCAGTTTTGAGATGTTCTCCATAAGCCCACTACAAGCTTACTCTTTTTCGTTGTTGGTGTTCCAACTACTCCGTTCGACCCTTCTCCTAAGTATGCCTTTTCAAGCTCTTTCGTGACAGAAGTTGGCTTTTTCTTCTCTATTCTCCTAAGTTTGTCTTTTCATGCTTATCCATTTAACCGGAGTGTTGTGCCCTTTTGCTCAAATTCTTTTCGCCTTATCAAGCCTGGCATCTCTTTTCAACCGGAGTGCTGTCTGAGATCTTTCTTACCCCTTGTTCCATTCATTCAATAGTTCCGGAGGCATTGTGTTGTGATTTCATCAAGTATCTTCTCATCTTATCAAGTTCTTATTCAATTCCTTTTCTTTTCAACTGGAGTGCTGCCCGAATTTGTTCTTCCTTGTTCCTCTTATCTAACGGAGTGTTTTCAACTTCGTTCATCTCCGTTGCTTTTTTTACTTAAATTTGTTCAACATCTAAAGGTTCTTTGGTTTCACTCGTTTGTCAAAGAAGCAACTTAGTTTTACCTCTTCTCTTTTCTCTTCCGTTTTCTCTCCGGTGTCATCCTAGATCTCGGGACGAGATCCTCTCGTAGTGGTGGAGTGTTGTGACGCCCCAAGACCGGAGCTTCAGATGCCTTCCATGATTTCCGGGTTTTCGTTGTGTGATTTGTTTGGTTCGTTGCATTTTTGCATTGCATCATGTCATCATGCCATCTTTTTCTCAAGACTAACTAAAACTCTCTTAAATAAATTGCATGGATCTTCGGTCCATTTAAACCGAGGGAACTCACGTGGTGATTCTCTTTACAACATATCTTCCCAATATTAGGGAGCTATTATGAAATATTCCATCCTTATGGAATCGACCAAAAACACGCTTGCATCTTTCTCTCTTGCCACCAAATCCTCTTCTAGTTGAAAACCAATCACCAGCTTCTTTCCTTCAAATTTACCCATTCGTTGCAAGTGACATTTTTCTGTCACATATAAATGTTCATTCTTTCCCTATTAATCTTATACCATGCCTACACCCTCCCTGTCAAATTTCAGCTCTTTTGGGTTTGGTCTGGTTGGGTTCAAAAATGGCTCAAGTTTGAATTAAATTCAAACTTGAATTATTTTTCTATCTCTAAAAATTGCCAAACCATTTAATTCTATTTGTGCAATTTACAGCGCTCCAAGAATATTTTATTTTCTGAGATATTCCATCCCTAACCCTCTCTTTCTATTTTATTTCTTTCTTCTTCTATCTAATTTTTCTCTTCTCTATTTGGCTAAGAGAAGAGAGTAGAGAGAGCCCAGCCGAACTGGGCTCCAGCGAGGCCCATCCAGCCAGCAGGCCTCTGGCCACTTCCCCTCCCTGGGCCGGCCTCCAAGGCCCAGTTCCTCCCCTCCTAACCCTAACCCTCTCCCTGGCCTGATCCCCATCTCCCGTTCTCCTCCCTCCCGCAGCACCGCACACATTCAGCGCCGCCAACCTCCCTCGTCCTCCTCCCGATCGCACTGCCAGGGGAGTGCCGATCACTCGATCCTCCCATCTCTCCCTTGTTGCCCGCCGCTTCTCACCCGCGCCCCATGCTCGATCCCCTCCTCCCTCGATGCGCCGCTAGAGAGGGAGAGAGAGCAGCGCCGCACCTCCCTCTTTTTCCCTCCTGCTTCGTCCCCATGGCACCGTCGTCGCCCCGACTTCTCCTTACTTGCGTTGCACCACCATGGAGGCCCAAGCCGCCATCCCCGTCGGGCGTCCACCTCCATCCCGCGCCTGCACCCTGCTCTAGGGAGAGAGGAGTTCGATCCCGACCACTCCACGCCAAGAGCAGCGCCTCGCATCGCCGCCTCCTCACCATGGCGCCCTGCCGGCCGGCGAGCCCAAGCCTGCCGCCGTGCCGACCGAGTCTCCTTCCGCTGCTCCTCTGCCTCAACTTCGGCCGGACCGAATCGGTTCCCCGCCGCCTCGCCCAGTCCATGGGGTCGCCTCCTTGTGCTCCTTTGCCCTGCCTCGTCGTCCGATGACCGGCGTCGCCTCCAGCGGCCACGGGTCCTGCGCCATGCTCCGGCACCGCATTGCTGCAACCTGGTTGCTTGCGTCGGCATGGATGCCCGCAGGACGACACCACCGTCCTCTTGCTGCAACGCTGCCGGGCTCCTCTCCACGCGCGCCTGCACCCCTGCTTCGCTCCTGAAGACACGCAGCGGCCCGTTAGCTCCTGCGATGCCTGCCGCTGCCGCTGTTTCCCTTGGTCAAACGAACAAATGCCTCCACCGGAAACCGCCAAGACAGACCAGGATTCGCCAAGTACCACGCTGTCGGTGTCCCTCCAAGTTTGATGTTGGAACGTGCACGACTACGCATTCGCCAAGTACCGCGACGCCCCCTCGAAGAGTTTGGGTTCGACAAGTCCGATGTCGCGCTTGTATAACTACGCTGCCGAGACCGAGACCGGCGAGACCGATCTTGTAATGCTACGCCAAGTACCAAGAACGCGTGTACCACTATCGACGACTGAGACCCTGGATTCGACAAGTTCCTCACAGTGACCCTGAATATCTACGGGACATGCATGACTTCGAACCGTGTACCACCTCGAACATGTACGGCTACACGACAAAACGCCAAGTACCACGACGACCATCGGCATGTACCCCTACACCGCATCGGAACGCCGAGTTCCTCTTCGGATGTGTGTACGACTATCAGGGCCAAAAGACCCATACATCATTATCGTCTCCAAAGAACCATGTAATGGAACTGTCAAGTTCGACTACGACTCATGTACGGCTATGCGGGATTCCTCGGACGCCAAGTTCAACGATGCATCAAGTTCCTCGCCGTGACCCCGAACATCTACGAAAACCCATGCAACGATAGACATGTACCACTACTGCCGCCCGTACTTCTACAGAACGTGTACCACAACCATCACCGAAGACCCGTGAACGACTAACGATGACCCTCCAAGTTCATCCACGATTGCTATGTGCCACTACCATCTACGTGAACCACTACTTCCACTACGGCATCAGTACAACTACTACCACTACGAACATGGCGAGACCGTCTACTTCCGCTACGAACTTGTTCCGTTCCGAAAAGTCTCACCTTGAAGGTATAACCCCGAGACGATGCCCGTGAACGAATGAATGCATGTTGGATGAGATGCACCCTTTGTCTGCACTGTGTCTGTTTTGTCACTCGTTTCCATGCCACTAACTCGTGGGACACCCGGAATCCGGGAGCACCCCACCATCTCTTGCATGTTCCACATGTCCGCATCCTTCTCTTTTGCATCGGTATCTCAATCGAGTTACCGATACCGATATGTTGCCGTGGCACCCTTCAGTTCCGCCATGGTGACCAAATGCTTCCTATCATGTTCATGTCAACTTTTAACAAAAATAGCATAAAACTTGCACATGTCATCCGCATCATGATAATAACATTTAAAATGTTAAAATTGTTGTTTCATTGAATTGCTAAATGCATATGGGGTTTTCCCGGAATTGTTGTTTGTTATTTCCGGCCTCATTTAAACTTGCCTAAATGTTTAGTTACTTATGCTCCACCTCTTTCCATGCTTAACAAAATTTAATATTGTTGGGTACATAAACGAGAGAGAACTAAATAAGCCATGTGGTGTTTCATCAATATGCAACTCGTTGCATATTGGGCTCCACTTAAATTGTAGTTTTGTTTGTGCACTTTGCCATGCCATGCATATTTAAACCGGATATGCATCATACTTGTTTGCGCATCATGCCATGATTATGTGATGGTTGTTTACTATGTTGTTTGCTTCTTTCCGGGTTACTTCTCGCGTTAGCTTCGGTTTCGTTTCGGAGTTGTGAGGATCCGTTCGACTACGCCCGCTTGTCTCCTTCATGGATTTGTTCTTCCTTGCGGGATCTCAGGCAAGATGACCATACCCTCAAAATCACTTCTATCTTTGCTTGCTAGATACTCGCTCTTTTGCTATGCCTATGCTGCGATACCTACCACTTGCTTATCATGCCTCCCATATTGTTAAGCCAAGCCTCAAACCCACCTTGTCCTAGCAAACCGTTGTTTGGCTATGTTACCGCCTTGCTCAGCCCCTCTTATAGCGTTGTTAGTTGTAGGTGAAGATTGGAGTTTGTTCCTTGTTTGGAATATGGATATTTTGTTGGGATATCACAATATCTCTTATTTAATTAATGCATCTATATACTTGGTAAAGGGTGAAAGGCTCGGCCTTATGCCTGGTGTTTTGTTCCACTCTTGCCGCCCTAGTTTCCGTCATATCGGTGTTATGTTCCCGGATTTTGCGTTCCTTACATGGTTGGGTTTTAATGGGAACCCCTTGACAGTTCGCTTTGAATAAAACTCCTCCAGCAAGGCCCAACATTGGTTTTACCATTTGCCACCTAGCCTTTTCTTTCCCTTGGGTAGGCCTGCCCAAGGGTCATCTTTATTTAAACCCCCGGGCCAGTGCTTCTCTAAGCGTTGGTCCAAACTAGAGCACCGTGCAGGGCCATCCCTTGGCAACTTGTGTTACGTCGGCTCCTGTACGTTTAGCTTATCCGGTGTGCCCTGAGAATGAGATATGTGCAGCTCCTATCGGGATTTGTCGGCACAGCGGGTGGTCTTGCTGGACTTGTTTTACCATTGTCGAGGATGTCTTGTAACCGGGATGCCGAGTCTGATCGGATTGTTTTGGGAGAAGGAATATCCTTCGTTGACCGTGAGAGCTTGTGATGGGCTAAGTTGGCACACCCATGCAGGGATTTGAACTTTCGAAAGCCGTGCCCGCGGTTATGGGCAGATGAGAATTTGTTAATGTCCGGTTGTAGAAAACCTGAAGTTTATCTTAATTAAAATGCACCAACCGCGTGTGTAACCGTGATGGTCTCTTCTCGGTGGAGTTCGGGGAGTGAACACGGTGTTGGAGTTATGCTTAGTGTAGGTTGTTCTAGGATCACTTCTTGATCATAGTTGTTCGACCGTGCTTTTGCCTTCTCTTCTCGCTCTCATTTGCATATGTTAGCCACCAAATATGCTAGTCGCTTGCTGCAGCTCCACCTCATACCTTTTTACCCTACCTATAAGATTAAATAGTCTTGATCGCGAGGGTGTGAGATTGCTGAGTCCCCGTGACTCACAGGTACTTCCAAAACCAGTTTGCAGGTGCCGATGTAACCGTGCGAGTGATGCAACCGAGCTCAAGGAGGAGTTTGATGAAGACCTTGTTCGTAGTGTTGTTTCGTTTCAGTTGATCAGTAGTGGAGCCCAGTTGGGACGATCGGGGATCTGTGTAGCATTTGGGGTAGTCTTCTTTTATTTTGGTTCCGTAGTCAGACCTTGATTGTATTTGGATGATGTAATGCTTTATTGATGTATTGTGTGAAGTGGCGATTGTAAGCCAACTATGTATCTTTTCCCCTTATTTATTACATGGGTTGTTGTGAAGATTACCTCACTTGCGACATTGCTTTCAATGCGGTTATGCCTCTAAGTCGTGCTTCGACACGTGGGAGATATAGCCGCATCGAGGGCATTAGAGGCCTAGTCCTCGGAGGAAGTGGGAGATGAACACAACTCTCTTGTTGGGTTCGGGAGTAGGGATGACCTGCCCTCTGGCGGGCAGCCTATGCGAAATTTCGGCGGTCAGGTATCTGGCCTCCCTCAACTTCTTGATATCCTCCTCCATGACGAAGGAAGGCATCCACTGGCCTTGAAGGCTGGATCCGGACATGATTGAAGGTCCGAAACACCTGACCTGGGCTTTGGGTGTTAGAACTCGTGGCGGGGGAAGGATTCGATTCAGCACGGGAGGGAAGAAGTAAAAGCCTTGTCCCTTTATAAAGAGGGTGAATATCAAGCGTCCTCCTTGTGGCCGTTTGGGACTTGCCTAAAATCTAGGAGTCCTAGGCACGGTTGGGTTACCCACGTCCGTATTGATGAGAATCTTGTAATAAGGGGAACACTTTCTCTGCTTTGACAATACGTGTCAAGAAACCGCCTCGCGTTATGTGCGGGGTTGATTAAGGAAAAAACGGTTCTAATAATTACCGGGCCATGGCATGATGTCATGCTACCAAAACGTGTCAGCAGATTGGATTTGTGGAAATGTTATTCTCTGTACGGTGGTATGTGGAACTTATTTTGCAGGGTCGGACACTATCCTTGTATTCAAACTCTTCTATGGTGTATTCGGAGGAGGAACCCGCCTTGCAATGCCGAAGACAACACTGCGCGTCGGACTCATCGTCATTGAAGCCTGGTTCAGGGGCTACTGAGGGAGTCCTGGATAAGGGGGTGTCCGGACAGCCGGACTATATCCTTTGGCCGGACTATTGGACTATGAAGATACAAGATTGAAGACTTCGTCCCGTGTCCGGATGGGACTCTACTTGGCATGGAAGGCAAGCTAGGAAATATGGATATGTATATCTCCTCCTTTGTAACCGACCTTGTGTAACCCTAGCCCCCTCCGATGTTTATATAAACCGGAGGGTTTTAGTCCATAGGACAACATACAATCATACCATAGGCTAGCTTCTAGGGTTTAGCCTCTCCGATCTCGTGGTATATCAACTCTTGTACTACTCATATTATCAAGAATAATCAAGCAGGACCAAGGGTTTTACCTCCATCAAGAGGGCCCGAACCTGGGTAAAACATTGTGTCCCCTGCCTCCTGTTACCATCTGCCTTAGATGCACAGTTCGGGACCCCCTACCCGAGATCCGCCGGTTTTGACACCGACAAAGGGCATGGAGCACTTTCCTAGAAAGAAAATTAAATTACCTTATGAATCTATTATGAGAGCCACTTATGGATTGCCTACCAAAGATGGAAATACCTAGATCTATCCTTGCTTTTATGCCTAGCTAGGGGCGTTAAACGATAGCGCTTGTTGGGAGGAAACCCAATTTTATTTTTGTTTCTTGCTTTTTGATTCTGTTTAGTAATAAATAATTCATCTAGGCTCTGTTTAGATGTGGTTTTATGCTTTTAATTAGTGTTTGTGCCAAGTAGAACCTTTGGGAAGACTTGGGGAAAGTCTTTGCGATCTTGCAGTAAAAAACAGAAACTTTAGCGCTCACGAGATTTGCTGCCATTTTTTACTGGAGAGTGCTATTTAGTTAATTCTGCTTGAAGATGATTAATAGATAAATTCCTCACGTCCAGCAATTTATTATGATGGGCATCCAACATGGGTATAATAAAAACTTTCATATAAAGTGCGTTGAATACTATGAGAAGTTTGACACTTGATGATTGTTTTGAGATATGAAGATGGTGCTATTAGAGTCATGCTAGTTGAGTAGTTGTGAATTTGAGAGATACTTGTGTTAAAGTTTGTGATTCCCGTAGCATGCACGTATGGTGAACCGTTATGTGATGAAGTCGGAGCATGATTTATTTATTGATTGTCTTCCTTATGAGGGGCGGTCGGGGATGAGCGATGGTCTTTTCCTACCAATCTATCCCCCTAGGAGATGCGCGTAGTACTTTGTTTCGATAACTGATAGATTTTTGCAATAAGTATGTGAGTTCTTTATGACTAATGTTGAGTCCATGGATTATACGCACTCTCACCCTTCCACATTTGCTAGCCTCTCTAGTACCGCGCAACTTTTGCCGGTATCATAAACCCACCATATACCTTCCTCAAAACAACCACCATACCTACCTATTATGGCATGTAACACCCCGATAATTTAGCTACAATAACCTCACCCTATTGTGCCATGTCAACATATTTTATTAAGTCAATTTGCCAGTTGATAAAAAATCGGAGTCAAATTCAAAATTCAAATAACAAGTCAAGTTATTATTTCTTTAAACTATAAAATTAAAATGTTCAAATTTTAGTACAATTCCCCCTGATCATTTGTCATGTTGAATCCAATATCATTTGGCTCTCCGATTAATCTCTAGTAAAATATAAAGTGGTCCATCTACAACAAACGTAACCATTTAGAAATAAACAAACAATTATAAGTTTCCAAATGACTCAAAACTTTATGTGCCACTCCAAAATATTGTGCTTGAATTTCGTGCTAAATTTCAGGATTAACTAGATCCATTTGCTAGCAGCTAAATAGAAAATTGTGGTCGAAATGTAAAGAAAAGAGAAAAGAGAGACAGGAAGAAGAGGACCTAATCTACTGGCTCTATGGCCCATCTAGCGAAAGGGTAGGCCCAGCCCACCTCCACCTCACCCCTTCCTCTGTACAGGAGACATGGGGGTTGTGGCACACATCCATGGCCATGGCCACGGCCACGGCGTGCGTGGCGACCATCGACACCCCCTAGCCGCCTATAAGAGCGTCGCCCGAAAACCCTAGATCGAGCTCCTTCTTTCCCCCTTCGTTCCCCCTTCGCCCCCTTCCTCTTCTTCTCGGAATTGAGCTTGAACTAGTCGCGGTCACCGCTGCCTCGCCGTCGTTGTCGCGGTCGTCGATGTCTCCGGCGTGCGGGCGCACGCCCAGGAGGTCCGCCGCGGTCGGCTCCATCACCACGCTGAAGGGCTCGAGCTAGGAAGCCCTGAGCGCTTGCCATCGATCGTCTTCTCCGAGTCCGGTCATCGCTTCCCGGCTCCGGATCTCCTTTCTCAACGCTTCCTCGACCTCCCGGGCATGTCATCGAGAACCGCTGTGAGGCCCTTCCCCGATTCCCCTTGTTTCCCCTTCGATTCCGTTGCCGTAGTCACCTGTACGAGCCGGCGGCCGCCATGGCCGAACCTCAGTGTCCGCGTACGCGCACCTGCTGCTCCTTGTGCTGTTTTGTTTGCTGTCTCCGCTCTACTAGTACGCTGCTGCTGCCTATCGCTGCCCCGCTCGCCGCTCGCTGTTGCCCGCACCCCTGCTCCGGCTACTGCTGCTGCATGCTGCGGCGCGGCCTACTACAGCCGCTTCGCCTGCGCACGCCCGCCCTTCACCCACATCGCGCGCTGGCCGCGCCCCGGGCGTACGAGCACGGCCGCCTCCAGGTGATGTGCTGCTGCATGCTGCTGGGGCTGCTGGCTACAGCCGCCGGCGTCCTTGCGTTATGCGTGCGTGAGTGCCCGCGTCCCAGCCTACTGCTTGTGCCGCCTGCTACTCCCGCGTGCTGCTGCTCGTTGCTTCGGCGCGCAGCCGGCCGACGCTGCTTCTACGTACTGCTGCCACTTAGTTGTTGCCGCTGCCCATACCTCTACTTACTGTTGCTTCCTACTGCTGTTGCTCATGCCGCTGATGTTCTTTGCTGCTGCTGCTCGCGACCATCGCTGAATGCTCCTACAACTGGCCTCGGTTGTGGCCTTGACCATGGCCGAGCGCCCATGTGTTGTGCATGTGTGTGCACAAGCCGTGAGGCTGGCTGTGCCTCTGGCCGGCCATGTGCAAAGTAGTTTAGGTTAATTACTAATTAGGGTAGCTACTAGCCTATGGCAGGTGGACCCCATTTAGTTAAGTTAGAATTTATTTATGTTGTTAAGGTTTACTCTATGCCATGTGGGCCATGCCTTCCCTTTTGACCAGTCAAATTGACTTGGTCAATTCAGATTAAATAAATGCAGAAATTTCAAAATGTTTAAAACTTTGAAAAATCATAGAAAATAATCCGTAACTCGGATGAAAAAGTTTTATACATGAAAGTTACTCAGAACGACGAGACGAATCCGGATACACTCTTCGTTCATTTGCCACACACGCCTAGCTTAGCGAACATGCAACTTTCCCCCTCCGGTTCATCTGTCCGAAAACGCGAAACACCGGGGATACTTTCCCGGATGTCCCCCCCCTTCGCCGGTATCACCTCCTACCGCGTTAGGTCACACCCGGCACATCTTATTGCCATGTTATGCTTTGTGGTGCTATGTTTACTTTATATTTACGGTTTCTTCCCCCTCTTCTCTCTGGTAGACCCCGAGAGCGATACTGCCCTTGTGATCGACTACGTCGATGATGACCCCCTCCTTGCCAGAGCAACCAGGCAAGCAAACCCCCCTTGAGCATTCCGATATCGCCCATTTCTTTCCCCCTCATGCTTGCATTAGAACTGCTACTGCTTTATGTATGATCCTACTCTGATGCATAGCCTGTTGTTGTTACCTGCTTTCATACCTTACCTGCTTATCCTAAATTGCTTAGTATAGGTTGGTTAGAGATCCATCAGTGACCCCCGCACCTTGTCCCAGTTGCCTCGCTTTATGTTCGATGACTCGATCAACGTGATCGACGTCCAGGCCCCGACACCGCACATCACCCCCCTAGTTGTACGACTCTGTAGAGTTACCATCGAGTGCCGAGGGTGGAACCTCTTACATCACTCCTGTTGAGATCTCTGTAGTGTAGCTACACGGTCGAGGTCATCGAGGGTGATTTCCTCCTTAACCACTTTCGTTATGGCTCTGTCGTGCAACCCCTCAAGTGTGAACCTCGAGGGTGGATCCTCTTACGTTCACCTTGATGATAACATCGAGTGGAATTCACCGAGGGTGATTCCTCGGGTTTCCCCTTTGGTGTTAGACACACAATTACTATGGTTACTATGACTTTACACTGAACCATGTTACTAAAGACGGGTCGGCACTGAGGGGTATCCGCGAGATACTTACGAGGCGTGGCCGGGCATTCTTAGCCCTTGCCGCAAGTACTCGAGACGGGGCGATGGGGTCAGATCTTTCGTGAGTCTCTGCTCGTTACCGCATGCTCCTAATTGATACGTCTCCAACGTATCTATAATTTTTTATTGCTCCATGCTATATTATCTACTGTTTTGGACTTTATTGGGCTTTATTTTCCACTTTTATATTATTTTTGGGACTAACCTATCAACTGGAGGACAAGCCCAGAATTGTTGTTTTTTTGCCTATTTCAGTGTTTCGGAGAAACAGAATATCAAACGGAGTCCAAACGGAATAAAATCTTTGGGAACGTGATTTTCTCACCGAGCGTGATCCAGGAGACTTGGACCCTACTCCAAGGAGTAAAAGAGGCGGTCACGAGGGTGGGGGGCGCCCCCCCTAGGGCGCGCCCCCTGCCTCGTGGGCCCCTCGGTACTCCACCGACGTACTCCTTCCTCCTATATATACATACGTACCCCCAAACGATCAAAACAGGAGCCAAAAACCTAATTCCACCGCCGCAACTTTCTGTATCCATGAGATCCCATCTTGGGGCCTGTTCCGGAGCTCCGTCGAAAGAGGGCCGTCATCACGGAGGGCTTCTACATCATCCTAGCCCCTCCGATGAAGTGTGAGTAGTTTACCTCAGACCTTCGGGTCCATAGTTAGTAGCTAGATGGCTTCTTCTCTCTCTTTGAATCTCAATACAAAGTTCTCCCCCTCTCTTGTGGAGATCTATTCGATGTAATCTTCTTTTTGCGGTGTGTTTGTTGAGATCGATGAATTGTGGGTTTATGATCAAGTCTATCTATGAATAATATTAGAATCTTCTCTGAATTCTTTTATGTATGATTGGTTATCTTTGCAAGTCTCTTCGAATTATCCGTTTGGTTTGGCCAACTAGATTGGTAGTTCTTGCTGTCGGTGTCAAAACCGGCAGATCTCGGGTAGGGGGTCCCGAACTGTGCGTCTAGGCCGGATGGTAACAGGAGACAGGGAACACTTTGTTTTACCCAGGTTCGGGCCCTCTCGATGGAGGTAATACCCTACTCCTGCTTGATTAATATTGATGATATGGGTAGTACAAGAGTAGATCTACCACGAGATCAAGGAGGCTAAACCCTAGAAGCTAGCCTATGGAATGATTGTTGTGTATGGAGTTGATTGCCTACGGACTACAACCCTCCGGTTTATATAGACACCGGATAGGGTTAGGGTTACACAGAGTCGGTTACAATGGTAGGAGATCTTGAATATCCGTATCCCCAAGCTTGCCTTCCACGCCAAGGAAAGTCCCATCCGGACACGGGACGAAGTCTTCAATCTTGTATCTTCATAGTCCAGGAGTCCGGCTGAAGGTATAGTCCGGCTACCCGAACACCCCCTAATCCAGGACTCCCTCAGTAGCCCCCGAACTAGGCTTCAATGACGACGAGTCCGTCACGCAGATTGTTCGGCATTGCAAGGTAGGTTCTTCTCCAAATCTTGTGTACCTGTAGGAATAATGTCCGATTTTTGTAATGTAGTGCTCCTCGGCTTCCATGCCCAATAATGGCCGTCTTCCACGTGTTCAAACAAATGCGAAAAGCCGGGGCATTTTTACATCCACACTCCTAGCCGTATAAACGAGCCGCCTATTTAACATGATGGGGATTTAGGTCCAAACCACATCTTCTCCTTTCCGCGAGTTATCATCAGAGCGCTTCCAGCAAAGGTCCATTCCAACATGACCAGCCGTCACAGCTCCTCCCCTCGCCCCTCCGGTCCCAAACCCGGGGACTGGGAGAGTTGCACCATCCCGCATAGCAAGTTAGTGTCACTTCAGGCCAAGGGATTCCTCCCTCAGGCATACATGGTCCCGGTCCGAGCCGGTCTCGCCACCTATAATGGCGGAAAACAAGCGGAGAGCACCCCCAATCCTTCTAAAGGAGAGCGGGTGTGCCTCGTCCCCTATCTAATAAGGGGACTGGGATTTCCAATTCACCCATTTCTCCGCGGGCTTCTGGAGTTCTATGGCCTCCAGCTGCACAATCTCACGCCCGCCTCCGTATTGCACATTGCGGGTTTCGTCGCCCTTTGCGAGCTATTTTTAGGTGTTGAGTCTCATTTCGCGTTGTGGAAGAGGTTATTCTGCCTGGTGCCCCGTTCTGAAAAGGGGTCTATATATCAAGTGGGCGGAGCCGAAGTATGGCGCATCGCCGGGACCAGATACCTATTCGGAACCCCAAAGAAGGCGTCCGAGGACTGGCCTTCGAAATGGTTTTACATAGATGACGTCCCGCTACCGGACCCTATCCGGGTCGGTCTCCCTGAGTTCAACAGTGCTCCATTGAAGAAACGCTTGAGCTGGCGTTCGCGGAGCTCTCAAAGAGAAAGTGACAGAGACGTCCTTTACCTGATGGGCCGGATAAGACCGCTGGCTCATTCTGGACTAACCATGATTGGAGTCATGGCCGCATGCATTATGCGGGGGGTGCGGCCGCTTCAATATAGAGGCCACCCCATGTGGGATTTCAACGGGGAGGATGACGCCACACGTTACGGTCGTAAGGGGCCGGCCTCAGCCGCCGCCTTAGTAAAGATCTTATCCTCTTTGTATAAGGGAGAAAAGGAGGAATTCCTCCGCGTCAATCTGCAGGCCGGATTTACTATGTACGATCCTCCAAGTTGGGTAAGTGAATAATTGCGCTTGCCCATTTGTTCTATACTCCCACGGTTAGGTATGTAGTCTAACGACTTTAGTGCAGGAACTGCGACAGGAGGTAAAGGATATAAACAGCCGCCCTCCACAGCCCGAGGACCCAGAATGGTCCCTCGATCCGGACTCCGAAGAGGATCCGGACATATCGGTGGAGCTTATCGACGGGGTGTTCCATCAGCTAAGCAAGGACAATACCTTGGTAGCCATCATGGCTGATTACCCAGGGTTAATCCCGGCCTCTCAGGTGACAGAAACTGGAGTATCATTCCCTCGAGAGAGATTGCACTCTCGCGTATTCCGGTGTTTCTGACGACAACCGTGTTTTGCAGGGGAGTTTTCCGAGGCAGGAAGCCGAACCTGCGGCGGCTAGCCAACGAGGGGCCGCAGGGCCCCGTGGGGCAAAAAGGAATGAAGTCCGGACTGAGATGCTGGCGCAAAGGTATAGTGCACCCTCTGTTTCCCTGGAGTTATTCTATCAGGGCATATTAACGTTCGTGCTATCTTTAGAACGAAGAGACCTCGCCGGACTACATCCGGAGAGGTTGCCAATCGCGCATCCACCAGCCAGGCTCCAACGTCTGGCCATGAAGCGGAGGCGAGCATAAGGCGCGCACCGGACGCTCCTCCGACAGAGGATGCGGACAAGCTGTCCGCCACAAATTCTGAAGTGGAGAGTGCTATGAACCACAGGCGTCGCCGGACAGTTCTACGCGACGCTTGTTTCTCCCAAGAGGCTTTAGATGCCTTTAATTCAGGAGATGCGTACCTCCGTGCTGCTCAAAATGGTTTAGCCAGAGCCACGGAGCAGTATGTAAAAGACATACGGGTAAGAAAATTTTGGTCAAATATATATATACCAGTAGCCCCCGAGACTTGAAACAGTTAGAGCAACTGATTTAAGGATCATTTAATATGCAGGTTCTTACAGAGAAGAATAATGTACTGTCCCAGGAGCTGGAAAAGTGCAAGGCCCAACTAGAGGCCACACTAGCCGCAGCAGGGGAGTCCAAAGAGACCCCCTCAGGTAAGATACACTTCGAAAGATTAGTATTGTGCGGTGTGGGTGCAAATTTGACGGATCATATTGCAGATGGCGCCGGACTCGATCCGGACAAGCAACAACTCTTACGCCAGCTAAAGGCCGGTGAGAGTATGTTGACAAAGGTTAGGCGAGAGAAGAATGATCTTCAGGATGCCAACACCAAGCTGGACGTCGAACTTAAAGATGTTCGTGGCCAGCTGTCGGACTCCACGAAGGAGAATCAGCGGCTTCGACGCGGCAATTTTAGTAAGTGCTTGAACGAACTTTGAAAAAAGAGTTCGGCGAGGAAGTCGACTAACAGAGTAATGTTTGTAGGTATGCTCACAGGTCGTCCTGCAGAGGAGATGCCCGGTTCTACGGGTGACCTTCTTCCCGAACTCATGCAACTGCACGAGCGAATTCGGCAGGCGATGCGAGGTGTTGCCCAAGTCTTATGGCCTGCCCACTCCATGCCCTAGGGCCTTGGAGAGCTTGCGGAGAAGCTGAAGGGAGCTCGGCGGCGCTTCCGGTTGTGGAAGATATCGGCCTGCCGACAAGGCGCTAGGGAAGCCTGGGCCATGGTGAAGACCCGTTTTACGAAGTCTGACCCAAACCACATGGCCGAGGTCGGACTAGTGGGGCCTGACGGGAAGGAGATCCCTATGAGCTTAGTATACGGCCAAGTAGAGTTGGCCGCGAAGTATTCCCAGCAGGACTGTAAATTAGACAGCCTGTTAGATGGTATAGAAGAGGAATACAATCAGTCATAATGACTATGTAATTTTGAATTGACATGTGTAATGCCTTCTATCCGGATTGTAGATCGTTTGTCGTTGCCGACCTTTTCGCTTCAACCTCGGGACCTGAGGGTCCGGAGTGTGTCCGAATACCATAGCGGTTATATAAGAACCGTGGTATGCGTGGAGACTAGGCGTAGGGGTCATTAGTGCTTTATCAGACAAGTGCCCAACTAGTTATGTTATATTACATGGTTAGTAAGAAACATCTTCCAGAGAGAATAGTTCTGTTAGGGGTTCCTTTCGCTGGGAGGCATGCCCTAAAGTGCATGTCCGAACTGCGTAAAAAGACGCAGAAAAAAGCATCTGGGGGCGCATAAAATGAGTAAAAAGATCATCTTTTATCTCACCGACCGAATATTCCCTTAAGAACGCTAGCTTTCGGCTTCACCCAGTCTGAGGTACACATCCGGCTGACCCGGCAGTAACAATCGCAGAGGTGCTCCCTTTACCGCCTAGCTGAACAATCGGGAACGTAGGGGTAAGCACAGGAGCTAGGCAACCCAGCTTGGCCAAAACTTAAGTCATATCGATGCATATAATGGTGAAGAAAAAGGTACATGCGGAAGTTTGACGCATGTGTTGGGCATGAAGCCCGTATAAATAAGCTTCTGTTAAAGAAGCCCCCAGGTTTAATGAGCGCGAGTGGCGCGTCACTAGATAAGCCTTTAAGGGCTATAAAATAAAAGAGGGGAAGGAGAGAAATGTAAGACCGAAAAATGCAAAAAATGGACAGAGGAAGGAGGCGAACACAGAGTCCGGCGCTAGGCATAGAATCTTCGGAGACGGGTGGCGTTCCACGGGTTCGGCTCGAGTCGGTTATCCTTCGCATCTCGCAGGCGGTATGCCCCGCCAGTCAGGACTTGGTCGATTATGAATGGACCTTCCCACTTGGGCTTGAGTTTGTCCTTTTTCTTATCTGGCAGGCGTAGAACTAGTTCGCCAACATTGTAATTTTTGGCCCGTACTTCTCTGCTTTGATATCTTTGGGCCTGCTGTTGATAAAATGCGGAACGGGCTTTTGCCACGTCACGCTCCTCCTCCAGGGCGTCCAAGTTGTCCTGCCGATCGAGCTCGGATTCTCTTTCTTCGTACATGCGCACTCTAGGTGAGTCATGAATTATGTCGCAGGGCAGAACTGCCTCTGCGCCGTACACCATAAAAAATGGTGTGTATCCGGTGGTGCGATTTGGCGTGGTCCGCAGCCCCCATAGCACGGAGTCGAGCTCCTCTACCCAGTGCGTGTTAGATTCCTTGAGGGACCCGCACCAGTCTGGGTTTAATGCCACTCATGATAAGACCATTTGCACGTTCGACCTGGCCGTTGGTTTCTGGGTGATAGATGGAAGCATAATCGAGCTTGATGCCCATGTTTTTGCACCAGAGTTTTACCTCGTCGGCGGTAAAGTTTGTACCGTTATCGGTTATGATGCTGTGGGGGACGCCATAACGGTGTACAACCCCAGATATGAAGTCTATCACAGGTCCGGATTCTGCCGTTTTAATAGGCTTGGCTTCTATCCATTTGGTGAATTTATCCAGCATGACCAGTAAGTATTTTTTCCTATCGGTCCCACCTTTAAGGGGTCCGACCATGTCAAGCCCCCAGACCGCAAAAGGCCAGGTGATGGGTATAGTTTGGAGTGCGGTAGGTGGCATATGGCTTTGGTTGGCAAAAAGTTGGCAACCAGCGCATCGTCGGACTAAGTCCTGAGCGTCTGCCGGGTCCGTCGGCCAATAAAATCCTGTACGAAAAGCCTTGCTAACAAGGGACCGAGCAGCGGCGTGGTGACCACCGAGTCCAGCATGAATTTCAGCCAAAAGGTTCCGCCCTTCCTCTTCGGAGATGCACCTTTGAAGGACTCCGGTAGTGCTTTTCTTATAAAGTTCTCCCTCATGGACTCTATAGGCTTTAGATCGCCGCACTATGTGGCGGGCCTCGTTTTGGTCCTCCGGGAGTTCCTGCCTAGTAAGGTAGGCTAGGAATGGTTCTGTCCACGGGGCGATGACCGCCATTATTACGTGGGCTGAAGGTGTAATTTCATTGGTAGAGCCTCCAATTGTGTCAGATTGTTCGGCGTCGAGTGGTGCGGCTGGGTCCGGGCTGTTATTTGTGGGTTCCCCCTCCCATGCTACGGATGGTTTGAACAATCTTTCCAAAAAGATGTTGGGGGGACTGCATCGCGTTTTGCTCCGATGCGTGCCAGGACGTCCGCTGCTTGATTGTTTTCTCGGGCTATATGGTGAAACTCTAGCCCTTCGAACCGAGCTGACATTTTTAGGACGGCGTTGCGGTAAGCTGCCATTTTTGGGTCTTTGGCGTCGAAGTCTCCATTTATTTGGGATATCGCGAGGTTTGAATCCCCGCGTACCTCTAGGCGCTGGATACCCATGGATACTGCTATCCGAAGACCATGTAGAAGGGCCTCATATTCGGCTACATTGTTGGAATCCATGTACATGATCTGGAGCACATATTGGACCGTGTCTTCTGTGGGGGACGTCAGGACGACGCCAGCCCCCAGTCCGGCCAACATTTTGGAGCCATCGAAATGCATAATCCAGTTTGAATATGTGTCGTACTCTTTAGGGAGCTCGGCCTCCGTCCATTCTGCGACGAAGTCGGCCAAAACTTGCGATTTAATAGCTCGCCGTGGCTTATAGGTTATATCGAACGGGAGGAGCCTGATGGCCCATTTTGCAATCCGGCCCGTTGCGTTGCGGTTGTTGATAATATCGTTGAGTGGTACTTCCGAGGCTACTGTTATGGAACACTCTTGAAAGTAGTGTCGTAGCTTCCGGGATGCCATGAATACCGCGTATGCTTTTGATAATGCGGGTACCGTGATTTGCATGGAGTGAGGATAGTGGATACATAGTAGACCGGCCTTTGAAGGGGGAATTTGTGTCCATCCGTTTCCCGCTCGACAACGAGCACTGCACTGACAACTTGATGTGTTGCTGCAATGTACAATAACATTGGTTCGCCGGTGTTCGGCGCTGCCAGGACTGGGTTTGTTGCCAATATGGCTTTTATTTCATCAAGTCCGGCCGTGGCGGCCTCCGTCCACTCAAAGTGTTCGGTGCGCCGAAGGAGGCGATAGAGGGGTAGTGCCTTTTCTCCCAAGCGGGAGATGAAGCGGCTTAGAGCCGCCACGCACCCGGTTAATTTTTGTATTTGTTTAAGGTCCTTCGGGACATCCAATTGTGACAAAGCTCGGATCTTGGCTGGGTTTGCTTCAATTCCTCTACCGGATACAATGAAGCCCAAGAGCTTTCCGGCTGGAACGCCGAAGACGCATTTTCTGGGTTGAGCTTGATGTCATATTGTCGGAGGTTATCGAATGTAAGCCTCAAGTCGTCTATTAGAGATTCGACATGTCTTGATTTGACGACCACATCATCCACATACGCCTCCACTGTTTTGCCGATCTGGTTTGCCAGACATGTCTGGATCATGCGCTGATATGTTGCGCCGGTGTTTTTCAGCCCGAAGGGCATTGTGTTGAAGCAGAATGGGCCGTATGGTGTGATGAATGCTGTTGCAGCTTGGTCTAATTCTGCCATCTTGATTTGATGGTAACCGGAGTATGCGTCGAGGAAACACAATGAGTCATGTCCTGCGGTGGCGTCGATAATTTGATCGATACGGGGGAGGGGAAGGGATCCTTTGGGCAAGCCTTGTTAAGGTCTTTAAAATCGACACACAGGCGCTAGGATTTGTCCTTCTTTGGTACCATCACCAAGTTTGCTAGCCAGTCCGGATGTTTTATGTCTCTAATGAATCCGGCCTCCAATAGCTTGGCTAGCTCTTCTCCCATAGCCTGTCTCTTGGGTTTGGAAAAACGCCGAAGGGCTTGTTTGACAGGTTTGAATCCTTTTAGGATATTTAAGCTGTGTTCGGCCAGCCTGCGTGGGATCCCTGGCATGTCTGAAGGGTGCCAGGCGAAAATGTCCCAGTTCTCTCGTAGGAACTCTCGCAGTGCGGCGTCTACGTCAGGGTTCAGTCGTGCCCCGATGGAAGCTGTTTTATTGGGGTCCGTTGGATGGACCTGGAATTTGACTATTTCGTCAGCTGGCTTAAAGGATGTGGATTTGGATCTCTTATCGAGTATCACATCATCCCTGTTAACCGTGGAGCGCAGCGCAGTCAGTTCTTCGGCCGCTAAGGCTTCGGATAGTGCCTCAAGGGCTAATGCGGCCGTCTTGTTTTCGGCGTGGAGTGCTACGTCCGGATCACTAGCTAGAGTGATAATTCTGTTCGGCCCGGGCATCTTAAGCTTCATGTACCCGTAATGGGGTATTGCTTGGAAGATTGTGAATGCTTCCCGTCCCAGTAAAGCGTGATGTCTGCTCTTAAACGGAGCCACATGAAACGTGACTTCTTCGGACCTGTAATTATCCGGCATGCCGAACACCACATCTACTGTGATTTTTCCTGTGCAGCACGCTTCCCGACTGGGGATTATTCCTCTAAAGGTTGTGCTGCTTCGCTCGACGCGGTTCCAGTCTATTTCCATTTTTTTAAGGGTTTCCTCATAAATGAGGTTCAGTCTGCTGCCTCCATCCATGAGCACCTTGGTGAGGCGAAAGCCATCCACTATGGGGCTGAGGACCAATGCGGCTGGTGCTCGGGCTGTTCGGAATTTAGGTTCATCACTTGCGTTGAAGGTAATAGCAGTGTCGCTCCATGGATTTACTGTTGCAACTTGATAGACTTCGGCGAGGCTGCGGAGTGTTCTTTTTCGCATATTATTTGATGCGAAAGTCTCGAAGACTGTGAGAACGGTACTAGTGTCCTCGGGCTGGCTTCCTGCGGCCTCCAGAATTAGGAGGTCCTCGCCAATTTTGGCCACCTGCCGGAGTATCTAACATGCTCTAAGGTTGTGAGTTGGTGTGGTGTCCTCTGTACTGTGAATTTTATAGGGTCCATCAAGCCACCTTTCCAGTACGGTTCCATGCCCTGTGGAGGGTTTTGGCTTTTTGGTGTTTATCCCGGGTGTCCTATGATGATGCACTCTCTTAGTTCGGACGGGATTACTATTCAAGGCCGGATTATCCCAAAATTTTATTTCGATTTTCCAGGCGCTTTCCATCGCACAGTATTTTTGTACTATGGATGCCAAGTGAGCGAAGCGTGTAATATCACGACGACTTACGGCGTTAAGGATTCCCTCGTCCGTGCAATTACTGCAGAAAATTGAGATCCCGTCTCCCTCGCGGCAATCCTTTGTCCTGTTCATAACCAGGAGGAATCTGGCCCAGTAATGATGTACTGTTTCCTCAGGCCTCTGCCTGATTTGGGAGAGATTGCTTATGTTCGGGTGGGCGGGTGTCGTTGAATCTGAAACCTCACCCAATCCAAGATTCGGAGGCCGAAGAGTTTCCGAACTTTGAAGTTCAGATTCTTGGATGTTGTCCAACGAATCTAGCCCGTTGCCTGATTCTAAGCTCAGGTCTTGAGTTACATCCTCCTCTCCGCGGGGATCCGGCTTGGAGGAGTCGGGAATTCAGACGTAACTAGTCCTTAAAATAGATGAAGGGTCGCCGCACTGCGCCTCTACCACGACACGTGGTGGGTGACTTGGGGAGAGTTAATTTCTCTTAGATCGGGTTTAAGCCCAACCTGGTCGTAATCCGTAGCAACCCCCAGGGCGGCGATGCGATCCAAGAGCTCGTTTACGGAAGAGAGCTCCATTGGATCTAGCTGCTCGATGAGCTCCGAGCTGACGTGTACGTTGCTTTTGATGACCCGAGAGGTCACCGTCGGCGCAACAGCCGAACATGCGGTCATGAGGAAACCACCTAGCCGGAGGGTTTGGCCGACAGCCAAGGCTCCCTTAGCAACAGCGCCGTCTTTAAAGACGGGAGGAGGCATCCTTCCTGATTGCGACGACACAGAGGAATTCTCAATGAAAGCACCAATGTCGGTGTCAAAACCGGCGGATCTCGGGTAGGGGGTCCCGAACTGTGCGTCTAGGCCGGATGGTAACAGGAGACAGGGAACACTTTGTTTTACCCAGGTTCGGGCCCTCTCGATGGAGGTAATACCCTACTCCTGCTTGATTAATATTGATGATATGGGTAGTATAAGAGTAGATCTACCACGAGATCAAGGAGGCTAAACCCTAGAAGCTAGCCTATGGAATGATTGTTGTGTATGGAGTTGATTGCCTACGGACTAAACCCTCCGGTTTATATAGACACCGGATAGGGTTAGGGTTACACAGAGTCGGTTACAATGGTAGGAGATCTTAAATATCCGTATCTGTAGGATCTAAAGTATGTCTAGAGGGGGGGTGATTAGACTACTTGACCAAATAAAAACTTAACCTTTTCCCAATTTTAGTTCTTGGCAGATTTTAGCTATTGTAGGACAAGTCAAGCAATCATCACACAATTCAAGCAAGCATGCAAAGAGTATATTGGCAGCAGAAAGTAAAGCATGCAACTTGCAAGAATGTAAAGGGAAGGGTTTGGAGAATTCAAACGCAATTGGAGACACGGATGTTTTTCTCGTGGTTCGGATAGGTGGTGCTATCCTACATCCACGTTGATGGAGACTTCAACCCACGAAGGGTAACGGTTGCGCGAGTCCACGGAGGGCTCCACCTACAAAGGGTAACGGTTGCGCGAGTCCACGGAGGGCTCCACCCACAAAGGGTAACGGTTGCGCGAGTCCACGAAGGGCTCCACCCACGAAGGGTCCACGAAGAAGCAACCACCCACTAAGGGTAACGGTTGCGCGAGTCCACGAAGGGCTCCACCCACGAAGGGTCCACGAAGAAGCAACCACCCACAAAGGGTCCACGAAGAAGCAACCACCCACAAAGGGTCCACGAAGAAGCAACCTTGTCTATCCCACCATGGCCATCGCCCACGAAGGACTTGCCTCACTAGCGGTAGATCTTCATGAAGTAGGCGATCTCCTTGCCCTTACAAACTCCTTGGTTCAACTCCACAATCTTGTCGGAGGCTCCCAAGTGAGACCTAGCCAATCTAGGAGACACCACTCTCCAAGAAGTAACAAATGGTGTGTAGGTAATGAACTCCTTGCTCTTGTGCTTCAAATGATAGTCTCCCCAACACTCAACTCTCTCTTATAGGATTTGGATTTTGTGGAAAGAAGATTTGAGTGGAAAGCAACTTGGGGAAGGCTAGAGATCAAGATTCATATGGTAGGAATGGAATATCTTGGTCTCAACACATGAGTAGGTGGTTCTCTCTCAGAACATATGAGTTGGAATTGTGTATGTGTTCTGATGGCTCTCTCCACGAATGAAGAGGAGGTGGAGGGGTATATATAGCCTCCACACAAAATCCAACCGTTACACATAGTTTTCTAATCTCGGTGGGACCGAATCAACAAACTCGGTCGGACCGAAAATGTAAACCTAGTGACCGTTAGAGATTTTCGGTGGGACTGACATGCAACTCGGTAGGACCGATATGGTTAGGGTTTGGGCATAACGTAATCTCGGTGAGATCGATTACACAAACTCGGTGAGACCAAATTTGGTAATTAGCTAACCAGAGAGTTGGTCAGGCAAACTCGGTGGGACCGATTTGCTCTTTCGGTGAGACCGAAAAGTTACAAAAAGGAAACACTAAATTTACATTGCAATCTCGATGGGACCGATCCACTCTTTCGGTGAGACCGAAAAGTTACGAAAGGGAAACAGAGAGTTTGCAATCCCATCTCGGTGAGACCGAGATCCCTATCGGTAGAACCGAATTGCTAGGGTTTGGCAGTGGCTTATGACAAGTGAAACTCGGTGGCGCCGGATAGGAAGAATCGGTAGGACCGAGTTTGGCTTAGGGTTTAGGTCATATGTGGATATGGGGAAAGTAGTTGAGGGTTTTGGAGCATATCACTAAGCACATGAAGCAAGAGGCTCATTAAGCAACACCTCATCCCTCCTTGATAGTATTGGCTTTTCCTAAAGACTCAATGTGATCTTGGATCACTAAAATATAAAATGAAGAGTCTTGAGCTTTTGAGCTTGAGCCAATCCTTTGTCCTTAGCATTTTGAGGGTTCCACTTTCACATCCATGCCATGCCAATCATTGAGCTTTCCTAAAATAATCATCTTGGAATAGCATTAGCTCAATGAGCTATATGTTGTTATGAATTACCAAAACCACCTAGGGATAGTTGCACTTTCAATCTCCCCCTTTTTGGTAATTGATGACAACATATAGATCAAAGCTTCGACAAATGATAATGAGCATGAAATATATCGTCTCTTTGAGAAGTATGTGATAAGTAAGAGCTCTCCCTAAATTTGTGCATATTTAAAATTTGCTTTGGACTGCAAATGCACAAGGAGTTAGAGTCATGGGTTACTCTTCCATGTCACATACATCTTGGTGGAGCACTTAAAATGATAAGAATGAAATACATGCACTCATCACCAAGAATAGTGAATGATCACATAAGATAGATAAGATGATAACATTAAGCAAACATTAAGTGTAGCTTATGATCAAACACATGATCATCAATGTCTCACGAGCAATGACATAGTATCTCAAGCACTCAAAAGCAAACAAAGTTCGAAAAACCACCAAATAAAGAAAGAGAGAAAAAAGCAACACTCTCTCTCTCGAAGCCTATGATCTATACATTTTCTCCCCCTTTGGCAACAAGTTACCAAAAAGTTCCTGGAAAATGCATAGTGCTAGATCAACACTCAGGCTTGATCTTCTGGTGGTGGTGGAGTCCAGAGCACTCCAAGGACGAAGCCTTCTGTAGACGTGGTCGGAGTCGAGACTGAAGTAGATGCTGGAGCTGGTGGAACTGAAGCTGTAGCTGGTGCAGAAGTGGTGGCTCTGGTGTCAGCAACTGGCACTGCAGATGACCTCGGACCTCGTGGCACTCTGGCAAAGGCATCAGTTGTAGTCCTGCCTCTCCTCTCCTGCATGTCATCCTGGAGCTGCTCCACGACAGTCTGAATCTCTATCACCTTGACATCCAAGTCATAGAACTTTTGTTCCATGATCCTCTCTAAGCTTGCCTGGTTCTGAGTTAGGGTGGCTAGTCCTTTCTCAATCCGCAGGGTGGATGCAATCAGGTAACCAAGCTGCTCTTGTTTGGTTTTCAAGAAATACTCAGATGCCTCCTCTTGAGTTGGCATCTTGGCAGCTTTCTCCTTCCTTGCCTTCTCCTTCTTGGCTTGTGCTTGGGAAGATGATGGCTCATTCTCAGTCATGACCACTTGATTATCTTCAAATTCTGGATGGATGGGCAAGTGTTCTTTGTCCAACAAGTATATGCCCGTGCCCATCTTGGAGTTAATGAGCTCCTGAATTTGTGGGGCATATCCACATCTCCTCTTCTGGTCTGCTGCTGTCCTCTTGATTGTCTCTACCATGAGGCTCATCACCTTGAACTTCTGTGGCACATCAAAGATATGAAGCAAATTGATTGCATGGCCTATGGTCATCTTGTGATCACCTGACTTGGGCAAGAGAGTGTGCCTCAAAATCCAATTAATAGTTGGCAGCCCTGACAGAAGATAATCCACTGAGCCAAATTTGAAAGTTTCAAGTGCCTCGTTTGGAATTTCCTTGTACATGTTGGACATAGAGTTGTGGTCCATCTTCTTCTTGGCATAGATATCCAAGTCATCCTCATGCTCCTCTGGGGCATTGATGAGCTGTGCCCACTCAGCAACAGTAGATTGGTACCTCGTACCTTCAGACATCCATGTAATCCTTCCATCTGGGTAGAAGTGTGCTGTGGAGTAGAATTGCATGATAAGCTCCTTGTTCCACTTTGTGAGCTTCTGCCCAACAAAGTTTGCAACTCCACAAGCACTAATGCTGTCATACACTCCAGGGTAGTGTTCCTCATTTTCCTTCATGTAGGTCCAGTCGACCCATCTCATGTCACAAACAATGGGCTTCTTGTCAAGAAGTACTGTCTCATAGAAATCTTGCTGTTCCTTGGTGTGAAATCTGTAATCCACAGCAGTCCTTCTCCTTGAAGCATACGGATCTGCTTCTCTCCACTTACTCAGCCCTGAGTCTCTCCCGAGCTTCATATCCTCAGCCACAGGATGAGCATCATTGTGGTCTGGGATCTTGGGCTTGAGTTTTCTGAGAACTTGCTCTTCATCATCTTCTTCTGCAGCTTCAGGCACTGGGGCCTTGTTCTTCTCAGCAGTTGGGATGCTTCTTGTATTCCTCTTAGGTGCAGACTTGGGCTTGGAGGCAGCTTTGGGTGCTTCTTTGGGCTTAGATGCAGCAGCCCCTGTCCTGATAGCATCACCCATAAGCTTAGGTGCCTTAGGTGCTGGTGCAGCAACCTCTTCTTCTTCCTCTTCTTCCATGATGGAAGCCTTTCCAAGCACTCTGGCTACGGTCTTCTTGACCCTTTCCTTCCTTTTCTTGCCTTCAGCAGCAACTGGCTCTATGGGAGTGGGCTTCTCAGAAATCTTGGTTGAAGCTCTGGCCTTTGGCATAGGCTTCCTGCCTGCTGGCCTTTTGATCTTTAAGCCTGGCTTTGTGCCCTGTGCTGGCTCAACTCTCTTGGAAGTTGCTTCCTCTTCTGCCACATAGTCTTCATCCTCAGAATCTGAAGTTCTCTTCTTCCTCTGTCTGGTGGCAGCTTTTGGTAAATTGCTAGGAGTACTTCTGCTGCCATCATCTGAAGAGCTGGAGGGACTAGTGCCCTCACTCATCTGCACTTGCTGCTCTGACAAGTTCTGGCTGTCACTCTGATCAGACATGTTGCAAACTCTGACTGCTGACCCTGTGAATAGTTTATAGATGAGGTAGAATAGATGAGCATCACAAAATGCAGAGATTTTTGCAAAAGAATGATCCAAAAACTTAGTTTTAGTTTCCCACTTAAATCATCTCGGATCTACCGATTTTTAAACTCGGTGATACCGAAACAGTTTTGGCACCTAAACTAGTGAACTCGGTCAGACCGAGTCACAGTTCGGTGGCACCGAGACTGCTAGGGTTTCACAGAGTTCCAAAATCGATCACACCGATAAGTAATTCTCGGTCAGATCGAGTCTCACTTGTGCAATGGCATAAGCCAAATCGGTGGGACCGAGTTTTTCAACTCGGTGGGTCCGAGATGGTTTCGGCGGAAACCTAACCCTAAAATTTTCGAATCAAAACTAATCTACGAGCGCATTGACTAGATAGGAGTGTTTCAATCGTGGCAAGAATCATGATGATCACAATGTGCTAAGAATCAGATTGGAGAATAGCACAAAGATCGAGTCCATACCCTAGTTCGGCGGAGACTCGCTACGGCGGCAACGGCGGGGTAGAATTCCGTTGACGGCGATGGAGACCAGCGACTGGAGGCGGCTGGCGGCAAGGAGATGATCCGGAGACGAAGTTGGCAGAGCAGGCTATCGCGCGGGCGAAGGGGTTCGGAGAAATTTCCAAATTTTTGCCCGTGACTATATATAGCCCGACCCTGTCGGTGTGACCGAGTGGAATAACTCGGTGGCACCGAGATTCATAACTGCAAGCAGTTACTGAAACTCGGTGTGACCGAAAGGTTCAAATCGGTTGCATCGAGATCGAAAACCTAGATAAACTTAATGATCTCGGTAGGACCGAAAGTGGGGTATCGGTCAGACCGAGAATCATAAAGAGGTTTTGGAAGTTTAAGTCTATGACGAATCGGGGACTCCGAGCGCTCCTCACACAGAGTGGTTCGAATCTGACTTGATCAAATTTTGTGATGTAGCATGAATAGAGTTTGAGACGAGAAAAGCATAGATAGCTAGAGGAGGTTCTTAGGCACTCTTGTCCATCCACTTGGCAAAAGGAAATAAAACCAAACAATCAAAACAACAAGTGGATGTCCTCGAATGAGTAAAATATGCAACCAGCATGCTCACACAATAAGATGGCAAATGAAATATGTGACAAGGCATGCACAACCAATTCTAGCATCTATCAAGCAATTTGCGATGACTAGGTCATCTATATATGAGTATATTGACTTAGGAGTCAGGTGAGAACACTTGATCATAGGTCATACTCATCATTTAAGCTCAAGTGGGGTTACCACTTTTACATAAAGCATTGTTGTGTTCACATCTTTAGAGTTGCTTTAGCTCAAGTCTTAGAGTAAAGCTCCCCCTAGATGTGATATTCCCCCTTAGAGGGATGAACTAACCTCGGGTTTTGTCGATGATGACTTCATGTAGATGTTGAAGATGTGGATGCTCAATGTTGATGTAGATCACTTGGAGCTATCCATTTGAGTGAATTGCACTTTCAATACCTACATGGGTTAGTCCCACAAGGAACAAACAAGGATATCCATAGACATAGAGTGATGCACACACAAGATGATGTCCATGAAAACTTTTAGGTTACCTTGTCCCTTGTCTTACCAACAAGAGGGTTTGTGACTCCTTGAACTAGTGCAAGATGTGGAAGTTGATTGCACTTGTTCTTGCCAAAATGATAAGAGTGAAGTATGTTGGCGGAGTCACCCTCAAGAACTCTCTAGTTCTTCTTCTTTTGGATCCACATCATCTTGATGGGAATCCTTGGAGTTGTAGTCGTACTTGATGAAGTGGAACTTGAAGTAGTCTTGGGAATCCACTTGACTAAGGTCTTAGGAGCTTCTTCAAATGCGTCAATTTCCTCTTGAAGCTTGTCCTTGCCTTTTTGCTTGTAGTCTTGTGGTGGAAGATCATCTTGAGCTTGTGTCCCCTTGAAAGAAGTATCATACTTCTCTTGTGGAGGAACAAACTTTGTCTTGGGGTATTGATCTTCTTCCCACTCAACTCCATTGGCATTGAACTTTCGTTCAAAACCAACACCTTGATTCTTCCAGTGCATTCCTTGCTTGCGCACAATTTCCTCGAATTGCTTACTCCCGGCAAGGCTTTTGTACACTCCTTTCTCTATAATTCCCTTCAATAAGCTATATTCTTGCTCAAGTGTAACTTGGCTAAGAGAATCATTAGTGGAATCAAGAGAACTACTAGAAGCAACAATATTGGATTTAGCATGATCATTGTTACTGCTAGAGGAAGAATCTTTCTTGTTCTTGTTACTAGACTTGACTTGAGGCATGTAAGTGGATAAGAGTAAACGCTTGGAAATGTAAGAAGAACTTTTCTTGCGGAGATCATCATTGATTGCTTTTAAGAACTCATGCTCTTGCTCAAGATTGAGCTTTTCAAAGCGTAATTTCTCATGAGCTCTTAAAAGTTCTCGATGATCTTGGAAGATAGTTTCATGAGCTAACTTAAGAGTGTTTAGTTCTTTAGTTAGAGCCTCAATCTTCTCCTTATCATTATCATTCGTTTTATCTTGATTAGCATGATTAATTGATGTTTCATCATAGTATTCATCACTAGAGTTGTCAACAAGCAAATCATCACCTAACAAGTCATCTTCATCACTATTGAAATCAACATACTCGGGGTGTGTTACCTTAGGACCTTTGGCCATGAAGCATCTTCCAATTCCTTCATTTGGTGAGTCAAATATGTCGTAGGAGTTGGTTGACACAAGTGCTAGACCGGCAACACCTTCATCTTGAGTATCTTCGGAGTCGGAGTGATAACTTCTCTCGGAGTGGCTGTCGGAGTCGGAGCCGGATACCCATTCACCAACATGAGCTTGATGTCTTCGTTTTGTGTAGCTCCTTGATGATTTTTCCTTCCTTTCCGAATCCTTGCTTCTCCGTGAGTATCTTCGTTCATAACGATCATCTCTACTCCTTCTCTCTCTTGGTGGTGATTCTTTGCTTCTTCTTTTTGGAGAATCTTCTCTTCTCTTGTAGGGAGCCGTACACTCATTGGAATAGTGTCCGGGTCTTTCACAACTGTAGCAGTTTCGCTCTTGACTAGAAGATCTTTTGTCATTGTAGGACCTTGACTTGAAGCTTCTATCTTTGCTTCTACTCTTGTAGAACTTGTTGAAGTTCTTCACCATTAAGCTCAATTCTTCATTGAAGTTTTGTTTCTCACTTGATGATGTAGGGGCTTCACATGAGGATTTGTAGGCACCACTTGATTTGTTGTGAAGTTCCTCTTTATCCTTAAGTGACATCTCATGAGCAACAATTCTTCCAATCACCTCCGTTGGCTTGAGATCTTTGTAATTGGGCATCATTTGGATCAATGTGCACACGGTATCATATTTTCCATCCAAGGCTCTTAGAATCTTCTTGATGATGAATCTATCGGTCATCTCTTCACTTCCTAAGCCGGCAATCTCATTTGTGATGAGAGCAAGTCTAGAGTACATTTCAGCGACACCTTCACCATCCTTCATTTTGAACTTGTCAAGTTGACTTTGAAGCACATCCAACTTGGATTCCTTGACGGAGTCGATACCTTCGTGCATATCAATCAAAGTGTCCCAAATTTCCTTTGCATTCTCAAGACGGCTAATTTTGTTGAATTCTTCGGGGCATAATCCGTTGAAGAGAATATCATAAGCTTGAGCATTGTATTGCAACATCTTCAACTCATCCGCGGTAGCTTCACGGTTTGGTTCTTTCCCATCAAAGAAGTCACCTTGCAAACCAACACACACAATAGCCCAAACGGCGGGGTTATGTCCAATAACATGCATTTTCATTTTATGCTTCCAACTAGCAAAATTTGTACCATCAAAGTAAGGACCTCTACGGTGCTAATTTCCTTCGCTAGACGCCATACTCTCCTAGGTTGTGAAACCAAGGCTATGACCACCAAAAGCTATGGAGATCAAAGCAAATGGAGACCAAAGCTCTAATACCACTTGTAGGATCGAAAGTATGTCTAGAGGGGGTGATTAGACTACTTGACCAAATAAAAACTTAACCTTTTCCCAATTTTAGTTCTTGGCAGATTTTAGCTATTGTAGGACAAGTCAAGCAATCATCACACAATTCAAGCAAGCATGCAAAGAGTATATTGGCAGCGGAAAGTAAAGCATGCAACTTGCAAGAATGTAAAGGGAAGGGTTTGGAGAATTCAAACGCAATTGGAGACACGGATGTTTTTCCCGTGGTTCAGATAGGTGGTGCTATCCTACATCCACGTTGATGGAGACTTCAACCCACGAAGGGTAACGGTTGCGAGAGTCCATGGAGGGCTCCACCCACAAAGGGTAACGGTTGCGCGAGTCCACGGAGGGCTCCACCCACAAAGGGTAACGGTTGCGCGAGTCCATGAAGGGCTCCACCCACGAAGGGTCCACAAAGAAGCAACCACCCACAAAGGGTAACGCTTGCGCGAGTCCACGAAGGGCTCCACCCACGAAGGGTCCACGAAGAAGCAACCACCCACAAAGAGTCCACGAAGAAGCAACCACCCACAAAGGGTCCACGAAGAAGCAACCTTGTCTATCCCACCATGGCATCGCCCACGAAGGACTTGCCTCACTAGCGGTAGATCTTCACGAAGTAGGCGATCTCCTTGCCCTTACAAACTCCTTGGTTCAACTCCACAATCTTGTCGGAGGCTCCCAAGTGACACCTAGCCAATCTAGGAGACACCACTCTCCAAGAAGTAACAAATGGTGTGTAGGTAATGAACTCCTTTCTCTTGTGCTTCAAATGATAGTCTCCCCAACACTCAACTCTCTCTCATAGGATTTGGATTTTGTGGAAAGAAGAATTGAGTGGAAAGCAACTTGGGGAAGGCTAGAGATCAAGATTCATATGGTAGGAATGGAATATCTTGGTCTCAACACATGAGTAGGTGGTTCTCTCTCAGAACATATGAGTTGGAATTGTGTATGTGTTCTGATGGCTCTCTCCACGAATGAAGAGGAGGTGGAGGGGTATATATAGCCTCCACACAAAATCCAACCGTTACACACAGTTTTCCAATCTCGGTGGGACCGAATCAACAAACTCGGTCGGACCGAAAATGTAAACCTAGTGACCGTTAGAGATTTTTGGTGGGACTGACATGCAACTCGGTAGGACCGATATGGTTAGGGTTTGGGCATAACGTAATCTCGGTGAGACCGATTACACAAACTCGGTGAGACCGAATTTGGTAATTAGCTACCAGAGAGTTGGTCAGGTAAACTCGGTGGGACCAATTTGCTCTTTCGGTGAGACCAAAAAGTTACAAAAAGGAAACACTGAATTTACATTGCAATCTCGGTGGGACCGATCCGCTCTTTCGGTGAGACCGAAAAGTTACGAAAGGGAAACAGAGAGTTTGCAATCCCATCTCGGTGAGACCGAGATCCCTATCGGTAGAACCGAATTGCTAGGGTTTGGCAGTGGCTTATGACAAGTGAAACTCGGTGGCGCCGGATAGGAAGAATCGGTAGGACCGATGATTATCCTCATTGCTACATAGAAGAATTATGTCCTTGATGCACCGTTAGATGACAGACCTATTGCAGGAGCAGATGCAGACGTTATGAACGTATGATAAGCTCGGTATGATGACTACTTGATAGTTTAGTGTGCCATGTTTTACGGCTTATAACCGGGACTTCAGAAAAACGTTTTGAATGACAGGAAGCATATAAGATGTTCCAAGAGCTGAAATTGGTATTTTAGACTCATGCCCGAGTTGAGAGGTATGAGACCTCTGACAAGTATTTTGCCTACAAGATGGAGGAGAATAGCTCAACCAGTGAGCATGTGCTCAAAATGTCTGAGTACTACAATCGCTTGAATCAAGTGGGAGTTAATCTTCCAGATAAGATAGTGACTGATAGAGTTCTCTAGTCACTATCACCAAGTTACTGGAACTTCGTGATGAACTATAATATGCAAGGGATGACGAAAACTATTCCCCGAGCTCTTCACGATGCCGAAATCAGCAAAGGTAGAAATCAGGAAAAGCATCAAGTGTTGATGGTTGACAAGACCACTAGTTTCAAGTAAAAGGGCAAGGGAAAGAAAGGGAACTTCAAGAAGAATGGCAAGAAATTCGCCACTCCCATGAAGAATCCCAAAGCTAGACCCAAGCCTGAAACTGAGTGCTTCTACTACAAAGAAAATGTTCACTGGAAGCAGAACTGCCCCAAATACTTGGCGGATAAGAAGGATGGCAAAGTGAACAAAAGTATATATGATATACATGTTATTGATGTGTACTTTACTAGTGTTTATAGTAGCCCCTGGCTATTTGATACTGGTTCAGTTGCTATGTTTAGTAACTTGAAACCGGAGTTACAAAATGAACAGAGACTAGTTGAGGGCGAGGTGACGATGTGTGTTGGAAGTGATTCCAAGGTTGATAAGATCACCATCGCACACTCCCTTTACCTTCGGGATTAGTGTTGAACCTAAGGTGTGGTTTATTGAATCTCAATCGTAGTGATACACATATTCATAATATTGATGCCAAAAGATGCAAAGTTGAAAATGATAGTGCAACATACTAGTGGCACTGTCGTTTAGGTCATATTGGTGTAAAGCGCATGAAGAAACTCCATGCGGATGGCCTTTTGGAATCACTTGATTATGAATCATTTGATGCTTGCGAACCATGCCTCATGGGCAAGATGACCAAGGCTCCGTTCTCCGGAACAATGGATCGAGGCAATGACTTATTGGAAATAATACATACCGATGCATGCGGTCTGATGAATGTTGAGGCTCGTGGCGGGTATCATTATTTTCTGACCTTCGTAGATGATTTGAGCATATATGGGTATATCTACTTAATGAAACAAAAGTCTGAAACATTTGAAAAGATCAAAGAAATTCAGAGTGAAGTTGAGAATCATCGTAACAAGAAAATAAAGTTTCTGGGATCTGATCACAGAGGCGAATATTTGAGTTACGAGTTTGGCCTTCATTTAAAACAATGTGGAATAGTTTCACAACTCACCCCACCTGGAACACCACAGTGTAATGGTGTGTCCGAACATTGTGACCATACTTTATTAGATATGGTGCGTTGTATGATGTCGCTTACCGATTTACCACTATCGTTTTGGGGTTATGCATTAGAGACGGCTGCATTCACGTTAAATAGGGCACCATCTAATCCGTTGAGATGATATTGTATGAACTATGGTTTGGCAAGAAACCTAAGCTGTCGTGTCTTAAAGTTTGGGACTGCCATGCTTATGTGAAAAAGTTTCAACCTGATAAGCTCGAACCCAAATCGGAGAAATGTGTCTTCATAGGATACCCAAAGGAGACTTTTGGGTACACCTTCTATCACAGATCCGAAGGCAAGATATTCATTGCTAAGAAGGGATCCTTTCTAGAGAAGGAGTTTCTCTCGAAAGAAGTGAGTGGAAGGAAAGTAGAACTTGATGAGGTAATTGTACCTTCTCCCGAATTGGAAAGTAGTTCATCACAGAAATCAGTTCCAGTGATTCCTACACCAATTAGTGAGGAAGCTAATGATGATGATCATGAAACTTTAGATCAAGTTACTACCGAACCTTGTAGGTCAACTAGAGTACGGTCCGCACTAGAGTAGTACGATAATCCTATTCTGGAAGTCATGTTACTAGACCATGATGAACCTATGAACTATGAGGAGGCGATGATGTGCCTAGATTCTGATAAATGGCTTGAGGCCATGAAATCTAAGATATGATCCATGTATGAGAACAAAGTATGGACTTTGATTGACTGGCCCGATGATCGGCGAGCCATTGAGAATAAATGGATCTTCAAGAGGAAGACAGATGCCGATGGTAGTGTTACTATCTACAAAGCTCGACTTGTCGCAAAAGGTTTTCGACAAGTTCAAGGTGTTGACTATGATGAGATTTTCTCACTCGTAGCGATGCTTAAGTCTGTCCGAATCATGTTAGCAATTGCCACATTTTATGAAATCTAGCAAATGGATGTCAAAACTACATTCTGATACGTCTCAGTCGTATCTACTTTTCCAAACACTTTTGCCCTTGTTTTGGACTCTAACTTGCATGATTTGAATGGAACTAACCTGGACTGACGCTGTTTTCAGCAGAATTGCCATGCTGTTATTTATGTGCAGAAACAAAAGTCCTCAGAATGACATGAAACTTCATGGAACATCTTTTCGGAAATAATAAAAAATCCCTGCAAAAGATGAAGACCAGGGAGTGATGTCTACCACACAACCTTCTTCTTGTAGACGTTGTTGGGCCTCCAAGTGCAGAGGTTTGTAGGACAGTAGCAAATTTCCCTCAAGTGGATGACCTAAGGTTTATCAATCCGTAGGAGGCATAGGATGAAGATGGTCTCTCTCGAGCAACCCTGCAACCAAATAAAAAAGAGTCTCTTGTGTCCCCAACACACCCAATACAATGGTAAATTGTATAGGTGCACTAGTTCGGCGAAGAGATGGTATACAAGTGGTACATGGATGGTAGATAAAAGTTTTTGTAATATGAAAATATAAAAACAGCAAGGTAACTAATGATAAAAGTGAGCGTAAACGGTATTGCAATGCGTTGAAACAAGGCCTAGGGTTCATACTTTCACTAGTGCAAGTTCCCTCAACAATAATAACATAATTGGATCACATAACTATCCCTCAACATGCAACAAAGAGTCACTCCAAAGTCACTAATAGCGGAGAACAAATGAAGAGATTATGGTAGGGTACGAAACCACCTCAAAGTTATTCTTTCCAATCAATCCGTTGGGCTATTCCTATTAGTATCACAAACAGCCCTAGAGTTCGTACTAGAATAACACCTTAAGACAAAAATAAACCAAAACCCTAATGTCACCTAGATACTCCAATGTCACCTCAAGTATCTGTGGGTATAATTATACGATATGCATCACACAATCTTAGATTCATCTATTCAACCAACACATAGAACCTCAAAGAGTGCCGCCCCAAAGTTTCTATCGGAGAATCACGACGAAAACGTGTGCCAACCCCTATGCATAGGTTCATGGGCGGAACCCGCAAGTTGATCACCAAAACATACATCAAGTGAATCACATGATATCCCATTGTCACCACAGATACGCACAGCAAGACATACATCAAGTGTTCTCAAATCTTTAAAGACTCAATCCGATAAGATAACTTCAAAGGGGAAACTCAATCCATTACAAGAGAGTAGAGGGGGAGAAACATCATAAGATCCAACTATAACAGCAAAGCTCGCGATACATCAAGATCGTACCACCTCAAGAACACGAGAGAGAGAGAGAGATCAAACACATAGCTACTGGTACATACCCTCAGCCCCGAGGGAGAACTACTCCCTCCTCATCATGGAGAGCACCGGGATGATGAAGATGGCCACCGGAGAGGGATTCCCCCTTCCGGCAGGGTGCCAGAACGGGTCTAGATTGACTTTCAGTGGCTACGGAGGCTTATGGCGGCGGAACTCCCGATCTATTGTGCTCCCCGATCGTTTTAGGGTATATGGAGATATATAGGCGGAAGAAGTACGTCAGGGGGGGCACGAGGGGTCCACGAGGGTGGACGGCGCGCCCAGGGGTGGTGGGCGCGCCCCCCTGCCTCGTGGCTTCCTCGTTGATCCCCTGACGTGCACTCCAAGTCTTCTGGGTTGCTTCTGGTCCAAAAATAAGTTCCGTGAAGTTTCAGGTCAATTGGACTCCCTTTGATTTTCCTTTTCTGCGATACTGTAAAACAAGGAAAAAAACAGAAACTGGCACTGGACTCTAGGTTGATAGGTTAGTCCAAAAAATAATATAAAAATGTATAATAAAGCCCATAAACATCCAAAACACATAATATAATATCATGGAACAATCAAAAATTATAGATACGTTGGAGACGTATCAGGGGGCCCACCACCTGTCCACGAGGGTGGGGGCGCGCCCCCCTACCTCGTGGGCCCCCTGGAGGTCTTCCGACCTCAAGTCCAACTCTATATATTTGGTTTCGGGGGGAAAATCAGAGAGAAGACATCATCGCGTTTTACGATACGGAGCCGCCGCCAAGCCCTAAAACCTCTCGGGAGGGCTGATCTGGAGTCCGTTAGGGGCTCCGGAGAGGGGAATCCGTCGCCATCGTCATCATCAACCATCCTCCATCACCAATTTCATGATGCTCACCGCCGTGCATGAGTAATTCCATCGTAGGCTTGCTGGACGGTGATGGGTTGGATGAGATTTATCATGTAATCGAGTTAGTTTTGTTAGGGTTTGTTCCCTAGTATCCACTATGTTCTGAGATTGATGTTGCTATGACTTTGCTATGCTTAATGCTTGTCACTAGGGCCCGAGTGACATGATTTCAGATCTGAACCTATTATGTTTTCATCAATATATGAGAGTTCTTAATCCTATCTTGCAAGTCTATAGTCACCTATTATGTGTTATGATCCGTTAACCCCGAAGTGACAATAATCGGGATACTTACCGGTGATGACCATAGTTTGAGGACTTCATGTATTCACTATGTGCTAATGCTTTGTTCCAGTACTCTACTAAAAGGAGGCCTTAATATCCCTTAGTTTCCGCTAGGACCCCGCTGCCAAGGGAGGGTAGGACAAAAGATGTCATGCAAGTTCTTTTCCATAAGCACGTATGACTATATTCGGAATACATGCCTACATTACATTGATGAACTGGAGCTAGTTCTGTGTCACCCTAGGTTATGACTGTTACATGATGAACCGCATTTGGCATAATTCTCCATCACTGATCCATTGCCTACGAGCTTTCCATATATTGTTCTTCGCTTATTTACTTTTACGTTGCTATTGCTATCATCACTACAAAATACCAAAAACACTACTTTTGGTACTGTTACCTTTTGCTATCGTTACCACTACTGTCATATTACTTTGCTACTAAATACTTTGCTGCATATATTAAGTTTCCAGGTGTGGTTGAATTGACAACTCAGCTGCTAACACTTGAGAATATTCTTTGGCTCCCCTTGTGTCGAATCAATAAATTTGGGTTGAATACTCTACCCTTGAAAACTGTTGCGATCCCCTATACTTGTGGGTTATCAAGACTATTTTCTGGCGCCGTTGCCGGGGAGCATAGCTCTATTCTTTGAGTCACTTGGGATTTATATCTGCTTATCATTTTGAAGAACTTGAGAGATCCAAAAACCAAGATTTATCCCTCAACTACGAGGGGAGGTAAGGAACTGCCATCTAGCTCTGCAATTGATTCACCTTCTGTATTGAGTAAGCTTCCGACACCTAAACCTGCTTCTGCTATTCGTTCTGATATGTTGCATGTTATTGATGATGCCACTTCTGCTATGCATGATACTTATGATGAAACTACTTTTATGCTTGATACTACTGTGCCACTTGGTGAATTTCTTGATGAACAACTTGTTAAGGTTAGAGAGAGTGAAAATATTGAATCTGATAATATTGATAAAAGTGATGATGAAGACTTGCCTATTATTCCTAAGGGTTATGTTTTTGATAAAGAAGCTTCTTTAGCTATTTTAGCTTGCAAAGATATATACGAACTTATGAGGTTATTAGCTAAATGGAAGTAGCAATCTCTTAATGCTAGAATGAAACCTGACCCTGCTTTTGCTACTTCACCTATCTTGTTACTGATAAGGATTATGAATTCTCTATTGATCTTGATATAATTACTTTGGTTGAATCTGATCCTTTTCATGGCTATGAATCTGAAACTGTTGTGGCACATCTTACTAAATTAAATGATATAGCTACCCTGTTCACTAATGATGAGAGAACTCGTTACTTTTATATCCTTAAAATATTCTCGTTCTCATTAAAGGGTGATGCTAAGATATGGTTTAATTCTCTTGATCCTGGTTGTGTGCCTAGTCCCCAGGATATGATTTATTACTTCTCTGCTAAATATTTCCCTGCTCATAAGAAACAAGCTGCTTTGAGTGATATATATAATTTTGTGCAAATTAAAGAAGAGAGTCTCCCACAAGCTTGGGGGAGGCTTCTCAAGTTACTTAATGCTTTGCCTGATCATCCTCTGAAGAAAAATGAAATACTTGATATCTTTTATAATGGACTGACCGATGCCTCCAGAGATTACCTGGATAGTTGTGCTGGTTCTGTTTTCAGGGAAAGAACACCGGATGAAGCTGAAATTCTATTGAATAATATGCTGACAAATGAAAATAATTGGACACCTCCTGAGCCAGTTCCTGAGCCTATTCCTAAACCAACTCCGAAGAAGAGGGGTATTCTATTTCTCAGTCTTGAATATATGCAAGAGGCAAAGAAATCTATGAAAGAAAAGGGTATTAAAGCTGAAGATGTTAAGAATTTACCTCCTATTGAAGAAATACACGCTCTTAATTTACCTCCTGTTGAAGAAACATATGATCTTAATCCATTACCTATTGAAGAAACTCATGGTCCTGATAACCCGACATAGGTAGTAAAGGTAAATTTTCTCTATAGATATGATAAAGCTGAAATCCCATTTACTAAATTTGCTAGCCCATGCTTAGATGAGTTTGATAAATTTATGGCTAAGCAAGAAGATTTTAATGCTTATTTTGGTAGACAATTGAAATACAATTCAAATATGCTTGAACACTTGGGTTATTATATGGATAATGTTAAAAGTGAACTAAAACTTATTGGTAAACATGCTTCTATGGTTACCACTCAAGTAGAACAAGTACTTAAAGCTCAAAATGATTTGCTCAATTAATTGAATAGTAAGAATAATGATAATGCTGTTAGAGTGGCTACTAGAACTGGTAGAATGACTCAGGAACCTTTGTATCCCGAAGGCCACCCTAAGAGAAATGAGCAAGATTCTCAGAGAAATAATGTAGATGCACCTAGTCCTTCTAAAAGGAAGAAAAAGAAAAATGATAGGACGTTGCATGCTTCTAGTAAACCTATTACTGAAACACCTGAGAACCCAAATGATATTTCTATCTCTGATGCTGAAACACAATCTGGTAATGAACCTGAAACTAGTGATAATGTTAACGATAATGTTCATGATGATGCTCAAACTAGTAATGATAATGATATAGAAATTGAACCTGTTGTTGATCTTGATAACCCACAATCAAAAAATCAACGTTATGATAAGAAAGACTTTGTTGCTATCAAACATGGTAAAGAAAGAGAACCATGGGTTCAGAAACCCATGCCTTTTCCTCCCAAACCATCCAAGAAAAAGGATGATGAGGATTTTGAGCGCTTTGCTGAAATGATTAGACCTATCTTTTGCGTATGTGATTAACTGATATGCTCAAAATGAATCCTTATGCTAAGTATATGAAAGATATTGTTACTAATAAAAGAAAGATACCGGAAGCTGAAATTTCCACCATGCTTGATAATTATACTTTTAAGGGTGGAATACCAAAGAAACTTGGAGATCCAGGAGTACCCATGTAACACCCCGGATATGATTTTCCCAATATGTACTCCAACTCTTGCTGTTTCCGGCGTTAAGTTATTTTATTTTCTCGGGTTCGGGTTTTTGTCTCCATGTGTTGTTGTCGTTGTCATGCATCTCATATCATGTCATCATGTGCATTGCATTTGCATACGTGTTCATCTCATGCATTCGAGCATTTTCCCCGTTGTCCGTTTTGCATTCCGGCGCTTCGTTCTCCTCCGGTGGTCATTTCTACCTTTCTTTCGTGTGTGGGGTTTAAACATTTCCGGATTGGACCGAGACTTGCCAAGCAACCTTGGTTTACTACCGGTAGACCGCCTGCCAAGTTTCGTACCATTTGGACTTCGTTTGATACTCCAACGGTTAACCGAGGGACCGAAAAGGCCTCGTGTGTGTTGCAGCCCAACACCCCTCCAAGTTGGCCCAAAACCCACCAAAACCCTCTCCATCATCTAGAGCATTCGAACACGACCGCGTGGCCGAAAACCGCACCTCATTTGGACTCTCCTAGCTCCCTCAATGCCTATATATACCTCCCCCATTCGAAATCCCGGATCCCCTCCACACCAAACCCTAGATCCACTCCACCCGCCGCCGCCGGACAATTTCCCGCGGGCCGGACGTGTCCATCTCCACCCCGCCGCCACGTGTCACACCACCATTGGCCCGCGCCGCCGCCCCACTTCGTCGCCGCCGCCGGCCCGGGAGGCCCAGATCGGGCCCCCGAGGCCCATCCGCCGCCGCGCCGCGCCAGGGCGCTCCCCGCTGCCGCATCGCCAACTCCGGCGACCGGAGCTCCCTCCGCCCGCTCTGACCACCGCGGCCAGCACCGCCCCACCGCCGCAGGCCCCAGCGACCTCGCCAACCGCCGCTCCTCGAAGCCCGCCGCCGCCCGCCGTCAGATCCGGCCGGGGAGAGGCCGGCCTCGCCTCTCCTTCATCTCCCCGCCGACGGACCGACCTCGCCGGAGCGAGTTGACCTCGCCGGAGTCACCTCGTGTTGCGTGCCCGCGAGGAACCCTAGATCCGCGGGTGGTGATTTTCTTCTAAGTCCTCAAATTCCCAGATCCATATGCCCATGTTCATTGTGCTATAATTTTGCATTCGTAGCTCCGTTTTGGACATATAGCATATCAAAATGTTCGTCTCAAAGAGCACATCATTTCATCTCATTGCATCATTTTCATTTGAGTTTATCTTGATGCTTGAAATGCTGTTAGAAGAATGCTATTTGAGATAATTGTCAGATCTGCTGCTCCAATTAGATATTTGTCCTTTTTGCCATGATTATCGTGTGCATGATATGCCCCTGAGCTCTACATGAGTTTTGTTACATTTTTGCCGTCTTTCCAGAGGTGCAACCCATGTATTTTTGTGATGTGTGTGGTGACTAGCACAAGCTTGCAAAGTGGTGCATTCGTTAATGCTAATTTCAGGGACTTAGCATTTCCACTAAGTCCTTGAGCTGTTTATCTCAATATGCCATATGTTCTTGTTGTTTACTAGTGATCCGTGCCTCTTTTGAGGATGATCAGTAAGGATGTTTTGTTAATCTTGTAGTGCTCTATCCATCCATGTCTTTGTTTGCAATTATGGAGCACCCTAGCTTGAGTCAATCGAGCTCTACTTTTGCTATTTCGTGAATCTGGGCAGATTGTCTACTTGTTAGCAATTTTGCCGAGGATGTTGTAGTTGATCCGTGCATGCTATGTTATTGTTCTTGCCATGTCTAGCTTGTATTTTGTGTATTCTTGATGGGTGTATGCTTAGTTTGTCATGACTTGCTCTGTACTGAGTGCACTGAGCTCGTAAACATGCCTACTTGATATCTGTTTCAGCATGCTCCAGTTTTCACTAAGTCTGAGAACTGATTATGTTTTTGCCATGTTCACATGCTTGCAAATGTATTTTTTGATCCCTTTTGGCTCAAGGTCACTAAGGGACTTTTGTTAAGCTCTTTGAGTAGATCCATGCCATGCTTTGCTTTGCCATGTTCAGGTCCTTTAGCATATAGTTTTCATGCTCCAAAGAGCGCTATCTGATCTGAAATTCCAGACAAGTGTTAATTTCACTAAGTCTGAAATCTGTTTACCAAATGCATTTTTTCCATGCTTGTTTGAACCTGTTAATTGATGAATTGGCCGTAGCTCAGTGCTAGTCTTTTGTTAAGAATCATGAATGGATCCCTGCCATGTATTTTGATGCCATGTTTGGGTGCTGTAGCATGTTCATCTTGTTGCATTTAGATGGCTACTTGCTGCAAATCACAGACCGGTGCCATATTTGAATTGCTTGCCATTTCCAAACCGTAACTCCGATTCTGGCGTTCTTTATATCGTTTTCAAGAGATTTCATCTCATCTTTCAAGTGGCACACTTGGATTTCCAAGTTGAGGCCAGGTTCATGCATTCCTTGTCAAATCTTGCATATGCATCCCATATTGCATCCCGCATAGCATACCATCTTTGCATCATATTGTTTGAGCCTCGCACGTGGTTGATTGTGTCCTTGTTGCTTGTTTTTCTTGTTTGGGTAGAGCCGGGAGACGAGCTCGCTAACGAGGAGCCCATTGAGTTTTCTTTCAAGGATCCAGTCAACTCTGACAACTTTGCAGGCAAGATGATCATACCCTCGAAATCACTACTATCTTTGCTTTGCTAGATGCTCGCTCATTTGCTATGCCTATGCTTTGATGCCTACCACTTGCTTATCATGCCTCCCAAATTGCCATGTCAAACCTCTAACCCACCATGTCCTAGCAAACCGTTGATTGGCTATGTTACCGCTTTGCTCAGCCCCTTTTATAGCGTTGCTAGTTGCAGGTGAAGATTGGAGACCGTTCCTTGTTGGAACATTATTTACTTGTTGGGTTATCATTATATTGCCATGTTATCTTAATGCATCTATATACTTGGTAAATGATGGAAGGCTCGGCCTCTCGCCTAGTGTTTTGTTCCACTCTTGCCGCCCTAGTTTCCGTCATATCAGTGTTATGTTCTCGGATTTTGCGTTCCTTACCCAGTTGGGTGATAATGGGAACCCCTTGATAGTTCGCCTTGATTAAAGCTTTTCCAGCAATGCCCAACCTTGGTTTTACCATTTTCCACCTAGCCTCTTTTTCCCTTGGGTTTCCGGAGCCCGAGGGTCATCTTATTTTAAGCCCCCCTGGGCCAGTGCTCCTCTGAGTGTTGGCCCAAACTAGAGTCCTGTGCAGCGCCCCCTTGGGGAAACTCGAGGTTTGGTTTTAGTTGTATGGAGAGCTCATCTGAGTGTTCCCTGAGAACGAGATATGTGCAGCTCCTATCGGGATTTGTCGGCACATTCGGGCGGTGTTGCTGGATTTGTTTTAACTTGTCGAAGTGTCTTGTAGAACCGGGATACCGAGTCTGATCGGAATGTCTCGGGAGAAGGTCTATTCCTTCGTTGACCGTGAGAGCTTGTCATGGGCTAAGTTGGGACTCCCCTGCAGGGATTTGAACTTTCGAAAGCCGTGCCCACGGTTATGGGCAGATGGGAGTTTGTTAATGTCCGGTTGTAGATAACTTGAACCTTAACTTAATTAAAATGAATCAACAGTGTGAGTTACCGTGATGGTCTCTTCTCGGCGGAGTCCGGGAAGTGAACACGGTGTTGGAGTAATGCTTGCCGTAGGTTGTTCTTTAGTTACTCGCTCGCGCTTTGTGCCCTCTTCTCGCTCTCTTTTGCGAACAGGTTAGCCACCATATATGCTAGTCGCTTGTTGCAGCTCCACATATTTACCTTGCCTTACCTATAAGCTTAAATAGTCTTGATCGCGAGGGTGCGAGATTGCTGAGTCCCTGTGGCTCACAGATTACTTCCAAACCAGATGCAGGGCCTGATGATTCCGTTCCAGATGACGCGCTTGAGCTCAAGTGGGAGTTCGACGAGGACTCACGCCGATACTACGTGTCTTTCCCTGATGATCAGTAGTGGTGCCCAGTTGGGGTGATCGGGACCATGGCGCATGTTGGGTTATCTTTTATTTTGGCGCCGTAGTCGGGCCATGAGTGTTTGAATGTTGTAATGCTATTTATGTACTTTGATTGACGTGGCGAGTGTAAGCCAACTATGTATCTCCCCCCTTTCATTATCTATATTACATGGGATGTTGTGAAGATTGCCTAACTTGCGACATTGCTTTCAATGCGGTTATGCCTCTAAGTCGTGCCTCGACACGTGGGAGCTATAGCCGCATCGAGGGCGTTACAACCCACTATACCATGCTCTATTAAAAGAAATTATGTTAAAACTGCTTTATGTGATCTTGGAGCCGGTGTTAGTGTTATGCCTCTCTCTTTATATCGTAGACTTGATTTGAATAAGTTGACACCTACTGAAATATCTTTGCAAATGGCTAATAAACCAACTGCTATACCTGTCGGTATTTGTGAGGATGTGCGTGTTGTAGTTGCAAACGTTACTATTTTAACGGACTTTGTTATTCTTGATATTCCCGAGGATGATAGTATGTCTATTATTCTTGGAAGACCCTTTTTGAATACTGCAGGGGCTGTTATTTATTGCACTAAAGGCAATGTCACTTTTCATGTTAATGGTAATGAGCACACGGTACACTTTCCGAGGAAACAACCTCAAGTTCATAGTATCAACTCTATTGGAAAAATTCCATCGATTATATTTGGAGGTTTTGAATTTCCTCTTCCTACTGTCAAGCAGAAATATGATATTCTTATTATTGGGGATGTGCATATCCCCGTTGAGGTAACATAGTGCTATTCGAAATTTCTCCGGTTCCATGTTATTTGGAATGAGTTTGTTAACAAGACTTGATCAACCTTATTAGTGGATTCCTTTTGATGATCATGAGATGGATGAAACTAGAAGGCACAACGTGTTGTACCCTTCTCTTACTTTATGTTATTTATATTAAACAAAATAAAAATAGTATTTTTCTGTCTGTTATTTGATTTATCCATGCAATATAAAAATACCCCAAAAATAAAAGTTCTCCAAATGCCGTGAAATTTAATATGATTTTTTCTGAAATATTTGAGAATATTTGGCACTGAGAACACAGCAAGAGGAGCTGGCACCTGGCCACGAGGGTCAGGGGCGCGCCCTACCCCCTAGGCGTGCCCCCTGCCTCGTGGGCCTACGGTGGCCCTCCTCCACTTATCCTTTCACCCACACACTCCTTCCTCCTACAAACACGGATAACCAGCTCAAACCTGAGTCCAAGCTCGTTTTGGTGCCATTTTCAATCTCCTTGCTCAAAGCACCTCTCACAAAATTGCTTGGGGAGATTGTTCCTTGGTATGTGACTCCTCCATTGGTCCAATTAGTTCTTGTTCTAGTGCTTTATTCATTGCAAATTTGTGCTGCCTAGGTGACCATGTTCTTGAGCTTGCATGTCAAATTTATATGGTTCCAAGTAGTTTTGATGCATGATATAGGCTCTAGGCACTTGTAGTAGTTGCTATCAATATTATTGAGTTTGGTTCACTTTTATTTTTGAAGTTACTAAAAATTTCAGAATTTTTCAGAAAATGATGAAGAGATTTTTGAGGGGCTCATCGAGCCGAAGCTCAAGGGAAAAGCAAAATGAAGAGGCACAGAAGCCCAAATATAATTTGCCTCGCATCGCGGAGGTTAGGCCATGTGAATGGCCCTCCGATGAATTCTTGAGAGCAACCAGGATTTATGAGGATTTTTATGAATTGGCTAAGAATACAGGCCTCACCGACTTCCTCCATGACCAACGCGAACAGTATCTCTTACTCACCAATACTTTTGTGCAAAACTTCTACTATTATCCTAGGGAATCACCTCCTTCAGTAGAGTTTCATTTATATGATGTGGTTAATAAGATGTCACTTTATGATTTTTGTCGGGTTTGTTTGATCCCTTTCAAGGGAAAAATAGAGGAACCACATCGTGACGATGTGGATGGGTTTATTGATACCATCATCGTAGGGGAAACGAGGAAGGTTTCCGATGCACGAATCACTAGCATATATTTTCCTGTTTTATGCTACTTTGCAATATTTGCTAGTCGTTGCTTAATTGGTCGCGGAAACTATGGAAACCTTAGTGTTCCTGATATTATTATTTTGTTCCACAGGTTATTCTGTGATAACTCTGTGAGTATGGGCGGTATTATTGCTAAACTGTTGAGTCTGAATCGTACAAAGGGCCCCATCTTTGGTGGTATCTATGCTTCACGCCTAGCTGCACATTTTAACATACCTATTAGGCATTATGAGAAGGAAGAAAAATTGCTGCCTCGTGTTTATTTAGATTATAAGAGTATGGTAGCACATGATTTCATTATAAAGAATAGGGAAGGGGAGCTTAAATACAAATTGCTCTTTGATAAACATCATTCGGAGACTATTACCTTGCCTGCTCCTTCCTTGTTTGATTTATCTCCAGGCCAGTACCTCGTCTCGCTGGAGGACATTCACGCCTACCAGAACCCTGCACCAGCCATAGAGCCAGAGTCGGAACCACCAGTTGATCCTCCACGACAATCTAATTACCAGTGGGATCCGGAGATGATTGCCCACCAGTGGCAATCAGAGTCTTCTTCATCGTAGTACGACCCCAACTACTATTATGCATATCCGCCAGGCCAGCCGTGGCCATAGACCAACTTAGGCCAAAAGCCTAAGCTTGGGGGAGTACGTATTTCCCACCGACATTACATTCATGTTCACACACTCATTGCTAGATGTCGGTGCTCATACTTTTTCATTGTATAATCCATGTTAGTTTATTTTCCTTTTTATGCTTTCTTCTTGTGTGTTTAATAAACCTTAAGAAAAACCAACAATATATATTAGTTGTAGCTTTTATTAGTTTACTTTCCATGCTTGTAGTAGTAATTAAAAAGAAAACCCAAAAAGATTTCCTATTCTTCTTTTGCTTGTTGGGAGCTTTCCCGTGTAAATAGTTTTATTTCTTTTCTTTTCTCTGGGGGTTGATAGGAGAAGACCATGATTAAATTGTTGAAGTGGCTCTTATATGCATAATTGTTGATCTAACAAAAGAGCCCATATTGCCTTGTCTTCTCCTGTTTATTGAATGCTTGCATATTCCAGCTTAGTCCAATGCACGTGCACTATTATTATTATTCACACTATTCGGTCGTGCAAGTGAAAGGCAATTATGACGATATATGATGGACTAACTGAGATGAGAAAAGCTGGTATGAACTCGACCTCTTTTGTTTTTGTAAATATGATTAGTTCATCGTTCCTGATTCAGCCTATTATGAATAAACATGTTTGCAATGACAACTAGAGATCATAGTTTCTTGTGCCATGCTTGATTAGCTGGGAGCTTATAATGGTTTACCTTGCGTGCCAACATGCTATTAAAATGGTTGTGATGTGGTATGATAGGGTGGTATCCTCCTCTGAATGATTTAAGTGACTTGACTTGGCACATGTTCACCCATGTAGTTGAAACAAAATCAACATAGCCTTCACGATATTTATGTTCATGGTGGATTATATCCTACTCATGCTTGCATTCGGTGTTGATTAATTTTAATGCATGTTCATGACTGTTGTCGCTCTCTAGCTGGTCGCTTCCCAGTCTTTTGCTAGCCTTCACCTGTACTAAGCGGGAATACTGCTTGTGCATCCAATCCCATAAACCCCAAAGTTATGCCATATGAGTCCACCATACCTACCTATATACGGTATCTACCTGCCGTTCCAAGTAAATTTGTATGTGCCAAACTCTAAACCTTCAAATAAATATACTGTTTTGTATGCTCTAATAGCTCATGTATCAACTAGGCCTGTCAGTATCTTCCATGTTAGGCGGGTTATTCTCAAGAGGAGTGGACTCCGCTCCTCACTCACGAGAAAGTGGCTGGTCACCGGGATGCCTAGTCCCATGCTTTATGCAAATCAAATCAAAATATTTGCAGATAAAACTCCCCCTCAGACTCTTGTTAGTTGGAGGCACTCATTGTTTCGAGCAAGCCATGATTGATGCTTGTTGGTGGAGGGGGAGTATAAACTTTACCATTCTGTTTGGGAACCGCCTATAATGTGTGTAGCATGGAAGATATCGCCATCTCTTGGTTGTTATGTTGACAATGAAAGTATACCGCTCAAAATATTATTCACCTCTATTTGAAAACCGAGCTCTAGCACCTCTACAAATCCCTGCTTCCCTCTGCGAAGGGCCTATCTATTTACTTTTATGTTGAGTCATCATCCTTTTATTAAAAAGCACCAGTTGGAGAGCACAGCTGTCATTTGCATTCATTACTGTTAGTTTACATTGAGTATGACTTGACTGGATCTCCTTTACCATGAATTACAATGTCTAGTCAGTCCTTGATCCAGAGTCCGTTCGGGGCTCCGGAGAGGGGAATCCATCGCCATTGTCATCATCAACCATCCTCCATCACCAATTTCATGATGCTCACCGCCGTGCGTGAGTAATTCCATCGTAGGCTTGCTGGACGGTGATGGGTTGGATGAGATTTATCATGTAATCGAGTTAGTTTGTTAGGGTTTGATCCCTAGTAATCGAGATTGATGTTGCTATGACTTTGCTATGCTTAATGCTTGTCACTAGGGCCCGAGTGCCATGATTTCAGATCTGAACCTATTATGTTTTCATCAATATATGAGAGTTCTTAATCCTATCTTGCAAGTCTATAGTCACCTATTATGTGTTATGATCCGTTAACCCCGAAGTGACAATAATCGGGATACTTACCGGTGATGACCATAGTTTGAGGAGTTCATGTATTCACTATGTGCTAATGCTTTGTTCCGGTACTCTATTAAAAGGAGGCCTTAATATCCCTTAGTTTCCGCTAGGATCCCACTGCCACGGGAGGGTAGGACAAAAGATGTCATTCAAGTTCTTTTCCATAAGCACGTATGACTATATTCGGAATACATGCCTACATTACATTGATGAACTGGAGCTAGTTCTGTGTCACCCTAGGTTATGACTGTTACATGATGAACCACATCCGGCATAATTGTCCATCATTGATCCATTGCCTACGAGCTTTCCATATATTGTTCTTCGCTTATTTACTTTTCCGTTGCTATTGCTATCATCACTACAAAATACCAAAAACACTACTTTTGCTACTGTTACCTTTTGCTATCGTTACCACTACTATCATATTACTTTGCTACTAAATACTTTGCTGCAGATATTAAGTTTCCAGGTGTGGTTGAATTGACGACTCAGCTGCTAATACTTGAGAATATTCTTTGGCTCCCCTTGTGTCGAATCAATAAATTTGGGTTGAATACTCTACCCTCGTAAACTGTTGCGATCCCCTATACTTGTGGGTTATCACATTCCTTAATGAATTACTTAAAGAAGAGTTGTATATGATGCAACCAAAAGGTTTTGTCGATCCTAAAGGTGCTAACAAAGTGTGCAAACTCCGGTGATCCACCTATGGATTGGTGCAAGCATCTCAGAGTTGGGATATACACTTTGATGAGTTGATCAAAGCATATAGTTTTATACAGACTTGCGGTGAAGCTTGTATTTACAAGAAAGCGAGTGGAAGCACTACAACCTTTCTAATAAGTATATGTGAATGACATATTGTTGGTCGGAAATGATGTAGAATTTTTTGGAAAGCATAAAGGAGTGTTTGAAAGGAGTTTTTTAAAGAAAGACCTCGGTGAAGCTGCTTACATATTGAGCATCAAGATCTATAGAGATAGATCAAGACGCTTGATAAGACTTTTGATGAGTACATACCTTGATAAGATTTTGAAGGAGTTCAAAGTGGATCGGTCAAAGAAGGAGTTCTTGCCCGAGTTCTAAGGTGTGAAGTTGAGTAAGACTCAAAATCCGACCACGGCAGAAGATAGAGAGAGAATGAAAGTCATTACCTATGACTCAGCCATACGTTCTATAAAGTATGCCATGCTGTATACCAGATCTATTGTGTACCTTGCCATGAGTGTGGCAAAGGGGTACAATAGTGATCCAGGAGTAGATCACTAGACAGCGGTCAAAATTATCCTTAGAGGACTAAGGAAATATTTCTTGGTTATGGAGGTCAAAAGAGTTCATCGTAAAGAGTTACGTTGCTGCAAGCTTTAACACCGATCTGGATGACTCTGAGTCTCAATCTGGATACATATTGTAAGTGGGAGCAATTAGCTAGAGTAGCTCCATGCAGAGCATTGTAGACATAGAAATTTGCAAAATACATACGGATCTGAATGTGGTAGACCCGTTGACTAAACTTCTCTCACAAGCAAAACATGATCACACCTTAGTACTCTTTGGGTGTTAATCACATGCTGATGTGAACTAGATTATTGACTCTAGTTAACTCTTTGGGTGTTAGTCACATGGCGATGTGAACTATGGGTGTTAATTACATGGTGATGTGAACTATTGGTGTTTGAATCACATGGCGATGTGATATAGATTATTGACTCTAGTGCAAGTGGGAGACTGAAGGAAATATGCCCTAGAGGCAATAATAAAGTTGTTATTTATATTTCCTTATATCATGATAAATGTTTATTATTCATGCTAGAATTGTATTAACCGGAAACTTAGTACATGTGTGAATACATAGACAAAATAGAGTGCCCCTAGTAAGCCTCTACTAAGACTAGCTCGTTAATAAAAGATGGTTAAGTTTCCTAACCATAGACATGTGTTGCCATTTCATAAACGGGATCACATCATTAGGAGAATGATGTGATGGACAAGACCCATCCGTTAGCTTAGCATGTTGATCGTTCAGTTTTATTGCTATTGCTTTCTTCATGTCAAATACATGTTCCTTCGACTATGAGATCATGCAACTCCCGGATACCGGAGGAATGCCTTGTGTGCTATCAAACGTCACAACGTAACAGGGTGATTATAAAGATGCTCTGCAGGTATCTTCGAAGGTGTTTGTTGGGTTGTCATAGATCGAGATTAGGATTTGTCACTATGAGTATCGGAGAGGTATCTCTGGGCCCTCTCGGTAATACACATTATAAGCTTGTAAGCAAACAACTAAGGAGTTAGTCACGAGGTAATGTATTACGGAACGAGTAAAGAGACTTTCCGGTAACAAGATTGAACTAGGTATGAGGATACCGACGATTGAATCTCAAGCAAGTAACATACCGATGACAAAGGGAATAACATATGTTGTCATAAGGTTCATCGATAAAGATCTTTGTAGAATATGTAGGAACCAATATGGGCATCCAGGTTCCGCTATTGGTTATTGACCAGAGAGGTGTTTCGGTCATGTCTACATAGTTCTTGAACCCGTAGGGTCCACACGCTTAACGTTCGTTGATGATATAGTACTATATGAGTTATGTATGTTGGTGACCGAATGTTGTTCGAAGTCCTAGATGAGATCAGGGACATGACGAGGAGCTTCGGAATGGTCCGGAGGTAAAGATTGATATATAGGATGATATGGTTCGGCCAAGGGGTGAAGCCCATGAGGCTTTAGGTCGGTGCAAAAGGAGTTTTGCGGAGCCCAGGGGGACAAACGCCGGAGACCCTGGCGTCTGGCCCTAGGCCAGACGCCGAGGCCCATGGCGTCAGGGCCAGACGTCAAGGACTGTGGCGTCTGGTCCTGGAAGTCCGAGTAGGACTCTCCCTTGTGGGCAAAACCGACTTTGAGGAGGCTTTTACTCCAAGTTTCGACCCCAGGGCTCAACATATAAATAGAGGGGCAGGGCTACACCTGGAACACATCAAGAAACACCAAGCCGTGTGCCGGCAACCCGTCTCTCTTGTTTATCCTCCGTCATAGTTTCTGTTGTGCTTGGCGAAGCCCTGCAGAGATATTTCTTCACCAACACCGTCACCATGCCGCCGTGCTACCGGAACTCATCTACTACTTCGCCCCTCTTGCTGGATCAAGAAGGCGATGACGTCATCGAGCTGAACATGTGCTGAACGCTGAGGTGCCGTACTTTCGATACTTGATCGGGACGGATCATGAAGGTGTACGACTTCATCAACCGCGTTGATAAATGCTTCCGCTTTGCGATCTTCAAGGGTTTGAAGATGGTCTCCCCCTCTCGTTGCTATGCATCTCCTAGATAGATCTTGCGTGAGCGTAGGGATTTTTTGAAATTGCATGCTACGTTGCCCAACATTTGAGTCCTTCGTCAGGTCCGAATCCGAGCTGCAACTCACGCCCGATAGCCTGCAAAGCGGGCGGTCCTGCTCCTTCGCTTGGCGGGATGCCTTTGCCTTTGCCGCAGTCTCCTTGCTTGCCTCGCGCTCTGACATCTCGATGGCGAGTCGGAGCGTTGTGGCATTCTTCCGGCGAAGGCGCTGCGCATCAGTCTCCGTCGTAGCCAGAGAGTGCTGAAGGACTGATGCAAGGAGCGCGGCCTCGGGATCCACCGACGTGCTCGAGGGCGAACGGTGGGCCGACATAGCCTCCCTCTCTCCCTCGCCCGCTGCCGCTCGCGCCGGGCTACACGTGCCTCGGACTCGGGCGTCCACGTGCGTGTCGGCCCTGGCGCGGGTACGAGGACCTAGCGATGGCCGAATACCACTGCCAAACTATAGGATGGTGGAGGTGGGCGGTGATGACCCACAAGTATAGGGGATCTATCGTAGTCCTTTCAATAAGTAAGAGTGTCGAACCCAACGAGGAGCAGAAGGAAATGACAAGCGGGTTTCGGTAAGGTATTCTCTGCGAACACTGAAATTATTGGTAACAAATAGTTTTGTAATAAGGTAATTTGTAATAGGTAACAAGTAACAAAAGTAAACAAGGTGCATCAAGGTGGCCCAATCCTTTTTGTAGCAAAGGACAAGCCTAGATGAACTCTTATATAAAGGAAAACGCTCCCGAGGACACATGGGAATTATCGTCAAGCTAGTTTTCATCATGCTCATATGATTCGCGTTCGTTACTTTGATAATTTGATATGTGGGTGGACCGGTGCTTGGGTACTGCCCTTCCTTGGACAAGCATCCCACTTATGATTAACCCCTCTTGCAAGCATCCGCAACTACAAAAGAAGTATTAAGGTAAACCTAACCATAGCGTGAAACATATGGATCCAAATCAGCCCCTTACCAAGCAACACATAAAATAGGGTTTAAGCTTCTGTCACTCTAGCAACCCATCATCTACTTATTACTTCCCAATGCCTTCCCCTAGGCCCAAACAATGGTGAAGTGTCATGTAGTCGACGTTCACATGACACCACTAGAGGAAAGACAACATACATCTCATCAAAATATCGAACAAATACCAAATTCACATGACTACTTATAGCAAGACTTCTCCCATGTCCTCAGGAACAAATGTCGTGGAATTGTCACGGAAGATGTCCTAGTGTGAGCACTTAGTCGTGAAGCCAACGCATCTTTGTAGTAGCTTGAGAGGGGTTGAGCAGAATCGAGAGACGCAACACTAGACAATTATTTAGACATCTTCAGGCCCCGGGAAACATCATCCGGTAATAGCCCTACATGTTGTTTGTGGCTAGATCTTATTATGCTCATGAGAGAGTCGCCTCATAAGCCGGCTCCCCCTTTGTGTCTAGCCCTCGAGATTATTGCTTGTTGCTTGTCCCTCTTTTGGGGAGCCCTGCCCCTCCTTATATAAGTTGAAGGGGCGGGTTACATGACTAGTCCTAGTAGGATTAGGATTACTCTATTACAAGTGGAGTCCTAGTCTTGCTTCCTTTGCAGGAGAATATTCCTTATGTCTTCCTCTTAAGCCGGCCCACCATCACATGAACCAGCCTTCTGGGCCTTGGGCCTTGTCATCCATCTAACCCGCCGTTGGGGTCATCAGTAAGTCACCAAATACTCGCCGGGTCTCTGTGAGCCGGCAAGTCCGGTCGGGTCATACTTCCGGCCGGGTCATACCGTGGGGTATATCCCCGACATTAGCCCCCAGTTTTATTTGGATTTATCCATGTTAAACTATTCCTGCAAATTAAGACCAACTTTGATAGATTATACGTCGGGTCGAAGGTTCTTCTGAGTCGGCACTTGATCATCATTAAGTCCTTGTCATTTCCTTGTTGATATGTACATGTCCATGATCTCATAACAAATCTTCTTTGGCAGATATGTTTCAACTTTTGTCAATGCAAAAAATCCAGATACTTCTTTTGAAAAGTCCAGGTGAATAGGCCAGCTTCAGAGTCAATTTGCTGGCATTGGTCTCTTGTAGAAAAATATTGTAAGAAATAATCCACTTGAGTCGGCTTCCAAAGCGCCGGCTTAGAAAATTTTGGTCTTTGAAATACTCATCTGATATTCAGCCGGCTTGAAGATGTAGAAACTTGCCAATTTATGATTACCAAAACTGCCGGTTTATAAATAGATGATGCCGAGTCATAATTGTTGCCGACACCGGGTCATGATTGTTGCAGACACCGGGTCATAATGATTAGTGATGCCTAGTCAATTTGGTTTGCTCAAAAACTGAGATTTTGAAAATATTTCTCCTTATATCGGTGTTACCTGTAGCCCCCAAGTCTTGAGTAGAGCAAAGTGATGACCTAAGACTTGCTTCAATATAAATATTACCACTTTGAAGAAATCCATGTTGTTCATCTCAATCACTAGTCAGAACTGAGTATTCCTCATATGTCGCCCCCAAGTGCCGGGCTGTCATGCTTGCAGCAACCTGGGACTTCTAATTGCCTGATACCCATAAATGCTTCAACCAGTGTAGCCCCCAAGGGTCGGATCATTATGCAATAATGAGCAGGAACTTTGTAAATATGATCATGTAAACTTTAACAGCGACGTGTAGCTTCCAAGGGCCGAGTCATTATGCAATAATGAGCAGGTACTTTGTAAATATGATCATGTAAACTTTAACAACAACGTGTAGCCTCCAAGGGCCGGCTCAGTAAGATAATACTGAGCTGTGACTTTATATATACTTCATTGAAAATAATATCATATGATTTAACTCCCATCATGGGGCGTGAACCCATGTCCACAAGGTTAAGAGCTTTGTGCTTTACCAACTGAGTAGTGGACCTTTTAATATAATGGATTAAGACTTGTGTACCTTGAATTGTTGACAGGAGCAATTGGTAGCCCCTATGGGCCGGCTCATTACGATGTGATGAGTCGGGTCTTTCAATTAAGCAAGTAAGAAATGACCTTGCATTAGCCCCCAAGTGCCATGGTGCATGCTAGCAGTGACATGGGACTTGCATATTTGATGTAATCTCAACTTGAATAATGTAGCCCCCCAAGTGCCGGGTCATAAGCCTGCAGCGACTCAGGACTATTCCTTCCAATGTAGAATAAATCATATCCATTCATAAAATAATAGTCATTGCGCCAAAGTGATTTTGAATACCTTATCTCTTGACAAGTAAATCCGGAGTTTAAATACCCGGTGGCTCTTGGCCGATGGCGATTTAATACGCCTCCATTGTAAGCCAGAATTTTTATAACCTGGCGGCTTATAGCCTTTGAGAAAATCTAGAACAGATAATCATTTTAAAGCATCAATTTTAATGATGAGCTTGGACTTAAGCATTTATATAAGTCATAGTTCTGCAAATCCTGTGGAATTAGCTCATACTGCCTACTTACATCGCCGCATCCAATAAAAGAAATAATCCAATGATTGATAAGCGCATGATTCCAATGGCGCAATCCAAAATTTACTGGCGACTTAAAATCCATATCCAGGACCAGTTTAAACATAATCATGTATAAACAATATCATACCTGTGATATTGAATCGTACTGCCGGCTTATGTGACCCGTCCAATAAGGGTGATAACCCAATCTTTAGAAGCCAAAACTTCCAAATGTTTAATATTGTCATATGCTGGCGACTTGTCGTCGAAAGCCAAGCCGGGTTAATAGAAACCACATATATATGCTTCCGATATGAGCAAAAAGTCTCAAGACAAACCCAAAAGACTGTTTTCAAAAACATAAATCAAACAGAGAGAGAAAAATTTGAGGCTTCTGATTCGAATACGATCAGTAAACCGGCCCAAAGGGGTTAAGCTAGGATTCGAATACGATCATGTAGCCCCCAGTGGCTTTGGCGTTGCGCTGATCAAGAGGGTACCGACAGCTATGTTCTCTTTGGTTCGAATACGACCTATGTTTGAACAAGAAGCCCCCAAATGACCTTGTGAGTTTTTAATGACTTTTATTCGAATACGATCAAAGTCGGACCCAAAAGGGGTTAAGCTATGATTCGAATACGATCAAGAAGCCCCCTAGTGGGTTTGGCATTGCGCCAATCAAGAGGGTACCGACAGCTATGTTCTCTTTGATTCGAATACGACCTATGTTTGAACAGGAAGTCCCCAAATGACCTTGAGAGTTTTTTTAATGACTCTGATTTGAATACGAACAAAGTCAGACCCAAAAGGGGTTAAGCTAGATTCAAATACAATCAGCCCCCAATGGTGTTTTGAAGCAGGGTACCTATGTTTGAGTTGTGCCATGCAACAGACCCTCTCTTTGGTCTCTTTAATTTTTCCTGAGAACTCGAGCTTTGCAAGAGATAAATTCTTCTTGAACCAGGATTTTGAACCGGATATTGAGAGCTTCAAAGCTTTGTGGGGGATAGGTTTACCTTGAGCTGGATTTTAAACCAAATATCCTTCTTTTTAAGCCGGAAATTTTCTGACGGCCTTTATATATTCGCCAATAAGGAAGTAGCCTCCGGGGCTGGGTTATTTTTCCCTCCAATGATCCGGAGTTCTTGAATCTGCTTTAAATTGGCAATCATTTACTGAGTCATGTCATTGTAGCCCCCGAGTCTCAAGGCGACTCGAGGAGTTGTCTTGAGATTCTCCATATTTGACCGTGATATAAACCGGTATGAGTCAGTCAACAGCTCAGTGATATAACTTGTCCTGCATTGGAGAACTTACAAACTAGGGTAATTGCTCTTTTAAAGAAAAGCAATATATAATATAAAAATATACTGGATGGATTTCACCTGATATGTTAAATCAGAAATTATCCACAGCGGAGTTGATGATCACCATGGTGAAGCTGAAATCAAGCACAACCGAGTCGGCCGCAGGAGCAGATAGATGAGCCGGCCGCGGCGTTGTAAGCCGGTGCGAACGGGAGAGTCGTCCATGGTATTGTAAGCCGGTGCGAACGGAGGAGTCAATTGCATGCACATACGAGAAAGCCAATCACAAGCGCGGTAAACCGCACGGACGGCGAGTCAATCACAGGCGCGGTCTCGGCAAAATTGCAAGGGTGGCGGCTTGTCACTTCCATTGAACAGCTCGTACGAGCGGGCGCGATCCCGGTGAATCAATGTAACCCGGGCCGCGGGGGCAGCGGTCTTTGCGCACGCCCGCGAAGCAGCATGGCATGGGTGAGGGAGTCCTAGATTAGGGGGTGTTCAGGTAGCCGGACTATACCTTCAGCCGGACTCCTGGACTATGAAGATACAAGATTGAAGACTTCGTCCTGTGTCCTGATGGGACTTTCCTTGGCGTGGAAGGCAAGCTTGGCGATGCGGATATTCAAGATCTCCTACCATTGTAACCGACTCTGTGTAACCCTAACCCTATCCGGTGTCTATATAAACCGGAGGGTGGTAGTCCGTAGCACAATCAACTCCATACACAACAATCATACCATAGGCTAGCTTCTAGGGTTTAGCCTCCTTGATCTCGTGGTAGATCTACTCTTGTACTACCCATATCATCAATATTAATCCAGCAGGAGTAGGGTATTACCTCCATCGAGAGGGCCCGAACCTGGGTAAAAACATCGTGTCCCTTGTCTCCTGTTACCATCCGGCCTTGACGCACAGTTCGGGACCCCTACCCGAGATCCGCCGGTTTTGACACCGACATTGGTGCTTTCATTGAGAGTTCCTCTGTGCCGTCGCAATCAGGAAGGATGCCTCCTCCTGTCTTTAAAGACGGCACCGTTGCTAAGGGAGCCTTGGCTGTCGACCAAACTCTCCGGCTAGGTGGTTTCCTCATGACCGCCTGTTCGGCTGTTGCGCCGACGGTGACCTCTCGGGTCATCAAAAGCAACCTACACGTCGGCTCGGAGCTTGTCGAGCAGCTAGATCCAATGGGGCTCTCTTCCATAAACGAGCTCTTGGATCGCATCGCTGCCCTGGGGGTCGCTACGGATTACGACCAGGCTGGGCTTAAACCCGATCTAAGAGAAATTAACTCTCCCCAAGTCACCCACCATGTTGCCGTGGTAGAGGCGCAGTGCGGCGACCCTTCATCTATTTTAAGGACTAGCTACGTCCGAATTCCCGAATCCTCCAAGCCGGATACCTGCGGAGAGGAGGATGTAACTCAAGACCTGAGCTTAGGATCAGGCAACGGGCTAGATTCGTTGGACAACATCCAAGAATCCGAACTTCAGAGTTCGGAAACTCTTCGGCCTCCGAATCTTGAATTGGGTGAGGTTTCAGATTCAATGACACCCGCCCACCTGAATATAAGCAATCTCTCCCAAATCAGGCAGAGGCCCGAGGAAACAGTACATCATTACTGGGCCAGATTCCTCCTGGTTATGAACAGGATAAAGGATTGCCGCGAGGGAGACGCAATCTCAATTTTCTGAAGTAATTGCACGGACGAGGGAATCCTTAACGCCGTAAGTCGTTGTGATATTACACGCTTCGCTGACTTGGCGTCCATAGTACAAAAATACTGTGCGATGGAAAGCGCCTGGAAAACCGAAATAAAATTTTGGGATAATCCGGCCTTGAATAGTAATCCCGTCCGAACTAAGAGGGTGTATCATCATAGAACACCCGGGATAAACACCAAAAAGCCAAAACCCTCTACAGGGCATGGAACCGTACTGGAAAGGTGGCTTGATGGACCCTGTAGAATCCACAGTACAGAGGACGCCACACCAACTCGCAGCCTTAGAGCATGTTGGATACTCCGGCAGGTGGCCAAAATTGGCGAGGACCTCTTAATTCTGGAGGCCGCAGAAAGCCAGCCCGAGGACACCAGTACCGTTCTCATAGTCTTCGAGACTTTTGCATCAAACAGTATGCGAAAAAGAACACTCCGCAGCCTCACCGAAGTATATCAAGTTGCAACAATAAATCCATGGAGCGACACTGCTATTACCTTCAACGCAAGTGATGAACCTAGATTCCGAACAGCCCGAGCACCAGCCGCATTGGTCCTCAGTCCCATAGTGGACGGCTTTCGCCTCACCAAGGTGCTCATGGATGGAGGCAGCGGACTGAACCTCATTTATGAGGAAACCCTTCAAAAAATGGAAATAGACTAGAACCGCATTGAGCGAAGCAGCACAACCTTTAGAGGAATAATCCCCAGTCGGGAAGCGCGCTGCACAGGAAAATCACACTAGATGTGGTGTTCGGCACGTCGGATAATTACAGGTCCGAAGAAGTCATGTTTCAGGTGGCCCCGTTCAAAAGCGGATATCACGCTTTACTGGGACGGGAAGCATTCACAATCTTCCAAGAAATACCCCATTACGGGTACATGAAGCTTAAGATGCCCGGGCCGAACGGAATTATCACTCTAGCTAGTGATCCGGACGTAGCACTCCACGCCGAAAACAAGACGGCCGCATTAGCCCTTGGGGCACTATCCGAAGCCTTAGCGGCCGAGGAACTGACTGCGCTGCGCTCCACGGTTAACAGGGATGATGTGATACTCGATAAGAGATCCAAATCCACATCCTTCAAGCCAGCTGACGAAATAGTCAAATTCCAAGTCCATCCAACGGACCCCAATAAAACAGCTTCCATCGGGGCACGACTGAACCCTGATGTAGACGCCGCACTGCGAGAGTTCCTACGAGAGAACTGGGACATTTTTGCCTGGCACCCTTCAGACATGCCAGGAATCCCACACAGGCTGGCCGAACACAGCTTAAATATCCTAAAAGGATTCAAACCTGTCAAACAAGCCCTTCGGCGTTTTTCCGAACCCAAGAGACAGGCTATGCGAGAGGAGCTAGCCAAGATATTGGAGGCCGGATTCATTAGAGACATAAAACATCCGGACTGGCTAGCAAACTTGGTGATGGTACCAAAGAAGGACAAATCCTGGCGCCTGTGTGTCGATTTTAAAGACCTTAACAAGGCTTGCCCAAAGGATCCCTTCCCCCTCCCCCGTATCGATCAAATTATCGATGCCACCGCAGGACACGACTCGTTGTGTTTCCTCGACGCATACTCCGGATACCATCAAATCAAGATGGCAGAATCAGACCAAGCCGCAACAGCATTCATCACACCATACGGCCCATTCTGCTTCAACACAATGCCCTTCGGGCTGAAAAACACCGGCGCAACATATCAGCGCATGATCCAGACATGTCTGGCAAATCAGATTGGCAGAACAGTGGAGGCGTATGTGGATGATGTGGTCGTCAAATCAAGACATGTCGAATCTCTAGTAGACGACTTGAGGCTTACATTCGATAACCTCCGAAAATATGACATCAAGCTCAACCCGGAAAAATGCGTCTTCGGCGTTCCAGCCGAAAAGCTCTTGGGCTTCATTGTATCCGGTAGAGGAATTGAAGCAAATCCAGCCAAGATCCGAGCTTTGTCACAATTGGATATCCCAAAGGACCTCAAACAAATACAAAAATTAACCGGATGTGTGGCGGCTTTAAGCCGCTTCATCTCTCGCTTCGGAGGAAAGGCACTACCCCTCTATCGCCTCCTTCGGCGCACCGAACACTTCGAGTGGACGGAGGCCGCCACGGCCGGACTTGATGAAATAAAAGCCATATTGGCAACAAACCCAGTCCTGGCCGCGCCGAACACCAGCGAACCAATGTTATTGTACATTGCAGCAACACATCAAGTTGTCAGCGCAGTGCTCATTGTCGAGCGGGAAACGGATGGGCACAAATTCCCCCTTTAAAGGCCAGTCTACTACGTATCCACTGTCCTCACTCCATGCAAATCACGGTACCCGCATTATCAAAAGATTGCATACGCGGTATTCATGGCATCCCGGAAGCTACGACACTACTTTCAAGAGTGTTCCATAATAGTAGCCTCGGAAGTACCACTCAACGATATTATCAACAACCGCGACACAACGGGCCGGATTGCAAAATGGGCCATCGAGCTTCTCCCGTTCGATATAACCTATAAGCCACGGCGAGCTATTAAATCGCAAGTTTTGGCCGACTTCGTCGCAGAATGGACGGAGGCCGAGCTTCCTAAAGAGTACGGCACATATTCAAACTGGATTATGCATTTCGACGGCTCCAAAATGTTGGCCGGACTGGGGGCTGGCGTCGTCCTGACGTCCCCCACAGGAGACACAGTCCAATATGGGCTCCAGATCATGTACATGGATTCCAACAATGCAGCCGAATATGAGGCCCTCCTACATGGTCTCCGGATAGCAGTATCCATGGGTATCCAGCGCCTAGAGGTACGCGGGGATTCAAACCTCACGATATTCCAAATAAATGGAGACTTCGACGCCAAGGACCCAAAAATGGCAGCTTACCGCAACGCCGTCCTAAAAATGTCAGCTCGGTTCGAAGGGCTGGAGTTTCACCATATAGCCCGAGAAAACAATCAAGCAGCAGACGTCCTGGCACGCATCGGAGCAAAACGCGATGCAGTCCCCCCCAACATCGTTTTGGAAAGATTGTTCAAGCCATCCGTAGCATGGGAGGGGGAACCCGCAAATAACAGCCCGGACCCAGCCGCACCACTCGACGCCGAACAATCTGACACAATTGGAGGCTCTGCCAATGAAATTACACCTTCAGCCCACGTAATAATGGCGGTCATCGCCCCGTGGACAGAACCATTCCTAGCCTACCTTACTAGGCAGGAACTCCCGGAGGACCAAAACGAGGCCCGCTGCATAGTGCGGCGATCTAAAGCCTATAGAGTCCATGAGGGAGAGCTTTATAAGAAAAGCACTACCGGAGTCCTTCAAAGGTGCATCTCCGAAGAGGAAGGGCGGAACCTTCTGGCTGAAATTCATGCCGGACTCGATGGTCACCATGCCGCTGCTCGGTCCCTTGTTAGCAAGGCTTTCCGTACATGCTTTTATTGGCCGACGGCCCGGGCAGACGCTCAGGACCTAGTCCAACGATGCGTTGGTTGCCAACTTTTTGCCAACCAAAGCCATATGCCACCCACCGCACTCCAAACTATACCCATCACCTGGCCTTTTGCGGTCTGGGGGCTTGACATGGTCGGACCCCTTAAAGGTGGGACCGATAGGAAAAAATACTTACTGGTCATGGTGGATAAATTCACCAAATGGATAAAAGCCAAGCCAGTTAAAACGGCCGAATCCGGACCTGTGATAGACTTCATATCCGGGGTTGTACACCGTTATGGCGTCCCCCACAGCATCATCACTGACAACGGCACAAACTTTACCGCCGACGAGGTAAAACTCTGGTGCAAAAACATGGGCATCAAGCTTGATTATGCTTCCGTCTATCACCCACAAACCAACGGCCAGGTCGAACGTGCAAATGGTCTTATCATGAGCGGCATTAAACCCAGACTAGTGCGGTCCCTCAAGGAATCTAACACACACTGGGTAGAGGAGCTCGACTCCTCGCTATGGGGGCTGCGGACCACACCAAATCGCACCACCGGATACACACCATTTTTTATGGTGTACGGCGCAGAGGCAGTTCTGCCCTGCGACATAATTCATGACTCACCTAGAGTGCGCATGTACGAAGAAAGAGAAGCCGAGCTCGATCGGCAGGACAACTTGGACGCCCTGGAGGAGGAGCGTGACGTGGCAAAAGCCCGTTCCACATTTTATCAACAGCAGGCCCGAAGATATCAAAGCAGAGAAGTACAGGCCAAAAATTACAATGTTGGCGAACTAGTTCTACGCCTGCCGGATAAGAAAAAGGACAAACTCAAGCCCAAGTGGGAAGGTCCATTCATAATCGACCAAGTCCTGACCGGCGGGGCGTACCGCCTACGAGATGCGTTGGATAACCGACTCGAGCCGAACCCGTGGAACGCCACCCGTCTCCGAAGATTCTATGCCTAGCGTCGGACTCTGTGTTCGTCTCCTTCCTCTGTCCATTTTTTGCATTTTTCTGTCTTACATTTCTCTCATTCCCCTCTTTTCTTTTATAGCCCTTAAAGGCTCATCTAGTGACGCGCCACTCGCGCTCATTAAACCTGGGGGCTTCTTTAACAGAAGCTTATTTATACGGGCTTCACACCCAACACATGCATCAAACTTCCGCATGTACCTTTTTCTTCACCATTATATGCATCGATATGACTTAAGTTTTGGCCAAGCTGGGTTGCCTGGCTCCTGTGCTTACCCCTATGTTCCCGATTGTTTGGCTAGGCGGTAAAGGGAGCACCTCTGCGATTGTTACTGCCGGGTCAGCCGGATGTGTACCTCAGACTGGGTGAAGCCGAAAGCTAGCGTTCTTAAGGGAATATTCGGTCGGTGAGATAAAAGATGATCTTTTTACTCATTTTATGCGCCCCCAGATGCTTTTTTCTGCGTCTTTTTTACGCAGTCCGGACATGCACTTTAGGGCATGCCTCCCAGCGAAAGGAACCCCTAACGGAACTATTCTCTCTGGAAGATGTTTCTTACTAACCATGTAATATAACATAACTAGTTGGGCACTTGTCTGATAAAGCACTAATGACCCCTACGCCTGGTCTCCACGCATACCATGGTTCTTATATAACTGCTATGGTATTCGGACACACTCCAGACCGTCAGGTCCCGAGGTTCAAGCGAAAAGGTCGGCAACGACAAACGATCTACAATCCGGCTAGAAAGCATTACACATGTCAATTCAAAATTACATAGTCATTCTGACTGATTGTATTCCTCTTCTATACCATCTAACAGGCTGTCTAATTTACAGTCCTACTGGGAATACTTCACGGCCAACTCTACTTGGCCGTATACTAAGCTCACAGGGATCTCCTTCCCGTCAGGCCCCACTGGTCCGACCTCGGCCATGTGGTTTGGGTCAGACTTCGTAAAACGGGTCTTCACCATGGCCCAGGCTTCCCTAGCGCCTTGTCGGCAGGCTGATATCTTCCACAACCGGGAGCGCCGCCGAGCTCCCTTCAGCTTCTCTGCAAGCTCTCCAAGGCCCTCGGGCATGGAGTGGGCAGGCCATAAGGCTTGGGCAACACCTCGCATCGCGTGCCGAATTCGCTCGTGCAGTTGCATGAGTTCGGGAAGAAGGTCACCCGTAGAACTGGGCATCTCCTCTGCAGGACGACCTGTGAGCATACCTACAGACATTACTCTGTTAGTCGACTTCCTCGCCGAACTCTTTTTTTTTAAAGTTCGTTCAAGCACTTACTGAATATGCCACGTCGAAGACGCTGATTCTCCCTCGTGGAGTCCGACAGCTGGCCACGAACATCTTTAAGTTCGACGTCCAGCCTGGTGTTGGCATCCTGAAGATCATTCTTCTCTCGCCTCACCTTTGTCAACGTACTCTCACCGGCCTTTAGCCGGCGTAAGAGTTGTTGCTTTTCCGGATCGAGTCCGGTGCCATCTGCAACATGATTTGTTAGATTTGCACCCACACCGCACAATACTAATCTTTCGAAGCGTATCTTACCTGAGGGGGTCTCTTTGGGCTCCCCTGCTGCGGCTAGTGCGGCCTCTAGTTGGGCCTTGCACTTTTCCAGCTCCTGGGACAGTACGGTATTCTTCTCTGTAAGAACCTGCTTATTAAATGATCCTTAAATCAGTTGCTCTAACTGTTTCAAGTCTCGGGGGCTACTGGTATATCTATATTTGACCAAAATTTTCTTACCCGTATGTCTTTTACATACTGCTCCGTGGCTCTGGCTAAACCATTTTGAGCGGCACGGAGGTACGCATCTCCCGAATTAAAGGCATCTAAAGCCTCTTGGGAGAAACAAGCGTCCCGTAGAACTGTCCGACGACGCCTGTGGTTCATGGCACTCTCCACTTCAGAATTTGTGGCAGACAGCCTGTCCGCATCCTCTGTCGGAGGAGCGTCCGGTGCGCGCCTTGTGCTTGCCTCCGCTTCCTGGCCAGACGTTGGAGCCTGGCTGGTGGGGCGCGATTGGCAACCTCTCCGGATGTAGTCCGGCGAGGTCTCTTCGTTCTGAAGATAGCACGAACGTTAATATGCCCTGACAGAATAACACCAGGGAAACAGAGGGTGCGCTATACCTTTGCGTCGGCATCTCAGTCCGGACTGCATTCCTTTTTGCCCCACGGGGTCCTGCGGCCCCTCGTTGGCTAGCCGCCGCAGGCTCGGCCTCCTGCCTCGGAAATCTCCCCTGCAAAACACGGTTGTCGTCAGAAACACCGGAATACGTGAGAGTGGAATCTCTCTCAAGGGAATGAGACTCTGGTTTCTGTCACCTGGGAGGCCGGGATTAACCCTGGGTAATCAGCCGTGATGGCTACCAAGGTATTGTCCTTGCTTAGCTGATGGAACACCCCATCGATAAGCTCCACCGATATGTCCGGGTCCTCTTCGGAGTCCGGATCAAGGGACCGTTCTGGGTCCTCGGGCTATGGAGGGCGGCTGTTTATATCCTTTACCTCATGTCGCAGTTCCTGCACTGAAGTCGTTAGACTACATATCTAACCGTGGGAGTATAAAACAAACGGGCAAGCGCAATTATTCACTTACCCAACTTGGAGGATCAAACATAGTAAATCCGGCCTGCAGATTGACGCGGAGGAATTCCTCCTTTTCTCCCTTGTACAAAGAGGATAAGATCTTTACTAGGGCGGCAGCTGAGGCCGGCCCCTTACGACCGTAACGGGTGGCGTCATCCTCCCCATTGAAATCCCACATGGGGTGGCCTCTATATTGAAGCGGCTGCACCCCCCACATAATGCATGCGGCCATGACTCAAATCATGGTTAGTCCGGAATGAGCCAACAGTCTTATCCGGCCCATCAGGTAAAGGACGTCTCTGTCGCTTTCTTTCTGAGAGCTCCGCGGACGCCAGCTCAAGCGTTTCTTCAATGGGGCACTGTTGAACTCAGGGAGACCGACCCGGATAGGGTCCGGTAGCGGGACGTCATCTATGTAAAACCATTCCGAAGGCCAGTCCTTGGACGCCTTCTTTGGGGTTCCGGATAGGTATCCGGTCCCGGCAATGCGCCATACTTCGGCTCCGCCCACTTGGTTTATAGACCCCTCTCGAGAACGGGACACCAGGCAGAATAACCTCTTCCACAGCGCGAAATGAGCCTCAACGCCTAAAAATAGCTCGCAAAGGGCGACGAAGCCCGCAATATGTAATACGGAGGCGGGCGTGAGATTGTGCAGCTGGAGGCCGTAGAACTCCAGAAGCCCGCGGAGAAATGGATGAATTGGAAACCCCAGTCCCCTTATTAGATAGGGGACGAGGCACACCCGCTCTCCTTTAGAAGGATTGGTGGTGCTCTCTGCTTGTTTTCTGCCATTATAGGTGGCGAGACCGGCTCGGACCGGGACCATGTATGCCTGAGGGAGAAATCCCTTGGCCTGAAGCGACACTAACTTGCTATGCGGGATGGTGCAACTCTCCCAGTCCCCGGTTTTGGGACCGGAGGGGCGAGGGGAGGAGCTGCGACGACTGGTCATGTTGGAATGGACCTTTGCTGGAAGCGCTCTGATGATAACTTGCGGAGAGGAGAAGATGTGGTTTGGACCTAAATCCCCATCCCGTTAAATAGGCGGCTCGTTTATACGGCTAGGGGCATGGATGTAAAAATGCCTTGGCTTTTCGCATTCGTTTGACACATGGAAGACGGCCATTATTGGGCGTGGGAGTCGAGGAGCGCTACACTACAAAAATCGGACATTATTCCTACAGGTACACAGGATTTGGAGAAGAACCCGCCTTGCAATGCCGAACAATCTGCGCGCTGGACTCATCGTCATTGAAGCCTGGTTCGGGGGCTACTGAGGGAGTCCTGGATTAGGGGGTGTTCGGGTAGCCGGACTATACCTTCAGCCGGACTCCTGGACTATGAAGATACAAGATTGAAGACTTTGTCCCATGTCCGGATGGGACTTTCCTTGGCGTGGAAGGCAAGCTTGGCGATGCGGATATTCAAGATCTCCTACCATTGTAACCGACTCTGTGTAACCCTAACCCTATCCAGTGTCTATATAAACTGGAGGGTGGTCGTCCGTAGCACAATCAACTCCATACACAACAATCATACCATAGGCTAGCTTCTAGGGTTTAGCCTCCTTGATCTCGTGGTAGATCTACTCTTGTACTACCCATATCATCAATATTAATCCAGCAGGAGTAGGGTATTACCTCCATCGAGAGGGCCCGAACCTGGGTAAAAACATCGTGTCCCTTGTCTCCTGTTACCATCCGGCCTTGACGCACAGTTCGGGACCCCCTACCCGAGATCCACCGGTTTTGATACCGACAATGGGCGAACATCAGTGCGAGATGATGCTGGCTCGCGCTCCATATCCGCGATATAACAACCCTTTTTGTCATCAATAATTATCCTGCGTAAAATATTACAATAGCAAGTAATTGTTCTCAAACAATTTAATGTGTACTCATAAAATACATAGAAAAGATAGCACCTGGTAATTTGTTCGATATTCTCAGATGAAAAAGATAATCGGATGGATGCACGTCTAATGTGGCACCAGCACCCACATGGGTCTTCCTCTGTTTTATCTGGGGAAACACGCTATGCATCGCTGGTGACGGTGTCCTGGACTAGGGGGTACTCAACACGTCATCTCCCGATCTGATATATTAGGCCGAGGACCCCCGTGGCCGTATACTCATGGGCCAGTTCGAACAACTGCCGCATACAAGGAAGATTCCACAAGACTTGGCGATCAAGACAAGGACTTCTCCCCACCGGCGTATTCGGCTAGGACTCTTGTTAACCTAGGCCTCTGGTGCATTATATAAACCGAGGCCAGGCTAGTCGATACAACTCCATATACAACAATCATACCATAGGCTAGCTTCTAGGGTTTAGCCTCCTTGATCTCGTGGTAGATCTACTCTTGTACTACCCATATCATCAATATTAATCCAGCAGGAGTAGGGTATTACCTCCATCGAGAGGGCCCGAACCTGGGTAAAAACATCGTGTCCCTTGTCTCCTGTTACCATCCGGCCTTGACGCACAGTTCGGGACCCCCTACCCGAGATCCGCCGGTTTTGACACCGACATTGGTGCTTTCATTGAGGGTTCCGCTGTGTGATCGACAAAAGGATCGATGGCTCGCCTGCAGATCAACTGCGACTTCGTCATCTTCGCCACCAGCTCGACTGGTCACCTTGGTTCGACCAAGAATTACGCCCCGTGTTCGGATCACCATGTTCGGACGAGGACCTTCATCAAACATCAACTCCGATCTCTATCAAGATCACGGAGGAATCATCTATGGAGCTCGGGGGCTCAACGTCAACATTGCCCTCAAGCGATCGTGCTGTTTTTCTGGACAGCAAACTCGTATCTGCCGCCACCACCTCCTGGAGTATCGCTTTGACGATCGCTTCAGTGGGATTGTGCGGAATTGGGTCTACAACAACTCTGGAAATTTTCATCGAGTTCCGATGGAGGAATCTCTGGCAATCCGTGATATACCGGAGCCCTGTCAAATCTGGACGGGAATCTAGACGAGTTTAGGGAGTGGTGTCCAGCTTCTATCTCGGATGTCCTTTGAAAGATCCAACCGTTCATCGGCTGCGGAATTCCTATATCTACTAGACCTCCAAATTTCAGCTCGATCCGACCGTCCAAACTCCGGGAACCTTCCGATTAGTGCATCACTTTTCGGATCTGTTTTCTGCGCGAAAACGAATCCGACCCGAGTTTGTCTTTTTTATGAACGGGATTTCGGACATCCTTTTTTAAGGAAGTTTTGTGTGGGGTATTGTGTTTTGTTCCGGAACACATCCCACTGACTTTAAAATCTTTTGAACATGATCTTCAATATCATGCTGGTGTCAAACCAGTCCGGCAATATTGCTCCACGGCTGCCGACCTGCGCTAGACACATTGTCACTTTATTGAGCCGAGCTCAACTTCTTCGGATCATCACCTCGGCAAGCTGAACAACAGTTCGGCATCGCAAAGAATAAATTATCATCAACATCACCGCCCCACGGGTTACATGGAGCGGGCACACCGGCATCGCCGCACGGTCACTTCATCAAGCCGGCATTGACCACGTCACGACATGCATCGGCAGGGCCGCACTATTGCTCCTCTGAGCCGGTGTCCATCACGCCGACCTACTTCGACATCTCGGCTGGACCGGGGGCTTCATCATCTCTTCATCAACCTACTTCGGTAACGGGTGTGCGGATCGAGTCCCAATTTTGGGAATCACCTTCCTTCGGATGGCTACAACAAATAAGCCAGGTCTATCAAATGGTGACCGCATTAACGACGGTCGCGTGGTGGTTCGATCAGTTTCCATACATAGTCCGAAGAACGCCGCTTCCGGAGCTCGGACCGACCTATGAATTCAGGCTTTGCCACGCCTTTACTACATCACGCCGACGCCCTGCATCGACATTGACTTCGGCGCCAGGCCATATTTCTTCTATTCCTCACTTTGCATAAATTATTTATTATGCAACATTTTTTTAATTATCATTATTACTATTATCTCCGGTTTGCACTATTTTATGTGGCACAGGAAAATGATCCAGCCGGACTATATCCTTTGGCGTCACCTCGGCTGGACGGGGGGCTTCGTCAACACTTCATTACCCCATGCCGGGGACTTCGGCATCACTCTGCCGGCCTGCATTGACCGTGCTATGTCACCACTTCGGAGTGCCGAGCTCTTTGCTCCGCCACCTCGGGACCGGCTTGGGGGATGGCACCTTGTCCTGCATCAAGCTCGGACCGCGTCATCAATACCGAACACATTAACCAGCTAAGTTGCCTTCATGCTCAAAGTTTTAAATTTTTAACTTGTGTTCGACTCGACCAAGCATTATACTTTTTTGGAAAAAAGTTGCTTGTAAAATTTTTTCCTTGTCCAAACTTTGTTTGTGACGCACAAATTCAAATACCCCGTTTACTTGGGGGCTTCCTTTATGAAGGTTTTTCCTCTTGCATATGATTATACTTGTACGGCTTCGTTCCTTGTTCGTGTATTACGCCATAATATGCACCACATTGACTTAAGCGATTTGCAAGCTGGGTTGCCTCGCTCCTGTGTTTACCCCTACGTTCCCGATTGTTCGGCTAGGGAGTAAAGGGAGCACCTCCGCGATTGTCACGATCGGGTCAACCGAGCCGGACCTCAGACTGGGTGAAGCCGAAAGCTAGCGCTCTTATAGTTTTCAATGATGGTCGACACACAACGGAACTCATGAGTACAAAAAATCTATTGCACAAGTCTCATAATAACAATGAGCACCAAAGAAAGGTATCGGTGGGGGTACTATTTTCTTCGAAGATGCTTCTTACACTTCACGGTAATATAGCATAAGTTCCCTGAGCGCGCTTTGTCTGTTACAACCTTATGGCCTGATTGCCTGGTTATTGGAAACACCGTCGATATTCTCGACCGATGGAGTACATAACACTTTCCGGTCCTTGACCGAAGAGGGAGAAGCCGACGGTCGGTTAAGACGCGTTTAAAGTTCGGTTGAACATAGATATGATATAAGTACTTCGGTACATGCAATCATTCTTCTACCCAAGTCACTTGGGGGCTCTTAAGTTTATTTGAGCCGTTTTATAATAAGTGTTCTTCTTCTTAGTCGTTGCAAAGTTTTATTATTATTTATCACTCCTTTTTTCGACACGAGTGTGCGGTCACTAGCCGGGGAGCCTAATTTCTCTCTCAAAGCTGCTAGAGTTTAGTTTGGTAAACTGGCCTGATGAGAAGTACTCCGCCCTCGGGATAGGAGGTTGAAGCCGTAGGCTGACCCGCTCGAAGTCTTGAGATAGGATGTATCATGTTAAAACACGACAGAAGCACTTCTTTTTTCTAAGACCAACTTTCGGATTGGCACCGAACACTTGATATTGTTCGGACGTCATGTTTTTACTGACGTTTCTTGGTTTTCCAAGCTTTTTGGCACTTTTAAAACTATTTGTGCTTTTCCAGCATTAGTCTCGCAGTGCAACGCCGGACACCTTTAGGGATTCGGCAAAAACATTCTCAGATATTGCTATATATGCATTGGTTTCGAATTGTGTCTTCGGTCAATAGTTGGGTTGCCCGGCTCCTGCACTTGCTTCCTACGTTCCGTTTTGTTCGGCTAGGCGTGCAAAGGGAGAACCACTGCGATTGTGCTTCCAGCTCACATGGTTAAGCACCTCAGTGGAGAAAGCCGAAAACTGACTTTCACAATAAGCGTAAACTAGTCAGCGATCTGATGACTATGACGGGCCATTCATAACATTGGCCGAAGTGTTTACGGCTTGACCTTGACTGTCGCCGAACACTACCGAGGGCTATTAACTGGCCTCCCAAACTAAATCCTCGATATTTTGCTCTTACATTCGAGCTGAGGTTTCATGATCATGCTTAGCATGACAACCCAAAGAAAAGAACCGATAGCGGGACTATTTTCTTTGGAATACATTTCTTCTGTTAAACAGTAATATAACATATCTCTCTGCGTACCTTTGTTTATAAAACCGTGTGGCCAGATTGCCTTGTTTGTCATAAATCTTTACCCTCATAAAGGCTTTATAAAGTAGGACAAACACTCCTCGGCTACTGGCCAAGGAGGTGGAAGCCGATGGTCGGTCAACAAAGTTTTGTACAATGCGGATCCGAGCATTAATGATGTAAAGTACTTGGATACATAGAGTCATTACACATAATTTGTGATTTTACTATGGATATTGATCCTTAATTCGGCCACCCGTGCCCGCATTAAGGCTCGGGGGCTACTGGGCTTCGGGCTTATTATTTACAAATATTAAAGGGGCACATCGATCCCCTGATCTGGTGTTGCCACCCGACCAGTGTCTCGGGGGCTACTGCATTGCTTGTCCAATGCAGAAAATTTTATGTGCAATATAGTTTCCGAGGAGATTTTGATCCTCAGGTTGGTCGGCCGCACCCAACCTGAGTATTGAGGACTGAGCACGCCACTTTTGTGTCCCAAAGTATTCTGCCGAGCTAGGACTTGATCCTCAGGCCGATTTTGCAAATCAACCTGAGTCTCAGCGGCTACTGGGATCAGCGGTCTTATGTCATCCTTCATGTGCATCTCGGGTTTTAGACCGATACACACCTTGAGGGCTACTGGCTATATATATCGGCAGAGAATAAATTGCACCAATAAAAAATATTGACAAAAAATCAGCCCATAGTCGGGGTGGTGCACCACCTCGGAAGCAGTCCGGCATAAAGCTCGGGCGCTAGTGGCTGGCTCCATAGAGGACATTTCTGGCGTTAAGCTCGGCTAAACTCCTTCAACTTTTTTGAACCAAGGTGATATGACACCTCGGATATAGTCCGGCATTGGAGCCTGGACACAGTCCGGCGTTGGAGCTCGGATATATTTCGGCGTTGGAGCTCGGATATACAATCCGGCATTGGAGCTCGGATACATAGTCCGGCGTTGGAGCTCGGATACATTCCGGCGCTAGAGCTGGGAAGCGGTCCGGCGTTGGTGCTCGGCTGCAAAAGATACCTCGAATGCAGTCCGGCGTTGGAGCTCAGACGCAAGAGGACCCTGCCTCCCGGGAACAACTTCAAACCCGAGGTGTGGCATAAAAATAGCAAGGCATTGATAAAGGCCGTAAACTTAAAGGGGCTCCTCGGATACCCGACGTGTAAACTCGTCGAATGCATTTCGGCGATCCTCAAGATCGAAGATAAAGAAGATTCGTTGAACCAGTTTTCAAGACCGACAATCGAAGATGAATAACAGTTCGGAAGAATCAAGGAGCGTCCCTAACTTGAAGACCGGTTCAGGGGGCTACTAACGGTGTCCTGGACTAGGGGGTACTCAACACGTCATCTCCCGATCTGATAGATTGGGCCGAGGACCCCCGTGGCCGTATACTCATGGGCCAGTTCGGACAATTGCCGCATACAAGGAAGATTCCACAAGACTTGGCGATCAAGACAAGGACTTCTCCCCACCGGCGTATTCGGCTAGGACTCTTGTTAACCTAGGCCTCTGGTGCATTATATAAACTGAGGCCAGGCTAGTCGATACAACTCCATATACAACAATCATACCATAGGCTAGCTTCTAGGGTTTAGCCTCCTTGATCTCGTGGTAGATCTACTCTTGTACTACCCATATCATCAATATTAATCCAGCAGGAGTAGGCTATTACCTCCATCGAGAGGGGCCGAACCTGGTTAAAAACATCGTGTCCCTTGTCTCCTGTTACCATCCGGCCTTGACGCACAGTTCGGGACCCCTACCCGAGATCCGCCGGTTTTGACACCGACAGCTGGTATTTGTCAGATACTCCCTACTTCCATCTATATAGGGCATAATTCGTTTTTTGAGGCTAACTTTGACCAAATGTTAGAGCAACAATATATGACATGCAACTTACACAAAGCATACCATCAAATTCGTATGTGAAAGAAGATTTCAATGATATAATTTTCACATTATGCATGTCATGTACTATTTATCTTGTCAATAGTCAAAGACCGTCTTGAAAAACGCATTAGGCCCTATATAGATGGAAGGAGGGAGTAATAGTGGACAGTGGAATAGCATATCCATCAATCCTCGCTCCTCGTGTCAGTACTAATTGTACCATGACCTGATTTTATAAGTCTTGACTTTCTAGTCCCCACTTATCCTTCCCTTAACCAACAGGAGAGGATGCAGGAGCAGAGACGAGGCCAGCTAACCATAGGGCGGCTTAAAGCAGGCGATTTTGTAGTAGCAGAAGATGCGCCGGCCGTTATGGCGGCGGCTTGCCAGAACGGCCCAGCGAAGAAAAAAATCCGCAGCAGAGGGATCCAGATGGTTTGCCAGAGTTACGGTCGGCAGTGGTGGCGGCTCGCCGACAGCGGGCAATGGGTTTAATGAGGCGACGGCTAGTGAACTCGGAGCGCAGTCCGGCTCGTAGGTGAAGCTAAAGCAGAACAACAGGCAGGTTTGACTCCTCTAGGTCGTGGCCCTCTCCTTTTCTTTTAAACGGGTTGAGCAACTTTTTGCAACCGATGATAGATCTTGTTGGATGTAGCATTGGATGGTAAAAAGCAAAGGCTGGACTAATACTCTGTACCAGCGCAAGTACTAGTGCCTTCACACGTACTAGTGGATAATGGAGTGTAGCTGACGACTTGACTTTGGTTTTCACACACAAAGCAACAGCGGTAGATCAATGTTTGCCTCGGGACTTGATTCCCGTGTGAGCGGTAGGTAATATGGATGCTGCGTACGGAGCGGCGGTTGCAACGCGTCGGAACAGCCAGGACGGCTGCAGCCTTTTGGGATTTCCACAGGATAAAACGGATAAAGAGCTCTGGCTATGATTATTCGGCGAAACCTGTGGTCGGACGGATCGTCTGAACTTCAGTCGGCCTTGGAGTAAGAAACGTGGCAGACAAATCACCTCCTGGACAAGACCTCATCCCCGACTCGGCGGATTACCACGACGCGTGAGGCGGCCATACATCACGTAACCCTAAAACTGTCTCAATCTCATATCCCCCGTCCCAAAAATACTTCGTCAATCTTGACTGATGATCTTATAGTTGATGTGAATTTTTCACGCCAGCTTTCATTGAGCCGGAAAATTGCAAACTACTCGAACCCTAGAAAAGATCCCTTTAAGAACTCAACACAGTGGGTGCCAACTATCGTGGAATTGTCATGGCAGATGTCCTAGTGTGAGGACTTAGTCGTGAGGCCAACACATCTTTGTAGTAGCTTGAGAGGGTTGAGCAGAATCAAGAAACGCAACACAAGACAAGGATTTAGACAGCTTCGGGCCCCGGGAAACATCATCCGGTAATAGCCCTTGAGGGAGTCCTGGATTAGGGGGTCTTTGGACAGCCGGACTATATCCTTTGGCCGGACTGTTGGACTATGAAGATACAAGATTGAAGACTTCGTCTCGTGTCCGGATGAGACTCTAATTGGCGTGGAAGGCAAGCTAGGCAATACGGATATGTATATCTCCTCCTTTGTAACCAACCTTGTGTCACCCTAGCCCCCTCCGGTGTCTATATAAACCGGAGGGTTTTAGTTCGTAGGAAAACATACAATCATACCATAGGCTAGCTTCTAGGGTTTAGCCTCTTTGATCTCGTGGTAGATCAACTCTTGTACTACTCATATCATCAAGAACAATCAAGCAAGACGTAGGGTATTACCTCCATCAAGAGGGCCCGAACATGGGTAAACATCGTGTCCCCTGCCTCCTGTTACCATCCGCCTTAGACGCACAGTTCGGGACCCCCTACCCGAGATCCGCCGGTTTTGACACCGACATTGGTGCTTTCATTGAGAGATCCACTGTGTTGTCATCATAAGGAGGATAGCTCGCCTCGTTGTCAAGGACGACATCATCACTAGGGGAGCCCTGGCTGTAGGCCAAACTCTCTGACTAGGCGGCTTCATCATGACCGCCCGCTCGGCCACTGCGCCGACGATGACCTCTCGGGTCATCAAAAAAAGCCTCCACATTGGCTCGAAATTTGCCGAGCAGATGGATCCAATGGAGCTCTCCTCTTTGAACGAGCTCTTGGATCGCATTGCTACTCTGGGAGTCACTACCGACTACGATCGGATCGGGCTTAAACCCGACCAAAGGGAGATTAATTCTCCGTCGGTCACCCATCAGATAGCGGTGGTGGAGGAGCAATGCGGCGATTCTCCCTCTATCCCGAGGATGAACTATGTCCGTATTCCCGAGCTCTCCGAACAGGATACTTGCCCACGGGAGGACACCGCCCTAACCCTGAATCCAGAATCAGACCGCATACCGAACCCACAGGGCAACATCCCGGAGCCCGAACTTCCAAGATCGGAAACTCCCCTGCCCCGGGATCATAGATTGGGTCAAGGTCTGGACTTAAATCCACCCACCCACCCAGATACAAACGATCTTTCCCACATGAGGCAAGCGCCCCAAGAGACAGTACATCACTATTGTGCCAGATTCCTCCTTGTAATGAACAAGGTCAAGGATTGTCGCGAGGAAGATGCAATTTCATTCTTTTGCAACAATTCCGCGGACAAGGGAGTCCTCAACGCCATAAGTCGCCGTGACGTAGCACACTTCACCGACCTGACGGCCATAGTACGGAAATACTCTGCGATGGAAAGTGCCTGGAAAACCCAAACGCAATTTTGGGATAGTCCGGCTCTGACAAAACCCCCGGTCCGAACTAAAAGGGTGCACTCTCATAAGTCGCCCGACTCAATTACAAAGAAGCAAAAGCCCACTACAGGGCATGGAACCGTATTGGAGGGTTGGCTTAACGGTCCCCGGCAAAATCCATAGTACACCAGATACCATATCAACACACAGCCTTAGAGCATGTTGGGTACTCCGGCAGGTGGCCAAAAGCGGTGAGGATCTTCTCACCCAAAATACCTCAGAGCACCTTCCCACAGATAACAATACAGTATTAACGGTCTTCGAGACCTTCGCCTCAAACAATAGGTGCATGCGAGCACTCCGCAGCCTTGCTGAAGTCTGCCACGTGGCAGCAATAAATCCATGGAGCGACACGGCTATCACATTCAATGCCAGTGACGAACCTAAATTCCTAACAGCCCGAGCACCAGCCTCTTTGGTCCTCAGTCCAATTGTGGACGGCTTTCGGCTCACTAAGGTACTCATGGACGGCGGCAGCGGAATAAACCTCATTTATGAGGAGACTCTCCAAAAATGGAAATAAACAACAACCGTATTGAGCAAAGCAGTACGCCCTTCCGAGGAATCATCCCTAGTCGGGAGGTACGTTGCGCTGGGAAAATCACACTTGATGTGGTATTCGGCACTCCGGAGAATTACAGGTCCGAAGAAATTACATTCCAAGTGGCCCCGTTCAGTAGCGGATACCACGCCCTTCTAGGGCGGGAGGCATTCACGATTTTTCAAGCCATACCCCATTACGGGTACATGAAGCTCAAAATGCCCGGACCCAAGGGAATTATCACTCTAGCTAGTGATCCGGACATAGCACTCCGCGCCGAGAACAAAACAGCCGCACTAGCCCTCGAGGCATTATCCGAAGCCTTTGTGGAGGAGGAGTTAACCGCGTTGCGCTCCACGGTGGACAAGGATGACGTGATACTAGACAAAAGATCCAAGTCCACCTCCTTTAAACCAGCAGACGAAATAGTTAAATTCCAAGTCCATCCAACGGACCCTACAAAAATAGCATCCATCGGGGCACAGTTAGACCCCGCTGTAGATGCCGCACTACGGGAGTTTCTGCGCGAGAATTGAGATATATTCGCCTGGCATCCGTCAGAAATGCCAGGAATCCCATGCAGATTGGCCGAGCATAGCCTTAATATTCTAAAAGGATTCAAGCCAGTCAAGCAGACTCTTCGGCGTTTCTCTGAACCTAAGCGACAAGCCATGGGAGAGGAGTTGGCCAAGCTACTGGAAGCCGGATTCATTAAAGAAATAAAACATCCAGATTGGCTAGCAAACCTGGTGATGGTACCAAAGAAGGAAAAATCCTGGCGCCTATATGTCGACTTCAAAGACCTTAATAAGGCTTGCCCAAAGGATCCCTTCCCACTCCCTCGCATCGATCAAATCATCGACGCTACCGCAGGACATGAATCATTGTGCTTCCTCGATGCATACTCCGGCTACCACCAGATTAAGATGGCAGAGTCTAATTAAGCCACAACGGCATTCATCATGCCATACGGCCCCTTCTGTTTTAACACAATGCCCTTCGGGCTCAAAAACGCCGGCGCAACATATCAGCGCATGATCCGGACATGTCTGGAAAAGCAGATCGGTAAGACTGTGGAGGCATATGTAGACGACGTGGTCATTAAAACCAGACACGTCGACTCTTTAATAGATGACTTGAGGCTCACGTTCACCAATCTCCGAACATACGACATTAAGCTCAATCCGGAAAAATGTGTTTTCGGCGTTCCCGTCTGAAAGCTCCTGGGCTTCATCGTCTCCAGTAGAGGAATTGAAGCAAATCCGGCCAAAATCCGAGCTCTGTCGCAGTTGGCTATCCCAACTGACCTCAAGCAAATCCAGAAATTGACTGGATGTGTGGCGGCTTTAAGCCGCTTTATCTCCCGATTAGGAGAAAAGGCACTTCTCCTTTATTGCCTTATTCGGCGCACCGAACACTTCGAGTGGACGGACGCAGCCACGGCCAGACTGGAAGAAATAAAAGCCATCCTGGCCACGCCAACTGTTGGCGAACCAATGCTATTATATATAGCGGCAACTCACCAAGTTGTAAGCGCAGTGCTCGTCGTCGAGCGAGAGATGGACGGACATAAATTCCCACTTCAAAAGCTGGTATATTATGTATCCACCATCCTCACTCCATGCAAATCACGGTACCCACATTAGCAAAATATAGCATACGCGGTATTTATGGCATCTCGGAAATTATGACACTACTTTCAAGAGTGTTCGATTACGGTGGCCTCCTAAGTACCACTCAATGACATAATAAACAACCGCGATGCCACGGGCCGGGTTGCCAAATGGGCAATCGAGCTCCTCCTGTTCGACATAACATATAAGCCACGATGAGCCATTAAGTCGCAAGTACTGGCCGATTTCATAGCCGAATGGACAGAAGCCGAACTCCCTAAAGAGTATGGCGCATACTCCAATTGGATCATGCACTTCGACGGCTCTAAAATGCTGGCTGGTTTGGGGGTTGGCGTCATCTTGACGTCCCCCACCGGAGATACGGTGCAATACGTGCTCCAAATACTATATACATACTCCAATAACGCAGCCAAATACGAGGCCCTATTACACGGCCTCCGGATGGTAGTATCCATGGGCATCCAACACCTAGAGGTGCGTGGGGACTCGAACCTCGCAATATCCCAAATAAATGGAGACTTCGATGCCAAGGATCCGAAAATGGCGGCATATCGCAACGCCGTCCTCAAAATGTCAGCTCGGTTCGAGGGGCTTGAATTCCACCATGTGGCTCGGGAAAACAACTAGGCGGCGGACATCCTAGCCCGTATCGGCGCTAAACGCGACCCTGTCCCACCGAACATCTTCCTAGAAAGACTGTTTAAACCATCCGTGGTATGGGAAGGGGACACCGGCAAAAATAGTCTGGACCCGGCCACAACCCCAGATACCGAATACTCTGACACAATCGGAGGCTCTGCCACCAAAATAATACCTTCAGCCCACGAGATAATGGTCGTGATCGCCCCATGGACAGAACCATTCCTGGCCTACCTAACTAGATATGAATTACCCGAGGACCAAAATGATGCCCGCTGCATAGTGCGGTGATCTAAAGCCTACAAGGTCCATGAGGGAGAGTTTCATAAGAAAAGCACAACCGGAGTCCTTCAGAGGTGCATCTCCGAAGAGGAAGGGAGAAAGCTTTTGGCAGAAATCCATTCCGGACTCGGCGGCCACCATGCCGCAGCCCGTGCCCTTGTAAGCAAGGCCTTCCGTACAAGTTTTTATTGGCCGACGGCCCGGGCAGATGCTCAGCATCTGGTACAACATTATGTCGGTTGCCAGCTTTTTGCAAACCAAAGCCACATGCCACCTACCGCCCTCCAAACAATCCCCATTACTTGGCCCTTTGCGGTCTGGGGGCTCGATATGGTCAGACCCCTCAAAGGGGAACCCATAAGAAAAAATACTTACTGGTCATGGTGGATAAATTCACCAAATGGATAGAAGACAAACCTGTCAAAACGGCTGAATCCGGACCGGTGATAGACTTCATATCCGGAGTTGTACACCGTTATGGCGTCCTCCACAGCATCATCACTGACAACGGCACGAAGTTTACAGACGACGAGGTGAAACTTTGGTGCAGCAACATGGGCATCAAGCTCGATTATGCTTATGTCTATCATCCGCAAACTAACGGTCAAGTCAAACGAGTGAATGGTCTTATCATGAGCGGCATTAAACCCAGATTAGTCCGGTCTTTAAAGGAATTAGACACTCATTGGGTAGAGGAGCTTGAGTCCGTACTTTGGGGGTTGCAGACCACGCCGAATCGCACTACCGGATACACACCGTTTTTTATGGTGTACAACGCCGAGGCAGTGCCGCCTTGCGACATAATTCATGACTCACCTCGAGTGCGCTTGTACGAAGAAAGAGAGGCCGAGCTCGATCGGCAGGACAGTTTGGATGCCCTGGAGGAGGAGCACGACGTGGCAAAAGCCCGTTCCGCATTCTATCAGCAACAGGCTCGAAGGTATCAAAGCAGAGAAGTATGGGCCAAAACCTATAATGTTGGTGAACTAGTTCTACGCCTGCCGGAGAAGAAAAAGAACAAGCTCAAGCCCAAATGGGAAGGTCCCTTCATTATCGACCAGGTTCTGACCGGTGGAGCATACCGTCTGCGGGATGCATCGAATAATCGACTCGAGCCAAACCCATGGAACACAGCCAGACTCCGAAGATTCTACGCCTAGCGCCGGACTCTATGTTCGTCTCCTTACCTCCATGAATTTTTTGCACATCCGTTTTTTCTCTCTTTCTTTCTCTTTTTTCTCTTCAAGGCCCTAAAGAGCTACACTTGTGTCTTGGTTACACAATCTTGATGTGCTAACCGCGCTCAATATACCCGGGGCTTCCTATACAGAAGCTTAATTTAATTACCTTTCCGGGCTTTATGCCCTGCACATGTGTTATTCTTCCGCATGTACCTTTTTTCGCCATTATATGCATCGATATGACTTAAGTTTTGGCCAAGCTGGGTTCCCTGGCTCTTGTATTTATGCCCTATGTTCCCGTTAATTCGGCTAGGGCATAAGGGGAGCACCTCTGTGATTGTTACTACCGGGTCAATCGGATGTGTACCTCAGACTGGGTGAAGCCGAAAGCTAGCATTCTTAAGGGAATATTTGGTCGGTGAATAAAAGATGACTTTCGTTTCAATTACTACAGGCCCCCAGATGTTTTTAGCCTGCGTCTCGCAGTTCGGACTTGCACATTAGGGCATGCGTACCCAGGGAAAGGAACCCTTAACGGAACTATTCTCCCTGGAAGATGTTTCTTACTATCCATGTAATATAACATAGCTAGTTGGGTACTTGTCTGTTCAAGCACTTATGACCCCTACGCCTGGTTTCCATGCATACCCCGGTTCTTATATAACCGAGTGGGTATTCGGATACACTCCGGACTATCGGGTCCAGAGGTCGAAGCGAAAAGGTCCGCCATGACAAATGATTTACAATCCGGCTAGGGACATTACATATGTCACTTGAAGTACACAGTCACTAAGACTGATTAAATTCTTCTTCTATACCATCCAACAGGCTGTCTAGCCTACAATCCTGTTGGGAATACTTTGCGGCTAATTCTACTTGATCATACACTAAACTGACGGGGATCTCTTTCCCATCGGGCCCCACAGGTCTGACCTCGGCCATATGGTTTGGGTCAGCCTTGGTATATCGTGTCTTCACCATAGCCCAGGCTTCCCTTGCACCTTGTCGACAGGCTGATATCTTCCATAATCGGAAGCGCCGCCACGCTCCCTTGAGCTTCTCTATAAGCTCCCCCATGCCTCCCGGCGGGGACACGGATGGCCACAAGGCTTGGGCAATACTCTGCATCACCTCCCGAACTTGTTCATGCAGTTGTGAGAGCTCTGGTAGAAGATCACCCGAAGACCCGAGCATCTCCTCCGCGGGACGACCCGTCAGCATATCTGCAGAGATAACGCTGTTAGCAGGCTTCTTTGCCGAACTCCTTTAAAAAGTTCGTTCAAGCACTTACTAAAAATGTCGCACCGAAGCCGTTTATTCTCCTTCACGGAGTCTGCAAGCTGGGCTCGGACATCCTTTAGTTCCACGCCCAGTCGGATATTGGCATCTTGGAGATCATTTTTCTCCTGCCTAACTCACATCAGCATGCGCTCGCCAGCATTTCACTGTCGATCATCACATGCCGTATCCTCCTCCACGGCCTCCGGACTCACTCCGGGGCCACCTGCAACATCTATTGTTAGGTGTGCATACATGCTGCATACTACCTGGTACCGATATTCTTTGCAATAGACAAAAAAGTTACCAAGGGGACCCTTTTTGGACTCCTTCAATGCGGCAACAACGGCTTCCAGCTGGGCCTTTCACTCGTCCAGCTCTTGAGACAGTTGGGAATTCTTCTCCATAAGAACCTGCACAAATAATGATCCTTAAATCAGTTGCGTCAACTGTTTCAAGTCTCAGGGGCTACTGATACATATAATCGTCAGATTTGCTTACCCGTATATCCCTTACATACTAGTCTGTGGCTCTAGCTAGACCATTTTGAGCAGCACGGATGTACACGTCTCCGGAATTGAAGGCACCAAATGCCTCTGGCGAGAAACAATCGTCACGGACTACGGCCTGACGACGCCTATGATTCATGGCGCTCTCCACTTCTGAATTTGTAGCGGATAGTATATCCGCATCCTCTGTAGGAGGAGCATCCGGCGTCCGCCCCATGTTGGCTTCCGCCACTATGTCCAGCCCTGGGGCCCGACTGGTGGAGGCGTGATCGGCGGCCTCTCCGGATATAGTCTGGCGAGCGTTTTTTCTATTAAAGAAGCATGGATGTCATTGCATTTTGAGAAAGACAACAACCACGGAGCGAGGTTTTGTGTCATACCTCTGCGTCGGCGTCTCCGTCCTGACCGCCTTCCTTTTTGGCCTACCCGGCTTCGCTGCCTCTTGCTGGCGAGTTGTTGCGGGTTCGGCACGGGGCCCCGAATGCCTTCCCTGTAACACACCATATGTGTGTGGTAGGTGAAGTGTCTAAAAGGAGATCCTATTTTTGGAGTTGGGATTTTGGTTTTTCTTACATGCGATGCAGGGAGCAGCCCAGGATAGTCGGCTGTTATGGCCACCATGGCGTCATCGCAGCTCAATTGATAGAACTGCCTGTCTATCAGCTCCACGAATATGTCTGGATCCTCTTCGAGTCCGGGACCGAGGGCCCAGCCAGGGTCCTCTGGTTGTGGAGATGGGCTGTTGACCTCCCTTACAGCTTTTCGCAGTTCCTGCCGTAAAATGACAAGGTGGGTACCTACGACGAAGAATGCGGGAAGAATGGGAGTAAAGAGGGATAACTCACCCAACTTAGAGGGTTGTACATGTAGAATCCATCTCGTGGCATGATACAGATGAACTCCTCTTCCTCTCCCTTGAACAACTCGAACAAAATTTTTGCTAAAGCACCGGTGGAGTCCGGTCCCTTACGCCCGCAATGGGTGGCATCATCTTCCCCATTAAAACACCATAGGGGGTACCCTCGATATTGAAGTGGCTGCACTCCCCGCATTATGCATTCTGACATAACCTCGATTATTGTCAATCCTGATTGAGCCATTGCTTTAATCCGGTTCATCAGGTAAAGGACTTCCCCGTTGTCTTCCTCCTGGGGGCTCCGTGGGCACCAGCTTCGGCGTTTCCTCAGAGGAGCATTGTTGAACTTAGGAAGACCCCGCCGAACGGGGTCTGGAAGGGGGACGTCCTCCATATAAAACCACTCCGAAGGCCAATCTTCGGACGTCTTCTTCGGAGTACTGGACAGGTATCCAGTTCCGGCGATGCGCCATATTTCGGCTCCGCCCACCTGATAAAGTGACCCCTTTTTTGTGCGGGGCACAAGGTAAAATAACCTCTTCCACAGCCCGAAATGAGCCTTGCAGCCCAGAAATAGCTCGCAAAGGGCAACGTATCCGGCGATGTGTAATATGGAAGCAGGGGTGAAATTGTGCAGTTGGAGGCCGTAAAACTCTAGGAGCCCGCGAAGGAACTGATGAATTGGAAATCCGAGTCCCCTTAGTAAGTAAGGGATAAGGCACACCCGCTCCCCCTTGGAGGGGCTGGGGAAGCTCTCCGCTTGCTCCCCGCCATTATAGGTGGCAAGCCCGGCTCGGACGGGGACCAAATATGCTGGAGGGAGAAATCCCTGGGTCTGCAGCTCTACCAAACGACTGTGCGGGACGGAACACCTCTCCCAATCGCCGGGCTTAAGGCTACGGGGGCGAGAGGAGGAGCTGTGGTGGTCGGCCATGATGGAATGGATTTTTTCCGAGCACGCTCCGATCAATTTTCACTCGGGGAGGAGGGTGTGGATTGGATCTAAGAATCTCCATTCCTTTAATAGACAATTTATTTACTTGGCTAGGGGGCCAATGTAAAAATGCCCTGGCTCCTCGCATTCGCTCGACACGTGGAGGGTAGCACTTATTGGGCACAGAAGCCAAGAAGTCCAACATTTATAGTAGCCGGACACTACTTTACAGATATTCAAGATTTGAAGAAGAACCCGCCTTGTAATGCCGAAAGCAATACCGCGCGCCGGACTCATCATCATTGAAGCCTAGTTCGGGGGCTACTGAGGGAGTCCTGGATTAGGGGGTCTCCGAACAGCCGGACTATATCCTTTGGCCGGACTGTTGGACTATGAAGATACAAGAGTGAAGACTTCGTCTCGTGTCCGGATGGGACTCTACTTGGCGTGGAAGGCAAGCTAGGCAATACAGATATGTATATCTCCTCCTTTGTAACCGACCTTGTGTAACCCTAGCCCCATCCGGTGTCTACATAAACCGGAGGGTTTTAGTCCGTAGGAAAACATACAATCATACCATAGGCTAGCTTCTAGGGTTTAGCCTCTTTGATCTCGTGGTAGATCAACTCTTGTACTACTCATATCATCAAGAACAATCAAGCAGGACGTAGGGTATTACCTCCATCAAGAGGGCCCGAACCTGGGTAAACATCGTGTCCCCTGCCTCCTGTTACCATCCGCCTTAGACGCACAGTTCGGGACCCCCTACCCGAGATCCGCCGGTTTTGACACCGACAGCCCTACATGTTGTTTGTGGCTAGATCTTATTATGCTCATGAGAGAGTCGCCGCATAAGCTGGCTCCCCCCTTTGTGTCTAGCCCTCGAGATTATTGCTTGTTGCTTGTCCCTCTTTTGGGGAGCCCTGCCCCTCCTTATATAAGTTGAAGGGGCGGGTCACATGACTAGTCCTAGTAGGATTAGGATTACTCTATTACAAGTGGAGTCCTAGTCTTGCTTCCTTTGCAGAAGAATATTCATTATGTCTTCCTATTAACCCGGCCCACCATCACATGAACCGGCCTTCTGGGCCTTGGGCCTTGTCATCCATCTGACGCGCCGTCGGGGTCATCAGTAAGTCACCAAATACTCGTCGGGTCTTTGTGAGCCGCCAAGTCCGACCGGGTCATACCGCGGGGTATATCCCCGACAACAAACATAACTACTCACAAACCATATTCATGTTCATAATCAGAGGGGTATTAATATGCATAAAGGATCTAAACATATGATCTTCCACCAAATAAACCAACTAGCATCAACTACAAGGAGTAATCAACACTATTAGCAACCCACAGGTACCAATCTGAGGTTTTGAGACAAAGATTGGATACAAGAGGTGAACTAGGGTTAGAGAGGAGATGGTGCTGGTGAAGATGTTGATGGAGATTGACCCCCTCCCGATGTGAGGATCGATGGTGCTGACGATGATGATGATTTCACCCTCCCGGAGGGATGTTTCCCCGGCAGAACAGCTCCGACGAAGCCCTAGATTGGTTCCGCCAAGGTTTCGCCTCGTGGCGGCGGTGTTTCGTCTCGCAAGCTTGCTTATGATTTTTTCCAGGGCAAAAGACTTCATATAGCCAAAGATGGGCACCGGAGGCCTGCCAGGGGGGCCATGAGGCAGGGGCGCGCCCAGGGGGGTAGGGCGCGCCCCCACCCTCATGGATGGTGGGTGGCCCCCCTCTGGTGCTTTATTCACCCAATATTTTTTATATATTCCAAAACCGACTTTCGTGGAGTTTCAGGACTTTTGGAGTTGTGCAGAATAGGTCTCTAATATTTGCTCCTTTTCTAGCCCAGAATTCCAGCTGCCGGCATTCTCCCTCTTCATGTAAACCTTGTAAAATAAGAGAGAATAGGCATAAGTATTGTCACAAGCAAATACAACTGCTAAAAATTCTTTTTCAGTAATAGCATAATTTCTTTGGGCACTGTCTAGAGTTTTACTAGCATATTGGATAACATTTAATTTCTTATCAACTCTTTGTCCTAGAACAGCCCCTACATCATAATCACTAGCATCACACATAATTTCAAAGGGTAAATTCCAATCAGGAGGCTGGACAATAGGTGCAGAAATCAAGGCTTTCTTAAGTATTTCAAATGCTTCTACACAATCATCATCAAAGACAAAAGGAACATCTTTTTGTAAGAGATTAGTCAGAGGCCTGGAAATTTTTGAGAAGTCTTTCATGAACCTCCTATAAAAACCGGCATGACCAAGGAAACTTCTTATACCTTTAATGTCCTTTGGACACGACATCTTTTCAATAGCATCAACTTTAGCTTTATCAACTTCAATACCACTTTCAGAAATTTTATGCCCTAAGATAATACCTTCATTAACCATAAAGTGGCACTTCTCCCAATTCAAGACAAGATTAGTTTCTTCACATATCTACAAAACTCGGTCAAAGTTGCTTAAGAAATCATCAAAAGAAGTTCCATAAATGGAGAAATCATCCATGAAAACGTCAACAATCTTTTCACAAAAGTCAAAGAATATAGCAGTCATACATCTTTGAAAGGTGGCAGGTGCATTACATAAACCAAAAGGCATACGTCTATAAGCAAAGGTACCAAAAGGGGAAGTAAAAGTGGTCTTTTCCTGATCCTCTTTCGACACAGGTATTTAAGAGAAACCAGAATAACCATCTAGAAAGCAAAAAATGTGTATGTTTAGATAATATTTCTAGCATTTGATCAATAAAAGGTAAAGGGTAATGATCATTTTTAGTAGCTTTATTTAATTTGCGGAATTCAATTACCATTCTATAACCTGTAACAATTCTTTGTGGGATCAATTCATCTTTATCATTAGGAACAACAGTAATACCTCCCTTCTTAGGGATACAATGGACATGACTTACCCACTTACTATCAGCAACGGGATAAATTATACCTGCCTCCAGAAGCTTTAGTATTTCTTTACTTACCACTTCTTTCATCTTAGGATTTAACCATCGTTGGTGATCAACAACCGGTTTAGCGTCTTTCTCTAATTTTATTTTGTGCTAGCATAAAGTGGGACCAATGCCCTTAAGATCATCAAGATCTCTACTATTAAAGGAGGATCGAACGTCGTGATGGTTCGACCTCCCCTACGCTCGTACGTAAGTTCTCCCGATCCCTCGCTACCGATTCTCGTGTCCCTCCTCCTCCCCTCGTGCAAAAAAATATCTTCACATGGAAAAAGAAAAACGACCGCACACAAAATCACCCACACGTGCAGTTACCCCACCCACGACTCCCACCACCGCCACCATCACATTGATCCAATCACCTCGCCTTCGTCCTCATTCCCCTCGCCCAACCCCTTGCTCCTCCCAATCACATATCTCTCCTGATGAGAAAAATTGTCACCGCCGTCCCTTGTCTTACCTCAGATCTTCCCTCAGAGCTCGATCTCGGTACTCTTCCACCACGTGCCCTCCTCCTCCCACGACTGTGGCCTGGCTTCTCCTCCTCCTCGCTCACAATCCATGTGCCCGCCGCGCTGGCGTAGGCGCCGATGCAGGTGACTCTGGCGCCCACCCTCCTAGCACTCGGGCACCGCCCACACATAGACGCTGGTGTCAACTGTGCCATCGAGGTCAAGGAGTTCCTCGACCCAACCCTTGCATGTGTCGGTTGCTCCGCCCGTCTCGATGGGATCGGTTACTCGGTCTTGAGCATCGGGCTCATCTCCGGCGAGTACGGCGTCGGTGCGGACGCCGTGGCAGACAGCAAAAGTACGGGCTAATTCCTAGCTCGTCCGAGTCTTCAGTCCACGCCATCATGCCTCCTCTCTCTGTTGCACCGGCGCCCACCGCGCACTCCGCAAGGTTGTCATCCCCTCTATCTCACATATTTTTTTACATCCTTGATTCCTTGTCACAGTGCTGCTCTGTGTTGCTACTGTTGCATGAATGAAGTGACATGCTGTTGTTGTATGAATAAAAATGAGCTGCTGACTTTTTAATAAAACTAAATTGTTTGCAGATTCTTGTATGGGCAGAAGAAAGATAGAACATGTTGGCTTCCCTGTTTTTTTCTATCTACAAGCCTATATATGTGCCTTGCCATCAGAAACAAAATGAGTAATAGGGGTTGGGGAGAATGCACATTCTGTAGCTAGCTAAAGAACTAGCTTAAGGGATAGCAAATCAATCATGTTTATGAGTTCTGAACTGCAGGTTGTAATTTAGATGACGTTTGTTATAACTCTGTTGCACATTTTTGGAACTAGACAGAGGGAAAGGGAGAGCTGCTAGCTAATACTTGAGATTGAAGGTCAATATCTGAATGAAGCAGTTTCTGCCCCCACAGACCCTTCAAACAAATTTGTACCGTGCCAGGTATGAGGGAATGTTGTTGTGATATATACAAATACTTGATATGTTTCTGGGTGAAGCTGTAGCTACCAACTATGCTTCAATTTTTTTACTGCTTCATTCATTATTCTTTTCAATGAACTATAATCAATCATGGTGATAAACTCATTATCTTCCCGTTGAGTACCCTGCTGGTCTGATAAAATATGAGCTGGGGAAATAGAGATGACAAATGCTATCACATTGCAAAATTGTTCTACTCCTAGATTATTTACACATTATACTATTATATTCAATACAAGCTTTATGAGAATTTTAAATTACTTAATTTAGGCCTTGTATTTCTTGTAGGATAAATTGTTATCATTTCCAGTTCGCCGATGATTGTTTTCTTTCTTGAGATTTAACGGCTTGTTTCTTGTAGGATATATTACTCTGAAATATCGCTAGCCATTGCCATGCTTCTGCAACACTTCAACCAATTGTTGATTATTGTCAACATTGGGAGGATCACTTAGTTGTATAGTTTGTTGCACAATTTATGGTAAAAGTGTAAAACAATTCTAATGTTACCATCAGAGTAATCAATTTTATCTTGATTGTGGAGGTCATCCTTTTCTGTAGAAGAGTCTCTATTGTATTCACCTTTTGCAGCTAAAAATAGCATTATGGCTTTTATGATTGACATTACAGACTCTTATCTTCAGTGCTTTTGGACTTTGGAGTAATCTTGTGGCGTATCAGCAGTGTTCAACTCACTTGTGTTCTTAAAACTCCTAATTGAGATATATATGAAGTTATTATCATGTTTGCACATACATACCTAACTGAGATTATCCTGATATGGTAGTTTTATTTCCTTCCAAGTTAGTTCTATGAGTTTTTGTCTGCACTAAAATATCTTAGGTCTACAATTGTTTTTTGTTTTGTTTTTGTGAGAGTATCTATCATTATTTTAGTTACTGCATGCTTCAATTCTAATCAAATGTTGCAGGAATCAAAACTATCTTCGGTGGTCACATCCTTGCTGGGACCTACGGTGAGAAACTGAATGTTGGGGTCTATGATAGCCAGGCACCAACATGGTCATGCAGGAGTTGCCTTCTAGGGCCTTGCTCATCTACCAGAGCTATGTTGTCAGCTTAGTCTTCATTGGGACACCAATATCTGTTTTGAATTTCTTCATGGATAATAACTTGGAGGCCCCAATGGAACTTATATCGATGATTTCCTTTGTTGGTGAGATGATGATGCACTGGAGATAGATGAGGTTATATAAAACGAGGAGCTCCTGATGGTGATATGATTGCTGGTCTGAATGATCATGTATCATGTTAGTTTGTTCTTAGAGATTCCATGTGCCTATTCTAATGCTTCTTTGTTTTGGCGTGTAAGTATCTTGACATATAAAGCCAACAAAGGCATGTGAGGAGCACAGTACTGCTAATATTTCTTTTTTTCTTTTTATCTTCCCTTTGATGGTGATCTGCAGGCATACAGAAGGTAAGGTGTCACCTTAAATGGAAGCGAAGCACAAGGTCATATTTATCACAATATGAAAATAAGCCACGTACCACGTACAAACTATTCAAAAATAATAATCAGGACTCTTGCTTTGTGGATTACAAGATGATTTTACAACTATCTCTATGTGCCGAAAAAACTATCTGTATGCCTAAACTTATTGTTATGTGGCAATGTACAAGCATTGTTTCTGGAGGCCAATATCCCTCGAGCTATACGACATTTGAGCAAGAGCATGTTACACCAATATCTCTCATGGATTAGGCTCTTTCAGTGAGGGGTTGTTAGGGCTATTGACGGTGTCCTGGACAAGGGGGTACTCACCACGTCGTCTCCCGATCTATTAGATTGGGCCGAGGACCCCTTTGGTCGTATACTCATAGGCCAGTTCGGACGGCTACCGCATACAAGGAAGATTCCACAAGACTTGGCGATCAAGACAAGGACTTCTCCCCACCGGCGTATTCGGCTAGGACTCTTGTTATCCTAGGCCTCCGGTGCATTATATAAACCGAGGCCAGGCTAGTCGATAGATAGACAATATATACAACAATCATACCATAGGCTAGCTTCTAGGGTTTAGCCTCCTTGATCTCGTGGTAGATCTACTCTTGTACTACCCATATCATCAATATTAATCAAGCAGGAGTAGGGTTTTACCTCCATCGAGAGGGCCCGAACCTGGGTAAAACAAAGTGTCCCCTGTCTCCTGTTATCATCCGGCCTAGACACACAGTTCGGGACCCCCTACTCAATATCCGCCGGTTTTGACACCGACATTGGTGCTTTCATTGAGAGTTCCGCTGTGTGATCGACAAAAGGATCGATGGCTCGCCTGCAGATCAACTGCGAATTCGGCATCTTCGTCACCAGCTCGACTGGTCACCTTGGTTCGACCAAGAATTGCGCCCCGTGTTCGGATCACCATGTTCGGACGAGGGCCTTCATCAAACATCAACTCCGATCTCTATCAAGATCACGGAGGAATCATCCATGGAGCTCGGGGGCTCAACGTCAACATTGCCCTCAAGCGATCGTGCTATTTTCTGGACAGTGAACTCGTATCTGCTGCCACCACCTCCTCGAGTATCGCTTTGACGATCTCTTTGGTGGAATTGTGCGGAATTGAGTCTACAACAACCCTGGAAAATTTCGTCGAGTTCCATGGAGAAATCTCTGGCAATCCACGATATACCGGAGCCCTGTCAAATCTGGACGGGAATTTGGATGTGTTTAGGGCGTGGTGTCCAGCTTCTAGCTCGGACTTCGTTTGGAAGATCCAACCGTTGATCGGCTGCGGAATTCTTGTATCTACCACCTCTCAAAATTTTAGCTCGATCCAACCGTCCAAACTCCGGAAAACTTCCGATTAGTGCATCACTTTTCGGATCTGTTTTCTGCGCGAAAACGAATCCGACCCAATTTCATCTTTTCTATGAACGGGATTTTGGACATCCCTTTTGAAGGAAGTTTTGCAGGGTATTGTGTTTTGTTCCCGAACACATCCCACTAACTTTAAGATCTTTTGAACATGGTCTTCAACATCATGCTGGTGTCAAACCAGTCCGGCAATATTACTCAACGGCTGCCGACCTGCGCTAAGACACGGCATCACTTTGTTGAGCCGAGCTCAACTTCTTCGGATCATCATCTCGGCAAGCTGAACAAGAGTCCGGCATCGCGAAGGATAAATCATCACCAACATCACCGCCCCACGGATTACACGGAGCGGGCATACCGGCATCGCCGCACGGTCGCTTCATCAAGCCGGCATCGACCACGTCACGACCTGCATCGACAGGGCCGCACTATTGCTTCTTCAAGCTGGTGTCCATCACGCCGACCTACTTCGACTCATCGGCTGACATCGAGGCTTCGACATCTCGGCTGGACCGGGGGCTTCGCCATCTCTTCATCAACCTACTCCGGACACTTCGGCGTCACTAGCCGACCAGCTCCGTCACGTTAGCTGGGCCGAGGGCTTTGCCTCGACGAGTCAACCTTTACCAGCATTGCCATGCCGTCGTTTTATCGCCCATCAGACAATGGGTGTGCGGAGCGGGTCCCAATTTTAGGAATCACCTTCCTTCGGATTGCTACAACAAATAAACCAGGTGCTATTAATCCCAGTATTTTTTGCTTGTTTGGGTTCATTTTTCCCAAGGAATTATTACTCTGGTTTGTCCGTCATATATACACAGGTCTATCAACTGGTGGCTGCATTAACGACAGTCCCATGGTGGTTCGGCCAGTTTCCGTACATAGCCCGGCGAACGCCGCACTCGGAGCTCGGACCGACCTGCGAATTCAGGCTTTGCCACGCCTTTACCGCATCACGCCGACGCCCTGCATCGACTTGACTTCGGCGCTAGGCCATATTTCTTTTATTACTCACTTTGCATAAATTATTTATTATGCAACGATTTTTTTTAATTATCATTATTACTATTATCTCCGGTTTGCACTATTTTTTGTGCACAGGAAAATGATCCGGGGACTTCGGCGTCACTCTGCCGGTCTGCATTGATCGTGCTATGTCACCACTTCGGCGTGTCAAGCTCTCCGCTCCGCCACCTCGGGACCGGCTTGAGGGATGGAACCTTGCCCCGCATCAAGCTCGGACCGCGTCATCAATACCGAACACATTAACCAGCTAAGTCGCTTTCATGCTCAAAGCTTTAATTTCTAACTTGCGTTCGGTTCGACCAAGCATTACACTTTTTTGGAAAAAAGTTGCTTCTAAAAAATTTCCTTGTCCAAACTTTGTTTGTGACGCATAAATTCAAATACCCCGTTTACTTGGGGGCTTCCTTTATGAAGCTTTTCCTATTGCATATGATTATACTTGTACGGCTTCGTTCCTTGTTCGTGTATTACGCCACAATATGCACCACATTGACTTAAGCGATTTGCAAGCTGGGTTGCCTCGCTCCTGTGTTTACCCCTACGTTCCCGATTGTTTGGCTAGAGAGTAAAGGGAGCACCTCTGCGATTGTCACGATCGGGTCACCCGAGCCGGACCTCAGACTGGGTGAAGACGAAAGCTAGCGGTCTTATAGATATTCAATGATGGTCGGCACACAACGGAACTCATGAGTACAAAAAATCTATTGCACAAGTCTCATAATAACAATGAGCACCGGAGAAAGGTATCGGTGGGGGTACTATTTTCTTCAAAGATGCTTCTTACTCTTCGCAGTAATATAGCATAAGTTCCCTGAGCACGCTTTGTCTGTTACAGCCTTATGGCCTGATTGCCTGGTTATTGGAAACACAATCGATATTCTCGACCGATGGAGTACATAACACTTTTCGGTCCTTAACCGAAGAGGGAGAAGCCGACGGTCGGTTAAGACGCGTTTAAAGTTCGGTTGAACGTAGATATGATATAAGTACTTCGGTACATGCAATCATTCTTCTACCCAAGTCACTTGGGGGCTCTTAAGTTTATTTGAGCCGTTTTATAATAAGTGTTCTTCTTCTCAGTCGTTGCAAAGTTCTATTATTATTATTTATCACTCCTTTTTTCGATGCGAGTGTGCGGTCACTAGCCGGGGAGCCTAATTTCTCTCTCAAAGCCGCTAGAGTTTAGTTTGCTAAACTGGCCTAATGAGAAGTACTCCGCCCTCGGGATAGGAGGTTGAAGCCGTAGGCTGACCCGCTCGAAGTCTTGAGATAGGATGTGTCATGTTAAAGGACGACAGAAGCACTTCTTTTTTCTAAGACCAATTTTCGGATTGGCACCGAACACTTGATCTTGTTCGGACGTCATGTTTTTACTGACGTTTCTTGGTTTTCCAAGCTTTTTGGCACTTTTAAACTATTTGTGCTTTTCCAGCATTAGTCTCGCAGTGCAACGCCGGACACCTTTAGGGATTCGGCAAAAACATTCTCAGATATTGCTATATATGCATCGGTTTCGAATTGTGTCTTCGGTCAATAGTTGGGTTGCCCGGCTCCTTCACTTGCTTCCTACGTTCCATTTTGTTCGGCTAGGCGTGCAAAGGGAGAACCACTGCGATTGTACTTCCAGCTCACATGGTTAAGCACCTTAGTGGAGAAAGCCGAAAACTGACTGTCACAATAAGCGTAAACTGGTCAGCGATCCGATGACTATGACGGGCCATTCATAACATTGGCCGAAGTGTTTACGGCTTGACCTCGACTGTCGCCGAACACTACCGGGGGCTATTAACTGGCCTCCCAAACTAAATCCTCAATATTTTGCTCTTACATTAGAGCTGAGGTTTCATGATCATGCTCAGCATGACAACCCAAAGAAAGGAACCGATAGCGGGATTATTTTCTTTGGAAGACATTTATTATGTTAAACAGTGATATAACATATCTCTCTACGTACCTTTGTTTATAAAACCGTATGGCCAGATTGCCTTGTTTGTCGTAAATCTTTGCCCTCATAAAGGCTTTATAAAGTAGGACAAACACTCCCCGGCTTCTGGCTGAGGAGGTTGAAGCCGATGGTCGGTTAACAAAGTTTTGTACAATGCGGATCCGAGCATTAATGACGTAAAGTACTTGGATACATAGAGTCATTACACATAATTTGTGATTTTACTATGGATATTGATCCTTAATTCGGCCACCCGTGCCCGCATTAAGGCTCGGGGGCTACTGGGCTTCGGGCTTATTATTTACAAATACCCTGATCTGGTGTTGCCACCCGACCAGTGTCTCGGGGGCTACCGCATTGCTTGTCCAATGCAGAAAATTTTATGTGCAATATAGTTTTCGAGGAGATTTTGATCCTCAGGTTGGTCGGCCGCACCCAACCTAAGTCTTGAGGACTGAGCACGCCGCTTTTGTGTCCCGAAGTATTCTGCCGAGCTAGGACTTGATCCTCAGGCCGATTTTGCAAATCAACCTGAGTCTCAGCGGCTACTGGGATCAGCGGTCTTATGTCATCCTTCATGTGCATCTCGGGTTTTAGACCGATACACACCTTGAGGGCTACTGGCTATATATCTCGACAGAGAATAAATTGCACCAATAAAAAATATTGACAAAAAATCAGCCCATAGTCGGGGTGGTGCACCACCTCGGAAGCAGTCCGGCATAAAGCTCGGGCGCTAGTGGCTGGCTCCATAGAGGGCATTTCCGGCATTAAGCTTGGCTAAACTCCTTCAACTTTTTAGAACCAATGTGATATGACACCTCGGATATAGTCCGGCATTGGAGCCTGGACATAGTCCGGCGTTGGAGCTCGGATATATTTCGGCGTTGGAGCTCGGATATACAGTCCGGCGTTGGAGCTCGGGTACATTCCGGCGCTAGAGCTGGGAAGCGGTCCGGCGTTGGTGCTCGGCTGCAAAAGATACCTCGAATGCAGTGCGGCGTTGGAGCTCGGACGCAAGAGGACCCTGCCTCCCGGGAACAACTTCAAACCCGAGGTGTGGCATAAAAATAAACAAGGCATTGATAAAGGCCGGAAACTTAAAGGGGCTCCTCGGATACCCGACGTGTAAACTCGTCGAATGCATTTCGGCGATCCTCAAGATCGAAGATAAAGAAGATTTGTTGAACCAGTTTTCAAGACCAGCAACCGAAGATGAAGAACAGTTCGGAAGAATCGAGGAGCGTCCCTAACTTGAAGACCGGTTCAGGGGGCTACTGACGGTGTCCTGGACTAGGGGGTACTCACCACGTTGTCTCCCGATCTGTTAGATTGGGCCGAGGACCCCCGTGGCCGTATACTCATGGGCCAGTTGGGACGGCTACCGCATACAAGGAAGATTCCACAAGACTTGGCGATCAAGACAAGGACTTCTCCCCACTGGCGTATTCGGCTAGGACTCTTGTTATCCTAGGCCTCCGGTGCATTATATAAACCGAGGCCAGGCTAGTCGACAGATAGACAATATATACAACAATCATACCATAGGCTAGCTTCTAGGGTTTAGCCTCCTTGATCTCGTGGTAGATCTACTCTTGTACTACCCATATCATCAATATTAATCAAGCAGGAGTAGGGTTTTACCTCCATCGAGAGGGCCCGAAACTGGGTAAAACAAAGTGTCCCCTGTCTCCTGTTACCATCCGGCCTAGACGCATAGTTCGGGACCCCCTACCCGAGATCCGCCGGTTTTGACACCGACAGCTATGGAACGGCAATTCTATGACCATATGGTCAAACGATGGAGGAGAGCAAGGGGGTGATCACGTGTTCATGATGGCGGCGAGAAAACTCGCGAGGTTGGATCTGTGTAGGCGGCAAGTGAGGATGGTGAGCAACAAGTAAATTTGATGTCCGTGGCACGAGCACTCAACTATATATCCAATAGCAGCATGGTGCTTTTCAGAGTTTTTAATAATTTCTCTTCTTCCTGCTCTGAAAGGTTAGCACTAATAATAACAAGATATATCTTCTTTTCATCAAGATAAGCATATTTAAGAGTATCAGGCAATGGTTTAAGCTCAAACACGGGATCACCCTTGGGTGGAGGAGGATCCCCTAGAATTTCAACAGGCAAGTTATGTCTCAAAATAGGTCCCTGTTTAAAGAATACTTCATCTATTTCCATTCTTTCACTCATAAACATATCATTTTCATGGTCTAGTAAATATTGCTTTAAAGGATCATTAGGAGGCACAACAATAGAAGCAAGACCAATAATTTCATCTTTACTGGGCGATTCTTTATCATGGGATTGTCTACAAAATTTAGCAAAATTAAAATCATGAGACATATCTGTAAGTGCATCTAGTGCCACCCCTAGTTGGTTTTGGAGTATTGATGACAAACCTGGTTGAGGGACTAATGTGTTTGTGAGAATTGCAGGATAACACAGGTAGAAGTCCCTCATTGATTCGGTTTTCCTACCAGAGATGACCCCTAAAAATGTATGAAGACATTGAAGTCAAAGGTGGTATGTGAAGACATTCACATTGAAGACTATGACAAGAGAAGACATTGCGTGAAGACTATGGAGCGTGAAGACTTAGTTGTTTCGTCGTTCTTTTTCTTCTTTGTTGAGTCATAGGAACCACCGCACTGTTAAGTGGGGTCCAAGTGAACCAGTCAGAATGATTGAAGTGATGCTTAACCAAAATCCTATGTCTTTGAGCGAAGACAATGAGAGAAAATCTTATCCAGAGCTGGATAAGTCAGCTTTGCTTGTAGCCCAAGTAAAGTTGCCATGTGTGTTTGAAATCTGACCGTTGGAACACGTGTCAGTTTCTTAGTGACCCAGGGTCATTTCGGACAAATCAGGTCGGGTTGCCTAGTGGCTACTGTTGGGGAACGTAGTAATTTCAAAAAAATTCCTACGCACACGCAAGATCATGGTGATGCATAGCAATGAGAGGGGAGAGTGTTGTCTACGTACCCTGGTAGACCGGCAACGGAAGTGTTGACACAACGTAGAGGAAGTAGTCGTACGTCTTCCCGATCCGACCGATCCAAGTACCGAACGTACCGCACCTCCGAGTTCTGCACACGTTCAACTCGGTGACGTCCCTCGAGCTCCGATCTAGCAAAGTGTTGAGGGAGAGTTTCTTCAACACGACGGCGTGATGACGGTGATGATGTTCTACCGATGCAGGGCTTCGCCTAAGCACCGCTATGATATGACCAAGGTGGAATATGGTGGAAGGGGGCACCGCACACGGCTAAGGAATGATCACGAAGATCAACTTGTGTGTCATGGGGTGCCCCCTTGCCCCCGTATATAAAGTAGGGAGAGGGGGAGGTGCAGCCGGCCCAAGGGGTGCGCCTGGAGGAGTCCTACTCCCACCGGGAGTAGGACTCCCCCCTCTTGCCTTGTTGGAAAAGGAAGGGAGAAGGGAGAAAGAGGAAAGGGGGGCGCCACCCCCCCCCCCTTCCTTGTCCTATTCGGACTAGGGGGAGGGGGCGCGCGGCCTGCCCTGGCCGGCCCTTCTCTTCTCCCTTAGGGCCCATGTAGGCCCAATAACCCCTGGGGGGTTCCGGTAACCCCCCGGTACTCCGGTAAAATCCTGATTTCACCCGGAACATTTCTGATATCCAAATATAGGCTTCCAATATATCAATCTTTATGTCTCAACCATTTCAAGACTCCTCGTCATGTCCGTGATCACATCCGGGACACCGAACAACCTTCAGTACATCAAAACACAAAAACCCTAATTACGATCGTCACCGAACTTTAAGCGTGCGGACCCTACGGGTTCGAGAACTATGTAGACATGAACGAGACACGTCTTCGGTCAATAACCAATAGCGGAACCTGGATGCTCATATTGGCTCCTACATATTCTACGAAGATCTTTATCGGTCAGACCGCATAACAATATACGTTGTTCCCTTTGTCATCGGTATTTTACTTGCCCGAGATTCGATCGTCGGTATCTCAATACCTAGTTCAATCTCGTTACCGGCAAGTCTCTTTACTCGTTCTGTAATACATCATCCCGCAACTAACTTATTAGTTGCAATGCTGGCAAGGCTTGAGTGATGTGCATTAGGGAGATGGCCCAGAGATACCTCTCCGACAATCGGAGTGACAAATCCTAATCTCGAAATACGCCAACCTAACAAATACCTTCGGAGACACCTGTAGAGCACCTTTATAATCACCAAGTTATGTTGTGACGTTTGGTAGCACACAAAGTGTTCCTCCGATAAACGGGAGTTGCATAATCTCATAGTCATAGGAACATGTATAAGTCATGAAGAAAGCAATAGCAACAAACTAAACGATCAAGTGCTATGCTAACGGAATGGGTCAAGTCAATCACATCATTCTCTAATGATGTGATCCCGTTAATCAAATGACAACTCATGTCTATGGCTAGGAAACTTAACCATCTTTGATTCAACGAGCTAGTCAAGTAGAGGCATACTAGTGACATACTGTTTGTCTATGTATTCACACATGTATTATGTTTCCGGTTAATACAATTCTAGCATGAATAATAAACATTTATCATGATATAAGGAAATAAATAATAACTTTATTATTGCCTCTAGGGCATATTTCCTTCAGCTATAAATAGCCCACCCCCTACAATCATAAATGGTTGGCTGCTCAGAGTTATTGTATGACTTTTGTCGTTTGAGAGCAACCCACCTCGAAGCCTTTGAGAGAGAATTCCTTGCGAGGACAAAGCCTTAAACACCCGGAGCCAAAGAGTGTTAGGCATCACTTAAGTCTTCCTGTCTGTGTGATCTGAAGACTTATTACACTTGAGGACTGTGAATCCTCCAGCCGGTTAGGCGTCGCGTTCTGAGCATCCAAGAGTCATTGTGGATTGCCGGTGAGCGAAGTCTGTGAAGGTTTGGAAGTCTACCTTGAAGACTTACCAGAGTGATTGGGCGAGGACTGGGTGTCCTTAGCTCAAGGGGAATAAGGTGAAGACACGGTCTTCTGAGTTGAATCTCAGCCTCCCTAACCAGACGTACAGTTGTCACAGCAACTGGAACTGGTCCAACAAATCATTGTCTTCAAAGAGCCAGTGGTTCCATCCTTCCCATCTGTAATGCCCTCGATGCGGCTATATCTCCCACGTGTCGAAGCACGACTTAGAGGCATAACCGCATTGAAAGCAATGTTGCAAGTGAGGTAATCTTCACACAACCCATGTAATACATAAGGGATAGAGATACATAGTTGGCTTACAATCGCCACTTCAGACAATTACATGAATAAAGCATTACATCAACCAGATACAGTCAAGGCCCGACTACGGAGCCAAAATAAAAGAAGACTACCCCAAATGCTACACAGATCCCCGATCGTCCCGACTGGGATCCACTACTGATCAACTGGAAATGGAACAACATAAGGACAAGATCTTCATCGAGCTCCTCCTTGATCTCAGTTGTGCCATCTGCACGGTTCAACGGCACCTGCAAGCTGGTTTTGGAAGTATCTGTGAGTCACAGGGACTCAGCAATCTCACACCCTCGCGATCAAGACTATTTAAGCTTATGGGTAAGGTAAAAGGTATGAGTTGGAGCTGCAGCAAGCGACTAGCATATATGGTGGCTAACATACGCAAATGAGTGCGAGAAGAGAAGGCAAAGCACGGTCGATAAAAGTATGATCAAGAAGTGATCCTAGAACAACCTACGTCAAGCATAACTCCAACACCGTGTTCACTTCCCGAACCCCGCCGGAAAGAGACCATCACGGTTACACACGCGGTTGATGTATTTTAATTAAGGTCAACTTCAGGTTTTCTACAACCGAACATTAACAAATTCCCATCTGCCCATAACCGCGGGCAGGGCTTTCGAAAGTTCAAAACCCTGCAGGGGTGTCCCAACTTAGCCCATCACAAGCTCTCACGGTCAACGAAGGATATTCCTTCTAGCGGGAAGACCCGATCAGGCTCGGAATCCCGGTTACAAGACATCCTCGACAATGGTAAAACAAGTCCAGCAAGACCGCCCGATGCGCCGACATCCTGAAAGGAGCTGCACATATCTCGTTCTCAGGGCAACACCGGATGAGACATCCTACGAGTAAAACCATCCCTCAAGTTTCGCCGAGGTGGCCCCGCAGTCTACTCAGTTCGGACCAACACTTAGACAAGCACTGGCCCGGGGGGGTTAAAATAAAGATGACCCTTGGGCTGGCCTAACCCAAGGGAAAAAGAGGCTAGGTGGCGAATGGTAAAACCAAGGTTGGGCCTTGCTGGAGGAGTTTTATTCAAAGCGAACTGTCAAGGGGTTCCCATTATAACCCAACCGCGTAAGGAACGCAATATCCGGGAACATAACACCGATATGACGGAAACTAGGGCGGCAAGAGTGGAACAAAACACCAGGCATAAGGCCGAGCCTTCCACCCTTTACCAAGTATATAGATGCATTAATTAAATAAGAGATATTGTGATATCCCAACAAAATATCCATGTTCCAACATGGAACAAGCTCCAATCTTCACCTGCAACTAACAACGCTATAAGAGGGGCTGAGCAAAGCGGTAACATAGCCAAACAACGGTTTGCTAGGACAAGGTGGGTTAGAGGCTTGGCTTAACAATATGGGTGGCATGATAAGCAAGTGGTAGGTATCGCAGCATAGGCATAGCAAAAGAGCGAGCAACTAGCAAGCAAAGATAGAAGTGATTTCGAGGGTATGGTCATCTTGCCTGAAATCCCGCAAGGAAGAAGAACGAGTCCATGAAGAAGACAAACGGACGTAGTCGAACGGGTCCTCACAAACACGACGTTAACGGAACCAACCCGAAGAAGAAACACCGGAAAGAAGCACACAACATAGTAAACAAACCACACATGAACATGGTATGATATGCGGGATGCGGTATGTGATGCATATGCATGATTTGGAAAGGAATGATTGAACCTGGCCTCAAATTGGAAATCCAAGAGTGCCACTAGAAAGGTGAGGTGATTTCGGTTGAAATCGATATAAATATCACCGGAATCGGATGCACGGTTTGGCAATGGCAAGCAAAACTAAATATGGCACCGGTCTGCGATAAACAGCAAGTAGCCATCTAAATGCATCAAGATAAATATGCTACAGCACTCAAACATGGCAACAAGATACATGGCAGGGATCCACTCATGATGCTTGACAAAAGATGAACACTGAGCTACGGCTTATTCACCCATTAACAGGTTCAAACAAGCATGGCAAAAGTGCAAATGATAACAGGTTTCAAACTTGGTGTTATTCATTATCAGGAAGCGCACTTTAGAGCATGAAAACTACATGCTACAGGAACTTAACATGGCAAAGCAAGGCATGGAATGAAGCTACTCAAAGCACTTAACAAAAGTCCCTTAGTGACCTTGAGCCAAAAGGGATCAGAAAATACAAATGCAAGCATGTGAACATGGCAAAAACATAAACAGATTCAGACTTAGTGAAAAAAACTGGGGCATGCAAAACAGTTAATGAGTAGGCATGTTTACGAGCTCGACGCACTCACTACAAAGCATGGAATGACAAACTAAGCATACACCCATCAAGAAGACATGGAATAGAATGGAGTAGACATGGCAAGAACAACAACATAGCATGCACGGATCAATAGCAACATCCTCGGCAAAATCGCTAATCATGTCAACAATCTGCCAGGATTCACGAAATAGCAAGAGTAGAGCTCGATTAACTCAAGCTAGGGTGCTCCATAAATGCAAACAAAGACATGGATGGATAGAGCACCACAATGTTAACAAAACATCCTTACTGATCATCCTCAAAAGAGGCACGGATCACTAGGAAACAACATGAACATATGGCATAACGACAAAATCAGGACAAGGACTTAGTGAAATTCTAAGTCCCTGAAATCAGCATTACCGATTACACTACTTTGCAAGCTTGTGCTAGTCACCACAAATATCACAAAAATACATGGTAAGCACCACTGTAAAGATGGCATGGCGTATAACAAAACACATGTAGAGCTCAGGATCATAGCATGCACACATTAATCATGGCAAAAATGGCAAAATGCCATTTGCTGAAACAGATCTGACAAATTACCCACATAGCCCTCTTCCAACAGCATTTCGGGCATCTAGATGAGCTCAAATGAAAATGATGCAATGAGATGAAATGATGTACTCGTCGAGGCGAACATTTTGATATGCTACACGGGCAAAACGGAGCTACGGATACAAAGTTATGACATGATGAACATGGGCATATGAATCTGGAAATTTCGGAGACTTAGTGAAATTATACCTCCGCGAAAAGTCAAACCGGGACGGGACGGTGTAGGACGGAGGCATCCGGGGACGCGGGACACCATTTGGATCGGGGGACGGCGCGGTTCATGGTCGGGACGATGCAGATCTGGAGGTAGAGGTCAACTCCGGCGGTGAGAAACTCCGGCGATCGCCGGAACGGCAGATCCGACCGTGAGGTGCCGGGGCCGGCCGCGGTGGAGGTCGGGGAAGCACCTGGCGGCGGCGGGTCGATCTTGGGCTGGTGCACGAGACGCGGGGCACTCGCCGGCGAAGGGGCGAGGTCGCCGGCGACCATGGCGGCGGTGCACGGGAGGCAGCGGGAGGCGGCGGTTGCAGGCGGAACGCGGCGCGGTGGCGGTGGCCAGTTGCGGTGGAGGCGATGATGCGGCAGAGGCAGCGGGGTGAGATGGCGGCCGGAGCGCTGCGGGGAGCGGCGGAGCACGTTTTCCGGAGCGGCGGGCGGTGGCGCTGGGCGAAGGCGGCGGCGGGCGGCCGGCGAGGGAGACGCGGGAGCGGGCGCGGGCCAGCGGCGCGGGCGGATGGGCCCCGCGGGCCTGATCCGGGCCCAGCGGGCCTGTCACGGTGGGAGGAGAGAGAAGGCGATGTGGCGGCGGCGGCTTCGTCGGGGACGGCGGCGCGGACATGTCCGGCGCGGAGAAATTGTCCGGCGGCGCGCGGAGGAGGAAGTTAGGGTTTCGTCTGCGCGAAAATTCCGGGAGGGACACATATTTATAGGTAGAGGGAGCTAGGAGAGTCCAAATGAGGTGCGGTTTTCGGCCACGCGATCGTGATCGAACGACCGAGATGATGGAGAGGTCTTAGGTGGGTTTTGGGCCAAATTGGAAGGGTGTTGGGATGCAACACTCACGAGGCCTTTTCGGTCCCTCGGTTAACCGTTGGAGTATCAAACGAAGTCCAAATGGTACGAAACTTGACAGGCGGTCTACCGGTAGTAAACCAAGGCCGCATGACAAGTCTCGGTCCAATTCGAAAACTTTTAACACCCGCACACAAAAAGAGGTAGAAAGGGACACCGGATGACATAGGAGCGCCGGATTGCAAAACGGACAATGGGGAAAATGCTCGGATGCATGAGACGAACATGTATGCAAATGAAATGCACATGATGACATGATATGCAATGCATGACACGTAAGCAATGACGACGCAACAACAGCGAATAACTGGAGGACACCTGGCATATCGGTCTCGGGGCGTTACACCATCTCTTTATGTGCTAATTGGTCCTTGTGAAGTCATTGCATGTTTGCATTAGTTATTTGTCTTCACTGTGTGACTGCTTGTTCTGATTGGCTTCATACTATCTTCCATCCTGATCTATACTGCCTAGCTGCTATTAGTCTTTATGCTTTCATTTCATTGAATACTTGACTATGGCTAGCTTAGTGTAGTCTACCTTCCGCTGCATGGTAATAGGTTTATTTCTATCGTTTGTCTTTGAAACTTCCATGTTTTGAAGACTTTCATAAAAATCGCCTACTCACCCCCCCTCTAGTCGATCACTAGCACTTTCAATTGGTATCAGAGCAAGGTACTCCCTTGTTCTGTGGGATTCGGTTTAACCACCTGGAGTTTTAGCTATGTCGATTGCAGGGATAATCAAAGTCTCCGCTGCGTGCCCAGTCTTCGATGGAACTGAATATCCCTACTGGAAGAATAAGATGCGCATGCATCTTGAAGCCATTGATGTCGACCTCTGGTATGTCGTCAAGAATGGCGTCCCCAAGGCTGGTGAAGGTGTCACCGCTGCTGATGTCAAGAAGTTCGTTCAAATGGACTCCACTGCCAAGAACATCATCTGTGGTCATCTGACCAAAGGGCAGTATGGCCGTGTCAGTGCTCTGGAAACATCTAAGCTAGTCTAGGACTGGCTCTCCAAGGTCAACGAAGGCGTCTCAACCCAAAGAGATCAAAGAATCAGTGTCCTTCGCAACCTCTTCAACCGCTTCAAGAGAAACAACAATGAGAATGTTCAGCTCATGTTTGATCGACTCACTGACATCACAAATGAGCTTCAAGCCCTCGGCGCTACTGAGATCACCAAGCATGAAGTCGTGAAGACACTCCTGAGATCACTTGACAGCTCGTTTGACACCCTAGCCCTGATGATTCAAGAACGCCCTGACTTCAAGACACTCGATCCGTCTGACATACTTGAAAGGCTCAACACACATGAGTTTCAGCTTTCTGAGAAAAGAGACATCTACGGTCCCAACTATGGGTGAACTCATGCCTCGAAGGCAAAAGCTGTTTCCTCATTTGAAGAAGAATCTGAGTGCAGTTCGGATGATCCTGAAGACATTGGAAAGGAGCTTGCTATGCTTGTGAAGAAGTTTCAGAAATTCACCAAGAAGAAAGGCTTCAGAAAGTCCTCACGATCCAGCTCAAGGAATGATGAAGCTTCTGCTCATGACTACAACAAAGAGAACATGTCACAAGTGCAAGAAACCTGGTCACTACATCTCTGAGTGTCCGCAGTGGGACAATGAGAACAAGAAGAAGAAGAGCAAGGAATATGATTCTGATGACAAGAAGAAGAAGAAATACTCAAAGTCTTCTTCCATGTCTTCCTCAAAGTCTTCATCACACAAGAAGAGATCATCTGACAAGGCTCATGCGTTTGTTGGCAAGGAAATGGATTCAGAGGAGGAGTCCGCTTCTGAGGAGGCGGAGGTGGAGTCTGAGGAGGAGTCCGATTCTGGCGTTGCAAGTCTGGCTACAGCATATGTTGCCAAGTCCATCTTCAACACTGAAGACAATGACTTCATCACTGACGCCAATGCAAATGACAAGGACAACTCCACTCCCACCTACTGTTTCATGGCACGCGGTGCCAAGGTAAACACACGCACTACTCACTATCAAACATCCAGTGAAGATGACTCTGATTGTGGTTCCAAACCCAGCTACAAAACACTTGCTAAAATTGCAACTGAACAACAGAAAGCTATGGAACATATTCAAAAACTGTTAGACAAAAGTGATGACCTGTTAGACGCTGAAATGACTCGATCTCAGTCCTTAATTGAAGACATAAAAAATCTTCACGTTAAGTATGAGGAACTTGAAAGTTGTCATGGAACGATCTCAACAACTCATGAAAAGCTTTCCTATGATTATCTTCAAAGGAAGCAAGATCTTGAGAAATTGAGAGCAGCTCATGAAGATCTTCAAAAGGAAAACGAGTCACTTCGCGCCAAACAGATCAGTTCCGCTCAGGAAGGATTTGAACCACCATGTCTTAAATGTATTGAGCGTGACAACTCTACTTTGCTGGTTGTTCTACTGCTGATACTATCGCAATATCTTCAACTGCTGATGTGCCAACTAACCCCTCTGCTGAGGATGCCACTGCTATTCCTGATGAGAATTCTAGGTTGAAGACATTGCTTGAAACAGGGATGTACAAAAGTCTCAAAGGGCATCAGACACTATGTGATGTCCTCAAAAGGCAGATCCTGAACCGAAACCCTAGGAAAGAGGGTGTTAGGTTAGAAAGGAAAATGAATGCTGATGGCTCTTACTGGAAACCTGAGCAGTACCCCAAAACCACATGGGTTGCTGCAAAGGAACCTTCAGTGGATCCATCCACCCTATCTGGCTTCACCTGTGCTAATCCCATTGTTATTGATGAATCATTTGATGCAAACTATAAACTGTTTAAGAATCAGAATGGTGAAGTGTTTGCCAGGTATATTGGTACTAACTGCAGGAATGGGCCACCTATGAAGAAAGTTTGGGTGCCGAAAAAGTGTTTGGAGAATCTTCCTGTGAATGTCGTCATGACACCACAAGTGAAGAAGACAAACCCCAGACCACATGCTTCATATGGTACAAAGGCTTCATACAGACAAAGGACTCACCTGAGTCGCACTAACGCAAATGTTTTGCAGGGAAACCATACTCAGGCCTATGAATATGAGCGCGTTTCATCAAACCGCCATGTTCATAAGACCAAGAACTACTCTGCTTATTCTTATGAGTACTATTGTCCACCTGCAAGACTATTTGCTTGGGATCCAAAGCCAAAGTTCTTAGATGTTGCAGTTAGACTCATTGCTTCGAAGCCACCCTTGAAGATGTGGGTGGCTAAGAAAGCTTAACTCTCTTTTGCAGGAAAAGGTCTCCAGCCGAAAATCAAATGCGTCTGAAGCTATTGCTGGGGACCTTAAACATCTTGTAGGGCGCAAGATGAAATGCCCAAATGGTCTTATTATGTATTTTGTTCCTGAGTCGCTTGCTACTTGCCCTATCAGTCCTAACCTCGATCTAAGCTTTCATAATCCACTTGCTCGTCAAATGTTTATGCTTCACAATTCTCTTCATGAAGCCTATCCCCCTAACTGCACTGTAGGGTATGACACCAGCTGCTTCAGAATGGATTATTGATAGTGGGTGTACTAATCACATGACTGGCAAGCGAAGTCTTCTCATGGACTCAACTTTACATCCATCTGACAAGAGTCACATCACATTTTGCTGATACTGGTAAAAGCAAGGTATTGGGTCTAGGTAGAGTTGCAATCTCAAGGGATCAACACATGGATAAAGTGATGCTTGTTGAATCCCTTGGTTTCAACTTAATGTCTATCTCAATGCTTTGCGATTTAAACATGATTGTGATATTTGGAAAATATCGTTGCCTTGTTCTAATGGAATCTGAGAAGTCTCTAGTCTTTGAAGGGTCTCAGAAAGATGATTTGTACGTGGTAGATTTCTCAGTAGGACCACAGCTTGCCGTATGTCTTCTAGCAAAATCTTCAGAATGCTGGCTCTGGCATCGGAGACTAGGGCATGCTGGCATGAGGAACTTGCACACTCTTGCAAAGAAGAAGCATGTCATAGGCATCGAGGGCGTCAAGTTCAAGAAGGATCACCTATGCGGTGCCTGTGAAGCTGGAAAGATGACGAGGGCCAAGCATCCCTCGAAGACAATCATGACAACGACTCAACCCTTCGAACCGCTACACATGGAACTCTTCGGTCCCACTCACTACTCAACTCTTACTACTACTGCTTGTCTCTATGGCTTCATCATTGTTGATGATTATTCAAGATATACATGGGTGCATATAATCCTCTACAAGACTGAAGTGCAGGATGTCTTCAGACGCTTCGCAAATCGAGCCATGAATAACTATGGCATCAAGATCAAGCACATCAGAAGTGACAATGGCACTGAATTCAAGAACCCCGGCCTCGACACTTATCTTGATACTTTGGGCATCACTCATGAATTCTCAGCTCCGTACACGCCACAGCAGAATGGCGTCGTGGAACGCAAGAACAGAACACTTATTGAGATGGCCCAGACGATGCTTGATGAATACAAGACTCCAAGGAAGTTCTGGCCTGAAGCCATTGATACTGCATGCCATATCATCAACCGTGTTTATCTTCACAAGCTTCTGAACAAAACATCCTATGAGCTCCTCACTGGTAAGAAGCCAAATGTCAGTTACTTCACAGTATTCGGTGCTAGGTGCTGGATCAAGGATCCACATCACACTTGAAAATTTGCACCGAAAGCACATGAAGGTTTTATGCTTGGATACGGAAAGGATTCACACTCCTACAGAGTCTTCAACCTCTTTCACTATAAAGTGGTTGAAACTGTGGATGTGCGGTTCAATGAGACTGACGGCTCGCAAAGAGAGCACCTGCCAAATGTACTAGATGAAGTTCCATCCAGTGAAACCATCAAGCTTATGGGAACTGGAGAAATCATACCGTCTGAAGCTCAGCCTGAAGAGGAAATCATCATCTCTGCACCTGATCAACCTGAAGACAATGCTCATCCTGAAGACAATCCTTCTAACGATGACAATGATCAGCAAGAGAAAAATCTTCGTCCTATTCATCCTTGTGTTGCAAATGAAGTACAGATTGAGAGAATAATTGACAGCATCGATGCACCTGGTCCACTCACTCGTTCAAGGGCAGCACAACTAGCAAATTTTTGTGGACACTTCGCATTTGTCTCAATATCTGAACCAAAGAAAGTTGATGAAGCTTTTATGGAACCTGAATGGATTCAAGCTATGCAAGAAGAGCTTCAACAATTTGAGTTGAATAATGTAAGGGAACTGGTCAAGCGTCCTGATCCTCGTAAGCACAATATCATAGGCACTAAATGGATATATCGCAACAAGCAAGATGAGCATGGTCAAGTTTTCAGAAACAAAGCTCGTCTCGTTGCTCAAGGATACACTCAAGTTGAGGGAATTGACTTCGATGAAACATTTGCTCCTATGGCTAGGCTTGAAGCTATACTCATACTACTGGCCTATGCAAATCATCATAACATTCTTCTGTATCAAATGGATGTGAAGAGCGCTTTTCTCAATGGCAAGATTGAAGAAGAAGTGTATGTTGCACAACCGCCTGGCTTTGAAGATCCAAAACATCCTGACATGGTTTACAAGCTCAAAAAGGCACTGTATGGCCTTAAACAAGCCCCTCGAGCTTGGTATGACACACTCAAAGACTTCCTGAAGAGAAAAGGCTTCAAACCTGGTTCCCTGGATGCCACTCTCTTCACGAAGACATATGATGGTGAACTGTTTGTGTGCCAAATATATGTGGATGACATTATCTTTGTCTGCACCAACCAGAAATATAGTGATGAGTTTGGATATATGATGCAAGAGTAATATCAAATGTCCATGATGGGTGAGCTGAAGTTCTTCCTTGGTCTTCAAATACGACAGCAACGCAACGGCATCTTCATATCTCAAGAGAATTACCTCAAAGATTGCCTAAAGAAGTTTGGAATGCAAGACTGCAAAGGCTACACGACGCCAATGCCAGCTAAACACCATCTGGGTCCCGACGACAATGGTAAAGAGTTCGATCAAAAGGTATACTGCTCCATGATTGGTTCTTTGCTTTATTTATGTGCATCTAGGCTAGATATCATGCTTAGTGTTTGCATGTGTGCCCAATTCCAAGCGGCACCAAAGGAATCGCATCGCTTAGCTGTGAAGCGAATTCTTCGATATTTGGCTCACACCCCAACTCTAGGATTATGGTATCCAAAGGGCTCAGAGTTTGATCTAGTTGGATTCTCGGATGCTGATTATGCTGGTGACAAGGTGGATCACAAGTCTACATCATGCACATGCCACTTTCTGGGACGATCACTTGTATGTTGGTCTTCAAAGAAGCAGAACTGTGTATCTCTCTCCACTGCTGAATCTGAATACATTGTTGCTGGATCTTGCTGTGCTCAGATTCTATGGATGAAGCAAACACTCAAAGACTATGGCATTCATCTGAAGCAAGTACCACTCTACTGCGACAACGAGAGCGCCATCAAGATTGCTAACAACCCAGTTCAGCACTCGAAGACAAAGCACATTGAAATTCGTCATCACTTTCTCAAAGATCATGTCATGAAGGAAGATATTGATATCATACACGTCAACACTGAAGAGCAACTGGCAGATATCTTCACAAAGCCCTTGGATGAGAAGAGGTTTTGCAAGTTACGGTGTGAGCTAAATATCTTAGAATCCTCAAATGTCCTGTGATCAGGCACACATCCTAACACTTATGCATGTTGATGACTTAGATGTGCAACACACGAAGTAACGTATGTCTTCAATCAATGAAGACTTACATTCTGAGTGTGAATACATTAACGTGGAATTGACTTCGGAGCGCCACGATAATTGTGCGCCGTGTCTGGGTCTAATATTTCCTATACGGTGGGTAATGCCACCACCAAACTCCTGTTTGGAATACTTTTTGTTGGTGTTACATTTGCAAAGTCTTCGCTTTCTGTTTGTCTTCAATGTTAACATGACCTCATGTTTATCTTCAATGTACTGATTTGGTTTTTGTCCTCTACAGCATTCACTTATAGCTATGTCTTCACGTTGAATCTTTTGAACTAAGTGAATGTTATCGGACCCTAACCCCTCTATGCTTCTATCTTAAGTCTATCTATCCAAATCATATGCATTCTATTGACACTGTCAAAATGTCTTCTCTGCGTCCTTGTCAACAGAAGACACAGAGACAAACATTAATCTATTTTCAACGCTAAATCCTTCAACCTAAAACCCGGAGAAGTGGGAGCGACCACCCGACAATCCAGGCGTGCGTGGGAACATGGAACAACCTCCAATATGTTGCATGATCGCCACGTGTCCTTCAGATGTGAACCGCCAGGGGCACTTGTGTAATAACACGGTGTCGTCCCTGTCCCTATAAATACACGCCTCACCCCAGTCATTATTTATTCTTCCACTCTCGCACAAACCCTAGCGCCACCGCTAGCCCTCGACGATGCCGGCGACGAAGCGCTTAGCTGTCGCGACCTCACCGACACCGTCCTCATGCCGGCCGCGGACATCGTCTTCTCCACCATCGCCGTAGGTGTCCTCCGTCGCCAAGTTAGGGCACGGAAGATCGAACTGCTCGGCCTCCTCTCCCACTCCGTCTAGCAGTTCCTCGTGTGGTAAATAAAACCTTCTATTTACAGTCCTTTTGATCCGATAGATTCATCCTTTTCTACCACAAGTAGTTTCTGTTCACACAAATTGGATCTATCTCATACTGCATCTCATAACATGCCTAGTATATTCACTTATGCTTCACAAAGTAGTTAGATTCCTCACTTGTACTTATTCGTGGATTCGTACAAATCTAGAACCAACTCTCTACCTATGAGTGAATGTCTTCGCACTATGAGGTCAATGTCTTCTAAACTGATTTATCTTCAAATCTTCTGAGAATGCATATGACCTCTTCCCCTTCCCTCGCACCTTTAATGCTGTCACAGGTACATGTCCGTGGGAGAATCCCTTGGTTCTCATAGTGTCGGTGTCAAAACCGGCGGATCTCGGGTAGGGGGTCCCGAACTGTGCATCTAGGCCGGATGGTAACAGGAGGCAGGGGACAAGAAGTTTTACCTAGGTTCGGGCCCTCTTGATGGAGGTAAAACCCTACGTCCTGCTTGATTAATATTGATGATATGGGTGTTACAAGAGTAGATCTACCACGAGATCAGAGAGGCTAAACCCTAGAAGCTAGCCTATGGTATGATTGTATGTTGTGATTGTTGTCCTACGGACTAAAACCCTTCGGGTTATATAGACACCGGAGAGGGTTAGGGTTCACAAGGTCGGTTACAAAGGAGGAGATATCCATATACGTATTGCCTAGCTTGCCTTCCACGCCAAGTAGAGTCCCATCCGGACACGAGACGAAGTCTTCAATCTTGTATCTTCATAGTCTAACAGTCCGGCCGATGGAGATAGTCCGGCTGTCCGGAGACCCCCTAATCCAGGACTCCCTCAGTAGCCCCTGAACCAGGCTTCAATGACGATGAGTCCGGCGTGCAGTATTGTCTTCGGCATTGCAAGGCGGGTTCCTTCTCCGAATACATCACAGAAGAATTTGAATACGAGGATAGTGTCCGACCCTGCAAAAATAAGTTCCACATTCCACCGTAGAGAGAATAATATCTTCGCAGATCTAATTTGCTGGCTTGTTTTGGCAACACGACGTTACGTCATGGCCCGGTGATTATTCGAACCATTTCTTTTAATCAGCCCCACACATAACGCGAGGCAGTTTTTCGACACGTCTTGTCAAAGTAGAGATCGTGTCCCCTTATTACGGGATTCTCATCAATACGGGCGTGGGTAACCCAACCGCGCCATCAATTGCGGCGCTTAGGGAATAAGCAAGTTTTACCAAGCAAGTGGGGACGCTTAGTTTTGTCTGCCCACATAAAGGGATAAGGATTCACCTTTCTATCCACGCCTTCTTCCTCCTTTGCTCATCCGCTCCCGCACACTCGAGCTCTAGCGCCCAAGTCCTCACTTCCATCTCCACCTTCTCCAATCATGTCCAGAGTGGGAGGCAAGTGGATGGTCTCCGCCGTCACGGAGGGAGACGTTAAGAAACTGAGGAGAGCCGGATACCTGCCCGACGACATCGCGCACCGTCTCCCAGATGAGGGGCAACTCATCCTCACCCCCAGGCCCCATGAGAGGGTGGTATTCCTCACCCATTTCCTCCGCGGACTGGGATTCCCTCTCCATCCCTTCATCCGGGGGCTCATGTTTTATTACGGCCTGGATTTCCACGATCTGGCCCCGAACTTCATCCTCAACATCTCGGCGTTTATCATCATGTGCGAGGCCTTCCTCCGCATCAAGCCCCACTTCGGCTTATGGCTGAAGACCTTCAACATCAAGCCGAAGGTGGTGGGCGGTCGCCAGGCGGAGTGTGGAGGCGCCATGGTGGGCAAGATGCCCAACATAACATGGCTCGAGGGCTCCTTTGTGGAAACCATAAAGGGGTGGCAATTGGGGTGGTTCTATATCACCGAGCCGCACGACCCCGCATGGGTAGCGGCCCCCGAGTTCCGATCTGGCATCCCCATGCGGCTCACTTCCTGGAAGGAGAAGGGCCTGTCCTGGGGTAATTCAAAAGAGCTGACCGGACTCCAGACATGTATTCAAAACATGGTGGACAAGAAGCTCAAGCTCGTTAACATAGTCCAGGTTATGCTCATCCGCCGGATACTCCCGTGCCAACAACGGGAGTTCACCTTGTGGGAGTTCAATCCGGCGCAGCATCGAACTTTGAACATGCTCTTCGATACAACTCATGAAGATGCTTGGAGGGTGTTGTTCAAGAGCGCCGAGGTCCCTCCCCCCATCACTGAGGATCATGGATTCAGCGCGAAGCGCCACGCTAGTGCAGTAAGTTGTTTTACCTTTCACAGGATACTTATTTTTATATAGATTGACTCTATGTGGGATCTAAACTCCCGTGCCTTCGACAGGACTGGCAGAAGATGGCCGGACAGATCGACTGTCCGACTCCTTTGCCCGAAGGCCCCACAGACGCCCTTCTGGCAAAGATGTTGACTCCAGCCCCTTATAAGGTGTCGGAGAAGACCAAGAAGGCCAAGGGAGCTCGAAAGAGTTCCCGACGCCAGGCGTCGTCGGACTCACCGTCCGATGACTCTGCGGCGCACTCTTCCCCCGAAGAAGAGGAAGAGGAAGAAGAGGCTCCTCCACCGACTGGGGGAGACAAGAAAAGGAAGGCCGCCCCAACTGGGGAGGCCGGAGGGTCCAAGAAGGGAAGGACTCTCCCTCCGGACAGCTCCACCGCCGCCGACGAAAGTGAAGACGAGTGGTTGCCCAGGGCCAAGCCCTCGGGGAGATCGTAAGTATTCGGATACCAAAGTTACCCATAGGATTCCTTTGTTGCACTACTTTTCCTAACGCCGAACTCAATTGTGCAGGCCGCCCCGAGCCAATATCGAGGTATCCTCGGACGGCTCCCTGGGCTCGTCGGACATGGATAGCGATCCAGTCCGGACCGCCACCTCCGCTCATCCAACCGACGACGCCGAGGTGCTATCTCAAGAGGCACCTGATCAAGGGGGGACAGTCCCGGAGGTGCCTCAAGGCGACCTTCCGGACTCCGGGAGCCGAGGGGACGGGGTCCCCGAGAGCTCCGAGTTCGGCCCTCAGCCGAACACCGCGCCGGACCCTCCAACGGTTCCGAGCTCGGGCAGGCGGTCCCCTTCTAAGGGGGGCAAAACGCCTATGCCGGTGACCTCTGCCCATCCGGAGGCACCGGACAACCTGCTGGAGGCGCTTTGCAGCGCTTCCATCGACGAGGAGCACCACACCATCATGAGTGCGGTGATCCAGAAGGTTCAGTCCGCCAAGAGCCACTACAAGAAAATTGAGATAATGTGACGAAAATCCTCATGAGGTGGTTGACAACGTCATCGAAATATCTAATGTGTGACGTTTTGAAGGTCGTGTCACTTATTACTATAAATCAGAGACGATTATTGTCACTGAATCGCCTGGGCCACTGAGCCACACCCGGTTGCCAATTTCTATGACGTGTTGGCAATTTTCATGATGAACCTACTACTGTCATCAATCATTACAAACGTAGCATTTTATTGGTGGTGTTCGTGAGCAATGGATATGGTAGCATAGCATCGCAGTTGTTTCATTGTATCAAAAAAGGAAATAATAGATTGGATGAGTATTGGCTTGGTAGGAAGAGTTTGAACCTGCAGGCTGCAGCACATCGTTCCCTACGGTACACGAGTTCGGAATTTTGGCGATCATTATGATTAGTTGGTATTTTTTTGTTATGCTTGCACGACATACATTTGTATTTAAGTCTTTTTTAGGGAAATTTGTATTTGTGTCTAACCCACATGTAGAGCACAAAATGAATCCAATTTTCCTAATGTTTTGATTAGACTATACAAGTACATGATACGTGCTTTTACTTTTTTTTATCAGATTATACACATACATGATACGCGCCTTTTTATCAGATTATACACGTACATGGTAGTACTTCTCAAACCCACTTTTTTCTTTTATAAAAAACATGTAGTATTTTTTGGCGTAAGTCAAGTCCACTAGTTTAAGGGTGGAATTGATTTGCCCTCCGGCGTGCCGAAAATGAAAATTTTGTAAGTTCCTTACGCGGGGTGGCAATTTTTTTGTGGAGCGAAGCCCATTTAACTACAAACCGGACGACCCTAATCCCCGTTATCCCATCTGCCGCCGTCTTCTTCCTTTCTCAATCCAGATCCGATCTTCGCCTCCCCTCCGCCGCTCCTCCCCCTCAACCCCCACGCTCCCACTCCCATCCACCTCCGCCGCCCTAACCATCGACGCAACAACCGCCCCCACCGACGGCCTCGAGTCCTCGGAGTAAGCCCCTGCAGCGCCCGTGGTGGCAGAGGAGCTGCCGCCACCGCAGGCAGTCGGGCCCGGGAGGTGGAGCCTCTGCACGAGCATTCGGTCTGGTGAAGCAACAGGACGACCCGCCTGTAGAACTCTGTGCGCCTTCTCTTCTGGACCCTCTCAGCTCGTCTATGGCGTGATCTCCGCTGGAGCTGCCGCGTTTCCTCCCGGATGCTATGCTCCTGAACGCGGCCAACCCCTCCAGCTCGTTGGTGCCTGCGTCGCCACCTTCTTGTCCCTCCTCGGTTGCCCACCGCAGTGGGAGCAGAGGTGCAGCCCGGCCGCGACGGACATCTCCTTCTCGCGCTCCTCGCGCCTCCCGGCGTCTGCTCGTCATCGTCAACCACCACTGCGAGCAAGCCAACCACCACGGCAACTGGATCTGCCATGAGGAGGACTATCCTCCATGGCCAACCCTCGGCCTGCCTCACCGTCAGATCTGCCATCCAGAGGCTCCACCCGCGAATGGTCGATGGATGCAGGGGTTCACCGGCCACCTAGATGACAACGAGCACCGTGAGGAGATCCCCTTTTCCAGTGGACTTGCTAGTGAAGAACTAATAACTTACTAAGATAATGAACACTTCAGTCAGTCTGTTTGAATTTTGTGTTATATAGATCAGCACCTTCTGTGATTTGGGGGCACTTTTATGTGCATAGATACTTGGCACTTTGAGAAATATTCCAGCAGCTTTTTTGTGCAGGTGCAACAAGTCAGTTTTAGTATCAACACTTTGAGAAATATAAAATTCTAGTGCAACCTGTATTTGCATTCTGAGTTAGCTGCTTGATTAGATGCATGCATGCGTGCTTTAGAAAAATACATATGCACATGTGAAATGGCTGCATTGTTAAGGTCCAGTTCCAAACAAATTTTGGCGGAATTCATTTAGTTAGTGTTGATGCCAAGCTGAAAGATATTTTGGCAATTCATTCAGTTCCATTCTTTGTCATATTTTGCAGCTTCAGGTGCTCAATCATGCCACTAGTTTCGTGAGATGGAAAGGAGGGCATTTCTTGCGGAAGATGAACACACGGCAAGGTGTATGCTAACCTAAGGAATGCACATATCGGAGGTTCTTTAACCATTATAACTCTAGCTCTGGGTTAGTTCTTTAACCATTATAACCAATTCTTGTGTTTATTTAATAATGTACTTCTCTATTTCAAATTCATAAATTGATAAATTGTGAGCTTCTTAGTGATACTCTCGTAACTTGTTGTCTTGTTTGTTTTCATTTAACGAAGATGCAATGTTGTTGTGTTTTGTTAATTTATAGGCACTGGGAGAAGTTAATTGTGAGACTTGAGCACAAGAGAGAGCACTTCAAGAGATAAAGAGGAAGCAACAAAAAGATCTGAATATGTGAAGAAGATTCAGCAAGACAAGAGCGAAGCCCGAAAAAGAAGCCACACGAAATGGATAAACTGATTGGCCTTCTCTTAAGGGCTCGAGCAACTTCGTAGTCCCAATCCAAACTTGTGCATGAAGGCCATTGGGGCAACAATTTTGTGGTCTTTAGTTCACTAAATATTAGTACTTTGCAACTTTTTATTGTCGAGCTTGTGTATCTGTGTTATTTCTATTTAGAGGATGATTTGGGTGAGATAATGGAATTTATAATATGATTTGTCTTTTATTTCAATCTATAATGTGACTTGGCTCTAACTTATTTATATAATGGGAATGAATGAGAATTCAATACTTGTTGTGATATGCATTTGGACTATATTCGATTTGATAATTTATTATAATTTAAATTAGAAATAATTTAAATATATCATGATTTGGGATGGCGTGGCATCAAGTCAGTGATGTTGCTCTGTCATTGAATATAGTAGACTAAGGCATATTGTCATCTAACATGTGACATTTATTGCATGTCACGGAAATACCAAAGTCGATGACGTTGTAGAGGACGTCACCGAAGGTCCCATTTTCAGTGACGTTTAGTGCACGCGTCGTCACTATGAGTAATCTGTGACGGGGATTCTATGACGATGCTCATGACGCCCATAAAATGTCATGAAGGTGTATTTTGTGACGTTTTTGGCTATTCCATGACATTCTTTGGCTCGTCATAGTAGGCCTGATCTCTTGTAGTGAGCGGATTGACTGAAGCCTGTACTAGCCTTCTAACCGGCTTCGAGGTAAGTGCTTTTTTAAATGTAGTAGGAATATTACCGCATAGACAGTAGCCCCTGATGCTTTGTTCGGTGTTCACAAAGAAAAGCCGAATAGAGGATCAAATTATATCGCAGGAGTCTAATATAAGTATGTCAATATGCATATGCAGGCTTCGCTGCTGGCGTCCGCCGCACTAACTGCGGAGGTAGCCGTACTGAAGCAGGACCTCGACGGGTCCAAGAAAGAGCTCGGCCTTGTCAAGAGGCAGCTCGAGGAGAACGAGGGTAAGTAATACCCCGTCTATAGATATATGTATATATAAAAAAGGACGCGATTGCAAAATGACAGGATCATTGTATGTTTTGCCAGGGGCCACGACCGAGGTGGCGACCCTGAAGCAAGCGCTGACCAAGGCTGAAGATACAGCGGCCAAGGAGCGCACCGAGCGAGAGAGGCACAAGGCTCGGGTGGGCGAGGTGCAGCAAGAGCTCCAGGCTCTCGTGACGAAGCACGAGGCGTTGGAGCTTGACTTGAAGACGCGAGAGTCTGAACTTGCCGCGGCCCATGAGAGCGCGAAGAGTGCCAAGGCCGAGACCCAGAAGGCCCTTCAGGAGATCTACGCGATGAAGAAGATAGCGGCGGGTAAGGCTTTCTATATGCAAAGCAAGCATGTAAGAGTGAATTACCGATTACTTACCCGAATCCGGAGCTCTTCAGGAGCATTCGCAGATTTTCCCCGCAGTGTGTCCGATGCTGCACAATTTTACCAGGCCGAGGATGGGAGCTCGACGGAGAAGCTGTTCTGGTCTGAGTATGCTGAGGCCGAACATCCGGTGCCAATGAGCGACCAGCTGAAGCAGATGGTCGAGCTACATAAGGCGGCCGATCAGGCCGTGAAGGGTTTCATAGTCCGGTTGTGGCCTGGCGACGCCCTTCCAAACAGCTTCTTCGGCCTGGTGAGGCGGCCGGTGGATGTCTGCCCATGGCTGGAGGTCGTCAAGCGATCCGTCTGCATTGAAGGTGCACGCCGGGCTTTCGCCCGTGTAAAAATGCAGTGGGTCAAGCTAGACACCGTGAAGCTGATCAAGGAGGGGCCACCGGAGGGCAAGGAGCACTGCCACCCCAAGATGTACTACGAGGGTGTTCTGCCGGGTGCCTGTCTTATCGCGGATGAGTGTTCACAAAATGTAATATTTGAATGAGACTTGCTCGTTTGGTCTTGTATGTATGAAAACTTGTATCGTATTCGCTATGCAATGCTTGTTAGAATTTAAAATATTACCTTCTGTTTGGCTGTTTATCCAATCTGAGAGATGGCTAGTCCTCGGCTTCTGCCCCCATGCCACAAGTGCTGGGGTGTTCGGGATAAACCTGAGCACTCTTGTTCCCATGTTTGGGTCCTTCGAGGGAGGTATTCAGCACAACGAACAAGGCAACCGGACTAATGATGCTTTATCACTCTCACTTACCATAGAATTCTATAATTTTAAATTTCGGCGAAGCCCCTGGTATTCGGAAGGCCGAATTCGGGGCGCGATACACGCCTGTAAGCCGGACAGAGCCGGCCCCTCGCCCTAAGCGGCATAAGTCTTTAAGGACTCGAAAAACCTCGCCGAACAGCGACCAGTCTCTCGCCTTATCATGACAGTTAGTTTTAGCTTTCTCTACTGAGGTGCTCAGCCTGGCAGAACCGGGGCACAATCGCAGTAGTTCTCCTGGCGCTACCTTAGCCGATAGAGAGGAACGTAAGGTACCAAAACATAGGAGCCGGGCAAAACCAACATTTGACCAAAGACATGATTCGGAGCTGATGCATATAATGCTATAAGTTCGAGGTGCCGCACTTGTGAAAGTGTTCGGACTTTTCACACCGCATTGTGGGGTACGTAAGCCCCTGGTGTATTGGCCATACTAGAGTGTACGGTTGCAAGGCGTCATTAATGAACACACACACACATATATATATATATATATATATATATAACAAGAATGCAATAATAGTCGTAATGTCATGCATTGTTATTAAAAAATTGCATTAAAGCAGAGTGATACAGATGGCGCAATAAGCAAAAGAGTAGGACTACGTCCCTTCCAAGGGCGAGCTGAGGAATGATATGAAATCTGTAATCAACCTGGGAATTCCGTTGTATAACGTAGATGTCTGCCTCCTTGGTTGTTGTATCATGTGTTCGGCAATAGAGCTGCCGGACAGTGTTTCTAGAGATTAAAGTCCTGAAATAAAAAGAAAAATAACCAAATGGGAAGCCCCTAGTGCGGTTTAGGCCGCATTTTGGGGCATGCCGCAGTTGTACCCCCCCTCCCCACCTGTGCCCATGGTATTTTTAATGTGTAATTATGTACGCGCGACACGAATATCGCCGTTGGGCTGGGATTGGGGTGGCCGCCGTATTGCTACGCGAGCTCAGATCGCGCCAGGCGGTCTATTTGCCGATTGCCCCGAGCGCGCTTGAAGGTGTCTGGGCTTTGAAACGCCGAACTGGTAGATTGCCTTGAGAGGCTGCTGTGCGCTTCTGCTGCAAGGGCCGCGGTGTGCTCCTCTGTTCGGAGAGAGCGCTCTGTGTTTCCATTGACTGTAATAACTCCGCGAGGTCCTGGCATCTTGAGCTTGAGGTATGCATAATGCGGTACCATATTGAATCTAGCAAATGTGGTTCGTCTGAGCAGCGCGTGATAACCACTGCAGAACGATACTATATCGAAGATTAACTCTTCGCTTCGGAAGTTATCCGGGGATCCGAAGACCACTTCCAGTGTAATGGAGCCTGTGCAGTGGGCCTCTACGCCTGGAATGACGCCCTTAAAGGTCGTTTTTGTGGGTTTGATCCTTGAGGGGTCTATACCCATTTTGCGCACTGTGTCCTGATAAAGCAGGTTCAGGCTGCTGCCGCCGTCCATAAGGACTCGAGTGAGGTGAAATCCGTCGATGATTGGGTCTAGGACCAGTGCGGCGAATCCGCCATGACGGATACTAGTGGGGTGGTCCCTGCTATCGAAGGTAATCGGACAGGAGGACCAAGGGTTGAATTTTGGGGCGACTGGCTCCAACGCATATACGTCCCTGAGCGCACGCTTCCGCTCCCTCTTGGGGATGTGGGTTGCGTATATCATGTTCACCGTCCGCACTTGTGGGGGAATCCTCTTCTGTCCTCCAGTGTGCGGCTGCCGGGGTTCTTCCTCGTCATCGCTATGCGGCCCCTTGTCCTTGTTTTCGGCAATTAACTTGCCGGCCTGCTTGAACACCCAACAATCCCTGTTGGTGTGATTAGCTGGCTTGTCTGGGGTGCCGTGTATTTGACACGAGCAATCGAGTATGCAGTCCAAGCTGGACGGGCCCGACGTACTTTGTTTAAATGGCTTTTTCCGCTGACCGGGTTTAGAGCCTTTGAATCCGGCATTGACTGCCGCATCCTTAGTATTTTCGCTGTTAATGCGGCGCTTATGCTTGTTGCGACGTGATCTGCTATTGCCGTCCTTGGTATTTGAGGTACCATGGTTCTTTGATATGTTATTACTGCGAGCCATCCAGCTGTCTTCTCCTGCACAAAAGCGGGTCATGAGCGTCGTGAGGGCTGCCATAGATTTCGGCTTTTCCTGGCCAAGGTGCCGGGCTAGCCACTAGTCTCGGATGTTGTGCTTGAAAGCTGCTAAGGCCTCCGCATCCGGACAGTCGATGATTTGATTTTTCTTTGTGAGGAATCGAGTCTAGAATTGCCTGGTCGACTCTTCTGGTTGCTGAATTATGTGGCTTAGATCATCGGCGTCTGGTGGTCGCACATAAGTGCCCTAAAAGTTGTCGAGGAATGCGGCTTCCAGATCTTCCCAACAGCTAATGGAGTCCGCTGGCAAGCTATTAAGCCAATATCGCGCTGGTCCTTTGAGCTTTAGTGGGAGGTATTTGATGGCATGTAAGTCATCACCGCGGGCCATGTGGATGTGGAGGAGGAAGCCCTCAATCCATACTACGGGATCTGTTGTGTCGTCGTATGATTCAATGTTTACAGGTTTCAACCCTTCTGGGAATTGATGTTCCATTACTTCGTCTGTGAAGCATAAGGGGTGTGCGGCACCTCTGTACTGGGCTATATCTCGACGCAGCTCGAATGGGTTTTGTCCGCTGTGTTCAGCCCGGCCGGATTTGCTTTTACTGTATCCGGCGTGATGTTTGTCATTTCGCAGAGTGGTGCGCCCTTGTGATCCGTAGATCGATCTTGAATGCTTTGCCCTGTCCTCCAATATGTCTCGTAGGTCTGGCGTATCTCCCCATGCCTTTTTATTTGAATGGCGTTGGGGTGGAGGCTGAGCTTTTGGCTGGAATGCCTCTCTATCGCGGCCACGAGGTGGCCGATCAGCCATATCATACGCTTCTTCCTCCAGTCGGGGTAGTAACCTGCGCCTTGGGTAACTCTTGGAGGGGCGCTCGAGTTTATAGTCCTCGGTTGCGAGGACTTCAGTCCAATTGTCAGCTAGCAGATCTTGATCAGCTTGAAGCTGCTGCTGCTTTTTCTTCAGGCTATTTACCGTGGCCATAAGCTGGCGCTTGAAGCATTCTTGTTCGATGGGATCCTCTGGGATGACGAATTCATCATCGCCGAGGCTTGCCTTGTCTTCGGAGGGGGGCATGTAATTGTCATCTTCCTCCTCTCCATCTGCCGCTCTCTCAGGAGAGCTGGCTCCTTCATCCTCCTGCTCTAAATCTTGCTGGAGGGGATTGCTGTTGTCTTCGGCGCTATCTGGAGTGTTATTATCTCCTGTGCCGGTATCACCACTTTTGCTTTGGCGGGACTTAGAGTGGCGCCGCTGACGTCAGCGCTTGGGTTGCTTCTTGGAGGGGTCATCCTCCGCTATCTCGTCGCCATTGCTTTCGTTGGGTGTATCCACCATGTATATGTCATATGACGAGGTGGCTTTCCAGTGCCCTATAGGCGCTGGTTCGTGTTCATCTCCTACATCGTCGTCCATACCGTCGATGTCTTCGGAGTCGAAGTCGAGCATGTCGGTTAAATCATCGACAGTGGCTACGAAGTGGGTGGTGGGTGGGCGTCGAATTTCTTCGTCTTCCGCATCCCAATCCTGTTGGCCATAATCCGGCCATGGCTCTCCTGACAAAGAGAGAGTCCTTAGTGAATTCAGAATGTCGCCGAGGGGCAAGTGCTGAAAAACATCCGCGGCAGTGAATTCCATGATCGGCGCCCAATCGGATTCGATTGGCAGGGCCGCGGACGGTTCAGAGTCCGGGAAAGAGTCCGACACCTTGGAGTCACGGGCTGCGCAGAGGATTATGCTGGTGTTTGGCTCGATCGCCATCGAGACTGCAGCCCCTGAGGTGGTGTCTAGCCACCCGTCCTTGATTGGCGCAGTTTGCTCCGAGCTAAGGGTCGGAGCTGGTGCAGGCGCGGTCCTCTGGGGTACTGTTCGGCGGCAGAGCTAGGTCATACCCATCGCGACAGTGGGGTGCGCCTGGCTGTGGCTCAAATCCGTCGAAGATCAAGTCTCCGCGGATATCGGTCGTGTAATTCAAACTTCCAAATCTGACCTGATGGCCAGGGGCGTAGCTTTCAATCTTCTCCAGATGGCCAAGCGAATTAGCCCGCAGTGCAAAGCCGCCGAATACGAAGATCTGTCCGGGGAGAAAAGTCTCACTCTGGACCGCATCGCTATCGATGATAATAGGAGCCATCAAGCCTAACGGCGACGACACAGAGGAACTCTCATTGAAAGCACCAATGTCGGTGTCAAAACCGGCGGATCTCGGGTAGGGGGTCCCGAACTGTGTGTCTAGGCCGGATGGTAACATGAGGCAGGGGACACGAAGTTTTACCCAGGTTCGGGCCTTCTTGATGGAGGTAAAATCCTATGTCCTGCTTGATTAATATTGATGATATGGGTGTTACAAGAGTAGATCTACCACGAGATCAGAGAGGCTAAACCCTAGAAGCTAGCCTATGGTATGATTGTATGTTGTGATTGTTGTCCTACAGACTAAAACCCTTCGGTTTATATAGACACCGGAGAGGGTTAGGGTTACACAAGGTCGGTTACAAAGGAGGAGATATCCATATACGTATTGCCTAGCTTGCCTTCCACGCCAAGTAGAGTCCCATCCGGACACGAGACGAAGTCTTCAATCTTGTATCTTCATAGTCTAACAGTCCGGCCGATGGAGATAGTCCGGCTGTCCGGAGACCCCCTAATCCAGGACTCCCTCACATAGTCTGCATTCATTTGCAGCGTTCTTACAGCATCATATAAATTCTCCTGAAGCAAGTTCTCGTCTGACCAGTAGACGGAAGACTTTGACAGCTCTGAAGCCTTTGAGTCTAAACTTCATGGCAACAGAGAAATCTGCAAGGAAGGGTGGCAGACAGCGCCGTGGAAACACCTCAAGAGATTTGCCTCCTGACCTCTATGAGCTGTACAAGACAGATCCAGAGGAGGACTACAATCAGCGGAAAACCCGAATCCAATGGATTCGAAGATATTGGGCAGAACAATGGTTGAAGTACAGGTTCGTGACCCAGGAGTATGCTGAGAAAAATGCCATCAAGCGACCGTGGGGAGACATCTTGTACAGAAATCTTCAACCCAGATCCAGAGCTGAAGCCATTGAACAAGACTTCTATCCTTGCATGGTCTGTGGACCACAGCCTGCAGATGCAGACCCATCTTCATTGCTATGGTGTCGTGACGACAATCTGTTCAAGCGCAACTTCTAGTTTGCCAAGAACTCGGCCAAAGAAAACAAGAAGTCATGGGGATTAGACTTCAATCCAGGCCCCTCTGCTCCTCGTGCTGACGGCACACGTGAAGCTGAACCCAATCTGGTTGGGCCCTTCTATAACTTAGAAGGTCTCATTACTTACATAAAGGTTCAAGGGGCACTCATGGATCAACCTGCAGACGACGCTGATTCTGATGAAGCGCCTGCACCACCGAAGCCAAAGAAGCTAAAGAAACCTAAAGCTTCGAAGCCTGCCCCTGCACCAAAGGTTTCACGGGCGAAGCCTCTGGCCACTGCACCTCCTGAACATAGTGTGCAGTCTGAAGATCTGTCACGCATCTCCAAGCCCTCCAAAGTGAAGATGCCCATGCAACCCACCAACCAAGCACTGACCCCTGCTGCTGTTCTGCGCAACGAGAATGACGCCATTGATCTATCCAGTGACGATGATCTTGGCGATGACGCTCTTGAGCAGTTGATTAAGAGCAAGCAATAAGCAGAAATCTTCAATGACCTTCCTCTCTTTGACGTGGAAATCTTAAACAAGTTCATTGATGAGTGGTTTGACAGCCCAAACGTCAGCTTTGATGATCTTCAGCTTCCCATTGGCCTCAGCGTCATCTTCCACGGAGCCATTGCTGCTGAGCTGGCTCTAGCTCAGAAAATTGTTGAGCTGAAGCATAAGATAGATTATGAAAAGGCTCAATTCAAGAAGCATATGGCCAAGCTCAATGTTGAAGACATTCAGAACTTCCAGGTCATGATGCATGAGCTCAAGGAAGCATTCCGCATGAAACGCGAAGAAGCCAAAGGTTCTCGTGAACGCATGAAGGATCTTGCTACTAAATGTGTTTAGGGATACAATGAAGCTGAAAAGCGCAAGGCTTTGGGGCGACCAGGCATCGACCCTCAACTGGCGGCCAAGAAGAAGAAGAAGCTAGCTGTGGCAGAACCCGAAGCACCAAGGCAGGACGTACATCCAATTGTCTTCCCAGCCAGTATGACAGGCTCGAAGCCTAAGGTCCCCACAGTGGCTTCAGAACTGAAGAAAACAAGGGCAGCTGAAGCCGAAGCCAGAAAGCGCAAAACCAAGGCCACCACTGATGATGCTCCTCCAACCAAGAAACGGAAAACCAAGAAGAGAGACTGGGCTGCTCCCACAGAGCCCCTTGATGTCGAGCCAATCTCAGTGGCTCGTCTTGCGTTTGAACATCAAGAACGCCAAGTGATAGTTCATGAGCCCGCTTCCACAGAGGCTCCTGAAGCTGAAGACAATCCAGCTGTTGACCCTACCGCAGCTGAAGACATTGGTCCTCACAACAATGTTGAAGGTGATGAAGTCCTTCCTCAGATCGAGCACCAGTTGGTATCATCGCATGTGCTCACGCACAGCGAACTCATCAGCATTGGTCGTCCTCTGATGCCAACTGCTCAAGATGCATCGTGGGCTGATAACCCACAACGACAAGACACCCCAAGTTCTCCCCAACCACAAGTCACCTCACCCGTGCAAGATGGCGATGACTTTGAGGCCCAGCAAACTCCATCTCCGCAAGCGTCGCCAGCATTACGCAGGCTTCGCAAAGGACCAAGGCCCCAAGTCACTCCCACTGTGCACGTGTCAGAGTCTGAAGCCAAAACGGCTAAATATATTCTGGCTGCATCAGCCGATGAAGAAGAAGAACCACGAGTTGAAGTAGAAAGAGTTGCTACACCCCCGTCCCACCAAGATGTTGTTCTTGAGAAGAACGTGTCCGACCCTCCAGCTCCTGAAGTGGAGGTTAACAATCCTGAGGCGGCCACCAACATCAACACTGAAGCCAATGACGTTGTCATGGCTGAAGCTAATGTGGCGCCTGAAGCTACTGCAGTGCCAGAAGTGCATGCACCTGAAGCCACTACAGCGCCCGAAGCCAATACTGAAGCACCTGAAGCCAATGTGGCCCTTGAAGCCCATATCAACGACAATGTCAATGCTCATGTACCCCCTCCAAGACCTCATACAATTGAGCTGGCATTTGATCGTGGTCAGCCTGTTATGGTCCGATGGTCCATTCTGGTTCCTCCACCTGCTGCGGGTCCATAATTTGACTATCATGTCGAGCACAGACCTCCCGTCCAGAAGCCCAAGCCAAGACTTTCATGATTCCCAGGCACTGCAACTTCACCTGGGGTCTTCAATGTGAATGGCTTCGTGGCACACAACACCTTCTTCAAAAGCGCCAAGAACCCTTACACCAAACCTCGCATTTCATCAGATCGATTCTGGAGCCATCAGCAGCGCAGCTACTATTCCTGCGTCTTATACAATCAAGGGCGCATATTTCCACATATGCGTCTCGACACTGAAGCTATAGCTGGCCTGCCCTGCCTTAAAGAAGCGTTGGATTGCTTCAGAGACGCTGGACTCCTGTAGTTTGTCACAGTAAGGAACACTGGAATGAAGAGCTTCTGCTACAGTTCTATGCAACTCTTCACATTCGAGGCTACAACAGGGATCCAAAGACTTGGGTCCTTGAGTGGATGACAGGCAATGTCCATCATGAAGCCAAAGCTCTTGATATCATTGAGCACATAGGCCTGCCCACTCCTGGTGAATACTATGAGCTAGGTTGTCAACAACACAAGAATGCTTTGGAGAGCATTTTTCAGAAGCCAGAACCCAACATGAGTCAAATGTTGAGCATGATGAAGCCTTTGCCTCACGACGCTGAATACCCATCTGAATTCTTTGTTGAAGACCTAGAGTATCTGCCTCGCACCATTTATCACATCCTCAGAAAAACTCTATGGCCTATCAAAGGACATTCATCTGCAGCGAAGCTTGAAGGAGCAATGAAGACTTTGGTTTTCTACATCTTCAATGGCATCAGCTTCAATGCTCAAGACTTCTTCATTAGGCAGTTGGCTGCATCTGGCTCTGACATTTTTGGTCTGAAGTTCTATGCTCCATGGGTAATACGCCTTATCAAGCTTCACTCTGCCATTAACTATCAGCCGTCTGCGCGCAATCATCTTGTCTTGTTGCTAGAGGTTGATCTGTCTGTTGAAGCTATTTACCCAGAGCCTGCTAAGGATCCCATTTATCTTCACAATGCTGATCACCAAAGCTTCACCCAGCCCATTGAAGGAGTTCAGGCAGTCTCGCGTGTTTATCCCTTGGCTGGCAACACACGTGCCCCTCGCGCTCAAACTGACACCACTGGTAGCACCACTGCGCAAAGGCCTCGAAGGCGATCTCGTGTTCTCAATGACCGAGAGCTTCTCGTCGCGCTACACCAAAAACAGGACAATCATCACAACTGGCTCAAGCATCAGATGCAAAGCCTCTTGGTGGATGTCAACCGCATACGCAATCTTGCCACCAAGAATGACTTTGTCACTCATGAAACCTGTCGGAGGTCGTGGAAGAGTTTGACTTTGCTTAGTGCTGAAGCTGATCTGCAGGACGATGGCTTCACCAAAAGATTCAAGTTTGACTCAACTCCTCCATAGAATGCTCACTTGCGTTGGACTCCCTCACTTGAAGACTCTGACTATTCGTCCTCAGCTGCGACAGTGAATGCCAGAGTCATCAATGACCAAGATGATGCAACTTCACCTCTTCCAACTTCAGCGTGTGTCGACACTACACCAAGTTCTTCTGCACCACCGAACCTCAACGACGACCTTGCTGCCTCGCCTGCACCTCATGGAAACGAGTAGGTGCTCTATGTCTTCAAACCTTTTTGGTCCTTACTGACAAAAGGGGGAGAAGCATATGAGTTGATAGTCTTCAAGCGGGTCCATATGGGTGGTTGCTTTACCTTTTGCTACTTTTGCCAAGTGCTTACAACTCTTGCTTTTCGATACATTTGGTTCTTTGAGTTGTAACACTTAAACTCCATGGTCGTCTGCTACTTATTTGCTATTCTGTGATGCGATGATAAATTCCGCATGTGCGATGATAACTTCCGCACTTAGGTCATTTTGCAGACGTCCATTTTTCATTATGCATGTCATTATCTTTATTACATCAAATCATGCATGATGAATTGTCATCATAAGTTGAAGAGGATCTTCACAAGTACAACCTGCCATGTGCATTTGCATTCCAAGAGCAAATTACTTATATGCACATCTTCAGGGGGAGCCTTTGCCACTTATGAAGACAATACCCTATCCTTTACAATTTCACATATTTTATTCCCCGTTGAAAACTTCAACCAGTTTGTCATCAATCACCAAAAAGGGGGAGATTGTAAGTGCATCTAGTGCCACCCCTAGTTGGTTTTGGAGTATTGACGACAAACTTGGTTGAGGGACTAATGTGTTTGTGATAATTGCAGGATAACACAGGTAGAAGTCCCTCATTGATTCGGTTTTCCTACCAGAGATGACCCCTAAAAATGTATGAAGACATTGAAGTCAAAGGTGGTATGTGAAGACATTCACATTGAAGACTATGACAAGAGAAGACATTGTGTGAAGACTATGGAGCGCGAAGACTTAGTTGTTTCACCATTCTTTTTCTTCTTTGTTGAGTCATAGAAACCACCGTACTGTTAAGTGGGGTCCAAGTGAACCAGTCAGAATGACTGAAGTGATGCTTAACCAAAATCCTATGTCTTCGAGCGAAGACAATGAGAGCAAATCTTATCCAGAGCTAGATAAGTCAGCTTTGCTTGTAGCCCAAGTAAAGTTGTCGTGTGTGTTTGAAATCTGACCATTGGAACACGTGTCAGTTCCTTAGTGACCCAGGGTGTAACGCCCGGTTAATCAACTACAGTAATCCCCTACTAATGATGCCAAGTCATCACTGTTACTGTTGCTAATCTCACTTTGATTCAAAACCATTTCAAATTCAATTTTAAAATAAAGTCAAATAACTTATTTCTCCAAACAGTAAAACAAAAATGTTCACTGGGTTGAAAATATTCCCTAACTAATTTTTATGAGTGATTCAACATCATCTGAGATAGCTAACTTTCCCTGGGAATTAAAGCAGTTCCAAATCGGCATTTTTAAATGCTTTTCCATTTGTGAAAAATCTAAATCAATTCAAACTCCTCCCAAACTTTTTGTGGCAGGTGCCAAATATTGTAATGTATTTATTTAGACAAGTCCCACATTTTAAAGAACTCCTTTTGGCAGCTCAAATATTGCATAGCAATCTTTTTATGTAAACAGAAAAGAATAAGAACGAATGGCACTGTCCGGCTGGGCTTCGATGTAAATAGTGTGTGGCCCAGCCCACGAACACCTCATCTTCTACCCCCTGTTCATTGTGGATGCGCTGGACACAGTAGGCTCGTCCGTGGTGTGGATGGCCACGCGGCGGCCATCCCGCGGCTCCCCTCGATGGATGAGATCCACCCGAGCGCCCGGATGAACCCTAGCTTCTCTTTCACCGCCTCTTCTCGTCCCTCTCCTCCCCACAGCTCAGACCCGCCGCCGTCGTTGCCTTGGACTGCCTCCTCGCCGCGCTCCTCGTCGACCCCGCGCCCTAATAGGACGTCCAGTAACCTCCTCGATCTCGTCTCCTTCAACGACGCTACTGGATCGAGCGGAGCAACCCCTGTACGTGTCGCCATCGTCGGTCTTCTTCGCTGGCCGCCGCACACCATCACCGATCCCGTCGCCCTCTGCTGCTCCCGTCCCTCGCCGAGCCTTCCTTGTGCTCCTAGGTGAGCCTCTCCTTCGATTCCCCCTATTTTCCCCTTCGAACCACCGTCGTAGGCCGCCGTCACCGCCGTGCCCGATGCCGTCGGAGCTCGCGCTCACTGCTCCGTTGCCCGCGTTCCCGCGCGCCTCTGGTCGCGCCCTTGGCCACCCGCGCCCGCGCCCACGCGCGCCCTCGCAGCCACCCGCGCGGGCTTCGCGGCTACTGCCTCTGCACCGATGCTGCTGCTTCCCGTGCGCTCGCCCATTGCCATGCCGCCGCTCAGCTGCTGCCGTTGTCGCCTTCTGCCGCTGCTGCGCTCTGTTGCTTAGCTTTTGTCGTTGCTGCTATTGCTTACTGCTGCCGCTGCCGTGCACTACTTGCTGCTGCTAATGGCCACGGCGGCCAGGCTGTGTGCGTGGGTGTGCACAGCCACACTGGCCGGCCGTGCAAATTGTAGATTTTGGACTAATTGATAGTACTAGTTAGTTTAGTTGCTTCACTATGACATGTGTGCCCCATTTGATTAAGTTAAGTTTTTTTAGATTAGATATAGCTTTATGACATGTGGGCCACCACCTCTCCTTTTCACCTGTCATTTTGACTTGGTCAACTCGTTTTAAAACAAAACCAGTAATTCTATAATATTGTTTAAACCTTGAAAATTAAAATTAAATAATCTGTATCTCGGATGAAAAAGTTTTATACATGAAAGTTGCTCAGAACGACGAGACGAATCCGAACACGCGGTCCGTTCGTCTGCCACACGTCCCGAGCATAGCAAACCTGCAACCTTTCCCCTCCGGTTCATCTGTCTGACACACGTCCGAAACCGGGAAAACTTTCCCGGATGTTTCCCCCTTCGTCAGTATCGCCTAGTGCCGCGTTAGAACACCTGTAGCACCGCTTATTGTCTTGTTATGCATATGTTTGCGTGTATTTACTATTTCTTCCCCCTCTTCTCTTTGGTAGACCCCGAGACCGCTGCTGATGCCCCTGTGATCGGCTACGTCGACGACGACCCTTCCTTGCCAGAGCAACCAGGCAAGCCCCCCCCCTTTGATCATCCCGATATCGCCCATTCCATTCTCTCATGCTTGCATTAGATTTTGCTACTATTATTGTTTGCTCCTATTCTGATGCATAGCCTGCCTTTGTATCTGCTGGTGTACCTTACCTGCTTATCCTAAACTGCTTAGTATAGGTTGGTTAGTGATACATCAGTGACCCCCACCATGTCCCTGTTGCCCCTGCTTCATCATCGAAGACCCGATCAACGGGATCGAAGACCAGGCCCCGACACCGCACATCACCCCCTAGTTGTATGACTCTGCAGAGTTACCATCGAGTGCCGAGGATGGAACCTCTTACATCACTCCTGATGAGATCTCCCTAGTGTAGCTATACGGTCGAGGTCATCGAGGGTGATTTCCTCCTTAACCACTTCCATTACGACTCTGTCGTGCAACCCATCAAATGTGAACCTCGAGGGTGGATCCTCTTACGTTCACCTTGATGACAACATCGAGTGGAATTCACCAGGGCTGATTCCTCGGGTTTTCCCCCTTGGTGTTAGACACACAGTTACTATGGTTACTATGACTTTGCACTGAGCCATGTTACTAAAGACGGGTTGGCCCTGAGGGGTACCCGCGCGAGCTTAATAGCGAGTGATCTGGAGTCGGGTTGACCTGGAAGGTGCCCGCGAGATACTTACGAGGCGTGGCTGGGCATTCTTAGCCCTTGCTGCAAGTACTCGAGACGGGGCGACGGGGTCACATCGATCGTGAGTCTCTGCTCGTTACCGCGCGTTACTAATCCACTACGATTTGGATATTTGATCCGAGGGGCCTCTGGCCTGATAGCACTAACCATCACGTGGGCATAGTATGGGCGTTCTGCGTCGTATACATCAGCTGAAGCTTAATAGACGTCAGCGACTGAGCGGCGCGCGCCGGGTTGGACTAGTAAGCACCTACCTTGTTGAAGGAGGTAGTTAAGTCTACTCACCGGCCGTGTACGCAACGTGCAGGAGTTCCCCGGGAGATGGCCCATGACCCCTGGGGGCATAGGTTTAGTCCGGCGTGCTGGCCTCTCTATTAAGCCTAGGTCGGGTTGCGGCGTATTGTTTGGCCGAGGCCGGGCATGACCCAGGAAAGTGTGTCCGGCCGGAGTTAATCGAGCGTGGTGGGTAAGTTGGTGCATCCCTGCAGGGAAGAAAACATCTATCGATAACCTGTCCTACGGTAACGGACACTTGGAGTTGTATCCCGATCGATACAACTAGAACTGGATACTTGTGATGAGAAATGGATTGTGATGAGACTTGGATATGAGATGATAACTGGATAGTATGGCTCTGGGATTGCTTTCTCGCAGGGAGTCGAGAAAGGATCTCCGGCCGAGGTTGATAACACTTCTACTACTTTACTTTACTTTATACGACACCACAGAAGACTAGTGCTACCCCCGAGGGTGCCTACTACTACGTGACGGCCGCTGACGACTTGGAGTAGTTAGGAGGCTCCCAGGCAGGAGGCCTTGCCTTTTCGATCGTTGTTGCTTTTGTGCTAGCCTTTTTAAGAAAAACTTGTTTAACTTATGTCTGTACTCAGATATTGTTGCTTCCGTTGACTCTTGTATTTTCGAGCTTATGTATTCGAGCCCTAGAGGCCCCTGGCTTGTAATATAAAGCTTGTATTATTTTAATTTGTGTCTAGAGTTGTGTTGTGATATCTTCCCGTGAGTCCTTGATCTTGATCATACACATTTACGTGTATGATTAGTGTACGGTCAAATCGGGGGCGTCACAAGTTGGTATCAGAGCCGACTGCCTGTAGTTAGCCCCCTCTCCAACTCCTTGGCCGAAGTTGAGTCTAGTCGTCCAAAACTATTTTACAAACTTGGTTGTGTGGCTTACGGCCCATGTCGCCATTGGGTGGTATTAGGATCTTTTATTCCCCGTCTTTACTCTGGGATTCTGATCTCTCCTCTATTCGGGTTAAATGATTTTGCTAACTCTGACTCTAGGATCTCGTAACCACTTCCACCCGGAGAGCCCCTTCATTCCAGATGATCGCCTTCTTCACCAGAAGACTTCGTAATACTCTCCGATGTTTCCCCGAAACCCTTGTGCCCTTCGCCATTGCAATTCCATATCACCGATAAATCCCTCTGGATAACTACATACACCTGTCGTTCATATTGTCATCCCCAGTTGATCTTGTTATTACAAGATGCCTTGTAATACTTTCAAGTATTTCGAGAATCCATTGTGCCTGCTGCGTTGCAGCTCCTTTTCCGCCTGAAAACGTGTATGAATAATTCCTCACAATTCTCGGGGATTCGTTCATCCCCAATTGTTTAGGTATTTCACAAAAGTCTTCGAGATACCATACGATCTTCCGAAAATCCTCAGCAACCTATTGTTGTTGAAAATTCTTGTTTGCTTGCATTATGGTTAATTCCATATTTCTAGCACCTTCTTGTTTGATCCAATATGTCGCGAATGCTCGTAATCCTCTAGCATTCATCCTTCCGGCTCAGAAGTCACTCCAAACATGAGCTTGTTCTTGTCAAATCAAACCTTGATTGATTGTCGTTCTGTATCGATTCAACTCAATTATCTTTTGATCAGAGCATCTGCTTCAGATCTTCTGATTTGAAAATCGTAATTCCTTTGTATTCAAGCTTTGAAGTTATCCAATTATATCTATAACCCGATGCCTTTGCATTCTTTCTTCTTCTGGGTGAGTAACGATACTCACATCAGATCTTTTATGGACCGCCATATCCTTAGTTGGATTATTATCCGACAGTGTCCTTCATAATTAATCACCTTGTGAGTTCTTTCTCCGATACATAATGCCTTTGGTAAATTGTATCCTCTCCTTTTGTCAACCATGCTCTATTTCGAGGTTGTGTTAGTTACTCTTGAAGCTTGTGGTATATGTTTCTAAGATACCCCGATTAGTTGAACCTATGCCTTCCCTAATCCGTGTGAATTCAAAAGAGATGTGAGTCTTACTCTTCTGGTACTTCGCCAGATAAATCTTCTGCACTACAATTTCTTCGAAAACGAGGAGTGAATGAAAGGTTATGCATTGAAGAAGTGGGAGTCGACCTTGAACCTTTGTGTTCATGCCCATGGACCCGATGTAGAACTTATCATGGAAATTGCTCGTAAAAATAATTACCCCTTGTTATAAGTTCATCTGGTATCGGTGAATTGATCCTTCGCAACAGTGGTTCCGACCATGATCGTTCTTCTTTGGTCCCATTTCTTGGACAAGTTAAATCACTTGTCTTCTGCAGGTCAATACGCCTGCCCAACCTCTATTATGACCTACCATCGAGTATTACCCCTGGTATCTCGAGGATATCATGCCATTGCACCAAATCTTATGAACTTTTGATGAACACTACCTTTCCCTGTCATTATCACTTCATGGGTTCTGGGTTGTTTGTCAACCGATCACACTGATAAGTGAATTGATTCCGCACTCCGATTCAATAACTCTAAGTAAATTTCGTTGCTTACGAGTTTAATAATCCTTCAAGTCAATCCTAGCCTAATCGGCTATATCATTATAATGCTAAATTTTAACTGTACTACCTGGTCCTTCTTCCCGAAGCACAATTTTCCATGATGAGCTAAGCTTACGTTGATCTTCCTTGTCATATCATTTCGCCTTGAACAACAAGCTTGATTTCAAGTTTGTGTCATACCAATGGTTCCAATAACCTTTCGCTTCATCATTCCTTTGACTTGATGTCATCACCGATCGATTACATCTTCATGAAGTCTCTCAACAAATGTGGCGTGATTATCACCAACATTCCGATGCTCCTCTAGGATATCAATCAAATTCATGATGAGAAATACCATCTGTGCCCCTCGATGATTTGGGCTATCATCGACAACATTCTTGCCTCCCCCCCAACACGATTTTGATCATATCATTTTGGCATTACATCCTTTTGACCTGTCGATGGATTGCTGCTGAACCCATCGGCCACATCCTCATCTTTCAATGATGAAATTATACGAACTATTCTAGCAGTTACCGCGGGATCCTTTGTGAATTCAAAAGTCTGACTTTTACCTGATGACCATGTCAATGATATCCCGAAGCATGTCTGTGGTACTCTGATCGTCAACAAAAACATTGGGAGCACACTGCGAAATGTTTCTTGATCGATTATCCATACCCTATTGTATGGGTAATATCATGATTCTTTCCTCGCCCCCTTTATCTAAATTCTTTTGAACTTGCTGTCATATCATGTATATCCTGCTCCGCTTCCCCTTTGGAAGGATATACTCCCAATTCTTGTGTGAAACACATTTTCCTTTCCATTGGTCTGTTAAGTTTGATAGACACATTTTCCTTTCCGTTGGTTTGATTAACCTCTCTTATAAATTTTATGATCTAAGCAGTAATAAATCCCTGCTTAAGTAAGCACCTCGGTGTACAACTCTGTCAGTAAGACCCTATTACTATTGTTGATGACATTCCGGTAACCACCGATGGACGAGAACTTTGCCTATTGGTCCGCCTCGTCTTACGAGCAGGAAAAATGGTTCTCTTTGTTCCACGCCCTTGGTACCAAACTTTGTTGCCAACATAACTGACAAGCTATCCTCTGACCTGCTTTGCTATCATGACCATTCAAGATGTTAGCGCGCTTTTAACCCACATGGTGGGCCCATAACCCACAGTTCCACAGGATCAAAACCTGACTCTCCTGTACATCCTTCATTCTGAAGTATCCTTTGCACTTGCCTTTGTATGTAATACACGAGCTAACTTCCTCACCATGTTTCATTTCGGTACCAGAGGCAACATTCTTCTTCTTTGCTCTGAACCCCTTCACCACCTATTTTAGGCATCAGCTGGATGCCTACCTGGTTGCAACTTGTTGAATCTCCGTATAGCACTCTTGATACATCCCGGTGCTTCTAAAAATCTCCTTCCTTGAGATAACTACCGGATGCTGATCCTTTCAGACATTCATCCTTATAGCTTCTCCCTTACTCCACCTCTTAAATCTCGGGACGAGATTTCTTGTAGTGGAGGAGATTTGTAACGCCCGGATAATCAACTACAGTAATCCCCTACTAATGATGCCAAGTCATCACTATTACTGTTGCTAATCTCACTTTGATTCAAAACCATTTCAAATTCAATTTTAAAATAAAGTCAAATAACTTATTTCTCCAAACAGTAAAACAAAAATGTTCACTGGGTTGCAAATATTCCCTAACTAATTGTCATGAGTGATTCAACATCATCTGAGATAGCTAAATTTCCCTGGGAATTAAAGCAGTTCCAAATCGGCATTTTTAAATGCTTTTCCATTTGTGAAAAATCTAAATCAATTCAAACTCCTCCCAAACTTTTTGTGGTAGGTGCCACATATTGTAATGTATTTATTTGGACAAGTCCCACATTTTACAGAACTCCTTTTGGCAGCTCAAATATTGCATAGCAATCTTTTTATGTAAACAAAAAAGAATAAGAACGAATGGCACTGTCCGGCTGGGCTTCGATGTAAATAGTGTGTGGCCCAGCCCACGAACACCGCATCTTCTACCCCCTGTTCATTGTGGACGCGCTGGACACAGTAGGCTCGTCCGTGGTGTGGATGGCCACGCGGCGGCCATCCCGCGGGCCCCCTCGATGGATGAGATCCACCCGAGCGCCCGGATGAACCCTAGCTTCTCTTTCACCGCCTCTTCTCGTCCCTCTCCTCCCCACAGCTCAGACCCGCCACCGTCGTTGCCTTGGACTGCCTCCTCGCCGCGCTCCTCGTCGACCCCGCGCCCTAATAGGACGTCCAGTAACCTCCTCGACCTCGTCTCCTTCAACGACGCTACTGGATCGAGCGGAGCAACCCCTGTACGTGTCGCCATCGTCAGTCTTCTTCGCCAGCCGCCGCACACCATCACCGATCCCGTCGCCCTCTGCTGCTCCCGTCCCCCGCCGAGCCTTCCTTGTGCTCCTAGGTGAGCCTCTCCTTCGATTCCCCCTATTTTGACCTTCGAACCACCGTTGTAGGCTGCCGTCACCGCCGTGCCCGATGCCGTCGGAGCTCGCGCTCACTGCTCCGCTGTCCGTGTTCCCGCGCGCCTCTGGTCGCGCCCTTGGCCGCCCACGCGCGCCCTCGCAGCCACCCGCGCGGGCTTCGCGGCTGCTGCCTCTGCACCGCTGCTGCTGCTTCCCGTGCGCTCGCCCATTGCCATGCCGCCGCTGAGCTGCTGCCGTTGTCGCCTTTTGCCGCCGCTGCGCTCTGCTGCTTAGCTTTTGTCGCTGCTGCTATTGCTTACTGCTGCCGCTGCCGTGCACTACTTGCTGCTGCTAATGGCCACGGCGGCCAGGTTGTGTGCGTGGGTGTGCACAGCTGTAACGCCCTCGATGCGGCTATATCTCCTACGTGTCGAAGCATGTTTTAGAGGCATAACCGCATTGAAAGCAATGTCGCAAGTAAGGTAATCTTCACAACAACCCATGTAAATAGATAATAGGGGAAAAGGTACATAGTTGGCTTACACTCGCCACGTCACACAAATACATGAATAACATTACAATCATCCAATACACTCATGGTCCGACTATGGTACCAAAATAAAAGATCAACCCCAACATGTGACACGGTCCCAGATCGCCCCAACTGGGCACCTCTAGTGATCATCTGGGAAAGACACATAGTAACGACGAGAGTCTTCATCGAACTCCCACTTGAGCTGAAGCGCATCGTCTGGAACGGTATCATCGGTCCCTGCATCTGGTTTGGAAGTAATCTGTGAGTCATGGGGACTCAGCAATCTCGCACCCTCGCGATCAAGACTATTTAAGCTTATAGGTAAGGTAAGGTAATATGTGGAGCTGCAGCAAGCGACTAGCATATATGGTGGCTAACCTGTTCGCAAAAGAGAGCGAGAAGAGAAGGCAAAGCACGGACGAGGAACTATGATCAAGAAGTGATCCTAGAACAACCTACGTCAAACATTACTCCAACACCGTGTTCACTTCCCGGACTCCGCCGAAAAGAGACCATCACGGTTACACACGCGGTTGATTCATTTTAATTAAGTTAAGATTCAAGTTATCTACAACCGGACATTAACAAATTCCCATATGCCCATAACCGCGGGAACGGCTTTCGAAAGTTCCAATCCCTGCAGGGGAGTCCCAACTTAGCCCATCACAAGATCTCACGGTCAACGAAGGATATTCCTTCTCCCGAGACATTCCGATCAGACTCGGCATCCCAGTTTTACAAGACATCCTCGACAATGGTAAAACAAGTCCAGCAACACCGCCCGAATGTGCCGACAAATCCCGATAGGAGCTGCACATATCTCGTTCTCAGGGCACACTCAGATGAGACATCCTACAAGTAAAACCAACCCTCAAGTTGCCTCGAGGTGGCCCCACAGTCTACTCGGTCGGACCAACACTCAGAGGAGCACTGGCCCAGGGGGGTTTAAATAAAGATGACCCTTGGGCTCCGGAAACCCAAGGGGAAAAGAGGCTAGGTGGCAAATGATAAAACCAAGGTTGGGCATTGCTGGAGGAGGTTTATTCAAGGCGAACTGTCAAGGGGTTCCCATTATAACCCAACCGCGTAAGGAACGCAAAATCCGGGAACATAACACCGATATGACGGAAACTAGGGCGGCAAGAGTGGAACAAAACACTAGGCAAAAGGCCGAGCCTTCCACCCTTTACCAAGTATATAGATGCATTAATATAACAAGACAATATGGTGATATCCCAACAATAAACAATGTTCCAACAAGGAACGATCTCCAAACTTCACCTGCAACTAGCAACACTATAAGAGGGGCTGAGCAAAGCGGTAACATAGCCAATCAATGGTTTGCTAGGACATGGTGGGTTAGAGGTTTGACACGGCAATTTGGGAGGCATGATAAGCAAGTGGTAGGCATCGTAGCATAGGCATAGCAAAAGAGCGAGCATCTAGCAAGCAAAGATAGAAGTGATTTCGAGGGTATGATCATCTTGCCTGCAAAGTTGTCAGAGTTGACTTGATCCTCATAAGCAAACTCAACGGGCTCCTCATTAGCGAACTCGTCTCCCGGCTCTACCCAAACAAGACAAACAAGCGAAAGGAACACAATCAACCACGTGCAATGCTCGAACAACATGATGCAAACATGGTATGCTATGCGGGATGCGATATGTGATGCATATGCGAGATTTGACAAGGAATGATTGAACCTGGCCTCAAATTGGAGCTACGAATGCGGAGTTATGGCATGCGGAAAAATGCTAAAAAATACTAAAGCGGAGGCAAAAGTCAACCCGATCCAGATCTCAGATCTAGGGTTCCTGTAGCTGCGCGGAACCCGAGGATGGACGGAATCGTCGAGGTCGCTGGAGTGGCTCGCCGGAACAGGGACGCGGTGGAGGAAGGAGAGGTCGGAGCAGCGCGGCGGACGGTGGAGCTTGCCGGCGTCGACGTCGAGGCGGCGCCGACGTCGGGCGGTGAAGGCGCGGCGGCCTCGGGACGTCGGCGGTGGTCGGCGCCGGTGGAGGGCGGCGGCCGGCGATGGCGGCGCCGGGCGGAGTGCGGGCGGCGCGCCGCTTTGGACCGGGGGGGGGGGGGGGGCGGCTGCGGGCCGCGCGGGCCTCGGCGGCGGCGGCCGGTGCGGTGCCACGTGGCAGCGTGTGAATGGGCGCGAGGGGCGGCGGCGGCTTTGTCCGGCAGCGGCGGACGTGTCCGGCCGCGCGGAGAGGAGTGTGGCTAGGGTTAGGGTGTGAATGGACCCGGAATTTGGAATGAGGGGTCTATATATAGAGGTAGGAGGAGCTAGGAGACTCCAAATGAGGTGCGGTTTTCGGCCACGCGATCGTGATCGAACGCTCTAGATGACGGAAGGGTCTTTGTTGGGTTTTGGGGCCAAATTGGAAGGGTGTTGGGCTGCAACACAAACGAGGCCTTCTCGGTCCCTCGGTTAACCGTTGGAGTATCAAACGAAGTCCAAATGGCACGAAACTTGACAGGCGGTCTACCGGTAGTAAACCAAGGCCGCATGGCAAGTCTCGGTCCAATCCGGAAATGTTTAACCCCCACACACGAAAAGAGGTAGAAAGGACCACCGGAGGAGATAGGAGTGCCGGAATGCAAAACGGACAACGGGGAAAATGCTCGGATGCGTGAAACGAACACGTATGCAAATGCAATGCACATGATGACATGATATGAGATGCAAGACAAAGCAACAACACACGGAGACAAAAGCCTGAACCCGAGGAAAATAAAATAACTTAGCGCTGGAAACGACAAGAGTTGGGATACATATAAGGTAAATTACATCCGGGGTGTTACAACAGCTACACTGGCCGGCCGCGCAAATTAGATTTTGGACTAATTGATAGTACTAGTTAGTTTAGTTGCTTCACTATGACATGTGTGCCCCATTTGATTAAGTTAAGTTTTTTTAGATTAGATATAGCTTTATGACATGTGGGCCACCACCTCTCCTTTTCACCAGTCATTTTGACTTGGTCAACTCGTTTTAAGACAAAACCAGTAATTCTATAATATTGTTTAAACCTTGAAAATTAAAATTAAATAATCCGTATCTCGGATGAAAAAGTTTTATACATGAAAGTTGCTCGGAACGACGAGACAAATCCGAACACGTAGTCCGTTCGTCCGCCACACGTCCCGAGCATAGCAAACCCGCAACCTTTCCCCTCTGGTTCGTCTGTTTGACAGACGTCCGAAACCGGGAAAACTTTCCCGGATGTTTCCCCCTTCGTCAGTATCGCCTAGTGCCACGTTAGAACACTTGTAGCATCGCTTATTGTCTTGTTATGCATATGTTTGCATGTATTTACTGTTTCTTCCCCCTCTTCTCTCCGGTAGACCCCGAGACCGCTGCTGATGCCCCTGTGATCGGCTACGTCGACGACGACCCATCCTTCCCAGAGCAACCAGGCAAGCCCCCCCCCTTTGATCATCCCGATATCGCCCATTCCATTCTCTCATGCTTGCATTATATTTTGCTACTGTTATTGTTTGCTCCTATTCTGATGCATAGCCTGCCTTTGTATCTGCTGTTGTACCTTACCTGCTTATCCTAAATTGCTTAGTATAGGTTGGTTAGTGATACATCAGTGACCCCCACCTTGTCCCTGTTGCCCCTGCTTCATCATCGAAGACCCGATCAACGGGATCGAAGACCAGGCCCCGACACCGCACATCACCCCCCTAGTTGTACGACTCTGCAGAGTTACCATCGAGTGCCGAGGGTGGAACCTCTTACATCACTCCTGATGAGATCTCCGTAGTGTAGCTATACGGTCGAGGTCATCGAGGGTGATTTCCTCCTTAACCACTTCCGTTACGACTCTGTCGTGCATCAAATGTGAACCTCGAGGGTGGATCCTCTTACGTTCACCTTGATGACAACATCGAGTGGAATTCACCGGGGGTGATTCCTCGGGTTTTCCCCCTTGGTGTTAGACATATAGTTACTATGGTTACTATGACTTTGCACTGAGCCATGTTACTAAAGACGGGTTGACCCTGAGGGGTACCCGCGAGAGCTTAATAGCGAGTGATGTGGAGTCGGGTTGACCTGGAAGGTGCCCGCGAGATACTTACGAGGCGTGGCCGGGCATTCTTAGCCCTTGCCGCAAGTACTCGAGACGGGGCGACGGGGTCACATCGATCGTGAGTCTCTGCTCGTTACCGCGCGTTCCTAATCCACTACGATTTGGATATTTGATCCGAGGGGCCTCTGGCCTGATAGCACTAACCATCACATGGGCATAGTATGGGCGTTCTGCGTCGTATACATCAGCCGAAGCTTAATAGACGTCAGCGACTGAGCGGCGCGCGCCGGTTGGACTGGTAAGCACCTACCTTGTTGAAGGAGGTAGTTAGGTCTACTCACCGGCCGCGTACGCAACGTGCAGGAGTTCCCGGGGAGATGGCCCATGACCCCTGGGGGCATAGGTTTAGTCCGGCGTGCTGGCCTCTCTATTAAGCCTAGGTCGGGTTGCGGAGTATTGTTTGGCCGAGGCCGGGTGTCGGTGTCAAAACCGGCGGATCTCGGGTAGGGGGTCCCGAACTGTGCGTCTAGGTCGGATGGTAACAGGAGGCAGGGGACACGATGTTTTACCCAGATTCGGGCCCTCTTGATGGAGGTAAAACCCTACGTCTTGCTTGATTGATATTGATGATATGGGTAGTACAAGAGTAGATCTACCACGAGACCAGAGAGGCTAAACCCTAGAAGCTAGCCTATGGTATGATTGTTGTTCGTCCTACGGACTAAAACTCTCCGGTTTATATAGACATCGGAGAGGGCTAGGGTTACACAGAGTCGGTTACAATGGTAGGAGATCTACATATCCGTATCGCCAAGCTTGCCTTCCACGCCAAGGAAAGTCCCTCCCGGACACGGGACGAAGTCTTCAATCTTGTATCTTCATAGTCCAGGAGTCCGGCCGAAGGTATAGTCTGGCCATCCGGACACCCCCTAATCCAGGACTCCCTTAGTAGCCCCTGAACCAGGCTTCAATGACGACGAGTCCGGCGCGCAGATTGTTCGGCATTGCAAGGCGGGTTCCTCCTCCAAGTACTTCATAGAAGATTCTGAACACAAAGGTAGTGTCCGGCTTTGCAAAATAAGTTTCCACATATTGCCATAGAGAGAATAATATTTACACAAACCTAATCTGCTGACGTATTCCGTGGCGTGACATCACACCACGGCCAAGTCTTTATTCGAATCGTTTTATCGTCCCACCTCAGTGCGTTTAGCGAGGCGGTTTCCTTGGCACGTCTTGTTAAAGCAGAGATCGTGTCCCCTTATTCCGGGATTCTCATCAATACGGGTGTGGGTAACCCAACCGCGCCATTGACTACGGCGCTTGGGAGATAAGCGAGTTTTACCAGGCTGGTGGGGGCGCATAGTCGCGTCCGCCCATATAAGGGGATAAGGATCTACCTTTTCATCCACGCCTTCTTTCTCCTTTTCCTATCCATTTCCGCGCACTCGAGCTCCAGCGCCCAAGTCCGCATACCCCACCTCAACCTTCTCCAGCCATGTCCGGAGCGGGAGGCAAGTGGATGGTCTCCTCCATCACAGAGGGACACATCAAAAGACTGAGGAAGGCCGGATACTTGTCTAACGACATTGCGCACCGGCTTCCCGAAGAGGGGCAGCTCATCCCCACCCCTAGGCCCCATGAGAGGGTGGTGTTCCTCCCCCATTTCCTCCGCGGACTGGGCTTCCCTCTCCACCCATTTGTCCGGGGGCTCATGTTCTACTATGGCCTGGATTTCCATGATCTGGCCCCGAACATTGTCCTCAATATCTCGGTGTTTATCGTCGTGTGCGAGGCTTTCTTCTGCATCCGCCCCCATTTCGGCCTATGGCTCAAGACTTTCAATGTCAAGCCGAAGGTGGTGCGCGATACTCAGGCAGAATGCGGAGGCGCCATGGTGGGCAAGATGCCCAACGTCCTATGGCCCGAGGGCTCCTTCGTGGAGTCCCTAAAGGGGTGGCAATCGGGGTGGTTTTACATCACCGAGCCGAGCGACCCTGAATGGGTCGCAGCCCTCGAGTTCTGATCCGGACCCCCTACGCGGCTCACCTCCTGGAAAGAGACGGGCCTGTCGTGGGGTAAAGAAGGAGAGCTGACCGGACTCCAAACATGCGTCCAAACCGTGGTGGACAAGAAGCTCAAACTTGTCAACGTAGTCCAGGTTATGCTCATCCGCCGGATCCTCCCGTGTCAACAACGGGCTTTCAACCTATGGGAGTTTGACCTGGCGCAGCACCGAACTCTAAGCAGGCTCTTCGACACAACATACGAAGATGCCTGGAAGGTGCTTTTCAAGGGCGCCGAGGCCCCCGCATCCGCTACCGAGGATCGCGGATTCAGCACGCAGCGTCGCGCTCGTGCGGTAAGCTGTTTTTACCTTTTACAGGGTATTAGTTTTTCATAGTTTGACTCCATGCGGGATCTTAAGCTCCCTTACCTTTGACAGGATTGGCAGGAGACGTCCGGACAGATCAACTGTCCGGCTCCTTTGCCCGAAGGCCCAGCGGACGCTCGCTTGGCGAAGCTGCTGGTTCCGGCTCCCTATGTGGTGCCGGAGAAGAAGGCCAAGAAGAAGGCCACGGGGACTCGGAAGAGTGCCCGGCGCCTGGGGGTGTCGGATTCATCATCCGACGACTCCAAGACGCACTCCTCCTATGAAGACGAGGAGGAGGAAGAAGAGACCTCTCCCCCTCCAGCGGGGGGAGAGAAGAAAAGGAAGGCCGCCCCAACTGGGGAGGCCGAAGGGTCCAAGAAGGGGAAAACCCTTCCTCCGGACGGCTCCACCAACACCGACGACGGCGAAGAGGAGTGGCCGCACAGGGCCAAGCCCCTGGCGAGATTGTAGGTGTCCGGATACCAGAGTGATTCATAGTATTCTTCCATTGCACGGCTTTTCCTTATGTCGAACATGTTTATGTAGTCCACCCAAAGACCGGCTCGACGTGTCGTCGAGCGGTTCCCTAGATTCGTCGGATGTGAATTCGCTTCCGACGGCTTCCTCCCCCACCCTACGGACGGCGCCGAGGTGGCATCCCAACAGGTTCCAAGCCAGGAGGAGGTGGTCCTGGAGGCGCCACAAGGCAACCTCCCGGACTCCAGGCGTAAAGGGGATAGAACCCCCAAGGGCTCCAAGTCCGGCCTTGAGCCAGACACCGCGCCGGAACCTTCAACGGTTCCAGACTCCGGTAGGCAGCCTCCTTCCAAGAGGAGCAAGCCTATCGAGCCGGTGACCTCCGTCCAACCGGAGGCACCGGACAATTTGCTGGAGACGCTTAACGGCGCCTCCATCGACGAGGAGCACCGCACTATTATGAGTGTGGTGATCCAAAAGGTTCGGTCTGCCAAGAGCGGACTGACTGAAGCCTGTGCCAGCCTTCTAACAGGCTTTGAGATAAGTAAAGAATATGTAAAAATATTACCGCATAGACAGTAGCCCCTGATGCTCTGTTCGGCGTTTGGAAAGAAAAGCCGAATAGAGGATCTAATAATCGCAGGAGTCTAACATAATCAAGTCAATGTGTGTATGCAGGCTTCGCTGCTGGCCTCCGCTGCACTGACTGCGGAGGTGGATACGCTGAAGCAGAACCTCGCGCGGTCCGAGAACGAGCTCGGCCATGCCAAGAGGCAACTCGAGGAGAAGGAAGGTAAGTAATACCTTGCGCAATTATATAGAGAAGATGTGGTTGCAAAAGATGACAGGATCAACGTGCTATTATAGGGGCCACGGCCGAGGTGGCAACCCTTAAGCAAGCGCTGTCCGAGGCCGAAAACAGGGCGGCCACGGAGCGCATGGAGAGAGAGAAGCAGGAGACGCGGGTGGAGGAGGTGCAGAAAGAGCTCCAGGCTCTCGTGAAAAAACACGAGAGTTTGGAGCTTGACTCAAAGACGCAAGCGTCCGAGCTTGCGGCAGCCCTCAAAAGCGCGAAGTCTGCCAAGGCCGAAGCCCAGAAAGCCCTCAAAGAAATTGACGCGATGAAGAAGATAGCGGCGGGTAAGGCATTCATTATGCAAAGCAAGCACGTGAAAGTGAATTACTTGTTACTTACCCGAGTCCGGAGCTCTCCAGGAGCATTCGCAGATTTGCCCCGCAGTGCGTCTGATGCCGCCGCCTACTACCGAGCCGAGGAGGGGAGCTCGACGGAGAAGGTGTTCTGGTCTCAGTATGCTGAGGTCGGACACCTGGTGCCTTTGAGCGACCAGCTGAAGCAGATGGTCGAGCTCCACAAGGTTGCCGAACAGGCCATAAAGGGCCTCATAGTTCGGCTGTGGCCTGGAGAGGCTATGCCTGGGAGCTACTTCGGGCTGGTGAGGCGGCTGGTGGATGCCTGTCCATGGCTTGAAGTAATCAAGCGCTCCGTCTGCATCGAAGGTGCCCGTAGGGCGCTTGCCCGTGCTAAAGTGCACTGGGGCAAGATGGATGCGGAGAAGCCGGTGAAGGACGGGCCGCCACCGGGCAAGGAGCATCGCGTCCCGGAAGCGTATTATGAGGCTTCCTGAAGGGTGCCCGCCTTATAGCGGATGAATGCTCCAAAGATGTAATTTTTGAGTAAACTCGCATTTGTGATCATGTACGCTGAAAACTTGTTCATATGCGCTAAGCAACGCTTTTGAATTTAAAATATTACCTTCTGTGCGGCCATTTATCAAATTTGAGAGATGGCGAGTCGTCGGCTTCTGCCCCCATGCCACGAGTGCTGGGGTGTTCGGGATAAACATGAGCGCTCTTTTTCCCATTCTTGGGTCCTTCGAGGGAGGCGCTCAACACAACGAACAAGGCAATCGGACTATAATGCTTGAACACTCTCACTTAGCCATAGAATTCTATAATTTTAAATTTTGGCGAAGCCCCTAGTGCTCGGAAGACCGAGTTCGGGGCGCTATCCACGCCTAGGCCGGATAAAGCCGACTCCTCGCTCTAAGCGACATAAGTCTTTAGGGACTCGAAAACCTCTCGAACAGCGACCAGCTCTCGCCTCATCATGACGGTCAGTTTTAGCTTTCTCTACTGAGGTGCTTAGCCCAGCTCAACTGGGGCACAATCGCAGTAGTTCTCCTAGTGCTACCTTAGCCGATATAACGGAACGTAAGGTATCAAAACATAGGAGCCGGGCAAACCCAACATTTGACCCAAGACATGATTCGGAGCCGATGCATATAATGCTATAAGTTCGGGGTGCCGCACTTGTGAAAGTGTTCGGACTTCTCACACCATGTTGTGGGGTACTTAAGCCCCTGGCGTATTGGCCGTACCAAAGTGTACGGGTGTAACATGTCATTAATGAACATATATTCGTAAAAAAGAGGTAATGCAATAATAGACGGAAGCTATGCATTGTTTATTTAAAAAAGCTGCGATCAAAGCAGAACGATACAAATAGTGCGATAAGCAAAAGATGGGACTATCAAATATGTCATTTCCAGAGGTGAGCTGCGGAATGTTATGTGAAACAGGTATACTGCTCGTTATAGAGACCACCTTAGAGTTCCGTAGTGCGGCGTAGCTTTCTGCTTCCCTGGTTGTATCGTTTGTGCGGCAATTGTACTGCCGGACAAGCCTTCCGAAGAATGGAGTCCTGAAAATAAGAGAAAATTAAGAAATCGGCAGCCCCTAGTGCGGTTTAAGCCACGTTTCGGGCGTGCCGTGATGGTGCCCCTCCCCCTGTGCCCATGGTATTTCTAGAGCGTAGTTATGTACGCGCAACACTGGTTTCGCAAGTTCGCGAGGGCCGGGGTAGGGGCTGCATTGCTACGCTTGCTCGGAACGTGCCAAGCGGTCTTGTTGTAGGTTACTCCGGGCGCGCTTGACGGTGTCCGGACGTTTAATGGCCGGACTGGAGAATTGCCTTGAGAGGCTGCTTTGTATTTCCGCTGCGATAGCCACCGTATGATCCTCCGTTCGGAGAGAGCGTTCGGTGTTTCCATTGACCGTGATGACGCCTCGAGGGCCTGACATCTTGAGCTTGAGGTATGCGTAGTGCGGCACCGCATTGAACTTGGCAAATGCGGTTCGCCCGAGCAGTGCGTGATAGCCACTGCGGAACGGGACTATGTCGAAGATTAACTCCTTGCTTCGGAAATTATCCAGAGATCCGAAGACCATTTCAAGTGTAACTGAGCCTGTACAGTTGGCTTCTACACCTGGTATGATGCCTTTAAAGGTCGTGCTGGTGGGTTTAATCCTCGAGGGATCGATGCCCATTTTCCGCACTGTATCCTAATAAAGCAGGTTCAGGCTGCTGCCGCCGTCCATAAGGACTCTAGTGAGGTGAAATCCGTCAATAATTGGGTCTAGAACCAATGTGGCGAATCTGCCATGACGGATGCTAGTGGGGTGGTCCCTTCGATCAAAAGTGATCGGGCAGGAAGACCATGGGTTGAACTTTGGGACGACTGGCTCCATCGCGTATACGTCCCTTAGCACACGCTTCCGCTCCCTCTTGGGGACGTGGGTTGCGTATATTATGTTCACCGTCCACACTTGTGGGGGAAAACCTTTCTGTCCACTGTTGTTCGGCGGCTGGGGCTCCTCCTCGTCGTCGCTATGCAGCCCCTTGTCTCTTCTTTCGGCATTTAACTTGCCTGCCTGCTTGAACACCCAACAATCCCTGTTGGTGTGATTGGCTGGTTTTTCGGGGGTGCCATGTATCTGGCATGAGCGGTCGAGTATTCGGTCCAAACTGGACGGGCCCGGAGTGTTTCTTTTGAATGGCTTTTTCCACTGACCGGGTTTAGAGCCTTTGAATCCGGCATTAACTGCCGTATCCTCAGTATTGTCGCCATTAATGCGGCGTTTTTGCTTGTTGCGACGCGACCTGCCATTGCTGTCCCTGGTATCCGAATTACCATGGCTCTTGGTCATGTTATTGCTGCGAGCTAGCCAGCTGTCTTCTCCCGCGCAAAAGCGGGTCATAAGTGTTGTGAGGGCTGCCATAGATTTCGGCTTTTCCTGTCTTAGGTGCCGTGCAAGCCACTCGTCGCGAATGTTATGCTTGAAGGCTGCTAGGGCCTCTGCGTCCGGACAGTCGACGATTTGATTTTTCTTGGTTAGGAACCGTGTCCAGAATTGTCTGGCCGATTCCTTTGGCTGCTGAATTATGTGGCTTAGGTCATCGGCGTCTGGTGGTCGCACATAAGTGCCCTGGAAATTGTCGAGGAATGCGGCTTCCAGGTCCTCCCAACAACCAATTGATTCTGCTGGCAAGCTGTTGAGCCAATGCCGAGCTGGTCCTTTAAGCTTGAGTGGGAGGTATTTGATGGCGTGTAGGTCATCACCGCGGGCCATGTGGATATGAAGGAGATAGTCCTCGATCCATACCGCAGGATCTGTTGTGCCATCGTATGATTCGATGTTCACGGGTTTGAAACCCTCGGGAATTTGATGATCCATTACTTCATCTGTGAAGCATAGTGGGTGTGCGGCGCCTCTGTATTGGACTACATCACGACGCAGCTCAAACGAGTTTTGTCTACTGTGTTCAGCCCGGCCGGATTTACTGTATCCGGCGTGACGAGTACCGTCTCGTGCCGTGGGGCGCCCACGTGATCCGTAGATCGATCTTGTTTGCCTTGCCTTATCCTCCAATATATCTCGCAGGTCTGGCGCATTTTCCCATGCCTTGGTAGTTTTTGAGCGACGCCGGGGTGCGGCTTGAGTGGAGGGCCGAGAGGCCTCTTTGTCGCGGCCACGGGGTGGCCGGTCGGCCGCATCATGCGCTGGTGATGTAGGTTTAGGTGCTTCCTCCTCTAATTGGGGTAGCAACCTGCGCTTTGGGTAGCTCTTGGAGGGGCGTTGTGACGCCCCAAGACCGGAGCTTCCGATGCCTTCCAGGGTTTCCGGGTTCGTTGTGTGTTTTGTTTGGTTCGTTGCATTCATCATTGCATCATGTGCATTGCATCATGTCATCATGCCATCATCGCATAAATCTTTTGCAACTCAAATAAATAAACCGCATGGATTTTCAGTCCATTTAAACCAAGGGAATTCACATGGTGATTCTCTTTATAACATATCCTCTCGATATTTAGAGAGCTATAGTAAATATTCCAATTATTTGGATTTACCGCAAACACACTTGCAAAAATCCCAATGCCTTTTGTTATTTCAACTCTTGGCCTCTATCTTTGCCGCATGTCCTTTTCGTCATTTTCCGGAGCTCCCCTAATTTCTCAACATTTTTGGGCACTTCGAAAAACCTGTCCTAGTTCAAACCTTTTGATTTAAATTCAAATGAAATTGAATTTAATCTTTCAAACTTGACCTTTTCTATTTTTCTCGGGCCGTGCACATTTTCACGAGTTCGTGAAAATTATCCCCATGCCCAGAGTCCTCCCCTACCTTCTCTTTCTTTTCTTTCTCTTTTTCTGTTTTATTTTAAATGGAAAAAGATGGGAAAGAGTGAGAGAAAGCGGAGAGCCCAACTGGGCCTCCCTAGGCCTAGTCGCGCCCTTGCCTACCTCCTAGGCCATCCACACCTGGGCCACCCATCTCCCGCACCAGGCCCAGTCGCTCCGGCCCATCCTTAACCCTAGGCCAGCCGAACATCTCCCTCGAACCCCTCCTCCTCCTCCTCCTTCGTTACTCCCTCCCGCGCCGCCAGGAGAGGAGCGCTCGCGCCCGAGTCAATCTCTCCCTCGATCCCCCCTCGTCCTTCATGCCCTATCGCTGCTCCCAGCGCCGGAGACCCCTCCGACCGTGCCAACCCCGCCGCCAAGCGCCGCCTCCAGCAGCCTCCTCCCCTCATGTTCCTGCCTTGCCCCGCCATGGATGCCGCAAGACCTCGCCGCTGCCTCCCCGTCTCCGGCCATGGCGCCCGCGCCGGCGACCCGACCTGCCAGTGCCGCCGCCCTCCTTCATCGCGCCCTCGCCTCCCTCTTCCTCCGTTCGGGCCAACGCCGCCGCCACCGGATCAGGCTGCGCTTCGCCGGGGTCCTCCCCTGCCGCCAGACCGGCCCTGCAGGAGCTTCTTGTCCCTCGCCGTCCGATGCTGCTCCGCCCTGCCGCCTCTTGCCGAGCTACCTGTCACCTGCGTCGTCTACGTGCTGCTTCCCTGCTGCCTTTTTGTTGTCATTGCCAAGGCCACTGAATCCAGGGATGCAAGACCGCCTCCGTGGAATTTCACCAAGTACACCACCGACAAGACCAAACGGATGCTCGAACGAGTACCGAACGAAACGCCACGACCTACGAGAACGACTTCGTGGACCGACGAGTACCACGACGACCGTTGTTCGCCAAGTACACCTTCGGATGGCCAAGTTCCTCTTCAAATGTACGACTACACGGTGTTGTGCCAAGTACCACGATGCCCGGAGCCCTCGGACCGTCAAGTTTCACTTCCGCCGACTAGCATGACTACCGTCGCAAAAACGAGACCGTCAAGACCCGACCGACAAGTACCCCGACGACCCTGAACATCTACGATTGTGTACGACTACCGCCGCCATGCTTTTCGACAAGACGTCGTGAGCCTCTACTTCCACTACCGCTCCGATGATCGCCGATGAACGATAGGACGACTACTTCGACTACCGTCGCGTGAACCACTACTTCCCTCTACGTCCGGAGAACGTCTACTTCCACTACACCGCATCGAACTTGAACCCCTGCGATAACACACGCGTCGAAGGTATAACCTCGAGACGGCGTCCGTAAATGAATGCTTGCGATGTTTGAGATGCTCGCGTTTGCACCGTGCCTGACATGTTTTCTTGCATGTTCCCCGTTGCCATACCGTTGTCTCGTGGGACACCCGGAATCCGGGAGCGCCCCACCATCTTTTGCACGCATCCGCACACTTCTCCTTTGCATCGGTATCTCAATCGAGTTACCGGAACCGGAACGCTGCCGTGGCACCGTTTCGTTATCGTTGCCGTGGCACCCCTTTCCTTTCTACCACGGTGACAAATGCTTCATAATGCTCTTGTCAACTTTTAATAAAAATTGCATAAACTTGTTCATGTCATCCGCATCATGATAACAACTTCAAGAATGTTTAAAGTGTTGTTTGCATTAAATTACTAATGCATATGGGGATTTACCGGGTTTGCTGTTTGTTATATCCGGCCCCATTTAAATTGTTTAGATGGTATAGTTTTGTTATGTTTCACCTCTTGACATGCTTAACAACATTTAATATTGTTGGGTACATAAACGAGATCGAACTAAATAACTTGAATGTGGTGTTTCATCAATATGTAACGGAGTTGCATGTTGAGCTCCACTTAATTTGTAGGATTGTTTGTGCATTTTGCCATGCCATGTTTCATTAAACCGGACATGCATCATACTTGGTTGTGCATCATGTCATGCTTATGTGGTGGTTGTTTACTATGTTGTTTGCTTCTTTCCGGTGTTGCTTCTTCGGGTTGGTTCCGATAACGTCGCGTTTGTGAGGACCCGTTCGACTACATCTGTTTGTCTTCATCATGGACTCGTTCTTCTTCCTTGCGGGATTTCAGGCAAGATGACCATACCCTCGAAATCACTTCTATCTTTGCTTGCTAGTTGCTCGCTCTTTTGCTATGGCTATGCTGCGATACCTACAACTTGCTTATCATGCCTCCCATATTGTTGAACCAAGCCTCTAACCCACCTTGTCCTAGCAAACCGTTGTTTGGCTATGTTACCGCTTTTCTCAGCCCCTCTTATAGCATTGTTAGTTGCAGGTGAAGATTGGAGCTTGTTCCATGTTGGAACATGGATATTTTATTGGGATATCACAATATCTCTTATTTAATTAATGCATCTATATACTTGGTAAAGGGTGGAAGGCTCGGCCTTATGCCTGGTGTTTTGTTCCACTCTTGCCGCCCTAGTTTCCGTCATATCGGTGTTATGTTCCCGGATTTTGCGTTCCTTACGCGGTTGGGTTATAATGGGAACCCCTTGACAGTTCGCCTTGAATAAAACTCCTCCAGCAAGGCCCAACTTTGGTTTTACCATTCGCCACCTAGCCTTTTCTTTCCCATGGGTAGGCCTGCCCAAGGGTCATCTTTATTAAACCCCCAGGCCAGTGCTCCTCTGAGTGTTGGTCCAACCCAGAGCACCGTGCGGGGCCGCCCCTTGGCAACTTGGGTTACGTTGGCTCCCGTACGCTTAGCTTATCCGGTGTGCCCTGAGAACGAGATATGTGCAGCTCCTATCGGGATTTGTCGGCACAGCGGGTGGTCTTGCTGGACTTGTTTTACCATTGGCGAGGATGTCTTGTAACCAGGATTGCGAGTCTGATCGGGTCTTCCCACTAGAAGGAATATCCTTCGTTGACCGTGAGAGCTTGTGATGGGCTAAGTTGGGACACCCCTGCAGGGTTATGAACTTTCGAAAGCCGTGCCCGCGGTTATGGGCAGATGGGAATTTGTTAATGTCTGGTTGTAGAAAAACCTGAAGTTGACCTTAATTAAAATACATCAACCGCGTGTGTAACCGTGATGGTCTCTTCTCGGCGGAGTCCGGGGAGTGAACACGGTGTTGGAGTAATGCTTGACGTAGGTTGTTCTAGGATCACTTCTTGATCATAGTTGTTTGACCGTGCTTTGCCTTCTCTTCTCGCTCTCATTTGCGTATGTTTAGCCACCATATATGCTAGTCGCTTGGTGCAGCTCCACCTCATACCTTTTACCCTTCCCATAAGCTTAAATAGTCTTGATTGCGAGGGTGTGAGATTGCTGAGTCCCCGTGACTCACAGATACTTCAAAACCAGCTTGCAGGTGCCGTTGAACCGTGCAGATGACGCAACCAAGCTCAAGGAGGAGCTCGATGAAGATCTTGTCCTTCATGTTGTTTCATTTCCAGTTGATCATTAGTGGAGCCCAGTCGGGACGATCGGGGATCTGTGTAGCATTTGGGGTAGTCTTCTTTTATTTTGGTTCCGTAGTCGGACCCTGATTGTATCTGGTTGATGTAATGCTTTATTCATGTAATTGTGTGAAGTGGCGATTGTAAGCCAACTATGTATCTCTTTCCCTTATGTATTACATGGGTTGTGTGAAGATTACCTCACTTGCGACATTGCTTTCAATGCGGTTATGCCTCTAAGTCGTGCTTCGACACGTGGGAGATATAGCCGCATCGAGGGCGTTACAAGTTGGTATCAGAGCCTTCCCCGACCTTAGCAGCCCCCACTGCTTGATCGAATTAGCGGACGAGTTGAGTCTAGAAAAATGTTTCGAGTCATTTAGGAATTATATATCGGAGAGTTTAGGAATTCTTTCTCCCAGTCCCTTTATCGCTTTGGTAAGGTATCCTGACGTAGAGTTTTGACTCTTCTCTTCTCAAATTTCACTATTTTTTTAGGATCACGCAGGTATCTTGGAATCGTTCCGATGGTTTTGTGACGAGAACATTGTTCTTGGTGCCTCCTGACATTTAGGGTTGTGGCAGTGTCCCGGGGAGTTGAGCTCCGAGGTGTTGTCGTCACAATTTTATCGTTGCAGTTCTGGAATACCTGAGTTTAGTTTCGCCGACATCGAAAATCTCTTTTATGCAGTTGTTGGTGAGATAACCTCGACGCCACCCAGTACTGGGGCGGGAGTTCGGGAGTATTGCCATAACTTGTATAACGGATGCTTTTTGAAGGTTGAGGTAGACAATTTCCGAAGGTTTCTTGGTTATGTGTTGAAGGATGGATACAGCTGGATGTAGGATTTGCTAGTTTTGGGTGAGATATTATGCTTCCCCTGTATCCCCAACACCTGATTGCATAACCAGAAAATTTCGGGAGTTTATAAGTGGGAATTCAAGTAGCTCTTAGGATATCTTTCCGACAGATGTATGATATGAAATTGGGGTTCGACGTCTAGTGGTCCGCCTATCCACGGTTGGTTTTACAGTGGTCTCGTTGTGTCTTAAAGAGTCCTTGGCTATGCCGACTTGGGGACGCTTCGTATGTCATGTGCACTGCCTTGTACATGATGGTGCTGTACGATCAAGCCCGTTAGGCCCCACCACGAAAACTTCGGACGAAATCTCAATCATATGTTTGTTCTGGCTTATTCTGCAAGCTAATCCTTTGTTTTGTTTTGAGTTGTGGTATTCGAGTGGCTTCGAAGTCAAATGTTGATTCCATACCTTTCCTAAGCGGTGTTCTCATACTCCTATGTGAATACTAATCCTTCATGATAATCGAGATTGTCATGACAATCATTTTCAACCGACGTGCTCCTCCTCAAGTGGATCCAATCATTTCAACATCCGCAAGATCAACTCAAGTCGTCTCAATGTTGTTTGTTTCATCCATCTCCAAGTTGCCTTTGTTTTTCCCGCCCACCCACCCTTTTTCTTCAAGGATTCAGATTTCTTGATCATGTGTCCATCTTATTTATGTGAAGTCTCTTCATTCTTTTCTTTCAATGTTCGTATCCGGTGATTCTCAAGAAGTTTCTAACAGAGCTTCAAGTTCGTCACTTTTCACTCGTTTTCTCCTCCGGTGGTTTCAATTCAAGTTTTCTGTGTTGATCATATTCTTTTCCTCGTTTCAAATACCCTCTCATGCCGGTGCTCCTCATATTCATTCATTTCTCTCCATTCTATTATTCCGGAGTGTTGAAGATATCTCCAAGATTCGTGTTTCCACTCTGCTTTCATTCAAACTCTTTCGAGGATGTTATCTCTTTCAAGTCATTTAATTCAACCGGCGCAATCCTCTCTTTTAAATCATTTCGACGGTGTTTCTTTTGAGTGGGCCCTAACCCACAGGTCTTTTCCCAGGATCTTACCTGACTCTTCTTATTTTCCCAGAGCTATCCTCAAATTTCTTTTCGAAGTTTGACGTAAGAATGATTCATCATCAGTCATATGTATTTCTCCAAGATCTTTCAAATTCTTTTCATCGTTGGTTCAACTTTTCCATTCTTCTTCATTACGGAGTGCTTCAACAATTCTTCGTGGTGTGTCCCGCCGTAATTCTCAGAATTTGAAGACCGAAGAAGAGTTTTACATCCATATCTTATCCGTTCTCTCAGAGATTCGTGGCTCTAGTTCGAGACTATCCTCTCATAATCATTTTCGATTGTCAGAATTATTTTGACCCACCCGGAGCATTTCATGAGTTGTTTCCATTCATTCCTCCGAAGGCCATCTTTTCAAATATTATTCATTCTCAGCTTTCAGTTATCATTCTCCAATCTTACCGGTGTTTCGTTCAAGTGATATCTAATCGGCTCGTGATCTCTTCGTTCCCATGTATCTAAATCCTCTCAAGCATCTTCGTTCATTTTATAATTCGTCCCGGTGTTTTCTTTATCTTCTCTTCGTTCATTCTTAATTCTTACGGTGGGTCGTTCAAGATCTCTCTTCCTTCGTTGTAATATTTATTTATTCGTTGCTTTAATCCTACCGGTGGTTGCCGGGGTACTGATCCACGGGCACCTATGGGACCGGCGGACCGAGTCCCTTTCGGTTCGGCGGGGGCGGAGATCGTGCAAAGAGCAAATCGAGGCGATACACGCGAGCAATTTACCCAGGTTCGGGCCGCACGGATGCGTAAAACCCTACTCCTGCTTTGTGGTTTGTATTGATTTCTTGCTCGGGAGCGCGGATTGCTACAGTACACACCAGCAGCTAGCAAGACCGAGCGTGAGTGTTTTTCGAACCCCCCTCTACGTTACACACGGGCCTCCTTTTATACGCTCAAGGGGTCACCGACAGGTGGCAACGGAGGCAAAGGGTAAAAATGGAAAGGTGCTGCGGTAGGTACAGCTACCTGCTACAGTGTATCATACCTAACCCTGACGGCAGGGGACAAGGGCCTTAAATGCCCGTCTGTGTCACCTAAACAGTGCAAAAAGGGACCGCCAGGGACGCCACCGTTCGCCACGATGGCGATCTTGTCAGCGCCGCTTGCCACCGCATGCCGCTAGCTGCACAGCCTCCCGCCACGTACGCCAGGAAGGGCCCTAGGGTGACACGTTGGTGGATGTGCTGGAGCGCGGGCCCAGAGAGGTGGCTTGCTGCGGCAAGCGCCTTGCCGCTGTCGTTGTCTTGTCGCTCCCGGGAGCTTGTCGCTCATCGGGCCTTGCCGGGACGCGTGGTGCGCCGCGGCAAGTTCCTTGAAATGCCTTGGGTGGCCTTCCCGGCAAGCTCCTCTTGTCGGGGTCTTGGGATGCTTTTGTTAACCTTCCCGGCAAGCTCCTCTTGCCGGGGTCTTGAGATGCCTTGGATGGCCTTCCCGGCAAGCTCCTCTTGCCGGGGTCTTGTCTCTTTGACTTGAATACTTTGTTCTTGAATGGCTCCAAAGGAACCACGGAGGACCTTGGCGGTCACCCGGCAAGCCTTGCCGCGGGATGCTGCGACTGCCCGTGCACAAGTTCGGGATACTAGGGTACCCCTACTCTAGTACACCGACAGGAGCCCCCGGGCCTGGGCCATACACGGTGCCGAGCGCTGTTGGGCCAGGCCCAAAACAGGGCACGGGCACGCGCGGCCTAGGTTACGCCGTATCTTACTCCGTATCCACCGCGCCCTCCCCGAACGGCACGCGTTGAATGCGGCGTCGTGGGAGAGATCGTGGGTGGTTTCTTTATTCGAAAATGCGGAACGTCCGCCCCCTCCCTCTTTATAAGCAGGGGAAACAGGGGCAGTTCGCCCACTCGCCCGTTGCCGTTCCAATCTCAGAAATCTCCGCCGCTCCCTCGCCTTCCCAAAGCTGAGAGAGAGAGAGCAGCGCTCCGCACCCACATCGCCACCAGCACCACCAACGCCGTCGACCTCCTCCACTGCTTCCGCCATGGCTCCAAAAGCCGACAAGGGGAAGGCCGTGAAGTCGACCGAGGCGCAGCGGCTCGCAGCGCTGCGGAAGGAGCGGGTCGTCTTCCCCCCCCAAGCTTGGCGCGAAGGAGCTGAGGGAGAACTACTACCTTTTCTGGTCGGCGGAGACGCGAGCGCATCCGCGCACGAAGGTACTCCCCGCCGCCGCTTGGAAGAAGGCCCCAAATGGGTACCCTTTCTTTGCTCTGTTCTTCTACTGCGGGCTCTGCCCGCCTTTCTCTGAGTTCTTCTGCGACATCATGAATACCTACGGATTCCACCTCCTTGACTTCACCCCCAATGCCGTTCTGACCATGGCAGTTTTCGCACATCTCTGCGAAAACTTTGTCGGAGTCCTTCCCAACGTAGCCCTCTTCCGCCACTTCTTCATACCCCGAGTAGAGAGAGGAGAATCTCTATCCGGCGGAATCGCCTAGATCTCAAGGGCCGGCAAGAAGGAAACGTATCTGGAGGGAGAATTCCGCGGCAAGTGGGAGGAGTGGAGGGCAGATTGGTGCTGGATTGACGAGGAGAACCCGCAGCCATTCACCACCCGGCGCCGAACCCCAGTAGCACGCGGCAGCGATTGGAGTGACGTGGCCCCAGAAGATGACAGGCTGAAGATTGCCATCACCAGGATCCTGCGCCTCAAGCTTGCCGGGCTTACTGTAGGCGCTGTTGACGCAGACTTTCTTCGCCGCCGCATCGCCCCCCTGCAGGAACGGGGGAGGCCCACTTGGGAGTTCAAGAATGCGGCAGACATCATGAGGCTGCGGCCGGGCCTCAATTACAACTTCACAGTCCTGGAGCTCAACGCGATGCTTCAGGAGCTCTTCAAGTATGACCCCCAACATCCCGAGGTTTTCAGGTTGCCGGGGGGCGTCGTTCCGCTGTGCAACAATTCCTCGCTCGACCGCATCCGTGCAATGATGCCGGAGTGCGACTCGCATGGGATTGTGCCAACTTGGCAGGAGCCTGCAGACGACGTCGTGCAGCAGTTCTTCGATGACTTGGTGGAAGTGCCGATCCGCTCCGACGAGAAGGACAGCCTCACCCGCGACACCACGGATGCGGAGATGGCGCTCATCGCCACTAGGCTGGAAGAGGCGGCGGCAGCCGCGCCCGCGGGCGAGTTTGGGTTCACTGTGGAGGAGGCAGATGCAGCAGAAGCGGCAAGCCGTGCCGAGCGAGGGGAGCCCGCCGGCAAGAAGGAGCTTGCCGGGCGTGACGCCGAGCCGAGCGAGCCCGCCAAGGACACGAGCGGCTCGTTGGAAATCAACTCCTCTTCCTCCTCATCTTCGGGCAGCTCGCCGCAAGCAGAGCCTCCATCCCCACCAAGAAGGCGTCTCCGCAAGGCCGGTGACGTGGCGGAGCGTCAAGCGGGTCAACAGACGCCACGCCGCGTGACACGCTCCACCGCGGCAAACACCGTTGCCGCGGGAGCGCCTCATGCTGCGACGGCAACTGGAGCGGAGTCTAGCCGGACCACCGCTTCAGTTCCTGCCGCTGCTCACGCCGCGCCGACAGCCGGAGCGGGATCGTCTCAGACCACCGCCACTGCTCCCGCCAAGCGGCCAAGGGAAGCTACCCCTCCGCCTCCTCGCGCCGGGCGCGCGCCGGACTTTGACTTCTCCGCGTTCAGCTCCGACGAGGAAGAAGAAGAAGAGTAAGCTTCTCTTGCTGTACTTGTAGTTCTTCAATCCTTGCTGTTTGTCTTGTATCTGACTTGCTTTTCTCTGAACTTGTTCCTCTTTAGGACTCTGGCCCAGAGAGCGGCAAAGAGAGCTAAGGTCCCGGTGATCGTCATCGAGGACGAGCCTACTGCGACAGCAGGTGGCGCGCCCGAGACAACCTTGCCGGACCCGGCGACTTTTCTCCAGGGCAGCCCCCAGCGTAAGTGTATGATTTGCTTTCCGCTGCGAGGCGCGCATGGGTACTTGTCTTTGCTGATATCTGCTTGTTGACTTGTGTAGGAGCCGAGCAGCCCCACCAGGAGCCAAGGGAGAATTCCCCGACAAGGGAGAACTCTCCGGCAAGGGAGGGCTTCCCGGTAAGGGAGAAGTCTCCGGCAAGGGACAGTACCAGCGGCCCCCCGACGGCGGAGACCACGACTGCAGAAACTGGTGCAGGTACTCCTCTTGCTTCAAAACTTCCCTTGGGTTCTTCTTCTTTTGATCTTCTTTTTGTTGGATTTTTGCTTGACTCTTCCCCCTTTTTTGGCTGTCAGATCCATCCGCTGCGGAGCAGATGGAGACCGAGGTCGCCGCCGACGAAGCAGCCGGTGCTGGTGATGCCGCCGGCGCAGAGGCCGCCAAGGCTGCCGCCGCAGCAACTGGCGAAGGGTCTGGTGATCGCACTGACGGCCCTGAGGCCGCAGGAGCGCCAGGCGCTACACCGACCACCGACCCGTCCGCCGAAGCCGCAGCGCCAAGCTCCGAGGAGCCCCAGCCAGGCGTCTACTTGAAGGCCGGCGAAGGCGTCTTCATCAACCTCCCCTGGGCGTCAAGCTCCAGGGCGCCGGTCGAGGGGGAGATCTTCGACGGAGAAGTTCTTGCCTCCGCGGGGTTGACGGTGGTTGACGCGCCAAGCAGCAGCAGCAACGAGCCCGAAGAAGAGCGGCTGCTGCGGAAGCTGATGTCGCTCTACCGCGCGCGGCAAGCCAAGCTGGAATCCCGCGAGGCGCTTGTCGCGAAGGCGGGAGCTGATATCGAGAAGCGCGCGGAGGAGCTCGGGGGTTTCCACCGGGAAGCCCTCCGGTCCCTGGCGGAGGAGCGGGAGCAGCTCGCTGAAGCGCAGAAGGCCTTCCTCCTCGAGAAGGCCGAAGTCGAAGAGCGGCAGCGACTTGCCGCTGTGAAGTTAGCCGCGGAGGAGGGCGAGCTGGCGCAGCGGAAGGTCAATCTCGACGCCCAGGAGGAGGAGCTTGCCGCGCGCGAGGAGAAACTTGGCGGAGCCCTCAAGCAAGCAGAGGACGCCGCCGCCGCCGAGGCCGCCAAGAAGGAGTTGGAGACGAAGGTGGCGCGGCTAGAAGCCGATCTTGCCGAGAAGGGCAAAGAGCTCAGCGCCGCCAAGGTCTCCAACGTGGATCTTGAGTTGAAGCTAACCACTTTGACCAAGACTCTGGACAGCGCCAAGAAGCGGGAGGCGGCCTTGAAGGAAGAAATCAAGGCCGACAAGGCGCTGCTGGAGAGTGCTGCCGCCGCCCAGAACGCTTTCAGGGAAACTGTGATGCACTGGACGGAGAGTCTTGTGAATGCCGCCACAGACATCGACAAGGAGCTGGCGCAGCTGGGGATGGAGGATCTTAGGTATCCCTCCGACGAGAACCTCCAACCCAGCGCCAAGCTCGTCTTGTTCTTCAAGGGCGTGGCGACGGCCCTTCAGCGGCTCCGGGAGAGGATCCCGAAGCAGCTGGACGACGAGTCGCGCAAGATCTGCGCGGGAGCTCTTCAGAAAGTGTTGATGAAGGTGGCCTTCCGCAATCCGGGCCTCCGCCTCACCAACGTCCTCAGGACCTTGCCGCCGGATGCTGATCTGGAGGAGCTCAAGGCCCTTGTCGCACCCATTGTGGACAAGGTGAGCGGGATCAAGAGGGTCGAAGACGATCGCGTAGATTAGGCCGCCCATTTCTTCTTTCCTTGTCGCTGTTTATTATGTTATGAAAACACTCTGTTAGAGTTGCGACAAGCTATCTTTGTAATATAGCTTTGTTCTATGGAATGATTGCAATGTTATTCCCTTTACTTGATCCCTCCCTTTGTATGTCCTTTTACCCTACGCTTTTAGGGAACTTGCCAGTGCAGGCACCTGAGCCGCGAGCGCTGAGTGCGGAACGTCAGCAGCCTGCTGGCGGTGCCGCTACCGGCAAGAAACCTTGTCGCAACTAGTTGCAGCTCACTTAAGTTGCTGAGCGGACTCGAAACAAAGTAAGGGCGCTAGCGGCTCACTTAAGTTGCTGAGCGGACTCGAAACAAAGTAAGGGCGCTAGCAGCTCACTTAAGTTGTTGAGCGGACTCGAAACAAAGTAAGGGCGCAACTAGCTACGAGTTGGTTCCTCCGCGCACAGGTTTTCCATACAAAGTGCGGTCGTTCAAGGGAGATAACTTAAAATTTTAAAATTTTGATTTCTCAAACTTTGGCAACTTAGCTTTTCTGTTGTTTGCTTCCCGGCAAGGCGAAACTTTCTTGAACGACGCTTGGTCCATACCCTTATCTTCTCCTTTCCCCCCGGCAAACTTGTGGGCGAGGGGAACCTTGCTTTCAAAAAGAAAGAAGAGACAATACAGATATGGGCCTTTACGGCTCGTTATTGCTTACCGTGGAGTAGGTGCTGCACAAAGTGTCAGATCATATATGCCAAAAAATAAGAAGCATGAAATCGATAAAATGTGCGGAGCACATGAGCTTTACTTATGCACGGGGTCTGCGCCCGGCTTTGTACAAAGGATAACATGCAACAGCGGCAAGACTTGTACAAAAGGTGGTTGCCGGAACAGGTTCCGGCAACCGCGCCTTACGGGTAAAACTTACGAAGATGCTCAATGTTCCAGGAGTTGCTCACCGGAATTCCATCTTCGGTCTCAAGGCGGACAGCGCCAGGCCTAGTGACTCGTTTCACCCGGTAAGGGCCTTCCCACTTCGGCGTCAACTTGTTGGAATTCTTGGCGGACTGAACACGCCGAAGAACAAGTTCGCCTTCCTCGAGACTTCTGGCATTAACTTTGCGGCTATGGTAGCGGCGCAAAGCTTGCTGGTAGCGAGCAGCTCGCGCAGCAGCCTGAAGACGGTCTTCCTCAAGGAGCAGCGCGTCATCTTGTCGCAGCTGCTCTTGCTCAAGCTCATCATAAGCGAGCACTCGAGGTGACCCGTATACGAGTTCCGTGGGGATAACTGCCTCTGCTCCATAGACTAGAGCAAAAGGTGTCTGTCCAGTGGCTCGATTTGGCGTCGTTCTGATCGACCAAAGAACCACCGGCAGCTCCTCGATCCAGTTTCTTCCGCACTTGTGCAGCCTGTCGAAAGTTCTGGTCTTGAGCCCGCGCAGCACTTCAGCATTTGCCCTCTCCGCTTGACCGTTGCTTCTCGGGTGAGCAACAGAAGCGAAGCAGACCTTGGCGCCAAGATCTTGGACGTACTGCATGAAGGTGCGGCTCGTGAATTGTGTACCGTTGTCGGTGATTATCCTGTTAGGGATCCCGAAGCGGCAAACAATCGACCTGAAGAACTTGACTGCTGACTGTGCTGTCACCTTCCTCACTGGTTCCACTTCCGGCCACTTTGTGAACTTGTCGATTGCTACGTACAAGTACTCAAAGCCCCCGACTGCTCGGGGAAAGGGGCCGAGGATGTCGAGCCCCCAGACCGAAAATGGCCAGGATAAAGGGATCGTCTGGAGAGCTTGAGCTGGTTGGTGTATCTGCTTGGAATGGAACTGGCACGCTTCACACTTGGTTACTTGTGCAGTTGCATCCTGGAGGGCTGTCGGCCAAAAGAAACCTTGCCGGAATGCTTTACCGACAAGTGCTCTTGCGCCAATGTGGTGACCACATATGCCTCCATGTATCTCTGCCAACAGCTTTTGTCCGTCTTCCCGGTGAATACACTTCAATTTCACACCGTTGAGTCTTCTTCTGTACAGTGTCTTGTCGACAAACTGGTACATACTTGACTGCCGGGCTACTCTTTCCGCTTCTTCTTGCTCTTCGGGAAGTTCTCCTGTCTGAAGGAAACGGACAATCTGCTGCGCCCATGCTGGAGCTTGTGGCTCGACAACAAGGACTAAAGGCAAATCTGCGGCTGCGGGAACGTCCGCTTCTAGGGCAAGAACCTGCGGGTCTGCCGGAGCTTGACGTTCCCCGGCAAGCTTGCCAGAGCAAAACTTGTCGGGAGCTTCTGCTTCAACGGAACAAACCCTGGGGTTTGCCGGAGCAGACTGCTCCTCAGCGCTTTTGGCGTTGATCTTGGGGACTGCTGCGGGAACACCCGCTTCTACGGCGAGAACCTGCGGCTCTGCCGGAGCGCGACGTTCCCCGGCAAGCTTGCCGGAGCAAAACTTGTCGGGAGCTTCTGCTTCAACGGAACAAACCCTAGGGCTTGCCGGAGCAGACTGCTCCGCAGCGCTCTTGGCGTTGATCTTGGGGACCTTTTTGGCAGCGGCTTCGGGAAGCTCTGCCGGCAAATAGTCACCAGAAATCAACTTCCTCTTCTTGCTCTGTCCAGTTGATGGCGTCACGGACGGTTGAGTCAGCTTGAGCACAAAGATCCCTGGTTCCACAGGTAACTTAAGTGCGGCGCACTTTGATAGGCCATCGGCAATGGCGTTCTGAGCTCTTGGAACATGCTCCATTTGTAGGCCGTCAAAGTGCTCTTCTAGCTTTCTCACTTCGTCAACGTAAACTTCCATCAACGGACTCTGGTAACTCTTATTTACTTGGCGGACGACAAGTTGTGAGTCACCCCTGACAATGAGCTTCTTGATCCCAAGGTCTGCTGCGATCCTGAGACCGGCAAGCAAGCCTTCATACTCTGCAGTATTGTTTGTTGCTTGCTCCTTGGGAAAGTGCATCTGGACTACGTACTTGAGGTGCTCTCCGGCGTATGCGACAAGCAGCACGCCAGCGCCGGCGCCTTGCAGTGAAAAGGCACCATCAAAGTACATCAGCCACTCTTTGCTTGCTTCCTTGACGGGGATGCTCGTTTCTGGAATTTCTTCATCTGGTGTTGGCGTCCATTCTGCTATAAATGCTGCCAATGCTCTGCTCTGGATAGTTGAAGTACTTTCAAACTTGAGGCCAAAGCTTGACAGTTCCAGTGCCCACTCAACAATCCTGCCTGTCGCTTCTGGATTCTGCAATATCCTCTTCAGCGGAAAGCGAGTGACAACTGTGATCTCATGTGCTTGGAAGTAATGGCGCAGCTTTCTCGAGGCCATGAGAAGGCCAAAAAGCAATTTCTGCACGCCAGAGTACCTTGACCTAGCCCCCTGCAGAAGGGAACTGACAAAGTAAACTGGGCGCTGCACCATTTTCTTCTGTATCTCCTCTCGCATCTGCGCAGATTCATCTTTGTCGGGACCAGAGCTTGCCGGGGAAGCCTCCTGCTTGTCGCTGGATGCGCTTGCCGTGGTTGCTGGCTCGTCATCTGCCTCCCTCTCTGCTACTAACGCAGCACTAACCACTTGATTGGTTGCCGCTATGTACAGCAGCAACTTCTCTTGTGGCTTAGGTGCGACAAGTATTGGAGGGGAGGACAGGTATCTCTTCAAGTCTTGCAGCGCAGCCTCCGCTTCCGGAGTCCATCTCATTGGACCTGCCTTTTTCAATAATTTGAAAAACGGCAGGGCGCGCTCAGCAGACCTAGAGATAAACCTGCTGAGAGCAGCCACGCAACCGGCAAGTCTTTGTACATCCTTGACGCGCTTGGGTGCTTCAATCTGCTCAATGGCCTTGATCTTGTCGGGATTGGCTTCAATTCCCCGCTGAGACACGAAGAACCCGAGAAGCTTGCCGGAGGGAACTCCAAACACACACTTCTCTGGGTTGAGCTTGAGGCTGATCTTGCGCAGATTTGCAAAGGTCTCGTCTAAATCTTGAATCAGGGTTGCTCTGTCCTTGCTCTTGACCACTATGTCATCCATGTATGCTTCCACATTTCTGTGTATTTGCGGCTCAAGAGCGACATGGACTACTCTTGCAAATGTTGACCCAGCATTTTTTAATCCGAAAGGCATCCGTACGAAACAGTACGTGCCACATGGAGTAATAAATGCGGTCTTCTCCTCATCTTCTTCTGCCATGAAGATCTGATGATATCCTGAGTATGCGTCAAGAAATGAAAGCAAATCACATCCGGCTGTGGAGTCAACAATCTGGTCAATGCGCGGCAAAGGAAATGGGTCTTTGGGACAAGCTTTGTTAACATCGGTAAAATCGATACAAAGTCTCCATTTCCCGTTTGCCTTGCGCACGACTACAGGATTGGCCAACCACGTAGGATGGAGCACTCCTCTAACAAGGCCTGCTGCTTCCAGCTTCTTGATCTCTTCTGCAATGAATTCTTGGCGCTCCACTGCCTGCTTCCTGACCTTCTGCTTGACGGGCCGCGCATGAGGACAAACAGCAAGATGGTGCTCAATTACTTTCCTGGGAACACCGGGGATGTCAGACGGTTGCCACGCAAACACGTCGACATTCGCCCGCAGGAAAGCAACGAGCGCGCTTTCCTATTTAGGGCCGAGAGTGGCACTGATGGTGAAGGTACCACCAGTGCCGTCCTCCTTGGTGGACACCTTCTTCGTCTCTGGCGGAGCTGCCATCGTCTTCTTATACTTGCCGGTGGAGCTCGATGGTGCGTCCTCGACGGCAGCGCAGCACTCCGAAGAGGTGCGCTTGCCGGAGTGGGCATCAGAACTCTTGCCGGACTTGGTCTTCTTCCCCCCGGGAGCTTCAGCGGCAAGTGACTTGTGATCTGCTGCGGCTGCTGCTTCCCGGTAGATCTTGTCGGCACAGATAAGAGCATCCTTCTTGTCGCCGGGGACAGAGATGACGCTTATCGGGCCTGGCATCTTCAGCATGTTATATGCGTAGTGAGAGGCTGCCATGAACTTGGCGAGTGCTGGACGGCCAAGTATCCCATTGTAAGGTAATGGAATATCGGCAACGTCAAAAGTGACTCTCTCAGTCCTGAAGTTTAGCTCGCTGCCAAATGTTACCGGCAGTGTGACTTTCCCCTTCGGCTTGCTCCTTCCCGGGTTGATTCCTTGGAATGTGTCGGTCTCTTCGAGCTCGCTGTCAGGGATCTGGAGTTTTTGGAGTACAGCGGAGGAGATGAGATTCAAGCCGGCCCCGCCGTCAACAAGCATCTTAGTGACCTTGAGGTTGCGGATAGTTGGTGAAACCAACATCGGCAAACACCCGACCGCAGTTGTGCGATCAGGGTGGTCCTCAATGTCAAAGATGATAGGCGTGCTGGACCATTTCAGAAGCTTGCGCGATTCGACAGGTGGTTCCGTTGCATTGACTTCCCGCACCCACTGCTTGAGTTGGCGGTGTGAAGTATGCAGAGAAGCACCACCGTCAACGCTTAGGACTTCTGTGGCTTTCTGGAACTCCTGCTCACTGGTCTCGACATCATCCATGTCTTCGTCGTCGTCGTCGTCTTCATCGTTGTCGCGGTCGCGGGGAGGTCTATCTCCTTGCCGCTGCTTGGCCTTGCCGCGGCGTCCTCCCTGGCCGGCGCGTTTCTTGCCGGATTCTCCAGCACGTCCTTGGGCCCTCTCCTTGTCGCGTCGCTCATACTCAGCCTTTTGCTGCTGGACAAGCTGCTCGACCTTCTTGCAGCTCTGGAGGTCATGGCCCTTGGTGCGGTGAATCTTGCAGTACTGCTTGTCGGAGCCGTCCTGCTTGTCGGCGACCGCCACAGCCTGGCAGTTGGCGCACGCGGCAATCTCCTTGCCGGAGCTACCAACCTTGGCTTTGTAGGCGCCACCTTCGTTGCCGGACTGCTCAACGACTAGCACCTCTTTGCCTTTCTTCTTCCTGTTCCGCCGCCGGTTTCTCTTTGCCGGGGCAGTATCTTCACTGTCAGATCCTTCTGCTCCGATATTCTCTCCGGGGAGTTTCCTCCCTTCCTCAGCGCGTGCACACTTGTCGGCCAGGGCATACAGCTCACTGACGTCTCTGATCCTGCACATCGCCATCTCCTCCCGCATCCTACGGTTACGCACGTTCTGATGAAACGCGCTGATGACCGCGGCGGGGTGGACGTCTGGGATGTTGTACTGTACACGGCTGAACCTCTGAATGTACTTGCGCAGGGGCTCTCCTTCCTTCTGGACGAGCAGATGAAGGTCACTCTCTTGGCCATGAGGTTTGTGGCCGCCTGTAAAGGCGCCGACAAACTGATGGCATAGGTCTGCCCAGGAGGATATGGAGTTGTCCGGCAAGTGCATGAGCCAGGACCTGACGTTGGGCTTGAGCACTAACGGGAAGTAGTTGGCAAGGATCTTGTCGTCCCGCCCCCCGGCAGCCTGCACCGCGATGGTGTAGATGCTGAGGAACTCCGACGGATGCGTCTTGCCGTCGTACTTCTCTGGTACATCTGGTTTGAAATTCTTCATGCTGGGCCACTGGACTTGCCGCAGCTCACGGGTGAACGCAGGGCAACCTACCGCATACGGCAAGTCGCCTGGTTACCCTGGCGCATGCATGTCGACAGAGGGCCCAGCGCGCTGATCTGATTGACGTCGCGCTTCTCTTCGGCGCTCGATGCGAGTACGAGCGTCTTCTTGCTGCCGTTCATGAAGAACTTGGCGCTGATCGCGGCGAGCTCGTGGACCTGATGACGCGGTGGAGTCGCTGTCGAGGTGGATCCGGCGAGTCGGCGATCTTGGCCTTCGGGGCGGAGAGTGCACAGAGGTTGCACCCCCACCGGTCTTGTCGCCACCGGCTCGTGCCTGGCTGACTTGCCGCGGCTGCGATGTGCTCGGCTGCCGTGGAGTGTCGCCGTTGGCGAAGCCGATGAGACTCTGGATGGTAGCCCTCCAGTCGTCGATCTTGTCCGCCGTTGGAGGGTAATCTAGGAGCAGCTGAGCTCGCGCCAAAGCTTCTGCTGCAGTGGCGGGTGGCGGTGGCGGACGGTGCGAGGAGCGGGATATGCTCGGACTTCTAACCACGTTAGAAGGAGCAGTATCCCGTCCAGGCGACTGCGTCTCGCTCGCGCCAGCATGTTGGCGTGCATGGTGGTCCTGAGCGCTCCGAGATCCACCAGCTCGATCTTGGTCTAGCAAACGCATGGTACCGTGAGTACCATGACGCTGCCGGTCCCGCGCCTCCTGAGACGGGCGCGGTGCATGCACGGACGCCGAGGTCTTGGAGTGCGCCCGGTCGTTGTGGGAGCTGGCTACGCCGCCGATGGGCAGCGCAGCCTTGTCCTTGGACCTGGCAGCACCGTGAGCTCCCTCGTCGACGCGCGTTCTTCCGCCGACGCCTGCCCCATCAGCCGTTTGCTCCGGCGATGGTGGGTTTGGCGCGGACTGAGCAGCCGCCTCCGAAACCTTCTTCTTCAGCGGCATGTTGATGAAGATGATGAAGATCTAGCTCGCGAGAACGCCGGATCTGGTTCACACAACTTCGACGCCCCCTACCTGGCGCGCCAAAGATGCCGGGGTACTGATCCACGGGCACCTATGGGACCGGCGGACCGAGTCCCTTTCGGTTCGGCGGGGGCGGAGATCGTGCAAAGAGCAAATCAAGGCGATACACGCGAGCGATTTACCCAGGTTCGGGCCGCACGGATGCGTAAAACCCTACTCCTGCTTTGTGGTTTGTATTGATTTCTTGCTCGGGAGCGCGGAGTGCTACAGTACACACCAGCAGCTAGCAAGACCGAGCGTGAGTGTTTTTCGAACCCCCCTCTACGTTACACACGGGCCTCCTTTTATACGCTCAAGGGGTCACCGACAGGTGGCAACGGAGGCAAAGGGTAAAAATGGAAAGGTGCTGCGGTAGGTACAGCTACCTGCTACAGTGTATCATACCTAACCCTGACGGCAGGGGACAAGGGCCTTAAATGCCCGTCTGTGTCGCCTAAACAGTGCAAAAAGGGACCGCCAGGGACGCCACCATTCGCCACGATGGCGATCTTGTCAGCGCCGCTTGCCACCGCATGCCGCTAGCTGCACAGCCTCCCGCCACGTACGCCAGGAAGGGCCCCAGGGCGACACGTTGGTGGATGTGCTGGAGCGCGGGCCCAGAGAGATGGCTTGCCGCGGCAAGCGCCTTGCCGCTGTCGTTGTCTTGTCGCGCCTGGGAGCTTGTCGCTCACCGGGCCTTGCCGGGACGCGTGGTGCGCCGCGGCAAGTTCCTTGAAATGCCTTGGGTGGCCTTCCCGGCAAGCTCCTCTTGCCGGGGTCTTGGGATGCTTTTGTTAACCTTCCCGGCAAGCTCCTCTTGCCGGGGTCTTGAGATGCCTTGGATGGCCTTCCCGGCAAGCTCCTCTTGCCGGGGTCTTGTCTCTTTGACTTGAATACTTTGTTCTTGAATGGCTCCAAAGGAACCACGGAGGACCTTGGCGGTCACCCGGCAAGCCTTGCCGCGGGATGCTGCGACTGCCCGTGCACAAGTTCGGGATACTAGGGTACCCCTACTCTAGTACACCGACAGTGGTCCATTAAGTTTATGTTATATCTCTCTTAATCTTTTCTATGGGAATAAGTAATAAGTCAAATCCGTTGATTATCATGAATTTAAAATGGTAAAGGATAAGCATAATGTAATTCTTATTCTTGTTTCATCCAAGCGTTTAATTCTTTATTCCGGAGGCTCATCAAATTCCTGATTTCCATTGTTCATCTTCTCTTCTTCCCGGAGTTCCAACCTTTTTCAATCATTTTATCACGGAGATCCATCTAAATCATTACAAGGTTTCACCTTGTGTTTTCAACTTCTCTTTCTTTTCGTTATCCTTTTTGTTACCCGAGTTCTTCATGGAGGTTCTACATGATTGGTTCATCAAGGACTTAAATCTTTCTACAAGTGTTTATCAATATTCTTTTCAGAGGAGCTCAAGCATTCTTCATCTTGCTATCCGGAGTGCAATTCTCTCTACCATATTATTGGAGGTGGTATTATGCCATTCTTGATAATTTGGGTTCATGTTTCATGATTCACATGTTGTTAGGAATGAGGTATTTTAAATCCATCAATCTCTTCTTTGAAGTTATCTTGGGTTATATTTCACCTAAAGCCTTCCCTAAGGATTATCGCTATTTATGGTGCTCATATATGATCCAAGTTCTTCATTTATCCTACCGGTGAAATAAGTTCTCGTCTCCTTGTTGTTATCAATCCAATCTTGTTTCGTTAGTGGCAGAATTTCACCTTAAGTTTTGAGATGTGTTCCTTAAGCCCATATCATGTTTATGCTTTCGATGTTGGTTTTCCAACAACTCCGCTCGAACTTTCCCCTAAAGATGATTTTCAAGATCATTTGAGATAGAAGATATTGTTTTCTCCTCCATTCATTCCATCCTCTCATTTCTTCCGGAGGCGTTGTGATGTTGCTCTTTTCTCTCATCTTCTCGAATGGTGTTCTTTTCGTGCTTACCCATTTAACCGGAGTGTTGTGCCCCTTTGCTCAAATCCTTTTCATCCTATCAAGTTTTGTGTCTCTTTTCAACTGAAGTGCTATACGAATTTGTTCTTCCTTGTTCCTCTTTTCTAACGGGATGTTTTCAACTTCGTTCATCTCCGTTGTATTCTTTCTTTCAATCTGTTCAACTTTTCAAGGTTCTTTCGTTTCACTCGTTTGTCAAAGAAGCAACTTAGTTTTACCTCTTCTTTTTCTCTTCCGTTTTCCCTCCGGTGCCATTCTAGATCTCGGGACGAGATCCTCTCGTAGTGGTGGAGTGTTGTGACGCCCCAAGACCGGAGCTTCCGATGCCTTCCAGGGATTCCGGGTTCGTTGTGTGTTTTGTTTGGTTCGTTGCATTCATCATTGCATCATGTGCATTGCGTCATGTCATCATGCCATCATCGCATAAATCTTTTGCAACTCAAATAAATAAACCATATGGATTTTCAGTCCATTTAAACCGAGGGAATTCACATGGTGATTCTCTTTATAACATATCCTCTCGATATTTAGAGAGCTATAGTAAATATTCCAATTATTTGGATTTACCGCAAACACACTTGCAAAAATCCCAATGCCTTTCGTTATTTCAACTCTTGGCCTCTATCTTTGCCGCATGTCCTTTTCGTCATTTTCCGGAGCTCCACCTAATTTATCAACATTTTTGGGCACTTCGAAAAACCCGTCCTAGTTCAAACCTTTTGATTTAAATTCAAATGAAATTGAATTTAATCTTTCAAACTTGACCTTTTCAATTTTTCTCGGGCCGTGCACATTTTCACGAGTTCGTGAAAATTATCCCCATGCCCAGAGTCCTCCCCTACCTTCTCTTTCTTTTCTTTCTCTTTTTTTGTTTTATTTTAAATGGAAAAAGATGGGAAAGAGTGAGAGAAAGCGAAGAGCCCAACTGGGCCTCCCTAGGCCTAGCCGCGCCCTTGCCTACCTCCTAGGCCATCCACACCTGGGCCGCCCATCTCCTGCACCAGGCCCGTCGCTCCGACCCATCCTTAACCCTAGGCCAGCCGAACATCTCCCTCGAACCCCTCCTCCTCCTTCGTTACTCCCTCCCGCGCCGCCAGGAGAGGAGCGCCCGCGCCCGAGTCAATCTCTCCCTCGATCCCCCTCGTCCTTCACGCCCTATCGCTGCACCCAGCGCCGAAGACCCCTCCGACCGTGCCAACCCTGCCGCCAAGCGCCGCCTCCAGCAACCTCCTCCCCTCGCGTTCCTGCCTTGCCCCGCCATGGACGCCGCAAGAACTCGCCGCTGCCTCCCCGTCTCCGGCCATGGCGCCCGCGCCGGCGACCCGACCTGCCAGTGTCGTCGCCCTCCTTCATCGCGCCCTCGCCTCCCTCTTCCTCCGTTCGGGCCAACGCCGCCGCCACCGGATCAGGCTGCGCTTCGCCGGGGTCCTCCCCTGCCGCCGGACCGGCCCTGCAGGAGCTTCTTGTCCCTCGCCGTCCGATGCTGCTTCGCCCTGCCGCCTCTTGCCGAGCTACCTGTCACCTGTGTCGTCTACGTGCTGCTTCCCTGCTGCCTTTTTGTTGTCATTGCCAAGGCCACTGAATCCAAGGATGCAAGACCGCCTGCGTGGAATTTCGCCAAGTACACCACCGACAAGACCAAACGGATGCTCGAACGAGTACCGAACGAAACGCCAAGACCTACGAGAACGACTTCGTGGACCGACGAGTACCACGACGACCGTTGTTTGCCAAGTACACCTTCGGATGGCCAAGTTCCTCTTCAAATGTACGACTAGACGGTGTTGCGCCAAGTACCACGATGCCCGGAGCCCTCGGACCGTCAAGTTTCACTTCCGCCGACTAGCATGACTACCGTCGCAAAAACGAGACCGTCAAGACCCGACCAACAAGTACCCCGACGACCCTGAACATCTACGATTGTGTACGACTACCGCCGCCGTGGTTTTCGACAAGACGTCGTGAGCCTCTACTTCCACTAACGCTCCGATGATCGCCGATGAACGATAGGACGACTACTTCGACTACCGTCGTGTGAACCACTACTTCCCTCTACGTCCGGAGAACGTCTACTTCCACTACACCGCATCGAACTTGAACCCCTCCGATAACACATGCTTCGAAGGTATAACCTCGAGACGGCGTCCGTAAACGAATGCTTGCGATGTTTGAGATGCTCGCGTTTGCACCGTGCCTGACATGTTTTCTTGCATGTTCCCCATTGCCATACCATCGTCTCGTGGGACACCCGGAATCCGGGAGCGCCCCACCATCTTTTGCACGCATCCGCACACTTCTCCTTTGCATCAGTATCTCAATCGAGTTACTGGAACCGGAACGCTGTCGTGGCACCGTTTCGTTATCGTTGCCGTGGCATCTCTTTCCTTTCTACCACGGTGACAATGATTCATAATGCTCTTGTCAACTTTTAATAAAAATTGCATAAACTTGTTCATGTCATCCGCATCATGATAACAACTTCAAGAATGTTTAAAGTGCTGTTTGCATTAAATTACTAATGCATATGGGGATTTACCGGGTTTGTTGTTTGTTATATCTGGCCCCATTTAAATTGTTTAGATGGTATAGTTTTGTTATGTTTCACCTCTTGACATGCTTAACAACATTTAATATTGTTGGGTACATAAACAAGATCGAACTAAATAACTTGAATGTGGTGTTTCGTCAATATGTAACGGAGTTGCATGTTGAGCTCCACTTAATTTGTAGGATTGTTTGTGCATTCTGCCATGCCATGTTTCATTAAACCGGACATGCATCATACTTGGTTGTGCATCATGTCATGCTTATGTGGTGGTTGTTTACTATGTTGTTTGCTTCTTTCCGGTGTTGCTTCTTCGGGTTGGTTCCGATAACGTCACGTTTATGAGGACCCGTTCGACTACGTCCGTTTGTCTTCATCATGGACTCGTTCTTCTTCCTTGCGGGATTTCAGGCAAGATGACCATACCCTCGAAATCACTTCTATCTTTGCTTGCTAGTTGCTCGCTCTTTTGCTATGCCTATGCTGCGATACCTACCACTTGCTTATCATGCCTCCCATATTGTTGAACCAAGCCTCTAACGCACCTTGTCCTAGCAAACCGTTGTTTGGCTATGTTACCGCTTTGCTCAGCCCCTCTTATAGCGTTGTTAGTTGCAGGTGAAGATTGGAGCTTGTTCCATGTTGGAACATGGATATTTTATTGGGATATCACAATATCTCTTATTTAATTAATGCATCTATATACTTGGTAAAGGGTGGAAGGCTCGGCCTTATGCCTGGTGTTTTGTTCCACTCTTGCCGCCCTAGTTTCCGTCATATCGGTGTTATGTTCCCGAATTTTGCGTTCCTTACGCGGTTGGGTTATAATGGGAACCCCTTGACAGTTCGCCTTGAATAAAACTCCTCCAGCAAGGCCCAACTTTGGTTTTACCATTCGCCACCTAGCCTTTTCTTTCCCTTGGGTAGGCCTGCCCAAGGGTCATCTTTATTAAACCCCCGGGTCAGTGCTCCTCTGAGTGTTGGTCCAACCCAGAGCACCGTGCGGGGCCGCCCCTTGGCAACTTGGGTTACGTTGGCTCCCGTACGCTTAGCTTATCCGGTGTGCCCTGAGAACGAGATATGTGCAGCTCCTATCGGGATTTGTCGGCACAGTGGGTGGTCTTGCTGGACTTGTTTTACCATTGTCGAGGATGTCTTGTAACCGGGATTCCGAGTCTGATCAGGTCTTCCCGCTAGAAGGAATATCCTTCGTTGACCGTGAGAGCTTGTGATGGGCTAAGTTGGGACACCCCTGCAGGGTTATGAACTTTTGAAAGCCGTGCCCGCGGTTATGGGCAGATGAGAATTTGTTAATGTCCGGTTGTAGAAAACCTGAAGTTGACCTTAATTAAAATACATCAACCGCGTGTGTAACCGTGATGGTCTCTTCTCGGCGGAGTCCAGGAAGTGAACACGTTGTTGGAGTAATGCTTGACGTAGGTTGTTCTAGGATCACTTCTTGATCATAGTTGTTCGACCGTGCTTTGCCTTCTCTTCTCGCTCTCATTTGCGTATGTTTAGCCACCATATATGCTAGTCGCTTGCTGCAGCTCCACCTCATACCTTTTACCCTTCCTATAAGCTTAAATAGTCTTGATCGCGAGGGTGTGAGATTGCTGAGTCCCCGTGACTCACAGATACTTCAAAACCAGCTTGCAGGTGCCGTTGAACCGTGCAGATGACGCAACCAAGCTCAAGGATGAGCTCGATGAAGATCTTGTCCTTTGTGTTGTTTCGTTTCCAGTTGATCAGTAGTGGAGCCCAGTCGGGACGATCGGGGATCTGTGTAGCATTTGGGGTAGTCTTCTTTTATTTTGGTTCCGTAGTCGGACCCTGATTGTATCTGGTTGATGTAATGCTTTATTCATGTACTTGTGTGAAGTGGCGATTGTAAGCCAACTATGTATCTCTTTCCCTTATGTATTACATGGGTTGCGTGAAGATTACCTCACTTGCGACATTGCTTTCAATGTGGTTATGCCTCTAAGTCGTTCTTCGACACGTGGGAGATATATCCGCATCGAGGGCGTTACAGGCGTTCGAGTTCATACTCTTCGGCCGCAAGGACTTCAGTCCATCTGTCGGCTAGCAAATCTTGATCAGCTCTAAGCTGTTGTTGTTTTTTCTTGAGGCTACTCGCCATGGCCATAAGCCTGCATTTGAAACGCTCTTTTTCGACGGGATCCTCCGGCACGACAAATTCGTCGTCGTTGAGGCTTGCCTCGTCTTCGGAGGGAGGCATATAATTATCGTCCTCGACCTCTCTGTCTGCCGCTCTCTCATGAGGGCTGGCTTCTCTATCCTCCTGTGTTGAATCTTGCTGGAGGTGGTTGTCTTCGGCACTGTCCGGGGTGTTGTTATCCCCCGTGCCGGAATCACCGTTTTTTTTGGCGGGATTTAGAGCGGCGCCGCTGACGCCGGCGCTTAGGCTGCTTCTTGGAGGGGTCATCCTCCGCTGTTCCATCGCCATTGCCTTCTTTTGGGGTGTCCACCATGTATATATCATACGACGAGGTGGCTTTCCAGTGCCCTATAGGCGCTGGTTCTTGATCGTCTCCTGCATCGGCGTTCATACCGTCGATGTCTTCGGAGTCGAAGTCGAGCATGTCGGTTAAATCATCGACAGTGGCTACGAAGTGGGTGGTGGGTGGGCTTTGAATTTCTTCATCATCCGCATCCCAACCTTGCCGACCATAGTCCGGCCAGGGCTCTCCTGACAAAGAGAGAGACTTTAGTGAATTCAGAATATCGCCGAAGGGCGAGTGCCGAAAGATGTCCGCGGCGGTGAACTCCATGATCGGCTCCCAATCGGGTTCGATCGGTCGGGGTGCAGAGGGCTCGGAGTCCGGAGAGGAGTCCGGCTCCTTGGAGTCACGGGCTTCGCAGAGAATAGGGATGGTGTTCGGCTCGATCGCCGTAGAGATTGCAGCCCCCGAGGAGGTGTCTAACCACCCATCCTCGGTTGGTGTGGTCGGCTCCAAGCTAGGGGTCAGAGCGGACACGGGTGCGGCCTCCAGGGCACTGTTTGGCGACAGAGCTAAATCATGCCCATCGTGACAGTGCGGCGCGCTCGGCTGTGGCTCGAATCCATCGAAGATCAAGTCTCCGCGGATGTCGGCCGTGTAGTTCAAACTTCCAAATCTGACCTGATGGCCAGGGGCGTAGCTTTCATCTGCTCCAGATGACCAAGCGAATTGGCCCGCAGTGCAAAGTCGTCGAATACGAAGATCTATCCGGGGAGAAAAGTCTCACCCTGGATCGCATCGCTGTTGATGATCGGAGAAGCCATCGGGCCTAAAAGTGACGACACAGAGGAACTCTCAATGAAAGCACCAATGTCGGTGTCAAAACCGACGGATCTCGGGTAGGGGGTCCCGAACTGTGCGTCTAGGTCGGATGGTAACAGGAGGCAGGGGACACGATGTTTTACCCAGATTCGGGCCCTCTTGATGGAGGTAAAACCCTATGTCCTGCTTGATTGATATTGATGATATGGGTAGTACAAGAATAGATCTACCACGAGATCAGAGAGGCTAAACCCTAGAAGCTAGCCTATGGTATGATTGTTGTTCGTCCTACGGACTAAAACTCTCCGGTTTATATAAACACCGGAGAGGGCTAGGGTTACACAGAGTCGGTTACAATGGTAGGAGATCTACATATACGTATCGCCAAGCTTGCCTTCCACGCCAAGGAAAGTCCCTCCCGGACACGGGACGAAGTCTTCAATCTTGTATCTTCATAGTCCAGGAGTCCGGCCGAAGGTATAGTCCGGCCATCCGGACACCCCCTAATCCAGGACTCCCTCACCGGTCATGACCCAGGAAAGTGTGTCCGACCGGAGTTAATTGAGCGTGGTGGGTAAGTTGGTGCACCCCTGCAGGGAAGAAAACATCTATCGATAGCCTGTCCTACGGTAACAGACACTTGGAGTTGTATCCCGATCGATACAACTAGAACTGGATACTTGTGATGAGAAATGGATTGTGATGAGACTTGGATATGAGATGATAACTGGATAGTATGTCTCTGGGATTGCTTTCTCGCAGGGAGTCGAGAAAGGATCTCTGGCCGAGGTTGATAACATTTCTACTACTTTACTTTACGCTACTCTACTCCCTCCTGTTGCTACAAGATGGTGGTTTCCAGAAAATGCTAGTCTTTGATAGGCTAGGCTTTCCCCTTCCCTTCTGGCATTCTGCAGTTTAGTCCACAGATACAACCCATTCCTTTGATATAGATGCATACTTAGTTTAGATCTGATGTAAGTCTTGCGAGTACTTTGGATGAGTACTCACGGTTGCTTTGCTACTTCTTTCCCCCATACCTGATTGTTGCGACCAGATGACGGATCCCAGGAGCCAGACGACACCACAGAAGACTACTGCTACCCCCGAGGGTGCCTACTACTACATGACGGCGGCTGACGACTTGGAGTAGTTAGGAGGCTCCCAGGCAGGAGGCCTTGCCTTTTCGATCGTTGTTGCTTTTGTGCTAGCCTTCTTAAGGCAAACTTGTTTAACTTATCTATTTATGTGCTGATTGGTCCTTGTGAAGTCATTGCTTGTTTGCATTAGTTATTTGTCATCACTGTGTGACTGCTTGTTCTGATTGGTTTCATACTATCTTCCATCCTGATCTATACTGCCTAGCTGCTATTAGTCTTTATGCTTTCATTTCATTGAATACTTGACTATGGCTAGCTTAGTGTAGTCTACCTTCCGCGGCATGGTAATAGGTTTATTTCTATCGTTTGTCTTCGAAACTTCCATGTTTTGAAGACTTTCATAAAAATCACCTATTCACCCCCCCCCCCTCTAGTCGATCACTAGCACTTTCAATATCCCCTAAACCAATAGTAACAACATCCTTTTTGCAATATATCTTAGCATTAACAGTATTCAAGAAGGGTCTACCAAATATAATGGGACAAAACTCATCTTGTGGGGAACTAAGAACAAGAAAATCATCAGGATATTTAACTTTCCCACACAAGACTTCAACATCTCTAACAACCCCAATAGGTGAAATAGTATCTCTATTGGCAAGCTTAATTGTAACATCAATACCTTCTATCTCAGCAGGTGCAATATCATGCACAATTTCTTCATATAAAGAATGAGGTATTGCACTCGCGCTACCACCCATATCACATAAGCCATGATAGCAATGATCTCATATTTTAACAGAAATAACAGGCATGCCTACAACAGGTCTATGTTTATTTTTAGTATCGGGTCTAGCAATTCTAGCAGCTTCATCACAAAAGTAAATAGCATGCCCATCAATATTATCAGATAAGAGATCTTTAACCATAGCAATGCTAGGTTCAACTTTAATTTGCTCAGAGGGTGTAGGTGTTCTAGTACTACTCTTACGAACCACAGTTGAAGCTTTAGCATGATCCTTTATTCTAGTAGGGATAGGTGGTTTCTCATTATAAGCGGTAGGAACAATATGATCAACATTATAAGTGATAGTCTTTTCTTCAACTTTAATAGGTTCAACTACTTTTACTTCAATGGGAGGATGATATTTAAGCCACTTCTCCTTAGGGAGATCAACATGAGTAGCGAAGGATTCACAAAAAGAAGCTACTATCTCAGAGTCAAGTCCATATTTAGTGCTAAATTCATGAAAAGCATCGGTATCCATAAAAGATTTAACACAATCAAACTTAGGTGTTATACCTAACTCCTTACCTTCGTCGAGTTCCCAATCCTTAGAGTTGTGTTTAATTCTTTTCAATAAATCCCATTTGAATTCAATAGTCTTCATCATAAAAGATCCAGTACAACAAGTATCGAGCATGGAGCGATTACTGAGAGAAAGCTGAGCATAAAAAATTTGAATAATAATTTCTCTTGAGAACTCATGATTGGGGCATGAATATAACATTGAATTAAGCCTCCCCCAAGCTTGAGCAATGCTTTCTCCTTCGCAGGGCCAAAAATTATATATATAATTACGATCACGATGAACCAGATGCATAGGATAAAACTTCTGATGAAATTCCAATTTCAATCGGTTGTAGTTCCATGATCCAATATCATCACATGGCCTAAACCATGTCAATGTCTTTCCCTTCAAAGATAAAGGGAAGACTTTCTTCTTGATAACATCCTCGGGCATACTTGCAAGCTTAAATAATCCACAAACTTCATCCACATATATTAGGTGCAAATCGGGATGCAATGTTCCATCTCCTGTAAAAGGATTAGCTAGCAGTTTCTCTATCACACCCGAAGGAATGTCAAAATAAACATTTTCAATAGGTTCAGTAGGTTGAGGAGAAACGTTTTGCTCTACTGGTCGGGGTGAAGATACCCCGAACAAGCCCCTCAAAGGATTACTTTCCATAGTAACAAGTGACAGTAAATTTCAGCACACTATATAAATTTTTCCTTACCAAAATCCACCTACCAAAGGCGCTTCACTCCCCGGCAACGGCGCCTGAAAAGAGTCTTGATGACCCACAAGTATAGGGGATCTATCGTAGTCCTTTCGATAAGTAAGAGTGTAGAACCCAACAAGGAGCAGAAGGAAATGACAAGCGGGTTTCAGTAAGGTATTCTCTGCAAGTACTGAAATTATTGGTAACAGATAATTTTGTAATAAGGTAATTTGTAACAGGTAACAAGTAACAAAAGTAAACAAGGTGCAGCAAGGTGGCCCAATCCTTTTTGTAGCAAAGGACAATATTGGACAAACTCTTATATAAAGGAAAACGCTCCCGAGGACACATGGGAATTATCGCCAAGCTAGTTTTCATCACGCTCATATATTCGCGTTCGTTACTTTGATAATTTGATATGTGGGTGGACCGGTGCTTGGGCACTGCCCTTCCTTGGACAAGCATCCCACTTATGATTAACCCCTCTTGCAAGCATCTGCAACTACAAAAGAAGTATTAAGGTAAACCTAACCATAGCATGAAACATATGGATCCAAATCAGCCCCTTACGAAGCAACACATAAACTAGAGTTTAAGCTTCTATCACTCTAGCAACCCATCATCTACTTATTACTTCCCAATGTCTTCCCCTAGGCCCAAACAATGGTGAAGTGTCATGTAATCGATGTTCACATGACACCACTAGAGGAAAGACTGTTGGAAATATGCCCTAGAGGCAATAATAAATTGGTTATTATTATATTTCCTTGTTCATGATAATCGTTTATTATCCATGCTAGAATTGTATTGATAGGAAACTCAGATACATGTGTGGATACATAGACAACACCATGTCCCTAGTAAGCCTCTAGTTGACTAGCTCGTTGATCAATAGATGGTTACGGTTTCCTGACCATGGACATTGGATGTCGTTGATAACGGGATCACATCATTAGGAGAATGATGTGATGGACAAGACCCAATCCTAAGCCTAGCATAAGATCATGTAGTCCGTATGCTAAAGCTTTTCTAACGTCAAGTATCATTTCCTTAGACCATGAGATTGTGCAACTCCCGGATACCGTAGGAGTGCTTTGGGTGTGCCAAACGTCACAACGTAACTGGGTGGCTATAAAGGTACACTACAGGTATCTCCGAAAGTGTCTGTTGGGTTGGCAGGAATCGAAACTGGGATTTGTCACTCCGTGTTAACGGAGAGGTATCTCTGGGCCCACTCGGTAGGACATCATCATAATGTGCACAATGTGATCAAGGAGTTGATCACGGGATGATGTGTTACGGAATGAGTAAAGAGACTTGCCGGTAACGAGATTGAACAAGGTATCGGGATACCGACGATCGAATCTCGGGCAAGTATCGTACCGCTAGACAAAGGAAATTGTATACGAGATTGATTAAGTCCTTGACATCGTGGTTCATCCGATGAGATCATCGTGGAGCATGTGGGAGCCAACATGGGTATCCAGATCCCGCTGTTGGTTATTGACCGGAGAACGTCTCGGTCATGTCTGCATGGTTCCCGAACCCGTAGGGTCTACACACTTAAGGTTCGATGACGCTAGGGTTATAAAGGAAGTTTGTATGTGGTTACCGAATGTTGTTCGGAGTCCCGGATGAGATCCTGGACATCACGAGGAGTTCCGGAATGGTCCGAATGTAAAGATTTATATATAGGAAGTCCTGTTTTGGTCACCGAAAAAGTTTCGGGTTTTATCGGTAACGTACCGGGACCACCGGGAGGGTCCCGGGGGTCCACCAAGTGGGGCCACAAGCCCCGGAGGGCTGCATGGGCCAAGTGTGGGAGGGGACCAGCCCCAGGTGGGCTGGTGCGCCCCCCACAAGGGCCCAAGGCGCCTAAGGGGAGGAGGGGGGCAAACCCTAAGGGAAGATGGGCCTTAGGGCCCATACCTGGTGCGCCTCCCTCTCCCCTCCACCTGGCCGCCACCCAGATGGGATCTGGGGGCTGCCGCCACCCCTAGGGAGGGAACCCTAGGTGGGGGCGCAGCCCCTCCCCTCCCCCTATATATACTTGAGGTTTGGGCTGCCCAACACACACGAGTTCCTCTCCTTCTTGGCGCAGCCCTACCCCTCTCCCTCCTCGTCTCTTGCGGTGCTTGGCGAAGCCCTGCTGGAGTACCGCGCTCCTCCACCACCACCACGCCGTTGTGCTGCTGCTGGATGGAGTCTTCCTCAACCTCTCCCTCTCTCCTTGCTGGATCAAGGCATGGGAGACGTCACCGGGCTGTACGTGTGTTGAACACGGAGGTGCTGTCCGTTCGGCACTAGGATCATCGGTGATTTGGATCACGACGAGTACAACTCCATCAACCCCGTTCTCTTGAACGCTTCCGCGTAGCGATCTACAAGGGTATGTAGATGCACTCTCCTTCTCCTCGTTGCTGGTTTCTCCATAGATAGATCTTGGTGACACGTAGGAAAATTTTGAATTTCTGCTACGTTCCCCAACAGTGGTATCAGAGCTAGGTCTATGCGTAGTTTCTATGCACGAGTAGAACACAAAGTAGTTGTGGGCGTTGATTTTGTTCAATATACTTACCATTACTAGTCCAATCTTGATTCGGCGGCATTATGGGATGAAGCGGCCCGGGCCGACCTTACACGTACTCTTACGTGAGACTGGTTCCACCGACTGACATGCACTAGTTGCATAAGGTGGCTAGCGGGTGTCTGTCTCTCCCACTTTAGTCGGATCGGATTCGATGAAAAGGGTCCTTATGAAGGGTAAATAGCAATTGGCATATCACGTTGTGGTTTTTGCGTAGGTAAGAAACGTTCTTGCTAGAAACCCATAGCAGCCACGTAAAACATGCAAAGAACAATTAGAGGACGTCTAACTTGTTTTTGCAGGGTATGCTATGTGATGTGATATGGCCAAGAAGAATGTGATGAATGATATGTGATGTATGAGATTGATCATGTTCTTGTAATAGGAATCACGACTTGCATGTCGATGAGTATGACAACCGGCAGGAGCCATAGGAGTTATCTTTATTTATTATATGACCTGCGTGTCATTGAACAACGCCATGTAATTACTTTACTTTATTGCTAACTGTTAGCTATAGTAGTAGAAGTAATAGTTGGCGAGACAACTTCATGAAGACACGATGATGGAGATCATGATGATGGAGATCATGGTGTCATGCCGGTGACGATGATGATCATGGAGCCCCGAAGATGGAGATCAAAAGGAGCAAAGTGATGATGGCCATATCATGTCACCTTTTGATTGCATGTGATGTTTATCATGTTTTTGCATCTTATTTTCTTAGAGCGACAGTAGTAAATAAAATGATCCCTCATTAAAATTTCAAGAAAGTGTTCCCCCTAACTGTGCACCGTTGCGAAAGTTCGTCGTTTCGAAGCACCACATGATGATCGGGTGTGATAGATTCTTACGTTCACATACAACGGGTGTAAGCCAGATTTACACACGCGAAACACTTAGGTTGACTTGACGAGCCTAGCATGTACAGACATGGCCTCGAAACACAAGAGACCGAAAGGTCGAGCATGAGTCGTATAGAAGATACGATCAACATGAAGATGTTCACCGATGTTGACTAGTCCGTCTCACGTGATGATCGGACATGGCCTAGTTGACTCGGATCATGTAATCACTTAGATGACTAGAGGGATGTCTATCTGAGTGGGAGTTCATAAGATGAACTTGTTTATCCTGAACATAGTCAAAAGGATTTTGCAAATTATGTCGTAGCTCGCGCTTTAGTTCTACTGTTTAGATATGTTCCTAGAGAAAAATTAATTGAAAGTTGATAGTAGCAATTATGCAGACAGTAAAAGGCTTATGTCCTTAATGCACCGCTCAGTGTGCTGAACCTCGAATGTCGTCTGTGGATGTTGCGAACATCTGACATACACATTTTGATAACTACGTGATAGTTCAGTTAAACGGTTTAGAGTTGAGGCACCGAAGACGTTTTAAAATGTCGCGAAACATATGAGATGTTTCGAGGGCTGAAATTGGGATTTTAGGCTCGTGCCCACGTCAAGAGGTATAAGACCTCCGACGATTTTCTTAGCCTGCAAACTAAGGGAGAAAAGCTCAATTGTTGAGCTTGTGCTCAGATTGTCTGAGTACAACAATCGCTTGAATCAAGTGGGAGTTGATCTTCCAGATGAAATAGTGATAGTTCTCCGAAGTCATTACCACCAAGCTGCTAGAGCTTCGTGATGAACTATAATATATCAGGGACATATATGATGATCCTTGAGATATTCGCGATGTTTGACACCACAAAAGTAGAAATCAAGAAGGAGCATCAATTGTTGATGGTTGGTGAAACCACTAGTTTCAAGAAGGGCAAGGGCAAGAAGGGATACTTCATGAAACGACAAATCAGCTGCTGTTCTAGTGAAGAAACCCAAAGTTGAACCCAAGCCCGAGACTAAATGCTTCTGTAATAAGGGGAACAGTCACTGAAGCAGAACCACCCTAGATACTTGGTAGATGAGAAGGCTGGCAAGGTCGACAGAAGTATATTGGATATGCATTGCAATGTGTACTTTACTAGTACTCCTGGTAGCACCAGGGTATTAGATACCGGTTCGGTTGCTAAGTGTTAGTAACTCGAAACAAAAGGCTACGGAATAAACGGAGACTAGCTGAAAGGTGAGATGACGATATGTGTTGGAAGTATTTCCAAGGTTGATCAAATATCGTACGCTCCCTCTACCATCGAGATTGGTATTAAAACCTAAATAATTGTTATTTGGTGTTTGCGTTGAGCATAGACATGATTGGATTACGTCTATCGCAATACGGTTATTCATTTAAGGAGAATAATGGTTACTCTGTTTATTTGAATAATACCTTCAATGGTCTTACACCTAAAATGAATGGTTTATTGAATCTCGATCATAGTGATACACATGTTCATGCCAAAAGATATAAGTTAGTAATGATAGTACCACCTACTTGTGGCACTGCCACGTAAGTCATATCGGTATAAAACACATGAAGAAGCTCCATGTTGATGGATCTTTGGGCTCACTCGTTTTTGAAAAGTTTGAGACATGCGAACCATGTCTATTGGTGTATATGCATGAAGAAACTCCATGCAAATGTACCGTTTGGAGTCACTTGATTTTGAATCACTTGAGACATGCAAATCATACCACATGGGCAAGATGACTGAAAGCCTCGTTTTCAGTAAAATGGAACAGGAAAGCAACTTGTTGGAAGTAATACATCTTGATGTGCGCAGTCCAATGAGTGCTGAGGCATGTAGTGGATATCGTTATGTTCTTACTTCACAGATGATTTGAGTAGATGCTGAGTATATTTACTTGATGAAACATAAGTCTGAATTATTGAAAGGTTCAAGTAATTTCAGAGTGAAGTTGAACATTGTCGTGACAAGAGGATAAAATGTCTATGATATGATCGTAGAGATGAATATCTGAATTACGAGTTTGGCACAGAATTAAGACATTGAGGAAATTGTTTCACAACCAATACAGCCAGGAACACCATGGTGTGATGGTGTGTCCGTACATCATAACTGCACCCTATTGGATATGATGCATACCATGATGTCTCTTATCGAATTACCACGATAGTTTATGGGTTAGGCATTAGAGACAACCACATTCACTTTAAAAAGGGCACCACGTAATTCCGATGAGATGACACCGTATGAACTATGGTTTAGAGAAACCTAAGCTGTCATTTCTTAAAAGTTTGGGGCTGCGACGCTTATGTGAAAAAGTTTCAGGCTGATAAGCTCGAACCCAAAGCGGATAAATGCATCTTCATAGGACACCCAAAACAGTTGGGTATACCTCCTGTCTCAGATTCGAAAGCAATAAGGGATTGTTTCTAGAATCGGGTCCTTTCTCGAGGAAAAGTTTCTCTCGAAAGAATTGAGTGGGAGGATGGTGGAGACTTGATGAGGTTATTGAACCGTCTCTTCAACTAGTGTGTGGCAGGGCACAGGAAGTTGTTCCTGTGGCACCTACACCAATTGAAGTGGAAGCTTATGATAGTGATCATGAAACTTTAGATCAAGTCACTACCAAACCTCATAGGATGACAAGTATGCGTACTACTTCAGAGTGGTACGTAATCCTGTCTTGGAAGTCATGTTGCTAGAAAAAAATGAACCTACGAGCTATGGAGAAGCGATGGTGGGCCTGGATTCCGATAAATGGCTCAAGGCCATAAAATCCGAGAGAGGATCCATGTATGAAAACAAAGTGTAGACTTTGGCAGAACGGCTCGATGGTCGTAAGGCTGTTGAGTACAGATGGATTTTAAAAGGAAGACGGACAATGATGGTAAATGTCACCATTAAGAAAGCTCGACTTGTCGTTAAGATGTTTCCCGACAAGTTCAAAGAGTTGACTACGGTGAGACTTTCTCACTCGTGGCGATGCTAAGAGTCTGTTGGAATTATATTAGCGATTACTGCATTATTTATGAAATCTTGCAGATAGGATGTCAAAACATTGTTTCCTCGACGATTTTCTTGAGGAAAGGTTGTATGTGATACAACCGGAAGGTTTTGTCAATCCTGAAAGATGCTAACAAGTATGCAAAGCTCCAGCAATCATTCTAAGGACTGGAGTGAGCATCTCGGAGTTGGAATATACGCTTTGATGATGATCAAAGATTTTGGGTTTATGCAAAGTTTATGAGAAACTTGTATTTCCAAAGAAGTGAGTGGGAGCACTATAGAATTTTCGATGAGTATATGTTGTTAACATATTGTTGATCAGAAATGATGTAGAATTTCTGGAAAGCATGCAGAGTTATTTGAAAAGTGTTTTTCAATGGAAACCTGGATTAGGCTACTTGAGTATTGAGCATCAAGATCTATAAGGATAGATCAAAACGCTTAATGGTACTTTCAAATGAGCACATACCTTGACATGATCTTGAAGGTGTTCAAGATGGATCAGTCAAAGAAGGAGTTCTTGCCTGAGTTGTAAGGTATGAAGTTAAGACTTAAAGCTGGACCACGGCAGAAGAAAGAGGAAGGACGAAGGTCGTCCCCTATACTTTTGTCATAGGCTCTCTACAGTATGCTATGTTGTGTGCCGCACCTGAAGTGTGCCTTGCCATGAGTCGGTCAAGGGGTACAAGAGTGATCCAAGAATGGATCACAGGACAGCGGTCAAAGTTATCCTTAGTAACTAGTGGACTAAGGAATTTTCTCGATTATGGAGGTGGTAAAAGAGTTCGTCGTAAAGGGTTACACCGATGCAAACTTTGACACTAATCCAGATTATTCTGAGTAGTAAACTGGATTCGTATAGTAGAACAGTTATTTGGAATAGCTCCAAATAGAACGTGGTAGCTGCATCTAGGAGATGACATAGAGATTTGTAAAGCACACGCGGATCTGAAAGATTCAGACCCGTTGACTATAACATCTCTCACAAGCATAACATGATCAAACCCAGAACTCTTTGGATGTTAGTCACATGGGGATGTGACCTTGAGTGTTAATCACATATCGATGTGAACTGGATTATTGACTCTAGTGCAAGTGGGAGACTGTTGGAAATATGCCCTAGAGGCAATAATAAATTGGTTATTATTATGTTTCCTTGTTCATGATAATCGTTTATTATCCATGCTAGAATTGTATTGATGGGAAACTCAGATACATGTGTGGATACATAGACAACACCATGTCCCTAGTAAGCCTCTAGTTGACTAGCTCGTTGATCAATAGATGGTTACGGTTTCCTGACCATGGACATTGGATGTCGTTGATAACGGGATCACATCATTAGGAGAATGATGTGATGGACAAGACCCAATCCTAAGCCTAGCATAAGATCATGTAGTCCGTATGCTAAAGCTTTTCTAACGTCAAGTATCATTTCCTTAGACCATGAGATTGTGCAACTCCCGGATACCGTAGGAGTGCTTTGGGTGTGCCAAACGTCACAACGTAACTGGGTGGCTATAAAGGTACACTACAGGTATCTCCGAAAGTGTCTGTTGGGTTGGCAGGAATCGAAACTGGGATTTGTCACTCCGTGTTAACGGAGAGGTATCTCTGGGCCCACTCGGTAGGACATCATCATAATGTGCACAATGTGATCAAGGAGTTGATCACGGGATGATGTGTTACGGAATGAGTAAAGAGACTTGCCGGTAACGAGATTGAACAAGGTATCGGGATACCGACGATCGAATCTCGGGCAAGTATCGTACCGCTAGACAAAGGAAATTGTATACGAGATTGATTAAGTCCTTGACATCGTGGTTCATCCGATGAGATCATCGTGGAGCATGTGGGAGCCAACATGGGTATCCAGATCCCGCTGTTGGTTATTGACCGGAGAACGTCTCGGTCATGTCTGCATGGTTCCCGAACCCGTAGGGTCTACACACTTAAGGTTCGATGACGCTAGGGTTATAAAGGAAGTTTGTATGTGGTTACTGAATGTTGTTCGGAGTCCCGGATGAGATCCCGGACGTCACGAGGAGTTCCGGAATGGTCTGGAGGTAAATATTTATATATAGGAAGTCCTGTTTTGGTCACCGGAAAAGTTTCAAGTTTTATCGGTAACGTACCGGGACCACCGGGAGGGTCCCGGAGGTCCACCAAGTGGGGCCACAAGCCCCGGAGGGCTGCATGGGCCAAGTGTGGGAGGGGACCAGCCCCAGGTGGGCTGGTGCGCCCCCCACAAGGGCCCAAGGCGCCTAAGGGGAGGAGGGGGGCAAACCCTAAGGGCAGATGGGCCTTAGGGCCCATACCTGGTGCGCCTCCCTCTCCCCTCCACCTGGCCGCCACCCAGATGGGATCTGGGGGCTGCCGCCACCCCTAGGGAGGGAACCCTAGGTGGGGGCGCAGCCCCTCCCCTCCCCCTATATATACTTGAGGTTGGGGCTGCCCAACACACACGAGTTCCTCTCCTTCTTGGCGCAGCCCTACCCCTCTCCCTCCTCGTCTCTTGCGGTGCTTGGCGAAGCCCTGCTGGAATACCACGCTCCTCCACCACCACCACGCCGTTGTGCTGCTGCTGGATGGAGTCTTCCTCAACCTCTCCCTCTCTCCTTGCTGGATCAAGGCATGGGAGACGTCACCGGGCTGTACGTGTGTTGAACACGGAGGTGCCGTCCGTTCGGCACTAGGATCATCGGTGATTTGGATCACGACGAGTACGACTCCATCAACCCCGTTCTCTTGAACGCTTCCACGTAGCGATCTACAAGGGTATGTAGATGCACTCTCCTTCCCCTCGTTGCTGGTTTCTCCATAGATAGATCTTGGTGACACGTAGGAAAATTTTGAATTTCTGCTACGTTCCCCAACAAAGACAACATACATCTCATCAAAATATCGAACGAATACCAAATTCGCATGACTACTTATAGCAAGACTTCTCCCATGTCCTCAGGAACAAACATAACTACTCACAAACCATATTCGTGTTCATAATCAGAGGGGTATTAATATGCATAAAGGATCTGAACATATGATCTTCCACCAAATAAACAAACTAGCATCAACTACAAGGAGTAATCAACACTACTAGCAACTCACAGGTACCAATCTGAGGTTTTGAGACAAAGATTGGATACAAGAGATGAACTAGGGTCTGGGAGGAGATGGTGTTGGTGAAGATGTTGATGGAGATTGACCCTCTTCCGATGAGAGGATCGATGGTGATGACGACGATGATGATTTCCCCCTCCCGGAGGGATGTTTCCCCGGCAGAATAGCTCCGCCGGAGCCCTAGATTGGTTCCGCCTCGTGGCGGCGGTGTTTCGTCCCGCAAGCTTGCTTATGATTTTTTCCAGGGTGAAAGACTTCGTATAGCCAAAGATGGGCACCGGAGGCCTGCCATGGGGCCCACGAGGCAGGGGGCGCGCCCAGGGAGATAGTGCGCGTCCCCCACCCTCGTGGATGGTGGGTGGCCCCCCTCTGGTGCTTTATTCGCCCAATATTTTTTATATATTCCAAAACTGACTTTCGTGGAGTTTCATGACTTTTGGAGTTGTGTAGAATAGGCCTCTAATATTTGCTCCTTTTCCAGCCCAGAATTTCAGCTGCCGGCATTCTCCCTTTTCATGTAAACCTTGTAAAATAATAGAGAATAGGCATAAGTATTGTGACATAATGTGTAATAACAACCCATAATGCAATAAATATCGATATAAAAGCATGATGCAAAATGGACGTATCAGGCGGCATACCTGGCGGAGCGAAGGGGTGCTGTCGGTGCTGCATGGCGGACGGGAAGGGCCGGCAACGTCATCGGTGCTACGTCGACGGGCGACGGACGCTGAGGAAGAAGATCTGCCGTTGCAGGGGCCGCCTTGCTCGTGCAGCGACCTCCACAATGCGATGCAGAGGGCCACCTCCTCCACGTCGATGTTCAACCTCTCGGATTCTCAATCGGATCTGCCACTGGTTCCGTTGCCGGCCATCGGATCGGAGGGAGGGGATCGGAAGTGGAGTGGACGGAGACGGGAATGAAGGGATTTCGATTAACCGTTGTCTAGGATTTTCCAGATGTGGGGATATTTGTGGGGTCGGGGTGGGCCAGGCTGACGTAGCAGATGCGCCAGGGCGCCCGCATATCCGCATCATATTTGGGCTGGATATGAGGGGTTCTGATCAGCCCGGGCGTTTGAGGCCCGTTTGAGAGGGAGGAGGGCGTCTGGGTCAAAAAATCATTATTGGTCAGTGACCAGATGGGCCGCCCGGACATTTGAGGTCGTTTCGGGGGTACCTGGTTATAGATGCTGTAACGTGTGCATACCTCGGTTAAGCACATTTTTGGAAGAAAAAACATGTGTACTGAATATCCACTAATTTCCCACCACACTAAGAATCATCAGTTCTTTTACTTACATAAAATACTACTAGTAGTACATTACGAGAATGAATTTCTTGCACTTAAATGGAGGGTCCAAACCGAATTATTTTTCACTAAATGTCTAAAGGATATTCATTTTGTATGGATAGGAAAAATAATTACTCTAGAATCATTTAATTGAGTTTTCTTTTGCGAATCAATATTGTGTTTCCAATTGGGGTTGCTACGTGTGCAGAACATACATGCACAAGCTTGCCCATGGGATGGATGTGCTCTCCCTTTGGCACACATCACTTGGTTGAACTAGCAACCCAATAAACAAAGCAATATTATTTCAAGAAATTTCTGATGACCCTAACTAATGGCCATTATTATCTTTAGTGGAGTTATGCAAGCCACAAGGTGAGACACAACGCCTAGGGATCTGCCCACCACCAATGGTCAATCACCTGTAGGAATGGATCACATTTGGCCTCTAAACAAGCAACTTGGAGCTTCATCCTCATGCTCATTCTTTGGAAGGGGACACGAGGACTGCAAATGCCTTTCTGAATATTCGTAATTGGTCTTGTACCTATTTACAACCCCAAACCCCACTGAAAAGAAAAACGACTGTATAAATGATCACGAATACGTAGAAACAGTCGTCACTTCATTTTCTTCCTCTGTTCTAAAATGATCCAACTTCACTTTGTATTTATATAATCTTGCAGGTTGCAATGTCAGACCTCGCGACCTACTAATAGCAAGGCGATGAGAATTTCTGAAGGAACCTAATCATCTCCCGCGCTTTCTCTGGCCATCTCATTTGTACTCATCATGAGGCCTGTCTGACTTGATTCCGATCTCAGCCGCGCCTGCCTGCGCCCAGCCGGCGAGTAGAGCCGGAAGAGGTCGCGTGCGGAGAAGACCGAGAGGAGGGCCATGCCGACGGCGGCCGCGAGGCCGCAAACCATGCCGAAGGCGCCCTGCACGCAGAAGCGGGTGTAGATGTTGCAGAGCCTGCTCCACTGCAGGGGCTCTACGCCCGTCAGCGCCACGAAGCACGCTTGCAGCGCCGCGATGGCGCTCGCGAACACCACGTACGCACACCCCTGCAAAGTTGAATTATACATGTGTCAAACAACACACACTTCCTTCCCTAAAAAGAAAATACACTTCCTTTTTTTTACAACTCCATTTTAAGTGCCAAAAAAGTCACACCACGCCTAGTTGCCGGTTCGATGTTTATTTCTATTTTGTTTTTTTAGAAAACTTTATATTCACCATCAATCACGATAGTGCAACGAATAATAAAACAATAAAAATCACATCCAGATCCGTAGACCACCTAGCGACGACTATAAGCCCTGATGCAAGCCCACCATTGCCCCTTCTTCACTGGAGCCGAGCAAAATTTGTTGTAGTAGACAGTCAGGGAGGCGTCGTGCTAAAGCCCTATAGCACAAGCGCACCAAAACAGCAACCGCCGTCATTGAAGAGAAGTTTAGATTGGAAGGATTCAACCGGTAGACACACGAACAACTACCGGATCCACGTGGGTCCGCCGAAGATAAACGCCGACCGAATCTCGTGAGATCCACCAGATTCAAATCTCCGGTTTGATGTTTATTTCTTAAATTCGTTTGGAGTACTAAACACAAGTATTGTTGATCTTTATCAAAATTTAAAGCTGGCCATACATCTTGTAATTAATCTTGCACTTGTTACCCTCCTAATTGCATAATTGCTCACATAACATTTTATAAAATAATTACCTTCACACCATGTTTCGATTCCATCATGTTTTCTCGGTTGCATATGCATGTCAATATCTACACCCCATGCATTCTTAACAGAGTGGGTTGTAATGTATTTCAATGGGATTTTTGTACGAAACTGATAACTTCTTACGTCTTGGAAGAAGCACTAGTTGCTACCCACCATGACCATCGTGAATGTAGTGCACGAAGCACATGCATACGTGACAACTCGCCTCATCGTCTACGCATGGCGGTGTGCCGGTCCAGGGACCTCGTCTTCATCACGCTCCTACCTGTCGTCATCGAGGTTGGGGGCGGCATTTTCAAGTGGAGGGATGCCCAATAGGTCGTGACCCGTCTCGATAAATATCACCATGTTCATGTTGAATGAGCACCCTCTACGCGCTCCCTCTTCCCCGCCAAGTCTGTCTGCTTCCCCTTATAATGAAGCGCCAGACGCAGGAGAGAGGGCTCAACTCATAGCCACACTGCGAGTCGAACTTGATGGCGTCTGTTTTCGTATTCTAATCCGACCAGTCATCGACGGCGGAATCCTCCTTCGTGGCCTCCTCCGTCCTCCTGGGCGATGAGGTTGACCTCCTTCTCTGCCGCCGCCTCGTTCCACTCTTTCTCCTTGAAAGTGGCACGCAACTCGGACAAGGAAGCGGCATGGGGATGATGAGAGGGAAATGGAGGTTGTGGGCTGCAGGGTAAGAGCTATTCAGCCATCGATACGGGAACTGGAGCTTCTGAGCTCTAAGTCCATGGCGACAGTCTTTTTATAGCCGTGGACGGCGGGTCGCCCGAAAAGAATGGCGGATGGCGGGAAAATATGGTTGAAAACGTAACACTAATGGACATGGGCAGTCTGTGGTGCCATGGCATCTTCTGCAGTCCGTGACATTGGCAGGATGAAGAGATGGGTCATGCGGGAGGACGAGGAGGGAGCTGAAACTACCCTCAAGCATGATCAGTTGACGGATGGAGGCCGCTCCATTCCAACGCCCTATCCTCCAAATACGAAGTCTTATGGGTGGTATTTTTTTTAAAGGAGGCAAAAGATTTGCCTCACATATTAATTAAGAGAGAAGAAAGAGTTTGAGGGATTACAACATCGCCTTACAAAGGGACTACTCTCCCGGCCTGATTGAATTTAACTTCTTAGCACCGGTGGCGATTCAAAGTGTCGCCTCCTCTTTGATGAGGGCTAGAATTACAAATCGCGGGTGGTATATGGAGCATGCTACAAAAGGCGACCGAGAACGGGACGACAGCTCTGGTAGTTGCCCTTAATTTATATTGATGATTATTTTGCCGATTGGGCCAACATGACTAGTCTACTGAAGTTGCTCTCAATGTATTTTGCTGTTGCCGTTGGCAGTGCGGCCATCAGTCCATCAAGATTCTTGTTACGCGTCGGGAGTTAAGTTTGAGGAACGACCCCGTTACGGTTGCAACCGCATGAGTTATGAACCTTTATCTCCATCAAACGATGTACTGTAGTACGGAATTATATATGGCGACTCAGCGACACATGTTCAGTGCCGACATGACGTGCCGGATTATTATCTTCTAAGACGTGAGCTTCACAGGGAAACAGTTCAGTAGGCGTGATTCATCAGAAATCGAAAAACCATGTCCCAAGGATAGGATAGAATTAGGAACTTGAAAGCAAGGCTGTCTCGGCTCAGTTCACTTTCCTAACCGATAAAAGGAAATGTACTAGAGGAAATGCGGCGGGAATGGAACGGCGGTCGACAGGGAAAACGAAGGAGGCGAGGCCTTAATTGGCTATAAGGCTCGGCTGTCCGATCAAAAACGGCTCGGCTGTCCGATCAAAACGACAGCCGGAAAAATCCACACCCGCCATTACCGTCCTCCCGCTGCTGCTACCTAGCCGTGGCGAAAAGCGACCGCGCAGTGCCCACGCGCGACGCGCGCACCCGCGCGTCGCTGTAGCCGGCGGCTCACGATGATTCCACTGGATGCGTATTAATGGGAAACGGTTGGGCGCCGAGCGCGCGCACGCGTCCGGCCTGTTTCCTCCTTCCTTCCTGCGCTCACCACGACTCTCCGGTGATCCGGTCTAGCTAACTAGTTGATGAAGCTACAGGTTGCCGCTGTGTGTTTCGCGGAAGCAAAATCAATTCGGCGGGGATTAATCGGTTGGTTGGTTTGGTTACCTTGTCGAGGAGGAAACACGCCCACGCGACCGCCCTGGCGCAGCCCCGGCCGTCGTCGCCGCCGGCGAAGCGGCCGCCGGAGCAGAGCCGCTTGAGGAGCCGCGCCGCGTGGTACCCCGCGGCCACGGCCGCCGCCACGATCAGCACCCTGGTTGGCACACACGGCGAGCATCCGATCAGGATCGTTGTGAAAGCTTAGTCGTACATCTGTGACCGAACATGGACGTACCAGAGGGCCTCGACGTCCTTGGGCACGGCCTTCTTCCGGACGAAGAGCACCGTCTTGGTCTGCGCGCTCAGGCCCAGGAGCAGCGCCGACGCCGCCGCCGCCGCCGCGCACGCGCCCCGGAGGAGGCTCTCCGCCCTGCCCGACGCCACCGCCGCCTGCAGCCTCGCCACCGCGCCCATGTCGCCCGGCTCGCACGGCCTCGCTGCGGAGCGCGGTGGCGGAGCCGAGCTGCCTGGCCAACGGTTTGAGGAGAGCTTTGTGGAGCCGGAGGCGTACGATCGCGGAGTAGTGGGCGTTGGTCCCGCGCGCGCGCGGAGAGCGTTGGGCCAGCGCGCGTACTTATATCACGGATGCATTCGGTTCCCATCAATGGGGCTGTGGCGGTGCAAAACACTTGAAAGTACGTGAGCGTTGTGGATTTAAAATTCTCACCAAATCGTGTTGAATTTCATGGGCTTCGCTATAACTTACACGTATACTTATGGCCCATGGGCAGCTTTATAAAATTTCATGGCTTAGACTGCCGAGGTGCTAAGTACATTAAATAGTTTAACAACTCTACTCTCCAATGTATAGGTGCTTAACTTAGACCTTAGCTTAGACCTCCCCAAACGCAAAGGTGCTTAGATGAGGTGCTAAGCATATTAAATGCCTTAGCAACTCAAGTCTACAATGTAAAGGTGCTAAGCTTTATGCATTTAATTCGTTGTAGACTCAGAATTGTGCTTCCACCTAGGTACACGTGCTTAGCGTCATTTCTTTCTGGGGTCACCATACTACTCTTTTTCTTCTTAACTAGCATGCCACATCATATTTTTTGCTTAGTTGGCAACCTTAGCACCTGTACAAGATGGAGCATTGGGAGGGGCCTTATGATTGCTAAGTTTGCTTCATTTAATGATTTAGTAACTAAACCTCTTCATGTATTGGTGAGCTTTCTTCCTTTAAATGTTTTGTCTAGGTTCACGCGCTTAGCATTTTTTTTTCTGGGGTCACCACACTCATCTCTCTCCTCTTAAATAACTTGCCACATCAGATTTTTTGCCTACATAAAAGGTTTAGCACCTGTACAAGATGGAGCATTGGGAGAGGCCCTAGAGAATGTCCAACAAATTGTGAGCTTGATTATGGGTACTAGTGTCTTTGTCATCAGCCAATAATGCACCACATGATTACTCTAAGGGATCACGTGTATCTTAAGTTGAGCTATAGGCAGAAAAAAAACATAGTACCTCCGTTTGAAATTACTTGAAAAACTGTTGTTTCAGCGTCAAGTAATGCCGGATGGAGGTAGTATATCTTTTCATCAAGAGTTTATACTTGGCTTGTTGGCATATGAGCATACAAGTGAGCTCTCCCGACTCTTTTATTCTCTGCCACGTCATAACATATTCTGCATGGTAAATTTTGCTATTGATACCGCCGCCAACAGTATTGAAAATGATTTTCAGTTTTGTTAAAGCACATCTAGATGTGTTATAAGTATTGCACATCTAAGTCCCATGTCATTGATCTTATGTTGAGATTCGTGTAGATATTTTCTTTTTCTTTTTTCTCTTTTTCTCTATGCTTAATTCACTCACTTAGATGTGCAATAACTAAAGCACATCTAGATGTGCCCTAGACACACCCAATGATTTTATGCCATCTTGATCCTATATGGGATTGTCCTACGGCTCTTTTATATCGTGATCTCACAGATCTAGAGGCACGGTCTGATTGCGATTGGCAGATTTTCAGACAGCAAACCGAAGAAAGACAGACGGAAAAACTGGAAGCTAGAATTCATGAGCATCGAATAATAAACTCAAAACTAACAAGGTAGGACAAGTTCGCCGTGTTGTCCATCGTCGCACGGCGGCATCGGCGATCCAACCATGGCGCGGTCCTCTACCCAAGGTATGTCTTTCCAAACTTTTCGATTATTTTGAAGCGGGTGCTTGGAAGATGGTCGAGAGAAAGAAAAAAGAAACGGCCGGCGGCGGCGGCCGGCCGGCCGGCTGAGATCCGCCACGCGCGCCTCCAGCGTTTGAATTCCCTGATCGGCGCTGGTGGACCAGATGCGGCTGAGGCGAATTGGGCCTGGTCTATGAAGAGGAAGGTAGCCCAGCTTAGGCCGAATCAGAGTGGGTCGGGGATAACTGGGTATGAGGCCCAGGTTATCACGGACTCCACATCGGTTCGGTGCTACGGCCCGTGCATGCTCCAGATCGTGAATCGATCGCAAGACTGTTCAGCGCCGCCTCCTAGGGTTACACGGCGTTGTGCGGTGCTAGGCTTCGCGGCGTGCGGTGCAGGACGCGCAGCACGCATCCCCCCCCCTCGCGGCAATGGCTAGTCGAGGTGGTGTTGCTATGACTGGGCAGAAAACGCAGGTTGTTGCCGGGAATGCGCCGACAGGGGCGAGGTGGTGGTGCTCCGCCGGTTCAGAAGTCCAAGATGGCTGTCGGGATGACGCAGGCTACAGGGTCGGCGGGTCGTGGCGGAGGCTCCGATCCTAGGCCGCCGGCACCCCGGCCGGTTGCACAGGCACCCGCACCTGCTGTTGCGGGGCGCGGCAACGGACTTAGGCCGCCGCAGCCCGGTGTGGTCGGCATTGCTCCTTGCAAGCAGGCACCGGTGCTTGTGCAGCAACCGTGGGCGGCACCTGGACAGCAGCCATGGGCGGCGCCGCCGCCCCACTATGTGGCTAGGCCGCCTCAACAACGTGTCATGCGGTGCAGACTCAAGTACTGCCTCAACATGTGCATGTGGGTGATGGAGGTGCGGATGTTGCTCGTGTACCGGTTAACCGCGGCGGTATTGGACAACCTCAGGGACAATGGGGTGACGATGGTTACAATGCCTATGGGGATGGCCGTCATCGTGGTTCGTCGTCGGCGGGCGGCGGGCGCGGATATGCATGGCAAAGTGATGGTTCAGCTGAAAGACCGTTCTACGGCCCCACGGGTGGTTTTGTTGAGGGGGCATCTGGCCCAGATTACCAGCAGTGAGGTGGATACCGAGGTCATCGTGGTGGTCGCGGTGGTAGGAACGACTATCACCAACCTCCTCTGTCTGTTGTGGTGGAGCCGACGATATCCTCAGAGGTGGTTGCTATCGGTCAGATGCCGGATGTGTCTGGTCAGGCTATGGAGGTGGTGACGGCGTTGGCCAATGCTGAGGTGCCTGAGACTGATACCTTGGTGTCGGATGCTGCCAGTGCCGCCGACAAGACAGATGCGGATAGAGCCTCTAAGTGGGCTCGTAAAAAGGAGAAGATGTTGTGCTATCGCTGTGGTGAGAGGGGCCACTTTATAGCTGAATGTGTGACTGAGCTTTGTGATACCTGCCTCAAGCCTGTGCATGACATGGGGGAGTGCCCAATTCTGCGTGATCAGCTGCCGAGCATCACCATTTATGGAGTTTATTGTGCTGAGCTGATGTTTTTTGAGTCTCCTAGTGCGAGGGAGATACCTGAGGAACCCCAGAGCACGACCACGGGGGTTGTCAAAGTCACGAAAGGTGATGTGTCTGAGGCACAGATTATGCACAGGCTCAGTGAGCTAGCTCCAGGTAATTTTCAGTGGGAGCTTACTCGTCTCGAGGCCAATACGTATAAGGTTGACTTCCCTACAACAGAGGATTTGGAGCGTCTTCTAAGTTTTGGGCTGTGCAGAGTACCTGGCACAGAGTGCATCCTTGAGTTCCATGAGTGGAAGAAGGTCGAGCCACAGGGCAAGCCTCTCACTCAGGTCTGATTACGTTTCTCAGGGGCTCCATCAAAGCCGCTTCAGGATGCTCGGGTTGCTGCTAGCTTGGGGATTTTGGTCGGGAAAACCGAGAGGGTGGAGATGGCTTTCACCCCAGCTCACGGGGGTGGCCTGACTGCTGGTGAGTGTCCTAGACATTGTGTTTGTGCCTGACATGGTCAAGTGGACTTATAGGGGCCAGGTATTTAACCTAGAGATTGAGTTTGAGGATACAGATCTCTTTGCTGAGGCTCTGGCAGGGACGGATGTGGATATGCATGATAAGGATGATGGATCCGGAAATATGGATGCACGAGGGGAGGAGGTTGGGCGTGAGTCGTCCAATGGCCCGGGTTCCACTTCGCAGACGCCCGGGACTGGGGCCGCTTCTTCAGTTACAATGCCGATGAGAACTCTGAGATTCGATTCGTTTGAGCCAGTTTTTGCTCCTCCTAGGTTGTGGAGTGATCGAGTTGAGTCTGAGGACGTGCTAGAACGCACGCTCCCTCCTCTAGACTTCGCAGCGGCTGTTGGCTATAGCGAGGGGTGCCTGGAGGCGTCGGTTACTCAGATGACTGCGGTCGAGCGGGGGGGAGGATCATGGGCAGGTGGCCCCTCTTTCTCTCCCTCCTTCTGATGGTTCGCCGCGGATGAGGACCGCGGCGGAGGTGTCTGCGTTGCCGACCGGTGACATGACCAGTATGGGCAGGGGACCCGGGCAGGTGGCCTCGGTTCCCTCCCCTCCCACGGTGGTCGGGGCGGCCGTGCCGGTGGCGACCTTGGGACCCGGTAGCCGGCCGTCACCTGCTCAGCTGCAGGGGCGGCTCCAGCCGACGCCGACCAAGGTGGTCACGTCACCCCCTTGCCTGAGGGCAGGGTCGGGTGGGGTGCGGGGGTAGGTGACCCCCGTGCTCACTTCCCCTTGCTCGCTTGTGGGCGGGACGTCGACTGTGCTGGCCGTGTGTGGAGGGGAGTGTGGGCAGGTGGCCCAGCACTCTCTTCCCTCGGGCTCGCCGGGGACGTTGGCATCCCCGCCGATTCTTACGGTGTATCTTCGTGCCTCTCCGGGTGTTGCAGCCTGGCCGTGTGTTGGGGGGGTGGAGGCCTTACCCCAACCAGGGCCACTCAGGAGGAGGTCATCGCTTTTGGAGGCATTCCGGATCCTATTTCTGAGGGGCGACGGTTGAGCTGCCGTCTCCAGGACCAGCCGGATGTTGATGACATGCAGCTGAGGTGCGCCAAGCGGGCGGCCAAGCTTCGTGATATTGAGATCACTACCGGTATGTCAGTTAACACTTACAATTCCATTCTGCATTTTTCTAATGATGAGATTATTCATAATGCAAATCAGTTAGGAATTTCACTAGGTAGTGATGATAGTGAAATCTCTAAATCCGTTAATGATATCCTGGATCTTGAAGCGGAACGCGCTTTAGAACTGATTCGCAACCTAGCAGAGGTAAAACCTATGAATGATTCAGACATTGATGCTTTAGGAGTTAGCGTGCTAGACACTTTCTGTGCAGATATTGCCCCACCCTCCCTGAGACAGAGGAGGATGACGATTCCATACCCCTAGGGGATATTGCACCCTCGAGGATCGGAGTGTTAGGTCCATGGAGTCCGGTTGTGAGGACCGGATGGAGGACCAAAACAAGCCTAAACGTAAGATCTATCCAGCTTCGGTGGTGCGTAGAAGCGCTAGGAACCGTACGACCAAAAAAATTCATGATAAATTATGAGAGGAATTTTTGGGAATAGCAGAGGTATGAAAGACTTGGCTAAAAGAAGATTTCTAGCGAATGCTTCTATCGAACATAGATTGGACTTTATCGCCCTGTCTGAAACGGGAAGGGGTAATTTCTCACCACGGTTCCTAACTACTTTATCGGGAGGTATCGATTTTGATTGGCACTGCCTTCCCCCGAGAGGAAGATCAGGTGGGATCTTACTTGGGGTTAGATGCGAGATGTTGGAAGTCCGAAGTGTGGTGATGGGATATTTCGTCGTCAAGTTTCGGGTTAGACCAAAAGCTGATGGGTTTAATTGGGCATTGGTGGCGGTATACATGGCCGCGCAGCCAGAACTCAAACCAGATTTCTTGGTGGATCTTGTCCGTATATTGTGGTTCTGAGCAGCTTCCAATCTTAGTTAGAGGTGACTTCAATATTATTAGAAGGAGAGAGGAAAAGAACAATGATAATTTTGACGGCAGGTGGTCTTTTATGTTTAATACCATTATAGAAATCTTGGATTTGAGAGAGATAGAGCTTCCGGGTAGAAAATTTTCATGGGCTAATACTTTGCCAACTCCTATGTTTGAAAAGCTCGATCGTGTCCTCGCGAGTGTTGACTGGGAGCAGAAGTTCCCTCTGGTAATAGTCCAGGCGTTATCGCGCGGAATCTCAGACCACACCCCTCTATTGGTTGACTCAGGTGGGGCAACACATGTGGGGAATAAAAATACATTCTCTTTTGAATTAGCGTGGTTCGAAAGAGAAGGTTTCTTCGAGCTAATAGCCAGGGAATGGGCTAAAGATGTGATAGGAAAGACTTCTGTTGAGAGATGGCAGAATAAGATCAGACACTTGAGAAGTTTCTTACGTGGGTGGGCCAAGCATCTCAGTGGGATATATAAGGTTGAAAAGGAAAGGCTCCTTACTCTTATTCATGCCTTAGATGTAAAAGCCGAATCCACAATCCTAGAAAACCGTGGAGCTTCATGCCAAAGTAGACGCAGAGATGCTATTGAAAGAACTCCTGCGAGAGGAGGAATTGAAGTGGGCATTGCAGGCCAAGGTCCGCAAAGTTGTCCAACGGAACGCCAACACTCAATTTTTTCATATGATCGCCAATGGCAAGCATAGAAAGAAAAGAATATTTCAGCTTGAGCAAGACGAGGGGACGATTTTAGGACATGAAAACCTAAAATTATACATAACCAATTACTACAAGCAGTTTTTTGGGACTCCGGAGGATAATTTCGTGTCCCTGGATGAGTCGAGGATTGTGGATGTTCCTCAACTTGCCGCAGATGAAAATGATCTTTTGACTGCCCCATTTTCGGAGAAAGCGGTGTTTGAAGCTATTTCGCAGATGAAGAATAATAAAGTGTTGGAAATATGCCCTAGAGGCAATAATAAAATGGTTATTATTATATTTCTTTGTTCATGATAATTGTCTATTGTTCATGCTATAATTGTGTTATCCGGAAATCATAATACATGTGTGAATAGATAGACCACAACACGTCCCTAGTGAGCCTCTAGTTGACTAGCTCGTTGATCAAAGGATAGTCATGGTTTCCTGACTATGGACATTGAATGTCATTGATAACGGGATCACATCATTAGGAGAATGATGTGATGGACAAGACCCAATCCTAAGCATAGCTCAAAGATCGTGTAGTTCGTTTGCTGTAGCTTTTCCGAATGTCAAGTATCATTTCCTTAGACCATGAGATTGTGCAACTAACGGATACCGTAGGAGTGCCTTGGGTGTGCCAAACGTCACAACGTAACTGGGTGACTATAAAGGTACACTACAGGTATCTCCGAAAGTGTCTGTTGGGCTGGCACGAATCGAGACTGGGATTTGTCACTCCGTATGACGGAGAGGTATCTCTGGGCCCACTCGGTAATGCATCATGATAATGAGCTCAATGTGACCAAGTGGTTGATCACGGGATCATGCATTACGGCACGAGTAAAGTGACTTGCCGGTAATGAGATTGAACGAGGTATTGGGATACCGACGATCGAGTCTCGGGCAAGTAACGTACCGATTGACAAAGGGAATTGTATATGGATTGATTGAATCCTCGACATCGTGGTTCATCCGATGAGATCATCGTGGAGCATGTGGGAGCCAACATGGGTATCCAGATCCCGCTTTTGGTTATTGACCGGAGAGTCGTCTCGGTCATGTCTGCATGTCTCCCGAACCCGTAGGGTCTACACACTTAAGGTTCGGTGACGCTAGGGTTGTAGAGATATTAGTATGCAGTAACCCGAAAGTTGTTCGGAGTCCCGGATGAGATCCCGGACATCACGAGGAGTTTCGGAATGGTCCGGAGGTAAAGATTTATATATAGGAAGTCCGGTTTCGGCCATCGGGAAGGTTTGGGGGGTCACCGGTATTGTACCGGGACCACCGGAAGGGTCCCGGGGTCCACCGGGTGGGGCCACCTATCCCGGAGGGCCCCATGGGCTGAATTGGGAGGGGGACCAGCCCCTAGTGGGCTGGTGCGCCCCCCTTGGGCCTCCCCTGCGCCTAGGGTTGGGAAACCCTAGGGGTGGGGGCGCCCCCCACTTGGCTTGGGGGGAAGCCACCCCTTGGCCGCCGCCCCCTTGGAGATCCATCTCCCTAGGGCCGGCGCCCCCCCAAGGCCCCTATATAAAGAAGGGGGGAGGAAGGGCAGCCGCACCCCTTGCTCTTGGCGCCTCCCTCTCCCTCCGTAACACCTCTCCTCCCCGCTTACGCTTGGCGAAGCCCTGCCGGGATCCTGCTGCATCCACCACCACGCCGTCGTGCTGCTGGATCTTCATCAACCTCTCCTTCCCCCTTGCTGGATCAAGAAGGAGGAGACGTCTTCCTAACCATACGTGTGTTGAACTCGGAGGTGTCGTCCGTTCGGCACTAGGTCATCGGTGATTTGGATCACGTCGAGTACGACTCCATCAACCCCGTTCTCTTGAAAGCTTCCACGCGCGATCTACAAGGGTATGTAGATGCACTCCTCTCTCCCTCGTTGCTAGATGACTCCATAGATTGATCTTGGTGATGCGTAGAAAATTTTAAAATTCTGCTACGTTCCCCAACAGTGGCATCATGAGCTAGGTCTATGCGTAGTTTCTATGCACGAGTAGAACACAAAGTAGTTGTGGGCGTCGATATTGTCAATTATCTTGCCGTTACTATTCTTATCTTGATTCGGCGGCATTGTGGGATGAAGCGGCCCGGACCGACCTTACATGTACGCTTACGTGAGATTGGTTCCACCGACTGACATGCACTAGTTGCATAAGGTGGCTGGCGGGTGTCTGTCTCTCCCACTTTAGTCGGATCGGATTCGATGTACAGGGTCCTTATGAAGGGTAAATAGAAATTGGCAATTCACGTTATGGTCTTGGCGTAGGTAAGAAACGTTCTTGCTAGAAACCTATAGCAGCCACGTAAAAACTTGCAACAACAATTAGAGGACGTCTAACTTGTTTTTGCAGCAAGTGTTTTCTGATGTGATATGGCCAAAGGATGTGATGAATGATATATGTGATGTATGAGATGATCATGTTCTTGTAATAGGAATCACGACTTGCATGTCGATGAGTATGACAACCGGCAGGAGCCATAGGAGTTGTCTTTATTTATTTATGACCCGCGTGTCAACATAAACGTCATGTAATTACTTTACTTTATTGCTAAAGCGTTAGCCATAGTAGTAGAAGTAATAGATGACGAGAAAACTTCAAGAAGACACGATGATGGAGATCATGGTGTCATGCCGGTGACAACGATTATCATGGAGCCCCGAAGATGGAGATCAAAAGGAGCAAATGATATTGGCCATATCATGTCACTATTTGATTGCATGTGATGTTTATCATGTTTTACATCTTATTTGCTTAGAACGACGGTAGCTTAAATAAGATGATCCCTCGTAATAATTTCAAGAAAGTGTTTCCCCTAACTGTGCACCGTTGCGAAGGTTCATTGTTTCGAAGCACCACGTGATGATCGGGTGTGATAGATTCTAACGTTCGAATACAACGAGTGTAAGCCAGATTTACACACGCAATACACTTAGGTTGACTTGACGAGCCTAGCATGTACAAACATGGCCTCAGAACACAGAAGACCGGAAGGTCGAGCATGAGTCGTATAGAAGATACGATCAACATGAAGATGTTCGCCGATGTTGACTAGTCCGTCTCACGTGATGATCGGACACGGGCTAGTTGACTCGGATCATGTTTCACTTAGATGACTAGAGGGATGTCTATCTGAGTGGGAGTTCATTGAGTAATTTGATTAGATGAACTTAATTATCATGAACTTAGTCTAAAATCTTTACAATATGTCTTGTAGATCAAATGGCCCACGTTGTCCTCAACTTCAACGCGTTCCTAGAGAAAACCAAGCTGACAGATGATGGCAGCAACTATACGGACTGCGTCCGGAACCTGAGGATCATCCTCATAGCTGCCAAGAAAGATTATGTCCTAGAAGCACCGCTAGGTAACGCACCTGTCCCAGAGAACCAATACGATATGAACGCTTGGCAGTCACGTGCCGATGATTACTCCCTCGTTCAGTGCGGCATGCTTTACAGCTTAGAACCAGGGCTCCAAAAAGCGTTTTGAGAGACACGGAGCATATGAGATGTTCGAAGAGCTGAAAATGGTTTTCCAAGCTCATGCCCGGGTCGAGAGATATGAAGTCTCTGACAAGTTCTTCAGTTGTAAGATGGAGGAAAATAGTTCTGTCAGTGAGCACATACTCAAAATGTCTGGGTTGCATAACCGCTTGACTCAGCTGGGAGTTAATCTCCCGGATGACGCGGTCATTGACAGAATCCTTCAGTCGCTTCCACCGAGCTACAAGAGCTTTGTGATGAACTTCAATATGCAGGGGATGGAAAAGACCATTCCTGAGGTATATTCAATGCTGAAATCAGCGGAGGTAGAAATCAAAAAGGAACATCAAGTGTTGATGGTGAATAAAACCACTAAGTTCAAGAAAGGCAAGGGTAAAAAGAACTTCAAGAAGGACGGCAAGGGAGTTGCCGCGCCCGGTAAGCAAGCTGCCGGGAAGAAGCCAAAGAATGGACCCAAGCCCGACACTGAGTGTTTTTATTGCAAGGGAAGTGGTCACTGGAAGCGGAACTGCCCCAAATACTTAGCGGACAAGAAGGCCGGCAACACTAAAGGTATATGTGATATACATGTAATTGATGTGTACCTTACCAGTACTCGTAGTAACTCCTTAGTATTTGATACCGGTGCGGTTGCTCACATTTGTAACTCAAAGCAGGAGCTGCGAAATAAGCGGAGACTGGCGAAGGACGAGGTGACGATGCGCGTCGGGAATGGTTCCAAGGTCGATGTGATCGCCGTCGGCACGCTACCTCTACATTTACCTACGGGATTAGTTTTAAACCTCAATAATTGTTATTTAGTGCCAGCTTTGAGCATGAACATTGTATTAGGATCTCGTTTAATTCGAGATGGCTACTCATTTAAATCTGAGAATAATGGTTATTCTATTTATATGAGAGATATGTTTTATGGTCATGCTCCGATGGTGAATGGTTTATTCTTAATGAATCTCGAGCGTAATGTTACACATATTCATAGTGTGAATACCAAAAGATGTAAGGTTGATAATGATAGTCCCACATACTTGTGGCACTGCCGCCTTGGTCACATAGGTGTCAAACGCATGAAGAAGCTCCATGCAGATGGGCTTTTGGAGTCTCTTGATTACGAATCATTTGACACGTGCGAACCATGCCTCATGGGTAAAATGACCAAGACTCCGTTCTCAGGAACAATGGAGCGAGCAACCAACTTATTGGAAATCATACATACTGATGTGTGCGGTCCAATGAGTGTTGAGGCTCGCGGTGGCTATCGTTATGTTCTCACCCTCACAGATGACTTGAGTAGATATGGGTATGTCTACTTAATGAAACACAAGTCTGAGACCTTTGAAAAGTTCAAGAAATTTCAGAATGAGGTTGAGAATCAACGTGACAAGAAAATCAAGTTCTTACGATCAGATCGTGGGGGAGAATACTTGAGTCATGAATTTGGCACACACTTAAGAAAATGTGGAATAGTTTCACAACTCACGCCGCCTGAAACACCTCAGCGCAATGGTGTGTCCGAACGTCATAATCGCACTCTATTGGATATGGTGCGATCTATGATGTCTCTTACTGATCTACGCTATCATTTTGGGGCTATGCTTTAGAGACTGCCGCATTCACTTTAAATAGGGCTCTATCGAAATCTGTTGAGACGACACCGTATGAATTATGGTTTGGGAAGAAACCTAAGATGTCGTTTCTAAAAGTTTGGGGATGCGATGTTTATGTCAAGAAACTTCAACCTGAAAAGCTCGAACCCAAATCAGAAAAATGCGTCTTCATAGGATACCCTAAAGAAACTATTGGGTATACTTTCTACCTCAGATCCGAAGGCAAGATCTTTGTTGCCAAGAATGGGTCCTTTCTAGAGAAAGTGTTTCTCTCGAAAGAAATAAGTGGGAGGAAAGTAGAACTTGATGAGGTATTACCTCTTGAACCGGTAAGTGGCGCAGCTCAAGAAAATGTTCCTGAGGTGCCTGCACCGACTAGAGAGGAAGTTAATGATGATGATCATGAAACTTCAGATCAAGTAGCTACTAAACTTCGTAGGTCCACAAGGACACGTTCCGCACCAGAGTGGTACGGCAACCCTGTCCTGGAAATCATGTTGTTAGACAACGGTGAACCTTCGAACTATGAAGAAGCGATGGGGGGCCCAGATTCCGACAAATGGCTGGAAGCCATGAAATCCGAGATAGGATCCATGTATGAAAACGAAGTATGGACTTTGACTGACTTGGCCGATGATCGGCGAGCCATAGAAAATAGATGGATCTTTAAGAAGAAGACAGACGCGGATGGTAATGTAACCATCTATAAAGCTCGGCTTGTCGCTAAGGGTTATCGACAAGTTCAAGGGGTTGACTACGATGAGACTTTCTCACCCGTAGCAAAGCTGAAGTCCGTCTGAATCATGCTAGCAATTGCCGCATTCTATGATTATGAAATATGGAAAATGGACATCAAAACGGCATTCCTTAATGGTTTCCTTAAGGAAGAATTGTATATGATGTAGCCGGAAGGTTTTGTCGATCCTAAGAATGCCGACAAGGTGTGCAAGCTCCAACGCTCGATTTATGGGCTGGTGCAAGCATCTCGGAGTTGGAACATTCGTTTTGATGAGATGATCAGAGCGTTTGGGTTTACGCAGACTTATGGAGAAGCCTGCATTTACAAGAAAGTGAGTGGGAGCTCTGTAGCATTTCTCATATTGTATGTGGATGACATACTGTTGATGGGAAATGATATAGAATTCTTGGAAAGCATAAAGGCCTACTTGAACAAGTGTTTTTCAATGAAGGACCTTGGAGAAGCTGCTTATATATTAGGCATCAAGATCTATAGAGATAGATCGAGACGCCTCATTGGTCTTTCACAGAGTACGTACCTTGACAAAATATTGAAGAAGTTCAAAATGGATCAGTCAAAGAAGGGGTTCTTGCCTGTATTGCAAGGTACGATATTGAGCATGGCTCAATGCCCGACCACGGTAGAAGATAGAGAAAAGATGAGTGTCGTCCCCTATGCCTCGGCCATAGGGTCTATCATGTATGCTATGCTGTGTACCAGACCTGATGTAAACCTTGCCGTAAGTTTGGTAGGAAGGTACCAAAGTAATCCCGGCATGGAACACTGGACAGTGGTCAAGAATATCCTGAAGTACCTGAAAAGGACTAAGGATATGTTTCTCGTTTATGGAGGTGACGAAGAGCTCGTCGTAAAGGGTTATGTCGATGCTAGCTTCGACACAGATCTGGATGACTCTAAGTCACAAACCGGATACGTGTATATTTTGAATGGTGGGGCAGTAAGCTGGTGCAGTTGCAAGCAAAGCGTTGTGGCGGGATCTACATGTGAAGCGGAGTACATGGCGGCCTCGGAGGCAGCACAAGAAGCAGTCTGGGTGAAGGAGTTCATTACCGACCTAGGAGTCATACCCAATGCGTCGGGCCCGATGACTCTCTTCTGTGACAACACTGGAGCTATTGCCCTTGCCAAGGAGCCCAGGTTTCATAGGAAGACCAGGCATATCAAGCGTCGCTTCAACTCCATTCGTGAAAGTGTTCAAAATGGAGACGTAGAGATTTGTAAAGTACATACGGACCTAAATGTGGCAGATCCGTTGACTAAACCTCTCCCTAGAGCAAAACATGATCAACACCAGAACTGCATGGGTGTTCGATTCATCACAATGTAACTAGATTATTGACTCTAGTGCAAGTGGGAGACTGTTGGAAATATGCCCTAGAGGCAATAATAAAATGGTTATTATTATATTTCTTTGTTCATGATAATTGTCTATTGTTCATGCTATAATTGTGTTATCCGGAAATCATAATACATGTGTGAATAGATAGACCACAACACGTCCCTAGTGAGCCTCTAGTTGACTAGCTCGTTGATCAAAGGATAGTCATGGTTTCCTAACTATGGACATTGAATGTCATTGATAACGGGATCACATCATTAGGAGAATGATGTGATGGACAAGACCCAATCCTAAGCATAGCTCAAAGATCGTGTAGTTCGTTTGCTGTAGCTTTTCCGAATGTCAAGTATCATTTCCTTAGACCATGAGATTGTGCAACTCCCGGATACCGTAGGAGTGCCTTGGGTGTGCCAAATGTCACAACGTAGCTGGGTGACTATAAAGGTACACTACAGGTATCTCCGAAAGTGTCTGTTGGGTTAGCACGAATCGAGACTGGGAATTGTCACTCCGTATGACGGAGAGGTATCTCTGGGCCCATTTGGTAATGCATCATCATAATGAGCTCAATGTGACCAAGTGGTTGATCACGGGATCATGCATTATGGCATGAGTAAAGTGACTTGCCGGTAACGAGATTGAACGAGGTATTGGGATACCGACGATCGAGTCTCGGGCAAGTAACGTACCGATTGACAAAGGGAATTGTATATGGATTGATTGAATCCTCGACATCGTGGTTCATCCGATGAGATCATCGTGGAGAATGTGGGATCCAACATGGGTATCCAGATCCCGCTGTTGGTTATTGGAGAGTCGTCTCGGTCATGTCTGCATGTCTCCCGAACCCGTAGGGTCTACACACTTAATGTTCGGTGACGCTAGGGTTGTAGAGATATTAGTATGCAGTAACCCGAAAGTTGTTCGGAGTCCCGGATGAGATCCCGGACATCACGAGGAGTTCCTTAATGGACCGGAGGTAAAGATTTATATATAGGAAGTCCAGTTTCGGCCATCGGGAAGGTTTCGAGGGTCACCGGTATTGTACCGGGACCATCGGAAGGGTCCTGGGGGTCCACCGGGTGGGGCCACCTATCCCGGAGGGCCCCATGGGCTGAATTGGGAGGGGAACCAGCCCCTAGTGGGCTGGCGCGCCCCCCCTTGGGCCTCCCCTGCGCCTAGGGTTGGGAAACCCTAGGGGTGGGGGTGCCCCCCACTTGGCTTGGGGGGGGGAAGCCACCCCTTGGCCGCCGCCCCCTTGGAGATCCATATCCCTAGGGCCGGCGCCCACCCCCAAGGCCCCTATATAAAGAAGGGGGGAGGTAGGGCAGCCGCACCCCTTGCTCTTGGCGCCTCCCTCTCCCTCCGTAACACCTCTCCTCCCCGCTTACGCTTTGCGAAGCCCTGCCGGGATCCTGCTGCATCCACCACCACGCCGTCGTGCTGCTGGATCTTCATCAACCTCTCCTTCCCCCTTGCTGGATCAAGAAGGAGGAGATGTCTTCCTAACCGTACGTGTGTTGAAGGCGGAGGTGCCGTCCGTTCGGCACTAGGTCATCGGTGATTTGGATCATGCCGAGTACGACTCCATCAACCCCGTTCTCTTAAACGCTTCCGCGCGCAATCTACAAGGGTATGTAGATGCACTCCTCTCTCCCTCGTTGCTAGATGACTCCATAGATTGATCTTGGTGATGTGTAGAAAATTTTAAAATTCTGCTACGTTCCCCAACATAAAGCTCCGGGCCTGGATGGATTTCCAGTGGAGTTTTATAAAAAATGCTGGCATATTATTAAAGGGGATTTGTTACCGATGTTCCAAGATTTATTCTCTAGACAGATTCAGTTGTTTCACCTAAATTTTGGAACAATCACTTTGCTCCCTAAGAAAACAGAGGCTGTGAGAATTGAGCAGTTCAGGCCGATCTGTCTTCTTAACGTAAGTTTCAAAAAAATTACCAAGGTTGGGACTAATCGACTCACGCAGATTGCGCACTCTGTGGTGCAGTCGTCCCAAACTGCTTTCATGCCAGACAGAAACATCCTAGAAGGGGTTGTGGTCCTTCATGAAACGCTCCATGAAATTCACACAAAAAAACTAGATGGGGTTGTTTTCAAAGTGGATTTCGAAAAAGCGTACGACAAAATTAAATGGCCTTTTCTTCAACAAGCTTTGCGTATGAAATGATTTGATCCGGCCTGGAGACAACAGGTCGAATCTTTCACGCAAAAAGGAAGTGTTGGAACCAAAGTAAATGACGACATAGGTCATTATTTCCAAACACATAAAGGCATGAGACAAGGAGATCCGATGTCACCTATTCTGTTCAACATTGTGGTTGACATGTTGACGATTCTAATAGGAAGGGCTAAGGATGCTGGTCAAGTGGGAAGTCTGGTTCCTCATCTAGTGGATGGAGGTGTGTCTGTCCTACAGTACGCCGATGATACTATCATCTTCATGGAACATGACTTGGCAAAAGCGAGAAACATGAAGTTTGTCTTATGCTTATTAGAACAATTGACCGGACTAAAGATTAATTTCCACAAGAGCGAATTGTTCTGTTTTGAAAGAGCCAATGAGGAACAAGAGGCATATAAGCAATTGTTCGGGTGTGAATTGGGGGATTTACCTTTCACTTATTTGGGAATACCAATTCACCATCGTAAGCTAACAAACAAAGAATGGAAGTGCATTGAGGATCGATTTGAAAAGAAACTTAGTTGCTGGAAGGGCAAACTAATGTCATATGGAGGCCGTTTAATTCTCATTAATTCGGTTCTCACGAGCATGCCTATGTTTCTCTTGTCTTTTTTTGAGGTACCAGTTGGAGTTCAGAAAAGACTAGATTTCTATCGATCCCGTTTCTTCTAGCAGAGTGATCATTTGAAGAGAAAGTATAGACTCGCTAAATGGGATATTATTTGTCGACCGAAAGACCAAGGGGGTCTAGGTATCGAAAATCTTGAGGTGAAGAACATATGTCTTCTCAGCAAATGGCTGTTTAAGTTATCTGGTGAGACGGAGGCTACATGGGCACAGATTCTGCGTAATAAATACCTTCATTCCAAAACTTTATCCCAGGTGAGAGTGAGGCCGATGGATTCGCCTTTCTGGAAAGGACTGATGAGAGTTAAATCAGTTTTTTTCAATCGGACAAAGTTTGTGATCGGTAATGGTACTTCTATGAGATTCTGGGAGGATACTTGTCTAGGGGACTCACCCCTCGCGCTTCAATATCCTTCTCCTTATAGCATTGTTCAATGGAGAGACACGTCCGTTGGGACGGTGTTTCAGTCCACGCCTCTCAATATTCATTTCAGGAGAGTGCTAGCAGGAAAGCTTTGGGAAGCTTGGCTCCATCTTATGAGAAGACTGGTGGATGTGCAGCTTTCTCAATGACCCGATCAGTTGTGTTGGAAGATAATTAGGAATGGAGAGTTTACGGTTAAATCCATGTATCTGGATGTTATTAATTTTGGCTCTATTCCTACTTCGAAACATGTTTGGCATGTCAGAGTACCTTTGAGAGTTAAAGTGTTTATGTGGTTTGTGCACAAACAAGTCATTTTAACTAAGGATAACTTGGTAAAACGCAACTGGGTTGGGTCTACTAGATATAGTTTTTGTGATCGGGGTGAATCCATCCAAAAAAGGGTTTCCCCCGCTTTGTATTACAAAGGACCAACATCAAACACCTTTTTCTTGACTTCCCATTGGCAAAAAATTATGGCGGACGATTCACATAGCCTTTAATATTTATTCCTCCGAATAATATTAACACGTTATTTGGGACGTGGCTTGATGGGATAGTGCCCCGAACAGCGAGACACATTCGTTATATGTGCTTTATTATGGGCTATCTGGAATTGCAAAAATGATTTGGTCTTTAACAGAACAACAAATACTCATTTTTTGCAGGTTATCTTCCGAGCCACTGTGTTGATTCGTATGTGGTCGCTACTCACTCCAACGAAGGCCCGAGAGCGTTTGGTTACTGGATCTATCTGATGGGAGATGGTAGCACGAGCTATTTTCAACCGGTTTGGATGGCGGTCATGTAATAGGATAGGCAATTAGTTTCCTATCTTTCTTTTGCCAGCCGGTTGTGGCTTCCTTTTTTATTTTTAGCTCTTTGTGAGCATCTTTTTTTCTTTTTGGAGATTTTAAGACCTCTGTCGAACTGTTTTGCTTAGTAATAAAGATGACCGTATGCATCGTTCTGATGCAGAGACCGGGGTCATTCCCCTTTCCGGAAAAAAGGTTGATGCGATTTTAGAATTAACAAGATAAGTCAAATGAAGTGAAGAGCAATCCAGAATCCTACTTCCTCAGTTTCTAAAATAAGTGTCTTAAGCTTAGTACAACTTTGTACTAAAGTTAGTACAAAGTTGATACATTTATTTTGAGACAGAGGGGGTATTTTGTGCGAAAATGCCTTTTGGAGCTCGGCCTCCATGGAGCTCGGTTTTTGAAAAACACAAAATTCATGAAAATTCATATTTTTACAATTCAAAAAAATCTGAAAAAAATACAGATATACATGGAGGCATAACACAAATGTGTGTAAATTTTTAGAACGAAATACGTTGAAATGAAGGTTGTGCAAAAAAGACAAATCTGAGGCTTTTTAACACATGTTACTATTCATCCTCAAAGTCCAGAAATTTGTCTTTTTTATATAGGTTGCATTTCGAAGTATTTCATCTTGAATTTTTACACACACATACATTTCATCCTTGTATAGTTGCACGTTTATTTTTAGAATTTTTTGAAGTCAAAAAGTTTGAATTTTGATTTTTTTCAAAAATAAAGGGCTCCATGAGCTCGGTCACCAAAACGCCCTACTCGTATTTTGTGGGGGTATGAGAAAGTTGCAACTGATATTGGAATCCACCCATGGTGAAGGTAGTTCTCCAACTAATTATGTAGCGTGTGAGCTTCACCACTCTAAAATATGCAGAACAAGGTTCCCATTTTTATCTCTCTAGTCCTCATCAAGAGATATGAACCGGATGGATGCCGGAGGCTCCTCAGCGATTTGAGCTTCTCGGTCGTCCGATCGTTTTCTTGATTGCGTTCTGGCCGTTGGATCTCGGGCTCGGTCGTCGTGGGCCGTCAGATATTTACCAGATCGTTGTGAGCCGTTAGATAAAATTCAGTGCGCCCCGGTCGTGCCACCGCGCGTAATTCCAGCGCCCCCACGAGGGCATTTTCGTCATTTCACCTGGTGGGAGAAATGCCCAATAGCGCTGAGGTGAGTCCGTGGACAGCGAGCACCGGATCGTTCCCCTCCCCCTCCCGCTCGCTCGCTCTCCTCTCCTCCCCGCCCCCTCCCTCGAAACCCTAGCCGCCGCTACCCATCGCGCCCTACAGCGCCGCCGCTCTCGCGACGCCGTCGCTGCTCTCCTCTCCCTCTCTCCGACCCGAGCCGCCGCCCTCCTCTGCGTCTCCGACCTCCTCCCCATGGGATTGCAACAGAGCCCCCCAGCAATGACGACGAGCAGTAGCGGAGGGAGGACGAGGAGCACGACGGCGGCGGCGGGGAGCAGCAGCAGCAGGCCAAGGCGGAGCTGCCCTTCTCCGCCATGTGTGTGCAGATCTCCCGCAACACCTACCCCAACCTCCGCGCCCTCCGCAACGCCTCCCACGTCGATCTCACCGATGCCCCACATGTCAAGATCTCCGAGGGCGACTTCGGACACATCCTTGACGACGTGCCCCACCTCGCTGACTACTACGTTCCGGTGAGCAGCCCCCCTCCCCCTAACCTGCTCCTCCTCACTCGACCGCGAGTCATGGTTCGCTGTGACCTGCGGGTGCCATCGTTTCAGCTCGTGGTGATTGGTTTTGTGCGGTGTAGCTTTAGCTAAGCGACTGTCAGTACGAGCGAAATGATCCGACGCTGATTTGGCTGGAAACGTGACCGCGATGTGTGCGGGGTTTGGTTGATTTGGGATTTCTGTTGTTGAGCCACGAATACAGAGTGCTTAATGTCATCTCAATTTTTCTTACGTTCCAGCTCCACTATTAGTGTTGTTAAGCTGCTGAGAATAGAAAGCAATGTAGCAGGAATACAGAAGTTGAGGTTTTCATTGCTTTGGTCATACAGTTTTTTAAACTATATACTAGAAGAACAGGGTACTCATTCCTGCCTTCTAAGAAACTATGTAATTGACTGCTCATGTTGGTTGTAATACATTGCTAGACACAGAGTTGTACATTTTTCAGTTAGGTTTTTGCAAATCAAACTATATTCAACAAGGCATCTCTCCTTTTGAAACACGAACACTCAACCAGGGTACGCTACGCCCCTCTCATGTTCCTTTCATTTTTTCCTTAGTTGGGTTCAGAGATCATTGCACAATAAAACTGATCGATAACATTTTCATTGTGGTTCTCTAATCTTTTGAACTTGTTAGAAGTTTTCTAAAATCCAATTGTTTGTTATTTTTGGTACTTTTCAGGTGACCCATTGCAGTTCAGAGATGGTTTATATGAATTGTTTATGATCTAGGCCGCTACCAAACGCCTCTGGAGAGCAGTATACTATTTCTGAATTTACCAACACGTGAGTCCTTGCTCACATGGATTACATATTCCTATAGAAAATAGATTACTTTGCTAATAGAGTATTGATGAGTCTGGCTAGATTCTTTGCTCACACGGACTAGATATTCCTATAGAGAATAAATTTCTTTGCTAAAAAGTATTGATGAGTATGGCTACAGGAGATAGTGATTCTTTTGTAGCTCTTGATTTTGCTACTTATGCAAGGTTTTTGGCTTTAACCTTTTTTTTGGGGGAAAGATCATCCTTTCTGCACTTTATTCCCTCAAGATAAACTGCGTGATGGGATGAGTATGCATACAACACAACTATTGAACCAATGACCATGCTTGAATATATATTAAATTAGACATATTTTTTTAGTTATGACCTTTTTATCATTCTGAAGGTTCTTTATTCTAAGGTGAAAAGGGATTTTTGATTTTCCTTCTGCAATCAAAGTATCGTATCATGATAGTACCTACACGTCATGTTGAATGCTATAAAGAACATGATCAATTGGTTTCACAAGGAGATGAATATGGACTGGTTTAGGAAAAGAAATTATTTTGTACGTATGCATTGGTAATTGTTCCTCAAAAAGATGCTGGTTAAACTGAGTCATGTTTTGTATCTTGGTCTGTACCCTGCCTAATATCCTAATATTGAACGTGAACTTCAGATATGGAGTATTGGTTCTCCTGATCCTAACTTCACATTAGATGGCCACTCAAAAGGCGTGAACCGTGTTGATTACTTCACCGGTGGTGATCGACCATTTTTTATTACTGGATCTGATGATCAGACTGCAAAGGTGTGTCATCTGCAATGAATTGTGCTATTATGAGGGTATATTGGGATTGATCTGACTTATTACTCAATTTGTTGGATCAGGTTTGAGATTACCAAACCAAGAGATGTGTTCAAACACTTGAAGGACATGCACACAATGTGTCTGCTGTCTGTTTCCATCTAGAACTACCTATTATAATTACTGGCTCAGAGGATGGCACAGTTCGCTTGTGGCACTCTACAACCTACAGGTACTCTCTCTCTCTCATACTATGATATTGCTTGGGGATGATACTAACAGTGCGCTCTCCGAAAACCAGCTTTGTTTTACTAAAATCTATTTAGTTACACGCAAATACAGTTACTGGCCGAAGTTTTTTTTCTTCTACATGTTTTTTGTTTGCAATAATAGTAATATCTTCTACACGCAAATACAGTTACACGCAAATACAGTTCCCAACTCATGCCAGTTTATTTCTTTAAATTGGCAGTGTAGATAGTGCCTTGTTCATGAATCATGAGCAAGAATGTGGTCTATTCTTAATTCTTCCATTTCTCCCAAGCATTTAATTATTTCTTTTCTTGTAGAACAAGTGAATAACACTTTGCTTGATGCACTTACAGGCTTGAGAACACTCTTCATTATGGTCTTGAGCGAGTTTGGGCTTTAGGATACATGTAGGGGTCAAGAAGGTAATGAATATTTTGCTCTGCCTCTATTTTAGTTCTATGGTAATATGGTCAATGTGAAGGGCCAATACACGAATATGTCTTCTCATCTGCTACTGAAGCTCCACACGCACTAACAATCCATTTTCTTTTTCTGCGACACAATTTCCTATATTGTGACAACATTGTGTATCTGCTAAACTGTTTCTCCCAAAAAAAATCTTCACTAAAAATGCATAGTTCATGCTTTTATTTATTGTTCTTTCCTTTCAAGTTAAGGTAGTGATATATGATATTTTAATTTTTATAGGATTGTGATTGGATATGATTTAGGGAAAATTATGATAAAAATTGGCCGTGAAGTTCCAGTTGCTAGCATGGACAACAGTGAAAAAATCCTATGGGCAAAACATAACGAAATCCAAACTGTTAGTATCAAGACTGTTGGTGCAGGCAATGAGGTTCTTCTTCTTTGCCATGTTAAATGTGCAGGATTGTGAGTTACTTTTGGTGTAACCACATTTTTACATTTAGATATCCTATTATTTCCGGCATTTACAGTTGCTACGGTATAATAAAGCTCTTCTACTGAAGTGAAATGCATAAGTTCATGATTAGTATTAGCACAATATGGAATTGAGTGTTGGTTTTGAATTAAATTTCGATGGTTTAAAGAAGTGCGCATGAGGTTGTTATGACTTATGGATAAACACGTCATACGTGCCTTGATATTTTTGCACGTTGCCTTTACATGAAACTTTAGGAGATAGGCTCCTCTAGGATTTATATAGTTTCATTCTCTCAGTAGGTTAAGCTGATTTGCCTTGTCGCCTGTTCTTTCTTCTTGTACGTTTGTCTGTTCTTCCTTGATTTGGATCTGGTTTGTTTGCAGGTCTGTCGTTAGTTTAGCTGCTACGTCGGATCTGATGCTGTTTTCGCCGATATATAGGTATGCATCCATTCTGCTCCCTTTCTAGGCCGCCATCTACCGCATATATTTGATTTTACCTTTGATTTGCTGCAGATTTGTTTGTTGCCTCTTGTTTCACGTTCTTCCGGTCGATCGCTTGCTCGATCTGTGCCTGGACATCATCTCCATGTCGCGGCTTCGTGAACGGATCTTCAGGTCGACCACTCTTCTCCTCCTCCTTACTCCTCTTTTTCCCTAGGTTGGTGTTTGTACATCGTGGTGCTTTTCTCCCCACTTGATAGAAGAACGATTGTATAATTTCTTTCTATGCACTTCATCAAGCACATAATTTAACTAAAACTTGTGGTTTGTTATGGGGCCTGCATTTGTAATGGTTCATTAAGGTATCTTCAGTATTTTTTGTTTCTTTCCCTGTTTTGTCATCTTTAGTATTTTTTGTTTCTTCATACGTGCATTTTTATCGTCCCAACAATCCACTGGCCTGACGGGCACGCCAAGGCACACATTTAATTATCAGAAGATGGTTCTGTTTTTATGGGGCCTGCATTTGTAATGGTTCATTAAGGTCACCATTGAGCCGCCTTCTGTACTTTAGAGGCGTATTGTGCGGCTACATGTTTGTGTTTTTTTATCCATTCACCCACTGCAATGTAAATTCAAGTTCTTGGATTTTTATTTCTTGTTTCTTCTTTTTGGTGAGCGAATTGGCTAATTGAGCTATTTTCCTCTTGGTTTGTTGCAGCAATTGGGAAGGATCGTCCTGTATTATCTATCATGGTTATTAGCTAGCAAGAGTGATGCCACAAGTGGATCTGCCCAGTAAATTTGTTAATTACTTCCTTGCAAGAATGAGTTGAGTTTGGTTTCTAATCCCTCAAGTCTATTCAAGATTGCCCATTTTTTAGTTACATACAAATATGCACCTTGATTGCTATGCATAATCACGTAGGTAATTCCATCTCTTTTTGTTGATGCTTTATCCTGCTTGGATCATATATGCTTCTGTATAACACTGATTGAGGTGGACAATTATAAATTTACTACACGCATATAAGCTTTCTATACATAGATAACTAGAGCATTATAAAGTAGTGTGTCATGTTCTAATTATAAATGAAGAGAAAGTTAAGAACTTTGTAATTACATAGTAATCATGGCTAGATCGTAGAGGTTAGAGATGTACAAATGATTGATTAAAAATATATATTTATATTTGCAACAACACAATGGATCATGCCAGGTAAATATTTTTGTAGAATATAAGTCAGGTTTAGAACTTTTGACCACGACAGGTGAAAAACCAAAGTAAATCCATCGTATATATTCAGTATAATGTATATTTAGATATTCATGGCGCTGCATAAGCTTAATTAAGTTCCCTGGGAGCACTAGCTGCTCGTGTATACATGTATTTCTTGATTCTAATAAGATGCAGTCAATCTTTGAAAATACAGTAAGCACCTGTCATGAAATTTAGAACTGGCGTGATGTGTCTCTATGTTAATAACTATCATGCTTGCGTAGCTGGTTGATTTATTTGATTATAATCAAATTGGACCGTCATAATTTTAAGATCGTGATTATTCAGATGAAAAATGATCAAAGAAATACTGTACCAAAGTCACATCTATTTAGATCATGATTAGGCATACAATTGCTCCTTCAAATTATTGTGATATTGTAGTGCTCTTTAGTATTATGTATTGTGGTGCTGTACCTCCTTTTCTCTTCTTTCCTGGACATATACTCTGCACGGGAAGTTACCTATTGCCCGCTACACCTTTCTATGAACTTTTGTTAATAATCTGCCTATAATTATAAGAAAAAAAATGCATGAATGTATATAGCTTTGCACCAGGACACTTTACTTTTTCTATGACCTGTCATTTTTGTGAGCTGCAGACGATTTTGGCATTGATGTTCTCATGCAAGTCATCTTATCTTTACAAGCCTACTGATAGAATACACTCAAGATAGGACACCACATGTCACTCCTATGTTTATAAGCTTATAGAAGCAAACATTTTCATTATCTTTGGCACTTATATTGTCATAATATTAACTTGTGCAGCAGAGCTTTAAAATCAGAATGGGGCAATAAATGTGTCCACTATGACAAAGTGAAGACAAAACGAATGCATCGAGTTACTAATGCAGTGGTTTTCAAGGTTGGACATTGATATCAACTATGATTATTTAATAGAGAAATTCTGTTCATATGAAGCGAAAGAAAAGCATGCAGTACCTTACATTGACAGTGATTATTAGGCCATTGTGGTACTTCAAATTCTGATAAAGAATATATATCATGACCAAGATTTGGGATTTGGAGAATCTCAATTCTGATATGTACATGCATCTCCTTTTATTTTGTCACGCTATTGAATGTTCTGATATGGGACTACTTACTCTGTATATCTCTTATATATAATAAAATTGTCTATATGTAAAGTTTTCCTATTTTAGTTCTATTATGTTGATGACGAATGGTTCTGGAATTTGGAGATTAACATTTCATAATCTCATGTGCTAAATTGGATGCTACCTTGCTTCCAGCTTTTATAATCTCATGAGCCTGTTGAACTCAATGATGTTATTCTTCTGGACAGAGTAAATGTTTCTTCTTACTCTTGAACACTATAATCGGTTGCTCTGTTACATGTGTTAAACTTGCCTTCATACTAATGCATCATGTCGTTTGATCTTCCACGGCTTACAATATCGTTGGGTCCGGCACCCTCGCGCCAAGACGCATATTCTTATTCTTTATTTGCCAAGACGCACCTTTATTTGCCAATATCGTTGCAGGATTTAGCTACAGATAATCATTAATCAACTAATGTAATTTCTTTGCCAAGTTGTAGTTAGAGTTAAATGTGCCACTGGTTATTTTATATCCTTTATTTATTCTTATTCTTCTAAATGAAATAGGAGATTTGTTGGTGCTCCATTATCTAAATATCACTGACAAAATGTTATTCTCATTTCAGTTGAGAGAAAAGTTGCATACTTTGTGAACCAATTGGAGATTCATGTTGTTTCCCTAGATATTGTGTAGTTAGAGTTGATGTCACTGTTTATTTTATATCATTTGTTACTATTCTTTAATCGCCAAATCATATAGGAGATTTTGTTGGTGCCCAATTAACCAAATGTTACTGACAAAACTGACAAAATGTTGTTCTTATTTCAATTTGAGCGCAAATTGCATGCTATATAAACTAACGGGAGATTTCTGTTGTTACCAGAATATTGTAGGAAGGGTGGACTATGAAGGGAAACACTGGTGTTCTAAGATAGATGTTCTGTGTTTGAGATCTTGCCTTGGTAGCTGGATGCCTTGGTGCAAGACATTCAAGGTAAGATTGATCCCCTGTACCCATGAGTTCATTTCTCATGTAGAGTTAATAGTCCTGTTATTTTTCTATACACTATGGCAGAGTAGAGATATATTGTGTATGCCAACATGTATATAAGAGTAATAGTAATATGATACTTCTGATTGTAGATCCAAGGTTTTAAACCGACAAAAAATGCTATGAGTTCTCATATCAAATTTTTATGCCAGATGTGCATGCTCAAAGATTTTGGTCGGCAACTTATAGTGTGTATCAAAGGATTCTGAAAAAATAAGGTTGAGTTGTTATTGGACATTGGACCTTTATATCTTTTGCATGACATTTTATTTACTACTTGAGCTCTGTATTTTTCCTGTGCATATCTTTGTGCTAAAAAATGCATTTCTGTTAAATAGTAATTCCTAACTAATTGTTTCTGATAAACAATGATGCCTTCCTTACACAGGTTGTTTGATGCGTTCGTGCTCGTCGGCGGGACGGTGCAAGGCGCAACTCCGACACGGTTCCTCGTTGGTTGGACGGCGTTCAGGCGCAACCCCGACGCGCACTGAGTACTGCCTCGGCTACAGCCTCCCTCGGTGAGGTCCATCTTCCTCCCGCTCCTCTGCTTCGGCTACTGTATGGGACATTGCCATGGCTATATTGATGTGGTGCTTGTCTGGTTGATGCTCTATGCCCTACTCATGCATCGGTTCCTACTTGAGCTCTGTACTTGTGGATCCATGCCATTTTAGGGTTTGCAGGCTGTTGTTCATGTTTAGTTGCTATCATAGGAGCTAATGTGATGCTCTGGTTTACATGTGGATGCCCTGGTCCTATAGCTATGCTCCTGGATTTGCTAGATTGATCAGTGGCATTCGTGCTAGGGCGATGATGATTAATCGTGGCTGAAATAAGTGTGCCTTTGAGCAATCGTGGCACCTGTGCGTATCAGGTTGGATCCTCCCTCTTGTCTCTAGAATCCTTTTTGATCCTGTGATACTTGTTGTTGTCCTTGGATGGTCATTCTTGTTGAGTGATAACCAGGGCAGCTCCACTGTATGAACAGATTGATCTGGTGATAAGAGATGACGGGGGTAGGTTATATGATCGAGGAAAGGTGAATCTGAGCCCGCTATGCATCCCCTTGTTAGACTCTGAACTGAAATGGAGCTCTCCCATGCGTTTCCCTTTGTTAGAGTCTGAACCGAAATGGAGCTCTCCCGTGCGTTTGGATTCTGGACCGTCGGATCGAAATCTCCTCGCGATACAGGCCGTCGGATCTCGATGTAAATCGCTGTGGGTCGTTGGATATTTACCGATCAACTTCGGTCGTCGGATAAAATTCCAATGGCAACAGAATGTAAATATCATGCCCCCACCAGGGCATCTGGGTCATTTTGCTTGGGGGGGGGTATAAAATGATCGCGGCTTCCTGCGATGAAAACCTAGCTGCCGCCTCCTCTCTCACTCGCTCTTGCAGCTCCCTCCCTCCCTCCCACGCAGGTGGTTCCCATGGCGATGGCGGCAGCGGCCACGGAGGAGGGCGGCATATCAGCGGCGCCGGCAATGGTGTCCGTGCCGGCTATGCAATGAATCCTGAACCATTTTTTATTTGTATTTAAAGTTGTTGCTTATTTATGCTCAAGTGGTGTTCGTGCTACGGCGGTGATGATTACCTTGGCTGGAATTAGTGTGCCTTTGAGCAATCGAGGCACCAGTGGGTATCAAGTTGGATCCTCCCTCTTGTCTCTAGAATCCTTTTTGATCATGTGATACTTGTTGTTGTCCTTGGATGGTCATTCTTGTTGAGTGATAACCAGGGCAGCTCTACTGTATAAACAGATCGATCTGATAATAAGAGATGATGGGGGTAGGTTATATGATCGAGGAAAGGCAAATCTGAGCCCACTATGCAATAAAACTGCAGCTACCTCCCCTAATGTGTGTAATATTGAAGGAAAAAAAGAACTTTTCATGTCTTGCTACTTTAAAATTCCAAAAGGTTCATTCTTCTTTTGTTGGTTACTTAACCATGTTTTTTGTTTTGCTTTGGTTCTGGTTGAGATACTAAAGGTTGTTTATATATGAAAAGAACAGACACTTATAGTTTTGTATGCCTCAACTGTAGCTTAGGATCCAGTGTTGTAGTGCTTTGCCTAATTAAAAAAAACTATAATCAATAATAGTCATTCTTTCCTTGTGATTTGAACTCTGAGAGGGCCATTGATTCTTGATCTTAAGGTGACCCCATTTTTCTATGCCTCATGCTCATGCTGCTCTATGTTCCTTTTTAAAAATTCTTGCTTGCATTTTGGGTTGGTTTTCTGCTCTATGTTCCCTTTTAGCGTTTCTTTCCGTTGTTGCTGCACTCCCTTTTCTGTATACTACTTGATCTTTTTGTATCTCATTCTGCCGCTTCTTGGTTATTAGATGCTTTGAGTTTGAGTGGCTTGAAGATACAGATTACACAATGTTCTGTTCTGTCATATGCCATCTTGATATGGATACAATGTTAGCTTTTGATATGAGCTAGAATTATGTTGCCCCACCAGCCTGAAAATGTGATAAATAAAAGCCTAAAATGCTCGTTTATTTGTATTTACAGGCTTCGTTGTGTAGATAATTTACTCTTTGTTCCATAGGATCACATTTGGTAGTGGTGTGACCTGAACCTTGATTCTTTCTTCTTGCTGCTGCTGCTGTATTCTGTAATGGAACTGTTAGATAAGGTAGTTAACTGTCTAGCCGTAGGTCTTAGTAGTGCAGATTCATTTTCTTTTCTAGGGTGTGCAGAAAAAAATCAGGAGATGGTAGTAACTGGCAGCTACTTCTGAGTACAAATTTTGCTTTTCTGGATTATCATATTCCTTTTGTTTCTCATAATGAAGCCGCCGGGCAGTGCTCCAATATTGTATTACTGGGCAGTGCACGCCGTTGCCACCAGTTGCGCCTTGCGCGGCCGAGGGGCGCCAGCCGCAGGTGCTCGATGCGGCGCTCCCCTGTCACTCCTTCTGCGACCGTTGTAGGTGTTCCCCGGTCGTTCATCGTCCTCCATTGGCAGGAGGGGCTCGGCTGCAGTTCTGCTACAGTCAATCTCCTCTCTCTCTCTCTCTCTCTCTCTGCTCCACCCATCATCGTGGAATTGCAGGTCGTTCATTAACACTATTTGATATCTGAGAACTAGAAATGCTGAAATCTGAAAACTGGAATCTCCAGTTAACTGAATTTTTGAACGTTTAATCTTGTCTAACTATTTGTGAGGTTTATTGGGGTTTCCAGTAGATAAAACCTAACCCTATGTATTTATAAATGGAGCAGAATTGTATTTATAGAACTTTAGAGAATATATTGTTGTCTTCTTCATATTCTTTTATTACTGAGCCACCATACAAAACTCTCTAGAGCAGAACTCTATTTCAACTATAAATGACAGGAACAGAACTTTTATATATTTTCTGTGTGTAGATGCTTAAGCTTAAGCTTGTGTTATTTGCTTCAGTTAGATATTAAAGAAGACTGAGATTGAGTCGATGGTGTATATACTTGATATATATAAATGGTCAAAATACGGAAGTGCTTTTATGAAAGTCAAATATGCAGTTGTCTTCCTGTTTGAATCTTCATTGTTGATTCCAAGTTTGCTGCTTCCCAAAAAGTGGAGATTTGTAGTACGAACAGAACTTCAACCTATTCAACATAGATCTTAAACTGACCAGACAATAGTATAATATTTTTTATTTACGTCCTTATAATTGTATTGCCACAAAAAACAGATTTGGAATATCAAAGAAAGCAGGTTCTTATGCTACATAATTGTTTCCTCTACTTATAGTTAACCTCTCTAATTTGTCGTCTCTAACAGCCAAGATGAGTGCTCTACTCTTACGGCTCATGCTAACTGAACTGGTGATGTTTCTTTCTTCACCTCGATTGACGCCACATGTTCCCCCTGGTGAGTCTTGACACCATGTTTATACAATTAAGATCGTCCTCTGGTTGCTTGAACACATTTGATTTATTGCAAATTTTGGTACACTATTTTGATAGGAGTGTTCTTTGCTTACCGTTCACACTTACTAGGTGTTTTTCAGAACGTTTGTTAGAGCATAGTTCATATATCTGGTACCTTAGCATTGTTAGCTTTTAAACTTGTTTTATGTCCATCACCCAGACATCATCTTATGTTCTTCTCAATTTGTGTGCGCAAAAGTTGCAATTCCATGTTCTAGGCTTAGCTCAACCAGATAACATGTAGGGAGTTCAATTTTATTTGTTAATATAATGGTGGAATCATATATCTCTAAGGTGCAGTCATTAGTCAAGTGTCAGTAACTTGCTGGTAGTTCTATTATGTCATGAACTAAAATGTTAAGGAGATTTCTTCCGTTTTATGAATTAACGATGTGGCCAACTGTTGTGAAGTCTCAAAAATGAGAAATGGTTGTCCATCAGTTGGTTTCTTGATTTTCTGCTTGGTTTTGTGAAATACATTTTGATTAGGGTTAAGGTTGGCCTTTGGTCTCAGGTTGCCGCGTCGTCCTCGTCTTCGGCTTGCAAGGGACTGGATCTGGTGTGATTGATTCTTCCTCTCGCAAGGTGGGTACATCCTCTGTTTCGATTTCTTCCACGAGTTTTGGTTTGCTGACTGAGAAATTTCAAGCAGAAAATGCACATATTGTACTTCTCTTGACTATTGTTTCTTCCTCCATTTTACCTTTCTGGGTATGTCCATTTTTCATTAGATACTTTTCTGCAGCGCATATGCGACAAATTCACAAATTTATAATTTTGACGTACTGCTGAAGGTAGAGGGACAAAAATTGAAGATCCAAATGAGCGACTCAAATTCAGGATTTGAGTTACCAATGTAGTGTCTACGACTGGCTGATGGTTCAAGAGTTCGAAGAAAGTCAAGCAGAAGGGAATACTACACATGCCCACGCTGCTATATGCCAAGGTATCACTTCAGCGGTGTTATTAGTTGCCATTCTGTCCTGATACAAACATGAGCCTAGAGTAGAGGAAGCACAACCCCAGCAAGAACATTCCTGTCTCAACATATTGGAGCCCCACTTTTGCGGATTTTGCTAGAAGTTAAAACAGTTGCTACTGTCACAACATACTAGATGCAACTTAGTATGCTGCCCTATGTCCCTCTTAGTTTCAGCACCACAAGAGCAGTATTGAGATGATTGGAAGTTTCCTTCTCTTCACATCTATATTTTGTTACAGGTTAAAAGGTCTGAAAATCTAGGTATGCTAGCATTGACAATCTTGCAGCTCTTTTGAATTAGTCCTAAATCATAACAAAAAGCTTTCTGTCATGATAATATATATTTCCGGATACATACTAGAGGCTACATATTGGGCAATACTAGAGGAAACATACTAGAGGCTACATATTCCGACTTGCCAAGCCTTAAAGCCAAGTTTTTGTTCATCTATTTACCTACAAAAGATTAAGAGTTATAATAGATTCTCTGATCTAAACGAGTTAATGCAATGTTGCTGGCAGGTGCTAGAGGCCACATATTGGGCAGGAGCTTTCGTATGGTGTGCAAGTGCTAGAGGCTACATATTGCTGGAAGGTGCTCAATTCACATTAGGACAGCCCACCCCCAAGAAGAAATTAAAACAGAGGTGAGACCTCAACTTCATGCCGATAAAGTTAATCGCTTCACATATACACGGTCCTTCACTCTCACTGATAATGCACCTTCACTTCCTTTTACCTGCCTATGTAATCACAAATATGAGAAACCTATTGCCTTATTGAACTTTGAAGATCCACGTTCCGAGGTACATAATTGACTATATTGGCAAGTTACATCTTTTTTGTGGGCAGGCAAGTTACGTCTTAATTCTACTGTTTTGTCCAACCTTGCATTTTTTAAATCAATGGAGAAGACCAGTTCTCTCCAAGTGCGCATAGTCCTCTTTCCTGTAACCATATGAACTACTAAAGCCAATCTGTTGTTGGACTGGGTCACATACATTTTGTGCACCGCGCTTCCATACTCATGTCATATTTTGGCAAGGGCTATTCTCACTAACATATTCTGTCGTACCAACTGTCATCTTATGTAAACATGCTGTCAACCTATGAAACCTACTTCCTCCGTCCCATAATATAAGATGTTATACCAACCAATATATGAGTACATTGGTTGTAATAACATTGGACATTGCTTTGTTGAACATCTTTCTGAGTTTCACTTATGCAAAACAATGACATATTCTTTCTTGTGTCATATGGTGGTCTTTTTTGTATTTCAGTGGAACTGGACTGTGATATTAAAGATCATGCCACTGTTATGTTTTAGGAGCAAGTTGTTACTAATGTTGGATTATCAAATACCATTTTAAACTGGAGTTCACAAAAAAAGTCAAAACATATAGCGATGTAGCACATGATTTTACAAGTTAATTATCAGCACATATACATTCATTGTTCTTCACGGATTTCTTGATGCTAAAACCGCCTGATACATGGAAGTATACACCTCTGCTTACTAATAGGATCTATTTGAGTATGTACTCTAGCCTGGTTAGATATATCTTATGCATGTTCTTACCTTTGTTTCCTTAGTGTACAACCTTATACTTGGTGTCTTTTGAACTTAAAATGTATTACGTAACAACGGGTGAAAGAGCTGGTGTACATAATCATCGGAGAGTCGGGATAAAACTGAAAAAATGGAACTCTTGAGCTTTGTCACATTTTAGTAGGAAAAGTTGATATGCAGGTTGTCAAGAGCTTCTTTTTTGTCCATCAGATAGTTTATATAGCTTTGTCACCGAAGGTAAGTTTCGGATAGGGGATGCTGCTTGTGAAAATTATATACAACTACGAGTCCCTAGGTAAGTTCCGCATAGGGGATGTTGCTTGTGAAAATTATATACAACTATGAGTCCCTTTCTCTTTCCTGATATTTACAATTCCTTTTCAATTGGCCGTCACCGGCACTGGCTGAAATATTTAGTTCTGTTGTCGCGCACCTAATACTTGCACACTATTTGTTTATCTATTTAGTTGGTCCTCACTGAAAATATATATATTGTCCGCGATGGATGTCGAATTTGGTGTGGAATAGTTAATGAGAATCTGGAGAGTGCCTAATGTTACATCAACCTTTATTCCGTCCCAGATACACTATTAGTGTTGATCAGCTACAAAGAACACTAAATAATATATGGGGATTAGAATGTAGGTACATGGAATGCAATCCAGCAGAGGAACTCAACAAATGAATAGACTCATAGAAAGCTACCAGTTCACCTCACACTTGATCTATTAGCTTTTTTTATTTTTCAGTAGTAGCATGTATGCCATGTAGATGAGTTATTCATAAAACTTACTGGTTCTCTTGAGGAAACATCTACTTTATCAAAAGACATCAAAGCTAATTTTCTAGGATGATATGATGATACCTTATATAGAATCCAGTTTACTCGCTCTTCATAGAAGTGCTTTTTAAGTGGTAGAAGTGTGCAGAACATTTTTACTCCCTTTTCTCCATTAACTGTTCAATGGATGAATAATTATCTTTCTGCTTTAGGAATACTAGCTTGATTAATTAGTGTCTCTGTGCGATCGAAAAATTTGTAAGTCCTGAAAGTGAATCCTGACCGATGTACCCCTGCTTACCTTTCTATGCACAGATTATTCACTTTGTGAAGATCAATAACAATGAGGAGCAGATGCCGGCAGCTGAGGCGTGTTTGTCTGGTACACACGAGCCAATTTCTCCTGTTAGGGTGGACGACATGTATGACTTTACGTCTTTACCCCGCATGTCGGTCCTTGGTTTGCTTGATTTTTAATGAGCGATGTGAGATTGATAGCGGGTCACATGTTTATCAATGTTATTTTGGCATCATCAAATTACTTACCTGCCAGTTCTTCTGTCGCAACTCTCTATCTTTTTGTTTATACATTTAGAAATCTTGTCTTAGGTTACAACAACTATTAAAGTAGTTGTATCTTGGCCTCTTGCACTTTACCCGCGTTCAGTCTTCTCATGTTTGATTTTTATGCTTCTATTTTTTTGGCTGACGAGAGCTTTCATGGCTGCTTATGTCATGTGAGTAAGCCCATGCCAAATGTTAAAAAGTAAATAGGAATTGAGCTACAAATTCTTAGAGGAAATCAGATAGCTCCATTTGGAAGGAAAACTGAAAAACACAACTTCCAGTTGGCTTTGATAGAATAGCAGCAGATCCAACCATGGCTAGCCAGAATAGGTTCTTCTTCGTCAATTGGGCTAGAGAGACGATCGTGATTGGTCAATATGGTAGCATACAAAATATGTCACAATGTCAACCGACTGTAGATTTGATGGTCCAGTTTCACAGGCAATTGACATTTGTATCAATTATCCTGTGTATACATTATGCTATATGACCATGGAAGGTATGCCTACAAAATACAGAGCAGTTTGGTCTACAAAACATTTTACAAATATATTTGACGGTCCATATGTGTGTTTTCCTTTGACCCTGCAAAAGAATTGTAAAATGATGAGCAGTTCTGGAAAATACCAGAGGCCCAACTAAGCACAGTAGAAAGCCCGCATCTCACTTTATCATTATATAATTCATTTTGGTACCATCTGACCTAATGTTTTTCATTTCCTTCTGCTCCAAACCAGGCAAGCAGCCGCGATGACGGACAGGCCGCTCTCGCACCACCAGACTCCCTTCAGGGTAGTTACCCACGGGCACGTACTTTTGCCGTTTATTTTTACTTGTGATTCCGCTCGTTGTGAACGTGGCTCGATCCATGTTGTGGCCCAATTATTGTTTTTGTTTTGTTTTGATGGATCGTCTTGGCTTGCTTTTGGCCTGAAGTTGTTGCCTTGCTTTTGGCACACCTGATTCCACTACCTTTTGTTGTTGCTTGGACCAGTTTCTATGTAATGAACATATTTATATCAATGTTGTGCTTCTGTTATAATCTTGCTATATTACACTGGTGATTTTCGGTGATTACTCTGATTTCTACTTGCCCCAGTGAGTATTTACACGGTCATACTCATGTTGTATAATTCCTTTGGCTAAATTATATAATTCTGACAGGTTCATACATCATGTTAAGGAGTATTAAGTTATAGCACGCTTACTTAGGTTCTTTGGCATGTTATTCATAGGGTTATCAAGTAGGTCCTAATAGGGTTACTCACAGTATTAAGTTAGGGATTAAACTTGTGGCGGTCCAATATCATGCTATTGTGTATATTTGCAATGCTTTGGTCACTGTATTATCGTTACTGGATTGGATATGACTTTTACCCGGCAGCGGTGCTGCCTGGTGCGGCAAGCCGCACTTCCTATCTAGTAGTTTATGCTTGTAATAGTACATGCGTTACTGGAACTTATATGCTACATTGACGGAGATTGTGAACATGGTGTGGGAGGCGGTGTAGCCATCTGCGTTTGCTTACAGTTACGGGTAGCCTTCACAGCTTTGGGCGTCAACGAGAATGCATGGAGCGTCAACCACCTCGAATAAGATACATAGCACTTCAAAAGGAAAAATCAAACCATGATTAAAAACTTGAAAAAGAAAAGGACGCTACATCTACTAATTAGGGAGGAAAGGTATCGGGCTGAGGTGAAGGCTTAGAAGAAAAATCTCTGGAACACTCGCCATACTGATCGTTCAGTTGTGGCACCGATTCTTGCCGAAATAGGAGAGCTATCCTTATCTTTTCAAGTTTTTGTTATTCAGTATGTAACTCGTTCAGCAAATTTATCATCTTATCTTTGTGCTAAGCATGCCTGTACGCTGATGGTCACTGATAGCTGGCTGGACTCTGTACCTTCGTTCCTCATCAACAGCCTCATAGTTGACTGTTCGAGGACCGCCTTTGTTGAACAAAAGCTCCCAAAGTTTTCTGCAAAAAAAAGAAAAAGAAAAATCAAAGGGGGTAGGGGCTAATTAGGTGTGGACACGTACCTCCGTTCCTTTCGTCCGTAAGCTGGTATTCGTTGATTACATTTTCGAAAGAGAAAATTAATTGATATTTTTGAAAAGGAAAAGATGTGTGCACCAGTTTGCCCTCCATTCGACTAGAAGATGTCCACGTCCCTTCAGCTCAACTTCTCATAAATGGCATACTTGATTGCAACAAATACCCACCGTATGATCACTTGACAAACGAGGCCAATAACATAATGCCGACGTACCACCCCAACAAAACAATTTAGCATTACAAGAACGTTCTCCCAGAAGTTCTGGACTCCAACCGATTAATAGCCACAAATGCATAATACTGTCAACATCAATTCACACCGTCTTCTACAGTAATATTCTGCACAAATTAAGCTAAACGGAAACAAGCTAAACAAGAATTTATGTTGAAATTATACAAGGAAGCAAGTCGACATTTTTTTTACAAGGTAGCAGAGCTACTCGCTGTAGATTTACAGAAAACTAGTTCCAATGGCAATCACGACGAATATGTGAGAACCAAAGAACTAGTTCGCAGCAACAGCAGCTGGTATTTGAGATTTCAACAGTAACATCTAATGGCGAGCACACGCCAAAATCTTAATCCTCCAGCTCAACAATCTGCGCCCTTCTCTCGGCAGCTTTCTTCCTGACAAATATTCCCCATCTCATAGCAGCCTTTATCTTGAGCCACCCGACAACGGCTTTGCCCGATGGACGGCTGGGCTCACCTTCAGAGTCTGGGTTTGGGAATGGAGATGGAATGTCAGGGAAGGAAAATGTTTCGTCTGGCAAACCAGTAGAAGCTCCGCCCATATTGAAGATCCTGAGCAGCTGCTGCATGTCGTCACCCTCGAGCAGTTGGTGGCTTTTCATGCGAATGTCTTCAGTGAAATCATCAGCATACTGACCATCACGGTTGTGATGCCAATTATCGTAGCCGACGTTTGCTGGCTGAATTGGTTGACGTTGAGAAATTGTGTGATGCAACTGGCCGAGTTCCAGACCCATGCCATCACTTGCTGTTCCCTGATTAGACCCCATCAACATGGTAGGCGGCAAAAATGAAAAGGCATCGTCATATGGCACAGGCACATTAGCAGATGAACTCTGAAGCTGAACAGACTGTGTTGCTGTCTGGTTGCCATCATAACCTATAGAACCATTTGTGCCTGAAATGAATGAAACAAAACATATGGTTTTGAGAAACTGCTATTCCAGAGTGACATCATGAAATATTTCATACATCTCATACACCCTTTGCTTTATTTGTATGTATATATTTATATCCAAAATCAATGTTTCAGTTTTTCCAACGCATCAAGTCATTTTCCTACTTCAGAAATAAAATGGCAAAAATACTTAGAATTCTGTATCTAAGCACTTGTGTGCTTACCTGTTGTAGATGGTCCTGGCATACTCGTTGAAGAAATGCACTGTACATATGCAGCAGGAGCACGAGCCTCAGCTTGATTAGTTAATGCAGCCTTTTTCTTCGGTTTAGGGTTCAAGAGAGCTTTGCCATCATATTCAATAACATACATCCAATTATCATATGCTTTCTTCACCAGCCCATCAGCAAAATGCTGTCGCAAACAATAACATTCTAATCAGTCAAGATTTTATGTTAAAAAAAACACTTCTGCTGATTAGAGCAGAGAAAGCCGAACTCGCTCCTTGAAAAAATGAAAAATAAACAAGTGCCCCAGATTACTTAAACACACCTAAGCATAGTGTAGCACATCTCAGAAATTACTGCAGTTAATAGGAAGGCCAGAACAACTATTATACATTGGAGAAACTGGCTATACCTAAGGGTTTAACGTACCTAATGAGCATTCAGTGCGTTAAAAACATATAACTGTACCAGAAATTTAATACGTAGTGGTTAATACACATTATCCATGGCCATCATTCTTGAATATAAAGGGTGTGTGGACGGAATCAAGACCAATGTGATATAAGATGAAGTCAGACCTCAACATATTACTCCCTCAATCGCTGTTTCTTGGGCGTCTTTTCCCAGATCTAGGGCCCTGGAGGTTTTTCTCCTCCTTTCTCTTGATAATACTCCCGCTTACGTGACGTTCCTGTTCCCCTACCATAGTAAAAGCGCTAATAATCCCTCAAGTTCCAAAATCTAAACGTCCCGACCATATACTGGAAAAAAAATCTCTGGGACATCTCCTTTCATGTAGCCTGTTCAATGGTAGGCGGACTATTGGTGAGCAGAGATCAGGGCGAGCAAAGGTATGCAGACTCTGCATGAGATGAACTTCTCAGACGAGTGTGAGAGCAAAATCGACCAACTCTCAACTAATCACGTCCATGCCCAGAGTCCTTAATATTGACGCCCAAACTAAAGCGCCCTAGAATTGGGAACAGAGAGCATACCAATTTCAAAACTCCAAAACAGGATAAATTTAATTGCATTATCTAGGACGGGTGCATGTTAAAATGAATGGGAACAACATTTAAGTTCAACAAAACATAACACTAGATATCAAATGCACCCAAACATATGCCCATAGCACAAACCTTTTGGCCATCATCAAGACTCTCAGACGAATAGAATTGCTCGCCAGAAATCAGCCCACAGAATGCATAGAGGTCGTTGAAAATAGCACCAGCAGTTCTGTTCTCATCAGAATAGTATATGTAATATTTTCCACTCAAGACACAGGTTTTTGCATGTTCAACGAGGGAATCCCACATCTTGTTGGACATGCCACTTCCGAGGATCTAAAACAACAGAACAGTATATAAAATAGAACTAAAACAACAAAAGATCAAAGGCCGTGGAAAAGAAACGAACTTACAGTACGCAGCTTCTGTGGATCCCGAACCACAAGCCTAAGAAAATCTTCAACAGTTAAAATTCCAGATTTATTCAGCCTCTTATGGAATGACCCATCTTTTCCTATTTTCTCTAACCTCCAGACCTCATCCTTCAATGCAGGTGGATAATGCTTCTTGTACACTAAAGAAGTGAAATTCAAATTGTTCAGACATATGTCAAGCAGAAGCACATGATTACCATTACAGAAAACTTACATTCTCCTCTATGGTCCTTAACCATAAAAGCTTCAGTTTTTGCCTCACGGATGCGAACACCCTCACAAAACCCTGAGGCAATTTTCAAACCAAGTCTGAATTTCCTACTCCTTATCCAGCTAGAGTTATCTGTGAACGTGAACTCCCCGATTGTGCCAACACCTTCTTTCAGTGTGACTTGTATATCGCCAGTTATAATAGGTCGTTTTCCCTCACGCTCCTTCACTATATGACTGTCAAATTCCTCCTCTGTCCAGCCTTCCTCGTCCTCATTGTTGAAATCACCTTCTAGAACAACAATATCAAGCTTGGCAGACGACTCCAGCCCAGATGATACAACACAGCCATTGCCGGTATCAAGCAAAACAACATGAATTGCAGCCCCCTGCTCCCCTTCAACTTTTCCTCCGGTAAAAAGGGGAAGGGACAATCTTGTCCTGAATTGGAGTTGCAGATTTCTTCCACCAGGCCCTTCAATTCGCTTTGGAGAAGACCTGCATTATTCCAATCAGTAGCAGATAATTAGTATCAAGGTGGCTCCCAAAGAAGGCCATTTCACCTTTTAGGCCTCAAAGTTTACATACTTTGCGAGGATATAGCATGATGCGTGAAGCCAAATTACATTGCACACCGCAAACATCAAGTTACTTGTAAGACCATCATGTGTTACTTGCACTATATTGATATATTTTACAATTCAGTAAGGAAAGGGTGTTATGTGTCATACTCCTTCCATTTCAAAATAATGTCCTCCTGGAGCTCCAAACATTTTTAGCCGCTTTAATTGCTTTTTTTTCCCGTCAACAACGTCATAGCAGATAGAGCTAGTTAACTCCTCCTGATGTTTGCACTTCCCAAATAATTCATCTTTAGATCGCATGTGTTAGGGCAGGAAAAAGAGGTACGCCTATGTCTAACCCTAGACGAACATCTATTTTGAAAGGAATGAAGTGCACAACTAGAAGGTATAAGGAAATACTAGGCTACGGTGATACTCCCTCCGTCCGGAAATACTTGTCAGAGAAATGGATAAAAATGGATGTATCTAAAACTAAAATACGTCTAGATACATCCATTTCCGGACGGAGGGAGTACATGAATTTTTCCTTAACACACTGACAAAGCTACATATACATTTGAAAACTTATCAAGTATTCAATAGTGTAGTTCCTCTAGTCTAGAATTGACACTGACCACATGGGATCTCCAACTAAAACATAATAAGCCACATAAAGTATCTTCGATTTCTATGCAAATCAACCATAAGAAAAGATCCCGCTTCCTTATTGCAGTCCTGAAGTCAGGTGTAACATGAGTCTATAGATTGAAACATAGAAAGAAATTATAAACGGAACGGAACCGATTGTGCCCCATTTACGCCAAGAGATGGACCTGTTGATGGGGGAGGAATGTATGTGGGTGTCAATAGGAGAGGTAAGCTATGGCTTGGCTGCTCGCATACTCCTATGTCAAGGTAGGGTTAGAGGTCATGCCTAGGTTGTTTGATGAGCTTTCTTTTCTAAAAAAAATGAGACCAACCCAAGGGCTAACCCTCATTGGCTTTTTTTTACAGGAGAAACTCCACGAGCAACCGCGTCAAAGCCGAGGCTCGAACTCAGGTGGGCTGGCAGCTACCCCAGCTGCCCAGCCAACGGGTCGACGCCACGTCCTCTGAGCTTTCTTTTCTGGCAGAGGGCTGCATAGCCATGTACAGTGTCCATAAATATTTCAAAAATAATCTGATACACCTTTGATACATACCACAGAAGGCATATCCGTGTCAGGTACGTATCACAACATGGAGAAAGCACCAAACAAACGGTTCAGTGCATCTTAAACGGAAAGTAACATATTGACGTTTTAACAAAGAAACTAATATATTTGCTTCATTGTTGGTTTGATGTCATACCTCCCAGTGATTGCAGCAGGACCAAGTTTTCCCAAGGCGCGCTCCACTTCTTCACTAACCTACAAGCAAAATACAAAATTACAACCAACACAAAGAAACACAAAATGACAATATACATTTTGCAACTCCATAAAGATATGTCATAACAGTATTCCTTTTTAATACTTGCTTTGTTCTTACCACTCTACGGAGAATTGGTTCCAATGATGAGCAAAGCCTCTGCAGACTATCCACCTTTAGTGCTTCAACAATAACACTGTACAAGCAGAATGAATAAGTACAAAAACCATGATTAAATGTTGTTCCAATTGAAAGGTAAACCCAACAAAAAATGTTCAGTAAAACCATTTAAGATAATACTTAGCTAATATTCAACAGGCCACAACTCAACATCATAATGTTACAGCACTTCACAGTCTTCTAGCATTTTGAAATAGAATTACGAGTACAGATACATGAAAGCGAAAGAGACACACTTGTTAATGAAAGATGGTAAAATAATACTTCTTAATTGTCCTACAATGATTTATGTAGTTTTGTAGCACATCTAAGTATCCAACACCGCATGTTCACACAGACCACAACCAAGAATGTGCCATGTGCCAAACACACTGGAAACGCTTTCATATGTTCATATGGTCACACTAAACAATGTCAAGCTTTGGCTATTAAAAAATAGGAAAATGGTATGGAGGTTATGCTTAGAGCATCTCCAGCCACGCCCCCAACAGGCCCTCCCCAGGCGTTTTTTCCGCGCCGGCGCCCAAAAATCGGTCAGTCGCGCCCACAGGAGCCCGTTTTTCGCCGGCTTGCGCCGAAATTGGCGTCGGCGGCCCTAGGCCGAACCCGGCGCGCTGGGGGGCACCGGGGCGAGCGGCTTTGGCGCGAAAGAGCCGCGGGCCCGCCGAGTCAGCGGCACGCGCCTCGTCTTCCCCAGAACGCCTCGGTTTCCCATGGGGAATCAATGGCAAGGCTGCCGCCGGTCAGCCTTGCCATTGATTCTTCACGGGTGGCGTGTCACGGGCGGGCGGGCGCGGCGACACCTCCCCTTCCGCCATGCGTACACACGGCGCGGGGCTATAAAACCAAAGGCTCCCCCTCGCCGCCAAGCTCTGCCTCCCTCCCGTCCGCCGCCGAGCTCCCCTTCCCTTTCCCTCTCGATGGCCGAACGCTTCCCTGGCGACGCCGCGGCGGCCAACGGCTTCGGCCGCCGCTCGCTCCGGGAGTGGGAGGCGTACCTCCTGTTCAAGGCCAACATCCCAGCACCGCCGGACATGCGCGCCGGGCCGACGGGGTGGAAGCTCAACAACGAGGGTGTCCCCATCCCCCCGGTGCCCGACGTCGAGGCGCGCCCCGGCATCTTCGCCGCCGAGGTCGACCGCGTGCGTTCGTCCCTGACGGAGGAGCAGCGCTCCCTCCCCCAGTACGCCGCCGACAACCACGCGGCGTGGGCGGAGTACTTCCAGCGCCGGCAGGCGCAGCGGCTGGCGTCCACGAACGGGACGCCAGTGGTGGGCAGCGTCAAGAACAGCGACGAGCGTCGCGTCTGGTGGGGCGTCCCGGGCCGCACACTCCACGAGGTGCTGGCGTACCTCAAGGGCGGCAATGACCCGCCGCTGGCATACCCTGCCGCGGCGGTCGTCCCGCCCCCACGCCGGAGCGCCGGGCCATGGGTGCCCAGGAGGTTTGGCTCCTCCTCGTCTTCCTCCTCTTAGTCGTCCTCTCGCTCCTCCTCCCACTCTTCCGGCTCGCCGGCGTTGTTAGGCGACAAGGCCGAGCCGGCCGCGGAGACGCCGCTCGGTCGACGCACCCGCAGTGTCGGCACCGTCATCAACGAGGGCGGCAGGCGCGCCCCCTCCTCGGCTCCTCCGCGCTACGTCAAACCAAAGACGGAGCCGGGGCTCGCCATCGTCAAGACGGAGCCCGGGCTCACCGGCGGCGTCAAGGAGGAGGAGCTCGACGACGCGGTGGCCCTCAAATGGGCGCGCGATGACTGGGCACACATGGAGCTGGAGCGCCAGCGCCTCGCCTACAAGCGCTTCGGAGCTCGGCGCCGTGGCCGGGACGAGGGAGGCGTCGTCGTCCGACGACAGCGACAACGGCGTGCCGCCGCCACCGGTCCGCCATGGAGACGCCGGGCAGGGGTCCAGCAGGGGCGGCCGCGCCATCAAGAAGGAGAAGGCCGCCGCCGCCGACGAGGACGGCGGCGACGTCGGCGACTTCGCCGAGCTCAGCGACTTCTTCGCCCCGTAGTTGGTTTTTTTTAAATAGCTTATGTAATAACGCCGAACATGTCGAATATTATGTCAAGTTTGCCGATTTTAGCGCCGGCTCGCCCCCAGGGGGCGCGTAAAATCGCCGCTTGGGGGGCCAACGGCTGGAGATGCTCTTATAAACATGACGCCCAGAGATAGCGCTTTAGAGATAGTTCTTGCCATTAACTAGGGAGATTCTTGTCAGTTGGCCAGTTGGGGTATTTTGTAAACGAACAAGTTCAATGAGATAGCAAATAAGACAATTTTAACATGGCCAGAGTGCTAATTTATGTATTTGCTTAACTTATGTGCATGAGGTTAAAATATATAACAAAAGAATAGAGTGAATGACAAGCCTGGAGTTAAATTTGATTTTGTCTGTATGTGTGCTGGATGATGCACACCACTTTTCTTACTCCCTCCTTCCATCTATATAGGGCCTAATGCGTTTTTCAAGACCGTCTTTGACTATTGACAAAATTAATAGTACATGACATGCATAATATGAAAATTATATCATTGAAAGCTCCTTTCACATACGAATTTGATGATGTGTTTTGTGTAAGTTGCATGTCATATATTATTGCTCTAACATTTGGTCAAAGTTAGCCTCGAAAAACGCATTAGGCCCTATATAGATGGAAGGAGGGAGTATATTGTTTTCCATGGTAAGCATAGGCGTCCATGAGTGTACATCCTTCTATAACAAGGTCACGAGCGTGCTCCTGAAACTACTTATAACGGATCTTGTCCTTTCTCTCAACAGTTAACTGCCAAGTTAGCAAGTTACCAAGAATTCAGCACTTCCCAGCAAGTCACACCAATCCCAGCTCAAATTCTTCCTAGTACTGCGTGGTGATCCCAAAAGGCACTTCAAAACGCCCATGGTTATCAAAACCATAACTGAAATTCCAAAGCTATGGCTAGACGCAGCAACTAGAAGACCAATCATCACCCCGCTAATAACAACCTGACCACCGCTTGTCCATGAAAAAACAAACATGTCTTCAGATTTTCAGCTAGACGGCCCAAGTCGCAAGCAACAAATCTGGACACAAATTCCCAAATCCCAATCATAGAGTGCCGTAAGCCGGCGCTAAATCACGAAGGCTTTTGAACGATCCAGCATACGGACCCAAGCAACTCCACTGGCTAGCACTCGCGCGGCTGAACCGGCACGACTATAAGGAAATCACATCACGCACTTAAAAGGGGTGCTAAAACTGAACGAATTCCTGACCTGGCAAGAGCCGGGGGCCGCGACCGCTTGGCCTCAGGGCGGCCGTCGCCGGCGGCGGCGGCCTCCAGCCCGCGCTTCTCGTTCATCGCCGGCAGCGAACCCTAGCCGGCACCCGCGTCCAGATTTCGCGCGACCGCCGCCGCCGCCCTCACCGATTCGGCGCGCCGGAGGAGTCGATCGGCCGCGGTCGGCTGGGCCGGGCGCTGGATTCGGGGCCGGGCGGATGGGATCGCGGCGATGAGGTCGGGGAGGTGAGGGGAGAGAAGGCAACGGCGCGTCGGCGTCGGCGGGGGGGCGGATGGGTCAGAGATCCTTTTGGCGAGACAGATAGAGATTGTACCCATCCACTGACGAAAAGCGCGCGGGGCCCACGGCGGCAGTGTGACGTCGCCGCCCGGCGGGTGACGTGTCCGCGGGCCCAGGCGTGGTGGCCTAAATATATTCTATCCGAAAGCCCAGCACGACACGCCGTGGCTGGCAAGTGGTGGCGCGGTGCGGGGTCGGTCGGCGCGATCTTTTTGCTGGGGCAGGGTTAGGATAATGATTAGCACACGTGGAACGACTGTAGTGGGCCCAGATCCCGACCCAACTTGTGATCAGGCCTGGACGACCCCGCCCAACCAAAGCCACGCGACCCACGAGAGGCCCACGAGGAAGTGATAGCTGCTCCTCGTCCCCGGCTCCGGCTGCTCCCCATCGCCGCCGCCGGCGTCATGTCCTGCGGTGGCGTCTTCCTCGGCGTCGACGTCGGCACCGGCAGCGCTCGTGCAGGTTTGCTGCCTTCGAAACCACTCCTGTCACTATTCTTTTTAGTTCCTACTACTAGTAGTAACCTCAGCATTTCCATATTAAGGCGAGATTTGGCAGTCTACTACTCCCTCCGTTCTCAAATATTTTTCTTTCTAGAGATTTCAACAAGTGACTACATACGGAGCAAAATGAGTGAATCTACATTCTAAAATATGTCTACATACATCTGTATATTATAGTCCATTTGAAATGTCTAGAAAAACAAATATTTGGGAACGGAGGGAGTAGATATGATAATAATTAGTACCACTTTTGTACCCAAGTGTCACGTCCTAGAGACGGCAGGATTTCGCCGGCGACTAGCGCAGGTCGGAGGAGGGGAAGGAGGAGAGATCTGGGCTGAGGTTGGGAGGTAGGAGAAGCAACAAAGAGGATAAGAACAGAATGAGAGGTTCAGAGCTTTTTCATTTCATCGATACCGATTACAATGGATGACCGTTGCTTATAAAGGCGCACGGCTCGTTTACAACCCAACTCTGGCCCAACGGCCCACAGTGCCATGCTGGCCCAACTCTACCATTTGAATTACCCGCCAGTGCTTTACGTGTCCTTCTTTGCCTGTTTACGTCTTCCCGCTCTGTTGACGCTCATCGTCAGTGCGCTAGTACTGACACCAAGTAACCATTGCTAGAGAAAATTGGAGTAGCTCAAGGAAGACTGTCTTGCAGGAGTCCACTTTGGTGATGAACTAAATGCTAGCTTCATGACAGGAAGTATGTTTTTTTCAACAGAAAAAATGCAAGGAAATATGTTTGGTATTCGGTAACTCTCACTAGCTCACATACTGTGATGGTGGGTAATATGGGATCGTGTTTACAGACTTCCTTGCCACTGAACATATCATACAAACTTGAAATCTGAGTTGTTGTTTTTTCTCATTTTGAACTGAACTTGAAAGCGGGAGTTCATCTTATTGGGTTAGTGTTGTAAATTGTTCGTTGTCTGTTGATGCAGGACTCTTTGATGACAAGGGTAAGTTGCTCGGGTCAGCGAGCAGCCCTATACAGATATGGAAAGAGAGAGATTGTGTAGAGGTTGGCAACTTCTACGGTGACCCATTCATTGTACTGCATGATCAGTATGGGAATTAAATACCGTCTTTGGTAATTCTTGGTTGCTTTTACCAACAGCAATCGTCAACGGATATCTGGCATGCAGTGTGTGCTGCTGTAAAATCTGCGTGCTCGTTGGCAAATGTTGCTCCCGAGGATGTTGTCGGCCTTGGCTTCACCGCTACCTGCTCCCTTGGTTTGCCCTGATCTCCACATTAGCCGCGTGCCTTCTGTGGTTTGAATGGAGAATTTTGTGTTTGAGGTGAGTAGAGCTCTACCGACTTGATAACAGAGGATGGTGCTTGCAGTTGCTGTGGGTGCTGATGGTTCCCCTGTCTCGGTTTCTTGGAATGGTGATTCAAGAAGGGACATCATCGTGTGGATGGACCATAGGGCTCTCGACCAGGCTGAACGAATTAATTCTCACAGTTCACCGGTATTGCAATTTTATGGCGGGAGTGTCTCCTCAGAAATGCAAGCTCCAAAGGTAACTCTTTTTTTCTCCATGCATATGATTCTCCTACTTCCTGATTCATTTTTTGTAAATACCTCTAATGATGTTGTTGGACATCTGAACCATTGTGTTGGTTGCCATGTTGTCAGTTGTCACTTTACAATCCTAAAAGTTTTGCTTGAAAATCTCAGAATGTCAGAATTCCAGCATTTCAAAAACTGAACAACACAATGTTCCTAAAAAGATGTTTTGCTTACAGAATACTGATAAACAGTTTTGAATTGTTTTGTAATGCGAAGGGGGTTAGACAAGGTTTGTTTTGTATTTTACAGTTACCTCCATTGATGGTATCCTATTTTGACTTTACCTTTTACAGCTTTTATGGGTAAAGGAAAATCTGCAAAAACCTTGGTCTATGGTATATAGGTGGATGGACCTCGGTAACTGGTTAACATATAGGTGAGTTTCAACGCACAAGTTCTCTAAGCCTGCAATAATCTATGAGTTGAATTTCTAACAAGTTTTGCTTCCACTGTTTTTTTTTGTTTGCTAGGGCAACTGGTGATGAAACCCGCAGCTTATCACACATGGAACAGTGGAGGGAATCAAATCCACGTGGTATGGAACCATATGGAACGGATGAAGTCTTTTGGGCAGAAATAGGTTTGGGAGACCTTTATGAAGGGAGCCAGGCAAAAATAGGTTGAATGCTTATCCATTTCTCTTTTTTGTACTAAAGGTGATGTATCATTTGTAGTTCTTAATTTTCTAATACACCACCCTATGCAACCCAAATAGGACACTCCGTTGTGTTTCCTGGTCATCCTCTAGGTTCTGGTTTGACACCTACTTCTGCAAAGGCAAGCAAATCAGTTTTGCTCTTGATTTAAACTGACATTGTTTAAGCTGCATTAATGCTAAGTGTTTTCATGAGTGAACAAAGGTACAATCGATTACCTAAGTGCTTTCTTTGTAGTTCTTATGTTAGAAACAAGAGAATAAATGTCTGTGCTGTTAATTTCCATTATTTGACTTTTTAATGTCGCTTACCTCCAAATTTCAGGAGTTAGGCTTGCTTACTGGGACTCCTGTTGGAACTTCGCTTATTGATGCTTATGCGGGGGGTCTTGGAGTCATGGAAAGTGTGCCAGATGTAGAATTGAAAGCTGACAGTAAGTGTCGGTTCCCCTATGTTTTTCTAAGAAACTACCATTCCTTCTAAAGCTTCACGTTTATTTATGTGAAACATTTGTTCCTGAGAAAAATGTAAAAGCTCGTTCCTCGATGCATTGATAGAGAAAATTAATATGTACAAGCCTAAGATAGGAACACCATGCACAAGATTATGTGGAGCATTTTGTTTGCAGTGTTTGATGAAGAAGCAATATGCCATCGCATGGTCTTGGTTTGCGGAACATCTACATGCCACATGGTTGTTTCAAAGAATAAGCTATTTATCCCTGGTGTCTGGGGACCATTTTTGTCTGGTATAGTTGTCTTCATATATTTTACTTCCTTATGTTCCTTGCCAGAATCTCTGTTAATTTATCTCTGTGGTTGGTTCTCCGCAATCTTATCTTGACTATGTTAAGTTAATGCTTTTATTTCTTGAAATTTTAATGCTTATCTTTCCATTCCACATTCAGCGATGATACCTGAGTTTTGGCTCACGGAGTGTGGCCAAAGTGCAACTGGTGCTTTACTTGATTACATTGTTCAAAACCATGCTGCGGCTCCCCTTCTGGTTAATCAAGCTGCTTCTCAAAGTAAGTTTCATGTTTGCTGATGCAGATTATCTTTGATGCTGTACCATATGAAGGTCTGTAATATTCTTCTCAAATTATCCAGGTATGTCCATTTATGAGTTGATGAACAAGATATTGCTTTCGATGGCACATGAACAAAATATGCCTTTTCTTTCTGCCTTGAGTCAGGACACCCATGTCCTTCCAGATTTTCATGGAAATCGGTAAGAGTTAAGCATTCGGTGCTTAACCAGGAATGTTGGCTATCTAGATCTTTTTTCTTTACAGTTTATGTGACACCAAAAATGGTACGTCGGTTTTAATTAGAAGATACAACCGTGAGCACACGCCACGGAGGCCATGTCTCAAATGCAGGTGGGCTGGGCAATTGTATTTCTAGCCAACTACTGTATGACACAAAGATCTCAGAACAGTTCAACCAGGCTTTGTTTCCTGTCATGAATCTCAACCAGCCGTTATGTAAAATTAATATGCCGTTGACATATACATCATCTTTTTCACTCTGGGTGGTTAAAATTGAATGCATTATGCCAACTTTTATGCCATGCAATTATAAGTATTTATGTCATCTTCTTTTTTAGAAAACAGGTTATTAGTATTTCTCTTTTCGTGCCATTCTAATTAGATATACTCAACTAACAATGCGGCAACAGGTTTTATCACTCGGGCAGCTAGCAATCTCATTTCAAGACTAAATCATACTCCCTCCCTCCCATAATATAAGATCGTTTTGCAAGCTGTTTCAACTTGCAAAACAATCTTATATTACGGGACGGAGGAAGTACCAGAATTTTATCACTTATCAGGCTATCACTTGCGCGCAAATTATTATTTCTCCCTCAGTGTTTTGGTGAATGTTTATTTGCCACCAGTGACACACTTCCAACATGGTTGACTTGAATGAAAAATTATTGTTATGGTTAGGTCCCCTGTGGCTGATCCAAAATCGAAAGGGGTGATTTGTGGCTTGACACTTGATACAAGTGAAAAACATTTGGCGCTTCTGTACCTAGCAACAATTCAAGGCATTGCTTATGGTACTCGTCATATTGTGGAGCATTGTAATGCTCACGCGCACAAGGTATTTATTTGATATCAATGATCTGAAAAAGTAACTTGGTATAGAATCGGTGCTAGAATATATATATATATTCCTTCATGTATAATAGATCGACACCCTTCTTGCGTGTGGCGGACTTTCAAAGAACTCCTTGTATATCCAAGAACATGCAGATATCACAGGCAAGTCTCCTCTTCCTGCAGCCAGCTCCCTCCTTTTCCTCCTCTCCATGCTCTTTGAAATTTTACTTGTTCTTTACAGGTTGTCCAATAATACTGCCTAGAGAAAACGAGAATGTGCTTCTGGGTGCTGCTATTCTGGGTGCTGTTGCTGCAAAGAAGTTCGCTGGTGTTCATGGCGCAATGAAAGCACTGAATGCAGCGGGGAAGGTATATTCTTTTTCTTGAACATGCATCAAAATGCAGGCTAGTTTGTACTCCCTCCGTCCCATAATATAAGATGTTCTTAGAACCAATATACTGACATATTGGCTGTAATAACATCTTATATTATGGGACGAAGGGGGTCCTAGAAAGAGCATGTCCAAATGACAAAGCTATGCGAACAGAACAAAAACCAGCAGACAAAAAAGGTAAAAGAGAAAGTAGAAGAAAAGGACTTGGTAATTTTGAGAATTCTCGACTTGAAGCTCTTGATTTTGGCTAAGAAATCCACTCAAATTTGTTGAATTTTTTTATTGTCTTGGATCACGTAGGCAGAACAAGGTATGCAACACAATTACCTTGAATTCTAGTGAAGTGATACAGTTGAGACAGCATGGCATCTTTACATTAAGTGAATCTTTAGAAACAAATATGTATTGCACACAGTATGAGTACTAGGAGATTCGGCCGCGTGGTTTGGAAGCTTCTAAAGCATACACGGCGCTCAACAAAGGCACGGGGACATAATCTGACTTGTTGGCGATGCGCAGGCCCACGCCATCTCCTCCACCATCGTTGTTATCTTCTTGGTCTCTTCTCACTGACGTTGCTCCTTGGTGTTGAGAAACATTACCGGGCCTGGCCAGACTTTGTCGGGCTTGGATTCAAGCTTGTTGACCTGGAGGAGTGGCACTTTGGTAGTACCAGCCCCAGATTAAGATTAATAAGATTACTATTGTCGAATATGCTTCTTCTGAGCTGGCGGCACCACTCGGCCCTGGCCACGGCCCGCTGCCGCCTCGTGCGGGTGCACCTCACAGGGATGTAGTCGCTGCGGACGCATTGTGCCGCCTCCAGCTCACTCCCCTCGATCATCAGGTGCTTGGAAAAATAAAAAATCTGACTTAAAACTGGACCGTGGGTTGATGTATAGATATATATTGCTAGTTTTGTGTACATGTCCGAGTCGGCCTGGCGAAATCGGATGGAATTCTCTTGTTTTATTACATGATTTATCTGATGAATCACAAAAATTCTCTTTGCAGGTTGTGCGCCCGTCTTCGGATCCTAGGGTGAAGAAATACCATGACGCCAAGTATCAGATATTTAGGTCCCTGTATGAGCAACAGCTCTCCCATCGCTCAACCATGGCGCAGGCATTGCACTAGAAGGGCTATGTGACCAATGAGGTGGCCAATGAGCTGGAGGCTGCATCCTTGGTACTCAAAACCATGTATGTGTGGAAAGACATCATAGCCCCTTTGTGGGTTTTGGTGGTAACAACAAATTATTAGTGGACTAACATCTTAGCCCCTTTGTGGGTTTTGGAAGGTTGTCTAGCTTAAATAAACAAAAATGGCCACGTCGTTACCATCAAGTATGGAACAATCCACTCATGTCGTTATATATATTCAGATAAAGTGACATGTTCTCGCTTTGAAGTACTACCTATAAACAGGTCTATGAAGCTCCGCGAAACCTAATTGATACGGGGATATTTTAGTTTCTCATGATTCCTGCTGCTTTTTAACTGTATGAAACAAAATCAAGAACTAATACCAGGTACTTTTAATCTGCTATACAGATGTTCATCATTATTAATTATTCAGAACTACTGCAGGGAATAGAAGATATGGAGAACAACATATGAGTAACCAAATAGATGGTCACATCTGCCAAACATGACATATGTCACACGTTTTTGGCAATTATCAGAACAGATTGTTGAATGCATCCAACCAAAACATGCAGTGTGTTCATCTGAAGGATGACAACACTTTATTGCACATAATGCTTCAGGTTCATCTGTTTTTTACTTACAGAGACGGTCAGCTATAAATCCAATATGACAAAACAAATAAAGACCACATAGGCCTTATTACTTTGCTGAGGATTAGTATTCGTCCATTCATAGAGATAGCACCAAAACAAATATATCCAATAATATGCTTCCTCATTATGCTATTTACAGTTCACTATTATGATATCACAGATGCTATGGTGATCCGCTTCTCTAGGCTGCAAACGTATCGGCAACTGTTCTAAAAGAAAGGGGTCATGTAGAAATTGTGATGCCCAAATAACATGGGCAGGGTTAGTAAAGGCTCATAGGGCACATCAGGAAATTGTATTTGTTTATGTTTCTATAAACAGATCAATATGCAACAGCATGTCATAGATTGCAGTTATGTTAACTGTATCACAGTAGTTTTAGCTCAGTCTAGTCCTGCGTATATATCGATTAAAAAATTGTTTGTTTGTCTGGTTGAGGACCATGCCTTTATATGCACCACTAATGATTGGCCTAAATACATACGTGGTTGAAGTTCCAGAAACTTTTACATGTTCGATAATTGCAGACATTCATGGAGAAAAGAGGGGTTTGAATCCATCAACCAGGAAATATGAACCAAACACATCTTGTAGACAATCATTGTACTTGTTCCTCTCCAATCAGCAACCAATAACCAGCTGCAAAATAGATTATTTTTTCATATTACTGAGTCATTGGACATCATCATAAGTCCTTGTATTTGAGTGCACATCATCCTTCATCGATGCCTACAATGCCGCGTGATGCTTCCATCTGATGGACCATCTGTTCTACAAAAACATAAATGATTTATGAGGCAGTACATACAAATTACATATATGAAAAAGTTTGTACGTGTATTTATTTTAGACCAAACAATAAAACTGTATACTATATCCTGTATCTTTGACATGTCTTGATGTAAATTTTTCTGTAGTCCTTATGCGACAAAGACAATCTATTTCAAGGAAAGATTAATGGGTCTTTCTTGTCTAGTTCGAGCAAAGACGTGAGTTATTCTATTTTTGGCAACAAGCTTTGAGCTACTCGTATATACACAACAAATTAACACTGAAAATTTTTCTACTCTGCTTAAAACAAATACCATTCTGCACAGGAATAAGTGATATACTCAAAACCTGAATTGCAGTATTGTCCTAACAGCAATCTTAAAGACACTTAATGCCTTATCAAAGACACTTAATGCCTTATCGAGTCCGGTAAACTTAGAAGGGTAACGCTGCAACAAGTAGTATGTGCAAGATATGGCGTCTTGGTATTGCTCCATCACAACTGGAGATCGCCGGCAACCACATCCATCAAGCCCGGCAACCACATCCAGTGATTTAAGAGATTTCACAATGAAAACGAATAAGAGAAATATCCACAATTTCCACTGGACAAAATATACTTAACAATAAGGATAAGAGTACATTATCCTCCTTGACGGTACCATCTGATTGAAAAGGTTCAACGGTGACAATTAATCCATGCATAATACAACAGTTCCTGTCAGCTGCAGCTTGCAGACCAAGAGTATTATTTCTTCTAAAAAAGACTTCCCCTAAACTCGGGAAGTGGATCCGGACGAGCGAGGGCATCCCCTCTTTGATTTTGTAGCCAAGCGATGACTTCTCCTCCAATGTCCACTCCTGGCGCATGTGCTTGCACCTTTGACACACTGGACTCTTGTATAGCTTTATGTCCTCCAGATTCACTGCTGCTTGCATGATGCTCCTGGCATAGCTCACGAGTTTGTCTTCTGCTTGAAACCTCCCATAGATACTGAGCCCAGCAAGGTTGTGGTGCTTGAAATCAGATGCAGATGGTTCCCACTCCAGTCCCTTGTCCTTCTCCTCGCTAAATGCGCCATTCTTCCTCTGCTCCCCTGTTACCACTAAACATAAATGATCCCGCACCTGCGCTCAATCAGGTCAAGAAAATATTAATTCCTAACTGTTAAAAAAAAGTTTGAACTTCGAAAATGAGACAATGAAGAAGAGAATTGGTGCAAGAGTTCACCACGATGCGTAGTTCCTTAAGGTTGGGTGCACCTTCGAGTAGGAACATTGTCCAAGTCAGATCGCATTCTTCAGGAATGTTAAGCAAATTCACAATCCTAAGTTTGTGGAACACAGGTAACAATTGCCTTCGACCTTCCGGTTTGACCCAAATCTGCAGAAGAGGGATAATCCAGACTTATGTTAACCACAAGTAATGATTACAACATGCCAGCCAAACATACACACATCACTGACAACATTGAGGGCCTTTTGACTAACCTTTTCGCTTCTGAAGTTCAAATGCAGGTTGCTTATGGCAGTCTTACCAAGCAACTCACTTAACTTGAACATCTTGTGCCAAGAGAGAGCAGTATTAATGATGCTCACAGTCTGGAGCAGTGGAACATAGCCAAGACAGAAGGGATCATCTTTTGATCTAAAAATACTAAATTTCACTATTGTGAGCTTTGGTGCCCAGATGAACCCTCTTAAAGCAGCCGCTGGCAATCACTAGTTCACTGAGTTGCAGGTGTTCCACTTCCAGCAAAGACTGAATACCCATGTCACAATTGTGGAGGAAGAGGAACTCCAGTTGCTTGCATATACTAAAAATTTTGGGGAACGCTGATTCTCCTAACCTCAAATTCTCTAGAGTGAGGCGTGCAAGACAACCAAATGTGTTTGGACATGAATCAAAGAATGACATGAACTGCCTCCCATTTGTGAGCAGCTCATCCTTGGTACAATTTCTACGCACCTTCGTCAAGATTGTGAAGTCAACTGAAGCAACCTTTTGTGTTGCTATGCTGTTGGCAACAGTCTGGCCAATGAAAATGGACTCATCTCCCAAGTAGAATTGCATGCACAACAGCTGAATGGTGTATAGACTTCCAGCCCTCCTTTCCAGTATGCTCCGGGTTGCATCCAGAATGGTGGTGTTGGACCGAACTATATCATCTTTGGTTAACTTGCTCATTGTATGCTTGGACTCAAAAGAACCCGCCCTTATAATGACTTTTGAGAGTCTAGCTGGGACGTCCTTCCAACGTCTGGAGAGGATGGTGGTTCGTGACGCGTCAGCAATATCAAGTCGCTCGACAATGTTGAGCAAAAGGTCATCAGGCAACTTGCTGAGCCTATCATCTTCATTGCCCTCCTACATTTCATACGGAAAGGAACCAGAGTTGATTTCTTATTAGCCTCATCACAGATGCAATTTTGATATTTCCCACAAACAAAGATAAAAAGTTTATACTTTCCCATGGACGATGCAAGTTTTAGTGTATAATTTTTTTTACTACCATAAAGAAAGATGCAATTTTGATTATACAAAATTCATACTCCCTTCCGTCCCAAAATAGAAAGACACAAATCTAAGACAAGTTTTTTGGGACGGAGGTAATAATTACCCATAAAAGATGCAATTTTGATATGCAATTTTTGTACTTACCCACAGGAAAAAACAATTTTAATCACACAGATTCTATAATGTCCACAAGAAAGACACAATTTTGAACACGACTTCTGATTATGGTTCCTACTTATTTTCATTCCTAGTAATTTTTTTCGCGGGTGATGTTGCAAGAGAGTCTAGCGAAAGGAAGAGGGTCAGGAGGAGAAACTCACCGCCATGAAGATGAGGACTTGCCGAGGGCCGAGACGGATGGTCGCCGGGGTCGCCAAATGTCCGCCGGGAGTTGCTGATCTCCACTAAAAACAAGTGGCTTCCCGCGGTGCCCGCCCGGGCAGATATACGGCGGCTTGGACCCCGCCTCCGGTGGCAACTAGGAGAATGAAATCGAGAGAGGACCTGTTTCTGATTGTAGTGCTTCGATTGCGGATTGCGACTAAAGAGGGTGGCCGCTTTGATCGGGGACTGCGATTCCGAGAGGAGCCGCTCGATTGCGGATCGCAGCTCGACAAGGAGCTGTTGCGTCGATTCGGGATGGGAGCTCAAGCACCGCTCGATCCTCGTATGAGGACCTCGACGGCGATGGCGACGGCGCAAGGAGGAGCTTTTTTTTTTTTTGAGAAGGCGCAAGGAGGAGCTGGATACACGGCAGGCGGCGGGGGAACCGCGCCCTCCAACGGGCCGACCCGAACACGCAAATTTGTTGGGGACGAAAAATTGACCCGTGCAGGTTCCGGAGGTCTGAAAAAAAAACAATCGGTGAAGCAGGATATTTCAGCTTTTATCGACGGATTCCGCTGCCGCGCAGCAGAATCTGAACCAAAGGGCGAATCCAGCAGAATCTGATTCCAAAAATCCGTTGTCAAAATCTAAACTAAAAGCGGAAGCAGCTCAGGACGTGCTTTTCAAAATCTGATTTCGCTGCGGACCAAAATCTGAAAAAGCCGTACCAGCTGGTTTGCCAAATAACCTACATCTTTTTCACATAAGATTTTCCAGAACTGTTTTTCCACAGCAGATTTTTCACAGCTGCTTTTAGAAATCCACAGCCGAACCAAACAGGGCCTTTGGCCCCAGTGCCGCATATGTCCAGTTTTGGCCTTCTGTTTCCCCAATCGCTAGGAAATTTTGGCGGGGTGAAAGTTTCAGCTCACGCCCTCCATTCCGCCGTCATCGCCACCATATCTCGATGTCGATTCCTGCTGCCCCTGGCCACGCCGCGCCATCAAGTAGCTCCTCGTCGTCTGTTGCATCTTTTCCACCACTTTGGGAGCTCGCGGGTGGCCATTCCTTCCTGCACGCGTGGCCGCAGCTACCATTGATCCGCAGCGGAGCTCCGCGCGAGGCCTTGTTGCGGTCAGAAGAGGCTGCTTCGAGCGTGATTGAGCCGTGAATTCATGCTCGCAGCCGCCACGCCTGCTGGGCGCCGTGAGTTTGGGGGCGCGCAACCGTGTGGAAGTAGGGGACGGATTTGCTACCACCGTCGATGGGAAGAAGCGTTGTCCTTGCAGCCGAAGATAATTTTTCTGGTGGTTTCTGTCAGTTTTAATTTTAGAAGACAGGCGATATGTAGATTAAATTGTGGATTTTTTAGATGTATATTTATAGGAGTTCATCGTCGTTGCCACGGTCAGATGGTTCTGGCATAGAGGAATTGCGTTAGACGATGATGTCGAGCACCTCGTCTTGTTGCATCTCGTTTAAGAATTAGAGGATGGCAAGGAGTGGTTGCAAAAAAAACACCACATTGAAGCGTAGGGTTGCAGAAAACACTCTTCTACGAAAATGTTGCAGAAAACACCAATTTTTTGCCTAATCATTTGCAAAAAGCACTGAACCATATATTTGAGCATTTTAAGCTCTATTATGACAGGTGGGGCTCTGTTTTGGTAATGTGGCATAACAGCCCCGATCTGATGCCGTCTAACGGCACTACAGTTATATCGGACGCGTCGTCTGGGTCAAAATCGCATCGAACCGGCCCTCTCCTCACATCACTCGCATCTGGCTCGCCCTTTCCTCACTCTCTATTCTTCTCCCTCGCAACCACCCCAACCGCCGGTCGTCGTCCTGCTGCTCCATTGCACCATGGTGTCATGGAACGACGACGATACCAATGAGGATTCAGTCGTGAACGACACCTCCTTCTGCGATGGCATCATCAAGGTCAGTTTGTTAGAGAGCTAGAGCTAGGGTTAGGGTTAGGGTTAGGGTTAGTGTATTGGGGATTTTGTGAATCAGCTCGATCTGAACCTAGGGATTTCTTTGTTTGCTCCCGCAGATTCCTGCTACCATGCACGATCCAAATTTATGCGGCACTGACACAGATGTCAGTGTGTTGTGCGAACACGACGAGTCGGCAGAGCGCTTTTGTTGCATTTGAAGGGATGCACATCGGCATGAGGTTTCTTGGATGTTCTCAGAAGGTATGCTTCAGAACATGTTTAGTGGAAACTGCTCATTGGATGTATTAATGCTTGGTCCACATTGTTTGATCTGGTTAGTGCTTGATGCTTTGTTTTATCAAGTTGTTTAGCTTTGTTAAGTGATTGGTCTTTGTTTAGGCCTGTGTTGTCATTAGTGCATGGTAGCCATTGTTTATTGTGGTAAGTGCTTAATTAAAAAGCTGATGTCAATGTTCATTGATTATTGAACCTCTTTAATAGTGGATGCCTTTAATAAACATGTTGATTCCAGCGGTCTCTATAATACTACCTATTGTCTACCTACAGTGCTATTTGTTTATGTTAAGAGTGGGCATGGCACTGCAGTTTGTACATACCACTCACTTAGCTTATTCTTTAATGGTTTATTGTTTGTTTTATAGGAAGGCATAAATTGTGGAGTAGTTCAATGGATTGATTTTGAACGGCCAGACTCAATGGAGAAGGCATTGACCAAGTTGTGGGATATGTATGAGGAGAGTAAGGCAGCTAGGACCACTGACAATCTTGAGAGTTCATTTACAATTCACCACCTGACTGAAGAGAAGCAAAAACTATAGGAAAACTATGAGAAGTTGATGTAGGATGGAACCCTAATCGGCCGATCTTTCACGATAGGAGCGGATCCCGTGATGAACACGAAGAACACGAGGAGGGAAACAAGGGAAAACCCGAGGGAAACACAAGAGAAACACTAAACCAACAAGAAATAGTCACACATGTGCTAGATCCTCGAGTACATAAGAGATCACACGGTACACGATCAACTATGGACGATACAAAGGTAGCCGGTATTCTTCGTGAGGAGGTCTTGAGGTTCTTCCCGTAAAAGGGTCTTGAATCCGCTTGGGGGATCTTCTCCGAGGAGGCGCTGTCTCCGAGGAGAAGGTAACCAAGTGGATGAGCAAAGCTCTCACGTGAAATATGAGCTAATCCTTTGCTAACCCTAAAATGTAGGTAGGAGAAGAGTATATATAGTCTAGGGGGTGAAGGGGTACACGGGCCTCGGCCCTTACACTGTGCGCAGACAAGGGAGGCCGGACGTTCGGGCATCGGGCTGGATGTCTGGGCGTTCGCAGAGGGCCGGATGTCCAGGCTGAGGAGGCCGGATGTCTGGGCCGGTGAAGCTGGCCATGTCGCTCTCGGGTTCGGGGGTGTCCGGATTTCCGGGCAGGGGGCCGGATATCCGGGACCTCGGGAAGGGCCGGATGTCCGGGCTTGCGGGGCCGGATGTCCGGGGCCTGTAGGCACTTGGTGGTTGAGCAGCTGTAGTGGACGACGCTCCAGGGGCCGGATGTCCGAGGTCACGGCCGGATGTTCGGGGCCTGGGAGATGTTCTTGGCTCCTTCCGTTGGTTCTCTTCATCCGTGGACTTGGGGACTTGTCCGTCTTCACGTGCATCTTCAGGAGGGCCCTCTTGGTACCTAATCATGTACAACGTCTCGGACTTAGGTAGTAGCCATGTCTCGAGAGGATCATATGTAATATCACTAAGGAGAGAAGTCACCTCGGTCTCGAGAGCTCTAGCTCTAACTCGTGTCATGGGTCCTCTTGGCTCTTGTTGAGGCGATGGTAGGTCCATGGGGATGACCGTAGGATGCTCCGCATCATCTCCCCTCCATTGGGGAAGATTTGACCTCAGATCGAAATCCTCATCACCATGGTAGGGCGAGAGATCTTTGATGTTGAAGATGTCGCTCACGGAGTACTTGTCGAGCGGGATGTCGATCTGGTAGGCATTGTTGTTGTAGCGTTCAAGCACCTTGAAGGGTCCATCCGCTCGTGGTCGAAGTTTGGACTTGCATTCGTTGGGGAAGCGGTCCTTGCGAAGGTGTAGCCACACAAGATCTCCAATGTTGAATACCATGGGGTGCTTGTTGATGTTGCGCTTGGTTGCAAGTCATTGTACTTGGCGCTCGATGGTTTGCCTTGTATCCTCATGCACCGTCTTGAGATGGTTCACACGTGCACTGCATCCATATTGATGCGCTCTTGTAGTGGTAGAGGGAGAATGTCCAATGGGGACAAAGGGTTGAATCCGTAGACGACCTCGAAGGGGGACTTGCCGGTTGTTGAGTGTCTCACGCGGTTGTAGGCGAACTCAGCGATAGGTAGGCACTCCTCCCACTCCTTGATGTTCTTCTTGATGAGTACTCGAAGTAGAGCGGAGAGTGTGCGGTTTGTCACCTCCGTTTGGCTGTCGGTTTGAGGATGGTAAGCCGTGGAGAAGAGTAGCTTGATTCCGAGCTTGGCGCATAGGGTCTTCCAAAAATAGCTAAGGAACTTGACGTCGCGGTCCGAGACGATCGTCTTTGGCAATCCATGAAGACGCAAAATTTCCCTACAAAAGAGATTGGCAACATGTGAAGCATCGTATATCTTGTTGCAAGGAATGAAATGTGCCATTTTTGAGAATCGGTCCACAACGACAAATATCGAATCCTTCCCATTTTTAGTCCTAGGCAAGCCAAGTACAAAATCCATGCTAATGTCTTCACATGGTTGGTGTGGAATTAGTAGAGGCATGTAAAGGCCATAGGATTGAGCTTTAGACTTAGCTTTGCGACATGTAGAGCATCAGTTGGTGAAGCGATTGACGTCACGAAACATCTTGGGCCAATAGTAGTTCTTGGAGAGCGTAGCAAAAGTCTTGTCGCGTCCAAAATGTCCCATTAAGCCTCCTCCATGAGATTCCTGCAAAAGCAACAAACGAAGAGAAGACTCGGGGATGCAAAGCTTGTTAGCTCTCATAAGATATCAATATTTGATGTAATAGCGTTCCCAAGAGGTATGCGGCAAGCACTTGGCATAAGGAGTAGCAAAAGTAGGATCATGCTCATACAAGTCTTTTATGTGCTCAAAGCCAATGACATTCAACTCAAGTTGAGTAAAAAGCATGCATATGCGGGAAAGGGCATCTGCAACAATATTTTACTTACCTTTAATGTACTTGGTGACATAAGGAAAAGACTTAATAAATTCACTCCATTTAGCATGACGCTTGTTCAACTTGGTTTGGCCCCTAAGGTACTTGAGCGTTTCATGATCGATATGAATGATAAATTCATGAGGGCGAAGATAGTGTTCCCATTCATGCAAAACGCGGACTAAAGCATATAGCTCTTTGTCATATATGGGGTAATTGAGTTGCGCTTCGGAAAGTTTCTCACTAAAGTAAGCTATGGGGCGCTTCTCTTGCGTTAACACACCTCCTATGCCATTACCGCTAGCATCGCAATGAATCTCAAAGGGTTTTTCAAAGTTGGGTAATGCAAGCACGGGAGCATGAGTAAGCAAATTCTTAAGCTCATTGAAAGCGGTATCTTGGGATGGTCCCCAAACAAAAGGCGCATTCTTCTTGCTCAAAGCATGCAAAGGCGAAAGCAATGGTGCTAAAATCTTTCACAAAGTGACGATAGAAACCCGCAAAGCTACGCACTTGTTGCAAGTTGGTTGGTTGTGGCCAAGTCTTAATAGCATTGATCTTAGACTCGTCAACATGAACACCCTTAGAAGAGACAACAAAACCCAAGAAAACAAGCTTATCAACACCAAAAAGGCATTTCTCCATATTAGCATAGAGACGCTCTTTTCGAAGAGTTTGTAAAACGGTGCGGACATGGGTGACATGCTCTTTGAGAGACTTGCTAAAAACAAGGATATCATCGAAGTAGACCACAACAAACACACCAATGTAAGGGCGAAAGACATGATTCATAAGACGCATAAATGTACTCGGTGCTTCCGATAGACCCATAGGCATGACTAACCACTCATACAACCCAAACTTGGTTTTGAAAGCGGTTTTACATTCATCACCCTCTTGCATGCGGATTTGATAGTAACCACTCTTAAGATCAATTTTGGAAAATATAGTGGCACCACTAAGTTCATCAAGCATATCATCAAGGCGTGGAATGGGATACCTATAGCGAACGATGATAGCATTGATAGGTCTACAATCGGAGCACATGCGAAAGCTACCATCTCGTTTTGGCACAAGAATGACCGGGAAGGCACAAGGGCTCAAACTTTCACGCACCTGTCCATGGTCTATGAGATGCTTTACTTGCCTTTGTATTTCTTTGGTTTCTTTGGGGTTGACGCGGTAGGGAGCTTTGTTCAGAAGAGGTGCTCCGAGGATGAGGTCGATGCGGTGCTCGATGCCTCGTAGTGGAGGTAGTCCCGAAGGTAGCTCGTCGGGGAAAACATCATGAAATTCCTGCAAAAGAGAAGATAACACTAAAGGTAGAGTGTGAGAGGTGCTAGCTTGTGTTTCATTGTCCTTGCACAAAAGGACGTAGTGTAGGACACTAGATGGGTTCTCACACACTCCTCTTATCTCACTTTTGGTGGCAAATAGGACCAAGTTTTTCTTGTCGCTCATCGTGGAGGTGCTCGATTTTGGCTTGTGGCACTCACTCTCTTTTTGGTGGTTCGCTCTCTCACTATGCTCTCCACGATGGGTGGCTTGCTTGTCGGCGACCACTTGGCTTGGAGACATGGGACGAAGTACGTACTCATTTCCGTTCATCTTGAAGATGTAGTGGTTCGTTTGGCCGTTGTGGATGACTCCTCTATCAAATTGCCATGGGCGTCCAAGGAGGAGGTGGCAAACGGTCATTGGAACGACGTCGCACTCTAAGGTGTCTTCGTAGGCGCCAATTTTGAAGGAGACTTGTACTCGATGCTCGACTTGGATAGTGCCGGAGTCGCTAAGCCATTGCACTTTGTATGGATGTGGGTGCTTCATCTTGGGAAATTGGAGCTTGGAGCAAAGTTCTTCAGTTGCGAGGTTATGACAACTACCTCCATCGATGATGACCTTGACGGATCATCCATTGATGTCGGCCTTGGTATGAAAGATGTGGCATCGTTGGTCTTCTTCTTGGTGATGTTGGAGAGTCAAGACCTTGGATACAACAAGAGCGGGACTTGAATCTTCATCGCAAAAGACTTCTTCCTCTTCATCGTTCACTTGCCGGTGCATGGAGACGTGCTCAAGAGCGTCCATTTCTCCTTCACTCATCGAGTCGTAGGTGCCTTCGTCGTTGAAGATCATGGTCCACTTGTTGGTGCACTCATAGGACTTGTGGCCTCGGCCTCCGCATGTGAAGCATTTGAAGGAACTTGTCTTGACGGTATCATCGGTTGGAGTAGATGATGATGAAGCTCTTGACTTGAAGTTGTTCGTTGTAGGAGGATGACTTGGAGTTGACGAAGCTTTCTTGGAACTCAACTTGTCGATGTTGCTTGTAGAAGGCTTGGTAGATGGTGTTGCAGTCATTGAAACTTGGGTGTTGGAGAAGCCGTAGTACTTGGATGAGAACTTGGCATACTTGAAATCGTCTTGCACTTGACGTTCCACTTTTGTAGCTTGATGCACGAGCTCAATGAGGTTCGAGTATGGTTGGAAGTCGGCGATCTTCTTGATAGGATGGTTTACTCCATTCAAGAAATGTGCCATTGTTTTCTCATCATCTTCCGTGACATTGGCTCTTATCATGGCAATCTCCATCTCCTTGTAGTACTCTTCAATGCTCTTGGTTCCTTGCTTGAGTAGTTGGAGTTTCTTGAAAAGGTCACGGTTGTCGTAGGTAGGCACAAAGCGTGCTCTCATGACATCCTTCATTTGCGCCCAAGTAGTGATGGGTGGTTCACCTCTTGCCTCTCGGCGCTCGATAACTTGTTCCCACCAAATGAGGACATAGTCTTGGAACTCAAGGGATGCCATTGCGATCTTCTTCTCTTCTTCATAGTTGTGCAAACGGAAGATTTTGTCGACCTTCAATGCCCATGATAGGTACTCTTCGGGATCGTTGCTTCCATTGAACTTGGGCATGGTGAACTTTAGCTTGCTGTAGCGTTGCTCTTCATTGTGTTGGGGTCGAGGATGATGACGTCCATGTTGTTCATGATTGTCCACCTCATGTTGCTCTTGGCGAGGAGGGTTTTTGACCTCATGTTGGTCTTGTCGTGGAGGATTCTCATTGCCTTCATGCTCTTGGTGAACTTGATGTCCTTGGGGTTCTTGAGGAGCTTGTGGAGGGGCTTGTCGAGCTCGAGGACGAACTTGACGATGCACACGTGATTGCTAAATCCTTTCTTGGACCTCTTCGCGAAGTGCTTCCTCTTGTTGACGCCGATGGCGATTACGTGTGGCGACGGCGTGACTTGAATCTTGAACTTCACGTTGCGCCGCAAGTGCTTGAGCTTCACGGAGTTGTTGTTCTTGGCGTTGAGCCTCGGCATCTTGTGCATCTTGGTGTAGACGTGTGCGCTCTTCCTCTTCATGCTGGCATTGTCGTTGCCGTTCTCGTGCTAGCGCAAAAGCCTCTTGGGTTTGACGTAGTCGGTGCTCTTGAGAGTTGGTGTCACGTAGAGGATTGAGGCGAGCTTGAGGATCATTGCGCGCGGCACGTCGAAGAGTGTTCGATGTCGATGTACTTGAGCCCGAGAGGGTGAAGTCGGATTGTCGACTTGAGCGGCTCATTCTTGATGAGGACAAAGTGGAAGAAGAGCGGTTGAGCAACAAAGCGTGAATCTCGTCCATTCTTGCGTCGTTCTCTTGCTTGTGATCGTCGAGCTTGTGGTCGAAGTAGTCCCTTGTACATTGCTCGGAGAGCCACAAGTCGGCGGCGAGGTTGTCGATGCGTTCACTCATTGCTTGTTGCTCTTGATGCAAAGCACGTTGTGCACCAAAGAGGTGGCTCTTGGTGGCGTAGGAGTTCATATCGTCGTCGTGCTCAATGAAGAGTGGGTTGGTAGAAGTACTTGGCCTATCCATCATTCCAAGAGAAAAATGTGAGTGGTAGAAGGAGAAGAACGAATACCAAATGTACCTTGACCGAAGTTGAAAGTGGATCAATGATCACTCCAATGTGGACAAGGAAATAGCACAATTGGTACCAATTCTTGTCAGTTTCTCACACCTACACAAGTAAAAAGCTTATGGTGGAGCTTGGTTAGGATGGTGGCACAAAATTTGATGCAATTGTAAGTGAGCTTCAATAATGTTGGAAAAGATTCGCAAGATTGCAATGCAACAAGTAGACCAAGCAATATACCGTACATGGAAACACACACGCAAAAAGATAAGTGGGGTCGTGCAACCAAGGATGAGCCAAAATGTGGAATCCACAAAAATGCTCTTGTTGAACAACACTAGAGAGACGCTAGCATGATTGCACAATAGGCGGATACAAAGACTTGTGCACAACCTACTTAGCAAAAATGCGACGACTTCTATCCCAAGTATGCTCTATGTATGGTGTTTCGATGCTATGATCCAAGATGATCTAGTATGACAATCTTAATGTTGTATGATGCTATGGTTCTTGCTTAAAAGCTCTTTGCTTATCTTTCCTTTTTGCTTCAAAGCTTGTTTGGCTCTTTGTTGTTTGAGCTCTTTTCTCATGCAATGCTTCACAAACCAAGATAGCAATTGTGTATGCGATGAGAACCTTGTGACACAAGAGATGTGTTGGGTTTCGTAGTAATTTCAAAAAATTTCCTACGCACACGCAAGATCATGGTGATGCATAGCAACGAGAGGGGGAGAGTGTGATCTACGTACCGTTGTAGATCGACAACGGAAGCGTTAACTTGGTTGATGTAGTCGTACGTCTCCACGGCTCGATCGATCAAGCACCGAAACTACGACACCTCCGAGTTCTAGCACACGTTCAGCTCGATGACGATCCCCAGACTCCGATCCAGCAAAGTGTCGAGGAAGAGTTCCGTCAGCACGACGGCGTGGTGACGATCTTGATGTACTACCGTCGCAGGGCTTCGCCTAAGCACTGCTACAATATTATCGAGGACTATGGTGGAAGGGGGCACTACACACGGCTAAGAATATGATCACGTGGATCAACTTGTGTCTCTAGGGGTGCCCCGTGCCTCCGTATATAAAGGCTCAAAGGGGGGGGGGCTGGCCGGCCAAGAGGTGGCGCGCCAGGAGGAGTCCTACTCCTTCAGGGAGTAGGACTCCCCCCCTTTCCTAGTTGGAATAGGATTCGCGGAGGGGGGAAAAGAGGAGAGAGAGGAGGAAGGGGGGCCGGCCCCCTCTCCTTGTCCTATTCGGACCAAAGGGGGGGAGGGGCGCGCGGCCCATCTCTGGCCACCTCTCCTCTCTTCCACTAAGGCCCACTAAGGCCCATATACTTCCCGGGGGGTTCCGGTAACCTCCCGGTACTCCGGTAAAATCCCGATTTCACCCGGAACACTTCCGATATCCAAACATAGGCTTCCAATATATCAATCTTTATGTCTCGACCATTTCGAGACTCCTCGTCATGTCCGTGATCACATCCGGGACTCCGAACAACCTTCCGTACATCAAAATGCATAAACTCATAATATAACTGTCATCGTAACCCTAAGCGTGCAGACCCTACGGGTTCGAGAACAATGTAGACATGACCGAGACACGTCTCCAGTCAATAACCAATAGAGGAACCTGGATGCTCATATTGGCTCCTACATATTCTACGAAGATCTTTTATCGGTCAGACCGCATAACAACATACGTTGTTCCCTTTGTCATCGGTATGTTACTTGCCCGAGATTCGATCGTCGGTATCCCATACCTAGTTCAATCTTGTTACCGGCAAGCCTCTTTACTCGTTCCTTAATACATCATCCTGCAACTAACTCATTAGTTGCAATGCTTGCAAGGCTTAAGTGATGTGCATTACCGAGAGGGCCCAGAGATACCTCTCCGACAATCGGAGTGACAAATCCTAATCTCGAAATACGCCAACCCAACATGTACCTTTGGAGACACCTGTAGAGCTCCTTTATAATCACCCAGTTACGTTGTGACGTTTGGTAGCACACAAAGTGTTCCTCCGGAAAACGGGAGTTGCATAATCTCATAGTCATAGGAACATGTATAAGTCATGAAGAAAGCAATAGCAACATACTAAATGATCGGGTGCTAAGCTAATGGAATGGGTCATGTCAATCAGATCATTCAACTAATGATGTGATCCCGTTAATCAAATGACAACTCTTTGTCCATGGTTAGGAAACATAACCATCTTTGATTAACGAGCTAGTCAAGTAGAGGCATACTAGTGACACTCTGTTTGTCTATGTATTCACACATGTATTATGTTTCTGGTTAATACAATTCTAGCATGAATAATAAACTTTTATCATGATATAAGGAAATAAATAATAACTTTATTATTGCCTCTAGGGCATATTTCCTTCAGTCTCCCACTTGCATTAAAGTCAATAATCTAGATCACATCACCATGTGATTAACATCGATAGTTCACATCATCATGTGATTAACACCCATAGTTCACATCGCCATGTGACCAACACCCAAAGGGTTTACTAGATTCAGTAATCTAGTTCACATCGCTATGTGATTAACACCCGAAGAGTACTAAGGTGTGATCATGTTTTTCTTGTGAGAGAGTTTTAGTCAACGGGTTTGCCATATTCAGATCCATATGTATTTTGCAAATATCTATGTTAACAATGCTCTGCACGGAGCTACTCTAGCTAATTGCTCCCACTTTCAATATGTATCCAGATTGAGACTTAAAGTTATCTAGATCAGTGTCAAAACTTGCATCGATGTAACTCTTTACGACGAACCTTTTGTCACCTCCATAATCGAGAAACATATCCTTATTCCACTAAGGATAATTTTGACCACTATCCAGTGATCTACTCCTAGATCACTATTGTACTCCCTTGCCAAAATCAGTGTAGGGTATACAATAGATCTGGTACACAGCATGGCATACTTTATAGAACCTATGGCTGAGGCATAGGGAATGACTTTCATTCTCTTTCTATCTTCTGTCGTGGTCGGGCTTTGAGTCTTACTCAATTTCATACCTTGTAACACAGGTAAGAAACCTTTTCTATGACTGTTCCATTTTGAACTACTTCAAAATCTTGTCAAGGTATGTACTCATTGAAAAAAACTTATCAAGTTTCTTGATCTATCTCTATAGATCTTGATGCTCAATATGTAAGCAGCTTCACCGAGGTCTTTCTTTGAAAAACTCCTTTCAAACACTCCTTTATGCTTTGCAGAATAATTCTACATTATTTCCGATCAACAATATGTCATTCACATATACTTATCAGAAATGTTGTAGTGCTCGCACTCACTTTCTTGTAAATACAGGCTTCACCGCAAGTCTGTATAAATCTATATGCTTTGATCATACTATCAAAGCGTTTATTCCAACTCCGAGATGCTTGCACCAGTCCATAGATGGATCGCTGGAGCTTGCTTATTTTGTTAGCACCTTTAGGATTGACAAAACCTTTTGGTTGCATCATATACAACTCTTTCTTTAAGAAATCCATTAAGGATTGCAGTTTTGTTATCCATTTGCCAGATTTCATAAAATGCGGCAATTGCTAACATGATTTGGACAGACTTTTAAGCATCGATACGAGTGAGAAAATCTCATCGTAGTCAACACCTTGAACTTTGTCGAAAACCTTTTGCGACAATTCTAGCTTTGTAGATAGTAACACTACTATCAGCGTCCATCTTCCTCTTGAAGATCCATTTATTTTCTATGGCTTGCCAATCATCGGGCAAGTCAACCAAAGTCCATACTTTGTGCTCATACATGGATCCCATCTCAGATTTCATGGCCTCAAGCCATTTTGCGGAATCTGGGCTCACCATCGCTTCTTCATAGTTCGCAAGTTTGTCATGGTCTAGTAAGATGACTTCCAGAACAGGATTACCGTACCAATCTGGTGCAGATCTCACTCTGGTTTACCTACGAGATTCGGTAGTAACTTGATCTGAAGTTACATGATGATCATCATTAGCTTCCTCACTAATTGGTGTAGTAGTCACAAGAACAGATTTCTGTGATGAACTACTTTCTAATAAGGGAGATGGTACAATTACCTTATCAAGTTTTCTACTTTCCTCCCACTCACTTCTTTCGAGAGAAACTCCTTCTCTGGAAAGGATCCATTCTTAGCAACAAATGTCTTGCCTTCGGATCTGTGATAGAAGGTGTACCCAATAGTCTCCTTTGGGTATCCTATGAAGACATATTTCTCCGATTTGGGTTTGAGCTTATCAGGATGAAACTTTTTCATATAAGCATCACAATCCCAAACTTTAAGAAACGACAACTTTGGTTTCTTGCCAAACCACAGTTCAGATTGTGTCATCTCAACGGACTTAGATGGTGCCCTTTTAAACGTGAATGCATCTGTCTTTAATGCATAACCCCAAAACGATAGTGGTAGATCGGTAAGAGACATCATAGGTCGCACCATATCTAATAAAGTACGGTTATGACGTTCGGACACACCATTATGCTGTGGTGTTCCAGGTGGCGTGAGTAGTGAAACTATTTCACACTGTTTTAAATGAAGACCAAACTCATAACTCAAATACTCTTCTCCACGATCAGATCGTAGAAACTTTATTTTCTTGTTACGATGATTTTCCACTTCACTCTGAAATTCTTTGAACTTTTCAAATGTTTCAGACTTATGTTTCATCAAGTAGATATACTCATATCTGCTCAAATCATCTGTGAAGATCAGAAAATAATGATACCTGTCGCGAGTCTCAATATTCATCGGACCACATACATCAGTATGTATGATTTCCAACAAATTTGTTGCTCGCTCCATTGTTCCAAAGAACGGAGTCTTAGTCATCTTGCCCATGAGGCATGGTTCGCAAGCATCAACTGATTCATAATCAAGTGATTCCAAAAGCCCATCAGCATGGAGTTTCTTCATGCGCTTTACACCAATATGACCTAAACAGCAGTGCCACAAATAAGTTGCACTATCATTATTAACTTTGCATCTTTTGGTTTCGATATTATGATTATGTGTATTACTACGATCGAGATCCAACGAACTATTTTCATTGGGTGTGTAACCATATAAGGTTTTATTCATGTAAACAGAACAACATTTTATTCTCTTACTTAAATGAATAACCGTATTACAATAAACATGATCAAATCATATTCATGCTCAACGCAAACACCAAATAACACTTATTTAGGTTCAACACTAATCCCAAAAGTATAGGGAGTGTGCGATGATGATCATATCAATCTTGGAACCACTTCCAACACACATCGTCATTTCACCCTTAACTAGTCTCTGTTTATTCTGCAACTCCCGTTTCGAGTTACTAATCTTAGCAACTGAACTAGTATCTATTACTGAGGGGTTGCTATAAACACTAGTAAAGTACACATCAATAACATGTATATCAAATATACTTATGTTCACTTTGCCATCCTTCTTATCCGCCAATCACTTGGGGTAGTTCTGCTTCCAGTGACCAGTCCCTTTGCAGTAGAAGCACTTAGTCTCAGGCTTAGGATCATTCTTGGGCTTCTTCACTTGAGCAGCAACTTGCTTGCCGTTCTTCTTGAAGTTCCCCTTCTTCCCTTTGCCCTTTTCTTGAAACTAGTGGTCTTGTCAACCATCAACACTTGATGTTTTTCTTGATTTCTACCTTCGTTGATTTCAGCATCACGAAGAGCTTGGGAGTTGTTTCTGTTATCCCTTGCATATTATAGTTCATCATGAAGTTCTACTAACTTGGTGATGGTGACTAGAGAATTCTGTCAATCGCTATCTTATCTGGAAGATTAACTCCCACTTGATTCAAGCGATTGTAGTACCCAGACAATCTGAGCACATGCTCACTAGTTGAGCGATTCTCCTCCATCTTTTAGCTATAGAACTTGTTGGAGACTTCATATCTCTCAACTCGGGTATTTGCTTGAAATATTAACTTCAACTCCTGGAACATCTCATATGGTCCATGACGTTCAAAATGTCTTTGAAGTCCCGATTCTAAGCCATTTAAGTATGGTGCACTAAACTATCAAGTAGTCATCATATTGAGCTAGCCAAACGTTCATAACATCTGCATCTGCTCCTGCAATAGGTCTGTCACCTAGCGGTGCATCAAGGACATAATTCTTCTGTGCAGCAATGAGGATAAACCTCAGATCACGGATCCAATCCGCATCATTGCTACTAACATCTTTCAACACAATTTTCTCTAGGAACATATCAAAATAAACACAGGGAAGCAACAACGCGAGCTATTGATCTATAACATAATTTGCAAAATACTACCAGGACTAAGTTCATGATAAATTTAAGTTCAATTTAATCATATTACTTAAGAACTCCCACTTAGATAGACATCCCTCTAATCCTCTAAGTGATTACGTGATCCAAATCAACTAAACCATGTCCGATCATCACGTGAGATGGAGTAGTTTCATTGGTGAACATCGCTATGTTGATCATATCTACTATATGATTCACGCTCGACCTTTCGGTCTCCGTGTTCCGAGGCCATATCTGTATATGCTTGGCTCGTCAAGTATAACCTGAGTATTCCGCGTGTGCAACTGTTTTGCACCCGTTGTATTTGAACGTAGAGCCTATCACACCCGATCATCACGTGGTGTCTCAGCACGAAGAACTTTCACAACGGTGCATACTCAGGGAGAACACTTCTTGATAATTAGTGAGAGATCATCTTATAATGCTACCGTCAATCAAAGCAAGATAAGATGCATAAAAGATAAACATCACATGCTATCAATATAAGTGATATGATATGGCCATCATCATCTTGTGCTTATGATCTCCATCTCTGAAGCACCGTCGTGATCACCATCGTCACCGGCGTGACACCTTGATCTCCATCGTAGCATCGTTGTCGTCTCGCCAATCTTACGCTTCCATGACTATCGCTACCGCTTAGTGATAAAGTAAAGCATTACAACGCGATTGCATTGCATACAATAAAGCGACAACCATATGGCTCCTGCCAGTTGCCGATAACTCGGTTACAAAACATGATCATCTCACACAATAAAATTTAGCATCATGTCTTGACCATATCACATCACAACATGCCCTGCAAAAACAAGTTAGACGTCCTCTACTTTGTTGTTGCAAGTTTTACGTGGCTGCTACGGGCTTAAGTAAGAACCAATCTTACCTACGCATCAAAACCACAACGATAGTTTGTCAAGTTGGTGCTGTTTTAACCTTCGCAAGGACCGGGCGTAGCCACACTCGGTTCAACTAAAGTTGGAGAAACTGTCACCCGCTAGCCACCTTTGTGCAAAGCACGTCAGGAGAACCGGTCTCGCGTAAGCGTACGCGTAATGTCGGTCCGGGCCGCTTCGTCCAACAATACCGCTGAACCAAAGTATGACATGCTGGTAAGCAGTATGACTTATATCGCCCACAACTCACTTGTGTTCTACTCGTGCATATAACATCAACACATAAAACCTGGCTCTGATACCACTGTTGGATTTCGTAGTAATTTCAAAAAATTTCCTACGCACACGCAAGATCATGGTGATGCATAGCAACGAGAGGGGGAGAGTGTGATCTACGTACCCTTGTAGATCGACAACGGAAGCGTTAACTTGGTTGATGTAGTCATATGTCTCCACGGCTCGACCGATCAAGCACCGAAACTACGGCACCTCCGAGTTCTAGCACACGTTCAGCTCGATGACGATCCCCAGACTCCGATCCAGCAAAGTGTCGAGGAAGAGTTCCGTCAGCACGACGGCGTGGTGACGATCTTGATGTACTACCGTCGCAGGGCTTCGCCTAAGCACTGCTACAATATTATCGAGGACTATGGTGGAAGGGGGCACCGCACACGGCTAAGAATATGATCACGTGGATCAACTTGTGTCTCTAGGGGTGCCCCGTGCCTCCGTATATAAAGGCTCAAAGGGGGGGGGGCTGGCCGGCCAAGAGGTGGCGCGCCAGGAGGAGTCCTACTCCTTCAGGGAGTAGGACTCCCCCCCTTTCCTAGTTGGAATAGGATTCGCGGAGGGGGGAAAAGAGGAGAGAGAGGAGGAAGGGGGGCCGGCCCCCTCTCCTTGTCCTATTCGGACCAAAGGGGGGGAGGGGCGCGCGGCCCATCTCTGGCCACCTCTCCTCTCTTCCACTAAGGCCCACTAAGGCCCATATACTTCCCGGGGGGTTCCGGTAACCTCCCGGTACTCCGGTAAAATCCCGATTTCACCCGGAACACTTCTGATATCCAAACATAGGCTTCCAATATATCAATCTTTATGTCTCGACCATTTCGAGACTCCTCGTCATGTCCGTGATCACATCCGGGACTCCGAACAACCTTCGGTACATCAAAATGCATAAACTCATAATATAACTGTCATCGTAACCTTAAGCGTGCGGACCCTACGGGTTCGAGAACAATGTAGACATGACCGAGACACGTCTCCGGTCAATAACCAATAGCGGAACCTGGATGCTCATATTGGCTCCTACATATTCTACAAAGATCTTTTATCGGTCAGACCGCATAACAACATACATTGTTCCCTTTGTCATCGGTATGTTACTTGCCCGAGATTCGATCGTCGGTATCCCATACCTAGTTCAATCTCATTACCGGCAAGTCTCTTTACTCGTTCCGTAATACATCATCCTGCAACTAACTCATTAGTTGCAATGCTTGCAAGGCTTAAGTGATGTGCATTACCGAGAGGGCCCAGAGATACCTCTCCGACAATCGGAGTGACAAATCCTAATCTCGAAATACGCCAACCCAACATGTACCTTTGGAGACACCTGTAGAGCTCCTTTATAATCACCCAGTTACGTTGTGACGTTTGGTAGCACACAAAGTGTTCCTCCGGAAAACGGGAGTTGCATAATCTCATAGTCATAGGAACATGTATAAGTCATGAAGAAAGCAATAGCAACATACTAAATGATCGGGTGCTAAGCTAATGGAATGGGTCATGTCAATCAGATCATTCAACTAATGATGTGATCCCGTTAATCAAATGACAACTCTTTGTCCATGGTTAGGAAACATAACCATCTTTGATTAACGAGCTAGTCAAGTAGAGGCATACTAGTGACACTCTGTTTGTCTATGTATTCACACATGTATTATGTTTCCGGTTAATACAATTCTAGCATGAATAATAAACTTTTATCATGATATAAGGAAATAATAATAACTTTATTATTGCCTCTAGGGCATATTTCCTTCAAGATGATACCAAGATATGCAACAATGATGTATGTATGCTATGGGAAGTATGATCACTAATGTGCACAAGTCTCGTTGCCGGCAATACTCAATGGCTAGTCTCGATGGGTAAGCGACGCAATGGAGTAAGGCTATGATGGCTATCAAAGTAATGGCAAGAATGATATGTCCAATACCAAGGTGAGGTTACTGTTTCTTGCATACGGTATGGTGTCAAAATGGTGGCATAAATACCAACATGTAGTCGAGGTGGTCGTTGTTGATGACGCGTCCGTGGCGAAGATGAGCGGCGGTGATGTTGATGTCGAACCGTACCTAAATAGCCGAAACACAAGTAGGACACGGAACCGCAACTCAAATTCTCAAAGAAAATTAGACCAAGATTGTTGGAGTTGGAAGTGGTAAGCGATGGTGGTGATATTCGGTATATGGTGGTGCTATGCGGAAGTATATGTGGGCATCGAAACAAAATTTGGCGAAATATGGGCGGAAAATGGGCGGTGGAGAGGAAGTAATGCTGCCAGGGGCCGGATGTCCGGGCTTTGGATCCGTGGATGAATTGAAAGATCTTCATGAGGAGAGGTCAAATCCGGGAAAAAATCGGAGGAATTTGTGGATGGAAATTGGGGAAAAGTGGATGGAGAGCTAGATCTACCTGCAACGCACGAAGTCCGCGGATCAAATCCAACAAAACTGCATCACACCAACAAATCACAAAAAAAATTGGGGCTATTTTTGTGGGGGATTTTCGAATTAGGGACAAGATCAACAAAAACTAGGCTACCAACACAACGTGGAGGCTCCGAAATCGTGATCGACGTGGCTCTTGATACCAAGATGATGTAGGGTGGAACGCTAATCGGCCGATCTTTCACGATAGGAGCGGATCGCGCGATGAACACGAAGAACACGAGGAGTGAAATGAGGGAAAACCTGGGGGAAACAAAAGAGAAACACTAAACCAACAAGAAATAGTCACACATGTGCTAGATCCTCGAGTACATAAGAGATCACACGGTACACGATCAACTAGGGACGATACAAAGGTAGCCGGTCTTCTCCGTGAGGAGGTCTTGAGGTTCTTCCCGTAAAGGGGTCTTGAATCCGCTTAGGGGATCTTCTCCGAGGAGAAGTTAACCAAGTGGATGAGCAAAGCTCTCACACGAAATATGAGCTAATCCTTTGCTAACCCTAAAACGTAGGTAGGAGAAGAGTATATATAGTCTAGGGGGCGAAGGGGTACACGGGCCTCGGCCCTTACACTGTGCGTAGATAGGGGAGGCCTGACATCCGGGCGTTCACGGAGGGCCGGATGTCCTGGCTGAGGAGGCCGGATGTCCGGGCTGGTGAAGCTGGCCATGTCGCTCTCAGGTTCGGGGGTGTCCGGATTTCCGGGCAGGAGGCCGGATATCCGGGACCTCGGGAAGGGCCGGATGTCCGGGCTTGCGGGGCTGGATGTCCCGGGCCTCTAGGCGCTTGGTGGTTGAGCAACTGTAGTGGACGACGCTCCAGGGGTCGGATGTCCGGGGTCACGGCCGGATGTCCAGGGCCTGGGAGATGTTCTTGGCTCCTTCTGTTGGTTCTCTTCATCCGTGGACTTGGGGACTTGTCCGTCTTCACGTGCATCTTCAGGAGGGCCCTCTTGGTACCTAATCATGTACAACGTCTCAGACTTAGGTAGTAGCCATGTCTCGAGAGGATCATATGTAATATCACTAAGGAGAGAATTCACCTCGGTCTCAAGAGCTCTAGCTCTAGCTCGTGTCATGGGTCCTCTTGGCTCTTGTTGAGGCGATGGTAGGTCCATGTGGATGACCGTAGAATGCTCCGCATCAGAAGTTAGTTGGTGATGAATGCTATTTTGGATGCCTAGGAGCAGAGGGCTATGGAGTCAAGCTATCAGCAAGAGCATAAGGACAATGTAGTCGTGAATATAGCTGAGCTAGAGAAAGAAGTTGGTAACTTGAAGGCAATGTGGTTAGGAATATGAAGCTGCAGGGAAAGTATGACACTCTTAAGCACCTGACAGGTGCTCAAGCCAATGTGATTAGGAATATGAAGTTCAATCATTTGAAGGAGAAGGAAAGGTTGACAGAAGAGAGGCTTAAGTTGGAGCAGCTCATTTCTAAGCTTCAGAAGTCAGGGGAAAAGATAAAGTTGAAGCTTCTGGGGGTGAAGGCCATCTTAGATGATTAGTGTGCATCTAGTATGCATTGTTGAACTATGTTGTTGGATCCAGTAGTGTTGTATCCAGTACTTTAGTTGAATTTGTGAACCAAGTGCTTTAGTTTGAATTTGTGAACCAAGTACTTTAATTATGTATTTTGTGAACTATGGTAGCTGGATCCAGTTCTGAAACTTGATGTGAGTCCAATTTGATGTTATGTGGTGCATGTGCTTAGTATAATAACATTTTATATGTTTAGGCCATTAAACCAAAGTGATGTCAATATGTTAAAGTGTCACCTAGATTCATGGATGCATTGAAAAAATCACCCTAGGGTCACCTTAAGCCTAGATCCATCGACAAAATCACCCTAGAGTCACCTTAAGCCTAGATTCATCGAATCATCGACAAAATCACCCTAGGGTCACCTTAAGTCTAGATTCATCGATTCATCGACAAAATCACCCTAGGGTCACCTTAAGCCTATATTCATCCTCAGAATACCATATCATTGGTCTGGGTTTTTTTGGCCCCACTCTTATTGCCAAGCACAAATGCTAGTGGTACAACCCCGTCATCTTCCACCTCCTTCAAATCATCAGGATTTGGATCCTCATCAGATGATGGTACCCAAACATCCTCAAAATCATGCTCCAGACTAGCATGTGATCTTGTGGTTGACCCATTTCTTATTCTAAACTTCTTCCTCTTTTGCCCCTGTGGTACCACATCTTCAAAATCCTCATCCTCTCCATGCTCCTCTTGCACTTCGTCTACTTCTAGCTCATAAGGTTCTTTGACGTCAGTGTCGCCTTCAAAGTGTAAAAATGGGTCCTCTCTCTGCCCTCATCTCAGCCATCTTAGCCATGAAATCCTCATCTTCCTCCAACTCGGAGTCATCTCCAGTTAGTACAACATGAAGTTTTCTTTTAAGTGCCCGCACCCTCTCAACACTCTTCTTGCTTCTTAAACTTGTGGATTTGAGTCCTCCTATTAAGCTCCATAGTTCTTTCCAACTCCTCTTGCTCCAAATCAACATCTCCTAGATTGCCTTATCCATAACAACATCTACTGCAATGTGCCTAAGCAGATGTCTGCTCTGTTGTGTGGAGTAAAACTGGATTGGCTGTGCCTCCTGCTCATCAACTTGTGCCACTCTCTTTGATAATTTGGATGGTGACCCTGTACACCACCCATGATCACTGACCTCATTGATACATCTCCAACGTATCTATAATTTATGAAGTATTCATGCCATGTTTACAACAATTTTATATGGTTTTGGTATGATTTGAATGGAACTAACCCGGACTGACGTTGTTTCCAGTAGAACCACCGTGGTGTTGTTTTTTGTGCAGAAATAGAAGTTCTCGGAACTGGACGAAAATTTTTGACAATTTTTTGGAAGAAAAGAGAAATAATGGAGCGAAGAACCACCAGAGGCCCCCCTGCTGCCCACAAGACACCAGGGCGCGCCACCCGCTGGCGCGTCCTGGTGGGTGGTGGGCCCCCTGGGGCCCATCTTCATGTGAAACCAACACCAAAAAATCCTATAAATACAGAAACCCCTAGAAACAACCCTAGATCAGAAGTTCCGCTGCCGCAAGCCTCTATAGCCATGGAAAACCAATCTAGACCCCGTCTCGGCACCCTGCCGGAGGGGAAAATCATCACCGGTGGCCATCTTCATCATCCCAGTGGCCACCACGATGAGGAGGGAGTAGTCCACCCTCGGGGCTGAGGGTTTGTACCAGTATCTATTTGTTTAATCTCTCTCTCTCTCTTGTGTTCTTGATTTGGCACGATCTTGATGTATCACGAACTTTGTTAATATAGTTGGATCATATGGTGTTTCTCCCTCTCTATCTTGTTGTGATGAATTGAGTTTTCCCTTTGAGATTTCGTTATTATCATATTGAATACTTTTATGGATTTGAGAGCACTTGATGTATGTCTTGCTATGAATACCCGTGCTGACAATGGGGTATCATATTGATTCACTTGATATATGTTTTGGCACTCAACTCACGGATTCCCGAGGTGACATTGGGGTAATCTATGCATAGAGGTTGATGCATGTTTTCGTCCTTCTTTCTCCGGTAGAAATCTTGGGGCACTCTTTGAGGTTCTTTGCACTACAAAAAAAATACACTTCCATGATGATACGTGTTTGTCACAGTAGGTCGCGTTTTTTGTCATGCATGTACATCCATAACGATTTTAGACAGAATCAAGATAGTCATACCTGTGCTGTCGTAGAAGTGTTCCATGACATTACCAAAATTATCATCACGGAAGTGTCCACTTCCATGACGATAAATCGCGCGTCACAGAAGTTCTTTCATCAAGGGTGACCGACACGTGGCATCCACAGTAACGGAACGCCGTTAAGCTATCGGGTCCGGTTTTGGATCCGATAACCCGTTAACAGCCCGGACCAATGGGGATTTTCCACGTGTAAAATCATCATTGGCCAGAGGAAACACGTGTTGCCTCACCGTTGGGACAGATGTCATCCATTCATTGGACAGGAGGCGCCTATGAGAGGTCGACATGTGGCACAGCCCAACAGTGGCCCATTCCGGTGAAAAAGGCCGGCCCAGTAAAAATTAGCAGGCTGGCCCATATAAGGCCTACTTGTGTCAGGTCCATTTAAGCCCACGGCCCATACGAGATGTGCCAATTCAGCCCGTCAACGACCCGTTAAAGATTTGACACCATTGCAGCCCATCATCAGTTCGAGCCCGTTAACAGCCCGCTATATATTTGGGCTCAATATCGACCCGATGAGATTTCGGCCTGTTAACGGCCCATTCAATGGATGGGCCAATTTTCACGATGTACATCTTTTGGCCTTTCAGCGACCCATTTAAATATTGGGCTAATTTCTGGCCCGGTGTGTCTTTTAGCCTGTTGACGGCCCATAAATGAGTTGGGCCATTTGTAGTCGGACCTGAGTTTCGTCCTTTTAGCGACCCATTTAAGTGTTGGGCCAATTTTTGGCCCGGTGTGTCTTTCAGCCTGTTGACGACCCATATATCTGTTGGGCCATTTGTAGTCGGACCTGAGTTTTGGCCTTTTAACGACACATGCCCTTCATGGTCCAATACCAGCACGGTTTCTCTTTCGGCCTGCTAAAGGCCCACAACACAGTTGGGCCATTTACAATATGACCCGACTTTTGGCCTCTTAGCGGCCCATGCTCTTCATGGTCCAGTACAAGCCCGCCGTCCCTTTCGGCCTGCTAAAGGCCCATAGTATAGTTGGGCCATATGTAGCCCGAACTTAGTAACGGCCTGTTAACGGCCAGTGAAATCAATTGGGCCCACCTGTTGCCTGCTTCGATGTCGGCCTGTTAAAGACCTTGGAGTTAAGAGGGCCGGCCATTAACTTTCGGCTGGTAACGACCCATTAACTTAATGGGCCCACTAAAGTTCATACATGTCTTTAGGTCAAATTAGATAATTTGAGCCCATTACGACGAGCAATTATGCACAGGACCAAAATCGATCAAGCAAAGGTACAACATACAGGGAAAAACGTTGCACATCCAGCATATATTACAGGAAATTACATCCACTGGGCAATCAAATATTGATGCCAGTGCAAATAAATGAACAGAACCTAACGATCTACAATGTCACAATCTGCAACCTCATCACGGATGACACCCATAAGCATGTGGGCAAGTTCTTGCTGCTTTGCTACACTGTCTCTGAAAACATTGATCAGTTGTTGTGTCGCACGACTCTGCACCTCTGATTCCTCCACCATTTCCATCATTCCTTCAGCCATTAATTGGTTCACAAACGTACATTTTTCCGTTGCATTCGAGACAGAGGATACTGAACGGATTAAGATGCCGATTTTGGCAGGCTTGTATTATTGATAGTGGAGAGTGTTTCGACCACTGCATCATAACATAAATTAGGAGAGGAACCAAACAGATTAATCATGAGTTATTGCCATATTACCTGGACTAAATTTATTGGAAAGAAACAATGGGGTTGCCTTGCTGTTTTCAGAGTTTGTCTTCTTATCTTCAGCAGCCTGCACCAAATTAAGACACTAGCATTGCTATCATTGGCCAAGTCAGATAATAGAAAAGCAACATTGGCACAACAAACGTTTGGGCAACTAGCCAACACCAAATTAACACAATATGGCACAACTATCATCAGCCAGGTAAGGTAATATGAAAGCAACATTGACACAATGAATGAATGGGCAACCAGAGCAACACTACAATTCAGTAATGTGCATGATATGAGATAGTACACTCATGCAGCTCAGTATGCAAAACTGCCAGGCAGTTTTCTTTACAAAAATCAACATTGGCGCCTTTAACATTTTGCTACAACTAATTTTAGATCAGATAAAGGTTGGATTCACGCCGATTAACAAAATACATGCTGATGTAAAAACATAGTGATATGCAAAAGGTACTTACCTCAACATTGGAGCATAGAGAATTCCCGCAAGATATTTTCCTCAAATACAATCCCAATGAAGGAAGTCTTCTATCATTTAACCTTATTTTCTAAAAGAGAGATGGGTAAGAAACATGTAGAAAATATGATCAGAATGCTATAAAATTTCATGATGCAAGGATACACACATGCTTCTTAGAATGGAGTTGACATTCTTTTGCTGGACTGGAGCGGACTAGTTCTTTGGCCACTGGAATCTGCTTATTATCAGTGGGAGTTGGGTTTCTCTGTGCTAGAGTAGTATCTATGAAAAGTGGAGTTGGTTTATTATCTCCTGGCGTTTGGATCTTTTGCAAAGACCTGGTTTGTAACCCTTCAGATTCTAACATAGCTGTCTTCCCCTTGCATGCCTTATATAGAAGAATGGTGCTTTAATTATAAAACATGCTACAACAGACATGGAATAGGTACTGAAGAATAGAAAGGCATGACATATTGACATGTATTCCCTCCATCTGGAAATAAATGGATGGATCTAGGCGTATTGCAGTTCTAGATACATCCAGTTTTATCCATTTCCGCGACATGTAATCCGGACGGAGGGAGTATGATGTAAGAGCTAGGGATACGACAGGACAACACAGTAAAAAAACACACACTGAAAACCCACTGCAGAACCAAAGTGATCAAACCCACTGATATGAGATAGTACACTCATGCAGCTCAGGATGCAAAACTACCAGACAGTTTTCCTTACAAAAATCAACACTGTGGCCTTTAATCATACATTTTGCTACAACTAAATTTAGATTAGATAAAGGTTGGATTCACGCCGATTAAAAAAATACATGCTGATGTAAAAATATAGTGATATACAACAGGTACTTACATCTGCATTGGAGCACAGAGAATTCCCGCAAGAATGTTTCCTCGCACACGATACTAGGGCAGAAATTCTTCTATCTGTTAAGCTTATTTTCTAAAAGAGAGATGGGTAAGAAACGTGTAGAAAATATGATCAGCATGCTATAAAATTTCATGATGCAAGGATACGCACACGCTTCTTAGAATGGAGTTGACATATTTTTGCTGGACTGGAGCGGACTAGTTCTTTGGCCACTGGAATCTGCTTATTATCAGTAGGAGTTGGGTTTCTCTGTGCTGGAGCAGTATCTATAAAAACTGGAGTTGGTTTATTATTTCCTGGCATTTGGATCTTTTGCAAAGACCTGGTTTGTAACCCTTCAGATTCTAACATAGTCGTCTTCCGCTTGCATGCCTTGTATAGAAGAATGGTGCTTCAATTATAAAACATGCTACATCAGAGAGATGGGATAGGTACTGAAGAATAGAAAGGCATGACATATTAACATGTATTCCCTCCATCCAGAAAAAAATGGATGGGTCTAGGCGTATTTCAGTTCTAGATACATCCTTTTTATCCATTTCGGCAACATGTAATCCATACGGAGGGAGTATGGTGTAAGAGCTAGGGATACGACAGGACAACACAGTAAAAATCACTAGTTGAATGTAAAACCGTATGCTAGCGGAATACATACAGAAAAAACTAAGGCAACATACACGTGTATGATTGGGAAACTAAGATGGCATTGCAACAGAGCACTAGAACAACACTTCAATGTAAAAAACATGGTATGGTAGACAGATGAAGTACATGCTGATGAATAACAATGCATAAGATATTTAGAAGCATGATGTCCAAATTAAGCAGATGGCATTGCGATAGAGTAGAATGAAAGTACTTGAATTTGAAAACATGTTATCATGAATGGAATAGGTACTGAAAAACAGGAAGGCATGACATATTTACATGCATGATCAGCATGCTAAGCACATGGCATTGCAACAGAGTAGATACACTCCAGGACATTATATGCATGTTGTACCCATATCACGGGCCAAGTTAGAGCAAGGACCTTGTGGGGTGAAGAGGATTCAACATCTTTCTGCAAGTCTTCTGAAGAACTGCCTTTACATGTTCCATCATATTGGGTATCATTGACATCAAGTTTATTGGCCTTTACATTGCTCCGTGAGGTTCTTGTGGATATATCAGTGTGTGCAATTATATCTAACATGCATGGAAGACAACTAGTAGTTAGATTTATGTAATGAGTGCCTGTAGGAGACGACATAAATAGTAGGACTGGGGTTAACTAGCAGCAACAGGTCTCAAAAACTAAAGGGAGAACACAGATGAAAGCTACAGAATATGTATCATTTGTACTCGAGATTAACTAGATGGCACACAAAAGTATTAAGGAACAACATAGGTAATACTAGAAGTGGTATAATACTATAATCACCAGCCTATGGGATAGCATTGGCTGATGGATGATAACTATGGAACAACGTTACCTAAAGAACAAGTATCTTAGCTAAACTATGGAACAACGTTAACTCCTGAACAAGACCCGTAAAAGATCAACATGAATACACAGTGAAATGTGATAATCTATTTTCCATGCTTAGATGAATAACAAAGCCATAAATGTTGCACACAAGTAAGATGAGGGTACAACCTATCTGGCCGCCATCCATAGGAGTGAGCATCATGTGCTGACTTGTCGATGGCCCTGTAGTTGTTGTGGCTATCCATGTCGGGTAAGCGCATTCGATGCAGGGTACTGTTGAGTGGGGACTATAGCTCCCTTCTGGTGTATGCTTCCCTTGTTGGAGTAGTTGCGGTGAGTCGGAAGACGGTGTGGCTGAAGATGCAGATAACGCATAATGTTAAGAACAACACATCTCTTTGATCTGAAGAAATACACTAAGAGATCAACAGCAAGGTACGAGAGTGGTCACACGTCTGTTGACTGAAGACTAAATTGGGGTCACACGATTTTATTTTATTTTGGTACTATCCGATCTACGCCGGATGGCTTGATGGCCGTCTTGTGCCTCCCGGCTGACACGGTTAGGATTCTTCCCCGAATAGCCAGCGACCAACGGCAGAGCAGCCTACCTCCATCGTCCGTGGCCCCGGCCAAAACCCCGCTCCCCGTCCCACCACACTGCCGTGGTTGCGCTGCCCCCGGGCCAATCCACAAAGAATCCCCGTCATCCAGATCCGGCGGCGGCAGTACCTTCAACCCACGCAACTCTAATATAGCCATCTAAGCGCTGCTTCCGCGGTGAACTTGCGGCCCCGCACCCTTACGTTAGACACCAGCCAACCGGCAGCCTAGGAGCTCTACCGCCTTGAGGGGTGCTGCTTCCCATTGGGAATCAATTGGCCCAGAATAAAAATTCAGACAACTGACGCCTAAATAAAGTGATTTGAGATGAGGGTGCGACCTATCTGGCGGCATGGTGAAGTGGGCAGGTCCAGCTACCGAGTTGATGAGGCCGGCGCGGTTACGGTGGCGACCGGCGGCAGGGAAACAGCGATGTCGCGACGGTCGACGACTACGGGGAAGAAGCGCTGGGACGATCTGGACGGATCCGAAGTTGGAGCCGCTCCGGCGCCGTGAACAATGGCGGGGGTGAATCGGCTCCGGTACGGTTCACGCGACCGTTGTCGAGGCAGCTCCAGCAGCATGGAGTAAGAGGCACACGGCCTAGTGCACGATGGAAAATGGACAATGTCTCCGGCATTAGGGAGGAGGGCGGCTGTGAAATTGGTGTGGTGGGGGTGCCATGGAGGAGGGGCTGAGGTTTCGTGGCTCAGGAGAAGGGAGCTTCCGGGGAGAAGGTGATTTGGCGCCCACGAGGTATGAATGGGGGGGTTGGGAGGGGAGTGGAACCATGTTTTACAGACGCATTTATCTAAAATGTGAGGGGGAGTTACAGTTCTACCCCTTTAGGCTTCTCGGCTTGGGTCTGTGTACTGAGGGTCGGGGATAGTAGAGTAACTTTGCTTCTCCCCAAATAGTGGGCAGGAGCGATTTCGGGCGAGGAGGGCGTGTTTTGAAATATAGTGGGCGCGAGCGATTTCGGGCGAGGAGAGCGTGTTTTGAAATAGTGGGCGCGAGCTATTTCGGGCGAGGAGAGCGTGTTTTGCTGACCATGGTTTATGAATTATTCGGCACATGCCATTTTGGCCGAGGAGAAGGCGCGCTTGGATGAAGTTACGAACCTACCCTCGATGTACACGGGCCAATTGATGCGTGTCCCACATAGGACGGTAATTTCGTGTCTCTCATTTATTTGCTCGGGCAAATTCCACCAAGAAGAGGATGTTTAATGGTTTGTTCAAATTTTGGGAGAACGAGCATCCACATGTACCTTACCAAGTCGATTCGAATCAAATTTTGAAACATTAGCTTGCCACTTCTTTTTTAGATGGAGAGATGATGCTCGAGAGTAATGTGTTTTACATGCTCGTTGCTAGCGATTTACTATATGACAAATAGTTGACCCACTCAAAAACGGGAATCAAACCTAAAATGAAATATCTCGATTCAATGAAATAGCTCGTTCACCAGGTCAAAATAGTGAACTAAATCCAAAATTGAACACCTCAATCGAGTAGCATGTTGTACAGTATTATAGTACTCCATGAACATGTTGAAAGTCAAATTAATGAACTTGTTTGATATACACATATATCCGTTCATGGGTGGATTGCAGACAACATGTTCTCCAATTTAAATATTTGAATGCAAGTTTATATCAAAACATGGTTTATATCAGTCTTTGATGCATAAAACGCGACCTCCCCCTCTCCCGGACTCCTGCTCTCTCTCTCTCTCTCTCTCTCTCTCCGACAATCTTCAATTCCGTCACACGCATCCAACACACAAACCTTGTTGGTCCCTCTCGCTTTCGCTCCATCTCTCTCTCTCTCTCTCTCTCTCTCTCTCTTTGTGTGTGTGTGTGGGGGGGGGGTCTTTCTAGTTCGCATGCATATATACTCCATCTATAGGTCTCTCTCGCACACTATGTATGATTCTCTAGTCCAAGCTAGATATCTTGGGTGCACTCATCGTACGCACACAAATTCCTTGGCTCATTGCCCGTAACTCTCTCACGCACCACTCTGGCGTCTCGGAGCTCTCCCCCCTCTCTCTCAAACTCTCCATCTACCTGGGTCACACATACACATGCATATCTCACTCTCACTCGATAGGCCCATCTAAAACTCTATCTCTCTCCCTCGTTCTCTTTCCATCTCACACGCACACACACACACACACAATCTCATGCCTAGCTAGCCAAGTATGATGGTCTCTCACTCAATTGTAGGCACACGCAGTCCCCGTATATGAATAGCTAATCTTAGTCTCCATCACAAAGATGTGCATGGTCTATCTCGATTTCTCTCGGGGCATCTTTCTATCGCGCACGCACCTCCCTCGATCTCCCACCCATATAGTCCCCTCACGATCTCGAGGGGATATCTCTATCACAAACACACCCTCTCGCCCTCCCCATGTGTCCATGTTCTCCATGTGTCCCTCTCGACCTTTGTTCCTTGTTGGCCAGACCTCTATTGGACATGTGCTATAGGGGTGTCTCTCTCCATTGCAAACAATTACACACTAGCTATCTTCATGTATCTCCTCGCCTCGCTTTTATATCTTGAAGATGCATGCGTGAGATGTTCGCCTAAGAAATGAAAAACACACTCTCTCTCGAATTTATCGTTTGTTGTCACTTTCTCTTTCACACACATACTCTTTTTGCACACTTACTCATTCTCCTTCACACACACTTGATCTCTCTCGACTTAGGCACTCTCCTCGGTCCATAGCACATTGATTTATTAAAAAGTTAAACATCACAAAATTTGACCATGTATGTGGAGAAAAACAATTACATCTAGAACGACAAGCATATACCATTAGATTCACCATGAGATGTAGTTTCGTATGATGTATCTTTGGTATTGTAGATATAAATAACATTTGCATAAACCTGATAAAAGTTTCCAAAGTTTGACTTCTAAAAAATTTACATGCACTGCATTATCGAGCAGATGGAATATCTCTTTCCCCCTCTCAGCTATCTGCCGCACCACTCAGCCTTATCGGGGCTCCTCAATCTCTCTCAAACTTTATATCTCCCTGGTTCACACATACACATGTCTCGCTCGCACTATACATATAGACCCATCCAACACTCTCCGCCCTTGTTCTCTCTCTATGTGACACCCACCCCCCTAATAACTACCATAATCCCTCACTCCATTATAGGCGCAAGCACTCCCCCCTAAGTATGATTATCTCTCACTAGCCATCAGGAACACACGTATTGTCTCCATCCATCCATACGTCTATCTCGATATCTCTCGGGGTATCTTCTATCATGCACACACCTTGTCACTCGATCTCCCACCCATGTAGTCCCATCACGATCTCCAGGGGATCTCTCTATGACAAACATACACTCTCTCCTCCCCATGTCTGCATTTTCTTCGTACGTCTCTCTCGACCTCTCTCCCTTGTTTGTCAGACCCCTCCTGGCCACGTGCTAGGGGTCTTGCTCTCTCGGTTGCAAACAACCACACACTATCTCCTCACCTTGCTTCCGTTGTCGAAGATGCATGTGTGATATGTTTGCATACGACACACACATTTTTTCTCGACTTTTATCAAGTGTTGTCCATCTCTCTTTCACACACGCACACACACTTTTTTTCACTCACTCTTTCTATTTCACTCTCTCTCTCTAGTTAGGGACTCTCTCACGTCCATAAGCATATGGATGTTTTGAAAAGTCGAACCTTAGAAAAGTTTGACCAGGTATATGTGGAGAAAAACATTTACATCTGGAACGATCATTAGATTCATCACAACATGTACTTACTTCATACTATCATTTATCTTTGGTATTGTAGATACAAGTAATTTCTTTATAAACTTGGTCAAAGTTTCAAAAGTTTGACTTTTTAAAAAATGTTGGAACTACATTATCGAACGGAGGGAGTAGCTCTTTCTCTCTCTCTCTCTCTGCTATCTCTCACGGGCCTCCCCTCTCACTCGAACACCTTATACCGATGGATTATATGCTCACTGTGTCAGCGTATAGCTCCGTATATTGTTTAGTTAACCGGTCAACTAGTCCACATGCTGCCTTGTCAACTTGTGTTCTGTATCTTCGTGTGCTGGCCCATGTGGCAGTGGGTGAAAATAAGTAAACTAGAGGCCCATCTGACACGCGGTGAAGTAAACAAAGTTGAAACCACTCGGGGTAGCACCCCGCACGCTAGTAAATTGAGGGCGCATTGAGGACACACTTCTTCCGCGTGAAGGACGCACTCGCGCACAATTCACCACTGCGCGGCGGCATGCACAGAAGGACGCACTCGCGCACACTCAGCACACAACACACACCAGCACACGTGTACACCCGCGTCGCCGCCGGTTGAGATGGACGGCGAGGTAGACAACAAGCAAAGGCGGCTCGAGCCAAAACTGCATCCGGTGAGCCTGGACTTCATCAGCAGCCTCCCCGATGACATGCTGCTTGTCATCATCGGCCTCCTCCCCACCAAATCTGCCGTGCGGACCGCCCTACTCTCCCGGCGGTGGTGCCTCCTCTGGCACCGCGTCCCCCGCAACCCCACCGTCGACAGCTGCCTCTGCGACGGGGATTGCAAACGCATGGCCGCAGTCTCCAATATCCTTTCATCGCACCCTGGGCCAGCCAGACGCCTTGACATCCGCATGTTCAGTATCAAATGCAAGGTCCAACCCAAGTTCGACGACTGGTTCTTATCTCATGCCCTAGATCAGCCCGAGGAGCTCAGCTTTGAAGCTGGACGATGTCGGTCTCTGCCGCCATCCGCGCTCCGCCTCGCGCCAACGCTGCACCGCGCCAGCTTTAGCTCCTGCTATCTTCCCCAGATTAATGTCACGCCCGCCCTTCTTCTCCCTCAACTCAAGCAGCTCGACCTCTTCGACGTTGTCATCTCGAAGAAGGCTATGGAGCACCTGCTCCGCAGCTGTACTGCGTTCGAGTACCTTTGTCTTGAGCAAATCCATGGGTTCACTAGCCTCCACATTGCCTCGACGAATCTCTGATGGATTTATGTGTCTTGCTGGCCCCGCAACAAGACATCAATTGGGAAGAGATCACTCCAGCTGTTCCACATTATGGTCATTGAGAATGCGCCTTTCCTTGAGAGATTGCTTGTATCAGATCTAGAAGGTCCAACAAAAATCAGGGTCATTGACGCGCCGAAATTGACAGCGTTGGTGCACTCGTCTGCCAAATTCTCCAAACTCTTTATTGGATCCGTAATCATTCAGGTACAGCACTCATCTTCTTCTCCATCTTCTTGAAACTCACATTTTTAAATTTCTTCTTGATGTATTTACGACCGTCTTCCAGAAAATGATTCCCACAAGCTTGACCCAGTATATCCGCATAGTGAAGATCTTGGCAATAAAATCTATCGGCCCCAATCTGGATCAAGTTGTTGGATTCCTTACATGCTTTCCGTGCATGGAGAAGCTACTCATCAAGGTGAAAGTTCTTTCCTATTAGTAAACGGTAATCACAACATAGCTCAATTTTTTTTGCAATTTTCCCAAATTACGATGATAAGTGTAGTGTTCAAAACTGCATCTACGCACTGCACCGAAAGAAATGTTTTTAGTATTTTTTCTCATGTGATCACCTGCATCGTTTTTTGTTGTTGTAATACTATAGTAGCCTAGGCTAGTCATAGTGGAAAGTAACTTAGACTACTCCAGTAACTCTATGGTTACCCTAAGAGCAAGTACTACCTCCGTCCTGGTTCACTCTTCCTATTTCGTAGTATCAAAATTTGACCATAGATTTAACTGACAAAATGTTAATGCATGTCACTAAGAACTATATCGTTGGATTCGTATTTGAACATAATTTCAAATGGTGTAATTTTTAGTGACATGCATTGGCATTTTCTTATGTAAATCTATGGTCAAAATATTATACTAAATAAGAGGTAGTACAAAAGTGGGCTATAACGGCCCTCCACTATGTAGGCCAAAACACATGCCAAATTCACTTGTGATGCATTTGGCATCGATGCCCCTCCATTGCTCACCTGGTGCCCCAATCTGGATCACCTACTTTGCTCCGGTTGCCAAATTAACTCACACAATGAAAAAACACTTGCGTGGGAGAGAGAGAGAGGACCGAGGCAATAAAAAACACTTGTTTGGGAGAGTGAGAGGATGGTGTAGTTGGTTTGATTGATTTGTTTATACATGTGGGTCTGTGCGCACAGCGGTGCCAACTCTCTCACATCGCGAGAGCGGTGCCAAAATCTTTTTATTTGACATCGATGCATATTATGTGGCATACTTTTGCGAAATATGGCATCGGCCACATAGTGGAAGGCAACAAATGCCCAAGCTCTTCACGTACTCCTAGGCAAATGAGAGGAAAGAGAAAAGGAGAGAGAGAGAGAGTGAAAAAATATCACTAGCCAGCCAACCCTATCGTATGAGCGAATGATATTGGTACCTCTTGATGACACGACAATCTTAATAGCCAGCTGCTCTAATATGTTCTCTTCTTTTGCAGATAAAAAAAGACCCGAAAGTCAAAAATGTGCTGCACTATAACAATCTGATCGAATGGCTTGATCTCCATCTTGCAAAAATTGATTTGATCGACTACCGAGGCAGCACATCAGAGATTAAATTGGCCAGGTTCTTTGTTCTGGAGGAAAGTGTGCTCAAGGTAATGAGGTTTGGCGTTCTCTGGCGCAACAATGAATGGCGTGTTGATCACCGCAAGCGTCTAAGCCTAAATGACAAAGTCTCCGCAGAAGCTGAATTTGTTTTTGAAACATCAAGTGGCCAGAGACTCGAAAACTTATTTACCCATTAGTGACTTGTCAGGGTGGTGGATTTTAGTTTGTACGATAATGCTGCATCCACTGAAAGTAACGAAAGTTCTTACGTAAACTTCCTAGTAATTCCCTCTTCGTAGGTGAAGCATTACTCCTAACATTTGTAATATCAGTTTGAAACTTGTAATATTACCGTGCCCTATTCCTGCGTTTTCAAAATCCTGCGAATCAAACAGGTCCTGAGTTGGTGATGATGTTGTGCCTGCCATCTTTCACCAATAGCTGTCGGATCTAGATCTGACGCATACAAACCAAACTTCTCCAGTTTTGCAAAAAGATGCCCGCACTTGTTCCCTATTTACAAACAACTCATTGTCTCTCACAATCAGCCTTATCTCCTCCCCACCACATCTAGAAGGCCATGGAAAAATCTGGCGTGATGGCCTCTGCCGGCGCCGTCCACCCCCAATCTTGGTGTTCCGTGCAATGCACGGGCATCTACGCACGGGAAATTATGTCGAACACGGCTAGTTGTAGGAAGGCTAGGTCTACAGCCATGATGATAGTGACTGCAGACGGTGAGGGTGACTATGGTATGCCGAACACAGCGCCTATACTCAGGTGTCATCTCCGGCGTAGGGTCTTGTCACTTCACTGTGAGGAGCAGCACGTAATAATTTGACCAACGGGTAGTACAGTGCTACTACATTGGTAGTACTACTACTAGTACTAGCACCACCGTCTGGATTTAGTAGTACTACCACGTCCATCTGGATTTAGTATTTGACTAGCAATATCTAGTAATGCATGTCACAAAAAATGTACTACTCCCTCTGTAAATAAATACATGGTGTATTGTTTTATTCCTATCGGCGAGATAACTTAATGTCTTTTTGCTACTTGATAGGATTACATGCAATGAACTAACCACCGCATGTGATGTTTGGTAGTCTCAAGTCATTGAAAGCATGCATGGCCCACATCTCTCATTGGTTGATATGTCACGAAATAAGAAACGAGGAGGGAGTTAATGTATCGTGCCTAAGTGTTTTGGGATTATTTGGTTTTCCTAAGGTGACTTACACACCATTTTTGGTTACATGCATTAACATTTTATTAGTTAAACCAAAGGTCAAAACTTGGCGCAAAATGCAAAGGGGACGAATAAACCAGTAAACATCAAAGTTCTCTCGTTTGGCCCCAACTAGAGGTCCGGTGAGATGACTATACTGCACCGGCACGGAGGTGGACGCGGCTTCATTGACTTACTGCACCTGCCTCTGGGTGTATGACACATGGGCCCAACGGGTGGATGGCCAACCTGTCATACAACCAAAGGCAGTTGCAGTAGAGGGGCGAGGAGTAGATGGCCAACACGCACGTGAATTCAACACAGTCTGCACTTCTCATATAAAGGCTCCCGCCAGTCCAATCTACGAAATCCTACGCACCTACGCACGCAAGGGCTAGAGTGATCACTCTAGTCGCAAGATCAGTTGACTAGAAGCTAGACCCATGGAGGCGATGAGCGCGAGCATCAGCCGGCTGTGCCAGATGGTCCACGGCGCCGGCCTGCGGCCTGGCACTGAGGAAAGTCTCCAGGTAGTGCTTGAGGCCGCCAGGGCGAGGGGCCGCTTGGACGACAGCTTCGTCTCCTTGTTCGACGAGGTCCTCGTCGGCTTCCTCGACAAGTTCACCGCCATCAAGAAGCTCGCGGACGACCTTGACGTACGCCTCCAGCCCATGCGCCCAGGCTCTGCGATGCCTGCCACCCTCAATGGCCTCTATGGTGACAACCTCTTCGACACACTGGTGGCCATGCGACCGCCCGCCGTCGCGCCAGAGAATGTCCACCTCGAGGTCGCGCTCGCCGCGCAATGCCTGGTGCAACAAGACACCATCGACATAATCACCCACGTCTACGCGCAAATCATCCACAAGGACTACTACATGCAAGAGGAGGACGATAGGACACTAGCCTTCTTGGACCGCAGGGAAACCTTGGACGACATTGTTCAGAAGCACATTGAGCTTGCCGCCAACGCCTCTGCTCCTCACACGTCGATTGGTGACCCAGTGCACTAGCGCGTGAGGATGTCGTTGATGGGTCCGTATGTATCTTCATATTTCTGTCAAATCCATGTGGTAGTATATGGTACTACTAGTAATTATCTCACCTTTCGCATCAACTTCATAATTTTCGTACGTACTCCATGCATGAACCGCGCCAGAACCAAACTTCTCATTACTCTAGGGAAAATCGTTATTTCTATCTATCGGTCACGCCATGGAGCAGAACCAAAATTTACAGGTTACAAGTTCAAAAGGAAAAGCCTGCTGTGTTCGCATCGCACCCCCACACGGTTGGTCTGGCACGCCGCTCAAGGGGGAATGCGTGCTGTGTTGCATTTTCACTTACAAGTGGGACCGCAGTTGAGCAAACCGACTATCGGCAAACCCCCACCCCGCCCACCGCGCGATGGCTGAGAAAACAGGAGGGAGAAGAGATGGCTGTAGCACGGACTCCAAGAAAATTGGTGTTGGATGGGACTCGTGTGGGTGGCGTGTGCCGTACTGCTAGACATGAATGCTAGTTATGGCCCATGCCACCCCACTATATCGAGGTGTTGGTTACGGAGAACAAATTTCCCGGAGTCCATGCTTAGCCCTCCTCTATCTCTCTTCTTAGCCAGCCATCAGACGCGCGGAGCCCATCGTCTGTTCGCTCATATGTGGTCCCACATGTCAGTGAAAACGCAAGAGGACCCATTGAACCTGCACATCTTTCACCTCGACGTGCTGGTGATGAAAAACAAATCCAATAAAGATCTTCGGTGGCCGCTTTTGGAGTTACTCAAGAGTAGTAAGATTCTATTTACAGTTTAACCCAAGATGCACATCACGTGGCTTCAACTACCACTTTATTTTCTTGCATGACATGACCTGGATGCTGGATGTCCCATCTGTCGGCAAAAGGAGGAAGAACTCGACCAAATCTTCGGGTGTGCTCTCGGATTAGACTAGTTGTGCTAACTTAAAATTTTATTGTGTAGAATGGATGCAAGTTTTGGTATTGGGAAGAAGAGTACAACAATATATTGATAGAGCGCATTTAGTAGATGTTCTAGCACTTTTAGCTAGCATAGAGGCTAGAGATGAGACTAGTGCACTTGTTGATAGAATAGAGGCTAGACACATCTACTTATTTACACTCGAAGAAGAAAGAAGCATGCAAGATCGAGCCTCTGTAGATCAACAATGAATGCATCGAGAAGGCACTAACCCAACTTACAGGAGCAGGTATGGAAGTTGGATATCTTCTAAAATGTATTCTTGTGGTTCTTGTTTTCTTTGGTCTTGCTTTTCTAGTCAAAATTTTGGTGATGTATTTCCATGTACCAAAAAATCAATGATGAAAAAAAGATATGTGTTTGCAAAGAAAAATGTACGCGGCCGGGATGCGTCCGCCTGTTCGGTGCACGACCACTGCATCCGAGAAATGGCCCAGACACGACCCCATTGCCCTACCCAAACAGACAGAATCCAGGCAAAACGAAGCTCCGTTTGGGGTCGTGCGTTGGAGTTGGCCTTACAAGTGGGACCGCAGTTGAGGAAACCGACTATCGGCAAACCCCCACCTCGCCCGCCGTGCGATGGCTGAGTTAGAGAAACGACGAGGTTGAAGAGTTTGCTGTAGCATGGACTCCAAGAAATATGGTGTCAGATGGAAGTCGTGCTGGTGGCGTGTGCCGTACTCCTGGACATGAATGCTTGTTCTGGCCCATGCCACCCTACTACTCCTACTATTGTACTTATAGTAGTAGTAGTATCGAGGATTCGAGGTGCTGGTTACGTACAGCGAAAACATTAACATATGGCCCACCTCACACTGTGGCCAAATTTCCTAGAGTCTGTGCTAGGTTAAAAAGTGTTCTTTGTGAGGATGGGTGGCTGGTCTCAAGTTTAAAACTTGTTGTATTATGTACGTAGACGTAGAGATAGTGCAACATGTGAAGCTAGTACAAATAGTGTACTATTGTTGATTGGCCTCATCCGATAACCTGTTGCAATGCACGTACAATTATGTATTCGGAAAATATATTTTTGCCTCGTCGCAGCACCCACTCAGAGAAGCGACTCGAAAGCCATTCATGAATTTAGTAAGTTTATCACATGCATATCATTTTATTACATACAACAGGTGAAGGAAATATGCCCTAAATGCAATAATAAAGTTATTATTTATTTCCTTATATCACGATAAATGTTTGTTATTCATGCTAGAATTGTATTAACCAGAAACTTAGTACATGTGTGAATACATAGACAAATAGAGTGTCACTAGTATGCCTCTACTTGACTAGCTCATTGAATCAGAGATGGTTAAGTTTCCTAGCCATAGACATGAGTTTTCATTTGATTAACAGGATCACATCATTAGAGAATGATGTGATTGATTTGACCCATTCCGTTAGCTTAGCACGATGATCGTTTAGTTTGTTGCTACTGCTTTCTTCATGACTTATACATGTTCCTCTGACTATGAGATTATGCAACTCCCGAATATCGAAGGAACACTTTGTGTGCTACCAAACGTCACAACGTAACTGGGTGATTATAAAGGTGCTCTACAGGGGTCTCCGATAGTGTTTGTTGAGTTGTAATGGATCAAGATTAGGATTTGTCACTCCGATTGTCGGAGAGGTATCTCTGGGCCCTCTCGGTAATGTGCATCACTATAAGCCTTGCAAGCAATGTAACTAATGAGTTAGTTACGGGATGTAGCATTACGGAACGAGTAAAGAGACTTGCCAGTAATGATATTGAACTAGGTATTGAGATACCGACGATCGAATCTCGGGCAAGTAACATACCGATGACAAAGGGAACAACGTATGTTGTTATGCGGTTTGACCGATAAATATCTTCGTATAATATGTAGGAACCAATATGAGCATCCAGGTTCCGCTATTGGTTATTGATCGGAGATGAGTCTCGGTCATGTCTACATAGTTCTCGAACCCGTAGGGTCCGCACGCTTAACGTTCGGTGATGATCGATATTATGAGTTTATGTGTTTTGATGTACCGAAGGTAGTTAGGAGTCCCGGATGAGATCGGGGACATGACGAGGAGTCTAGAAATAGTTGAGACATAAAGATCGATATATTGGACGACTATATTCGGACATCGGAAAGGTTCCAAGTGATTCAGGTATTTTTCGGAGTACCGGAGAGTTACGGGAATTCGCCGGGGAGTATATGGGCCTTATTGGGCTTTAGGGGAAAGAGAGAGGGGAGGCTGCGCGCCCCCCAAGGCCTAGTCCGAATTGGACAAGGGGGAGGGGCGGCGCCCCCTCCTTCCTTCTCTTCTCTTTTCCCTTTCCTTCCCTCCTACTCCCACTACATGGAAGGGGGGAATCCTACTCCCGGTGGGAGTAGGACTCCCCAGGGCGCGCCATAGTAGAGGGCCAGCCCTCCCCCTCCTCCATTCCTTTATATACGGGGGAGGAGGCACCTCATGGAGACACACAAGTTGATCAGTTGATCTTTTAGCCATGTGCGGTGCCCCCCTCCACCATAATCCACCTCGGTCATATCGTAGTGGTGCTTAGGCGAAGCCCCGCGTCGGTAGCATCATCATCACCGTCATCACGCCGTCATGCTGATGGAATTCTTCCTCGAAGCCCTGCTGGATCGGAGTTCATGGGACGTCACTGAGCTGAACGTGAGCTGAACTCGGAGGTGCTGTACGTTCGGTACTTGGATCGGTCGGATCATGAAGACGTACGACTACATCAACCCCGTTCTCATAATGCTTCCACTTACAGTCTATGAGGGTACGTAGACAATACTCTCCCATCTCGTTGCTATGCATCACCATGATCTTACGTGTGCGTAGGATTTTTTTTGAAATTACTGCGTTCCCCAACAGTGGCATCAGAGCCAGGTTTATGTGTAGATGTCATGTGCACAAGTAGAACACAAAGGAGTTGTGGGCGTGGGTATATACATATTGCTTGCCATCACTAGTTGATTCTTGATTCAGCAACATTGTTGGATGAAGCGGCCCAGACCGACATTACGCGTACGCTTACGCGAGACTGGTTCTGCCGACGTGCTTCGCACACAGGTGGCTAGTGGGTGTCTGTTTCTCCAGCTTTAGTTGAATTTGATTCAATGAACAGGGTTCTTTCTGAAGATCAAAAAGAAATCACTATACCGCATTGTGGTTTTTTGATGCATAGGTAAGAACGGTTCTTGCTCAGCCCGTAGCAGCCACGTAAAACTTGCAACAACAAAGTAGGGGACGTCTAACTTGTTTTTGCAGGGCATGTTGTGATGTGATATGGTCAAGACATGATGCTAAATTTTATTGTATGAGATGATCATGTTTTGTAACACAGTTATCAGCAACTGGCAGGAGCCATATGGTTGTCGCTTTATTGTATGTAATGCAATCGCCATGTAATTGCTTTACTTTATCACTAAGCGGTAGCGATAGTCGTGGAGGCAATAGTTGGCGTGACGACAATGATGCTTCGATGGAGATCAAGGTGTCAAGCCGGTGACGATGGTGATCATGATGGTGCTTTGGAGATGGAGATCACAGGCACAAGAAGATGATGGCCATATCATATCACTTATATTGATTGCATGTGATGTTTATCCTTTATGCATCTTATTTTTCTTAGTTCGGCGGTAGCATTATAAGATGATCTCTCACTAAATTTCAAGGTATAAGTGTTCTCCCTGAGTATGCACCGTTGCGACAGTTCTTCGTGCTGAGACACCACATGATGATCGGGTGTGATAAGCTCTACGTTCACATACAATGGGTGCAAACCAGTTTTGCACACGCAGAATACTCGGGTTAAACTTGACGAGCCTAGCATATGCGGGTATGACCTCGGAACACTGGAGACCAAAAGGTCGAGCGTGAATCATATAGTAGATATGATCAACATAGTGATGTTCACCATTGAAAACTACTCCATCTCACGTGGTGATCGGACATGGTTTAGTTGATTTGGATCACGTTATTGAAGGAAATATGCCCTAGAGGCAATAATAAAGTTATTATTTATTTCCTTATATCATGATAAAAGTTTATTATTCATGCTAGAATTGTATTAACCGGAAACATAATACATGTGTGAATACATAGACAAACAGAGTGTCACTAGTATGCCTCTACTTGACTAGCTCGTTAATCAAAGATGGTTATGTTTCCTAACCATGGACAAAGAGTTGTTATTTGATTAACGGGATCACATCATTAGTTGAATGATCTGATTGACATGACCCATTCCATTAGCTTAGCACCCGATCGTTTAGTATGTTGCTATTGCTTTCTTCATGACTTATACATGTTCCTATGACTATGAGATTATGCAACTCCCGTTTGCCGGAGGAACACTTTGTGTGCTACCAAACGTCACAACGTAACTGGGTGATTATAAAGGAGCTCTACAGGTGTCTCCAAAGGTACATGTTGGGTTGGCGTATTTCGAGATTAGGATTTGTCACTCCGATTGTCGGAGAGGTATCTCTGGGCCCTCTCAGTAATGCACATCACTGAAGCCTTGCAAGCATTGCAACTAATGAGTTAGTTGCAGGATGATGTATTACGGAATGAGTAAAGAGACTTTCCGGTAACGAGATTGAACTAGGTATAGGATACCGACGATCGAATCTCGGGCAAGTAACATACCGATGACAAAGGGAACAACGTATGTTGTTATGCGGTCTGAGCGATAAAAGATCTTCGTAGAATATGTAGGAATCAATATGGGCATCTAGGTCCCGCTATTGGTTATTTACCGGAGACGTGTCTCGGTCATGTCTACATTGTTCTCGAACCCGTAGGGTCCGCACGCTTAAGGTTTCGATGACAGTTATATTATGAGTTTATGCGTTTTGATGTACCGAAGGTTGTTCGGAGTCCCGGATGTGATCACGGACATGACGAGGAGTCTTGAAATGGTCGAGACATAAAGATTGATATATTGGACGGCTATATTCGGACACAGGAAGTTTTCCGGGGAAGTTTCGGATAAAACCGGAGCACCGGGAGGTTACCGGAACCCCCCGGGGGGTTAATGGGCCTCATGGGCCTAAAGTGGAGAAGAGGAGGGGCTGCCAGGGCAGGCCACGCGCCCCCTCTCCCCCTAGTCCGAATTGGACAAGGAGGGAGGGGCGGCGCCCCCCTCTCCTCTCTCCCTTCCTTCCCCCTCTCCTACTTGGACAAGGAAAGGGAGGGGAGTCCTACTCCCGGTAGGAGTAGCACTCCTCCACTGCGCCTCCTACTAGGGCCGGCCGCACCCCCCTTGGATCCTTTATATACGAAGGCAAGAGGCACCCCATAGACACAAGTTGATCCACGTGATCATATTCTTAGCCGTGTGCGGTGCCCCCTTCCACCATAGTCCTCGATAATATTGTAGCGGCGCTTAGGCGAAGCCCTGCGACAGTAGTACATCAAGATCGTCACCACGCCGTCGTGCTGACGGAACTCTTCCCCGACACTTTGCTAGATCGGAGTCTGGGGATCGTCATCGAGCTGAACGTGTGCTAGAACTCGGAGGTGCCGTAGTTTCGGTGCTTGATCGGTCGGGCCGTGAAGACGTACGACTACATCAACCAAGTTAACGCTTCCGTTGTCGATCTACAAGGGTACGTAGATCACACTCTCCCCCTCTCGTTGCTATGCATCACCATGATCTTGCGTGTGCGTAGGATTTTTTTTGAAATTACTACGTTCCCCAACAGTGGCATCCGAGCCTAGGTTTTATATGTTGATGTTATATGCACGAGTAGAACACAAGTGAGTTGTGGGCGATATAAGTCATACTGCTTACCAGCATGTCATACTTTGTTTCGGCGGTATTGTTGGACGAAGCGGCCCGGACCGACATTACGCGCACGCTTACGCGAGACCGGTTCTCCCGACGTGCTTTGCACATAGGTGGCTTGCGGGTGACAGTTTCTCCAACTTTAGTTGAACTGAGTGTGGCTACGCCCGGTCCTTGTGAAGGTTAAAACAGCACCAACTTGACATACTATCATTGTGGTTTTGATGCGTAGGTAAGATTGGTTCTTGCTTAAGCCCGTAGCAGCCACGTAAAACATGCAACAACAAAGTAGAGGACGTCTAACTTGTTTTTGCAGGGCATGTTGTGATGTGATATGGTCAAGACATGATGCTAAATTTTATTGTATGAGATGATCATGTTTTGTAACCGAGTTATCGGCAACTGGCAGGAGCCATATGGTTGTCGCTTTATTGTATGCAATGCAATCGCGTTGTAATGCTTTACTTTATCACTAAGCGGTAGCGATAGTCGTGGAAGCATAAGATTGGCGAGACGACAACGATGCTACGATGGAGATCAAGGTGTCGCGCCGGTGACGATGGTGATCATGAAGGTGCTTCGGAGATGGAGATCACAAGCACAAGATGATGATGGCCATATCATATCACTTATATTGATTGCATGTGATGTTTATCTTTTATGCATCTTATCTTGCTTTGATTGACGGTAGCATTATAAGATGATCTCTCACTAATTATCAAGAAGTGTTCTCCCTGAGTATGCACCGTTGTGAAAGTTCTTCGTGCTGAGACACCACGTGATGATCGGGTGTGATAGGCTCTACGTTCAAATACAACGGGTGCAAAATAATTGCACACGCGGAATACTCAGGTTATACTTGACGAGCCAAGCATATACAGATATGGCCTCGGAACACGGAGACCGAAAGGTCGAGCGTGAATCATATAGTAGATATGATCAACATAGTGATGTTCACCAATGAAACTACATCTCACGTGATGATCGGACATGGTTTAGTTGATTTGGATCACGTAATCACTTAGAGGATTAGAGGGATGTCTATCTAAGTGGGAGTTCTTTAAGTAATATGATTAATTGAACCTAAATTTATCATGAACTTAGTACCTGATAGTATCTTGCTTGTTTATGTATGATTGTAGATAAATGGCCCGTGTTGTTGTTCCGTTGAATTTTAATGCGTTCCTTGAGAAAGCAAAGTTGAAAGATGATGGTAGCAATTACACGGACTGGGTCCGTAACTTGAGGATTATCCTCATTGCTGCACAGAAGAATTACGTCCTGGAAGCACCGCTGGGTGCCAGGCCTGCTGCTGGAGCAACACCAGATGTTGTGAACGTCTGGCAGAGCAAAGTTGATGACTATTCGATAGTTCAGTGTGCCATGCTTTATGGCTTAGAACCGGGACTTCAACGATGTTTTGAACGTCATGGAGCATATGAGATGTTCCAGGAGTTGAAGTTAATATTTCAAGCAAATGCCCGGATTGAGAGATATGAAGTCTCCAATAAGTTCTATAGCTGCAAGATGGAGGAGAACAGTTCTGTCAGTGAGCATATACTCAAAATGTCTGGGTATAATAATCACTTGATTCAAATGGGAGTTAATCTTCCAAATGATTGCGTCATTGACAGAATTCTCCAATCACTGCCACCAAGCTACAAGAGCTTCGTGATGAACTATAATATGCAAGGGATGAATAAGACTATTCCCGAGCTCTTCGCAATGCTGAAAGCTGCGGAGGTAGAAATCAAGAAGGAGCATCAAGTGTTGATGGTAAACAAGACCACTAGTTTCAAGAAAAAGGGCAAAGGGAAGAAAAAGGGGAACTTCAAGAAGAACAGCAAGCAAGTTGCTGCTCAAGAGAAGAAACCCAAGTCTGGACCTAAGCCTGAAACTGAGTGCTTCTACTGGAAGCAGACTGGTCACTGGAAGCGGAACTGCCCGAAGTATTTGGCGGATAAGAAGGATGGCAAGGTGAACAAAGGTATATGTGATATACATGTTATTGATGTGTACCTTACTAATGCTCGCAGTAGCACCTGGGTATTTGATACTGGTTCTGTTGCTAATATTTGCAACTCGAAACAGGGACTACGGATTAAGCGAAGATTGGCTAAGGACGAGGTGACGATGCACGTGGGAAACGGTTCCAAAGTTGATGTGATCGCGGTCGGCACGCTACCTCTACATCTACCTTCGGGATTAATATTAGACCTAAATAATTGTTATTTGGTGCCAACGTTAAGCTTGAACATTATATCTGGATCTTGTTTGATGCGAGACGGTTATTCATTTAAATCAGAGAATAATGGTTGTTATATTTATATGAGTAATATCTTTTATGGTCATGCACCCTTGAAGAATGGTCTATTCTTATTGAATCTCGATAGTAGTGACACACATATTCATAATGTTGAAGCCAAAATATGCAGAGTTGATAATGATAGTGCAACTTATTTGTGGCACTGCCGTTTAGGTCATATCGGTGTAAAGCGCATGAAGAAACTCCATACTGATGGACTTTTGGAACCACTTGATTATGAATCACTTGGTACTTGCGAACCGTGCCTCATGGGCAAGATGACTAAAATGCCGTTCTCCGGTACTATGGAGAGAGCAACAGATTTGTTGGAAATCATACATACAGATGTTTGTGGTCCGATGAATATTGAGGCTCGTGGCGGATATCATTATTTTCTCACCTTCACAGATGACTTAAGCAGATATGGGTATATCTACTTAATAAAACATAAGTCTGAAACGTTTGAAAAGTTCAAAGAATTTCAGAGTGAAGTTGAAAATCATCGTAACAAGAAAATAAAGTTTCTACGATCTGATCGTGGAGGAGAATATTTGAGTTACGAGTTTGGTGTACATTTGAAACAATGCGGAATAGTTTCGCAACTCACGCCACCCGGAACACCACAGCGTAATGGTGTGTCCGAACGTCGTAATCATACTTTACTAGATATGGTGCGACCTATGATGCCTCTTACTGATTTACCGCTATCGTTTTGGGGTTATGCTTTGGAGATGGCCGCATTCACGTTAAATAGGGCACCATCAAAATCCGTTGAGACGGCGCCTTATGAACTATGGTTTGGCAAGAAACCAAAGTTGTCATTTCTGAAAGTTTGGGGCTGCGATGCTTATGTGAAAAAGCTTCAACCTGATAAGCTCGAACCCAAATCGGAGAAATGTGTCTTCATAGGATATCCAAAGGAGACTATTGGATACACCTTCTATCACAGATCCGAAGGCAAGACTTTTGTTGCTAAGTTCGGAAACTTTCTGGAGAAGGAGTTTCTCTCGAAAGAAGTGAGTGGGAGGAAAGTAGAACTTGACGAGGTAACTGTACCTGCTCCCTTATTGGAAAGTAGTGCATCACAGAAAACTGTTTCTGTGACACCTACACCAATTAGTGAGGAAGCTAATGATAATGATCATGAAACTTCAGAACAAGATACTATTGAACCTCGTAGATCAACTAGAGTGAGATCCGCGCCAGAGTGGTACGGTAATCCAGTTCTGGAATTCATGCTACTAGATCATGATGAACCTACGAACTATGAAGAAGCGATGGTGAGCCCAGATTCCGCAAAATGGTTTGAAGCCATGAAATCTGAGATGGGATCCATGTATGATAACAAAGTGTGGACTTTGGTTGACTTACCCATTGATCGGCAAGCAATTGAAAATAAATGGATCTTCAAGAAGAAGACTGACGCCGATGGTAATATTACTGTCTACAAAGCTCGACTTGTCGCAAAAGGGTTTGGGCAAGTTCAAGGGGTTGACTATGATGAGACCTTCTCACCCGTAACGATGCTTAAGTCTGTCCGAATCATGTTAGCAATTGCCGCATTTTATGATTATGAAATTTGGCAGATGGATGTCAAAACTGCATTCCTGAATGGATTTCTGGAAGAAGAGTTGTATATGATGCAACCGGAAGGTTTTGTCGATCCAAAGGGAGCTAACAAAGTGTGCAAGCTCCAGCGATCCATTTATGGACTGGTGCAAGCCTCTCAGAGTTGGAATAAACGCTTTGATAGTGTGATCAAAGCATTTGGTTTTATACAGACTTTTGGAGAAGCCTGTATTTACAAGAAAGTGAGTGGGAGCTCTGTAGCATTTCTAATATTATATGTGGATGACATATTACTGATTGGAAATGATATAGAATTTCTGGATAGCATAAAGGGATACTTGAATAAGAGTTTTTCAATGAAAGACCTTGGTGAAGCTGCTTACATATTAGGCATAAAGATCTAGAGAGATAGATCAAGACGTTTAATTGGACTTTCACAAAGCACATACCTTGACAAAGATTTTGAAGAAGTTCAAAATGGATCAAGCAAAGAAAGGGTTCTTGCCTGTGTTACAAGGTGTGAAGTTGAGTCGGACTCAATGCCCGACCACTGCAGAAGATAGAGAGAAAATGAAAGATGTTCCCTATGCTTCAGCCATAGGCTCTATCATGTATGCAATGCTGTGTACCAGACCTGATGTGTGCCTTGCTATAAGTTTAGCAGGGAGGTACCAAAGTAATCCAGGAGTGGATCACTGGACAGCGGTCAAGAACATCCTGAAGTACCTGAAAAGGACTAAGGATATGTTTCTCGTATATGGAGGTGACAAAGAGCTCATCGTAAACGGTTACGTTGATGCAAGCTTTGACACTGATCCGGACGATTCTAAATCGCAAACCGGATACATGTTTACATTAAACGGTGGAGCTGTCAGTTGGTGCAGTTCTAAACAGAGCGTCGTGGCGGGATCTACGTGTGAAGCGGAATACATAGCTGCTTCGGAAGCAGCGAATGAAGGAGTCTGGATGAAGGAGTTCATATCCGATCTAGGTGTCATACCTAGTGCATCGGGTCCAATGAAAATCTTTTGTGACAATACTGGTGCAATTGCCTTGGCAAAGGAATCCAGATTTCACAGGAGAACCAAGCACATCAAGAGACGCTTCAATTCCATCCGGGATCTAGTCCAGGTGGGAGACATAGAGATTTGCAAGATACATACGGATCTGAATGTTGCAGACCCGCTGACTAAGCCTCTTCCATGAGCAAAACATGATCAGCACCAAGGCTCCATGGGTGTTAGAATCATTACTATGTAATCTAGATTATTGACTCTAATGCAAGTGGGAGACTGAAGGAAATATGCCCTAGAGGCAATAATAAAGTTATTATTTATTTCCTTATATCATGATAAAAGTTTATTATTCATGCTAGAATTGTATTAACCGGAAACATAATACATGTGTGAATACATAGACAAACAGAGTGTCACTAGTATGCCTCTACTTGACTAGCTCGCTAATCAAAGATGGTTATGTTTCCTAACCATGGACAAAGAGTTGTTATTTGATTAACGGGATCACATCATTAGTTGAATGATCTGATTGACATGACCCATTCCATTAGCTTAGCACCCGATCGTTTAGTATGTTGCTATTGCTTTCTTCATGACTTATACATGTTCCTATGACTATGAGATTATGCAACTCCTGTTTGCCGGAGGAACACTTTGTGTGCTACCAAACGTCACAACGTAACCGGGTGATTATAAAGGAGCTCTACAGGTGTCTCCAAAGGTACATGTTGGGTTGGCGTATTTCGAGATTAGGATTTGTCACTCCGATTGTCGGAGAGGTATCTCTGGGCCCTCTCGGTAATGCACATCACTGAAGCCTTGCAAGCATTGCAACTAATGAGTTAGTTGCAGGATGATGTATTACGGAACGAGTAAAGAGACTTGCCGGTAACGAGATTGAACTAGGTATAGGATACCGACGATCGAATCTCGGGCAAGTAACATACCGATGACAAAGGGAACAACGTATGTTGTTATGCGGTCTGAGCGATAAAAGATCTTCGTAGAATATGTAGGAATCAATATGGGCATCCAGGTCCCGCTATTGGTTATTGACCGGAGACGTGTCTCGGTCATGTCTACATTGTTCTCGAACCCGTAGGGTCCGCACGCTTAAGGTTTCGATGACAGTTATATTATGAGTTTATGTGTTTTGATGTACCGAAGGTTGTTCGGAGTCCCGGATGTGATCACAGACATGACGAGGAGTCTCGAAATGGTCGAGACATAAAGATTGATATATTGGACGGCTATATTCGGACACTGGAAGTGTTCCGGGGAAGTTTCGGATAAAACCGGAGCACCGGGGGGGGTTACCGGAACTTTATTATTGCCTCTAGGGCATATTTCCAACAGTCTCCCACTTGCACTAGAGTCAATATTCTAGTTACATTGTGATGAATCGAACACCCATGCAGTTCTGGTGTTGATCATGTTTTGCTCTAGGGAGAGGTTTAGTCAATGGATCTGCTACATTCAGGTCCGTATGTACTTTACAAATCTCCATGTCTCCATTTTGAACACTTTCACGAATGGAGTTGAAGCGACGCTTGATATGCCTGGTCTTCCTGTGAAACCTGGGCTCCTTGGCAAGGGCAATAGCTCCAGTGTTGTCACAGAAGAGAGTCATCGGGCCCGACGCATTGGGTATGACTCCTAGGTCGGTAATGAACTCCTTCACCCAGACTGCTTCTTGTGCTGCCTCCGAGGCTGCCATGTACTCCGCTTCACATGTAGATCCCGCCACAACGCTTTGCTTGCAACTGCACCAGCTTACTGCCCCACCATTCAAAATATACACGTATCCGGTTTGTGACTTAGAGTCATCCAGATCTGTGTCGAAGCTAGCATCGACGTAACCCTTTACGACGAGCTCTTCGTCACCTCCATAAACGAGAAACATTTCCTTGGTCCTTTTCAGGTACTTCAGGATATTCTTGACCGCTGTCCAGTGTTCCATGCCGGGATTACTTTGGTACCTTCCTACCAAACTTACGGCAAGGTTTACATCAGGTCTGGTACACAGCATAGCATACATGATAGACCCTATGGCCGAGGCATAGGGGACGACACTCATCTTTTCTCTATCTTCTGCCATGGTCGGGCATTGAGCCGTGCTCAATCTCGTACCATGCAATACAGGCAAGAACCCCTTCTTTGACTGATCCATTTTGAACTTCTTCAATATCTTGTCAAGGTACGTACTCTGTGAAAGACCAATGAGGCGTCTCGATCTATCTCTATGGATCTTGATGCCTAATATATAAGCAGCTTCTCCAAGGTCCTTCATTGAAAAACACTTGTTCAAGTAGGGCTTTATGCTTTCCAAGAATTCTATATCATTTCCCATCAACAGTATATCATCCACATACAATATGAGAAATGCTACAGAGCTCCCACTCACTTTCTTGTAAATGCAGGCTTCTCCATAAGTCTGCATAAACCCAAACGCTTTGATCATCTCATAAAAATGAATGTTCCAACTCCGAGATGCTTGCACCAGCCCATAAATCGAGCGTTGGAGCTTGCACACCTTGTCAGCATTCTTAGGATCGATAAAACCTTCCGGCTGCATCATATACAATTCTTCCTTAAGGAAACCATTAAGGAATGCCGTTTTGACGTCCATTTGCCATATCTCATAATCATAGAATGCGGCAATTGCTAACATGATTCGGACGGACTTCAGCTTCGCTACGGGTGAGAAAGTCTCATCGTAGTCAACCCCTTGAACTTGTCAATAACCCTTAGCGACAAGCCGAGCTTTATAGATGGTTACGTTACCATCCGCGTCTGTCTTCTTCTTAAAGATCCATTTATTTTCTATGGCTCGCCGATCATCGGGCAAGTCAGTCAAAGTCCACACTTTGTTTTCATACATGGATCCTATCTCGGATTTCATGGCTTCCAGCCATTTGTCAGAATCCGGGCTCGCCATCGCTTCTTCATAGTTCGAAGGTTCACCATTGTCTAACAACATGATTTCCAAGACAGGGTTGCCATACCACTCTGGTGCAGAACGTGTCCTTGTGGACCTACGAAGTTCAGTAGTAACTTGATCTGAAGTTTCATGATCATCATCATTAACTTCCTCTCTAGTCGGTGCAGGCACCTCAGGAACATTTTCTTGAGCTGCGCCACTTACCAGTTCAAGAGGTAATACTTCATCAAGTTCTACTTTCCTCCCACTTATTTCTTTCGAGAGAAACTCTTTCTCTAGAAAGGACCCATTCTTGGCAACAAAGATCTTGCCTTCGGATCTGAGGTAGAAGGTATACCCAACAGTTTCTTTAGGGTATCCTATGAAGACGCATTTTTCCGACTTGGGTTCGAGATTTTCAGGTTGAAGTTTCTTGACATAAGCATCGCATCCCCAAACTTTTAGAAACGACAGCTTAGGTTTCTTCCCAAACCATAATTCATACGGTGTCGTCTCAACGGATTTCGACGGAGCCCTATTTAAAGTGAATGCGGCAGTCTCTAAAGCATAGCCCCAAAATGACAGCGGTAAATCGGTAAGAGACATCATAAATCGCACCATATCCAATAGAGTATGATTACGACGTTCGAACACACCATTACGCTGAGGTGTTCCAGGCGGCGTGAGTTGTGAAACTATTCCACATTTTCTTAAGTGTGTGCCAAATTCGTGACTCAAGTATTCTCCCCCACGATCTGATCGCAAGAACTTGATTTTCTTGTCACGTTGATTCTCAACCTCACTCTGAAATTCCTTGAACTTTTCAAAGGTCTCAGACTTGTGTTTCATTAAGTAGACATACCCATATCTACTCAAGTCATCAGTGAGGGTGAGAACATAACGATAGCCACCGCGAGCCTCAACACTCATTGGTCCGCACACATCAGTATGTATGATTTCCAATAAGTTGGTTGCTCGCTCCATTGTTCCTGAGAACGGAGTCTTGGTCATTTTACCCATGAGGCATGGTTCGCACGTGTCAAATGATTCGTAATCAAGAGACTCTAAAAGTCCATCTGCATGGAGCTTCTTCATGCGTTTGACACCTATGTGACCAAGGCGGCAGTGCCACAAGTATGTGGGACTGTCATTATCAACCTTACATCTTTTGGTATTCATACTATGAATATGTGTAGCATTACGCTCGAGATTCATTAAGAATAAACCATTCATCATCGGAGCATGACCATAAAACATATCTCTCATATAAATAGAACAACCATTATTCTCGGATTTAAATGAGTAGCCATCTCGAATTAAACGAGATCCTGATACAATGTTCATGCTCAAAGCTGGCACTAAATAACAATTATTGAGGTTTAAAACTAATCCCATAGGTAAATGTAGAGGCAGCGTGCCGACGGCGATCACATCGACCTTGGAACCATTCCCGACGCGCATCGTCACCTCGTCCTTCGCCAGTCTCCGCTTATTCCGCAGCTCCTGCTTTGAGTTACAAATGTGAGCAACCGCACCGGTATCAAATACCCAGGAGCTACTACGAGTACTGGTAAGGTACACATCAATTACATGTATATCACATATACCTTTAGTGTTGCCGGCCTTCTTGTCCGCTAAGTATTTGGGGCAGTTCCGCTTCCAGTGACCACTTCCCTTGCAATAAAAACACTCAGTCTCGGGCTTGGGTCCATTCTTTGGCTTCTTCCCGGCAGCTTGCTTACCGGGCGCAGCAACTCCCTTGCCATCCTTCTTGAAGTTCTTCTTACCCTTGCCTTTCTTGAACTTAGTGGTTTTATTCACCATCAACACTTGATGTTCCTTTTTGATTTCCACCTCTGCTGATTTCAGCATTGAATACACCTCAGGAATGGTCTTTTCCATCCCCTGCATATTGAAGTTCATCACAAAGCTCTTGTGGCTCGGTGGAAGCGACTGAAGGATTCTGTCAATGACCGCGTCATTCGGGAGATTAACTCCCAGCTGAGTCAAGCGGTTATGCAACCCAGACATTCTGAGTATGTGCTCACTGACAGAACTATTTTCCTCCATCTTACAGCTGAAGAACTTGTCGGAGACTTCATATCTCTCGACCCGAGCATGAGCTTGAAAAACCATTTTCAGCTCTTCGAACATCTCATATGCTCTGTGTCTCTCAAAACGCTTTTGGAGCCCCGGTTCTAAGCTGTAAAGCATGCCGCACTGAACGAGGGAGTAATCATCAGCATGTGACTGCCAAGCGTTCATAAAGTCTTGGTTCTGTGGGACAGGTGCGTCACCTAGCGGTGCTTCTAGGACATAATATTTCTTGGCAGCTATGAGGATGATCCTCAGGTTCCGGACCCAGTCCGTATAGTTGCTGCCATCGTCTTTCAGCTTGGTTTTCTCTAGGAACGCGTTGAAGTTGAGGACAACATGGGCCATTTGATCTACAAGACATATTGTAAAGATTTTAGACTAAGTTCATGATAATTAAGTTCATCTAATCAAATTACTCAATGAACTCCCACTTAGATAGACATCCCTCCAGTCATCTAAGTGAAACATGATCCGAGTTAACTAGGCCGTGTCCGATCATCACGTGAGACGGACTAGCCAACATCGGTGAACATCTTCATGTTGATCGTATCTTGTATACGACTCATGCTCGACCTTTCGGTCTTCCGTGTTCCGAGGCCATGTCTGTACATGCTAGGCTCGTCAAGTCAACCTAAGTGTATTGCGTGTGTAAATCTGGCTTACACCCGTTGTATTCGAACGTTAGAATCTATCACACCCGATCATCACGTGGTGCTTCGAAACAACGAACCTTCGCAATGGTGCACAATTAGGGGGAACACTTTCTTGAAATTATTGCGAGGGATCATCTTATTTAAGCTACCGTCGTTCTAAGCAAATAAGATGTAAAACATGATAAACATCACATGCAATCAAATAGTGACATGATATGGCCAATATCATTTGCTCCTTTTGATCTCCATCTTCGGGGCTCCATGATCATCGTTGTCACCGGCATGACACCATGATCTCCACCATCATGATCTCCATCATCGTGTCTTCTTGAAGTTGTCTCGTCATCTATTACTTCTACTACTATGGCTAACTGTAGGATCGGAAGTATGTCTAGAGGGGGGTGATTAGACTACTTGACCAAATAAAAACTTAACCTTTTCCCAATTTTAGTTCTTGGCAGATTTTAGCTATTTTAGGACAAGTCAAGTAATCATCACACAATTCAAGCAAGCATGCAAAGAGTATATTGGCAGCGGAAAGTAAAGCATGCAACTTGCAAGAATGTAAAGGGAAGGGTTTGGAGAATTCAAACGCTATTGGAGACACGGATGTTTTTCCCGTGGTTCGGATAGGTGGTGCTATCCTACATCCACGTTGATGGAGACTTCAACCCACGAAGGGTAACGGTTGCGCGAGTCCACACAGGGCTCCACCCAAGGGCAACGGTTGCGCGAGTCCACGGAGGGCTCCACCCACGAAGGGTCCACGAAGAAGCAACCACCCACAAAGGGTCCACGAAGAAGCAACCTTGTCTATCCCACCATGGCCATCGCCCACGAAGGACTTGCCTCACTAGCGGTAGATCTTCACGAAGTAGGCGATCTCCTTGCCCTTACAAACTCCTTGGTTCACTCCACAATCTTGACGGAGGCTCCCAAGTGACACCTAGCCAATCTAGGAGACACCACTCTCCAAGAAGTAACAAATGGTGTGTAGGTAATGAACTCCTTGCTCTTGTGCTTCAAATGATAGTCTCCCCAACACTCAACTCTCTCTCATAGGATTTGGATTTGGTGGAAAGAAGATTTGAGTGGAAAGCAACTTGGGAAGGCTAGAGATCAAGATTCATATGGTAGGAATGGAATGTCTTGATCTCAACACATGAGTAGGTGGTTCTCTCTCAGAACAAATGAGTTGGAATGATGTGTGTGTTCTGATGGCTCTCTCACTTAATGAGAAAGAGGTGGAGGGGTATATATAGCCTCCACACAAAATCCAACCGTTACACAGTTTTCCAATCTCGGTGGGACCGAATCAATAAACTCGGTCTGACCGAAATAGTAAACCTAGTGACCGTTAGGATTTTCGGTGGGACCGACATGCAACTCGGTAGGACCGATTCGGTTAGGGTTTGGGCATAACGTAATCTCGGTGAGACCGATTACACAAACTCGGTGAGACCGAATTTGGTAATTAGTTAACCAGAGAGTTGGTCAGGCAAACTCGGTGGGACCGATTTGCTCTTTCGGTGAGACCGAGTGGAACTCGGTGAGACCGAAAATTTACAAAGGGGAAACACTGAGTTTACATTGCAATCTCGGTGGGACCGATTCGCTCTTTTGGTGGGACCGAAAAGTTACGAAAGGGAAACAGAGAGTTTGCAACCCCATCTCGGTGGGACCGAGAACCTTATCGGTAGAACCGAATTGCTAGGGTTTGGCAGTGGCTAATGACAAGTGAAACTCGGTGCCGCCGGATAGGAAAAATCGGTAGGACCGAGTTTGGCTTAGAGTTTAGGTCATATGTGGATATGGGAAAGTAGTTGAGGGTTTTGGAGCATATCATTAAGCACATGAAGCAAGAGGCTCATTAAGCAACACCTCATCCCTCCTTAATAGTATTGGCTTTTCCTATGGACTCAATGTGATCTTGGATCACTAAAATATAAAATGAAGAGTCTTGAGCTTGAGCCAATCCATTGTCCTTAGCATTTTGAGGGTTCCACTTTCATATCCATGCCATGCCAATCATTGAGCTTTCCTAAAATAATCATCTTGGAATAGCATTAGCTCAATGAGCTATATGTTGTTATGAATTACCAAAACCACCTAGGGATAGTTGCACTTTCAATCTCCCCCTTTTTGGTAATTGATGACAACATATAGATCAAAGCTTCGACAAAAGATAATAGGCATGAAATATATCGTCGCTTTGAGAAGTATGTGATAAGTAAGAGCTCCCCCTAAATTTGTGCATATTTAAAATTTGCTTTGGACTGCAAATGCACAAAGAGTTAGAATCATGGGTTACTCTTCCATGTCACATACATCTTGGTGGAACGCTCAAAATGATAAGAATGAAATACATGCACTCATCACCAAGAATAGTGAATGATCACAAATCATAGATAGAATGATAATATTTAAGCAAGCATTAAGCAAACATTAAGTGTAGCTTATGATCAAACACATGATCATCGATGTCTCACAAATAATGACATAGTATCAAGCACTCAAAAGCAGAAAAGGTTCGAAGAAACCACCAAATAAAACAAGAGAGAAAAGCAACCCTCTCTCTCTCGAAGCCTATGATCTATACATCTTCTCCCCCTTTGGCAACAAGTTACCAAAAAGTTCCTAGAAAATGCATAGCACTAGATCGACGCTCAGGCTTGATCTTCAGGTGGTAGTGGAGTCCGGATCACTCCAAGGACGAAGGCTTCTGTAGATGTTGAAGTAGTTGCTGGAGTTGGAGCTGAAGTAGACGCTGGAGCTGAGGCTGTAGCTGGTGCTGAAGTTGTAGCTCTGGTGTCAGCAACTGGCAGTGCAGATGACCTCGGACCTCGTGGCACTCTAGAAAAAGCATGAGTCGTGGTCCTGCCTCTCCTCTCGTTCATGTCCTCCTGGAGCTGCTCCACTGCAGACTGAACTTCTGTTACCTTGACATCCAAGTCATAGAACTTCTGTTCCATGATCCTCTCTAGGCTCTGCTGATTCTTAGTGAGGTTGGCTAGACTTTGCTCAATTCTCAGAGTGGATGCAATGAAGTAACTAAGCTGCTCTTGTTTGGTTTTCAAGAAGTACTCAGATGCCTCTGCTTGAGTAGGCATCCTAGCAGCTTTTTCCTTCTTCACCTTCTCCTTCTTTGCAAATGCTTGTGCAGACGATGGCTCATTCTCTGTCATAACAACTTCATTGTCCTCGAAATCTGGACGGATGGGCAGGTGTTCCTTATCCAACAAATATACGCCCGTGCCCATCTTGGAGTTGATGAGCTCCTAAATCTGAGGGGCATACCCACAGCTCCTCTTCTGATCTGCAGCTATCCTCTTAACGGTTTCCACAATGAGACTCATGACCTTGAATTTCTGAGGCACGTCAAAGACATGAAGCAAGTTGATCGCATGACCTCTGATCATCTTGTGATCTCCAGACTTAGGCAACAGAGTGTGCCTTAGTATCCAATTGATCGTCGGTAATCCTGATAGCAGATAATGTACTGAGCCAAACTTGAATGTGTCAAGAGCTTCATTCGGGATCTCCTTGTACATTCGGGATCTTCTTCTTGGCGTAAATGTCCAAGTCCTCATCTTGCTCTTCTGGGGCATTGATGATCTGTGCCCACTCAGCCACTGTAGATTGGTACCTCGTACCCTCAGACATCCAAGTAATCCTTCCATCCGGATAAAAGTGAGCTATGGAGTAGAACTGCATGATGAGTTCCTCGTTCCACTTTGTGAGCTTCTGCCCAACAAAGTCCTCTACTCCACACGCTCTGAAGCTGTCCTGAACTCCTGGGTAGTGTTCTTCATTCTCCTTGATATAGGTCCAGTCGACCCATCTCATGTCACATACAATTGGCTTCTTGTCAAGCAAAACAGTCTCATAAAAATCTTGTTGCTCTTTGGTGTGAAATCTGTAATCCACGGCAGTCCTTCTCCTAGAAGCATACGGATCTGCTTCTCTCCATTTCCCGAGCCCTGAGTCTCTCCTGAGTTTCATGTCCTCAGCCACAGGATGAGCATCATTGTGGTCTGGGATCTTGGGCTTGAGCTTCCGAAGGACACTCTCTTCTTCTTCTTCAATAGCTTCAGGCACTGGGGCCTTGTTCTTTTCTGCAGCAGGTATACTCCTTGTGTTTCTCTTTGGAGCTGTCTTAGGCTTAGATGCAGCCTTGGGTGCTTCCTTGGGCTTGGATGCAGCTGTTCCTGACCTTATGGCATCTCCCATAAGTTTGGCTGCTTTGGGCGCTGGTGCAGCTGCCTCTTCTTCCTCCTCCTCTACCATGATGGAGGCTCTCCCAAGCACTTTGGCTACAGTCTCCTTTACCCTCTCTTTCCTCTTTTTGCCCTCAGCAACAATGGGCTCAATGGGAGCAGGTGCAGGCTTCTCAGTTGAGGCTCTAGCCTTTGACATTGGCTGGCTGCCTGCTGGCCTCTTGATTTTCAGGCCTGGCTTTGAGCCTTGAGCTGGCTCAACCCTCTTGGAAGTGGCCTCTTCCTCTGCCACATAGTCTTCATCCTCAGAATCAGACGTTCTCTTCTTCCTTTGACGTGTGGCAGCCTTAGGCAGATTGCTGGGTGTGCTCCTGCTGCCATCATCAGAAGAACTTGAGGGGCTAGTGCCCTCACTCATCACAACTTGCTGCTCTGAGAGGTTCTGGCTGTCACTTTGATCAGACATGTTGCAAACTGACTGCTGACCCTGTGAATAGATTATAGAAGAGATAGAGTGGATGAGCATCACAAAAAGCAGAGATTTTTGCAAGAGATTAATTCAAAAACTTAGTTTTAGTTTTCCACAGAAAGCATCTCGGATCTACCGATTTTCAAACTCGGTGACACCGAAGCAGTTTTTGGCACCAGAACTGGTGAACTCGGTCAGACCGAGTCACAGTTCGGTGGCACCGAGACTGCTAGGGTTTCACAGAATTCCAAAATCGGTCGCACCGATAAGTTATTCTCGGTCAGACCGAGTTTCACTTGTGCAATGGCAAAAGCCTGATCGGTGGGACCAAGTTTTTCAACTCGGTGGGTCCGAGATGGTTTCGACGGAAACCTAACCCTAAAATTTTCGAATTAAACCTAATCTACGAGCGTTTTGACTAGATAGAAGTGTTTCAAACGTGGCAAGAATCATGATGATCATAATGTGCTAGGAATCAGATTGAGGAATAGCACAAAGATCAAGTCCATACCCTAGTTTGGCGTGGACTTGCTACGGCGGCAACGGCGGGGCAGAATCCCGTTGACGGCGGCGGAGACCAGCGACAGGAGGCTGCTGGTGGCGAGAAGACGATCCGGAGACCTCGAAGGCAGAGCAGGCTATCGCGCGGGCGAGGAGGTTTCGGAGAAATTTCCAAAATTCTGCCCGTCACTATATATAGCCCGACCCTGTCGGTGTGACCGAGTGGAACAACTCGGTGGCACCGAGATGCAAAACTGTGTGCAGTTATTGCAACTCGGTGTGACCGAAAAGTTCAAATCGGTTGCACCAAGATCGAAAACCTAGATCAACTTAATGAACTCGGTAGGACCGAATGGAGTATCGGTCAGACCGAGATTCATAAAGAGGTTTTGGAAGTTTAAGTCTATGACGAATCGGGGACTCCGAGCGCTCCTCACACAGAGTGGTTCGAATCTGACTTGATCAAATTTTGTGATGCAGCATGAATAGAGTTTGAGACGAGAAAAGCATAGATAGCTAGAGGAGGTTCTTAGGCATTCTTGTCCATCCACTTGGCAAAAGAAGATAAAGCCAAACAATCAAAACAACAAGTGGATGTCCTCGAATGAGTAAAATATGCAATCAGCATACTCACACAATAAGATAGCAAATGAAATATGTGGTAAAGCATGCACAACCAATGCTAGCATCTATCAAGCAATTTGCGATGACTAGGTCATCTATATATGAGTATATTGACTTAGGAGTCAAGTGAGAACACTTGATCGTAGGTCATACTCATCGTTTAAGCTCAAGTGGGGTTACCACTTTTACAGAAAGCATTGTTTTGTTCACATCTTTAGAGTTGCTTTAGCTCAAGTCTTAGAGTAAAGCTCCCCCTAGATGTGATATCCCCCCTAAGAGGGATGAACTAACCTTGGGTTTTGTCGATGATGACTTCATGTAGATATTGAAGATGTGGATGCTCAATGTTGATGTGGATCTCTTGGAGCTATCCTTTTGAGTGAATTGCACTTTCAATACCTACATGGGTTAGTCCCACAAGGAACAAACAAGGATATCCATAGACATAGAGTGATGCACACAAAAGATGATGTCCATGAAAACTTTTAGGTTACCTTGTCCCTTGTCTTACCAACAAGAGGGTTTGTGACTCCTTGAACTAGTGCAAGATGTGGAAGTTGATTGCACTTGTTCTTGCCAAAATGATAAGAGTGAAGTATGTTGGCGGAGTCACACTCAAGAACTTTCTAGTTCTTCTTCTTTTGGATCCACATCATCTTGATGGGAATCCTTGGAGTTGTAGTCGTACTTGATGAAGTGGAACTTGAAGTAGTCTTGGGAATCCACTTGACTAAGGTCTTAGGAGCTTCTTCAAATGCATCAATTTCCTCTTGAAGCTTGTCCTTGCCTTTTTGCTCGTAGTCTTGTGGTGGAAGATCATCTTGAGCTTGTGTCCCCTTGAAAGAAGTATACTTCTCTTGTTGAGGGAAAAACTTTGTCTTGGGGTATTGATCTTCTTCCCATTCAACTCCATTGGCATTGAACTTTCGTTCAAAACCAACACCTTGATTCTTCCTGTGCATTCCTTGCTTGCGCACAATTTCCTCGAATTGCTTACTCCCGGCAAGGCTCTTGTACACTCCTTTCTCTATAATTCCCTTCAATAAGCTATTTTCTTGCTCAAGTGTAACTTGGCTAAGAGAATCATTAGTGGAATCAAGAGAATTACTAGAAGCAACAATATTGGATTTAGCATGATCATTGTTACTACTAGAGGAAGAATCTTTCTTGTTAGATTTGACTTGAGGCATGTAAGTGGATAAGAGTAAACGCTTGGCAATGTAAGAAGAACTTTTCTTGCGGAGATCATCATTGATTGCCTTTAAGAACTCATGCTCTTGCTCAAGATTGAGCTTTTCAAAGCGTAGTTTCTCATGAGCTCTTAAAAGTTCTCGATGATCTTCGAAGATAGTGTCATGAGACAACTTAAGAGTTTTTAGTTCTTTAGTTAGGGCCTCAATCTTCTCCTTATCATTGTCATTCGTTTTATCTTGATTAGCATGATTAATTGGTCTTTCATCATAGTATTCATCACTAGAGTTGTCACCAAGCAAATCATCACCTAACAAGTCATCTTCATCACTATTGAAATCAACATACCCGGGGTGTGTTACCTTAGGACCTTTGGCCATGAAGCATCTTCCAATTCCTTCATTTGGTGAGTCAAATATGTCGTAGGAGTTGGATGACACAAGTGCTAGACCGGCAACACCTTCATCTTGAGTATCTTCGGAGTCGGAGTGATAACTTCTCTCGGAGTGGCTGTCGGAGTCGGAGCCGGATACCCATTCACCAACATGAGCTTGATGTCTTCGTCTTGTGTAGCTCCTTGATGATTTCTCCTTCCTTTCCGAATCCTTGCTTCTCCGTGAGTATCTTCGTTCATAACGATCATCTCTACTCCTTCTCTCTCTTGGTGGAGATCCTTTGCTTCTTCTTTTTGGAGAATCTTCTCTTCTCTTGTAGGGAGCCGTACACTCATTGGAATAGTGTCCGGGTCCTCCACAATTGTAACAGTTTCGCTCTCGACTAGAAGATCTTTTGTCATTGTAGGACCTTGATTTGGAGCTTCTATCTTTGCTTCTACTCTTGTAGAACTTGTTGAAGTTCTTCACCATTAAGCTCAATTCTTCATTGAAGTCTTGTTTCTCACTTGATGATGTAGGGGCTTCACATGAGGCTTTATAGGCACCACTTGATTTGTTGTGAAGTTCCTCTTTATCCTTAAGTGACATCTCATGAGCAAAAAATTTTCCAATCACTTCCGTTGGCTTGAGATCTTTGTAATTGGGCATCATTTGGATCAATGTGCACACGGTATCATATTTTCCATCCAAGGCTCTTAGGATCTTCTTGATGATGAATTTATCGGTCATCTCTTCACTTCCTAAGCCGGCAATCTCATTTGTGATGAGAGCAAGCCTAGAGTACATTTCAGCGACACCTTCACCATCCTTCATCTTAAACTTGTCAAGTTGGCTTTGAAGCACATCCAACTTGGATTCCTTGACGGAGTCGGTACCTTCGTGCATATCAATCAAAGTGTCCCAAATTTCCTTTGCATTCTCAAGGCGGCTGATTTTGTTGAATTCTTCGGGGCACAATCCGTTGAAGAGAATATCACAAGCTTGAGCATTGTATTGCAACATCTTCAACTCATCCGCGGTAGCTTCACGGTTTGGTTCTCTCCCATCAAAGAAGTCACCTTGCAAAGCAACACACACAATAGCCCAAACAGCAGGGTTATGTCCAAGAATATGCATTTTCATTTTATGCTTCCAACTAGCAAAATTTGTACCATCAAAGTAAGGACCTCTACGGTGATAATTTCCCTCGCTAAACGCCATACTCTCCTAGGTTGTGAAACCAAGGCTATGACCACCAAAAGCTATGGAGATCAAGCAAATGGAGACCAAAGCTCTGATACCACTTGTAGGATCGGAAGTATGTCTAGAGGGGGGGTGATTAGACTACTTGACCAAATAAAAACTTAACCTTTTCCCAATTTTAGTTCTTGGCAGATTTTAGCTATTTTAGGACAAGTCAAGTAATCATCACACAATTCAAGAAAGCATGCAAATAGTATATTGGCAGCGAAAAGTAAAGCATGCAACTTGCAAGAATGTAAAGGGAAGGGTTTGGAGAATTCAAACGCTATTGGAGACACGGATGTTTTTCCCGTGGTTCGGATAGGTGGTGCTATCCTACATCCACGTTGATGGAGACTTCAACCCACGAAGGGTAACGGTTGCGCGAGTCCACACAGGGCTCCACCCAAGGGCAACGGTTGCGCGAGTCCACGGAGGGCTCCACCCACGAAAGGTCCATGAAGAAGCAACCACCCATAAAGGGTCCACGAAGAAGCAACCTTGTCTATCCCACCATGGCCATCGCCCACGAAGGACTTGCCTCACTAGCGGTAGATCTTCACGAAGTAGGCGATCTCCTTGCCCTTACAAACTCCTTGGTTCACTCCACAATCTTGACGGAGGCTCCCAAGTGACACCTAGCCAATCTAGGAGACACCACTCTCCAAGAAGTAACAAATGGTGTGTAGGTAATGAACTCCTTGCTCTTGTGCTTCAAATGACAGTCTCCCCAACACTCAACTCTCTCTCATAGGATTTGGATTTGGTGGAAAGAAGATTTGAGTGGAAAGCAACTTGGGAAGGCTAGAGATCAAGATTCATATGGTAGGAATAGAATGTCTTGATCTCAACACATGAGTAGGTGGTTCTCTCTCAGAACAAATGAGTTGGAATGATGTGTGTGTTCTGATGGCTCTCTCACTTAATGAGAAAGAGGTGGAGGGGTATATATAGCCTCCACACAATATCCAACCGTTACACAGTTTTCCAATCTCGGTGGGACCGAATCAATAAACTCGGTCTGACCGAAATAGTAAACCTAGTGACCGTTAGGATTTTCGGTGGGACCGACATGCAACTCGGTAGGACCGATTCAGTTAGGGTTTGGGCATAACGTAATCTCGGTGAGACCGATTACTCAAACTCGGTGAGACCGAATTTGGTAATTAGCTAACCAGAGAGTTGGTCAGGCAAACTCGGTGGGACCGATTTGCTCTTTCGGTGAGACCGAGTGGAACTCGGTGAGACCGAAAAGTTACAAAGGGGAAACACTTAGTTTACATTGCAATCTCGGTGGGACCGATTCGCTCTTTCGGTGGGACCGAAAAGTTACGAAAGGGAAATAGAGAGTTTGCAACCCCATCTCGGTGGGACCGAGAACCTTATCGGTAGAACCTAATTGCTAGGGTTTGGCAGTGGCTAATGACAAGTGAAACTCGGTGGCGCCGGATAGGAAAAATCGGTAGGACCGAGTTTGGCTTAGAGTTTAGGTCATATGTGGATATGGGAAAGTAGTTGAGAGTTTTGGAGCATATCATTAAGCACATGAAGCAAGAGGCTCATTAAGCAACACCTCATCCCTCTTTAATAGTATTGGCTTTTCCTATGGACTCAATGTGATCTTGGATCACTAAAATATAAAATGAAGAGTCTTGAGCTTGAGCCAATCCATTGTCCTTAGCATTTTGAGGGTTCCACTTTCATATCCATGCCATGCCAATCATTGAGCTTTGCTGAAATAATCATCTTGGAATAGCATTAGCTCAATGAGCTATATGTTGTTATGAATTACCAAAACCACCTAGGGATAGTTGCACTTTCACTAATGCTTTAGCAATAAAGTAAAGTAATTACATGACGTTTATGTTGACACGCAGGTCATAAATAAATAAAGACAACTCCTATGGCTCCTGCCGGTTGTCATACTCATCGACATGCAAGTCGTGATTCCTATTACAAGAACATGATCATCTCATACATCACATATATCATTCATCACATCCTTTGGCCATATCACATCACAAAACACTTGCTGCAAAAACAAGTTAGACGTCCTCTAATTGTTGTTGCAAGTTTTTACATGGCTGCTATAGGATTCTAGCAAGAACGTTTCTTACCTACGCCAAAACCACAACGTGAATTGCCAATTTCTATTTACCCTTCATAAGGACCCTGTTCATCGAATCCGATCCGACTAAAGTGGGAGAGACAGACACCCGCCAGCCACCTTATGCAGCTAGTGCATGTCAATCGGTGGAACCAGTCTCACGTAAGCGTACGTGTAAGGTCGGTCTGGGCCGCTTCATCCCACGATGCCGCCGAATCAATATAAGACTAGTAACGGCAAGCAAATTGACAATATCGACGCCCACAACTGCTTTGTGTTCTACTCGTGCATAGTAACTACGCATAGTCCTAGCTCATGATGCCACTGTTGGGGAACGTAGCAGAATTTTAAAATTTTCTACGCATCACCAAGATCAATCTATGGAGTCATCTAGCAACGAGGGAGAGAGGAGTGCATCTACATACCCTTGTAGATCACGAGCGGAAGCATTCAAGAGAACGGGGTTGATGGAGTCGTACTCGTCGTGATCCAAATCACCGAAGATCCTAGCGCCGAACGGACGGCACCTCCGCGTTCAACACACGTACTAAGCGAGGACGTCTCCCGCGCCTTGATCCAGCAAGGAGGAGGGAGAGGTTGAGGAAGAGGGCTCCAACAGCAGCACGACGGCGTGGTGGTGATGAAGCTGCAGTACTCCGGCAGGGCTTCGCCAAGCTCTTATGGAGGAGGAGAGGTGTTGGGGAGGGGAGGGGCTGCGCCTTGGATGTTGTATGCAACCCTCCCCTTGCCCCTCTATTTATAGGGGAAGGAGGAAGGGGGCCGGCCCCCTCTAGATGAGATCTAGAGGGGGGGCGACGGCCAAGGGGAGGGTGCTTGCTCCCCAAGCAAGGGGGGCGCCCCCTTTAGGGTTTCCCCCCAACCCTAGGCGCATGGGCCCAAGGGGGGATGCAGCCAGCCCATGTAGGGCTGGTCCCCTTTCCTCTACAGCCCATTAGGCCCTCCGAGAGAGGTGGCCCCTCCCGGTGGACCCCCGGAACCCCTCCGGTGGCCCCGGTACAATACCGATATGCCCTCGAACCGTTCCGGTGACCGTATGACAACTTCCTACATATAAATCTTCACCTCCGGACCATTCTGGAACTCCTCGTGACATCCGGGATCTCATCCGGGACTCCGAACAACATTCGGTAATCACATACAAGTCTTCCTAACAACCCTAGCGTCACCGAACCTTAAGTGTGTAGACCCTACGGGTTCGAGAGACATGTAGACATGACCGAGACGACTCTCCGGTCAATAACCAACAGCGGGATCTGGATACCCATGTTGGCTCCCACATTCTCCGCGATGATCTCATCGGATGAACCACGATGTCGAGGATTCAATCAATTCGTATACAATTCCCTTTGTCAATCGATACGTTACTTGCCCGAGACTCGATCGTCGGTATCCCAATACCTTGTTCAGTCTCGTTACCGGCAAGTCACTTTACTCGTACCGTAATGCATGATCCCGTGATCAACCACTTGATCACATTGAGCTCATTATGATGATGCATTACTGAGTGGGCCCAGAGATACCTCTCCGTCATACGGAGTGACAAATCCCAGTCTCGATTCGTGCCAACCCAACAGACACTTTTGGAGATACCTGTAATGTACCTTTATAGTCACCCAGTTACGTTGTGACGTTTGGCACACCCAAGGCACTCCCACGGTGTCCGGGAGTTACACAATCTTAGGGTCTAAGGAAATGATACTTGACATTCAGAAAAGCTACAGCAAACGAACTACACGATCTTTGAGCTATGCTTAGGATTGGGTCTTGTCCATCACATCATTCTCCTAATGATGTGATCCTGTTATCAATGACATCTAATGTCCATAGTCAGGAAACCATGACTATCCTTTGATCAACGAGCTAGTGAACTAGAGGCTCACTAGGGACGTGTTGTGGTCTATGTATTCACACATGTATTACGATTTCCGGATAACACAATTATAGCATGAACAATAGACAATTATCATGAACAAAGAAATATAATAATAACCATTTTATTATTGCCTCTAGGGCATATTTCCAACAGGTATGATGACTACTTGATAGTTTAGTGCACCATGCTTTATGGCTTATAACCGGGACGTCAAAAACGTTTTGAATGCCACAGAGCATATAAGATGTTCCAAGAGCTGAAATTGGTATTTCAGACTCATGCCCGAGTCAAGAGGTATGAGACCTCTGACAAGTACTTTGCCTACAAGATGGAGGAGAATAGCTCAACCAGTGAGCATCTTCTCAGATTGTCTGAGTACTACAATCACTTGAATCAAGTGGGAGTTAATCTTCCAGATAAGATAGTGATTGACAGAGTTCTCTAGTAACTATCACCAAGTTATTAGAACTTCGTGATGAACTATAATATGCAAGGGATAACGGTAACGATTCCCAAGCTCTTCATGATGATGAAATCGACGAAGGTAGAAATCAAGAAAAACAGCAAGAGTTGATGGTTGACAAGACCACTAGTTTCAAGTAAAAGGGAAAGGGAAAGAAAGGGAACTTCAAGAATAATGGCAAGCAATTTTCCACTCCCATGAAGAAGCCCAAAGCTAGACCCAAGCCTGAAACTGAGTGCTTCTACTGCAAAGGAAATGGTCACTGTAAGTGGAACTGCAATAGATACTTGGCGGATAAGAAGGATGGCAAAGTGAACAAAGGTATATTTGATATACATGTTATTGATGTGTACTTTACTAGTGTTTATAGCAAACCCCTCGGTATTTGATACTAGTTCAGTTGCTAAAGGTAGTAACTCGAAACGGGAGTTGAAAAATAAACAAAGACTAGTTGAGGGTGAGGTGACGATGTGTGTTGGAAGTAATTCCAAGGTTGATAAGATCACCATCACACACTCCCTATACTTTCGGGTTTAGTGTTGAACCTATATAAATGTTATTTGGTGTTTGCGTTAAGCATGAATATGATTTGATCATGTTTATTGCAATACGGTTATTCATTTAAAGTCAGAGAATAATTATTGTTCTGTTTACATGAATAAAACCTTCAATGGTCATACACCCGAGGTGAATGGTTTATTGAATCTCGATCGTAGTGATACACATATTCATAATATTGAAGCCAAAAGATGCAAAGTTAATAATTATAGTGCAACTTATTTGCGGCACTGCCGTTTAGGTCATATTGGTGTAAAGCGCATGAAGAAAATCCATGCTGATGGGGTTTTGGAATCACTTGATTATGAATCAGTTGATGCTTGCAAACCATGCCTCATGGGCAAGATGACTAAGACTCCGTTCTCAGGAACAATGGAGCAAGCAACTGACTTATTGGAAATAATACATACTGATGTATGCGATCCGATAAGTGTTGAGGCTCGCGGCGGGTATCGTTATTTTCTGACCTTCACAGATGATTTGAGCAGGTATGGATATATCTTATTAATGAAACATAAGTCTGAAACATTTGAAAAGTTCAAAGAATTTCAGAGTGAAGTGGAAAATCATTGTAACAAGAAAAATAAAGTTTCTACGATCTGATCGCGGAGACGAATATTTGAGTTACGAGTTTGGTCCTCATTTGAAACAATGCGGAATAGTTTTGCAACTCAGGCCACCTGGAACACCACAGCGTAATGGTGTGTCCGAACATCGTAATCGTAGTTTATTAGATATGGTGCAATCTATGATGTCTCTTACCGATTAATCACTATCGTTTTGGGGTTATGCATTAGAGACAGCTGCATTCACGTTAAATAGGGCACCATCTAAATCCGTTGAAATGACACCGTACGAACTATGGTTTGGCGAGAAACCAAAGCTGTTGTTTCTTAAATTTTGGGGTTGCAATGCTTATGTGAAAATCCATATTGATGGGCTTTTGAAATCACTTGATTATGAATCACTTGATGCTTGCGAACCATGCCTCATGGGCAAGATGACTAAGACTCCGTTCTCCGGAACAATGGAGCGAGCAACTGACTTATTGGAAATAATACATACTGATGTATGCGATCCGATAAGTGTTGAGGCTCGCGGCGGGTATCGTTATTTTCTGACCTTCACAGATAATTTGAGCAGATATGGGTATATCTACTTGATGAAATATAAGTCTGAAACATTTGAAAAGTTCAAATAATATTAGAGTGAAGTGGAAAATCATCGTAACAAGAAAATAAAGTTTCTACGATCTGATCATGGAGGAGAATATTTGAGTTACGACTTTAGTCTTCATTTGAAACAATGCAGAATAGTTTCGCAACTCACGCCACCTGGAACACCACAGCGTAATGGTGTGTCCAAACGTCGTAATCGCACTTTACTAGATATGGTGCGATCTATGATGTCTCTTACTGATTTACTGCTATCATTTTGGGGTTATGCTTTAGAGACAACTGCATTCACGTTAAATAGGGCACCATCTAAATCTGTTGAGTTGACACCGTATGAACTACGGTTTGGCAAGAAACCAAAGTTGTTATTTCTTAAAGTTTGGGGTTGTGATGCTTATGTGAAAAAGTTTTAAACTGATAAACTCGAACCCAAATCGGAGTAGTGCATCTTCATAGGATACCCAAAAAGAAACTATTGGGTACACCTTCTATCACAGATCTGAAGGCAAGATATTTTGTTGCTAAGAATGGATCCTTTCTAGAGAAGGAGTTTCTCTCGAAAGAAGTGAGTGGGAGGAAAGTAGAACTTGATAAGGTAATTGTACCTTCTCCCGAATTGGAAAGTAGTTCATCACAGAAATCAGTTCCAGTGATTCCTACACCAATTAGTGAGGAGGCTAATGATGATGATCATGAAACTTCAGATCAAGTTACTACCGAACCTCGTAGGTCAGCTAGAGTAAGATCCGCACTAGAGTGGTATGGTAATCCTGTTTCTGGAGGTCATGTTACTTGACCATGACGAACCTATGAACTATGAGGAAGCGATGATGAGCCTAGATTCCGCAAAATGGCTTGAAGCCATGAAATCTGAGATGAGATCCATGTATTAGAACAAAGTATGGACTTTGATTGACTTGCCCGTTGATCGGTGAGCCATTAAGAAAAAATGGATTTTTAAGAGGAAGACGGACACTGATAGTAGTGTTACTATCTACAAAGCTCGAATTGTCGCAAAATGTTTTCGACAAGTTCAAGGTGTTGACTACGATGAGATTTTCTCACTCGTATCGATGCTTAAAAGTCTATCTGAATCATGTTAGCAGTTGCCGCATTTTATGAAATCTGGAAAATGGATGTCAAAACTATATTCCTTCATGGATTTCTTAAAATAAGAGTTGTATATGATGCAACCAGAAGCTTTTGTCGACCTAAAGGTGCTAACAAAGTGAGCAAGCTCCAGCGATCCATCTATGGACTGGTGCAGGCATCTTGGAGTTGGAATATATGCTTTGATAAAGTGATCAAAGCATATGGTTTTATACAGACTTGCGGTGAAGCCTGTATTTACAAGAAAGTGAGTGGGATCACTACAACATTTCTGATAAGTATATGTGAATGACATATTGTTGATCGGAAATAATGTAGAATTTTCTGGAAAGCATAAAGGAGTGTTTGAAAAGAGTTTTTCAAAGAAAGACCTCGATGAAGCTGCTTACACATTGAGCATCAAGATCTATAGAGATAGATCAAGACGCTTGGTAAGTTTTTTCAATGATTACATACCTTGACAAGATTTTAAAGTAGTTCAAAATGGAACAGCCAAAGAAGGAGTTCTTGCCCGTGTTGCAAGGTGTGAAGTTGAGTAAAGACTCAAAACCCGACCACAGCAGAAAATAGAAAGAGAATGAAAAGTCATTCCCTATGCCTCAGTCATAGGATCTATAAACTATGCTATGCTGTTTACCACTCCTATTGTGTACCTTAGCATCCTTCTGGCAAGGGAGTACAATAGTGATCTAGGAGTAGATCACTGGACATCGGTCAAAATTATCCTTAGAGGACTAAGGAAATATTTCTCGGTTATGGAGGTGATAAAAGAGTTCGTCGTAAAGAGTTACGTCGATGCAAGCCTTTTACATCGATCTAGATGACTCTAAGTCTCGATCTGGATACATGTTGAAAGTGGGAGCAATTAGCTAGAGTAGCTCCGTGCAGAGCATTGTAGACATAGAAATTTGCGAAATACATACGGATCTGAATGTTGCAGACCCGTAGCTAAACTTCTCTCACAAGCAAAACATGATCACTCTTTGGGTGTTAATCACATTGTGATGTGAACTAGATTATTGACTCTAGTAAACCCTTTGGGTATTAGTCACATGGAGATGTGAACTAATCACATAAAGATGTGAACTAGATTATTGACTCTAGTGCAAGTGGGAGACTGAAGGAAATATGCCCTAGAGGCAATAATAAAGTTATTATTTATTTCCTTATATCATGATAAATGTTTATTATTCATGCTAGAATTGTATTAATCGGAAACTTAGTACATGTGTGAATACATAGACAAATAGAGTGTCACTAGTATGCCTCTACTTGACTAGCTCGTTGAATCAAAGATGGTTAAGTTTCCTAGCCATAGACATGAGTTGTCATTTGATTAACGGGATCACATCATTAGAGAATGATGTGATTGACTTGACCCATTCTGTTAGCTTAGCACGATGATTGTTTAGTTTGTTGCTACTGCTTTCTTCATGACTTATACATGTTCCCCTGACTATGAGATTATGCAACTCCCGAATACCGGAGGAACACTTTGTGTGCTACCAAACGTCACAACATAACTGGGTGATTATAAAGGTGCTCTACAGGTGTCTCTGATGGTGTTTGTTGAGTTGGCATGGATCAAGATTAGGATTTGTCACTCCGATTGTCAGAGAGGTATCTCTGGGCCCTCTCGATAATGTACATCACTATAAACCTTGCAAGCAATGTAACTAATGAGTTAGTTACGGGATGTAGCATTACAGAACGAGTAAAGAGACTTGGCCGCAACGATATTGAACTAGGTATTGAGATACCGACGATCGAATCTCGGGCAAGTAACATACCGATGACAAAGGGAACAACGTATGTTGTTATGCGGTTTGACCGATAAAGATCTTCGTAGAATATGTAGGAACCAATATGAGCATCCATGTTCCGCTATTGGTTATTGACCGGAGATGAGTCTCGGTCATGTCTACATAGTTCTCGAACCCGTAGGGTCCGCATGCTTAACGTTCGGTGACGATCGGTATTATGAGTTTATGTGTTTTGATGTACCGAAGGTAGTTCGAAGTCCCGGATGAGATCGGGGACATGACGAGGAGTCTTGAAATGGTCGATATGTAAAGATCGATATATTGGACAGCAATATTCTGACATCGGAAAGGTTTCGAGTGATTCGGGTATTTTTCGGAGTACCAGAGAGTTACGGGAATTCGCCGGGGAGTACATGGGCCTTATTGGGCTTTAGGGGAAAGTGAGAGGGGAGGCTGCACCCCCAAGGCCTAGTACGAATTGGACTAGGGGGAGGGGCGGCGCCCCCTCCTTCCTTCTCTTCTCTTCTCCCTTTCCTTCCCCCTACTCCTACTACATGGAAGGGGGGAATCCTACTCCCACCGGGCGTGCCATAGTAGAGGGCCGTCCCTCCCCCTCCTCCACTCCTTTATATACGGGGGAGGGGGCACCCCATGGAGACACACAAGTTGATCAGTTGATCTTTTAGCCGTGTGCGGTGCCCCCCTCCATCATAATCCACCTCGGTCATATTGTAGCGGTGCTTAGGCGAAGCCCCGCGTCGGTAGCATCATCATCTCCGTCATCAAGCCGTCGTGCTGACAGAACTCTCTCTCGAAGCCCTGCTGGATCGGAGTTCGTGGGACATCACCAAGATGAACGTGTGCTGAACTCGGAGGTGCCATATGTTCGGTACTTGGATCGGTCGAATCGTGAAGAAGTACGACTACATCAACCGCGTTCTCATAATGCTTCCGCTTACGGTCTACGAGGGTACGTAGACAATACTCTCCCATCTCGTTGCTATGCATCACCATGATCTTGCGTGTGCGTAGGAAATTTTTTGAAACTACTGCGTTCCCCAACAACAGGTCATCAACCCACAACGACAACGAGGATACATTATAAATACTAAAGTTTTCATCACACAACAAATAACAAGCAATGAAATGAACTTAAACTCAACCAATCCTCAGTGTTGGAAACGCTTGCTTTGAACCACAAGCGATTCTCTGGGAAGAGCCAGCTACTGTCAATCTCGAGACCAACACAGGACTGATCATCCAGGCTGAAGCGGCCTACTATATCAGGACCAGGGTAGGGAACCACCACAATGTCCGATGTATAGATACAGTTGCTTCTCATAAATGGTAGTAACGTTGTGTCAACAGCAGTTGGATCACCTTTCACCATCATTGGATAGTTCTGTCCAAGGAAGAGCAAGTTTTCTCCAAGACTATCAATACTGTATCAGGGAGAAGGTGTTGGCGCTAGCACACTAGTATCCATCCCGAATACCATGCAACGGGTGTTAGAATAGGTTCGGAGATTGCGACCATGGGAGACAACACTTGCTCCCTCAGTAGTAACATCAGCAGTGGGCTATATACAGAGAAGAAGGGGTGATCCATTGGAATTAGTTGCCAGCCGCCAGAGAGCATATGGGCCCTGGTCATCCTCATGCTCGTGATCATCACCATCATCATCTCCCCCTTGGTTATAAAATTTTTCAAGTATAGATGGTGGAATGTTCACAGGACCTTGGAAACACAAGACGAAGGTTAATTAGTAGAGAAGGGAAACTTGCTAACTCGCATGCATGTGGATGAAACAATTATAATTACAGTGGAAGACAAACGTACCGAAACTACGAGGATCCCATGCAAAAACAGTGCCACGAGTGGTGGCAGCAAACACAAGACCCTCGTATTGAATTGCATCACAGTACACATCCGTGTATATAGACTGATTGTTGAGAAATATCCATCCAGTCGAACCACGAAGGACGGCAACAATCTTGTCGAAGATAGCAACAACTTCATAGTTCTTTTAATTCCAAGAGCGGTTGGGAACTCGACAAATTGCTGTCTTCCGTAGACGACAGTCACCATGATCGTATTTGAACGTACGTAGATCATCTGTGTGCTCAACCTCAGGGCACTCGGAGATTTTTGGAAGTGGAATCCGCTGACGAGTGTACACATTCGCAAGTTCCCACTCGCAATTGTACCCAATATAAACAACCCAATCTCCATTTGTGCCAGCCCAGGCCTTACCCTGAAGCGATGGCATCTTGACATCACACATATCGTTATCAAGCGGCATCAACTTGCACAAGGCGAGGCCTCCGTCGTCTGCGCCCATGCGAACATGTTTATAGCGAAGAAGATAAGGGAGATCAAACCGCTCTTGGACACTTGGGTTCCTTGTAATGATGTTATTAGTTGAGTTGAGAGTGGGCTTGAACGAACCCGCCATGCAAGCCGAGGTGATGATGTCGCACCGATCAATGAGTTCCCCCACCACGCATCTTTCAGATCGGGGCAAGAATAACGGGGTCGTTTCTGGCTTGTTCCCTCCATGGAGAAGACGATCGAACAATGGCACAAGGAAGGGTGAAGGCAAATGGAGGAGGGAGGTAGAGTGTCGACAGCAGTTCCAAATCAAGAGGGAAAGGCGAAGAGTCGGTGGATGGTTGCCAGTTTGCCACGGTACATGAAGAGGCGCCCTGGCCTACACGTCTTTTCGGAAATTTTACAAAAGGACTCGCCGTCGTCTCACTGACATGTTGGAACAGGACCATGATACGTCTCCAACGTATCTATAATTTTTGATTGTTCCATGCTATTATATTATCAACCTTTGATGTTTTATATGCATTTATATTCTATTTTATATGATTTTTGGGACTAACCTATTAACCTAGAGCCTAGTGCCAGTGCTAGTTTATGTTTTTCCTTGTTTTAGAGTATCGCAGAAAAGGAAAATCAAACGGAGTCCAATTGACCTGAAACTTCATGGAACTTATTTTTGGAACGAAAGCAATCCAAAAGACTTGGGGTGTACATAAGGGAAGCAACAAGGAAGGCACGAGGCAGGGGGCGCGCCCACCCCTTGGGCGCGCCCTCCACCCTCGTGGCCCCCTGACGTATTTCTTCCTCCTATATATACCAATATACCCTAAAACCATCGGGGAGCACAATAGATCGGGAGTTCCGCCGCCAGAAGCCTTCGTAGCCATCGAAAGCCAATCTAGACCCGTTCTGGCACCCTGCCGGAGGGCGAATCCCTCTCCGGTGGCCATCTTCATCATCCCGGTGCTCTCCATGATGAGGAGGGAGTAGTTCTCCCTCGGGGCTGAGGGTATGTACCAGTAGCTATGTGTTTGATCTCTCTATCTCTCATGTTTTTGAGGTGGTACGATCTTGATGTATCGCGAGCTTTGCTATTATAGTTGGATCTTATGATGTTTCTCCCCCTCTACTCTCTTGTAATGGATTGAGTTTTCCCTTTGAAGTTATCTTATCAGATTGAGTCTTTAAGGATTTGAGAACACTTGATGTATGTCTTGCGTGGGATACCCATGGTGACAATGGGGTATTCTATTGATCCACTTGATGTATGTTTTGGTGATCAACTTGCGGGTTCTGCCCATGAACCTATGCATAGGGGTTGGCACACGTTTTCGTCTTGACTCTCCGGTAGAATCTTTGGGGCACTCTTTGAAGTTCTTTGTGTTGGTTGAATAGATGAATCTGAGATTGTGTGATGCATATCGTATAATCATACCCACGGATACTTGAGGTGACATTGGAGTATCTAGGTGACATTAGGGTTTTGGTTGATTTGTGTCTTAAGGTGTTATTATAGTACGAACTCTATGATAGATGGAATGGAAAGAATAGATTCGTGTTATTTTAGTACAGACTCTTGAATAGATCGATCAGAAAGGATAACTTTGAGGTGGTTTCGTACCCTACCATAATCTCTTCGTTTGTTCTCTGCTATTAGTGACTTTGGAGTGACTCTTTGTTGCATGTTGAGGGATAGTTATATGATCCAATTATGTTATTATTATTGAGAGAACTTGCACTAGTGAAAGTATGAACCCTAGGCCTTGTTTCAACGCATTGCAATATCGTTTGTGCTCACTTTTATCATTAGTTACCTTGCTGTTTTTATATTTTCATATTACAAAAACCTATATCTATCATCCATATACCACTTGTATCACCATCTCTTTGCCGAACTAGTGCACCTATGCAATTTACCATTGTATTGGGTGTGTTGGGGACACAAGAGACTCTTTGTTATTTGGTTGCAGGGTTGCTTGAGAGAGACCATCTTCATCCTACGCCTCCTACGGATTGATAAACCTTAGGTCATCCACTTGAGGGAAATTTGCTACTGTCCTACAAACCTCTGCACTTGGAGGCCCAACAACGTCTACAAGAAGAAGGTTGTGTAGTAGACATCAAGCTCTTTTCTGGCGCCGTTGCCGGGGAGGTGAGTGCTTGAAGCTATATCTTTAGATCTTGCAATCGAATCTTTTTGTTTCTTGTTTTAGCACTAGTTTAGTTTATAAAAGAAAACTACAAAAAAATATGGAATTGAGTTTGCCTCATACGCTTCATCTTTTTAATATCTTTCGTGAGTATGATGGAAAGGAAAATTGTGCCAAAGTGTTAGAAGAAGAATGCATTAAAATGTTTGGCATTAAATCTTTGAATGATGAGCATGATTGCAATGTTATTAGTATGAACTCTTTGAATATCCATAGTACTAATGATGATTGCACTAGTCATGATGAGAATGTCTCTTATAAGCATGTCGATTTTTTTGGAGTGCATAGAGTTTGCAAGTACACACCAATTAGGGAAGGTAGATTTTGCAAGAGGCATAAGTACTTACAAACTAAATGGTTGCAAGAAAGGCTAGATGTTTGTGTTGAAAATTTAAATTTTCTTGGTCGTACTTGTGAACTTTGCAATGAACGTAGTCATTTAACCATCCGATGCAAATTGTTTCATGATCTAATCGTTTCCAAAAATTGTGATGACTTGATTTCTCTTGCACATCATAATGAACTTAGTTTGCTTATGGGTTATGAAGAAATGAAACGTATAACTAACTATCTTCCAGTATTTGCCCGTGATAAACTTCTTGATTTTGATCTAGAGGAAATTTATATGTATTGTGCGGTGAATTGTATTGAAAATCCTTATATTGCCAATTACATAAAGAAAAGAAAACAAATAGAAGATGAAGAGAATACTAATGAAAGGGAAGAGACTTCCCAATATCCTCCTATTATTTCTTATGATGAATCAGGTAACGAGGAGGAGCCTTCTATTCAACCAATCTCATTAATAAGGAGCTCCAAAAAGAGGGTTGAACCCACACACGATGTGAAGAAGAAAAAGAAAATACGGAGAAGCAAAGGTAAAAAGGTATCCCTTCCAAATGATGTTGCTCCTATTACTCATTGTGATGATGATAATTGCTATACTATCGGTGCTATCCATACTATTAATAATGAGAGTGATTATGCTTATGATATGAAAAGGCCCAAGCTTGGGGATGCTATGTTTGATGAGAATGACATTTTTGAGAATATATTTGCTGCAATTAATGTTTGCCCCAAGCTTGGGGATGCTATGTTTAATGAAGATGATATTTCTAGCCTCCCAAGTTTTGATATGCAAATTTGTTATGATGATAGCATGCCTCCTACTTATGATGATTATATTGATGAAAGTGGGTTTGGAAGAGTGTCAACTTTAGGAAGTAATGATCCCACTATTTTGGAGGATGTTGAATCTTATTATGATAATTATGAAAGTGGATTTGGAGAGGTCATGACTTTATTTAGTGATGATTCCACTATCTTGGAAGAGGTTTCAATCGATTATGATGAGAACAAAGTTGCTACTTATGATAATTATTGTGATGATGCATATGCTATAAATAGTAGTGATGATTATATTTATAGAACTTGTCATGATTATGATTACCCTTTTTCTGAACATTACTCTTTTAATGTGGAAACAATTTATAGTATTCGAGTCTCTTATGATACTCCCACTATTCCGATTGAGAAGAATTTTGCTTGTGGAGAGTAGTAAATTTTCTATGCTTGTAGATCATGAAAAGAATGCTTTATGTGATGGTTATATTGTTGAATTCATTCATTATGCTACTGAAAATTATTATGAGGGAGGAATATATGCTTGTAGGAATTGCAATAATATCAAGTTTCCTCTCTATGTGCTTAAAGTTTTGAAGTTATGCTTGTTTTACCTTCCTATGCTAGTTGATTATTATTCCCCCAAGTTGTTTGCTCACAAAATCCCTATGCATAGGAAGTGGGTTAGACTTAAATGTGCTAGTCATATTCTTCATGATTCTCTCTTTATGTTTCAATTCATATCTTTTATGTGAGCATCATTGAAATCATCATGCCTAGCTAGGGGCATTAAACGATAGCGCTTGTTGGGAGGCAACCCAATTTTATTTTTATTCCTTGATTTTTACTCATGTTTAGTAATAAATAATTTATCTAGCCTCTGTTTTGGTTTTGTTTTTTTGTGTTTAATTAGTGTTTGTGCCAAGTAGAACCATTGGGAAGACTTGGGGAAAGTCTTTTTGATCTTGCTGTAAAAAACAGAAACTTTAGCGCTCACGAGAATTGCTGCCATTTTTTTTATTGGAGAGTGCTATTTAGTTAATTCTTTTTTAAGATGATTAATAGATAAATTCCTCACGTCCAACAATTTATTTTAGAATTTTTGGGGTTCCATAAGTTTGCCTTAGTTACATATTACTACAGACTGTTCTGTTTTTGACAGATTCTGTTTTTCGTGTGTTGTTTGCTTATTTTAATGAATCTATGGCTAGTAAAAGAGTTTATAAACCATAGAGAAGTTGGAATACAGTAGGTTTAACACCAATATAAATAAATAATGAGTTTATGACAATACCTTGAAGTGGTGTTTTCTTTTCTTTCGCTAACGGAGCTTACGAGTTTTCTGTTAAGTTTTGTGTTGTGAAGTTTTCATGTTTTGGGTAAATATTCGATGGACTATGGAATAAGGTGTGGAAATAGCCTAAGCTTATGGATTCCCAAGGCACCCCAAGGTAATATTCAAGTACAACCAAGAGCCTAAGCTTGGGGATGCCCCAGAAGGCATCCCCTCTTTCGTCTTCGTTCATCGGTAACTTTACTTGGAGCTATATTTTTATTTACCACATGATATGTGTTTTGCTTGGGGCGTCATTTTATTTTATTTAGTTTTTCTTTCTGTTTGAATAAAATACCAAGATCTGAAATTATTAAATGTTAGAGAGTCTTCACATAGTTGCATAATTATTCAACTACTCATTGATCTTCACTTATATCTTTTGGAGTAGTTTGTCTTTTGCTCTAGTGCTTCACTTATATCCTTTTAGAGCACAGTGGTGGTTTTATTTTATAGAAATAATTGATCTCTCATGCTTCACTTATATTATTTTGAGAGTCCTTTAGAACAACATGGTAATTTGCATTGGTTGTGAATTTAGTCCTAATATGATGGGCATCCAAGAGGGATATAATAAAAACTTTCATATAAAGTGCATTGAATACTATGAGAAGTTTGATACTTGATGATTGTTTTGAGATATGAAGATGGTGATATTAGAGTCATGCTAGTTGAGTAGTTGTGAATTTGAGGAATACTTGTGTTGAATTTTGTGATTCCCGTAGCATGCACGTATGGTGAATCGTTATGTGACGAAGTCGGAGCATGATTTATTTATTGATTGTCTTCCTTATGAGTGGCGGTCGGGGACGAGCGATGGTCTTTCCTACCAATCTATCCCCCTAGGAGCATGTGCGTAGTACTTTGTTTCGATAACTAATAGATTTATGCAATAAGTATGTGAGTTCTTTATGACTAATGTTGAGTCCATGGATTATACGCATTCTCGCCCTTCCACCATGATAGAGGCAAAGGTGTCCCGATGTTTCGATGAGATGGTGGCTATCGTTTTCTGTGGGAGTCGACCTTGACGATCCGACTACGAACGTGCGAGACGTCGCGCCTTAGCAATCGCTAAACCAACTTCCGAGGGGTTATTGACCACGCCGGAGCACGATCAACCTGACCACGAGGGCCTGTTTCCTGCGAGCAAACGAAGAACAAGCAAGAAACTGAGATTGCAATCTGGATATTGCGAATATAAGATGAAAGCTTTATTGATCAAGGTGGGGTTCTGTGACGTCTTGGTCTGGTCGTTGGACACAAACGAAGTACGCGAAGTTGCAGCTATGGCGAACTTTTAATCTAAACAAAACCCAAAGTCTAAACGACGCCCTAAGGGCTGTATATATGGAGGAAGAGAGGGGAATTTCGTGGCCCTTGAGGGTGGGGTCCGAAACCAACCCTAACTCTGGTTTCCCCACACATACGGACTCTAAAAATAGCCTATACTTAAGTATTTCGAAATTACATGGGCCTGGCCCATTAATAAGGTGACGCAGCACCTAGAATAGCCTATGGACGAATATTATGAAGTGGCATCTTGTATATTTCGTCCATGGCTTCATGCACTCCTTATGGCGGCTTCAAAGTCCTGAAATCATCACTTGTAACTCCGTTCTTGATCCCCTTGCGCATGCCATCAACTTCATGCGTGTTCTTGCTCCAATGTTCATCCTTCTCCAAGCTAGGCCCTTCATTTGAAAGCAAAACAAATGTATCCAATTTAGGCAGCATCATAATCTCATGAACATTAGAATCATTACCAAGAAACGAAAGTACCTGGTAATTTAATTGGCGTGCGCGAGCTCTAGTAATTGGTCCGGTATATGTAACAGTAGGGGCTGTGGGTGTAACAATGGTATTGATGTCCTCATCACACCATTGCTAGTCTCCCTAATACCGCACACCTTTCGCCGGTATCATAAACCCACCATATACCTTCCTCAAAACAGCCACCATACCCACCTATTATGGCATTTTCATAGCCATTCCGAGATATATTGCCATGCAACTTTCCACCGAACCGTTATTATGACACGTTTCATCATTGTAATATTGCTTTGCATGATCATGTAGTTGACATTGTATTTGTGGCAAAGACACCGTTCATAATTCTTTCATACATGTCACTCTTGATTCATTGCACATCCCGGTACACCGCCGGAGGCATTCACATAGAGTCATATTTTGTTCTAGTATCGAGTTGTAATCATTGAGTTGTAAATAAATAGAAGTGTGATGATCATCATTCATAGAGTATTGTCCCAAAAAAAGGGGAGAAAGGCCAAATAAAAAAGGGAAGGCCCAAAAAAAGGAAAAAAATAAAATAAAAAGGGACAATACTACTATCCTTTTATCACACTTGTGCTTCAAAGTAGCACCATGATCTTCATGATAGAGAGTCTCCTATGATATCACTTTCATATACTAGTGGGAATTTTTCATTATAGAACTTGACTTGTATATTCCAATGATGGGCTTCCTCAAAATGCCCTAGGTCTTCGTGAGCAAGCGAGTTGGATGCACACTCACTTAGTTCCTTTTGTTGAGCTTTCGTATACTTATAGCTCTAGTGCATCCATTGCATGGCAATCCCTACTCACTCACATTGATATCTATTAATGGGAATCTCCATAGCCCGTTGATACGCCTAGTTGATGTGAGACTATCTTCTCCCTTTTTGTCTTCTCCACAACCACCATTCTATTCCACATATAGTGCTATGTCCATGGCTCAGGCTCATGTATTGCGTGAAGATTGAAAAAGTTTGAGAACGTCAAAAGTATGAAACAATTGCTTGGCTTATCATCGGGGTTGTGCATGATTTAAATACTTTGTGTGGTGAAGATGGAGCATAGCCAGACTATATGATTTTGTAGGGATAGCTTTCTTTGGCCATGTTATTTTGAGGAGACATGATTGCTTTGTTAGTATGCTTGAAGTATTATTATTTTTATGTCAATATTAAACTTTTGTCTTGAATCTTATGGATCTGAATATTCATGCCACAATAAAGAAGATCACATGGATAAATATGTTAGGTAGCATTCCACATCAAAAATTCTGTTTTTATCATTTACCTACTCGAGGACGAGCAGGAATTAAGCTTGGGGATGCTGATACATCTCCAACGTATCTATAATTTTTGATTGTTCCATGCAATTATATTATCAACCTCGGATGTTTTATATGCTATTCTATATGATTTTTGGGACTAACCTATTAACCTAGAGCCCAGTGCCAGTTTCTGTTTTTTCCTTGTTTTAGAGTATCGCATAAAAGGAAAATCAAACGGAGTCCAATTGACCTGAAACTTCATAGAACTTATTTTTGGAATGGAAGCAATCCAGAAGACTTGGGCTGTACATAAGGGAAGCAACGAGGAAGGCACGAGGCAGGGGGGCGCGCCCACCCCCCTGGGCGTGCCCTCCACCCTCGTGGCCCCCCTGACGTATTTCTTCTTCCTATATATACCAATATACCCTAAAACCATCAGGGAGCACAATAGATCGGGAGTTCCACCGCCAGAAGCCTCCGTAGCCACCGAAAGCCAATCTAGACCCGTTCCGGCACCCTGCCCGAGGGGGAATCCCTCTCCGGTGGCCATCTTCATCATCCATGTGCTCTCCATGACGAGGAGGGAGTAGTTCTCCCTCGGGGCTGAGGGTATGTACCAGTAGATATGTGTTTGATCTCTCTCTCTCTCTCTCGTGTTCTTGAGGTGGTACGATCTTGATGTATCGCGAGCTTTGCTATTATAGTTGGATCTTATGATGTTTCTCCCCCTCTACTCTCTTGTAATGGATTGAGTTTTCCCTTTGAAGTTATCTTATCGGATTGAGTCTTTAAGGATTTGAGAACACTTGATGTATGTCTTGCGTGAGATACCCGTGGTGACAATGGGGTATTCTATTGATCCACTTGATGTATGTTTTGGTGATCAACTTGCAGGTTCCGCCCATGAACCTATGCATAGGGGTTGGCACACATTTTCGTCTTGACACTCCGGTAGAATCTTTGGGGCACTCTTTGAAGTTCTTTGTGTTGGTTGAATAGATGAATCTGAGATTGTGTGATGCATATCGTATAATCATACCCATGGATACTTGAGGTGACATTGGAGTATCTAGGTGACATTAGGGTTTTCGTTGATTTGTGTCTTAAGGTGTTATTCTAGTACGAACTCTATGATAGATTGAACGGAAAGAATAGCTTCGTGTTATTTTATTACGGACTCTTGAATAGATCGATCAGAAAGGATAACTTTGAGGTGGTTTCGTACCCTACCATAATCTCTTCGTTTGTTCTCCGCTATTAGTGACTTTGGAGTGACTCTTTGTTGCATGTTGAGGGATAGTTATATGATCCAATTATGTTATTATTATTGAGATAACTTGCACTAGTGAAAGTATGAACCCTAGGCCTTGTTTCAACGCATTGCAATACCGTTTGTGCTCAGTTTTATCATTAGTTACCTTGCTGTTTTTATATTTTCAGATTACAAAAACCTATATCTATCATCCATATACCACTTGTATCACCATCTCTTCGCCGAACTAGTGCATCTATACAATTTACCATTGTATTGGGTGTGTTGGGGACACAAGAGACTCTTTGTTATTTGGTTGTAGGGTTGCTTTAGAGAGACCATCTTCATCCTACGCCTCCTACAGATTGATAAACCTTAGGTCATCCACTTGAGGGAAATTTGCTACTGTCCTACAAACCTCTGCACTTGGAGGCCCAACAACGTCTACAAGAAGAAGGTTGTGTAGTAGACATCAGACCACCTGTCAACGAAACATAGTGTGTAATTTCTCGTGCAAAATGCGATCTGGCCGCGTGGCCCGAGGTGCCGCCTGAGTTATCGACCTTTATTTTTTTAACATACAATCTGAGTGGATAGCTCCCGTGGTCATCACACGTGAGCGGATATATAGGTGGGCTAGGTGGGCAGGCGGCAGCAATCTAAGTGCTAAAAGAGTTGATCTCGAAAAAGAGTTGATCCAATGCTTGGTTTTGTTTGGATTTTCCAACTATGACCATTGGATAGAATGAATCATTGGCTTACATTCAAAGTTATTCTCATACTATAGAATGGTATAGGAACGTGTAGAGATTTGGTTGATTTTATATCGCTGAATAATATAAAATATTATGAGTGCAGACGCTCCACCCCGAGGTTTGTTGCTCCTTCTCGGTCATCGGGAATCTATGTTTGTCCACTCTTTCGTCTAAGACATGAGCTTTGTTCATCCTTTTGCCGACACGGGGACATCTATATGCCTCCATTTTACAAAATCATGCTATATGCCTCCATGACACGTGGGACATCTAGCATCAAGGTGGCGTGTCATGCAAGAAAATGGAGATATGCAGTGCGTAAGTGAGTCATGCACTTCGCTGGCACCTAATACTACTACGCAATATTTTTTTCTCCTCGATGGCACGTGAATAGTGCATGTACTCAATGACAAAGCACGGGATGGTAGCCATGAACATGGTCGGCCCTTTTTGAAGAGAGTACTAATAAATAACTTTGATGTGTCCCGTCAACTCATAGAACGACGAGAAGCTTGCTTACTATGCCTTCTCCCTCGCGAACGCGTGCGCGGTGGCTCGCAGCACGAGGAGAAACTTTTGCTTACAAGTCGTGGAGGTGCAGCAGTTCATTTGGTGTCAGATTGCCAGAAGTACTACTGTAGTACCATCATTATTGTTCAACTTCCGGAAGAGGAGAAGAGCCAAGCGCAAGGTCACCTACTAACCTAGTACAGTACTACTATAGCCAAAGCTGGTCCACCTTTTTAGAGCATGGTTAATTAATATAGGCGGCTCTTGCAGTGGCACATCATTTAGAGCAAGTACTCTCTTCATAGGAACAAAGGAAGTGAAACAAAAGTTGGAGTGGATGCTAGATTGCCAATTAAAACATGATTACATAGGAAAAAAATCCTATAGCATTCTATCCTATGAATCAAACAACCAATGTAGGAAAATTATGAGGGGGGTCTCTCCAATAGTGTTCCTCGGCTCGCACCTAGCATCACAGTGGTCGAACTTGGTGTCATTCATCTGGTACATGTGGCATCTCAGATCTAGACACAAGGTGACGCGACCTCTCACTTCCTCCGCCATTTGGAGCGGCGCGCCGGTGGAGGGCTAGCATACTCCAATATTAGGTTGGCTCTATGTGATGTGGCAACTTCATATACTAACCGAATGCTGGATATACTACTACGGTACTCACACTCCAAGAAGTGACTCGAAAACCATTCATAAATTGAGTCTATGACATGCATTTGCAGGTGTACCATTCATTACATACAACAAGTCATCAACACACAACAACAACGAGGATACATGTTGGATTATAGATTATTTCCAACAAAACATTCTAGTAAATACTGAAGTTTTCATCACACAACAAATAACAAGCAATGAAATGAACTTCAACTCAACCAATCCTCGGCATTGGAAACGCTTGCTTTGAACCATAGGTGCTTTGGGAAGGGCCAGCTATTCTCAATATCGAGAGCAACACAGGACTGATCATCCAGGCTGAAGCGGCATATATCAGGACCAGGGTAGGGAACCACCACAATGTCCGAGGTATAGATACAGTTGCTTCTCATAAATGGTAGTAACGTTGTGTCAACAGCAGATGGATCGCCTTTCACCATCATTGGATAGTTTTGCCCAAGGAAGAGCGAGTTTTCTCCAAGATTATCACTACTGTACCAGGGAGAAGGTGTTGGTGCTAGCACACTAGTGTCCATCCTGAATACCCTGCAATGGGTGTTGGAATAGGTCCGGAGAGGGCAACCATGGGAGAGAACACCTTCTACCTCGGTAGTAATAATCACAGTGCACAGACAAGAAGAGGTGATCCATCAGAATTAGTTGCCAGGCGCCACTGAGTATATAAGTTCTGCTCGTCCTCATGCTCATGATCATCACCATCGTCATCTCCCCCTTGGTTATAAATTTTTTCAAGTATAGGTGGTGGAATGTTCACACAACCTTGGAAACACAAGAAGAAGGTTAATTAGTAACGGAAACTTGCTTACCCGCATGCATGTGGATGAAACAATTATAATTATGGTGGAAGAAAAACATACTGAAACTACGAGGATCCCATGCAAAAACAGTGCCACGAGTGGTGGCAGCAAACACAAGACCCTCGTATTGAATTGCATCACAGTACTCATCCATGTACAGAAACTGATTTTTGAGCAATATCCATCCAGTCGAACCACGAAGGACGGCAACAAGCTTGTCGAAGATAGCAACAACTTGATAGTTCTTGTAATTCCAAGAGTGGTTGGGAACTCGACAAATTGCTATCTTCCGTAGACCACAGTCACCATGATCGTATTTGAACGTACGTAGATCATTTGTGTGCTCAACCTCAGGGCACTCGGAGATTTTTGGAAGTGGAATCCGCTGACGAGTGTACATATTCACAAGTTCCCACTCGCAATTGTACCCAATATAAACAACCCAATCTCCATTTGCGCCAGCCCAGGCCTTACCCTGAAGCGATGGCATCTTGACATCACATGTATCATTATCAAGCGGCATCAACTTGCACAAGGCGAGGCGTCCATTGTCCGCGCCCATGCGAACAGGCTTATAGAGAATAATGTAGGGGAGATCAAACCACTCCTGGACCCTTGGGTTCCTTGTAATGATGTTATTAGTTGAGTCGAGAATGGGCTTGAACGAACCTTCCATGCTAGCCGAGGTGATGACGTCGCACTGATCAATGAGTTCCCCCACCACGTCATCTTTCAGATCAGGGCAAGAATAACGGGGTCGTTTCTGGCTTGTTCCCTCCATGGAGAAGACGATCGAACAATGGCAAAAGGAAGGGTGAAGGCAAATGGAGGAGGGAGGAAGAGTGTGCGACAACAGTTCCAAATCGAGAGGGAAAGGCGAAGAATCGGTGGACGGTTGCCAATTTGCCATGGTACACGAAGAGGCGCCCCGTCCTACACGTCCTTTCGGAAATTGTACAAAAGGACTCATCGTCGTCTCACTGACATGTTGGAACGGGACCACATGTCAACGAAACATGGTGTGTAATTTCTCGTGCAAAATGCGATCTGGCCGCGTTGGCCCGAGGTGCCGCATTAGTTATCAATCTTTATTTTTTTAATGACGTGCCGTTCAGTTTTGAAGCACAACTAACAGGTACTGTTTGTAGAGAAAATATAAACTACTCTACCACTACTCCACCTCTAGTACTAGTAGTATAAAAAAGATATATAGGCTGGAGCTTCAGAGCTTTCTTGCTAAGGGATGCCCACTTGCTTCTCACACTATCACCCTCTCTCCAGATCTAAAAAGACGGACTCTCTCTCCCTCCTCACCGGTGGTCACAGATCCGCCGGGGAAGAAAAGGACGTGCAGCGTTGACGCACTCGTCGTCGGCGAGCGAGGTCATGCACTAACGACAAGGCCGTCCTCTCAAGCCTAGCACCCGCCCTGGATGGCCTCCATCCCCAAGCTCGCTGCCTAGTGCGTGCGGAGGACGGCGACCACGAGCGAAGCCACTTCCCGCTGTCCCTCAAGTATGCTACCTCTTTTCGAACCATACCCTTGTTCTATTGCCCCATCTGCCACGTTGCTGCATGTGGATCTTTTTCCACTCCACCATCTTCCCAATTTCCTATCCTCTACTCTGCTGGTCACGTAGACGAAAACCTTAATTTGCACTATTAAAGGAAACCCTACTTCATGTAGACTAATCCATGTCTGGGTTGAATAAGAAAAGGAAGGGAGACTGTACTGTCCAAGAGAGTAGGCATCGAACCCGCATCTAGGTTGAAAAGGGGAAAATCAGTAGCTAAGGAACGAGTCTCGTGTCTCTTGGTTGAAGAAGGGTAGAAAGGCATGACAATGCAATAGAGAATGACCAGGTCGATCGGTTTGTTGTCCTCACATAGGAAAAAGGTGGCTAAAGAGAACAAAAATGGGACGTAATCCGCATATGCTGCCTAGATATTTGTTGTTCTGGGCAACCATACCTCCCTCACCACTCTATGCGTCCGTGGAGGTACATCGTACTGGTGCGCCCACAATCCGAATGGGTCTCCCATGCTCTTATTGCCACTTTTTTGCTGTTAGTATAACGCCAGCGGTAAAGTCAACCAATGCTACTTCTAAAGTGATGCCACATTTAACTAATGCCGCACTCAGTCTAATGCCACCGATAAATTTAAGCAATGCCATTTAATGTCTCTGGATTATTTCAGGGTTAGCTATTGATTGTGGATGTATTAAAGATTTTTCAGCTAAGGCATTCTAATGTTGTTGCACAACCAGTATACCAACGACGAAACTTGTTACTACCTTCAGATTTTTGCATTGTTAATGCTTATAGATTACACACCTCACTTTCATGGGATAATTCAATTTTTTTGTACAGTGTCACCTAAATGCCAAGGCGCTAATGTCATTTTATTTTGGTTAAACTGCACAAAAAATTATGAAGACAAGAGGAAAGGTCAAGAGTGCGCACCTCCTCCTTTGGCTATTGTATTGATTCGTTCGATCATGTTTTTATGTTTGATTGATTATCAAGATTGGGATAGCAATTTTTCATGTCCACTCGAGTTCGAAATGATATTTACCTTGAAGGTACATGGTTTGCAATTTTTTAATACTGTCATTAGTTAATAATGCTAGTTACCTTCAGACTTTTGTATTTGGTTTAATGCTCTTGCATAGCTAGTATACCAATGCTGAAACTTGTTACCTTTACATTTTGTATTGTTAATTATTATAGAAATCTTCCTGTGCTAGAGCTTACGGAAATCTATTCAGTAAAACCATCATACTGTACCCTGTAATAAAATAACTACTCTACTGTTGCACTAGCCACTGGATTAGTGTATATTTGTACTATTCAAATGGTGTTGCATTAGCGTATGGACATATATAAAGTGTGGAAAGCTTTCCCAGATATGTTCTCAAGAAAACTACTACCTATTTTTCTAAATACTTGACGTTTGGGTACTTTAAATTGAACTGCGAAAATGTCTTATATTAAGGAACAGAGGGTGTAGAGTTCACTCAAATTATCCCGGTAAAGCTAGTCACACCTTTGTTAAAATTAATGTTCAGTATGTTATCGGAGGAGGTCTGTATGTTTGTCTCTAATGCCTGTCGACTACATACCTGACATCATGATGTAATGTTAAGTCATTTCCTTTTGTACAGTGTCACTGAATTGTCAAGCCGGTGATGGCATTCTATTTTAGTTGAACTGCACAAAATATGCTTAAAAGAAGAGGAAAGGTCAGGAATCGATCATTCTTTTAGAAATAACTATATATGTCTTTCTGACATCAGCCCTTGTTGCCTTATTTATTCCTTCAAACATGTGGTTAGAAACAGTCTTGCTACATTTTCCCATTAAGAAATTGGAATGCTTATATTTGTGAGTCTATGCTTCAACTAGTGCCACTTTTATAGTAATCACACTTTCAATATCTATGCAAACAAGGATGCTCGATTTTAGTGGAACTGCACAAAAAGTCCAACTGGTTCAACATTAGGAGCATGTTTTCTTCCAAACCTTTATATCCAATTGGTGGCACTATGAGCTGTTCATTACGAAGGTACATGGTTTGCTACTATCTTGCTACTCTTTTTGTACTGTCATTAGATAGTAATACTAGTGGTTTGCATGTGAATTTATTGGCAGGGTGGACCTACATTGGAGGTGCAGGACAGGATTCAATGATTGGATGCTCAATTTCGGTTGTATCGATTTCACCTCTTCCATCACTGCAAACATGGATATCCTTGGTCTGATGAAGAATAGGCACTATATTTCTACTCTGGACCAGCAAATCAATTCAGTATGAAATTGTCCAGGGAAAAACATGACTATATCAAATTGTTAAGTGCAAAACATGATAGATGCTAAGCGGAAGAGACATGTTTAAACCAAAAATACAAGGTAGGGTATATGTTTACTAGCTGCTTGATATTTGTGCAGACAGATATGTCTGCCCGTTGCTATTTGGCAAACACACAAAGTGACCGCAATTTTGGTTGAACTGCACAAGAGAATAGTATAGTCACTACATGTAGTGCCATTTAAAAATAGACACAGAAAGATTGGATAGTCACTTCATGGACTGCAGAAAAGTAGTATTGTACTATTTGTTGGCCAACACTAGGTGCTTCATTGCTTTGGTGTTATTATACAATGGGCATAGTTTTGTCTAAGTTAAAGTTTGTATTCCGAAAATAGTCTCGCCGTGTGATCGAGAGAAGACCAAATCATATTGCAGTGGATGTTCCTCCATCATGTGTGGTTCATTCTCATGGTTCCAGTTGTTGGTGAAACCACTTACATTTGCAAGAGGAATTGTAGACTTCACAAACAAATTTGTCTTTCAGTCTGTACGGAATGTTGGCCAAGAGAAGCATCCATGTTAGTAGGAAGAACAGATGTTTTTTCTAGATCTTTGCTTTTGGAGCTACATATTTATATATGATCTGTGAATCATTGAGATGCATTAACATGTTGATCTTATGTATGGGAATCGTACTAGTTGGTTTTGAATTTGGGCTACTAATGTGAACATATTACAATACCAGGCATGTGAGTCTCGTGTGAACATTTTGAATGGATCGGCTCTTACTGCTGTGCACAGCATGATCCTTATTTCTGTGTTCTCAGTGTTTACAAGTTACTAACAGTTCCATATTTCTGTTCGCTCAGTGTTTACAAGTTACTGGTTGATCACTAGCTAGCCTACTAATGCGCTCCTGGCAGTTTTAGTTCCGACGCAAGATCCGAAGTGGTAGTTTTTTGAATAAAAATGCCTACCTCTGAAGAAACTGACAAGCTGGTTTGAAGAAAATGCCATGCGAATCTGAAGAAACTGCCAGCAAAAACGTTTGCAAATGCCTTATCTCCCAGCGAACATTCATCAGCTAATGCGATCGTACACGTACACCATCCGACCTACTCGATCCTACACGTACACCATCTGACCTACTCGATCTTACACGGATAAATAGTGGATCACGCACGTACTACCTCCTTTCCAGTTTGCAGGGCTCAATTCAAAAAACGACCTACTCGATCCTACACGAATAAATAGCGGATCATGCACGTACTACCTCCTTTCTGGTTTGCAGGGCTTAATTCAAAAATCTAACCAACCAAGGTAGATGATGAGTGGTGGAATCATTTTTGACAATGAGGGAGTACCTCATCTGGATGATTCGAGTGCACTCGTTTGACCATCATGCCGGTGTGCGACCCAGCACGGACGAGAGGCACCACTGACAGGACGGGACGACACAGTCATAATTTCAGTTTTTCTAGTTTTCCACGGCAAGCTGGCGTGCTAAGCCATGCCTGCTTATGCATTGAATTCTGATGACCGCAATGACCGTCGCGTTTCCCGCGACACGCTAGTTCGCCTACCTTCCGCCTATAATTACTGTTTCCCGGACTTCTCCGGTGGCACCATCACCCAAATCGCCCTATCCTCATAAGGCCCCACTGGCCCGACATCGCTCGCCACTTATCCTCACTCTCGCCACGTCCACCATGTCACCGCCAGAACTAGTGTTCGGTTTTTCACCGGAAGGCAGACAGAGGGAGGAGGCATTCTATCGGTCTTTAGATGGCAATGCGGACTATGAGGAGTTGTTGGAGCGCGACCGCCTGGCGGAGGAGCAGCGTATTGCCGATTTGCGCCGCCAGCGGGACATGGAGCAGCAACGCACCGACGCTCTGAGTCGCGAGCAGAGCGCCCGCAACTGGGCCAACTACGTGGAGGCCCGCGCCCGACAAATAGCCCTGGAGGCTGTCAGGCACGCACGCGTTCGCGAAGCCGATTTTTACTACCAGCTCGTCAAGTGGGTTTCCCGCTTAGAAGCCGAAGCTTCGGTGGACCACGCCGGCATGGAAAGGGCCAACGCGCGCGAGCAACGCTCCCTATCACACCTCTGGCAAGTCTGAGGCGAGGCGGAGGACACCGGTGCCAGCGTTTAGCGTGTACCGCAGATGGCGGCCGACATTGTCTAGTTAGCTGAGAGTAAGTTAGTACTTGTACGCTACTAGAGTATTAGTGGGAGTAGATAGTTAACTTGGCTATGGTGGTTGTCAACATGGAAGTTCAGTACTCTATATGTGGATCAGACATGTTACTTTGCTCGGAATGTTGAACTTTCCGTTTGAAAGTATGGAATGGGCTGTTATTTTTTTTATATAAATGGGTTGTATTTGTCCTCCATGGGTTTAGAGACTGACTTGTGGGCCTACCAAGTTGATGCGTACACAGTGAGGAGATGACTGTACGTGGAGAGGATGATAGCAGGGACCCGCCATGGTCATGGCAGTACGCAAGCAAGTGCCTCCTTATTTCAAGCCAATAAAAAATGGCTCCTCCTAATGGATTTCTGACATCTGGGTCCCATGCCATTGTCAACGTAGTCAACAAATGAAAGAATTGCACGACGAGCGGCTGACACCAGGGACCCAGCAGCTCGCCCAGTTATTTTTGTTTTGGGTTAATTTGATAAATGCCACTCCAAATCTGGTGTTCCCGAGAAATGCCACTGCAATTTCCAAACTTTTAAAAATGCCATTTCATGCCATTTCTAGTGGCATTTTTCGAAGTCTGGAGTGGCGTTTTTAAAAGTTTGCAAATTGCAGTGGCGTTTTCCAAAGTTTGCAAAAATTGCAGTGGCATTTTTCAAAGTTTGGAAATTGCAGTGGCATTTTTATGAATCGCCATAATTGGAGTGGCATTTATCTAATTTGTTTTTGAGACAGAAGTAAGGTGTCAACTAGGCTGTGCGGGGCACTCTAGCCTGTCTAGACAACCTTCTCTTTTATGTTTACCACAGACCAGACGAGTAGTTTTTTTGTTTCTGAAAATGGCTAGCCCAGTTTTTTTTGTGATTTGCCAAGTAAGTCGCTTTGTCAGGCCTGTTGGGCTGCAGATCTTTTAAGATGAGGATAGCTTCATTCGGCTGGTCGAGAAAATGGCCTATCAGTAATGAGAAATGGGCTGTACATTTTTAAAACACATCAAACCGGCAATTAGTTTCAAATTCCTTTTTTTTATTCTGAGATTTTAAATTGCATTGATTTTTATGTGTGGACAATTTGTTGGATTTTATATTGATATACATTTATTTTTAAAATAAGTTTGAATGTGACTCGAAATTTCAGGATTAAAAACAGTTCAGACTGCACCAAAATATTCAAAATTTCGTATAATTTTTTAACCATGGCCACAATATGGGCTATAATGCTAACAAAAAGAATATGGGCTCCAAAAAAACCTTAAGAATTAGCAAATGGGCCGTAAATTATTAGAAATAATGGCAGATGGGATGTATGCTATTTTCCACAGATTTGAGCCTTTCCAAAAAAAAGGTTGACACACAAGCAGTGACTGTTGGATGTCCATCCAACAGCCGTCGTGCTTCTTCAATCTTTGCTCTTCCTGCTCCAACCGCTCAAACAAGCGCCGGCGGGACTGCCTGCTCCCTCCTCCCCGCGGCCGGCTGTGCTGCCGCGCATGCCTCACCGCCCCACCGTACTCCCATCGCTGGCCTAGCCATCCCTCTACTCACCCACACCTGTTGTTATTCTCCGGCGACGGCAGACGAACCAGTAAACCCTCGTACAGTCGTACTGCCCCCCGCGTGGGAAACAACTGCTGAGTCTTCCCTGGCTCCGTTCCCTTCCTAGGCCTCGCCGTCATCCACTGCCCTGGTGCACTCGGCGCAGCCTGGTCAACGTGATCAACGACCGACATGCATCTGAAGTGGACTGTACATGGAGAGGCTGACAGCTGGGTCCACGGCCACATGCAAGGAAATGCCTCCTTATTACGCGCAAAATAATTATTCCTCCACCTGACAGCAGGGACCCACCGGACGGGCCACCGTATTTCGTGAAAAAAACGTTCCCCCCTGACTGCTAGGACCCACCAGCTACATCTTTGCACGCAAGGAAGTGCCTCCTTATTACGCACAAAAAAATGAATACTCCCCCTGCTAGCTGGGACCCAGTATAGTGGCAGGCAGACTTGTGGGCCTACTAAGTTGACGGGGACGGAGGGCTTTGTCAACTTAGTCAATATGCACGATTCTACCTCCAGTGACCGTACGATGTCCATCCAACAGCCGTAGTGCTTCTTCAACCTCTGGTCTTCTTGTTCCAGACGCCCAAACCAGCGTCGGTCGTGCCTCGTGCTCCTGCCTCCCGTGGCCGGCTGCGATGCCGTGGAGGTCTCACCGCCCCCTACTACTCCCACCGCTGGCCAGGCCATCCCTCTACTCACCCACACCCCCTGTTATTCTGCGGCGACGGCAGCCCCACACCACAGTGAACCCGTGAACCCTCATACTCCTCTACGCGTGGGCATCCACTGCCGCGTCTTCCCCGGCTCCGCGTCGTCACCTTCCTAGGCCTCGCCGTCGTCCACCACCATGGTGCTCTGGGCGCGGTGTGGTCAACGTGGTCAAGGAACGACTTCCATCGGAAGAGTACTGTACGTGGAGAGGCTGACAGCTGGGTCCATGGCGGCCGCAAAGAAATGCCTCCTTATTACGCGCAAAATAATTATTCCTCCACCTGACAGCAGGGACCCACCGGACGAGCCACCGTATTTCGTGAAAAAAAACATTCCCCCTGACTGCTTGGACCCACCAGCTACATCTTCGCACGCAAGGAAGTGCCTCCTTATTACGTACAAAAAAAATGAATACTCCCCCTGCTAGCTGGGACCCAGTATAGTGGCAGGCAGACTTGTGGGCCTACTAAGTTGACGGGGACGGAGGGATTTTCAACTTAGTCAATATGCACGATTCTAGCTCCAGTGACCGTACGGTGTCCATCCAACGGCCGTAGTGCTTCTTCAACCTCTGGTCTTCTTGCTCCAGCCGCCCAAACCAGCGCCGGTCGTGCCTCGTGCTTCTGCCTGCCGTGGCCGGCTGCGATGCCGCGGAGGCCTCACCGCCCCTACTACTCCCACCGCTGGCCAGGCCATCCCTCTACTCACCCACACCCCCTGTTATTCTGCGGTGACGGCAGCCTCACACCGCAGCGAACCAGTGAACCTTCATACTCCTCTACGTGTGGGCATCCACTGTCGCGTCTTCCCCGGCTCCGCGTCGTCCCCTTCCTAGGCCTCACCGTCGTCCACCGCCCTGGTGTTCTCGACGCGGCGTGGTCAACGTGGTTAAGGAACGCCTTCCATCGGAAGAGTATTGTATGTGGAGAGGCTGACAGCTGGGTCCATGGCGGCCGCAAGGAAGTGCCTCCTTATTACGCGCAAAATAATTATTCCTCCACCTAACAGCAGGGACCCACTGGACGGGCCACCATATTTCGCGAAAAAAATGCTCCCCCCTGACTGCTGGGACCCACCATCTACATCTTCGCATGCAAGGAAGTGCCTCCTTATTACGCACAAAAAATTGAATAATCCCCCTGCTAGCTAGGACCCAGTATAGTGGCAGGCTGACTTGTGGGACTACTAAGTTGACGGGGACGGAGGGCTTTGTCAACTTAGTCAATATGCATGATTCTAGCTCCAGTGACCATACGATGTCCATCCAACGGCCGTAGTGCTTCTTCAACCTCTGGTCTTCTTGCTCCAGCCGCCCAAACCAGCGTCAGTCGTGCCTCGTGCTCCTGCCTCCTGTGGCTAGCTGCGATGCGGCGGAGGCCTCACCGCCCCCTACTACTCCCACCGCTGGCCAGGCCATCCCTCTACGCACCCACACCCCCTGTTATTCTATGGTGACGGCAGCCTCACACCGCAGCGAACCAGTGAACCCTCATACTCCTCTACGCGTGGGCATCCACTGCCGCGTCTTCCCCGGCTCCTCGTCGTCCCCTTCCTAGGCCTCGCCGTCGTCCACCGCCCTGGTGCTCTCGGCGTGGCATGGTCAACATGGTCAAGGAACGGCTTCCATCGAACGTGGACTGTACATGGAGAGGCTGACAGCTGGGTCCATGGCCGTAGCAAGGAAGTGCCTCCTTATTACACGGAAAATAATGATTCCTCCACCTGACAGCAGGGACCCACCGGACGGGCAACCGTATTTTGCGAAAAAAATGTTTCCCCCTGACTGCTGGGACCTACCAGCGACATCTTCGCACGCAAGGAAGTGCATCCAGGCAAAAAAACTATTCACCCCCGTAACTGCTGGGACCCACCAGCTACATCTTCGCACGCAAGGAAGTGCGTGACAATCGGGACCCACCTGGTCGAAGCGTACGTAACGTTGTCATTCTGGTCGCGAACGTGTACGTACATACTGGTCCATGTAGAGGCGTGCACGTGTCGTAGTGGAGGCGCGCACGTAGCATGTACACGTACGTACAACGGCCAGTGTGCAAGAAAGAAAATACGACCACGTACGTACATACATGCAGGGTCTCGAACGCCTACTCGCGCATACGTACGGCCAGGGCTCGTGTACATGGTTGGGTCGGAACGGAAAAACAGCGTCGTCGTCGTGTTCATGGGGAGCCAACCGGCTGGGTCAGAACGGAATGCGTCGTCGTGTTCATCGGGAGGGCTTGGACGGAACAGCCGATGGAAACGCGGCCTGGCATACCGCAGAACGGAGGAAACGGCCTTGTGTTCGACCGGCCACGGTCGAAACGGGATCCTGTTCATCGGGAGGGGTCTGGCGTAGCGCAAAACAAAGAAAACGGACCTCCTACGGTCGAAACGGGGGTCCTGTTCATCAGGAGGGGTGTGGCGTACCGCAAAACGGAGGAAACAGACTTGTGTTGGAGCACTACGGTCGAAACGGGGGTCCTGTTCATCGGGAGGGGTGTGGCGTACCGCAAAACGGGACTCCACGGGATACTGTTAATCTCCACCGTCGACCCCCTCCAGCCTCCAAGGGCTACTGTTCATCCACCGTCGACCTCCTCCAGCCTGCCCCTGCGACTGTTCATCCACGGGCTCCTGTTCATCTAGCCTCCACCGCGCGCTACTCCACCGGTTACTGTTCAACCAGCCCTCTCCACATGGGCTCTTGTTCAACCACCCCTCCACGGGCTACTGTTCATCCAGCCCTCCACCGTCTACTGTTCATCCAGCCCTCCACGGGGTCGTCCTGTTCATCCAGCCCTCCACGGGGTCCTGTTCATCCAGCCCCAACCGGCTCGATTGATCGGGGTCCTGTTCATCCAGAGGCAACACCATGGTGTCCTGTTCATCCACCCCCATCGGGAACTGTTCATCCAACCCCGCCCCAGCAACGCTCACTGTTCATCCAGAGGTAGCATCGATCGGTGATGTCTACTACACAACCTTCTTTTTGTAGACGTTGTTGGGCCTCCAAGTGCAGAGATTTGTAGGACAGTAGAAAATTTCCCCCAAGTGGATGACCTAAGGTTTATCAATCCGTAGGAGGCGTAGGATGAAGATGGTCTCTCTCAAGCAACCATGCAACCAAATAACAAAGAGTCTCTTTTGTCCCCAACACACCCAATACAATGGTAAATTGTATAGATGCACTAGTTCGGCGAAGAGATGGTGGTACAAGTGGTATATGGATAGGAGATATGGGTATTTGTAATCTGAAATTATAAAAACAGCAAGGTAACAAGTGATAAAAGTGAGCATAAACGGTATTGCAATGTGTGGAAATAAGGCCTAGGGTTCATACTTTCACTAGTGTAAGTCCTCTCAACAATACTAACATAATTGGATCATAAAACCATCCCTCAACATGCAACAAAGAGTCACTCCAAAGTCACTAATAGCGGAGAACGAACGAAGAGATTATGGTAGGGTACGAAACCACCTCAAAGTTATTCTTTCCAATCAATCTGTTGGGCTATTCCTATAAGTGTCACAAACAGCCCTAGAGTCCGTACTAGAATAACACCTTAAGATACAAATCAACCAAAACCCTAATGTCACCTAGATACTCCAATGTCACCTCAAGTATCCGTGGGTATGATTATACGATATGCATCACACAATCTCAGATTCATCTATTCAACCAACACAAAGGACCTCAAAGAGTGCCCCAAAGTTCTACCGGAGAATCACGATGAAAACGTGTGCCAACCCCTATGCATAGGTTCATGGGCGAAACCCGCAAGTTGGTCACCAAAACGTACATCAAGTGAATCACGTGATATCCCATTGTCACCACAGATATCCACGGCAAGACATACATCAAGTGTTGTCAAATCTTTAAAGACTCAATCCGATAAGATTACTTCAAAGGGGAAACTCAATTCATTACAAGAGAGAAGAGGGGGAGGAGAAACATAAGATCCAACTATAATAGCGAAGCTCGCGATACATCAAGATCGTATCATCTCAAGAACACGAGAGAGAGAGAGAGATCAAACACATAGCTACTGGTACATACCCTTAGCCCCAAGGGAGAACTACTCCCTCCTCGTCATGGAGAGCACCGGGATGATGAAGATGGACACCGGAGAAGGATTGCCCCCTCCGGAAGGGTGCCGGAACGGGTCTAGATTGGTTTTTGGTGGCTACGGAGGCTTCTGACGGCGGAACTCCCGATCTAATCTCCGTTCTGGAAGTTTTAGGTTACGTAGGTATATATGGGTGCAGGAGATACGTCGGAGGAGCTACGGGGGCCCCACGAGGCAGGGGGCGCGCCCTAGGGGGGCGCCCCCCACCCTCGTGAGCACCTCCCGTATCTCCTAACGTGGAGTCCAAGTCTATCCGGTGGCTTTCGTTCCAAAAATAACTTCTCCAGTTGATTTCGTTCCGTTTCGACTCCGTTTGATATTCCTTTTCTTCGAAACACTGAAATAGGCATAAAACAACAAATCTGGGCTGGGCCTCCGGTTAATAGGTTAGTCCCAAAAGTAATATAAAAGTGGATAATAAAGCCCAATATTGCCCAAAACAGTAGATAATATAGCATGGAGCAATCAAAAATTATAGATATGTTGGAGACGTATCAAGCATCCCCAAGCTTAATTCCTGCTCGTCCTCGAGTAGGTAAATGATAAAAAAGATAATTTTTTATGTGGAATGCTAGTTGGCATAATTTCAATGTAATTCTTCCTACTTGTGATATTAATATTCAGATCCGAAAGATTCAAGACAAAAGTTCATTTTGACATAAAAATAATAATACTTCAAGCATACTAACTAAGCAATCATGTCTTCTCAAAATAACATGGCCAAAGAAAGTTATCCCTACAAAATCATATAGTCTGGCTATGCTCTATCTTCACCACACAAAGTATTTAAATCATGCACAACCCCGATCACAAGCCAAGCAATTGTTTCATACTTTTGATGTTCTCAAACTTTTTCAATCTTCACGCAATACATGAGTGTGAGCCATGGACATAGCACTATAGGTGGAATAGAATGGTGGTTGTGGAGAAGACAAAAAGGAGAAGATAGTCTCACATCAACTAGGCGTATCAACGGGCTATGGAGATTCCCATCAATAGATATCAATGTGAGTGAGTAGGGATTGCCATGCAACAGATGCACTAGAGCTATAAGTATATGAAAGCTCAACAAAAGAAACTAGTGGGTGTGCATCCAACTCGCTTGCTCACGAAGACATAGGGCACTTTGAGGAAGCCCATCATTGGAATATACAAGCCAAGTTCTATAATGAAAGATTCCCACTAGTATATGAAAGTGACAACATAGGAGACTCTCTATCATGAAGATCATGGTGCTACTTTGAAGCACAAGTGTGGAAGAAGGATAGTAGCATTTTCCCTTTTATTTTTTTATTTGGCCTTCCTTTTTTTATTTGGCCTTTCTTTTTTTTATTTGGCTGTTTTTTTGGGACAATGCTCTATTGAATGATGATCATCACACTTCTATTTATTTACAACTCGATGATACAACTCGATACTAGAACAAAGATGACTCTATATGAATGCCTCCGGCGGTGTACCGGGATATGCAATGAATCAAGAGTGACAAGTATGAAAGAATTATGAACGGTGGCTTTACCACAAATACAATGTCAACTACATGATCATGCTAAGCAATATGACAATGATGGAGTGTGTCATAATAAATGGAACGGTGGAAAGTTGCATGGCAATATATCTCGGAATGGCTATGGAAATGCCATAATAGGTAGGTATGGTGGCTGTTTTGAGGAAGATATATGGTGGGTTTATGGTACCGGCAAAAGTTGCGCGGTACTAGAGAAGCTAGCAATGGTGGAAGGGTGAGAGTGTGTATAATCCATGGACTCAACATTAGTCATAAAGAACTCACATACTTATTGCAAAAATCTATTAGTTATCAAAACAAAGTACTACGCGCATGCTCCTAGGGGGATAGATTGGTAGGAAAAGACCATCGCTCGTCCCCGACCGCCACTCATAAGGAAGGAAATCAATAAATAAATCATGCTCCGACTTCATCACATAACGGTTCACCATACGTGCATGCTACGGGAATCACAAACTCAACACTAGTATTTCTCAAATTCATAACCACTCAACTAGCATGACTCTAATATCACCATCTCCATATCTCAAAACAATCATCAAGCATCAAACTTCTCTTAGTATTCAACACACTCATAAGAGAATTTTATTATTCTTGAATACCTAGCATATTAGGATTTTAAGCAAATTACCATGCTATTTAAGACTCTAAAAATAATCTAAGTGAAGCATGAGATTTCATCTATTTCTATATAATAAAACCACCACCGTGCTCTAAAAGGATATAAATGAAACACTATAGCAAACGACAAACTACTCCGAAAGATATAAGTGAAGATCAATGAGTAGTCGAATAATTATGCAACTATGTGAAGACTCTCTAACATTTAATAATTTCAGATCTTGGTACTTTATTCAAACAGCAAGCAAAGCAAAATAAAATGACATCTAAGAATAGCAAACATCATGTGAAGAAGCAAAAACTTAGGATCAACCGATACTAACCGATAATTGTTGAAGAAGAAAGGTGGGATGCCAACCGGGGCATCCCCAAGCTTAGATGCTTGAGACTTATTGAAATATTATCTTGGGATGCCTTGGGCATCCCCAAGCTTGAGCTTTTGTGTCCCCTTAATTCCTCTCATATCACGGTCTCCCTAAATCTCAAAAGCTTCATCCACACAAAACTCAACAAGGACTCGTGAGATAAGTAGGTATAAACCATTGCAAAAACCTTATCATACTCTACTGTAGAAAGTCACTAAAATTATTATTCAACATTTCATACTAAATGCCTCTGCATATTTAATAGTCCTATCGTCAAATAGAATCATTAAAGAAGCGACCATATGCAAACAATGCAAACATAACAGCAATCTGCCTAAACAGGATAGTCTGTAAAGAATGCTGCAACATCCATACTTCCATAGCTCCAAAAATTATGAAATAAAATTCCCACTGTATTAAATTTATCATAGATTAATATGAAAAAGGTTTCAACATTTTATCACATTCTGAATTTTCTAGGGAATTATTGCAACAACGGTAAACTTTCTGTTTTCAAACAGCAACATGTATACTTGTAACATAGGCATAGTAAAAGCTATCAATGCCATTTTTATTGAAATAAAAGATGCAAAACATTGTTATAAATACAGTAATCAAATTCTAGAAAAATAAATTGACGCTCCAAGCAAAACACATATCATGTGGTGAATAAAAATATAGCTCCAAGTAAAGTTACCGATGAACGAAGACGAAAGAGGGGATGCCTTCCGGGGCATCCCCAAGCTTAAGATCTTGGCTATCCTTTAATATTACCTTGTGGTGCCTTGGGCATACCCAATCTTAGGCTCTTGCCACTCCTTATTCCATAGTCCATCGAATCTTTACCCAAAACTTGAAAACTTCACAACACAAAACTTAACAGAAAACTCGTAAGCTCCGTTAGTATAAGAAAATAAATCACCACTTCAAGGTACTGTAATGAACTCATTCTTTATTTATATTGGTGTTAAACCTACTGCATTCCAACTTCTCTATGGTTTATAAACTATTTTACTAGCCATAGATTCATCAAAATAAGTAAACAACACATGAAAAACAGAATCTGTCAAAAACAGAACAGTCTGTAGTAATCTGAATCAAACGTATACTTATGGAACTCATAAAATTCTCAAATAAATTTCTGGACCTGATTAATTTATCTATTAATCATCTGAAAAAAGAATTAACTAAATATCACTCTCCAAATAAAAATGGGAGCAATTATCGTGAGCGCTAAAGTTTCTGATTTTTACAGCATGATCAACAAGACTTCCCCCAAGTCGTCCCAAAGGTTCTACTTGGCACAAACACTAATTAAAAGCATAAAACCACATCTAAACAGAGGCTAGATGAATTATTTATTACTAAACAGGAACAAAAAGCAAGGAAATAAAATAAAATTGGGTTGCCTCCCAACAAGCGCTATCGTTTAATGCCCCTAGCTAGGCACGATGATTTCGATGCTCACATAAAGGATAAGAATTGTAACATAAAGAGAGCATCATGAAGAATATGACTAGAACATTTAAGTCTAACATACTTCCTATGCATAGGGACTTTGTGAGCAAACAACTTATGGGAGCAATAATCAACTTGCATAGGAAGGTAAAACAAGCATAACTTCAAAATTTTAAGCACATAGAGAGGAAACTTGATATTATTGCAATTCCTACAAGCATATGTTCCTCCCTCATAATAATTTTCAGTAGCATCATGAATGAATTCAACAATATAACTATCACATAAAGCACTATTTTCATGATCTATAAGCATAGAAATTTTATTACTCTCCACATAAGCAAAATTCTTCTCATGAATAATAGTGGGAGCAAACTCAACAAAATAATTATCATGTGAGGCATAATCCAATTGAAAACTAAAATAATGATGACAAGTTTCATGGATATCATTATTCTTTATAGCATACAAGTCATCACAATAATCATCATAGATAGCAACTTTGTTCTCATAATCAATTTGAACCTCTTCCAAAATAGTGGATTCATCACTAAATAAAGTCATGACCTCTCCAATTCTACTTTCATCAATATAATCATCATAAATAGGAGGCATGCTTTCATCATAATAAATTTTCTCATCAAATCTTGGGGGACAAAAAATATCATCTTATACCCCTTCTCCTCGCACACAGAAGCGATGGCGCTCCCACCCCCACCCCGGCGATCTCCACCCCCTTCCGGCAATCCACTCCACTAGCCACTAAAATCTAGTTCTTCTCCAGTGGATCTCTTCGGCGCTCCGAGATCTACACGTTCATACCCATCTTTAATGGGTTCCATGGAGGGTTCCACCCTTGGTCTGGACTTTTCCAAGGGTTTGGATTTTGCGGAGAAGGTTTTCAGATCTACGGGCTTTTCGGTACACCCCATGGAGGACTCCCACATCTTCACCATGGTGGTTTCGTTTGGGCGCCACAACTTTCGTTTGAACGAAGATTCTGTGGCTGCGGCTCTGGAAGCAGCTATTGGTGGATCGGGCATTGATCTCATGGTGTTTTCGATTAAGGACAAGGTATTTGGATTTCAAGTCTCTTGCAAGGTTGTTGCCATGATTATTCTTCGCCTTCGGTCTTTTTCTTGCGAACAATTCAAATGTTACTTTCATTTATGGAGTAACGGTGGTCCTAATTGGAGTCGTGAATTCAAGATCTGGAATTTGGAGTGTGATGCTGAGTGGATCCTAGTGAGTCCCTCAAAGAGACGTGTTGCTCTTGGGGTTTTAGCCCTGCGCTCTAAGCCTTCTAAGTCTTCTTTCAAATCGGCTCATGTAATTCGCAAGAAGCTCTCATTTGCAGTTTTTCAAAGATATGGTGCTTGCCAGGATTATCGTTATCCAGCTACGGAAAGTTGCATTCGCGATGTTGAACAGGCGGGCTACTCAATTTCTTCTCATGAGCGGGTGATTATTCGTCCAACCTTGCCGGCGACTCTCCGGTGGACGTCGGCGAGACCATCTATCTCGTTTGGTACGGTGCATGATCTTCGGCCCCATGCTGATCGAACGCCACCAATCTCGGGCGGGAATTCTGTTCCTTCGAATGAGGACGTGCCGGGCCATGTTGGGCCCGCTTTTCTGGACTCGGAGGGCCTGGATGAGCCATCATCCTCCTCTGAGGTGGGCCGGGCTTCGCCGGTTTCCTTTGGGGAGCAGCTGGATATCCCCTCGTCTCAACAAGCAAGGGAAGATTTCGACAATTTAATTTCTGATATGGTCGATGAAATTTCTATGTGTCAGCAGTGCCTGGAGAAGGGTCATTTTGCTTCTGCGTGCACATCTACGCTTTGGTGTATCTCTTGCCTCCGGTCTGGTCATGTCAAAAAAGATTGCAACAAATTTGCTAGTATCTTGGGGCTCGTGTGGCAAGCCAAACCTGTTAACGCCCCATCTTCCGAGGCGCGCTGTGGGAATATCTCTCTGACAAATCCTTTACCAAACTTGGACCTCCCTTGCACTTCCGCATTTACACCATCGTCCAGTTCCATCAGCCCTGGCCCCAAGACACCATCGACTTCGCCGCCTGCAACCCCTCCCCCGCCCCTTCACTCGCCGTCATTGGAGGCGGAGCTCCCGACTCCGATGGCCAACTTCCATTCGGATCCCCTGCGGTATGTACCTGCTGGTCACCACATCGTCGATGGGGGAGAAGATCGTCTGCCGCGAACCTTTGTGATGCCACATACCCCAATTGTGCGCCGGCATGTGGAGTTCATGCTTGCGGAGGTAATGCCTATTCCTCAACCGGATGAGATTGGTGCTGCTAGAGAGGAAGTAGTGCAGTGGTTGCATGGGCATGGGGTTCATGTTCGGTCAGCTCAGCCTTGGATCCGGTCTGTTGGGCTCTTTGAGCTTAGAGATGCTGCCGTCAGATTTTCTCTGCTACAACTTCCGCCTCAGCCGCTGGGTAATGACCGTTTTGTGCGTTTTATGAAGCATGACGAGGGTGAAAATTTTCGGGCAGTTCAGGGTTTTCGCCAGGGACTTATTATGTTTCTTGGTATTCCGTTGGACCTTCGTAACACTCAATGCATTAGGGCAGCGGTGAATACTTTTGGGAAATTCCACCATTGGGTCAGTGAGGACCCCTATTTGGTTCGCTCTTTGGTCTTCGCTTCCTTCCCAGAGGATTTCCTTGTACCACGTGATGTGGTCTTCATGGATTTTGCGACCTATGGTGGGGCGAGGGTTTCTTGGACTGCACCTCTATACATTTTGGGAGCGAACTTTGCTGAGCAGATGCCCCAGGATGAAGATTGGATGCCCCTCAATGGCAATCCGCATCCAGTTCCGGGTGTTCCTTTCCCGGATTTGCCCTCGTTTAATCTTCCTGTCTACCCCGCCTTGGGGTGGAATGCAGTCCCTCCTCCGCCGCCAGAGCCTGTGATCATTGAAGTGGCCGAGGACAATTGGGGGAATGGCCAGGACAATGTTGAGCCTGATCCTGTTCAAGATCAAGAGTCAATGGTGGTGGATCTCTCCGCCCAGCCAAGCTCCGCTACTGACCAGGATCCACCTGTCATTGGTGGAGGATGATCTATCTGAATCAATTATGCAGCCTGTGGTCAATGAAGATACAGCGAACAATTGGGCAATTGTGGTGTATCATCATCCTACTGTCACGAAGGAGATTGCTCTACCTGTGATTCCTTTTGGGCCTCCTTTGCCCCCGGAGATGATTTGGAGGAGGTCTTTTGAGAACCTTTTGCAAGCTCCTGTAGCATTTTCTGTACCCAGGCCAGTGATGATGCAACCTTTGTCACCTGTTGTTCTGTCTAAAAGGAGCTGGGATTTGGCTTTCAGCGATTCGAACCTGCCACGTCTTACATGGAGGGAAGAGGAGCCAGCTCGGCCAGTTGCCAGGGCGCTTTTTTCTGATCCTATTGCTGTGCAGCCTGTGCAGGTTCCCTATTCTGCTGCGGTCAAAACTCGCAAGCCACGGAAGACTCTGGCGCCAACTCCAATTGTGGACACCACAGTTCGACGCTACACTAGAAGCTCGGCCCAGCGAGATGGTTTCAAGCCCACTTTCCAAGAGCTCGCACTTCAGCCCAAGAGGAAGAAGCCCAAGGCCAAGCCTTTCACGGCCCAGATGCATGAAGAGCCTGCTTCTGATGGAATTCCTCCTGCAACCCCTGTCAGTAGACTACAAGAAGTTGGACGTGAGCTTCAGATTGATGCTGCTCTGCTAACTGTGGATGCACTTATGGTGGACCCACCTGCTGTAGCTTCGCCTAAACATGATGATTAGTGTGTCCCTGGAATATTGGGTTTTGCAAGCCCTTAATTTTGCCTTTTCTCTATTTTTAGGCAGTTTCCTGCTTCTGGAACTTTGGTGCTTGGTGATGTTAGGGCAGACTAAACTGTCGTCTTTTAAAAATGTGGTATTGTGTGCCATGTGGTTTCTGGCCTTTAACTTTTGCTATAATGAGTAATAGCTGTAGAAACTGGAATGTTCTTTGTTGGAATGTGAGAGGCCTGAATTCTGAAGCTAGACAGAGAGCTGTTAGGCAGAAAATTGAGGAGAGCCAATGTTCAATAGCTTGTCTGCAAGAAATGAAATGTTCTTCTTTTGACTCGCGGACAATCAAATCTTTCTGCCCTAAAAGATTTGACTCTTTTGTCTGTTCTCCCTCAATTGGGGCTTCTGGTGAAATTATTGTTGTCTGGAATTCTGCAGTTTTTAGTGGCACTATAATTGAGGTGCAGCAGTTTGCTGTGGTGGTTCAGTTTACTTCCAGGCAAAATAATGAAACTTGGACTCTTGTGGCTGTTTATGGTCCTTGTCAGGGTGTAGCCAGGGACAACTTTGTTAATTGGTTATACAACCTTGCTATACCTGTTAATGAGCATTGGTTGCTACTTGGTGATTTTAATTTCCTCCGATCTGTGGACAACAGAAACTTACCGGGTGGGGACATAAATGACATGTTCATTTTTAATGAGATTATCGGTCACCTGGGACTCCTTGAACTTCCAATCAAAGGCAGATCCTACACATGGTCCAATATGCAGGATACCCCACTTCTTGAGCAGCTAGACTGGTTCTTTACCTCTGTAGATTGGATTTCTGATTACCCCATGACTGAAGTTCTGCCCCTGGCTAGGACTGCATCTGATCATGTGCCTTGTCTAGTATCCATCAAAACTTCCATTCCAAAATCAAACATCTTTAGGTTTGAAAACTATTGGCTTGAACTGGAAGGTTTCATGAATTGTGTTGAATCCTCTTGGAAGCAGCCCTCTCGGAAGACACACATAACTGCTAAAATTGCAGACAAATTTAAGTGTTTGAGAATGTGTCTTAAGAGATGGCAAATGAATATTTCCAAATTGAGGCTATTGATTAGCAAATGCAATCATGTCATTTTCCTTTTGGATGAACTAGAGGAGTGGAGGCCCCTTGTTATTCAGGAGAACAACTTCAGAAGAATTGTCAAAACACATTTGGAAAAGCTTCTGCACTTACAGTTTCTGTACTGGAAGAAGCGATGCTCTATCAGATACTTTAAGGTGGGGGGAGAAAACACTAAGTTTTTCCATGCTATGGCCACTGAGAGGCATAGGAGAAACTCCATAGCTAGTATAAGACTACCTGATGGAACTGTAGTCTCTGATCATTCCCAAATGGCTGGACTTATCTGGAACTGTTTTAAGAATAGAATGGGCACCTCTAGAGGGATTGTGATGGGTTTTGACTTATCTTCGCTAATCTCACCAGTGTCTGGCCTTGAGGTGCTCACTAGGCCTTTTGAAAAGGAGGAAATGGATAATGTGGTCAAGCATATGCTTGTGGATAAGGCACCTGGTCCGGATGGATTTAATGGCCTGTTTTTTAAGAAATGCTGGCACCTTATTTCTGGGGATTTTTATGAGCTAGCCCAGGCCTTTCATGAGGGAAAGGCTGTCTTAGATAACATCAATAGTTCTTTTATTACTCTTGTGCCCAAAAAACTTTCTCCTGAGGAAGTGGGAGACTTCAGACCCATCTCTCTCACTAATATGGGGCTTAAATTTTTGTCCAAAATGGCTGCAAATAGACTTCAAACAATAATCATGCAGTGCATCCATAAGAACCAATATGGTTTCATCAAAACCAGAACAATACAGGACTGCCTGGGTTGGACTTTCGAGTACTTGCATCAATGTCACCAGTCCAAGAGGCCAATAGTAATCCTTAAATTGGATTTTGAAAAGGCATTTGACTCCATTGAGCATGAAGCTATCTTTCAAATTCTCAGGTATAAGGGCTTTAATGATAAGTGGATTCTTTGGATGAAACAGCTCCTTACCACTGGTACTTCTTCTGTCCTGCTCAACAGAGTCCCTGGGAGGAAGTTTGTTTGTAAGAAAGGAGTTAGACAGGGTGACCCTGTATCTCCCCTGCTATTTGTCATAGCTGCTGACCTGCTACAAACAGTGATTAATGATATGTACAGGAGGGGACTTCTGCATTTACCTATTCCCTGCCATGATACAGACTACCCTGTGATCCAGTATGCTGATGATACTTTGATCATCCTCCTTGCAGACAGGGTCCAACTCCTGGCTCTGAAGGATATGCTGCAGGTGTTCTCTCAGTCCACTGGTCTGGATGTCAACTATCAAAAGTCTTCCATTATTCCAATCAATGTTGACTCTGTTGTAATGAAGGATTTAGCAACTGCTTTTGACTGCAAAATTGGTACAATGCCATTTACATATCTGGGATTACCTATGGGGACCACTAGACCCAAAATGGTAGACTTCATGCCACTGGTTGACTGTATGGAGAGAAGAATGACTACCAGTTCTTCTTTCCTTAACCAAGGAGAAAGGCTACAGTTCCTAAACTCGGCTCTATCCTCTTTACCAATTTTCTTTATGGGTAGTCTTGCTCTCCCAGCTGGTATTCTGAAGCAGTTGGAAAGAATTCAAAGGCAGTGCTTGTCGAGAAAGCATAGAGATGAGCCAGCTCCATCTCTGGCGGCTTGGAAACTCATATGTAGGCCAAAAAGCAAAGGAGGTCTTGGTATTCTTAATCTGGGGGTTCAGAATGTGGCTCTCCTTCTCAAGCATGCCAGCAATTTCCTGAACAAACGACAAATTCCTTGGGTATCTCTAGTTTGGGACTCATATTATTTTGAGAGAATGCCCCAGGGAACAAATGACTGTGGCTCCTTCTGGTGGAGAGATATTTGCAAAGTCATGCAGCATTTTAGGGACTGCTCCTGGGTACAGATCAATGAAGGGGACACTGCTCTCTTTTGGTATGATAATTGGAACCTTGGCTCTGAGACATCCAGTTTGCAGGCACAATCCCCAAGGCTTTTCTCTTTTGCCAAGGACCCCTGGGTCTCAATTAAAGAAATTTTCAACACCCAGGATCTGCACCAATTTTTTCACCTACCCTTATCGGCTCAAGCCTTTGATGAGTTAAATCTGATAAAGGCTTTAATGAACTCACACAGAAGGGACCCCAGCTTGAAGGATTGTTGGTTCTGGCAGGGCTCCTCCAAGTTTTACAAACCCAAGATGTTTTACTTACTCTTCTTTCAGTTTGAGTCCTTTAATCCTTTGCTCGGTTGGATATGGAAATCCTCCTGTACTCTCAAGATCAAGGTCTTTGCTTGGTTGCTTATTATGGACAGGTTAAACACCAAGGACATAGTTGAAAGGAGACACTGGCACATGGAGGATGGAGTCCACTGTAGACTATGCCCTTTGCAGGCTAGGGAAACAAGAGACCACTTATTTTTCAATTGCAATTTCAGTGTAAGGGTCTGGAATTATCTGCAGATTGATTGGACTGCTCGCACATCTATGATTGAGCTGGTTACTCAGGCAAGGAGAGGTTTTGCTAGGCCTTTCTTTTCTGAAGTGGTATTCATTGCTTGCTGGCATATTTGGCTAGTCAGAAATGCCAAAGTGTTCAGAAATGAGAGGGCCAGTTTCAATAAATGGAGGTTTGCTTTTCGGCAGGATATTAGTCTCATGCAGCACAAGATCAGAGCTGCTTACAAGGATGACCTACTCAAATGGATCTCTTACCTCCCACCCTAAGCTAGTTTGGTAGGGCTTTCTCTTTTCTTTTTTGTTCCTTGTAACCTGGTTACTCCTTGTAATCAACTTGTTGTACCTGTTATATTCTCAATAAAGTTTTGATCTGCTGTGGGGGTTTTGCCCCACAGTTCACAGTCAAAAAAAATATCATCTTTATCAAACATAGCTTCCCCAAGCTTGTGGCTTTGCATATCATTAGCATCATGGATATTCAAGGAATTCATACTAACAACATTGCAATCATGCTCATCATTAAAATATTTAGTGCCAAACATTTTATAGATTTCTTCTTCTAGCACTTGAGCACAATTATCCTTTCCATCATACTCACGAAATATATTAAAAAGGTGAAGCGTATGAGACAAACTCAATTCCATTTTTTATAGTTTTCTTTTATAAACTAAACTAGTGATAAAACAAGAAACTAAAAGACTCGATTGCAAGATCTAAAGATATACCTTCAAGCGCTAACCTCCCCGGCAACGGCGCCAGAAAAGAGCTTGATTTCTACTACACAACCTTCTTTTTGTAGACGTTGTTGGGCCTCCAAGTGCAGAGGTTTGTAGGACAGTAGCAAATTTCCCTCAAGTGGATGACCTAAGGTTTATCAATCCGTAGGAGGCGTAGGATGAAGATGGTCTCTCTCAAGCAACCATGCAACCAAATAACAAAGAGTCTCTTGTGTCCCCAACACACCCAATACAATGGTAAATTGTATAGATGCACTAGTTCGGCGAAGAGATGGTGATACAAGTGGTATATGGATAGGAGATATGGGTATTTGTAATCTGAAATTATAAAAACAGCAAGGTAACAAGTGATAAAAGTGAGCATAAACGGTATTGCAATGTGTGGAAATAAGGCCTAGGGTTCATACTTTCACTAGTGTAAGTCCTCTCAACAATACTAACATAATTGGATCATAAAACTATCCCTCAACATGCAACAAAGAGTCACTCCAAAGTCACTAATAGCGGAGAACGAACGAAGAGATTATGGTAGGGTACGAAACCACCTCAAAGTTATTATTTCCAATCAATCCGTTGGGCTATTCCTATAAGTGTCACAAACAGCCCTAGAGTCCGTACTAGAATAACACCTTAAGATACAAATCAACCAAAACCCTAATGTCACCTAGATACTCCAATGTCACCTCAAGTATCCGTGGGTATGATTATATGATATGCATCACACAATCTCAGATTCATCTATTCAACCAACACAAAGGACCTCAAAGAGTGCCCCAAAGTTCTACCGGAGAATCACGACGAAAACGTGTGCCAACCCCTATGCATAGGTTCATGGGCGGAACCCGCAAGTTGGTCACCAAAACATACATCAAGTGAATCACGTGATATCCCATTGTCACCACAGATATCCACGGCAAGACATACGTCAAGTGTTCTCAAATCTTTAAAGACTCAATCCGATAAGATTACTTCAAAGGGGAAACTCAATTCATTACAAGAGAGAAGAGGGGGAGGAGAAACATAAGATCCAACTATAATAGCGAAGCTCGCGATACATCAAGATCGTATCATCTCAAGAACACGAGAGAGAGAGAGAGATCAAACACATAGCTACTGGTACATACCCTCAGCCCCAAGGGATAACTACTCCCTCCTCGTCATGGAGAGCACCGGGATGATGAAGATGGCCACCGGAGAAGGATTGCCCCCTCCGGCAGGGTGCCGGAACGGGTCTGGATTGGTTTTTGGTGGCTACGGAGGCTTCTGGTGGTGGAACTCCCGATCTAATCTCTGTTCTGGAAGTTTTAGGTTACGTAGGTATATATGGGTGCAGGAGGTACGTCGGAGGAGCTACGGGGGCCCCACGAGGCAGGGGGCGCGCCCTAGGGGGGGCGCCCCCCACCCTCGTGAGCACCTATCGTATCTCCTAACGTGGAGTCCAAGTCTATCCGGTGGCTTTCGTTCCAAAAATAACTTCTCCAGTTGATTTCGTTCCGTTTTGACTCCGTTTGATATTCCTTTTCTTCGAAACACTGAAATAGGCATAAAACAACAAATCTGGGCTGGGCCTCCGGTTAATAGGTTAGTCCTAAAAGTAATATAAAAGTGGATAATAAAGCCTAATATTGCCCAAAACAGTAGATAATATAGCATGGAGCAATCAAAAATTATAGATACGTTGGAGACGTATCAATCGGCTTCAGTTAGCAGCAGTAGCGAAGGAATCGCTCGATCGGGCTTAGCTAATAGCCAACGATCGATCGCTCGGGTTCAGTAACACATAGCCTGCAGTGCAATCGCTCGGGTTCAGTTAGAGCCCAACGCCTCGCTCGAGTTCAGTTAGAGCCCAACTCCTCGCACCCATGAGCGTGCGTGTACGAGAGAAACGTGCATCGCTCGGCCCCGACCACCCACCGTAACCGAGAACACCCCGATATTTTCCTCGCCCTTGCTTCTACCATGGTTTTTTCCGTCATGGCCAGCCCAAAGATTGTCATGCAGTTGCGTCTTCGGCCCGTCTAGGACGAAAAGCCCATTTTCTTTCATGATTTTTTGTCATAGAAGTAGGAGCCCACCACATCTATGATGATACTGGGTTTTGTCACAATTATCGTCATAGAAGTGTCATAAGTATGACAGAAAAAAATTCGTTCGGCCCAAAATGTCATGGATGTGTCTTTTTTTGTAGTGTTGTGTTGGATTGAGTATTATGAGTCTGAATTTTTTTATGCATATCGTATAATCAACTCACGGATACTCGCGGTGACATTGAAGTATCTAGGTGACATTAGAGTTGGTTGATGTGTATCATATGATGTTATTTTAGTACGAACTCTTAGATAGATCGATCGAAAAGGATAACTTAGTGTTATTTTAGTACGAACTCTTGGATAGATCAGTCGGAAAGGGTAACTTTGAGGTGGTTTCGTACCCTACAAACAATTTCGTCTTATGTTCTCCGCTAGATAAGAACTTTGGAGTGATTCTTCATCGCACATTGAGGGATGGTTATATGATCCAATTATATTAGAATTCTTGAGAGATTGCACTAGCGAAGGTACGGACCCTAGGCCTCATTTTCAAGCATTGCAATACCATTTGTGCTCCGTTTTATCAATTGCTACCTTGTTGATTTTATTGTTCCTATTAAAAAAATCAATATCTACTATCATTACTACACTTGTTTCACCATATCTTCGCCAAACTAGTGCACCTATACAATTTACCATTGTATTTGGTGTGTTGGGGACACAAGAGACTTTTGTCAAGCACAGGCCATCATCATGATCCCACCATTGTGCTTGAAGCTGTGGCTTCACATGACATTCTGGATTTTGGCATTGCTTCTTTGGTTTGTCAGGTGCTCTCAGTAAGATCAATGTATTGAAGAGATAACATCTTTTTGCTTGGATTACTAGTGGGGATGCTCCGACTTGCAACTACACCATCGATGGACATAATTATACCATGGGGTATTATCTTGCTGACGGTATATATCCTTCGTGGTCAACATTTGTGAAGATGGTCCGGAAGCCAAAGGGCAAGCAGAAATCTATTTTTCTTAAACACAAGAAGCATGCCGAAAAGATATTGAGAGGGCATTTTGTGTGTTGCAAGCTCGGTTTGACATTGTTTGAGGTTCGGGTCTCTTCTGGGATAAGAAATCCCTCTCAAATAACATGCATGCATCTGTAGTTCTACACAACATGCTTACCGAAGATGGGAGGGATTTAAACTTGGAGGTTTTCCTTGACAATATTGGTAGCCATGTCAAGCCTAGCAGGAACCCGAATTGGATCAATGCATTCCTTGAGACCTACTACCATAGATTGAGGAGAATGATACACACGCACTCTGTGGTGATCTTATTAAGCACCGGTGGCAACTGCATGGGAGGTAGACTCCCAGTTCATTCATTTGATCTTATTCGTATTCATGCGTGATTTGAACCATTCTTTACATTTCGGACCATTTGTTATTTTCTTAATTATTCGAGTTTGAACATTTGTTGTAATTGAGATGATTATTTAATTGTATGATGCTAAAATATTAATAAGTTTGATTTATAATATTGGTGTTGTATTAAAATTATGTTTTTCAAAAATATGAATTTGCCTAAAACCCCAAAACAGGCTTACTGTACCGTGCGGGCGGGCGGAACAGATGCCCTTCACCCGTATTGCGGTATGAGTTTATCACATTTGTTCTGCCCGCCCGCGTAGAGTACCACAAACCAGTTTTTGGGTACCCGAAACTGGTTTTACATGACATTTTTCCTGGGAGCTGCGATGCTCTCAGTGCACCCAACGGGGTGGCCACTTGGTTCACCATATTTTCATCAAAATGAGATAGAAAATAATTCTATCATTTTCTAAGTACCAAGAGAATATTATGCCATACCGACATACAACATTGCACCAAAGAATCATACAAGCTCCTCACAACTTCGATCTCATAGTTCATGCAAACGAAATAAATATAAGATGATCATGCATCCCAGTCAATCATGAACTTTTGCCTCTTCTCGAACCAAACCCTTTTTTCTTGGGCCCATGATCCCCTTGTAGTACCCCATGTCGTCGGGCCGACATTTCACTAAACAGGTTGCATTCATCGGGGAGGTTAGCCAGGGAGATGACTCATATGGGCTTCCTTTGCGTCCCAGTTGACTCGGCGGCCATGGGTGCAGCGTTGAGATCAATGGGAGGCACCACATGCACAATCGACACGGAATCGTCGTCTTCCGCCTAGTTGTCCCGAGGTGAGCTGGAGAAGCGGAACATTGCCAGGTCGTGTCCGGGCAGGTATTCATATGTCGGCGACAATGTGAAAGTGCTAGTTATCAACTAGAGGGGGGTGAATAGGCGATTTTTATGAAAGTCTTCAAAACACAAGGTCTTTGAAGACAAACAGTAGAAATGAACCTATTGATATGCAGCGGAAGATGGACTACACTAGACAATCCATAGTCAAGTAAGCAATGTAGTGAAAACACGAAGACTGTCAACAGCTAGGTAGTATGGATCAAGATGGAAGACAGTATGAAGCCGAACAGTAAATAGTCTTCACTCAATGAAGTCAAATAGATCAGACAAGCAATCAATGAGTTCACGAAGACAAACTGTAAAGTAAAGGGAAGTGGAGGATAGAACCAGTTGCTTGGTGAAGACAAGGATTTGGTAGACCAGTTCCAGTTGTTGTGACAACTGTATGTCTGGTTAGGGAGTCTGAGATTTAACTCAGAAGACCGCGTCTTCACCTTATTCCCCTTGAGCTAAGGACACCCAGTACTCGCCCAATCACTCTGGTAAGTCTTCAAGGTAGACTTCCAAACCTTCACAGACTTCGTTCACCGGCGGTCCACAATGACTCTTGGATGCTCAGAACGCGACGCCTAACCGGCTGGAGGATTCACAGGCTTCAGGTCACGCGGACAGAAAGACTTCAGTGATGCCTAACACTCTTTAGCTCTGGGTGTTTTGGGCTTTGTCCTCACAAGGATCTCTCTCTCAAATGCTTCGGAGGTGGGTTGCTCTCAAACGAAAAAAGTCGTGCACTAACTCTGAGCAGACACCAATTTATGGTGTAGGGGTGGGCTATTTATAGCCAGGAGGCAACTCGACCTGATATGTCCGAAATGACCCTGGGTCACTAAGGAACCGACATGTGTCCAACGGTCGGATTTCAAACACACGCGACAGCTTTACTTGGGCTACAAGCAAAGCTGACTCATCCAGCTCTGGATAAGATTTGCACTCATTGTCTTCGCTCGAAGACATAGGATTTTGGTTGAGCATCACATCAGTCACTCTGACTTAGTTCACTTGGACCCCACTTAACAGTATGATGGTTCCTATGACTCAACAAAGAAGAAAAGGAAACTATGAAACAACTATGTCTTCGCACTCCATAGTCTTCAAGTGAATGTCTTCACATGTCATAATCTTTATCGTGAATGTCTTCACGAACCACCATTGTCTTCAATGTCTTCAGCATTTTTAGGGGTCATCTCTGGTAGGTAAACCGAATCAATAAGGGACTACTCAGGGGAGGATCCAGGAAGTTTTGTCATTGGATTCACTCATTAACTCATTACAAAGATTTGGTATGCTATAATTAAGTGTAAAGTCTAATTTTACACAAGTTTAAGAAAGAGTATAGCACTAAAAAATAACATACATGTCCTATTACTTATCACAAATTGTGTTACATTGAAAGCTGAAGAGTGCAAGACATACCTGTCACATGAAATTATAAATTGAGTTCCTTACATATTATAAATAGAGTAATGCCAAAAATAGATTGCAGCTCCAGTTGTAGTTCTCATCTTCCTAAAAACATTAAAAATGATAAATTAGTTTGAGAAGTTTAAAAACAAGTATCACCAAGCGAAAGAAGTTGTAAAGTCACTCAAATTTTAGAGTGTCCACTTTTGATTTTCATCTACTTAAAAGGATCAAACACTAGATCATTACTAGTGGCAGAAAACATATCTTTCTCCGCATAGCAAATTAAACAATCACTGATGAGCCAATCATCGATTTTATTGTGCAATTTTTTCTTCACAACATTCGAGCTGAAAAGCATCCTGATATGTGTCCGTCTTATCTATAATTTTTTATTGTTCCATGCCATTATTATACAAATTTCATATACTTTTGTCAACTTTTTATACTATTTTTGGGACTAACATATTGATCCAGTGCCCAGTGTCCGTTCCTATTTGTTGCATGTTGTTTTTCAAAGAAAATCCATATCTAGCGGAGTCCAAACGGGATAAAAACTTACGGAGATTTTTTTTGGAATATATGTGATTTTTGGGAAGAAGAATCAACGCGAGACGATGCCCGGGGGGGCCACGAGGCAGGGGGCGCGCCCCTGACCCTCGTGGCCACCCCATAAGACGCTTGGTGCCCTTATTTCGCCGCAAGAAAGCCAATATCCAGATACAAATCTGGTTAAAATTTCAGCCCAATTGGAGTTACGGATCTCCGGGAATATAAGAAACGGTGAAAGGCCAGAATCTGGAACACAGAAATAGAAAGACACAGAGAGACAGATCCAATCTCGGAGGGGCTCTCGCCCCTCCGCCGCCATGGAGGCCATGGACCAGAGGGGAAACCCTTCTCCCATCTAGGGAGAAGGTCAAGGAAGAATAAGAAGAAGAAGGGGGGCTCTCTCCCCCTCTCTCCCGGTGGCGCCGGAACGCCGCTGGGGCCATCATCGTCACCACAATCTACACCAACACCTCCGTCATCTTCACCAACATCTTCATCACCTTCCCCATCTATCTACAGCGGTCCACTCTCCCACAATCCTCTGTACCCTCTACTTGAACATGGTGCTTTATGCTTCATATTATTATCCAATGATGTGTTGCCATCCTATGATGTCTGAGTAGATTTTCGTTGTCCTATCGGTAATTGGTGAATTGCTATGATTGGTTTAATTTGCTTGTGGTTATGTTGCTTTCCTTTGGTGCCCATCATATGAGCGCGCGCGTGGATCACACCATAGGGTTAGTTGTATGTTGATAGGACTATGTATTGAAGGGCAAGAGTGACAGAAGCTTCAACCTAGCATAGAAATTGATGCATACGGGATTGAAGGGGGGCCAATATATCTTAATGCTATGGTTGGGTTTTACCTTAAAGAACGTTAGTAGTTGCGGATGCTTGCTAATAGTTCCAATCATAAGTGCATAGAATTCCAAGTCAGGGATGACATGCTAGCAGTGGCCTCTCCCACATAAAACTTGCTATCGGTCTAACAATTTCGCAACTCCTACGACCACTTTTCCACACTCGCTATACTAATTTTATTGCTTCTTTACCTAAAACAGCCCCTAGTTTTTATTTACGTGCTCTTTATATTCTTGCAAACCTATCTCGTTACACCTACAAAGTACTTCTAGTTTCATACTTGTTCTAGGTAAAGCAAATGTTAAGCATGCGCAGAGTTGTATCGGTGGTCGATAGAACTTGAGGGAATATTTGTTCTACCTTTAGCTCCTTGTTGGTTTCGACACTCTTACTTATCGAAAGAGCCTACAATTGATCCCCTATACTTGTGGGTTATCACATCCATCCATAGATGTTGTGACAACAAACAGTATTAGTACTAGCTTTAGAAGTTGATAGCCCAGAGAAAAAGTAATATCTTATTTGTCCGCATCATTAGTTTGGACTAAATCTAAGTTTAGAATCTCCAATTTCTCTTTGTGGATAATCCAAACTAAGCGGTAACATTTGAAGCCCCTTATATAGTTATAAATATATCTCATCTTGTTCCTTAGAATTTCTCGTGTACTCAATTTTTTCCCATATAAATCAGATCATAAGGCAACTTGTCTTAATTAATTCCTCTTTGTATAGAATGCTTCAGAAGACTATTTGGAGTCGTATTTGGTGCACTTTGCCTACCTCTAATGGATGACCTCAATCTAGTGATCAGTTTATATCTGAAAAACACTATTTTATAGCCTAGATCAATCAAAATACAGGGAATAACAATTAGAAAACCACACCATGTTTAACGGAGAGGAGATCAGACCTACCCTTGTCGGCGGGGCTCGTCGCCGGCTCATGGAGGAGATTGAAGAGAGTCGACGAAGCAAACGGCGAAAGATCGTGTTGCTGGCGGCTGCTTGTGTATGCGTACATGTCTACAGGAGAATACGAATACCTAGAAGGGTCATGAAGCCACGAACTTGTCTGGCAGGCTGTCACACGGATGGAGTTCACTTTACGGGCTTTTGGGTTTCTTGCGTTGCATTCTAAGTTTGATGGGTTCAAGCCCTATTTTCGACTGGGTTCATGCAAGTACGTATACGTGTACATCTACTCAGCCAGGAAAAATCGTTGGGTTTAACTGAACCCAACGCCATTACGCTGGCTCCGCCCCTGGGACTACTACCTATGTTATCCTGCAATTCTCACAAACACATTAGTCCCTCAACCAAGTTTGTCGTCAATACTCCAAAACCAACTAGGGATGGCACTAGATGCACTTACAATCTCCCCCTTTTGGTGATTGATGACAAAATGGTTGAACTTTTCAATGGGGATAAAAGTATGTGAAAGTTAAAGTTCAAAGTCATTGTCTTCATAAGTTGCAAAAGGCTCCCCCTGAAGATGTGCATATAAGGAGTTTGCTTTTGAATGCAAATGCACATGGCAGGTTTTACTTTGTGTAGATCCTCTTCAACTTTTGAAGACAATTCATCATGCATATATAAACATAACGAAGATAATGACATGCACAATGAACAATGGGCGTCTGCAGAATGACTTCATGCGGAATTTATCATCGCAACACAAAGTAGCAGCAAAAGTAGCAGACAACCATCAAGTTTAAGTGTTACAACTCAAGAGACAAATAGTTTCAAAACGTGAGTTGTAAGAACTTAGCAAAAATAATGCAACCACCCATATGGACCCGCTTGAAGACTATCAACCTCATATGCTTCTCCCCCTTTTGTCAGTAATGACCAAAAAGGTTTGAAGACATAGAGGATCTACTCGTTCCTAGTTGGAGTAGAAGATGGAGCAGGGTCGACATTGGAGTTTGGTGGTGTAGACGGGCCTGACACAGAATCATGGTGCAGTGCAGCCAGAGTTGGTGAAGTGGCGTCATCTTCTTCATCAACGACTCTCGCAAGAACAGTTGCAGCCGAAGACGAATGTTCAGAATCTTCAATAGATGGAGTGCGACGCCAGCTTGCATTTTGGGGAGGCCTGGAGTCAAACTTGAACCTCTTTGTGAAGCCATCTTCACAAAGATCATCTTTAGAGCAGAGCAATGTGAGGCTCTTCCAGGACTGCCGACAGGCTTCATGTGCAACAAATGAGTTCTTGGTGGCCAAGTTGCGAATGCGATTAACAACCACCAAGAGACTCTACATCTGACGCTTCAGCCATGCATGATGCCTATCCTACTTTTGATTCAAAGATACCAGAAGCTCATGGTCGTTGAGGACACGAGGACGCTTCTGAGGCCTTTGAGCAATTGTGCTGGCACTGGCTTCAGTGTTGGCTCGGTGCAGCATAAACAAGTTGCCAGCTAGAGGATAAGCAGGAGTGGCAGCGTTTGGCACATGAATCCCTTCTATAGGCTGCGTGAAGCTTTGGAATTCTGCATTCTAAAGGTGGAGTGGCTTCTTTGCTGGCTCGGGGTAGATGGCTTCAATGGACATATCAACTTCGGGCAGAAATACAATATGGTTGCGCGCTGAAGGTTGATAGTCGATGGTTGAATGAAGCTTGATCAAGCGCGTCACCCATGGAGCATAAAATTTCAGGCTAAAAAGATCAATCCCAGAAGCAGCAAGCTGTCGGATGAAGAAATCCTGAGTGTTGAATCTGATGCCATTGACAATATATAAAACCAATGTCTTCATGGCGCCTTCAAGTTTAGCTTCAGAAGAATTGCCTTTGATAGGCCAGAGAGTACGCCTCAGAATATGATAGACTGTGCGTGGCAAGTACTCGAGGTCGCGAACAAGGAGTTCCTTGGGGTATTCGGCGTCATGGGTCAATGGCTTCATCATGCTCAGCATTTGGCTCATGTTGGGATCTGGCTTCTGGAAAATGCTTTGCAGCTTGTTCTGATGAAGCTGACAACCAGGTTCGTACAACTCACCTGGAGTGGGCAGGGAAGTAAGCTCGATGATATCCTGAGCTTTGGCTTCATGATGAACATCACCTGACATCCACTCCAGGATCAAAGTCTTCAGATCCCTGTTGTAGCCTAGAATGTGTAGTGTAGCATAGAACTGCAGCAGAAGCTCTTCGTTCCAATGTTCCTTGTCAGTTACAAAAGGAAGAAGCCCAACGTCCCTGAAGTAGTTAAGGGCCTCCTCAAGGCATGGCAGCCCGGCCATAGCATCACAATCCAGACGCTTATGCGGAAAAATCTGGTCCTGGTTGTATAAGATGCATGAGTAATAGCTTCGCTGATGATGGCTCCAAAACTTGTCAGAGGAGATCTTGGGCTTCATGTACGGGTTCTTGGCGCTGTCAAAGAAGGTATTGTGCTCTCTGAAGCTGAGCACTGAATGAGCCATGTGTTGTTGCAGCCCTTGGAAGCCTTGGCAGTCATGGCTTAGGCTTCTGAACTTGAGTCCTCTGCTCCACATGATAATCATATTGCGGCCCGGGAGCAGTGGGTTGATACGTCTCCAATGTATCTACTTTTCCAAACACTTTTGCCCTTGTTTTGGACTCTAACTTGCATGATTTGAATGGAACTAACCCAGATTGACGTTGTTTTCAGCAGAATTGCCATGGTGTTATTTTTGTGCAGAAATAAAAGTTCTTGAAATGACCTGAAAATCAACGGAGAATAATTTTGGAATATATAAAAAATATTGGTGAGAGAATCAAGGCCAGGGGGCCCACACCCTGTCCATGAGGGTGGGGCGCGCCTACCCCCCTGGGCGCGCCCCTGCCTCATGGGCCCCCTGATGCTCCACCGACCTCAACTCCAACTCCATATATTCACATTCGGGGAGAGAGAAAATCAGAGAGAAGGATTCATCGCATTTTATGACACGGAGCCGCTGCCAAGCCCTAATCTTTCTCGGGAGGGCTGATCTGGAGTCCGTTCGGGGCTCCGGAGAGGGGAATCCGTCGCCATCGTCATCATCAACCTTCCTCCATCACCAATTTCATGATGCTCACCGCCGCGCGTGAGTAATTCCATCGTAGGCTTGCTGGACAGTGATGGGTTGGATGAGATTTATCATGTAATCGAGTTAGTTTTGTTAGGGTTTGATCCCTAGTATCCATTATGTTCTGAGATTGATGTTGCTATGACTTTGCTATGCTTAATGCTTGTCACTAGGGCCCGAGTGCCATGATTTCATATCTGAACCTATTATGTTTTCATGAATATATGTGAGTTCTTGATCCTATCTTGCAAGTCTATAGTCACCTATTATGTGTTATGATCCGTTAACCCCAAAGTGACAATAATCAGGATACTTACCGGTGATGACCGTAGTTTGAGGAGTTCATGTATTCACTAAGTGTTAATGCTTTGGTCCGGTACTCTATTAAAAGGAGGCCTTAATATCCCTTAGTTTCCAATAGGACCCCGCTGCCACGGGAGGGTAGGATAAAAGATGTCATGCAAGTTCTTATCCATAAGCACGTATGACTATATTCGGAATACATGCCTAGATTACATTGATGAACTCGAGCTAGTTCTGTGTCACCCTATGTTATAACTATTGCATGAGGAATCGCATCCGACATAATTATCCATCACTGATCCATTGCCTACGAGCTTTTCACATATTGATCTTTGCTTAGTTACTTTTCCGTTGCTACTGGTACAATCCCTATAAAATCAAAACTGCTACCGTTACTTTCGCTACCGTTATCGCTGCTATCATATTACTTTGCTACTAAATACTTTGCTGCAGATATCAAGTTTCCAGGTGTGGTTGAATTGACAACTCAGCTGCTAATACTTGAGAATATTCTTTGGCTCCCCTTGTGTCGAATCAATAAATTTGGGTTGAATACTCTACCCTCGAATACTGTTGCGATCCCCTATACTTGTGGGTTATCAAGACTATTTTCTGGCGCCGTTGCCGGGGAGCACAGCTCTATTCTTTGAGTGACTTGGGATTTATATCTGCTGATCACTATGAAGAACTTGAAAGATAAAAGAACCAAGATTTTCCCTCAACTACGAGGGGAGGTAAGGAACTGCCATCTAGCTCTGCACTTGATTCACCTTCTGTTTTGAGTAAACTTGTGACACCTACTCCTGCTATTCATTCTGATATGTTGCATGTTATTGATGATGCCACTTCTGCTTTGCATGATACTTATGATGAAACTACTTCTATGCTTGATAATACTGTGCCACTAGGTGAATTTCTTGATGAACAACTTGGTAGGGTTAGAGAGAATGAAATTATTGAAACTGATAATATTGATGAAAGTGATGATGAAGATTCTCCCCCTAGATATGAATTGCCTATTGTGCCTGAGGGTTATGTTATGGATGAAGAAACTGCTAGAGACTTCTTAGCTTGCAATGATAGATCTGATCTTAAGAAATTATTAGTTAAGCTTAAAGAAAAGTCTTTGAATGCTAGAATGAAATATGACCCTGCTTTTTCTACTTCACCTATCTTTATTTCCGATAAGGATTATGATTTCTCTATCGATCCTGAGTTAATTACTTTGGTTGAATCTGATCCTTTCTATGGCTATGAATCTGAAACTGTTGTGGCACATCTTACTAAATTAAATGATATAGCCACCCTATTTACTCATGATGAGAAAACTCAATATTACTTTATCCTTAAGTTGTTTCCGTTCTCATTAAAGGGTGATGCTAAAACATGGTTTAATTCTCTTGATCCTGGTTGTGTGCGTAGTCCCCAGGATATGATTTATTACTTCTCCGCTAAATATTTCCCCGCTCATAAGAAACAAGTTGCCTTAAGGGAAATATATAATTTTGTGCAATTTGAAGAAGAGAGTCTCCCACAAGCTTGGGGGAGGCTTCTCCAATTACTTAATGCTTTGCCTGATCATCCTCTCAAGAAAAATGAAATGCTTGTTATCTTTTATAATGCACTAACCGATGCTTCCAGAGACTACCTGGATAGTTGTGCTCGTTGTGTTTTCAGGGAAAGAACTATTGATCAAGCTGAATTGCTATTGAATAATATGTTGACCAATGAAAATAATTGGACACTTCTTGAACCAACTCCTAAGCCAACTCCGAAGAAAAGGGGTATTCTATTTCTCAGTCCTGAAGATATGCAAGAGGCAAAGAAATCTATGAAAGAAAAAGGTATTAAAGCTGAAGATGTTAAGAATTTACCACCTATTGAAGAAATACATGGTCTTGATAACCCGACACATGTAGTAAAGGTAAATTCTCTATATATATTTGATAAATGTGAAATCCCATCTACTAAGTTTTCTAGCCAATGCTTGGATGAGTTTGATGACTTTATGGTTAAACAAGAAGACTTCAATGCTTATGTTTTTAGAAAATTGAAACGTAATGCTTATATGATTGAACACTTGAGTGATTATATGTCTAGAGTTAAAGGTGAGCTTAAACTTATTAGTAAACATGCTTCTATGGTTACCACTCAAGTAGAACAAGTACTTAAGGCTCAGAATGATTTTCTCAATGAATTAAATAATAAGAAAAATGATAATGATGCTAGAGTTATGACTAGAGGGGTAAAATGACTCAGGAACCTTTGTATCCTGAGGGCCACCCTAAGAGAATTGAGCAAGATTCTCAGAGAACAAATATTGATGCACCTAGTTCTTCTAAGAGCAAGAAAAAGAAAAATGATAGGACTTTGCATGCTTCTAGTGAACCTGTTGTTGACACACCTAAGAATCCCAATGATATTTCTATTTCTGATGCTGAAACACAATCTGGTAATGAACATGAACCTAGTGATAATTTTAATGATGATGTTCATGTTGATGCTCGACCTAGCAATGATAATGATGTAGAGATTGAACCTGATGTTGATCTTGATAACCCACAATCAAAGAATCAACGTTATGATAAGAAAGACTTTGTTGCTGGGAAGCACGGTAAAGAAAGAGAACCATGGGTTCATAAACCCATGCCTTTTCCTCCTAAACCATCCAAGAAAAAGGATGATGAGGATTTTGAGCAATTTGATGAAATATTAGACCTATGTTTTTGCGTATGCGTTTGACTTATATGCTTAAAATGAATCCTTATGCTAAGTACATGAAAGATTTTGTTACTAATAAAAGAAAGATACCGAAAGCTGAAATTTCCCCCATGCTTGCTAATTATACTTTTAAAGGTGGAATACCAAAGAAACTAGGAGATCCCGGAGTACCAACTATACCATGCTCAATTAAAAGAAACTATGTTAAAACTGCTTTATGTGATCTTGGAGCCAGTGTTAGTGTTATGCCTCTCTCTTTATATCGTAGACTTGATTTGAATAAGTTGACACCTACTGAAATATCTTTACAAATGGTTGATAAGTCAATTGCTATACCTGTCGGTATTTGTGAGGATCTGCCTGTTGTGGTTGCAAACGTTACCATTTTAACGGACTTTGTTATTCTTGATATTCCCGAGGACAATAGTATGTCTATTATTCTTCGAAGACCCTTTTTGAATACTGCAGGGGCTTTTATTGATTGCAACAAAGGCAATGTCACTTTTCATGTTAATGGTAATGAGCATACGGTACACTTTTCGAGGAAACAACCTCAAGTCCACAGTATCAATTCTGTTGGAAAAATTCCAACAATTACTATTGGAGGTTTTGAATTTCCTCTTCCTACTGTCAAGAAGAAATATGATATTCTTATGGTTGGGGATGTGCATATCCCCGTCAAGGTAACCTAGTGTTATTCAAAAATTCTCTGGTTTCATGTTATTCGGAAAGAGTTTGTTAACAAGACTTGATCAACCTTATTAGTGGATTCCTTTTGATGAGCCTGAGATTGATGAAGTTAGAAAGCACAACTCTCTCTACCCTCCTTTTACTTTCTATTATTTAGTTTAAATAAAGTAAAATTAGTATTTTCTGTTTGTTTTCTGAATTATCCTTGCAATGAAAAATACCCCGAAAATAAAAGTTCTCCAAATGCCCTGAAAATTTAATATGATTTTTTCCAGAATATTTAAGAATTATTGGCACTAAGAACACACCAGGGGACCCACCATGTGCCCACGAGGGTGAAGGGCGCGCCCTACCCCCTGGGCGCGCCCCCTGCCACATGGACCCCACGTGGGTCCCCTCCACTTATTCTTGCACCCACACACTTTGTCTTCCTCCAAAAAAGTCATCCACCAGCTCAAACCGTGTTCTAGCTCATTTTGCTGTCATTTTCGATCTCCTTGCTCAAAGCTCCATTCACAAAACTGCTTTGGGGGATTGTTCTTCGGTATGTGACTCCTCCAATGGTCCAATTAGTTTTTGTTCTAGTGCTTTATTTATTGCAAATTTTTGCTGCTTAGGTGACCCTGTTCTTGAGCTTGCATGTCAAATTTATGTGGTCAAAAGTAGTTTTAATGCATGATATAGCCTCTAGACACTTGTAGGAGTAGTTGCTATCAATTTTGTTGAGTTTAGTTCACTTTTATTTTAAGTTACTAAAAATTTCAAAAAAATTCAGAAAAAGATGAAGAGATTTTTGACGGGCTCATCGAGCCGAAGCTCGAAGGATAAGCAAAGTGAAGAGAATAAGAAGCCCAAGTATAATCTCCCTCGTACTGCGGAGGTTCGGCCGTGTGAATGGCCTTGTGATGAGTTCTTGAGAGAAGCCAGGATTTATGAAGATTTTTATTATTTGGCTGAGAATGCAGGCCTCACCAACTTCCTCCACGACCAGCGTGAACAGTATCTCTTACTCACCAATATTTTTGTGCAAAATTTTCATTTCCATGCTAGGAGATCGCCACCTTCGGTGGAATTTTATTTATATGATGATCATAAGGAGATGTCCCTTTATGATTTTTGACGGGTTTGTAGGATACCCGTTGAGGGAAGCATAGAGGAACCACATCGTAATGATGTGGAGGGATTTATTGATATGATTGTTGTAGGGGAAACGAGGAAAGTTTTCGATGCAAGAATCACTAGCATACATTTTCCTATTCTACGTTACTTTGCAATATTTGCAAGTAGATGCTTAATTGGTCGCGGGAGCTGTGGAAATCTTAGTGCCCCTGATATTGTTATTTTGCGCCATGCTTTCTTTTGTGATACCACTTTTAGTTTAGGCGCTATTGTTGCTAAACGGTTAAATCTAAACCGTACAAAGGGTCCCGTCTTGGGAGGCATCTTCGCCTCGCGCCTTGCTGCACACTTTAACATACCTATTAGGCATTATGAGAAAGAGGAAAGGTTGCTGCCTCCTATTTTTCTAGATTATAAGAGTATGGTAGCACATGATTTATTATTAAGAATAAGAAGAAGATGCTTAACTATAGACTGATATTTGATAAGAATCACTTTGAGACTATTACCTTGCCTTCTCCCTCTTTGTTCAACATATTTTCTGGCACGTACCTTGTTTTGCCGGAGGCCGTTCAGGCATACCAGAGCCTGACATGAGCTCTAGAGCCGGAGCCACTATCTGATCCTCACCATCAGTCTGTTTATCAGTGGGATCTGGAGGAGATCGCTAACTAGTGGCACCCCGAAGACCCTCCTGAGTACACCGGAGAGGGCAGTTTTGATCCGTGGCCATAGACCAACTAAGGTCAAAAGCCTAAGCTTGGGGGAGTACGTATTCCTCACCGACATTACATTCATGTTCACACACTCATGCCAGTTGTCGGTGCTCATACTTTTTCATTGTATCATCCATGCTAGTTTATTATCTGTTTTAAGCTTTCCTCTTGTGTGTTTGAAAAACCTTAAGAAAAACAAAAGAATTAGTTGTAGCTTTTAGCTAGTTTACTTTCTATGCTTGTAGTAGTAATAATTAAAAGAAAACCCAAAAAGATTTCTCATTCTTCTTTTGCTTGGTGGGAGCTTTCCCATGTAAATAGTTTTATTTCCTTTCTTTTCTTTGGGGTTCGAGAGGAGAAGACCACGATGAAAATGTTGAGTGGCTCTCATATGCATTATTGTTGATCTAACAAAGAGCCCATATTACCTTGTCTTCTCCCTTGTATTGAATGCTTGCAGATTCCAACTTAGTCCAATGCACGTGCACTATTATTACTATCCACATCGTTCAGTCGTGCAAGTGAAAGGCAATAATGACGATATATGATGAACTGGTTGAGATGAGAAAAGCTGGTACGAATTCGACCCCTCTTGTTTTTGTAAATGTGATTAGTTCATCATTCCTGATTCAGCATATTATGAATGAAACATGTTTGCAATGACAATTAGAGATTATAGTTGCTCATGCCATGCTTAATTTGCTAGGAGTTTATAATGTTGTACCTTGCGTGCCAACATGCTATTAAAATGGTTGTGATGTGGTATGATAGGGTGGTATCCTCCTTTGAACGATTCGAGTGACTTGACTTGGCGCATGTTCACGCATGTAGTTGAAACAAAATCAACATAGCCTTCACGATATTTATGTTCATGGTGATTTATATCCTACTCATGCTTGCATTCAGTGTTGATTAATTTTGATGCATGTTCATGACTGTTGTTGCTCTCTAGCTGGTCGCTTCCCAGTCTCTTTCTAGCCTTCACTTATACTAAGCGGGAATACTGCTTGTGCATCCAACTCCATAAACCCCAAAAGTTATTCCATATGAGTCCACAATACCTTCCTATATGCGGTATCTACCTGCCGTTCCAAGTAAATTTGTATGTTTTGTATGAGAATAGCTCATGTATCAACTAGGGCTGTCTGTATCTTCCATGCTAGGCGGGTTATTCTCAAGAGGAGTGGACTCCGCTCCTCACTCATGAGAAAATGGCTGGTCACCGGGATGCCCAGTCCCATGCTCAAATCAAATCAAAATAATTGCAAACAAAACTCCCTCAGGATTGTTGTTAGTTGGAGGCACCCGTTGTTTCGGGGAAGCCATGATTGATGCTTGTTGGTGGTGGGGGAGTATAAACTTTACCATTCTGCTTGGGAACAACCTATAATGTGTGTAGCATGGAAGATATTGAGATCTCTCGGTTGTTATGTTGACAATGAAAGTATGCCACTCAAAATATTATTCATATCTATTTCAAAATTGAATTCTCGCACCTCTACAAATCCCTGCTTCCCTCCGTGAAGGGCCTATCTATTTACTTTTATGTTGAGTCATCATCCTCTTATTCAAAAGCACCAGTTGGAGAGCACCGCTATTATTTGCATGTATCATTATTATTATTTTACATTGACTATGACTGTGAATGGATCTCTTTTACCATGAATTACAATTTCCAGTCAGCCCTTGATCTTCCGGGGTGCTCTGCATTTATGTTTTGCGGTCTCAGAAAGGGCTAGCGAGATACCATCTTGTTATATCATATTATCATTGTTTTGAGAAAGTGTTGTCATCTGAGATTTATTATTATTGCTCGCTAGTTGATTATGCCATTGATATGAGTAAACATGAGGCCTAAATGTTATTGTGAATATGGTTAGTTCATAATCTTTGCTGAAAACTTGAATGCCGGCTTTACATATTTACAACAACAAGAGCAAACAGAGTTTGTAAAAGTTTTTCTTTATCACTTTCAGTTGTCAACTGAATTGCTTGAGGACAAGCAAAGGTTTAAGCTTGGGGGAGTTGATACATCTCCAAACGTATCTACTTTTCCAAACACTTTTGCCCTTGTTTTGGACTCTAACTTGCATGATTTGAATGGAACTAACCCGGACTGACGCTGTTTTCAGCAGAATTGCCATGGTGTTATTTTTGTGCAGAAATAAAAGTTCTTGGAATGACCTGAAAATCAACGGAGAATATTTTTGGAATATATAAAAAGTATTGGCGAAAGAATCAAGGCCAGGGGGTCCACACCCTGTCCACGAGGGTGGGGGCGCGCCTACCCCCCTGGGCGCGCCCCCTGCCTCGTGGGCCCCCTAACGCTCCACCGACCTCAACTCCAACTCCATATATTCACATTCGGGGAGAAAAAAACTAGAGAGAAGGATTCATCGTGTTTTACGATACGGAGCCGCCAACAAGCACTAATCTCTCTCGGGAGGGCCGATATGGAGTCTGTTCAGGGCTCCGAAGAGGGGAATCCGTCGCCATCGTCATCATCAACCTTCCTCCATCACCAATTTCATGATGCTCACCGCCGTGCATGAGTAATTCCATCGTAGGCTTGCTGGACGGTGATGGGTTGGATGATATTTATCATGTAATCGAGTTAGTTTTGTTAGGGTTTGATCCCTAGTATCCATTATGTGCTGAGATTGATGTTGCTATGACTTTGATATGCTTAATGCTTGTCACGAGGGCCCGAGTGCCATGATTTTAGATCTGAACCTATTATGTTTTCATGAATATATGTGAGTTCTTGATCCTATCTTGCAAGTATATAGTCACCTATTATGTGTTATGATCCGTTAACCCCGAAGTGACAATAATCGGGATACTTACCGATGATGACTGTAGTTTGAGGAGTTCATGTATTCACTAAGTGTTAATGATTTGGTCCGGTACTCTATTAAAAGGAGGCCTTAATATCCCTTAGTTTCCAACAGGACCCTGCTTCCACGGGAGGGTAGGACAAAAGATGGCATGCAAGTTCTTTTCCATAAGCGCGTATGACTATATTCAGAATACATGCCTACATTACATTGATGAACTGGAGCTAGTTCTGTGTCACCCTATGTTATAACTATTGCATGAGGAATCACATCTGACATAATTATCCATCACTAATCCATTGCCTATGAGCTTTTCACATATTGATCTTTGCTTAGTTACTTTTCCGTTGCTACTGTTACAATCACTATAAAACCAAAACTGCTATTGTTACTTTCGCTACCGTTATCGCTACTATCATATTACTTTGCTACTAAATACTTTGTTGTAGATATTAAGTTTCCAGATGTGGTCGAATTGACAACTCAGCTGCTAATACTTGAGAATATTCTTTGGATCCCCTTGTGTTGAATCAATAAATTTGGGTTGAATACTCTACCGTCGAAAACTGTTGCGATCCCCTATACTTGTGGGTTGTCATGGGTGGAACCATGATAGGCCATCTGACAGTCACCAACTCACCATGATTCAACGCACGTTCCATAGTATGAGGCCTTGGTGGGGAAACGGCGTCATCAGAGATGATTGGCGTCACAGTGGTGTCAGTAGTCACATTGGCTTCGGGCTCCACATTGTCTTCGGCCATGACAGTGTCATTGGCATCAGTGGCATTGTTGGTGGGAGCCTCATTGTTTTCAACTTCCATCTATTCAACAACTGGAGGGTTGGGCACAATCACATTCTCTTGAATGACTGGATCACTGGTAGGGGGTGTGGCTTCTCTGTCATCTTCTTTCTCTTCTTCCTTTTCTTCTTCAGCTGATGCAGCCGGAATGTCTTCAGCAGCTTTGGCTTCAGACTCAGAGGAAGACGCAGAAGGGGTGGCTTCAGGGAACACTTGACGTGCTACTGAGCTGTGGTGTTGCACATCCTCTTCTGGAATGCTTGTCATGGAAACCTGTGGCCTGAGGCCTTTGTGAAGCCTGCGGAATGCTTGCGACGCCTTTGGAGAGGGAGTGGTTTGTTCCATGTAGTTGTCATCATCAAGCACCGGAGTGGTGGCTTGAGTAGGTGGAGTACGTGGTGTCTCATCTTGCATGCGGGTGTCTTGTTGTTGTTGCTCTACCCACAAATCATCTTGAGCAACTGGCGTCAAGGGACGACCAATGCTAATGAGTTCACTACTCATTAGAGCAGGCGGTGATACCAGTTGGGGCTCGAGCTGAGGAAGGACTTCATCATCATGAACATTGTCTTCATGACCAATGTGTTCAGCTGTGTTGGGGTCAACAGCTGGAATCTCTTGACTTTATGGAGCCTCCGTGGAAGCAGGATCATGAATCACTAGGCGGCACTCTTGGTTGGTCGAGGCAGGAAGAGCGACAGAGATGGGTTTAATGTTGAGGGGCTCTGGGGTAGCAGTATGCTCTTTTCTTGAAGACTTTGAAGCCTTTGTCTTCAATTTCTTCTTGGAGGGAGCATCATCAGAGGTGTCTTTGAGCTTCCTCTTCCTGGCTCCGGCTTCGGCTTGCCTTGTCTTCTTCTGCTCGGAAGCTGCTGAGGGGACCTTTGGCTTCGAGCCAGTCATGCTGGCAGGGAAGACTATGCTTGGTCGTTCCTGTCGTTGAGCTTCGGGTTTGGCTTCAACAGACTTCTTCTTTTGCTTGGCAGCCATCCCGGGGTCGATGCCAGGACACCCAAGAGCCTTTCTCTTCTCAGCTTCATTGTGTGCTTGCACACATTTCTATGTGTAGTACTTCATGAGCCACGTGAGCCTTTGGCTTCTTCACGCTTCTTGGTGAATTCGGCCTTGAGGTCATTCATCATCTTTGATGTCTACTACGCAACTTTATTCTTGTAGACACGTGTTGGGCCTCCAAGCGCAGAGTTTTGTAGGACAGTAGCAATTTTCCCTCAAGTGGATGACCTAAGGTTTATCAATCCGTGAGAGGTGTAGGATCAAGATGGTCTCTCTCAAACGACCCTGCAACCAAATACAAGAAATCTCTTGTGTCCCCAACACACCCAATACAATGGCAAATTGTATTGGTGCACTAGTTCGGCGAAGAGATGGTGATAAAAGTGTAATATGGATGGTAGAAATATATTTTTATAATCTGAATAAATAAATAAAGCAAGGTAGCAAATAGTAAATGGGCACAAAACGGTATTGCAATGCTTAAAAACAAGGCCTAGGGTCCGTACTTTCGCTAGTGCAATCTCTCAACAATGATAACATAGTTGGATCATATGATTATCCCTCAAAATGCAACAAAGAATCACTCCCAAGTTCCTATTAGCGGAGAACAAAAGATAGGAATTGTTTGTAGGGTGTGAAACCTCCTCAAAGCTATTCTTTCCATTCGATCTATTTAAGAGTTCGTACTAAAATAACACAAAGCTATTTTTTCCGTTCGATCTATCCTAGAGTTCGTACTAGAATAACACCAAAGAAAATTCATATTCATAATACTCAATCCACACAAAGAACTATAAAGAGACCCCAAAGTTTCCGTCGGAGAAAAGATAATAAAATGTGCATCAACCCCTATGCATAGATTACCCCAATATCACCGCGGGAATCCATGAGTTGAGTGCCATAACATATATCAAGTGAATCAATAAGACACCCCAATTGTCACCTCAAGTATTCATACCGCAAGACATATATCATGTGTTCTCATCTCTGAATATTCAATCCAACAAGACAAAACTTCAAAGGGTAAAGATTCAATTCATCATAACAAGAGTATAGAGGGTAGAAACATCATATGATCCATCTATATTAACAAAGCCCATGATATAGATCAGGAGAGAGAGAGAGAGAGATTAAACACATAGCTACTAGTACAAACCCTCAGCCCCGAAGGTGGACTACTCCCTCCTCATTGTGGTGGCCGCCGGGTGATGAAGATGGCCACCGGAGATGATTCCCCCCTCCGGCAGGGTGCCGGAACGGGTCTAGATTGGTTTTCTGTGGCTATGGAGCCCTGCGGTGGCAGAAATTCTTATCTAGGTTAACCCCGAAGGGTTTCGGAATATTTGGGAATTTATAGTGCAAAGAGGGGGTGCGGGAGGCCACCGAGGTGAGCACAACCCACCAAGGCGCTCCAGGGAGCAAGAGGGGGTGCGGGAGGCCACCGAGGTGAGCACAACCCACTTGGGCGCGCCAGGGAGCCCTGGCGCGCCCTGGTGGGTTGTGCCCCCCCCCTCGGGGCACCCCCCAGGTGCAACTCTGGCCCAATGGGTTCCTTCTGGTCCAAAAAAATCTCTGTAAAGTTTCACAGTGTTTGGACTCTATTTGATATTGATTTCCTGCGATGTAAAAAACAAGCAAAAAACAGCAACTGACACTGGGCACTAGGTCAATAGGTTAGTCCCAAAAAAATGATATAAAGTTGCTATAAAATGATTGTAAACATCCAAGAATGATAATATATTGGCATGAATACTTCATAAATTATAGATATGTTGGAGACGTATCGATCTTCTTAAAGATTTGCACATTAGCCACACTGAGCTTGGCCATGTGCTTCTTGAAGTGTGCCTTCTCATAATCAATCTTGTTCTTGAGCTCGATGATTTTCTGGGCCAGGGCAAGTTCATTGGCAATGGCTCCGTGAAATGTGACACTGATGTCCACTGGCAGCTGCAGATCATCAATATTGATGCTTTGATCCTCAAACCATTCATCAATGAAGTTGTTCAGAATGTCAGCATCAAAGAGAGGCAGATCTTGAAATATCTCGGCCTCTTGCTTGCTCTTGATCAACATCTCTAGAGCTTCATCACCAAGATCTTCTTGACAGATCAATGGTGTTCTCCTCATTGCGCAGAATGGTAGCAGGAGTCAGGTCATGCCCTAAAATCTTCTTGGGCTTCTTGGTCTTCTTAGTCTTCTTGGAGACACGAGACAAGTCTTCAGACTGCACACTGAGTTCAGGAGGTGCAGTTGTCAATGGCTTCACAGGTGAAGCTTTTGGTGTTGCAGAGGGCTTTGAAGCTTTTGACTTCTTCTTCTGCTGCTGCTTCGGTGGTGCAGGTGCATCCTCAGAGTCTGCTTCATCAGCAGATTGTTCCACTGTGGCCCTTTGAGCAGCAATATGGGAGAGGAGCCCATCAAAGCTATTGAAGGGGCCGATGACATTTGGATTGGCTTCTCGTGTGCCATCCGCCCTTGGAGCAGATGGACCAGGGTTGAAGTGGAGTCCAAGCTCCTTCCTGCTCTTGGCAGCTGACTCCTTTGCGAACTGAAAGTTGCGCTTGAAGAGATTGTCATCACGACACCATAGAAGATACGATGGGTTGGCATTTTTTGGCTAAGGTCCTCGAACCATGCAATGATAGAAACCTTGGGCAATAGCTTCAGGCTTCGACTTTGGTTGCAGATTCTTGTAAAGAATATTGCCCCACAGGCGCTTGATAGCATTCTTTTCAGCATATTCAGCAGTGGTGAAGTTGTACTTGAACCACTGTTCAGCCCAATATCTTCTGATCCATTGGATTCTGGTCTTGCGTTGATTATAGTTCTCCTCAGGATCAGTCTTGTACAATTCATATAGATCCGGAGGCAGATCTAGAGCAGTATTTCCACGGTGCTGCCTGCCACCCTTTCTTGCAGATTTCTCAGAAGCCATAATATTCAGACAGAGAGGCTTCAAGACAGTGAAAGGCTTCTGTCTACTTGTCAAACAAGAACTGGCTTCAGGGGAGTCAATATGATGTTGTAAGAATTCTGCAAATGAATGCAGACTATGAGAACCAAGGGATTCTCCCACGGACATGTACCTGTGATAGCATTAGAGATCTGAGGGAAGGGGAAGAGGTCATATGCATTCTCAGAAGATTTTGAAGATAAATCAGTTTGAAGACATTGACCTCATAGTGCGAAGACATTCACTTATTTGAAGTGAGTTGGTTCCAGACTTGTACGAATCCATGAATAAGTACAAGTGAGGAATCTAACTAGTTATGAAGCATAAGTGAATATACTTTGCAAGATATGAGATTCAGAAAGAGACAGATCCAGATTTGGAAGTGTAGAAACCACTATTGGTTGAAGTGGATGGATTTGACATATCAAAAAGGCTGTAAAAAGTGAGATTTATTTACCACAGATGAACTGCTGGACGAGGTAGAATGGATGCCGAGCAGTCCAATCTCCCGCGCCCTAACTTGGCGGCAGAAGACACCTACGGAGGCAGCGGAGAAGACAAGGTCCATGGCCGGCGTCGAAGAGGTCGCGGCAGCTAAGCGCTTCGTCTTCGGCGTCGACGCGAGCTAGCGGTGGTGCTAGGGTTTGAGCGAGATGGCGAGGTGGAAGAGGAGATAATGACCACGTTGGATGTGTATTTATAAGGTAAAGGGCTACGCAGCGCAATTACGCGGGTGCCCCTGGCGGTTCACATTTGATGGACACGTGGCATGCATGCAACTCATTGAGAGTTGTTCCATGTTCCAACGCACGCCTGGTTTGTTGGGTGGTCGTTCCGGCTTCTCCGGTATTCAGGCAAAAAGGATATAGCATTAAAAGCATGTTTAAATGTGTGTCTCTGTATCTTCAGCTGACAAGGATGCGGTGAAGACATTTGACACGTTTCAACAGAATGCATATGACTAGATAGACATAATATGAGGAAGAAGCACATAAGGGGTTAGGGTCCGATCACATTCACTTAGTTCAGAAAATGGCAAGTTTGAAGACATAGCTATAAGTGAATGTTGTAGAGGACAGAACACACACACACACACACACACACACACATATATATATATATATGATGGGATCTACAGTAGGGTGCGTCGACTGCCAATTAAAATTTCCTATGCGTAGAACATCCAAGAACATGCTATGGGAGATGGATCACAGTTCGTTACCACTAGACGCGCAATGCCGTGCAGCGGAAGAAGAGTTGGGGCAGCGCGTCCGCGTGGACCGTCTCCTCCTCGTCCGATCTCCCTCGTACAACCGATGGTCGGTTCCCACGTACAGGTTCGCCGGGGCGGCGCAAGTGCACCGCCTCTAACGGTATCCGCGCGTGCAGGAGGAACGTCGTGCGGCGGACTGCTAGGTCCGATCACACAACCGGCGGCGAGTGGAGGTGTCTATTCTCAACACATGCAAACCCTAGTGACAGTGCCGAAGCGATCAGCCCATGAGTGTGCCGCACCTCCACTATATATATAGGCGTCTGTCACGGGCTCAACACTTGGGCCTCGCACGGACCCTAAAGCCCATAAGTCTACTCGGCCACAATCCGAATACAGTTCGGATCACATCCGACCAGTGTCCTCGGATCCGACCTTGTAGGTTCCTTCCCTTAAGCGTGTGACCCCTTAGGTTCAAGTCAGCTTGGTCGCAGTTTGGATCACCTCCGAACTGCACGGTTGGTAGCGGCCTCTAGCAAGGCATGTTGAACACCAAGCATACTATGAAGCTGGTTAGCGAACCTGTACATCACACTTCCATTCCTTTTGCCACACGATATATGTTGTCGAGCTCAAGGCGAGTCTGTCATCCTTGTGCTAGCCCGACCTCTTTCTCGTTCTAGTGATGTCGACCACAAACCGGATTATCTCATAATCCTTGTCGCATGGCCATGCTTATCCTGGTCGGATCACACGAGGGGCCCAGAGTATATCTCTCCTGATCGGAGGGGCAAATCCCATCTTGCTCGACCACGTCTCGCAGCATGGTTCTGGACAAACCCGAAACCTACCTTTATAACTACCCAGTTACGGAGTAGCGTTTGGTCGGCCCAAAGCAAGTCTGTCACCATCCCGAGTACATGTGTCAGCTCAGGTCTTAGGACATAGAACATATGTTGTACTAGAGACTCACATATGACATATCGCTGCGTCTCATAGTTGGGTCTGTCCGACTTGGACCTTATCTCGACTCGGATCTGACTATGTCGAATCCGACCGGATCCTTCCAAGTCCATATTATCCGGTTAGCATCCAATGCTCCATGGCTAGTGAGACCAAGCCATCGACCGTGTCATATGCTAGTCTAGTTGGCTACGCGTCCACACAGCCCTTTCGACTAGGGACCTTTTAGGACAGTCATCATACAATGCATAGTCCCACAAACAAGTCACGTACTTGCTGATACACATCATTGATAATGTCCAAGGACTATCTTTATTCATAAACACATAGGAAATATCATCATACATGATTGCCTCTAGGGCATATCTCCAACAATATATATATCGGAAAAGATCAAATCAACATTGCGAAGATAAACCTTGAAGTCAAATCAATGTTGAAGATAAACCAAATGCGAAGATAAATGCAATCATGACGCCAATAAAATCTTCGAGAAAGTTTGGTGGTGGCGTTACCCACCGTATAGGAAGTATTAGACCTAGACATGGCGCACAATTATCGTGGCGCTCCAAAGTCAAATTCCGCGTTAATGTATTCACACTTAGAGGGTAAGTCTTCATTGATTGAAGATATATGTTACTTCGTGTGTTGCACATCTAAGTCATCAACATGCATAAGCGTTAGGATGTGTGTCCAATCACAGGACATTTGAGGATTCTAAGATATTTAGCTCACACTGCAGCTTGCAAAACCTTTTCTCATCCAAGGGCTTTGTGAAGATATTTTCCAATTGCTCTTCAGTGTTTATGTGAATGATATCAATGGCTTCCTTCATGACATGATCTCTGAGAAAATGATGATGGATCTGAATGTGCTTTGTCTTCGAGTGCTGAACTGGGTTGTTGGCAATCTTGGTGGCGCTTTCATTGTCGCGGTAGAGTGGCACATGCTTCAGGTGGATGCCATAGTCCTTGAGATTTTGCTTCATCCATAGAATTTGAGCGCAGCAAGATCCAGTAGCAATGTATTCGGATTCAGCAATGGAGAGTGATACACAGTTCTGCTTCTTTGAAGACCAACAGACAAGAGATCGTCCAAGAAAGTGACATGTGACTGATGTGGACTTGCGATCAACCTTGTCACCAGCATAATCAACATCTGAGAATCCAACTAGATCAAACTCTGAGCCCTTTGGATACCATAATCCTAGTGTTGGGGTGTAAGCCAAATATCGAAGAATACGCTTCACAGCTAAGTTATGCGATTCCTTTGGTGCCGCTTGGAATCGGGCACACATGCAAACGCTAAGCATTGTATCTGGCCTAGATACACATAAGTAGAGTAAATAACCAATCATGGAGCGGTATACCTTTTGATCGAACTCTTTACCATTTTCGTCGGAGCCCAATTGACCTTTGGTTGGCATTGGCGTCGTGTACCCTTTGCAGTCTCGCATTCCAAAATTCTTCAGGCAATCTTTGAGGTATTTTTCTTGTGATATGAAGATGTCATTTCTCTGTTGACAGATTTTAAGACCAAGGAAGAATTTCAGCTCATCCATCATGGACATCTGATATTGCTCTTGCATCATATGCCCAAAGTCATCACTGTATCTCTTGTCAGTGTAGCCGAAGATAATGCCATCCACATAGATTTGGCATATAAACAGTTCACCATCATATGTCTTCGTGAAGAGAGTGGGATCTAGGGAACCAGGTTTGAAGCCTTTGCTCTTCAGAAAGTCTTTGAGTGTGTCATACCAAGCACGAGGGGCTTGTTTGAGGCCATACAGTGCCTTGTTGAGCTTGTATACCATATCAGGACGCTTTGGATCTTCAAAGCCAGGTGGTTGTGCAACATACACTTCTTATTCAATTTTGTCGTTGAGGAAGGCACTCTTTACATCCATTTGGTACAGAAGAATGTTGTTGTGGTTGGCATAGGCTAGCAGTATGCGAATGGCTTCAAGCCTAGCCACAGGAGCAAAAGTTTCATTGAAGTCAATCCCTTCAACTTGTGTGTAACATCGAGCAACTAGACGAGCCTTGTTTCTGACAACTTGACCATGCTCATCTTGTTTATTGCGATAGATCCATTTGGTGCCGATGATATTGTGCTTGCGAGGATCTGGACGCTTTACTAGCTCCTATACGTTGTTCAGCTCAAACTGTTGAAGCTCTTCTTGCATACCTTGAATCCATTTAGATTTCATGAAGGATCCATCAACTTTCTTGGGTTCAGATATAGAGACAAATGCAAAGTGCCCACAGAAATTTGCCAACTGTGTTGCTCTTGAACGAGTGAGTGGACCAGGTGCATTGATGCTATCAATTATCTTCTCAATCTGGACTTCATTTGCAACACGAGGATGAACTGGACGAAGATTCTGCCCTTGCTGATCATTGTCTTCATCTTCAGGATTGGCTTCAGGCTGAGCCGTGTCTTCATGCTGATTAGGTGCACAAACGATGATTTCCTCTTCAGCCTGTTCCTCTGAAGGTATGATTTCTCTAGTACCCATAAGCTTGATAGATTCACTTGGTGTAGCTTCATCTAGCACATTTGGTAGGTGCTCTCTTTGCGAGTCGTTAGTCTCATCGAACCACACATCCACAGTTTCAACCACTTTGTAGTGAAAGAGGTTGAAGACTCTGCAGGAGTGCGAATCCTTTTCGTAGCCAAGCATAAAACCTTCATGTGCTTTTGGTGCAAATTTTAAAGTGTGATGCGGATCCTTGATCCAGCACCTAGCACCAAACACTCTGAAATAGCTGATGTTTGGCTTCTTACCAGTCAAGAGCTCATATGATGTCTTCTTTAGGAACTTGTGAAGATAAACATGGTTGATTGCGTGGCATGCAGTATCAATCACTACTACAGGATGCTGCTAACGCGACACTACGATCAGAGACCCTTCAAGAAACTGTGTGCGATGCAATAATCGCAAACGGTGATGTATGGAAACCGTCAGAAATGTATAAAACGTTTGCGATGATGGATGCATCAAACACGGTTCAGGTTTTATTTGCGTGTGCGATGAAGGGCCTACAGTTCAGTTCAATGAACTGTTTGCGATGAGGAGGAACAAAAGAAACGGGCAGCCAGATGAAGGCGTGTGCGATACACAACATACGGTTCACTCAGATGAACTATTTGTGATTAGGCAACACAAAAGAAACGGTTGGCCAAATCAAAGGTGTGTGCGATATACGGCATGCGGTTCACTCGGATGAACTGTTTGCGTTGAGACATGAGAACAGAAACGGTTCAAATGAACAAGATGTGTGCGATACATGGCAAACATGTCTGTAATCGAAGACATGTGCGAAGACCGATAACAACACAGACGATTACTGCTAACAAGCCGTGTGTGTTGTGAGCAAACGATTGCTGGTATACAATTGTGAGTGATTGATGAAAACATCACTGACGGGTTCCATTGTTTGGTCCGTGTGCGATGTGATTTTCTTTGTCCGCACAACATCTACGCTCTGTCTACAGTATCAACATATATACTTAAAAATACAGCATTGCATAACCAAATTAAGCATACAATTACACAAGTGACTACACACATAACATTTCCACACACCAAAGAAAGCAATTACATGCATACTAAAGTAGGAGAAATGAGGATTTAATCATCTACTTATTGTTGCGACGACGCTTGCCATTGCTCTACTTCTGGCTGGATCCCTGGCTGTTTTGGGGAAGGAGGGACTTCCTCATGTCAATGATCCGCCTGTACATGTCGTAGCTCGTGTACGCCTCCTTGGTCGCGTACACGACGTGAGCTTTGTCGAGTTTCTCCATCCAGGTCGAGTGCCAGACACGCTTGTCCTTGTTGCACGAATCCTTCATGTCTCTATAGTAGGGGTCGATGATGGCCTCGGCGAGGTGAACCAGTGAGTCCTTCTCATGCTCCTTGCTGCCCCTGGTCTTGTATTGGCCCTGGATGTCAACAAGATTCCGGCAGGCGATGCCCGAATTCTCGAGCGCCTTTACATCATTGGTGATGTCCACCGTAGCAAACATGTAGTGGGGGCTGATGACAAACCTAGCGAAATGCTCGCAAGGCCTTGTGGCCAAGCAGTAGTGGTAGACGAGGACGTGGTGGTGCACACACATCTGGGCGACGGTGACCTTGGGACGAGACCCGGCACGAGCACGGGTGTACTCGAGGTCGAACCCGACCACCTTATACTTATCCTCAGCAAGCAACAGCTCCATGATGTGGATGGAGTGCTCCGCCCAGACCGGGTCGTTGGTGTACACCATCGAGAGGTCCATGAACCTTCTATGGGTGTCCACCACGGCACGCATGGTGAACTGCTGCTCGTCGTCGGCAGCCGCTCGGAGCGCCATTGGAGCCGCGCAGGATACCCTCTAAGAATTTCTCGTGGTGGGTCTTGCAATGGTGGGGCGTGATCGAAAGGTTGAAGAGACACAAGGGTAGGTTAAATGGCCGATGTAATAAATGGGGGCCGGCCGGCCTGTAATCGTCACATCTTGTCACAGTGTTCATAGCGGAGGATTCCAGAATCCAGTGCACGCTTGACAACACCGCACCCCAGGCGTGGGATCGAAGAGCCTGTTCCAACGCTACCGCGCTGTTTACCGCGCAAGCTTCCCGCCCGGCTAGTTTGGCCATGCGTCAGCTAGAAGAGGGACAAATCGTGGGCGTTTGTTGGCAAAAAGCTTTGTAAAAATGAAGTGTGTGGAATGACTTCGGTCATAAGTTTACCCTTGGGTGATGAGGTCAAAGTTACACAGAAGGGTGATGATGGACACTCAAGTGCGATAATTAATTCTGCGCTCTACAGTGCACACGGTGGAAGAAACCAACTGTGTGCAATAATGTCGAAGATCGCAGTCGAGTTAGCTTTACAGATCGTGTGCTGTGAGATCGACAAGGTAAACTGATTCGAGAATGGTTAATAAAATCTAACACCATTGCATATTAAGGTCAAAATAGTGCTAGCAATATACGAGTCTCATACGATGCCATTTCAACGATTGTACCACAAAAGCTCGAAATGTTACAAGGTTCAAATTCCAGAGTTATATGGCTCAAATTCGAAGATTACAAGGTTCAAACTGATATTAGAAATGAAATTCAGCTCATCAGTTGCAAACACTCGTGTTGATGCGCTGAACATGGGTATCAGAGAGGTTCAAACTAATATCACCGCTTCTAAGCCTGGCTTCGAAACCTCACAATTTTTGCAAAGGGGTCAGCCACTGAGAAGTCATGTATGGAGTTGACCCGATGAATTCCGATTACTCTGTCATCTGAAGTTCCAAAATGAAATTCAGCATTTTTGGAGCCTACTCCATTCTGCCGCAGGCGCCGGCGCTAATCAACAGACCGTTCATTTTTGCGAAATAAATGTAGGGTAAACCTCATTTCCTTCAGCACCCTTGCTCTGAGAACAAAGAACCCGGTGAATATAATCTCCGGTAAGGTCCCTCAGTAGGAGTTCAAAGTAATTTCTGAGAGATGCAAATCTAGGCATTCGACGTAATTGTTATATTGTATCACATTATCCACCACTGGGCCTAATCTTATCTGCAAAAGAAGAAAACGTGTTAGTGCCTACATGCAGTTTTGAACATTACTACATGCCTAGCTATTTGGTTTGCAGGATTTGTAAAATGCACTAACATGCCATCTTCGATCTGACATGATTAACATGGGCATTTTATTACATTCTAGAAAAATGTAGCCTTCTTCATAAGAGGTTGGAGTGGATGAAAAGTTCCCTAAGAAAACTAGTATAGATGAATCCAAAGGGGAAATGCTTATTGAATGTAACCATATGGATGTACTGAAATCCTCCAAAAGAACCTTCAGAAATTGCAGTACATTGTCATTGTAAACTTGGAAAAAGGTGTCACAAATTGAACTCCCTTATGTTTACCATTTAATAGGAAAGTAACATCACCTCGATATATAGCTTCTCCAGGCAGGGAAAGCATCTCAGGAAACTGACAACTTGCTCCAGGTCGGGCCCGATAGATTCTAGTGCCAAGACCTTCACTGTGTGCAGTTTCAGGGTCAAGCTTGTTGGAATCATTTTCTGAATGACAGACGAACAAACATACTCAAAATTAGAAATAATGTTAATTTGTAGAAGGAGAGGTAGAAGGCGGTTGTTGTACCTGAACGGGTGTGGATCCAATAACAAGTTCGGAGTATTTGTCAGACAAGTAGCCCACCACTGTCAATTTCGGCGCAGAAATGACATTGATTCTTATTGGACCTGCTTGATCAACTACACGTAATCTCTCAAGTGCAGGTGTGTCCTGGATGACCATACCGTGGTCCACCTTTTGTGATGTCTTCCTACCGTACCAGCAACACACATAAATAGTCCAGAGAGTCATGGAGGTGATGTGGAAGGTACTCAACCCATTGATCGCCAGAAGACAAAGGTACTCGAGTGCAGTACAGCCACGGAGCAGGCGCTCCATGTCAACCTTTGAGAGGTAGACGGCGATGAGCTCGAGGTGCTTCAGTCATGGTAGAATAAGAGCGGGTGCGTCATTAAGGGGCGGGAAATGGCAGTTCCTGAACTTGGCGACGCGGAGTGTGGGCGCGAGGCAGAGTGCGAACGTTGGCAGCGACCGCATATGCCCATCATCAAAAGTGACCTCCTCGAGCTGATCTAGGGCGGGGGATCGGAACTAGTCACCAAAGCCCTTCTATGTGCAGTGCAATTTTAGTGCCAGCTTTCAGTACATAAAACTTTGCAATTTCATTCCAAAAGCCAGTGCCAAAATAGGAGTCACCACGTTCATCAAGTCTTACAGTAGCAACGATTGTAAATCCCTGGTTTGTGTGCAGTATGACATTCGTGGAGCCTTGATGTATGTAAAGTGAAAAATTGTGCACTACATAATCTGTTGCATAGCGAGGGATGTCTTGCAGAAAATGGTAGGATTGTTAAAGAAAATAAGGTAGCATGCAAATATGGGCCCAAATTGAAAGAAATGTACAGCAGTTGAAATCGAAGGACAAAAGTCTATAATTAAACAGATAGGGTAAACATGATGTCATGGAAATATGAGAGTAATCGAAAGAACAATACATCATGTAACACCCCGGATGTAATTTACCTTATCTGTACTCCAACTCTTGCCGTTTCCGGCCTAAGTTATTTTATTTCCTCGATGTCCGGTTTTTGTCTCCGGGTGTTGTTGTCTTTGTCATGCATCTCATATCATGCCATCATGTGCATTGCATTCGCGTACGTGTTCGTCTCATGCATTCGAGCATTTTCCCTGTTGTCCGTTTTGCATTCCGGCGCTCCTATGTCCTCCGGTCCTTTCTACCTCTTTTCGTGTGTGGGGGTTAAACATTTCCGGATTGGACCAAGACTTGTCATGCAGCCTTGGTTTACTACCGGTAGACCGCCTGTTAAGTTTCGTATCATTTGGACTTCATTTGATAATCCAACGGTTAACCAAGGGACCGAAAAGGCCTCGTGTGTGTTGCAGCCCAACACCCTTCCATTTTGGCCCAAAACCCACCTAAACCTCGTCCATCATCTCGGTCATTCGATCACGATCGTGTAGCCGAATACAGCACCTCATTTGGAGCTTCCTAGCTCCCTCTACCTATAAAAGGGCACCCCCTCAAAAATTCGCGGAGCAAACACCCCTAACCTAGCTCCTCTTCCACCTCACCGCACCGGACACGTCTGTTGCCGGCCGGACGAAACCGCCGGCACCAATCACCGTGCGCCACCTGTCCCGCCCGGAGCCCCACTTCGCCGCCCGCCGCCGCGGCCCGCGGGAGCCCGCAACCGGCCCCCGCGGCCCAGATCTGCTCCGCCGCCCCGCGCCTCTTCCTCGCCGCCCGGTCCTTAGCCACGCCGCCCCGTCTTCTCCCGCGCCGGCGAGCCACCGCCGCGGGCACCTCGACGCCGGAGACCACCGACCCCGGCGCCATCGATCTCCGACGACCGCTGCAGGAGTTTCGGCCGCCGCCACCTACCGCGCAAGCGCCGCCCGAGACCGCCGCCCTCCGCCGCGCCTCCTCCTTCGGCGACCCCCAATGTCCCCGGCGAGCTTCTCTTCCACTCCGGCGACGCCAGCTCTCTCCGGCAAACAGTGATCCAGCGATCTCGGATCTGACCTCGGGGCACGTGCAAACCCTAGATCCGGTTGACTTTTGCCTCTCTCTCTCTCAGTTATTTTTTGCTATCTTTGACATACCATAACTCTGCATCCGTAGCTCCGATTCGTGCGTGTAGCATATCAAATGTTCATCTCGACGAGTACATCATTTCATCTCATTGCATCATTTTCATTTGAGCTCATCTTGATGCCCGAAATGCTGTTGGAAGAGGGCTATATGATGAATTTGTCAGATCTGTTTCAGCAAATGGCATTTTGTCATTTTTGCCATGATTAATGTGTGCATGCTATGATCCTGAGCTCTACATGTGTTTTTTTAAATGTCATGCCATCTTTACAGGGGTGTATGCCATGTATTTTTGTGATATTTGTGGTGACTAGCACAAGCATGCAAAGTAGCGTAATCGTTGATGCTGATTTCAGGGACTTAGAATTTCACTAAGTCCTTGTCCTAATTTTCTTGTTATGCCATATGTTCATGTTGTTTCCTAGTGATCCGTGCCTCTTTTGAGGATGATCAGTAAGGATGTTTTGTTAATATTGTGGTGCTCTATCCATCCGTATCTTGTTTTGCATTTATGAATGAACCTAGCTTGAGTCAATCGAGCTCTACTTTTGCTATGAAATGATCCTGGCAGATTGTTGACATGTTTAGCGATTTTGCCGAGGATGTTGCTAATGATCCGTGCATGCTATGTTATTGTTCTTGCCATGTCTAGCTTCTATGCCATGTCTTCTTGATGGATGTATGCTTAGTTTGTCATGCCATGCTCTGTAGTGAGTGCATCGAGCTCGTAAACATACCTACTCGTCAACTGTTTTGCGTGCTCCAGTTTTTCACCAAGTCTGAATCTGTTTATGTTTTTGCCATGTTCACATGCTTGCAAATGTATTTTCTGATCCCTTTTGGCTCAAGGTCACTAAGAGACTTTTGTTAAGTGCTTTGAGTAGCTTCATGTCATTCCTTGATTTGTCATTTTAAGTTCCTATAGTATGTAGTTTTCATGCTCTAAAGATTGCTTCATGATGATAAATTCCAGACTTGTGTTTATTTCACTAAGTCTGAAACCTGTTATCATTTGCACTTTTGCCATGCTTGTTTGAACCTGTTAATGGATGAATTAGTCATAGCTCAGTGTTCATATTTTGTCAAGCATCATGAGTGGATCCCTGCCATGTATTTTGTTGTCATGTTTGAGTGATGTATAATATTTATCTCGATGCATTTAGTTGGTCACTTGCTGGTTATCGCAGACTGGTGCCATATTTGTTTTGCTTACCATTTCCAAACTGTGCATCCGATTCCGGTGATCTTTATATCGATTTCAACCAAAATCACCTCACCTTTCCAGTGGCACTCTTGTATTTCCATGTTGAGGCCAGGTTCAATCATTCCTTGTCAAATCTTGCATATGCATCACATACCGCATCCCGCATATCATACCATGTCTGCATCATGTTGTTTGAGCATTGCACGTGGTTGATTGTGTTCCGTTTGCTTGTTGTTCTTGTTTGGGTAGAGCCGGGAGACGAGTTCGTGAACGAGGAGCCCGTTGAGTTCGCTTACGAGGATCAAGTCAACTCTGAGAACTTTGCAGGCAAGATGATCATACCCTCGAAATCACTTATATCTTTGCTTGTTAGATGCTCGCTCTTTTGCTATGCCTATGCTACGATACCTACCACTTGCTTATCATGCCTCCCAAATTTCCATGTCAAACCTTTAACCCACCATGTCCTAGCAAACCGTTGATTGGCTATGTTACCGCTTTGCTCAGCCCCTCTTATAGCGTCGCTAGTTGCAGGTGAAGATTGGAGATCGTTCCTTGTTGGAACATTGTTTATTGTTGGGATATCACAATATTATCTTGTTATCTTAATGCACCTATATACTTGGTAAAGGGTGGAAGGCTCGGCCTTTTGCCTAGTGTTTTGTTCCACTCTTGCCGCCCTAGTTTCCGTCATATCGGTGTTATGTTCCCGGATTTTGTGTTCCTTATGCGGTTGGGTTATAATGGGAACCCCCTGACAGTTCGCCTTGAATAAAACTCCTCCAGCAATGCCCAACCTTGGTTTTACCATTTGCCACCTAGCCTCTTTTTCCCTTGGGTTTCCGAAGCTCGAGGGTCATCTTTATTTAAACCCCCCCGGGCCAGTGCTCCTCTGAGTGTTGGTCCAAACTAGAGCCCTGTGCAGCGCCCCCTCGGGGAAACTCGAGGTTTGGTTTTAGTTGTATGGAGCGCTCATCTGAGTGTGCCCTAAGAACGAGATATGTGCAGCTCCTATCGGGATTTGTCAGCACATTCGAGCAGTGTTGCTGGACTTGTTTTACCATTGTCGAGGATGTCTTGTAACCGGGATGCCGAGTCTGATCGGATTGTCTTGGGAGAAGGAATGTCCTTCGTTGACCGTGAGAGCTTGTGATGGGCTAAGTTGGGAATCCCCTACAGGGATTTGAACTTTCGAAAGCCGTGCCCGCAGTTATGGGCAGATGGGAATTTGTTAATGTTCGGTTGTAGAAAACCTGAAGTTGAACTTAATTAAAATACACCAACCGCGTGTGTAACCGTGATGGTCTCTTCCCGGCGGAGTCCGGGAAGTGAACACGGTGTTGGAGTAATGCTTGACGTAGGTTGTTCTGGGATCACTTCTTGATCATAGTTGTTTGACCATGCTTTTGCCTTCTCTTCTCGCTCTCTTTTGCGAATAGGTTAGCGACCAGATATGCTAGTCACTTGCTGCAGCTCCACATCATACCTTTGCCTTACCTATAAGCTTAAATAGTCTTGATCGCGAGGGTGCGAGATTGCTGAGTCCCCGTGACTCACAGATTACTTCCAAACCAGATGTAGGGACCAATGATACCGCTCCAGACGATGCGCTTGAGCTCAAGTGGGAGTTCGATGAAGACTCTCATCGTTACTACGTGTCTTTCCCAGATGATCAGTAGTGGTGCCCAGTTGGGGCGATCAGGGACCGTGTCGCATGTGGGGGTTGATCTTTATTTTGGTACCGTAGTCAGACCATGAGTGTATTGGATGATTGTAATGTTATTCATTTATTTGTGTGATGTGGCGGGTGTAAGCCAACTATGTATCCTTACCCCTTTTATTTATTTACATGGGTTGTTGTGAAGATTACCTTACTTGCGACATTGCTTTCAATGCGGTTATGCCTCTAAGTCGTGCTTCGACACGTAGGAGATATAGCCGCATCGAGGGCGTTACAAGTTGGTAATCAGAGCCTTCCCCGACCTTAGGAGCCCCCTGCTTGATCGAATCGTTGGCGTTGTTGAGTCTAGAAAAAATGTTTTGAGTCATTTAGGAATTATATATCGGAGAGTTAGGAATTCTTTTTACTCCTCAGTCCCTTCATCGCTCTGGTGAGGCATCCTGACATAGAGTTTTAACTCTTCTCTTCTCAAATTTCACTAAAAAAATTTAGGATCGCGCGGGTATCTTGGAATCGTTCCGATCGATTTGTGACGAGAACATTGTTCTTGGTGCCTCCTGACATTTAGGGGTTGTGGCAGTGTCCCGGGGAGTTGAGCTCCGAGGTGTTGTCGTCACAATTTTATCATTGAGATTCTGGAATACCTGAGTTTCACCGACATCGAAAATCTCTTTTATGCAGTTGTTGGTGAGATAACCTCGACGCCACCCAGTACTGGGGTGGGAGTTCGGGAGTATTGCCATAACTTGTATAACGGATGCTTTTCGAAGGTTGAGGTAAATGATTTCCGAAGGTTTCTCGGTTATGTGTTGAAGGATGGATACAACTGGATGTAGGATTTGCTAGAATTGGGTGAGATATTATGCTTCCCATGTATCCCCAACACCTGATTGCATAACCGGAAAGGTTCGGGAGTTTCATAGGTGGGAATTCTTGTAGCTCTAGTTCTTCTTCCGCGGATATTTGGTTTGGGATTGGGTAATCCTCACCAAGTATTTGTTCTTGTCCGTGCCTTGTTGTTTTTCTTCTACCTCAATTCTAAGTGGCTTCTCAATTTATGGATATGTGACCATTTCAATTGGAATGCATTCGTTCATTTTGTTTGGATGTGAAGACTTTATGTTGCAATTTCAACCCGCTTGATTCAGCTTCAATATTTGTCTGTCAAGATGCTAACGGATGTCAACCTATTCAGGATGGCTCCTCCAACGCGCACGACTCCGAATCCTGATCCGCCACCACCACCTCCACCTCCGAAGGCATGGCAAGCTGTGATGGCCGCTACCAATGCAAACACGCAGCTGATCATGCAACTTCTTCAAGAGCGCAACCAAGGGAACCAGGGCCATGGCAACAATCAGAATCAGTTTGCTACACTCAACCAGTTCCTTGCTAACCAGCCAAAGACCTTCAGCAATTGTGTTGAGGCAACATACGCTGATGATTGGCTCGTGGACATATGCAAGCATTTCGAGTGCAGTAACGTCAGGCCTGAGGACTTTGTCAAGTTCACCTCCTTCCAACTCAAAGACCAAGCTACAGAATGGTTTCAGCAATACAAAGATTCCAGAGGAGGCCGTGTGATTACCTGGGATGAATTCCGTCAAGACTTCAAAGCTCATCATATTCCTCAGAGTGTGGTTGAGAGCAAGCATGAGGAATTCCGCAACATGAAGCAAGGCACTATGTCTGTTTACCAGTACAACATCATGTTCCAGAAGCTCGCTCGTTTTGCTAAGCAAGACGTCCCTGACAAGAAGAGCATGATATACCAGTTCAGGGGTGGTCTCAGAGAAGAACTCCAGCTAGCTCTCGTCCTCTTTGAGCCGAAGAAGTACGATGAGTTTTACAATATGGCAATGAAGCAAGAGACTGCTCAACTGAAGTGCGATGCTTCCAAGAAGCAATTCAGAGATGCAACTCCTTCTTCCTCAACTCAAGTGGCTAAGCAGCAAAAGTATTGGCTTCCTCCTCCTCCATTCCGTCAGCCTTATCAGCAGAAGAGCAAAGGTGGCAGTGGATCTTCCCACCCATCCAACCCTGGCTTTCAGAACAAGACTTCGTCTCAAGCTCCAAGATCAAGTGCTCTGTATCACCGTCCGCTCTCGGAGGTCACGTGCAACAAGTGTCAACAGAAGGGTCACTATGCCAACAAATGCTTCAATCAGAGGCATCTCCCTCCTCCTCCTCATGTGAGATCGGCAAGTACAGTTGTGGTCAAGCATAACCCCAAGCACGCCAAGGTCAACATGGTGAATGCAGCTCAGGCAGAGGACTTGTCTGATGTCATCATGGGTAACCTTCCTGTTAACGATGTTCCTGCAAAAGTTCTTTTTGACACTGGTGCATCGCATTGCTTCATTTCTAAACCTTTTGCATCAAAGTATGAGTGCGATTATCAGCATTTGCAAAGACCTTTGCAAATTGTGTCCCGGGGGAAGCAAATGACAGCTAATATCTGCGTCCCGGATGTTACTATCACGTTGAGCGACTACAAATTTCTAGCTTCCCCTATTGTTCTGGGCGACTTGGATATCGATGTTATTCTCGGAATGGATTGGCTTTCTAAGCACAAGGCTCATCTTGATTGTGCTGCCAGGCAGATTCAATTGACTCATTCATCTGAGGATGTAATTGTCTTTGCCGCTCGTGATGATACCATCTGTCGGTTTTCTCTCAATGAGAAGGGTGAACTGGATGCCATCTCTCAAATTCTGGTCGTTTGCGAATATCAAGACGTCTTTCCAGAAGAGCTTCCAGGAATGCCTCCGCACCGGCCAGTTGAATTCGTCATCGATCTTGAGCCTGGCACGGAACCTGTTTGCAAACGTCCTTACAAGCTTGGACCTGAAGAGTTGAAGGAGCTGAAGAAGCAACTCAATATTCAAGAGCGAATGGGTCTCATCCGACCTAGTTCTTCTCCATGGGGTTGTGGAGTTCTTTTTGTGAAGAAGAAGAAGAAGGATGGAACGGACCGACTTTGTGTTGACTACCGTCCATTGAACAAGAAGACTATAAAGAACAAGTACCCACTTCCCAACATCAATGAGCTGTTTGAACAACTCAAAGGTGCTCAAGTATTCTCCAAGCTTGATCTCCGTATGGGCTATCACCAGATTCGAACTTGTGAGCAAGATATCCCCAAGACGGCATTCAGAACAAGCTATGGTTCATATGAATACACTGTCATGTCTTTTGGCCTCGTCAACGCTCCTTCGACTTTCTCTCGCATGATGAACTTCATCTTCAACCCCTACACAAATGACTTCGTCTTGGTCTACCTCGATGACATTTTGGTATTTTCAAAGAACAAGGAAGATCATGCCAAGCACTTGCGTTTGGTGCTGGATAAGCTCAGAGAACATCGGTTCTATGCCAAGTTTTCAAAGTGCGAGTTTTGGCTCGATGAGGTTCTCTACCTTGGGCATATCATCTCTGCCAAGGGCATAGCGGTGAATCCTGAGAAGGTGTCTGCAATTGTGAATTGGGAACCACCTCAGAACGTGAAGCAACTCCACAGCTTCCTTGGTCTCGCAAGCTATTGTCGAAGGTTCGTTGAGAACTTTTCAAAGATTGCGAAGCCTCTTTCAAACCTTCTCCAGAAGCACGTGAAGTACGTTTGGTCTCCTGAATGTGACATCGCTTTCAACACCTTGAAGGAGAAATTAGTCACTGCTCCAGTTCTGACTCCTCCTGATGAATCCAAACCGTTCGAGGTCTTCTGTGATGCCTCTCTTCAAGGTCTTGGTGCAGTGTTGATGCAAGAGAAGAAAGTTGTGGCTTATACCTCTCGCCAGTTGAAGCCCAACGAGAAGAACTACCCCACTCATGACCTTGAGTTGGTGGCAGTTGTGCATGCTCTTTTGACTTGGAGACATCTCTTATTGGGAAGGAAAGTGGACATCTTCACTGACCACAAGAGTCTCAAGTACATCTTCACTCAGCCTAATCTCAACCTCAGGCAGACTCGTTGGGTCGAAATGATTCAAGAGTATAATCCGAGCATCGAATATACTCCAGGCAAGGCCAATGTAATTGCTGACGCATTGAGCAGGAAGGCTTACTGCAATAGTCTGATTCTCAAGCCTTACCAACCCGAGCTTTGTGAAGCTTTCCGCAAACTCAATCTACAAGTTGTTCCTCAAGGATTTCTCGCAAACCTCCAAGTCTCTCCTACTTTGGAAGATCAGATTCGCGAGGCTCAACTTCTTGATGCTATGGTGAAGAAGGTGAAGATTGGGATTGCCAAGAGTGAACCCAAGTACAAGTGCTATCGTCTTGATGACAAGGATACTCTCTTCTTCGAGGATCGCATTGTTGTGCCTAAAGGTGACCTTCGTAAAGTCATTATGAAAGAGGCTCACAATTCACTCCTCTCTATCCACCCTGGGAGCACAAAAATGTACCATGACCTCAAGCAGGCGTATTGGTGGACTCGAATGAAGCGTGAGATTGCTCAGTTCATGAACGAATGTGATGTCTGCAGAAGAGTGAAGGCAGAACAGCAACGACCAGCTGGTCTCCTCCAACCTCTTACCATTCCAGAATGGAAGTTTGACCACATTGAGATGGACTTCGTGACTGGGTTTCCAGAGTCCAAGCGTGGCAATGATGCTATATTCGTTGTCATTGACAAACTCACTAAAGTGGATCACTTTTTGCCTATCAAAGAGTCTATCACTGCAGCTCAATTGGCAGAGCTTTATACCTCTCGGATTGTCTCTCTGCACAGTATTCCGCAGTTGATTTCTTCAGATCGTGGCAGCATCTTCACCTCGAAGTTTTGGGATTCTTTTCAGAAGGCCATGGGCACCAACATCCGTTTCAGCACAGCTTTTCATCCTCAAACTAGCGGCCAAGTTGAGCGTGTCAATCAGATTCTCGAAGATATGCTCAGGGCTTGCGTTATCTCTTTTGGTATTGTCGGATTTCGTGTTCCAGCAGACCCTTAAGGTTCAAACACTGGGGTGCGCGCGGAGATTACGCCTTCTACCTCTCCGTCTCGCAAAGATCTAGACTACTGAAAGAACTGCACAAGAGACACAAGGTTTATACTGGTTCGGGCCACCGTTGTGGTGTAATACCCTACTCCAGTGTGTGGTGGGTTGATTGCCTCTTGGGGCTGATGTTGATGAACAATACAAGGAAGAACAGCCTCGCGAGGTTCTGTTCTTGGATGGGGTGATGAACTGCTGGGAGGAGTTCAGCCGCCTTTCTCCCTCTCTCTCTCTCTAGCCAATCGACTGAACCGAACCCCTTGCTATGTGGGTGGCTGGTCCTATTTATAGAGGCCCTGGTCCTCTTCCCAAATATTGAGCGGGAAGGGAGCCAACAATGGCGGGCTAATTTGAAGGGGGGCAGCAAGTATCAACTATCCTGACAAAAGCAGTCTTCGCATGCGCAAAGCTCTGGTGATGACGCCGTCTTGGGCTCCAAGGTGACCTCCATCTCGTAGTCCTTCTGGTCTTGGTCTCGTTGCACCGAAATGGAAACCTTTGCCTGATGCCTCGGTACTCCGCGGCTGCGCTTGCCCCCTTTGCACCAAAGAGGAAAGGAGGACGCTGCGCGGACTGGCACCCGCCTGGCGCCCTGAGTCGTCATGGCTCGCGTCACGGGCACCTCGCGAGGTACCCCGCCTTGATCTCTCCGCCTCCTCGCGAGCCAGCCTAACGAAGCCATGCCTGAGGAAGGTCCGTGTCGTCCGCCCCGCGAGGCTTGGCCCCTCGCGAGGGTCTTGAGTCTTGTGTTGATGAAGATGGGCCGTGCTGGGCCCCCTTTGAGCCACGCCGCAAGACGCAGGCAGGCAAGTCTGGGGACCCCCGTTCCCAGAACGCCGACAGTAGCCCCCGGGCCCAAGGCGCGCCCGGACTTGGCCGTGCAGGGAGGCGAAAGGGTAAGGGTGAAGTGCCACGGGCCCTAACAGCCTGCGGCCTTGGGCGTCGCGTGGCGGTTGATGGGACGCAAGTGCTCCTGCAACCGCGCAGGTAGATAGAGGAACGGCATCCGCCCAGACTTTGCCCTTTGCTTTCTTCGGTTGCTGCTTAGATCCCCTTTCTTGCGCCTCCCCCTTCTTCCTCCAAATTTCCAGATCTACTCCGGCTGCGTGACCTAGGAAGCCATGGCGCCTCGTCAGTCTTCGGTCGAAGCTTGGTACTCACCTGCTCTGGACTCGCCGAACGTGTCCAAGGCGAGCCTTGCCCGGCTGCGCCAGATGGCGGCGGCGCAGGGCATCAATGGGGCGCAGGTGTTCAAGGCCGGCTCCGCCACCCCTGAGGGCCGAGGGAGCACCTTTTATCCTCTCTTTGTAAGCTCCATTGCTGCGGGCCTGGTGCCTCCCTTCTCCGAGTTTTTTTCTCTGTCCTTCACCATTACAACTTGCAAGCTCTGCATCTCCACCCCAACTCCGTCCTTCTTCTGGCGATCTTCGCTTATTACTGCGAGGCCCACGTAGGGGTGCAGCCTTCAGTGGCCTTGCTGCGCCACTACTTCTCCCTTCGGGTCTCTCGTGGTTCTCCTTCCACATGCGCGAGCTTCGTCGCGTACGGCGGCACCATTGCCATCTCGAATCCCGGGAAGAGGATTGAGGGCTTCAGGAGCAAGTGGGTCTTGGTTGATGCCGGGCGCGTCCACCCAAGGTTGATCTTGCCCGCGGAGCAGCCCGCGAGCTCCAGCGACTGGTGCCGAGCGGAGCTCACGGACCCCCGCGCGAAACTGGTGTTGGAGAAGATGGACGCCGACCTGAGGCCGGTCGGCACGGCGGCGGCGAAGTTGACCGGTGCATCGCTGCTGAGGGAGTTCCTGGAGCACCAGCTGGCTCCGCTCCGGCAGTATTCTCCTCCGATGTGGAGGCCTCATTCGAGCCCCGCGGCCTTGGGCGACGAAGATTTGGCCGCGGTCCTCCAATCTCTGGTCGGGGGCGAGGTGGCAAGGCTGGAGGGCGCTCCCAAGCCCTTGTTCCTTCGTGCCAACTGGGAGCAGGTGGTGAAGTCCATGCCCGTTTTCAACGGGGACGGGCTCGTGCCCGTGGCGGCTTTCGAGGGACCGGTGGACGTGCCCTCCGGCGACTCCAGCAAGGAGGAGGACGAAGAGGAGCGGGAAAAGGGGCCTGACTCCGAGGCGACTGACGGAGAGTCGAGGGCCCCCTTCTCCCGGCGCAGGCCCCGCAGTCTCCGCCTTTCTTCGAGCGATGATGACGAGGACGGAGATGAGCAGGTCGGCGGGAGCCTACCCCTGATCCCGAAGAAGGACAGGTCCGGGCTGATCTCCCGCGGGTCTGCCCCTGCCTCGAGGCAGTCTGCAGACGCGCCTTCCGCTTCCGAGGTTGACCCTTCCAGTCGGCTGTCAAGCTTCAAGTCTGGCCGGAGGCTACCCGAGCTCACCGGCGATGACCCGTAAGTGCTTGACCCTTGTCTTTATTTCTTGTTCCGCTGCCGAGGCTTGACGTTCGCATTTCTTGAATAGGCTGGCGCCCACGGCGAAGAAGCTGAAGGGAGCTCCTGAGGCTCCATCCGCGGGAGCGCCTCCGCCTGCGGAGGAGGGTGACCGTGGCGCGCGGGCTTCTCCAGCCCGGTCGTTCTCGCGAGGCCTGGCCGAGCTGGCTGGGGCGAGCTCAGCCCCCACGGCCCAAGTGACTCATGTGGTGCCTTTGCCCACTGCCGCCACCACAGCTGCTGGGACGCAGCAGGCTCCACCTCAGGACGCTGTGATCTTGCCGTCGCTGCCTTCTCCCCCCCGTTCCGCCGACTGTTGTTTCTCCAACTTATCCTGCCGTCCTAGAGCGTGCTGTTGCTGGACTGGACCGGCTGCGGCAGGATCTTCTCGCCGACCCTCGCCTGGTGGCCGGGCGCTTGGAGCTAGCTTCAGGATGGATTCACTCCGACGCCTCGATCCGGGCGGCGCTGGTTCAAGCCTCGACGGCCTGCAACGAGGAGAGGCAGGCCGTCCTTGAGACAAAGGTCGCTCATGACGCAGCCCTGGGGGAGGTGGTTGAAGCCCGCAATCGTTGCAAGGCGCTGGAGGATGAGCTGCAAGGCCTGCGGGATCAGCTCGCGAAAGAGGTTCGTCTTCGCCAGGAGTAGGAAGAAGGCATGAAGGCTCGCGAGGTGGCCATCGAGGGCTGGGAGGCCAAGCTCAAGAAGCGCCGCGACCGCCTGGGTGCGCTGGGGGAGGAGTTGGAGGCGACGAAGGTCGAGCTGGACAAGAAGGCCCAGGTTCTTGCCGAGGATCGCGTGGCCTTCGCAGACATGGAGAAGAAGGCTCGTGCTTCGCTGAAGATGCTCTACGCCAGTGGCCTGGAGAGCCCGCTGGCCGGCGACGAGGACGGCCCCGCCAAGCTGCTTCCCTTCCTGGTTCGTGCTCTTGAGGATGTCACCCTTGGCCTTGGCCCCACGGCCGAGGCCAAGGCGCGTGTCCTGTCTTCTGCTGCGCTGACGCGGGTCTTCACCCACATCTACCTTCGCGACCCCAGTGCCGACCTCGACAGCCTATTGGAGCCAGTAAGCGGTGAGGTTGTTGCCGCCGCTGCCGAGGCCGTGAAGGGTCGCGCGGAGGCTCTGCTGGGGAAGTTCCGGGCCTTCAGCACCAAGCTGAAGCAGGATGCTTCCGGTCCTGATGCTCCATGAAGCGGGGCCACCCGCGCTGCTCCGCCGCCGCCAAATGACTCCGCTGCTGCTCCTGTCCTGCTTTTAATTCCTGCACATGGATCATGCCTCGGGGAGGCGTTTAAACTTGCATTTGGTGTTGAGACAGTATGGACTGTAATATTTGCTTTTAAGTTCCTTGAATTTTATGCTTTTCTTCCCTACTTGCTTGTGTTCTACGCCGGCAGAGCCCGGCCCCGCGCGTACCTCACCTAGCATTAGCCCCGACCGGAAACCAGGACGGGACCAAAGGAGTGAGGGGCTACGGAGACAGTTAGGCTCCTGAGTCGCGATGCTCAGGTGTCCCCCTTGGCGCACGAACAACAAGTAGGGAGGTGTGATGTAGGTGAATCTTCCGTTCTACATCTGCAGAGCCCGACTCCGCGCGTACCTCACACAGCATTAGCCCCGACCGGAAACCAGGACGGGACCAAAGGAGTGAGGGGCTACGGAGCCAGTTAGGCTCCTAAGTCGCGATGCTCAGGAGTCCCCCTTGACGCGCAAACAGCAAGTGATGAGGCGGGATGCAAGTGGGACCACCGTTCTATGTCTGTAGAGCCTGGCCCCGCGCGTGCCTCACCCAGCGCTAGCCTTTCGAAACTAGGGAGTGAGGGGCTACGAGACCAGTTAGGCCCCTGAGTCACGATGCTCAGGGGTCCCCCTTGACGCTCAAACGGCCTTCATACCTTGGCTCCGCTCGGGGAGAGACGCGCGGCGAACCAGGCCCGAGGGGCCTGGCTGGGTGGCGTACGTCCGGGCGTGACCCAGGCACAGCCCCCGTGCCCAGCCCCCTCGCGCGGCGCTCCCGAGGGGAGGTGTTGCGATGAGGCTAGACACTGAGCTCTGGGCTCCCTGAGGTTGATGCGGCCCGGGGGACACCCTCAGTTGTTTATCACCAGCGCGGAGCATAGCGCTTCCGCATGTGTACGGGCATAGCCGCTCCTCGGCAGTGTCGTCAGCCAGCACGGAGCATGGTGCTTCCACTGGTACGTGGGAGGGGGCTCCCCTCCGGGAGGAGCCCCCGGGGCGTGTACAGCCCCGCCCTGACACGTGGCCGGCACGGTAGGGCTAGGTGAGGTGTATCTGGGCACCCGTGAGCCAGCGCGGGACTCACGGGGCCCTACCTCTAGGCGGGTTGCGCCTGGCACTGGGCCTTATCTTGTGTTGTGTTCCTGCAAATTTGGTTAGATGCCGGCACTCTACGTCCTCGGGTCCCGGCCCTTGAGCTTGTCTCAGCCATCGCTGGTATGCCAGGTCGCGATGCCGTGGACATGGCCAGAGGGTGAGGGCTGGAGAGCCAGTAAGAGCCATGAGTCGCGATGCTCAGGTACCCCCCCTTTAACGTGAAAGTGGTCGACATGGAGAAGAAGAGGTGCCGTGGACAGGCATCAAGCAATCAAGCATGACGGGCGAATGCATAGCCGGAAATAAACGCAAGGGAGATACATGCCGCTGGGCCTGGCCCGAGCGACTTGGGGATGATGCACCCGAGGGGCGCCCCCAACAAAGCAAGCTAGCGACAAGAAGTAAAAGGGATACATACCGCAGGGACGGACCCACGCGGCCTGGGAACGATGCAGCCCTGGGAGGGCGCTCCCAGCTGGAAATGAGACTTGTAAGATGTCACCTGGAGGTGTCGAGGGCGAGGGGGTGTTGGTGCAGCAGACTCGGTAGGCTGCGGAAGCCGATCCTCACGAGCCCCCAGGCCCAGGGGCCTCGGGTGGCTCCGGAGGCGCTGGTAGCTCCTTGCGAATCATCTCCATCTCCGCTAAGGCTGCGGAACGCCTGTCTCCTTGTGCCTCCTCGGTGCCCCTCATGAGGCACTGACGCGTTGCAACCGCGCTCGGCAAGCCGTAAGGCATGTGAACGTAGCTATGGGACAGACCCCCGCAGCGCCCCACTCGTGAGGGCCAGAGGCGCCCCATCGTGGCGGCTTGGTTGAGCCCTGGCACATCGATGCAGACGCGCAGCCTACCATCCTCGCCTGGTTGGGGAGCCACAGCCGGCAGGCGGTGGCAACCCCTCATGATTCTTGATCCCTGTAGTTCTTGAATGGCCTTGTCGACGAACTCCTGCGGGTCTGACCTTCCTTGCCTTGCTCCTTCTTGAGGGAAACGTGCTTCGAAGCACGCCTCCACGTGGTGCCCAAGCGCCTCCCTCGTGACCCTGGCCAGGTCGGTGGCCCTCCAGGGGAGAGCCCCCGAGCCCTGACTGAGGAGGGCACTGGGCGCGCTTTCCTATGCGATGGAAGGAGGTTCCCCCTGGGCAGATGCGGGCCCTGAGGGGCCCGCCTCCCGAGGGGTCGGTCCGGACGATGTCTTCTTCTTCTTGGGGGTGGTCTTGGGAAGCCTCCTGTTTCCGCGATCCGGGTCTTCCGGTGTCGCGGCCTGAAAGGCTCGCTCCAGGGAACACACTGCATCCCTCTCTTCACAGGGCACCGTGATGACTCCGCCACTTCCTGGCATCTTGAGGATGTTGTAGCCATGGTGAGTCACGGCCATGAACTTGGCCAGCGCTGGGTACCCGAGGATGGCGTTGTACGGCAGGCGGATGTGGGCGACGTCGAAGTCGATGAGCTCGGTGCGGTAGTTGTCGCGTGCTCCGAAGGTGACAGGGAGGCGGACCAGCCCAATTGGGACCGTGGAGCCGTCGGTGATACCGGAGAAAGGCTTGGTTGGCTGAAGCTGGTTGTAGGGCACTTGGAGGTTGTTGAATGTTTCCACGGACGGGACGTTGAGCCCTGCCCCGCCATCGATGAGGGTCTTGGTGACCACCACGTTGCTGATGATTGGGGAACAAAGCATCGGGAGGACTCCAGCGGTAGCCGCACACTTGAGCTGATCTGCCGAGCTGAACGTGATGGCGCACGCCGACCACCTGAGAGGGCGCGTTGCTTCAAGCCTGGGGAGGACTGCGTTCACTTCGCGGGCGAACTGCTTGAAGATGCGTTGGGAGGCTGGGGCTTGAGCTCCGCCCAGGATGCAGGCGATGGCGCGAGGCTCCTGGAAGCCCCCAGCCCCTTTGTCTTGATGGCGGTCCTCGTTTCTCCTTGGATGAGGCGGCAGTGGAGGGAGGCCTGTGTGGCCCTGTGGGCGATCCTCATGAGGCTGATCCCTCCAGTCCCCCTCGCGAGGCAGGTCCCGCCAGCGACCCTCGCGAGGTTGATCGTGCCACCCTTGGCGCGGGCCGCGGTCTTCCCAGCGTCCTGCGTTTCTTCCTCCTCCTCGGCCGTAGCCCCGATCAGCGCGTTCGGGACGACGGCCGATCCTTCCTTCTCGCACGGCGCGGAGTTCTTGGCATTCGTTGGTGTTGTGGGTGTGGAGGTCGTGGTACACACAGTACCGGCCGCCCCTGGAGGACTCGGGCAGATCTTTGGCCCGCTTGGTGTCTGGTTCTGCCGCGAGCACGGCAGCCCCCTTGCGCTTCACGTCCTTGGCCTTGGGCTTCTTCTCTTCTGGGTCTGCGGCAGGCAGCTCGAGGAAGGAGAGGCGTCCCTCCTCAGCCCTGGCGCACTTGGTCGCCAAGTTGAACAGCTCCAGGGAGGTGCACAGGTCTTCATGCATCGCCAGCTCCTCCTTCATCTTGACGTCGCGCACACCATCGGGGAAGGCCGAGATGATGGCCTCCTCAGACACCTTGGGGATCTTGAGGCGCGCGCTGTTGAACCACTGGATGTACTTTTGCAGGGTCTCTCCAGGTTGTTGCTTGATGCGGCGCATGTCGCTCACGGCGGGCGGCCGGTCGCGAGTACCTTGGAAGTTGGCGATGAAGCGGGTGCGCATCTGGTCCCAGGAAGAGATCGTGCCTGGAGCCAGATTCAGGAGCCAGGTGCGAGCTCCTTCCTTGAGCGCCATGGGAAACCAGTTCGCCATGACCTTCTCGTCCCCGCTGGTAGCTTTGATGCCCAGCTCATAGAGCTGGAGGAACTCGGCAGGGTCAGTCGTGCCATCGTAACGAGGAGGCAGGTCTGGCTTGAACTTGCGGGGCCACGTGACGCTACGCAGCTCGGTGGTGTAGGCACGGCAGCCTGCGGTGGCCACGAAAGGCTTCGGCTGGTGGAGAGCTTGGTCTTGAGGGTCCCCACGCGCCGCAGCTAGGAGCAGCGCGGGGTCTTGGTGTGCCGGAGTCGGAGCAGGGTCGCGGCGCGCCGGAGCAGGGAGCGCCCGGGCAGCTCCTGGCGGGCGAGGGACTTCTTGGCAGCTCCGTTCTTGCTGCGCTGGCACCTGACGAAGCGGGTTCCGCCCAGGGGCCACGCGCCTTGGAGCCATGGCGTCTTCTTGGGGAGGAGGCGGCTGGTACGCCTCCGGAGCTTCGTTGCCCGTGCGGGGCGGGGTGTGGCGCAGCGGAACGGACGGCGCTGGAGAGCCCCCTGCGGCGCGGACAAGCTCGGCGACGCGACCGAGCCACTCGTCATAGACGTCGTCGACGGGATGGTAGCGCAGGAGCTCATTTGCCGCGAGGAGCGCAGCTCGAGCCTCCAAGGGGGCGCGGAGCGCGTGGGACGAAGAACCAGCTGGTGCGAGCGATGGAGTAGCGGTGCGGCCGTCTTGCCGCACGGAAGGATGCTGAGATGAAGCTTGCTGCTCGCCCCCCGCCGGGCCGGTGGCGGCGTTGATGGCGGGCGACGGGGAACGACGAGGACGTCCGCCGACGGGCGCCGTCTGGGCGACGCGGGAAGCGATGGTGGCCCGGCGCTCGGCGCGGGCCCGACGAGCGTCGGACATAGATGCGACGATAGGAGGAGAACGGGGCGGTGGAAGATGAATTCCGGCGCACCCCTACCTGGCGCGCCAAATGTCAGATTTCAGGTTCTGGCAGACCCTTAAGGTTCGAACACTGGGGTGCGCGCGGAGATTACGCCTTCTACCTCTCCGTCTCGCAAAGATCTAGACTACTGAAAGAACTGCACAAGAGACACAAGGTTTATACTGGTTCGGGCCACCGTTGTGGTGTAATACCCTACTCCAGTGTGTGGTGGGTGGATTGCCTCTTGGGGCTGATGTTGATGAACAATACAAGAAAGAACAGCCTCGCGAGGGTCTGTTCTTGGATGGGGCGATGAACTGCTGGGAGGAGTTCAGCCTCCTTTCTCTCTCTCTCTCTCTCTAGCCAATCGACCGAACCGAACCCCTTGCTATGTGGGTGGCTGGTCCTATTTATAGAGGCCCTGGTCCTCTTCCCAAATATTGAGCGGGAAGGGAGCCAACAATGGCGGGCTAATTTGAAGGGGGACAGCAAGTATCAACTATCCTGACAAAAGCAGTCTTCGCCTGCGCAAAGCTCTGGTGATGACGCCGTCTTGGGCTCCAAGGTGACCTCCGTCTCGTAGTCCTTCTGGTCTTGGTCTCGTTGCACCGAAATGGCAACCTTTGCCTGATGCCTCGGTACTCCGCTGCTGCGCTTGCCCCCTTTGCACCAAAGAGGAAAGGAGGACGCTGCGCGGACTGGCACCCGCCTGGCGCCCTGAGTCGTCATGGCTCGCGTCACGGGCACCTCGCGAGGTACCTCGCCTTGATCTCTCCGCCTCCTCGCGAGCCAGCCTGACGAAGCCGTGCCTGAGGAAGGTCCGTGTCGTCCGCCCCGCGAGGCTTGGCCCCTCGCAAGGGTCTTGAGTCTTGTGTTGATGAAGATGGGCCGTGCTGGGCCCCCTTTGAGCCACGCCGCAGGCCGCAGGCAGGCAAGTCTGGGGACCCCCGTTCCCAGAACGCCGACAGGTATGAAGTGGGAAGATTGTCTTCCATATGCCGAGTTCTCCTACAACAACAGCTTCCAAGCGAGTTCGGGCAAGGCCCCATTTTAAATTCTCTATGGCAGGAAGTGTCGTACTCCTCTTAACTGGCCAGAGACTGGTGAACGTCAACTTCTTGGAAATGACTTGATCACAGACGCAGAAGAGATGTGCAAAGTCATTCGTGATAACCTCAAAGCAGCGCAATCGCGCCAGAAGAGCTCCTATGATAGTAAGCATCGTGATTTGGCTTTCGATATCGGAGACCATGTTTACCTCTGTGTCTCTCCAATGAAAGGTACTCGTCGCTTCGGCATCAAAGGGAAGCTTTCCCCTAGATACGTGGGTCCTTTCAAGATCGTCAGCAAGAGAGGCGATCTCGCCTATCAACTTGAGCTTCCCTCCAACTTTGCAAATGTGCACGACGTGTTCCATGTCTCTCAGCTCCGCAAGTGCTTCAAGGCTCCTGACCGCACCGTCAACTTCGAAGACATTGATCTCCAAGAAGACCTTTCTTATCGTGAGCACCCAGTTGCTATTCTTGAAGAAACTGAGCGCAAGACTCGCAACAAGTCAATCAAATTCCTCAAAGTCAAGTGGTCACACCATTCCGACCATGAAGCCACCTGGGAACGCGAGGATCACCTCCGTTCTGAGTACCCGGAGTTTTTCCAGTCCTAGATCTCGGGACGAGATCCTTTCGTAGTGGTGGAGTGTTGTAACACCCCGGATGTAATTTACCTTATCTGTACTCCAACTCTTGCCGTTTCCGGCCTAAGTTATTTTATTTCCTCGGTGTCGGGTTTTTGTCTCCGGGTGTTGTTGTCTTTGTCATGCATCTCATATCATGTCATCATGTGCATTGCATTCGCATACGTGTTCGTCTCATGCATTCGAGCATTTTCCCCGTTGTCCGTTTTGCATTCCGGCGCTCCTATGTCCTCTGGTGGTCCTTTCTACCTCTTTTCATGTGTGGGGGTTAAACATTTCCGGATTGGACCGAGACTTGTCATGCGGCCTTGGTTTACTACCGGTAGACCGCCTGTCAAGTTTCGTATCATTTGGACTTCGTTTGATACTCCAACGGTTAACCGAGGGACCGAAAAGGCCTCGTGTGTGTTGCAGCCCAACACCCTTCCATTTTGGCCCAAAACCCACCTAAACCTCCTCCATCATCTCGGTCATTCGATCACGATCGCGTGGCCGAAAACCGCACCTCATTTGGAGCTTCCTAGCTCCCTCTACCTATAAAAGGGCACCCCCTCAAAAATTCGCGGATCAAACACCCCTAACCTAGCTCCTCTTCCACCGCGCCGCGCCGGACACGTCTGTTGCCGGCCGGACGAAACCGCCGGCACCAATCACTGCGCGCCACCTGTCCCGCCCGGAGCCCCACTTCGCCGCCCGCCGCCGTGGCCCGGGGGAGCCCGCAACCGGCCCCCGCGGCCCAGATCTGCTCCGCCACCCCTCGCCACTTCCCCGCCGCCCGGTCCTTAGCCGCGCCGCCCCGTCTCCTCCCGCGCCGGTGAGCCACCGCCGCGGGCACCTCGACGCTGGAGACCGCCGACCCCGCCGCCATCGATCTCCGGTGACCGCTGCAGCAGTTCCGGCCGCCGCCACCTACCGCGCAAGCGCCGCCCGAGACCGCCGCCCTCCACCGCGCCTCCTCCTCCGGCGACCCCCGATGTCCCCGGCGAGCTTCTCTTCCACTCCGGCGACGCCATCTCTCTCCGGCGAATAGTGATCCGGCGAGCTCGGATCTGACCTCGGGGCGCGTGCAAACCCTAGATCCGGTTGACTTTTGCCTCTCTCAGTTATTTTTTGCTATCTTTGACATGCCATAACTCTGCATCCGTAGCTCCGATTCGTGCATGTGGCATATCAAAGTGTTTGTCTCGACGAGTACATCATTTCATCTCATTGCATCATTTACATTTGAGCTCATCTTGATGCCCGAAATGCTGTTGGAAGAGGGCTATGTGATGAATTTGTCAGATCTGTTTCAGCAAATGGCATTTTGTCATTTTTGCCATGATTAATGTGTGCATGCTATGATCCTGAGCTCTACATGTGTTTTGTTAAATGCCATGCCATCTTTACAGTGGTGTATGCCATGTATTTTTGTGATATTTGTGGTGACTAGCACAAGCTTGCAAAGTAGCGTAATCGTTGATGCTGATTTCAGGGACTTAGAATTTCACTAAGTCCTTGTCCTGATTTTGTTGTTATGCCATATGTTCATGTTGTTTCCTAGTGATCAGTGCCTCTTTTGAGGATGATCAGTAAGGATGTTTTGTTAATATTGTGGTGCTCTATCCATCCTTGTCTTTGTTTGCATTTATGGAGCACCCTAGCTTGAGTCAATCGAGCTCTACTTTTCCTATAAAATGATCCTGGCAGATTGTTGACATGTTTAGCGATTTTGCCGAGGATGTTGCTAATGATCCGTGCATGCTATGTTATTGTTATTGCCATGTCTAGCTTCTATGCCATGTCTTCTTGATGGGTGTATGCTTAGTTTGTCATGCCATGCTCTGTAGTGAGTGCATCGAGCTCGTAGACATGCCTACTCGTCAACTGTTTTGCATGCTCCAGTTTTTCACTAAGTCTGAATCTGTTTATGTTTTGCCATGTTCACATGCTTGCAAATGTATTTTCTGATCCCTTTTGTCTCAAGTCACTAAGGGACTTTTGTTTAAGTGCTTTGAGTAGCCTCATGCCATGCCTTGCTTTGCCATGTTAAGTTCCTGTAGCATGTAGTTTTCATGATCTAAAGATTGCTTCATGATGATAAATTCCAGACTTGTGTTGATTTCACTAAGTCTGAAACCTGTTATCATTTGCACTTTTGCATGCTTGTTTGAACCTGTTAATGGATGAATTAGTCGTAGCTCAGTGTTCATCTTTTGTCAAGCATCATGAGTGGATCCTTGCCATGTATTTTGTTGTCATGTTTGAGTGATGTATCATATTTATCTCGATGCATTTAGTTGGTCACTTGCTGGTTATCGCAGACCGGTGCCATATTTGTTTTGCTTGCCATTTCCAAACCGTGCATCCGATTCCGGTGATCTTTATATCGATTTCAACCAAAATCACCTCACCTTTCCAGTGGCACTCTTGGATTTCCCAGTTGAGGCCAGGTTCAATTATTCCTTGTCAAATCTTGCATATGCATCACATACCGCATCCCGCATATCATACCATGTCTGCATCATGTTGTTTGAGCATTGCACGTGGTTGATTGTGTTCCGTTTGCTTGTTGTTCTTGTTTGGGTAGAGCCGGGAGATGAGTTCGTGAACGAGGAGCCCGTTGAGTTCGCTTACGAGGATCAAGTCAACTCTGAGAACTTTGCAGGCAAGATGATCATACCCTCAAAATCACTTCTATCTTTGCTTGCTAGATGCTCGCTCTTTTGATATGCCTATGCTACGATACCTACCACTTGCTTATCATGCCTCCCAAATTTCCATGTCAAACCTCTAACCCACCATGTCCTAGCAAACCGTTGATTGGCTATGTTACCGCTTTGCTCAGCCCCTCTTATAGCGTTGCTAGTTGCAGGTGAAGATTGGAGATCGTTCCTTGTTGGAACATTGTTTATTGTTGGGATATCACAATATTATCTTGTTATCTTAATGCACCTATATACTTGGAAAAGGGTGGAAGGCTCGGCCTTTTGCCTAGTGTTTTGTTCCACTCTTGCCGCCCTAGTTTCCGTCATATCGGTGTTATGTTCCCGGATTTTGCGTTCCTTACGCGGTTGGGTTATAATGGGAACCCCTTGACAGTTCGCCTTGAATAAAACTCCTCCAGCAATGCCCAACCTTGGTTTTACCATTTGACACCTAGCCTCTTTTTCCCTTGGGTTTCCGGAGCCCGAGGGTCATCTTTATTTAACCCCCCCCCCCGGGCCAGTGTTCCTCTGAGTGTTGGTCCAAACTAGAGCCCTGTGCAGCGCCCCCTCGGGGAAACTCGAGGTTTGGTTTTAGTTGTATGGAGCGCTCATCTGAGTGTGCCCTGAGAACGAGATATGTGCAGCTCCTATCGGGATTTGTTGGCACATTCGGGCTGTGTTGCTAGACTTGTTTTACCATTGTCGAGGATGTCTTGTAACCGGGATGCCGAGTCTGATCGGATTGTCTTGGGAGAAGGAATATCCTTCGTTGACCGTGAGAGCTTGTGATGGGCTAAGTTGGGACTCCCCTGCAGGGATTTGAACTTTCGAAAGTCGTGCCCGCGGTTATGGGCAGATGGGAATTTGTTAATGTCCGATTGTAGAAAACCTGAAGTTGACCTTAATTAAAATACACCAACCGCGTGTGTAACCATGATGGTCTCTTCCCAGCGGAGTCCGGGAAGTGAACACGGTGTTGGAGTAATGCTTGACGTAGGTTGTTCTAGGATCATTTCTTGATCATAGTTGTTCGACCATGCTTTTGCCTTCTCTTCTCGCTCTCTTTTGCGAATAGGTTAGCGACCAGATATGCTAGTCACTTGCTGCAGCTCCACATCATACCTTTGCCTTACCTATAAGCTTAAATAGTCTTGATCGCGAGGGTGCGAGATTGCTGAGTCCCCGTGACTCACAGATTACTTCCAAACCAGATGTAGGGACCAATGATACCGCTCCAGACGATGCGCTTGAGCTCAAGTGGGAGTTCGATGAAGACTCTCATCGTTACTACGTGTCTTTCCCAGATGATCAGTAGTGGTGCCCAGTTGGGGCGATCAGGGACCGTGTCGCATGTGGGGGTTGATCTTTATTTTGGTACCGTAGTCAGACCATGAGTGTATTGGATGATTGTAATGTTATTCATGTATTTGTGTGACGTGGCGAGTGTAAGCCAACTATGTATCCTTACCCCTTTTATTTATTTACATGGGTTGTTGTGAAGATTACCTTACTTGCGACATTGCTTTCAATGCGGTTATGCCTCTAAGTCGTGCTTCGACACGTAGGAGATATAGCCACATCGAGTGGTCGTCGGAGTCGGTGTGGAACTCCGCCTCCGGCTGTGGAAGCTCGACGCCGTCGATGACGTCAGGGTGCAGCGATAACTCATCGGCGGTGATGGCAACCTCTGTCTCCATCTCCACGCCGTGCTCCGGTGCTTTAGCTGCCCCGGCGTCGCCACTCCCTCCGATGGGGCGCTTCGGTGGCATCCTCATACACTGACGGCTTTGAGGACTGAGAGCGGCATCGAGGATGCAAGCGAAGAGAGAGGATTGTGTGTGCGTAGCGAGGATGGGGGGCGCGTCCGCTCGGGCGCACCATTAATATGGAGTTGTGGGAGTTGTGGGAGTTGTGGAAGAGAGGCGGGCGGCGGTCAAACCGATGGCTCGCCTCCCGGTGAGCCTGCGCACCGGACTGCTGGCATGCCTATCAAAGTTTCACACAGCTACTTGCACGCCTCCCGATGACACTACACAGCGAGCACGCCTCCATCAATTCACACACTTGCGCGCACGCCTCCCCGTCTGCCTGCGCGGCGGACTTCTCGCATGTGTCCTGTCAACTCACGCCTGTTCGCACGCCACACGGGTCGCGCGGCGGCACGTATATTGTTTTTCTATTTGGATGATTAATGTTGTCGCTTTATTGCTTAACTGAAGCATGGCACATATCCATTGTTGGTCTAATGCTCATGGTTCGAATAAATAATCTGTTTGGGATATTGGTTCCCAATTATTAATAATCTCCCGTCTGTAATTAGATAAAGATTACATCAAAACTGGTCTCAAATTTGACAAAAAAAGTACAATGCCACTTTGTATTGGTGTCCATATGACAACACGATAAGTTTCATGAACTTCAAATAAGTTTTGGATGTACTAGAATTTAAAAATCAAGATTCTTGATACGTCTCCAACGTATCTATAATTTTTGATTGCTCCATGCTATTATATTATCTATTTTGGATGTTAATCGGCTTTATTTTACACTTTTATATCATTTTTGGGACTAACCTACTAACCGGAGGCCTAGCCCAAATTGCTTTTTTTCCTATTTTAGAGTTTCGCCGAAAAGGAATATCAAACGGAGTCCAAACGGAATGAAACCTTTGGGAACGTGATTTTCTCAACAAACGTGATCCAGGAGACTTGGAGTGGGCGTCAAGAAACAATCAAGGTGGCCAGAAGGCAGGGGGCATGCCTACCCCCCTGGGCGCGCCCTCCACCCTCGTGGGCCCCTCGTTGCTGCACCGATGTACTTCTTCCTCCTATATATATCCATGTACCCCAAAACATCCAGGAGCACCACGAAAACCTAATTCCACCGCCGCAACCTTCTGTACCCGAGAGATCCCATCTTGGGGCCTTTTCCGGAACTCCGCCGGAGGGGGCATTGATCACGGAGGGCCTCTACATCAACTCCATGGCCTCTCCAGTGATGTGTGAGTAGTTTACTTCAGACCTTCAGGTCCATAGTTATTAGCTAGATGGCTTCTTCTCTCTCTTTGAATCTCAATACAAAGTTCTCCTCGATCTTCTTGGAGATCTATTCGATGTAATATTCTTTTGCGGTGTGTTTGTCGAGATCCGATGAATTGTGGGTTTATGATCAAGTTTATCTATGAATAATATTTGAATCTCCTCTGAATTCTTTTATGTATGATTGGTTTATCTTTGCAAGTCTCTTTGAATTATCAGTTTGGTTTGGCCTACTAGATTGATCTTTCTTGCAATGGGAGAAGTGCTTAGCTTTGGGTTCAATCTTGTGGTGCTCGATCCCAGTGACAGAAAGGGAAACGACACGTATTGTATTGTTGCCATCGAGGATAAAAATATGGGTTTTATATCATATTGCATGATTTTATCCCTCTACATCATGTCATATTATTTAAAGCATTACTCTGTTCTTATGAACTTAATACTCTAGATGCATGCTGGATAGCGGTCGATGTGTGGAGTAATAGTAGTAGATGCAGAATCGTTTCGGTCTACTTGTCACAGACGTGATGCCTATATACATGATCATACCTAGATATTCTCATAACTATGCTCAGTTCTATCAATTGCTCGACAGTAATTCGTTTACCCACCGTAATACTTATGCTCTTGAGAGAAGCCACTAGTGAAACCCATGGCCCCCGGGTCTATCTTCCATCATATTAATCCTCCAACACTTAGCTATTTCCATTGCCGTTTATTTCACTTTGCATCTTTATTTCTCTTTATCATAAAAATACCAAAAATATTATCTTATCATATCTATCAGATCTCACTCTCATAAGTGACCGTGAAGGGATTGACAACCCCTTTATCGCGTTGATTGTGAGGTTCTTATTTGTTTGTGTAGGTGCGTGGGACTCGAGTGTGATCTCCTACTGGATTGATACCTTTGTTCTCAAAAACCGAGGGAAATACTTACGCTACTTTACCGCATCACCCTTTCCTCTTCAAGGGAAAACCAACGCAGTGCTCAAGAGGTAGCAATTCTCAATGTTTGAAATTTGTTGCACGAGGAGTAAACATGCACCCAGTGAGACACATGTGTTTTTGCAATCCATTTAGGTGCACTGTCATGTGTGCATGTAGCTCAAATTTGATTTTTGCACATTATACCCATAGAAAATCAATCAATCAATGTACTAAAATGTCTTAATGATCTCTGTGATTTTTTTGAAATTAAAACGTCCCTCCTTTGGTAACATGTATGTTCACCACTGGATAATTAATTTAACATGCATCGTAGTTGCGGTGGATTCGCGGTGTGTGTGGGTGTGTGTGTCTCGGGGTGGCGGGTGGCTCGCAGTACACTATGAGTTGTGAGCCACTCTGTGGGTTGGCCGTTTTGTTAGGCAGGCTGGTGCCACATTAGAGTCGTGAAATCGTTATTTAAAACATTACACAACCCTCTCATACATAAATGTTTTGCCACATGTAGTCGATGGTTGTCCTACATGACACTCGATACTCGCGTGTGACGCTTTCTGTGGGCCCGGGAGGTCGTCGTCCATCACTTTGATGAACAGCCAGCGGTGAGGTTAATTTGACCAGCAAGGTAGAATCTTTTTTGTTTGTGTTATGTGGTATATAGTACGCGTCGAAGAGGTGGGAGGGGACTAGCATATATACTATACGTATGCATCCGTGAACAAGTACACCTCACTCAGTGTTGGGACTTTTTGGTTACCGAGGCACGTGCCACATCAAAATTCTGAAATTGGTTATTCAAACATCACACAACACCTTTTTGGGCCACATGCATATATATCCTAGCTAGGACACTCACGTGTGACGTTTCCATCTGTGGGCCCACGAGGCCATCATCGATGCATGCATGCATGCATCACTTTGACCTACATCGGGAGAGGTTAATTAATTTCACCAACGATGAGGATTCTTTTGGGTTGTGCATATATTACGGCAGGAGCATATAGTATGCGGTGAAGAGGGGGAAGGGGACCATCATATGTAGTACGCTTGATATGAACCTCGCTTTGTGTGGGTGCATGGTTTACGGTTTTTGAGGCATGTGGCACATCAAAGTAGTGCATTTTGGGTATTCAACATATATATGTTTGGCCCACATGCAAAGCGGTGGTGGTTGTCCCCTCGCACCCACTTAAGAGGTTATCACCGATATCGATGCTTTCCATCTTTGGGCCCGCTTGGTCCATCACTTCTTTTTGCCTGACAACAAGAGAGGTTAATTTGACTTAGGAGGGGATTATTATTTTTGCTCTGGGATGACATGCATGATACACTCTGAGCACACACACATACATGTGTACGCATGAATCCCTCCCATTGAGTCGAAGTGGCTAGTACAACGACACCATCATGAACCGATCTCGCTCTGTGTGGGGAGCTAGTGTACGATTTTTGACACACGCGCCAGATCAGTGTTGTGTATTCAAACATGCATGCACGCATCACCTCCATACATATGCATGCAGTGGTTGCCTTCGAACGATACACTCCCTCGCGTGGTTATTGGCGACAAGCCTATATATTCATGGGCCCGCGTGGACATCCATGATCACCTTGACCAACAACAAGATAGGTTACCATGGCGGATTCTTCATTTGGTTCATGTTATTGTAGTATAGGTCATGGTGAGATTCAGACCTAATTAAGTTTGAGCGCATATACTATGCACGCATGCATGCATATATGAATCCCCATCATTGGCTTGAAGTGTGGTGTAACATACATATGCATCGTCAACCTAACCCTCACTCAGTGTGGGGATTTCTAGTTCGAAATCACGGTGCCACATCAAAGTTGTTCCATTGTTACTCAAAAACACGCCTCTCCATACATATGTTTGGGCCACACGCATGCAGTGGTTGTCTTCGGGGACTAGCTACTTGCGTGATTATTGGCGAGCTAGCCCATCTCCAGGGTCGCATGGACGGCCATCACTTTGACCAACAACAAGAGAGAGGTTGTACGACCAAGGTGGATTATTGGATTATTCTTGGTCCATTTTACGATCCATCTTGGTGAGATATATGCCTCTCTGGCCCGCCGACTAAAAGTGTGTGGGGGTGCTACATCGCACTTTGCTAGGTGAACCTCGGTTGGGGGGGCATGCATTCATAGCTTAATTAGGATTCCCTTTGTGGCGACACGAGGGGGGTGGGGGGCTGCTAGCTACTTCGCACTTTGCTAGGCGAACCTCGGTTGGGGGGAGGGGGGCATGCTCATAGCTTAGGATTCCCTTCATGCCGACACGAGGGGGCTGCTAGCTACTTCACACTTTTCTAGGTGAACCTCGGTTGGGGGGAGGGGCATGCTCATAGCTTAGGATTCCCTTCGTGCCGACATGAGGGGGGGCTGCTAGCTACTTCACACTTTGCTAGGTGAACCTCGGTTGGGGGGGCATGTGCATTCATATCTTAGGATTCCCTTCGTGCCGACACGAGGGAGGGATGGCTTCTAGCTACTTCGCACTTTGCTAGGGTGAACCTCGGTTGGGGGAGGGCATTCATTCATAGCTTAGGATTGCCTTCGTGCCGACACAAGGGAGGGGGTCTACTAGCTACTTCGCACTTTGCTAGGTGAACCTCAGTTGGGGGGGGGGCATGTGCATTCATAGCTTAGGATTCCCTTCATGCCGACACGAGGGAGGGGTGGCTGCTAGCTACTTCGCACTTTGCTAGGGTGAACCTCGGTTGGGGGGAGGGCATGCATTCATAGCTTAGCTAGGATTCCCTTCGTGCCGACACGAGGGAGGGGGCTGCTAGCTACTTCACACTTTGCTAGGTGAACCTCGATTGGGGGGGCATGCATTCATAGCTTAGGAATCCCTTCGTGCCGACACGAGGGATGGGGGCTGCTAGCTCTACTTCACACTTTGCTAGGTGAACCTCGGTTGGGGGCATGCATTCATAGCTTAGGATTCCCTTCGTGCCGACACGAGGGAGGGGGCTGCTAGCTACTTCGCACTTTGCTACGATGAACCTCGGTTGGGGGGGCATGCATTCATAGCTTAGGATTCCCTTCGTGCCGACACGAGGGAGGAGGCGGGCTGCTAGCTACTTCGCACTTTGATAGGTGAACCTCGGTTGAGGGGGAGGGGCATGCATTCGTGTCGACATGAGGGGGGTGGGGGCAAGCAATATTGTGTGCTTTGCGAGAGAGGTGCCACATCGAAGTTGCATTTGGTATTTGAAAATCAAACCACCCTTTTGGTACATAAATTTGGTCCACATGCAAGTGTGTTCGTGTTCTGACCCTCTCCCACGTCATTTTTTGCCAAATTTATGAACATTAGACAAGCCGGATGACGCAACAGACACGGTTCACTCAAACTAACCGTGTGCCACGCCGGTGCACCTGTCACGCACACATCCGCACAGTACATTGGGCTCCACGAGGCTCCCCCTCTCAAAAATATATGCCCGCCTCGAGGGTTTTTCTGTTTTATAACAGACAGTTGTTATCTCCGGACCGTGTGCGATGTTTCTTGTTCCCAATCCCGCCTGCATCCCTAGAAAATATTTGCCCGCCTCGAGGGTTTTTCTGTTTCATAACACACGGTTGTTATCTCCGGACCGTGTGCGATGCACTATCATCAAAATTTTCAATAGCCCGACATTTCACTCCTTCCTTTGACTCCAGCGTAGTAAAATTTTCAGTGCCCGCGTCATTTCCTCAAACACCCCATGCCCCCCTCCACACACACACACACACACACACCAAAACCTCCTCAGGCGTGCGCGCCGCGCGCGCACAGACACACCTCCCTTGCTCAAAACCCTAGCAAAGTTCCCGCCACCACCGCAAGGCCTCCATTGTCAACATCTGCCGGTTTGCCCGTGCAGCTTACCCGCTGATCTCCATACCCAGGACGCCCTAAGTTTCTTAGATCACGTCTGCCAAACGCCCCCTTTCCCATAGATCCCCATCCCCATCCCCATCCCCCACTCCAGAGCGTCGCAAACCTAAGCCTAGCTACGCTTCCTATGGAGCTCGAGGAGCGACTGGCCAGAAAGAGGTGTATAGTCGTCTCTTCGCCCGACGTCGCCGAGGAAGCTGACGACCATTACTGGCGACAGGCACTCAAGCAGCGGGCTAGAGTATGCGGGCATGTCTCGTCCGCTGGCTACGACATCGAGGTCATCGACAGCGATGCCCTGAGGCGGGCTGTGTTACAGGTTAAGTGGACCACCCCCAACCCCTCGGGTTCAACCGCCGTCGATCTCATCCATGGCCCGCCGCTGATCTCCTCTGGCTCGCTGTCAACAATTTGCCATTCTACATCGCCATCGAGCCCCTTTTCTCATTTCTGAAGGACACGTTCTGCGGCGCTGGCTTGGGATCCACAGCTTCCAAGTCAAATCTCATCAACGGCGACCACGAGGAAGGCACCCTCTCCGGCTCTTCCAAGGGGAAAGAGCCCATCTGCTCTTCCAAGGGGAAAGCGCCCGTCTGCGACATCAGGGAGGGCACCCTACAGCCGTGCTCTTTCAAGGGTAAGGAGCCCATCTGCGACAACATGGAGCGCATCCAGGGTTCGTGCTCTTCCCACGGGAACGAGCCCATCCGTGAGAAGTGAGGAAACCCATGATTTGTTTTGCCATGCCTCTTCACACGGGGAAACCCATGATTTGTTTTTCGAGTCCCTTTTGTAGTATAGCGAGAATATGTCCAGTTTTAATTGCTATATCTGGTTGTTTGCAGTATGCCTTGTTTATTTCAGTTGTTCACAATGTGATGCTCCATATGTGCAATTATTTACTGTGCACTACATTTCATCAATCCAGTTTTAAACATACCGATAGGAATGCATATATTTGCTTGCTGTTAAGCCTGTTATAGCTAGCATATGCCTCTTTTAAAGTTTTTTGATTGTTCGGTTGTTTGTAGTTAGCATATGTTCAGTTCGAATGCTATCTTTGGTTGTTCGTAGTATGCCTTGTTTATTCCAGTTATTCACAACGTGATGTTCTATATGTGCAAGTATGAACTGTGCAGTTCAATTTCATCAGTACTAGTTTCAGCAATACCATTATGAATGACTACATTTGGTTGCTGCATCTTGTAGTTAACATGTCTTTCCATTTTTATTTAACCATAACCAGTGTACTTAGACCGGCACAATACCAATTTGAATGACCATGTTTGCTTGTTGTTAGATGTTTGGCATGTTGCAGTTAGCACACCTTTCCACTTGTTTTGCTTTACTAGCGTGCTTAAACCTGCACACTGAAGCTATCTTTTGGAGATTATTTTGTCTTCCAGGTGTAATTTTGGTTGATGTTTAGCCTGTTGTGCTTAACATGCTTCTTGATGTACCTACACAGGACAATTTTGGGAACGACTGTTGTTTTCCATCGAGGTTAGTTTCATCCCATGGCTTATATCTGCTCACTGTTCAGGATATCGGTAGTTGGTACCATATAGGCCGGCGGCTGATAAGGGACTAATCGATGAATCGGACTTTTAACTGAATATATCTGCAACCCATTTTTCCTTAGGTTAACTAGGGCCATATGTAATATATCTGAGGCTACATAGTAACATGCACTGTACTTAATGTCTAAATATGCAATCCTAGGCTACATAGCAACAAGGAAGAGTGTTACATTAATGTTCTAATGATGTCTAGATATACTTAGAAGAGCAACAACAACAACAACAACAACACAGCCCTGTTTGGATACTCAACTTAGCTAGAGGTTAGAGTTAGTTTCTAGCTCATTACTAACCCTGAACTAACTCCATCCAAAGAGTTGTTTGGATGGCAGGGTTAGATTGACAATAAATGCACTAGAATAACTAGCTCCAATTAGCACCTCTTGGGTTGGATACTAGTTTTTTGGGTGGTTTATAGATGCAACTAGCTCAAACTAGCCCTCTTGTTTAGATATACTTTAGGGCTATTTGAGCCCAAACTAGCTCAAACTAACTGTAACCCGTGGATACATCAGCAGATAATTTGTAAGAATGAACTAAACTCCTTCCGGCCCATAATATAAGATGTTAATTCATCTAATATGTGAGTATATTGGATGTTATAAGATACTCCCTCCATTCCTAAATATTTGTCTTTTTAGAGATTTCAAATGGACTACCACATATGGATGTATATAGACATATCATAAAAGAGTGTTGTACTACATCATTGTGCAATTGTTGTTTAGCTTCTAATATTAACTTGGTGCTTTTAGGTACATATGTCATTGGTAAAGATCCGCTTTTCGAACTTCCTGCGTATGGGGCAATGAGATATCGATGAACGAGCATCAAGTGAGGAAGCTGATAAAGATTGTTAGTAAAATGGGTCCAAAGATGGCAATTAAACTATTTGTTTACACTTTATCCAAGACAACAACGAACTGCCGGATGGTAAGTAAGAACTCTGTAGCCTTTTTTTTACTGCCCATAATGAGTTGTGTTAGATGACAATGTCTGAATCTTTTTTCTTTGTAGTGGTTGCCAAAGCAGTTTACTCAAGATTACCTCTCAAACTACATGATTGGTGGGCATGCAAAGGTTAAAGTATTTCTACCAGAACACGATGATTATCTAGATGTTTTCATGAAGACCGTGAAGGATGGGCGGTCGGCCATCACAAGGGGTTGGACTAGAGTCGTGTGTGCCTTCTGCATGGAGGAGGGCACAATATGGGCATTCCGCTTCACCTTGTTCAGCAACCAGAATATACTTTGCCTCTTTATTTACCGTATTTAATAGTACAAGTATACAACTGTGGTTCATCATTCTTTATTTGGTTCTTATGTAATTATTGAACATATGTACCTATGAATCGAATAATGCATTGGTTGTTTGAACATGATGGATATGAATAAAGCTGTAGCATACATTCAAATTCAAATCCAAACCCGGTACAATTTTGAAAAGCAACAATTAAATTACGGTGAAATTACGCTCTCCAGGTTGTTACGGCACACACGGTTGGTAAAACACAAACGTTTGCGATATGCACCATAATCGGAGACGGTTCACAGAGAGGAAATGTGTGCAAGCATGCACACAGTTGCCATTTGCAAAGCGTGTGCGATGTCAGACAATATCACAAACAGTGCGGGCAAACTAAACGTTTGTGTTAGTTGCCTTATCATACACGATTGACAACCATGAACTGTTTCTGATGAAGTATGCATCGTAAACGTTGCACCACAGAATAACGTTGCGATAGTTGTCGTGTACGACGATGTTACGACGGTCCGGCGTTTAGTAATCATGTCCGACACTCGTACGACGATTAGCTAATCTTCTTAACGGTGAACCGCTTGTGATGGGCCACGCATCATACATGTTCTATAATAGTGAACCGTTTGTGATGGGCCGCACATCATAAGGGTAGCACCATAGAATACCGACTGCGATGGCAATGCGAGCAGAAATGAGTAGGAGTACTGTAGGGGCCCTATCCCCGACGATTTCTGGGTCGTGTGGGAAGGACCCCCCCTATCGCCCACACTCACTTGGCGATGGTTTCAAATGCCGTCACGGAAAGGGGTTTTAAACCATTTGTTTAGGACCAACATGCACCAGTGAATGGCTTCAGGCCAGAACTTCCTTGGAGTCTTGTACTCATCAAGCATCGTTCGTGCCATCTCAATGAGGGTTCTGTTCTTGTGCTCCATGATGCCATTTTGCTGAGGTGTATATGGAGCAGAGAACTCATGTGTGATTCCCAATGTATCAAGATAAGTGTCGAGGTCGATGTTCTTGAATTCTGTGTCGTTATCACTTCTGATGTGCTTGATCTTGATGCCATAGTTGGTCATGGCATGATTGGCGAATCGTGTGAAGACATCCTGCACTTCAGTCTTGTAGAGAATTATGTGCACCCATGTATATCTTGAGTAATCATCAACAATGACGAAAACATAGAGACATGCAGTGGTAGTAAGGGTAGAGTAGTGAGTAGGGCCAAATAAGTCCATGTGAAGCGGCTCGAAGGGACGTGTTGTTGTCATGATTGTCTTCGAGGGATGCTTGGCCTAGTCATCTTTTTGGCTTCTCAGGAACCACATAGATGATCCTTCTTGAACTTGACGACATCGATGCCTATGACATGCTTCTTCTTCACGAGAGTGTGCAAGTTCCTCATGCCCGCATGTTGGGGAACGCAGTATTTCAAAAAAATTCCTACGATCATGCAAGATCTATCTAGGAGATGCATAGCAACGAGAGGGGAGAGTGTGTCCACGTACCCTCATAGACTGAAAGTGGAAGCGTTTAGTAACGTGGTTGATGTAGTCGAACGTCTTCGCGATTCAACCGATCCTAGAACCGAACGTACGGCACCTATGTGTTCAGCACACGTTCAGCACGATGACGTCCCTCGAGCTCTTGATCCAGTTGAGGATGAGGGAGAGTTCTGTTAGCACGACGGCGTGGCGACGGTGATGATGAAGTTACCAGCGCAGGGCTTCACCTAAGCACTACGACGATATGACCGAGGTGTGTAACTATGGAGGGGGGGCACCACACACGGCTAAGACAAGACTTGGTGTGCCTTTGGGGTGCCCCCTCCCACGTATGTAAATGAAGGGGAGCAGGAGGTCGGCCCTAGAGTGGGCGCACCAAGGGGGGAGTCCTACTTGGACTGCCGATCCAAGTAGGATTTGCCCCCCCCCCTCCATCCTTTCTACGGAGGGGAAAAAGGGGAAGGAGAGGAGGGGAAGAGGGAAAGGGGGGCCGTGCCCCTCCCCTTCCTATTCGGACTCCACTTGGGGGGCGCCTCCCCCTTGCGGGCTATCCCCTCTTCTCTCCCATGGCCCATAAGGCCCATGATTTCCCCTCTTCACTCGGAACCATTCCGATGTCCGAATGCAACCTTCCAATATATCGAACTTTACCTATCGACCATTTCGAGACTCCTCGTCCTGTCCGTGATCTCATCCGGGGCTCCGAACAATTTCGGTCATCAAATCACATAACTCATAATACAAATCATCATCGAACGTTAAGCATGTGGACCCTACGGGTTTGAGAACTATGTAGACATGACCGAGACACATCTCCGATCAATAACCAATAGTGGAACCTGGATGCTCATATTGGCTCCTACATATTCTACGAAGATCTTTATCGGTCAAACCGCATAACAACATACGTTGTTCCCTTTGTCATCGATATGTTACTTGCCCGAGATTCGATCGTCGGTATCATCATACCTAGTTCAATCTCGTTACCGGCATGTCTCTTTACTCGTTCCATAATGCATCATCCTGCAACTAACTCATTAGTCACATTGCTTGCAAGGCTTATAGTGACGTGCATTATCGAGAGGGCCCAGAGATACCTCTCCGATACACGGAGTGACAAATCCTAATCTCGATCTATGCCAACTCAACAAACACCATCGGAGACCCCTGTGGAGCATCTTTATAATCACCCAATTACGTTGTGACGTTTGATAGCACACAAGGTGTTCCTCCGGTATTCAGGAGTTGCAAAATCTCATAGTCAGAGGAACATGTATAAGTCATGAAGAAAGCAATAGCAATAAAACTAAACGATCATTATGCGAAGCTAACAGATGGGTCTTGTCCATCACATCATTCTCTAATGATGTGATCCCGTTCATCAAATGACAACACATGTCTATGGTTAGGAAACTTAACCATCTTTGATTAACCATGTTTGTCTATGTATTCACACATGTACTAAGTTTCCGGTTAATACAATTCTAGCATGAATAATAAACATTTATCATGATATAAGGAAATATAAATAACAACTTTATTATTGCCTCTAGGGCATATTTCCCTCACCGCATGCCCTAGCCTTCGATGCCAGAGCCAGCACTCTGAAGCTCTTGCTAGAAGACATACGGCCAGGTGTGGTCCTGCGGAGAAATCCACCATACACAGATCGTCTTTTCGATACCCTTCGAAGACTAGATATTTGTCAGATTCCATAAGCACAAGGCAACGATATTTTCCAAATATCACAATCATGTTCAGATCACAAAGCATTGAGATAGACATTAAGTTGAAACCAAGGAATTCAACAAGCGTCACTTTATCCATGTGTTGATCCTTTAAGATTGCAACTCTACCTAGGCCCAATACCTTGCTTTTACCAGTGTCAGCAAATGTGATGTGACTTTGGTCAGATGGACGTAGGGTTGAATCCATAAGAAGACTTCGACACCAGTCATGTGGTTAGTGCATCCACTGTCCATGATCCACTCAGTAGCCTTCGGAGTCGTACCCTAAAGTGCAGTTTGGGGGATAGGCTTCACAAGAGAAGTGTGAAGCATAAACATTTGATGAACAAGCATACTATCAAAGTTCAGATCCTTGTTAGGGTAGATAGGATGGTTGTCAAGAAATCCTGGGACGAAATACATAGTAAGACCATTTTGGCATTTTATCTTGCGTCCCACAAGATGTTATAGGTCCCTAGCATAAGCGTCAGAAGCTTTTGATTTTCGACTGGAGACCATTCCCTGCAAAAGAGAGTTAATTCTTCTTAACCACCCACATCCTCAGGGGTGGCTTAGAAGCAATGAGTCTAAGTGTAGCATCTGAGAATTTTTGCTTTGGAGCCCTAGCAAATAGCCTTGCAGGAGGTGAATAATACTCATAAGAATAAGCAGAAGAGTTCTTGGTCTTATGAACATAGCGGTTTGATGAAACACGCTCATATTCATAAGTCTGAGTATGGTTTCCCTGCAAAACATTGGCGTTAGGGTGACCCTGGTGGGTCCTCTGTCTGTATGAAGCCTTTGGACCATATGACGCCTTTGGTCTGGGGTTTGTCTTCTTCCCAGGTGATGTCATGATGACATTCACAGGAAGCTCTCAAGACAACTTTTGGGCACCCAGATCTTCTTCAGAGGTGGTCCATTCCTGCAGTTAGTACCAATATACCTGGCAAACACTTCACCATTCTGATTCTTAAACAGTTTATAGTTTGCATCAAAGGATTCATCAATGATAATAGGGTTAGCACAAGTGAAGCTAGATAAGGTAGATGGATCCACTGAAGGCCCCTTTGCAGCAACCCATGTGGTTTTGGGGTACTGCTCAGGCTTCCAGTATGAACCATCAACATTCATTTTCCTCTTGAACCCAACACCCTCTTTCCTAGGGTTTCGGTTTAGAATCTGTTTCTTGAGGATATCACATAGTGTCGGATGCCCTTTGAGGCTTTTGCACATCCCTGTTTCAAGCAATGTCTTCAACCTGGCGTTCTCATTAGCAATAGTAGTGATATCCTCATAAGAGGGGTTAGTTACCACATCATCAGTTGAAGATATTGCAACAGTAGCAGTAGTAGAACACTCAGCAACAGAGACAACATTATCACGCTCAAGACATTTTAAACATGGTGGCTCAAAGTCTTCCTGAGTGGAACTAATCTGTTAAGCGCGAAGTGAATCGTTCTCCTTTTGAAGATCTTCATGAGACGCTCTCAGATTCTCAAGTTCTTGCTTTCTTTGAAGATAATAATAGGAAAGCTCCTCATGAGCAGCTGAGAGAGCTTCATGATGACTTTCAAGTTCTTCGTACTTAACATGAAGATTTTTTATGTCTTCAATTAAGGACTGAGTTCGATTCATTTCCGCATCCAGAAGGTCATCGCTTTTGTCTAGCAACTTTTGAATATGTTCCATAGCAGTTTGTTGTTCAGTTGCAATTTTAGCAAGTGTTTTATAGCTAGGTTTGGATTCACATTCAGAGTCATCTTCACTGGATGTTTGGAAGTAAGCATCACGTGAGTTTACCTTAGCACCACATGCCATGAAGCAGTAGGTCGAAGAAGATGGCTCGGTTCGGGAGTCATTGTTTTGAGCGATTCTTTGGATTCGAGGAACCAGGGGTCCTGACATGTTCGATGACCTTCATAAACATCAGAGATCCAGTCCCATATAAGCTTTGCATTGCAGAGATGCATGATGCGCTTGAACTCGTCTCTAGACAGGCAGGAGCATATAACAACCTTCGCATTGATATCCAGAAGAGTATATTTTTGAATATCGTCAGCATGCGCCATCTTGCATAAATCGGTGAGACCAATCTCCGTGATAGTCCAAAGCTCACTGTCCATTGCAAGGAGGCGCTTCCTCATCATAGCCTTCCATCTGGGATAATCGCGACCATAAAAAATGGGGCACGCAACGAAGACCTTGATTATCCCTGCAGCCAACATAGCTAAAACTTCAGGTGGTTAAACCGAATCACACAGAACAAGAGAGCACCTTGCTCTGATACCAATTGAAAGTGCTAGTTATCGACTAGTGGGGAATGAATAGGCGATTTTTATGAAAGTCTTCAAAACACGAGGTCTTTGAAGACAAAAACAGTAGAAAATGAACCTATTGATATGCAGCGGAAGATAGACTACACTAGACAAGCCATAATCAAGTAAGCAATATAGTGTGAAAGCACGAAGACTGTCAGCAGCTAGGTAGTATGGATCAGGATGGAAGATAGTATGAAGACGAACAGTAAATAGTCTTCACTCAGTGAAGTCAAACAATCAGACAAGCAATCAATGACTTCACAAAGACAAACTGTAAAGTAAAAGGAAGTGGAGGATAGAACCAGTTGCTTGGTGAAGACAAGGATTTGATAGACCAGTTCCAGATTCTGTGACAACTGTACGTCTGGTTAGGGATGCTGAGATTTAACTCAGAAGACCGCATCTTCACCTTATTTCCCTTGAGCTAAGGACAACCGGTCCTCGCCCAATCACTCTGGTAAGTCTTCAAGGTAGACTTCCAAACCTTCACAGACTTCGTTCACCGGCGATCCACAATGACTCTTGGATGCTCAGAACGCGACGCCTAACCGACTGGAGGATTCATAGTCCTCAAGTGTAACAAGTCTTCAGGTCACACGGACAGAAAGACTTCAGTGATGCCTAACACTCTTTGGCTCTCGGTATTTTGGGCTTTGTACTCGCAAGGATCTCTCTCTCTCAAATGCTTCGGAGGTGGGTTGCTCTCAAACGACAAAAGCCGTGCACTAACTCTGAGCAGCCACCAATTTATGGTGTAGGGGTGGGCTATTTATAGCTAGGAGGCAACCCGACCTGATATGTCCGAAATGACCCTGGGTCACTAAGGAACCGACACATGTCCAACGGTCGGATTTCAAACACACGCGGCAGCTTTACTTGGGCTATAAGAAAAGCTGTCTCATCTAGCTCTGGATATGATTTGCACTCATTGTTTTCGCTCGAAGACATAGGATTTTGGTTGAGCATCACATCAGCCACTCTGACTTCGTTCACTTGGACCTCACTTAACAGTACGGTGATTCCAATGACTCCATAAGGAAGAAAACAAAACTAGGAAACAACTATGTCTTCGCACTCCATAGTCTTCAAGTGAATGTCTTCACATGTCATAATCTTCACCGTGAATGTCTTCACGAACCACCATTGTCTTCAATGTCTTCACACATTTTTAGGGGGTCATCTCTGGTAGGTAAACCGAATCAATAAGGGACTACTACCTGTGTTATCCTGCAATTCTCACAAACACATTAGTCCATCAACCAAGTTTATCGTCAATACTCCAAAACCAACTAGGAGTGGCACTAGATGCACTTACACAATGTTGACATGGAGGGCGACTCCGGAAGCCTGGGCGGGTGGGTCGCCGACGAGTCCGAGCTGGTTCCCGCGGTGGTGGCCACGACAAGGGTCGGCTCACAGACGATCCCTAGCATGAGGAGGGTGGCTTGCGCGGCTTTGGCGGCGATGGCCTCCGTGTCCACAACAGCGGCCCGTGCCCGAGCAGCGGTAACAGCGGCTTCTTCTTTTGTCTTGACCCTCCTCCTTGGATTGGCCCGCTTCACTGTCTCGACAGCCCTCTACTCTGGGGTGAGCTCTTTCTTCGGCTTCACCGCGGCCACGACAGAGACGGTCACAACGGGGAGGAGGGTGGCTTCAGCGGGGTGGGTGCGTTGGCCATGTAATTATTTCTAGGACAGAGTTGCTCTTCTGCTTGGGTGATTCGTTTTTTTAGGATAAGTTGCTGCTTTATTTAACTATACAAAATAGTCTGGGATTTCATGAGAGACCACCTCTAAGATAATGCTGCACCATTAGCCACATCTCACATAATGCTTCCCCTACGCGGCTACGCCACATTTTCCGCTCTTCTTTTCCAGTCAAACACTTTTTAATTTTCATCACTTCTCAAGGGCGCAAAATTGCTCTGACAAGTGGGCCAGCGCAAACGGATCAGATCAAAACGAATCCCAAACACACGCGACGCAGGCCACGCCCACGTGGACGCTCTCCGCCTCCGCCCGTCGCCGCCGGCAGCATGTCCCACGGCGGCGTCTTCCTCGGCGTAGACGTCGGCACTGGGAGCGCTCGCGCAGGCTCGTTACCCTCTTAATCCTTTGAACCAACGCCCCCTCCCTTTTTCTTGACTAGCTTTTACTAGATAGACTTCGTCCGTTTCTTGATTCGCGAGTAGTAATCGAGTGAGCAGGCTAGCACTAGCAGTGCTGCATCTGTGGCGAAGCAACTGTTATATTCTGGGGGAAATTCTATTCCCGTAGGTTTTTTTTTTACTCAAGAGTATCACTAGTTGTCCACTCAGAGTGACGAACTGAATGTTGTTTCCATGGGAGGAGCTGTGCTGTTCATGTAGTTCCCCCTCAATCATTCTCTCGGATGTTATGAAGGGTAATTTAAGATAGGTGTTAACAGAGCATGCTTGACACCGGGCATATCAGGCCTTGAGAAAGAAGTTCATTCTTGGCAGGCATGGCAGGTAATTAGGTTGGTGTAATGGTGTTATTAATTCTTAGTTGTCTGTTGATGCAGGAATCTTCGATGAGAAGGGTAAGTTGCTCGGTTCGGCAAGCAGCTCTATACAGATATGGAAAGAGAAAGATTGCATCGAGGTTAGTAACCTCTAATCTGTTCAATGTATTGCATGATTGACAAATGAATCAAGTAACACCTTACTAACTCTGGACGGTGCACACCAGCAATCGTCAACGGATATCTGGCTTGCGGTGTGCACTGCTGTAAAATCTGCGTGCTCGCTTGCAAATGTCGCAGCTGAGGATGTCACTGGCCTTGGATTCGCCGCTACTTGCTCCCTTGGTTTGCCCTCATCTCCATATGAGCTGTTTGAGTTGACTTCTGATTGGGGAATTTTGTGTCTGAAGGTGACTCGGAATTCACCGACCTGATAATAACATAGTGTGTTGCTTGCAGTTGCTGTTGATGCTGATGGTTCCCCTGTTTCGGTTTCTTGGAGCGCTGATGCAAGAAGAAACATCATCGTGTGGATGGACCATAGGGCTGTCGACCAGGCTGATCGAATTAATGCTCGCAATTCACCGGTATTGCAGTACTGTGGTGGGGGCGTATCTCCAGAAATGCAAGCACCAAAGGTGACCCTTCTCTTTTCATGCAATATCATCTGCATCATGATTGTGCTACGTCTTGACTTCTTGATTCATGATTTCTAAAAGAATATGAACATGCTGTTGGAAATGTCAATCATTGTGTTTATTGCCTGATAATGGTAGTCACATTATGTTCCTGGAAATTTCACTTCCCAGTCTTGGAAAATCAGAATTTTATCATTTTGAAACCTGAAAATTGCAATGTTCACTCTTTGCAACTGGAGATGGTTTGAAGAAACTAACAAACGTGGACATTGTTTAGGAAGTCACTAAAGTGATGTTGATTACAGCATGAATATATGTAAGTTTGACCTTTCAAAAATATTTTTTACGAGAAAATTTGTTAAGCAATTAATACCATTTTGTATTGTTTGATGATCTCCCTTGCTAGTATCACATTTTTACTTTAAACATTTTTCAGCTTTTGTGGGTAAAGGAAAATCTGCAAGAGTCCTGGTCTATGGTATATAGGTGGATGGATCTTAGTGACTGGTTAGCATATAGGTGAGTTTTCACTATCTATGTCTGATTTTGCCGTAAGCTATGGATTGACTTTCATAACATGTTTTGCTTTGGTGGTTCATTTTCTAGAGCGACTGGTGATGACACTCGCAGCTTATGCACAACTGTTTGCAAATGGACATATCTTGGACATGCACACATGGACCAGTGGAAGGAATCAGATTCACGTGATATGCAAGCATGTGGATGGGACGATGTCTTTTGGGAGGAAATAGGCTTGGGAGACCTTGTTGAAGGGAATCGTTCAAAAATAGGTTGAACAATTGTTCATTTCCCCCTTCCGGCACTAAACCAACATGTCATTTATGGTTATTGATTTCCTAATTCAACACTACTCTTATGCAACATATAGGACGCAGTGTTGCATTTCCAGGACATCCTCTAGGTTCTGGTTTGACACCTACTTCTGCAAAGGCAAGCAAAAATAATGTTGCTTTTGATTTGAAATAGCTTTGTTTAAGTTGAATTTATAGTAACTGCGTCATTTATAAACTATGTTGTGATCCATTATCTAGGTTCTTTCTATATACTACTCCCTCCGTCCCATAATATAAGACCATTTTGGGACGGAGGGAGTATTTGTGTTAGCTGAAATGCATCTGCTATTAATTTTATGTAATTGCCTGTTTAATGTTGGTTGAATCCCATTCTCAGGAGTTAGGCTTGCTTCCTGGGACACCTGTTGGAACTTCGCTTATTGATGCTCATGCCGGTGGTGTTGGAGTAATGGAAAGTGTGCCAGAGCCAGAATCTAAAGCTGACTGTTAGTGTTGATTCATCTGTATTTTTCCTATGTAAACTACTTTAGAACTTGTATTAATTTATCGGTGAACATTTTGTTTTCAGTATCTGATGAAGAAGCAATCTGCCGCCGCATGGTCTTGGTCTGTGGGACATCCACATGCCACATGGCTGTTTCAAAGAACAAATTATTTATTCCTGGTGTCTGGGGGCCATTTTGGTCTGGTACAGTTGCCCTTGTGTATTTACTTACATATGTTTCTGGCCAGCATCTCTGCTTTATTCCTTGGTTCTCTAGTATCTATCGTGAACCATGTTGGTTGACGCTTATATTGTGATTCAATGTTCAGCGATGATTCCTGAGTATTGGCTCACAGAAGGTGGTCAAAGCGCAACTGGTGCTCTACTTGATTACATTGTCGAAAACCATCCTGCTGCTCCCCTTCTGGCTAATCGTGCTGCTTCTCAGAGTAAGTTTCATGTTTGCTCAAGCAGATTATCTTTTAGCTTGTGCCCTGTAAAAGGCATGTAATTTTCTTCTGAAATTGTTCAGGTGTATCCATATTTGAGTTGTTGAACAAGATATTGCTTTCGATGTCACATGAACAAAATATTCCCTTTCTATCTGCCTTGAGTCAAGATACACATGTCCTTCCAGATTTTCATGGAAATCGGTAAGAAATTCATTAAATTTTTGTGCTTAAACAAGAATTCTAGTTATCTAGGTCCTCGTTTCTTCACAATTTTGCAATGTGACACATAAAGATCTCTTGCTATCAGACCAAATCAAACGGTCTCATTTTCCTGTCCTGAATCTCAACCAGCCATAGTGTAAAATTTATTTCTCTGAAATCTATAGCGACTATTTCACTGTGAAAACCGTATGTGTTTTCTTGACACATTAACTGGATGTATTTTGTCGGCTTCTATGTAATTTGCTTATGTGAGTTTTTTTTTTTGCCGTTCCAATTAGATGTATGCAGCTAACAATATGACAACATAACACAATCAGTGAGACAGCTAGCAGTCTCGGTTATTCCTAAGATATTAAATCTTATACCAGAATGGTGAAGTTACAGTCTTATCAGTTGCACACAATTTGTTATTCCCCCCTCAAATGTTTTGGTTAGTGTTTTACCTGACACAAAATGACGCACTCCTGATGCTGCTGACTCTAATGTAAAGCATTCTAATGGTTAGGTCCCCTGTTGCTGATCCAAAATCCAAAGGAGTGATTTGTGGCTTGACACTTGATACAAGTGAAAAACATTTAGCACTTTTGTATCTAGCAACAATTCAGGGTATTGCGTATGGAACTCGTCATATTGTGGAGCATTGCAATGCTCATGGACATAAGGTACTTACTTTCGACCAAGGATTCCGAAGAGAACTTGGTATCCTATAATGTAACATTTATTCCATGTATATTAGATCGACACCCTTCTTGCCTGTGGCGGACTTGCAAAGAACTCCTTGTATATCCAAGAGCATGCAGATATCATCGGTATGTCTCCTTTTCCTGCAGTTACCCTCACTCCTCTTCATCTCCATTCTTCCCCGCTCTGTGAAATTTATTTATTCTTTGCAGGATGTCCAATAATACTTCCTAGAGAGAACGAGTCTGTGCTTTTAGGTGCTTCTGTGCTGGGTGCTGTTGCTGCAAAGAAGTTTTCTGGTATTCACAATGCAATGAAGTCAATGAATGCAGCTGGAAAGGTATGTCCCAATCCCTCCTATTTGAAATATATGGAGTAACTGGCTCCATTTTTTTTTTTTTTGCCGTTGGACAACCTAGAGAACATGTTATATTCGTAAATTTTTATTTGCACACATTTTTAATTAGAATCTTCCATTTTTCATTTGCTGTTTCTAAACCAAAAGTATTATTTTTTGTAGGTCGTGCATCCATCTTCGGAACCCAGGGTGAAGAAATACCACGATGCCAAATATCAGATATTCAGATCCCTGTATGAGCAACAGCTCTCTTATCGCTCAACCATGGCTCAAGCATTGCAGTAGGGTTACTTGACCACTGAGCTGGGTACTTCACTCTTGGTTCTGAATACCCCAGATCTGTTGCCATGTTTCCTTGCATTATTTACATGTAAAGAAATTACATTCCGTTATGGAAGCAGTGATACAATAATGTCTATGAGTCACCAAAAGTATATAAAATGATCCTTTGTGGTGGAATGGTAATTATCTACCACAAAGTTTCTGTGAAAATTCGATGCTCTGTTTCGATTTCAATTGTTGAAATTATATCTCAAATTTCTCTTGACAGAAAAGAGATATTGTATCGATTAACCAGGGTAGCATTACAATCTTCGAGAACCAAGAGCTCATTACAGGGAGGGGGCTGCCATCGAAACTGCCTAGCTGTAAAATCTCTTGGCAGGGGTCGTGCTACCTCGGCTGTTTTGCTCTCTTGACAGAATTAATCACCCTTTACTCAGACTTGGTTGGTCTCCAAACCAGATGAGGTGCCATGCTGCTGCACCCGCCCGGTCAGCAATCTGCACAGGCTTGTGCAGAACTGCATGTATTAACAATGCAATAGAATTGCATTGATCATCAGTAAACTGTGCATCATGTTTCCTCGAGATAAGATCAGAATGGAATGGAACAAACAGTATTCATATTGACATGTTGACATACCTCTTTGTATGCTCTCAGATCACCGCTGGACTTGGACACTTCGACGACGCAGTGTGCTGGTGTTACCTGGATCACCTGCACTTTTCAGATAAGCAAAATTAGATAGATGACACCGCGACTGTCATTTTTTGAAAAAAGGCCACTTGTAGTGAGGCTAACATTCCAGATCCCACATGTCAGTGGCGCATCCAGTGGCATTCATCAAATTGCAAATTGTTTGGTATTGCTATCTCCAGTGGTATATGAGAATATGTGGCACAACACTTCACCTCGGCCGAGAGCGTAAGATCAAGCATGCTTCGTGATAGCAATCTGATGTCCTGAAGCTTTACCTGTGCCACAATTGAAATCCCAGGATCAAAACTTGACCTGTGATTTCTCAAGATCATTCAAGATGCTGAATTCAAATATTGCCAAGCTCTGGCTAATTACCATGGAGCTGCCCATTCTCCTCGCTGACAAGCTCACATCCCTGGCTGCAGCTGTGATTATCCCCAGTGTTTCCTGCACCGAATGCGGCGAGCCGAGCTTTGTTTTCTGGTCAATGGTGATCATGCATCATCAGCCAAGTCAGCCACCGGAAAAATTTAGGCACAAGCTAGACCCATTTGTTGATGTAGGTCAAATACATATGGAACAATGTTGACAGGATATGGTCAGTGACCTGCTCCTGGAAGAGTCCTGACAAGTCGAGATCTCTGCAGGTCGCTATCAACCGGAACGCGTTGATGAACTGCTCAGGCTCTGGATTCGCTCCCCCGGCTTCTCTTACCTAGACAAAAGGCAAGTCCTGGCAACTGAAGGTAGGAAATGACTGGTGCAGAGTGAAGGAAATTAATATGTGGGTATGTGTTCCAGAGCTGTGTTTAGTACTCTTACCTCTGTGCTGTGACTGCCATCACTATCTGTGCCAGCCTCATCAAGATCAACACAATCATCACCATCATCACTCCCAGTTCTCCTTACTGATGGATTGTAGCCCTCTTGGAACCACTCGTCATCGAAGATATCATTTATCTTCGCTCTCTACATCACAATTGTCAGATGACCATGCTAGTAATTGTTAACATGAGTTGGTCTAATGTTTCTAATCGGATTACCGTTATAGGAGACGGATCCAGTATCCTCAAGATGATCTTCTTCTGAGGCAGCGTGATCCATTGCGGTAATGCATACTGTGCCCGAGATATCTTTGCGACGATAGTTGTCAGTTGAAACCTCGCATCAGCAAGGTGTAACGAAGCAAAAGGCATCATCAGACACTAGGATGTTTATGCTTACCCTTCTGTACAAGTGTATCAAGCTGCAGTCCTGGAATGGCAGATAACCAGCAAGGAGTTCAAACAGGATCACACCGCATGACCAGATGTCCGCGGCCGCCCCATCGTAAGTCTTGTGCTGAATCACCTATCCGAGCATCAAAATTTAGAAGTTGGCAATGCAAAATACTGAAACTTTGTGTAGTTAGGCCATGCCAAGCTCTTATTTTTGCTGGAGCGCTATGATCTTTCAAGTACCTCAGGAGCGACGTAGCACGGAGAGCCGCAAGATGTGGATAGCAACTGCCCTGGCTGGAAGAAAGTCAGATGCAAAGTTTTGGAGTTGATCAATCTGAATCATTGAAAACTGAAATGAGATGAGCTCACAGCCTTTGCAAGTTCTTACTACCTTCCGTAGCACGCTGAGGCCAAAATCAGATACCTTGAGATTGCCCTGATTATCTAGCAACAAGTTTTCAGGCTGTTGACACTCTCAAAAGCAGAATAACTCAGTGATGTGGCAACCATAAATGAACGATGATCGAGGAAGAATGCAAATCAGTTTGCATCATCGGGGATGAAAAGAGTTATATGCAAACATGCAATTAGCTAGGAGAGAATGAGAATATATTGACCTTGAGATCCCTGTGAAAGACGCCTCTCCGGTGGCAATAGTCCACAGCATCAATCAGCTGGTAGAAGTACTTCTTCGCTTCCCTCTCGTCCAGTCTCTTGAGGTAACTCTTAAACAGAAAATTCAGGAACCATAAGAAAAAACCACCTGGACAATAACCAAGAACTGTTGCTTGATGAAGATGTCTGTCTTACTAGCTTGTCGGAGAGCTGCCCTCCCGGGACATACTCCATCACCAGACATATCTTCGTCTTCGTCGCGATCACCTGCGCAAATGTAACCGCGGTGAGGCGCGAAAGAGGGTTCGATTCTGCCAAAGTCCTGATGCTAGATGCTTGGGCAACCAGAAGGATGGAATGGTGAAAGGAGTTTGAGCAACTACCTCGTGTATCTTGACTATGTTGGGGTGGTTGAGAAGCCTCATCGCGCTGATCTCTCTCTTCACCTTCAAAGGCCAAGCAAAGAGGCCGTCACGGAATGCTCCGCTCCATGGACGGCGGAGTATTGTTCACAGAAATAACAGCCGGACAGGACATATAGGTACCTGGTACATGAGGTTGTTCCTGAGCACCGTGCTCCTGTCGATGACCTTGACGGCGACGCAGCCGCCGGTCTCGGCGTCGACGGCGAGCCGGACCTTGGCGAAGGCGCCCTCGCCGATGGTCCGGCCGACCCTGTACTTGCCAATGCTCTCCGCCAGCACCATCTTGCTCGTACCGAGCAGCAGTCCTTGATCAAGCAGTGGCTGGACGGGAATGTGCGCTTGTCTGTGGTGGTAGTGTACGACGGATGGCACCGTGAAACGGAGATGGGATGAAAGGGGGAAGGTGGTTGGGGGTTTGGGGAGAAAGTAGCCGTGGCAACGTGATTTCCGGGCGCAACTGCCGGTCGCCGTCTGGCCGTCTGCCCTCCCGTCAACGGCGTGCACCACGGCCCGGTAAAAAGGAGAGGCCCTGTGTGTCTCCCGCTCGTCGACGGCGTACATGGTCGGCCGGCCTCTGGTCATGGAATGGAAGATGCAAGTATAGTGTGTGTGCGTGCCACGTGCGCTATTGAATCCCCACGCAAAATAATAACGAGCAGAATTATTATTATTATTACTGCTGCAGTTAATTATTATTATTATTATTATTAGTAGTATTATTATTATTATTATAGGCGTTGTCGATGTCGATCCCGTGCAGCAAGCCCATCTCATGCTGGAGACGATGGCGCCCAAGTAGCACCTTGTTGGTCATGGTGAGCACGCCGATGTGGTGCAGTGTAGTAGCTATGAGCATTGCCCGAGTAGACATGGATGTGCTCTCCATGCCCCTCCTCAAGATGGCGTTGGCCCTGTTGTTCGGGGAGTTGTCGATGTCGATCCCGTGCAACAAGCCTATCTCGACGAAGTTCCTTGATGAGGGAGTCGATTCTCTAGTCAAAGTTGGTCTCCACGGCCGATATGCGTCTCTTCACCTTGTTCAACACATACTCTTGTGTAACCTCCAAAGCCAACACATAGGTGGGCTGCAAGATTGGATCATACTCACTCCATTCCAAAATATAGTGCGCCTGCGCTTCCCGAGGTCGAACTTTGACCATAAATTTAACGAACGAGACCGACTGTGACGGGAGAAAAAGTTACATAATTAAAAACTTCTTTCGAATACTAATTCACATATATAACTTTTGCTCCCGCCGCAATCGGTCTTGATAGTTAAATTTACGGTCAAAGTTGAAGCACGGGGATAGAGGAAGCACTACATTATGGAATGGAGGGAGTACATATGAAGTGGTAGTTTCTCCTCCATGAGGCGCCCACTTCCATGCACACCGTCAACACTGTTGGACCTCCTTGAACTCATTGAAGCTTCTCAAGGACAAAATCCGCAAGAGAAAAAATAGTATCGTGATCAACGTATAGTTCTGATACCAAGATAATGCGGGCGCCGCTGAGATGATCTTTCACGGTTCCAAAGAACCCATAAGGAGCAACAACTATTTCCCTCAAGTGGCAAAGAACAAGAGAAAACACTCGCTTGATTTACAAAGGCGCAACCCAAACCATGAAACTTGCGAACCTATATAGAATCACAAGAGGGAATTACAAGGATCCTATATGAATTGAGGACAGACCCTTCAATCCATACACAAAGCTAACACCTCAAGGATACTAGTGCTCACAGCACAACACAACCTAACCGGCTATCTACAAGCATAAACTTAGATATTCCATGTCCCGTGCACATGAAACAGCTAGGGAGTACTTATACTAGAAGTACCTACTAGTTAGGTGTGACAACAACAACAAAATGAAGGGTAAATTCGTGAGCTCCAAGCTATAGCAGGAACAAACTTATTGGGCCTCACGCTATAATCAATTCATGCACAATTTGCATGGGAACTTGCACAACTTTTGACTCATGATCTCAAATAGTGCACCTTTTTTTTGAATGAAAGCCGACAATCTTTTCTAGCCTCTAAAACATGCTAGACCCTTCTAGAATTAATTAGGTTTAGGTGTGGGAAGCTGTAGCTGGAAATTTGATGTGTCATTTCTCCCAAAATAGACACTGGAAGCTTCCCAACTAAGATAATGGTCTTGTCCATGTCTTTCTTTGGCTGTTCTAATGGTTTAATATTTGTGCTATCATGAACCTCATCCGTTGATGCCTTGGTCATGATCTGGTTCACATCACTCCCAGTATTGCGTCTACTATCGTCGGTGAGTGTGTGGAGCTGTGTCTCCGACGTATCTGTCCTTGGTGGGTTTGTTTGGATCTGGTCGTAGTTCACCTACATTGGTGTGTCTTCAGGTTGGATATTTTGATCTACACTACTCTTCAACGGCAACGTTTGTTGTTCTGATGCGCTGGTCCTACGGGGCCTTAGCACAACGACTTTCCGACTGTCTACTACAACAAGTTTTGTTAGACTTCAGCAAGGAGGGCAATGATGCCGGATCGTCTTCGGCTTACTTCAGTGCTTGTAGTCGTCGCTAAATGGTCTACGAATTTGAATGTATTTTTTTATTTATGATGTTCATTATACTGTCATGGTTGAATATGAATAGATCGAAAGTTTTTCTAAAAAAAGGGTTTCTACATATAGTCCCAAAAGTAAATTTACATATTTCAAAATCATCTGCTCTCGCATTTACCTCCCTGACCAGCGTAACATTTGTTCCTCCCGTTTGTGAGTGGATGTCCTTTACCACTGAGCTGCTATCTGAAAAGATAATAGATAATGAGTGCACCATCACATTACTAGCAAGTGATTGTGCTCGTAAGTAATAACTTCCCGTCATGCCCCGGTTAATATTTTTTCTTTTTGAGAAACACATGTAACTTTAGGAAGGCCCTACGGTTTTTGGGGGTGGTTTTTCCTGGGTCTTTTAGACGGGTTTCTGGTGGTTTTTTCTTTTTCTTTTTTGTTTCTTTTTTCGTTTCCCTTTTTTCCTTTTTTTTGTTTTCTTTCCTCTTTTCTCCTTTTTGTTTTATTTTTCTCCATCTTTTTGTTTTCATTTTTTGTGTTTTCTTTTAAATCTGTAAACATTTTAAAATTCATTCTCATTTTTTAAATGCATGAACTTTTCATATTTTGTGAAGCTTTTTCCAAACCTATGAATTTTTTCAAATCTATGAACTTTTTTTAAATGGTGAAATACGCTAACCTTTTCAAATCCGTAATTATTTTCAAATCTATAAACTTTTCTCAAATCCATAAACCGTTTAAAACAAGTTTTGTTAGACTTCAGCAAGGAGGGCAATGATGCCGGATCGGTTTCGGTTTGCTTCAGTGCTTGTAGTCGTCGTTAGATGGTCTACGAATCTGGATATTTTTTATTATTATTTATGATATTCATTATACTGTCATGGTTGAATATGAATAGATCAAAAGTTTTTCTAAAAAAAAGGTTTCTACATATAGTCCCAAAAGTAAATTTACATATTTCAAAATCATCTGCTCTCGCATTTACCTCCCTGACCAGCGTAACATTTGTTCCTCCCGTTTGTGAGTGGATGTCCTTTACCACTGAGCTGCTATCTGAAAAGATAATAGATAATGAGTGCACCATCACATCACTAGCAAGTGATTGTGCTCGTAAGTAATAACTTCCCGTCATGCCCCGGTTAATATTTTTTTCTTTTTGAGAAACACATGTAACTTTAGGAAGGTCCCACGGTTTTGGGGGGTGGTTTTTCCTGGGTCTTTTAGACAGGTTTCTGGTGGTTTTTTCTTTTTCTTTTTCGTTTCTTTTTTCGCTTCCCTTTTTTCCCTTTTTTTGTTTTCTTTCCTCTTTTCTCCTTTTTGTTTTATTTTTCTCCATCTTTTTGTTTTCATTTTTTGTGTTTTCTTTTAAATCTGTAAACATTTTAAAATTCATTCTCATTTTTCAAATGCGTGAACTTTTCATATTTTGTGAAGCTTTTTCCAAACCTATGATTTTTTCCAAATCTATGAACTTTTTTTAAATGGTGAAATACGCTAACCTTTTCAAATCCGCAATTATTTTCAAATCTATAAACTTTTCTCAAATCCATAAACCGTTTAAAATTGTTCATGGACTCTTTACACACATTGAAATATGTGAAAATTTCAAATCCATGAACCTTTTCATATCAGTGAACATTTTCAAATCCATGAACTTTTAAAAAAAGCAGCAAACATTTTTAAAAATACATGACATTTTTTAATATTCACAAAAAAAATCACATATGTGATCTTCTTCAAAATCTGAAACATTTTTCTGAATGCACGAAGGTTTTTGAATCCATGAAGTTTTTAAAAACTCGTGAACATTTCTTATAAATCCCGAGACTTTTTTCGAATCTAAGTGGTGAAAGAACATGCGGTGCCCCCATGTTTAGTTTTGGTAATTGATGGCAATCTCTAAGGACTAATGGTTGATGTCGGTGTCAAAACCGGCGGATCTCGGGTAGGGGGTCCCGAACTGTGCGTCTAAGGTTGATGGTAACACGAGACAGGGGACACGCAGTTTTACCCAGGTTCGGGCCCTCTTGATGGAGGTAATACCCTACGTCCTGCTTGATTGATATTGATGAGTATGGGGGTTACAAGAGTTGATCTATCATGAGATCATAATAGCTAAACCCTAGAAGTCTAGCCTGTCAGATTATGATTGCCCCTACGGACTAAACCCTCCAGTTTATATAGACACCGGAGGGGCCTAGGCTTGTACAAAGTAGGTTACATAGAGAGGAAATAGTACATCCGGCCGCCCAACTTGCCTTACAGGCAAAGGAGAGTCATATCCGGACACGGGAGGAAGTCTTCTATATTGTATCTTCATAGCCCAATAGTCCGGCCCATACCACACATGTCGGACGCCCGAGGACCCCTTAATCCAGGACTCCCTCAGTAGCCCCCGAACCAGGCTTCAATGACGAGGTGACCGGCGCGCAGATTGTCTTCGGCATTGCAAGGCGGGTTCCTCCTTCGATCACTTCAAAGTACCTGACTTAAAGAGTTGTATTCGGTCCTCCATTTAATGTCGCACCCATCGGTTTCTGTGCCTCCACACCTTCTACTTCCACGTGTCGAGCGAATGCGAGAGGTCGGGGTGTTTTTTGCACAGCCCCCTTCCGGCCACATAAGAAAGGCCTCAGTTTAAAGGGATTGGATCTCGGATCCATTCCACACCCAGCAGAAAATCCTCAAAGTCTTTGCCAGAGGAAACCATTCGACAGGCCAGCGTCCCTAGTTCCTCCTCCCACCCTCACAGCTCCGAAAAAGGCGATTGGGAGAGATGCTTTGTATCCCATGAGCAGTTGGTTAAGCTCCAAACACAGGGATTCCTCCTCCCCCCCCCCCCCGCGGATCTGGTCCCTGTTCGAGCAGGATTGACCTCCTTCACAGGCGAAGTTCTGGCAGAAAATTTCCCCAATCCAACCAGGGGCGAATGGGTGTGCTTCGTATCTTATTTGTTGAGAGGCGTCGGGTTTCCAATCCACCCTTTCCTACGCGGACTCCTGGAGTATTCCGGCCTCCAACTACACAACCTCACGCTGGCCTCTATCCTGCACATCGCGGGTTTTGTTGCCCCTGTGCAAGCTTTTCCTGGGCTGTGAAGCCCACTTTGATCTGTGGAGGAAGCTATTCTGCCTCGTCCCTCGCAACCGATAAGGGTCGATATTTGAGGTGGGCGGCGCCGAAGTATGGCGCATAGCTGGGACCGGATACCTGTCCGGCACGCCGAAGAAGGCGCCCGAAGAATGGACCTCAGAATGGTTTTATATTGAGGACGTCGCTCTCCCCGACCCAGTTCGAATGGGCCTTCCCGAATTTTTGAATGCTCCGCTGAAGAAACGTCACAGCTGGCGCCCTCGGAGCCTCGAGGAGGAAGATAGCGCGGAAGTCCGTCAATTAATGGGCAAGATAAAGACACTTGCCCAGTCCGGATTATCAATAATCAAGGTGATGGCGACTTCCATAGTGCGGGGGGTTCAACCACTCCAATACTGAGGGCTTCCCATGTGGCACTATAATGGGGAGGACGACGCCTCACGCTGCGGTCGGAAGGGTCTGGACACCCCCGCCGCTTTTGTCAAAATATTGGCCGAACTGTACAAAGGAGAGGAAGAGGAGTTCGCTCGTCTTAAACGCCGAGATGGATTTTTCATGTACAACCTCTGAGCTGGGTAAGCTCTAATCCCACCACTTTACTCAATCTTCTCCCTGAATCACTTTTAATGGACATTAACCCATCTATTTATAACAGGAATGGTGGAAGGTTACCGAGGGGATCCATAACCCCGCCCCACAGCCAGAGGATCACAATCGGGACCTTGACCCCGGATTCGAAAAGGATCCGGACATATTTGTGGAGCTCGAGAAGGGAGTATTCTACCAGGCGAGCTATGATGGCACAGTTGTGCCAATCGTAGCCGACTATCCCGACCTCCTTCCTGCCTCACATGTAAGTAACCAAGAGATACCTTCTTCGAAAGAGCTTCCTCATTACGTCTCACCACCGCACTATTTCGTGCTGCGAAGGGGAGGCGCTCGACGCCATAAAGTGCACCAGAGGCATCTCCAGGGAGAGCGGTGCCCGCGCCGAGCACGTCTTCAAAGAGAAAGGCGAACGACAATACGGAAGAACCTTCATTAAAGAGGTATGGCTTTCTTTTTAAATATGCCTCCTGGTCGTCACATCAAAATGTGATATTATCCGCTGCGTTTTATCAGGAAGAGCGTCCGCCAGACTATGTTCGGGGATCTGGCCAGTCGTGCCTCCACTAGTCAGGTTCCAGACCCTGCCCTAAGGACGGGGGCTGACACGGGAGTGGTGCCGGACTGTCCTCCCGCAGAGGATTCGGATGATATGTCCGTCACGAACTCTGAAGTGGAGAGCGCCATGAGTCATCGGCGCCGGAGGGCCGCTCTCTATGACCCCGGCTTTTCAAAAGAGGCATTCAATGCCTTCAGCTCGGCCGATGCATACATCCGAGCTGCTCGGGATGGACTTGCCAGAGCCACGGACCAGCATCTAAAAGATATGCGGATAAGTGTAGATTTGATAATCATATACCACTAGCCCTCGAGACTTGAAGCAGTTGATACAACTGATTTAAGGATCATTGTATAATCAGTCACTTACGGAGAAGAATAGCCTGCTTTCTCAAGAGCTGGAAAAGTGTCAGACCCAGCTAATTGCGGCTACCGCCGAATTGGAGAAATCCAAGGAGGCATCGCCTGTTAATGTTTCTCTCTATCAGAAAAAGTATAATCATATACCAGTAATATTAATACGGTTGTGTTTCCGTTGACAGAACCAGTAGGGCAACTGAGAGAGAAACTGAAGGTCGCCCAGGCTGGTGAACAAGAGGCCAAAAGGCAACATGCGGCGGGTGAACGTGTGCTGACATGAGTCAGGGATGAAAAGAACAAGCTGCAGGATTCCAATATCCGGCTGGGCGAAGAACTAAATGTTGGAAATATGCCCTAGAGGCAATAATAAAATGGTTATTATTATATTTCCTTGTTGATGATAATTGTCTATTGTTCATGCTATAACTGTGTTATCTGGAAATCGTAATACATGTGTGAATACATAGACCACAACATGTTCCTAGTAAGCCTCTAGTTGACTAGCTCGTTGATCAATAGATGGTTACGGTTTCCTGACCATGGACATTGGATGTTGTTGATAACGGGATCACATCATTAGAAGAATGATGTGATGGACAAGACCCAATCCTAAGCATAGCACAAGATCGTGTAGTTCGTCTGCTAAAGCTTTTCTAATGTCAAGTATCATTTCCTTAGACCATGAGATTGTGCAACTCCCAGATGCCGTAGGAATACTTTGGGTGTGCCAAACGTCACAACGTAACTGGGTGGCTATAAAGGCACACTATGGGTATCTCTGAAAGTGTCTGTTGAGTTGGGACGAATCGAGACTGGGATTTGTCACTCCGTGTGACAGAGAGGTATCTCTAGGCCCACTCGGTAAGACATCATCATAATGAGCTCAATGTGATCAAGGAGTTGATCACGGGATGATGTGTTACAGAACGAGTAAAGAGACTTGCCGGTAACGAGATTGAACAAGGTATAGGGAAACCGACGATCGAATCTCGAGCAAGTATCATACCGGTAGACAAAGGGAATTGTATACGGGATTGATTGAATCCCAGACATCGTGGTTCATCCGATGAGATCATCGTGGAACATGTGGAAACCAACATGGGTATCCAGATCCCACTGTTGGTTATTGGCCGGAGAGATGTCTCGTTCATGTCTACATGATTCCCGAACCTGTAGGGTCTACACACTTAAGGTTCAGTGACGCTAGAGTTGTTATGGGAAATAGTATGCAGTTACCAAATGTTGTTCGGAGTCCCGGATGAGATCCCGGACATCACGAGGAGTTTCAGAATGGTCTGTAGGTGAAGATTTATATATGGGAAGTCATCATACGGTCACCGGAAGTGTTCGGGGGTTTATCGGTATTGTGCCAGGACCACCGAAGGGGTTTCGGGGGTCCACCGGGAGGGTCTACCTGCCCCAGAGGGCCCTATGGGCTATATGTGGAAGGAAACCAGCCCCTAAGTGGGTTGGGCGCCATCCCCCCTAGGGCCCATGCGCCTAGGGTTGGGGGGGGGGGGCTAAAGGGGGCGCCCCCCTTGGCTTGGGGGGCAAGCCCCCTCCCCTTGGCCTCCCCCCTCTAGATCTCATCTAGAGGGGACGGCCCCCTTCCCCCTTCGCCCTATAAATAGAGGGGTGGAGGGAGGGCAGCAGCACCACATCCAAGGCGCGGCCCTCCCCTCTCCAACACCCCCTCCTCCTCCGTTGAGCTTGGCGAAGCCCTGCCGAAGAACTGCAAGCTCCACCACCACGACGTCGTGCTGCCGGAGCTCTTCCCCAACTTCTCCTTCCCCCTTGCTGGATCAAGGAGGAGACGTCCTCGGGCTGTACGTGTGTTGAACGCGGAGGCGCCGTTGTTCGGCGCTTAGATCAGAATCAACCGCGATCTGAATCGCTGCGAGTACGACTCCTTCATCCGCGTTCTTGTAATGCTTCCGCATCACGATCTTCAAGGGTATGAAGATGCACTCCCCTCTCTCTCATTCTGGTCTCTCCATAGATTGATCTTGGTGATGCGTAGAAAATTTTAATTTCTGCAACGATCCCCAACAGTGGCATCATGAGCTAGGTCTATGCGTAGTTTCTATGCACGAGTAGAACTGAATTTGTTGTGGGCGTCGATTTTGTCAATTTACTTGCCGTTACTAGTCTTATCTTGATTCGGCGGCATCGTGGGATGAAGCGGCCCGGACCGACCTTACACGTACGCTTATGTGAGACAGGTTCCACCGACTGACATGCACTAGTTGCATAAGGTGGCTAGCGGGTGTCTGTCTCTCCCACTTTAGTCGGATAGGATTCGATGAAAAGGGTCCTTATGAATGGTAAATAGAAATTGGCATATCACGTTGTGGTTTTGGCGTAGGTAAGAAACGTTCTTGCTAACCTATAACAGCCACGTAAAAACTTGCAACAACAATTAGAGGGCGTCTAACTTGTTCTTGCAGCATATGCCGTGTGATGTGATATGGCCAAAAGGATGTGATGAATGATATATGTGATGTATGAGATTGATCATGTTCTTGTAATAGGAATCACGACTTGCATGTCGATGAGTATGACAACCAGCAGGAGCCATATGAGTTGTCTTAATTTATTGTGTGACCTGTGTGTCACTGAAAACACCATGTAATTACTTTACTTTTTTGCTAACCGTTAGCCATAGTAGTAGAAGTAACAGTTGGCGAGACAACTTCATGAAGACACGATGATGGTGATCATGGTGTCATGCCGGTGACAATGATGATCATGGCGCCCCGAAGATGGAGATCAAAAGGAGCAAAATGATATTGGCCATATCATGTCACTATTTGATTGCATGTGATGTTTATCATGTTTTTACATCTTATTTGCTTAGAACGACAGTAGCTTAAATAAGATGATCCCTCGCAATAATTTCAAGAAATTGTTCCCCCTAACTGTGCACCGTTGCTAAGGTCCGTTGTTCCGAAGCACCACGTGATGATCGGGTGTGATAGGTTCTAACGTTTTCATACAACGGGTGTAAGCCAGATTTACACACGCAATACACTTAGGTTGACTTGATGAGCCTAGCATGTACAGACATGGCCTCGGAACACGGAAGACCAAAAAGTTGAACATGAGTCGTATAGAATATACGATCAACATGAAGATGTTCACGATGATGACTAGTCCGTCTCACGTGATGATCGGACACGACCTAGTTGACTTGGATCATGTATCACTTAGATGACTAGAGGGATGTCTATCTGAGTGGGAGTTCATTAAATAATTTGATTAGATGAACTTAATTATCATGAACATAGTCTAAAATCTTTGCAATATGTCTTGTAGATCAAATGGCCCACACTAATGTTGCCCTCAACTTCAACGCGTTCCTAGAGAAAACCAAGCAGAAAGACGATGGTAGCAACTACACGGACTAGGTCCGTAACCTGAGGATTATCCTCATAGCTGCCAAGAAAGCATATGTCCTTGAAGCACCGCTAGGTGAAGTACCTGTTTTCCCAGCAACTCAAGACGTTATGAACGCCTGGCAGTCGCTAGTGATGATTACTCCCTGTGCGGCATGCTTTACAGCTTAGAACCGGGGCTCCAAAAGCGTTTTGACCAGCACAGAGCATATGAGATGTTCCAAGAGCTGAAAATGGTTTTCCAAGCTCATGCCCGGGTCGAGAGATATGAAGTCTCCGACAAGTTCTACAGTTGTAAGATGGAGGAGAATAGTTCTGTCAGCGAGCACATACTCAAAATGTCTGGGTTGCACAATCGCTTTTCTCAGCTGAGAGTTAATCTCCCGGATGACGCGGTCATTGACAGAATCCTTCAGTCGCTCCCACCTAGCTACAAGAGCTTTGTGATGAATTCAATTTGCAGGGGATGGAGAAAACCATTCCTGAGGTATATTCAATGTTGAAATCAGTGGAGGTGGAGATCAAAAAGGAACATCAAGTGTTGATGGTCAATAAAACCACTAGTTTCAAGAAAGGCAAGGGTAAGAAGAACTTCAAGAAGGACGGCAAGGGAGTTGCCGCACCCGGTAAGCCAGTTGCCGGGAATAAGCCAAAGCATGGACCCAAGCCTGAGACCGAGTGCTTTTATTGCAAGGCAAACGGTCACTGGAAGCAGAATTGCCCCAAGTACTTAGCGGATAAGAAGGCCAGCAATACCAAAGGTATATATGATATACATGTTATTGATGTGTACCTTACCAGCACTCGTAGTAGCTCCTGGATATTTGATACCGGTGCGGTTGCTCATATTTGTAACTCAAAACAGGAGCTGCGAAATAAGCGGAGACTGGCGAAAGACGAGGTGACGATGCGCGTCGGGAATGGTTCCAAGGTCGATGTGATCGCCGTCGGCACGCTACCTCTACATTTACCTACGGGATTAGTTTTAAACCTCAATAATTGTTATTTAGTGCCAGCTTTGAGCATGAACATTGTATCTGGATCTCGCTTAATGCGAGATGGCTACTCATTTAAATCTGAGAATAATGGTTGTTCTATTTATATGAGAGACATGTTTTATGGTCATGCCCCGCTGGTCAATGGTTTATTCTTATTTAATCTCGAACGTGATGTTACACATATTCACAGTGTGAATGCCAAAAGATGTAAGGTTGATAATGATAGTCCCACATACTTGTGGCACTGCCGTCTTGGTCACATTGGTGTCAAACGCATGAAGAATTTCCATGCAGATGGACTTTTGGAGTCTCTTGATTATGAATCATTTGACACGTGCGAACCATGCCTCATGGGCAAGATGACCAAGACTTTGTTCTCCGGAACAATGAAGCGAGAAACCAACTTATTGGAAATCATACATACTGATGTGTGCAGTCCAATGAGCGTTGAGGCTCACGGTGGTTATCGTTATGTTCTCACCCTCACTCATGACTTAAGTAGATATGGGTATGTCTACTTAATGAAACACAAGTCTGAGACCTTTGAAAAGTTCAAGGAATTTCAGAGTGAGGTTGAGAATCAACGTGACAGGAAAATAAAGTTCTTACGATCAGATCGTGGAGGGGAATATTTGGTCACGAATTTGGCACTCACTTAAGGAAATGTGGAATTGTTTCACAACTCATGCCGCCTGGAACACCTCAGCGTAATGGTGCGTCCGAACGTCGTAATCGCACTCTATTAGATATGGTGCGATCTATGATGTCTCTTACCGATCTACCGCTATCATTTTGGGGTTATGCTTTAGAGACTGCCGCATTCACTTTAAATAGGGCTCCGTCAAAATCCGTTGAGACGACACCGTATGAATTATGGTTTGGGAACAAACCTAAGCTGTCATTTCTGAAAGTTTGGGGATGCGATGCTTATGTCAAGAAACTTCAACCTGAAAAGCTCGAACCCAAGTCGGAAAGATGCGTCTTCATAGGATACCCTAAGGAAACTATTGGGTATACCTTCTACCTCAGATCCGAAGGCAAGATCTTTGTTGCCAAGAATGGATCCTTTCTAGAGAAAGAGTTTCTCTCGAAAGAAGTAAGTGGGAGGAAAGTAGAACTTGACGAAGTACTGCCTCTTTAACCGGAAAGTAGCGCAGCTCAAGAAAATGTTTCTGTGATGCCTGCACCGATTAGAGAGGAAGTTAATGATGATGATAAATGAACTTCGGATCAAGTTACTACTGAACTTCGTAGGTCCACGAGGACACTTTCCACACCAGAATGGTATGGCAACCTGTAAGTGCATCTAGTGCCACCCCTAGTTGGTTTTGGAGTATTGACGACAAACCTAGTTGAGGGACTAATGTGGTTGTGAGAATTGTAGGATAACACAGGTAGAAGTCCCTCATTGATTCGGTTTTCCTACCAGAGATGACCCCTAAAAATGTATGAAGACATTGAAGTCAAAGGTGGTATATGAAGATATTCACATTGAAGACTATGACAAGAGAAGACACCACATAAAGCCTATGGAGCTCGAAGACTTAGATCTTTCGTAGTTCTTTTTCTTTTTGTGTTGAGTCATAGGAACCACCGTACTGTTAAGTGGGGTCCAAGAGAACCAGTCAGAATGACTGAAGTGATGCCTAACCAAAACCTATGTCTTCGAGTGAAGACTATGAGAGCGAATCTTGTCCAGAGTCAGACAAGTCAGCTTTGCTTGCAGCCCAAGCAAAGTTGCCGTGTGAGTTTGAAATCTGACCGTTGGAACACGTGTCAGTTCCTTAGTGACCCAGGGTCATTTCGGACAAATCAGGTCGGGTTGCCAAGTGGCTATAAATAGCCCACCCCCTATGTGACGCCCCCGATTTAATCGTACACTAATCATACACGCAAACGTGTACGATCAAGATCAGGGACTCACGGGAAGATATCACAACACAACTCTACAAATAAAATAAGTCATACAAGCATCATATTACAAGCCAGGGCCTCGAGGGCTCGAATACAAGAGCTCGATCATAGACGAGTCAGCGGAAGCAACAATATCTGAGTACAGACATAAGTTAAAAAAATTTGCCTTAAGAAGGCTAGCACAAACTGGGATACAGATCGAAAGAGGCGCAGGCCTCCTGCCTGGGATCCTCCTAACTACTCCTGGTCGTCGTCAGCGGGCATCACGTAGTAGTAGGCACCTCCGGTGTAGTAGGAGTCGTCGTCGAAGGTGGCGTCTGGCTCCTGGGCTCCAACATCTGGTTGCGACAACCAGGTAGAAGGGATAGGGGAAAAGAGGGAGAAAGCAACCGTGAGTACTCATCCAAAGTACTCGCAAGCAAGGAGCTATACTACATATGTCTGCATTAGTATCAACTGGAATAAGGCTATCATATGTGGACTGAACTACAGAATGCCGGAATAAGAGGGGGGATAACTAGTCCTTTCGAAGACTACGCTTCTGGCAGCCTCCGTCTTGCAGCATGTAGAAGAGAATAGACTGAAGTCCTCCAAGTAGCATCGCATAGCATAATCCTAACCGATGATCCTCCCCTCGTCGCCTTGTGAGAGAGCGATCACCGGTTGTAGCTGGCACTTGGAAGGGTGTGTTTTATTAAGTATCCGGTTCTAGTTGTCATAAGGTTAAGGTACAACTCCAAGTCGTCCTGTTACCGAAGATCATGGCTATTCGAATAGATTAACTTCCCTGCAGGGGTGCACCACATAACCCAACACGCTCGATCCCATTTGGCCGGACACACTTTCCTGGGTCATGCCCGGCCTCGGAAGATCAACACGTCGCAGCCCCACCTAGACCAACAGAGAGGTCAGCACGCCGGTCTAAACCTAAGCGCCCAGGGGTCTGGGCCCATCGCCCTTAGCACACCTGCACGTTGCGAACGCGGCCGGAAGCAGAACTAGCCCCCTTAATACAAGAGCAGGCTTACGGTCCAATCCGGCGCGCGCCACTCAGTCGCTGATGTCACGAAGGCTTCGGCTGATACCACGACGTCGGGATACCCATAACTACTCCCGCGTAGATGGTTAGTGCGTATAGACCAAATGGCCAGACTCAGATCAAAAACCCAGATCTCGTTAAGCGTGTTAAGTATCCGCGAACGCCGACCAGGACCAGGCCCACCTCTCTCCTAGGTGGTCTCAACCTGCCCTGTCGCTCCGCCTCAAAGTAACAGTCGGGGGCCGTCGGGAACCCAGGCCCACCTCTACCGGGATGGAGCCACCTGCCCCTTCAGCCCCCATCTCCGAACAGTAACACAGGTAAGGTAACTGTGTAAAGTATATTGTATATGCCCGTGATCACCTCCCGAAGTGATCACGACCCAGTAGTATAGCATGGCAGACGGACAAGAGTGTAGGGCCACTGATGGAACACTAGCATCCTATACTAAGCAGTAGGATAGCAGGTAATGGTATCAACAGTAGTAGCAAGGATAGGCTATGCATCAGGATAGGAATAACGGAAAGCAGTAACATACTACACTACTCTAATGCAAGCAGTATAGAGAAGAGTAGGCGATATCTGGTGATCAAGGGGGGGCTTGCCTGGTTGCTCTGGCAAGAGAGAGTGGTCGTCAACACCGTAGTCGTACTGGGTAGCAGCGGCGTCGGTCTCGGTGTCTAGCGAGAGAAGAGGGGGAAGAAACAATAAATATAATGCAAACAAATGCATGACGATGCATGACATGACAAAGCATGATGCTAGGTGTGCCCTAACGCGGTACAAGGTGGTACCGGTGAAGGGGGGAAACATCCGGGAAATTATCCCCGGTGTTTCGCGTTTTCGGACAGACGAACCGGAGGGGGAAAGTTGCGTGTTTGCTATGCTAGGGATGCGTGGCGGATGAACGGGCTGCGTATTCGAATTCGTCTCGTCGTTCTGAGAAACTTTCATGTACAAAGTATTTTCATCCGATATACGGTTTATTTTATATTAATTTTCTAATGTTTTAATTCATTTTTGGAATTAACAGATTTAGTTTAAATAAAAACAGGTTTACTGCATCAGCATGACATCATCATGATGTCAGCAGTCAATAGTGTGTTTGACTGGGTCAACTGATGTGTGGGGCCGGTCAGTGCCTAGTCAGCGGTACAGTCAGCGTTGACTGCGTCAAAGTTGACCAGTCAACAGGGCCAATGGGGCCCATCTGTCAGTGTCACATATTTTAAAAAGGGGGTTTAAATTAAGCTAACTAGGGGTGGGGCCCCACTGTCATAGTCACAGTTTAACTAAACATAATTAATTAGTTAATTAATTATTAGGTTATCTAATCAGAGTTAATCAGGTTAATTTAACAGATCTAATTAAGTTAATTAATTATTAAATTAATTAATTATTAATTGTTTTTAGTTATTTTGATATTCTTTTTTTTGTTCTAACAAGGGCGGCCCCACTAGTCATACCCACAGGGGGGGTTAGCCCTTAAACTAATATGGGGGGTTATCACCACTGTTCCAACAGGGACCGGCTGGCTCGCTCAACAGAACCCATGGCGGGGTGTGCCGCCGGCGATGGCGCGCGGGCAGGCACCATGATGGCAAGCAGTGGGCGTCGTCGGCAGAGGCAGCGCCGGCGAAGGGCGGGGCGCGCGTGGCAGGTGGGTTTACGGGCGCGGGTGCGGGGTCAAGGCCGTAGCCCAAGCGGCGGCCAGCGCGCGAGGGCCGCGGTCGCGGAAACGCGCGGCGAGCGTGGACGGTGGGGCGCGCGGCCCAAGCGCGGCGCGGGGAAGGAGGCCGCGGCCCCGGGGTGGCAGCGGGGCGCTGGGCGCGCGAGCGCGCGTGCATCGACGGGGGCCGGCGCGGCCAGGAGCTGGGGCGCGGCGCGCGGGTGCCGGGTGCGTGCACGCGACGAGGGAGTCGCGGGGGGGGGGGGGGGAGGGGGCGCGGGCACGGCAGTGACCGGACGAGGAGAGGGGGAGCTCACAGGGGAGCTGCAGGGACAAGGCAGTGCACTCGGGGAGGTGGCGGCAGTGTCGCCGGCGATGGCGGTAGCGGAGGGCGGCGACGTTCGGGGAAGTTGCCGGCGTCGGGGTCGAGCGGCTCCGCGCTCAGGGCGGTCCAGCTGGGAGGAGGACGAGCAGGCGACGATGAGGAACGGTTGCCGGCGAGGTAGAAGCGGGGCGACGATGACCGACGGGGTCGTGCGGCCCCCGATCCAGATCGGGGGGGGGGGGGGCGAGCGAGAGAGGGGAATCGGGGGAAAGTGGGAGATCGTGGGGGGGAAGTGGGGTTCGGTTGGGCTAGGGTTTGGTCACCCCAGGGGTGTTGTAGGAGCCGGCTGGGCCGGCCTAATTGGCCCCGAGGCCATCTGGGCCGTGGCCCAGCGCGGGGGCAGGGGGGCTTCTCTTTTATCTTTTTTTTTGTATTTTTGTTTTTCTTTTATTTCCCTTTCTGTTTTATTTCATTTCCTTAATTGTTTTAGTTTTGTAAAACATATAGTTAGCACCTAAATTACTAATAGTAATTATATCACCGCCACAATTATTCTTGTAGTTATAAAAAGTAGTTTTTAATAATTTAACTATTTAAGAGACGTTTAAATAATTGTTTCAGCGACGGTTCCTATTATCTAGTGCATTTAATCATTGTATGTTAATTTGGATCCACCACCATAATCATCTATGATTTATTTGCTACACTTTAAACATTTTAGATTTGACTTTTTTGAAAACTTTAATTGTTTGACATTAATTTAATTTTGAATATGAATCGGTTTTGATCTAACTCGAGACTAACTACAGTGACCGAGGTGACATGGCATCATTAATAGGGATTTACTGTAGCTTAATTATCCGGGCGTCACACCCTACAACCATAAACCGTTGGCTGCTCAGATTAAGAGTACGGCTTTTGTTGTTTGAGAGCAACCCACCTCGAATCCTTTGAGAGAGAATTCCTTGCGAGGATAAAGCCCTAACCACTCAGAGCCAAAGAGAATTAGGAATCACTTAAGTCTTCTTGTCTGTGTGATCTGAAGACTTATTACACTTGAGGACTGTGCATCCTCCAGCCGGTTAGGCGTCGCGTTCTGAGCATCCAAGAGACATTGTGGATTGCCGGTGAACGAAGTCTGTGAAGGTTTGGGAGTCTACCTTGAAGACTTACCAGAGTGATTGGGCGAGGTCTGTGTGACCTTAGCTCAAGGCGAATACGGTGAGGACTAGGTGTCCTGAGCTGCGTGTTCAGGACTGGGTGTCCGGGACTGTGTGTCCTAAGGTTTAAATACCTAGCCGCCCTAACCAGACGTACAGTTGTCACAGCAACTGGAACTGGTCCAACAAATCATTGTCTTCAACGAGTCACTGGTTTCATCCTCCCTTCCCTTTACTTACTGTTACTCCTTGTGAATTCATTGTATGTTTGCACTATCTTTTGTCTTCACTGAGTGACTGCGTGTTCTGTCTGGCTTCATAATATCTTCCTACCTGATCCTTACTACATTGCTGCTATTAAGTCATTGTGCTTTCACTCTATTGAATACTTGACTATGGCTTGCTTAGTGTAGTCTACCTTCTGCTGTAGGGTAATAGGCTTATTTCTATCGTTTGCCTTCATAACTTCCACATATTGAAGACTTTCATAAAAATCGTCTATTCACCCCCCCTCTAGTCGATATAACGCACTTTCAATTGGTATCAAAGCAAGGTGCTCCCTTGTTCTGTGTGATTCGGTTTAACCACCTGGAGTTTTAGCTATGTCGACTGCAGGGATAATAAAAGTCTCCGCTGCGTGCCCCGTCTTCGATGGAACTGAATATCCCTACTGGAAGAATAAGATGCGCATGCATCTTGAAGCCATTGACGTCGACCTATGGTATGTCGTCGAGAACGGCGTTCCCAAGGCTGGAGAAGGTGTCACTGCTGCTGATGTCAAGAAATTCGTTCAACTGGACTCTACTGCCAAGAATATCATCTATGGTCATCTGACCAAAGGACAGTATGGCCGTGTGAGTGCTTTGAAAACATCTAAGCTGGTCTGGGACTGGCTCTCCAAGGTCAATGAAGGCGTCTCAACCCAGAGAGATCAGAGAATCAGTGTCCTTCGCAACCTCTTCAACCGCTTCAAGCGAAATGACAATGAGAATGTCCAGCTCACATTTGACCGACTCACTGACATCACAAATGAGCTTCAAGCCCTCGGCGCTACTGAGATCACCAAACATGAAGTCGTCAAGACACTACTGAGATCACTTGATAGTTCGTTTGACACCCTAGCCCTGATGATTCAAGAACGTCCTGATTTCAAGACACTCGATCCGTCTGACATACTTGAGAGGCTCAACACACATGAGTTTCAGCTTTCTGAGAAAAGAGATATCTACGGTCCAAACTATGGGCGAACTCGTGCCTTGAAGGCAAAAGCAATCTCCTCATCTGAAGAAGAATCTGACAGCAGTTCGGATGATCCTGAAGACATTGGAAGGGAACTTGCTATGCTTGTGAAGAAGTTCCAAAAATTCACCAAGAAGAAAGGTTTCAGAAAGTCTTCCCGATCAAGCTCAAGGAATGATGAAGCTTCTTCTCACGACTACAAGAAGAAAACATGTCACAAGTGCAAGAAACCTGGCCACTTTATCTCTGAGTGTCCACAGTGGGACAATGAGTACAAAAAGAAGAAGAAGAGCAGGGAATATGACTCTGACGACAAGAAGAAGAAGAAATACTCAAAGTCTTCTTCCAAGTCTTCCTCAAAGTCTTCATCACACAAGAAGAGCTCATCTGGCAAGGCACGTGCATTTGTTGGCAAGGAAATGGATTCAGAGGAGGAGTCCACTTCTGAGGAGGCGGAGGTGGAGTCTGAGGAGGAGTCCGATTCAGGCGTCGCAAGTCTGGCTACAGCATACGTTGCCAAGTCCATCTTCAATACTGAAGACAATGACTTCATCACCAACACCGATGCAAATGACAAGGACTACTCCTCTTCTACCTACTGCTTCATGGCACGCGGTGCCAAGTTAAACACACGCACTACTCATTATCAAACATCTAGTGACGATGACTCTGATTGTGGTTCAAAACCCAGCTACAAAACACTTGCTAAAATTGCAACTGAACAACAGAAAGCTATGGAACATATTCAAAAACTGTTAGACAGAAGCGATGATCTGTTAGGTGCTGAAATGACTCGATCTGAATCCTTAATTGAAGACATAAAAAATCTTCACGTTAAGTATCAGGAACTTGAAAGTCGTCATGAAACTCTCTCAACAACTCATGAAAAGCTTTCATATGATTATCTTCAAAGGAAGCAAGATCTTGAGAAATTGAGAGCGGCTCATGAAGATCTTCAAAAGGAAAACGAGTCACTTCGCACCAAATAGATCAGTTCCGCTCAGGAAGGATTTGAACCACCATGTCTTAAATGCATTGAGCGTGATAATGCTACTTTTGTTGCTGAATGTTCTACTGCTACTACTATTGCAATATCTTCAACTGTTGATGTGGTAACTAACCCCTCTGCTGAGGATACCACTGCTATTGCTGATGAGAATGCTAGGTTGAAGACATTGCTTGAAACAGGGATGTACAAAAGTCTTAAAGGGCATCAGACACTATGTGATGTCCTCAAAAAGCAGATACTGAACCGAAACCCGAGGAAAGAGGGTGTTGGGTTCGTAAGGAAAATGAATGCTGATGGCTCTTACTGGAAACCTGAGCAGTACCCCAAAACCACGTGGGTTGCTGCAAAGGACCCTTCAGCAGATCCATCCAATCTATCTGGCTTCACTTGTGCTAACCCCATTATCATTGATGAATCTCTTGATGCAAACTATAAACTGTTTAAGAATCAGAATGGTGAAGTGTTTGCCAGGTACATTGGTACTAACTGCAGGAATGGACCGCCTATGAAGAAAATCTGGGTTCCGAAAAGGTGTCTGGAGAATCTTCCTGTGAATGTCATCATGACACCTCACGTGAAGAAGACAAACCTCAGACCAAAGGCTTCATACGGTCCAAAGGCTTCATACAGACAGAGGACTCACCTGAGTCGCACTAACGCAAATGTTTTGCAGGGAAACCATACTCAGGCGTATGAATATGAGAGCGGTTCATCAAACCGCCATGTTCATAAGAACAAGAACTATTCTGCTTATTCTTATGAGTACTATTGTCCGCCTGCAAGACTGTTTGCTAGGGCTCCAAAGCCAAAGTTCTCAGATGCTGCACTTAGACTTATTGCTTCTAAGCCACCCTTGAAGATGTGGGTGGCTAAGAAAGCTTAACTCTCTTTTGCAGGGAAAGGTCTCCAGCAGAAAACCAAAATCGTCTAACGCTATTGCTGGGGACCTTAAACATCTTGTAGGGCGCAAGATCAAATGCCCGAATGGTCTTACTATGTACTTCGTTCCTGAATCGCTTGCTACTCTCCCTATTAGTCCTAATCTGGATCTAAGCTTCCATAACCCATTGGTTCGTCAAATGTTTTTGCTTCACAATGCTCTTGGTGAAGCCTATCCCCCTAACTGCACTGTAGGGTACGACACCAGCGTCTTTAGTATGGATTATTGATAGTGGGTGTACAAATCACATGACTGGCAAAAGAATCCTTCTTATGGACTCAACCTTACGTCCATCCTACAAGAGCCACATCACATTTGCTGACACTGGTAAAAGTAAGGTATTGGGTCTAGGTAGAGTTGCAATCTCAAGGGATCAACACATGGATAAAGTCATGCTTGTTGAATCCCTTGGCTTCAACTTAATGTCTGTCTCAATGCTTTGCGATTTGAACATGATCGTAATATTTGGAAAATATCGTTGCCTTGTACTAATGGAATCTGACAAGTCTCTAGTATTTGAAGGGTATCGAAAAGATGATTTGTACGTGGTAGATTTCTCAGCAGGACCACAGCTGGCCGTATGTCTTCTAGCAAAAGCTTCAGAATGTTGGCTCTGGCATCGGAGGCTTGGGCATGCTGGCATGAGGAACCTCCACACCCTGGCAAAGAAGAAGCATGTCATAGGCATCGAGGGCGTCAAGTTCAAGAAAGATCACTTATGCGGTGCCTGTGAGGCAGGAAAGATGACGAGGGCCAAACATCCCTCGAAGACAATCATGACCACTACTCGACCCTTCGAACTGCTTCACATGGATCTTTTCGGTCCCACTCATTACTCAACTCTTACTACTACTGCTTGCCTCTATGGCTTTGTCATTGTTGATGATTATTCTAGATATACTTGGGTGCACATAATCCTTTACAAGACTGAAGTGCAGGATGTCTTCAGACGCTTCGCCAATCGAGCTATGAACAATTATGGCGCCAAGATAAAGCACATCAGAAGTGACAATGGCACTCAAGAACACTGGCCTTGATACATATCTTGATACCTTGGGCATCACACATGAATTCTCGGCCCCGTACACACCACAGCAGAATGGCGTCGTCGAACGCAAGAACAGAACGCTCATTGAGATGGCCAGAGCAATGCTAGATGAATACAAGACTCCAAGAAAATTCTGGCCTGAAGCCATTGATACTGCATGCCATACAATCAATCGTGTTTATCTTCACAAGCTTCTGAACAAGACATCTTATGAGCTCCTTACTGGCAAGAAGCCAAATGTCAGCTACTTCAGAGTATTTGGCGCCAGGTGCTGGATCAAGGACCCACATCACACCTCAAAGTTTGCACCAAAAGCACATGAGGGTTTTATGCTTGGATATGGAAAGGATTCGCACTCCTACAGAGTCTGCAATCTCTTTCATTACAAAGTGGTTGAAACAGTGGATGTGCGGTTCGATGAGACCAACGGTTCACAAAGAGAGCAACTGCCAAATGTGCTAGATGAAGTTCCATCCAGTGAATCAATCAAGCTAATGGGAACTGGAGAAATTATACCTTCTGAAGCTCATCCTGAAGAAGAAATCATCATCTCAGCACCTGATCAACATGAAGACAATGCTCAGCCTGAAGACATTCCTTCTAACAACGACAATGATCAGCAAGAGCAAAATCTTCGCCCTGTACATCCTCGCATTGCCAATGAAGTGCAGATTGAAAGAATAATTGATAGCATCAATGCACCAGGTCCACTCACTCGTTCAAGGGCAACTCAGCTAGCAAATTTCTGTGGGCATTTCGCATTCGTCTCAATAACAGAACCCAAGAAAGTTGAAGAAGCCTTCATGGAATCTGAATGGATTCAAGCTATGCAAGAAGAGCTTCAACAGTTTGAGCTGAATAATGTGTGGGAACTAGTTAAGTGTCCTAATCCACGGAAGCACAATATAATAGGCACCAAATGGATATACCGCAACAAGCAAGATGAGCATGGTCAAGTTGTCAGAAACAAAGCTCGTCTCGTTGCTCAAGGATATACTCAAGTGGAAGGCATTAACTTTGATGAAACATTTGCTCCTGTGGCTAGACTTGAAGCCATAGGCATACTGCTGGCCTATGCAAATCATCATAAAATACTTCTATATCAAATGGATGTGAAGAGTGCTTTTCTCAATGGGAAGATTGAAGAAGAAGTGTATGTTGCACAACCGCCTGGCTTTGAAGATCCAAAACATCCTGACATGGTATACAAGCTCAACAAGGCACTGTATGGCCTCAAACAAGCCCCTCGGGCCTGGTATGACACACTCAAATACTTCCTGAAGAGCAAAGGCTTCATACCTGGTTCCCTAGACCCCACTCTCTTCACGAAGACATATGATGGTGAACTGTTTGTGTGCCAAATATATGTGGATGACATTATCTTCGGCTGCACCAATCAGAAGTACAGTGAAGAGTTTGGATATATGATGCAAGAGCAATATCAGATGTCCATGATGGGAGAGCTGAAGTTCTTCCTCGGTCTTCAAATACGACAACAACGCAACGGCATCTTCATATCTCAAGAGAAGTATCTCAAAGATTGCCTGAAGAAGTTTGGTATGCAAGACTGCAAAGGCTTCACGACACCAATGCCAGCCAAACATCATCTGGGTCCCGACGACAATGGTAAAGAGTTTGATCAAAAGGTATACCGCTCCATGATTGGTTCTTTACTTTATCTATGTGCATCTAGGCCAGATATTATGCTTAGTGTTTGCATGTGTGCTCGATTTCAAGCGGCACCAAAGGAGTCGCATCACTTAGCTGTGAAGCGAATTCTTCGATATTTGGCTCACACCCCAACTCTAGGATTATGGTATCCAAAGGGCTCAGAGTTTGATCTGGTTGGATTCTCGGATGCTGATTATGCTGGTGACAAAGTTGATCGCAAGTCTACATCAGGCACATGTCACTTTCTGGGATGATCACTTGTATGTTGGTCTTCAAAGAAGCAGAACTGTGTATCTCTCTCCACTGCTGAATCTGAATACATTGCTGCTGGATCTTGCTGCGCTCAGCTTCTGTGGATGAAGCAAACACTCAAGGACTATGGCATTCATCTGAAGCAAGTGCCACTTTACTGCGACAACGAAAGCGCCATCAAGATTGCCAACAACCCAGTTCAGCACTCGAAGACAGAGCACATTGAAATTCGCATCACTTTCTCAGAGATCATGTTGTGAAGGAAGATATTGATATCATACACGTCAACACTGAAGAGCAATTGGCAGATATCTTCACCAAGCCCTTGGATGAGAAGAGATTTTGCAAGTTACGGTGTGAGCTAAATATCCTGGAATCCTCAAATGTCCTGTGATCAGGCACATATCCTAACTCTTATGCATATTGATGACTTAGATGTGCAACACACGAAGTAAAGTATATCTTCAATCAATGAAGACATACATTCTAAGTGTGAATACATTAATGTGGAATTTGGCTTCGGAGCGCCACAATAATTGTGCGCCGTGTCTGGGTCTAATACTTCCTATACGGTGGCTAACGCCACCACCAAATGTTCTGTTTGAAGTGTTTCACTCATGGCGTTACAATTGCTATGTCTTCACATTTGGTTTGGCTTCAATCTCAACATATCTTCATGATTATCTTCACTATGTTGATTATATATATATATACTAGTGTTCTGTCCTCTACAACGTTCACTTATAGCTATGTCTTCTTATTGAATCTTTTGAACTAAGTGAATGTGATCGGACCCTGACCTCTCTATGCTTTCTATCTCAAATTCTATCTCTCCAAATCATATGCATTCTATTGAAACTGTCGAATGTATTCTCTGCATCCTTGTCAGCAGAAGATACAGAGACAACCATTAAGTCCGTTTTCAATGCTCATTCCTCCACATGAAACCCGGAGAAGTAGGAACAACCACCCGACAATCCAGGCGTGCGTGGGACGTGGAACAAACCCCAAAATTCCGCATAATGGCCACGTGTTCCTCAGATGCGAATCACCAGGGGCACCTGTGTAATAACGCAGTGCCGCCCCTGTACCTATAAATACACAATTCACAGCGGTCATTATCTCTTCTCCCACTCTCGCACGAACCCTAGCGCCACTGCTAGCCCTCGACGACGCCAGCGACGAAGCGCTTCGCTGCCGCAACCTCTCCGACGCAGTCTTCACGCCGACCGCGGACATCGTCCTCTCCGCCGTCGTCGTAGGTGTCCTCCGTCGCCAAGTTAGGGCACGGAAGATCGAACTGCTCGGCCTCATCTTCCACTCCGTCTAGCAGTTCTTAGTGTGGTAAATAAAACTTCCTTTTTACAGCACCGTTGATCCTATGGCTTTGTCACTTTCTACTACAAGCAGTTTCTATTCACACAAGTTAGATCTCTCTCATACTGCATCTCATAACATGCCTAGTATATTCACTTATGCTTCACAAAGTAGTTAGATTCCTCACTTGGAACCAACTCCTTATCTATGAGTGAATGTCTTCGCACGATGAGGTCAATGTCTTCTAAACTGATTTATCTTCAAAATCTTCTTAGAATGCATATGACCTCTTCCCCTTCCCTCGCACCTTAATGCTGTCACAGGTACATGTCCGTGGGAGAATCCTTTGGTTCTCATAGTCTGCATTCATTTGTAGAATTCTTATAGCATCACATCAATTCTCCCGAAGCCAGTTCCTGTTTGTCCAGCAAGCGAAAACCTTTGAAGCCTTTGAACGTGTTGAAGCCTTTCAGTTTAAAGTTTATGGCTTCAGAGAAATCAGCAAGGAAGGGTGGCAGAAAGCGTCGTGGAGAAACATCCAGAGATCTGCCAGATAACCTCTCAGAACTGTACAAGACAGATCCTGAAGAGGATTACAATTAGCGCAAGACCCGAATCCAATGGATTCGAAGATATTGGGCAGAACAATGGTTCAAATACCGATTTGTAACCCAGGAATATGCTGAGAAAAATGCCATCAAGAGACCGTGGGGAGACATCCTATACAAGAATCTTCTACCCAGGTCCAGAGATGAAGCCATTGAATAGGGCTTCTATCCCTGCATGGTCCGTGGGCCACAGCCTGCTGATGCACACCCATCGTCACTACTATGGTGTCGTGACGACAATCTGTTCAAGCGCAACTTCCAGTTTGCCCAGAACTCAGCGAAGCAAAACAAGAAGACATTGGGGTTAGATTTCAACCCTGGTCCCTCTGCTCCCCGTGCCGATGGAACTCGCAAAGCAGAACTCAATGTCATCGGTCCTTTCTACAACCTTGAAGGCCTCATCACCCACATCTTGGTTCAAGGGACTGCAGTGAATGAGCCTGCAGCTGGCGCTGAATCAGATGAAGCGCCTGCAGCGCCGAAGCCGAAGCAGTTGAAGAAGCCTAAAGCTTCAAAGCCTGCCCCTTCACCAAAAATCTCATGGGCGAAGCCACTGGCAACTTCACCTCCTGAAGACAGTGTGCAGTCCGAAGATTTATCTCGCATCTCCAAGCCCCAGAAGGTCAAGATGCCTCTTCCACACACCGGCCAAGAACTAACAGCTGCTGCCATTCTGCGCAATGATGACATCGATCTGTCAAGTGATGAAGATCTTGCAGATGACGCTCTTGAGCAACTCATCAAGAGCAAAGAAGAAGCAGAAATCTTCAATGATCTGCCTCTCTTTGATGTGACAATCATCCACAACTTCATTGATGAGTGGTTTGACACGCCAAACATCAGCTTCGAAGATCTGCAGCTACCCATTGGCCTCAGTGTCGCCTTCCAAGGCGCCATTGCTTCAGAGCTAGCTGTCGCCCAACACATTGTTGAACTGAAGCAAAAGATTGACTATGAAAAGGCTCAGTTCAAGAAGCATATGGCCAAGATCAGCGTGCAAGAAGTGAAGAACTTCAAGATCATGATGCACGAGCTAAAGGAAGCCTTTCTGAAGAAACGTGCAGAAGCTCAGGGTTCGCGTGAGCGCATGAAGGTTCTGGCTGACAGATGTGTGCAAGCCTACAATGAGGCTGAGAAGCACAAGGCCCTTGGGCGTCCTGGCATCGACCCCAGGATGGCCGCAAAGAAGAAGAAGAAGCCTGCTACGGCTGAACTCGACGCACCAAGGCAGGAAGCAGTTCCTATTGTCTTCCCAACTAGAATGACTGGCTCGAAGCCAAAAAGCCGGTCAATCGCTTCAGAGCTCAAGAAGACGAGGACTGCTGAGGCTGAAGCCAGGAAGAGGAAACATCCTGAAGCCTCTCCTACTGTCCCCTCCAAGAAGAAGAGGAAGATCAAGAAAGATCGGGCTGCTCCCACAGAGCCTTTGATAGTTGAACCCATTTCTATGGTTCGTCCTGACGCTGAACGTCAACTGAAAATCCATGAGCCTACTTTCAAAGAGGCTCATGAAGCTGAAGAATTTCCAGCAGCTGATCCCATCGTTGCTGAAGACATTGGTCAACATGACCATGTAGAAGATGGTGCAGTCCTTCCTCAGCTCGAGAACAGCGAACTCATCAGCATTGGTCGTCCACTGACGCCAATTGCACAGGATGCTTCATGGGCGGATCGCCCACAAGAGGAAGAAGACTATGAGGCCCAGCCAACTCCAACTCCACAGGCATCGCCTGCGTTGCGCAGGCTTCGCAAAGGTCCAAGGCCTCAAGTCTCTGCTGAAGACAATCCGGCTGCATCAGCCACGGAAGAAGAAGTCCCACAAGTTCCCACTCCCCTGTCCCACCAAGAAGCAGTTCTCAAGGAGAACGTGCTTGTGACCGACCCTCCAGCTCGTCAAGTGGAGGATGAAAATCATGAAGCTGCCACCATCACCACCAATGAAGCCACTGCTAATGTGGAGCCCTCCCCAACAGAAGAAGAAGACAGCGAAGCCACTGATCCTGTCACTTCTGTTCCTGAGTCTGCTGCCGGTCCCCAGTTCGACTATCATGTTGAGCACAGGCCTCAGGTACAGAAGTCAATCCCAAGATTGCCAAGGTTCCCAGGTCCTGCATCAACACCTGGCTCCTTCAATATCAATGGCTTCAGAGCAGACAACACATTCTTCGATAGCTCCAGGAACCCCTACTCAAGGGAAAGGATATCATCTGATCGGTTCTGGAGCTATCCGCAGCGAAGCTATTACTCATGCATTCTTTACAACCAAGGTCGCATCTTCCCACACAAGCGCCTTGACATTGAAGCTATAGCTGGTCTGCCCTGTCTGGAAGAAGCTTTGGATTGCTTCAAGGAAGTTGGACTGCTGCCGTTCGTTACTGACCAAGAGCATTGGAATGAAGAGTTGCTGCTCCAATTCTATGCCACACTTCACATCCGCGGGTATAGCAGAGATCCGAAGACTTGGGTCCTGGAGTGGATGACTGGAAACGTTCATCACGAAGCCAAAGCCTTTGACATCATTGAGCTCACTGATTTGCCCACTCCTGGCGATCTCTACGAGCATGGCTGTCAGCTGCATAGTGAAGCTATTGAGAGCATCTTTCAGAAGCCTGAACCTGATATGAGTGAGATGCTCAGCATGATGAAGCCATTTCCCCAAGATGCTGCTTATCCCACGGAGTTCTTCGTTGAAGACCTTGAGTATCTGCCAAGAACCATTTATCACATCATCAGGCGAACTCTCTGGCCCATCAAAGGGCACTCTCCACATGCCAAGCTTGAGGGTGCAATGAAGACTTTGGTCTTCTATATTCTTTATGGAAAATGCTTCAATGCACAGGACTTCTTCATTCGCCAACTTGCTCCATCAGGCTCTGATCTGTTTGGCTTGAAGTTCTACGCCCCATGGGTAATGCGGCTAATCAAACTTCACTCCGCTATCTCATATCAGCCATCTGCTCGCAATCATCGGATTTTTCTGCCTGATGTGGATATCTCTATTGAAGCCATCTATCCTGAGCCTGCCAAGGAACCTCTAAGTCTTCAGAATGCAGAGCATCAGAGTTTCTCTCAGAACACTAAAGGAGTTGAAGCAGTCACTCGTGTGTATCCTTTGGCTGGCACTACACGTGCACCACATCCTGCTTCCACTAAAGCCACTGATAGTACAACTGCTCCATGACCCAAGAAGCGCACTCGTGTTCTCAATGACCGAGAGCTTCTTGTGGCTCTTCATCAGAAACAGGATAGGCATCATGACTGGCTGAAGCATCAGATGCAAAGCCTCTTGGTGGCTCTTCATCAGAAACAGGATTCGCAATCTTGCCACCAAGAATGCTTTCGTTGCCCATGAAACCTGTCGCCGCACATGGAAAGGGCTAACGATGATGTGTTCTGAAGATGATCTTCAAGAGGATGGCTTCACTGAGCGATTCAAGTTTGACTCCACACCTCCTCGAAGGGCTGTGCTGCTACGAACTCCATCCCTTGAAGACTCTGAGTTCGCTTCCTCTGCTGCAACTGTGACTGCCAGAGTTATCGAGGATGAAGACGATGCTACTTCACCGCCACCTCCTTCAGCACGCTTCGACTCTGCTCCAAGCTCTTCAGCACCGCCAAACACCACCAACGACCCTGCTGCTTCACCTACTCCTCATGGGAACGAGTAGATGCTCTATGTCTTCAAACCTTTTTGGTCCTTACTGACAAAAGGGGGAGAAGCATATGAGGTTGATAGTCTTCAAGCGGGTCCATATGGGCGGGTGCTTTATATTTTGCTTCGTGCTTACAACTCTCGTTTTGCTACATTTGGTTCTTTGAGTTGTAACACTTAAACTCGATGGTCGTCTGCTACTTATCTTCCACCTTGTTTTGCGATGATAAATTCCGCATGTGCGACGATAAATTCCGCACTTAGATCATTCTGCAGACGTCCATTTTCCATTATGCATGTCATTATCTTCATATACTTTCACATGCAGAGTGGATTGTCATCATAAGTTGAAGTGGATCTCCATAAGTACATCCTGCCATGTGCATTTGCATTCCAAAAGCAAATTACTTATATGCACATCTTCAGGGGGAGCCCTTGCAACTTATGAAGATAATTCCTTACCCTTTACAATTTCACAGATTATATTCCCCGTTGAAAACTTCAACTAGTTTGTCATCAATCACCAAAAAGGGGGAGATTGTAAGTGCATTTAGTGCCACCCCTAGTTGGTTTTGGAGTATTGACGACAAACCTAGTTGAGGGACTAATGTGTTTGTGAGAATTGCAGGATAACACAGGTAGAAGTCCCTCATTGATTCAGTTTTCCTACCAGAGATGACCCCTAAAATGTATGAAGACATTGAAGTCAAAGGTGGTATATGAAGATATTCACATTGAAGACTATGACAAGAGAAGACACCACATGAAGCCTATGGAGCTCGAAGACTTAGATCTTTCGTAGTTCTTTTTCTTTTTGTGTTGAGTCATAGGAACCACCGTACTGTTAAGTGGGGTCCAAGAGAACCAGTCAGAATGACTGAAGTGATGCCTAACCAAAACCTATGTCTTCGAGTGATGACTATGAGAGCGAATCTTGTCCAGAGTCGGACAAGTCAGCTTTGCTTGAAGCCCAAGCAAAGTTGCCGTGTGAGTTTGAAATCTGACCGTTGGAACACGTGTCAGTTCCTTAGTGACCCAGGGTCATTTCAGACAAATCAGGTCGGGTTGCCAAGTGGCTATAAATAGCCCACCCCCTACAACCATAAACCGTTGGCTGCTCAGATTAAGAGTACGGCTTTTGTCGTTTGAGAGCAACCCACCTCGAAGCCTTTGAGAGAGAATTCCTTGCGAGGATAAAGCCCTAACCACCCAGAGCCAAAGAGAATTAGGCATCACTTAAGTCTTCTTGTCTGTGTGATCTGAAGACTTATTACACTTGAGGACTGTGCATCCTCCAGCCGGAGCATCCAAGAGACATTGTGGATTGCCGGTGAACGAAGTCTGTGAAGGTTTGGGAGTCTACCTTGAAGACTTACCAGAGTGATTGGGCGAGGTCTGTGTGACCTTAGCTCAAGGGGAATACGGTGAGGACCGGGTGTCCTGAGCTGCGTGTTCAGGACTGGGTGTCCGGGACTGTGTGTCATAAGGTTTAAATACCTAGCCGCCCTAACCAGACGTACAGTTGTCACAGCAACTGGAACTGGTCCAACAAATCATTGTCTTCAACGAGTCACTGGTTTCATCCTCCCTTCCCTTTACTTACTGTTACTCCTTGTGAAGTCATTGTATGTTTGCACTATCTTTTGTCTTCACTGAGTGACTGCGTGTTCTGTCTGGCTTCATAATATCTTCCTACCTGATCCTTACTACATTGCTGCTATTAAGTCATTGTGCTTTCACTCTATTGAATACTTGACTATGGCTTGCTTAGTGTAGTCTACCTTCCGCTGCAGGGTAATAGGCTTATTTCTATCGCTTGTCTTCATAACTTCCATGTATTGAAGACTTCCATAAAAATCGTCTATTCACCCCCCCTCTAGTTGATATAACGCACTTTCACAACCCTGTCCTAGAAATAATGTTGTTAGACAACGGTGAACCTTCGAACTATGAAGAAGCGATGGCGGCCCCAGATTCCAACAAATGGCTTGAAGCCATGAAATCCGAGATAGGACCCATGTATGAAAACAAAGTATGGACTTTGACTGACTTGCCCGATGATCGGCGAGCCATAGAAAATAAATGGATCTTTAAGAAGAAAACAGACGCGGATGGCAGTGTGACCATCTATAAAGCTCGACTTCTCGCTAAGGGTTATCAACAAGTTCAAGGGGTTGACTACGATGAGACCTTCTCACCCGTAGCGAAGCTGAAGTCCGTCCGAATCATGTTAGCAATTGCCACATTCTATGATTATGAGATATGGCAAATGGACGTCAAAATGGCATTCCTTAATGGTTTCCTTAAGTAAGAATTGTATATGATGCATCCGGAAGGTTTTGTCGATCCTAAGAATGCTGACAAGGTATGCAAGCTCCAATGCTCAATCTATGGGCTGGTGCAAGCATCTCGGAGTTGGAACATTCTCTTTGATGAGATGATCAAAGCATTTGGGTTTACGCAGATTTATGGAGAAGCCTGTGATTACAAGAAAGTGAGTGGGAGCTCTGTGGCATTTCTCATATTGTATGTGGATGACATACTATTGATGGGAAATGATATAGAACTCTTGGAAAGCATAAAGGCCTACTTGAATAAGTGTTTTTTAATGAAGGACCTTGGAGAAGCTGCTTATATATTAGGCATCAAGATCTATAGAGATAGATCAAGACGCCTCATTGGCCTTTCACAAAGCACGTACCTTGACAAGATATTGAAGAAGTTCAATATGGATCAGTCCAAGAAGGGGTTCTTGCCTGTATCGCAAGGTGTGAGATTGAGCACGACTCAATGCCCGACCATGGCAGAAGATAGAGAAAAGATGAGTGTCATCCCCTATGCCTCGGCCATAGGGTCTATTATGTATGCCATGCTGTGTACCAGACCTGATGTAAACCTTGCCATAAGTTTGGTAGGAAGGTACCAAAGTATTCCCGGCATGGAACACTGGACAACGGTCAAGAATATCCTGAAGTACCTGAAAAGGACTAAGGATATGTTTCTCGTTTATGGAGGTGAAGAAGAGCTCGTCGTAAAGGGTTACGTCGATGCTACCTTCGACACAGATCTGGATGACTCCAAGTCACAAACCGGATACGTGTATATTTTGAATGGTGGGGCAGTCAGCTGGTGCAGTTGCAAGGAAAGCGTCGTGGCAGGATCTACATGTGAAGCGGAGTACATGACAGCCTCAGAGGAAGCACATGAAGCAATCTAGATGAAGGAGTTCATTACCGACCTAGGAGTTATTCCCAATGCATCGGGCCCGATGGCTCTCTTCTGTGACAACACTGGAGCTATTGCCTTGGCCAAGGAGCCCAGGTTTCACAAGAAGACCAGGCATATCAAGTTTTGCTTCAACTACATTCGTGAAAATGTTCAAGATGGAGACATAGATATTTGTAAAGTGCATATGGACCTGAATGTCGCAGATCCGTTGACTAAACCTCTTCCACGAGCAAAACATGATCAACACCAGAACTCTATGGGTGTTCGATTCATCACAATGTAACTAGATTATTGACTCTAGTGCAAGCGGGAGACTGTTGGAAATATGCCCTAGAGGCAATAATAAAATGGTTATTATTATATTTCTTTGTTCATGATAATTGTCTATTGTTCATGCTATAATTGTGTTATCTGGAAATCGTAATACATGTGTGAATACATAGACCACAACATGTCCCTAGTAAGCCTCTAGTTGACTAGCTCGTTGATTAATAGATGGTTACGGTTTCCTGACCATGGACATTGGATGTCGTTGATAACGGGATCACATCATTAGAAGAATGATGTGATGGACAAGACCCAATCCTAAGCATAGCACAAGATCGGGTAGTTCGCCTGCTAAAGCTTTTATAATGTCAAGTATCATTTCCTTAGACCATGAGATTGTGCAACTCCCGGATGCCGTAGGAATACTTTGGGTGTGCCAAACATCACAACGTAACTGGGTGGCTATAAAGGAACACTATGGGTATCTTCGAAAGTGTCTGTTGAGTTGGCATGAATCGAGACTGGGATTTGTCACTCTGTGTGACGGAGAGGTATCTCTGGGCCCACTCGGTAAGACATCATCATAATGAGCTCAATGTGATCAAGGAGTTGATCATGAGATGATGTGTTACGGAATGATTAAAGAGACTTGCCGGTAACGAGATTGAACAAGGTATAGGGATACCGACGATCGAATCTCGGGCAAGTATCATACCGGTAGACAAAGGGAATTGTATATGGGATTGATTGAATCCCAGACATCGTGGTTCATCCGATGAGATCATCATGGAACATGTGGGAACCAACATGGGTATCCAGATCCCGTTGTTGGTTATTGGCCGGAGAGATGTCTCGGTCATGTCTGCATGATTCCCGAACCCGTAGGGTCTACACACTTAAGGTTCGGTGACGCTAGAGTTGTTAACAGTATGCAGTTACCGAATGTTGTTCGTAGTCTTGGATGAGATCCCGGATGTCATGAGGAGTTTAGGAATGGTCCGGAGGTGAATATTTATATATGGGGAGTCATCATCGGTCACCGAAAGTGTTCGGGGGTTTATCGGTATTGTGCCAGGACCACCGAAGGGGTTCTGGGGGTCCACCGGGAGGGTCCACCTGCCCCGGAGGGCCCTATGGGCTGTATGTGGAAGGGAACCATCCCCTAAGTGGGCTGGGCGCCATCCCCCCGGGGCCCATGCGCCTAGGGTTGGGGGGGAACCCTAAAGGGGGCGCCCCCTCCCCTTGGCCGCCGCCCCCCCTCTAGATCTCATCTAGAGGGGCCGGCCCCCTTCCCCCTTCGCCCTATAAATAGAGGGGTGGAGGGAGGGTAGGAACACCACATCCAAGGTGCAACCCTCCCCCTCTCCAACACCCCCTCCTCCTCCTCCGTTGAGCTTGGCGAAGCCCTGCCGGAGAACTGCCAGCTCCACCACCACGCCGTCGTGCTGCCGGAGGTCTTTCCCAACTTCTCCTTCCCCCTTGCTAGATCAAGAAGGAGGAGACGTCCCCGGGCTGTACGTGTGTTGAACGCGGAGGCGCCGTTGTTCGGCGCTTAGATCAGAATCAACCACGATCTGAATCGCTGCGAGTACGACTCCTTCATCCGCGTTCTTGTAACGCTTCCACATCGCGATCTTCAAGGGTATGAAGATGCACTCCCCTCTCTCTCGTTCCTAGTCTCTCCATAGATTGATCTTGGTGATGCATAGAAAATTTTAATTTCTCCAACGATCCCCAACACTACAAGATGTTCGAGCCCTGCTAGCTGACGCCGTCAAGGAGAATAGGAGGCTACAAGGCAGCATATTCATTATGTTTTTGACCTCACCTTTATGCATTTCAGCGAAGAAATGATCTGACAGATTGATGTCTGCATGTATGCTGACTGGCCGTCCCGAAGAGGAAATGGTCGGCTCTCAAGGCGACCTTCTGCAAGAGCTATCCCAATTGCACGAGCGAGCTCGGCAAGCAATGCGGAGCATTGCCTAATCTTTGTGGCCGACCGCCTCTCCTCCAGGAAGTATGGAGGATCTTGTGAAGCTATTCTAGGGAGCTCGGTAGCGCTTCCGATTATGGAAGATATCGGCCTGCCGAGAAGGTGCGCGAGAGGCTTGGGCCATGGTAAAAACATGGTACACCAAGCTCGATTCGAATCATATGGCCCGTGTCGGACCTAAGGGGCGGATGGAAAAGAAATTCCAGTTAGTTTGGTATACGACCAAGTAAAGGTAGCCGCCACATATTCCCAACAGGATTGTAAGCTAGATAGCCTGTTAGACGGCATAGAGGAAGAATTTTTTGAGTCTAAATGACTATGTACTTCAATTGACAAATTTGTCCCTAGCCGGATTGTAAAACAATTGTCATGGCAGACCTTTTCGCTTTGACCTTTGGACCCGAAGGCTCGGAGTGTTCCCGAATACCCGCTAAGTAATATAAATCGGGGTATGCGTGGAAACCAGGCGTAGGGGTCATAGATGCTTGAACAGACAAGTTGTATCTGGCTAGCTATGTTATAGTTCATGTTGATTGCAAGAAACATCTTCCAGGGAGAATAGTTCCGTTAGGGGTTCCTTTCCCTGGGCGGATATGCGTTAATATGCATGTCCGAACTGAGATTTGAAAAATCGCAGTATGCGTAACATCTGGGGGTTCATGGTATGATGAAGGTAAAACGTCTTTAGTCCGCCGATCGAATATTCCCTTAAGAACGCTAGCGGATGACCCGGCAGTAACAATTGCAAAGGTGCTCCCTTTATGCCCTAGCCAAATAAACGGGAACGTAGGGCATAAGCACAGGACCCAGGCAACCCAGCTTAGCCAAAACTTAAGTCATAACGATGCATATAATGGCAAAGAAAAGGTACATATGCAGGAGAGGACACATATGTGTTGAGCTTGATACTCGGGAAAATAATAATAAGCTTTTGTAAGAGAAGCCCCCAGATATTATGAGTGTATACATTTAAGGATGTGCACATCATAGGTGTGCGGTTTAGCCGCACAAGAGCTAAACGAAAAGTTAAAGAGAAAGAAAGAAAATAATGGAAACAGAGAAGGAGACAAACAAAGAGTCCGGCTTTAGGCGTAGAATCTTCGAAGTCTAGCGGCATTCCACGGGTTCGGCTCTAAGCGGTTGTCTGATGCATCACGCAGGCGGTACGCTCCTCCAGTGAGAACTTCATCTATGATGAAGGGACCCTCCCACTTGGGCTTGAGTTTGTCCTTTTTCTTCTCTGGTAAGCGTAGAACGAGTTCACCAACGTTATAAGTCTTGACCCGCACTTCCCTGCTTTGATATCTGCAAGCCAGCTGTTGATAAAATGCGGAACGGGTTTTTGCAACATTGCGCTCCTCCTCCAGGGCATCTAGGCCGTCCTGCCGATCAAGCTCGGCCTCTTTCTCTTCATACATGCGCACTCTAGGTGAGTCATGAATAATGTCGCAGGGCAACACAGCCTCTGCGTCGTACACCATGAAAAAATGTGTATATCCGATAGTGCGATTGGGCGTGGTCCGCAGCCCCCAGAGTACGGAGTCAAGCTCCTCAACCCAGTGCTTGTCTGGTTCTTTCAAAGACCACACTAGTCTAGGCTTAATGCCGCTCATAATAAGACCATTAGCTCATTCGACTTGACCGTTTGTTTGTGGATGATAGATTGAGGCGTAATCGAGTTTAATGCCCAATTTAGCACACCAAGATTTCACTTCATCGGCTGTGAAATTGGAGCTGTTGTCAGTGATGATGTTGTGTGGGACACCATAACGGTGCACGACACCGGATATAAAGTCGATCACCGGTCCAGCTTCGGTCGTTTTCATTGGTTTAGCCTCTATCCACTTGGTGAATTTATCTACCATGACTAGCAGATATTTTTTCTTATGGCTCCCTCCTTTAAGGGGTCCCACCATATCAAGCCCCCAGACTGCAAAAGGCCAAGTAATGGGGATTGTTTGTAGTGTAGTAGGTGGCATATGGCTTTGATTGGCGAAGAGCTGGCATCCGACGCAATGTTGGACCAAGTCCTGGGCGTCTGCTCAGGCCGTCGGCCAGAAGAAACCTGTACGGCCTTACTTACAAGGGCCCGAGCCGCGGCGTGGTGACCGCCGAGGCCAGCATGGATTTCAGCCAGGAGCTGTCGTCCTTCTTCTTCGGAGATACATCTTTGAAGGACTCCGGTAGCACTTTTCTTGTAGAGCTCTCCATCATGGACCTTGTAGGCTTTCGAGCGCCGAACAATGCAGTGAGCCTCATTCTGGTCCGCCGGGAGCTCTCGTCTATTAAGGTAGGCCAAGAATGGTTTGGTCCATGGGGCAATTACTGCCATTATTAGATGGGCCGATGGTGTTATTTCGGTGGCTGAGCCCCCGATGGTATCGGTATTGTGTTCGGAATCTGGGGGTATAGTTCGATCTAGACTAGTGTTGCCGCACTCATCCTGCCATACCACGGATGGCTTGAAGAGCATTTCCAAAAAGATGTTATGTGGGACGGGGTCGCGCTTGGCACCCATGCGAGCGAGGACGTCCGCCGCTTGATTACTCTCTCGAGCCACGTGATGGAACTTGAGTCCCTCAAACCGTGTTGATATTTTGAGTACGGCGTTATGATAGGCAGCCATCTTCGGGTCCTTGGCATCAAAGTCTCCATTTATCTGGGATATTGCGAGGTTTGAATCCCCGCACACCTCCAGGCGTTGTATGCCCATGAAGGTAGCCATCCGAAGACCGTGCAATAAGGCCTCGTATTCGGCTGCATTATTGGAGTCTGTGTATAATATTTGGAGTACATACTAGACTGTGTCTCCAGTGGGCAGTGGGGGACGTTAAAATGGCGTCTGCTCCTAAACCAGCCAGCATTTTAGAGCCATCGAAGTACATGACCCAGTTGGAATATGTGTCATACTCTTTAGGGAGTTCGGCCTCTGTCCATTCGGCGACGAAGTCGGCCAATACTTGGGATTTGCTGGCCCGGCATGGTTTGTATGTTATGTCAAATGGTAGGAGCTCAATAGCCCACTTGGCAATCTGACCCGTAGTGTCACGGTTATTTATTATGTCATTAAGTGGTACTTCGGAAGCCACTGTAATCGAGCACTCTTGGAAATAGTGTCATAGCTTCCGGGATGCCATGAATACCTCATATGCTATCTTTTGGTAATGAGGGTACCGGGATTTGCATGGTGCAAGGACCGTGGATAAGTAGTATACCGGTTTCTAGAGTGGGAACTTGTGTCCGTCCTCCTCTTGCTCAACGACAAGCACTGCGCTCACCACCTGGTGCGTTGCAGAGATGTATAATAACATTAGTTCGCCGATGTTTGGCACGGCCAGGATTGGGTTTCTCGCTAAAAGAGCCTTTATTTCCTCCAGTCCGGTCGTTGCTGCTTCCATCCACTCGAAGTGGTCGGTAAGTCGGAGAACGCAATAAAGTGGCAATGCTTTTTCTCCAAGTCTGGAGATAAAGCGGCTTAAAGTTGTCACGCATCCTGCTAGTTTTTAGACCTGTTTAAGGTCGGTTGGTGTAGCCAATTGTGACAAAGCTTAAATTTTGGCTGAATTTGCCTCAATTCCTCTGTTGGAAACGATGAAGCCCAACAGCTTTCCGGCGGGAACGCGAAAACACACTTTTCCAGATTGAGCTTAATGTCATATGTTCGGAGGTTGTCGAATGTGAGACGCAAGTCGTCTATTAACGACTCCACATGTTTGGATTTGATGACGACGTCATCCACATATGCTTCCACTGTCTTGCCGATTTGTTTCTCCAAGCATGTTTGAATCATGCGTTGGTAGGTGGCGCCGGCGTTTTTAAGCCCAGAGGGCATAGTGTTGAAGCAGAAAGGCCCGTATGGGATGATGAATGTCGTTGCGCCTTGATCGGATTCCTTCATTTTAATTTGATGGTATCCAGAGTATGCATCAAGGAAACACAGTGAATCGTGCCCTGCAGTAGCATCAACAATCTGATCGATGCGGGGAAGGGGGAAGGGATCCTTAGGGCAAGCCTTATTGAGGTCTTTGAAGTCGACTGAGGGAGTCCTGGATTAGGGGGTCTCCGGACAGCCGGACTATATCCTTTGGTCGGACTATTGGACTATGAAGATACGAGATTGAAGACTTCGTCCCGTGTCCAGATGGGACTCCACTTGGCGTGGAAGTCAAGCTAGGCAATACGGATATGGATATCTCCTCCTTTGTAACCGACCTTGTGTAACCCTAGCCTCCTCCGGTGTCTATATAAACCGGAGGGTTTAGTCCGTAGGACAACATACAATCATACCATAGGCTAGCTTCTAGGGTTTAGCCTCTCTGATCTCGTGGTAGATCTACTCTTGTACTACTCATATTATCAAGAATAATCAAGCAGGACGTAGGGTTTTACCTCCATCAAGAGGGCCTGAACCTGGGTAAAACATCGTGTCCCCTGCTTCCTGTTACCATCCGCCTTAGACGCACAGTTCGGGACCCCCTACCTGAGATCCGCCGGTTTTGACACTGACATTGGTGCTTTCATTGAGAGTTCCTCTGTGTCGTCACCGTTAGGCTTGATGGCTCCTTCGATCATCGATAGTGATGCAGACCAGGGGGAGACTTTTCTCCCCGGACAAATCTTTGTATTCGGCGGCTTCACGCTGCGGGCCAACTCGCTTGGCCATCTAGAGCAGATCGAGAGTTACGCCCCTGGCCACCAGGTCAGGTTTGGAAGCTTAAACTACTCGGCCGACATCCGCGGAGACTTGATCTTCGACGGATTCGAGCCCTTGCCGAGTGCGCCGCACGGTCACGATGAGCATGATTTAACTCTACCATCGGACAGTGTTCAGGAGACCGCGCCGGCAACCGCTCCGACCCTCAATTCGGAGCCAATTGTGCCATCCATGGACGGGTGGATAGACCCCGCCACGGAGGTCGTATTCTCAGCAGCGATCGAGCCGAGTATCGACCTTACCCTTCACGGGAGCCGTGACGCCGAACTGCCGGATTCTTCCCCGGCCACGGACTCCGAACCGCCTACGCCCGTGCCTATTGAATCTGATTGGGCGCTGATCATGGAGTTCACTTCCACGGATATCTTTCAGCACTCGCCCTTCGGCGACATACTGAACTCATTAAGGTCTCTCTCCCTGTCAGGAGAGTCCTGGCCGAACTATGTTCGGCAGGATTGGGATGCGGATGACGAAGAAATTCGCTGCCCACCCACCACCCACTTAGTAGCCACTGTCGACAATTTGACCGACATGCTCGACTTCAATTCCGAAGACATCGACGGTATGGACGACGACGCGGGAGACGAAGAGGAACCACTACCCATAGGGCACTGGACAGCCACCTCATCATATGATATATACATGGTGGACACACCCAAAGAAGGCAATGGCGACGAGACAACGGAGGATGACCCCTCCAAGAAGCAGCCCAAGTGCCGACGTCAGCGGCGCCGCTCTAACTCTCGCCAAAGCAAAAGCGGTGACACCGGCACAAGAGATAATAGCACTCCGGACAGTGCTGAAGACGACAACAATCCCCTCCAGCAAGATTTAGAGCAGGAGGATGGAGAAGCCAACCCTCCCGAGAGAGCGGCAGATGGAGAGGCGGAGGATGACAATTACTTGCCTCCCTCCGAAGACGAGGCAAGCCTCGACGATGATGAATTTGTCGTGCCGGAGGATCCCGCCGAGCAAGAGCGCTTCAAGCGCCGGCTTATAGCCACGGCAAATAGCCTTAAGAAAAAGCAGCAGCAGCTTCAAGCTGATCAAGATTTGCTAGCTGATAGATGGACTGAAGTCCTTGTGGCCGAGGAATATGAACTCGAACGCCCCTCCAAGAGTTACCCAAAGCGCAGGTTGCTACCCCGATTGGAGGAGGAAGCATTAAAACCTACATCTCCAGCAGATGACACGGCTGATCGGCCACCTCGTGGCCGCGACAGAGAGGCATTTCAGCCAAAAACTCAGCCCGCACCCCGACGCCACTCAAATAAAAATGACAAGGCACGGGGAAACATGCTAGACCTGCGAGACGTATTGGAGGACAAAGCAAAACACGCAAGATCGATCTACGGATCACGAGGGCGCACCACTATGCGAGACGATAACCGTCACGCTGGATACAGTAAAAGTAAATCCGGCTGGGCCGAACACAGCGGACAAGACTCATTCGAGCTGCGTCGCGACATAGCCCACTACAGAGGCACCGCACACCCCATATGCTTCACAGACGAAGTAATGGATCACCAAATCCCAGAGGGTTTCAAACCTGTAAATATCGAATCATACGACGGCACAACAGATCCTGCGGTATGGATCGAGGACTTCCTCCCGCACATCCACATGGCCCGCGGTGACAATCTACACGCCATCAAATACCTCCCACTCAAGCTCAAAGGACCAGCTCGGCATTGGCTCAACAGCCTGCCAGTAGAATCCATTGGCTGTTGGGAAGATTTGGAAGCCGCATTCCTCGACAACTTCCAGGGCACTTATGTGCGACCACCAGATGTCGATGACTTGAGCCACATAATTCAGCAGCCAGAGGAATCGGCCAGGCAATTCTGGACACGATTCCTGACAAAGAAAAATCAAATAGTCGACTGTCCGGATGCAGAGGCCCTAGCAGCTTTTAAGCACAACATCCGTGACGAGTGGCTCGCCCGGCACCTTGGTCAGGAAAAGCCGAAATCCATGGCAGCCCTCACGACAGTCATGACCCGCTTTTGCGCGGGAGAAGACAGCTGGCTGGCTCGCAGCAATAACATATCAAAGAACCGCGGTACTTCAGATACCAAGGATAGCAATGGTAGGTCACGTCGCAAAAAACATAAGCGCCGCGTCCATAGCGACAATACCAAGGATACAGCAGTCAATGCCGGATTCAGAGGCTCTAAACCCGGTCAGCGGAAAAAGCCATTCAAAAGAAGCACTTCGGGCCCATCCAGTTTGGACCGTATACTCGATCGCTCATGCCAAATACATGGCACCCCCGACAAGCCAGCGAACCACACCAACAGGGAATGTTGGGTGTTCAAGCAGGCCGGCAAGTTAAACACCGAAAACAAAGATAAGGGGCTACATAGCGATGACAAGGAGGAGCCCCAGTAGCCGAACACCAGAGGGCAGAAGAGGTTCCCCCCACAAGTGCGGACGGTGAACATGATATACGCAACCCACATCCCCAAGAGGGAGCGGAAGCGTGCATTAAGGGATGTATATGCGTTGGAGCCAGTCGCCCCAAAGTTCAACCCATGGTCCTCCTGTACGATCACCTTCGATCACGGGGACCATCCCACTAGTATCCTTCATGGCGGATTCGCCGCACTGGTCCTAGACCCAATCATCGACGGATTTCACCTCACTCGAGTCCTTATGGACGGCGGCAGCAGCCTGAACCTGCTTTATCAGGACACAGTGCGCAAAATGGGTATAGACCCCTCAAGGATCAAACCCACAAAAACGACCTTCAAAGGCGTCATACCAGGTGTAGAGGCCCATTGCACAGGCTCAGTCACACTGGAAGTGGTCTTCGGATCCCCAGATAACTTCCGGAGCGAGGAGTTAATCTTCGATATAGTCCCGTTCCGAAGCGGCTATCATGCACTACTCGTGCGAACCGCATTTGCGAGATTCAACGCGGTGCCGCACTATGCATATCTCAAGCTCAAGATGCCAGGACCTCGGGGGGTCATCACAGCCAATGGAAACACAGAGCGCTCTCTCCGCACGGAGGAGCACACTGCGGCCCTCGCAACAGAAGTGCAAAGCAGCCTCTTAAGGCAATCCACCAGTTCGGCGATTAAAGACCCGGACACCTTCAAGCGCGCCCGGAGTAATCGGCAACAAGACCGCCTGGCATTTTCCGAGCTCGCATAGCAATGCGGCCCCCACCCCAGTACCAGCCAAACGACAAAATCCATGCTACGCGTACATAATTACGCATTGAAAATACCATGGGCACAGGTGGGGAGGGGGGCACGACTACGGCACGCCCCAAGACGCGGCTCAACCGCACTAGGGGCTTCCCGTTTTGTTATTTTTCTCTCTTTCAGGACTTTAATCTCTGGAAACCCCGCCCGGCAGTACGATTGCCGGACACACGATGCAACAACCAAGGAGGCAGAAAGCTATGTCGCACCACGGAACTCCCAGGTGGTCTCTGATAACGAGTGACATACTTGCTTTAAATACCATTCCTCAGGTTACCCTTGGAGGGGACATGTCAAATAGTCCTACTTTTTGCTTATCGCACTACTTGTATCATTCTGCTTCGACGCACCTTTTTGAATAAACAATGCATAGCACTAGACTATTACCGCATTCTCTATTCTTTCTTTTTTTGATATATATATATATATATGTATATATATATGTATATATGTTCATTCATGACATTCAGCACCTGTACACTCTGGTACGACCAATATGCCAGGGGCTTAAGCGTACCCCATAATACGGCGTGAGAAGTCCGAACACTTTCGACAGTGCGGCACCCCAAACTTATAGCATTATATGCATCAACTCTGAATCATGTCTTGGGTCAATAGTTGGGTTTGCCCGGCTCCCATGTTTTGGTACCTTACGTTCCGCTATATCGGCTAATGTAGCACTGGAAGAACTACTGTGATTGTGCCCCGGTTCATCTGGGCTAAGCACCTCAGTAGAGAAAGCTAAAACTGACTGTCATGATAAGGCGAGAGTTGGTCGCTGTTCGAGAGGTCTCGAGTCCCTAAAGACTTATGCCGCTTAGAGCGAGGAGTCAGCTTTGTCCGGCTTAAGGCATGTATAGCGCCCCGAATTCGGCCTTCCAAATACTAGGGCTTCGCCAAAATTAAAATTGTAGACTTCTATGGCTAAGTGAGAGTGATAAAGCATTATAGTCCGATTGCCTTGTTCGTTGTGCTGAGCACCTCCCTCGAAGGACCCAACAATGGGAAAAAGAGTGCTCAGATTTATCCCAAACACCCCAGCACTCGTGGCATGGGGGCAGAAGCCGACGACTGGCCATCTCTCAGATTTAACAAAAAGCCGCACAGAAGGTAATATTTTAAATTCAAACAAGCGTTGCATAGCGCATATGAACAAGTTTTCATAATACAGGATCACACGAGCAAGTTCATTCAAAAATTACATCATTTGCACACTCGTCCGCCACAAGACAGGCACCCTTCAGGACACCCTTATAATACATCTCAGGGTGGCGATGCTCCTTGCCCAGCGGCGGCCCCTCCTTCACCAGCTTCTCGGTGTCCATCTTGGCCCAGTGCACCTTCGCACGGGCAAAGGCCCGGCGTCCACCTTCGATGCAGACGGACCGCTTTATGACCTCCAGCCGTGGGCAGGCATCCACAAGCTGCCTCACCAGGCCGAAGTAGCTGTTGGGAAGGGAGTCGCCAGACCACATCCGGACATTAAGGCCCCTCATGGCCTGTTCGGCCGCCTTGTGCAGCTCGACCAGTTGCTTCAGCTGGTCGCTCATAGGCATCGGATGTTCTGTCCCAGTATACTGAGACCAGAACAACTTCTCCGTCGAGCTTCCCTCCTCGGCCTGATAATATTTTGCGGCATCCGACACACTTCGGGGCAAATCTGCGAATGCTCCTGGAGAGCTCCGAACTCGGGTAAGTAACAAGTAATTTACTTTCACATGCTTGCTTTGCATATTGAATGCCTTACCCGCCGCTATCTTCCTCATCGCCTCAATTTCCTGGAGGGCCTTTTGGGCTTCAGCCTTGGCATGCTTTGTGCTCTCGAGGGCCGCGGCAAGCTCGGACTCTCGCGTCTTCGAGTCAAGCTCCAAAGCCTCGTGCTTCTTCACGAGAGCCTGGAGCTCTTGCTGCACCTCGCCCACCCGTGCCTCTTGTTTTTCCCGCTCGGTGCGCTCCTTGGCCGCTTTGTTTTCGGCCTCGGACAACGCTTGCTTCAGGGTCGCCACTTCGGTCATGGCCCCTGGCACATCCATGATGATCCTATCATTTCGCAACCGCATCTTTATATATATTGAATGCCTTACCCGCCGCTATCTTCCTCATCGCCTCAATATATATATATATATATATATATATATATATATATATATTATATGGACAAGGCATTACTTACCTTTGTTCTCCTCGAGCTGCCTCTTGGCAAGGCCGAGCTCTTTCTCGGACCGCTCGAGGTTCTGCTTCAGTGCGGCGACCTCCGCAGTAAGTGTGGCAGAGGTCAGCAGCGAAGCCTGCATACGCATATAGACATACTTATATTAGACTCCTGCAGATGTTATTTGATCCTCTATTCGGCTTTTCTTTGTGAACACCAAACAGAGTATCAAGGGCTACTGTCTATGCGGTAATATTTTCCTATATTTTAAATACTTACCTCAAAGCCTATTAGAAGGCTGGCACAGGCTTCAGTCAGTCCGCTCTTGGCGGACTGTACCTTCTTGATCACCGCACTCATAATAGTGCGGTGCTCTTCGTCGATGGAAGCGCCGCGAAGCGCTCCCAGCAGGTCGTCCGGTGCATCTGGATGGACAGAGGTCACCGGCATGGACGGCTTGCCCCTCTTGGAAGGGGGCCGCCTGCCCAAGTCCGGAACCACTGGAGGTTCCGGCACGGTGTTCGGCTGAGGGCCGAACTTGGAGCCCCTGGGAGCCTTGCTCCCTTTGCTCCTGGAGTCCGGATGGTCGCCTTGAGGCGCCTCCGGGACTATCTCCCCCCGGTTCGGTGCCCCTTGAGACAATACCTCGACATTGTCCGTAGGGCGAGGAGAGGAGGCGGATGGAAGTGGATCGCTATCCATATCCGACGAGTCCAAGGAACCGTCCGGCGAAGATACGTTGATACGGGCTCGGGGCGGACTGCATGATCATATTCGACGTTAGGAGAAGCAGTGCAACAAGAGTATGCTATGAGTTACTCTGGTATCTGAATACTTACGACTTCGCCAGGGTCTTGGCCCTGAGTAACCACTCGTCTTCTCTGTCGGTGGCGGTGGTGGAACAGTCCGGAAGGAGAGTCCTTCCCTTCTTGGACCCTTTGGCCTCCCCGGTTGGGGCGGCCTTCCTTTTCTTGTCTCCCCCGGCTGGAGGGGGAGAGTATTCATCTTCCTCCTCCTCGTTTTCACGAGAGGAGTGCGTCTCGGAGTTATCGGATGATGAGTCTGATACCACCTGGCGTCGGGAACTCTTTCGGGTTCCCTTGGCCTTCTTCTTGGTCTTCTCTGGCACCTCATAAGGAGCCGGAGTCCGCATCTCCGTCAGGAGAGCGTCCGCAGGGTCTTCGGGCAAAGGGGGCGGACGGTTAATCTACTCCGATGTCTCCACCCAGTCCTGTCAAAGGCATGGGAGCTCAGACCCCGCACATGGTTAGGCTATGGGAAATAAATACCCTACCAGATGTACAGAACTTACAGGATTCGCAGGGCGCTTCGCGCTTAGCCCGCGGTCCTCGGTAAGAGAAGGAGGGACCTCGGCACCCTTGAACAACACCTTCCAAACGTCCTTATGCGTCGTGTCGAAGAGCTCGCGTAGAGTCTGGTGCTGGGCCGGGTCGAACTCCCATAAGTTGAAAGTCCGTTGTTGACACGGGAGGATCTGGCGGAAGAGCGTGACCTGGACTATGTTGACAAGCTTAAGTTTCTTGCTTATCATGTTTCGGATACACTTCTGGAGTCCGTCCAGCTCCACCAATGAACCCCCGGACAGGCCCTTCTCCTTCCAGGAAGCGAGCCACGTGGTGATTCTGGATCGAAACTCGGGGGCCGCCACCCAGTTGGTGTCGCGCGGCTCGGTGATGTAGAACCACCCCGATTGCCACCCCTTTATGGTCTCCACGAAGGAGCCCTCGAGCCATGTAACGTTGGGAATTTTGCCCACCATGGCTCCGCCGCATTCCACTTGTTGGCCGCCTACTACCTTCGGCTTGATATTGAAGGTCTTCAGCCATAGGCCGAAGGCCGGATGCGGAGAAAGGCCTCGCACACGACGATGAACGCCGAGATGTTGAGGATGAAATTCGGGGCCAAATCATGAAAGTCCATCCCATAATAGAACATGAGGCCGCAGACGAATGGATGGAGGGGAAACCCCAGTTCGCGGACGAAGTGGGGGAGGAAAACCACCCTTTCGTGAGGTTCCGGGGTAGGGACGATCTGCCCCGCGGCTGGCAGCCGGTGCGCGATATCCGCGCTAAGTATCCGGCCCCGCATAGTTTTTTTATATGTCCCTCCATGACGGAGGAGACCATCCACTTGCCTCCCGCTCCGGACATGTTTGGAGAGAGTTGAGGAGAATGATGTGGACTTGGGCGCTGGAGCTCGAGTGCGCAAGAATGGATGAGCAAGGAGGAAGAAGGCATGGGTCGAAAAAGGTGAACCCTTATCCCTTTATAAGGGCGGACTAAACTATGCGCCCCCATTGGCCTGGTAAAACTCGCTTATCCCCCAAGCGCCGTAATTGATGGCGCGGTTGGGTTACCCACGTCTGTATTGATGGGAATCCCGTAATAAGGGGACACGATCTCTGCTTAGACAAGACGTGCCAAGGAAACCACCTCGCGAAACACGCTGAGATAGGTTGTGAAAAATGATTTGAATAAAGACCTGGCTGTGGTGTGATGTCACGCTACGGGGTACGTCAGCAGATCAGATTTGTGGAAATATTATTCTCTCTACGATGGTATGTGGAACTTATTTTGCAGGGTCGGACACTATCCTTGTATTCAAACTCTTCCGTGGTGTATTCGGAGGAGGAACCCGCCTTGCAATGCCGAAGACAACACTGCGCGCCGGACTCATCGTCATTGAAGCCTGGTTCAGGGGCTACTGAGGGAGTCCTGGATTAGGGGGTCTCCGGACAGCCGGACTATATCCTTTGGCCGCACTGTTGGACTATGAAGATACGAGATTGAAGACTTCGTCCCGTGTCCGGATGGGACTCTACTTGGCGTGGAAGGCAAGCTAGGCAATACGAATATGGATATCTCCTCCTTTGTAACCGACCTTGTGTAACCCTAGCCTCCTCCGGTGTCTATAGAAACCGGAGGGTTTAGTCCATAGGACAACATACAATCATACCATAGGCTAGCTTCTAGGGTTTAGCCTCTCTGATCTCGTGGTAGATCTACTCTTGTACTACTCATATTATCAAGAATAATCAAGCAGGACATAGGGTTTTACCTCCATCAAGAGGGCCCGAACCTAGGTAAAACATCGTGTCCCCTGCCTCCTGTTACCTTCCGCCTTAGATGCACAGTTTGGGACCCCCTACCCGAGATCCGCCAGTTTTGACACCAACATCGACGCACAGGCGCCAGGATTTGTCCTTCTTTGGTACCATCACCAGGTTTTCTAGCCAGTCCGGGTGTTTTATTTATCTGATGAATCTAGCCTCGATTAACTTGGCTAGCTCCTCCCCCATGGCTTGTCGTTTAGGTTCGGAAAAGCGTCGTAGTGTTTGCTTGACTGGCTTATACCCCTTTAATATATTGAGGCTGTGTTCGGCCAGCCTGCGTGGGATTCCTGGCATATCAGAAGGGTACCAAGCGAATATATCCCAGTTCTCGCGCAGGAACGTTCGTAGTGCGACGTCAACCATTGGGTCCAGCTGTGCCCCGATGGAGGCTGTCTTCTTGGAGTCCGTCGGGTGGACTTGAAATTTGACTATTTCGTCTGCTAGTTTGAAGGAGGTGGATTTTGGAGGCTTATCAAGGATTACGTCATCCCTGTCCACCGTAGAGCGTAATGCGGTTAGCTCTTCGGCCACAAGGGCCTCGGACAGTGCCTCGAGGGCTAGGGATGTTGTTTTGTTCTCGGCGCGGAGGGCTATGTCCGGATCACTAGCAAGAGTGATAATACCGTTGGGCCCGGGCATCTTAAGCTTCATATACCCATAATGAGGTATAGCTTGAAAGCGTGTGAATGCATCTCGCCCCAACAGGGCATGATATCCACTGTTGAAAGGGGCCACTTGGAAGGTTATCTCTTCGGACCGATAGTTCTCTGCGTGCCGAATACTACATTGAGTGTAATTTTCCCCGCGCATCGTGCCTCCCGGCTGGTGATGATCCCTCGGAAGGTTGTATTACTATGCTCGATGTGGTTCCTGTCTATTTCCATTTTATTCAGTGTGTCCTCGTAGATGAGGTTTAGTCCGCTGCCACCGTCCATGAGCACTTTAGTGAGCCGAAAGCCATCCGCAATTGGATAGAGGACCAAGACGGCTGGTGCCCGGACTGACCAGATTTTTGGTTCAGCACTGGCGTTGAAAGTTATGGCCGTGTCATTCCAAGGATTTATTGTTGCGACTTGGCAGACTTCGGCGAGGTCGCGGAGTGCCCTCTTGCGCCGATTGTTTGAAGCTAAAGTCTCGAAGACTGTCAATACTCTATGGTCGTAGTGTTCCGGGGGGAGTTGCTCCGTAGTGTTTTTGGTGAGGATATCCTCTCCGCTCTTGGACACTTACCAGAGTATCCAACATTCTCTAAGGCTATGGGTTGGTATGGTATCCAGTGTTGTGTGTATTTTGCATGGCCTATCAAGCCATCCCTCCAGAACGGTTCCACGCCTCGCGATGGGCTTCGATTTCTTTACTACTGGGTCGGGTGCCCCGCGAGGGTACATCCTTTTTGCCCGGACGGGGGGTTGAGTGGAAACCATTGGTTCCCAGCGAGCTGCCTGAGCTTTCCAGGCGCTTTCCATTGTGCGGTACTTTTGTACTATGGTTGCCAAGTCAGCGAAGTGTGATACGTGACGGCTGTTGATGGCATTAAGGATTCCTTTGTTCGTGCAATTATTGCAGAATACTGAGATCGCGTCTTCGTCGCGGCAATCTTTAATTTTGTCTTTGACAAGGAGGAATCTGGCCCAAAAGTGATGGACTGTTTCCTGAGACTGTTGTTGTATGCACGTGAGGTTGTGCATATCTAGGTGGGTGGCTGGCTTTAGATCCGAACCCTGACGCAATTTGAGATCCGGAGTCTGAGGAACTTCCGAGCTTAACAGTTCTGGCTCCGGGATATCAACCGATTTTTCAGGTCCGTCGTCTGATTCTATATTCGGAGGACCGGGCGTGTTGTTCTACAGACGGGTATCTAGATCTTTGAGCTTGGAAATCCAAACATAGTTCTTCCTCAATATAAAGGAAGAGTTGTTGATTTGCTCCTCTACTACCTCTATCTGATGGGTGATCGGCGGAGATTTGATTTCTCTCTGGTCGGGTTTAAGCCCAATCTGATCGTAGTCCGTAGCGACCCCCAAGGCGGCGATGCGATCGAGGAGCTCGTTTAAAGACGATAACTCTGTCGGATCCATCCATTTGGAGTATTCGGGGTCAACACGAAGGCGATTTTCGATGACCCAAGAAGTCATCATCGGCTTAATGGTCGGACGGGCAGTCATGGTAAAGCCGCCTAGCCGGAGGGTTTGGCCTAAGGCCAGGGCTCCTCCGGAGGTGATACTGTCCTTGATAACAAGGCGAGCCATCAACTCTGTCTTCGACGTCACAGAGGAACTATCAATGAAAGCACCAATGTCGGTGTCAAAACTGGCGGATCTCGGGGAGGGGGTCCCGAACTATGAGTCTAAGGTTGATGGTAACATGAGATAGGGGACACGAACTTTTACCCAGGTTCGGGCCCTCTTGATGGAGGTAATACCCTACGTCCTACTTGATTGATATTGATGAGTATGGGGGTTACAAGAGTTGATCTACCACAAGATCGTAATAGCTAAACCCTAGAAGTCTAGCCTATCAGATTATGATTGCCCCTACGGATTAAACCCTCCGGTTTATATAGACACCGGAGGGGCCTTGATGTCTACTACACAACCTTCTTCTTGTAGACGTTGTTGGGCCTCCAAGTGCAGAGGTTTGTAGGACAGTAGCAAATTTCCCTCAAGTGGATGACCTAAGGTTTATCAATCCGTAGGAGACATAGGATGAAGGTGGTCTCTCTCAAGCAACCCTGCAACCAAATAACAAAGAGTCTCTTATGTCCCCAACACACCCAATACAATGGTAAATTGTATAGGTGCACTAGTTCGGCGAAGAGATGGTGATACAAGTGGTATATGGATAGTAGATATAGGTTTTTGTAATCTGAAAATATAAAAACAGCAAGGTAACTAATGATAAAAGTGAGCGTAAACGGTATTGCAATGATAGGAAACAAGGCCTAGGGTTCATACTTTCACTAGTGCAAGTTCTCTCAACAATAATAACATAATTAGATCATATAACTATCCCTCAACATGCAACAAAGAGTCACTCCAGAGTCACTAATAGCGGAGAACAAATGAAGAGATTATGGTAGGGTACGAAACCACCTCAAAGTTATCCTTTCTGATCGATCTATTCAAGAGTCTGTAGTAAAATAACACGAAGCTATTCTTTCCATTCAATCTATCATAGAGTTCGTACTAGAATAACACCTTAAGACACAAATCAACCAAAACCCTAATGTCACCTAGATACTCCAATGTCACCTCAAGTATCCATGGGTATGATTATACGATATGCATCACACAATCTCAGATTCATCTATTCAACCAACGCAAAGTACTTCAAAGAGTGCCCCAAAGTTTCTACCGGAGAGTCAAGACGAAAATGTGGCTAACCCCTATGGATAGGTTCATGGGCGGAACCCGCAAGTTGATCACCAAAACATACATCAAGTGGATCAATAGAATACCCCATTGTCACCACGGGTATCCCATGCAAGACATACATCAAGTGTTCTCAAATCCTTAAAGACTCAATCCGGTAAGATAACTTCAAAGGGAAAACTCAATCCATTACAAGAGAGTAGAGGGGGAGAAACACCATAAGATCCAACTATAATAGCAAAGCTCGCGATACATCAAGATCGTGCCACCTCAAGAACACGAGAGAGAGATCAAACACATAGCTACTGGTACATACCCTCAGCCCCGAGGGTGAACTACTCCCTCCTCATCATGCAGAGCGCCGGGATGATGAAGATGGCCACCGGTGATGGATCCCACCTCCGGCAGGGTGCCGGAACGGGTCTAGATTGGTTTTCGGTGGCTACGGAGGTTTCTGGCGGCGGAACTCCCGATCTATTCTATTCCCCGATCGTTTTAGGATGTATGGATATATATAGGCGGAAGAAATACATCAGGGGAGCCACGAGAGGCCCACGAGGGTGGAGGGCGCGCCCAGGGGGGGTGGGTGCGCCCCCTGCCTCGTGGCTTCCTCGTTGATCCCCTGACGTGCACTCCAAGTCTCCTGTATTGCTTTCTTTCCAAAAATAACTTTTCCGAAGGTTTCATTCCGTTTGGACTCCGTTTGATATTCCTTTTCTTCGAAACCCTAAAACAAGGAAAAAAAAGAAACTGGCACTGGGCTCTAGGTTAATAGGTTAGTCCCAAAAATCATATAAAATAGCATATAAATGCATATAAAACATCCAAGGTTGATAATATAATAGCATGGAACAATCAAAAATTATATATACGTTGGAGCCATATCGGGCCTCGGGTTGTACAAAGTCGGTTACATAGAGAGGAAATAGTACATCCGGCTGCCTAACTTGCCTTACACGCAAAGGAGAGTCCAAAGTCTTCTATCTTGTATCTTCATAGCCCAATAGTCCGGCCCATACCACACAGGTTGGACGCCCGAGGACCCCTTAATCCAGGACTCCCCCAGTTGCCTCAAGTTATATTTGAAGGATGTGTCCATATGTTTTTCTTGAAGTCCATTTGTTGGTTTCAAGGATAGTATGTGATGACCAAGGTGCTATTCAGGGAATTATCGAAATATTGGTCATGTGAGAGGTTGATCAAGACTAATTCAAAGAGTGAATCAAGTTGATCAACACGCAAAGCTTACAAGATGTACCGAGAGGGATCAAGTGATCCCATGGTATAGTAAGCATTGTCCATTACGCTTTGTGTACTAACCCATGGTCTACATGAGAGTTCTATGTGAGGTTAGGTATGTTTCCATGGGTTTGCATCAAGAGGAAGATCTCATAAAACCCATGGAGGATGACGTCAAGTGGTGATCATCATCAAGATTGTGGTGTGCAAATTCAACTGGAGCATCACGAAGAGATCACGTCGTTGAAGCTTGTCGTCCATTGTCGTGACAATGGACATGTGAAAATGTACCGAATAGTGGCTCACCCATAGTGGAGTATGGGGGAGCAATCTACTAGTCTTCATCAAGCCAACACCATCAAGTAAGGTGGTCCAACTTGAGGAATTCAAGATCGTCATCATCTAGGTCAAGTGGACTATGTGCACGGCAAAGGTTTGCCCTTGATAGGTTTTCCATTTTACCGGTCTCATGGTGGTAGTTGGGAGACCGGGTTGTAGGATCAATTGTTGTACTATCAAGGGGGGCTCTCAAGTGAGTAGCTTGATCGTATCGTTTGTCGAGAGCTCAAACCATTGCATCTTTGCATCATATTTCTTGGTTCTTGATTGGTGTTTCTCTTTGTGAGTTTTAGAGCTAATGAGCATCCTCATGACAAGCTTGACTTCATCGAAAACGGAGTCCATATATGCTTATTCTATGATGTTTTCGATGTTGGGTTTTTTGTCAGTTCTTCATTCTTAGAGGTCTCACATCTCTATACCTTTGGCATTTTTCTTTGATAGCACCTGTCGTCTTCTGTCCAACAAGCTTGAGTTTGCTCAATTCGGAGCTTATATGTAGAAGTTATTAAAGTTTTGGTTTTTCTTCTATGGCGGTTGTACCGCTGGCTCAAGCGGTTGTACCACTGGACCAGTACTTCCGGCACAACTGCCGCCCTAGGGGTGATTCCCTAGGGTTTGCGGTCCTCAAGTGTTTGGCAAGCGGTTGTACCGCTGCCTCCGGGCGGTTTTGTACCGCCTGATGCATGGCAAACCCTAGGATTGTCGTCGGGCGGTTGTACCGACCCAATACCGCCCTACCATCGGAATATCTTCAGTTTTGGGGTGGTTGTTGGGTGGTGGTGGACCGGTAGTTTCCGGATGGCTTCGGCGCACCGGTACTACAGGTGACTGGAGCGGATGTACTCCTCCAGACTTAGCCACCACAAGTACTTGGTCCTGGCAGTTGTACCAGTCCTAGTACCGCTCTAACTACCGGTCAGGGCTGACTCCCTATTGTTATGGAGCGGTAGTAGGGCGGTGGTATCCCGATAGTTCCCGGATGGTTTCGGCCAACCGGTACTACCGGTGCAACCCTTAGTTGTACCGCCCGGTACTCTGCTTCAAGGGAACCTGCAAAAAGCGGTTGTACCAGTCCTTTGACCGGTTGTACCGCCCCTGTGTTTTCTACAACATAGAGGGCAGATTTATGGGGTCCTATAAAAGGGGGTCTTCTTCCCCATTGAAACTTATCTTTGAGCTCGTATTTTCCCCCCATTGTTGATTTTCTTTGAGCTTGCTATCTCTCAATCTTTCCAATGATTCTTGCTAGTTCTTGAGGGAAAAGAGGGAGGAGATTTAGATCCACATTTCCAGCAATCACTTTCTCCTCTTTGTGAGGGAAACCCCTTGGATCTATATCTTTAAGTTCTTGGTGTTCTCCTTCTTGTTCTTCCTCTCATATTCCTCCATAGCTTTCGTTGCTTTGGTGGGATTTGAGAGTGAGGGACTTGGGCACTCCGTGTGCCCTTGCCGTTGCATTTGGTGCATCGGTTTGAGTTCTTCATGGTGATATGTGGAGGTGAAAGTTGAGAAACTTATTACTCTTGGGTGCTTGGTACCCTAGAGCTTGTTCCTCTTGGGTTCTTGGGCGCCTTAGACGGTTGGTGGTGCCTCAGAGCTCAATCATTGTGGTGTAAAGCTCCGGGAAAGCGCCGTGGTCTCCAATTAGGCTGTGGAGATTGCCTTGAGTAATTCGTACGGGTTTCGGTGACCGCCCCCAAGGGTTGTCAAAATGTACGGGTTCGGTGACCGCCCCCAAGGGTTGCCAATTGTACGGGTTCGGTGACCGCCCTCAAGGGTCTCTTAGTGGAATCACGACATCTTGCATTGTGCGAGAGCGTGAGAAGATTACGGTGGTCCTAGTGGCTTCTTGAGGAGCATTGTTCCTCCATATTGTTCCAAACGGAGATTAGCATCCTCAAGGGTGTGAACTTTGAGATACATCGTCGTCTTCGCGTGCCTTGGTTATCTCTTACCCGAGCCCTTTACTTATGCACTTTAGTTTGTGATAACCATAGTGTTTCATGTTGTATATCTTGCTATCACCTAGTTATTTGTCTTACTTAGCATAAGTTGTTGGTGCATATAGGCGAGCCTAATTGTTTTAGGTTTTGTGCTTGACAAATTAAACATTGGTTTTATTCCGCATTTGTTATAGCCTAAACCGTAATTATTTTAAAGCGCTTATTCATAGGCGACATCCATGATCTTTCAAGTATTTTTTCTTAAAATTCAAGCAACGGTCAGATAGTCGAGAGTCAACCAGTCAACAGTCGGTCATCAATCCAGTAGCTCCTATTTGGCGCAGCATGCGCCCGGATGTCGATGCGCGTGCTCCCGCCGCTGCCCTCGAGCGCTCATTTGGACCGGCCCATGAGCGGCGCAAGATGCCCCCTATTTTCTTCTTTTATTTTTATTTTTTTCTTGTTTAAATAATTCAGGATTTTGAAAAAGTTATAAAATTCAAAACAAATGAAATTTTGAAAAAGTTCGTCGATCCAAAAAATGTCCTTGAAGTGGAATAATGTTCACGAATTTCACAAAAATGTTAGTGATTTTAAAAATGTTCATCAATTTGAATATTTATGAATATTTTTTATCATATGAACAAACTTTGAATTTGATGAATATGTTTTCGAATTAGATGAACAAATTCTCAATTTACGAACATTTTTAAAAATAGGATGGACTTTTTAAACAATGGATGAACATTTTTTGAATTTGATCAACTTTTTAAAAATTATGATGGACAAATTTTGAATATGATGAACGAATTAAGAATTTCATGAACATTTTCTGAAATAGATGAAAAAATTTTATTTTTTGTGAACTTGATGAAAAATTCTCAATTCAAGAACATTTCTTTGAAATCGGTTGAACTTTTTGAAAAAAATATGAACATTTTCTAAAATTATGGTGAACGATTTTTGAATTTCATGAATATGTTTTGAATTACATTTCCAGTTTTTCATTCAGTGAACAAAAAAATGTTCATATTTAAAAAAAAGCTCATGAAACCAGAAAAAAGAGGAAAAAATAAAAAGGAGAAAAATTATAATAAGGTTCTAGAATCTGACATCATCCACCTGAGCTGGCCCACTTATAGGCAGCGGGGAATTTAGGGGGGGGGTATGCGCGTAGTAGCGAGAGCAACTTGTTAACGATAGATCCTTTTGGAGTCCCCCAACGATCACCTGGGGGTGGGCTGAGACCTCCACTTGGCGCTCTCATCCGCCGCCATGTGTCCTACTCTGGTGTTTCCTCCAAATTTTATTTTTTATATTATTTTTCCACACGTGTTTTCGGCTTGTTAGATGGTTTTTTCAGGTCTTTCTCAACCTTTTAGTTTTTCACAGGTCTTTTTTGGCTTTTGGATGATTTTTTATAAATATTTCTTTTGCGAGATAAAACATGTTTTCCTTCTTTTTTTTTGCTTCTGCGAGAGGCACGGCTTGCATCTCGAAAATGAAAAAAACATTTTTTTGCTTCTGCGTGAGCCATGGTTTGCTGCTGCGAGAGGCACGGTCGTGCCTCTCGGAAAGGGGGAAAATATGTTTAGTTTTTTATCCTTTCGTGAGAGCCACGATTTTGCTTCTCCAAGAGGCACGGTTTTGCTGCCGCGAGAGGCACGCCACTCGGAAACGGAAAAAGCGTGTTTTTTTCTTTTTCTCCATGAGAGGCACGATTTTGCTTCCGCGATTGGCACGGTCGTGCCTCTCGGAAACCAAAAAACATGTTTTCTTCTCTTTTTTCCTTCCGTCAGAGGCACGGTTTTGCTTCCGTTAGAGGCCCAGCCGTGCCTGTCGAAAATGGGAAAAACGCGTTTCTATTTTTTTCCTTCCGCTGTAGGCATGGTTTTTTTCGTGAACAAAAAGTTTGTCAAAACCTATCAACATGGGATCTAGTTTTGAAGATCTCGACACGAGAAATCGAACAATGAAAATGGTTTATGAGACAAAACGTGTTGAATAAACGCCTCTACGAAAAAGGGGGAAATTCTAGGTCGCAACAATGCACCACTTGTTGCAACCTGGAAAGGAAAAATGATCTTTGGAAGAAGTACTCTTCAATTAGTGATTTCGCGCGGTAGCTTTCCAGTGACCTACGCACCGAATAGGAGCTGCCCATCAAACCGATCGAAGGAAGCAAGGGATTGAGAGAGCGAGCACCTCGTGTACTGGGCCTGGCCACGCGAGTGGGCCGCCTGAGTGTCGGCTCATTATTTGGCGCAAAAAGTGCCAATTAGGAGTTCTCCAAATGGCGGTTGGCCCAGACGTCGCAGACCTTCTCGAGAAATCAGTCTTCAAGCCCCCCTCGGCTCCTATTTGGCGCGCGGGTCGTCACAGAGCGACCGCGTGCACACCCCCTCGCGCGCTAGAGTTTCTATAGGGAGGCCCATTTTCGGGATTCACCCAACTGTTTTTTCTATTTTTCTTTCATTTTTTTTCTTTTTCCTTTTTCTTTTTGTTCATTTTGTTGTTTTCTTTTCTTTGCTATTTTTCTTTATCATTTTTATTAATGATTATTCAATTTGGGAAAATATTTTAAATTTGTGATTTTTTGTTTTATTTTTCTTTTTCGTTTTGACTTGCAAACATTTTTCGAATTCTTAATTTGTTTAAAAAATTGTGAACAGATTTTAAAATCATGAAAATTTTGTTGAAATTGCGCACATTTTTATTTTCCACATTTTTGCAATTTTTCTTTCCAAATTCGTGGACAGTTTTTTGTTCATCTCGAACTCAAAAAATGTTCATCAATGTAAAAAGATGTTCAATAATTCAAGTTTTGTTCACTGGATTTAAACAAATTTCATCAAAATATATAAGTTGTTCGTCAAATTCCAAATTTGTTCGTAGATTTTCAGAAAATGTTCATCGAATTCAAAATTTGTTCATTCATTTTTGAAAAAAAATATTGAAAAAACTTTTGTTCACCAAGTTTAAAAAATGCTCTAAAATACAAAAAAATGTTCGTCATTATTATAAAATGCTCATAAAAGCTTTCGTAAAATAAAGAAATGTTCATTAAAATTCAAAAAATGTTTATACTTTTGAAATCATAAAAATTTTAATTCAAGAATTTTTCTGAATTTGATGCACAATTTTTGGAGTCACAGTCCACAAACTTTTTGTAATCTTGTATTATTTTAAAAATGGAAAAGGTTAAAACAAAAAACCAAGATGCTTCCCACTTTAACCGCCCCGCACATGGGCCGGCCCACGAGGGGTTAGGTATGTTTCCATGGGTTTGCATCAAGAGGAAGATCTCATACAACCCATGGAGGATGACGTCAAGTGGTGATCATCATCAAGATTGTGGTGTCCAAGTTCAACTGGAGCATCACGAAGAGATCACGTCGTTGAAGCTTGTCGTCCATTGTCGTGACAATGGACTTGTGAAAATGTATCGAATAGTGGCTCACCCATAGTGAAGTATGGGGGAGCAATCTACTAGTCCTCATCAAGTCAACACCATCAAGTAAGGTGATCCAACTTGAGGAAGTCAAGATCGTCATCATCTAGGTCAAGTGGACTATGTGCACGGCAAAGGTTTGCCCTTGATAGGTTTTCCATTTTACTGGTCTCATGGTGGTAGTTGGGAGATCGGGTTGTAGGATCAATTGTTGTACTATCAAGGGGGGCTCTCAAGTGAGTAGCTTGATCGTATCGTTTGTCGAGAGCTCAAACCATTGCATCCTTGCATCATCTTTCTTGGTTCTTCATTGGTGTTTCTCTTTGTGAGTTTTAGAGCTAAAGGGCATCCTCATGACAAGCTTGACTTCATCGAAAACAGAGTCCATATATGCTTATTCTATGATGTTTTCGATGTTGGGTTTTTTGTCAGTTCTTCATTCTTAGAGGTCTCACATCTCTATACCTTTGGCATTTTTCTTTGATAGCACTTGTCGTCTTCTGTCGAACAAGCTTGAGTTTGCTCAATTCAGAGCATATATGCAGAAGTTATTATAGTTTTGTTTTTCTTCTATGGCGGTTGTACCGCTAGCTCAAGCGGTTGTACCACTAGACCAGTACTTCCGGCACAACCGCCGCCCTAGGGGTGATTCCCTAAGGTTTGCGGTCCTCAAGTGTTTGGCAAGCGGTTGTACTGCTGCCTCCGGGCGGTTTGCACCGCCTGATGCATGGCAAACCCTAGGATTGTCGTCAGGCGGTTGTACCGTCCCAATACCGCCCTACCATCAGAATATCTTCAGTTTTGGGGTGGTTGTTGGGTGGTGGTGGACCGGTATTTTCCCGATGGCTTCGACACACCGGTACTACAGGTGACTGGAGTGGATGTACTGCTCTAGACTTAGCCACCACAAGTACTTGGTCCTGGCAGTTGTACCAGTCCTAGTACCGCTCTAACTACCGGTCAGGGGTGACTCCCTATTGTTATGGAACGCTAGTAGGGTGGTGGTATCCCGGTAGTTCCCAGATGGTTTCGGCCAACTGGTACTACCGGTGCAACCCTTAGTTGTACCGCCCGGTACTCTGCTTCAAGGGAACCTGCAAAAAGCGGTTGTACCAGTCCATTGACCGGTTGTACCGCCCCTGTGCTTTCTACAACATAGAGGGCAGATTTATGGGGTCCTATAAAAGGGGGTCTTCTTCCCCATTGAACCTTATCTTTGAGCTCGTATTTTTCCCCCATTGTTGACTTTCTTCGAGCTTGCTATCTCTCAATCTTTCCAATGATTCTTGCTAGTTCTTGAGGGAAAAGAGAGAGGAGATTTAGATCCACATTTCCACCAATCACTTTCTCCTCTTTGTGAGGGAAACCCCTTGGATCTATATCTTGAAGTTTTTGGTGTTCTCCTTCTTATTCTTCCTCTCATATTCCTCCATAGCTTTCGTTGCTTTGGTGGGATTTGAGAGTGAGGGGCTTGGGCACTCCATGTGCCCTTGTCATTGCGTTTGGTGCATCGGTTTGAGTTCTTCACGGTGATATGTGGAGGTGAAAGTTGAGAAACTTATTACTCTTGGGTGTTTGGTACCCTAGAGCTTGTTCCTCTTGGGTTCTTGGGTGTCTTAGACGGTTGGTGGTACCTCAGAGCTCAATCATTATGGTGTAAAGCTCCGAGAAAGCGTCGTGGTCTCCAATTAGGCTGTGGAGATTGCCCTGAGTAATTCATACGGATTTCGGTGACCGCCCCCAAGGGTTGTCAAAATGTACGGGTTCGGTGACCGCCCCCAAGGGTTGCCAATTGTACGGGTTATATCTTACCCGAGCCCTTTACTTATGCACTTTACTTTGTGATAGCCATAGTGTTTCATGTTGTATATCTTGCTATCACCTAGTTGTTTGTCTTACTTAGCATAAGTTGTTGGTGCATATAGGCGAGCCTAATTGTTTTAGGTTTTGTGCTTGACAAATTAAACACTGGTTTTATTCCGTATTTGTTATAGCCTAAACCCTAATTATTTTAAAGCGCTTATTCACCCTCCTCTAGGCGACATCCACGATCTTTCAAGTATTTTTTCTTAAAATTCAAGCAATGGTCAAATAGTCGAGAGTCAACCAGTCAACAGTCGGTCATCAATCCAGTAGCTCCTATTTGGCGCAGCATGCGCCCGGATGTCGATGCGCGTGCTCCCGCCGCTGCCCTCGAGCGCTCATTTGGACCGGCCCATGAGCGGCGCAAGATGCCCCCTATTTTCTTCTTTTATTTTTATTTTTTTCTTGTTTAAATAATTCAGGATTTTTAAAAAGTTATAAAATTCAAAACAAATGAAATTTTGAAAAAGTTCGTCGATCCAAAAAATGTCCTTGAAGTGGAATAATGTTCACGAATTTCACAAAAATGTTAGTGATTTTAAAAATGTTCATCAATTTGAATATTTATGAATATTTTTTATCATATGAACAAACTTTGAATTTTATGAATATGCTTTTGAATTAGATGAACACATTCTCAATTTACGAACATTTTTTAAAATAGGATGGACTTTTTAAACAATGGATGAACATTTTTTGAATTTGATCAACTTTTCAAAAAATTATGATGGACAAATTTTGAATATGATGAACAAATTAAGAATTTCATGAACATTTTCTGAAATAGATGAAATTTTTTTATTTTTTGTGAACTTGATGAAAAATTCTCAATTCAAGAACATTTCTTTGAAATCGGTTGAACTTTTTGAAAAAAATATGAACATTTTCTAAAATTATGGTGAACGATTTTTGAATTTCATGAATATGTTTTGAATTAGATGTACAGTTTTTTACTCATTGAACAAAAAAATGTTCACATTTTAGAAAAGTTCATGAAACCAGAAAAAAGAGGAAGAAATAAAAAGGAGAAAAATTATAATAAGGTTCTAGAATCTGACATCATCCACCTGAGGTGGCCCACTTATAGGCAGCGGGGAATTTTTTTGGGGGGGGGGGGTATGCGCGTAGTAGCGAGAGCAACTTGTTAATGATAGATCCTTTTGGAGCCCCCCAATGATCACTTGGGGGTGGGCTGAGACCTTGTTACGGCATATCTCTCTCAAGGTAGTTTTGGTGATTGATAACAACATGTTTGCGGACTAATCTTGTGCATTGAATTATTCACAGATTCTCCCCTGGCACGAGATGCTTTCTTCCCCTCGGAGTGTATTTCAAGACGGTGTAGCTCTTTTGTTTCTTTCTCGGTGGACTAGTTGCGTAGAGGGCACCGTACTATCAAGAGGGGGTCCGCTGGGGTTTTTGCTTGGGTGGAATCATCACGTACACATCAGCTTCTCACCCTCCGAGCTTTTCCTGTCCATTGAAGATATCTCTCCTCTCTTCCTTGTTCTGTCTAGGTCTAAGCGGCAGTACCGCGCACCCAGCGGTAGTACCGCTGAGAAGCCACAAGCGGCAGTACCGCTTCGCAGCGATAGTACCGCCGTGGCTCCATAGCAGTAGTACCGCTGGGGGCCTGGCACCTCCGCCTGGTCCTCAGCTTCCTTGAGAGATCCCTTCTCCCTCTCTCTCTCGCGCCCCAGCGGTAGTATCGCACTGCCTGTGGTACTACGGCCGAAGGGTCACAAGCGGCAGTACCGCTCCACAGCGGTACTATCGCCCTTGACCCCTCTGACGTAGTACCGCTGGGTAGTCTGGCTCCTACCGCCTTGATTCGAGAGGTCTTTTTCTCGTGTCGGGTTTTGCGGCACTAGTCACGGTTTTAGTGGCGGTAGTACTGTTCCAGGAGCGGTAGTACCGCCCTACCACCGCGGTAGTACCGCATTTGGGTCCGTTCCCTACTAAGTCTCCTCAGCGCGGCAGTACCGCTGGTTGGCGCGGCAGTACCGTCGCCTGGCGGTAGTACCGCCCCCTCTCAGCGGTAGTACCGCCCTGTGCGGGGCTGGTTGGTGGGGGGCAACGGGATTGTTGGCCCCACTATAAAAGGGAGTCCCCTTCCTTCTTCTCACCTACCTCTTCCTCCTCCAAGCTCCATTTATTGCTCAAGCTCCATTAAATACTCCAAGCTTCATTTCCGCCCGATCTATCTCTCTAGCCAATCAAATTTGTTGATTTGCTCGGGAGTGGTTGAGAAGGCCCCGATCTACACTTCCACCAAGGGATTTTCGATTCCCCCACTCATCCCTAGCGGATCTTGTTACTCTTGGGTGTTTGAGCACCCTAGACGGTTGAGGTCAGCTCGGAGCCATATTCCATTGTGGTGAAGCTTCGTGGTCTTGTTGGGAGCCTCCGATTAAGTTGTGGAGATTGCCCCAACCTTATTTGTAAAGGTTCAGTCGCCGCCTTCAAGGCCACCAATAGTGGAATCACGGCATCTCGCATTGTGTGAGGGCGTGAGGAGAATACGGTGGCCCTAGTGGCTTTTTGGGGAGCATTGTGCCTCCACACCGCTCCAACGGAGACGTACTTCCCCTCAAAAGGAAGGAACTTCGGTAACACATCCTCGTCTCCACCGGATACACTCTTGGTTATCTCTTACCTTTACTTGTGCAAGCTCTTTATTGTTTCTACCCTTGCTTGCTTGTATGCTTGTTGTTATTGCATCATATAGGTTGCCCACCTAGTTGCACATCTAGACAACCTACTTTGATGCAAAGTTTAATTTGGTAAAGAAAAGCTAAAAATTGGTAATTGCCTATTCACCCCCCCCCTCTAGTCAACCATATCGATCCTTTCAATTGGTATCAGAGCCTCGTATCTTTATTAAGGACTTTACTGTCCAAAGAGTATGGTTGATACCGTAGACGGTGTGGAGGAACACTCCGGTGTGAATTCGATCTCGTCTACGGGAGATGGGGGAACTTCGGTCTCTCGTGAGGAGTTCAATGTGGCCTTGGAGACATTGAAAACCTCCATGACGACCGAAGTTGAAAGCATGTTTACTAAATTTCTTGAGGGGCTTAAACTATCCACCACACCGTTGAAAGTGGGTGATCCCGCCAACAAGGTGTCGGATGCTATCCCCGACAAGGGGGAAGCTAGTAGTGAAAAGGCTCCTTCTTCTAGTGGCAAGAATGGCACCGACATCTTTGCCCATGTGGAACCACCACTTGTTTATGGTGGACCGGTTCCCTCCACTCATTTGAATCATGTCGGTCCTCCCCCTAAGATTGTGAAAAATGAGGATTTTGATTCTTGGGTTTACCGCTTTAAACGTCATTTAAGTCATGTGAACACTAACCTTTGGAGAATCATTGAAGAAGGTTTCTATCCACATGATCCAAGCAACCTCACTCCTCGAGAAGCCGCGGACAATCAATTCAATGAGAATGCTCTCTTCATCATTCAAGATGCAATTCCACCCGAAGACCTACCTCATCTTCGTCCCTTCGCCTTGGCCAAAGATGCATGGCATTGTGTCGTGTCTCTCTACCGGGGAAGCGTAAGCATTCAACGCTCCAACTATGAAGTGGTACAAGATGAGGCCGATGAGTTTGCAATGAAGGAAGATGAAGAACCTCATGAGCTTTATCAGAGAGTAACCAAACTCGCGGTCTCACTACGAGATCACGGGAGCAAGGACACGGATGACAATTGGATCAAGCACAAATTCCTCAAGGTAATGATGCCCTACCACAAGGCCATGTCCTCCGTCATTCGTCAAAGACCGAACTTCCACACTTTGACCTCAAGCCAAATGTTGGATGAGTTTGTGGCCATGAACATTTTGGACAAGACCGTCGATAATGTGGTGCTCCGTTCTCAACGGGCAAAGAAGCCTAACCTTGCTTTGAAGGCCAAGCTCACCGTGGAAGAAGAAGAAGAGGAAGAAGAGGAGAGCAACCCCGAAGATACGAAGTATGCATATCATGAACACATGGCACTTGCTTCAAGGCAATTTTGGAGCAAGAAAAACTTGAGGCCCAACTTTAGCAAAAACAACTCGAGTGGCACAAGGGGCAAGCAACGTGTAAGGACTTGCTACAACTGCGGCAACGTGAGTCATTTCGTTACGGAATGCCCGTATGAGAAGAGGGAAGACAATGGTGGCAAACTCATCCGAAAGGACAAGGTCAAGTCGTTCCCCAACAAGAACAACTTCACCAAGAAGACTCATCCCAAGGCTTTGGTTGTGCAAGAAGAGTACAATGAGGATGATTACGATGATGAAGATGATGAGTCGGTTGCCATGGCCTCCATTGCCATTGCAACAACGTCACGGGTGTCTCTCTTCGACTCACCCAATGAGAGCATCACCGCCAAGTGCCTCATGGCTAAAGCCACCAACAAGGTAACCTCCAACATCAAAACTACCATCATTAATCATCCTTCCCAAACGGATAGCATTAATGAACTTGAGGGAGCTAATGTGGAGGCTAATGAGTTTGAGGCCTTTATGGGCAAACTCAAGGGAAAATCCAAGAAGCACTTTGTTGCTCTCTTGGAACAACTTGGTGAGGCCAATGACATGATCGAGGCTCACGAAGACACCATCTCTAAGATGGAAGGGCATAGTCGTGACTATGCCGATGAGATTTCGGATCTTTCCAATGCTCTTGAGGAAGAGCGTGGTCTTCATTTGGCTATTGAGGAGTCACACAACGTTGATCATGCTAAGTTAAAGAAAGATTATGATCATGCCCTCATTGTTTCTCGTGTGCTAAATTCCGACAAGGCCAAACTCGGAGTTGATCTTGCTAGACTCAAAGAGGAGTTTGATATACTTGACAAGGCCCACAAGGCCTTGAAGGGTACTCACGCTAGTCTCAAGGAGTCTCATGATCAACTCCAAGTGAAGCTAACTAAGGAGAAAGCAACTTTTCCTCATATGGTTTTAATTGATAATGCAAATGCTACTAACCCGTGTTGTGAGCATATACATCTTGTTGAGGAAAATGCTAAGTTGAAGGAGCAACTTGAGAGAGGACTTGCGACTTGCATACAAGGCAAGAAGAACCTCAACGATCTCTTGATCAACCAAAAGGGAGGTGTGGCCAAGGAATGGGTTGGGTACGTGCCCGACTCCAAGAACAAGAAGAAGAATGACAAGACCAAACGACCTCCTCCCCTCATGCAAACCTTTGTGAGGGAGGGAGAGAGTGTCCACAAGGAGAAGAAGAAGAACAATGTCAAGAAGGGCAATGTCACCCTCCCAACAAAGCCGGCGATTTTAATCCTTCTTATGTGTTATGTCATGCAAGTGATGGGCATGTTTATGCCAAATTTGTTGGTTCTCTTCATGAGTATATTGAATGGTCTATTTGGGTTCCTAAGACCCTTGTTACTAACATCAAAGGACCCATCACAAAATGGGTACCTAAAACCAAGCATTGATCTCTTGTAGGTGTTTGCTTCCGATGGTGGATCATGGTTGCTCGATAGCGGAGCTACAAATCATATGACCGGAAGCAAGGACTTGGTGGTGGACGTGCACAAAGTTCCATCTATGCCCACCAATGTCGAGTGGGGTGACGCCTCATCCTCTAAGGTATTGGGACTTGGCAAGGTGGTCATCTCTCATGATCTCATGATCGAGAAGGTCATGCTTGTTGAGTCCCTTGCATACAATTTACTTTCCGTTCGTCAACTTGCAATCATGGGCTTTGCCACTTTCTTTGATATCGATACCGTGGCCCTCTTGTGGAGCAAGACTCTTAAAGTAGCCTTTGTTGGGCATGTCGAGAACGGTCTATATGTGATTAACTTTTCGGAGTGACCCACTAAGACCGCGACATGCCTAATGGCTAAAGTTGATGTGGGATGGCTTTGGCATCGCCGTTTAGCCCATGTCAATATGAGATCTTTGCAAAGTCTTCTCAAGGGGGACTATGTCCGTGGACTAACGAATGTTAGTTTTGTTAAAGATCGTGCTTGCAGTGCCTGTATCGAAGGAAAGCTACATGAGAAGGCTCACCCTCCCACGACTATCATTTATTCAAAGAGGCCCTTGGAGCTCCTTCACATGGATCTTTTTGGGCCCCCATCCTTCGATAGTCTTGGAGGTAGGAAGTATTGCTTGGTGATTGTGGATGACTACTCAAGGTACACATGGGTGTATTTCTTCAAGAGGAAGAGCGAGACCCAACAAACCGTCATTAACTTTGCAAATGAAGCACAATGTCAACACAATGCAAAGATCTTGACAATAAGAAGTGACAACGGCACCAAGTTCAAGAACTACACCTTGGATGAATTTCTTAGTGATGAGGGAATCAAGCATCAATATTCCGCACCATACACCCCTCAACAAAACGGTGTTGCGGAGAGGAAGAACCGAACGTTGATGGATGCGGCAAGGACCATGATGGCGGAGTTCAAGTCTCCATACAACTTTTGGGCCGAAGCCATCAACACCGCGTGTCATGCATCCAATCGGCTCTACCTCCGCAAGGGCTTGAACAAGACCCCATATGATATACTCACCGGTAACAAGCCCAACCTCAAGTACTTCCGGGTATTCAGGTGTAAGTGTTTCATTCTCAAGAAAGGTGTTCGGTTGTCTAAATTTGAGGCTAGAGCTTATGAGGGCATATTCGTTGGTTATGATACAAACTCTCATGCTTACCGTGTCCTCAATAAATCCATGGAACTTATTGAGGAGACGTGTAACGTGGAGTTTGATGAGAATAACGGCTCCCAAGTGGAGCAAAGTGGCACTTGTGATGTAGGTGATGAAATTCCTCCTCAAGCCATAAGAAGAATAGGTGTTGGTTTCATCCTACCCATTGAGGAACCCCTTGTGGCCGAAGGAGAAGGACAATGCTCCACTCAAGTGGAGCCATCACCAACCCAAGGCCCACATGCTTCCGAAGAACAAAGTGAAGGCCCTCAACCTCAGGAACAAGACCAAGGGCAAGATCATACTCAAGACGGTGTTGACACACCAAGTGATGCCCAAGGTCAAGTTCTCTCCCCCGAGCAAGTTCAAGATCAAGAAAAAGCTCATGACGGAGCTCAAGATGATCAAGTAACCGCTCCTCAACTCACCACCGATGAGGAATTACAATGTCGTGCCGCCAAGGTTGCTTCCAAGCTCTCCACCAAGGATCATCTCATGACGAATGTGCTTGGAAGCTTAAGAAAGGGGGTAAGCACTCGTAGACAATTAGCAAATTATTGTGAGCATCACGCGTTTGTCTCTTGTGTGGAACCCCACAAGGTCTATGATGCGCTAGAAGATCCAGATTGGCTCAATGCCATGCACGAAGAACTCAACAACTTCGAGCGCAACAAAGTGTGGAGATTGGTGCCAAGGCCAACGGGGAACCATAATGTCATTGGAACCAAGTGGATATTCAAGAACAAGCAATATGCCCATGGGATTATCATTCGCAACAAGGCTCGTTTGGTAGCACAAGGCTACTCCCAAGTCGAGGGTATCGACTACGGTGAAACCTTTGCTCCCGTTGCTCGTCTTGAATCCATTCGCATGTTGATTGCATATGCTTCTCATCATAACTTTAAGTTACAACAAATGGATGTGAAGAGTGCTTTCCTTAATGGTCCCATAAATGAATTGGTTTACGTCAAGCAACCCCCCGGGTTCGAGGATCCCTACTTTCCCGATCATGTGTATCAACTCGATAAGGCACTCTATGGCCTTAAACAAGCCCCACGTGCGTGGTATGACCACCTTACCGAGTTGTTACAAGACCGTGGTTTTGAAGTTGGGCTAATCGACCCCACTCTTTTTACTAAGAAGGTCAAAGGGGAGTTGTTTGTGTGCCAATTATATGTTGATGATGTTATCTTTGGTTCTCCTAACAAAGCTTTCAATGAGGAATTTGCCGCTCTCATGACCTCAAAGTTCGAGATGTACTCCATGGGAGAGTTGAAGTTCTTTCTAGGGTTCAAAGTGAAGCAAAGAACAGAAGGAACCTTCATCAGTCAATCCAAATACACCCAAGACATGCTCAAGAGGTTCAAGCTAAGTGACGTCAAGACGGCCTCCACTCCAATGCCCACCAAGTGCCAACTTGACTTAGATCCCAATGGTAAAGTGGTGGATCAAAAGGTATATCGTTCCATGATTGGTTCTTTGCTTTACCTTTGTGCATCTAGACCGGACATCATGTTGAGTGTGGGAATTTGTGCACGGTTTCAAGCCGCACCTAAGGAAAGTCACTTTGTGGCGGTCAAACAAATCTTTCGATATTTGGCTCATACCCCAAACTTTGGCTTATGGTACCCAAGAGGATCAAACTTCAAGCTTGTAGGGTACTCGGATTCCGATTGGGCGGGAGACAAAGTGGATAGGAAGTCCACTTCCGGAGGGTGCCAATTCCTTGGTTGCTCTTTGGTAAGTTGGTCTTCCAAAAACTAAAGTTGTGTGTCTCTCTCGTCCACTGAGGCGGAGTATGTTGCCGCCGGTAGTTGTTGTGCACAACTTCTATGGATGAGGCAAACTTTAAAGGATTACGGTGTCACTTGTGACAAAGTGCCTCTTTGGTGTGACAATGGAAGTGCCATCAAGATTCTCTCAACCCAGTGCAACACTTCAAGACAAAGCATATTGAGATTCGGTATCACTTCATCCGGGATCACATTAGGCGAGGAGAGATCGAGCTCAACTATGTCAACACTCATGACAAACTTGCAGATATTTTCACGAAGCCCTTGGATGAAGCAAGATTTCGCGAGTTAAGGCATGAGCTAAATATCATTGATTCGAGCAATGTTGCTTGAACCCGTGCACACCCTATCACGCTCAACTTGTTGTCTAGTTTAGGTGTAGGCATGGACATAGGGGGAGTGTTGTTCTCTCAATGAACTCTCCCTCCCCCCATTATGCATAAATTGATCAAGTCTTTCACTTTAGCCATTGTTGATGGCACTTGTGCTTAAAAGACGAGTTTTGGTCATGGGCCCAAGGTTAAAATCTTCGCGGTGCCATACCTTTTGACTCAAACATAGGTGGCCTCGGCCACCGCCCTCTTTTGAAGAGGTGTGTCTTGGTCTTTCGCTGGTGTGTTTCTTCTTCTCTTGCCGTTCTTGTCGTTTCGTCGAGCTAAAGCCGTGTCTGTTTAGTTGCCGTGGCGTGCTGTGCGGTACTACCGCTTATAAGCGGTACTACCGCTGAGGGACGGGACCAGGGGGTTAAGTCGGGGCAGGGGGAGGTTTCTTCTCCCCCATACCCATTCACTTCGCCCCTCTTGTCTCTTCCTCTCTCCAGCCTCATCTGGCCACGGGAGGGCTCCGGCGGATCTCCGTCTCCAGGGCGTCCCTCTCCATTTCCTTTGGTGGAGTCGATCCCCACCTCATCCTCTTGCCATGGATGCCGGTGTTGCCCCCGTTCTTTCTTTCGTTTTGTCTCCTTTTAGTTCTTGTTTCTTAGGGGCAATGGTGGTTGCATCTCTAGATTTTTGGCGAAATCTAGGCTTGAGTTGGTTGGAGAAGGCAACTAGACTTTCTAGATTAGAGTTTGGTAGGATTATTTTTGAATTTGGTAGGCCGGTAGTGTCGGATCTGACTGCGGTAGTAAGAACCCGCTGTTTCACCGCCTCGTGCTATATGAAACTGATGTTTCTCCTCCTCAAGCAGTACTACCGCTCCTCTTGGAGCGGTACTACCGCTTGACCTAGAGCGGCACTACCGCTTGCGGCGGTACTACCGCGGGCAGGTCACGGTACTACCGCTGAATGCCAATTTTCATCATTTTCCTGCCTTATCTTGATCTTTTGTTGAGCTTGTTGGCTTATGCTCGTTCTTTCCGGTTGTTTTGCTTGTTCTTGTGTTTGGCTCCAAGTGATGACCGTTCCGAGCAGCAAGGTCGCCGTATCAACCCCGGGCGTGCCACATCAAAACGCTACCGCACCTCAGAGCCTGCCGGTGGTTCCTCAAGCACCCAACCGCCTCCAACAAGTGCATCTGCAAGTGTTCCTCCACCTCCTCAGCAATCGAAGCGAGCCGCCAACAAGCCAAAAGGGAAGACTGTGACTGAGATGACCAACAAGGAGTTTTGGGAGAAGCGTCGCCGCAACCCCTATGCGGTGGACCAAGAACCCACTTTGGTCAACCGCCCGTTCTGGAACCGTTTTCAGTTTGCCATCTACTTTTATGTGATCAAGGCCAAGAAGAATCTTTTTGTTGATGTTCGCTCCATTGACACTGATGCTATGGAGAAGGACCCGGAGTACTTTGGCGAAGCTCTTCAGATGTGCACTCAGCTGAACATTCTCAGGATCATGCAATTCAACAAGGATTTCGATGCGGATTTGGTGGCTCAATTCTATGCCACCGTCCATCTTGGGACGGATGTCGACAGGACTCTGACATGGATGACCAATGGCAAGCTGCTTTCTGTCAAGTGGAAGGCTTTCATGGAGTTACTTGATGTGGTGGATACCGGGCTTGAGACTCCTGTTGGTTTCCGTCCTCACCGCAATGCTACATCCACCCACAAGCAAGCCCTTTGGCCCTACTGCACTGTGAAGATTCACCTAGTAACTGAGAAGAAGACCTATGAGCTGTCTCCGTATCTAGACATTCTTCATCGCATATTCCGTGAGACTCTCTTCCCTCGGATCGGGAATCTGGATATGGTCCACTCTTACCTCATGGACATGCTCCTTTTCTGTCAGCATGAGAAGGAAGCAAGCACTGGAGAGAGCCTGGATATCTCTCATGTCATGTGGTCTGAACTTCTATCTGCCGTGTCTGAGCGCAAGTGTCCTATCTATGGTCCATTCATCATGAGGCTCATTGAGAGGGCTTGGGCACAGACTTATCCCAGAGTGCTGCTAGAGACTGGAGACTTGGTGTCTCATGAGATCAAGTGTATGAGGAAGAAGGACAACTGGATAGCGCCTCACACAGGGGGTCCATCTGCTACTGCTGCCACAGGCGGTCCGTCTGCTGATGCTGCTGCTGCTGCCATGGGGACCGAGGATGAGGCTGCTACTGATGATCATGAGGAGAACTTTGGCCCCTCTAGTGTAGAACCGTTGTGGGCACAGAAGCTTAAGCGCAAGATGAAGAAGCTTTTCTGCATGGAGTCTCATGGTCAGTACATGACTTATGTGGTGGAGAAGCATGCCAGGACGCGCCACAAGGAGCTCATGCGTCAGATGGGAGCAACTGTTGTCACTGGGTCTGAGGGTCAGATCACTGAAGAGGAGGGCTGGATTCATCAGAATTGCCACTGGACCGACTCCGATGCCGAGCAGTTTTCGACCCACGATGAAGATGCAGAGATGTGATGTTCGAGCTCTTCCTCCTCCCATCACCTGGAGTCGTAGTGTCACTCTATGCCCTTTTTGGTGTCTCGCTGCCAAAGGGGGGGAGAGTGTAGGGATTTTCTTCTTGTGTCGTGCTTTGAGTCGTCTTGTGTTTTCTTGTGTGTTCCTTCTTTGGTTTGGTTTGGTGTGAGACCAAAGTCCTAGTCATATGGTGTAAGACATATGCTCCCTATCGCTACCTTATTACTTATGTCATTTCAGAGTACTGTAGTTTATTATGAGATGCATGCTTGTCCTGTTTACTCACTTCTCTCATATGTTTTATGCTTAGTATTGTTGGACTATAAAATATAGGGGGAGTGTTGATCCGAATGTGTGTGTCGTGCCTTCTCTAGGTGCACACATTCTGGGGGAGCCCATCTATATTTTGTAGTTCTTAGTTTTCTTTGTTTCATCTCTTTTCCTTGCGCAAATCCCTAGTTGTCATCAATCCACCAAAAAGGGGGAGATTGTTACGGCATATCTCTCTCAAGGTAGTTTTGGCGATTGATGACAACATGTTTGCGGACTAATCTTGTGCGTTGAATTATTCACAGATTCTCCCCTGGCAAGAGACGCTTTCTTCCCCTCGGAGTGTATTTCAAGACGGTGTAGCTCTTTTGTTTCTTTCTCGGTGGACTAGTTGCGTAGAGGGCACCGTACTATCAAGAGGGGGTCCGCTGGGGTTTTTGCTTGGGTGGAATCATCACGTACACATCAGCTTCTCACCCTCCGAGCTTTTCCTGTCCATTGAAGAGATCTCTCCTCTCTTCCTTGTTCTGTCTAGGTCTAAGCGGCAGTACCGCGCACCCAGCGATAGTACCGCTGAGAAGCCACAAGTGGCAGTACCGCTTCGCAGCGGTAGTACCGCCGTGGCTCCACAGCAGTAGTACCGCTGGGGGCCTGGCACCTCCGCCTGGTCCTCAGCTTCCTTGAGAGATCCCTTCTCCCTCTCTCTCGCGCCCCAGTGGTAGTACCGCACTGCCTGTGGTACTACGGCCGAAGGGTCACAAGCGGCAGTACCGCTCCACAGCGGTACTACCGCCCTTGACCCCTCTGCCGTAGTACCGCTGGGTAGTCTGGCTCCTACCGCCTCGATTCGAGAGGTCTTTTTCTCGTGTCGGGTTTTGCGGCACTAGTCACGGTTGTAGTGGCGGTAGTACCGTTCCAGGAGCGGTAGTATCGCCCTACCACCGCGGTAGTACCGCATTTGGGTCCGTTCCCTACTAAGTCTTCTCAGCGCGGCAGTACCGCTGGTTGGCGCGGCAGTACCGTCGCCTGGCGGTAGTACCGCCCCCTCTCAGTGGTAGTACCGCCCTGTGCGGGGCTGGTTGGTGGGGGGCAACGGATTGTTGCCCCCACTATAAAAGGGAGTCCCCTTCCGCCTTCTCACCTACCTCTTCCTCCTCCAAGCTCCATTTATTTCTCAAGCTCCATTAAATACTCCAAGCTTCATTTCCGCCCGATCTATCTCTCTAGCCAATCAAATTTGTTGATTTGCTCGGGAGTAGTTGAGAAGGCCCCGATCTACACTTCCACCAAGGGATTTTCGATTCCCCCACTCATCCCTAGTGGATCTTGTTACTCTTGGGTGTTTGAGCATCCTAGTCAGTTGAGGTCACCTCGGAGCCATATTCCATTGTGGTGAAGCTTTGTGGTCTTGTTGGGAGCCTCCGATTAAGTTGTGGAGATTGCCCCAACCTTGTTTGTAAAGGTTCGGTCGCCGCCTTCAAGGCCACCAATAGTGGAATCACGGCATCTCGCATTGTGTGAGGCGTGAGGAGAATACGGTGGCCCTAGTGGCTTCTTGGGGAGCATTGTGCCTCCACACCGCTCCAACGGAGACGTACTTCCCCTCAAAAGGAAGGAACTTCGGGAACACATCCTCGTCTCCACCGGATCCACTCTTGGTTATCTCTTACCTTTACTTGTGCAAACTCTTTATTGTTTCTACCCTTGCTTGCTTGTATGCTTGTTGTTATTGCATCATATAGGTTGCCCACCTAGTTGCACATCTAGACAACCTACTTTGATGCAAAGTTTAATTTGGTAAAGAAAAGCTAAAAATTGGTAGTTGCCTATTCACCCCCCCCCCCCTCTAGTTGTCAGGCGGTTGTACCGGCCCAATACCGCCCTACCATCGGAATATCTTCAGTTTTGGGGTGGTTGTTGGGTGGTGGTGGACCGGTATTTTCCCGATGGCTTCGACACACCGGTACTACAGGTGACTGGAGCGGATGTATTGCTCTAGACTTAGCCACCACAAGTACTTGGTCCTGGCAGTTGTACCAGTCCTAGTACCGCTCTAACTACCGGTCAGGGGTGACTCCCTATTGTTATGGAACGCTAGTAGGGTGGTGGTATCCCGGTAGTTCCCAGATGGTTTCGGCCAACTGGTACTACCGGTGCAACCCTTAGTTGTACCGCCCGGTACTCTGCTTCAAGGGAACCTGCAAAAAGCGGTTGTACCAGTCCATTGACCGGTTGTACCGCCCCTGTGCTTTCTACAACATAGAGGGCAGATTTATGGGGTCCTATAAAAGGGGGTCTTCTTCCCCATTGAACCTTATCTTTGAGCTCGTATTTTCCCTCCATTGTTGACTTTCTTCGAGCTTGCTATCTCTCAATCTTTCCAATGATTCTTGCTAGTTCTTGAGGGAAAAGAGAGAGGAGATTTAGATCCACATTTCCACCAATCACTTTCTCCTCTTTGTGAGGGAAACCCCTTGGATCTATATCTTGAAGTTTTTGGTGTTCTCCTTCTTATTCTTCCTCTCATATTCCTCCATAGCTTTCGTTGCTTTGGTGGGATTTGAGAGTGAGGGGCTTGGGCACTCCATGTGCCCTTTTCATTGCGTTTGGTGCATCGGTTTGAGTTCTTCACGGTGATATGTGGAGGTGAAAGTTGAGAAACTTATTACTCTTGGGTGTTTGGTACCCTAGAGCTTGTTCCTCTTGGGTTCTTGGGTGTCTTAGACGGTTGGTGGTACCTCAGAGCTCAATCATTATGGTGTAAAGCTCCGAGAAAGCGTCGTGGTCTCCAATTAGGCTGTGGAGATTGCCCTGAGTAATTCATACGGGTTTCGGTGACCGCCCCCAAGGGTTGTCAAAATGTATGGGTTCGGTGACCGCCCCCAAGGGTTGCCAATTGTACGGGTTATCTCTTACCCGAGCCCTTTACTTATGCACTTTACTTTGTGATAGCCATAGTGTTTCATGTTGTATATCTTGCTATCACCTAGTTGTTTGTCTTACTTAGCATAAGTTGTTGGTGCATATAGGCGAGCCTAATTGTTTTAGGTTTTGTGCTTGACAAATTAAACATTGGTTTTATTCCGTATTTGTTATAGCCTAAACCATAATTATTTTAAAGCGCTTATTCATCCTCCTCTAGGCGACATCCACGATCTTTCAAGTATTTTTTCTTAAAATTCAAGCAATGGTCAAATAGTCGAGAGTCAACTAGTCAACAGTCGGTCATCAATCCAGTAGCTCCTATTTGGCGCAGCATGCGCCCGGATGTCGATGCGCGTGCTCCCGCCGCTGCCCTCGAGCGCTCATTTGGACCGGCCCATGAGCGGCGCAAGATGCCCCCTATTTTCTTCTTTTTTTTATTTTTTTTCTTGTTTAAATAATTCAGGATTTTGAAAAAGTTATAAAAATCAAAACAAATGAAATTTTGAAAAAGTTCGTCGATCCAAAAAATGTCCTTGAAGTGGAATAATGTTCACGAATTTCACAAAAATGTTAGTGATTTTAAAAATGTTCATCAATTTGAATATTTATGAATATTTTTTATCATATGAACAAACTTTGAATTTTATGAATATGCTTTTGAATTAGATGAACACATTCTCAATTTACGAACATTTTTTAAAATAGGATGGACTTTTTAAACAATGGATGAACATTTTTTGAATTTGATCAACTTTTCAAAAAATTATGATGGACAAATTTTGAATATGATGAACGAATTAAGAATTTCATGAACATTTTCTGAAATAGATGAACAATTTTTATTTTTTGTGAACTTGATGAAAAATTCTCAATTCAAGAACATTTCTTTGAAATCGGTTGAACTTTTTGAAAAAAATATGAACATTTTCTAAAATTATGGTGAACGATTTTTGAATATCATGAATATGTTTTGAATTAGATTTATAGTTTTTTACTCATTGAACAAAAAAATGTTCACATTTTAGAAAAGTTCATGAAACCAGAAAAAAGAGGAAGAAATAAAAAGGAGAAAAATTATAATAAGGTTCTAGAATCTGACATCATCCACCTGAGCTGGCCCACTTATAGGCAGCGGGGAATTTTTTTTTGGGGGCAGGGGGGGGGGTATGCGCGTAGTAGCGAGAGCAACTTGTTAATGATAGATCTTTTTGGAACCCCCCAATGATCACTTGGGGGTGGGCTGAGACCTTGTTACGGCATATCTCTCTCAAGATAGTTTTGGTGATTGATAACAACATGTTTGCGGACTAATCTTGTGCATTGAATTATTCATAGATTCTCCCCTGGCACGAGATGCTTTCTTCCCCTCGGAGTGTATTTCAAGACGGTGTAGCTCTTTTGTTTCTTTCTCGGTGGACTAGTTGCGTAGAGGGCACCGTACTATCAAGAGGGGGTCCGCTGGGGTTTTTGCTTGGGTGGAATCATCACGTACACATCAGCTTCTCACCCTCCGAGCTTTTCCTGTCCATTGAAGAGATCTCTCCTCTCTTCCTTGTTCTGTCTAGGTCTAAGCGGCAGTACCGCGCACCCAGCGATAGTACCGCTGAGAAGCCACAAGCGGCAGTACCGCTTCGCAGCGGTAGTACCGCCGTGGCTCCACAGCAGTAGTACCGCTGGGGGCCTGGCACCTCCGCCTGTTCCTCATCTTCCTTGAGAGATCCCTTCTCCCTCTCTCTCTCGCGCCCCAGCGGTAGTATCGCACTGCCTGTGGTACTACGGCCGAAGGGTCACAAGCGGCAGTACCGCTCCACAGCGGTACTACCGCCCTTGACCCCTCTGCCGTAGTACCGCTGGGTAGTCTGGCTCCTACCGCCTCGATTCGAGAGGTCTTTTTCTCGTGTCGGGTTTTGCGGCACTAGTCATGGTTGTAGTGGCGGTAGTACTGTTCCAGGAGCGGTAGTACCGCCCTACCACCGCGGTAGTACCGCATTTGGGTCCGTTCCCTACTAAGTCTCCTCAGCGCGGCAGTACCGCTGGTTGGCGCGGCAGTACCGTCGCCTGGCGGTAGTACCGCCCCCTCTCAGCGGTAGTACCGCCCTGTGCGGGGCTGGTTGGTGGGGGGCAACGGGATTGTTGCCCCCACTATAAAAGGGAGTCCCCTTCCTCCTTCTCACCTACCTCTTCCTCCTCCAAGCTCCATTTATTGCTCAAGCTCCATTAAATACTCCAAGCTTCATTTCCGCCCGATCTATCTCTCTAGCCAATCAAATTTGTTGATTTGCTCGGGAGTAGTTGAGAAGGCCCCGATCTACACTTCCACCAAGGGATTTTTGATTCCCCCACTCATCCCTAGTGGATCTTGTTACTCTTGGGTGTTTGAGCATCCTAGTCGGTTGAGGTCACCTCGGAGCCATATTCCATTGTGGTGAAGCTTTGTGGTCTTGTTGGGAGCCTCCGATTAAGTTGTGGAGATTGCCCCAACCTTGTTTGTAAAGGTTCGGTCGCCGCCTTCAAGGCCACCAATAGTGGAATCACGGCATCTCGCATTGTGTGAGGCGTGAGGAGAATACGGTGGCCCTAGTGGCTTCTTGGGGAGCATTGTGCCTCCACACCGCTCCAACGGAGACGTACTTCCCCTCAAAAGGAAGGAACTTCGGTAACACATCCTCGTCTCCACCGGATCCACTCTTGGTTATCTCTTACCTTTACTTGTGCAAACTCTTTATTGTTTCTACCCTTGCTTACTTGTATGCTTGTTGTTATTGCATCATATAGGTTGCCCACCTAGTTGCACATCTAGACAACCTACTTTGATGTAAAGTTTAATTTGGTAAAGAAAAGCTAAAAATTGGTAGTTGCCTATTCACCCCCCCTCTAGTCAACCATATCGATCCTTTCAGACCTCCACTAGGCGCTCTCACCCGCCGCCACGTGTCCTACTCTGGTGTTTCCTCCAAATTTTATTTTTTATTTTATTTTTCCACACGTGTTTTCGGCTTGTTAGATGATTTTTTCCGGTCTTTCTCGACCTTTTAGTTTTTCGCCGGTCTTTTTTGGCTTTTGGATGATTTTTTTAAATATTTCTTTTGCGAGATAAAACATGTTTTCCTTCTTTTTTTGCTTCTGCGGGAGGCACAACTTGCATCTCGAAAATGAAAAAAAAAACATCTTTTTTTGCTTCTGCGTGAGTCATGGTTTGCTTCCGCGAGAGGCAGGGTCGTGCCTCTCGGAAAGGGGGAAAATATGTTTAGTTTTTTTATCCTTTCGTGAGAGCCATGATTTTGCTGCCGCGAGAGGCACGCCACTCGGAAACAGAAAAAGCGTGTTTTTTTCTTTTTCTCCATGAGAGGACCGATTTTGCTTCCGCGATTGGCACGGACGTGCCTCTCGGAAACCAAAAAAACATGTTTTCTTCTTCTTTCCCTTCTGTCTGTCGAAAATGGGAAAACGCGTTTCTATTTTTTTTCCTTCCGCTATAGGCATGGTTTTTTTCGTGAAAAAAAAGTTTGTCAAAACCTATCAACATGGGATCTAGTTTTGAAGATCTCGACGCGAGAAATCCAACAATGAAAATGGTTTATGAGATAAAACGTGTTGAATAAATGCCTCTACGAAAAAAGGGGAAATTCTAGGCCGCAACAGTGCACCACTTGTTGCAACCTGGGAAGGAAAAATGATCTTTGGAAGAAGTACTCCTCAATTAGTGATTTCGCGCGGTAGCTTTCCAGTGACCTACGCACCGAATAGAAGCTGCCCATCGAACCGATCGAAGGAAGCAAGGGATTGAGAGAGCGAACACCTCGTGTACTGGGCCTGGCCACGCGAGTGGGCCGCCTGAGTGTCGGCTCATTATCTGGCGCAAAAAGTGACAATTAGGACTTCTCCAAACGGGGGTTGGCCCAGATGGCGCAGTCCTTCTCGAGAAATCAGTCTTCAAGCCCCCCTCGGCTCCTATTTGGCGCGCGGGTCATCACGGAGCGACCGCGTGCGCACCCCCTCGCGCGCTAGAGTTTCTATGGGGAGGCCCATTTTCGGGATTCACCCAACTGTTTTGTCTGTTTTTCTTTCATTTTTTTCCTTTTCCTTTTTCTTTTTGTTCCTTTTGTTGTTTTCTTTTCTTTGCTATTTTTCTTTGTCATTTTTATTATTGATTATTCAATTTGGGGAAATATTTTAAATTTGTGATTTTTTGTTTTCTTTTTCTTTTTCGTTTTTGACTTGCAAACATTTTTTGAATTCTTAATTTTTTTTAGAAATTGTGAACAGATTTTGAAATAATGAAAATTTTGTTGAAATTGCGCACATTTTTATTTTCCACTTTTTTTCAATTTTTCTTTCCAAATTCATGGACAGTTTTTTGTTCATCTCAAACTCAAAAAATGTTCACCAATGTAAAAAGATGTTCAAGAATTCAAGTTTTGTTCACTGGATTTAAAAAAATTTCATCAAAATACATAAGTTGTTCATCAAATTCCAAATTTGTTCGTAGATTTTCAGAAAATGTTCATCGAATTCAAAATTTGTTCATTCATTTTTCAAAAAAAAAATCTTGATAAAACTTTTGTTCAACAAGTTCAAAAAAATGCTCTGAAATACAAAAAAATGTTCCTCATTATTATAAAATGCTCATAAAAGCTTTCATAAAATAAAGAAATGTTCATTAAAATTAAAAAATATTTATTCTTTTGAAATCATAAAAAAATTAATTCAAGAATTTTTCTGAATTTTATGCACAATTTTTGGAGTCACGGTTCACAAAAATTTTGTAATCTTGTATTATTTTAAAAATAGAAAAAGTTAAAACAAAAAACCAAGATGCTTCCCACTTTTCCTGCCCCACACATGGGCCGGCCCACGAGGGGCGTGTGTGTGTGGGGGGGGGGGGGGGGGGGGGGCTCGCTTGTTCCCTGGTGCTGTACGCGCCAATTAGGAGGTCCAACTTCGTAGCCCAAAAGAAGAGGGACATCTCTCCGGACAAGAATCGGGCGGGCTGTGTCTCGCCTAGCTCCATTATGACTTTCTAAAGAAAAAAAGATGCACACACACGAGTTCGTGCATGGCGGGGACCAGTGGTGGAACTTAGTGGAGAGCAACCTGGGCCGTTACCCCCCCCCCCCCCCCCCCCAGCCCATGAGAAAGCTAGCTTACATCCCCTAGTATTCAGCCCATGTGTCCAGTTAAAATCAGCCCAAAGTTATGTTTTTTGCCCCTCCAGCCCATTTGCCCCTCCACAAATTCAGCCAAGCTCCGCCACTGGCGGGGACGTTTTCTCTTCTGGGGTAGTTGACCGAGATTTAACCAAATTTCAATCAAGTGAAAAGTGATATAGCATGCAAAATGTTTGCATGAATCTTAATGTAAGATCCGGCGACTTAGCGAGACTGTTTCTCTCCCGTGTCTTCTTCTCTCTCTGCGTTGCGTTGCGTTACGTTTGCCTGCCTGCCCGCAGCCTGGGGGGCCAGACGTCCAGTACATTTGGGTCCCGCCCGCGGGGAACCACCGTGTGCACGCGCGCGATCGTTCTCTTCCCGCCGACACGTACGCGTGGCTGCATGCATGCGTGCATAGCGTGCATGGCATGTCGGCAACGTACGTTGTCGCGAGTGCCGGCTCCGGCCGGCGCGCCGATCAAGAGAAGCCGAGACAGTGCCTGCAACGCCATGAACACAGCTGTAGTACACGCCTACAGTATTGCGGCAGTTCCTCCATCTTACGAGATCAAGCCGTGCGTTGCGTTGCGTGCATGGGAACCACCAGCCGGCTGGGGAAAGGAAAAAAACTCCGTCGCTCTTTAACCTCGGAACTGCAGCTGCTGCAGGCACGCACGCACGCACGCAGGTGTCCACCGAAGAGCGTAGAGGTGCTCGGGTGCACGCATCTCAGGGCAGATGATTTGGCCTTGTCGACCGATGAGGGTGGGGGAGATCAGCGTCGAAGCGCACTCTTTGTCCGGAGTGTCAACCGGGAATGCTCGCGCGCGCTGCCGGGAGCTGCATCGCACCGCGCCGGGGGCACGGCACGTCGCCTCGCATGCACGGTACGCACAGTGCGGCCGTCCGGCCGACCGAATCTTCTCGGCGCCGCATCGCGACCGCCGACCGCCACGGTACGACGGGACGAGAAAAGTATGCGAGTGCTACCTTTTAACGCGAGGCGGTGGGGGTGGGCCCCCTGCCTGGTAAGTTTGGCCGGCCGCCGGGCCAATCAGGGCGCATGGTCTCGTAGTACGTCCTGTCAGATCGCTGGGGCCCCCGCCGCCGCCACCTCCGAGCAGGCCCCACGCGGCCATGCTAGGATATGGTGATATGCTCGCGCCCGATCTCATCCACATCACGCCCATGTCTATGGCTCGCACCGATCGATGACAGGCATATCCGGCTGGGGTCTCGTCGCTTCGAAGAGATTGGTCACAAGATGATCTGTATTATTACAAGAGAAATTAACTTGCTGATCTGTTATGTTGGTGAGTGCTATCTGAGCTAAATCATGTGCCTCTATGTTACTGAGTCTTGAGATGTGGAAAACCTGAACTGAAGATGCATTTGTTGCTGCACAAAATTCTGCAAGTAATCCTCTAGCCTCCCAATGTCCTGGATCTGTTCTCGATGATCTTGCAGCAGCTGCTTTCGCTAGCGATAAATTATCTGTGAGGAAGGTCGCATCTGTTATTTGCAACCTGGCGAGTATGTTGGCTGCAAGTACTAAGGCTTGTGCTTCTGCTTGTATGGCTGATTCTGCATGATTACCTGTAGCATATATTTGGACCTTCAGTTTTCTACTTCCTTGATTTATGTGCATATAAACTCCCAGTCCAGTTCTTGTGTTGCTTGCATGTTGAACCTGATCCTTCCATGCCGCATCCGTGAAAATCCTATTTGCTGTTGTTAGCTTTAATAAATCTACTGTTGTCCCTTGTGTATATGTACCTGTTATTTGCAATCCTTGATTCTCCTCCTCCTTATGTGATTGTTCCTGTATTTCCACTTCCTGTAATATGCAATTCGCTATGGCCTGAGCTGCATAAAAAATTTGTAGAGGAGAGCTTTCTTTTCTTTGAAACAATTTGTCGTTCCTTGATTTCCGCATACACCACATGAAGGTAAATATGTTGCTCAAAGTGGCATGTGGATGATTTGAGTTAAGAATGTCTAAAATCATACTTGTCATGGAATTGCTATCCCGTAGGAAATCTTCTATTCTAATGTACCAGGGATGGACAAACCAGGCAGCCTTAGCAAAAGGGCAAAGAAAAAGAATGTGCTTTTCATCTTCTTCCGCTCCACACCTTGAACAAAATTTACTTATATCGGGTGTGTATTTACCTGCTCTTATGCCTGTTGGAAGGGCTTTTCTGATAAGTCTCCATGCAAATGTTTGTATCCTTGGAGCTATATCTTTTGCTTTCCATATTTGTTTCAATAGCTCCCTTGAGTTGGTTGTAATGATTGTCGGCTGTGGTTCTCCTTCTTCTTGCAAAATCTGTAAACAGAGTTTGTATGCACTTTTAGTTGTAAATTTTCCTGACGGGGTTAGTTTCCAACAAAGAAGATCTTTCCCACCATCCTGAATTATTGGAACTTGTTTCATGACAGTGGCTGTATCCGGATGAAAGAGACTATCAATGAGGTTATTGTTCCATTTTTTCTGATTTGGGAGCCAAAGATCTTTAACAAGAGCCGGGTATTCATATTCTCTAGGCTGGATAATGAGATGGTCATAGATTGTATCCCAAGTATTATACCAGGGATTGCTCCAAAGAGAAATGTTTCCTTCTGTGAGTTGATAGAAGGAATTTTTTATTAGTATGGGTCTAACTTTCAGTATTCCAGTCCAGAAAGCAGACTTGGGAACATTATGGTTGGCCTTCCAGAAGGATGTATCAGGGTAGTACTTGCATTTGAGGATTTTTGAAAGATGGTTATTTGGATCTTCAGCTATCCTCCAAGCGGCTGAAAGGATCAAACCTCTGTTAGTCGCTTGCATATTTCGGATCCCAAGACCTCCTTCATTCTTTAGGGAACAAATATCTTTCCAAGCTCGCAAACACAGAGGTTTAGAGTTGCATTCTTCTCTCACCCCTATCCACCAAAAGTTTCTAATGATTGAAGTGAGTTTGGATAAGAATTTTTTGGGGAACAAAATATTAGACATGTAATAAACAGGAATTGAAGCAAAGACAGAATTTATGAGAGTGGGCGTGGCTGCATGAGAAAGTTTATTAGCTTTGTAACCAGGTAGCTTGGCTTTGAATTTGTCAATGACAAAATTATAGGCTGTGGATCTGTCTTTGGCTGGAAGAATAAGGGGATGTCCCAAGTGGATAGTGTTGTTATCTATATCTGGAACTGGGAAGATGCTTTTGATAGCTTGTTTAATGTTGCTATCCACACCTTTACTGAAGATAATACCAGATTTATTCCAATTTGGAATTTGACCTGACCTGTTACAGAATGCTTGAATGATTTGACTCATGGTTGTTGCCTCTTGAGTAGTAGCTTGCCCACAAACTAAGAGGTCATGTGCAAACATTAGTGAGTGTATAGGAGGGCAATTCGGACCAAGAGCAACTCCTGTGAGTTGGTTAGATACCATTGCTTCCTGAAGAGAGAGAGACAACTCATTTATGGCCAGTACAAAAAGGTATGGCGAAAGAGGACAACCTTGCCTAATGCCTCTGCTATTCCTGAATTTTGCATATGATTGGCCATTAATGATAGCAGAGAAGGAGGCCGTAGAGATACATGCATAGATTAAATTAATGAAATGGCTTTGCAACCCTTTTCTAGCAAGAGCCGAGACAATAAAGTTCCATTCTAAGCGATCAAAAGCCTTTGCAAGATCAATTTTAATCATGAAGGAAGGAGGATTCCATGAACCAAGATTAAAGGAGTGGGTAATTTCTCGAGCTATAATAATGTTATTGCTAATCCTCCTCCCCTGAATGAAAGCTTGTTGTGAAGGGTGAATGTAATCATTGAGATGTGGTTTAAGTCTCTGTGCTAATGATTTTGCAATGATTTTATAAACAACATTACAGAGACTAATGGGTCTAAAATCAGCAGGAGTGATGCAAGCTAATTTCTTTGGAATGAGAGCTATGTTGGTGTCATTGACATGATTTGGCATGATACCGGTTTCATAGAAGTTTCTTACCAGATTGACCACATCCTCTCCGATCCAATCCCAGGCAGCTAAGAAAAAGGCCAAATTTAACCCATCTGGTCCTGGAGAAGCATTCCTCTTCATTTCCTTAAGAATCTGCCAAAGTTCCCACTTGTCTGGAATACTATTTGTATAATCCTGTTGATCTGCATTTATTTGTGTGCTTACATACGGCATGCCTTGGTTAATTCTATCATAAGCGAAAATCTGTTTGAAATACTGAACAAAGGTATGAGCAATATTTTCAGGTTTAAAATGAGTTATATTGCTATTATCTTTGATGGAAACAATTTGGTTCTTCCTTCTTCTTTTAAGTACAGCCTGATGAAAGTAAGAAGTATTTCTGTCCCCTTTTGTTGCCCAATGCTTTTTCGCCCTTTGACTATAATATTCAGTGAGTTTTGTCATGTTCTCTTCATACCTATTTATTAAAGAGGCCTCCAACTTGTGGTCTTGTTCCTGTATTGGCTTCATCTGAACATTTTTTATTTGTTCCTCAAGGTAGTTGAGCTCCTGGTTGATTGGCCTTTTCTTTTTGCACCATCTTTTGAGAGAACCTGCAAGATGGTTAGTTCTAGCATAGAAAGGTTTATGAGCCGAACTGATCCAAACCGCCTTTGCATACGAGTCAAAATCCTTTTCCATAAGCCACCAATTTTCAAATTTGAAGCTTTGCAAAGGTTTTCGAAACTTGCCATCAGTAGAGATAAGGATAGGTCCATGATCACTTAAGGTAATAGGCAGATTATAGACATTTGTATTCGGATAGATAGCACACCACTCAGTGTTAACCAAACATCTATCAAGCCTTTCATAAGTAGGATTTGTGGAAAAACGTTTATTAGTCCAGGTATAAGCAGGACCACTATATCCAAGATCTATCAAACCACATGACTTGACTAGATTCTGAAAAGCATACATTTGAGTAGTATTAACAAAGGGAGTACTTTTGTCCATATCGTACAAGATGTCATTCATGTCTCCCATACAAACTACTGGTTTGCTGACATTATCATATACAAAAGATGCAATAAGCTCCCAGATCTGATTTGTGTGGCGATGGTAAGGATCCCCATATACACAAACCAAAGCAAACTCTTCCTTACTAGCTATGCTAAGAACAGTAGCTAGGATAATATGGAAGTTAGAAATATGTACATTAACTTGCAGATCATCACTCCACATCAGCCAAAGTCCCCCGGATCGTCTCTTGGAAGGAACTACAACACTATTAGCCATGTCAAAGCGAGTATTTAAATCACCGGGCTTTATTTTAGAGGTTTTGATTTCGGAAACAAAAGTTACCTTGGCTTTTGTAGCGTGGATCAGTCTTGCCAGGTAACACATCTTTTCACTGCCGAGCCCCTGACCCATGCCTCGGCAGTTCCAGGCTATCATCTTCATGGCGCCCGTGGCGCCTTAAGGGCTGGCGCCATTGCCCCATCAACATGCATCTCATCTTCACAATTGGTTCCAAGAAGGTGCATTGCATCACCGCTACAATTGTTGTTATCCTGATTTTGGCTTTGAGTTTGGGTTGCTATTCTGGCACCACCATCACAAGAATCAATATCCACACCCATGCATGCACCACTGATATCTTTAGTAGGGAGAGCACCGCAACCAGAGTTTATAATGTCAGTGCTAGAAGAAGACAATGGCATGCCTAATGACCCAAGGTCATAATCTCCTCTGATATGTATGCTCCTGTAGGTGGTTTAGTACACCTACGAATATATGGGCATCCCATCCTCTGTAGGGTTGCTCGTCTATCTTATCGCATACCAGACCTGCCACCCATTTTTTCTGAATAGTTATATCGTTTCCTAATGGGACCGCCAGTTCCAAAGGTATGAATCAGTGGATCATTTGCATGTATATCAAATTCAGTAGGTGGAAAAACATCCTCTCCCTGAGCTGCTTGAATCACTTCTCCAATGCTTCTTGTAGCTCTTCTATCACCTGTAGAAGTGGTTCCCCTATCTACTCCATAGACTTGATTGGCTAATCCTCCTTCTGTCAAGAAAGCATTAACTGAAGATGCTTCTGTCTGTTGCATGACTCTTTGGGAGTTGGACTTGCGTCGGTGCATCGTTGGCACCTCGACCGACACTTGCTCCTTCACCTTCCAACGGATCTCCCGTTCCTCCAGCCTGAGCGATTTTTTTTGTTGGTGGTAGTTGGGAGAGATTTGATAAAGTCAAGGATCTCTTGGGTGCTACATGCTCTTCCGCGGGCGTGTATGGTAGCATATGCCTATCTATTCGTTGTGCTTGCATCCCTCCTGTCTGAATGTACCCTGTTCCCTCTCTTGAAAATATTATAGCCCTTTCAGATCCTTTAGTGTATTTCGCTCCCACATTAGAGCCTTGCAAAGGTAGGTTGAGGGAAATATCTGCAAAGTTTACATTTCCTTCATTCAGGTCCCCTCTAGTTGTACCACCGCTTTGATTGCAATGACCGTCATCAATTCTGGTTTTTGAATGAATATTACTTCCTTTAACCCTAGGCTGGTTGACCATGGGTGCAATTGCGTAGGCTACTGCATGCTCAATCTGCAACTATTTCTCTGCCCATTGAATCTGATTGCTATGCTTTGGACTTGATCGAGGGCTGCTTTGGATGTCTCTAGCTGGACTTTTTCCTTCTCCTTTATCATCACTGAACATTCTCTGAAACCTGCTTAGAATTGATGTTCCATCCCTTCTCGGCTGCATAGTGAGTTGGGGAATTTGAGCTGGATGTAATAACCACTCACCATATCTGCTAAAAGGAATGTCAGCAGCTGATTCGTTGCATCTTGCTCGCTCCATTATCAACTCGTTCCTCAATCCACAATGCTGACTTGTGTGAAACATCCTGCCACAAAACAGGCATATCCTCCCAATTTTTTCATAATGCAAGTAAACCATAGTGGTTGATTTATCTGGCAAAGTGAGACTAATCTTATCAACCACTGACTGTGTTACCTTAAGCTTTGTTGTACCCCATATATAATCTGGTCTCGCAAACAACATGTTATTCTGAAGTGGATGAAACTTTGAAGGAATTCCCGCTGTGCAAAGTATGTCCTGCAACAGCTTCAAGGATCTGGCTTCTCTTGGTATTCCATAGGCTCTAATAGTGACATAGATGTACTCAAACTTGTAATCTTCCTTGGTCTTACTTTCATCTTGAGGATTACCCATTCAAGTAGCAAGTTGTCCGATCCCAACATCCATGGCTGACGAGTAAACACGAACAACATATCCTCTTGTGAAGCAAAATATGCCATGAAAAGATGTGTTGAGACTTGAGAAATTGCATAGAAGTGCTGCCTCCAAGCTCTTGACATGGCATTCGTAATGGTGTGCTCTGAAACAATCCTGGGGATCCCTCCTGTACATGCTATCTTCATAAGCAGCATGTATTTTTCCTGAATATCCTGACTCTGCTCCACTTGACTTGCTTGCAGACTACAGATTCTTGGTGCCGCTAAGCTCATAGTTCGTAGGCTGTGAGTTAGATCCGGTACCTCTCTTGTCTCCCAAACTCGATCCTGCTGACCTTCTTCCTCCTCTCTATTCTCTTCCTCTTGAATGGCTGGGAGGTTATTTAGATCCATAGGAACTTGAGCGAGCAAGTTTGGGCGGTGAGAAGAAGGCTGGGATAAGAGGAGTGAGGGATTGAAGATTTGGATTGATGGTTAGACAAGAAGGATGGAAGATTAAGAAGAGCGGATGAGATTAGGATCTACGCAAGAACAGAGCACCATATGAAAAATACGCGGAGGAAGGGAAGAACTGGAGTGGAAAAATTATGGGAACGATTAGATCAGGAGAGGAGGTGGATACGGAAAGAGAGATCAAGCAAAAAGGAAGCACATCACCACACTAATCTCCGGCATCTCGCCATTCACCGGCATGTCGCCAGCCGCTTTCCAGAGAGTTCCCCTGGTCACTCGACGAACACGCTCTGGGCAGTAAGGCCAACTTCAACGCACTAAATGGTCCGGTCGCGTTGGTTTAAGGATAAGGCCAACTTCAGGGCACGACGTCAAACGGACGTCCAATTGACTTGGATTCTATTCGTTTGGACGGGCAATGGATTGTGTCCGGATTTTTTTTTTGGAATACGATGGCCGTGCGTCTAATGCGCGGATGCATTTTTTGCCCGCATTCTGTTCATCTTCTTTTTCAAATGCAAATATTCGAATAACCACACCTGTAGTTTATGTCAGCGGCCCTAGTTCAAGCCGGCAACACAGCCCGTCTACATGATCTTGTCGGCAACACACTAGCGGCCGACAATACAACCAGCCTTCAAAATGAATAGCCAGCAACACAGCCAGCCTCCAATATGAATAGCTTTGTCGCCGGCACGCAGCCAGCAGCCGGCAACACAGTCAGCCTTCAAATGAATAGTTTTGTCGCCGGCAACACAGCGAGCGACCGGCACCCATGCCAGACTTCAAAAAGAACGCCCATGGCCGAACAGACCACCTAGTTCAAGCCGTCGGCGTCAAACATCTCGTTCTGTCGGGCCTCGAACTAGCTCCTCGCGTCTTCTCGCTCATCTTGCTCAAGTCCACGCTCATGATCGCTAGCGCCACCTCCTTTGCTTTGGTTGCAGCATTGACGGCCTCGATGTCGAGCTGCCTCTGCCGGGACGCCTCCTCCATGTCGATCTTCCTTTTCTTAGCCGCCTCCTCCATCTCAAGCTTCTTCGTTTGAAGCTCCGGGTATTGCTTCATTTGCTCCTCCTTGGTTCGAAGCTCCAGGTATTGTTTCATTTGCTCCTCCTTGCTTCATTTGCCACCGACGGGCGGGTTAGGGGAGGACAAGCGTGCGCGTCCCGCCCGTCTGCGCGTTGTCCGTTTCACCTCAAAAGCGGCCCAAACTTGGGCCGAGATAGGTCGAAAGCGGACATAAAACGGATAAAAGTCTGTTTGCGCCCGCGCACTTGGCCGTCTAGTATGTCTGTTTTGCCCAAACAGACGCACACGAACAGGATGGCGTTGCGTGCTAGAGTTGGCCTAAACGAACAGAATATGGTGTTCAACGTGCGGAGCAAAAGGACCGTTGTCCATCTTTGTTCCGCTTTGTTAGAAGTTCGAAAGCTATACGTCATGTAATCTCAACTATCTCTCCCTCTATCTCGTATCCTTCTCTATCTCTTTCTCTTGTAGTCCACGACGGATGTAATAGGGTGAATCCTAGCGATCGTCCTGCCTTGTAATCCACGACAGGCTTTCTGTCCATGTCAATATATAGCAACACGGCTCTCCCCTTGAAGAGTAGGAACACTTCCATCAATCAATCTAACATGGTGTATAGAGCCTAGCCTCTTCCCCTATCATCCAGCGATCCAAAAAAAACGCCAGAAACCCAAACCCCCCGATCCCATCTAGCGACGCAGAAGCCCAAACCATATCATCACCATGGCAGGATCCAGCACGGTCGCCCTCAACCTGGGCGCTCCACCAACAGAAAAGCTTACGAGAGGGAACTACCTTCTCTGGAAAGCGCATGTAATGCCGACGCTTCGAGGTGCCCAAGTAATCAGCCTCCTTGACGGCACAGATGCTGCACCAGCAAGAACGGTGGAGGTCACCAAGGCAGACAAAACAACGGCCATCGAGCCCAATCTGCTATATGGTCCGTGGTTGGCGAAAGATCAACAGGTCCTGAGCTACCTGTTGAACTCGTTAACTCTAGAAATATTGGCGCAAGTCATCGGTAAGGAAAGCACTCATGATTTATGGACTGCTCTTACCACGCTATTCATTGCGCAGTCCAATCTCGGATAACAAATCTGAGAATTGCCATCTCCAACACCAAGAAGGGCAACATGTCAAGCAACCCCTTCATCACCAAGATGAAGAGTCTAGGAGATGATCTTGCAGTCGCGGGTCGTCTAGTGACCGACGGCGAGATGGTCGACTACATCCTCGCCGGACTTGATCGGGATTGCGATCCCATTGTTGTAGCAGTCGGCGCCATCAAGAACTCCATCACCGTTGATGATTTGTTCTTGCAGATTTCAGCGTTCGACCAAAGGATGGAGATGTTGAGTGATGGACCGTCTGGTTTTCGCTCATCTGCAAATGTTGTGTACAGAGGACGCGGGGCAGCCCCACGTGAGAGGAGGACGTGGGCGAGGGAACAGAGGGTGCGGTTGTGATCGTGCATCTCCCTCTCCTGCTCGCAGTGGTGGAGGCAGTAGCTACCAGCAGCGCCAATGACAATTGCCACCATAGCAGCAACATCAACGGCATGAGGAAGACTATCCCGAGTGCCAAATATGTTACAAGTATCATGTCGGGGGCGCAAGGGCCTGCTGGCACCGATATGAGGAGGATCATGAAGAAAATAAGAAGGCCAATCTCATCACCAACTCCTACGGGATTGACACTAATTGGTATGCAGATTCTAGTGCTACCGAGCACATCACGGGGGAACTTAACATATTGACAACACGAGAAAGGTATCACGGAGGTGACCAGGTGCACACGACAAGTGGAACAGGTATGGATATTGCTCATATTGGTAACTCAATTGTTAAAGCCCCTGGAAAATTGTTGCATCTAAAGAATGTCCTACATGTTCCTCATGCATCAAAAATCTTGTTTCAGTTCATCGTTTCACTCTTGACAACAATGTTCTCATAATATTTTATCATTACTCTTTTGTTTCATGTCCACATGCTCACCAACAAAAAGGTTCCGTTGAACGAAAACACCGTCATGTTGTTGAAGTACGACTATCATTGTTAGCCAATGCATCCATGCCTCTCAAATTCTGGGACGAAACTTTTCTTACTGTCACTTATCTTATTAGTATTCGTCCTAGCAAAGTTATCAAAATTGAGAATCCTATAACACGACTCTTTGGTGTCACTCCAGATTACACATCCCTTCGTATATTTGTGCGTGTTGGGCAAATCTTAGGCCATACAATTGATACGTCTCCAACGTATCTATAATTTTTGATTGTTCCATGCTATATTATATTCTGTTTTGGACATTATTGGACTTTATTATACACTTTTATATTATTTTTGGGACTAACCTATTAATCGGAGGCCTAGCCCAGAATTGTTGTTTTTTGGCCTATTTTAGGGTTTCGCAGAAAAAGAATATCAAACGGAGTACAAATGGAATGAAACCTTCGGGAACGTGATTTTCGGAATGAACATGATCCAGAGGACTTGGACCCTACGTCAAGACATCAACCAGGAGGCCACGAGGTAGGAGGCGCGCCTACCCCCCCCCCCCCAGGCGCACCCTCCACCCTCGTGTACCCCCTGTTGCTCCACCGACGTACTCCTTCCTCCTATATATACCTACGTACCCCCAAACTACCAGATACGGAGCCAAAACCCTAATTCCACCGCCATAACTTTCTGTATCCACGAGATCCCATCTTGGGGCCTGTTCCGGAGCTCCACCGGAGGGGGCATCGATCACGGAGGGCTTCTACATCAACACCATAGCCTCTCCGATGAATTGTGAGTAGTTTACTTCAGACCTACGGGTCCATAGTTATTAGCTAGATAGCTTCTTCTCTCTTTTGGATCTCAATACAAAGTTCTCCCCCTCTCTTGTGGAGATCTATTCGATGTAATCTTCTTTTGCGGTGTGTTTGTTGAGACCGATGAATTGTGAGTTTATGATCAAGTTTATCTATGAACAATATTTGAATCTTCTCTGAATTCTTGTATGTATGATTGGTTATCTTTGCAAGTCTCTTCGAATTATCAGTTTGGTTTGGCCTACTAGATTGATCTTTCTTGCAATGGGAGAAGTGCTTAGCTTTGGCTTCAATCTTGCGGTGTCCTTTCCCAGTGATAGTAGGGGCAGCAAGGCACGTATTGTATTGTTGCCATCGAGGATAACAAGATGGGGTTTATTTCATATTGCATGAGTTTATCCCTCTACATCATGTCATCTTGCTTAATGTGTTACTCTGTTCTCTTGAACTTACTACTCTAGATGCATGCTGGATAGCGGTCGATGTGTGGAGTAATAGTAGTAGATGCAGGCAGGAGTCGGTCTACTTGTCTCGGACGTGATGCCTATATACTTGATCATACCTAGATATTCTCATAACTATGCTCAATTCTGTCAATTGCTCAACAGTAATTTGTTTACCCACCGTGAATACTTATGCTCTTGAGAGAAGCCACTAGTAAAACCTATGGCCCCCGGGTCTATCTTCCATCATATTAATCTTCCAATACTTAGTTATTTCTTTTGCCTTTTATTTTACTTTGCATCTTTATCATAAAAATACCAAAAATATTATCTTATCATATCTATCAGATCTCACTCTCGTAAGTGACCGTGTAGGGATTGACAACCCCTTATCGCGTTGGTTGCGAGGATTTATTTGTTTGTGCAGGTGCGAGGGACTCATGCGTGGCCTCCTACTGGATTGATACCTTGATTCTCGAAAACCGCGGAAAATACTTACACTACTTTGCTGCATCACTGTGACGCCCCCGATTCAATCGTACACTAATCATACACGCAAACGTGTACGATCAAGATCAGGGACTCACGGGAAGATATCACAACACAACTCTACAAATAAAATAAGTCATACAAGCATCATATTACAAGCCAGGGGGCCTCGAAGGCTCGAATACAAGAGCTCGATCATAGACGAGTCAGCGGAAGCAACAATATCTGAGTACAGACATAAGTTAAACAAGTTTGCCTTAAGAAGGCTAGCACAAACTGGGATACAGGTCGAAAGAGGTGTAGGCCTCCTGCCTGGAATCCTCCTAAACTACTCCTGGTCGTCGTCAGCGGGCTGCACGTAGTAGTAGGCACCTCCCGAGTAGTAGTAATCGTCATCGACGGTGGCGTCTGGCTCCTGGACTCCATCGTCTGGTCGCAGCAATCGGGTATAGAAAGGAGGAAAAGACGGAGCAAAGCAACCGTGAGTACTCATCCAAAGTACTCGCAAGAAAGGACCTACACTACATATGTATGCAATTGTATCAAATGGAATAAGGGTATCATATGTGGACTGAACTGCAGAATGCCGGAACAAGAGGGGGATAGCTAGTCCTATCGAAGACTACGCTTCTGGTAACCTCCATCTTGCAGCATGAGAAGAGAGTAGATGGTAAGTTCACCAAGTAGCATCGCATAGCATAATCATAACCGATGATCCTCCCCTCGTCGCCCTGTGAGAGAGCGATCACCGGTTGTATCTGGCACTTGGAAGGGTGTGTTTTAATAAGTATCCGGTTCTAGTTGTCATAAGGTAAAGGTACAACTCCAAGTCGTCCTGTTATCGAAGATCATGGCTATTCGAATAGATTAACTTCCCTGCAGGGGTGCACCACATTTCCCAACACGCTCGATCCCCTTTGTCCGGACACACTTTCCTGGGTCATGCCCGGCCTCGGAAGATCAACATGTCGCAGCCCTACCTGGGCACAACAGAGAGGTCAGCACGCTGGTCTAAATCCTATGCGCGCAGGGGTCTGGGCCTATCGCCCATTGCACACCTGCACGTTGCGAACGCGGCCGGCGAGCAGACCTAGCAACCTCCATTACAAAGGAAGTTGCGTTACGCGGTCCAACCCGGTGCGCGCCGCTCAATCACTGACGTCACGAAGGCTTCGGCTGATACCACGACGTTGAGTGCCCATAACTGTTGCCGCGTAGTTGGTTAGTGCGTATAGGCCAGTAGCCAGACTCAGATCAAATACCAAGATCTCGTTAAGCGTGTTATCTTGAAGTAACCGCGAACGCCGACCAAGGCCAGGCCCACCTCTCTCCTAGGTGGTCTCAACCTGCCCTGTCGCTCTGCCACCATGTAACAGTCGGGGGCCTTCGGGAACTCAGGCCCACCTCTACCGGGATGGAGCCACCTGCCCCTTTAGCGTCCAACATCAGAATCACTCGCGGGTACTCCTACGAGCCGGCCCGACTTTAGTCACCACCTGTATAGCATGTATATATGTATAAGTATATACCCGCGATCACCTCTCGAGTGATCACGGCCCGATAGTATAGCATGGCAGACGGACAAGAATGTAGGGCCACTGATGATAAACTAGCATCCTATACTAGCATTAGGATTGCAGGTAAAGGTAACAACAGAAATAGCAAGGACAAGATATGCATCAGGATAGAATTAACGGAAGCAGTAACATGCTACACTACTCCAATGCAAGCAGTAGAGAAGAATAGGCGATATCTGGTGATCAAAGGGGGGGGCTTGCCTGGTTGCTTTGGCAAGAGAGAGGGGTCGTCAACACCGTAGTCGTACAGGGTAGCAGTGGCGTCAGTCTCGGTGTCTAGCGAGAGAAGAGGGGGAAGAAAAAATAAATATTAATCAAACAGATGCATAGCGATGCATGACATGACAAGTAGCGGTTCTAGGGGTGCCCAAACGCGGTAAGAGGTGGTGATACAGGCGAAGGGGGGATATCTGGGAAAGTATCCCCGGTGTTTCGCGTTTTCGGACAGATGAACCGGAGGGGGAAAGTTGCGTGTTCACTATGCTAGGGATGTGTGGCCGACGAATGGAGAGTGTATTCGTATTCGTCTTGTCGTTCTGAACAACTTTCATGTACAGAGTTTTTCCATCTGAGCTACAGATTTTTTTTATTAATTTTTAAAAATTTAATTCATTTTCTAATTTATTTTATTTCGAAAATTTAATGTTAAATTGCTAGATGTACCCAACATAGTGTACTAAAAAATGTACACTAGCTGACATGTGGGACTAGGGGACCCAGTTGACCGGTCAAACTTTGAGTGGTCAACAGGGGGTGGGGCCCCCTGTCATTGACTGCCTAGTTAACTAATAGGATTAGTTAGACTAATTAAGTAGTCAATAGGTTAATTAACATGATTAATTAGGTTAATTTAATTAATTAATTTAATTATTATTTACTTTACATATTTTATTCTTTTTTTTAACATTCTCAGGGGCTGGGGCCTCCTTGTCATAGGCCCACGGGCGCTAACGAGCACCGGGTTCACGGGCATACGGGCGACTAGACCAGGGCGCTGGCGTCGCCCGGGCGAAGACCGAGCCCGGCCTGGGGTCAAGGCGAGGCCTGCGAGTGGCAGGGGCGGGAGGCCACACGGGGCAGGGCGCGCCCGCGGGCGAAGCGAAGTGGGACGACGGACGGCGCGGTGGCCGCGAGCAGCGCGCGGGCAGCAGAGGCCAGCGGTGGCGGGCGGCGAGCGTGTTGGCTGTGGCGGAGGAGTCGGCGGCAGCCGCAGGGCAAAGGGGCACGGGTGCGTGCGCGTGCGGTCTGCGCGGCGACGACGGGCGTGACGACGAGGCCAGGCGTGGCTGGGGAGAGCTGCGCGAGGACGTGGTCGAGGCGTGCCTGGGGCGCGAGTAGTGCCGCAAGGTGAGGAGCGGGCGCGCGCGCAAATGGGAGGGGAGCGTGGCCGAGCGCGTGCGGAGCAGAGGCAGGGAAGCAGAGAGCACAGCGGGGGCCGTCGAGGCCGCAGGCGAGCGCGGAGCCGCGCGGGTGCGGGACGGCGTGCACGACGATGTCCGACAGGGGGAAAGGGGAGTACGAGGAGAGGGAGGTGCTCACAGTGAGGGCGTAGGGAACTGGCAACCCGCTCGAGGAAGAGTTAGGGAGGTCCGGCGAGGAGGCATTGGCGACGGGGACGGGGAGCGCCAGCGAAGGAGAGGACCGTGGCGATGGCGTCCGGCGATGGGTCGCAGGGGGGTTCGAGCGGTGCAGTCGATCCCACGAGGGAGAGGCGCGGGAGATCCGGGGATGGCAGCGGGCACCGGGGCGCCGACGAGGTGCGGCGCGGTGGCACGCGAAATCGGCGGGGTCGGGGGCGCACTTGCCCCGATCCCGATCCAGACGGGGAAGGAGAGGAGCGAGGCGTGGGGGGATGAGTGGGGTGGACCGATCTAGGTCACACGGGAGTGGGGGGGTTATGGAGGCGCCGGCTGGGCCGGCCTGGCTAGCCCAGTGGCCGGCTGGGCCACGGCCCAGAGAGGGGGGTCTCTTTGTTTTCTTTTATTTTGTTTTATTTTCTGTTTTGCTTTTTTCTTTTTATTTATAATACTTTTTCTGTTTTAGTTGCTTTCCTATTAATTTTAGTTTTAGTAAAATATACACGTAGCATTAATACGTCTTCGTCGTATCTACTTTTCCAAACACTTTTGCTTTTGTTTTGGACTCTAACTTGTATGATTTGAATGGAACTAACCTGGACTGACGTTGTTTTCAGCATAATTGCCATGATGTTGTTTTATGTGCAGAAAACAAAAGTTCTCGGAATGACCTGAAACTCCAAGGAATATCTTACAATAAATAATAAAAAATTCTCGCCAAAGATGAAGGCCAGGGGGCCCACACCCTTTCCACGAGGGTGGGGGCACCCCCCCTAGGGCGCGCCCCCTACCTCGTGGGCCCCCTGGAGACCTCCCGACTCCAATTCCAACTCTATATATCTGCTTTCGGGGAGAAAAAAACATGAGAGAAGAATTCATCGTGTTTTACGATACGGAGTCGCCGCTAAGCCCTAAAACCTCTCGGGAGGGCTGATCTGGAGTCCGTTCGGGGCTCCGGAGAGGGGGATTCGTCGCCGTTGTCATCATCAACCATCCTCCATCACCAACTTCATGATGCTCACCGTCGTGCGTGAGTAATTCCATCATAGGCTTGCTGGACAGTGATGGGTTGGATGAGATTTATCATGTAATCGAGTTAGTTTTGTTAGGGTTTGATCCCTAGTATCCACTATGTTCTGGGATTGATGTTGCTATGACTTTGCTATGCTTAATGCTTGTCACTAGGGTCCGAGTGCCATGATTTCAGGTCTGAACCTATTATGTTTTCATCAATATATGAGAGTTCTTGATCCTATCTTGCAAGTCTATAGTCACCTATTATGTGTTATGATCCGTTAACCCCGAAGTGACAATAATCGGGATACTTACCGGTGATGACCGTAGTTTGAGGAGTTCATGTTTTCACTATGTGCTAATGCTTTGTTCCGGTTCTCTATTAAAAGGAGGCCTTAATATCCCTTAGTTTCCATTAGGACCCCGCTGCCACGGGAGGGTAGGACAAAAGATGTCATGCAAGTTCTTTTCCATAAGCATGTATGACTATATTCGGAATACATGCCTACATTACATTGACGAATTGGAGCTAGTTCTGTGTCACCCTATGTTATGACTGTTACATGATGAACCACATCCGACATAATTATCCATCATTGATCCGATGCCTACGAGCTTTCCATATATTGGTTTACGCTTATTTACTTTTCCGTTGCTATTGTTACAATCACTACAAAATACCAAAAACATTACTTTGCTTTCGTTACTCTTTTGTTACCGTTACCATCACTATCATATTACTTTGCTATTAAACACTTTGCTGCAGATACTAAGTTTCCAGGTGTGGTTGAATTGACAACTCAGCTGCTAATACTTGAGAATATTCTTTGGCTCCCCTTGTGTTGAATCAATAAATTTGGGTTGAATACTCTACCCTCGAAAGCTGTTGCGATCCCCTATACTTGTGGGTCATCAAGACTAATTTCTGGCGCCGTTGCCGGGGAGCATAGCTCTATTCTTTGAGTCACTTGGGATTTATATCTGCTGGACACTATGAAGAACTTGAAAGACGCTAAGACAACAATTTATCCCTCAACTACGAGGAAAGGTAAGGAACTGCCATCTAGCTCTGCACTTGATTCACCTTCTGTTATGAGTAAGCTTGCGACACCTAAACCTTCTTCTGCTATTCGTTCTGATATGTCCCATGTTATTGATGATGCTACTTCTGCTATACATGATACTTATGATGAAACTACTTCTATGCTTGATACTACTGTGCCACTTGGTGATTTTCTCGAGGAACGACTTGCTAGGGCTAGAGAGATTGAAAATATTGAATCTGATTATGATGATGAAAGTGATGATGAAGAATCACTTGTTATTCCTGAGGGTTATTTATTTGATCAAGAAGCTTCTTTAGCTATTTTAGCTTGCAAAGATAGATATGAACTCAAAAGGTTATTAGCTAAATGGAATAAGCAATCTCTAAATGCTAGGATGAAACCTGACCCTGCTTTTGCTACTTCACCTATCTGTGTTACTGATAAGGATTATGAATTCTCTGTTGATCCTGATATAATTACTTTAGTTGAATCTGATCCTTTTCATGGCTATGAATCTGAAACTGTTGTAGCACATCTTACTAAATTAAATGATATAGCCACCCTGTTCACTAATGATGAGAGATCTCGTTACTTTTATATCCTTAAAATATTTCCGTTCTCATTAAAGGGTGATGCTAAGATATGGTTTAATTATCTTGATCCTGGTTGTGTGCGTAGTCCCCAGGATATGATTTACTACTTCTCTGCTAAATATTTCCCTGCTTATAAGAAACAAGCTGCTTTAAAGGAAATATACAACTTTGTGCAAATTAAAGAAGAGAGTCTCCCACAAGCTTGGGGAGGCTTCTCAAGTTACTTAATGCTTTGCCTGATCATCCTCTTAAGAAAAATGAAATACTGGATATCTTTTATAATGGACTAACCAATGCTTCCAGAGGTTACCTGGATAGTTGTGCTGGTTCTCTTTTCAGGGAAAGAACACCGGATGAAGCTGAAATCTTATTGAATAATATGTTTACAAATGAAAATAATTGGGCACCTCCTGAGCCAGCTCCTGAGCCAACTCCTGCTCCAATTAATGATCCTATTCCTAAACCAACTCCGAAGAAGAGAGGTGTTCTATTTCTCAGTCCCGAAGATATGCAAGAGGCAAAGAAATCTATGAAAGAAAAAGGTATTAAAGCTGAAGATGTTAAGAATTTACCTCCTATTAAAGAAATACATGGTCTTAATTTACCGCCTGCCGAAGAAATATATGATCTTAATCCCTTATTTATTGAAGAACCTCCTGACCCCGATAACCCGACACAGGTAGTAAAGGTAAATTCTCTCTATAGATATGATAAAGCTGAAATCCCTCCTGCTAAAATTGATATTCAATGCTTGGATGAGTTTGATAATTTTATGTTTAAGCAAGAAGACTTCAATGCTTATTTTGGTAGACAATTAAAACAAAATGCTGATATGATTAAATATTTGGGTGATTATATGGCTAATATTAGAGGTGAACTTAAACTTGTTAGCAAACATGCTTCTATGGTTACCACTCAAGTAGAACAAATACTTAAAGCTCAAAAGGAATAGCTCATTGAGATGAATAGTAAGAAAAATAATTATGTTGTTAAAGTGGCTACTAGAACTGGTAGAATGACTCAGGAACCTTTGTATCCTGAAGGCCACCCTAAGAGAATTGAGCAAGATTCTCAGAGAAATAATATTGATGCACCTAGTTCTTCTAAAAGGAAGAAAAAGAAAAATGATAGAACTGTGCAAACTTCTAGTGAACCTATTGCTGAACCACCTGATAATCCAAATGGTATATCTATGTCTGATGCTGAAACACAATCTGGCAATGAACATGAACCTAACGAAAATGTTAATGATGATGTTCATAATGATGCTCAAACTAGTAATGATAATGATGTAGAAATTGAACCTGTTGTTGATCTTGATAACCCACAATCAAAGAATCAATGTTATGTTAAGAAAGACTTTGTTGCTAGGAAACATGGTAAAGAAAGAGAGCCTTGGGTTCATAAACCCATGCCTTTTACTCCCAAACCATCCAAGAAAAAGGATGATGAGGATTTTGAGCGCTTTGCTGAAATGATTAGACCTATCTTTTTGCGTATGCGATTGACTGATATGCTCAAAATGAATCCTTATGCTAAGTACATGAAAGATATTGTTACAAATAAAAGAAAGATACCAAAAGCTGAAATTTCCACCATGCTTGCTAATTATAATTTTAAGGGTGGAATACCAAAGAAACTTGTAGATCCAGGAGTACCTACTATACCATGCTCCATTAAAAGAAACTATGTTAAAACTGCTTTATGTGATCTTGGAGCCGGTGTTAGTGTTATGCCTCTCTCTTTATATCGTAGACTTGACTTGAATAAGTTGATACCTACTGAAATATCTTTGCAAATGGCTGATAAATCAACTGCTATATATGTCGGTATTTGTGAGGATGTGCCTGTTGTGGTTGCAAACGTTACTATTTTAACGGACTTTGATATTCTTGATATTCCAGAGGACGATAGTATGTCTATTATTCTTGGAAGACCTTTTCTTAATACTGCAGGGGATGTTATTGATTGCAACAAAGACAATGTCACTTTTCATGTTAATGGTAATGAGCATACGGTACACTTTCCGAGGAAACAACCTCAAGTTCATAGTATCAATTCTATCGGAAAAATTCCATCGATTATATTTGGAGGCTTTGAATTTCCTCTTCCTACTGTCAAGAAGAAATATGATACTTATTATTGGGGATGTGCATATCCCCGTTGAGGTAACCTAGTGCTATTCAAAATTTCTCCGGTTTCATGTTAATCGGAATGAGTTTGTTAACAAGACTTGATCAACCTTGTTAGTGGATTCCTTTTGATGAGCATGAGATGGATGAAACTAGAAGCACAACCTTCTATACCCTCTTTATACTTTCTGTTATTTAGTTGAAATAAAGTAAAAATAGTATTTTTTTTGTCTGTTTCTTGATTTATCCGTGCAATATAAAAATGTCCCGAAAATAAAAGTCCTCAGAATGACATGGCAATTTAATATGATTTTTTCGGGAATATTTGAGGATTTATGGTGCAAAAATTATCGCGGGGGGAGCTGCCACCTGGTCACGAGGGTGGAGGGCGCGCCCCCTACCTCGTGGGCCCACGGTGGCCCTCCTCCACTTATTCCTGCACCCATCCTCTTCTTCTTCCTCCCACAAACACGAAAAACCAACTCAAGCACGAGTTCCAGCTCTCTTTGCTGTAATTTTCAATCTCCTTGCTCAAAGACCCTCTCACAAAACTGCTTGGGGAGATTGTTCCTTGGTATGTGACTCCTCCATTGGTCCAATTAGTTTTTGTTCTAGTGCTTTATTCATTGAATTTTTTTGTTGCTTAGGTGACCCTGTTCTTGAGCTTGCATGTCAAATTTATATGGTCAAAAGTAGTTTTGATGCATGATATAGGCCCTAGGCACTTGTAGGAGTAGTTGCTATCAATATTATTGAGTTTGGTTTAGTTTTATTTTGAAGTTACTAAAAATTTCAGAATTTTTCAAAAAATGATGAGGAGATTATTGAGGGGCTCATCGAGCCAAAGCTTGAAGGAAAAGGCACCGAAGCCTAAGTATAATTTGTCGTGCACCGCGGAGGTTCGGGCGTGTGAATGGCCTTCCGAGGGTTTCTTAAGAGCAACCGGGATTTATGAAGATTTTCATGAGTTGGCTCAGACTGCAGGCCTTACCGCTTTCCTCCACGACCAATACGATCAGTATCTCTTGCTCACAAATACCTTTGTGCAAAACTTTCATTTTCATTCTAAGAACTCACCACCTACGGTGGAATTTCATTTATATGATGAGCATAAGGAGATGTCACTTTATGATTTCTTTCAGATTTGTTTAGTCCCTTTTGGGGGCAAGACAGAAGAACCACATCGTGATGATGTGGAGGGATTTATTGACACTATCACTGTAGGGGAAACAAGGAAGGTTTCTGATGCACGAATCACTAGCATACATTTTCCTGTTTTACGCTACTTTGCATTATTTGCTAGTCGTTGCTTAATTGGTCGCGGAAACTGTGGAAACCTGAGTATCCCTGATATTATTATTTTTCACCACGGCTTATACGGTGATAACTCTTTTAGTATGGGCAGCATTATTGCTAGAAGGTTAAGTATGAACCATACTAAGGGTCCCATCTTTGGAGGCATCTATGCTACACGCCTAGCTGCACATTTTAACATACCTATTAGGCATGCTGAGAAGGAAGAAAAAGTGCTGCCTCGTGTTTATCTAGATTATAAAAGTATGATGGCACATGATTTTATTATTAAGAATAGGGCAGGAGAGCTTAAATATCAATTGTTTTTTAATAAACATCATCCTGAGACTATTACCTTGCCTGCTCCTTCTTTGTTTGATTTGACTGTAGGCACGTACCTTGTTCCGTTGACGGCTATTCACGCCTACCAGAACCCTGCACCAGCCGAGGAGCCAGAACCGGAACCACAATTTGATCCTTCACGACAGTCTAACTATCAGTGGGATCTGGAGATGATTGCCAGCCAGTGGCAATCGGAGCCTTCTTCTTCCTCATCGCAGTACGACCCCAACTATTATTATGGATATCAGCCAGGCCAGCCGTGGCCATAAACCAACTTAGGCCAAAAGCCTAAGCTTGGGGGAGTATGTATTTCTCACCGACATTACATTTATGTTCACACACACTCATTGCTAGATGTCGGTGCTCATACTTTTTCATTGTATCATCCATGCTAGTTTATTTCCTTTTATGCTTTCTTCTTGTGTGTTTAATAAACCTTAAGAAAAAACCAAAAAAATTAGTTGTAGCTTTTAATTAATTTACTTTCCATGCTTGTAGTAGTTATTAAAAAGAAAACCCAAAAATATTTCCCTTTCTTCTTTTGCTTGTTGGGAGCTTTCCCGTGTAAATAGTTTTATTTCTTTTCTCTCTTTGGGGGTCGATAGGAGAAGACCATAATTAAATTGTTGAAGTGGCTCTTATATGCTTTATTGTTGATTTAACCAAGAGCCCATATTGCTTTGTCTTCTCCTGTTTATTAAATGCTCACAGATTCCGGCTTAGTCCAATGCATGTGCACTCTTATTATTATTCACATCGTTCGGTTGTGCAAGTGAAAGGCAATTATGATGATATATGATGGACTGACTGAGATGAGAAAAGCTGGTACGAACTCGACCTCTTTTGTTTTTGTAAATATGATGAGTTCATCGTTCTTGATTCAGCTTGTTATGAATAAACATGTTTGCAATGACAATTAGAGATCATAGTTGCTTGTGCCATGCTTGATTAGATATGAGTTATAATGGTTTACCTTGCGTGCCAACATGATATTGAGATGGTTAAGATGTGGTATGATGGGGTGATATCCTCCTTTGAATGATTTAAGTGACTTGACTTGGCACATGTTCACGCATGTAGTTGAAACAAATCAACATAGCCTTCACGATATTTATGTTCATGGTGGATTATATCCTACTCATGCTTGCATCCAATGTTTATTAATTTTAATGCATGTACATGGTTGTTGTCGCTCTCTAGTTGGTCGCTTCCCATTCTTTTGCTAGCCTTCACCTGTACTAAGCGGGAATACTGCTTGTGCATCCAATTCCTTAAACCCCAAAGTTATTCCAGATGAGTCCACTATACCTTCCTATATGCGGTATCTACATGCCATTCCAAGTAAATTTGTATGTGCCAAACTCTAAACCTTCAAATAATCATCCTGTTTTGTATGATCGAATAGCTCATGTATCAACTAGGGCTGCCTGTATCTTCCATGCTAGGCGGGTTATTCTCAAGAGGAGTGGAGTCCGCTCCTCACTCACGAGAAAATGGCTGGTCACTAGGATGCCCAGTCCCATGCTTTATGCAAACTAAATCAAAAATAATTGCAAAACAAAACTCCCCCTGGGACCTGATGTATGTTGAAGGCACTTGTTGTTTCGAGCAAGCCATGGATTGATGTTTGTTGGTGGAGGGGGAGTATAAACTTTACCATTCTGTTTGGGAACCGCCTATAATGTGTGTAGCATGGAAGATATCGCCATCTCTTGATTGTTATGTTGACAATGAAAGTATACCGCTCAAAATGTTAATTATCTCTATTTCAAAACCGAGCTCTAGCACCTGCTTCCCTCTGCGAAGGGCCTATCTATTTATTTTTATGTTGAGTCATCACCCTCTTATTAAAAGCACTAGCTGGAGAGCGCAGCTGTCATTTGCATTCATCACTGTTAATTTATATTGGGTGTGACTATGATTGGATCTCTTTTACCATGAATTACAATGTCTAGTTAGTCCTTGATCTTTAAAGGTGCTCTACATTTATGTTTTGCGGTCTCAGAAAGGGCTAGCGAGATACCATCTTGTTATATCATATTATGATTGTTTTGAGAAAGTGTTGTCATCCGAGATTTATTATTATGGCTTGCTAGTTGATTATGCTATTGATATGGGTAATCATGAGACCTGAGAATTATTGCAAATATGATTAGTTATAATCTTTGCTGAAAACTTGAATGCTAGCTTGACATATTTACAACAACAAGAGCAAACACAGTTTGTAAAAGTTTTTCTTTATTTCTTTTAGTTTGTCAACTGAATTGCTTGAGGACAAGCAAGGGTTTAAGCTTGGGGGAGTTGATACGTCTCCGTCGTATCTACTTTTCCAAACACTTTTGCCCTTGTTTTGGACTCTAACTTGTATGATTTGAATGGAACTAACCCGGACTGACGCTGTTTTCAGCAGAATTGCCATGATGTTGTTTTATGTGCAGAAAACAAAAGTTCTCGGAATGACCTGAAACTCCACGGAATATCTTACAATAAATAATAAAAAATCTTCACCAAAGATGAAGACCAGGGGGGCCACACCCTTTCCACGAGGGTGGGGGGCGCGCCCCCCCTAGGGTGCGCCACCCTACATCGTGGGCCCCCTAGAGACCTCCCGACTCCAACTCCAACTCTATATATCTGCTTTCGAGGAGAAAAAAAATAGGAGAGAAGAATTCATCGCGTTTTACGATACGGAGTCGCCGCCAAGCCCTAAAACCTCTCGGGAGGGCTGATCTGGAGTCCGTTCGGGGCTCCGGAGAGGGGGATTCGTCGTCGTCGTCATCATCAACCATCCTCCATCACCAATTTCATGATGCTCACTGCCGTGCATGAGTAATTCCATCGTAGGCTTGCTGGACGGTGATGGGTTGGATGAGATTTATCATGTAATCGAGTTAGTTTTGTTAGGGTTTGATCCCTAGTATCCACTATGTTCTGAGATTGATGTTGCTATGACTTTGCTATGCTTAATGCTTGTCACTAGGGCCCGAGTGCCATGATTTCAGATCTGAACCTATTATGTTTCCATCAATATATGAGAGTTCTTTATCCTATCTTGCAAGTCTATAGTCACCTATTATGTGTTATGATCTGTTAACCCTGAAGTGACAATAATCGGGATACTTACTGGTGATGACCGTAGTTTGAGGAGTTCATGTTTTCACTATGTGCTAATACTTTGTTCCGGTTCTCTATTAAAAGGAGGCCTTAATATGCCTTAGTTTCCATTAGGATCCCACTGCCACGGGAGGGTAGGACAAAAGATGTCATGCAAGTTCTTTTCCATAAGCATGTATGACTATATTCGGAATACATGCCTACATTACATTGACGAATTGGAGCTAGTTTTGTGTCACCCTATGTTATGACTGTTACATGATGAACCACATCCGGCATAATTATCCATCATTGATCTGATGCCTATGAGCTTTCCATATATTGGTTTACGCTTATTTTCTTTCCCGTTGCTATTGTTACAATCACTACAAAATACCAAAAACATTACTTTGCTTTCGTTACTCTTTTGTTACCGTTACCATCACTATCATATTACTTTGCTACTAAACACTTTGCTGCAGATACTAAGTTTCCAGGTGTGTTGAATTGACAACTCAGCTACTAATACTTGAGAATATTCTTTGGCTCCCCTTGTGTCGAATCAATAAATTTGGGTTGAATACTCTACCCTCGAAAGTTGTTGCGATCCCCTATACTTGTGGGTCATCAAGCATCTAAATTAGTATTTCAACTTAGTCCATAGTCACAAAAAGTCTAGTCCTCAAATAAATTAGTTTGACATTTTATTAATTATAAAAGGTATTTAAATAATTGTTTTACGGCTGTTTTATTCATCTTATAGTATTTAAACATTTTATAAAGGTGTGGCCTCCCCACCATAATTACCTATGCAATATTTGGTTCACTCCGAACATTTTGGTTTTAATATTTGAAAACTTTTATTATTTGCTTGATTTTGAATTTGAATTTGAATCGGTTTCTAACTAATCACGAGATCAACGGTAATTGATGTGAGGTGGCATCATTAGTAGAGAATTACTGTAGCTTAATTATCCGGGCGTCACAATTCTCCTCCACTACAAGAAATCTCGTCCCGAGATTTAAGAGGTGGAAAACGGGGGAAAGGTCTGGTTACGAAATTGTAACGAATCTTCTTGGTCTTGGTTGCTCTTCTCGAAGAGGTCGATCCATAGCGTTGATATCTCCATTCCTATGCATCAATGCATCATGATGAAGTTGTCATCCTTCCTTTGTGATCTTCACCGTACTTACGGAAGGATAAGAGGGGGAAAAACTCTATAAGGACGAATTCTAACAAAATTGAGCTTCGGATGGTTAACGCAGGGGAAGAAGCATAAGTATCTCTTGAATTGAAACTTAAGGAGATATCGAGAGCAAAGTAAGAAGGTATCATGAGAAGTTTCAAACGGATAGGCAATCATTCGATGCATGAAACAACGATAGGGTCCAGAGCAACGAGAATAAGTATTGCGTCTGTTACCAGAATAGACCACTAGGAAGGTGGCCCGTGAATTACATACGAGGCCACACGCGAGGAATAACTTGGGAAACCAAGGGGTGTGCAGGAGAGTCAGGTTTCGATCCTGTGGAACTGTGGGTTATGGGCCCACCATGTGGGTTAAAAGTAGGAAGGCGATGACGTCTTACACGATCATGTAAGCAAGGCATGTCAGAGGATAGCCTATCAGTTATGTCGACAACAAAACATCGATACCAAGGGCGAGGGACGAAGAGAACCATTTTTCCTGCTCGTTGAACGAGGCGGACCAATAGGCAAAGTTCTCATCCATCGGTGGTTACCGGAATGTCATCAACAATAGAAACAGGGTCTAACTGACAGAGGTGTACACCGAGGTGTTTACATAAGCAGTGAATTATTACTTCTTAGATTATATAGATCACAAGAAAGGTCAAACAAACCAATGAAAAGGAAAATGTGATCATCAGGTTAAACAGAACAATGGAAAGGAAAAATGTGTTTAAACACATATTTCAGGGGCATATCCTTCCCAAGGACAAGTAGAGCATGATATCTGTGACAAGATGTAATGTAGAAAACCCTTTAGGTAAGGGGAGAGAAACTTCATGACATTACCCATTGAGCAAGAAACATTTAGCATTGGGCTTCAAATGTTCTTGTTGAAAATCAGAGTACCACAGACATGCTTCGAGATAGCATTGACATGGTCTTCAAGCAAAGGTCGGACTTGGGATAAACAGAGGATCCATTAGGAACAACTCATAGAATAAGTCTTACACTTTCCTGCAAGGAAGAATGGCTAACCTTGCAAAAAAAGGGAACTATAACAATAGGTCCTCCGGCCAGGTGTGCTAGGCATGACATCACCTTACCGGGTCATATAAAGACCAATGTTGTGACTCTTGGAAAATGTTCCAACCATCATATCTTACTGAGATTCAGATCTGATTGGTGTCAGAATAACTCAGACTCGGGGTGCCTAAGAAGAAAGGCGCAACACAAATTGTCGAGACGACATTGTAAGATTCTCGGGAATTGAACTATGGAAGCGAGTTCCGAAACAAGAGTTCATCATTAAAGGAGAGGATGAGGAGGTGGCTGATGGAGTTGGCGACAACTCATCGAGATTTCTAAAAAGATGGATTCTGACAATTATGTGAACAAGGGGATAACATTTGTCAGATCAGATGGTATAATGATGTATGCTCGAGGAAAAGATACACAAGTAAACATTGGTTGAAAGGTGCACCCGAAATATGGGTTGGGTTGCACGACCAACATCGGAATGGTGATTCAATAATCAATAGTCTAAGAATGAACGGCCGACCATTAACTTCAAAGCAATAGGGTTGCTAGAAGGAAAGAATCCAAACAACACCGTTCACTTGTGGGAATCAACACGGGGATCAATAAAGAATGGTGATGGTGAGAAGTATCACTATACCAAGAATTCTTAAGAGGTGGAGCAATACTCACAACATCCTTGACATAAAAGACAGTACTACTTCAAGGTAGAACATAACACCAGCTGGAAAGAAAATTGCATCCATAACCTGAAAAAGTTTGTGATGAAAGGGAGTAAGGATGTTGTCGGTGGCAACTCAAATTACCAAGGGACGAGGATGGTACTTATCATCATGAATTTGATCGATATCCTGAAAGGAGTCAAATGTTGTTGATGATCACGACAAATTTTGTCGAGAGATTCATGAGGATGTAATCGATCAGCGATGACATCAAGTCAAAGGGATGATGAAGCAAGAGGTTATTGGAACCACATGTACGACACAAACTCGAAATCAAGCTTGTTGTTCAAGGTGAAATGGTATGACGAGAAGATCGGCATAAGCTTAGCTCATCATCGAAAGTTGTGCTCCGGGGTTAAGGACCAGGTAGCACAGTTAAAATCAGCATGATAATGATATAGCCGAGCAGGCTAGGACTTACGTGATCGAGCTCAAATTCGCAAGTAATGAAGGTTACCAAGAGTTGTTTAATCGCGGTGCGAGCTTGATTCAGTTATCGGTGTCTTTGAGTGTTTAATAACTCAGAGCCCGTGAAAAATCAGAATCGGTGAGAATGTAGTACTTGATGAAGAACTCATAAGAGGTTATGCAGTTTCATGATAATCTCGAGATACCAGGGGGGTAATACTCGACGACATATCAAAGTAGAGGTTGAACTGGGTATTACTCTGCAGAAGACAATTGCTTAAACTTGCACGAGAAATGGTATTTAAAGGAGAACATGGTCAGAACCACGATTGCAAAAGACCAGATCCCAGATATAAGATGAACTTATACCAAAGGAATAATTAATTTAAGAGAAGCTTTAATGATAAGATCTACATCATGTCCATGGGCATGAACACAAAGTTCAAGGTCAACTCCCACTTCTCCAACGCATGACCTTTCATTCACTTCTCGCTTTCGATGAAGTTGTAGTGTTGAAATTTTATTTGGCAAAATACCAGAAGAGTATGACTCGTGAAAACTTTCGAGTTCACACATATTAAGGAAGGCATAGGTTCAACCCATCAGGGTATCTTAGAAACATATACCACAAGCTTCAAGAGTACTAACACAAGCTCGAAAATAGAGCATGGTTGACAAAAGGAGAGGATACAATTAACCAAATGCATTATGTATCGGAGAAAGAACTCACAAGGTGAGTAATTATGAAGGACACTGTCGGATAATAATCCAACAATGGATCGAGCGATCCACAATGGAGCTGATGTGAGTATCGGTACTCAATCAGAGGAAGAAAGAATGCACCATATTATATCTGAATAATTCGATGCTTAGATAACAAAGGAATTATGATTTCCAAAACAAAGGATCAGAAGCAGACGCTCTGATCAAGGATGGATAAGTTGGATAGACCAGAGGCACAATTGACAACAAATAGTTTGGTCAAGAACCAGCTCATGTTCAAAATGACGTGTGAGTCGGAAAGATAATTTAGAAGGGTTGATTGATGATTGTGTGCATTCGCACACATGTTGAATCAATAGGATCAAAATGACGGTGTCAAAAGATACTAGTGAATATTGCTAGTGATATGGGAGCATCCATAATGTAAGCATACAAGTATTTGCAGAGCGATAGTTTGAAGAGGATGCTCAGAAGGTCGGATAGTATTTCAGAGTATCTTATGAAGCCTATGAACAACTGGGGATGAACAGATACTCAATAAGTGCGAGGAATTTTCAATAGGAGTATTCATGTGGTAAAGAACTGCAAGGCAGTAAGCTTAAATGATTTTCGGAACAACGGAGAGCAATTTAGGGCATCTTGTAATAACAAGAGCAACTGAGGATGAAGGTATGAACGGCAATTGTAGGTAGTTATCCATAAGGGTATATCGGCGGTAGGGGGTTGTAAAGTCGGTGGGCACAAGGGTCTCGGGAAAACCTCGGAGAGTATCTTCAGAATCTTCTGGTGCAGCAAGCGATCATCTGGAATGAGGGGCTCTCCGGGAGAAAGTATTTTCGAGAACCTAAAGTTAGTCTTTTTAGAAAAATTATTTAACCTGAATATGGGAGAGATTAGAGTCCCAGAGTAGAGATCGAGGAGTAAAAGATCCTAGTACCACCCAATGGTGACGTGGGCCCGTAAGCCGCACAACCATGTTAATAAAAACCTTTTCAATGACTAGACTCAACTTCGGCCAAGGAGTTGGAAAGGGGGATTCCTACAGGCAGTCTGCTCTGATACCAACTTGTGACGCCCCCGATTCAATCGTACACTAATCATACACGCAAACGTGTATGATCAAGATCAGGGACTCACGGGAAGATATCACAACACAATTCTACAAATAAAATAAGTCATACAAGCATCATATTACAAGTCAGGGGCCTCGAAGGCTCGAATACAAGAGCTCGATCATAGAAGAGTCAGCGGAAGCAACAATATCTGAGTACAGACATAAGTTAAACAAGTTTGCCTTAAGAAGGCTAGCACAAACTGGGATACATGTCGAAAGAGGCGCAGGCCTCCTGCCGGGATCCTCCTAAACTACTCCTGGTCGTCGTCAGCGGGCTGCACGTAGTAGTAGACACCTCCCGAGTAGTAGTAGTCGTTATCGACGGTGGCGTCTGGCTCCTGGACTCCATCGTCTGGTCACAGCAATCGGGTATAGAAAGGGGGGAAAGAGGGAGCAAAGCAACCGTGAGTACTCATCCAAAGTACTCGCAAGCAAGGAGCTACACTACATATGTATGCAATGGTATCAAATGGAATAAGGGTATCATATGTGGACTGAACTGCAGAATGCCGGAACAAGAGGGGGATAGCTAGTCCTATCGAAGACTATGCTTCTGGTAACCTCCATCTTGCAGCATGAGAAGAGAGTAGATGGTAAGTTCACCAAGTAGCATCGCATAGCATAATCCTAACCGATGATCCTCCCCTCGTCGCCCTATGAGAGAGCGATCACCGGTTGTATCTCGCACTTGGAAGGGTGTGTTTTAATAAGTACCCGGTTCTAGTTGTCATAAGGTCAAGGTACAACTCCAAGTCGTCCTGTTACCGAAGATCACGGCTATTCGAATACATTAACTTCCCTGCAGGGGTGCACCACATTTCCCAACACGCTCGATCCCCTTTGTCCGGACACACTTTCCTGGGTCATGCCCGGCCTTGGAAGATCAACACGTCGCAGCCCTACCTAGGCACAACAGAGAGGTCAGCACGTCGGTCTAAATCCTATGCGCGCAGGGGTCTGGGCCCATCGCCCATTGCACACCTGCATGTTGCGAACGCGGCCGGCGAGCAGACCTAGCAACCTCCATTACAAAGGAAGTTGCGTTACACGGTCCAACCCGGCGCGCGCCGCTCAGTCGCTGACGTCACGAAGGCTTCGACTGATACCACGACATCAAGTGCCCATAACTGTTCCTGCGTAGTTGGTTAGTGTGTATAGGCCAGTAGCCAGACTCAAATCAAATACCAAGATCTCGTTAAGCGTGTTATCTTGAAGTAACCACGGACGCCGACCAAGGCCAGGCCCACCTCTCTCCTAGGTGGTCTCAACCTGCCCTGTCGCTCCGCCACCGTGTAACAGTCGGGGGCCTTCGGGAACTCAGGCCCACCTCTACCGGGATGGAGCCACCTGCCCCTTCAGCCCCCAACATTAGAATCACTCGTGGGTACTCCTACGAGCCGACCCGACTTTAGTCACCACCTGTATAGCATGTATGTATGTATAACTATATACCCGTGATCACCTCCTGAGTGATCACGACCCGATAGTATAGCATGGCAGACGGACAAGAATGTAGGGCCACTGATGATAAACTAGCATCCTATACTAGCATTAGGATTGCAGGTAAAGGTAACAACAAAAATAGCAAGGACAGGCTATGCATCAGGATAGGATTAACGGAAGCAGTAACATGCTACACTACTCTAATGCAAGCAGTAGAGAAGAATAGGCGATATCTGGTGATCAAAGGGGGGGGCTTGCCTGGTTGCTCTGGCAAGAGAGAGGGGTCGTCAACACCGTAGTCGTACTGGGTAGCAGCGGCGTCGGTCTCGGTGTCTAGCGAGAGAAAAGGGGGAAGAAACAATAAATATTAAGCAAACAGATGCATAGCGATGCATGACATGACAAGTAGCGGTTCTAGGGGTGCCCTAACACGGTAAGAGGTGGTGATACAGGCGAAGGGGGGAACATCCGGGAAAGTATCCCCGGTGCTTCGCGTTTTCGGACAGGTGAACCGGAGGGGGAAAGTTGCGTGTTTGCTATGCTAGGGATGTGTGGTCGACGAACGAAGAGTGTATCCGTATTCGTCTCGTCGTTCTGAGCAACTTTCATGTAGAAAGTTTTTCCATCTGAGCTACAGATTATTTTATATTAATTTTTAAAGATTTAATTCATTTTCTAATTTATTTTAATTTAAAAATTTAATGTTAAATTGCTAGATGTACCCAGCACAGTGTACTAAAAAATGTACACTGGCTGACATGTGGAACGAGGGGACCCAGTTGACCGGTCAAACTTTGACTGGTCAACAGGGGGTGGGGCCTCCTGTCATTGACTGCCTAGTTAACTAATAGGATTAGTTAGACTAATTAAGTAGTCAATAGGTTAATTAACATGATTAATTAGGTTAATTAAATTAATTAATTAATTGCTTAATTAAATTATTATTTACTTTACTTTTTTTATTCTTTTTTTTACATTCTCAGGGGCTGGGGCCTCCTTGTCATAGGCCCACGGGCGCTAACGAGCACCGGGTTCACGGGCATACGGGCGACTGGACCAGGGCGCTGGCGTCGCCCGGGCGAAGACCGAGCCCGACCTGGGGTCAAGGCGAGGTCTGCGAGTGGCAGGGACGGGAGGCCACACGGGGCAAGGCGCTCCCACAGGCGGAGCGAAGCGGGACGGCGGACGGCGCGGTGGCCGCGAGCAGCGCGTGGGAGGCAAAGGCCAGTGGTGGCGAGCAGCGAGCGCGGTTGCTGCGGCGGAGGAGCCGGTGGCAGCCGCAGGGCAAAGGGGCACGTGTGCGTGTGCGTGCGGTTTGCGCGGCGACGACGGGCTTGACGATGAGGCCAGGCGTGGCTGGGGAGAGCTGCGCGAGGACGTGGTCGAGGCGCGCCTAGGGCGCGAGTAGTGCCGCAAGGTGAGGAGCGGGCATGCACGAAGGGAGGGGAGCATGGCCGAGCGCGTGCGGAGTAGAGGCAGGGAAGCAGAGAGCACAGCGGGGGCCATCGAGGCCGCAGGCGAGCGCGGAGCCGCGCGGGTGCGGGACGGCGTGCACGACGATGTCCGACAGGGGGGAAAGGGGAGTACGAGGAGAGGGAGGTGCTCACGGCGAGGCCGTAGGGAGCTGGCAGCGGGTTCGAGGAAGAGTTGGGGAGGTCCGGCGAGGAGGCATTGGCGACGGGGACGGGGAGCGCCGGCGACGGAGAGGACCGTGGCGATGGCGTCCGGCGATGGGTCGCAGGGGGGTTCGAGCGGCGCGGTCGATCCCACGAGGGAGAGGCGCGGGAGATCCAGGGATGGCAGCAGGCACCGAGGCGTCGACGAGGTGCGACGGGGTGGCACGCGGCATCGGCGGGGTCGGGGGCGCAGTTGCCCTGATTCCGATCCAGACGGGGAAGGAGAGAAGCGAGGTGTGGGGGGAGTGAGGTGGACTGATCTAGGTCACACGGGAGTGGGGGGTTATGGGGGCGCCGGCTGGGCCAGCCTGGCTAGCCCAGTGGCCGGCTGAGCCACGGCCCAGAGAGGGGGGTCTCTTTGTTTTCTTTTCTTTTGTTTTATTTTTCTGTTTTGCCTTTTTTTTATTTATAATACTTTTTCTGTTTTAGTTGCTTTCCTATTAATTTTAGTTTTAGTAAAATATACACGTGGCATCTAAATTAGTATTTCAACTTAGTCCATAGTCACAAAAAGTCTAGTCCTCAAATAGATTAGTTTGACATTTTATTAATTACAAAAGGTATTTAAATGATTGTTTTTACGGCTATTTTATTCATCTTATAGTATTTAAACATTTTATAAAGGTGTGGCCTCCCCACCATAATTACCTATGCAATATTTGGTTCACTCCGAACATTTTGGTTTTAATATTTGGAAACTTTTATTATTTGCTTGATTTTGAATTTGAATTTGAATCGGTTTCAAACTAATCACGAGATCAACAGTAATCGAAGTGAGGTGGCATCATTAGCAGAGAATTACTGTAGCTTAATTATCCGGGCGTCACAATCACACTTTCCTCTTCAAGGAAAAACCAACGCAAATGCTCAAGAGGTAGCAAGAAGGATTTCTGCTGCCATTGCTGGGGAGTCTACGCAAAAGCCAACATACCAAGTACCCATCACAAACCCTTATCTCCCGCATTACATTATTTGCCATTTGCCTCTCGTTTTCCTCTCCCCCCACTTCACCCTTGCCGTTTTATTCGCCCTCTCTCTCCGTCCTTCCTCTCTTTCTCTATTTGCCTCTTTTTGCCCGTTCCTTGTTTGCTTGCCATTATGACTAGTCCCCTATCTTCTCCGTTGTCTCCCGAAAATGAAGTTCTTAATTTTAAGCAAAGGGAAGGCGAAAACCTAAAAGACGCTTGGTATAGAATTTGCAATGCTCAAAATAGATCTACCAGGAAGCAATCTACTTCTATTCTTCTTCGCAATTTTTATGTAGGTGCTATTCGTTGGCACAGATTTGTCCTTGATACCATTACCGGAGGGAACTTTTTGGGTAGCCACACTTGATTCCTATAATGCTATGATAGATTTATTTGGCTCACCCCCTCTTTTGGTTAATGGAACTATGTTAACTTTGGAGCATGTAATGCAAAAACTTGAAATTATTGAAAATAAAGTTGCTACCATTGAGTTAATTGAAAATTTCAATAAAAATATCCACAACCAAATTACCCAATATGGATCTAAAGTGGGAGTAACTTTGAAAAATATTAAAGAGAAGGAACCTACAGTTAATGAAAGAATAAATCATGATTCCACTAGAATCGATAAACTTGAGGGTATCATTACCAACTTGGGAACCGCTTTTTCTTCCATAAAGAATACTCCAAGTCCTCCAACTAAAATTTCCAAGCTTATGTATGTTCCTAAAAATAAGGGTGAATCCTCTAGCAAAGAAACTGCAGATCTCAAATCTATAAGTATTCATCCTAATCTTTTTGCTATCATTAAGGAACCATTTGCTACTAATGATTTTTTAGATCTTGTGCCTAGAAGTTTGATTATTGATAAAAGGAAGGATACTCCTAAAGGTGATAGATGTCTCATTAAATAATTACCAACTAAAGATGGCAATACCTAGATCTATCCTTGCTTTTATACCTAGCTAGGGGCGTTAAACGATAGCGCTTGTTGGGAGGCAACCCAATTTTATTTTTATTCCTTGCTTTTTGATCCTGTTTAGTAATAAATAATTTATCTAGCCTCTGTTTTTGTTGTGTTTAATTATTGTTTGTGCCAAGTAGAACCGTTGGGAAGACTTGGGGGAAGTCTTTTTAATCTTGCTGTAAAAAACAGAAACTTTAGCGCTCACGAGAACTGCTGCCATTTTTATTTGGAAAGTGATATTTAGTTAATTATTTTTTAATATGATTAATAGATAAATTCCTCACGTCCAGCAATTTATTTTAGAATTTTTGGGGTTCCAGATCTTGCGTTAGCTACAGATTACTACAGACTGTTCTGTTTTTGACAGATTCTGTTTTTCGTGTGTTGTTTGCTTATTTTGATGAATCTATGGATAGTAAAATACTTTATAAACCATATAGAAGTTGGAATACAGTAGGTTTAACACCAATATAAATAAAGAATGAGTTTATTACAGTACCTTGAAGTGGTGTTTTGTTTTCTTTCGCTAACGAAGCTCACGAGATTTTCTACTTTAAGTTTTGTGTTATGAAGTTTTCAAGTTTTGGGGTGAAAGATTTGATGGATTATGGAACAAGGAGTGTCAAGAGCCTAAGCTTGGGGATGCCCATGGCACCCCAAGATAATCTAAGGACACCTAAAAGCCAAAGCTTGGGGATGCCCCAGAAGGCATCCCCTCTTTCGTCTACTTCCATCGGTAACTTTACTTGGAGCTATATTTTTATTCACCACATGATATGTGTTTTGCTTGGAGCGTCTTGTATTATTTGAATCTTTATTTGTTAGTTTTCCACAATCATCCTTTCTGTACACACCTTTTGAGAGAGACACACATGATTCGGAAATTGTTAGAATACTCTATGTGCTTCACTTATATCTTTTTGTTATATAGTTTTTACTCTAGTGCTTCACTTATATCTTTTAGAGCACGTCGGTGGATTTGTTTTATAGAAACTATTGTTCTCTCATGCTTCACTTAGATTATTTTGAGAGACCTACAAAACAGCATGGTAATTTTCTTTAATTATATTAGGCATTCAAGATTAATAATAAAATTTTCTTATGAGTGTGTTGAATAGTATGAGAAGTTGATAAATACTTGTGTTAAAGTTTGTGATTCTCGTAGCATGCACGTATGGTGAACCGTTATGTGATGAAGTCGGAGCATGATTTATTTATTGATTGTCTTCCTTATGAGTGGCGGTCGGGGACGAGCGATGGTCTTTTCCTACCAATCTATCCCCCTAGGAGCATGCGTGTAATACTTTGCTTTGATAACTTGTAGATTTTTGCAATAAGTATATGAGTTCTTTATGACTAAGGTTGAGTCCATGGATCATACACACTTTTCTTCCTTCCACCATTGCTAGCCTCTCTAATACCGCGCACCTTTCGCCAGTATCATACATCCACCATATACCTTCCTCAAAACAGCCACCATACCTACCTATCATGGCATTTCCATAGCCATTCCGAGATATATTGCCATGCAACTTTCCACCGTTCCGTTTACTATGACACGCTCCATCATTGTCATATTGCTTTGCATGATCATGTAGTTGACATTCTATTTGTGGCAGGGCCACCGTTCATAATTCTTTCATACATGTCACTCTTGATTCATTGCATATCCCAGTACACCGCCGTAGGCATTCACATATAGTCATATTTTGTTCTAAGTATTGAGTTGTAATTTTTGAGTTGTAAGTAAATAAAAGTGTGATGATCATCATTTTTAGAGCATTGTCCCAAGTGAGGAAAGGATGATGGAGACTATGATTTCCCCACAAGTTGGGATGAGACTCCAGGCAAAAAAAGAGGCCATAAAAAAGAGAAAAATGCCCAAATAAAAAAATGAGAGAAAAAGAGAGAAGGGACAATGCTACTATCCTTTTACCACACTTATGCTTCAAAGTAGCACCATGATCTTCATAATAGAGAGTCTCCTATGTTATCACTTTCATATACTAGTGGGAATTTTTCATTATAGAACTTGGCTTGTATATTCAAATGATGGGCTTCCTCAAAATGCCCTAGGTCTTCGTGAGCAAGCGAGTTGGATGCACACCCACTTAGTTTCTTTTGTTGAGCTTTCATATACTTATAGCTCTAGTGCATCCGTTGCATGGAAATCCCTACTCACTCACATTGATATCTATTGATGGGCATCTCCATAGCCCGTTGATATGCCTAGCTGATGTGAGACTATCTTCCCCCTTTTTGTCTCCTCCACAACCACCATTCTATTCCACCTAAAGTGCTATGTCCATGGCTCACGCTCATGTATTGCGTGAAGATTGAAAAAGTTTGAGAACACTGAAAGTATGAAACAATTGCTTGGCTTGTCATCGGGGGTGTGCATGATTTAAATACTTTGTGTGGTGAAGATAGAGCATAGCCAGACTATATGATTTTGTAGGGATAACTTCCTTTGGCCATGTCATTTTGAAGAGACATAATTGCTTAGTTAGTATGCTTGAAGTATTATTATTTCTATGTCAATATTGAACTTTTGTCTTGCATCTTTCGGATCTAAATATTCATACCACAATTAAGAAGAATTACATTGAAATTATGCCAAGTAGCATTCCACATCAAAAATTATGTTTTTATCATTTACCTACTCGAGGACGAGCAGGAATTAAGCTTGGGGATGCTTGATACGTCTCCAACGTATCTATAATTTTTGATTGTTCCATGCTATATTATATTCTGTTTTAGACATTATTGGGCTTTATTATACACTTTTATATTATTTTTGGGACTAACCTATTAACCGGAGGCCTAGCCCAGAATTGGTGTTTTTTTTGCCTATTTTAGGGTTTCGCAGAAAAAGAATATCAAACGGAGTCCAAACGGAATGAAACCTTCGGGAACGTGATTTTCGGAACGAACATGATCCAGAGGACTTGGACCCTACACCAAGACATCAACCAGGAGGCCACGAGGTAGGGGGCACGCCTACCCCCCAGGCGCGCCCTCCACCCTCGTGGGCCCCCTGTTGCTCCACCAACGTACTCCTTCCTCCTATATATACCTACGTACCCCCAAACTACCAGATACGGAGCCAAAACCCTAATTCCACTGCCGTAACTTTCTATATCCACGAGATCCCATCTTGGGGCCTGTTCCGGAGCTCCGCCGGAGGGGGCATCTATCACGGAGGGCTTCTACATCAACACCATAGCCTCTCCGATGAATTGTGAGTAGTTTACTTCAGACCTACGGGTCCATAGTTATTAGCTAGATGGCTTCTTCTCTCTTTTTGGATCTCAATACAAAGTTCTCCCCCTCTCTTGTGGAGATCTATTCGATGTAATCTTCTTTTGCGGTGTGTTTGTTGAGACCGATGAATTGTGGGTTTATGATCAAGTTTATCTCTGAACAATATTTGAATCTTCTCTGAATTCTTGTTTGTATGATTGGTTATCTTTGCAAGTCTCTTCGAATTATCAGTTTGGTTTGGCCTACTAGATTGATCTTTCTTGCAATGGGAGAAGTGCTTAGCTTTGGCTTCAATCTTGCGGTGTCCTTTCCCAGTGATAGTAGGGGCAGCAAGGCACGTATTGTATTGTTGCCATCGAGGATAACAAGATGGAGTTTATTTCATATTGCATGAGTTTATCCCTCTACATCATGTCATCTTGCTTAATGTGTTACTCTGTTCTCTTGAACTTAATACTCTAGATGCATGCTGGATAGCAGTCGATGTGTGGAGTAATAGTAGTAGATGCAGGCAGGAGTCGGTCTACTTGTCTCGGACGTGATGCCTATATACATGATCATACCTAGATATTCTCATAACTATGCTCAATTCTTTCAATTGCTCAACAGTAATTTGTTTACCCACCGTGAATACTTATGCTCTTGAGAGAAGCCACTAGTGAAACCTATGGACCCCGGGTCTATCTTTCATCATATTAATCTTCCAATACTTAGTTATTTCCGTTCCCTTTTATTTTACTTTGCATCTTTATCATAAAAATACCAAAAATATTATCTTATCATATCTATCAGATCTCACTCTTGTAAGTGACCGTGTAGGGATTGACAACCCCTTATCGTGTTGGTTGCGAGGATTTATTTGTTTGTGTAGGTGCGAGGGACTCGTGCGTGGCCTCCTACTGGATTTATACCTTGATTCTCAAAAACGGGGGAAAATACTTACGCTACTTTGCTGCATCACCCTTTCCTCTTCAAGGGAAAACCAACGCAAGTGCTCAAGAGGTAGCAACAATACACACAAACTTGCGTTTTGTGCAAAAAGATGTGTCTTTATAGGACATAGCCCTATGCACAAAGGATTTAAATGCATTGATGTTTCCACTGGCAGGGTCTATATATCTAGAGATGTTGTCTTTGACGAATCAATTTTCCCTTTCGAGTCTCTTCATCCAAATGCCGCAACCCACCTTCAAAAAAAACAAATTCTTCTTCCTCTGGATTTTGATCAAGGGGGTGATAACAATTGTACTAACCAATCTGACAATATTCTGCTCGCCCCTAGTATTATGCCTGTGCAGGTACCTAGAGCAAACAACAGAGAAAATGACCAAAATTATGAAAATTTGGCTCAAAATCATCTATTATTTCATGCCAATGGAGAAGAAGGAGGAGCCGATGTGGAACCCAGGGAAGATCTTGCTGTGCCTGCCACGTCACTACGTCAGCCGGTTTTGGATCACGCGTGCGGATCTGTCTCGGGTCGCATGGCGGTGCGACAGCCCGGTCGGGTGGATGAGGCCGCGTCGGGCCAAACTGCAGGCCACTCCACGAGCGCTGAGTCATCACGCGGGAGCGGGAGTGCGCGGACCACGCGCATGCAGTCGGCAGCGACAACAACTTCGGGATCTTTTGTGGAAGGTTTCACTCCAAGTTCGACCACACCTTGCCACAAGATCATCTATGCCCTCTTAGTCTGCAGATTTGCAAGGATCTTCTGGATCCTCTGCGGCTGGTCGCATTGAGCAGTCTTCTGTGCAACTACAGCCACAACCTGACACCACTTCAGGGATTATGACTCGATTACAAAAAGGTATTAGAAATCCCAAAGTAAGAACATATGGTACTATCCCGTATGGTATGCTGTGTATTTCAGGTGAACCAACAAGGTTGAGTGATGTGCTTGGAGATCCTACGTGGAAAAGGGCTATGGATGAAGAATATGGTGCACTCATGAGGAATAAAACATGGCACTTGGTACCAAGGCAAAGAGGTAAAAATATTATTGATTGCAAATGGGTTTACAAAATCAAAATAAAAGCATATGGCTCCATTGATAGGTACAAGGCACGTCTGGTTGCAAAAGATTTCAAGCAACGTTATGGTATTTATTATGAGGACACCTTTAGTCCTGTCGTGAAAGCTGCCACCATCAGACTTGTGCTAGCTATTGCTATTTCCAGAGGACAGAGCCTTAGACAGCTAGATGTTCACAACACGTTTTTGCATGGTGTTCTGGAAGAGGAGGTCTATATGAGGCAACCACCAGGGTATGACAATAAAAAAACACCTCACTATGTTTGCAAGCTTGATAAAGCTCTTTATGGTCCGAAACAATCTCCTAGAGCATGGTTCTCAAGGGTGAGCTCACAATTGAAGCATCTTGGTTTTTGTTGCATCCAAGGCTGATACATCTCTCTTCATTTATAATAAGGCAAATACTGTCATGTTTGTGCTCATTTATGTTGATGATATCATAGTTGCAAGCTCCTCATAAAATGCCACTAATGCTCTCTTGCATGACTTAAGTTCAGAATTTGCCTTGAAGGATCTTGGCGATTCACATTTCTTCCTTGGTATTGAAGTTAAGAAGATTCAAGATGGCATAATGTTGAGTCAGGAAAAATATGCCACTGAACTTCTAACTCGTATGGAATGAAGGACTGCAAGCCTTCGCCCACACTTTTGTCTTCTTTAGTACAACTTTCAGCGCATGAAGGAGAACCACTTAAGGAAGAGGAAAGCACAAAATATAGGAGTACTGTCGGATCTCTACAATATTTGACTTTGACACGGCCAGACATATCATTTGATGTGAACAAGGTTTGTCAATATCTGCATGCTCCTACTTCCACCCATTGGACACCTGTCAAAAGGATTGTACGATACATTAAGCATACTATGAGTTTGGGACTTAATTCCAACGCTCCAATTCTTCACTGGTTAGTGCTTTTTCTGATGCTGACTGGGCAGGATGTAGTGATGACAAAAAGTCAACTGGAGGATTTGCAGTGTTCTTTGGTTCAAACCTTATTTCTCGGGGTGCCAGGAAACAAGCTACAATATCAAGATCAAGTACAAAAGCTGAGTACAAGTCATTAACAAATAGTACTGCTTGAGATCATTTGGGTGGAATCATTACTTGATGAGTTGGGAATCAAGCAACGTCGTGTTCCATGTTTGTGGTGTGACAACTTGGGGGCCACCTATCTCTCAGCTAATCCAGTTTTTCATGGCAAAACTAAACATATTGAAATTGATTTTCATTTTGTATGAGAAAGAGTGGCAGAGAAGAAGTTGGACATAAGGTTCATTCCATCCAAGGATCAGGTAGCAGATGGGTTCACTAAAGCTTTGTTAGTTAAGCCTTTTGAAGAGTTCAAGATAAATCTCAACATAGGATAGTTTAGATTAAGGGAGGGTGTTAGAAGTTTGAAATCTACACGCCATGTAATCTCAACTATCTCTCCCTCTATCTCGTATCATTCTCTATCTCTTTCTCTTGTTCTCCATGACAGATGTAACAGGATGAATCCTAGCGATTGTCCTGCCTTGTAATCCACGATAAGCTTTCTGTCCACATCAATATATAGCAACGTGGCTCTTCCCCTGGAGAGTAGGAATGCTCCCATTGATCAATCTAACACGCTTTCGATCCATTCCTGACTCAGAGTTGGGCCGTGTTTGCAACCGAACGGACACGCGCGGACGGCCGCGGCACGCGCCCTAGTCCCCCGGCCCTCCCGTCAGGGACACAACCACTTTTCTCTTCCCCTTCCCTTCCCTCCGGCCTCCTCCTTCCGTCCTCGCCGTCGCCATCACCATCCTTGTTCCTTGCCGCGTCGCCTTCCATCAAGGTCGTCCGCCCCACAACCACGCCATGTCATAGCCGCCCACGCACGCGTTTAGGTAGAGTTTTTTGCCGGTGTTCGTGGTTCATTGTTGGCGGTGGGAGAGAAGCTACGGCCACCAGTGTCGACTGTCAACCTCAACAACTTTCGACATGCGCTACATTGCCGCAGGGCGCCCACCCCACCAACACCAACCTTGCTTCGCTTCATCGACTTGCTCTTTCCGGCCGCGTCTCCACCACACCCGCAAGGTGTTTGACGCGTTGCTCACAAGGTATCATGGATAGCGGGGATGAGTTTTTCTTTCACAACTTCATTTGGTCATCGGATGATTCGTCCTCGGATGATGAAGAGATTGTGGCGGCTGCATTGGTTGTCCACGACCACATTAATAGGAAGCGACCTCCGTTTAGGGGATCAATCACAGCCATGTTCTTACCTTGAACCGCAATAGGGAGAGAGGCCACACCTTCTCTATGTCGATTACTTTGAGAATAGCGCACTCTTCAAATCACTCAAAAATCGTCGCCGCTTCCGTATGGCGAGACATGTGTTCAATCATATTCAGGAGGGAGTGGTAGCATATGACCCATACTTTGAGTGAAAAGAGGATGCCCTTGGCAAGTTTGGCTTCTCTTCTTACCAGAAATGCACTGCGGCTATCCGCATGCTCGCATATGGAATTCCTGGTGATCCTGTGGATGAGTATATTCGTATGGGTGAGTCCACATGTCTCCTCTCAATGTATAGTTTCTGCAAGGCTGTACTGGCAGTGTTCAGCCCTGAGTACCTGAGAGAGCCAACTGTCGCTGATATAGAGGGGTTGTTAGCTATCAATGCCCAGAAGAGTTTTCCGGGCATGCTTGGTAGTATTGATTGTATGCACTAGAAGTGAAAGAACTGTCCATTTGCTTGGTATGGGCAGTACAAGGGGCATGTGAAAGGTGTTACTGTCATACTTGAAGTGGTGGCTTCACAAGATCTGTGGATATGCATTCTTTCTTCGGCATGGTTGGTTCTCACAATGATATTAGTGTTCTTCAACGTTCTCCCGTGTTTGCAAGGCTTGAAGAAGGCCACTGCCTAGCGGTCAACTTTGAGATCAATGGCCACCAGTACAACAAGGGATATTACCTTGCGGATGGCATCTATCCACAGTGGTTGACTCTTGTGAAGACCATACCCAAACCGCAAGGAGAGAAGAGACAGAGGTTTGCCCAAATGCAGGAGAGTGCTAGAATGATATGGAGCATGCTTTCGGTGTGCTTCAGTCTCGATGGGGTATCGTCCGAAACCCTGCATTGACATGGAGCACTCAAAAGCTTTGAGAGGTAATGACTGCTTGTGTGATCATGTACAACATGATCATGGAGGATAAGTGTGATGATAGCATCTACGACCAAGGATTTGATTTTCAGGGTGAAAATGTTGAGTCTGAGCAGCCACTTCCTACAGGCTGCAACCTTCGAACCGTTTGTCCATTTTCATCGTGAATTGCGTGATTGACATATTCATATCCAACTCCAGGATGACTTTGTTGAGCACATATGGACTCACATTGGCAACCAGTAGATCTATCATTTGCTTTTCATGCGAACGAATTTCAATCGGGTTGTAAAGACTATTTCATATTGTTTTTTATTTTCATTGGGTTGTAAGACTATTTCGGATGCGAAACTATTTGCTACGCTTGATTTGAACTATTTACTATGTTAGTATGCTTATGTTGGACGACGAGATGCGGTCAAAATATGGCCTTGCGTTAGGCGCACGATCGTCGCATCTAAAAATGAGAACGAATATGGTCCTATTGTCATCCCGAACGGATAAAAAGCAGATGAAATAAACATCCATCTAGGGTTATGTGTTTGATGTTGTGCGTTAGCCTAAATTGAACAGCCTTGGCCAGACACGCTCAACTCGGCCGACACGATCACATGACGCGCCCGCGCATGCTCGGTCGGCTCGCGCGCGCTGCACCCTCTCTGTCCGTCCCCATCCGCACTGGGATATGACGGCAGCAGGTTCGTCATTCCGCGCCACCGCCAAATGACTAGTCTGCCCTCGGCCCGCTTCCCTGGGCGGCAGGTCAAGACTCATCAAGCTCACACGTCCACGTCGCCAACCGGTAATCTCTCTCGGGCGTCAACGCGGGCCGACCCGGTTATGCGATGCGATGCCATCCTCCCTTGCGCGCTCTGCGGCGCCGGAGCTCGTCGTCGGCACGCGACCGCGACGTCTCTCCGTAGAGCACGCGCCAAAGTTAATCTCCTACTAGCAGTATCTACCACTACTTCCAGAAAGTTCGCAAGCTAATCAATCAGGACCACTCCGTGCGGTAAAACTATACGTACGTATGTATTTGGTCCACCTTTTGAGCTCAGCTGGGAGTGTGAAGGAAGAGCCAGCGGTATATTCGCGGACGCGGCGAACGATCGTGAAAGGCGGAGGGGCTTTTCTGACATTTCGGGGGCATGCATTAAGCCGGAAAGGTAGGCGAGCTGGATGGACGTCGACGGCCAGCGGTCACAGGTTAATGATGAGGACGAAAGGCGGTGAATTATAGGCACTAATAATCAGCTGGTTGGCCGTGGACCGGGACAGCGTCAAACCGCCCCAGCCTGCATAAAGCTCATCTTTGTCGCTTCCACCTTTGAGACATTGGCCATGTGAAGCCTCTTGCGTGATATCTATGCGGATTTCACAGTTTTTTTCCACATCAAGTTTGGGCTGCTTGCTTAATAATTCCACAGCTGTCTGGGAACATCGTCAACCAGGCACATGATGGTGGTAGTGCTATGGATCTTTTAGCAAGATCTTGCAAAGCTCATGGAGCGCTGCAACTTGCAAGAGCAACTTCTAGGCTATCTTACCTGTCCCATAAGCGATGGTGCTTATATATAAACCTAAGACGATAGGCGGAGAATTAATTAGCACTAACCGACCTGATAGACCAGTGTCATTATGCTCTGATCGGCGATCGCCGCTTTGATCCTCGTTTAAGTCCAAGCCCGTGATGACATAAAAATGATCGGCATCGAAGCAGTTGTCGCGTCTTCTTTGCCTTGCCGCCACCCTCGTGCGCGGGGCCCACCGTTCACGTGGGCCAGAATCGACATGCGGGCCCCCGCCACCTCCCCCCAAATCCACGAGATCAACATTTTCTGCGGCTTTCGCTTGGCCCAGAGCCCTCCACGTCCGCCCCCTCGCGCCACGTCACCGTCCCTGTCCCCGCGCCCCCACCTACCAATATCTCGGGCTGGGATTCCCTCCCGCGAGTCGGCGAAGCGACGCCAGATTTGCCTCGCCGTCCCCCGCTATAAAGCCACGGACGGCCTCGGCTTCCACTAACTTTTGCTTCGCCGTGGAAGGGATCGTCGTAGCTGGCTTAGCTTGCTGCTTTGCTTCCAAGTGTTGCTGGTGGTGGTGCTGTGGTAGTGTGGTAGTGTGGTGTGAGGTGTGATGGAGCTGCAGGGGCTGGGGAGGTACTGGGGCGTGGGCGGCAGGAGGTGCGGGTCGTGCCGGGGGTCGCCGGCGGCGGTGCACTGCCGGACGTGCGATGGGGGCAGTGGGGACGGGGCGTACCTGTGCGCGGGCTGTGGCGAGGGGCACGCGCGGGCGGGGCACGAGAGGGTGTGGGTCTGCGAGGTGTGCGAGCTCGCGCCGGCCGCGGTCACCTGCAAGGCCGACGCCGCCGCGCTCTGCGCCGCCTGCGACGCCGACATCCACCACGCCAACCCGCTCGCGCGCCGCCACGAGCGCGTCCCCGTGCAGCCCATCGGGTCCTCGTCACCCGAGGGGCAGGAGCAGGAGCAGGATGCGTTCGTGATGTCGTTCGGCGGCTCGGTCGACGGGGAGAAGCAGCAGAACCCCGTGGTGAACCTGAACGACGCTCTGGAGGCCGGCGCCGGCGGGAAGGAGAACGTGAAGCTGGACTTCCTGTTCGCGGACATGATGGACCCTTTCTTCGGCTCCGAGCTCCCGCGCTTCCCGCACGCCGACAGCGTTGTCCCCAGCGGCGGCGCGGTGGAGCTGGACTTCGGTGGCGTCGCCGCCCCCGTCGTCGTCTCCAACCCGTCCTACAGCTCCTACACGGCGGCGTCGCTCGGTGGAAGTGTAAGCCCTTGCTCCCCTCTCCTCCAAGAACCTTACCCTCGCGTCATCTGTGCTAGCGCATCTTCCTAATATTTATTGGCCTTCCATTTAGCAGGGCTCGTCGTCGGAGGTCGGCTTGGTGCCGGACGCGATCTGTGGCCGAGGCGGCGGCATCATCGAGCTGGACTTCGCACAGTCCAAGGCCGCGTACCTGCCCTACACCCCCACACCAAGCCACAGTACCGTAAGCGCCTAACTAGATTAGCTAGCTAACTGTTTTGTATCAACGAGCACATGTAATTGATCACTGGTCTTGTGATTAAACACAGGTCTCCTCGGTGGATGTTGGGTCGGTGCCGGAGCGGAGCGACAGCGCCGTCGCGGCGGCGACGCCGGCGACGGGGGAGGGGAGGGAGGCGCGTCTGATGCGGTACCGCGAGAAGCGCAAGAACCGGCGGTTCGAGAAGACCATCCGGTACGCGTCCCGGAAGGCCTACGCCGAGAGCAGGCCGCGCGTCAAGGGCCGCTTCGCCAAGCGCGCCGACGACGCGGACACCGACGCCGTCGCGGCGGCCACGATCACCACGCCGGGGCCATGCGTGCTCGACTTCGGCAGCTACGGCGTCGTGCCCACCTTCTGAGGCGGCGCCTGATTTGGTGTCCATTTCCTCCGGCGAGCGTGCCGGCTGGGTGCCTAATTAAATCCGGCACCGCCATGGCCGGCACGAGCGCGCCGACGTGCATGCGTCGTGTTCCCTCTTGTATAATTGCATGTAATGTTTTTCGAGCTGTCTGATCGCTGGCTGGCGTGTAGTATACTGTAATCAACATGCACGCACGCACGCACGCATGTTTTGCTAGAACTAGAATAATACAGATAGTTCTAGTTGACTAGTCTACTACCCTGTACCCTTTCCCTGGGCTAGCTTGATGCCAAATTAGGCTAGGGCAATGTAACGTGTTTGCTGGAACAGCTTAGTTCTAGTTTTGGATCCACAGGATACTTATCTCCAAAAGCCATCTTCTCCACTTATCTCGCGTTTTACAAACCAAGGTTTAAGTGATACGGACGTCATCTTCAAGATACTAAGAGACTTGTCGCTTCTCTAAGTTGTACCAGTAGCAACGCACGTCTCAAGCATTGGTCAAATGACAAATGAGATCGGCATAAAAATAGAATACAGAAAAAATTCTAAAAGGTAATACTCCCTCCATTCCACAATGTAGTGCTTTCTCTATCCTCGTGCTTCAACTTTGATCATAAATTTAACTACCAAAACCGATTGCGGCGGGAGCAAAAGTTTTATCAGTGAATTCGTATTCGAAAGAAGTTTTTAATTATATATTTTTTTCTCCTGCCGCAGTTGGTCTTGTTAGTTAAATTTATGGTCAAAGTTGGACCTCGGGAAGAGCGGGCACACTATATTTTAGAATGGAGGAAGTATGAGTTAAATAGAAACACATCTTTTTTAAGCGAGACTTTATTGTGGTCATGTTGTTGCATAGAGACAAAAATATATTGGTTAATCCATTCTGTGTTTCAATAGGTTGCAATAGAAGAAATCTAATTATGACTGGAAAGCAGCCTTGCATTGTGTTTAGTACGTGAAGAAGCAATCCCACAATTGATATCAATATCATGGTGTAAAGGAATTGAGAACTAAAATCTCAGTTGATAATTCATAGATGAGTTTGCTAACCAGGTGTTATCTAAACCTGCAAATGGCCTTGATAATGAACAATGAATTTTCCGGCACTCGATTATGTGCTGCAAATATTCCGACCTCTCGCATCAATGACTGCTAAAATGAAGAACATGTATATTACATAAAAGAAATCAATGACATCGAACCATATTCTAAAATAAATCATAACATCATAAGGTATTCAGGGGCTTCACAACGGCACTGTTTTTAACACATATCAAACATTTTTCAATTACACGATGAACTTTTTTTTCTAATATCAATGTTTCAAAATACATGTTGAAATTTGTGTGAAATACAAAATGAACATTTTTTATACCACGATGAACATTTTCAGCACACATTAAACATTCTCATAAATGACATCCACGTTTTTCTTACATGTGCAAAACATTTGTTAAGTGTTAGAACTTATTATGTAAATGTCACAATTTCTTTAAAATTAAATTAATAATTATTACACTATATAAATAAATTTCTAAATATGGAACATGTTTTTGTCATGCGTAATTTTTTTCTTACATACCAAAAACGTTTTTGTTGGATGATGTGATTTTGTTTTAATTATGGAAATAAATTTCTTGCATCTTATATTTTTCTAAAATGATTGAAATATTTTCAAGCATGATCATTTCTCTAGAAGCCATGAACAATTTTTTGAACCTTATACAACTTTTTCAAAGTTAAACAAGCATTGTATAGAAATCTTTTAAAAATGTCATAAACAACTTTTTGAAACGTGTGTGCATTTTCTAAAAGCCATGATCATTTTCTGAAAGGTGTGAACATATTTTGGAAATTGCTCGAGCAAATGTTTTATACTGCATGAACATTTTCTACATGTGACATGAACGCATTTTATAATAAATTAATTTATAGAATATACATATTTATGATATTGAAGTATATAAAAATAATAAAATGAAAAAATAGAATACAAAAGAATTTTCTAGGGGTACAAAAAGAGATAAGAAACAGAAGAAAACAATGGAACACGGGAAAAGTAAAGAAAATGTGCTTCCAGGATAGGGGCGCTTTGTAACTTGCAGCAATTTCGCGTCTCTGATGAGCCTGGCACGGTAAAGCCTGGCCCAATTATAAGACGATACCAGTGAGTGCAGCCTCCATCTCGTAAGAGAGACATAGGGGGTGTTTTGTAAAGAAATAATACTAGTGACAACCATAAAATTTGCATCTGATGTTCAGTTTAATACTAAAAGTTATAAAATATGTCATCGTGGTCACATGTCTATGTGAGGCCCGCGTCGTCGTCCATCTAGGGCAATTCAAGCGGCCAGAAACCTAGACGCCGCCGCTGTAAACTCCCTCCTCCCCTCTTCCGCCGTTGTCGGAAGACACCGCCGGGCTAAGCCCGGGGGCCGACGGCGGTGGCGGGGGATCTCCTCTCTCGCGCGTCTCCCGGATGGACAGATCCCAAGGCGTGTGGTGGCGCGACCTGTTAGAATAAATCCGAGGCATACCGTCGACCATCTGAGGACCAGGCAATCACACGAGGCACGACACCGGGATTTGTTAACGAGGTTCACCGATATGACTACATTCTCGGGGCCTGACTACGGGCGCTTCTCCCCGTGACACCGTCACAATACCGCACCCGGTCGCTCTGGACGCCGGCACATGTCGCCGGCTTCCCATGCGTTCCGGTACTATTATGTTGGCATAGGTTACATCGTGTGTCTAGCCCCGCTATATATGAGAGGCCTAGGATACAAGTGTCCTACTAGGACACGACTCCATATCCTATCTAAACACAATACAACTACAAGTCCAATTGTAACCTATCTTCTATATTCGACACAACTCTAACAAACTCCACCTTAGCGAATATTCTCCACCACCTTGAATTCGTCAATGCGTCAAACTTTCATGTACATTGGACTTGAGCTTATCCCATGAGTACCGCTGCTACTCCAAAAACTCCATATGACTCTACCTGCAACTTATATTCTCTTCTTTTCTTGAGCACAGTCAACACTTGAGCAAAATCAAGTTCCACATTACTCTAGTTTGTGTGTCCAACTCCTAGAGTATCAGTCCAACGTCATCACACACTGATCACTGACCTGCGTGAAAGTGAACAACTCACATATTGAGTGTCACACATAAGAGTTACCTGAACTCAACATCACCGCTTCTTTCTTGACCGTCTGTCGGAAATTTGAAGGAATTTCACCATTGCTTGTAATCATCTCGAGTCGAATTCACAGTTGTCTCACCACATGTATGCCCACCAGAGCCCTGATCCGTCTCCATGCCCCGTGCATACCGCACGCCTTGCCGCTATTACCGCGTCGAGCCTCCGCTGTCCCGGTCGAATCTCAAGGGTCGCGAACCCACATCACTCAACCCCCACTGCAGAGTACCATCGATCATCACCGACCGCTTCCATCAGACCACTGGGCTCCAGTCCGAACTGCATGTCACTCGCTTTTCCCGCTGAATAGGCTTTGACTCTCTGCCGACTTACGCCGTAGCCCCTCAATCCAGCTCCACCTTCAACATGACTCCATGATAGTTGTACGTGCCACCCCGCGCCCCGTTGACTCCAAGTTCTCATGTGTACCGTCTTGAATCAACCCCACGCCATAGCTTTGTCGAAACTACACAAGCACTCAGGCCCGTGCCACGTGTTTCCACGTCCAGAAGTCGGTCACCATCGACATCACGCTCCTATCTCGTCGTCGCCGATCCCACCACCGTCTTCTGTACCAACCGACTCACGTCGATCTAGTCCAACCCAGCTGAACTTCTCCGGCTGCACGACACACTCAAGGCTCCCAAATCGTCTTCCTTGAATTTTATTTCATCACTTGACAATTCCATCTTAGCTAACATGACTTCCCACAACGCCTTCAAGCATCTTTATTGTGCCAACAAATCTTTCATCTGTGTCTGTCATAACCCAAGGTTTTCAGTTCTGAAAACTTCTCCACCTCAAATCTGGTATCTTTTGACGCCATGATTCTTCGTATAGCTGACCTGTGAAAAATTATCCAAGCTTCTCACGCCATGTCCAAGTACACACCATGTGTACTATTAGTAGCCTAGTTGATCTTCACGTGATTCAACTCCAGGCCTGACTCAACTCTTGATGCTATTTGCTTTTCCTTGTCCTTGCGCTAGTTTCAATGGATTTCTTCTCCGTCGACTTGATCTGCCTTGTGGCGTACATAAGGACTCGGTCCTCTTTTTTTCTTTCCCACAATCTCCGAATAACCTAGCTCATGATACCATTTGTTAGAATAATTCGAGGCACATCATCGATCATCGAAAGACCAAGCAATCACACGAGGCACGACACCGAGATTTGTTAACGAGGTTCACCGATATGGCTACATCCCCGGGGCCTGACTACAGGCGCTCCTCCCCGTGACACCGTCACAATACTGCACCCGGCCGCCCTGGTCGCCGGCACATGCCGTCGGCTTCCCCTGCGTTCCGGTGCTATTATGTTGGCATATGTTACATCGTGTGTCTAGCCCCGCTATATATGAGAGGCCTAGGATACAAGTGTCCTACTAGGACACGACTCCATATCCTATCTAAACATAATACAACTACAAGTTCAACTGTAACATACCTTGTACACTATATTCGACACAACTCTAACACGACCGGTCTGGGATCTGCGGCGCGGCGGATGGCGGCAGGCGGCGGGAGGCCGGCCCGTCCTCGGACGGCGACGGCTTGGCGCGGTGGAGGCCAGGGCTGCGGGCGCTGCGGATGGCCCTTTGGGCGGCGGCGGCTGCTGTCAGCAGCGGCCGGCTTGGCTGCGATGGCATGCATGCTGCCTTCAGATCGGCGACGATGGCGTAGAGGGCCTGGTGGTCTCGTCGGCGGCACCTCTGATCAGATCTGTTCTGACCAGTGCAGCCGGCGGTGGTGGTCATCTTTTCCGTCAGAGGTGGTCGGCCTGAGGCTGGGTGCTCGGATCTCGGGATCCGTCATCTGGCACCAGCTGCGAGTCGGGGAGACGTAGTTGCCGGTAAAAACCGAGCCGACGGGGGGCGATGGTGGCGTTCCACGTCGTTACCTTGATGAAGGCATCGTCATGTGACTACCGTCGACCCTCTTGTATTGCTCCCGGGGAAACCCTAGGATATGGTGTTCCAGGCCGGACGATGACGACACCGCGGTGTCGTTTCTCTCTTGGGAACGTCGTTTTGTGAAGCAGCGCTGGAAGTCAGAGGCAGGAGGTGGAGCGGCTTCGTCTTGCACGGAGCTTCGATGGAGATGTCAAGTCATGCCTGACCGACAGGTGCTACGCTTGGTCATGCCTGGTCAGCAGGTGCTACGCACCACATATCCTCCAAGGGCTTCAAGCTGTGTCGCTGGTGGTACGTGGCAGCATGGCGCTGAGGTGTATCAGTGGCGACCGCAACATGTACAGCTGTTTGCGCGCAGGGAGGAGGTGCCGTTGGGCGCCGTGGTGCCGTCGACGATAGTTGGACCGAGCAAGGTTGATGCATCAGTACAGTTCTAAAGATGGAGCGGTGACAGTTGGCGGCGGCGGCCTCTGTGAGCACACCGGACCAGTGTGTGCCCCAGACCCGGCAAGTGGCTAGGTTAGGGTCTCAGGTCTTAGATGTTAGGCTTGGCTGCGATGCCTGTTTGATATTAGGCCGAGGCTATCTACGCCCCTTCATCAACTGGATAGGTGTAGCGACAGTTTTGTTGCTTAGACGGCGGCTTTAGTCTTACTATTGTATGCTTTATAATGTCTTATGAGAATGATTAATAAAGTGACCATATGCATTGTCCAGATACAGAGGCCGGGGGTCATTCTCCTTTTTTTTTTAAAAATAACTTGTCTATGTGTGTGTAGATACAATCACTTCCCTGTATCCAGCCGTACCACGTGCTAACGTGGCGTGTGAGCAAGAATACAACCCACATGTCAGTGGCTGTGAATGGTGAGGCGTTTGGTGAGCCTGACATGGTGGAGCCTGACTATTTGCCCCGCGAATTCTGTAGCCACAGGACCATAGCACGAAAGTTATTTCTCGCTTTGTGCGAGGCATCTGTACGTCTCACCCGAAGGATCTTTTGAACACGTATAACTAGGCTGGCCGACATCTTCTTTTCGCGGTCTCTCGTTAGCTCGGGTAAATAGTTTTCTTCTTCTTCTTTGTTGGCTGCTGAATGAATTTGTCTTGTTTTCTTTGGGTTTTTCATGTTCATTTACTTTACAGTTTTTACTTGTTTTTATTTTTTTCTTTTCCTAAGTATTTTACTTGTTTTTATTTTCTTTCCTTTTCTAGGTATTTTACTTGTTTTTATTTTCTTCACGATTTTCTTTGTTTTTATATCTTGTCTACTTTTACAAGTTTTACTGTCTTTTGCTTTATAGTTTTTATCGGTTCTGTTTGCATTTTTTGGCTTTCATTGCATTTCATTGTTTTTGCATAGGTATCTTTGGTCTTTATTTTTACTTGTCTTTTCCTTTGATTTTCTATGCTTCTTCACCGGATTTCTTTCATCTATTTGTCTCCAGCTTTCATCGTTTTTATTTTTCCCTTTTCTTTGTTTCTTCATGGTTTTTTTTTTGGGTTCTCTGTTTTCTTCATCTCTTTGTTGGTTTTCTTTTGTTTTTTGTTTCCCATTTTTTACGGCTTTCTTTAGTTTCTAAGATTTCCTATTTTTTTCATCTATTGAACAAATTTTATTTTGTATACATAATGTACATTTTTAGTGTACACGTGCTTTTTTTATATATGTCAGGAACAATTTTTATGGACATTAACTATTTTAAAAATACTTGATTAACATTTTTCATGTATATGTTTTGATGTTATCCTTATTCATACACATCTTACATTTTTATACATATACAATACTTTTCATATGCATCTAACATTTTTAAATACAATTTTGAAATCAATGATTAGCATTTCCTAAATATATAATTAATATTTTATTAAGTACATGATTTAGCACTTTTAAATTCAATGATTTTTTAAAAACATGTTTTGATGACTAAATTTTTTCATACATATTGTACATGTTTTATGTAAATCTGAAACAGTTATTTGATATACGTCTGACATTTTTCAAATACATGATTAAGTTTTTTTAAACACATGTTCTTGAAAAACATATTCAAATACGTGTTAAAAAATTTCAAATACATACCAGTTTTTAAATACTATAAACTTTACTCTAAAGTTGTGCCATCATAATTTAATTCCACAATTTTTTTTTCTTAAAACAAAAGTAATTCTTTGGGAAATATATGTATTTTAGTATTATTTGAAGATATAACAAAAATAAGAAGAATTAGAGTTATAGACGCGCCTATGACCATGGCGTACATTTGGCAAACAGAAAACATTAGTTCATGAACTGAAAACTAATGCAACAAACAACATTAGTGGACCGTGCTATGACCACACCGTTTCAAGCGAGCTATAAACGTGCCCGAACCATTGCGTGCATCTGGTGAAATCCTATGTCAAGTTTATGGCACCGAATTCTTCATTAACCCGAATATTTCCTTATCCAGGAATCTTTCTAAATTCTACTTTTTTTTACAAGTTGTGAACATTTGTTTCTTTCAGAAACACTTTTCTGTAAATTCATGAACATATTTTGAATTCACCAACATTTTCCAAATTTGTGAACATTTCCTGTTCACCATGTGTTCTCCAAATTCGTGAACAGCTTTTGAATTCCTGAACATTATTTCAGTTTCACAAACATTATTTCAAGTTCATGATCATTTAAAAAAATTCATGGACAATATATTGTATTCACTCATTTCTCAAATTTGCATTCTGTTTGCAAATTTGCGGGAATTTTTATGATTTTTAATATTATAAATATGCAAACACTTTTTCTTATATATGAACATTTTTCAAATTTATAAACTTGTCATCATAAAGCGAAATATTTTTTCAAATTCATTTTTGTAACCCACGAACAATATTAAACATCATGTATTTTCCATATCCATATGATCGAGTCCTTAGGTTTCCGAATAGTGTAATTGAATTATAAGTGTGATTCTTTCCCGAATTCCCAGTTTTTTAAAGTTCATCATTTTTTTTAAATTTAGTAACATTTTTAATTCACGAACAATTTAAAAATCTTTGATCATTTTTATAAATTCATGAATATATTTATAAGATTCTTGAGCTTTTTTTGGAAATGACAAACTATTCTGAAATCCTGATTTTTTTCTAAAATTTGAAAAGTACTTTTAATATAAGAACTGTCTGAAATAAAATGATATCCGACTGAACAAACAACCGAAAAGAAAAATCGTCAGCAGGTAGCAGTAGTGCATATGGGCCTCAACCGAATGAATCCCATGGAAAAGGTGCACTCGCAAGAAAGGTCGAGTTCTCACCATAAGACTGACTAGACAGAATATAGAGAACATGGCAGGAACCATGACTTATAATGTTCATATACAAATTACAGAGTTAACATTTACAATTATTGCTTCCTCTTCATGGTGCCTATGTGCCAATTTGGAGGTGCACGTGTGACACAGTGATCCGAGCACAAGTTCAAAAACCGTGGATAACATTGCACTTTGAGGTCCTATTTGATTCGTTGGATTCTCAAAATGTAGGAATACAAAAGCATACGAATAGAGTGAGCCCTCTTTTTCCCCACAGAATTACATAACTACAATAATTTAGATGGAGGAGTGTTTATAGCACAGAAAAACAAAGAAATTTTATTAAAATGTTTGAGTGGGCGGGCAATCTATAATACCTAAATAGTTCATCCCCACTAACCTATTTCTCTTAACATGCAAGATGTCCATATCAGCAAATCTTCCACCTCAGCAAATCAGCCATGTGTCAAAAAAATCAACAATTTGTTGGATATTTTTCCGTAGTACATGGTCACCCCCAAAGCAAGCCAACGTTTCCTATTCACGGCACATCCTAATTGGAGCAAAATAAAAGAGCCTCAGGCACGCACGTATCATCTTCTCTGGCGATTCCTTTGATCTTCCCTGGTGATTCGTTTGTTCTTCCCTCCCACCTTATATTTCTCTCCCGTGGCCCATCGGCATCCACACCCCAAGCCATCTTTTGGCCTTCTACGAATCCGTGCAACAATCTCATCTCTTGGCTGCCTACAACGACACTACTGCCGAATTCAGAGGCGAGGAGCTGCGATGATCCGAACAGATGTTGGATTTAGTGGTGAGAAGCTGCGCCAGCCTCTCCTGCGGCAGAGCTCCGCCATACCGTCCCTTTCCCATCTTCCACTCCATGCGACACCTTCAACTCTCTCCACCACCGCGGATTCGACGACGAACAGGTACGACTGCCCCTGCCACAACCTGATTTGATGACGAGGAGTCTCGCCAACCCCTTCAGCAATCAAGCTCTTCCGCCCTCACTCCCTTCACCATCTTCAATTGTTACCTTGATGCAGCCCGAAGAAAAGGCGAGTAAAATACATCAGGTTTTGGTTTTCTACAGTGTCACTGCAAGATTTCATCCTGAATTTGTGGATTGTTGTGGAATCATGAGCTTCTGCATATGATAAGGTGAGTTATCATGTTAGTGGTTTTTCGGAAGAAGTTGGCTTAATTCTCTGTTCATTACAATGATGACCTATAGAACAGATAACTGGATTAGCATGATTTTGATGTGTTATCCCTTAAATGTTATTTCGGAGGATATACACAGGGAAGCGACAATGATGGTACAAAAGATCCCAGATTAACATAGAGGAAGTACCAAGAATCGAGTAGTTAATTTTGTATACTTTATATTGTTATGGCAAAAAGCCCGCGACTAAATAATCTGTATACACATCATGTCGTATAGTTTGATTCGGTATGATGTGCACACTTACAGTTCATAATAAGAGGCCAGAAAGGTGTTTATTCCTGGTTAGTAAACTTACCTTTGTTTTTTATAAATGTATTTCTGTACTTCGTTGTTCTCTCTTACATTAATGAGAAACAAGCTATTACCGTTGGTTTTTAGCTATGATGTGCCATCCGGCGTGGCACCATCTATAAGTTGCCTCTTACTTTTGTCAATCTATTTTCGCTAAAGATCTTGATGCATACACACTACACACTAAACTCTCTCGCTTCTTTCCTGAAAGGTACTGAAGTTACCGTCTTCTTTCGTGAATGGTGCACTGAAGTCGTTATCTTCTGTCATGCTTCTGTTGGATAGATCATAAGAATTGCATGCTAGGTGGAAAATGTTTTTAATTCAAGAAATTTCGAAGAGATGTGCTACTTGGCCCAGTCTAACTCATAACTTTTTTTTTCTATTTTTCCTTTTCTTACAGAAGTCTACTTCCTGCACACGCAACAATGTAAGGTATATGCAAATGTATGTTTACCGCTAATCATGGTAGCTCGCTTCCTTTCTTTGCTGTAATTTTACTACAATTCCTCTATATATACTTGCCTTTGTGCAAGTATTCCATGTAGATTCAGATAAATATCATGCACTGTTGATGCATAAATAGATTATTCTGAAGTTTCATCTTTCGTATGGTCCACTGCAGATCAATGAAACTGAAAATAGTATTCCTAAAATTATGATCATTTTGGTCTCTTGAGAAAAGGATTTAACTTTACTGAACATTCCAGTGTTACTTTGCTTATTTTATTTTCTTAGTCACACTTGGAGAGGTCTATGGTGTCACAAGTTTACTCAAATTTAATAAAGATACAGGTGTAACGGCTATCTAGGTACACCCAAGATCCCCAAAATAATCGATCAATGTCTGCAAAAAATACTATTCATGGCATGTAACATTGCGCATCATGTATCATTCTAAAGTATTGTTGTCAAAACAGAATCGTATATTCATAATTTTGCTTAACCTTTTTTGAGTTATTTTACCGAGTAAAACAATAATTTGGGGCAACATTTCCCGTAGCAACGCGCGCGCGGGGAATCATCTAGTTTTGTCAGTAATCTCAACCGGTTTCGTAACTCCAACATGCTCGGATAGCCGGACCGGATATGTATGTATGACATTCTCACGTGCATGCGTCGATGGATGGATGCGGACAAAAGAAAAACGACCTGACGGCTCACCGAGAGCCTGTCTTCTGACCCCACCCCACTCATCCATAGGTTGGTTCCAAGTCTACCCTGCCATCATGTTGCTTCCTTCCATCTGTTAGAAATCTCTCTCATATGGTTGTCGTGTATGCATCCTCAATCACTTGCAAATTAAGTGTGATTTGTAACTACATATTGGCTACCCATATATAAAGATGAAATTAAGTTGATTTCCCTGTAAAGTTTTTCTTGTGCGGAATTATATATACTCTACAAGCGATCAATATGTCTAAACGACGTATCTTGAATAATCGCCACAGTGTAAAATTTACAGCTACTGAATTGAACAGCACAAGATCCCCGCAGAGGAAAACTACAAAAAGAAATCCATAGAAAAAAAGACCTTCCATGTAAATTGCACTATCTCGCTAGCTGCTAATCACAGAGCTACCAGTGCTACTGCTAGCCAGCTCACTCGGGCTCAGACTCTGCGCGTCGTCTTCGGAGCCGGCTGGCTGCGCGCCGGCCTCCCGCGCATCCGCCATCTTCCTCTCCTCCGACCTGCACGCGGCGCAGCACGCGGTCTCCGCGCCGGCGTCGGCGGCACGGCTCGTCATCGACGCCGGCGTGGCCAGGAAGCTCGGCTGCTCGTCGCCGGCCATGATGACCACGACGTGCCCCAGCCACTCCCTCGCGGGCTCGGCGGCCGAGCCCTTCTCGCCGTCGGAGCCCGCGGGCTGGTCCTCGTCCGGGCCGGCGAGGCCGCCGGAGAGCTTCCAGTAGGAGCAGGCCAGGGTGAGGAGCGAGAGCGCGATGAGGGCCAGCATCGTCGCGAGCCCGCCGAAGAGGTACGGCACCGGCGTCTGCCACGTCGACCGCGGCGCCGCCGCCGCGGGGCCGTGGGCCATGGGGTACTCGGCTCCGGGCCTCATGGCATGGGTCGCTGGCGTCCCAGTGACAGCAGTGCGCGCCTCTCTGTTGTCTGTGTTGTCTGTTGCGTGGGTGGTGTGATGCTGCTACGTTCCACATAAAATTCCCGTGGGAATGGGAGTGGTGCTACTCGCTAATGCCTCTGGTCACCTATATATTGAGGTCCATTACTGAAGCTGCACTAACAGTACTGTTGCGTGGGTGGTGTGAGAAGATGGTCTTGATTTCTAGGAGCAACGTGCAAAAGCACAACGTCAGCTGGCTTTTCGACGTGTCATAAGAACTAGTTTTAGGGTTTACGCTTGATTAGTTCATCGCAGAAAGTATATAAAAAAAGACAATATTTGTCCATCGCCCATCAAACATGAGTTATATCCTCCGGGTATGACTATGGACGCTCCTCTCGTGTACTAAATCCATACATATCAACGAGAGCCTACTAGGTTCACTGAGTCTATTTTGGCTACCCTGCTTCAACTCAAACACATACCCTCCTTATACTTCAAGTCTAACCGTAGTCAATACACACGTATTTGACATAATTTCAACAAGAACAATTGATATGGAAGAGAATTGTGATAAAGAGAATAAACAACATATATTAATTCATTTGAAGTTGTCGCGCCAAAGATGCCGGGGGACTAATCCACGAACATCTATGGGACCGGCGGACCGAGTCCCTTTCGGTTCGGCGGGGGCGAGGGTCGCACGAAGAGCGGATCGAGGCGAAGCACACGAGCTGTTTACCCAGGTTCGGGCCGTACGGATGCGTAAAACCCTACTCCTGCTTTGTGGTTCGTATTGAGTTCTTGCTCGGGAGCGCGGAGTGTTACAGTACACTCCAGCCGCTAACGAGACCGAGCGTGAGTGTTCTCTCTCCCCCTCTTTTACGTTGCGCACGGGCCTCCTTTTATATGCTCAAGGGGTCACCGACAGGTGGCAACGTAGACAAGGGTAAAAATGGAAAGGTGCTGCGGTTGGTACAGCAACCTGCTACAGTGTATCATACCTAACCCTGACGGCAAGGGACAAGGGCATTAAATGCCTGTCTGCGTCGCCTAAACAGTGCAAAAGGGACCGTCAGGGACGCCACCGCTCGCCACGATGGCGATCTTGTCAGCGCTGCTTGCCACCGCGCACCGCTGGCTGCACAGCCTCCCGCCACGCACGCCTGGAAGGGTCCCAGAGCGACACGTTGGTGGATGTGCTGGAGCGCGGGCACGGGGTGGTGGCTTGCCGCGGCAAGCGCCTTGCCGCGGTCGTTGTCTTGTCGCGTCCGGGAGCTTGTCGCTCACCGGGCCTTGCCGGAACGCGTGGCGCGTCGCGGCAAGTTCCTTGAGATGCCTTGGTTGGCCTTCCTGGCAAGCTCCTCTTGCCGGGGTCTTGAGATGCCTTGGTTGGCCTTCCCGGCAAGCTCCTCTTACCGGGGTCTTGAGATGCCTTGGTTTGGATACTTTGTCCTTGAATGGCTCCAAAGAAACCACGGAGGATCTTGGCGGTTACCCGGCAAGCCTTGCCGTGGGATGCTGCGACTGCCCGTGCACAAGTTCAATATTGTTTTTGATAAAGAGAATATACTAATATGAAAAAGATATCAACTTACACTCTAATCTTTGCACATGATTTCAAGAGCTAGCCGGGGCATTGAGGATGCACACAGAAAATGATTAATAGATCAATTGCAGCAAATATCCGCATCAACCATTAATGATGGCAACCTTGGAGAAACATGATAGGTGTTCCAACAACCACACCTCTTCAAAGTGAACGACACGCCAACACTGTCGTCGCTGGACCTCAACCATTGAGGTACATCGTGGGTTTTCACCCCAAAGAGAAGTTTGACTAAACTCCAGGCTATGTCGTCAATATAGTTTTTTTTAGATATTTTCCAACTATAATAATAATAATAATAATAACTATAGATATGCTTAGGATGTTTCAAGAAAAAATATATGTAGTAATCCCCCTTAGCGGTCAAACGATGCTGCCTAGATGGAAATGAGATGGAAGGGCGTTTCCACAAGGCCATCTAACAAACTAGGGGCATACCCAAGAACTCTGAAAAAACCAGGTGCAAACTCGAGTAGTAGAACCAACTAAAGAAAGTAATGCAAATATCCTTTTATTTTCTACCTTTTATTCTCTGGCCCTCCCACAAGAGCAGATTTTTGGAATCTGATATACTAGAAGTCCGGAACACATTTCATAAACCTGATACAGTATGTTTTAAAAATTACAAGAAAATTCAAAAACTACATTTGTGACCTTGGTATTTTTGACCTTGGTAAAAAGAAAGGAGAAAGAGCTACATTTATAATTTCAAAAACTACTCTCAAGACATATTTTTGGCCCTTTATATATAAATAAAGCCGAATGGTCAAACGATATAAAGTATCGAGGTATCCCCTGGAAGCCGGTCAATTAAAATACACGGAAAAATACTAGGCGGAAATGGTTAAACACACACAACCATGCACTACTGAACGTCCCAGAAGGTCACTGATAGGAAGCGCAGGAGACATGTTGTCACATTCGATTAAGATCCACATGCGTCGACCATGCCCTCAATAGGGTCATGACACGATTGCCAACGTCACCGCTCAGTCCAAGGCGAATGAAGGTTTTCACCCTGAGTGTCTGAAGGTAAGGGAAGGAACAAAGTGATGCCCCAAGAGGAACGATACAAGAAAAGATATCGCCGGTGCCAAGGCGCGGAGCTTTCGTTGACCCCCCCATCCACCACATCGCATGGAGAAGTACCCCGATGGAGAACCTCCACCACGGACCAGGGACTCCATATCCAAATCAGGACTCGGCCTCCACCACCGGCAACAATTTCTCGAGGACCACCTGCCACAACACACCTCACCACCTACATGACCGAAGCACACTGCCAACACCAGCTACCACGTTGCTCGCCAGAGAGCCAATTCGTGTAACCCACAATCCAGGGTCGCCGCCTTGGCACCCTTGGCCCCGAGCCCGGCCCATGCAAAGCCGAACTCGATGAGCACGCAGGAGGGGGCGGAAAAGCCACTCATTCCCGCCGCTAGACAACATTCAACCCCTTGCTCAACCGTGAGCACGAGCAAATATGGCCCGGAAACAGTCCCGTCTAGATGGCTACCAACCACCACTGCAATGACGGCTATCAGGTCATTATATCTAGCCCCGCCTATTATGGAGGCCAGGTCTGGATGGGGCCCACCCGCACAACCGACCCACCCTGCCCCAACTAGGAAGATGAGAGCTTCTGACAACACACAACCATCGACAGGAAGGAGGGTGTTAGACTGCAGGCCGCAGCTGGCAGATCCACAACCCGCATCGCTGGCCAAATCTGAGGACGATGACTAGTCCACCGTCGATGGTCTCTCACGCTAGCTTGGCAAGGAAACGAGGCGGCACCAATTCCCAAACTGGAGCACATGCAAGAAGACGACATTATCATTCTCATTTTCATGCATGTCGCAATTCGTTATATTATTTACGGAAGTTTACATGAGCAAGTTTCAATTAATGACCTACGTGTGTGATCTTTAAATTTTGCCAAAACTTGGAAACTCGATTTTTGTTATTAAGTTTTGGAAATTAAGTGGGTACACTACGTCGAGAATCATTGTACTCCCCATTACTATTTTAGAAGGCGTATTAATTAGTGCAAAAGTCAATTGTTTCTATTTTTTATCAAGTCTTAGGAAAAAAATATCAATGTGTACAATATCGAATGAGCATCATTAGATCCATCATTAACATTTAGATACTGATTTGATATTGTACAAGGTTTTCTATGAACTTGGTCAAAGGTTGGAAAGTTTGGGTTTTGTAAGAATAATACACCTTATTAAAAGGAACGGAACAATTTGTAACTACTTTGCTGGTGCCTCCTCGAGTAATACGGCTGATATCTTGGCAATAGTTAGGTTGTTGTGATGGTTCCACCAGAGAGAGAGAGAGAGAGCTAGCCTCATTTCCTGACAAAATTAAATAGAAATTAAAATAACAAAACCCTAGGTTTGATGAACCTTGCTTTTAATTATATGATATTTGGAAAGTTTTCCCTACGCTGAGCGATCATGGCATTTCAGAAAGTTGCAGCACTCGAATAAAATATAGCGTTAAATATGTTCATTCATTCCCTCTTATCTGGTTTCACCTAAAAAGGCAAATATCACAACACTTCCAGAGGATCATAACTAAAATCAATAATGAAGTCATGTTGTTATCTATAATCAACATGCATAATGAATGTACTATTAATTAATCATAAGTGGATCGAGCATTACATGAATGACTAAGGACGTTTGCTAACTTTAGACAACCATTTGCATATATTCCCCAAGTGGAAAGGACAACACCGAAGAGCTGAGAAGCGGAATATAAAGTTCCGAAAAATATTTGCATAACTTCCGCACATAGGTAGCGGAAAAGCCAAACATGACCACAAGATTCACTATTGAATGATTGGGTTAAACCAAATGACCATACCACTAAACAATGTTATTTTTTGCAGGGCACTAAATTAAAAACATTCAATACAAGATTAGCAAAAGAGAGTCAGGTTCAGCTGAATCCAAGTCTGTTATGTTGGCTTTAAGGATCGACAACAATAATGGTGCTCCCCTGCAAAAAAAAGATAACAATGATGTCGTTTCATTTCTAAGTCGTGCCATCGCTAATCTATACTAACTCAGTTTTACGTGGAGCTAGAATATATCATTTTGGTAAAAAAAAGTTTTATAACAACTAACGTCTTCTTCGTGATTGCTAAAATGTCCTATGATGAACTTGTTAAGTAAGCTGTTTTGAATAATTAGTTGGAAAATAGTTAGCTTTGTCAAAAATAACAATTAATAATTTAACTAACTACCAAAAACATCCAAATGACTACACCACCCGTATCATGTAACCGGTATAGTGAATCAAACCGAACGGGTTTGTCAGAAACAACACACCAAACAAACATGCCCATAAACAATCTCTAAACAAACATGGCCATAACCAATCTTTGCATATGAATTCTTTCTTGTTCTGTTGTATAACTGCAAGAGGTTGAGCACCTAAACCTTTTAACTCAAAATTGATAGCTCATAGACAAATATCTAAAGGAGGTTGGCACTATAAGATCTCCATCAATCATGCACCGATCAACAAATTTATGAAAAACCATCGCATAAAGTGAGTAGTAAATCCATGATGCAACTCATGCATTATTACATGTTCAGTTGCTTGTATGGCATGCAGATTGGCTAAGCAATCTCTGCAGTTCCATCTCAAACTGTTTGTACCTAACAATATGAGAAATACATAGTTTGGGTAAAACCAAATTAGAAAAATGAGAAAAAAAATCCAAACCAATGAATTTGAGAATTCTAAATAGACAGTTAGATGCATCTCCACTATCCATTTGGCTGCCGCACACTTCACGTCACTAATTTGGTCTTTTAAGTGAAGGAAATATGCCCTAAAGGTAATAATAAATTTGTTATTTATATTTTCTTATATCATGATAAATGTTTATTATTCATGCTAGAATTGTGTTAACTGGAAACTTGATACATGTGTGAATACATAGACAAGACAAAGTGTCCCTAGTATGCCTCTACTTGACTAGCTCGTTAATCAAAGATGGTTAAGTTTCCTACCATAGACATGTGTTATCATTTGATGAACGGGATCACATCATTAGGAGAATGATGTGATGGACAAGGCCCATCCGTTAGCTTAGCATAATGATCGTTAAGTTTTATTGTTATTGCTTTATTCATGACTTATACATATTCCTTTGACTATGAGATTATGCAACTCCCGAATACCGAAGGAACACCTTGTGTGCTATCAAACGTCACAACGTAACTGAGTGATTATAAAGATGCTCTACAGGTGTCTCCGAAGGTGTTTGTTGGGTTGGCATAGATCGAGATTAAGATTTGTCGCTTCGAGTATCAGAGAGGTATCTCTAGGCCCTCTCGGTAATGCACATCATGATAAGCCTTGCAAGCAATGTGACTAATGAGTTAGTTGCGGGATGATGTATTATGAAACGAGTAAAGAGACTTGTCAGTAACGAGATTAAACTAGGTATGAAGATACCGACAATCGAATCTCGGGCAAGTAACATACCGATGACAAAGGGAATGACGTATGTTGTCATTGCGGTTTGACCGATAAAGATCTTTCGTAGAATATGTAGGAACCAATATGAGCATCCAGGTTCCGCTATTGGTTATTGATTGGAGATGTGTCTCGGCCATGTCTACATAGTTCTCGAACCCGTAGGGTCCGCACGCTCAACGTTCGATGACGATTTGTATTATGAGTTATGTGTGGTGACTGGAGATTGTTCGGAGTCCCAGATGAGATCACAGACATGACGAGGAGTCTCGAAATGGTTGAGAGGTAAAGATTGATATATTGGACGATAGTATTCAGACACCGGAATAGTTTCAGAGCGCTTCAGATATTTTTTGGAGTACCGAGGTGTTACCGGAACCCCCTGGGAAAGTAATGGGCCAACATGGGCCATAGGGGAGAGGGAGAGGGAAGCCCACAAGGGGTGGCGTCCCCCCCCATGGGCAGTCCGAATTGGACAAGGGGAAGCCCCCCCTTTTCCTTCTCCCTCTCCCTCTCCTTCCCTTTCCCCCCTCCGAAAGAAAGGAAGGGGGGGCCGACTAGGACTAGGAGTCCAAGTCGCCCCCCATGGCGTGCCCCTAGTGCCGGCCTTCTCCCTCTCCTCGTTTATATACGGGGGCAAGGGGGCACCCCAAAGCACATCAATTGTTCTCTTAGCCGTGTGCGGTGCCCCCCTCCATAGTTTACTCCTCCGGTCATATTATCGTAGTGCTTAGGCGAAGCCCTGTGCGGATCACATCACCATCACTATCACCATGCCGTCGTGCTGACGAAACTCTCCCTTGACACTTTGCTGGATCAAGAGTTCGAGGGACGTCATCGAGCTGAACATGTGCAGAACTCGGAGGTGTCGTACGTTCGGTGCTTGATCGGTTGGATCGCGAAGACGTTCGACTACATCAACCACGTTAAGCTAACGCTTCCGCTTTTGGTCTACAAGGGTACGTGGACACACTCTCCCCCTCTCGTTGCTATGCATCTCCTAGATAGATCTTGCGTGATCGTAAGATTTTTTTTTGAAATTGCATGCTACGTTCCCCTACATTAAGATAACCATTTCTACATCGCAAGAGTTTCAGTTTAACGGACAATGCTTGTAGGAATTCTAAAAATGAAAACTACATCAATGGTCTTTCTGATCACATGTACTCCATAGTGGTTATAAAAACCAAAAACTCTAACGTCATAGATCAAGCATCATTATAAAATAGGAATCTGCTAGTGCATTTCCTCCTTGGTACCTTAGACTTGTCACATCTCTTTTCCTTTTCAAAAGGCACCAATCCATCATAATTTAGGCGATTATTAGTGTTTTGGAGCTTTTTGGAAGAGAAGTGTGTTGGGGGTTGTTCACAATGACAGCTTGAATACATCACAAAAGAACTTGAATGCAACACAAGGCAAGAAGGCCGCTCTCACTTTTCTCCACCTTATGCACATAGCGTTCATAAGAATGCATGAACGAATCACCACAGGCGAATGATTGTATCAAAGAAGAGAAGAGCTAATCCGAATCACACAAACTCCATAATGGCTAATTAGAGTGGGTTAGAATCAGGATAGTGTGAGTCGTATTCTCTAGAAAGGAGTTTTACTTTTATCTCATGGTACGCGAATCATTATTCATAATTACTTTTTTTGTGAGACGAAGACAACATCTAGTCGCAATTTGCAAACACGAAACGTTCAAATGGTGTGCATTTTCATAGTGTCAAAGTGGCTAAAGAAAGTTCCACATTTTTAGAAGAAATCGCATAAAGTATGTAGAAACAGTTACTACACACTATGAATTATAAAGTTGCTTCTAGGTGCAGATCACTGAGCTCTATTAGGCCAGCCGTGCATGCCCTTTGAGACTCTACAACTGCACCTCAGCGGTTGCGAATGACGGCTCTAAGCTCTCACATCAGGTAGAACTGTCATCTATATTTAACTTGGCCGGGCATTCTGGTTCCGCCATCCATATACAATAAATTTGACCACAAATAAAATTACAATAATGAGCTATAATACATTATGTTGCAACAGTTAAAAAACAATGTTTCATGTTTGCAAATGTCATTGACCTTCAATTATAAAGATGAACATTACTATGTGAGTGATGTAGTGCATCATATTTTGTATATTAGTTTTGAAACAAGAATACGATATCTTTGGGACAGAGCAACAAAAAGGTGAAGAATCTGCATGCACGCGTCATCTGATAATTTGCCACCTTTATTAGTTGGACACGACTGAAAGCAAATCCCTTGTTCATTCAAGTCCACTCCTGGATGATGCAATTGGTTGGGCTATCACCATCAAGATGACCCTTTGCTTATGTCTTTCATTCAATGGCTTTGTTAGGCAAATCAGCAGCAAATTGGCAGTGGTTTCCCTGCTCAAGTGAGTGCACCGCCGTGGAATTCACTAGCTTGATACGATCATTTTGGTTACCTCGTTTGTGGTAACATGTAGGCCCATCGGAACTCCTCGGCGTGTGTGTCGTGTATGCTCATACAAGTCGCCATCGTCAATGCAAAATAATCATAGCTCAGTTGGTTAGATTTCTTTTGGCGGAACCTGTCCGCTGAGTTCAAGTCCTAAATTTAGGATGATGTTCGCAATTTATTTATTTATTTCAGACTTTCTGACACTAATTTTTAATAGTATTGTGCACCCTTCAACTACATGGTGTCCGTGACGATTTTATCAATCTCAAAATCTACCAGCTCAGTCTCTCGGAGGTGCCGATGAGAGTAGGTTGTGCATGCCTATGTAGGTGTCTGCATTTTACCGTATCTCTAAAAAGTTTTCACACTGTCAACTTTTCATCCATCTAAGCCACTCCATAAGAAATCACCATAGTTGGATTTACTCATGATTCAGAATATCATTATCCTTTGCAGAATGTTTCTTAAAATCACTAAAGGTTTCCCCATAGTGGAACTCGATACATTTTGGATCAATGAAAAGATATTATGTAGAATTTAGTTTGCTGGTGTAGTAGAACTCAACTAAGATATGGTTACTCTAGACATCCGTTGTTTAACTCACTTGGTATTTGCCCGCGCGCTATGGGGTATAAATATTCTACTACAATATCCGATAATTTAGCTGTCCATATTACACGATTTCGTAAATAAATATTTACCAAATTCTATCTGTGATTTTACTTTGTACTCCCTCCATTCCTAAATATTTGTCTTTTTAGAGATTTCAAATGGATACCACATACAAATGTATATAGACATATTTTAGAGTGTAGATTCACTTATTTCGTTTCGTATGTAGTCACTTGTTGAAATTTCTAGAAAGTCAAATATTTAGGAACGGAGTGAGTAATAATTTATTGACTTGCTAAAGAAAATATAGTTTATTTGGTAAGTCGATAAAATATGGAATAATTAAGGTGGTTTTCAAAAAATGATCATCATCAGAAAAAAAGAATGGAATGTTGGATGAAGCACTCTACCTTCTGAAGAAATGATCATAAGAGCGTTTAGATATTTTTTGACATCAAGTGGGTAAATTAGATGCGAGGGGCCATGCATGACCCACCCCCATAAGTGTGCCGGCCACCCTACCACTGTTTGCACGCTCAGCGCCGGATAAGCTCAACGCCGAGATGCCAAAAGAAGAGTAGAGACCCAATCAAAAAGAGCACTAGATCTGGTGCTTGCCGACGAGACACGCACTGTATCAATGGAATGACGACGAACGGAGGACGAGGCATGCATATGCACGGATCGTTGGCATGAACGTCCAGCAACACAGGACAGCCCCTTTGAAACCTGAACCTTCGGTGTCGAGCCAGTCCACGGTACACAAAGGGCATCTCTAAGCTTACTCTTAAAACGACATTGTATTTGTCAGTGGACCTGTCCGCGGATAGTGACATACATTTTAAAATGAATATGAGTATACCGGACTTTTCAAACAAACACGACAAAATTTACTTAAGTTTGGACATAATTTACATAAAACTGATTGTATTTTGTACTCAACTAAAACTTAAAAGAAAACCTAAACTGCGTATCTTATAGAGGACGGTGACCGGCATTAATGCGCGACAACCGTTCCGTGCAAAGGGTTTTTCGACGAAGAGGGTTTTGGATGGGTCTGAAGTGACCAACGCGTATGTAGCGGTGGTCCGGACGCCCACAAAGCGCACCTGATTTGCATCCGGTTTGTGAGAAAATGGACGTCCGAACCGGTCCATGGACCATTGGAATGCCGCGTTGGATAGCAAACTGCGTTCGAACCGTTCTGTTTTTGGGTCCACGTTAGAGATATGGTTTATACAAATTTATTCTATATAAACCAGGAAAACATCATGTTTGGCTACTTCTAACTAATCCGTACATTGGTAAAATCGAATTCTCCAAAACCTGAAATTTCGTGTTTGTAGAAAAATGACTATTACTCGTTTTGCAGATCCTCCTTCCTCTCTTGCGGATCCTGGTGGGCACATTCACGACGCCAGCGGCCGCCGCCACGTCCTTAACTACATAGCACCGGCGTCCTCGAGAGCCCGTCATACGACGACGACCATGACAACCTCGCCGGTAGGTCGCACCTTGAGGCCGTCCTTGTCTAGTCGCCTGACCCACGGACGGATAGAAGGATTGTACGCATAAGGTCAGGTCGGCCACCGACCTATCTTAGTTCCTTCGCATTAGGGCATCACTTTAAACCGCACGATGATGCTACTAGTACTTGCTAATGCCACTGGTAGTACTTAATTGCACAGGTCGGACTCAATGGACATTGCTAATGCTAAAGCTTGAACTGACCTCTGCGAGCCACTTGGTGACATCTATTCTCGACTGATCTGCTAGGTGAAGAATGACATATTTATTTTAGGCACAAAAGATGCATCACAGCTCTGACTTTCGGCACCAAGCTAGGTAGAGAGCTAAGCTAGATGCAGTGCAAATCTGCTGCTGCCGTCTGATCAGAAAGAGGAGCAAGGAACATTTGTTAGGCCTAACACAGTGCAGCTAGTGCCGTTCGAACTCAGGAAAGCAAATAATCAGCCAAGGCATCTGTTTAGAGCAAAACGATTTATTCGGAAGTTGACAAAAATAGCAGGTGAGAAGACCTTATTTGCCGCACGGCCGGAAAATAGTGAAGGTCCGCACGGAAGACATTATTTGCTGTTTTTGTTTTCTCAGTGTTCTATTTATATTTTTTTTCCGTTCCTTTCTCTTTCTCTTTCATATTTTTCATTTTTCCCTTATTTTTTTATTTTTTCCCGTGTACTAAAAATTTACAGAATGTTAATTTTTGTTTAAATATTAAAAAACAGGATTCCAAAATTTTATTCCTGTTCTGAAAAAATGTTCAAAACATAAAAAAATATATCCCGTTCCACAATTTGCTCAAAATTTATTTTTTCCCATATTTGTAAAAACAATGTTTGTGTTTTCCAAAAAATCAATATTAGAAAATTACATTTTATAAAATGTTCCACATTCTACAAATATTCTTGTTTTATTGATATGTTCACAAATCCAAAATAATGTTTGCGTCAAAAAATCATTTTCTACAATTGTTCTAAATGTTCAAAACTTGTTCCCATTTTAAAATATAATCACAAATGCAAAAAAAAACTGTATTTTTATTAAAGGTTCATGTTTTCTAAAAATTGTTTGTGTATTTCAAAAACTTTTCCTGTATTTTGTTTGTATTTTTCCAAAAATATATGGATTTTTCAAAAAAAGTGTTCACATTTTTTAAAATTGATAGGGATTTTAAAAATTGTTCACGTTTCCAAGAATATTTGGCAGTTCATATTTTTTTCTGAAAGTCCAAAAATTAGAAAATTAAAATGCTTCGAATATGATGATATATTATTTTCTTAAATATTTGCGCTGGCCATTGGTTAGTAGCGCGGTTTGTTCTATGATGGTTGGCTATAAATGAAAGAAATTGTGGGCAAGTGCCAATAAAAGAGAATATGTTGTTTGGCTCTAATTAAAAAAATACTATGGGCGCGTGGACGCTAAAAAAATTCAAAGAGAATAAACTCTAATAAAGAAGGGACATCCATACCTGATTATGCTAATGAAACAGGATTTATGTGATGTGATTATTAAATCATCCGATTATGTCATCGTAGAAGAGAGTGGTTGAACCAACCATGTCCCAAAGGTTGCCAAGCAGCCACCAAATGAGGAGGGAGGCACAACCCCGAGATGGAGGCGGACACGGAGGAAAAAAGACATGAGTTGGGTGCTCGCTGCCACGCCGACCAACCCCACCAATTTTGCGGGCCAAAGATGTCCAGCGAGAAGACCACAATGTTGAGAAACGTAGCATGCAAATTCAAAAATTCCCTACGCTCACGCAAGATCTATCTAGGAGATGCATAGCAATGATAGGGGGAGAGTGTGTCTACGTACCCTCGTAGACCGAAAGCGGAAGCATTTGACAACGCGGTTAATGTAGTCGAACTTCTTCTAGCTCCGACCGATCAAGTACCGAACGCATGGCACCTCGAGTTCTACACACGTTCAGCTCGGTGACGTCCCTCGCCTTCTTGATCCAGCAAGACGTCGAGGTAGTAGATGAGTTCCGTCAATAAGACGGCATGATCATGGTGATGGTGAAGTGATCCTCGCAGGGCTTCGCCTAAGCACTACGAAGATATGACCGAGGGTGTAAACTATGGAGGGGGCACCGCACACGGCTAGGCAATTGTCTGTTGTGTGCTAGGAGCCCTGTTGGGGAACACAATATTTCAAAAAAAAAAATCCTACGATCACGCAAGATCTATCTAGGAGATGCATAACAACGATATGGAAGAGTGTCTCCACATACCCTCGTAGACCGTAAGCGGAAGCGTTTAGTAACGCGGTTGATGTAGTCGAACGTCTTCACGATTCAACCGATCCAAGTACCGAATGTACGACACCTCCGTGTTCAGCACACGTTCAACATGATGACGTCCCTCGAGCTCTTGATCCAGTTGAGGACGAGGGAGAGTTCCGTTTGCACGACGGTGTGGCGACGGTGATGATGAAGTTACCGGCGCAGGGCTTCACCTAAGCACTACGACGATATAACCGAGGTGTAAAACTATGGAGGGGGGCACTGCACACGGCAAGAGATTGTCTGTTGTGCTTTGGGGTGTCCCATGCCCACGTATATAAAGGAGGGGGAGGAGGAGGCCGGCCTAGGAGGAGGCGCGCCAGGGGGAGTCCTACTTGGACTCCAAGTCCAAGTAGGATTCGGCTCCGAAGGAGAGGAGAAGGAGAAGGAAGGAGGGGGGCGCGCCCCCACCCCTTGTCCAATTCAGTTTGGGCAGGGGGGAGGCGCGCGCCACCTCGTAGCCCTTCTTCCCTCTCTCCACTAAAGCCCACTAAGGCCCATTAACTTCCCCGGGGGTTCCGGTAACCCCTCGGTACTCCGGAAAAATACCCGGATCACTCGGAACCATTCCGACGTCCGAATATGACCTTCCAATATATGAATCTTTACCTCTCGACTATTTCGAGACTCCTCGTCATATATGTGATCTTATCCGGGACTCCGAACAAACTTCGGTCATCAAATCACATAACTCATAATACAAATCGTCATCGAACGTTAAGCGTGCGGACCCTATGGGTTCAAGAACTATGTAGACATGACCGAGACACATCTCCGGAAAATAACCAATAGCGGAATCTCGATGCTCATATTGGTTCCTACATATTCTACGAAGATCTTTATCGGTCAAACCGCATAACGACATACGTCATTCCCTTTGTCATCGGTATGTTACTTGCCCGAGATTTGATCGTCGGTATCATCATAGCTAGTTCAATCTCGTTACCAGCAAGTCTCTTTACACGTTCCATAATGCAAAATCCCGCAACTAACTCATTAGTCACATTGCTTGCAAGGCTTATAGTGATGTGCATTACCGAGAGGGCCCAGAGATACCTCTCCGATACTCGGAGTGACAAATCCTAATCTTGATCTATGCCAACCCAACAAACACCTTCAGAGACACCTATAGAGCATCTTTATAATAACTTAGTTACGTTATGACGTTTGATAGCACACAAGGTGTTCCTCCGGTATTTGGGAGTTGCATAATCTCATAGTCAGAGGAATATGTATAAGTCATGAAGAAAGCAATAGCAATAAAACTTAACGAGCATTATGCTAAGCTAACAGATGGATCTTGTCCATCACATCATTCTCTAATGATGTGATCCCGTTCATCAAATGACAACATATGTCTATGGTCAGGAAACATAACCATCTTTGATCAACGAGCTAGTCAAGTAGAGGCATACTAGGGACACTTTGTTTTGTCTATGTATTCACACATGTACAAAGTTTCCGGTTAATACAATTCTAGCATGAATAATAAAAATTTATCATGATATAAGGAAATATAAATAACAACTTTATTATTGCCTCTAGGGCATATTTCCTTCAGTCTCCCACTTGCACTAGAGTCAATAATTTAGTTCACATTGCCATGTGATTCAAACACCAATAGTTTACATCACCATGTCATTAACACCCATAGTTCACATCGCCATGTGACCAACACCCAAAGGGTTTACTAGAGTCAATAATGTAGTTCACATCACCATGTGATTAACACCCAAAGAGTAATAAGGTGTGATCATGTTTTGCTTGTTAGAGTAGTTTAGTCAGTGAGTCTGCCACATTCAGATCTGTATGAATTTTGCAAGTTTCTATGTCTACAATGCTCTGCATGGAGCTACTCTAGCTAATTTCTCCCACTTTCAATATGTATCCAGATTAAGACTCAGAGTCATCCAGACCGGTATTAAAGCTTGCATCGACGTAACTCTTTATGATGAACTCTTTATCACCTCCATAACCGAGAAATATTTCCTTAGTCCTCTAAGGATAATTTTGACCGTTGTCCAGTGATATACTCCTGGATCACTATTATACCCCTTTGCCAAACTCATGGCAAGGTACACAATAGATCTGGTATACAACATGGCATATTTTATAGAACCTATGGCCGAGGCATAGGGAATGACTTTCATTCTCTCTCTATCTTCTGCCATGGTCGGGTTTTGAGTCTTACTCAACTTCACACCTTACAACTCAGGCAAGAACTCCTTCTTTGACTGATCCATTTTGAACTCCTTCAAAATCTTATCAAGGTATGTACTCATCGAAAGTCTTATCAAGCATCTTGATCTATCTTTACAGATCTTGATGCCCAATATGTATGTAGCTTTACCGAGGTATTTCTTTGAAAAACTCCTTTCAAACACTCCTTTATGCTTTCCAGAAATTTCTACATCATTTCCGATCAACAATATGTCATTCACATATACTTATCAGAAAGGCTGTAGTGCTCCCACTCACTTTCTTGTAAATACAGGCTTCACCGCAAGTCTGTATAAAACTATATGCTTTGATCACACTATCAAAGCGTACATTCCAACTCCGAGATGCTTGCACCAGTCCATAAATGGATCGCTGGAGCTTACACACTTTGTTAGTACCTTTAGGATTGACTAAACCTTCTGGTTGCATCATATACAACTCTTCTTTAAGAAATCCATTAAGGAATGTAGTTTTGACATCCATTTGCCAAGTTTCATAATCATAAAATGCGGCAATTACTAACATGATTCAGATAGACTTTAAGCATAGATACGAGCGAGAAACTCTCATCGTAGTCAATACCTTAAACTTGTCGAAAACCTTTTTGCGACATTTCGAGCTTTGTAGATAGTAACACTACTATCAGCGTCCGTCTTCCTCTTGAAGATCCATTTAATCTCAATGACTCACAGATCATCGGGCAAGTCAATCAAAGTCCATACTTTTTCCTCATACATGGATCCCATTTCAGATTTCATGGCCTCAAGCCATTTTGCGGAATCTGGGCTCATGATCGCTTCCTCATAGTTCGTAGGTTTGTCATGGTCTAGTAACATGACTTCTAGAAAGGATTACCGTACCACTCTGGTGCGGACCATACTCTGGTTGACCTACGAGGTTCGGCAGTAACTTGATCTGAAGTTTCATGATCATCATCATTAGCTTCCTCACTAATTGGTGTAGGAATCACTGAAACTAATTTCTGTGATGAACTACTTTCCAATTCGGGAGAAGGTACAATTACCTCATCAAGTTCTACTTTCCTCCCACTCACTTCTTTCGAGAGAAACTCTTTCTCTAGAAAGGATCCATTCTTAGCAACGAATATCTTGCCTTCAGATCTGTGATAGAAGGTGTACCCAACAATTTCCTTTGGGTATCCTATGAAGATGCATTTCTTCGATTTGGGTTCGAGCTTACTAGGTTGAAGCTTTTTCACATAAGCATCACAGACCCAAACTTTAAGAACGACAGCTTAGGTTTCTTGCCAAACCATAGTTCATACGGTGTCGTCTCAACGGATTTAGATGGTGCCCTATTTAACGTGAATGCAACTGTCTCTAATGCATAACCCCAAAACAATAGTGGTAAATCGGTAAGAGACATCATAGATCGCACCATATCTAATAAAGTACGGTTACGATGTTCGGACACACCATTACGCTGTGGTGTTCCAGGTGGCGTGAGTTGTGAAACTATTCCACATTGTTTTAAATGAAGGCCAAACTCGTAACTCAAATATTCGCCTCCGCAAACAGATCGTAGAGACTTTATTTTCTTGTTACGATGATTCTCAACTTCACTCTGAAATTCTTTGAACTTTTTAAATGTTTCAGACTTGTGTTTCATTAAGTATATATACCCATATATGCTCAAATCATCTGTGAAGGTCAGGAAATAATGATACCCGCCGCGAGCCTCAAAACTCATCGAACCTCATACATCGGTATGTATTATTTCCAATAAGTCAGTGGCTCGCTCCATTGTTCCGGAGAACGGAGTCTTAGTCATCTTTCCCATGAGGCATGGTTCGCAAGCATCAAATGATTCATAATCAAGTGATTCCAAAAGTCCATCCGCATGGACTTTCTTCATGCGCTTTACACCAATATGACCTAAACGACAGTGCCACTAGTATGTTGCACTATCATTATCAACTTTGCATCTTTTGGCATCATTATTATGAATGTGTGTATCACTACGATCGAGATTCAATAAACCATTCACCTTGGGTGTATTTCCACAGAAGGTTTTATTCATGTAAACAGAATAACAATTATTCTTTGACTTAAATAAATAACCATATTGCAATAAACACAATCCAATCATATTATGCTTAACGCAAACACCAAATAACATTTATTTTAGGTTCAACACTAATCCCGAAGGTAAAGGGAGTGTGCGATGGTGATCTTATCAACCTTGGAATCACTTCCAATACACATCGTCACCTCGCCCTAAACTAGTCTCTGTTCATTTTGTAACTCCTGTTTTGAGTTACTAATCATAGCAACTGAACAAATACCCAGGGGCTGCTATGAACACTAGTAAAGTACACATCAATAACATGTATATCATATATACTTTTGTTCACTTTGCCATCCTTCTTATCCGCCAAGTATTTGGGGAAGTTCCGCTTCCAGTGACCATTTCCTTTGCAGTAGAAGTACTCAGTTTCAGGCTTGGGTCTAGCTTTGGGCTTCTTTATGGGAGTGGCAACTTGCTTGCCATTCTTCTTGAAGTTACCTTTCTTTCCCTTGCCCTTTTATGTAGCAACCCGACCTCAAACGGTCAAGCCTCTGTGTATCTGTGCCATCCCTGGATCGGTATGCTAGCACACATAGTACATCAATGTATATATCAAAGTGCAATCACATGTATAAATAACGTAAAACTGATATATGTTGGGGAACGTAGCAGAAAAACAAAAATTTTCCTACAGTTTCACCAAGATTCATCTAGGAGTTCATCTAGCAACGAGTGATTAGATGCATCTACATACCTTTGTAGATTGCGAGCGGAAGCGTTCAAAGAACGGGGATGAGGTAGTCGTACTCGACTTGATTCGAATCACCGAAGATCCTAGCACCGAACGGACGGTACCTCCGCGTTCAACACATGCACGGTTGGCGTAACGTCTCCTTCTTCTTGATCCAGCAAGAGGGAAGGAGAGGTTGAGGAAGATGGCTCCAGCAGCAGCACGACGGCGTGGTGGTGATGGAGCTGCAGTACTCCGTCAGGGCTTCGCCGAGCGCTATGGAGGAGGAGGGGTGTTGGAGAGGGAGAAGGAGGTAACCAAAGGCGTGGGAGAAAAGCCCTCCTTCCCTCACTATATATAGGAGGGCCAAGGGGGGGGGGCGCCGGCCCTAGGAGATCCAATCTCCTAGGGTGGGGCGGCGGCCAAGGGGGGGTTTCCCTCCCCCCAAGGCACCTAGGAGGTGCCTTCCCCTCCTAGGACTCTTTCCCCTTGTAACCCTAGGCGCATGGGCCTCTTGGGGCTGGTGCCCTTGGCCCATGTAGGCCAAGGCGCACCCCCTACAGCCCATGTGGCCCCCCGGGACCCTTCCGGTGGTCCCGGTACAATACCGATTACCCCGAAACTTGTCCCGATGTCCGAAACAGGACTTCCCATATATAAATCTTTACTTCCGGACCATTCTGGAACTCCTCGTGACGTCCGGGATCTCATCCGGGACTCCGAACAACATTCGGGTTACTGCATATACATATCCCTACAACCCTAGCGTCACCGAACCTTAAGTGTGTAGACCCTACGGGTTCGGGAGACATGTAGACATGACCGAGACGACTCTCCGATCAATAACCAACAGCGGGATCTGGATACCCATGTTGGCTCCCACATGCTCCACGATGATCTCATCGGATGAACCACGATGTCGAGGATTCAAGCAACCCCGTATGCAATTCCCTTTGTCAATCGGTATGTTACTTGCCCGAGATTCGATCGTCGGTATCCCAATACCTCGTTCAATCTCGTTACCGGCAAGTCACTTTACTCGTACCGTAATGCATGATCCCGTGACCAGACACTTGGTCACTTCTCATTATGATGATGCATTACCGAGTGGGCCCAGTGATACCTCTCCGTCATACGGAGTGACAAATCCCAGTCTCGATCCGTGTCAACCCAACAGACACTTTCGGAGATACCTGTAGTGCACCTTTATAGTCACCCAGTTACGTTGTGACGTTTGGTACACCCAAAGCACTCCTACGGTATCCGGGAGTTACACGATCTCATGGTCAAAGGAAAAGATACTTGACATTGGAAAAGCTCTAGCAAACGAACTACACGATCTTGCGCTATGCTTAGGATTGGGTCTTGTCCATCACATCATTCTCCTAATGATGTGATCCCGTTATCAATGACATCCAATGTCCATAGCCAGGAAACCATGACTATCTGTTGATCAACGAGCTAGTCAACTAGAGGCTTACTAGGGACATGTTGGTGTCTGTTATTCACACATGTATTACGATTTCCGGATAATACAATTATAGCATGAATAAAGACAATTATCATGAACAAAGAAATATAATAATAATGCTTTTATTATTGCCTCTAGGGCATATTTCCAACAGTCTCCCACTTGCACTAGAGTCAATAATCTAGTTACATTGTGATGAATCGAACACCCATGGAATTCTGGTGTTGATCATGTTTTGCCCTAGGGAGAGGTTTAGTCAACGGATCTGCTACATTCAGGTCCGTATGTACTTTACAAATCTTTATGTCTCCATCTTGAACTTTTTCACGAATGGAGTTGAAGCGACGCTTGATGTGCCTTGTCTTTTTGTGAAACCTGGGCTCCTTGGCAAGTGCAATAGCTCCAGTGTTGTCACAGAAGAGCTTGATCGGCCCCGACGCATTGGGTATGACTCCTAGGTCGGTGATGAACTCCTTCACCCAAATTGCTTCATGTGCTGCCTCCGAGGCTGCCATGTACTCCGCTTCACATGTAGATCCCGCCACGACGCTCTGCTTGCAGCTGCACCAGCTCACTGCTCCCCCATTCAACATATACACGTATCCGGTTTGTGACTTAGAGTCATCCAGATCTGTGTCGAAGCTAGCGTCGACGTAACCCTTTACGACGAGCTCTTCGTCACCTCCATAAACGAGAAACATGTCCTTTGTCCTTTTCAGGTACTTCAGGATATTCTTGACCGCTGTCCAGTGTTCCTTGCCGGGATTACTTTGGTACCTTCCTACCAAACTTACGGCAAGGTTTACATCAGGTCTGGTACACAGCATGGCATACATAATAGAACCTATGGCTGAGGCATAGGGGATGACACTCATCTCTTCTATATCTTCTGCCGTGGTCGGACATTGAGCTGAGCTCAATTTCACACCTTGCAAAACAGGCAAGAACCCTTTCTTGGACTGATCCATTTTGAACTTCTTCAAAATCTTATCAAGGTATGTGCTTTGTGAAAGACCTATGAGGCGTCTCGATCTATCCCTATAGATCTTGATGCCTAATATATAAGCAGCTTCTCCAAGGTCCTTCATTGAAAAACTCTTATTCAAGTAGGCCTTGATGCTGTCCAAGAGTTCTATATCATTTCCCATCAAAAGTATGTCATCTACATATAATATGAGAAATGCTACAGAGCTCCCACTCACTTTCTTGTAAACGTAGGCTTCTCCATAAGTCTGCATAAACCCAAACGCTTTGATCATCTCATCAAAGCGAATGTTCCAACTCCGAGATGCTTGCACCAGCCCATAAATGGATCGCTGGAGCTTGCATACCTTGTTAGCATTCTTAGGGTCGACAAAACCTTCCGGCTGCATCATATACAACTCTTCCTTAAGGAAACCATTAAGGAATGCCGTTTTGACGTCCATTTGCCATATCTCATAATCGTAGAATGCGGCAATTGCTAACATGATTCGGACGGACTTTAGCTTCGCTACCGGTGAGAAAGTCTCATCGTACTCAACTCCTTGAACTTGTCGATAACCCTTAGCGACAAGCCGAGCTTTATAGATGGTCACATTACCATCCGCGTCTGTCTTCTTCTTAAAGATCCATTTATTTTCTATGGCTCGCCGCTCAACGGGCAAGTCAGTTAAAGTCCATACTTCGTTTTCATACATGGATCCTATCTCGGATTTCATGGCTTCTAGCCATTTGTCGGAATCCGGGCCCGCCATCGCTTCTTCATAGTTCGAAGGTTCACTGTTGTCCAACAACATGATTTCCAAGACAGGGTCGCCGTACTACTCTGGTGCGGAACATGTCCTTGTGGACCTTCGAATTTCAGCAGGAGCTTGATCAGAAGTATCTTGATCATTATCATTAACTTCCTCTCTAGTCGGTGCAGGCATCTCAGGAACATTTTCTTGAGTTGCGCCATTTTCCGGTTCAAGAGGTAATACTTCATCAAGTTCTACTTTCCTCCCACTTACTTCTTTCGAGAGAAACTCTTTCTCCAGAAAGAGTCCGTTCTTGGCAACAAATATCTTGCCTTCGGATCTTAGGTAGAAGGTATACCTAATGGTTTCCTTAGGGTATCCTATGAAGACACATTTTTCCGACTTGGGTTCGAGCTTCTCAGGTTGAAGTTTCTTGACATAAGCATCGCATCCCCAAACTTTTAGAAACGACAGCTTAGGTTTCTTGCCAAACCATAATTCATACGGTGTCGTCTCAACGGATTTAGACGGAGCCCTATTTAAAGTGAATGTAGCTGTCTCTAGAGCGTATCCCCAAAATGATAGCGGTAAATCGGTAAGAGACATCATAGACCGCACCATATCCAATAGAGTGCGATTACGACGTTCGGACACACCGTTACGCTGAGGTGTTCCAGGCGGCGTGAGTTGTGAAACGATTCCACATTTTCTTAAGTGTGTGCCAAATTCGTGACTCAAATATTCTCCTCCACGATCTGATCGTAGAAACTTGATTTTCCTGTCACGTTGATTCTCAACCTCACTCTGAAATTCCTTGAAATTTTCAAAGGTTTCAGACTTGTGTTTCATTAAGTAGACATACCCATATCTACTCAAGTCATCAGTGAGGGTGAGAACATAACGATAGCCACCGCGAGCCTCAACACTCATTGGACCGCACACATCAGTATGTATGATTTCCAATAAGTTGGTTGCTCGCTCCATTGTTCCTGAGAACGGAGTCTTGGTCATCTTACCCATGAGGCATGGCTCGCACGTGTCAAATGATTCATAATCAAGAGACTCTAAAAGTCCATCTGCATGGAGCTTCTTCATGCATTTGACACCTATGTGACCAAGGCGGCAGTGCCACAAGTATGTGGGACTATCATTATCAACCTTACATCTTTTGGCATTCACACTGTGAATATGTGTAACATCACGTTCGAGATTAAATAAGAATAAACCATTGACCAGCGGGGCATGACCATAAAACATGTCTCTCATATAAATAGAACAACCATTATTCTCAGATTTAAATGAGTAGCCATCTCGCATTAAGCGAGATCCAGATACAATGTTCATGCTCAAAGCTGGCACTAAATAACAATTATTGAGGTTTAAAACTAATCCCGTAGGTAAATGTAGAGGTAGCGTGCCGACGGCGATCACATCGACCTTGGAACCATTCCCGACGCGCATCGTCACCTCGTCTTTCGCCAGTCTCCGCTTATTTCGCAGCTCCTGTTTTGAGTTACAAATATGAGCAACCACACCGGTATCAAATACCCAGGAGCTACTACGAGTGCTGGTAAGGTACACATCAATAACATGTATATCATATATACCTTTGGTGTTGCCGGCCTTCTTGTCCGCTAAGTATTTGGGGCAGTTCCGTTTCCAGTGACCCTTCCCTTTGCAATAAAAGCACTCAGTCTCGGGCTTGGGTCCATTCTTTGGCTTCTTCCCGGCAGCTTTCTTGCCAGGCGCGGCAACTTCCTTGCCGTCCTTCTTGGAGTTCTTTTTACCCTTGCCCTTCTTAAACTTAGTGGTTTTATTTACCATCAACACTTGATGTTCCTTCTTGACTTCTACCTCTGCTGATTTCAGCATTGCAAATACTTCAGGAATGGTCTTTTCCATTCCCTGCATATTGAAGTTCATCACAAAGCTCTTGTAGCTCGGTGGAAGCGACTGGAGGATTCTGTCAATGACCGCATCATCCGGGAGATTAACTCCCAGCTGAGTCAAGCGGTTATGTAACCCAGACATAGTGAGTATGTGCTCACTAACAGAACTATTTTCCTCCATCTTACAGCTGAAGAATTTGTCGGAGACTTCATATCTCTCGACCCGGGCATGAGCTTGAAAAACCATTTTCAGCTCTTCGAACATCTCATATGCTCCATGTCTCTCAAAACGCTTTTGGAGCCCCGGCTCTAGGCTGTATAGCATGCCGCACTGAACGAGGGAGTAGTCATCAGCACGTGTCTGCCAAGCGTTCATAACGTCTTGGTTCTGTGGGACGGGTGGATCACCTAGCGGTGCTTGTAGGACATAATCTTTCTTGGCAGCTATGAGGATGATCCTCAGGTTCCGGACCCAGTCCGTATAGTTGCTGCCATCGTATTTCAGCTTGGTTTTCTCTAGGAACGCGTTGAAGTTGAGGACTAAGTTGGCCATTTGATCTACAAGACATATTTGCAAAGGATTCAGACTAAGTTCATGATAATTAAGTTCATCTAATCAAATTATTAATGAACTCCCACTCAGATTAAACATCCCTCTATTCATCTAAGTGTTACACGATCCGAGTCAACTAGGCCGTGTCCGATCATCACGTGAGACGGACTAGTCATCGTCGGTGAACATCTTCATGTTGATTGTATCTTCCATACGACTCGTGTTCGACCTTTCGGTCTCTGTGTTCCGAGGCCATGTCTGTACATGCCAGGCTCGTCAAGTTAACCCTAAGTGTTTTGCATGTGTAAAACTGTCTTACACCCGTTGTATTTGAACGTAAGGATCTATCACACCCGATCATCACGTGGTGCTTCGAAACGACAAACTTTAGCAACGGTGCATAGTTAGGGGAGAACACTTCTTGAAATTGTTGTAAGGGATCATCTTATTTACTACCGTCGTTCTAAGTAAACAAGATGCAAAACATGATAAACATCAAATGCAATCAAATAATAATAGTGACATGATATGGCCAATATCACACAGCTCCTTTGATCTCCATCTTGGGGCTCCATGATCATCTTGTCACCGGCATGACACCATGATCTCCATCATCATGATCTCCATCATTGTGTCTCCATGAAGTTGCTCGCCAACTATTACTTCTACTACTATGGCTAACGCGTTTAGCAATAAAGTAAAGTAATTTACATGGCGTTTCTCAATGACACGCAGGTCATACAAAAAATATAGACAACTCCTATGGCTCCTGCCGGTTGTCATACTCATCGACATGCAAGTCATGATACCTATTACAATAGCATGAACATCTCATACATCATATATAGATCATTCATCATTCATCACAACTTTGGCCATATCATATCACAAAGCACTTGCTGCAAAAACAAGTTAGACGTCCTCTAATTGTTGTTTGCAAGTTTTACGTGGCTGAAGTAGGGTTCTAGCAAGAACGTTTTCTTACCTATGTGAAAGCCACAACGTGATTTGTCAACTTCTATTTACCCTTCATAAGGACCCTTTTCATCGAATCCGCTCCAACTAAAGTAGGAGAGACAGACACCTGCCAACCACCTTATGCAACTAGTGCATGTTAGTCGGTGGAACCGGTCTCACGTAAGCATACGTGTAAGGTTGGTCCGGGCCGCTTCATCCCACAATACCGTTGAAGCAAGATAAGACTAGTAGCGGCAAGAAAGTTGACAACATCTACGCCCACAACAAATTGTGTTCTACTCGCGCAAGAAGAACTACGCATAGACCTAGCTCATGATGCCACTGTTGGGGAACGTAGCAGAAAAACAAAAATTTTCCTACGGTTTCACCAAGATTCATCTAAGAGTTCATCTAGCAACGAGTGATTAGATGCATCTACATACCTTTGTAGATTGCGAGCGGAAGCGTTCAAAGAACGAGGATGAGGTAGTCGTACTCGACGTGATTTGAATCACCGAAGATCCTAGCACCGAACGGACGGTACCTCCGTGTTCAACACACGTACGGTTGGCGTAACGTCTCCTTCTTATTGATCCAGCAAGAGGGAAGGAGAGGTTGAGGAAGATGGCTCCAGCAGCAGCACGACGGCGTGGTGGTGATGGAGCTGCAGTACTCCGTCAGGGCTTCGCCGAGCGCTATGGAGGAGGAGGGGTGTTGGAGAGGGAGAAGGAGGCAACCAAAGGCGTGGGAGAAAAGCCCTCCTTCCCTCGCTATATATAGGAGGGCCAAGGGGGGGCGCCGGCCCTAGGAGATCCAATCTCCTAGGGTGGGGCGGCGGCCAAGGGGGGGTTTCCCTCCCCCCAAGGCACCTAGGAGGTGCCTTCCCCTCCTAGGACTCTTTCCCCTTGTAACCCTAGGCGCATGGGCCTCTTGGGGCTGGTGCCCTTGGCCCATGTAGGCCAAGGCGCACCCCCTACAGCCCATGTGCCCCCCCGGACAGGTGGCCCCACCCGGTGGACCCCCGGGACCCTTCCGGTGGTCCCGGTACAATACCGATTACCCCAAAACTTGTCCCGATGTCCGAAACAAGACTTCCCATATATAAATCTTTACTTCCGGACCATTCCGGAACTCCTCGTGACGTCCGGATCTCATCCGGGACTCCGAACAACATTCGGGTTACTGCATATACATATCCCTACAACCCTAGCGTCACCGAACCTTAAGTGTGTAGACCCTACGGGTTCGGGAGACATGTAGACAAGACCGAGACGACTCTCCGGTCAATAACCAACAGCGGGATCTGGATACCCATGTTGGCTCCCACATGCTCCACGATGATCTCATCGGATGAACCATGATGTCGAGGATTCAAGCAACCCCGTATGCAATTCCCTTTGTCAATCGGTATGTTACTTGCCCGAGATTCGATCGTCGGTATCCCAATACCTCGTTCAATCTCGTTACCGGCAAGTCACTTTACTCGTACCGTAATGCATGATCCCGTGACCAGACACTTGGTCACTTCTCATTATGATGATGCATTACCGAGTGGGCCCAGTGATACCTCTCCGTCATACGGAGTGACAAATCCCAGTCTCGATCCGTGTCAACCCAACAGACACTTTCGGAGATACCTGTAGTGCACCTTTATAGTCACCCAGTTACGTTGTGACGTTTGGTACACCCAAAGCACTCCTACGGTATCCGGGAGTTACACGATCTCATGGTCAAAGGAAAAGATACTTGACATTGGAAAAGCTCTAGCAAACGAACTACACGATCTTGCGCTATGCTTAGGATTGGGTCTTGTCCATCACATCATTCTCCTAATGATGTGATCCCGTTATCAATGACATCCAATGTCCATAGCCAGGAAACCATGACTATCTGTTGATCAACGAGCTAGTCAACTAGAGGCTTACTAGGGACATGTTGGTGTCTGTTATTCACACATGTATTACGATTTCCGGATAATACAATTATAGCATGAATAAAGACAATTATCATGAACAAAGAAATATAATAATAATGCTTTTATTATTGCCTCTAGGGCATATTTCCAACAATATATACCTCATAAGTCTCAGCGGAAACAATCGAACGGGTGTGGAGTCCCATCAACGCCAACGGCAAGTTGATTTTAGACCGTAACCCTACAACGTAACTCTTACTCGTCGTAGAAAATTCCTGCAACATAAGACGTTGCAGCCCTGTAGGTCAGTACATTGAATGTACTGGCAAGTCACATCATAAGAATAATGAACCTATTTGTACATGCAATTTGGCTGGTGGAAAGATCTAAGTTTAGTTTTTGCATAAAGCTAGTTGTTCCCTAGAATAAAAGATATTATTCTACCACTACAATATAACATAGGATGAGTTGGCAAACCCAACTCAATCCATTCCCAAAGTTTCATTTAAAACCCAACTATTTTAATTAAGAGTGATGAGATCTCCCAGCATTTCCACTACTAGATGCTCAAGTTGTCCGTAACCGGGGACATGACTAATCGATTAGGTTTTAACACTCTGCAGAGGTTTGCACACTTTTCCCCACAAGACTTGATCGCCTCCCTTGAAGTTCTCGCACTGCCTGGCATTTGAGAACAGGATGACCAAGACATAGTCTTTTGAAAGTATTCCCCCTTAACCCACGGATAGGCTGGTACGCCTACTCATTCTATATCTGCTAACCCATCCCGGAAGGGGTCACACTAACTACTCAACTAAGCCAGAGCCCATATTGGCTTGTGGCTGCACACGTAAGCTTCTAGACATGAGAATATGATTGATCTCTTTGAGCCTAGGCGGCCGACCACTAGTGGTGCACCACCATGGATTAACCATGCATGCTCCCACTGTACTTCGCCACCATTCAAACCTAATACCGCCCAGGTAGTTCATTTACAAGTCTTGGCCCTGATTACTACTTTGTCACTCATGTCTCACCATGTTCGCTTCCCAAACCACGTCTACATTTAGCGAGGCAAAAATAAACTTACACGATGGTGACACGGATGTATAGATCAGACCTACCTCAATGAACTACTAGGTAACGGCATAGCCATCTGGCAACAATAAATCCTACCATGCAATCCTACCACAAAAGGACTAAGTGCATAATATAAACATAGGTAATTGGAAGAATGGTCAAATGTGAACTTGCCTGGTAATAGTTGATGAAGATTATATCGCTATCAGAAATTTACTTAATAGAACTATTCATCACTCTCCAATGATAATCTATACAGTCAAACATTGTATTCACATAAGCAATCATTTCAGAGAACCAAAATAACATGCACAACAAAAAGACTTAGAAAAACCAAATGAAAACAGAACACACTTAACTATCACAAATATTCTAAGTGCAACACAACATAGGCATGGGGTTCAGAATTTGTGATGTGAAGCATAGTGCATACAAGGCATACAAGTAAAACTACTATGTACAGATCCTAAGTGTGTGAAAATTATCGTGACAATGGTCCAAGTGGTAGGGTTTGGCTATGGTGACACGGTGCAAAAAGAATCGGCTTAATCGGAGCTACGGTTTAGGAGATATGGCCATTTGAAGTTCGAATTCAAATCTGAATAATTTCAAATTTGAATCTGACAAAAGTTCACAAAGATGACACTACTGGATAGATCTAATCAATATGAAGAATTTGCCATTGGTTTCATTGAGTTTGGATCTATGGTTAAAAAGTTGTGGCTATTCTAAGTTTAGGGGCTAATCTGCTAATTCTAGGGACTGAACGGTGAAGAAAGTTATCACGAACAAGTCCTGGCCATGTGGCAGATTTCTATAGGCTGCAAGTTGTTCGCTGTGATGCTTATAGAGCGAACAACCGCTAAATAGGAAAAATAACAACCACGGCTAAATAAAACAAAATAAACCAAGATCGGTTTATCTAAACGGATCGGTTTAATCCAAACCGCGGTTAACCGCGTGGTTTTTTAAAAAAGAAAAGAAAATGCACGAGGGGCTGGGCGGTGGCTCATCGAGCAACGACGGCGGCGTCAGTGGTTGGGCGGTGGACGGGGCGGCGATCCCGGCGGGCTCAGGTGGCAGGGAAGCAGGCGGCGGGGTCCGACGGGGCGCGGGCGTCTTGTTGGTGGGGTCAGCGGGCGGCGGGGTGCCGGCAACGAGCGAAGGGAGGCGGCGGCATCCAGAACTCCGGTGAGGGCGCAGTTCATTGGACCGGCGTCTCCGGGAGACCTAGGCGGCAAAAAAGATGTCAAACGGGTGTGGGACGGCAAGGGAACAAATTTTTGACAAAGAGGAGAGGGCTTGGGGGTTCCACCGACGACGAAAACAACGACGGGTAGCTTCAGCTCCGGCGAGATCCAAATGGACGGGGCGGCGTCTGTGAGGAGCGAGGGAGCGAGCAAAGTGGCGGAATCAAACGAGGGGCGTCGGGGGCATTTATAGGCGCAAGGAGGGGTTGCAAAGTCGTGGGGATGATGCTTATCCCGAGAGGGATGCGGCCGGCGGGTTCAGGGCACGGGCGCATGCTCTATCTTAACGGGAGGAGCGGGAGGTTGGGGACGACGGGGCGGGGCCCACCTGACAGCGGGAGCAGCGTACGTGCGAGAGGGAGAGGAGGAGCGGGCGACTCGTGCGTGCGGCGCTGGGGCGCTGGCCTCCTGGCGCTTGCCAGGGCCGGCTTGGTGCATTGGCTGGCTCCTGGGCCGGCTGGCGGGCGTGTGTGCATTCTTTTTTGTTTTAAACTTAAAGAAACAAATGCAAGAAAAGAAAATAAATAAATACTTTACATAGGCATACTATATACCAAAATGTTTAGAAAAAAATACCGCGAATAAGATGAACTATTTTTCAAGTTTAACTAAATTCCATAAAAATCATAAAAGTCAAACAGTGCTACTGTTGCATTTCAAATCAATAAAAATCTTTTTTAAATAGCAAAATAATATCAAATTTATTTTCTCCAATTTTATATTTAAGGGAATCATTTTACCCTTATTTCCATTTATTTATTTTTAGGAGAAAATAATTTGAATATAAACCCAAATAACTCCCAATTGGATTTGAATTTGGAATTTCAAACAACTTCAAATGGAAAATGAGTTTCAAATAACTTCAAAGTGACTTCCAAATTATTTATTTGAAACTTCCAACTCTCTTTCTTTGAATTTGAAGAGGTCATTTTATCTTCCCTCATGAACTCATTGAGTTGCTTAAAGTTTCTAAATTTGAAATATTTCAAATGGAATTCAAATCATTTTCAAATCCTTTTTCATTTATTCAAATGGAAGAAGTCATAATATCTTCACTCTAGGGTTTTGTGATGAATGATTTTGAATTCATGGAGATAATTTTTTTTAAACGCAAGGATGAAAGTTTGGGAAAGTCCTTTTATTCCCTCTCATTCAACTTTCAAGAACTTTCAATTTCCACTCAATTTCACACAATCATTCACACACCAATCAAACAAACAGTCATAATTAATTATTTAATATACCATTCCAAAATTTAGAATTTTGGGATGCTACATTTTACTTGAAACTAGTGGTCTTGTCAACCATCAACACTTGATGATTTTCTTGATTTCTACCTTCGCCGATTTCAGCATCGCGAAGAGCTCGGGAATTGTTTTCATCATCCATTGCATATTATAGTTCATCACGAAGTTCCAGTAACTTGGTGATAGTGACTAGAGAACTCTGTCAATCACTATCTTATTTGGAAGATTAACTCCCACACGATTCAAGCGATTGTAGTACTCAGACATTCTAAGCACATGCTCATTGGTTGAGCTATTCTCCTCCATCTTGTAGGCAAAATACTTGTCAGAGGTCTCATACCTCTCGACTCAGGCATGAGTCTGAAATACCAATTTCAACTCTTGGAAGATATTATATGCTCTTTGGCGTTCAAAACATTTTTGAAGTCCCGGTTCTAAGCTGTAAAGTATGGCACACTAAACTGTCAAGTAATAATCATACCGAGCTTGCCAAACGTTCATAACGTCTGCATCTGGTCCTGCAATAGGTCCGTCACCTAGTGGTGCATCAAGGACATAATTCTTCTGTGCAGTAATGAGGATAATCCTCAGATCACGGACCCAGTATGCATTATTGCTACTATCATGTTTCAACTTGTTTTTCTCTAGGAACATATCAAAAATAAACTGGGAGCTACATCGCAAGCTATTGATCTATAACGTAGATATGCAAATACTATCAGGATTAAGTTCATGACAAATTAAAGTTCAATTAATCATATTATTTAAGAACTCCCACTTAGATAGACATCCCTCTAGTCATCTAAATGATCACGTGATCCATATCAACTAAACCATGTCCGATCATCACGTGAAGTAGTTTTCAATGGTGAACATCTCTATGTTGATCATATCTACTACATGATTCACGTTCGACCTTTCAGTCTCAGTGTTTCGAGGCCATATCTGCATATGCTAGGCTCGTCAAGTTTAACCCGAGTAATCTGCATGTGCAAAACTGTTTTGCACCTGTTGTGTGTGACAGTAGAGATCATCACACTCGATCATCATGTGGTGTCTCGGCACGACGAACTGTAGCAACGGTGCATACTCAGGGAGAACACTTATACCTTGAAATTTAGCGAGGGATCATCTTATAATGCTACTGCCGTACTAAGCAAAATAAGATGCGTAAAGGATAAACATCACATGCAAACAAAATATGTGACATGATATGGCCATCATCATCTTGTGCCTTTGATCTCCATCGCCAAAGAACCGTCATGATCTCCATTGTCACCGGCTTGACACCTTAATCTCCCTCGTAGCATCGTTGTCGCCTCGCCAACTATTGCTTCAACGACTACCGCTACCGCTTAGTGATAAAGTAAAGCAATTACATGGCGATTGCATTTCATACAATAAAGCAACAACCATAGGGCTCCTGCCAGTTGCCTATAACTTCTACAAGACATGATCATCTCATACAACAGTTTATGTCTCATCACGTCTTTACCATATCACATCACAACATGCCCTGCAAAAACAAGTTAGACGTCCTCTACTTTGTTGTTGCAAGTTTTACATGGCTGCTAGGGTCTTCTCGCAAGAACCGTTCTTACCTACGCATCAAAACCACAACGATTTTTCATCAAGTGTGTTGTTTTAACATTCAACAAGGACCGGCCATAGTCAAACTCGATTCAACTAAAGTTGGAGAAACAGACACCCGCCAGCTGAAGGAAATATGCCCTAGAGGCAATAATAAAGTTGTTATTTTATATTTCCTTATATCATGATAAGAGTTTAGTATCCATGCTAGAATTTTATTAACCAGAAACTTGGTACATGTGTGGATACATAGACAAAACACAGTGTCCCTAGTAAGCCTCTACTAGACTAGCTCGTTAATCAAAGATGGTTAAGTTTCCAAACCATAGACATGTGTTGTCATTTGATGAACGAGATCACATCATTAGAGAATGATGTGATGGACAAGACCCATCCGTTAGCTTAGCATTATGATCATTTAGTTTGATTGCTATTGCTTTCTTCATGACTTATACATATTCATCTGACTATGAGATTATGCAACTCCCGAATACCGGAGGAACACTTTGTGTGCTATCAAACGTCACAACGTAAATGGGTGATTATAAAGATGCTCTACAGGTGTCTCCGAAGGTGTTTGTTGGGTTGTCATAGATCGAGATTAGGATTTGTCACTCCGTGTATCAGAGAGGCATCTCTGGGCCCTCTCGGTAATGCACATCACTATAAGCCTTGCTAGCAATGTGACTAATGAGTTAGTTGCGGGATGATGCATTACGGAACAAGTAAAGAGACTTGCCCGTAACGAGATTGAACTAGATATGCTGATACCGACGATCAAATCTTGGGCAAGTAACATACCGATGACAAAGGGAATGACGTATGTTGTTATGCGGTTTGACCGATAAAGATCTTTGTAGAATATGAAGGAGCCAATATGAGCATCCAGGTTCCGCTATTGGTTATTGACCGGAGATGTGTCTCGGTCATGTCTACATAGTTCTCGAACCCGTAGGGTCCGCACGCTTAATGTTTGATGACGATTTATATAATGAGTTATGTGATTTGATGACCGAAGTTTGTTCGGAGTCCCGAATGAGATCACAGACATGATGAGGAGTCTCTAAATGGTCGGGAGGTGAAGATTCATATGTTGGAAGGTTATATTCGGACACCGGAATGGTTTCGGGAAGTATCAGATAAGTTTCGGAGTACCGGGGGTTACCGAACCCCCCCGGGAAGTTAATGGGCCACACATGGGCCTTAGTGGAGGAGAGAGGACCGGCCCGGGAGGTGGCGCCCCCCTTGCCAATCCGAATTGGACAAGGAGTGGGTTGGCGCCCCCCCTTTCCCTCTCCTACTCCTCCTCTCTTTCCCTCTTTGCTATCCCGAAAAAGGAAAAAGGAGAGGGGAATCCTACTTGGACTAGGGAGTCCTAGTAGGACTCCCCACACCTGGCGCCCCCCTTGGGACGGCCACCTCTCCTCCCCCCTTTATATATGTGGGAGGGGGGCACCCCAAAGGCACAACAAGTCTTCTCTTAGCCGTGTGCGGTGCCCCCCTCCACAGTTACACACCTCGAACATATCGTCGTAGTACTTAGGCGAAGCCCTGCACCGGTAGCTTCATCACCGTTGCCACGCCGTTGTGCGGAAAGAAATCTCCCTCGTCCTCAACTGGATCAAGAGATCAAGGGACGTTATCGAGCTAAACGTGTGCAGCACGTGGAGGTGTCGTACGTTCGGTGCTTGGATCGGTTGGATCGCGAAGACGTTCGACTACATCAACCGCGTTACTAAATGCTTCCGCTTTAGGTCTACGAGGGTACATGGGCACACTCTCCCCTCTCGTTGCTATGCATCACCTAGATAGATCTTGCGTGATTGTAGGATTTTTTTAAAAATACTACATTCCCGTACAGTGGCATCCGAGCACGAGTAGAACACAATGAGTTGTGGGCGATAATAGTCATACTGCTTACTAGCAATGTCTTACTTTGATTCAGCGGTATTGTTGGATGAAGTAGCCTGGACCGACATTACATGACCGCGTTCATGAGACTGGTTCTACCGACGTGCTTCGCACACAGGTGGCTAGCGGGTGTCTTTTTCTTCAACTTTAGTTGAATCGAGTTTGACTACGCCCGATCCTTATTGAAGGTTAAAACAACACACTTGACGAAAAATCGTTGTGGTTTTGATGCGTAGGTAAGAACTGTTCTTGCTAGAAGCCCGTAGCAGCCACGTAAAACTTGCAACAACAAAGTAGAGGACGTCTAACTTGTTTTTGCAGGGCATGTTGTGATGTGATATGGTCAAGACATGATGAGATATAAATTGTTGTATGAGATGATCATGTTTTGTTAAAGTTATCAGCAACTGGCAGGAGCCTTATGGTTGTCTCTTTTTTTCATAAGATGGAAGTGCCATATAATTGCTTTACTTTATCGCTATGCGATAGCAATAGTTGCAAAAGCAATAGTTGGCGAGACAGCCATGTGACGACACATTGATAGAGATCAGGATGATGGAGATCATGGTGTCATGCCAGTGACGATGGAGATCATGACGGTACTTTGGAGATCAAGATCAAAGGCACAAGATGATGATGGCCATATCATGTCACATATTTTGATTGCATGTGATGTTTATCCTTTATGTATCTTATTTTGCTTAGTACGGCGATAGCATTATAAGATGATCTCTCACTAAATTTCAAGGTACAAGTGTTCTCCCTGAGTATGCACCGTTGCTACAGTTCGTCGTCCTGAAACACAACGTGATGATCGGGTGTGATAAGCTCTACGTTCACATAAAATGGGTGCACGCCAGTTTTGCACAAGCAGAATACTCAGGTTAAACTTGATGAGCCTAGCATATGCAGATATGGCCTCGGAACACTAGAGACCGAAAGGTCGAACGTGAATCATATAGTAAATATGATCAACATAGAGATGTTCACCATTGAAGACTACTCCATCTCACGTGATGATCGGACATGGTTTAGTTGATATGGATCACGTGATCATTTAGATGACTCGAGGGATGTCTATCTAAGTGGGAGTTCTTAAGCAATATGATTAATTGAACTTAATTTATCATGAACTTAGTCCTGATAGTTTTTGCATATCTATGTTGTAGATCAATAGCTCGCGTTGTAGCTCCCCTATGTTTTTGATATGTTCCTAGAGAAAACTAAGTTGAAAAATGATAGTAGCAATGATGCGGATTGGGTCCGTGATCCGAGGATTATCCTTGTTGCTGCACAGAAGAATTATGTCCTTGATGCACCGCTAGGTGACTGACCTATTGCAGGAGCAGATGCAGATGTTATGAACGTTTGACAAGCTCGGTATGATGACAACTTGATAGTTTAGTGCACCATGCTTTACGGCTTAGAATCAGGACTTCAAAAACATTCTGAAAGCCACAGAGCATATAAGATGTTCCAAGAGTTGAAATTGGTATTTCAGACTCATGCCCATGTCGAGAGGTATGAGACCTCTGACAAGTACTTTGCCTACAAGATGGAGCTGAATGGCTCAGCCAGTGAGCATGTACTCAAAATGTCTGGGTAGTACAATCGCTTGAATCAAGTGGGAGTTAATCTTCCAGATAAGATAGTGATTGACAGATTTCTCTAGTCATTATCACCAAGCTACTAGAAATTCATGATGAACTATAATATGCAAGGGATGACGAAAACGATTCCCGAGCTCTTCGCGATGCTAAAATCGGCGAAGGTAGAAATCAAGAAAGAGCATCAAGTGTTGATGGTTAACAATACTACTAGTTTCAAGAAAAGGGGCAAAGGAAAAGAAAGGGAACTTCAAGAAAGGATGGCAAGCAAGTTGGCACTCCCGTGAAGAAACCCAAAGCTAGACCTAAGCTTGAAACTGAGTGCTTATACTGCAAAGGGAATAGTCACTGGAAGTGGAACTACCCCAAATACTTGGCGGATAAGAAGGATGGCAAAGTGAACAAAGGTATATTTGATATATATGTTATTGATGTGTACTTTACTAGTGTTCATAGTAACCCCAGGGTATTTGATACCGATTTAGTTTCTAAAGATTAATAACTCAAAACAAGAGTTGTAAAAATGAACAGAGACTAGTTAAGGGCGAGGTGACGATGTGTGTTGGAAGTGATTCCAAAGTTGATAAGATCACCATCCCGCACTCCCTCTACCTTCGGGATTAGTGTTGAACCTAAATAAATGTTATTTGGTGTTTGCGTTGAGCATGAATATGATTGGATCATGTTTATTGCGATACAGTTATTCATTTAAGTCAGAGAATAATTGTTGTACTGTTTACATGAATAAAACCTTCTATGGTCATACACCCAATGTAAATGGTTTATTGAATCTCGATCATAGTGATACAAATATTCATAATATTGATGCCAGAAGATGCAAAGTTTATAATGATAGTGCAACATATTTGTGGCACTGCCGTTTTGATCATATTGGTGTAAAGCGCATGAAGAAACTCATGCAGATGGGCTTTTGGAATCACTTGATTATGAATCATTTGATACTTGTGAACCATGCCTCATGGGAAAGATGACTGAAACTCCGTTCTTCGGAATAATGGAGCGAACCACTGACTTATTGGAAATAATACATACCGATGTATGCGGTCCAATGAGTTTTGAGGATCATGGCGGGTATCGTTATTTTCTGACCTTCACAGATGATTTGAGCAGATATGGGTATATCTACTTAATGAAACACAAGTCTGAAACATTTGAAAAGTTCAAAGAATTTCAGAGTAAAGTGGAGAATCATCGTAACAAGAAAATAAAGTTTCTGTGATCTGATCGCGGAGGAAAATATTTGATTTACGAGTTTGGCCTTCATTTAAAACAATGTGGAATAGTTTCACAACTCACGCCACCTGGAACACCATAGCGTAATGGTGTGTCCATACATCGTAACTGTACTATATTGGATATGGTGCGATCTATGATGTCTCTTACCGATTTACCACTATCGTTTTGGGGATATGCATTAGAGACAGTTGCATTCACGTTAAATAGGGCACCGTCTAAATCCGTTGAGACGACACCGTATGAACTGTGGTTTGGCAAGAGACCTAAGCTGTCGTTTCTTAAAGGGGCCAATTCAATTTTCCCCCTAACTTTGTCCTGAGCTCATCTTTACCCCTAAATAAAAATAGTGCTCAACTATACCCCTCTTCCATTAGATGGCGTTATGGAAATACCCCTCTGCGCCGTTTCCGTTGGGTCAAAGGCCTTTGACCATCTCCGAACCATTTTCTGGACATTTTTACCCTTAATATGTATGTCACTTAAGGGTGGGACCTGTAACTTGTTTAGAAAAAGCAATCGGGTCCCTGCAACTTTTAAAACAAAAGCAATCAGGCCCCTGTATCATTTTTAGAAAAAGCAATCAGGTCCTTGTAATTTCTTGGAAAAAATCAATCGGGTCCTTGCGGCCATGGCGGCGTCATCCATGGTGGGAGCCGGACGTGCTGCTGTTGCTTGCGGCCATTGCGGCTTGCCTCGTAGCTGCTTGCACTGCTAGTCGTCGCTGCTACTTAAGCCGCCTGCTACCACTACTGCTTGCTATCGCCCCGCCGCTGTAGCTTTCGCCGCCGTAGCACAGCTGCTTGCCCCGCTGGCCGCTACTTCTTGCGCCGCCGCCGAACTGCTAGGGCTTGCCCCACTTGCCACGGTTGCTTGCGTTGCTGCTGGACTGCTGCTGCTTGCCTCGCTGGTCGCTGCTGCTTGCACCGCCGTCGGACTGGTGTTGCTTGCCGTCATGCTGCCGCTGCACCTTGCCCTGACGTCGCGCTGTTGCTGCCTGTTGCTGCTTGCCGCCACTGTTGCCTGCTGCTCTGGCACCGCCCGCTACCGTCGCCGCGCTGCTCCTTGCAAGAGAGCTCACTCGAGGGGACGAGAGAGAGAGACCTTGCTAGAGAGATTAAGAGGAGAGAGAGTTTTTCTTTTAGTTGGGTCCCATGTGTAAGTGGTAGAGATGGGAGAGTTTTTTTCTTTTTTACTTTCTTCGGGTAGGTCCCACCTGTAAGTGACTTATGAAGTGAGGGGTACAAATGTCTAGGAAAAAGATCATTGACGGTCAAGGTTGTTGACCATACAGAAACGACACAGGAAGGGTTTTCCATAATGCCATATAACGGAAGAGGGGTATAGTTGAGCACTGTTTTTATTTAAGGGTAAAGATGAGGTCGGGACAAAGTTAGGGGAAAAAAATGTAAATGTCCCTTATTAAAGTTTGGGGCTACGATACTTATGTGAAAAAGCTTCAACCTGATAAGTTCAAACCCAAATTGGAGAAATGTGTCTTCATAGGATACCCAAAAGAAACTGTTGGGTACACCTTCTATCACAGATCCGAAGGCGAGATATTCATTTCTAAGAATGGATCCTTTCTAGAGAAGGAGTTTCTCTCGAAAGAAGTGAGTGGGAGGAAAGTAGAACTTGATGAGGTAGTTGTTCCTTCTCCCGAATTGGAAAATGGTTCATCACAGAAATCAGTTCCAGTGATGCCTACACCAATTAGCGAGGAAGTTAATGATGATGATCATGAAACTTCATATCAAGTTACTACTGAACCTCGTAGGTCAACCAGAGTACGTCACGCACCAGAGTGGTACGATAATCCTGTTCTGGAAGTCATGTTACTACACCATGACGAACCTATGAACTATGAGGAAGCGACGATGAGCTCAGATTCCGCGAAATGGCTTGAGGCCATGAAATCTGAGATGGGATCCATGTATATGAACAAAGTGTGGACTTTGGTGGACTTTCCCAATGATCGGCGAGCCATAGAGAATAAATGGATCTTCAAGAGGAAGATGTACGCTGATGGTAGTGTTACTATCTACAAAGCTCGAATTGTCAAAAAAGGGTTTCGACAAGTTCAAGGTGTTGAACACGCTGAGATTTTCTCACTCGTATTAATGCTTAAGTAATCATGTTAGCAATTTCAACATTTTATGAAATCTGGCAAATGGATGTCAAAATTGCATTCCTTAATGGATTTATTAAAGAAGAGTTGTATATGATGCAACCAGAAGGTTTTGTCGATCCTAAAGGTGCTAACAAAGTGTGCAAGCTCCAGTGATCCATCTATGGACTAGTGCAAGCATCTCGGAGTTGGAATATACACTTTGATGAGTTGATCAAAGCATATAGTTTTATACAGACTTTTGGAGAAGCCTGTATTTACAAGAAAGTGAGTGGGAGCACTACAATCTTTCTGATAAGTATATGTGAATGACATATTGTTGATCGGAAATGATGTAGAATTTTCTAGAAAGCATAAAGGAGTGTTTTGAAAGGAGTTTTTTCAAAGAAAGTCCTCGGTGAAGTTGCTTACATATTGAGCATCAAGATCTATAGAGATAGATCAAGATGCTTGATAAGATTTTTCAATGAGTACATACCTTGGCAAATTTTTGAAGTAGTTCAAAATGGAACAAGTCAAAGAAAGGAGTTCTTGCCTGTATTGCAAGGTGTAAAGTTGAGTAAGACTGAAAACCCGACCATGGCAGAAAATAGAAAGAGAATGAAAGTCATTCCCTATGCCTCAACCATAGGTTCCATAAAGTATGCTAAGCTATGTACCAGACTTATTGTGTACCTTGCCATGAGTTTGGAAAAGGGGTAGAATAGTGATCCAGGAGTAGATCACTTGACATCGGTCAAAATTATCCTTAGAAGACCAAGGAGAAATTTCTCGGTTATGGAGGTGATAAAGAGTTCGTCGTAAAGAGTTACGTCGATGCAAGCTTTGACACCGATCTGGATGACTCTGAGTCTCAATCTGGATACATATTGAAAGTGCGAGAAATTAGCTAGAGTAGCTCCGTGCAGAGCATTGTAGACATAGAAATTTGCAAAATACATACAGATCTGAGTGTGGCAGACCCGTTGACTAAACTTCTCTCACAAGCAAAACATGTTCACACCTTAGTACTCTTTGGGTGTTAATCACATAGCGATGTGGACTAGATTATTGACTCTAGTAAACTCTTTGGGTGTTGATCGCATGGCGATGTGAACTATGTTAATCACATAAATACATGAACTATTAGTGTTAAATCACATGGCGATGTGAACTAGATTATTGACTCTAGTGCAAGTGGGAGACTGAAAGAAATATGCCCTAGAGGCAATAATGAAGTTGTTAGTTTATATTTCCTTATATCATAATAAATGTTTAGTATCCATGCTAGAATTGTATTAACCGGAAACTTGATACATGTGTGGACACATAGACAAAACACAGTGTCCCTAGTAAGCCTCTACTAGACTAGCTCGTTAATCAAAGATGGTTAAGTTACCTAACCATAGACATGTGTTGTCATTTGATGAACGAGATCACATCATTAGAGAATGATGTGATGGACAAGACCCATCCGTTAGCTTAGCATTATGATCGTTTAGTTTTATTGCTATTGCTTTCTTCATGACTTATACATATTCCTCTGACTATGAGATTATGCAACTCCCGAATACCGGAGGAACACTTTGTGTGCTATCAAACGTCACAACATAACTAGGTGATTATAAAGATGTTCTACAGGTGTCTCCGAATGTGTTTGTTGGGTTGGCATAGATCGAGATAATGCACATCACTATAAGCCTTGCAAGCAATGTGACTAATGAGTTAGTTGCGGGATGATGCATTACAGAACGAGTAAAGAGACTTGCCGGTAACGAGATTGAAGTAGGTATGCTGATACCAATGATCGAATCTCGGGCAAGTAACATACCGATGACAAAGGGAATGACGTATGTTGTTATGCGGTTTGACCGATAAAGATCTTCGTATAATATGTAGGAACCAATATGAGCATCCAGGTTCCGCTATTGGTTATTGACTGGAGATGTGTCTCGGTCATGTCTACATAGTTCTCGAACCCGTAGGGTCCCCACACTTAACGTTCGATGACGATTTATATTATGAGTTATGTGATTTAATGACCGAAGTTTGTTCGGAGTCCCTGATGAGATCACGTACATGACGAGGAGTCTCGAAATGGTCGAGAGGTGAAGATTCATATATTAGAAGGTTGTATTCGGACACCGTAATGGTTTTGGGAAGTATCGAATAAGTTTCGGAGTACCGGGGGTTACCGGACCCCCCCCCCCCCCCCAGGAAGTTAATGGGCCACACATGGACCTTAGTGGAGGAGAGAGGACCGGCCAGGGAGGTGGCGCCCCCCTTTCCAATCCGAATTGGACAAGGGGTGGGGGTGGCGCCCCCTTTCCCTCTCCTACTCCTCCTCTCTTTCCCTCTTTGCTATTCCGAAAAAGGAAAAAAGGAGAGGGGAATCCTACTTGGACTAGGGAGTCCTAGTACGAATCCTCATACCTGGCGCACCCCCTTGGGCCAGCCACCTCTCCTCCCCCCTTTATATACGTGGGAGGGGGCACCCCAAAGACACAACAAGTCTTCTCTTAGCCGTGTGCGGTCCCCCCGTCCACAGTTACACACGTCGATCATATCATCGTTGTGCTTAGGCGAAGCCCTGTGCCGGTAGCTTCATCATCACCGTCGCCACGCCGTTGTGCGGACAGAACTCTCCCTCGTACTCAACTGAATCAAGAGATCAAGGGACGTCATCGAGCTGAACATGTGTAGAACGCGGAGGTGCCATACGTTCGGTGCTTGTATCGGTTGGATCGCGAAGACGTTCGACTACATCAACCTCATTACTAAACGCTTCCGCTTTCGGTCTACGAGGGTACATGGACACACTCTCCCCTCTCATTGCTATGATCGTAGGAAATTTTTTAAACTACTATGTTCCCCTACACCAGCCACTTGTGTGCGAAGCACGTCGGTAGAACCGGTCTCATGAACGCGGTCATGTAATGTCTGTCCGGGCCACTTCATCCAACAATACCGTCGAATCAAAGTAAGACGTTGGCTGTAAGCATTATGACTATTACCGCCCACAACTCTTTGTGTTCTACTCGTGCGTATATCATCTACGTAGAGACCTGGCTCGGATGCCACTGTTGGGGAACGCAGTATTTCAAAAAAATTCCTATGATCACGCAAGATCTATCTAGGAGATGCATAGCAACGAGACGGGAGAGTGTGTCCACATACCCTCGTAGACCGAAAGCAGAAGCGTTTAGTAACACGGTTAATGTAGTCGAACATCTTCATGATTCAACTGATCCAAGTACCGAATGTACGACAGCTCCGTGTTCAGCACACGTTCAGCATGATGATGTCCCTCGAGCTCTTGATCCAGTTGAGGACGAGGGAAAGTTCCATCAGCACGACGGTGTGGCGACGGTGATGATCAAGTAACCGGCGCAGGGCTTCATCTAAGCACTACGACGATATGATCGAGGTGTGAAACTATGGAGGGGGGCACCGCACACGGCTAAGAGATTGTCTGTTGTGCTTTGGGGTTCCCCCTGCCCACGTATATAAAGGAGGGGGAGGAGGATGCTGGCCTAGGAGGATGTGCACCAGGGGGGTCCTACTTGGACTCCTAGTCCAAGTAGGATTCGGCCACCCTTTTCCTTTCTTCCACTGCAGGGAAAGGAAGGAGAGGAGTAGGAGAAGGAAGGAGGGGGCCGCGCCATCACCCCTTATCCAATTCGGTTTGGGCAGGGGGGAGGCGCGCGCCACCTCGTGGCCCTTCTTCCCTTTCTCCACTAAAGCCCACTAATGCCCATTAACTTCCCCGGGGGTTCCGGTAACCCCTCGGTACTCCCCGAAAAATACCCGGATCACTCGGAACCATTCCGACGTCCGAATATGACCTTCCAATATATGAATCTTTACCTCTCGACTATATCGAGACTCCTCGTCGTGTCCGTGATCTTATCCGGGACTCCGAACAAAGTTCGGTCATCAAATCACATAACTCATAATACAAATCGTCATCGAACGTTTAGCGTGCGGACCCTATGGGTTCGAGAACTATGTAGACATGACTGAGACACATCTCCGGTCAATAACCAATAGCAGAACCTGGATGCTCATATTAGTTCCTATATATTCTACGAAGATCTTTATCGGTCAAACCGCATAACAACATACGTCATTCCCTTTATCATCGGTATGTTACTAGCCCGAGATTCGATCGTCGGTATCACATACCTAGTTCAATCTCGTTACCGGCAAGTCTCTTTACTTGTTCTGTAATGCAACATCCCGCAACTAACTCATTAGTCACATTGCTTGCAAGGCTTATAGTGATGTGCATTACTGAGAGGGCCCAGAGATACCTCTCCGATACTCGGAGTGACAAATCCTAATCTTGATCTATGCCAAACCAACAAACACCTTCGGAGACACCTGTAGAGCACCTTTATAATCACCCATTTATGTTGTGATGTTTGATAGCACACAAGGTGTTCCTCCGGTATTCGGGAGTTGCATAATCTCATAGTCAGAGGAATATGTATAAGTCATGAAGAAAGCAATAGCAATAAAACTGAACGATCATTATGCTAAGCTAACAGATGGGTCTTGTCCATCACTGTAACATCCCAAATTTTCAATTTGGAATGTTATACACTAGATCATATGCATATCATATTTTTCTTGCATTTTGGTTGATCCTAGAAATTTCACGCAACTCAAGGACCCTCGGAGAGAGTTGGAGATTTCGTTATTTTCATATTTGAGAGTTTTCTCGAATTTTGAAAATAGGATCATTTGATTTATTTATTTTATCTTCAATAATTTTCCGGTGTCAAAATATATGAGAGAGGGAATAATATGACTTTCCCAAAATATAGGAAAAATGAAGATTTAATAAATAGATCACATTTTGTTTGCCGGAGTTTATTTGCATTTTATTTGGATAGGGAAAAATGCGCGTTTTCAAAAATTGCATTTTAGGTCCGGAGAAAAGTTCATTTTGTTCGGCTCATTTTTAGGAGTCGAGGAAAATTTACTTTATTAGTTTTGGAGTCCGGTAGATTTTGTTTTTCTGTGTTTTCCGAGCGCGGAACCGTTTAAAAAAAAATCAAAGTCCAGCGCCTTGGGCCAAAGGCCCAGCCGGCCAAGGCCACGGCCAAGGCCATCGCTAGCCGCGTGCCAGGCGCAGGCGCAGGAGGCCGCCGCCGCCTCTTGTTTCTACCGAATCCTAGTAGGACTTTTGTCCTACTTCCGTATATTCCTTTTCTGTTTCTAGATCTTTTCCTTTCCTTTTTTCTATTCCTATTCCTAGTCTAATTCTTGTCCCCTACCCCAAGTAAACCCCCTCCCCAATATAAATACCCAAGCACCCCCCCTCTAAATCATCAAACCCAAAGCCTAGAGCTACACCACACCCCGCGCCACGCCACCCCTCACCCGCGCGCTGCCCTAAGCTGCTGCCCACGCCCTGCGTCACCGCCGCGCCGCCGCCTCACCCGCGCCGCGCCGCCACCCCACGCCCGCGCCGCCGCCGCACCTTGCCGCCGCCGCCCACGCCCACGCCGCCGGAGCCCCTCACCGGAGACCTCGCCGGAGGTAGCCCCGCGCTACATCTATTCTTTTTCTCGGATCGTTTTCTTCTAATCATTCCGATTCTTTTCTTCTCTAAACCGTTCCGGTTTTCTAGATCGGTTTTTCGTTCGGTTTTCTTCTCCGAAACCCTAGATCGGATTCGTTTTCTTCTCCGATTTAGTTGCCTTTGGACCGTTCGCTGGACCGTTCGTCCTAACGAACGTGATCACCGGATTCTTCTAGGTTAACGACGTCCGTTCGTTTAACCGTTCTTCTTTTTCTTTTCGTCGGATTTATTCCGCGATCGCGATCTCAGATCCGATCTTCTTCCTAGTCTTTCTTTTCGCTCGTTTATCGGAATCAGGTGATTCAAGCGCCTGGAGTTTCGTCTCGAAACCGCCGTTCCGTCTAATCAACTTGAACAAGCTTTTGCTACAGTAAAATTTTGACCTAGATTCAACTTGCTAGAACCGAGTTGTTTTCTTCTGCCGCTTGTTTTTCCGTCGTTTGTTCGGTTCGTTCTTTCTTTGCAACCGGAGTTCTTAAGTTGAATTTTCTGGTTCGTTCTCTTGTTCGAGTTTTACCTGTGCATTAGATGAGTACTTATTGTATGCTTGTTGTTTGTCTGCGATAGATTACCCGGATTGCGCCGCCTGTTACTTCGAAACCCTAGGACTCGCAGATCATCAGCAAGGCAAGTAACACTTTGATCATACCTTTTCTACAACCCATGTTTTATTGCATTAGATCAATCCTCACACATTGCATGATTAGGATCTAATTAAATTGTGGGATGGGAAGTAGATGAGGTAGTACCTATTACCTGTATTATTATGAAACCTTTGGGAGTTACTCTACGTTTGCTTATATTGCCATGCTATGCTAGTAGACGTGGATTGGGTGAGTGATATCCATGACAGATGTGAGATTGATAATTTTAATGGTTTATCTAAGGTGGCAACTTAAACACACATCTGGGTGGATTGAGGCACCTGATGTCTATCAGGACTTGCCTGTTTTTTTGGACCGCCACCCAGGCTCAAAGGGATCATAAGATCTTTCATGCTAAATACTTACGTGTGCAGCCACAAGCCATTATGGGCTCTGGCATAGTTGACTAAGTCGTGCGAACTCTTACGGGGTGGACTAGCAGATGTAGGGGATGTAGGTGTACCGGTCTACCCCACAAGTAAGGTGCTAGTGCTTCTGAAAGACTATGTCTCGGTCATCCGTCTTCTCAAACACCCTGTAGTGCGAGAAACCAAACGGAGGCGATCGAGTCTTGTGGGGAAAAGTGCGCAAACCTCTGCAGAGTGTACAAACTAATCATGATTAGCCGTGTCCCCGGTTATGGACAACTTGAGTATCTAGTACTTGAATATCATGTGAATCTCAACATGTTACTTCTAATTAATGTTGTTGGGTTTTAATTGTACTTTTAATTGGGATTGAGAATGCTGTCAACCATTCTCAATGTTTCACAACCACCATGATAGTTAAATAAACTTATTCCTTTGCAGTAGGGAAAAACTGGCTTTACACAAAACTGTAACCATAGAGCTTTCCACCAGCCATATATGCATATAGTATAGCTGTTTCATTCCATTACTCTCTATGTGTTACTTTGCCAGCATATTCCATGTGCTAACCCGTTTTCGGGCTGCAACTTCTCATGTTGCAGACTTTTCAGACGACGATTGAGGTGTTTTAGGTCGTGGTTCTATACTCAGTGATGCCGTTGGAGTTGATGGACCCATTTATCTTCCGAGTCTTCCGCTGTTATCGATATTAGATGGCCTTCAGCCATATTTATTGTAATAAGTTCTTTTTGAGCCATCGATGTAATAAGTGTGTGATTGCAACTCTGTTATAAAACCTCGATGTACTGTGTGGTGTTAGCATTACTGATCCAGGGATGACACCGTAGCACAGTAGACGTGATCCATTCGGGTCAGGTCGCTACAGAGATGGTATCAGAGCACATGCTGACTGTAGGACACGACCACTAAGTTAAAGCCATAGATCCCCCTTCTCTTCTCATTTTCTAACTCCTCATCTTTTCTACTCTATTAGGATGACGCACGCGAAGATTAAGTACGATCAATCGGATGAAGGCACACCATTTGGATTTCACCTGAAGGAAGTCACCAAGTACCTGAACATTGGATTACCAAGCTTCACGGGAACCTTCAATGCCACTCTGCCTGAAGAGGAGCGCTGGAAGATTCAAGTTTACGTTCCGGGAAGAACATTCGCGCCAATCACGAAGCCCATAGATAGAGTTTTCAATGCACCAACCTGGAGTCTAGGAAGGAGCATGGCAGCTCATATCACCATAGGACGCATTGGAGAAGTTTATCAAGAAGACCTCAAGGACACTATCTACCAGATTTGCGGACGCCGTGATGAACAATGGGAGTTAGTCAGCACCAAGAAGGGTAGATCCATTGCATCTTTCATCCAGGAGTTAAACCAGCACATTCGACGCCACGAGAACCAGATGTGCAATGATATGGTAGAGTTTAAGAATGCGAAGGCAAGGATCATCGAGCTAGAAGGAGAACTGAAGTCTACACGCAAGGACTACATGGACGAGATCGTAGCTCTAGCAAGGCACAATTGCGATCTTAAGCAGGAGATTGAAGAACTCAAGAGCAAGTTAGCATCCCAGGAGGACGACGAGTACGTCACATGTCCGGACAACTACATCATCATCGACGACACCGATTCGGATCCAAGTGAACCCGACTTCGAAGACGAAGCTGGAGCAGATATCATGGAGTCTTCCACCGGTTCAAATTTCTAGATGACCACCAGATAGTAGTAGTATTTCCCCCATGTAAAACATTATAGTCGAGCACTTTTGCGATAGTTCTAGACCGTTTGTAAGCCCTTGTTTGATTGATTGAAGTGATTTTGTGTGCATTTGCCTCATGTGCATATGGGTAGTGTTTTCCCTTTAGACCTCATTCTATTCTCAATCCTCGTCTTTTCTAAACCCTCAGATGCCTCCGAGACGTGACAATGGATTTCCACCGGAGCTCACTCAGTTGATCCAGCAGCAGAATCAATTGATGCAGATGTTAGTCCAGAACCAGCAGAACAACAACAACAACCCACCACCACCACCACCTGTTGACCACTTAGCCCGTTTCCTTAGGCTGAATCCGCCGGTGTTTTCCAGTAGCACCGAGCCAATAGTAGCAGACGATTGGCTCCGTAAGATAGGAAGGGAGTTGACCACTGCAGGATGCACGGATGGTGAGAAAGTGAAGTTTGCCGCACACCAGCTTGACGGACCCGCGGCAGCATGGTGGGAGAATTTCACAGCCACTTACCCAGTTGACACTGTCACATGGGATCAGTTTCAGCAAGCTTTCCGCACTGCCCATGTTTCAGCAGGAGCTATGGCCATAAAGAAGCGTGAGTTTCGCAACTTACGCCAAGGAGGAAGGACTGTTGGCCAGTATGTGGAGGAGTTTAGTAAGCTAGCCCGTTATGCCCCAGATGACGTTGCTACGGATGCAGCTAAGCAGGAGAAGTTTCTGGAAGGACTGAATGATGAACTAAGCATGCAGTTGATGGTAGCAAATTTCAACAACTACCAGGAGTTGGTAGATCGTGCCATCATGATTGAAGGGAAGCAACAGCAGATTGAGAACCGTAAGAGGAAGTATGGACAGGGGAAGTATAACTCTGGAGCCCAGCAGAAGCCCTGTTTTACCCCTAAACCGGGATTTAAGTTTCAGCACACCCATGGAGGAGGTAGCTCGCACAACCATAATGGCCACAAGAATGGTAATGGGAATGGAGGAAGCAACGGCCAGAACCGACCACCCCATCGACCCCAACCAAGAGAGACCTGAGTCAAGTCACCTGTTTCAAGTGTTCGAAGACCGGACATTATGCCAATGAATGTCCTGAAGGCCAGAATGGAAATGGCAATGGAAGCTCTGGGAAGAAGCCGAACCCTTTCAATAGGGGACAGGTGAACCACGTTAATGTGGAGGAGATTGAAGATCAGCCCGATGCAGTAATCGGTAAGTTTTTGGTTAAGTCATTTACTGCACTCGTTCTTTTTGATACTGGTGCATCGCATTCATACATATCAAGGGGATTTGTGGAAAAGTATAGCCTGCCCACTAGGATTCTTAAAACACCTATGCTAGTAAGCTCGCCAGGAGCAGAATACATGGCCAGACAAGGATGTTTCCAAGTACCATTGAGTATAGGAAGGCATGTATTCCCAACGGATTTAATTATTCTGGAATCCCAAGGGTTGGATGTGATTCTTGGTATGGATTGGCTGTCGATGTATGGAGGAAACATCAATTGCGCCAGTAAGACAATTTTGCTTACCACACCAGAAGGAAGAAGGATCAAGTATGTATCCCGGCATGTGCCAAACAGGACACAAGTAAACTGCCTAATAGGAGTTGTGCAGGAGGACGTACCAGTGGTAAAGGATTTTCCTGATGTATTTCCTGAGGAATTACCAGGCATGCCACCGGATAGAGACATTGAGTTTTTGATTGAGTTATTGCCAGGTACAGGCCCAATATCGAAGCGACCGTACCGGATGCCAGCAAAGGATTTGGTGGAAATTAAGAATCAGATTAAGGAGTTATTGGATAAAGGTTACATTCGCCCAAGTTCTTCGCCTTGGGGATCACCTGTACTTCTAGTGGAAAAGAAGGATGGATCATTAAGGATGGTTGTAGATTATCGGGGATTGAATGAAGTAACCATCAAGAATAAGTACCCACTGCCAATGATCAACGATCCGTTTGATCGATTGCAAGGAGCTAAAGTGTTTTCCAAGATCGATTTGCAATCAGGGTACCATCAGTTGAAGATTCGAGAGCAGGACATACCTAAGACAGCATTCACCACAAGATATGGACTGTATGAGTATACCGTTATGTCATTTGGATTGACTAACGCACCTGCCTATTTTATGAACCTGATGAACAAAGTGTTTATGGAGTTTTTGGATAAGTTCGTCGTAGTGTTCATCGATGACATTTTGGTTTATTCAAAGAATGAAGAGGAGCATAAGGAACATTTGCGTTTGGTTTTGGAGAAACTAAGGGAACATCAGTTATACGCCAAATTCAGCAAATGTGAGTTTTGGTTGAAGGAAGTTGGATTCCTCGGACACGTTATATCCGGAGAAGGTATAGCAGTTGACCCCACAAAGGTTGAGACCGTAACCGAATGGGAAGCACCAACAACAGTTGGAGAGATCCGGAGTTTTCTTGGACTCGCAGGATACTACCGGAGATTCATTGAGAATTTCTCAAAGATTGCGAAGCCTATGACGGAGTTGTTGAAGAAGGATACTAAGTTCAAATGGACTGAGGAGTGTGAGGCTAGTTTCCAGGAGTTGAAGAAACGTTTGGTTACCTCACCAGTACTGATTTTGCCAGATCAGACCAAGGATTATGAGGTGTATTGCGACGCTTCACGTCGAGGACTTGGAGCAGTGCTTATGCAGGAAGGAAGAGTTGTTTCGTATGCTTCACGGCAACTGAAGCCTCATGAGTTGAATTATGCCACGCATGATTTGGAGTTAGCAGCCGTAGTGCATGCATTGAAGACGTGGAGACATTTCCTCCTTGGAAATCATTGTGAGGTGTACACGGATCATAAGAGTTTGAAGTACATTTTCACTCAGAAGGAGTTGAACCTCCGACAGAGGAGATGGTTGGAGCTCATCAAGGATTATGACATGAGATTGCATTATCATCCCGGAAAGGCTAATGTAGTAGCTGACGCATTGAGCCGTAAGAGCCATGTCAACACCCTAGTGACGGGAGAAGTACCCAAGGAGTTAGCAGAAAACCTTCGGAACTATTTCCAAACATATTCGAGAGGCTATGTAGCAGCATTGGAGATTCAGTCAACATTGATGGATAAGATCAGAGAAGCTCAGAAATCTGACAAGGAAATTGCTGCTATAAAAGAGAAATTGAGCGAAGGAAAAGCAAAGGGATTTCGTGAGGATGAGCACGATACCCTATGGGTTGAGGACCGTGTTTATGTGCCCAATGACCCGGAGATCAGGAAGTTGATTTTACAAGAGGCACATGATTCGCCGTATTCGATTCACCCAGGGAATACCAAGATGTATTTGGATTTAAAGGAAACATTCTGGTGGACCGGAATGAAGAAGGATATTGCAGCCTATGTAGCAGTTTGTGACGTATGTCAGAGAGTAAAGGCAGAGCATCAGAAGCCAGCAGGATTGTTACAACCATTGCCGATACCTGAATGGAAGTGGGATAAGATAGGCATGGATTTTATCACAGGACTACCCAGGACAAAGGCCGGATATGACTCGATATGGGTAGTAGTTGATCGTTTGATGAAGGTAGCACTTTTCATTCCAGTTAAGACCACTTACACCAGTGCTAAGTTGGCAAAGATATACATGACTAGAATCGTTTGTTTGCATGGAGTTTCGAGGAGTATCGTATCAGATAGAGGAACCCAATTTACCTCAAAGTTTTGGAATCAGTTGCATGAAACTTTAGGAACCAGACTAGAGTTCAGCACAGTTTTTCATCCGCAGACAGATGGACAGACCGAGAGAGTCAATCAGATTTTGGAAGATATGCTGAGAGCTTGTGCACTAGATTATGGATCAAGTTGGGACGAAAACTTGCCGTATGCGGAGTTTTCTTATAACAACAGTTACCAAACCAGTTTGAAGATGGCCCCTTTCGAAGCTTTATACGGAAGGAGGTGCAGGACACCGTTGTCATGGAACGAAGTTGGAGACCGTCAATTCTTTGGACCAGATTTGATTAAGGAGTCTGAATGGAAGGTTAAGTTGATTCGCAATAGGCTCAAGGTAGCCCAGTCCAGGCAGAAGAGCTACGCAGATTCAAAACGCAAGGAGACAGTTTACGAAACCAGAGACAGAGTTTATCTCCGAGTAACCCCACTTCGAGGAGTTAAGCGCTTTGGAGTTAAGGGAAAGTTAGCACCGCGTTTCGTTGGACCATTTAAGATCTTGAAACGTATGGGAGAAGTCGCTTATAAGTTGGAATTACCAGAGGGACTGTCAGGAGTTCATGATGTATTCCATGTTTCTCAGCTGAAGAGATGTCACGCCGAGATGGCGGAGGTACCGCTAAGAGATACAGTGCCATTAGAAGCGATTCAGTTGAAGGACGACTTAACATATGAGGAGAAGCCAGTCAAGATTCTCGAGTTTGCCAGCAGAGTTACTCGCAGCAAGGTTATCAAGTTTTGCAAAGTTCAGTGGAACCACCACTCAGAGGATGAAGCCACCTGGGAGAGAGAAGAAGATTTGCTCAAGGACCACCCTCACCTATTTTCTAGCCAACCCGAATCTCGAGGGCGAGATTCATCTTAAGGGGGGTAGGTTTGTAACATCCCAAATTTTCAATTTGGAATGTTATACACTAGATCATATGCATATCATATTTTTCTTGCATTTTGGTTGATCCTAGAAATTTCACGCAACTCAAGGACCCTCGAAGAGAGTTGGAGATTTCGTTATTTTCATATTTGAGAGTTTTCTCGAATTTTGAAAATAGGATCATTTGATTTATTTATTTTATCTTCAATAATTTTTCCGGTGTCAAAATATATGAGAGAGGGAATAATATGACTTACCCAAAATATAGGAAAAATGAAGATTTAATAAATAGATCACATTTTGTTTGCCGGAGTTTATTTGCATTTTATTTGGATAGGGAAAAATGCGCGTTTTCAAAAATTGCATTTTAGGTCCGGAGAAAAGTTCATTTTGTTCGGCTCATTTTTAGGAGTCGAGGAAAATTTACTTTATTAGTTTTGGAGTCCGGTAGATTTTGTTTTTCTGTGTTTTCCGAGCGCGGAACCATTTAAAAAAAAATCAAAGTCCAGCGCCTTGGGCCAAAGGCCCAGCCGGCCAAGGCCACGGCCAAGGCCATCGCTAGCCGCGTGCCAGGCGCAGGCACAGGAGGCCGCCGCCGCCTCTTGTTTCTACCGAATCCTAGTAGGACTTTTGTCCTACTTCCGTATATTCCTTTTCTGTTTCTAGATCTTTTCCTTTCCTTTTTTCTATTCCTATTCCTAGTCTAATTCTTGTCCCCTACCCCAAGTAAACCCCCTCCCCAATATAAATACCCAAGCACCCCCCCTCTGAATCATCAAACCCAAAGCCTAGAGCTACACCACACCCCGCGCCACGCCACCCCTCACCCGCGCGCTGCCCTAAGCTGCTGCCCACGCCCTGCGTCACCGCCGCGCCGCCGCCTCACCCGCGCCGCGCCGCCACCCCACGCCCGCGCCGCCGCCGCACCTTGCCGCCGCCGCCCACGCCCACGCCGCCGGAGCCCCTCACCGGAGACCTCGCCGGAGGTAGCCCCGCGCTACATCTATTCTTTTTCTCGGATCGTTTTCTTCTAATCATTCCGATTCTTTTCTTCTCTAAACCGTTCCGGTTTTCTAGATCGGTTTTTCGTTCGGTTTTCTTCTCCGAAACCCTAGATCGGATTCGTTTTCTTCTCCGATTTAGTTGCCTTTGGACCGTTCGCCGGACCGTTCGTCCTAACGAACGTGATCACCGGATTCTTCTAGGTTAACGACGTCCGTTCGTTTAACCGTTCTTCTTTTTCTTTTCGTCGGATTTATTCCGCGATCGCGATCTCAGATCCGATCTTCTTCCTAGTCTTTCTTTTCGCTCGTTTATCGGAATCAGGTGATTCAAGCGCCTGGAGTTTCGTCTCGAAACCGCCGTTCCGTCTAATCAACTTGAACAAGCTTTTGCTACAGTAAAATTTTGACCTAGATTCAACTTGCTAGAACCGAGTTGTTTTCTTCTGCCGCTTGTTTTTCCGTCGTTTGTTCGGTTCGTTCTTTCTTTGCAACCGGAGTTCTTAAGTTGAATTTTCTGGTTCGTTCTCTTGTTCGAGTTTTACCTGTGCATTAGATGAGTACTTATTGTATGCTTGTTGTTTGTCTGCGATAGATTACCCGGATTGCGCCGCCTGTTACTTCGAAACCCTAGGACTCGCAGATCATCAGCAAGGCAAGTAACACTTTGATCATACCTTTTCTACAACCCATGTTTTATTGCATTAGATCAATCCTCACACATTGCATGATTAGGATCTAATTAAATTGTGGGATGGGAAGTAGATGAGGTAGTACCTATTACCTGTATTATTATGAAACCTTTGGGAGTTACTCTACGTTTGCTTATATTGCCATGCTATGCTAGTAGACGTGGATTGGGCGAGTGATATCCATGACAGATGTGAGATTGATAATTTTAATGGTTTATCTAAGGTGGCAACTTAAACACACATCTGGGTGGATTGAGGCACCTGATGTCTATCAGGACTTGCCTATTTTTTTTAGACCGCCACCCAGGCTCAAAGGGATCATAAGATCTTTCATGCTAAATACTTACGTGTGCAGCCACAAGCCATTATGGGCTCTGACATAGTTGACTAAGTCGTGCGAACTCTTACGGGGTGGACTAGCAGATGTAGGGGATGTAGGTGTACCGGTCTACCCCACAAGTAAGGTGCTAGTGCTTCTGAAAGACTATGTCTCGGTCATCCGTCTTCTCAAACACCATGTAGTGCGAGAAACCAAACGGAGGCGATCGAGTCTTGTGGGGAAAAGTGCGCAAACCTCTGCAGAGTGTACAAACTAATCATGATTAGCCGTGTCCCCGGTTATGGACAACTTGAGTATCTAGTACTTGAATATCATGTGAATCTCAACATGTTACTTCTAATTAATGTTGTTGGGTTTTAATTGTACTTTTAATTGGGATTGAGAATGCTGTCAACCATTCTCAATGTTTCACAACCACCATGATAGTTAAATAAACTTATTCCTTTGCAGTAGGGTAAAACTGGCTTTACGCAAAACTATAACCATAGAGCTTTCCACCAGCCATATATGCATATAGTATAGCTGTTTCATTCCATTACTCTCTATGTGTTACTTTGCCAGCATATTCCATGTGCTGACCCGTTTTCGGGCTGCAACTTCTCATGTTGCAGACTTTTCAGACGACGATTGAGGTGTTTTAGGTCATGGTTCTATACTCAGTGATGCCGTTGGAGTTGATGGACCCATTTATCTTCCGAGTCTTCCGCTGTTATCGATATTAGATGGCCTTCAGTCATATTTATTGTAATAAGTTCTTTTTGAGCCATCGATGTAATAAGTGTGTGATTGCAACTCTGTTATAAAACCTCGATGTACTGTGTGGTGTCAGCATTACTGATCCAGGGATGACACCGTTGCACAGTAGACGTGATCCATTCGGGTCAGGTCGCTACAATCACATCATTCTCTAATGATGTGATCCCATTCATCAAATGAGAACACATGTCTATGGTCAAGAAACATAATCATCTTTGATCAACGAGTTAGTCAAGTAGAGGCATACTAGGGACACTATGTTTTTTCTATGTATTCACACATGTACTAAGTTTTCGGTTAATACAATTCTAGCATGAATAATAAACATTTATCATGATATAAGGAAATATAAATAACAACTTTATTATTGCCTCTAGGGCATATTTCCTTCAAGCCTCCCCTCCTCATATATATAGGTGGGAGGGAGGGAGGAGCAACCATAGGAGGCGCCCAAGTAGGAGGAATCCTACTTGGAGCCCTCTCAAGCCGCGTGCCCCCGGTGCCATATATAACCGAGGTGGAAGGAAAGGGGGGGGGGAAGAGGGAAGGAAGTAGGAATCCTAATCCACACTTTCCTTGCCCTCCCCTCTTTACTTCTCCTCCTCATAGGGCTGGCCTCTATAGGGTCGCACTAGGGCTGGTGTGTTCCCTCACATGGCCCATAAGGCCCATATATTTGCCGGCGGTGTCCGAAACTCCTTTCTGGTGACCCGATAAGTACCCGGTACCCTCCAGAACACTTTCGGTGTCCGAATACCATTTTGCTACATATAAATATTTACCTCTCGACCATTTAGAGACTCGTAATCATGTCCGTGATCTCATCCGGGACTCCGAACAACATTCGGTCACCAAATCATATAACTCATATAATACTGAATCGTCATCGAATGTTAAGCGTGTGGACCCTACGGGTTCGAGAACTATGTAGACATGACCGAGACACCTCTCCGGTCAATAACCAATAGCAGAACCTGGATGCTCATATTGGCTCCTACATATTCTACGAAGATCTTTATCGGTCGAACCGTTATGACAACATACATAATTCCCTTTGTCAATCGGTATGTTACTTGTCCGAGGTTCGATCGTCGGTATCTTCATACCTAGTTCAATCTCGTTACCGGCAAGTCTCTTTACTCGTTCCATAATAAATCACCTCATGACTATCTCCTTAGTCGTTTACTTGCAAGCTTATGGTGTGTATTACCGAGAGGGCCCAGAGATACCTCTCCGGTAATCGGAGTGACAAATCCTAATCTCGATTCGTGCCAACCCAACAAAACTACTTCGGAGATACGTTTAGAGCATCTTTATAATCACCCAGTTACGTTGTGATGTTTGATAGAACACAAGGCATTCCTCCGGTATCCGGGAGTGGCATGATCTCATAGTCATAGGAATATGTATTTGACATACATGAAAGTAGTATCAATAAACTATATGATCAAATGCTAAGCTAACGGGTGGGTCATGTCCATCACATCATTCTCCTAATGATGTGATCCCATCATCAAATGACAACACATGTCCATGGTTAGGAAACCTTAACCATGTTTGATCAACGAGCTAGTCTAGTATAGGCATACTAGGGACACGGTATTTTTTTTTATGAATTCACACATGTATTTAAGTTTCCGATCAATACAATTCTAGCATGAATAATAAACCTTTATCATGAATAAGGAAATAAAAAATAAAAAATTTATCATTGCCTCTAGGGCATATTTCCTTCAGTCTCCCACTTGCACTAGAGTCAATAATCTAGTTCACATCGCCATGTGATTTAACACCAATAGTTTACATCGTCATGTGATTAACACCCATAGTTCACATCGCCATGTGACCAAACACCCAAAGAGTTTACTAGAGCCAATAATCTAGTTCACATCGCCATGTGATTAACACCAAAGAGTATTAAGGTGTGATCATGTTTTGCTTGTGAGAGAAGTATAGTCAACGGGTCTGCCACATTCAGATCCGTATGTATTTTGCAAAATTTCTATGTCTACAATGCTCTGCATGGAACTACTCTAACTAATTGCTCCCACTTTCAATATGTATCCAGATTGAGACTTAGAGTCATATGGATTAGTGTCAAATCTTGCATCAACGTAACCCTTTATGACGAACTCTTTATCACCTCCATAACCGAGAAACATTTCCTTAGTCCTCTTAAGGATAATTTTGACCGCTGTCCAGTGATCCACTCCTGGATCACTCTTGTACCCCTTTGCCATATACGTGGCAAGTCACACTTTTGGTCTGGTACATAGCATGGCATGCTTTATAGAACCTATGGCCGAGGCATAGGGAATGAGTTTCATTCTTTTTTTCTGTCGTGGTTAGGCTTTGAGTCTTACTCAACTTAATACCTTATAACTCAGGGAAGAACTCCTTCTTTGAATAATCCATTTTGAACTCCTTCAAAATCTTATCAAGGTGTATACTCATCGAAAGTCTTATCAAGCGACTTGATCTATCTCTATAGATCTTGATGCCCAATATGTAAGCAGCTTCACTGAGGTCTTTCATTGAAAAATTCTTATTCAAGTACCCTTTTATGCTACCCAGAAATTCTACATCATTTCCAATCAACAATATGTCACCCACATATAATATTAGAAATGCTACAGAGCTCCCACTCACTTTCTTGTAAATACATGCTTCACTATAAGTCTGTATAAAACCATATGCTTTGATCATCTCATCAAAGCATATATTCCAACTCTGAGATGCTTGCACCAGTCCATAGATGGATCGCTGGAGCTTGCACACTTTGTTAGCACCTTTAGGATCGACAAAACCTTCTGGTTGCATCATATACAACTCTTCTTTAAGAAATCCATTAAGGAATGCAGTTTTGACGTCCATTTGCCAGATTTCATAATTATAAAATGCGGCAATTGCTAACATGATTCAGACAGACTTTAAGCATCGTTATGGGTGAGAAAGTCTCATCATAGTCAACTCCTTGAATTTGTCGAAAACCTTTCGCGACAAGTCGAGCTTTGTACACAGTAACATTACCATCAGCGTCAGTCTTCTTCTTGAAGATCCATTTATTCTCTACAGCTTGCCGATCAACGGGCAAGTCCACCAAAGTCCACACTTTGTTCTCATACATGGATCCTATCTCAGATTTCATGGCCTCAAGCCATTTGTTGGAATCTGGGCTCATCATAGCTTCTTCATAGTTTGTAGGTTCGCCTTGGTCAAATAACATGACTTCCAGAACAGGATTATAGTACCACTCTGGTGCGGATCGTGCTCTGGTTGACCTACTAGGTTCAGTAGTAAGTTGATCTGAAGTTTTATGATCATCATCATTAGCTTCCTCTCTAGTTGGTGTAGGCATCACGGTAACAGATTTATCTAATGTGGTACTTCCCAAATTGAGAGAAGGTACAATTACCTCATCAAGTTCTACTTTCCTCCCACTCACTTCTTTCGAGAGAAACTCCTTCTCTACAAAGGTTCCATTCTTGGCAACAAAAATCTTGCCTTCGGATCTGTGGTAGAAGGTGTACCCAATTGTTTCCTTAGGGTATCCTATGAAGATGCACTACTCCGATTTGGGTTCGAGCTTATCAGGCTAAAGACTTTTGACATAAGTGTCGCAACCCCAAACTTTAAGAAACGACAGCTTAGGTTTCTTGCCAAACCATAGTTCATACGGTGTTGTCTTAGCGTATTTAGATGGTGCCCTATTTAACATGAATGCGGCTGTCTCTAATGCATAACCCCAAAACGATAGTGGTAAATCGGTAAGAGACATCATAAATCACAATGTATCTAATAAAGCACGATTACGACGTCCGGACACACCATTACGTTGTGGTGTTCTAGGTGGCGTTAGTTGTGGAACTATTCCACATTGTTTTAAATGAAGGCCGCCAAACTCATAACTCAAATATTCGCCTCTGTGATCAGATCATAGAAACTTTATTTTCTTGTTACGACGATTCTCCACTTCACTCTGAAATTCTTTGAACTTTTCAAATGTTTTAGACTTGTGTTTCATTAGGTAGATATACCCATATCTGCTCAAATCATTTGTGAAGGTCAGAAAATAACGATACCCGCCGCGAGCCTCAACACTCATCTGACTGCATCCATTGGTATGTATTATTTGTTGGGGAACGTAGCATGCAATTTCAAAAAAAATCCTACAATCACGCAAGATCTATCTAGGTGATGCATAGCAATGAGAGGGGGAGAGTGTGTCCATGTACCCTCGTAGACCGAAAGCGGAAGCGTTAGTTTAACGCGGTTGATGTAGTCGAACGTCTTCACGATCCAACCGATCTAGTACCGAACGTACGGCACCTCCGAGTTCAGCACATGTTCAGCTCGATGACGTCCCTCAAACTCTTGATCCAGTAGAGTGTCAAGGGAGATTTCCGTCAGCACGACGGCATGGTGACGGTGATGGTGATGTGATCCGCGCAGGATTTCGCCTAAGCACTACGATGCTATGACCGAAGGAGTAAACTGTGGAGGGGGGCACCGCACATGGCTAAGAGAACAATTGATGTGCTTTGGGGTGCCCCTGCCCCCGTATATAAAGGAGGAGGGGAGGAGGTCGGCCACCAGGGGCATGCCAAGGAGAGGGGAGTCCTACTAGGACTTCAGTTCTAGTAGGATTCGGCCCGCCCTTTTTTTCCTTTCTACCGGAGGAGGACAAGGGGAAGGAGAGGGAGTAGGAGAAGGAAAGGGGATGGCGCCCCCTTCCCTAGTCCAATTCGGCCTCCTCCCTTGTGGGGGGCACACCAGCCCCTTGTGGGCTGGTTAGCCTCCCTCCTATGGCCCATATGGCCCATATCTTTCCCCGGGGGTTCCGGTAACCCCTCCGGTACTCTGGTATGTACCCGATACACTCCGAAACCCTTCCGGTGTCCGAATACTACCTTCCAATATATCAATCTTTACCTCTCGACCATTTCGAGACTCCTCGTCATATCTGTGATTTCATCCGGGACTCCGAACAATCTTTGGTCACCAAAACACATAACTCATAATACAAATCGTCATCGAACATTAAGCGTGCGGACCCTACGGGTTCAAGAACTATGTAGACATGACCGAGACACATCTCCGGTCAATAACCAATAGCGGAACCTGGATTTTCATATTGGTTCCTACATATTCTACGAAGATCTTTATTGGTCAAACCGCAATGACAACATACATCATTCCCTTTGTCATCGGTATGTTACTTGCCCGAGATTCGATCGTCAGTATCCGCATACCTAGTTCAATCTCGTTACCGGCAAGTCTCTTTACTCGTTCCATAATGCATCATCCCGCAACTAACTCATTACTCACATTGCTTGTAAAGCTTATAGTGATGTGCATTACTGAGAGGGCCCAGAGATACCTCTCCGATACTCGGAGTGACAAATCCTAATCTTGATCTATGCCAACCCAACAAACACCTTCGGAGACACCTGTAGAGCACCTTTATAATCACCCATTTACGTTGTGACGTTTGATAGCACACAAGGTGTTCCTCCGGTATTCGGGAGTTGCATAATCTCATAGTCAGAGGAATATGTATAAGTCATGAAGAAAGCAATAGCAATAAAACTGAATGATCAACATGCTAAGCTAACGGATGGGTCTTGTCCATCACATCATTCTCCTAATGATGTGATCCCATTCATCAAATGACAACACATGTCTATGGTCAGGAAACTTAACCATCTTTGATTAACGAGCTAGTCAAGTAGAGTCATACTAGGGACACTTTGTTTTGTCTATGTATTCACACATGTATCAAGTTTTAGGTTAATACAATTCTAGCATGAATACTAAACATTTATCATGATATAAGGAAATATAAATAACATCTTTATTATTTCCTATAGGTTATATTTCCTTCATTATTTCCAATAAGTCATTAGCTCGCTCCATTGTTCTGGAGAACGAAGTTTTAGTCATCTTGCCCATGAGGCATGGTTCGCAAGTATAAAATGATTCATAATAAAGTGATTCCAAAAGCCCATGTGCATGGAGTTTCTTCATGCGCTTTACACCAATATGACCTAAACGGCAGTGCCACAAGTATGTTGCACTATCATTTTCAACTTTGCATCTTTTGGCATCAATATTATGAATATGTGTATCTCTACGATCCAGATTTAATAAACCATTTATATTGAGTGTATGACCATAGAAGGTTTTATTCATGAAAACATAATAACAATTATTCTTTGACTTAAATGAATAATCGTATTGCAATAAACATGATCCAATCATATTCATGCCCAACGCAAACACCAAATAACATTTACTATAGGTTCTACACTAATCCCGAAGGTAAAGGGAGTGTGCGATGGTGATCTTATCAACCTTGGAATCACTTCCAACATACATCGTCACCTCACCCTTAACTAGTATCTGTTCATTTTGCAACTCCTGTTTTGAGTTACAAATCTTAGCAACTGAACCATATCAAATATCCAAGGGCTACTATGAACACTAGTAAAGTACACATCAATAACATGTATATCAAACATACCTTTGTTCACTTTGCCATCCTTCTTATCCGCCAAGTATTTGGGGTAGTTCCGCTTCCAGTGACCCTTCCCTTTGCAGCAGAAGCACTCAGTTTCAAGCTTATTAGGTTTAGCTTTGGGCTTCTTCATGGGAGTGGAAAATTGCTTGTCATTCTTCTTGAAGTTCCCTTTCTTTTCCTTTGCCCTTTTTCTTGAAACTAGTGGTCTTGTTAACCGTCAACACTTTAATGCTCTTTCTTGATTTCTACCTTCGCCAATTTCAGCATCATGAAGAGCTGAGGAATCTTTTCCTTTATCCCTTGCACATTATAGTTCATCACGAAGTTCTAATAGCTTGGTGATAGTGACTAGAGAACTCTGTCAATCACTATCTTATCTGGAAGATTAACTCCCACTTGATTCAAGTGATTGTAGTACCCAGGCATTCTGAGCACATGCTCACTAGTTGAGCTATTCTCCTCTATCTTCTAGGCAAAGTACTTGTCAGAGGTCTCATACCTCTCGACATGGGCATGAGTCTGAAATACCAATTTGAACTCTTGGAACATCTCATATGCTCCGTGGAGTTCAATACATTTTTGAAGTCCCGGTTCTAAGCCGTAAAGCATGGCGCACTGAACTATCAAGTAGTCATCATACCGAGCTTGTCAAATGTTCATAACGTCTGCATTTGCTCCTGCAATAGGTCTGTCACCTAGCGGTGCATCAAGGACATAATTCTTCTGTGCAGCAATGAGGATAATCCTCAGATCACGGACCCAGTCCGCATCATTGCTACTATGATCTTTCAACTTCACTCTAGGAACATATCAAAAACATATAGGAGCTATACCGTGAGCTATTTATCTACAACATAGATATGCAAAAACTATCAGGACTAAGTTCATGATAAATTAAGTTCAGTTAATCATATTACTTAATAACTCCCACTTAGATAGACATCCCTCAAGTCATCTAAATGATACGTGATCCAAATCAACTAAACCATGTCCGATCATCACGTGATATGGGGTAGTCATCAATGGTGAACATCTCTATGTTGATCATATCTACTATATGATTCACATTCGACCTTTCGGTCTCCAGTGTTCCGAGGCCATCTTTGTACATGCCAGGCTCGTCAAGTTTAACCCGAGTAATCCGCATGTGCAAAACTGTCTTACACCCGTTGTATGTGAATGTAGAGCCTATCACACCCGATCATCACGTGGTGTCTCAGCACGATGAACTGTCGCAACGGTGCATACTCAGGGAGAACACTTATACCTTGAAATTTTAGTTAAGGGATCATCTTATAATGCTACCGCCGTACTAAGCAAAATGAGTTACATAAAATATAAACATCACATGCAATCAAAATATGTGACACGATATGGCCATCATCATGTTGTACCTTTGATTTTCATCTCCAAGGCACCGTCATGATCTCCATCGTCACCGGCTTGACACCTTGATATCCATCGTAGCGTCCTGGTCATCTCGCCAACTATTGCGTCTACAACTATCGCTAACGCATAGTGATAAAGTAAAGCAATTACATGGCGTTTACATTTCATACAATAAAGAGACACCCATAAGGCTCCTGCCGGTTGCCAGTGACTTTTACAAAACATTATCATCTCATACAATAACGTATATCACATCATGTCTTGACCATATCACATCACAACATGCCCTACAAAAACTAGATAGACGTCCTCTATTTTGTTGTTGCAAGTTTTACGTGGATGCTACGGGTGAGGGAGTCCTGGATTAGGGGGTGTCCGGATAGCCGGACTCTTGGACTATGAAGATACAAGATTGAAGACTTCGTCCCGTGTCCGGATGGGACTTTCCTTGGCGTGGAAGGCAAGCTTGGCAATACGGATATGTAGACCTCCTCCCATTGTAACCGACTCTGTGTAACCCTAGCCCTCTCTAGTGTCTATATAAACCGGAGGGTTTTAGTCCATAGGACGAAAAAACAATCATACCATAGGCTAGCTTCTAGGGTTTAGCCTCTTTGATCTCGTGGTAGATCTACTCTTGTACTACCCATATCATCAATATTAATCAAGCAGGAGTAGGGTTTTACCTCCATCGAGAGGGCCCGAACCTGGGTAAAAACATTGTGTCCCTTGTCTCCTGTTACCATCCGCCTAGACGCATAGTTCGGGACCCCCTACCCGAGATCCGCCGGTTTTGACACCGACATTGGTGCTTTCATTGAGAGTTCCGCTGTGCCGTCGCCATCAGGAAGGATGCCTCATCCCGTCTTTAAAGACGACACTGTTGCTAAGGGAGCTTTGGCTGTCGGCCAAACTCTCTGGCTAGGTGGTTTTCTTATGACCGCCTGTTCGGCCGCTACGCCGACGATGACTTCTCGGGTCATCAAAAGTAATCTTCACGTCAACTCGGAACTCGCCGAGCAGTTAGAACCAATGGAGCTTTCTTCCCTAAACGAGCTCTTGGATCGCATCGCCGCCCTGGGAGTCGCTACAGACTACGATCAGATTGGGCCTAAACCCGATCTGAGAGAGATCAACTCTCCCCAGGTCACCCATCACGTTGAAGTGGTGGAGGAACAATGCGGTGACCCTTCATCTATCTTAAAGACTAGCTATGTCCGGATTCTCGATCCCTCCAAGACGGATACCCGCGGAGGGGAGGACGTCACTCAAGACCTGAACCTAGAGTCAGGCAGCAGGCTAGATTCAGTGGAAAACATCCAAGAATCCAAACTTTCGAGTTCGGAAACTCCTTGGCCCCTGAGTCTCAGATTGGGTGAGGTTTCGGATTCAATTTCACCCACCCACCCAAACATAAGTGATCTATCCCAAATTAGGCAAGAGCCCAAAGAAACAGTACACCATTACTGGGGCCAGATTCCTCCTGGTCATGAACAGGATAAAGGACTGCCGCGAGGAAGACGCAATTTCATTCTTCTGCAATAATTGCACAGACAAGGGAATCCTCAACGGCATAAGTCGCCGTGAAATTACACGCTTTGCCGACTTGGCATCCATAGTACAAAAGTACTGTGCGATGGAAAGCGCCTGGAAAACTAAAATAAAATTTTGGGACAATCTGACCCTGAATACAAACCCAGTCCGAAATAAAAGGGTGCATTATCGCCAGACACCCGGGTTAAACACCAAAAAGCAAAAACCCTCTACAGGGCATGGAACCGTACTGAAGGGATGGCTCAAGGGACCTTGTAAAATTCACAGTGCAGAGGGCGCCACACCAACTCATAGCCTTAGAGCATGTTGGATACTCCGGCAAGTGGCCAAAAGTGGCGAATATCTTCTAACCCCAGAAGCCACAGAGCACCAACCCAGGGATACCAGTACGGTATTAACAGTCTTCGAGACTTTCGCATCAAATAATATGCGAAAACGAACACTCCGCAGCCTTGCCGAAGTCTACCACGTGGCAACAATAAACCCATGGAGTGACACGGCTATTACTTTTAATGCCAGTGACGAACCTAAATTCCGAACAGCCCGAGCACTAGCCGCATTGGTCCTCAGTCCAATAGTGGACGGCTTTCGACTCACCAAGGTACTCATGGACGGTGGCAGAGGATTGAACCTCATTTATGAGGAAACCCTTCGAAAAATGGAAATAGACTGGAACCGCATTGAGCGAAGCAGCACAACCTTTAGAGAAATAATCCCCAGTCAAGAAGCGCGATGTACAGGAAAAATCACACTAGATGTGGTGTTTGGCACGCCGGATAATTACAGGTCCGAAGAGGTCACGTTCCAAGTGGCCCCGTTCAGTAGCGGATACCATGCTCTATTAGGGCGGGAGGCGTTTACAATCTTCCAAGCCATACCCCATTACGGGTACATGAAGCTCAAAATGCCCGGGCCCAACGGAATCATCACTCTTGCTAGTGATCCGGACATAGCACTCCATGCTGAAAGTAAGACAGCCGCACTGGCCCTCGACGCACTATCCGAAGCTCTAGCGGCCGAGGAACTGACTGCGCTGTGCTCCACGGTGAACAGGGACGACGTGATACTCGATAAAAGATCCAAGTCCACCTCCTTTAAACCGGCGGACGAAATAGTCAAAGTCCAAGTCCATCTAATGGACCCTACAAAACAGCTTCCATCGATGCACAATTAAACCCTGATGTCGATGCCGCACTACGAGAGTTCCTACGCGAGAACTGGGACATTTTTGCCTGGCACCCTTCAGACATGCCAGGAATCCCATGCAGGCTGGCCGAGCACAGCCTAAATATCCTAAAAGGATTCAAGCCAGTCAAGCAGGCTCTTCAGCGTTTCTCCGAACCTAAGAGACAAGCCATGGGAGAGGAACTAGCCAAGCTATTGGAGGCCGGATTCATCAGAGACATAAAACATCCGGACTGGCTAGCAAACCTGGTGATGGTACCAAAGAAGGACAAATCCTAGCGCTTGTGCGTCGATTTTAAGGACCTCAACAAGGCTTGCCCAAAGGATCCCTTCCCCCTCCCCCGCATCGATCAAATCATCGACGCTACCGTAGGACACGATTCATTGTGTTTCCTCGACGCATACTCCGGCTACCATCAAATTAAGATGGCAGAGCCAGATCAAGCCGCAACGGCATTCATCACACCATACGGCCCATTCTGCTTCAACACAATGCCCTTCGGGCTCAAAAACGCTGGCGCAACATATCAGCGCATGATTCAGACATGTCTGGCAAACCAGATCGGCAAAACAGTGGAGGCATACGTAGATGATGTGGTTGTCAAAACCAAGCATGTCGAATCTCTAGTAGACGACTTGAGGCTCACATTCGATAACCTCCGAACATACGACATCAAGCTCAACCCGGAAAAATGCGTTTTCGGCGTACCGGCCAAAAAGCTCTTGGGCTTCATTGTATCCGGTAGAGGAATTGAAGCAAATCCAGCCAAGATCCGAGCTCTGTCACAATTGGACATCCCAAAGGACCTCAAACAAATACAAAATTGACCGGATGCGTGGCGGCTCTAAGCCGCTTTATCTCCCGCTTGGGAGAAAAGGCATTACCCCTTTATCACCTCCTTCGGCGCACCAAACACTTCGAGTGGACGGATGCCGCCACGGCCGGACTCGACAAAATAAAAGCCATATTGGCAACAAACCCAGTCCTGGCCGCGCAAAACGTTGGCGAACCAATGCTATTATACATTGCGACAACTCATCAAGTTGTAAGCGCAGTGCTCGTCCTCGAACGAGAAACGGACAGACACAAATTCCCCCTTCAAAAGCCGGTTTACTATGTGTCCACTGTCCTTACTCCATGCAAGTCACGGTACCCGCATTATCAAAAGATAGCGTACGCGGTATTTATGGCATCCCGGAAGCTGTGACACTACTTTCAAGAGTGTTCGATAATGGTAGCCTCGGAAGTACCACTTAACGATATCATAAACAACCGCGACGCGACGGGACGGATTGCCAAATGGGCCATTGAGCTCCTCCCATTCGACATAACTTACAAGCCACGGCGAGCTATTAAGTCGCAAGTTTTGGCCGACTCCGTCGCCGAATGGACGGAAGCCGAACTCCCTAAAGAGTACGGCACATATTCCAACTGGATCATGCACTTCGATGGCTCCAAAATGTTGGCTGGTCTGGGGGCTGGCGTCGTTTTGACATCCCCAATAGGAGATACAGTTCAATACGTACTCCAGATAATGTATATGGACTCCAACAATGCAGCCGAATATGAGGCCCTTCTACATGGTCTCCGGATGGCAGTATCCATGGGCATTCAACGCCTAGAGGTGCATAGGGATTCGAACCTCGCGATATCCCAAATAAATGGAGACTTTGATGCCAAGGATCCGAAAATGGCAGCTTATCGCAACGCCGTCCTAAAAATGTCAGCTCGGTTCGAGGGGCTCGAATTTCACCATATAGTCCGGGAAAACAATCAGGCAACAGATGTCCTGGCATGCATCGGCGCAAAACGCGACGTCGTCCCCCCCAACATCTTCTTGGAGAGGCTGTTCAAGCCATCCGTAGTATGGGAAGGGGAACCCGGAAATAATAGCCCGGACCCAACCGCACTGCCCGACACCGAACATTCTGACATAATTGGAGGCTCTGCCAACGAAATAACATCTTCAGCCCACGTAATAATGGCAGTCATCGCCCCGTGGATAGAACCATTCCTAGCCTACCTAACTAGGCAGGAACTTCCTGAGGACCAAAACGAGCACGCTGCATAGTGCGGCGATCTAAAGCCTATAAAGTCCATGAGGGAGAGCTTTATAAGAAAAGCACCACCGGAGTCCTTCAAAGGTGCATCTCCGAAGAGGAAGGGCGGAATCTTCTGGCGGAAATTCATGCCAGACTCGGCGGTCACCACGCTATAGCTCGGGCCCTTGTAAGCAAAGCCTTCCGTACAGGCTTTTATTGGCCGACGGCCCAAGCAGATGCTCAGGACTTAGTCCAACGTTGCGTTGGTTGCTAGCTTTTTGCAAACCAAAGCATATGCCACCCACCGCCCTCCATACTATCCCCATCACCTGGCCCTTCACGGTCTGGGGGCTTGACATGGTTGGACCCCTTAAAGGAGGAACCCACAAGCAAAAATACTTACTGGTCATGGTGGATAAGTTCACCAAATGGATATAAGCCAAGCCTGTTAAGATGGCCGAATCCGGACCGGTGATAGACTTCATATCCGGGGTCGTACACCATTACGGCGTCCCCCACAACATCATCACTGATAACGGCACGAACTTTACGGCCGACGAGGTAAAACTCTGGTGCAAAAACATGGGCATCAAGCTCGATTATGCTTCAGTCTATCACCCACAAACTAACGGTCAGGTCGAGCGAGCAAATGGTCTTATCATGAGCGGCATCAAACCCAGATTAGTGCGGTCCCTCAAGGAATCTAACACGCATTGGGTAGAGGAGCTCAACTCCTTACTCTGGGGGCTGCGGACCACGCCGAATCGCACTACCGGATACACACCATTCTTTATGGTATACGGCGCAGAGGCGGTTCTGCCCTGCGACATAATTCATGACTCACCTCGAGTGCGCACATACGAAGAAAGAGAAGCCAAGCTCGATCGGCAGGACAGTTTGGACGCCTTGGAGGAGGAGCATGATGTGGCAAAAGCCCGTTCCGCATTCTATCAACAGCAGGCTTGAAGATACCAAAGCAGAGAAGTACGGGCCAAAACTTACAATGTTGGTGAGTTAGTTCTACGCCTGCCGGATAAGAAAAAGGAAAAACTTAAGCCCAAATGGGAAGGTCCCATCATCATTGACCAAGTCCTGACTGGTGGAGCGTACCGTCTGCGGGATGCATCGAATAATCGACTCGAGCCGAACCCATGGAACGCAGCCCGACTCCGAAGATTCTATGCCTAACGCCGGACTCTGTGTTTGTCTCCTTCCTTTGTCCATTTTTTATACACTATCTGTCTTATATTTTTCTCCTTCTCCCTTTCTTTTCTCTCACAGCCTTTAGATACCCATTCGTGCCTTGTTTGCACGCAACTGACGCGCTATCCGTGCTCATTATACCTGGGGGCTTCTTTAACAGAAGCTTATTCATACAGGCTTTATGCCCAACACATGTGTTATCCTTCCGCATGTACCCTTTATTCACCATTATATGTATCGGTATGACTTAAGTTTTGGCCAAGCTGGGTTGCCTGGCTCTTGTATTTATGCCCTACGTTCCCGTAAATTCGGCTAGGGCATAAGGGGAGCACCTCTGTGATTGTTACTGCCGGGTCAGCCGGATGTGTACCTCAGACTGGGTGAAGCCGAAAGCTAGCGTTCTTAAGGGAATATTCGATCGGTGAACTAAAGATGATTTTCACTTATTTACTTATGCGCCCCCATATGTTTTTTCTACGTCTCTTCTCGCAGTCCGGACATGCACTTTAGGGCATGCCTCCCAGGGAAAGGAATGCCTAACGGAACTATTCTCCCTGGAAGATGTTTCTTACTAACCATATAATATAACATAACTAGTTGGGCACTTGTCTGTTCAAGCACTAATGACCCCTACGCCCGGTCTCCATGCATGCCCCGGTTCTTACATAACCGAGAGGGTATTCGGATACACTCCGGACTGTCGGGTCCCGAGGTTGAAGCGAAAAGGTCCGCCACGACAAATGATCTACAATCCGGCTAGAAGGCATTATACATGTCACTTTAAATTACATAGTCAATTTGACTGGTTGAATTCCTCTTCAATACCATCCAATAGGCTGTCTAGTATACAGTCCTGTTGGGAATACTTTGCGGCCAATTCTACTTGGCCGTACTCTAAGCTCACAGGGATCTCCTTCCCATCGGGCCCCACAGGTCCAACCTCGGCCATGTGGTTTGGGTCAGCCTTCGTGTACCGCGTCTTCACCATGGCCCAGGCTTCCCTGGCACCTTGACGGCAGGCCGATATCTTCCATAATCGGAAGTGCCGCCGCGCTCCCTTCAGCTTCTCCGTAAGATCTCCAAGTCCTTCGGGCACGGAGATGGATGGCCACAAGGCCTGGGCGACGCCTTGCATCACCTGCCGAACTCATCCGTGCAGTTGTGAGAGATCGGGAAGAAGGTCACCCGTAGAACCGGGCATTTCCTTTGCAGGACGACCTGTTAGCATACCTACAGACATAACTCTGTCAGCCAACTTCCTCGCCGAACTCTTTTACAAAGTTCGTTCAAGCACTTACTAAATATGTCGTGTCGAAGCCGCCGATTCTCCTTAACGGAGTCTGACAGTTGGGCACGAATATCCTTTAGTTCCACGCCCAGCTTGGTGTTGGCATCTAGGAGATCATTCTTCTCCTGCCTCACCCTCGTAAGCACGCTCTCACCGGCCTTCAGCTGGCATAGGAGCTGTTGCTTATCCGGATTTACTCCAGCGTCAACTGCAATTTTATCATCAGATCTGCATATACGCCGCACTTTATATGATACTTATCATTTGAAGGATATATTACTAGAGGGGGTCTCTTTGGGCTCCCCTGCTGCGGCCAGTGCGGCCTGAAGTTGGGCTTTGCACTCTTCCAGCTCCTGGGACAGTTGGGTATTCTTTTCTGTAAGAACCTGCATAACAAATGATCCTTAAATCAGTTATTCTAACTGTTTCAAGTCTCAGGGGCTACTGATATATATAATCACCAAATTTTCTCACCCGTATGTCTTTTACATACTGCTCCGTGGCTCTGGCTAGACCATTTTGAGCGGCACGGAGGTACGCATCTCCCGAGTTGAAGGCATCCAATGCCTCTTGGGAGAAACAAGCGTCATGAAGAACAGTCCGGCGACGCCTGTGGTTCATGGCACTTTCCACCTCAGAATTGGTGGTGGACAGTCTATCCGCATCCTCTGTCGGAGGAGCGCCCGGCGCACGCCTCGTATTCGTGTCCGCCTCCGAATCCGGCCTTGGAACCTGGCTGGTGGAGGCGCGATTAGTAGCCTCTCCGGATATAGTCCTGCGAGCGCTCTTTTTCCTAAAAAGAAGGCATGGGCGTTAGTATGCCTCTGAGAACAATGTCTTAGAATAAAGATGGTGCGCCGTACCGCTGCGCCGGTGTCTCAATCCGGACTGCGTGTCTTTTCAGCCTACCTGGCCTCGCGGCCCCTTGTTGGCTAGTCGCCGCAGGCTCGGCCTTCCGCCTCGAGGACCTCCCCTGCAAAACACGATTGTTATACGATAATCAAAAACACGCAAGGGCGGATCCCTTTTCAAAGTACTGGGACTTCGGTCTCAGTTACCTATGAGGCTGGAAGTAGCCCAGGGTAATCGGCCGTAATGGCCACCAAGGCATTGGCATTGCTCAATTGGTAAAATACCCCATCGATCAGCTCCACAGATATGTCCGGATCCTCTTGGGAGGCCGGGTCAAGGGACCGTTCCGGGTCCTCGGGTTGTGGAGGAGGGTTGTTTATCTCCCTTACAGCCTGGCGCAGCTCCTGCATTGAAATCGCTAGACTGAATACTTAACTATGGGAATATGAAACGGATGGGTGAGAAAAAGTGTCCGCTTACCCAGCTTGGAGGATTGTACATAGAAAATCCGCCCTGCGGGTTGACGCGGAGGAATTCCTCCTCTTCTCCCTTGTACAAAGTGGATAAGATCTTTATTAGAGCAGCAACCGATTCTGGCCCTTTACGACTGTAGCGGGTGGCGTAGTCCTCCCCGTTGAAATCCCACATGGGGTGGCCTCTATACTGAAGCTGCTGCACCCCCCGCATAATACATGTGGCCATGACCTCGATCATGGTCAATCCGGATCGAGCTAACAAACTTATCCGGCTCATCAGGTAAAGAACGTCCCTGCCATCTTCCTCCTGGGGGCTCTGTGGACGCCAGCTCCGGCGCTTCTTCAAAGGAGCGTTGTCGAACTCAGGGAGGCCGATTCGAATAGGGTCCGGGAGAGGGACGTATTCTATATAAAACCATTCTGAAGGCTAGTCTTCGGACGTCTTCTTTTGGGTTCCGGATAGATATCCGGTCCCGGCAATACGCCACACTTCGGCTCCGCCCACTTGATGTATTGACCCCTCCTGAGAACGGGGCACAAGGCAGAACAACTTCTTCCACAGTGCGAAATGAGCCTCACAACCCAAAAACAGCTCGCAAAGGGCTACGAAGCCCGTGATATGCAATATGGAGGCAGGCGTAAGGTTGTGCAACTGGAGGCTGTAGAACTCCAGTAGCCCCCGGAGAAACGGATGAACTGGAAATCCGAGCCCTCTTACCAAATGAGGGACAAGGCATACCCGCTCTCCCTTGGAGGGATTGGGAAGGCTCTCCGCTTGCTCTCCGCCATTATAGGTCGCGAGCTCGGCTCGAACCGGGACCATGTATGCTGGGGGAAGAAATCCCTTGGTCTGAAGCATCACTAATTTGCTGTGCGAGACAGAACATCTCTCCCAATCTCCAGGCTTGGGGCTAGGGGAGCGAGAGGAGGAGCTGTGTAGACCGGCCATGATGGAATGGGTCTCTGTCGGATGCGCTCCAATGAAGACTCGCCAAGGGAGGATGGTGTGATTTGGATCTGAATCCTCGTCTCTTTAATAGGCAGCTCATTCACATAGCTAGGGGGTAAATGTAAAAACACCCTGGCTCTTCACATTCGCTCGACACGTGGAAAGTGGCCATTATTGGGCGTGGAAGCCAAGGAGCGCAACATTCACAAGAAGCCGGACACTATTTAAACAGGTACACGGAATTTGGAGAGGAACCCGCCTTGCAATGCCGAAGACAATCTGCGCACCGGACTCATCGTCATTAAAGCCTGGTTCGGGGGCTACTGAGGGAGTCCTGGATTAGGGGGTGTCCAGATAGCCGGACTATAACCTTTGGCCGGACTCTTGGACTATGAAGATACAAGATTGAAGACTTCGTCCCGTGTCCGGATGGGACTTTCCTTGGCGTGGAAGGCAAGCTTGGCAATACGGATATGTAGATCTCCTCCCATTGTAACCGACTCTGTGTAACCCTAGCCCTCTCCGGTGTCTATATAAACCGGAGGGTTTTAGTCCATAGGACGAAAAAACAATCATACCATAGGCTAGCTTCTAGGGTTTAGCCTCTTTGATCTCGTGGTAGATCTACTCTTATACTACCCATATCATCAATATTAATCAAGCAGGAGTAGGGTTTTACCTCCATTGAGAGGGCCCGAACCTGGGTAAAAACATTGTGTCCCTTGTCTCCTGTTACCATCCGCCTAGACGCACAGTTCGGGACCCCCTACCCGATATCCACCGGTTTTGACACCGACAACGGGCATCTAGCAAGAACCGTTCTTACCTAGGCATCAAAACCACAACGGTGATTTATCAAGTTTGTTGTTTTAACCTTCAACAAGGACCGACCGTAGTAAAATTCGATTCAACTAAAGTAGGAGAAACAGACACCCGCCAGCCACCTTTATGCAAAACTAGTTACATGTCTGTTGGTGGAACAGGTCTCATGAACGTGGTCATGTAAGGTTGGTCGGGCCGCTTCATCCAACAATACCGCCGAATCAAAATAAGACATGGGTGGTAAGCAGTATAACAATCATCGCCCACAAATCTTTGTGTTCTACTCGTGCATATCATGTACGCAAAGACCTGGCTCGGATGCCAGTGTTGAGAAACGTAGCATGCAATTTCAAAAATTGCCTATGCTCACGCAAGATCTATCTAGGAGATGCATAGCAACGATAGGGGGAGAGTGTGTCTATGTACCCTCGTAGACCGAAAGCAGAAGTGTTTGACAACATGGTTGATGTAGTTGAACTTCTTCTAGCTCCGACCAATCAAGTACCAAATGAACGGCACCTCCGAGTTCTACACACGTTCAGCTCGGTGACGTACCTCGCGTTCTTGATCCAGCAAGACGTCGAGGTAGTAGATGAGTTTCGTCAGCACGACGACATGGTGACAGTGATGGTGAAGTGATCCTCGCAGAGCTTCACCTAAGCACTACGAAGATATGACCAAGGGTGTAAACTGTGGAGGGGGTGCTGCACACGGCTAGGCAATTGTCTGTTATGTGCTAGGATCCCCCCTCCTCATATATATAGGTGGGTGGCAGGGAGGAGCAGCCATAGGAGGCGCCCAAGTAGGAGGAATCCTACTTGGAGTCCCTCTCAAGCTGCGTGCCCCCCGTGCCATATATAACCGAGGTGGAAGGAAAGAGGGGGGAGAGGGAAGGAAGTAGGAATCCTAATCCACACTTTCCTTGCCCTCCCCTCTTTCCTTCCCCTCCTCATAGGGCTGGCCTCTATAGGGGCGCACCAGGGCTGGTGTGTTCCCTCACTTGGCCCATAAGGCCCGTATATTTGCCGGGGTGCCTGAAACCCCTTTCCAGTGACCCGATAAGTACCCGGTACCCTCCGGAACACTTCCGGTGTCCGAATACCATTGTCATATATATCAATATTTACCTCTCGACCATTTCGAGACTCCTCTTCATGTCCACGATCTCATCCGGGACTCCGAACAACATTCTTTCACCAAATCACAAAACTCATATAATACTAAAATCGTCATCGAACGTTAATCGTGCAGACCCTACGGGTTTGAGAACTATGTAGACATGACCGATGTCGGTGTCAAAACTGGACGATCTTGGGTAGGGGGTCCTGAACTGTGCATCGGAGGATCGAAGGTAACAGGAGGCAAGGGACACGATGTTTACCCAGGTTCGGGCCCTCTTGAGGGAGGTAATACCCTACTTCCTTCTTGATTGACTTTGATGAGTATATGGGTTACAAGAGTTGATCTACCTCGAGATCGTAATGGCTAAACCCTAAATGTCTAGCCTATATGATTATGATTGCCTTTATGGACTAAACCCTCTGGTTTATATAGACACCGGAGGGGCCTAGGGTTGTACAGAGTCAGTTTACGGAGAAAGGAATCTTCACATCTGAACGCCAAGCTTGCCATCCACGTAAAGGAGAGTCCCATCCAGACACGGGGGAAGGCCTTCGACATTGTATCTTCTTGGCCCATCAGTCTGTCCCATATCACATAGCCCGGACGCCCGAGGACCCCCTAATCCAGGACTCCCGCAACCCAGACACCTCTCCAGTCAATAACCAATAGTGGAACCTGGATGCTCATATTGGCTCCTACATATTCTACGAAGATCTTTATCGGTCGAACTGTTATGACAACATACGTAATTGCCTTTGGCAATCGGTATGTTACTTGTCCGAGTTTCGATTGTCGGTATCTTCATACCTAGTTCAATCTCGTTACCGACAAGTCTCTTTACTCATTCCATAATACATCACCTCGTGACTATCTCCTTAGTTGTTTGCTTGCAAGCTTATGGTGTGTATTACCGAGAGGGCCCGGAGATACCTCTCTGATACTCGGAGTGACAAATCCTAATCTTGATTCATGCCAACCCAACAAAACACCTTCGGAGATACCTGTAGAGCATCTTTATAATCACCCAATTATGTTGTGACGTTTGATAGCACACAAGGCATTCCTCCGGTATCCGGGAGTTGCATGATCTCACAGTCAAAGGAATATATATTTGACATACATGAAAGCAGTAGAAATAAACTGTACGATCAAATGCTAAGCTAACGGGTGGATCTTGTCCATCACATCATTCTCCTAATGATGTGACCCCGTTATCAAATGACAACAGATGTCCATGGTTAGGAAACATTAACCATCTTTGATCAACGAGCTAGTCTAGTAGAGGCATACTAGGGACACAGTATTTGTTTTTGTATTCACACATGTATCTAAGTTTCTGATCAATGCAATTCTAGCATGAATAATAAACCTTTATCATGAATAAGGGAATATAAATAACAAATTTATTATTGCCTCTAGGGCATATTTCCTTCATGCAACTCCCTGCTCTATCGCCCACCGTTGCGGAGACTATTTTCGGTGGACATGTCAATTATCTTTCCCGTTGCTTTCGGCAAACAAAATATCTCTCCTGTTGCAATGCATGGGCATATGTGCTAGTCTATGACTAAGTCGACTTCATCCGCAACAACACCTTCAAGATGGGTCAAACATTCTTGCATCATCGTCGCTATGCCCGGTCGAAGACGGTCTTAACAAGGATTTCCATCTTCGTTGCCATGACCAGCCAATGAAGACCAACACAACATTAAGTATACGAGTTCTTCAGCAAGATAATGGCGCAAGTTCATCGCTTCTGAGCCCGAGCAATAATGTTTAGGAGAAGAATTTTCACCGGACAAGAAACCATGCTTCAATCAACATCTTCAGGACAATTCATTCAATAGTTGCATCTGCTAGTACTCCACGTCTGGCCAAAAAGGCACTAGCAAATTGGTGGGACACCCCCCCACTTTAAAACACCCCCACGACTGTCAGCAGATGCTACTTCTTGAGCTTGCATTGGTTTTTCCCTTGAAGAGGAAAGGGTGATGCAACAAAGTAGAGATAAGTATTTCCCTCAGTTAAGAACCAAGGTATCAATCCAGTAGGAGATGAACGCGCAAATCACCAATACCTGCACAAACAAACAAACACTTGCACCCAACATGATAAAGGGGTTGTCAATCCCTTCACGGTCACTTGCAAAAGTGAGATCTAATAGAGATAGATAAATAAAACTAAACAAAAGATAAAATATTTTGGGTTTTTTGGTTTATAGATCTGAAAATAAAAGATTGCAAAATAGTAGATCGAAAACTAATATGATGGAAAATAGACCCGGGGGCCATAGGTTTCACAAGAGGCTTCTCTCTTGAAGGTAAATAATACGATGGGTGAACAAATTACTGTCGAGCAATTGATAGAAAAGCGCAAAGTTATGACGATATCCAAGGCAATGATTATGTAATATAGGCATCGCGCCCATGTCAAATAGACCGACTCCTGCCTGCATCTACTACTATTACTCCACACATCGACTGACTCCTACCTGCATCTAGAGTACTAAGTTCATGAAGAACAGAGTAACACTTTAAGTAAGATGACATGATGTAAAGGAATAAACTCAAGCAATATGATGTAAAACCCATCTTTTTATCCTCGATGGCAACAATACAATACGTGCCTCACTACCCCTACTTTGTCACTGGGTGAGGACACCGCAAGATTGAACCCAAAGCTAAGCACTTCTCCCATTGCAAGAAAAACCAATCTACTTTTCCAAACTAAACCGATAGTACAAAGAGAATTACAAAGATATCAAATCATGCATATAAGAGTTCAGAGAAGGTTCAAATAATATTCATAGATAATCTGATCATAAATCCACAATTCATCGGATCTCGACAAACACACCGCAAAAGAAGATTACATCGGATAGATCTCCAAGAACATCGAGGAGAACATTGTGTTGAGAATCAAAGAGAGAGAAGAAGCCATCTAGCTACTAGATATGGACCCGCAGGTCTGAGATAAACTACTCATGCTTCATCGGAAGGGCAATAGAGTTGATGTAGATGCTCTCGGTGATCGAATCCCCCTCCGGCAGGATGCCGGAAAAGGCCCCAAGATGGGATCTCACGGGAACAGAAGGTTGCAGCGGTGGAAAAGTGTTTTCGTGGGGGCTTTTGGAGTTCGGGAATATATGTGAATATATAGGAGGCAGAACTAGGTCAAGGGAGTCACGGGGACCCACAAGGTAGGGGTGCGCCCTCCACCCTTGTGGCCACCTCGTGGCTCTTCTGACTTGATCTCCAAGTCTCCTGGGTGTCTTCTAGTCCAAGAAAAATTAACGCGAAGGTTTTATTCCGTTTGGACTCCGTTTGGTATTCCTTTTCCGCGAAGCTAAAAAATAAGGAGAAAAACAAAAACTGGCACTGGGCTCTAGGTTAATAGGTTAGTCCCAAAAATAATATAAAATAGCATATTAATGCATATAAAACATCCAAAACAGATAATATAATAGCATGGAACAATCAAAAATTATAGATACGTTGGAGACGTATCAAGCATCCCCAAGCTTAATTCCTGCTCGTCCTCGAGTAGGTAAATTATAAAAACATAATTTTTTGATGTGGAGTGCTACCTAACATATTTATCCATGTAATTTTCTTTATTGTGGCATGAATGTTTAGATCCACGAGATTCAAAACAAAAGTTCAATATTAACATAAAAAGATAATACTTCAAGCAAACTAACAAGGAAATTATGTCTTCTTGAAATAACATGGCCAAACAAAGCTATCCCTACAAAATCATATAGTCTGGCTACGCTCCATCTTCATCACACAAAATATTGAAATCATGCACAACCCCGATGACAAGCCAAGCAATTGTTTCATACTTTTAGTGTTCTCAAACCTTTTCAACGTTCATGCAATACATGAGCGTAAGCCATGGACATAGTGTTGGGAACGCAGTATTTCAAAAAAATTTACCTACGATCACACAAGATCTATCTAGGAGATGCATAGCAACGAGCAGGGAGAGTGTGTCTATTTACCCTCGTAGACCGAAAGCGGAAGCGTTTAGTAACGCGGTCGATGTAGTCAAACGTCTTTGCAATCCAACCGATCCAAGTACCGAACGCACGGCACTTCCGTGATCAGCACACGTTCAGCTCGATGACATCCCTCAAACTCTTGATCTAGTTGAGGCCGAGGGAGAGTTCCGTCAGCACGATGGCGTGGTGACGGTGATGATTAAGTTACCGGCGCAGGGCTCGCCTAAGCACTACGACGATATGACCGAGGTGTGTAACTGTGGAGGGGGGCACCAAACACGGTTAAGAGAAACTTGTGTGTTCTAGGGTGCCCCCTGCCCTCGAATATAAAGGAGGGGAGGGGAGGCCGGCCGGCCCTCCTAGGGCGCGCCAGGAGAGGGGAATCCTACTAGGACTCCAACTCCAAGTAGGTTTCCACCTAAGGAAGAGGGGGAAGAAGGAAGGGAGAGAGGGAAGGGAAGGGAAGGGAAGGAAAGGGGGGCACCCCCCTTCCCCTAGTCCAATTGCTTGCAAGGCTCTTAGTGATGTGCATTACCGAGAGGGCCCAGAGATACCTCTCCGATACACAGAGTGGCAAATCCTAATCTAGATCTATGCCAACTCAACAAACACCATCGGAGACACCTGTAGAGCATCTTTATAATCACCTAGTTATGTTGTGAGGATTGATAACACACAAGGTGTTCCTCCGGTATTCGGGAGTTGCATAATCTCATAGTCCGAGGAACATGTATAAGTCATGAAGAAACCAACAGCAGAAAAAACTAAACGATCATTATGCGAAGCTAACAAATGGGTCTTGTCCATCACATCATTCTCTAATGATGTGATCCCATTTATCAAATGACAACACATGTCTATGGTTAGGAAACTTAACCATCTTTGATTAACGAGCTAGTCAAGTAGAGGCATACTAAGGACAATCTGTTTGTCTATGTATTCACACATGTACTAAGTTTCCGGTTAATACAATTCTAGCATGAATAATAAACATTTATCATGATATAAGGAAATATAAATAACAACTTATTATTTCCTCTAGGGCATATTTCCTTCAGTCTCCCACTTGCACTAGATTCAATAATTTAGATTACATAGTAACGATTCTAACACGCATGGAGTCTTGGTGCTGATCATGTTTTGCTCGTGAGAGAGGCTTAGTCAACGGGTCTGCAACATTCAGATCCGTATGTATCTTGCAAATCTCTATGTCTCCCTCCTTGACTTGATCGTGGATGGAATAGAAGCGTCTCTTGATGTGCTTGGTTCTCTTGTGAAATCTGGATTCCTTTGCCAAGGCAATTGCACCAGTATTGTCACAAAAGATTTTCATTGGACTCGATGCACTAGGTATTATAGCTAGATCGGATATGAACTCCTTCATCTAGACTCATTCATTTGTTGCTTCGGAAGCAGCCATGTACTCCGCTTCACACGTAGACCCCGCCACGACGCTCTGCTTGGAATTACACCAACTGACAGCTCCATCATTCAATATAAATATGTATTTGGTTTGCGACTTAGAGTCATCCGGATCAATGTCATAGCTTGCATCGAAGTAACCGTTTACGACGAGCTCTTTGTCACCTCCATAAATGAGAAACATATTCTTAGTCCTTTTCAGGTATTTCAGGATGTCTTGCCCGTTGTCTAGTGATACACTCCTGGATTACTTTGGTACCTCCCTGCTAAACTAATAGCAAGGTACACATCAGGTCTGGTACACAACATTGCATACATGATAGAACCTATGGCTGAGGCATAGGGAATGACTTTCATTTTCTCTCTATCTTCTGCAGTGGTCGGGCATTGAGTCTGACTCAACTTCACACCTTGTAACACATGTAAGAACCTTTTCTTTGACTGATCCATTTTGAACTTATTCAAAACTTTATCAAGGTTTGTGCTTTGTGAAAGTCCAATTAAGTGTCTTGATCTATCTCTATAAATCTTGATGCCCAATATATAAGCAGCTTCACTGAGGTCTTTCATTGAAAAAATCTTATTCAAGTATCCTTTTATGCTATTCAGAAATTCAGCATCATTTCCGATCAACAATATGTCATCCACATATAATATCAGAAATGCTATAGAGCTCCCACTCACTTTCTTGTAAATACAGACTTCTCCAAAAGTCTGTATAAAACCATATGCTTTGATCACACTATCAGAGTGTAAATTCCAACTCTGAGAGGCTTGCACCTGTCCATAAATGGATCGCTGGAGCTTGCACACTTTGTTAGCACCTTTTGGATCAAAAAAAATTTCTGGTTGCATCATATACAACTCTTCTTTAAGATATCCATTAAGGAATGCAGTTTTGACATCCATTTGCCAAATTTCATAATCATAAAATGCGGCAATTGCTAACATGATTTAGACAGACTTAAGCATCGCTACGGGTGAGAAGGTCTCATTGTAGTCACCTCCTTGAATTTGTTGAAAACCTTTCGCAACAAGCTGAGCTTTGTAGATAGTAACATTACCGTCAAGGTCAGTCTTCTTCTTGAAAATCCATTTATTCTCTATTGCTTGCCGATCATCGCGCAAGTCAACCAAAGTCCATACTTTGTTCTCATACATGGATCCCATCTCAGATTTCATGCCCTCAAGCCATTTCGCAGAATCTGGGTTCATCATCGCTTCCTCATAGTTCGTAGGTTAGTCATGGTCAAGTAACATGACCTCCAGAACAGGATTACCATACAACTCTGGTTGACCTATGAGGTTCGCTAGTAACTTGAATAGAAGTTTCATGATCATCATCATTAACTTCCTCACTAATTGGTGTAGGAATCACTAGAACTGATTTCTATGATGAACTACTTTCCAATAAGGGAGAAGGTACAATTACCTCATCAAGTTCTACTTTCCTCCCAGTCACTTCTTTCGATTGAAACTCATTCTCTAGAAAGGATCCATTCTTAGCAACGAATATCTAGCCTTCGGATCTGTGATAGAAGGTGTACCCAATAGTCTCCTTTGGGTATCCTATGAAGACACATTTCTCCGATTTGGGTTTGAGCTTATCAGGTTGAAGATTTTTCACATAAGCATCGCAGCCCCAAACTTTAAGAAAAGATAACTTGGGTTTCTTGCCAAACCACAATTCATATGGTGTCGTCTCAACGGATTTCGATGGTGCCCTATTTAATGTGAATGCGGCCATCTCTAAAGCATAACCCCAAAATTATATCGGTAAATCAGTAAGAGACATCATAGATCGCACCATATCTAATAAAGTGCGGTTATGACGTTCAGACACACCGTTGTGCTGTGGTGTTCCAGGTGGCGTGATTTTGCAAAACTATTCCACATTGTTTCAAATGAAGACCAAAATCATAACTCAAATATTCACCTCCACGATCAGATCGTAGAAACATTATTTTCTTATTACGATGATTTTCCACTTCACCCTGAAAATCTTTGAACTTTTCAAATGTTTTAGACTTATGTTTCATTAAGTAGATATACCCATCTCTGCTTAAATCATCTGTGAAGGTCAGAAAATAACGATACCTGCCGCGAGCATCAACACTCACCAGACTGCATACATCAGTATATATTATTTCCAATAAGCCTGTTGCTCGTTCCATTGTTCCAGAGAACGGAGTCTTAGTCATCTTGCCCATGAGGCATGGTTCGCAATCATCAAGTGATTCCAAAAGCCCATCAGCATGGAGTTTCTTCATGCGCTTTACACCAATATGACCTAAATGGCAGTGCCACAAATAAGTTGCACTATCATTATTAAACTTGTATCTTTTGGCTTCAATACTATGAATATGTGTATCACTACTATCGAGATTCAACTAAAATAGACCACTCATCAAGGGTGCATGACCATAAAAAATATTACTCATATAAATAGAACAACCATTATTCTCTGATTTAAATGAATAATCGTCTCGCATCAAACAAGATCCAGATATAATGTTCATGCTTAACGCTGGCACCAAATGACAATTATTCAGGTCTAAAACTAATCCCGAAGGTAGATGTAGAGGTAGCGTGCCGACGACGATCACATCGACTTTGGAACCATTTCCCACGCGCATCGTCACCTCGTCCTTAGCTAATCTTCGTTTAATCCGTAGCCCCTGTTTTGAGTTGCGAATATGAGCAACATAACCAGTATCAAATACCCAGGCGCTACTACGCGCATTTGTAAGGTACACATCAATAACATGTATATCAAATATACCTTTCACTTTGCCATCCTTCTTATCCGCCAAATACTTGGGGCAGTTCCACTTCCAGTGACCAGTCCCTTTGCAGTAGAAGCACTCAGTCTTAGGCTTAGATCCAGACTTGGGCTTCTTCACTTGAGCAGTAACTTGCTTGCTGTTCTTCTTGAAGTTCCTCTTCTTCCCTTTGCCCTTCTTCTTGAAACTAGTGGTATTGTTGACCATCAACACTTGATGCTCCTTCTTGATTTCTACCTCCGCAGCATTGCGAAGAGCTCGAGAATTGTCTTATCCATCCCTTGCATATTATAGTTCATGACGAAGCTTTTGTAGCTTGGTGGCAGTGATTAAAGAACTCTGTCAATGACACTATCATCAGGAAGATTAACTCCCAGTTGAGTCAAGTGGTTGTGGTACCCAGACATTCTGAGTATATGTTCACTGACAGAACTATTCTCCTCCATTTTGCAGCTGTAGAACTTATTGGAGACTTCATATCTCTCAATCCGGGCATTTGCTTGAAATATTAACTTCAACTCCTAGAACATCTCATATGCTCCATGACGTTCAAAGCGTCGTTGAAGTCCTGATTCTAAGACGTAAAGCATGGCACACTAAATTATAGAGTAGTCATCAGCTTTGCTCTGCCAGACATTCATAACATCTAGTGTTTCTCCTGCAGCGGGCTTTGCACCTAGCGGTGCTTCCATGATGTAATTCTTCTGTGCAGCAAGGAGGATAATCCTCAGGTTATAGACCCAGTCCGTGTAGTTTCTACCATCATCTTTCAACTTAGCTTTCTCTAGGAATGCATTAAAATTCAAAGGAACAGTAGCACAAGCCATTTATCTACAACAACATAGACATGCAAAATACTATCAGGTACTAAGTTCATGATAAATTAAAGTTCAATTAATCATATTACTTAAGAACTCCCACTTAGATAGACATCCCTCTAGTCATCTAAATGATCACGTGATCCATATCAACTAAACCATGTCCGATCATCATGTGAGATGGAGAAGTTTTCAATGGTGAACATCACTTTGTTGGTCATATCTACTATATGATTCATGCTCGACCTTTAGGTCTCAGTGTTCCGAGGCCATATCTGCATATGTTAGGCTCGTCAAGTTTAACCTGAGTATTCTGCTTGTGCAAAACTGGCGTGCACCCATTTTATGTGAACGTAGAGCTTATCGCACCCAATCATCACATTGTGTTTCAGGACGACGAACTGTAGCAATGGTGCATACTCAGGGAGAACACTTGTACCTCGAAATTTAGTGAGAGATCATCTTATAATGCTACCGCCGTACTAAGCAAAATAAGATACATAAAGGATAAACTTCACATGCAATCAAAATATGTGACATGATATGGCCATCATCATCTTGTGCCTTTGATCTCCATCTCCAAAGCACCGTCATGATCTCCATCGTCACCGGCTTGACACCTTGATCTCCATCATAGCATCGTTGTCGTCTCGCCAACTATTGCTTCTATGACTATCACTACCGCTTAGTGATAAAGTAAAGCAATTACATGGTGATTGCATTTCATACAATAAAGCGACAACCATAAGGCTCCTGCCAGTTGCCGATAACTTTTACAAAACATGATCATCTCATACAACAATTTATATCTCATCACGTCTTGACCATATCACATCACAACATGCCCTACAAAAACAAGTTAGACGTCCTCTACTTTGTTGTTGCAAGTTTTACATGGCTGCTACGGGCTTCTAGCAAGAACCGTTCTTACCTACACATCAAAACCACAATGATTTTTCGTCAAGTGTGTTGTTTTAACCTTCAACAAGGACCGGGTGTAATCAAACTCGATTCAACTAAAGTTGGAGAAACTGACACCCGCTAGCCACCTATGGGCAAAGCACATCTGTAGAACCAGTCTCATGAATGCGGTCATGTAATGTCGGTCCGGGCCGCTTCATCCAACAATACCGCCGAATCAAAGTAAGACGTTGCTGGTAAGCAGTATGACTATTATCGCCCACAACTCTTTGTTTTCTACTCGTGCATATAATATCTAGGCATAGACCTGGCTCGGATGCCACTGTTGGGGAACGCAGTATTTCAAAAAAATTACCTACGATCACACAAGATCTATCTAGGATATGCATAGCAACGAGCGGGGAGAGTGTGTCTATGTACCCTCGTAGACCGAAAGCGGAAGCGTTTAGTAACGTGGTTGATGTAGTCGAACGTCTTCATGATCCAACCGATCCAAGTACCGAATGTACGGCACCTCCGCGATCAGCACAGGTTCAGCTCGATGACGTCCCTCGAACTCTTGATCCTGTTGAGCCCAAGGGAGAGTTCCATCAGCAAGACAACATGGTGACGGTGATGATGAAGTTACCAGCGAGGGCTTCTCCTGAGCACTACGATGATATGACCGAGGTGTGTAACTGTGGAGGGGGGCTCCGCACATGGTTAAGAGAAACTTGTGTGTTCTAGGGTGCCCCTACCCCCGTATATAAAGGAGGGGAGGGGAGGCCGGCCGGCCCTCCTAGGGTGCGCCAAGAGAGGGGAATCCTACTAGGACTCCAACTCCAAGTAGGTTTCCACCTAAGGAAGAGGGGGAAGAAGGAAGGGAAGGGAAGGAAACGGAGGGGGCTTCCCCTAGTCCAATTCGAACCCAAAGGGGGGCATCCCCTCCCGGCCCTACCTCCCTTCCACTAAGGCCCATAGAGGCCAATTAGTTCCCCCGGGGGTTCTGATAACCCTCTGGCACTCCGATAATTATCCGGTACCTCTCGGAACTCATACGATGTCCGAATAACATCGTCCAATATATTAATCTTTATGTCTCGACCATTTCAAGACTCCTCGTCATGTCCCTGATCTCATCCTAGACTCCGAACAAACTTGTGTCATCAAATCACATAACTCATAATATAAATCGTCATCGAACTTTTAAGCGTGCGGACCCTACGGGTTCGAGAACTATGTAGACATGACCGAGACATATCTCTGGTCAGTAACCAATATCGGAACCTGGATGCTCATATTGGCTCCTACATATGCTTCGAAGATCTTTATCAGTCAAACCGCATAACAACATACGTTGTTCCCTTTGTCATCGGTATGTTACTTGCCCAAGATTTGATCGTCAGTATCATTATACCTATTTCAATCTCATCACCGGCAAGTCTCTTTACCGTTCCGTAATGCATCATCCCGTTACTAACTCATTAGTCACATTGCTTTCCAGGCTCATAGTGATGTGCATTATCGAGAGGGCCCAAAGATACCTCTCCGATACATGGAGTGACAAATCCTAATCTTGATCTATGCCAACTCAACAAACACCATCGGAGACACTTGTAGAGCATCTTTATAATCACCAAGTTACATTGTGACGTTTGATAGCACACAAGGTGTTTCTCCGGTATTTGGGAGTTGCATAATCTCATAGTCTGAGGAACATGTATAAGTCATGAAGAAAGCAATAGCAGAAAAAACTAAACGATCATTATGCTAAGCTAAGGGATGGGTCTTGTCCATCACATCATTCTCTAATGATGTGATCCCGTTCATCAAACGAGAACACATGTCTATGGTTAGGAAACTTAACCATCTTTGATTAACGAGCTAGTCAAGTAGAGGCATACTAGGGACACTCTGTTTGTCTATGTATTCACACATGTACTAAGTTTCTGGTTAATACAATTCTAGCATGAATAATAAACATTTATCATGATATAAGGAAATATAAATAACAACTTTATTATTGCCTCTAGGGCATATTTCCTTCACATGGCACTATAGGTGGAATAGAATATGGTGGTTGTGGAGAAGACAAAAGATGAGATAGTATCACATCAACTAGGCATATCAACAGGCTATGGAGATGCCCATCAATAGATATCACTAGAGCTATAAGTGTATGAAAGCTCAAAAATAAACTAAGTGGGTGTGCATCTGATGACCCACAAGTATAGGGGATCAATTGTAGCTCTTTTCGATAAGTAAGAGTGTTGAAACCAATGAGGAGCAGAAGGAAATGACAAGTAGTTTTTAGCAAGGTAATGTCTGCAAGTGCTGAAACTGTAAGTAGCGGAGTAGTTTGATAGCAAGATAATTTGTAACGAGCTAGTGAAAATAGTAGTAACAAAAGTGCAGAAAGGTAGCCCAATCCTTTTGAGGCAAAGGACAAGACAAAACGGTCTCTTATGATAATAAAAACGTCCTTGACGGTACACGGGAATTTCTTCTAGTCACTTTCATCATGTTGGTTTAATTTGTGTTCGCTACTTTGATAATTTGATATGTGGGTGGACCGGTGCTTAGGTGTTGTTCTTACTTGAACAAACCTCCTACCTATGATTAACCCTCCCGCAAGCATCCACAACTACGAGAAAAGTATTAAGAATAAATTCTAACCACAACATTGAACTTTTGGATCCAATCGGTCCCTTGTGGAATAGCGCATAAACTAGGGTTTAAGCTTCTGTCACTCTCGCAACCCATCATCTAATTGCTACTCCACAATGCATTCCCTTAGGCCCAAATATTGTGAAATGTCATGTAGTCGATGTTCACATGACACCACTAAGGGAATCACAACATACATACTATCAAAATATCGAACACCTATCAAGTTCACATGATTACTTGCAACATGATTTGTCCCGTGACCTCAAGAACAAAAGTAACTACTCACAACTGATAAACATGCTCATGATCAGAGGAGTATTAAATAGCATATTGGATTTGAACATATAATCTTCCACCAAATAAACCATATAGTAATCAACTACAAGATGTAATGAACACTACTAGTCACCCACAAGCACCAATCTGTAGTTCCAGTAACAAGATTGAACACAAGAGATGAACTAGGGTTTGAGATGAGATGGTGTTTTTGAACATGTTGATGGACATTACCCTCCCCAAGATGGGAGAGTTGTTGGTGATGATGAGGACGATGATTTCCCCCTCTGAGAGGGAAGTTCCCCCGGCGGAATCGCTCCGCCGAAGGGCAAAAGTGCTCCTGCCCAAGTTCCGCCTCGAAGCGGCGGCGCTCCGTCCGGAAAGTCATCTACTTATTTTTTTTCTAGGTCAAAATGACCTACATACCAGAAGATGGGCACCGAAGGTGGGCCTGGGTGAGCACAACCCACCAGGGCACACCTGGGCTCCCTGGCGCTCCCAGGTGGGTTGTGCCCACCTGGTGGCCCCCCTCCGGTAGTTATTTGCTCCAATAATTCTTAAATATTCCATAAAAAAATCTTCGTGAAGTTTCAGCTTGTTTGGAGTTGTGCAGAATAGGTAGCCCGACGTAGCTTTTTCAGGTCCAAATTTCCAGCTGTCGGAATTCTCCCTCTTTGTGTGTACCTTGCAAATTATGAGAGAAAAGGCATTAGAATTACTCCAAAAAGCATTATTATGGATAAAAACACTATAAATAACAGTAAGAAAACAGGATGCAAAATTGACGTATCAGCATCTAAGTTGCTTGCTCACGAAGACCTAGGGAAATTTGAGGAAGCCCATCATTGGAATATACAAGCCAAGTTCTATAATGAAACATTCCCACTAGTATATGAAAGTGACAACATAGGAGACTCTGTATCATGAAGATCATGGTGCTACTTTGAAGCACAATTGTGGAAAAAGGATAGTAACATTGCCCCTTCTCTCTTTTCTCTCATTTTTTGTGTGGGCTTCTTTGGCCTTTTTATTTTTATTTTTTTGTAAAGTCCGGAGACTCATCCCGACTTGTGCGGGAATCATAGCTTCCATCATCCTTTCCTCACATGGGACAATGCTCTAATAATGATGATCATTACACTTTTATTTACTTACAACTACAGAATTACAACTCGATTCTAGAACAAAATATGACTCTATATGAATGCCTCCGGCGGAGTACCGGGATGTGCAATGACTCAAGAGCGACATGTATAAAAAATGATGAATGGTGGCTTTGCCACAAATATGATGTCAACTACATGATCATGGAAAGCAATATGACAATGATGAAATGTGTCATAATAAACGGGACGATGGAAGTTACATGGCAATATATCTCGGAATGTCTATGGAAATGCCATAATAGGTAGGTATGGTGGCTGTTTAGAGGAAGGTATATGGTGGGTTTAATGCACCGGTGAAAGTTGCGTGGTACTAGATAGGCTAGCAATGGTGGAAGGGTGAGAGTGCGTATAATCCATGGGCTCAACATTAGTCATAAAGAACTGACATACTTATTGCAAAAAATTATTAGTTATAAAAACAAAGTACTACGCGGATGCTCCTAGGGGGATATATTGGTATGAAAAGACCACCGCTCGTCCCCGACCGCCCCTCATAAGGAAGACAATCAATAAATAAATCATGATCCGACTTCATCACATAACGTTTCACCATACGTGCATGCTACGGGAAGTACAAACTTTAACACAAGTATTTCTACAATCCACAATTACTCACTAGCATGACTATACTATCACCATCTTTATATCTTAAAACAATCATAAGGAATCAAACTCCTCATAGTATTCAATGCAATTTATATGAAAGTTTTTATTATTTCCCTCTTAGATGCCCACCATATTAGGACAAAATTCATAACCAAAGAAAATCACCACACTCTTTAAAGAGACTCTCAAAATAATATAAGTGAAGCATTGATACGTCTCCAACGTATCTATAATTTTTTATTGTTCCATGCTATTATATTATCAATCTTGGATGTTTTCTAATCATTTTATAGTCATTTTATATCATTTTTTGGTACTAACCTATTGACATAGTGCCAAGTGCCAGTTGCTGTTTTCTGCATGTTTTTTACATCGCAGGAAATCAATATCAAACAGAGTCCAAACGCAACGAAACTTTGCGGAGATTTTTTAGGACCAGAACTAACATAATGGGCCCTGGCTGCGCTTGGGGGGTGTTCCGAGGAGAGCACAACCCACCAGGGCGCGCTAGGAGGCCCAGGGGTGCCCTGGTGGGTTGTGCCCACCTCAGGTGCCCCTCGGACCGCCTCTTTGCTCTATAAATACCCCAATATTCCCAAAACCCTAGGGGAGTCGACGAAATATTGATCCGGCCGCCGCAGAGTCCAGAACCACCAGATCCAATCTAGACACCATCTCGGATGGGGTTCACCACCTCCATTGGTGCCTCTCCGATGATGCGTGAGTAGTTCTTTGTAGACCTTTCGGTTCGTAGTTAGTAGCTAGATCGCTTCCTCTCTCTCTCTCTCTCTCTCTCTCTCTTGTCAATACAATGGTCTCTTGGAGATCCATATGATGTAACTCTTTTGCGGTGTGTTTGTTGGGATCCAATGAACTTTGAGTTTATGATCAGATCTATCTCTTTTTATATCCATGAAAGTTATTTGAGTTTCTTTGATCTATTATATGCATGATTGCTTATAGCCTCGTATTTCTTCTATGATATTTGGGTTTTATTTGGCCAACTTGATCTATTTATCTTGCAATGGGAAGAGGTGCTTTGTAGTGGGTTCGATCTTACGGTGCTTCATCCCAGTGACAGAAGGGGAACCGACACATATGTAGCATTGCTACTAAGGATAAAATGATGGGGTCTATCTCTACATAGATAGATCTTGTCTACATCATGTCATCATTCTTATTGCATTACTCCGTTTCTCCATGAACTTAATACACTAGATGCATGCTGGATAGCGGTCGATGTGTGGAGTAATAGTAGTAGATGCAGGCAGGAGTCCGTCTACTAATCTTGGATGTGATGCCTATGTAATGATCATTGCCTGGATATCGTCATGAGTATTTGAAGTTCTACCATTTGCCCAACAGTGAGTCATTTACCCACTGTTTGCTCTTTTTCTCGAGAGAAGCCACTAGTGAAACCTACGGCCCCCGGGTCTCTTTCTCATATATTTGCCTTTACGATCTACTTTTCCTTTGCATTTATATTCAGATCTATTAAACCAAAAATACAAAAATACCTTGCTGCAATTTATTCTTATTTATTTTATTTGGCATTCGATCTATCAATCTACTACAATTTTATTCACGCCCGTTTGCCCATCTTGGGGCGCCGCTACCCGAAAGGGATTGACAATCCCTTTTACGCGTCGGGTTGCGAGTAGTTGTTATTTGTGTGCAGGTGCTGTTTACGTTGTGTTGCTTGGTTCTCCTACTTGTTCGATAACCTTGGTTTCATATCTAAGGGAAATACCTACTGCCGCTATGCTGCATCATCCCTTCCTCTTTGGGGAAATACCGACGTAGCTTCAAGCGACATCAAAAGGAATTTCTGGTGCCGTTGCCGGGAGGATCTTCAACATATACCAGGTACCTAATCACAAATCTCATCTCCTCGCAATTTACATTATTTGCCATTTGCCTCTCGTTTTCCTCTCCCCCACTTCACAAAAAATTGCCATATTAATGGCCTCTCTTTTTTGTTCGCCGTTTTCTTGCCGGATCTGTTTTTGAGTGCAATCTTGTTGTGTGGTCATCATGACTCAAGAGAACAACAAGTTATGTGATTTCTCAAAACCAAGAACAATGATTTTATTGGCACTCCGATTGCTCCTCCCGCCACTAGTGTGGAGTCTTGTGATATTAATACTACCTTTGCTGAATCTTGTTGTGAAATATCAATTTTCCGATACTCCTAATGAGGATGCCGCGTCCCATCTTAATACCTTCGTGGAATTATGCGATATGCCAAATAAAAAATATGTGGACAATGATGTGGTGAAGATGAAATTATTTCTGTTTTCTTTGCTTGATTCTACAAAAATTTGGTTCTCTTCTTTGCCTTGCAATAGTATCGATTCTTGGAACAAATGCAAAGATGCTTTTATCACTAAGTACTTTCCTCCCACAAAAATTATTTCTCTTAGAACCCATATCATGAATTTCAAGAAAATTGAACATGAGCATGTTGCACAATCCCTAGAAAGGATGAAAATGATGCTAAGGAATTGCCCAACTCATGGGTTAAATCTTTGGATGATCATAAAAAAATATGCGGGTTTGAATTTTGTATCTTGTAATATTTTAGATTCCGCCGCGGCTTTTATGTAAATTACTTTGGGATAAGCCACCAAATTGCTTGATAATATCATGGCAAATTATTCACAATGGCATACTAAAAGGGCTCCTGCTAGTGAAAAAGTTAATTCAGCTGAAGAAATTTCTTCTTTGAATGAAAAAGTGATGCTCTTATGAAATTGGTTGCTAGTAAAAGTGCTCCCATTGATTTTAATGACATTCCTTTGTCTACTTTGATTGAGCAAAATAGTGATGCCATAGATGTGAATTTTATCTCTCGAAATAATTTCAACAACAATGCTTATAGAGGTAATTTTAATCCTAGGCCTTTTCCTAGTAATTCCTCTAATAATTATGGTAATTCCTATGGAAATAAATATTATAATAATAATAGGAACACCTCTGATCTTGAGAACAATATTAAAGAATTTATCAACACACAAAAAGTTTTCAACACTTCCATAGAAGAAAAGTTGAGTAAGATTGATGATTTGTCTAGAAGTGTTGATATAATTGCTCATGATGTGGAAAATCTCAAGATGAAAATTTGTGTGCCTAAAGTAGATGAATCAATTAAAGCTATTTATATTTCTACAGATGAAAGAAAAGAACCGCTATGCTTAGAGCTAAAAGAGAATTTTTAGAATAAGCGTTTTCTAGTGATTTCTTTCGTAAAAGTGATGAAGATCTTAAAATGATTGGTGTTTCTTCTATTGATCCCTTGTTTAGTAAAATTAAGATTGATGAAAACGGGATTGGAGAAGAGTCAACTTTAGGTAGAAGGTGTCCCAATATTTCGGAGGGTGAAAATCTTGTTGAGAAAACTGATAAAAGTGGGTTTGAAGAGGTCAAAACTTTAGCTAGTGATGTGCCCACTCTTTTGGGTTATAAAGACTTTAATTATGATAGTTGCTCTTTGATTGATTGTATTTCTTTGTTGCAATCTATGATAAATTCACCCCATGCTAATGAACAAAATAAAGCTTTTACTAAACATATTGTTGATGCTATGATGAAAGCTTTTGAAGAAAAAATGGAATTAGAAGTTTCAATTCCTAAAAAATTGCATGATGAGTGGGAACCTACTACCAAAGTCAAGATTAAAAATTATGAGTGTTTTGCTTTTATGTGACTTGGGTGCTAGTATTTCTACAATTCTGAAATCTTTATGTGATGTGCTTGGTCTTACCGATATTGAATCATGTTCTTTAAATTTGCACTTTGCGGATTCTACTATTAAGAAGCCTATGGGAAGAATTAATGATGTTCCTATTCTTGCAAATAGGAATTATGTGCCCATAGATTTTATTGTTCTTGATATTGATTGCAATCCGTCTTGTCCAATTATTCTTGGTAGACCGTTTCTACGCACTATTGGTGCCGTGATTGATATCAAAGAAGGCAATATTAAGTTCCAATTTCCTTTGAGGAAGGGTATGGAACACTTCCCTAGAACAAGAATTAGGCCACCATATGAATCAATCATGAGGGCATCTTATGGATCTTGAACCAAATATGACAAAACTTAGATCCTTGCTTTATGCCTAGCTAAGGGCGTAAAACTATAGCGCTTGTTGGAAGGCAACCCAATGAATAATTTTTTTTGCTTTTTGCTTTCTGTTCTTGAGTATTAGCACAATTACACTACTGTTATGATTGTGTTTTTATGTTTTAATTAGTATTTGTGCCAAGTAAAGCCTTTAGGATCTTCTTGGGTGATAGTTGTTTGATCTTGCTGAAAAACGGAAACTTTTGCGCTCGCGAAAATAATTTTCATTTTTTACCGGAGAGCAATAAAATACCCATTCCCAGTGGCGGAGCCAGCAAATTGCCAAATCCTGGGCACGTCGTAAGCTAAAATTTACTTTTGTCTATTAGACACAATAAGTATCATATATTTGGATAAATGTCATGTGCAATACACACACTAATGTTTTAGATCATAGAAGTAAATAAAAATAGGAATACAATACCAAATAACTCTCCAAACACTAGTCACATAACCTAACCTTTCGACGCATCGACGACAATAGTCCAATCTCCAACGTTCATCATTGTGCACACAAGAGAATCTACAAGATAAACACATTAATAATTTATATAATTTTCACTGAAATTAAACACATTAGATAGAATGGAGCGTACCAGTAATATGCTAATTGGACTTGGGCAGTTGCCCTTTTCGATACTTCATGACTTGAAACCGTTTAATAATAGCACCATCATCAAGTCCTTTAAAAATCTCCCGCTCGGTGTAGCAAATCATCAAGTCATTAAACCACATATCATTCATCTTGCTGTGCAATTTAGATTTGATAATCTTCATTGCCGAGAAAGCTCTTTCGACCGATGCCGTTGAGACTGGCAATAATAAAGCCAACTCTATGATTATGTACACCAGTGGGAAAACCAAATGTTTCTCAGTTTAAACCATCGTTGTAGCTAAACTTTCAATATCTTTACAAGAATAAAAGGCATCATGCCTTCGTACATGAAGAATGTAAGTCTGAAGTTCGTCTCTTATGATTGCGATCACCACTAGAGAAATATCCATGATAAACTTCAGTTAAGCTAGCAAGCTTGTCAACATCAAACTTGGACAAGGAATTTTTTGGATGAAGGCATGAGAAGGCTACTATTATATTTGAATATGCTTCATTAAAGGGATGATTCATCTCAGTGCATATCTTATCAATGGCGACATAGAAGATCTCAACTCGATAGAAATGAAGATTGGTGTAAGTCACACCATTAAGCCTTGAACGACCCCGGACCGGTATTCTTTCATTCATATCAGGCACCGGAATACCTTTGGTGACACAAAAGTGTTGGACTTCATCGAACAAGCTTTCCCAACCACTTTCTCTCATAGAGGCCAACCGAGGTTTGACATCACCAACTAGTTCAACGGCATTAACAATGTTTATATCTTTTCTCTGCAAGACTTGTGAGAGTTCATTTGTGATAGCAAGCAACTTTATCATAAGATGCAATATGAAAGCAAATTTGAAACTCTCCATTATCTCTATCAAACCCGCCGCTTGAGACGGTTCACGCCCTTCATCGTTGACCCCACAAAGCACATATATGACTGACTTCCACATTTGACTCAAACAAAGCCAAGTTGTATGGTGTGAACCCCATCTAGTATCCCCGGGTCTTACTAAATTTGTTTCTTGGTTCAAACCTCTTCCACTAAATATCTCACCGCTTTCAAGCTGATCTAAGATATTTTCATGACGTTCGTCCCTCAGTGAATCCCTTCTCTTGCAAGATACAATAGTTGTGCTCACAATTAAGGAGACATACTCAAACAAATCATGAATAGAGGAGCAACAACTAGCAACCGGGACAACCACCAATTGTAAACTATGTGCAAAGCAATGCACATAAAAGGCATAAGGGTTCTCGTCAAGATTTTTCTTTTGCAAACCATTAAATTCACCTCTCATATATGAAGCTCCATCATATCCTTGCCCTCGTAGACTATGAATGGGTAACTTATGATGATCAAGAATGTCAACTAGAGCTACCTTTAGTGCCTCTGATGTAGTCTCACTGACATGGTATAGAGAGAGAAATCGTTCCATGGCCTTCCCTTTATCATTGACATACCTACATCAAGATTTTTGTAACAAGGTTAAATAAAAGTAGAAAACAACTATGAAATAACAGTTAAAATGAATAATAAACCACTACTAACCTCAACATCACCGCCATTTGCTCTTTGACAGATATATCACGTGACTCATCGATAAGCACAGAGAATTTCTTATCACCAATTTCTCTCATGACCGCATTGGTAACCTTATCTGCGCAACGCTTTGCAAGATCTTTTTGAATTTCAGCAGTAAGCATCTTGCAGTTTCTACTACTATGGTCAAAAGCATGCCTCACTTTCTCATCTCTAGCTTTATGCCAATCTACCATCTCACGGAATTTACCCTTGTTCAGTGAAGTTGAACTTTCATCATGGCCACGAAAAGCCAAGCCTTGAGCAATGATGTCACATCCCTAGCTTCCGGCATTGCACTAGGCTAACTTCATGTGCGCATCATGTTTAAACTTTAGAAACTTGAAATGGGGATTGCCTAAACCCTAGCATTAAAGGAATTCACTAGGTTCAACCAAAATATTTCCAGTAAAACCAAATGGCTTTCAAAAATGTTCATCATTCTTGGAAAATGCTGGAAATAGTAACCAGAGGTGATGCACATTTTTCCATGACATATTTGGGCTCTGGATTAAATCATACTCTATTTGCATTTGGGCATTTAAATGCTATTAATATTTTAAATGCTCAAATAATCATAAACTAAAATGTTTATTGTAGGATATATTCCCAACAGTGATCATGAGTAGTTTCATGATTTTTGGAAGTGTCTAAGTATTTTTAATAAAGCCCTAAAGACTACAGAATAATAGAAAACAGAAACAAATAAAAGAAGAGAGAGAAAGGAAACCTACCTGGGCTTACCTCCTGTGCAGGCCACCTGGCGGCCCAGCTGGTGGCCCAGCCCACTGGCCAAAGTGGTCGTCTTCAAGCTCTGCCAGTAGGCAGAGGCGTGTCACCGCGCGCGCGCTCTCCCCTGGCCACCTCCTGCTTCCTCCCCGGGCCTTCTAGCGACGCCACGGAGATGCCCCATGGCCCCTCGCTCCTCTCCCTCACTCTCTGCTCTCCCCCTCGCCCTCTGCTCCCTCTCCCGAGCACACCCGAGCGGAGCTCGTCATCACCGACACAATTTACCGTGGCCACCGTCCATCCCGTGCCTCCCCGATGGGTCCAGAGGAACCGCCATCGCCTTCTGCGTCATCTACACCAACCCATTTGACCGCGGGAGCCCTGTAGCGTCTTCCCCGAGCTCATCCCCAACCTCTGGCCGCCGGCAACCCGGCGATTCGCCGCCGTCTCCACCTCCCCGAACCTGCTTAGTCCTCCCTTGAGATCGCTGTGAGCTCCGACACCTTTCCCCCTCCTCCCCGAGATCGTTTCTGTCCTCTAGCTATGCCAGCCGCCGTATCTGAGCGCCGCCGTCCGCCATGGACGTTGCTCTCGCAGCCACCGTGCGTCTCCACTCGAGCTTGAGCCTCCGACGTGCTCCTGGAGCAACGGAGAGGCCAACTTAGTCGCTAGTTGGCCCCCTAGTGCAACGCAGCCTCGTGCCCGCATGTTCCCGAACTCCGGCCACCGCCGCGAGCTCCATTCCGGTGGACTCCGGCCACCCCAGCTCCAGCCGCTGCCACGAGTGGATGCAGGCGATTCCCAGCTCCGCGTAGATGCCCTCAGTGCGCCCAGCCGCGGTCTGTAGCGCCGCCCCGACCAACTCCGGCGAGTTCCCGCTGCTGCTATGGTCGCCGGCGTCACCTGCTGACGTGGCGCCATTAGCTTAGGCGCTAAACTCGTTTAGTTAGTGCCTGTGTCGATGACATGTGGGTCCCCAGGCCCAACTAGTTTAGTCTAACTCCCTGTTTAGGTTAGTGCTAATCGGTGTGGACCCCACGTGTCAGCTTTGACTTTGGTCAAGCCAACGTTGACCGGTCCCACCTGTCATAGACCCAAACCAGCCTGAGATACTGACGTATGGGTCCCACAGGTCAGGTTTGACATGGCCGACCCAGTTGACCTGCTGACGTCACATCTATGTCATGCTGACGCAGTAAGTGATTTTCTGGATTTTTAAATAATTCAGAAAATTCCAGAAAATGCCCAAAACTTCTAAAATTCATAGAAAATCAACCGTAGCTCCAAGTCAAATAATTTATATATGAAAAATTATCAGAAAAATTCAAGGAATCTGTTTATGGCATTTGCATGCATGTTTGAACCACCTAGGGTTGCTGTACAGGGCAATTTGCATAATTGACATTTAAATAAGCACATATGGAGTTTGAATTTGAACCCTTGGTTCAAACCAACTTCGTTTAATATGATTGCTAGTTGCATTAGCTCAATCACAACATATTGACATGTCATGATCATGCATCATAATGTGCATTGCATTGATTTTTTTCTTTCAGTGTTTGCCGGTGATTGTTCCCCCCTCGGTAGACGTATGTTTCGACGATGTGATCAATGACACCGATGAAGAGTTATACTACCTTCAGAAGTGCCAGGCAAGCAAAAACCCCTTGTTCATTCTGATACAATCCCACTCTCTCGCTCCTGCTCTCTTTTACTACATTAGGACAACAACGATTCAACTGTTACATGTTGCGGTAGTTGAACCCCTTTCCTCTGCATGACCTGTCATTGTCACAGTAAATAGATGAAACCCAATAGCATGAGTAGGAGTTGTTTGAGCCCCGATGTGCCTACTCATTCATGCTTGTTTGTCATGCCTGCTATTGCATAGAGTTGTGTCAGGTCTGATTCATCGGGAATGAATCGGAGGTGTGTGAACATGTCCTACTGTGTGTGAGCTAAGTGTGTGAACACATTTTGGTAAAGGTAGCGGTGAGAGGCCATGTAGGAGTACATGGTGGGTTGTCTCATTGAAACCGTCCTCAGGAACTGAGTTCTGTGTCTGTGAGCCATGAACAGCTACTACCACTCATTGGGATCCTTAATTGACCCTCTCGGCTTCTTAATCACACTAGTACTCTGTCCAGGAGTTGCAACTAGTTTCTGGTGTTTGTAGGTTATGTGTTGGCGGTCGTGCGTAGCGCTGACCCTAGGGGTGGGCTATGATGCGGTAGATACACCGTGGCACGGTGTACCAGGCGCCCGTTTGGTGTCTCAGGAACCCTGTTCACATCGTTCAGGGCCGTATGTGGAAACCTCGGCCGGACTCCCTGCGGATGGAACCTGGATAGGCGATAAACCTGGACTAGAGACCTAAGTGTTTAGGTAGGCCGTGGCCGACACCCTCGTTGGACTTCCATTTGAAGGTTATCGAGTACATGTCGTGTAAACGACGGTAAGTGGTGGGAACATGTGTGAAGAAGTACACCCCTGCAGGGTTATCATTATCTATTCGAATAGCCGGATTCCTCGGATATGGAAACTTGGACCCCTTACATAGTTCATAGACAAGTGAAAGTGGATACTCTAAAACTCGCAAGATAAGTGTGAGTGCTATGGATGGCCTTCTCGTAGGGAGACGGGAGCGGATCCATAGTGGCGTATTGAATGGTGAATGTGTGGACTCATGTGCGCCACCTCAAAAGAGTTGCTTGTAGTCGTAGTTCGGGTTAGCCACTGGGTCAAAGCTGGCTTGCTGCAGTTAAACTCCACTACCCCTTTGTTGATACCGATGCATATGTAGTTAGTTCTGATGTAAGTCTTGCTGAGTACAATTGTACTCATGTTTTCTTAATCTATGTTTTGCAGAGAGACGTCAGTCTCGCTAGTAGTTCCGTGTGGGCTTCGACGTTTAGCTTGCTACCTCAGCTACGATCTTGTGCCCTCGGCAGGATCTGGTAGATAGTCAGGCTTCTTAGCCTCTTTCATTTGTAGATGTCTGTACTCAGACATGTTAAGCTTCCGCATGTGCTTTGATTTGTATGCTATGATTGTTGGGTCATGAGACCCATGTTTGTAATATCTTGGCTCCTCAGAGCCTAATGAATAAATACTTGAGTCGTAGAGTTATGTTGTGATGCCATGTTGTATTTACACATATCGAGCATATCGTGTGTATGATTGGAATGCTTGGTATGTGTGGGATCTGACAATCTAGTTGTTTATCCTTGGCAGCCTCTCTTATGGGGAAATGTAGTCTAGTGCTTCCATGAGCCATAGTAGTCCGCTACAGCCCGGTTCACCGGAGTCCTGCTAGCCCAACACTACTGCTCAGGGCCCTTGACTGGCCGGCATGTGTTTCACTTCGTTCCTGTGTCTGTCCCTCCGGGGAAATGTCACGCGGTGACATCCGGAGTCCTGCCTAGCCTGCTACAGCCCACGTTCCCGGAGTCCTGTTAGCCCAGTGCTACAGCCCGGATTCACACGCTGCTGACCGACATGCTCGATGTGATTCATGTATGCCTGTCCCCATAGATTGGTGCCGCTTTAGGTTCACGACTAGCCATGTCGGCTCGGATTCTCTGTCATATGGATGCTAGTGACACTATCATATACGTGAGCCAAAAGGCGCAAACGGTCTAGGGCCATGGTAAGGCGACACCTGTGGGAATACCGTGCATGAGGCCGCAAAGTGATATGAGGTGTTACCGGCTAGATCGATGTGACTTGGAATCGGGGTCCTGACAAATGAGGTATCTTGCACAACCCAAAGAAGTGTGCAATCGAATTTTGTAAAGTACCTCATACTCCTTGGATGACCTAGCAAAGTTACTAGACACGCTTTGCCTTTGATTACGAAAATCATCATAATGCAATCTTGCCTTGTTGTATGCACTATTTACCCCACCAACATGAGCAGGCAATGCCTGATATGCATGCTTCCAATCCCTGAATCCTTTTTTGGTGAAGACATCATAACCAAAATGTGTACTACTTCCTGGTTGCTTAAAAACAAAGCAATAGAAACAAAATCCAGCTTGCTTGGACACACTATATTCTAACCAATCATAATTCTTATACCAATTTTTAGAAAATGCACGGTTCTTGCTAGTAATTTTTTTGTGATCAAATTTGACAGTTGGTCGGGTTGGACCCTTCAATATGTATGCTCTTCTCACCTGATCTTGAATATTCGGATGATAATCAGCAATTTGTTGCCTATGAGCGGGATCCCACACAATTTTAGCCGGATTAAACTCATCATCGTCCTCGTCCTCAAAATTCACCTCATCATCATCATCCAGCATTTCCTACTCAATCTAGTTCTGAACCTCATCTATCACGTCATTATCAAGTTCATGGACATCACTTGGTTGTGGGTCTTGTGGCGGTTCCACTTGTGAATTTCTTCCAGTGTCAACAAAAAATCTGGTCAACTCTAAAATTTTAACGAGCATAATTAGATTCAGCAAGCAATTCAATGCACAACTTCTTAAATTACAAATATAACTCACCTTGTTGTCGCTTGTCTCTAGCCCTAATTGTTGGTAGTCTGCTACTGGATGCCTCTTGAACAGGTTGAGTGTTCACTTCTGCTGCTCGTGTCGATGGTGATGACCCAACGTCCGATTAAGCCGGAGTTGAATTCCCACTGGTGGTACTAGACGATTCGCCACCTTGGTGCCCCTGATTACGCTTCCAATCTTGACCGTCGCCCACCGGAGTCATAGCCGAGGCCTGGCCGCGCGTCATCTCTAATCTCTCTTCTAATATTGTCGTCCGACGTTGATCTGGCTGCCGGCGGCAGCCTATCTCGCGCCCTCGCCGCCTCGGAGGCGCAGCTGCGCAACAGATGGTAGGTCATGACTAGGTCTCACATTCTTGCGCACGCACACGAACATGAGACTTGTCGATGGATTGATCGATTCAGATTCTTCTTCAGTGCGTGGATTGATCGAGCAAATAAGGCCTATTGGCTGTTGTGGCCCATCTAATTGCTTAGCTGATATGAGTAAGGCCCAAACTGCAGAAAACGCCCGGACTGGCCCAGTTAGAGAAATTTACGTATTTTCCATCGTATTTTCATGTTTTTGAGCGTTTTAGGCATGTGATGGCTAGGAAAGATCGCTATAGTTGAGAAAACCGACGGGATCGAGCCCGGGCACGTGCCCAGGGTGCCCGTATGGTAAATCTGCCACTGCCCATTCCTTTTGTAGTACATCAATATACAAATTGCTCAGGTCATCCTAATTTTTCAGAATTTTTGGAGTTACAGAAGTATTTGAACAAATCAGATTGCTACAGACTGTTCGGTTTTGACAGATTCTATCTTCTTTGCGTTGTGTCCTCATTTTGATGGCTCTATGGTTTTCTTTGATGAGTTTTTCCACTGAAAAGTTGGAATACAGTAGATATAATGCAAAAACAAAATATGAATTGGTTTGGTACAATACTTATAGTAGTGATTTATTTTTCTTACACTAACGGATCTCACAAAGATTTTGTTGTGTTTTGTGTGATTGAAGTTTTCAAGTTTTGGGTTATTTTACGATGGATGAAGGAATAAGGACTAGAAGAGCCTAAGCTTGGGAATGCCCCGGCATCCAAAGCCATTATCCAAAAATGAGCAACCAACTAAGCTTGGGGATGCCCCCGAGTGGCATCCCCACTTTCTTCTAACGACCATCGGTATTTTACTCGAACCTATATTTTTATTCGTCACATACTATGTGTTTTGCTTGGAGCATCTTGTATGATATGAGTCTTTGCTTGCTTTATTTTGTGTTTTAAGTCTTGATCCCTTGCTGGACACACCTATTTGGGAGAGCCAAAATTATGTCATGACTTGTTAGAATTGCTCTCTATGCTTCACTTAAATTTTGTGTTTTAAGTTACCGACACTGGCTTCGCCTAAGCACTACGATCATATGACCGAGGTGTGTAACTATGGAGGGGGGCACCGCACACGGTTAAGAGAAACTTGTGTGTTCTAGGGTGCCCCCTGCCCCCGTATATAAAGGAGGGGAGGGGAGGCAGTCCGGCCCTCCTAGGGCGCACCAGGAGAGGGGAATCCTACTAGGACTCCAAGTCCTAGTAGGTTTCCACCTAAGGAAGAGGGGGAAGAAGGAAGGAAGAGAGGAAGGGAAGGAAAGGGGGGCACCGCCCCCTTTCCCCTAGTCCAATTCGGACCCAAGGGGGGCACACGGCCAGCCCCTCCTGGCCCTTCGTCTCTTCCACTAAGGCCCATAGAGGCCCATTAGTTCCTTCGGGAGGGTTCCGATAACCCTCCGGCACTCCCATAATTATCCGGTACCTCTCGGAACTCATCCGGTGTCCGAATAACATCGTCCAATATATCAATCTTTATGTCTCGACCATTCCAAGACTCCTCGTCATGTCTGTGGTCTCATCCGGGACTCTGAACAAACGTCGGTCATCAAACCACATAACTCATAATATAAATCGTCATCAAACGTTAAGCATGCGGACCCTACGGGTTTGATAACTATGTAGACATGACCGAGACATGTTGAAAGTGCAACTATCCCTAGGTGGTTTTGGTAATTCATAACAACATATAGCTCATTGAGCTAATGCTATTCCAAGATGACTATTTCAGGAAAGCTCAATGATTGGCATGGCATGGATGTGAAAGTGGAACCCTCAAAATGCTAAGGACAAAGGATTGGCTCAAGCTCAAAAGCTCAAGACTCTTCATTTTATATTTTAGTGATCCAAGATCACATTGAGTCTTTAGGAAAAGCCAATACTATCAAGGAGGGATGAGGTGTTGCTTAATGAGCCTCTTGCTTCATGTGCTTAGTGATATGCTCCAAAACCCTCAACTACTTTCCCATATCCACATATGACCTAAACCCTAAGCCAAACTCGGTCCTACCGATTCTTTCTATCCGGCGCCACCGAGTTTCACTTGTCATAAGCCACTGCCAAACCCTAGCAATTCGGTTCTACCGATAGGGATCTCGGTCTCACCAAGATGGGATTGCAAACTCTCTATTTCCCTTTCGTAACTTTTCGGTCTCACCGAAAGAGCGAATGGGTCCCACCGAGATTGCAGTGTAAATTCAGTGTTTCCTTTTTGTAACTTTTCGGTCTCACCGAAAGAGCAAATCGGTCCCACCGAGTTTGCCTGACCAACTCTCTGGTTAGCTAATTACCAAAATCGGTCTCCCTGAGTTTGTGTAATTGGTCTCACCGAGATTACGTTATGCCCAAACCCTAACCATATCGGTCCTACCGAGTTGCATGTCAGTCCCACCGAAAATCTCTAACAGTCACTAGGTTTACCTTTTCGGTCCGACCGAGTTTGTTGATTCGGTCCCACCGAGATTGGAAAACTGTGTGTAACGGTTGGATTTTGTGTGGAGGCTATATATACCCCTCCACCTCCTCTTCATTCGTGGAGAGAGCCATCAGAACACATACACAATTCCAACTCATATGTTCTGAGAGAGAACCACCTACTCATGTGTTGAGACCAAGATATTCCATTCCTACCATATGAATCTTGATCTCTAGCCTTCCCCAAGTTTCTTTCCACTCAAATCTTCTTTCCACAAAATCCAAGTCCTATGAGAGAGAGTTGAGTGTTGGGGAGACTATCATTTGAAGCACAAGAGCAAGGAGTTCATTATCAACACACCATTTGTTACTTCTTGGACAGTGGTGTCTCCTAGATTGGCTAGGTGTCACTTGGGAGCCTCCGACAAGATTGTGGAGTTGAACCAAGGAGTTTGTAAGGGCAAGGAGATCGCCTACTTCGTGAAGATCTACCGCTAGTGAGGCAAGTCCTTCGTGGGCGATGGCCATGGTGGGATAGACAAGGTTGCTTCTTCGTGGACCCTTCGTGGGTGGTTGCTTCTCGTGGACCCTTCGTGGGTGGAGCCCTCCGTGGACTCGCGCAACCATTACCCTTCATGGGTGGAGCCCTCCGTGGACTCGCGCAACCGTTACCCTTCGTGGGTTGAATTCTCCATCAACGTGGATGTAGGATAGCACCACCTATCCGAACCATGGGAAAAACATCCGTGTCTCCAATTGCGTTTGAATTCTCCAAACCCTTCCCTTTACATTCTTGCAAGTTGCATGCTTTACTTTCCGCTGCCAATATACTCTTTGCATGCTTGCTTGAATTGTGTGATGATTGCTTGACTTGTCCTACAATAGCTAAAATCTGCCAAGAACTAAAATTGGGAAAAGGTTAAGTTTTTATTTGGTCAAGTAGTCTAATCACCCCCCCTCTAGACATACTTTCAATCCTACAAGTGGTATCAGAGCTTTGGTCTCCATTTGCTTTGATCTCCATAGCTTTTGGTGGTCATAGCCTTGGTTTCACAACCTAGGAGAGTATGGCGTCTAGCGAGGGAAATTATCACCGTACAGGTCCTTACTTTGATGGCACTAATTTTGCTAGTTGGAAGCATAAAATGAAAATGCATATTCTTGGACATAACCCCGCCGTTTGGGCTATTGTGTGTGTTGGTTTGCAAGGTGACTTCTTTGATGGGAAAGAACCAAACCGTGAAGCTACCGCGGATGAGTTGAAGATGTTGCAATACAATGCTCAAGCTTGTGATATTCTCTTCAACGGATTGTGCCCCGAAGAATTCAACAAAATCAGCCGTTTTGAGAATGCAAAGGAAATTTGGGACACTTTGATTGATATGCACGAAGGTACCGACTCCGTCAAGGAATCCAAGTTGGATGTGCTTCAATGTCAACTTGACAAGTTCAAAATGAAGGATGGTGAAGGTGTCGCTGAAATGTACTCTAGGCTTGCTCTCATCACAAATGAGATTGCCGGCTTAGGAAGTGAAGAGTTGACCAATAGATTCATCATCAAGAAGATTCTAAGAGCCTTGGATGGAAAATATGATACCATGTGCACATTGATCCAAATGATGCCCAATTACAAAGATCTCAAGCCAACGGAGGTGATTGGAAGAATTGTTGCTCATGAGATGTCACTTAAGGATAAAGAGGAACTTCACAACAAATCAAGTGGTCCCTACAAAGCCTCATGTGAAGCCCCTACATCATCAAGTGAGAAACAAAACTTCAATGAAGAATTGAGCTTAATGGTGAAGAACTTCAACAAGTTCTACAAGAGTAGAAGCAAAGATAGAAGCTTCAAGTCAAGGTCCTACAATGACAAAAGATCTTCTAGTCGAGAGCGAAACTGCTACAGTTGCGGAAGACCCGGACACTATTCCAATGAGTGTACGGCTCCCTACAAGAGAAGAGAAGATTCTCCAAAAAGAAGAAGCAAAGAATCACCACCAAGAGAGAGAAGGAGTAGAGATGATCGTTATGAACGAAGATACTCACGGAGAAGCAAGGATTCGGAAAGGAAGGAAAAATCATCAAGGAGCTACACAAAACAAAGACATCAAGCTCATGTTGGTGAATGGGTATTCGGCTCCGACTCCGACAGCCACTCCGAGAGAAGTTATCACTCCGACTCCGAAGATACTCAAGATGAAGGTGTTGCCGGTCTAGCACTTGTGTCAACCAACTCCTACGACATATTTGACTCACCAAATGAAGGAATTGGAAGATGCTTCATGGCCAAAGGTCCTAAGGTAACACACCCCGAGTATGTTGATTTCAATAGTGATGAAGATGACTTATTAGGTGATGATTTGCTTGTTGACAACTCTAGTGATGAATACTATGATGAAACGTCAATTAATCATGCTAATCAAGATAAAACGAATGACAATGATAAGGAGAAGATTGAGGCTCTAACTAAAGAACTAAACACTCTTAAGTTAGCTCATGAAACTATCTTCGAAGATCATCGAGAACTTTTAAGAGCTCATGAGAAATTACGCTTTGAAAAGCTCAATCTTGAGCAAGAGCATGAGTTCTTAAAAGCAATCAATGATGATCTCCGCAAGAAAAGTTTTTCTTACATTGCCAAGCGTTTACTCTTATCCACTTACATGCCTCAAGTCAAGTCTAGTAATAAGAACAAGAAAGATTCTTCCTCTAGCAGTAACAATGATCATGCTAAATCCAATATTGTTGCTTCTAGTAGTTCTCTTGATTCCACTAATGATTCTCTTAGCCAAGTTACACTTGAGCAAGAAAATAGCTTATTGAAGGGAATTATAGAGAAAGGAGTGTACAAAAGCCTTACCGGGAGTAAGCAATTCAAGGAAATTGTGCGCAAGCAAGGAATGCACCGGAAGAATCAAGGTGTTGGTTTTGAATGAAAGTTCAATGCCAATGGAGTTGAGTGGGAAGAAGATCAATACCCCAAGACAAAGTTTGTTCCTCAACAAGAGAAGTATGATACTTCTTTCAAGGGGACACAAGCTCAAGATGATCTTCCACCACAAGACTACAAGCAAAAAAGGCAAGGACAAGCTTTAAGAGGAAATTGATGCATTTGAAGAAGCTCCTAAGACCTTAGTCAAGTGGATTCCCAAGACTACTCCAAGTTCCACTTCATCAAGTACAACTACAACTCCAAGGATTCCCATCAAGATGGTGTGGATCCAAAAGAAGAAGAACTAGAGAGTTCTTGAGGGTGACTCCGCCAACATACTTCACTCTTATCATTTTGGCAAGAACAAGTGCAATCAACTTCCACATCTTGCACTAGTTCAAGGAGTCACAAACCCTCTTGTTGGTAAGACAAGGGACAAGGTAACCTAAAAGTTTTCATGGACATCATCTTGTGTGTGCATCACTCTATGTCTATGGATATCCTTGTTTGTTCCTTGTGGGACTAACCCATGTAGGTATTGAAAGTGCAATTCACTCAAATGGATAGCTCCAAGTGATCTACATCAACATTGAGCATCCACATCTTCAACATCTACATGAAGTCATCATCGACAAAACCCGAGGTTAGTTCATCCCTCTAAGGGGGGATATCACATCTAGGGGGAGCTTTACTCTAAGACTTGAGCTAAAGCAACTCTAAAGATGTGAACACAACAATGCTTTATGTAAAAGTGGTAACCCCACTTGAGCTTAAACGATGAGTATGACCTATGATCAAGTGTTCTCACTTGACTCCTAAGTCAATATACTCATATATAGATGACCTTGTCATCGCAAATTGCTTGATAGATGCTAGAATTGGTTGTGCATGCCTTGTCACATATTTCATTTGCCATCTTATTGTGTGAGCATGCTGGTTGCATATTTTACTCATTCGAGGACATCCACTTGTTGTTTTGATTGTTTGGTTTTATTTCCTTTTGCCAAGTGGATGAACAAGAATGCCTAAGAACCTCCTCTAGCTATCTATGCTTTTCTCGTCTCAAACTCTATTCATGCTACATCACAAAATTTGATCAAGTCAGATTCGAACCACTATGTGTGAGGAGCGCTCGGAGTCCCCGATTCGTCATAGACTTAAACTTCCAAAACCTTTTTATGATTCTCGGTCTGACCGATACCCTACTTTCGGTCCTACCGAGATCATTAAGTTGATCTAGGTTTTCGATCTCGGTGCAACCGATTTGAACCATTCGGTCACACCGAGTTGCAACAACTGTATACAGTTTTGCATCTTGGTGCCACCGAGTTGTTCCACTCGGTCACACCGACAGGGTCGGGCTATATATAGTCACGGGCAAAAATTTGGAAATTTCTCCGAACCCCTTCGCCCGCACGATAGCCTGCTCTGCCAACTTGGTCTCCGGATCGTCTCCTCGCCGCCAGCCGCCTCCAGTCGCTGGTCTCCGTCACCGTCAACGAAAATTCAACCCCGCCGTTGCCGCCGTAGCGAGTCTCCACCGAACTAGGGTATGGACTCGATCTTTGTGCTATTCCCCAATCTGATTCTTAGCACATTGTGATCATCATGATTCTTGCCACGTTTGTTAAACTTCTATCCAGTCAATGAACTCGTAGATTAGGTTTAATTCGAAAATTTTAGGGTTAGGTTTCCGCCGAAACCATCTCGGACCCACCGAGTTGAAAAACTCGGTCCCACCGATTTGGCTTATGCCATTGCACAAGTGAGACTCGGTCTGACCGAGAATTACTTATCGGTGTGACCGATTTTGGAACTCTGTGAAACCCTAGCAGTCTCGGTGCCACCGAACTGTGACTCGGTCTGACCGAGTTCACTAGTTTAGGTGCCAAAACTGCTTCGGTATCACCGAGTTTAGAAATCGGTAGATCCGAGATGCTTTCAGTGGGAAACTAAAACTAAGTTTTTGAATTATTCTTTTGCAAAAATCTCTGCATTTTGTGATGCTCATCCACTCTATCTCATCTATAACCTATTCACAGGGTCAGCAGTCAGAGTTTGCATCATGTCAGACCAAAGTGATAGCCAGAACTTGTCAGAGCAGCAAGTGCAGATGAGTGAGGGCACTAGTCCCTCAAGTTCCTCAGATGATGGCAGCAGGAGCACCCCTAGCAATCTGCCTAAAGCTGCCACAAGACAGAGAAAGAAGAGAACCTCAGACTCAGAAGATGAGGATTATGTGGCAGAAGAGGAAGCAACTTCCAAGAGAGTTGAGCCAGCACAGGGCATAAAACCAGGGATGAAGATCAAAAGGACAACAGGCAAGCTTAGAGAGGATCATGGAACAAAAGTTCTATGACTTGGATGTCAAAGTGACAGAGATTCAGACCGCAGTGGAGCAGCTCCAGGATGACATGCAGGAGAGGAGAGGCAAGACTACAACTGATGCCTTTGCCAGAGTGCCACGAGGTCCAAGGTCGTCTGCAGTGCCAGTTGCTGACCCCAGAGCCACCACGTCTGCACCAGCTACAGCCTCAGTTCCACCAGCTCCAGCGTCCACTTCAGCCTCGACTCCGACCACGTCTACAGAAGGCTTCGTCCTTGGAGTGCTCCGGACTCCACCACCACCTGAAGATCAAGCCTGAGTGTCGACTTAGCACTATGAATTTTCTAGGAACTTTTTGGTAACTTGTTGCCAAAGGGGGAGAAAGAGAGTGTTGCTTTTATTCTCTCTTGTTTTATTTGGTGGTTTTTCGAACTTTGTTTGCTTTTGTGTGAGACACTATGTCATTGCTCATGAGACATTGATGATCATGTGTTTGATCATAAGCTACACTTAATGTTTGCTTAATATTATCATCTTATCTATCTTATGTGATCATTCACTATTCTTGGTGATGAGTGCATGTATTTCATTCTTATCATTTTAAGCGCTCCACCAAGATGTATGTGACATGGAAGAGTAACCCATGACTCTAACTCTTTGTGCATTTGCAGTCCAAAGCAAATTTTAAATATGCACAAATTTAGGGGGAGCTCTTACTTGTCACATACTTCTCAAAGCGACGGTATATTTCATGCTTATTATCATTTGTCGAAGCTTTGATCTATATGTTCTCATCAATTACCAAAAAGGGGGAGATTGAAAGTGCAACTATCCCTAGGTGGTTTTGGTAATTCATAACAACATATAGCTCATTGAGCTAATGCTATTCCAAGATGACTATTTCAGGAAAGCTCAATGATTGGCATGGCATGGATGTGAAAGTGGAACCCTCAAAATGCTAAGGACAAAGGATTGGCTCAAGCTCAAAAGCTCAAGACTCTTCATTTTATATTTTAGTGATCCAAGATCACATTGAGTCTTTAGGAAAAGCCAATACTATCAAGGAGGGATGAGGTGTTGCTTAATGAGCCTCTTGCTTCATGTGCTTAGTGATATGCTCCAAAACCCTCAACTACTTTCCCATATCCACATATGACCTAAACCCTAAGCCAAACTCGGTCCTACCGATTCTTTCTATCCGGCGCCACCGAGTTTCACTTGTCATAAGCCACTGCCAAACCCTAGCAATTCGGTTCTACCGATAGGGATCTCGGTCTCACCGAGATGGGATTGCAAACTCTCTGTTTCCCTTTCGTAACTTTTCGGTCTCACCGAAAGAGCGAATCGGTCCCACCGAGATTGTAGTGTAAATTCAGTGTTTCCTTTTTGTAACTTTTCGGTCTCACCGAAAGAGCAAATCGGTCCCACCGAGTTTGCCTGACCAACTCTCTGGTTAGCTAATTACCAAAATCGGTCTCACCGAGTTTGTGTAATTGGTCTCACTGAGATTACGTTATGCCCAGACCCTAACCATATCGGTCCTACCGAGTTGCATGTCAGTCCCACCGAAAATCTCTAACGGTCACTAGGTTTACCTTTTCGGTCCGACCGAGTTTGTTGATTCATTCCCACCGAGATTGGAAAACTGTGTGTAACGGTTGGATTTTGTGTGGAGGCTATATATACCCCTCCACCTCCTCTTCATTCGTGGAGAGAGCCATCAGAACACATACACAATTCCAACTCATATGTTCTGAGAGAGAACCACCTACTCATGTGTTGAGAACAAGATATTCCATTCCTACCATATGAATCTTGATCTCTAGCCTTCCCCAAGTTGCTTTCCACTCAAATCTTCTTTCCACAAAATCCAAGTCCTATGAGAGAGAGTTGAGTGTTGGGGAGACTATCATTTGAAGCACAAGAGCAAGGAGTTCATTATCAACACACCATTTGTTACTTCTTGGAGAGTGGTGTCTCCTAGATTGGCTAGGTGTCACTTGGGAGCCTCTGACAAGATTGTGGAGTTGAACCAAGGAGTTTGTAAGGGCAAGGAGATCGCCTACTTCGTGAAGATCTACCGCTAGTGAGGCAAGTCCTTCGTGGGCGATGGCCATGGTGGGATAGACAAGGTTGCTTCTTCGTGGACCCTTCATGGGTGGTTGCTTCTTCGTGGACCCTTCGTGGGTGGAGCCCTCCGTGGACTCGCGCAACCATTACCCTTCGTGGGTGGAGCCCTCCGTGGACTCGCGCAACCATTACCCTTCGTGGGTTGAAGTCTCCATCAACGTGGATGTAGGATAACACCACCTATCCGAACCACGGGAAAAACATCCGTGTCTCCAATTGCGTTTGAATTCTCCAAACCCTTCCCTTTACATTCTTGCAAGTTGCATGCTTTACTTTCCGCTGCCAATATACTCTTTGCATGCTTGCTTGAATTGTGTGATGATTGCTTGACTTGTCCTACAATAGCTAAAATCTGCCAAGAACTAAAATTGGAAAAAGGTTAAGTTTTTATTTGGTCAAGTAGTCTAATCACCCCCCCTCTAGACATACTTTCGATCCTACACATGTCTCTAGTCAATAACCAATAGCGGAACCTAGATGCTCATATTGGCTCCTACATATTCTACGAAGATCTTTATCGGTCAAACTGCATAGCAACATACGTTGTTCCCTTTGTCATTGGTATGTCACTTGCCCAAGATTTGATCGTCGGTATCATCATACCTAGTTCAATCTCGTCACCAGCAAGTCTCTTTACTCGTTTTGTAATGCATCATCCCATGACTAACTCATTAGTCACATTGCTTGCAAGGCTCATAGTGATGTGCATTACCGAGAGGGCCCAGAGATACCTCTCCCATACACGGAGTGACAAATCCTAATCTCGATCTATGCCAACTCAACAAACACCATCGGAGACACGTGTAGAGCATCTTTATAATCACCCAGTTACGCTGTGATGTATGATAGCACACAAGATGTTCCTCCAGTATTCGGGAGTTGCATAATCTCATAGTCCGAGGAACATGTATAAGTCATGAAGAAAGCAATAGCAGAAAAACTAAACGATCATTATGCTAAGCTAATGGATGGGTCTTGTCCATCACATCATTCTCTAATGATGTGATCCCGTTCATGAAATGACAACACATGTCTATGGCTAGGAAACTTAACCATCTTTGATTAACGAGCTATTAAAGTAGAGGCATACTAGGGACACTCTGTTTGTCTATGTATCCACACATGTACTAAGTTTTCGGTTAATACAATTCTAGCATGAATAATAAACATTTATCATGATATAAGGAAATATTAATAAAAACTTTATTATTGCCTCTAGGGCATATTTCCTTCAGTCTCCTACTTGCACTAGAGTCAATAATCTAGATTAAATAGTAATGATTCTAACACCCATGGAGTCTTGGTGCTGATCATATTTTGCTCGTGGGAAAGGCTTAGTCAACGGGTCTGCAACATTCAGATCCGTATGTATCTTGCAAATCTCTATGTCTCCCTCCTTGACTTGATCGCGGATGAAATAGAAGCGTCTCTTGATGTGCTTGGTTCTCTTGTGAAATCTGGATTCCTTTTCCAAGGCAATTGCACCAGTATTATCACAAAAGATTTTCATTGGACCCGACGAACTAGGTATTACACCTAGATCGGATTTGAACTCCTTCATCGAGACTCCTTTCATTTGCTGCTTCTGAAGCAGCTATGTACTCCCCTTCACACGTAGATCCTGCCATGACGCTCTGCTTGGAACTGCACCAACTCATAGGTTCACCATTCAATATAAATACGTATCCGATTTGCGACTTAGAGTCATCCGGATCAGGTGTCAAAGCTTGCATCGACGTAGCCATTTACGACAAGCTCTTTGTCACCTCCATAAATGAGAAACATATCCTTAGTCCTTTTCAGGTATTTCAGGATGTTCTTGACTGCTGTCCAGTGATCCACTCCTGGATTACTTTGGTACCTCCCTGCTAAACTAAAAGCAAGGCACACATCAGGTGTGGCACACAGCATTGCATACATGATAGAACTTATGGCTGAGGCATAGGGACTTTCAGTTTCTCTCTATCTTCTGCAGTGGTCCGGCATTGAGTCTGACTCAACTTCACACCTTATAACACAGGCAAGAACCCTTTCTTTGATTGATCCATTTTGAACTTCTTCAAAACTTTATCGAGGTATGTGCTTTGTGAAAGTACACTTAAGCGTCTTGATCTATCTCTATAGATCTTGATGCCCAATATATAAGTAGCTTCACCGAGGTCTTTCATTGAAAAATTCTTATTCAAGTACGGTGTCCTGGACTAGGAGGTACTCACCACGTCGTCTCCCGATCTATTAGATTGGGCCGAGGACCCCCGTGGCCGTATACTCATGGGCCAGTTCAGACGGCTGCCGCATACAAGGAAGATTCCACAAGACTTGCCGATCAAGACAAGGACTTCTCCCCACCGGCGTATTCGGCTAGGACTCTTGTTATCCTAGGCCTCCGGTGCATTATATAAACCGAGGCCAGGCTAGTCGATAGATATACAATATATACACAACAACAATCATACCATAGGCTAGCTTCTAGGGTTTAGCCTCCTTGATCTCGTGGTAGATCTACTCTTGTACTACCCATATCATCAATATTAATCTAGCAGGACGTAGGGTTTTACCTCCATCAAGAGGGCCCGAACCTGGGTAAAACATCGTGTTCCCTGCCTCCTGTTACCATCCGGCCTAGACGCACAGTTCGAGACCCACTACCCGAGATCCGCCGGTTTTGACACCGACATTGGTGCTTTCATTGAGAGTTCCGCTGTGTGATCGACAAAAGGATCGATGGCTCGCCTGCAAATCAACTGCGACTTCGGCATCTTCGTCACCAGCTCGACTGGTCACCTTGGTTCGACCAAGAATTGCGCCCCGTGTTCGGATCACCATGTCCGGACGAGGGCCTTCATCAAACATCAACTCCGATCTCTATCAAAATCACGGAGGAATCATCTATGGAGCTCGGGGGCTCAACGTCAACATTGCCCTCAAGCGACCGTGCTGTTTTTCTGGACAGCGAACTCGTATCTGCCACCACCACCTCCTCGAATATCGCTTTGACGATCGCTTTGGTGGAATTGTGCGGAATTGAGTCTACAACAACCATGGAAAATTTCGTCGAGTTCCGATGGAGGAATCTCTGGCAATTCACGATATACCGGAGCCCTGTCAAATCTGGACGAGAATTTGGATGAGTTTAGGGCGTGGTGTCCAGCTTCTAGCTCGGACGTCCTTTGGAAGATCCAACCGTTGATCGGCTGCGGAATTCCTATATCTACCACCTCTAAAAATTTCGGCTCGATCCGACCGTCAAAACTCCGGGAACCTTCTGATTAGTGCATCACTTTTCGGATCTGTTTTCTGCGCGAAAACGAATCCGACCCGAGTTCATCCTTTTTATGAACAGGATTTCGGACATCCCTTTTGAAGGAAGTTTTGTATGGGGTATTGTGTTTTTTTCCCGAACACATCCCACCAACTGTAAGATCTTTTGAACATGATCTTCAATATCATGCTGGTGTCAAACCAGTCCGGCAATATTACTCCACGGCTGCCGACCTGCGCTAGACACGGCGTCACTTTGTTGAGCCGAGCTCAACTTCTTCGGATCATCATCTCGGCAAGCCGAAAAAGAGCCCAGCATCGTGAAGGATAAATCATCACCAACATCGCCGCCCCACGGATTACACGGAGCGGGCATACCGGCATCGCCGCACGGTCGCTTCATCAAGCCGGCATCGACCACGTCACGACCTGCATCGATAGGGCTACACTATTGCTTCTTCAAGCTGGTGTCCATCACGCCGACCTACTTTGACTCATCGGCTGACATCGAGGCTTCGACATCTCGGCTAGACCAGGGGCTTCGCCATCTCTTCATCAACCTACTCCGGACACTTCGGCGTCACTAGCCGACCAGCTCCGTCACGTTAGCTGGGCCGAGGGCTTTGCCTCGGCGAGTCAACCTTTACCAGCATTGCCATGCCGTCGTTTTATCGCCCATCAGGCAATGGGTGTGCGGAGCGGGTCCCAATTTTAGGAATCACCTTCCTTCGGATTGCTACAACAAATAAACCAGGTGCTATTAATCCCAATATTTTTTGCTTGTTTGGGTTCATTTTTCCTAAGGAATTATTACTCTGGTTTGTCCATCATATGTACACAGGTCTATCAAATGGTGGCCGCATTAACGACAGTCGCATGGTGGTTCGGTCAGTTTCCGTACATAGTCCGGCGAACGCCGCACTCGGAGCTCAGACCAACCTGCGAATTTAGGCTTTGCCACGCCTTCACCGCATCACACTGACGCCCTGCATCGACATTGACTTCGGCGTCAGGCCATATTTCTTTTATTACTCACTTTGCATAAATTATTTATTATGCAACGATTTTTTTTAATTATCATTATTACTATTATCTCCGGTTTGCACTATTTTTTGTGCACAGGAAAATGATCCGGGGACTTCGGCGTCACTCTGCCGGTCTGCATTGATCGTGCTATGTCACCACTTCGGCGTGTCAAGCTCTCCGCTCCGCCACCTCGGGACCGCCTTGAGGGATGGAACCTTGCCCCGCATCAAGCTCGGACCGCGTCATCAATACCGAACACATTAACCAGCTAAGTCGCTTTCATGCTCAAAGCTTTAATTTCTAACTTGCGTTCGGTTCGACCAAGCATTATACTGTTTTGGAAAAAAGTTGCTTCTAAAAAATTTCCTTGTCCAAACTTTGTTTGTGACGCATAAATTCAAATACCCCATTTACTTGGGGGCTTCCTTCATGAAGCTTTTCCTGTTGCATATGATTATACTTGTACGGCTTCGTTCCTTGTTCGTGTATTACGCCACAATATGCACCATATTGACTTAAGCGATTTGCAAGCTGGGTTGCCTCGCTCCTGTGTTTACCCCTACGTTCCCGATTGTTCGGCTAGGGAGTAAAGGGAGCACCTCTGCGATTGTCACGATTGGGTCACCCGAGCCGGACCTCAGACTGGGTGAAGCCGAAAGCTAGCGCTCTTATAGTTATTCAATGATGGTCGGCACACAACGGAACTCATGAGTACAAAAAATCTATTGCACAAGTCTCATAATAACAATGAGCACCGAAGAAAGGTATCGGTGGGGGTACTATTTTCTTCGAAGATGCTTCTTACTCTTCGCAGTAATATAGCATAAGTTCCCTGAGCACGCTTTGTCTGTTACAGCCTTATGGCCTGATTGCCTGGTTATTGGAAACACCGTCGATATTCTCAACCGATGGAGTACATAACACTTTTTGGTCCTTAACCGAAGAGGGAGAAGCCGACGGTCGGTTAAGACGCGTTTAAAGTTCGGTTGAACATAGATATGATATAAGTACTTCGGTACATGCAATCATTCTTCTACCCAAGTCACTTGGGGGCTCTTAAGTTTATTTGAGCCATTTTATAATAAGTGTTCTTCTTCTCAGTCGTTGCAAAGTTCTATTATTATTATTTATCACTCATTTTTTCGAGCGAGTGTGCGGTCACTAGCCGGGGAGCCTAATTTCTCTCTCAAAGCCGCTAGAATTTAGTTTGCTAAACTGGCCTAATGAGAAGTACTCCGCCCTCGGGATAGGAGGTTGAAGCCGTAGGCTGGCCCGCTCGAAGTCTTGAGATAGGATGTGTCATGTTAAAGGACGACAGAAGCACTTCTTTTTTCTAAGACCAATTTTCGGATTGGCATCGAACACTTGATCTTGTTCGGACGTCATGTTTTTACTGACGTTTCTTGGTTTTCCAAGCTTTTTGGCATTTTTAAACTATTTGTGCTTTTCCAGCATTAGTCTCGCAGTGCAACGCCAGACACCTTTAGGGATTCGGCAAAAACATTCTCAGATATTGCTATATATACATCGGTTTCGAATTGTGTCTTCGGTTAATAGTTGGGTTGCCTGGCTCCTGCACTTGCTTCCTACGTTCTGTTTTGTTCGGCTAGGCGTGCAAAGGGAGAACCACTGCGATTGTGCTTCCAGCTCACATGGTTAAGCACCTTAGTGGAGAAAGCCGAAAACTGACTATCACAATAAGCGTAAACTGGTCAGCGATCCGATGACTATGATGGGCCATTCATAACATTGGCCGAAGTGTTTACGGCTTGACCTCGACTGTCGCCGAACACTACCAGGGGCTATTAACTGGCCTCCCAAACTAAATCCTCGATATTTTGCTCTTACATTCGAGCTGAGGTTTCATGATCATGCTTAGCATGACAACCCAAAGAAAGGAACCGATAGCGGGACTATTTTCTTTGGAATACATTTCTTCTGTTAAACAGTAATATAACATATCTCTCTGCGTACCTTTGTTTATAAAACCGTGTGGCCAGATTGCCTTGTTTGTCGTAAATCTTTGCCCTCATAAAGGCTTTATAAAGTAGGACAAACACTCCTCGGCTACTGCCCAAGGAGGTGGAAGCCGATGGTCGGTCAACAAAGTTTTGTACAATGCAGATCCGAGCATTAATGACGTAAAGTACTTGGATACATAGAGTCATTACACATAATTTGTGAGTTTACTATGGATATTGATCCTTAATTCGGCCACCCGTGCCCGCATTAAGGCTCGGGGGCTACTGGGCTTCGAGCTTATTATTTACAAATATTAAAGGGGCACATCGATCCCCTGATCTGGTGTTGCCACCCGACCAGTGTCTCGGGGGCTACTGCATTGCTTGTCCAATGCAGAAAATTTTATGTGCAATATAGTTCCTGAGGAGATTTTGATCCTTAGGTTGGTCGGCCGCACCCAACCTGAGTCTTGAGGACTGAGCACGCCGCTTTTGTGTCCCGAAGTATTCTGCCGAGCTAGGACTTGATCCTCAGGCTGATTTTGCAAATCAACCTGAGTCTCAGCGGCTACTGGGATCAGCGGTCTTATGTCATCCTTCATGTGCATCTCGGGTTTTAGACCGATACACACCTTGAGGGCTACTGGCTATATATCTCGGCAGAGAATAAATTGCACCAATAAAAAATATTGACAAAAAATCGGCCCATAGTCGGGGTGGTGCACCACCTCGGAAGCAGTCCGGCATAAAGCTCGGGCGCTAGTGGCTGGCTCCATAGAGGGCATTTCCGGCATTAAGCTCGGCTAAACTCCTTCAACTTTTTTGAACCAAGGTGATATGACACCTCGGATATAGTCCGGCATTGGAGCCTGGACACAGTCCGGCGTTGGAGCTCGGATATATTTCGGCGTTGGAGCTCGGATACATAGTCCGGCGTTGGATCTCGGATACATTCCGGCGCTAGAGCTGGGAAGCGGCCCGGCGTTGGTGCTCAGCTGCAAAAGATACCTCGAATGCAGTCCAGCGTTGGAGCTCGGACGCAAGAGGACCCTGCCTCCCGGGAACAACTTCAAACCCGAGGTGTGGCATAAAAATAAACAAGGCATTGATAAAGGCCGGAAACTTAAAGGGGCTCCTCGGATACACGACGTGTAAACTCGTCAAATGCATTTCGGCGATCCTCAAGATCGAAGATAAAGAAGATTTGTTGAACCAGTTTTCAAGATCGGCAACCGAAGATGAAGAACAGTTCGGAAGAATCGAGGAGCGTCCCTAACTTGAAGACCGGTTCAGGGGGCTACTGACGGTTTCCTGGACTAGGGGGTACTCACCACGTCGTCTCCCGATCTATTAGATTGGGCCAAGGACCCCCGTGGCCGTATACTCATGGGCCAGTTCGGACGGCTGCCGCATACAAGGAAGATTCCACAAGACTTGGCGATCAAGACAAGGACTTCTCCCCACCGGCGTATTCGGCTAGGACTCTTGTTATCCTAGGCCTCCGGTGCATTATATAAACCGAGGCCAGGCTAGTCGATAGATATACAACATATACACAACAACAATCATACCATAGGCTAGCTTCTAGGGTTTAGCCTCCTTGATCTTGTGGTAGATCTACTCTTGTACTACCCATATCATCAATATTAATCAAGCAGGACATAGGGTTTTACCTCCATCAAGAGGGCCCGAACCTGGGTAAAACATCGTGTTCCCTACCTCCTGTTACCATCCGGCCTAGATGCACAGTTCGGGACCCACTACCCGAGATCCGCCGGTTTTGACACCGACAAGTATCCTTTTGTGCTATTCAGAAATTCACTATCATTTCCGATCAACAATATGTCATCCACATATAATATCAGAAATGGTACAGAGCCCCCACTCACTTTCTTATAAATACATGCTTCTCCAAAAGTCTGTATAAAACCATATGCTTTGATCACACTATCAAAGCGTATATTCCAACTCCGAGAGGCTTGCGCCAGTCCATAAATGGATCCCTGGAGCTTGCACACTTTGTTAGCACTTATTGGATCGACAAAACCTTCTGGTTGCATCATATACAACTCTTCTTTAAGATATCCATTAAGGAATGCAGTTTTGACATCCATTTGCCAAATTTCATAATCATAAAGTGCGGCAATTTCTAACATGATTCGGACAGACTTAAGCATCGCTACGGGTGAGAAGGTCTCATCGTAGTCAACTCCTTGAAATGTCGATAACCTTTCACAACAAGTCGAGCTTTGTAGACTATAATATTACCGTCAGCATTAGTCTTCTTCTTGAAGATCCATTTATTCTCTATTGCTTGCCGATCATCGGGCAAGTCAACCAAAGTCCATACTTTGTTCTCATACATGGACCCCATCTTAGATTTCATGGCCTCAAGCCATTTTGTGGAATTTGGGCTCATCATCGCTTCCTCATAGTTTGTAGGTTCATCATGGTCAAGTAACAAGACCTCTAGAACAGGATTACTGTACCACTATGGTGCGGATCTTACTCTTGTTGACCTATGAGTTTTGGTAGTAAATTGATTAGAAGTTTCATGATCATCATCATTAACTTCCTCACTAATTGGTGTAGGAATCACTGGAACTGATTTCTGTGATGAACTACTTTCCAATGAGGGAGAAGGTACAATTACCTCATCAAGTTCTACTTTCCTCCCACTCACTTCTTTCGAGAGAAACTCCTTCTCTAGAAAGGATCCATTCTTAGCAAGGAATGTCTTGCCTTCGGATCTATGATAGAAGGTGTACCCAACAGTCTTCTTTGGGTATCCTATGAAGACACATTTCTTCGATTTAGGTTCAAGCTTATCAGGTTGAAGCTTTTTCACATAAGTATCGCAGCCCCAAACTTTAAGAAATGACAACTTGGGTTTCTTGCTAAACCATAGTTCATATGGTGTCGTCTCAACGGATTTCGATGGTGCCCTATTTAACATGAATGCAACCGCCTCTTAAGCGTAACCCTAAAATGATAGCGGTAAATCAGTAAGAGACATCATAGATCACACCATATCTAATAAAGTGCGGTTACGACGTTCAGACACACCTTTACGCTATGGTGTTCCAGATGGTGTGAGTTGCGAAACTATTCCACATTGTTTTAAATGAAGACCAAAATCATAACTCAAATATTCACCTCCACGATCAGATCGTAGAAACTTTATTTTCTTGTTACGATGATTTTCCACTTCACTCTGAAATTCTTTGAACTTTTCAAATGTTTCAGACTTATGTTTCATTAAGTAGATATACCCATATCTCCTCAAATCATCTATGAAGGTCAGAAAATAACGATACCCGTTGCGAGCATCAACACTCATCGGACCGCATACATCAGTATGTATTATTTCCAATAAGTCTATTGCTCGCACCATTGTTCTGGAGAATGGAGTATTAGTCATCTTTCCCATGAGGCATGGTTCGCAAGCATCTAGTGATTCATAATCAAGTGATTCCAAAAGCCCATCAGCATGGAGTTTCTTCATGCGCTTTACACCAATATTACCTAAACGGTAGTGCCACAAATAAGTTGCACTATAATTATTAAACTTGTATATTTTGGCTTCAATAATATGAATATGGGTATCACTACTATCGAGATTCAATAAAAATAGACCACTCATCAAGGGTGCATGACCATAAAAGATATTACTCATATAAATAGAACAACCATTATTCTCTGATTTAAATGAATAATCGTCTCGCATGAAACAAGATCCAGATATAATGTTCATGCTTAACGCTGGCACCAAATGACAATTATTCAAGTCTAAAACTAATCCCGAAGGTAGATGTAGAGGTAGCGTGCTGACGGCGATCACATCGACTTTGGAACCATTTCCCACGCGCATCGTCACCTCGTCCTTAGCCAATCTTCGTTTAATCCGTAGCCCCTGTTTTGAGTTGCGAATATGAGCAACATAACCAGTATCAGATACCCAGGCGCTACTACGAGCATTAGTAAGGTACACATCAATAACATGTATATGAAATATACCTTTCACTTTGCCATCCTTCTTATCCGCCAAATACTTGGGGCAGTTCCGCTTCCAGTGACCAGTCCCTTTGCAGTAGAAGCACTCAATCTCAGGCTTAGGTCCAGACTTGGGCTTCTTCACTTGAGCAGCAACTTGCTTGCTGTTCTTCTTGAAGTTCCTCTTCTTCCCTTTGCCCTTCTTCTTGAAACTAGTGGTCTTGTTGACCATCAACACTTGATGCTCCTTCTTGATTTCTACCTCCGCAACATTGCGAAGAGCTCGAGAATTGTCTTATCCATCCCTTGCATATTATAGTTCATGATGAAGCTTTTGTAGCTTGGTGGCAGTCATTAAAGAACTCTGTCAATGACACTATCATTAGGAAGATTAACTCCCAGTTGAGTCAAGTGTTTGTGGTACCCAGACATTCTGAGTATATGTTCAGTGACAGAACTATTCTCCTCCATTTTGCAGCTGTAGAACTTATTGGAGACTTCATATGTCTCAATACGGGAATTTACTTGAAATATTAACTTCAACTCCTGGAACATCTCATATGCTCCATGACGTTCGAAATCTCGTTGAAGTCCCGATTCTAAGCCGTAAAGCATGGCACAGTGAACTATAGAGTAGTCATCACCTTTGCTCTGCCAGACGTTCATAACATCTGGAGTTGCTCCTGCAGCGGGCTTGATACGTTTCCAATGTATCTATAATTTTTTATTGTTCCATGCTATTTTATTATCAATATTGGATGTTTTATAATCATTTTATATCATTTTTTGGTACTAACCTATTGACATAGTGCCAAGTGCGAGTTGTTGTGTTTTTGCATGTTTTTTACATCGCAGGAAATAAATATCAAACGGAGTCCAAATGCCACAAAACTTTACAGAGATTTTTTATGGGCCATAAGGAAGGCAACGGGCCTTGGTTTCACCTAGGGTGGCCCGAGGGGGGTACAATCCAACCAGGGCGCGCCAGGAGGCCCAGGCGCGCCCTGGTGGGTTGTGCCCACCTCGGGTGCCCCCCAGACCGCCTCTTTGCTCTATAAATACCCCCAAAATACCATAACCCTAGATGCATCGACAAAATATTCATCCAGTCGCCGCAGAGTCCAGAACCACCAGATCCAATCTAGACACCATCTCGGATGGGGTTCACCACCTCCATTGGCGCCTCTCCGATGATGCGTGAGTAGTTCTTTTTAGACCTGCGTGTCCATAGTTAGTAGCTAGATGGCTTCATCTCTCTTTCTTGATTCTCAATACAATGGTCTCTTGGAGATCCATATGATGTAACTCTTTTGCGGTGTGTTTGTTGGGATCTGATGAACTTCGAGTTTATGATCGGTCATATCTTTTTATATCCATGAAAGTTATTTGAGTTTCTTTGATCTCTTATATGCATGATCTCTTATAGCCTTGTATTTCTCCTCCGATATTTGGGTTTTGTTTGGTCAACTTGATCTATTTATCTTGCAATGGGAAGAGGTGCCCGGTAGTGGGTTCGATCTTATGGTGCTTGATCCCAATGACAGAAAGGGAACCACACGTATGTATCATTGCTACTAAGGATTAACAGACGAGATCTATATCTACCGCCATATAGATAAACGGATCTTGTCTACATCATGTCATCATTCTTATTGCATTGCTTTTTTTCCATGAACTTAATACACTAGATGCATGCTGGACAACGGTCGATGTGTGGAGTAATAGTACTAGATGCAGGCAGGAGTCGGTTTACTAATCTTGGATGTGATGCCTATGTAATGATCATTACCTGGATATCATCATAATTATTTGAAGTCCTATCAATTGCCCAACAGTAATTTGTTTACCCACCGTTTGCTATTTTCTCGAGAGAAGCCACTAGTGAAACCTACGGCCCCCGGGTGTTCTTTCTCGTATATTTGCCTTTGCGATCTACCTTTTTATTTGCTTGTATTTTCAGATCTATTAAACCAAAAATCGAAAAATACTTTGCTGCACTTTATTTTATTTGTGATCTATTGTTTCAATCTATTACAACTTTCTCCCGTCAACACGCAATTTCTGGCGGCGTACCCCGAAAGGGATTGACAACCCCTTTAACACGCTGGGTTGCGAGGTGTTGTTATTTGTGTGCAGGGGCTGTTTACGTTGTGGTGCTTGGTTCTCCTACTAGTTGGATACCTTGGTTTCATAACTGAGGGAAATACCTACCATCACTATGCTACATCATACCTCCCTCTCCAGGGAAATACCGACGTAGTTCCAGCTGCCATCAAGGAGAATTTCTGGCGCCGTTGCCGGGGTGGATCTTCAACATAACCAGGTTTCTAATCGCAAATATCATCTCCTTGAAATTTACATTATTTTCCATTTGCCTCTCATTTTCCTCTCCCCCACTGCACAAAAAATTGTTGTTTTATTCGCCTCTCTTTTTCTGTTCGTCGTTTTCTTGCTGGATCTGTTTTTGTGTGTGAGATCTTGTTTGCCATTATGGATAATTCCTCCTCTATTGCTTGCACTCCCGAGAATGAGGTTCTCAACTTTAAACAAAGGGGAGGAGAAAGTTTAAAATATGCTTGGTATAGAATTTGCAATGCTCATAATAGAGCTATCCGTAAGCAATCTACCGTTGTGCTTCTGCGTTGTTTTTATGTTGGCATCACCACTTTGTATAGATTCGTCCTTGATACGATTACCGGTGGAAATTTATTAATGAGTCCTCCTTTTGATGCTCTTAATGCTATGGGAAATTTAGTGGGATCACCACCTCTTATGGTTATGGAAAGACTAGATGCTATTGAAAAGAAAATGCAAACAGAAGATCATATAGAAATTATACATAAAAAAGATGCATAATTTTGCTACTAATCTTGGGTCAAAAGCGGGTGATATATTTAAGTTGTTAAAAGAGAGGGGTACTTTAATCCAGGAAAGAATAGAAGAAAGTCCATCTCGGATTGGTAAATTGGAAGAAATCTTTAGTAATCTTTAGTAATCCTGTAAAGAGTAGGAGATCTAGGAACAAGGGTGGAACTTCTAGTGATAGCAATAAAGTAGATCTTAAGATGATTAGTATTCACCCTGATTTTTTTGAAGTGATAAGAGATCCTTTTTGCAACAATGAAATCTTTGAATTTATTCCTAGGAGTGTTGTTATTGAAAATCTTTATGCTAAATCTTTAAGGGATTCTAAGTGTTTGATTGAAGAGTTGGAAAAAGATGACAAAACTTAGATCCATGCTTTATGCCTAGCTAAGGGCGTAAAACTATAGCGCTTGTTGGGAGGCAACCCAATGAATAAAATTTATTTCCTTTTGATTTTTGCTTTCTGTTCTTGAGTGTTAGCACAATTATGCTACTGTTATGATTGTGTTTTTTGTGTTTTAATTAGTGTGTGTGCCAAGTAAAGCCTTTAGGTTCTTCTTGGGCAATAGTTGTTTGATCTTGCTAAAAAATAGAAACTTTTACGCTCATGAAACTAATTTTTATTTTTTACCAGAGAGCGATAAAATGCCTATTCCAATTGTAGTAGATCAATATAAAAATTTCTCAGGTCATCCTAATTTTTAGAGTTTTTTGAGTTACAGAAGTATTCGAAATAGTCAGATTGCTACAGACTGTTCTGTTTTGGCAGATTATGTTTTCTTTGTGTTGTGTGCTTATTTTGAGGGCTCTATGGTTTTCTTTGATGAGTTTTTGCCATAGAAAAGTTGGAATACAGTAGATGTAATAAAAAACAAAATATGAATTGGTTTGATACATCACTTATAGTAGTGATTTATTATTCTTATACTAACGGATCTCACGAAGGCTTTGTTGAGTTTTGTGTGATTGAAGTTTTCAAGTTTTGGGTTATCTTACGATGGATGAAGGAAGGATGTAAGAGCCTAAGCTTGGGGATGCCTCGGCATCCCAAGCTATTATCCAAGAATGAACAACCAACTAAGCTTGGGGATGCCCCCGAGTGGCATCCCCGCTTTTTCCGAACAACTATCGGTATTTTACTCGAGAATATATTTTTATTCGTCATATGATATGTGTTTTGCTTGGAGCGTCTTGTATGATATGTGTCTTTTCTTGTTTTATTTTGTGTTTTAAGTCATCAATCCTTGCTGGACACACCTTTTTGAGAGAGACAAAATTATGTCACGACTTTTAGAATTGCTCTCTATGCTTCACTTAAATCTTTTATGAGCTAGGACTTGCTCTAGTGCTTCACTTATATCTTTTTGAGCACGGTGTGGTTAGTATTTTTGAAGAAATGCTCTCTTACTTCACTTAGATTTTATTTGACAGTTAGTAAAATTTTGAAGAAATTCTCTCTTGCTTCACTTAAATTATTTTGAGAGAATGAAAATGTGTTATGCTCATGATCTTCACTTATATTTGTTTGAGCTTATGAAAAGCAACACATGAAAATTAGTGCCAAAGTGATAGATATCCAAGAAGGATAAAGAAAAATAAAATGCCATGAGGATCATTGGACAAAATAAACTTGATTCTTAGTAATATTTTTGAGATATGATGATGTGATATGTGAGTTATGTTGATGAGTGAGGGAGTCCTGGATTAGGGGGTGTCCGGATGGCCAGACTATACCTTCAGCCGGACTCCTGGACTATGAAGATACAAGATTGAAGACTTCGTCCCGTGTCCGGAAGGGACTTTCCTTGGCGTGGAAGGCAAGCTTGGTGATATGGATATGTAGATCTCCTACCATTGTAACCGACTTTGTGTAACCCTAACCCTCTCCGGTGTCTATATAAACCGGAGGGTTTTAGTCCGTAGGACAACATACAGAACAACAATCGTACCATAGGCTAGCTTCTAGGGTTTAGCCTCTCCGATCTCGTGGTAGATCTACTCTTGTACTACCCATATCATCAATATTAATCAAGCAGAGCGTAGGGTTTTACCTCCATCAAGAGGGCCCGAACCTGGGTAAAACTTCTTGTTCCTTGCCTCCTGTTACCATCCGGCCTAGACGCACAGTTCGGGACCCCCAACCCGAGATCTGCCGGTTTTGACACCGACATTGGTGCTTTCATTGAGAGTTCCTCTGTGTCATCACCGTCAGGCTTGATGGCTCCTACGATCATCAATAGCGATGCCGTCCAGGGTGAGACCTTCCTCCCCGGACAGATCTTCGTCTTCGGCGGCTTCACACTACAGGCCAATTCACTTGGCCATCTGGAGCAGATCGAAAGCTACGCCCCTGGCCGTCAGGTCAGATTTGGAAGTTTAAACTACACTGCTGACATCCACGGGGACTTGATCTTCGACGGATTCGAGCCACTGCCGAGTGCGCTGCACTGTCACGACGAGCATGATCTAGCTCTACCGCCAAACAGTGCCCTGGAGGCCGCACCCGCATCGGCTTCGACCCTTAATTCGGAGCCAACTGCGCCGATCGAGGATGGGTGGTTGGACGCCGCCTCGGGGGCTGCGATACCAACGGCGATCGAGCCGAACACCAGCACCGCACTCGGCGAGACTCGTGACTCCAAGGTGCCGGACTCCTCTCCGGACTCCGAACCCTCCGCGCCCCTGCCGATCGAATCCGATTGGGCGCCGATCATGGAGTTTACTGCCGCGGACATCTTTCAGCACTCGCCTTTCGGCGATATTCTGAAGACACTAAAGTCTCTCTCTTTATCAGGAGAGCCCTGGCCGGACTACGGTCAGCAAGGTTGGGATATGGACGATGAAGAAATTCAAAGCCCACCCACCACCCACTTTGTAGCCACTGTCGACGATTTAACCGACATGCTCGACTTCGACTCCGAAAACATCGACGGTATGGACGCCGATGCAGGAGACGATGAAGAACCAACGCCTATTGGGCCCTGGAAAGCCACCTCGTCATATGACATATACATGGTGGACACCCCAAAAGAAGGAGATGGCGATGGAACAGCGGAGGATGACCCCTCCAAGAAACAGCCTAAGCGCCAGCGTCAGCGACGCCGCTCAAAATCCCGCCAAAGCAAATACGGTGATTCCAGCACGGGAGATAATTATACTTCAGAGAGTGCCGAAGAAAACCCCTTCCAGCAAGATTCAGCACAAGAGGATGGAGAAGCCAGCCCTCATGAGAGAGCGGCAGACAGAGAGGTCGAGGATGATAATTATATGCCTCCCTCCGAAGACGAGGCAAGCCTCGACGACGACGAATTCGTCGTGCCAGAGGATCCCATCGATTAAGAGCGTTTTCAACGCAGGCTTATGGCCACGGCAAGAAGCCTCAAGAAAAAACAACAACAGCTTAGAGCTGATCAAGATTTGCTAGTCGACAGATGGACTGAAGTCCTTGCGGCCGAAGAGCATAAAATCGAACGCCCCTCCAAGAGCTACCCAAAGCGCAGGTTGCTACCCGGTTAGAGGAGGAAGCACTTAAACCTACATCACCAGCACTTGATACGGCCGACCGGCCACCTCGTGGCCGCGACAGAGAGGCCTCTCGGCCCTCCACTCAAGCCGCACCCCGTACCAAGGCACGGGAAAATGCGCCAGACCTACGAGATATGTTGGTGGACAAGGCAAGGCAAACAAGATCGATCTACGGATCGCGTGGGCGCCCCACGACTCGAGACGATAACCGTCACGCCGGACACAAATCCGGTAGGGCCGAACACAGTAGACAAAGCTCATTGGAGCTACGTCGTGATATAGCCCAGTATAGAGGCGCCGCACACCCACTATGCCTCACAGACGAAGTAATGGATCATCAAATCCCTGAGGGTTTCAAACCCGTAAACATCGAATCATACGATGGCACAACAGATCCTGCGGTATGGATCGAGGATTATCTCCTTCATATCCACATGGCCCGCGGCGATGATCTCCACGCCATCAAATACCTCCCACTCAAGCTTAAAGGACCAGCTCGGCATCGGCTTAACAGCTTGCCAGCAGGATCAATCAGTTGTTGGGAGGACCTGGAAGCCGCATTCCTCGACAATTTCCAGGGCACTTATGTGCGACCACCAGATGCCGATGACCTAAGCCACGTAATTCAGCAGCCAAAGGAATCGGCCAGGCAGTTCTGAACACGGTTCCTAACAAAGAAAAATCAAATAGTCGACTGTCCGGACGCAGAGGCCCTAGCAGCCTTCAAGCACAATATCCGTGACGAGTGGCTTGCCCGGCACCTTGGACAGAAAAAGCCGAAATCTATGGCAGCACTCACGACACTCATGACCCACTTTTGCGCGGGAGAAGACAGCTGGCTTGCTCATAGCAACAATATGACCAAGAACCCTGGTAATTCGGATACCAGGGACAGTAGTGGCAGGTCGCGTCGCAACAAGCAGAAGCGCCGCATTAACGGCGACAATGCTGAGGATACGGCAGTTAATGCCGGATTCAGAGGCTATAAATCTGGTCAGCGGAAAAAGCCATTCAAAAGAAATCCTAGGGGCCCGTCCAGTTTGGACCGAATACTCGACCGCTTGTGCCAGATACATGGCACCCCTAAAAAGCCGGCCAATCACACCAACAGGGATTGTTGGGTGTTCAAGCAGGCAGGCAAGTTAAATGCTGAAAATAAAGACAAGGGGCTGCATAGCGATGACGACGAAGAGCCCCGGCCGCCGAACAACAGTGGACAGAAGGGTTTTCCCCCACAAGTGCGGACGGTGAACATGATATACGCAACCCACATCCCCAAGAGGGAGCGGAAGTGCGCGTTAAGGGACGTATACGCGGTAGAGCCAGTCATCCCAAAGTTCAACCCATGGTCCTCCTGCCCGATCACCTTTGATCGAAGGGACCATCCCACTAGCACCCGTCATGGCGGATTCGCCACATTGGTTCTAGACCCAGTTATTGACGGATTTCATCTCACTAGAGTCCTTATGGACGACGGCAGCAGCCTGAACCTGCTTTACCAGGATACAGTGCGGAAAATGGGCATAGATCCCTCGAGGATTAAGCCCACCAAAACGACCTTTAAAGGCGTAATACCAGGTGTAGAGGCCAACTGTACAGGCTCAGTCACACTTGAAGTGGTCTTCGCATCTCCGGATAATTTCCGAAGCGAGGAGTTAGTCTTCGACATAGTCCTATTCCGCAGTGGTTATCACGCACTGCTCGAGCGAACCACATTCGCCAAGTTCAATGCGGTACCGCACTACGCATACCTTAAGCTCAAGATGCCAGGCCCTCGAGGAGTAATTACGGTCAATGGAAACACCGAACGCTCCCTCCGAACGGAGGAGCACACGGCGGCCCTTGCAGTGGAAGTACAAAGCAGCCTCTCCAGGCAGTTCTCCAGTCCGGCCATTAAACGTCCGGACACCGTCAAGCGCGCCCGGAGTAACCTACAACAAGACCGCCTGGCATGTTCCGAGCAAGCGTAGCAATGCGGCCCCAACCCCAGCCCTCGCAAAAATGTGACACCAGTGCTTCGCGTACATAACTACGCTCTAGAAATACCATGGGTACAGGGGGAGGGGCACCATGACGGCACGCCCGAAACACGGCTTAAACCGCACCAGGGGCTGCCGATTTTTTAATTTTCTCTTACTTTCAGGACTCCATTCTTCAGAAGGCCTGTTCGGCAGTTCAATTGCCGCACAAACGATGCAAGAACCAGGGAAGCAGACAAGCCATGCCGCATTACGGAACTCCCAGGTGGTCTCTATCACGAGCAGTATACCTGTTTCGCATGCCATTCCGTAGCCTGCCCCTGAAACGGACATGTTAAATAGTCCAACCTTTTGCTTATCGCATTATTTGTATCGTTCCGCTTTGATCGCAGCCCTTTTTAATAAACAATGCATAGCTTTTGTCTATTTTTGCATTACTCTTTTTTTTACAAATATATGTTCCTTAACGACATGTTGCACCCGTACACTTTGGTACGGCCAAAATACACCAGGGGCTTTAGTACCCCTCAATATGGTGTGAGAAATCCAAACACTTTAACAAGTGCGGCACCCCGAACTTATAGCATTATATGCATCGGCTCCGAATCATGTCTTGGGTCAATAGTTGGGTTTGCCCGGCTCCTATGTTTTGGTGCCTTATGTTCCGCTATGTCAGCTAAGGTAGCACTACACTATTGCAAAAACAGCTATAGCCAATATGGACACTAATGGCGCACTGTACATGTGGTGCGCCATTACTAAATACTAATGGCGCACCATGTGTTGGTGCGCCATTAGTGTGCAAATACTAATGGCGCACCACATCCACGGTGCGCCATTAGTAAATTTTTTTTAATTTTTTCCAAAACTACTAATGGCGCACCGTGGGAGTGGTGCGCCATTACTAGTTGAACTAGAAATGGCGCACCATGCCACGGTGCGCCATTAGTAACTTGGCCACCACTTCCACCGAATGCACCCCCCCCCTCCCGTGGACCGCCTTTTCAGTTTTAAAAAATAAAAAATGATGGAAATGTCAAAAAAATAAAAGAAAATAAGTTTCCCATGTGATATGTGGTCTAGTTGTTGTGAAAATTTACAAATATGAATTTCGACTTTATTTGCGAAATCTCTCGAGAATTTGTAAAATGGGCATAACTTTTGCGTACGAACTCGGATGGAAAAGTTTTTTACATGAAAAATCATCTACTCGAAAAGTTACATCCGAAATTAAGCGGGGGAACCCCGTTAAACATTTTCAAAATCCTCAAAAACCTAACAGAAAAAAGTTACGGGGCTTTTAAGATCTGGAGAGGCAAAAAAATTCAAACTTACTAATGGCGCACCTGCCCATGGTGCGCCATTACTATCTTCCCGCCTTCAAAATTCAAAATAAGTTAAAAAAATAAAAAAGTTACTAATGGCGCACCTGCCCATGGTGCGCCATTAGTATCTTCCCGCCTTCAAAATTCAAAATAAATCAAAAAAATAAAAAAAGTTAGTAATGGCGCACCTGCCCGCGGTGCGCCATTACTATGCCGTATAAATGGCTGGGCGTGGTCCTCTCCTCCTTACCTCTTCATTCTTCTCCTCCACTCCACCTCTCCTCCACTCCATCTCCTCCTCTCCTCCACTCCATCTTCCCTTCTCTCCTCCACCATACTACCCTCCTTCTCTCCAGCGACCTCCTCCTCCTCTCCGACGACCTCCTCCTCCCTCCTCTCCTCCCCTCCCCTCCCCTCACGGTTTCTCCTCCCTCCTTTCCGGTGAGCTCCTCCTCCCTCCTCTCCGGTGAGCTCCTCCTCCCTCCTCTCCTCCCATCCCCTCATGGTTTCTCCTTCCTCCTCTCCGATGCTCCGGTGAACTCCTCTCCGGCGACCTCCTCCTCCTCTCCGGCGATGTAGGCGAGCGCCTCTCTGGTGACCTCCTCCTCCTCCTCTCTGGCGAACTCCTCTCCGGCAAAAGAACACGGCAAAAGAACGTACAAGATCCAAAAACAGGAACAAAATTTGAAATAATATCGTGCCAAAAACGAGCAAAAAATGGGCAAAAAATCACGATCCAGATCCAAATTCAAAATTCAAAAATAGCAATGGCGCACGGTGGGGGTTAGACGGTGCGCCACTACTATTTTCCCGCCTTCAAAATTCAAAAATACTAATGGCGCACCAGTGGCCTATACTAATGGCGCACCAGTGGCCTATACTAATGGCGCACCGTGGCCTATACTAATGGCGCACCGGTGGCCTATACTAATGGCGCACCAGTGGCCTATACTAATGGCGCACCGTGGCCTATACTAATGGCGCACCAGTGGCCTATACTAATGGCGCACCGTGGCCTATACTAATGGCGCACCGGTGGTGCGCCATTAGTATACCAGATACTAATGGCACACCAGTGGTGCGCCATTAGTAAAAAATACTAGTGGCGTGATACTAATGGCGCACCAGTGATGCACCATTAGTAGGCAAAACTGGTGTGCCATTAGTAGCCCTTTTCCTAGTAGTGCTAGGAGAACTACTGCGATTGTGCCCCAGTTGAGCTGGGTCGAGCACCTCAGTAGAGAAAGCTAAAACTGACTGTCATGATGAAGCGAGAGCTGGTCGCTGTTCGAGAGTTTTTTCGAGTCCCTAAAGACTTATGCCGCTTAGAGCGAGGAGTCGGCTCTGTCCGGCCAAGGCGTGGATAACGCCCCGAACTTGGTCTTCCGAATACCAGGGGCTTCACCGAAATTTAAAATTATAGAATTCTATGGCTAAGTGAGAGTGTTCACGCATTATAGTCCGATTGCCTTGTTCGTTGTGCTGAGCGCCTCCCTCGAAGGACCCAAACATGGGGAAAAGAGCGCTCAGGTTTATCCCCGAACACCCTAGCACTAGCGGCACGGGGGCAGAAGCCGACGACTCGCCATCTCTCAGAATTGATAAACAGCCGCATAGAATGTAATATTTTAAATTCCAACAGCATTGCTTAGCGCATATGAACAATTTTTCAGCGCACAGGACAAAATGAGCGAGTTTTACTCAAAAATTACATCCCTGGGACATTCATCCACCATAAGGCGGGCACCCTTCAGAACATGCTTATAATAATTCTCGGGCTTGCGATGCTCTTTCCCCGGCGGTGGCCCGTCCTTCACAAGCTTCTCAGCATCCAGCTTGCCCCAGTGCACCTTAGCACAGGCAAGGGCCCTACGGGCACCTTCAATGCTGACGGAGCGCTTGATGACTTCGAGCCTTGGACAGGCCCCCACTAGCCGCCGCACCAGCCCGAAATAGCTCCCAGGCAGAGCCTCTCCAGGCCACAGCCGAACTATGAGGCCCTTCATGGCCTGTTCGGCCGCCTTGTGGAGCTCGACCAGTTGCTTCAGCTGGTCGCTCAGGGGCATGGGGTGTCTGGCCTCAGCATATTGAGACCAGAACACCTTCTCTGTTGAGCTGCCCTCCTCGGCTCGATAGAATGCGGCGGCATCGGACACGCTATGGGGAAGATCTGCGAATGCTCCTGGAGAGCTCCGGATTCGGGTAAGTAACAAGTAACTCACGTTTATGTGTTTGCTTTGCATAAAGAATGCCTTACCCGCCGCTATCTTTTTCACCGCATCCAACTCCTGGAGGGTCTTCTGGGATTCGGCCTTAGCAGACTTGGCATTTTCAATAGCCACCGCGAGCTCGGACGCTCGCGTCTTTGAGTCAAGCTCCAAACTCTCATGTTTTTTCATGAGAGCCTGGAGCTCTTGCCGCACCTTGCCAACCTGGTCCTCATACTTCTCCCGCTCGGTGCGCTTCGTGGCTGCCCTCTTCTGGCCTCGGACAGCGCTTGCTTAAGGGTCGCCACCTCAGACGTGGCCCCTACAATAGCCACGATAATCCTGTCATTTTTTGCAATTGCACCTTTTTTATATATATATTTAAACAAGGTATTTCTTACCTTCCTTGTCCTCGAGCTGCTTCTTGGCACGCCCGAGCTCTTGCTCGGACTGCTCGAGGTTCTGCTTTAGCGTGTCCACTTCGGCAGTCAGTGCGGCGGACGCCAGGAGAGAAGCCTGCATACGCATATTGACTCCTTTTTGTTAGACTCCTGCGAATTTTATTTGATCCTCTATTCGACTTTTCTTCCCGAACGCCAAACAGAGCATCAGGGGCTACTGTCTATGCGGTAATATTATTTACACATTCTTTACTTACCTCAAAGCCTGTTAAAAGGCTAGCACAAGATTCAGTCAGTCCGCTCTTGGCGGACTGAACCTTCTGCACCACCGCACTCATAATGGTGCGGTGCTCCTCGTCGTTGGAGGCGCCTTTGAGCACCTCCAATAGATTGTCCGGCGCCTCCGGTTGGACGGGGGTCACCTGCACGGTGGGCTTGCTCCTCTTGGAAGGAGGTCGTCCACCGGACTCTGGAACCTTTGAAGGTTCCGGAGCGGTGTCCGGCCTAGAGCCGGACTTGGAGCCCTGGGGGGTTTTATCCCCTTTACTCCTGGAGTCCGGGAGGTCGCCTTGCGGCGCCTCCAGGACCACCTCCTCCTGGCTTGGAACCTATTGGGACAACACTTCAGCGTCGTCTGTAGGGCGGGGGGAGGTAGCCGTCGGAAGCGAATTCACATCCGACGAGTCCAGTGAACCGCTCGACGACGCGTCGAGCCGGTCTTTGGGTGGGCTGCATAATTATATTCGACATAAGGGAAAGCTGTGCAATAAAGGAATACTATGAATTACTCTGGTATCCGGATACTTACGATTTTGCCAGGGGCTTGGCCCTGAGCGGCCACTCCTCTCCGCCGTCGTCGGCGTTGGTGGAGTAGTCCAGAGGAAGGGTTTTCCCCTTCTTGAACCCTTCGGCCTCCCCAGTGAGGGCGGCCTTCCTTTTCTTCTCTCCCCCCGCTAGAGGGGGAGAGGTCTCTTCTTCCTCCTCCTCGTCTTCACGGGAGGAATGCGCCTTGGAGCCGTCGGATGATGAACCCGACACCTCCTGGCGCCCGGCACTTGTTCGAGTCCCCGTGGCCTTCTTCGTGGCCTTCTTCTCCGGCACCACATAGGGTGCCGGAACCAGCAGCTTCGCCAAGCGGGCATCGGCTGAGTCTTCGGGCAAAGGATCCAGACAGTCGATCTGTCCGGACTTCGCCTGCCAATCCTGTCAAAGGTAAGGGAGCTTAGATCCCGCATAGAGTTAAACTATGAAAAACTAATACCCTGTAAAAGGTACAAACAACTTACCGCGCTAGCGTGACGCTGCGCGCTGAATCCACGATCCTCGGTAGCGGATGCAGGAGCCTCGGCGCCCTTGAAAAGCACCTTCCAAGCATCTTCGTATATCGTGTCGAAGAGCCTGCTCAAAGTTCGGTGCTGCGCCGGGTTGAACTCCCACAGATTGAAGGCCCGTTGTTGACACGGGAGGATCCGGCGGATGAGCATAACCTGGACTACGTTGACAAGCTTGAGCTGCTTGTTCACCAGGGTTTGGATGCATGTTTGCAGTCCAGTCACCTCTCCTTTGCTGCCCCATGACAGGCCCGTCTCTTTCCAGGACGTGAGCCGCGTTGGGGGTCCGGACCGGAACTCGGGGGCTGCGACCCACTCAAGGTCGCGCGGCTCGGTGATGTAAAACCACCCCGATTGCCACCCCTTCAAGGTCTCCACAAAGGAGCCCTCGAGCCATAAGACGTTGGGCATCTTGCCCACCATGGCGCCTCCGCACTCCGACTGGTTGCCGCGCACCACCTTCGGCTTGACATTGAAAGTCTTGAGCCATAGGCCGAAATGGGGGCGGATGCGGAGGAAAGCCTCGCACACGACGATAAACGCCGAGATGTTGAGGATGAAGTTCGGGGCCAGATCATGGAAATCCAGGCCGTAGTAGAACATGAGTCCCCGGACGAATGGGTGGATAGGAAAGCCCAGTCCGCGGAGGAAGTGGGGACGGAACACTACCCTCTCATGGGGCCTTGGGGTGGGGAGGAGCTGCCCCTCTTCGGGAAGCCGACACGCGATGTCGTTAGACAAGTATCCGGCCTTCCTCAGTTTTTTGATGTGTCCCTCCGTGACGGAGGAGACCATCCACTTGCCTCCCGCTCCGGACATGGCTGGAGAAGGTTGAGGTGGGGAGTGCGGACTTGGGCACTGGAGCTCGAGTGCGCGAAAATGGATAGGCAAAGGAGGAAGAAGGCGTAGGTGAAAAGGTGGATCTTTATCCCCTTATATGGGTGGACGCAACTAAGTGTCCCCACCAGCCTGGTAAAACTCGCTTATCTCCAAGCGCCGTAATCAATGGCGCAGTTGGGTTACCCAGGCCCGTATTGATGAGAATCCCGGAATAAGGGGACACGATCTCTACTTCGACGAGACATGCCAAGGAAACCGCCTCGCATGACACGTTAAGGTGGGATGATAAAACGATTCGAATAAAGGCTTGGCCGTGGTGCGATGTCACACTACGGAATACGTCAGCAGATTAGATTTGTGTAAATATTATTCTATCTATGGCAATATGTGGAGACTTATTTTGCAGAGCTGGACACTATCTTTGTGTTCAAAATCTTCTATGAAGTACTTGGAGGAGGAACCCGCCTTGCAATGCCGAAGACAATCTGCGCGCCAGGCTCGTCATCATTGAAGCCTGGTTCAGGGGCTACTGAGGGAGTCCTGGATTAGGGGGTGTCCGGATGGCCGGACTATACCTTCATCCGAACTCCTGGACTATGAAGATACAAGATTGAAGACTTCGTCCCGTGTCCGGAAGGGACTTTCCTTGGCGTGGAAGGCAAGCTTGGTGATACGGATATGTAGATCTCCTACGATTGTAACCGACTTTGTGTAACCCTAACCCTCTCCGGTGTCTATATAAACCGAAGGGTTTTAGTCCGTAGGACAACATACAAAACAACAATCATACCATAGGCTAGCTTCTAGGGTTTAGCCTCTCCGATCTCGTGGTAGATCTACTCTTGTACTACCCATATCATCAATATTAATCAAGCAGGATGTAGGGTTGTACCTCCATCAAGAGGGCCCGAACCTGGGTAAAACTTCGTGTCCCTTGCCTCCTGTTACCATCCGGCCTAAACGCACAGTTCGGGACCCCCTACCCGAGATCCGCCGGTTTTGACACCGACAATGAGTAATTGTGCTTTAGTAAAAATATTGCTGTTAAGGTTTGTGATTCCCTATGCATGCACGAAAGTCAATAATCATGCAATGAAAATTATATCCTACTTATGGTGCATTATTTGGTATTAATTATGCTTAATGCTTGCTTATGAGATTATTCATTTCTTGGTTGGTCGCTTCTCAATCTTTTTGCTAGCCTTCATTTTTGCACTAAGTATGACCTCCACTTGTGCATCCAAAATCCTTTAAACCAATTTTGCCACATGAGTCCACTATATCTACCTATATGCGGTATTCTTTTTCCGTTCTAAGCAAATTTGCATGTGCCATCTCTAATTTTCAAAATAAACTTCTCTTTTTTGTGTTTGTTTCGCTCACGGAGCGGTGAGGGGTGGCTAATATTTTCCATGCTAGATGTGTTATTCTCAAGATGAGTGTTTATTCACTTGTCATTGCACGAGAGTAAGGCAGAGGTATTAGGGATGCCCAGTCCCGAAATGAAAAAATGAATTTACTTTATGTTGTCAAATAATAAATTCCTTTGAAAGTGTTGGAATGGAGGGCACCCGTGGATACGGCTAGCCATGGAAAGTGAAAGTTATGGTGGAAAAAGGAATAAACTTTATTTTCTGTTTGGGAACCACCTATGATATATCTAGCATGGAAAGTGTTGGGAAATCTAAGTCCTTTTCGTTGGTGGGATGGATGCACCTCCCAAAATGTTTTTATCGCAAATTTTTCGCTTTAAGCTCCGGCACCTCTACAAATCTCTATTTCCCTCTACGGAGGGCCTTTCTTTTACTTTGTGCAATTTTTATTTTGAAATTTGAGTCTCCATCTTCTCTCATAAAAGCACCAACAAGGAGGCAATATGATCATGCTCAAGTATTGGGTGTAGTTAATATTCGAGTATGTTTCATCAATGGATCAATGTTTGAGCATGATGGGCTAGGGATAACTTGTTTTAGCATTGATATTTTGAAAGACATGGTTGCTTGTTGATATGCTTGAGTATCTAAATTATTATGTCAAAACTAGACTATTTCTTTGAATCACTTAAAAGTCCAAATATCCATGCTATGAAGAAAAGAATATGATATGACTTGATGAACAACACTCCACATCAAGAATTCTGTTTTTATCACTTACCTACTCGAGGACGAGTAGGAGTTAAGCTTGGGGATGCTAATACGTCTCCCATGTATCTATACTTTTTGATTGTTCCATGTTGTTTTATTATCAATCTTGGATATTTTATAATCATTTCATAGTCATTTTATATCATGTTTTGGTACTAACCTATTGACATGGTGCCAAGTGCCAGTTGCTGTTTTTCCATGTTTTTTACATCGCAGAAAATCAATATCAAATGGAGTCCCAATGCCACAAAACTTTACGGAGATTTTTTATGGGCCATAAGGAAGGCAATGGGCCCTGGTTGCACCTGGGGGGTGCCCCGAGGGGGGCACAACCCACCAGGGTGCGCCAGGAGGCCCAGGCGCGCCCTGGTGGGTTGTGCCCACCTTGGGTGCCCCCCAGACCGCCTCTTTGCTCTAAACTTACTCCAAAAATACCATAACCCTAGAGGCATCGACGAAATATTCATCCAGCTGTCGCAGAGTCCAGAACCACCAGATCTAATCTAGACACCATCTCGGATGGGGTTCACCACCTCCATTGGTGCCTCTCCGATGATGCGTGAGTAGTTCTTTGTAGACCTTCGGGTTCGTAGTTAGTAGCTAGTTGGCTTCATCTCTCTCTCTTGATTCTCAATACAATGGTCTCTTGGAGATCCATATGATGTAACTCTTTTATGGTGTGTTTGTTGGGATTTGATGAACTTCAAGTTTATGATCAGTCATATCTTTTTATATCCATGAAAGTTATTTGAGTTTCTTCGATCTCTTATATGCATGATCTCTTATAGCCTTGTATTTCTTCTCCGATATTTGGGTTTTGTTTGGCCAACTTGATCTATTTATCTTGCAATGGGAAGAGGTGCCCGGTAGTGGGTTCGATCTTACGGTGCTTGATCCCAATTATAGAAAGGGAACCGACACGTATGTATCGTTGCTACTAAGGATAAAAAGGCGAGATCTATATCTACCGCCATATAGTTAAATGGATCTTGTCTACATCATGTCATCGTTCTTATTGCATTACTCCGTTTTTCCATGAACTTAATCCACTAGATGCATGCTGGATAGCGGTCGATGTGTGGAGTAAGAGTAGTAGATGTAGCCAGGAGTCGGTCTACTAATCTTGGACGTGATGCCTATGTAATGATCATTGCCTAGATATCTTCATAATTATTTGAAGTTCTATCAATTGCCGAACAGTAATTTGTTTTCCCGCCGTTTGCTATTTTTCTCGAGAGAAGCCAGTAGTGAAACCTACGGCCCCCGGGTCTTCTTTCTCATATATTTGCCTTTGCGATCTACCTTTTTATTTGCTTTTATTTTCAGATCTATTACCAAAAATCCAAAAATACTTTGATGCACTTTATTTTATTTGTGATCTATTATTTCAATCTATTACAACTTTCTCCCATCAACACGCAATTTCTGGCGCCGTACCCCGAAAGGGATTGACAACCCCTTTAACACGTCGAGTTGCGGGGTGTTGTTATTTGTGTGCGGGGGTTGTTTACGTTGTGTTGCTTGGTTCTCCTACTGGTTCGATACCTTGGTTTCATAACTGAGGGAAATACCTACCATCACTGTGCTACATCATCCCTCCCTCTCCAGGGAAATACCGACGTAGTTCCAGCTGCCATCAGGGCTTTGCACCTAGCGGTGCTTCCAGGACGTAATTCTTCTGAGGAGCAATGAGGATAATCCTCAAGTTATGGACCCAGTCCGTGTAGTTTCTACCATCATCTTTCAACTTAGCTTTCTCTAGGAACGCATTAAAATTCAAAGGAACAGTAGCACGGGCCATTTATCTACAAGAACATAAACATGCAAAATACTATCAGGTACTAAGTTCATGATAAATTAAAGTTCAATTGATCGTATTACTTAAGAACTCCCACTTAGATAGACATCCCTCTAGTCATCTAAATGATCACATGATCCATATCAACTAAACCATGTCCTATCATCACGTGAGATGGAGAAGTTTTCAATGGTGAACATCACTATGTTGATCATATCTACTATTTGATTCACACTCGAACTTTTGATCTCAGTGTTCCGAGGCCATATGTGCATATGCTAGGCTTGTCAAGTTTAACCTGAGTATTCTACTTGTGCAAAACTGGCTTGCACCCATTGTATGTGAATGTAGAGCTTATCACACCCGATCATCATGTGGGGTCTCGGCACGACGAACTGTAGCAATGGTGCATACTGAGGGAGAACACTTGTACCTTGAAATTTAGCAAGAGATCATCTTATAATGCTACCGCCGTACTTAGCAAAATAATATGCATAAAAGATAAACATCACATGCAATCAAAATAAGTGATATGATATGGCCATCATCATCTTGTGCCTTTGATCTCCATCTCCAAAGCACCGTCATGATCACCATCGTCACCGGCTTGACACCTTGATCTCCATCGTAGCATCGTTGTCGTCTCGCCAAATATTGCTTCTATGACTATCGCTACCGCTTAGTGATAAAGTAAAGCAATTACATGGCGATTGAATTTCATACAATAAAGCGACAACCATATGGCTCCTACCAGTTGCCGATAACTGTTACAAAACATGATCATCTCATACAACAATTTATATCATCATGTCTTGACCATATCACATCACAACATGCCCTGGAAAAACTAGTTAGACGTCATCTACTTTGTTGTTGCAAGTTTTATGTGGCTGCTACGGGATTCTAGCAAGAACTGTTCTTACCTACGCATCAAAACCACAACAATTTTTCGTCAAGTGTGCTGTTTTAACCTTCAACAAGGACCGGGCGTAGTCAAACTTGATTCAACAAAAGCTAGAGAAACAGACACCCGCTACCCAGATGTGTGTGAAGCACGTCGGTACAACCAGTCTCATGAACGCGGTCATGTAATGTCGGCCCGGGCCGCTTCGTCCAACAATACCGCCGAATCAAAGTAAGACGTTGTTGGTAAGCAGTATGACTATTATCACGCACAACTCATTGTGTTCTACTCGTGCATATAACATCTACGCATAGACCTGGCTCGGATGCCACTGTTGGGGAACACAGTATTTCAAAAAAATTACCTAAGATCACGCAAGATCTATCTAGGAGATGCATAGCAATGAGTGGGGAGAGTGTGTCTATGTAGCCTCGTAGACCAAAAGCGAAAGCTTTTAGTAACACGGTTGATGTAGTCGAACGTCTTCGTGATCCAACTGATCCAAGTACCGGATGTACGACACCTCCGCGATCAGCACACGTTCAGCTCAAAGACGTCCCTCGAACTCTTGATCCATTTGAGGCTGAGGGGGAGTTCCATCAGCACGACGGCTTGGCGACGGTGATGATGAAGTTACCGGCGCAGGGCTTCGCCTAAGCACTATGACGATATGATCGAGGTGTGTAACTGTGGAGGGGGCACTGCACACGGTTAAGAGAAGCTTGTGTATTCTAGGGTGCCCCTGCCCCCGTATATAAAGGAGGGGAGGGGAGGCTGGCCGGCCCTCCTAGGGCGCGCTAGGAGAGGCGAATCCTACTAGGACTCGAAGTCCTAGTAGGTTTGCACCTAAGGAAGAGGGGGAAGAAGGAAGGAAGAGACGAAGGGAAGGAAAGGGGGCGCCCCCTTTCCCCTAGTCCAATTCGGACCCAAGGGGGGCGCACGGCCAGACCCTCCTGGCCCTTCCTCTCTTCCACTAAGGCCCATAGAGGCCCATTATTCCCCCCCCCCCGGGGGGGGGGGGTTCCGATAATTATTCGATACCTCTCGGAACTCATCCGGTGTCCGAATAACATCATCTAATATATCAATCTTTATGTCTCGACCATTTCGAGACTCCTCATCATGTTTGTGAGCTCATCCCGGACTCCAGACAAAATTCGGTCATCAAATCACATAACTCATAATATAAATTGTCATCGATCGTTAAGCGTGCGGACCCTATGGGTTCGAGAACTATGTAGACATGACCGAGACATGTCTTCGGTCAATAACCAATAGTGGAACCTGGATGCTCATATTGGCTCCTACATATTCTACGAAGATCTTTATCGGTCAAACCGCATAACAACATACGTTGTTCCCTTTGTCATCGGTATGTTACTTGCCCGAGATTCGATCATCGGTATCATCATACCTAGTTCAATCTCGTCACCGGCAAGTCTCTTTACTCGTTCTGTTATGCATCATCCCGTGACTAACTCATTTGTCACATTGCTTGCAAGGCTCATAGTGATGTGCATTACCGAGAGGGCCCAAAGATACCTCTCTGATACACAGAGTGACGAATCCTAATCTCGATCTATGCCAACTCAACAAACACCATCGGAGATACCTGTAGAGCATATTTATAATCACCCAGTTACGTTGTGATGTTTGATAGCACACAAGGTGTTCCTCCGGTATTCGGGAGTTTCATAATCTCATAGTCCGATGAACATGTATAAGTCATGAAGAAAGCAATAGCAGAAAAACTAAACGATCATTATGCTAAGCTAATGGATGGGTCTTGTCCATCACATCATTCTCTAATGATGTGATCCCGTTCATCAAATGACAACACATGTCTATGGCTAGGAAACTTAACCATCTTTGATTAATGAGCTAGTCAAGTACAGGCATACTAGGGACACTCTGTTTGTCTATGTATCCACACATGTACTAAGTTTTTGGTTAATACAATTCTAGCATGAATAATATACATTTATCATGATATAAGGAAATATAAATAACAACTTTATTATTGCCTCTAGGGCATACTTCCTTCAGTCATTGCAGGATAGTAAGGCAAACGTATTAGGGATGCCCAGTCCCGAAATGAAAAATGAATTTACTTTATGTTGTCAAATAATAAATTCCTTGGAAAGTGTTGGTATGGAGGGCAACCATGGATACGGCTAGCCATGGAAAGTGAAAGTATATTTTAAAAAGGAATAAACTTTATTTTCTGTTTGGGAACCGCCTATGACATATCTAGCATCAAAAGTGTTGGGAACTCCAAGTCGTTTTCGTTGGTGGGATAGATACACCTCCCAAAATGTTTTTATCTCTATGTTTTTCGCTTTGAGCTCTGGCACCTCTACAAATCCCTACTTCCCTCTGTGAAGGGCCTTTCTTTTACTTTATGCAATTTTTATTTTGAATTTGAGTCTCCATCTTCTCTTACAAAAGCACCAACTAGGAGGCAATATGATCGTACTTGAGTATTGGGTGTAGCTAATATGCGAGTGTGTTTCATGAATGGATCAATGGTTGAGCATGATGGGCTAGGGATAACTTATTTTAGCGTTGATATTTTGAAAGACATGGTTGCTCGTTGATATGCTTGAGTATTTAAATTATCATGTCAAAACTAGACTATTGCTTTGAATCACATAAAAGTCCAAATGTCCATGCAATAAAGAAAAGAATAGGATATGACACGTTAGGCAACATTCCACATCAAAAATTCTGTTTTTATCACTTACCTTCTCGAGGACAAGTAGGAGTTAAGCTTGGGGATGTTGGTACGTCTCCAACGTATCTATAATTTTTGATTGTTCCATGTTGTTATATTATCAATCTTGGATGTTTTATAATCATTTTATAGTCATTTTATATCTTTTTTGGTACTAACCTATTGACATAGTGCCAAGTGCCAGTTGCTGTTTTTTTTGCATGTTTTATACATCGCAGGAAATCAATATCAGACGAAGTCCAATGATAACCCACAACTATAGGGGATCGCAACAGTTTTCGTGGGTAGAGTATTCAACCCAAATTTATTGATTCGACACAAGGGGAGCCAAAGAATATTCTCAAGTATTAGCAGCTGAGTTGTCAATTCAACCACACCTGGAAACTTAATATCTACAGCAAGGTATTTAGTAGCAAAGTAATATGATAGTAGTGGTAACGGTGGTAAAAGGTAACGGTAGCAAAAGTAATATTTTTGGTGTTTTATAGTGATGATAACAATAGCAACGAAAAAGTAAATAAGCGAAGAACAATATATGGAAAGCTCGTAGGCAATGGATCGGCGATGGAGAATTATGCCGGATGCGATGGATCATGTAATAGTCGTAACCTAGGGTGACACAGAACTAGCTCCAGTTCATCAATGTAATGTAGGCATGTATTCCGAATATAGTCATACGTGCTTATGGAAAATAACTTGCATGACATCTTTTGTCCTACCCTCCCGTGGCAGCGGGGTCCTTTTGGAAACTAAGGGATATTAAGTCCTCCTTTTAATAGAGTACCGGACCAAAGCATTAACACATAGTGAATACATGAACTCCTCAAACTACGGTCATCACCGGGAGTGGTCCCGACTATTGTCACTTCGGGGTTGCCGGATCATAACACATAGTAGGTGACTATAGACTTGCAAGATAGGATCAAGAACTCTCATATATTGATGAAAACATAATAGGTTCAGATCTGAAATCATGGCACTCGGGCCCTAGTGACAAGCATTAAGCATAGCAAAGTCATAGCAACATCAATCTCAGAACATAGTGGATACTAGGGATCAAACTCTAACAAAACTAACTCGATCACATGATAAATCTCATCCAACCCATCACTATCCAGCAAGCCTACGATGGAATTACTCACGCACGGCAGTGAGCATCATGAAATTGGTGATGGAGAAAGGTTGATGATGACGATGGCGACGGATTCCCCTCTCCGAAGCCTCGAACGGACTCCAGATCAGCCCTCCCGAGAGAGTTTAGGGCTTGGCAGCGGCTCCGTATCGTAAAACGCGATGAATCCTTCTCTCTGGGTTTTTTCTCCCCGAAAGTGAATATATGGAGTCAGGGTTGAGGTCGGTGGAGTGTCAGGGGGCCCACGAGGCAGGGGGCAGGCGCGCCTCCCACCCTCGTGGATACGTGGAGGCCCCCCTGACGTGGATTTTTTTCTTCCAGTATTTTTTATATATTCCAAAATAATTCTTCGTTGATTTTCAAGTCATTCTGAGAACTTTTATTTCTGCAGAAAAAGAACACCATGGCAATTCTGCTGAAAACAGTGTTAGTCCGGGTTAGTTCCATTCAAATCATGCAAGTTAGAGTCCAAAAACAAGGGCAAAAGTGTTTGAAAAAGTAGATACGACGGAGACGTATCAACTCCCCCAAGCTTAAACCTTTGCTTGTCCTCAAGCAATTCAGTTGATAAACTGAAAGTGTCGGGGATATACCCCGCGGTATGATCTGGCCGGAGTTATAACCCGGCTGGGACTTAGTAAACCGGCAGGTGTTAAGGCAGGTCGTAAACCGGTTGGTGTTAAGTCAGACGGTAAACCGACAGGTTGTTAAACCGGCTGACAGTTAAGACAGACAGATAAAACAAGCAGTTAACCCAGACGGTAAACCGGCTGGTTGTTAAACCGGCTGACAGTTAAGACATGAGTTAAGTCAGATGATAACTCAGCAGACATTCTTAAATCGGTAGACCATCTTAAACCGGCACCAGTTAACTCCCGACAGACCATCTTAAACCGACACCAGTTAACTCTCGGCAGGCAGTGGTAACTGGGTTGCTAGGAGTTATGAAGCCCAAGATGTTAAGAAGCCCATGAAGAGAAGTCATAATAGTTAAGTCTTAAGTCCGAGTTGGACTCTACATATAACCCGCCCCTTCAACTTATATAAGGAGGGGTAGGGCTCCCCAAAGAGGGACAAGGAAGAAGAAACAATCTTAAAGGGTTAGGGTTAACTGGAAGAGCCGGTTTACGGCGGCTTCCTCATGATCATAATGAGAGATAGCCTCAAACAGCACGTAGGGTTATTACCAGATGATGTTTCCCGGGCCCCGAAGCTGTCTAAACCCTTGTCTTGCGTTGCGTCTCTCGATTCCGCTCAACCCCTCTCAAGCTACCGCATAGATGCGTTGGCCTCACGACTAAGTCCTCATACTAGGACATCTGCCGTGACAAAACCACGACAGTTGGCGCCCACCGTGGGGCCTGCGCACGGTGGTGTTGAGTTTTTGAAGGGATCTCTTTTAGGGATCGGGAAGCTCGTGATTTGGTTGGATGAGGAAAGGTCAGGACAAAACAATCCCGCAGGATAAACCGGCATGGGATAACTTTGGGCGAGACTGGCAAATTTGTTGCTTATGATCAAAATTGTGATGGAGCGAGCAGTATGAGGTTTTAGTCAATGAGATTAGGGTTGCATTGCGTGCAGCCGCCGCCCAAAAATCACCAAAACCGCCAGGAGTACGACATGTGGAGTCTAATCGGAGCCAATCCGGTTTATCGGTGCTACTAAACATACGACTGTCCAAATCCTGCAGAGACCAGAGGTCAAACTTGCGGAGTATGAGCAAGCGGAAGCTGCGGTCAAACCCAAGACGGTCCAGAGGGAGCGGCATGCTACACCAGATCGCAAGGATATCAACTAAGGGAGACCAAAAAATAAGTCATTGACTATGACGTGTGGAGGCACTAGTACAGAGTATTAACCCGGCCTTTGTTTTTTACCATCAGATGGCACGAGGCGTATTACTGGTTGCAAAAGATAGCAGAATAAACCGATCTAAGCCGGGTTACTCAACTTGTTCAAAAAAGGGGATAGGCCCGGAGGCCACGACCCGGAAACAGATAAGGTAGCGATCCGGACTCCTCCGCCGTCCGCGCCTCGAGGCCACGACCTGGACTTGCCTCTGGTCATCGCCTGTTAGCCAGCCCGCCGGCCACCGCGTCGAGTCGCCGGCCGCCGAGCCCTGCGAGCCGCTATCCGTTTCAACCTCCGTTGCCGGCGGGCTGCCTCTTCGTCCTCAAACCGGCTCTGTACCTCTTCTGCCGCCTCAAGCCGTGGTCGGCGGTCGGTGCCGGGCCGCTTTGGACTCGCCTTACCTTCACCTCCATCGCCTTACTGCGCTGGATCACTACCGTCACGCTCGATGCTGTGATATAAGCCGTTCCGGCGCCGAGTCACTGCGCTCCTCCCGCAAGTCGCCGATGCCCGCTGTTGCGTCTGCTGTTGAGCTGCTGTTGGGCGGTCGCGGGTCTACCAAGTCGCCGCCGTTGTGCCGCCATTGAGGCCTCGACCCACCGTCGTTGACCCGCCGTGGCTGGCCCGCGAGCCGCTGCACCTCGCTATGGCCTCGGAGCGACGCACCCCTCGTCTTGGCCATGAACCGCCGCGCCCTGTGAACCGGTCAGCCGTCGCGCCCTTCTCCATCAACTGGATTTCATGGCCGCCGGGTCGTCCCCGCGCAACCTCACCTCGACTTCGTCAACTCACCGGCAACCCCCTGTCGGTCGCAGAGCCGCCGCTACGGGCCTGCCCTCACCACAAACCGCTGTTGCGGCCAGCTCCGAGTTGCGCCGGTGTTGAGTCGTCGGCCCTGCGCCACTGAGCCGTCATCACCGGCGCGCCGAGCCGCTGCTGCGGCCTGCCTTGACCTCGCTCCTCCAAACCGTCCCGGGCCTCTGCATCTCCAAGCCGCAGAACCACCGGATTTCATTGCCTTTACTTCACCCCACCGGTCTGTGACGTACTAAGCCGCCTCCGAGCCGCCGCGCCTCCATTCCGAATCACCAGACCAGTTGCCGCATTAAGTTGCTGCCTTGCTGGTTTCGCCGGTGCGCCAAACTACCCTGGCCTTGCGCCACCTTCGCTGCGGCCGCGCTTTGAACCACCTTTGCCACCCGCCTTGAGCCGCCCCGTCGCTGCTGGCTTGGCCGACTCGTCTTCGCAGTAGCTCGCCCTGCTACCCTTTAAAACGGCCCGCGTTGCCGAGCCGCGGAGATATGTTATGAGGAAAAGGATGGGGGCGAAAATATATAATAGAACACCTGCAGTTAGGTCCTCACTATCATCCATTCTATGCTTCGCGATTCGTGCAAACACATTTCTCTTTTTTGTTTCTCTCGCATAAAACATGTTTTGAAGTTCAAACCTTTGCAGGGTGGCAAAGCTTTCTATCTAGAATCTAGGATAAATATTTCAGATTTTTTGGTCAAAAATAAATATACAAAAATGATTTGCCACCCTGCAAAGGTTTGAACTTCAAAACATGTTTTATGCGAGAGAAACAAAAAAAAGAAAATTTCAGATAGAAAGTTAGTTGTGTTGCATAGATCTTAAAGCAATATTAGACAGTTAGAATAGCAGAGTCCGGGTGCAGATGTTCTAAAAATCCACGTCCAAGGATGGGGACTGCCAAACGAGGTTGTTTCGGAAACTTCAGATAGGATTGGCTGCAGGAGGAAGACCATTGCTGGATTGTGTCCATGAATAAGAACCCGGCATTAGAAGCCAGTAAAACGGCCATGTCTCAGTTCCAGGGGCAAGAACACTGGGTCAACACGGATAACGTGGTCCGCTGGACGCCACCCCCGGAGGGTACAGTGATATTAAACACAGAGATCTGTGGAAGAGGCCAGAGCGACAGCAACTCTGGCGGGTTTGATAGCAACATTTACAGTTTTTAGATGACATAAAAGCTCTGCTCCTAGTGTTCAGTTCCGTCCAAGTATCGTCAGTTAGAAGAGCTGGTTATTCCAGAGAGAGAGAGAGAGAAGGGGAAACGCATGCAGGCGCATGCACATCCACAGAGAGAGGGACGGGACAGAGAACCTGTGTGCATGCAAAAAGGTGGGGCAGGAGAACGTGGGCACAAGGAGACAGTGGCTCTAAGCTGATTATTGCAACTGCCCGACGCTTCTTCCGTAGCAATCCAGAAAATACTACTCCATGAGGTTGTCAGACGCGTCCGGATATTTAAAAGATCAGACAAAGTTAACGTCCAACTATATCATCCACTGTCGGTGCCCGTGTTTGTCTGACAAGTAACTAGGTGCTATCTTTTCTATAAATCTTATCAGTATATATTACATTGTTTGAAAAACAATTATTATGGTCTGTGATATTTTTATTTCGCAGGACCATTATTTATTACAAAGGTGTGGCAAAGGGGCATAAGCCAATATTGTTTTTGTACTAGTGCTTGTCCGTGCCATACTGCTGGATGGATACGTGAGCAAGTCACCGTCCCCGCTACATCAACATACGCGACTGACTCATCATCCGTGCCTACAGCCGACTCGCCCGCCTTTACCGGGGTGATCATCAACTCCGCGGTGGATATTTACTGGCCTGGCATATCAGGTGAAATCCATCCAGTATATTTTTTATTGCTTTCTTTAAAAGAGCAATTACTCCGGCTTGCAAAGTTATCTAATGCAGGACCCTAAACCGCCATAGTGGTGCAAATTTAAAGGCCGTCAAAAATTTTCCGGCTTAAAAAGAAAGATTCCGGTTTAAAATCCGGTTCAAGGTAAAGCTGTCTCCCACAAAGCTTTGAAGCTCTCAATATCCGGTTTAAGAATTTCCGGTTCAAAAAGAATAATCTCTCGCAAGTTCAAGTTCTCAGAAAAAATTAAAGGGACCAAAGAGAGTCTGTTGCAAAAGCACAGCTCAAACATAGGTGCCCCTTGAGCACAGCTCACAGTATCATTTGAGGGCTTGGTCGTATTCGAACCATAGCTACACCTCTTGATTCCGGCTATCAAGCCAATATTATCATAAGAGCACAACTCTGGTTATTTCGGTAATCCGGCTATCAAGCCAATATTATCATAAGGGGCCAAAGAGAGTCTGCTGCATAGCACAACTCAAACATGGGTATCCCTTGAGCACAGCTCACAATATCACTTGGGGGCTATGTTCGAACCATAGTCACACCTCTTGATAGGCTTAAGGCCACCAGGGAAATCACTTGGGGGCTCTGGTCGTATCCGAACCTTTGCTTATAGCCTCTTGATCAGCATAAGGGCACCAGGAAATCACTTGGGGGCTTGGTCGTATTCGAACCATAGCTACACCTCTTGATAGGCATAAGTCCACCAGGGAAATCACTTGGGGGCTATGGGTTCGAACCATAGTTGCACCTCTTGATAGGCATAAGGGCACTAGGGAAATCACTTGGGGGCTTGGTCGTATTCGAACCATAGGTACACCTCTTGATCGGCGCAATGCCACAATTATAACTACATGGGGGCTCTGGTCGTATCCGAACCATAGCTTAAAACCCTCTTGATCATATATATACATCATCATATATTGCATCATACGTTGCATCATCATTACATCATCATAGCATGTATCACATGTGCATGGATATACCGGTTTATATGGCAGGAATCGGTTTTCAAACCAGGTTATATTATTCAAAATCTTTAATAGCCAACACGGCTGGATTTTATTATGGTTATCAATAACCACTATTATGATTAATGTTTTCAAAGTCGCTTTAGCGCAATGGCTATCATATTATTAATGGATATGATTTATTCTAAAATTTGAAGGAATAGTCCTGAATCGTTGCAGGCTTACGACCAGGCTCTTAGGGGCTACATTATTCAAGTCGGGATTACATCAAATACACAAGTCTCATGTCGCTGCAAGCATGCACCATGACACTTGGGGGTAATGCAAAGTCATTGTTTGCTCACTTATTGAAGACCCGACTCATCACATCGTAATGAGCCGGCCCATGGGGGCTACCAATTGCTCCTGTCAACAAATCAAGGTACACAAATTTTCATCTATTATTGAAGGATCCACTGCTCAGTTGATAAAGCGCAAAGCTCTCAACCTTGTGGACGTGGGTTCAAGCCCCATGATGGGGGTTACATCGTATAATGTTATTCTCAATGAAGTATATATAAAGTCCCAGCTCAATATTATCTTACTGAGCCGGCCCTTGGGGGCTACACGTTGTTGTTCAAGTCTACATGATCATATCTATAAAGTCCCTTCTCCTTATTGCATAATGACCCGGCCCTTGGGGGCTACACTGGTTGAAGTTTTTATAAGCATAAGGCAATTTCAAGTCCCATGTTGCTGCAAGCATGACAACCCGGCACTTGGGGGCTACATATGTGGAATACTTAGTTCTGACTGGTGATTGAGATGAACAACCTGGATTTCTTCAAACTTGTGACATTCATATTGAAGCAAGGCTTAAGATGTTGATATGCTACCTTCTTAAGACTTGGGGGCTACAAGTGATAGACATATAAGAGGTACATTTTCAAGCTTGATGTTAACTACAATTATGACCCGGTGCCATCAATATTGGTAAACTAGCAATGATAAACCGACAAAGTTCTACATTCTTAAACCGACAAGTTCTACATTCTTAAACCGGCTGAAGATGAAATGAGTATTTCAAAGGCCAATATTTTTGTTAAGCATTGGGAGCTGAAGTCAAAGGAGTTATTCTTCACAATATTTCTCTATGACAAACCAATGTCAGCAAATTGATTATGAAGCTGGCCTATTGACTCGGATTTTATAGAAGAAGGAAGTGACAAGGACTTAATGATGATCACGATCAGTTTAACATGGATAAATCCAAATTAAATTGGGGGCTAATGTCGGGGATATACCCCGTGGTATGATCTGGCCGGAGTTATAACCCGGCTGGGACTTAGTAAACCGGCAGGTGTTAAGGCAGGTGGTAAACCGGTTGGTGTTAAGTCAGGCGGTAAACCGACAAGTTCTTAAACCGGCTGACAGTTAAGACAAACAGGTAAAACAGGCAATTAACCCAGACGGTAAACCGGCTGACAGTTAAGACAGGAGTTAAGTCAGATGATAACTCAGCAGACATTCTTAAACCGGCAGACCATCTTAAACCGACACCAGTTAACTCCCGGCAGACCATCTTAAACCGGCACCAGTTAACTCCCGGCAGGCAGTGGTAACTGGGTTTCTAGGAGTTATGAAGCTCAAGATGTTAAGAAGCCCATGAAGAGAAGTCACAATAGTTGAGTCTTAAGTCCGAGTTGGACTCTACATGTAACCCGACCCTTCAACTTATATAAGGAGGGGCAGGGCTCCCGAAAGAGGGACAATGAAGAAGAAACAATCTTAAAGGGTTAGGGTTAACTCGGAGAGCCGGTTTACGGTGGCTTCCTCATGATCATAATGAGAGATAGCCTCAAACAGCACGTAGGGTTATTACCGGATGATGTTTCCCGGGGCCCGAAGCTGTCTAAACCCTTGTCTTGCGTTGCGTCTCTCGATTCCGCTCAACCCCTCTCAAGCTACCGCATAGATGCGTTGGCCTCACGACCAAGTCCTCACACTAGGACATCTACTGTGACATAACCATGATAGAAAGTGATAAAGAAAAACTTTTACAAACTCTGTTTGCTCTTGTTGTTGTAAATATGTAAAGCCACCATTCAAGTTTTCAGCAAATATTATGAACTAACCATATTCACAATAACAGTTAGGTCTCATGTTTACTCATATCAATGTCATAATCAACTAGCGAGCAATAATAATAAATCTCGGATGACAACACTTTCTCAAAACAATCATGATATGATATAACAAGATGGTATCTCGCTAGCCCTTTCTGAGACCGCAAAACATAAATGCAGAGCACCTTTAAAGATCAAGGACTGAATAGACATTGTAATTCATGGTAAAAGAGATCCAATCAAGTCATACTCAATGTAAACTAACAGTAATGGATGCAAATGACAGCGGTGCTCTCCAACTAGTGCTTTTTAATAAGAGGATGATGACTCAACATAAAAGTAGATGGATAGGCCCTTCGCAGAGGGAATCAGGGATTTGTAGAGGTGCCAGAGCTCGGTTTTGAAATAGATATGAATAATATTTTGAGCGGTATACTTTCATTGTCAACATAACAACCGAGAGATCTCGATATCTTCCATGCTACACACATTATAGGCGGTTTCCAAACATAATGGTAAAGTTTATACTCCCCCTCCACCAACAAGCATCAATCCATGGCTTGCTCGAAACAACGAGTGCCTCCAACTAACAAGAGTCCCGGGGGAGTTTTGTTTGCAGTTATTTTGATTTGATTTGCACAAAGCATGGGGCTGGGCATCCCGGTGACCAGCCATTTCTCGTGAGTGAGGAGCGGAGTCCACTCCTCTCGAGAATAACCCGCCTAGCATGGAAGATACAGACAACCCTAGTTGATACATGAGCTATTCGAGCATACAAAACAGAATGTTTATTTGAAGGTTTAGAGTTTGACACATACAAATTTACTTGGAACGACAGGTAGACACCGTATATAGGTAGGTATGGTGGACTCATATGGAACAACTTTGGGGTTTAAGGAATTGGATGCACAAGCAGTATTCCCGCTTAGTACAAGTGAAGGCTAGAAAAAGACTGGGAAGCGACCAACTAGAGAGCGACAACAGTCATGAACATGCATTAAAAGTAATCAACATTGAATGCAAGCATGAGTAGGATATGATGCACCATGAACATAAATATCGTAGAGGCTATGTTGATTTTGTTTCAACTACATGCGTGAACATGTGCCACGTCAAGCCACTCGAATTGTTCAAAAGAGGATATCACCCTGTCATACCACATCACAACCATTTTAATAGCATGTTGGCACGCAAGGTAAACCATTATAAACTCCTAGCTAATTAAGCATGGCATAAGCAACTATAATCTCTAATTGTCATTGCAAACATGTTTATTCATAATAGGCTGAATCAGGAACGATTGAGGGAGTCCTGGACTAAGGGGTCCTCGGGCGTCCGGACTATTATCCTTTGAGCCGGACTGATGGGCTGTGAAGACATGAAGGCCGAAGACTGCATCGTGTCCGGATTGGACTCTACTTAGCATGGAAGGCAAGCTTAGCGAACGAAGATTCCTTCTTATATAACCGACTCCATGTAAACCCTAGATCCCCCCGGTGTCTATATAAACCGAAGGGGGTAGTCCAGAAAGGACATCATATATACTCATTACCATACCCACATAGGCTAGACTTCTAGGGTTTTGCCATTACGATCTCGTGGTAGATCCACTCTTGTAACACTCATATTCATCAATATCAATCAAGTAGGACGTAGGGTTTTACCTCCATATAGAGGGCCCTAACCTTGGTAAACATCGTGTCCCCCGTCTCCTGTTACCATCGATCCTAGACACACAGTTCGGGACCCCCTACCCGAGATCCGCTGGTTTTGACACCGACATTGGTGCTTTCATTAAGAGTTCCATTGTGTCGTCGATGAAAGGCCCGATGGCTCGCCTTGTCAATAAAGACAATATTGCCGCAGGGGTAGTTTTGGCCTCGGGCCAAACTCTCCGGCTGGGCGACTTTACTATGATCGCCCGTTTGGCCGCAGGGCCGATGATGACCTCTCGGGCCATCGAAAATACCCTTCGCATCAGCTCCGAGCACTCCAGGAAGATGGATCCGGTTGAGTTTTCGTCATTAAACGAGCTCCTAGATCGCATCGCTGCTTTGGGAATCGCCACAGATTATGATCAGATCGGGCCTAAAACCAATCAGGGAGAAACCGAAATCCCACCGGTCACCCACCAGATCGCGACAGTCCTGGAGCAGGACGGCGAGTCTTCTTCTATATCGAAGACGGACTATGTTCGGGCCGCCGTTCATAAAGAGCCGGATACTCACCCGCGAAAAGACGCAACCAGCCCTCCAACATAGCATCGGACGGCGGCTCCAAACAATCAGAAGATATTCCTGAACCCGGACTGTCTAGTCCGGGAGGTCGTCGGACTCCGGACAACCGGTTAGGTCGGGGTTTGGATTTAATTCCACCCACCCACCCGGACATAGAGGCTCTCATGAGCATAAAGCAGCAATCTCAGGAGAAGGTCCACCACTTTTGAGCCAGATTCCTCCTTGTCAAGAACAAGGTAAAATATTGCCGTGACGAGGACGCAATATCAGCGTTCTGCAAAAACTGTGCGGACGAAGGAATCCTCAACACCATCAATCGACGCCGCATACTCAAATTTGCTGACTTAGCAACAATCGTACAAAAATACTGCGTGATGGAAAGCGCATGGGAAACTCGGGCAGCTCGCTGGGAACCACCAGCCCCAACCCAACTTCCCCTACAGGCGAAAAGGGCGTACCCTCGAGGCACGCCCAGTCCAATAGTCAGAAAACACAAAGCCACTATACGGCACGACATCGTTCTAGAAGGGTGGCTCGACAACCCATGCAAAAACATACAACAACAGATATCGTAGCAACCCACAGCCTTAGAGCATGTTGGATACTATGACAGGTAGCCAAGAGCGGTGAGGACATCCTTATCAAGGACGCCCCAGAACAACACCCCCAGAAGACGACGACCCAAGAGTATTGACAGTCTTCAAGACATCGCTTCAAATAACAAGCGCAAATGGGCACTTCGCGAGCTCAACGAAGTCTGCCAAATTGCTGTAATAAACCCATAGAACAACACGGCAATAACATTCAACAAAGATGACGAACCAAAGTACAGAGCAGCACAAGCACCAGCCGCGTTAGTCCTCAGCCCCATCGTGGATGGGTTTCGACTCACCAAGGTCCTCATGGACCGCGGCAGCCGATTAAATCTCATTTACGAGGACACACTCCATAAAATGGAAATAGACAGGAGCCGCATCAAACAAGGGAAAATTTTGTTTTTGCCACTCTAGATTTTGCCAATTTTCCTTATACCATTCTAGATTTTGACATTTCACTTTTGCCACTCTTAGCTTTTGACAATTATCACAATTGCCATTCCGTGGCAAAAGCAAAATAATTTTATTTCATTTTTGCCACTCTTAGCTTTTGAAATGTGTCACAATCGACACTCCGAAAATTTTGCTTTTGCCACTGGAATGGCAATTCAGATAATTGTCAAAAACTAAGAGTGGCAAAAGTGAAATGTCAAAATCTAGAGTGGCATAAGGAAAATTTGCAAAATCTAGAGTGGCAAAAATAAAAATTTCCCATCAAACAAAGTAACACAACCTTCTGGGGAATTATTCCTAGTCGGGAGGCACGATGCGCGGGCAAAATCACACTTGACATGGTATTCGGATCGCCGGAGAACTATCGGTCCGAAGAAATAACCTTCCAAGTGACCCCTTTCAGCTATACCTCACTACGGATATATGAAGCTCAAAATGCCCAGACCAAACGGTATAATCACTCTCGTCAGTCATCCGAACATCGCACTCCGCGCTAAAAACAAAACCGCATCCCTGGCCCTGGAGGTGCTATCCGAAGCCCTCGCGGTCGAAGAATTAACCGCACTACTCTCCACAGTGGACAAGGACGATGTGATCCTCGACAAACGCTCCAAATCCACCTCGTTTAAACCGGTAGAAGAAATAATCAAATTCCAGGTCTACCTAACGGACCCCAAGAAGACGGCATCCATCGGAGCTCAACTAAACCCAACAGTTGACGCCGCACTGCGAGAATTCCTGCGCAAAACCTGGGACATATTTGCCTGGCACCCTTCGGATATGCCAGGTATCCCACGCAAGCTGGCTGAACATAGCCTCAATATATTAAAGGGGTTTAAACCAGTTAGGCAAGCACTGCGGCGCTTTTCCGAACCCAAGCGACAAGCCATGGGGGAGGAGCTGGCCAAACTCATCGAGGCCGGATTCATTTGAGAAATCAAACATACAGACTGGCTGGCAAACTTGGTGATGGTACCAAAGAAGGACAAATCCTGGCGCCCGTGCGTCGATTTCAAAGACCTCAACAAAGCCTTCCCTGAGGATCCCTTCCCCTCCCCCGCATTGATCAAATCATTGACGCCACCGCAGGACACGACTCGCTGTGTTTCCTCGACGCATACTCCGGATACCATCAAATCAAAATGAAGGAATCCGATCAAGCTACAATAGCATTTATTACCCCATATGGGCCATTCTACTTCAATACCATGCCCTTCGGGCTCAAGAATGGCGGTGTCACATATCAACGCATGATTCAAACATGCCTGGAGAAACAGATGGGAAAAACAGTAGAGGCTTACGTTGATGACGTTGTCATCAAAACCAGGCACGTGGAAACACTAATAGACGACTTACGTCTTACATTCTACAACCTCAGGGCATATGACGTTAGGCTCAACCCAGAAAAGTGTGTCTTCGGCGTCCCCGCTGGAAAACTGCTAGGCTTTATCGTTTCCAATAGAGGAATCGAAGCAAACCTAGCCAAAATCTGAGCTTTGTCACAATTTGCTAAGCCAATAGACCTTAAGCAAGTTCAAAAACTTGTAGGTTGTGTGGCAACTCTAAGCCGCTTTATCTCCAGATTAGGAGAAAAGGCACTACCTCTCTATCGCCTTCTACGGTGAACCGACCACTTCGAGTGGACGGACGCGGCAACAACCAGATTGGAAGAAATCAAAACCCTTCTTGCGAGCAATCCAATCCTGGCTGCACCAAACTCTGTCGAACCGATGTTATTATACATATCGGCAACACATCAGGTGGTGAGCGCTGTACTCGTTCTTGAACGAGAACAGGACGGACATAAATTCCCTCTTCAGAAGCCAGTATACTACGTATCTACTGTCCTTACAACATGCAAATCTCGGTACCCTCATTATCAAAAAATAGCATACGCGGTCTTCATGGCATCCCGGAAGCTCCATCACTACTTCTAGGAGTATTCGATCACGGTGGCCTCCGAAGTGCCACTCAACGACATTATAAATAACCGCGATGCTATGGGCCGGATAGCCAAATGGGCCATTGAGCTCCTGCCATTTGACATTACATACAAACCACGTCGAGCTATCAAGTCCCAAGTACTGGTCGACTTCATCGCCGAATGGACAGAGGCCGAACTCCCTAAAGAGTACGGCACATACTCCAATTGGGTCATGCACTTCGACGGTTCCAAAATGTTGGCAGGGTTAGGAGCGGGTGTCGTCTTAACGTCCCCTACCAGAGACATCGTCTAGTACGTTCTCCAAATACTATACACAGACTCCAATAATGCAGCTGAATACGAGGGCTTATTGCATGGTCTCCGGATGGCTGTCTCCATGGGCATACAACGCCTAGAAGTGCGCAAGGGACTCAAACCTTGCAATATCTCAAATAAATGGAGATTTCGACGCTAAAAATTCGAAGATGGCAGCGTATCATAACACAGTCATAAAAATGTCGGCCTGGTTCGAGGGGCTCGAGTTCCATCATGTGGCTCGAGAAAGTAATCAAGCGGCGGATATTCTTTCTCGTATTAGCGCTAAGAGCGACCCCGTCCCACCTAATATCTTCCTGGAAAGGCTCTTTAAGCCATCCGTGGTGTGGCAGGGGGAAAACGGCAATGCTAGTCCAGACCCAAACATAACCCCAGATCCCGGAAACATCGACATAACACCATTGGCGCATCTCATCATGGCAGTCATTGCCCCATGGACTGAGCCCTTCCCGGCCTACCTTAATAGGAAGGAGCTTCCCGAGGACCAGAATGAGGCCCGCTGCATTGTCCGGCGCTCAAAGGCCTACAAGGCTCATGATGGAGAGCTCTACAAGAAAAGCGCCATCGGAGTCCTCCAACGATGTATATCCGAGGAAGAGGGGTGACAGCTCTTGGCTGAAATTCACGTCGGACTCGGTGGGCACCACGCCGCAGCTCAGGCCCTTGTTAGCAAGGCTTTCTGTATAGGGTTTTATTGGCCGACGGCCCGAGCGGATGCACAGGACCTTGCCCAACATTGCGTCGGATGCCAACTCTTTGCCAATCAAAGCCATATGCCCCCCACTGCCCTACAAACAATCCCCATCACTTGGCCTTTCGCCATCTGGGGACTTGACATGGTTGGACCCCTTAAAGGGGGAAGCCATAAGAAAAAATATTTGCTAGTTATGGTGGACAAATTCACTAAGTGGATAGAGGCTAAACCAGTCAAAATGGCCGAGTCCGGCCCGGTGATAGACTTAATATCCGATGTTGTTCACCGTTATGGTGTCCCACACAGCATCATCACTGACAACGGCTCCAATTTCACAGCCGACGAGGTAAAAACCTGGTGTACTAATCTGGGCATTAAACTAGATTACGCCTCCGTCTACCACCCACAACCAACGGTCAAGTCGAATGCGCCAACGGTCTTATTATGAGCGGCATCAAACCTAGACTAGTGCGGTCTTTAAAAGAATCAGACAAGCACTGGGTTGATGAGCTCGACTCCGTACTCTGGGGGCTACGGACGACGCCCAACCGTACTACCGGGTACACACCTTTCTTCATGGTGTATGGTGCAGAGGCTGTATTGCCGTGCGATATTATTCACGACTCACCTAGAGTGCGTATGTATGAGGAGAGAGAATCCGAGCTCAATCGACAGGACAGCCTAGATGCCCTGGAGGAGGAACGCGATGCCGCAAAAGCCCGCTCAGCAGTTTACCAACAGCAGGCTCGAAGATATCAAAGCAGAGAAGTACGGGCCAAGACTTACAACATTGGCGAACTCGTTCTACGGCTCCTGGAGAATAAAAAGGACAAACTCAAGCCCAAATGGGAGGGTCCCTTCATAATCGACGAAGTTCTCACAGGAGGAGCGTACCATCTTCACGATGCATCAGACAATCGCCTCGAGCCGAACCCCTGGAACACGGCCAGACTCCGGAGATTCTACGCCTAGCACTAAACCCCTTGTTCGTCTCCTCCTCCCCTATAGTTTCCATTGTTTTTTTCTCTTCTCCGAGTACTTTCTTCTTTCTCGCTTTAACGCTTTAGTGCGGCTAGACCGCACACCATTGGCACATACATCTTTAAACATGTACGCCACTTGTACCCGGGGGCTTCTCGGACAGAAGTTCTTGTCATTCCTTGAGCATCAAGCTCCTCACATATGAGTTTTCCATATGTACCTTTTCTTCGCCACTATATGCATCGATATGACTTAAGTTTTGGCCAAGCTAGGTTGCCTAGCTCCTGTGCTTATGACCTACGTTCCCGTTAGTTCGGCTAGGGCATAAAGGGAGCACCTGTGTGATTGTTACTGTCGAGTCATCCGGATGTGTACCTCAGACTGGGTGAAGCCGAAAGCTTGTGTTCTTAAGGGAATATTTGGTCGGTGAATTAAAGATGTTTTTTAAACTCACTCCATTGTGCACCCCAAGAACTTATACGAACTATGGTGCTCGCATCACAATCCCAACATGTACATTAAATGCATGCATACCCAGGGAAAGGAACCCTTAACGGAACTATTCCCTCTGGAAGATGTTTCTTACGATATCCATGTAATATAGCATAGCTAGCCGGATACAACTTGTCTGTTCAAGCAACTATGACCCCTACGCCTAGTTTTCCAAGCATACCCCGGCCTATTCGGCCGTGACGGTATTCGGAAACACTCCGCACCTTAGAGTCCGGAGGTTGAAGCGAAAAGGTCTGCCATGACAAATGATATACAATTCAGCTAGATGAGGAAAGTACACAGTCACTTGGACTCGAGCACCTCTTCCTCTAGACCTTCCAATAGGCAGTCTAACTTACAATCCTGTTGAGAATATTTGGCGGCCACCTCTACTTGGTCATATACTATACTAACGGGAATTTCTTCCCAATTCGGCCCTACCGGCCCGACACGAGCCATGTGATTAGGATCCAGCTTGGTATAGCGCGTCTTCACCATGGCCCAGGCCTCTCGCGCACCCTCTCAGCAGGCAGATATCTTCCACAGCCGGATACGCCACCGCGCTCCGTTGAACAGCTCTACCAGCTTCTCCATGCTTCCTGGAGGGGAGTCGGATGGCCATAAAGCCTCGACTACACTCCGCATAGCCTGCCGAGCTTGCTCGTGCAACTGCGATAGCTCCTGCAGAAGATCATTTGATGATCCGGACACTTCCTCTTCGGGGCGGTTCGTCAATAAACCTGCAACTACAGCTATATTAGCTACCGCTACCTCCAAACTGTTGTAAGATAAAAGTGGCCACATAGTGAATATGCCGCCTCGGAGCTTCTTGTTCTCCTTCACAGAGTCGGCTAGCTGCGCTCGCACGTCTTTCAGTTCTTCGCCTAGGTTGATGTTCCAATCTTGGAGTTTCTTTTTCTCTTCAATGACCTTTGTCAATACACGCTCGCCCGCTGCTAGCAGCCTTTTTGGCTCCGTGTTCTTCACTTCGAGCGGTGTCCAACTGCTCTTTTACTTGGTCTAAATGACCCAACACAAAAATTAGAACCTAGATTCACACTATCGGTGTAGCCTTATGAATTTTCGATGGAGGAAAATATTACCTGGAGATGCTTTGTATTTCTCCAGTTCGGCGTTAGCAGCAAGCAGCTGGCATTGACACTTTTCTAGTTCCTGAGCCAGCTGGGTATTCTTCTCCGTAAGAACCTGGTTGTACATTGATCCTTAAATCAGTTGATTCAACTCCTTTAAGTCTCGGGGGCTACTGGCATATGGTTGTCATAGTCAGACAAAGCGAATTTACCTGCACATCTTTCAGATGTCGCTTTGTGGCCTTGCTAATCCCATCTCGAGCAGCCCGGATGTACGCATTGGCTCGACTCTTCCAAAAAGCCAGGATCTTGTAGAATGGCCCGGCGGTGCCGACGATTCATAGCACTCTCCACCTCCGAGTTGGTGACGGATACATCGTCCGAATCCTCGGCTGGAGGACAGTCCGGCGTCACCCTTGCATCAGCGCCCATCTTCACGGCGGGATTTGAATCCTGGCTGTGGGAAGTACGGCCGCTCGGACCCCCGGATACAGTCCGACGCGCCTTCCTCCTGACAAATGGAAAACGGGAAGGTCACGGTTGGACGTGACTGCTCAGGGGCAGGTTGGCGAATTCATACCTCTTCGAGGAAGGCACGGCCGTGTTTTCATTTGCTTTCCACTTGGAAGGATTGTCCGACGTAGGAGCCGATCTCTTCGAAGCCGCCGAACGTCTCCCATGTGAAGCACGATACGGTGTGATGGGTAAGATGGAGTAAGAGCACTCTTTTTGAGAAGGCGATTTCTTAATTATTTACCCGAGAAGCAGGAAGAAGGCCGGGATAGTCTGCGGTAATGGACACTTCTGTGACGTCGTAGCTGGTCTGGTAGAACACTCCCTCCGCAAGCACCACAAATATATCCGTGTCCTCTTCGAACCCGAGATCTAGCTCTCGGTTGTGGTCCTCCGGCTGTGGGGCAGGACTATAAAATCCCTCGGTGACCTTTCACCAGTGCTGTCATAAGCAAATGAGCTAGAAGTTTATCAAAAGCAATTTGGAGATGGAAGAAGTAAAAAACGGAGGGGTCGGGCCTTACCCAGCTGGGAGGGTTATACATAGAGTACACTCTAGATTTGATGCGGAGAAATTCCTTTTCCTCCCCTTTGAACAGTTCGGCTAATATTTTAGCCAAAGCGGCAGGGGTATCCGGACCTTTCCGGCCGCATCGAGAAGCGTCATCCTCCCCATTATAGTGCCACATGGGAAGCCCTCTGTATTGGAGCGGTTGAACCCCTCGCGCTATGGAAATCGCCATAACATCGATTACTGTGAGTCCGGATTGAGTGAGCTCTCTTATCCTGCTCATCAGCTGACGAACCTCCGCGCCATCTTCCTCTTCAAGATTCTGGGGACGCCAACTATGGCGTTTCTTCAGTGGGGCGCGAGTAAATTCAGGAAGACCCTTTCGAATCGGGTCGGGAAGCGCAACGTCCTCTATATAAAACAATTCGGAGGGCCATTCGTCAGGTGCCTTCCTTGGTGTGCCGGATGGATATCCGGTATCGGCGACGCGCCACACTTCGGCTCCGCCCACTTTAAATATTGACCCCTTTGTGATTGCGCGGGACGAGACAAAACAGCTTCCTCCACAACTCGAAGTGAGCCTCGACGCCCAGGAAAAGTTCACATAAAGCGACATAACCCGCAATGTGCAGAATAGAGGCCGGAGTGAAGTTGTGCAGCTAGAGGCCGTAATATTCCAGAAGCCCTCGGAGGAATGGATGGATTGGAAATCTGACGCCTCTTAGCAGGTAGGGGACAAAACACACTCGCTCCCCTCGGACGGATTGGGGAAGTCCTCTGCCCGAGTCCCCTCATTGAAGGAAGCTAGCCCCGATCGAACAGGTACTAGATCTACACGGGGAAGGAATCCCTGCGTTTGCAACTTTTTCAAACGGCTATGATACATGGAACACCTCTCCCACTCGCCTTTCTCTGGGCCGGGACGAGGAGAGGAGTTGGGAGCATTAGCCATGCCAGAATGGTTTCTCCTAAAGCAGTCTCTGGGGATTTCTTCTGTGTAGCACTGAATGGATCTGGGGTCCAATCTCTTTAAATAGGCGCTCTTCCTCGCATCAAGGGGGTGTTATTCGCAAAAATACCCTGACTTTACACATTCACTCGGCACGTGGAGGACAAAGACTATTCAACACACGGAAGCCAAGGAGGTGACATTGGATCAATGGCCAAATACATACTTGGAGATCGTCGAAGGGAGAACCCGCCTTGCAATGACGAAGACAGTATGTGTGCCGAGCACCTCGTTATTGATGACTGGTTCAGGGGCTACCGAGGCAGTCCTGGACTAAAGGGTCCTCGGGCGTCCGGCCTATTATCCTTTGGGCCAGACTGATGGGCTGTGAAGACATGAAGGCCGAAGATTGCATCATGTCCGGATTGGACTCTACTTAGCGTGGAAGGCAAGCTTAGCGATCGAAGATTCCTCCTTATGTAACCGACTCCATGTAAACGCTAGATCCCCCCGGTGTCTATATAAACCGAAGGGGGTAGTCCAGAAAGGACATCATATATACTCATTACCATACCCACATAGGCTAGACTTCTAGGATTTAGCGATTATGATCTCGTGGTAGATCCACTCTTGTAACACTCATATTCATCAATATCAATCAAGCAGGACGTGGGGTTTTACCTCCATAGAGAGGGCCCGAACCTGGGTAAACATCGTGTCCCCTGTCTCCTGTTACCATCGATCCTAGATGCATAGTTCGGGACCCCCTACCCGAGATTCGCCAGTTTTGACACCGACAACGATGAACTTATCATATTTACAAAAACAAGAGAGGTCGAGTTCATACCGGCTTTTCTCATCTCAATAAGTTCATCATATAATCATCATTATTGCCTTTCACTTGCACGACCGAATAGTGTGGATAATAATAATAGTGCACATGCATTGGACTAAGCTGGAATCTGCAAGCATTCAATTCAAGAAAGAATACAAGGTAATATGGGCTGTTTGTTAGATCAACAATAATGCATATAAGAGCCACTTTAACATTTTCATTATGGTCTTCTCCTCTCAACCCCCAAAGAACAAGAAAAGAAATAAAACTATTTACACGGGAAAGCTCCCAACAAGCAAAAGAAGAACGAGAAATCTTTTTGGGTTTTCTTTTTAGTTACTACTACTACAGCATGAAAAGTAAACTAAATAAAAGCTACAACCATTTTTTTTGTTTTTCTTAAGGTTTATCAAACACAAGAAGAAAGCATAAGAAGGGAATTAAACTAGCATGGATGATAAAGTGAAAAAGTATGAGCACCGACAACTAGCATGAGTGTGTGAACATGAATGTAATGCCGGTGGGAAATACGTACTCCCCCAAGCTTAGGCTTTTGGCCTAAGTTGGTCTATGGCCACGGCTGGCCTGGCGGGTATCCAATCAAAGTAATAGTTTGGGTCATACTGAGAAGAATCCCCCTGGTGCCACTGATTCGTGATCTCTTCCGGATTCCACTGATAAACAGACTGCTGGTGAGGATCAAATTGTTGTTTAGGCTTTGGCTCTGTAGCTGGTGTGGGGTTTCGGTAGGCGTGAATGGCCTCCGGCGGAACAAGGTACTTCCCTATAGATAAGTCAAACAAAGAAGGAGCAGGCAAACTAATAGTCTCAGGGTGATTTTTATCAAATATCAGCTTGTACTTAAGCATCTTTTCCTTATTCTTAACGATAAAATCATGTGCTACCATACTCTTATAGTCTAGAAAAACAGGACGCAACAACTTCTCTTCCTTCTCATAATACCTAATAGGTATGTTAAAGTGTGCAGCGAGGCATGAGGCGAAGATGCCTCCAAGTACGGGGCCTTTAGTACGGTTAAGATTTAACCGCTTTGCAACAAAAGCGCCCATACTAAATGTGTCATCACGGAACAAGGCATCGCACAAAATAACAATATCAGGGGCACTAAGGTTGCCACAGTTTCCGCGACCAATTAAGCATCTACTAGCAAATATTGAGAAGTAACGTAAACAGGAAAATGTATGCTAGTAATTCTTGCATCGGAAACTTTCCTCGTTTCCCCTACAACAATTGTATCAATAAACCCTTCCACATCGTCACGATGTGGTTCCTCTATGCTGCCCACAAAAGGTATCAAACAAACCCGACAAAAATCACAAAGTGACATCTCCTTATGCTCATCATATAAATAAAATTCCACCGTAGGTGGTGAGCTCCTAGCATGGAAATGAAATTTTTGCACAAAGATATTGGTGAGTAAGAGATACTGTTCGCGTTGGTCGTGGAGGAAGGTTGTGAGGCCTGCATTATCAACCAATTTATAGAAATCATCATAAATCCCGGCTGCTCTCAAGAAATCATCACAAGGCCATTCACACGGTCGAACCTCCATGGTGCGAGGGAGATTATACTTGGGCTTCTTGTTCTCTTCACTTTGTTTATCCTTCGAGCTTCGGCTCGATGAGCCCCTCAAAAATCTCTTCATCTTTTTCTGAAAATTTCTGAAATTTTTAGTAACTTCAAAATAAAACTAAACCAAACTCAACAAAATTGATAGCAACTAGTCCTACAAGTGCCTAGAGGCAATATCATGCATTAAAACTACTTTTGACCATATAAAGTTGACATGAAAGCTCAAGAACAGGGTCACCTAAGCAGAAAAAATATGCAATGAATAAAGCACTAGAACAAAAACTAATTCGACCATTGGAGGAGTCACATACCAAAGAACAATCCCCCAAAGCAGTTTTGTGAATGGAGCTTCGAGCAAGGAGATCAAAAATGGCAGCAAGATGAGCTTGGGCTCGGGTTTGAGCTGGCTAGTGATGTTTTTATGAGGAATAAGGAGTGTGTGGTAGCTGGAATAAGTGGAGGGGAGCCACCGTGGGCCCACGAGGCAGGGGCCCAGGGGGGTAGGGCGCTCCCTCCACCCTCGTGGCCAGGTGCTTTCTCCCTTGCTGTGTTCTCAGTGCCAGATATTCTCAAATATTCCAGAAATAATCATATTTAATTTTCAGGGCATTTGGAGAACTTTTATTTTCGGGGTATTTTTATTGCATTAATAATTCAGAAAAAAGATAGAAAAATACTATTTTTTGCTTTATTTAATATAAATAATAGAAAGTAAAAAGAGGGTACAGAGAGTTGTGTTATCTAAATTCATCCATCTCATGCTCATCAAAAGGAATCCACTAACAAGGTTGATCAGGTCTTGTTAACAAACTCATTCCGAATAACATGGAACCGTAGAATTTTCAAATAATACTAGGTTACCTCAACGGGGATATGCATGTCCCCAACAATAAGAATATCATATTTCTTCTTGACAGTAGGAAGAGGAAATTCAAAACCTCCAAGAGTAATAGTTGAAAATTTTCCAATAGAATTGATATTGTGGACTTGAGGTTGTTTCCTCGGAAAGTGTACCATATGCTCATTACCATTAACATGGAAAGTGACATTGCCTTTGGTGCAATCAATAACAGCCCCTGCAGTATTCAAAAAGGGTCTTCCAAGAATAATAGACATACTATCGTCCTCGGGAATATCAAGAATAACAAAGTCCGTTAAAATGGTAATGTTTGCAACCACAACAGGCATATCCTCACAAATACCGACGGGTATAGCAGTTGATTTATCAGCCATTTGCAAAGATATTTCAGTAGGTGTCAACTTATTCAATTCAAGTCTACGATATAAAGAGAGAGGCATAACACTAACACCGGCTCCAAGATCACATAAAGCAGTTTTAACATAGTTTCTTTTAATGGAGCATGGTATAGTTGGTACTCCTGGATCTCCAAGTTTCTTTGGTATTCCACCCTTAAAAGTATAATTATCAAGCATGGTGGAAATTTCAGCTTCCTGTATTGTCAGTGTCAAAACCGGCGGATCTCGGGTAGGGGGTCCCGAACTGTGCGTCTAAGGCAGATGGTAACAGGAGGCAGGGGACACGATGTTTTACCCAGGTTCGGGCCCTCTTGATGGAGGTAAAACCCTACGTCCTGCTTGATTATTCTTGATAACATCAGTAGTACAAGAGTAGATCTACCACGAGATCAGAGAGGCTAAACCCTAGAAGCTAGCCTATGGTATGATTGTATATTGTCCTACGGACTAAAACCCTCCGGTTTATATAGACACCGGAGGGGGCTAGGATTACACAAGGTCGGTTACAAAGGAGGAGATATACATATCCGTATTGCCTAGCTTGCCTTCCACACCAAGGAGAGTCCCATCCGGACACGGGATGAAGTCTTCAATCTCGTATCTTCATAGTCCAACAGTCCGGCCAAAGGATATAGTCCGGCTGTCCGGAGACCCCCTAATCCAGGACTCCCTCAGTAGCCCCCGAACCAGGCTTCAATGACGTCAAGTACGACTCGCAGTATTGTCTTCGGTATTGCAAGGCGGGTTCTTCTCCAAATTTCGAATGTTTGTTAAGCAGTGTCCGGCCACATAAATGTTGGACCTCTTGGCTTCTGCGCCCAATAAGGGCTATCTTCCATGCGTCGAATGAATACGAGGAGCCAGGGCGTTTTTACATTCGCCCCCTAGCCAAATAAATAAATTGTCTATTAAAGGGATGGGGATTCTTAGATCCAATCCATACCATCCTCCCCCAGCGAGAATCCATCGGAGCGCGCTTTGGAAAAATCCACTCCAGCATGGCCGACAACCGCAGCTCCTCCTCCCGCCCCCGTAGCCCTAAGCCCGGTTATTGGGAGAGGTGTTCTGTACCGCACAGTTGATTAGTCGAACTGCAGACTAAGGGATTTCTCCCTCCAGCGTATATGGTTCCCGTCCGAGCCGGGCTCGCCACCTATAATGGCGGGGAGCAAGCGGAGAGCTTCCCCAGTCCCTCTATAGGGGAGCGGGTATGCCTTGTTCCTTACTTATTAAGGGGACTCGGATTTCCAATTCATCCGTTCCTCCGTGAGCTCCTGGAGTTTTACGGCCTCCAATTGCATAATTTCACCCCTGCTTCCATATTACACATCACCGGCTATGTTGCCCTCTGCGAGTTATTCCTAGGCTGCGAGGCTCATTTCGAGCTGTGGAAAAGGTTATTTTGCCTCGTCCCCCACACACAGGAGGGGTCACTTTATCAAGTGGGCGGAGCCGAAATATGGTGCATCGCCAAAACCGGATACCTGTCCGGTACTCTGAAGAAGACGTCCGAGGACTGGCCTTCGGAATGGTTTTATATGGAGGACGTCCCCCTTTCGGACCCTGTTCGGCGGGGTCTTCCTGAGTTCAACAATGCTCCTCTGATGAAACGCCGAAGCTGGCGCCCACGGAGCCCCCAAGAGGAAGACAACGGAGAAGTCCTTTACCTGATGAACCGGATTAAAGCGCTGGCTCAATCAGGATTGACAGTAATCGAGGTTATGTCAATATGCATAATGCGGGGAGTGCAGCCACTTCAATATCGAGGGCACCCCCTATGGTGTTTTAACGGGGAAGACGATGCCACCCGTTGCGGGCGTAAGGGTCTGGAAAACGCTGCTGCTTTAGCAAAAATCCTGTCTGAGCTGTTCAAGGGAGAGGAAGAGGAGTTCATCCGCATCAAGCCATGGGATGGATTCTCCATGTACAACCCTCCAAACTGGGTGAGTTATATCTCCTTACTCCCATTCTTCCCACATTCTTTGTCGTAGGCACTCACCTTGCCATTTTACGGCAGGAACTGCGAAAAGCCATAAGGAAGGTCAACAGCCCATCCCCACAACCATAGGACCCTGACCGGGCCCTCGGTCCCGGACTCAAAGAAGATCCGGACATATTCGTGGAGCTGATAGACCGACAGTTCTATCAATTGAGCTGTGATGATGCCATGGTGGCCATTACGGCCGACTATCCCGGACTGCTCCCTACGTCTCTGTAGGATCGAAAGTATGTCTAGAGGGGGGGGTGATTAGACTACTTGACCAAATAAAAACTTAACCTTTTCCCAATTTTAGTTCTTGGCAGATTTTAGCTATTGTAGGACAAGTCAAGCAATCACCACACAATTCAAGCAAGCATGCAAAGAGTATATTGGCAGCGGAAAGTAAAGCATGCAACTTGCAAGAATGTAAAGGGAAGGGTTTGGAGAATTCAAACGCAATTGGAGACACAGATGTTTTTCCCGTGGTTCGGATAGGTGGTGCTATCCTACATCCACGTTGATGGAGACTTCAACCCACGAAGGGTAACGGTTGCACGAGTCCACGGAGGGCTCCACCCATGAAGGGTAATGGTTGCGCGAGTCCACGGAGGGCTCCACCCACGAAGGGTCCACGAAGAAGCAACCACCCACGAAGGGTCCACGAAGAAGCAACCTTGTCTATCCCACCATGGCCATCGCCCACGAAGGACTTGCCTCACTAGCGGTAGATCTTCACGAAGTAGGCGATCTCCTTGCCCTTACAAACTCCTTGTTTCAACTCCACAATCTTGTCGGAGGCTCCCAAGTAACACCTAGCCAATCTAGGAGACACCACTCTCCAAGAAGTAACAAATGGTGTGTAGGTAATGAACTCCTTGCTCTTGTGCTTCAAATGATAGTCTCCCCAACACTCAACTCTCTCTCATAGGATTTGGATCTGATGGAAAGAAGGTTTGAGTGGAAAGCAACTTGGGGAAGGCTAGAGATCAAGATTCATATGGTAGGAATGGAATATCTTGGTCTCAACACATGAGTAGGTGGTTCTCTCTCAGAACATATGAGTTGGAATTGTGTATGTGTTCTGATGGCTCTCTCCACGAATGAAGAGGAGGTGGAGGGGTATATATAGCCTCCACACAAAATCCAACCGTTACACACAGTTTTCCAATCTCGGTGGGACCGAATCAACAAACTCGGTCGGACCGAAAAGGTAAACCTAGTGACCGTTAGAGATTTTCGGTGGGACTGACATGCAACTCGGTAGGACCGATATGGTTAGGGTTTGGGCATAACGTAATCTCGGTGAGACTGATTACACAAACTCGGTGAGACCGAGTTTGGTAATAAGCTAACCGGAGAGTTGGTCAGGCAAACTCGGTGGGACCGATTTGCTCTTTCGGTGAGACCGAAAAGTTACAAAAGGGAAACATAGAGTTTACATTGCAATCTCGGTGGGACCGATTCGCTCTTTCGGTGAGACCGAAAAGTTACGAAAGGGAAACAGAGATTTTGCAATCCCATCTCGGTGAGACCGAGATCCCTATCGGTAGAACCGAATTGCTAGGGTTTGGCAGTGGCTTATGACAAGTGAAACTCGGTGGCGCCGGATAGAAAGAATCGGTAGGACCGAGTTTGGCTTAGGGTTTAGGTCATATGTGGATATGGGAAAGTAGTTGAGGGTTTTGGAGCATATCACTAAGCACATGAAGCAAGAGTCTCATTAAGCAACACCTCATCCCTCCTTGATAGTATTGGCTTTTCCTAAAGACTCAATGTGATCTTGGATCACTAAAATATAAGATGAAGAGTCTTGAGCTTTTGAGCTTGAGCCAATCCTTTGTCCTTAGCATTTTGAGGGTTCCACTTTCACATCCATGCCATGCCAATCATTGAGCTTTCCTGAAATAGTCATCTTGGAAAAGCATTAGCTCAATGAGCTATATGTTGTTATGAATTACCAAAACCACCTAGGGATAGTTGCACTTTCAATATCCCCCTTTTTGGTAATTGATGACAACATATAGATCAAAGCTTCGACAAATGATAATAAGCATGAAATATATCGTCGCTTTGAGAGGTATGTGACAAGTAAGAGCTCCCCCTAAATTTGTGCATATTTAAAATTTGCTTTGGACTGCAAATGCACAAAGAGTTAGAGTCATGGGTTACTCTTCCATGTCAGATACATCTTGGTGTAGCGCTTAAAATGATAAGAATGAAATACATGCACTCATCACCAAGAATAGTGAATGATCACATAAGATAGATAAGATGATAATATTAAGCAAACATTAAGTGTAGCTTATGATCAAACACATGATCATCAATGTCTCACGAGCAATGACATAGTATATCACACAAAAGCAAACAAAGTTCGAAAAACCACCAAATAAAACAAGAGAGAATAAAAACAACACTCTCTCTCGAAGCCTATGATCTATACATTTTCTCCCCCTTTGGCAACAAGTTACCAAAAAGTTCCTAGAAAATGCATAGTGCTAGATCGACTCTCAGGCTTGATCTTCTGGTGGTGGTGGAGTCTGGATCACTCCAAGGACGAAGCCTTCTGTAGACGTGGTTGGAGTTGAAGCTGAAGTGGATGCTGGAGCTGGTGGAACTGAAGCTGTAGTTGGTGCAGAAGTGGTGGCTCTGGTGTCAGCAACTGGCACTGCATATGATCTCTGAGCTCTTGGCACTCTGGCAAATGCATCAGTTGTAGTCTTGCCCTTCCTCTCCTGCATATCATCCTGTAATTGTTCCACTGCAGACTGAATCTCTGTTACTTTGACATCTAGGTCATAGAACTTCTGTTCCATGATTCTTTCTAAGCTCTGCTGATTCTGAGTGAGGGTGGCCAGTCCTTCCTCAATCCTCAGTGTGGCTGCAATCAAGTAACCAAGCTGCTCTTGTTTGGTTTTCAAGAAATACTCAGATGCCTCCTCTTGAGTTGGCATCTTGGCAGCTTTCTCCTTCCTTGCCTTCTCCTTCTTTGCTTGTGCTTGTGCAGATGATGGTTCATTCTCATTCATGACAACTTGATTGTCCTCAAAGTCTGGATGGATGGGCAGGTGTTCCTTGTCCAATAAGTATATGCCTGTGCCCATCTTTGAGTTGATCAACTCCCGAATCTAAGGGGCATAACCACAGCTCCTCTTCTGATCTGCTGCAGTCCTCTTGATAGTCTCTACTATGAGGCTCATGACCTTGAATTTCTGAGGTACATCAAATACATGAAGCAAATTGATTGCATGGCCTCTGATCATCTTGTGATCACCTGACTTGGGCAAGAGAGTGTGCCTCAAAATCCAATTAATAGTTGGCAGCCCTGACAGAAGATAATGCACTGAGCCAAATTTGAAAGTTTCAAGAGCTTCATTTGGAATTTCCTTGTACATATTGGACATAGAGTTGTGGTCCATCTTCTTCTTGGCATAGATATCCAAGTCATCCTCATGCTCCTCTGGGGCATTGATGAGCTGTGCCCACTCAACAACAGTAGATTGGTACCTCGTACCTTCAGACATCAATGTGATCCTTCCATCTGGGTAGAAGTGTGTTGTGGAGTAGAATTGCATAATGAGTTCCTCGTTCCACTTTGTGAGCTTCTGCCCAACAAAGTCTGCAACTCCACAAGCACCAAAACTATCAATCACACCAGGATAGTGTTCCTCATTGTCCTTGATGTACTCCCAATCAACCCATCTCATGTCACAAACTATGGGCTTCTTATCAAGCAGCACTGTCTCATAGAAATCTTGCTGCTCCTTGGTGTGAAACCTATAGTCAACTGCAGTCCTTCTCCTTGAAGCATACGGGTCTGCTTCTCTCCACTTCCGGAGCCCTGAATCTCTCCTGAGTTTCATATCCTCAGCCACAGGATGATCATCATTGTGGTCTGGGATCTTGGGCTTGAGCTTTCTCAGAACATGCTCTTCATCATCTTCTCCAGCAGCTTCAGGCACTGGGGCCTTGTTCTTTTCAGTTGCAGGTATGCTCCTCGTATTTCTCTTTGGAGCTGTCTTGACCTTTGATGCAGCCTTGGGTGCTTCCTTGGGCTTAATTGCAGTAGCCCCTGATTTGATAGCATCACCCATTAGCTTGGCTGCCTTAGGTGCTGGTGCAGCAACCTCTTCTTCTTCCTCTTCTTCCATGATGGAAGCCTTTCCAAGCACTCTGACTACGGTCTTCTTGACCCTTTCCTTCCTTTTCTTTCCTTCAGCAGCAACTGGCTCTATGGTTGCAGGCTTTTCAGGAATCTGAGTTGAGGCTCTGGCCTTTGGCATAGGCTGCCTACCTACTGGCCTTTTGATTTTCAATCCTGGCTTTGTGCCTTGAGCTGAGCCATGTTCCTTCTCGAGCACTACTCTCTTTGAAGTTGCTTCCTCTTCTGCCACATAGTCCTCATCCTCTGATTCTGAGGTTCTCTTCTTCCTTTGTCTTGTGGCAGCTTTTGGCAGATTGCTAGGGGTGCTCCTGCTGCCTTCATCTGAAGAACTTGAGGGACTAGTGCCCTCACTCATCTGCACTGGCTGTTCTGACATGTTCTGGCTATCACTGTGGTCTGACATGATGAACAAGCTGACTGCTGACCCTGTGAATAGTTTATAGATGAGGTAGAGTGGATGAGCATCACAAAATGCAGAGATTTTTGCAAAAGAATGATTCAAAATCTTAGTTTTAATTCCCACTGAAATCATCTTGGATCTACCGATTTTTAAACTCGGTGATATCGAAGCAGTTTTGGAACCTAAACTAGTGAACTCGGTCAGACCGAGTCACAGTTCGGTGGCACCGAGACTGCTAGGGTTTCACAAAGTTCCAAAATCGGTCACACCGATAAGTAATTCTCAGTCAGACCGAGTCTCACTTGTGCAATGGCATGAGCCAAATCGGTGGGACCGAGTTTTTCAACTCGGTGGGTCCGAGATGGTTTCGGCGGAAACCTAACCCTAAAATTTTCGAATCAAAACTAATCTATGAACGGATTGACTGGATAGTAGTGTTTCAATCATGGCAAGAATCATTAAGAACACAATGTGCTAGGAATCGGACGGGGAATAGCACTATGATCGAGTCCATACCCTAGTTCGGCGGAGACTTGCTACGGCGGCAACGGCAGGGTTGAATTCCATTGACGGCGATGGAGACCAGCGACTGGAGGCGGCTGGCGGCGAGGAGACGATCCGGAGACCACGTTGGCAGAGCGAGCTATCGTGCGGGCGAAGGGGTTCGGAGAAATTTCCAAATTTTTGCCCGTGACTATATATAGCCCGACCCTGTCGGTGTGACCGAGTGGAACAACTCGGTGGCACCGAGATGCAAAACTGTATATATTTATTGCAACTCGGTGTGACCGAATGATTCAAATCGGTTGCACCGAGATCGAAAACCTAGATCAACTTAATGATCTCGGTAGGACCGAAAGTAGTGTATCGGTCAGACCGAGAATCATAAAGAGGTTTCGGAAGTTTAAGTCTATGACGAATCGGGGACTCCGAGCACTCCTCACACAGAGTGGTTCGAATCTGACTTGATCAACTTTTGTGATGTAGCATGAATAGAGTTTGAGACGAGAAAAGCATAGATAGCTAGAGGAGGTTCTTAGGCATTCTTGTCCATCCACTTGGCAAAAGGAAATAAAACCAAACAATCAAAACAACAAGTGGATGTCCTCGAATGAGTAAAATATGCAACCAGCATGCTCACACAATAAGATGGCAAATGAAATATGTGACAAGGCATGCACAACCAATTCTAGCATCTATCAAGCAATTTGCGATGACAAGGTCATCTATATATGAGTATATTGACTTAGGAGTCAAGTGAGAACACTTGATCATAGGTCATACTCATCGTTTAAGCTCAAGTGGGGTTACCACTTTTACATAAAGCATTGTTGTGTTCACATCTTTAGAGTTGCTTTAGCTCAAGTCTTAGAGTAAAGCTCCCCCTAGATGTGATATCCCCCCTTAGAGGGATGAACTAACCTCGGGTTTTGTCGATGATGACTTCATGTAGATGTTGAAGATGTGGATGCTCAATGTTGATGTAGATCACTTGGAGCTATCCATTTGAGTGAATTGCACTTTCAATACCTACATGGGTTAGTCCCACAAGGAACAAACAAGGATATCCATAGACATAGAGTGATGCACACACAAGATGATGTCCATGAAAACTTTTAGGTTACCTTGTACCTTGTCTTACCAACAAGAGGGTTTGTGACTCCTTGAACTAGTGCAAGATGTGGAAGTTGATTGCACTTGTTCTTGCCAAAATGATAAGAGTGAAGTATGTTGGCGGAGTCACCCTCAAGAACTCTCTAGTTCTTCTTCTTTTGGATCCACACCATCTTGATGGGAATCCTTGGAGTTGTAGTCGTACTTGATGAAGTGGAACTTGAAGTAGTCTTGGGAATCCACTTGACTAAGGTCTTAGGAGCTTCTTCAAATGCATCAATTTCCTCTTGAAGCTTGTCCTTGCCTTTTTGCTTGTAGTCTTGTGGTGGAAGATCATCTTGAGCTTGTGTCCCCTTGAAAGAAGTATCATACTTCTCTTGTTGAGGAACAAACTTTGTCTTGGGGTATTGATCTTCTTCCCACTCAACTCCATTGGCATTGAACTTTCGTTCAAAACCAACACCTTGATTCTTCCGGTGCATTCCTTGCTTGCGCACAATTTCCTTGAATTGCTTACTCCCGGCAAGGCTTTTGTACACTACTTTCTCTATAATTCCCTTCAATAAGCTATTTTCTTGCTCAAGTGTAACTTGGCTAAGAGAATCATTAGTGGAATCAAGAGAACTGCTAGAAGCAACAATATTGGATTTAGCATGATCATTGTTACTGCTAGAGGAAGAATCTTTCTTGTTCTTGTTACTAGACTTGACTTGAGGCATGTAAGTGGATAAGAGTAAATGCTTGGCAATGTAAGGAGAACTTTTCTTGCGGAGATCATCATTGATTGCTTTTAAGAACTCATGCTCTTGCTCAAGATTGAGCTTTTCAAAGCGTAATTTCTCATGAGCTCTTAAAAGTTCTCGATGATCTTCGAAGATAGTTTCATGAGCTAACTTAAGAGTGTTTAGTTCTTTAGTTAGAGCCTCAATCTTCTCCTTATCATTGTCATTCGTTTTATCTTGATTAGCATGATTAATTGACGTTTCATCACTAGCGTTGTCAACAAGCAAATCATCACCTAACAAGTCATCTTCATCACTATTGAAATCAACATACTCGGGGTGTGTTACCTTAGGACCTTTGGCCATGAAGCATCTTCCAATTCCTTCATTTGGTGAGTCAAATATGTCGTAGGAGTTGGTTGACACAAGTGCTAGACCGGCAACACCTTCATCTTGAGTATCTTCGGAGTCGGAGTGATAACTTCTCTCGGAGTGGCTGTCGGAGCCGGAGCCGGATACCCATTCACCAACATGAGCTTGATGTCTTCGTTTTGTGTAGCTCCTTGATGATTTTTCCTTCCTTTCCGAATCCTTGCTTCTCCGTGAGTATCTTCGTTCATAACGATCATCTCTACTCCTTCTCTCTCTTGGTGGTGATTCTTTGCTTCTTCTTTTTGGAGAATCTTCTCTTCTCTTGTAGAGAGCCGTACACTCATTGGAATAGTGTCCGGGTCTTCCACAACTGTAGCAGTTTCGCTCTCGACTAGAAGATCTTTTGTCATTGTAGGACCTTGACTTGAAGCTTCTATCTTTGCTTCTACTCTTGTAGAACTTGTTGAAGTTCTTCACCATTAATCTCAATTCTTCATTGAAGTTTTGTTTCTCACTTGATGATGTAGGGGCTTCACATGAGGCTTTGTAGGCACCACTTGATTTGTTATGAAGTTCCTCTTTATCCTTAAGTGACATCTCATGAGCAACAATTCTTCCAATCACCTCCGTTGGCTTGAGATCTTTGTAATTGGGCATCATTTGGATCAATGTGCACATGGTATCATATTTTCCATCCAAGGCTCTTAGAATCTTCTTGATGATGAATCTACCGGTCATCTCTTCACTTCCTAAGCCAGCAATCTCATTTGTGATGAGAGCAAGCCTAGAGTACATTTCAGCGACACCTTCACCATCCTTCATTTTGAACTTGTCAAGTTGACTTTGAAGCACATCCAACTTGGATTCCTTGACGGAGTCGGTACCTTCATGCATATCAATCAAAGTGTCCCAAATTTCCTTTGCATTCTCAAGACAGCTGATTTTGTTGAATTCTTCGGGGCACAATCCGTTGAAGAGAATATCACAAGCTTGAGCATTGTATTGCAACATCTTCAACTCATCCGCGGTAGCTTCACGGTTTGGTTCTTTCCCATCAAAGAAGTCACCTTGCAAACCAACACACACAATAGCCCAAACGGCGGGGTTATGTCCAAGAATATGCATTTTCATTTTATGCTTCCAACTAGCAAAATTAGTACCATCAAAGTAAGGACCTCTACGGTGATAATTTCCCTCGCTAGACGCCATACTCTCCTAGGTTGTGAAACCAAGGCTATGACCACCAAAAGCTATGGCGATCAAAGCAAATGGAAACCAAAGCTCTGATACCACTTGTAGGATCGAAAGTATGTCTAGAGGGGGGTGATTAGACTACTTAACCAAATAAAAACTTAACCTTTTCCCAATTTTAGTTCTTGGCAGATTTTAGCTATTGTAGGACAAGTCAAGCAATCATCACACAATTCAAGCAAGCATGCAAAGAGTATATTGGCAGTGGAAAGTAAAGCATGCAACTTGCAAGAATGTAAAGGGAAGGGTTTGGAGAATTCAAATGCAATTGGAGACACGGATGTTTTTCCCGTGGTTCGGATAGGTGGTGCTATCCTACATCCACGTTGATGGAGACTTCAACCCACGAAGGGTAACGGTTGCGCGAGTCCACGGAGGGCTCCACCCACGAAGAGTAATGGTTGCGCGAGTCCACGGAGGGCTCCACCCACGAAGGGTCCATGAAGAAGCAACCACCCACGAAGGGTCCACGAAGAAGCAACCTTGTCTATCCCACCATGGCCATCGCCCACGAAGACTTGCCTCACTAGAAGTAGATCTTCACGAAGTAGGCGATCTCCTTGCCCTTACAAACTCCTTGGTTCAACTCCAAAATCTTGTCGGAGGCTCCCAAGTAACACCTAGCCAATCTAGGAGACACCACTCTCCAAGAAGTAACAAATGGTGTGTAGGTAATGAACTGCTTGCTCTTGTGTTTCAAATGATAGTCTCCCCAACACTCAAATCTCTCTCATAGGATTTGGATCTGATGGAAAGTAGGTTTGAGTGGAAAGCAACTTGGGGAAGGCTAGAGATCAAGATTCATATGGTAGGAATGGAATATCTTGGTCTCAACACATGAGTAGGTGGTTCTCTCTCAGAACATATGAGTTGGAATTGTGTATGTGTTCTGATGGCTCTCTCCATGAATGAAGAGGAGGTGGAGGGGTATATATAGCCTCCACACAAAATCCAACCGTTACACACAGTTTTCCAATCTCGGTGGGACCGAATCAACAAACTCGGTCGGACCGAAAAGGTAAACCTAGTGACCGTTAGAGATTTTCGGTGGGACTGACATGCAACTCGGTAGGACCGATATGGTTAGGGTTTGGGCATAACGTAATCTCGGTGAGACCGATTACACAAACTCGGTGAGACCGAGTTTGGTAATAAGCTAACCAGAGAGTTGGTCAGGCAAACTCGGTGGGACCGATTTGCTCTTTCGGTGAGACCAAAAAGTTACAAAAGGGAAACAAAGAGTTTACATTGCAATCTCGGTGGGACCGATTCGCTCTTTTGGTGAGACCGAAAAGTTACGAAAGGGAAACAGAGAGTTTGCAATCCCATCTCGGTGAGACCGAGATCCCTATCGGTAGAACCGAATTGCTAGGGTTTGGCAGTGGCTTATGACAAGTGAAACTCGGTGGCACCGGATAGAAAGAATCGGTAGGACCGAGTTTGGCTTAGGGTTTAGGTCTTATGTGGATATGGGAAAGTAGTTGAGGGTTTTGGAGCATATCACTAAGCACATGAAGCAAGAGGCTCATTAAGCAACACCTCATCCCTCCTTGATAGTATTGGCTTTTCCTAAAGACTCAATGTGATCTTGGATCACTAAAATATAAGATGAAGAGTCTTGAGCTTTTGAGCTTGAGCCAATCCTTTGTCCTTAGCATTTTGAGGGTTCCACTTTCACATCCATGCCATGCCAATCATTGAGCTTTCCTGAAATAGTCATCTTGGAATAGCATTAGCTCAATGAGCTATATGTTGTTATCAATTACCAAAACCACCTAGGGATAGTTGCACTTTCAGTCTCTCGTAAGAAAAACCAAAATCCCAACTCCAAAAACTAGGATCCTCTTTTAGATACTTCACCTGCCATATACATATGGTGTTTTACAGGGAAGGCATTCGGGACGCCGTGCCGAACCCGCAGGAACTCGCCAACAGGAGGCACCGAGGCCGGGTAGGTCAAAAAGGAAGGCGGTCAGGACGGAGACACCGACGCAGAGGTATGACAAAAACCCCGCTCTGTGGTTGTCGTCTTTCTCAAAATGTAATGACGTCCATGTTTCTTTAACAGAAAAAACGCTCGCCAGAATATGTCCGGTGAGGCTGCCGATCATGCTTCCACCAGTCGGGCTCCAAGACCGGACATAGAGGCGGAAGCCGACATGGGGCGGACGCCGGATACTCCCCCTACAGAGGATGCGGATAGACTATCCGCTACAAATTCAGAAGTGGAGAGCGCCATGAATCATAGGCGTCGCTGGGCCGTACTCCGTGACACTTGCTTCTCACCAGAGGCATTTGATGCCTTCAATTCTGGAGACGCGTACCTCCGTGCTGCTCAAAATGGTCTAGCCAGAGCCACGGACCAGTATGTAAGGGATGTACGGGTAAGCGAATCTGACGATTATGTGTATCAGTAGCCCTGAGACTTGAAACAGTTAGCAGAACTGATTTAAGGATCATCTATTGTGTAGGTTCTTACAGAGAAGAATACTTGACTGTCACAGGAGCTGGAGGAATGCAAGACCCAACTTCGAGCCGCCGTTGCCACATTGAAGGAACCTAAAAAGTCCCCAGTTGGTAACATTTGTTTGAAAGAATGATGGGTACCATATAGCGGGCGGCGTGGCTGCAGATCTAACAATAGATGTTGTAGATGAATCCAGAGAGAATCCGGAGGACCAACATGTCGTACGGCAGCTAAAGGCTGGCGAACGCGTGCTGACTGAGGTCAGGCGGGAGAAAAACAATCTCCAAGATGCCAATACCAAGCTGAGCGTGCAACTGAAAGATGTTCGAGCCCAGCTTGCGGACTCCGAGAAGGAGAATAAGCGGCTTCGACGCGGCATTTTTAGTAAGTGCTTGAACGAACCCTTAAAAGGGGGCGGCGGAGAAGCCGGCTAAAAGAGTTATGTCTGCAGGTATGCTGACAGGTCGTCCCGCGGAGGAGATGCCCGGGTCTGCGGGTGATCTTCTACCCGAGCTTTCACAACTGCACGAACAAGTTCGGCAGGTGATGCAAGGTATTGCCCAGGACTTGTGGCCATCCGTCTCCCTGCCAGAAGGCATTGGACAGCTTGCGGAGAAGCTCAAGGGAGCACGGTGACGCTTCCGATTATGGAAGATATCGGCCTGCCGTCAAGGTGCCAGGGAAGCCTGGGCCATGGTGAAGACGCGGTATACCAAGGCTGACCCAGACCACATGGCCGAGGTCGGACCTGTGGGGCCTGATGGGAAATAGATCCCCGTTAGCTTAGTGTATGGGCAAGTAGAATTAGCCGCAAAGTATTCCCAACAGGATTGTAGGCTAGACAGCCTGTTGGATGGTATAGAAGAGGAATTTAGTCAGTCTACATGACTATGTAATTAAAGTGACATGTATAATGCCATCTAGCCGGATTGTAAATCATTTGTCATGGCGGACCTTTTCGCTTCAACCTCGGGACCCGATAGTCCGGAGTGTGTCTGAATACCCGCTCAGTTATATAAGAACTGGGGTATGCATGGAAACCAGGCGTAGGGGTCATTAGTGCTTGAACAGACAAGTACCCAACTAGTTATGTTATATTATATGGGTAGTAAGAAACATCTTCCAGGGAGAATAGTTTCGTTAAGGGTTCCTTTCCCTGGGTACGCATGCCCTAAAGTGCATGTCCGAACTGCGAGAGGAGACGTAGGCAAAAACATCCGGGGGCATATATGGAAAATGAATAAAAATCATCTTTTGTTCACCGACCTAATATTCCCTTAAGAACGCTAGCTTTCGGCTTCACCCAGTCTGAGGTACACATCCGGCTGACCTGGCAGTAACAATCGCAGAGGTGCTCCCCTTATGCCCTAGCCGAATTAACGGCAACGTAGGTCATAAATACAAGAGCCAGGCAACCCAGTTTGGCCAAAACTTAAGTCATATCGATGCATATAATGCCAAAGAAAGGTACACGCGGAAGAATAACACATGTGTGGGGCATGAAGCCCAGATAAATAATTAAGCTTCTGTGTAAGAAGCCCCCAGGTATAATGAGTGCGGTTAGCGCGTCTATAGTGTGCAAGCGAGGCACAAGTTGGCCCTTGAAGGCCTCGAGAAAGAATAAAAGAAAGAAAGAGAAAAAAGACAGATAATGTATGTGCAAAAAATGGACAGAGGAAGGAGACGAACATAGAGTCCGGCACTAGGCGTAGAATCTTCGAAGCCTGGCTGCGTTTCATGGGTTCGGCTCAAGTCGATTATTCGATGGATCCCGTAGACGGTACGCTCCACCGGTCAGAACTTGGTCAATAATGAAGGTACCTTCCCATTTGGGCTCGATCTTGGTCTTTTTCTTCTCCGGCAGACGTAGAACTAACTCACCAACGTTATAAGTTTTGGCTCGTACTTCTCTGCTTTGGTATCTGCAAGCCTGTTACTGATAGAATGCGGAACGGGCTTTTGCCACGTCGCGCTCCTCCTCCAGGGTGTCCAGACTGTCCTGCCGATCGAGCTTGGCTTCTCTTTCTTCATACATGCGCACTCAAGGTGAGTCATGAATTATGTCGCAGGGCAGAACTGCCTCTGCACCGTACACCATAAAGAAGGGTGTATATCTGGTAGTACGATTCGGTGTGGTCCGCAGCCCCTAGAGTACGGAGTTGAGCTACTCTACCCAGTGCGTGTTAGACTCCTTTAAGGACCGCACTAATCTAGGTTTGATGCCGCTCATGATAAGACCATTTGCTCGCTCAACTTGGTCATTGGTTTGTGGGTGATATACGGAAGCATAATCGAGCTTGATGCCCATGTTGCTGCACCAGAGTTTTACCTCGTCGGCCGTGAAGTTCGTGTCGTTGTCAGTGATGATGCTATGGGGGACGCCATAACGGTGTACAACTCCGGATATGAAGTCTATCACCGGTCCAGATTCGGTTGTTTTAACAGGTTTGGCTTCTATCCATTTGATGAATTTATCCACCATGACCAGTAAGTATTTTTTCTTATGGGTTCCCCCTTTAAGGGGTCCAACCATGTCAAGCCCCCAGACCACGAAGGTAATGGGGATTGTTTGGAGGGCGGTGGGTGGCATGTGGCTTTGGTTTGCAAAAAGCTGGCAACCGACGCAGCGTTGGACCAAGTCATGTGCGTCTGCCCAGGTCGTCGGCCAATAAAAACCTGTACGGAAGGCCTTGCTTACAAGGGCCCAGGCTGCGGCGTGGTGGCCGCCGAGTCCGGCGTGAATTTCTGCCAAGAGCTTCCGCCCTTCCTCTTTGGAGATGCACCTTTGAAGGACTCCGGTAGTGCTTTTTTTTATACAGCTCTCCCTCGTGGACCCTGTAGGCTTTGGATCGCCGCACTATGCAGCGTGCCTCATTTTGGTCCTCGGGAAGTTCCTGCCTAGTTAGGTAGGCCAGGAATGGTTCTGTCCACGGGGCGATGATGGCCATTATTACATGGGCTGAAGGTGTTATTTCGGTGGCAGAGCCTCCGATTATGTCAGAGTGTTTGGTATCGGGCATTTTGGCCGGGTCCGGACTATTGTTACCGGTGTCCCCTTCCCATACCACGGATGGCTTAAACAACCTCTCCAAAAAGATGTTGGGGGGGGGGGGACCGCATCGCGTTTTGTGCCGATGTGGACGAGGATATCCGCCGCCTGATTGTTTTCCCGAGCCACATGGTGAAATTCAAGCCCCTCGAACCGAGCTGGCATCTTTAGGACGGCGTTTCGATAGGCCACCATCTCAGGATCCTTGGCATCAAAGTCTCCATTTATTTGGGATATTGCGAGGTTCGAATCCCCATGCACCTCCAGATGTTGAATGCCCATGGAAACAGCCATCCGAAGACCATGTAACAGGGCTTCATATTCGGCTGCGTTGTTGGAGTCTGTATATAGTATCTGCAGTACATATTGAGCTGTATCTTCGGTTGGGGACGTCAGGACGACGCCAGCCCCCAGACAAGCCAGCATTTTGGAGCCGGCGAAGTGCATGATCCAATTGGAGTATGTGTCGTACTCTTTAGGGAGTTCGGCTTCCGTCCATTCGGCGACAAAGTCGGCCAATACTTGCGATTTAATGGCTCGCCGAGGTTTGTATGTTATGTCAAACGGGAGGAGCTCAATGGCCCATTTGGCAATCCGGCCCGTGGCATCGCGGTTGTTTATAATATCATTAAGTGGCACTTTCGAGGCTACTGTAATCGAACACTCTTGAAAGTAGTGTCGCAGCTTCCGGGATGCCATGAATACCGCATAGGCTATCTTTTGATAATGTGGGTACCGTAATTTGCATGGAGTGAGGACAGTGGATACATAATATACCGGCTTTTGAAGAGGGAATTTATGTCCGTCCGCTTCTCGTTCGACGACGAGCACTGCGCTTACAACCTGATGGGTTGCCGCAATGTACAACAACATTGGTTCATCGATGTTTGGCACGGCCAGGATTGGGTTGGTTGCTAGTATGGCTTTTATTTCTTCCAATCCGGATGTGGCGGCGTCCGTCCACTCGAAGTGTTCGGTGCGCCGAAGGAGGCGATAAAGGGGTAATGCCTTTTCTCCTAAGCGGGAGATAAATCGGCTTAGAGCCGCCACACATCCAGTTAATTTCTGGATTTTTTTGAGGTCCGTTGGGATAGCCAACTGTGACAGAGCCCGGATTTTGGTCGGATTAGCTTCAATTCCTCTACTGGAGACAATGAAGCCTAGGAGCTTTCTGGCTGGTACGCCGAAAACACATTTTTCTGGATTGAGCTTGATGTCGTATGTTTGGAGGTTGTCGAATGTGAGCCTCAAGTCATCTATTAGAGAGTCGACATGTTTGGTTTTGACGACCACATCATCTACGTATGCCTCTATTGTTTTGCCGATCTGTTTCGCCAGACATGTCTGAATCATGCGCTGATATGTTGCGCCGGCGTTTTGAGCCCAAAAGGCATTGTGTTGAAATAGAAGGGACCGTATGGTGTGATAAATGCCGTTGCGGCTTGGTCGGACTCCGCCATCTTGATTTGGTGGTAGCCGGAGTATGCGTCGAGGAAACACAATGACTCGTGTCCTGCGGTAGCATCGATAATTTGATCAATGCGGGGGAGGGGGAAGGGATCCTTTGGGCAAGCCTTGTTGAGGTCCTTGAAATCGACACATAGGCGCCAGGATTTGTCCTTCTTTGGTACCATCACCAGGTTTGCTAGCCAGTCCGTGTGTTTTATTTCTCTAATGAATCCGGCCTCCAATAACTTGGCTAGTTCCTCTCCCATAGCTTGTCTCTTAGGTTCAGAGAAACGCCGAAGAGTTTGCTTGACCGGCTTGAATCCCTTTAGAATATTGAGGCTGTGCTCGACCAGCCTGCGTGGGATTCCTGGCATGTCTGAGGGGTGCCAGGCGAATATGTCCCAATTCTCGCGCAGGAACTCTCGTAGTGCGGCGTCCATGGCGGGGTTTAACTGTGCCCTGATGGAGGCTATTTTTGTAGGGTCTGTTGGGTGGACTTGGAATTTGACTATTTCATCGCTGGTTTAAAAGAGGTGGACTTGGATCTCTTGTCAAGTATCACGTCGTCCATGTCCACTGTGGAGCGTAGCGCAGTGAATTCCTCGGCCGAAAGGGCTTCGGATAATGCCTCGAGGGCCAATGCGGCTGTTTTTTTTTGGCGCGGAGTGCTGTGTCCGGATCACTAGAGAGAGTGATGATTCCATTGGGCCCGGGCATTTTGAGCTTCATGTACCCATAATGGGGTATGGCTTGGAAGATCGTAAACGCCTCCCGTCCTAAAAGGGTGTGGTATCCACTACTGAAATGGGCCACTTGGAATGTAATTTCTTCGGACCTATAGTTCTCCGGCGTGCCGAATACCACATCTAGTGTGATTTTCCTAGCACAGCGTGCTTCCCTACTGGGGATGATTCCTCTGAAGGTTGTGCTGCTTTGCTCAATGCGGTTCCAGTCTATTTCCATTTTTTGAAGAGTTTCCTCATAGATGAGGTTCAATCCACTGCCGCCGTCCATGAGTACTTTGGTGAGTCGAAAGTCGTCCACAATTGGACTGAGGACTAGTGCAGCTAGTGCTCGGGCTGTTCGGAATTTAGGTTCGTCACTGGCGTCGAAGGTAATAGCCGTGTCACTCGATGGATTCATTGCTGCCACTTGGCAGATTTCGGCGAGGCTGCGGAGTGTTCGCTTGTGCCTATTATTTGATGCGAAGGTTTCGAAGACTGTTAATACTGTATTGTTATCCACGGGATGGTGCTCTGTGGCATTTGGGATGAGAAGATCCTCACCACTTTTGGCCACCCGCTGGAGTATCCAACATGCTCTAAGGCTGTGTGTTGGTATGGTATCCGCTGTACTATGAATTTTGCAGGGTCCCTTAAGCCATCCCTCCAATACGGTTCCATGCCCTGTAGAGGGTTTTTGTTTCTTTGTAACTAACTCGGGTGTCTTATGGTAGTGCACCCTTTTACTTCGGACTGGGTGTATATTCCGAGCCGGATTATCCCAAAATTTCATTTCAGTTTTCCAGGTGCTTTCCATCGCAGAGTACTTCCGTACTATGGACGCCTAGTCAGCGAAGCGTGATATGTCACGGCGACTTAAGGCGTTCAGGATTCCCTTGTCCATGCAATTATTGCAGAAAAATGAGACTGCGTCTTCCTCGCGACAGTCCTTAACCTTGTTCAACACAAGGAGGAATCTGGCCCAATAATGATGTATTATTTCATGGGGCTCTTGCCTGATGTGGGAAAGATCGTTTATGTCTGGGTGGGTGGGTGGATTTGAGTCTGAACCCCTACCCGATCTAAGACCCAGGGGCCGAGGAGTTTCCAATCTTGGAAGTTCGGATTCCGGAGTGTTGCCCGATAAGTCTGGCCCGCTGCCTGACTCTAGGTTCAGTGCTTGGGTGATGTCCTCCCGTAAACGGGTATCCGGCTCAGAGAGTTCAGGAATCCGGACATAGTTAGTCCTCAAGATAGAGGAAGAATCGCCTCATTGTTCCTCCACCACCGCAATATGATGGGTGACCGGTGGAGAGTTAATCTCCCTTTGATCGGGTTTAAGCCCAATCCAATAATAGGCTGTAGCGACTCCCAAGGCGGCGATACGATCCAAGAGCTTGTTTAGGGAAGAGAGCTCCATTGGATCCATCTGCTCGGCAAATTCCGAGCCGACATGGAGGCTGTTTTTGATGGCTCGAGAAGTCATCGTTAGTGCAGCGACCGAACGGGCGGTCATGATGAAACTGCCAAGCCGGAGAGTTTGGCCGACAGCCAGGGCTCCCCCGGCGGTAACATTGTTTTTAACAACTAGACGAGGCAGCCTTCCTTACGGCGACGGCAAAGTGGAACTCTCAATGAAAGCACCAACTCTCACTAATTCTCTCTTTTATTAGTAACAATTTCCTACATATATTTAGCATAAGGATTCATTTTAAGCATATCAGTCAAAAGCATACGCAAGAAGATAGGTCTAATCATTTCAACAAAGCGCTCAAAATCCTCGTCATCCTTTTTCTTGGATGGTTTAGGAGGAAAAGGCATGGGTTTCTGAACCCATGGTTCTCTTTCTTTACCGTTCTTCCTAGCAACAAAGTCTCTCTTATTATAATGTTGATTCTTTGATTGTGGATTATCAAGATCAAGAGCAGGTTCAATCTCTACTTCATTGTCATTACAAGGTTGATCATCAACATGAACATCATTATTAACATTATCACTAGGTTCATGCTCATTACCAGATTGTGTTTCAGCATCAGAAATAGAGATATAATTGGGATTCTCAGGTGTGTCAATAACAGGTTCACTAGAAGCATGCAAAGTCCTATCATTTTTATTTTTCTTCCTTCTAGAAGGACTAGGTGCATCTATAGTAGTTCTCTGAGAATCTTGCTCAATTCTCTTAGGATGGCCTTCAGGTTACAAAGGTTCCTGAATCATTTTACCACCTCTAGTCACAACTCTAACAACATTATTATTTTTACTATTAAATTCATTGAGCAAATCGTTCTGGGCTTTAAGTACTTGTTCTACTTGAGTGGTAACCATAGAAGCATGTTTACTAATAAGTTTAAGTTCACCTTTAACATTAGCCATATAATCACTCAAGTGTTCAATCATATAAGCATTATGTTTCAATTGTCTACCAACATAAGCATTAAAATCTTCTTGCTTAACCATAAATTTATCAAACTCATCTAAGCATTGGCTAGCAAACTTAGTAGGAGGGATTTCAGCTTTATCATATCTATAGAGAGAATTTACCTTTACTACCTGTGTCAGGTTATCAAGACCATGTATTTCTTCAGCAGGCGGTAACTTAAGACCATGTATTTCTTCAATAGGAGGTAAATTCTTAACATCTTCAGCTTTAATACCTTTTTCTTTCATAGATTTCTTTGCCTCTTGCATATCTTCAGGACTGAGCAATAGAATACCGCTTTTCTTCGGAGTTGGCTCAGGAGTTGGTTCAGGAATTGGATCAGGGATTGGATCGGGAAGTGTCCAATTATTTTCATTAGTCAACATATTATTCAATAGAATTTCAGCTTCATCAATAGTTCTTTCCCTGAAAACACAACCAACACAGCTATCCAGGTGGTATGTGGAAGCATCGGTTAGTCCATTATAAAAGATATCAAGTATCTCATTTTTCTTGAGAGGATGATCAGTCAAAGCATTAAGTAATTGGAGAAGCCTCCCCCAAGCTTGTGGGAGACTCTCTTCTTCAATTTGCACAAAATTATATATTTCCCTTAAAGCAGCTTGTTTCTTATGAGCGGGGAAATATTTAGCAGAGAAGTAATAAATCATATCCTAGGGACTACGCACACAACCAGGATCAAGAGAATTAAACCATATCTTAGCATCACCCTTTAATGAGAACGGAAATAATTTAAGGATATAATAGTAGCGAGTTTTCTCATCATTAGTGAACAGGGTGGCTATATCATTTAATTTGGTAAGATGTGCCACAACAATTTCAGATTCATAGCCATAGAAAGGATCAGATTCAACCAAAGTAATAAACTCGGGATCAACAGAGAAATCATAATCCTTATCAGTAACAAAGATAGGTGAAGTAGCATAAGCAGGATCATATTTCATTCTAGCATTCAAAGTTTTTTGTTTCAGCTTAGCTAAAAGTTTCTTAAGATCACTTCTATCATTGCAAGCAAGAAAGTCTCTAGCAGTTTCTTCATCCATAACATAACCCTCGGGAACAATAGGTAATTCCTATCTAGGGGGAGAATCTTCATCATCACTTTCATCAATATTATCAGTTTCAATAATTTCATTCTCTCTAGACATAGCAAGTTGTTCATCAAGAAATTCACCAAGTGGCATAGTAGTATCAAGCATAGAAGTAGTTTGATCATAAGTATCATGCATAGCAGAAGTGGCATCATCGATAACATGCGACATATCATAATTAATAGCATAAGCAGGTATAGGTGTCGCAAGCTTACTCAAAACAGAAGGTGAATCAAGTGCAGAGCTAGATGGCAGTTCCTTACCCCCCCTCGTAGTTGAGGGATGAATCTTGGTTCTTGGATCTTTCAAGTTCTTCAAAATGATAAGAAGATATAAATCCCAAGTGACTCAACGAATAGAGCTATGCTCCCCAGCAACGGCACCAGAAAATAGTCTTGATAACCCACAAGTATAGGGGATCGCAACAGTTTTCGAGGGTAGAGTATTCAACCCAAATTTGTTGATTCGACACAAGGGGAGCCAAAGAATATTCTCAAGTATTAGCAGCTAAGTTGTCAATCTAACCACACCTGGAAACTTAATATCTACAACAAGGTATTTAGTAGCAAAGTAATACGATAGTAGTGGTAATGGTGGTAAAAGGTAAATGTAGCAAAAGCAATATTTTTGGTGTTTTATAGTGATGATAACAATAGCAACGGAAAAGTAAATAAGCAAAGAAGAATATATGGAAAGCTCATAGGCAATGGATCGGTGATAAAGAATTATGCCGGATGCGATCGATCATGTAACAATCATAACCTAGGGTGACACAGAACTAGCTCCAGTTCATCAATGTAATGTAGGCATGTATTCCGAATATAGCCATACGTGCTTATGGAAAAGAACTTGCATGACATCTTTTGTCCTACCCTCCCGTGGCAGCGGGGTCCTATTGGAAACTAAGGGATATTAAGGCCTCCTTTTAATAGAGTATCGGACCAAAGCATTAACACATAGTGAATACATGAACTCCTCAAACTACGATCATCACCGGGAGTGGTCCCGACTATTGTCACTTCGTGGTTGCCGGATCATAACACATAGTAGGTGACTATAGACTTGCAAGATAGGATCAAGAACTCTCATATATTGATGAAAACATAATAGGTTCAGATCTGAAATCATGGCACTCGGGCCCTAGTGACAAGCATTAAGCATAGCAAAGTCATAGCAACATCAATCTCAGAACATAGTGGATACAAGGGATCAAACCCTAACAAAATTAACTCGATTACATGATAAATCTCATCCAACCCATCACCGTCGAGTAAGCCTACGATGGAATTACTCACGCACGGCGGTGAGCATCATGAAATTGGTGATGGAGGAAGGTTGATGATAACGATGGCGACGGATTCCCCTCTTCGGAGCCCCAAACGGACTCCAGATCAGCCCTCCCGGGAGAGTTTAGGGCTTGGCGGCAGCTCCGTATCGTAAAACATGATGAATCATTCTTTCTGGGTTTTTTCTCCCCGAAAGTGAATATATGGAGTCAGGGTTGAGGTTGGTGGAGCGTCAGGGGGCCCACGAGGAAGGGGGCGTGCCCCCACCCTCGTGGACAGGTGGAGGCCCCCCTGACGTGGATTCTTCTTCTAGTATTTTTTATATATTCCAAAATATTTCTCTGTTGATTTTCATGTCATTCCGAGAACTTTCATTTCTGCACAAAAATAACACCATGGGAATTTTGCTGAAAACAACGTCAGTCCGGGTTAGTTCCATTCAAATCATGCAATTTAGAGTCCAAAACAAGGGCAAAAGTGTTTGGAAAAGTAGATACGACGGAGACGTATCATCCAAACGCAACGAAACTTTAGGGAGATTTTTTTAGACCAGAAGGAACATAATGGGCCCTGGCTGCGCCTGGGGGTGCTCCGAGGAGAGCACAACCCACCAGGGCGTGCCCTGGTGGGTTGTGCCCACCTCGGGTGCCCCCCGGACCGCCTCTTTGCTCTATAAATACCCCCAATATTCCCAAAACCCTAGGGGAGTCGACGAAATATTGATCCAGCCGCCGTAGAGTCCAGAACCACCAGATCCAATCTGCACACCATCTTGGATGGGGTTCACCACCTCCATTGGTGCCTCTCCAATGATGCGTGAGTTGTTCTTTGTAGACCTTCCGGTCCGTAGTTAGTATCTAGATGGATTCCTCTCTCTCTCTCTCTCTTGATTCTCAATACAATGGTCCCTTGGATATCCATATGATGTAACTATTTTGCGGTGTGTTTGTTGGGATCCGATTTACTTTGATTTTATGATCAGATCTATCTCTTTTTATATCCATGAAAGTTATTTGAGTTTATTTGATCTCTTATATGCATGATTTCTTATAGCCTCATATTTGTTCTCCGATATTTGGGTTTTGTTTGGCCAACTAGATCTATTTATCTTGCAATGGGAAGAGGTGTGAGGGAGTCCTGGATTAGGGGGTGTTCGGGTAGCCGGACTATACCTTCAGCCGGACTCCTGGACTATGAAGATACAAGATTGAAGACTTCGTCCCGTGTCCGGATGGGACTTTCCTTGGCGTGGAAGGCAAGCTTGGCGATGCGGATATTCAAGATCTCCTACCATTGTAACCGACTCTATGTAACCCTAACCCTATCCGGTGTCTATATAAACCGGAGGGTTGTAGTCCGTAGGCAATCAACTCCATATACAACAATCATACCATAGGCTAGCTTCTAGGGTTTAGCCTCCTTGATCTCGTGGTAGATCTACTCTTGTACTACCCATATCATCAATATTAATCAAGCAGGACGTAGGGTTTTACCTCCATCAAGAGGGCCCGAACCTGGGTAAAACATCGTGTTCCCTGCCTCATGTTACCATCCGGCCTAGACGCACAGTTCGGGACCCACTACCCGAGATCTGCCGGTTTTGACACCGACATTGGTGCTTTCATTGAGAGTTCCTCTGTGTCGTCGCCTTTAGGCCCGATGGCTCCTTTGATCATCAACAACGATGTGCTCCAGGGTGAGACTTTGCTCCCCAGACAGATCTTCGCTCTGCGGGCCAATTCGCTCGGCCACCTGGAGTAGATCGAAAGCTACGCCCCTGGCCATCAAGTCAGGTTTGGAAGCTTAAACTACACGGCTGACATCCGCGGAGACTTGATCTTCGAAGGGCTCGAGCCACGGCCAAGCGCGCCGCACTATCTCGAGGGGCATGATCTAGCTCTACCCCCGGACAGTGTCCTGGAGGACGCACACGCATCGGTTCCGACCCCTAACTCGGATCCTATTGCGCCAATCGAGGATGAGCGGTTGGACGTCACCTCGGGGGCTGCGATCCCGAAAGCGATCGAGCCGAACGCTAGCCCCGCACTCTACACGACCCGTGACTCCGAGGATCCGGACTCCTCCCCGGACTCCGAACCCCCCGCGCCCCTGCCAATCGAATCCGATTGGGCGTCGATAGTGGAGTTCACCGCCGCAGACATCTTTCAGCATTCGCCTTTTGGTGACATCCTGAATTCTCTTAAGTCTCTCTCTTTATCAGGAGAGCCCTGGCCGGACTACGATCAGCGAGGGTGGGATACGGACGATGAGGAAATTCAAAGCCCACCCACCACCCACTTTGTAGCCACTGTCGACGATCTAACCGACATGCTTGACTTCAGCTCCGAAGACATCGACGGCATGGACGACGATGTAGGAGACGAACAGGAACCAGCACCTGTAGGGCGCTGGAAGGCCACCTCGTCATATGACATATATATGGTGGATACTCCAAAAGATGGAGATGGCGATGGAACAGTGGGGGATTACGCCCCCAAGAAACAGCCAAAGCGCCGGCGTCAGCGGCGCCGCTCTAAATCCCGCCAAAGCAAAAACGGTGGTTCCGGCACGGGAGATAATACTACCCCGGATAGCGCCGAAGAACACCCACCTCAGCAAGATTTGGCATAGGAAGATGGAGAAGCCAGCCCTCATGAGAGAGCGGCAGACCGAGAGGTCGAGGATGATAACTATACGCCTCCCTCCGAAGACGAGGCAAGCCTCGATGACGACGAATTCGTCATACCATCTGACCCCGCCGAACAAGAGCGTTTTAAACGCAGGCTTTTAGCCACGGCAAGCAGCCTCAAGAAAAAGCAGCAACAGCTTAGAGCTGCCCAAGATTTGCTAGCTGATAGATGGACTGAAGTCCTTGCGGCCGAAGAGTATGAACTCGAACGCCCCTCCAAAAGTTACCCGAAGCGCAGACCGCTACCCCGATCAGAGGAGGAAGCACCTACATCACCAGCGCATGACATGGCAGACCGGCCACCTCGCGGCTGCGACAGAGAGGCCTCTCGGCCCTCCACCCAAGCCATGCCCCGACGCCGCTCAACTAAGGCACGGGAAAATGCGCCCGACCTGCGAGACATACTGGAGGATAAGGCAAGACAAACAAGATCGATCTACGGATCGCGCAGGCGCCCTACGGCATGTGACAATGATCTTCACTCCAGATACAACAAATCCGGCCGGGCCGAACACAACAGACATAGCTCTTCCGAGCTGCGTCGTGATATAGCCCACTACAGAGGCGCCGCACACCCGCTATGCTTCACGAATGAAGTAATGGATCAAAAAATCCCAGAGGGTTTCAAACCCGTAAACATCGAATCATACGATGGCACAACAGATCCGGCGGTATGGATCGAGGATTATCTCCTTCACATCCACATGGCACGCGGCGATGATCTACACGCCATCAAATACCTCCAGCTCAAACTTAAAGGACCGGCCCGGCATTGGCTTAACAGCTTGCCAGCAGACTCAATCGGTTCTTGGGAGGACCTGGAAGCCGCATTCCTCGGCAACTTCCAGGGCACTTACGTGCGACCGCCGGATGCCGATGACTTAAGCCACATAATCCAGCAGCCAGAGGAATCAGTCAGACAATTCTAGACACGGTTCCTAACAAAGAAAAACCAGATAGTCGACTGTCCGGACGCAGAGGCCCTAGCAGCCTTCAAGCATAACATCCGCGACGAGTGGCTTGCCCGGCACCTGGGACAGGAAAAGCCGAAATCCATGGCAGCCCTCACGACACTCATGACCCGCTTTTGCGCGGGAGAAGACAGCTGGCTAGCTCGCAGTAACAACTTATCAAAGAACCCTGGTAATTCGGATACCAAGGACAAAAGTGGCAGGACACGTCGGAATAAGCAAAAACGCCGCGTTAACAGCGACAGCAATGAAGACACGGCAGTCAATGCCGGATTCAAAGGCTTTAAATCCGGTCAGCGGAAAAAGCCATTCAAAAAGAATACTCAGGGCCCGTCCAGTTTGGACCGAATACTCGATCGCTTATGCGAGATACATGGCACCCCCGAAAGGCCAGCCAATCACACTAACAGGGATTGTTGGGTGTTCAAGCAGGCAGGCAAGTTAAGGGCCAAAAACAGAGACAAGGGGCGGCACAGCGACGACGAGGAGCCCAAGCCGCCGAACAACAATGGACAGAAGGGCTTTCCCCCACAAGTGCGGACGGTGAACATGATATACGCAACCCACATTCCCAAGCGGGAGCGGAAGCGTGCGCTACGGGACGTATACGCGATGGAGCCAGTCGCCCCAAAGTTCAACCCATGGTCCTCCTGCCCGATCACTTTTGATCGAATGGACCATCCCACTAGCATCCGTCATGGCGGCTTCGCCGCATTGGTTCTCGACCCAATCATCGAAGGATTTCATCTCACAAGAGTCCTCATGGACGGCGGCAGTAGCCTGAACCTGCTTTATCAGGATACAGTGCGGAAAATGGGCATAGATCCCTCAAGGATTAAGCCCACAAGAACGACCTTTAAATGCGTTATACCAGGTGTAGAAGCCAACTGTACAGGCTTAGTAACACTTGACGTGGTCTTCGGATCCCCGGACAATTTCCGAAGCGAAGAGTTAATCTTCGATATAGTCCCGTTTCGCAGTGGCTATCACGCCCTGCTCGGACGAACCGCATTCACAAAGTTCAATGCAGTGCCGCACTACGCATATCTCAAGCTCAAGATGCTAGGCCCTCGAGGAGTAATTACGGTCAACGGAAACACCGAACGCTCCCTCCGTACGGAGGAGCATACGGCGGCTCTCGCAGCGGAGGTACAAAGTAGCCTTCTCAGGAAATTCTCTAGTCCGGCCATTAAAAAGCCAGACACTGCCAAGCGCGTCCAGAGTAACCCACAGCAGGACCGCCTGGCACACTCTGAGCAAGCATAGCAATGCGGCCCCAACCCCAGCTTTCGCGACATAGCGAAACCAGTACCTCGCGTACATAACTACGCCCTTGAAATACCATGGGCATAGGGGAAGGGGCACAATAACGGCACGCCCGAAATACGGCTTAAAACGTACTAGGGGCTGCCGGATTCTTTTTTTAATTTTTTCTTACTTTCAGGACTCCATACTTCGGACGACCTGTTCGGCAATTTGACTGCCGCACAAACGATGCAAGATCCAGGGAGGCAGACAAGCCATGCCGCATTATGGAACTCCCAGGTGGTCTCTGTTACGAGCGGTATACCTGTTTTAAATACAATTCCGCGGCCTGCCCCTGGTCAGGACATATTGAATAGTCCAATATATTTTGCTTACCGCACTATTTGTATCGTTCGGCTTTGATAAATAGCCTCTCTATAAACAATGCTTAGCTTCTTGTCTATTTTTTGCATTATCTTCTTTTCACATTTATGTTTATTAAATGACATGATTGCACCCGTACACCATGGTACGGCAAACACGCCAGGGGCTTCAGTACCCCTCATAATGGTGTGAGAAGTCCGTACACTTTCACAAGTGCGGCACCCCGAACTTATAGCACTATATGCATCGGCTCCGAATCATGATTTGGGTCAATAGTTGGGTTTGCCCGGCTCCTATGTTTTGGTGCCTTACGTTCCGCTCTATCGGCTAAGGTAGCACTAGGAGAACCACTGCGATTGTGCCCCGGTTCAGCTGGGTTAAGCACCTCACTGGAGAAAGCTAAAACTGACTGTCATGATGTGGCGAGAGACCGGTCGCTGTTCGAGAGGTTTTTCGAGTCCCTAAAGGCTTGTGCCGCTTCGAGCGAGGAGCTGGCTTTGTCCGGCCAAGGCGTGGATAGCGCCCCGAACTCGGTCTTCCGAACTAGGGGCTTCACCGAAATTTAAAATTATAGAGTTCTGTGGCTAAGTGAGAGTGTTCAAGCATTATAGTCCGATTGCCTGGTTCGTTGTGCTGAGCGCCTCCCTCGAAGGACCCAACTATGGGAAAAAGAGCGCTCAGTTTTATCCCGAACACCCCAGCACTAGTGGCACGGGGGCAGAAGCCGACGACTGGCCATCTCTCAATTTTTGATAAATGGCCGCACAGAAAGTAATATTTTAAATTCAATAAGCATTGCTTAGCGCATATGAACAAGTTTTCAGCGCACAGGATAAACACGAGCGAGTTCATTCAAATATCACATCTTTGGTACATTCATCCGCCACAAGGCGGGCACCTGCAAGAACATCCTTGTAGTAGTTCTCGGGCTTGCGATGCTCCTTCCCCGGCGGCGGCCCGTCCTTCACAAGCTTCTCACCGTCCAGCTTACCCCAGTGCACCTTTGCACGGGCAAGGGCCCGACGGGCACCTCCGATGCAGACGGAGCGCTTGATGACCTCAAGCCTCGGACAGGCCTCCACCAGCCTCCGCACCAGCCCGAAATAGCTCCCAGGCAGGGCCTCTCCGGACCACAACCGAACTATGAAGCCCTTCATGGCCTGCTCGGCCGCCTTGTGGAGCTCGACCAGCTGTTTCAGCTGGTCGCTCAAGGGCACAGGGTGTCCGGCCTTAGAATACTGAGACCAGAACACCTTCTCCATCGAGCTACCCTCTTCAGCTCGGTAGAATGCGGCGGCGTCGGATACGCTGCGAGGAAGATCTGCGAATGCCCCTGGAGAGCTCCGGATTCGGGTAAGTAACAGGTAGTTCACTTTTATATTTCTGCTTTGCATAAAGAATGCCTTACCCGCTGCTATCTTCCTCATCTCCTCCAACTCTTTGGAGGGCCTTTTGGGCTTCGGCCTTGGCAGACTTGGCAGCCTCTAGGGCCGTTGCAAGCTTGGATGCTTGCGCCTTCGACTCCAGCTCCAAACTCTCATGTTTTTTCATGAGAGCCTGAAGCTCTTGCTGCACCTCGCCGACCTGAGCCCCAAGTCTGTCTCGCTCGGTGCGCTCCACGGCCGTTTTCTTTTCGGCCTCAGACAGCGCCTGCTTAAGGGTCGCCACCTCAGTCGTGGCCCCTACAATAAGCAGTACAATCCTGTTACTCTTTTTGCAATCAAGCCTTTTTATAGGCACTTTTTCTGTACGGTATGTCTTACCTTCTTCCTCCTCGAGCCGCCGCTTGGCAAGGCCGAGCTCTTGCTCGGTCCGCTTGAGGTCCTGCTTCAGGACACCCACCTCCACAGTCAGTGCGGCGGTGGATAGCAGCGAAGCCTGCATACACATATTGACTCTTTTTTGTTAGACTCCTGCGATATTTAATAGATCCTCTATTCGGCTTTTCTTTCCGAACGCCAAACAGAGCATCAGGGGCTACTGTCTATGCGGTAATATTTTTACATATTTTTACTTACCTCGAAGCCTGTTAGAAGGCTAGCGCAAGCTTCAGTCAGTCCGCTCTTGGCGGATTGAACCTTCTGGATCACCGTACTCATAATAGTACGGTGCCCCTCGTCGATGGAGGCATCGTCAAGCACCTCCAGCAGATTGTCCGGCACCTCCGGTTGGACGGAGGCCGCCGGCTCAGAATGCTTGCTCCTCTTGGAAGGAGTTCGCCTACCGCGGTCCGAAACTGTGGAAGATTCCGGCGCAGTGTCCGGCACAAAGCCGGACTGAGAGCCCTGGGGAGCCTTATCCCCTTCACCCCTGGAGTCCGGGAGGTTGCCTTGCGGCTCCTCCGGGACCACCTCCTCCTGCCCCAGAGCATGTTGCGACACCACTTCGGCGTCGTCTGCAGTGCAGGGGGAGACAGCGGGCGGAACTGAGTTCACGTCCGATGAGTCCAGGGAGCCGCCCGACGATTCGTCGAATTCGGCCCGGGGCGGACTGCATAATTACATTCGACATTAGGGAAAGCTGTGCACCAAAGGAACATCATGAGTTATTCTGATATCCAAACTTACGATTTCGCCGGACGCTTGGCCCTGTTTGGCCACTCCTCTTTGCCCTCTTCGGCGTTGGGGGCGTAGTTCGGCGGAGGGGTCTTCCTTTTCCTAGACCCCTCGTCCTCCCCCGTTGGGGCGGCCTTCCTCTTCTCTCCTCCCTCCGCTGGGGGGGGGGAGAGTTTTCTTCTTCCTCCTCCTCGTTTTCGCGAGAGGAGGGCGTCTCGGACTCGTCAGATGACGAGTCCGACACCACCACGTTGCGGGCACTCTTTCAAGTCCCCGTGGCCTTCTTCTTCTTGGCCTTCTTCTCCGGCACCACATAAGGTGCCGGAACCAGCAGCTTCGCTAGTAGAGCTGGGGCTGGGTCTTCGGGCAGCGGAGCCGGACAGTTAATCGGTCCGGATATCGCCCGCCAAGCCTGTCAAAGGTAAGGGAGTTTAGATCCCGCATAGAGTCAAACTATGAAAAAAGCTTAACATCCTGTAAAAGGTGTAGATGGCATACCTCGCTAGCGTGACGCTGCGAGCTGTATCCGCGGTCCTCGGAAGCGGATGCGGGAGCCTCGGCGCCCTTGAATAGCATCTTCCAGGCGTCTTCGTACGTCGTGTCGAAGAGCCTGCTGAGGGTTTGATGCTGTGCCGGGTCCAACTCCCATAGATTAAAATCCCGTTGTTGGCATGGGAGAATCCGGCGGACGAGCATAACCTGGATTACATTAACAAGCCAGACTGGCTTGTTCACCAGGGACTGGATGCATGTTTGCAATCCGGTCACCTCTTTTTCGTCACCCCACGACAGGCCCGTCTCTTTCCAGGACATAAGCCGCGTGGGGGGTCCGGATCGGAACTCGGGGGCTGCGGTCCATTTCGGATCGCGCGGCTCAGTGATATAAAACCACCCGGATTGCCATCCCTTTAGGGTCTCCACGAAAGAGCCCTCGAACCATAGGACGTTGGCCATCTTGCCCGCCATGGCGCCTCCGCACTCCGCCTGGCTGCCGCGCACCACCTTGGGCTTGACGTTGAAGGTCTTGAGCCAGAGGCCGAAATGAGGGCGGACACGGAGAAAAGCCTCGGACACGATGATAAACGCCGAGATGTTGAGGATGAAGTTCGGAGCCAGATCATGGAAATCCAGGCCGTAGTAGAACATGAGCCCTCGGACAAATGGGTGGAGTGGAAAACCCAGTCCGCGGAGGAAGTGGGGGAGAAATACTACCCTCTCATGGGGCCTTGGGGTGGGGAGAAGCTGCCCCTCTTTGGGAAGCCGGTGCGCAATGTCCTTGGACAGGTATCCGGCCTTCCTTAGCTTCTTGACTTTGCCCTCCATGGCGGAGGAGACCATCCACTTGCCTCCCGCTCCGGACATTGCTGGAGAAGGTTGAGGTGGGAAGTGCGGGCTTGGGCGCTGGAGCTCGGGTGCGCAGGAGATGGATAGGCAAAGGAGGAAGAAGGCGTAGGTAAAAAGGTGGATCCTTGTCCCCTTATATGGGCGGATGCGGTTGTGCGTCCCCACCTGCCTAGTAAAACTCGCTCGCCTCCCAAGCGTTGTGATAAGTGGCGCGGTTGGGTTACCCACGTCCATATTGATGATAATCCCATAAAAGGGGGGTACACGATCTCTGCATTGACAAGACGTGCCAAGGAAACCACCTCGCAAAACACGCTGAGGTGGAAAAGTGAAAACGATTCGAGTGAAGGACTTGGCTATAGTGTGATGACGCACTGCGGAATACGTCAGCAGATTTGATTTGTGTTAATATTATTCTCTCTATGGCAATATGTGGAAGCTTATTTTGCAGAGCCGGACACTACTCTTGGTGTTTACAATCTTCTATGAAGGACTTGGAGGAGGAACCCGCCTTGCAATGCCGAAGACAATTTGCGCGCCGGACTCGTCGTCATTGAAGCCTGGTTCAGGGGCTACTGAGGGAGTCCTGGATTAGGGGGTGTTCGGGTAGCCGGACTATACCTTCAGCCGGACTCCTGGACTATGAAGATGCAAGATTGAAGACTTCGTCCCGTGTCTGGATGGGACTTTCCTTGGCGTGGAAAGCAAGCTTGGCTATGCGGATATTCAAGATCTCCTACCATTGTAACCGACTCTATGTAACCCTAACCCTATCCGGTGTCTATATAAACCGGAGGGTTGTAGTCTGTAGGCAATCAACTCCATATACAACAATCATACCATAGGCTAGCTTCTAGGGTTTAGCCTCCTTGATCTCGTGGTAGATCTACTCTTGTACTACCCATATCATCAATGTTAATCAAGCAGGACATAGGGTTTTACCTCCATCAAGAGGGCCCGAATCTGGGTAAAACATAGTGTTCCCTGCCTCCTGTTACCATCCGGCCTAGACGCACAGTTCGGGACCCACTACCCGAGATCCGCCGGTTTTGACACCGACAAGGTGCTTTGTAGTGGGTTCGATCTTACGGTGCTTGATCCCAGTGACAGAAGGGGAACCGACATGTATGTATCGTTGCTACTAAGGATAAAAGGATGGGGTCTATCTCTACATAGATAGATCTTGTCTACATCATGTCATCGTTCTTATTGCATTACTCCGTTTCTCCATGAACTTAATACACTATATGCATGCTGGATAGCGGTCGATTTGTGGAGTAATAGTAGTAGATGCATGCAGGAGTCGGTCTACTTATCTTGGACGTGATGCCTATGTAATGATCATTGCTTGGATATCGTCATGAGTATTTGAAGTTCTATCAATTCCCCAACAGTAATTCATTTACCCACCATTTGCTATTTTTCTTGAGAGAAGCCACTAGTGAAACCTACGACCCCTACTTCTCTTTCTCATATATTTGCCTCTGCGATCTACTTTTACTTTGCATTTATTTTCAGATTTATTAAACAAAAAATACAAAAATACCTTGCTGCAATTTATTCTTATTTATTTTATTTGTCGTTTGATCTATCAATCTACTACAATTTTATTCACGTCCGTTTGCCCATCTTGGGGCGCCGCTACCCAAAAGGGATTGACAACCCCTTTTATACATCGGGTTGCGAGTAGTTTTTATTTATGTGCAAGTATTTTTTATATTGTGTTGCTTGGTTCTCTTACTGGTTCGATAACCTTGGTTTCATATCTGAGGGAAATACCTACCGGCGCTGTACTGCATCACCCCTTCATCTTTGGGGAAATACCGACGTGGCTTCAAGCGACATCAAGCATGATAGTTCAATAATTTCTACAAAATAAAGCCACCGCTGTGCTCTAAAAAGATATAAGTGAAGCGCTAGAGCAAAATTGCCTAGCTCAAAAGAAATAAGTGAAGCTCATAGATGAAAGTGCAAATATCCTTGGTTGGTTTTGGTAATTATTAACAACATATAGCTCATTGAGCTAATGCTATTTCAAGATAAATATTTCAGGAAAGCTCAATGATTGGCATGGCATGGATTAGAAATGTGGACCCCTCAAACTGCTAAGGACAAAAGATTGGCTCAAGCTCTAAAGCTCAAGACTCTACATTTTCCTTTTAGTGATCCATGATCACATTGAGTCCATAGGAAAAGCCAATACTATTAAAAGGGGATGAGGTGTTTCTTAATGGTTTGCTTGCTCAAAACGCTTAGTGATATGCTCCAAAAACCCTCAACCACTTTCTCATATCCACATATGTCCCAAACCAAAAGTCAAACTTGGCCCCACCGAAACATTCCATCCGGCGCCACCGAGTTTTCTTAACATGGCCACTACCACAAACCCTAGTCACTTCGGTCTCACTGAGATGGGATTGCAAACTCTCTGTTTCCCTTCATAACGTTTCGGTCCAACCGAGATGAGTGACCGCCCCCACCGAGTTCGCAATGCAAACTCTCTGTTTCCCCTTCGTAACGTTTCAGTCTCACCGAGATGAGCGAATAGGTCCCACCGAGTTTGCCTAACCAACTCTCTGGTTAGCTTATTAGAAAAATTGGTCCTACCGAGTTTGTGTAATCGGTCTCACCGAGGTTACGTTATGCCCTAACCCTAATGAAATCGGTCCCACCAAGTTGACATGTCAGTCCCACCAAAAATCCTAACGTTCACATTCTGAACTAAATCAATCTGACCGAGTTTTCTGATTCGGTCCCACCGAGTTTGGTGATTTGTGTGTAACAGTTAGATTTTGTGTGGAGGCTATATATACCCCTCCACCCACTCTTCACTCGAGGAGAGAGCCATCAGAACATGCCTACTCTTCCAACATTCATTTTCTAAGAAAGAAACACCTACTTATGTGTTGAGACCAAGATATTCCATTCCAACCATATGAATCTTGATCTCTAGCCTTCTCCAAATTGCTTTCCACTCAAATCTTCTTTCCATCAAATCCAAATCAGTGAGAGAGAGTTGAGTGTTGGGGAGACTACCATTTGAAGCACAAGAGCAAGGAGTTCATCATCAACACACCGTCTATTACCTTTTGGAGAGTGGTGTCTCCTAGATTGGTTAGGTGTCACTTGGGAGCCTCCGTCAAGATTGTGGAGTTGAACCAAGGAGTTTGCACGGGCAAGGAGATCGCCTACTTCATGAAGATCTACCCTACTGAGGCAAGTCCTTCGTGAGCGATGGCCATGGTGGGATAGACAAGGTTGCTTCTTCGTGGGTGGATCCCACCGTGGACTCGCGCAACTGTTACCCTTCGTGGGTTGAAGTCTCCACCAACGTGGATGTACGATAGAACCACCTATCGGAACCACGCCAAAAATATCCGTGTCTACATTGCGTTTGCTCCCTCCAAACTCCTCCCTTTACCTTCATGTGCAATGTTTTACATTCTGCTGCTATACTCTTAGACTTGCATGTGTAGGCTGATTGCTTGACTAGTGCTAAGTTGCTAAAATCTGCCAAGACTTAAAATTGGGAAAAGGCTAGATTTTTATTTGGTCAAGTAGTTTAATCATCCCCCTCTAGACATACTTTCGATCCTACAAGTGGTATCAGAGCTTTGGTCTCCATTTTCCTTGATTTCCATAGCTTTGGTGATCATAGCCTTGGTTTCACAACCTAGGAGAGTATGGTGTCTAGCGAGGGAAATTACCACCGTAGAGGTCCTTACTTTGATGGTACTAATTTTGCTAGTTGGAAGCATAAGATGAAAATGCATATTCTTGGACATAACCCCGCCGTTTGGGCTATTGTGTGTATTGGCTTGCAAGGTGAATTCTTTGATGGGAGAGAACCAAATTGTGAAGCTACCGTGGAAGAGTTGAAGATGCTGCAATACAACGCTCAAGCTTGCGATATCCTCTTCAACGGATTGTGCCCCGAAGAATTCAACAAAATCAACTGTCTTGAGAATGCAAAGGAAATTTGGGATACTTTGATTGATATGCACGAGGGTACCGACTCCATCAAGGAATCCAAATTGGATGTGCTTCAAAGTCAACTTGACAAGTTCAAAATGAAGGATGGTGAAGGTGTTGTTGAAATGTACTCTAGGCTTGCTCTCATCATAAATGAGATTGCTGGCTTAGGAAGTGAAGAGATGACCGATATATTCATCATCAAAAAGATCCTAAGAGCCTTGGATGGAAAATATGATACCGTGTGCACATTGATCCAAATGATGCCCAATTACAAAGATCTCAAGCCAACGGAAGTCATTAGAAGAATTGTTGCTCATGAGATGTCACTCAAGGATAAGGAAGAGCTTCACAACAAGTCAAGTGGTGCTTACAAAGCCTCATGTGATGCTCCTACATCATCAAGTGAGAAACAAGCCTTCAATGAAGAACTGAGCCTAATGGTGAAGAACTTCAACAAGTTCTACAAGAGTAGAAGCAATGAAAGAAGTTCCAAGTCAAGGTCCTACAATGACAAAAGATCTTCGAGTCGTGAATGTAATTGCTACAATTGTGGAAGACCCGGACACTACTCAAATGAGTGCACGGCTCCCTACAAAAGAAGAGAAGATTCACCCAAAAGGAGAAGTAGAAGAGAAAAATCACCACCAAGAGAGAGAAGGAGTAGAGATGACCGTTATGAATGAAGAACATCACAGAGAAGCAAGGATTTGGAGAGGAAGGACAAATCATCAAGGAGCTACACAAAACGAATACATCAAGGTCATGTTGGTGAATGGGTATCCGGCTCCGACTCCGACAATCACTCCGAGAGAAGTTATCACTCCGACTCCGAGTATACTCAAGATGAAGGTGTTTCCGGTCTAGCACTTGTGTCAACCAACTCCTATGACATATTTGATTCACCAAATGAAGGAATTGGAAGATGCTTCATGGCTAAAGACCCAAAGGTATCACACCCTGAGTATGTTGATTTCAATAGTGATGAAGATGATTTGCTAGGTGATGATGATTTACTTGTTGGCAATTATAGTGATGAAAACTATGATGAACTTGCTATTAATCATGCTAATCAAGATAAAATAAATGATGATGATGATAAGGAGATTGAGAGTCTAACTAAAGAACTAAACACTCTTAAGTTAGCTCATGAAACTACCTTGGAAAATCATCGAGAGCTTTTAAAGACTCATGAAAAGTTACGCTTTGAAAAGCTCAACCTTGAGCAAGAGCATGGGTTCTTAAAAGCACTCAATGATGATCTTCGCAAGAAAAGTTCTTCTTACATTGCCAAGTGTTTACTCTTTTCTACTTACATGCCACAAGTTAAGTCTAGCAACAAGAGTAAGAAAGATTCTTCTTCTAGTAGTAACAATAATCATGCTAAATCCAATGTTGTTGCTTCTAGTAGTTCTGTTGATTCCACTAATGATTCTCTTAGCCAAGTTACACTTGAGCAAGAAAATAGCTTATTGAAGGGAATTATAGAGAAAGGTGTTTACAAGAGTCTTGTCGGGAGTAAGAAATTTGAGGAAATTGTACGAAAGCAAGGAAGATACCGGAAGAATCAAGGAATTGGTTTCAAACGAAGTTCAATGCCAATGGAGTTGAGTGGGAAGAAGATCAATACCCCAAGATGAAGTTTGTTCCTCAACAACAGAAGTATGATCCTGCTTCTTTTCAAGGGAAACAAGCTCAAGATGATCTTCCACCAGAAGACCACAAGCTAAAAGGCAAGGACAAGCTTCAAGAGGAGATTAATGCATTTGAAGAAGCTCCCAAGGCCTTGTTCGAGTGGGTTCCCAAGACTACATCAAGTTCTAATACATCAAGTACGACTACAACTCCAAGGATTCCCATCAAGATGATGTGGATCCCTAAGAAGAAGAACTAGAGAGTTCTTGAGGGTGACTCCGCCAACATACTTCACTCATATCTTTTGGCAAGGACATGTGCAAACAACTTCCACATCTTGCACTAGTTCTAGGAGTCACAAACTCTCTTGTTGGTAAGACAAGGGACAAGGTAACCTAATGCTTTCATGGACATCATCTTATGTGAACATCACTCTATGTCTATGGATATCCTTGTTTGTTAATTGTGGGACTAACCCGTGTAGGTATTGAAAGTGCAACTCACTCCAATGGATTGCTCCGAATGATCTACATCAACATTGAGCATCTACATCTTCAACACCTACATGAAGTCATCATCGACATAACCCAAGGTTATTTCATCCCCCTTAGGGGGATATCACATCTAGGGGGAGCTTTACTCTAACCAATTGAGCTAAAGCAACTGTAATGGTGTGAACACAACAATGCATTATGTAAAAGTGGTAACCCCACTTGTGCTTAAACGATGAGTATGACCTACGATCAAACGTTTTCATTTGACTCCTTAGTCAATATACTCATATATAGATGACCTAGTCATCGCCAATTGCTTGATAAATGCTAGAGTGTTTGTGCATGCTTTGCCACTAATTTTATTTGCCATTTCATTGAGTGAGCATGTTGATTGTGTATTTTACTCATTCGAGGACATCCACTTGTTGTTTTGATTGTTTGGCGTTTTCTCCTTTGCCAAGTGGATGGACAAGAATGCCTAAGTACCTCCTCTAGCTATCTATGCTTTTCTCGTCTCAAACTCTATTCATGCTACATCACAAAGTTTGATCAAGTCAAATTCAAACCACTCTGTGTGAGGAGCACTCGGAGTCCCTGATTCGTCATAGACTTAAACTTCCAAAACCTCTTTGTGCATTTCGGTATGACCGATTCATCCAGTTCGGTCACACCGAGTTCACTAAGTTGATCTAGGTTTTCAATCTTGGTGCAACCGATTTGAACTTTTCGGTCACACCGAGTTGCAGTAACCGCTTGCGATTCTGCATCTCGGTGCCATCGAGTAGTTCCACTCAGTCACACCGACAGGGTCGGGAGATATAAACCCACGGGTGAGATTTTGGAAATTTCTTCAAAACCTCTCAGCCCGCGCATGTCCTGCTCTGCCTTCTCGGGTCTCCGAATTATCTCCTCACCGCCAGCGAGCTCCCGCCACTGGTTTCCATCACCGTCAACGGAAATCTGCTCCGCCGTTGCCGCCGTAGCGAACTCCCACCGAACTAGGGTATGGGTTCGGCTCTTTGTGTTATTTCCTTACTTCGACTCATAGCACATTGCTTTGCCATGATCTTTACCACATATGAGAACACTCTATCCAGAGAAAACATCCTTTAGGTTAGATTTGATTCAAAAATTTAGGGTTAGGTTTCCGCCGAACTCATTTCGGACCGACCAAATTGTAGAAATCGGTCTCACCGATTTGGCTTAGGCCATTGCACATGCCTTTTCAGTCTGACCAAAAGTTGCAAATCGGTGTGACCGAGATCGATTCTCTATGGAACCTTAGCAGTCTTGGTGCCGCCAAACTATGACTCAGTCTGACCGAGGTCACTAGTTTAGGTTCCAAAATTGCTTCGGTATCACCGATTCTAACAAATCGGTAGCTCCGAAATGCTTTATGTGGAGAACTAAAACTAAGTTTTTGAGTCATTTATTTTGCAAAAACTCTGCACTTTGTGATGCTCATCCATTCTACCTCATATATATATATATATATATATATATATATATATATTCACGGGGTTTGCTGTCAGTGTGTTTGCCAAGATGTCTGACTAGAGTGACAGCCAAAACAGGTCAGAGGAGCAAGTGCAATTAAGTGAGGACACTAGTCCCTCAAGTACCTCAGATGATGGCAGCAGGAGCACACGTAGTAACTTGCCAAAGGCAGCCACCAGGTCAAGGAAGAAGAGAACCTCATATTCTTAGGATGAGGATTATGTGGCTATAGAAGAAGAAGTCAGCTCAAAGAAGAAAGTCTTGAAGAAGGAGTATGGCTCAACTGCTACAACGAAGCCAGGGTTGAACAAGAAGGCACCAGCAAAAAGGATCCCTATGTCTAAGGCTAGAGCCTCCACTCAAGAAACTATTGAGTCCACTCTTGAACCCAAAGAAGCTAGAGATGGCAAGAAGAGGAAGGAGAGGGTCAAGAAGACCACTGCCAGAGTCCTTGGGAGATACTTGATGTTTAAAGATCCAGTAGAAGAAGAGGAAGAGGATGCTGCACCAGCACCAAAGTCACAAAAGCTTATGGGAGATGCTATCAAGTCAGGGGCTATCATATCAAATCCCAAAACTACTTCCAAAGCAACAACTCAAGCTCAGAAGTCTAAACCCAAGAGAAGCACGAGAAATATCCTAGCTGAAGAGAAGAACAAGGCCCCAGTGCCTGAAGCTGAAGAAGAGGATGATGAATCCCTTGTATTGAGGAAACTAAAATCCAAGATTCCAGACCACAATGATGCTCATCCTGTGGCTGAGGACATGCATATTAGGAAAGATGCATGACTGAGATTGTGGAGACAGTGTGATCCCTATGCTGTGAGGAGGAGGACTGCAGTTGATTACATGTTTCACACTAAGGAACAACAAGACTTCTATGAGACTATTCTGCTTGACAAGAAGCCAATTGTTTGTGACATGAGATGGGTTGATTGGGAATACATCAAAGAGAATGAAGATCACTTCCCAGGTGTACAAGAGAGCTTCAAAACTTGTGGAGTTGACAAGTTTGTTGAACAGAAGCTCACAAAATGGAATGATGAGCTTATCATGCAGTTTTACTCTACTGCTCACTTCTATCCAGATGGAAGGATAGTATGGATGTCTGAAGGTACAAGGTACCAATCAACAATTGAAGAATGGGCCAAGCTGATTAATGCCCCAGAAGAGCATGAGGATGACTTGGATGTGTATGCCAAGAAGAAGAAAGACCACAACTCTATGGCAAACATGTACAAAGAGATCCCCGATAAAGCTTTGGAGACACACAAGCTTGGATCTGTACACTATTTGTTGTCTGGTCTGCCTACCATTAACACCATCTTAAGGCACACTTTGTTACCCAACTCTAGAGATCAAAAGATGATTAGAGCACATTCCATCAACTTGCTGCAAATATTTGATGTACCTCAAAAGTTCAAGGTCATGAGTCTGATTGTAGAGACAATCAAGAGGACAGTTGCTGACCAGAAGAGATCATGTGGGTATGCTCCACACATTCATGAGCTCATCAACTCAAAGATGGGCACATACACCTACTTGTTGGACAAGGAGCATCTACCACTGTACCCTGAATTTGAAGACAACACAGTTGTGATGAATGAGAATGAACCTTCATCAGCTCAAGCACAGGAGAAAAGAGTTAAGGCTAAGGCAGAGAAAGCTGCAAGGATGCCAAGTGTAGAGGAAGCATCTCAGGTGTTCCTGAAGAGCAAGCAAGATCAGCTAGCATATCTGATCCAGTCTACTTTGAGGATTGAGAAGGGCTTGGCCACCCTGACTCAGAATTAGGAGAGCTTGGAGAGGATTGTTGAGACAAAATTCTATGATCTTGATCTGAAGGTTACTGAGATATAGACAGCTGTTGAGCAGCTCCAGGAGGAAGCAGAAGAGAGGAGAGGGAAGGCAACTATAGATGTTTTTCAGCGTGTGCCACGAGGTCAGAGGTCTGCTGTAGTGCCAGTAACATATTCTAGAGCTACATTGTCAGCACCAGCAGCTACAGCTTCAGTGCCACCTCCAGCACCCACTCCACTAGCTCCAACTACATCAACAGATGCCTTCGTCCTTGGAGTTCTCTCTACACCACCTCCCGAAGACCAAGCCTGAGAGACGCATAGCACTATGTATTTTCAATCTTTTTGGTAACTTGTTGCCAAAGGGGGAGAAATGTATAGATCATAGGCTTCGAGAGAGAGTGTTTTGCTTCTTTGTCTCTCTTGCTTTTGGTTGAACTTTATTTTGTGCTTGGTTGACACTTTATGTTTGTGTGAGATACTTGTTTGATCATGTGTTTGATGATATGCTACTTTAATGCTTCCTTGGATGATATTATCTCTTATATCCCATATATGATCATTCACCTTTGCTTGGTGATGAGTGCATACTTTTAATTTCTATCATTTTGAGCTCTCCACCAAGATGTATGTGACATGCAAGAGTAACCCATGATCCTAATTGATTGTGCATTTGCATTCAAAAGCAATTTTTAAATAATGCACAAATTTAGGGGGAGCTCTTGCTTATCACATACTTCTCAAAGAGACGATGTATTTCAATCTTATGATCATTTGTCGAAGCTTTGATCTATATGTGGTCATCAATTACCAAAAAGGGGGAGATTGCAAGTGCAACTATCCCTAGGTGGTTTTGGTCATTATTAACAACATATAGCTCATTGAGCTAATGCTATTTCAAGATAAATATTTCACGAAAGCTCAATGATTGGCATGGCATGGATTAGAAATGTGGACCCCTCAAAATGCTAAGGACAAAAGATTGGCTCAAGCTCTAAAGCTCAAGACTCTACATTTTACTTTTAGTGACCCAAGATCACATTGAGTCCATAGGAAAAGCCAATACTATTAAAAGGTAATGAGGTGTTGCTTAATGGGTTGCTTGCTCAAAATGCTTAGTGATACGCTCCAAAAACCCTCAACCACTTTTTCATATCCACATATGTCCCAAATCAAAAGTCAAACTCGGCCCCACCGAAACATTCCATCCGGCGCCACCGAGTTTTCTTGACATAACCACTGCCACAAACCCTAGTCACTTCGGTCTCACCGATAGGGATCTCGGTCTCACCAAGATGGGATTGCAAACTCTCTGTTTCCCTTCGTAACGTTTCACTCCAACCGAGATGAGTGATCGGCCCCACCGAGTTCGCAATGCAAACTCTCTGTTTCCCCTTCGTAACGTTTCGGTCTCACTGAGATGAGCGAATCGGTCCCATCGAGTTTGCCTGACCAACCCTCTGGTTAGCTTATTACCAAAATCGGTCCCACCAAGTTTGTGTAATCGGTCTCACCGAGATTACGTTATGCCCTAACCCAAATGAAATCGGTCCCACCGAGTTGACAAGTCGGTCCCACCGAAAATCCTAACGTTCACATTTTGAACTAAACCGGTCTGACCGAGTTTTCTAATTCGGTCCCACCGAGTTTGGTGATTTGTGTGTAATGGTTAGTGCGGGAGTCCTGGATTAGGGGGTCTCCGGACAGCCGGACTATCTCCATTGGCCGGACTGTTAGACTATGAAGATACAAGATTGAAGACTTCGTCTCGTGTCCGGATGGGACTCTACTTAGTGTGGAAGGCAAGCTAGGCAATACAGATATTGATATCTCCTCCTTTGTAACCGACCTTGTGTAACCCTAACCCTCTCCGGTGTCTATATAAACCGAAGGGTTTTAGTCCATAGGACAACAATCACAACATACAATCATACCATAGGCTAGCTTCTAGGGTTTAGCCTCTCTGATCTCGTGGTATATCTACTCTTGTACTACCCATATCATCAATATTAATCAAGCAAGACGTGGGATTTTACCTCCATCAAGAGGGCCCGAACCTGGGTAAAACATCGTGTCCCCTGCCTCCTGTTACCATCCGGCCTAGACGCACAGTTCGGGACCCCCTACCCGAGATCCGCCGGTTTTGACACCGACATTGGTGCTTTCATTGAGAGTTCCTCTGTGTCGTCGCCGTTAGGCTTGATGGCTCCTACTATCATCGATAGCGATGCGGTCCAGGGTGAGACTTTTCTCCTCGGACAGATCTTCGTATTCGGCGGCTTTGCACTGCGGGCTAATTCGCTTGGCCATCTGGAGCAGATGGAAAGCTACGCCCCTGGCCGTCAGGTCAGATTTGCAAGTTTGAACTACACGGCCGACATCCGCGGAGACTTGATCTTCGACGGATTCGAGCCACATCCGGGCGCGCCGCACTGTCACGATGGGTATGACCTAGCTCTGCCGCCGAACAGTACCCCAGAGGCCGCGCCCACATCAGCTCCGACCCTTAGCTCGGAGCCAACTGCGCCAATCGAGGACGGGTGGTTAGACACCGCCTCAGGGGCTGCAGTCTCAACGGCGATCGAGCCGAACACCAGCATAATCCTCTACGCAGCCCGTGACTCCAAGGTGCCGGACTCTTTTTCTGACTCAGAACCGCCCACGCCCCTGCCAATCGAATCCGATTGGGCGCCGATCATGGAATTCACCGCCGCGGATATCTTTCAGCACTCGCCCTTCGGCGACATTCTGAATTCACTAAGGTCTCTCTTTGTCAGGAGAGCCCTGGCCGGATTATGGCCAACAGGATCGGGATGCGGACGATGAATAAATTCGACGCCCACCCACCACCCACTTAATAGCCACTGTCGATGACTCAACCGACATGCTCAACTTCGACTCCGAAGACATCGACGGTATGGACGACGATGCGGGAGGCGAAGAGGAACCACCGCCCATAGGGCGCTGGACGTCCACCTCATCATATGACGTATACATGGTGGACACACCAAAAGAAGACGACGACGAGGAACGGAAGGACGCACCGAAGGCTTGTTCCCTCGAGAAGCATTCAAAGCGGCGGCGCAAGCGCTGCCCCAAATCCCGCCTCGGCAGAAATAACGATCATACAGACCCAGCGTTGGAGCAGGGCGAACCACCGCCGGACCACGACAATACGGAGAATCAAACCGAACAAAACAATTCTGTCAAAGATAATAGTCCGGACGACATAACGCCGGACAGGCACCCGGAGCAGCAGAATGCCCGTCAAAGGCTTGTTGCCACCGCGAGGACTCTGAAAAAGCTGAAGCAAAGGCTCAAGGCTGCGCAGGACACACTCCAAATCAGATGGAGTAAAGTACTCAACACAGCAGCGAAGTACGGTGGCAATCGCCCCACCAAGAGCTACCCAAAGCGGAAGTTGCTACCTGAATTCGATGAGGAGGCCTCAGACCCCCCACAACCAAAAATTAAAACAGCCATCTGGCCGGATAGACGACCTCACGGCTAACATAAAGCGGCAAGCAACGCCGGACATAAGCCAATACGTGGTCTACGCGAGGGCTCGCATCAAAAGGAGGGCGAAACCAGATCCATCTACGGACCATGTAAGCGTGCTCTAGCATACGATGCAACACAACAAACATCTGAACAACGCGGTACACCCAGATATAGGGGTGCCACACACCCCCTATGTTTCACCGATGAGGTGCTGGACCATGAATTTCCAGAGGGATTCAAACCCGTAAACATAGAGGCATACGATGGAACAACAGACCCTGGGTTTGGATTGAGGACTATATCCTCCATATCCACATGGCTCGGGGAGATGATCTCCACGCCATTAAGTATTTACCCCTCAAACTCAAAGGGCCAGCTCGGCACTAGCTTAAGAGCCTCCGCGAAAGCTCCATTGGAAGTTGTGAAGGGCTCGAAGACACCTTTCGGGCAAATTTTCAAGGGACTTATGTCCGACCTCCAGACGCAGAGGATTTGAGTCATATAACTCAACAGACCGGAGAGTCAGCCCGAAAGCTTTGGAACAGGTTTCTTACTAAAAAGAACCAAATTGTCGACTGTCCGGACGCTGAAGCCTTGTCAGCCTTTAAGCATAGCGTCTGTGATGAATGGCTTGCCAGACACATCGGCCAAGAAAAGCCGAGAACAATGGCAGCATTAACAAGCCTCATGACCCGCTTTTGCGCGGGTGAGGATAGCTGGCTAGCCAGATGCAGCACCAGCAACCCCAGTACATCCGAAGTTAGAGATGGAAACAGGAAATCATGGCGCAACAGCAATAACAAACGCCGGAATAAAGAAGACAGCACGAAGAGAACGGCAGTAAACGCTGGATTCAAAAGCTCTCAGCCAGGTCAGCAAAAGCCGCCCTCTAAAGCCGCCAGAGACGAACTGTCCAGCCTAAACAAAATTCTGGACCAAATATCTCAGATCCATAGCACCCCTGGTAAACCCGGTAATCATACCCACAGAGAATGTTGGGTCTTCAAGCAGTCCGGCAAGCTCAACGCCATACACAAGGGGGAGGATACACCAAGCGAAGACGAGGATGAGCCTCTCAAGCAAGACACTGGGGAACAAAAGAAATTTCCACCAGAAGTCAAAATAGTAAACGTGTTACACGTGATCAAGGGGAGAAACAAAACGGCACTCCCAGAAAAATATGCCCAAGGGCCTATCACCGCGGAGTCCTGCCACTGGTCGTCTCAACCGATCACTTTCGACCATCGTGATTACTCAGCAAGTATCCGGCGTGCAGGATGGGCTGCCCTGGTATTAGACCCAATAATCGACGGATACCACTTCACATGAGTCCTGATGGACGGTGGCAGCAGTCTCAACCTGATATACCAGGATACAATCCGCGAAATGGGGATAGACCCAACGAAAATTTGCCATAGCAATACTACCTTTAAAGGAGTAACGCCAGGCCCAGGGGCTCATTGCACGGGCTCCCTGCTACTAAAGGTTATATTCGTCTTCCCCGATAACTTCTGTAGCGAACATTTAACCTTCCACTTCGCTCCGTTCCAAAGTGGCTATCAAGCACTACTTGGACGCAAAGCTTTTGCTCGCTTTAATGCAATAGCACATTACGCTTCCCTGACGCTCAAGATGCCCGGTCCACGCGGCATCATTACAGTGAACGGAAGTATTAAGCGATCCTTGCGCACCGAAGAGAATGCGACTGCCTTGGCAGCCGCACACTAAAAACGGCCTCGCCAACTAAAGTATTTGATAGGTCGTCAAGACCACGGATGCGGTTAGACGAGTCCGGCGCTGCTATATGTAATTCATACCGGATTGATGGCCACACCCCTATTACAAATACAAGGGGCCCAACGCGCGCACACAAGTGGCAATTTATACTCGTTTCTAGTTATACATGGTTTCTTTAAAAACTATCTCTCTGCACGACAACTTTTTCACCTAAATTCCTCTCTTTTATAGATGACCATCGTGCTACACCCGTCCAGGATACGGCACAACGGAGACACAGGCGTAGACGTGCAACAGGGACCCGTTCCAAGGATTCTTTTTAGATTAAGACCCTGCGTAAACCTTTTTTACTGTCTCTTGTTGATACACATCCACCAAATTCTCAGCACAATTGGGAAGGATGCTGACGTCTTGGCATGTGGCCACGTCAGAATAATGCACGTACCTGGACACAAGGGGCTTCTTACAAAGGGCACTATTTAGCCCCGGTTTATACCATAAAGACCGAATACCTTAGGGAGTGTTCGGCGTCGCGAGTTTGGCCTTATATGCATCAGCTCCGAATCATTGTCTTTGGTCAAATGTTGGGTTTGCCCGGCTCCTGTGTTTTGGTGCCTTACGTTCTGCTTTATTGGCTAAGGTAGCACCAGGAGAACTACTGCGACTGTGCCCTGGTTCATCCGGACGAGCACCTCAGTAGAGAAAGCCGAAAACTGACTGTCATGATATAGCGTGAGACTGGTCAACCACTCGATGACCTATCGGAATGTTAGAATTCCTCCGCCTTAACGAAGGGCCGTTTTCCGGCCAGGCATGTACGCACCCCGAGATCGGGAGAGTGCGGAGCCACTAGGGGCTATCTAGTAGCCCCACTGTCAAACTCCTCTGGCTAAGTGAAAGTGTTAAAGCATTATAGTCCGGTTGCCTCGTTCGCTACGCTATCACCTCCTTAATAGGACCAAGATGTTGGGTTAAGTGTGAACACGCGTTTTTCACGAGCACCTCTGCATTATATGCGTGGGGGTTGAAGCCGTCGGCTGCAATCTTTCAGGTTATACATATGTATACATAAACGGCCGCACATGAGGCATCATACTACTTTCAGGCAAAAGTATAAACATAGCCTTATAAAATTTCATAAAAGCATTGTGTTTACAATGAGAATACATATCACTCAAACATAATATTCTTCGAGCACTGGGCCTCTATCAAACGAGCACCCTCGAGAACCTCCTCGAAATAGTGCTCGGCAGCCACTCGGCCTATGGCCGAACTCTGCGCCGCAACAGTGGTAGCGTCCATCTCCGCCCAGTATGCTTTAACACGGGCAAGGGCCATCCGCGAGCCTTCTATGCATGCCGACCTCTTCATCGCATTAATGCGCGGCACCGCACCAAGGAACCGCTGCACTAAACTGAAATAGCTGTTCGGCTTTGGCTTTTCCGGCCATAGCTGATCCACGACAGACCTCATGGCGAGTCCGGACAACCTATTTAGTTCGGCCCATTCAGCTAGCTGGTCAGTCAATGGAAGCGGACGCTCTGGAACGTTGAATTGCGACCAGAACAGCTTGTCTACTTCACGATCCGTTTGACCTTGGAAGTATTTGGCCGCATCGGCAGCACTCGCCGCCAAGTCCATATACGCATCTGCTGAACTCCACAGCCAATCCAGAGGGGCATACCGTGGATCTCCGAACTTCCTCCTTAGCATGAAGGGCTTCCCAGCCACAATATCCCTGGCTTCCCGCAGCTCCCCCTTCTTCGCTCTCATAGCAGAGCGGGTGTCTTTGTCCGCCATTGTGGCCTTATCAAGGTCCGTTGCCTTCGCTCGGTTTTCTTTTTCAAGGAGCCGGCAACGGTCGGCAGTGTCTTTTAATTCTACGGCCATCTTGGCCATCTTCTCTTGACTCCCGCAATGTGCGGCCTTCTCGGCTTTCAACTCTTCGGCCGCCTTCAAAGCAGCCGCATTACTAATCCTCGCTTGTTCCTTGGCTCGGGCAAGTTCTGCCCGCAAGGTTTCCATGGTGGCAGCTCCATCTGCAGTCACAACATATTAAAGATGCTGGCATCACGCTGCTCTTACTATGTGGCGTTCACCAGATAATAACACTTACCTTGTGCCTCGTCAAGCCTCTTGTTAACAAGCTCGATGTCGGCGTCTGCCGCATCCAGTTGCCGTTTTAATTTGGCAAACTCAGTAGTCCGGCCAGCCACCGGAGCTTCCACCACCTGCACATAAGGGCAGTCTGGTTATTGCCTGGTACTATGATCCTCTGTTCGCCGCCGTTCTCGACGACAACCAGAGTCTCAGGGGCTACTATCTACACAGGGCACACCTAACATGTGCGGTACTATCACATATTATCTCACGTACCTCAAAGCCTGTCAGTAGACTTATAAAGGCTTCATGTAATCCGCTTACGGCGGACGAAATTCTCTCCATCACCGTACCCATCAGCGTATAGTCTTCTTCTGAGATGGCCTCTTGCCCCACCAGCTCCCTCAGAATGTCCGACCGCATACCAGACGGTGTCGGACTCTTTTGTTTGCCCTCTTCGGGAGCCGGACGCTGGGGACTTCGGGGGTCTATGGGATTATCTTCTGGCCTCACCATATCTGGAGAGGCCCTCCGGGATGACACTTCGGGGTCGCTTGCTTCTTGAGCAGAGGAGTCCGAGGGAGGCGTTGCGCTCTCCATCATCTCTGGAAGAAGATCCCCCGAAGACGAGCTCAGCTGAGAGGGGCTAAGGCCCGAACTGCAAGATATATGCGGCGGTTATTTTCTTAGAAGAAAGATAGTATACCTTCACTATTAAAGTATTTTTTGGATCACTTACGACTCGTTGGAGGGCTGATCCCCCCACGGACTTTGTGCGGCAAAAGCACCCCCCGAGGCGGGACCCTCTGTGGGAGACTTCTTCTCCCGTTTGGAGGCCTCGGCTTCCGGATCCTCGGAAGCAGTCCTTTTCCTCCCCCGGTTATCCTCCTTCATGGAGACACTCATTCCCTCGGTGGGAACTGGCAGCGATGGGGGCCCGCATCCGCCCGTATTATCCCCCCGTATCTTCCTTCGAGGACTCCGGGCAAGGTGCGAGCTCGAGCATCTTTTCCAATACCAGATTTTCCAAACCCTCAGGGAGGGGGGCCAAACACCAAATCATCTTCGCCTTTGTTAGCCAGTCCTGGTCAAAGAGCGAACTCTCAGAAATAACTTCATGATGAATAAAGGACATTGTGTTCGGCTAGAGGATTTCTTACTTGTTTGGCGGCGCGGTTACTGCTCAGGCCCACGTCCTCAGTAGCATCCGGACACTCTATTTGAGGTCCGAAGAATGACTTGTACATCTCCTCGTGCGTCAGGCCGAGGAAACTTTGAATGGCACGCGGTCCTTCTGGGTTGAACTCCCACAAGAGAAGGGGTCGGCATTTGCAAGGCTGGACTTGACGAACTAGCATAACTTGTATTACCACGACCAAATTAAAATCTCCCTCGAAGAGATCTCGAATGCGGCTTTGCAGTATAGGCACGTCCTTGGCTGGACCCCAGCTCAGACCTCTGCTAATCCATGAAATTAGTCATGGTGGGGGGCCCGAGCGGAAAGCGGGGGCAGCCGCCCACTTGGCACTTCTGGGAGCTGTGACATAAAACCACTCCCGTTGCCATAATTCAGACACCTCTGGAAAGGAACCTTTCAGCCATGGAGCTCCTGCCATCTTGCCTATTGATGCACCTCCGCACGCTGCATGTTGCCCTTCGATCATCTTCGGCTTCACTTCAAAGGTCTTGAGCCATAGGCCAAAGTGAGGGGTAATGCGGAGGAAGGCCTCACACACGACAATAAATGTCGAGATGTGGAGAAAGGAGTCCGGAGCTAGATCATGGAAATCTAGCCCGTAATAGAACATCAAACCCCTGACGAAGGGATCCAGAGTGAGGCCTAGGCCTCAGAAGAAGTAGGAGACGAACACGACATTCTCGTTGGGTTGGGGAGTAGGGACGACCTGCCCTCGAGCAGGAAGCCGATGCGAAACCTCGGCGGTCAGGTATCTTGGCCTCCCTCAACTTCTTGATGTCCTCTTCCGTCACGGAGGAGGGCATCCATCGGCCTTGAAGGCTGGATCCGGACATGATTGAAGATCCGGAGAACCTAACCTGGGCTTTGGGTGTTGGAACTCGAGGCGGGGGAAGGGTTCGATTGAGCACGAGAGGGAAAAAGCGAAAACCTTGTCCCTTTATAAAGAGGGTGAATATCAAGCGTCCTCTCCGTAGCCGTTTAGGACTTTCCTATAATCTAGGAGTCCTAGACATGGTTGGGTTACCCACGACCGCATTAATGAGAATCCCGTAATTGGGGGAACACGATCTCTGCTTTGACAAGACGTGTCAAGAAACCGCCTTGCGTTATGTGTGGAGCTGGTTGAAGAAAAACAGTTCGAATAATCACCGGGCCATGACATAACGTCATGCTGCCAAAACAAGTCAGCAAATTGGATTTGCGAAAATATTATTCTCTCTACGGCGGTATGTGGAACTTATTTTGCAGGGTCAGACACTATCCTCGTATTCAAATTCTTCTGTGATGTATTCGGAGAAGGAACCCGCCTTGCAATGCCGAACACAATACTGCGTGCTGGACTCATCATCATTGAAGCCTGGTTCTAGGGCTACTGAGGGAGTCCTGGATTAGGGGGTCTCCGGACAGCCGGACTATCTCCATTGGCCGGACTGTTAGACTAAGAAGATACAAGATTGAAGACTTCGTCTCGTGTCCGGATGGGACTCTACTTAGCGTGGAAGGCAAGCTACGCAATATGGATATGGATATCTCCTCCTTTGTAACCGACCTTGTGTAACCCTAACCCTCTCCGGTGTCTATATAAACCGAAGGGTTTTTGTCCATAGGACAACAATCACAACATACAATCATACCATAGGCTAGCTTCTAGGGTTTAGCTCCCTGATCTCGTGGTAGATCTACTCTTGTACTACCCATATCATCAATATTAATGAAGCAGGACGTAGGGTTTTACCTCCATCAAGAGGGCCCGAACATGGGTAAAACATCGTGTCCCCTGCCTCCTGTTACCATCCGGCCTAGACGCACAGTTCGGGACCCCCTACCCGAGATCCGCCGGTTTTGACACCGACAGTTAGATTTTGTGTGGAGGCTATATATACCCCTCCACCCACTCTTCTTTCAAGGAGAGAGCCATCAGAACATTCCTACACTCCCAACATTCATTTTCTGAGAAAGAACCACCTACTCATGTGTTGAGACCAAGATATTCCATTCCAACCATATGAATCTTGATCTCTAGCCTTCTCCAAGTTGCTTTCCACTCAAATCTTCTTTCCACCAAATCCAAATCAGTGAGAGAGAGTTGAGTGTTGGGGAGACTATCATTTGAAGCACAAGAGCAAGGATTTCATCATCAACACACCGTCTATTACCTTTTGGAGAGTGGTGTCTCCTAGATTGGTTAGGTGTCACTTGGGAGCCTCCGTCAAGATTGTGGAGTTGAACCAAGGAGTTTGTACGGGCAAGGAGATCACCTACTTCATGAAGATCTACCCTAGTGAGGCAAGTCCTTCGTGGGCGATGGACATGGTGGGATATACAAGGTTGCTTCTTCATGGACCCTTCATGGGTGGAGCCCTCCGTGGACTCGCGCAAATGTTACCCTTCGTGGGTTGAAGTCTCCACCAACGTGGATGTACAATAGCACCACCTATCGGAACCACGCCAAAAATCTTCATGTCTACATTGCGTTTGCTCCCTCCAAACTCCTCCCTTTACCTTCATGTGCAATGTTTTACATTCCGCTGCTATACTCTTAGACTTGCATGTGTAGGTTGATTGCTTCACTAGTGCGTAGTTGCTAAAATCTTCCAAGACTTAAAATTGGGAAAAGGCTAGATTTTTATTTGGTCAAGTAGTTTAATCACCCCCCTCTAGACATACTTTTGATCCTACAATAGAGTATTCTAATAAATCACGATTCATGAGTGTCCCTCTCAAAAGGTGTGTACAGCAAGGATGATTGTGGCAAACTAAAAAGTAAAGACTCATATCATACAAGACGCTGCAAGCAAAACACATATCATGTGGTGAATAAAAATATAGCCTCAAGTAAATTTACCGATAGACGAAGACGAAAGGGGGATGCCTTACGGGGCATCCCCAAGCTTAGGCTCTTGGTTGTCCTTGAATATTACCTTGGGGTGCCTTGGGCATCCCCAAGCTTAGGCTCTTACCACTCCTTATTCCATAGTCCATCAAATCCTTACCCAAAACATGAGAACTTCACAACACAAAACTCAACAGAAAACTCATGAGATCCGTTAGTATAAGAAAATAAATCACCACTTGTGGTATTGTTGTGAACTCATTCTTTATTTATATTGGTGTAATATCTATTTTATTTGAACTTCTCCATGGTTCATACTCCCCGATACTACCCATAGATTCATCAAAATAAGCTAACAACACAAAGAAAATAGAATCTGTCAAAAACAGAACAGTCTGTAGAAATCTGTAACTCTCGAATACTTCTGTAACCCAAAAATTCTGAAAAATTAGGACAACCTGGGAAATTTGTATGTTAATCTTATGCAAAAGGAATCAGTATTTTATCACGCTTCTGCTGAAAACGAGAATTGTTTTCCTGAGCGTAAAAGTTTCTGTTTTTCATCAAGATCAAATCAAGTATCACCGTAAGGTGTCCCAAAGGTCTTACGTGGCACAAACACTAATTAAAACACAAAAACACATCTAACCATAGGCTAGATGAATTATTTATTGCTAAACAGGACCAAAAAAGCAAGAACAAAAATAAAATTGGGTTGCCTCCCAACAAGCGCTATTGTTTAACGCCCTTAGCTAGGCATAAAAACATAGATCTAGGTATTGTCGTAATAAAAATAAGGCATATCACGTATGCTCATGTCATACTCCCTTCGTTCAGCAGCAAGCTTTCTTTTTGGTAAGCAAAAGTAATCAAAAGGGGTAAATTTAATAGGGTAAGGATCCCTAAGATCATGTTCAGGAGGAATTGGCTCCTCATTCGGCCCCTCGTATGGTATGATCAATTCATCATTGTAAGTGTTCTTTTGGCAAAAAGTCATGAGATTATTTTCTAGAGAGAAACTTCATCCGTTGTTTTGTATAGCAAAATTGTTATTAAGTTCAGAAATTCTCTCAACTAAAACATCGGTAGGGACCTTTTTCTTAAATTTTCGTTATAAGCAACATGATCGAGAGATCGTAAACGCATTATTTCTTCTTGATAAAAGAGAATCCCCTCTATGGAAGGACGACCATCATATATTTTATGATGCACAAAAATTTCGCTAGCCTCTTTCATAATGATAAACTCATGAGCTAGAAATATGGTAGCGGCGCATTTAACGGAAGAATGCTCAATATTAGAGAACTCTAGGAAAATCCTTTGTATGCTAGGGTGCATATGAACAAATTGTCTTTCAAGTTTAATTACAAGCAAAGTTATTACATCCGCGAGATTATTAGTTTTATGGAGAATAAATCCACCTAACGTGGGTAGCGCACCGACACAAGTAAATAAATCTTGAATAACTCCTTTTCCAATAATATTACCGCTATCTATGCGAACTTTTTTAGTGTGCAAGATAGTAGATTCTTCATGAGGATCAAAATTAGCAAAATTATCCAGGTTCCCCTCATTATTACTACTATCCTTTTCAACAATAATCTCCCCAGATTCAGACATGGTGGCAACAAACCAATCTAGCGAATGAGCGAACGAAAAGTAAGCAAAAAAGACGAACGGAAGAAGGGCGAAGAAAAGGGCAAATCTTTTTGAAAATCATTTTATAAGTGGGGGAGAGGAAAATGAGAGGCAAATGGAGAATAATGTAATGCAAGAGATGAGAGTTTATGATGGGTACTTGGCGGGCCTGACTTGGCATAGATCTCCCCAGCAATGGCGCCGGAAATTCTTCCTGCTACTTCTTGACCTTGCATTGATTTTTCCGTTGAAGAGAAAGGGTGATGCAGCAAAGTAGAGATAAGTATTTCCCTTAGTTAGAGCATCTTCAGCCGTTGGCCCCCCAGGAGGCACAAAAATCGCCGCCTGGGGGCGAGCCGGCGGTATAACCGGCTCTGGGGGCGGTTGGGCACCCAGCCATCGCCCCTAGGTCGCCCCCAGGCGCCGATATCGGCCCATTTTTGGCGCAAATGTGCCCGCTTTTCGGCTCACTTTTGGTGAAAAATGGCTCGATATCGGTGCCAAGCAGCCCATATTCGCCGTGGTTCGGTGTGAATTCAGTAGAAGTATTTTTTATCACATAGTTCATCACAGGTAATCAATAGAAATCAAATAGTTCAACAACAAATAGTTCAATACAAATTATATAGTTCAACAAATAAAAACTCATATTTCATCACACATCGAGCTAGGCGTTGCCCTTGAGCCTCCATAGGTGCTCCACCAGATCCTGCTGCAGTTGTTGATGCACCTGTGGGTCTCGGGTCTCTTGATGCATATTGAGGTAGGCAGTCTAGGTTGCCGGTAGCTGGTGATCAACTTGGACAAGAGGACCCTGCCTGTAGTATGGTTCAATGTCAAACACTAGCTCTTCCTGCTCGCTCTCAATGATCATGTTATGCAAGATGACATAGCAAGTCATGATCTCCCACATTTGATCTTTCGACCAGGTCTAAGCAGGGTACCGGACAACAGCAAATCGAGATTGGAGCACACCAAATACCCGATCGGCATCCGTCCTGCAATCCTCCTGAACCTTCGCAAAGTGGGACTTCTTGCCTCCTAGCACATCGTTTGAGATAGTCTTCATAAATGTAGACCATCTCGGATAGATGCCATCAGCTAGGTAGTACCCCTCATTGTAGTGCCGCCCATTGACCTCGAAGTTCACCGGAGGAGAATGACCTTCAACAAGCTTGGCAAACACAGGGGAGCACTGCAGCACGTTGATGTCATTGTGAGTTCCTAACATACCAAAGAAGGAGTGCCAAATACATAGGTCATGTGTGGCCACCGCCTCAAGTACCATGATGTCTACTACTCAACTTTATTCTTGTAGACACGTGTTGGGCCTCCAAGCGCAGAGTTCTGTAGGACAGTAGAAATTTTCCTTCAAGTGGATGACCTAAGGTTTATCAATCCGTGGGAGGCACAGGATGAAGATGGTCTCTCTCAAACAACCCTGCAACCAAATAATAAAAAGTCTCTTGTGCCCTCAACACACCAAATACAATGGTAATTTCTATAGGTGCACTAGTTTGGCGAAGATATGGTGATACAATTGTAATATGGATGGTAGAAATATATTTTTATAATCTTAATAATTAAAAATAGTAAGGTAGCAAATAGTAAATGGGCATAAAACGGTATTGCAATGCTTGAAAATGAGGCCTAGGGTCCATACTTTCGCTAGTGCAATCTCTCAACAGTGCTAATATAATTGGATCATATAACCACCCCTCAAAGTTTGATGAAGAATCACTCCAAAGTTCCTATCTAGCGGAGAACATAAGAAGAAATTGTTTCTAGGGTACGAAACCACCTTGAAGCTATTCGTTCTGATCGATCTATCCAAGAGATCGTACTAAAATAACACCAAATAATTTCAGATTCATAATATTCAATCCAACACAAAGAACCTCAAAGGGTGTCCCAGGATTTCTAAGAAGAGAACGTGCATCAACCCCTATGCATAGATTACCCAAATGCACCGCGGGAATCCGTGAGTTGAATGCCAAAATACATATCAAGTGAATCAATATGATACCCCATTGTCACCACGAGTATTCATATGCAAGACATATATCAAGTGCTCTCAAATCCATAAAAGTATTCAACCTGATAACAACGAAATCTCAAAGGGAAAAACTCAATTCATCACAACAAGATAGAGAGGGGAAAACACCATATGATCCGACTATATTAACAAAGCCCGCTATACATCAAGATCGTGACATCTCAAGAACAAGAGAGAGAGGGGGGGAGAGAGATTAAACACATAGCTACTGGTACAAACCCTCAGCCCCGAGGGTGGACTACTCCCTCCTCAACGTGGTGGCTGCCGGGATGATGAAGATGGCCACCGGAGATGATTCCCCCCTCCAGCAGGGTGTCAGAACGGGGTCTAGATTGGTTTTCGGTGGCTATAGAGGCCTGCGGCGGCGCAACTTTTGATCTAGGGTTATTTCTGATGGTTTCTATATTTATAGGATTTTTTGGTGCCGGTTTCACGCGAAGATGGGCCTCGAGGTGAGCACAACCCACCGGGGCAATCCAGGCCCACCAGGCACATCCTGGTGGGTTGTGCCCTCCTCGTTGCTCTCCTGGCCCTCCCACGAAGCTTCGGGGGTCTCTTTTGTTTCAAAAAAAGTCGTCAAAAAGTTTCAGCTCATTTGGAGAACTTTCAATTCTGCACAAAAAACAACACCACGGTAGTTCTGCTGAAAACATCATCAGTCTGGGTTAGTTCCATGCAAATCATACCAAAACCATATAAAATTGTTGTAAACATGGCATGACTTCATAAATTATAGATACGTTGGAGATGTATCATACCACACTGCAACCGCCTTTGACGCCTTTGTACATCCCCTGCCAAGCAAATGGGCAGTTCTTCCATTTCCAATGCATGTAGTTGTAGGATCGAAAGTATGTCTAGAGGGGGGTGATTAGACTACTTGACCAAATAAAACTTATCCTTTTCCCAACTTGAGATCTTGGAAGATTTTAGCAACTTTGGACAAGTCAAGCAATCTTAACACAATTCAAGCAAGCATGCAAAGAGTATATGAGCAGCGGAAAGTAAAGCATGCAACTTGCAAGAATGTAAAGGGAGGGGTTTGGAGGATTCAAACGCAATTGGAGACACGGATGTTTTTGTCGTGGTTTCGATAGGTGGTGCTATCGTACATCCACGTTGATGGAGACTTCAACCCACGAAGGGTAACGACTGCGCGAGTCCACGGAGGGCTCCACCCACGAAGGGTCCACGAAGAAGCAACCTTGTCTATCCCACCATGGCCATCACCCACGAAGGACTTGCCTCACTAGCGGTAGATCTTCACGAAGTAGGCAATCTCCTTGCCCTTACAAACTCCTTGGTTCAACTCCACAATCTTGTCGGAGGCTCCCAAGTGACACCTAGCCAATCTAGGAGACACCACTCTCCAAGAAGTAACAAATGGTGTGTTGATGATGAACTCCTTGCTCTTGTGCTTCAAATGATAGTCTCCCCAACACTCAACTCTCTCTCACATGATATGAATTTGGTGGAAAGAGGATTTGAGTGGAAAGCAACTTGGGGAATGCTAGAGATCAAGTTTCATATGGTAAGAATGGAATATCTTGGCCTCAACACAAGTGTAGGTGGTTCTTTCTCAGAAAAAGTAAGTTGGAAGTGTAGGTTTGTTCTGATAGCTCTCACCACGAATGAAGAGGTGGTGGAGGGGTATATATAGCCTCCACACAAAATCTAACCGTTACACACAACTTGCCAATCTCGGTGGGACCGAATTGATAAACTCGGTCGGACCGATTCAGCAAAGCTAGTGACTGTTAGGATTTTCGGTGGGACCGACATGCAACTCGGTAGGACCGAGTTGGTTAGGGCCGGGGCATAACATAATCTCGGTGAGACCGATTACACAAACTCGGTGAGACCGATTTTGGTAATAAGTTAACCAGAGAGTTGGTCAGGTAAACTCGGTGGGACCGATTCGCTCATTTCGGTGAGGCCAAAATGTTACAAAAGGGAAACAGAGAGTTTACATTGCAATCTCGGTGGGACCGATCGCTCATATCGGTGGGACCGAAACGTTACTAAGGGAAACAGAGAGATTACAATCCCATCTCGGTGAGACCGAGATCCCTATCGGTGAGACCGATTTGCCTAGGGTTTGTGGCATTGGCTATAACATCTGAACTCGGTGGCGCCGGATAGAAAGAATTGGTGGGGACGAGTTTGACTTTTGGTTTAGGTCATATGTGGATGTGAGAAAGTAGTTGAGGGTTTTGGAGCATATCACTAAGCATTTCGAGCAAGAGCTTCATTAAGCAACACCTCATCCCTCCTTGATAGTATTGGATTTTCCTATAGACTCAATGTGATCTTGGATCACTAAAATAGAAAATGTAGAGTGAGGGAGTCCTGGATTAGGGGGTGTCCGGATAGCTAGACTATACCTTCGATCGGACTCCTGGACTATGAAGATACAAGATTGAAGACTTCGTCCCGTGTCCAGAAGGGACTTTCCTTGGCATGGAAGGCAAGCTTGGCGATACGTATATGTAGATCTCCTACCATTGTAACCGACTCTGTGTAACCCTAGCCCTCTCCGGTGTTTATATAAACTCGAGAGTTTTAGTCCGTAGGACGAACAACAATCATACCATAGGCTAGCTTCTAGGGTTTAGCCTCTCTGATCTCGTGGTAGATCTATTCTTGTACTACCCATATCATCAATATCAATCAAGCAGGACGTAGGGTTTTACCTCCATCAAGAGGGCCCGAATCTGGGTAAAACATCGTGTCCCTTGTCTCCTGCTACCATCCGCCTAGACGCACAGTTCGGGACCCCCTACCTGAGATCCGCCGGTTTTGACACCGACATTGATGCTTTCATTGAGAGTTCCTCTGTGTCGTCACTTTTAGGCCCGATGGCTTCTCCGATCATCTACAGCGATGCAATCCAGGGTGAGACCTTTCTCCCCGGACAGATCTTCGTATTCGGCAGCTTTGCACTGCGGGCCAATTCGCTTGGTCATCTCGAGCAGATCGAGAGCTACGCCCCTGGCCATCAGGTCAGATTTGGAAGTTTGAGCTACACGGCCGACCTCCGCGGAGACTTGATCTTCGATGGATTTGAGCCGCAGCCGAGCGCGCCGCACTGTCACGATGGGCATGATCTAGCTCTGCCACCGAACAGTGCCCTGGAGGCCGCACCCGCATCAGCTCCGACCCTTAATTCGGAGCCAATTGCGCCAATCGAGGATGGGTGGTTGGACACCGCCTCGGGGGCTGCAATCTCTACGGCGATTGAGCCGAACACCAGCCCTATTCTCTGCGAAGCCCGTGACTCCAAGGAGCCGGACTCCTCTCCAGACTCCGAGCCCTCCGTGCCCCTACCAATCGAACCCAATTGGGCGCCGATCATGGAGTTCACCGCCGCAGACATCTTTCAGCACTCGCCCTTCGGCGCTATTCTAAATTCACTAAAGTCTCTCTCTTTATCAGGAGAGCCCTGGCCGGACTATGGTCAGCAAGGTTGGGATGCGGATGATGAAGAAATTCAAAGCCCACCCACCACCCACTTTGTAGCCATTGTCGATGATTTAACCGACATGCTCGACTTCGACTCCGAAGACATCGACTGTATGGACGCTGATGCAGGAGACGATCAAGAACCAGCGCCTATAGGGCACTAGAAAGCCACCTCGTCGTATGATATATACATGGTAGACACCCCAAAAAAAGGCAATGGCGATGGAACAGCGGAGGATGACCCCTCCAAGAAGCAGCCTAAGCGCCGGCGTCAGCGGCGCCGCTCTAAATCCCGCCAAAGCAAAAACGGTGATTCTGGCACGGGAGATAATAACACCCCGGACAGTGCCGAAGACAACCACCTCCAGCAAGATTCAGCACAGGAGGATGGAGAAGCCAGCCCTCATGAGAGAGCGGCAGACAGAGAGGTCGAGGACGATAATTATATGCCTCCCTCCGAAGACGAGGCAAGCCTCGACGATGACGAATTTGTCGTGCCGGAGGATCCCGTCGAACAAGAGCATTTCAAACGCAGGCTTATGGCCACGGCGAGCAGCCTTAAGAAAAAACAGCAACAACTTAGAGCTGATCAAGATTTGCTAGCTGACAGATGGACTGAAGTCCTTGCGGCCGAAGATTATGAACTCGAACGCCCCTCCAAGAGCTACCCAAAGCGCAGGTTTATACCCCAGTTAGAGGAGGAAACACCTAAACCTAGATCACCAGCGCATGATGCGGCCGACCGGCCACCCCGTGGCCGCGATAGAGAGGCCTCTCGGCCCTCCACTCAAGCCGCACCCCGGCGCTGCTCAAAAAATACCAAGGCACGGGAAAATGCGCCAGATCTGCGAGATATATTGGAGGACAAGGCAAGGCAAACAAGATCGATCTACGGATCACGTGGGCACCCCACGGCACGAGACGGTAATCGTCACTCTGGATACAATAAATCCGGCCGGGCCGAACATAGTAGACAAAGCTCGTTTGAGTTGCGTCGTGATATAGCCCAATACAGAGGCGCCGCACACCCACTATGCTTCACAGATGAAGTAATGGATCATCAAATCCCCGAGGGTTTCAAACCCGTGAACATCGAATCATATGATGGCACAACAGATCCTGCGGTATGGATCGAGGACTATCTCCTTCATATCCACATGTCCCGCGGTGATGACCTACACGCCATCAAATACCTCCCACTCAAGCTTAAAGGACCAGCTCGGCATTGGCTTAACAGCTTGCTAGCAGAATCAATTGGTTGTTGGGAGGACCTAGAAACCGCATTCCTCGACAATTTCCAGGGCACTTATGTGCGACCACCAGACGCCGACGACCTTAGCCACATAATTCAGCAGCCAGAGGAATCGGCCAGACAATTCTGGACACGGTTCCTAACCAAGAAAAATCAAATCGTCGACTGTCCGGACGCAGAGGCCCTAGCAGCCTTCAAGCATAACATCCGTGACGAGTGGCTTGCATGGCACCTAGGACAGGAAAAGCCGAAATCTATGGCAGCCCTCACGACACTTATGACCCGCTTTTGCGCGGGAGAAGACAGCTGGCTAGCTCGCAGCAATAACATGACCAAGAGCCCTGGTAATTCTGATACCAAGGACAGAAGTGGCAGGTCACGTCGCAACAAGCAAAAGCGCCACATTAACGGTGATAATGCTGAGGATACGACAGTTAATGCTGGATTCAGAGGCTCTAAACCCGGTCAGTGGAAAAAGCCATTCAAAAGAAATACTCCGGGCCCATCCAGTTTGGACCGAATACTCGACCGCTCATGCCAGATACATGGCACCCCCGAAAAACCAGCCAATCACACCAACAGGGATTGTTGGGTGTTCAAGCAGGCAGGCAAGTTAAATGCCAAAAGCAGAGACAAGGGGCTGCATATTGATGACGAGGAGGAGCCATGGCCACCAAACAATAGTGTACAGAAAGGTTTTCCCTCACAAGTGCGGACGATAAACATGATATACGCAACCCACGTCCCCAAGAGGGAGCGGAAGCGTGCGCTAAGGGACGTATACGCAATGGAGCCAGTCGCCCCAAAGTTCAACCCATGGTCTTCCTGCCCGATCACTTTTGATCGAAGGGACCACCCCACTAGAATCCGTCATGGCGGATTCGCCGCATTGGTTCTAGACCCAATTATTGACGGATTTCACCTCACTAGAGTCCTTATGGACGGCGGCAGCAGCCTGAACCTGCTTTACCAGGATATAGTGCGGAAAATGGGCATCGATCCCTCGAGGATTAAAACCACTAAAATGACCTTTAAAGGCGTCATACCAGGTGTAGAGGCCAACTGTACAGGCTCAGTTACACTTGAAGTGGTCTTCGGATCTCTGGATAATTTCCGAAGCGAGGAGTTAATCTTCGACATAGTCTCGTTCCGCAGTGGCTATCACGCACTGCTCGGGCGAACCGCATTTGCCTAGTTCAATGCGGTACCGCACTACGCATACCTCAAGCTCAAGATGCCAGGCCCTCGAGGAGTCATCACGGTCAATGGAAACACCGAACTCTCTCTCCAAACGGAGGAGCATACGGTGGCTATCGCAGCAGAAGTATAAAACAGCCTCTCAAGGCAATTCTCTAGTCCGGCCATTAAACGTCTGGACACCATCAAGCGCGCCCGGAGTAACCTACAACAAGACCGCCTGGCACGTTCCGAGCAAGCGTAGCAATGCGGCCCCAACCCCAGCCCTCGCGAACTTGCGAAACCAGTGTTGCGCGTACATAGCTACGCTCTGGAAATACCATGGGCAAAGGGGAAGGGGCACCATCACGGCACGCCCGAAACACGGCTTAAACCGCACTAGGGGCTGCCGACTTCTTCATTTTCTCTTATTTTCAGGACTCCATTCTTTGGAAGGCTTGTCCGGCAATACAATTGTCGCACAAACGATACAACCAGGGAAGCAGAAAGCTACGCCGCACTATGGAACTCTAAGGTGGTCTCTATAACGAGCAGTATACCTGTTTCACATACCATTCCGCAGCTCGCCCCTGGAAAGGACATGTTAAATAGTCCCATCTTTTGCTTATTGCACTATTTGTATCGTTCTGCTTTGATCGCAGTTTTTTTAAATAAGCAATGCATAGCTTCCGTCTATTGTTGCATTACTCTTTTTTAGGAATATATGTTCATTAATGACATGTTGCACCCGTACACTTTGGTACGGCCAATACGCCAGGGGCTTAAGTACCCCACAATACGGTGTGAGAAGTCCGAACACTTTCACAAGTGCGGCACCCCGAACTTATAGCATTATATGCATCGGCTCCGAATCATGTCTTGGGTCAATAGTTGGGTTTGCCTGGCTCCTATGTTTTGGTACCTTATGTTCCGTTATATCGGCTAAGGTAGCACTAGGAGAACTACTGCGATTGTGCCCCAGTTGAGCTGGGCTAAGCACCTCAGTAGAGAGAGGTAAAACTGACCGTCATGATGAGGCGAGAGCTGGTCGCTATTCGAGAGGTTTTCGAGTCCCTAAAGACTTATGCCGCTTAGAGCGAGGAGTCGGCTTTGTCCGGCCTAGGCATGGATAGCGCCCCGAACTCGGTCTTCCGAACACTAGGGGCTTCACCGAAATTTAAAATTATAGAATTCTATGGCTAAGTGAGAGTGTTCAAGCATTATAGTCCGATTGCCTTGTTCGTTGTGTTGAGCGCCTCCCTCGAAGGACCCAAGAATGGGAAAAAGAGCGCTCATGTTTATCCCGAACACCCCAGCACTCGTGGCATGGGGGCAGAAGCCGACGACTCGCCATATCTCAAATTTGATAAACGGCCGCACAGAAGGTAATATTTTAAATTCAAAAGCGTTGCTTAGCGCATATGAACAAGTTTTCAGCGTACAGGATCACAAATGCGAGTTTACTCAAAAATTACATCTTTGGAGCATTCATATGCTATAAGGCGGGCACCCTTCAGGACGCCCTCAAAATACGCTTCCGGGACGCGATGCTCCTTGCCCGGCGGCGGCCCGTCCTTCACCAGCTTCTCCGCATCCATCTTGCCCCAGTGCACTTTAGCACGGGCAAGCGCCCTACGGGCACCTTCGATGCAGACGGAGCGCTTGATTACTTCAAGCCGTGGACAGGCATAAACCAGCCGCCTCACCAGCCCAAAGTAGCTCCCAGGCAGAGCCTCTCCAGGCCAAAGCCGAACTATGAGGCCCTTTATGGCCTGTTCGGCCACCTTGTGGAGCTCGACCATTTGCTTCAGCTGGTCGCTCAAAGGCACTAGGTGTCCGGCCTCAGCATACTGAGACTAGAACACCTTCTCCGTCGAGCTCCCCTCCTTGGCTCGGTAGTAGGCGGCGGCATCAGACGCACTGCGGGACAAATCTGCGAATGCTCCTTGAGAGCTCCAGACTCGGGTAAGTAACAAGTAATTCACTTTCACGTGCTTGCTTTGCATAATGAATGCCTTACCCACCGCTATCTTCTTCATCGCTTCAATTTCTTGGAGGGCTTTCTGGGCTTCGGCCTTGGCAGACTTCGCGCTTTCGAGGGCTCAAGCTCGGACGCTTGCGTCTTTGAGTCAAGCTCCAAACTCTCGTGTTTTTTCACGAGAGCCTGGAGCTCTTTCTGCACCTCCTCCACTCGCGCCTCCTGCTTCCCTCTCTCTGTGCGCTCCGCGGCTGCTCTGTTTTTGGCCTCGGACAGCGCTTTCTTAAGGGTTGCCACCTCGGTCGTGGCCCCTATAATAGCACGTTGATCCTGTCATTTTTTGCAACCACATCTTCTCTATATACTTGCGCAAGGTATTACTTACCTTCCTTCTCCTCGAGTTGCCTCTTGGCATGGCCGAGCTCATTCTCGGACCGAGCGAGGTTTTGCTTCAGCGTATCCACCTCCGCAGTCAGTGCGGCGGAGGCCAGCAGCAAAGCCTGCATACACATATTGACTTGATTATGTTAGACTCCTGCGAATGTTATTAGATCCTCTATTCGGCTTTTCTTTCCGAACGTCGAACAGGGCATCAGGGGCTACTGTCTATGCGGTAATATTTTTACATATTCTTTACTTACCTCAAAGCCTGTTAGAAGGATGGCACAGGCTTCAGTCAGTCCGCTCTTGGCGGACTGAACCTTCTGGATCACCGCACTCATAATAGTGCGGTGCTCCTCGTCGATGGAGGCGCCGTTAAGCACCTCCAGCAAATTGTCCGGTGCCTCCGGTTGGACGGAGGTCACCGGCTCGGTAGGTTTGCTCCTCTTGGAAGGAGGCTGCCTACAGGAGTCTGGAACCGTTGAAGGTTCCGGCGCGGTGTCCGTCTCAAGGCCGGACTCGGAGCCCTTGGGGTTTTATCCCCTTTGCGCCTGGAGTCCGGGAGGTCGCCTTGCAGTGCCTCCAGGACCACCTCCTCCTGGCTTGGAACCTGTTGGGACAGCACCTCGGCGTCGTCCGTAGGGTGGGGGGAGGTAGCGGGCGGAAGTGAATTCACGTCCGAAGAATCCAGGGAGCCGCTCGACGACTCGTCGAGCCCAGCCTTGGGCGGACTGCATAGTCATATTCGGCGTAAGGAGTTGTGCAAGAAAGGAACACTATGAATTGCTCTGGTGTCCGAATACTTACGATCTCGCCAGGGGCTTGGCCCTGTGCGGCCACTCCTCTTCGCCGTTGTCAGCGTTGGTGGAGTAGTCCGGAGGAAGGGTCTTCCCCTTCTTGGACCCTTCGGCCTCCCCAGTTGGGGCGGCCTTCCTTTTCTTCCCTCCCCCTGCTGGAGGGGGAGAGGTCTCTTCTTCCTCCTCCTCGTCTTCACGGGAGGAGTGCGTCTTGGAGTCGTCGGATGATGAATCCGACACCTCCAGGCGCCGGACACTCTTTCGAGTCCCCGTGGCCGTCTTCTTGGCCTTCTTCTCCGGCACCACATTGGGTGCCGGAACCAGCAGCTTCGCCAAGCGAGCGTCCGCTGGGCCTTCGGGCAAAGGAGCCGGACAGTTGATCTGTCCGGACGTCTCCTGCCAATCCTGTCAAAGGTAAGGGAGCTTAGATCCTGCATGGAGTCAAACTATGAAAAACTAATACCCTATAAAAGGTAAAAACAGCTTACCGCACTAGCGTGACGCTGCGTACTGAATCCGCGATCCTCGGTAGCGGATGCGGGGGCCTCGGCGCCCTTGAAAAGCACCTTCCAGGCATCTTCGTACGTCGTGTCGAAGAGCCTGCTCAGAGTACGGTGCTGCGTCGGTTCGAACTCCCACAGTTTGAAAGCCCATTGTTGACACGGGAGGATCCAGCGGATGAGCATAACCTGGACTACGTTGACAAGTTTGAGCTTCTTGTCCACCAGGGTTTGGACGCATGTTTGGAGTCCGGTCAGCTCTCCTTTTTTACCCCACGACAGGCCCGTCTCTTTCCAGGAGGTGAGCCGCGTAGGGGTCCAGATCGGAACTCGGGGGCTGTGACCCATTCAGGGTCGCGCGGCTCGGTGATGTAAAACCACCCCGATTGCCACCCCTTTAGGGTCTCCACGTAGGAGCCCTCGAGCCATAGGACGTTGGGCATCTTGCCCACCATGGCGCCTCCACATTCCGCCTGGTTGCCGCGCACCACCTTTGGCTTGACATTGAAAGTCTTGAGCCATAGGCCGAAATGGGGACGGATGCAGAGGAAAGCCTCGCACACGACGATAAACGCCGAGATGTTGAGGAGAATGTTCGGGGCCAGATCGTGGAAATCCAGGCCATAGTAGAACATGAGCCCCCGGACAAATGGGTGGAGAGGGAAGCCCAGTCCGCGGAGGAAATGGAGGAGGAACACCACCCTCTCATGGGGCCTAGGGGTGGGGATGAGCTGCCCCTCTTCGGGAAGCCGGTGCGCAATGTCGTTAGACAAGTATCCGGCCTTCCTTAGTTTTTTGATGTGTCCCTCCGTGACGGAGGAGACCATCCACTTGCCTCCCGCTCCAGACATGGCTGGAGAAGGTTGAGGTGGGGTGTGCGGACTTGGGCGCTGGAGCTCGAGTGCGCAGAAATGGATAGGCAAAGGAGGAAGAAGGCGTGGATAAAAAGGTGGATCCTTATCCCCTTATATGGGCGGACGTGACTATGCGTCCCCACCAGCTTGGTAAAACTCGCTTATCTCCCAAGCGCCGTAATCAATGGCGCGGTTGGGTTACCCACGCCCATATTGATGAGAATCCCGGAATAAGGGGACACGATCTCTGCTTTGACAAGACGTGCCAAGGAAACCGCCTCGCTAAACGCGCTGAGGTGGGACAGTAAAACGATTCGAATAAAGACTTGGCCGTGGTGTGATGTCATGCTATGGAATACGTCAGCAGATTAGATTTGTGTAAATATTATTCTCTCTATGGCAATATGTGGAAACTTATTTTGCAGAGTCAGACACTACCTTTGTGTTCAAAATCTTCTATGAAGTACTTGGAGGAGGAACCCACCTTGCAATGCCGAAGACAATCTGCGCGCCGGACTCATCGTCATTGAAGCCTGGTTCAGGGGCTACTGAGGGAGTCCTGGATTAGGGGGTGTCCGGATGGCCGGACTATACCTTCGGCCGGACTCCTGGACTATGAAGATACAAGATTAAAGACTTCGTCCCGTGTCCGGAAGGGACTTTCCTTGGCGTGGAAGGCAAGCTTGGCGATACGGATATGTAGATCTCCTACCATTGTAACCGACTCTGTGTAACCCTAGCCCTCTCCGGTGTCTATATAAACCGGAGGGTTTTAGTCCGTAGGACGAACAACAATAATACCATAGGCTAGCTTCTAGGGTTTAGCCTCCTTGATCTCGTGGTAGATCTACTCTTGTACTACCCATATCATCAATATTAATCAAGCAGGAGTAGGGTTTTACCTCCATCGAGAGGGACCGAACCTGGGTAAAAACATCGTGTCCCTTGTCTCCTGTTACCATCCGCCTAGATGCACAGTTCGGGACCCCCTACCCGAGATCCGCCGGTTTTGACACCGACATAGAGTCTTGAGCTTTGAGCTTGAGCCAATCCTTTTGTCCTTAGCATTTTGAGGGGTCCACTTTTCTCATCCATGCGATGCCAATCATTGAGCTTTCCTGAGATATTAATCTTGAAATAGCATTAGCTCAATGAGCTATATGTTGTTAGGAATTACCAAAACCACCTATGGATAGTTGCACTTTCAATCTCCCCCGTTTTGGTAATTGATGAAAACATATAGATCAAAGCTTCGACAAATGATAATAAGAGTGAAAAACACTATCGCTTTGAGAAGTATGTGAAAAGCAAGAGCTCCCCCTAAATTTGTGCATAGTTTAAGATTTGCTTTGAACTGCAAATGCACAATGAGTTAGGATCATGGGTTACTCTTCCATGTCACATACATCTTGGTGGAGCGCTCAAAGTGATAATAATTAAATACATGCACTCATCACCAAGCAAAGTGAATGATCATATGGGGATATAAAAAGATAATGTCATCCAACAAGCATTAAGGTAGCATATGATCAAACACATGATCATCCAAGTATCACGCAAAAGCATAAAGTATCTCAAACAAGCAAATAACAAAGTTCAACCACCAAACAATAAGAGAGAACAAAGAGCAACACTCTCTCTCGAAGCCTATGATCTATACATTTCTCCCCCTTTGGCAACAAGTTACCAAAAAGTTCATAAAAATGCATAGTGCTAGATCAACTCTCAGGCTTGATCTTCAGGTGGTGGTGTAGATAAAACTCCAAGGACGAATGCATCAGTTGATGTAGATGGAGCTGGTGGAGTGGGCACTGGAGCTGGTGGCACTGAAGCTGTAGCTGGTGCAGATGAAGTTGCTCTGGTGTCTGTAACAGACACTGCAGCAGATCTCTGTCCTCTGCGCACTCTAGCAAAAGCATCAGTGGTAGACTTGCCCTTCTTCTCCTGCACTTCATCCTGAAGTTGCTCAACAACTAACTGGATCTCAGTGACCTTCACATCTAAATCATAGAACTTTTGCTCCATGATCCTGTCCAAGCTCTCCTGGTTTTGAGTCAGGGTAACCAATCCCTTCTCAATCCTCAGAGCGGAGGCAATCAAGTATCCAAGATGATCTTTCTTGCTCTTCAGAAGATACTGAGATGCCTCATCAATGGTTGGCATCTTTGCAGCCTTTTCAGTCCTTGCCTTCTCCCTCTTTGCTTGTGCTTGCACAGAAGATGGTTAATTCTCATCCATCACCACAGTGTTGTCCTCAAAGTCTGGGTAGATGGGCATGTGTTCCTTGTCCAAGAGATATGTGCCAGTGCCCATCTTGGAGTTGATTAGCTCCTGGATCTGTGGGGCATACCCACAACTTCTATTCTGATCTGCAGCCGTTCTCTTTATGGTTTCCACAATTAGGCTCATGACTTTGAACTTTTGAGTCACATCAAATATGTGAAGCAGGTTAATTGCATGGCCTCTGATCATTTTGTGATCACCTGACTTTGGCAAGAGAGTGTGCCTGAGGATCCAGTTGATTGTTGGCAAACCTGACAGAAGGTAATGTACTAATCCAAACTTGTGTGTCTCAAGAGCAGCATCTGGGATCTCTTTGTACATATGTGCCATGGTGTTGTGATCCTTCTTCTTCTTGGCATAGACATCCAAGTCATCTTCATTCTCCTCGGGATCATTGATCAATTTTGCCCATTCTTCAACCGTTGACTGGTAGCTAGTACCTTCAGACATCCAGACAATCCTTCCATCTGGGTAGAAATGAGCTGTGGAGTAGAACTGCATAATAAGCTCATCATTCCACTTTGTGAGCTTCTGAGCCACAAACTCATCAACTCCACATGCCTTGAAGTTGTCATATACACCAGGGAAGTGATCCTCATTTTCCTCAATGAATTTCCAATCAACCCATCTCATGTCACACACTATGGGCTTCTTGTCAAGTAAAATAGTCTCATAGAAGTCCTATTGTTCCTTTATATGGAACCTGTAGTCCACAGCAGTCCTTCTCCTGGTGGCATACGGGTCAGACTCTCTCCATAGCCTTAATCCTGAATCCTTCCTGATTTTCATATTCTCTGCAACTGGGTGTGCATCATTCTGATCTGGAATTTTGGGCTTCAACTTTCTCAGAACAGCAGAATCATCTTCTTCTTCAGCAGCTTGAGGCACTAGGGCCTTGTTCTTCTCCTCAGCAGGGATGTTCCTGGTGCTCCTCTTGGGTTTTGGCTTTGGAGCTGGAGCAGCAGTCTTAGGAGCAGTTTTGGGCTTAGATGGAGCAACCCCTGCCCTTATAGCATCTCCCATAAGCTTTCGAGCTTTGGGTGCTGGTGCTGCATCCTCTTCCTCTTCCTCTTCTTCAGTTGATGATCTGCCAAGCACTCTGGCAGTGGTCTTCTTGACCCTTTTCTTCCTTTTCTTCTCTGCCACAACCTGTTCTTTGGGTGCAGATCCCAAAGTCTCTTGAGTGGATGTTCTGGCCTTTGACATGGGAACTCTCTTGGCAGGAACCTTTTGCTTCATTCCTGGCTTAGTGGCAGCAGTTGTGCCATATTCCTTTTTCAGGACTTTCCTCTTTGAGGTGGCCTCTTCATCAACAGCCACATAGTCCTCATCCTCAGAATCTGAGGTTCTCTTCTTTCTGGTCCTGGTGGCTACCTTAGGCAAGTTGCTGGGTGTACTCCCGCTTCCCTCATCAAAGCTGCTAGAGGGACTAGTGCCCTCACTCATGTTAACTTGCTCCTTAGACTTGTTCTGACTGTCACTCTGATCTGATATGATGCAAACACTAACAGCAGACCCTGTGAATAGATTATAGATGAGGTAGATTGGATGAGCATCAAAAAGTACAGAGGTTTTTGCAAAAGAATGAGTCAAAAACTTAGTTTTAGTTTTCCATAGAAAGCATTTCGGATCTACCGATTTGAAAAGTCAGTGATACTGAAGCAGCTTTTGGAACCTAAACTAGTGAACTCGGTCAGACCGAGTCATAGTTCGGTGGCACCGAGACTGCTAGGGTTTCACAAAGTATTGAACTCGGTCACACCGATTTGCAATTCTCGGTCAGACCGAGAATCACATGTGCAATGGCCTTAGCCAAATTGGTGGAACCGATTTCAACAACTCGGTTGGTTCGAGATGATTTCGGCGGAAACCTAACACTAAATTTTCAATCCACGACTAAACTACAGAGTGATTTCGCTGGATTGAGTGATCTCAATCGTGACAAGATACATGGCAAAACAATGTGCTAGGAATCGGAGGGGGATTAGCACAAGGATCAAGTCCATACCCTAAGTGCAGCGATGGACCTGCTACGGCGGCAATGGTGGAGACGATTCCCGTTGACGGAGGCGGAGACCAGTGGCGGGAGGAAGCTGGCGATGAGGAGGACGATCTGGAGACCCAAGGAGGCAGAGCAGGCTGAGCACGGGCGAAGGGGTTCGTACAATTTTCCAAATTTTGGCCCCGGGGATATATATAGCCTAACCCTGTCGGTGTGACTGAGTGGAACAACTCGGTGTGACCAGAAAGTTCAAATCGGTTGCACCGAGATTGAAAAGCTAGATCAACATAGTGATCTCGGTATGACCGAAATGGATGAATCGGTCAGACCGAAACGCACAAAGAAGTTTTGGAATTTTAAGTCTATGACGAATCGGGGACTCCGAGTGCTCCTCACACAGAGTGGTTCGAATCTGACTTGATCAAACTTTGTGATGTAGCATGAATAGAGTTTGAGATAAGAAAAGCATAGATAGCTAGAGAAGGTTCTTAGGCATTCTTGTCCATCCACTTGGCAAAAGAAAAAGGAACCAAACAATCAAAACAACAAGTGGATGTCCTCGAATGAGTAAACTATGCAACCAACATGCTCACACAATAAAATGGCAAATGAAATATGTGGCAAAGCATGCACAACCAATCCTAGCATCTATCAAGCAATTGGCGATGACTAGGTCATCTATATATGAGTATATTGACTTAGGAGTCAAATGAGAACATTTGATCATAGGTCATACTCATCATTTAAGCACAAGTGGGGTTACCACTTTTACATAAAGCGTTGTTGTGTTCACACCATTAGAGTTGCTTTAGCTCAATTCTTAGAGTAAAGCTCCCCCTAGATGTGAGATCCCCCCTAAGAGGGATGAACTAAACTTGGGTTTTGTCGATGATGACTTCATGTAGGTGTTGAAGATGTGGATGCTCAATGTTGATGTAGATCATTTGGAGCAGTCCTTTGGAGTGAGTTGCACTTCCAATACCTACACGGGTTAGTCCCACAAGGAACAAACAAGGATATCCATAGACATAGTGTCGTGGAATTGTCACGGCAGATGTCCTTAGTGTCAGGACTTAGTCGCGAGGCCAATGCATCTATGTGGTAGCTTGAGAGGGGTTGAGCGGGATGAGAGACGCGATGTTTTACCCAGGTTCGGCCCCTCACGGTGGAGGTAAAAGCCTACATCCTGCTTCATTGATATTGATGATGATGATCACGGTTACAAGAGTGCTCTAACTTGAGAGCTATTGTCTAAACCTAACTTGTCCGACTTGTGGAACTTGTGAATCTTGTCCCCTTTTGGGGAGCCCTGCCCCTCCTTATATATGTTGAAGGGGCGGTTTACATGTGGAGTCCTATTAGGATTAGGACTAGTCTATCTCTAATACAAACCGGATACAAGTCCAGGTCTTAGCTCCTTGTAAGATAATGTTCCTCATGTCTTTCCTCTTAAACCGGCCCACCGTTAAATGTGAACCGACCTTCTGGGCTTTGGGCCTTATCATCCGTCGATCCCGCACGCCGGATCACCAGTGAGTCATAATGACCAAGGTGGGTTGCTTGTAAACCGCCAGGTCAGGGCGGGTCGCTAGTAACTCGCCAAGTGTCAGCGGGGTCTTCAGATAAACCGCCAAGTTCGGCCGGGTTAACTTCTGGCCGGCTTACACCGCGGGGTATATCCCCGACATTAGCCCCCAAGTTTAGCTTGGATTTATTCATGGTAAACTTATGCTGCAAAATAAACACAAGAACAAATTTGACAGGTTATGCTCCGGGTTAAGAATTTTTATAAACCGGTACCTGATCATCCTTAAGTCCTTGTTATTTCCTCCTTCTGAGAAATCCGGGTCAACAGACCAGCTTCATAATCAATTTGCCGACATTGGTTTGTCACCGAGAAATATTGTGAAGAATAATTCCTTTGACTCAGCTCCCAAAGCACCGGTTTAAGAAATATGGGTCTGAAAATACTTATCTGATATTCAGCCGGTTTGAAGATGTAAAACTTGCCGGTTTAATATTACCAAAATGGCCGGTTTATAAATATTGATGGCACCGGGTCATAATTGTTGTCGACACCGGGTCATGTAATTGATCTTCCTGATTTGCTCGAAACTAATAAAATGAAGATGTTCCTCCTTTATATGCATAATACCTGTAGCCCCCAAGTCTTAAGAGGAGAACATAGTGATAACTTAAGACTTGCTCCAATAAGTGTTTCAACCTTGAAGAAATCCGGTTTGTTCATCTCAAAACTGAATACTCCATATATGTAGCCCCCAAGTGCCGGGTTGTCATGCTTGCAGCAACCTGGGACTTGCAATTTCTTATAAAAACTTCAATCAGTGTAGCCCCCAAGGGCCGGGTCATTATGTAATAATTAGCAGGGACTTTATAAATATAATCATGTAGACTTGAGCATTGATGTGTAGCCCCCAAGGGCCGGCTTAGTAAGATAATACTGAACCGGGACTTCATATATACTTCAATGAAAATAACATCTTATAATGTAGCTTCCATCGTAGGGCTTGAACCCACGTCCACAAGGTTAAGAGTTTTGTGCTTTACCAACTGAACAATGAATCCTTCAATATTATGGACGAAAACTTGTGTACCTTGAATTGTTGATAGGAGCAATTGGTAGCCGCCAAGGGCCGGCTCATTATAATATGATGAGTCGGGTCTTCAATAAGACTAGTAAAAATGACTTTGCATTAGCCCCCAAGTGTCATGGTGCATGCTTGCAGCGACATGAGACTTGCCTGTAATCTCAATTTGAATAATGTAGCCCCCAAGTGCCGGGTTGTAAGCCTGCAACGACTCGGGACTATTCCTTTCATTGTAGAATAAACCATATCCATTGATAATATAATAGCCATTGCGCTAAAGTGACTTTGAAAACCTTAATCATAATACTGGTTATTGATAACCATAATAAAATCCAGCCAGTTTGGCTATTTGAAGATTTGAATAATATAATCCAATGATTTATGAGCGCATGATTCCAATGACGCAATCCAAATATATACTGGCGACTTATAGTCAAAAGCCAGGCCGGTTTAACGAACAGCGAATAATTTCTCATTATACACTGGCGACTTATTGTCTTAAAGCAAGGCCGGTTTAACAAACCTGTTTTTGCATACAACAAGTTTAAAGTGTCCTGGCGGTTTACCGCCGGACAGGTCATAATGCCCAACATATAACCCGGGTTTATAACCAAGGCTGCACTTAAGAATAATCAAATATGAAATATATCATACCTGTGACATTGAATCACATTATTGGTTTTACCAGCTTTTTGTAGTAAGGGTGATAACCCAAATCTTGAGTACTGATAACTCCTTCCATATTGTGCCGGTTTATGATAAAACCGTGCCGGGCTGTGATAAACACCGGTTTACTCCATAAGAGGATGTTAACAACAAGGATCAAACCGGGCAAATAGTCTCTGGATTGACGTGAACTGTGTTCCGTCAATTGATTGGTTGAAAACTTTGTCGGTTTAAAAAAACGCAATAAAAAAGAAAAAAGTATCTTGGAAAGAAAAGTGCGAAGCAAAAGCAATGAGAAAACTGTTTGCAAAAAAGGTTTATTTGAGCTGATCAAATGGCGTTACCATGGCCGAACACGACCAAGCTCCCGTTAAGTGTAACTATGGTTTTAGTCAGCCAGGTCCCCAAATGAAACCGTGGCATTTATGCCGACCAAGTGGCATGGCGATGGTTCGGGTTCGACCAAGCCCCCAAGTGATTCTGTGGCCTTAGGCCGATCAAGAGGCATGAGTGGTTCAGACGTGACCAAGTCCCCAAGTGATCTGGTGGCTCTCGCCTATCAAGAGGTATGGTATTGGTTCGGACACGACCAATCCTCCAAGTGATATAACACGATGCTTTTCGCAAAGCGAACTCAAGGGGTAAACCGGAAGCCGCTTTAGAACAACTCCGTGTAACCACACATGATGTAAAAGAACAGAGACCCCGCTTTATGAAGCAGAAGCCCCCATGTGATCAATAATATGTCAGGCCAGTAAGGCGGGATACCCATGTTTGAACCGCGCATCATGGCAGCAGGTCCTCTTCCGCAATTTTTAACTTTTGCAAGAGATAAATTCTTCTTGAACCAGGATCTTGAACCGGATATTGAGAGCTTCAAAGCTTTGTGGGAGATATCTTTCCCTTGAACCGGATTTTAAACCGGAATCTTCATTTTCAGCCGGAAATTTTCTGACGGCCCTTAAACTCGAACTTGCGAGAAGTTAATTCCTTTTTGAACCGGAAATTCTTAAACCGGATTTGAGAGCTTCAGAGCTTTGTCGAAGAACAAATTTCCCTTATACCGGATTGTAAACCGGAATCATTTTCTGATGACCCAAAACTTCTTCATTGAGCCGGGATTTTGTAACTGTCATATACTTTCTAATCCGGAAATCTTCTGACAGCACGATGTGAATCCGGGACCGGGTTATCTTTCCCTCCAACGTATTGGGGTTCTTGACTTCACTGAAAACCGGCAACGTTTGCTATGTCATATCATTGTAGCCCCCAAGTCTCAAGGTGACTCGAGGAGTTGGCTTGAGATTCTCCATATTTGACCGTGATATAAACCGGCATAACTTGTATATCATTGGTGTTGACAGCACGATGTGAACCCACAGAAGGTTGAGGTGACTGCGGCGGGTTATAAATGATCCCGTATGAGCCGTGTCAGCAACTCGGCCAATGGTTCCTTCCAACTGGATCCTTGAAGTTTAACCAAACTGTAGTAGCGGCGATTTGTGTGCATGTCCATTGAACCATCCAGTGCAGACGACGGTTGATAATAATTTGCCTCCAATTTGTGGGAAGAAAGGCGGGCTTCCCAAGTAGTGACTTGCTCATAGTCCATAAACAGTTCATCCAGACAAGTGCGGCCCGGTATGTTGATGTAGATCAGGCCGCGAGAGACGGACGACAAAGACGACCGCAGCATCAGAGGCGGCTCAGACAGATAAGTAGGCCGTGGCATTGTACACGCACGTGTATCCATCAAGCAGTATGGCCCGGGGGAATGCTAGTACAAAATTATGCTGACACGCGCTTCATGTCCGCGGTATAACAATACCCTTGTCATAAATAATTATCCTGCATCAAAATATTACAGGACAAAATAATTGTTTTTTGAATAAATTAATATATGTGATGAAAAACATTGACAAAATAGCACCTGATTTTTTGCCGGATAAGGCGGATATTGATGCCGGATAATGCACCGTAGTGCTTTGACTTTTCTCAAAGGAATTGATCTGATGTATACCGTTGAAAATGAGTAGCAGTACTAGCTCTCTTCTCTTTGATTGCCCAGCATGATTGAGATCTCCACGTGGGGAAACAATCCGCCCCTTTTATTTTTTCTTAGTAAGTCCAAAGTAGCACATGGCAATTGGCATGGCGTGCTTAATAACTTTTTCCAAAGGTCCACGGAAGTTTGACTTGCATCGTAAACTCCTTTTTGGTCCTGGTACGTTATAACTCCGAAACTCAGGTCCCATGGACGAAATCCTTTGCACTCCCCCGGCTATGCGGACCCAGCGACGTACGGCACCGCTACAGGTGCGAGCTCCATTCTCACGATAGTCTTGGCCATTTACTGAACCAAGTAGCACTAGCACATGCTGCATGCCCAGCGTCAGAAGTGGCGATTCATCATCAGCAGCGTGAGGCGGCCGGGCGGTTTGGCGGCAAACGACAGCGGAGGCGAGGCCAGCCCCGGAGGCGTTGGCTCAGCGACTCGAGTAGAAGCAGTCGGCAGCGGGTAGGAGGCCCGGCGGGACGCTGTGGCGGCAGCGTGAGACGGCGCAAGGTGTGGAACCGGCTGCGGTGAAGGCAAGGTTGTGGCCTAAAGGTGCGGCAGCGGGTCATGGCTGGTCGGGTCGATAGGGGTGAAGCCACAGCACAGAGCGACGGCTGAACCCGTGGCGGTTTACTGGTGATGAAGACGAGGGCGGCTCGAAGGACGCGCGGGCGAAACGAGGCAAGACCGCAGCGGTTTTGGAAACCGGTTCAGATCGGACATGGACTCAGCCTCGGCAGAAGCGAGCACTGTGACGGCGACTCGAGAGCGAAGCTGGTCCATGGCCGGTTTGTGGGGCGGCTGTGACGCACTGGTGCAACAGTGACTCGGCCGAGGCAGAGGCGGATTGAGGCCGCGATTGCTAGGGTGGACCGGCGAGGCGTCGGAGACAGGTGGCTGGCTGCGAGGCCGTCGCCGTGGCCGCGGCCGCGGCGGCGCACCAGTGGAGGCCGTGCCCGCGTTCGCTTTTCCGGATTGTAGACGGCTATGCTGACTCAAATCCGTGTCTTCCTCCAAGTAGTGTTCTTTCCTCTTATTCTTTCTCCTTTCTGAACCTAACCTGACGATGGCCGTTTTGAGATGGCTCACGACTGAAGGAAAATGGCGAGGCCGTGTTTGGGACGGCAGCAGGAAAAGCTGAGGCGACGGAGGCCGGGTGGCTCGATCGCGACGGGCCACAGCACAGGAGGCAGAGATCTGGGTCAACGTCCACAACCAGCTCCACTGCGGGGCGGTTCGACACGTTCCCACCGTGTGCACCGCAAGGCAGTAAATCGATCAGGCGGGATGCAGTGCGTCGAGTCGGCTCAGATCCGGGTTGTGGCTGCGTCCAAGTCCTTCCCTGGGTCAAGTTTGATTTGACCATAGTCTTCATGTGGAAACCATGATAACATGCCCGTGATTGTTTCCTTGGCGATTTGCGGTGGCTCTGTTGATCTCGGCGACTTGGGGCTACACATGGGTCATAACTTTAATCTCTCTTGAATCCCGGATGAGTATCAAATCTGATTGTAATCCTTCTGTAATTATTCTTTTTCCAAAAAATTGCAAGCTTCTCAATCCCTTTAGAAATCCCTTCAAGAATTCAACACCACTGTGCGCAGGCCCCATGGTGGGCGCCAACTGTCGTGAAATTATCACGGCAGATGTCCTTAGTGTCAGGACTTAGTCACGAGGCCAACGCATATATGTGGTAACTTGAGAGGGGTTGAGGGAGACGAGAGACGCGATGTTTTAACCAGGTTCAGCCCCTCACGGTGGAGGTAAAAATCTACATCCTGCTTCATTGATATTGATGATGATGATCACGGTTACAAGAGTGCTCTAACTTGAGAGCTATTGTCTAAACCTAACTTGTCCGACTTGTGGAACTTGTGAATCTTGTCCCCTTTTGGGGAGCCCTGCCCCTCCTTATATATGTTGAAGGGGCGGTTTACATGTGAAGTCCTATTAGGATTAGGACTAGTCTATCTCTAATACAAACCGGATACAAGTCCAGGTCTTAGCTCCTTGTAAGATAATGTTCCTCATGTCTTTCCTCTTAAACCGGCCCACCGTTAAACGTGAACCGACCTTCTGGGCTTTGGGCCTTGTCATCCATCGATCCCGCACGCCGGATCACCAGTGAGTCATAATGACCAAGGTGGGTTGCTTGTAAACCGCCAGGTCAGGGCGGGTCGCTAGTAACTCGCCAAGTGTCAGCGGGGTCTTCAAATAAACCGCCAAGTTCGGCCGGGTTAACTTCCGGTCGGTTTACACCGCGGGGTATTGTTGGGGAACGTTGCAGAAAACAAAAATTTTCCTACTCGTTACACCAAGATCCATCTAGGAGTTCATCTAGCAACGAGTCATCAGATGCATCTACATACCTTTGTGGATCGCGTGCGGAAGCGTTCAAAGAACGGTGATGATGTAGTCGAACACGACGTGATCCAAATCACCGATGACCAAGCGCCGAACGGACGGCACCTCCGCGTTCAACACACGTACGGGAAGGGAGACGTCTCCTCCTTCTTGATCCAGCAAGGGGGGAGGAGAGGTTGATGAAGATCCAGCAGCACGACGGCGTGGTGGTGGATGCAGGGCGTCACAGTAGCAGGGCTTCGCCTATACTACGAGAGAGAGACGTAACGGGGAGAGAGGGAGGCGCCAGGGGCTGGTGTATGAAGTCCTCCCTCTCCTCAACTATATATAGGGGTGCCAAGGGGGGGCGCCGGCCCTAGTAGATGGATCTACTAGGGGGGGCGGCGGCCAAGGGTGGGGGCCTTGCCCCCCAAGCAAGGGGGCGCCCCCTTTAGGGTTCCCCCCCCAACCCTAGGCGCATCGGCCCTTGGGGGGTGGCGCCCCAGCCCACTTTGGGCTGGGTTCCCTCCCACTTCAGCCCATGGGGCCCCCCGGGATAGGTGGCCCCACCCGGTGGACCCCCGGGACCCTTCCGGTGGTCCCGGTACAATACCGGTGACCCCGAAACTTGTCCCGATGGCCGAAACAGCACTTTCTATATATAATTCTTTACCTCCGGACCATTCCGGAACTCCTCGTGACGTCCGGGATCTTATCCGGGACTCCGAACAACATTCGGGTTACTGCATATACATATCTTCACAACCCTAGCGTCACCGAACCTTAAGTGTGTAGACCCTACGGGTTCGGGAGACAAGAAGACATGACCGAGACGACTCTCCGGTCAATAACCAACAGCGGGATCTGGATACCCATGTTGGCTCCCACATGCTCCACGATGATCTCACCGGATGAACCACGATGTCGAGGATTCAATCAACCCCGTATGCAATTCCCTTTGTCAATCGATATGTTACTTGCCCGAGATTCGATCGTCGGTATCCCAATACCTCGTTCAATCTCGTTACCGGCAAGTCACTTTACTCATACCGTAATGCATGATCCCGTGACCAGACACTTGGTCACTTTGAGCTCATTATGATGATGCATTACCGAGTGGGCCCAGTGATACCTCTCCGTCATACGGAGTGACAAATCCCAGTCTTGATCCATGTCAACCCAACAGACACTTTCGGAGATACCCGTAGTCTACCTTTATAGTCACCCAGTTACGTTGTGACGTTTGGTATACCCAAAGCACTCCTACGGTATCCGGGAGTTACACGATCTCATGGTCTAAGGAAAAGATACTTTGACATTAGAAAACTCTAGCAAACGAACTATACGATCTTGTGCTATGTTTAGGATTGGGTCTTGTCCATCACATCATTCTCCTAATGATGTGATCTCGTTATCAATGACATCCAATGTCCATAGTCAGGAAACCATGACTATCTGTTGATCAACGAGCTAGTCAACTAGAGGCTTACTAGGGACATGTTGGTGTCTGTTATTCACACATGTATTACGATTTTCAGATAACACAATTATAGCATGAATAAAGACAATTATCATGAACAAGGAAATATAATAATAATGCTTTTATTATTGCCTCTAGGGCATATTTCCAACAGTCTCCCACTTGCACTAGAGTCAATAATCTAGTTACATTGTGATGAATCGAACACCCATGGAATTCTGGTGTTGATCATGTTTTGCTCTAGGGAGAGGTTTAGTCAACGGATCCGCTACATTCAGGTCCGTATGTACTTTACAAATCTCTATGTCTCCATCTTGAACATTTTCACGAATGGAGTTGAAGCGACGCTTGATGTGCCTTGTCTTCTTGTGAAACCTGGGCTCCTTGGCAAGAGCAATAGCTCCAGTGTTGTCACAGAAGAGCTTGATCGGCCCCGACGCATTGGGTATGACTCCTAGGTCGGTGATGAACTCCTTCACCCATATTTCTTCATGTACTGCCTCCGAGGCTGCCATGTACTCCGCTTCACATGTAGATCCCGCCACGACGCTTTGCTTGCAACTGCACCAGCTTACTGCCCCACCATTCATAATATACACGTATCCGGTTTGTGACTTTGAGTCATCCAGATCTGTGTCGAAGCTAGCGTCGACGTAACCCTTTACGACGAGCTCTTCGTCACCTCCATAAACGAGAAACACTTCCTTAGTCCTTTTCAGGTACTTCAGGATATTCTTGACCGCTGTCCAGTGTTCCTTGCTGGGATTACTTTGGTACCTTCCTACCAAACTTACGGCAAGGTTTACATCAGGTCTGGTACACAGCATGGCATACATAATAGAACCTATGGCTGATGCATAGGGGATGACGCTCATCTCTTCTATATCTTCTGCCGTGGTCGGACATTGAGCTGAGCTCAATTTCATACCTTGTAACACAGGCAAGAACCCCTTCTTAGATTGATCCATATTGAACTTCTTCAATATCTTATCAAGGTATGTGCTTTGTGAAAGACCTATGAGGCGTCTCGATCTATCTCTATAGATTTTGATGCCTAATATATAAGCAGCTTCTCCAAGGTCCTTCATTGAAAAACTCTTATTCAAGTAGGCCTTGATGCTGTCCAAGAGTTCTATATCATTTCCCATCAAAAGTATGTCATCTACATATAGTATGAGAAATGCTACAGAGCTCCCACTCACTTTCTTGTAAACGCAGGCTTCTCCATAAGTCTGTGTAAACCCAAACGCTTTGATCATCTCATTAAAGCCAATGTTCCAACTCCGAGATGCTTGCACCAGCCCATAAATCGAGCGTTGGAGCTTGCACACCTTGTCAGCATTCTTAGGATCGACAAAACCTTCCGGTTGCATCATATACAATTCTTCCTTAAGGAAACCATTAAGGAATGCCGTTTTGACGTCCATTTGCCATATCTCATAATCGTAGAATGCGGCAATTGCTAACATGATTCGGACGGACTTTAGCTTCGCTACCGGTGAGAAAGTCTCATCGTAGTCAACCCCTTGAACTTGCCGATAACCCTTAGCGACAAGTCGAGCTTTATAGATGGTCACATTACCATCCGCGTCAGTCTTCTTCTTAAAGATCCATTTATTTTCTATGGCTCGCCGTTCAACGGGCAAGTCAGTCAAAGTCCATACTTCATTTTCATACATGGATCCTATCTCGGATTTCATGGCTTCTAGCCATTTGTCGGAATCTGGGCCCGCCATCGCTTCTTCATAGTTCGAAGGTTCACCGTTGTCTAACAACATGATCTCCAAGACAGGGTTGCCGTACCACTCTGGTGCGGAACGTGTCCTTGTGGACCTTCGAATTTCAGTAGGAGCTTGATCAGAAGTATCTTGATCATTATCATTAACTTCCTCTCTAGTCGGTGCAGGCACCTCAAGAACATTTTCTTGAGTTGCGCCATTTGCCGGTTCAAGAGGTAATACTTCATCAAGCTCTACTTTCCTCCCACTTACTTCTTTCGAGAGAAACTCTTTCTCTAGAAAGGACCCATCCTTGGCAACAAAGATCTTGCCTTCGGATCTGAGGTAGAAGGTGTACCCAATAGTTTCTTTTGGGTATCCTATGAAGACGCATTTTTCCGACTTGGGTTCGAGCTTTTCAGGTTGAAGTTTCTTGACATAAGCATCGCATCCCCAAACTTTTAGAAACGACAGCTTAGGTTTCTTCCCAAACCATAATTCATACGGTGTCATCTCAACGGATTTCGACGGAGCCCTATTTAAAGTGAATGCAGCAGTCTCTAAAGCATAGCCCCAAAAAGATAGCGGTAAATCGGTAAGAGACATCATAGATCGCACCATATCTAATAGAGTGCGATTACGACGTTCGGACACACCGTTACGCTGAGGTGTTCCAGGCGGCGTGAGTTGTGAAACTATTCCACATTTTCTTAAGTGTGTGCCAAACTCGTGACTCAAGTATTCTCCTCCACGATCTGATCGTAGAAACTTGATTTTCCTGTCACGTTGATTCTCAACCTCACTCTGAAATTCCTTGAACTTTTCAAAGGTTTCAGACTTGTGTTTCATTAAGTAGATATACCCATATCTACTCAAATCATCAGTGAGGGTGAGAACATAACGATAGCCACCGCGAGCCTCAACACTCATTGGACCGCACACATCAGTATGTATGATTTCCAATAAGTTGGTTGCTCGCTCCATTGTTCCTGAGAACAGAGTCTTGGTCATTTTACCCATGAGGCATGGTTCGCACGTGTCAAATGATTCATAATCAAGAGACTCTAAAAGTCCATCTGCATGGAGCTTCTTCATGCGTTTGACACCTATGTGACCAAGGCGGCAGTGCCACAAGTATGTGGGACTATCATTATCAACCTTACATCTTTTGGTACTCACATTATGAACATGTGTAGCATCACGTTTGAGATTCATAAAGAATAAACCATTCACCATAGGAGCATGACCATAAAACATATCTCCCATATAAATAGAACAACCATTATTCTCGGATTTAAATGAGTAGCCATCTCGAATTAAACGAGATCCCGATACAATGTTCATGCTCAAAGCTGGCACTAAATAACAATTATTAAGGTTTAAAACTAATCCCGAAGGTAGATGCAGAGGTAGCGTGCCGACGACGATCACATTGACCTTGGAACCATTCCCGACGCGCATCGTCACCTCGTCCTTTGCCAGTTTCCGCTTATTCCGCAGCCCCTGCTTTGAGTTACAAATGTGAGCAACTGCACCGGTATCAAATACCCAGGAGCTACTACGGACACTAGTAAGGTACACATCAATTACATGTATATCACATATACCTTTTGTTTTGCCGGCCTTCTTGTCTGCTAAGTATTTAGGGCAATTCCGCTTCCAGTGACCGCTTCCCTTGCAATAAAAGCACTCAGTCTCGGGCTTGGGTCCATTCTTTGGCTTCTTCCCAGCAGCTTGCTTGCTGGGCGCGGCAACTTCCTTGCCGTCCTTCTTGGAGTTCTTTTTACCCTTGCCCTTCTTGAACTTAGTGGTTTTATTGACCATCAACACTTGATGTTCCTTCTTGACTTCTACCTCCGCTGATTTCAGCATTGAGAACAACTCAGGAATGGTCTTTTGCATCCCCTGCATGTTGAAGTTCATCACAAAGCTCTTGTAGCTTGGTGGAAGCGACTGGAGGATTCTGTCAATGACCGCATCATCCGGGAGATTAACTCCCAGCTGAGACAAGCGGTTATGTAACCCAGACATAGTGAGTATGTGCTCACTGACAGAACTATTTTCCTCCATCTTACAGCTGAAGAACTTATCGGAGACTTCATATCTCTCGATCCGGGCATGAGCTTGAAAAACCATTTTCAGCTCTTCGAACATCTCATATGCTCCATGTCTCTCAAAACGTTTTTGGAGCCCCGGCTCTAAGCTGTAAAGCATGCCGCACTGAACGAGGGAGTAGTCGTCAACACGTGTCTGCCAAGCGTTCATAACATCTTGGTTCTGTGGGACGGGTGGATCACCTAGCGGTGCTTGTAGGACATAATCTTTCTTGGCAGCTATGAGGATGATCCTCAGGTTCTGGACCCAGTCCGTATAGTTGCTGCCATCGTCTTTCAGCTTGGTTTTCTCTAGGAACGCGTTGAAGTTGAGGACTACGTGGGCCATTTGATCTACAAGACATATTGTAAAATATTTTAGACTAAGTTCATGATAATTAAGTTCATCTAATCAAAATATTAATAAAATCCCACTTAGATTAGACATCCCTCTAGTCATCTAAGTATTACATGATCCGAGTTAACTAGGCCGTGTCCGATCATCACGTGAGACGGACTAGTCAACATCGGTGAACATCTTCATGTTGATCGTATCTTCTATACGACTCATGCTCGACCTTTCGGTCTTCTGTGTTCCGAGGCCATGTCTGTACATGCTAGGCTCGTCAAGTCAACGTAAGTGTTTGCATGTGTAAATCTGTCTTACACCCGTTGTATGTGAACGTCTGAATAAAACACCCGATCATCACGTGGTGTTTTGAAACAGCGAACTGTCGCAACGGTGCACAGTTAGGGGGAACACTTCTTGAAATTATTATGAGGGATCATCTTATTTACTACCGTCGTTCTAAGTAAACAAGATGCAAAACATGATAAACATCACATGCAATCAAATAATAAACGTGACATGATATGGCCAATATCACATAGCTCCTTTGATCTCCATCTTGGGGCTCCATGATCATCTTGTCACCGGCTTGACACCATGATCTCCATCATCATGATCTCCATCATCGTGTCTCCATGAAGTTGCTTGCCAACTATTACTTCTACTACTATGGCTAACGCGTTTAGCAATAAAGTAAAGTAATTTACATGGCGTTTCTCAATGACACGCATGTCATATAAAAGAATAAAGACAACTCCTATGGCTCCTTCCGGTTGTCATACTCATCGACATGCAAGTCGTGATTCCTATTACAATAGCATGAACATATCATACATCACATATAGATCATTCATCATTCATCACAACTCTGGCCATATCATATCACAAACCACTTGCTGCAAAAACAAGTTAGATGTCCTCTAATTTGTTGTTGCAAGTTTTACATGATGAATTAGGGTTCTAGCAAGAACGTCTTCTTACCTACGTTAAAGCCACAACGTGATTTGTCAACTTCTATTTACCCTTCATAAGGACCCTGTTCATCGAATCCGCTCCAACTAAAGTGGGAGAGACAGACACCCGCCAGCCACCTTATGCAACTAGTGCATGTTAGTCGGTGGAACCGGTCTCACGTAAGCGTACGTGTAAGGTTGGTCCGGGCCGCTTCATCCCACAATACCGCTGAAGCAAGAAAAGACTAGTAGCGGCAAGAAAGTTGACAAATCTACGCCCACAACAAATTGTGTTCTACTCGCGCAAGAAGAACTACGCATAGACCTAGCTCATGATGCCACTTTTGGGGAACGTTGCAGAAAACAAAAATTTTCCTACTCGTTACACCAAGATCCATCTAGGAGTTCATCTAGCAATGAGTCATCAGATGCATCTACATACCTTTGTAGATCGCGTGCGGAAGCGTTCAAAGAACGGTGATGATGTAGTCGAACACCACGTGATCCAAATCACCGATGACCAAGCGCCGAACGGACGGCACCTCCGCGTTCAACACACGTACGGGACGGGAGACGTCTCCTCCTTCTTGATCCAGCAAGGGGGGAGGAGAGGTTGATGAAGATCCAGCAGCACGACGGCGTGGTGGTGGATGCAGGGCGTCACAGTAGCAGGGCTTCGCCTATACTACGAGAGAGAGACGTAACGGGGAGAGAGGGAGGCGCCAGGGGCTGGTGTATGAAGTCCTCCCTCTCCTCAACTATATATAGGGGTGCCAAGGGGGGGGGCGCCGGCCCTAGTAGATGGATCTACTAGGGGGGCGGCGGCCAAGGGTGGGGGGCTTGCCCCCCAAGCAAGGGGGCGCCCCCTTTAGGGTTCCCCCCCCCCCCCCAACCCTAGGCGCATGGGCCCTTGGGGGGTGGCGCCCCAGCCCACTTTGGGCTGGGTTCCCTCCCACTTCAGCCCATGGGGCCCCCCAAGATAGGTGGCCCCACCCGGTGGACCCCCGGGACCCTTCCGGTGGTCCCGGTACAATACCGGTGACCCCGAAACTTGTCCCGATGGCCGAAACAGCACTTCCTATATATAATTCTTTACCTCCGAACCATTCCGGAACTCCTCGTGATGTTCGGGATCTTATCCGGGACTCCGAACAACATTCGGGTTACTGCATATACATATCTTCACAACCCTAGCGTCACCGAACCTTAAGTGTGTAGACCCTACGGGTTCGGGAGACAAGCAGACATGACCGAGACGACTCTCCGGTCAATAACCAACAGCGGGATCTGGATACCCATGTTGGCTCCCACATGCTCCACGATGATCTCATCGGATGAACCACGATGTCGAGGATTCAATCAACCCCGTATGCAATTCCCTTTGTCAATCGATATGTTACTTGCCCGAGATTCGATCGTCGGTATCCCAATACCTCGTTCAATCTCGTTACCGGCAAGTCACTTTACTCATACCGTAATGCATGATCCCGTGACCAGACACTTGGTCACTTTGAGCTCATTATGATGATGCATTACCGAGTGGGCCCAGTGATACCTCTCCGTCATACGGAGTGACAAATCCCAGTCTTGATCCATGTCAACCCAACAGACACTTTCGGAGATACCCGTAGTCTACCTTTATAGTCACCCAGTTACGTTGTGACGTTTGGTATACCCAAAGCACTCCTACGGTATCCGGGAGTTACACGATCTCATGGTCTAAGGAAAAGATACTTTGACATTAGAAAACTCTAGCAAACGAACTATACGATCTTGTGCTATGTTTAGGATTGGGTCTTGTCCATCACATCATTCTCCTAATGATGTGATCTCGTTATCAATGACATCCAATGTCCATAGTCAGGAAACCATGACTATCTGTTGATCAACGAGCTAGTCAACTAGAGGCTTACTAGGGACATGTTGGTGTCTGTTATTCACACATGTATTACGATTTCCAGATAACACAATTATAGCATGAATAAAGACAATTATCATGAACAAGGAAATATAATAATAATGCTTTTATTATTGCCTCTAGGGCATATTTCCAACAGGTATATCCCCGACACATAGAGTGATGCACACACAAGATGATGTCTATGAAAGCATTAGGTTACCTTGTCCCTTGTCTTACCAACAAGAGGGTTTGTGACTCCTTGAACTAGTGCAAGATGTGGAAGTTGATTGCACTTGTTTTTGCCAAAATGATAAGAGTGAAGTATGTTGGCGGAGTCACCCTCAAGAACTCTCTAGTTCTTCTTCTTCGGGATCCACATCATCTTGATGGGAATTCTTGGAGTTGTAGTCATAATTGATGAAGTAGAATCTGATGTAGTCTTGGGAACCCACTTGACCAAGGCCTTGGGTGCTTCTTCAAATGCATCAATTTCCTCTTGAAGCTTATCCTTGACTTTTTACTTGTGGTCTTGTGGTGGAAGATCATCTTGAGCTTGTGTCCCTTGAAGGAAGTAGGATCATACTTCACTTGTTGAGGAACAAACTTCATCCTGGGGTATTGATCTTCTTCCCACTCAACTCCATTGGCATTGAACTTTCGTTCAAAACCAACACATTGGTTCTTCCGGTGCATTCCTTGCTTGCGTACAATTTCCTCGAATTGCTTACTCCCGGCAAGGCTCTTGTAAACACCTTTCTCTATAATTCCCTTCAATAAGCTATTTTCTCGCTCAAGTGTAACTTGGCTAAGAGAATCATTAGTGGAATCAAGAGAACTACTAAAAGCAACAACATTAGATTTAGCATGATTATTGTTACTACTAGAGGAAGAATCTTTCTTGTTCTTGTTACTAGTCTTGACTTGAGGCATGTAAGTGGATAAGAGTAAACGCTTGGCAATGTAAGAAGAACTTTTCTTGCGAAGATCATCATTGATTGCCTTTAAGAACTCAAGCTCTTGCTTAAGGTTGAGCTTTTCAAAACGTAATTTCTCATGAGTCCTTAAAAGTTCTCGATGATCTCCTAGATAGTTTCATGAGCAAACTTAAGAGTGTTTAGTTCTTTAGTTAGAAACTCAATCTTCTCCTTATCATTATCATTCGTTTTATCTTGATTATCATGATTAATTGACGTTTCATCATAGTATTCATCAATAGAGTTGTCAACAAGTAAATCATCATCACCTAACAAGTCATCTTCATCACTATTGAAATCAACATACTCGGGGTGTGATTCCTTTGGGCCTTTAGCCATGAAGCATCTTCCAAGTCCTTCATTTGGTGAATCAAATATGTCGTAGGAGTGTGTCAACACAAGTGCTAGAGCAGCAACACCTTCATCTTGAGTATATTCGGAGTCGGAGTGATAGCTTCTCTCGGAGTGATTGTCAGAGTCGGAGCCGGATACCCATTCACCAACATGGGCTTGATGTCTTCGTTTTGGGTAGCTCCTTGATGACTTGTCCTTCCTTTCTGAATCTTTGCTTCCCCGGGATGTTCTTCGTTCATAACGATCATCTCTACTCCTTCTCTCTCTTGATGGTGATTCTTCTCTTCTACATCTTCTTTTTGGAGAATTTTTCTCTTCTTTTGTAGGGTGTCGTACACTCATTAGAATAGTGTCTGGGTCTTCCACAATTGTAGCAATTTCATTCTCGACTAAAGATCTTTTGTCATTGTAGGACCTTGACTTGTAACTTCTCTCTTTGCTTCTACTCTTGTAGAACTTGTTGAAGTTCTTCACCATTAGGCTCAATTCTTCATTGAAGGTTTGTTTCTCACTTGATGATGTGGGAGCTTCACACGAGGCTTTATAAGCACCACTTGACTTTTTATGTAGCTCCTCCTTATCCTTGAGTGACATCTCATGAGCAACAATTCTTCCAGTGACTTCCATTGGCTTGAGATCTTTTGTAGCGACCCGACCTCAAGCGGTCAAGTCTCTATGCTTCAGTGTCATCCCTGAATCAGTACTGCTGACACACACAGTACTCGAGGATTTATAACAGAGTAGCAATCACACACTTATTACATCGAATGTCTCCAAAGAGAACTTATTACAATAAATATGGCTTAAGGCCATCTAATACGATAACAGCGGAAGGCTTGGAAGATAAAGTGAGTCCATCAACTCCAACGGCATAGCTGAGCTATACGGCAATGACCTAACGAACCTTACTCCTCGTCTGAAAAGTCTGCAACATAAAACGTTGCAGCCCGAAAATGGGTCAGCACATGGAATATGCTGGCAAAGTAACACAGTAGAGAAAGAACAAAAAAATGCTATCACTACATGCATATTTGGCTGGTGGAAAGCTCTATGGTTACAGTTTTGCGAAAAGCCAATTTTTTTCTACAACAAAGGAATAGATTTTAATTTAACTATCATGGTAGTTGAAACATCATTGAGAAGGTTCCTCCAACTCAATCCAAATTTAAATTAATTAAAAACCCAACAATATTAAGTTAAAAGTGATGAGATACTTAAGATACTCCAAGTACTAGATACTCAAGATGTCCATAACTGGGGACACGGCTAACCATGATTAGTTTGTACATGTTGCAGAGGTTTGCGCACTTTTCCCCACAAGACTCGATCGCCTCTATTGAATTTCCCACACTACATGGTGTTTGAGAAACGGATGACCGAGACACAGTCTTTCAGAAACATTAACTCTCTACTCCGGGCAGACCATACCAAACCTACAACCCACTACCTGCTGATCCACCTATTCAAGAGCTTCACATAACTTACTCAACTATGCTAGAGCCCATAATAGCTTGTGCCTGCACATGGAAGTTTCTAGCATGAATCATCTCAGTTCCCTTTGAGCCTGGGTGGCGGTCCATAGGAAAATCACACGGAACCCCGGGATTTCCAATAATACAGGCAACACTGGGTTCTCCAGGTGCCTCAATCCACCCAGATGTGTATTCAAGTTGCCACCTTAAGTTAAACCATTAATTAACAATCTCACATATGTCATGGCTTTCACTCATCCAAACCACGTCTACGAGCATAGCATAGCAATATAAGCAATTTGTATAATTAACTCCCAAGGTTTGAATATAACAGGGCAATAGGTTCTACCTCATCAACTACTTCCCAACCCACATGTTAATCACATCCTAACCATGCAATGTTTGAGGATTGGAACTAATGCATAAAAACTGGGTGATAAAGGAATATGATCAAAGTGTTACGTGCCTTGCTGACGATCCATGAAACCTAGGGACTCCAAATAACACGCTACGCACTCCGGGAATTCTATCGCAAACAAACAATAGCATACATAAGCAATCAAGCAAAGAAACACGGGTAAATCTCAAATAAGAAGATCTACCAGAAAGTTCAACTTAAGAACTCCGGTTAGCAAAAAGAATCAAATCAAACGGAGCAACGAAACTCCAACGGCGAAAGAAACAAGATCCGTTTACTAATCTGGACCTAGGTCAAATTTTACAGTAGCAAAAGCTTGTTCAAGTTGATTAAACAGAAAGAGGGTCTCGAGACGAAGATCTAGGCACTTGAATCACCTGATTCTGACAAACGAGCGAAAAGATAAACTAGAACGAAAATCGGATCAGAAATCGCGATCAGAAATAATCGCGGAAAAATCCGATAAAAGAAAATTA